>NC_140771.1:88210154-93210154 GCF_044657685.1 Stegodyphus dumicola
TCTAACCTTCTTCGGAAACATACAATGACCTGACTAGAACAGAGAGCTTACTAAAAGCTATGTTCACTAATTGTAGTAAGTAGACAGGATACAGACGAAGGGTATACAAAACCCTTTATTTTTTTTCTTTATATACAATGACTTCCGTACTTCGGAATACAATGACCCTCCACTCGGGGTCTAACTTAAAAGATATCAAAATAAAACTAAACTCTAATTTAACTCTAGAATAAGATTGGCCTTATAATAACAGGAAGCGTATGTAGCACAGAGACTGTGAACACTACAATACGTTTAATTTATCAAGAGGATTAAAACCTCTGGCCTGGAAGGCAAAGTAGCAACTGCGTAACTTCTAAGGTAAGCGGCCTGCTTCGAACTCACGGCTTCCTCTCTTCTGCTTGGCAAAAAGGCCACACTTAAATACTTGGCGTTCGCCAGACAACTTTGCATAAACTCCTTCACGCTTATAATTCTGGCCGGAAGTAGAAAATAAGAAGTGATAGTAAAGATTTAAAATAAAATAAACGTTAGTAAAACTTAAGATCCTTACATACTTCCCGCCAGAGTTAATTAGTTTGAAACTGAGGTCTAAAACGACCTTGTTGAAAACTTTTAGCTCTAGAAACTAACGCGAGGCCAACCTTTAACAATCATAACTTAGCTAGAAACTAGAAAATTTTAAAAGAAAGAAATTTGTTACAATAGCAGCTCCCGGAATATACAACAATCTTTTTTCTTTTTCATCTGTACTGCATCAAAACAGGAGCTTTATTCAATTCTGGTTCCTTCCAGAGATCTGGAAGGAAAACTAGTTTAATGAAATGTTACAGAATGACATTGGAAATAACATATAGAATATACTTTTCTTAACATTCTTATTTCATTCATGACTATTTTAATTATCTCTCCCCGTGCTCTCTGACATGTGTTGTAAAAACACCAAACACGAATGTGTTTCTGTCTATGTGTTCAACACTTCCTCCTACAATCAAAACACTAACGTGTTAAAATTAAACATACGAGACCTCTTAACACACCCTAATTTCAACTCTAGACCCTGAGGTACTATTCTGAAAGTGGCTAACTCTAAAGTGTAGCGTCAGAGAGCCTAACTACATCATTCAACCTTTAACACATATTCACCATGATTTAATCTTTACAGTCACACGAATAACAAATTTTTAACATTACTTTCACTTTTACCATATCACGGTATTTCTAAACATTCAAAATAACAGTTCACATGTATACAAGAACATATCAAGATGCCGTTAATTTTACACATTTGAAAACATACATTAGTAGTACATTGTTAACTTCTATTCTTTTCAAAGCAAGTGCCAATTCTTTCTACATTGAAATAATACTACATTTCAAAAAGTCTTTCAGACTAAAACTTCTTTCTTGTTAGAATGTTTTAAATAAAATTTATACAATAACTTTTTACAATATTTAAGTCTTTATACAACGCTATTATACATCAACTTTAGTTTTACGCGCGAGTAATTGAAAAACATAATAAGAAAATCGGTCACAACTCATTTCTCGCCCTTTTGGCGATAAAGGTAGACCTCGCATGAGGTAAAACTTCTTGAAATCTGCCACTTGCAGTAAGAATGAAAGATTAACTTAAGTTTGTAAAGTAACATAAAATTTTACTTATCTTTGTAATATTCAGACATCCTTTTCTGGGCCCAATCTTTAAAGGTGCTGCAGACCGTAGCTTGGTTGATCCTCCTTCTTGTACGGGCTCGCCCTTCAGTGCTTTCCTCTGGAAGCTTCCGTTTTTCACCACTACGGCCACCCTTGAACATCTTCCTTCTGTCCTCTGCTTGTGGTCTTGGCCGTTTGAAGGCAGCTGGTCTTGGTGGAACCGGGAAACTTCTGTCGTGATCCTGCTTGGACCTCGTTGTTGGCCGTTCAAATTTTTCTTGTACTTTTTCCTCCGCCGCTGATGGCCCTTCCGCAGTTCGGCGACTTTTGCTGCGGAGGGTTCTGTCGGATGAGTCAATCTTCCGTTTCACAGCCGGGTTATAGTTGCCGTCCTTTCTCCCGGTCTTTTCCACATACGTCGTCCTTCTCCCTTCTTCATTCTGGGGGTGTTCGTGAACTCTGTTTTTTGGACGGTGGAACGGCTTCTTTTTCTTTGTACCTTCAATTTTTCCGCGGGGCAATTATCTTTTCACTTGCTTCTGTCTCTCATTGGCTTGCCCTTGTACTTGTCGTTTTCCCACCTCTGGAACTTGTACCTGCGGTGTCTGCCGTACCGGATCCTGCAAAAGATCTGAAAAGATTTGCATTTTATTACGGTCATAGAATGGTTTTATCTGGTCAATGTTTGCGGAACAGGTTTCACCATTTCTTGCCTTTAACACTACAACAGCGTGAGTTATTTTTTCTATAACATATGGTCCTTCAAAGCGTGGAAAAAATTTGGCAGTTTTATCTTCTGGTGCTGAAGAAAGTGAATGCTTAATTTTTAGTACTTCATCCCCTACTTTATAAGTTACTCCCCGTCGTTTCAAGTCATAATACAATTTTTGTTTTCTTTGTGCTACTTCCGTATTCTTTTTTGCTTCTTTTATTAGTTTTTCTATATCACCCATTTTAAATTCTGGGGCTCTTTGTTGCACGTAAAATAGTTTATCTAACGGTGTTATAACCTTTCTGCCTAGAAATAACTCAGCAGGAGTTTTGCCCGTTGTATCATGTTTTGCGGTCCTAAGGGCGAAAGCAAATTCATTGACATAGTTATCCCAGCTTTTATGAAAATTTTTAACATAACTACGGATAATTTTCACTATATTTCTGTTGACCCGTTCCGCTATATTTGATTGCGGCCGATACGGGACCATTTTTAAATGACGTATGCCCAGTTTTTGGCACATGTCTTCAAATATATTACTTACAAATTGAGGACCATTTTCCGATATAACTTTTAGGGGCGCCCCGTATTTTAAAATATATTTATTTAAAATAGAATCGGTAACTAATTTCGCGGAGGCTCGTTTTAAGGGAACAATTTCGGTCCATTTACTAAAATGATCAACTATAACAAGGAGATAGCGACTTTTGTTTAACTGACTTTTTGGGAAAGGGCCCAATAAATCGATGCCGATTATTTCATTTGGAAATTCGGATTTAATACTATTTAGAAACCCGGCCGGGCGGAAATTAATATAATTAACGGCTTGACATGTTGGGCAGGACTGGACATATGCCCTTGTTAACTTTTGCAGTTCAGGAAAGTAGACTGCCTCGCGTACGCGTTGAGTAGTTTTTCGAATACCAGCATGAGAAGCTAAAGGGCTGTCATGGAGCTCTTGCAGGATATTTAATCTAAGACTAGCTGGGATAATAGGTCGAAATTCGTTGTTGGAATTCGTAGTTTTTGTATAAAATAATAGACCATCTATTAGTTCGTAATGGGCCGCCCTATTTCTTATCGCCACAATATCTTGGTGGCTAAAATTTTCAGGATCCTTCAAATACTCATAAATGCTTCCAAACTCAGGATCCTTACCCAGTTCGGTTATTACAGTTTCTCGGGAATTTATTGTACACGCTGTCAGCATTGCAACTTTTACGGTATTACCCTGTTCGTCTAATTTAATTCGTGACAGGGCATCTGCTACGATATTTTCCTTTCCGGGGGTATGCTTGATTACCAGATTATATTCTTGCAGCTTGAGTGCCCATCTTATTAACCTTGGGGATAAATTTTTTCCAGAGTTCAATCTAGTTACCGCCGCATGATCAGAATATACTGTTATCGGCGCCTTTCCAAAATAGACTCGGAACTTTTGCACTGCTAACAGAACTGCAAGTGCCTCTCTCTCGGTCGCGGAATAGTTTCTTTGTGTTTGATTTAAAGTTCGGCTAAAAAATGCCACTGGCTGCTGATTTTGCGAAAGTACCGCTCCTACCGCATAATTCGAAGCATCCGCTGAAATTTCTAAATTTTCATCCTTTTCAGGAAATTTCAACACAGGGGCTTGCGTTAATGCTTGTTTTAATTTTTCGAAAGCACTATTGGCTTCGGCCGTCCACGAGAATCTTGCCTTTTTCCTTTTTAATTTTAACAATGGCTCAGCGATAGCCGCAAAATCTTTTATAAAGGACCTATAATATGAACAAAGTCCTAGAAAAGAAGAGAGCTTCTTTGCCGTGTTTGGAGTCGGATACTTTTGTACAGCGATTATTTTTGATTCATCTGTCTCGATCCCTTTTTGCGATATTTTGTAACCTAAATATTTTAATTCAGGGGCTGCAAATTTGCACTTTTCGACATTAACTTTTAGACCGGCCTCATTTAATAAAGAAAACACCTGTCTTAAATCCTGTACATGTTGGTCTAGATTATCACTAGTAATAATGATATCGTCTAAATAGATAAATGTGGACTTTCCGAGAACAGGTCTTAACACAATGTCCATGCATCGCTGAAATGTTGCTGGGGCGCCTGAAAGGCCAAACGGCATTCGCAAAAATGCATAAGTGCCAGACTTGGTTATAAAAGCAGTCTTAGGCACGTCCTCAGGCCTGATCCCTATTTGAAAATAACCATTCGTTAAGTCTAAAGTTGTCATAAATTTGGTTGATTTTATGTTCCTTAAAATTTCTTCTATAATCGGTAACGGATATACCGGATATTTCGTTATGGAATTTAATTTACGGTAATCAATAGCGAATCTCCACCTTTTTGGATGCTCCAAAGGATAATCATTATTTTTCTTACATAAAACCACCGGACTAGCATAACTACTTGAGATAGGCGTTACGATCTTTTTACGTAGCATATCGGTAATATGCCATTCTATAATTTTTTCCTTATTCTTATCATACCGGTATGGTTTTTGACGAACCGGCAATGCATCTCCGGTGTCAATACTATGGTTAGTAACCTGGGTAAATCCTGGAATATCACTAAATAAGGAAGCAAATTCACTTACCACTTGTCGGATTCTATCTTGCTCGTCATTAGGCAGGTGGTCAAGATTTAACCTCGGCGGTTCAACCTTTTCTACACGCACTGGTTTCATCGTCAGCTTAAGAGACGCTTCATTAAAATCCAGTGTAGCTTGTGCGTCTGAAAGAAAGTCTATTCCTAGTATTAAGTGTGCTTGCAAATTCTTTACTATAAAAAACATCACCTTTACTTGTTCGTCCTTGATACGGATGTACAAAGGTACTTTACCTACGCACTTACATTGTTCTCCTTGCGCCGCTAATACTGTTGTATTATCCGCATTATATATGCGGTATTTGCGAAAATACTTTCTAAAAAAGACTTCTGCCACACAGGAACACTGCGCGCCGGTATCCAGGAGTGCGGTGGCCGGGATATTATTTACCAAGACTTCAATCTTCGGAAGAGTTAAATTTTTCACCATTACTGTATTTAACTTGTAGGAAGAGGGGTTTTCGTGGCCTTCGGATTTCCGCACCCTCTCGTCAGCAGAAATCCGTTTTACTTTAAATTATTTTTTCTTTCGGTGCTTTCCTTCTTTCTCCACTGGCCTTGAGACTTTTTTCCTGGGTTGCTATTGAACTGTCGACGTTCGCCGGCTGTTTTTGAATGCTCGGGTTTCCTTGCCCACTGATTCGCTTTTTCTCCGTAGCCATGTGCTTGAGTTTGCTGTAGTCTTGGCGTACCAAATTGGTTTCGCTGTTGATATTGGCGTCTTCTTTCGACGTCCGCCGTTCTGCTACTTTCAAACTGGATTGCTAGCTCAAATAATTTTTCCAGTGTAGTCAGATTTGTCAATTCAATAAAGTCTTGCACTTGGGGTAGTAACCTCGGCAAAATCACTTGAATTATTTCAGGATCCGGACGGTTTCCATACAAGAGCTTGAAAACGTGAATTTTTCTTAAAATAAAACTGGAGAGGTTTTCCATTCTTTGTTGATATATACTGAAAAGTTCTGTTTCTAATTTCGCACGATCCCTTACAACAGGGAAGGCTTTTAGTAGGGCAGTCTTGAAATTTTCGTAGGTATAGGTGGGACTTCCTGCTTGACCCAAGAGACTTCTGCCGATACATTTGAACCAGTTAAGCGCTTGGCCCCTCAAAGCGCTGGTAGCTAAGGTAACTTTTTGAAACTCGTGCACGGGGTAGAGCATGAAGTGGTCATCCAATTTTTCCAAAAAACTGGTTACCTGTGAGTTTCCATTAAACGTTGCTTCTGGTTTCATCGAAGCGCGCATGGTCTGGACAATATACCCAAATCCTTCCAGGGCGGCAGCTGGCATTTCTGGATTCTGAGCTGTTTCTGCAGGCAGCACAGGTTCTTCTTGAAACTCGGCCATGGTTATTCTTCGTCGGGCGCCACTATCAGGTTCAATGTTTCTTCTAACCTTCTTCGGAAACATACAATGACCTGACTAGAACAGAGAGCTTTCTAAAAGCTATGTTCACTAATTGTAGTAAGTAGACAGGATACAGACGAAGGGTATACAAAACCCTTTATTTTTTTTCTTTATATACAATGACTTCCGTACTTCGGAATACAATGACCCTCCACTCGGGGTCTAACTTAAAAGATATCAAAATAAAACTAAACTCTAATTTAACTTTAGAATAAGATTGGCCTTATAATAACAGGAAGCGTATGTAGCACAGAGACTGTGAACACTACAATACGTTTAATTTATCAAGAGGATTAAAACCTCTGGCCTGGAAGGCAAAGTAGCAACTGCGTAACTTCTAAGGTAAGCGGCCTGCTTCGAACTCACGGCTTCCTCTCTTCTGCTTGGCAAAAAGGCCACACTTAAATACTTGGCGTTCGCCAGACAACTTTGCATAAACTCCTTCACGCTTATAATTCTGGCCGGAAGTAGAAAATAAGAAGTGATAGTAAAGATTTAAAATAAAATAAACGTTAGTAAAACTTAAGATCCTTACAACTTAAGGCACAAAAAGATAAATGGAGTACATGAAGTCACATGAAAGCTGGAGCACAATGTTAGTGTAAGGCAGTTCTGTTGTATATAAATACAGGTACATCTTGAATGATGAATGATGAGTTCATGAATACTTATGTGTGCAGAAGAGTGCGGTTAGATTGCTAAGGCGTTGATTATTGTAGCGTCGCTAAGAACATAGATAAAAAACACTGATAAAAGGCACGAGGATGTTGTAGCACTAATTATTGGGCAGTGCCCCAGCAATGTGTGCACCGTGAGGCACACAAGCGTTCACTAACACTGCATAAGAAGATGCTTGTTCACATGCTGTTGAAGGGATTACACACGTATCATTATGGAGCCATAACACATCTCACTAAGGAGATGCCACATATTTGCGAATTGTTAGTATTGCCACTTTAGATTGTGGGCAGGGGAACTTAAACACACAGTTGTGGTGAAGCCCAGATATTGTAAATTTCACTGGACTAGTCTTAGAGCTTATCGTCAGTACAGCAGAGCGTCATTTTAGCACGGTAGGCAAAGGTCTGTGCCCAATGCCGCGATGGTATTCATGATGCTGGAGATTGAATTAACCGCTCCTTTATGCGTTATAAGGAACCGGTGATAGGCGTTCCTATTATTTGTAGGTAGCGGAAGATGGTGTGCAGCCGTCAAAGGACATTCAAATACGTAATGGTCTGGTGACCCTTCTGATCCACAAACACAGATATCTGTATTTAAGATGCCGTGGCGATTGTAATAACTGGGAAATGCGCCGTGACCCGTGATGAAGTAGGTGAGAGGTGCTACGGCAAAGAGTCGATCGGTGGAAACTTTCGGGAGGTATGTGAAAGTCCGTCTGCCTGTCTCGCATTCGGTCCACTCACGTTGCCATTGGTGCATTCCTTGCTCTCGTAGGAGGCGCTTTAGATAAGAGCGGGGCGCAGGTACGGTGATGGGTTGGGCTGTCGGGTTGGAAATTGCATCTTTGGCCAACGTGTCAGGAGCCTCGTTGCCCTCCTTATTCGCATGGGTTTTAACCCAGACTAGATTGAGATGGTAATGAGGGTGTTGCATAAGGAGATGTTGGAGACTGAGTATGAGAGGTGAGACATGATGATGGCTCTCAAGTGCAAGTAAAGTTGAAAGGCTATCGGTATAGATATTTGCTCGTGGGATCTGGCAATCTATGAGATGTTGCACTGCTGCCGTAATTCCCAGTACTTCCGCTGGAAGATGCTATTGTGAGCGCGAAGTTGTCCTTGCCAGTCGTGTGCAGTTTTACCATTCTCATAGTGCACAAAAGCACTGCCTACACCATTCTCCTGCTTTGAACCGTCGGTGTAGATCTGGTTCCCATTCCGTGGTGCGTGTGTCGAGGTGTGAGTCTGTTGCTTGTCAATTTTGATGTGGGTTCCACTTCCTCTGAGAGCTGGATGAGTATGGGTAGAAGTGGAGGGACGTTCGAACTGGACTGGACTGTAGCTGGTATTTGCGAAAGTTGCATCTTTGCGTAGGTGGATCAATTTAGTAAAAGTTGCCTTCATCTCTGCTTTTATATGGAGTGGTAATATGCCGGCTAGAACTGTTGCTGCACTGGTACTATCAGTAATATTCTCTGTAGTGTGTCGGACACTTCAACTCTGATTTGCTGGTGGGCATTATCTATGAATAGAAACCCTGGACTAACTGCACTGCCAAAAAGACAGTCATAATCCATGAGACTGTCAGGCCAATGTTGTTGTAATATTCAATTTACCAACATAAAAGGATTTCTTACACTATCCACACTGCGATCAGCTTCCTCCATGTTCTGGTGATTGATAGCGAGTTCCCCACTCTCTTGACACTAGCTGGTATCTGGAATCATTGCAGAGAGTAAAACGGAATTCGTGACATGACTCTGGATGACTGTTGCGGATTCCAATGAATATGCTGCTTACATCAACGTAATCTTTCTCGACGGTGGTATGCTCGGTAACACAAAATGCATGCAACAGGCTTTCATGTATGTAAACCAACATTATTTAGTCGCTCAGAGCAGCTCTTGCAGATATACGAGTTCTTGTAGTGTTAGCAAGGCCTCCGGTTATCTGTCCAGAAGTAGCACTTCCGTTCTTTACTGCCGCTAGGGCGATATACGTATCCTGTTAACGTGTGGTGGTCTTCTCAAGGACACCAGCATACTTTGACTCAGCACTTCTACCTTTTGCAGATTTTTTTTCCAATAACGAGATAACACTTTACGACACGCCTATTACCACAGCGCCCTGGTAACATTCTGCTGTGCTTCAAAACGTCCAATTTTATGCTTTCAAATGATGTCTTACAGGGTTCTGCAGTCAGTATTTGCTGTCAGAAAGGAAAATGTACAGTAATAATTTCAGAAATCGACAACGTGATTTTTCTATCAAGCTTTATTGCTTGAATTAAAAGTAAGGAAGCAACAAATTTCATTGGTTCTTATGCATATAAGAGGTTTTGTGCCATCATGCCCTTTATACTAATTTTACCTGCGATTGTGGGACTGTCGAGAGTGAAAGTTTACATATATCACTTATTCCTTGACAACTGTCAAGCAGTGTAGTTGGTTATGATACTAGAATGAAATGTTTCCAATCAAAAATCTGTCTCGTCAGCAATCTATTCTGTCTTTCTAAAAAATTAACATAATTTTCAAAATAAACACCTGGTTTCATATCGTGCATATTTAACTGAATCTACGACAAGATCTTCATTCCATATGTAATAATAATGGCCTAACTTATGTTACTCGCTTTTTTATTAAATTTAATTTTTTATTGGCTTCGATATAGTAAAAACACAGGAATACAATTAATTTAATTTATTCCTAGAGTAAAAACTTTCATCAATATAAGAATCGATATTAATGGAAAGTATTTTCAAAAATTCTAAAACACTTTACAATGTAGAAATAAAAGCTGGATATTATTCGACAACCTTTGGAAATTCTTTTTTACTCGGTTACTAAATAAACTATATAGCTGACTTGTTTTGGTATGAAAGTAGTTGCGTAGCTTCTTAGAATTTATAAGTCTTATTTAATCCCGAACTAATTTCCCAAGGCAATGACTTATATTTTTGTGTACTTTGTTCATATTTTTGTTATTTTATTTATTTGTTTTTGGTATATACGTTGTATATATGATACTTAGTAATTGTACAGCATCATGAAGTTAATAAATGTATTTTAATTGAGTTGCTTGATATTTTAAATACTTTTGTCACCTTGATCTCAAAGCGTTTAAGGCATCAAACATCTTCTGTAAGTCAGGCTTTGCTTGGTAAGGAAGATAAATATGAATTGTTGTTTCTTTATTTTCTCTTGCATTTTCAATAAATAAATAAATTAGTAAATAAATGAAAACGTATGACATACAGGATTAAGATTTAGGGCCCGCATACACTGATGTCCATATTCAGTATATTAAAAGTCTGAGGAATTCCTCAAAATAATACAATAAAAAATTTCGTGAAAAAGCTTGACACCGCATAGATACGTAATTAAGTGAATTTATGTGGCATCGAATTTATAAAGAATATGACAGTTTTATTGTTATTGTAGAAATTATTAGGAATTTTTTACCACTGGGAAAAGTGATGCTGGTTCAAATGGAATTTTTGTCATATAATTATTTAAACTTATTTAGTTATTTAAGTTTTTATATGCCATATTCGTAACTTGTGTCTGTTGATTATCTAATTAAATAAAAAGCGACCAATTATTATCTAACTATATAAATTTCAATCTGTTCCTTCAAACGTCCACCGGAATCATTGGCGTAGTTTTGGTGTTATCTCCACCAGTTTTCATCGTTGACGGTAAAATACGTAACTACTCTATATCCAAACCACATTGCATATATACATTAAAAATTAAAATTTTCCTTTATTTTTAGATTTTGGCATTCATCTTGACTGCAAATAAAATAATTTACAGCTAATATTTGATAGAACTTTTGAATTTAACAAAATAATTAATAGTATACAAAGTAACAGAAATAAAGTGTAATGAATTTTATTATGATTAACATCATAGGACAAATTTCTATGCTGTGCAAGACAAAACTGTGCAGGCAAGACTCCACATTTATTCAACGTCAAGTGTGTTCACTGTGACCGCTGAATGACAAGGCTAAATTGACGGCTACAACCGGTTTCTCTTCCTGCTGCTGGCGGGCTCCGAAGGTGCAGGACGGCTTCTGGTTGTCCGCATCCCGACTGACGCGTGGGCCATTTTTTTTTTCTTCTTTTTTCGTCTTTTTTTAGACTGCTATCTCCGTGCTGGATGTAGAGCAATGTGTTCCTCCTAGTAAAGAAATTGGTACTGAAGATTCAACCAAATAAATCTATATACTAACTACTGCCGTAAATTAACTATGTTTACAATTTAAAAATCTTTGAAAGGACTTCATGCGCACGTGCTCCACTTTCCGGATGATATGAGTGTTCGCCTTGTGCTTCTTCAAAAATATATTAAAACAACCAGTCAACTCACATTCACCTAAGGTTTTCAGGAGGAAAGAATTGAAAATTTATTACTAAGGAAGCGTTTTCGATAAAATTTTAAAATTATTGGAAACAAGTGCATAAAAAAACTGCAAATGCTTTTGCTTATGCAAAGCTCGTAATGTTAAAAAAATTAACTGCTAAATCAGTGGGAATAGGAAATAAAAAATATAGATGTCTAATTACATTTGGTGATACAACACTGTTTTCGAGATATCACAAAATTTTAAAATTTCGTCAGAAAGTTCGCTGTTGGCATACAATTTCCTCGAAAATTCGCTATTGAGTATAAAATTCGTCAAAAGTTTGTGACTGGCTATTAAAAGCTCCGTATTTAATATTCTCTATCTATAGAATATTAACAGCATATTTTTACTATGATGTATATCAGTAGAGAGATATATTTTTTAAAGAAAAACTGAGAGTTCAGGTTTGGAAAATCTTCTGTGTAAATACAAAAGAAGGGATTTTTGAACTTATCGAGTGTCCGCCGGGCGAAACTCGTCCAGATTAATCCTAAATTAAATAAGAATCCGGTTCGTGAAAATCGTCTATAAGAACCGAAACTCTCTGAGTACAGATCTCAAGGAGCACATTAAACTATTACATGGAACTGAACAAGATTAGAAAAAACTGTATGTTTGTAAGTTTATTGAAAGTTTTAAAAAACTGCACCAGTGTTGCCAAATGAAAGTCGCATTTTCAGACTGATTTCGTCTAAATCTTAATTTTAAAACTTTTAGAAATTTTTAATATTTTAATACTATATGTTCAACGGAAATATTAGCCGTGGAGCAACTGTATTTAACCAGAGCATAAGCTATTTAGAGCTATTAAACCAGAGCGAAAGCTAATCAGAGAGCATCGAGTCTGACATAATTGACCCAAAAATGAAAGTACAAGGACTGTAATGAAACATCATCTTCCAAAAACAAGAACAAAACGCAGCACACGCAAAATAATCTTCCGTGTACGCATCTGTAATGACCGTTCTAGTTGCATGGATCAATCGCGATTTCCGCTAAAGTCATATAAACATCAAACACCTGACTAATGTAATCATCCTGTCTACACTGCAATGTAGGCAATACCTGAAACTAAATGAACTAGTGAAACTTCGGAGGTATTTAAATCCACGAAATGTCTTCACTGTATGCCTTCGAGCTGTTGCAGTACAGATCTAGTGTATTAGAAAATGTATTTCTGTGCCTTCATATTATCTACTATATTTGACAAATTCAAGGTTAAAGAAGCAAATATTCGCCATTCTAATGACCGATTAGATGACGTTTCAAAATCGTCCAGATTGATGTTGAAGTTGTTTATGCCTTTATAATCGTGAGCTGCTACTAAATCCCAAAACTGGCGGAAAGACCAATGATTCCAGTGAGTTTGAAATTTATGTAATGCAATTGTGCAGATAATTGCGGAAAAGAAGGTGAGCAATTTTAAATTAACACTTGATAACACGTAGGGCTAAAACCGGAATTTCAGACTCAAGCATCAGGCCTAGGAAACATGTTTGGCCAGTTTACGGCCTCATATGGGGAAGACGTTTTAATCAAAATTTAAAAAACCGATTAAATTAATTTAAAGTTACAATCCAACTGAAAATGATGTCAAATTAATCCGAAGCTGTAATTCAGTTGAAACTGCTGTTCAGCTGATTATCAAGCACATGATGGCACTTACGGGCTCACTCTTTGGGTGTATACGTATGGCGATCCTGAGGTACCCTATCTTTTTTACGGAATCACATTGATGAGTTAGATGCCACGATTCCACAGCCTCAGTGATCTTTCTTCTTTCCATTTTCCGCTCTTCTCATCTATTAATTTCCATGTCTTTCTTGTGTTTTCTCTTTAGAGGATGGGGCTCATTTTGAAATACGTTTAAATCTTTCCTCTTTATAGAATCTATTATCAAATATTTGGAGAAAAACAACATTATCTCTAGGTATCAAAGTGGTTTTCGAAAAGATAGAACGACTAAAGTTGACAAAAGGCTATCTGAAAACCTCTATCCATAGTGCTTTCGTCAAGAGAAAGTATTTTATGATTTTTTACATGGAAAATATCTGTAATAAGGCTTGCAGATATGACATTATGCGTGTTCTTTACTACAGTGGTTTGCGCTGTAACCTTCCAGTTTTCATGCGAAATTTTGTTGATATGAAGTTCTATGCTCTCAAATGACCGTTTCTAAGAAGAGGGTGTACTGCAAGCCTGAGACTTAATTATAGTTATACTCAAGCTAAATATAAACAAAGTCCTAAAAGACCTTCCTCCAACTGTGTTTAGATCCTTGTATATTGCTGACTTTCAAATAAATTGCCAAGACGTGTACATGAGGCATATAGAGAAGCAACTGCATATGGCATTTAATAGGATCCACAAACGGTCAATTAGATATGGATTTATATTTTATAATCAAAAGGCCCTTTTCATACACTTCTGCAGACGAAAAAAATTCAATTCTAAGCCAGAGACAGACTTTCAAGGAACAGGGATTCCACTTATGCTTGAAGTGAAGCATTTGGGAGTACTTTTCGATAGAAAACTTACATTCCTTCCGCATGTCGCATCCTTGAGCAAGAAATGTTTCAAGACCCTTTTCATGTCCTGGCGAACATATCCTGGGGAGCAGATTGATCCTCAGTGCTTCATATCTACAGAGTACTTATCTGTTCAGACTTCGACCATGTCTCAGTGGTTTATCAGTGGTCAATTTGGACTTCAGTTTATTAAAAAAAAGATCCCATTCATCATCAGTCTTTTCAGATTTCTTCGGGAGGTTTCAGAACCTCTCCTGCGCAGTATCTGCATGATGACTGTTTCGAACCGTCTTTCCAGTTAAGACATGAGCAGTTGTATTGTAGAGTTCCTCATTTTGTAATTACTGCTGGAAGTGAAGAATCTTAAGAACTGATAAGCGAATAATGGCTTGAGTTCGTGTGACAGGAAACAACAAGATAGAAGGGTAAACTAGCCCTTTGACAACATTTCGTCTTAGAGTGTACAATAAAGCCGAAACTTGGGCTTTGAACTTAAGAGACTAAGAATAATACTAAACTAATCTAAACTAAATAGGTATAGCTGAAGCTATCAAAATTCTAACAGAATTGGCTCCTTAACGTTAATAGACTGCGAAGCTTTCAAGGGCCTAAAAGTACGGCCGAGCGTGATAATAGCTTACGACAGAGTAGCCTAAAAAGGCGGACGCGTGCAGCCAGAATACCTGGTATCTCTCTCTCTAAGACCGAAGAACTTCGCGGTTAAATACCGCTTTTCCTCATTATATATTCAGAGGTGATTCTAAAACTGCGTTATAGCCGAAAGTAGTAAGTTGAAATTCAGAATCGATAAGAAAGAAACTTTAACTCAAAATGTAACTGTTAATAAAATTAACATAATCCTTACAGTATCGTCAGTGCTATTTTAATTACATTCAACAATTACAATCAAATAGAGTACGATCGCATTTACCCTTTATGTTTGAAACTAAATAAAACTAACTTTCAACAAGGAGATATTAATTACCTAGATTTGCAAATTATAAATTTTTAAAGATATTAAAATTTACGACAAAAGAAGAGATTTTGATTTCCCTACTACAAAACTCATCCACTGACGCTCCAATATGTCCAAAAGCGTAATGCTTAATACCATACATACTCAAGTCATTAGAATCAAAAATATTTGCAACAAAATCGAATACTTATAAGAAGAAATCACTATGTCAATATTCTCTTAGAAAATAAAACGCCTCTATTCGAAATTTCTATATCTTTAAAGAAAGCTGGTATTAACTACTTTTTTTTAATTTCTCATCTAAAGTCATATGATAATTACTACTTAAACCTCAATCGAAGGTAATAGTTGGATGACTACGATTAGAAATTTAATGTAAATATGCACAAAGATCTTGTATTTTCTCCCTTTTAATTATTTTTACTATTTTTATATGCTATCTTTCTACTATTTTGTAAGTTTAATAGCTGGCAAATTTAGCTGTTACTAAAAAAATTGGGTTTCTAGTTTCTAAGGCGTATTGTACCCCAATTACGTGAAGACTTTTCTCTTTTATAACATACACTTTTTTCCTTTTCCGCAACTTCGAGCCAGTCCTGTTTTCGAGCTCTAAGATTTTACAGAGAGCAGCTTCTTTTAGAAGATTCTTCCGCCGCCATTATGGGTTGACGATCACTCCCCGCCTCGTAGGTAATAACTTTTACAACTCGCAACCAACCATTGCACCCCCGCACACAAAATATAACAGGGTAGGACATTTTTAACACATGTTAAAATACTTAGTTATGCTACTGGACATTTTGAACCTTATCGCATACTTTTTCCAATAACTACAAAATTTCGGCAGTTTGAATTCTACTTTCTTTAGCAAAAACACAATTTGGTTATCTTTACAATTCAGTTAGATTACGCAGAGAAGGTCGTGTTTAGATATCAGTAAGTTTGCATTTTTCAAATTTTTCAATTATTGTTTCAAAAAGGTTTTCAGTTTTTATAGCTGTTTAAGGCTCAGGTTTGACTTTTTTTATTTATAGAAATCTCTTTGCACAGTTTTTCGTTTTCTTGGTATTAAAAGTTTAGTTTAGCATAGTCGGAGGACCTCCCAATTTTTTTAGTTTTGTTTAAATGACGTTAGTTTTGCTCTTTATTTCTACTTGCTTTTGAGTTTCGGATTAGCATCTATTGGTTTTAGACCAATTTGTATTTTTTAATTACAGTGTACATATTGTAAAGTTCTATGGTTTTTAATTGTCATTTTGGCACAATGTTATGTTTTATTCCTTTTTGCAAGTGTTTCGAAAATTTGTAGGGAAAATTCTGGTACATTTGAGGTTCGAGTTTTCGGTTTTATATGAATTTTAAAGTCTTGAATAAAATTTGATGAAAAAGTTTTGCGGTTTCTGATCTGAAATTCACCAGAAGAACGAAACATATTAATCGACTTTTATGAAGCTTTAATTCATTTTCCCCTACTGAGTTCTGAATTGGAGTTTCAGTGAAAACTAGATTAATTTTTATTTGTATAATTTTGTATATTTTCCCTTTCGAATTTTTATTTTGCGAGTTTGTTCTACTATGAATTCTTTTTTTTAATTGGATTTGTTTTGATATTGCGTTAAATATCTTACACACGGTTGCAATTATTATATTATAGGGGAATTCCCTTGCTTTTATTCCAATTTAATAATAAATTTAGATTCTTTAAGTTTTTACATATATATCAGGGATGGCCAAACTTCAAGACGATGGAAGCCATATGATAAATTTTATGAAAGTTCGAGAGCCGCAAATGCTCTCGAACTTTCATAAAATCTATCATATGGCTCCCATAGTCTATATTGTTTTAAAAATAATGAAACAGGTTTTGAATATACAAAGACTTTTGAATTAAATTAATGAATATGTGATTAATATGATTACATATAAATATGAATAAATACATCTTATATCTACTGATTTGTGTTCAGAAAAGTTAAGTCCCAAGAAAAAAAAAAAATGTCTCATGGAAAAAAAAAAAAAAAAAAAACTAATGAGCAGTCTTTTAAAAAGGATAAATTAAATGATACACGTCAACGAGCACTGAAGATAAACTGTTATTCCAGAAAGAATATTAATTTAAAAATAAGCTATTAACTTGTTAGGCTTTTGCTTAAAAGGTAATTTTGTTTCTCCACACATAATAACATAAAGACTAACATACTGAGATCATTCGAATTTTTAGATCCTAACCTAAGAAATCCTTAAACATTTTTGGCCAAAACTTCGGAATAACTATTTTTACAGATACCCAGTATAGAAGAATTCACCAAAAAAATATGATTGCATTTAAGTGGTATTTGAATACTTAGTATCTCTCATGACGGCTTTGACTGATACAGCATTTCAGCGTGTCATCCAAAGGAATCTGCCAGAATCTGTTAGTAATCGGTACACTGCGCATCATTGAAAATTCTTGAAACTGTCTCTCGAATCATCCCGATTATTTTGGACATAGATAATGAAGTGCAGGCGCATCATTGAAAATTTCTTGAAACTTTCTCTCGAATCATGCCGATAATTTTGGAAATAGGTAACGAAGTTTATGCACGTCATTGAAAATTTTTTAAACTATCTACCGAATCGTCCTGATTATTTTGAATATAGGTAACGAAGTTAATGCGTATCATTGAAAATTCTCGGAATTACCACTGGAATCGTTACGATAATTCTGAACATCCATAACCTATTCCTAATAAATCTGGTAGTTCATGCCGGGTTATATATACGCTTCGTCGAGCACATATTCCATCTGTCTACCAGCCGAACGCTTCAACTTCGCTGTTTAATTTTCAGCAGTTTTGCAAATACATGGCGAATGAAGACTAATGTTACAGAAAGAAAACTTACCTGTCACAACTATAATGAATTTATTTCGCAAATGCAGATATAACATGAACCCGTAAAGATTCCTGTTTCTATGGACCTGTACAGATGTTCCATGTGGAGGACATGTATCACGGCAAACATCTGCACAATATTTTAGTTCCTAAGCTCTTGGCAAATAGGTATATAGATCCACCATATTCAAACTCTTGGGCCCATAAAGACTGTCAAATGACTTACCATATCCTCTAGAATTTCTAAGTAAAATAACTCAGAGAAAAGAAAGTAAGAAAACTTAAAATATATTAGTGTCAACCTAATGGTTACATAGTACAACTCTCCACTATGTTATCTAACTTGTGAATAAAAAAAAATCTCAAGTGGAGTTTGAAATGGAGTCTGTAGGCAGAGAATTTATTTAGAAATAAATATCAGTCTTTAAAAATAAACGTTTAGAGGAGCAGAATTTCGCACTATTTCCTGAAATTTGTAGTGATCAAACAGAGGATCATTGTGAAACTTTTCGTTTAGCTACTAAGTTTTAAGCACGTGCCAGACGTACATGATGATCGAAAACTAGAAGACAAAAAATATCAACATATTAAAAGAAGTGTAATGCTGGCACCAAAGCCGAGGCAATCGGTGCAGCTGCAGAGAAGCAGCAATATGGAGCGCAAAATTTTAGATATGCCAAGCAGCAAAATGCCTCTAACCTAGTGAGATATTTACCGGCGGTTCTAACCTAATGCCTCTAAACCAGGGGTTCTCAACCGGTGGTACGCGTACCACTGGTGGCAAGCAAGAGCAAAATAGGTGGTACGCAAAGAAGCAAAATATTAACTATTAAATTCAAAAATTAAAATCTCAACATCCTGATTGATTTTTTTCTCTATCACTCGTAAATTTATGTGATCTGAGCTTTGTTCAAGAGTGGTGGTACTAAAGGTTTCCAATTTTTGTTTAGATGGTACGCGTTAGACAAAAGGTTGAGAAACCGCTGCTCTAACATATTGCAACAAAATGTGTCTATCCTAGTGGGAGGTAGAATTAAAGAAGGTAATCAAACGAGAAATATAAGGAAAAATAATAGAAAATATCACAAGCTAAAGAGATTTCACCAATATCAACATGCCAATTTTGACAGAAACTTTGGAGAAGAGAGACGTTTGTGTTCTGTTGATTCTCTCTACAACTCCAAATATTTCAGCATGCAGAACCATTGGTGAAATAAATTATGATCTCTGCCTAGCATTACCAAAAAATTATTAGGAAAGATAGAGTTTCATGTGGAAAAAGTTTTCATTAAGCATATTATTGTGAATGGTTGCGAAATCTATGAAGCAACTGCATAAAAATGCTTCATTTGCTTAGGGATAGGAAATTTATTTTGAAGGAGTTATGCAGAAAATTGAGACAAGTCTCCTAACCAAGTAAGAGGCAGAACGTTTACTTTACAAAAAATAAAATCCTCCTAAAATTCTTCCGCAGATTGAGCTCTATATGCTCCACATCTCTATATGGATTGCAAGGCGAAACCGGTTTCTTCAACAGTTGCTAACGCTATTCAAGGACTGAATAAAAGTAGTACCCTACAACGAATAACAAATCTTCCAGGTTGAATTGTCCACGACTGTTGTAAACAATGCGATCACACAGGAATGTAAGCAGATACCGGCTGAAGTATAATTAACTTGAGAGAAAAAATATTAGGGAGAGTAATTAAAAAACATTTAACATTACGTTTTAGATTAATTTCAGTGGAGAGTTTGAAATCTATCAAATTTTTATATACGTAATATCAAAAATTAAATTAGCGCCGTAGCACTGCATGATTTCCATTTTAAATTCCATTTGTATTAAAAAATTAAACTATATTTATTCAAAACAAAACGCATTTAGATGGCGAAGGATAGTAGGTTATTATGACTTTCGTTACTGAAATATGTAAAAACTTACGTAAAAATGCAGCAGTGCGTGACGAGTTTTAAGAGAAAGCTACGCTGAAAAAGTAAAAATACAGGAGCACGCGCATTTAATAAATAGATATCTCGTAATTTATGTTTAAATTGAATAAATGCAACTGTGTGTTAGCTGTAACTGTCATTCTAGTCTTTTGCTTTCCAGAAATCTCGAGAAAATACCATAAGCTTCTCGTGACTGATTAAAAAGCTTATAAAAGTCGCAGAAAAATATCTCAGTCCAGTTGTTTACTAAATTTTTATTGTCGATTGTAGCAAATTATGTGATATCGGATTGGCTTTCTCTGCGCTTTTAATCGTGTTCTATTTAACGTTTTAGTAGTTTAAAATATAGCTACTGTGTGATATTGTACTAATATCTGTGAGGAAAAATTTCAGCATTTTGTTTTATTTCTTGCCATAAGAATAAACTTTATTAACTTTACATCAGGCTTGTGCATTCAAGCTATTACGAACCAGTGCGCACGCAACAATATGTAGATTGATATTAAATAATGAATCGAATTCATTTACAAATTTTCAGCTCGTAGGGCTCTGTTCCAGTTCAACATACGGAGATTAAAAAGTACTATGGCGTAATTAACTTTCAAACACTGAATGATACAAATTTATCTATTATAATAACACTAAGTATTTTTATTGTTTTCTTTGTCTCAATACCATGTTAAACCTATTATGATAAATAAAATCAATAAAAATGAGCTATTTTAAATATTGTTATAAATTTTATATTTAGGTAATTAATTTTAGTAGAATTATAATTAAAATTGACAAATTTTGAGACAGCTAAGCTGGAAAAGTAAAAATATAGGAGCGCAAGCATTTAACATTGAGTAAATGAAGAACTCGGTAATTTGTATTTAAATTTAATAAACGTATTTGACTACTATATTAGCTGCGACCATAATTCCACTCCTTTTACTTTCCAGAAATCTCGAGAAACAGAAAGTACCAGAAATATATCGCGACCGGTTGAAACCTATACAATACCAGAGAGAGAACATCTCAGTTCAGTTGTTTAGTCAGTTGCTTAGTTACTGCTGCTGCGAGTTGTAGTTCCGCGTGAACTAAGATAAATGGAAAATAGTTTTCTCTTTAGACAACGTTTTGCACTGCGTTGTATTTTCCCTTTTTGAATAGTTTGAAGTATAACTACTGATTATACTACATGATATTGTGATCACTTTTACGAATATCTCTGAGGAAAATTCCAGAATTCTGATATACCTGGTAGAGACATTAGGTATTTTGGAAGCAGGAATGATGAAAAATGAGCAACGCCTTCGCTGGGAATCCAACCGCGGACCTCTGGAGTACGCGTCCAGCATGCAGACCACTACACCACGAAGGCACACTAAGAAGGCGGGAGAAATACCTTATATACCCTTTTAAATACCCTTTTAAAGGGCGACTAGGGGTTTTTTAAGGGGACCCAATCGCCAAGTCCTGGGTGTGGAGAATCATCATTCACCACTCTTTTAGTTCAAGCGCCACTGTAGAGACATTAACATTCGCCATCCCACCGACACTGGAATAGAATTAAAAGATTCATTATTAAGCACCGTAAAGTTTTCCAAAACATCAAAAATATTATTGATTTCTTACACCGCCGAGGACTGGACCTGTGTCATCCATAGCTTACAACCCCAAATAATCCTCTAAGTTCATAAAACGCAACCATAAGAATATCCACTCTCACCCTCATACTATACAGGAGTGCCTTTAAAAAACACACTTAAATATATCCATTTATTGAGACAACCGTAACTTTTCTCATACTATGAACTACTTCATACTGTGCAATGTATGACAGATGCACCAGTACTACGAACTCAACACTATGTACCATGAAATTAATTCATAAACTGTATGCTGTACTATGAACTGCACTATGAATGAGAACTTATAAACTGTGAATCATGTAACAAAAAAACCAAACAAACAACGAAACACATACCATAAACACCGCCCCGCCAATAAAGCTCCAAACCGAAACACAAAAGAAATATATATATATACATCTGTAAATAACTTATTGTAATTATTGTATCTATCCATTCAACTGCAAAGTACCCGTGTAAAGTATATCTGAGACAATATTGTCTGCAATGCAAATTATGCATCATTAATATATAACTGTGTATTATGAATGCTGCAATGTAAACTAATTTCCGAGCATAGTGTTAACGTGCCCGGTCAGGGTACACTTCTATAGATGGTTAGTGCAGTGGGGCGAAACCAGTTTTGCCCATGGCGATGTTTTGGTGCCTCCTGTACTTCTTTCTGTCTGTCTGTAGAGACATTAAGTATTTGGGAAGCAGGAAATGTGAAGAATGAGCAACGCCTTAGCCGGGAATCGAACCACGGGCCTCTGGAATACGCGCCCAGCGTGTAGACCACTACACTACGAAGGCACGCTAAGAAGGCGAGAGAAGTACCTTATAACTTCTTTTTATAAGAATAAATTGTATTAACCAATTATCGGATCTGTGCATTCAAACTGTTATGAACTCGTAATCACGCAACAATGCCTTTAATTTAAATACGAAATTAAGGTGAAAACAGTATTGGGATATTGAGATAAAAAACAGATTCCAAAAGACGTCTTTGTAAAACTCCTGGAACAAAGAATTTTAAATTTGTGAAAAATAATATTTAAAATTGTAAAGGACACATTATAAACAGAGAGCGTTAAAAGATGTACAAAACATTCTGTTATTTCTTTTGACATGAGGAAACATTATTTTTTATGGGAATTAGACAAATTACGACAGAAAATACGTGAAATTGTACATGTACGCAAATCTACTGTTCACAATTTAATTTCAAAATTCACCAGTTACGCATCCAGCTGCGTGAAATGATTACGATGACAAAGAAAATATATACAACAGTAAGTCCAGTTAGAATAATTTTATTCGGTCCAGTTGGTATATTTCCATAAAAATATTTAATTATTTTAATAAAAAAGCATAAATATTGTTTTTGTTAGTAAGCAAATGTAATCAATCGTTTCATTCTAGACTTCAGATGCAGAATTTTTTATACAGTAACTGTTAGTAGATGTGTTATGACAAAAAGTATCAGCGTAATATTCATAAGTTTACAGGACTAGTTCATAGATTTAAATACAGAACTTTCTTGTTCAGCTGCAGAAGAGCAAATGACGAAAGGGAACTCGTCCGAAAATTACATTTTCCATTTTTCTGCGTCAAAATTATTCAAAAAAGATTTTCCGCTGGCGAATTAGATTTTTTAGAGGCATTTCACATTTATAAAAATTTTCAATTTTTGTTAACGATCCTAATTCCTGTCCGCCTGTACCTTTCCCTTTTATGGAAATTATTTCATAGCTGATTTCTTTTTTTCTTTTATCAATAGATCAGGGCAGCAACTTGATATGACAACTGTTATTTTTAATTATGCTATTTTTTTCTAATGCACAAAAACATCTTATTGTTTAACAATTGAATCCGGAATATAAAACATAAAAAAATTTCTTTCCTTCAAACCTTCTCAATTATATTTATCTTACTTTTGGAATGCTATTTTATTTTTCAGTACATATTTCCAGAACTGATATTACATTAATACCAAGAATTTGATTTTGTTTTACACTTTTTAAACTGAAGTTTGGAACAATCATCATACATATATTTTCTGTAGTAAAAATTGCCATTTTTTATTTTTATACAAGGAAGCCTGGCGAATTTTTCCCAAAGAATCACGAAAATAATTAAGAAAGGAAATTACAACGATATTATCACAAGATATAAAGCAGGCTGGATGGACTTAACATTTATGAATATTGAAAAATTTTCGTACAAATTTATTATCATGAGTATAGCTTAGTAAGCTGAAACCTTCAAGCTGCTGCATAACACCTTGAAATATTATCTGTTTCTTAAAAAATGTAAATAAATATAAACAAGTAAAAAGTATTATATATCAATTACCTACCAATTTTGTAGAAGATAAACAAAGTGCCAATGAGTATTTATTTTGTGAATCTGTTCGTGATATAGCAACTGCAAGTGAAATTTTCAAATTTACAATTTTATCCCTGAGAATGATATTACTTAGATACGTGCGTTGCCGTATGCAGTAATGGAGTTCGGACTTTAACAAGAAAACATTCCGGTGTTATTTGTCAAATGAATAAAGTCGTACCTGAAACTAAATTTACGCACAACTCCATTCATCGTAAAGCTTTAGCAACCAAACCACCCGCCCCGAAAACCTGAAAATCTTTTTGAATCAAACTGTGAAAATTGTTAATTTTATTAAAAGCCACGCTTTAAATTCAAAAATATTTATGATTTCCTGCCACGATATGGGCAGAGAACATAAACGCTTTTATTACGTTCTAAAGTAAGGTGATTATCCATAAGCAAAGTTTTAAATCGTCATTTTGAACTTCGATCAGAAATTCAAATTTTCCTCTGTGATTCAAAATTTGAATTACAAAAATGTTTATTTAGCGAATTATGGTTCGCGCGTTCAACATATTTAGTTGATATTTTTGGAAAGTTAAACGAATTAAATTTAAGATTACAAGGGAAAATAGTTAGCTTTTTAACCGTTAGAGATACAACAACAAATGCAATAAAAAAAACTCGAGCTAATAATCAAAGAATTGGATAATAATATTTTAAGCTTATTGTCACCTTTAGAAAGTTTTATTACCGAAAATAATTTGAAAATAAAAGAAGAATTAGCATCCTAGATTATATCATCGTTTTTATTGATAAATAATTTCAACATGTATTTTCCGGAGGATTACGAAAAAGAAAATTGGATTAGAAATCCATTTTATTCAAATGTACCTCAAAGTTTATCTCGTGAAGAAAAAGAACAATTAATAGAAATTTCCTGTTATCCAACTCTAATTGAAGATTTCAAAAATAACACACTTCTAAACTTTTGGCTGAAACGAAAAAAAGACTTTAAAGCCATTTCAAATAATGCTATTAAATTTTGATTGCCTTTTTGCACAACGTATTTGTATGAACAAGTATTTTCTTCCATGTTATATTTGAAATATAAATGCCGGACAAAATTAAAAGTGGATCCTAATTTGCGGTTAAAACTAAATGAAATAAGACCAGACAGAAAGAAATTGATCTCTCGTAAACAGGCCCACCCACATTTCGCATTAAATTTTAGAATTAAAATATTATAACTTATATTTTGAGAATTAAAATGGTAACCAATTTTTAATCTGATATTTTTTATGTAAACGTATTTAATGCAAATCGATGTTGTGCAAATAGAAAAATTTATATTTTTTTAAATATTTATAACGAGGAATTGAAAAATAATCTTAAAATATAGTGGTGGTACTGAATTTTTCAATTTTTGTTTAGATGGTAAGCATTAGTCAAAAGGTTAAGAACCGCTGCCATGGAGAATGAGCTGCATTGTCTTGTTGGAAAAACACCTTATCTCAACGTAATAATGTTCGCTCATTTTTTTAACATTTAAAGTAAACAGCATTAGATTTGATAACTTAAAAATTAATTAAAGTGAATACGCGCCAATTTTTGTGTATTACAGTTACAGAGAACTGCACAGAAGAGCACCAGTAACAATCAGTCTATTCTTAAAGGCTGAAAATAATTCACATGGATTATTCGTAAAGGCTCCGCCTCAATTATGTTAAATATGTTCTACTATTTATAAGGTATTTTAGTACAACAAAACCTTGAATTAAATTAGTGAGATAAAAGGAAAATACACAATCAATCGTAATTAATTCGCACTGGTAAAAAAAATTACTTATATTTCTGCCTTCGATTTTCGCACACTTGTTGCTCGTTTCTCTGGATTGTTAAGTAGATTTAAAACATACAACATTCTTTAGGAATTTTCATAGGAAATGCCTTTTAGAAATTTTCTTCGCTCAGTTACCAAACTGCAAGAGAGATATATGTATAGTAATAATATGAAACTACAAAGTTTATATTAAATCTTGAAACTCTGCAATGATTTTTATAAATTAAGCGTCAGTCTGAAATTATGATTTCTGATTATTCGGATATACTTAACATCGGGTTAACTATCTCTACCTGTTTTCCTCCTTGGTCTCTTTTTGCAAATTTACATGAGTGTAATATAAGCATTTAGGGATTTAAAAATTATTTTTTAACTTAATAATAATTCCTATTTCTATACTAAATGGGAATTCTAAATTTTCAAATTTTTGAAACTACGACTTTCAGAGTATTTCTAGATTTTGAAAATATTGTTTTATACAGTTGAATAACTTTTTTCAAGCGAATTGCTTGCATATTATGAAATTTACCTTTTATTTCTTCTACAGGCCAGATTAAATTCCTAGCAAAGTGTTAAAAATACCTTGAGAATCAAACCTACATAACAGTTTTATATAAAGATTTTTATAACGAAATTATACCAACAGCTTTTCAGCTTTTTCTTCCAAAATGTTTGTTCACTAATAACTTAGAAAACATTTAATACGAACAGTATTTGATAACTTAATAATTCATTATAAGTTAGATGATTTTTATAATCGATTTCTAATACGCAGAATATTTTTACAGTTGAAATCACTCAGTGTGCAGTTTCAGATATAAAATAATATTTTCAAAATCTAGAAATACTCTGAAAGTCGTAGTTTCAAAAGTTTGAAAATTTCTTTTTGCTAATTAAAGGAATCTATAAGAAATATATTAAGCAATCTTCACTTCCATCTGCAAAAGTTTTAGTAGTTTACATAACTTTTCTCTTACACAAACTTGATAAAACATCTCTCCTGTATCAACAAGCAGATTTCCTGTGTTCTAAACGAATTGAAAAGCAGCCAATAGGCTTACAGATCAATACCGGGGAGGAAAAAGCGCCAAATAACAAACGGAACTAAAAGATGAGGACAAACAACATGCGGCTGGACGTAACCTTCATCGCGCATGTCATTGTTTACCGGAGCTCTAACTTCTCCACGAATCGCTTTTCCCCCATTTTTTTCTTGGGTCGCGACCTCGCGGAACCCTGGGGATCGGGGAATCAGGGAAAAAAATGGAAAGGCGAGGGGGAGGAGGCGTCCGTCGTCTGTCTCCTGATCCGTGGGCCCGGAGTCTAGACTTAACGTCGACTTGTCCATCCCCTCCACTGCACCTCTGGAATATCATCTTCATCTTTAACATCCTCACTCCGGCCGCATCTTATGTAGAGCTTCTCTATCGCATCTCCTGTCCTCGGTCCCTCTTCTGAGCCCTTACGTGGAAGGGAAGTTAAAAAAGTTCTCTGAGGCAAGGTATGTTCCTCACACTTTCCACTTGCTTTTCACAGCATCCACGGCACTCACTTTCTTTGTGTCATTTTGCATAATATTTGCATTTTATTAATAAATTTATAAAATATGATACTGTCCTCCAAATTTTGCATTGTAAAGCATCCGTGGCATTGCATGCAATTTTTTAACTAAGAGTGTGAAATTTTTCTTTTTTGCATTTATGTTTGCAACCTTATTTAGAGCATGAGTATTTGTTCAGTTAATGTGGTCAAAGTGTATTATCATAATACTTTAAATGACGGAAGCTTTTCCCCAGGCTAACTGTTCGAACGAATTTTTTATCTGTTAGAGCTCCATGCATTGTACAATAGCATAAAACGTATAACTAACAACTTTATGAGTGTGCGCTTATGTTAATATTACTGCGGCAATGCTGGTTGTTATACTATAAAATCATGATCATTATTAAGTTTTATTAAAATGTGTCTTGTAAATATTTCTCTAAAATTCCCCTAATCATGTAGTTTAAAATTTTTAATTTTTTTTTCTTACCCATGTGAATCGACAAACAAAACATTTATTTCTATTAAATGATTTAAATTTTTATAGTGTCATAGCATATTGTTAGAATTAATTATTATCTACTAAATTATAATCACTTAATATCCACGTTACGAAGATAAAATCTGATTGCAATTTAATAGAAATTAAATTATTATAACTATGATTCACATTTCATATGTTTCAAAAAATTTCATTTCATTTAATTCCAATATCATGGAATTCAAAAGCGAGATAATGAAGAAAAACGCTAATAAAACTGTAGATAAGCAGTTTACAACATAATTTAAAGTGCCAATAATTTCATCATTAAAAGAGAATTTTTTATACAAAGTATTCATTTTAGAAATCTTACGTAGCTTATCTAGAATAATGCTAAAGTTATAAACGACGAAGAATTGACTTATATGCTTTGCATGACAAAAAACTGCAGTTTTGCGATCAATAGTTTATAAATAATAAATGTTAAAATACCTTACAAATAAATTTCTAAAATTCTACGAAATTTAATTTACTATGGAATAGGTTATATAGATAAAAATACTATATTATAAAAATAATTTTATTTAATTTATACATGATAAAATCGATCAGTTATTAATAGTAAATGCCAAATTATTGTTCCAAAATAACGAAAATAATACTAAAATATCATCAAAAGATAAATCAATTATTCAGTAATATATCTAGTACTATATCTTTTGAATGATATTTTGGTACTATTTTTAAAAGAAAAAGTTTCCTTCATTTAGAGGAACAATGAATTTGTTCTTCCTTCCTTCAATACCAAATGAGCATTCTGCGCAAGCGCATTATATCTGATCCTTAATTGAGCCTACCAGCGGCCGAGCGGTTAAGTCACTGAACACTCACTGGTAGATCGGTTGCGAGGTTCGAATCCCGCGAAGGATGGGCATTTTTGTGGTTTTTCTCATGTGTAATGCATATACGAGCCAGTTTCCCTTGGAAAGTCCTCCACGAAAGCATCCCTTCCTTTAGACAGATAGCCTTCGAGGCTTTGTCATAATCCCGTAAACAAACAAACAAAACTGTTCCTTAAATGCATCACATGACAAAAAATTAATATTACTTCTGACATAAACATAAGACAAAAGAAAAACATCGCTATTTAGTTTATATAGCGGTTTAACTTTTGGGATTATTAAAATTCATAAAACATCGAGCTACTATAACTGATATCAAATGTGAAGTTATAACTGTCAAATAAATAGTAACATTTACCAAACGCTTTTTCAAAATTCAATAAAACCTGAAATTTACTAAAATGTGTTTAGTCCATGACAGATATTTAAGTCATATCTACATTTTTCTGAAATACTAAAGGTAAGACATGTGTCAATTATAACACATCCAAATATTCCGATCAAATTAACATATACTACTCATCGCTACTTGCTGGGTACTTGCGGGTTTTCAGCCGCTCATAAGTTTAAATAAGTATTACACTCAGCTTTTAGCAACAAAATAATTCGACCGCAGCAAATGGGGATTCTAACCCTGTAGATTATATTATGCTAATCAATGAATTATTATGATTTAAAGCCTAGACTATATCTTCTTTTCCGTAGTGTTCATCATAATTCAAATTAAATGGTATAATATTTAAGTCGAAAAGTTTTGAATGTTTGAAATATTGACCTCTTGGTAATGTAGTCTGCAGTTTACGTTCTGTCGTTCAGCTTAGTCAGTGAGCATTCCGACTTTGCAATTTTGCCAGCCGACGTTATAAATAAGCCACAAAAATATTGGCTCAAGCTTAACCAGGCAAATCTGAGCAGTCTTCAATACGATACGATAGTTTAATTTGAAATTTCAACTTTTACTATCCATAAATGGCTGTCTTATTTGTACGCACAAGTGGTACTGTAGAGATTTAATAAAAAGGTTATCTATAACCTTCCTAAGACAAATCTCAAGGAATCTGATTTAATATTTTGTAATCTGGATCCTATAACAGTGCACACTTAAAGATACAAAATCCATTCACCATATGAATATGTCGCCTAAGTGTATGGATCCCTGTAGTAGGTTAACACACTACGCTAGAAGTTGTCTTTCATTACTAAGAATTCGGTCTCTATGTATGCCACCTATGCATAAGTCAACTAGGCGCATGGCTTCTCGTCGTACATCAGCGCACTATGCTAAAGGTTATCTGATCTTAGAATTCGGTCTCGATACGAGTATATGCCACCTAATTTACGTTATGTTAAATGCCAAATGAAGAAAGGTTTGTATTTAATGCATGCAACACTTATTTTATTCGATAACACAATAGTAGGTGGATGCTAAAAATCCAAACATGAGAGAAAAATGGCATTTTATTCGGAAAATTTCTGTTCAACATGTTTAATTTCTTTAAACAAAATATTTATTTCTTAATGTTAAATAATGATACAATAATAAAACAATGATACAACTTTATTCTTCATCTGTATTAACTTGACATTTAAAATTTCAATTTTTACACATCCATTTTCCTATGGACGGAATTACTACTTTCTCAAGCGTGGTGTTATGGTTTAAGTGGTTAACATACCGAAAATACTTAACTGGAAGATCTGTGGTTCGATATCTGGCGAGGGCATAGTTAAATTTTCACATTTCTTGTTGCCCCTCAAAACGTTTTTCTGCAATGGAGACCAAACTAAGAAAATGGGAACGATATCTCGCTATACGGATGCCTGGGATATGGATGACTCAATACAGATGACTGGTTCTCATGCCTCTCCCCAGTGGTTCTTAAACTGGAGTAAATTTTTGAGAATTACCTTTGCTCTTGTTATAAGTGGTTACATATTCACCTACGATCTGGAATACTCATGGTTTGAATCCCGACTACAGTACAGTTAATTTTTCAAGCCTCCTGTTCCAAAAGTCCTAATAATGTGTACACTTGTAATGTCGTAATGGTTTTTAAAATTGTCGCTTTATTAATTAGTCTATTTTATTTAATGTAATTTATGTACATGTATTTTAAGTTTATACATAAATGACACTTTATGAAAGTTACATTATACATAAATGACTGAACACTGAAATATTTCGACTTTCAACTCTGAATTCTGAATTTTCCCTTTAGATTTAAATTGATTACGATAATTAAATATACTTCTTACTATATATTACCATTCGTTGCATAAGTTACTCCAATTTGCATCACAAAAGTAAGTTACGTAAGACAACTTTAGCACGTGCGGGAAACAGGTGAAATTCTTCAACATAGTTGATATAAAAGAAAGTTTTGAATTTGTAAGAAGCATTTCTCAAACATTTTCTTCTTAAGTGTTATTACGTTTTATGTCTGCATGTAACTTAAAAATATACTTTGCCCCTGATTCTAAACGTTCCTGTTTTACAATTCTTTTCTTTATCTGAACCTTTTTATCTCAGTATTTTTATTTTCCGAGGTATAACCAAGAAGACGGGAATATGTCATAATGAAACTCTATTAATGCAAATCAAGCGGAAAGAAATTTCCTAATAGGTTGTACTAATCTGGATTAATAATGCTAGACATTAAACAATGAAAGCTTAGAACACGGAAAACACTTTTATGTGTAATAGTGATAGTGCAATTAAAAGTTTGTTGTGTTAAAGAAGGTAGAATACTCATTAAGCGCAGAATCTTTCACCAAATGTGTGCATATTAAGTGCATCTACTGAAGTCATCATTATTCTCTAAAGAATTAAATTTAATTGTTTTGTTAATCTGCCCAAGTTAAGATTCCTATTACAAATAACTGGATTATCAAAGCTTTATAATTCCATTATTTTGTCCGATGCATATATGTATATGTATCGGACGAAGTAATGCAATTAGTAAAAATAAATTAGTGATTTCACTTAATTATGACTTTGACTCGCAATTTACATTTTTATAGGAAACAACAGTTAAAATGGCGCACAGCTATAATGACATTATGTAAAAAAAAGTCAAATTCTTCTATTCCGAATGCATTACAAGATATTGATAACTTTTCCAATTTTGATGCTGTTTCACTTTGAATTTCTTCCAATATATGGTTCGATGTCTTCAGTAAATTTTGCCACCAGTTTACTGGAAAGAAAATACTTTAGCTTTACATTTAATTTTTTTCAAGTAGAAAACATTTCTGAATAATAAAACTTTGAATAAATAAAGTGAAATTGAGATTATTAACCAGGAAAATGGATATTTGAACAGTTTTAGAAAATTTTCAGTCTGAATGTGAAAACAGTTTGAAAACAATTCATAAATAAAAAGTAATACTTACAATATTGTCTCAAAACGTTTTGTACATTAGCAATTGATCTGAAAAGAAAGCATGTAATATATTTAATTTAGCCTCACAGCAAGATGTAAATACTAAATATAACCATCACTTTGCAATTCAGATTACTAGTAAACATTTCCAAAATCTGTGTGATATGAGCCTAAGTTATATTAGATTATGTATTATAACAAAGCACTCTAACGACATGTGCTTTATGTAGCATGCCTTCACGAAAGATTTCATAAAATATTTCTTCACATTCACTTTATACATGGGCCTTTGTAGCCAAACCACTAAGCTGCCAGAAACAAAACGCAGGAAGAACGAAAACTAAGGATCCATGCCTCTAAACATCCAGCTGCTGCTCAGGCGAGATAGTGGATAGAGACACTGACTGCTGTACTGAAGGGCACAGGCTAGAATCCCAAAGAAGGTATCGATATTCGTAAGCGTGCCGCAATGGGGGTATCGAAAATCTACGGTGAGCCGAAAGTATTATAGAATGGGCTGGTGGTAAGGAAGAAAGAGTGGGAGACTCTGGGACTTGTGCCCCAGAATGCTCTCCTTCGAAGTGGAGACGGAATGAGGAAAAGTTCCTAATAGTCCTAATACTTATCTTGTTATAAACGTACTATATCACTTATTTTAAAACTGTTCCAGCCAAATTTTATTTATCTTTTTTATGAACGAAAGTTCATATATTCCAACATTTTATAATGAAAATCGACTGTAATTATACATTTTTTAGCTAGAATTCTTGACAAGTTTATTATTTTATAATAATATTTTAAAGCAGTAAAAATACTTCGTAGAGTCATTAGGTTTATCGATGCACAAACATGAAAAATATGCAATGCCCTCGCAGGGACTCGAATTCTGAACTTCTCGAATATGCGTCAATTGTGCTTTCAATTACACCATGACGGTAAGCAGAAAAGGAGAAAATACCTTATTTATAACTTTTTCTGTGATTTTAATAATATTCAAAACTGTATTTGGAAATGTCTCCCTTAACAACTTCGACGATTTTCTGCAGATTAAAACTGAAGTTACAATTGTATTTTTGAACTACACCCTGATAACTGACATTCAATTAACCTGTGAAATTCAGAAACTTAACTTTATCCAACTGATGTTATCCAAGTTCTTTCATAACTACTTTTATAAGCAGATATATCAATAATACGTACAGAGAGATAATGTTTAACTAGAAACGCAAATTAGCTCCAAAGGTCAAATACGCTTCTAATTTTCTAAAATGATAAGCTTAACAAAATTCATTCGTGAATAAAATATATTTTCTAAATTTTTTAAATACGATTTATAACCGTAACTTTAAATTTCAAGCCGAGTAGCTTTAATTAGCAATTCCTTTGAAGATTTTGGAAATATTAGACTCTCATCACTACAGAACAATTATATTCCCCACATGAAATTTGAGAGAGAACTGAAGAACCTAAAAACGAAAGACCTATTGAAACTACAGAAAGACCAAAAATTTAATTAATGTTTTCTTGGTTGCAGCATCCAGCAACGCGCATCACTTAACAACAAAAATTACGCAGATCTAATACCCAACAGAACAATAGGCAGAATTTCAGTCCATTTTGGGTTGTTATGAGCCATTATTGAACTTTCAAGTTGCCTATGAAATCTCTCAATCAGTCCATTGGACTGAGGATGATAAGCAGTAGTTCTAATGCGATGTGTACCCAAAATTTTCATTAAATCCTTAAATAAGCGAGATTCAAAATTTCGGCCTTGATCAGTTGTTATTGATACCTGGCAGCCAAATCTTGCTATCCAGTTATGCACTAATACTTTGCAAGTCGTCTGAGCTGACATGTCGACAGTAGACCATCTGGCCATCTGGTAAACCTGTCAATAATTGTCATGCAATAACAGTTACCTTCAGACGGTGGAAGAGGACCTATTAAATCAATATGGATATGTTCAAATCTTTCATCAGACAAGGAAAAGGTACTCAACGATGATTTCATATGCCTATGAATTTTAGAACGTTGGCACCGTAGACATGACTAAACTGCAGTTTTAATAAATTTTTTCATATTAGGCCAAAAATAGCGCTTAGTAATTAATTTTGTTGAAGTTGAAATACCAGCATGAGAAAGACAGTGAATCTTCTGAAATATTTTAGAGCGAAAAGATTCAGGTATGAACAGTTGAGGTATACCTGTGTCCATATTACAGTAAAGAGTAACATCTTCTAAAGGAAAGTAATGTTTCTCAAGTTTTAAAACTGGCGAAGATTGAGATAAGTGATTTTGAATTTCAAAGTCCTGAATTTGTGCTTCGGATAACTTTTTATAATCAATGTATTGATTATCAGATACTGCATCTATTTCTACCCTAGATAAGGCATCAGCAACGATATTGTCACGACCTTTGATGTATCGTATGTCAGTGGAAAATTGGCTAATAAAATCAAGATAACGAAGTTGTCGTGGAGAACACTTTTCGACTTCTGCTTAAAAGCATATATTAAGGGCTTTTGGTCAGTGTAGATTGTAAAGACCTTGCCTTCAAGCAATGTGCCGAAACTTCCTAATAGACAAATAAATTGCCAATAGTTCTCGATCATAAGTTGACCATTTCCTTTGACTTTTGCCGAGTTTAACGGATAGAAACGCAATGGGTTCCCAAACTGAATTATGCAGGTGTATTAATGAGCTACCAACCGCAACGTGCGATGCATCAGTACAAAGTTTCAAAGTTGCACCAGGAATAGGGTGTTTGAGAAGGGTTGCCTCAGCAATTGCCTTTTTTGCATTTTCGAATTCTTTCTCGACTTCGTCGTCCCATTCGAGAGTATTTTCTTTTGTTTTGCTTGGTTGTGAAGGTTTCCTTTTATTAATGCGGCCTTCCAGTAACCTATTCAAGGGAGCTAAAACATGTGAAGCTCTTGGGACAAAACTTCTGTAAAAATTAAATATGCCAAGAAATTTCCTTAACTGAGTTAATGTGTTTGATTTAGGAAATTTTTGAATAGCTTCTACCCTCTCGGGTAAAGGTTTTAAACCCTGTTCAGATACAAACCCATAATTACTTAATCTTTCAAAAAGGGCTTTTAAGTGTATCAAATGCTCATTTTCGTCTCTTGACGCTATCAATATATCGTCGACAAAAGCAAATACTCCTGGCAGCTCGCGAGTTACTTCATTAATAAAGCATTGAAAGGTTGCAGCTGCATTGCATAACCCAAATTGCATTCTTGTGCTCTCAAAAAGTCCAAAAGGAGTGGCAATAGCCGTTTTAAGGTTTTCAGAGGGATTAATTGGAATTTGGTGATATGCTTTAACTAAATCTGATCCAGAAAATACCTTTGTTCCATGTAACTCCGCTGTTAAAATCGCAAATATTGGGAATAGGATACTTATCCTTCACTGTCTGAGGGTTTAACTTCCGAAAATCTCCCACAGGTCTCAATTCGTTTGGGCCCTTTTTTGACACCATGTGAAGAGGAGAGGAGTAATTACTTTTGGAGGGTCGCATGTGACCTAAATTGATCATTTTCTGAATTTCATGCTTAGCAATTTTTAATCTATTTGGAGCTAATCTCCTTGGCTTACATGAAACAGGAGGACCAATGGTTTCAATGAAATGCATAGTATTACGCTTAACAGTCTTATTGAGATCAGGAAGCTTTGACAGTGAAGGATAGTTAGACAGTAATTTATCATAAATACAATTTGTTATAATTGCTTTAACAGAATATAAATGTGTGTTAATTACACTGCAGTTAATTTTTAAATGTGTTTTTAAATCAACAAGTTTTTTGTTCCTTAAATCAGGTAATAAATCAAAATAATGCAAGAAATCAGATCCAATAATATTTGTTGACACTTTACACACATAAAAAGTAAAATTAAAATTACGACGAAGTCCAAGGTCAATACTTAACGCTTTCTGTCCATAAACTGGAATAGGTGTACCATTTGCTGCAGAAAACATCATGATAGGTGTTTGGCGCGCTTCCTGTCTTGTTGCTGAAAGAAGACTGACGTATGAGCTATTGTCGCACAAAAATATTCTATTCGATTTCCTGTCTCTAATGAAAAGGCGACGAGATTCAGAGGGTAAAGCGCATGTCGCCACTACACTTTCCCTAGTACGTTTCCCTGGATTGTACATGGTGGAACACACTTTTTAGCTTTGTCACTATATTTATGATGATACCAATAATAGGAACAGTTCGAAGCAGCTTTAGCTGAAGGGCTTCGCTTCCTGTTATAGTGATTTCTGGAAGTATTGCGTGATCGTCGTAGAGACAAAACATCGCTACGCAATTTGCACACTTCCTCCAGCAGCGAATCCAATTTAAAATTCTCAGAGACATTGAGAGGTACACGAGAAGAAACTTCGCTTACCTGAGCGGGTGTAACAATATTCTATCCGCGATACTTGCAGCTTTCGATGAATCGAGCGGCTCAACCGACGCTAGAATAGACTGAACATTTGGCGGCATCTGATGCATGAATAATTCCAGTAACAAAGAGTCAGGCACATTGTATTTGTCAGCCCTCCTAGTCATTACACGTAGAAGTTCTAATGGCTTTCTATGTCCAAGTTGCTCGCCGGTGAGTAATTTCCGTATTTCACTCGTACTGCTTTCACCACAGCGTTCCGTAATAACAGCTTTGAGGTCTTCGTAAGAAGAATCTGTACGTTCCCGGAGAATGATATCTCTAACCAACGCAGCAATTTCCGGCGTCAAATGAGCAACGCAGTAGTTAAATTTCGTCTTGGAATCCGTGATAGGCTTGGGTGCAGCTAAAGCAAAAGTTGCTTAACACATAGCAAACCACAATGCCGGGTCAATCGGACTGTAAATTGGAATCTTCACAGCTGCTGTTTCCTCCACGTCAGCGGCTGAAGGGAAAAAACACAAAAGTTCTGGAACCAAGCTCTTGAACGAACAACCAGTATAAGCTTCATGAGAGTAGCCGGATCGCCATTTTATGGTCGTAGACGCCGGGTCACCATTTTATGGTGGCATAGTGGTTATGTGCTTGGTGTATATCCTTGAATTGACTCGTTTTCTTTAAACATAACTTTTATTCACAAACACCATAACTTTAAACACAACTGAAATAACATGACGAAATAACAAAACCAGTAAACTAAAATTCAAAACATCCTATGCTGAAGCTAAGGGCGAAGTGAGTGAGTTCACTGCCGCGCTAACAGTTTTTACATAAACCACATGACGTGGATTGGCTGCGCACGCAGTCGAACATTAGATTGCCACAACATTTTCAACTTCCTTTATTTAAAATTTGAAGCCAAATTTAGAGATTTCTCAAACTACATCTAAATTTCAGATTAAAAAAAATTAAGATGATAATTATTCGTTCATAAAAAACAATATGAATAATGAAAATTAAAATTCAGCAATTTATTTTAATAAAAAATCCCTCAGATTTTGTTAGTTTTTTTAACATTCAAGGAAAATAATCACATAAGTTTTTACATGATGCCTCATGCTCTTTATGGAATTCAATGCAGAATAATATATTAAAACAAAAATAACGTAACGATTATCTTAGGCTATACTTTTCCGAAAGACCAGAATTTTAATAACGTAAGGAGTAGGCAATTTTAAACCCAATATAGATGTAGACTAGATATAATTAAATTCCGCCGGGCATAGAATCCTGTCGAAACTCCAGGGTAGGGAACAGTTGAATTCCTTCACTCCGCATGTCTTCAACGGAAATCGGTTAAACGTCTCAATGTCACCACAGGTGCCTACTATCTATCTCATCAACAAATATACATCATGCACCAGTCATGATGACTTACATCTGCTTTAGTTTTCGGGTCATGCAACAAAAGTTAAGCCAACAAAATTATATACTCGAAATATTTAAAAATAAAGCACTCACAAAGGATATATAAGAATTGCATATGAAATGTCCTACCTGTCATTTCCAGAAATGAACGCATTTTGGAGCCTCTTTTGATTATATTTAATCCATAAAATTCTTAAATAAATTAACATCAGATTTCAAAGTACTGTCTTGAGAAATTTGAATGAAAAAAAAAATGCCAGAAGTATAAAAATATAGAACATAGTTTTGAAATTAAAATGCATTTTATTAATAATAAATTTTCAAGACGCTCAGATTTATTTGCTTGCATATTTTCGGTAAACTGCAAGCTATAACTACAGTGCGTTTACTGCAGTCATTTTAGCTTAGTTAACGAATACTTATAATACAATCCACAACTTTCTCCTATCTAGGTAGCATTTTAGCAAACATTTTAATTTCATTTTAGATTTTTAAGCAGATAACTGGCAAATTCTTCTTAGAACTAATGTTGTAATGTGGCCACGATTCATGTGTAAAAACTTTCACTCTTTCTACGCCTTTTTTATTGTTTAATTTCCTTCTTTCTATGCCTTTTTTTCTCATAACATGAAAGAAAAAGTAAAAAAGATGCAATGCAAAAACTATATTTCTTATATTTATTTTTGCAGATGGAGCATCATTTAAAAATTGGCTGTTTATTTTTGATCCTCTTATATTCCACTTGTAATGCTGATAAAAAAGGAAGGAGGCCCACTGCTTCCCATGTTTTGCCAGTCCTGGAACTAGTGGAGCCTAAAGGAACTCGCTATGATCCGGGCCCAGAAGATACCGATTCGATTAATCTTAGGAATGCTTTGGGCAAATTCTTCGATTCCAAAGTAATGAGTGAAATGGAGCCCGAAGCATATACTTTATTTCCCAATGGGACAATAAAACTTGGTTTGCGAAGAACAAGATCTGGCCATATGGTGCCTCAAGGAACCCCTCCAAAACACATTAAGAGGCTGCATTTACAAAGTGTGAAATTAGGCGATGGTAACAGAATAAACTTGAAGCTTGGCAATAAAATGAGAAGAAGGTATGATTTTAAATTTCTTTAATTGTGTCAACTTGTAAAATCCTTGTAATTCTTTTTACATGTCTAACAATTCACTCGTTATCTGCCAACACTCATTCAATGAAATCCATTTGGACAGTGTTATAAACACAGTGAATCTAAAAATGGCAAATTTAAAAAGGTTTAAGTCAAAATATTGCAAACTTAAAATTATACAGTAAGCTTAACTTAGTAGAATCCTTAAACTATGGCAGCGTACGAATAATTACTTCTAAAAAAAGCAGTGAGGTGATACCTTTGTATCAGCTTTAAGTATGCTTGGTTTTCATGAGCACAGAAGTCCCATGCACTTCATAATATAACAACTGAATGCATCTCATATACTGTGATTATCTTTATGCTGCACTTCCTTGCATTTTCTATAGAAACAAGATGTCTCTAAAGGTATTATTTGAGAAAACTTCGAGTTTTGTTAGAAAACTGTATTGTGACACTTATATCCGCTCTTCAAATTCTGTAAATAACGTTTAAACTTACTTTGTGTATTATAACATGGACAATAAAAGTTATTTTCATTCGTAGCATAGATACAAGTTGAAGTTAAAGAACTAAAATTATTATTATCTATGTATATTTAATGCTCGTATATTATAAGCTATTGCGAAACTTAAAATTTAGCCTAATTTCATCATATACAAACTAAAGTTAATCCATTTTCCTTGTTTCTTATCAGGATCAGTATTTATATTAGGATGAATCAAATATTAATGATATTATACAAAACAGAAATAATATTCAAATTCCCTTGGAATAAAATTTCAATGAATAAAATTCAATTTGCATTACTACGTTAATATTAAACATGTTCAAAATACAAATGCTACCAGTTATTTTAATATCACATATAATCCATTATAATTTTCCCTCTTAGCTGGGCTTATGCTTCAAAAGTTAGATAATACGTTTTTGTTAACATCTAATGCTTGTCCAGTTTAAGCTCCTACACGTTTACTTAATTATGAAGTACATTAGACTGCATATTTTAACTTCATTCAGCTATTGCATAAGTTAAGCAGAAGTATTTAAACTTATTTTTCCATTGATTCTAAATACATAGATTAAAAGATCTCCTGCGATCAGTAGATAACAATTTTCATTTTAAAAAATCTTAATTATTATAAGATAAAATAATTGCGACATCTTTGGGGGTATTGAAATTGAAATATAACTTGACTAACTGATCTTCATACATAAGATATTCGCAAGAAACACTCCCTAGATATAAATATATAAATACAATCCTTATTTATATGCTAATTCAATAGCTGCTGTCTTTGAAAAATAGTACTATTTCAAGAAATTTGCAATATACTTTCAATACTCCAATTTCCTTTTATATCTTCTGCTTTAACATCTTTCAAAATCGTGTAAATCGTATTTTCTTATTTTATTTAGGCATTCGCTCCAAATATCAAGATATATAAATAATAAACTTAAAAATTAAAATACTGAAAATTTACTTAAAAACATAAAAATAAATTACCCTTTCTTTCAGATTCCGTGACTTGCTGTGGTTGCACAGCCACTGCCCTCTCCTCCAGAAATGGAAAGACTTAGGACCTCGCTTTTGGCCAAGATGGTTCTTGGAGAATTCATGCGCTCCTCGTCCAACTTGTTCTTTCCCCAGAGGTATGATGTGTAAGCCTCACAAGTATGAAGACAAGGTGCTTTTGAGGTGGCATTGCCAAAACTGGGACGAGAAGAAAAACTGCGAATGGCTCAAAGTGCAATATCCACTTGTAACTGAGTGTCGATGTGGTTGTCAGTGAGCAGGTAGGTAACTTTTAATCTGCTGCCACTAATTTATACATTAATTAATTTTAATATTTGATTACATAATTAATTTGATTACATAACTAATTTATACATCCTGAAAACCATCACCCGTTACTGTCAATGCAAATAATTCCTGTAAGATTTCAATTAAAGACTTTAATGTTTTACATGAAAACTACCACTAATTTAAAGCATCAGAAAAATGCAAAACTTTTAATAATGCTAATTTACACAATGTAACATAATGTAATTATATATATATATATAGTTACATAGATATAGATTATATATATATATATATATATAGATAGATCGATAGATAGATATAGATATAGATATATAGATATAGATTTATAAGAAAAGGAGAGGTTAAATACTAGCGACATGTTTTTTTTTAGAACACAAGGACATTTGAACTTCCTGATTCCTGATACTACATGTAAAACAACGTCAAATAATCTAAATCAAAATATTTAGGTGAAAACACATATCCATTATACATTCAATAGAAAAGAGAGGTAAAAACTAAAAACAAATTTGTAGTATTAGTCCTACGCTATAGCTGCAGGATTGAAGTAAAATAAACTTAATGCATCTAAAGAAAAGTTAATTGGAGTCAAAGCCAGTCAAAGCAATGATTCCTCAATATTATTAATAATTTAATCCTTGTATAAGAGTTTTAACACAATATCTAAATAATTCAATTAAGAAAGAATCAAAGTAGTACAAATTCGAAAACTAAAAATGCAAAAGGGAAAAAAATATGCAAGACAAAAAAATAGAAATATAAAAATTAATCTTCTTTTACTGAAACTCCAATTCAGAAGTCATCAGGGGAAAATGAATTGAATCTTCACAAAAGTCGATTAATATGCTTCGAAAACGTGTTTCGTTCTTCTATGTGGTTCTCCTGTACTATACTGCTAGTTTTGGGCCAATTCATTAGTCCAAATTGAATGTGATATTAGAAGTGGCTTTGATTATGTTTGCTTTTCATTAATATTGACATAAATGCAATGCCACTTACAGCGCATAAATTAAATTTTGGTGTTTGAATTTAATTTTTTCTTTTATTTAAATCATATATGTATAATAACTGCAGTCTCCTACGAAGTTGCACGTAAGCAATTTACAAATTCGAGTTATGTAAAGGTATACGGCGTAATGTAAAAGTACGTATTTTACACCATTTTCTGTATGCCTTATGAATTACATAATAAATAATATTACATAAGTGTTAAATAAATGGTTATGCATTACATAAGTAACGTTACATTATTTTACATAAATAACATTAAGTATAAATTTTAACTGCGTTATTTTATATAGGTAACATCAAGTCATATTTTAAACTGCTAGATATTAAAATATTGCAAAAAATTAGGTCTTATAAAATTTTTGAGACAGTTTAAAATCTTTTGGCAATTTACATCTTAGCAAAAAATATGAAAAGATATTAGTGTTTAATTTTAACTAATTTAACACTAACGCATTTTTAATTTAAACTAAATAAAATGATGTAAGATTTTAGTTCTACAGCTTCTAAAAAAAGAAATTCGCACATGTATTATTCAAATATCGTATAATATTCAAATAGGATAAACTCTTTTTCGTAGTTTATTTCTAACCGTTAATTGGCTGATCAGTGTAGAAAATTATATGAATATTTTCAGCAAAGTCAAACTTTATGCATTAATTTAAATAAAAAAATTTCATAACCTTATACAAAAGATAATACTTAAAACCTTAATCCTTTCAAAACCCAGAAAATTTGATGCTTTGAAGTATTTCCTTCAAAGCAAATTCATATGACTTACTGCATAATATTTGCAATAAACAAAATTTATGATTAAGTATTTCGAAGATTAATTCTATCGTGGACTAAAAAAATATTTAATCGTTCATATTTTACTTAAAAATAAGTAATAAATTTGTGTCTTATAAGTTGATGTACAATATTTGATTACATAATTAATTTTGGAATCATGTTAGTAAACACAGGTTTCCGTGGTTTTTGCAAATGGAAAACATTTTTGTGTAACCTTTCATCCGCCAAAGTGGCGTAGAGAAAAGAAGCAGTTTCTGTTAATTTATGGGGGAAAGCTTCTAATTCAATCTAAAAATCATATTAAATTACACCAAATAACTTAATCTATTACCCAAAATAAATAAATAAATAAAACCCAAAATAATAATATTCTAAAACTTCCTGCAATAAGCACAAAAACTATATAACATGTTTGCAGTATATTGTTTCTTAAATTGGAAGGAAATCCACGATACTGAAATATTGAAAGGGAATGGCAAAGACAAAGTTGGGATAAGCTGTATCATCGGAAGTTAAGTTATAGGAGATGCAAGGCCAATGGAGTCAACAAGAAAGAAAACCAGGATCATCTATAAAAATATACGCATCCACAGGAACAGGAATTGTAGCCTCAAAATTCACACAAAGTGCAATGTAGCATGCAAATGTCGTTTGAAAACGTATACAAATAATTTTAATCAATTTCAATAATGTGATAATGTTCATTTAGTGCGGATGAGAAGGGAACATCACGCAGCATTTTAATGGAACATTGCTGTCACTCACACGCAGTTTATTTTCTGTTTTAGTACTTCAAACTGATCACAAAAATGTCTTTGAAATATATATGACATCTCAAAGACAGGTGTAGAAACTGTATTGCACCAGATGGCGCTGTGTGCGCTTGAATTCTTCAGACTAGTGCAGAACCTTGATGATTGCGAAAGATGTAACACCAACGCGAAACATTAACTAAAGTTTATATGTGCCTCTCTTTGTTGTAAATGTATTTAATTGTGTCGTCAATAAAATATGAAGAAAATAATAAAAGGCGAGAATGCGTCTGACAGGTAAGTGAGATTTCTTTATATTTTGATTTGAATTGAGTTTTAGCGACAAAGAATGTATATGCGTATTTACAAATCTTTTTGGTGCCGAAACTGGGGATCGAACCAGGATAGAGTATCAATCAAATACAAAGATTTATTTAATCGCTGTTTGGAAGGGTTGTTGTTGTTTGGAAGTCGAATGCCTCCATCAGATTTAAATGCGAATTGGGATATTTCTATTATGAAAATTGAATGTTGCGCCGCATTAAATGAAAAACTAACGCAGTTTTGGCAGTTAGATTCAATGGGGATAAAGAAATCTCACTTACCTGTCAGACGCATTCTCGCCTTTTATTATTTTCTCCATATTTTATTGACAACACAATTAAATACATTTACAATAAAGAGAAGCATATATAAGCTTTAGTTAAAGTTTCACGTTGATGTTACATCTTTCGCAATCATCAAGGTTCTGCACTAGTCCGAAGAATTCAAGCGCACACAGCGCCATTTGGTGCAATACAGTTTCTACAACAGGCGAATACTACGAACATTTATCTTATGTGCTACGAACAGTTAGTTACCTGGTTTTACTACTAACCGTATCATAGTCCTCTTAATGCCAGAATGATCAAGCTTTATCAGAGTAATATTCTTCTATTTTGTCTTTAGTGAATCGATCATAATGGCTCCTATAACTAATGCAGAGTCTTACAGTGCCTCAGACACAAAATCCTTAACAGAAGTTCACAATCAAGAGAACAGCCATGCAAGAGGGACGTTGCTATTATCCTTTCAAAGAATATACTTGTTTACATATTCTGCAGCTTTAAGAAATAGCATTCGGAGACAACTAACAGAAGCCGTAACTAGGTCTCGTCATCCACTAAAGAGACTATCACTAATTTCCCAACATAGGCAAAACCATCTAGATCTGTGCCAGTCATGGTCCTTTTGAACAGTGGTCTTTCGGAGGCATGTTGTTTGTAGTGAAGAATCTCTTTTTTTTTTTTTTTTTTTTTTTTGTTTCAGTTCAGGTAACTATTACATAACTATATGTAGAAGGGAGAGGCCAGCGTTTTGAACCGGCATTTGAGTACTTAAGGGGCACACTCTCGTCATACTTGGTTTGACAGTCTGGGCAGAGCAGTCATCTCGTGGGTTAGCTGAACGTCTTTAGTTGAACTGTAAGGCAAACTGACACATATGTACACTGATGATATTTAGCCTAGATAGTACTACCTATCCTGATTCAGGCACAATGCCACAAGTCTCAACTTAAAGAGCGCCACTATTTGAACTTGTATTCAATGATATATACATACTTAGAAACTTCACTTTTACGGATAGTACCTAACATTAAAATTAATACTCTCGTATTTCAATTACATAGTTTGTAACTATGATACCTTTCTCTATTTTCCTGAATTAAGGTATCTTTGACAAAATTAAGTTGCATTTTATTAAGAAAATGTGTAGAGATATTAAGAACATGCATTTTATAATATAACAAAACCAAAAATGATTTTATAGTTCAAGCTAAAAATTGCATATGGAACATATTCTGTAATTTCAAAAGCACAAAGAATCTACTATATTAGACTCTTTTTTTTTAATTTAATTCTATTTTTAGTTTCATTTCTCTCCAAACCAGGATCTTTAAACAGTTATTCGCAGCATACTACTGTCTTAAGGGGAGTATGGGCAAGATTAAAAAGGGAGAAACAAAAATAAAATAGAGATTAATTTCGGATCTTATGATCTATTTTTCAGAAAACAGGTGAGAATGCGAACCATAATACAGGGCTTTCAAAAATACATAGCGTGATTGATAGGTCTCTGGGAAGTATGTATTAATGAGAAACAAATGGAAAACATTTAATTCAATCATTCAAAATGATCACGAATAAAATAATAAATTTCAATTTCAGGATGTACATCATGAACAGTACAACAGACGTCATAACGCTATTCACGTTCAGTCCAAAATCTGGTATGAACGTCATCTCTTGCAATAAAACGATCCACAGTATGTCCAACTAATACTGAAGTTGATACTGGTCTCAAAAGACAAGAAAAAAAAAAGCACAAAACTCTCATTATTGGACACTTCTTATCGATTGCAACAGATACTGATCTTTGGAGAGTCTCGAATATGTACATGTGTCACGCGCGTATTTTTAAGACTACGCGCGGTAGTATGCTCGTGTTTAGAATATACACGCATGCACATATTCTTTGTGAGCGTCTCATTATATAAAAACAATTTCAATTCATTTTACATGACACATACTTCACAGAAACCTCGTGAAATTCGTCATTGCTTCTCGTAGGCTCTTTATTTGAGAAAAAAACGTTTACTACAAGCAAAATTCTTACTCAACTCATATATTTATTAAACTCATACATTTATTATACTTACTTCTTGAATATATGCTTATCGACACTAAATGAGGTTTTTCAACAGATATCTCTAAGTAAAATTTACCTCTTGATAAACCAAAATCGTATATAAAGAATATTTGTTGAAAGCCACATTGACGTTTTCGTTACCCTCGGGAAATTAACTGTTATCGAAAAACAGTATCTTAATATTAAAGGTATTTCTCTCGCTTTCTTATCATGCTTTCGTAGCATAGTGGTCAGCACGCTCGACGTGTATTCGATAGGTCTGTGGTTCAATCCCGGCGAGGGTATTGCTCATTGTTCACGAATCCTACTTTAAAAAAAAAAAAAAAAAAAAAGTAATGTCTCTACAAAGTAATCAAAAACATAAACCTGCGTTATTCGCATTTACGTTTTTGATCAATGCATTATTTAAGTCATGTGACATTCCGCATATTTCTTTAGTTGCAGTTTTTAGCGTGGTAAACCCATACAACGCTACACTTGCACATATCATATACAAGAGCCTCTACACAGGGTTTTGAAACGCAGATTCATGTATGTAATACGGTTTGCTCAGAAGTCCCAAACCCTGCAAAATAACTCTATATTTTTTAAGAAGTTGGCTACCAATGTTTATTTCAATCTTTAGCGTATTAACGGAAGATTATTAGACAGCTCTACAGCCTATTTTCAAATAACTCTGCAGAACAAATTAGCCACTTTCTCTGCTAAATTATAGTAATGAAATTCAAACAGCTAAAAGATCTGCGTTACCTAAGTTGCCTTAACTGTCATGAACTTAATTGCTAACAAGCAACATTTATAATTTGCAATATGCTGTTGTAACAGAACTCTTTGAAAGTAACCGAACTATTTTATCGAACGCCATCTACTAGCGACGAGAACAACTTGAACAACCTCCAGCTGCGATGAGGATGGGTACTCCAACACCATGTCTCCGTGACTCGAACGTTCATTCTAAATGTTAGGTCTTTCGTTTTGGTATATGTTCTCCTCTAGTATATATTTTTACACCTGTTTCTGTTCTGTGTTAATAAATACTTTTAGGACTAGCCAGCGTTTGTGTTTGTAAAAGAACGGTTACACTATCATATTTCATCGACCGATGGTCGAGTAGATAAGAGTCAAGTTCGTCTCGGGTTCGAATTTCAGTAAACCCCTGGTTGCATGGAAGTTTTCATAATTTTCTTCATGTGTAACACAAGTATGAGGCATTTTCTCTCAGAAAGATTTTACGAAGACATAGCTCCTCTTAAATAAATAGTGTACTTTCCCGTAATTAAACAATCAAACTAATAAAACCTTCTGATAAATGCTGATTGCTTAATTAATTTCTTCAAGCGGGTTTCTATGTGGTCATTTTCGTTTGTTTATTGCTATAAGTAAGGCTGAACGTTATTTCTTTATGATCTTTGTATGGTGAGAATAGTAAAACAGTTTCTTCATCTAGTAATAAATACAAGATCGCTCAGAAGGTATAGTGGTTAGGGGAGTTGACTGCGATACCAAACAGCCTGGGTTCGAATTCCGGAGAAGGCATGGTTTAACTGTCCGTCGTTTTCATAGTGAGAGTGATAGTGATGGAGGACGTGGGCACTGTCCCTTTACCTTAATGGTTAATCAGTACAACATCACGTCCACCATTATCCAGAGCCGCTGATGGGGTTCGCTGCGCGGGTCACAGCACTTATTGTTATCAATGAAAAATATAAGTACATGGTCATACAGGGGCTTTTGTAACATGCTACTTTTACATTCAAATAATGCAAATTAATAATCAAATTACTCTGGGATATGAGTACATGCAGAAAAATGCATAAATACTGTGATACATAGATGCTAGTGTACATTCTACACTGATTATTGATAAATACTGAAAATACAGCAGACTGATTAATAGTATTGAAATAGTTTGAAATTGAAAATACTGACTGAAAATACTGAGAATATTGAAAATACAATGATGTTTAAGTACGTTCAGTACATTTTAGTTATTCTGAGTACACTTATATACAGAATATGCTTTATATATTCTGAATACGCTTAGTTTTCTGCAAAATGCTTAGTAGCACGAATAATAGATTGATAATGTTTACGTTTATGTACACATGAAGAATAAACGTGTTAAAACTTGATATAACCAATAATGGAATACATAGTTAGATATAAAAGCGCCAATAGTGGTCTGCAGTGCCATAATAGTGCTGATATTCATATTTTCTGCACATGCAGTGCTATACAGTACCATTATAATGCCAATAATGATATTAATATTAGTATTCCTAATAATTCTAGGAGGCAAAGGTGGCCCATCTATTAGGTGCTTCCATAGTAAAGTGACCACCATTTCTGGCCTTAGTAGTGGCCAAGCCGAAGTCGGCTGAGGGCACGACATAGGTTTGAAAATAATACTACTAATAAACACAAATGTCTTTTCCCAAACAATGCAATCTTTGAATCTCTTAAGCAATTTCTAGTCTTCCCAGCTATTTAATATTTGTTAATAAGGAATTAAATCTAAGTTTATCATTAAACTTCATAATTTTTTAAAAATTATTCAGCAGATTATTTCTCTAAAGCCTTGTTCTTGAGAGCAACATATTTATAAAATGCTTTTTCTTTGATTTCTTTTGAATCATACCTAGGCTTTAATTTCCTTTTACTTCATAACTAATGAATGAGATTTTCCTGCACAGTCTCTTAAAGAACTGATGAGAAAGAATGGCGCATATATATTAAGCCAATATGTTTATCATATTGTGGTTTACATTGCTGGGAAAAAGAACACGAAAAAGTTTTATTCGAGGAAAGGACTGAAATGAAATGGATTTCACTTCTTTGTACTTGCATGCCCGATTTATGTAGACGATAGGTCTAGGTCACACCATCATGTTTTCGAAGGTATAGAATGAGATTGATTATCATTTATACATATTCCGAGCTATAGATGGCGCTCACACCAGAGGTGCACTAAAAAACATTAATTCCCACTGCAAATGTCGTTCGTTTTCATCAGATTTTCCCCGGATACCCTATATTTAACATCATGTAATTAATTTACCGGATACCCTATATTTAATCCCGTAAAAATTATGTTTTTCTTAGTCGCTAAAGCTCAAAAGTAATGACAGTATTTATGTTAAAAATTAAAAAATATATTTTAAGCATAACAAAATTTCAAGCTAACAAATAATAAAAAATATAATTTAAATACAAGATTTCAAGCTCAAGAATGTTTAACTTTATCATTCATATAGCAAAAGGTAAAAGAATAATAGTCTGACCAACATCTAAAAATACGAAGTACCACAATTTCAATAAAAGCCGAATACTTAGGAAAACATTTCCACATGCCCTTGTGTTTACTGAAAACAATATTTGTGTCATTTACTTTCAATACTTGTAATTAAAAAACAGAGATAGAATGAAAAAACAAGCTTTGCTATGGGAATATATATTTATATATAAAAGGTGCTGTGTGCCATTATAGCTCTGAAAACCAAAGCAATCTACAGAACAGGAATGGAAATCTAATCTCTGATATAGTACAATATATATTTATATAATATATAAATTCTATTTCTTTAATCTACGTAATTTTGATCACGATTTGCATAAAAAGTTTTAATGCCAATATATTAACATTTTGCCGACTCTCATGTTGAAAGACTGAAATTTAGACTTGAGACATTATTTAAAAGTTATATTTCAAAAGAATTTACTGTAATAAGAAATTTGTTGCAATGACGAAATCTGTAAGCATTTCAATCATGTTTAACAGTAAAAGATATGTACGGATTTACTGAATATACGTGCTTTTGAGGTCTTTGAGTTTTAGCTGAAAATTTATTGCAACATACGAAACAAATCTTAAATCTAAAATTCCCTTTTAACAGATGGAAGAAATGCTGATGCACATTTAAAATAGACCTTAAGTAAACTTTGCGTTTTTCTTTCACATGACCGAGTCATTCAAACAAAAAGGCCCACCAGCGGCCGAGCGGTAAAGACGCTGAACACTGGCTGTTCGGTCCGAGGTTCGATTCTCGCGAACGGTTTGGCTGCATGGGCGTTTTCGTGGTTTTCCTCATGTGTAATGTGTATACGAGCCAGTTTCCCTTAGAAAGTCCTCCACGAAGGCATCCCTCCCTTTAGGCAGATAGCCCTCGTGTGCTTTGCCATAATTAAATAATCCAATCCAATCCAATCCATTCAAACAAAAATGAAACAGCTTTTTAAGATTCTAATATACAATTTTAATTTAACAGTCTAATTCAAAAAAAAAAATATATACAATTTGATAACTTGTATATTTTATTACCTTGTGTATAACTTATTACAGTCTAACTAGCCTATTACAGTCAAATCAGCCAACTAATGGAGTTATGTTGTTGTTGTCGGGTTCATATTACTTGGAACAATGGTAGCCAGAGCCTACTCCGAAGAGAAATTGGACTTCTATTTTCCACCCCAAATTTTGAGGGAATGCACCCCGGGGAGGATCCAGGGGTCTCCCACTCCTCTCCTGTCCCACCAATCCACACGAGAGGAATTTCGGCTCACTGCATATTTAGAGTGCCGCCATGCTGCACCGACACTATGTATTTACAAACATTCATGTCTTCTCCGGGATTCGAAACCGGTAGTAGGTGTAGTAGGCTTCCCTAACCACTATACCGTCTGAGCGGCAATGGAACTGTGTTTGAGATAAAAATGACAGAAACCTCTTTCTTTCGTATGGGAAATTAAGTCGGTAGATTGGTAGATTTAAAAAGCGGCATATCAGACTACAGTCGATCATTTGATTAACTTTATTCCCAATGACTGCCAGCTTAAATCGCTGCGATACCTGCACTGCTGATTATTTTAACGTTTTCTTCTCCAAGGGCAGTGAAAATAGAGAGTAAGGTGAAAACATGCTGCAACCAATGCTTAAACTGTTAATGTAGCAAAAATTTTACAAAACATACATCCTCTCACAGCAGAGCTCTTGCAGATTTTGTTATGTCTGAAAAAATTTATGTTTTTAATAAACTTTAAACTTTGACTGATGGTGCCGGACAAAAATTAACAAAAAAAAAATCCAATATCAAATAATTCACATTCAAAATCTAATTCATAATATTCATATATCATTTCGACATTCTTATAAACATTAGTATAGTAAATCTATCAATCAATCATATAGTGGTAGTACAATTTAACTTTTTAGGTTTGCGTTTTGAGTAACCTATGCCAAGGAAAAATCAATAACTCCAAATTCAATTAAACTCCATGTTTCTTAAAAGCCTCCCGGCTCAAACAAATGGAGGGACATGACAGACCACAGTAAATTATACGCTACATAAATACACAAATGCAATTAAATTTTAAACACACATTTATTAAATTCTTGAATATATTATATAATTAAATAATGGATAACTGATCAGTATCCTACAACATATTTTTACTCTGAAAAGTAACACATAATGTCACACACATTTACAGCTTACAAAATTTAATATACCTTAAGATGGAAAATAACACATATCTCATTCCAAAATTAACATACTCATATTAATTTGTAAGTTTACTATTTTTGACGTTCAATAGCTCACTAATTAAGCCGATAAAACAAATCTTTAAACCTTCCTTTACAGACTTTAAATTAATTAGTCATTATTCAAAATATTCTAATCCTTTAGTAGTTTACATATATAAAATAAATAATTTCCGTTTACGTAATTTGAAAAGATAGAGAGGTAGACAAATTTAAAAATCACTCACAGATGGAAGACAGTTTTTCTGGATTGAAGAATCTTTAGTGTCCAATCCACTTGGAAATGAGCTAAAACAATTTTTTTTTTCAAAACACTTTCAGAAGCGTCCATTGATTCAGGAACAGCCTTAAATATGTCCATTAAGTGAGAGACAATTTCCGAAAGAAAAGATCTTTAGTGTCCAATCTTTTTTCTGTCAAAACACTTTCAGAAGCGTCCATTGATCTCAGGAACAAGGGAAGCATGATACCTCCTTCTGGAACAAACCTGTATCTCATGACAAATTTCTTCAACTGGAATGTCTCAAACATGACTATTCAAGTTCTCCAAAATACACGATGAAGCGGCGAAACTAAATTTTGGGTAGAGCACTTTTGGCACAAACTTCTTAGTTGTAACCAATCTCTCCTGTCTATGACGAACAATTCTAACTGGAAAGCCTCTAACATGACAATTCAAAGATCTCAAAATACACGATGAAACGGTAAAATCAAATTGTGTGTAGAGCACTTTCTCCATGCGAACAAATTCTCATCAGAGGGAAAGCGGCGAGAAACCTCGCCTCAGACCGAGTCGCAAGCCCCCCGCAGGAGGTAAAGCCGCACCGAACTTTTTCTTTACTGCCTTACATCTTCGCAACTCAAATGTCTCCAAATCCGACGCAACAGCCGGCGCCCGCGAGAGCAAGACCCGCAAGGGGTCAAGCCCCCACTCCTCTTCTTACTCTTAGCTTGAAAGAATCAGGAAACAGAATGATTTCTAGCCTGGTGCAAGCACCCAGGAAATCTCGGTTTCTCCGCCTCTGTGAGTTCATAGGCTTTCAAAAAAATCATAAAATTAAATCTTACCAATCCCGGAATTTTATGTTATCCAAATTGAGAAAATGACACACCCATGACGAATCAAACACCAGAAAATCTGACAATGAAATCCGAAAAACATCTGCACTCATAACGTGAGAAAAAGAAATAGACCCCCTAACTAACAAGCGAAACTAGCTTTTACGAGCATCCAATTATCTAACTTAGTACACCTCCTACTGTCTTGAAGTAAGAAAACTGCAAACTTTAACAAAGCGACAGGAAAGCGATTTCCGTTTCACACGCCAAGAGTTAAAAGACACACGACTCCCAACTGCCTCCATTGTTAGAAAAAGGCTATAACCAATAAACCAGACGTGTGTCCTCGCAACCGTCTCCTGCCTTTGTTACAATTCCTACTCAAGAATAATGAGTTAAATAAAACCTTAAGAGCTTAAGAATACTCTTTTTTTCCAGATTAAAATACACATGAATACAAATAAAAATATTAGAATAATAATAACTTGAAACACATATTAATAATTGAAATTCGCGACATAACAATTTGAAGTATGCAAAAAAAAAAAAAAAAAAAAAAAAAAAAAAAAAAAAAAAAAACGGGAGCCAAAAATTGTCACTTGTGCACACCTTACGTTTGATCTTATATTGTTACTGCATCGAATTCGGGAGAAACGTTTTGCACTGACTGGCATTCTATTTTACAGAAAACGCTGGGCTCTCTTGTCGTTGTTTCCGAAGCTACATTTCTCAATTAAAATCCCTTGCCATATTCTCATACTCTTTCTAGCATTCTCTCTATTATCATTAGTGATACTTTAATCATTTTAAATTTTGCCATTGGTGTGCTGGAGAAAGAATGATTTTTGTTTCTCTCAGTCCTTGAAACCGTACGTTGTACCATATAATCAAGACTTAAATTTAGCCGGAGAGCGGTTGAGCTATTTCTTAATTTTAGAATGAAATTATAAGTCTACCTAGAATTCTAAATAATACAAGGACTGGTATTTTATTTCTTTCATTTAACTATTTTATCGTGAATTTAATAATTAACGAAATTTTTATTTATATCTTTATGTTTTATTAAACTTCAGTTTTAATTTACTTATTTAATCTTAGTTATTTTAATTCTTAGTTATTTTATTTATTAGCCCAAACGGCGTTAGCACAGCAGTGCTATTAATTTCGTTTTGGCATTTTACGTCGATTCGCTATAAATGGCGAATGACTTTTTAAATTGTTGCCACCAAATATTAAGGCCCTGTATTGCATTTAAAAAAATTAAATAATGAAGAATCTGCATAAATGTATCTATGTTTTTCACATTGTGATAAAACAACGATGCGTAGAGCCATCCAATTTTGAATAACGTACGTTTCCACGCGATTATGGGCATCTGGAAGCCCAAGTTTGGAATTTGGAATTTGTTTTATTATCTGTTTCATATTTTTTAAAGCAATTATGAGTTTTGATTAAGAAATTCAATGACTTTAAAACGAGCAATGGCAACACTGTAACGAAAAGAAAAATTTTTATCTCCAGCGCGCGAGACTGTGTATCAGAAAGTATAAAATACTCTTTTAAAGATTTTGTGATATTGCTGTTGAACTGAATTTTATGGTTTAATTGCCCAGAACATGATATTTAATAAGTAAAGGTAACGCACAAAACGTTAAAAAAACATCGCTTTGAGTATAATATAAAAACTGAAAGCTTTAAGATTTTTTTTTTTTTTTTTTTTTTTTTTTTTTTTTTTTTTTTAATATTTTTCCTGACAGCCTTCTATAGAAGTTTGGCATTTCTAATTTTAGAAATTAAGCCTTGGGTGAAAATGACGGTTTAAGATATATTTAATAGATAAAAGTGTATATTGAAAAAGAGATAACGTTAAATAACAAGGTGTGTGAAGCATAGATGAAAATATGTGCCTAAAATCAATTTGTGAGTCCTACAGATGAATACCGAAAATAAAATATTCTATCTTCCTTCACTTTGCAGTAAATAATTACATCCCTTTTCACTGGGGTCTGGCTAATAAAAATAAATATGGCAGAACTACAACAAGAATTATCGTTAAATAATGAATCATTAATTTTTGTTATAAAACGAACATTTCACGTAAATCATTCAACTGTGAGGTATACGGTAAAATAAACAATGAAATAAATAAACAATAAAATAAACGTTAATAATTAAAGTCCATTTTTAGAAATTTTAACCTCCACCGCTATGGAATGGTTTGTTAAATTTATTTATTAATTATTTAATAATATAAAGTTATTTATATAAAGGGAACGCTAAACCGAAAATGCCAAATGAAAGTATTGTATGAACGTCTATCTCCATTATCCAATATTAAATGAAGTTCATTGCAATGAATAAGACTTGCAAATTTGTATTTTTTTGTATTTTTAAAATTTGAACTCTTAAAAAACATTTACCTGCTGTTTATTTTTTTTAATGGGATAAATGTTTATTTAAATGTGTTATTCTTTCTGTTCAAGGCTGAAATTTGTTTACCAAATGACTGCTTTTCTTACGTAAATTATACATAAATTAATTTAAGGGCTCAGAGAGGTTGCACAGCAATAGATTATCAATTGGAAAAACTGCCAGGTTGGTTGGATGTCTTTCCTAAGAAATGTTATGCAGAAATATTTGCGAGACATGGACGCGAACATAAGGATAGACCTTCTAAAACAACTTCAAGAGAGAAAACAATGTGGCTCCAGAAACCAAGAGAGAAATCACTTTTAGTCCACCGAAGAGCTTTTCGGTAAAACTAGTCTTAATGTAAATGACAGAATAAATCGATGCACACTGATATGCAAATGTGTCTAATTTCATGTTTAAAGAAATACATGCCATAAAACATTTGCATTTTGCCAAGTTGTACTATATCGAAAACGACCTCAAAATCGAAGTGAAGAAATATACTCTGAAACGCGAGAAAACAAGAATTAATTTGTTTTGAAATGAGAAAAACCGTCTCTTTCTCGGTTTCAAGTCTAGACACAAAATCTAAAATACATAAGGAAAACCGTTCAAGTGAAGGTGGATGTCTAACGGTGTAGGAAGGTAAGTAAGTTCTGGGCATACACGTTCTGTCAGCATTTAAGTCAACACTACGCTTCCAATCCAACCGCAGAACCAGACCCAGGAGTTCAAGACGTTAAAGAGCACGTTAAAAAGGATTGATGTCATCGCCATAAGGCGACACTGGTCGTCAAAAAGCCACTAGCGAGTCACACGTCTGCCCGTAGCCCAAGGACAATACCCAGCGTACCCAGAGCGCTACCTCCAGGCGGGTACCCATGACGCCACCCCTGATACTAGAACCTTAAGTTCTAAGACCAACCCGTCCGACAGATAAACGATCTTTCCGGGGCCTTTAGAACCACTAAGTTCGCTACTATATACCCCCGTGGCCGAAACTGCTTAGGTACAAATCCTAGCCTGTAGCTTCACAGAGCTCCTACATCGATCCCGGAGGGCGGGAACGGTAAGTTTTTTCGTGGAATAGCATGCGCCCATATTTTGATGTAGACCATAACACTATTAAAGAAATACATGAGGGCATTTTAGAAAAGGCAATGTAATCATAGGCAGAAAATAGTACGCCACTAAAAGGAGCTATCAATAAGAAAGTAGTCGGAAGCATTCAGAGAAGCTGATGAAAAGCTGGTTCGACGCTGGTTTTATGATCCTCTCAATAACAGGATCTAAATCTAATTCAGAACATATAGCATGAACAAATCTCATAAAACATTACCTATCAAAGTGAAGTAACTTCGAAGAACTGTACAAGATACATAAAATTTTATTTCTGTTGAAAAATATCAAAAACTGGTCGATTCCAGGCCAAACAGAATTACAGCAGTTCCTAAAAACAGAGATTTTGCGGCGAAACATTAACAAAGGAGGTAAAAGTCATTAATTATTTAATATTTAGTAAGACAGCGCAGCGCAGTGCAGCGTGCCGTCGCTGACGAATTTAACCGTAACCTCTCTGATGCAATCGCCAGCACGTGCGAACTTAGCAGGTACAAAACGGAAAATCTGTCTACCATATGTGTCTGTCTGTCTGTGACAATTTTCATTAATTCGTAAACACACTCCAAATTTCCGACTTTTAGACAGGTAGTGAAATCAATAATTACAAGGTAATCAGTGTGTATGTACTCTACCGTTGCTTTGTTCTTACAGTGGTAATCAAAGTGAATGGTACACTGCATTTTATTTAAACTTATTTTGTATTAGTTTTTTTTAAAGCAGAAGAGATGAAAAATGAGCAATGCCCTCGCCGGGACTCGAGCCACAGACTTCCCGAATACGCGTCGAGCGTGCTGACTACTACACCACGAAGGCATGGTAAGAAGGCAGGAGAAATACCTTAAAATTTCCACGAATTTCATTAGAGATAGATTTCTCATTCAATTAATTAATTTAGATCTCACTTCACAGCAAGGAAAAATTACATAAAACCTCAAAATATCTTCAGTAAAATTTGAAAAATATAGAAAAACATAAAATACAAAACGCAGTTAAAGCAATTTAAAAAATTAATTTTCAATTAAAATTAGACTTTTTGTGCAAAACAAGCAAAAACGGAAAATTTACTTTTGGTCCCACTCTACAAAAAGATACTGAAGGCGCAGAAGCTAACTTAATTCACTATTTTGCGAAGTTTCAAATATAAAAAATATGGCTGCCATGGCAAAAGAAAAATTAAGCATAGCCGCATTTAAACAACTTTTAAATTGCTTATAATTCTGCAATTATTGCATACAGATTACCTAATCCACAAAAATCTTAACCGAAGATAAGAGCAACATCATTTTTAAGCAAAACATGCACAATTTACCAACACATATAAGAGTGCTCAACAAGCCGAGTAACAGAGGTGTATATATGAATTTTTATTTAAATTTTGGTGCGGCCGACTGCAAACCAAAAGGGAGGTGCACAACTACATGTTATAGCAGTCCTATATACAAAATTTCAATGATCTGATGCTACTCATTTTTACGTTATGCGAGACACATACATACGTACGTACGTACGTACGTACAGCTTTCACGAAAAAAAAATCTCTTCTGAATCCATTTTAAATCAATTTTATAATCCGTTTGGGCAAAAAGAGTCCTTTATTATGTCCTTACGTACAGATGTCAAGCAAAAACATCGTTGAATTGCATTCGATATGGATCAAAAAGATAATTTACGTTGAATTTTGATAGCCGGAATTTTTCGTGATTACAATACTTCCTTTACTTCGTATGAGGAAGTAGCAAATGTATAAACAAAATTCCATGAATGGAAAAAAAGTTTCAATAAGGGGATTCTCTTACAATGGTAAACTGAAAATAAGAAGAGTAAAAGAAAATGTTAAAATCATAGTTTTACTTCTGATATTTGCAGATGAAATTCTATGTCTTGATCCCAGTGACTTTCAAAGAGTTTAATTTCATCAAGAGAAAGCAACAGGTCATAACTCGGAAAATACGACTGTATTCCTTGAAAAAATTGGATACAATTATTGCATGTACACCTTTTCAACGTGTTCCTACAAATACCTTCCCTGATGTACCCTGATGTTTCATCTATGCAAATACCTTCCAGTATACCCTGATGTTTATTTATGGTCTATTGCCCCTCTAGTCTCTTAAAAAGAGCTCTCTCTAAGCGCAAACCCACCACGATTATTGGACTTTGTAAAGTACAGTGAACAGGAATGGAAATTAATACCCCTGGAAATTTCACGAAAAGCCGTTCTATCATAGAAATCACAATGCAGACCAGAGAAAAGGCTGTCAGACAGAACATTTAAAAACATATTCTTTACATTTCAAACATTAATTAAATGACCTCGAAATCCTTTTAAAAATGTGCAAACACCCTATTTAATATAGATCAAAGTTTCCAATTATAATTTAATATATAATATGAAGCTTAAATACCAGATCAATTAGAAATTTTTTAATATGATGATGGGGTTAAAAGATGCGCTTCTCAATCTTATTTCTATTTCTTATTATCTTCTCAACATCATTTTTCTGTATTCAACGTTATCTTCTAAATTAAATAAATGTAGTACCTGACCAGATTTCATAATTAGAAAAGTATATTTGCTACGTTATTGGTATGAATGCAAATAAAATTACAATATTTTTTTCATTCAGTCTTGTCTGTACTACAATCAGGGTACCAATTTTTAAAGTTCACTTTTATGTTCAGAAGGATCAGTCAGTTAAAATGATTTATCTTCAATCATGTGGCACAGAAAACGTTTAAATGTTTTTATTACAGTATTTCAACAGTCTAACTATCTTGAACTAAAACTGTTTTATATAGTTTACAACTATATATATGTAAATCAAATATGTTTTTTCTAATATGAAAGTAAAAACATAATGATTAAATTATTTTAGCGTATTTTGTCCTAATGTTATACTGAACATGAAAGACAAGAATAATTCCTAAAAAAGCATTTTCAGTAAAAAAATACGCCATCGTACAATAGTGTTAGTGATGTATTATGAATTAAAAGTATTACGTAGAGGTTCTGTGAATTAATTTATCAGGTTCAATGTTCCTTCTAACCTTCTTCGGGAACATACAAGGACCTGACTAGGAACAGAGAGCTTGCTAAAGCTATGTTCACTAATTTGTAGTAAGTAGACAGGATACAGACGAAGGGTAAACAAAAACCCTTTATTTTTCTCTATATACAATATCTTCCGTACTTCGGAATACAATGACCCGCCACTCGGGGTCTAACGTAAAAGTATAAAAATAAAACTAAACTCTAATTTAACTCTAGAATAATACACGTGGAAGATTGGCTTTATAATAACAGGAAGCGTATGTAGCACAGAGACTGTGAACACTACAATACGTTTAATTTATCAAGAGGATTAAAACCTCTGGCCTGGAAGGCAAATAGCAACTGCGTAACTTCTAAGGTAAGCGGCCTGCGTTGACTTACTGCTTCCTCTCTCTCTTGCTTGGCAAAAAGCCACAACTTAAGTACTTGGCGTTCGCCAGACAAACTTTGCATAAAATCCTTAACGCTTATAATTCTGGCCGGAAGTAGAAAATAAGAAGTGATAGTAAAGATTTAAAATAAAATAAACGTTAGTAAAACTTAAGATCCTTACATACTTCCCGCCAGAGTTAATTAGTTTGAAACTGAGGTCTAAAACGACCTTGTTGAAAACTTTTAGCTCTAGAAACTAACGCGAGGCCAACCTTTAACAATCATAACTTAGCTAGAAACTAGAAAATTTTAAAAGAAAGAAATTTGTTACAATAGCAGCTCCCGGAATATACAACAATCTTTTTTCTTTTTCATCTGTACTGCATCAAAACAGGAGCTTTATTCAATTCTGGTTCCTTCCAGAGATCTGGAAGGAAAACTAGTTTAATGAAATGTTACAGAATGACATTGGAAATAACATATAGAATATACTTTTCTTAACATTCTTATTTCATTCATGACTATTTTAATTATCTCTCCCCGTGCTCTCTGACATGTGTTGTAAAAACACCAAACACGAATGTGTTTCTGTCTATGTGTTCAACACTTCCTCCTACAATCAAAACACTAACGTGTTAAAATTAAACATACGAGACCTCTTAACACACCCTAATTTCAACTCTAGACCCTGAGGTACTATTCTGAAAGTGGCTAACTCTAAAGTGTAGCGTCAGAGAGCCTAACTACATCATTCAACCTTTAACACATATTCGCCATGATTTAGTCTTTACAGTCACACGAATAACAAATTTTTAACATTACTTTCACTTTTACCATATCACGGTATTTCTTAACATTTAAAATAACAGAACATATCAACATGCCGTTAATTTTACAGATTTGAAAACATACATTAGTAGTACATTGTTAACTTCTATTCTTTTCAAAGCAAGTGCCAGTTCTTTCTACATTGAAATAATACATTTCAAAAAGTCTTTCAGACTAAAATTTCTCTCTTGCTAGAATGTTTTAAATAAAATTTATACAATAACTTTTTACAATATTTAAGTTTTTACACAACGCTATTATACATCAACTTTAGTTTTACGCACGAGTAATTGAAAAACATAATACGAAAATCGGTCACAACTCATTTCTCGCCCTTTTGGCGATAAAGGTAGACCTCGCATGAGGTAAAACTTCTTGAAATCTGCCACTTGCAGTAAGAATGAAAGATTAACTTAAGTTTGCAAAGTAACATAAAATTTTACTTATCTTTGTAATATTCGGACATCCTTTTCTGGGCCCAGTCTTTAAAGGTACTGCAGATAGTAGTTTGGTTTATCCTCCTTCTTGTACGGGCTCGCCCTTCAGTGCTTTCCTCTGGAAGCTTCCTTTTTTCACCAGTACGGCCACCCTTGAATACTTTCCTTTTCTCCTCTGCTTCTGGTCTTTGCCGTTTGATGGCAGCTGGTCTTGGCGGAACCGGGAAATTTCTTCCGTGTTCTTGCTTGGACCTCGTTGCTGGCCGTTCAAACTTTCCTTGTACTTTTTCCTCCGCCGCTGATGGCCCTTCCGCAGTTCGGCGACTTTTGCTGCGGAGAGTTCTGTCGGATGAATAGATCTTCCGTTTTAAAGCCGGGTTATAGTTGCCGTCATTTCTCCTGGCCCTCTTCACATACGTCGTCCTTCTCCCTTCTTCATTCTGGGGGTGTTCGTGAACTCTGTTTTCTGGACGGTGGAACGGCTTCTTTTTCTTGTTACCTTCAATTTTTTCGCGGGGCAATTTTCTTTTCACTTGCTTCTGTCTCTCATTGGCTTGCCCTTGTACTTGTCGTTTTTCCACCTCTGGAACTTGTACCTGCGGTGTCTGCCGTGCCGGATCCTGCAAAAGATCTGAAAAGATTTGCATTTTATTACGATCGAAGTAGGGCTTGATTTGATCAATGTTTGCGGAACAGGTTTCACCATTTCTGGCTTTTAACACTACAACAGCGTGAGTTATTTTTTCTATAACATATGGTCCTTCAAATCGTGGAAAAAATTTGGCAGTTTTATCTTCTGGTGCTGAAGAAAGTGAATGCTTAATTTTTAAAACTTCATCCCCTACTTTATAAGTTACTCCCCGTCGTTTCAAATCATAATATAGCTTCTGTTTTCTTTGTGCTACTTCCGTATTCTTTTTTGCTTCTTTTATTAGTTTTTCTATATCACCCATTTTAAATTCTGGGGCTCTTTGTTGCACATAAAATAATTTATCTAACGGTGTTATAATCTTTCTGCCTAGAAATAACTCAGCAGGAGTTTTGCCCGTTGTATCATGTTTTGCGGTCCTAAGGGCGAAAGCAAATTCATTGACATAGTTATCCCAGCTTTTATGAAAATTTTTAACATAACTACGGATAATTTTCACTATATTTCTATTGACCCGTTCCGCTATATTTGATTGCGGCCGATACGGGACCATTTTCAAATGACGTATGCCCAGTTATGTCTTGCCATGTCTTCAAATATATTACTTACAAATTGAGGACCATTATCCGATATAACTTTTAGGGGCGCCCCGTATTTTAAAATATATTTATTTAATATAGAATCAGTAACTAATTTCGCGGAGGCTCGTTTTAAGGGAACAATTTCGGTCCATTTACTAAAATGATCAACCATAACAAGGAGATAGCGACTTTTATTTAACTGACTTTTTGGGAAAGGGCCCAATAAATCGATGCCAATTATTTCATTTGGAAATTCGGATTTAATACTATTTAGAAACCCGGCCGGGCGGAAATTAATATAATTAACTGCTTGACAAGTTGGGCAGGACTGGACATACGCCCTTGTTAACTTTTGCAGTTCAGGAAAGTAGACTGCCTCGCGTACGCGTTGGATAGTTTTTCGAATACCAGCATGAGAAGCTAAAGGGCTGTCATGGAGCTCCTGCAGGATATTTAATCTAAGACTAGCTGGGATAACAGGTCGAAATTCGTTGTTGGAATTCGTAGTTTTTGCATAAAATAATAGACCATCCATTAGTTCGTAATGGGCCGCCCTATTTCTTATCGCCACAATATCTTGGTGGCTAAAATTTTCAGGATCCTTCAAATACTCATAAATACTTCCAAACTCAGGATCCTTACCCAGTTCGGTTATTACAGTTTCTCGGGAATTTATTGTACACGCTGTAAGCATTGCCATCTTTACGGTATTGCCTTGTTCGTCTATTTTAATCCTTGATAGGGCATCTGCTACGATATTTTCCTTTCCAGGGGTATGTTTGATTACCAGATTATATTCTTGCAGCTTGAGTGCCCATCGTATTAACCTTGGGGATAAATTTTTCCCTGAGTACAATCTAGTTACCGCCGCATGATCAGAGTATACTGTTATCGGCGCCTTTCCAAAATAGACTCGGAACTTTTGCACTGCTAACAGAACTGCAAGTGCCTCTCTCTCGGTCGCGGAATAGTTTCTTTGTGTTTGATTTAAAGTTCGGCTAAAAAATGCCACGGGCTGCTGATTTTGCGAAAGTACCGCTCCTACCGCATAATCCGAAGCATCCGCTGAAATTTCTAAATTTTCATCCTTTTCAGGAAATTTCAACACAGGGGCTTGCGTTAATGCTTGTTTTAATTTTTTGAAAGCACTATTGGCTTCGGCCGTCCACGAGAATCTTGCCTTTTTCCTTTTTAATTTTAACAATGGCTCAGCGATAGCCGCAAAATCTTTTATAAAGGACCTATAATATGAACAAAGTCCTAGAAAAGAAGAGAGCTTCTTTGCCGTGTTTGGAGTCAGATACTTTTGTACAGCGATTATTTTTGATTCATCTGTCTCGATCCGTTTTTGAGATATTTTGTAACCTAAATATTTTAATTCAGGGGCTGCAAATTTGCACTTTTCGACATTAACTTTTAGACCGGCCTCATTTAATAAAGAAAACACCTGTCTTAAATCCTGTACATGTTGGTCGAGCTTATCACTAGTAATAATGATATCGTCTAAATAGATAAATGTGGACTTTCCAAGAACAGGTCTTAACACAATGTCCATGCATCGCTGAAATGTTGCCGGGGCGCCTGAAAGGCCAAACGGCATACGCAAAAATGCATAAGTGCCAGACTTGGTTATAAAAGCAGTCTTAGGCACGTCCTCAGGCCTCACCCCTATTTGAAAATAACCAGTCGTTAAGTCTAAAGTCGTCATAAATTTGGTTGATTTTATGTTCCTTAAAATTTCTTCTATGATCGGTAACGGATATACCGGATATTTCGTTATGGAATTTAATTTACGGTAATCAATAGCGAATCTCCACCTTTTTGGATGCTCCAAAGGATAGTCATTATTTTTCTTACATAAAACCACCGGGCTAGCATAACTACTTGAGATGGGCGTTATGATCTTTTTACGTAGCATATCGGTAATATGCCATTCTATAATTTTTTCCTTATTCTTATCATACCGGTATGGTTTTTGACGAACTGGCAATGCATCTCCGGTGTCAATACTATGGTTAGTAACCTGAGTAAATCCTGGAATATCACTAAATAACGAAGCAAATTCACTTACCACTTGTCGGATTCTATCTTGCTCGTCATTAGGCAGGTGGTCAAGATTTAACCTTGGCGGTTTAGCCTTTTCTACACGCACTGGTTTCATTGTCAGCTTAAGGGACGCTTCATTAAAATCCAGTGTAGCTTGTGCGTCTGAAAGAAAATCTATTCTTAAGATCAAATGTGCTTGCAGATTCTTTACTATAAAAAACATTACCTTTACTTGTTCGTCCTTGATACGGATATACAAAGGTACTTTACCTACGCACTTACATTTTTCTCCTTGCGCCGCTAATACTGTCGTATTATCCGCATTATATATGCGGTATTTGCGAAAATACTTTCTAAAAAACTCTTCTGCCACACAGGAACACTGCGCGCCGGTATCCAGGAGTGCGGTGGCCGGAATCTTATTCACCAAGACTTCAATCTTCGGAAGAGTCAAATTTTTCACCATTACTGTATTTAACTTGTAGGAAGAGGGGTTTTCGTGGCCTTCGGATTTCCGCACCCTCTCGTCCGCAGAAATCCGTTTTAGTTTAAATTATTTTTCCTTTCCGTGCTTTCCTTCTTTTTCCACTGTCCTTGAGACTTTTTTCCTGTGTTGCTATTGAACTGTCGACGTTCGCCGGCTGTTTTTGAATGCTCGGGTTTCCTTGCCCAGTGATTCGCTTTTTCTCCGTAGCCATGTGCTTGAGTTTGCTGTAGTCTTGGCGTACCAAATTGGTTTCGCTGTTGATATTGGCGTCTTCTTTCGACGTCCGCCGTTCTTCTACTTTCAAACTGGATTGCTAGCTCAAATAACTTTTCCAGTGTAGTCGGATTTCTTAATTCAATAAAGTCTTGCACTTGGGGCAGTAACCTCGGCAAAATCACTTGAATTATTTCAGGATCCGGACGGTTTCCATACAAGAGCTTGAAAACGTGAATTTTTCTTAAAATAAAGCTCGAGAGGTTTTCGATTCTTTGTTGATATATGCTGAAAAGTTCCGTTTCTAATTTCGCACGATCCCTTACAACAGGGAAGGCTTTTAGTAGGGCAGTCTTGAAATTCTCGTAAGTATAGGTGGGACTTCCTGCTTGACCCAAGAGACTTCTGCCTATACATTTGAACCAGTTAAGCGCTTGGCCCCTCAAAGCGCTGGTAGCTAATGTAACTTTTTGAAACTCGTGCACGGGGTAGAGCATGAAGTGGTCATCCAATTTTTCCAAAAAACTGGTTACCGGTGAGTTTCCGTTAAACGTTGCTTCTGGTTTCATCGAAGCGCGCATGGCCTGGACGATGTAACCGAATCCTTCCAGGGCGGCAGCTGGCATTTCTGGATTCTGAGCCGTTTCTGCAGGCAGCACAGGTTCTTCTTGAAACTCGGCCATGGTTATTCTTCTTCGTTGGGCGCCACTATCAGGTTCAATGTTCCTTCTAACCATCTTCGGGAACATACAAGGACCTGACTAGGAACAGAGAGCTTACTAAAGCTATGTTCACTAATTTGTAGTAAGTAGACAGGATACAGACGAAGGGTATACAAAAACCCTTTATTTTTCTCTATATACAATATCTTCCGTACTTCGGAATACAATGACCCGCCACTCGGGGTCTAACGTAAAAGTATAAAAATAAAACTAAACTCTAATTTAACTCTAGAATAATACACGTGGAAGATTGACCTTATAATAACAGGAAGCGTATGTAGCACAGAGACTGTGAACACTACAATACGTTTAATTTATCAAGAGGATTAAAACCTCTGGCCTGGAAGGCAAACAGCAACTGCGTAACTTCTAAGGTAAGCGGCCTGCGTTGACTTACTGCTTCCTCTCTCTCTTGCTTGGCAAAAAGCCACAACTTAAGTACTTGGCGTTCGCCAGACAAACTTTGCATAAAATTCTTAACGCTTATAATTCTGGCCGGAAGTAGAAAATAAGAAGTGATAGTAAAGATTTAAAATAAAATAAACGTTAGTAAAACTTAAGATCCTTACAAATTAACATCTTAAAAAATTTCCAGTATGTAATTATATACAGTTTCCAATTATGCAATTTTTAGTACCGAAATAATTTTACAGACAATATTCTAGCATTAGAGAATGCAATTCTATAAACACTGCAAGCAGCTGCGTCTAGTAGAATACAACAAGAAGAAAAAAATTGTGGTCAAACATTTTGATTGAAACCGTGTGCAGGTATTTCATAATAACTTTACTTCTGGACTAGACGACGAAATGAAATTCTGATGTAGTACAGTAATTATTAGAACTAGAACAGCTATTAAAATTTTCTAATAAAACTGAAAATTGTCCATTTTAACTACTGTTTATTATCAAAACCGTTTTGTATCTATCTAAGTAGAATCGTGAATGAAATAATAAATTTTATTTTAAAAATTTAATAGCAGCATACCCAAATTTTAATCATTCATAAATGTAAATTTACATTCTTAATGTTCAACACTAATTTTCTTACATGAAAAGCTGGATATATTTCTTCCATTTATTCATGCTTTAATCATGCGCGTCGAAATGAATATTATATTCAAAAAATAACCTTTGTAAAATTTATTTTTGAAACTGCAAAGAAATCATTATTTGGTTCGTTTTAAACAACCAGACATTTTGTTTTCATTTGCAACTAGTTAAGGTGTGCAGGTAAAAATGAGATACTTTCTAGAGACATGAAACCAAAGAAATTAAAATTATCTCTTATTAAAATTATGAAATAAAATTTATAGAATTCAGAGCCATACGATATTCGTCTAAACATCTCATTAGTGCTACATAATTTATATAAATACAAAAAATGCTTAAAAAGTAATTATTTGTTCTAAGAACTGAGTAAAACATTTAAGTCAAAAATAACTGTTATATTTAGGCAGTATATTATGCTAAGAAACAAAACTATCGTTTAAATATGACTCTAAGGATAAAAGTTTTTATCAAACGCTCAACATTTTATTAAATATTTGTAAGTTTTTTCTCGGGTTCACTCTGAAACTAATCACTTGCAAATCTAAGCATGAAAAATGATAGTAAAATTATAGAATTAGCACTTAACAATTTAGTAGTTAAACTTCACGAAAAGTAGTTATTTCAGAATCCCATCAGATCATAAATAGATCAGACATAACGAAAAGTGTAGTTACCAATTTTTGAATAGGAGTAAAATCAGTAGTAGCTAATATACTTTAATCGTTGGTTGTAACAGAAAATCACATCTCTATATTTTGTAGGATAGAGTCTTATATCGTTAATCACAATTTATTTCAGAAAGGCTTTGTACCTTCCTTAATAGAACTGCGTTTTAAATGTCAGTAAATCTATGAAAATAGCTGAAATCACTATTCAGAGTAACAAGGTCTATTAAGTTATACTGGTAAAGAATATGTAATTTATTTTACGAAATAAATTATACTTCTGGAGAATATGTAAAACTTTTTATGAAAACTTACCATTTACTAATAAAAACGCAGAATACCAAGAAATCAAGTTCCGTACGACCAGACGAAGAAACCCTTTTCTGTAGCTTTATCACGATGCAACACTCTATTGTGCACCCTCTTATCGCAGACTTAGTTATGAAGGTCTAGTCAGAAGGAATCCCGACAGAGTGTCGAAATAAATAAACGTAATAAAACGTACGCCCACGCAATCGTATTTTCAGGAGTCATGTGATTTCAGAATGCGGGGGCGGATGAAAAGGCCAGAGGGGGTAAAAATAAGAGGGGAGATTTGATGGATGCTCAGTGTCTTGTATTATGTGGACGGTAAACTCATCATGTTCTTAAGTGATAAGAGAGAATAGATTCTCTTATACTACCATAGCGAATATTTAATAGCAGTAATCATTGCTCATGTAGAAAATGGAATTATAAAAGTGAGGTACTGGACACAACTATATACTTGTATTCTTTCATACATATCTGACTTGCTTCTTGTAAGTCTTAGAAATGTATATAACAATGTTATGTTTAGATGGATTGAGCTCGTTGGATATTTTTACATGTTGAATAGTAACTTTTTAATGACCGAGCGCTTTATTTCATAACCATTAGCGTTGCGCCACTACAAGGGCCGGAAGTGTTGGCCATTTCCTTTTGAAAGCATCTAATAGGTGGCCACCGTTGCCTCCTTTGAAGGCAACCCTGCCTTCTCCGGGCTCATTGCTACAGCAATCAGTATCATTAACCATTACGCAGGCTTGTTTAATAGCAATGATTAATAGCTTGTTTAATAGCAATGATAATTAAAAACAAACTGCTGCGAATGTATCACATTTAATATACACCCCTTGCCTTCTCGTTTCTTGTTTTGTAAAATTACTAGCCATTTTCCCATAATTTATCCCACTGTCATGATAATAAATAATCAAATTAATTTTTGATGGAATTTCTTTTCATGTGATTCAATGAATAATAATATATCTTTACTACTCTTTTAAACTTTACCAATTTTAAATCGCAGGTTTCTAAAACTGAAACTAAATTTTTACATAAGATATATATAGAGTAAGATACAATATTTATAGTATTTGAGGTTAGAAAAAGTTTTAAATCTAACTAAAGAAACTGTCTATGAATACATGCATAATTTAATTTCATACATGCTATTAACACTTTAGAGAAAGTTTCATAAGCAGTTAAGGTCTTTGCACTACATTTCATTTTCTTTCTAAAGAATTTTATTTTGTTTAAATGTGCAGTGAAAAACCCTCACAAAATTTATGAAATCATGAATATTTTCTAATAAATTCATAAATATTGCATACGTAATATTAATAGCTGTTCCATATTTTTTATAATGAGAATAACAATAGTATCAATATTTGAAGAAATAATTTTCAAATAACATTTTAAAATAACGTGTGACAGAGTGTTAGTATAATTAATTTAGTAAAAGTTTTCAAACAGACTTACACACTTCGACAAGCGGATAAGCAATGCATTGTAAAAAGTAAAACCAGATTCACTTTAAGCTTCACATTATTAGCCATGTGAGACGGAATTTAAAGTAATAAAATTTATCATTCGACGTTTCTGAAAACATTCTGTTTACTTTAAATTTTAAAAATTTGCTTTCGAATAATTAGAGATTTGTTTAAAAATTTCGTATTTGTTTTCGTAGTTGTTTAAAAATTTCGTATTTGTTTCGAAATGCTCATCTCTCATTTATGTTCTAAGAATCTGAGAATTTGTTACAACTTGAGATACTTAAAAATGCAACAAGTAATAATACACAGATGCAAGACATGTAGGGAAAATCTCAGGTTTACCAATTCGCGAATAAAGGGAGGCTTAATATCTTATTTCTATGGATGGCGTCGATCTCAGAAAAATTATTGCAGAAATTTCACGGATCTGCAATAAATATGTAACAGTCATGGATTCGATATTATCCAAGCCTTTTCACTTAAGCCATCTAGCTCATTTAACTTTCTTAATGCGATGTTTTTGAGCAAGCCGTACAAAATAGTTAACTAAATCGATAGCATTGTTGAAGAATGCTCGAGACATTTTGTTTTCGGTTTGGTTTATTTAATTATGGAAAAACACACTAAGTCTATCTGCCTAAGGAAAGGGATGCCTTCGAGGAGGACTTTCTAAGGAAAACTGGCTCGTATACACGTTACACATGAGGAAAACCACGAAAACGCCTATCCAGCCAGCCCGTTTGCGGGATTCAAACCTCGGGCCGAACTACCAGTGTTCAGCGACTTTACCGCTCGGCCGCTGATGGGGCCCGAGACATTTTGAGGGACAGCGTCAAAAATCTGAGATATATTATTGTAGTGGAGAAACATATAGGAATTTTATGCTGTCTAAATAAAATAACTATAAATTAATCATATTTTCAAAATCGCGTAAGCCATTTCATTTGTAGTATTCGAACTTAATAAAGTATTTACCCTGCAAGTTGAAAACTTTAGCGGATTGAAACAGAACGTTTTTATATTATCATCAAATATGATGACGTATATTGATTCAAAACCTCCATCGCTACATTTTAAAGAAATGTCCAGTATTTTTAGCGTATGCAAGTGTTTTTATAAAATTCCAGTTTTCGTCTTCCGTTTATCTATATCGGTTTTCTAACCGTTGAACTGTTAAGAAATCTGTAATTATTTTCTTATTAGTGCCATTAACACAGAAGATAAGAAGTGTATAACATTGTCGCATACTCTGTTCGTTTAGATTACGACTGCTTTCATTGACTTTTAATATAAAAAATATTATAGAATTTCCTAATATTTCACAAAATGTCTAGCTCAGTTTTAAAGATTTTATGAATTGTCTCAACGTTTATATTTTTAAACCTTTCATTCGATTCAATGAAACAAGAAAAAGAAATGTTTTGAAGCACAATGTGACTCAAACAATTCATTCAAGTAATAGTGATAAATTTTCTAGAGAAATAGGAATCATGAAATTAAAAATACATAATTAAACTTTAGCATCTATTAAACGCTTCCAAACCATTTTTCAACAGAACAAAACACAAAAAGGGGGAGTTTTTATAAAGCTCATAAGTATGTTATTTGTTTGTATGTTATCTGTTCTCGAAAAGTCTTTCACTAAGGGAAGGAACTTCACAATTACAGTATTAATATATGTGCAACAGATTTATAAAGGGCATTAGTAAAGGAATACAACATTGTTACATAGCAATGTACTAATAGTCTAATTACAACGTACCCTTATATGTATATACTTGTACTGGTGCACCAGTGTTCTGGTACTGAAGTATTCACATTATTTTAAGTGCTTATCTAATGAATTGTATCATACATTGTACAGTATTACATTTTTTGTATATTTTTTAGCTTATTGCCATGTACTGTATTCAGAGAACCCACAAAAAGACAACTCTGTTTTAAAACAAAAGAACATCACTTGCACTGCCTCTTCAGTTTAATAATTGTACAATTAAATCAGACTGCTTTTAGCCGCATGGCTGACTTCTTCTCTTACACCGTAATTTCGTTGCTTTTTGCTATAAAAGATCCCTGAATCCCGACTTGCCCTACGAAATTAGAATCACTGGCAGGGCTTAAATAGGCTGATAAGCACAATCCCTAAGCGGATTAACTGCTGTGTTAATGGAGTAATGTAAACTTTTAAAATTCTGCTTCGTTGATAGTTAACAGTTGTAAACATAAAAGAAAGCTTAAGCTACACTTCACATGAAATCGCTTAAAATTATAAATTTTCATGACAAAAGTCGTTCTGCTAAATTACGTTTTTGTTTTAAATATGTTATTTTTTAAAACAGGTGCATAAAATTGAATGAAGAACTTGAAATCCCTGCGCACAACCCTACATCTTGGATGACTTAAGTTATGATGAGAAGCCAAAGAAAAGATGATTGCTGATGAAGATTTCAAACGAAGATGGTATTTTGCGACATGAAACTACAGTTACCATGGCTTTAGAATCTGCTGCCTTATCGTAGAGCTTTACTGCAGATATTGTATTAGAAATATCTTGATGCTTTTCGTATTTTAAAATGTTTCCAGCTGTTCATCAAGAAGACAAAACCTTATTTTACATCAACATAATTGCAATCATCGGTACTTGAATTTTGACATTTTAGTAAATGAAATAAACCATTTCTCAGAGACCGACTAATTATAATATAAAACAGGTTCTTTCAAATTAAAGTCTGGTATATTTATAACATTACTGAAATAAATATTTCTGAAGTGAAATAATAGTTCTGAAATTAAACAAAGTAGGTAAATTTATAAGGTGTTTCTCCCGCTTTCTTGGCAAGCCTTCGTGGTGTAGTTGTCAGCACGCTCGGCGCGAGGGCATTGCACATTTTTCATGTCAACTGCTTCGAAATAACCTAATGTTTCTACAAATTTAACATTAAAATAAATTTGTGAAATTGTAGAGCAAACTGTTTAAGAGGGCTTTTAATAATACAACATTTTAGACATTTAAGAGCTAGGTTTTTCAATTTAATAATCAAAAGCGTTTCTTCTCATTCGGATTATTTTCTTGTACATAAAATAACAGCTTTGTAACAAAGTTATATTTCATACCTGTATACTAATAATCAAATACTAGCACAGTTATTATGACTGTATGATATCAGATTTAACTTTATTTCTAACTTTAAATTGCATTCTTAGATATTTAAATCATATTAATGTTTTGGTTGTAATTTCCGAATGCCTAAAATTTTCATAGCTTTATGTCTCATTTTTTCGTTTCCTTTCTTGAAATTAATTTAATTTCTTTTCACTAAATTAAGTACGGTACTTAATTTAATGAAGTATTGTATTCATAATACTTAGTTTAATGAAGTATGTATTCATAAGTACTGTACTAATTTTTCGCAATGCAAATTTTCCAGAATTTTTTAAGGTTTCGCAAACATTAGACGTATTTTGTGCATTTCGATTCTTTCTTTTTTTTTTTAATTTTTATCATAAATTTTAGATTATTTTCATATCTATATAATAAGTATTCCTATTTTCATTAACATTTCTGCAAAAAATACATCATTAAGTAATTCTGTTTCAAATTTCAATTCAGAATTTCCAGCACCCTAAGCTTTGTTGAATGTCTCTAACATGAAAACAAAGTCGTTTTCCGAAACTACATAAAATCTCTTTTCGTAGCTTCTTAGTGTCGACAAAACATTACCATGCCAAATGATTCTTTTTTTTTTTTTTTTTTTTTTTAAAGCATACTACCTATGAAGGAATTCTTTGCCATACACGATATGGTTGGCTTGGGTTATTTTTGTCAGCAAGTCACTAATAAGTTTAACGCTACTACTTGCGCAAATAAATCTTTCACGGAAGCCTATCAAAAGTGAAACTGAAGGAAGAGAAAAGGAAACTTGACATTCAGTGTCTAAGTCCACATGAGGAGTCACCCTCCCATGCGCAAACCCAGATAGAAACAATATAGAACATAAAATGATTGTCCAATTATATGTCATTCTTGATGTAAGTCAACGCTGTCGGATATCCTTTTCAGAATTTGCTTGCCTTATAAATATGAACTTTGGTTAGCGAATGTATGTAATACTAATTATTTACACTGTTGCTTAATATCTGGTAGATTAACTTCCCTCCTGAAATGTAATGTAATTCCTCGATTGTGAAGCAGTTCGAATAAATTTCAGACCGCGAAAGGTCATTAACCATTCCGCGACTGCCCTGCGGACTTTGCCTACTCTTGCGATTAAGTTACTGGCTTTTTTACAATATATAAAAAGCTACCTTGTAGAATCATTAGGTTTATCGATGCAGAAGTGAAAAATATTCGGTGGCCTAGCCGAGATTCGAGCTCTGGACCTACCGATTACTCTAAGCACGAGCTATCCAGTTAAGGTACGCGGAATGGAGAGAGAAAATACTTTATAATCTGATTTATAACACTGCTGAAAAATTTAAATTGATGAATAGGCGTTTACATCTTCCTGATGCACATGAACATCACCCATAATTAAAGCATTAAGTCATAAAATATGCGAACGCTAGAAGTCACTGTGCTTATTATGTGTGCACATCTACGAAACATTGTTGCATTTAGTCATTAACATTGTAACGCTCCGAAATTCGACATTCCATTTTTACAAAACTCACTGTTAAAAAGTTTTGTACCGAAGTAATGTGACATATGGATGTTATTACGTATTTTAGTACTGTAAAAGGTAAGCATCAAAAAGTATTTTTTAAGGAAATTAACTTTTCCATCAACAAGTATAGATTCATTTTTAATAATTTGCTTGTCAAAAAGAAAGTGATTTGTGTAGACCAAATTTTAATGCAATTTATTTAATCCTAAAATCTTTTCCTACTTAGAAATATTACAACTTTTTTTTAATATTTTGTAGCGATTTCATTGTATTAAGGTTTCATTTGATGAGCCAAATAATGTGAAGATTCTACATAACTGCAATTGTTGCCCTCTATTATGTGAATTCTTTTTTGTACAACTGTAAACACTTTGTGTCAGATTATTGTGTTCTTATATAACATTTTGTGAATATTTGTTACTACTACAAATCGTTTAATAAAATAATATAAAAAAGTTTATTGTCTGATATTGTTTTAATGCTCAAAAGTTACTTCAGTAAAATATTAACTGAATGTTGATTCTGAATGATGAAGTCTTGCGCAAGCAATGATGAGTTTTTGCAGCTTCAAATTTCATTCTATAACTTTTAGTTATTGTTGTTTTGAAGATATAAGCAATAGCTCAAAGAAACGCGTCAGTGTAAAATTTGAGACTAGATATAAACACAAACTTGATCCATTTTGGGAGGGACAAAACAAAGATCTTTCTTCTTCAGAAGCAAAACGTTTTCGTAAAGATGGAAGGAACTACAGCTATATTTATGTGGAAACTAATGGGCAACATAAACAGAAAAAATATAAAGCCATCTTCTGAGCAAAATAATAATGAAATATAAAAAAAGCTTAGTTATTAGAGCTTTGAAAGAGTACATTTGTGTATTACTCACAGTTTTGGTTCTGTGAAAATTACCCACAAAGTTTCTTCAGATGATGAACTGGATTTCCAGGAAGTTTTTCTCAGCTTTACCATTTATGATTATAATTAATATAAAATACAGGTATCTTTGATATATATATATATACGACTTTTTGAAATTATTGTGTAAATTAAAAGTTAAATCTGTAAAACTATTTTGAATGTTTCTAACGTGAGTGTAAAATAAATTTAATGCATATTATCAAACCCGATATGTATAAAAGCATCAAAGCTGCATTATTTTTGAAAATTAACACTTCTTCAAGATACTTCAAATATTTTTATAATTTTGCTAAAGCATATTTTAGTTGTAAAATCTTTCAAATCACGAGTTTTTCTCCTGCAAAAAATACTCCAAACATCGCATAATTTGAAAATTTCAAAAACATTAAATTATACAGTCGCTTTATCCTGTATAATTTCTTGTCCTATATTAGTTCAATTACTATTTTGTAGTGAGTATGATAGTGAATATTTTGAAGTGAATATATTAGTTCAGTTACTAAAACAGTGAATAAGGAATACATTTTAAATAGTTTCTTGTGCCATAAGATTTGGATGTTATCCTGCAGAAAGTAAATTACATAAAGAGCAAAATAACTATGTGGTTAAATGCTATTGGAATTACTAGAAGTAACAATGAGCGCAGAATAAAATACACTGTGTATTCCATATTGAAAGAGGAAAACAGTGGATACATATCGGGTTTGAGTGTAAAAATCTACATTTCACTTTTCACAAATGCTTCATTCAATAATGCAGAAATCAACCTTGTATCTTAAATACAAATGCTGCTTACAGTATGATCGTCATTATACTACAGATTTATAATGAAAAGTTATCTTGACTGCCCGTCATTTGATATCATTCGTTGTTTAAAAGAAACACACACTAATATTAAAATAAGCATTTATTTCTTATGCTATCTTATAATATCCTAGCTAAGGTGGAAGTCCTTGGGGGCTAAAATATTGAAGAACTGTGTAGCGACTTATCGCAGAGTTCTAGTCAGTAAACAGTCCAAGGAAGGGTTAAATTTACTTTTTAGTCCAACTCAAAATAGAGGAACAGATGGCCTCTTCTCAGGCTTACAATAAGCCTCCACTTAGCTCAAGATAGAATAAACGAAATTAACCTAATACTAACTAAAGTAAAACCAGTTGAAGCTGCACAGAATTAACTAACAGAGTTGGCCCTTTATTTAAGATTGTCAGTGTGTCCTAGCAGGCACTTAACAATACGGCCGAATAGTAGTAAGATTAGATAATTAGCAACCACGTGGCCGGAAGACAGAACCTGTTCACCTAACCCTTCTACACTCTTCTAATGAAGTGACGAAGACTTCAGCTTAAATACTGGTTACTTCCTCATTTATATAAAACTTAATCCTAAAAACGCGTTCTTGCAGGGAAACGTAAGTGGAAAACGAAAAAGGAAAGTAAAAGCTTGTTCAAAAATAAAAATAACAATTATAAAATTAAAATAAAACCTTACAGCTTTATAGTTAAAATCCATTATCAATCGGCAACATCCGTTAAATTTCAGCTGCTATTTTCAAAGCATGGATAAATAATGTTTCATTAGTCCCAAATTTTGCAAAAAGAAACTGTAAATTTATTTTCTCTGGAAGAACACATTTCTTTCAAAGTTCGCAAAACAATTTGACTGTAAAGATGGTTTTCTTGCATTTATTGTGTTAAGGCAATGAAACCAACTCTCATTGTCATCAAAGGCATCATGTATTTGCCAACAAGAAGCATTTAAAGAAGCCATTGTTAAAACTATCTATACTAACTTTGAAATATATTTTATTGTGTTGATAATTATCTTCGCTCCATTTGAGATAAACGGATGTCCTGTAAATAAGGAATTCGTCTAACTGTGTTTCACGATTAAGAAAAGAATTTGGAGTTAATTTGGAATCTTAAGAATACCTGTGAAATACGATTATTCACCTATATTGACTTATGAGAAGGGTTTTTTAATTAAATATAAAGAAAATTAGTTTTAGAAGCTAGAAATTTTCGCTATGCAATTAAATAAAGACAAAACATTTTCACTTCACAGTCTTAGAGTATATTTTACTGACTCCCTCTAAGAAAATGCAAATGTAACAACAAAAGCCAGTAAAACTTATGTTCTTTCTTTTCTTTGTTTTTAAGGTTATACAGAATTTAGTATTTTTCGTAATGATTAAGCTGAGAGATCTTAATATTTTTTTCTATCCTATACAGTTTTATTGCAATTATAGTCATCTATTTCATGACTGGTATACACACTTAACAGTTTGTTAAATCGCCAAATATAAATCCGATCAAATAAAATGGTTTCAGTAAAACTTAAATACGCTATACATATATATATTACAAATATATTTGTATTTAAATATAAAATTGAAAATATATATTGTGTATGTATTCAAAGTAAACATTTCAAAATATAATTCTCATATGTTCTCTTATGAAAAATTCTCATCAAACACCTGACACTACCTCTGCCTTTATTTAGCCACTCTGCATTTATTGCTTTTCTCTTATAATTTATTTCTAGATTTTCGCGATTTAAATTCCAGTAATATTCTTACAGTTATAGCAACGCTTATCTATTTTGGTACTTAATATTATGATAAAAGTTATATGTGTTATGTGTGTTATAATATTGTGATAAAAGCCTTTGTGGCAATAATGATATTCAAATCAAAATAAATATACTAAAAAAATGAAGATTGAAATTGACGTGGCTGATATCTCCAGGCAAAATGGAGGACTCAAACTGCTGCCAATTCTAGTTACCGAACCGTCGTAGTTCAGTGGAACTGTTTAATAATTCGGTGCATATTTCAGTGTAAATTTAATCGGTAATTAAACCAGAAATAAATTCTTGTCTTCTTACTAAAATTGAAAATGTTTTATCATAAAAATTGTAAGGTATATCCTAATTTTATAACAGTTATTTTAAGTTTACCACACTTTCCTGTCCTTCCTAATTTCAGCTTACAATTTCTTACCAGAATGAGTTTTTAGAATCGCGTTAAATAAAATTAGTAGTAGTAAGTATTTAAGGCAATGTTCCACGGGCATCGAGAGAGAGAATTATTATTCCTGAATAGCTCGCGTTTGACTTTTGGCTACGTCTCTTAAACTGTTACTAGGCTCGGCCGTATTACGTGCCTTTTGCGAGCTTCGCTATCTGATTTAATATTATGGCCCAACTAGTTTAGAATTTGTGTTATCTTCGGCTAAATCTCTTTAGTTAGTCATTAGTTAGTTCCTATTTCTTATATTTTTGAGTTTAAACCCAAGTGGAGGCTTTCTTGTACGCCTTGAGAAATGGGCCATTTATGAATCTTTATATTGAGCAATAAAGGGTAATTAACCCTTCTTAAGTTTATGTTTCTGTTCTTTCACTTAAGCGATTATTCGCTTAGCAGTTCCTCAGCACTTAGTTAATAGATAAAAGTAACGAACATTACAAAATATTAAGCCGTTCTCAGTTCAAGTTATTTTCGTCATTTGGCAACAATCCAAAGACATTTCGCTAATTTGCAAGTGGTTTCAAAGAAACTATTTTGAAATTAATAAATGAATCATTTTTAACACATCTCTGGTTTCCTGTCTCTGACTCCTTATACAATATAATTGAAAATAATATGTTTAAAATTCCACTCATGTTCAATTCGAAATAAACTCATGCAAACCGAATATCAGAAGTACAGTGGCAAACTGCAAGAAAAAGGAGCAAAACATGCCAAAACCGAAAATGAAATAAGAAATTTACTTCTTTCGGTGCATCGCCATTAGGGGTTGGTGCAACGAAAGAAGTAAATAAATCAGGCTGTTTCTGAATAAAGACAAAAATTAAAGTTTAAAACTTAAACTAAATTTAGAAAAATAATCAAAGTAACCTGTATCATTATCAGACCAACCCGTATAGGTTCTCTGCGCAAGTTAGCTGCGCAAACAACTGAAAAATTATAGCATGGAAAGCCTAAAGAAAACTTTAAAAACTTTAAATTATTTTTTGACTAGACCAAGTTCAAAAAACCAAAAACTTATAAATACAAGCAATACAATATGTGCGAAACCAAATATGCAAATTTTGAATCCCATAAGCCGGGTTAAATACATTTTAAAATAGAGCATCAGAATCATAAATAAGGGAAAAAATCTAATAACAATAATAATTTTCAATTCAGGCTGACAGAGTCTAAGAAGCATATAAATTCGAAGCAATCCAACGCATAAAAATAATAAATTAAAATTTGGATTCCAACCAAAAAGGGAGGTGTACAATTACATGTTATATCAGTCTCACATACAAAATTTCAACGTTCTACGGCTGCTCGTTTTTGAGTTATGCGAGACACGTACGTGCAGACGTTACAAAAAATCCCTTTTGAATCAACTATTACTGCTTTTAACTCATTCTACAATCCCTTTTGGAAAAACGAATCTTTTATTCTGTCGGTGCACAGAGTTCTCCCTCAAAAATATCGTTCAAATAGATTCGAAAGCTGTCAAAATGGATATTTTTGTTGAAATATGATACCCAAAATTTTTCGCGATAACAATACATCTTTTACTTCGTACGTGGAAGTAAAAATGAATAAATACAAAGGAAAAAGCAATTCTAAATATAATCAAACTGCGCTATTATAGGAGCAAAACGTTGTGGTAATAATGCAAAATAAATTAAATTAATACTTTCAAAATGCATCTAGCATTTAATACGGAACAAAGCATAGGTAATAATAAAAAATTTTGATTTGGACATCACATGGACTTCCTTGAATTTCAGTAGAGATATATTTCTCATTCAATTAGTTCTTTCTCACTTCGCGGCAGAGTAAAAATACATAAAACCTCAATCTCCTTTAAAGAAAATACAGAAAAACCTAAAACACCAAACACAATTAAAAACAGTTAAAAAAATGTTTACTGTTAAAATTAGAGTTTCTAAGCAAAAACAAGCAATTATACCAAAGGGCAGGAAGATGAAATTTTCAGTGTACAAGCTGAAAGTTACGTTTTGGTAGCACTGGGCAAAAATATACTGAAGTTGAGGCACCAACTGACATAATTCACTATTCTACTAAGAGTAACAAATGCAAACAAATGATGCCTTTGTTAGGCTTAACATCACTTAAACTTTTCAGTTGTTAATAATTCTACAACTACTGTATACATATTAACTAAACGCATGAAATCCTTAACCGGAACATAAAAATATCATAATTCAATCACTTTCAGGACAAAAAATGCACAGTTTGCTAATATATAAGACTAAAATAACTGAGCTCACAGAGCAAGATAACAGAGTGAACAAAGTTGCAATATATATATATATTGTTTCAAAATACCCTCAGAGTTACTAGATTCAGCGCGAGATCATCCATTTGGCGACAAAATTGGCGATATGCATAGACGGAGCGAGAATATGCTAGATCGAATTTTTAGCGGTTTCTTCGAGAATTTTCTCGAGGATATGTCAAAAGCTATGGTCTTGAGTTGAGAGATTCTTAAGTTGAGAGATTTGTTCGAGAGCGATCGACCAAGTCGGGAGCTGTACATTAGTGCTTTGACGTGAAGCTGTCTTTACAGTTATAGCCTGATGGCCTATTATATATTGTACAATTATATATTGTACGCGTGCATATATATGTATATAAATAGATAGATAGATAGATAGATAGATGGAAAAACAAAAAAGACAAAATTTAATATATAACTAAAGCGCATAAAGCTAAATTAAGACAAAATAGCTAATAAAAATACATTACACTTTTGCTTACACATATGTCTCATCAGCAGTACCATATACATAATTCCATTAGCTGAGTTCCTGACTTCGCAATTTCCCTCGGGAAAAGTGGTTTTTAAAATTCTTTAAGCAATGCAAATTAACCTAATGATCAATTTAATCTCAAGTAACAACTGAACTGATGAGTCCACCTGATGATGGACTTAAATTTAATGACGTGCACATCCAGTTGCCTAAACGGGAAGGAGGTTAGCAATGTTGATTATCGCTCTTAAGCGCAAGGGCTAAAATCACGGGGAAGACACTAATGTTTGTAAATGTATAGTATCTGTACAGTATAGGGGCACTCAGAATGTAACCCCGTACATTCTGAGTGTCCGAAAGTCCTTTCAAGAAGTTCCTGGTAGGGGAAGAGGGGTGGGAGACCTTCGGACCTGTCTTCCGTGGGCTGTCTGTCTAAACTACGGTGGAACTGAGCAAAGTCTGACTATCATTTGTATGGAGCTCAATAAGCCTCTTTCCTTTAGCGTCAGACGCATTCTTGTATTTCTTGCCACGATAAAATTCGTCGGTTTGTTCTGATTAGGTCAGACAAGTGGGATTAGTCACAACAAAGAGTAGCAAGTACAACAGAGTACTACATCCAACCAAAAAAATGAACAACAAAATGAATTAATCAAATAAATCGGTAATTAGCAAGAAGTATAAGCCACAAAATACGAAGCATCTGTGGCTAAAGCGCGGCGAGTGGCGTGGCGTTTATGCATGATATATGGTAAACTAAAACTACTGTTTTTAAATAACTAATTAATTTACTTTATTTATTTTTAAAAGGTTTTTAATAAACTTAAACTGATCAATCTCCAAATGTAATTATTTTATCTCTTTTCCTTTAGTTAAGAAACGTAATCAAAAACATAAAAAAATAAAACCAGTGTATTGATACTATCAAAAATATTTGTAGAGAAAATCTTAAAAAGTTAGATTTGCGTACGATTGGTGGGGGGTTGTTTGTGGATGCTTTACAGGAAGGATCTTCGAATTTCAAAATCATTAATTGCGGCGGAAAATAAACTGGTGTGGTCCGCGAGTGAAATAGAAAACGCATGCATTATATCAGAAACATTTACTATCATACAGAATTTAATACATAATAAAAGAAATTTAGAAGTTGATTCAAAGTCCGAATCGATGAGAAGTTAATGGCACTTGGAAGCTTTAGGAATTTCTAATAAATCTGTTGACAGACACAGCTTAGAAGATAATGTTATCTTCACAGGAACAGATATATGGATAACAGATATATGGCTTATATATATAAGGATAACAGATATATGGCTTATATATATAAGGATAACAGATATATGGATACATATACATATATATAAGGATAACAGATATATGGATACATATACATATATATAAGGATAACAGATATATGGATACATATATATATATATATAAGGATAACACACATATGGTTTTTCTGTCGAGAAACAAGTATGCAGGGAAATTACAGGATGATTTTGAGGAGACAGAAAAATGATATTAGTCTCTGTAGCGCAGAATTAAGAAGAATCCAAAATTTATTGAGCATTCCAAAGCTTTGCTAGACCACTATTTACAAGAAGGCCTGCGAAAGATTAGGAGCATTTAAAAACTGAAGAAGAGTCTTTTTCATCGTATAAAGCTATATTTAGAGAAAACAAAGAAACCACAAAACTTCGCATTGTCGTCGACACATACTAAAGGCGTATTATCACTCAATGATTATTTACAGTTAGACGTTTCTTTCCATTGAAAATTGTTTCACTATTTTTAAAATGATGTAAATACTGTAAATACTCTTATTGTTATGAAGTTTGGCTTCTCGTGATATAAACCACAGCTGTACTCCACCTTGATCACGCTAAATGAGCGTATAGGGTCTGGCTTTCTTAGGTAGCATAAAATTGGACCAGATCTCTAAAAGACAGTTAGTGAATTTTCACTATGCCTTATTAGTAGAAAAGAAACAAGGAAAGGGTGTAAAGGATTATGTATTTGACTTAAATAAAGTTTAACAACCGGCATCAATTCGTGCTTACAGAAGCCAATAGTTTTGGCTTAAATTAAAGATAATGGATGAACTCAAACTAAGAGATAAAGTATGGCCTAGCGGCTTCACAGTATAACTAAAGCGCAAGCTGACTGTCTCTGAAGTCAGCGTAAACAAGCCTAATGGCAAGAATAAGTTAACTCCGCAGAATATTAATCTCTAGAGAATCAAAGTTAGTAACCTGCCCTCAAGTAGGCAGAACAAACTCTAATGTTACTCTCTAAAACCATCCTTTAAATACTCTCTACTTCATTTGAATAACACGCGTGTTAAATATTAAGTTTCGGTAGGGAAATGGAAATCAGGCTGAGAAGATAGCACATTAATGTAAAATAACTTGGATGATACTTTATAAGCTTAATGAAAATTTAGCTTATAAAGTATCATCTAAGTTAAAAAGTCTATCTAAGTTAGAAACTTAAATGATACTTATATAAGCTGCAAAAGCAATTTTCGTTTTTTACTATCAGCTTACTGTGCCCAAATACAAACCAAAAGAAGTGATCCTCATAAAAAAACATGAGCTAAAAAAAGTCGTTAAATACCCCAGAGAAAGAGGAAACGATGTATAAATACGCATCATATAAATAAAATATCTAACTTTTAATGTAAATCAGAATAAATCGGAGTGAAATTAATTGATATATAAAAAGAGAATAAATGAGAAACTTATAAAAATTACATCACTGTACATATATAATATAGGTAGAAATAGATAGTAGGTACTTCTAATAAGGAATCTTCTCAGAAGTGCTTTGGAAGTTAAAAAAATGCTCCAAAATTTAAAGCATTCTGCCGCATATATGACTAATTATTTTATAAGATACTTTTCCCGCCTTTTTAGTATGCCTTCGTGGTGTAGTGGTCAGCACACTTGGCGCGTATTCGAGGGATCCGTGATTCAAGTCCCGGCGAGGGCACTGGTCATTTTTCATCTCTCCAGCTTCAAAACAACTTAATGTCTCTACAATTTCTTAGGCTAATTTTGTTATTCATTTTAAAAGATGTATGAACATTTGTACTCGTTTGCTCAAAAATTACAGTTTGCTTAAATTAATACCCAAATTTCTGTAAACCTTTTATTAGTTGAAGGTTAGACGAAAGCTTATCTTGCGTTGCAGTTCAGAAATTTATTTAGCGGATTATACTAATCATACTATGACATCGAAGAAATCTTTCATCTTAGAATACTTAAGATAGCAAGCCATAAATATTTGCATAAAATTCCTTCTGAAAATTAAAATTTTTTCACATTAAAAATTTATTACACAATTGTTCAATTTCGCCATTTTAATTGAAAAATGAGCAGCCTAGAACATAAAATTTTATGAAAAGAAACAAACTTAAGAAATAAAAGACAAAGAGAAAAAATAAATAACGTTTCAGGAAATGCTTTCAGAAAGAAAAATCGAAAGGCGCCGAGAATTTCTGCTATCTTGTGATTGACAACAAATGAAATGCAAAAAGCGTCTCTTGCCATTTTTCATTCAAGCCTCAGTGCCTTCTACTAAGAAACCTGATGTTTATTTCTCTGATACGAACAGTCATCTCTTACAAGCTAGCTTTATCCTCCTTTACTTGAGCGAATTTTTATGTTAGAGCGTATTATCTCAGTTGAAAGCTTCGAGAATTGTATTTTTATTCATGAGATGAAGGTGACCGTCCTTTAAAACGGATTAAAAAAAAGGACTCTTTATTTTAAAATAAAAGGAATACCTAATATCTGTCGGAAACATTTTCCTCGTAGACAAGTTTTACTGTACAAACCAATTAAATGTGAGTGTATTTAAGAAATCATTTTACTTCGTTATAAATGCATTAATTCTGGTTTTCGAAATTTTATTAAGAAATTCCTTAAGCTCTGCAGAGGCTGTTCACACATTTTTAGACGATGTATATTGTATTCACAAAATTAAATTACATAAAATTCTTGTGTTTTAAATGTTCTATTTGACATCCCTTATTCTGAACTATCTTTCAACGCCGCAATTTCCAGGATAATAATGCCTTTTGAAGTGGCAGAAGAGATATTCTATCCCATCCATCTCGAACAGCTTTCCAGAGTCCTTTTAGGGTTTGGGGACAACGTTTGGATAATGCAGTTTTTAAAAGTCCGAAAGCACAAAATTCCATAGGTGACACATCGGGAGATTTAGTAGGGATATCAGTGAAGGGTATGGCCGTGATACCAGTTTTTTGTTCCATTTCTTTTAGGAAATTTATAGTGGATTTTGATGTGTGACTGCTACCTTTGCCCTGATGGAGTCTCACAGATTGATGGCACTGTGGGTAAAGCGATGGTATTTCATTCAGAAAAATTGGCGATAAAATATGTTTCTGATAGTATTTGGAGTTAATCTTGACATTTTTTTGCACTCTCTTCATTTTTAACTTGCCATTATAAGAAAAACCAGCAACAATCATGAATCCCTTAGAAAAACTTTCTTTCTATTCTTTGAACCATGTACTTGAAATTTTTTCTCCTCTTTTATGAAAGTAAATAGCTCTTTTTTTTTTTTTTTTTTTTTTTTTTTTTTTTTTTTTTTGTTTTGTTACAATCATTTAAATACTCCCCTGCTTCATCTATTGTGACAATTGTTTTCCATTTTTCTTTGGATAAGTGTTTCTCATATAGAGTTCTGCAGCGTGTCCTGCGTTGAGCGATATGCTTTGGAAGAAGACGATGCACATTGCGTTTTTTCGCTTTCTTAAGATTTAAATCAACGTTTATAATTTTGTTTACAGTGGACACCGAGCATTTTAATGATTTTGAAACTGTCCTTTGATTAGGGGGATTTTCTTTTAACATTAAACAACTTACCTTTGCAATAGTCGAACATGTCCGTTTTTTCCTTGGATACTTGTTTGGAATTTTTGTCCCACTTGAGGCTCCAATTTGACGTTTTTTTTTTTTTCTTTCTTGTTGATGATATTACCTATCGACGCTTTAGATATCACAAAACCAAGGCTCTCACATCGTTTTTGGATAACGGAGTATGCATATTTCTCTTCTTAAAGAGCCTAAATGTAGCCTTCGAACCACTGCTTTGTTAAATTCTCCATTTTGAATAAAAACAAAACTTTCAAGCCACAGACGATAATTTTGACTTTTAAAAACATAGTAGTACAATTGCAATTACTTCTTTTGCAGCAAACGATTTTCTATTACCGCTTACCAAAATCGTCTAAAAAATGTGCGAACAGCCTCTTTATACTAGTTATAACCTATTTTTCCTCTTTCATAAAATTCCATACCATGAACTTACTGCTATTTTATAGCTGATCAATAAATATCACTTATTATGAAATACAAGTTACCAAATTTACTACTTTTAGACACTTAACACTGAACTTAATCATCAGGAAAAGGAACAGTATAAAATATTTATCTTTGAAAAGTGGTACTTATGTATTATCCTGTCTACTATTAAAACTGGCTACCACTGAATTATGAAATTTGACGGATATCTCGCCAAAACTACGCGAGTTGTTCGCTTATTCACAAAGCCTACAGACCGTTTCTTCTGCTGTTTGCTCCGATTGGTTAAAAGAGGTAGGGTTACAGAATCTAGTGCTTGGCGACTTTTGGTTCATCGCCTTTACAATTTGTATTTGAGCGTCGTGTACCAAAAAGTGAGCATAACCCACCGGAGAAACCGCAGCCCAGTGGTAACGAGCGAGAGAATAATTATCAGACTTCTAGGTTGACGGTTCTATCCCCGCTCGTAACTTTCATAAACTCTGCTTTATACGGATTTATTTTTATTTTAACTTTATTCAATGACTTTGCCATTATTTGTCTTTTCGCCTTCGGGTACGGTGTTAAAAATTAAACGCCTTTATTTTCTCTATTTTTGTTAATGTTAATTTTTCTTATTTTTATTTACTGGTTTGTACTCTTTCTAGTAGGTACCAGTAAGCAAGATTACGATCCAAGATCCCGAAAAGCGTTTCAATAGATATAGCGCATAATGGAATAAAATATAATTTTAGTTATACTTACTCGTAAAAAGAATAGGTATCCGACACCCTTAAATGTTTACTGAATGTTTTCATTAGGTTAATTTTTTAATATTCCTTTATTTGTATAAATTAATGCGCTATGAAAATTTACACAATAGACTCTTCCTAAGTGAAATAACGAAAAAGTGCATATGCTGTCTCGATATAAACACCTTTTCTTGTAAAACAATTACGTACTTTTAAAAGTTTAAATTCAAATACAAATAAACTATTAATAAGATCAGTAGGTTATTTAAGATATATTCCCCACAATTCCTCTAAGCTTTCATTCATAAACTAAAAAAAAAATATTGAATGAAATAAACGCTGTTTCCGTTTGTTTGCTGTTAATTACCACTCCTACAGGGCGATAACTCGCCATTCCAAATATGACCGCCAAGCAGATGTTTCCTCTAATGAGAGCAGCCAGTAGCGAAATTGTCTGTAGGCTTTGTGAATATGCGAGTTGTTCCTGTAAAATTCTCAAGGAACTGATGTCTCTATATGTAAAAAAGAATTGATATTCGACCTTTTTTCCCCTGCGTTTTGTACAAAGGTTTTCGTCGATTTGTACTATTTTGCTTGACCATCCGATTTTCCCAAAGCCTTTGTTCATAATGTTATAAACACAAACTTTGCTCAGGTAATTGTTCCAACCTACTAGTGTTTGTTTTTGCACATTCATTTGATCATATCGTGTCCATTAAATATATCCTTTTCTTGATAGTAGGCTACCATATCCTTGAAAACAATCTACTGCTTGCTGCTCTATAGAGAGCAGGTCCCAAATATCAATCTTTTTTTCGAAAAATACAAAGAAAGAAGTACAGCTGTAACACTTATTTTATATCCTTATTCACAAAACCAAAACGTGTCTCAACGATAATCAGTCAACAAACGTAAACGCAGATCTTATGAGGATGTTGTGACATCACACTTATCCATTACTGGCGTAAATCATGCTGTTTGGGAACAGTTTCGTGATCTACTGAATAATACACAAGGTACCTAAAAAACTTTATTAGCGATTCTCGAAATGAAGCCCACAATTGTTTTACTTTATTTCAATAATTAGTTAACACTTTTTGGTAGTTCCTTGTTGAGAATGACGTGTTCAAATTAAAATTTTTATTTCCAGTTACAATGATAAAATATTTGCTGTAGATTCCAGAGAGATGCATTTAAGGGAAAATATATTTACTCTAAATACTAACGTAAATTAGGCAAGAATTAATAATTCGTGTGCTTACCTTCTTTGGTACATTTGCAATTCATAAACCTTGTAACTCCATTTCGGTGATGGGATGGCAGCAGAATTCTTTTGATTCATTTTCATTTCAAACCTGCTTTCGATTTACTTTTCACTTTTCATTTATAAACGCGTTTGTTTTATAACTATTTTAAACTGTTAAACGAATTATGAATAATTATAAATAACTATATATATATACATGTATTATGTAACAGAATCAAGAAATTATTCACCGGATAATAGATTATAAACACATTTACTACAAAATGCGTTTCATATGAAAATGTTATGCTTTGAAATCCATTAACTCAAACAGTGCAAATAGGAAGATAAACAGGTATATTTGAAATTAGAAAAATAGGAATCATATTTTTGTATAGGTTTTAAATAGAACCTTATCGATTTCAAGGATAATCAGATAAAATTCCCTCATCTTCGAGGACAAAACTATTCTGCAAAGAAAGGTGAATCCAGGATGTCTTTGCCTTTGGTTCACCAACTTAACTTTATTTTATTGTTGTATTAAGTTTCAAATGTAAACAAAAGGCCTAGCGCCACTTTTAAATTGTTGATAATTCCACAACTATTGCATGAATATTAACTTAACAACTTATTGTAACTTAACCGGATCATAAAAACAATACAATTCAATCACTTTTAAAGCAAAAATTCCACGACTTACCAACATATAAGAAAAAATCTGATGTGTACACCACATGACTTCCTTGTACGGAATATTAAATTATGCGCATTTTTTCTTGCATTTCATTTAAACTTATTGGATTGAATTAAATCTACTTCGCCGACAGCGCATAAACCACAATAGAATAAATGCATTCTTTAAAATTCACTCTAGTATTTGTTTACCATAGCGACACTATGGCGCTAGAATCACTTACCAGTATTATATTTCGTTCATATTATAACTTATAATGCACATAATTTATATCATTTAAAGAATAGAATTAACTAATCGTTGCCACGGATTCTATACAAATACTATAATAAAGCTAGAATGATGTATAAAAGAAATTAAGCAAACAAAACAAAAAAGAAACAGTTTTTCACAGACGATTGAGTATTTTTCATTCAATTAATTCAGTTCACTCTTCGCGAGAAGGCAAAAATGCATAAAAAATCAAAATATGTATATTAAAAATTACGAAGTAAATCTTAAACACTTATTTCTTCGAAAAAATTCCAGATAGGATTAAGCATAATTTAATTGGCAATAATAAATGAAGGCGTTATCTTTGTTGTTGCGAAGCTAAGTTTCTATAGATTGGCAACAAATCCACTAGTCTGCTGTTTCAAATGAAAACAATCAATGGTCGCCGTAAAAAAAAAGGCTTAGCGGCACTTAAACAACTTTAAAATTGTTGATATTTCTAAACATATTGCACACAGATTTACTAAAGGCATAAAAACCTTAACCGGAAGATAAAAACAACATAATTCAATCATTTTTAAAGCAAAAAATGTACAATTTACAAACATATAATAGTAAAGAAACTTAGGTTACTGAGCCGGGTAACAGAGTGGATATATATATAAATATATTTATATACGTTTGGTGCTGCCGATTGCAACCAAAATACGAGGTGCACATCTACATGTTATAACAGTCCTATATACAAAATTTCAACGTTCTGAGGCTACTCGTTTTTGAGTTATGCGAGATACGTACGTACATACGTTCGTACAGACGCCACGAAAAATTGTCTTCAGAATTAATTTTAAAGCAGTTTTATAATTTTTTTTGGAGGAAACGAGTCTTTTATTCGGTCCTTACGTACAGATATCACCAAAAAACATCGTTAAATTGCATTCAATAGCGGTCAAAATGGATATTTTCGTTGAAATATGCTGCCTGAAACTTTTCGCAATTACAATACTTCCTTTTTACTTCGTACAAGGAAGTAAAAAGATATTAAGTTCAACGAGCCGGGTAACAGAGGGAAATGCATATCTATATAGGCATAGATATACGTTTGATGCGCCAACGCCGTTTCAGATGAAGTCAAGAAGGGGAGAATGACTTCAATTACTACGGAGACAGTAACCGGTTGTGTTAGAGGTTGTAAGGGAAGATTTATTGTAAATGAAAGATGTTTTAGGTCTCGTTCAGTATCAGTATATAAGGAATAAAAACTTGAATGGAGCTGGAAGTGGGTGGTTTAAAAACAATAATACAGATATATTTGACGTATATATATTGCCTGATGAAATTTTCCCAAATATCAGCAAATAATTAATTTTATTTGTTTTGTTCTTTCATATTATAATAGTTTATTGCTTATAAGTATAAAAACTGAGGTAATTAAAAATAAGCGTTTTAATAACATCGTACATAAAAATCAACAATAAAGTATTTGTAACTAACTATTTTTACTAATAGTTTCTACAAATATCAACATCATTAACGTAATTAATGAAAACCATTTGAAACCAAATTAGAAATTGCATTAGTGAATTATAGTTAAGAATAACGGCCTCCATTGTTCTGAATACTGTTGGACTGTTGGAAAGATTAAATCTGATAGTATCTTAAGGGTTTTGCAATAATAAAAAAAAAAAAAAAAAACGAAAATATAACTTATTTTGATTCATATATCTTTGGCATATATGCCGAATATCTGTTTGTCATACACTTAATCAAATAGTGAGTAAGTATTTAATCTAGATGATATTATTAAGCATTGATTAAAATTTCCTATAACTGCGTTTTAATTAAGGCTTTCTATGAGCAACTGAGCAACCCCTTTAATTCTGACTCGCATCTTTTATTTTTAGGAAAGCATATGGGCATAATGTTAATCTATCTTTAAATAATGAGATTTTGTGAAGCATTGTGGAATGACAATAATGACTTAGTAATAATAATCTTAAATGCTAATCGACTACTACTGAACTGTAAGGAAGAGTGTAGGAGAAAGAAAATGACAATTAAAATCAACTAAAAGTGCATTTTAGGTAGTTATTTCTAATTATAGTAGACTGCGATATTTGAAAATGAATTGTTTCAATATTTGAGAAAAAAATTATGATTGCCAAAATAGAAAAAGTTCTTTTTTTACAAAATGCAGATGAATTCATTTTTACTCAATGAAAACTAAAATTTATAAACTAATTAATCTGTCCTCTGTCGAGCACCTTAGTTCAGTGATCTGTATTAATAGGCCTTTTTCTAAATTTAAAGGCTTCAAAAATAATAAGAAAAGGACCCAACTCTCTTCTTACTCTTAAATTCTTCATTTATAAAACTGCATTTTTAGCTATAATCATGTGAAATAATTTTCTAAATATAATTAAGTGCAGAAAATTAAGATACATAAACTGCTTCGAAATGGAATCAGCATTGAGATTCTCTTTAAGAAATATGCTGAACCTTAGAAAAATAGGAATCGTAGTAATAATGTAGAACTTTTAATAACTCTTTATTACTAAATTGCACTGAATTACTCTTTATCAACAACATGTAAATAAAATTTAATAATTTAATTTAAATGTATATACTACATATGAGCATACGTACGCATTAGATATATATGTGTGTGTGTGTGTGTATATATATAAATCCTTTGTTAGAAAAGTTCCAGGACAGTTAGACGTTTCTGACAAATTAGCTTACAAACATCGCAGTTGAAGATTTCCCTACTTACTTCCAAGACCTCCAGGAGCATCGACAGTTGTGTACATAGATAGCCAAGGGGACGACTTTGATAGGAGCTAGGATCATTACTTGGTAAGTGCAATTTTGTATTTTTTAAGAACTGTCCTGTAACTTTAATGATAAATGATGTATAAGTAATTTTGAGGTCAAGGATAAAAAAAGTGAATATAATCAGATTCTAGTTCATGTGCAAAAGGGAATTCGGCTCAATCCTAGAATAGGCTGCATGAGTCGATACGTTGTTTACTTGTCTTAGGCTTGGACACGCCTTTTTATGACATGATATTGGTTACGCCTCTTCTTAAAAAACAAATTATAAGTATGCTATAGCTTCTTATTTAAAGAAGACTTAAATTATATTTTAACTGAGTTGAAATGTTAGCTTTATAATGCTCTGAGCAAGATGTTTTTTAATTATAAATCTACTTTTGTGTGGTGTGTGGTAGTGTCATTTAATGCAAATAGTTATCTCTCACAAACGTATTATTAAGATACCAAACGATTGAAAACGATCATTACTAAACGATTGAAAATATTGAAAGCATAATTTAAAAATTATAACCATAACTTCTCAAAATACAGAAAAGAGTTATTTTGCTTAAAGAATGTTTTGATTATTGATGAGTGTGTCTAAATCGAGGCTCTGCAGAATAGATGAGTATCTGAATCTGGATTTGTTTTATCAGTTGGAGCGAAGACGTAAAAAAAAAAAGCGTGATTGAGTGGTGTATGGAGAAACTTTTGATTGCAAGATCGTATAAATGCCCAATTTGTGAAAATGATGGGAAACTAGTAGAGCGAAAGAACTGTAGTTTTGAGTGGATGTGTAGCGTTATTGGAGGGGAATGTAAGCATCTAATTACAAGATCTGTTCGAAAGCACTCGTGCTTTGCGAAGAGTAAATTGAGCATGTCTGGTGTTTTGCGAGTTACCTATCTGTGGTTGGGTAAGTGCGGGAATGCTTTTATACGATCGGAATTACGTATTGCTAAAAATACGGTGACAGATTGGAAAAGTTTTTGTAAGGAAGTGTGCATAGAGTTATGCTTGAAGAAGAATGTGGTGCTGGGTGGGGTGCTTGAAGGAGAATGTGATGGGATGTGAAATGAGAGGACTGAAATTAAGTTTCATTTATTATTATTGAGACTTCAGTAAAATATTGGGTGCTTGTCAAATATGGCAAATTGGATGTGCGGTAGTTACTTTATTCTGGTAGCTTTATTTTCGTGTTGTGTAATTTTTCTGGAAACATTTTTTTTTTTTTTTTTTTTTTCCCCAACTCGAATCAATGGAGTTGGTTATGCGCGAGTTTCTACAATTCTCCGATTTCCTTTAAATGAAAGCAGATTTCGGAGAATATTAACAATGCAGAGTATATTCAATGTCTGATTTTTCAAGTTATAAGAGATGGCAATGTACATGGGCAAAGCCAAAGTAGTGCGCCGAGTTTGTGCAATTCTCAGAATTTAAGTGACAATAGATCGATGTGTATATGGGCAAAGCCAATGTAGTGCGCAATGCCGAGATAGTGCACGATGCTGAGTTTGTGCAATTCTCTGATGTTTTTAAGTGAAAATCGATCGATGTGTGCATGGGCAAAGCCAATGTAGTGCGCAATGCCGAGGTTGTGCAATTCTCTGATACTTTTTAAAGTGAAAATAAATCAATGTGTATATGGACACCGAGTTTGTGCAATTCTTTGCTGTTTTTCGAGCGAATACACATCGTTGTGTACAAGGGAAAACGAGGTAGTGTGTGATGACGAGTAGTAATGTAACGTATTTCATGTGCAGTGTTTAACATATCGTTTGTGTATTTTAAATTTGTATTGTTGTTTTAATTGTAAATTATATTTGATACATCTTTTTTCATTTAAATTGTATTTTTAATTGTTTGGTTTTGATATGTTGATAATACTTTCCGACTTACGATAAAAATCGATAGTCCGAAGATCTACTCAATAGCAAAACTGTAAACTTTGACCCTATAAGTAACATTTACCTCATTATTTTAATACATAGTGTTTGCTATCGTAATTGCACTTGATAATATGAATTCTTTGATAATATGTGTATGTGAAGCATTGCTTAGTGTTCAAATTTGTAGTATTCACTTTCTTATAATATTTTCTTTCATTGTGAGAAATTAGATTTTTTTCTTTATTAATGTGTGGAATTCTAGTATAACTACAGAGAATATGAGGTGATTTAGGAATTTAAGAAACTAATATGAAAGCTGTATATAATGTTCATATGGAATAAAAAAATTTTCTCTTTTTTATTAAAGTTTAAAATTTTTAGAAAGTAATGAAAATTGTCTAGTTACTGGTATGTAAGGGATTATGTCGTTATGTAGCAATAAGGTAATTTGTAAACTACATTATTACTACGATTCCTATTTTTCTAAGGTTCAGCATATTTCTTAAAGAGAATCTCAATGCTGATTCCATTTCGAAGCAGTTTATGTATCTTAATTTTCTGCACTTAATTATATTTAGAAAATTATTTCACATGATTATAGCTAAAAATGCAGCTTTATAAATGAAGAATTTAAGAGTAAGAAGAGAGCTGGGTCCTTTTCTTATTATTTTTGAAGCCTTTAAATTGAAATGTAAATTGAAATGTTTCACAATATGAATTTAAATTAAAAAAAAAATCTTTTTTTATTTGTATAAATGCTGAAGCTTAAAAATCTTTGAAAATACTGAAGCTGTATGAAATAGAAGTATTAGAGACTGCGACGTTGTTTATCAATTGGTAGAATTCACTTGCTCCATCATAAAAATTTTTAAATATAAACAATTTATTATACTTATTTTCAGTAACGCCTAAGCTTAAATGTTAGATATGTAAATTTAAAGGAATGAATTTGATGTTAATTTACAATAATAAACAAATCATTATTGTTATTTTTAAGAAAAAGTTGAAAGTACGCGTTGCGTAAATGCGAGAATACATTGTGACGTCACAAGCTTAGTGCCACCCATTTATGGACGTCGCACAGCTCCGCCTTCTCAACTTTGTTGATGCAGCCTATTCTGTGCTTCTACCAGGGAATCCTAACTATTCTATCTAAGGAAAGGTGTGGTGAAGTAATATTATTAATCCTATTGCACAGAAAACATGAACCGGAACAGATTAAAACTGTACTAAATCTAGTAAGTAAATTCACCAAAGCCACAGTGAAAAGTACACTTAAAACATTGCAAAAAAGGTTGGCAATATAAGTGGGGAAAAAGAAAAACATAGAATTAATTTGCCTTGTTTACCGTTTCATAACAGAACTTGTCAAGGGAAGAGTGTTTGAAATTTAAACTTGGTCCTATAATGAGTCCCGAATACACGTTTCGTTCCTCTGGATCATTTGAGACTTAAAACCGTTTTGCACAAATTTCCATAATAATAATTAATATTATAACGAGTCCCAAATGAATACAGAGCTACTCCTACATGCATTCGTACATTCAAAAAACAAATATACACTCAAACCAATAATTAGTGGTAAATATCTAAGAAATAAAAATAACTAAAACTAAATAAAAAGTAAACAATAAAGAACAAAAATAATACAACAATACTGAAAGAGGAGTATGTATTTCTCTTTCAGTATTGTTGAATATGTATTCCTGTTTCAGTATTGTATATATATATATATATATATATATATACAATACTGAAACAGGCTCACTGGCGGCTGAGTGGTAAAGGCGCTGAAACTGCTAGCTCGGTCCGGTGTTCGAATCCCGGTGAACGGGATGGCTGTTTTCGTGGTTTTCCGCGTGTGAAATTTGTAGACGAGCCAGTTTTGCCTAGAAAGTCCTCCACGGAGGCATCCTTATCCTTAGGCTGATAGTCGTTGAGTGCTTTGCTATAATCAAATAAACCAGACATAAGCCATGTATATATATATATATATATATAATTATCTCAAACATTCCTATATTTTACATATAAAATGGTATATATATCATATACATATTTACAAACTTCTAATTGCTTCAGAAACTAACTAAACATTTGTATTGATATTGCATAAATATCGTGTTTTAAAGAAAATTTCCTGCCACCGCAAATTTCGTCCGCGTAAACAGTTCACGTGTTAATCATTTTTGTCAAACGATTTTTGGCATTTGAAAGAAAACACCTGCTTTAGAACACTACTGTGTTGTGATGTAAGATTCTGTACTGTATACTTTCAGTTACAGTTGAAATTGAAGAATCTTAAGAACTGATAAGTGAATAATTGCTTGACTTCGTGATATAGAAAACAGCAAGTAAGAAGGGTAAAACAACCCTTTATTATTCCAATAAGGTGTAACAGAACTCCGTTTGGGAGTTGTACAATAAAGCCGACACTCGGGCTTGAACTTAAGAGACTAAGAATTAAACTAAACTAATTCTAACTAAAGGAGATATAGCCGAAGCTATCTAACTTCTAACAGAGTTGGCCCTTAACGCTAATTGACTGCGATGCTATCAAGGGCCCAAAGTACGGCCGAGCGCAATAATAGCTTAAGAGAGAGTAGCCTAGAAAGGTGGAGGCCTGCTACCCAGAATCACTGATTCTCTCTAACTAAGAAAGTAGAACTTCGCGGTTAAATACTCCTCAATTTGCATTCAAACATGATTCTAAAATTACGTGCTGGCCAGAAGTTGTGAGTTGAAATTAAGAAGCGATAGGAAAGGAACTTTAACTCAAAATTTAACTGTTAGAAAAATTAACATAATCCTTACAGGGAAATTTGAAAGAATGTCGTTATCATAGTGTTAGACGTTAGTGCTATGTCCATTAATTGCGCTGTGCATCGCATAAACAAATTCAATTGTTGGGTGCCGCATGAGCTGACTCAAGCAGGTAAAGACAGATATGTTCGGGCCTGCACTAATCTGTTGGCATATTCTTATTTTTATTTTAACTGCTGAGCGGGCTTCCGACCTAAGCCCTTACGACTCCGAAGCGCGCAGTCTCCCTTGTTTCAGAATCCCCCGTATTAAGGTTCCTTTGTAATTTGTGACATGACCACATTTTATCAGTATTCATGCAGTACTCTCAGTATATGTGATTTCTTTCTTCATCGAAATTCAGAAATGTGAAAGTTTGTGCACTGTGCTTGCAAAATATTTATTTCTTATAATACTACAGTGCAAACTCAGTATTCATTGTATGTATACTCAGTGCTGTGAAATACTGTCAGTGATTATTACTTAGTGCTTACTTATTGCTGTGAAAACATGGGCATCGTATTTTTTCTAATTTTTCCCTCTCATGGTGCTACAGCGCAAACTAAGTATTCATGAAAGACTATTAGTTTGTCAGACTTCTTCATACATCTCCTTATCCACTTTTAGTGCCGTGAAAGTGGTGCATTGTGCTATTGCAGTTATTTAACCTTATAGTAGTGCTACGATACATACTTAATACTCCATTAAAACTGTCAGTGTATGTGGTTTGATCGTACATCTCCTCATTCAAGTTTAGTGCTGCGAAATGTGTGTATTGGGCTCCGCATCCTTTTCTTACAGTGCTATAGTGCGAACTCAGTATATTTGAAACACTGTCGGTGCATGTGAATATATTGTACATTTCTTCATTCTCGTTTAGTGCTCTGAACGTCTGTTGGTTGTGTTCTCGTACATATTATTCATTCGGATATTCCCCCAACACCAGCTGGCATGGAGTATAGTACTCAAACTTCTACTATTAAACATGTTGCTAGAGCATCAATACTTAACTCCACTTAGGGGGCAATTAACCACATATGTAACCAACTCCAATTATTTATCTTACAAGCAAAGGAATCTCGTAGACAAAACAACTCTGAAAGAAAGCAGTCGACATCTTTTATGAACACCGTTCGCATAATTATAGCGGAACAAGTGCCCTGTAATTGTGCCCAATTACAGGGATAGTCTTGGCTCTTCAACAGCAGCAACTTGTAAACAGTTTACAGCGATCTTACAAGACTCCTCAGTCTACACAATTGCTTCAAGAAGTGGAATCCTCAACCACAGCAGAACAGTCCGCAACAGAAGATCCCTTCACAGAGGTGACACGAAGGAACCGGTCTTCCCCAGTTCTATCGGAGTAGGTTCTCTTATTTAAGTTAAAAAATCCCACTTGGACACCTGAAGGAATGAAAATTCAACTAGTTGCAGTCTTGAAACCCTCCCAGCCAGAGGTCCCTTTAGTGTAAATTCGGCCTACTAGATCCAGAGAGCTTCTCATCAGGTGTCGAGAAAAGCCACATCTGCTACGTCTCAAACAAGCAATCGAAGACGCGCCAGCACTACTAGAGACACTTGAACTTCGAGAGCCTAGTCCAAGGAGGGCAAGCGTCTCTATTTTTGAGTACCTGCGAATTTAGGAAAAGAAGACCTAACAACAGTACTTGTAGATCAACTGCCAAACTTCAGTCCCAATGTTTATCAAGTTCGAACAAGCCGTTCCGGGTAAAACGGTTGGAAAAATAAGATGATAGACATAAACTCTAAGTCATCAAAACACCTAGTTAAGTTAGGGCATCTTTTAGTGGGTTTTGAGTCTTCACCGCTTCGTCCGTACGTTAGAATTATACTCTTCTACAACTGCTAGGATTTGGAAAACTATAGCCGGAGCTGTAAGACCACTCCAGACTATGTGAAGTGTGGTAACAGGCACCTGACGCAGAAGTGTAGTTCAGAAAAAGCGAGTTGCACTAATTGCTATCTTATTAATTATGAAAAGGGGACCTCCTTCAACATAGATAATCCAGCTACTTCAAGTTCCTGATCAGTGTATGGAGCTCATTTTTAAAAGCCTGAGAAATACCGCTGCTAAGAACTAAGCTAAAATGACACTAAATAAACATATAGCAGGTCTTCGATTTCTACAGTGTAATTTTCAGAAGTGCTATGCAGCAGTTTTAAACACGCTGCCAGTAATATCACATACTGTTGCTAAAGTCAGATTCTTCCAGTAACTCTACCGTCACTCAGTGATCACAAAATTGTAATTTACAGCCTGGATACTCCTATACAGTATTATATCCTCCTATACTTTAAGAAAGATTCATGACGGCATCTGGAGGACATTTCGTTTTACGGAAACACATTCGAACACACATAGAGAAACTTATCAAGGATTTCAGCAACTGCACGGACAGAAACTCCTTAGATAATCTCTACAACATACTAGTTACAAACAGTCCAGGCCAATAACAAATCACATCGTTTGAAATCTCTGAAGGCAAGACATTCCATCTCCTGTAGAACACCAGAGCTTAACAGGGACAGAAGCAGAGTGCGGACAGTTTGCAGAACAGCACAATCCACGGTGGATCCAAATCTACGGCAACTCAAAATGATAACATACAACAAATTCAGAGCTTTTTGTATTTAGAATAGATAATTTTGTATTTAGATAGATAATTTTAGTAGAATTATAATTAAAATTTTGGTATTTCTCCGTGTAATGCAGCACGAGACACATTTTAAGAGAAAGCTACGCCGAAAAAGTAAAAATACAGGAGCGGAACGTGCATTTAACATTGAATGAAAGAATATCTCGGTAATTTGTATTGAAATTGAATAAATGTAATTGACTACTGTGTTAACTGTAATTGTATTTCTACGCTTTTATTGTCTAGAAATCTCGAGAAAGAGAAATTACTAGAAAGTTCTCTCAACCGATTGAAAGCTATAAAAATCCAGAGAGAGAACATCTTAGTTCACCTTAACTGCGGATTTCACAAAGTTCAGGCCCTAAACGAGAATCTCTACGTTACTGGTAAGAGCAGGGAAAAATATCTCCTGCTGTAAGCCAGTATACCGACGAAAGTATCTAAGAGTCTCAGTTCAGTTTAGTTAGTTGCTGTTGCTATTGTTGCGAGTTCAGCGTGGGATCGGGTTAGCTTTCTCTTTCTTCGCATTGCATGGTATTTTATCGTTTTTAGTAGTTTGAAGTATAACTACAGATTATATTGCGTGATATTGTGAACACTTGTACGAATATCTCTGAGGAAAATTCCGTTCTGTTATATTTCTTTTGATAAGAATAAATTAACCTTTGATCGGACTTGTGCATTCAATCTATTACGAACCCGTACGCACGCAACAATATAAACGAAAAAATAAAGAGGCCAAGGTAACCTCATGGAGAACCAACCGTAACAGTATCACAGATGTCTTTGGATCTGCACAAAAGATAACATGTAACAAGGTTTTCCGCCCTACGGCACTTACGCCTGTGGTGAATAGCAATGCCTCATCCAACATCGAAGTGATCAGTCAGATCATAAATGCAGTTTTCCTTGATGATGATCAGGTGAATCACTTAGAGGAGCAACATTGAGCGAGAAAGACCCACAACATGAAATTTCTCCAAGTTACCAGAAGAGAGAACCATCTCCTACGCATTCGGGCCCACCAGCGGCCGAGCAGTAAAGACGCTGAACACTGGTAGTTCGGTCCAAGGTTCGAATCCCACGAACGGGCTGGCTGCATGGGCGTTTTCGTGGTTTTCCTCATGTGTAACGTGTATACGAGCCAGTTTCTCTTAGAAAGTCCTACACGAAGGCATCCCTCCCTTCAGGCAGATAGCCCTCGTGTGCTTTGGCATAATTGAATAACTCTAACCCTAACCCTACGCATACGGAAGTTGATATCATCATACGTATTCTGGCACCCAGAAAAATTGGTATTGATAATATCATTAGAGAGATTTACCGGGAATTCCCAGAGTTACTGTTCGCGACCATTTCAGCTTCCTTGGAACATCAGCACTTTCCTAAAAAGATGAAATTGGCAGAGGTGGCGTTATTTCTAAAATCTGTCAAAACTCCAGCATTTTCTTCATCTTTCTGTCCAGTCTGTCTATTGCCAGCGCTCGATAAAGTACTGTAAAGAATAATTCTTCCCAGACTTAACTTCTTTCTGCAAAGAACCAACGCCCTGCAAGCTAACCAATATGTATTCCGAGTAGGCAACTCAACCGAGCATGCCACAAAAGACTTAAAGGTCTCTATCCATTAAAATAAGGATAATGACTTGCACTCACTGGCTCCATGCACAGTGATAGCATCAAGGGAGCCTTTGACTCGCTTTGGTGTGGCCAGACGTAATACATTTGCTGCTCAATATGGCCTCTCTAACAGCTGCTATTACCATTCTCCGCTCGTACCTTCAAGATGGAAGCGTACAAATGAAATCAGACCGTGGCATTTGTGTAAAAAAAAATGTGTTCAGAGGCTGCCCACAAAGGTCATGCCTAGGACCAATGATGTTGAATACGGTAGCAAACTCAGCATTTCTTCAATTCCAGAGTGTAGAATATGCTCGAATTATAGCCTACGCGGACGATGTTATGCTAGTTACGGCAGGAAGAACCAACCTCGAAATGATAGCTCAGTACTACCTCTATCTATTCTCCCAGTGGGCTAGGGCACATAGGCTTCATATTTCGGCTCAGAAAACTAAAACTTTACTTATAAAACGCGGCAGACAGCTTAGACGTAGCCCAAGTGTTAAACTCCATGGAATATTGGTAAAATGTCTCCCCCAACTGAAATATTTGGGGCTAATTCTCGGCAACAGACTTTTCTGGATGCCACATGACAGGAATCTTAAGTCGCGAATTAGCATCCTAAATAACAATATGAGATGCATGACTTCACTTAAATGCTGTTAAAAATTTTAAAACAGTTTTAACACTAAAAGCTGTTAAAAATTTGGCTTAGAGCCATTTCAAAAAAAGTAGTTACATGCGGAGCGACAATGTAAAGTGTTGAACTTACCTCTCACATGAGAAGATCTCTGGTCTCGATTTAGAGACAGCAGCTATATCAAATATTCAAGACCTACCGCACTACGTCAACACGAACCCTATAACAGCTGTCAAAAACTCCTACCTTCCTTCCCTAAATCTTATAGTTGAATTTGAGGCAACTGTCGCAAAGGTGACCAGGCTGGGCCAAACGCCTACACTACGGGGTCAAAGTTATCACCGCTTGGACTATGAGGAGCAAAACATCTGCAATAACTTTCAGCTAGCTGCTTTTAATCTCCCTCACAACATCAACATAAACCACCAACTAGTAGTTCAAAGCAACAATAATAATCTTTTTCACTGATAACTCCAAAATGGAAAACGGCACAAATAGCGCATTCTGTAGACTGAAAAATAGTACTGTAGCATTTGAGTGGAAGAAAAAAACTAGGACTGAGCAACTCGGTATACCAAGTAGAGCTTCTGGCTATCAGAGCTGCAGCAGAAAATCTCCATGCACAGTGATTCAGCGTCAAGTCTGACGACTATCGCAGGACAAAACAGCAGAAGTCTTTTGGTATAAACAGCTTCTGGCAATGCCTATCTCACATAGACTCGCTCAAATGAATTCCCGCTCATACAAGGATTCAAGGTAATGAAGGCGTGGACCTTTTGGCCAAGCAGGCAACTAATGGCACGGAGTTACTAGAACAACCAACTAAACTTCCTTGGTCTCACATTACAAAAAGCAACTTTAATAAGCTTGCTACAGAAATGGCAAAATAAGTTGTCAGAGGCAGGACGAAGGACATTTCGCTTATTGCCGAAAGTTAACATAGAAATCCAGACCAGCCGTACTACACTAACAATATTCTTGAGAGGTCATGGGCCATTCCGAGTACACCTCAACAGAATCAGACTTAGGGATACTCTCTTATGCGAGTGCGGAGAGGAAGGTGACACAGACCATAATTATTTTCATTGTGTTATTACAAGAATCTAATTGTTAAAAACTAATGGTCTTTGCTTGGGAAACATAGACGTGCAGCACACTCAAAAATAGAGTAGTCCTCGGCAAAACAGAGAAGATCTCAAGACACTGCTTGAGCAGAAAACACCGTTGAAAATTATCAGGATTTAAAGCAGATAATCAGGATAACGCTTATTGAGCTAACGCAGTCATCGAGCTAAATAATCCCCGAACTACTGGTAAGTTTATTATAGAATAGTAAAGCTTGTTTTCATTTAGCAAGAAGTACAAATCTGAGCGGTTGTTTCAGGTACTCAGAACGAGTATTTATATGAAATAATTTTGGACAAGAAAAATTTTGTAAAATATAGAAACTTCTATTAATACATATTCAACAGTCTAACTCTGGAGGTTTCCCCTCTCTGATTTTATATAATTTTGTTTGATTCACCTCCGTGATCGGAAAACGTCTTAGCGGCGCACTCATTCACTCACTTTATGTCGATGTTAGTGTCATTTGCGGCCTATGATCATGTTCTTAGATGACGATTTGCGTTACGAAGTTTCCCTTGGTTTTTAAACACTTCCGAACACCATACCATATCTTTCTGCGATAAGCAGGCAGACATCTGAAGTTTTAATCATAGTACTAAAATTTGTAGCATTCATGTGGTAATAAATAGGACAGTTTTAAAATACCGTTTAATTTTGTTTTCCTGAAATCTAAAATCATATTATGTATTTTAATTTTAAAAAATCTGCACGATTTTCGATATTATTTATTTAATTGCGGCAGCTTGACCCGATCTACGGAACTAGCATGCTCCAGTTTCTGCAGATGACTTTCCAAAACATGAACAAGTAAGCTCTAGAATTTTGAATTGCCCAAAAAATCTCTTATCGTTAATCGGCTCGGACCTGTTACTGCCAATTAAGAGATTCTACTGTAATAATATATAAATTTTTAAATAAAAAAATCAGAAGCATAAAATCACGCATCTGAAAATGGTAATAAGATTTAGCGGGCATTTTTATTAAAATTTCCATCATAAAATTGATAATGTAATACATCATTTCACTGATACATTAAATCAGACGATTGGGAAAAAAAAAAAAAAACTTGTGTTGTTTCACCTGTTTAATAAATATATGTGCTTATTCATACTATTCGTTTTCCGTTTAAAAACTGACAATAACAAAAATATTCATATTCAAGCATTCCACTAAAATTTTATCAGTTACACTCAATAACATAAATATTCTAGCAGATATATTTTAACCGATTACATAGATTTAAGTCTATAACATTAAGTACGTTTCATTTCATGTAAAATATTTTGTAATAAATGATAAAACCATAGAAATAATGTTTTCGTTAAGTAACTTGTCCGTAAGGATATCTGATCCCTAGGATTGTGTATCTCTGAACAATAATAAAAAATACTCTCATTCTTTGATTTAAACAAAATCAAGTACTCTGAATGGTACATAAAAATAGCTAATTCTATCAAAATTTATTAATACAGCAAAATTCTGTATTTTAAAGCAATGTGCAAATAAATTTCCTAAGCATCTGATAGAAAATAAGGACGCCGAAACATTAATTAGTTTTAAAAAAAATTACGTTCCACATTCAAAAAATCACATATAATGCTAAAATGCAATAGCTAAAAAGGATTATATGTTGCCAGTTTTTTATATAATTTCAAATTGGTAACTAGATTTGAAAGCTTCACTAATTGATTTTCTTATGTAGTATTTTGTATAGGCATCAAATAATTCCTCGTAATCAAGTTTCCCAGTGTCATCTACTTATATAAGTTGTTTATAGATGCACTAATTCATTAAAAACATATAAATAATTATATCACTCCTTTATCTCTGTAAGTTACGTTATTTCATGGAATCATAAAGTGACATTGATAAATGGACTTCTTCCTGTTCCGAAAATTATTTATTGATCCTTTTCCATTGCATTTCCTTAACTTTTATAACGTTTTCTCTATAGAAACTATATAAATTGACTTTGACAAATGGGCTCCATTCCTAAATCGTACATAATTTAACTATTACGTCAAACAAGCAAATAGTAACTATTAAAAAATAAATTAGAAGAGAAATTCTCTAACAGTACGAATTATTCTATAGTAAAGTATAATTCCTTTCTTCTTACCAGAAATTTTATTAGTAAATCTCCAAACCTAGAAAAGACAGTATGACCCTAAGTCCACAGTAGCCAGTTATGTGGGAGATTATTTCACCTCTTTCTTTTTTTCATGCCTTTCAGCTATTTTATTTATGTTGCAACTTTTCCTAGTAGTGGGCGCTGTTGAGCCGAAAGAAAATATTCTGTGTGTTTATATTACGTAACTGTTGGTGCAACGTTACGTTTGTTATATCAATATTTCATAATATAATTACATACGTATTATTTACTACTGAACATCATTTCTGTGTAATTACTATTATCAATGTTCATACCAGATTATGTGGTAGGTAAATGTATGTATATGGGTAACATAACAAAACATTTCAACCAATATTGTATCAATCACATAACATAGGAAATGAGTAGTTATCATAGTGTAACATAAAAGTAATTAAACAGTTCTAAACTTCAGGAAGTTTGCGTTGTGTTGCTAAACCCATTCTATGACTAAGGTCCAGTGTAAAGGAATTAATTTCAATAATTACAAGGCTAAGTAGGTAAAATCAATCTAACGTTTATTAAGGATAAAATAGTATGAATTAGTTACATTTTGACAAAAGGTGGCGACTAGTCAGCCCTATATCTGGAGAAACAACTGAAGTGTACATACCTTCCTTACAAATTTAACAATTTCACCTTTCCCGTTTGGGAGGCATCAAACAAAATTTTCGGTACTTGATACAGGCGACAACTCAGATGGACACTGTCACGAAACAGGAAATAACAATTACGTCGGTGTTTTCTGTAAAAAAAAAGAGAGAGAGAGAATTATTAATGTGCAACCCCTTCAGAGGCCAGGCTTTCCACCCCACAGCCGCTTCCAACCTGTAGGACTCCAGTCTTCCCCGAAACACCGGTCATAATGAAATCTGTCGATCACAGGAATTCTTGACTCAAAATGCCTTTCTTCAGTGTAGGTAGTCTAATCGTTCAGCTCGCCAGGAACTCCCGACTGCTGGTCTCCGCTCTGCATCTTAGAAATCATCTCTCGTTCCTTTTCTTCGAAAAAGTCTCCTTGGCTCCTTCAGAAAAAAAGCGTGTAATCGAAAATGTTTTCCTCGTCTCTCCCCCCTGATGCCAGTGCCAATGATTTAAAAATTTCGGAGTTCCTATGGTTCAAAACCATCTACCTCCACATCAGAATTACTAAAAGCGAGCAGAAATAGGAAAAATTTTGCATAAGTGATTTACTTGATGCACACTAGAGGGAGCCACAGGCTCAAGAAAGTTTAGGGATAGAGATGAGAAAATAAAAACTTAAGTATCATAATCTTTTTATAAGTTTTCAGGTTTTTAAAATTTTTTTGTATTTTATATTTTATACTTTTTTTGGTTTTTTATAATTTTTTATACACAGTACAAACACTAAAGCAAAAAGTGGATAGGAAAGATTTTACGATTAATAGGCTCATTGGCATGTGGCTTGTGTTGGAGAGTGCAAATAATTATTGAGATCGCGATGAAAATATTCTTAGGCAGATTTGAAATCTGCGGGAGATGTGATTCTTAAGTAAACAGATTGATAACTTTGCTTGAAGATCTTGATAGTAGTAGCAGAGGATGAAATAAGCAATTATATGGCAGCTCGCTGAAGAGACGTCCTTCCTTCATGGCGCGGGGGCTGGAACTGAAGTTGAGAGGGCGTGTCTTGCCCTTTTGGATGGCGGATAGATGCCAAACTCTCGGCCATCCCCCCTGAAACCACTGCGCAGCCACTTTAATAGCTGGAGCGTTTTTGAAAATTTGGCGTAGAAGGTGATAAGCAGGAAGCCAAGTCCAGCAACCTAAACAGAGAAATCTTCACGAGAAGGGGTTTCCCGACTACCAGAGGAACCAGTTAGCGCAATTCAATCATTCAGCTTCCAAGGCCACACCAAATGTGTCAATAATCTCCGCAGACGAAAACAAGGGGGGGATAATCTAGCTTCGCTCGAGGTCCCAGTCGACCATGTAGAGCTTCCTACCCAACGATTATTTCCCCCTCCTCAAAATACGCTGTAGAACCTTTCCCTGCTCACCTGTCCAGCCAAACAGGGTCCTCTTTTCGGGAAACTCTAGATGGTGTATCCATCCAACACGTCACCCGCATATATAGTTTTTCCTTTGGGCGAAAGAATTTTCGGGGTGCAGTAAATCCTCTGATAAGGGTTTCCGAGAATGAATTCCAAGCCGACGGTTGTGGGTGAAAATTTTCAGAACCAAGTTAACACAAATGACTTTGGGAAATTAAAAATGAAACTACTGATTGCACAACAATATAATTCATAAAAAAATGTCAGCACTATATAAATTGTTTCTTCAGCAGCCTTTAAAATATAAACAGTGATAACCCAGATTGAATTACAATTACATTTGATTTACCTACCACCAGTCAGAAAATATGTATTCGACAACTTTAATAGAAAGAGGGGTAAAAATTTAAATTAAAAAAAATTAGCACACCAATAGTGCAGCAACAAGGCTTTAAAATAATTAAAGTTAAAAGTTAAACCACCTTAAGGGTCAAAACAACAAGATACAAAAACCAAAAATCTTAAGTCCCTAAACTTAAATTAAAATTAATCACCTTCAACTCAAGAAAAACTTTTAAAGCAACTAAACCTAAATTATAAATTTACAAAAGTTACAGTTTAAACTTACAACCAACTTTAAACAACTAAAGCAAAAAAAATTAAAACTTCAATTACACATCAAAACTGAAATAATAAGCAAAACTTAAGCTTGAAAATAATAGCAATTAATACATAACACGTTGTTGTTGTATTACTGTGATATATCTTGTAGGTGTTTTCATTAAAAGATAAACAAACAATGTAGTCATTAATTTTGTGTACCAAATCAAGATCAAATAACCACCGATGTAAACTACTAGAAATTAGAGAAGCTTTCGTAAGTGTTCCATTCGCCTTTAGAAATTCGTATTATGTGGTTCGTAATAATCTGCAACAGATGGCTACGTCCACAGTTAGTTCACATTTTTCACTCAATTTTATATAACTCAGTGCATTCTCATCCAAACATTTGTGTGTAATTCATATTTCTTATTTTCCTATTATTTCTTACTTTATATATCTTATTCTCTATAACTCTTTCTCAAAAAAAGCTCCGAGACAATTTCTCGACCCTTGTACTTTCGCGTCACAAATTCAGCTAGATAGAACAGCAAAACGCGTTTCAAGAGGAGCGGAAAAAAATTCAGCGCCGAAAAGCAGAGGTCCTTCCCGAAACAGTACAAGGTGCAAGCGCCCAGTTGAGTTCAACTCTCCGCCGCAAATAAGGAAAATTAAACACAAGAAATTCGGTTCCCGCGAAGTTCCAGAGGGAGAACCGCCCGACGCGAGGAGTTCGCAGTCCGCAAAAAGAAGACCAGACTTCCAATTCCCACAGGCTAGGAGAAAAACAGAACGTTTCATCGCCAGAGGATTAAAAAGAAAAAATTCCTCGCCGGAAGCTGAAAGTCAGCCTCGAAGGAGAGTTAGAGTCCAGAACCTGAATTGTTTTACTGATTGGCAATAATTCCTTGAGAAAAGAATGACGGACTTCAAAACGGAAAAATATAAGTGACATTTTTTCTCCTTCTTAGTTGAAAATTCAGTTAAATTTTATATCACACGCACAAAGTTCCTTTGTAAATTTAGCTTTTAACCTCAACCGAGGTAATTTTCTTTAAGTTGCTAAAAGCAAGAAGCTTGGAAGTTCTTTTCGCAAGTTCGCGATAATTTAATGTATTCATGATTTTAGTCGAAAAAGCCCAGATGTGGGAGAATTCAAATTAGAAATGTTGCCGAAATTTATGTAAAGAATGTAAAGCAATTACGTACTACTGATGTAAAGTGTAACTGAACTTTGAAAATTTCTTAGTCTTTTGTGTGTAAATATGTATTAAGTGATGGTAAAGTTATTTTCTTTCAAAAGTGAATGCTTTTCGTGTTAAAAGTAAAAATGCTTGATAGTTTAACTATTGTTGATGAATTTAAAGCATTTAATTGCAAGCACATGAAAACTATGAATGAAGTTATGTTAAGCTCTCCAGTTTACACAAAAGTTAATACACTTTCGCGGTTGGCACATGAGGTATAGTGTGAACGTATGGTGCTATCGAGGTCACGGAAGTCAAATTTGATTTAACATTTAGGAAGATGTTCAGGTGGCAGTTTGTTGTGATATCACATTGCAGAAACACGGTCGACAATTTTACAGAACAAGCTTCTGGAAGAAAGAAGTTGGGGTAATTAAATAAAATTTATGAGTGAATGAAAATTGTATGAAAGCCAAGTAAATACTGTGAAAAGTTAAACTGTTGTTGACAAATGTGCCTAAAGGAGCCACATTGAACACAGTTACTAATATATTTTCCTTCCAGATATAGTGAAAGGAGTCAAAGATCTTTCGAGGAAATAATGTATGTTCCAGAAAAGTAAATGTAAAATATTTTAGTGATAGATTAGACTTAGCCTGTTATTGTAAAAGTTGGCTCTTAAAATTTTAAACTTTGCCTCTTGAATCTTAAAATAAGAACCGTAAACTCAGAGTTTTTCAAGTAGAATTTAAAACTTAAAATTTAAAGCTGGACTTAAATTTGGATGTAGAGTTTTAAGTTTAGAATTTAAATTCTCAACAAGGTCATTTCGAGACCTTGTATTTCGAGTATTTAATTTCTGGTGCGGAAAATTGTAGGGTTTTATTTTATTTTTCGAATATTTAGTTATTTTTATTTTGCAACAAGCCTTCCCTCTTCCTTCAAATTTCCCACCTACTTTTCCCTGCCAGAATGAGTTTTGAGTATTACGCTTTATGCAAATGAGGTAGAAGCGAGTATTTAAGCTGAGATCTGAGTTACTTCAGGAGGACAGAGTATTCTGCCTTTTGGCCACCGTTGTCGCTATTAGTTAAACCTTGCTATTCTACGGCCGTACTTAATACATGCCTGCTAGTATACGCCGATAATCCTTAATAAGGCCAACTACACGAGTTCGTATCTGTGCCGCTTCAGCTGATTTAATTGATCTAGAACTAGTTTGGTTTTACATTTTTTATTTTCAGTTAAATCCCAAATGGAGGTTTCATATACGCCTGAGATGGACCATCTGTGCATCTATATCGAGTTAGAGAAAAAGGTTTCAACCTATTCTCTGGAGTTGATACTTAGATACAAGAACCCAGCGGATAGTCGCTACTTAGCTCTTCAGTATTCTAGCTTTCAAAGAACTCTGTTCTAGCTAGGATATTACACATTAAAATTAACATTTGAGAATGAGAAATTTTTAGTAATAGCTATAAATTTCTCTTAGCAAAACTCCATTATTTATTTTGTGAAAATAGTAAGTAACTTAAGTCAGTATTCAAAAAGTAACAGAAAAGTTGCCTCAAAATCTTCGAACACTTTAAAGAAATCTACGCATATTAGTTAATATTGTAGTATTTCTGTCCATTAGTATTTTATAGGATATTCTGCAGCATTTATGACAGCTTTCAAACGTCTGGGCATAGATATCAACAGTGTTTTGTTTTTTCAATAACATCTGCATCTATGTTCTTTCTTTCTTTCATTATTACGCTTTTTGATTCAGTTTTCGTTTTTGTTGTATCTTCGTATTCTAATCGGGTTTAAATCTGATAACTGAGGTCGGTTTTTCAGAACTTGTGGGCAGTTATAGATACACCAAGTTCTATATCAAAGGTGAATGTTTAGGGCTGTGTGCTTAGAATCGTTATCCTGATAAAAAATAAATTTGTTTCTAATATCAAAATTTTGGTGCTCATTTTAAATTACGTTATGAAATATTTAAATAAAGAGCATGGTTCATTATGCCGTCAATAAATACTAAATTACCTAACCTTGATGCTGACACACACCCACACAAGGACACCTCCGCCTCTATACTTTATTGTTTCTAACCAAGGGATAGGATTAAGTTTCTTATTTTTTCTTCTCCATCCAATTATACGCCCATCGGAGCCAAAAGTGTTAAATTTGCTTTTATCTGCAAATAATACATTACTCCAACACGATTCGGGTTCATTTACTATTGATTTTAGAAGGTAAGCCTAAGCTTCCTATTTTTTTGCATTTACAAAATATTTTCTTCGAGCAGAGCCCCTATGTAATCTAGCTGATCTGAGTGCTCCTCGAATAGTTTCAGGTGAAATTAAAGTAGAAAAGTTTTCAGTAAATTGTTTAGAAATCTTTAAAGCTTTCAAAAGTGAATTTTTCACAGATTTTCTAACTATAAATCTCTAATCACGTTGAGTTAACTTTGTCGAAAGATATCTTCTTACTTGATTTTCCATCCGATTTTCATCTTTAAAGCGTCTCATCACATATTGCAATGTATAATGCGATAAATTTAATAATTTAGAGATATCTCGGATCTATTTTTCACAATTATGATGAAATATGATCAAATTTTGAATGATATTCATTGTTTCCTTACGACTACGACCCATGTTTTTAAATTGAAAAAAACAAAACGAAGCAATCAAGCAAAGAATAAAGCCAAGCAACTTTCTAAACGTCAAAAATAAAAAAAGGTCCCAGTCGATAATTTTATTTATGAAATTGTATGAAAATGTTTGGGCTTAGGATGACTTTTGTGCAATGTTTTATATATACCTCCTTACATTTATAATTTTAGAAAAAGAAAACCAGTATTAAAGAAAAAAGTTTGGTTTTATTCAAATGGAGATGATATAAAAGAATATTCGAATTCAATTTCGGGCTACAGTGCATTTTTTACAAATTCTCAAAGTGCACTTTTGGAAGCCGCTGTAGGTACCAAAAAATTATTAGTTCTTAGTCCTTAAAGTAACGCATTTGCATTTATGATGCTGTTAGTTATTTGTATCTATTACTTATATTATATTTACCAAATTTCGCATTGAAATGCCTAAATTTCTTATCGTCTGAAGTAGCTTAATAATAAAGGACTCCAAATAGAACCCTGATAGTTTTAATTTGTGAAGTAATAAATAACTACACTGCGGGAAAAAAAAATCGGATAGTTCTATATCTCCCGTTCTACTGGGCCGATTGACGAAATTCAACTTACGTTTTTCATGTCTCGAAAGCGCGAATTAGGATATGTATTAGATTTATATATAGCATTCTTCTAATATGTAGCATTTTTTAATATAGGTATTTTGACATAAAATCGGATTTTTTCTGAAATGATATGCTAATTTTTATTCCATATTTTGATTCTACGACTCCTATTATGCCAAAGTGCCAAGTTTTGTAAACATCCCGCGAGTAGTTTTTAAAACCTTAGCTCTGAAAATATACGGGAATTTACATATTGGCACGCTTTGAAAATTGGCATATTTGTTATAAGTGATTATAACGCCAAATGTGATTTACGCATTTTGTTAAAGTTATTTGAAAGTAATGAATGATGACCATTTTTCTGCTCGTATGCAATGAAAAAAGGAAAGGAAAATAGGTTGCTATAAATTAAGAAGCTTTCCAAGTGAGTTACTCTTGGCGCAAACTGAAAAAAAAAATGCGCCAAGATAAATTTTTGAATTTTCTCCGTAAATTTCTCACCAAATTTTGCAAAATTTAATATCTAGTCATAATTTGAATCGTGGAATTGAAATATGGAAAAACACTGGCATGTCATTTCAGATAAAGTTCGATTTTGTGTCAAAATACCTACATTACAACAATAGTATATATAAATCTAATATATATCCTAAGTCGCGCTTTCCAGACATGAAAAACGCAATTTGAGTTTCCTCAATCGTCCCAGTAGAACAGGAGATATAGAACTGTTCCCCCCTCCCTGTTTTTAGCCCAAAGGTCGTTAGCCCAGAAGGGCTATTAATTTCTTTTTGGCATTTTTCTTTGATTTACTATAAATGTCGATTCGCTTTTAAAACTTTTGCCACCAAATAATAGAGCAATGTATTATATCTATATATTCTGGTATACGTATATTTTCTGTTATTTCTTTCCAAAAGTTTATGATGTTTCTTATTTCACATGCATTAACATTATTGCAAAGAATGTAATAAAATCTATCCGATTTTAATATTCTTTCCTTTTACTTAAACATCTAAATAATATCTCCAGGCATTTCTACTTCACCGTTCCGACAAGAATAGCGATGTAGTTTTCCAAAAACAAAAATCGTTTTCTTATATTACAAATAATTTTGCCACTAGGAACTACATAAATCATCACCTGAGACATAAAAATTTAACTAGCATCCATAGAGTTATTGTAAATACGAATATTGATTTCTGACTATTATTATACTTGTAAATTACTACATTACCCAATTAAATTACTTTTTCCACCCAAATAAATTTGCTTCTTGTCATTGCGTTATTTTCTCAAACATGCATATACAGTTTTTAATAGCATATTAAAATGCAGTCCTTTTGTATTGCTATTTTTATAAGATAAATTCATATTATTAATGATTAAAAAGCTGTCGTTTGCATTTAAGGCGATTGCTTGGCTCCCATTTCAGCAGCTCGCATTATTATAATTGATTCTTAGAGGTCAACGGTATCGTAATACTACATCAAGGACAAGAAAATTCCGTTAGACACCCTTTAAATACGACTTTCATATTTTACTCTTTTATTTTCTCCGCCGTCTTCCAGCGACATTGGATGGCGATTTGGAGTTCAATCACTGCGCGTGGGAAAACAAAGTTGGCGCCAGAGGAACTGTCCTTAACATTTTTAATACCCTGTATCTGATTGAGCAGCTCCTCAAAAATGGTTAGAAGATAGCTTTTGCGCTTTTTTATTATCATTTTCGATTTTCTAGCTAGGTGTAATGTCATTCTGATACTGCCCGGCAAATTGACAAAAGGAATCTTTTTATCGCAATTTGAAGATTTAAAAGACGATACGGAATTTTCTATATTCACAACTAATTCTTCTTGAAAGATGTAGCTTCATTTTTTGTCCTTTCTATTATTTTTTTAGATAAATTTCATCAAGTTTTTTTTAATTAATTTATTTATTTACTTATTTATTCATTTTTGCGCAGTTTTAACCACTTTTTCTTATCACTATTTACTTCAAAATATTTAATGAATGCATATTAAAATATTTTCTGCCTGCATAACATTTTGCAATATGCTCGAAACAGGCTACGCATAATGTGATTTGCATTTTAGTTGAATTAATAACAAGAACATCTGCAAATTTTCAAAATTACTAAAGCAGATTTGCATTTAATTTATTCATTTTCAAAATTGCCTTTGCATTTTATAACCTGAAGTAGAATTTAAAGAAAAAAAAAAAAAAAAAAAAAACTTATTATTCGCTTACTAGAGCAGGGTTTCTTAAGCTGTGGATCGCGGGATCTGCAGCAGGGGGTCACCAAATATTTTAGCAGTTTTGATATTTCTTTCACTTATTATAATAATTTTACAATTACCAAATATTTTTACGCAATGTATCTGAAACTAGATACAGATAAGACAATACAGACAACGAAAAAACGAAAAACCTTTCGACGCATTCTTTTTATAATGTAAACGTTCATGTTCCTTCTTGTTTTGCACGAGACGCTGTCATTTCATCTGTTACTTATTTAAAATGTTCACATAGTTCTATGTCTTAAAATTAGAAATTAAAATTAATGACCTGAAACTGCAATAGTATATTACAACTATTCTTACTATATTCTCATCAACTTTTATTCAATTACTGCTCTTCATTCTCCATAATGAAAAACTATACTCTTATTCTTTACTCTTTACAAATCTTACATTTTCAGCCCCTACTATTCTTATACATTATGTTGTTTATTTTCAAAATTTCAAAATTTTGTAATGATCTTCTTAAGTATTTAATTACGTATTTATGTTTCATTTACTTACATATTTATTTAGGTATTATATATTTATATATTTAATTTTTTTTAATTTTTACTATATAATTCTCAAAATTCTAATACTTTATTGACTTCATATATAACAACATTGTATTTATCTTATTCTAAATTTTTAACTTTTAGTTATTGTATCTATTTATGTTTATTATTTATTATATTATTTATATATTTATTTCTTGATATTTAATTATATTATGTAATTATCAAAATTCTAAAATTTTATTGTATTTTATATAACAACACAGTTGGTAGATGATTCCATCAGTTGAGCGTAAATGCTGAATGTCTTCAAGGCGGTGCAGCTGCTCATCTGATGGTAAATAAATAAATAAATAGTATATTACAGTACAAGTGAAAAAATTGGCAGTTTCATTCACGCGTGTGTCGGATTTACACAATATTTATGGGGTGCAACAAAATTTTTGGTTGATCTTTACAATATGGTAACTGGTAGTTTGGCGACATTTTGGAGGCGATAAAGGTTACTACCTGGCACTTTGGTAATAATGTGAGCAGTACTCAGTTCCGATTACACATTATTTTGTGTGAGGGAAATGATAGATCATGGGATATGTCATGTGATATTAATGGACGGATTACGGTTCTTTAATCGGAAAAGGGGGGAAATCGGGAAAAAATCTGGAAATTTTGTATTTGGCTTTATTCTGTGTTGTGTGAAACAGTGTTCGTGAATTTTTGGATCCCATGGCCGTAACTAAAGTGAATTCGAAATGGGTATTTATGTATGTATTAATTTAATGTATGTGCTCATTTATATTTTAAGTAGTGTTTTTGAATTTAATTATATTTTAATTAAATGATAGTTATTTTGTGAATTTTATAATTGTAGGAATTTGGTATACGTTTTAGTTGAAGTAAACGTGCATGGAAATAATTTAAATATCTGACAATAAGTATTTGTAATGGTTGCGGTATGAATTCGTTGGTGACGTGTATAATGTAATAGATGATTTAGAGGTAAAAGTTTTTGGATATTTTATTTATTTTATACGTGGAAATGTTCATTACTTTTTCGCGATCAGGTAATTTCATATATGTTCTTTTTACCGGGTTTAAAGATTGAGAAAATTGTCATGTATTTTCGTGAAATTTTTCTAATTTATGAGAAAAAAGCAGTGTACATGGATATAGTGAAGGGTGTGCGCAATGCCATTTTTGTGCAATTCTGGGATGTTTTTTTAAGTAAAAATAAGTCGGCGTGTACATGGTTTAGTGGTATTTTAATTAAATGATAGTTATTTTGTGAATTTTATGTTTGTAGGAATTTGGTATACGTTTAAGTTGAAGTAAACGTGCATGGAAATAATTTAAATATCTGACAATAAGTATTTGTAATGGTTGCGGTATGAATTCGTTGGTGACGTGTATAATGTAATAGATGATTTAGAGGTAAAAGTTTTTGGATATTTTATTTATTTTATATGTGGAAATGTTCATATTTGGAAAGGGTAAATACTTTTTCGCGATCAGGTAATTTCATATATGTTCTTTTTACCGGGTTTAAAGATTGAGAAAATTGTTATGTATTTTCGTGAAATTTTTCTACTTTATGAGAAAAAAGCAGCAGTGTACATGGATATAGTGAAGAGTGTGCGCAATGCCATTTTTGTGCAATTCTGGGATGTTTTTTTAAGTAAAAATAAGTCGACGTGTACATGGTTTAGTGATATGTGTTATTTTGAAAAACGCGTAAGGAGTATGGTATTGTGCACTTTTTCCCAATTTTGCAGTGAATATTTGTCATGATTAAGCAGTTTTGTTAGATAAAATTTCTAGCATAAGTGTATATCGGCTAGTAGATTGTTGGAAGAAGTGTTCAGTAGATAAAAAGAAAAGAAACATGTCTTTACTTCGTGAAGACAAAATGGCGGCGGGAAAAAAAAATAGAGTGTTGCTGTAGGAGAGTTGGTCGCCAAATGTTCGCCAAAAAAACGCCAAGTTACCATAATGTAAAGATCAACCAAATTTTTCTAAATATTATTGGATCTTGAGGATCGCGAAAAAATCTCAGTGATAAAAAGGGGTAGCGACAGAAAAAAGTTTAAGAAACCCTGTACTAGAGTATTGTGTTAAAATACATCTTTTCGTGGATGTTCTTTAATTAGTGCATAACTCAGGAAAGCAGTTCTAAAATACTGTTTATTTCAAACACAAGCCATATATTTTACCATCTTACTTTGCAGCGCAGTTCGAAGTCAAATGCTCATTATTTTTGTTAATGCGATGGCTGAATCGTTTGCCTCCAAATGATTGTATATACTATGGTGTTCTGAGGTTCCTTGACTAGAGAATAAATAATGATTAAATTCTCGATTCGCTAAATTGGGCTTTTCAGGTAGGTGCATCGCGATATCCCATGAAGTGAGCAGCAACTGAAAGCAACTGAAAAGCAGTAAATAATAGACATAATATTAGTAAAAGCACCAGATTTAAAAAACAAAAGTAAGTGTAACAATACTGATAAATTTAAATACTGAGCGAAAGCTATACTTGTAATTCTTTGTAAAGAAGAATTTTTAACATTTTCGCTGAGAATGTCTGGAACTAAAATCCTTTCTATACATATCTTTACTTGAAATTCATCATATATTTGATGTTTGAAAATATAAATAATCCACAAACTTCAACAAAATTAATAACTTATTTCCCTATTAAGAAATCTCTGAAGATTTTCAGTTATAAATCCACACACGCCAAACAATTTTCTCTAAACAATGTACGCGACGGCCCACCAGCGGCCGAATGGTCAAAGTTACTGAGCATTCGTTGTTCGGTCCAGGGCTCGAATTCCGGCGAAAGGGCTATCGCATGGGTTTTTTTGTTGTTTTCCCCATCTGTAATATGGAATCAAGCCCTTGAAAAAGGCCGTTTCCTCTGAAGTTAATCCACAGTGCGTCCTCTCAGTGCCGTCGACGCCGGCATCAAAGAAAAAAAATATCCTCCAAAAAAACTTGTTGCTTCCAGCGATAAAATCCATTTTCGACTGCAGTTTGTTTCGACAATTGTAAGATTTTTCTAATCGTAAGAAAACTGTAGTTTAAATTAGTTTTTCTCAGTAAAAGAGACAGAAAGAATGACACATTATTAAAAAAGTTTCATTTAAGATTCATATTCTGAAAATAAGAACATTGTTGTAAAATTTTAAAAAAAAAGAAAGAAACTATACATTTAATGCACTGATATTTCGACCGAATTCGTACCTCTGCGAACGGGCTCACTACATGGGCGATTTTGCATTCTTAACTATGTGTAACATCGATGCGAGACAGTTTCCCTTAGACTTTCACGAAATCATTCCTCCTATTAGGCGAACAGCCCTCGCGTGCGTTGCCAATATCTAACAAACCAAACCAAACCTAATGCCAAGCAAGGCTTTCTAGTCAAGGCATGTCTTCGTGAAGGATTTTTTTAAATGAAACTGGCACGTAATCATATTACAAATGTCAGGAAAAAACAGTGAAAACTATCAAGTAGCCAGCCTATTCGCCAATACTTAAATCCATTTAAAAACTAACAAACATTCAAAGACCACTAGGGCGCTGGTGGCCTTTTGTAATATCTATAACAGAAATCTTTACAAAATAATCGCGAACATACGCTTATTACGTAACAGCGCATCAATTAAGTTCGGAACATAAAGAATAACTTTCATCCATGCTATCGGTATCATCATTGGTATTTGGAGGGGTATTAATTTATTTTCCAATGACAAAATGTTCTTATGATTGTTGCTTTTTGCGCAGAGAAATCTAAGCCTCCCGTATGATTTTCGTAACTTACATTCTATTAATTTTAAGAGATTATCAAATATTTTTACAAATATGGATTTCTTTCCAAAAAAGTTCAAGAAATGCGTATTTTTTCCCTAGTTTTAAAATTATGCTGTATTTCAAATCGTAATAATAAAATTTTTAAAACAAAAAAATCTCTATAAATTCTTTTGAAATATTGATTTATGTGGTTCAATTGAAGTTTGAGTTGAATATCTTTCTTTCCACATTTAAAAATTTGTATATATTAAGTTCTCGTTTATAGTGAATATCCAGTCGCATACAGGGTGTTTCATAGATCATAGGACAAACTTGAATGGGTTGTGAAGCGTACTAAAACAAGCATTTTTTTATACGAATGTAGGGTCTAAAGTGACGGGTTAAGGCAGGAACGAAAAAAAAAAAAAAAAAAAAAAAAAAAAAAACCAACACAAGAGGAAAATGTGTTTATGTACAAAATCAACGCAAAGTGCTTCTTTCTTTGTAGCAATACAGTATTCACAATAAATGTTAAAAATTGTGACCATCAGCAGTAATACATGCTTGGTAGCGTCGCAGAAGGGATTGACGAACATTTTGAAAATCGACAGGCATTTCGCGTACCCTTGCAGCCGCAATGGATAGTCGTGCAACGAGGTCCCCCATTGAGTTAACGGGAGTCTCGTAAATGATGCTCTTCAGATGGTCCCATAAAAAAAATTCAAGCTGGATAAATCTGACGAACGGGCTGGCCATCGAACGGGTCCACCACGGCCAATCCATCGGCCCAGAAATGTCCCGTTCAAGTAATTGCGGACCCGCACGGGGTTATGGGCTGGTACACCATCATGCTGGAACCATATGCGATCACGAACAACACCCGGAACATCCTGAAGCAATTCCGGTAACACCTCTTGCAGAAAAATATAACATAAGCCATTTGTACGTGCAGGTAAGAGGCATGGGCTTATGAGGTAGTCGTTGAGGTAGTTTCCGTGAATGTAAGGGCGGTTAATATCCGCTCACACATTCACGGAGAAGCGGTTTTGTAATGCATGTGGAAGTGTGCCGTGTGGATTATGAGTTGCACACACGTGCATGTTGTAGCTATTGAAGATGCCGGTATGTGAGAAAGTTGCCTCGTCCGTGAATAGCATATGCGATGGGAAATGCGCCTGAGTCGCACACTGCTGCAAGAACCAATGACAGAAATGAACTCGAAGAGGGTAATCTGTCTCTTGCAAGGCTTGGACTCTCTGCAAATGGTATGGGTGCAAACCATTTTCATGCAATACTCTCCAAACGGTGGAATGACTCAGCTGCAGACAACTTGCAATAACTCTTGTCTGAGGTGGATTGGATTGGATTATTTAATTATGGCAAAGCACACGAGGGCTATCTGCCTAAAGGGAAGGATGCCTTCGTGGAAGACTTTCTAAGGGAAACTGGTTCGTATACACGTTACACATGAGGAAAACCATGAAAACGCCCATGCAGCCAGCCCGTTTGCGGGATTCCAACCTCGGACCGAACTACCAGTGTTCAGCGCCTTTACTGCTCGCCGCTGGTGGGCCACTTGTCTGACGTGATTCATGTACAATGTTCAAGATGGGTCCTTCAATTCGAGGTTGTCGTGCACTTCTTCCAATTCTAGTTTCAGATGTGGCTTCAAATGACCCGTTTTCACACACAGACCGATGCAACCTCTCGAACATTGTGTGCTTCGGCATACGCCTGTTCGAAAACCGTTCCTAGTACAACCGCAGCGCTGCTCTGCCGTTCCCATTAGTAGCACCATACATAAGATGCATGTCAGCTTTTTCCCTGTGCATAAACTCACCCATCGCGCTCGACATCAGAGTTGCGAAGGATCCTCTGATGCATCGTATCGCGGTTTGTCCGGTTCACTACCGCCCTCTACAGCTGCATTGCCAGCCAATCACAGTTGTAGTTCCTATTACTGTTAGTGTTCCCTTTTTTGAACATTTATTGTGAATACTGCTAATAATAATTGCTCAAAGAATCACTTTGCGTTGATTTTGTACATAAACACATTTTCCTCTTGTGTCGTTTTTTGGCGTTCCTGCCTTAACCCGTCACTTTAGACCCTACATTCCTATACAAAAAATGCATGTTTTAGTACGTTCCTCCACCCCTTCAAGTTTGTCCTATCATCTATGGAACGCCTTGTATACAAGAGCAAAAACTCACTCATACTGAAAGCAAAATTTTAATATTTGAAAATGTAACAAGGAAGACTGTGTCATTAAAAGCTCCTGCACTTGAAACGAGAGCAAACAAAAAAGATTGTCGCAACATTTTATATTTTTTCTTGTTCCTGACAAATCCGAAACTAAATCAACTTTTAAAACAAATATAGAATATTCAATTATATAATATATTATTTATTGATAAGAAAGACTTCCGTTACAACTCTGTTTCATTCCTACCCCCCCCCTCCCGCCGTTTCTGCTAAAATTCCGCTATGCGTTGTAACAATGAGCGGTTCTGCTTGACATTCATTAGTTTAAAGTAAAACAAAGCAAACAGTTATAAAACAATTTATCTTCATTCACAAGCTTGCAGTCCCCAGAAAGATAACGCGAATACATACCTGCCACATAACAACAGGACTTCACTCGCAGGACTCTTTCATAAAGTGCTCTCTTTAAGTAGACCTCACACCCCATTATAAGCTTTGTATCAACTGAGAGCCGCCGTTTGAAATGTAGTGGAAAGAAGACAACTCTGAACAAGTCTTAAACGTTTATGGACAAGGTCTGTCCTCAATGTGCACACGTCTTAATCATTTTTCGAGAGATTTCAAGCTCATGTAAACGCGTCTAATTCTTTTTAAAAGGCAACTGTAAACGTTTAAAGACGTCTTAAGCAATTAAAGGGTTAAAGAACTGTGTAGTTATAAGCATATACTTCTTTATTGGTTTGGTTTATATGGTTACTACCAAGCCTCGAGGGTTATCTAAGGGGAAGGATGCCTTCGTGGAGGACTTTCTTAGGGAACCTGGTTCGCATACACGTTACAGATGGGGAAAACCACGAAAACAAACCATGCAGAAGCCCGTTCGGGGATTATACTTCTATACATGCTTCTATTTTCAGTTTTGTTGAAACGGTAATACACTTTTTGTATGTTTTGTTCTGTTCATATCGTTTAAAGTAAAGGAAAATATCACATCTGAACTAATAGGTACCAAGAAGCAAGATAGTCGACATTAAAAAGGAGCAAGGGTCATGTTTATTAGAAATCTGTTGATCTGTTGTTGATGGTTGATCACCATCTTCTACTAATAACATTTAGAATAACCACTAATAACTATATTAGTGACAGGCCATATTGCCTGTTACTAATATAGTTTATTTCTCTTAATTTGTGTTGAATTCTATTTGTAATTAGTTTGTCATAAATTTTTGTATACGTCTTTAAGAGGCAAATAGGTCTATATACTCCATTACCTTTTGGAATGAGTATCATTTGACCAATTTTTCCAAGCATCGGGGAAAATACGCAAATAAAGACATCTATTATATAAAATCAAATGAAATGAAGGAAACTCCCCACATAATTTTTTAATAAACCAAACCCCGATCCTATCTAATCCGGGGGCAGAATGGACTCTTAAACGCTCAATCGTACAAGAAATTTCTTCATAGGTAAAAGCATCTTCAATTTTGTCATCATCTTCCATATTGACCTCCCCCGCGATACTTAAATCACTATCCTGCTTTCCATATATGACTTCTTCCACAATTTTCCTATAAATCTCCTCCACAGAGGCGACCCCCCCTTCCTGTGACTGTTTCAAAATCATTTGACTTCTTAACCTTCCTTTTGCAATCCGATAATAATTATCATAATACTCCTTATTTAGTAGAAAGATCCTATTTCTATAAATTCTTTTAGTTTTTTAAATTTTCTTTTTGTAAAGAGCCAAATTTCTTTTGTATTCAATTTTTCTCTTCAATCTAACATTATCATCGATCTCGCTAACCTGGGAACTCTTCCTTAGTGCACGAATAATCCTCCTTTGCTTGTCCAAGTCTTGAGCCCACCAACTAGTAATTTGTCTTTGTGTTTTCTTACATTTTACTTTTAGGTACTTATCCATAATATCGATTAATAATTCTTCCAGTCGAAAAACATACTCATTAATTTCCATTGATGTCTCACACATAATTATTCTATTTTCATAGTATTCAATGCATTTACCAATATTAAGAAGCATAGGTTTGACTTTTCTTAAATCTACAGTAAGCAAAGGAGTAATCATCTCCAATTTTTAAATCTTTTCGTCTCACTAAAATATATTTATGATCACTCAGTGATTCAGCATCTAGAATTTCCATTTCCGCGTTCCTCATTTTTGGTGTCGACGACCCAAGTGCGAGATCAGTCCATCCAACACCCACCGGCGAGGAAAAGGTAGGTCTAGAATCACTATCGTTAAAAAGTTTTAAATAATGTTGTAAAATAAAATATTTGACTAAAATCTCCCTTTGATCCAAAATCTTAGCCCTTCCCCCCCCCCCCAGTTAAAGCTGTTAGCATTAAAATCACCAATAATAATAAAATATTTAGCATAAACAGAGGTGATACTCATTTTAAAGCCTTCCCTTTCTACAATAACTGTCACAATAAAGTCGGAGGTCACCCCTACAGAAAACACCAAATTTTCGTTCACAACAATAACGGCCGCTCTTCCGTTATCTGCGTTTATAGTCCTCCATTTACTTTTAACGTGTGTCATTTTGCCTTTTATATAATATGGCTCCTGCAGCGCAATAATATATGGGGTATAACACAAAATTTTATCTATAGCTGAGAGCTGGACTGCTGCAGTAGCACAAAGACTTAAATTTAAGCTTAAAATCTTCATATTTAAAACCAAATAAAGCAGTAAAATATCAGTTAAAATCTCAATAATAAAAACAAATTTCATAAAATTTTAAAGCCACTCATCCTCTTTCTCCTTCACTAAAAGCTATAGTATGTAAAATTAAATCACTTAAAATTTATCAATATAATATTAAAAGTCTCTTACCTGACGCGAAAGGTCGGCGAGACAATCAAGATCCAAAAATCAAATATAGTACAAAACTCTTCTTGTAAAAATCAGGAATAGAAGCTTGCAAAATTTGTGAAATACAAAATAGAATCTCTAAAATAAAAAACACGTAAAAACAATTAAATTTGTCAGTCCCAGCCAACGTGCTAATCCAGCAGCATTTTATAATTTTTATATATCCAAGTGATCTCTAATAAAACGTATTTCTTCCAAAAGCACCAGACAATCTTTTGAAAAAACATCATGACCTTCTGCTAATTTCTTTACAAGTTATACAACACCTGGCAGTCGATTCACATTCCGATCTTAAATGATTTAAAGAACAATTACTACATGCTGATTCGCTCTTACAAACTTTCTTCAGGTGACCGTATCAATAGCAATTTGAGCATCGCTTTGGATATAGATACAAATTTATGCATAGGATTTCCATCTAATTACCAAACGCTGTTCCTCAAAAAGGAAACCTTGACAGACACCAGAGATCTGAAATATGCGATGAGATACCTCTCTTTCACTTGTTGGAATCCTAAACAATGCCCTAGTACTGTCTCCACCACATTCACATTCCATTTTTACAATGATTTGATCATTCCCTACAGTATCTGAAATATTATAAATTATAACCTCCAGATTAATAAATTGTTTCCTACGAGGTCTCACAATATTCGCTAGTTTCTCATTTTTAACAATTGCTCTTTCAAGTATTTTACAATCTTCTCGATTGGCTAACTGCACAACCAAATCTCTATTTTTTCTGCTATGAGAATTAACAACTCTTATGCTTAAATTTGGTGGACTAATATTTCGTTTCCTTTCCGTAAATACATCTATAACATTCTTAACTGATTTTATTACAATTTCATTATACTCAGATCCACCTCATTAGGTTTCACCACCTTATCTTCCTTCTCAACCTTGGCATCTATTATACCAGTATTTCCACTCACTTTCTCCTCATTCTCCTTGTTTTCCCTCTCTTTCACATCTCCTTTGATATATTCTTTTATTTCAGCGATGTCTCGTATTAAGTTTTCCAATATATCTTCTGTTTTCTCCATTTTTTCCACTTCAACATCCATTAAATTACGACGAATCACCCAGTTAGCAATGTAAACTAATCCTTGATTCAGAGTTTCAATAAGTGTCTTGGCAAATCTTTTCTCTCTCATATCCACAACAACTTTATTTAATCTATCGATCACTAAAAATACATCTTCGTCGTCCTCCAGGATCTTATTATCCATAGAAATGGATTCTCTTGTATTATCATTCATTTTAATGTAAGTACGCAAGACTGGGACAAAATGTGAGTTTAGAAAATATTCGCAAATAAATAAATAAAATTCCAAAATGTCTAAAAATCCATTTTCATATCAGAATCACAGTATAAAACTCTTAAAATAATTTGTCCATAAAAAATCACATTTTTATCACTAAAACTGAATAAATTGACCAACGGGCAAAAAGGTGTAGTATCTAGTGTACCAAAAATGGTTTTGACGTTTTGCCCCCACCAGACAGAAGGACTTAAACAAGTGGTGCACCAACTTTTCAAATGTCAACAGACAGCATCCATTAGGTCTAGCCAACGAGATATTATACTGGTAGAGAGCGTATTGCAACCTTCAACCGGTTCCAACATTAGTGTCACGTGACTGCTGCGCGAATTCCGAAAGTGCGGAAATACTTTACATTGCTTTCTATGGGACGAAAGACTGCTGCTCTGCTTGGTCACATAAAATTTAAGTAAAAATGGTTATTCGCTGCAGCGCCTACGGATGTAAAGAAAGTTTCGTGAAAGGAGGACTTGTAACCTTTCATAGGTAAGTTAAAACTGCATAATTTATTATTTTATTTTCAATATTTTTGTCATTTTACTATCTCTGTTGAATTGGTTGGAAAGTTTCAGCCATATTGTATAAGAAAATTGTCGCCGTATATGACATTTTCAGCATGTATTATTAGCATCAAAATGTGTTAAATACTGTGACACTATTTACTGGAATCACCCTTTACAAATAATTGAATTTTATATGTTTTTTCCGTGTATTCCGTTGAAATAGAAAGCTGCGCCAATTGGCGTTAACCTTTTTTCGCCAAGTCGTGCGCGTTTTGATTTCATAAACAATTACTGCCTGCGATAAAAAAAGAAAAACGCTATTATTAGCATTAAATTATTGAGAAAAGAGTGTGCGATATGTTTACTTTGTTAAAAAAAAAAAAAGCTAAAGATCTTGATTCATGCAACATTGAACATAAACAGTTAAACAGCATTATTTTAAAAATCAGATTACTTTTATAAAGCTCAATGCTTTATCATTATTTTCTATAAAATCAATTAAAATAAAAATAATCTGGATTATAATTCTGTCTCATCTACGATGCTGTTAGAAATTTATTGTAATTGAAAAAATGCGATGTGAAAAACTTACCATATTTTAAATAGTATTTTTTTTTTTTTTTTAAAAAGGAGAGTGAGAGAATTTTTAACTGTAATATCGTTTTGATCCTAATAATAAATACTGAGTTGAAGTTTGTTACCGTTTGATACATATTCAATATAAAATAATTTTTATAGTTAATAAGATGTATTGATCCCCCCCATGACATACACATGAGTGTGGAAATCAGTAATTAAGATTGCATTATTTTGTTCCAGTAATATAATCTCAAGAAAAGAAAGGCAATCAATGGCATAAACACATATAATACAATGTAATTTTCTTTTTCTCTTTAGGATGCAATGCATTAAAATTAAACGAGATTTTTTTTACCTTCTCAAATATAACAGTAGTGCAATTAATTTTTTAACGTTATTCAAAATTAAAGTTTCCATCTCAATTTTTTAATTATTTATTTTAGATTTTCTTCCTAAAATTATTTAACCTAAACATCTTAAACAATGGTGAAAATAATTTAAAGCAATTATTAAAAATATAGATAAAATATTCAGGAAAAAAGGGGTTCAGTTATAACTAAATATAATTGAAAAAAATCGAACAACCTAATTCGAGGCCGTTGTCTGCTGACTGCTAGCAGACGGAAATAAAAAGTACTATCTGCCATATCAAAAGCGGGCCAAACTGGCGATGAACAGCCTAAGCTATCACTCCCCAAGAGCGCCAAGAGCATTAGTCACGTGGTATATGTTGGAGACACTAGCAGACGAATTCTCTGTGGGTGAGCCGTCTACCTGTTATATGAAGTCGTTGGGTCTAGCTCAGTATTCAAATTTTTAGAAGTTCGTAATTTTAAAACTATTCAAAGTAATCAAACAAACAGTACATATTCTGAAACCGGAACCTGAAACTTTCAAATAAAACTGCTTTCAGCACAGAAAAAGTCAATATTTACCAGAATACCAATCAATACAAAGAGCTTACAAAACTCACCGCCATGTCAGCTCAGTATTCGAAATTTTTAAAATTCATAAGTTTAAAATTATTCAAAATAATCAAACAAGCAATACATTTTCCGAAACCGAAAAATATAATCTTTCGAATAAAACTGATTTTAACACAAGAATCAATATTTACCAGAATATCAATCAATGGAGAAGAGTTTACCGAATTCGCAGCCACATCAGTCAAGTTAACAAGAGTAACCGCCATCTAAACTGGTATAGTGATTAGCGTCGCTGACAGCCATGCCGAAGGGCCCGGGTTCGAATTCCGGAGAAGGCATGGATGTTTGTAAATGCATAGTGTCGGCGCGGCATGGCGGCTCTCTAAATAATCGGCAAGCCGAAAGTCCTCTCATGTGATTTGGGGAAAGGGGAGAGGGTTCGGAGACCCTCGGTCCCGTCCCCCTTCCGGGGTGTCTCACTGTCACCTGAATCAAGGTTCTTTAATATACTAAGGTTAGGCCAGGAACGGAAAAAGCGTGCCATTGGTTGCTGGTAGTGACGTCACCCGGGAGACAGGACGCATCGGCCGACGCGTCTGCTACATGATTTTGGTAATGGAAAAAATGTAAACTAAAGCAAAATGATCATTTTATATGTGGTAGATACACCGGAAATACCGGGTATATACTTTCCGATTAAGTATTTTGTTAAAGAAAATGTTTATTTTATGCATAGAATTCGTACGAATGCTGAAAATAATTATAAACATTAAATTCTTTTCGTAAGGGGAAGCCTTAGAAAATGAAAAACGATATTTAAGTTAACTAAGGGAAATAAATATTGTAAAACAAGGTATTTTTCAATATTTTTTCGTAGTATTGTTTGCACTAAATAAATTTTGTTGAACAGAACACATGATGGCATAACTGCTAAGACCATGGTAAAAACATAATAAAAAAGTATTGTTCTATTTATTTTCATTGCTCATGCACTTTTTTTAATACAAATGAACTTTGACATTCCATGAGAAAGATATGATCGTGATTTTCAGTTTAATTTACATATCTCAAGCAAAAATATATATAAAAAGATTTGACTTAACAAATTCATATTTAAATACCATAAAATTCTACAAATTTCTTAATATCCGTCATTATACTTTTAAATAGTATACTTATCACATTCTTTTTAAAGTGAAAAGTCACTTCATACTGATTCACTTCAGATTTTAGCAGAAGTGCATATTTTTTCAGTATAATCTAAAAGTACTCTTATAACCCCTTACACTCCCAAGATTTCTATATAACATTTATCCTGACGTGATTATTTACTATAGTAAATAATCTTCGATATCGGCATCCTATTCTTCCTTCCATACATTAAAAATGGAACAATTAAAATACATTTTCTTAGACATATACGCATAATAATAATAATAATAAACTTGCCATACATCTTAGTTTCAGCCCACCAGCAGCTGAGCGGTAAAGTCGCTGAACACTGGTAGTTCGGTCCGAATCCCGCGAACGGGCTGGCTGCATGGGCGTTTTCGTGGTTTTCCTCATGTGTAATGTGTATACGAGCCAGTTTACCTGAGAAAGTCCTCCAAGAAGGCATCACACCTATTACGCAGATAGCCCTAGTGTGCTTTGCCATAATTAAATACACCACCACATCTTAGTTTCAATTCAGCCTGTACACAAATTAAATATTTTTAATTACTAATGTATTTTTATCAGGTTGTTTCTTAAAATACTTTTGTTATACTCAAAATATGTGTTCAATATTAAATTATTTTTCTTTCTCTTATAATTAAAAACAAGTTATATGGAATCAAAATTAAAACATATGCAGCAGTTAAATAACACTGAAGAGTATCTACTTACTCTTTCGCTATTTGTATTCTAGCATTATACACAGATTTGTTTTCCTTCAGAGTCAGCTATGTGTAAGTTCACTTAGTTATATCAATTAAATTACATCAGACATATGCATCAGTTAAACAACATTGAAGGAAATATGTTGCTCGCTCATCGATGTTTGCATCATAGTGTGGTCGAGAAATTGTTCTTTCTTCTGAAGCATGTATCAGTTTACTTAGTTCTCAATGCTTAACCCAGACATTGCTTCAATACATAGAATTACTTTTGGGATGTAAAGAAAGTAACCAAAACATGTGAATTAACTTGGATAAGCGAATTTATCAACTAATCATTCAGGTAGTCACTATTGGTAAACACGACACTGAGATTAAATATCTCGCTATAAGTCTCCTTCATAAAAGGAAAATTATGATAAAATGAATAGCACATATTCTGGCATTTTCGATGTTGAAATTATCTGCTCTTTTGCAGCGAATAGTCCATAACTTACGATCACTTGGAAAACGATGGTATGTGATGCCTTGACTTTTAGTTTTCCTTCTATAATTCTGACACAACGCTATAACACAACTTGCCATTTCCGACTAGGTATAAAAGCAAATTAACAACACAAATCAAATGTATCCCAGATCAAATGCAACGAATGTAAACAAACGCCGAGAACTAACGACTGTCACCCACATGACGTCATGCGCAGGTGGCAAATTTTCTCCCTGCACTACGCATCGCTCTTGGGCCCCCCCCTGACCTGAATGGGTCTCCACATTTCCCGCCTAGAGGGACGAGTGTAGGTTGTTTCTATGAGCTCCGGCATTTTTCTCATCAGAAGCGGAAATATTCAGCGGATTGTCTTAATTTTAATTGCTATGTATAGCCAAGACGTTCAGCTTTAATTAGACACCAAGTTCGTCAAGATCGGATCATCCAGTAATTACTAAGAGACTAATTACTGCCTCAACGCGTCGTGCACGTGGTAATTCATATCGAACTGTGCTTCCAGATTCGCATAGCAGCCGCCATTGCCCGATGTCACTGGTGTTTAGTATCGTCGGATGCGGTATTTTACGCTGAGCAATTTGACAGTAATTATGTATGTGTGCGGTCAATGGATGCCGAGTAATTGATTTTTAATTGCTTTTACAAGTTTTTCACCGTGAACTTTGACCTTTTCCCCGTCCCTACGGTCAGTTAGAAGCATTCGACCCCCCGTCGCCTGTTAACCCGAGTGATTTCCTGTTGTCAACAAAGGGAGAAAGAGGTACTGGAGGCAATTAAACGAATCGCTAATTAAGCCCCTAATTGGCCTAGCGATTTTGTTCAAACGGATTCTTCTGGTTCAAGCCATGGGCTGTATGAGATTGTAAATTTGAAGAAGATCGGTCTGCTACTTCAAAAGTTACTGTTTTTCCGGCATTACCAGGACTTAGGATTATCGTCTTCTACAATAGTGATTAATGCAGTGTGAGTGTGCTTTTTAATTAATTCTGTGCCTGTGTTTATCAATTGGATTACTCCGCAGAACTACCTATAGTGTACAGCTGATACACAGAAGAAGTATCGCAGCCAAGTGCATTTCTCTGCAATTTGCTTGCTAGTCACTATTGATTATAGCACTCAACATTTATGTAATAAAATGTACCTGTTACATTCAACCCAGCAATAATACCAGTATTTCCTAATAATATACAAGGCATTTTTGCGGTGTTCTTAAAGTGGAAGTGTGTTTTTGTGTCAAATTAACGTGAAAGTTATGTACGTGGTACAGGTGAAAAGTGATTTAAAGTGTTAACGTGAAAGTGTTATTAAGTGTTGATATTGCATGGTGAAAGTGTTTTCAAGTGTTAAATGATTTACGCGAAAAGTGATTTAAGGTGTTTACGTTCCGTCAACGGTGATTTAAAGTGATTTAACGTGATTAAAAGTGATCCAAAGTGTTAACGTGTCTGCAATTTGCGTGCTCGTCACTATAGATTATAGCACTGAAATTTATGTATTAAAATGTACCTGTTACATTCAACCCAGCAATAATACCAGTATCTCCTAATAATATACATGACATTTATGTGGTGTTCTTAAAGTGGAAGTATATTTTTGTGTCAAATTAAAGTGAAAGTTATGTACGTGGCACAGGTGAAAAGTGATTTAAAGTGTTAACGTGAAAGTGTTATTAAGTTTCGATATTGCACGGTGTACGTATTTTCAAGTGTTAAGTGATTTATGCAAAAAGTGATTTAAAGTGTTAACGTGAAAGTGTTATTAAGTTTCGATATTGCATGGTGTACGTATTTTCAAGTGTTAAGTGATTTAAAGTGTTTACATTCCGTCAACGGTGATTTATAGTGTTATTTAACGTGATTAAAAGGGATCCAAAGTGTTAACGTGTCTTCAGTTTACTTGCTGGTCACTATTGATTATAGCACTCAATATTTATGTATTAAAATGTACCTGTTACATCCAACCCAGCAATAATTCCAGAACTTTCTAATAATATACAAGGCATTTATGTGGTGTTCTTAAAGTGGAAAAGTGTGTTATTGTGTCAAATTAACGTGAAAGTTATGTACGTGGCACAGGTGTAAAGTGTTATTAAGTGTTGATATTGTATGGTGAAAGTGTTTTCAAGTGTTAAGTGATTTACGCGAAAAGTGATTTAAAATTTTACGTTCTGTCAACGGTGATTTATAGTGAGATTTAAAGTGTTTTAACGTATTTAAAAGTGATCCAAAGTGTTTACGTGAAAGTGATATTACGTGGTGAATTCCATCAACACTGATTTAAAGTGATTAAGGTGATACAAGTGTTAACATGAAAGTGATATAAATGTGTTATTAAGTGAAAAGTGCTCAACGTGTATCGGTGATTCAAGAATGACACGTAACTCATCTGCACAGTCGAAAGGAGAGCCTCAGATGCAAAGGTCGGATTTCGATCCGCAAGAGATACTCGACAGTGACCAAGACCATCAAGGCAAAGTTCACCTGCTCTACGAATTTATAAGAAAGACAGCCAGCACTTATAGAAGGGGCAAATTCCTCCTACCTCAAGATCTTCGTGAGCGACTGCTATGTGCTCTGGATGCTCTGGAAACGCTAGCCTTGAGAGGCTCACACTTTGCAGAGAGTCCAACCCTAGCAGACATAGGAGTAAACACGTCGACGGTTCTTTGTTGTGAACTTGCTCACTCGATTCAGCAAAATGCAAAAAGACAGGTGAAACAGCTCCATGCAAGCAAAGATACTATACAGCAGGATGAGCACCCGGTTATAGAGGGCAAAGATGGCCAACCTACGTACGCGCAAGCGGTAAAGCGGAGATGGAAAAGGAAAGTCACGAACATGCCGACACTGCTGATCCTCCCTAAACGTGATGAACAGAGTGCGGATATACGCGGGGTACTAGAAAAGCATGTCCAAGTTGAAGATCTGTGTGTCAACCTTCGGGGCATTACGAACTTAAGTAGTGGAGGTGTGGCGGTGCGATGCAACAACAAGGATGAAGTACAGAAGATAAGTCAGTTCCTAGCTCAGCACGATAACCTAAAGGATACAGTACGCACGCGTATACCACGGAAGAGAACACCGAAATGCACAATCGACAATGTACCGTACGGCACCTCGGAGGTGGAAGTACAAGAAATGCTACAAAAGTCTTGCAATCTTGGGAATGAAGAGTGTAGAGTCCTCTTCAAGCGCCCGGACAGAAGGAATAGAGCCACAAAGTGGGTGATTGAATGTACCCCTGGTGCCTTTCATGTCCAAACGAAGATTGTTCCAAGGATGGAGGGAACATAGTATCTACGAGTTTACAGGAGCCAAGCGCTGTTTCCGCTGTCAGGACCTGGAACATACGTCGAAAGACTGCTGCCACAGGCCTTACTGCGCTTACTGCGGAGGCTGTCATGACATTAACGAATGTAAGGCGTCCGCCTTACATTCGTTGCCCTGAATGCATTAACTGCATCATAGCAAACAGAGATTCAAAAGTTAAAGTGGATACACACCATGCAGCGTACGCAGCAAACTGCCCAACATTCCATGCGCACATCCAGAAGATTAAAGCACGTACTGACTACGGCGAGGACAACTAATTTAATAGCCCAGCAAGCAAGGCATCGTCTACCTACTACAACAGCCAGTTCACTTAATAACAAGCGCAACTCTCTAGGAAGCAAGTCAAGTATTTTAGCAGTTAGTAATTTTACCTTAAAAGTCAATTAATTTACAAAAGTAATGGAAGTGAATTCAAGGACAGAGGAAAGCAATGTGCTCAAGTGTGTCCAAATCAACCTCCAAAGAGCGCGCGCGGCTACTGCACAGCTAGTGCAATATGCTATGGAGGAAGAGGCGGACTTCCTTTTAATTCAAGAACCTTTTCTTTATGCAGGGCAAGCAGCAGAATTTCCCCTCCAATGGACCGTCATCCAGGATTCAGGAAGTGAGGGAACAAGAGCGGCAGTAGTTTGTTGCCACAGCAGATGGTTGCCAGTTGTGCTAGCAAAGTCAAGAGACATGGTCACAATTGCAGTCGAGGCTATGGGACTGAGTGTCCTGGTCACGAATGTTTACATTCCACCTACAGTAGACGTTTCTCCCACATTAGATGCCTTGCAGAATATCCTTACGTCCTACCCGCATGCACACCATGTATTGGCAGGAGATTTTAACTCTCATGCGGAGGACTTCGGATATCCGACCACAGACCCAAGAGGTAGAGAAGTTGTGGACTTCATTGCATGCAACGGACTCATTCTTCATAACGTACCGGACAGTCTGCCGACCTTCGAGACCCAAATGGGAAAAGGATGGCCCGACATCACTCTGTCAACAGCGCGTCTGGCTCAGAAAATACAGCACTGGACCGTAAGTGACACTCCCTCAAACTCGGACCATCGCTATATAACGTTCCAGATAGGTCAGCCACATGCGCAGTTTATGAACAAGCGTTATAGAACCAATGGCAGAAAATTAAAACAACTTGTAAGCAGGCTAGGACCAGTACTAGAGCAGGTGGACGAGGCACTTATGAAATGTCAGAACATAAAGGATGCTGACGACTTAACCACCAGTATGATACGAGATATTCAATCTATCTGTGATGCCACCCTAGGCCTGAAATCACCAAAAGTTTTAAGAGTGGCAAACTGGTGGACGAAAGAGCTCCGTGCACAGCGCAGTCGCACCAGGGCACTTAGGCGTAAGATGAAGAGCGAAAGAGACCCAGACAGGAGGCAAGCCCTTAGTGTTCTTTATAATAAAGAGCAAGCTCAGTACAAAAGGGCAATTGCAGCCGCAAAACTTGCCAGCTGGAGGGAGTTCTGTACTAAGAATGTAGACGTCTATGGTGCTCTCCACAAGATAGCTTCGAACAAAGTTTACAGACCACCGGAGCTAAGAGCCTTTGCAGGGCAGCAGGCTGGACACATAACAGAAATCACGCTCAGGACAATTCTTGACGCCTTACTTCCGGAAGAAGATATTACAGATCCGTCCGACCACCAGGCTTATACGCTGCACACATCTGTCCCAGATGATATGCCATTTACGGAGAAGGAAGTCTCCGCAACGATCAAAATTCTCCCGAAAAGTAAAGCCCCTGGTCCGGACTCAATAGACTATCCAATCTTGAGAGCAATACATAAAGCAAGATCCGGCTTTCTCACGCGTTATTTTAACAAACTGCTAGCACTGCAAAGCTTTCCGGAACCTTACAAAACGGGACAGGTCGTGCTCTTTAAGAAAGAAGGGAAGGATCCATACAGCCCATCCTCGTTTAGGCCGATTTGTCTTCTCCCGGTAATAGGGAAACTCTATGAGAAGCTCCTAGTCCAGCGGCTTAAATTTCATATGACGCAGAGTGGGGCAATCTCTGACGCACAATATGGATTCAGAGAGCTACGCTCAACGATTGCTGCCCTATCAAAGATAAGAGACTATATCAGCCACTTACATGAAAGGAAACAGCATGCAGCGGTCCTAAGTCTGGACCTGCAAAGCGCATTTGACTCTCTGTGGTGGCCCTCAATTTTAGAGGCACTGCACCAGGCAAGGATCCCTGATAACCTTTTGCAGGTTTTCAAGCAATACCTGTCCAATAGAAAGTTCATAGTAACACACACTGGCGGTGTCATAACCAGAAGCCAGACAAAAGGCTGTCCACAGGGATCGTGCGCGGGTCCAGACTTGTGGAATGCAACTTTCGATTCCATCCTACGATACGAATGGCCGTCCCATACACAGATAAGTAGCCTTTGCGGATGACGCGACCTTTGTGGTGGGCGGCAAGAGTAGAGATGAACTGCAGCAAAACTGCAATGATGTAATTGATACCTTCTCTCGGCTATGTCAGGAGAAAAAGCTAATAATTTCTGAGGCAAAATCGAAATATATAATTTATCATAAGCCAGGTCAAACTTTAATAAGAAACCCAACCATCCAGCTTAATGGGAAGACCATCAAAAGGGTCAGAGAACTAAAACTCCTGGGTATTATATTGGATGAAAAGTTCACCTGGCTGCCTCACCTTAAAGCCCAAAGAGAAAAGGCTCGCCGAATCGCAAACAATCTGCAAAAAATGCAAGGACCGCACTGGGGCCTTCGGCCCAATATCTACAAGATACTTTACTCCACTGTCGCGGACAGGGTCCTAACCTACGGAGCAGCCATCTGGGCAGCCCCGATGACAGTCAGAAAGGCAAAATTGCTAAGTAGTGCACAGCGACCATTTGTCCTGGCCATAACGAAGACCTACAGGACAACGTCGACTGCGGCCGCTTCGGTATTAGCAGGGCTTATGCCGCTCCCAATCAAAGCGCAGCAAGAAGCCTCAATTGCAAAGGTGACGCAACTCCAACAGCCATGCACATATGGGGATACATGCTATCTGCCAGAAGTCTACGAAACACGCAGGTCCAAACTAAGCACACATCCGTCGGAATATGGACTGGGCATAAGGACTTTCCACTCACCAGCGTTAACCCCGCGCTTAGACGGACCAGGGGCCGTGCTTTATACAGACGGGTCAAAAATTGATAACGCTGTAGGCAGTGCCTATATAGCCTATATAAATGGAAACATAGCAAAGGAATGGAAGGGCCGTCTGGGAGCACAGAATTCAGTGTTCCAAGCGGAAGTAGTTGCCCTCACAAAGGCAGTGAAATGGGCAATTGACACACGGCAGAGTCGAGCTACGATATTTACTGACAGCCTGTCAAGCATTTATGCTATCAACAACCCTCTCCAGCGCTCCGCACTAATCTCGCACCTGCAAGAAGTCCTCCGTCTACAAGAAAAGTCAATGAGAATCCAAATTTCCTGGGTGAAGGCGCACGCCGGAATCCAGGGAAATGAAGCAGCAGACGCTCTTGCCAAGAAGGCTGCCCAAAATGAGGAAACGGAGCAGATTCAGGTGCCCCTGCCCCGGTCATGCCTAAAGAGGCAAATAGAGGAGTCCGCCATTGGAAACTGGCAGAATGAATGGGACCAAATCCCGCAAGGCCGCAGAGCATATGAGTTTCTGCCCAAGGTAGAGGTGGACCGGCTCATCTCATTGCCCTACCTCACGCGATATATAACAGGCCACGGCCCCTTTCCGACGTACTTTGCAGAAAGGGGTCTAGCAACAACTGATATGTGTGTTTGTGACAACGTGGGCTCACCAGACCATTATGTCACGGAGTGCCCCTTAACAGCAGAATGGCACATAAAATTCCCAACTACCAATGTTCTGCCTTTCAAACGCCTTCTCATAAAACATCGAGGCACGCGGCAAAAGCTTAAATGCATAATGGCCAAACTAGAAAAAATGGGCATGGACCTCTGCAGGCCGGAATAGGGCACATGAAATAAACATAAAAGCATCTTACAACTGTGAAGTCTCAAGATGGTTGCAGGGCCAGGGTAACACCCGAGTAGTCATAGAAAGCCGTCCGGGTGCCCTGTCCTGCTGTCACCTGTCACTGAATGGTTCTCAAGGCTGTTGCCAACGGCAGGCGTAATCTAGCGCTCCTTGCCACGAGAAATTTCGTGGGCTTGGGCTCACTTCGTCAGACAAGCGAGCATAAGCAACAACATAATAGTATATTCTTTGTTCCTCTACTTTATTCAAATTATTTTGTATTTAAAATTTAACTGCTAGAAATTTTATCAGAATAAATATTTTAAAACACTAAAATCTTTCAAAACAAATCTATATAGATTAGTTTAAAATTTTTATTTAAAATAATTTATTTAATAATTTTTATTTTACATAAGTATTCGTTATATAAGAATTTTTAAAATTTTATAACTAAATTTATATGTAAGAATAAATTATTTTATTGCTAAACAAATGTAATGAAATGTAATAATTCCAGTATTATAGCTCAGTATTATATGGTACAAATTTTAACGAATACGGATTATATTATTAATCTAGTACTTTTATTTTTAGAAATTTAACAAAATTGCTATTTTAAACCGTATCTCCTATTGGTTAGTAAATTTTGTCGCCCATAACCTCAGGATATGCTTTAAATATGTGGTGAGACCGTACTATTGTAGACTGTAAAATAAAATACATTACAAGAAAATTACAACCCGGTAGAGTTAAATAAACGAAATTTTGGTTACTATTCATATTATTGAAGGATGATATAAGAGCGCTGACCATATTTTTGTAGAATAAATTGAGGGCACAGAAATAGGACAAGGATTAATTGTGACAAAGAAAAAGGGCTGAAAATATTTATGACGCTGTAATGTATTTTGCAGTAATTGACACAGTAAAACTTCTTAATAAAACATAAATTTTATTTTTAATTTACGGAAATATATAATTTGTATCCAATTCTTAAGTGGAAAAATTTTCATACATCTACTAGCTGGTCAAACTTCAGAATCCTGATCTTAAAAAAATATCTTATGTTGCTGAGCAACGGTATCATCATACAAAAATGGCGTTGCCACTTCAATAATAAATATAGTTATTTGTTAAATAACAAAATATTACAACCTATCTCCTCTCCAAATAAACTTTAATTTATGTTTTTATAAATTAAAGTTTACAATTTTTTTTCAGAACAACAATATCAGCACAATACAGAATTGAAATACAACAAATGACATAATAACATACACTGAAGAAGAGAGGAAAGAACAAAATTTTTTAACCTATATATAGAAACAAATTATTTATTTAGGCCAGGGAGTATGACTTAATGCGTCTACATTTTTATGGTTTTTACCACTTCGATGAACGACCGTGTAATTGTAGAGTTGTAGTGCTAGTGCCCATCTCATAAGTCGTGGATTTAGACTGACATTATTTTTGAGCCAAAGTATGGGATTATGATCGGTAATGATGAGGAATTTAGTATGCCCGTCTAAATAACATTGAAGTTTCTTTACAGCAAATATTATGGCTGCGCATTCCTTTTTTGTGGTAGAGTATTTTTTTTTTTTTTTTTTTTTTCAGTTTCTGTAAACTTCTTACTGAGGTATAATACTAGATGTTCATTGTCTCGTTCATCTTTTTGAGCTAAAATGACACCCATACCAGAGTTTGAAGCATCAGTTTGCAAAATAAACTCCTTATTGAAATCAGGTGCATGTAGTATAGGCCTTTGAATAAGTTTCTTCTTTAGCTCTTCAAATGATTTTGTGCACTCTTCTGTCCAATTTATTTTTCCTTTCTTTAAGTTTCATTTCAAAGTTTCGGTTAAAAGTGTTGCTATAGATGAGAACATGGGAATGTAATGATTATAATATCCCGCTAATCCTAAAAATGCTCTGACTTGACTTTTTGTGGATGGCACTAGAAAATCAAGAATAGCTTTTACTTTCACTTCACTTGGCATTCTTATACCATGACCTAGATATGTCCTAGATATTTTACCCTGTCTTGAGCAAATTTACATTTTATAGGTTTAATAGTTAAACCAACATCCTTTATTTTGGTCAAAACGGCTCTCAGGTGACTGAGATGTTCTTCCCAGGTGTTTGAAAAGATTGCCAAATCATCTACGAGGGTTGGAACTTTAATAGTGGCAACTATTTATTTACAAGGAGTACAAAAGTGATTCATGTCACCATGTTTTACAGTCCTTCAATATAGTCGCCAGCATGGTGTACAACCCGTTTCCAACGATGTCGAAGTCGCAGAATACCTGTAGCAGCGCCTGTTTTGTTGATAGTTTGAATGGACCGGTCTACTGCCGCAAGAATCTCAGGAACAGTTTGGAAGCGAGTGCCACGAAGTGGTTCCTTCATCTTAGGAATTAAGTCAAGTCACAAGGGCTTAGATCTGGGGAGTATGGTGGATGGTAAAGCACTTCCCAGCCCCATCGCTTGAACAAATCAGTCACAGCTTGTGCTGCATGCGGTCGAGCATTGTCATGCAAAATGAGAGGAGCGTTCAGCAGAAAGTGTCGCCTTTTTTTTCTCAAAGCTGGTCGGAGATTGTGCTCCAAAAATGAGCAGTAATACTGAGCAGTGACGGTCTGCTGTGGGGGAACGGTATGCGTTAGAATGACACCATCACAGTCGTACATGAGAATCACCATAACTTTCACATTGCTGGGGTTCTGATGAAATTTCGAATGTCGTGGTGACCCGTGATGACGCCATTCGTTTGATTGGCGTTTCAGTTCTGGCTGGTAAGATCGGGCCCAAGACTCATCCAGCATAATGGCACGGCGTAAAAAAGCATCTCCTACGCACTCATAGCGTTCCAGGTGGGTTCGGGCAGCATCGCCATTTCTGTATTTCCGTCAATTGATGTGGAACCCATCTTGAAGCAATTTTTCTCATGGACAGGCGTTCCTTCAGAATGTGCAGCACAGTCGTATGCGCTAATCCTGTTTGTCTGGCCAGCTGACGAATCATTTGGCGGCGATCACTGTCCATTAGTGCGGCAACAGCTTGCACGTCTGCATCGCTGACACTCAGACGACCTGGCCGCAGCATGTCTGCCACGTTTTGGCGTTCTTCATTGAATGCTTTCACCCATCTTGCTACGGTTCTGTAAGGCAATGCAGATTCCCCGCAAGCCTCTTGAAGCCCTTGATGACACTGTCGTGCTGTACGACCTCTGGCACATTCAATTTTTATCCAACATCGTTGTTCTTCTTTTGAAAACATCTTGACAACACTTACCTTAGACCGCGAACTAATACAAGGATGCGTTCTTCGCGTCACTCCGCATGCGCGTGACTTTGGTAGGACGAATCTTTTTGCTGAGAGGTAAGGTAGGTATGTAGTTTACGTGTGGCATACGTGATATTCTTTAGTTTTGTTGCGTAGCTTTTTTTCAGCTGTGTTGCCACTATTAAAGTTCCACCCCTCGTAAATATGGAACAGCAAAGATTTCACAACTATGAAAGATTTCAACCTTCATTTTACTAAATGAAAATGGTGCATTTTGAAGTCCGAAAGGCATCCGTAGAGGTCTAAATGTGACAAACCTTGTAACAAAAGTGGCTTATCTTTGAGCATTAGGTGTTAAAGGTATTTGCCAGTATCCCTTTGTTAAATCCAAAAGAGTTATATATTTTGCGCCTGCTACCGTTTCTACTCGTTGTTAGGCAAGGGAAAGAACTGTGTTTTTGTCGTCTTATTCAAGTTTCTATAGTTGATACAAGGTCTTGGATCCCTCCCTGCTACTTCCACTAAAATTATAGGAGAAGTGTAATCTGAATCTCCTATTTCAATTGTTTTATGCTGAAGCATTTTATCAATTTCTGTTTTTAATATCCCCATTTGTCTAGGAGACATTCTGTATGGTTTACAGTGTATTGGGGTGTTTTCTGTCAATTGAGTTTCATGCGTTATTGAATGAGTTTTTCCAGGCTTATTAGAAAAGATTTTTGAAAACTTCAGCAGCATATCATGCAATTCTTGAATCTGTTGTTCATTTAGCTTATCACTTAAGGAAATGTTTTCTTTAATGTCCTCAAAATCGAACAATGTTGGTTCAGAGTCAATTGTTGGAAAATTTTCCTCCATATGATCAATTTCAGATTGATCTTCTGTAATAATAAGGTTAATCGATTCTGCTCGCCAATGATAATGTTTTAGCATGTTAACATGGTAGACTTGATAAAAGTCTTTTTTCCTTCGAAACTCACAACGTAATTAGTTTCGGGTAATTTCTTCTGAACCTTCCTAGGACTTTTCCATTCAACTGCTAGTCTGTTTGGTTTATTCGTTGATACAACTAATACTAAATCTCCTTCAGAGAATTCTCTTTTGATAGCTTTATGACCGTACCACATTTTCTTTTGGTTTGCATTTCCAGCATTTTATCTGTAGCCAGCTCTTTGCATCTTTTCAACCGATTTATCAATTGAAAAACGTATTCAACAACATTATTTTCTTCGTCTTCAAGATTCATCAATTTTTCATACAATAATGTTATAGGTGTTCTAAGATTTCGGCCATATACTAATTCTGCATGTGTAAATCCCGTACTCTCGTGCGTTATTGTTCTTAAAGCAAATAGAGCTGCGGAAACTTGATATCCCACTCAGGCGCTGCTTCGATACATAAGACTTTTAAAATGTGTTTGATTGTTCGGTGAAATCTTTCAACAGGGTTGCTCTTCGGATGGTGTACTGAGTTTCTAGTTACTTGTATTCCAAATTTTTCTACAAATTCAATGGCTAGATTGCTCATAAAAGGAGGTAACTTGATCAATTTGTATTTCTTTCGGGAAATCCATTCTACTAAATATTTGTAACATGGCTTCAATTATTGACGTTGTGCCAATATTAAGAACAGGTACAGCAAACGTAGTTCTTATTAGGGCATGGCCCTTTTCCCACGTACTTCTATGCAAGGAAACTAGCAACTTCAGATCAATGTGCATGTGGGGAAAGAGGCAGTCCCGACTATTATATATTCAAATGCCCCCTTACAGCTGAACATCATCTAAAAGTCCCGAATTCAGAGAGTGAAGTGACTTCCTTTATTAGATACGCTATCAAGAACATCCATCTCCGAAAACAAATCATAATTATAATGAGCTTCCTGTCCAGTGTGTGTGCAGAATCAGAGTACTGATATGATGCTAGTAAGTGTTCTCAGCATTACAACATACAAAATGAAAAATTTATCAACAGCACACATAACATATTTGTAACCTCTACAGCCCGAGGCTCTACAGGCCCGAGGATATCCACATTAATTACCTGGAATGGTTCTTTAGGACGTGTTACTGGCGTAATCGGAACTTCATCAAAGGGACGCCTTTTTCGTTTGAAGTTGACAAAAACGTCAAGTATTGCAATATTCATTTACATCTTTTCTGATTTCAGGCCAATAGAAGGAATATCTCAAACGTTCGGCTGTCTTCTTGGTTCGCAGGTGACTTCCCCATAAGCTAGAATGAGCTAAGTCCAAAATTTTTCTTCTTCTTTATTTGACATAATGTCTTTATTTGATCTCTATATTTTTCAGAAATAACAATTAATTTCCTTTCATTTCATTTTTATCAAGAGCTCTTATTACTAATTGGGCAGGATATGCCAAAGCTCTAAACAACACTCAGTACCCTTCCAATACGATACATTCGAGGAATGAGTTAGATGTTTTCCAGAAGAATTCACTGGTGAACTCTACAATGCATTATTGAATAATATCAAATCTGTAAGAGAAGACAAAAGATACAAGAACAGTGCTATCCGTGAGTTAATCAGAAATGGAAACCAAGTTCACAAGCAATGGCAGAGCTTCAGATGTCCCACGGATAAAATTTTATGAAATCTACTCAATCAGCAGGTAAGGACTCTACTAAAAAAACATGCACAACTCGACTGGGCCAGGCATTTAGAATCATTCTCTACAGATGATAATTCACTGTGGAGTGCTGTATCTAAATTTGAACGACGCAACACGAATATTCCGCCCACTGACGACCGCACCGGGATCGCATACTTTGATTTTGAGAAAGCTTAGTCTATTGCAGATCACTAAATTTCGTACACACAACATCTCACTCCCTCAAACAGAACACTTAGTTATGTCCCTCATTACCCAATTCCAATCAAAAACACACAGAAACAACATACCCTTAGCCATGCCTTCAGAGATTATTAGTTATATCGAGAAGAGAAAAACGCGGAAAAGTCCCGGTTTGAACAAGATCAGCACCAAAATGATCAAGGATATGAGAGCAAAGATGCTTTGCAAATTCACCAAAACTACTAAATGCAATGCTAAAACTGCAGTATTTTCCAACAATTTGGAAAACAGCAATCATTTCGACGATTCTGAAAAAGACCCCACCTCGGCTGTATCATACAGACCGATAAGCCTATTATCGACCCTGAGCAAATTAGCAGAAGCAATTATACTGAAAAGAATTCATGTTTTCCTGCAGGATAATAACATTCTCATCCCACAGCAGTATGGTTTTAGATGCAAGCATTCGACCACACACCAACTATATCGTGTCACTGAGATGATTGCAAATGGAATCCAGGCAGAAACTTATCACTGGAGCTCTCTATTTCTGCGGAAATATTCACGTGATTCGAGAGATTTTGGTGTCCTCTTGAAGCCCGCCTTGAGAGGATCATTTTGATGACTTACTTTGGATTATGACAGCTACTTTGGACTTTATTTGCAATTTTCTGACTTCAATAAAGATGATGTTTTCCTCCATTGTAATACAGTAAAGGCAAGCTTGGATACTGTATATCAGCTCAAGTTTTTCCTAAAGTTGGCCAATTTGGATAGAGGTTCTTCATTTGGACTAATTTTGGATACTCCCTCACCTGCCCACCTGCTCTTTATTCAAGCCTTTGTAAAGATTTTTGGCTTAATTACAGTCTAGAGGGTGACTAGATAAGTTGTTTACATTTTGCCATAGCGTTTCCTTAATATCAATATTTTCAGTTATTTGTTACTTTTCAATTAATATTAGATTTTAAATCTGAATTATAATTGTGTTTTGTAATATTCCTGTGTAATTATGTTGTATATTTATTATTTTTAGTTAATTTTAATTCAGTTTTGTATTTTACATTAGACGATTAGATAGTCTTATACCATTGTTCCACCAAATTTGCCTTTAATATTGCATTCATAATTCTTTGAATTTCAAATTTTAGTTGCCAATTTATAAACTCTGTACTTTATAAGTAACTGTTGATTTATTTTTGCTTATTTGAAATAGTTATTGTTAGATTACATTAATTTATGTTGATGATCTGCCTTATCACATTTTATAACTAATAATTTTAAGAAATTTTCTAGCTATTGAATAGCCAATTCAGTGATATTAGTTATTATTTTATACATTAAAGCTTATTTATATTTCATTAAATCATAAAGGTATCATAAACAATAGTTTTATAGTGTTACGATAATCCTTTTGTGTATAACTGGTTTTTGTAACTTTGTCAGCCTATAACCTCTGTGCATTTTAGATTTTTAAGAAATAATTGTGACATTGTTATTTCTCACCACTTTGACACATATTTGCCAACTTTCATATCCCCAGCATAAAAATTTAATTTCCATAGGATTTATATTGACTTTTGCTTGACTTACACCACTATTTCATCTATACTGCAAATAGTGTTAAAAGTTCAACTTTTCTCTTGTTATTCATAAAGGTTTCTTGAACAATAGAACTTAGCGTTACAGTGATCCTTTTCTGTATAACCGATTTTTATAACGTTATCAGTCTATATCCTCCTTGCATTTTAGAATTTTAGAAAAATAATTGTGACATTGTTATTCTCACCACTTTGCCACATATCTCATATGCCTAGCATAAAAATTTAATTTCCATAGGATTTCCATTGACTTTTGTTTGACTTACACCATATTTTCATCTACATAGCAAATAGTATTATTTTCAGCTTGTGTTTGATCTATTTGACTATTTTCACATAATATTGAATGGCTACTTCAGTAACTGACTCTGTGTCAGCCACACCTTCTGTATTATCTGAAGCGCCTTCTGCTACACTTCTTCCTGTGCCTACTGCTGCTCCAAACTCTACCAGATTACAAAATTATTTAGAACATAATACTGCATCGCTTCAGCTGCTCTCAGCTTCCAACGCGAAGCATAAACTGACTAAGACAGCTCAAAAACAAATTTCTGATACAATCATTACTGGACAACGCTCCATAGTAGAGTTGGAGCTAGAATTAGCAGAGCGAGATCAAATTATTGCTAATCTCAAGGGACATAACGATTCTCTTAATAAGATCATTTCTTTATTGGAGCCTTCAACCTTCAAGGATTCTCCGTCTTTTGCTGAATAGCCTCCCTGTCCTGCAGAGCGTCAGTCTACTGTTGTTCAGCGACGAAAGAAGAAGGATTCCCCACCTAAGTGACAGCAGAAGCTTTCTGACCACGTGCTTTTGGTCTCATCCAAGGATCGCAGTGTCTCTCCGAGGGCCTTACAAGAAAAATTGGCCACCACTTTAGTGCCCAAGAAAGTTGGTACTAAAATTCAGCAAATCCGGCCTACCCGTGCAAACAAGCTCCTAATTCGCTGTGCTACTGAGGAGCATCTTTGTTACATTAAAGATTCGATCACCTCTCATTCGGAGCTTTCAGACTTGCTTCACTTACGCACAGCTAAGCCCATTTCTGATAATATAATTTTGTTTGGAGTGCCTGCTGAGGCGAAAGCAGAAGACATTAAAGAGGCTCTTGCTTCAATCATATCTCCTGTTAATGGTAGTGACATACAGCCCAGAACACCTCTCCATCGCTTACATAATAAAAACAATTGGATTGTTCGCCTGGATAGGGCCTATTCTTCACGCTTAGGATCAAAACGCAGGGTATATATTGGCTTCTACTCGTGCCAGTTTCGGAGGTACGTTCGGCTACAGCGTTGCTTCAACTGCCAACGTATTGGACATCAGTGCAAACAGTGCACTTTTCTACCGGCCTGCGTTCAGTGTTCTGCTGTACACGAACACCCAATTTCAGACTGTCAAGACACTCCAGTTTGTGTTAATTGCACAATTACTTGTAACAGAGAAAATATTTCAATAGACTGTGCGCAAACTCAAAATTATGTCCCACATACAAGAAGGCGCTCCAGCTTTTGATACAGACCTCAACTTAAATTCCAAACAATTCCGTATCGATTCATTGTCATTTCTTCAATGCAATTTACAGCGTTCAATAGCTGCCACCAGCCTCTTCATTCAAACGCAATATGAACAGCAAGTCTCGGTAGGACTAATTCAAGAACCTCACATTAATAATTTTGGCACACTCACTGGTTCCACAGCACGAAATAAGATTTTCTGCTCACACAACTCTTTGGCTGCAATAGTATATAACGGACCTTTATCATCCACTCTCTGGCATACTACAGATCATACAGTCTCTATTCTACTAGACACTCTGGATGTCCAGCTCCTTGTTGTCAACGTTTACTTTCCACCCAGCAAGAATCTGGATGCTCTTCTACATGAATTAAGTTTCCTATATTCCGGTGCAACTCCCAATATTTTACTTGGAGGTGACTTTAGTGTCAGCAATAGATTATGGGGTGCACATTCCGATAACGTTCGTTCGACCATACTGTTGGATTTCATCCATAGCCTTAATCTAATAGTCCTAAACTCTCCACACTCTCCGCCGACTTTTGACACCGTCTCAGCGAAAGGATGGCCTGATATTACCTTGGCTAGCATTTCAATTTCTACTCTCATTAATGACTGGAGAGTAGATTCTATTGAGACGGTCAGTGATCACAGAGCGATCTCCTTTAGCCTGTCCACTCCTTTCTCTGCAATAGGAAGACTACGTTTTAAAGCAATTTATGGCGGCCTAAATAGTTTCAAAACAGCTCTTTTTCCTTGCTTACCTCAACTAAAGCAATCTTTTGTCAACTGCAGTTCTCAGGAAGATCTTGATAAAGCGTATGATTCTCTTGTTCTTGCACTACAGAAAGCTTGTCTAACGGCATTCCCTTTACGCAAATTCAAGCTTCCACGTAAGGTTTCTTGGTGGACGAATGAGCTTCCGATTGAACGTCGCAAACTGCGACGATTAAGACGACAGGCACAGAGAATCTTGGATACTGATCAAAGAAGATATGCCTTTATTACCTATAAGCGCAGTCAGGCAATCTATAAAAGACACATAAAAGAGGCAAAGAAAATTTCGTGGAGTAATTTCTGCATACGGTCCCATGATACCTTTGGCTCTGCCTTCAAAATAGCAACCAATAAAGTTTTTTTATCCCACTGCTCTTCCAGCTGGTCTGTCTCCAGGTGCCTCTTCTACTGCTGACATAGCCAAGTGCATACTTTCCTCCTTATTTCAAGACGATGATGCGACAGAGGGCACTACACACCAGGCTTCATTACGTTATCTTTATAATAATTATACACCTGGTCAAGAGCACACTTGTCAACTTCCGACCCTACAGGAAATCACCAATATCATACGGCATCTCAATATCAAAAACGCGCCTGGGCCTGATGGCCTTGACAATTCTATACTGCGAATGCTCCTCAAAATAGATCCCAATTCTTAATCAACTTCATACATGCCTGCTGAAAGTTTCGTCATTTTCCGTTCAATTCTAAGTTAGCAGAGGTGGTATTATTTTTGAAGAACAGCAAGGATGCATTTCAGCCAAGGTCTTATAGGCCTATATGTCTCATTCCATCTCTCAGCAAACTTTTAGAGCGCATAATTCTTGGCATACTTAATTACTACCTCTCACAGCATAATATCCTGACTGATTTTCAGTACGGATTTCGAACGGGTAGATCAGCTGAGATGTCCATAGAACGACTGCTCTTAACAATTCAAGATAATAGAGCGAGCCTCCACCACACTTTAGTTATTAGCATCGATATACAAGGCGCATTTGATTCTCTCTGGTGGCCAGACATCATTGATGCTCTGGTCACCATGGGCTGTCCTTCCATCTTAACTGATCTAATTTACAGCTATTTACAAAATCGCAGGGTTAGAATTACGCTCGATGGTATCATAGTACAGCATTCACTTTCCAAGGGATGTCCTCAAGGATCTTGCCTTGGTCCAATTCTATGGACCATTGTTGCTAATTCTCTGCTTAATGCTCTTCAGAACCTTAATAACTGCACCTCAATAGCTTATGCTGATGACTTTCTTCTAATTGATAAAGGACGCTTGCGTATTGGACATTCTGCACAGGCCGCTCTGGATGTCGTTGCAGACTGGGCCCGCCAACATAAAATCACAATATCCACAGCTAAATCACAAGCACTCCTGATTGCAGTACGTGGTATGTTGCGCCGAAATCCACCATTACGTATTCAAGGTTCTTCTATTCGCTACGTTCAAGATCTGAAATATCTAGGTGTCACAATCAATAACAGACTCTTGGTTACTCTTGGTTACCACACATCCGACAGATCAACTTAAAGTTCAAGATTTATACATCAGCACATGTTAAGAACAACTGCCAAAAGTTGGGGTATCAGATCAAGCATGCTCAAACAATGGTACCATGCAGTGATTGAAAAGATCATATTATACTGCTCAGGTATCTGGGCCTGTCACCTCACTAAGCATGAGCGTAGAATGTTGATATCCATGCAACGTCTCTTCCTATTGAAAATTACACGATACTATCGTACTACTTCAAATCAGGCCTTAATGGTTCTAGCTGGTGTTCCGCCTCTTGATCTCACTGCAGAGAAAGAGGCCTTTCTTTCAAGAATACTACGCCTTCAACGTGATGCCAAGTTATGGTCCTGCCACTTTTCTACAATAGACTTTGAACATCGGCCCTCCAAACCACTCTGCCATCCTGCCGAATTTGATCTGCCTGATTCTATCTTCACATCCTCTCAACAGCTTCTGCCTAACTTCAACATTGAGATTTATACTGATGGATCTCGTTCTCCGACAGGTACAGGATGCGGCCTCTGTATGTGAATGGCACACTAACAAGCACTTGGAGAGGAAGACTGAACACTAAAAACTCCGTCTATCAAGCAGAACTTGTTGCCATTAAAAAAGCAATAGACCTAGCATCTAAATTTACTGCTTGCACCATCATTTATACGGACTCTAAATCCAGTCTTCAAGCCTTACAAAACATGCATCCTACTAGCTCGCTGGTCCATATTATTCAGCAACTTCTTCTTCAACTGCCCTCTAATCACCGTCCCATTCTCCAATGGGTCCCTGGACACAGCGGGATTTTGGGCAATGAACATGCAGACTCTATAGCTAAAGAGGCTGCTCAAGGAGTTCATTTAGTGGAATATCCAATAGCCTATCCAGCCTCTTATTTGAAGTCAATTGCCATAGCTAAACTTATGGAACATTGGCAGCAGAGCTGGTCCTCTGCTAGCACTGGACGACGTACCTATCTTTTCTTTCCAAAAGTCTCAGCAAAGATGATTCTTTCAAACTTCTCCCAAGCTGCCTTTTTCACAGGACATGGACCATTTCCAACGTACTTACATAGATTTCACACTCGAACGACAGACATCTGCAACTGTGGCATTCTCGGATCTCCGGAGGATTTCGCTATTGACTGTGTGCACACCAATCAATTTCATTTCAAGAGACCTCTCACGCAGTACTGGCAGCAGTGGGCTCAATATCTCTTAAATAATCCATTGCCCATCAATGAACTTCAGCACATCATTGACATCTGTAATAGCCTGTACACATTTACATTTACAAGCTAAATGTCTCCTTCATGTTCTTCACATTACATATGTTAACACCAATTACACATATCTTGTCCAATTAAAGTATATTCTTTCTATATAGTCTTCATATTCTGCGTTTGATAACTATCTATTGTATAATGAATGTGTTGCATTGCGTGTTGTGCAATGTTATTGTATATAAAGTTATTTATTGCTGTTTATTACTCTATTATATCGTATTGTATACTTTAGTATTTTTGTATATATAGTCTCCATACTCTACGTTTTATATATATTTATCTGATTGTGTACTGACTATATTGCATTGTAAGCTGTGTAATGTTTTTGTATATATTGTATATAGTGTTATTTATTGTTGTTTATTATTCTATTATATTGTATTGTATCTTATATTGTATATAGTATATTTATTATATTGTATATTCAGAGCATTATATTATATTATATATTTTGGTATTCCTTTATTGTTTTGTATACTTTATACTCCTGTTTTTTGTACTTATGCCTGTACATTTGTGTTTCTCATTATATGCTCATTTATTGCCACTGTTTACATGTTTTATGGTAACCAATGTTCCGAATTGATGTCTGGTCATCCTATCATGCATATTCTTATTCTTGCAAATGTATGTAACTATGATATTGATCTACTACTATTATGATAATGAACTACTACTATAATGAACTACTACTACTATGACAGTGACTTATGGTTATGAACTCTGGACTACAAATTATGACAATGACTTATGATTATGAGCTCTGGACTACATATTATGACAATGAACTCTAAATATTGACTATGACCTCAATGTGATTATATATACTGTGGACTATGGACATACTTGTAACAGTGACTTTTATGAATGTATTCGCAGCAAGCCTTGCTACAATTGCTATGTACTCTCTCTATGTCTACTCTCTGTAAATATCTAAAATTTGGGATCAATAAATGCCGCTGATCTACCGGGTCAGACCTGGTTGTGGCGGTAGCTAGTGGTGAATGACAGTCCGCTATGAGAGCTTTATCCTGCTTGGTTTATTCCTTTGGTCGGGAGCTCTCATAGTGGTGGTCAGTCAGTCCTCGATATTTCGAAAGCCTTTGACTGTGTATGGTTACAGGGCCTCACCTACAAATTAATCATTCTGGGTTTCCCAGACTACATCATAAACCTCATAAATTCCTATCTTTATGATAGACACTTTGTCGTTCGTTATAACAATACTCATTCCACACGAAAGGTAACTTCTGCTGGATTGCCACAAGGAAGCTTACGTTCGCCCATTTTCTTTTCAATTTACACGAACGACATAACATACAACCCCCTCACTACACTAGCACTTTATGCAGATGATACTGCGATCCTTTACCAAAACGCGCCTATGGCCGCAGTTGTACAAACATTACAAGAACACATCCATGCACTAGAGTCCTGGATGATAAAATATAAGATTAAAACGAATGCTGATAAGTCTGAAGCTGTTTACTTCCCATAAAAAAGAAATATAGACCTGGACATCACCCCCCAAGATGTATAACACGTCAGCATTCCCTGGGCCAAGCAAGTCAAATACCGCGGTGTCATATTAGACCAGAAACTCACTTAGACCCCACACATTACATATATCTTAAATAAGTTTCGAGGTACTAAAGCTTTACTCAACCCCTTAATTGCCCGAAACTCCGGTTTATCTATTGAAAATAAACTTCATGTATACAGATCCATGCTGCGACCAATTATTACCTACACCTGTCCCGTCTGGATTTTTGTCTGTAAAACTAGAATGCTTAAAATTCAGCAAAGCCAAAATATTACGTTAAGAAGAATGACCAATAGTCCCAGGGAGTTGCGATCTAGACGCGTAGTGTGTAGGTGCTCGTTCTGACTGCTTTTGTCTCCGATATGGAGAGCGACCGTTCACCGGCGGTAGATAATGCTTTTCCGCTGCAACCTACCCAGGTTCCCTGGGCTAATCGGACTTGTGACGATGATGAGGATATAAACTGTGAAACAAGGAATAACGACTTGGACTCTCGACAGGATTTTACTACCCTTTTGGACCTTGATTAAATTTCTTCCCTGAAGTTGAAAAGTGATGTTTGAAAACAAAACGTTATTGGAAGGTCTTGCTCAACGTGACTGCACTAAACCGGATACTCTTACATCTGAATTCTTGCCTGGAATACAACTAGTCTCTCAACAAATCAAGGACTTGGAAGGTAAGTGCGAATTTTACTTAGCAAGTACTCGCAAATTGGCCGATTTTAATAAATGTATCATTAATGATGCGGATAATGAGTCTATTAAGCCTAATTCTGTTGCACGTGGTGCAGGCAATAGCAAACATAAAATGGAACATACTGACTTAGACCTAAATGATGATGATGCAGGTTTTAAAAAACCGGGTAAAACTGTTAAGCCAAAAGTAATTAAAAACAAGAAATTGCCAACTTCTAATAAGTTTGATGTTTTGTCTAAGGCTACTAATGTAAATAGTACTGATGATTGTGATAGTGACATGAATGTTAATCCGAACAACAATGAGCCGGACTCTAATTCTCAGGCATCTACAGAGGCTGTTCGCACATTTTTAAACGATTTTGGTAAGCCGTAATAAAAACCCCTTTGCTGCAAAAGACGTAATTGTACTATGTTTTTGAAAGTCAAAATTATCGTCTGTGGCTTGAAAGTTTTGTTTTTATTCAAAATGGCGGATTTAACAAAGCAGTGGTTCGAAGACTACATTTACGCTCTTTCCGAAGAGAAATATGCATACTCCGTTATCCAAAAACGATGTGAGAGTCATGGTTTTGTGATATCTAAAGCGTCGATAGGTAATATCATCAACAAGAAAGAAAAAAAACGTCAAATTGGAGCCTCAAATGGGACAAAAATTCTGAACAAGTATCCAAGGAAAAAACGGACATCTTTGACTATTGCAAAGGTAAGTTGTTTAATGTTAGAAGAAAATCCCCCTAGTCAAAGGACAGTTGCAAAATCATTAAAATGCTCCGTGTCCACTGTCAACAAAATCAATAAAATGCTCCGTGTCCACTGTCAACAAAATGATAAACGTTGATTTAAATCTTAAGAAAGCGAAAAAACGCAATGTGCATCGTCTTCTTCCAAAGCATATCGCTCAACGCAGGACACGCTGCAGAAATCTGTATGAGAAACACTTATCCAAAGAAAAATGGAAAACAATTGTCGCAATAGATGAAGCAGTGGAGTATTTAAATGATTGTAACAAAAAAAGAGCCATTTATTTTCATAAAAGGGGGAGAAAAAATTTCAAGTACATGGTTCAAAGAATCGAAACAAAGTTTTTCTAAGGGATTCATGATTGTTGCTGGTTTTTCTTATAATGGCAAGTTAAAAATAAAGAGAGTGCAAAATAAATGTCAAGATTAACTCCAAATACTATCAGAAACATGTTTTATCGCCATTTTTTCTGAATGAAATACCATCGCTTTACCCACAGTGCCATCAATCTGTGAGACTCCATCGGGACAAAGCTAGCAGTCACACATCAAAATCCACTGTAAATTTCCTAAATGAAATGGAACAAAAAAACTGGTATCAAGGCCATACCCTTCACTGATATCCCTACTAAATCTCCCGATGTGTCACCTATGGATTTTTGTGCTTTCGAACTTTTAAAAACTGCATTATCCAAACATTGTCCCAAAACCCTAACAGGACTCTGGAAAGCTGTTCGGGAGGCATGGGGTAGAATACCTTTTCTGCCACTTCAAAAGGCATTATTATCCTGGAAATTGCGGTGTCGAAAGATAGTTCAGAATAAGGGATGTCAAGTAGAACATTTAAAACACAAGAATTTTATGTAATTTAGTTTTGTGAATACAATATACATCTTCTAAATGTGTGAACAGCCTCTGTACTAGCTCACAAGTTATTCCACGTGCGGTGAATATCAATATTCCCCCAATTATGGTGAGACCTAAAGAAAATGAAAAATTAGGTGACTGCCAAAAAAATCGCTGAAAGCCTACCTAATGCTAAGTTTTTGTGTCGACTTAGTTGTGAATTTATTACAATTCTTCCGAATAATGAAGACGACCACAAAATTGTCAGCAAATTTTTTAAATAAAATGCTATTGACCTTTTTGTAGTGAACTTTAGGCGTGAAAAGCCTGTTAAGATCCTACTTTGGGTGCCTCCCTTCTACTACGGACGTTAGCGAAGCCAAAAATGCGCTAGAAGAAAAGAGATATAATATTTATAAGGTTGTGCAGTTAACAAAAAATCGTTCTAAAGCTCCTATGCCGTTATTTCATATACAGCTGCTTCAAAATGATGCACTTGAGAAAATAGTGTTGAGAAATATGTATCTAAATTTCAGATAACCCAATGCTTTAACTGCCAAAAGTGGCATCATTCGTCTGAAACCTGCCGCATGGCACCTAGGTAAGTCAAATGCGCTGGTTTTCACAAAAGCTCTGACTGTGAAATTAAAGGAAACCTTTATACGCCTAAGTGTGTTCTGTGGATTAGTAGGTCATCCAGCTTCCTATAGAGGGTGCAGTAAATTTCCAAAAGCCAAAAATTCAGGTAAATATTCGATCAGACCTGGCGTTAATTACGCACAGACCCTTAACCCTAAAGGAAACGTGCAAACATAGAAACCCGTTCAGACACATGTAGACACCAATACGGATCTAACTGGCGCAAGCTCGAATCCTACGAATAATTTTAAAATGAGCGGAATCGGAGATCTATTTGAACTTATGAAAATTATGACTGAATTTCAAAAATTATTTGGCAGTAACCTAAACAAAATCAACCAAATATTCAGGAATATAACATTTCCTGACATGAGAAACTGTGGAAATGACCTCGGTCAGAAAACGAACATTTTCTACCAGATATTGGAAGAAATTAACAGCATTGTGCAAAGAAACTAAGATCTTACTTCTCCGACATATTTCATATATTTTGTACCGTTTCATGTCTAATTTCTCCAATTTGATATGTTATTTTGCACCACATTTCCCTGTTGATCACATACTCCATTTTACCTGCTTCTTATATTGCGTACCTGTGAATTCTTGACTCTCCCTAAAAATTTGGCCAATACTTGCTTTGCATTTTTCGTACTTTCTTGTCTTCTCATCTCGTGTGTAGCAGCTCAGGACTGTGGTTGAACTCGTCTACGACTCTTTCGACTTGTTGAAATGTTCTCACTTTTACTTCCCGCTTTAGGATGAACTATTTCAGAGCTTTACTCTGATACTCCAACTTATACTATGGTATAACTATTAGAAAATCGACTGCTTGTTATCCAGGGATAGCGCACTCACGCGCGGGAGCCTAAAACTGCGAACTGCGTTCGCCAGAGTCGACCAATAGTCCCTGGTTTTTTAGGCATGAGACGATTCATAACGAGCTAAAGATTGATAAAATCAATGTGTGCATAGCAAAAATAGCGAAGAAATTCTTCAATAATATTGAAAAAGTTCAAAATAGCTCCATCCCCAAATTAAACTAGGACTATGCAAGCATAAGACCAGGCGCGATCCTTCTCTAATGATTGATACCTAAAGTTCTGGTACAGTTAGTATCATACTTCTGCCCATGAACCTCTTTTACATTTAAATAATTTTAAAAAAATGTGCATATATACATGTGATAACTTCTTGAATCTGATTTCATGCATTTAATGCTATTTCTTTCTGCATGCATAAGTATTGCCATCTAGTATCAATGTGATAAATTCCTTTCTTCCTCATTTTTAAATTTATACTATTGAATTAATATTTCCCAGTAGATACTGCAATTCTAAGATACTTTTTAATAAGTCTTTCTCAATAGATGTTTGGCCCACCCTTTTATTATTCCCCACGATCCTTTTACTTGATTGTTTTACACGGTTGATAATATTTTTGTATTCTTTATTTTACTTAATGATGTTTTTAATGTGACTTAGAATATTATCTTAATACTTAGCCTCGCCCCATGACCAATGCCTGAGTTTCAAGTTAATGCACTTGCTTTCCAGCCACCTCATTGGATCTTTCACACCAGTAGCTCCTCCCCCTTGGCCAAAGGACCTCTCTCCACCCATGCATCGACCATTTGAGCTTCAGACGCCCAGTTAACAGCATGCCATTCCATCGGCTCTGCAAATATCTCATTTTAGCTGAACCAGTTGACTTTATTGCTTTGTCATCACCTTGGACACTGTACATCTGAGCGACGGTACTATCCTTCTGATCTGTATATGCGAGAGGCTCATCACTCAGTCTCACGAGAATTTTTCTCTCATCTGATTATTGCCATGTTATGTCAGGGACGTAATGTTATTCTCCGCACATGTTACACACAGGATGCGGCTAACAGCCTGAGCCTTCCATTTTTATCTAATTTCTTTTTCACCAAAAACCCGTTCTCCTTTACTTTGAAATCATTTGTCTTGGTGGAATTTTCATTTTTAGCTTCGCTAAGCAATGATGCTAGATCTCTGCTTTGATGCTGAGATTCAATTAATGCCTTAGAATTAACATTAATCACTTTCTTAATTTCTTTCTCTTCCTCATCAGCTTGCGGTAAAATATCTTCGTCAGTCTCAATAAACGTCAGTTCTTCTAGTTTCTCCATTTCGGTTTCTCTACTTCGATCTTCTTCCTGAGATCGTGTCAAAACCGCATTTATTTTTCTAAATTTAAGAATGATTTATTTTTGAACAATTGGGCAGTTTTTTTACCCAATACATATCTGCCGGGATCATTTGTAATAACAGCTGCCTTTATTTATATTCTTTTAAGTTCGCAATTAGTTTCAACTTCCGCTAACGGTAGACACACTAAATGGTCATTTAAAAGATATTGTACCCATACATGTTCTCCAGTCATTTTTGCGTTATCTATGTATTTTCGAGAAATAACATCAACAGTGGCTCCTGTGTCTCTAAGAATAGGCATTTCCTACCCATTAACTAAACCTTTAATTGTATATGTCTCTAACAAATCATCATTCGAAGATACGCAATTTACCTTTTCATTTGGTTTTAAGTGAGGGCACTGAGGCTTAAAATGTTGGTATGACCCATACTCGAAACAACGTGGTTTTGTCGATGATCTTTCTTGTACTTTGAATCATCCCATTTATCAGAATGCTTAAAATGAGGCGAATGCTTTTTTTCATAAAATTATCATAACGAGGTTTAAATAATCCTTTGTTAATTTTCTCAGTCTGATGGGCAGAAAATTTCGGTTTTATTGTTTTTCTCACATCTTCAAAATCTTCAACTTTCTTAACCATCTTAGTGGGTGAAATTTTGTTAGTCCATTCATCCTTAAAATGTTCTTTGAAATCAGGAGATGTACGCTTTTTAATTGGATCAACGAGCATGAGATCTTCTAGCTGTTCAAAAGTTTTAATTTTAATCCGTTAAGCCATCCTTCTAAATAATTCTTTAATTCATAGTAGAAATCATACCAAGTACTAATCACATTTTGTCAATTGAAATACAAACAAATTTTGTGAAAATTATGAAACCTGATTTTTTATATCATACCCTTGTCTTAACAGCTTCTTGAAGAAAACATTTTTAATCATCATAAAATATTAAACGCAAAAATTTGACCCCCATGCTGTAAAATTGACGAATATTTAACTTCAAAATTTGGGATTTTTAATAACCTATCTAGCATTTTGAGGTGTCATTTAAAAGTAAATTAAAATAATTCGAGATTGACTGTTTTATTTAATGTCATCCAATTGTATTTTTTAATACATAATAGAGTGTAACATTTTTTAATTTATAATTTTATAAATGGAGACCACTCCTGCTGAAATCTAGTCACGAGGCGCAAAAAGGCCAATCAACTGTGACGAAATAAATCACAATTTGTCCTTTAGAAGTGAAAATACATTGGCATAAACAAAATGCCAAATTAGACTTCTGTGACAAAGAACTTACGCTTACAATAAATCTTCTCAGTTTTATACATATATACAGGGTGTCTATAATTAAAGTTTGGTTTAGTTTATTAGATTACGGCAAAGCACTCGAGGGCTATCTGCCTTAAGGGAGGAATGCCTTCGTGGAGGACTTTTTAAGGGAGACTGGCTCGTATACACGTTACATATGGGGAAAACCACGAAAACACCCATGCAGCCAGTCCGTTCGCGGGATTCGAACCTCGGACCGAACTACCAGTGTTCAGCGACGTTACCGCTCGGCCACTGGGGGGGGGGTCTGTAATTAAAGAACCCTATTTAAAAGTTGCCTACAAACGAAAGCAGTGATCATAAAATTGTGAAATTTGGGGGCGGACTTAATGAAGGGCGATTTCTTTCAGCGAGGAAAAAAATCAGTTAAATAGTGTCACCGGAAAGAGTTATATAAATAACTTATACATATAGCCACACCTTTACAATAGTTTTGCAATTTTATTACCCCCCTCTTCCCAAAAACATGTCCCACATGATGGCCATTATTTTTAGCTGCCATCTGAAATCGCAAGATGGCATGTTCCACAGTTGACCGAACTGTGTGCTGGGAAATGTTTAGCACGTGCGGTCAAAAGTTGGCTTTAAGGTCAGGTAAAGTTCTTGGATCTTCAAGATTAACCAGAAGTTTCAAATGTTCCAGCGCCAAAAAATGTGTATATTGAGTTCTGGGGATTGAGGAGGCCGCACATTACGAAAGTGTCAGCTAATGACACGTTCTTCTGTAAAATGATGTTAAAAAGCATTCGTAACTTACCGTGCAATGTGCAAAGGAACTCCATCTTTCATAAAGATTGTGCGTGCAAGGTACTGACGTGCTTACAGAATTTTTTTCTCTAACAGTGATGCATATCGCTACCCGGTAATGGAGCATGTCACTGAACCTGTGGGACTTAGTTCCAGAAGTACGTGCTGAGAATAAATGACGCAGAAAATCCACACCATACCGTTACCTTTGATTAATGCTATGGAACCTCTAAGACAGGGCACGAATTTTCGGATTCCTAAATTCGGCAGTTGCGAGTATTCACTGCACCGTCCAAATGAAAATGCGCTTCGTCTGTCCATAGGATATTCGTAGGCCATTCCATATCGACTTCAAAGCAAGCAAAAATCTGAAGTGAAAACCGGAGTCAAGCGTCAAAATCATGTGGAAGCAACCGACGCACTAGTGAAAGTTTGTATGAAATAATATCGCAGATATTAATAATATCGCAGATATTTATGATTTTCTGCAGGAAAATAGCATCTTAATTCAAGAGCAGTATGGATTTAGACGGAAACTCTCCATCACACATCAGCTATACAGAGTTACGGAGTTGATCGCTGATGGATTTCAGAAAAAACTAATCACCGGGGCTCTCTTCCTCGATATATCGAAAGTTTTGGATTGTGTATGGTTACAGGGCCTCATTTACTAACTAATCACTCTGGGTTTCCAAGATTACATCATAAACATCATCAGTTCCTATCTTTACGATAGACATTTTGTTGTTCGTTATAACAATACTGACTCCACACGAAAGGTAACTTCTGCTGGATTGCCACAAGGAAGCTTACTTTCGCCCATTTTATTTTCAATTTACACGAACGACATAACACACAACCCCCTCACTACACTAGCACTTTACGCAGACGATACTTCGATCCTCCACCAAAACGCTTCTATGGCCGCAGTTGTACAAACATTACAAGAACACATCCATGCACTAGAGTCCTGGATCATAAAATGGAAAATTAAGACGAATGTAGAGAAATCAGAAGCTGTTTACTTCACCTACAAAGCCAACCTAGATCTGGATATCACCCTCAAAATGTATGGTATCAGTATTCCCTGGGCCAGGCAAGTTAAATACCTTAATGTCATTTTAGACCAAACACTCACATAGGCTCCACACGTTACATATACTTTAAACATGTTTCGGGGTGTTAAAGCTTTACTCAACCCCCTCTTTGCCCGAAACTCGAGTTTGTCTATTCAAAATAAAGTTCTTGTATTCCAATCCCTTTTCCGTCCCATCATCACTTATGCCTGTCCTCTGTGGGGTTTCCTTTGTGACACAACTATGAAAAAAATTCAACAAGTGCAAAATATGACTTTGAGACAGATGGCAAATTGCCCCTGGTTCATTAGGAACGATGCAATTCATCGGGAACTCAATGTCGAAAAATTCAACGTCTGCTTTGCAAAAATTACAAGAAAATGTTTCAGGAATATTCATAAAGTGAATAATAGCTCTATCCCACAGCTGTACTATAATTACCAGGATAGAGACAACAGAAAACGACCGAAAGCGGTCCTTATACATTTAATCTTCTAGAACCGGGCCGAAATTCTCATAATATAGCCTTCAGACCGGCGCGATCCGAAACAGTTTTGCCGCCTCTTTGACATTTTCCTAATGAGAAAAGTCGTTAGTCCCCCTCCATGGATGAAGTAAAATTTACATGTTTGTCGGACGCTTACGTCCCATAGTAGAGGATTTGCAATTTTTTCGATGATTATTTTGCTTTCATTTAAATGAAGTTCTAAATAAATAGTGCATAAATAAATATGCAGTACTGGATGCATATCCAGTGCACAATTTATTTAGAACAAAATGTATGCAATGTTTATATTTCACTCACTATTTCTAATCAATCTCGTAAAAAATTTGTGAACTTTTTAACTTTGTTTTCACACTTCATTTATATTCGCGTATTTTCGTATTAGAAATTAGAAAGCGAGAACAAAATTTAACAAAATATAGTAAATACGAACTAGATTTGTAAGTCTGCAGGCTGGAATACGATTTTTAATAACATATTTTCATTAATAAAATAATGGCAATGACTAATTTAATGAAATAATAATAATAATTTTTATTACCATTAGATGATTAGAATGAGATTCAATACAATTATATTTTGAGATGAACTTACAGCAATAATAAAGCTTTACATAACAATAACAGAGATTTAAATCTGCTTTTTTCAATAATTTTGTTATTATAATATCAAAATCAAAATCCGAGATACATTGGTTGCGTTTAATCATTTAACTTTAACAAATATTACATTGGACTATCAGGCAAAGAAGGTATATCTTTAACGAGAATTTTTCTTTGTAAAATTGGCTTTTGTTTATGTTATCAGAGAAAAATATCCGTGACCTATACATGCAATCATCAAAAGAATTTTGAGAACAGTTTTAAATGTTCATGAAGAATTAATTATACGTCAATTTCTTTTCATAGGTAGAAATTTCGTCTAAAACCATCGTTATATCCAAAGGTTGAAGTCTATTTCATTTTCAACGAATATTCTATTTGCACATAATATATTTTCTAATTTATTTTAGAAAGAGTAATCTTTCACGTTTTCAAAAGAATAAGGACATACTGGGTGTTGACACAATGTAGTAAATCTGTTTTTCATATTTCTTCCAGTAATGAAAACGATTACCCTGGAATATTTTCAAAGCAAAATTAAGAAAACCGTTTATGCCAAATTTTGCATAAAGTATCTTCTCGTGTATTTTTTTATTTAAAGTGTAGAATTTTCTCTTTGAAAATATCAAAAATCATGAACGGAGCAAAATTAATTCATGAGAAATAACTTTGAAATGCAATAATTCCATCGTAATATGAAATAGTGGAGAAAAGTGCAATACAGTTTATTTATTCACAAATAATCCCCCTCACATGTGTAATTTATGTACTGTCGCTTGAGAAATATAGGTTAGTAAATTAAACCGGTTATTTCAATAATTTTCCTTTATCAATATTTTTACAGGCTCTTCAGTAGAGCGGTAAAAGTGGCTGAACGCTTGTAGCTCGCTTGGGTTTGAATCCCGGCTAAATAGTTGGATTCACGGCTTTTGTGTAACGTAAATGCAAGCCAGAAAGTCCTCCGCGAAGGCATAACTCCCCTTATACAGGTAATTGTTGTGTTCTTTGATGTAATTCAGTAAGCGAAAAAAATTAATCCAATCAAACCCGAAGAACGGGTTGATTACATGTGGAATTTTCCACCAGGAACGTAAATGCGAGCAATTTTCTCTTAAAAAGCTTTACACGAAAGCATCCATCCCCTTAAGCAGATAGCGTTCGCGTGCTTTTCCGTAATCCAATCCTAATTTTCATACATTTAATAGTAAGTTGACATACACCTTATTACAGACAAAATAACAACCTTTTTTTAAAGATGTTTTTTATTAACTTGTCTGAATTCCCTTTATCTCTTGAGGAGTATAAGAATTTCAGCAAATAAAACTGCCCAAAATTTTATACAATGTAACTGATGTTTTGATTCAATTTAGAAGTAACGTGAGCTTTACTGATATTTAAATACTTTTTGGCAGATCTCATCCTAAAAGAGGGTTTAAAGATAAATTGATTTTATTTAATTTACAATCAATGAAAATCATTGAAAGCAATCACTGAATGAATGAAAATCACAAAAACTATTATACATACAATTGTCTCTTATTTATCACCTGATAAATCAGACAAAATTGCCTACATAATAGAAGCACTTTGAAAGAGTTAACAGTTCTTAAGGGTTTTATGCACTCCACAAAAAAATGTCAAAATAAATTCTTATTATTCATAAGTATGAAAAGGAAGTAAACGATAAAAGCGGTTTTACCTATTTTCTAGAAGGGCATTAAATCTAAAATATTAATCTGTTCTTATTTGTTATGATTAAAAAACATTAAATAAGGTAAGCTTAAAGAGCGTGCAAAATCGCTGACGTTTTAATCGTAGCAAAAGTCATTACTAAAAAAATTAGCATTCAAATTATGAGACAGATTGTGAAAGAGATGGCCTCTATTTGATTTTCAAGTATATTGGCGAGAGACGAAACCTGCGGTTTTTGCCAAAATGTAGCCAAACTGATAAGAAGAGGGAAATAATGCGTAGCCAGCGGCTACTCTGAGCAGCGACAATGGACCACCCAGAGATCTACAGATAGGCGATTCTTTAAAATGGGGAGGGCATGGATGGTACGATAGTTGTACCAATGCCGGCGTCTGAGAAAATCATTCTCGTGGTACAGCTGCTGTACCAGCCGGCTTCAGAAAGTTTAATCTTCTCCTGATTGTTCTTGAACTGACAGAAACACCAGCATCCTTCAGATCACTTCTGATGGCCGTTGATGACATTTTTCTATCTTGGAGACATAGTCTTTTTATTCTTCTGTCATCAATAGATGTGGTGTAAGGATTATGTTAATTTTATTAACAGTTAAATTTTAAGTTAAAGTTCCTTTCCTGTCAAATTCTTAACTTCAACTTACTACTTCCGGCCAGAACGTAGTTTTGGAATTTGCTGAATGTTTAATGAGAAGGAGCGGTATTTAAACCACGAAGTTACTTACTGAGACAGAGAGAGAATCAGAGTTTCTGAATTACGCGCGTCTGCCTTTTTGGCCGCTCTCTCTCTCTCAAAGCTGTTTTTACGCTCGACCGTACTCAGGCCCTTGCTAAGCTTCGTAGTAAAATAAGTTAAGGGGCCAACTCTAATTAAACCTTGATAGCTTTGGCTATACTTATTTAGTTAATCTTAGTTTTAGTTTAATTCTTAGTCTTTTAGGTTCAAGTCCAAAGTGCGGGCTTTAATTGTACACTCCCAGGCGGAGTTTTCTTAAATCTTATCGAAATAATAAAGGGTTAGTTACCCTTCTCTCTTGTTGTTTCCTGTCATCGAACTCTAGCTATTATTCGCTTATCAGTTCTTAGGTTCCTCACTTCCAACATTAACTTAGAATTCCAAAGTGAGGTGCCTTACAATTGGCGCCCGAAAAGAATTCTAAACGGACCATGTCGTTAGAATCCGGGAAGTTCACGTTGACCCCTCCGACCTTTCAGGTCCCTACAACATCCACGAATCCAGTAGAAGGGTTTGGATTCCTCGTATAAATGCTGCATGCAGCCATGAAACCAACAGCCACTTTTGATGGCAAGGGCTCAATCCTGACATTTTTGGAGCAACTAGACCTACATTTCACCTTACACCCCGTGAATCAGCTACAAAAAGTGATCATCGCTACGACAGCCTTAAAAGGTCAAGCTCTTAGCTGGCAGAAGAGTATAGGAAAGTTCTTGTTGGGGGACCCAGGATCTGAATCATATAACTGGGAAAATTTCAAATCTGCATTAATAAAAGCATTTCCAGTTGTTAAAAATCGTGCGAAGCTTGAATCGTGCGAAGCTTGTATAGCAAATACCAAGGCGGTTTCGAGGATTTGACGGCATTCATTTTAAGAAAAGTTCATATTTTTAATCTATTATACGGGAAAAAGCCCGATAAAGAAATTATTGAAATAATTCTGCCACGTCTTCTACTGTCAGCGCGAGATTTTCTCGAAGTGCGTAATCCGCAAACAATGGAAATTCTATTCCAGCTTGCAATGAAATTTCAAAGTAGAAGAAACTCAGAGAAAGCGCGTGCAACTCCGTTTAGCCAGTACTCAAGATTTACTTCTCAAAAGAAACCACAAGTTCAGTACAAGGCGTATCGGCAGACGGGAAAACGTGAAACGTTTAATAACAAGAGCGGAGATAAATCTAAGGGCGGTGGATATAAAAATCAGCGAAAAGAGGCGGCAGGTAACCAGAATTTAAACGCAAACCGGTGATCGAGAAGGGGCAACGGTCACCGAGTAAGAAAGAAAACTCCTCAGAAATTTGTTTAAATACAGTCGTAGTACAAAATTTTGCTATGCCGGAGGTACAGATTTTGGTAAATAATGTACCAACCACTGCACTCCTGGACACAGGGGCATAATGTTCATTCCTATCGGAAAATTTTTACAAAAAACATTTTCGTCGTTACAGACTGTTTCAAGCGACGGGACAAAAAGTAATTGCCGCCCAAGGCAAACAGTACGTATGTTTGGGGAAAACCGCACTGCATGTTCAGATTAAAAACGAGGTCCTAAAAATTAATTTTTTAGTCGTGAAAAATTTACTCACATCAGCGATATTGGGGGTCGATTTTTTACGTGCATCCGGCGCAAATCTTAATTTTCGGAATTCTACGTTTCAGGTGCACATGGACCCGGTAGAAGAAGATGAAGTTTCCATGCCGGAATTGAATCTACAACATTTGAACATGGTAGAGAAAAAGAAGATTGATGGATTGGTAAGGAAATTTAATTCTTTGTTTAACGACAAACCTGGGTTTTGTCAGGTAGTTAGTCATTCCATAGACACTGGGAATGCCCCTCCAGTCCGGTCGAAACCATACAGATACGACAAAACTAAAGAAAAATTATAGAGAAGCATATTGAAAAAATGCTACAAAACAAAATAATCGTGCCTAGCACGAGTTCGTACGCAAGTCCGATGGTCCTTTGTAAAAAAAAAGAACGGACTACCCCTGAACACCCGGACGCGTATAGGTTTGCAGTTGATTATCGTAAGTTAAACAGTATAACAAAATATCCCACATATCCCCTACCAATAATTGACGAAATTATTAGAACCATCCGCTCGATTAAATTCATGACAACCCTAGACCTCACGTCGGGTTACTTTCAAATCGCCGTTAAGCCAGAGGATGTCCAGAAGACCGCGTTTATAACAAAGTCAGGCGGCTATGCCTTTTTAAGAATGCCCTTTGGTTTGAGCGGAGCGCCAGCTACGTTCCAAAAAGCTATGGACATAGTCTTAAAGCCAGTTTTAGGTAAAAGTACAATTATTTATCTTGACGATATCATAGTTACCAGCGAAACATTAGAGGAACATTTGAAACATTTGGAAGAAGTTTTTGCCTTACTTAACGAGGCTGGTTTCAAAATAAATGCAAGAAAATGCAAGTTCGCGGCGAAGGAATTACGATACCTTGGGTACAAAATCTCTAATAAGGGAATAGAGACTGATGATTCAAAAATTAAGTATATTAAAAGTTATCCTCCCCCAAATACGGCTAAGAAATTGTCTTCATTTTGGGGCTTATGTTCCTATTATAGAATGTTCATAAAAGACTTTGCGAAAATAGTTGAGCCTCTTCTAGTGCTAAAAAGAAAGAAAAGTAGATTTTCTTGGACAGCCGAAGCGAACACCGCGTTTGAACACTTAAAGAATGCCCTAATCAATGCCCCAGTCCTTAAATTCCCAGAAGGCGAGCAAGGTCTAGAAATTTCAGTGAATGCATCCGATTATGCAGTTGGAGCGGTGCTCTCCCAAAATGAGCAACCTATAGCTTTCTTTTCGAAAACCTTGAATGCTACTCAAAGGAACTATTCCGCTACTGAGCAAGAAACGCTCGCTGTGTTATTAGCAGTTCAGAAGTTTCGTGTCTACTTCGGAAGTTCACCGATAACGGTCTACTCAGATCATGCGGCAGTGGGTCGCTTGTATTCAGGAAAAAATTTATCGCCTCGCTTGATACGTTGGACTTTAAAATTACAAGAGTTCAACTTAATTATAAAACACACTCCGGGAAAGGAAAACTTGGTCGCCGATGCCCTTTCGCGAATAAAAATTGATGAAGAGGGAAACACAACCAAGTGTGCCATGCTCACCTCAAGAGTTATTGAGTCCCGTGAAACAATAATCGAAGAATTAAAAAAGGACCCAGAGTTTAAAGATATTTACGCATACCTGGAAGACCCTGAAAAATTTGAACGTATAGATTTAACGGCTATTCGCAATAGGGCACAGCATTACGAAATAATCGACAAATTGTTATTTTACACAAAAGTAACTAATGAAAATCAGGAATACCGACCAGTAATCCCAGCGAGTCTACGTTTAAGTATCTTAGAGGACTTGCACGATCTACCTTCTGCTGCACATTTCGGGATACGAAAAACACTAAAGAGGGTACGCGAAGCGGTTTATTTTCCGAAGCTACAGAAAGTTGTTACGGCGTATGTTAAGTCGTGCCATATGTGCTAATTAATAAACGATGTTAATTACAGCCCGGCCGGGTATTTAAAAAACATAAAGACCACTTTTCCAAACGAAATAGTTGGAATAGATTTGCTAGGACCCTACCCTAGGACAAAAATTAATAAAAACAGATATCTTTTAACAATCGTTGACCATTTTTCAAAATGGGTAGAAATAGTCCCTCTTAAACGAGCTTCAGCTAAAATAGTCGCAGATTCGTTCTTAAATAAATATATATTAAAATACGGGGCCTCACTAAAAGTAATATGAGATAACGGAAAACAGTTTGTTAGTAGTATATTTAAAAATTTGTGCACAGGACTTGGCATACGCCATCTAAAAATGGTACCATATAGACCGCAGTCGAATATAGCGAAACGCGTAAATAAGAATATTGTAAAAATTATCAGGGGATATGTGAAAAATTTTCATGACCGCTGGGACAGCTGTGTCAATGAGTTAGGTTTTGCCTTGAGAACCGCAAATCACGATACTACGCAGAAAACCCCCGCGGAGTTATTTTTAGGAAGAAAAATCCTAACACCGTTGGATAAGCTATTCTTTGTACAACAAAGACAAGAAGAATTCAAGTTAAAAGACGTTCAAAAAATTATTGACGAAGCAATTAAAAGTTCTGATATAGCAAGACAAAAACAAAAAGTTTATTATGATAGAAATAAAAGGGAATTGGAATATAAAGTGGGACAAAAATTTCTTAAGTTGAAATATTCGTTATCGTCGGCACCAGAAAACAGAGTTGCGAAGTTTGAGCCCAGGTTTGAAGGGCCGTACATGGTGGAAAGAATAAGAGAAGCCACGTTTTATTTAAAGGCCGAAAATGGCCAACAACTGATGGCAAATATCGATCAGTTAAAACCTTATTACAGTCGCACTGACTTTAAAATATTGCAGGATTTATTACAGGATCCTGGAAGTAAGGAGAAAAGCCCGCCAGCTCAGGAGTACAGCTTGAGTCCCCCAACACAAAAAAGAAAGCAGAGCCAGCAAACTTCGGGCAGGGAAACCCATACTACTAATGCTACAAGCGCACAAAAAAGGAGAAAGTTAGCACCGACAGATCAACGAGTCAGAACCGATGATGCTGCAAAAACTCAAGTGCCATCGACCACAAGAGGGAGGCCTGCTGACAAGGTTCCAGGAAAGGAGAAAATTCAACGACGAATTAAAACTAGACGTAAAGCACAGTTTCCAGCATCAAAAACTACAGGGCAGACCTAAGGAGGACCAGCGTGGAGATCGAAAAGCCAGAAAAGACCAGTAGACACAACCGTGCCGGAGCAACAAGTTAGAAGGGCCAAGAGAAGATTCAAAGACCCTGAAGGACGGAGAGCCCCACCGGAGCAAAAACGGAAATTGGCATTCCAGAATCCACAACCTGCCCGCAAGAGTCCCAGATTCCTACATAAGGGGAAAAAAAGGAAAGCACTGGAACTAAACGGAACGGAACATCAAACATCGAGAAGATTGGAGGTCATCAGGTTTTCTAAATTTGAACAGTTCTGTAATGACAGGATGCAAGAATACAGAAAAAGATAAATGAAAATTTCTTTGCTAATTTTTCTTTGAAGTTCAAATTATATCATCTTGTTATAAGTTGCTAAATATGTTTAGAAAATTTAAATCGCAGATAGCGATATTTTGATTGTAAATGTTCGTAAGCATAGATTTTTATGTTAGTAATTCGGGGAGAAGCTACTAGCGTTAAATACTTTAAGAACTCGCAAGTTGCGAGAAGTAAATTGTGAATAAGTTTAGTCGGAAGACTATTGGAATACTAAAATCTGTTAACGTAAAGTTAAGATTTCGTGTAAATATTGGTAAAGTGTAATTAAGCAACTATGACTGTTGATGTAAAATGAATTCAAAAGTGATGTGTAAATATTTAAATGTTCATGTTCATGTAGAAATGTTTGATCCTTGTGTTGAAATATCGTAAAGATTAAAATGATATAGAAAATAAATTTTTATTTCTGTGTATGGGAGTTATGCAAGAATGGAATGTTTATATATATGTGTTTAATGTTAGGCTCTCCAGTTAACACATTTAAAAGTAAAATATATGCTTTTGCTTACTTACAGTAGGAAACAGTTTTCGCGTAGGGAGTTTTGGCAGGTCTAGTGTGTCAAATTTAACAAAGTTAGGTGTTGTGTAGCGGTAGTTTGTTCGCGGTAACACAACATAGAAGACCCTAAGTACATTTCAGTACATTTGCTGGAGAGCATGGATGAAATAAATCTGTAGTATGAATGAAAGTGCATAAGGGCCAAATCATGAATTAAAAGCGTAAAGTTAGGATTTTAAAGAAAAGTTTTGTAAAATGCATTACTAATGACATTTCCTTCCAGATATGTAAAGATCAAGACCTGACATAAGTCTAGCAGAATAAAGAGTCTATGTAGGAAGAAGATGTATGTCAAGATATAATGTCCAGAAAGCATCATTTGTAAATTTTATTTTTCCTAGCTTTAGTCTAGCTTTTAGAATTGTTGTAAAGTTGGCCTAAAAACGAAACTTGAAAGTCATTTAGTTAATTTAAAAGTTGGAAGACTGTAGTTAATGTAAGTTTTCAGAATTTAAAGTCTTAAACAAGGTCGTTTTGAGACCTTATTTTTCGAGTATTTAAAGTCTGGTCGGAAGCTATGTAAGGATTATGTTAATTTTATTAACAGTTAAATTTTAAGTTCCTTTCCTGTCAAATTCTTAACTTCAACTTACTACTTCCGGCCAGAACGTAGTTTTGGAATTTGCTGAATATTTAATGAGAAGGAGCGGTATTTAAACCGAGAAGGAGCGGTATTTAAACCACGAAGTTACTTACTGAGACAGAGAGAGAATCAGAGTTTCTGAATTACGCGCGTCTGCCTTTTTGGCCGCTCTCTCTCTCAAAGCTGTTTTTACGCTCGACCGTACTCAGGCCCTTGCTAAGCTTCGTAGTAGCTTAGTAAAATAAGTTAAGGGGCCATCTCTAATTGAACCTTGATAGCTTTTGCTATACTTATTTAGTTAATCTTAGTTTTAGTTTAATTCTTAGTCTTTTAGGTTCAAGTCCAAAGTGCGGGCTTTAATTGTACACTCCCAGGCGGAGTTTTCTTAAATCTTATCGAAATAATAAAGGGTTAGTTACCCTTCTCTCTTGTTGTTTCCTGTCATCGAACTCTAGCTATTATTCGCTTATCAGTTCTTAGGTTCCTCACTTCCAACATTAACTTAGAATTCCAAAGTGAGGTACCTTACAGTGGTGCACCTTTTTCGGCCTTTTCCTTCTTTCTTTTTTATTGAATTTGTTTCCTGATATCGTAAACAAAACTTTCGGACTCCAGATGTAGTCACTGAACCACCCACCTTTCTTGCAATTTCAGCATAGGAAACACCACTTTCTAGTAACACAATAATATTACATCTCTTTCTAGGTGTCCAATCTACTCTTTTATTTGATGTCATTGCTTCTTGACTAAATATTAAAATTTTTTACAAAAATTCCTATTTGTAATTGCAGTGTATAAGAAACAGGTCTTCCTCCTACAGAACAAAGCAAAATAATGAATTGTTTCAAGTGTAAACATGATGTCAGCTTCTACTGGCAGTTAGTAACATTTGATTGGTTCTGAGAACAAGAACAGTGATTGGCCAGGAAAGCTAGACATTACAAACCACTTCATAATTGTGTTTTTTATTTATATTAAAGTACATATAACTTTTTTGTATTGCAAATAATTGAATTTTGTGTTTTGCATTGAATTCAGTAATAAATTTTCTTTAAAATGATATATACAAGTTTGAATTTTGCGAAACGTAACATTGTCTATAAGCATACAAAGTTCAAAAACATAAAAATTTCCAAAAGTGTCCACAATTTTGGCCACCACTGTATATCCTAATTTAATAATATTTATGTCACTCAAAACAGAATTGGAAAACTCATTCAAATCATATTTAATCAAAACATTTTACGCAGTTTTGGGAAAAAGGAATTTTGGGGTTTGTTTGATTTTTAACGGTGAATTCAATCATTAAAACATTTTTACCGTGTTTCCTCATTCATATAAAATTAGCAAAATAATTTACTAAATAATTCTTAGATGTAATAGAATTCTTGTTTATCTTTTGTTGTATGACTAAAAATAAATAAAAAAGCGGCTAATACTCAATATTTATTTTTATTTAATTACTTAATTACAAATACTTGGCTATTGTTACTTAAGACATAGTCTTTCCATATTATCACTTTCCTATTAGGCCTTGAAATTATGTTAAGGACCTAATAGAATTCGGAAAATCCTATGATTGCATAAAACTGCGGGAGGGGCTAATAATGACAAATTTTAAATGAAAGTAAAAATTTATTTAAATAGAATACAATAGAATATAAATTTATTTAAATTGACTATAATTATCATTTTATTCTATGTCATTTTAGTACTATAATTTCAGTTATTAGCTTAATACTGTAATTTAGTCATATAATTTGTAAGTGGAAGTCCCACGATTTTAAATTTATGTATAAACGAGCAAATACATTTTGAAAGTTAAAATACATATATATTTTACAATTCGTTTAACTGAAACCGTAAGAATCAAAAGTGATTTTTGTGCGTGTCTGCTTTATGCATTTAATGTATAAAATGCGGAAAAGTGAGAAAATCCATCCAACACAGAGAAATAATACTTTCTATTCTGTGGTAAGATTGTATCAAATTCATTTAAACTTCCGTTTAAATTCGAAATCTATCTCTCAAATCAACGAAGGAATGCATTTTTGGTTTTAAATTCCACATTAGTAGCAACTGTATAATAACTAAACTTACCAAAATATTTGTAGAAAACCGCTAAAATTCTAGAAATTGCTGTAAAATCCAAAAAACAATAGGGAGATTATTGCTTGCTAATTCCATGCTGAAAAGATCAAGAGTTTGCGAGGATGAGCTCGATTGTTAACGAACAACTTGTGGAAAAAATTCAACGCTAAAATATAAATACGTACGCCAAATTTTCCAAAAATTCCTGATAAATATTGTACTCTCATCGTAAATATATATGGACCTTATAATGTGATGAAGACTGAATCGGTAAAAAAATGGATTAAAATTTAATTTCCCAAAATAAATTGGCCTACTAAAACTAAATAAAATAGATAAGTAAATAGTAAAAAAAATTGTGTAACAAAATAAATAATGATCTTACTTAAAATACTGCCCAATAAAACATGTCGAATAATTGAAAATTTACAAGCTTGGAAGCTAAATTTTAAAAGGTTTTCGGAAAATTCGGACGTCACATATTAAAAGAAACAAGTCTACATCCTACAAGTATAAAGAAAGAGGAGGGAGACGAAACTAGTACTTCTTGCCATTCAATCATGGAGGTAGGAAAGCTTACTTCCTACCTCCATGCATTCAATAGCGGGGAGGCAATTTTATGGCTTATCCATCACACTAAGGGGAAGCAAACATACTGCCCTAGGCTGGGTCATCTTAGAGAGATTTCAGAAAAAGAAAGCGATTTTTTTGGAGGGGTTTGTTGACTGAAAACAAGGCCATTTTCAAAGCATTTCGTTCCGAGGGGCGGGCTCGTTAATGGGTTAAACATCTTTTCTGCTATCTTAACAGATGTTGGACTGAGAGGTAGAATTCCACGAAAAAAAAACTTATCTTAAATTTCAGCAACGAAAAAAAAAGACTACAATGGGCAAAGGAACACATTAATTGGACAGATGATCAGTGGTCACAAGTTATATGGAGTGATAAAACTAAGATATCGTTATTCGGTAGTGATGGGCGAAAATATGTAAGACGTAGAATAGGAGAAGAGCTACATCCTGACTGCATTCAAGCAACTGTGAAGAACCCAGTTAGTGTTATGATTTGGTCATCCATGTCAGCAGATGGTATTGGTCGATTTCATGTCATCGATGGGACACTGAATGCCAGAAAATACATTGACACTATTCTAGAACCAAAACTTCTACCTTCCATCAGAGATCTCTTTCCCAACAATGCTTCGTTTATTTTTCAGCAGGATTCTGCTCCTTGGCACACGGCCAAAATATCCAAAGATTGGTTTCGTACAAAGAGCATTAAATTGTTGTCATGGCCAGGAAACAGTCCTGACCTCAATCCTATCGAAAATTTGTGGCACCGTTTGAAAACTCTTGTCCGAATGAGGCGCCCATCAAATAAAAGGGAGCTAATTGAGGCTATAATTGTTTCCTGGAATCATGTAATAACGAAAGAAGAGCTTAAAACTCTTGTCAGTTCAATGAAACGTCGATGTGAATCTGTAATCAAAAATAAAGGGTACCCTACTAAGTACTGATAACTCACTGCAATCATCACTATCTAATGTATACCGATAACTATTATCGTTTAACTTTTTTGTATTGCAAATAATTGAATTTTGTGTTTTGTTTTGAATTCAGTAGTAAATTCCCTTTAAAATGATATATACAAGTTTGCATTTTGTGAACGTAACGTTTTCTATAAGCATACAAATTTCAAAAACATAAAAATTTCCAAAAGTGTCCACAATTTTGGCCACCACTGTAAATATTAGGATATAAATTATTATTAGTAATAATTTTTATATTATAACTTAGCAGAATATCGTTTACCGTTAAAAATTATATATAAAAGAATTAAATTTTGTAAAAGAATAAAAAATATAATTAACTGTTCCATTTTGTCCTTTATGCATCTATTTATATAAAAATGGAATCTGGCTAGGGAATTTACGACTTGTATATGAACTAAAAATTGGTATCTTGGCAAAACTTGTCAGAGCATAAAAAGCGTATATTCTGTGAAAAAGTCTATTAATCATACTTCTGTATACGTAAATGCAGTTTATAATTACCAGCATAAGTATCATAATGGATTTTATTAAAACGACGAAAACTGAATGCTTGATCCTAGCATTATCAAACTACGCCTGTTTATCCCGTTAAATTTAGTCATTTTAAACATAAATTAGGTAGCATATCTTTTATGATACATTGAGTAATCTTCAGTGCTATGTAACTAATTCCCTAAATATGAAAGTATATGAAACTTAAATTAGGAATTATAGCAAATCATTCCATAGAAATATGCTATGCCTGTATTAGTCTAGAAAGGATCAGTTATGCGTAAATATTGTAGTAGGCATGTCAAGTAACAATTTGTCAGCAGTATAGATATCATTAATTTAAAGGAGATAATTACGATATGTGTGCCTTTTGTTTTAGCACAGTTTTGCTCCCATTACTTTTAAGCTAAACATATCACTTGAAATAAATCTCTTTCTAAAAATCAGAAGGATATTATTAAAAATTCTTCTTTATAAATATAAAGTTTATCCTTTATTATATAAATAATTGAAATACTTAAATTTGATATTCTAATAAATATTTTATCTTAACTTTCTGAAAAATTGAATTTCTTTTAAAATGTATAAAAATGAATTAAATCCTGAATTTTTTAGTCTTATGATAATAATATTTTATAATCATCAGTTTGTATATCCGTATATGTTAGAAGAAAGTATCTCATTCTTTTTTGAGGGCTCTTGTGATGTAAGTGATAGTAGATTGGACTAGCAGTCGGAAGGTCTGCGGTTCGTGTCCGTGCTAGAGCATAGAGGATTTTTCGTTATTTTCTCCTCAGAAAAACGGAATGCATGGAAACGTAATAGACGATAATTCGTGAACACATGAATTAGGCCGACAGAGTCTCGTGCTTCTTCTCTTTCGCCCTATAAGAAAGAAAAAATAAGGAATTACGCCATTCTTCCTATCTTGCTACAAACGGATGTTCTTCCAATTAGAATTTGGAAGACTTTGTTGATAGAAGAATAACGACAGCACAGCTGAATTTTCGCATTTCTTGCTTCGAAAAAATCCAAGGTCCGCCTAGTATTCCGCCTTTCGCAAATTTTTCAAATTTTCTTTTTCTGTTATCGCTTTTCCATTACAGTATGTTGATAGGTGAAACAACTCCGTAAAACGTTTTTTACGTAATTTACGTTCAAGTTACTTTAAACACAATTTTCGGAATTAAACTTACATATGGGTTCCCTCTTTTTTGATACTTCTAGTAAATTTATATTAGGAGATAATATAATCAATATTTCTTTAGTAAATAAATTATTATTATCTTAATTTGCGCAAGTGTTAGAAAAACTTGTTTTCGAGCTAAGTGAATTTTAGATCATCCATCATATTCAACATTCAACGCATTTTATCATTTTATTATACAAAAGTTTTATACCTTAGAGAGTATATCTTTTCTACTAGATTTCGTATTGCTTGAATTTTGAGGGAAAAGGAAAGTCAAGATTCCTACAAATAAAAAAAAATGTACTTTCCGTTCAGTGCTGTATCTCTTTTTACTGACGAATTAACACCAATAGATAGGCTGTTTTCTTCCGAAGGTTCGGCCTTTGTGTAAACGATTAGGGAAAACCGGAAAAGCAATAAAATAATTTTTCACTCATGAATCGGCATCTTCAAGAAGCATCGACTCCCAGTGAGTAAAAGCGACCATCTGGGAAGATGTATTTAGCATAAAATGGTTTGAAAATCTAAATAACATTAATTTAGAGAAATTTTTATGGATGCAGTATATAATTCTTAGATAAAAGTATAAAAGTAAGTAAAAGAGGGCGATGTAAGGTTTTTTCGCTACTTTTAATTTTTAGAATAGAGCCCCAAACATATTACTGTCGACTCGGATTTAGATTTGCTAAACTTTACTAAAGCACCCGATATCTATCTTCTAAGATAGAAATATTCCACTTCCGGCGAACTTTCTAAGGAAAGCTTACACAAAGCATTTAGGTTTACATATAGAGAAAAATCATGAAAATTCCATGCAGCTGATCTATTCCGTCGTTGAAAATAGAAGCCTACAAGAATTCATAGTGTTGTGTTGCTTCAGCGACTAGATTTCTCACTTTGATTTTGGAATTAGAAATATAATTACAAAGATCTCCACTAGAGGAGATCATAATTTATTACTTTTTTCACACATATAAAATCTGGTTAAATATGTTTCCTCGTTTATAAATTATAGAAGTTTTTTTTTTTTTTTTTTTTTTTCAATAATTCCTGATATTTTAAAGGAAAAATTTCATGTATTTTTTTTTTTTTTTTCCCCGTGGAAAGTTTAAATAATCGTTGATTGAAACCACACTAATTTTAACTAACAATCTGAAAATGATACAAATGACGTGAACTCTTTCATAATTATATTACTCATTAGCATTAAAAAAACTTAACTTGGATTGAAGATTACCTCATAAGAGTATTTTTTAATTTCCTAATTTAGATGCATTACAGTTTGATAACACATATCTAATAATACATAATAATAAGTCTGGTTTTACTACCGCCATATCAGTGGCGATAAGACCGCTAAATACTAGTTGTTCGATTTGGATTCAAACTCAGACGAACGAATGCGATGGCTGTGTGGTATTTTTCCATGTATAACATGAGTATGAGCTATTCGTTAGAAAGTCCTCTATGAAGGCATCTTTCTCCTTAAAAGCAGATAGTCCTCGTGTATTTTGCTGTATTCAAATAATCCTAGCCTTCAAACTACGGCACCTATCACAAATCAAGATGAAAATTTTCTAAACAAGATTTTAAAATCGGGCTGTGGGGGTTCCAGTGGCCAGTCGCTAAAACCGCTGAATACTGGTAATTCGACATGGGTTCAGACCCTGACGAACGCGCTTGTTCTATGAAAGTTTTCCAGGGTTTTTCTACGTTCAGTGTGGATGAGATCTAGTTCCCCTTAGAAATTCCCTCCATGATAGTTTCAGTTCTCTTGAGCAGATTCCAAATCCATTAAATTTTCTTTATTAAATACAATTGTAATTCTTTCTTTCTTTTGAGCGGGAAAACTTTTTTTAATACGTTCATAAGCAACTGAAAATTAGGGAAAGAAAATAATTTTAAATTGGCATAAAACTTTGTCGATTTCTACAACAATCTATATAAATGCGTTTTCAAAAACTTCTGCTGAAATATGAAGAGTTGTATTTGTAAAGCATTTATTATTTAGATTTGTAATTATATACTCAGCTTTTAGTTTTCATAACCTTCCATTCATCAGAATAAAGTCATTAAGCGTAAGGGGGGCGAAAAAGGAATTTTAAAGAAAGGATTATTTTTAGAAAATGACTCAAAATTTCCTGAGCTAGTATAAGTAATTATGTAACTCAAATAATTAAATATTTGCCAAAATTTTGTTGACCTCTCTCAGTCTTACCAATATTTCTATATAGATATAGAACATAAATTAATATCGATAATGCGTATCATAGATAGTGGAGGATATAGAATGAGCATTACAATATGTAATTGTCGCAAAAGCAGCCACTTTGATAAATGAACATAACTGTCGGGAATCGCATATGAATATCACATACATGCTTTATAATACCAAGAATGTTATAAAATGACGGTTATCTGATATCAACATTTACCGAACTTTCCAAAATGTTTAAAAATATAATATTTAAGAGTCGGCAAGTTTGTTTAAAAAATTGTATGCATTTCAATCACGGTGTTTGTCGCTATAATCAGAAGCTCGTTATCGATATTTATACTATTTTTCTATAAGCTACAGAGTTCAAATTTTGTACTCACACCGTTTACAGATGGAAATACGACGTGGTAAACCGAGTTTTATAAAATTTGATTTAGAGGTCTTAAAATTTAATGTTGAAAAAAATTTTTGCGCGTATTTCCATTTAAAGAATAAACTAAAAATCTCACAGGTTTTAAGTTTGCATCACTTTACAGAGCGTAAAATAGCTTTTGAATTTGTAGCTTTTGAAATAAAATTTGCATAAAATTAATATAATTTCTGATTTTGGGCGAATTCTTAAAACTTTATACTTTTATGAGGTAAGAGGAATTTTGGAAGTAAAAGTCTGAACCAAAAGGAGAAAATAATTTGTCGTACAGATTAGTGGGAATAAGAGCCCCTTTGAAAAATTCCTGTACAGTTTTATAACAAAAATAATAGATTCCTAAATAACGAAATCAAATAATCGAATTGTCAAAAGTATAACATTTATAAATTTATCAAGAGAGCCGCACGTTTTTTATTATTTGTGATATAAATATTTAGAAATTTTTTAAAAGAGAATTATTCAATCACGTGTTCCCAGTAAATTATATAATACATTATTTTTCTCATTTTAATTCATTAATAATTTTATGAGTCATAAATAAAAGTTTATTTTGTAAAAACCTGTTTATTTTATTCAATAATTGTTCTAAAACGAAAATTCCTAATTCCTTTTATATATACATTCACTTTGTAACTGGTAATAAATTTGTTTCCTTAGAATCAGTGTAAGGCCTTTATCTCAAAACATCAAGAAGACTTCTCCCCGCGCTAATGACAGCCATTTCCCATTGTCGTCAGGGGTGCGTGGACCCTTGTCCCCTTAGGCAATGAGAGTTGGAAGACGTACAAAAATACGGGCTAGTCGTTTTTGGCGTATTTTTTCGCTATTACAAAAACACGGGAAGATCCGTTTTCGAGGGTACATTTAAACTAACAATAATCCGTAACGAACTTTTAAGAGACTTGCATAAAAGAACGAGAAAATACGGGTCAAACCGTTAAAGGGTTAACACTCCGCCAGTGAAATTCAGATGGCCTCTCATATAGTTTGCACTAAATGCAATATCAGGACGTGTTCTACAAGAAAGGTTTTATAATAGGCTATCTCTGGCTTACCTATACGGAATTTGGTCGCTTTCTGCTTTTATATCTCTCCATTCTTCATCATCTACCATTTGTTGTTTTACAGTGGGATCCATGGGTGTTGATGCTCCCCTGACTGATTCTAATTTGAACTCTTCCAGAATTTCTTCTATATAAGCTGTCTCATCTAATGTCAACGTGCCATCAGTAGGTAAAGTGCAGAATCGCCCAATTATATAGCGCGTATCGATGTGTAATTGGACAAATTCAAAAGAGTGTGCAATGCCAAGTTTATACAATTCTCTGATGTTTTTAAGTGAAAATAAGTCTATGTGTACATGGATACCGAGTTTGTGCAATTCTTTGACTTGTTATTTTCAAGTTGGCGATTTTGAGGAACGCACAAAGCAGTGGGTGATTCTTCACTTTCCCTGCCATCAGAATGCTTCTGGATCCTCATAGATTAGTATTTCATTTGTTTTACCAAGGTCTCTCGCTTTGAATCTTTGCACAACTTTATGCTTAAATGTGGTTATTTCTTCTATGGTCCCAACAATTAACATGTCATCTACATAGATACCAAGATGTAATGCTTTGTTTGGATGGTAATATGGATGGGATTTTGAGCGTGACAGTCCACAATTCTTCAAGAATGTATCAAAGCATTCATTCCATTGTCTTCCTGATTGCCTTAAGCCATACAAGCTTTTCTTTAAATGGGACACTAGATGTTCTGTATCTTGCTCTTGAGATCCTTCAGGTTGTACAATATATATGTCTTCCTTGAGTAAGCCATTTAGATAGCCAGCAGTGATGCCCATTTGATGAATTTCCATTTGTAACTCGACAACAAGGGCTAGAAGGATTCTATAGATTTTATCTTTATAACAGGGAGAAAATCTCTGGAAAATCTCTACCAGGGACTTGTGAGTAGCCTTTAGCTACTAATCGAGCTTTAAATTTGATTATTTCTCCTTCTGCATTTTGTTTTTCTTTGAATACCCATTTGCATCCTATAGGTTTGATGCCAGCTGGCTTTGGAACCAATTCCCATGTCTGGTTTTCGTACGCATTAGACAATTCTTCTTCATGGCTTCTTTCCACATCTCTGCATTTGGTGAATTCATTGCTTCTTTTACACTTGTCGGATTCTTACAGATTTTGATGGGAGGATGTTCTTCACAAACAGCTTTATATAACACCGGATCCGCATAGTAAGTCTCAGGTCTCCTTTCTCAAGTTCTTTTCCTGATTCCAATTAGGGTCTTTCTTACTACTATCAGAATCTCCCAGCAATGCTGATTGTGTCTTCAATTTCTTTTGCTGTGTCATTTAATGCGGCTTCAACATTTTCGACTCCTGTGGTGGTGCAACTGATGGGTACTTCCCAATGGAACAACATTTACTTCACTGTCAGAATTGTACTCATGATTTAAGTTGAAGGTCACTTCATTTTTCTACTTTGCATGAGTAGCCTTCAGGATATCCTATTTCGGATATCTATAAAGACACATTCTTGAGCACGCTTCTTTTGCTTTCCTTTCTGCAGCGTTTTGTCAATTTGAGCAAAAATTCCACAGCCAAATAATCTCAGGTGACTAATTTGCACAGGCTTCTTGGTCCACAGTATGCTTTCTTCGGTAGCTTTTGATGGACACTTGTTGCGCAAACAACAGGCAGTAGTCACATCATCTGCTCACAGTTCTTGTGGGATGTTGGACTGTAGAAGACATCTAGTCATATCAAATGGAGTATGGTTAATTTTTTCTGCAACTCCATTTTGTTGTGGTGTCCAGGAAGCTGTGAGTTGTCTTGTTATTCCATTTTTAGTTAGGAAATCATCAAATTCATTGTTGACTTATTCCGCTCCATTGCGGCTTCGTAGAGTAGTGATTTTGAGCCCATGAAAATTTTCAACATCTGTTTTATATTCCATGAATTTTTCAGTCTTGATCTTTAGATTTCAAGTTTTAACCACAGTTTTAAGTTACATTAAAAAATTTCTTTAAAAGTTGTAGAGAATGCAAGAGTCCGAATTTCATATTGGATGTTTTTTAAAGTATCCCACGCTTCTTTCGCTCTTTCACAGTCAGCGATGTCATCTAAAAACTGGTCTTCAACCACTGAAAATAGGAAGGTTAAGGCTTTCTCGTTAATTTTCTTTTCATCATTCTTTAATTCAGCACCGTAACCTGGATCAGTCGCTTCCCAACAATTTTTTGAACTAAAACAGCTCATGCTCGGATTTTCCAAGCATTGTAATTATTTCCGTCGAGTTTTTGAATCTTAATATCTTCCATCGGTTCACTTTCAACGTGTTATGCTTAGCTTTGGCGCTGTAGATGTTGCTTCCTTTTCTTTCGGAAAAAAATCAAAATTTCTTTTTCATTTCTGCCAATAAACTTCTTTACTTCCGCAGGACCGACAATATTAAAGTTAAAAAATATGGTCTCAATGAAATGTGATCAAATGTAGTTTTAATGAAATTTATTGAAACATTCTAAACAAATATACGGCTTAGCTTACAACAAAATAAAAGCTTACGAGAAGTTATCAATGTTCCTTGGTGTATCCCAAACCCTTACATTCACAGACCTTCAAATAGAACCTATACAAGACTATATTAAACACTTAGCAGTCAACTTTTTCACTCAGTACAATCCCACAGTAATAGACTTATTAGCACTCTCAGACATTCCCCGCACCCCAGGGAAAAACATCGTTATCTCTATGATATCCTACCCACATAACAAATAATATCAAAATTGACTTATTTACACTTAATTAACTGTGCGGTTTGCACCCGCTGCTTCATCTCGTAACGTCATTGACCTCATCCCCCCCCAATACGCCGCCACTAGCGCAGACCAGATTTTCTTCTCACCCCCTCCCACAATACTGTTCTTTGTTTTTGCCATAGACTGCTTATCAGAAGTCAGGGAAAAAGATGTTTCTACATCTTGACACTAGAGAATAACATACGATCTTCATCATCAGAAAGCGGAAGAAATACCTTATAATTTGAACAATTATATTCCATGAATGCATTTCAGTTATGTATTTGTAGCAAATATGGTGTTGCAAAGATTTCAGTATTTTAATTATTTGAAGTCCAAGTTTACCTTACATTCATCACCATTAAAAATAAAAATGACTAACACATCAGAAAAATCTATAAATATAAATCTTATTCAAAGATATTTGAAGACAGAAATTTAATTAACCAATTTTTATTCAGTTTTGTGAAAAAAATAAATTTTTATTCATGTTTTGGAAAATGGTTTAGATTTTTTACAGATATACTGAACTTTGAATCACAAAATCCTCTATGTAGAGAAACCCGTGAAATATACTTCATGTACAGAAATAACAGAATAATGTTTATTTAATATCTTATGCTAATTTATTAGAATTTCAAAGTATGATAAAGATTTTATCGCATTTGTAATAATTATATTTCAATATAAACTCAATTATGCAGGTTAAAAAAATGTTTTTATGACACAGGATGTCTGTTAGTGGCATAGTGGTAAAACTGTAGCACACTGGTAGTTTGTCCCGGAGTCAAGTCCTGGCTAATGGAATTTCATCATCTTAAGCAAAGAACCCACAAGTGTTTTTGCATATTCTAAATAATCATAATCCTATTGGTTCATGAAAATAATTAGGAAAAAGAAAATTTGTTTTGGTTAAAGCAATGACTTCCATAAATTAAAAATAATATATTCATATTACAAGTACAATTAATTTATTTAGAAACGTATTCCTATTTATTATGGCTGGATAAATGACTCTCATATATATAAATATTAAAAAATTATCATTCTAATCAGAAATTAATTATCTGTAAATATGAGTGATCTGTAATCCAAGCCATAAGTAGAAAAATCACTATATTTCATACTATAAAAAGAAAATCATTCCATTATGATTAGAAGCACGATTATTTACTTAAATAGATAATTAACAAACTTCTTAAATTCATGCGCTTATAAAGAAATTGTATGTAAAAATAAGTGAGGTAATGCAAGCTATAAGTACAGAAGAGCAGGAAATTTTGTAAACTTTTTAGTATAAAAGTAAAATTATTTTATTCAAATCACAGATGTAATTAATTTATTTAGAAAATAAGCAAATAAATAGCAGTAATAAGAATAAATGAAATCCCATGAATGAATTGAAGGATCTACTTTTAAACTTTACTTTTAAACTACTTTTCATTCATATGGATAAATAGAAAAATAAACAGCATAAGCACATATTTAAAATGTCTACAAGCAAAGTCCCGTGATTATCAGCAAGATTTACTTACGAACTCACATGACACCGAATACGAAGTATATACATATAGAAAACTTCCTTTTCCCTTATGTTAGCTAACATCTGAACTAGCAATCTAAACAGTCTTCCTGCTGTTCAGCACGTGTTGCCCAAGCTGCCAAATGTAATTTCACGTAGCTTGTCAAGCATTTAAAATGTAAGCTTGGGGACTTTGCTAGCAATGGAAGGAATTGTGGTAAAATTTCTGTCAGAACGCAAAATTTGGGTGAAAAGTGTTTAAGGAGAATAATTTGGAAATGCACTTCTTTGATAGCCGCTGCTACCAACGATTGCATGAAACTGAGTCTCCTAAATTTTCTGATGATTTTTAAGGAAAAACAGATATCTACGTACTCTGGGAGAAGAAAAGTGCAATAAAATTAGACTTGAAGAAAAATGTGTTTTATTTTTTTAATGTATTGCATAACCTTTATTTAATAATTCAAATTTGTATTTTAAATTTTTAAAGTTGTTTTCTTTTCATTTATTGATAACGTTTACCGATTTATGATAAATATCTATAGTTTGGGAATCTTTTTTTTTGCGGAAAACCGCAAAGCACCCATTGCAGTTTTATTCACCAAGCCCGCCAACGGCCCACAAAATCAAAATATTTTAGGGGTTGGAAATCTCATCGTTCTGAGCGCTTAACACTATGTTAACAGCCGTGTTACCAATCATCAGTCACCCCTCCCGCCATATTTTCTTCTGCAAACCGAAAACTTCCTTAATTGTATGAAAATATTTCTATCTATTCATTGTTTAAAGTTCATAAAAAATAACACGAAAAGCTAAAAAAATAATAATAAATAAGTGAAGAATAATTGAAATCTGTAAATGCGAACAACGGAGGTGATAATTCACCAAAATCAACCTCAGAGAAATGGTTGCAACCTTCGAAAAAGCGAATAGGTTGAATCTGCTGGGTTACCAGGTTCGAACTATTATCGCTAATGTTGGCAATGTTTACATTAACAGGGTTCTTTGCAAAAGTGCTAGTTAGGGAAAAAAGACATAAAAGCAGAACCTTTAGTGCAGGTAATAAATACTACTCAAATCTATAATTTTCTGCCAATTTGGAAGCTTTTCAAGCCTTCAGCTCAGAAACTTGGTGGCCGCAATTCCCAAAACAGATCAACCTAATTTTGGACATCTTGTTCAGAATGGAGGATAGCACAAGTAAGATGGGTTAATCTTTAGATTATGGTAACTTGGCGGTTTTTTTTGGTGAAAATTTAGCGACCAACCCTGCTACAGCAACCTGCTAGTTTTTGTTTGGTCGCCATTTTGTTTTCACGAAGTAAAGGCATTTTTTTTTACTCAATATTTTTTTCCAACAATCCGCTAGCCGAATTGCGCTTATCCTAGAACTTTTATGGAACAAAAGTGCTTAATCATGACGAAGATCAGGTGCGAAATTGGGAGAAAGTGCAGAATCGCAAACTGCTTGCCGCGTTTTTAAGAATTGCACATACACAGTATCCATGTACATGTCGACCTATTTTCACTAAAAAAAACATCCCAGAATTGCACAAAAATGGCATAGCGCACACTCTTGACTTTATCCATGTACACTGTTAAAGTCCTAGCTAGTAACCTTTATCGCCTTACCAAAATGTCGCCAAACTACCTGTTACCATATTCCAAGGATTAGCCGTAAGATGTAGCTGCAGGTGTGAAAAAAGGTAGAAGTCCGAAGGAGTGATACCGGGGCTATATAGTGGGCGTGAGAAATGCCCCAATTGAGTGCAGCCAGTAGATGCAGACACGTGTTTTTTTTTTTCCATTACCTTTTTGTATTGGAACCCAATTTGAAGTTTTTCCTTGATAGCAGTGTCAGAACAGACTAGCATCTCAATATACACTTTACTGTTGAGGGTTTCATTCTTTTCCAGATAATCTTTGTGAATAATACCACGGCAATCCCATCAGACACAAAGCAAAGGTCCTTTTGTTAGTCAAATTGCACTTCAAAAGGAATATCTAGCTAATCACTTACTCGAATACCTATTTCGGTGTGAAGTTAAACTAACAGCAAGATCCATCTACATAAATTTAAACACAACTAAAGATTATATCTTTTCAGAGTATTATATCTCTGGTAGTATACTTTTAACAGCATAGGTTTTAGAAAAGGGGCCCTTTTCAGGGCCATAAAAGTCTGAGGAAAGAAATGAAGTATTGCTAGATATAAGGTATGCAAACTTTTAAAACTCTTTTGGAATAATAGAATTAGAAATATATTTCAATACTAATTTTAACATTTACTTTACATTTTTATGCTAATCTTTATATAACATCATGCTTTCTATGAACCTGAACTGTATTAAATACCATTTTTAGGTAAAAGTATATTTACGGGTACTCCTTGGCGAAAATTGGTTGTGCATGGATATCGAGTTTGTACAATTCTTTGACCTGTTATTTTCGCTTTATGTAGCGGCGATTTTTGGCATAAAAATCGACCCATTTTCACTTCAAAAAAAAATCACAAAATTGCACACTTCCTTGACTTTTATCATGTACACATCGGCCTATTTGCACTAAAAAAATTCAAAGAATTGCACAAACTAGGCATTGCGCACTCCCTTGACTTTTTCCATGTACACATCGAACTACATTCACTTGATAAGTCAAAGGAGCAGCCAACAAAAAAATATATAATCTCTATAAACTACATTTAGAATTAAAAAATGAAATAACATAAAAAAGGAAATTCATCTTTGCACTACACAAAGGAAATATCCACTTACCTTATTTAAGAATTAACACATCTTCAGTCAAACAAAATTCCTTAACAGCATCCAAAAAATTCCTAAAATTATCTAAACAAGAATCTGTATAATGGTGTCGCCACATAAATTCACAAAAATAAGAGTAAAAAACATCCTCCGTAGGGCCGATATCGTTCGACCATACGCATTTCCTTCCTACAAACAGGACACTTAATAATTGCTACTAAGTAAACCTTCAGTTGCACACCAGTCAATTAATGCTTTTTTTCCCTTCGTTCTAAATCGTACAGAACTTCAAATTAATCTTACCACATTCAGCCATTTTACCGTGTAAACCACAAAATAACAATGTTGTGACGAGGTCACATTGAATTAATTATTTACTACGTTAAGGCAATATTTAGATATTTGCATCAGATTCCTTTGGTGACAATTTCATTTTTTTCGCCAACTTGCGTTGTAAGGTGAGGAACAGATTGCATCAGACAACTGTTGTAAGCGGAGGAAAGTATTGCGTCAGACAACTAGCGTCTTCACTTCTGTTTGCCTGGGTAGCTGAAGGTATTTTGCGATTGGTTGCCTTCTGACGCTGGATCTTTTTTTCATTGGGATTTCCGAGGATGGACAGCGAGGGTGACGGTCGCTCGTGTAACGAGCTCCCGCCAACGCAGGGTAATTCTCTGAATTTGTGTGAAAATAATGTGGTTTTTGATGAAGATATGAACGAAGAAAGGGATCATGCTCCCCCTGTGCAATCGGCGTCGCCAGATGATGAAAGCATAAATACTGTCATCCAGTTCTACGATCTGAAGCAACAGTTTGAAGCTATCCAGAGGCAGAAGAGCTTCATGAAGCAAACTCCTTCTCCACTGGACACTAATGGATACGATCAACTCGACCGGGCGGGTAAGTCACTTTTCCACAAGATTAATGACATTGCTAATGCTCTAGATGTTCCAATTTTTCATCTTCCCTCAACTAGAGAGGAATTTTTAAATATTTTGGAGAGCGAGCGCTTAGCCAAGATGGCCGCCGCTCAATCCGCAGAAGATCCTTGCAAGCACGAGGCATCTAATCCCACGCACGAGGTGCGGGGGAAACCAGTCCAGTCTACGTCATCGCGGAAGCGAAAGACGCAGACAATAGACTCAGACGGGTTTATCACCCCCGCGGCTCGAAAGCAAGGGAAGGCGCCTATTGTGGATCTTACAATAGATGATTTGGCTTTAAACGCTAAAGATAAAAATAGCTCTATTCCAAATTCTAAATTGACAGCCGCTGAAAAAAATGCTACTCCTAAAAAGGAGAGGAGTACTAACAAGTACGAGAAAATCAAAAATTCTTTAATCAATGAGCCTTCTAATGAAGCAGAAATTGTTACTGCAAGTAAAAGTGAGGGAGTAAATTCCGAGCAGGCACGGAACGTTCCCCCCCCCCCCACCGCAGTCTGAGATTCCCGCAATACATCTCAAAAGCAGCAAAAACTGGAAGACGCAAGTGTCTTTCATGAGAGAAATTGCCCCAAACTTACGGAGCATACTGACTGGACCTTATCTCAAAATTTTTGTTCAGACAGAGCTGGAGTTCAGGGAGGTTACCCGCTGGATGAAGCAAGCCGGCATCCAGTTCAAAACTTTCGACTTAAAGCAGGACCGGCCAGTCAAAATTGTTATCAGAGGCCTCCCTGTTGAAACTGAAATCGGGGATATCAAAGAGGAAGTTGAGGCGATGGGATTTAAAGTGCATCGCATCGTTCGGCTTACTCAGCCTGGCTCCAGACACCCAATGCCACTTGTATATTTACAAGTTATCCCACACCCCTTCCTCGATCATCTGTTTGCCGTCACTGACATGTGGGGCACAGAGATCAGCATTGAGCGTTACCGCGGCCGCAAGGGCCCTACTCAATGCTTTCGGTGCCAGGGCTTTTTCCATTCTTCGGAACTCTGCACTCTTCCAATCCGTTGTGTCAGATGCTCTGGACCCCATTGGGCACGTGAGTGTACCAAAGGATTAGATGTACCAGCCACTTGCTGCAACTGCGGTGGAGATCACCCAGCATCGTACAAATCTTGTCCCCGATACCCTGGCAACAAACGGGCTCGCGGTAAAAATTCCGCGCCTAGGACTAGGGCAGCTGCTCCAACAGCCCCCCTCAGGGTTCTTCTAAACCCCCAGCAAACGCTGAGACAAGACGCCCCATGCCTGCTCCCCCGAGCAACGTCAGTTCACCATCTTATGCACAGATGGTGAAGAACACCACCGAGCACGGATTCAAATCCACGAATCCAAGACTGCCGGTTGCAGAAGCCCCAGCAGTGTCAGCCACAGCAGAGTGTAGCAATGATTCAGACGACGTCTTCTCATCTACACTAAAATGCTTAATTGAAATCTCCCGCGACCCAGCGGTAGGCAAGCAGATGCTTTAATGAGGGCATTTTATATTTATGAAAGCTATGTTGAGCTTTCAACCTAATTAGGCTTTTTTAGACCGATGTCTTCTGTTTTTTCAGTGATGAACCTTTAACAACGGCTTAAAATTCAATTGTATAAATAACAGTTCAAACACCATCAGAGAACTGACCATTTGCACATGGAATGCCAATGGTTTAACTTCAAAAATTCACGAAGTTCGTGATTTTGTTGTAGAGCACGATATTGACGTGTTTTTAGTCCAATAGACTCACCTTACCCCAGGGAATACTCCCAAAATTGGGAATTATGACATTTATTGTACTGACAGGGTGTCAGAGGGCAGAAATCCCTGTGGCGGCACTTGTATCTATGTGAAGCGTTCGTTAAAGCACCACATGATACCGACCCCTGATTTAAATTTTTTGGAAGCGACAATCATCAAAATTTTCCTTCAAAATTCCTCCCCGCTGACAATAGTCTCAGCTTATTTACCTCCACTGTCTACAGCACGTGGAAGGCCAGCTTTTCCTGTCAGTGATTTTGATAAAATTTTGAATATTTCAAATCACCTAATAATTGCTGGTGATCTAAATTCACGCCATACCGCATGGTTTTGTTCTAACAGGAACAGGTATGGTATTAGTCTAAATTCATGGTGCCAGAGTAACCATGTACAGATCATTGCTCCTACCCTCCCGACCTTTTACCCTCATAGAGGGTCCCCTGCAGTTCTTGATCTGGCTGCCTTTTATAACATATTCTTTCGGCATGAGATAAAAGTGATTCAGGAATTGGACTCTGATCACTACCCCGTTTTGATATCCCTAGATATTCAAAATCGATACTCAAAATTAGAGGAGCAAGTCTCAACAAACTGGGACGACTTTAGATTTATTTTGGAAAAAACTTCACTCCCTCCCATCAAAATTTCCAGCAATTCGGACTTTGACAGGCATATCAAAAGTTTGGAGTCTTTACTGAAAGAAGCGAGAGCTGCGGCTTCAAAGCCACGTAAACATCCAGGTGCTAGGCTCCCACCTGAGACTAAATTCAAAATTAAGCAGCGAAATTACTTGCGAAGAATTTGGCAAAGGTCACGAGATCCCAATATCCGTGCCCAATTTCGCAAGATACAGAACGAGATAAGGACCGAAACCCGCTTATTAAAACAAGCGGAGTGGAAAACATTCATTGAGTCCCTAACGACTGAAGACAAATCGATTTGGCGCGCAGCCGCCCGATTACGCAAACATAAAACACACATTCCGCCCCTTCAAACGGCCGATGGCGCGCAGATGGCCTACACTGACTCAGAAAAGGCAAATGTCATAGCTGACAGCCTTGCAACTCAATTCACAACAAACCACGACTCCTACTGTAACCGTCCGGTTACACAGGGGCGCATACAAGCACGGGTTAAAGATTTCCTATCACAACCTACCACACCAGAACTCAGGCCGACGGACCCTTCTGAAGTCATGGTTTTCATTGACAAACTGAAACCTGACAAGGCACCTGGTATAGATTCTATTTCGAATCGCATGATCAAAAACTTCCCCCCTATGTTTATCGTATGGATCACGGTCCTCATAAATTTAATGCTCAGGAGAAGCTATTTCCCCGACTGTTGGAAAATTGCAGCAGTCGTTCCCATTCCAAAACCGGGACAAAATTTAAACCTGCCCGTCAATTACAGACCCATCAGTCTGTTATCTTCTCTCTCTAAGATCTATGAATTTGTCTTACTTAATCGCCTGAATGAATTCTGTCGGGATCAAAATTTACTAATCCCGGAACAATTCGGCTTCCGACCTAAACACTCCACGGTACACCAGTTACTCCGTGTAGTGGAATTCATTCATGCAGGCTTTCGTAAGCGAGAGAGAACTGGAATTGTCTATCTAGACGTTGCCAAAGCCTTTGACAGGACTTGGCATGACGGGATTATTTACAAGCTCATGCGGCTTGGTTTTTCGGCTCATCTCATTAAAATTATTAACTCGTACTTGACCGGACGCAGTTTCCGCGTGCGAGTTAACCACGAATTCTCCTCTCCCCGCCCAATCTATGCTGGGGTGGCTCAAGGAAGTCTTCTCGCCCCCGCAATCTTTAACCTTTATGTGAATGATATTCCTAAGGCCCCAAATATCGATCTTGCACTATACGCAGACGATACAGCCATCATTTCTCAACACTCTAACACCCTCCAGGTAATCTCACAATTACAGAGTTACCTTTCGACCTTAGAACTCTGGCTCGGTCTGTATAAAATCAAAATTAATGTCGCAAAATGTGCTGCCACCATGTTCATCCGAAGAAATATCCCAAATTTACCCAATTTAATGCTCTTCGGTGAACCTATTCCCTGGGTCTCTTCTTACAAATATCTAGGTGTTTTACTAGACTCAAAATTAACTTGGCAGCCTCACATCCGCAAAATCATAGCGGGTGCGACAGCTGTCAAGACCGCCCTACGCCCCCTCTTAGCTAGTCATAGCGACCTGTCAACTGATAACAAAATCTTGCTCTACAAATCAATGATTAGGCCGGTTCTTACGTATGCGTGTCCCGTATGGGGCCCATGCGCACTGACTAACAGAAAACATGTCCAAATTTTTCAATCTAAAATGCTTCGGCAAATTCTAAAAGCTCCGTGGTATGTACGGAACGAAGAGATTCATAACGACCTCAAAATTATGCCCATTAATCGCTATATACAGCGACTTTCGGAAAAATTTTTCAAAAATATTCAACGTGTCGCTAATCCTGTGCTTCATATGCTACCCGTATACGATCCTGCAGTTGCTTCTTCCCGAAAGAGGCCCAGAGCGGTACTCAATAGGGAATATTCGGCTCTGCCTTTTAAACGGGCTAGATATGAGCACACCGATAACCACGTGAATAATTACCTCTCGTTCCTTAACCCCCCCGCCTCTAAAGTTCTTTAATGCACACGGCATTAACTCGAGGAACCTCTTTAACGTTTCTTTAACAAGAAACATCACAGTCAAATAGGACTGCTTTAACTTACTATCATCTTTCAACTAAAATAAAACTGAAAAAGTTCCCTCTAAAACTGAAAAATATTCTTTAAATTTTAACTTCTCTCTTCTTTTAAGAAGGAACTTTCTTAGGCGCTTAACAGCGTCCTTTTTGGCTTTTAAAAACCGCAATGACTAGCGGTCAAAAATAAAATGAAACTTCTCCCTCCCAGCTGATCACTGACAGAACCACTTTTTCGACCTGTAAACAGGTTCCCCCCTCCCCCCCACCTCGAAGAGCGCGCATCGGAATTCCCCTGCGTGCCCTTCATCTGACGTATGCCAAGAAAATGATTATCAAGGTTCAAGGAAACTTCACCTTTTATATTTCTAGTCAAAATTTTTATGGCTGCCCCTATCTAAATTATTCTGGCCCTTTTTCGGCGCAAAATTAAGACCTTCTGAGTTTTTTTTTGCCTTTTTTTGACTCAGTGTGAAGGCACTTACTCCAAGTCATTCGGCTTATCAAAATTTTTACTCTATTTGACAATACCCTCTTTCGGATGATTAAATTTCCTTTGAAGATGTGGAGGTAAAGGCGTAATTGCCTATGAACTCCGTAAATTGCACTTCCTTGATCCTTGATCCTTTTTTTCATTGGGCGGCAAAACTTAACTAACTTTATAAAAGGCGGTATTTTTTGTCTACCAAGAGCATTTTTTTCAAAAGCGGTGGTTAAAGCAGCAGAAGCTGCTAATTGCCTCCTAACCATTCAAAAGACAAGACAAGACAAGAATGTCTACCAAGAGGGAGGAGATTGTGAAGGTGCGAGATGGAGATGCTGCATAGAGAAAGACAGTAAGAGTGGAGTAAAAATGCAAACTTGTGGGAGTTTATCGTGCAAGCTTTCTTTGGTCTCCCAGTGTGTATGAAGGAAGTGATTTTCTTTCTCTTTGATGTTGTAGCTGCAAAATTTAAGCTAATCTCCTTTTTTCCCGGGCATGTCATTTTCGCCCGGCATCCCGATGAAGAGTATCTGCATGTTTTTGAGCTGAAATACACCAAGTCTTCGAAGGGCTGTGTGGAAGAATTGATCCATCCTTTTTTTTTGTTCTGAGTGAGGAGGCCTCATATCGTCATGTGACATACCGGATTAAAAAAAAAGTGAATATCTCTTCAGTATTGTTAGTATCCAATAAAGCAAGAATTAAATCTGTTTTCACGTGTTTGTCACTCTCTCGTCACGGCGGGCTATAGACCTGGATCTTGTCCTGGGGTAAGTTGCCACAATATTCCTGTTTATCATAACATGTGACATATACGTTTGCCACCACAACCAACGAAAATAATCATTACCACACTTGGTGCCGTGCCCAACCGTTTCGTGTGCTGTGGCAATTACATTAACGTTGCATTGAACTGTATCTATTCTAAGACTGTATTTAAAGCAGTTGTATTTATGAATGTATTTAAAGTGAATATAGATTGTATTAATCACATGAATGATTCAAAGTCTAACTGAATGTATTTAAGATGAATATAGATTGTATTAATCACATGAATAATTCAAAGTCTAATTTAAGTCTTATGCTGCAGTGGTAAATTTGTTTGATATTATTTTTATTTGTATTATATATATGATTTATAGTATATGCCTTTATTAGGCAAAAATTTGCATATTTATCATATGTGTCATTTCATAGAATGTTATTTTGTTTAATTGAGTATGCCTAAGACACGACAACAATCTCCTGAACAAATGGAAACTAAAACATTCACATTTAATATTGCATCATTTTCTGATGATCCTGATACCGTTCGCTGGTTCACTAGCCAGATTAAAGAATATAAAACTCTTAATAATTGGAATGATAAAATAGCACTATTATATCTGAAAAGTAAACTTGTTGGTGCTGCACAGCAATTCTTTGCAGAATCGCCTGCTTGTCAAAATGTGACTTCCCTAGACGAGGCTTGTGAAAAACTGATAAATTTCTTTTCAAAGGCTTCTAACTATTCATCTAATTTAATTGCTTTCCAGACCATTCAGCTGTTACCTGGTGAGTCAATGAAAAGTCTTGCTCATCGCATTGAAACTTTGGCTCATGCTACATACAACCATGTTCAAAATAGCAAAGCATTGAACCAAATAAAATCTTTGCAGTTTCTAGCTGCTTTACCAATAGAACTCAAAGAAAAATTAATTAGTGAATCTACAGATAATTTTGATCAGCTTGTGAATTTAGCTCAGCAACATCATTCTAATTCGCAAAATTTGAAAATAATGCAAACACATTCCATTGCTTTGAATAGCAAAGATGATGCAATTGAGAGTTTAAAAAGTCAAGTTGAAAACCTCAGTCTTCAAATTGCATTACAGAATGAAAAATGTCACTTTTGTAATTTAGATAAGCATCCCTTAAATCAATGTAATGCTGTTTTGTCTTTACGGACAAGTAATCCCACACATGCTCAAGATGCAAATGACCACTGTGTAAATTGGATGCAAGAAACTCCCATATATCCTCCATATCCACTTCCATGCTTATACTGTCATAAATTTGGACATTCAATGTCAGTATGTCGTGCGTATTTGGCGATGTGTAGCCCTCGTCAGAACCAGGTTAGAAGTTCGAGTAACTATGTTAGCAGTCGTCCTAATCTCACTAGACCACAGTTCTATAGCAATAGTACACGACAAGGTGATAACTCAAATGTTAACAGATTTCCATCTTATGGTCGGAGACCAAATTATTATAATCAGCCAAGATACAGTAACCCTTTAAACGCAAGGGGAGTTCACAAGTAGGTGGCGATGTGACCTCTAATGTTTCAACCAAGTCACCAAAAACCAACTATCATACGAGCAAAGAATCGGAGAGTATTGAAACATATTTAAATAAGCAAATGATAATCAGTGGTAAACCCTCGAGTTCTATCAAAGAGTGTTTGCAACAATTTCATGTCAAAAGTAAAAGTAATTGTTTACCTATTGCGCATATAAATAATGTCTTTTCTGATTGTACTCTTCCTTTGATTCATGTAACATTTGGTAAAAATTTGTGCACTTTATTACTTGATTCAGGAAGTTCTGTGTCATTGTTATCAAAAGCTGTGTTTGATACAATAAGATTGGATACTAAAGTTAGATTTTTATCCAGACATGTTCAAATTAAAACTATCAATTCCAATTTACATTTTTCAGCCTGTGCAGAAATATCATTTAAGATAAACAAGCAGCATTTTAAACACGCCTTTTATGTATCTGATGCTTTTCAACAAAATTTTCATGGAATTTTAGGTTATGACTTTTTATCCAAACATGATGTCTTAATATGTGCTAAAAGTGCAGTTGCAAAATTTAATAATTTTGATGTACCTCTAATTAATATGGCTACTGTAAAAAATTATAATTGTAATCCTGTACCTTCAGAATGTTATGCAATTTTGAAACACAAAATTATGTTAGATCCTGGAGAATCGACAATTGTGCACTTAAGAGTCAATAGTTCCCATGCTAACAATCAACCTGTCCTTTTTCAACCAACTGTAAGTAAACATGATATTGAATTGCATCCTGCGATCCACACTCTAAACGACAATTCCTTCATTACTGTCATCAAAAATATTGGTTCGAACAATGTTCATATAAACAAAAATCAGAAGCTAGGTCAAGTCACATCTGATATTGAATTCGCTGAGACCATACCTGATTCTCTAAATTCGGATACTCCTCAAAATGAGTACTGCAATCTTATAACTCCATCAAAAGAGGTTTTAGAAATAAGGAAACAAGAATTCTTACCAACTGACTTTGATCTTAACCATCTTTCTCCTGAACAAAGGCAGTGTTTATTGGATGTGTTAATCTCTAATTATGCAGCTTTTTCCAAATCTTTAAAATCACTTGGCTGCACTGATAGGGTAACCCCACAAGTTTGTTTTAGGTCTTCGAATCCCATTAGGACCCTCGCCTTTTGAAATTCCTTATTCATTGCAATCCCAAGTTAAAGAAGATCTTCAGGAATTGCAGGAAGCTGGTTTAATTCATTGAAATGTTGCTGAATGGGCTTGTCCCATGCTGTTAGTAAAAAAGAAGCCAGATCCCAAATACCCTAATAATCCACCCAAATACCGCATGGCTCTTGATTTAAGATTGCTTAATTCTATTATTGAACATTCAACATATCCTCTTCCAAAGATTTCAACGCTTATAAACAACATCTCCACTTACAAGTACTATTCAGTACTTGACTTAAAAAATGCTTATTGGCAAATTAAACTTCCCGATCACTTGCAGGGTGTGTTAACATTTACTATACCTTTTGGATCCTTTGCTAATAGAAGGCTAGTTTTTGGCTTAAAGACTGCTGCCAGTACTTTTCAAGCTTTAGTGGATACGCTTATTGATGAACTAAAATTGGACGGCATCGTAGGTGTGCATGCATATCAGGATGATATTGTAATAGGTGCTTCTGACTTTGATGATAAGATGACTAAGTTGACTGCAGTATTGAAACTTTTATCTAAGTATAACATAACACTGTCTCCTACAAAATGTGTCTTTTTCAAAACAGCTATAGATTATTTAGGATTTCACATCTCTCATAACTTAATTAAACCCATTTCAACTAATATTGCTAAGATCACTAACTTTCAACCACCTAAGACTGTCCGCCAGGTCAGAAAATTTCTAGGCCTTTGTGGTTTCTATAGGCATCTCATACCAAATTATGCCGAACTTACTGATATTTTGACACAATTGACCAGTAAGAAGAATAAATTTAAATGGACTGATGCGCATAGCGTTGCATTTGAGAAATTTCAGCATATATTCTTTTCTGAACCTTTTGTTATCTTACCACAACGGGACAAGGAATTTATACTGAATACTGATGCCAGTGGTCATGCTATTTCGGGAATTCTTCTGCAGGAACACAACAATGAATTGCATCCTGTATCATATTATAGTCGAACATTGTCACCATCTGAAAGAAAATACCCAGCTATAAAATTGGAACTTTATGCCATTTATCGGTCTGTTACTGCTTTCAAATCATATTTATATAATCGAAAGTTTACAATTTTGACTGATAGTAAACCTCTGTTGCATTATCAAAAATCTACGTCACCTGCTGACAACACGACTAGGTGGTTTATGGAGTTAAGTGAATATACTTTTGAATTTAAGCATATTCCTGGAAAATTAAATTCTCTAACTGATTACATGTCACGTATGCAAGATCCTAATCATAATCAGCCAGTGTTGGCTGAAAACTCTGAAGATAACTCAGTTATTCTTCCGTTTGTTGAAACAAATCTTGAACGACCCCAAGTGAATGGTCTGGTTTCTTCTGGAGATCCTGCTCCTGAAATTTCTGAGTCAACGTTTCTTGCTGAGCAAAGTTCGGATCCTTTTACTTCAGAAATTATCACAATTTTGAAAAATCCTTCCTTGCTTAATGCTGCAATGGTACATAATTTCTTCATTAATGAGTCAAGCAAGCTTCTTATGTTTATTTCAAACAAACAAAATAATGCTGAGTTAATTGTTGTTCCACAAGCATTGAAATCTAAAGTGTTAGAAATTTCCCATATATCCCATCTTGGGGTGCAAAAGACTTATGAGATTTTATCGAAACGTTACTTTTGGAAGGGCATGTATAATGACACAAAGAACTTTGTCCTCTCGTGTCATTTATGCAACAAATATAAGTCGTTCACTCCTAAACAAGCACCATATAAAGCCATCAAAATACCTAAGTACCCAAATGACTTTATTTCCATGGATATTGTCGGTCCTATAAGGAATTGTGGCTATGTTCTTACTGCTTTAGATCATTTTTCTAAGCATCTTGCGTTATATCCACTTAAAAATCTCACTGCTGAAACTATCACAGGGCATTTATTACAATATATATCTGTACATGGACGACCGGAAATGATCTTGACTGATTTGGGCACACAATTCACTTCATTAGTGTTTGAATCAATTACAAAATCATTAGGTATTAAATTATCTCACTGTACTCCTCAGAGACCGGAATGCAATGCACAAAGTGAACGAGTTAATACTTCAATCAAAACTTCTTTACTTACCCTTCATGAAAAAGGTGTTTCATTTCAAAATGCATTGTTAATCCATCAGAATATTTACAATGGTACTATTCATCCTTCAACAGGCTATTCTCCTAATATTTTGCATTTTGGAAGAAACTTATCTTTACTTTTTGATACATTTCATCCTGATCCAAGGCCAGTTCAATTGAATAAATCCCATTATTTGTGTGATCTTCTAACACAGCTGAAATTAACTTATGAACATGCCTATGAGACGCTTGAGCGAAAACAAGTAGAACAAAATACTCGTCAACTGAAAAATGCTAAATTAAGATCATTCAGTATTGGTGACGTAGTGTATCTGAAATCTAAGGATACATTTAAACCCAGATTTTCTGGACCATTCTGTATTGTTTCAAAATCAAGTGATGTAAACTACACTATTCGAGCACTTGACAATGAGTTTGCTCAACCATTCAAAATTCACATCAATCGCCTTCGTTTAGCTCGAAAACGATTCTCTCACTTAATTCAAAATCCACCTCCTGCTCCTCAAGTTACACATCAGTATAATCTAAGAAAAAGACAGCACGTTTAAATGTTCTTCTCGTCTTAACATAGTAGTGTATTGGAGAATGTTGGTATATATGAAATGTTATGTAGTTAAGTAGTGTGTTTATATCTAATTGTACCAAATTTATTCTGTTGCGCCTCTTTTGTTGAATTCTTATGATTGTGCAGGCATAATCATTAGTATTTAAGGCTTGATCACCCTTAAATATCAATTATAGATTCAACAACATTGTGCCTAACATATTTAAAATGATTAAAGGTGTTTTATTTTTCAAAATCTCTCTGTATGATGTGATTATAGTTGTCTTATAATATTTTGTCATCATAAATGCTATTTATTAAGTGTAACTAGGAGTATGTAAAAATTGCAACTTTGCTTTATCATAAAGAATGTTTCCTTATTTTATTGTAACGGTTCTCTAATCTTTAGTCACCATGAGATTTTATACGCCCTACTTTTATCTTGAAACTGTATGTGTTATACTACATATTTATAGCATGAAACATGTTTTGCATGAAAAGTTGGTATGTGAATTTTGTTTGTTGTATAGCATGAGAAGTATTGTATGTCATGATATATTTAATTTAATCCAATGGTTCGATGCATATTAACTTTATGCATATTTCGATGCATATTTCTGTGTTTGTGTATCCATATATCCTCTTAAATGCTGAATTCTGTGCAAATAGAACAGAATGTAGGTTATGAACTATATGAACAATGTTCAAATTGTTTGACATCTCGACTACTTTTGTGGACTGTGTACTTATTTAACGCACACTTATTATCAATTATGTGCCTAGTTCTTCAATATTTTGGACGAATTATGTGAATGTGCAATGATTATATCACTTATTACTGAGTACACGTGTTAGAGACTGTGTCTGAATACTCAGTACGGTAATTATGTTAAATTTATAGACTTTTTGATATTATGGACTCTAATATTTCTCATGGACTTTTAAAATGAATGCTTCCATTACTGTGCGTGATGCACAGAAGAGTATCAATTGGACTTTAATCATCTGTGCCAACAGTATAAAATTGGATTCTTTGCACAATTATCCATATACTTTGGTGTTAAACGATAGCAATTTAACCAAGTGATCTCCATGTTTTAATATGTTAGAAATTGTATGTTTATTCATAGCGCATTTGATTATGTTATTTGTCTGGCATTTGTATACTATGTACTTTTATTTATTATGTAAATAGCAATTTGTGTGTAATATATGTATTTTTAACCAGCACTTTCACATGAATTGGCATGTGTTGATATGAGGCTCCCTCTTAACACTCGAAATGTTCTTCGTGTACATGGGAATTTTTTTTTTTTTTTACCCTTTTTTTTTCCGAAGGAGGGGTGGATATGTGACGAGGTCACATTGAATTAATTATTTACTACGCTATGGCAATATTTAGATATTTGCATCAGATTCCTTTGGTGACAATTTTATTTTTTTCGCCAACTTGTGTTGTAAGGTGAGGAACAGATTTCATCAGACAACTGTTGTAAGCGGAGGAAAGTATTGCATCAGACAACTGTTGTAAGCGGAGGAAAGTATTGCGTCAGACAACTAGCGTCTTCACTTCTGTTTGCCTGGGTAGCTGAAGGTATTTTGCGATTGGTTGCCTTCTGACGCTGGATCTTTTTTTCATTGGACGGCAAAACTTAACTGTGGAACTTTATAAAAGGCGGTATTTTTTGTCTACCAAGAGGGAGGAGAAGGAGGAGATTGTGAAGGTGCGAGATGGAGATGCTGCATAGAGAAAGACAGTAAGAGTGGAGTAAAAATGCAAACTTGTGGGAGTTTATCGTGCAAGCTTTCTTTCGTCTCCAGTGTGTCTGAAGGAAGTGATTTTCTTTCTCTTTGATGTTGTAGCTGCAAAATTTAAGCTAATCTCCTTTTTTCCCGGGCTTGTCATTTTCGCCCAGCATCTCGATGAAGAGTATCTGCATGTTTTTGAGCTGAAATACACCAAGTCTTCGAAGGGCTGTGTGGAAGAATTGATCTATCCTTTTTTTTTTTTTTTTTTGTTCTGAGTGAGGAGGCCTCATATCGTCATGTGACATACCGGATTAAAAAAAAGTGAATATCTCTTCAGTATTGTTAGTATCCAATAAAGCAAGAATTAAATCTGTTTTCACGTGTTTGTCACTCTCTCGTCACGGCGGGCTATAGACCTGGATCTTGTCCTGGGGTAAGTTGCCACTATATTCCTGTTTATCATAACATGTGACATATACGTTTGCCACCACAACCAACGAAAATAATCATTACCACAAATGTACTTATAGAAAATCTGACGCACACTTTTCCTATCTTTTCCCATGATTCAAATTGACTGCAATCATGCAACCAATTACGTCATAATAGGGTTTCCATAACATTCACCGACTCAGGCTACCATAAATAAACCACCACTTGGCGATAAATAAAACAACAACTTCGCGATAATGCAAAGGATATCCTTCTCTCTACTCTAACCCACTTTAACAAATGTTAAGCAAATTTAACTTACAAGTGATTAATGTTTAATCAACAAATTTTTAGCTGAATTTAACTTACATGTGCTTAGTAACACGCTGCACAGTAATGCTAAATTAAATGTATATGCTTCATATCATGTTTTATTTCAAAACTTAACTTATCACTAAAACCATTATCGTTGCCGAGCTTGGCGACAAAAAAAGCACTGTCGCCAAAGGGTTCTCTGCAGAAGTAATGATAAGTTCTTTGTGGAAGTGCTTACAAAAAATGAGTAAAGAGCACACTACAAGTACAGTCAAAAGTCTTTAATCCGGACGACCATAATCCGGAATGATCTATAATCCGGACCTTAAAGCAACAAACTTTTTGCGCATGGGTCAACGCATAATGTGTTAACATATGTGCATACCTTTAAGCATACGCATATGCGTCTGCACATGAGCATAATACGTTTACGCATGCGCGTTTAATGTATAACAGATGGTATATAAACTAAGCTAAAATTATCTAATTATCTATTTCAGTTAATGTTTCAGATTGCGCTGCTCCTTAATCTTCTAATTGAATTCGGCTTATTATTTTTATCAGACTGTTAGAGCAATTTTGTAAAAGTAAGCTTGAACTTTCGATTATGTCAAAAAGAATTTCCGATTCTGGAGCTACCAAAGGATCTACAAAGCGAAAGCATGTTTCGATGTCCATCAAACAAAAAGTGGAATTGCTGCAAAAAATAGATAAAGGCATATCCTTTGATTCTCTAACCATTCCGAAATATGTTTATAAATTTTACGCTGCTCTGCGGGGAGGGGGGGGAACGACGCGGCGCGCAATGAACTGGAAGTTGATCTGTCAGCACTATCCTTATCTTCAGGCTAGATGTTTTTATTTTATTCGGCTTATAATTCCTTACTAAATGTAGTACTTCCTCTCGATGTACTCCGTCTTTGATATGATTTAAATCAAATTCTTCGTCATTATAAATATCACGAATACACATCAAATAGTTTTCTGGTTGCAGTTTTCTAATTTCGACTATGCGTAATGTATGCTTTATGCATGCGCGCGTTGAAAGAAATGTTTAATAAAGTAAACAAATAAATATTAAGCTTTTTTTGTAAATTTTGATACCCTTTAGATCATAATTGCTCTTTATTACATAAATTACGGTTTCATATTTTTAATTTTATAATTTCTGCATGCCATCTTACCAGATTTAAACTGATGATCTCTAATCCGGAATCGCCGAAGTCCCGATGAGTCCGGATTAAAGACTTTGACTGTACTAAGCACAAGAAAGTTGTTTTAACATTAAAACAAAAACTTCCATTAATCAAACAAGTTGAACATGGCGAACTGAAAATAAAACTCACCGGAGAATATGAAATTGCCATGCAAACTGTCCAAGACATTGTTACACACACACACACACACACACACAAAAAAAAAAAAAATTAGAAGTCTTCACGAGAGATTGTAAGTGTGGTGGGTCCTTCTAACTGAAAGAGCATGAAAACTTAAGATTCAGCTATGCTGATTTTGTTTAAACAGAATAAGCAAAAGGAATACCAATCAGTGGTCAGATGTGCATCGAAAAATATAAGAGATTTGACGACCAAAGGAGATTTGAATATAATAAAATAGCACTTCAAAAACTATGCAGTGAAATTTGTCAAATTTTTAAACATTCTGAAAAACAAAGCAGAATTATTGATTTTCTTAAGAAATAAACATGGTCAGTAGAGATTAAAATTTATAGTTTAAATTATCCATGAACTTCTTTCCCAGCATTAGCTCGAATAACTGAGTACAAGACATACAATTTTCTTTAAATCACAATATGTCTGAATGAAACAAAATGTTATTACTTTCATGTACTTTGAATATTCCTTTAAATGACATTTTTATGAGCTTTTATTAATTATATTAGAAAGAAATATAAAACACTTTCTGCAGTATGTTTAAGATATTTGGGAATTAATATTCCCATCAAAACTATCAAAACATAATGAACCTTTTTGAAATTTGATGCAAGTCCATAATAACATTAGCAGCAGATTTTAAGTAAATTAATTTTAATTGATACAAGAAAGGAATAAAATTTCAATAGATATTTATGACAGAATACGAGAATATTTTCAAATACTAAATGCCACTGATTTCTATTAGTTTCTATGCTAAGTGCAAAGAATGTCATTGAGAATCAACTATATGAACACAATTCATATGGCTATTATTCAAGGTTTTCAAGTTTTTTTAGGCTTTTCATCTATATTCCCTCTTGAGGTTCGTTTTTATATATTTTTTTTTATAGTTTTTTCAGTCTCACTAGATATATCTGGAGTTACATGTTTTGGCTCTAGTGTAGAATTGGGTGCCCCTTCTATTGGCAACATTTTTTTTTTAATTTTGGGGATGAAACCTCACTTCTGGTTACCTCGATAATTTTAACTTTGCTTTAGCTTCCTGATTTTATTTAAATGAAAATAGATTGATGTGTACATGAACATATTTAAAGCAGTGCACAATTCTAGGATGTTTTTTTAAGTAAAAACAGATCGATGTGTACATGGACACAGATTTTGTGCAATTCTTTGACTTCTTTTTTTGGTTTTGTGTAGCGGACATCTTGAAATTATGCCTTCCTGGCGCCGATCTCGGCGTCAAAAAGGAATCGCCAATAAACAAAAGCACCCAACTGTAAACTTTTACCCATGTTTTGATACATATCTCAAGCTATCAAGATTATACATTTTAATATTTCAATCCTGATGCTTTGGTATTCTACAGTTACTGGTAACAGGCACAAAACCACAACCATTTCTCCGTCTCCGTGTTTGCATGTTACAGAACAACTCTCATTGTTTCTTACAGCTGAATTTGCTAGGCTAATTTCGAAACTAACAAAAAACAAAAAAAAAAAAACTTAAATTTATCGCGTCTTCCACTGTTCTCACTTCCAGGAGTTTAATTGCACCACTAGAAATAATAATGTTCTTACTCTTTGTAACATCCGCCAAAATTTGTGAATTCCTAATTGTCAGCTTCTTTGATGTTCGACCTCACAAACACGGCGATACTGAATTTCGAAACACATATTTTTTTCAATCGCTTGTCCAATGTAAGTTATTAACAAAAACCCCATATCTTCAGCTAAATTCAAACTAATAATATCAGCATCTGTTGTAGAGCAAATATGTTGCAACATCTTTTCATTAATCGGTTGCAACGCTAGCAGATCATACTTTTTTTGCGATAGGGCTCCTCAGTAAGTGATGAACTTGAATGCCATCTTCAATAATTGGTGTCAGAAGATTCAAAATTTGTTTGAAAATTAGTATAGTCTTCTGTATTAAATGTCACAGCTTTAGGTTCAGGAATAGTAATATTTTTTTTCGGATAAAACAGAAGAATCTAAGAAATTTAATTGAATATTAGCTTTATACGAATAGAGAATATTTGTGAAACTCAAATGTCACTCCTTGCAGCAATGGCGCAAGAGAATTATTTAAATTTAATTTGCGTATATTCTTGTGAAACGATTTTGTTGTAAATTTGTGCGGATTCTGTTGCAGTTTAAAAAAATGAATTTTCATAACGAAACTGCTCTTGGAATAATAAACCAGAAAACATTCGTGATTATATTTCGTACAACGACCCATTAGCGGCTGAGTCGCTGAACACTGGCAGTTCGGTCCAACTTTCAAATCCCGGCCCATGGACTGCCTGCATAGGTGTTTTCGTGCTTTTCCACATGTGTATCGTGTATGCAGGATATTGGGTACGCATACATTATTAAAGCGGGCGCAGCCCGCGCAAAACCACAGAACACTGGTAGTTCGGACCAACTTTCGAATCCCGGTGAGCGGGCTGTCAGCATGGGTGTTTTCGTGATTTTACGCAAGTGTATCGTGTATGGAGTATCTTATGAATGAATACGTGAATATAGCGGGCGCAGCCCGCGCAAAATGTTGAAAACTGGTAGTTCGGTGCAACTTTCGAATCCCTGCAAGAGGGCTGACTGCATGTGTGTTTTCGAGATTTTCTGCATTTCTAACGTTTATGAAGTATTCTGTGGATGCATACGTGAATAAGGCGGGCGCAGAACACTGGTAGTTTGATCCAAATTTCGAAAACCGTCGAATAGGCTGTCTGCATGGGTGTTTTCGTGATTTTCCGCATGTGTATAGTGTATGCAGTATTTTCTGGATGCATAGGTGAATAAAGCGGGCGCAGCCCGCTGAACACTGGTAGTTTGGTCTAACTTTCGGATTCCGGCCCATGGTCTGCCTGCATGGGTGTTTTTGTGCTTTTCAACATATGTATCGTGTATGCAGGATATTGGGAACGCATACGTTAATAAAGTGGCGCAGCCCGCGCAAAACCACTGAACACTGGTAGTTCGGACCAACTTTCGAATCCGGCGAGCGGGCTGGCAGCATGGGTGTTTTTGTGATTTTACGCAAGTGTATCGTGTATGGAGTATCTTGTGGGTGAATAAGTAAACATGGCGGGCGCAGCCCGCGCAAAATGCTGAAAACTGGTAGTTCGGTCCAAGTTTCGAATCCCGGCAAGCGGGCTGACTGCATGTGTGTTTTCGAGATTTTCTGCATTTCTAACGTTTATGAAGTATCCTGTGATGCATACATAAATAAGGCGGACGCAGAACACTGGTAGTTAGATCCAAATTTCGAAAACCGTCGAACAGGCAGGCTCCATGGTTGTTTTTGTGATTTTACGCATGTGTATCGTTTATGCTCCATCTTCTGCATGCATACGTGAGTAGAGTGGGCGCAGGCCTCGCAAAACCGCTGAACACTGGCAGTTCGGCTATTTATTTAAATACTGACTAATTTTTTTTTTTTTTTTTTGTTTGTTTGTTCAGGGTTTTAAATTGAATTTCTTTTGCTTGGACATGGTATACGGAAAGTATTCTTATTATAAATAATTATGAATGATTAATTACATTAATATGTATATTGATGCACTTTTGTGAATGATTATGTTGAAGTTTATCAAAAGGAAATTTAAGGAATTTTAATAACAAATCTACTGTTCGAATAATAAACCCGAAAATGTTCGAGATTATATTTGGTACAACGACCCATTATCGGCTGAGCGGTAAAGTCGCTGAACACTGGTAGTTCGGTCCAACTTTTGAATCCCGGCGAATGGGCTGGCTGCACGGATGTTTTCGTGATATACTACATGTGTATCGTGTATGCAGTGTCTTTTGGATGCATACGCGAATAAAGCGGGCGCAGCCCGGATAAAATCGCTGAACGCTGGTAGTTCGGACCAACTTTCGAATAAAGGCCAACGTGCTGGCTCTATGGGTGTTTTCGTGATTTTCCGCATGTGTTTCGTGTATGTAGTATATTCTGGATGCATACTTTAATAAAGCGGGCGCAGCCCGCACAAAACCGCTTGACACTGGTAGTTCGTTCCAAATTACGAGTTCCGGCGAGCAGGCTGGCTGCACGGGTGTTTTCGTGATTTTACGGATGTGTATTGTGTATGCACTGTCTTCTGGATGCATAAGTGAATAAAGCGGGTGCAGCCCGCGCAAGAAAGCTGAACAGTGGTAGTTCGATCCAACTTACGAGTTCCGGCGAGCAGGCTGGCTGCATGGGTGTTTTCGTGATTTTTCGCATGTGTATCGTTTATAAAGTGTCTTCTGGATGCATATGTGAATAAAGCGGGCGCAGCCCGCGCAAAACCGATGAACACTGGTAGTTCGGTCCAACTTTCGATCCCGGCGAACGGGCTGGCTCCATGGGTGTTTTCTTGCTTTTACACATGTGTATCGTTTATGCAGTATCTTTTCCATGCATGTGGGAAGAAAGCGGGTGCAGCCGCCCAAAATCGCTGAACACTAGTAGTTCGGTCAAACTTTCGAATACCGGCGAAATTCAAAATGGGCAATCTTTTAAAAACAAACAATGATAAGCGGGCTTCAGCCCACTAGTATAATATTAAAATCCATCGTTTACAAAGACGTTCTTTGCTTATTATGCTTAAAAATACCGCCGCTGTGAGCACGTTTTATTGATCAGTTATGGACGCAGTTAAATTTATTAGCAGCTTGGAGGTCTTATCACATAGTTTGTTTTTCGGAAAACAGCTATTTTCAGTTTTTACCAAGGAGGTTAGAATAGAAGGAGGGAAGGTTCAACTCAAATACTGAAGCTTGGCGGCCATGTTCCTGTTATCGCTGTGACTTGTGCAAGGAAGTCTGTAATTGCAATATTTTGCTTTCTTTTCTTTTTGTAGCATGTCAGCTTGTGTTGTATATGGATGCACAAATAGATTTTCGAAAATGATTCCTGGGATTTCTTTTCACGCGTAAGTATTGATTTTCTTTTTTATGTAATTTGATAACTATGGTAAAATTATTACAATGTCACGTTGTTTTCTTTCCAGATGTGAAAAAAAGGACTTAATAATCGAAATATGTTAAATACATTTTAATGTTTCTGTTTATAGCTTTTCTGTTATTAATTTTTTTTTCATAAATTTACAAATTTGTGGGCAGTATAGCGATAAAAGTAAGTAAAATATTTACGCAACCGAACATGTGGAAAGATGTATCCAAAAATATAGGTATAGGTATAATTGAGCTTTATTCAAGGCAATTTATTTGAGATTCATAAATATGAAACGCGCATAAACTGAAATTACTGAATTCACATAAATCTGTTTCATTTCTGTTTAATATTTATTTTCTTGTTGTTATAAGGTTGTTGTTTGTGAAAAGAATCTATTTAAAACTTTCATTTAAAAAATGCAACCTGTGACTATTTTTTTAGATAATTATCTGCTATTAATTTCAGGTTAAATATATTTTAAATGATTCTTTAAGAAATTACAATATTGTGAATAAATCAGAAATATCACTTCTTAAAGAAAAAACTGTAAAGTACACCCAACAGGTTGCTAATAAAACCTAAACAAATTCTTGAAATATGCAGAAACATTATTTTTAAAGGCTTTAATGTTATGCACATGCATACATGCATTTAGATTTCGAACTATTTCTTAATGATTTTTCTGTACGTAGTAAATTACAGATATCATCTTTATAACTTTAAAACAAAATACTAACAATAGCGAAGCATTTCATTATAAATTTTACATATTTTTAGTGGAAAATACATGCACGGAACAGCTTAAAAACACGCATGTTTCACTGCCGTAATGCAATGTTTTGAAGTTACAAACATGGACGCCGCTTGTTCGGTGGCTTTTCATTCCCCGATAGTGGAGGAAACTGCGAACCCTCGCGCATGTTCCTAAAACGTACTCGCCGTACCCCCTGCTGTGACAATGCTGAATCACTATTGGCTGACCGACTTGCTACGTAAAAAACGTCACTTGTTTGGTCACGTGACAAGCCGATTGCATCGATTCTGAACTGTTGTGAAAGTGTAATTTGTAGTTTGCTGTATAAGACGTAATAAATTTTGTATGCATATACAATTCTGAATTAATAATAAATCGCTAAAAGGTACAGCTGGTAAAGAATATAGAACACAAACCTTTTCAGACATAACGCTTGAAGTATTTTATTTGGACGGCATAAGATATGTTTACTAGGAAGACAAATTTCGGCAAACAAAATATATAATTATGCAAAAAAAATTTCGTTACCGGAGCATAAAAGTATTTATTATTGTACTTTAGATTTTCAAATATCAGAGGTTGTGATATAATGTAAGAGAATTTTGATTTAGCATTAGAGATTCAATTTTGAGGGAGTTGGAGCTTGGCATGAAGGGATTTTTTATTTATTTTTTAATAAAACAAGATTGGTTTTGTATTTTTGAAAATTTTTGACAGAAGAACAGTTTAATCTTTTAATATTTCATTGGTATGTTAATATTTTCTGGAACTAAAATTAAAAAATGGAGGACTGTTAATATTTGCAGTAATAACCGATATTCTGAAAAAGAATATTGTTTTCGATTATTTAAAAATATAGAGCAACTTCTGATGACGTCTGTCTTTTAAAAAGGTACAAAAAGGCAAACTAGAACACTACTTTGTCATTGTCACAAGTAATGTATCAAAAAACATTGTTTCAGTTTGGGATGTGGGTATTCAGTTGCATACTAATTTATGTGAATCGCAGGAAAAAAATAAGCATTCAAAAACTTGGAAACGGTCATTATGGTATTTCTAGGCAGAGTTTGGCATGGTGAAATAATAATTTCAAAAAATTGTGTAGTGTATTTGTCATTCGGAAAGCACTTTGCAAGGTTGGAATGTGCTCAGAATATCATGGTATGCCTTGAATAATAAGAAATGTTTACCAGCAAGGGTCAGAATTCAATAGAGCCAGGATTGTTGCCTATCGAGTGTGTGGATTATCGTTGGTGCTACTTTGGTAGACGGTTGCACGGATTTTTGGCGATTTACGTTGGCGTAATTGTTGGCGCGATTTTTACAATCGTCAGCCATCTTGAAAAACGCTGTTTTTACGCATAGTAAAGTATTCGAAACTTAAAAAAAAAAAAATAAATAAATAAATATCGTTAAAAGTAATGGATTAATTTTTTGTTGAAAATATCGTTTTTTAAGATGGCAGGCAAGTGTAAATAAATACATTTACTATGAGTATAAAGTACTAAAGTAAGGCTATTATTACTTTCATGTAGCAAAAAAGAGAATAAAAACACCGCTATAAAACATTGTGCCAACGTTTAATTAGATTAAAATATTACTGAAATTGAATATCGAATTAAAAACCATCCTACCAACATTTAAAAGAATTAGAATATTATTAAATTCAAATACTTTAAAATACGTTATATAAAATATAATTAACATTAAAACATATGTGACAATAATTATCTCAGCAATTTTTGAAAATAGTGTATTAATTTTTTTAACAAAAATTGAAGTATACAATTATAAAATAAAAGAAAAATATGTACTTACATTTTTTGAGTAATTTAACCTCTTGTTTATTGATAAGTACCACAAAAAAAATCGAAATCATAATTGAATCGGATCTTTTAACCATCTTCATCTGTTATCCAAATATCTCGCACTTCATTGAAGAAGCAATTAGCGAGGTTTCCTCCAAAATTTCCTCTGACGCTATTAACAATTTATAAATAAATCTTTGATTAGGAAAGACAGGTTGGCCAAAATAAAGTCTCAAAGGGCAATTTTTTTATTCCAATACCAATAATTCTTGGTAATTACCAATAACAACATTCGTCTTCGAAACGGAGATATCCATTCCATTTGAAATCCGAGGAATTCGAAGAGATGAATAACAAAATTTTAAAATGGCGCGGTAATGAACAAATATTCAGTAACCAATCAGGGAGCTGATTACATCACGCATAGATTTAAAATTATTTAAATAATCATTCATAATAAAATCATTTTTAAAACAAATGCAAAATTAAATTTTATTTTAATATTTAACAGCCATAAATAATGTTTAAAACATTAGATTAAATTTATAGATATTAATAAAACCAATTACTTTTTAAGTAAGGTGACGTCATTGATTACATCATCCACAACATAAAATTATATAAAATATTATAAACAACAAAATTTTTATTTCAGATAAATATGTAAAATTAAATTGATTTTTAATATTTAGAAGCCATAAATAATATTTAAAACACGGAAGTTATGCATAATAAAACGCATTATTTTTTTAATAAAACGACAACAAAGTATCGGTTACCATAAATAACTTATCCAGCAATGGGTTTACCATAAGTTGTATTACTCGCCAAAAGGTAAATCGCCAAAAAGTCGCCAAAATCCGTGCAACCGTCTACCAAAGTAGCACCTTATCGTTCTGTGATATCGCCCGTTGCACTACTCGACATCCAACCACTGTTAAGCGAATATGGCATGTATGGAATGCTGAGGATTATACTGAACGGCATGCAGGATCTCATTGCCGTCCCATGATTAATATCCGAAAGGACAGGCATATTGTGAGATCAGCCCTCCAAATTTACAACCACATCACAGACCATTAGTCAGAAAACGGGCATATTTGCAGCATGCCCAGTATCTGCTCGTACGGTATGTCAATGTTTGCATCAGCATGGACTATCAGCACAGTGTCCATTACTTTAGCTTTCCTTAACAATGCAGCACAGAGAAAGATGGCTACTGTGGTGTGTCTAACAACAAAGCTGGATATAGGAGGCGTACAATGTCGTCTTTTCAGACGAGTCCCGTTTCTGTGTGCATTATTCTGATGATCGTATAAGTGTCTAGAGGCTCCAAGGAGACCACACATCGCCTGGTTGCATTCAGTATCAGCATAAGAACCCTAATGTGATGGTATAGGCAGCCACTGAGCACATGGCACACACATCTTTAGTTCGGATCGATGGTAATTTGAATGCCAGATCGGTACATTTGTGACATCTTACATCCAGGGGTTGTGCCCTATCTTTGAGGCCTGCCAAATGCAATCTTCCAACAGGATAATTCAAGACCACATGTTGCACATTGTGTTCTGACCTTCCTCGGTATGCAGTGCATTTGATTGCTGCCCTGGCCTGTACGGTCTCCAGATCTGTTGAAAATACCTGCTCGTGGTTTGCTGAGGACTGGCCTAGCAACCCTCTCCATCTAATACGATTGATGAGGTGTGGCATGGACTTGAATCAGAATGGAATGAGATGCCGATTTCTGTCATTCAAGTGAAATTCTACTCAGTGCCTAACTGGATAAGGGCCGTTTTTAGCTGCCAGGTGGAGCAGTTGTTTCGACTGATTTCGCACCCTTGTAAGCCCCCAAGCTGCTTACAAATTTAATCATTTTATCTTCATGCCATACTATTTATGCACAACAAATATTTTTTTTATTTCCTTTCCTTCATGCTATAGCAATTTTAATGGCTATTAGTGTATTATTGATTAACAGTTATCTAAGAGACTTCAAGAGTAAGTACTTTACATAGTTTATAAAACTATTGCATATTTCTGTATAAAAAATTATTGATGCAGGATAGATAGCGCCTAAAGACTTCATGCAGCCATCAATGGAGTTGACAACACATTCATATTAGATGATTTTCTTTTATACTTTTCCCAACCACCAGTAAATTGCAAATAAAAAACAAAGTGACTTACAATTACAACATAGCCAAACTGTCCTGAAGTAAACATTAACAATATATACAAAGCCAAAATAATTATATTCGCATAATATGTGCATGACACTTTGTTACTAATAAATATCAGAGTGTCTTGGATCAAATTAATATTTGAATATATATTAATTAGGGATATCTTTGAAGATATAATTAATAGCATCATTACAACAAGGTAAAGTATAGTAAAACCACCCACTACTAGACAGTTACAGGATTGCTATATATGTGTACAGTGGTTCTCTGCTTCGAAATCAGGAACTCTCTATTTAATGGGGTATATCTGATAACGTGAAGTGTGCATTGCTGGAGGCTCAACTTATATTATCATCATGTTGGGAAAATATTTTGCATCATGACATAATTTATGTGCATGATAAGATACATAAAGCTGTTTTGAGTGATATCAGCTGTAAATTTAGAAAGACACTTGGTACACTCCCTTATTAAAGTGGCTTTTCCATAGGTCTTAGGCATTGTTTAAGATTACATAAAGCAGTCAAGTTGATTCATGATGAATTACTAACTCTATCTCAGATTTTATTATACTTATGAAAGCTACAGATCGTGTTTAGTAAAAAACACCAGAAATAATCACTGTCTTATTGACTAGCCATTTAGTCGCTCTCATACCATTTGCCATTGTGGCATAATGATATAAAACTAATGCCTTAGTAGCATTGCTCAGTCAACATCATGATATTCATGAAATTTTCTAAGGGATAAATCAAACAAAAATGTAAGCAAAAGTCTTCTAAAAGATTATCTTCCCTAGAAAATACCAGCCAGATTTAAGACAAAAATACAGCATGTCTTCTGAGAAGAAAATAATTACAGTCAAAAGTCGTTAATCCGGACTCGTCGGGACTTCGGCGATTCCGGATTATCGATTTTTCCGGATTATAGATCATCAGTTTAAATCTCGTAAGATGGCATGCAGAAATTCTAAAATTAAAAATATGAAAACGTAATTTATGAAATAAAGAACAATTATGATCTAAAGGGTATCAAAATTTGCAAAAAGAAAAAGCTTAATATTTATTTGTTTACTTTATTAAACATTTCTTTCAATGTAAGTTGTTTAAGTTTTGCTTCGTTTCATGTGATAATACTTTCTCTTTAATTCTATTAAACAGACATAATTTCTTGTTCAGTTACAAAGTTCCGCTGTTCAAGTCCTATAATTGCTGTGTCTAGAACACTGATTAATTTGTCAATCGAAATTTTTTCGTTTTCAATAACCTCTGTCACTTTCTTCGCTATCGAAAGCGAATTATAATGACGAGGAACTTGTTTTAAATCATATCAAAGACGGAGCATATCGAGATGAAATACTACATTTGGTAAGGAATTATAAGCCAAATAAAATAAAAACATCTGCGCTGAAGATAAGGATAGTGTTGACAGATCAACTTCCAATTCATTACGCGCCCGCCGCGGCGATCCCCCCCCCCCGCCGAGCAGCGTGAAATTGATAAACAGATTTCGGATTTCAAAACATACTTTCGCTTTAGATCCTTTACATATTAACAAATATATATCGGAAATTCTATTTGATATAATCGAAAGTTTAAGCTTACTTTTATAAAATTGCTCTTACATTCTGCAAAAAATAATAAGCCGGATCCAATTCGAAAATTAAGGAACCACGCAATCATCAACATTAACTGAAATAGATAATTAGATAATTTTAGCTTATACGTCCATTATACATAAAACGCGCGAAAACGTATTCTGCACTTGCGCACACTCATATGCGCAGTCGTAAAAGGTCTTACGCGCACGCGTAAACGCCTATGCGCATGTGTCAACGCGGCGCATGCGCAGAAAGTTTTTAGTTTTGAGGTCCGGATTATAGATCATTCCGAATTATGGGTGTCCGAATTAACGACTTTTGACTGTACTTACAAAATCATGTTTCCAACACTAATAAAGCACCTAATTATATATTAAAATTTCAAAAGATCTACACAATTGATATTCAACTAAGTCTTGTATATCTATTATTTGGCTTCATAAAGTAATATGTTGTCTAAAATGAAGTAGTCATATAAAAACAATATATTTTTCTTAATGATGGTTATATAAAATTTCTTAATAGAATGGTTTTTCTGAGTAAATGAATTAGAGTTTAAAACAATAAATATAATAGTGCTATTATAAAGCTTCGTAGGACTAAGGCTGGATTTCCTGCTAATTTGTAATTTAGATTTTTTTTCTGCTTTGTGAAACTTTTCTCTTCTTTATAACATCATGCTTTTAATGTACCTTTAAAAGCTAATTAATTAATTTTGACAAGTATTTTGCTTGAGAGATGATCTCATGGAAGCTACTAAATGATATTTGTCTCATACCTGCTTTTCTGAATAGAGACCAGCCATGAAAGACTTCATGAAAGACTTTCATGAAAGACCAAGCCAGCCATGACCTGCCTGAGATCAGTGTACAAATGTTTTGTGTCTTTAAATATGAAGCCAGGTTAAGTGATGTATGTTTAGTAAAACTCTTAATCTTTATAATAAAATATATCATAAATATATTATACATACATAAATATGTATCACAGAACATTTGCTTAGATACAGCTAGGATAATTTCTCTTGTTAATGTTATTTTGCACAGATTTTTTAATCAAAATTGTCTCTGAAGTAATGTGCTATAGATTTGTTTTGAGATTTAGAATGATGTCAGACAAAACTGGACAAACTTTATATTTTCCTAGATCCAAATTTTCCAACTTAATGGAAATAATGCTTATTCATCACATGAAGTAAAATTCTGAGAAGGAAAAAAAAAAACTTATGAAAGCATTTTAATGAAAAATTAATAACAAACAGCAATACCGGTTTCTAGGAAATGATGATTTAAGTGAAAGAAATATTAATTAGAAAATATCTAAACTGACGTTTAACATGTATGTTACAAAAGTGCATAAAAGATAATTTAAGTAAAATGTGTTTCATCAAAGAGTAAAATCTTCTATTAATGATTTACTATGAATAAATTATTAGTAGTTATGTGTACATTTGAGAAAGAGTATGAAAATCATCAGTACAGCGAATATGTTCTACTGATATTATCACTTAACGCAGTTACCATTTGACTGTTAATAGACAAAAATATAAAAATTTCCTCAATTTATTTGCAGAATGATTGTGGATGAATCTAAACAACATAGGAACATTTCTTTAGATCAGGGGTTTTCAACCATGGTATACAAAGAAGCAAAGTATTTTTAACTATTAAATTAAAAAATTAAAACCCAACATCCTGATTGAGTTTTTTTTTCTAACACTCGTAAATTTATGTGATTTGAGCTTTGTTCAGGAGTGGTGGTGATATTAAAGGTTTTCAATTTTTGTTTAGATGGTACGCGTTAGTCAAAAGGTTGAGAACCATTGCTTTAGATTAAATATTAGAAGAAAATAATAATTGCAGTTTGTCTAATTTGTAGATTTCCACAATGATTTAATATTTTGGGGGGTTAACATTAATATAAATAACTGTTGTAATCTTAAAACACTGATGGCCCTTAAAAGCATAAGATTATTGAAGACGGGAGATAAAGCCATATTTATTATACAAATAAATTTTAATACATGGTTTAACTGTACATGTGTAAGCAAATCAGTTAGATTTAAAGTACATGGTTTAAAAAACAGTTAAACTTGAAGTATACCACCTCATACAGCCATTGCATGAAGATAAACAGATACTGGATGTGCACCTAGAATATGTGAGAAAAGTAGATTTCAGTTATTACCAGTTTTCAGCTGATGTAGCCACGGGTAGACTGTGGTACGTTAGTTTTTTTATAATCATAGGCCTGATATATTCAGTGGATAACAGATCTGATGAAATCATAGATCAAGGGATTAATAGATCAATAAAAAAAATGGTGGGAATTTAGGATTTGTTCTCTGTTATGTGCCATACATTCCTTGTTGATCACTAGTTCTAGACAACCTCTAAAGATAGACAGCAGTGAGCTTCGAAAACCTCAGAGTAATAATAAATGATTCATCAGATTTTAAAAACACTGCCTTTTCATAAATGGTATACATACAATAATCAATTTTTGGAAATGAACTAGAAACTAAAAAATTACCTCGCATGCTACATACATTTTATGAACATTGATCACATAGCACACTTCCAAATGGCTATTGATTTCACGTTTTTCGTACGAGTTTCCATACTGCATCATCTATCACATTTGAAGTCTTCGATTGGGCAACCATTAAGGAGTGCATTTTTGTACATAATGTACTGTTAATATGTTATGTACAAAATGCACCTGGTGCTCACATGGTATTTTTGTACATAATGTAGCTGGTGCTCACATAACATACACAGCAAAACATTTGTTGTACGTAAAGAAAATTTGGATAATTTCTCATTCTTTACTTGGATTCAATCATTATAATATGCATAATATTTTCGATATTAGAATTTTTAAATCTGATAAATCATTTACAGTAGCCCTAAACAATGGCGCCTGTTCAACTGCACATTAAACATGGAGGCTGTTTTTTTTTGGGGGGGGGGATGTTTAATTTATTTGATTACAGTATAGTAACTTGGCTAAGGGTAGAGGTACTTTCAAAGAGAAGTTAGCTTATACATATTTCATATATGCAGAAAACTATGAAAACACACGTGCAGCCAACCTGTTCGCCAGAATGTGAACTCCAGGTCGAATTATCAGTATTCAACTACTTTACTGCTTGGCTGCTAGCGAAGCCAGAGCTAGATATTTTATCACCTAAACTGCTGCTTGCAAATTATGCCTTCCAGTTCCTACCAAAATTCTAAAAACTTGGTTTCAGACCTGTATGGGGATGCATAATGCATGACATAATGCATTTAACGTGAAATTAGCATTAAACGTGAAGCAAGTGCAAGCATTAAACGTGAAGGCAACTGGAATGTAATGGACCATACGATTACACTTGGTTTCAGACCTGTATGGGGATGCATAATGCATGACATAACGTGGCATTTTTTTGATGCAGACCATGGATGTGATCCTTGATGGTGTTGATGTATTAAGATTCATCTGGAAAAAATTCATTTATATTATTTATCCTTCTATTTGTAAAGTTCTATGCACAACTATAGCTGTAGTCACTTATAATGTTCTAACGAGGGTATGGTTAGGTTACTTGAACATGGCAAAGCATCTAAGGGCTGCTAATTTTTTCTACCAAAGTTAGCTGAAACAATGGTCACTTTAAAAAAAAACTACTTTAACTTTTTGCTATGTAGCACTTACTTAGTTCTGAACTGAAGAATAATATAACTGTAAGAGCCATACATACAGATTATGTTATCTTAATCAATGAGTCAAACTAGTGAGTTCATTCACCAGCTCAGGTAGGAAAACCAGATCAAGTAGGATAGTGCTTTTTTTTTTTTTTAACATAATTAAATATAAAGTATAAAGCATATGTGCTTTAAAAATGATAATTCAAATTGTGACAAAGGTATCTATTTATTATTAATACATGTCAGATTTTTAGAGGTAGTTATTTCCCAGCAATGATGTCTGTGCGTTTTCTTTGGTGGTAAAATAAAAATCTCATAGATTGAAATAATAATCATTCCAAAAGCATATTGCAATAGTAAAGTTCTGATATATGCAAATAAATCATTATGTGGAAGAAAGAAAATTGGTTTGAGGGAAGCACAGCTTATTAATTTTTGTTCATCACAGTTCACAAAGTATATAACTTACTCAAAATAATTCTAAAATGATGAATTTTGGTACTTTCTAATTTTCTGAACCTCACCAGAATGCTGTGAAAAAGTATTGATGGTCTAAACCATGATGCGAAGAAAAATTTATGTGGCTACACATGTCACTAAATATCATTTATATCGCAACCCAAGTATACACATAGCATTCTCCCATACAGCACTTCTCCAGATATTTTCACCAGTGTGGTTGCAGATTATGATCCCTCCTATGGGAATTTCAGTACTTCAGCATTCGGGTGGACCACATACCGCAGTTTCTGTTGTCTCTGGTAAAATCTTTGGCGATGTTGCTTTCTGCATGCATACAACATAAAAGGCATCACATGCCTCTCTTTCCTTTCTCATTTTAGGATTCTGGTGCCAAAATTTTGCAATTTTCTGTTTTTTTTTTTTTTTTTTTTTTTTTTTTTTTTTTTTTTTTTATTAAAAAGATTTATAGGGAAAACAACGGTAAAAAAAAGCCTAGAATTGTGCGTGTCTTGTATTGAAGAAGAAAAATGTAAAACAATAGGTGGTGGTGGATGCATCGTTGAAATAAATTTAAAGATATGCAAACAAACATCCCTCTCCTAACTCACCAAGTTTGCAAATGCTCTTCAAAGTTGCCAATGAGTTCATGACTTTTCAGTGCCAATGAGTTCATGACTTACCACATCTGTGGTAAGAATGTAAATTCCATATATTTTATGGCCGTTGTTAAAGATGGAATTAAACACAGCAATTTTAATTTAAATATAGGAATTTTAATTTAATAACATATTATATTTGTTTCCCTTAATGGGAGAGCAAACATAAATATTGGTGCAAAATGTAGTTTAAAATATTAATGGTAAATTTAAAATACATTCAAAATGCAATTTGTCACACTAGATCATCCCCATCTTCAAAAAAAAAAAAAAAAAAAAAAAAGGTAATGAAGTAGAAATAGATAATGGAAATGACACTGTGTATTTTAAAATATAAAGGAAAATTTAGGATAATCCAAGCAATGTTTATGTGTCTAAAAAGTATATTCCTTACTACCTAATGCATACTAAAAGTTACTGATAAAATTAACTGACAAGTTACTTTTAAAACAAGAATATTAAGAGTGATTCAAAGGTTATATTTAATTTAATGGACAGTAGGCAATGTAGGCATATATATTTTGCTGTAAATTGACTGGCAAATGTTATTCAGTAAAGGCAAAGATCCCACGTGTGTTTTCTCTATACAGTCAAAAGTCGTTAATTCGGACACCCATAATTCGGAATGATCTATAATCCGGACCTCAAAACTAAAAACTTTCTGCGCATGCGCCGCGTTGACACAGGCGCATAGGCGTTTACGCGTGCGCGTAAGACCTTTTACGACTGCGCATATGAGTGTGCGCAAGTGCAGAATACGTTTTCGCGTGCGCGTTTTATGTATAATGGACGTATAAGCTAAATAATTATCTATTTCAGTTAATGTTGATGATTGCGTTGTTCCTTAATTTTCGAATTGGATCCGGCTTATTATTTTTTGCAGACTGTAAGAGCAATTTTATAAAAGTAAGTTTAAACTTTCGATTATATCAAATAGAATTTCCGATATATATTTGTTAATATGTAAAGGATCTAAAGCGAAAATATGTTTTGAAATCCTAAATCTGTTTATCAATTTCACGCTGCTCGGCGGGGGGGGGAAAGCCGCCGCGTGCGCGTAATGAATTGGAAGTTGATCTGTCAGCACTATCCTTATCTTCAGGGCAGATGTTTTTATTTTATTTGGCTTATAATTCCTTACCAAATTAGTATTTCATCTCGATGTGCTCCGTCTTTGATATGATTTAAAACAAGTTCCTCGTCATTATAATTCGCTTCCGATAGCGAAGAAAGTGACAGAGTTTAGTGAAAACAAAAAAATTTCGATTGACAAATTAGTCGGTGTTCTCGACACAGCAATTATAGGACTTGAACAGCGGAACTTTGTAACTGAACAAGAAATTATGTCTGTTTAATAGAATTAAAAAGAAAGTATTATCACGTGAAACGAAGCAAAACTTAAACAACTCACATTGAAAGAAATGTTTAATAAAGTAAACAAATAAATGTTAAGCTTTTTCTTTTTGCAAATTTTGATACCCTTTAGATCATAATTGTTCTTTATTTCATAAATTACGGTTTCATACTTTTAATTTTAGAATTTCTGCATGCCATCTTACGGGATTTAAACTGATGATCTATAATCCGGAAAAATCTATAATCCGGAATCGCCGAAGTCCCGACGAGTCCGGATTAACGACTTTTGACTATATAACTACTTTGATCTAGTCCATCATTAACAATATTTTCCCTGGGATTCCATCTCAGAGTGAAAACTGAGATAAACTTAGTTGTATAATTGTAAACTTTCTAATCTTGTTCTTAAAAATGTGGTTGTATCACGATAAAAGATTAATAAACTATGTTAAATATTGTTTTTCCAACATTTCATTAGCAAAATGGGTACTATTCCGTTTTGAGGACCGTAAAAAATTGCAGCGAAAATGTATGGGCAAAAGCGCCAAATATAACAAACGCGTCCATTTAACAGCGCGCCAAATCTAGCGTAGGCGCTGATTTCAGATTGCGTAAGTTTATATAGTTCTATATTTCTTAAAACGCCATTGAAATACTAGTTTAATTTTAAAATCCTTTTTTAATATCCTATGGATTTAACAATTTGGGAATTGCCCATGACGAAAAGTCGGCAATAGAATTTTGGGTAAAGTGCAGATTTACGCACTGTTTGACGCGTTTTTAAGAATTGCACATACTCCGTATCCCTGTGCACATCGACCTATTTTCACTTAAAAAAAATTTTCAGAATTGCACAAAAATGGCACTGCGCACACCCTTGGCTTTATCTATGCACACATCGACCTATTTTCACTTAAAAAGTAAAAGAAAATTCACAAAAATCCAATTGTTTTTACTCTTGTAAAAAGCGGGAACAAATACGTAAGCGATTCTGCACTTTACCGAGAATTTGTTTCAAAGAAAAGGCATCATTCATTATAGCAAATTATACTTGAACAACCAATGACATGAAATTATGCTTTAGCGATAACTCGGTAGCGAAATAGCGATGCAGGCATCCATTCAGTCACGTTTAGCCTTTTTTATATAAATTATAATAATAAAAAGTATTATATGAAATTAACCTTTCATCTAAATTAAAACATCAATCTTTTAGATAGTTATTTACTATTATACTTCCTTTCTTGCGTTAGGGTTGCCGCAATTATTTTTGGCAGCACTAGCATCAACAATAGTTTGGCGATTTTTTACGGCCCTCAAAACCGAATAGTACCGCAAAATGCTATATCGATATAAACCTCTCAAGCAAATAACGCATTGTCCTTCCTTTGTAATGATCCGGTATTTCTCAAGTGTGTATTGCATAAAGTGAAAATATATATTAACATATGAATTAATTCAGTTCTACATAAAATCACCTCTGACTTAACTGATTTTTTTAAAGGATTTAGGGGCGAATTCAAGTGCAACGCTTGTCATGGTAACCGCACTTGCATTGCAAAACCGAATTCAAGTGCAACGCTTTTCGGACACGCCTACTGAAAATACGTCACTACCATAGAGGAATTTTGCGGCTACTCCTGACCTGCCGCAAACTCTTAACAGCGACTGTAAACAAGATGGCTGAAGTGATTTTGCTCGGACGTTTAAGAAATCGGAGAAATGCTGATCGAATCCCTTGGCATTTAAGAGACAGTCGTAATGCTTTTGAAATGGTGAAGTGTGAATTCATCAGTTGATTCAGATTAAATCGGTTTGCTTCAATGAATTGAAACCTTTTCTGAAGGCAACTGCCAATGGATATTCTCTGCAAAAGCAGGTTTGTTTTTACTTCAGATTATGAAAACTGACAGTGTTGCCACGCTACCTGGAAAACCGGGAGAACCGGGAAAAGTCAGGGAATTCGAAAATTGACCAAAAAATTCAGGGAAAAGTCAGGGAATTTAAGTATTTTTGTCAAAATCTGGAAAAGTCAGGGAAGTTCATATAATGATCCCGCCAAAAAAAGCGATTTTTGCGCCGACGTCGGAAGAGATAACTTTTTTGGCGAATTGCCTATCACGTGAGTGTCTGCTGGCATAGAGCCAATTTTCGCAGCTCCAATTTGGTTGCCTTTTAGAAAGGCAAAGCAAGTTTCCCGCAACTTTTGGTTTCCAGTATTCTCGAGAATCGCATTGCAGTGCATGAACTAAAGAAAGTACCTGTTCTCGTATAAAACAAAATGGGTTTAATCTTAGTATACGGTACTATGGAGGTTAGAATCAAAGAATATGTATTGTAAAGAAGGAAAACCTCTCTGCAACAGACGTGGCTCCGTTCCATCATAGAGGGAAACTGCATGCGTGATATATCTGCCGCCAAAGCTGGAAACCGGTGTCGAAGTTCGAAGGTCACGTTATCAAGAGTTCATTAAATGAATATCCTTTAAAATTTCTTTAACCACTTGCGCTAAAAAGACGTGCCACGCACGTCGAGATGTTTTTGTCTCAAACTGCGAGCGACGTGAACACCACGTCGATAAGCATTTATCGCAAAAATGAAAATAACATGGTGCACACGTCGCCTAACAACGAGATTGTTTATTTCTCGAGTTACAGCTCTGGATTGCACTCGCAGATGCGGAGCGGCGTAAATGAGACACTTTACCACTTGCTATATTGTAGCGCACGGCACCGCAACCGTGAAGTTTAGTCTTAGCGCAAGTAGTTAAACTCTAAATTAAAAGAAAATATTTTTTGGCGCAAGTAAATTAATTCATAGGTTAGTAATTTTCAGGGGGGGGAACTACGAAAATCCGTTTTTAAAATTATTGCGAAAAATCCAAGAAGAATCGTCTTTTGATAAAACGTTTCTTCTTGGATTTTTCGCAATAATTTAAAAACGGATTTTCGTAGCTTTCTTTCTCTCAAAGAACGTTTCTTCTTAACACGTTTCTCAATTTCCGGTACACATCGCGGAGAGGGAAATTCTGGCCGCCAGGTTCCGTCGCCAAATCCCTTGGCAAATTTTCCCTCCGCATTCTAGCGGCGTAATAGCATTTTACTTGTATGGAAAAGTTTCTTCTTTACATAGACCAAAGAATTAGAGATTCTTTGCATAGACGTTTTTTGGTTAAAATAAATCTCCATGTATGGATTTGGCGACATGATGATGCGCAGTAAACGGGTCATTTTGGTCTTGGCGACAATTTTCAAAATCGTGCCAAAGCCTTACCGTATATTAGAATTTTGTCTAATATACGGTATATATATGTCTAATATACGATTGTCAAAATCTTTTTAAACTTTTCTTTTTAATAAATACCTTGCCATTTTGCAGTAAAATAAAAAATAGTAATCTGTCATCTAGGCTAACCATGTAATATAACTATTATGGTAATTTCCTGTTATGTTTTACCACCAATCCTCGAATTCCATATCACAGATTATGTTCTTACTGCATTAATAGAAATATTAACGAGACATAGTGCACAATAAAAATTAAGCTTTATTTAGGAACATCGCGCATACTCCCCGACAGCCTGCCTGTTTCGCTCTGCTCGCTACTCGTAAGAAACTTCTCCTCTAGGGTTGCCACACTTATCGGAGGGCGCAAGGCGCGCTCCTTATCGCCATCACCACAGAGTTTCCCCCCAGTTCCTTTAATGGCTATTCAAAGGAACGACATAGGTTATGAAATTATCTCAGAGTATCCGTGCTGTCGGGTATTTTTACATGATTACAAAATTAGAATATAAAATTAGAAAAGATCAAAATGAAATTCAATATATAACAAGGTATTGACACATATAATAAACATGAAATAACAAGAAATATGTTAAGATATGAATTTAAAAAAAATGTTTTAAATTGTTATGTAAGAAGCAAGTTTCTTAGGGAAGTGAACATGTCTTCCCGATCTGGTGACAGTTTGTGTCTTAGAGCGTTCGTTTGCAGATTTATTCTGCTGAACTGTCTTTAAGTCTTTATTTGTTTTCAGTTCAGGCAAATTAGAGTCCGAAAGCAAATAGACCGGTTTTACACGGTCTATAGACACAGTAGATTTCAGACCGTTAACATCAATTGTGAAAGTTTTGTCCGTTCTAGAAAGGACTTTATGCGGACCTGTATATGGTTGGCACAGAGGTGGCTTTACTCGATCGACACGTAAGTATACATGCGTACACGACTTTAAGGTAGCACTTACGTAACATTTTTCTTGGCAATGTGCAGATGTTGCTATTGGATTCAATTGTTGCATTCTATGCCTAAGATTCGTGATAAATTGTGTGTCATACGGAGATATCTTAGATGACGTTATCATATCACTAGGCAGCTTGAGAGTTGTGCCGTACACCAGTTCAGCACAAGATGACTGTAGATCTTCCTTTACGGCTGTCCGAATACCAAGCATAACAACTGGTAGTGTTTCAGTCCAGTTATTGGTCTCGTGAGCCTTGAGAGAAGATTTTAAATGTCGATGAAATCGTTCAACAATGCCGTTGGACATTGGATGATAGGCTGTTGTTGTGATTCTGTTCGTACCCAAAATGCGCGTGAATTCTGCAAAAAGTGCGGATCTCATTTGAGAACCTTGGTCTGTTGTTATGATCGATGGGCAGCCAAAACGAGATATCCAACAGTTGAAGATGGCTCTGCAAATGGTTTCCGTTTTCATATCCGGGATGGGAATGGCTTCAGGCCATCTGGAAAATCTATCTATTAGAGTCAAAAGGTACACATTGCCTTCTGATGGAGGTAACGGTCCAACGATATCCATGTGGATTTCTGAAAAACGTGCATCAGGAAGAGAGAATGTGCCCAGTGGTGCTTTAGTATGCCTAGTAATTTTCGATTTTTGGCAAGATTCACAGGATTTCACCCAATTTTTGATATGACGTTTCATATCGGGCCATACATAACGAGAACAAATAAGCTTCGTAGTAGCTGCAATTCCTGGATGTGACAGATTATGCAGATGATTAAAGATGAGTCTACGAAAGGAATTCGGAACAAATGGACGAAGAATGTCTGTTGATATGTCACAAAGAATATTACCATCAGAATATTGGCACGGTTTAAATTCCAGTTTCAAAGATGATGTGTTGTTTTTGAGAAGGTCTTGTACCTCCGGATCATGCCTTTGAGCTTCCGAAAATTTTTTAAAATCCAAAAATGGAGATTTTGTTATGGAATCAATTTCGATTCTTGAAAGAGCGTCAGCAACGACGTTTTTTGAACCTTGCACATGCCTAATATCAGTAGAGTACTAAGAAATAAAATCTAAATGGCGCAATTGTCGAGGTGAACATTTATGAGGGTTCTGTTTAAAAGCGTATATTAACGGTTTTTGATCCGTATAAATTATAAAATTTCTGCCCTCTAACATGTGTCGGAATTTCTTAATTGCAGAATAAATAGAAAATAATTCCCTATCGTACGCGGACCATTTCTGTTGACTTTTATTGAGTTTCATAGAGAAAAATGCTATAGGTTCCCATGTTTGTTGAGACAACTGCATAAGTGTGCCGCCGATTGCGACGTCTGAGGCATCTACCCAGATGCTTAGCTGGGCTCTGGGAATAGGGTGTCTCAAAAGGGTAGCCTGAGCAATGGCATTTTTGGCAGCAATAAAGGCTTGTTCAGCATTCTCGTTCCAATTTAATTGTGGGGATGAATCCTGAACACGAGAACGAGGTTTCTTTTTATTAATATAGCCTTCTGACAATTTTATTAAAGGAGAAAGAATATGTGCTGCTTTAGGTATGAAACATCTGTAAAAGTTAAACATGCCTAAAAATCGGCGAAGCTGAGTGAGAGTGGTAGGTTGAGGAAAATATAAAATACATTTGACTTTGTCAGGAAGAGGTTCAATTCCGTTTTCACTAAGGTGAAAACCTAAGAAATCAATAGATGTTTGACCAAAGGTGCATTTTGAAACATTTATGCAAAGTCCATATTCCTGAAGTTTGGAAAATAAAGCTTTCAAATGCCTGCAATGTTCCTCAGAATCTTTAGAGGCTATGAGCAAGTCATCGACAAAAGCGTAAACGCCTTCTAAATCCCGCGTGACTTCATCTATAAAACGTTGAAAAGTCGCAGATGCATTGCATAAGCCGAATTGCATACGGATACTTTCGAATAAACCGAATGGTGTGCATATGGCGGTTTTGTGGATCTCGGCTGGGTTAATTGGTATTTGATGGTATGCCTTAATCAGGTCGACATGACTAAAAATTTTAGTACCGTGCAATGCAGCAGTAAAATCGGCTAAGCATGGAATAGGGTATTTGTCTTTTATCGTTTGAGCGTTCAATGCTCGATAATCTCCTACAGGTCTCCATTCCAGACTTCCCTTTTTTGGAAGCATGTGAAGTGGGGATGCATAATTGCTGCTCGAAGGTCTCAAATGCCCCAATTGCATCATAGTTTGAAATTCTTGTTTTGCTATTTTTAAGCGATCTGGAGCTAACCGACGAGGTTTTGCAACCACAGGTGGACCTTTAGTTATGATATAATGAACGGTGTTGTGTTTAACAGGTTGGTTAGGATCTGGTAATCTAGTAACTGAAGGAAATTCTTTTAAAATTTTGTGATATGGTGTATCACTAAATACAGTTTTTACTGAATAAATGCTTGCATTTTTCACGCAACCGACGGTTTTAAAATGCGTTTTTAAATCTTTGAGACATTTGTTTCTGAGATCAGGCACCAATTCAAAGAAATGGAGAAAATCTGCTCCAAGAATGGGTGTACTAACATTTGCTATAAGAAAAGTCCATGTAAACTGTCGTCTTAATTTGAAATCCAAAGAAAGTGTTTTTTGACCATAAACATGAATAGTAGAAGAATTAGCAGCGAAAAGTGTTTGTTGGGACGAATTCCGTTTTTGAGAATTATTTGCTGGAAGTAAGGACACGTCAGAGCCGGTATCGACCAAGAATGAAAGGTTTGTTCTACGGTCACGAACGAACAGGCGACGTGAAACTTGAGGCAAAGAATAAGTCGCCTCTATTCTTTGCTGGTTTCGTTTCCCTGCCATGAACAAGGTTTTGTACATTTGTCATCTCTACACTTTTGGGAAACCCAAAACGTCTATGATACCAGCAAACAGAATAATCTCTCCTTTTGGAATTGCTTCTTTCCTCATTGCGATCTCCACGATTTGGCGAGCGGCCACGAGAAAGAGAAATGCGATCAATACGTTTGTTTAATTTTTCTATTTGTTTAAATAATTTATCCTCAAGAGACTGATCGACTGTGCGAGAAACGGCACAAGTCCCTGGGGTTGGATTTACTTCTAAAATTCTGTCGGCAATTTCTGCAGCTTTATCTACAGTTAAATTGGAAACCGCTGCCAAAATAGACTGAACAGTCGAAGGCAAACGTTGAAGGAATAATTCTAACATTAAGTTATCAGGGACATTTAAAGATTCTGCTCGACGTTTCATATTTCTAAGCAAATTGGAAGGTTTTCGAGAGCCTAATTCCTCTCCAGATAATAATTGGCGAATTTCTTGCTGAGAAGATTCTCCTGAACGATTTATTAACTCAGTTTTGAGCTTTGTATATGGATCAATAGGGTCTGGTTTCATAAGTAAATCCCGTACTATTGATGCAGTATCTGGAGGAAGATGAGCAACTATATAATTATATTTAGTAATGGATTCTGTGATAGGTTTGGGGGTGGCAAGAGCAAAAGTACTTTCACACATAATAAACCATAAAGATGGGTCTGATCGGTTATAAACCGGAATTTGGACGGCATAAACATCAGACATTGTGCAAGGTTTTTAAGCCAAAATAAAAGCAAAAATTTAACTAAAGAAAATTAAATTAAATGATAAGTAGAAAACAGAATTATAAAATGATCTATAATTAGTACTCATCTGTGATTCGGAGGATGAAAACCGATGTAATCCATTACTTCTGGTTTGGAGATCTTGAGTGATGGCTTGTAGTCAAAACCGAAAGTGCTTGTTAACTGTTCATACGATTTAACACAGTCCGGGTTACCATTATGGTAATTTCCTGTTATGTTTTACCACCAATCCTCGAATTCCATATCACAGATTATGTTCTTACTGCATTAATAGAAATATTAACGAGACATAGTGCACAATAAAAATTAAGCTTTATTTAGGAACATCGCGCATACTCCCCGACAGCCTGCCTGTTTCGCTCTGCTCGCTACTCGTAAGAAACTTCTCCTCTAGGGTTGCCACACTTATCGGAGGGCGCAAGGCGCGCTCCTTATCGCCATCACCACACTATATTCGCTAAAATATTGTTGATTATTCTAATTCAATTTTTAAGTAATTATCTTTATTTTTATGTTATTCATATAATTTAATGACGCTTCTTCCCTCTAAATTTATTAATTATTAGTAAATAATATTTCTAAATTTCAGGAAATTTTCTCTGGCATAATCTTGAAATTAATTCTAGCAGTATGATGACATACCATCACGAAATTTAATGCACATATTTTTTTCTTATGTATGCTGCGAACTAAATATAAAATACCTCAATTTATTAAAATAGATTTCTTTGTTTCGTTTAGCTGCAGAATGTCTGCAAAAAAAGCCTTATTTCATTCCAGATTGGGAAGATTCTAATCTCAATCTTCAATGGAGAAAACAAGAACTATTATAATTATATTTGTGTTTTCAAGTGTTAGGTGCTTTTTAAGAACATACCTCACACAAATTAAATTTACCTAAAATCTAACCTAACTATTTAGCATTGCGTTGTGATTTATAAGGACCGGATCAGCCTCGTGTTGAACTGGTGATGATCATGAGTAATAATTAAATAAAACATACATTTGTTATCCAATATATATATCTTAAATTTTATTAAGTTTCTTAAGTGTAAAAGTAAACAAAATTATCAAACAAAGTATACCAAGAATAATTAAGAATAAATATCCTCTGGGATTTATTGAATAATTAAGTGAATTTGCTACACAATACAAGTAATACCATAATTTACCTCTTAGCATAGCCAACGTACGAAACGCACCTGTAAAACCTGGAAAAGTCAGGCAATTTCATTCTTCTGTTTGAGTGGCAACCCTGAACTGAAATACTTCTGGAAATGTTTCCGAATGAAAGATTATGCTTAAATGACCTATTTGAGAATATTATATATTTTTATACGTAAACACACAAATTTTTAATGTTATTGTATCAGGATTCTTTCTTTTTCATCCCGTTTTTTTTTTCGTAGTAATGATCGAAATCGTTAATTACTGCGAATTTTGGAATGCAGTAATAATATCACCATTAATTTATTGTTTTAATTACTCTAAAACGTAATCTCGGAGAAATTGTTTTTCTAACAGAAATTATGCATATGCCTGTCTTTGAGATATATATATATATGTATATATTTGGGATTAGGTTTTTGGAATATTATATATTTTTTCATGGTTTTAGATACGTGCATTTAATTTACATATGCTCTCAGAATTTCAGTGATATAGTAAATTAGTTTGCAGCAATAATTAATCTTTGATATGTATGCAATTAAAATTTCATAATTTAAATTAACTTTATATGAATAGAGAATATTTGTTAAATTCAAATTTCATTCTTTGCAGCAATGGCACATGAGAATTATTTAAATTTAACTTTACTTTTTATTCTTATGAAACAATATATATATATATATATATATATATATACAGTCAAAAGTCGTTAATCCGGACTCGTCGGGACTTCGGCGATTCCGGATTATAGATTATCAGTTTAAATTAGGAAGATGGCATGCAAAAATTACAAAATTAAAAATATGAAACCGTAATTTATGAAATAAAGAACAATTATGATCTAAAGGGTATCAAAATTTACAAAAAGAAAAAGCTCAATATTTATTTGTTTACTTTATTAAACATTTCCTTCAATGTAAGTTGCTTCGTTTCATGTGATAATACTTTCTCTTTAATTCTATTAAACAGACATAATTTCTTGTTTACTTACAAAGTTCCGCTGTTCAAGTCCTATAATTGCTGTGTTGAGAATACCGACTAATTTGTCAATCGAAATGTTTTCGTTTTCAATAACCTCTGGGTCACTTTCTTCACTATCGGAAGCGAATTATAATGACGAGGAACTTGATTTAAATCATATCAAAGACAGAATGAAATACTACACTTAGTATGGAATTATAAACCAAATAAAATAAAAACATCTGCCCTGAAGATAAGGATAGTGCTGACAAATCAACTTCCAATCCGCCGCGTGAAATTGATAAACAGATTTCGGATCTCAAAACATACTTTCGCTTTGTAGATACAAATTACATATTAGTAAATATATATCGGAAATTCTATTTGACATAATCTTTCTAATCTATCATAATCTAATAATGACGTTTCTGCCCCCCCCCTCTGCCGCAGAGCAGCGTGAAATTGATAAACAGATTTCGGATTTCAAAACATACTTTCGCTTTGTAGTAAATATACATCGGAAATTCTATTTGACATAATCGAAAGTTCAAGCTTACTTTTATAAAATTGCTCTAACAGTCTGCAAAAAATAATAAGCCGGATCCAATTCGAAGATTAAGGAACAACGCAATCGGCAACATTAACTGAATTAGATAACTTTAGCTTAGCGTGTAACTCCGTTACAATTTAAACGCGCATGCGCACAAACATATTCGCAGCCGTAAGGGTCTTACGCGCTCTCATAAACGCCTGTGCGCATGCGCAGAAAGTTTGTAGCTTTGAGGTCCGGATTATAGATCATTCCGGATTATGGGTGTCCGAATTAACGACTTTTGACTGTATTCTGTAACTGTAGGGGGAAAAACCATGAATTTTTCTCAGCTGTTTAAACAGTTCCCATGTATAAAATAGTATTTCATCCCCCAAAATATTAGTTAATTTTCTCCTAATGTATAATGTCTTGCCTGTTTGTACAGTGTGATTAATGTCAATATACACATTCATAAATCTCTTATATGAAAAGTTATTGCAGACTTTCACATAACTATTAATAACTTGGTGACATACCTTACTTCCGTAGACCATGATCAGAATTAAATAAACTTATAAGGTTATCATACTAAATTACACGAAAAGCAGCATGACATAAATAAATACAAAGAAATTAAATGTATTTACTGTACTAATAGATTATTATATTACATGACATTGGTTTTGCCCATGTATAATGGTAATGAAAGCCAGTTTTCCATAGAAAGTCCTCTACAGACGCATCTGTTTTCTTAAGCAGATTGCTTTTACCACATTTCAGTGACCTTGATTTAAGTATGAAACTGGATAATATTTTCTTTCTGCATGAAATGTGTTAACTGAGTTTTAGAAATATAAGCCATCATGCAGTTACTGTGATAATACTAATTTTTGGTACCTCCATATTATACCATCAACCATGAAAGTTGTGCTAATTACTGCTGTGGAATTCTGAGCCAGACATTTGTATACAGCAGTTACAACAAACCATACAACAGTCTCTCTGCAGAATACATGAAATAACCCTGCCGTGAAAGTACTGGACCCACTTCGTGAAAAAACATTCTTTCATTGCTACTGTTTTATTTGCGGTCAAATTTTACTAAAAGCTCATTTTAGAATGCTATGAATACAAGTTGTCCACAGGTAATTGTTCCAATTTCTTACTGTTTTGTTCGCTATTTCCACATACAGTAGATGTTAATTCTTTCGACCAGCTGTAAAAGAACTGGAGTGCAATCACAAATGTGATTCTACCTAGCTTACCAAGAATTATTTTGGGTTACATACAAATGAAACCGCAGATGTTGCGAGTGTGGTGATATTAATTTTTGTTTTGTCTTCATTAACCGGAAAAATAAATTTTCCATTAATGGTGAAAAGGTAAGAAATATATGATAATAAGTATAATATTATAGTCATTTCAAATTACTGCAAGAATGTTTCATTATTATTCAAATAATAATAACAAAAAGCTATCTATACTATAATTATAGTGAAGTATAGATATTAAATAATACAAAATATTAAATAAATTTTAGAATCACCTATTTACTATAATTACTACAATTTAATAAAGAAAGGGTAGCTGTAATGCTTTTTTTTTTTTTTTTTTTTGTGTGTGTGTGTGTTTGTTTTAATGTTTTATTGCATATTTTTTAATAATGAAAAAACAGGGACATATTTTTGTTAAAAATGGAAAGTAAACTCCTTAAAAAGACTGATTTATTAATATATCAACTATATTTAATGTTAAAAATCTGTATATTAAAATTTCAGATGAAACTTTCTTTTGACTTAGGATTTATGTTTTTCTAGGTATGGAATGCTGGTCTGAGGGTTCTCTATGCTATAGGACAATGGCCAGGCAATACTCATGATACATTTATATGGAGTGGACTGAAACAAAATCTAGATAGTATTTTGTCGCATCGTGCATATCTTTGGAAGATAGTGGATTATATTCCCATTTTATCATGGGAATATCTCTATAATGAGAAGCACAGAAAAGTTCGTGCAGCTATAGAGATCAAATCAAGATTTAGGGTACTGCACGATACTGGTGGAACACTATTGTATTCACAAAGCAAAATATGTAAAATAGTCATATCTGGTGGCCATTTTACATAATATATGCTTAAGGTATTATGTTGAAAATCCTGAGATTGATGTGTTTGAAGATGATGAGTTGGTACCTTCAGAAAGAGTTCAGCATGTTGAAATTGCATTGCACAATGAATTTTCTTTAAATTTTGAAACTCGATAATAAAAACCCAAAGTGGGCAACAATGAACCTCTGGCAAAGGTGAAACCCCCTTCATGGATAATAAAGAATATATTATGAAAAAAATTACTTTCATAATATATTCTTGGGGACCCACAAGCCATGGTTTATATTTAAACCTGTAACTAAATGCACAACCCTAAATGATTTTAATTTATAATAATAATCTTAAATAATTTTATTAGTCCTGGTTTCAAATGCATACTGACAACTTTTATCATTATTGTTCTTCCCTCTGAATTTCTTGTTTCCATCATTTATGTTTAAAAACTCTTGACTACCAGAAATAACTTAATAGGCTTGATATATATATATATTTTAGTGTTGGGTATGCCAGTCATGATTTACAATAGTAAGTCACTATAAATTAGCATTGCACTTAATTTATCTTAAACTTAGCAATAAGATTTACTGCACCGAAATTCAGTTTCTTCCAAAAAGTCAAATGTTTCTCTTTCATCCCCTTCCGTGGGACAAGATAGAAAATTTCCATGTGACAATACACATTTAATAGCATAAGAACTTCATGCTTATTTATTACAGTATAAATTAAACCTGACATATTCTGTCAAAGATATTTAAATGTATTTCCTAAAAACAATTATTTCACTCTATACTGTTTATGTCTTCTTGGGGGTGGGCAAAACAAATATTGGACAGTTCAATTTTCCTCCACCATTCCTGTGAGCGTATTCTTCGATTAAGCAGGGTTTTGCTCCAATTCCTGATTAGCATAATATGTAAAGAATAAACAACTTAGATTTATGCCTCCATATCCTCTTGTATTATTTAAAGAACATACATTTTCCTTTTAATTCTAGATTTTAAAACATTAAAGTAAGGGAAAGATTGTTTGCTGAATTTAGATTTATATCATCATTACGCATTCACTATAATAACTTACTGCATACTTACCTCAGTGGGTTTGCCATTAAAAGAAATACATTTAAGTAAAATCATGAGTGTATAATAAATTGTTTTTCAGCCAAAAAAAAGAGAAGGGGGAAAATAAATACAGTTTGATTCACTTACTTTGTAGTACGCGACTCAACATTGTTATTGTAAACTAGACATTAGCCATACTTTAATAGTTGTCATCTCTGTATTTTTACAACTTCGAAATTAGAATGTCAATTTTATCTGCCATTGTTATGGAGCTGTAGGATATCGAATGTTATTTCTTCAATGATAAAAAGAAATGAAATTTTTAATACCACATCTCATTCATATAACTTATTAACATAATTGAAAAACAATTTAATTCATTTCGTGTTATATCTGAAAATTAAAATTTGTAATACATTGACTAGAGATTCTTACAGGTCTTATTCCCATTTTCCTCCAGGAAAAAGATAATTGCTGTGTAAAATGCATAAATATTTTCACGAGACTTATAATAGTGGTATTAGAATTATTATAATGCTTATGTCATATAATGGATTTGTGAATTTCTTTTAAATAATTTTTATAATCACAAAATTTTATAAAATTAAGAAAGTAGTAAATTTTACAATTAAAATATGAATCCCACACTGCAGAAATACATACAAGAATGAAAACACTGTAATATTTGAAATGCATGATTTATTTTTTTAATAAATTAATAATTATATTTTGATTTTCTATGACAGCAGACTGATTTGGAACTGATTGCTTATACAAGTAACATATTTCACTTAGTACATTAATATATTCTTCTGCGTTTTAATTATTTTCTTTTCTGCAGCTGTAATATCATCTCTCTTCCTTTTTTCTCTTCGGTCTCCTGCTTCGAATAGTTGAGCTTCTATCTGAGGGAAAATTTTAAAATATTCATTCAAATTCAAATATTCTTAATTTTTATATTTCATAATGTAAAACACTTTTTATAATTAATTAAACAATGAAACTTCTCTAAAAAGGAACAATTCATAATATTGATTTCTTTAACTTTTAATTTTTTTCCCTTTATAATTTTTAAGACTGTTTATAGATCAAGAGGATTTAATGATTATTATTTTAAATTCTTAAAATCTTGTTGTTAATAAAAGACATACTCTGTATATAATGTTCGCAATAAAGAATTGAAATAACTCTTTTGTATGAGAAATATTAATTTACATCTGTTATAATTAATTTATACCAGCAGTTCTCAGCCGGTGGTATGCAAAGAAACAAAATATTTTTAACTATGAAATTCAAAAATCTCATAAAGAAAAGAATAGTTAATAGAAATTTCCTTTGATCGAAATTGACTTGAAGATTTGGAAAATGACACACTTGTTAACTTTTGGCTGAACCGAAAAAAAGAATTTAAAGGCATTTCAAATAAAGCTATCAAATTTGTATTGTCTTTTTGCACAACCTGTTTGTGTGAAAAATGATTTTTTCCATGTTAAATTTGAAATATAAATACTCATCAAAATAAAAAGTGGATCCTAATTTACCATCAAATGAAATAAGAGCAGACATAAAGAAATTAAATATTAAAGTATTATAACTGCAATTTTGATAATCAAGTGAATAATTAATTTAATTAAATTTAATTTTGATAATTAAGTAATCATCAGTTTTTAATCTAATAGTTCTTTATGTGTACATATTTAATACAAAGAGTGTGCAAATGGCAATATATATTATATATATATATGTTTTTAATATTTCTATTGAGGAATTGAAAAATAATCATTGTAAAATTAGTGGTAGTCTTAATGTTTTTCAGTTTTTGCTTAGATGGTACACTACAGTCAAAAGGTTGAAAACTGCTGATTTATACCATTAAAGTTTTTCTGTTGGGAGGAAAAGAAGAATGCAGAAAACATTAGATTTTATGCAATAGATACAAACTTGTCATTCCTAAATGCCATTGCAGATTTCCTCGTGATAAAGGTGTGGAATTTTCTAATGTAAAAAAGAAAAAAGCATAAAATAAGCACAATTTACTCAACAATCTTGACTGAAATATACATGCTTTCAGAGATAGCATAAAGCAAGAAAAGTTTACTCAACAATCTTGATTGAAATATACATGCTTTCAGAAATAATATACAAAGCATACTGCATAATCAAAGTTATGAGTTTATATACTATGAGATACTATACATGTTTATAATATACCACGTTCCTATACACCTAACACCTCGTCCACAATTTTCTATACAATTCATTAAAGATAGTTCCTGAAACTGACTTAAGAGAAACATGCATACTTCTAATTTATGCACAACAATTTGACAAACATTAATTTCAGGTAAAGAGCTACATGTATTATATCAAAGAAAGAATGAATAAGTGTAATTTGCCTTTATCCTACAAATACTTAAAAACATTTACATTAAAAAAATGAATTATACATAATGGTAGCAAATTTTTAATGAAAAACAAAACAAGAGTTGAAAACTTAATGCAGTTTTTGTCAATATTTTACTCTCTTAAAATTTATATAAACGTATAGAAACTTGAAATGCATACCACATTTGGCTGGAAAACTTGTGGTATTGTACTGCACTCTAGGGAAAGGGAAAAAGTATACAATGAAGCAATCATAAGAATAAAAGATATTTGCATATTATTGAAACCAGCTTAATAAAAATTACCAAATTTTCAAAAATGTGCCAAACTCTGACAACGATTATGTATCAAAATTTTTCAGGTAACATGCTCATGACAATTTTTCATTCAAGCAATGTCACCATTTTCATATGTGTTTCTTATGTTGTATGTCAAGTTCCAATGGATTTTAGATACGAATAGTTGTTTTAGATTAATTTCAGATTTAAAATACTGCTTGTGGAGCTTACCATCAAAAGACGAAGCTGTGTTAAAAGTTCTGCAGGAATAGAACATTTTAGTACAAAAATTTCTAATAGAAACAACTATGAGATGAATTTGGTACATAGACAAGGCATGCAGTATAAAGTTTATGTAATTCTCTTATTTTATTTTTTAAGTGAAAACAGATCACTTGGCACAAGTGCTCAAAATTTAGACAAAAAATTTGTGGAAAATATATTTTTTTTAAACTATCATATAATTTTTATTTAATAATTCAAATTAGTATTTTAAAATTTGTTAAATGTTTTTTTCCTTTGATATGTTGATAACATTTTGCCAACTTAGATAAATATTGATAGTTTGGTTATGCTAAAAGCAAGCTGCAAAAACAACGTACTTCTCCTGATAAGTATTTTTCTCTTTTCATTTATAAAGACCACCAAACTGATCCAGGTGTTTGTGTTAATACGTTAAGTACCAAAAAATATTGAAGAATGCACAATGAAAGATGGCAACCAGTATGGTAAAAGATATAATTAATATATGCAATGAAAGAAATCTTATTAAAAGACGACTTTCATTATCAGCAGAGAAGCATGACACACTTACAGTAAAGAAATTAAGCTTTTGTTTCTGCACTTGTAGCTTTTAATAGCCAAAAATTGTTTTTTGAAATTTTATGAAATAAATAAATCTGAACATAACTGATATCAAATGAGAATGGGTCCAAACTTTCACTTAAGAAGCAGAAAGTGCACTGTAAATGCACAATATAATGAGCAGAACATAAAGCATAATTTATAAATTAACCTTTACTCTGGATGTATATATTACATTAATATCACATTAGAATTATCAGGGTTTCATATAATTTTTTATTTATTGTATTACATTGAAATACCTTTAATTTCATTTTTATATTTTCCCAACGATGTACAATATAAATCTAAAAATTGCTCTTAACTGTTTCATCACATAATGAATGTCTAAGGGAAGGAATGCCTGCGTGGAAGACTAAGTAAAACTTAGTATTCATGTTATACATTGAAAAAATGAAGAAAACACTCATGCAGCCAGCTTTTTCACCTGGATTTAAAGAGAGACTGGGATAGCGGTGTTCAGCAGGCTTATCTGCTTGTAGATAGATGGGCTTATTAATTACTATATAATTCAAGAACTAGTTAATTTTCATATGGTAAACATGCCTACTGTCACTGAAGAATCATGCATCTGCATTAAACAATAAAAATATAACACAAATTTGAAATTTAAATTAAACTTACTATTAGAAGAATTAAAACCAAATGCTGTAATTTGAAAATGGGAAAAAAATGTGGTTTATATTTGAAAAAGCAAGGATTTTTGTCTGAAAAGTAAAATATATTTTACACACACCTGTTGCTGTAGATTACTTTGGAGGGAATTTTCTACAGGATAAAGTAAATAAAGTTGTACACATTAAAAGAAATATATTTCTTTCGTTTTCAGGACTGGAACAATTCGTTACACCACACTACAACGCAGTAAACACTTGACCATAAGCTCAGAGAAATCATGGGAACTGATGTTTTTTGTTTACATCGACACACAGTCTCATTGGATATTGATGTAGTTTATCGGACAAGCTCTCCTGGCACGAGAGCAAACCAGCTCCCCATTGCAATTTTGACGTCATCAGTTACCAGAGCGGTAAAGCGTTGCACTTGAATTCGACTTTAGCAGACGATAGCAGGAACGCCTCTTGCGAGCTAACATTTGCAATTTATCAGAGCGTTGCACTTGAATTCGCCCCTAAAACATAACCGCTCTAATCCGAACAAGTATGGCTGGAGTACGAGAAGCTTTACCACGTGACAAAACAAATGACGTCGAAAGCTCTATGTTACATCTAAATTCTTCTAACCAATAGCAGCGAAGCAGTTCTCACAGCAGTAGGTACAGCGAGTACGTTTTAGGAACATGCAACCCTCCCTCCTTCTATTCTAACCTCCTTGGTTTTTACTCCGTGACTCTTGCTTTTAGAACACAAGGAGTTTAGAACATCGTGAAATGACGGCTAAAAACTATATTTTTATGCTGGTATCATTCAACGTACAGTAGGGAGAGGGGAAATTATCTTCTGTCTGAGATAGTAAATGATTGATAAAGTTAGATTCCAGGGAAGAAGTATTATGTTAGGTCATGTTATTAGCGAACAGTCCTCTTGTATCTAATAGCACTAATTTTCTTAGATTATTTCCCTTGACTTTTGTTTGACTGAGGATTAAGAAAAGAGCTTTGAATAAACTGAAGTCAGTGGTTCATATAAAGGTGGAATGTGTGTGTGTTTATGGCAAAGCCTCGAGGGCTATCTGCCTAAGAGGAGGGATGCCTTCGTGGAGGACTTTCTAAGGGAAACTGGCTCGTATACACGTTACACATGGGGAAAACCACGAAAACACCCATGCAGCCATCCCGTTCGCGGGATTCGAACCTCGGACCAAACTACCAGTGTTCAGCGACTTAACCGCTCGGCCGCTGGTGGGCCTAAAGGTGGAATGATATATGAGGGTAAGCGGATTATGATTTCACAATAATGTTAAATAGACAGTGGCAACAAGTCTTAGAGAAGTAACTGTAACCGTTAATAAAATATTCCCGCCAAACCGAATAAATTCATTTTGTGTACATTGTGTAATTTCGTTGAGAGGTGTCTGTGCTAATTAAATACTTAGTCTTTCCTTTAGTTGAAGAATTTACAGTCATTAACAAGCAATGGATGTATGTTAATCAGTATTATTTCTTATTTTATTTAATATTGTTTAGTTTCAAGCTTTATTTAAAATATATACCAGACTGTGTCAAAAGAATAATTCATTAATTTTCTTGCATGCATTTTTCAATTGTGATTTATTGTATGTCTGTAAATCTGAAGTAGTATATTTCATTCTTCTTTGCATTTTTAATATTAATCTAAAGTTGGATAAAAGCATAAAAAAGGATTCTTTTAAAAAAGAAATTCGTCTCAACTTAGAGGAAGTTGATAGGCTAGGGGTGTTAAAAGTAGTAAATAATTATGCTAATTTAAAGTATGAGTAAATAATAATAAAGTCTGATAGATGTTATCGATAGAAAGGTGAGAAATAGGTGTAGTTTCTTATAGTTTGTATTCTTAAAAAAAAAAAAAAAAAAAAAAAAAAAAAAAATAATGTCTTGCAAAATTACTTGCTAATTGTTTTGTTGTAATCTAACAATTTGTTTCCTGGAATTGAGATTGTATTTGTTTGGAATATAGTTTAATTATATTTGTTTTCTTCATTTCTGTTTAATATCATATAGTATCATATATTTTCCATCATTTTTACATTCAGAAAATTTTTATTAAGTTACCTACTTTAGCTCTCAGTACTGATATATTTCTATAATTTAACAATCGCGGGCCCCACCAGCAGCCGAGAGGTAATATCACTGAACACTGGTTGTTCCAACCTTGTTTCAATTCCAGGTGAATGGGCTGGCTGCATGGGTTTCTGTTTTTTCCTATGTGTAACATGTATACGAGCCAGTTTCTCTTAGTCCTCCACTAAGCATCCTTTCCTTTAGGCATATAGCCCTAGTGTTTGTCCAAGTAACAACTTCATTAAACAGATAAAAGATATTTTTCTTAACACTTTCAAAGATATTAAACTCTTTTGGATGAAGAGTCATATTGGGACTATTGGTAACAAGTTAGCAGATAGATTGGCAAAGGCTGCCTTTGAAAATCAATTTATTGATTTTGAAGTAAAGACTTCCTATGACAATTTGAAATCCTCGTTGAAAAGAAAAGTTTGACTCTTTGGCTAGCAAAGTGGAATGACCCAGAATCTAAAGGAAGATTCACATATAATTTAATCTCAACTGTGAGAGAAGATGCCTATGTGACAGGTATCTTAACCAAACTTTAAATAATCATGGACATTTTCCATTTTATTATAATAGATTTTCAATTAAAAATTGTGCCTGTCCTTGTGGCGTCAGTAATGTCGATCTTCAGCACTTGTTATTTAGATGCTCTTCTATGAAAAATATTGTTCTAAGATTTATTTCAAATCTTGCTAAATTTAATACTCTAAAGGATCTATGTAAAAATACAGTGACTAAATTGAAATTGTGAAATTTCATGAAATATGTATCTGTACATGAAACAAATTTATATATTGATTGTGTTTAAAATTTTGTTTGTTTTAAGAAAGATTATGGTGTTTATGATAGTCTGTTAAAAACATATTTTTATGCATGTACGTAACGTGTTATATTTTGTTTTACGAAGTATGTAATAAAGTGTTATTTGTTTGTGTAACTGGTAAATCTCACCAGCTTCTAGACTTTAAGTTCATATTTTAATTTTTAATTCTATTTAAAGTTATTTCAGGTAGTATGTTGGTTGTTCTGCTTCTTATGGACCTGATTTAGGCCTTGTTTTAGATTTCGATGTTTCTATATTTAAGTAGCACCACTAAGCCCTGTTAAGCCTCTAATGGCAGTACAGGAAGTTCAGTCAGTCATATAGCCCTAATATGCTCTGACATAATCAATTAAACATAAACATATGTATATAATGCTACTGTAATTTAGGAGTTCCAAGTTTCTCTCTAAGCCGTGATTAGCACGCAGTAATTACATGCTGTGTAGGTAATTTAGGAATGAGGGAACTACTCACATATATGGCCTCGCTTGGTGACAAATTTCTCACCAAATATTTTTGTCGAGAAACTCCACAATGCCATATTACTATCTAAATGTTTTGTCTACATTTCAAACTTTAAGCCTAAAATGTCTCCAAAAAAATTTTTGCATGTGCAAAAACCACATTTTGAACACTCAGTTTAAGCTAAAAATTCGGAAAAAAAAAAAAAAAAAAAAAAAATTAGATAGCAAAAACGCCAAAATTTCTAACCAAAAATATTTGACAAGAATCCATGTACACAGCAATATGTTTTAACTAAAAAAAAAAAAAAAAAAAAAAAAAAAAAAAAAAAAACCACAGAATTTCACAATCTATGCAGCAAAGGAATCTACAAACTACGCAGACCTAGCTTAAATAAATTAATGTAACAACAATAAATTACAAAGAATGCCATGTACACAGTGTTCTGTTTAAACTTGAAAAAAATCATCTACAAATTGCACAATCTAGGCAGCGAAGGAATCTACGAACTACGCATACCTTGTTTTAATAAATTAACATAACAATAAATTTCAAGAATACCATGTATACAGTGTTGTGTTTAAACTTTAAAAAACATCTATGAACTGTAAAATCTAGGCATTGCGCACTAATCAACAAAATAAATTAAAATAAATTTCAAATAATTCAAAAAAACAACAATAACGACATAAATTCATAATAAAAAGACAATGAACATAACATTCTACAAAATAAGATCATGGTTAGGTTAGGTTATTTAATTATGGCAAAGCCTCGAGGGCTATCTGCTTAAGGGGAGGGATGCCTTTGTGGAGGGCTTTCAAAGGGAAACTGGCTCGTATACACGTTACACATTGGGGAAAAAAAAAGAAAACACCCATGCAGCCAGCCTGTTCGCGGGATTCGGACCGAACTACCAGTGTTCAGCGACTTTACCGCTCGGCCGCTGGTGGGCCAAAATTAGATCAAGAATAAAATAAAATAAAATGCACTTACCATGAATGAATGCTTCTTTGAACAGCAGAAATACCAATTTCAAACATCACCAAAACAATTTCATAACAAATTTTTTAAAAAGCATCTCCTGTTTCAGAACAACAATGGAAAAATATATAAACCACCAAATAAAACACAAAATTGCATTTCTGATTATAAGTAGGCAATGTAGCTTTAACATGCCACCACGTAATCTCTCTATCGTACTTGTATGACAGCCACACTCACTATCCACAAAACTGATACTATCTTTCACAAATAAATGTTCAAAACCTTCTTCTCCTAAATACTTGTAGAATTTCCAGCCATTCGAAAAAATAGTTGTACCAGGCACCTGACTAAAAATTTTGCCAACATGTGTTTCATTATATCATAAATCACGAACCAACTGCAATTGAAACCAGTACAGTAAAATCCAAGTTTCCACATAAAAAGGTTTGCTATAGAAACCAACATTGCCCCCCCCCAACCATCGCAGAATACGCAATTGCACCAAAAACCAGGGCACAACAGATATCGCTGCATTTGGCGACTTGAGGGCCCATATAACAGTAGTACCTGAATGAGAATCCAAAAAATACTAGCAGTTAATTTATGACTATGCTGGCATTGAGTAAAAAATGTGCTTTAGTATTTATGTCTATAAAGTATATGTACAAAACGTGTTTTTGTATTGATACAATACTATATTGTATAATCTTCTTATAACCCTTTTAATTAAAAAAATTAAATAAGAATTTATTGATGTAATTATTTATTCCCATTTCATGGATGTCCATGGCACTTTATGAAATATTAATTTCATTAATTAGAAAGCCTACGACATATACCACATTATACAAGCCTGTATGATAGATAAAATTGACATAAAGAAATACAGTCAAAAGTCGTTAATCCGGACTCGTCAGGACTTCGGCGATTCCGGATTATCAATTTTTCCGGATCATTTTAAATCTCGTAAGATGGTATGCAGAAATTCTAAAATTAAAAATATGAAACCGTAATTTATGAAATAAAAAACAATTATGATCTAAAGGTTATCAAAATTTACAAAAAAAAAAAAAAAAAAGCTTAATACGAGTATTTATTTGTTTACTTTATTAAACATTTCTTTTAATGTAAGTTATTTAAGTTGCTTCATTTTATGTGATAATACTTTCTCTTTAATTCTATAAACAGACATAATTTCTTATTCAGTTACAAAGTTCCGCTGTTCAAGTCCCGTAATTGCTGTGCCGAGAATACCGACTAACTTGTGAATCGAAATTTTTTCATTTTCACTAACCTCTGTGTCACCTTCTTCATGTCTTTATCCATTTTTTGCAGCAATTCCACTTTTTGTTTGATGGACATCAAAACATACTTTCGTTTTGTAGATCCTTTGGGAGCTCCAGCATCGGAAATTCTATTTGACATAATCGAAAGTTCAAGTTTACTTTTATAAAATTGCTCTTACAGTCTGCAAAAAATAATTCAAATCCAATTCAAAGATTAAGGAACAATGCAATAATCAACATTAACTGAAATAGATAATTAGATAATTTTAGCTTATACCGTCCGTTATACACAAAACGCGCATGCGCACAGTCGTAAAGTCTTACGCGCACGCTTAAACGTCTATGCGCATGTGTCAACACGGCGCATGTGCAGAAAGTTTTTAGCTTTGAGGTCCGGATTATGGGTGTCCGAATTAACGACTTTTGACTGTAATAGGAAAATCATATAGCAAGAATTATAAAATATTCAAGGTATTGAAAAGTAGGTTGCATATCTTTTGTATTGTGTCCACTATAAATATTACACTGATGGGTTTCTTGTTTTAGTTTCACTTTTGCACACTTTTGTACTAGATAGTATATTCCTTAGAAACCTTTTGTTGGATTTTATATGTCCCCAAAAGTGTTACATGTATATTTGCAATTCAGTTTCAAGTTCAGATGTTTCTTTACTGTTGATATCTGTAACTCATCCATTTGTAAAGACTAAATGCTTTGTAGTTCTTCTAGAACCAATATTATTTAGTGATAAATTTGATTAACTAGACAGACAATCTTTCTAACTTTAAAATTCTGGACATAATTGTAAATCACAGACATTCCAGGGTGTTCCTGTCCATCTGATGATTATAAATATATTCCTCCCTTCATTCTCCCCTTGATTACTAGCTTCTTTTGGGATTTTTTAGAAGTATGCTAGTGGATAAGATTTTTTAACACTGGTGCTTGGCAAACAGGCTGGCTGCTTGAGGTTTTCATAATTTTCCCATGTCCAAAAGGCATTTCTTAGCACAGATGGCCCATGCTTTTGTAAATTCATTTATTTTATTTAGGAATTATTTGTGAAGCTTCTCAACAGAGAACCAAGTAAGCCTTTTCATTTTCTCATTTATGTCAGCCTATCAGTAGTTGACATTTGTCTGTATTTCTGCATTTAAAGTGAACTAACCTTATATTATCTTTAAGGTTAATGTAATATTTATTTTTTATTTTTTGCTATTTTGATTGTTTGTAAATTTAAAAAAATTCTATATGTTGTAAATTAATTAAACTTGTTTGACATTTAATTTATAGGATGTGTTAGAATTGCAAGTTAAATAATGATCATTTCTATATGTTCAATAAATAATTGTTTAGTAAGTATAACTGAATCTAATTTTGTACAAGTAAGATGTATTTTGTTTGTAGACTGACTCGACATCTGAAGTTAATGAGAATGGAATTGCGTCTCCGCGAAGTAATGCTTTAACTTCAAGTCCTGCACGAGATTTACCTGCTTTTGAAGATGAATCAGAATTAATTGGTGGCATGGGAGAGGAAGAACAAGTCATGGAAGAAGATGGAGAAGAACTGTTTGGTGATAATCTAGAAGCGTAAGTATATATAAACTGTACTTCCAGACCTTATGCTTTATTGTGATTTGTGTTGTAAATTTATTTTTATTACTGATATATTTTGCAGTTATTTTAGTTCCAAAATAAATACATATGGACTGATTAATAAGAATTTATTCAGTGTACAGTTAATTTAAATTGATCTTTGTAACCCAAAATCTCTTTAGACATTTGGGGTACTTTTTGAATATTTGCACATCTACCATAAAATTGTGAAAAGTCTTGATGAGGTAAAGCACTATGTAGCCAAAAAGTATTTATGTGGCAATCCAGGTATGTGCACAGCATATGCATGTTTGAGTACAAATTGATTTGCATTTTTAAAATTCAACATTAATTTTTCTTACTAGTATTTCTTTTTGCATTGAAAGCATTTGTTTTTGTCATTACGAATCGTAGTGCAGCTGTAGAGCTTGCCTATTTTTATTTGCATGATATTGGTTTGTATGATGACATTTCGTTATTGTGGTCTGGGTGCATTGCCAAGCTGTGCAATGCTCTGATGTGTTTTTTTTAACAAAAACAGATTGCTGTGCATGTTGGGAAGAACAGTAGAGCAAAAAAATCATAGAAAGATTTCTCAAAAAAAGTAATGATTTTTTTTAATGAATGCAACAAAATTGGCAGCACTGGATGTACTGTTGAAATAGATGTAAAGGTACTCAAATAAAATAAAAGATGCATTGTTGAAAGACATAAAATTTACCAAACAAAAGTTTCTCTGTAGTCACCAATGAATTTGTGACTTCTCAGTGGCGTTGTAAATAATAAGAAAGTAAACTTTTTTGCTTTAACATTGAACAATAGAACACAACTTTTCTTGATTTCTTTAACTCACTTGGTTAAAATATGTAATAAGTAGAATTGTTTTCAAAGGGCATTGGAATTATGTTCTGTGGTATGCTGAAGTTTTACATGATCCACAAAATATCCTTTTAGTTAAAAAGATCTTTTGTTTTTTCCAAGTTTGTAATTTGTTTTATTTATTTAGTATTTCCTTCAACATATAACAATATTTGATAAGAAAAGTTTTTTTTTTTTTTTTTTTATTTTCTTCAAGAAATACTTAGGATACTTGGAATTCTTTGCCTTTTTTATCACACAGAAAATTTTATTTATAGTTATTTACAATTCGTTTGCTTACTGAAGAACATTAATCTTTTTTATGTGATTGTCATTACGTCTCAATGAAAATACTGGCAAATCAGTAGGAAAAAACAATAAACATAAAATGAAAAAGCTGCACCTTCTCATGGCCAGCAAAATGAAACTGTACCATCCTCCTCCTTGATGAACTCTTGGTTCATCAAAGGATTGGACTAAACATTAAAGTTATCTTAAACATTAAATACTAAAAGTTTGAATGTTTATAATTTAAATTCACTGCATTCAGTTCATTTAGTTCAAGTGACTTCTAAAGAGTACAATAATTGCATAGGATGACAAAGATTGTTTCCATTAGCTAAATGGATAGTGTAAGCCCTTATCTTTCCATCTTGTCCTGGATAACACTCCTATACAATTTCCATCTTCCATAATAACCTTAGAAGCTCTTCCTTATGTACTAGAACATTTCCCTTCAAAAGATCTGTAATGGCTTTAGCTATCTGAATTTGCCTTATGTTTTTAATTCCAAGCAAATTATTGTTTTTTCTATCTTTTCCAAAAACTTTTATGATTTTAGCCAATATTTGTATTGCTTTGTTTAAATTTCTTTAACTGAATCTGGTTCAAGAATTTTGCTACATAGCAACAATGTCAGTCTTTCTTCAAATAGAAAATGACCTAGTATAAGGGGTTCTGATTCTCCAACTTTACTATAAACATAAGTTAGTGATCTTAAATTTAATACTGCATCAATTTCAATTAAAATTGTTTCCAATTCTTCAAATTTAAGAAACCTTCATAAGTATTTTCTTTAAACATGACCTGGTAGATCTAACTAAACCTTTCCCAGAAATTATCTTACCAGGCTGCCTTCCCTACAATGAATTTCCACTCAATACTTTTATTACCAAAATAATTTTGAACATCTGTGTCCTTGATGGTATTCCATAGCATTTATAAAATGTTATCTGCCCTTTTTTGAAAACTTTTGCATTTTCTGAATATAACACTTGACTTCTCTTGAAATAAATCTTCTAAATGACAGAAAAAGAAATATTTCGCTGTTAGGGTCAACACCAGTTAAAGCTGCACCACTCTTGTTACAGTGCATATGTAAAGAGTTATATAACCTCTGTCAATTTCATCCTTTGAAGAGATTTGCCTGTTATTCTTTCGGTAGGTAACGAAGTGATATCTTGACATGGTAGCTTAGTTCTAAATCTGTAGCAAGTAATGTACTTATTAATATTCCTCTTTTTTAGAGGAATTTCTAAAATTTTCTTTTAGTATCTAAAATTTCTCTCTAACTTGAATTAAAGTTTCAGCTACATTGAAATTTCTAGCGTTTTGTTAAGATTTTTAATTATGTGATCTGTCAAATGGCACTTCTCAGGCAATATTGATGGATGTGTTTGGCTATAGCTCAAGCCAGCATTTTGAAGCTTTTCATGTACTGTGAATATTCCATTTGAGTTAACAAATGGATTTGATGCAAATATTTCCGAAATTGTCTATGCCTTTTTTCAGCCTTAATTTCTTTGTTTCCTCTTTAAATTCTTCTTTCTGAGCCATTTTGATCCAGAAATTCTCTGCTTCAGTCATCTCTTCAGACTGGACAGGTCCAGTTCCTTTTTAGTTCTGGGCTTTCCATATACCATATTTTATGGACTATTAGATGCACCTTAAATTTAAGATTAGATTAAAAATAATTAGGTTGCAAAGATAATATCTTCTCTCTAGACCACAACGGTTTTTTCTACTGGCACACTTGTTTGATTGTAAGCCGTTTTAAAGCTCCGGTGTGAATTCATGTTGGGTTTCATCCAGTCCTCCCTCTTATACACTTGAAATGGGTTTATTTATCAAGACATCAAGAGGTTGCAATTGGGAAGTAAATCCTTCTGGTATAACAAGTAAGCTCTCTATTTCCCTATCTCACTTTCTCTTTCACAGAATTTTTCAAATGAGTACTAAACTGATCTAATATTAGAAGAAAACTCTTCTTCAATAAAGCACCTTTCCTCCTCTCTCACACTCTGTTAATCCATAATTTCATACCAGCTTCGTCCATCCAACCTTTGTCATGTCCATGAACAACAACACCTGGCAGTATTTCAGAAGGTTTTGGCATTGTTTTGCACTTGAAAATTATCATTGGATTAAGTTTACTACTGTCAGCACAACATGAAAGGACAACAGTGTAGTACATTTTTTCATGTCCATTTTTTTTATAGTTACAATTTTAGCACCTTTCATGGCAACAGTTCTGTTATTCGGCTCATCAAATGTTAGAGGAGTTTTGTCCATATTCACTATTTGGCTTAGTTCCACGCTAGTTTTCTTTCAGTGTGGAATAATAAAGTGATTTTCTGTTCATACTCTTGTGGAATTTTCTGAGATATTTTGGTTTTGTGTTGCATGCAAAGTCCACGACGTTTCATAAACCTGTAGCACCAACCAACTCCACTCTTCTGTTAAGTTCCAAAGTCTGTTAAGTTTCACTGTAGTGCAAACTTATGAGCTTGTATTTGAATCACTTTTGTTTTAAATGCAATGTTGATAGTGTCCTTGAATCCATTTCAATACATCATCTACTAGTTTTGGCCATTTTGCATTCAGTTCTGTATTTACACATTTAGTCTTCCTCTTCTTTTTCCTCTTGTTTTTAATTCTGCTTTACTAGCCCGCCAATCGCAAATGATTTTTTTTTTTTCTGTTGATGCAGGGCCGAAATACTGCTTAGCTTCTTTGTTTCCACGTTCTTCTGCATATGCTATTACTTTCAATTTACAACCTCATCATATGACCTGTAACCTCTTTACATAAAAGCCATTTACTTTATTTTTAGTGATTATCGAGCAATTCCTGCTTTGGATCGTTATGATGCTGATATATTGGATGATTCTGAGTATTCTGCCTTATCTGAGGGTGAACGTCGGGCTGCTGAAGAAGCAATGAGGCAGCGTGATCGTGAAGAGGGACGTGCAGTTGGGCGCATGAGACGAGGCTTACTCTTTGGTAAATTTGTGTAGATTTTTTTTATTATAGCAAAATCTTATTTTTGTACTAATTTGCATCTATGTTGTAAAATGCATTTTCCTTCTCAGTTTGCTGTTCTAAAACCTGGTTTCTCGAATTAATGAAAATAAATATATCAATCTCTAGATTGAAAAATTGCAAATCACATTACTTTTTATATATAATCAGTTATTTTTGTTGGCAATATAAATATTTTCAAATATAAATTTAATTGTTCAATGCAGAAATAAATTTTTTCTGCATTAAAATTACTGTTAAAATTACTTAATTCAAATTCAGTTACAGATGAATTTTGTTCAAGCTTATTTATGTGTCTGCACAATACTAGGATTGAATATTTTCACTTAATCCCATATGAGAACCCGCAGCAATGATTACTAACACATCTCAACTTGCTGCCTTTAAAATGTGGTCAGCTTAATTTAAATGGAGTTTTTGGTTTGATATTATGCAGTCATTATTTGTTGTATATGCCTTCTCTTTGTTTAGTCAACAATATGTTTTCAAACAGTTTTGTAGAGATGTGCAAATGTTTTGAGTTCTGTCAGGTTTGTTGTTTGTCGATAATTTTTGTTCTGTAAAGTGAAGTTTCACCTTAAAAAGTACCATTTTGAGAGCATTCCAGATGTGAAAGGAATGAAATTAAAATAAAAGTATTTTAACAGCTGACTTTTATGAAGGCATCCAGGAATTGAGTGTATCAAGCCACATATAAGATACTTAGAAGAAAAACCAGTAATAAAGTGTTCCCTGTTCAAATCTTGATCTTTCATACATTCAATCATAATATTTTATATTTATGCTGTACATATTAGTTACATTTATATTGTCATTTATATGAAGATTTTGTAGACTAAAGCATGCAGTGTTATTCTATAAGTTAAGTAGATTTAATTTAGTATTTTTTCGTAAAATGTTTCATGTTATCCAAGTAGACTGCAATAGATAATGCTGGCTTTTCTTAAGATAATTTTAGAAAGGGGAAGGAAAATACTTTAGCTACTGTCATTTATGTTCAGTTTGATGTGTTAATGTATTTTGGCACAAAACTCATGAATTTTGAAAATTTAGATGAATCTGATGAAGAAGAAGAAAGACCGGCTCGTCGAAGACGTTTAGCAGAAAGAGCTGCAGAAGGTGTTGCTGCTGATGAAGAAGTAAGTTATATGTACTTTAAATTACTTTATTTAATCTCTTTTTTCAAATTTATATACTTAACTCCAAGATTATTGTAAAAAGACTACTACTAATCAAACTGAAAAATTCTGTTGACAGTGTTAAGATACATCAACTGATCAACTTTTATCAACTGATGAACAAAAATTTTTATTCTAAGATATAAATTGAAGTGTAATATTTAGTCAATGTATTATATTTAAGAATACCCATTCTTATCAAAATGTGTCAACAGTTCCCCATGGAATGCAGTACAAAGTCCGAAATCCGGATGCCCATTATCCGGAATGATCTAAAATCCTGACCTCAAAGCCACAAACATTTCTTTTAATATGATTTACGCATGCGCACTTGATTTTTCCTTCCATAATAAAACCTGTGAAGATTTTCACTTAAAAATTCAGATTCTTAATTTCACTTAGGCACTAAATAAAATACCTTGTTATGGGAAAACAATCATGCAAGCATAAATTTGTGAGATTAATAATAATGTGGCTCCCTAGCTGGGTATCTGATTGGCATACATCTCAAACCAAAACCATTCACCTATTTTATACCCCTGATGCCGACTTGGAGAGTCATTATTCACTATGCTTTCATCACCGCATGTTTATTAATACATGACAGCTTCAGTAATAACTCATGCAGTGATGTCTAAATTTTTTTATATTAGTAATTGAATAACAAGAGTATGGCAACCTTTTATGCTAACATTACGCTTGGCGATGATTAGAAATTTTTAAATGCTCTAAGAAATAATGACAAGGAAAAATTCAACAAAAATTTCTTTTCGTACGCTAAAAATAGATTTTGTTGATGAAACTCATAGGCCAAAAGATTACATTTAGTGCTATTTTAATTAAGAATAACTGATGTGTTATTCACCATAAACCCAGAAGCAGTGGCAAAATAATGTCGGCACCGATTGGCAGAATTTAGGGAAGACGAAATTTTCGGAATTTGGTGAAACACCGAGTTGCAAAATTAAGGGATGAGAAGTTTTTTTATGATTTAGGGAAAGCACTGGGATCCAAAGTTTAGGCATGGTGAAAATTTAGAACTTAGAAAGGTGTTTTGTAGCAGAATTAAGGACCCGTAGAGATTGCATCAGGCGGTATCGAGCGCTGGCTCTAGATATGTATATGTTTGAGTTTATTCATTCAGGACTCAGATTAGTTTTAAGTATGTGCAAGAAATAAACATAGGTATAGTAAATAACTAAACTAATACAATTCAGGCTTAATTTAGTATGTAATAGGAACAAGACAAAATTTAGCAAAACAACTTGGCTTTCGTCACCAATCTTGTGATACACAGCCAATAATGTATAACGGACGCTATTAAGCTAGGCTAAAATCATCATTACTGATTCTAAGGCATTTCAGTTAATGTAGCAGACTGCACTGCTCCCTAATCTTCTAATTTGATCCAGCTTATTATTTTTTAGCAGACTGTTATTATTACAGCAATTTTATAAAAGATACGCTTGAACTTTTGATTATGTTGAAAAGAGTTTCCAATTCTGGAGCTGCCAGAGAATCTACAAAGCGGAACCATGTTTCGATGTCCATTAAACAAAAATTGGAATTGCTGCGAAAAATTTATAAAGGCATAACTGTCTTAAAATTATGCAAGGAGTTATGGCATTGGAAAGTCGACTATATATGACATAAAAAGGAACTTTTTGAATTTTTTGTGGAAGCAACTTAAACAGCTTACATTGAAAGAAATATTTAATAAAGTAAACAAATAAATATTAAGCTTTTTTTGTAAATTTACTTTTTTTTGTTGTAAATTTGATACCCTTTAGATTATAATCGTTCTTTATTTCATAAATTATGATTTCATATTTTTATATGTATAATTTCTGCATGCCATCTTACCAGTTTTAAATTGATGATCTAATATACGGAATCTCCGAAGTCCCGACGAGTCCGGATTTCGGACTTTGCACTGTAGTATTATGTCAGTTTTCATATTTAAATATCAGCTATTCTGTTGGGAAACTGATCCACCAGCAGTCAAACAATAAAGTCTCTGAAGACTGGTAGTTGCATCCAGGGTTTGAATCCTGGCAAATGTGTTGGCTGCATGGGTTTTTTCATGGTTTTCCCGACATATTGTATGTGTATGAACCAGTTTCCCTTTGAAGCTCTTCCATGAAGTTATCTCTCTCCTATTAGGCATCCTTGAGAGGCATCTATTAGGCAGTCCTTGAGAGCTTTGCCGCAATCAAGTAAAGTTAACCAAACTCTCAAGAAATTCTCTATGAGAGACCTCATAGAGAAATTAAGGGAAGTAGTTAAGTATGCTCTTCAGAATAATACTCTTAAAGTAGACAACTGCACCATGCTTTGCTGTAGTTAAATAATTAACATAATTTAAAAACTTGATACTTTTTAAAAACACAAAATTCAGCAACTCTTTATAAAATATATCAGTTTTTTGTTCTAGAAGTTTTTTCTGTCGTGCATATGACAATACCGATAATGCTGAATCTGAGGAGTATTGTTGATTGATGTAGCTATTAAAATAGGTTTAATTTACTTTATGACTACTAAAGACTTTTCAAACTATTGGCTGAAATATTAATGTCATTAGATAAAAGGGAAAACTTAATATTGTAGTGCACATAAATGTAATTTGTGCATGCAAATTCACATATCAGACATATATAAATTATTATTTTATACATTTTATTATATAATTTAATCATTTAATATAAAAATTATATATGAAGTATGTGTAATGAAATTTGAATAATTAATATATCATATAATGTTACATAAATATGAATATATAAGGACATAATAATGTATACAAGGACATAATAATATAAGGGCATAATAATATATACAGTAAAAGCGTATCTGGCATTCTATTAACATTAAAAAGCTCAAATAAGCAAAATAAAATAAAATAAAAAAAAAAAAAAAAAAAGAATTTTTTCTCTCTCCCTTTTTTTATGAAAATTGAGGAACCGTGTAATTCTAAAGCTGTCATAAAGTATGTGTAAGACTGTAATTGGAAAAATGAAAGGAAAAAAATGTTGACAAACAGTGTGATTTAGCACCAGTAATTGATTAGCATGACCTTGCAGTTTCTATCCCACATTAAAAAAAAAAAATATATATATATATTAAAATTTAGGACCCTTACTAAATCAAACGCTATGTAGTACAGTATTTACAAAATTATGACATCTTGACTTAAAAAGTATGCACTAATATGCATAATGTACAACTGTATTTGAAAATATTAATATGACTTGAAAAATTGATAAGCAATTTAAGTTTTTAAATGCTCTGTGACTTTTATCTCTTGATTATCTAACTAAAGAGTACTCAGTCCTTTCAAACTTCTGCTGGAATGATTGGTGCAAGTCTGCTGAGATTTAAGCCTTTTTTTTTTTTTTTTTGTTTTTTTTTAGGTCTTTTTTTGTCATCCATAGGAGTTGATAATTGGATAAGATGCTTTACTTCCCTATTCTTAAGGCCTACAAAAATACAATCTGTACCCAAAAAATATATGCATCCAGAAGGAAACAAACTACTATCACAAAACATAAAATGTGTATGAGGAGATAAACAAGTGATTACAAATTCAGAACAAAAGATCGTTTTGTTAAGAAGATATAGCAGGAAAAATGTTATAAATCAGTAAGTAGTATAGCCACCTCTGCAATTCGAAACATGGTGTGGCATTGAGTCAAGTAGGTCACCTATGACCCCCTGCAGAAGATTGTGCCATAATCTTTTGCAACTGGGCAGTTGATTCACTAGTATTCCAGGACATCTGCATTTGCCTTCCAAGCATGTCCCTAATGTGCTTGCTCTAATGGCGAGAGGTCCAGTGACCTGGTTGATTCTTGAAGAGATTGTTGGGAGAATCACGCAGTATGCAGACGAGTGTTGTCTTGCTGATAAATGGCACCTGGGTGACTTAATAGCATAAGCAGTACAACCAGTGTTTAAATGTTGTCTACATAACTGCAAGCCATCATAGTGCCTTGATGACTAGAGGTGATCGTATGCCCCAACAAATCGCTCCCCATGCTCTCACAACTTTTGTAATCACTGTATGCTACTTGACAACAAATGTTGCATCAGACTGCTGGCCTGGCTGCCTCCACACACATGTGTGTTGGTCATCAGCATTCAGACTGAATCGAGATTCATCGTTGAAGATCCAGCTAGTCTCATTCCAATTTGCCTGAGTTCGGGAAAAGTCCAGTCAACACTGCCTTTGATGTGTGGTCAGTGGTAGGTGTTTTAATGGATGTCGGCATCATTTACCAGCGTTGACCAGTTGTCTCGAGTAGTTTCCCTTAATACCACCGTATATTTGGAAGCTGGTAAATGTGTTGAATCGATACTAGCAACATTGTTGGTACGGAAGTGGCTACTTATGATTACATGATCCTTGTGCTCATTTGTATTCCTGGGAATTCCTGATCCTCAGTGACTGTAGACTATCCCGTTTACGATCCATTGTCACCAACACTGAGCAGCTACTGTATCACTCCAACCGAGGTGATGGTTGCTTTGCCTGTTCAACCAACATGCTTCTCAGAGGCCTGCTATATGCCCCTTCTCAAAGTCCAAAAACTGTTCGTACTGCCACCAGTTACGTCTCAGGGCATCTCACAATACTATGCATCCAAGTCACAATACTATGCATCCAAGTCAACAGATTTGTTTGAATAGCCCTAGGGCATATTTAAACTCTCCCAGCTTCACATCTCATATGCGCATTGTGCACTTACCTTTGTCTCACTTGCATCTAAATCTAAATTATTTGTATATCTCTTACCAGAATACATTCCTGCTGAGTTTCATTACTGTGGCTTTATATCTTCTGTGTGCATATATTTTTGCGACAGTGTATGTCAATTTTTTTAGCTGAAATGCATTTTTTAAAAAACCTTACATGAGGTTAATTGTAGAATTTTGATATTCAAGCTGATAACAAATAAGATGATTGTTTGTATAATTTTAGATCATAACTTTTTTTCATTTATTTGACTTTTCTATGATGATTTGGATTTTTTATATGCTATCTAAAATTTCTCATATACAGCATTTGTCATTTCCTAAGCTGTTCGGACAGTAGAGCTTTTGCTGTGTGTATAACCAAGGGAAACATTTTGAATTGTATATTTTATTTAACTGTATATGTGCTTTTGTTTCATGTTATAATTTTTTAATTTTATTTAATGATTTTATCCAATGACTGATATTATTTTTTAGATGATAGAAAGTATAGAGAATTTAGAGGATACAAGAGGTCACAAGATTAAGGAATGGGTTACACTTATAGGTCCTCGAACAGAAATTTATAATCGCTTCAAGAATTTTTTGAGAACTTTTGTTGATTCAAAAGGTCACAATTTATATCGAGAAAAAATCCGACAAATGTGTGAAGGTATAAATTATTTTCAATATAAGCATATATTTTACATACGAGGGTTGGGGCAAAAGTCATGGCAACTATTTTTTTCTTGTAGATATGTGAACGGATCACAAAACATATATGTGTCATGTGGAAGTTCTGCAGGCATAGTGTGTATGCAGAACAACAGATGGCTCTGTGATAGCTGGCTGTGTGGTAGCGAGAGCTCTGAATTCAGTCAGTTGGTGAGTGTCGTGCGAGATGGAAATAACCAAAGTTGAACAGCGCGCTTACATCAAAATAGCCGTTCTCCGATGGAGAAATGCGATGGAATGTCACAGTGAATTAGTATAAGCCCTTGGGAATAATGCCCTACCATATCGTACAGTAGCACGGTGGATAAAAAAGTTTCAGCAAGGACGTGTGTCAACCAGTGATTAGCAATGTTTGGGACGACCGGTGAGTGTGCTGTCATCGAGCACCTCATGGATGAAGACATGATGGACGTTACTGGAGTTAGAGAGGGCAAGTGGCATCGAGAAATGCACCGTCCGCAGGATATCGCGTAATGAGCTACAGCTACGCAAAATCACTTCGTGGTGGACACCGCATGCACTGACGGAATTTCAAAGGTGGGTGTGCTATGCAATATGCACCGACCACTTTGCATGCTGGCAACAGGACGGCGAACAATTCTTTTCATGAATAATCGCCATTGATGAAATTTGGGCCAGGGCATACAAACCAGAACTGAAATGTCAGTTTGCGGAGTGGCGACATCCTGGATCACCAAGATAGCAGAAGGTCCGTCAGAATCCTTTCCCAGTCAAATTGATGGTGATCGTCGCGTATGACGTCAGGGGTGTCATTGTTTGCCACTTTGTTCCTCATGGTAGACCGCACGGTACTACAGGGACTCATGTCAACTTTATGTGTATTGTGTTATCATTCTTTTGCACAGCGAAGGCCATGTTGCCCTGTATACTACCATAATAAATTCATGTGCTACGATATTTCAGTGCTATTCATTGTCCACACATGTAGTTAACACCTTGTCCATTCATCTGTATATGTCACATTTTCCAACCAGACTGGTATCTTCAAGAAAAAAAATAGTTGCCATAAATTTTGCCCCAACCTACGTATTTATGTGTTTGTATATATACATATGCTTGATATATGAATAGAATGTAATATATACTCAGTGAGGAAGAATCTGAATCATTCCCTTGCAATATCCATTTAAAAAAGTATTTAAATTATATTTGTGTTAGTTTATAAGATATAGTAGGCTGGTTATATGCTCAAAAAGGTTTTATTCTGCACCAAAAAATTATTTTGTAAAATAATATAAAAAATATTATAACATTCAGTAATATTTCATTGGATTTTCTTAAGAAGTAAAAGATTAACATCTGAATGATATAATGATGTCATGAATTAATAGGAGGCATGATAATTGCAAATGTATATTGATGGAGATCTGAATGGAATTCACAACATTGTGCCCAGCTTGTGAAAGGGTACCAGATCTGCTGAGAGAAAGCCTGGGTAATGTTATCAAAGAGCCACAGTGGCAAATGAAGAATCATATTTATCCATTTCAGCTGTGTCATGATTTTCATGCAACAACAGGAAGCAATGTTTCAACGTTTACAGTTTTTGGAATGCTACATGTAAGAGACCTGTTTTTTAAAACTTTTTTGTATCCCACACACTTCTGTACACAAGAGAGCCCATTTAGTATATAGCAGAAAATATCAACTTTGGACCAAGCAGCAGAGCAGAACCATTCTCTTCAGAGGTGGGTTTCGATTTAATCTAAAGACTGATTTTCAATGTGTGTTCATCTGGAGAGTACCAGGAATGATTTGAAATACCTTCATCTGGAGATAACCACAAACTCACTACTTATCTTCCATTATTTTAGAAAAGCAGCAGTACTGCAGTGGATATGTGATGGTCAGGGCAGGTATCATGTTGGAGAGGTGCAGAGATGTTTGACAGAGCCTTTGTGACTGCTGCAAGGTGTAAAGATGAGATCTCGGAGCTCTGTTTTGCTCTTTAAAGGGTGTAGTTGGCCCTCAGCTCACTTATGTAAAGGATATCATTGATCCACTAAGGGCTAATCTGGTGGAGGATTTTCTGGAAAGTGAGGATAGTAACCGGCTGAATTGGTTAGCCAGATCTCTAAGCCTAAGCACTGTAAAACATATTTAGGATGCTCTTGTGAGGGCAGTCATAACTTGACTTTCCCCTTCCAGAACCCTTCATAATTTGAAAAGAGCATTTGCTGCAGGAATGGGGTCAACCACCAAGGGGACTCTTAAATTGCTTTATTCAAGTATGAAATCTCATGAGTGCTGCATGACTGTCAGAAGGGATCATACTCTCTATTAGCCTTTTCTTTTGTTGAATCTTTTTAGACCTTGCTGAGTAGATGATGACTCTTATCAGCTCTTCATATGTATATCATGCATATGTACCCTTTTAATATTGTATCAGCTGATGTCCATACTAAATTTTGATAAAATTTGCTCATTGTTTGTGGAGATAATCAACTAAGTATTAAAAGTTTCTAGTGCATAATTTTCAATGCCAGTATAGTTTTATTTATAATGAGAGAAAATAAATTTATAAAAATGCATTTTTTCCCCAAAATCTATAATATGCATTAAAACATATGTAATACAAGGATTACCATGTTGGTTGATGCAAATCTAACAATCTAAGTAGTGCAAAATTGCTACAGAATGCTAGTATTGTTTGCTTACTATATCAAAAATAAGTTATTTAACTATGGCAAAAGAGAAAATTAGCCTAAATTATTATAAAATGATGAACCAGTGGCATACTTGCTTCAGGATCTGATGTAAAACAGTTTTGTGTTTAATTCTTACTACAGTCATTTTAGACAATCATCTCACAAATTACACTCAAAAAGTGAATTTTTGTTTCCCTATTTTAGTTTTTTATGTCTCATGTTTTTGGCACAACAAGGTAATTAATGAACATTTTTTTGAAATTATAAAATTTAGCAAATTGTTTAAAAATAAGTATTGGTAAAATCCAAAGATGTGACATAGAAAATAATTTTAAAGTGATATTTGTATGTGTAGAACTAGATGCTTATATTTTTAGTTTGTTAAGAATAAAATATGAATCTAATTTAAGTACTAATAAAAAAATATGATAACACCCTCTTATAGCAACCTTGGTGAGAAACAGCGCATTATCTATGCACATATAAGCAGTTCATTCCATGCTTGTAGTGCATAATTTATTTAATATAGAGACAAAGAAGTCAATTTAATATAAATTTGTATTTGTTATTGTGTTTAGAACAATTTTGTAAGCAGTCTATTTAAAATAAACAACATATGAAAGCATATCCAAATTTCTTTTTTAACAGACATTTTTGGTTGTTACTTTAGCTGTTGCAGCTAAATGAGGCATGAAACACCACATTATGGCAAATGTGATGCTTCACCTTTGTAGGAATATCTCTGTATATACACACCATTATAAAGATATGCTGTCCTTTCTAACTTGAAAAAAGCAACTTTCATAATTGTGTGGGCACCTCTAAGTTCCAGTACCATTCGCAAGTCTGATTTTTGTCTGCTAATTAGTGATTAAATAATTAAAATGGTGAAATAAATGTTAGGCACCTTTATGAAGTACACTCTTGAATTATCATTAAAAAGCCCACACCTTATTTAAAATGCCGAAATGGTGTAAAGGTGCCAGATTTTTGTTTTGTTTGCAGTGACCCAGAATAATTTTTCAGTTTGTGCTTTGGTTCTGGAAAGAAAATAATTAATTTAATATAGTATCTTTTTTGCAAATCTTGAAATTCTACCAAATATTCAATATTTTATTCATTCTTCGTAATATCCTAATTTTTGAATGAGATAAAAGGGTTCAGTATTTTATTTTTATTATTGCTAAGGGTAAAGAAATCAAAATATGGAAGAAATCACTATTTATTGTAAAATAGAATCTAAAAGTCAGTTCATAATACAACCGTGAATTTCTCTTTCTGTTGTAGAATGAGAAATGCTATTTTAAGTAAAAAAATTATTATGAATTATCTAAAATTTACAAATGAGTTGCATTAATGAAATTTTACCATGCTGAACAACAAAATAATCTAAGATTTCAATAACATCATCCATGGTTTTTCCTGAGAAAAAAAAGCAAAAATAAATTATTAAACTAACATTTTTAAAATGTTGAGATTAAATGTAATATTTTAAATTATTTCCTTATACTTCATTTTAGCATTATATTACAATTTTGGTATGCAGTGAGAAAAGGACCAAACTCAACTAATAGATAGCAGCTCTCCCATCCTCTTCTTCTATCAATCAACTTGAAAGGACCATCCCCTACGAACAAACTGCTTGCATATATTTGAAGTGTCTTTATGCTGTACAGATTATATACATTTACAAACATCTATACCTTCCCCAGAATTTGAACCTGGGGTCAGCAATAAAGCAGCAGGTGTTGCTAACCAGGGTGAGGATCAAGGCTGAGTTTAAAGACGGAAAATTTCAAATTAAAAAATATTAAGAATTTCATTTCTTATAATAGCACTTATTCATTTTTGCATTCATTCATTCTCACCCTTTTTAAGTATTATTTTACATTTAATTTTTGAGATATTTTGCTTAAAAATGCAATACTTTTAAAATATGCTGCTACAAACTTCTATAGATTTGTTACTAGAAAATTTCTTAAAATTTGTTACTTCATAAATTATTTCAATAAAAAACCATATTTTGAAATCACACTGTTACTATGGAATATTTGTTGTATGATTACCAGATGAATTTATCAAGTAAAATGAATAAGAACAATAAAACATGTAGGAAAATGCAAGTTTTAGTTTAGTCAGAAAAGTCCAGTATGTCACTGGATTTAATAAATTATCATCTTTTTCATAATGGACAAACCAAAGGTGATTTATAGAGTATTATACAGTGTTATTTATGATTAAAATTATACAGTGTTATGTGTGATTCATTTTCTTCATATGAGAGAATTGCAGAAAATTTGGTAATATAAAAAAAGAATTAAAAATATAGATTCAATAGAAACGGAATTTTATTTATATTTATCAAGCTGTTTTTTTATTTAATTTATTTTTAAATTAATAGTTAAATTTTAATGTCAGAATTTTTAAAGTGTAAGAAATTTTTTAAAAAATTGTTAAATTTAACCCCTTCGAGCCGGGTAGCGAAAACGCGCGCTTATCGCTGAGGCCGGCAGTGTCTTACGCGAGCGTCTCTCCAGGGCCAGGGGCTTTTTTGCTACTAAGCCTAAATCCATGAAATTTCCGAAGTATCAACGCATTGTTTAATAATGCTCTATAGAGTATTTAAACGGCTTATGCTTTATAAATATTTTTATATATATACTTTAATTACCTTATTTCTTGTTTAAATGCATATTTTACACATTTTATTTTAATTACTCACCATTTTATGAATTTTAACATTATACATCTGAAAACTAAATATATTACTTAAAATTCTCTTTTCGTATGAAAAATTTGAAAACAGGGATCTACACACAGTCCTACGTTACATTCCTTGCACTCGTAATAACTCATTTGCCATTTTGGAGAATTTTTCCGGGAATGTGAACAAACGAAGAATCGTCGTCTCATTTTCTTATCAGTCTCTTCTGAACAAAGTTTTGGAAAATGTCTTTCAGTTAATCTTTCAGAATCAATATCAGAATATCAGAATTTCAGAATCAATATCTGAAATATTTTACATCATTTCTGCTATTTCATGCTCTGTTAAACATTTTCGGCGCTTCGACATTGCAACGGTAAAAACAAAGAATTCACGTCTAACAAGATCTAATTATTTTCTAAAAACTGAACTGCAAACCGAAATACCCAACGCTTTAGAGCAAATAAAACTTCTCTACTTACAGTAAACAACTACCACGTGCGAATAAAGTACGATTTAAAGAGACGTCATAAATCACGCCATTCGGAAACATTTATTTCCCCGTTTGTTTATATAATCAAAAACACGTGTATGTGAGTCATGCTTCTCTCATTTCGAGTAGAAGGTCTAATTTACATGTATCTGGAACCATATGGACATACAGTGCCATCTTGTGGCAGAAATTATAGTTTGAAAAACGTTCCAAAGTACTGGCACAAATATGTGACAGTCGGTAGAGAATGGAACAATCCTCTGGCACGCCTGCGTGTCGGCCGGTAGGTAAGTGCGTTCGTTGCTGGCACGTCTACGTGACAGTTGGCGCGAAGGGGTTAAATTTGCTTTCTGTGTGCTGATCATTTTTACAAAGATGTAAATACCATCTTAAGAAATTTTCTTTCTTTTTTCAGATAACAGACAAAGCTTTGAGATAGATTATAACATTTTGGCTTCAGAAGAACAAGTTCTAGCATTTTTCTTGCCAGAAGCACCGTTAGAGATGCTCAAAATCTTTGATGAAGCTGCTAAAGATGTTGTTCTTAGTATGTATCCTCAATATGAGAGAATTACAGGTGAAATTCATGTTCGCATTGCAGATCTTCCTTTGATGGAAAATATTAGAAGTCTGAGGTAAATTGCTATTAAACATGTGCAGTTTTTAAACATTTTCATTTACTTATTTATTTAGTTCATTATTTGAGATTTTTCAAACCTCTTCCAGGCAATTGCATCTGAATCAATTGATTCGAACTTCAGGAGTTGTCACTTGTGCAACTGGTGTTCTTCCACAGTTATCACTTGTAAAATATGACTGTATTAAATGTAATTATGTATTGGGTCCTTTTATACAAACATACGATAATGAGGTAAAACCCGGTACTTGTCCAGAATGTCAAAGCAATGGACCATTTCAAATAAATATGGAACAAGTATGTATCTTTATTATATTCTTTCATTCTTCAGCCATTTATATTATGTAAGTCCTGTTTTAAGATGTTATAAAAATAACTGTTGATTCACTGAACGATAAATTAAATTATTAGCTCTTAAATAAAGTCTTAATGATCTAAAAAACATGTTTAATTTTCTGACCTTTACAGTCAGGTATTTATAATTATTTAGAAAAAGCTTCTTACTTCATTTTGGACTAAACCAAATTGTAGTGAGATTGCATTATTGAATCTCCAATATCAACACCAATCATATTTTTATTGTAGTCTATGATACATTTGGTCTTCAAAGTATTCTCTCCTGTTTTTCTGTTTTTTCTTCCTGTATCATCTTTATCTGCAGTATGTATACAGAGTTCATATGGTCCTTAAAAGTCCTTAGGTTTTTTTGGGAACAATTTTGGTCCTTAAAAGTCCTTTTTTTTTTTTTTTTTTTTTTTTACAACTACAATTTTGAATGTGAATTAACATTTTAGAGGAGTATTTTTTGATGATGCATTGACAAATATGTATTTGATGACTTATGTTTGAATTCTTTCCTACTTCTTACTATAAATGTTGGATACTTGAGTTTTATGCAGGAGGCCCTGCGTTGATTGAAACACAAACATTTCAAAATAATTTCTTTTTTGCAGATGAAGACTTCATAAAATATTACACTAAAGACAACTTTTCCCTTTTTGGGATATGAGTTCTTTTATTATTCATCGCTAGATAAATATTGTAATCCCCCCAAAAAATTTCAGGTATCATATCTTAACAAAATACCCATTTTGGAATATTTTCGTTGGTTCTTTTTTCCACAACAGATTGTAAAATGGATTCAGAGATTTTTTGTGACATCTATATGTACGTTAGTATGTATCTCGCATAGCTCAAAAACTTTGCCTTAGAATGTTGAAATTTTGTATATGGGACTGCTATTAGATGTAGTTGTGTGCCTCCTTTTCTGGTTGCAGTGGGCTTCGCCAAATGTATTTAAATGTATATTGAATTGAATCTCATCGATAGGTATTTCACATAAAACACATTAAAATAAATGCAAGCTTTTTAAATTTACTATATTTATTTAATAGTAACACTGGCGCTAAGTTTACTAAACAATGTTACATCTCAATCGCATTATAACTCAGAATGCACAAATTATATCATCTGAAGGATTATCTAATTGTTGCCACATGTTTTATTCAAATACTATAATAAAACTAAAACGTTGTATAAAAGAAATTAAACAAATAAAAAAGAAGCAGATTTTCACAGACGATTCAGCACCTCTTACAACTAATGCGCATGCACTACTATAAATCACAATGTCCAAAACAGTGTGTAATTAGTTTAAAATTAGTTTCATTTGTCTTCTTTTATATTTTGTCATGATAAAATCAGTTTTCTCTTAAAAATTCATTTTACGCTTCTCTGAATTTTTTTTTTTTCAAAAGTCTTCTGGCTCTTTATTCTTACAAATTTGGAAGGAATAATTTTTTTCCGAATTTTAGACCTTGCACATCGGAAGGTCTAAAGGCAACATTTATGGGTTATTACTTTGAAGGCAAGATTTATAAACCCTGCACTGGAAAATCTACAATTTCCAGAAAAATGTGACGAAATGAAAAGTGCCTTCATAATACACATAATGGATATAATGAAAAGTGTCTTCATATTAATAACATGCAATGGACGTGTTTTATAGGAAATTCACGTTGAATTTCTTATCTTTTGGAGAATTTTTGGAAGAATAGTGAAAACGCAATTATTTGAATTTTCTGCTTTTGATCCCAGAAGTCTTTCTCTTAACATGTTTATCTTCCTTCTCATCTAGACACAAGCATCGAAGCAATCAAAGAATTGAAAAATTGAAAATCAATGCTTTATTAAAAAATAATTACATATATGTCTCAGTGCCTGCCCTAAATTCTAAACCTCTTGGCCTACATTTTTTTGCTCAGTGCTTCATTAAATTCTAAAACTTCTGCCACATTGGCTCTGGTTTTGTCTTCAACCTTGTAACAGCTTTAAATATTATTAAAATCTTGTAGTTTAAATAATTTAAATAGATGAACATTAAGGTATTTGTGAATGGCAATATTTGAAACCAGACTCGAGTGCCACGTGCGACTCTCGCATGAAGAATGTAATTTATTTTTAAATGTTAGTATTCTTTCTTCTTCTTGTTTTGTATGTCGCCATTTTGAGTGCTAAATAAAGTTTTTTTCTGTGTTCCATCATTGGAGTTGCTTCATATTGCCAAAGAAGTATCACAGTCATAATTATTTTGGAGGCACCGACCGAGATTGAATAATCGTGCATATTTTTATTTTATTAGTTCATCACTGAACGCAATATTAGCGATACCAGATTATTACTTTCTGTTAATATTGAATTGCTTTATGTTATTAGTTCATCACTGAACGCAATATTAGTGATACCAGATTATTATTTCCTGTTACTATTGAATTGTCTTATTTTATTACCGTATTGGATATTATTTTTAATATTCATTTTAGTTGTCCAGACAGTAGATATATATATTGCTTTATGTTGTTATCCTTATTTAGTCACAATTAATGTGGTAGAGAGAATGAACTTCATATAATTTAAATATTTCATTTTCGAGGTGTACGTATTTAACAGAGTGCATTTAATTCCGTGATTCTTGACTGCATTAATTAATTAAAGTAATTGAATTGAGCTATTTTGAAGAAGTATAAAGAACACAGTGTTCATTAATTTTAAACATAGAAACAATGTCTTACTTAGGAAGAGCTTGTAAGAAAGATTTGCAAAATCTCGTGGCTGAACTGGGAGTTCATGTGACTGCAGATTTGAAAATAGTCGATTTAAAACAGAAAATTGTTGAAAGTAGAGATTATGATGAAGTGTTTGTCAAAGGAGTCTTAGACACAATAATAGAAGAACGGAAAGAGAGGGAGGAAAGGGAAAGAGAAGAACGGAAAGAGAGGGAGGAAAGAGAAGAATGTAGAAGACAGGAAGAAGCAGAAGAGCGGAGAAGGAAAGAACAGTATGAATTAGAGAGATTAAGACTTGAAGCAGAGACAAAGTCTCAAAATACTGGACAGATCCGGCCGAAAACGGAGCTGCATGTTTGCAGAAATTCAATGACAAGAAAGGAGATATCAGTCTATATTTGTTATTGTTTGAAAGGCAAGCAATTGATTTGAGGGCTCAAATTGATAAAGAAGAATTTGTATCTGATTTACTAGGACTACCTTACGAAGTAACCCAGTTAATAGCTAGAGAACCCTCCGATAAAGCTAAAGACTATGAACACGTGAAGAATTTATCGTTAAGACAGTTTAAACTAAGCCCGGAAAAGTTTAGGCAGAAATTTATGAAGCATCAAAAGAGTACCGAATCCACATGGGTAGATTTCAATTATGAAATAGAAAATTATTGCAAAGAATCGGTGACTGGTCTAGGAGTCTAGTCTAAGACTTTTGATCAGTTGCTAGATTTGATGGTGATTGACCAACTTAAACGTCGAGTTTCTCCTGAAATTCGAGATCATTTTCTTGATGAGTGGGTAGAGATGATTTCATCTAAAAAATTAGCTGAAAAACTTGATGCCTATGAAAACGTTTGCAGAAACTTTCAAAAAAGGCCTGTAGTGGATCGGCAGAAAGAAAGATACAATGCACTAACTCAAGGTAAATTGAGTTCAGATAATAAAAATAAAACTGAAAAAAAATTGTCATCAGGATTTAATTCGCAAAGCTGGTTTCATAGACCTAGAAGTCCACGTCCAGATGATAAATATGTAAAACTAAAGACTCCACAATGCTATCAGTGTGGATCCTATCAACATTTAAGACCCCAATGTCCAAAACTTAAGAATAGTACTGAATCTCCTGCTAATCTTAACAGAATTAGTGCAAAACCAGAGGATAAATTTCTATTACCTTATACTAGTATGGGTTACGTAAATGGTCATAAAATTCCTATATTAAGGGATTCAGGTGCTAGTATTGATATAGTTTGTCGCAAATACATCACGCCAGAAATGCTGACAGGTGAAAATGTGTGGGTGCAACAGCCATTGGATTTGAATCCAACCTGTTTACCATTGGCTGAGATCGAACTAAATTGCGATCTTGGGCGAGTAATAACTAAGGCTGCCATTATTAGAAATGAACTCGACAAAGGAAGGTATTTATTAGGCAATCGAACTTTTGCACTGTTGAATAAACAAGGAAAGGAACCTAATAGTTATCCTCACCAGGTTAATGCCATCTCTAGTAGACTCAAAGGAAAAGAAAAATAGCAGAAGAGAAGATCTTGGAACTGATGAAAGAAGAAAATACAGCATCCAAAGATATCTTTGAAGAAGACGTTAAATCACCGGAATTAAACGTGGAAGATCTTCACGAAAATTTGAAAAACGATAAAGAAATTAATATTGAGAATCATTTTGCAATGCAACGCTATCGTCATCTTTCGGCTTTCGATTTAATATCAAAGCCACTACTAATAGACGAAGAAAACGATTGTTGAAAGCGAATAAAAATTGAATATTATCCGAAAGGCACAAATGAACTGAAGAAAGGTTTTGTTGTGAATTATAGCCGAGGAATTAATCCAACATGGAAGAGATCTAGGCAGTGTCAAAAAAAAAAAAAAAAAAAAAAAAAAAAAAAGGAAGACTAATTTGAACACTGTCCATTTTCTTCCTATTTAACTGTGGTGTAAAAATATTTGTTTAAAACTTAAAAATTTTGGCCTGAAGTTTGGGAACTTATCAGATAAGTTACCTTTTCTCTTTAAGCAAATGAGCAAGCCGAGCTTATAAACTTTCGAATTTTACAGAACTTTTCCCTTGGGTAAAAGTCTCTCCTTTGGGGGAGAGGTTGTAACAGCTTTAAATATTATTAAAATCTTGTAGTTTAAATAATTTAAATAGATGAACATTAAGGTATTTGTGAATGGCAATATTTGAAACCAGACTCGAGTGCCACGTGCGACTCTGCGCACGAAGAATGTAATTTATTTTTAAATGTTAGTATTCTTTCTTCTTCTTGTTTTGTATGTCGCCATTTTGAGTCCTAAATAAAGTTTTTTTCTGTGTTCCATCATTAGAGTTGCTTCATACTGCCAAAGAAGTATCACAACCTTATATCATTTCATATTTATTTTCAATACTCGTATTATTAAAGAAATTAACAGCTTCTTCTATACATTCTAGTACAAGCATTTCTTTAGAATAAGAGGTATGTTTAATTAAATCTGTAAATTCTAAAATGAAAGAAAAATTCATTGAAAAGGAAAATGATATTTCAAAAAAAAAAAAAAAAAAAAAAAAAAAAAAAAAAGAGAAAATATTCTTCAAATTGTTGATACATTAACAAATTAGGAGATGAAGCAGAGACTAGAGGAAATACTAATTTGTTTATTGAAACAAATAAACCTAGGAAAGATGCTGAAGAGGAGGAAATTTATGTAAAATTAGCTAAAAGATTTGGAAAATTTTCAAATTAAATAGATCCATAAACATTTTGTTGTTTAGCTTTTAATGTATATTTATACTAATATCATTTTTGAATCAGTATCATAAATTACAACTATTATAAACTGTTCTTAGTGCTTTTTTAATGGATATTTTTTAGAAATTAAAAAAATATAGCCATATAAATCTATTATGACTAAAAGTATGTAACTTTGTAATTTAACTATGTAATTAATTGCTCACTATAGGAGTTATCTTTACATGTTAAGGTGAGTTATCTCCTTTCCTTAATCCTTATTGTGGATGCAAGATAGAACACAAAAATGTAAAAATTAACATAAAACTTCATTCCTTACTGCTAATGTGACTTAAAATAATACAAAACAGCCCTTGTGCTTCAGCAGCTTATTGGAACTCTATATTAAGTAATATATATTAACTGGGTTACAACTCCAGTAAATTTACACGTAACCTCTTTCAGACAAAGTGCAGCTAACTTTCAACACTTGCCAACCATACCAACACCAGCCATTCACATCTATTCTGACTAGTGGGCCTTTGTCTTCTAAGCAAGCAGCTGCAGTGACGATGACCAGACTTCTTTTATGAAGCATGCTGATTATTATTTTACTTCACAATTTAACTTGTGCCACTTGGCATAAAATTCGTGTATGCATTTGAACTGAGCGAGTATGTGACATAATGAGGCATAAAAAAAAGAATCAGTATAAAGCTGTTAGTAAAATATAAATAAAAAGTCACTAATCTTCTTTAAAATATAAATGTTTCAAGAGATTTTGTAATTTAATGTCAATTACTTGAAAGAATTTATGAAGTTAAATATTAGATTATGTTTAATTATATTAAATATTAGATTATGTTTAATTATGTTAAATATTAGATTATGTTTCAAAAGTGAAGTTTGGATGTAGGTAATTGCTTGAGTTTATTCAATTCTTATTTGCTTGATAGGTCCTTAATTCTTTTCATTGATTGTCTTTAGAAGTCTTTAAAAGTACTTAATTTCCATATGCAGAAATGCGTACAAACCCTGTGTACAGTAGTTAGCAGTAAATTATCTTTTATTTTTCCTTTGAAAGAAATTACATTTATGTTTTCTATATGAATTGCATCAGGCTCTCCCTCCCTTTTTTTAAACCTAATTCGCATAAAATATTTTGGCATTCTTTTTCTAGTTTTATATACAGTTCCACGCACATTTGTTTGGACTGAATTTAAATATTCAGCAAGGGATGGAAAATAAAACATAAATCCGAATATAAATTGTATCCTTTGCCAGTTAAATCTGTTATTAGAGTTTTTCATTATTCATTCAACATAAGCCGCACTGTTAGCCATCAGATTTGTGTCTTTGCCATGGTAAACAAAAAAAATTCCAGATGTATCCAGAATTTGATTTACAAAGTTTGTATATCTTGATACTATAACGGGACCTTTTAGAAGGGACATACTGCCAGAGTCTAAGATGTTCTTTCCATGTGAAAAGTGACTTGTCGATATATATGTTGTATTCAGGTGTATAAATTGTTTTAAATTTGCAAGTTTTTCCAATTTAATCCCAATTTATCTTTTTGTTTTCCCTCTTCTCTCTTCAGTGTTGGAAGTAAAATGCAGAAATCATAACATATTCAGAAAATCATCTCGAGAGGTTACTGTATAGAGTTCTATCATTTCATTAGTTGTGAAATACATTTTGTAGTCAGGTTTTTTAATCATTCCCAGTAGAATAATTAATCCTAGGAATCCTCTAATTTTAGGCACATCTACAAGAGTAAACTTTGCTGATTTTGAAGAAGATGGATTTCACTCATCTTTTTCTCATAGAAATTATTAGTTTCTTCAACTGTTATGCTCATTAGATTATCACCGAAACAAACAGTGAAAATTCAAATCCACTCACATAACTTTTAATTAAAGTTACTCCTGCGATTCCCGTAAATTTATATGACTTCAGCTGCTTAACAAGTCCATGATGAAGTTTCCATTGTTATGCTTGATTATGAGATGGAAGCAAAACAAGCTTCCAATTCAATCTCTGACAAAATTTTAGTATCCAAATTGCTATTCAAATAGTGTTCACTTTCAGAATAGTCACTCATAGGCTCATTTATCATTCAAGTATGTGCTTCTTCCATTTAAAAACATTCTCCTAGATATTGAAATCTTAGTTTAATTCTCTGAACTGACATACAAAACTTATATCTACTATTTAAAGAAGATGTAAACTGAATACAAACGGAAATTCGTAAAACCACATCTCCAGTCCCGAACTCCCCACAGGAAAGAACAAATTTGAAGCATCCGAAACTATCCAACATTTATATCACATGAAGTTACAGTTGTGCATTAGCTGTGTTTTGTTTACTTTTTATCCCCTGCTGTTTCAGCTAAACGATCACCAGGATCAGAAAGTATGTTAGGGACACAATGTCAACAATAAGTAGTTAAAATAAACTATTTGTAATAGACATGAACTATGTTTGTTAGTAAAATGTGTATGTTTGATAATGCATGTAGGATACACCCATCTGGTAGATTAGTGCAGGTGGCAAAGTACTAGTACAGCACCTGGTTGCTGCTGACATTTGGGACTAGCACATGCATGACACACCCAACTCCAAAGGGTTTTCAGTTCAGCAGCATGCTGTCACGAAGGGGTTAAAAGTCATACTTTTTTAAAGTCACTGTATGAATGACAGCTTTGTTGCTGTTACCAGTTGATAAGAAATTTAAGATTTATATTGTAATTTTTATTATAATGATAATTTTGTAACTATAATAGGTGTTTCAAGGTCTTAAAAATTAAATTTTTTACATTCTTTCCAGACCATATATAAGAATTATCAAAGGATCACAGTTCAAGAAAGCCCAGGTAAGGTAGATGCTGGTCGTTTGCCAAGATCTAAAGATGCTATTCTTTTGGGTGATTTGTGTGACACATGCAAACCTGGTGATGAAATTGTGAGTATTGATTTTTAGACTTTTATTTATAAAAGTAATTAATAAATAATTTTGTTTTAATAAAGTGTAAGTCTTTTATAAATTTATTTTTAAAATTATTTTTCTTTCTTCCTTATAGGAGATTACTGGTATTTATTCTAACACTTATGATGGATCATTAAATACTGCCAATGGTTTTCCGGTATTTGCCACAGTCATTCGAGCTAACCACATTGCTAAAAAGGATAAAATTGTATCTCAAGGTTTAACAGATGATGATATTAAAGCTATCATTGCATTATCAAAAGACGAAAGAGTTGGTGAAAGAGTAAATTTTTGTTTTGTGATTTGCATTTGTCTTAACATAAGTAAATTTGTTTTAATAAAGTGATTTGTTAAAGATTATTAGTATTAGTAAAAAATACAAAACTGTATATCGATATTATTGCATTATCAAAATATGAAAGAGTTGGTAAAAATTAAATTTTTATTTTGTAATTTGCATTTCTCTAACTTTTAAGTAAATTTGTCATTTATTATTACTACTACTAATAATTAATTGATTTAGGTGAGATTTTATCAGCATAAATGTTGTTTCATTCTTGTCAAAGTGCTCATAAAGCACATTTTTCTGTTTACTTATTAGAATTTTTCTGGTTTAAAATACTATTTCTATGCAACTTAATAAAGTATTTTTACTACTATAGAAATCTAAATAATTTTTACTTAAAATACTGATTCAAATTTATTCCAGTAATTCATTGCATTAATTAAATTTATGTTCCTTAGAGATAATATATAATAAAAACTTTTCTAACAATAAATTATATATATATATATTCTATCGTGTGACCAATATATATATATATATGTGTATATATATATATATATATATATATATATGTGTATATATATATATATATATATATACACACACACATTGTATCATGTGACCAATATATATATATATATATATATATACACATTGTATCGTTTAACCAATACAATATATATATAAGAGCTCAAAATTTGAATAAAGTATAAATTGGTAAAAAATAAAAGGATAGAGGAATTATACAGTTGTTGTTAAGTTATTATTTTTAAAATAACTTCAATAACATGCTATTGAATCTCTCTTTCTACTTATTCCTAATAAAATTAGCACATTCTGAAAAAGATGTGTTTAAGATCATTTATTCTAAGTCTGCTTTTCTTATTTTAGATAATAGCAAGCATTGCACCATCTATATATGGACATTATGATATAAAACGAGCTATAGCACTCTCAATTTTTGGAGGAGAAGCTAAAAATCCAGGTAACAATTTAGAATTATTTATTGACAGATGTAGAAAAATATAATAATTTATAATACATCTATTGTGAGAAGCTGCTTTTTGGCATGTTCTCCTAAATAAGCTTATTGAGTTACTACAAGCTTAATGCATTATTTCACAGATGAAATGTAATGATGGATGTAGGAAAGTATAAAAAGGCATAAATAATATGAATGTTGTAAAAAGCTGTTCCTCCCCCCCCATGTTCTTCAGAACAATCTTTTTGAGTTATGATAAGTGTCTCTGTAATGCATTGTTTCAGAATTGAAATGTAAAATTGTACATTCTAAAATTAAATATTTTTCAATTGTGAAGTGAGACAGCTTATGCAGTAGTCATTAACGGTGTGGATTAAACAGGCAACTGCATAGAAAATTAAATTTAAGAAGCACACATTTAATAGAAAAAGTTATAAGAATAAACTATTGTATTTTATTTACGATACAAATATGTATATTTTATTATTTCCTTCAGTACTGCAATTTGAAGGCAAGTAAAAAGAAAGACAGCACAGAATGGTATCTCTCTAAATGCAATTTTTTTTTTTCTGAAATGTTGGTTTGTTTGCATTTAATATGTGCACACACATGTAAAAAAAAAAAAAAAAGTTTGCTATATTATTCTAATAGTAGATTGTTTTATTACTTGTACACTGTGTCACAAAATTTTTAAATAAACATCTAGATGACACAGTATATTGATCATATGCTATTTTCAACTTTACAGTCTGTGCTCTGAAATGTGAATGAAAGTAAAAATAGTGGCAATTAACTGATACACAATATGTTAAGTATAGTCTACTATTTAAGATTATGGCTGATATTCTGCTATGTTTCATTTTGAAGTTAAAGTAGTCTTGGGACCATTTCTTTTGTTTCATTCCAAAAAAAGCTTAAATGTTAGTTCAAATATCGTTTTAGTTACATGAAACTTAATGCTGTCAGTTCATTTATCTGAGGAAAATTGTATTAATTTTCAACAGAAGAAAAATCGAAGATTAGCTGAAATTACAATTTATGCTACATGCAAAAATGTTTCATTACTTGCAAAGGGAAAAAATGGTTGTTGAAACTGGCCTTGTTCTGAGCATAAATCTTACTAGTAGCACTTTTTTTCGCCACTGATTACACAGTTTGCTCACTTGCTATTATGTTTCAAATCATTTTGCCTAGCCAGTGGGGGGTTATCTACTATTTAGTCAACTACAGCCTAAAGGTAGAGTGAGTAAGTCAATCAGACATTTAATTCTCTATATTAGTTGAATTAACAATTATAGTTTACAGATTCAGTTCTGTGAACATTCATCTTTAATATTTAAAGTGCTTTCTTTTAGAGGTAAGGTCACAAGTTTTCTGTGAGCTAAATACTGCAAGTTTGCTTACCCAGTTTAATGAATGCTGAGTTGTTATTAAGACATTTATTATAAAGAACAGTTTTGAAAACAAGTCTCACTTTCTACACACTCCCACTCCTGAAAAAGCAGGAGGAAAGTGAAACTTTGACCATTTCAGGTTAATATGTATACATATGACATAATTATTTGAAATTTAATGTAATAAAAAACACACTTTTATGTGTCACATATTCTTACCCTTGTTTTCTGATAGTGCTGAATGCTCTTGCCCAGGCAGGCATTGCAATACAAGGTAGTTTTAATCATAGTAAATACTCATAGCAAAAAATGGGAAGTTTGTGCTGCATGCAATACTATTTCAAATGAAATCCAATAATTAAACTTAAAAATTAATTTTATAATGCATGATTCAGGTTACTGTACTATTTATAATATGATTTTGATGCAAAGTACAATAAACACCCAATTAACATGAATTGGCTTAAGGCAAACACTGGATTAAGATGAAATGGAAAATTTTGGTCCCAGTGATAATGATGATCATATAAGAAGATTTATCGCTTAACGCCTATTTTGGTTATCGTGAATTAAGAACTGTTTTTATATTCCATTGTGTCATTAGATTTTTTTAATTTAGCATGAACTTTCAAAGTTATTTATAATTTTTCCTGTAATTTCTCTGCTAGGGCTACATTCAAAAATGTTCTATAACGCTTAATTGAAGACCTCACAGAGTACTCTTTATTCTTTCTAAATAAGCTTCAGCCAGCATGAGTAATATTGCTCAATAATCATGATCATCCTGTCAACAATGAGCTTCATTCAACAAATGCACTTCTGTGTTCAGATGTGCTTTTTATTTTTTCAAAGTTAGCTAATACAACTAATGTTAAATTTTGAATAATTTTTAATTGAGATATTATGAACTCTGGTCTTTTGAGGAGCTTGTTAGTGCAGGTAACGATGTTGTGCATTCTGATGTGTGTGTTTCTGTGAAATTAGTTACGTGTGAAGTGCAAGATATGTTATCAGGACAATATCATTCTGCCCACCCGCCAGGAAGTGTTAGATGCCATGAATACTTTAGAATATTTTACTGTAACATCCGAATTGACTGCTAGTTTTATGGAAGCTGTGAAGTTATCCCTGTCTGCAACTGTGCATTTGTTTACATCAGCAACAAAGAAGTATACAGGAAATTTTCACCAGAAAATGTTTAGTGGGTACAAGTTTCAAGTTATAGTACAGTTATTAATGTAATAGTGCAGTGTTTTCTATGATAGCATGCACAATATAATGTTGTAGTTATGTATGTACCTATCTACTGTAAATGGTTAATGTTTAGAACACTATTCCAAAAATAAAATGTGAGCCCCAGTTAACACGAACCCTTGATTTTTCAGTCCCTTTGGGATTCATGTTTATGAAGGTTTACTGTATAACTAGATATTCTACATTTTGTGTTCTTAGGATAATTTAATTTTGTAATTTTCCAACACTTTTATACCAAAAAAATATTGATTAGGCAATTAAGTTTTAATTTATGGAATAAATTACTTTCATACTTAATGGAAATAAAACTGACAATTAATATACCAACTGCTATGTAGATAAACTTACTAATTTTACCGCAATTGATGTAAAATAAAATAATATGTAAATATTATCTGATTAAACTTGAATGCTGTTATGAATTATCTGATTAAACTTGAATGCTGTTATGAATCTTCATAAAAATATCTGGAGTAGATTAAGACAATTCAGGTCAAATAAAATTTAAGAACATGAATGTACATAAATGAACATGATGAAAAAAATTTAATAAATTCATTTAATAGATAATGCAATTTTTGAAAATAACACTTCTTATCCAGTGTAATGACATAGTACTTAACTTTGCTACTCTGTAGAAATGTCACTATTAGTAGTAAATGAAATTGTTTTTGTCTAAAATATTTTTTTAAAAAATCAACTTTTATTATTATTTTTCAGTTGTTAAACAAGGCATTTAATTGGTTAACAAATATTTGGAGATGGTGGTTGCTAGCTTCCTAACTTGAATTAAATTTGACTGGAGTGCAGTACCATCTGTGTGCTATGCAAATGCAAACTTTCTGTACTTAAGATGTCATTGATATGGGTTAAATAACAGGAAAACCAAGAGGGAATTTTAAGCGGCCCCTATTTTGATCTGTTTAATAGTAGAAAGAGTAGTGACTATATGTACTTTACCAATCTGATGTAATATAAGTAAGACATGGTAATGTTTTAGCTTTGGACTATGTTAAATTTTCATGTTCTAGCTGTGATGTATATACAGTTATTTCTAATATTTTTGTCTGTGACAAATCTAAAAAAAATTATTACTTGGATAACAAATGTATGCATTTCAATAATATAACTACTATAGTATTCATTCTAAGTCGATTTTAGGTTATTGCAATTAATCAAACATTCTTTAATGAATTTATTTAAAAATATTCTTATTTCATAGGACAAAAGCATAGAATTCGAGGTGATATCAATATATTAATATGTGGTGATCCAGGTACAGCTAAATCTCAGTTTCTAAAGTATACAGAAAAAATTGCCCCTCGAGCAGTTTTCACAACTGGGCAAGGTGCATCTGCAGTTGGTTTAACTGCGTATGTACAACGAAGTCCTGTCACTAAAGAGTGGACTCTAGAAGCGGGTGCATTGGTTTTAGCTGACAAGGGTGTGTGCATAATTGATGAATTTGATAAGGTAAATAACAAATGAGTGCTTTTTGATTAAAAATCTTTAATATTCAAAAGATTAATTACTGCATGTTCACGAATACCAAGCGCAGGTTTTTTTTTTTTTTTTTGATAATTTTAATCGGAAAAATCAAGGTGCGTAACTTACATGAAACAAAGCAATATAGGCCAGGTAAATGCAAGTTGATCGCCATAAATTATTTCTCCTTGAAGCTATGGTATCCCCAGAAAATATAAAGTTATATTATGCTATTATACCCTCTCAAATAACAAATCTTGGCCAGGGATTTGTAGAGAATATACTGGTACTTTCACCAACTGTTATTCTCTGAATGGTTTTTGCCGAACTCGACTTCTTAGCCATAACATTGGCAACAGCACTGCAGCTCAGCTGATAAGAAAAAAGGAATTACGGTACATAAACCAGTTCCAAGATAAAAGCAGGGGAGGGGGTTGTTTTTGTCATTTCAGAACCAGTATCTGTTACAGGTGACTGAAGCTGCAGCGTTTGGAGAGAAAACTCATATCATGAGGACAAAGAACCTCTAAGTTCCATAGAATCTTCTTAACGTTTCTTTGGCGAGCAAAAGCAAAACTTGCATTTCAACAGAAGAACATACAATAGTTTAATTGGCAACTGGAAATAAAGAAATACAAAATGACTGAAGCTATTGTTTAACGAATAAAATTTTATATAACATACTTAGATTAGCAGTTCTTTTATTTCTGCCGTAGAATTAAATACTGCTAACCGATTTATTCCTTCCCATTAAAATGTTAGGTTGCTATCACATACAATATTTGTTGCAGGGACATAACATTAGAAGGAATAATTCTGGGAAGTGAGCTTGTAGTGGAACATAATTTAATGTTTCTATGTAGTTATTAAGATTTCCTAAGTGGCAACATGATGTAATGTTTTGAATAGTTATTAAGATTTCCCGTGTGGCAATAACGAGTCGAGCAAAAAACGTTGTTACTTGGGAGTGTTCCTTGATAAGCATTGCGTAAGCTTTATTTCTTAAAAGTTTGTTAAATTTTTATGTAAAAAATAAGTAACATATTGCAAACAAAAATGGAAATTGTTAAATTAATATACTGTATCTTTTAAGACCAAAATAAACATTTATTTCACTTATGAAATGCTCTGGCTGATCAGTTTCGATTTCACTTATTCATCAAATCCACATTAAAAGATTGGTGACCATCTTTTAATCATCACATTAAAAGATTGGTGACCATCCATTGGATTATGGAAGGAACATCAACGCTGGAAACTTGCAAGGTGAGTGTTAAAATTCCACCTTTTTGCCCAAAAAAGCTTGAAATTTGGTTTTTTCAAATAAAAGCTCAATTCGAAATTAATGCCATAACTGTTGATAGTACTAAATTTAAATATGTAGTATCTCAACTAGAGCGAAAATATGTTGAAATTATTTGAGATATCATTACAGATAAAACATCTGATAATAAATATGCCTTAGTTAAAGAAAGACTGTTAAACACATTCAAAGAGGGCGAAAATAAGCAAATTAAGCGCTTAGTCACTGGCCTTGACCTTGGGGATATGAAACCCAGTCAGTTACTTCAAAAAATGAGATCGCTCGCTACTGATGACATTTCAGATAAAGTACTCAAAACATTGTGGTTAGAAAAAATGCCTGACTCAGTAAAAAATGTTTTACTGGTTTTTGATGAAGGGTTAGGCAAAATAGCTTTAATGGCCAAAAAATAATGGAAATGAATTCTAAACCTGAAATTTATTCCACTGGCAAAAATTTAAATTCGGTTGATGAGTTACTGTAGTGGAAGTGAAAACATTGTTGCAGATCAGTTATCAAGAATAGCCAATGTCTCTATTTCACTCATTTATTGATAAAATTGCTGACAAACAAGTTAATGATAAAGAATTACAAGATTTACAAGCTCAAAATAAAACATTTAAGTTTCAAAAGTTATTTACTTCCATCTGGTAAAAATCTGTGGTGTGATACATCTTCTAACATTAGACCATTTATACCCAAGCAGTTTAGAATGGATATATTTCAATAAATCCATGGCCTCGCTCATCCAGGAATCAAGTCGACCGTTAAAGAAATGACGTCCAAATTTATTTGGCCAAATATCAAAAAGGATATACAAACATGGAGTCGTGTCTGTATTGGTTGTCAAAAAAAAATAAGGTTTCACATCATACAAAGTCTGAATTAGGAACTTATCAGCAGCCTGATGAACGTTTTACTGTAGTTCACATTGACGTAATAGGTTCTTATTCACCATCTGATAAATTTTTGTATTGCTTGACTTGCATTGATAGCTATACTGGTTGGATGGAAGCCATTCCTTTGCGTGACATAACAGCAGAAACCGTTGCCAGAGCTTTTTATGAACATTGGATCACTCATTTTGGAGTTCCTTACCAAGTTATTACGAATCGTGGAGTACAGTTTAATTCTGAACTATATCGAACCTTGGCAATTATATGTGGAGTCAAAATGCAACACACAACTTCCTATCATCCACAGTGTAATGGCAAAATTGAGAGATTTCATTGAACTTTGAAAGCTGCTATCAAATGTCATAATTCCATTAAGTGGTCCAAATCCATTCCAACAATTCTTCCAGGTCTTAAAAGAAGACTCTGGATATTCCATTGCACAAATGGTTTACGGAAAAACAATCAAACTTCCTGGAGAATTTTTTGATAAACCAACAGTTTCTACAACACCTCAAACATTTTTGCATAAATTGCAAAAACAAATGGAATTGTTCAAGCCCTCTGCGGTACAGCGAAAAATGATTCCTAAAGTTTTTGTCCTTAAAGATCTAAATGTATGTACTCATGTTTTCCTAAGAACTGATAGAGTCAAGAAACCATTAGAACCTAGTTATGAAGGACCCTTCAAAGTACTTAAAAGAATAGAATCTGAGACCAATGATGAATGACTCGAGTCTCACGAACTGGACGACTAATATAACGTCCTTTACGTTTTAGTCACCATGTTGAATATTTTCCCTAACCTCTATTATTGAATATGTTTAATTGTAATTGTGTTTATTTATTGTATTTAGTATTTTTAATACTCCACTACCAGAATATCTTAAATCGTAATACAGTTACTGGAGGGGGAGTAACGTAGTGGAACATAATTTAATGTTTCTATATAATTATTAAGATTTCCTAAGTGGCAACATGATGTAATGTTTTGAATAGTTATTAAGATTCGCCGTGTGGCAACAACCAGTCGAGCAAAAAATGTCGTTACTTGGAGTGTTTTCCTTGATAAGCGTTGCGTAAGCTTTATTTCTTAAACGTTTGTTATATTTTTATGTAAAAAATAAGTAACATGTTGCCAACAAAAATGGCAATTGTAAAAATAACTCTGGCTGATCAGTTTCGATTTTGCTTATACATAAAATCCACAAGCTTCTGTGAAATGAGGTTACTTCTTCACTTGGTAAACAGGCTGAAAGCCAAACAAGAATCGGTTATCGCTCAAATTGGCGAAAGTGACGTTTCCTTTCAAGTGACGATTTGCTTTTCTGTGTTGTATTTTGTATTGCTCACAGTCTTTTCGTTTTAAACTTTATTGTTAGTTATGGAAAAAGGTAGAAAGGTGATGGCTATTAAGTAAAATCAATTTTATCTTGACTCTGGTGATTCTGAAAGCTAAAGAGAAAAAATATGCAAAGAGAAGTTTGTGATGAGTCAAACATTTTTATTTCATCCCCAAAATGTTAAATATTTCATAAAGATTACTTGCTCAATTTTTTTGTTTAAATTCCCAAGTATAGTTACAAATGCAAAGGTTTTGTGTAAGTGGGCGAATTTTAATGACTTGCCTAATGCACAGAATGCTCTTCAATTATTTCTCAACTGTGTATTCCATATCCATGATAATGTGCAAAGAACTGATGAGAACATTTGCTGACAATTACATAATCGTTATATCTTCAAATAAACTTTCTGGCAATGTACATTTTTTATTCATACACACACGCATCTAATAAGTTCTATATTTACCTAGACATAGCGAAAGAGATGCGATGGTTAAGAAGTTGTTGATGTATGTTTATTAGTATTAATGTAATAAATATGATTTTTAGTAATGAATGTATATACAAATGTTTTTCATTATTCATTATGACGAATAATTTGTGAACAAATCATCAGAAATAGCACGTCATAAAATATTGTCTACTCTGAAATTTCCACAATTATAAGTTTAATGAATATATAAACATTTAAAAATGACTTAGACAGTTATACTACAACAAAACAGCAATATATATATATATAGGGCTTTTTCCATATTTCTTCAATTAAATCGGCATATATTTGCACCATCCATGATTTCACAGTGAGAGCCATCGCCATATTGAAAACTACTCGTGATCCTTCAGAAGCAGAACTTTCGTCTGATTGGTTGACCTCTACGTGGAACACGGCTCTAGACAGAACATTTCCGGAAAAGTTTCAACATTTTTCGTCTAGCTAGATGAAACATTTCTCAGAATCCTCCAGTTTTTAAACCATTGCTACTAGAATCTTGTTTCCCGGAAATGTTCCGCCTAGCTGCATGCGTCGATAGAAGTGATAAGGGTCTTACTGGGCATGTGTTGCTATATACTTAGGCAGGAGCTGGAGGTGGCAGCTCAGATTTCTTTTCTGATAACAGTCAATTGGCATCATATTTCTTTGTTTCTTTATGTTTGTAATGCAGAAAATTTTTTTTCCTGTAAATTAAGTTTTCAGTGGGCTTTATGAAAATATGCATGCCATATTCGCAAACATTTCTTTCTTTTTTGGTGCATCGAAAAAAATCGGGTACACGTCTTATTTGGTGGCGTGTGGTATTCGTGAACATATGGTAATTAATTTTAATTTATCGTCAAGTTTGATTTCAAATAAACATATTTAAAGTATTCATTTATTATTGAAAATAGATTTGGATCTTAAATAAATAGATCACTCATATAAATAACAAAATGTTCTTTTAATAAGTCTACTTACTACATATACATATTTATAATTCTATAAACTCTTCTGTTACCACTTTGAAGAAGCAAAACTAACAATAATTATTAGTGGCCAAAAGCCATTAAGTAAATAAAATTAAATGAAAATATGTATAAAATACAAATTACATGTCATCTGAAAGCCAGCAGTATACATACATACAAGTTACTGTTTGAGAATAATAATACCATATTTCTGTTTGTTACAAATTATCACCTTGCTTGTAACATTTTCATACATTATATAGAGATATGTTTTTGCGACTGAAGTATATTACTTGTGTTGTATTAACATTAATGTGTAGGTATGATGTTAAAATCATGAAGATTGTTTAAGCTATAAAAATTGTGATCAGCTGTTTGTTTTAAAACAAAATTTTTATTACTCTTATTTTATCACTTTAATTAAAGATGTATTACATGTTTGAGTAGAGTTATTAATAAATAATTTTACGTGCATAGAATTATGAAGACTGTACATTGAACTGTTGTTTCATCTGGTGTTTGAATGTTAATATCCATAAAGTATTTCTGAATAAAAAATGTCTTTTATGAAATCTATTAAGTGTTTAAAATTTTATATATTTTTGTAAATAAGATATCTTAAAAATATTTTGTAACTTAGTAAATTCTATAAAAGCTTGTTTATCTTAATTCATTTATCAGATGAATGATCAAGACCGAACAAGTATTCATGAAGCCATGGAACAACAAAGTATCTCAATTTCAAAAGCTGGTATTGTGACTTCATTACAAGCTAGATGTGCTGTCATTGCAGCAGCTAATCCTATTGGTGGTCGATATGACCCATCACTCACATTTTCTGAAAATGTAAGTCAAAATTTCAACATTTTCTATGTCTATGCTCTTTAACATCACTTTTGTGCACTTAGATCAAGAAATATGTAAAACTACAGCTGAATATTCATCTACATAGTAAATTGCATGTATCACCTTTTTTATAGAATAAGTGCAATAAGAATATAAAAGTATGATTATAAAGGCAATTTTACTTGTTTGCATATTGTTAGGTGTATTAAGTAAGCACTTTTTTTTCTTCCCCTATTTTTGAAACCAAACTATACTGCCTGATATCTTTTATGGGGGGGGGAAGGGATATTTAAGATTTCTGTGTAATTTTATTTAGATATTTTAACATAAATAGTAATTATTTTACTTTATATGCTCCAGGTAGATTTAACGGAACCAATTTTGTCACGTTTTGATATTTTGTGCATTGTTCGTGATCAAGTTGATCCTGTTGAAGTAAGTAAAAATTATTTTAGCAAATTTATAATTATCTGATTAAATAGCATTCTATTAAAGATATACTACTATGCAATTATTCTTTAAGGATCGACAGTTAGCAAAATTTGTTATCCAGAGCCACGTGAATCATCATCCGGCAAATGAAGATAAAGATAAAACAACATTTCCTGTAATGGTGAGTATTACTTTATAAGCTTGTTATAGATTGCTGAACAATAAGATTTCATGTGTAATACATAAATTGTTGGAAGGAAAATGTATTATATAACTCAAATATACGATAAACTGTAAAATTTAAACATAACTTTTATTATTACAATAAATTAACAGTTTAAGCTACATGTATGCATAAAGTGTGTACACTGGGAAACACTTTGAATGTTACTGTTTGTAAGTTAACGGTAAAGCATCTACATATTTTGTTCTGTAAGGTCCCATTTTCTCTTTTGAAATACAGGGTGTTTTAAAAAGAATGATCTAGTTTCAAATAATTATATTTGAGAACAAAAATTTGCTACAGTTAGAGAACTAATTATCATTTATTAAATAAGCTCTTAAGTTTTATTCACGAGAATTATTCATGCCATACATGTCGTCCACTTGTAGCATGAATAATGTCAAGATGATTTCTGAATTTATGCTAGATACTTCTAGGGGTGTTTCATTCTGCAGAATTTACTGCAACTCTCAGTTTGTTTATGAACATATCTAAAACAGCGAGTAGTGTTGAAACAGCACATTCTTTCACATATACCCAGAAGAAAAAGGTCACATTGTATAATTCCTGGAGATCTAGTGGCTAATAGTGTAGTGCCAGACTTTGAGCCCTGTGCTGGTGCAAAGAGAGAATATAGATGGTGCTGCTTGGCAGCAGAATGCATGAATGAAAAGGAAGTTCCATATTGGTTAATTAGGCAGTATAATCCCCAGAAAGTTGGTACACATTAATAATAAGACTAGTGTATATATGTATATATGAAGGATTATGAAAAATAAATTAGAAAAAAAACCACCCGAGGTTTGGTGTTCTTGTTCAAGCTGTCTTTGTTTTAATGCTGTTTTTATGTATGCATCATTTCCATAATAAGTTGATGTCTTATTTAGGAACCAACAGCCCTTTGAAATTTCAGGCCATTGGCTGTTCAAATTGAAGAAGTTTAATTCAATAATGATGTGCAGTTGCCCAGATTAAGATTTTATAATTGGGTCATTCTTTTTGAAACTAAGTATATTATGATAACTGTTATGTGTATCTAAAGTTTCTAAAGTGGCTGTTACATGTCATAGATATATTGAGAAATATTTCAAATTATGCACCATAAACAGAATACACTTATTTTTTTCCCTAAGTTATGAAAAAAATGCACATATATTGCAAAAGCAGTATTTAAATATTGTTAAAAAATTAAGCTAATTAAAGTACAAAAATCAGCTATAGCTATACTACAAGCAGGGCTAATAGATTTTAAGATTAAAAAAAAAAAGCCACAATTTTTTCAAGGCCAGTTTTTTGTAATTTTTTCCCTTTTATATAAAAGGCTAAATACTACAGTAAAAAGTCTTTAATCCGGACTCGTCGGGACTTTGGCAATTCCGGATTATCGGTTTTTCCAGATTATAGATCATCAGTTTAAATCTGGTAAAATGGCATGCAGAAAGTATAAATTAAAAATATGAAACCATAATTTCTTAAATAAAGAACAATTATGATCTAAAGGGTATCAAAATTTATGAAAAAAAAAGCTTAATATTTATTTGTTTACTTTATTAAACATTTCTTTCAACGCGCGCATGCGTAAAGCAGACATTATGCATTGTCGAAATTAGAAAATTGCAACCAGAAAACTATTTGATGTGTATTCGTAATATTTATAATGACGAGGAATTTGATTTAAATCATATCAAAGACGGAGTACAACGAGATGAAATACTATATTTAGAAAGGAATTATAAGCCGAATAAAATAAAAACATCTGCCCTGAAGATAAGGATAGTGCTGACAGATCAACTTCCAGTTCATTGCAAGCCGTGATGTCCCCCCCCAGAGAAGCATGAAATTGATAAACAGATTTCGGAATGGTTAGAGAAACAAATCACCTCTCTGTCACTTTCTTCATGCCTTTATCCATTTTTTGCAGCAATTCCATTTTTTGTTTGATGGACATCAAAATATGCTTTCGCTTTGTAGATCCTTCGGCAGCTCCAGAATCGGAAATTCTTTTTGACATAATCGAAAGTTCAAGCTTACTTTTATAAAATTGCTCTAACAGTCTGCAAAAAATAATAAGCTGCATCCAATTAGAAGATTAAGGAACAACACAATCTGCAACATTAACTGAAATAGATAATTTTAGCTTAGTTTATACCGTCCGTTATACATTAAACGTGCATGCGTAAAGGTAGTATACGTTTACGCATGCGCAGAAAGTTTGTAGCTTTGAGGTCCGTATTATAGATCATTCCAGATTATGGACGTCCAGATTAAAGACTTTTGACTGTATTTTAATTTTGCACATACGAAATATTTCAATTGAAGCAAGACATTTTTTATATTTAATAGCCAACATAAAAAATTATAAATTGTGGTGAATGGTGAATTTTAATTGAGGAAATAATATCTTTTTCTTCACTCAATCTTGTTCTTATGAACTTTCACCAGTCATTTAAAACCAGACTTTGCACATCTTATCCAGGTTATCTGCTTTCTTTGTACCTGAGCAGTTTCTCATTTTGTTGGTTTGTGCATTAGCACTGAAGGCGTAATGAGTAAATTTCCTCAGGCACAGTTTTCATTAAAGAATTACAAGTCAAAAAATTAACTACGAAATCTTTATTTAATAAAATAGAAGAATTTTGCTTAACTTAAGCATAACAAAAAGTAATAATCTTCACAGACATTAAAACACTGAATTATCGAAAAGGAGCTAACTTATATATATACAAATATAAGTCACACATCTTCAAGCGTACCTATTTAGGCAATAAGAAAAAATCTGATGTGTACACCACATGACTTCCTTGTATTGGAATATTAAATTATGCGCATTTTTTCCTGCATTTCATTTAAACTTATTGGATTGAACTAAATCTACTACGCCGACAGTGCATAAACCACAATAGAATAAATGCATTCTTTAAAATTCACTCTAGTATATGTTTACCATAGCAACACTCTGGCGCTAGATTCACTTAACAGTATTAATAATTATATAACAGTTAACTTATATAATAATTATATAACGGGAAAAAAGTTAACTGTTATATAATCCAATAATTATATAACAGTTAACTTATATATTTCGTTCATATTATAACTCATAATGCACAAAATTTATATCATTTAAAGAATAGAATTATCTAATCGTTGCCACATGTTCTATTCAAATACTATAATAAAGCTAGAATGCTGTATAAAAGAAATTAAGCAAACAAAACAAAAAAGAAACAGTTTTTCACAGACAATTGAGTATTTCTCATTCAGTTAATTCAGTTCTCACTTTGCGAGAACGCAGAAATACATAAAAACTCAAAATATCTATATTAAAAATTACGAAGTAAATCTCAAACACTTATTTCCTCGAAAAAATTCCAGAAAGAATTAAGCATGATTTAATTGGCAATAATAAATAAATGCGTTATCTTTGTTGTTGCGAAGCTAATTTTTTCTAGATTTGCAACAAATCCACTAGTCTCCTGTTTCAAATGTAAACATCAATGGTCGCCATTAAAAAAAGGCTTAGCGGCAATTAAACAACTTTAAAATTGCTGATAATTCTAAAAATATTGCACACAGATTTACTAAAGGCATAAAATCCTTAACCGGAAGATAAAAACAACATAATTCAATCATTTTTAAAGCAAAAAAGGTACAATTTACAAACATATAAGAGTAAAGAAACTGAGATCATTGAGCCGGGTAACAGAGTGGATATATATATAAATATATTTATATAGGTTTGGTGCGGCCGATTGCAACCAAAATACGAGGAGCACATCTACATGTTATAGCAGTCCTATATACCAAATTTCAACATTCTGAGGCTACTCGTTTTTGAGTTATGCGGGATACGTACGTTCGTACAGATGCCACGAAAAATTCTCTTCAGAATTACTTTTAAAGCTGTTTTATAATTTTTTTGAAGGAAAAGACGATTTTATTCTGTCTTTACGTACAGATATCACGCAAAAACATCATTAAATTGCATTCGATAGCGGTCAAAATGGATATTTTCGTTGAAATATGCTGTCTGAAACTTTTCGTGATTACAATACTTCCTTTTTACTTCGTACAAGGAAGTAAAAACAGGAACATACTTTGACACCATACCTGAAAAGAGAAAGTACTAACTGAATTAGACCTTTGGCCGTGATATAAGTAGCTAGGGTGAAAATCAAATACACTGCACGTAGCTAAGGTGAAAGTCAAATATACTGCATTGCACGCGAACTTTACTTTCTCTCGCCAATATATATCTTGGCACACGTTCCTTTCGTATGCCTTTCAAGTTTCATTATGCAAAATACCTAAATTTATGCTAACACATTTTGCTCTATTTTTAGCCATAAGTTGAGAAAATTATGTTAATCGAAACAGATTAGAAAGACAATGGAGTATATATATATTTTTTTTATAAAGCTGCGAAAGTCTGTAGCCAGTTTTCATGTTTGATGTTGTTTTCATGTTTCATGTTTCTGTGTCTTTTATTTTCATTTTGAGTTTCACTTTCCAGTTTGCCATTACTTTTCATAATGATTTCAGGTGGATTGATTCAGAAAAAATACTGATGTTATTTAGAATATGTCCTATTTCCAACTTATATTCTTGCAAATGCTTTATGTGTATTTCCTTATAATTATAAAAGTTAGCATCATATGTTTTGATGGCGCTTTTTGTTAATTTCATCTAATATCATTTTGAATTTGAGGCATTAATCCATTTTTTTTTCTTAGCCAACCATAAGCATTATATTTTATTTTTAAAGATTATCTGTATTTGTAAAACATCTTAAAATCTCTTGACATATTCTTCAGAATAGGCTTAATATGTATGCTTAATATCCATGTGTCAGAAAATCAGATTTCCACTGTTACTTTTCCTGCAAAAAAAGCATAGTATTCCAAATTCCCCACTGCCACAATTAACTGATTTAAATAGCTAAGTCTTTTTCATCAGGTGACTGCTGCATGTGAAGACTGAATCATTTTTGATTTTTTGACCAGTCATCAAAAACCAAAGTACCTCACCAAGAAGTTTGACCTCTTTCACCTAAGAGTTTCTTCTGTAAATTTTCTTCATTTAACTATACTTCATTTAACAAATTTCTAGGCAACTGTTTCTCTGTTTAGAGTAACATACTCATATGTTAGATTTTGGATCATTCTGTTGAATTCTGCATTTTGCTACTTCTTGTAATGAAATAAAATATGAAGTCGCAAATTATTAAAAAAAATATTAGACATTTTATTGTTTATATTATGTCTATATTTGGGTGAATTTTTATGGAAAATTACATTCCGAAATAATATTAAGTAACATCTTGTCAACTATCATTGTACTAAAGATAAATCACAAATTCAATTTTGAGAAATAAAAGACATTTATTTTTAAGCAATAATCTACACATCATATGACTATTGTACAGTACAAAGTCCTAAATCCGGACTCGTCGGGACTTCAGCGATTTCAGATTTTTCCGGATATTAGATCATCAGTTTAAATCTAGTAAGATGACGTGTAGAAATTATAAAATTAAAAATATGAAATCAGATTTATGAAATAATGAAGTATTTATGATCTAAAGGGTATCAAAATTCACCCCCCCCAAAAAAAGCTTAATATTTATTTCTTTACCTTATTAAACATTTCTTTCAATGTAAGTTGTTTTGTTTTTTGTGCTAATACTTTCTTTTTAATTTTGTAGACAGACATAATCTCTTGTTTAGTTACATTGTTGAAGTCCTGTAACTGCTATTTCGAGAATATCGACTAACTTGTCAATTGAAATTTTCTCGTTTTCAGTAACTTCTTTGTCACTTTCTTCACTAACGGTAGTGGTATTTTCTGGATCTAGAACCATACTATAGATTTTGCCATTCATTAATTGATTGATGATTGAGAAGCATTGTCATGACAATGAAAAATGTCTTTTATATCATCTTCATTTATTACCACTTCTCCACATTTCTTTACAAAATCAGTTAATTGGAAAATTTCACCTTTGTTTTGCGATATCTGAAAACCTTTAAAATTTGCAGCTATCATCATCAAATTTAACTATTCTTCACTATACATATTTGGCTATGCATCATGAGCTAGGCGACTAACGACAAGTTGTTCCGTTAAATTTTATCTTGCTTCTATTGTGCAGAGACAATTTAGCCTGAATTGTATTAGTTTAGTTATTTATTATACTTACGTCGATTTCTTGCACATGCTTAAGGCTTACCAGAGTTCTGAATAAATAAATTCCCACACATATAAGCCTTATTGAGGGCCGGAGCTGGATATCTTTACCGCCTGATGCAGACTTTGTCGGTCCTAAATTGTGCCACGCATTGCGGCTATAAGAGTCCTGACACTGGTTCTGGGTTTATATGAGTAATAAATCAGTTATTCTTAATTCAAATAGCACTAAATGTAGTCTTTTGGCCTATGAGTATCATTAAAAAAATCTATTTTTAGCATATGGAAAGAAAATTAAAATTTTCCTCGCCAACATTTTTTAGCACATTTAACTTAAATCCGTAATCATCACCAATCATGATGTCGACATAAAAGGTTACCATACTCCTTTATTATTAATATAAAAAAATTGTTTAGGCACATTACTCAAGTAGTCATGTTTTGATAAACATGTGGTGTTAAAAGGAAAGTATAATAAATAATGATTCGCCAGGTTGGTGTCAGATCAACGATGTATCTATGTGGAATGTTTCATTTAGGTTATTTAATTACGGAAAAGCCTCGAGGGCTATCTACCTAAGGGAAGAGATGCCTTCGTGGAGGACATTCTAAGGGAAACTGGCTCGTATACACGTTACACATGGGGAAAACCATAAGAACACCCCATGCAGCCAGCCTGTTTGCGGGATTCGAACCTCGGACCGAACTACCAGTGTTCAGCGACCTTACCGCTCGGCCGCTGGTGGGCCCAAATGTTTCGGTTTGAGATGTGTGCCAAAGCAGATACGCAGCAATGGAGCCAAATTACTGATTGTACAAATTTATGCTAAAATTATTGTTTCTTTAATAACAAGGTATTTTAGTTCTTAATTTCGAAGTGAAATTAAGAATCGGGACTCTCCAGATGTTTTATAATGCACGGAAGGGGGGAATCAAACGCACATGCGTAAAGCCTACGAGAAAAAATGGTTTTGGTGGTTTTGAGGTCCGGATTTCGGACTTTGTGTACTGTATTGAGTAATAATTAAGTTTGATTTTGAGTGTGAACTATAGATGTATTATTTTTCATTTTCAGTAATATGTTAATAAGTATTATGCATGATGCAAAAGAAAAAAAAATAGAACTTTATTTTAAACAAATGTTAATCTACTTTAATAAAAGTAGTCGCGGCGCGCAATGAATTGGAAGTTGATCTGTCAGCACTATCCTTATCTTCAGGGCAGATGTTTTTATTTTATTTGGCTTATAATTCCTTACTAAATGTAGTATTTCATCTCGGTGTACTCCGTGTTTGATATGATTTAATTCAAATTCCTCGTCATTATAATTCCCTTCCGATAGTGAAGAAAGTGACACATAGGTTATTGAAAACGAAAAAATTTCGCAAATTAGTCGGTATTCTCGACACAGCAATCATAGGACTTGAACAGCAGAACTTTGTAACTGAAGAAGAAATTATATCTGTTTATGGAATTAAAGAGAAAGTATTATCACATAAAACGAAGCAACTTAAACAACTTACATTGAAAGAAATGTTTAATAAAATAAACAAATATATATTAAGCTTTTTTTTTTTTTTTTTTTTTGTATATTTTGATACCCTTTAGATCATAATTGTTCTTTATTTCATAAATTACGGTTTCATATTTTTAATTTTAAAATTTCTGTATGGTATCTTACCAGATTTAAACTGATGATCTATAATCTGGAATCGCCGAAGTCCCGACGAGTCCGGATTAACGATTTTTGACTGTAAAGGAATAAGGAAAATAATTTGCAAAATTGTTTTGTTGTCCTTAGTGAAAAAATAATTTGGCTTATGTTAAATGTGATTTTAATAAATAATATTATCTTATTTAAGTCAAATTTTACTTCCACTTGCAGTATATATTAAGATTTTTTTTGAAGCAGAAAATCTTGAATATTTAATTGTACTTAAGATTCTCCAGCTGCTGATCATTATACCTGAAGGAATGTGGGAGAAATGATTTATTTCCTTAGTGTTTATCAAAAGAGCTAGGAATGTTACCTTCTAGAAATAGACTCAACATGAATGCTACATATTATCAGGGAAGATAAAAAGGCGTATGTATGTAATTGAAATTTCACTCTCTCAAAGGTTTTCTACCTATACTTACAAGCATACAGTTTATATGGTTGACAGAACACAGCAAGTACATTTTTAAAAAAATAAGAATTTTGTCTAAATTAAATTCTGTAAATTCTGTATCTTTACAGAGGTACCCCATTATTTGAAGTTAACAATGAGTAAAAGCCCTTTCAACTGGTTTATGGTTCATGTTAATTGTTTCATATATATAATTGTGTAGTTTAATATAATACTTCATGTACTTTAATTAAAATATGTTAAAGTACACAATTAAAATCTGTACTCCAGATTGTATTGATATTATTAGGCATAAAAGTAATACAATCTTGGGTATGATTTTGTGTGCTCTAACACAGAGTTTCTTAAACTGTAGGTTGCAGGACCTGCAGTAGAGGATCACCAAAAGTTTTAGCAATATTTGATATTTCTTTAACTTATTATAATTTTATGATTACCAAATATTTTTACATAATATATCTGCAAATAGATAAACAAGACAATACAGACAAAGAAAAAAGGCAAACGGCATATTTTTTTTTTAATAATAGAAATGTTCATTATACTTCAAAGATTAAAGTTAGTGACCCAAAACTGCAGTAGTATATTACAGTACAAATGAAGAATATGACAGTTTCACTCGTGCATATGTCGGATTTCATCAATGCTTATGGGGTACCACAAAAAAATTTTTCCCCCACACCAAAATGTTTAAGAAACACTGCTTTAACATATTATAATAAATTACACATTTTCACCTTAGTTTAATCACAGCAGGTATTGTTAACTAGAGGAATGCATACAAATATGGCATTCATTCGTTGACACGCATGTACAAATCTGAAATGGGTTTCATAAGAAAGTTTCTATTCCCATTTTCGTGACAGCAACGAATAAATGAGATATGCAGTCATTCCCTTTTAGTGAAAGTGTGCAAACACAGCACTTATTTGTAGATACATCTTTAAGCTTCCAAGATAGGCTTTGGCAAAAAGTTTTTAATCTCCATAAATTTTTCAAAAGTACTGGTTTTGAAGCACATTTGGAGGCAGTAGGATTTATGAATAGAATATTAGATGCACAGCAAATTCGTGTTGGAGATTTAGATAAACAATAGAAAAAGTGATATAGAATTCTTGAGAGAATGAATTTGAAAGAAAAATTTATTTTTGACAATTACGGGTACTTTCTAATTATGATCTACATACTCCTTCATACTCATTGCTGATTTTAGAGAGCATTCAGGAACTTGCTATCAGCTTTAGAAAGAATACTTGTTTGAGTTATTTTATAACTATTTCAATGATGCATCCAGTGCTGCTTGTTTCTTGTTCTCACCATATACACAGCAATCTGTTTTCTCTAAAAACTAAATCGAAGAATTGCACAACCTCTGCTTTGCACTCAGGCCACAAATGATTACCTAAGAATAGTTGAAACTCCAGTGTATTGAAGATAAAAAGAGACCAAACTTCTCATTTTCACTGTGATTCATCTTACTAAAAACGAATGTACTCAATGCAAAAAGAAGTATTAATCAGAATAATTATGTTTGAATTATCACTAAAAAGTACTGATCCACATATACTCGCACACATATGCTATGTGCGTACCTGAGCTGCCATATAAATACTTTTTATGGTGTTGCACTCTTTTGCGTTTATAGTAGATTGAATGCACATTGGCTCAATGATAGGCTGATAAAATTTATTTTATTGAAAGGAACACTTCAGAGTTCTGGAACATTCCACAGAAATACTCATACATATTTTCACAGTATCACAGAGTACAATCAATAGTTACACTTCAAACTACTAAGAACATTAAATACAACATAATGCAAAGAACATCTAAAAGGCAAAGCTTTCAATATTTCGAAGGCACTTGGAACGAACAGCTCACAACAACAACTCTGAGGAGATGCACTATATATCTCTGGTCTTGTATAGTTTTCACATGGTCACTGAGATATTTGTAGCTCTTTCTGCTTTTCGAAATTATTGGAGGGCATGCATTATAGTTACAGAACATCTAAACCCAGTTACAGTTATTCAATTGCAATACCTATTACTGTGATACAGGAAGCGGACCAAAAGGTTGCCACGTTTGGTAGCTTTTGGTAATTTCTCATCAAATTTGGTGACAAAAATTAGTCATCAAAACTATTGCCTGCTTGACAATATATCGCCAAATTAGCAAGATAGCTATTTGCTCAATGTTAAAAAAGACTTGCCCCTGTATTGTTGCTTTTTCCGGCAGAGCATCCTCCTTCTAAATTTTTATCTTAAATTATACATAAAAAAATATAAAAATTTCACATAATTTCATTAAAATTATCCATATATGTAAAAAATTCGTAACAGCTGAAATTGTAGGTTGCACCATCAATAGTTTTTTGTGGCTTTTTGGTTGGGGTGTGGATGTTTTGAAAAGTCAGAAAGCACAAAAAATGATTTACTATCTTTGACAAAGATGGAACATGTTTTCTTTAACGAATGTACAGAAAGTTACAATGTATTTTGTTGCAAATAAATGATTACATTTGATTACAAAGTGAATAAAAAATTATTATTATGTGTTATATATAGATTTTTAAGGGAAAACAAAAATATTTTCATACACTTAAGTTGGATTTTGTTGTGGCTTCTGACTTAACTTTTTCCTCCTGTAGGATGCAAGTGGTTGTTATCACAAGTGTAGGGTGTATGTCTAGTTAATATCTGCAACATTATTGTAATTAATAAAATGTATTTCTAACATCATATGCCTGTTTTTGTTCTTTTTGTCTCCATGCATGTTTTTTTACTTTTCGTATGAGTAACCTAAATATATTAATTGCATAAAATCTATTATGAGAAAAATTACAAGTATTTTATAATTATCTTTCATAATATTTGTATAAATTCAAAAAGTAAATTGATATAGGAAAAAAGTGTAAAATGATGCAGAGTGCATTTTAGCCAAGCAAGTAATCATTGAAAAGTTAAAAGACCAGCTATTTAATACAGTAGGAAATCTACTTCTAGATAATATGGTTGCTCATTCGGATTTCAGTTAAAAATAGTATTATTTTGGTTTTGAAATCATCAAGGATCTTTGTAGCATTTAACTAGATAAATCTTGTATGATATATGCATTAATTCATTCTCTTTTAGGAAGATCCACTCATGGCAGGAATTGAAAAAATACCCCAAGATTTACTTCGAAAGTATATAATATATTCAAGAGAAAAAGTACATCCAAAACTGCATCAAATGGATCAAGATAAAGTTGCCAGATTATACAGTGAATTACGCAGGGAAAGCATGGTATGGAAATATGTGTAATAAAAAATACCATAAATGTATGTTAACTGAACTGTACTTTGAAATATGTATATATTAAAACAGCTAAATTAATAATTTAATTATTTATTAAAATGTAAATTTAACATTAATTAATCAAATAACTATTTTAATGAGTGAAAATTACTACAAAATAGTAAGCTAGATTGCATATAAAATAATAATAATTAACATTTAGTATAGGGACCAGCAATTTATGCCTTAAAATTTAATCTCATATAATTTGAATTTTCTTTCTTAATCGTACTTACTGGAATTGGGTTAAAAAAGAATTAATCTGCTGTAGGGACTATTATCTCTTTTAAGGAAAACTTTGAAATAAGTAATTTTTGTTCTCTTTTAAAATTAAAAAAATCTGATGTGTGCACCATATGACTTCCTTGTACAGAATATTAAATTATATGCAATTTTCCTGCATTTAATTTAAACATATTGAATTAACACTTACCAAATTTCGAATTAAATCTACTTCGTCGATAGTGTATAAACCACAATAGAATAAATGCATTCGTTAGTGTTCACTATATTTATTTACCATAGCGACACTTTGGCGCTAGGTTCACTTAACAGCATTACATCCCATTCACTTTATAACTCAAAAATTATATCATAATGCACAAAAATTATATCATAATTACCACATGGTGTATTCAAATACTATAATAAATCTAAAATGATGTATAAAAGAAATTAAACAAATAAAAAAGAAACATATTTTCACAGACGATTCAGCGCTACTTACCTAATGCGCATGCACTACTAATTCAGTTCTCACTTTGCGGCAAGGCAAAAGTACATAAAAAATTCAAAATATATTCATTAAAGATATAGAAAAACATAAAACACCAAGTACAATTAAAAAAATTACAATTAAAATTGCAGTTTCTATGCAAAAACAAGTTAATAACTTAAATGGTAATTCAGAATGAATTAAGCAAAATTTAAGTCGCAATAATAAAAGAAGCCATTACTTTGTTGTTGTGAAGCTTAGTTTCTCTAGATTGGCAACAAATCTACTATTCTGCGAAGTTTCAAATGTAAACAAATATGGTTGCTATGCTAAACAAAAGTTAGTCTTAGCCGCACTTAAAAAACTTTTAAATTGTTGATAATTACACAATTATTGCATGCATGTTAACTAAAGGCATAAAAACCTTAACCGGAAGATAAGAACACCATAATTCAATCATTTTTAAAGAAGAAAAAAAGCACAATTTACAAACATATAATAATAAAGAAACCGAGCTCACTGAGCCCAGTTTCTTTATTATTATATGTTTGGGATGTTATTATTATATGTTACAGAGTGGATATATATATATATATATTTATATATTTTTGGTGCAGCCGATTGCAACCAAAATGGGATGTGCACATCTACACATTATAGCAATCCTGTATACAAAATTTCACTGTTCTGAGCCTACTCATTTTTGTGTTATGCAAGATACATATGAAAAAAAAAAAATTCTTCAGAATTCATTTTAAATTGGTTTTATAATTTTTTGGAGGAAAAAGTCCTTTATTCTGTCATTATGTGCAGATGTCACACAAAAACATCGTTAAATTGTATTCAATAGTGCTCAAAGTGGATATTTTCATTAAAATATGATACCCAAAATTTTTCGCGATTACTATACTTCCTTTTTACTTCGTACAAGGAAGTAAAAATGACAAAGTAATTTCATGTATTTAAGGAACATAAGAAAAAAATTCTACATTAATATCTTATTAGTTTGTTAATATATTCATAATTTTTCTTAGAGAATTTTGTATTAACATTAATGAAAAAAGTAATTATTTAATATATATATATATATATATATATAAGAGTGAAACAATAAATAGTATGCATTAAGCTTAATTTTTTAATTTTATTTTGATGCTGGAATTTTTATTGACTTTATTATTGTACTTTTAGGCTACTGGTAGTGTTCCTGTCACTGTAAGACATATTGAATCTATGATCAGAATGGCAGAAGCAAATGCTCGAATTCATTTACGGGATTATGTGCATGAAGATGATGTTAATATGGCCATTAGAGTTATGCTAGAGAGCTTTATTAATACTCAGAAATTTAGTGTAATGAAGTCGATGAGAAAGGTAAAGAATGATTTTTTATTTACACTAATATTAATAAATTCATTGCTGTTTTTTTAAAGGAATTTAGTGTAATATTGTCATTAAAACACAATAGAATTATTTTCCAGCAGTTTTCAAGTCAAGTACTAGAATAATTTTGAATAAAATGCCATACAAAAAATATAAATTTTTGTTGCATTCTCATTAACCCTTTGTGGTAAAATGAGGAGAAGTGCTGGTCATCAATTTTGCATGCCAGAATAACACATGACTAGGTACACCTAGTATGCTTTTAAAGTTATTAATAATGAAGTATAAATTGGTTTATTAGTTAGTAGGCTATTACTAAATTGAATGTGAACATATATATTTTAACGTAAAGGAAATTCTGTTGTGAAAAAAATCAACGTAATTAGTATGAATATTGAAGAGTTTACAGATTAGATTGAATGGAGGGACTATGAAGAGTAAGAAAAAATTAGCATATGTTTTATTTAATACTGATAATAGAAAGTAATGATAGTGAAAAATTACCTAGATGAAAGCATACTAAGCAAATAGGAAACATCATGAAAGAAAATAGGTCATTTCCCTGGAATACAGGAAATTTCAAAAATACCTACTTTGATTTTGTGTCAACTGGGTGCTAATCCAAAGTTATTAGAGGTTTTTGAAGATGTGTTGAATATGACCTTTAGGTTATAAACAGAAACTAATTGGTACACGAAACAAGAAAAGAAAGAACATTGTTCCAACAAGAATATAGGTTTTCTCTTAACTGTCACCAGAATAAAAGCATATTACTTTTACTATGCATTATAATACCACAAATTAAAAAGAGTTAAAATATACAACTCTAAAAATCCATTAATATGTGTGAATATTTTTAGACTATGGTTCCTAGCTATATCATGTTTCATGCAATTCCCCCGCTCCTGCATCTTTATAAACTGTGTGATATGAAATCAGGATATAGTGTTGTGCAAAACATATGTCAAAGACAAATATGTAATGTTATGATATGTTTGCAGCTGGAAAGTATAGCAATGGAGCTCTTACATTATATATTAGGGGAAGAATACACTCTGTATTTGAAGAAATATTCATTCTCAAATTTATTCCAAAATTTGCTAATAAAAAATATGAATGCTATATGCACTCTATCACATTGATAGCTCATTCATATACATAATTAATAAACTCTTAAGTAGAGATTGTATACGTTCTTTTTATTTATATTCACTTCTTCAATTTGCTACACATTTTATTAAAATAATAGATAGAACAATGACATTTTATATTATCTATAATTACAAGGGATCACACTCGAGGATTCTCAATTTTATTTGCATGCACTCTCACTGGCTGTTCATGACACACTTAATGCTTTTCACAAAAACTCTGAGCAGAGAGGTATGCGTGCAGTTTTCTATTATGCATTTATGCCCAAACACGCCCATGGGCCTTGCAAAGTTTGCGAAACATTCAAGTCAGAGTCATATATATTTTTTTTAAGTTCTTCAGTTAGGTAAAGGTTAAATATTAGTATATATAAATGTTAGTAAATATTCAGTTAGGTAAAGGTCATTAAAAGATAAAATATATAATTTGGTTACAGGCCTTTTGGATTTTTCTGTAGAAGTTTTTGCTTCCACAACTTGCACTTTTTGATCTTTCCTAGAATAAATTTCAGTTATTCTTTCCATTGACCATTCATATGGAGGCAAATTATCCTCTTTTAAAACAACCATATCTCCTGTTTTAATGTTTTCATTCTCAAATTTCCAGTGTGATCTTTGTTGTAAATGGCTTAGGTAACCCAAATGCCATATATTCTAGAATAATTTAGTTATTTTTTACCATTAGCTAAGCCTGTTCTCATTAATGGTTGTCAAGTCTGGCTCAGTTACAGAAGTAATTTGACTTCTCACTGAGGAAATCAAAAGACCTTAGTCCATTTAGATCCTCCGTGTCAGCATTCAAAGGAACCAGAGGTCTAGATATTAAGATTCCCTCTATTTGTACAGTTAAGGTTAAAAACTCTTCAAATACTAATTTTTGACTCCCTAGAACTCTTCCAAAAATATTTAAAGGATTTAACACTGGCCTTCCAAATTTGGAGCTTGAAGGGGGGAATAATGCCAATCAATATTCTCTGAACTTGTATATTGTAGCAAAGAGTTATATGGCTGATTAACCAGCTTGCAAAACATTTGTAGCTCTGCATTGCTCCTATTCCTCTTCCAAGCATATGATACAGACCGTTTACTGCCAAAAGCAAAACATGGTGGGGGTTCGGTAATGGTTTGGGCAGCTATATCGTGCTACTCATCGTTACTGTGCAAGGTCACATTACTCCCAAGGATTAGGTAACCATTTGTTCCTGAGTGGTGATGCCATCTTTCAAAAGTTCCTGTTCACTGAGCTCATATTGGTTTTCTGAGTATGAAAATGAACACATCTACAATGGCCACCAGTCACCAGATATCAATATTATTGGGCTTTGTGGGCTATTTTGGAGAGAAATGTGTGAACGCTCTTTATTGCCATCATCATTAACTGAATGTTCCAGAAAGAATTTACAGGAAGAATGGCACAAGATTCCCTTTCAAAGCATACAAGATTTCTATTTACCCATTCTAAGAAGACTGCAAGCTGTTTTGAATGTCTACTTTCATACACCATATTAGTCACAGCAGTATGTTTTTATTTTGGTGTTTCCATATTCTCCAACCCCTGTATGTACTAATTTAATGTTTAATGCATTGATTAATTGAATAATTATTACTTTTATTAAGTAGAAAATATTTTGTTTTCAGATTGGCAGCATAACATACTTATTATAGGTTTTCTGGCAGATGCATTTCTTCAATGGTGCTAACTGAAATTGAATGTATGGGTGATAATTTTTTACTCACACAAGTAAGGAAAGGAAGTAAGAAAGGCTTTACATGATAGCAGCATAGAAATTTTCTCTTCCCCCTTTACAGGAAAACGCATGGCTAAAAATTAGTCTTACATGAATGGATCTAATTTATTCTTCATGTAACAAACACCAGGTTCTATAACAGATTGATTTTTATTACTTATAAATAAGAACTCATTTAAAATACTGTACAAACATGCTTATAAAAAGAAAATATAAGATAAGAATATTTTGCCAATTAAAAAACTTTCATAGTTTTTTAAATAAAATAATAAAATAACTTTAAATATTAAAATTTAACTATGAGTATTAAGATATTCAGCTAATGGTTTAATTGAAAACAGTAAATATATGAAAAAAATTAAGGAAATTAGAACTAGGAAAGTACTTGTGTTTTTGAAAATATCAATATTAAATTTTCAGCAGGACATCCTAAAAACAATAAAAGATCATATAATTTAATTATATGTCACTTCAAGTTATTACTTACTTTTTGTTTCCTCTGCAGTTTTTAAAATGTGATTAGTTTTATAAAATATTGATTGTAAAATTTTGAAGAAAATGTGTGCTAAAACTACCTATTCTGCAATGAATTTCTGTGTCACAAATGCTGAAACTAGTTTCTGTTTTTCTTAAACAAATAAATTTCTTTTCTTCTTACAGACATTTACACGATATTTGACTTACAAGCGAGACAATAATGAATTACTCTTGTTCATTCTGAAACAGTTGATTCAAGAACAAATTGCATATCTTCGTAGTCGTTTTACAACAGACTTAGAATCTGTAGAAATTCCAGAAAAAGAACTTCAAGAAAAAGTAAGCAAAACAACAGTTTATGTATAAATTTTGCAAGAAAAATGTTGGAAAAATGAGTTTTATATATGCATGCTGAATTCTTTTATTTATAATCAAAACAATTTAAGGGCTCTTGTTTGTTTATTTTTTGATGGGGGTGTGTGTGTATATATATATATATTAAAAAAGGGACCTTGCAATATTGATGGTGTAGAACATTAATGAAGAGCAAGAATTTTGATGGCATAGAATGCTGAAATGCCTATCCACAACAAGCAGGAAACTGGCAGTCGATGCAAATTAAGTCTTTATTTTATTTCACTAAACATGTTGCGGCCACAAAAAAACTTGCCACACTATTTCAAGATGTTTACATTTTTGATAACTTTGCAATAAGGAAGCAGCATACAGCAGTCCAGCTAGGCCGACCAGTAGCAAGCGAATGAATTATGTTAGGATGAAAACTTAATTGACTTAGTTTTGGTTTCAATGCATTTTGATTGGATAATTAATACTGCTGTAAAATTATTATTGGCTGATTGAGTTTTAGTTCTGTTTACATCAGCAGAAATATGTAAGAGTCATATGGCATGGATTAGTCTCAAAATGACACAGTACGAAGGGGGATTACTATTTTTAGAATACAGGGGGGATTAATTTACACGTTTTATAGCATTTTATGAATAATTTTGAACGTGAAATAACCTGCTTGGCTACGTTCCTAATAAGCATTGTGACGTAGTTTTTATTTACTTCATGAAGAGAATCTGTTTTGGCACATTTGTCTTTTTAGTACTCAGAATGTGCAGAAATCACCTGATGCCATGTCTAGATTAATTGGATGGTATACTAGTGTTGTCCCATTTATTTCATATAGTGCTACTACTGTCACAGCAAATATATGCAGCAGAGCTATGTCACAGAGCAAAAATCCCTGTTTCCAGGGTAAATATGTTTTCTTCCTCAGTGGCCCATACAAATGAATTTTTGAGATGTGTGCATAGTAGTCATCTATGCATCCAACCATTATTTATTATTTGCTCGTGAGTTGCCAGTGTTGTTACCATAAATTTCCTATCAGAACATGTTTTGTAGATCACTCATGTGTTACTATTATCTCTGAAATGGCATGGCTGTGTTTCATTATTACTTTTTCCAAATTTAACATAATTCATTTATATCCCTGCCATATTTTTATAAAAATGGCTGCATTTTTCCTGATAAAAGGTATTAGGCACTTTTGTTCATAAATAACCAAAAACTGAAGGTCATGACTCTACAACTGATGTCCAGATATGTTGATGTGTTAACTCCAGTACACATAAAACCTTTTAATCAGCCCTTGTAAATTACAGTTGACAACAAGATTAACTGTAATTCTCAATCAGCAATTAGAAACAAAATTTTGTTTCTTTATATTTGCAATATTTCATGCTTATTTTTCCAAATCTTGCTGTAATTGTAAATGCAATATATGTTTTATTTATTTTTGAATATATTATTAGTCATGATAAAAATAAATTTAAATATATTCAAAAGATGAGAATATTCATATATATATTTTGATTTTAAACCTAGCTGAATTCTCATTATTAGTAGTAATAACGTGGCATAAAACAGCTTTTCTTTTTAGTGATATTTTCTGTTGAATTTTTATTGTTATTTCACATAATACCTACATCATATAAAAATATAGCTGATAATTAATTATAAATTTTTCTTATTAAAATGCAGGTTTACTAATTTTTTTAATTAGGTATTATAGTTGTCATATTTCAATATGTAAACTAAAAAAGAGTATAAATATAAAAAAATTTGTATAAATGTGAAATTTTTTTTCTAGGCACGTCAAGTAAATATTCATAATTTAGTACCTTTTTATGGTAGTGACGTATTTAGAGCTCACAATTTCCTTCATGACCGAAAAAGGAAAGTTGTAGTGCAAAGACTTTCAAGGGAATTGTAAACATCATCTTATTTAGCAAAGTATCAAGGGAATTGTAAACATCATCTTATTCAGCCAAATGTTATATAATAATGTTTTTAAACTTTTCTTTTCATGCTTTTGTAAGTAAACTGTATTCAATAAAAAAGTACATCCTCACAATATGGTTATAAAAACATTATGAGGAATATTTTAGAAATCTGTATGAAGGCACTAGGCCATAGACTCAGATGAGATCTAAATCTAATATAAACAAAGTGCTGTAAACACTGATTCACGATAACTAAGTTTAAATTACAGATTAGCTCAGTTAAAACATGCTACATTAATACTGGAGGTATCATTTGTTTTTGATTGCAGTGTGGCATTTTTCTCATTAATAATCTTAAAGGAAGAGTCTGGCTGTGTGTGTCTTTCGTTCATGCTGCACATAAGCTAATAGACCCAAGGCTATGAAATTTGGTGCACCTCAAAGCGATTTTTTTCAAAATTCGAATGAGATTTTTTAAAATTTTATGTTTTTTGATGAAATCGCATCAAATCCGTAGTTCTCTCTCCTTATATCAGCAACAATGGCATGCACCTATTGTTGCCACTCCAAAAAATGAGAGCAATAATTCTGTGCAGTTTTTAATGTTTCTCTTGGATACTGGACGTTTGTCAACAGAAGACAATGGGAAGTTTGTTAATTTATTTATTAGGATAATTAATATTTGTATTAAGGGATAATGCTTATTTCATTGTAATTTTTTATATATGTAATACATTTTTATTGAAATTTGTGGTTTTATTTTATAAAGTTCTGCAGAGTAAAATTCTGTGCAGTTTTTAAATTTAATATTTACTGTTCCCTTTAGCCATTTTTCCGGTACATTTAAAAGTGAGACAAAAGCTGGCTGCATTGCAGCTAGTTGGAAATTATTATGTATCTATTTAAGGAAATATTATTATAAACTGATGGGAGAAAATACTAAATTACATTTATCTTGAAAGAAGTGCATTGCAACTCTCAGTGAAGAAAGAAACAAATAATTGTATGAGCAGTTAATATGTTTTTTAAATTGAATGTTTGATATTACTTATTAATCACAAATTGCAATCAATGCTGAGGAATAAAACATATATATTTGGTAATTTTAACAGGGTTGCCACGCTACCTGGAAAACCGGGAAAAGTCAGGGAATTCGAAAATTGACCAAAAAATTCAGGGAAAAGTCAGGGAATTTAAGTATTTTTGTCAAAATCTGGAAAAGTCAGGGAAGTTCATACAATGATCCCGCCAAAAAAAGCGATTTTTGCGCCGACGTCGGAAGAGATAACTTTTTTGGTGAATTGCCTATCACGTGAGTGTCTGCTGGCACAGAGCCAATTTTCGCAGCTCCAATTTGATTGCCTTTTAGAAAGGCAAAGCAAGTTTCCCGCAACTTTTGGTTTCCAGTATTCTCGAGAATCGCATGTGCAGTGCATGAACTAAAGAAAGTACCTGTTCTCGTATAAAACAAAATGGGTTTAATCTTAGTATACGGTACGATGGAGGTTAGAATCAAAGAATATGTATTGTAAAGAAGGAAAACCTCTCTGCAACAGACGTGGCTCCGTTCCATCATAGAGGGAAACTGCATGCGTGATATATCTGCCGCCAAAGCTGGAAACCGGTGTCGAAGTTCGAAGGTCACGTTATCAAGAGTTCATTAAATGAATATCCTTTAAAATTTCTTTAACCACTTGCGCTAAAAAGACGTGCCACGCACGTCGAGATGTTTTTGTCTCAAACTGCGAGCGACGTGAACACCACGTGGATAAGCATTTATCGCAAAAATGAAAATAACATGGTGCACACGTCGCTTAACAACGAGATTGTTTATTTCTCGAGTTACAGCTCTGGATTGCACTCGCAGATGCGGAGCGGCGTAAATGAGACACTTTACCACTTGCTATATTGTAGCGCACGGCACCGCAACCGTGAAGTTTAGTCTTAGCGCAAGTAGTTAAACTCTAAATTAAAAGAAAATATTTTTTGGCGCAAGTAAATTAATTCATAGATTAGTAATTTTCGGGGGGGGGGGGGAAATACGAAAATCCGTTTTTAAAATTATTGCGAAAAATCCAAGAAGAAACGTCCTTTGATAAAACGTTTCTTCTTGGATTTTTCGCAATAATTTAAAAACGGATTTTCGTAGCTTTGTTTTTATTAAAGAACGTTTCTTCTTAACACGTTTCTCAATTTCCGGTACACATCGCGGAGAGGGAAATTCTGGCCGCCAGGTTCCGTCGCCAAATCCCTTGGCAAATTTTCCCTCCGCATTCTAGCGGCGTAATAGCATTTTACTTGTATGGAAAAGTTTCTTCTTTACATAGACCAAAGAATTAGAGATTCTTTGCATAGACGTTTTTTGGTTAAAATAATCTCCATGTATGGATTTGGCGACATGATGATGCGCAGTAAACGGGTCATTTTGGTCTTGGCGACAATTTTCAAAATCGTGCCAAAGCCTTACCGTATACTAGAATTTTACCGCAAAATCTTTTTAAACTTTTCTTTTTAATAAATACCTTGCCATTTTGCAGTAAAATAAAAAATAGTAATCTGTCATCTAGGCTAACCATGTAATATAACTATATTCGCTAAAATATCGTTGATTATTCTAATTCAATTTTTAAGTAATTATCTTTATTTTTATGTTATTCGTATAATTTAATGATGCTTCTTCCCTCTAAATTTATTAATTATTAGTAAATAATATTTCTAAATTTCAGGAAATTTTCTCTGGCATAATCTTGAAATTAATTCTAGCAGTATGATGACATACCATCACGAAATTTAATACACATATTTTTTTCTTATGTATGCTGCGACTAAATATAAAATACCTCAATTTATTAAAATAGATTTCTTTGTTTTGTTTAGCTGCAGAATGTCTGCAAAAAAAGCCTTATTTTATTCTAGATTGTGAAGATTCTAATCTCAATCTTCAATGGAGAAAACAACAACTATTATAATTATATTTGTGTTTTCAAGTGTTAAGGTGCTTTTTAAGAACATACCTCACACAAATTAAATTTACCTAAAATCTAACCTAACTATTTAGCATTGCGTTGTGATTTATAAGGACTGGATTAGCCTTGTGTTGAACTGGTGATGATCATGAGTAATAATTAAATAAAACATACATTTATTATCCAATGTAATCTTAAATTTTATTAAGTTTCTTAAGTGGAAAAGTAAACAAAATTATCAAACAAAGTATACCAAGAATAATTAAGAATAAATGTCCTCTGGGATTTATTGAATAATTAAGTGAATTTGCTACACAATACAAGTAATACCATAATTTACCTCTTAGCGTAGCCAACGTACATTACGCGGATAGACTGGAATTTTCTTGAAACGCACCTGGAAAATCTGGAAAAGTCAGGGAATTTCATTCTCCTGTTTGAGTGGCAACCCTGTTTTAATTACTTCAAATCTATAACATTGATGTAATTAATTGTTAACGTATTGGGAAAACTTATAAATCTATCGCAACTAATTTTTAATAAAAATCATCGCAGTATAAGCTAAAAACATCTATTTTTTTATCATGAACTTTCTAAAATGACTAGATATACTTGAATCTTCCTCCAGAATACTATCCTTAAATGTCTTAATATACATAATCTTCTTAAAGTTAGTATTTAAAAAGAAATGACAATCTTAAATTGCTATGGAAATATTTTAACACATGCAAATCAGTATAAGAATGGTCAGTTTATTTAAAATTCCTAAACATATATTCATGGAACAAATACTTACCTTTTGATAAAATGTTATTTAAAAGGCTAAGAAAGAACTTCAAAATCTGAGTGTGCATTCTTCATACCACAATTCTCACGTGTGCATTCTTCATACCACAATTCTCACGTGTGCATTCTTCATACGACAATTCTCACATACAGGTCAGATAGTTTTTATTGACATTTTTATAATTTTTTACAAATAGTTCCACAGATCTGCAAGATTTAAAGCTAGTTATTCAAGTTGTAGGATCATTTCTTGATATTTTTCATGCTATTTATAAATAAGATGAAATGCATGTACGAACTTGGAAGACAAAGGCAACCATTTTGTGCTTTTTTTCTAACATGATCACAAAAGGTAATATAGCTGTTTTACAGTAGCCCTTACAATTTGTATGCATTGTCATCTCAATGAAAAGATCCAGACTCTTGCAACTGAAACAATCCCAAATCAGCACACAGGTGTCTTGAAGTTGTATAGAATTTAAAACATCACACTCTTTTTAATTTAGAAGTCAAACAACAAAAATCGGCATTATGTTTGCAAATTTTCACAGGACTAGTTTTGATGGTTTTACCAAACCATCACCCTCAGCTGCCAAAATGCAAATCCATTTGACTTTTAAATTAATACTTGTTTGGCATGTTATTTTATCTTAATCATACTCTTGCTCTATTTTTTATGTACTTTTTCTGTTTTTCAAGTAAAAATGAAAGTATGACTTACTCAGATAAATTATCAGTCATCTATTGGATTTAAATCATTTTGTTCACATTCAATCACTCAGTTTGGCATGTGTCAAAGAGTTCAATATTCTGGACATTACAAATAATTATTAGCAAGCAACATACTGTACTCTTTTAGACATTATGTTCAGTTACTGTGCACATAATTCTCTTTTTGAGTGTTTGTTTGGAAATGGCTTGTTGTGGGGGTATTATAGATTTTTGCATCAATTCTTGTCTATTTGAAAGGTAGTTTGTCATGAATCAATGAAGTGAAACACAAAAGTTAAGTTTCAGTATATTGAAAATTTGCAATTTTTTTTTTTTTAATATTATGTCATGTCCATTTTTTACCAAGATTAGACAAACAACCATTTAAAAATACAGCAAAAGTGGTTTTTCTTTATATAACTTAAAATAATCATTATTAATGTTAATGAGTCTAATTAGGAATATGTAATAGATTTATTGATTAGTTTATTAATAAATAAGATTAACTTCAAAAGAAAAATTAACTTGCACTTTGCCGATTTTCAAAACTCTGATGTGTAAGAAAAACAAAATATTTTATTTCAGGCAATGCTAACACATTGCTTTTAAATTGCTGAGTTTGTTGATTAAATGTGAAACAAAAATTTTTTACATTTTGCCAAATTGCAGTACTTTGCTTTTAAATCTCAAAGTTTGTTAATAAAAATTCATTAATTCATACAAGAAACAAAATAAAAAACCAAATTCAAAATTCGTGCTGCAAGTTGCACATGTTCGGATGGAGGACTATATGTGCTCAAAATTTGGTGGCGCTGTGAGGAACATGCATACAGATTCATTATAAAATTACATAATTAATTAGTTATTAATTTTAAAAGAATTGTTAAGATAAATTAACATATCTGAATATTTCCTTCTGGTTATGCTAATATCTGTCAGGATCACATATCCAAGGATTTTCCATTAATTTTTTTCACACAAGACTTCACAGTTCCAGCTTCTCTTACACAATTTTTACAAATCCTGTAAGAGATTACAGCCTGTACATTCAGCAGAACTGAGATCATGATGGTCCTGTAAGAGATTAGTGACTGTACATTCAACAGCACTAAGATCATGATGATCCTGTAACAGACTACACCTTGTATATTCAACAGCACTGAGATCATGTGTTATTATTAACTGTATAAATTGTAGCAAAGTTTAAAGTTCACTGTTTCTGTGAACTCCAATAAAGTTGCTAAACAATGCAAAATCTCTCTTATGCTTTGTGAAAGACTTCAGGGAAGTGAGATTTCACTAGATTTTGAATGAAAAGGATTTACATTAGAAAACTTCAAAAGAAATGTGCAGAGAAACTAAGAAATCATTTATGATAATGTTGTACAAATAGTGTATGATTTTAACAGGGGCAACTGAATGCAAGATATGTAATTTTTTTTTTATATGAAACCATACAAGACAACATGGAAACAGTTTTAATTGCTAGGACTTCTACGAAACTAAGCAAATTCCAGAATTTTCTTGTTTATACTTTTAATCCTTTCTGAATGGCACAGGACTTTTGCCAATACAATTATATGAAAGAAGCTGTTGCAAACAATTTAATTAACTATATATATGTGGTATTCACTTACTTAAGAATTCCCTTCTGCCATATGTACATGATAGCCATCTTGCAAAGAATTAAAAAGCAATGTTATTGAGCACTTAAACTCAGCAAAAGAGTAGTCATTTATTGATCACTGATAGATAAATGTTATTAAGCAAAATCCTTTATATCTATAATTTTTAATCAGGATTAGTTTTATCATTCTATTTGTCCAATATTTTAGTTATCCAATATATAAAACCACAACAGCTTCAATAACTGGATTTTTAAATAAAGTATATAGATTAATAACTTGCACACTTAAAATCTATAGAATTTATTAATTTCTATAATTGTACAAAATCCAAATATTTTATCAGATATTTTTTGTGCGTATATCAATTTTTATTGTATCTTATGATGCTTCAAATATTTCAATACTTTATACATATTGATAATCCTATTCTCATGCAACTATTTATGCCTAACTACCCAACTTATGTAAATAAAATTATGTATCATGAAATAAATTTCTGAAATAATTATCTTTGATATTTTTATTCTTATATTTTGGTATCTTCAAAATGCTCTTGACTAAACGAAGTTTCCATATCAGCAAAAATTTTAATGGATGATACATATAAGCTTAAACGGACAATAAAAATTTTACATACTTGAAAGAAAGTATAAAATGTAATTTCAGTATACTGGAAAATAATTTTTATTATATAACCAACAGGTAATTCCATAAAATAAAAAGTACCTAAGATTCCTGAATAAAATATACTCTCAGCATTAATGTTTTAATTTTAAACCGCATAGGTTTTGGTTTGTTGTGGTTATGGAAACAAATAATTTTTTATTGCTTATAAATATTTCGTACATTATTTTCTTTTATTATAAATGCAGTCAAAATTTGTGAAATTACAATTTGTGTTTTAGAGAAGAAAACCATTTCATGGTCATTGCACATAAAGTTGCACAAATATTACAAAAAAATCTATCAGCAAGGGAAATAATACAACATCACAATAAATTAGAGATCATGCTTCAAATATTTTTAATATTTTATACATACTTCTATTGTTTTAAGAGAGAAGATTGAAATACAATCAGCTATAGTAACAACTTTGTTATACAATATATACAAATTTCAAAATTTTTAAATATTCTTATAAAGTTACCATAAATATTTCACATCTTAACTAAAAACAATGGAGTCCTAAGACATGAATGATATTAAATGTGCAGAACATACTTAGAGTAAGCCACTTTTCATATTATTAAGCCAACTATTTTGTGTCTGCTGAAATTTATAAGACGTAGTTGTAAAAAGTTAAACGCAGACTAAAATATTTCAGTAAAAATAAAAAAAAAAGATGCCAACAATTAATTATGATTACTGATGTACTGTATATTTCATTAGTCAAAAGTGGTATTAAAAATTACGTATGAAACAGTTTATGAAATTTTCTCATTAAAAATCTACACATATAAGAATCATACTTTTTAAACAAAAAAATTATGCTTTTATCAAATATTTGTTAAATATTTCTGTTGTTGAATTGATATAAGAAAATATGCTAACAGAATTTACAATGGTAACAATTTTCTTTAATGGAATAAATGAAAACTGGAATTTGGCAACCCAAACTTATGAGAATAGACCATTTAGGCAAAAGAAAATATTTACATATGAAAAATGATAAGAGCCCTGCATAGAAGGGATCCAGACATGATTTATAGACAAGGAACTGGTGCGCTTATTTTTGAGCAATATTTTCTGTTACATAAGAAGAAAATTACATAAAAAATTACTTCAAAGCTTATTTACATAATGAACAAATCAATATCACAATAGAAAGAAACACTTAGTATGGAAGGAATCTTTTTAAACCTTTTTTTTTTTTTTTTTTTTTTTAAGTTTATAATCTTTATAAAAACTTTTTTAACATCTAGAATAAATATTACCTGGTCACATAAAAAAATATGTACAGATCTTGATAGGGAGAAAACAAACCAAAAAAAATTAAGTTATACAAGTTTGCATATCTAGACTACAGTCAATTTTAGTAAAAGCATATACAGTCAAACTTAATTATACGGCTACAATATCAAGCTATTTACAATGTCATACTTTCAAAGCCCTAGCCAGCCGTATATAATATGAATCTTTTTTTAAGTTCATGGTTATTAGATTTGTTATATGAGTATTATTATAGGGTCACTCCAGTTTACAAAACTTTGGGCACTTCTTATAAGGAATTTTAGTATTTTCCAAGCAACTTCACTGCTACTGAAACTTTAAATACTGACTTCTCAGAATAAGTTTTAAAATTTAGATTTTTGAGCAATGCTGCACATTAGAAAAAATGCGAAAGTAATTTTCAAATGAAATGTCACTGTTTATTAACTTTTAGACTTTTATATTAAATTTTATTTTGAAATATCATATATTTTATGAAATGAATGTAACTATTTAACTCTATAACATTGTCTCATAAGTATATGCCACATGCTCTAAGTGTGGTAATAAAATGCATATAAAATGTTAAGCTTTGCAATCTTGCATAATTTTTAAACTGCTGTGCTAAATTGTATGCTTTTATATTTCCTCAAAAGTAAACTAATATTTTCTGCAAGCAAAACCGTTTACAGATTATACTGCACTTATTTTTAACTGCTTTCTTATGGCATTAAAAAAAAAAAATATTCTTTCGTCAGAAATTTCAGCTTACGATTGAGCACCTTGTTAAGTAAATATAAAACTATTTATAAAAAACTTATCATGGCATAACATGAAAATAGGAAGATTTGTTTTACAAAGTATTAAAATATAATGGTGGTATTTTTTCTGTTAAATGCTAAGTGAGTCAAAGACAATTCAGTTTCAGTGTAGAATTAAAAAAAAAAAAAAAAAACTCAGTATCTTATTTAAGACAATCTTTTTCAGAGCTACACAAATGAGATAAACAGAAATAAAATACTGTAATTTTCTATTTTTTACCATAAGTGTGCACAAATAAGCTCTTTATGAATAACTTTTGATCACATTTGATTAACATGATAAATTTTTTAAAAGTGTAATAAAATCTAACACAGCCTCTGAATCATCTAGCATTTGTTTGTAAGTGCTAAATAATGTGAATATTTAATTCTACAACACTTTGACAATCTTTTGCACAAAGTTACACAAATTTCAATGCCCAATGGTCTAAGTGGACTCTTCTTCAAGTGCCTTGTATGCACATGTATATTTCTTTTTTGCATTTTATAAATGTCGTCTGCTCAGCCGGAGCTGAGCTAAAATTTGCTGAGTGGACTTTAAGTCCACTCAGCAAATTTTTATTTTATTCAAAGTCAACCAAAGCCACACGAAGCATGCTTTTAAAGGTTAGCAAAACGAGCAAGTTAGCGATGGCTAGCGAGCAAGATGTAGAGCTTTCTAATATTTAAAATTATTTGCTTTTCTGCATTATATTATTGCATAACTTTACACTATTTTACTTCTTTCCAGTTTAGTAGGTTATTTTGCTTTTTATGGTAATTTTCTAACAAATTTCTAGAAGTGACCTTATAACAAGATTTGAATGCAACAAATATGACACTAAAGTTTTCTAGATCATAATAAAATGCTGAATTAAAAAATCAAATTGTCACAATGGCTATTAATAAAGTAATGTGGAGAAAATAATCACTGACTCTTCCTAAAAAATCTTAACATATCAAAAGGATTCAAACAAAAATATATAAAGGAAAAAATGGAAAATTCTGACTAAATATAAGAAAAAGTCACATATGAAAACATACTAGAGACAATACTGATTCAAAGTAGCTGTTTTATTATCATTAAAACTATGAAACTAAGACAAAGTTTATATGTAACTTGAAGTATAATGTTAATGTACTATAGATTGACATCAAAACATTTATAAACAAATCAGCTATTATTATTCTTTTCAAACAAATGAAACTATATTTTTGCTACTTTTTTATAGCTACTAATGTATTTTTAGATAAAATGTAAAAAACTGTAATCTGCTTTTGTAGATTTTAACACCAGAAGTATGTCTTTATTTTATTTTGTCAGTTATTGTTTGAACCATGTACCTGTCTCAATAAACAAATTATCATTAGCTACCGTCAGTCTTTAAATATTATAAAATGCTACAAAAAGGGCGGCAGGAACAATTAAATTTACTAAAATGTTGATATATAAAAAGTTTAAAGTAGGAGCAGCAAAACAATAGCATTTATTTTACGCAAATCTATTAAAATACTTGCATAGCCTTGAAAATTAATACTTTTTAAAATTAAAATAAATACTAAAAACATTTACGAGTGGAAAAGGTGGGTTTTTCTTTAAATAAAAAATTATATAGTTCTGGAAATGATTTCTCATGTTCTACTCAACAGACGGTTATAAAATCAGATATTATATTAAAAGGATTTAAAACCATATTTGGAATTCATAATAAAAACATGAAATTTTATTACAAATATGGTAACATACATATGGAGCATATCTAACATCCTCATGCCCCTCTCAATAAGACTTTAATTCCAAATGAAGCTTCTAATTCAAGTATCTGATATTGATCTCCATTTATAAAAATTGCTAGGCATATATAGCAAATAAATCTAGCTTTCTTCAATGTTCCAAAATAATAGAAATCATATTAAATTCTTCTGTAATGATAAATAAGAACCTATTTCTCTTAGAAAGTTTGACAGATAAGCATTTTGCCTTTTGCCATGACATCCTAACCTAACCTCTTCAATAATGCATGCGCAAGTTTAAACTCTGTGCGGTTAAAAACTACCTTGACATAAAATTATCCAGAATTTAAAGTATATTTATCATTTTTAATGCATTTCTTTACAGCTTAACATTTTAGGAATAATCAATGTATAATATGATGAAAGAGCAAAAAATAAGAATGAAAAATTGATATTTTATATCTTTACCCCTTATAGCAATAGCAATCTTCTGGTGTTAATAAAAAAGCATATTTTATTCTTTTTCATACATTCCTTAAATGTTTTAGCAATTCTAAAAAAATGTTATTCCAGATATGATTAAGTTAAAGAACAGCCACTTTAAGGCAATGTAAAATGTAAAATATGAATCCATCTCATACAGGGCTCAATAATGGAAGTCAGAATTGACAACTGCTTTCACAACACAGCACCAATATAAAGAGCAACTGCATGACTTACATACTGTCTTTCAATCAAGAATGTAAGGAAATTGCAAGCTCTTTTATTAATTATTTTTTTTCTTTCAAATACCAGTCTATATCCTTTGGCAAGAGGCAAACGGAGAAGCTGGGCTTGATAGGAAATAATGATCACTTATGTACTCTCAATAAGCCAGAACCTGCTGGCATCATCAATTGCTTGATGGCAGAGAAAGAGAACTAAACGGCTCCAAACACTGCGATTCTAAATTATGCAGTCTAGCCGACGCCTCCTCAGATCTATTCCAACTACTAAACATGCAGTTTCCAAAAAGTAATACTATCTCAACATCTCAGTATAGTGCTGTTTATGTTTGGAAAGCATATCTGTCACTGTCACCAACTTTTTCAGGATTGGCTAAAATAAAACACAAATCAATAAAAATAAAAGTTATAAAAGTATGTTTCATATTTTAAAGTCAATAATTAACATAGTAATTTAAGAAAGAACAATTACAGTTTATCTGCATAGAACATAAAATTCTTTAATGATTTAATCAAATTAAACATAGTTAAGAAATATTAAAAAAAATACTTTTACACAGGAATATGTAGCCAGTTACCATGCTAGAAGGTAATGTTGACTAGAAATTGTGTTAGGTACATGAATCATATCACTGAAGCACTGATGCCACTTGGCATTACAACTCAACTAGTCCCCTGATGACCTTCCATCTGGAATTATCTCAAGATCATTCAGAATGAATGTCCCTTTGCCCTTCACACTAACCTCATTGCATAGTAGGAGCACATGTTTGCAAGTGGCCTGACCTATTTTAACACCTTCATTAATCTATCCACTGATGTTGCAAGATATGCATATCCTGCAGATGGAATCAGTTTTGAGCATTTAATATGAAGCTGTAAATATATTTTTTTTATACAGCCAAAAGCATGTTATATTACTTTGTTTGTAGTCCTTTTTAAAAAAAAAAAAATTTCTATAACTATGGCACATTTAGATGACATTTGTGCTCTATATTTCTATATATATATATATATATATATATATTTTTGTTTTTGACCTATCTCAAATTTATCGACCACATTTTTAATTATCCAGCATTAAATATAAAATCTTGCACATTAGTAGCATCCTGTAGAGTTATTCAAAATAAATAAATAAAACTCAAACCTCTTCCGAAAAAAGAACTCTCAGTATATTGTTTTGGCGGTAAAGTGTCGACAGAAAAGCTTTTAATGAGACGAACTGCTAGAAAGTGAAAAGATTTCATCTGCACATGTCTAGTCTCCAACTGAGATTTATAAAATGAAATGAGAAAAACTTTAAAAATTTGAAATCATCCGATTCTTGCAAAGGATATCAAAATGATAAAACTGCAATTCTTATGCAGGCTGATTACTATTATTCATTTCTTACAGGGAAGATTAAACATATTTATAAGGAACTTGTTACACATGAAACATTATTTGGATGGTTCTTGTTGGTTAAGGTCTTTCGATTTCCTTATAATGAAAGCAATTATTGAAGAAAATATGATTTCTGAATAAATTAAAAAATTTTCGCAATTCGAAAGTGAAGGGACTGAACCTGAAAGAGGAACTTCTGATTCATTACATTGCAAAACATTACAGGGTTTTGAAAGTGGTTTTGAACATGAGAATAATCATTACAAAGTTAATATTCCATCAACCTTCCAGCAGTCACGTATGCGCAAAATTTACGACAAATTCAGTTTTCAATGCACATCTTTCGCATATCGAAGCTGAGACGTCTGAATGTCATTTCTATTCCTCCTTTCTACCCTTCCCCACATCATGGAATGTGTCAACAGGAAGTCATCTGAGTTTTTTTTTTTTTTCCTGGGTATTTGTGCTACGTGGCAGCTTTTCGTTAAGTTACGACACACATATCTTCGTGGGTAAAAATTCGGAAAATATTTTTTCTCAAATATTTTGTAATTTTGTGTTATTAATTGCCGTGTATTATTTTAATTTGAATACATTTGGCTCTGTAAATTTTACATCAGTTTTCATGGCAAAAAAATATGTGCAACCAGTTGATTTTGCTCGCATTCTTCAAGAATTATCTGATGAAGAAAGGAAGACAAGGAAACCTTTGGATGTGAGAACAATAGCAATTTCCATTCCTTATTTTCTTTTATTTCTATTTTTTAGAAATAAATAAAAATTTTAAAGTTAGTTTAAAGTGCGTTTTTGTAACAGTAAGAAGTAAATTTTCTTGCAGAAGTAAGTAATGCTAAGCTTACTTTTTCCTACCAAGGGTGTTTTCCTTTTTTGTCTATACTTGCCTTTGATGAATATTAAAATTAGCTTCGATTTAAAAATATAATTATTAAATAATAAATTAAAAATGTTCCATAATGAAATACATGATTGCATTTCCATCTCACTAACATAAGAACTTAAAAATAATTTACTAATACTTGAATGTGATATTATTTGTATTTTGCAATAATAAGATTAATAGTTTATTTCTTAACAAATTTCTTATTAATATTCACTCATTTCTGTCATTTTTCGTGCGAAAAACAGTAAAATAACGAATGTCGTAAAAAAAAAAAAAAAAAAAAAAAAAAAAAAACGCTGCACACGCATACTCATGTAAAATTGCCAAGCGCGCGAGATGGAAAGTTAAAGCATACAGAATGAACCTTGTATGCATTGGTTTAAAGTTCCAGAAAATATTATCCATAAAGGCCTTCAGAGTAGAATCATATGCACGTAAATTCCAGCTTAAATTTCATAGACAGAGAAATATACATAAGTTTACTTTTTGAGAATTGGAGATGTAACACCAATAAGCATTTGAAACAAGAGAAAGAAGTTAAGGGTAAAATAAAAGATGTAACATGAGAAAATTTTAAAGAATAGAAAAATTTTACATTTATAAAAACAAAAAAAGAAAAGTTTTCTTTCGGAAGTAAAATACAATAGGGGAAAATAAAACCCAAAATTGCGTTTGTGAAAACAGAGAAGTGTGTGGGGTGAGAACTATGAAAATTAATATTATTACTTTTTAAAAATACAATTACTGTGGTTAAAAAAATAAATTACTGTGGAAATATTATGTGAAACATTCATTAGGAAATAACTGTGAAATTACTTATAAACGATTTAACCAACTTCTATTTTCAGAATATAAAAAAATAATTAATGACTATTTGGTCCAAAACATTATTGAGCCAGATTGTGAGGACCCAAGTGAAGAAAATAAACATCCCATATTTTATTTGCCTCACAAAGTGGTTATCCGTAATGACAGAATATTTAGTAAGGGTCACATTGTGTTTGATGTTTCATATCGCAGTGCAGAAAATCTTTCTTTGAACAATTGTTTAGATGTCAAACCTAATTTCTATCCTTTTTACTGAGATTTACAGAATATCTTCTAGCTTTCACAACCGATATCAAACAGGCATTTCTTCAAATCCAAATAGACGAGCAAGATAAAGACATCGCATGGTTTTTTTTTGTCTGATTCTCCTATTCCAAATGTCAAAGCCACAAGATATCTATTGTTTGGAATTAATAGTTCCCCATTCTTATTCTGCTACCATAAAACACCACCTAAACAGTATCTCAGTAAATTTCGCTTCAGAATTATTGAGTCAATTGTGCTATGTTGATAACATAAATGCTTATTCTAAAGATGCAGAACATTCTTTCACTACAAGAAAGGAATTTATTAAAAGTTTTTAAAGAACCAGTATGCATTTGCACAAATGGCAAACAAATTCCGAAAAACTGACGAAGTTCTGTCTGAAAAATAGTATGTCAACAGAAATATCCAGGGAGCCTTTGGGCCAATCTACTTCCTCTCCGAAGGCATTTTTGCTTGGAACACTGAAAGGGTCTCTATTCATTTCAACACTCATTATTTCCGCGACTTTTCTCAAAACAGATAAATTCTAAACAGTTTCTGCTACCGGTTGCAGGCCATATATTTGATCGTTTACAATTCATTGCTTCATTTTTAATTCTAATTAAGCATTTGATTCAACGAGTTTGGATGAAGAATTCCCCTCATTTGAAATTAGTCTGGACTAAGAGGTGTGATAAGCTTACGAATCAGATAAGATTTCAGTACCTCTCCACTACATGACGGGAAGTGTTATTAAAGAAAATAATCAAATTGAAATCCACTGTTTTTTAGATGCTTTCCCCAATGCTTATGGGATTGCTATTTATCTGACAGTTGTTAAGGATGATATCCATGCCAGTTTAATCACTTTAAAAAGCAGGGTTGCTCCACTGAAACCTCTTTCTTTGCCTTGATTAGAACTGATGGGAGCATTCTTGTCAGCAGATTGTCTCATAAAGTTATGCAAACTTAGACTTAACTTCTTAATTTTGGGCTGATTCGTCTATTGTTCATCACTGGATTAGAAGCGACCCATCAAAACTCAAATCATTTATTAGAAACCAAATCAAAGGCATTCATAAATTTACTGAACCTTACTGCAACCTATGCATTACTAGTCTCAAACGGATGGATTCCATATGAGAGACCAAGATTTAGAATTGAGAAGTAAATGCACCACACATAATATTTGTCTCCAACAATCCAAAGAAAATGTATTGGACATAAATCGATTTAGAAGTTTAACTGAATTATACAGAGTTACTTCTTACACTTTGAGATTTGCTGCTTAATACTGAGGAGATTTAAAGGGTGAAAAAATTTTGGATAAGAATGCACGAGTACAATTTTATGGCTCTGGAATATTGAATTTGATTAGTAAACTTAAAATTAAACCTGATTCCAGCATTTATACTTTAGCACCCCTTTTTAGACTCATAAAAAATTCTTAGTCAAAGGGGGATTAGAGGAATCTGAACTCTCCTTTAACGATAAGGAAGAGCATGAGAGAGTTATGCATGGTGACTAAGACTTTAGTAAGAAAAAAATATTGTATTCCTAAAGGTGAATAAATGATAAAGAGAGTCACAGAAAAATGTTTCATATGTAAAAAGTATGTTGTGAAACCCGCGGATCAGATAACAGCTCCAATACCCAAAGATCAAATTTCAAATATGCTTCCATTTGACATCTGCAGAGTTAATTTCACAGGCCCTATTTATTTAAAAGGGTGGTACAGAAACTGAAAAATCTTACATCGCATTACTCACATGTGCAGAACAAAGGCAACTTCACTTAGAACTGGTGACATCAGTCCCGGCAAAATGTTTTTTACTGATCTTTAGAAGATTTGTTGCCAAAACAGAATCTGCTCTGTAATTTATTCAGATAATGCTAAGATATTTAAGAAAGCCAATTTTGAGCTACAACATTTTTCAAAAATTTTAAAATTTCATCACCACTCATTTGGAAATTCATGGTTGAACAAGCCCCATGGTGGGGAAGTTTCTATGAGCATCTTATAAAATCCGTAAACATTCTGCTAAAGAAAATACTTGGACGAGAACTCCTCATATTTGAAGAAATAACTGCAGTTTTGGCAGAGATATAAATAAATGGTTTTGAATATGAAGCCTCTGATATGTAAACAATGACATAAATGAACCCAAACCACTAACACCATTCCACTTTCTTAATTTTTGTAAAAAAGATTTAAAATATTTCTTAAATCCATCAAAATAGATAGAAAGCTTCTACAGAATCTTTGACATAAAGAAAAATGTACCAGACTGAATAACTTGAATGATTTTGGAAAAAGTTGAAAGAACAGCGTTTGCTGGATCTAAAGACCCTTAGAGCTTCCAAAGATTTAAAGATTGGAAAAGTTGTACTGATTGAAGGATCATCAAAGTCCAAATTTCTGTGGTATTTACAAATGATTCAAGAACTCTTACTTATAAGAGACAGACATACACATGCATGTGTTGTCAAAACGTCCAGAGGGTTATATAGAAAAATTATTCAAGTAATATCCATTAGAAGTGACTAACAAACAACAGCAAAATGTCCTGTCTCTTTTGTTAAATCATTTAATTTTCAATTCATTAATTATCAATATATAAGTGTTTACTATTACCGTAAATCCATTACAAAAATCAAAATATGTAAAGACAGAGCCTTTGGAACTTTAAAATTACTTTTTATTATTAATTAATAATAGTTGATTTAATATATGTGTTATGCAATTGTTTATTTTTACTATTTTTATTTCATATGATTGAGAATAGCTTTGATTTCCAGAATTGTCCTAGATAATACAATTGACATTAATTGATAAATATGGCTGATGTAGTCAGTTGATCTTTATGGAATAATAGTATAGAGGTTATAATTTTGAGCACATTTTTTATTCCTTTTTAATTTACTTATTGTTTATTCATAATTATACATTGGAATATTTATTGATTGATTTGATTGTAGTAAATGCTACCTGAAAAATGTTTCATTTGTTATTTCTTACTTGAAATCAACTTTTTGATGTTTCCGATTAAGTGTTTGATAAAAATTTTATAACTGTTACTCTGGTATGACCTCTTGACAGAGTTCAGGTGGAAAATGTGTGGAAATTATTTTGACTATCAATAGATGGCATTAGAATCCCACGTAAACATGATGTGCCTTTTTCGCTTCTTACAGACTCCCTATCGCACTCCCTCCCCCCCTTTTTTAGGTTTGAGATGCCGAGTTAGATAGGAGGAATTCCTCTTAAACAATTTGATTCTTTGATTATCACCATATTTCATTGTGTTTGATTAAATTTAAACTGAACTACAGATAAATGTAAATAAATATCAATATTATGTAAATATTACATATCTTCTAGTTTAAACTATCCTTTCGGAATAAATTTAGAAATCATTGGACCAAATTTTCATATTTTGCGTGACAAAGAAATAATCTGCTGAAGAGATAAGAAGAACAATAAAAATAGTTAACTATACTGGGAATGAGAATGAAACAAAAAATATGAAAATTAAGCATGCTGACATTTTGGGTTTGGTTTATTTTGACTTCGGTAAAGCACATGAGGGATTTTTGTTTAAAGGGAGGGACACTTTCATAGAAGGCTTTCTTAAGGAAATTGGCTCATATCTACAGTACTTATGGGAAAATCATGAAAGCTTCTACACAGTTAGTATGTTCACCAGTATTTAAAGACAAGTATTCAGTGGTTTTATAGCTTGGCCACTAGCAGATGTTGAAAACTTGAACAAAACTTTTTAATATTTAAAACAATGTCCTGATGCTTCTTCTATGGATCTTTTGTTGATCAAAAACTGACATGATCACTGGAAACTGTTGGATTTATAGGAATTACAAAAAAGGTTAACATACCTCCCTTCCTTTAAAAAAAAAACTTGTCCAATAAAAATGCTTGTAAGAAATTTAACAAAATTTAAACTTAATAATGCACAATTTATTGATGCAAAACAAAATTAAATACATATATTAAATAATTAAACATTGGTTAAATTTTCACAAAAAGTTCTATAAACGTCTACAGTAGATTAGATTAAGATAATTCAAACCAAATAAAATTCAACAGGAAAAATTTCACAAAAAGTTCTATAAACGTCTACAGTAGATTAGATTAAGATAATTCAAACCAAATAAAATTCAACAGGAAAAATTTTGCTGATAATCAATAGAAGTGGGAGAATGGAATATCTACAACTTATTGGATTGTTCAGAAAGATTTTTCATTTTTTCCCAACAGAGGGCTTAAATGTATTTTTTCACTGTCAATTTCATACTTAAGCTGCAAAATCATTATATGTTTTGAAAGCTGACATAGCAAGGCTTGTTTGTAAAAAAGTTTGATTGATTCTACGTAGTAATTTTTGATTGGCACCCTTTCAAATATGGAAAGCAAAAAGCAGCATTTTTGGCAGGTTTTGCTTTTTCCTATTGAAAAGGCAAAAATGCTATTCAAGTAAGAAAAAAAATTATCCAATGTGTATGTTCGGTCAATACATATAATTGACCGAATGCCAGTGCCAAAACTGTTTCGCAAAAAATTTCGATCAAGTAAGTTTGATCTTGAACATGGAGAAGAAGAACACGAGGAACCCACATGTCGAGCTTTGATATTAAACCTAGGCATTTCAAATCTCCATAAATGGTCGAATTCAATAAATTTAATCAGTCAGCAATCTCATGAGTTGTTATTCGCCGGTTTGCAACAATTAATACCTTTATTGTGCCTTCATCAGCTGTTTTTCTAGAACATGGTGCATCTTCAAGATCTGTCAATACATCCTCTCTGTACACATCAGATAATTTTTTTCTTGCTTGAACAGCATTTTTACCTTTTAGATAGTAAAAAAAAAAAGTAAAATATGCCAAAAACACTACTTTTCAATTTCTATATCTGAAAGGGCACCAACCAAACTACTACTTGGAGCCAATCGAACTTTTTCACAAACAAGCCTAACAGCTGCCAAAATTTATAATGATTATGCAGGTTAAGTGTGATGTTAGCTGTGAAAAAATACAATTAAGTCCTTTGTTGCGAAAAAAGAAATTACTTTCCGAACAACCCAATAAGTTTCCTTTATTGCTGGGAAACATTTCCTTTAACCCTTTGACTACTAACAGGAGATATATGTCTCCTTAAAAGTTTAAAAATTATTGCCAGGTTAAAAAGTACTTAGAATCTCCTGAATGTTGGGGATCATCTTCCAATAGTTGGAAAATCAAGACACCACTATGCTCATTGTACACAAATGAACATAGAGAAAAGAACAAATATGAGTTGCCCAATGTGTAACATTGGGTTATAAAAAGAATACTTTTTACTCTAACATATGAGGTAAATCTATTTTATACAACAAAGTTTTTCAGAATAATAGCTGTGCTTATAGTAAGTTGATTGTACATGTGACACATAGGTGTCCTACAATTAACTACGGCTGGGACATGTATCTCTGCCTTCGGCTTGAAAACTGTTTGTCAAAAAAATCCCAAATGCTAAATTTACCTTATTTATGACATATTTTGTTCACTTGGATAGAAAATGGGGTAATTTTTTTTAAATTCATAGTGAAAGGATTAATAAAGGCTAAAAATTAAAAGCAAGGAGATTGGGAAATGGTGTGAAAATTGGAAGAGTTGGTAGTTATGTAATATGAAATTACTGTTACATTATAATAAACTTTATATGGATACATTTTGTTTGAAATTTAACCTGTCAAAATACAAAAATATAATAATAATAAGAAGAAAAACCACAATAAAATTTTGTTTATGAAAATTAATTTTTTATTAGTAGTAACCGAAAAACTCTAAATGAAAATATAACATAGAATAATTATATACTAAAACCAATATTTAAATCACTTAAAAAAACTCCACACCTACTTTTTGCCAATAATCTTGATTTCAAACGACAAAACAACTGAAATAATTCAAGTACTGCAAATATAAATTATGAGAGGTGGAAGAATTTATGAAAGCCTTAACACCAGTTGGAAATTTTTTTGCCACATGGGTGAAAACAGACATTCTTATGTGCTGTTGAAGAATATGAATATGAAAATCCTCCTCTGCTATACAGAATATTGTAAAAATCACTTTCACATCAGGAAACTGTTAACAAAAATAAAATATGTTTACATAATTGCCAGCATCTGAAACTGGGAATCATTGCAGCAAGAATCACTGTGTGGTAATAATGAATGTACCCTGTTTTATTTGTTATGAAACTTTCCTTCAAAAAATTCATAAATCACTCAACTATAAGGCAAAGTGTAACCAAAATTTCTCAAGATTTTGGACTTTGTGGATATAGAATCATATGCAAATGTGTGTCTGTTCCAAAGAACTACTACTTTGATGTGTACCTACAATAAATAACTTGTCATGACAATATTTTCATAGTTATTCTGTCAGCCTTCTGCATAAAAATTGCATCATTTTATTAAACAAAGCAGTTTAGTTATTAAATACTGATTTTTAATATCAATTTTATTGCTGTAAATGAAAAAAAAAAAAAAAATCATCCACATGTCAAGTATTCATACACGCACACAAAATTCATCAGCTCAAGAAGACAACTGGTTTTAAGATCACTATCATTAAGAGGAATGAAATCATTTTGATAGTACACTACACTATCATCAATCAATATTTTTAAAGTATTGGTATTTAATCCTTCTATATTTTTTATTCTGCTTCACGTAATTATGCATTTGAATTATGAGTCACTTTAAATGATTAAAACTCATTCAAAGAAAAAAAAAAAAAAAAAAAAAAAAGAAGTGAATCCTACTAGTGAATCACAACATTACATCTGAGGAATGATTAAGCAAGCATTTTTTCCTAAGTTATAAATCTAATGAATCACAGGATACAAAGCCTTCCCCCCAATAATAAAAGTTTTATTATTTTTATTATTACTACCACTGCTAGAAGAACTTTATAGCACAGACATGCATCAATCCTTCTTTTCTTTAACCCCTTAACTACCCTGGGCGTATATATACACCTTTCCAAAATACTATCATTTGCTTTGCGCTGCTGCCAGTAAAATTATTCACAAAGCTTTGGAATGCAACAACAAAATGACCTTGACAGAGTATGCCAAGGAGGATACTATTTTACAGAAGAGAGGAGAAGGAATTGGAGAGGGGGATCTTCCTGAAATGGTGAAAGTAATGACTGCATGGTTATTGCTCGTGTTTCTGTTTGAGTAAAACATATTAGTTTTATTCTGTGTTTTCCATTTTCATTTACTGTTTGCAGTAGCTGCTTTTTGTAGCAGGTGGAGGTGAAAGTAATGACTGCACAGTTATTGCTCCTGTTTCTGTTTTAGTAAAATGTATTTTTTATTCTGTGTCTTCCGTTTTCCCTTACTGTTTGTAGTAGGTGGCAGGAATAAAGAAAAATATAACGGATGTTTCAAACCCCTTATCTTTCTTGAATTATTTTTTGATAAACAGCTCGTCCTTCATACTGTTACTGAAACTAACTGTTTTGCAGACCAGTACATAAACCAACATCCTGCAAAAGCAAAATCAAGAACAAAATCGTGGCATCCAACCAATTCAGAAGAGATACATGCGTGTGCGTGTTTTTTTTTTTTTTTTTTTTTTTAAAGAGACACAGATTTTACAAGGTATAACATTGAAACCTGATATTAAACTTTACTGGTCTAAAAATAAATTGAGTGAAACTTCATTTTTAGGGATCTTTTTTATTATACATCATTTTTATAACACAAAAATCATTTTTAATATAATTTTACTTTAAACATTAAATTTTGTTTTTTCATTTTCTCTTTTAATCTTTATTTTGTGAAAGTAAACAGTTTTTAGACAGCAAAGCTTGCAATTATTCCCTTCCCAAAATACATCACATAACTAAGCATGCCTGTGTAAAAAAAACATTGGTACTGAGGAGTAAATTTTGTACGTTTTCTGTGGCAGTTAAGGGGTTAAAAATTTATTTATCAACATGACAATGCCTACATATGCACAAGTCATCTCTCCTAAAAATGCCTCTATAGTAATAAAAGTTTTACCTATCAACCTACCTACCTTAGCTATTCTCAATGCAGAATTCATGATCAAGCAGTAATTAATGATAACATGCTACTGAAATAAGATCATTTGCTTTTGATTTCAAATCAACTTTCTTTTCATTTATATGTATAACAGAAAGGACATATTAGATGCTTTAGATATTTCAATCTCAGTTTAGAATCAAATGTATATATTTTATCACAGTAAAAATGAAAAGGTAAGGCAATAGAATAATATATGTATATTAGTTTAAAAGCCTTAATTATCAAATAACTAATATCTGAAGGGAAGCAAAAGTCATAGGCATACCCTATGTTGGCTTAGATTTTGAAGTTCTTCCTTATGAGTGGCACAAATATGGTGAAGAGTTGCTAGATCTCTTGCAGGATCCCCAGAAAATGTTTCTTCTGGTTCCGGTCTTTCAGGAACATTCTAAGTGTACAAATTAGGGAAACATTACTTTATGCTACACACACCAAATATATATACATATATGCCAGAACATAAGAGTATATCTTACCGATATGTCATCAAGGAACTTAATCATCCTATTCTTGTTCTTCAGAATGAAAGGATTAATTACTTCCATCCATGGCTCCTTATATTAAAACAAAAATCTTTATAAATTTCTTTACTCTTCACTTAAACTCCTTTCTTTTTACTGAAGTATTAAATGAAAGTTGTTTGTACCTTTATCATATACTAAAAAACTGGATCAACAATAGCAGCCACTAACTAATTCAACATACTTACATCATCTATTCAGCAATAATTTCATAACTTAAATTCAACACTTCAAAATAATTCAGTTTTCTGGTTCCTAAAAGCCTGAAGATTTTAGTGTGTAAAAGAAAGCTACTGTTTTCTTATGAAAACAGTAGCTTAATATTGTTAATCATATATATTGAATAATTCACAGGCATTCAGAGTTTTCAAACTTAAATTTATTGAAAAGTACAATTTAATATATTTTTCATTCATATCTCTTTTACATTTATACATCATTTAATCGCTGTCCTGATTCATTCTGGTTCACGTTAACAATGGAATATTTCATTCACATAAGACATAAATGTTGATTTCCCCAATTTATCTATAGTCAGAATTCCTTTCTTTAGTTCTTTTCAAAGTTCAAATAATTTCATCAAAAGTAATTTATTTCAATATTATTTGAAAGTTTTACGGATTGATATGGCTAAGAGAAAGGAAGATGTGGGACATCTCAGACTGGATAGGGATTCAAATCTGGTAAGTGATTGGATGGAGAAGGGGATCAGCTAAAAAGATATAACAAAAATGGAATCTGCTAATCAAACAGGTTGGCTGTAGGTGATATTTCATTCCTTTGCTATTTGTAAGCATCTTTCAGCTGGACAGCAATTAGCATTTTGGTTAAGGCTCAAAATCAAAATGCACATTAGAGGACATTAGAAATTCTTAATTATTCTGTTACTCATTTTTAAGACTGGCAATTAAAATAAAGGCACAATTGTTCTCATTTTTATATTATAAAGTCCACAGGCTTATGATTCGTACAGTGAAAAAAATTTAACTTCTTTGATACAGATATAATATTTTAAACAAACTCCCCAATTTAACTATCAAGCAGGATCATAAAATTTATTTATCAAACAGGATCATAAAATTAATTTTTCAGTATGTTAGTAGAATTGAAATTTTACAGCTAAAATATAGTATCCCATTCTTCCAGTGAAATTTCGATTATGTACAATTTTTTTAAGTAGTCCCTTGAATGAAGTATAAATGATGCTTTACTGTACTTATAGTAAGAATATATGCTTCAAATAAACATGCATCATCATTTTTCTTCTTTATATGTGTCACAACTTATATTACTTTATCTGCTACTAATTTTTTCTGTGCATATTACATATATCCTTCTCTCTTTTTTAATTAATTGAGCTATATCATAAATTTTGATATGATATTAAAAAATTAAATACCTTACCAGTTTGCTGTTATTTTGATTAAAAATAAATATTTACCATATTTAAGTAGACATTTTTCACTTTTTTCCCTTCCCAGATTCCCACTCTTATTATAAATACTACTATTTTAAGGCCTTTGGGGCTATCAAATACACATATCAATAATGAAATCAAATAATTTGGTTACTTCTTATATAAAATACTAGCATAACAAATTATTCATTTCAGTTTCTGGGGAAAATGATAAGATCGATATTTGATTATGTAACATTTATTTGCAGAACTAACAAAACCATATTTATAACATGTCACTCTGATGACACTTAAAGAGGATTTGACAAAAGCTAAAGAGGATCTAAAATATAATAAGATTTATTAGTGAAAATAATATTTGAACCAACAATCCCTACTCATCAAAAATACATGTGATTAATGAAGTCACAATTTATAATTAACAGTCTTTAAAAATGATGTCAGAGACAATTATTAAAAATGCAGAAATGAATCAGTTGACAAATGTAAAGAACAAATTACGGGTGAACTAGCATAACATACATCTAAAATAGGCAGAAAATTTTGCTTTGATTTCTTATAACTTTTTCCAAGTATAAAATCAAATTACATAAGACAGTAATTACAGCAACCACCATCATCAAATAGATTTTAATTTTACTAATAGCCGACAATTTTAGGCTGACTAACAGGGCCCACCCTCTAGCATCAATTTCTTCAGAATTCTTTTTCCAATGCATATGAGTAAGCCTTTTATTTCCTACTTAGCTTTTCTAAATATTCATAATTTTTTCCTACTCAATAAATCATAAATAATTAAATATGCACATTATCAAATATAATTCATGCTAGAAACACAAAACTTGTATATAGCGACATTTTCTTACTAAAAGTAGTTTTTACTGAAGGTCCAAAATATATGACATACTTCAATTAAATTTTAACAAAAAATTATATATTTGCAATATTAAAAAATACTCTGAATATTGATAAAAATATGCAACAAAAGTTTTTAAATTAATAAGGCTAGAATAAATTACTGAATCATTAATTACTATACAGTAGTAATATATATTTAACTGATAAGGATGCAACATAATTATTAAATTTTGGACTAAATATATTTTAAAAAGCCAAGAACAACTATAACAAATCCTATTTCAACTTGAAATAAAAAAGTAAAATAAAACTGGGAAGTAAGCTATAAACTTGAATAAATATAATATAACTTGAAATAAAATAGTAAAATAAAACTGGGAAGTATAATTAAAAGAAGGAAATTCACCTCTTTCCAAAGAACAGGATTTTACTTTTATATGTATATGAAGAAATTAAGTGAATGAATAAACAGAGAAAGAAAGAACTAATTTTTTAATTATAAATATAGCTCACCATATATATTTAAAAGTTAGAATACATACGAAAGTAACTCCCTTCTTTAGAAGAGAAATTTAATTCTTTCTCTCAGAGCCCTTGTAAATAATACTTACTGTTATTATTTGATATCAGAGAACAATGCTTAAAAAGCAACCAAAACTCAACAAACATTGTAGGTTCAGAATTTTTGTAAAGTGGTCCAACTATTATGATTAATATAACTGGTAAGCTTATTTTATTGCATAACAATTAAAATGTAATTTTTTAAACAATAGAACAAAATACTCTTAACAGAACACTCTAGTATTATTTCTTTTACATGATCACCACTTCTATTATTATTTCACAATTTGTTTAAATTATTTACTTATCTTTAATATACACTTCACTTCCTAGCAGATTATGGTAAATTGAACAATTTTTACTGTCTCTACTCAGAGTTTCATTCAGTAATGCATTTTTAAATTTAAAATATACATATTTAAATTAATTAAATGAATTATGCACGTATTATTTCAGATAAATAAATTAATAATGCATGTATATTCTAAAACACATTTACAGAATTAAATGTTATAGAAGTACATAATTTTATATTTTGCATTTCATATACGAATAACATCAATATAAAACAAATTGAGAAAGTTAAAATGCAGATTTACTACAATTTAATTTCCTCCAGAGGAAATCTGCTTCTTCATTACCTAGAAACTATGCTCGTATGAAAAGTCCTCCTTACATTTTTTAACTTTTGATAATACATTTAAAATCAGATCATATAATGCAAAATTTTCTATTTGACTGAACTAATGCTTAAAAATATTTCACAAAGATGCTCTTAATTAAACCTGACATGAAACATAAGGATACAGGTCTCATGTGCTTAAACTAAATTAAATAAACTAACTCTAGGCATGTACCAAGTAACTTAAAAAAATAAAATTTTTACACAACAGAATATGGCAAGGTAAGAGACAGAATATTAAAATAACTGAGATTTTGCAGTGAACATAGAGTGTAGAAGTATTTGAGGGGGAAACAAAGATAAATGATAGTAAATGTACTTAAAAATTGTTCTAAACTAAGACAGAATGCCAGAATAATTGGTCTTGAGATTCATTTGCTAATGAAATTATAAATAATTAATATAAAATTAACAATTTTATAAAATGGTATCTAAAAAAGACATCTTTATTATGGCAAAAATAACTGGCTCTCTTTTTTTTTAAATTTTATTTATTAAAATTATTACTATTATTATGAATATTTTTATTACCTCTTTTTTTTTTTTTTTTTTTTCTTTTCAAGTTTTAACAAGAAAAAGAGAAAGGGATGTGAACCTCTAGTACTTGCTTTATTAAAAAAATATTTACATTAAAATAAAAAAAAAATTAAACTATATTTTACAAAAAAATTTTATTCATTAAAATTTTAGAGTTAGAGAAGGGAAAAAAAAAATGCAAGGTTAAAAAATTATTACCTACATTTCAATTTAAGGGGCAAGCAATATAATTGAGCAGACCAATTTAAAAAATACAATTCCAAATATTTACCTGATAGGATTCCTGAAAGAAAAGTATCATATTCAAATTTCTGAAAGTTTGTGCAAGAAAGAATACACAGAAAAGTAGGAATATAAAAGACTAAACTTGTTTAATGAAAGAGGATACAAATATTGCATTAAAAGGTGGGAGGATTATTAAGAAATAATAGATCAGATCTGTATTAATTTTAACAATCACCATTAAATGTGAGAGTTGTTAATTGTCATTATTAGAAGGAAACTAAAAAAAGGGGGCAGTGATTGGGGGGGACATAGCATTTTACAGTGAACAAAAATTATTAATGCTTTCAGAAGAAAAAAAAGACTCTAGCTGAAATTATTTTAAATGAGACCAAATAAAGGGGATATCTGCCCATAATATGCATTTATCTTCAAATGATTTCATAAAAGGAACACTACACTTATTACTAATAAAAAGTTATTGGTGTGAACTAAAAGCTTTTATTGTATGTCATTATACAAATCAAAATGTCTTATTGCATACAGTTTATTCAAATAAATAATTTAGATTTAATTGGTAAAAGAACTCTTAAATATTACCATTAAAATGAAATTAAATATTAACACTTACCTTGGCACCAAACTCAACCAGATTAGCCAGATTTTGTAAACATTTTGCTACTAATATCAGGCTTCTAGCAGCAATTTCAGAAGGAGTGTCTAAAGAAATTTTTTTATTACAGAGAAAATATACATATTTTTTCAATAAAAATATTTTTAATAGTAACATATAATTAATATATATATACAGGATGCCCATTATTAAACTTGAAATTTGTGAGCAGTCTGTAGCAAAAACTATACAGCAGAATTCCATGAGCTTTATTGAGAACATATAAATAATCTACAAACATTTACAAAACATGCTAGATATGATGTTTACCATTGTCTGCCACCATCTGGAAGCGTAAAATCGCGTGTTCAACTGTCAAAAGCAGCATGAAATAGGGAATGTTACGCACATGACGTTTTTTGCTTTCTTTAAGGTCTGATAAAGATGTGATGGGATCACGGTAGACCATCGCCTTGAGGTATTCCCACAGCCAAAAGTCGCAAGGATTCAAGTCGGAGGATCTAGGAGGCCCAAACTGTAGGAAATTACCGGCTGATGATTCTGTCATCACCAAAATGGTGGCGGAGCATTTGTTTCTCACAATGGGCAATGTGTGGAAGAACACCATCCTGTATAAATGCTGTGGTTGTATCACACCGCCTTGCCTGAAGAGCCAAAATAATAGTTTGCTTAATAATGAAGCGTATCATTGACCTGTGACGGTGCATGTCCCACACCCTGCGGCGCTGTGGTCTTCAAAAAAAAAAAAAAAAAAAAAAAAAAAAAAAAAAAAAAAAAAGACCTTCAATGAAGGTTGCAGTAAAGCTGCACCAAACCGTTACATGTGAAGAGTGCAATGGAATTTGTGGGTTTGTAGTAGCCCAAATACGGCAACTGTTTGTGTTAACTGCGCCTTCCATATGAAAGTGGGCCTCGTTGGTCCACAAAATGTTCCATGGCCATTCATTCTGGAGCTCAACTCGCATAAGAAACCGCAACGCAAAAATTTGTCAACTATTCAGATCAGCTGGTAAGAGCTGCTGCACTAGCGACAGTTTATAGGGGTAGTAGCCTAAGACCTACTGAAGAATCTTATGAACTGTGAAATGAGGTTGGTCAACAGATGCTGCAATATACCGAACACTAGTGCTGATGATGCCTTGCGATCTGTCTTCCTCCATTTGCGTCGCTACATCATCTACTACCTGCACCGCAAAACACTTTCATTCCCTTCTTGGCTGTTTTCCCAGTGTTCTCATTGCTTTAAATTTTATAATCATGTTTGTTAGTCCCTGACTACTGTAAAGGCCCTTATTTTCACAAGGCTTTAATTTTCGTGAGCTTGTCATAATCATGAAAATTTAAGCCTCGGGAAATACTTTTTTTTCCGCCTCAAATAATAATAAAAAATCAAAAATTTTTTACTTACCCAAAATTTAATGATTTATTGCATATTTACAAGCTTTCTCTTGACAACTTTCTTTTCTATAACTATTTTTTGAATAATACACAACTATATTTCTCAAATATAAAACAATAAAATTAATAGAAGGCAGATCATTCCCTTAGAATACTATTTATACCAGCTTCTTTGAAGCCATTCATAATTATTTCATGTTTGGCTTCAATCCGTTAAATATGTGCACAAGCCAAGAAGCGTGAATCGGTTTTAGTCGTGATATTCACAAGTCCACAGATTCTTTTTCCTCTAGAATTGAAGCTCATTAGAATACCACTCAATAAACTCATTCTTGGGCAAACGCTTGAACTCGTCATTTACAGTTAAGTCCAAAGGTTGAAGCTCTCCTGTGCAGGAAGCAGGCACAAAAAATGGAATAATATTCCTCTTCTCCAGTTCAGTCAAAAAAAGAGGATCTTGGTGTGCCTTAAAAACGTCGAACAATGCTACACCAGGTTGTTCTGGAACTAGCCCGAGAAGCTCTCTCTGCTTGTGGTAATAAGGTACAAGAATATTCTTGATGTATCGAATCATTGTGTTAGTATTACTCCAGTTCAAATCGATGTCCCACACATCCCAGTCCGCAGGAAATGTACCCTTTGGATGACAATTTGTTGTTTTTCCAGCAAACAATTGTGGTGGAAGTAGATTTCCAGCAAGGGAACATGCTAACAAAACAGTCATCTCTCTTTTATCTTCCATGCCGATTACAGACACTTGTTTTGAACCACATTCTTCCAATGTGTAAATAGATGTAGACACAAACTTTGTGTTTGTCTGATCAAAGTTAATGACCATTTCAGAGAGAACAACATTTTTGTCGATCACTGTACGAAAACGCTTAACGAATTCGTCGCAAATAGCTGGGAAGTCTGGAGGCAGTTTTCGTGTAGCCTTGGTTCCCTTTCTACGGATAAAGTTCATTCTTTCCAGCACGCTTCTGGCCCATCTTTAGTTCAAATCAAAGCATGGATCATGTGATTTCACAATTCCTTTTGCAGCTGTAATAACAAAAGTGCGGTTCACTATTCCACCAGCAATCCGCAATTTACGTATATATGTTTGAACAGTTGCATCAAAATCACAAAGTTTTAAGGGGCGACGGCAATCACTGTGCGGTAAAGTTGTTACATCGGCTTTAGCTTGTTTAGATGCTTGAATGTACTGTTTCTTTATGCTGTGAATGGTTGATTTACTCACCGGCCTTCCCAGTTCAGAGGTGAAATGTTTCACTGATGCAAAATTTCTGTTCATAGTAGCATATCGGCCCATTTTGGACCTCAGCCCTTTGTCATATACTGCATACTGTCCACGTTTCATTCCACGTTTTGCTTTCAAAGCAGTAGAAACCTCAGTATTAGCAGATATTACTTCTTTTGATTCAAAAAACTACTTAGCGTTTCTTGCATTCGGAAGCCCTGTCGGCGCTGGAGCTCCTATAGGAATTTTCTCTCCCATGTTCATCAACTTGTACAAGTATTTCCAAATTTTTTTACGGCATTAATAACACGTTCTCGTCTCAATTTCCTATCTCACACTCACCGCTTCTATCTCTCGTCAGAACATTGGGCGAAAGCCACCTTCGCGACGTATTCCTCTGTTGCGGAGCTCCTGCTAGAAACAACTTGTTCAAGCAGATGTTGGGTATGGACGATCCAATTCCAAGAAAAGCGAAGGAGGTGGGGTGATTACACTTTCAGTGCAAAACGGGAAGGGGAATGCACACGTTGAGCCAAGATCAAAATTGATAAGCACTGTGGGTTGTTTTAAGAGCGATGGAGGAGGGGGGACGAACTTTTCGGACAAAGGGAAGTTTCTTAAAATGCTTTATGCAAAAAATGTACTTTTGGAATTTTTCAACTTTCTCAACTTTACTTAGGTACTTTTGCAATTTTCGGTTCTATTCATATAAAATTCAGCTCGCGAAATCACCGTTATATTCATTTTCGCAAAAATTACGGCCCGTGAAAATTTACTTTACTGAGCCTTTGGACTTTTTCGTAAAAGCTTCAAAGACCGAAATTTCCGCAAAGCTTGGGTAACAGTCTCCATTTAGGTAAAACAATTTCACCAGTAAAGCCTGTTCCTGGAGAGTCAACATCATCTTCCTTGACTTGGAAATGTGTATGATTACGGTTCGCTTATCGCATTTTTATAGGGTTGCTGTGCGTGCACAGGATTGATGTGGTTACATCATTTGTATATGTCAATAGTCTACATTGCACAGCACCATCTAGTGGTGGTTTTTGAAACTCAATTTTTTTTCCCTTGATAAAATTCCCACCATTTCATTCTGCCATTAGCCAATTTTCATGCAATTCTGCTGCATTGTTTTTGCTACAGACTGCTCACAAATTTCAAGTTTAATTATGAACACCCTGCCCTATATACACACACATATTGAGTGTCTGTACTATATACAGGCTTTTAAGTTGTGCAGGTCATGAGGTGCACCCAGACAGCTCAGAATCACATTTCAGTATAGGATCCCAAATGGCCTGCACATACGATTGTGTACATAGAAAATAAGAGAAATAAAAGGACACCATGCAAGTGAACAAGCATTTTAATAATAAATACATAGTGATAAAATTAACAAGCTCAAAGAAGGTTGATGGAGTAAACTCATGAGCTGCATGCAGGCCTCACAACTTCGGAACATAGAATTTCAAATATATTGAAAGATTCCAAGTATATCTCAGGTGTTCTCAGTAATTACTACTAAGATGTATGTGACTAGCTCTTCAGTGCTGTAAGGGGGCGGCATTAACCGATTGTTTTCATATGCTCCCCCCCAGGAAAAGTAACCAATGTACTGAAACATTATTCCCAGCCCACTGTTGGCCAAATGTAACATATATGTGGCCCTGTTTAGAATATCAGCTCACTCTGTATGCACATCGGCAAGCTCTGTATTTGCAGAAACCTCCGAGTTTGTGCTCTACAACTTGCACACTCAAGCTTAACGTTGCCTTTACTAGAGCAGCACAGTTTTCTCGATGTTCAGAATCAATGCCAGTCGTTTCTGACTTATGGATAACATCTTTCATACAATCCCTGTGCAACTTGCCCATTATATCCGGCCACCATGTATACCAAATATACCTGTCAGCTAACTCGATGTTCATATAATCACCCATCTTATGTTGCCCAATTGCTATACTGGTTAGTGACACTGATTGCCACACTGATCGGCACAGGTCTGAATCCTCGAGAAGACAAGGGTGTTTATAAGTGTATAGTGTCTGTGCAGCAAGGGGTCACTCAAAATACATGGCAAGCTGAAAGTTTTCTTGAGAGGTAGCTGATAGAGAAAAAAGTATAGAAGACCTACAGATGTCTCTTGGAGTGTTTTTCCTCAATGTGGCACAACTACACAGTTAGTGACGCAGGACTATACTTTTATGACCAATGGTGGAATTCTGGTGTCCTGTCCATTTCTAAATGTACCTGTACCTCTGCATCCATGCATGAAATAAAACTTCTCTGCAAGAATATCCACCATCTAACCTATCAGGAAAACATTTTCGACTCTACACTGCTAAATGATTCTTACAGCTTATAATGTGTGTGTAGAAATATTAATTCCATAAATGTTGATCCACACATTGAACAGCACACTTGACAGTCGAGGAAGACTAAATGTTCATTCTTCCGCCACATGAAGTTTACAGTTCACTTTGCCTACTCTAATCATGCCTATTTCCCGAATATTAACATTTTTTATATAGTTGCAATAAGAAGAAAATAGCATGGCAGTGTCTTAGCGGTAACAGAGGTAGAGTGTTATAGTTATTCAATATGAAAGCCTGTACGAGAAAAGTTTAAGGTTATCAAAATTTCGAGTTTTAAGTTAGCTATGTGATCATCATTATGTAAAAGTCTGATGATATCAATTCATATAGAAACGATGAGGTCTAGAAAAAGTTATTACTATTTTTGAATGGAAAATGGAAGTGTCCAAATTAAAATGAAAAATTAAGGGGCTATTATTAATTTAAGTTGTAATTTTGAATTAATATTTTTCTCTTACACACACACACATATATATCTATATATATATATAGATATATATATATACGTGTGTGTATATAAGTTAAAATAATAAATTAAAGTACCTAATTTCAAAGGCCATGAAAGAAATGAATAAACTTAAGTGATACTAGAAATGGTAAAAAATATAACTGTGATTTAATTAAAACATAAATGAAAAACATAAGAGTGTTAAAAATGAAACAAGTTGATATTTTTACATTTTTTATATTTTTAGTCTAAAGAGTCTAATTTGCCTTGAAGGACTACTAATTTCGTTTTGGCATTTTGCATTGGTTCACTATAAACGTCGATTAACTTTTAAAACTGTTGCCACCGAAAATTATAGCCTTGTATTATATCTAAAGAAATTAAATAACGAAGAATCTTCATAAATGTATGTATGTTTCTCGCACTGGAATAAAACAACGGTATCTAGATCCATCAAATTTTGAATAACGTAATCTGCTACCGAATATGGTCATCTGGAAGCCCAAATTCAGAATTTCAACGTTGTTTTATTATCGATTTCATATTTTGTAACACTTTAATGAATTTTTGATTCAAAAACTCAACGATTTCAAAGCGAGCAATGGCAACACTGTACGAAAAAAAACATTTTTATCTCCATTGCGCGAGACTGTGCATTGGAAATTTTAAAGCTTTGCTCCTTTTAAAATTATTTTGTGATACTGCTGTTGAATTGAATTTTATGGTTTACGTGCAAAGAACATGATATTTAATAAAGAAAGGTAACACACAAATTATTAAAGAAATGCCTCTTTGGGCATAACACAAAATCCAAAAGCTTTCAGATTTATTTTTTGGCGATTCATTTACTTATTTATAGCTATTGGCCATTTTATGACTTTCAAAAATGTTGTTTTGTATTTATTTGATACTGGAACCCCGTAATTGCTTTAAGTCTGCACATACTTTGAAATAAAACAGAATTAAGACCATCATACTCTGTTCTAAGTTTTAAACTTTTTATTTAATTATTTTGCATCTTGTGTCTTTCCTTTAGCATACTTGTAAACCAATAACACTAAAAAATTAGATTTATTTTAAGAAGAGAATTTTTTATGAGGACAAAAAGAATTTTTTAATGATAAAAATATATACAAAAGAAAGGTACTTTTTAGTAATGAATCAATAATAAATAGTAACTAACTTATACCTTAAAAGTTCAGGTACTATTCTTAAACACAAATAGTGCAAAAATACTTGCATGAAAAATCATTTTAATCAGTTTTCATACAAATGTTATGAATAGCCTCTGCTTTTATGACAGTGGCATTTGCTTTCATTAAGACAGACACTCTTTGGTGTTGGCCTGCTTTTGCTAATAACAGTTTTCCTAATGGGGCATTACTAATATTGGATCTTAGACTTTAGATCTTGTCTTTGTAACAACATTAGAACTTTAGATCTTGTCTTAGTAACAACATTGAAAATCCTCCTGCATTTTTGTCAGAAATAGTCAGAACGGCCAACATTATTCTAGACAGAACACTACACTTTAAAATTCCTTCAGCAGCTTTCCAATTAAACTCCAATGAATGTCAATCCTTGTTGCTTTTTAACTTTATCGAAGTTTATAAGAAGCAAGTATAACTTTCAATACAGCATTTTATATTAACTCTAAAGACATTCACCTCTTCCTATAAAAATTTAAGAAGTGGGTACCACTGGCCAAGGATTCGAGATAAACATTTCTCTAAAGATAACCATTGCATAATATGTTTCAAAATTTATCTTATTTCAGTATTATGCAGCTGCTGATACTGTTTTAATTTTACCCTCATTTTAGAACTCTCTGCAAAATAATAATAGATATCAGCAATGCGTTTATCCACACTTGCTGGCAAAGACACTGCCCCCTTTTCAGCTGCGAAGTTTAAGAGGTGACAGATGCAGCTCATAATTTGCAAATCTTAACTTTCTTTCATTAAGATGCCTGTAACACCATTCTACAAGCCTACAATTATTGATGTGTTTTTGACAACGCATCAGGTGGCACGCATGACAACAAGTGCTCAACAATTATCCAGAGGAATTGCATGTTCTTTTAAAGTTTTAATAATTACCTGTGTTATTTATATAGCACAGGCCTGTTGAATCTCTTTTGGAAGTCGGGACAGAGCGTAAACTATACTCAATTTCTGAAGACTCTGGATTAAAGAACAAATGGGTATAATTTTGCCTTGGTATTATTGCTTCTAGCCATACAGAGGCAGAATGGAACTGTTCTGATGCAATCAATAACTGAAGATTTATTTTTTATACCACTTTTTTTCACAACTGCAGCCATTTCGATCCTTGCACTTGAGTATTTTTTAGTGATTTTGTTATCGGGAAATATTTTTCTAAATAAAACTGAAGCATGACCTGATGATTTCAGTAGCAGTTTCTGCTCCAGTAGAAAAGAAGAGAACAGGCATTTTGCATTAATAACATTTTGGTCCTCGTTCCCACACAAAAATTTATTATCGGGAAATATTTTTCTAAATAAAACTGAAGCATGACCTGATTATTTCAGTAGCAGTTTCTGCTCCAGTAGAAAGGAAGAGAACAGGCATTTTGCATTAATAACATTTTTGTCCTTGTTCCCACACAAAAATTTAATTTTCTGTTTTCTTCTATATAACTCACTTTGTGATTGTGCTTTTGCATGCACAAGTTTCAGAACATTGGCCTCTACACTTAGTGAAATCGAAAAATCGCACTGACAAACAGGACACATTGCAAATGCATTACATTTCCCTGACAAAATAATAGAAAGTCATCTGTTTATGATTTTTGAAAAGTATATGAGTATTTTACATTTTTCACAGACTTCACTAAGACAAAAGATTACAACTTCTTAAACTATTTCTCAAAGCACGTGAAATTCACTACACTCAGCAGCGAGATGAATGAAATAACAACTTCGATCTTACTTAGCTAATGTATGCCAGATGACCTGCAGTGTCATTTGATGCTCATTGGAGAATTGAAACATGATGCTTTTAGACATATGTACTCTCACACTCAAAGCAAAAGTATACCACTGATGAAATGACTTTAGTTTTACTTTTTATGAAATTTCGAGAAAAACCAAACACGTTCAGATGCTGAAAATCCTTCTTTTTGGATGCAATTAATGAATTATTATGCTAAGCAACATAAAAATCAGAAGAAATTCTAAGAATAAGAGAAAGTCAGAAGAAATACATTGTAAATTGGATTAGTGGGACTACAGTCTTAAATCGGGAGTCTCCAGCCTAAATTGGAAGTGCTCTCTTTAGTTTTCATTAAATAACACTGTTACTTTTTTTTTTTAACCATTTTAAATATGGGCACAAATATATAAATAGTGAAAAAAAAAATTAAAAATTAACATTGGGAATTTTTAAGACAAAGTTTAAATATTTGGTACTTTCTGATTGATTTGGTACCCAGGTTCAATGTCCAGTAGAACTGCCCTGTTTTTGGTGTATTTTCGAGTATACACTCAGCCAATAGCTAACTTAAGCATATATTAACCACAATGCATATCTGAGTACACATGAATTTATATGCTTTTTATTTGTCATTTTGCTAATTAGCATTTGTATATGTGCCTCCACTTAAGTACATTTTATTCTTGTTATAACGAATTGTAATGGAACTGTGGAGCTTGGCCGATGAGAAAGATCACACCAGGTTTCTTTAGAAATAGAAGATTAGAAGAGAACAATTTCTATGAACAGTACAAACAACCAAATTAACATTTTTTACCAATCCAAAAAGTCACCAATTAAATAGGCAATTTTTTGTGAAGCTGCAGATAATCAGAAAATACTCAACATTCTTAATAAAACTTAGGTAAAAAAACTTTAAAATGTTTTAGGTTCAGAAGATTTCCTAACATATACAGTCAAAAGTTGTTAATCCGGACTCGTCGGGACTTTGGCGATTCCGGATTATCGATTTTTCCGGATTATAGATCATCAGTTTAAATCTGGTAAGATGGCATGCAGAAATTACAAAATTAAAAATATGAAACCGTAATTTATGAAATAAAGAACAATTATGATCTAAAGGGTATCAAAATTCACAAAAGCTTAATATTTATTTGTTTACTTTATTAAACATTTCTTTCAATGTAAGTTGTTTAAGTTGCTTTGTTTTATGTGATAATACTTTCTCTTTAATTCTATTAAACAGACATAATTTCTTGTTGTTTAGTTACAAAGTTCCGCTGTTCAAGTTCTATAATTGCTGTGTTGAGAATACCGACTAATTTGTCAATCGAAATGTTTTTGTTTTCAATAACCTCTGGGTCCCTTTCTTCACTATCGGAAGCGAATTATAATGACGAGGTACTTGATTTAAATCATATCAAAGACAGAGTACATCGAGATGAAATACTACACTTAGTAAGGAATTATAAGCCAAATAAAATAAAAACATCTGCCCTGAAGATAAGAATAGTGCTGACAGTTCTATTTGACATAATCGAAAATTCAAGCTTACTTTTATGAAATTGATCTAACAGTCTGCAAAAAATAATAAGCCGGATCCAATTTGAAGGTTAAGGAACAACACAATCTGCAACATTAACTGAATTAGATAATTTTAGCTTAGCTTATACCATCCGTTACACATTAAACGCGCATGCGCACAAACTTATTCGCAGCCGTAAAGGTCTTACACGCACTCGTAAACGCCTGTGCGTGAAAGCGACGCATGCGCAGAAAGTTTATAGCTTTGAGGTCCGAATTAACGACTTTTGACTGTATAATAAATATAACAAAATAAATGTAAAAATAGCAAAAATCTAATATTCATAGAATCTGAACATGCTGAATGTTAAGTTTAAAATAATATTTTATACATACCATTTATGAGATTAAACTGGCGAGGATTTAATATAGCTGGACAAAGAAGTCGGAGGAAAATAAACCCACTAAGATTTAAAGAAAAAATACACATTATTAAGTAAATTACACCCAAGATTTTATAATAAAAATATCTGCATTATTTAAATACTTTTATGTTAGTGAACCCTAGCAAACAATACTGTATCTTAACTGTTACTCTAAAAGAAAGATTTATATACTTTATCTTTCCCTAAATAAAATTAAAGAAAAAAAGAAACTTTTAAAAAATACACATTGATATTATTTTAATATATTCATTAGAAAATTATTCTACAAAACTGATTAAACTAATAACTAGATATACATTTTAAAATGTAGGGAAAACTAAGCCACTTCTCATTTTATAAATATATTTTCTTTGCTGACTCCACTTTGTATTTATAATATGATCATTGAAGTTCTACTTATTCTATAGGGCAATTCTATTTACAAATAAAAGAATTCTGTATTGCAGATCTTAAAAAGTTAATTCAGATAATTTTAATAAAAAATTTATTAATACTTTTGTCAGAGGCATGTTATCAGGCTAACACAACAGAGTGGAAGAAAACTGTCTCAAAATTAAATTCTAAAAAATTTCTTTCTTTTTTCATTTCATATTATTGAGGAAAAAGATTTTCCTAGAAATTTCAAAGTTTCACAGATTAATAATGCATAAAAAATTGGAAGGAAGAATACAGAATTCTACAATTTAATCTGATTATCTAGCAAGCATCTCTCATTTTACAGTGGAGTTAACGGTAACAGCTTATTAACAACAAAGATTTGGCACGAAAGCTATCTAGAAAGATATCAAATGCATCCCACAATGCTAGCAGAATTAACTATCACTTGTGAAAAGAAGTTTGTTATTGTAACAGTACATAGGATAAAAATACTGACTGATGATGCCACATGATTGCATTCAAGGATGTTGTTTAAAATACAGGCAGAGAAAAGCTATGGAAGAAAATTTTCTATCCGATATATTTTAAGGACAAATTGACAGCATCCATTTCTACTGCAGGAATTTGGAAGTGGACAAAGAAATTATGACAATATGAAGGAATACAGCATGCAATATCCAGAGGTATGCCATTATTTGCTTCATTCAATAATGTAGAGTTATACATATTATAATATGCACATTAATCATCATGCTTAGCAGATAATGCATAACGATCTATTTTGAAACATAAGCACATTTTACTAACATTGTAATCACATAATTCATAGGATCATAGTCCCATTTATTAACCATTCAGTCATGCATTCACATTTCAGCTATAATTAAGGAAATGCAAGCAAATGGAGACATTAGCTTCCATTTACTTGAAAAGACAAAAATATTTTACACCACTTTCTCTGCACTTGTGATGCAGTAATCTGCTCAGATCAGACAGCGACATTATGAAATTTTGAAGCTCTATAACTTTTGAACGAAGCAGCAAGCCCAAATCATTCCAATGTTTTTTTCTTCTAACTTAAATATACCCAGTAATGATGTCACATATTTTTCAGGTACATCCTGTATTCATTTGGCTTCCTGCAAACATCCTGCTCGATAACAATCCATAGGTTTTGACCGCAATGTACACAGCACAAATTAAAAAAAAAAAAAAAAAAAAAAGGGGGGGGGGCAGTTCTATATTTCTTCTACTGAGCCGATTGACGAAATTTAACTTGCATTTTTCATGTCTCGAAAGCAGGACTTAGGATATGTATTAGATTTACATAAAGCATTCTTCTAATATAGGTATTTTGACACAAAATCAGACTTTTTCTGAAATAACATACCATTTTTTCTCCATATTTCAATTCTATAACTCAAATTACGCCAAACTACCAAGTTTTGTAAAAATCGCACAAATAGTTTTTAAAAAATTAGCTCTTAAAATTTTAGCTCCTAATTGTTAATTTTGTTATATATTTATTAATCTCTCTTTTTTATTAAACTTATTTGATTCTTCCTTTCACAATATGAAATTTATGTTCATTCCAAATAAAATTTCACTTATTTTTATGATTCATTTTTAAAATTTGTATTTTTAAATAATTTTTATAAATTTTTAAAAAAAATTTTTAATTATAATCTATAAAACTTTTACCAGCATTTTAAAGTAGACGTATTTCTAAGCATACCTGCAAAAAATTACAGTTTTTATTCAAAATTTCCGAAGATGAATTTATATATTTGGCATGCTTTGAAATTTGGCATATTTATTGAAAGTGATAAAACATCAAATGTGGTTTAGACACTTTTCTAAATTTATTTGGAAGTAGAAACAATGTGACTTTTTTCCGCTCATGACAATGTAAAAACATAGGAATGAGGTGCCCTTCCGCTCCAGCATAATGGAAGGGAAAGGAAAATTGGTTGCCACATATTAAGAGGTTCGCCAAGTGAATTATTCTTGGCACAAACTGAAAAAATTGTCCCAAGATAAATATTTGAATTTCTCCATAAATTTTGCACCAAATTTTACAAAATTTTAATATCTAGGCATAACTTGAGTTACAGAATCGAAATATGGAAAAAAAATGGTATGTTATTTCAGAAAAAGTCCGATTTTTGGGTCAAAATACCAATGTTAGAACAATGTTATATATAAATCTAATATATATCCTAAGTTGTGCTTTCGAGACGTGGAAATCACAATTTGAATTTTGTCAGTCGGCCCAGTAGAACGGGAGATATAGAACTATCCCTCCCCTTTTTTTTTTCACAGTATACATCTGTACATAAGGATGCTCACTGGAAGCCCATCAGATATTAGAGCCCAAAAAGAAAAGACATTATATAATTATGAAACTCCATATCTTCTAATGCAGCAGCAAGCCAAAATCATTCCAATGTTTTCTTTCTTCTAATTTCTTAAATATACGCTGTAATGATGTTACATTTTTTTCAGGCACTTTTTGCATGCATTTTTACTATGTATGTGTGTACATATATACCTAGAAAGACAAACGTATTTCCATGTGTATATCTACAGTTTTTTCGAGATTTTTAATTAATCAGAAATCAAATGGTGAAAAATTTGTCAATTTTTTATATCAATTATACGCTTGCAGGTTATTTGATTAAACGAAAACAATGATTTCATAAGAATGTGAAATTACGATTTCTTATCATTTAAAAACAAAATTACATTCACTAAACAATTCAAATTGTTTCACCATAAATAGCATGCAAAATGTCCAATTCTGTTATACATCAGTAAATAAAAACAAAACTGAATTGATAAATGACTACTGAAATGATATCATAAATTAATTGATACTGCCATTATACAACAAATTTCCATCGATTTAATCATACAAAAATTGTCCACTGGAAAGCCCACTGTTTTCTTAAAACTTTTAGCAAAATTAAATTCCATGTCTCCACTACCCTTTCACACATCTTTATCAATTTAAAACATTATATATTACTTCTGGGAGTCAAGTTGCAATTACCTCTATTTTTTTACTCAAGTAAAACTTTCAAAAAGCATATTAACTGAGACATCAAAAGGATGAAAAACTGAAGCAAAGTTTTGCATCCAGAAATTATAGCCATATTTATTTTACATTTTTAAACAACTTTCTTTGCTTCCTTATTCAGATGGTGCAAATATATGTTTCTAGTTTTCTATTTTCCAAGCAAAAAACAGACAATATTTTCTTCACTCTAAATATCTCACGAAAAATGCATAAAAAAACACTGCATGAGCAAGCATGTATTCATAATAAATAGATATATATGCACAATTTTTTTCCCATTTATGTTTGAAATTTAAAATAATCATCACATATAAATTTTTCATATAAAAACTTGAACGATTTACCTTACAACTCGTGTTTTCACTAATGGATCATTTGGCCACTTAGCCATAACACTCTTCTGCAGGCAACTACAGATGTAGCGTAGTGTCCTAAATATTAAAAAAAAAAAAAAAAAAAAAAAAAAGAGAGAGTTTGGTTAATAATTGCATTAACGTGACGAATTAAACTATTTGGATTAGTTAATGCTAATAACCAATCTTAATTAAATTTTAAGACAATCATTATACCAGAAAAATTATTCATATGATATAAAGCTAAACAACATTCATGATGAGAAACAAATTATATTGAGCATTAGGGTTGAATGTCTGATCAACTTGATACTCTAGCATAAACAATTGAGAAGATGGAGGGGGAATAGAGACTAGGTAAACTGAGAATATTAGACTATGCAAGTACAGATAAATAATGACTAGCAGTGTCTAATCAGAAGTGAATACTTGTTTAGACACGAAATGGTGTGAAAGAAAATGACAAAGTGCCCAAACGCATGCATGTAAAGAAAGGGGAAAACAACATAAATTAATGTTTTTCTGTTAAAAGAAATCATGCAGCTTTAAATTTGCTAGTTAAAACTCATAAAAGTTGAACCATTGATAGCAGAAGTAAATCTTTTAACTGCTTACTTCATTCAAAATGATCTGCGGCGAACGACAGGGGTGAGAAAATCGTGTATGCGGTCCCCGCAAGTCAGTTTTCAGCTTTTATGATATGTTAGACGACATGGTCTGACATTGCAGATACAATATTTCATTCCAGTTGACAGTACAAGAAACATAACTCCACAACACGCGTCAAGAGATTTTAGGATTTTGCACTGTGTCTGTCATCAAAGCCTCTCAATTTCAGAAGGGCTAATGAACCAATGATCTTGTTTTACTTCTGCTATCGTTCCAGGTATAACAAATCAGAGGATGTAAAAAATACAAATGAAAAATTAAGGAGGTGTGGCTAATTCAATCTGCAGATTGTTTCCATCAACAACATGCTGAAATGCTCTGGAACTCTCAACTAGAGAGACCCGCCCTTAGCAAAATTCTCATATAACGAGGACAGTAACCTTACCTACATTAATTGCCCTATGTTTTCCATATACATATGTAACAGAGCTTCTCATAATTTGTGATAAATATGTTTTGAGTTCAAAATAATGCAGTAGGTATTATGCAACCTTCACAATGTACTAAACAAGCAAACTAGCAACTTAATTAGTTACTAATCTTCACACGGAGTCAACTATGCAACCTGCCGCCAGTTACCACAGTGGTGACAAGGGCTCCCAACATTAACGAACTAAACAATAATCAACTCATCTGACAGCTATACCGCAATAGCTTCACTAATTGCAAACCCAAATGCATCTTCACGTAATTGCTGGGTCATCTGGAAATTGAACTGCACAGCAAAACTATCCATACAGATATTGTGATAAATTGGATAACTTTTAATACTAAGAAACATCTCTTACACAGCCTGATGTAATGCAGCGGATAATAAAAGAAATGCCAAGCCACTGATCCTTCACACTGCTTAGGACTTCCCTGAAAAATCTGAAAAGGCATCCATTTTTGCTAAAGGTGGTCTCCAATACAGAAGTATCAAAATTTCACTTTCAATGGTGTTTGTGATCACATGACAACTGTGTAGTGATTTTGTGTACAGAATCGTACATTCAATAATTTGTGTACAGTTATCGTGCACTTTATATTCAACTGTGTTTCTTAAAATATTTTCCACACGTGCTCACTGTTGCACTGAACTAAATAGATGAAAAGAACTTGGAGATATGTCTCTTTCTTTACTTCCCTGCATTTTGCACTGCCTATAAATAATGTGGTCAAACACAGCTAATTAGGAAGGCCACTGACCATTTACTCTCAGAGACTGAAATGAAACTTATAAAATTCCCCCCTTTTTTGTTGTGGAGACAATGAACACTGTTCAAGGAAAGTGACAGACCCACAGCCACATGAAATTTTAACTGATCAGGTTCATAGAATAACCTTGAAATTACCTGCCATTTGGAAATCAATATCATATTATGGCTAAGACAATATGAAATCCAATTTTATCTGGCTACAGTTACCAACAATAACATGAAATGTTCATATATTGTAGCAAATTTAGACACATCAACTTTATAGCATGTCTGAGATTTAATACTGACACCTCCTCAAACTGACAAATATCTAACTTTAAAAAACAGACTAATCACAGAGTTTCAAGATTCTGAAATACAGAAAATTTGTAAACTTTTATCGGAATTACAATTAGGTGACAAAAAAAAAAAAAAAAAAAAAAAAAAAAAAAAAAAAAAAAAAAAAAAACCTAGTTTCCTTTTGAAACAAATGAAAGAGATAGCATTAAACAAAATACATGATGACTTCCTGTGGATGCAAAGACTTCCTTCCAACATGCAAGCAATTTGATCATCTTTGGAAAGATTTAATTCATCTACCCCAGATAGCAGATAAGATTTCAGAAATCACAAAAGACGCACAACTCACTGTTTGCGCAGCATCAAATAATGAACAAAATTAAGAGTTCAGATAGAGAATCTCACTAAGCAAGTTGAACAATTGTCTCGAAAACAGTACAATAAAAATCCAAGATACCACGATAACCGCAATTGCTAAAAATGTAGGCAATGTTATTCGCACACAAATCATGCCAACACTGGTTATTGTTTTTATCACCAAAAGTTTAAAACTCATGCTTGTAAATGTACACCTCCATGCTCGTTTCAGGTGCAAAATTAAATTCCACTCATATTCCGAAACAAATCATGGATATTGGATTAGCAGCCACAGATTACACATGACAAACATGAAGTTTCTTGTTGACACAAGTAGTGACATACCCTGCCTGCCAGCGCCAATACGAAGGCATATCACTGCTACTACACTACAGTTACTTGCTTCAAATATTATTAAAGAATTAATATTAAGAATACAGCAAAACAACTAAATTTAACTTTAGATCTCAGGCGAACTTTTAAATGGGATTTCATAATAGCTGATGTTTCAATTCCCATAATAGGTGCTGATTTCACCCCCATTTTGGATTAGTAGTCAATTATAAAAAAAGATCATCGATACTTTAACAACTCTTGCTAAAGCGGCAACTTAGAGCACAACACTCAACTTAATGTTAAGACTGTTTGGGAATGCTCTCAATATCACCAAATTCTTAGAAAATTTCCAAAACTAACTAATCCTTCTATTCATAGCAAAGCAATCAAACATTACATGCTTCATTGTACAAACTAAAGGACAACCAGTCCACTCCAAAGCAAGATGGCTCCAACTTGAAGTTCACCAGGAAACAAAAATGGAGTTTGAATTTATGATAGAACAGGGAATTTGTCCACTCTCTAAGAGTAAATGGTCATCACCTCTACACGTAGTACATAAAATGACTACTGCATTAGACCAGTTGGAGATTCCAGAGCATAAAATTCAATTACAGTTTTTGGATTATATTCTATTTCCCACTCAATCTCTTCATGGTAAAACAGTGTTTTCTAAATTAGACATTTTAAGAACTTCTCATCATATATCCAGCTATGAAAAGCACATACCTAAAAGAGGGGTACCCTTTCGGGCTTTTTGAGTTCCCTTGCTTAAATTTTGGACTCAAAAATGCTGCTCAAACATTCAGCATTTCATTCACAAAATGTTGCGAGGACTAGATTTTTGTTACACATACTTAGATGATATTCTAGTATTCTCAGAAAATGAAACACTTCATAAACAATATATTTCCAACGTTTTATACAAACTAAACTAATATGGACTTAAATTCATTACTTCAAATGTGTTTTGGGGGTTCCTATGCTGTGGGAGTTCGGTTCAAAATGTGTTTTAGGCTTAGGTCATTTAATAACCAAGAATGGCACTAAACCTTTACCTGAACAGGTGGATGCAATCCTGAACTTCAAGAAACCAGAAAATGTTAGACTTAAGGAAGTTTTTAGGTTTACTAAATTTTTACTGTAGGTACCTGCCATATACAGCACATAATCACGCACTACTCAGCTAATATTTGATAGGTTCAAAAAAGAATGACAATCACAAAATTTCTTGGTTTGTTCAAACAAGTGAAGTTTTTGAAAATTGCTAAACAACAGTTAGCAAATGCTACATTGTTAGCACATCCTTTGCCAAATGCATCTCTCATTCTTTAAGTCAACTCTGACTATGCTATTGGCAGACCTCTAAATCAAGTTACTAAACAAAGACTTGAACCCCTAGCACTTTTTCCTAGAAAGCTCACAATCACTGAGGCAAAATACAGTGCCTATGATAGAGAATTATTAACAATATACTCATCCATCCACAAATTTAGATACATGCTAAAGTGGCACAAATTTACAGTACTTACCAACCACAAACCATTAATATTTGCTTTCAAACAAAAACTTGAAAAATGCTCCCCACATCAAACTCGTCAACTAGATTTCATTTCTCAATTCACAACTCATATTCAGTACATTAAAGGAATTGATAATAATGTTCCCGGCACATTATCTCGCATTCATGAAATTAAAGTTACTGGTCTTATTGATCATGAAGAAATTGCTCAAGCACAATCAACAGATGATAAGTTAAAAGAAATACTTTAACAATTCTTTACAAAAAAAAAAAAAAAAAAAAAAATCCCAAATTCAGAAATAGAATTATATTGTGATATATCTACTGGCATAGCAAGACCTTATATTCCCAAGGCATTTTAAAAAATGTGTTTTAATTGTGTACATAATTCAGTTCATCCAGCCATTCAAACGACATGAAAATTAGTTCGTAGACGATATGCATGGCCAAATATCAACAAAGATATCGTGAACTAGGCAAGATGGTGTATTTCATGGCAAAAATCTAAAATACACAAACACGCTTCAGCCCCTTCACTATTATTTTAGAGAAACTTCTACATGATTTCAACATATTCATATGGATCTCGTTGGACCACTTCCACCTTCCAATGGATTCACGTATTGTCTAACAGCTACTGATTGGTTTACTAGATGGACAGGAGCCATTCCCATCATTGATATTCAAGCGATAACGGTAGCAGAGGCCTTCTATGCAAACTGGATCGCCCACTTTGGTGTTGCAGCTACTATTACAACTGATCAAGGATGCCAATTTGAGTCATGTTTAAAGATTCTAACTAAACTCTTAGGTGTGCAATGAATAGGCACATCTGCTTACGATCCTCAAAGAAATGGCTTCATTGAGGAATTTCACCATCCTTTAAAATCTGCATTAATGTGTCATGATTCCCTAAAATGGACAGAGGTTTTACCAACTGTGCTACTTGGGTTGAGAACAGCTCTCAAAGAAACCATCAGCTCCACACCTGCTGAACTTGTGTATGAAACTACCATTAAACTCCTGGGTGATTTTTTCGACACTTTGAAGTTGCACACAGCACCTTAAACCCAAACCAATTGGATCACATAAAGCAAAGGCAGCGTTTATTCATTAAGATTTTAAAATGTGTTCAAATGTGTTAGTGCAATGTGATGCAGTACGATGGCCACTACAACCACTGTACAAGTGCCTTTTTAAAGTTCTCAGACATGGTGAAAAAGCATTCAAATTATCTATTCATGGAAAAATTGTTTCAGTCTCAACTGACCAGGTGAAGAAACCAGCATTTCTGTTGAATATCAACATGGATACTTGCTCTCCTAATACTTTGAAACCTAGATCTGCCCATCGTACCAAACCAAATACTTGTCAAATTCGTTCAGGCAGACATATCATTTCCCTGATTTTTACGCACCATCACGATGATACCGGAAGGGTAGTATGCAGTGAACCACACAGGGATGAGAAAATCCTGTGTGCAGTCTCCCAAGTCACTGTTTTCAGCTCTTATGATGTGTCAGACGACATGGTTTGACATCGCAGACACATTGTTTCAGTTGACAGAACAAGAGAGGTAACTTCACAACCAGTATCAAGAGATTTTAGCACTGCGTCTCTTGTCAAAGCCTCTTTCGATTTCAGGACAGCAGACGAACTAATGATCTTGTTTTCCGTCTGATATCGTTCCAGATATAACAAATCAGAGGATGTAAAATACAACTAAGAAATTAAGGAGGTGTGGCTAATTCAGTCTGAAGATTGTTTCCATTAGAACAACATGCCAAAATGCTCTGCACATAACGAGGACAGTAATCTTACCTACATTAATTATTCTATGTTTTCCATATTATTATATATATGTAATGGTTTAAAATTTGTTTTGAGTTCAAATTAATGCAGTAGGTACTCAACAACTTCAACAATGTACTAAACAAAATAGGAACTTAATCAGTTACTAATCCTCACACGGAGTCAACAACGCAACATGTTGCCAGTTACCACAGATCTTTCATCTTTTTCTCTTGACCAAGTAAGAAGTATCATAGTTCTAAAGAAGAATCAACTCATTATTGAACCTTCGAATAATACTGTAGGATTTTTTGTATGTTTTCATAGTAGACTACATACTGTGTTGAACGCTTGAGTTCTTTGTGAATCACAACTTTTCTAAGGCATCAATGTATAACATTCAGTTGATGAAGTTATAATATTTTGAATTCTAAAGGAGAATATATGTCCTATACATATAAAAGCCCAGAACAATACAGGTAATTATGGGACATAGCAAGGTTTTGTAGTTGAATAGCTTATTAGCAGTAGTTAAAACATAATTTTGCTCTATTAGATGGTGAAACATGGATTAAACATCTTGAAATTTATGAACCATTTGCTTCAAAGCCTAATGCAATACTTAAATATTTGACATGCTGGGAGAACAGGACACTAATATCATTTTGATGATATTTATTTTATGAATGTTTAATTTATAGGGAGAAGGGAACACATTCTCTAAATATTAAGTCTTAGTTTGTAGAGACATTAGGATTTTTTGGAAGCAAGAGAGATTGAAAAATTAACGCTGCTTTCGCCGGGAATCGAACCATGGACCTCTGAAATACCAGCTCAGTGTGATGACCACTACACTAAGAAGGTGGGAAAAATACCTTATGAGTTTTAAACAAAGATATTTCTTCCCCCTTCTTTCTTTTTCTTTTTTTAATGAATAAAGCTTCAGACTTATCCAAACCAATTTATTACTTTTCAGAACCTCTGTGTATGTGCAGTTGTAGTACTTATTTCACCCAGCAGACAGATGCACTTTAACATTCTGAAAGAGACAACTATTTGGATTTACTCATGAAGACATATGTTTAAAGAACTTCTGCCAGTTAAATTTTTATAATTACTTATTTCAGTTCCTGTTTTCATAAACTTCTATTCCATAAGTTCATAAGATGATATTTACATTATTAAAGAAACTAAGAAAGCAACATATTTTAAATTACAATGTAACATATACCAAATGAAAAAAAAAAAAAAAGAAAAACAAGCTGAATTTCATGAATCAGCCCAGTAGAATGGGAGATATAGAAAAGTAGTTTTTTTTGGGGGGGGGACTGAGTGTACCTTACAAACCAAAATGACTTCTTCTGCCTTGTAATGGGGGGAGATGAAAAACTGTTTCTTGGCTATTTTCATAATAATATGTACTTATGAATATGATGCAAAAAAAGTTTTAATTCCCAAAATAAACTGCAGACGACAAGCACTAAATATAATAGTGTAGCAATACATTACACAGCTAATTTTATTTCAAGACAAAATTTACATTTCTTGAACTGCAAATCACAGAAATTGGCATAAAAAATAATTTGTTCATACCTTGGGCATGCATCGATAGATGAGAATATAGATTCAATAACTTCATCTAAAAGACCTAACATATTTTCAGCATTAGTGCAAGCTTCAATGGGGCTTTCTAATTTGCTGGGATTCAGCTGAAATATATAAAATAGCTTTCAGAAATTTATGAATATTTGAAGGTAGTAAAAAACACAATAAATAATATATCTATGAAGAAAATCTATTTTTATACATTTACTGAAACCACTCCATAAACCAACCTCACATGACTGACGACTATCCATGACCTTCAGAATAAAATCCTGAACTGCTTGATGTAAGAATCCATTGGCTGTTGAACGCATATAATGATCCATTAGAGTTGTTGTAAGAGAAGCTGATCTGAACAACGTTGTGGTATCTTCTACAACAAATGTGAAAACTGATTATACTGAACTATAGCACAGAAATGAAACTGATTATACATTATTCTAACAATAATACATATTCTTAACTACATGCATGAATTTTCAAAAATTAACATAATATTATAGTTTTGGCATACCAAATATGGAATATGTTTAATCACAATTTTTCACCAAGAGTTTTACAAATTTTACACTGAAGTAAAAACACATTTGTTTAGTTTTGCTTGAAAGTATGGTATTCAAGCCTTTAATTTATCTCTGTTGTAGGAAACTTCCAACAAATCTGTAAAAGCAAGTCCTCACATTTTCTCTGCAAATTCCATTTCAACTGTGGTAACAGACACTGACTAAAAAGACTATAAATAAACCAGTTTTGAAACTCCCTAACTCTCTTCCCTCTTTAGTGTTATGCTCGCACATGTGACTGAAGGTTGCAAGACATACCTGGTAACGTTTTGTCCTATGCCAATTCAGCGCTATAGTTTTCTTCAGCAAGTCCTTATGCTTCTTTAATATCTCATTATCATACCTATGAATGAGGTTGAATAAACAGCACATTTTTTTAAAAACAGATGGACATTTTTCATTCCTACAATGTCCTATAGTATTCTGCGAGCTTGACATTGAAATTTAACTAGTGACTTTGGTGACGTTTCAAGATATAACTTCCTTTAATGTCCTGTTCTACAATGAATTCAAAAATAACAAGAATAAATATGTAACTAACTCTATACAACATTAATGTTATGAATGAATACGTGTTTGACAGATGAAGATATTAAGTATTCTTTCTGGTATTATACATGGGTAAGTACACATTTAGCTTTCATTCAATTTTAGGTTATGATGACAAACCAGAATCAAAATCTAAATATTTTCTTCTATTCAAGTCACTGTTGGTTTGGTTTGATTTAGTTTATTTTGGCAAAGCAAACTAGGACTACTGGCCTAAGGGGAGGGATGCCTTCGTAGAGGACTTTCTAAGAGAAACTGGCTCGTATACACATGGGAAAACCACAGAAATGCCCATGCAGCTAGCCCGTTTGTCCGAATTTGAACCCAGGTCCAAACTACCGGTGTTCAGCAATTCTACTGCTCAGCCGCTTTTGGGCTTGGGTTATCGTTGGTCTCAACGTAAACATGATAAAAACCAAATCTTAATAATCTCTTCTTTTAAGCTCATTGTTAGTATTAATTTTTACAATATCAAACTTGAGGTTATAAATATGAGTTTATCTCACAGGAAAACTTTTTTTGTTATCCTCAAATCCGAAACTTATGTTACATAAAATGCCAGAAGATGAGAAATTCTTGTTTGTAAATAAATCCCAATAATATGCAAATAGCAAACTTACTGAGTTTACTTTATGTAAATAGAGAAGCAAACCATTCTAAATCCATTTTTAAAAGAAAATTGGATATATTTCCATTACTAACATCACTTCAAAAAATCCCTAAAGTATTAGGTCAGACAGAGTGTTTGGTGTTCACATGATTCCTTGGTTTGAAATGTTTTGGTTTTAATATTTTTTTTAATTCTTTGTTCCATTTATATAATTATTTGAAATTTTTTTATCATGAATTTCAATTTCTGGTCTTTGTGAAATATTAGTTATATATACAAATGAATATATCTAAGATATAAGAATATAAGCAAAATACATGTAAGACATAAAATATGTAATTCAAAATTATTAACATTAACCCATAAGCACCCAGTGATCTATTCATAGATCACCTACTTTTAGAAAGGCCATTGAAAACAATATTTTTCAATCACTTTTTTTTGTCACTAGCTGATTTCTTTACACATGTAGCCATACCCCCAAAGACATTTTGAAACATTTTTTTCCAGAAAAGAGCAGCAGATTACACGTGAAGTTAACCAAGTGATGCTTCATAGCACAGCTTTCGATTTTGTATCCAACGGAAAAATATTTAAAAGTAAGTTATACTTTTCTTACGTGTTCTACATTTTCAATACCCTTTTAATTGTTCTGTGTTATTTAGATTAGAAAGATAACTGTTCTTATAATTAAATTTTTAGCTTAAACATGCTGATCTATAAATAGATCACTGGGTGTCAGGGTAATACTGTTTTTCTCCCTTTTCATTTTTACCAAAATGTCCAGGTATAAAGTGTTTCACACCACCAAAGAAGCATTAGAATATATGTTTTCTTAGAAGACTGAGTCAGATATCATTACTTTACTGCCAGAGGTGGAAGAGTTAGCTGACGAAGAGTGCTTTGATGATGGTGAAATGATCATTCTGTCGAGAAAAGCATAAATGATTTTGGACCTAACATTAAAGCAGCTGCCATCTACATCTAGCGCCAGTAATGAAAATGAAAATAAAAGAGAATTAAATTGAAATTATATATATAAAAAAAAATTGCAGCCAAAAGTAAATTAGACAAAAAGTATCCCTACTTATGCTTTTAACCCCTTGATGCGTTCGATATTATTTTTATAATTTTTTAACTAAAAACTGCAGAAATTGAATATTATGATCGTAGAGACAGAGAATATATGAATTTAAAAAACTCTACTCTTGCCCATTGTTCTCTGGGTGGTGGTCGCACTGTGAAATCCCATCACGTTTAGGACTTTGAAACTTACTGAGGTAGAAGGGGGGGGGGAACTTACCTTTCTCCGTGCAAGTTTCCAATAAATGATGAAATTTACGAATTTTTAAAAAAATTGTATGTAAGAATTGCATTCTATATAGTTTTTTTTTACATTATTTTACAAAGTAAATTGTCAGAAAAAATTAATAAACATTTAAGTAATTTTTCTGTAGCAGTGAAAATATAAGTACCTACATAATAAGGACGTTTGGCTAAATGGATTAAAAAAACTCAGTAAAATAAGGATAAAAAGAGACTCGGTGTTTTTTTTTTTTTTTTTTTTTTTTTAAATTTCAAACAACAAATTTTTTTGTGACACTGTTCAAAGCATTTTTGTCTTTTTGGTACATGCATAGTCCCACATTGCCCGTTTCGCACGTGTATCTTCTATGAGGTTTCTTCCCTGTGCTACAAAATGTATACTGCCTGGATCTAAATTTCACTGGTATATGTCCAGCGTTATTTAGTTTCTTTTCATCTGACACATGAAATTTGTGGGTTTTTTATGTTAATTAGGGGGCTCAGTGTTTTTGGCTTTGGTACGGATCATTTGTTTCCCATTCATACCTATTTTATTCGTATTTTGTCCCAAAATATTCAGAAAATATTTTTAATTTAAATAAAATTTTAAGCGATTTCTATTTTTAATTATAGCAAAGTATATTTACATTAAATTTAAACCACAGGAAATAATTTATAAAATCACAATACTAGCTTGGGGAGCAAGCATGTTGAGGTCAGAGAAAAGCATCTAGAAAAGAAAGACCTTTTTACTATTTGTTTACTAACAAAATAACTCTGTGGTTTCAAAACCCCTTATCTATATCCGGGTAAAAATAAAGATTCCTATTTGAGAAGCAAGCAAACGCCATTGTGAAGAGCAGTGGTTTCAAGGCGGGACCACCGAGCCTCTAGAGCATTATGACACAATGCTCTAGTGGGGCCGTGGTCGCACCCTCAAACCACAAAGCAAATGCCATACATATAAGAGGATTTTCTTTATATATGCAGTTTAATTATTGCTATTTTTTATTGTTTATGATAGAAATCATGATGTGCAATGAATAACTTTTGAAATTTAAAGTTTTTTATATTAATAAAAGGAAGTTATTTTGTCTCATTGAAAGCAAAATTTTAAAGTACTAAGACCTAAAACATGTATTATTCTGCAATCATTTTGTGTTATTTAGAGGTAAAAGATCAGCAATCAATCGATTTTCACTCAAAAATTTCGGAAAGAAGAGGAGAAAAAAATTTGACGAGCGTCAAAGGGTTAACAGATAAGGTAATTTGTTTGGTGAAAATCTTTTGAGCATTTTAAATATTTTAGAAAATATGAATCCATTTGGAATTTTCGAAGAATTTTTACCTCCGAATTTTACGAATGTGTAATAAATGAAACAGAAAGGTATGTGAAAGTGTGGAAAAATAAGCCAAAGTTTTCAGTTACAATTGCTAAGTTGAAGAGTTTTATTGGTTTGTTGATTTTCTCTGGCTACCATACTTTACATAATGAACATAATTACTGGTCAGAGAAAAATCTCATGGTACCAATAGTAAAAAATAATTTAGAAATTATTTTTTAATTTCGGTTCCTCTAAATGATTTAGAAATTAAATCTGTAATTCATTTTGCCAACACTAATTATGCAGCAATGCAAAAATCAGACTGGGCATTCAAAATAAGAAAATTAATCAAGCATATTTAATCACAGTTTTCCAAAATTTGGAATTTTTGATAAATTTGTCTGTTGGTGAAATGATCATTAGATATTACGGTTATCATTTTTTCAAACGATTTCTTAAAGGCAAATCAGTTTTGCTATAAATCATGGGCCATGCATAGAGTAAAGGGCTACTGTTATAATTTTGACTTATACTGTGGTGTGCAGAATTTTGAAAATACTCCTGAAACTTTGAATGAACTGCTTGGAACACGAGTAGCGAAAAAGGGTATAAAAGACATCTGAAGACATATCGCTGTTGTGTACTTCAAATTGAGGAACAAATTCGAAGAAAAGCATTGGAAGAAATTTGGTAATATCATCGAGACCAAAGTGATAGGCTCTATATATTTCAATAGAAAAGACCATGTTATAGGTAAAAGATGAAACCAAAGAAGGCGCTAGTTTAAAAAATGTAAGGGAAGTCCTATTACGTTTTGTACACAACCTTGTGTTAAATGTTTTCCACTATATCACACTTAAATATTGCTAATTTGCTCAATAAAAATATAACTAATGAAGTTTAAATCAGCAAAATATTTTTTTTCTTTTAAATCTTTTTAGTTGGTTTTAATTTTGAAAAAAAAAAAAAAAAAAAAAAATTTTAAAATTAAATTTGTCATTTTTTAAACAAAAGATCAGAGGGCAGTTACTTGTTCTTTTATTATCAGATGTGCCTAGCGATCTATTTATAGATCACCTATTATCTGAACTGCTAATTACGGTAATTTAATAAAACTTCATAATTGCTTTATTTACGATATATGAAATGTACTTTAAAAATAGTTTTCAAAAATTCTCATTCTAAAATAATTTGCACGTTAATGTGTTAATTAGCCAATAGCCTTTTCTTATTTGACATTTTAATTTGGCTATCTCCCTTTTTTGTTCTAAATTATTTATAACTTCTATGGACAGCATTTTACACACATAAAGTACTTTCATTATATTCTTTATATTGTTGCGTGCGTACGGGTTCGTTATGAAATGAATGCACAAGTCCGATGAAAAATGAACAAAAATTTATTATTATCACAACAGAAATGCTTAAATTTTCTCAAATTATCATGCAGTATCACAATATCTCACAGTAGTTATCTTTTAACTACTTAAATGTACAATAGAACGTAATTCAAAACAGCTAAAGAACGCTAATCCGCGAATTCGCTATAATCAACAACGGCAGTTTTCTAAACAACAACAAACTAAGCAACTACTACAAACTGAGATGTTTTCCTCCTTTTATAAGATTTTAAAATCACGCGCTAGAATTTTCCAGTACTTTCTCGAAATCAAAAAGAGATATTTATTTATTTAACGCACGCGCTCTTGTATTTTTAATTTTTCTGGCTTAGCTTTCTTTTAATATTCGTCACGCGCTGTACTGCGCGAGAAATAAAACCATTTAATTTATAATTGAACTAACATTAGCTTTTTAAATACCAAATTCGTAACAATATTTTATGCATAGAATTTTATACCTAAATACGTTAAAATGTGCACTCCAATTATTATATTTATTTTATACATATTTTTTACATTTAACTTCACATTCAAATGTGTGTATGTTGTACTCAATACATTATTTCCTGGTCAAATGCATAATATTCTACTTTCATCAACTATGTAAATCAACGTAATAGCTGTTTATTTTTAAATTTTTAATATTTGTATTCAAAGGTTTGCCTATCAGTATGAACTGCCAAAGTTGCCTATCAAAAAGCAAAAATTTGCAACCACCAGCTCTACCAAAAATCTCTCTACCAAAAATAAGTGTTGGCAATTCTTTTTGAATGACAACATCTGATGGCAATTCAGAGTCTGGTAACGTATCTTTTCTAAAATGATATTGTCAAAGGAAAAGTTATGAAATATTTACATTTTTTCTATAAATATCAAAATTGATGAAACTGATAAAAATAATCAAAACGGACATTTTAAAGTTATTTTTCACATTCAGTGGATAAAAATTAAAGTTAAATAAATGCACAAAACCTTATCATTGTTTAATTTTAGTAAAAAAATGTACTTTACACAATTATGGATTAAAGATTCAAATCAAGCACAAAATTCTACATTTCAATAAATATTTGAGCGTGAAGTAATATATCTTACAGCAGTTTAAAGAAATCTAAGGATAGTTTACTATATAATTAAAGATCATAATAATTAAAAATAATGCAATAACTTTTGATTATTAATATAATTATATTTATTTACTGAAAATAACATCAATGCAAAATAGACAACACATTATTATAAGCAATAAAAAATCACCTTCAATTTGTATTTCTCGGTCATTCATAGTTTTTAATAACATGGCTTCTTTTCTTTCAAATCTAAATACTCTTAAAACAGCATTTGCAAGAGGAGTCCGGTCCCTATGGCACAAATCGGCTAAAACACTCACAACTTCTAAATCTTCCTCCATTATAAGCTAAAACAAAACAAAAAAACAACCTTCAAAATCACACCATTTGATAACTTCCTAAGATTTTGATTCCAGGAAAAAAATGTATGTATCATTTGCAAACATTTTATTTTTATCAAAACATTACATTAAACAAATGTATTTAAAAAATTCTAAAGAATTGTGCAGTTAAGCTATACAAATTATTTACAGCTTCCTAATATAATTAGGATATACATGGTTTGATAATTAAATAATGAGACTAATTTTGCTGTGGCTAAGATAAAAACACCATTGGTTAACTAATACATTCTCTAAATGGCCAACTTTCAGGCGTAATCCAGAATGACACTACTAAGCATACTGAAAGAATACAGCACCATTTCACATACTAGTTAATGTAAAAATCTTGTTACATAAACAACATGGAGCAAAGAACAAGTTTCGTTTTAAATTTATAAGACAAGCATATGGGCAGAACAGTTCATCCTTTGAAGAGATATTCAGGTCATATCTAAAATCATGCAATTAGTTCCTTCTTCAAAATATGCACAAGATTTTTTAGCATCCCCCCAAAAAAATTGTGTGCATTCTTAAACATTGATCCTATTCCTCAGATTTGTTCTTTTAAGATTAATTTCTGCTCTCAAAACTGAAGTTACCATTGAAAATATACTTCTGCTATGACACTGAAGATATTAAAAAATTATAAATATCTAGTCTTCTACAGTACCACATAAATATATACACAGGTTGTTTTAAGTCTGATTACAATGCTAGCCACCTAAAATGCAACATCATGAATAACAGATATCACTGTTATAGTTATTGGACAATAAGGTGCAAAGGTGAATTAATTAAAACTTTAGCTCTGTTTAACTCACAGATTATGAAAAAAATTGGTATTTTATGTAGCCCCCTTTGCTGGCAATAAATGCTGCAATACAGTTTAGAATTGAAAAACCAAGGCTTTAAATGTGTGCTTGGGACATGTTAGTCCCTGCTGTTTTCCCCCATAGCTTGCCAAAGTTCCTCTGGCATAGCTGTAGGCAATGCTGGGTCACTCATTTACCAACCACTGACCATAGGAGTTCAGTGAGTAATATACAAAGAGAATAGGAAGGTCTAGACAGCAGAAGACCAAGTAAACAACAAAAAATTTGTGAACATTGCAAAGCATGTGCAATCACAATCTGTCCTAAAATTATGTTGCAGACTTGAAGACATTCAAAACTTAAATAAACAGACTGCAGAACTCAGACATGCAATGGCAATTGACTGTGGCAGCAATGCATATTTATGTGGGTGCCGTAGTAAAATCAAAAGACATTGCAAACCATAAACACAAGAAAATTCATAATACAAAAGTCAAGATGTCTGTCCCAGTGTCATCAGACTCAGATACAACTGTAATAGTATTGCTCTAGGCAATAGATGCCTTGCAAAGATTTGCCTTCTCTGTAGACATTATCGAACAGTACATGCTGACACATGTTGTTGTGCAACCAAAATCTTTATATGCTAGGTTTCTTAATATTGCTGTCATTACCATGAGCATAATATAGCTGTTCTCTCATTCGGTGAGCTACAAAACTGGTTGTTCCCATCTGCTAATTGATTCTTCTTACACTCACTGATTCTTATCATGGTGAGTTGAGTATGAGCACTGATTTCTTGGAAAGGTAATACATAATCTTTAAGGGCCACAGATCTCCCTTTGTCAAATTCAGAATTTTACTCAAATCAATGCCTTTTTATTCATGAGGCACACTGAAGCTTTGCATCCAAAGGAACAGCAAAAAAATACATAACCACTTATTGTTCAACCACTTATACATAACCACTTATTGTTATTTAGTATTCAAAACCACTTATTGTTCTCTCTCTTTTATAGTGCTTCATAAGTGCAGCACTTTTATAGTACAGCATAAGTTAATAATATTAAGATATTCCCCTTAACCTATTACACAGAATGTTTTTGTTGAATAAAATATTAGCAAGACTTCAGGGGGTCTTAAGGCTGTGATTTACCCAAACTATGTTTATCAATAAAATATATAATGACTAAAAATAAAAAAAAAACCTAGATTAAAAAAATTTTTAAAGTCACAGGAAAATTATTAAAAAATTATTTCAGGCTAGTAATGCTATTTGAGAAATATTTTTATAATAACATTCTGCAATTCTGACTTTTCATAGGATGCAAAAATCTTTATATTAAAAATTTTTCCAAATATGTATACAGTAAAACGCAGATGAATTTAGTCTTTTATGGTAATGCTTACCTTAGACAAGTCATTTTGGTACTAATATTTGTTAGTTTTTCAGAAATACTGATGACTTTGTGGTGAATGGTCACAGTTTGTCATGAGAAGTTTTCCTACAAGCATTAACACTTATATAAAATTTCTGCAATTGTTTTGCCTGCATAAGGTGAGGCTCAGTCCAATGGTGTTTATGCCAACAAATCACAAATATATAATAGAACTGTTAAAAACAAAAAAAGGATTTGCATTTATTAAGACACACTTATAGACTAAAATCTGCATTAGAGATGAGGTTCCCATAAAAGTTAGTAAAATGTTGTGACTGTACGTAAACATTTCACATAACATACTGCAAAACAGCAGTACAATCAGTTCATGTATATCACCTGTAATCGATCAACCAGGTTCCTAAATACAGCATAGCCACGTTGGACTTTACATGCATTGCTCATAAAAATGTCTAGAACTATTAGATCACAATATTTAAAGAGTTGGAGATCCTCATATGAAGAACCCTCACAGTATATGGCAAAACACCATCATGTAGAAACTAAAGTTTGAAACCAGGTATATAGCTATTACATATGATTACATGAAATTTATATGCACAACTGAAAAATATCATTAGATGCTATGGAAACCTTTCCAATGCAATTTTTATGACGTGAATATGTCTCAATAAGTTACAACACACTCTTTTCCTATTTCTAGCAATGGTGCATACTTTCATCCCATTGTCTTAGGACATTGAAAAGAAAACTTCATCATGTGTAAGAAAAACTACCATTAGCGTTATTAAATAAAAATTCATTACGTAATAATAAATCACAGTTAATACCTCTTTTAGTGCATTGTATTCAGCTAATGGCATTATAACTTCATGAATGTAGCGTATTCTAACACGCAAAGAACCCCAGTCTTCTCGAATAGGAGGTGTCAGACCACCAAGAGGGAACCAATCTTCTATTTCTTCACCACTAATTAAATTTTCTAATTCTACAGTCACATCCGCTAGTAAAAAATTAGCATGACATTTTATTATGTGATACATAAATTATGAAACATTAATTTAATTATTATACATGATACATTATTGAAGATAAATATAATTAGTCAATTAACAGTGAAAAACCAAAGAACAAATTTACCTATTTCCATATCTTTAGAACGTTTTCCTTTATTGTACAGTGTTATAGCAAAAGATGTGATATCAGATGGAATGTCTCTAGAAAAACAGTATCAAACAAATTGTCAAATACAATAAACTAAACAAATTTTTAAATTAAGATTTTGACTGCTTTTAATAAAAATCTAATTTAATTTTTTTCATATATTTTTAATAATAATAATTTAAAACAATAAGCCTTAAAATAAATTTCTTCACCAAAATTAAGAAATAAGTTTTTAATTTTTGACACAAATATAAAATTGAAAAATATGAGATACAACAAACCATGAAGCAAAGAAAGAAATTCTGACTCATGCGGGAGGAAAAAAAAATTGAGCTCTAACATAAAAAGAAAACAAGTTTGTATGTTTAATACATTCAAAACTAAAAAGAATAAAATAAATAATTTCAACAGCAGACAAACAGAATGATTATAATTTAAATATTTCTTAAAACCCAAAACACTATTTTCTCAATACACATCAGAAAAAAAGATTAGCATTGAAATCCCAATTCCCATGATTTCCAAACAGGTATCACCTTTCACGAAGAATAAGGAAGAAAGAGGAATTGATTTAATCATTATTTAATAATGAAAGCCAACTTTTATTAGGCATTAATGTTGAATACAAAGTCTCAATGAATTTCAAAATGACAAATGATCTATCTACTTTCATCAGAAACAAACTATTATGTGCTATAAGTTAATTCCACTCACCATATTCTACATTTATTATATATATACTATAACACAATATGCATTCAGCAAACTCTACTTAGGAAATCAGAAGATTTAAAGAAAAAATCATGAAGATATTTAAATAAAATTAAAATCACTAAATAAAATTGAATAAATTTGATTATCACACGGAACACCTTAAAGAAAGCTAATTTACTATATGTACATTTTCCACATGATTTAAGCAGAAGAAAAGCATGTTTATAAAATTTTCCCTAAAATAGCATTCTGTGGCATCAGAGGGGTTGGTTCACATCCATTGGTCGAGCATTTAGTTTCTAAATATTTTCCAATAATTCTAAAACAATACTCTATGAAATGCTTTTAAATTTGTTAAAAACTTAAAACATTCTCCCCATTACTTTATATCAGCCTCTTTCATTGTTAAATTTTGATTCATAAATATTCACCTACACATAACCCTGAAATGCTATGAAATCAAAATTCAAGAATTCCGTTTCTCAAGTAATTAAATTCAATGAATTTTTCAATGATTTGGAATTGTTAAAAAATATGACAGGTTATGAAACAATGAAACACTTATTTATGCTTTTAAAGAAAATACAAATTTATAAGGAAAAAAAGCTCCAAGATAACAGTTTTTTTAAATTATTATTAAATTCTTTTTTCAACATAAATTGATTAAACAATTTCATTTTATGTGTCAATACATTCTCTAACTTTCATATAGCAACATACTTTATAGTTCATTTATGAAGTTCCACTGTTCAACAATCGAATTTTGTTGAACTTTGTAACTTTGTGTCCATTCATCATTGTTGTTGACTGTACATTTTTGGATTAAAAATAACAGCTATAACTATTATAGAATTTATTAGCTTAATTTATACTATTATTTATATCAATGATTTCATGTACCTTAGATCATAAAAATTATTTTTAAATCATTAAAAAAACAATGCAAGAACATAAATTAAAAGAAAGTTCATGTAAAAAAAAGTGAAAACAACCTTATTACTAAAAAAGTGACCATGGTATTTAAAGTTTTAAGATACAATGTTACTGGTACATGTTTCTCTCTTTTTGCTATTAAGAGAGATTTTTAAAAAATTTCTCCTCATCTTAATGGAGAATATGCTTATAATCATTCCATATAATGGCTAAATGAAGATAATAGTTAAATGTCTTACTACAAAGACATCGACATTCTTCTTATTCTATTCAGACTTTAAAAAAATGAAGAAATTAATAAAATAACCTAAGATGAATTCTTGTTTGTCTCTAAGGCTACTATCATACATCCATTTCTTTCAGATGAACAACTGCTTTAAGCAGTTTTTCTACCACCTTCACCACTGAAAGAAATTTTCACAATTTTTTCCTTTCTTTTGCAAAAAGTTCTAGGTTGTTTGTTTCTAACAACAAATTAGCTATCAGAATTGAATCTTCATCACCAACTATCATTTGAAATGGAGAACTAGTTTTCCCGTTTTCCTTAGTTAAAGTGATCCATAGTGATTGGCTACTTTATATTGTGTGACAAAGCAGAAAAATTGTGCAAAGCAATTGTTCTTCCAAAACATTTTGAATGTGTGATATGACCTTAAGGGTGCTAGCCCTTCTTAGTTTTTCAAAAATTAAGCAAAACAACAACCTCATTTTGGCATACATTTCGAATTCAAAATCTATACCAAAATAAGGCTACCACTTTGTCTAATTTTAAGTTTTACACTGCATGTTTCTCTTCCAGTTTAAGTACTTCAGCTATTATCCTGCTAAAATGCTACAATTATAGTCAAAAGAATAAATAAACAAGTAATAAAAATTTAAATAAAAATGTACACACACATATATTTAAAACTGCAAAATGAGGGAAGAAAAGTTACTATCACAAACCATCAAAATAAAATGAAACCTGTCTACAGAAAATCTACAAAAGCAAAGGGAAAACAATTAGGATAATTTAACTACATTCATTCCAATTATAGAATCTCAAAAATGTCCTATACTCTTTTTTTTTCGTCACTATCTCTCCATTTTGAAAGTACATAATTTGTATGCCTGCCAATTTCCTTGAATACAATAGCTATTTTTTCAAGTCCCTTTCCAGAATTGAACATGGTAATGCCCATTATCAACATGTAACTAAATTACTGTTAAAAGCTGATAATGCAGGCACTTGAAAAATATAGATTGCTAGGACCAGCCTCTGTGACAAATCCCAGTGACAGCAGATGATGTCTTCCAAGTGAACTCTGGCCAAAACAATAAGTTTTAGCCAACATTTTTATGCGAGTTTGACATCAATACTATCATTCAAATTCTTTTGTAAATATTGCAGTTTTTAGTGCAATTTACAACTAAGTTTCTTAATTTCTAACGTTGTATAAGTTTTTATTATTTAGAGTGTGTGCTTCTTATTCTGAATACTGATTCAATTTATGCAACCAAATGACTTCTTCAAATATGGGCTACCTTCCTTCTTCTTATTTTTTAACTACTTTGGGATCAACCATGGCTTTCATTTAATCACAGACATTGTTTCTGGGATTACTGGTACTTGAATGCACATAAAAATCTTCAACTGATGAATTAGAATTTCTCAGAAACTTTTATACTCACAGAAATATGTCACTGCAGTTAATGTATTTTATCTCTAATTAATTATGATTAAGCATGATTATACATCCTCTCTCAAATGTCTTTTACATTGTTCAATAGATTATAATAAAATAATGTTATATTATACGGGGTTCATAGCCACATTTTAGTTAAAAAAATAAGCACCTATAAGCACTTTTCAAGCACATTTTAAGAAAAAAAATAAGCACCTGTCTAATTACATTATACACAACTGCATAGCCTTAAAAATTAGACTCATAATTTAAAATATGAGAAATGCAGTATTTATTAAGAGAGAATAAGCATTACCTCAAACATGGAAAATAATTACTTTTTTTTTTAAATTTTGAATAACAGTTCAATTTAAAGAACTAGTTTACAATGAGAGGAAAAAACTATCCAGAACTAAACTATATTACAAGATTTAATGATGAAATTCCAGTTTGAAATAGAGGAAATAAATAATAATAAGGCATATTTATTCTATTCGCTTGGAACTTAATAATAAATACAATTTATTTTTCCACTCACATTGATATTTAACTAATTTAAATCTAAATTCTGAACATTTTCTAAATTTTCATCGTATATCAGTTTTCCCTTAATAGATATTGCAAGCAAAGTAATTAAAGTAAAAAAGAGGAACATTTATGAAATCAGAAGACAGAAATTTGCTTCATACAGTAAACTTTAACAGTAAAAGCTTAACTACCCGCATACTTGGAAATTGGTGAATATTCGGAAAGTCAAGCGTAACTTGAAAAAGAGGAGCGGAGGGGGGGGGATAGACTGTAGCCGTTCTTTAGGTTTTTCCGTTAAATAAATGCATTTGACAATTCGATATGTGTATCATATAAAAACAAACCAACGGAACAGAAAAATATTCTGCTTTGCAAGCACAGTAAAACTCTTTTAAGTGTTCATAAACAAATCTCAGACCGAACATCAAAATTAATTATCTTTGCAAAATATCGCAAAAGTTATTGCGCAATACATGCGCCGTAATTCTTCCCTACATGATATTACGCAATCGGAATCAACAGCTGCCAGTATTGGGAGAATAAAGAACTAAATAAAGGAAAAGAAAGGATTGGATTGGATTATTCAATTATGGCAAAGCACACGAGGGCTATCCGCCTGAAGGAAGGGATGCCTTCATGGAGGACTTTCTAAGGGAAACTGGCTTGTATACACGTTACACATGGGGAAAACCACGAAAACGCCCATGCAGCCAGCCAGTTCGCGGGATTCGAACCTCGGACCGAACTACCAGTGTTCAGCGTCTAAAGGAAAAAAAAAAAGACTTACCAATCTGGCGTGGTTTTCATTCTAATTTTCAACAGACTGCGTTAAATTTCCGGAATAGAATCATTCTTCGCTTGGGTTGGTAGACCGCAGAACTTTTAGTCCTATTTAATCCAGATTGGAAAGTGACACAAAAGAAAAAAAAAAAGGTCCGTTGCTTGTTTTGCAGCGAACTGTAACAGTTTCAATATTCGAGATATTGCAGAGAAAGGGGGAGAACTGCTTTATTTAAACCATTCCGAATATTATTCCTTAGAAAGCTAATCTGTGTTAAAACACAACCATTTTTAGAAGTTTACTATACTTCAGTTACTGCAACTATGTTATTATAAGCATTCATACATATGCTCATAATATAAGCATAACGATCATAATAAACACGAATGTGAACTGACCAAGCGGAACGAGAATGCAAATTATTAAGATCTTGATAGAAATTCAAACGTGTGTAGTATTTGGGTGGGAGGAAAAGAATGCCGAATGTACCGGAATTTTCTACTTTGACAAACAGAATGATGGGCACCTGTCTATACTCTCCGCGCACACCAAAGGTTATGTTCATGCAGAGAAAGGGGGAAAAGCTATTTCCGGGAGTATGATTCACCATCTGACATTCCATATTAGGAAGAAAAGTTGTTTATTTAGTTTCGGCTTTGGTACGGGGTAAAATTGCGCATTCATTTAAAAAAAAAAAAAAAAAAAAAGCAAAAAATAAGCACTAAAAACAAAAAAATAAGGGCTTTAAAGAAAAAGTAAGCACCTATAAGGGCCTTTATATTTTATTTTCAAATATAAGGACTTATAAGCACTTATAAGGACCGCTACGAACCCTGTTATATGATCAATGAACTACGATACTTATAAAGACTTATCTGCATTCTGAAATAAGGATGAAATTATCATCTTGTAATACACTGAAAACCTTTATTTCAAAATAATGACAAGCAAAAATTGAATTTTCCCAAGTAAATTAAAAAAAAAAAAAAAAAAAAAAAGAAGCAAGTCTTTATCATATCAGTTAATCAGTCAACACTGATTTGTCTATTAAAATATTGCAAAATAATAAGATAGAATGATAAAAGATAATTTCAGTAACAATAGCAATGATAAAATGGAAAACTGATAAAAAGAACAATGATACTTATCAGATGCCACTAACTTGATTATTTCAGGAAATATAAAATGTCTTTTTGAAAAACTGGAGTAAAATAATTGTTTTTGCTTATATGGATGTGTAATGTTTAACATTACATGAAATACTCCTTTTCTTTTGCTCATCTTAGACAAAGACTTTGTCAATCCTGGTGATTTTTTCCTTCCTTTACAAAACATCAAAATTTACATGTGCACTACTGAAAATATTATTTTTTAGCAATTTTGAGAATTACAATACAATTATTTTTTTTAATATTATCTAACTTTAAGGTATATAAATCAGACAATGAGATCATAAAAAGAGACGAGAAAAATATTATAAAATGGGCAAAAGCTGAAGTAAATTCAAATGATCTTTTCTAACAAAAAATTTTCTAACATTAAAATGGTTGGTTTAAATTATATTTAGACATATTTTTTTATTTTTTTACATAGATGTATTTAACGCAGAGTTACTTTTTTAATTAAAATGTCATATAATTTATTTTCTTTTTTTTTTCTTTTCAAAAAAAAAAAAAAAAAAAAAAAAAGTCAAAGAACTCCTAAAGATACAAAAAGTTAACATCTTTATTCTCATCATCATTTCTGTCTCTCTAATCCAATCATGAGAACGACAGTTCTTATCTAGAATGTAAAAGAATAAATACAGTAATATATCTTTGGTCTTATCCTTCTATGATTCCCTTCTCATTTTTATGTACATATGAAAACTTCAAAATTATATCATGGAAAGGAAGAGGGGAGGACCTGATACAATATACTAAAACACATAATAAATCATGCTTACCATACACCAAGCCTTAAGATTTTACAGAAAGGTATATGCTTGAAGAAGTAATAAAATACTAAGACCAAAACAAGAGGGACAGTTTTTTAAAATACTCACTCAAGGATAAAATCTTCTTCCCATATTGGATCAGGTGGACATTTAACTTGGGTTCGACAAACTTTCACTTGATTTAAGGAAATTATACAGAATGGATGAGGTACAAGTCTCACAGGCAATCGGTGAGCTTCTAGTAATGTCAGATGTAGACTTCTTACTTCGGTTACATTGTGGCTTGGTGCCCTACCTCTTGGAAGTTGTGGAGAGCACAATGGTTTGATAGCCTGTATCCATTCCTAAAATAATAATAGAAATCATAATTATTTTATTCAAAATTAGTAATTTTCCAACAGAATTCTTAATTGATTATTAATTATAGCAAAGCACTTGAGATATTTTCTTGTGGATGAATGCCTTTGTATCTGACTTTTTGGGAAATGGCAGATAAAATAATTTTTGCCACGGGCAATAAAACTGAAATTACCAATGATCAACACTAGTAGGAAACATCTTCATGAAAGATTTTCCCATTTAAATGCATTAAGATTTTGTTTTTCAGTTTGCTTTCTTGAAGTAATATCACTCAGTCTAAAATTTCAATATTTCAATCATAAGCTCAGATAGTTGCACAGAGCAAACTTCATTCTGTGACTCAGAATTTGCCAATCATAATACAGCAAGATTTTACAGATGACAGAAACAAACAGAAATCATAAATAAGGTTTAGACTAATAAAATGAAATTCTACAACAAAATACCTCATACACTGAGAAGATATAACATGAACATTAATAGAAAAGAAATTAATTTTACATTATAAGATTCTAGCTAAATTTATTGCCCTTGGCAACTAGAATACTTGAGAAGTGTGTAGTGACTATTTCAAAAGCTTCTTAAAACTGCAATAAATCCAAAGAAGGTTAAAATTTCTTTTAATTTTAACTCAAGAATATTCACAGTCGGCCCCTCTCAGACTTATAAGAAGCCTCCACTTAGGCTTGAACTTAAGACAGAAAAATAGGAAACCAAATTAATTCAAACTAACTAAAACTTATCTGAAACTGCACAGAAATAACTAACTGAGTTGGCCTTTTAAACCTCACCAGTGAATACTAACAGATCTGCAGCAATATAGTCGAAGGTAATAAGATTCGGCTTAAAGCAATGATGTGGCCAGAAGGCAGAACATGCTCTACTGGGAACTTCTAAGCTCTTCTAAACAAGTGGCTGAGACTTCCCACAACTACAGATTCTACCTCATTTACATAAAATTCTATACTGAAAACACATTTTGGCAAGGAGTTAGGTGGGAATTCAGAGAATAAAGGAAAGGGTTTCAAATTTAAAAATAACTATTAGGAAATTAAAATAATCCCTACAACATCATTAAGTATGGTTACAGTCATAATCTTACTATACAAGTTAAGTTAGTTAAAATATTAAGCTGTAATATCTTAACCATTAAGTTTTGAGATACTATGAACACTTAAACGATATTTTTAACACAAATTATTGTATTACTGCAAATTTTAGCTACAAGTAGGATTTTAAAAATGAAGAAACAAATAAAAAATAGCTTTGAATTTAAGCAATCTCTTTTTTATATCTTAAAAATTTTAATAAAAAGTGGTTCAAAATTGAAATAATAAATTAACATTTGTATAAAATTTGCACATGTCCAAAGTTCTAAAAAAATTCAATTGTGTGCCAATTTTATTAATATTAGATTCATGTCTTTGACCTAAATTTCATCATAGCAGTACAAGACAGCAAATGGTGTTTCACAGTCTCTGCCTACTTAGGCAGAGGATGTTTTGAAAGAAATATTTTTTGATGATTTTTTGGAAATGACAGCCAGCGGAAACAACAAGAATATAATTCCTGTATAAACAAAAACTATGCAAAAAATGAGGAAAGGTCCCCAATAACAAAGGATAAAATGCAGGCATATTTTGCCTTATGCAAAATTAACAAGTAAAAAAATATAACACTGATACATAGTAGTTAAAAAGAACTCAAGACATACTTTTTTATGCTATGTCATTTATGTTGTGTAAACACTTTTTGGTTACATTTCCTTTTCTTCACTTTGTCAATAAATGAAGATGGGAGATCATGAGAAGTGCAAAATCCAGATGATTATTTGAAAATAAATTTAAACAAATAGTATATGTGCTAGGTAAAATTGTATTCATTAAAGAATATGGAATGAAATTTTAAGGGTATTACATTATGTACAGTTTATTGCTGTCAAATGAGTACACTAAGTTAGTTTAGAATAAAATATCGAAAGTTATGAAAAATACTATCTGGATGTTTTCATGGTTCAAAATTCATATAGGGGAAAAAAAAAAAAAAATTCAAGACAGTAATACAACTGTGCCATTAAGCATTACCATGTAGCCAGCCAAGTCAGTTTTAGGAAAAAGGCTCCTTATCTTAAGGAACTGATATTGGTGATCTATTCTTAGAGAACTGTTATTAGTGATCAGAAATGTTTAAAATTATTTGAAGATTAAAAAAAAAAAAAAAAAAAAAAAAAAAACACTATATAGCTACTGGGATAGTTACAGAAAAGCACAAAAATATTCCTAAAGACACTGGCACAACATGAGAAAAGAAATAAAAACTTTGCCCTGTAAAAGAAATTTGTCTCCACGTTGATATATAAAAATGGTATGATAAAAAGAAGGTACTTACACATCATCACCAAATTTTCCCTAAAATATGCAAAACTCTGGCACAGAGTTTGGCATGCTCATAACAATCCTTCAATGAACCATTGTCAACATTTTCATACGTGTTTTTACGCTGTATTCCATATTCTAACGGTTTTTTAAAACTTTGGTAAGATTTCTACAAGAATACAGAATTTTGTCACAGTATCTCTACAGGGAACAATGAGCAGATGTGAATGGCTGAGTACTAGCGTTGAAGTTTGCATGATGCCAAGTCCTTGCAATTTTTTCATGTTTGTTTAAGCAAAAACCAATCACTGCACACTTGGGTAAAAAAGCAGGAAAAGAAAATAATGCGAAAAAGTTCAGAAAGATTTGAAAATTAATACAAGTGCTTTATTTTTTAACGCATTAAGTAATACTTATTTAACAATTAAAATCTGTATTTTAAATTGCTAAAGTATGTTGACTTTTCATATATTGATGAGGTTTACTAACTTAAAAGCAAAACAATTACATTTTGTAAGTCAATAAATTAATAACTAGCTAACAGTAGAATGTCATCTATTATATATGAATGATAAAAGTGACTACAACATTAGGTAAATTTCTGAACAATTTTAAAATAAATACATTAATGAATACATGTGAATTTATTAAAATGCAAGAGTTTATCTTTGTGTGTGTGTATCACACAGCACATAGATAAATAAGTACAAAGATTTAAAGTTTAGTGCAAAGCTATCATATCATATCTAGGGACTCATGCGGCTAGGTAGGACATTTCCAAGAACCGAGATTCTAGTGGCACTGGTTTAACTTTTTGAAGACCATATAGCCTTTCATTCAGACCCCAAACAGCTGAAATTCTGATGCTGTTTTCTTCCCTCCCCTAAGGTATGCACTAGCAAATGCAGTTTCCCCAAAAGGATTTTTTTTTTTTTTTTAAATCTTTATTTGTTAAAAGTAGAAAGGATGTCGTTTGAAATCTTCACTCTTCTTTTGTGTTAATGGATGGGGTGGGGAGAAAATTCCTGTAACTCTCGAAAACTATTTTTTTTTTGGGGGGGGGGTTGGTATTTAAACATAGAGATTAGTGAAGGCTTCAATTTTTAAAGAGTTAAATGGGAGGTTTCGAGAAATGTTACATCTAGCCGAGGAAGGGATGTCTTGGCTATGAGGAACATTTCAAAACTTTTTCAAAAATGTTTTGTTCGCAGTTGTGTTCGACATAGATATCAACCAATGAGTCGAAAGTTCTGCTTTTGAATGGAGTTTTGTTGTAGTATAAGTGTCTAAGTCATTTTTAAAATGTTTAAATATTCAATAAATTTATAATCATGGAAATTTCAGAGTAGACAGTATTGAGTAGACTTGGTGATGATGTGCTATTTATGATGATTTGTTTTACAAATTATTCACCACCAAAAGTTCACCAAATTTGTCGTATTTCATGCTGATTGTGTGAAAAGAAATGTCATTGTTATATAATAGATTTTTTTTTAAAATTAAATTTAAGGTGAATATTTTTTTTAAATCTGTATATGTGCGACTTTACTTTTCTGCTGATTACTTTTACTACTTTTAAATTGAAATTACATAGTTACCCACATACTGTAAACAATATATTAGACGTGTAAAAAAGGAAAACATAGATTATGTAATAATGATAATAATAATGAGGATACACATTACATTAATACTAATAAACATACATCAACAACTTCTAAACCATCGCATCTCTCTCTCTATGTGTATGTAAATATATGACTTATTAGACGTGTATGCATATACAGTCAAAAGTCGTTAATCCGGACTCGTCGGGACTTCGGCGATTCCGGATTATCGATCATTTAAATCTGGTAAGATGGCATGCAGAAATTATAAAATTAAAAATATGAAACCGTAATTTATGAAATAAAGAACAATTATTATCTAAAGGGTATCAAAATTTACAAAAAAAAAAAAGCTTAATATTTGTTTACTTTATTAAACATTTCTTTCAATGTAAGTTGTTTAAGTTGCTCCGTTTTTTTATGTGATAATACTTCCTCTTTAATTCCATAAAAGGACATAATTTCTTCTTCAGTTACAAAGTTCCACTGTTCAAGTCTTATAATTGCTGTGTCGAGAATAATGACTAATTTGTCAATCGAAATTTTTTCGTTTTCAATAACCTCTGTGTCACTTTCTTCGCTATCGGAAGCGAATTATAATGACGAGGAATTTGATTTAAATCATATCAAAGACGGAGTACATCGAGATGAAATACTACATTTAGTAAGAAATTATAAGCCAAATAAAAAAAAACATATGCTCTGAAGAAAAAGATAGTGCTGACAGATCAACTTCCAATTCATTGCGCGGCGCGGCGTCCACTAATAATTACAATAAACTAAAATCCATGATTTTAAAGGAATATCAACCAACCCCTAAAGAGTGCTTAAATCATTTTCGTTTTATGCAAAAACTGTCATCCGAGAACTTTGTACAGTTTGCATCAAGGTTAAGTGCAAATTTTGAATACAGTCAAAAGTCGTTAATTCGGACACCCATAATCCGGACCTCAAAGCTACAAACTTTCTGCGCATGCGTCGCTTTCACGCATGCGCACAGGCGTTTACGAGAGCGCATAAGACCCTTACAGCTGCGAATATGTTTGTGCACATGCGCGTTTAATGTGTAATGGAGTTATATGCTAAGCTAAAGTTATCTAATTCAGTTAATGTTGCAGATTGCGTTGATCCTTAATCTTCGAAATGGATCCGGCTTGTTATTTTTTGCAGACTGTTAGAGCAATTTTATAAAAGTAAGCTTGAACTTTCGATTATGTCAAATAGAATTTCCGATATATATTTACTACAAAGCGAAAGTATGTTTTGAAATCCGAAATCTGTTTATCAATTTCACGCTGCTCTGCGGCTGAGGGGGGGGGCAGAAACGTCATTATTAGATTATGATAGATTAGAAAGATTATGTCAAATAGAATTTCCAATATATATTTACTAATATGTAATTTGTATCTACAAAGCGAAAGTATGTTTTTAAATCCGAAATCTGTTTATCAATTTCACGCTGCGGATTGGAAGTTGATCTGCCAGCACTATCCTTATCTTCAGGGCAGATGTTTTTATTTTATTTGGTTTATAATTCCATACTAAGTGTAGTATTTCATTCTGTCTTTGATATGATTTAAATCAAGTTCCTTGTCATTATAATTCGCTTCCGATAGTGAAGAAAGTGACCCAGAGGTTATTGAAAACGAACACATTTCGATTGACAAATTAGTCGGTATTCTCAACACAGCAATTATAGGACTTGAACAGCGGAACTTTGTAACTAAACAAGAAATTATGTCTGTTTAATAGAATTAAAGAGAAAGTATTATCACATGAAACGAAGCAACTTACATTGAAGGAAATGTTTAATAAAGTAAACAAATAAATATTAAGCTTTTTCTTTTTGTAAATTTTGATACCCTTTAGATCATAATTGTTCTTTATTTCATAAATTACGGTTTAATATTTTTAATTTTGTAATTTCTGCATGCCATCTTACCAGATTTAAACTGATGATCTATAATCCGGAAAAATCGATAATCCGGAATTGCCGAAGTCCCGACGAGTCCGGATTAACGACTTTTGAGTGTATTATTGTCAGTTGAGAAATGTAAAAGATTTTAAATCGTTATGTGATCTTATGGTTTCGGATAAAATATTCAGTGAACTTGATCGTGAATTAAAGACCCATATAGCAGTTAAACAGGGAGAGACATGGTTTGAACCCCAAACCTTAGGTTGTGAATGCGATATTTATTTGTCATCAAAAGGTAAACAAAAACCAGAATCCCTTTTTGCAAAATCATTTACAGGTAACGATAATAAAAGAAGCGATGGAAATAATGTTATAAACTTCGTAATTATAACTACAAAAATATTTCTGATGTATATGTATCTGGAGCAAAAGATCAAACATGTATTTTGTGTAAAACTAATCAAAACCACCCATTACAAAATTGTCCTAATTTTAAAAGGCTTTCAGTAAATGAGCGTGTTGAAATTATTAAGCAAAATAACCTTTGTTTCAAATGTTTTTCTTTGCAGTGTAATGCAAAAACGTTTAGAGCCATATATTGTTTCTGTGGGAAAGCTCATCATTCTATGATTCATTTTTATAAACAAAATAAACTTCTTTCCAAAGTAGAGAACGGTGATGCCGAACAAACTCAGTGCAATGCTTCAGTATCAAGGTCAAGCCGAATACATAAATCATCTGTGCTGTTACTCACGGGCAGTGTATATGTTAGCTCTGTTGATAAAACAAAATTGAATAAAATGATGCGCATATTATGCGATAATGGCTCTGAAAGAAGCTGGTGTACGAAGGCCTTTGCCAATTGCTTAAAATTAAAATCAATTAGAAAGGAAAGGTTGTCAGTTTTTTCCTTTGGCTCAGCAAAGCCTACTGAGAAATTATATGAAGTAGTAGAATTAAAATTATCTAGTAGATTCAACCCTAATCAGTGTAGTGAAGTGCTGGTGGCCGATACTATTACAGCGGCATCTGTTTCTGTTCCAAATGAAGAAGTACAAAATATTATGCAGTCCCGCGGATTAGTCTTAGCCGACTGCTGTGACAGTGATATAACCATTGAGATATTAATTGAGGCAGATGTGTTTTGGCAGATTATTGAAGCTTCAGCTTTCGAAAAAATAAACCAGGAAATTACTTGCGTGCCAACGATTTTTGGGTTTGCTTTACAGGGAAGTCAAGATGATTACAAGCCAAATATTAAGACTGCAGTTTCAGCGAATTTTTGTGTAACCGCTTCAGATGTTCAGATATTATGGGAGCTTGATGCTTTAGGAATTAAAGAAAAGGAAGAGTTAAATGTAGTTGATAAAGCGCTGATCGATGAATTTGAGAAAAATTTAAAATTCGTGAATGAGAGATATGAAACTGATTTATTATGGAAGTTTAGTTACGATGAATTAGGAAATAATTATTTTTTAGCTAGAAAGAGGTTTGATGAGTTAGTAAAGGATTTTTCTAAAAATGATTGGGTTGCTAATGAGTATAGGGATATAATAAATGACCAAAAACAAAATGGAGTTATTGAGGAATGTGGTAGAGATGAGCATGAGTATTTTATGCCTCATAGAGCAGTTATTAAAGAAGATAAAGAAACAACTAAAGTTCGTATAGTCTTTAACTGCATTTCAAAATCTAAAGGTAATCTTTCTTTGAACGATTGTTTGGAAATTGGCCCAAATTTAAATCCAAATATTCTTGATGTGATTCTAAAATTTCGGAATTACAAAATAGCGTTTAATGGTGATATAGAGAAGGCTTTCTTAATGATAAAAATTTCTGAAAGAGATAGAAAATTCTTAAAATTTCTTTGGTATTCAGATAACCCTAGTGAAGAATATAAAATTATGAGAATGAAAAGACTACCCTTTGGATGTAAAAGTTTCCCTTTCATTTTGAGTGCTACGATAAAGCATCATATAAAAAAATATAAGGACAGTAAACCGAAGTCATTTGAAATGTTAAATTCATCACTTTACGTAGACAATTTATATTATGGTGGAGACAGTGTGAGAGAATCATTTGAGTTGTCGTCGGATGCTGTATCAATATTAAAGAGTGGTGGATTTAATTTAAGGAAACTGAGGTTGAACAGTAGAGTATTAGAAAAATTGTGGATAGAAAATGGACTTAGTGACAGTTCAACAACTGAAAGTCCTAGGGTTGAATTGGAATTCTGATAGAGATGAGTTGTCGTTGGAGGTGAAGAGTTTGGTAGATTTGTGGAAAACGTCGCGACGCACTAAAAGATGTGTTTTACAGATAGCTGCAAGAATCTTAGATCCTATTGGTTTGATTGCACCGTTCGTGATACGTATAAAGTTATCGTTACAGGAAATTTGGGAGAGAGTGTGTGATTGGGTCGAAGAATTGCCGGAGGACTTGCAGCAAAAGTGGATAACGTGGTGTAAAGAAATTGAAAAATTAATAGACGTTACTATTCCGAGATATTGTTTTCTGGATTGTGAGAATGAGCAATCCGAAGTACATGTGTTTTGCGATGCTTCACCAAGTGCTTACGGAACTGTTCTTTATTTTAGATATTGTGAGAATAATGGGAATTACAGAGTATCTTTTATAATGTCGAAAAGTAGAGTGTCACCGTTAAAGAAACTAACGCTGCCATGGTTGGAGCTAATGGCCATGGTAATAGGTGCTATAGTGGGAAATTACCTTAAGAGTGTCTTTAAGGATAAAATTGGAAGAATATTGTTTTGGAGTGATTCTTGTATTACGTTGCATTGGGTGAAGGGAAGTGCGAAGAGATGGAAACAGTTCGTTGCCGACTGGGTTGTGGAAATTTAGGAAAGATTGAGTCCAAGTGATTGGTATTATTGTCCGTTTGATGATAATCAAGCAGATTTGCTTACTAGAGGAATCTCGGCTGAGAAGTTGGTACTTAATGAAAAATGGTGGTCAGGTCCAATTTGGCAAAAAGTTTTGAGAGTTGGCTTAAACACTGGGTTAGAGGGTTACCAAATGTAGACAGTGCGGAAATACTAAGAGAGCAAAAAAATTCTGTCAAATGTTTTGTAGCTCAGTTGGAATTAGTTGAGCAGCTTTGGAACAAATTTTCAGTTTGGAGTAAGTTGCAGAGAGTTGTTGCTTGGTGTTTAAGGTTTATAAGAAATGTGACGGGGAATAGGATTTTGGCTCCTTTCTTAACATGTGAACTAAAAGAAGCGCATGATATTCTAATCAAACTAGTCCAAAGAACTGAGTATAAAAAGGAAATAGCTACTTTAGAGAAAGCGAGAGTGTTAAAGAAAAGTTCTTTAATTTCTCTAAATCTGTTCTTAGACAACAGTGGCATACTATGTGTAGGAGGACGTTTAAAGAAAAGCCAGCTTACCAGACTCTGTGAAACATCAAATAATATTGCCTAAGAATCATCCTGTTACAAAATTGTTAGTGACATTTTATCACCTTAATTATATGCACAGAGGAGTACAATTAGTTAACTCTGTGATGAAACAAAAGTATTGGATTATAGGAGCAAAAACTGCAATACGTAGAGAAATAAGAAAGTGCGTTATCTGTGTCAGATTTTGCTCTGAGTTTTCGAAACAAATGATGGCTGATTTACCTTCTGCGAGAGTGAATCCCAGAAGACCATTTCTTAAATGCGGAACTGACTTTTCAGGACCATTCTTGATCAGCCCTAGACGTGATAGAGGAGTTAAACCACTGAAAATTTCAGCTGATGACAGGGTCATGAGGGCCCAGTGTGTTACGCCATCCATTGCTCGCCGAAAGAGCGCGCTTCTGATATTTGTATAAAGCTAAAAAATGAATGAAGTTTTCTATGATTGTGTTTCAGAGATGTGGCAACACGCGATTATTTTTATTGTAATTGTGTTCTAAAGTCAACTGTGTTTCAAGTTTGTACGTTGGAGCAAGAGTAAAATATTTATGATATTTATTGTGTAAAGTTTTGATTTCCAGCCCATTCCACAAAGAGGTGAACATAATAGTATGAATACAAAAATGAACATTGCCAAAAAGTTTATTTGATATTACTTCTAATTCATATAATGATCATATAATTGGGAACAACTGTAGTCATCAGTTCTTTGCACATTATCATGGATCTGGAATACACAGTTGAAAAATAATTGAAGTGCATTTTGTGCATTAGGCTAATCATTAAAATTCGCCCATTTCCACACAATCTTTGCATTTGTAACTTACTCGAGAATTTAAACAAAAAGACTGAGCAAGTAGCCTTTATGAAATAATTAATATTTTGGGAATAAAATAAATATTTTTCACTCATCACAAAATATATATTAGTAAATGACATTATATTGTGTACATAAAAGTTATTAAATAAATATATAGACACAAAAATATTGTTTACAATAATAAAATCAGAAATAATTAAAAATAACTGAATGTGCGATGTAAAAGTATTTACAAAAATATATACAACAGATCATTGCAAGAATCGGAGTAAAAAAATATACAATTTATAAGTAACAATTAATGTAATAAACACATGTCATTTTGGCAAGGTACTGAGCCAACAGTATTAAAATAATTATAAAATATATTATGTATATACATGGAATTTGAAAATTAACATCTCTTTCGCCAATCTGAGTGATAACTGATTCCTGTTTGGCTTTCAAGTCTGTTTACCAAGTGAAGATGGTAACCTGGCTTCGTGGAAGCGCAGTTTCGAGATATGTTTCTTTCGACTTCATGTTTTGGCAACGGATAGTGTATGTAACATGGGTTTTACAGACAGGGCTCATGTGCACATTGAAGGAATTTTTTCAAAAATTCAATGTAAACTTTTTTTAAAATGTAATGGTGAAATGATTTTCAGTGGATTTTTCAGATAAAATCCTACCTTAAAAATCAACCAAGAATTTCGCCAGTTGCATAATCCAATAAAGGAGGGAAAAGTCCAGTTCTGTAACATAATTTCAACAATTTTTGGAAGTTTTCCAAACAACTACACTTTTTTTAGCTTTAAAATTCCCACATTGAAAAATACAGATTTCATACTGTCCTAAAATTTTCTGAGATTACATCAATAAACCTTCACCTTCATTCACTTAAAGTGATTAAAAAAATAAATACTGAACATTTTTCTTCTTTAAACAAATATGCAATATTAAAGCAGAGGGAGTTTTTTTTTTTTTTTTTTTCTTTCTTTAATAATAACCTCACTAGGAAACCACAGGACTTTGCTTGGACATACTGATACAAGGCAAATTTCAAGAATGTGATATTATTCAACATTCTTTCCTTGAAGGTATATAATTTATTACTCATTTTTTGATCCACTTCAGCTTTCATGCTAAAAAAAATTACACTCATGTCCATAAATTAAGGATAATGCAAAATCAGGGAAAGGAAGAGTTAGAAGCAAAACAAATTTGACTTATTTGTAAAGCTTATTTATTAAACAAAAGGTAAAGAGCAACAAAAGATGCTATATGTTTGATATTATTAAAAAAATTGGCAATTTTTTCTACCTGGAGCAAATTAAAAAAAAAAAAAAAAAAAAAAACTATTTACAAAAAACCAATATTACATGGTTGGCATGATTGTTAATACATTGTATGTCTGCCAGACGATGCAATACAGTCCGTACAATGCCTAGGCATGCTGAGCATCAAATTATCGATCTGATCTTGAGGGATCAAAAACCACTCAAAAAGCAATGCTCTCCGAAGTTCCAGTAGACATGTAGGAGGAGGTTGACGGGCTGGAACTTGTCGGCCAAGCATGTCCCACACGTGCTCTACTGGATTCAAGTCCGGTGAGAATGCAGGCCAGTCCATACGGGTGATATCCTCCGATTGAAGGCATTCGCTTACGATGTTTGCACGGTGAGGACGGGCGTTGTCATCCATAAACACAAATTGTGCACCCATGGCGCCCCGAAACAAACGTACATGTTGTTTCAGAATGATGTCACGATAGATTTGGCTTGTCATGGTTCCAATTTGAACATGCAGGTCAGTTCTGGAACCCAGAATAATTCCACCCCAAACGAGCACTCCTGCACTACCGTAACGGTGTCGTTCAATGATGTTTTCTTGGTGGTAACAGGTACCTGGAGCTCTCCATATGAAAGTCCGGCAAGAATCAGACTGCAAGCTAAACCTGGACTGGTCGGAAAACATCACACAAGCCCACTGTTGCGGTGTTCACAATGCATGCTCTCTACTCCAGGCTAACCGCAGGGGACAGCGAGTTGCAGTAAGTGGAACACATCTGACAGGTCTACGAGGATACAGACCAATCTGCCCTAAGCGTCTGTACACGGTCTGCCTTGAAATTGTCGTACCAGTGGCTGAAGAGACAGGTCTGAGGCTGTGCTCCGTCTGTTCCTTTTGGCAGTAACTGCCAAATACCGGTCCTCATTCGGCGTTGCAAGTCTGGGGCGACCTGTGCTGTAATGTCTACTCACATTACCATCATCTTGGAATCGTTGCCAAAGCCTGGAGATGAGACTCTGGGCATTTCCAAGTTCGTCTGATACTTCCAGTTGGGTATGCCCACATTCCAGACGGCCGATAATTCTACCATGTAAAAAATCATCCAAATGCGTCCTTTGTGTCATAACTATTCGGTTATTGCATTGAAATGCTTATATAGCGCCTGCGAACAATTTTACTTCTTTGCCTGTATTTCTTACATATCACTCTCTTACACTCTCGTCATTGTGACATACCATCGGTGTCATCTGGTTACTTCCTGAAATTTGCATATGATTCTTGAAGATGTGTGTAGTGATTTTACAGGTGATATATTTATTTTAGAGTTTGATTTCCGCGTGACTTCGAATTATCCTTAATTTATGAACATGAGTGTATTTGCAAAGAAACATTTTTTTCTTATAAGAATTCTTTTGCCATTTAATGCATTGTTCTTAATTTTATTAATTATGAATACATTGTTCTTAATTTCTTTTTATTAAACTGACTTTTTTCTTCTAGTTATATTTTTTGCTTGTCATTTCATGTATGAACCAAGATACTTTAAAAAGTGATTGGCATTTAGAATTAACTGCAACAAAATCTGACATACCATTTATAAGTTTTCATATATTTTCCCCCACATTTAAAAGTTTATTTATTTAAATTTGAATTTAAAAGTTTGTTCTGACGTCTTAATTTGATTATCATGTATAACACTATAGTATTTTCTCAGAATAACTTCATATTTAAAGCTCATTTTTTATTAATTTTTTCCTTTGTTATATTAATTTCTATTGATTAAATAAAAATAATCTTAAACAACTTGAATTTTTCTTAAGAACTGTCAATTACAAAATTTTGCATGCTATTCTTTTGTCATTATCACAGTATATTTCATTAAGTTGTAATAAAAATAGGGTTTGGAAAAAAATAGTACAAAAACAGCCATTACATTTTAAAACAATACTAAAGTTTTTACTTCACTGTATAACTCATATCAATAATAGGCAATTTTCATTAAATCTATTCTTTTTAATCACAAGGCTGCAATAATTTTACACAGCTTGTTGCTATAATTCATAGCATTTTGCTTAAGTTGTTTCTCTGTTTGCAAAATGATACACTCAAAACTTGCAATGATTTCTAATTCTCTAACACAGCCAATTTATTAAAATTGTATATATATATATAAGATATAATAAAATACGATGGCCACGCTAAGAAATGATTTGTTTAAGATATGATAAAATATGATGGCTGTCCTAAGAAATGATTGGCGACCTCAAAATTGACCATTTTAGATTTCAAAATTGACTTTCTTCCAAATTCGAGATCTTTCCAAATTACATAACACTGCTTGAAAAGAGTACTATACCCTAAAATTAACCAATTGCAGATTAGCTGTACATAGGCACCTGCCTAGTATAAATATTGTTTCGCGAGTTTGAGAATATTGACATTATTCCTTTTCTTAACTTCTGCCCTGCAAATATCTCTGCACTGCTGTGTTTACTTTTCTAAGATGATGCCATACTTTTTTAACCTGTGTACATAAAAATTATTGTATTCAACTATGATCGAAAAGTATATTGTCTACAAAGAAATGATGTGATATGTGTAAAAATAAAGATGGTGATTCTTCAAATTCAGTTTCGTTAGCTTAATCTTCATGCCTTCACCCTCAGCCATGATGACTGCTGGAACTATGCAGTTTTCAAGCAGCACATTAAAATATCACATAGTAGGAAAATGAAATTCAGTAACCAGTAAAATCCAAATGTCTTTATGAATTTGGTTCTAAATTTCTTACTTTTTGTCTATCACTGATTAATTTTTCAGCAGCACATTACACAAAAAAAATATTGGGATAGTTTTCATGGTTGCCACTCAAACAGGAGAATGAAATTCCCTGACTTTTCCAGGTTTTCCAGGTGTGTTTCAAGAAAATTCCAGTCTATCCACATAATGCATGTTGGCTGTGCTAAGAAGTAAATTAATTATGGTATTACTTGTGTTGGGTAGCAAATTCACTTAATTATTCACTTAATCCCTGGGAACATTTATTCTTAATTATTCTTGGTATACTTTGTTTGATAATTTTGTTTACTTTTCAGCTTACGAAACTTAATAAAATTTGAGATATATATATTGAATAACAATTGTATGTTTTATTTAATTATTACTCATGATCATCACCAGTTCAACACGAGGTTAATCCAGTCCTTATCACAACACAATGCTAAATAGTTAGGTTAGATTTTAGGTAAATTTAATTTGTGTAAGGTGTCTTCTTAAAAGGCACCTTACACTTGAAAACACAAATATAATTATAATAGGAGTTTTTTCCTCCACTGAAGATGGAGATTAGAATCTGCCCAATCTGGAATAAAATAAGGCTTTTTTTTGCAGACATTCTGCAGCTAAATGAAAGAAAGAAATCTATTTAATAATATTTTTTTAATAAATCGAGGTATTTTATATTTATTTCGCAGCATACATAAGGAAAAATACATGCATTAAATTTCGTGATGGTAAGTTATCATACTGCTAGAAATAATTTCAGGATTATGCCAGAGAAAATTTCCTGAAATTTGGAAATATTACTTACTAATAATAAATAAAGTTAACATTAAATCATACAAATAACATAAAAATAAAGATAATTATTTAAAAATTGAATTAGAATAATCAACGATATTTTAGGGAATATAGTTATATTACATGGTTAGCCTAGATGCCTGATTACTATTTTTTTATTTTACTGCAAAATGACAAATAATGTATTTATTAAAAAGAAAAAAAAAAAGGTTTAAAAAGATATTGTGGTAAAATCCTAGTACAGTACAAAGTCTGTAATCCGGACGATTCGATTATCCGGAATGATCTATAATCCAGACCTCAAAGCCACAAACTTTACGCATGCATGTAAAGAATGTGCATACACTATGTGCATATGCTTTATGCATGTGCACGTTGAAAGAAATGTTTAATGATAATAAATATTAAGCTTTTTTTTTTTTTTGGTAAAATTTGATACCCTTTAGATCATAATTGCTTTTTATTTCATAAATCACGTTTTCATATTTTTAATAGTATAATTTCTGCATGCCATCTTACCAGATTTAAATTGATGATCTATAATCCGGAAAAACTCCTAATAAGGAATCGCCGAAGTCCCGACGAGTCCAGATTACGGACTTTGTAGTGTACATGGTATGGTCTTGGCATGATTATGAAAATTGTCGCCAAGACCAAAATGACCCGTTTACTGCTCATCATCATGCCGCCAAATTCCGTGTGTACCGTACTTGGAGGTTATTCTAACCAAAGAATGTCTGTGTAAAGAAGAAAAGGTTCCATACACGTAATGCTATTATGCCGCTAGAAAGCGGAGGGTAAATTTGCCAAGGGATTTGCCAATAGAGCCTGATGGCCAGAATTTCCCTCTACGTGATGTGTACCGGAAATTGAGAAACACGTGTTAAGAAGAAACGTTCTTTGACGAAAAAGATAACTACGAAAATCCGTTTTTAAATTATTAAGATTTTTTATTTATTTTAGAAAATTTAAAGAAACGTTTTATCAAAGAACACAAAGTTTCTTCTTCAACACACGTTTTATCAAAGTGTCTTCTCGAATTTTTTGCAATAATTTAAAAACAGATTCTCGTAGTTCCCGCCTCAAAATAACTAATCCATGAATTAATTTACTTGCGCCAAAAAATATTTTCTTTTCCTTTAGAGTTTAAAGAAATTTCAAACAATAACGTGACCTTCGAGCTTTGGCGACAGATATATCGCACATGCACAGCTGTTTCCCTCTATGATGGAACGGAGCCACATCTGTTGCAGAGAGGTTTTACTTCTTTAGAATACATATTCTTTGATTCTAACCTCCATAGTACCGTATACTAGAATTAAACCCATTTTGTTTTATACAAGAATAAGTACTTTCTTTATTTCAACATGCACTGCACATAAGATTTTCTCGATTCCCAAGATTACTGAAAATCAAAAGTTGCGGGAAACTTGCTTTGCCTTTCTAAAAGACAATCAAATTGGAGATGCGAAAATTGGCTCTATGCCAGTTGCCCGAATGACACTCACGCGATACACAATTAGGCAAAAAAGTTATCTCTTCCGACGTCGACGCAAAACTCGCTTTTTTTTGGCGGGATCGTTGTATGAAATTAGCTGACTTTTCCAGATTTTGACTAAAATACCTAAATTCCCTGAACGTTTTGGTCAATTTTCACTTTTTCCGGTTTTCCAGGTAGCAGTGCAAACCTTAGTTTTGTTTTAAAATAAATTTATGATACTGTTTCATATACAAAGTCTGACCCCCCCCCCCCAAAAAAAAAAAGAAAGAGAGAGAGAGAGAGAGAGAGCCTGGCCCAATAAATCATTGTACTTATAGAATCAGCTGCCTTTGACATTTTCACCTTCAAAGTAGCAATCACACGCTTCTGCATTTGGCACTGCGATTGCTGGTAACAGTTCTGGAACAATGTTTTTGGAAGGCCGTTCAGGAGATTCTCCATTTTTGCCTGAACCTCTTCAACTGAGGTAAAATGGCTTCCCTTTAAGCAAGATTTAAGTTTAGGAAATAAAAAATTAAAAAAAAAAATTAAATTGCATAGAGCCAAATCAGGTGAATAAGGAGTATGCCTCATCACAGTAATGTTTTTGCTGGTCAAAACCTGCTTGACAGATTAGGGCTGCATGAGCGGGTGTATTGTCCTGGTGCAAGAATTATCCATCACTCCACAACTGTTGACTTTTTCCCTAATATTTTCATGAAGTCTTTTTAGTACTTCAGTGTAGTAGTGTTGATTAATAGTCTGACCACTAGGAACCCATTCAATGATTATAATTCCATTAATGTTGATGAAGACAATTAACACTGCCTTGAATTTTAATATGCATGCTTTGTCTTTTTCCCTTGAAAAGCAAATTTGCCATTCACACACAATGTGCACGAGACAGAATTTCATCTCCATAAGCCTCAGTTAACATTTGAAATCTTTGTGTGGCTGATTTCTTAAGATTCACTTGATGTTGATTCGCTGTTTCTTTTTTACATTAAATATTTTTTCCGGCAGAATACAGTTGCACATGTTAACTCAATGATGCAGTACTCCCAACTGGTGTGATCAGTTAAGTCGAAACTGTCCGCATGGTTAGAGGAGGTGTGGGGAATGATGTCACCAAAACAGTTGTTGCCAAATCCACTCTTTTTTCAACCTACACACACCTAGTCTCTCTCTCTCTCTCTCTCTTTTTTTTTTTTTTTTGCATCACACAGTGTATGTACTTACTTTTCATATTTGGAAAAACACCTGAATTTTACACATTGATTTCTCCAAACATCAGTATAGATGTATATTTAATACTAAATTTTTTCACATAAATTTTCTTAATGATTAAACAAATCACCATAAATTTTAATCTTTACAGAATCAGATAGATTGAAAAGTAATTTTCGTATGATATATATTATTTTTAAACGTTTAACCTAATTTACTGAAGTTTAGCATATTTCAGAAATAATTAAAATTTTTAGCTTCATGTGGTCGCTAACAATGAGAGATTTTCTAAGTTAAACGATTCAATCCTTCATTTTCAGAGATAATAAGATCAGATTTCTAACAGGGTTTGTAGCCACATTTTAGTTAAAAAAATAAGCACCTATAAGCACTTTTCAAGCACATTTTAAGGAAAAAATAAGCACCTGCCTAATTACATTATATACAACTGCATAACCTTAAAAGAAAAAATTAGACTTGTAATTTAAAATATGAGCAATGCAATATTTATTAAGAGAATGAGCATTGAAATTTCAGTTCAAAATATAGAAAATAAATAGTAAAAAGCCATATTAATTGTATTCGTTTGGCACCTAATAATAAGTACAGTTTATTTTTCCACTCATATTAATATTTAAATAATTTAACTTAAATTAAAATTCTGAACATTTTCTAAATTTTCATTGCATAACAGTTTTCCCTCAACATAACTTGGTTGGAACTTTAATAGTGGCAACTATTTATTTACAAATAATACAAAAGTGATTCATGTCACCATGTTTTACAGTCCTTCAACATAGTCGCCAGCATTGTGTACAACCCGTTTCCAACGATGTGTCGCAGAATACCTGTAGCAGCACCTGTTTTGTTGATAGTTTGAATGGACCGGTCTACTGCCGCAAGAAGCTCAGGAACAGTTTGGAAGCGAGTGCCACAAAGTGGTTCCTTCATCTTAGGAATTAAGTCATAGTCACAAGGGCTTAGATCTGGGGAGTATGGTGGATGGTAAAGCACTTCCCAGCCCCATCACTTGAACAAATCAGTCACAGCTTGCGCTGCATGCGGCCAAGCATTGTCATGCAAAATGAGAGGAGAGCTCTGCAGAAAGTGTCGCCGTTTTTTTCTCAAAGCTGGTCGGAGATTGTGCTCCAAAAATGAGCAGTAATACTGCGCAGTGACGGTCTGCTGTGGGGGAACGGTATGCGTTAGGATGACACCATCACAGTCGTACACGAGAATCACCATAACTTTCACATTGCTGGTGTTCTGACGAAATTTCGAACGTCGTGGTGACCCGTGATGACGCCATTCGTTTGATTAGCGTTTCAGTTCTGGCTGGTATGATCGGGCCCAAGTCTCATCCAACGTAATGATACGGTGTAAAAAAGCATCTCCTTCGCGCTCCTAGTGGATTCGGGCAGCATCATATTGTAGCCATTTCTGCATTTCCGTCAATTGATGTGGAACCCATCGTGAAGCAATTTTTCTCATGGACAGGCGTTCGTTCAGAATCTGCAGCATAGTCGTATGCACTAATCCTGTTTGTCCGGCCAGCTGACGAATCATTTGGCGGCGATCACTGTCCATTAAAGCGACAACAGCTTGCATGTCTGCATCGCTGACATTAGGACGACCTGGCCGCAGCATGTCTGCCACGTTTTGGCGTCCTTCATTGAATGCTTTCACCCATCTTGCTACGATTTTGTAAGGCAATGCAGATTCCTCGCAAGCCTCTTGGAGCCCTTGATGACACTGTTGTGCTGTACGACCTCTGGCACTTTCAATTTTTATCCAACAACATTGTTCTTGTTTTGAAAACATCCTGACAACACATACTTTAGACCGCAAGCTAATACAAGGATCCGTTCTTCGCGTCACTCCGCATGCGCGTGACGTAGGCAGGACGAGTCTTTTTGCTGAGACGTAAGGAAGGTATGTAATTTACGTGTGGTATACGCGATATTCTTTGGTTTTGTTGCGTAGCGTTTTTTCAGCTGTGTTGCCACTATTGAAGTTCCAACCCTCGTATATTCCAAGCAAAGTAATTTAAGTAAAAAAGAGGCCCATTTCTTTGCTTCATGCAGTCATCTTTTAACAGTAAAAGCTTAACTAACCCGCATACTCGGAAATTGCCGAATATTCCGGATAGTAACTGGAAAAAGAGGAGTGGGGAAGATTGTAGCCGTTCTTTAGATTTCTCGGCTAAATAAATGATTTTGACATTTTGATACGTGCATCATATAAAAATAGACCAACGGAACTGAGAAATATTCTGTTTAGAAAGCATAGTAAAACTTTTTTAAGTGTTCATAAACAAATCTCGGACTGAACATCAAAATTAATTATCTCTGGAAAATACCACAAACGTTATTGCGCAATACGTGCGGTGTAGTTCTTCCACACGTGATATTACGCAATCGGAATCCACAGCTGCCGGTATTCGGAGAATAAAGAACTAAATAAAGGAAAAGAAAGAGACTTACTAATCTGGGGTGTTTCTGATTCTAATTTTCAACAGACTGCGTTAAATTTCCGGAATAGAATCAATCTTCGCTTAGGGTCTTAGTTTGGTAGACCGCAAAAACTTTTAGTCCTATTCAATCCAGATTGGACAGTGACAAAAAAAAAGTCCGCTGTTTCAATATTACAGATTTTGCGGAGAAAGGGGTGAACCTCCCAATCTCCGTACTGTATAATGTATCGGGAAAAAAAAAATTTTTTTTTTTTTTGACTGTTCGGTTACTTTCCTTTTATTTAAGCCATTCCAAATATTATTCCTTAGAAAGCTCTGTGTAAAAACACACCCATTTTTGGAAGTTTATCTATACTTCAGCAGTTACTGCAACTATATTATTATAAATATTCATTCATATACTCATAATATAAGCATAATGATCATAATAAACACAAATATGAGCTGACCACGCGGAACGAGAATGCAAATTATTAAAATCTTGATAGAAATTCAAACGTGTGTAGTATTTGGGTGGGAGGAAAAGAATACCGAATGTACCAGAATTTTCTACCGTTTTCGCAATTCTTTGACCAACAGAACGACGTGCACCTGTCTGTACTCTCGGGCGTACCATAGGTTATGTTAATGCAGAGAAAGGGGTAAAGCAATTTCCAGGAGTATGATTCACCATCTGATGTTGAATATAGGAAGAAAAGTTGTTTATTTAGTTTCGACTTTAATATGGGGGAAAAATGCGCATTCATTAAAAAAAGCACTAAAAGCAAAAAATAAGCACTAAAAACAAAAAAAAAATAAGGGTTTTAAAGAAAAAGTAAGCACCTATAATGGCCTTTATATTTTATTTTCAAATATAAGGATTTATAAGCACTTGTAAGGACCGCTACGAACCCTGTCTAAATCAAACGAAACTTCAGATTAACTGACTATAATCTTATATCACAAGACAGATCAAAAGACCTTCTGAGAAATGTGATATCATTTACTTCATTATTATGCTGAATGGAAGGAATAATTTTCTAACATTCAATGACAGTGATTTTCTTTCTTTATCATTTCCTATCTTTCTATTCCTTCCTCTAAAAGCATGGGGGGCGGAGGTGAAAAATACTTGCTCATGAAAATTCATGAAGAAAAATTTCAAAATGAAATCTTCCAGAAGTCATTTAAAAAATAAGAATCTGAAATTCAAAGTATCTTTTATTCAGATAAATATGATATATAAGACTGGCTACTTTATTTTTCATCTATTTGATAGTTTTGATTTTAAATCCATCATTCATAGCAGCTCAACAAATGCAATTTCCTAACCAAGCAAAAAATATTTATTTATAAATTAATACATTTATCAAAAATAGTTAAAAATAAAATTTTTTTTTAAAATATGTATAGTACAAAGTCCGTAATCCGGACTCGTTGTGACTTTGGCGATTCCGGATTAAGGGTTTTTCTGGATTATAGATCATCAATTTAAATCTGGTAAGATGGCATGCAGAAATTATACAATTCAAAATATGAAACCGTAATTTATGAAATAAAGAGCAATTACGATCTAAAGAGTACCAGAATTTACAAAAAAAAAAAAAAAAAAAAAAAAAAAAAAAGATTAATATTTATTTGTTTACTTTATTAAACATTTCTTTCAATGCAAGTTGTTTAAGTTGCTTCGTTTTTTGTGCTAAACGCGCATGCGTAAACATTAAACACGCATGCGTAACATTAAATGCGCATGCATAAAGCATACCAATAAAAAAGTTTGTGGATTTGAGGTCCGGATTATAGATCATTCCGGATAATGGACGTCTGGATTACAGACTTTGTACAGTATTTTGCTATTTTTTCAGTCAGCTATTTTTTATTTGGATTTCCATAGACTTTTCTGATACTTAATTTTTCATATGAATATAGCTCCCCCCGCTTAAATGATTAGCATATTTTTAGTTAAAAACTGATTGATAGCATATTTGATTATAATATATGTTACCTGAGTTAGATCTGGAGAACTTGCACATAAGTAGTAAACCGTGCTGATACAAGGCAAAGCACGTTCAACAAGCTGGAAGCAATTAGGTCTGAAAAATATAATTCATATAAAAATATACAATGCTTTAATACATGCAACTAAAATTATGCTTCTTAAAAAGATGTGATGAAAATTTATTACTTTAAATACTTACCTTTCAAATAAACTGTCATGCACCATGTATAAATAAGTATAACTTAATTCAATTAGACCTTTCGGTTTTGTACGCTGAAAGAAGTATGCATTATATAAACAACAGAAAGATGCATTTAGAGTCGAAATATTTATATAATCTTTAAAAACCATATCTTCCCAAAAACAATTACTTCATGATTAAATTATGTTTTCAAAAACATATATACTTCATATTTATAATGTTAGCTTTTCTACAACACAGACAGTAATTTCAGAGTAAATGGAAATTAAATCTATGCATATATGTTCATATTTGATAGCTATTTTCATAACACATTGATAATCTGAATTAGGACTTTGTGCAGGAAAAAAAAAGAGAAAATAAAAATTTTATATGAACTTTTCAAACAAAATGCTTGGTTAAAAAGAAGTTTGCTTTATCTGTGAAAATAATACAAACTTATTATTTATTATTTTTATATATTTATTTATTGAATAATATTACTGATTTTACAACAGAATATTTGGATTATATATAACAACCATATAATTTCCAATTCATCATAACTAAATTCATTAATCATAGAATAAGAACTAATGAGAATGTAATTTAAATTTCACTCTTTGCTTCGATCTAAATATTTAAAACCTTAATGATTACTACCTTAATGGTTAACCTACCTAAGGGTATGTTAAAATTTAAAAATATGCATTTAATAACTACTACAACTCTTAAAAATTTTTATATGTTTAATTCGTTTTCAATTAATACAATAATTTATGTAGGGTTTTTTTTCGGGGGGGGGGGGTCTACCACACTGCATAGTTTCTTAATTTCTAATTTTAAATTTCTCACATTATAATTTTAAAAAAGTTAAAATTTATTTCTGCATGCACTTTTTATTTGGAAACATGGAAGGAGCACCAACTGTTTGAAAGATGTTCAATGTTTCCAAATATTGTGCATTTACTAATAGATCTATATAATATCAGAATAAAAAGAAACTTAAATATTTTATATCAGATGAACATAATCTCCTTATTCAATGTGATAATTTATATATCTTACCCAAGGACTGTTCAAAAGATGAAGATATTCAGTGTTTTCAAAATGTTATGCATTTACTAATACTACGTAATATCAGAATAAAAAGAAACTTAAATATCGGATCAACATAATTTCACTATTTAGTGTGTGAATTTATAAATCTTACCCGAGGATTATCAAAAAACAGAAGCTGTTGTTCATTGGAAGTAAGAACAAAGTAAAGATTTTTCCACTTTCGATTCCCTTGACCTGGGTTAAAACAACCTAAGAATTAAAGTTATGGAGTAAACATTTCAGATTTATTACGTACTAGAAGTTTTAAATTACAATTAAAGGGAGCAAATCTAAAAATCTAAAAAGTATTTATCTGGACTCATCTCTCAGGTTTTGAGCATTCTGAGTAACCAAAAAGAAAAAAAAAAAAAAAAAAAAAAGTTTTCCACAAATACACTTAATTCTAATATCTGTTTTCTTCTTAATCATTATTATATTTCACATCTAGAAATTTGCATCACATGGAATTATATCAGTTTAACAATACTCACATAAAGATCCCCCCCAACAACAACAACAACAACAAAAAAAAAAAAAAAAAAAATTTCTACCTTTTTTTTACACTTTCCTATATGCCATTCTGAACTGAACCAGTTAATCTAAAACACTAAATTTGTCAGAATTGTAGAGGTTCAAAACAATGACTTTTAAAATTAAAATTAAAAATCATTTATGAAAAGAAACTTCTTCATTAACAATTCTTAACAGAACGTTTTCATTGTAGAGCTTTAAATGCAAAAAATAATTTTTAATTAACAGAAATTAAGATTTTTTAGTAGTTTTAAACAGATATTAGATATAATTGAAGCCACTTCAACATGAACACAAAAACTATTCAGTTCTTAAAAAGCCTAATTAACAATAAAGTATATATAAAAGGTCTGGGTGATGAATACATTTCCACAAAATGCCTTCATTGCTATTCAGAATTTATGCCGAGAAAAATTAGAAAGAAAAATACAATTTTACATTCTTACTTTTCTTATTTAAATAGCCTTTCATGCGAATGCCTTTATTGCGTTTTGCCAAACCTGATTCACGGCTTTCTCGAAGTGTAGCATATATATCCTGGGATTTTTGCTGAATTTCTTCAGCTTTACTAAGTTCTTTTGATTCATATGGTGCCTGAAGACAAAGGAAAATCAATAAATATTACAAGCAAATTGATTAAAGTGTTTTAAAATATTTAATTTAAACACATACTTTCAACACAGGATCTCCAAGATTATGACCCTCAACAATCTGTTCAACTTTATATCGGCTAACAACTGCTTCCAAGCTTTAAAAAGCATATTTTATTTTAAAGGCAAGTCAAATTACACATTTAATACCATAAGAGTTTTTACTAATTACATCAGCTGCTGAAATAAAAATTCATACCTGTCAAAGCACCTTCCTCCCATAATGTATCTATTGCCTCTTTTTTCTATACGAAATCGTTGAATGGTATTGTTTATGTGAAAGAACAGCGAATAGTTTCCAGGGGAATTATCGCTAGGTCTCACTAAGAAGCTTCCCGGACCCACTATCAAAAGAAAACTTCATTTAACAAAAAGACAAATATTTATAAATAGCATATACAGTTACATCATATGTATTTAGGCTATGTTCACCTAATATGCACAAATTTTATATATACTATATATAATTCAAAGAGTAAAGAAGCAAAAATTAAAGGCATTAATGGACTTTGAAAATGAAAATCTAGTGCTATCGCTGCTAAAACTAAAAATGTTACTTTAATTATTAATTTTCTATTTATAATTATCTCCTAGGAAAGAAAAAGTAAAACTATTGTAAATTGAAACTAGGAAATGTTAATAATGGGGAGGACTGTGTTAAAACTATTAAAAACTTGAAATAAACCCAAAAGAAGTTTAAAATTTGTAATGGTATTCATTAAAATAGTATATTTTAAAAATAAAAAGAAAAAATAGAGTAGAACGGTATATGTATAAAAAAAGTATGTAAGTCATCACAGATTTTCCAAAAGAGGGCTGACTTATTAAGAGGAATTAATCCTCCCCTCTCCCCCCCCCAACAAAAAAAATCTGCAATAATTTGGGTATGCTTGCATTTCATCTCTTTCGTATGTTTGAATGAATTCTTTTAATTGTGAAAAACTAATATATAATATGTATTTAAATGAATAATTAATAATTTTAAGCATGAAGATAATTCTCAGCCACACTGAAAAAAGAACACATTTACAAAAAGATTGTTATAAAAACTGATGGGGAATTTAGAAGTATCAATGCATATAAAACCATGTCTTAATCACATGCATGTACAAAAATATAAGCCAAAATATATATAATTTTAATCCTAACTTACAATTTAAATACCATAGCTGCAATTGTGAAGCTTTTAATCAAAAAGGATGTTCACTAGAACTGACCCTTGAAGGGCATTTAAGTTTATCATTAAAAGAGGTGGAACAATGTTAAAACTGTATACGTAGCTATGAATGGCAAAAATGGAATTTGAATGAAGCCCACTATTTGGCTGTGTGCCAAGAAAATCTAAATGTTAAGTGTGAAGAAGATAGGTAAGCGCTTTAATCTCCCTTTTGGTTATTATGTAAATAAACTGTTTTGGATTTAGAGAAATAAATCGAAATTAAACAGTTATAATATTCTCTGACTGAAAGTCAAGGAAATATAAAATATTAAGTACAACAGTTAAAAGTCTTCAACTAGAATCAGTGATATATGAATCTTTAGAAACTAAATGGCTTCTTGTTAATAAAAGAAAAGTAGCCAAAGCTATTACATTATTTACATTAATAGCCAAAGCTATTACATTATTTACATTAAAGTAATTTACAATTAAATGCAGAACATACGAATCTTCTAAGCTAAGAAAACCTCCTGATGGATGGAGGATCCATGGAGATAAACCCTATCATAACTTATTAGTTTAAAGATTAAATTCCAATGTTAATGCCTGCTTTATTAAATGAATAATTAATAAAAAGTGAAAGAACTCGATTGTCTATATGAACATGTGGGAGTTATATACTGCTTTTTAACAAAATGTTATAAAAAACAGACCCCTGTTGATGTGAAAGTGAAACATTTCCAGGTTTTACCACATCTGCACTGAGAAAAGAACTGATTTTGGAATTAAAAATATAAGCAGCTAAGTAATAAATTGAAAAGTAATGAAATATGTATGTATAACATAAAGAGATTAATTACTTGAAAAATATGAATGAATATTCAGCAAATATTTGCAATGAAACAAGTGTACTTATGTACATCATGTGAAAATTCTTTGCTTTCATTTAATACCATGTAAAGACGGGGGGGGGGGATTCTCATTGCCATTAATAAATCTGAGTTAATGCAATTATTAAAGAATCATTGGGGCAAACAATCTTTACTTAACATTGCGGGAGGTTATTTTAATTTCTAACAGTTTTTTTTTTGAACAAGCTTTCCTTTACTTTGTTTCCCAAATACAATTCCCTATCAAAATGAGTTTTCAGGATCATACTTTATGTAAATAAGGTAGAAACCAGCATTTAAGTCTTAGACACATCAGTAGAAGAGTGTTAACTGAGTGCTAGTAAAGCATGCTCGCCTTCTGGCCACATCGTTGTTTTAAGTTTAATCTTACAACTTTTCGGTCGTTTTCGGTAACCTGCCTGTTAATAGTAGTCAGTGATCTTTAATAAAAGCGAACTCTGTTAGTTATTTCTGTGCAGCTTTAGCTGGTTTTAGTTTAGTTAGCATTATATCATTATATTATACAGGATGAATCTGAACAAGTGGGCAAAACTTTAGGGGATGAAAGAAGATAGCTATAAGAGCAATATTTGGCATAGAATGCATGGACTGAACACAAATGACTAGCCATTAGATGGTATTGTGTAAATCGTATAAAAAGGGCTGGTCCTCGCACCCAACGGCATTTTCTACTGTGGATTGCTGGTTATATGAACCACAAAATTTCCAGGCTGATGGATTGGTTGAGGTGGTCCCATAGCTTGGCCACCAAGCTAACCAGATCTCTCGTGTTTGGACTTTTTCCTGTGAGGCCATATGTAAAGCCTAATCTACTAGTGCCCCATTAAAACCAATGTAGATCTAGTCACCAGGATTGTTGCTGATACTCTGGAAATGTATGGTGTCTTAGCAAAGTGCATTAGTCCCTATCCATAGGTGCGATGTTGGCATTACAGCTGGCGGAAGGTTTTTTGCGAATTTCTTTGAGAATGCACATCAATTACGTATCTCCTATGATTCTTGTGTTAATTCCTTAAATGTGACAGTAAAAAACTACTCTTTAACTTCTCACCATTTGAACATTCTGACCATACATTCTATGATGAATACTGCTCGTATAGTTATCCTCGTATAGCTCGTATACATCATCCCCTAAAGTTCTGCCCACTTGTTCAGAATTCACCCTGTATATCATTATATATATGCCCCCATAACACAAGACATCCTCAAGATATCCTATTTAAGTCGCAATCTCCCAGGAAGTAGTTAGGATATCCTGAGGATGTTGATTCTCAGATATCCTGAGGACTTCTTAAGTCAACATCCTGAGGATATCCTATTCAAGTCTCAACGTCCCGGGATATATGAAGATCTCCTCAGGATGTTGATTTTCAGATATCCTGAGAACTTCGTAAATCAACATCTTATGGATGTCCTGATCAAGTTGTAAAGTCCCGGGATATATGAAGATCTCCTGAGGATGTTGTTTCTCAGATATCTTCAGTACTTACTTTTTATGGAAGCTCATATCTGAAAATATTAAAGTAACCTTGTACCACACGCAAGTCATGTTATAAGAATCGAAATCTTACTCTATGATACTCTATGATACCTATAATACCTATTCTGCATATGAAAATTTAATTGTTATGCTTACACTGGATTTCGTCTTGTATATGTTGGCTGTAAATATTAAGTAATAATATTTTCAAATTTTTGTTGTTGTTTCACAGTGCCTATTGATCAGAGAACTTTCTTACAAGTTACAGGCACGTGTTTTCATCCGTTTTTGAGTTTCATATTGAAAGTGTGTTTACGATTAAATTCTAATTGCTACATAATATATTTTGTAAACATTATTTTAGATACTTTTCTAATATTTTTAAACACAAATATTATGTACGTTACAGGTTAACTCAGAAAATCTTTTACGAAGACATTTATCCTATGAACAGATGGGCATGATGTGCATCCATGCTTTATATGGCATTCGAACTTGAGCCCTTCCGTACGGCAATTGGTCAATATAATCACTTACCGTCTCTGAGGCACTAATCAGAAATATCAAGTTATAAAAGTATTCTATTAAATTCATCGATAGTTCTTAGCATAGAAATAACTATACTTTGAAACTGCAAAAGAAAAAAAAAAAAAAAATACTTTTTGATCTGTTACATGTTTGTTTGATATTAGTAATGAATGATGTTTAGTGCTGTGCAGTAATAAGTAACAATATTTTTTTAACAAACGAAATTTTAGTTTACAGACGCAGTTAAAAACTAGTCTGTACGAAGTTTAACTTGCTTTAATTTGAATTTATAAACAGAAGAATAATTTTATTGGACTAAAAAATTCATTGCAGTTTCTTCATTCATTTTCTGGTAAGTTCTTTAATAATGAGAATTAGTTTTTCAAAGCGACTGAGGTAAGAAGTAACTTATTTTTTACCTCTCTGTAATAGGAAAATAAGGTTTGAGAATGGGAAGAACTAACATTAAGTTCTTACTCTCCTCAAACCTCACTTTGCTACCTCTTTAACCATACAAATATTCGGTCTTTGCTAAACAAAGCGCAAAAAAAAATATATCCAGCGCTCTGCAGTCTTATACATTATGCCGACAATGCTACATGACTCCTTATAATTTAACAATAATTGCTGCTTTATTAATTTATTTGTAACATCCAGAAAATGCAGTAAACACGTTTCTTCAAGGTATATAACACAAAGTTAAATGTTGTTATGAAAACTCAAAATTAGATAACGGATTAAATAGATGTTCAAATGTTAAATTAAAATGATTTAATTTTTAAATTAAACGCGTTCTTTAAACTCAGCAGTTTTAATACTATAAATAACAATTGAAGTTGAAAATCTTAAAGTTTTGATCATCATTATCATTGGTCGTAAAACTGCTTCTCAAATTTTCTTTGCTTTTGAGAAACCAAGCTCCGCTCAGAATGTAACACCTCTGAGCACTTTTTCTGTAGCCGATGCCCCAAGAAGATTTCTCTTTTGTTAACGTGGCAGATTTATGTGTCAGACCTTCCCTTCTTTTGTATCCCCCTACAAGGGAAACATCCCTTCACAACAAAGTCGCAAAACGCCCCCAACGGTTTTAATTGCTCCGTAATAGTGACATCCTTGAAGAACCCCACAAAGTGGAAAGTACACATACTTACTTTCTGATTTCCAGAATTCAGCTATTCTGCTAAACGTTAATAGCCGTCGTTCCAAATTCTCTTTCAGTTACGAACTGACTTGCTGTTGCTTGCACGCGTTACATTGACAGAGTGTGAAAAGTAAGTTTCTAAATGTTTCTTTTATTTTACAAAAATGATCAGAACTAAAAAAAAAATTATCTCAGATATCTAAAAGACGGATTTACAGCAGAATAAATCAACGTATATTATTGGATTCGTCAGAAGATGAAGTAGTATTTAATTATGAAAAAGGACTGTGTCGAATTTTCGCGCTAGTAAATATTCTTTAAGTTCCATTTCAAACTGTGATTCGGAATATGAACTTTTATATCTCGAGAAGAACTGACTGATGACGATTACCAAAACGATTATCCCATTTTAAGGAATATTCCAAATAAAGGACTAATAAATATTCCATTAGACTTTATGTTCCTTGTGTGCTTAGGAGTAGTACAAAAAATGATTACTATTAGGATAGGCGGAGACACCTTACAAGCACGATTACCACATAAAAATGTTGAACTAATTTTTTTTTTTTTTAAATGATCAGTTTTTAAAGCCTTATGTACCAATTGAATTTGCAAGAAAACCAAGGAACCAACTCTAAAAGAATTGAAACACTGGAAAGCTACAGAATACCGTCAATTTTTACTGTACACTAGCCCACTTATTTTTATTTTTTTTTTTTTAATTTAACAAAAAGCTACATGATCATTTTTTACTACTTCATATTTCGATTAGACTCTTAAGCAAAATACAGAATCAGACGGCAATTGATGAATACGCACAGTCTCTATTAAAACTCTTCGTAGTAAATTTTGGGCTTTATTATGAAAAACAGTATATTGCTCATAATGTTCACGGCCTACTGCATATTTGCGAAGATGTAAAAATGTTTGGGCCGTTAGATAATTACAGTGCATTTAAATTTGAAACCTATATATCTTCTATAAAAAAATTGATTAGAAAATCTTCCGCTCCATTACAGCAAATAGCAAAACGAACTCATGAACTGTTTAATCATATTGTAGCCATGAATAATGATTCAATCAACATAACCGACTTAAGTTCAGAATTTCAAATTTTACACACATCTGGTCCACTACTTAAAGGTTATTAAATGCTTAATTTTATTATTGCATTTTGAATACAAATTAACTGAAGTCAGAACTGAATTTGTAGAATAATTTAATTATGAATATATCGAAGAATTCAGTTTTGGGCTATTGAATGGTTAAAAATGATCGAAAGTTTTTAATACTTTAAAGCAAAATTTTCTCTTATAATATTTTGTATTAATAATTCATTTCAAGTCTCTTGCTCAGTTCTAGATATATTTACAAATTATTAAATAAATTGAAATTCAAATTAGAAAATAAATTGTATAAATATTCTTAACATTTCTTATTTTTCCATAGTAACCACAGATGGAGGACCTGAGACTGTCTGTGGAAAATAAGCAAGTTTCAGGTTATCACAACACCTTAACACACTTTCACTGGAATATAAAGAAGATTTCTGGGGATATACTGGGATGTAACATTAAGCAGTTGAGAGTATGTATTTAAGAGGTTAAAGGGATATTGTAACTAGTATTTCAAATCCTGATAACATCCCATACGCTGTTGGTGGGACCTAGATAGGATGTCCTAAGGATATACTGGGATGTGACATTAAGCACTAGAGAGGATGAGTTTAGGAGGAAACTGGGTTATTACGGGATGTCCTGAGGATGTAGTAAGTAGGACTTTAAATCCTAATAACATCCCATATGCTGTCGATGGGACATAGATAGGATGTTTTTAGGATATAATGGGATGTTTTTAGGAGGTTAGTGGGATATCCCGGGATGTCCTGAGGATGTAGTAAGTAGGAGTTCATATCCTAATAACATCCTGCACGCTGTCAATGGGACTTAGTTCGGATGTCCTGAGGATATCCCGGGATGTGACATTAAGCACTCGGGAGGAGCTTTTAGGAGGTTTGCGGGATATTCCGGAATGTCCTGAGGATGTGCACATATCCCACGAGCAACATCTTCGGGATATCCCAAGGATGTTTTTGTGCTATGTGGGTGTATAGCATATACATTAGTTTCTTATTTTCTGTCTTAAGTTAAAGCCCAAGTGGAGGCTTACTGTAAACCCAAGAGTAAATAAAGGGTAAATTTAACCCTTCTTTTGGAATAAACAGTAAATTTAACCCTTCTTTGGACTCCGTATTTTAAATATTTTAACTCAGCGATAATTCATTACACAGTTCATAAGTATTTTAGCTTTCAAGGTCTTTCAATTAGTTGGAATATTATATCGGCACCTGATTAATTACTGAACCCTGTCTTTGGAGTTTGGAGAGTTTACATTAGCCACTCCTAGACTGCAAATTCCTCTGGTGCAGATAACCTGATGGAAAGGTTTGGATTCATAATTCAGACCATGTGGATTGTGATGAAACCAGCTCGTAACTTCAGTGGAAAAGGCTCTGTGATATCCTTCTTGGAGCAGTTGGAATTCCTCGTTGCATCCTCTTCAGAAAGTCACCAACAATGGTACAAGAGGACTGGAAAGTTCCTGCTAGAGAGCCAGGTTCCAAAACAAATAGCTGGGGAACTTTTAAAAAGCTCTGCTCAAAGCATTTCCAGTAGAGAAAGACTGTGCCAAGCTAAAAGCAGAACTCTTCAGTAAATGCCAGACAAAGGTGGAAGAACTGAAGGATGTCATTCTACATAACATCCAAATATTCTATTTATTGTATGTAAAGAGCCAGGCATCAAGTTAACAGAAGTCATTTCGCTCCTCCCTCCCATACAAGATTGGATTTTATGGAAGTTTGAGAGCCAAATATGTTCAAAAGCTTATTTCAACTTTCTGTGAAATTCGAAAGCCCGCAAGCTTCAGAGAAAATGCATACTGTTAATTTTGGCCAAAGCTAGTACTTGAGATTTTTACCACAGCAAAAATCACAAAATAGGCAGTATCCTTATCAGTATCAAATAATAACTGTTGTGCTTCTTGCCAAGTTGTTCTGTACATGACAGAAGTCATGAAATCTAAAACATTACTTAAAGCTTTTATGTTCCTTTTTCTCAGAGCTTTTGCGTTTCCCTTTTTGCAATAAAAAATACACCATCAGCATATAATTCATTTTTTTCAAAGTCTGGTACAGCTTTCCAAACCTCAGGATTTCCAAACATTTCCCCAGCCTTCCTGTAATGAATAGAAAAGTGCATTTTATCACTGTTTTGAAGGAACACGTCAAATTTTTCTTTTGCCTTTTTTGGTTTTAAACATCATTCTTCCTGACCTACTTTCAGAATCTGAAAATAGATATTTGGTGTTAAAAATGTGAGAAACAGGTAATTTATTTACTTTGCAATGATTACTTCTAGCCTGGGTGAGTTTTGATACAGAGCTAGTTCAACTCTAGTGATATTTGTCTCCTTTTTCTTATCAAAATATGAGCTGAGTATTATTTCATCCTTCAGCAGTGTTTTGATTTCAATAAAAGATGAAGTTATAATTTGATTTCAATCAAACATGAAGTTTTAACTGGAACTTAAGCTCCTGTATTGTTAAGTGCTTTTATTTTTTTATCTCCTTTTAAAATATAAGCATATAATTATTCTTGAATAAAACTGACATTATTAATGCTAGTTTTGTCTTTTTCTTTCCATTTCCTTATTTGCTCTGATTTGGTTTTTTATGCAATCCCTAGCAAAATGAAAATTTTCCATTTTTCCCCTTTCAAACATAGCATGATTTCTCTGACATTGGAGGAATCACATTTGGTCCACTTCTACTTTGATTTCAATGGAATGTTTCGCTCTTCATAGTTTGTTTTTGAACACTTTTGTTGCATTAGAACAAAATCTACAATTATTTATTTCAGACAACAATTTTCTGTACGATGAAAAATATAAATTGCATTCTTGCTTTAATTGGATTGGATTAAACCATGTTTGTCCTCGCGAACACACATATATTCTTTTGTTTTCAAATCCAAAGTTACATACAATTTATCTGCAACAATTAAATCACACAACTTTTTACAGTTCTTTCGTATTTTGCTAACCTGACACCAGAATTCAAATGCCGCAGTGAATTATGATGCAAACTGAACATGTGATTTTTTTGCTGTGCAGGGAGCATTTTTAATATTGTCAAAGATCTCTCTTGGTGTTGGCTGAAAATCAGCTAAAAATAAATCTTTTATTTTTTCATAATCCGACAACTCCTCCTAGTGGCATGTTAAAACATTATAAGCTTTACGTCCTATCCTTGGTTTGTAAGCCTTTCAGAACTTCTTTTGAAGCAAATGTTTTTTCCAGTAAAATGAAAAACAAATGCTATGCCTCCAGCTTCTCAAGAACAGGGGTTCTAAGCGTGTTAATACTTTTTATTAAATTTTCAACAATAATCTGCTTGTTTCTTCTACTGACAGAAAATGATTGTGTTTTTAAATTTTCTAGTTCAATCTGCTTCTTGATTTGGGTTAACTAAAGGCTTTCTATTTCTAGCATATATTCTTCATTACTTGTTTTTGTCGTCCAATCCTTCACGATCAATTTTGCAGTGCGATGAACAAATTCAACATTCATTTTGAAGACATCTGAATCTTCAATAATTTTTCTAATATCAGCTTTCTCAGCATTTTCTAGCACATTCTTTTCAATTTTTTCAGTGATTGATTCTGAATGGCCTTTGTTTGAATTAATTAAGAAACTCATTTCAAAAACAAAAAAGTAGCAAAAGTAGCAAAAAAGTAGTGAAAAAAAAAGTTTTCGCAGTATCTTATTTTTAAGTTCACTAGCTCCAAGGTCCCTAAATTGTGGGGATTATGTATTATCATAAACAAAAATCACAGCCACTGGTTCCAAGTGTCAGGTTTATTTTATTCAAGTCTATGTCTGTTGAAGTATGATTGCCTATGCGTGATTATGGCAAAGCCTTGAGGGTTGTCTGCCTAAGGGGAAGGATGCCTTCGTGGAGGACTTTATACAGGAAACTGGCTCGTATAAATGTAACACATGGGGAAAACCATGAAAACGCCATGCAGCCAGCCCGTTCACGGGATTCGAACCTATATGCGTGATTAGTAAACACCTTGTTAAAAAAAAATCCGTTACTCACTTTCAATAATGTCAATTCATAGACAATAAACTCAAAAATTCTTACATCTTAAGAATTCCATCAAGCAGTTTTATCTTTTGTACTGCTGCCAAGAAAATCAAGATGAATTGAAATGGATAGAGAGTTTTTAATTAATTTGTGGCTTGATTCCTACAACAGTGAGAGTTCATGAAAAATGGTAAATATGTATACTGTACAAAATCTGAAAATTTTTACACTTTATATAATTTATTTAATAAAATGACATAATCATAAAATTAAAAATATGAAATATTTCTTTGCAAAGTAATAAAATGTTTATAACTTTAAGGGACCAAAATTTACAAAATAAACTCAATGTTAATGTTTGTCTTATTTAATTAACATTTTATTCAACATAAATTGCTTGAGTAATTTCATTTTTTGTATAAATATTTTCATTTTACAGAGAGACAGTTTCTTGTTCAGTTATATAATTTCACTGTTCAAGTCCTATAACAGTATTGAAAATTATCACTAAAGCTAAGTGAAAATTTTCATTCTCAACAATATGTTTATCATTTTCTCACTATCAGTAGCAAATATTTTATGGATTTAAAACCAAACTGGAGGTTTCCCTGTCCTTTGACTGACTGATTTCGGAGATTGAGATTGCAATGAAGCCTTTAGTTATCATCTTCATTTAGCATCTTTTCAGAAATTCCCTTAGTCAGATTTTTTAAATATATATATATATATGAGAAGTGTTCAACTGAAAAGATATGAAATGACACTATGGATATATTGAAGTCTTTATTCACAAGTATTCACCAGAGGCCTGAGCACAACTATCCCACTGTTTCACGAGCCGGAGAAATCCATCTTCCCAGAATTTCTGTAGCTGTGGCAGGAGCCAGTCCACTACTGTGTCCTTCAACTGATTCGAGTTGAAGTGCTTCCCTTTGAGATGTCACTTCTCACCAAGTCGTTCACCTTGTCAATGGGCTACGCTTACCATTTTTACCTGGCCTGATCTCAGGTGATCACTCATAATCTCCAAACCTTCATGAAAACTGGCATTCCACTTTCTCACTGAATCATCGGACACACAGTCTCCTCTGTAAATGGAGACTGTACTTCCACAATCAGAAATCTGATAACATCTCACTACTCCTCAGTCATCGAATTTTGCAATGTGAACAACAAGATGTCATCACACGCACTGCTGCATCAATTGGATGGAAGGCACAACTGTCTATTTACTCTGGCTTTATGTACGGGCACATGCGCACAACCATCTCAGACACTACATTCATGTCCTTAGATATCTATGCCAAAGCGGCATATTCAAATTTCAATTGGTTTGGTTGTTAAGTTTTGTAGCTTTTCATTTGAACATTCCTTATATATGTACTTTGCATTAGACATAACCAGATTGATTATTAGAGAAGTCAAAGAACAAGGATCAGAGAATATTTGTAAATTTTGCTGGACTAGTTTCGATGGTTTAACTACAGAACTATCTGCCTAAAGAAAGAAAGAAAAAAAAAAAAAAAAAAAAAAAAGATTTAATGGGAGATTAAAGAGATTATGCTGATTATCGGATGTCTGGATACCAGAATCTGTTTGTATTATTATCACTATAAAAAAAGCCATTATTTCAAAAGTAAATTAAAAAATTATATAATTAAAACAATACTAATAAAATACAAAACTTATAATTATGTTCTTAAAACAATTAAATTATAATAACCAATAAGTTTAATATCCAAATAATAATAATAATTCTCACTCTTAGCAAGTTTTTCCACGGCAGCTTCTTTACTTATCGTTCCATGAAACCAAGGATAAATCTCATTCGGATCAACATCATCATCCTGAAACAAAAACTTAAAAATGCAAATGAACGTTCTTTGATGGCCAAAGACAGAAATGAGTTCATAGAATACAAGCTGAAAAGAATAGAAAAGAAAACAAAGAAAAAAGAAATTTAAGTGCATTTTCATGAATAAATGACAAATGTTACATTACTATTCTTGTCTGGGATTAAGGCATATCATACAAGTAAATCACCTTACAAATTAACTTTAACACAAACATTTTAATAATACAATCTTATAAATTTTAATATATTAATTTGGTGAAGAAAGAGCTAAGTTAGAACCAACTTTTGTATGTGTATGCCAATACATACATTAATGATTTAATTTCAGTTTAAAATATATATATACAGATTATGTAACAACTCGCTTTTCTCTTTTTACAATACATGCATCTTTATTCCTTAATGACTTATATCTGCAGCAAAATGTCACAAGACGCTCTTTAATTCAAAGTGGATACGAGTAGAATCAATTACATTAAGCATGTTAGTTGCAGTTTATAAGGTCTGTCACTCAAAAGTTTTACAAAAATTAGTAGACCCAAGTTTATGGTGTTAACATGTGAAAGTGATGTTACTATGGAAAAGAAGTATAAAGGAAGAACACAGCCTAGCTAGTTACCTCAAAGACTCAAAAAACTGATAAAATGGATCAAGAGAAGGTTGGAACATATTATCCAAAAAACTCATCAGTCAAATATAATAGTTATTCATCTGAGTCTGGAGGCAGAAGAAACAGTGATAGAACTATCTTTTGTCAGGAAAAGACTGCATTTAGTTTTCATGGAAAATCTAGCCAGCATCTGTTGAAAAATTATTTGGATAATTTCAAAAAGAAAAATTATACATATTGTTAGCAATTTCCACAGTCTACCGCCAGATGGTCTCATGATATTAAAAAATATTCAAAGCATTTGTAATAAAAAAAAAAAAAAAAGAGAGAGGTAAGGAATGTAACCATGGTGACAGACAATATTAATTACTCATGCACTTTTTAAAAAAGCAGTAGAATAAAATATTTCGATGCTGTTCATTGTGAATTTCTGTCCTGTTAAATAATAACGCAAAATCAAAAAGATACGCATAGTGGATATTAGAGAAAAATCTTGACGGCAACAACATCAGAAGCGGAATTGTCGATGTCAATATCAATGTATAGTGACTGAATGCCTTTGAAGATCTGATGCATAAAAGATGCATCAGATCTTTTATGCATCAAAAGTAAATGTTTTGTTTTTACTCCCTTCTAAAGTTATTAAATGTATCAATGAAACTATTAAACATATATATGAAAGATTTTAAACGTATCGAAAGCTACTGAACGTATCAATAATAAGTATTAAATGATTAAACGTATATAAAAAGGTAACCTTCATAATGTCTTTTCTTGGAAAGGGACGCGAGTGATCTAATGGAACTTGTGACGGAAATTGGAGAACTCTTCCACCAGATGCCATTGTGATTACGATTAAAAACAACGCAAAAGCGATCTAATTGAACTTGACGGAAATTGGGGAAACTGTTCCACCAGATGCCATCGTGATTACGATTAAAAACAATCATCACTAATAGTAAAAATTATGAAGAATTATTTGTAAAACAAGTCTTTGAAAGGATTATTGAGGAAAGAGTTAAGAAATAAGAAGATGAAAGATTAGAAAAACAAGCACAATTAGAGTTTCAAGAATGTGAAAAACGAATACATTTAGAAATTGAAGATTGGAAAAAACAAAGGAATTTTGAATTACAAAAACTAAAGCTTTTAAACGATAATAAAATAATGTCCGAAACGTCAACGGAAAATTCAACCACACAAGAAAAGAAAATTTTATCGATTTGAAAAGACTTATGCAAAAATTTGATTTAAAGGATGGAGACATACCTTCATTCCTAGTAATATTTGAACGTCAAGCCAAACGGGTGGGGTTAAATGAAGATGATTATGTTTTTCATTTATTAGGACTTTTACCTCTCAAGATCACACAACTGATCGCCAGAGAATCAGAAGAGCAAGCTAATGAGTGTGCATTTGTTAAGAATTTATTATTAAAGCATTTCAAGTTAAGTCCAGAAAAATTTCGCTAGAAATTTGTTAATCATATTAGGGATTCAAAAAATGGATGGACAGATTTCGTTTTCAAAATTTGTAACTATTTTAACGAATGGTTAGCAGGATTAAAAATAAATGATTTTGATTCTTTAAAAGAATTAATTATAACAGATTAATTGAAAAGACGGGTTCCGAATTCTATGAGGGAATGCAAAAGCGATTTATTGATTCATGGCCTAAAAATATAAACACAAATGAACTAGCTGGAAAATTAGATGACTACGAAAACATTTGAGCAGGACTAAAAATAAACAATGAAAGTAAAAGCAGTTTGAAGTTATGGCCTTGGGATGATTCTAAAAACTCTCTGAGAGTAGTGAATGTTAGTAACCCTAATATATTCCAAAACAGAGACACGTAGAGAAACTATAATTATTGCGAAGATAGTTCAACTATGCATAAATATAACGAAAAACAAAAACTATTTAACTCTTCTACTCATAATGATCAAGGTGATCCCAAATTTTTTCATGTAATCTCTTTGGTCATATTTCAAAAGATTGAAAAGCCATTCAAGGAACTATTGCCCTAAGAATAAAAAGGAAGCTACAATAAATGTTCATGGTCTTGATGACTTTTCTGTAGCAGCTGATATGTACAGTCAAAAGTCTTTAATCCGGACTTGTCGGGACTTCAATTCCGGATTATAGATCATAAATTTAAATCTGGTAAAATGGCATGCAGAAATTATAAAATTAAAAATATGAAAGGGTAATCTATGAAATAAAGAACAATTATGATCTAAAGGGTATCAAAATTTACAAAAAAAAAAAGCTTAATAATTATTTGTTTACTTTATTAAACATTTCTATCAATGCGCGCATGCGTAAAGCATATATTACGCATAATCGAAATTAGAAAATTGCAACCAGAAAACTATTTGATGTGTATTCCTGATACTTATAATGACGGGGAATTTGATTTAAATCATATCAAAGACGGAGTAAATCGAGAGGAAATACTACATTTAGTAAGGAATTATAAGAAATAAATAAAAACAAATAAAATAAAATAATAATAATTTCGATAATAATAATAATCAAATAAAATAAAAACATCTGCCCTGAAGATAAGGATAGTGTTGACAGATCAACTTCCAGTTCATTGCACGCCGCGACGTTTCTCCCTCCCTCACTACAGAGCAGCTACAGATTTCGGAATGGTGAGAGAAACAAAGCATATGCTTTTATCCATTTTTTGCAGCAATTCCACTTTTTGTTTGATGGACATCGAAGCATCGTTTCGCTTTGTAGATCCTTTGGCAGCTCCAGAATCGGAAATTCTTTTTGACATAATCGAAAGTTCAAGCTTACTTTTATGAAATTGCTCTAACAGTCTGCAAAAAATAATAAGCCAGATCCAATTAGATTAAGGAACAACACAATCTGCAACATTAGCTGAAATAGATAATTAGATAATTTTAGCTTAGCTTATACCGTCCGTTATACATCAAGTGCGCATGCGTAAACGTATTATGCGCATGCGCAGAAAGTTTGTAGCTTTGAGGTCCGGATTATAGATCATTCCGGGTTATGGACGTCCGGATTAAAGACTTTCGACTGTACTTGAGGAATGCTTTAATTAGCAATTCTCGTATTGCACCTTCAATGATTGACACAGGAGCATTGTCATGTCTACTTAAAGAATCGGCTGCGAAAGGCCTGGAAATAAATATTTCTCTTGCAGAAAGGAGCTGTTTTGTTTCGGAAATCAAAACTGTCCAATAAAAAGTCTTGGTGCAGCATTTGTGGATTTAAAAATTGATGACGTAGTGGCAAAAGATATTCTAGTATTAATTGTGCCAGATTCGGCTCATTGCATATGCTAGAATCGGTGATGCTTTGCATAACAGTCATGCAAAAGATTATCCATTTATTGGATTAGATTGCATTGAAGAAAATTCATGTGTTAAATTAAAATCATATGAAACAACGAAAATAATTAGTAACAGCGTAAATTTTGTAAGGGTAAAAACTGAACAAATCAGTAATGGACTAGGTATGGTTCAAGGAAATAAGGGGAATTTTAATTCCTTATTGGAAATAAAGGAAGGTAAAACTATTATACCAATTGTCAATATCAGAAATAAGGAAATAACATTTAAGGAAAACCAGAATATCACAAAAGTGGAGATAGTGGACGAAGTATATTCGAGTGATGTTAATTCACTTAATGGTAATCATTCATTAGAAATTTTGAATGTTAATGCTGCAAATATAGAACAAAAACCTATAACTTTAAAAACGAATTAAATTTAACGAAAATTTAATGACACAGCAACAACAAGATTTAGTTAATTTGCTAAATGATTTCAGAGATTGCTTTGCATCAAACATATCAAAGTTAGGATGCACCCTGTTAACAAAAATGGATATTAAGGAAATCGAGGGTTAAATACCTGTATGTATGAAACCTTATAAAAGGAATGCAATTGAAAGGAAGGCAATTAAAGAAATAGTTGATGACTGGAAGGAACATGGTATAGTTACAGAAACACGTTCTCCATATGCGAGCCCTGTGCTTCTGGTGCGTAAAATGACAGGTGAGAATCGACTAGTTGTTGATTACAAAAGATTAAACAATCAAACAATAAAAGCTCAATTTCCTCTCTCCAAAATTGATGACTTATTTGAAAAGCTACATGACTGTAGCATGTTTAGTACTTTAGACCTGGCCCATGGGTACCTACAAATTGAGTTGACAGAAGGTACATTAAGCGCTGAAGAAGCAAAATTGAAAACCACTTTTATCACACCTGATGACACAGGTCAATTTGAGCAAATGATATTTGGTTTAACTAATGCCTCAGCGGAATTTCAGCGCTTAATGTACCTTGTATTAGGCCGTTTGTGTAATAAGGATGTCTTATGCTATCTAAATGACATCTTTGTATATGCTAAGACTTGGGAAGAAATGACCAAAAAGTTAATCAAGGTATTTGACGCTTTACGAAAAGCTAATCTGACCTTAAAATTACCCAAATGCGAATTTGCGAAACATTAAGTAGAATTTTTAGGATTCATTATTAATAAGAATGCTATTAAACCCAGCTCAAAAAAGGTAGAAGTAATCTCGAAATTTCTTGAACCGACAAGTCTATATGAAATTAGACGTTTTCTGGGTTTAATGAGTTATTTTAGGAGATTTATTCAAAATTATGCTGTAAAAGCGAAACCATTAACTGAGCTAACTAAGAAGAATGAAAATTTTAAGTGGGAGCAAAACAAAAAGAATCTTTCAAAATTTTGAAAAAGGAATTAGTACAATAACCTACTTTGGCACTCTATAATCCAAACGCTACAACTGAAATTCATATTGAAGCAAGTGCGGATGGTATCGCAGGAATGCTACTATAGGGTTCGTACACATTTCTGCACATAGAAATTAAGTATTTTTAAGGACCATTAATGAAAAAAATTAAGGACCTATGAGCAAATGGGAACTGAATAAATTCAAATGAAGATATTATCTATGCCTGAATTTCGCTTTTGTAATACCATCCTAAAAATAAAATAGATCCCTAAGTTCGTAGGTTGTTTTTTTTTCAACCTCCGATCGCACAGTATGATGGCCAGGTATGCAGCAGGTGGTTGGTGTGTGTAGTAGGCGACTGCGCATCTCCCCCTCCACACGCTCTGTCACTGTATTTAACACGCCATTTTCTGTTGAGTTGCAGTCACGTAAACATGGCTGTCGCAATTGATTCTCCCGCCAAGTGTGAATTGCGAGCTGTTATTTGTTTCTTGCAGGCAGAAGGGAACAGTGCAGCAGAAATTCATAGAAGAATGAGTCAAGTGTATGGAAACAGCTTTATGAGTGATGGCGTTGTTCGTGAATGGTGTCGAAAGTTTAAAGATGGCCAAACTGATGTGCATGATGAAGGGGGTCAAGGACGCAAGTCTGTCGCTACAGACAACATTGTTCAAGGAGTTGACAAGTGGTTAAGCAAAATCAAAAGTTCAACGTAAGTGAATTATCGATGAAATTTCCGGAAATTTCAAGATCTTCCCTGTACTCTACCATTACTGAACAGTTGCACTACGGAAAAGTTTGTGCTCGCTGGGTCCCACAGATGTTGACTGATGACCACAAAACTCGCCGAATGGTTGCAGCGTTTGAGTTTATTGATAGTTACAATACTGACGGAGAAGAGTTTTTGAAATCCCTTGCGACAGGTGATGAGACATGGGTTCAATATGACACACCTGAAATGAAACGACAGTCACAACTATGGATGCACACAAATTCTCCAAAGAGACCCACAAAAATTCAAACGAACCTTTAACAACCGTAATGTTATGGCAACTGTTTTTTGGGACCAAAAAGGTTTGTTGCTTGTGGAGTTTATGCAGCCTGGAACAACAATTATTGCAGATTCATATTGCGAAACTTTGCGACGCTTATGGAGAGCTATTCAAAACAAAGGAAGAGGCAAGCTAACTTCTGGAATTGTTTTTATCCGCGACAATGCCCATCCTCACAACGCTCGTGTAACCCAACGCCTCCTTCAGCAATTTCAATGGGACATTTTCGAACATCCACCATATAGTCCCGACCTAGCGCTGAGTAATTTTCATCTGTTCCCTGAACAGAAGCAGTGGCTTGGCGGGAAGCGCTTCCAAAATAACGTGAAGCTGAAAGAAACCGTCACAACTCACTTCCAACCATTGGCGGGGAATTTTATGAAGAGGGTATTGCAAAGCTTGTTCACAGATATGACAAATGCCTCGATCGTCAAGGTGATTATGTAGAGAAATAACCTGTATTGTACATTACTTTTGGTAATAAAATCTTTTTTGTATATTCACCCATCTTTTCTTTTTATAGCCCATCGGAGGTTTAAAAAAAAAAAAAAACAGCCCTCGTAGTACGCATTATTACTAAACATAAATTCATTAACATAATTGTTAATAAGTTTGAGAATAAAATAAACTTTATGCAATTTATCAAGTAGCATTGAATATTTTACAATTAAAATCAAAATCTAATAAAATTTCACAGTTTAAAATACATGTAATTTATGACACAGATTCTTAAACGATATTAAGATAATGACACATTAAAAGCTAAAAACATTTATGTTTTGTAACAACAACAGTCAACAAAATATTTATCCGTCACTTTAATTTCATTCCCAGACATTTTGGCTAGTTTATACTGATTTCCTTCTCTTTTAAGCATCTTTTCAAACAATTAGAGATTTGTCTCAATATGTAAACCAATGCTCTCGCTAGTTTCTGCATGCTTTATCTCCTAACCTGTAAACCTCTCCACAATGTACCTATGGGGGTTTAATTGATCTGGTAAAAGTTAAATAGTCCAAAACCCACGACAGATGTGAAGTATATTATTGCTATGCTTGAAATTAACTACAATATCAGATAAAGGTTTAAATAAGCCTCTTATTTAAAAAGAACTTAGAACATAAAGGCATGTTCTGATGCTAACAAAATCAATTACAGCTCACGGTGACGTAATTAAACAAGAACAGTCAAATTTAAACTAATAATGTGGACTAGTGGTCAAAGATTATACAATTTAATTTTAATTTAATCTGGCTCAATAACTCTATCATATGAGGAAATAGAAATGGGAAATTACAGTAAAGGTTGAAATTATAAACAATTGGGTAATGTACATAATAATAACAACTGCACATATCTTTGAAGAATAATTTCCTTTATGTATTCAGTTTTTTCCTTCAACACGTTTCCTTTTCATTTGAGAATTTTTGGATTTAATTAAGGATTTCTGTTATTCTAAAAAACACTAAATGCATTTAGAATGTACAGAAAAAGCGGCTAATTTTATTTCTTTAGTAATATGAACATTCAGAAGCAATATGAAATATATATAGTAAAGGCCAGTTGCAGAGCTGATGTGGTAGAATTTAGTGAAACACCGAACAACAAAATCTAGAAATGGCAAAACTTTTAGAATTGAGCAGACATTGGAAGCAGAATTTAGAAAGGCACTAGGCAGCAGAATTTAGGATCCACAGAGATTGCATCAGGTGGGGAAATGCCTAGTGCCAGCTATGTGTATGATGCATTAAGAAATATTAGATGAATCTTTTAAAGTTTTCAATTTCTTTATTAATAAAAAAAATCCCTTTCTATAATGTCTGCCCATGTGGTAAAATCAGAAGCATTTTTGATATTTTCTATGCTTCTGTCTAGTGAAAAGTAGAGAAAATAAAGAGAAGATAAACATGTTAAGATTCTAGTATCAGAAGTAAAACATTCAAATATTATGTTTTCATTGTTCTTCCAGATGTTCTCCAAAAATTGAAAAATTCATTGCAAACTTTCTGTAAAATACATCCATTACATGTTGATATCATGAAGACATTTTTCATTTTGTCACATATTTCTCGAATCTTCTAGAATCGTGGGTCTATTAATCTTGCCTTCAAATCCTTCTAAACTTTCCAAGCTCAATGTCTAAAATCCTAAAGAAAAATTATCCCTACCATTTCTGCAACAGCAAAAAGCCAGAAATATTTTGGAAAAAATAGGAGGGAAAAAGCATAAAATTAACTTTATAGAGAAAAACTGATGCACATTCTGAGAATTTTGAATATTTTGAAACAATTACATGGGGAAAACTCTTACTATGAAAAAACTAAAAACAAGACATTTTTAATTAATTACATAGCTAATTTTGCTTTTTCTAAGAGCTGTTTCATAAATTGAGCTTTATAGCATTATACCTTGTTTATTTTTCAGATTCAAAATATTGTATAATAAGTTGCCACATTGAAACTTCATAATATGATAGCGAAAAATAAAAATGTTTTAATGTTATTTTTTAAATATAATTTCAATATATTACCATTATTTTAATGAAATTTATCAATGTTTCGATGTTTTAAAAAAGAATCACTGAAAAATTCTCAGATCTTGGAATTAAAAAGTTTATATAGAAATTAATCTTAAAATCGCCAAAATGTTGAAAAGTCGCCAAATTTAGAACTGTTTAATAAAAGAATTCCCATCCCCAAAAGCGAAAAGTTGTATAAGAACTCCTTACTAGAGAAAATGAATTTCATAATGCCTCTGTTTCATTTCTTGCTTAGAAACTCGAAAACCCCATCATTTATATTAGAAATAGAAATAAATTATAACTCATGAACTCATTCAAAGGATAACCATATAGACGGCAGTGAACCACCAAAAATATTCCTCAAGACGCTAATTCACACTCAAAATGACAGTCATAAAAACAGACAGAAATTTGAGATGATTAAAGTTAAGGACCTTCTGCTGATTTTGGCCAAAATTAAGGACTTTTAAGGACCAAAAATTGATTCAAAAAAATCTAAGTACTTTTAAGGACTGTACAAACCCTGTACTACAAACTGGGAATGATAATAAGTGGCACCGCGTTTAATGTGTAAGCATGGAAACCAGGGCTGTGGAGTATGAGTCATGAAGTCAGAATCGGAGTCAGGCAGCTTTTCGGGTAAAAGGAGTTGGAGCTGGAGTCGCTAAAAACAGGTCGACTCCGACTCCAGTTTTTGTTAGACAGTTTGAATTTGAAATGAAATTAAAATGAATTGAAAAAAAATTAATGACAAGCTGAGTTATTATTTTTATTTATGAACTGTATACATTAATAAATAGTTATTTTCTATTTATTGACCTATTAATAAATAAATATAATATAAGGGAGGAGGATAGATGTGATATTTGCCATTAGTGATTAAACTGATTCATTTAGTTACTTCATCTCATTGATAAATTTAGGTAAGCAGCAACAGCAGCAAGAACTCCTAAAATTGATGCCATTCTTAGAAAGCAAGCAGGAAAAGGAGCAATTATTGATCAAGCAATGTGATATGGAAGTACATATTTAATGATAAAGAGGTTTTTAGAATTAAGAACTTTTTTAGGAGATGTAGATAACCCTAATGTTTCACTAACAGAAAGACTGGAATGATCTCGCAGAATTGGAAACTCTTTTTTCTATACTGTATATAGCCACAAAAAAGCTGCAATCTGAAGAATTGCCAGTAGGTGAGAATGGGATGTTAGTTATTTCTGAAATGGAGGGTTTATTGCAGAAGGAATCATTTCTTCAACAAAGAAAAGAGAAACTAGTTTGCTAGACAAAGAGATCTTGCTGGGTTCAATATATGGAAATCCAAAACACCGAATTTTCTTGGATGATGAACAAATTAAAAAGGCACAGAAAGTCATCTATGAACTTTCATTAAGAACGAAATTATTCTCAAAACAATTGGAGAATTTGAATCAAGACAGTCTAACTGGAAACACTGCAACTGAGTCTCTTATCATTCTTTTCCATTGATAAATTAGATTTTAAGAAATATTTTTGGAAAAGGCTAAATCAAAGCAAATGAAAATTTATTTATTTATTTATTTATTATTCCACCTGCTTCACCTCTCAATGGGCACTACAGGTCAGTCATGTTATTCTGATTCTTTGCACCAGCAATCTTTTTTGGTTGTTTATCTCTTCAACCTTATTATTGATAAACAGATTTAACATTAGTTATTAAGTTTGTTGGGTACTCCAACTTACATTTTTTATGTTAGGATAAAATTAGCAAAAAGGGTTAGTTAATTTAGAGATATTTACATATATACATAAATAGAGGCTTGCTGCCTTTACATTTTGTCAGGTGCCTAGACCTGGTCATCTGCTATGATTATGTTACTCTTAAAATAGATATACTCTATGATAGTTCTGACAAGCAAATGAAAATAAAAAACAAGAGCCTTTAGAGCGATAGAGGAAGCTGTTATACAAAATGAAAAAATACAAACAAGATTTCTACACAGCCTTTCAAGAATTAGAGAAATATGACTGCGCTTGCGAGACACTTCTTCTCGAACTTATAAAAATCTATCCTGAAAAGTCAAAAGAAGTAACCCTAACAGTAACAGCTCTTCCTCCTACTCAAGTTAGTAGGGAAAGACTCTTTTCAGCTCTGAAGTTTATCAAATCGGATCAATGGACCTCCAACAAAGAAAATCTTACCGAAGCTATACTGTTTCTTAGAAATAACTAATGACAGTTTTTCCATTTCATAATAAATGCTAGTTAATATAAATAATTTGCAACGCCATCAATTTTTTTTTTTTTTTTTTCTGTAGCATCTATTACTTCTTTTATATTAAAAAAATAAGCTGTAACCCATGTGTATATGTTTACATATATATAGAGATATATGAGAGAGTCGGAGTCGGTCATTTTTCCTACCAACTCCACTGCCCTGAAGAAAACTACTGAAGCTGAAAGAAACTATCACTCAAGTAAGTTGGAGTTGATAGCCATTGTATGGTCACTGGAGAGACTAAGACAGTTTTTATTAGTTTCACAGTTGTCACGGACTGTCAAGCGTTCATAAATATGAATGCAAAAAAAATCCAATAACCTCCAAATCGCTAGATGGAGCATTCTCATACAAGAGTACAATATTGAAGTTCGCCACAGACCGGGAATAAAAATGATGCATATCGATGTAATGAGTAGAGCTCCTGTTCTAGAACCCGAAGCTACCATGACAAATCTCATAGAGTGGAAGTTTGAAGTATACCTCACTCTAAGCGAAGAAGAAAAAATCTTGATTATCCAGCATGCTGACAAAGATTTAAGAAAATTGACAGATATTTTTAAGAAAGAGCAGCACGAGATAATGACAGAACAGTGAGTGAGTGATTATGGCGCAAAAACCAAAGATGATTATAATGCGCCAAACACAAGATGGGATGATTACAATTGATGACATTAAAATTCAATAAATAAAACAAGTAGACAAATGTACCAGATCCAGAGGATGAAGTCATATAAAGAAAAGTTAAAAGCACACATTAAAAATCAAGACACAGTTTTCAAAACAAATTACATTTGGTAATAAAAGCCAGTCTCTTTTAAATAATAAAATAAATTACAATTGACCTCTCTTCCGATTAAACGGTCAAGAGGTAAGTCACAGCTATTAAAATATTTCTGACAAAGACTGTTAAAACAGGGACACTCAATTAAAATATGACGAACAGATAGACAAACATTACAATATGAACAAACAGGTTCATTCTCAGCTTTTAAAAGGTAGTTATGTGTCACTCTAGTGTGACCAATTCTGAGGCGAGTCAAAAGAACTTCCTCCTTACGATTTCAAGTTAATTCCCAATGCTCAATTCTAGGCTTTACATGTCTTAACTTGTTTTGAAGCTGAACATCCCAAAGTTGCTGCCATTTTTTTTTTTTTTTATCTTCTCTTTGACTACACAACAGATGTCTCCAAAAGGGATGAGGCGACTGGACAGATCAACAGCACATTTCGCTGTGATATCTGCCAGCTCATTCCCTTTTATTCCCATGTGGCCAGGAACCCAGCAGTACAGGATATCATATCCACGACTCGTTAAGTTTATATGCAACTTTAGAATATCCACTATGACTGGATTTTGAGTATGGGAAAAAGCTTTTAATGATTTAAGCGAACTACAAGTCTGTATAAACTATAAACTTTTTGTGGCAGAGCCTTGAGATGTACAAAAGACTATAATATATCGCAGTTAGTTCGGATGTTAAGACAGAGAAAGCATGGTTCAAGCGTCTGCCCTTCATGTGATCTTGAATTACAAATGCCATTCCGACATGATCTTTTGACTTTGAACCATCTGTATAGACTGGAATATAACTGCTATATTTGTGCCTGTGCTCAGCGAAGAGTTGTCTGTAAATGATCTCGTCAGTGCTTGCCTTCGCATGATGCTTAAAAACATTAAGAAGCTGAATCCGTACATTTTCCCAAGGTGGGATTTCAAAATTCTGTACTGCTTGGGGGCGCATATCAGAGAGGGAAAGTTCCTCAATGACAGGGCAAACTCTTAAAAGAAAGGTAGGAACACAGGATGGACGTGTTTCAAATAATGTGTTACACACATTATCAAGTAAGCACAGCTTATTGGGATGTTCAGGTTGGGATAGAATATGAAAATATTGCAAAAGGGACAATTGATCACGCCTCAGATAAAGTGATGGTTCGTTATTGTCAACATACAGACTCTGCACAGGAGAAGTCCTGAAAGCTCCTGAACAAATCCGCAGAGCTTGATGGTGAACAGGGTCTAGTTTTAACAAAACTGATAACCGAGCGGATCCATAAACAACTGAGCCATAGTCCAGTCTGGAGCGAACAAGCACTCTGTAAACGCGAAGCATAGAGCAACGCTCTGCACCCCAGGAGGTGTTCGCCAACACTTTTAAAATATTTAGTGTTTTTAGACACTTCTTTCTCAGGTTTAAAACATGAGAAAGGAAAGTCAATTTCTGGTCGAACATCACTCCTAAAAATTTTACTTCGGGTGCAACTGGAATAATTGTACCATTTAGATATAACTCAGGTTCAGGATGGAGACCTCGCTTCCTACAAAAGTGTACGCACACAGTTTTCTGTTTCGAAAAAGTAAATCCCTGTTTGTCTGACCATTCTTGGATCTTATTCAGAGCCATCTGCAATTGCCTCTCTATGTATCTCATGTCTGCTCCTCGACAGCTAATCTGTAAATCATCTACATATAGTGATCCCAAGATGGTGGGAGGAAGTTCTTTTAATACAGAATTTATTTTTAAACTGAAAAGCGTTACACTAAGAACACAGCCTTGAGGCACACCCTCTTCCTGTTGAAAAACATCCGAAAAAACAGAGCCAATCCTTACTTGAAAAGTTCTAGCGTTCAGGAAATTCTGAATGCAAATTGGTAGGTTGCCGAGCAAGCCACTCTCGTGAAGATCGCGAAGTATACCGTATCTCCATGCCTTATCATAAGCTTTCTCTATATCAAAGAAAATTGAGACAAGGTGATTTCTTCTTACAAAAGCTTTTCGAATGGATGTCTCTAAGAGGAGCATGTTATCTACGGTTGTTCTCTCCTTTCGAAAACCGCTTTGATAAGGCGATATAATATTATTCTTTTCCAAGAAGTAGACTAGGCGGCTGTTTACCATCTTTTCAAACAGTTTGCAAACACAACTGGTAAGAGCAATTGGCCGATAGTTCGAGGGATTCCTTGGGTCTTTCCCTGGCTTGGCAATAGGAATTACAACAGCTCTCCTCCATGCACTGGGAAAAGTACGTTCCTTCCACACTCTATTGTAAAGAGTGAGAAGGGCTTTCAGTGACTTATAGGACAGATGCTTTAGCATTTCGTAATTTATGCCATCAAAACCCGGAGAAGACCTATGTGTCTGCAATAAAGCTCTCTTTAATTCCACCATAGTAAATGCTCTATTGTAAGGCTCAGATTTGGAAGAGTTGAATGCGATGGGATTTAATTCCGAGTGCTGCTTGATAGTGAGAAATGCAGGTGAATAGTTTCTGCTGGAAGAAACGGCAGCAAATGTCTCACCTATAGTATTTGCAATTTCTTCTATGGAGCTAATCACTCGGCCATCTTTTTCCAAAAAGGAAAGTGAGTGGTCCTTATATATTCCGCATGCTTTTCGAACTCTTTCCCAAACCGCCTTACTAGGCGTAGAGGATGTTATTGATGACACATATGAAATCCAAGAATTTCTCTGGCTCTGCCTTCTTACCCTTCGTGCATTTGCTTTGGCTCTTTTAAATGCTATGAGGTTCCGCAGAGTAGGATATCTACGAAAAATTCCCCATGCTTTTTTCTGTTTTTTCAGTGCTTCATAACAGTCACGATTCCACCACGGTTTCGAATATTTTATTATTTTTCCTGATGTTCTAGGAATGGAGAGCATAGCTGCCTGAGTAATAGCAGTTGTAACTGCTTCCACTGCATCATCGATAAGCACATCTTCTACCATTTTCTGTGTGAGATCTGCAGAGGAAGAGAAGAGTTCCCAGTCTGCCCTATCCAGTATAAACCGAGGGAGTCTCGACATGGGGTTCGCTCCTCTTCGTGCAAGTGATAAAAGAATGGGATAATGATCGCTGTTAAACAGATCACTTCCGACACTGAAATCGCAAAATGGCAATAGAGATGGTGAACAGATGGCTAGATCAAGAGCGTGGAATGTCCTTGTAGGTTCATGGAAGTAAGTGTCCTGCCCATTATTCAGGAGACAAAGGCAATGGTCTTCAATTACCTGCTCAATTTGTCTTCCTCGTGAATTGGTGTCTTTGCTTCCCCACAACGGACTATGGCCATTAAAATCACCCATTATAATAAAAGGCTCAGGCAGCTGAGCCACAAGGTCATTTAAATCCCACTGATCAATGTGTTCGTTAGGAGGCAAATAAAGAGAAACGACTGAAACTACAATATGAAAATTTACTTGTACAGCGACAACTTGGAGAGATGTCATCAAAGGAAAGGAACTTGAGGGATAGTCCAGTGAGGTGAGGAGACATACACCTCCACTGGCACGTTCACTTGCAAGGTTATCCTTCCTGACGAGAGAAAACCTCCGAAGTTTTGCATGTTGATCTGGTTTCAGATTTGTCTCTTGTATTGCCAAGCACACAGGATGATACGCATTGATCATAGCTTTGATGTCAAGTAAATTTCGGTGGAAATCGCGACAGTTCCATGAGACGAGGGTGGCCATTATGTTTGATGTTTGTTCTTCCTGTGTTCCTTTTTAGTTTTGCGCTGAAGCAGATGTTCGGGAACTTCTAGACCGTCTTCCACGTCCATACTATCTGAATCTGCGGATTCAGAAATCGTTTCATTTACAGAACTATTGCTGGGACTTCTATTTTTGTTAATTGGTTTTGGAGGGATATGTTTTGGTGTGCTTTGAATAACTATTTCTTTATTTTGTACGACATGTGTTGCATTTTCCTTTTTCTTGTTTGCAGATGGCTGGGTTTTATTTGGTGGAGTCTGTGTACTTATGGAAGTTTGAGTGGCTATAGTGCGGGTTGATTTCACGGCATTGGCATATGATTTGTTTGACTGAGGTTGTGTGCTTTGAACTTGTCTTCTGGCTTCGGCATAGGAAATGTTTCTAGAAACTTTTATGGTCTGAACTTCCTTTTCTAATTTCCATTTTGGACAGGAACGGGAAAATGCTAGATGGTTGCCCTTGCAATTAATACACAGTGCCGCAGCAGTGCAATTTTCGCTGTCGTGGCCAACCAACGAACACCGAGCGCATGTCAGGGTCCCACGACAGGACATCTTCGAATGGCCAAAACGCTGGCACTGGAAACATCGCATAGGGTTTGGAATGTATGGACGTACAGGACAATTGAGGTATCCAGCCTTAATATTCTTAGGCAGATCAGGCGATTTGAAGGTCAGGATCATGTGTTTGGTGTCAATCAACAGTCCTTCCTTACGCATCTTGATCCGCCTAGCGCCACAGACTTTTTGTTCAGCTAACTCGGAAACGAACTCTTCTTCTGAAACACACAGAAGGTCGATTTCCGAGATAACACCTCTACAAAAATTCAGAGTTTTATGCGCTGACACAGTTATAGCTACATTTCCAAGTTTGGTTTGTGACAAAAGGGAAGCAGATTGGGTTGGCGAGACAGTATCTATAAGCAGGTCTCCAGAACGGAGACGCTTAATGTTCTTTGGCTGACCTATGCATGAGTTAATGTATTTGCTTACTAGAAAAGGAGACATCTTTTGCAGTTCACCAGAAGGACAAGAGACAACTAGGAAGTGCGGATTTTCAGTACTTTCCTTTGCATTTACATCAGTACGGATTTTCTTACTAATAGGTTTCTCAATTATTTCTATATCTTGTTTATTTTCGTTTGGGTCAGGTTTTTTTAATATGAAAATTGAAGCCATGTTTAAAAGAGAAAAGATTCGGGTCTGACGGCCCCACCTACCACGGAGCCCTACAAGGGAACACAGATTCCTGTGTTAGGGCTAGCCGGACCTATACGCAAACTGAAGCCCCACAGTCGGCTTTCCCGAAAGCAGGTACTCCCGAGAGCTTGACCCCAAGCCACTGACACAAGGACTAGTGACCAGCCGATTGACACCCATGAGGACGACTAAGGTGCCTCCCGTTTAGCTGAAGCAGAGGCCAAAGCAGTGTGTTGGGGACAGTACCTCGCCCCTCAACTACCAGGACCCTCCTTTCCAGCGACACGGGTCTCCATGCACGGCAAACACGTGGGCAGTTTTCTCACCACTCGAAAACTAGATGCAAGGACTGCTCCAGTCTCTCGTGACGAGCCCCAAACTCCGTAGAGAGAAACCACAAGGGAGAAGGGAAGGAAAAAATTTTCAGCCAAGAGGACAGGAGATGGAAAAGAGGATAGATCACTGGGGCTCCAGGATCATGACACCCGTCTCATCAAGAAGATGATCCCCTGAAGGGCTAGGGTACCTCGGGATTGCCACACCCGTACTCACAAAAGTGAGCCCCCTGAGGGGAGAATGACAGAAGAAAAACAGAAAATTACAAATTACGTCTTTAAAAGAAATAGTGTATATATAACGGAGGGTTTTCAGCAAAGGGAGAGAAAAATTGCTCTACGTAATTTCCAAAAGTATGAGGAAAAGCATGGCAGTAAAATTTCATGATTTAATGACACATTTTTCAGTGGACAAAACTGTCAATAAAATCAAAGAACTATACTGGTTTGCATACATGAAACGTTACTTGTGGAAACAAGTCTCTATGTGCTTTGAGTGTTTGGTGAATAAAATTCCAGGAGGTAAACAGCAGGGGTATTTACACCCAATTAATCCAAGAAGAAGACCTTTCTCAATTATACACATGGATCATCTAGGCCTATTTGTGAAAAGTTCAAGAGGAAATCAAGACTTACTGATAATAATCAACAATTTCACAGGATTTACTAGACTGTTCCCTGTAAAAAATACATCCTCTTTACATGTTTTAATAGCTCTCAGAACTTTGGAAATTTGATGAAATTGGACTCCCTGATAGAATCATCCGCGATAGAGGAAGCTGTTATACATCTCATCGATTTGAGTAGTACTGTTGTGAAAATGGAATAAATCACATGTTAAACTCTACGCAACATCCAATGGCTAACGGGATGGTAGAAAGAGCTAACAGAACAATCTTATCCCCAATATCCACATCCAAGAGTGATTCACGCCACAAAGATTGGGATTCATGACTAAATGAAACTGAATGAAATTTGAATAATACTATCAACAAAACTATCAACAAACTAAAACGCCTTTTGAAACCCTACATGGTTATTTCCCAAGATTTAACGATGGAATCCTATGAAAAGTTGCAGATGTATAGACTGATCCAAAAGAAGTTCAAGAAGAAACGTACACTGTCATCGAAGGGAAACAGCATAAGATGAAAGAGTACTACATACATCGAAGGGAAACAGCATAAGATGAAAGAGAAAAAGTGCCGAACAATGACTTTTGAACCAGGTGAAATAGTAGTTGTTCGACGACCATCAAGAGCAACAGGTGAACCTACAAAACTCAACCAAAATACAGAGGACCCTTGATTGTGATATAAGTCCTTCCCAATGATGTGACCCAACTGGAGGAAAAAGAGCGCGGTAGACCGTATAAAACAACAGCCCACGTAAGTCAGCTGAAGTCTTGGTATGCTAATAACCTAGATGAGTTGGATGAAGAGGAACCAGGAAACTAGGATATTAACTCGTGAAGCTACAGGTAAAAAGTTTTTTTTTTGTCCCGAACCTACAAAGCACTTTACTGGAAAAACTTCATTAAGAACTTTTGTTATTGAACTTTTTATTCCTTCTAGAACTTTAAATTATGATTATACTGCACACAAAATGTGGATTCTTGTGGTATTGCCAACAATATTTGTTTAAAAAAAAAGGCGACAATTGAGGTCAATTGTTTAGTCAGGATGCCCGAATGTTAGCAATTTCCACAGTCTACCCCCAGATGGCGTCATGATATTAAAAGATATTCAAAGCAATTGTAATTAAAAAAAAAAAAAACACGAGAGATAGTGAATGTAACCACAGCAACAGACAATATTAATTACTCATGAACTTTTTAAAAGAGCAGTAGAATAAAGTATTTCGATGATGTTAGCTATGAATTTTTGTCCTGTTAAATAATAATGCAAAATCAAAAAGATACGCATAGTGGATGTAAGATAAAAATCCTGACACGAACAATATATATAAAAGGAAAATTGAAGCACCAATAATACTAAGTGATAGAATATTTAATAATTTCTTCATTTTTAAACTCTTACACAAAAAATTCACATTTCTTTAGATCAAAATTCGCATTGGGAGTTGAGATTGACCCTCTGGGGACTAATGAGCTTTAACGCGAGTTAATGATGATGAAGAAGGGCTCGATAGCGGAATATGCACCATTAATTGAGTCATAATCAAAATCCCAATTGTTCACATCGACACTGAATCAAAAAGAATTCTATTATTTAGATAATGCAATTTTTTTTATTGAAAAGGAATGTACTTCTTCAGAAAATATTACGTTGCATACAAGCTACATTCAAAATTTAAACGAATATTGCAATGCTTGCTTCCCAGATGCTAAATATTTGAATGTGCCAGCATGGCTCATAAAGATGCTGAAATGTGATACAGTACAAAGTCCAAAACCTGAGTGTCCATTATCCGGAATGATCTAAAATCCGAACCTCAAAGCCACAAGCATTTTTTTTATTTTTATTATTATTATTAATGCTTTATGCATGCGCATTTGATTTTTCCTTCCACAATAAAATATGTGGAGATTTTCACTTAAAAATTCCGATTCTTAATTTCCCTTAGGCACTAAATAAAATACCTCGTTATGGGAAAACAATCATGTAAGCATAAATTTGTAAGATTAATAAGTTGGCTCTGCAGCTGAGTGTCTGCTTAACATCACATCTCAAACCGAAACATTCACCTATTTTATATCCCTGACGCCGACCTGGTGAGTCATTATTATATTTTGCTTTCAACACTGCATATTTATCAACACATGACAGCTTCAGTAATAACTCAAGCTGTGATGTCTATACTTTTTTTTATATTAGTAATTGAACAACAAGAGTATGACAACCTTTTATGCTAACATTAAGCTTGGCGATGATTACAGATTTTTAAATGCTCTAAGAAATGTTGACCAGATAAAATTCAACAAAAATTTCTCTTCATATGCTAAAAATAGATTTTGTTAATGAAAATCATAGGCCAATAGATTACATTTAGTGCTATTTTAATTAAGAATAACTGATATGCTATTCACCATTAACCCAGAAGTGGTGGCAGAATATGTCGGCACCAGACAGCAGAATTTAGGGAAGACAAAATTTTTGGAATTTGGAGAAGCACCAAGCTGCAAATTTAGGGGATGAGAAGTTTTTTTGATTTAGGAAAAGCACTGGGATTCAAAGTTTAGGCACGGTGAAAATTTAGAACTTAGGAAAGTGCTTTGTAGCAGAATTTAGGATCCGTAGAGACTGCACCAGGCGGTATCAAGCGCCTGCCCTATATAAAGCCTTAAGTATATGTGGGAGTTTATTTATTCAGGACTCGGATTAGTTTGAAGCATGTGCAAGATATAAACGTAAGTATAGTAAATAACTAAACTGATACAATTCAGTACACAATAGCGGCAAGACAAAATTTAGCGAAACGACTTGGCTTTCACCACCAATCCTGTGATACACAGCCAATAGTGTATAATGGATGCTATTAAGCTAGGCTAAAATTATCTTTACTGATTTTAAGGCACTTCAATTAATGAAGCAGATTACACTGCTCCCTGATCTTCTAATATGATCCAGATTACTATTTTTCACAGACTGTTATTATTACAGCAATTTTATAAAAACTAAGCTTGAACTTTCGATTATGTCAAAAAGAGTTTCCAATTCTGGAGTTGCCAAAGGATCTACAAAGTGAAACGATGTTTTTTCGATGTTCATTAAACAAAAAATGGAATTGCTGCAAAAAATGGATAAAGCAAGGAGTATGGCATTGGAAAGTCGCCATTGTATATGACACACACACAAAAAGGAACTTTTTGAATTTTTTTTTGGAAGCATCTTATACAACTTACATTGAAAGAAATGTTTAATAAAGGAAACAAATAAATATTAAGCTTTTTTTTTTTTTTTTTGTAAATTTTGATACCCTTTAGATTATAATTGTTCTTTATTTCATATTTTTAATTGTATAATTTCTGCATGCCATCTTACCAGATTTAAATTGATCCATTATCCGGAAAAATCCCAAATCCAGAATCGCCAAAGTCCTGACCAGTCCGGATTTCGGACTTTGTACTGTATGTCTAATTTTGATATTATAATATCTAATCTTAATTTTATAATGCAAGAAGTATCAACTGCATTCAAGGAAAATGTTCAAGCACAAGTCTTACTCAAAGCACATGGGTACACTAAGTTTTGGAATTTAAAAGTCATCTGAGAGAAATATCACAAAATAAAAAATCATACTGAAACAACATTATGGAATTTTTCCTCTTTCAGTTATCTTTAAGTTATTTTTATTATTATCTATATAAGTTATTTATGTAGAGTTATTTGTATTATTATTATGTTGAATGCTGAATATTATATGGAATGTTGAAAGAAGGTCAATAATGAAACCATTCTTTTGAAAGGGGTCAATGCAAGAAAAAAGGCTAGGAATTCCTGATTTAGATATAATTGTAAACAACTGAACCATTAAAACGACAAAAATAAATGAAGTTTTACACACACAATTTTTTTAATTAAAAAAAAAAAAAAAACATATTTAGCCCCCTTCTTCCTTTCTTTACTCATTATTTAAAAGAAATTGCATTTAAAACAGAATGGAAATTTTCCTTACCAATTCCTCAACAAGTTCTTTAAATACCAAACCACTTTCTTGAGTTCGATGCAAAGTACACCACAGCCAACCATCTCCCATATCATTGTGCACAATAAATATATCACCTTTCAGAAAACTAGAATATAAAATTCAACACTCAACAGTTTGTAGAAAAAGACAAAGTAATAAAAAATCAAATAGATTAATTGAATTTTTTTTTTAAAATTCTGTAACAGACTTGAAAAAAGAACAATAAAAATTAATAAACAAAAATAAGGTTTTAGAAATAGTTTTCTTCTCTCCTGAGGTACATTTTAAAAAAAATACCACTTTTAATAAATATACAAAAAATTTCGACAATAAAATGTACTTTTACAAAAGCGATAACTGCTATGATGGAATTTCAAAACTGCACTTTTTTAAACTGATTACATTAATTTTTGAACAAAAAAAAAAAAAAAAAAAAAAAAAAGTTTTTTCATAAAAATAGAAATTACCTTATTTCATCTGTGTCAGGCATCTTGTTATAAGGCAGTATTGCCACAACCCTTTTTTTATCATTTACAGGCTAAGGAGAGGAAAAACGATTAAAAAATAAAGCAGATAACACATTAACTTATGAATTAAAAAAAAAAAAAGAATTACCAAAGAAATAATTTTATGGCAAATGCTTTTTTCAAAGTATGTACCGGGTGATCAAAAAGTCAGTATAAATTTGAAAACTTAATAAATCACGGAATAATGTAGATAGAGAGGTAAAAATTGACACACATACTTAGAATGACATGGGGTTTTATTAGAACAAAAAAAAAAAAAAAAAAGTTCAAAGGTCTGTTATCGGGCCTTCTTTCTTTGAGGAAATGCGTGATTCTGGTTTTGTAACTGCTACCCTGACGGGTGAGAGGGACGCCGATATGTTACAGAATCACATCGTCCCCAGCCTGGCTGATAAACACCTGCTGGAACGTGAGATTTTTATGCAGGATGGCGCTCCACACCGTATTGCTAGACGCGTGAAAGATCTCTTGCGCGCGTCGTTTGGTGATGATCGTGTGCTCAGCCGCCACTTTCGTCATGCTTGGCCTCCCAGGTCCCCAGACCTCACTCCGTGCGATTATTGGCTTTGGGGTTACCTGAAGTCGCAAGTGTATCATGATCCACCGACATCTCTAGGGATGCTGAAAGACAACATCCGACGCCAATGTCTCACCATAACTCCGGACATGCTTTACAGTGCTGTTCACAACATTATTCCTCGACTACAGATATTGTTGAGGAATGATGGTGAACATATTGAGCATTTCCTGTAAAGAACATCATCTTTGTTTTGTCTTAATCTGTTATGCTAATTATTGCTTTTCTGATCAGATTATTGCTTTTCTAATAAAACCCCATGTCATTCTAAGTATGTGTGTCAATTTTTACCTCTCTATCTACATTATTCCGTGATTTATTAAGTTTTCAAATTTATACTGACTTTTTAATCACCCTGTATAATGTTTTGCCATGGGCCATCAAAGTATTAAATATACCATTAGTAAAATCCTCCAAGATGTAATCAGTACACCTTAAAACTAAGAAGAATATGCGATAAAACTCTTGATTTAAGACTTCCAGCCCAATTATTTACTTATATCAGTTTTTAATATCAAGCACTACTATATTTCAGTAAGAGGAATTTTTCTTTTATACACTATTAATTTCAAAATAAAAAAAAAAAAAAATCATTTTATTCCCCCACCCAGAAAACCATCTTTTTTTCAAGTAGTATTTTCTCAACTAAATTTTTATTAACTGTATGATTTACATCATAAAACAGTACAATTTTATTAAATTTTTATTCACAGTTTTATAATGTAATAATTTATTAGTAGAATCATTTAACACATGAACGTATACTTCCCATTTTTGTATCTTACATATATTTAAAAAAATTTTAAATTTTTAAAAAGGAATAATTCTTATAAAAACTTAACACATAGCTACGATTAATTATGTTACTTTTCAGTTTTTGTTGTGAACAATTTTGCATTCTTAGCCACTTTTAAAAAGAACATATAACTATGGCTGAGAATTATTCCTTTAACATTAATTATTTAATACCATAAATAAACATTTGAAACATTTATTTAAAATTTAATAATGAAAATACTTGATTAAAACTATTCATGATCTATAATTATTATTAAAGAACTAGTGCATCAAATATTCATCAAACACATTCCCATATTAGATGAATGCTAAAGAGTTTTATCATAATTCACCATTTAAACTATTAAAAAATATAATCTAACATAAATTTCAAATTATACCTCCTATTTCTAATATTATGAAGAAAAGAACAGTAACTTCTTGAATTAGCAACTTGCAACAACAAAAACTAGAGAACTGACAGCAGATGCTTTGCCCTTATACAGTTTTCAAATGGGCGCCAAGATATTTCTCATACTTTCTGCTTGTCGAAATTACTAGAAAGCAATATGAGGGTCAAATTACAGTTACAACTAATACAATTATCAATTATATTTATTCAATTACAATACTAATTATGGTGATATTAGAAAATAAAAAGCTTTCTCTGCTTGGAGATTTATATTGAGGGAAGAGCATTCTGCATTGAAACTAACTAAAAACGCTTTCTGATTTCTCACTGTGAAATCACAATAATTTATTTGCTTGAATTTAGCAATTGCTATAACCTCCTCTTTCCTTTTTTCGTTGTCTTCGTTTAAATTTGTTGCAAGTAGCTTCGCTTAGAAAAACTTGCATGTTAAAATATGTTCCAGTATTTTCAATTTCGAAAATCACCGTATTTCCAATTTTGCAAAGCATTTATTCTATAAGAAATTTAAAACTAATTTCGAAAACAGCTTGAGTGAACTTAACAAAATAAATTGCCAAAACTGTTGTCAGCTTTGCAATATCTCGCCAAATTACCAAGATACCCATTTAATCAATGTTACATGGACTTGCCCCCATATTCTTACTTTTCCAGAACAGCTTGTCTCTTTTACATTTTTATATTGCATTATACGAAAGAAATACAGCAATTTCCCATAATACAATTACACTAAAATCAACTATCTACGTAAAAATTCATAACAATACTAAAAACACAAATGACGGAATGAATCTGACATAAAACCATGGCCTTCCTAATACAGAAACCCCTCATTTATGTGCTGACATAAAAAAAATTATCCATAAATTGAGGAAGCTAAAATAAAATTTGTTTTAATTCAAGAAAAAAAGTTTATAACTGTATGTAAAAATGATGTGATAATAATATGCAAAATAAGAAAAGTACCAATGATTAAATTTATTGAGCTAGATTTAATTGTTACAAACCTAATTTAAAAAGTCTAAAATTTTAAATATATATATAATTTAAGATATATATATATATACCTTTAATTTATAGCATTTTAATCATGCATAAAACTGAATATAGTTTCTATATCTCTACTGCTATAACAAAAGTGTGGGATCTTTCATTAAATAATCATTACCATTAAGAATTTCACAAACTAGTTCTTGAATATCTGTCAAATGTACTGCATTAGCATCTGAGTCAACAAATTTTCAAAACAAATTCATCTATGTGAAATAACACTCCATTCTTCATGTATTATTTGTTTATTATCATTACTTGTTCAAAGTTTCTTCATTTTTATTTTCTGAAAAAAAATCAGGTAACCTACTATTTTTCTGAAATTATTTTTAATACAAATTTAAGTACAGTTCCCAAAGAACAATACATATCAATGGCAACAAACATGGATACCTGTGGAAGGTATTACATTTCACCTATTGAGTAGTGAGAAATCTCAGAATCCAACTTAATCAGCAGTGATCTTTCACAGAATGAACAATCTCCAAACTTCATAAAAGGCTAATTGTGCAGTAATAAACATTTATTAATTTTGGCAAACCATCTAATTTTAAGTTTTTATCTATGATGCAGAAAAATGTTATATTCCCAAGCCTGTTGGTAGAATTACTGATTTTCTGCTTGATAACTGAGAGATATAATACTTAAACAATTGCACTAATCTAATTTCCAGTTGATCAAACATTCTATCTTATATGCTGCTCCATTTATTGGGAAAGCAATACAAGATTCATCATGTGATGTCATAATGACCCCCCCTTCCCAGAAAAAACATTTCTTACAGATGTTATAAAATTTTGATATGTTTTTAAAAACTTTCACTCACTATTTTTCAAACTTTTTTTAATCACATCCATCCTGAATAAAATCAATACCTTTATTCATCTACTCATTTAAATAAAAAGTTTACACCAATGAAAATGAAATGGTAGGTAAAAACAAGTAACTTCATATGGTTTTATTAACACAATTACATATTATTTTGGCTTTACGTTACTTCTACTTTTATTATCTTCCACCAGAATGCAAATCAGTTAATTAGTTATGCAATAATAAAGGCAAGCAAGTTTATAACAAATTAGTATCAAGGCATAGCAGCTTTGAATTTGAGCTTTCAGCAGCCTTTCCTGTTTATGCTTCTCTGTTATTTGAATTGACTGATGGGCTTTAGCATCTACAAACCACATTTACTCCATGAATATTTAGAGCTTGAAGCAAAGTTTACTTAATCATATATTAATTTGCATTTTCATATTTTAATTTGACTGGAATGCTGTTCAACATTTTCCACAAGTAGCAGATATTTAGTTCCTATTATATGGTATTAGTTTTAAATAATGGTCAGTTGCATGTCTTACAAATAGGTTTATTTTAAACCTTCACTTTGAATTTGTGATTACTGTAGCCAGATAATAGCATGGGACAATAAGTCATCTGACTGTCTTTATGTTTCTAATAGTTCAGCAAATTTAAAGTAGTCCAGAATTATACAATTTCACCTTATAAAGTTTGCTTTTTATTGGTCACCAAGAATCACTATTTTGATTTTATGAGAAGAAACTACTTTTTTGACAAAAGTTGTAAAGAGATTTTCAGGGGAAAATCACAAGTGGAAGATAAAAAAATAGACTCTAACCTTGAATAGGAATACACAACAGTATGCAAGAGAAAATAAGAAGGAATTAAAGATAACAGCAGAGATACTTAATTTCTTTAAAAAGCAGTATTCAATAAAATGCAAAAATGTAATCAAAAAAACTTTATGGCATATAACTGACAGCTTTTAAAGTAAATTGCACAATCAAGAATTGTTTAGTTGTTTTAACTGAGACCTCCAATAATACGTTTAAAACTGGGAGAGATACATAAATGAGAGACATATAAATAGCAGGTCATTGTATTACTATCCTTATCTTTCAAAGACTAAAGACATACTGTGAAAGTTCTGGGGATGTGAGGAACTTAAATTTACCTGCAATTATAAAAGTGTGTGTTACAAATGGAATTATATTCAAAATAAAAATATTTGGCAATAGCAATTAAGATATATTTTGCCTAACATTCACAGATAAGAAATAATAATAGAACTAAAAAATAAGTTTGCACTATGAAATTTTGATTAAAAGTGCAAAAAATAAATTCTGGGTTCATAACATTGTATTACTACAAATATTAAATATATTACAAACTTGTGTTTTAAATTCTGAAACAAAATTATAACATAACACTGGAAAAAAATATCACACATAATTTAAAAATAGATCCAGATATTTCACAGATATATTCCCATTACTTACTGAATATTAGACACTGAGAAAAGCTCAAATTAGCATGATTCAAATAAAGAGTTATTAATGCTATTCAAATAAAGAGTTATTAATGCTATTCAAATAAAGAGTTATTAATGCTATTCAACTATTTGGTACACACAAAAAAGGATTTGATCCAAAAGATAATGAAAAAAATAAGTGAAACAGAAATGAAATATCTCCTTCATATTATATAGACACTGATTTACGGAAAGACGTTACCCTTTTCAAACAAACAAACAAAACAAAAAAACAAAACAAAATCTGAAGAGAAAAGGTAGGTAAAAACCATGGTTAAAAAATATACACACAGAAACACTTTCCCCTTTTTACAGTATTAAAAAAACAACTTCATTAAATAAATATGTTGGTTTATACAGTAGAACTCCAATTATCCGAATCAATTGGGACCAAACCCTATACGAATAATAAAAATTTGGGTAATTTGATTTTTTCTGAAGAAAGGATGTATGAACACTTTGATCAATTATTGTATGCCTTGTATGTTGAAAATAGGAGAAAAAGCTATTTTTACAGAAAAAGAGGTTTAAATTGATTAAAATGAAAACGAAATACTTTTGCGTACACATTATATAGCATACTGTACAGTCCTTAAAAATGCTGAAAGTCATTACTTGCTGAACATCTTGGTCAAAGTAAGCTGTTTGATGGACAACATACCTGCACTTAAATTTTTTAGCTTTAAATTTTTTTGCTTTAAAGGATGAACAACCAGGCTTTTCAGCTAAGATCTCAGGTTTTTCACAAAGAATCGGACATGAAATTGGATTTTCCACAGAATGATGCTGCAAAAACCATTTGAAAACAACATCTTCTAAATTTTTGTTTATTGCTGCCTTCATTAATTTTCTTGAAGCCATTTTTGTTTTCAAGCAGTGACACAAAGTTTAAAATTGTAGGTTTGCTTCTTTTAATGTCTGAAATTGTTGATTGTCCAACACTACTTTTCCATCTTAATTTTTTTCTTAAATTCTGAAAGTGATTCGGATAGTTGGAGTTTGGATAATTGGAGTTGTACTGCACCAAATTTCTTTTATTATACTTATGTTGAATATTTCCAAACTTAAAATTTTGAGCTAATGAAATATTTATACTTAGCATTATTATCAGAAAATACATGATAAAAGAATTTAGTTGATGAATTACTTACTTCTGGAGGTGGAACAGGATAGACAAGCCTCTCTTTTTTGAGGAGATCAGACCAACTTGTGTAATAACCAATAAGATCTGACAAGGAGTCAAACTGCCTTCCTCCAATGTAATAATCACCACATACGGCTGTTATTCTAAAAGTAATTTAAATATTCTTGCATTATGTTAACTCAATATAAATTATACTGAAATTTCATATCATAAGTTAAGGCAGTAAAACATAAAATATATAAGACTAGGTTTCATTTCACAAATGACCATCCATGGTGTAGTATGCTTTAAAAAGACACCTAGCTTTTAAAACAAGTACACTATTTTGTCAATCTGAGTATCAATAAAATTTCAGGTACTTCCTTATTATTAAGGCCCCTGTATTTTTAAGAACTAAGTTGGTGTCGGGATTATAGATAAGGTCATGTTTACTTCTCACATGCATATTGTAGCTGCCATGTTTCCGTGACTGTTTGGTATCAGAAGATATGCCATCAGAAACATTTTCTAATCCTAGGAACTATATATAGCCCATTGAACTCCGCAAAACAAGACTCATGATGATGGCAAGCCATACCTCTTTCATTCTGCCACTTAGAGAAACACCAGTCTTTCAACACTTTGTGTAACAGCACCTGTTTTGGGGATTGACAAAAATGAAATCTCCGATTCCTAGTAAAAAATGTCTCTAACATGCTTTCTCTAGTTTCTCTATTTTTCAGGCTCCCTAACATTCTAAATAAGTCGTTCACCACTCTAGCACATGCGTAACTATTTTTGTTTCAAGTGTGGTTGTCTGTCTATTCTGAACTTCAGCAAGAAAAAATTCATCAGTTTCTCTGCATAACCTGCCAAGAACCTAGCCAGATTTGTCTTTCTGGTACTTTTCTGTTATGCACCTAGCACACAATTGGGATGTATGGCCATAACAGAAAAGTACAGTATGCATATCTGTGTGCTCAACAGACAACTACCTATGGTGTGTGTACCATCTATAAACTATTCTTGTAACTATAAATTATTTACACACACATAAAAAACATACTGCCTTTTTCTGAATGTTCTGTTTATGTACACAGTTTTTTTCAGTGTCACTTATTCATTTATTCCATTGTTAGATTAGAAGTAGAAAATGCATCTCTCTCACAAAATTAATCTGGTCAAAAGTTATATTTTCATAAAAGTTCAAGTGCTTTATCCACTACTTAATTGGATTTATTTCCTCTACCTGACAGTAAACAAATTGCTGCACCATTACAAAAAGCATTCTGAAACCACTCAGCCAGCTGTCAAAATGTACGTGTTTCCTTCACTTGGAATTTTTCACCTCCAAATGCTTTTATCCATATGCATTTTTACTTCATGACAATTTCTGCATATTTGAATGCAAGACAAAATGTATAATTTTTGAAAGAAACATAGCATCTTCCTCACTTCATGGTAAATAAAACATTTTTAATGATTTTTTTTTTTTTTTGAAGAAAATAAACTAACACATAGAACATTTCCCATGAATAAACTGTGAATGACTGTTATTACCACTGCCAGCCATTTGAAGATGGTTAATGCTGGTGATTTATCGATAATCTTGGTGCCATTTACAAAATGAAGGCCGTAATAATCAGGTGGCGCATAATTTCAGCTAAAATAATGCCAGTTATTTATTTTCAATTAATTCGTTTTTAATTTAACAAAAAATTTATTTAATTAAGATTATCCAGGATATTATGAATAAAATGTTTTGTATTTAAAAGTACATTAAAATTTAATAAGCTCTATTAAATAATTTTTCCAGTAAAACAAGACTCAATAGGCACCTGAATATATTTTTTTTTTTTTTTTTGACATATATTTTTAAAAAGTCATGCTTTTAACGGTTGAAACAGCTGAACATTATAAGTCCTAAATTTCAGATAATAATAAAACATGATATTTGTAGTAAACTTTTATAGCCCCCCCTTTTTTTTAACGTTTTGTGTGTTTGCTTTATTAAATAAATATCATCATGTTCTTCACACTTAGACCATTAAATTAAATTCAATAGCAATATCACAAAAAAGAAACCTCAAGCATAAAACATCTGTGCTTGAAGATGCAAAGAAGGTGAGGGCTTAATGGTAAAATCAATTTCAGGATTTAATTTAAATAAAGAGCGAAATGAAACTAAATAAATCTATATAAAAAAGCAGATGTTCTCAATAACATCATACTAATAAAACATGAATAAGTTACAGGGGTGATTGAAATCCCACTTCAGAAATCCTGAAAATTACCATGAAATAAAAATCCAACATGATTTAAAATAATGCAGAATATTAATGCTATATATGCACAAACAATTATACACACATATTTTCAAGCAATTTCATTAGCAAAGAAAAATGCATATTTTTCTAACATTTATTAAGAAATTGTTTGTTTTATTATATCATTTCACTTCACACAGTTATGTACCTTTTTTGTTCCTCAACATTTTTGCAATTGACTGGCTTGGTGTTTTGAAGAATTGCAGCTTTTATACTTTTTTTCTGCTAATAATTTAAAGTTCAGTATGATCAGCATGATATTTTGATGCGGACAGTAGCTTTTTGCTTGAGCATTAAAAGGGTGTTTAAAGGGATTTTCTGCCTCAAAGTTTCACATGCACTTTTGTGCAATGAGAATAAATACTATTTTATAGTCTGCATAGCTAGGTTATCAGTGTTGAAGGATGTTCAGCATTTTATCATGATACCACCCATATAATTAAATGAACTTCCAATAAAGCAATGAATGGAAGCAATGAGCTTTGAAAATACTCAGTATTTCCATTTTCCATCTTCTCTCAGCCCAAACATTTATAATAAGAGATTTTCTGTTTCTGAGCAAATGTCTGTAGGCACCTAGGGTTCAATGCTTACATAGTCTAAGAGTTTTCCTGTTATGTAATCTCAGAAAAATTGGTTTGGTTTCTTTGATTACAGTAAAGCATACAAGGCTATCTGCCTTATGGAAACCCTCAATGAGGACTCAAAGGGAAACTAGCTCATAGTCATATTACACTTGGGGAAAACTGCAAAAAGGTCCATGAAGCCAGTCTATTTTCCAGATTTTGAACCCAAATCGAACTACCTGCATTTAACGACTTCGCTTGCATACTGGTGGGCCAATCTCTGAATGATACACTTTATCCAAAACAAAATTTCAGAAACATAATGACTGAACACTTCACAGACTCAAAAATTCTGGATTTAAAAAAATAAAAATCAGGGATTCCACTATATCCAGACCATAATCACCAGTGTAGGTAAAAAATAATTCAATGTAACCTTCCTACAGCCTCAGATTCTCAACAGTTATTTGATAAAATGATATTAACAGATGGAGTGTGATATGATATTAACACAGGGGGTGTGACACATGTGGTAAAATGATATTAATTGACTTAAAAATTATACAACTTTTAAAAAACTAGCAGATTGTAAAGAAAAAGTGGGTCATTTTGTTAATCATGATTTAAGTTTTACTAACAGAAAGCTTTATGTTAATTTTGTTTGTACATTTCTTACCTTATAACAATACTCAGACTAAAGATTTATGCTAATGTTATGCTAAACAACATAGTTAAAACTAGGATATAATCTTAAACAAGATCTCATTTTATCCCAGGAACTTTTGCATTACTTGATGCTTAAGAGCTTTATAAGAGCTGCAACACAGTTTGGTTTGAACATACGTATAATGGTCTATTACTTGAGAAAAGGCACTACAAGGTTGCTTCTCCCTCTAGCTTGCTTCATAAATACTAATGAATGCTGTGGAAGATGATTAATTCCTCTAATTTCCTAAAATACGCCTAACTACAGCTTTTATGTCACATGCTTATAAAATAAAAAAATGAATTTGTAGAAAATTACCTGAAGTGATTAATACCAGTATGACCTAAGTAAGACAAAACATAAGATCCAGGTTTGCGATCACTTTCACGAACTAGATAGCCTCCCAGTTTACCTGCACCTTGTAATCGAAGCTCAGCACTGTACCTATCCAAACGTCCATGATACCACCTGTAAAAGAAAAAAATTATTTACTTAAATTTTGCAATAATATATTAGATTAAAATTCCCTTACATATTCTTTTAATATTTTAAAATTTAATTGTTTTAATAATTCCTTTTATTATCTGCATAACTAAAAGTTTTGGAAATAAATTTGTTTACATAGTTGAACAAAAGGCAAATCTTCAACGATAATCTAGATGTAGTTTTTATGCAAGTATAAAATTTTCCGCAGACACAGAGCTCAAAACGACTACTCTTGTTGCAAATGATGAAAGATATCTTTCTGCAAATAAGCTGCACATTTTTATATGGATGATTCTGCTTATGCCATTAATACTGTATTCAAGCAGTTAATATGATTGATACAATAACAAACAGTTGTGGGGGGTTGCTGCAATATCCCACCACACTAATGCATGATTAAAAGTGCTGCAGTTGGAATATAATAAAAACGATTTAATCTCAGCAGAGTTTTCTGCAAGAACTTTCACAGCCAAGTGGCCTTGCCACCAGACATGACTGCCTACAATATCATCTTCATAGATTTAAAATTGTTTCTTGTCCGATATGCACTCTGTGCAGCTCTGGAGAGGTGATGGATGCCGCACATTTACCCCACTGTCCTGCTCTGTGCAAGACTTTTCTCGCCAAGCGTTACTGGGAGGCAAGAGATATGTTAGATTAACCCTCTGAGCGTTACAGGATTTTAGATCCGTCACGAAAACTGGTATTTAAACAGCATTTATTAATTGAGTTTAAGTAATTACTTATTTTAGTCTGTATTTTCACAAACTTACATTCATTAAGATGATATTTGCATTATTAAAGTAAGTAAGAAAGCAAAATATCTTAAATTATAAGTTAATATATGCCAAGAAGCAAAACATCTGATGACTGGATAAATCCGGTCATAATGCTCAGAGGGTTAACCCTTTGATGCGCGCTATATTATTTTAAAAAAATTTTTAACTAAAAACACTAGAAATCGAATATTATGATTTTAGAGACAAATAATATATGAATTAAAAAAAATCTACTCCCGCACATTAACCTGTGGGTGGTGGTTTCGCTGTGAAACCAGCGCGCGTCTAGGACTTTGAAACTTACGGAGTTAGTTGGAAAAAACAACTTACCTTTTTCCGTACGCATTTCCAATGAATGACGAAATTTGTGAATAAATAAAAAAAAAAAAACTGCATTTAAAAATTGCATCAAATATAATTTTTTTACTTTATTTTACAAAGTATATCATCAGAGAAAAAAAAATTATAATTGATGTAATTTTTCTGCAGCAGTGAAAACATAAGAACGTACATAATAAGGATAAATAGATGGATAAAAGCCATAAATATATCCATGGGTTTTGCATCTTCCATAGAGGTAATTTCGTCAGTTGGGCCATAATCCTCAGAAAATTTGGGAATGGATTTCACTACATTGTGCATTTTATTCCATGTTACATCTGCAATTCTGGAAGGACTTAGTAAATTTATATCATCATTTTCTGACTGATCATCACTTTCATCTTCTATATTTCCATAAGCAGGAGGGAAGGGGTGTAAAGGAGTATTTCCTTCTCCTTCACTTTCATCCTCAGAGACCACTGATTCTGGATCTGAAGGTAATTCTTCAAGTAACGCTAATGCATCAGCTATTTCTAACCCTTTGCGAGGCATTTTGAATCTCAACAGTAGAAAATAAAATATTGGCAAAATATTTTAAATTTAATTAAATTTTTGCACAATATCTATTTTTAATTATTCAAAAATATATTTCCAATTTTTTGGAACCACACAAAATAATTTAGAAAATCACAGTACTAGCATAGAGAGCAAGCATGTTGAAAGCAGAGAAAAATCTCTGGAACGAAAAATATTTTATGGAGGCGGGTACTGTTTGGTAATACAATAACTCTGCGATTTCAAAACCCCTTATCTATATCCGGGTGAAAATAAACACTTCTATTTCAAAGCAGCAAACATTACTATAAAGAGCAGTGGTTTCAGGGTGCGACCACCGAGCCTCCAGGGGAATGTGTGAAACCACAAAGGAAATACCATAAATATACACAGGTTGTTTATATATGCAGTTTAATTATTGCTGTATTTTTATTGTTTATGATAGAAATAATGATGTGCGATAAAAAATTTTTAAATTTTAAGTTATTAATATAAATAAAAGGAAGTTATTTTGTATCACTGAAAATGAATTTTAAAAAGCATCTGATTTAAAATACTAAGACCTAAAAAATGTATAGTTCTGCAGTAATTTTATGTTATTTAGAGGTAAAAGATAAGTAATCAATCGGTTTTCACTTAAACAGTTTGGAAACAAGAGCGGAAAAAATTTCGAAAATTGGTGGTTTCAGGGCGCGACCACCGACCCTCAAAGAGTTAATGAACTCTGTTACAGCTGTTTTTTTTTTTCATTGTATTGCTGTATTCTATGTCCTTTGTTCTTGTTCTTTTGCTGTAACTGTTCACATTCTGCCATTGGAAATAAAAACTTAGCTACAAGATGATGAAAGAAAAAATTTATTTAATTCACACATGCGCAGTTAGAAATACTTTTTAAATGCTTATATTTCATTGAATGCACAATGTTTTCATTTCGAATTTCAGTTTAATATTTCTCTTGAATGTTACCATGTTTCAAGGTTTTATGAAATTTAACTGAATACTCTGCTTCTTATAAGCAGAATAACACATGAAAAAAAAAAATGTTTTTTTAACAGAAAGCTTTACATTTTCATTAATACACATATTATTTTTATGAAAATGCTTACAAACTTTGCAAACAGCACGTAAAATGTTTTGTGAAATTTACAGATCATGTTCGGATTTTTAAGAAACAGGGTAATCAAAAACAGTTCCTTCCCTCCAAAAAATGCAGATTGTCTGTCCTAGAATAATAGCTTCAACTCGAGCTTCATCACATACCCAGCAGAAAAAAGTTGAATTGATTAAACATGTAGCAAATAACTGCCAAATGTACATGCATATTGAAGAAATCAAACATTTTCTAATTACAACTGCATATGGATAACTTACTAAAGGAAAAGAAAAAAGCTGATTATTTAGTCATCGCAGCTCGCTCTTTCGTTAGCTTGATGACATGTACAGATGATGGCAGTCAGTGATGCACTACTGTTTATTTTGCCATTTTAGGCATAGCATCCCATATCAGGATGGATAACATTGTATTTGTGGTTAACTTGCAGATGTTTATGTCTGGCAGCTGCCAATTCACCCACTTAAGCAACTAAAAATGTAGGAAAGAAAATTCTTTGATTGAAATTCTTTCCATTTATTCACAATGATGTCATTGCACTGCTTATTAATTGTGCAAGGTAAACAAGCACTTGGCTTACATTTGACAGCAGACCTGCCATGAACATAAAAGTACCAAATTATTTCAAATAAAAAATTTGAAGCTACTCTGTACAGGCTATTTCATTGGAATAGAAATTTATTGGATAAATGGTTCAATTCTGCTTCATTAAAAGAGTTACACGTTATGAGTTTTAAAACTTTCTAATACACGATGCAAGTACAAACAGTATCCTTATAGATCTCAATCACCTATTGAGAAACAAATAAATCCTTGATGTTTCTTTATCTCAGCACATCCAGAGATAAAATTTGCAGTCAGTATGATCAGTACATGTCAAACTAATCTTGGAAAGCATTTTCAATCTTGAAATGCATTCTCAAATATTTTAAAGGTTATGGAACATTATAGTAACCAGTATATTCAAATTGTTAATGAAACTTCTCGGTTAATTGAATATTATGATGTTGATTATACTAATGATATAGACAACAGGCAAATCAGTTTTGATGATATATTTATGCTCAGCAATGCGATAGTGAGTTGTCTAGCCTACAGCAATCCACTGTTTCCTCTTTAACAACTGAGGCTGCAAAACTGCAGCACACTGTGAAAGAACTATTGTGGTTATGTTAACAGGATATAAATGAACATGAAATGTATCCAGGCATTTCTTTTCTAACTGAAAAGCAAAATGATATTAACTTGACAAAAAGAAGATTCTGAAGTTCTATAAATACACAAAATTTATAAATGAGCATTACTATTTTATTAGAAAAAAGTACATACTTGAGATTATCATATATGTTAATTCCAGTGAGCATTTGGCCAGTATCTTTACAAAAGCCCTTCCTTCAAAAGTTAAATTTGAAAAACTTGTGTAGTTACTCAATATAAAAGAGACAAATTAAAAGAATCTTTGTAACTAATTACTAACATTGTGATTATGCTTAATACTTTATATGTACTCTTTGTTTTCAGTATATTACTGACCTAACAATTAATACTTGTGTTCAATGTTCATAAGAAACAATATTAACTAGAGGGACTATTAATTCCTTGTCAAAAAGAAGCTTTATATTATAAGGTATTTTCTCCCTCCTTCCTGCATCCTTTATGGTGTAACAGTAGCATATTCGAGAGGTCCAGGGTGAAAGGCCCAGCGAAGGCATTGCACATTTTTCACGTCTCCTGCTTAATAATTTCAGGACTCTACAGTGGTGCCTGAACTAAAAAGGAGTGGATGACAATTTGTCACCTCCAGGAAATGGCGAGCGAGTCCCCTTATTCTCAGTTGTGCTTTAAAAAAGGGTGGTACATAAGGTATTTCCTCCCTCCTTCCAGTATGCCTTCATGATGTAATGGTAGCATATTCGAGAGGTCCAGGGTTCAAGTCCCAGCAAGGACGTTACACACATTTTATGTCTCCTACAAAAAAAAAACCTAATGACTCTACAATATTAGTTACTATTGTTAGACAACAGCTATTTCAATTTCTCTTGCATAACAACACCTTTTTAACAAATTAATGTTTTTAATTTGTTAAAAAGGTGTTGTTATGCATGGTAGTAGCATTTATTAGGGGTGGAATGAGTAGTTTAATGAGTTGTTTAATAAATAAAGGTAACAAACAAAATGTAAAAAAAACGATGCTTTAAATGTAATTTAAAATCCGAAACTTTTCAGATTTTTTTTTTTTTTTCTTTTTAGTATTTGTTTTTTATAAAAGCAGATTTGAAATATTGCCTTAATTAAAAACTTTTCACACTTAAAAAAGAATGCTTTTTCTCCTTTTTCTAAATTTTAAATGCAAGATTTGAAAGATTTGAAACTCAAAAAATCAAACAAATCTGCTTAATCATGACAAATATTCACTGCAAAATTGGGAAAAAGTGCACAATACCATACTCCTTACGCGTTTTTCAAAATAACACATACACATAAACCATGTACACGTCAACTTATTTTTACTTAAAAAAACATCCCAGAATTGCACAAAAATGGCATTGCGCACACTCTTCACTATATCCATGTACACTGCTTTTTTCTCATAAATTAGAAAAATTTCACGAAAATACATGACAATTTTCTCAATCTTTAAACCCGGTAAAAAGAACATATATGAAATTACCTGATCGCGGAAAAGTATTTACCCTTTACAAATATGAACATTTCCACATATAAAATAAATAAAATATCCAAAAACTTTTACCTCTAAATCATCTATTACATTATACACGTCACCAATGTATTCATACTGCAAGCATTACAAATACTTAGTATCAAATATTTAAATTATTTACATGCACGTTTATTTCAACTTAAACATATACCAAATTCCTACAAACATAAAATTCACAAAATAACTATCATTTCATTAAAATATAATTAAATTCAAAACCACTACTTAAAATATAAATGAGCACATACATTAAATTAATAAAAATTACCTTACAATCCTAATTACTTTAAACTAAATCATTGCTAATAACAATAATACCAAATTTCCCAATAATACCAAATTCCTTTCCACCTTACATTTAGAACAATGCATAAAAATAATATCCTCAAATAATTAAAAATACTAACTTACCTAATCTTCTTCAGAATCTTGATTACGTGGCGGATACACTTTTCTAATTCATTCAATAAAATTATTGAAAGATTTTTTCTGCGAATTTTTCCTCCATACTTCCTCCGCTAAATAAAAAGCAAACTTCTCTTTATCACAATGCCTAAATACCCATTTCGAATTAACTTTAGTTAGTGCCATGGGATCCAAAAATTAAACAACACTGTTTCACACAACACAGTATAAAGCTAAATACAAAATTTCCACATTTTTTCCTGATTTCCCCCCTTTTCCGATTAAAGAACCGTAATTCGTCCATTAATATCACATGACATATCCCATGATCTCTCATTTCCCTCACGCAAAATAATGCGTAATCGGAACTGAGTACTGCTCACATTATTACCAAAGTCCCAGGTAGTAACCTTAACTACCAGTTACCATATTGTAAAGATCAACCGGCCGATAATTCTACTACGTAAAAAATCATCCAAATGCGTCCTTTGTGTCATAACTATTCGGTTATTGCACTGAAATGCTTATAAAGCGCCTGTGAACAATTTTACTTCTTTGCCTGTATTCCTTATATATCATTCTCTTACATTCTCGTCATTGTGACACATCATCAGTGTCATCTGGTTACTTCTTGAAACTTGCATATGATTCTTGAAGATGTGTGTAGTGATTTTACAGGTGATATATTTATTTTAGAGTTCGATTTCCACGACTCCAAATTATCCTTAATTTATGGACATGAGTTTATACACACACACATATATATACATGAATGTGCATATTATCTTATTTACACTGTTATATCAGTTTTATCTACCCATGTACTGGATGCATATGTGCATTATTAAGCAATTCATAAAGGAAACAAAAGTTGAAAAACTACTCAGCTAGGAAAAATGTGACAATGCGGTTTGCAACGTATAAATATTAAATTTTGTAGTATATCTGAATGTTACAAAGTAATCATAGAATTGTCATCAAAATGTATATACATAAGATTAAATACAAAAGCTGTATGTCAACGTACAGGATGTTCATCCATACTCTGCACCAATCTCCTAATAAAACTACACAGCTGCATCTGCAATAAAGCTCATTTAAAAAATTTCTGAAATAAAACAATCATTTAGCACCAAAAGTTAAAAACTCAAATATCTATAAAATTCATCATTTCACCCTATAAAATTAACAACAAATACTTATCTTTTTTAAACCACATGCACTTTCGTTCTCATCTGAAATACTGAATCTTTTTTGGAATTATTAGTTTAAAATTAAGGGAAATTACATGCTTCAAAAACTATCGATTATTTTGCGCATTTCTTATAAAACAATAAATGTTTTAATTATTTACATTTCCTCAGAGACTCCAATCGCAAACAAAAGGTTTCTTACATCATTTTGGTCGACGAATGGCCCATAAAATGATGCAAAAGGATGTAAAGCACAAAGGATGTTAGCTATACGACACAATACAAACAATTCAAATGTAAACAAATACACGCAAATACACATATACAAACATTACAATCTAATTACTCATTCAGAACAAATCCTTCCTTTATAAAGAACAAGCCTGCGCAGAATAGCAACATAGTTAGCAGAATCTAAATAATTTAATGATTAATTTTCGAAACACAGTACAAGAATTTTTAACAACAGAAAGTTGGATAGAGACACAACTTACTGAGTTTGAGGAGGGGCTGTAAGAGAAATGTTGACATTTTCTTCAAAGAAATCGCCTTCTCCTAAAAATGGATCAAATTCTTCTTGGATACTACCTTCACGAACATCTTCTTGGCTACCAGGAGTACTATGTGAATGTCTCCTTAAACGATTTTCTAGTTCCTCTTTGCTATGATCTGCCATGATCATGTCCCGTCTTGCATATCAATATTCTTTGTGCATACGTTAAGCGGGAAATTTTTAAGCTACATGCACAGCAATTACTTTAGCAACATGCTTTAAAGAGACGCTGAATATTTCATTCTTGAGTAAGTTTACGGAGAAATGAGCAAAGAAACTTTGTCTACAGACTTCTCACACCACTCTTCCGTATCACTCGATCAAACACTATCAACTTTTCCATTCACTGCTTGTAGTAAGCGGAACCGCGGTTTGCTATATGAATGAATACGGGATCTTTTTTCTGTGAAATATAGTCCTCCACTGGTAATACTAGCCAGTGAAGGTTTCAAAGCTAATGTGAATAATTTTAACAAAGAATTACTTACACTAGACTAATCTACTAGAGATTATTGTTAAAAATAGATTTCTGGTTAATTTAATTACTTTCTCAAAATATTCATCAGATGGAAGAGAGTTTGACATATTTATATATTGCATTAAAGCTGAAAAATTTATGTTTCTTTCCCCCAAAAAATAATTGAATTAAATTTGGAACTTTTCCAAGAATCAATTCCAAACTTCTGAATTTGTATATTACCAATTTGAACAGTGGCATCTTATGTTTCTTTACAATGATTGGTTTTGCCTTGGAAACCATGTGTTTATGTACCGGTGAGGGAATGAAATAATTTTGAAATTATTTACGTAAGGGTCAGGTGTGTGTAAAAGAGCCGTATATATTCCTCTGGATAACACTAACCATTTAAACCATAAAAATGTTACCTCAACTTTCATATTCACGTGTTAGAATATTGTATCGGCAAGGTATTCGCAAGGCCTTCTTTAGTAAAAACATTAGTACTTTAAATGCAGTTCCAACCCTACAGTCCAAAACTTTGAGAAAGTATTCTGTAATATCTAGTCTATCACCAGCTTTTGCTTCTAGCAATAATTTTTTGCAAATTAGGGGTTTGTATCTTAATAGTAAAGTTTTATATTGCTCACAAAAAAAAGATGATGGAACTGATGGTGGTAGCTCGAGTGGGGGTGATAATGGTGATTCTGATGGCCCACCTGAAAGTGAGCCTGCACTTCAGATGTATCCTAAATCGCAACAAATGGGTGCTCTTGCACCTATGACTGTGCCAGAAGTATGGCCTTTGGTGCCTGTCATTGCTGTTAGTCGTAATCCGGTTTTTCCCAAGTTCATCAAAATTGTCGAGGTTAGTCATGTTTTCCTCAGTTCGTTATTGTAATTAAGTTATATTACCTGTGCCTATGGGAGAATTCCATGTAAATACAGATTCATAATGTATAAGTGCATCTCTGTGCACTAGTTGTATAATTCCTCGTATCTGTTTAACAGGTGAAATATATTGTCCATTAATGATAGCATGGCTAAAGTTGTGAAATGTAGCTAAAACACTCCCTAGCAACAGAATAGGCTCGTTCCCAAGAGTTTTCCTTTCCTGTGTTTATAATGTAAAATGAGTCTTTATGGAGGGACAGAGTTCTTTCATGAAGGCTTTCCTCTGAAGATAATTGTCAAATCTTTTGTCATTGTAATTTTCTCTGATTTTTATAAATTTATTTACTTCAGTTATTATTCTCTCTGTGGATTCATGATTGATTAGCGAACAGGCAGGTAACAAAATCTTCTGTCTCTACAAGTGAATGTAGGCAGTTGATAATAGAGATCTGCTCAAAAACAAGCATTCTTTTTCATGTTGATGCAGTACAAGGTCCAGGATCTAGACTCATTGTGACTTCAGGGATTCTGGATTTGGCATTTTTCCTGATCTCAGGTCATCAATATAAATCTAGTAAGATGACATGTAGAAATCATAAGTATGAAATAGTGGTTTATGAAATAATGAAGCATTTATTAATACTTTCTCTTTAATTCTATAGATAGATATAATTTTGGCTAATCTTTGGAATATGGTAACAGGTAGTTTGATGACATTTTGGTAAGGCGATAAAGGTTACTAGCTAGGACTTTAGCAGTGTACATGAATAAAGTCAAGAGTGTGCGCAATGCCATTTTTGTGCAATTCTGGGATGATTTTTTTTTAAGTGAAACTAGGTCGACGTGTATGTGGTTACCGTGTATGTGCAATTCTTAAAAAGCGGCAAGCAGTTTGCGATTCTGCACTTTCTCCCAATTTCGCACCTAATCTTCGTCATGTTTAAGCACTTTTGTTCCATAAAAGTTCTAGCATAAGCATAATGCCTGTACTTCGTGAAAACAAAATGGCGTCCAAACAAAAACTAGCAGGGTTGGTCGCCAAAAAATCGCCAAGTAACCATAATCCAAAGATTAACCTAAATTCTTTCCATGCACATTTACTTCAACTCAAACGTATTCCAAAATTCTACAAACATATAGCTCTCAAAATCACAATCATTAAATTAAAATATAATTAAATTAAAAAACACTACTTAAAATATAAATAAGCATATACATTAAATTAATAAAAATTAGCTTACAATCCTAATTACTTTAAATTAAATCATTGCTAATAACAATTTTCAAATAATACCATATTAATTTATTTACTCCTTACATTTAGAACAATGCATAAAAATAATATCCTCAAATAATTAAAAATACTAACTTACCTAATCTTCTACAGAATCTTGAGTGCATGGCGGATCACAAAATGTCCATTTTCACCAGATTTCTTGCATCGCCATTCAAAGTTATCTGTAATATCCTTCCTTTCACACAATCTCATTTCATACCCACATGTTGGACATTCATACTTATCCACAATTAAGCAATTCTTTTCAATTACACATAAACGCAATAAAAATTTCAGATTTACTTTATATAGGGCCATGGGATCCAAATATTAAACGACACTGTTTCACAGAACATAGAATGAAACTAATGCTGTACAGCAGATATTTTTACAAATTTACCCCTTTTCCGATTAAAGAACAGTGATTCGTCCATTAATGTCACATGACATATCTCATGATCTCTCATTTCCCTCACACAAAATAATGCGTAATCGGAACTGAGTACTTCTCACATTATTCCCAAAGTCCTAGGTAGTAACCTTTATCGCCTCCAAAATGTCACCAAACTACCTGTTACCATATTCCAAAGAACAGCCAGAATTTAAGTATTTGACACTAAGTATTTGTAACCATTTTTAATGTTTTGTTGTGAATTCATTGGTGACGTTTATAATAGATAATTTAGAGGTAAAAGTTTTTGGATATTTTATTTATATTATACGTGGAAATGTTCATCCTTGGATAGGGTATATAATTTTTCACGATCAGGTAATTTCATATATGTGCTTTTTACCAAGTTTAAAGATTCACAAAATTTTCCTGCATTTTCGTGCAAATTTTTGTAATTTATGAGAAAATAGCAGTTTAGATGGATAAAGTCAATAGTGTGCGCAATGCCATTTTTATGCAATTCTGGGATGTTTTTTTAACTAAAAATAAGTCGACGTGTACATGTTTACTGTGTATGTGCAATTTTGAAAAACGCGGCAAGGAGTTTGCGATTCTGCACTTTTTCCCAATTAATATTTGTCATTATTAAGCAGTTTTGTTCCATAAAATTTCTAGCAGAAGTGTAATTCGGCTAGTAGATTGTTGGAAAAAGTGTTGACTAAATAAAAAGAAAAAAAAACATGTCTTTACTTCATGAAGACAAAATGGCGGCAGGAAAAAAAAAAAAAAACAGAGGGTTGCTGTAGCAGAGTTTGTCGCCAAATTTTCGCCAAAAAATCGCCAAGTTGCCATAATCCAAAGATCAACTGAAATGTTTAATAAAGTAAACAAATAAATATTAAGCTTTCTTTTTTTGTAAATTTTGATACCCTTTAGATCATAATTGTTCTTTATTTCATAAATTACTGTTTCATATTTTTAATTTTATAATTTCTGCATGCTATCTTACTAGATTTAAACTGATGATCTATAATCCAGAAAAATCGATAATCCGGAATCGTCGAAGTCCCGACGAGTCCGGATTAAAGACTTTTAATTGTATATACATGTCCACCAGAAAAATGTATTACACTCTTTGTTATCCTATATCAGGATATTGGCATTGGCAATTGTTCTAAAATTTGGGTACCTTGTACGGTTTTTCACTCAACAGATGTTGATACTGTAGCATTAGGGAGATAAGAAAATGGCTGGAGCATGCTTGACATTCGAGCAGCGTAAATGTGTTTTGAAATAATTTATCAGGTTTGGGAATGCCATCGAAGTGCAGCATCAGTGGAGACGGGAGTTTAATACTGAACCATTAATCTGCCTAATATTCAAATACGCTGTTTACAAATTTGAGGCACATTGGACAATTTGCGATATTCACAAAGTAAGATTGGGAAGAATGTGTACAGCACCAAGTCATGCTTCATCAGCTCTCGTGTTGAAAAAATTTGAAACATCACCCCAGAATTCTGCTACGCAATGTGCGTGGGAGGTGGGGGTCAGCACTACAAGTGTACAGTGAAATGTTATGCTAAGTGCTAAGTAAAATATGCTAAGTGTATAAAAAATGCTAAGTGCAAATGTTACATTCCACGATTACTGCATGCCATTAATGATGACGATCCCAATCATCAAATGCAATTTTGTGAATAATATCAGCAAATGTTAACTAACGATAAATAGTTTTTGATGAAGGTAGTGTGGTCTGATGAGGCCCAGTTTAAATTAAATTGAACAGTCAGTCAATATAACTGTGTCTACTGGGCACTGGAAAATCTGCATGTCCATGTTAATAAGGCAGTCAGTCTACCAGGGGTTACTGTCTGGTGTGGACTTACAGCTCAAGGTTTAATAGGACACATCTTTGATGGTACCGTCTCTGGAGAACCATACCGGCTAATCTTTGGAATATGGTAACAGGTAGTTTGGCGACGTTTTGGTAAGGCGATAAAGGTTGCTAGCTAAGACTTTAGCAGTGTGCATGGATAAGTCAAGAGTGCATGCAATGCCATTTTTGTTCAATTCTGGGATGTTTTTTAAAGTGAAAATAGGTCGACGAGCACACGGATACAGTGTATGTGCAATTCTTAAAAACGCGGCAAGCAGTGGGCGATTCTGCACTTTCTCCCAATTTCGCACCTAATCTTCGTCATGATTAAGTGCTTTTGTTCCATAAAAGTTCTAGCATAAGCGTAATTCGGCTAGCAGATGGTTGGAAAAAAATGTTGAGTAAAAAAAAAAAAAGCCTTTACTTCGTGAAAACAAAATGCCATCCAAAAAAAAAACTAGCAGGGTTGGTCGCCAAAAAATCGCCAAGTTACCATAATCCGAAGATTAACCAGCATACCTGCAGATGTTATGTACATTAATTCTACCAGGTGTATGTGTGCTTTATGGAGTCTTCTACCAACAGGACGGGGTCCTATGCCACTACCACCTAGAAGCCAAGCTTTCCTGGATGACAATCTGCAGCGACATTGGATTGGATGAAGAGGATCCATTAAGTTCCCTCACCGTTCGCCGCCACCGTTCACTTACCCCCATGGACTTACCTCGTCTTTTGGGGAACTGTAAAAGATGAAGTGTATTGAAGTAAACCATGCACACTTGAGAATTTTGACCAGAAGATTACAGTATGTGCATTGTTTTCCATTGATACATTGAGTGCTGTAAATAATGATTCACCAAAATTATTCAGTTGGTATAAAATCGGTGATGTTTCAATGTAGAATGTTTCTGTTGAGATGAATGCCAAGCAAAAAGGCAGCTATAGAACCAAATTATGGCTAAATTATTTTTTCTTCAATATTAGACTAATTTATCTAGTGCCAAAGTGAAATTAAAAATCACTACTCACACCATATATTTTCTTATAAAAAAGTGTCAAATACACAAGCATGAAGCGTAAAAAAATAAAGGTTGCTGGTGGTATGGAGGTTCAGATTTTAGATTATTCCAGATGTTGGACATCTGTATTTCGGATTTTGTACTGTGGTTAAAAATTTGATTTGTTCAATGTATTATTTTAATTATTTGTCATTTTTCTTTTGAGTTTTTCATCAATATTTATTTTTGAAGTTAAAAGAGTTTCTTTAAAAACCTTTTTTCCTTGGTAGCATTTTAAAATTGTATATTGGGCTATAAGGAGAAGAAAGGTGTGTTATAATAGATGGAAAAATGTTAAATGTGTTTTAATAGATGGAAATTCAAATTGTTTGGTGATTGAAATAGGGTTCTCTTGGAGGGGATGAAATAGGTATTTTACCCATACAAGTTTACCAATGAGATTCTTCATGTATATGTCTTGTAGCAAGGATGTTTTAATTAGACTGATTTATATTTGTATGATTAGTACTCTGCTTAAAGCTCAAAGTCAACTAGTGCATCAAATGATACTTAAAAAAAAATAGAAAAAATTAAAATATGCATGTATATTAAAATTTTTTTAAAAGACAGTGTTATTGACTTAAGATGAGGTATGTTTATTCTAATTTTTAGGATTTTAAAGATGAAATATTTAATTTGCTTCTATATGTAAATAATCTTTTAAATGAGCTTAAGTCAAGTTTTAAATGAACTTGTTTTTGTTTTGAGATTTTGTTCTGGTTCACTATAAGTAAAAGTCTGTTTCATTTTTCAAACTCTTGCCACAAAATGTTAGAGTCCTGCATTATATTTGAAGAAATTAAATAATGAAAAATCTGCAAAAATGTATGTATATTTCTCGCATTTTGGTAAAACAACAGTACATAGAGCCATCGGATTTTGAATGACGTAATCCTACTGTGAATATGGGCATGTGGAAGCCCAATTTGAAATTTGTTTTATTATCAATTTCATATTTTGGAAAACTTTAACAAATTTTTATTAACAAACTCTCAAGGATTTCAAAGCGAGCAATGGCAACGTTGTACAGAAAAAAAAAAATTTTATCTCCAGCGCACGAGACTGTGTATCGGAAATTCTAAAGATATGCTCAATTTAAAACTATTTTGCGATATTGCTCTTGAATTGAATTTTATGGTTTAAGTGTAAAGAACGTGATTTTTAATAAATAAAGGTAACAGACAAAATGTAAAAAAAAAAGTTTTTTCGGACGTAATTTAAAATCTGAAACCTTTCAGATTTTTTCCTCTCAATTTTTTTTTTTTCTTGCATTGTTGTGTTCCCCATGATGTGTTTTCATTAAGGCAAAATATAGAGGAACTGTGCAACCTTACCACCAGGCACAACCTCGGAATTGTGCACCAGCTATGATCACGAATGCCTAAAAACAGCTGAAACTTTAATGTACCCTTCAACCTGATGAAAACAAAAGTAAGATTATGTTCCTAGCATTTAAAAATAAACCATTGTAGAAGTAACAGAAAGTAATCAGAAACAGAAAATACATGACCAAAAGAGAAATATTCTACAATCCCATTGATCTGAGTTATAAAAAATAAAATTGTCGCAATATCATGATCATTATCTAAAAATGAAAATAAGGGCTACCAAAATAAGATCATTATCTAACAACTAAATTTGATGTACACTGCACAAAAAAAAGAAAAAGAAAAAACAGTTCTATATCTCCCGTTCTACTGGGCCGACTGGCGAAATTCAGATTGCATTTTTCATGTCTCAAAAGCAGGACTTAGGATATGTATTAAATTTATACAGTCAAAAGTCGTTAATTCGGACACCCATAATCCGGACCTCAAAGCTACAAACTTTCTGCGCATGCGTCGCGTTCACGCATGCGCACAGGCGTTTACGAGAGCGCGTAAGACCCTTACGGCTGCGAATATGTTTGTGCGCATGCGCGTTTAATGTGTAACGGAGTTATACGCTAAGCTAAAGTTATCTAATTCAGTTAATGTTGCTGATTGCGTTGTTCCTTAATCTTCGAATTGGATCCGGCTTATTATTTTTTGCACTGTTAGAGCAATTTTATAAAAGTAAGCTTGAACTTTCGATTATGTCAAATAGAATTTCCGATATATATTTACTACAAAGCGAAAGTATGTTTTGAAATCCAAAAGCTGTTTATCAATTTCATGCTGTTGTGCGGCAGAGGGGGGGGCAGAAACGTCATTATTAGATTATGATAGATTAGAAAGATTATGTCAAATAGAATTTCCGATATATATTTACTAATATGTAATTTGTATCTACAAAGCGAAAGTATGTTTTGAAATCCGAAATCTGTTTATCAATTTCACGCGGCGGATTGGAAGTTGATCTGTCAGCACTATCCTTATCTTCAGGGCAGATGTTTTTATTTTATTTGGTTTATAATTCCGTACTAAGTGTAGTATTTCACCTGGATATACTCCGTCTTTGATATGATTTAAATCAAGTTCCTCGTCATTATAATTCGCTTCCGATAGTGAAGAAAGTGACCCAGAGGTTATTGAAAACGAAAACATTTCGATTGACAAATTAGTCGGTATTCTCAACACAGCAATTATAGGATTTGAACAGCGGAACTTTGTAACTAAACAAGAAATTATGTCTGTTTAATAGAATTAAAGAGAAAGTATTATCACATGAAACGAAGCAACTTACATTGAAGGAAATATTTAATAAAGTAAACAAATAAATATTAAGCTTTTTCTTTTTGTAAATTTTGATACCCTTTAGATCATAATTGTTCTTTATTTCATAAATTACGGTTTCATATTTTTAATTTTGTAATTTCTGTATGCCATCTTATGAGATTTAAACTGATGATCTATAATCCGGAAAAATCGATAATCCGGAATCACCGAAGTCCCGACGAGTCCGGATTAACGACTTTCGACTGTATATAGCATTCTTCGAATATAGGTATTTTGACACAAAATTGGACTTTTTCTGAAATAACATTTCAATTTTTTCCCATATTTCAATTGACTCAAATTACGCCAAACTACCAAGTTTTGTAAAAATCGTATGAGTAGTTTTTAAAAAATTTTAGCTCCTCAATGTTGATTGAATTTCGTATATAGTTATTAATCTCTCATTTTTTATTAAACTTATTTGATTCTTCCTTTCACATTTTGAAATTCAGGTTCATTTGAAATAAAATTCATCCATTTTTTATGATTTATTTTTAAAATTTGTATTTTTAAATAATTTTTATAAATTTTTCAAAAAATTTTTGAATTATAATCTATAAAAAGACATGTTCTAATCATACCTGCAAAATATTACAGTTTTTTATTCAAAATTTCCGAAGATCTACATGAATTTATATATTGGCACGTTTTGAAATTTGGCATATTTGTTGAAAGTGATCAAACATCAAATGTGGTTTTGACGCTTTTCTAAATTTATTTGGAAGTAGAAACAGTGTGACCTTTTTTTCTGCTCATGACAATGTAAAAATGTAGGAATGAGGTGCCTTTTTTTTTGCGCTCTGACATAATAGAAAGGAAAGGAAAATTGGTTGCCAGATATTAAGAAGTTTGGCAAGTGAATTATTCTTATCTCAAACTGAAAATTTCTGCCAAGATAAATTTTTGAATTTCTCCATAAATTTCGTGCCAAATTTTACAAAATTTAATTTCTAGGCATGATTTGAGTCGTAGAATCAAAATATGGAAAAAAATTGGTATGTTATTTCAGAAAATGTCGGATTTTGTGTCATCAGACATTTTCTGAAATAACGTACCAATTTTTTTCCATATTTTGATTCTACGACTATATATAAATTCTGTGAGTATATATAAATCTAATATATATCTTATTAATCCTATGTTAGAACAATACTCTATATAAATATAATATACATTCTAAGTCGCGCTTTCGAGACACGAAAAACCCAATTGGAATTTTGTCAATCAGCCCAGTAAAACGAATAGAACTGTCCCTGAACTTTTTTTTTTTTTTTTTTTTTCTTTCTTTGTGCAGTGTATATCTGATACTTCAGTTTAATTCCAGATATCTAGGCTGGCTTAAAAACATCTGATGCTCTTTACAGATTAACAGGTTTACAGGGCCGGTGCTATCCGTTTCGCTGCGGCGGGCAAAGAGGTAAAATGCTGCCTGTTTATAACAAAAATTAAAAGAGATACCCTAAACCTTTCCCATGCTTAATGGTAAAATAAAATGTGAGCAAAACATTGCTATCAATAATGTTGAAGTTTTTTTAGCAAAAATACTAATTTATGTTTTTGGCACTAAATTAAAATTAGGGTTGCACAGAAAAACAAAATGAGTCATTTCTAGTGTTTAATTATAAAATACAGATATTAAAAAAATACTAAAACAAATTATAAAACCACTAAATATTAAAAATTAATTACATATTAAAAATCCATTTAAACTGAGAGTTAAACTTAAAAGTGTTTTTTTCCTCACTTTTAATTCAGAGAATTTTTTTATAATTTCTTTAACATTAATTTCTTCAGCCAGTTCATATTCAATGGCTATTGTTGTCAAGCCGTTTAGCCGATCCTCGGTAGTTGTGGAGCATAAAAATTTTTTAATTAATTTTAATTTGGAGAAAGTCCTTTCTCCACTTGCCACACTTATTGGGAGAGTAAGCAATATCCTTAAAACTATACCGAGATTTAGAGCAAAATTCAGTTTCGATATGAATTTTAAAATCTCGATTGGACTTTCTTTTTTAGCAGAGCCAGAACTGCAACTATCTCATCTGCCATTTCCAGCGTGTTTATATCTGATGAACTCTCATCAGTTAACACTGTTTCTAGATCTTTATAGTACTTTAGTACAGTAAAGATCTAGAAACAGTCATCTTTAAATCACAAGTATTGTAGAAAAATTGGAAATAGTTGCTGTGGCTACTGATCAAATCAAACCTGTATTCAAGTGCATTGATAGCTTTATCTAATGTGAAAAAATAAAACTCTGCCTTATATGTCAAAGTAGGATTTTCTATCGGATCATCTTGTGCCTCATAGTCGAAATTAACATTCTTTCTTCGAACTCTATGACGTGACTGGGTGAGCTCAAAATTAGCTGGTATGTCAATTTTGTCTTCAAGTTCTCGAGCACCGCAAAGCATTTTATTAAAGGCTGTGTCTGATATAAGATCCTTGAAAGAATCTTTACAATTTTTCAAGAGCTCCACAGCAAATGGTAAATCATAGTCTTTTGTCTGCAAGAGCTTACTTATAGGATTGATACAATTTAAGATTTTGTACCAAATTACAATGCAGCATAAGAACTTAAATTGTTTAGCGCAACTTAATAGCCCAGAAGCCTCAACTCTTATACAGTTGTCAATCTCTGAATTATTACAAACAGCAAGTAAAGCTTCTAACTGATACCTTAGTAGTTTTAATGCATCTAATATTGTCTATTGAATTGATGCAATCTTTAGATTTTAGGGCTATGGAATTCAAATTTCTTTCCCAAACAGCATCTATTCGGCTTTACCAACGAGTATCACTTAGAGGTTTCAAAGTAAGTCCGTGAACATATTTTATTAATATGATCCATCAAAAAGTTGATGAGGGAAAAAATAGATATATTTTTTGGAATATATTAAAAAAATTGGCAGCTTGAAAGGATGCTTTTGTCATGTCATTAACTACCAAGTTTAATGAGTGGCTGCTACATGGGAGGTAAAATGCTCTTGGACTTAACGCATTTATTCTAGATTGTACTCCTGATTTATTGCCTCTCATGTTGGCCCCATTATCGAAAGCCTGTCCCCTCATATCCTGCAAATTCAATCCCAATGTTTCGAGTCTTTTAAGTATTAAAGTTGAAAGTTCATAGCCAGTCGATCTTTCAATCAGAGGGCCTAAAAAGCTTTCATTAATTTTAATGGAAACTTCCTTGGAATTGAATTTGTCAATGGATACATACCTTACTAAGATTGTCATTTGCTCGATCTTGCTGATATCAGGAGTACAATCTAGAATTATTGAATAATATTTAGCCTCTTTAATCTCACTAATTATATGATTTCACCTAAAAGAATAATTAATTTATTTTGAATTTCTTTTCTGAGATAGTGTACTTTAACTTCCTCTTTTTTAAGCACTCTGTGAAGATGCTGTTCCGTTACTGGATCAAACTGAGCAAGTAATTAAATAATTTGTAAAAAATTGCCGTTACCAAAATCGTAAAGTTTGTCACTTGTAACTCGGAGGGCTAAACAATTTTGAGCAAGCATTTTTATTGTTGCAACAATTCGTAGAAGCATCTCATAGCAGTGATTTATTTCTGCGATAATGAGTCTTTGTGAGTGACTGTCAGTCGTTTTAGAGTACTGCATTCTTTGACTTAATTCAGTCCAAGACTTTTGATATGTTTTTGAGAGGTTTCATGTTCAAGTCTCAGCGAGGTGCTTCTAATCTTTAAAACTTCCAATAGAAAGGGAACTTAAAATAGAACCAAAAATTTTGTGGCAAAAGCAATAAACACAGTCTTTTGTAGTTGAATAAACTAACCAGTTATGCATGACTTTTTCACATATCACAAATAATGAAGAGTGCTAAATCTTCGACCATTATCATTATGCGGAAAACTAAATTCCTTTAATGGTTGAGATAGTCCTTCTTAGTAGTCCTTCTTAGTATAGTAGGTAACTTAACAGACTTCCAGACTGTTTTTGAATTTAAACTTGCTTTTTTGACTCTTTTTCTTTTATACTAATAATCTTTTACGTCCATCAGACATTCCAAAAACAATTAAAAGTAAGAAAATGTTTCGATAAAAAAACATTGTGTTTTATTTAAATGAAACAGAGGCGTTTTTGAGTATTTTTTTTAATGTTATAAGGTGATATTTTGTTGGTTTTGCTTAAGGTAAAATATAAAAAAAAAACACTTTATAATCCATGACTGTCGTTTCAGTTTTTATCAAACCTTCATAAGAGCTTCAAGGTTTGATTAAAACCTAAGTGTCAGCAATGGACTAGAAACTATATTTTTAACACTGTACCCTAAACAAAACCAACAAATTTATCAAACTTATCCAAATTTAAATTTGAAAAGCAAATTATATTCTATTTTTAAGCAGTAAAAATATTTCGCAAACAATTTTAGAGAGACCTTGGTTTATACCAATGGATTAATGGTATTGGAAGTTTTTCAAAAACCATTTTAATAAGAATTTTTAAAAATATAGAACCGACTTTAAAAAAAAAGCACTAAAAAGTATAAAATTATTTTTAACCAACTTCACTGAAGTAATGTAAAGTAAATCCATATATTTTTTAAATTGGGTGCCTTATGTTTTTTTTGGGGGGGAAAGTAAACCTTACTTAATTGGAAAACTTTAATTTTTCCCCACCCCTTAATATTAGTGTGATGCTAGCTTAGTGGTAAAGCTGACGGTAATACTTGGTTAGTGAAATGGAAAATTCAAGTCAACATCAACAAGATGCAAGCCATACTTTACACCAGAAAGCAAAAGTTCAAGAAAAACCTACTGTTTTATAGAAACTCGATTCGCTGGGCCAAGCAAGTTCCTTACCTTGGGGTGATCCTCAGTAAAACTTTGTCATGGAACCCACACATAACAGAAATTATTAAGAAGTTTCGAGCACGTAAAGCTAGACTCTTCCCCTTAATTGCTCGAAACAGTGTTTTATCCATAGATAACAAGTTACTCATTTATAAATCCATTTTACTATACTATGCATGCCCTGTATGGGCCTATTCATGTAATCGATACAGAGGCAAACTGCAAATTGCACAAAATTCTACTCTGAGGCAAATTACTAATGCACCCTGGTACATACGCAATAACAGAATACATCAGGAACTGGGTGTTTGCCCCCTCAAATCATTTTACTATAGAATTGCTAAGAGATTTCATAATAGGCAGCTTATGATCAACAACCCAGCCATCAAAATAGCTACATATGATCAGTATGACTTAGATAACAAAAACAGACCACTGGCCATTCTCAATGAATGGATTATGTAATTCTCCATCATTTTTATAAGCATAGTATAGTAATGCACTCCATTTATTCTGTATAATATTATTTATTGTGTATTTTAATATGAATTCTACTTCTGTATTGCATATTTAATTCCATATAAAAATTGTTTGCCTTACCAACATCCTCTCTGTCTTGCTCCTCTGATCAAGGTCACTTGTAATACTTTTGCACTTGCTTACATTTAACTTCTAATCCACTTGCCTTTCAGCATACCGTCACCAGCTCAATAGCTTTCTGATCTTTACAGCTACACATAAAAATTTATAATTAATTAAAAAATATATATATATAAAAAATAATTGTATATTTTGAAGCATACCTATTAAAACATGCTTATAACTTCTAGTTATTTACATGCAAAAAAACAAACAAACAAAAAAAAAAAACTTACATCTCTTTAATGAGGGTACCTGAAATTATTTGAACTTCTTAAACGTTCTACAAGGGGTAGGGCCTTCGGCCCAGGTACTCTGGTGTACCAAAGCACTGCTCCACTGAGTCCCTTAATATTAACTCTAAATGTGAAGTGGGTAGTTTTTTAAAAGTTTTAGTTTTGCATTTTATTTGGATCCCCAGTGGCTGTATTCACATAAAATTTTAATTATTTTCGGAAACTTTTATTTTTTATCACCTCCTAAATATTACCCCCAAAATTAGGGGATGGCATTTTAAACCACATTTTTAACAATGGTACCAATCCGGTAAGATACCCTATCAAACAAAAAAAAATTCATTCAAATCGGTTGAGATATGCTGAAGTAATCGCCGGACAAACATAAAAAGAAAAAAAAAAAAAAAAAAAACATTGATCTAATTGATAACCTCCTCCTTTTTTGAAGTCTGTTAAAAATACACAAAAAAGGCTCGTTTAAAAAGAAACATCCTGTAGGAGCTATTTAAATATTTCTTGAGAAAAAGTGGATATTTTTTAATTATTCTACTCACCTTACTTAAACACGAGTTTAGAAAAGGCGAGTAAAAACACAAGTTTAAAACACGAGTTTAAAAAAGGCTCAGTAAATAGTAATTGTATTATAATGCACTCTACTTCACTAGCAACCAATCTGCAAGACAATTATTCCATAAATAAATTGATAGAATTGCCTTTGGAAAGTACTGTCTAATGCAGCGGTATGCCTGTATAAAACACATAAGTATCCAAGTATCCTTTTATATTCACAGTTAAAAGCATGTGAAAGCTTGTCAGGACTGATTTTTCATGCCCGCCCGTGTTTTCATACATGTTTTAACAAATTAAGACACACGGTAAAAAATTCTGCTACTGCATTTTGTATGTGTGTCCATTTATTTAAATTATAATAAAAAGAGTGATTTTGTTTATGTTTTAAGCTATTTTTAAGTGGGAATTTATTAGGCTTATGAGCAGTTTCCTTGAATTTGAAATATTTTGACATTTAAAATACTTAAAAGTTCGTAAACATATATTATTAATATTTATATATTATATATTAATAATATAATTATATATATATTAATAATATATTTTTTTAAAATTCAACATATTAATTTTTCATAAGATTTAAATGAATCTTTGTTTATTTTCTTCGTAAACTAGTTAATTTTACAGCCAATTGCCAGGGCAGGGGCCTGGCTTGCCCACCACTAGCGCCTGCCCTGAGGTTTATCTGGCTCATTTTCACTTAAAATTTGTATTATAGCACTTTCAGGTATTGCATGGTACAGTATGTTGTAGATGGTATCACCATCAGAGCAGGGTTAGAACTAAGCTCTGTTGCTGCCTAATGAAATCTTAATGGCTCCAAAATTCTATGACTTAATCCTCTCTAAATTAAAAAATTACTAGACAAAATTTATTTTTCAACAAATTAAGAATTAAAGACAAATATTTCATAATTTCTTATTTAATATTTTAATCTGTTGAATTTAAGGAAATGATTAAATTTCTTCCATTAGCATTCTGAAAACATTTATTAGGAAAAATAAATAAATTAAACTCTATATGCAGTTTAGACCCATTATATTTGGTTTATGCTGACACTGATCATGAAGATCTGCTCACAAAGAGGCATTTCTTTTCACATTAAATGTTGTATATGGTGAATCACTGATTTGTAGAATGCTTGCGATGAAATGTCACAGAATTATGAATGCTGTTGAAGTCTGGCATGCTAAAAATCTATATCCAAACATCATGGAACTTGTGTTAGTTTTAAAGAAAGATATTGAGGAAGGAATTAAGGTTAAATATTCTTTTTAAAATGTGAATTATAAGGAATATAAAACTGGATAAATAATGATGCACTACAATGAAAAAGTTTGTTAAAGAAATAGTTTTTCATCTGTATTTACTAGGTTGTGTTATGTGATGCATTTACTGAAAGAGAAATATTTTGCAGTTTAATTATTAAATTGTTTGCTAGAATATGTGTTTATGAAATATTATATGTGTATTGCACATCATTATTCTGCAACATGCTAAGTTTAAAAAATGAGAAATAAAAGATTTGAAAGGTATTAATAAACAGCCATTTTGCTCATTAGCTGTTTTGCTCCATTTTTACAAAGATGCCAATTGAAATTTCAAAATTATGTTAAAAAAAATCTTTTTGTGTTTGTTTTACCTGTATAAAACCATCTGTGATTAACTCATTTAATTAGTGGTTCAAATAGTCCATATGCTCATTTTTGGCACATAAAAGTCTGATTATTTTAGTTTAACAGTTGACTCTCAAATATCTTCCCCCCCCCCTCCTTGATGATGAACAGACTCTTGAATGTTTTTTTTTTTTTTTTTTTTTTTAACTTTCCTTGATCTGAAATTTTATGAAGAATTATCATTATCAAAATCAAGTGCTAGAGTAATTGCATTTTTTTTAATACTCTTTTCAGAATGCTGGAATTAGTCTAATCACATCATTGCTAACATGTGTAAAGGAAATACTGTGTGCAGCTCATCAGTTAAATTTTTAGACTGAAAGCTGTTTGCTGTCATGAAGGAGATTATTTTTTCTTCACTGTGCAAATGTTCTGTACTTTTTCTTTCAGCTTCAGCCAAACAGTGGATAATTATTAAAAGCTGTACTGGTAATGAAAACATCTTGAAATGTCTTTTCAGTATCAATTGAATGGAACATATTATAGCAACAGCAATAATTTTGATGTGTAGCTGAAAACTGGTCATGGAAATGTAAGAAGAGGACTGGAATTAATTTTTGTGCTGAATTTTGGGGATGAGATTTTGCAAAATTTTCACAGAGTAAGCTAGCCCCTTCAGAATGAATGTGTGAGCTTAGGAACATATTCAAATTGTTTTTAACTTCCTAGCTGGCAAACTGCACTTCATGAGATGAATTGAAAAAATATGAAGAAAAGGCAAATAAAATTAGATTATAAGCTAGTCCTACAGGAATTATCATTCACATCTGATATTTTTTTCATTTTTTTAAAATTTTATTCTTATTTTAAATGATTTTCTTTCTCCCATTTTAAAACATTTTCCTGCACAATTATTCATAGTTTTTGGTGTTATAGGTAAAGTATTTCATTAGAATTTGATATTTCTGTTTTTAAAGGATAAGTGTAAGACTCTTCTGTAAAATTTTCATAACTTACCACTGGCAGCAACTAACCCAAAGATTTTCCAAATGATCACTAAAATATTGCAAATGAATCTTACCAAATTTCTTTCCGTATACTTCTGAAAATATATTTATTAATTGCAAGTTTTTTTTTTTTTTTTTTTTTTTAGGTTACTGATCCTACTCTTGTTGATTTAATCCGTAGAAAAGTAAGGTTAAATCAACCTTATGCTGGAGTTTTCATGAAAAAATTTGAAAGGTATAGTAGCATGTTAATATTTTACCTTAAATCTTTTATATTATTTTATTTACTATTATTTATAAAATACCTGAATGTGACTATTCATCCAATCCATTAAAGCAAAGCTAAATCTATTCCATAAACTGTACTGAAGCCCTTGTGTGTTGTGCCTAAATAAATTAATTCAATCCAGTACAAAATTATTTTAAAAAGCTTCTTGAAGTCCTCCTCTCTTCTAGTTCAGCAGCTGATTACTTCATTTGATACTTTTAAGTAATTAAATATTTTTATTAGAGTAGAAATTTTCATTTGAAATCTTGTATAGTATGTAAATATGCTAACTGGGATAACTAATCTTTTCTATATTATAATATTGTAAGTTTTGCTTATTTCCTAAATGTATTAAATATGATATTTTTTTTACATTCTGTCACTTGAATTTCTGAGAGTTCAATTCTTAAAGTGGTAGGTCTATTGCAACTCTTAAGCTTAAAACTGTTTTGGGTATTAAACAAATAATCTGAATTTCTTTTAGTACTTTTGTGCTATATTGCCATTGCATGCATGCAGTCATTATCATTACTTCAGTCAGCAGTTAATTTATACATTTCTAAATTCTTCATATGCTATTTAATGGATAATAGTTATTCAACTCAAAATGAAAAACTGAAGTGTTTCCAGGAATGGCAGCCTGGATTGTTATAGTCATTTTACAACACAAGTGCAATTTGTTTAAATGCCCATGATAAAATTGTTACCCTATTTATAATCACTTATATTTATTGTAGTAGTGGTTTTATTTTAATGAAAAGTTACATTTGATGCTGCTGATGAAATTTTTATAATCATTTGCTTAGAATGTTGAGTACCTTGTAAAGAAACAAGTATGACTTTGCTTAGAATGTTGAGTACCTTGTAAAGAAACATGCATGACTTTTTTGTGAAAATAATCTCTAAAGTTTAAAATATTTCCACTAACTTCATTTTTTCTTTATTCTTGCATCACGTTTATTAACCTTTATATCTTTTTAGGTAGTAATATCCTCTCTTGTCCTTGAGGGATCAGAGGTACACTGTTTATTTTAAATAAGATTTTTCTAAATTTCCTCAAACCTGAATCTAAAATAATTTTGCAAACTACTTGAAAAGATATAAAGGTTAATATCTTTTTAGATAGTCATATGGTGATTTTATCTTTATGTACTGTATTAGTTTCTTAAGCTATTGTATATGTTTTTTTACGTAGAGGTGTAAGATTATAGTTTGCATAATATAGCTATATTTAGTATAGCTTCATAACTACGCACATAGCCAAGCTCATAGCTGCCGATTCTTCCAGTTTTTCATCATATCTCCTGGTCTCCTTGTAGATTACCAAATCTGCCAGTTTTTTAATTTTACACTTTACTTACAAAAGTGTTTTTCAGTAATAAATGAAAGTTATTGATTTGATGAAATTTAAATTGTGAAATAATCATTTTCACACTCTTAATGATTTTCAGCATAATTTTTTTGCATTAAATTTTATTTGATCTGAATTGTGTTTATTAATAGTACACTTGTAAAAATTTTTATTAAAATTCAACAAAAGTTTAATCCATAAATATTATTATTTAATTTAGTTTAACACCACTTTATAATACTTTTTAAATTTATCCCTGCAATAGCATGTGCAGTTAACCATCATCAAATGTGATTTTGCATATGCATGTATTCTTGTTTCCACTTAATTTTAAAAATGCCTGAATCCCATTTATATGCAGTTCAGTGTTCATTCATCAACACTGCATGTTTATTAACTTCAGCTTTGGCTAGAATTTGTGAACTGTTTTAAAGGGATTCTGCCAATTGAAAATGAAGCCAAAGGCATCAATTATGCAAATATAATTAGTGGTAAAGGATTTTTAGATATGAAAAAAGTCAAAGAATAAATCAAATTATGAATGAAGAACTGGATGATCTAATATCTTTAATTTACAAGAGGTTAAGAAAAATGTTGAAAAAAAAGGCATAGGAACTGTCTGATTTTACAGTGGAGATTGACTCGAATGAAAGCAGAGGGCACTAAAGTGAGAGGCATTGAAAAATTATGGCCTCCTTTCTTCAAAACGTCATCAACCATTGTGTCAGGCAAAAATCAGCAGTTTTTTTGCCTAAGTAATTTTATCGCTATTAAACACTAATAAAAGTCCTTTCAACTAACATATGTTTTGTTCTTTCTTTTTGATTGTAATTACACTTAGATTTCTTTAAATTATGTAGACTTTCTTAATATGAATTAAACCTACAAGATTTTCCCCATAGAAAATTAATTTTGTGGAACATAATTTTTCAATATGCGCATGCGCAACGTAACTCTTCTGTTTGACAAGGATTTACTGTACATTAGTTATTAATTTTATTTTGACTGTGTTTAAAAGGACTTAAAGCTCTCCTTCCTTATTCAGGTTTTTCTCAATATAAAAGTAGAAGAAAATTACTAAATAAAAATAGCCAGCAAACATAAAATTTTAAATATTTGATTTAAATATTAATGTATTTTATGTCATAATCATATAAATAGTTGAATAATGTGAACCATACATTATAAGGTGACTTTTAATTCAATTTAGAATACTCTTAAATAGTTACTGCCATGTAAACCTGATCAAAGACCCTGGTTTTTTGCATGCTTTGCATGTTTCATAATTTAAGATTAGCAACTATGCAAGCTTGTTAAATTCCACTTCACTTCATTTAGCAGTATGCTTGTTTTACTTAGTCTTCATTTATGTACAGTTGCTGTAGATTTGTTTAAATCAGTTCCATAAAGATGTTTTTTTTGGGGGGGGGTACTTGCATATTATTCTGTCGACCGTGAAAGTTTGTGGAAATGCTGCCAAAGTCAAGCCGTTCATGCCTGTGGAATTTTGAAGGAACTGACATATCTTAATAAATAAATAAATAGTATTCAACTGGCTTCGTAAGAAGGCTTTTGTCAGTTTCTGCTATTTTTATCAGCACTCCAACTCTACCAGGAGATCTGTTTTTAACACTATTAGTACAATCTTCCCACAGCTAATCGTTTCTGTCCATTACTGTTTTGTTAGCTGTATTCAGCTGAACATATCATGCCTATCAGTACACACTTTTTTGATGATAGGATTTTGCATAATTTTGAAAATAATCCATGTCTTGCTGTTCTCTAAAAAGCAAGTCCCATTTTTTTAATCATTTCTTTCCAAATTCAAGGAAAACATACAGCAATAACAGTTTATTTGTAGCTCTGCTAATAAAAATGTAAGATGGCTTATTGAGAATCAATCGAGGTTACATCACACTTATCTTGAATTGTGCTAGGTCAACAGTACCATTTTTTTTTTTTTTTTTTTTCTTAATTTTTTTTTATGTGGAATACATAAAATTGTTTTTTTTTTTCACTATATTTAATTTTTTATGTGTTTTATTGCATCATTGTTCTACATCATTCTGTTATTACATTACTGTTCTATGTTTTTTGTTTTATTGTTTCCATTTCCCATATATTTCCAGTGAGACAGATGTGGTTGAAAAATTAGATGACATATATAATGTAGGAACATTTGTGCAAATTCATGAGCTTCAGGATTTGGGAAGTAGTTTAAGAATGGTTGTTATGGCGTATAGACGGTATGTATGTAAATTTTAAAAAACTTGAAGATTTAATTTTAAAAACTTAAGTTTTAAAAAGCAAATTTAAACTTTTTTTAAGCTTTACTTTAAAAGTGTAGCTTTATAATGAGAAATGCTTTAAGGTTGTTTATACTTTTTAGAATAATATTTATTTTAATTTATATATTAGTATGCTATTTTTATCCATGTTTACTAAAAAAGTCTCTCTTTAAAGAGTATTGTGGATAATCATTGGTTAAACATGGGCTAATAAAGATACAGAGGTTGGACAAAAATATTGAAACACCTCATAAAATGCATATTTCATCTGAAATGTTTATTCTTGCAAAAACTATTAGTGGTGCTTATGTGTTTACTCAATGCCATCTGTACAGCATCCTCAATAAGTTATATCATTTGTTATTGAGGCAGTGTGCTGTGCATTAGTGAATATATCATGCCAGAGCTAATAAAAAACCCGAACATGGATAATTTGTTAAGGCTTGTATGATGGGTGCTTCATAACCAAGGTAGCTGAAGTGTTTGGTGTTTCAAGATGCATAGTAATTAATATTTTTAACTCATACAGAAAAACCAGATCTGCTCAATCACAGCATGTATGAAAATGTGTGTTGAGGGATCATGACAAATGTTCATTGAAGAGAGTTGTGATGAAAAATAAGCTGCAAAAGTAACTGAACTGAATATTGCGCTCACAAACTCTGTCAGCACCAAAACAATACAAAGCTCCACAAGTGGGGTAATTTTGGGTGAGCTGCAATGCAAAAACCACTCATCAGTGATCAAAATGTCTGGAAGAGGAGGAAGCGGCTCCAAAGTCATAACACCTGGACTATAGAGCAATGGAAGACTGTCATTTGATTGGATGTGTCTTGCTTCACATTGTTTCTGATTTCTGGGTAAATTTACATCTGGCAAACATCTTAAATATTGCAGAAATAATTAAATATCAGAAGCAGTGATTTTTTTTTAGTTTTAACACAGTATGGAAATATTGATATGAATTCAAAATTTCTGAGTTGGTTTTCAGTTAATGTTTGGGTCAGCATTGTGTGGGATTACCTCTCATCTGACCTTACCTGTTGCCTTTTCATCTAACTGGTTGTAACTACTTGATCTTTCTGCAGTAAGTCTTGCGGAAACTTTCAGATGACAAACAGATTTCTACAGCGATGTGACAGACAATGTGGTTCCAACACCATGGGGACCCTGCCCATTTCAGCTATAATGTTTGTACCCACCTAGGTGTCAGATTTGGCCAAAAGTGGATCAGACAGGGTATTCGGTGTGTTGGACTGGTCGATTTCTGAACCTATCATTTCTTGATTTTTTTTATGGGGCATATGAAGACACTGATTTATGACATCCCTATTTACAATGCCAAGGAGCTAGGACATTATCTTTGACTTGTTTTACTTTTGTTCATGTAAATTTGTTATTGAAAAGAATATTAACTTACCTGGATGTCTTTTAATTTCTGATGTTTCTGTGTACACCAGAGCATCAGAAAAGCATTTCCGATCCCGCATTGCTATATGATTCTGAATCATCAGGGTGCAACCTAAGCCTGCTAGAAATTCTGAAATGTAATGAGACACCCTGTGTATACATCCATTAACAGTATGGATAACTGGAATTCTGTATATCTAACACATGTGAATTAGAACAAGGAATTGCTAAGTTATTTTGCTTACCAAAGAGAGTAAGTAGACTTGCATTATTCCCCTTTTTTTTTTTTTTTTTTTTTTTTTTTTTTTTTGTGTGTGTGTGTGTGTGTCTGTGTGTGTGTGGAAAACAGTTTTATCATAATTTTAGGAATGCTTTTAATTTAAATTATTTGAAGTTCTATAAAGATAGTCATTCTAGTAAAATATATAATTATTTTTTTATTCCAGAATCAAAATTGTGAAACAAATTTTAGAAGGTATGTATTTTTATATAGTTATTATTTTTTTAATAATGTTACTATATAATAAACTGCAAACTCATGATTTTAGATAATACTTGTCAATGTCTAAAGGAATTGTGATTATTATTAATGAATCATTTCTAATAATTTACAAAAATGATTTTAAGCAGTGTTCTTTTTTTGTCCTCTGCATGTTTAATTTGGTTCTTTCTTAATAATCTGTAAATCTAGGCTGCTGTATTAGTATAACATATATACATAAATTTCACATCATTGAAATTGTATCTGTGTATCAACTAAAAATATTACAAGTGGCATAAGTTCTAATTAACGGGAAAGTTTTATTAAATTTGCAAACAAAAGTAACATTTGCCGAAATTTTAAAAAATGTTTTTCTGACTATCAAATGATACTTGAAAGTAAATTATTTTTATTTATCTTTTAAAAATGAAATCATTTAAATATGAAGATCTAAAAACTTGTAAGCTTTTATCATATGTTGTAGAGAATTTTTAGAAAACTTCAAGGTTGTTTTCAAAATGAGAAGCTTTCCAAATGAGAGACTAAAGAGAAATCCACTAGAAACAGATATAAAGCTAGACAAAAATTAAACTTATATCCATTTGTTTCATAGGCAAGGGAACAGAAAGAAAGTGCAATTTTAGAAATTAAACAGAAAATCGGTTTTTAAAAAGAAAGTTACCTTTCAGAACATTTTATACTTCAAAAGGAACACAGTGAAGAATTACTCAAAACAAGAAAGAATAAGAAAGCTTTTGGTTTTCAAAAGCCTTAAAATTGCTGAAAATAAACGATATTATTCTTTATTCATAGACATTATTCTTATACATAAACCTTTATTTTAACAATATGCTGGAGAAAATAATTATTAATGAAAGATAAACATTTTAAATACATTTAAAATACTTGAGACACACTATGACAGACTATGTCATTTAAATAAATTTGAGACACACTATGTCATTTAAATAAATTTGTGTCAAAGATTCCTACCAGCGGACAAATGGTAAAGTGGCTGACTGCATGGGCATTTTTGTAGTTTTCTCTGTGTGTAGCATGTATTTCAGCCAGTTTTCCTTAAAATGGCCTCCATGAATGCATCCTTCCTTTAGGCAGATAGTGCTCTAATGTTTTACCATACTTAACCAAAACAAATCATGTGTTAAAGGTGGCCCATACATATACAGTATAGCTGAAACATGTCTCTGTTTTTACCCGTGGGAATAGAGAGGGGATGGTTGAGCAACGAAAGAATGCAAAGTAACTGATCCTTTTGAATGCCAAATTGTTTCAAGAGTATAAATTCTTAAGCTTGATGTGCAATAATGGAAAAGTGAATCTAAAAGTTATCTAGAATTGTAGTAAAATGACTATTAGATTGATTAAAAGAAAAAAATTTTGATATTCATGTAAATATTATGTCTTGCACAGACATCATAAAATGATTTTTTTATTTTTAAACCATCAAATATTATAGTGTTGTACCAGATTTTTGATCAAAGAAATAATTCAAGCACTTAAAGATCATGAACAAAAATTTCCTGAAGTGCCACATTTTATCCATTGCTTGGTTATTTCGAAATGGTCAAGAATCTGTGAAATCCATGCAGCTTGCTAAATATTGCACTATTAAATGTGTCAAACCCACCTATGTTAAAAAAAATGTTTAAAAAGATTAGATATATCAAAATCACTTTAACAGAGATCTGAAATGTTGATTACAAAAAAGTTCAAATTTATAAAGAAATTTCTTCTTAAGTTGAAATTTTTAATGACAATTTAAAATTTATATTGTGCTTGAAAATTTATGTACAAAAGAAAAAATTTGGAAAAAAAAAAAAAAGGATTCCATTAAAAAAAGTTAATTATAAACAAAATACCAAAATGCATTACCGTATAGCTGATGTAATGATATAGCAAATATATGCAATGACATATTAATAAAGCAAATACACACTAATATAGCAGAATATCATTTAAATATGTTGCATGATAGCTTGTATTATTTTCTTTAAGAAGTCACTACTAATATAAAGAAACATTGAAAAACATTTTAATTCATTTTATAAACATTATAGTTTTAGAAGCGTTAACATTTTTTTGGCCTGGCAAATAAAAGGGCAAATGTATAAAGAAAAATATGCTTCAAAGAGTATGTTTGTGTGCTTAAAGCTGTTTCGTTTTCTTAGAATCTAGTTTGTTTCAATTATTTTTAACTGCACAAAATAGTTTTATTGTGAACTTATTTTCGGCTAATCCCACATGTTTATTAAAATTAACTAGATGCAGAGGCAGATTCTCATAGGAGACGACGTCGAAAAAATCGAAGGCAAAATAATGGTTCTTCAGCTGATTCTGTTGATTCACATCAGCCTGATATTCAACTTGTAACAAATACTCCAGTTTTAATGGTTGAAGTTGAAAATCTTGGTCATGAACCATATGAAGTAACTGAAGAAATAAAGGTGAGTTTTTAGAGTACTTTTTGTATATCATTTATTTAACACTAGAACAGCGGATCTTTTGATATACCTGAAATGTGGCGCGGGTCAATTTGATCCTAGATAGAAGAAAACACCTAAAAATATGCACAAGTGATTACTTTCGTTAACCAAAACATTTTATTTTTATACAAAAATCAGTACTTTTCAGAATTTACGTTAAATATTTTATATAAATCAATGGAAATTTTAATCCATTATTCCATTGATTCCATTGATTATTATTAAATTAAATTAATTTAATTTAATAATAATCAATGGAAACCTAATTTTTAGAAAATCGTCTTATTTAAAATTTTATTTCCTTAAGTATAATGACATGTCTTTTAAACAAAATGAAACATTTTTCTAATTTTGATGGAAAAACAGAGTATATCATTTAAATAAGTTTAGACATAATTTGTAGAGAAAAAAATAAAAATTTTACTAGTTTTACCAATTTTTAAAAATCCAATTTATTGTATGCATTGTGCACAAAATTTAGCATTACGTTTTGTACATTTACCACAAATAGGGGATTTTGAACAAATATCTTGAGTTTTATGTTTGCATTTTGAACTGTGGCACTAGACTCATTTACACTTAACTTGTTGCCCGTCGTTTTCAGTGGTTGCACATACACCAATATGTCGCCTTTTTTAGCCGGAAAAGAACAAACTTTTCTTTCAGTTCTCCAACTAAGTCTTGAATGAATTGCTGTCTACTTATAGGTTTTCCAGGTATAGCTTTGTATAAAACCCAGGCATTGATAGCAGCAAGGTCCAAAATATTATAAAAACCCTCTGCAAGCTTCAGTGTTGTTAAAAAGTTATCTGCCGTGACATTTCTACCTTTGTTTTCACATGGACTTAATACAGAGTTCGTGCGGTCCTTAAGAGTCCTTAAAAGTCCTGAAATTTTTTGAAATCGATTTTTGGTCCTTAAAAGTCCTTAATTTTGGCCAAAATCAGTAGAAGGTCCTTAATTTTAATCATCTGAAATTTCTCTCTGTTTTTACGACTGCCATTTTGAGTGTGAATTAGCATTTTGGAGGAATATTTTTGGCAATTCACTGACGTATATGGTTATCTTTTGAATGGGTTCATGGGTTATAATTTGTCTCTGTTTCTAACATAAATGATGGGATACTCGAGTTTCTAAGCAAGAAGTAAAACATAAGCATTTCGAAATTCATTTTTTCTAATAAAGAGCTCTTAAACAACTTTTCGTTTTTGGTGTTGTGAATTCTTTTATTAAATGGTTCTAAATTTGACAACTTGTCAACATTTTGGCGATTTTAAGATCAGTTTCTATAGAAAATTTTTAATTCAGAGATCTGAGAATTTTTCGGCGATTTTTTTAAAACATCATAACATTGATAAATTTCATTAAAATAATGGTAATATATTAGAATTATATTTAAAAAATAACATTAAAATAAAACATTTTTATTTTTCGCTGTCAAAAGTTTCATTTTGGCAACTTATTATACAATACTTTAAATCTGAAAAATAAACAAGGTATATAGCTGTGAAGCATAATTTTCGAAACAGCTCTTAGTAAAAGCAAAATTAGCTATGTAATTAATTAAAATGTCTTCTTTTTAATTTTTTTATAGTAAGCGGTTTTCCCATGTAATTGTCTCAGATTATTCAAAATTCTCAGAATATGCATCAGTTTTCTCTATAAAATTAATTTTACACTTTTTCCTTCCCCCCCTTTTTTTTTTCAAAATATTTCTGGCTTTTTGCTGTTACAGAATTGGTTGGGATAATTTTTCTTTAGTATTTTTGACATTGCACCATGGAAAGTTTAGAAGGATTTGAAGGCAAGATTTATAGACCCATGTTTCTAAAAGACTTGAGAAATATGTGAGAAAATGAAAAATGTCTCCAGGGTATCAACATATCATCACGTAATGGATGCATTTTACAAAGAGCTTACGATGAATTTCTTACTTTTTGGAGAACGTCTGCAAGAACAATGGAAACATAATGTTTGAATGTTTTACTCCTGATACTAGAATCTTTTTTCTTAACATGTTTATCTTCCTTTTATTTTCTCTACTTTTCACTAGACAAAAGCATGGAAAATATCAAAAATGCTTCTAATCTTATCACTTGGCATTATAGAAAGAGATTTTTTTTTATTAATAAAGAAATTGAAAACTTACAATTTAAAAGATTCATCTATTGTGTCGTACACAGAACTGGTGCTATGCATTTTCCCACCTGATGCAATCTCTGTGTATCCTAAATTCTGCTGCCTAGTGCCTATCTAAATTCTAGCATATCGGATGCTAGAAGTTTTGCCATTTCTAGATTCTTTTGTTCTGTGTGTCACTAAATTCTAAAAATTCTGCCACACCTGCTCTGTACCTGGCCTTTACCATATATATTTCATATTTCTTCTAAATGTTCAAATTACTAAAAAATTAAATTAGCCGCTTTCTCTGTATATTCTAAATGCATTTAGTGTTTTTTAGAATAACAGAAATCCTTAATTAAATCCAAAAATTCTAAAATTAAAAGGAAACATGTTGAAGAAAGAATCCGAATACATAAAGAAAATTATTCTTCAAAGATATGTGCAGTTATTATTATGTAAATTACCCAATTGTTTATCATTTCAGCCTTTACTATAATTTCCCATTTCTGTTTCCTCATATGATAGAGTTACTGAGCCAGATTAAATTTAAATTAAATTGTATTATCTTTGACCACTAGTCCACATTTTTAGTTTGAATTTGACTGTTCTTGTTTAATTACGTCACCATGAGCTGTAATTGACTTTCAGATACAGTGATAATTTGCTTCACGTCTATCGGGGGGGGGGGAGACTATTTAACTTTTACCAGATCAAGTAAACCCTCATAGGTACATTGTGGAGAGGTTGACAAGCTAGGAGATAAAGCACAGAGAAACTTGCGAGAACATTGGTTTGCACAGAGACACATTTCTAATTATTGTCAGAAAAGATCGATAATTAAAGAGAAGAAAATCGATATAAACTAGTCAAAATGTTTGGGAAGGCTTGTAGAGACATTAGGTATTTTTGAAAGCAGGAAAGATAAAAAATGAACAGCACCTTCGCCAGGAATCGAACCACGGACCTCTGGAATACTGCTACTAGTGTGCAAACCACTACACCATGAAGGGCCGCCCCGCCATGAAGGTGGGAGAAATATCTTATATACTCCCCCTTTTAAACGGCGACTTGGGTTTTTAGGGAATCCAATCGCCAAATCCTTTGTGGGGAGAACCCCATCAAGTAACCATCACACATCAAATAACCATCAACACCATCAAGTAAAACTTATTCTTTGCATCTATTGAGACTTATATATAAAACAACTTATCACCTCTGGCACTTTAATGGCTTATTGGAACCTTAAAGTATATTAACTGGGTTACAATCGCTGGAACTCTACACAAAGCTATGACATTAACTGCATTAAGCAGAGCTTGATTAACTTCAACACTTGCCAACTGTGCCTACATCAGGCTTTTCAGGTTTGTTCCAATCAGCAGGTCTCTCTATGGACAAGCAGCAGAGGGACAACATTTAGTCTTTTGTTATGAATCATGCTGATTATGATCTCACTTCTCATTTTAACCTATGTCGTTTGACATAAAATCTCCCTATTATTTGCTAAACCTCTAGGCTGAACAAGTATGTGACAAAATTAGACAAAAAAAAAAAAAAAAAAAAAAAAAAAAAAAAAAAAAACAACATAAAGCTAACTATTAGTAAAATGTAAATGTCACTTATCTTCTTTTAAATATGTCCAACTATTATAAGTAAAATATTTAATGCTAGTTGATAAACTGCATGACATTTATTTTATTCTCAAACTTATTCATAATTATGTTAGTTAATTCATGTTTAGTAATAATGCATACTACTTAGGGATCTATTTTATTTTTAGGATGGTATTACAAAAGTGAAATTCAGGCATAGAATAATATTTTTAATTGAATTTATTCAGTTTCCATTTGCTCATAGGTCCTTAATTTTTTTTTATTAATGGTCCTTAAAAGTACTTAATTTCCGTGTGCAGAAGTGTGTATGAACCCTGTAATAGTTGCAGCACTGCATGTTTAGAAAGAGAAACTTTGGATGGACTTTGTTATCTTTTCCAAAATACGGGAATCCATTTATTAGATATTTTGATTCAACATCTGCAGCTAACCAGAACTTGATTCCAAATTTATCTGGTTTGTTAGGCAGGTATTGAGTAAACCTACACCTAGCTTTTGTAGGAAATAATTGTTAATCTATAGTTATGTTAGGACAAGGTGTATAGTTAGTTCAGCAATTTTCAATGAAACAATTATAAATATCAAAGATAAGGGCAAATTTGTCTGTCTCTAGACGATTTGATCTCGTTGATTTTATATCGAAGCGTAAGAATCATTATCTCATGAAATTTGTACCTTGACACTGTATTTCAAAAAACGGTGGTCCCCAGTTCATTGACCACAAGCTATGCAGTTCAAGTCCTTTTGCACAATATGTACCATGTACATATAAAAATGCTATAAAAGTATACATTTCTTCTATTGCTATATTCCATTTATTTTCATGAATCTGTCGATAAGCTTCATCTTCAGTGCATTTCTTTATATGGTTCAATATCCATTCATCTTTGAAGAGTCTCCAGGCCCTTGACTTGCTGTTGTCTATAACACTGCGTTTACCAAATTCATTATTTCCAACTTTGAGTGCTACTGCTGATTTCTTTTTCGGATTTGAGTGCACACGTTTTTTTCTTATTTTTTTTTTTCTTTTTCATCTGATAAATTATCAATATTATTGCAATGAGAAGGTCCAGATGTTAAGGCACTGCCAGAGTCATCACCACTTTCATATTCTTCATTTGAATTCGAATTTTCTTCATGAGCCAGCAAGTATTTATTCTTGCTACTCAAAATCGAAACACTATCATCATTATCATCATCTTGTGTCATTTTCAGATAATTGTTGTAAATATTCCAAAGCTTCCTGAACAGTCCTAGACAATGTCATGACATCTTATCAAGCCTCATACCAAATATAGAATAAAAGCAACTTCAAAAAAGTTTTCGAAATATCAGTTGTAATTTTCCCCTTCATTCGAACACAATTCCTGTTTCGAAGCAAACATTATGACCTTACCTGAAAACCTACATTATTCCCCCTCCTGGTGCAGTCCATTTGAGGAATTTGGGGGGTGAGGCAAATGTACTTTACAGTTACTTCCGATAAAATGCATTTGTTTTTTTTTGTCATTTAGGCATAAATATTTCTTTTTTCTGGGTCAAACTGGCCCACTTTGCGGTTCTCGGTATAAATGTTACACATTTTCAAATTCGATAAGTTGCTGTTTACCTTAAATTATTTAAAGTCGGGAAAGGATTTCAATTAATACTTTTGGCATGGTGACAAATTCAAGATTGGTTTGGGTCAAATTGACCCGCTTCATGGTTCTAGTGTTAAGTTACTGGAATGTAAAGTTTTCAGAATTTCAAACTGTGATAATTTTACATTTAACTATCTGTTTTTTTAAAGCTTTCATTTTTAATTGTTATTAGACATTTTTTAAATTTCTAATATTGAAAAATAACTAAAGCTTTCTCAAGAATTAAATTCATATTTCAATAGGCTCTGACTCAAGAAATTGTTAAGACAATAAGAGAAATCATTGCTTTGAATCCCTTATATCGAGAATCTGTTCAGCAGATGATTCAAGCAGGTCAACGTGTCATAGATAATCCAGTGTATTTATCAGATTTAGGTATTTTCTTTTTTCATTTATTTACAGTTTTTCCTCTCTTAATTTTATTTGGGTACTTTTCCGTTTTGCGGGCGCAAACGATAAAGTCGCCAAAAATGGTACAATTGATGCCAAATGGAATATCTTCGCTGGTAATCTTTTACGCCTCATTTTCAAAACAAGTCGCAGCCATTTCTTACCAGATTGACTGATTTTTTTTTTTCAATATTGGCATACAATTACATAGAATATTTACAAAGATAATTAAATTTTATGCCCCAAGACCATTCGCAGTAATTAAGTCAATTAGGATGCAATCACCCGAAGGCGAAAATATAGAAAAGGCAAAATCAAGGGTTAAATTCCTCAGTTCTAATGAGAATAACACTAGTGAAGTAAAGCACTGCAATTTTTCATAATTTCTGAGTACTATTCGTACGAATGGAAATAATTCTTGCATTTAAATTTGTATTTCAAATTAAGATTTAACTTGAAATTAATGTAGGTAGTTACTGAGAGAATTATATTTTTGTAGTATAGTTTATGTGAAATGAGATCACTTGGGGTTACATGATACAAACCGGTGAATCAGGATGTTGAACCATCCTATTCTTTAATAAATATCTTTTTACAAATTTATTGGCTTTATTTATTGGCTTTTTACAAAATTTTAAACCATATTAAAGTGTTTATGCCTTCAAAATAAAAAATTCTTAGAACTAACATTTGTTAACAATTTTATGTGTATACTGTGTGTTGTCGCCAAAGTCTGCTTGGCGAGATTTGCGTCGGCGAAACGGAAATGTACCTTTATTTGCTTTGCAGTGTATGTCTACATATGCATATGTGTGTATATATTTACATAGGTAAATAAATCATTTACATGTATACTGTATTTACTTGTATATTCCTCCCTTTTTTTTTTCTGATATTACTTCTTCAAATTCTAAAGGAGAAAATTATGCAGTGTATATTATTTCTGAGGAGAAGAGCTTAAATGAAAAACACAGCACACATGAAGAGATTTACTAATGTTACTTTATTATGTATTTCAAAGGAGTAAAATTTATTGATCTTAGTTAATGTTCTTTTTACTGCTGCTATATACTAACTTTTTTCTGCATACATTTCACAGTTTCGTCCACTAGTCAAAAGTTCTAAATTATATGCTGAAAATGCATGGGGTGGATATTTGGGCTCAAAAAGCATATCCCCATGCAGATATGCAAGTAGTGTGGTATATAATGTCGCCATTTCGGAACAAGACATTTTTTATTGTTACTTTTTCTAGTCATAATTGTATTGTACACTAGTCTCTAAAACTTAAGCAACTTCTGTAATTTTGGTCCTAATTCAGCAACAACAAAAAAAGTAAATAGGATGCAGAATGAATAGAAAAAGGCTTTATCAATAGAATGGGGTTGGTAAAAAAAAAAAAAAAAAAACTGTCTGGTCAAGAGAGAAAACAACAAACCAAAGAGCTCGTGGTGATGGCGATAAGGAGCATGCCTTGCGCCCTCCGATAAGTGTGGCAACCCTAGAGGAGAAGTTTCTTACGAGTAGCGAGCAGAGCGAAACAGGCAGGCTGTCGGGCAGTGTGCGCGAAGTTCCTAAATAAAGTTTAATTTTTATTGTGCACTATGTCTTGTTAATATTTATATTAATGCAGTAAGAACATAATCTGTGATATGGAATTCGAGGATTGGTGGTAAAAACATATAGGAAGTCACTATAATGGTGACCCGGACTGTGTTAAATCGTATGAACAGTTCTCAAGCACTTTTGGTTTTGACTACAAGCCATCACTCAAGATCTCCAAACCAGAAGTAATGGATTACATCGGTTTTCATCCTCCGAATCACAGATGAGTAGTAATTATAGATCATTTTATAATTCTGTTTTCTACTTATCATTTAATTTCATTTTCTTTAGTTAAATTTTTGCTTTTATTTTGGCTTAAACCTTGCACGATGTCTGATGTTCATGCCGTCCAAATTCCGGTTTATAACCATCAGACCCATCTTTATGGTTTATTATGTGTGAAAGTACCTTTGCTCTTGCCACCTCCAAACCTATCACAGAATCCATTACTAAATATAATTATGTAGTTGCTCATCTTCCTCCAGATATTGCATCAATAGTACGGGATTTACTTATGAAACCAGATCCTATTGATCCATATACAAAGCTCAAAACTGAGTTAATAAATCGTTCAGGAGAATCTTTTCAGCAAGAAATTCGCCAATTATTATCTGGAGAGGAATTAGGCTCTCGAAAACCTTCCGATTTGCTTAGAAATATGAAACGTCGAGCAGAATCTTTAAATGTTCCTGATAACTTAATGTTAGAATTATTCCTTCAACGTTTGCCTTCGACTGTTCAGTCTATTTTGGCAGCGGTTTCCAATTTAACTGTAGATAAAGCTGCAGAAATTGCCGACAGAATTTTAGAAGTAAATCCAACCCCAGGGACTTGTGCCGTTTCTCGCACAGTCGATCAGTCTCTTGAGGATAAATTATTTAAACAAATAGAAAAATTAAACAAACGTATTGATCGCATTTCTCTTTCTCGTGGCCGCTTGCCAAATCGCGGAGATCGCAATAAGGAAAGAAGCAATTCCAAAAGGAGAGATTATTCTGTTTGCTGGTATCATAGACGTTTTGGGGAAAAAGTGTAGAGATGACAAATGTACAAAACCTTGTTCATGGCAGGGAAACGAAACCAGCAAAGAATAGAGGCGACTTATTCTTTGCCTCAAGCTTCACGTCGCCTGTTCGTTCGTGACCGTAGAACAAACCTTTCATTCTTGGTCGATACCGGCTCTGACGTGTCCTTACTTCCAGCAAATAATTCTCAAAAACGGAATTCGTCCCAACAAACACTTTTCATTGCTAATTCTTCTACTATTCATGTTTATGGTAAAAAAACACTTTCTTTGGATTTCAAATTAAGATGACAGTTTACATGGACTTTTCTTATAGCAAATGTTAGTACACCCATTCTTGGAGCAGATTTTCTCCATTTCTTTGAATTGGTGCCTGATCTCAGAAACAAATGTCTCAAAGATTTAAAAACGCATTTTAAAACCGTCGGTTGCGTGAAAAATGCAAGCATTTATTCAGTAAAAACTGTATTTAGTGATACACCATATCACAAAATTTTAAAAGAATTTCCTTCAGTTACTAGATTACCAGATCCTAACCAACCTGTTAAACATAACACCGTTCATTATATCATAACTAAAGGTCCACCTGTGGTTGCAAAACCTCGTCGGTTAGCTCCAGATCGCTTAAAAATAGCAAAACAAGAATTTCAAACTATGATGCAATTGGGGCATTTGAGACCTTCGAGCAGCAATTATGCATCCCCACTTCACATGGTTCCAAAAAAGGGAAGTCTGGAATGGAGACCTGTAGGAGATTATCGAGCATTGAACGCTCAAACAATAAAAGACAAATACCCTATTCCATGCTTAGCCGATTTTACTGCTGCATTGCACGGTACTAAAATTTTTAGTCATGTCGACCTGATTAAGGCATACCATCAAATACCAATTAACCCAGCCGACATCCACAAAACCGCCATATGCACACCATTCGGTTTATTCGAAAGTACCCATATGCAATTCGGCTTATGCAATGCATCCGCGACTTTTCAACATTTTATAGATGAAGTCACGCGGGATTTAGAAGGTGTTTACGTTTTTGTCGATGACTTGCTCATGGCCTCTAAAGATTCTGAGGAACATTGCAGGCATTTGAAAGCTTTATTTTCCAAACTTCAGGAATATGGACTTTGCATAAATGTTTCAAAATGCACCTTTGGTCAAACCTTAGTGAAGAGGTTGAAGTTTCTTACGAGTAGCGAGCAGAGCGAAACAGGCAGGCTGTCGGGCAGTGTGCGCAAAGTTCCTAAATAAAGTTTAATTTTTATTGTGCACTATGTCTTGTTAATATTTATATTAATGCAGTAGAACATAATCTGTCATATGGAATTCGAGGATTGGTGGTAAAAACATAACAGGAAATCACCATAAGCTTTAGTAAGGATATGACCTGTTCTAACTGCAGTTGTTGCACTGCACTATCTGTCAATACTCAGCACCAGATTATCTAACAGCTCTTAGGGTTCCCATTTTTGAAGAAGCATCTGTTTTATTTGTCTTTTGTTCTTCAGAGGGTAAGATTGTGGTACCAAGTATCTCTTTAAAGTATTCCACACTATTTCAATAGGATTTAAACCAGGGAAGCATGCTGGTCAATCCTTTCTGTGGACATCTTCACTTTCCACAAGCTCCTCAACATCATGAGACCTGTGTGGCTGTGGGTTGCCATCCATAAAAACAAAGTCTGGACCAATGGCATCCTGGAAAAGATGCATGTGGAGAAGGATAAATTAATCACAGTAGTCTCCCCATACAAGCACACCAGTCTGTTTCCATGATGTTAGTAGCATTAAAGCACGTCTCTACCATACCAGTTTGTGCTGAGAATCGTTTGGCAGATTGATATGACTCTCATCAATAAAGAGAATGTGACCTCATTTATGAGATTTCCAGCCTTTGTGTTCCCTACCCCCATGTAAACAGTGCTGCTAATGAGCTGCTGTCAATGGTATGCAGTACTCAAAACAGTGGTCAAATAGGCCACTTTTATGAAGTCATCTGGCCGCAGTAAACCATAACACCTCTTGTCCATCATTGTGCTCAAATGCTGAGCGACATTTCTGGGGGCATGTCACATTTAAAAAAAACTTTCTGTTCTAGTTAATGTCCCTAATTTCAATCCATCTTTACCTTCAGCCTTTAAGGAAATTATGTTTTAGTTTTATTGTTTCATCAGTAGATGGTGCCAGTAGCTTAACTTCTGTTCAGCCATTCTTATCTTATCACCATATCTTATCTCGTTTATTTGCACTTGGGTAGCTAAGGAAGATGGTTCTGTACTTAAACCATCGAATCTAGTCCTACAAGATTTACAAATATTATGTTGATTATTGTTGTTTGGCTGTTCCAATAATCATTGTTTGGTGTGTTATTTTAACTTAAAAAGTTAATATTTTATTCTTACTTTGTTTTTCATGAAAGTTGGCCACTGGAAAAAGGTCAGTTATCATTAAATGTGCCAAGATAACAAATTGAAAATCAGTTCTTTAAGACACCCTATGAAAAATGGGTTATGCTTCATTTCTGCAGCAACATAAAGCTGCAAACTATCTATCGAGAGCTGTTCTTATGACAGACAGACAGTGTTTGATGTTGTCCAAAGTATATCCAGACCACACTAAAAAAACTGAGTAATCATTGTAGAATTTAATAAAGTTTTACATTTTAAAAACCATAATTTTTCTCAAAAAAAGTTTGTGAATGATTAATGAGTAATCAGCAAAATTTATTTTTCATGGGGGTCACGACCCATACATTGAATATCACTGATTTAATGTTTTATAATTTATCTTTTGTGTTTTCTTTAAGTGCGTATATGTATATAATCGCACACTGCTGACCATTAAAATTGCACCAGGAAGATAGCAGAATCATATTAATTTTGCAAATACATTATAATGAAAGAATTAAAATTTCAGATAATTCTGAAGTACGGAGTAGGCAGAAATCAGTACCCTGAGCTTTTCTCTGTCTTTGGCAGTAATTGTTGGCTATTGATGAGCCACACCCTCTGATGTTGGCTATTGATGAGCCACACCCTCTGATGCCAATACTTAACTGCAGTGGACTGGAAACAGTGTGTTTTTCTTCTCTTGTTAGATAGTAGTATGTGAAACTGTAATTAATAGCGAACCTGCATTTTCTGTAAATAAATGTATGTTTTTATTGTTCTTCTGAAGAGTATTTTTTCTTGCATCCTAAGATAACTCAGTCGAGTCTGTTTTACGAAAGCAAATGAATATAGTGCTTCAGTAATAGCATATTATTATACGATTTGGCATGGGGGTCAAACTGATTTAAAATGACAGTCACAGATATTGCAGTCCAGCTTCCATTCTCTGCCAGAGTTCATCTTATGTATTTGCTGGCAGGTATTGTCATGTCAGTCTTTCTGGAGCCAGACATTTTCATTTGGTAAGATATGTAGAGAACACACCAGTCCAGGCAGAAGACAAAACATCCTGGGTATTAATGAAATGCAGAAAAGCACAGGCAACTTGGGATATCATCTGTCCTAGTGAAGTATGGAGCAAGAGAAGCGTCAAAGATATAGCAAAACTACAGTCATAAAACTTCAGTAATGTAACAGCAGCTGGTGAAAGCTTCAGCTATGCAGATGAGAGAAGGGCAGGATGTGTACTTATTGGCAATCTGTAACATCAACAGTATACCTGAATTATATGAAGAATGCATCATCATACAGACTCCATAGAACTACATAGTACCTCCATGGGACATGGCTATCAGGCTATTGTTAGCAAAAACAGAATTTATCCATATGGCTGTATGCTCATTGGCACACCACAACATCAATCTAAGTACTGTACTTGAATTATAATGAGGAATGCATCATCATGCAAACTCCATAGTACCTATTTTGGACATATCTCTCAGTATGCTGTAGTCAAAAACAGAATTTGTCCATAAGAAGACATTTCATTCATTTGTCCATGTTCCGGATGTATGTCATCATAACAATTACTGGATCTTGGCCAGTGTGAGCAGCAGTAGTGCAGTACAAAATTCTGCAGTTTTGGTAAGGTACTATTCTCCAATCAAACTCTGAGATACGATGGTATGTATTCCTTCATCTTACAATTAGATATATGACCTCTGACACCAAGAAAAGTAAACATGATTTCCGAATGAAAAATCAGCACCTTAGTCTGCCTTTTTATACCCTTCCAATATGTTTTTGTCTATAATGTGCGCACTCCCTGAAATGCTAATTGTTTCCATATCCCAGCCTGTTCTACCCCAAGGTCCGTAAAGTGAAAAGGTCTGTGCATTCGGAAACTGAGATATAGAATGCATGCATCAACGGAAACGCAAAGCCATTGCTTTGGAATGCTGAACTCCTATGAGGTCCTCTGTTTCCTGTGAGTGAGAATCTTTTTCAACATTAGTAAATTTAAACATAGAACAAAAACATAAAGCCAAAAAATTAAACTAAGAATTTACAGAAAATGTTAAAATCCGCCTATGATACAGTTTGCTTCTTGAGATCACAATTAGTGAAAAAGGAAGAAACACAGTTGAGAAGAGAGAATTTTAAAAATGACATTACATATAATAAACTTTCCAGTGCTTTAAAAGAACTTTTACTAAATCACGGGAAAAATAGCTAATTGATCAGAAAAATAGTGTGAGATAGGATGAAGAAACATTTTCAATTGCGTTCACATTACGCTATTTAAGTAGAAAGGCATATCTCTGTCTTCAGAAACATCTAAAGTATCCTCTTACATTTCACTACCCTTAGGCATTGTCATTATTTCAATTTCAACAAGGTATTTTACACGATGCTTTAAAAATTATGAAAATAATTAGAGAAGGTAACGGAGATTTTCAATTTCTCGTAGTTTTATTGTTTGATGAAATGAAAATAAAAACTACAGATGAATATGATATGAAATATGATAAAAGTTTTGGCTCATATTTGCAAAAGCTATTAGCACGTGTCCTTTTCGATAAATGGAAGCAACCATTCTTTGTAGATTTTGATAGAAGGATGACAGATGCCATCCTTTTCGACATGATTTCAAAATTCCATCAAATTGGTTCTAATGAGTAAATCTCACTGCACACTGTGGAAAACATTACAAATAAACCAAAATTAATCATGTTTATGCATCCAATTATCAATATTTTTTTTTTTTTTTTTTTTTTTTTTTTTTTTTAGATGAGCCATATCTTCTGAAACTTATTCGCAATTGGTTTTTAGATACTGGTTTTGTCTGTAAAATTCCACTTTTGAAATTATTTAAGATTAATGCTGATAAATATAAAGTTTGCTGCAAACTAACAGAAACTGGCATATTATGTGAAAAATCTCAGCAACAAAATGTACGTCTAGCATCTCAGTTGTTTTAAGAAACAACTGCAGCTGCATTAGAAAGATATAAGCCTGGATCTGATCCTAAATTATGTTGTGATTAAGTTTTATAACAGAAGCAAATAACTAGTTTAACATTTTTAATAGTGTTTGGATTTTCTTGTAAAAGTGCTTACGGAAACAACTCAGGATGCAGCAACAGGTATTTTTTTCAAAAGCTATGAAAAACATGAGGTGGATTGGAAAAAAAAATCATTTCAAAAAGGTGTTCTAATTTCATGTACAACTTTAAAACTCTTCCATCATGTGAAAGAAAAATATAACCACTCATACATTCTAAAGCATCGTTTAAATCAAGATGTTCTCGAAAATATATTTTCTCAGTTTAGGAGCAAAGGGAGCACTAGATGATCATCTTACTCCTCTTTATACCATATAAGTATGGTGATGCTAGGCAAGAATGGTTTTATTGGAGTTCAAGAAAGCACAAGCGTGAATAGATTAGATGATTATCTAATTTCAATAGTTTTGCATCATGCTTGTGTAACAGTTGTCATTGGAAACAATGATAAAATGTCATTTTCATATTCAGGTAATAGTAATATTGAAAAAAACATGGATTGGCCATCTGAAAATTCCGAACTAAAATTGGACATAACTTTCACAGAACATGATTATTTAAGTTATATTGCAGGATGAATAGCAACAAAGTATCATATCCATCACCCTAATCTTGGGGAATTTATGTATAAACTAAAAGATCCAAATTGTGCTTCATCGTGGATAAAATATCTATCACGTGAAGGACTAAATTATATGAAATTTGGAAATGCGAGTTCATAAAATGGAAGAACACTTTTTAATTTTCAACGGTTCTACTTTGTGAAAGGGAAAAAATATTATATTATAAAGGACTTTGCCAAAATTCTTAAACAGCAGTTTTCCGACACTGATGAAAAATTACTTAAAACATTTGCTAGGATTCAAACTTTCACAATGTTAAGGAATTTAAACAAAAAATTAATTAATCAAAAATATTCAAAAGCTAAAAGCAGAATATTAAATTCAGTTGATGAAAATTACACCATTATGTGGAAAAGAAGAAATAAATTTTTAAAACAAATTTCTTCATATTGCAAAATAATTGCTTTAAATGAATGAAAAATCAAACTGTCTTTTGTCTTAAGTGTGCTGTTTTTAAAGCCTAAGCATTGTAAGAAATGCTTAAATATATATATACAGGAAACACTTAGCTGCAGCAAAAATGGTGTATCCAGTATATCTCTGTTGAAAATTATATTTTTTATTGGACAGAACTGATTCAAATTACACATATTTTCTATACTAAAATTTCGGATGCAAATACCTGCTTACTTCTCGAAAAAATTATCTGATATTTTTTTTTTTTTTTTTTTAATTTTTAAACATTCATCTCAGGGTATTTGCATACGTATAAATGCATATTTCTTGATATAAAATATTATATTAAATCTTTATAATGTAAACTAAATAAATAAAAAATATTTTCGATTCTGAAATAGCAAATTGGTACATAAAAAATATGCAAATTCAAAAAACTATTTTGTTTTTTACAATAGCATTTGCAAATTTTTATGTGCCAGCTCATTATTCCAGAATTCAGTATGATATTTGAATTAGCTTAGGTTATGCTTAGAATTTAATAAATGTAGCCACTAAATTAATGCAACTTACAGTGCATAATTAGGGTTTTGGTGCATCCTAGCAAATGTTGAGCTTAATTTGCCCTTTGTTTAAATCATTCAAAGTTTATTTTTATAACTTTGTATATGTCTTAGATGTTATACGCTTGAGTATAAAATATGTCAAAGGAATAAGGATATATACAAAGAAAGTTTATTTTTCATGTTAGCATTCATTTATTTATTCAATATACCTTTAGTTTTAAATATGTATTTCAAAAGTTGTATATATGTAGATATAAAATGTTTATTAGATGTTTCTATGTGTGAAACTAATCGATTTAGTTAATATCTTTTCCCAACCTTTTAATGTAATCATCTAGCAAATAAGATCGGTCGTTTTAAGTGCCTACCGTAGTTTCTACCACCATAGTATGAGAGAAAGTGACAGAAGTCTGTGACATCACGATGTAGTTGAACTTTCAAAGCATTTTCTTTCTTATGTGCAAATCTTGTTGATTTTACTAACCTTGGTTCTACCCTTAGTGTAAATTTCGGGTTTTTTGTGCACTTCCTTTGTGATGTAACAATTTTAATAATCGGCAATATATGTAAGGAAAGTAATTTTAAAATCTTTTTATTGTAAATAATTTTATATGTTTAAAGTTTTCATCTTATACACTTTTCTCATGACTCATAGACTTAATGTTATATGTGTATATTTTATATATATATATATATATTTTTTTAATAGGAGCTGCTTTAACTGGTGCTGAGCCACATGAATTACAACAAGTTATTGAAGAAATAAATGTATGCTTTTAAAAGCCATTATGTATTTTCCACTAATGTTGATACTTGATTTTAGACAAATTTTATGTCATGTAACATGCCTGCAGGTTCGTAATTGATTGAATGCACACCGCTGATACATCATTGATGAACCGATGATAGCTTGATAAAATTTGTTTTCCCAAAAGAGACGCTTAACTATTCTGGAACTTTCCCCAAAAGTACTCGTACAGCTCTTCTCAATATGACAGAGCACAATCAGTAGTTACCACTACTGATTACTTTAAACAAAACACGATGCAAAGCGCATCTAATGAGTGAGGCTAGCATGGAGATCTCTCAATACTCTGAAGTCCACTTTGAGCCTAAAAACTAAGAACTGATGCTCTCTCTGATCTTATATAGTTTTCGCTGGCTGACAAGAAGTTTCCAGTACTTTCATTTCTTAAAATTACTTTAGAGCATATGCAATTAAAGTTACATATTAGGGCCAGAAATGTCCAGTTACATATAGGGATCAATTACAATTGTTCAGTTACTATACCAGTTACACAGAGACCAGACCAAACTGTTGCCAAATGATCATCAAATTTGCTGACATTTGGCAATTTATTGCCATACCTGGGGATTTAGTCATGAAAACCATCGCTAGGTTTTTGATATCTCACCAATTTGTAATTACTTTACTATTAAAGAGATTTGCCCCTGTAATCTTATTTTCAAAGTTTTAAATTTCTGGAGACTGTTCATGTTACATTATATAAAATCCGTAACATTCAATTTTCTTTCATACTGCAGTTTATTTTAATGGATGTGGATTGCTTATCTTATGATATATATATTATCTTATTATATATACACATATATATATGTTATTATATATGCATATGTATATATATATATATACATATCTGCCAACTTTTATGAATTTTTCAAAATTTTTACGAAAATGCGTTTGTTTTTACGATTTTACGATTGTAATCCGTTTTTTACGATTTTTTTCCTTTTTCAAGTGTTTTTAGTGATTCTTGTCGAAATTTTAGAATTTTTCGCCAATTCAGCGATTTTCGCCAATTGTATTGTGTTTTACTGCCAACTACCGACTACTTCGAATCCAGTAACCTGCAGTTTCTCCCAACTCGCCGCTTAACCAGCCAATCCAATGCGCTGAACTTGTTTCTCCCACTCTTTTCTTTGTGGGCGCCAGATTATTTTTTTCGCGTTCGCTTCAGCAGCAAGGGAATTACTCAGCAAGCGTGGATTGTCACATTCTTTTTTTTTTTTTTTTTGTTGTTTGCACGTGCTACGAATTTTCTTAATACGTCGTTACAAAATGAGTTCAAAAAAACCGTATTCTCAATATTTTCGGCCTGCCTACAAAGCCAAATTTCCAACAATTAAAGAATCCTTCAAAGGAAATAACTATGCATTTTGCAACGTGTGCGTGTGGGACTTCATAATAAGTCACGGTGGAAGAAGCGACATTGTGAAGCATGTTAAGTCTAAAAAGCATGAAGTTAATGCTTCGGCTTCGACAACGTCAAAGAAAGTGGATGATTTTTTTTTTCAAATTCGGCTACGAATTCGGATGCCGATGTCATTTTGGCAGAGTGTTTGTTTACTGCATTCCTCATCGAACACAACATGCCGCTAAGCGCTGCCGATCACGCCGGTCAACTTTTCAGACGGATGTTTCCCGACTCCAAGATTGCTCAGAAATATGCTTGTGCTTGCACGAAAACATCTTCTATTGTGAACGAAATTGCTTGCGATGCACAAAGTAAAACGATATTTGCACTCCAGAATTCAGCATTTTCGGTGTCAATCGATGGCAGCAACGTCAGCGATTGGAAGCTTTACCCCATCGTTGTCACATATTTCTGTGATGTTTCTAATGAAATGTAAACTCATCTTTTGTGTCTTCCATTGTTAAACGGAGACGCTACGGGGGAAAATATTGCCTCCTTGGTAATTAATGAGTTGAAACAACTTAACATCCCAATATCAAACTGCATTTCATTTGGTGCAGATAATGCTCATGTCATGGTGGGTGACAAAAAGGGTGTAGCCTCTTTCCTCAAAAAAGAACAAATGAATTAATTGTTATTGGATGCCCACTTAATTAATTTGGCAGCAGAAAAAGCTGCAGCTGCTTTACCATTAAATATTGACCAGCTTCTGATTGATGTGTTTTTCTATCTGGAAAAAAGTGTAAAAAGGAAAGAAAACCTAAAGAATTTCCAAGAACTGTGCTTTGGTGAAACGAGAAAAATTCTGAAACATGTATGCACGAGATGGTTATCCTTAGGCAGAGCACTAGGAAGGTTTATTGAACAGTGAGATGCATTGTTAAAATATTTCCACGAAAAGACCAAAACGAAACCACAGATCCCATCAAATTTGTCGACATATAAGATTCCGAAAACCAACTTTGCTTCTAATCAAAATGCTTTAAAAGGGAAAAGCCAACACACAGAATCAAACCCTTTAAAAAGAAAATGCTTAGAAGACTCCTCAAAGATCAACTTTGTTAAAGAAGTTTAAGGGAAGAAGAAAATCTTCTATTAGCCGGGAGGAAAGGATTTTCTATCTTCTTTCTTCAGATTTGAACAAAGCATATTGTAGTTTGGTGTTAAGTACCATTAAGATTTTTGAAAGTGTAAATACCCTTCTACAATCTGCTTCGCCAAAATCTCCCCTGCTTATTTAATTCTTAATGATCTTTTGAAAGAACTTTATACTAAGTTTGTAAAACCGTCCGTTGTGAAAAACAGTGTGTTGATTCGTATTGCCTATAATAGTTTGGCAAATCAAAAGGATCACAATGATCTTATAACTGGAAATCAAACCAGGGAACTTGTAAATTCTTTGAAAGATCATGAGAAAAAAGAATTTTTTCAATGTGTTAGAAAGTACTTTTCCTCAGCCTGTGATTACATTGTAAGGAAGTTTCCTTTGCAAAATAAAGTTCTTTTAAATGCTGAAGTGGCAAATCTGAAACAAATTGAAAATTCATCTTTTGAAAAGATTCGTTTTTTTATTGATAAATTTCCATTTTTGTTAACAATTAAAGAAAATGAATGCCATAACGATGTTTTAGATGAACTACAGAACCAATTTTCTGCTGCACAGTTTGAAGACTTTGCCAGTTCTGGACTTGATGTCCTCGTTGGTACCTTAAAAAGAATAAAAAGAGCTGATGGAACACCAAAATATGATAGACTAGCCAGAGTTTTATGTGCTATTCTCGTAATTCCACACAGTAATGCTGAGTGCGAGAGAGTCTTCAGTGTTGTGAAGAAAAACAAAACTATGTTTCGTTCTTCAATTTCACCAAAAACTCTAGAAAACATTTTAATTGCTAAATGTTATGAGGAAACTAATTGTTATGACAATTAGTTAACAATTAGTTTCCTCATAACCATTTCCAAAGAATTTTTGGCTAAAGCCAAAAGATGCACTCTAAATTCATTGCAATAATTTTTTTGTGTAACATTAAGTTCTTGTTTTATGTTTCCTAATAAATTTTTTAGTTACTACTTAATTGAGATTTACTAATGTAAGTACAATTTTCTTTTTTCTATTTGTATAAATTGTTATTTTTTTAATAACAAAGCATGATATTAATTCTTCGTGTTCTTCTGAATTTTGGAGAAATCTTCTGAATTTTTATCTTTAGAGGTTGGCAGGTATGCATATATATATATATATATATATATATATATATTGTGACTTTATTCATAAATGTATGAACATGAGGTAGGTTTTTCCGATTTAGTTTTATGTATCTAATGTCTGTGTGTATGTATTTATCACATTTATAGATATAAATATTTATTACTTCTTTATTCTAGATACCTAAAAGATTGTTACTAGCTCTTTCCTTACTTAAAAAAGAACTAGAATTAAGCAAACTGCAGCAAAAAATTGGAAGAGAGGTAAATAGTTTTCATCTTTATTTTCCTAGATTTTGTATTTTTGTGGTAATGGTAAAAATTTTAATTTTTCTTTTATTTGATTATAGGTTGAAGAAAAAGTTAAATCTATTCATAGGAAATATATGCTTCAAGAGCAGTTAAAAGCTATTAAAAAAGAATTAGGGCTGGAGAAGGATGACAAAGATGCCATTGAAGAAAAATTCCGGGAAAGGCTAAAGGTCAGCTTCTAATAAAGATATTATAAATATAATTTTTATAGTATAAATTATTAGTTTTATTAGTTATTAGTTAAATTATTAGTTAAAGTTAAAATAGTTTTATTATAAATATAAAAATTATATTTATAATGAAATATAATTAATTATAAATATAATTTTTTATTGTTCATAATTAAGTTTGTATTTGTTTGCTTACTGTTTGTATTAATAAATTTTCTTTCCTTTTGATTCAAACAATGCATTAGAAATAAAATCTGTTTATTAATGTTTTTTGCTTTTTCACAAAATAAATTAATTCATTTTCTCTTAATTAAAGGAGCTCACTGTCCCTGCAGCAGTTATGGAAGTTATAGATGAAGAACTCAATAAATTATCATTTCTAGATAATCATTCTTCTGAATTCAGGTGAGGGTAAAGAAAAGTGCTTCCCCTTCTTCTTATGCATAAACTTCAAGAGCAAAGTAATTTCCTTATAGGTAGTAAAAATGTTAAGATTGACTGCAAGGATATCTTTACTGGAAAATTTAACTAGTTATGTTTTAATCGTTGCTAAAAACATGATTTCTTGGTATTATGCTGTTGCATGTAATTTGATGTTGCAAAGCGATTGTTTGACAGAAGTTCCATATGCATCTATTTTATTTCATAATGAAGGAATATAGACTATACATGTTAAGTTTGTCTGTAGAAATGTGAATATATTGAATTGCATAAAAAAAATTGCTACATCCTCTAGACCAGCATTTCTTAAAATATATTCCATGGAACCCTGGCTTGAGATCATTCAAGAGTTCCAAGAAACTTAAATGCTTTTTTTTCATAATATTGAAGAAAGCAATTTACAAAAAGCAGCAACAAGTTGTGATGCCCTTGTCAAGACTCTTTTTGGTGTATAACAGCAGCCATGCACTGTAGAGTCACCCAGAATGCCAGTGTTAATGATTCCCTGGGTCATTTGTTTATTGATATGAGGCCCAGGAGTGCAGTGGGTCCAGTGTTTGATTCCCGGGCTGGGCAAGGTTTTTCCTACTCGGCTGGTTTGAAGCAATTAAAAGCAGTGACATTCAGTGGTGAACATTCTGCATTTGTACCATAAATATTAGTATAAATGTATATTTTTTCTTTTACTACTATATTTCAGAGTCCTAACTATTTGAAAGATTATTTTTTAAACAATATTTGATTCTAAATAAATGAACTAGTAATAATTTTCCTGTGCCCTGGTTAGTTTTAATTTGAATGAATTGTTTTCATACATTTCCATTAATTACATAAGAAAGAAATTTGTATTAGGCTAGCGATTAAAAAATCAAAATCATTGCTTTATTGTATGATTGTAAATAAAATTGTGCATTATTTCTTTACTGTTTAGGACTTTTTGGAATATTTTTTCAAATATGAAAGAATTTTTAGCTTTTTCAAAGTGTCATTTAAATCAAAACTCATATCCACTCAATAATTAGTACTCTCTTCAAATTAAAACACCTTTTACTCTAGTAGTTAAATATTATTACTGTTTTCTGATTTCCATGTAGTTTAATTTATATGTGAGTTAAAGGAAGAAAGAGCAAGGAAAAAATATTAATATTCTTTAGGACTTGCAACTTAAATTATTATTAAAATATAAGGCAATAATTGTTTTAATACTTATCAAAATTGTGTCCTTATATTTGACAATACACATTCTAAGAATTCTGCTCTACTTAAGTACCCGTAAAGGCCCGTCCACACGAGTACGCTCGAAACGTAGCTGACGAACGCGCTTTTACGTTACCAGCGTAAAAGCATCCAAATGAGTACGCTTGCGAAGAGTGCGTTTAACCAATAGAATTATTTTGCGCAAAAATCACGTGACGCTGTAATATAGCGTCAACAAAGCTGTATCTTATTACTTCGCTGTTCTTCTGTATGTTTGCGGCAAGTTGTCTGAATCAGATGATTTTTTTTATAGCTGAAACTTTACTATTATGTGCAATTATTAAGCAGAGGCAAAACCGCAAAAAATGGCAAGAATGGGTCCGAAAGATTTATTTAGAGCGACCTGTTCAAAGAGATTTTTTTTTTTTTTTTTTACTGCCTTGTTTGCGAAAGGAATATCTGGAATTATTAAATTCCTACTATTAGCTCACACTCTCCCTATATCTTGTTCAAATTTTCAGTACATAAAATGCTTTTTATTCATCCACTCAAGTTCAAATACAATTTTTTAAACTTGCAGTGAATGACACTTGATGTTAATACAGCTTTTTCAGATATTAAAATTTTTTTAATTTTTAATTTAAAAAAATTATGTTTGTATTTTTATTTATTTATTTATTTTTGTATTTTTAAACTTTTCTTTGTGGACCTAAGTAGGAATTGACTTAATTTTTTTTTTGGGGGGGGTATATTACTTGTTTTTTAATTCCTTCAGGATGAGTATCGACCAGTTTGACAGACTTGCAGATTCTATATCGTATGAAAATTAGGATTTATAAAATTGGTTTGGAATACAGTATATAAAGAGAATTAAATTACTTAATTCTCTTTATATACACCATCCACCATATAATAAAACCAACTTCATATTTTTTTTAACTCGCTGTCTTTTGTTTTTCTTTTTATTTATTTTTGAATTTAGAATGAGGTTCAAACTTTGGACAGTTTATGAGAAATTATGTGCATGATAAAATATGCAATAAAGTAAAAATAAAGAGAGAATTTATAGATGATATATGATAAAGAGATGCAGATATATTTTTACATAAGGATTTCTATTTGCACTGCACATTTTTAAACTAAATTAAAAACAATAATAATGATGAATAAAATAAGAAATAAAAACAATAATAATAGGTAAAATTAGAATATAATGATTCATGATTAAATATAAGAAACACGTTTCAAAATGAGAAAAGCTAACTGAATTATACCATCTACGGGGGAGGTTCGAACTTGCCACCTTTCCATTCCTCCGCCAACAAAGCAGCACGCTGTTTGTTGTTTGTGAAAAATAATGTAACAAGTAGAAGTCGCTGCAAAGGTCATTTAATTAAACTTAAATAAATGATTGCTGTATGACACAATTTGTAACTTTCCTCAAAAATTTCGTAATTGTATTTTATTGAATACTCTTTCACAGTCAACTGCTTTATTTTAGGAGTTATTATATTGCTGAAGTTAGTTTTTGGTATATTTAATGTTGGGATATTTATAGAGCTTTTTATTACACATGATATAAGCCAATATTTATAATAATTAAGGAGAATTTTGTAAGGCAGAAACTTTGATTTCGTAGAAACTGTAATTTATTTAGGCTCCTATTACTTACGGTGTTATAAATAGGTGAAGCATATGGATATACTGGTCGGATCATTCCTTTATAAGTATACAGTTTTCCCCTTTAATGAGAATTTTAAATTTATACTAATATGTACGGTTTGAGAAATCTGAAGATGGCGTGAAAACAATGCTGATTATTTTATTGCTGTATACAGTTATATTTCTAAGCAAAAACTCATCTCTGTGTGGCTCTGACGCCATATTGAAACTAAGCAAGAAGGTTTTCTGATTATGACACGTGATAAGAACTTGGTCGGCTATTGGCTATACGCGCGCGTCGTGGGCGTTCAAGCTGAACAGGAGCGCACTCAGTTTTACGTCTTCTGCGTCCTGCGAATTTACGCCGGCGTCGAAAAAGTTATGTCAACTACGTCGGGAGCGTCCTCGTGTGGACGGGCCTTAATATCTCATGTACTGTCCTTTCTGTAGCATTTTGATAAACTATTTTCCTGTAAAAATAATTCCTGCTTAAATAGTTTACATCTGTCAATAATACTTTTAATCTATGTTTACATTTAAATGCTATAGATTAATACATATTCAGTAACTAAATTTCTTGATAGTGGTAACATTTGTTGAAGTTGGGTGAATAAATTGTTCATTTTCAGATAATTTATAAATAACTTAATTAATATTTGTGAAGTTAATTAGACGAAAATACATGTTACTTAAAAAGATATATATATATATATATAAAGAAATATTCATATATATTTAAATTTTTTGTTTTTCGACATATGCAAACCTTTATTTTCTGTGCATTCACTATATTTTTCCAATAAGGTAATTTTCAGTCATTTAGCATATATCAGAATTTTTATGTAACAAATATGTATAAAATGAATAAAAAATACTTGCATTATTTTAATGTAATTTTAGCTAAACTTTTAATTCTTCATTCAGCCCACCGGTAAAGTCATAGAACACTGGAAGATCAGTCTGGCATTCGAATCCCAGCAAAAAGGCTTGCTGCATGAGCATTTTTGTGGTTTTCCCCATGTGTAATGTGTATACAAGCTAATTTCCCTTGTAAAGTCCTCCATGAAGGCATCCTGCCTCATAGCTTTAAGTGCTTTGACATAATTAAATAAACCAAACTAAACCTTAATTCTTCATTCTTAAATTTCCTTGACTTAACTAGTTGTCAAGCTGTTAAAGACTGCTGAATGCTGGTAGTTTTTTCTGGATTCTAACGCTGGTGAAGCTGTGCATTGTTGTTTTTCATGGTTTTTCCTATGTGTAACATGAATACTAACTAATTTCCCTTAGAAAGCCATCCACAGAGTCATCCCTCCTTTGGCAGTAGCCCTCATGGGCTTTTTCATATTCAAATAACCAAATCATCCTTTTGACTTCATGGATACAGTCTGCTGCTAATGCCATTCTCATCAATTTTAAATATTTAACCTTTTAAACACTTTTCATAAACATTGGTGAATATAGTGCTGTGTCCAGAGGCTATCATAGATCCCCTCAAAACTGGGGTGGAAGTAAAAGTCCAACCTCCTTGAGGCCCTGGCTATCATTCTTCCATGAAATACATGGACAAAAAAACAAAGACATTGGCCTATACAATAACATTATGACCCACAAACTTCAGGTTTCCTTTGCTATATCAAATAAAAAATCTGCTAAAATTGTACATTATTCTGCAAGTTTGAAAATATAATATATTATGTAAAAAGTGTACTACACTTCTACTTCAACTTTCTTCATTGAAAATATCATATATTGGCATTTATTTGTATGAAAGTAATAATGCAGTGGCTGAAACATTTTGTACTGCTTCATAAATATTAATAATTTTGTTCTTAAATGCATGAAAATATTAATGCTATGATTTTATTATTATTATTATTATTATTATTATTTATTTATTGCACAATTATAGTTTTTTTCAGTTACCAGAACACATTTTAGGCATTTTTTTAAAATTATTATCTTTGAAACCTACCTTAATTTGGTAAACAATCCATCTGATGAAATCAATTTTCATTAGTATAATTTTTCTTTCCATTATGCTTCATTTCTGGCTTTCTTGTATATATATATATATATATATATATATATATATATATAAATTGTAGAAAGCTCGCCTAAAAGTGGTTTTTCAAAAATTGTTATTACTGCTTTGCTTGATAAATTATATATATATATATATTGTTTAATTTTCTTCTTTGTTCAGTTAAAAATTAACAGACATATGAAGTAAATATTTATCTATTTCACACATGAACACAAAAGTTTTTACATCTGTATATTATTTGATTTTTAAGTTACAAAAAGCTGTCAAAGTAACAAGTACTGAATATCAACAAAAATGCCACACCCCTTAAACTATCAGAAGCTTGAAGGGCTGCTTTATTCACAATTAGAAAAGGTATATCCTTCTCATTTCTTTCTCCATGGGTGGCACACAGCATTTTGTACTTGGTTTCTGTTCTCAATAAGACATTTCCAGCATATTAACTACTTTAAAGAAATAAATAAGCAGGGAAAACTTCACTCTTGATTTAGCAATCTTAGGAATCCAGATATTTAATAACTCCAGCTGTGTCTTAGTGTTTTCGCCATTTCAACCTTGAGCTCAGATGTAATGAACCAAGCATGTTCTTTCTGACAAAAAAGAAATGTTGTTAAAATAGCAGAAATTAATGTGTAACTATATAATGTGTTAGAGTAGTGCATTATTTTCTGTCTTGGTTCATTACAGACTTTATGCTTTGGAGTAGGTATACTATTATTGTTTTGTACAGTTGAGAATGTCCACGTTTCCACAGATATGTTGAATTTGTGTAGAATGGGAACTCTTCATTTCAAAATAAGGAATGCATTCATATTTTTCCTAGGAATCCTGTCCAAGTTTAGTATTATTTAAAAATGAAGTTCCCCCCCCCCTCAATCACCAGAATGCCAGGGGATAAAGTGAGTCATATTTCTCATGTTGTTTGGCACTGAGGGCATTTAATACTTAGGTTATTGAGCATTTCAAATTGTAGTCTTGTTTCTTAGATACTGATGAACTAAATAAACTTTTGGAAACTTCCATGCATTTTGAATAAAGGCAATAAATGCCACATCATCATCTAATTTATTGTAAAGTAAAACCAACATAACACATAAGCAATAAAAGTAACATTAACACCATTTAGGCAAACAAAGTGTAGAAAGAGAATTATTAGTGCAGTGGTTTCAAAACTGTACACCACGGCTTCTTGGAGAGTTGCAGCCTGTTCAGAGGGACACTGAGAAATATTGTAAAAACTTCATAATTAGTTGAACCAAGCCATTTGGCCTCACTAAATAGAAAACAAAGTGAAAGAGATTTGTTTGTGTGTTTTGTTTTTACTTGAACCTGTATAAAAATAAAGTCACTGGCACAGAATATTCTTTGCGAACCCAAGCCATCAGTGCTGCTGTTTCTTGATTGCATCATATGATTACACTATAGATACGTCAAGGTTTGTAGACCCTTTGTGACAGATTTGGACTGTTCTAGAAGATGTTGCGGAAAGCATATAAGCAAGCTTTTTTGGCTCGATTCAGTTAGTCAATTTATAATCTAAGTGTAGTGAAATTCAGTGGTTCATGTAAATAAACGGTGATATAATTTAGTTCTATAGTTAGTGTTATATTACATCTTGTTTGTTGTCTTTGATAAATAATTTTGAGATTCTTTGCTCTTGTATCTTTGATGATGGACCAATTTTTGAACAGTAATAAACATAATAGTGCAGATAAAAAAAAAAAAAAGCACGTCTTCAACCAGTGGTACGATTGTGAAAAAATAAAAATACCTTAAGTATGATGATGATTATTTAAATTTTGGTTTTACATCAACATGATTAATGGTAAAGACAGACCACAATATGTATAGTGTATGAAAGTTTTAGAAATGGAGTGTATGCTTCTTCCAAGTAAATTGAAGTGTCATTTAGAAGCTAATCACCACAGCATGGTTGGCAAAACTTGTGATCTTTCTGCCAGGAAGTTAAAAGAACTGAAACAACAAAAAAGTACATTTTTTAAGACTGCATCAGTATCAAACAGCCATACTGTCGCAGAAGAATTTATTCTACCAGCTGCTATCATATGGTAAACATCATGATTGACGAGTCTGCTAGAAAGCTGCTTTTAAAACTGATTTTGTCCATTAACACAATTAATCAGAGAATACAACATGGAGGATATCAACAATCAATTAGTTCAAAAAATTAAAAAAGTGGAATTTGGATTACAGCTAAATGAGGCTACAGATAATAAGGATACTTATTTGATATGCTATGTATGTTTTATAGAGGTATTAAAGAAACCTGTTGTGTAAAAATATCAGTACAAGAGTGAAGGCTCAGAACTTGGTCAAGATTCTTTATACATTCATTTCTGAAAGTAATTTGAATTGGCCTAAGTGGTTGTTGTCTGCACTGATGGAGCTTTCTTCATGTCTGGCTGTTATGGAGGATTACAGGCACTTGTTTGAAGCTAATCACCAAATGTATTGTGGGCCCATTGGATTACTAATAGAAAAGCACTCGCATCAAAACATCTGAGTTCTGTACTCAATCAGCTGTTATAATGTGTGGTGACTGTGCTAAGTTTTATAAAATCTCATCCATGGAAAGCAAGGTTTAGAAAAAAAAAAAAAAAACTGTGATGATATGGGAAGCAGAAATACATCTTTGTTGTACTATAGCAGTGCACGATAGCTGTCTCATGATAATGATTTATCACATATTGCAGCAAGACATTTTTATTTTAAAAAGAAAGGATAGTATCCTTTTTACTGGTGCAAATTCTTTAATAAAACTGGCATATTTATGCATCATTTTTTAAAACCTCAATTGCCTTAGTTTCTCTCTTCATTGAAAAACATACATCTTTTGAAGTTGATGGAAGAATATCAGCTTTTGTATGGGGGAAAAAAAAACGGTGCAAACAGTGGCAAAGAAAATTGAATGAAGATGCTGGCAAAGATTGTTTTTTTTTTTTTTTTTTTTTTTAATATTGCAGCAGTTTTTGATGTCAAATGAATTTGATCTTTTTCAAGATATAAAAGCTATGTTTGAAGTGTAGATATCACAGCCAATTATCTGGTGTGAGAAATATTTTCAAAATGAAAATTCCGATGGGTTTGCATAGATTCAAGATCCATTTAACATTATTTAATATTTGCTTCTTCTGAATTTACTTCTGTGAAAGAAGAGAATCTTATCGAGTTATCTTGTGATAACAGTTTCAAAGCAAAATTTGGCAGCAGGAATTAGACAAAATTTTGGATATTTCAATAAAAGATGAATATCCCCTTCTGTGATAAGGTGATTTTAATTCCATTTTCAATGTCATATATGTGCAAAACTGAATTTTCAGTGGCTGCTGTAATAAAAAGCAAGTATAGAGCAAAAATCAATGTGGAAAAGATGGATTGTTGAGTTTAATTCCACAATTTGAGAAAATGGGTGGTGATATCTCATTATTTTAATGTTAACAAAGTAAACCTCCACCAAAAAAAAAAAAAAAAAAAAGTTCAATAATGAAGATATGCAAGTTTTATCTCCTACTAGCCACTACGCGGCCAGCTTTCGTCTGGCTTTTAAATGTACCAGAACAATGCCTAAAGGGAACACCAAACATTTAATTTAAAAACTGCACAGAATTTTACTCTGCAGAACAACTTTATCAAAAAAATCTGATGTGTACACCACATGACTCTCTTGTGCGGAATATTAAATTATATGCAATTTTTCTTGAATTTCATTTAAATTGATTGGATTGAATTAAATCTACTTCATCGACAGCGCATAAACCACAATAGAATAAATGCACTCTTTAAAATTAACTATATTTGTTTACTATAACGACACTGAATTTTCAGTGGCTGCTGTAATAAAAAGCAAGTATAGAGCAAAAATCAATGTGGAAAAGATGGATTGTTGAGTTTAATTCCACAATTTGAGAAAATGGGTGGTGATTTCTCATCCATCTCATTATTTTAATGTTAACAAAGTAAACCTCCACCAAAAAAAAAAAAAAAGTTCAATAATGAAGATATGCAAGTTTTATCTCCTACTAGCCACTACGCGGCCAGCTTTCGTCTGGCTTTTAAATGTACCAGAACAATGCCTAAAGGGAACACCAAACATTTAATTTAAAAACTGCACAGAATTTTACTCTGCAGAACAACTTTATCAAAAAAATCTGATGTGTACACCACATGACTCTCTTGTGCGGAATATTAAATTATATGCAATTTTTCTTGAATTTCGTTTAAATTGATTGGATTGAATTAAATCTACTTCGTCGACAGCGCATAAACCACAATAGAATAAATGCACTCTTTAAAATTAACTATATTTGTTTACTATAACGACACTGAATTTTCAGTGGCTGCTGTAATAAAAAGCAAGTATAGAGCAAAAATCAATGTGGAAAAGATGGATTGTTGAGTTTAATTCCACAATTTGAGAAAATGGGTGGTGATTTCTCATCCATCTCATTATTTTAATGTTAACAAAGTAAACCTCCACCAAAAAAAAAAAAAAAGTTCAATAATGAAGATATGCAAGTTTTATCTCCTACTAGCCACTACGCGGCCAGCTTTCGTCTGGCTTTTAAATGTACCAGAACAATGCCTAAAGGGAACACCAAACATTTAATTTAAAAACTGCACAGAATTTTACTCTGCAGAACAACTTTATCAAAAAAATCTGATGTGTACACCACATGGCTCTCTTGTGCGGAATATTAAATTATATGCAATTTTTCTTGAATTTCGTTTAAATTGATTGGATTGAATTAAATCTACTTCGTCGACAGCGCGTAAACCACAATAGAATAAATGCACTCTTTAAAATTAACTATATTTGTTTACTATAACGACACTCTGAATGCACAAAATTTATATCATTTGAAGAATAATCTTATCATTGCCACATGTTATATTCAAATACTATAATAAAGCTAGAATGATGTATAAAAGAAATTAAGCAAACAAAACAAAAAAGAAACAGTTTTTCACAGACGATTGAGTATTTCTCATTCAATTAATTCAGTTCTCACTTCGCGAGAAGGCAAAAATACATAAAAACTCAAAATATCTATATTAAAAATTACGAAGTAAATATTAAACACTTATTTCCTCGAAAAAATTCCAGAAAGGATTAAGCCTGATTTAATTCGCAATAATAAATGAAGGCGTTATTTTTGTTTTTGCGAAGCTTAGTTTCTCTAGATTGGCAACAAATCTACAATTCTGCTGTTTCAAATGTAAACAAATATGTCTGCCATGTTATGTAAAACTTAGCTGCACTTAAACAGCTTTTAAATTGTTGATAATTGTACAATTATTGCTTCCAGAATTACGAAAGGCATAAAAACCTTAACCTGAAGATAAGAACAATATACAAGGGCAATCCCCCAAAAAAAAAAGGTCTCCTGTTTTTTGGGGATGTACAGAAAGTTTTAATATGGTTGTTGGCAACACTGTTGTGAGTGGTGCCTTCTCCGCTACCACATAAGCACGCAGGCGCTTCGCTAGGATGCTCAATCTTGGCTTGGCAGCCATTCGAAATGGAACTCCCGATAAACGTTGCCGCCAAATGCGAAGTGCGCGCAGTTATTCGATTTTTGAACGCAAAAGACATTAAACTGGTTGAATTTCACCGCCTATTGACGGAAGTGTATGGACAGTCATGCATGGATGTCAAAAACGTTCGCAAGTGGTGTAGAGAGTTTACAGCAGGTCGTACTGAAATTCATGACAAAGAAAGGAGCGGGAGGCCGTCAGTTGCCGACGAGACAATAACGAAAGTTCTCTGCATTTTGGTTCCTGAGGTTTCCAGAAGTACCATCCACAGGATTTTAACGGAAAAGTTGCAATATTGGAAGGTGTGTGCAAGATGGGTGACGCATATGCTGACAGAAGACCACAAACGGCAACGGGTTGATTCATTCCGCGAATTTCTTCGCCGCTATGGAGACGAAAAGGACAACTTCTTGGACTCGATTGATGCTTCCTGAGGGCATGGCGGCAAGCTGGTATGACATGGGCATTGTAAAACTGCCACAGCGTCTACAAAAATGCATCGAGCGAAATGGCGATTATGTTGAAAAATAAAGCATTCTTCAATCTTTAAAGTGATGTAGCAATTATAGAAAATAAACGGTTCTTTGTATATCTAAAAATATAGGACACCTTTTTTTTGGGATTGCCCTCGTAATTCAATCATTTTTAAAGCAAAAAATGTTCAATTTACAAACATATAAGAGTAAAGAAACTGAGATCACTGTGCCGAGTAACAGAGTGGATATATATATATAAATACAGTCAAAAGTCTTTAATCCGGACTCGTCGGGACTTCGGCGATTCCGGATTATCGATTTTTCCGGATTATAGATCATCAGTTTAAATCTGGTAAGATGGCATGCAGAAATTATAAAATTAAAAATATCAAACCGTAACTTATAAAATAATGAGCAATTATGATCTAAAGGGTATCAAAATTTACCAAAAAAGAAGCCTAATATTTATTTGTTTACTTTATTAAACATTTCTTTCAACGCGCGGATGCGTAAAGCATACCTTACGCATAGCCGAAATTAGAAAATTGCAACCAGAAAACTATTTGATTTGTATTCGTGATATTTATAATGACGACGAATTTGATTTAAATCATATCAAAGACGGAGTACACCGAAATTAAATACTACATTTAGTAAGGAATTATAAGCCGAATAAAATAAAAACATCTACCCTGAAGATAACGATAGTGTTGACAAATCAACTTCCAGTTCATTGCGCGCCGCGACGTCCCCCCCCCCCCGCGCAGAGCAGCGTGAAATTGATAAACAGATTTCGGAACGGTTAGATAAACAAAGAATATGCCTTTATCCATTTTTTGTAGCAATTCGTTTTTTGTTTGATGGACATCGAAACATACTTTCGTTTTCTAGATCCTTTGGGAGCTTCAGCATCGGAAATTTTATTTGACATAATCGAAAGTTCAAGCTTACTTTTAGAAAATTGCTCTTACAGTCTGCAAAAAATAATAAGCCGGATCCAATTCGAAGATTAAAGAACAACGCAATCATCAACATTAATTGAAATAGATAATTAGATAATTTTAGCTTATATATTAAACGCGCATGCGAAAACGTATTCTGCACTTGCGCAGACGCATATGCGCAGTGGTAAATGTCTTGCGCGCATGAGTAAAACGCCTATGCGCATGCTTCAGTGCGGCGCATGCGCAGAAAGATTTTAGCTTTGAGGTCCGGATTATAGATCATTCTGGATTATGGGTGTCCGAATTAACGACTTTTGACTGTATAGTATTTATATACGTTTGGTGTGGCTGATTGCAACCAAAATACGAGGTGCACATCTACATGTTATAGCAGTCCTATATACAAAATTTCAACGTTCTGAGGCTACTCGTTTTCGAGTCATGCGAGATACGTACGTACGTACATACATACGTTCGTATAGATGCCACGAAAAATTCTCTTCATAATTAATTTTAAAGCAGTTTTATAAGTTTTTTGGAGGAAACGAGTCTTTTATTCTGTCCTTACGTACAGATATCATGCAAAAACATCGTTAAATTGCATTCGATAGTGGTCAAAATGAATATTTTTGTTGAAATATGCTGGCTGAAACTTTTCGCGATTACAATACTTCCTTTTTACTTCGTACAAGGAATTAAAAATGGGGGGGGGAACAGAAATTTCAATAAAAATGTGTTATATATAAAAAAAATTAGAATGAAGTAAGCAATATCCCTTAACACAAATATGAATTATCCTAATAAATAAATTAACCAACTTCCCATTGCAAAATCATAAGAATTCAAATGATAAAAAGGAAGTTAAGAACTTTGTTTCCTAAAAGAAATCATGCAAAACTTTTTATATAATTAAAATGTAATATAAAAACATTACAATGAAATAAGCAATAAATCCCATATTTTCAAGAGAAAACAGTCAGCAGTCCAGTATCCAAAGCAATAAATGAAAAACTGTTGCCAAAACCACATTTCTAAAAGAATGAAACTATCATCAGAAAGCAATAACCAATCAAAATTGTGCTTTGTGGATGGCATAATTCAAAATATATAAATCTCTTTGTTATTACCTAAAAAATAGAGAAAGAAAAAAAGGAAATTCTTTCTTTTGTGCCTTGCAAGACAGATGCGCATTGGAATAAGAAGATTGCAATGTGCGTGTTGCATGTCCGAAAATCAAAAGAAAATAAGCAATCTTTTATCTCATATTTTCAACAGTTAGCAGTCCAGTATACAAAGCATTGAATGAAAAACTGTTGCCAAAACCACATTTCTAAAAGAATGAAACTATTCAAAATGATGCAATTTCATCAAAAAAGATAAAATTTTAAAAAATCTGATTCGAATTTAGAAAAAAATCGCTTTGAGGTACACTGGCTCTTGTCTAGATGCACCTACGTACCAAATTTCGTAGGCATGGGTCTATTAACTTACACGCAACACGAACAAAAGGCACACACACACTCTTTCTTTTATTATATGTAGAGATGATTATTCATACTTATGCCATGGAAGAATTTTAATTGAAAAAAAAGCAGCCCAATTCAGGAAAGTTTGGGAAGCATTAGTACATTTTGATTTGAATGCTTTGAAATGAGTCTCGGCAACACAACTAAGAATACTTTTTGCTGAAATTGAAAATTTTGAGCAACATGTATTATTTCATGCTTAGGGCTTAAACTGAAGGACTGTAGAAAAGAACATGTAGACATTTTGTACTTCAACTGTCAAATTCATAAAATAGTTCCTTCTTATTGCAGTGTTAATTTTAAATTAATTGAAAGCCTTTATTATTGTTTTCCTTAAAAAAAAAAAAATAATTTCCTGAGTAAGTGTTGCCAACTTTCACTTCGTAACATCTATAAATGTAACGTTTTAGTTTATTGATCACTAACTAATATGTAATAGTTGCCAACCACATTCCATAAATTTGTTTTATTTTAAATATGATATACTTACAAAAAAATATTATTCAAAACCTTTGGTTTCAATTTTTTGATCATGTATTTTACTGTGCAGAGATATGAAGTTATTTCATCTATTGCTGGATTATAAAAAATCAAATTACAAATTTCTTTTGCTTTATATCTTTCATGCCTAAGAGAGAAGTTCCATGCATAATGATTGTCAACCATTTTAACATGTTCAAGTAATAATAATCAGATGAATATCCAAATGCTTTTAAGCAAAGTTTTGCAATAATGAGGTTGAATGGTTAAATAAAGTTATACTATAGTAAAGCTTAATTCTTGGAGGAGTTTTTGCTTTTTATTATTTAATTAAAAAATTGTAAAACTTTAAAAAAATTGTATTTTTTTTAAACTATCAAGAGAGATTTGGTTTATTTTTAGTGTGACAAGAAATTACTTGGACTGGTTAACAAGCATTCCCTGGGGAAAAAGTAGTGAAGAAAATATGGATCTTGAGAGAGCATCAGAAGTATTAGAACATGATCATTATGGCATGGAAGATGTAAAGAAGCGGATATTGGTATGTCTGTTTTGGGAGGAAGAAGTTAAAAAAAAAACCTATGAATTATTTTTTAATTCTATATGTACCATATATCATCATATTGATGTTATTTGAATCATTAAATTCTGTGAATGTTTTGGAAAAAAGTACTTTTCAGTCATATTTATTACCAAGAAATTAATTTATGATAAGTTCCACAAGTTTTTGAGCTTTAAAAAGCGGCCTGTGTCTTCTGTTTTGTAGATTTTTTCCCTGTTACTAGAAAGATTATCTGCTTTTTTAAAACTGTGACTTATTCTTTAAAGCATGAAATCCAATTTAAACTCAGCAGATTTATAATTAATATATGTTTAATCATCAAAGAATACTAACATTCACTTTATCCTGGTTTAAAAAAAAAAAAAAAACTGTTTTTCCAAATTTAAATTTATGTATAGCATGTACATAAAGAATCTATGAAAAATATTTTACTACTGTCTGTACCTTTGAGAAGTTGGAGCAAATTCTTGTGTGATCACAAGTCCAAAAATCACATTTTTGAACATTTCAGGAATAATTAAATTAAGTTGAAATTCTTCTGTCAAGGTCTGTATATCATTACAGGTTCTCTTGATAAATTACTTATTAAAAAATTTTTCTCTAGTTTTTTTTTTTACATTTTTTATGTGTAAAACAGATAGATAAATTTTCTCTAACTACTACATAGTCTTTTTAAAAACTACATTTTGTGTAATTTAATCACTGATAAGTAGTTTTATTCTATATGTAACAATATATGTTAAAAATCTGATCATCTGAAATAACTCTTACTATTTTAGGTTAAAATAACACTTTGTACAAAGATTAATTAGAAGTCAAACAACAAAAATAGATGGATTGATACATTTACATCATAAATAAATATATTTAAACCATAAAAAATTCATGAGAGTTTGTTAGAAAAGTTAAAACACATTTTGTTTTCCAAAATAATTATTACAATCAAACTGAGGGATTAGCCATGAGAAGCCCTCTTAGCCCCATCCTGGCTGATATCTACTGCATTATTATGAATCAAAATTATTTGAAACTGTAAACTTCCTGGTATGATTCCACTATGTGGACGATACTTGTATCCTGTTATGCTATAATTAAAATGATTTACATAAAGTTCTTTCAATAATGAATTCCATTGATCTTGCTACTCAGTTCACTTTTGAGCTTGAGACATATAATTCCTTTCCATTCCTCGACTTTTGTTCACACATAACACATCCAACTTCAGTGCTACTGTTTACCGTAAACCTTCATTGGTTTGCCTTCCACCACACTTCAAAATTATGTCATCTGACTAAGTAAAAGTTAGCTTAATTTTATTCCTTTTTTTTCCATGTACTTCAAGTTTGCTCCTCCAAATTGGCTCTTGATCAAGAACTAAATTATTTAATAGCAATTGCTATTGACAGGGGCTTTCCACCCAACAGTATTAACCAAGCAGTTAAAAAAATTCTCATCTCAACACACCAAAAGGCACACTCTTGATTTAGGAGATTACAAGAATTCTGTTGTCATTCTTTCTTTCCATCAATTAGCAATAAAACTGCACATATTTTACAGATATTTAATTTTTGGGTTGTTTATTCTCCTATTAATAAAAGTCCCAAAAACCCCATTCCGGATTTGAACTCCTGGGGTATTTACAGCATTCCTTGCCAGTGTGGTTTTAATCTACATTGGTGAAACTAAGACAGTTTACTTATTCATGTTAAAGTACATGAGGCATATGTTATGAAAAAAAAACACGGAAGTCCCCTGTTGCCCAGCACTGTTGGTCCGAAAATCACACTTTCCATTTTTCTACAGCCATAATTATTCAAAAGGCATCTTTAATTTGTGAGTTAGATTTTCTAGAGGCATTTCATATTTAAATAAAATCTTTCTGTTCTAGTTAACGACCCTAATTCCAATCCATCTTTACTTTCAGCCTTTGAGGAAATTATGTTTTAGTTTTTTTGTTTCATCAATAGATGGCGCCAGTAGCTTAACTCCTGTCCAGCCACTTTTATCTTAACTCCTTTATTTGCACTTTGGCAGCTGAGGAAGATGGTTTGTTAAAACCATCGAAACAAGTAATGGAAAAATTGCAAATAGAATGCTGATTTTCGTTGTTTGACTTCTAAATTAACTCTTAAAATGTTTGGTTCATACCTCTGTGTAATTTTTTAAAAAATAGAGAGAGAGAGAAACAAAACAGAAGGAAAAAAGTTATTTTTAAAAAGTACAGAAACAATTTCCAGATGTTTTAAAGTTGAAATCTTTTATCTGAGTTTAGTTTTAATTTACCTAACACTAATGATTGAATATTATCAGTTGATAACATGAGGTGTTCCTTTCATTTATTTAAAGATAAAAAGTCTACTGAGGTCTTAAGTTGCAGCGTAATAAAATTTCGTGACTAAACTAATGGTATTAATTCATTTTAAGTCATTAAGTTTATTCATTTTTTTATATAAAATGATTACAATAAGTAACTGTATTTATAATTCCAGTTTATATCTTGATAAAAGTTCTGTATTTATAATTCCAGTTTATATCTTGATAAAAGTTGGCAGTTGGATACACCTTGATATTTTTGTTGATTTTTATGATGCCAAAAAGCAATGTTTCCAAGATGGCTATCATCCAAAACAGTGCTGAAAACATTTGTTACAAAAACAGCAAAAGTACTTGCCTGGTTTATTCTTGGCTACAATCTCATTGTCAGCATCGGATAACTAGTGCATATATATAATGTAAATCATGTAATCTCAGAAATGATCCTCTTGATCCTGGTATTGGCGACATCACATAAACTCCATAAAGTAGAAATGTAAAACGTCATCCAATGATTGCCTAAGCCCCTGCTTGTCAAACTTGCACTTAATGTGACTCTACATGCCCTAAATGGTGTTGGAGTGCTGTTTTCAGGCACCTTTCTTGTGACAAACCCACTCATGGCCATCCAATTGATACATTAACTCAGCCAAATGCATATCTTTGATACAGACTTGATATTTATAGCGAGAATTAATTAAACCTTCATTTGTACACCAATAAGTTACAGCTTCGTTAGCCTTTTGCTCTAAATCATGAAAAAAGAATAGTATTAATGTTACCAAACATACTTCTTTGTGAAAGGTATGGGACAGTGATTAATTAGAACCAAGATAGCTAAGGAAAACCAAAGGTCAATTAACAGCAATTAAAATTACAATAATTCAAAATGCAGTCAAAATTTAAAATATGTGATTTGTAGTACACGAGTCCTCGATTACTAAACAAAAAGTTCCAGTCAGATTAAACTTCAGGAAAAACATTGGCATGTAACAAAAAAAAGGGGGCTGCCATATCATTGGCAAAAAAGAGTCAATTCTGGATTACCAGAAAACTTGTACCAACATCAGTATTTGGTGCCAAATCAAGGTACGTCCTTTTCTACAGTAGAACCTATATCCTCATGTAAATTTATTTTAACAATCGCATTTTGCAAGGGGTTTTTCCCCTTAATTTAGCAATTATAAATTCTTTCCGTCAATAGTAATTTCTTCTGATAATTTATATCTTGTTTTCATCCGAATTTTGTTCTTGGATTTCTGTTAATATGTGCATACTCTTAATCCTGAGTACTTTTTTCCATTGCTAAATTGCCTTTAATCTCAAGCTTATCCACAGCTACAATTCTCCCTCCCTAATATTTAAAAGTTTTTACTGTTTTGTTCACTGCATTTTTGTCCAAGATCTCAATTCTAATTAACTCTGCAATCTAACTCTTATGTGCATTTTTAAAACAAGGTGAGGCTGTAATAATTTTATAAGCATTTTTCTTTCAGTTTAACTCATGTATTTTGCTCATCTCTCAAGTGTCTATATTTTTAATGTTTCAGTTTGAAATATGCTATGTTATTATTGATATTATTGACTTTTGATAAGTAGTACTCAACATCCTTGTTTCTTCTCTTATTATGTTCATGCTACATTCCAAATATGTAAAATTGAAACTATTTTATTTTAGCATGGTATACATGATGTTGATTTCATTTCTTGATGAGGTCAAATGAGGTCTTTATAGCCCTTATACCAGGTGTGTAAATATGAAGCCAGAATTTTTATATAGCAAATACATGTTAATTATGTGAAAATGACAAAAAATATTTTATTTGAAATATTTTCCATCACTAGCTATACATTTTCCCCATCCCTCTGGCAATTTATGAATGCCACACCAAAAAACTTTTGCTGTTTTGAAAAGCAAACTAGTCATCAAGCCATTTTTGTACATTTTCATAGATGTTACGCACTGCTGAGCAAGTCTGTGTCCTATTGATGCAAATAAATAGTAATTGGATGGAGATAAGTCTGATCAGTAAGCCGCATGTGCAGATATTTCCTAACTGAACACCTCAATCATTTCCTTGACAGGTTTTGCTCTGTGTGATGGTGTATTATTATGAAGCAAAATCAGTAGCATATGGAGACAGCTTCTTATGTTACATTTAATTGATCTACTAGTTCCTTTTGTGTTTCAGTGTCATCCTCATCCAACAATGCTTGCAATTCACTATCTGCAAACTTTTTTGGCACTCTTCCAAATTTTTCTTTTCTCACCTCAAAATCGCCACTTTTGAATTTCTTAAACCACTCAAAGCATTTGATGTGATTCTGCAGCAGTTTTCTTTAAATGGTAACAGAAAATTAATGCTGTCTGCAAATTGTAGTTTATAAGCACTAAATGTGCCATGTTCACTGCTATTAAGAAACTATTCTGTTACATGAAATTGCATTGTTGTCAGCTGTTAAAAAAATAAAATGGCACCAGTAGTACGATTTGAATGTCGCTACATGGACAACTACTGCCATCTATGTGCAAATTATGGTTTCATAGTTAGACACCTGCTAAGTCGTGATTTTAACTACACTATCTTTGTTGTGAGTTATTGCAGTATGAGGCTACTAATCTTAAATGAAGCAAATGTCTTAAAACCAAGACTTCTGCTCTAGCTGGATATTTTATGTTAAATATTTATTTATTTATTTTTATTTTTATTTTATTTTATTTATTTATTTATTTATTTATTTTTTTTTTCTCTTGCATGTGTGTGTGAATTTTAGGAATTTATTGCTGTTAGTAAACTTAGAGGGAGTGTTCAAGGAAAGATCCTATGTTTCCATGGTCCACCTGGTGTAGGTAAAACTAGTATAGCAAAATCTATTGCCAAAGCCTTGAACAGAAATGTAAGTAAAATCTTTTGATTCATTCATTCAGTTCTTGTTTTAAAATTTGAAATTGTTTTGAAAAACTTAAAAAATGAGACAAAATTTTTTCACAAACACCCAAAGGTGTAGCAAAGGAAACCTGTCAGATTTCAAAAGTTAATAATGCATAGTAGATTCTGTACAGAATATTTCATTTCATAAGCTAAAAGTATATGGATTAGTATATTTTTCATTCAGTTATGAACACTTCGATAGTGGCTTTTTATTTCAAAATTTGTTTGCAATTTCTGATGTTTCACATCATCTCTGAGTGATAGCTTGTATTTATGTTGCAGTCTGTTGGTATACAATAGCTTTCAATTTATTTATAATTCTTGGTTGATGTTTATAGATTTCAACTTTCAAATGTCCCTGAATAAAAGAAGTTACAAGAGACATGATCAAGTGACAAGATCTGGCTATTACACATGCCCATGAAAAGTAGGGCTAGGCAAAAGCTGTCCATGAGCCCTTTAAATTGCTTCATTTGTCCTACAGTCAAAAGTCTTTAATCCGGACTCGTCGGGACTTCGGCGATTCCGGATTATCGATTTTTCCGGATTATAGATCATCAGTTTAAATCTGGTAAGATGGCATGCAGAAATTATAAAATTAAAAATATGAAACCGTAATTTATAAAATAATGAGCAATTATGATCTAAAGGGTATCAAAATTTACCAAAAAAGAAGCCTAATATTTATTTGTTTACTTTATTAAACATTTCTTTCAACGCGCGGATGCGTAAAGCATACCTTACGCATAGCCGAAATTAGAAAATTGCAACCAGAAAACTATTTGATTTGTATTCGTGATATTTATAATGACGATGAATTTGATTTAAATCATATCAAAGACGGAGTACACTGAAATTAAATACTACATTTAGTAAGGAATTATAAGCCGAATAAAATAAAAACATCTGCCCTGAAGATAACGATAGTGTTGACAAATCAACTTCCAGTTCATTGCGCGCCGCGACGTCCCCCCCCCGCGCAGAGCAGCGTGAAATTGATAAACAGATTTCGGAACGGTTAGATAAACAAAGAATATGCCTTTATCCATTTTTTGTAGCAATTCGTTTTTTGTTTGATGGACATCGAAACATACTTTCGTTTTCTAGATCCTTTGGGAGCTCCAGCATCAGAAATTCTATTTGACATAATCGAAAGTTCAAGCTTACTTTTAGAAAATTGCTCTTACAGTCTGCAAAAAATAATAAGCCGGATCCAATTCGAAGATTAAAGAACAAGGCAATCATCAACATTAATTGAAATAGATAATTAGATAATTTTAGCTTATACCGTCCGTTCGCGCACGCGAAAACGTATTCTGCACTTGCGCAGACGCATATGCGCAGTGGTAAATGTCTTGCGCGCACGAGTAAAACGCCTATGCGCATGCTTCAATGCGGCGCATGCGCAGAAAGATTTTAGCTTTGAGGTCCGGATTATAGATCATTCCGGATTATGGGTGTCCGAATTAACGACTTTTGACTGTATTATGAAATCCTATACAACAATATTTTTGTCTCTTTTCTACTCAATTTTGTTACCAAACTTCCAAAACCAACAGCATGAGTATGCATCTGTTGTTACAGTGTGTATACATACACATGACTGTACTAGCAGTCAGCCTAAGCTAAAACCACTCGATATACTAGAAAGCATGTGCATCCTTTAAGAATATAGTTCTATCATTTTTACAGCTTTAATTTAGAAAGTAAATAATGACATGTGGATATTATTTAGATAAAAAGACTGATCAGAAAAGGGAGCTGAGGAAAAGAACATTTTATCCCTAAATTTTTATTTTAATATGGAGCAATGTACATGTCAGTCATTTTATGACTAATATTAACTGATCCCATTTAAAGTGTACTTGGCAGAAGTGCAATTCCCATTACCCAACAATATTTCCTCTGTCTCTGAAGGGGGAAAAAATTACCCCTGACCTAAGGAATGGAAAGCAATTGTCTGGGGCATTCTGCTCAATTTAAGCTTCATCACATACTGGGGAGGGGGACTATAGCTGATTAAGCTCTTCAAAATTAGCTAATGACTGTCATGTATGTACACAATGAAGAAATCGGATATTCACAAGTGTCTACTGCCTATCCATAACTTAAAAAATTTCAGCAGAAGCTGTGATTCTGTTGTTGTTAGGCTTATAATAGATATACAGAGATATAGTAGCTGCTGCTGATCGTAGTGAGAAAAGTAGCAAGTTGTGGAAGACAGTCAGTGCAAAATCTACTTTCTTGCTATAGACTTCAAGTTTTGTATACTGTATTCTAAGTACACTATATTCTAAGAATACCCAATATTTTTATGGCTAAGTTTTAAGAATTTAATTATAGGTGTTAAAATGAGTCAGCAAAAGAAAATGAAAAAACCAGTTTGGAATGTCTTAATTTTATTGATGCATGTGCAGTAAAGTAGGTATTTGCAAACATAAATAATAAAGCTGTTTGCTTACTTTTCAAACATATAAATAATAAGTCATTTATTGTCATAAATAATAAAACAGTTTGTTTACTTTGTCATAACTGTTGTATTTAAAAAAATCTAACTTAGTAGTGTTTTTTAACAAAGCATTCAATATATAAATCACTTTTGTCAAAAAACTTTAACAAATCCTGAAAAAAAAAAAAAAAAAAAAAAACTGAGCATTTTGAGAGAACAAAATAATATTGACAAAGCAGCTACAAAAACTAGTTATGTTATTGTAAACTTGTGTAAGTTGTTTGTTGAAGCAAAATTTGTCAAAAAATGCTGAAATATATTGCCCTAGAATGAAAGAAATATTTGAAAATGTAAGCCTTTCTAGAATAGTAATACAGCTGATTGAAAATATTTCTCACAATTTATCTGGTTAATATTGACATCAAGTGACTTCTGGTTACTGAAGAACAAAAATTACAAATTTTAAATATTATTTTCTCACTTTAGATATGTACTGCATTCAAACTGGTGCAAGCTAATTATTAATATTTATTCGAAACAAGAAGTTTAAAATTAGGAGGAACTGTTTATCATACATTTAACAAAAGGTACCACTAACCGGAGAAGACATTTTTATGGCTGTTGAGGAGCATCTAATTAAAATGTATTTACACGAGACAAAGTGCTAAGTATCACTATGGATGAAGAGAGATGCAGTCACAAAATAAATCTTCTGTATTGCTTCATTCATCAAAAAGTGCTTTAAAAAAAAATAGTTTTACAACTGGGACATGTCATTAATGTTATAACAAAAGTAGTGAATTTTATCTGGGGATAAACCTTATTAAATTAACAGAATTGAGTTCTAAAAATTCTACCTTGAATTCTAAAAAGATATTGAAAGTGAATTTTACGAAACGCCATACCATACAGATGTGAGATGGTTAAGTGCTAGAAAGGTTTTGAATAAATGTAATAGTTTGTCTAATGAAATCAGAATTTTCTTGTCAACTAAGGAAAAAAGTAACAACTTTCCTGAATAGCAAACTGAGGAATAATTAAACAGTTTCTCCTTTTTTATTAATATATTGACTTATTTGAGTGAACTGAATATTACAGTGCAAGGAAAAAAAGAAATATACTTTTAATACTTGCTCAATCAGAGCATTTATGACAAAGCTTTACTTAAACTTTAAATGAGAAAAGCTTTTCAAACAAATTTTCCAACCATGATCGGAAAAATAAAATGATGGTTGATGGTTTTGTTAAGTATGGGAAAATAGTAAAAGAGTTATGTGCTAAATTTAGCAGAAGATTTGAAAAAATTGGAAACATTTGTCATTAATAAGAGTTTGTTTAATTTTAATGAGCAGAATGCTCTAATTCAGATACAGTTATAACTGATTGATTTGCTGTTGGATCATTTGTTTACAGGAAAAGTTTTGTCAAACCAAATTAGTAGATTTTTATGGTTCCCTTAATATGGATAAATTCAAATGCAGTTCAAAGTCCGAAATCTGGACTCGCTGAGACTTCGGCGATTCCGGATTTGGGATTTTTCTCGATATTAGATCATCAGTTCTAGATCCAGAAAATTTCGCTACCAATAGTCAAAAAAGGGACAGAAAATGAGAAAATTTCGATTGACAAGTTAGTCGGAATTCTCAAAACAGCAGTTACAGGACTTCAACAATGTAACTGAACAAGAGATTATGTCTGTCCACAGAACTAAAGAGAAAGTATTAGCGCAAAAAACGAAGCAACTTAAACAACTTACATTGAAAGAAATATTTAATAAGGTAAGCAAATAAATATTAAGCTTTTATTTGTAAATTTTGATACCCTTTAGATCATAAATACTTCATTATTTCATAAATCACGATTTCATATTTTTAATTTTATAATTTCTACATGCCATCTTACTAGATTTAAACTGATGATCTAATATCCGGAAAAATCCCAAATACGGAATCGCCAAAGTCCCGACGAGTCTGGATTTCAGACTTTGTACTGTAAATAATGATTCGGCAGGTTGCCGTCAGATCAACAATGTATCTATGTGAAATGTTTCAGTTTCAGATGTGTGCCAAGCAGAAAAGCAGCAATGGAGCCAAATTACTGATCGTGCAAATTTATGCTAAGATGATTGTTTCTTCAATGAAAAGGTATTTTATTTAGTGTCGAAGTGAAATTATGAATCGGAACCCTCCAGGTGTTTTATTAAGTGCGGAGGGGGGCAACCAAATGTGCATGTGTAAAGCCTACGAGACAAATGTTCTTGGTGGTTTCGAGGTCTGGATTTTAGATCTTTCTGGATAATGGACATTCAGACTTTGTACAGTAATATGTGGATTAGGTAAAAATGTATTTACTTTTATTTAGATTGGCATATTTATGTCAAAAAACTTTGTTGTTAATTAGGTAAATGAAAAAATGAACTACTGATAAAAACTTGCATTCTGTATTAAGGATTGCTAAAAGTGAGTTGGAACCTAAATTGTATGGAATAAACACAAAGAAATATTTGAAATTTCTCGTCTCAGGTTATTTATATATTAATTAATAATGGTTTTTACAACACAGTTTGTGTAATGAAAATAAAAATGTATTCAAAGCTGTTCATTTTTACTTCCTTGTACGAAGTAAAAAAGAAGTATTGTAATCGCAAAAGTTATTTATATGTATATCCACTCTGTTACCTGGCTCAGTGATCTCAGTTTCTTTACTCGTATATGTTTGTAAATGGTACATTTTTTGCTTTAAAAATGATTGAATTATGTTGTTTTTATCTTCCGGTTAAGGTTTTTATGCCTTTAGTAAATCTGTATGCAATATTTTTAGAATTATCAACAATTCTAAAGTCGTTTAAGTGCCGCTAAGCCTTTTTTTTTTTTTTTTTTTATGGCTGCCATTGATTGTTTACATTTGAAACAGCAGACTAGTGGATTTGTTGCCAATCTAGAGAAACTTAGCTTTGCAACAACAAAGATAACGCCTTCGTTTATTATTGCCAATTAAATCATGCTTATTCCTTTCTGGAATTTTTTCGAGGAAATAAGTGTTTAAGATTTACTTCGTAATTTTTAATATAGATATTTTGAGTTTTTATGTATTTTTGCTTCTCGCGAAGTGAGAACTGAATTAATTGAATGAGAAATACTCAATCGTCTGTGAAAAACTGTTTCTTTTTTGTTTTGTTTGCTTAATTTCTTTTATACATCATTCTAGCTTTATTATAGTATTTCAATAGAACATGTGGCAACGGTTAGATGATTCTATTCTTTAAATGATATAAATTTTGTGTATTATGAGTTATAATATGAACGAAATATAATACTGTTAAATGAATCTAGCGCCAGAGTGTCGCTATGGTAAACAAATACTAGAGTGTTTTAAAGAATGCATTTATTCTATTGTGGTTTATGCACTGTCGCCGAAGTAGATTTAATTCAATCCAATAATTTTAAATGAAATGCAAGAAAATATGTGTATAATTTAATATTCCGTACAAGGAAATCATGTGGTCTACACATCAGTTTTTTTTTATGGCGGCCATTGATTGTTTACATTTGAAACAGCAGACTAGTGGACTTGTTGCCAATCTAGAGAAACTTAGCTTTGCAACAACAAAGATAACGCCTTCGTTTATTATTGCCAATTAAATCATGCTTATTCCTTTCTGGAATTTTTTCGAGGAAATAAGTGTTTAAGATTTACTTCGTAATTTTTAATATAGATATTTTGAGTTTTTATGTATTTTTGCTTCTCGCGAAGTGAGAACTGAATTAATTGAATGAGAAATACTCAATCGTCTGTGAAAAACTGTTTCTTTTTTGTTTTGTTTGCTTAATTTCTTTTATACATCATTCTAGCTTTATTATAGTATTTCAATAGAACATGTGGCAACGGTTAGATGATTCTATTCTTTAAATGATATAAATTTTGTGTATTATGAGTTATAATATGAACGAAATATAATACTGTTAAATGAATCTAGCGCCAGAGTGTCGCTATGGTAAACAAATACTAGAGTGTTTTAAAGAATGCATTTATTCTATTGTGGTTTATGCACTGTCGCCGAAGTAGATTTAATTCAATCCAATAATTTTAAATGAAATGCAAGAAAATATGTGTATAATTTAATATTCCGTACAAGGAAATCATGTGGTCTACACATCAGTTTTTTTTTTTTATGGCGGCCATTGATTGTTTACATTTGAAACAGCAGACTAGTGGACTTGTTGCCAATCTAGAGAAACTTAGCTTTGCAACAACAAAGATAACGCCTTCGTTTATTATTGCCAATTAAATCATGCTTATTCCTTTCTGGAATTTTTTCGAGGAAATAAGTGTTTAAGATTTACTTCGTAATTTTTAATATAGATATTTTGAGTTTTTATGTATTTTTGCTTCTCGCGAAGTGAGAACTGAATTAATTGAATGAGAAATACTCAATCGTCTGTGAAAAACTGTTTCTTTTTTGTTTTGTTTGCTTAATTTCTTTTATACATCATTCTAGCTTTATTATAGTATTTCAATAGAACATGTGGCAACGGTTAGATGATTCTATTCTTTAAATGATATAAATTTTGTGTATTATGAGTTATAATATGAACGAAATATAATACTGTTAAATGAATCTAGCGCCAGAGTGTCGCTATGGTAAACAAATACTAGAGTGAATTTTAAAGAATGCATTTATCCTATTTGGGTTTATATGCCCTGTCGGCGAAGTAGATTTAATTCAATCCAATAAGTTTAAATGAAATGCAAGAAAAAATGAGTATAATTTAAAATTCCGTACAAGGAAGTCATGTGGTGTACACATCAGATTTTTTTTAATGTGTGATTAATTATTGTTGCCTTTTTTGTTTCAAATTTCTTGAAATTTACATGTACAATTTATATCACGTGCAGTGCTATCATGGCCTCAAATTTATCATCTGAGGCTTATTTAAAATAAAAAGTGTAAAATTAAGTGCATAAAATGTTATTTCAAGTTGTAATTCTTTTTGTTGGAGGAATATTTTTCCCTCTCCAGTGATGTCCTGCCAAACAATAGTACTACAAAAAGATCATCACACGAGCACCATTGCACCTTGTGACTGCTCTGCCTACAATGATATATTAAAATAGACCTTTCTGGTCTATGATTAAAAATATTTTTTAAACTCGGATATAAAAAGTTTAAGTGCTCTGAACAGTGTTCACTCAAAACTTCTGTTGACTTTTGGCTGTGTGTGTGATAGTGTTGTCTTGTTAAAACCACACATCTGGAATTTATAGTTCAGTATATTTTGGTGCCAATAAATTTTGTAGCATCTGCACATGCTGACTGAAAGTTACTAAACCTGCTCAGATTTCTTATTTAATAAAGTAATGGCCATAAACACCAAAATCTGCAGCAATGACTTATTTGTTGTGGAAAGGCCTTTCTTGAACCAGATAAGAATTGTTATTAGCAAACTTCTCCTCATTACTGTAGCATACACAATCTACTTATTATGCACACAAAAGTGTCCTTCATCGTATGTCAACAGAATAATGTTTTAGGAATATATTTATGACTGTCTCTGGAATATGCCTGTGTGATCACCCGCTTGTATTCTTTAATTTTGTGAATAATGATTGTTTTACACATCTGAAAATCAAGATCAGTGTGGAAAAAATTCTTCAAAGAGTCAACCCCAAAGTAGAAACTAGCTTACATGTTAAATATTTGAGTAGTGTCAAAATGGGTTATCTCATAAGTTTCACAACATTTCCTTGTATCCAGACATGTTGTATTCCAGTTGATTTTCTATGTCATGCTAAGTCTTAAGCTATATCAACAGTGACTGAGTGGTTAGGCTAAAGAATATTGGTAGTTTTTATTGGGTTCAAATCAAGACTATTCTTGTTGCATGGTTTGTTTTTTGTGATTTTCCTCATGTGTAATGTAACTATATTTCCTTAAAAAGTCCTCCACAAAGGCTTTCTTCCTTTAGGCAGACAGCCCACCAGCGGCCGAGCAGTCGCTGGTAGTTCGGTCCGAGGTTCGAATCCCGTGAGCGGGCTGGCTGCATGAGTGTTTTCATGGTTTTCCCCATGTGTAACGTGTATACGAGGCAGTTTCCCTTAGAAAGTCCTCCACGAAGGCACCCCTCCCTTTAGGCAGATAGCCCTCGAGGCTTTGCCATAATTAAATAACCTAACCTTTAGGCAGACAGTCTTTTAGGTGTGCTTTGCCATAATCAAATACCCTGCCTACCGGCCTTAATCTATGAAATTTCCAACCCATTGCAGAATAGTTTTTTTATTCAAGTCAACAGCCTTCCAGTGTGGTGTGAAATTGAAAATCTTTCTGCTTAGTGATTACAGATTCAGTGTTTTGGATCACTTTCAATGTGATGTGAGCTTTCAAAAATCAATTATTAAGATTTATTGCTGATAAAGGCCACTATCTAGAGAATATCTCCAAAAACAAATGTTAATATAGTGTACTTCATGCACTTTCAAGTTTTGAAATAAAAGTTTTAGTAGCATTTACCATGCCTTCATTTTTTAAATTTATTTTATATATATATATTTTTATTTTTTTTAATCTTTAATATCTGGAAGGTTTCTTGTAGCATTCTGTATCTATGAATATACTTAGAATATTTAGAAATTGATATATTGGTCTTAAAAAGCAAGTTTTTGTAACATGCTGTTATATTATGTTTATGTTTTTGTAACATAATATTCTTTCATTTTTTTATGTAATATTATGTTTGTAATATTATGTTTTTGTAACATAATATTCTTTCATTTTTTTTACTCATTATATAATTTCATTGGTTATTTGTTCACTGTTTCAGCTAATTTATTTTATGTTTCATTTTTAAACTTCTTTTTATAATTAAATACATTTTTTCTCTCCTTTTTCTAGTTTAAAACAAATATTATTTAATTATTTGCTTGTAAACTGTCAAACTGATATAAATAGCCAATAATCAAACAGAACCAAGGCAGAAACAAAACAATTCTATGAAATAAGTGTTGTGAAGGTGCTATGAAAAGTGGTGAAGCTGACTTGTGTTTAATGATAGTTTGCTTTGACTTGAATTGCAAAATCCTGACATTTCCCCTCTTTACATTGACTATATTATCTAATATGCTGTTTCTTTAACTAAAGCTGTCGAGATTGTAAAATTTTAAGAAATAAAAGAAATATTCTTAAAAATAATAGATTACGTTCACACTGCTGTATGCAGAATTAGTAATGCAGAAGATGTAAATTACATAGAAATATACTTTCCAAAAATGTATGTAAGTTGTGGAGAAATTATACCTACTGTACAGGAATCTGTTATGAATACATTTAATAAATAAAAATATTATTAAGTTTTATATAAGTTATTATCTAATTATAAATCAGAGTACTTTGATTTAAGAACACTGCTTAAAACTTGTGACTTCTTTTACATGTGATATATAGAGAGAGACTTCAAATAGTGCTCGTACTAACTTAAAGGAACTTTAATATTTTTGTTATTTTCTGATTATCCACACCCCCATTGAAAAATTGCAAACTTGATGACTTTGTTTAGAACATATGCGAGCTCATTGGTAACTTTAGAGAGAAATGTTTGTATGGGTACCCTTACATCTCTTTCAAAAATGCATCCTAGTGCTGCCCTCTCCCTTTTTTACATTCCCCTTTTTTTTTCCTCATACAAAACACTCACTTTTTTTTTTTTTTTTAAATGCAGCTGTTCTCGCTATTTATACAGCAATCCGTTTTTGTTTCAAAAAAAAAAAAAAAAGAGAGAGAGAGAGAGAGAGAAGGGGAGAACAGAAAATTGCACAGTGGCACCAAAATGAGAAGGAAAATAGATTAAGCTTACATCAAGTGAGTCAGAATATGTGTTACATGTGTCAAATCTGAGATATCATCAAAGATAATGAAACCTGCCATATGTGGGCCATTGGCTTTACTAAAATGCTGAAATTTCCACATTTAGGATCATAATATGCAATCACACTGGTGAGAATGTTGGAAATGTGAATACCTGTTTGAGGGATGTTACGTGCATGCCTTAAGCTGCCACCACATAAATACTTTTTGATGACATCATGGATTGCTACATAAATACTTTTTGGCAACATGATCTGTTGCCTCATAAATACTTTTTTGCAGCATTTCAGTGAGAGTGCAAATATTCGTAGAGTACGAGATTTTTTAGAAACACAACTTACATTTGCAACATCTGTTCCACAAATAGCTTTTAAAACTGAATCTAATGAACTGCAGAAATAATAAATTAGATTAGAAAAGTAATGAATTATCTATATTAATTCATTGTGTTCCTATCTTTGGAGTTATAATGTACTGTTTTTAAAGTTCAATAAAATTAGAAACTTGTGCTAGGTTCTGCACTTTCTAATAACCAGTTCTTTTATATAAGTAATGCTGAGCAATACAATTCTAATTCTTATTTTTAATGTAAAAAGTTGCCTCAAAACATTGTTTTCAATAAGAAATCCTTTACTTTCTATCAGAAAGAAATTTATTAATCTATTACCTAATAATTTATTTTAAAAAAATGATTAGAAAATGCTTTTTCTATGTTCTAAGCCATAAAAAGGGAATCTTAATGTAGTCTGCAGTTTTAGCTCTTTACTTGGTTAATTTTAAATTATTAGCATACTGAAAAATTTCAAATTGTACTGAACAGAGCTCTTAAAGATCCTCCATGAGGTACATCTTGCATGCAAACTTCAACTTCTGTTTTAATATTTCGGCATCAATGAAGCATACAAATTTATTTGGGTGAGCAAAATAATTTACATTAGCAAAATATAATATGTTTTCATTGTGAATATAGCTAACTTGTCTTTATATGATATTGATTTTCAAGTTTTTAATAATCAATAGCATCCTCAAAGATTATACAAAAATAATAAATTTGAATTTGACTAGCTTATTGTTACATAATATTGATTTCATAATAATTAATACCATCCTCAGGTACTGTATAAAAATAGTAAACTTGACACATAACTGCATTTAAGATTCAAGCTATTACTGAGGTTTGAAAATAGTAACTGGACATGGTGGATGAATATGTTTGTTAAAAAATTTTTCATATATTTGTTGTTCAAAATATATAATGTTTTTATTTTCTAAACTTGTTGTTGTTACTTATTATGTCTAATTATAGTTTTCTAAATTCACAGTACTATAGATTTAGTGTTGGAGGAATGACAGATGTAGCTGAAATCAAAGGCCACAGGTACCTTTGTTATAATTTGCTTTATTAGTTGTCACAGTTAAATGAAATTAATGGTACCATATGAGAGGAATTTGTAATCAATACTATCTGAACATTACTTGTGTTATCAGTGTTTTTTATAGTCTTTGTGCAAACATCGCATCTTATTTTATTTTATTAGTAGTAGGTATCTCTTATAATTAATCACTTATATATTTAATTGAATATTTTTATCTTTCAGGAGAACATACATAGGAGCTATGCCAGGAAAGATTATACAGTGTTTGAAAAAAACGAAAACTGAAAATCCTTTAATATTAATAGATGAGGTTAATGTTCTTCTTTTACAAGTTGCAGTTGAAATAGTGCATACTAATAATAAAACATAATTATTTAAAAAGTCTGCTATAAATTTTAATAAACAAAATGTAAATAAATAAAAGAGGGAAGAAAAGTTTTTGTATTGATTTTCTGTGCTTAATTTTAGCTGACTGAAAGATGTTAGTGTGGATATGCAGAATGTTGCAAAAGTTTTTATGAATAATTGAGACAAGATTTTTCATAAATTTAATGATTAGAAAATTACAAATAAAATTGTTTATTTTTATAATTGTAATACAAACTTTTATTATCTTAGAAGTAATGATTGTTTAAGAATGCATTCAGTTAAAGCAATTATCTATTAATCTAACTTTTATTCCCCTTCCCTACAGGTTGATAAAATAGGTAGAGGATATCAAGGAGATCCTTCCTCTGCTCTACTTGAGGTTTTAGATCCTGAACAGAATGCTAATTTCTTGGATCATTATTTGGATGTACCTGTTGATTTGTCGAAGGTATAAAAACAGTAAAGTATCTTATAATATTTTCCTGTGTTTTAGTTAAACCAATCATTTTAGTGTTCTTAAAATTTATATAATTTAAATTTCTAGTTTTCTGTTTTCCAAAATTAACTAATTGTTCTCAGAATATCTCAGAAAGCTTTAAATTATAGATATTTCTGGAGCATTTAGATTTTTTTTTTTCTTTCATAATTACTATTTTTGTATTCCTTATAACAGTATCCTGTATCACATCATATTTTTGAGTTAATACTCAAAAGCACAATTTTTAATTTTCTGTACTAATACTCAAAATGATTTAATTCATGTTTCATGTTCTCATTCTCAAAATAATTCAAAATTTTTAACAACAGCTCAAAAATATAATTATTAATCATATTAAAACTTAATAACTTTCCAAAATAAAAATAACTGGAAAACTGTTAATTTATGACATTTATTCAAAATTATTGAAATTGAAGTTTTTAAATTTTTATTTGTCATAAAATTTTAATTTGATTTTCATTAAAACAATTAATTTTTCAAAATCCAAATAGTAAGAAGAATCATCAATTTTTAGTTCATTTAAAATGCAGAATGTTTTTAACTGCACTTATTCATGGATAAGTTGCTTACATCTCAATTTTGAAAAAAATTCAGCATTGGTTATCAAAACAATGTATTTTAAATGAATCCATTAACTCTTTGTGAAGTGGTGTGCCTGGTCTATAAATTTTCATCTGTACACAGAGAAAAATTGAATGAAAAGGGATTTATAGGTTACTCTGAACACTCTTTATATATAATAGATGGCAGTCCAAGTCCATATATTTTAGCCATGTTTAATTTTTTAAGACCCTCATTTTTCAAAGAAATCTTCCAGATTTTTTTAGGATATAAAAGGAATTGTTTGAAAAGAAATTTATATGTTATTTTCTTGGCTGTATGCTAATCTCTCTATTCTATATTAGTTTTAAATTTTTGCCGTGAAATCTTGCCTAAAATTGAACAGCGAATACTATCAGGTGTTTCCAGAGAGTGGGCTAAGAGACTATCACTAAAACACTAGGGTCAGACCAACAACTGTATCTTTGTTTCACTGCAGCTTTCTGGTGAGCTTATTTACAATAGAAAGATAAGTCCACATCTGTGTTTCATTTCCTCTTTTTTTTTTTTTTTTTTTTTTTTTTAAGGAAATGAGGTTTGGTTGTCAAAAATTTTTGGGGTGATTTTCTAAAGGTCAGGGGTATGGTTTTTCACTAGAGCAGTTCGCTTTTGTTCAAAGAAGTTTTGAGTTGTAGATGTTTATTTAAATTTATTTTATAGTTTATATTTTTTAATTGTAGATATAATATTAGTTTATGTTTTTCTGATTTTTAATTATTTTGCAAATGGATGGGAGAGGGCTGACCATTTGTGAAACACTCAAAGTGCTACACAAATTGCTTTCAGACAGTAAATCTGATATGGATCCCGATACATGTGCAAAACATGCAAGTTGGGTTATGTTTTTTTCAAATGTGGTGCCACTTTCTTCAAAAAGTACCACCATGGGGGGAAAATAGGCAAGAGTGTATTTGAAAGTACAGGATATCTATGAAATGGTCTATCAAATTTTGGTATTTTTGCGACAGTATATGTTTTTTACTGTTATTGTGTAGAACTAAAAAAAAAAATATTTGTTTTAGCATCTTGGGCTCAAAACTAGAAAGTGATTTTAGAAGAATTTTATTCTTGTATGTATTACTTATCTACTTTTGTACTTCTTATGTCTGTGATATTAGTTGATTTTGTAATAACTATTGCATAATTTAATAATCAGGACCTTTTATGCAAGAAAATATGAAATTTGTAATATTTTAGAATTACTTAGCCATATCATAGTAATTGTATTTCAGATACGCTTCATGGAAGAATTGTTCATATTTTATTAGTTGTAGAATGTTTAAAAATTAGATGGGAAACCACAAAATTATATTTTTACTTTTGCTGTCTTAATCAAATAAGTATAAATGTTAAAATGAATCTTTTGTCTCTGCTTCCCTCTTCAAACTTAGGCCTACTAGCAGCCATGTGGTAAAGACTGCTGAATGCTGGTAGACACAATTTTCTGTTGAAACGACCTCCACAAAGGCATCCCAACCCTCAGCCAGATAGCCCTCATGTGCTTTTTCATATCAAATAACCTAATGTAACATTAAATGAACTTAAAAAATTTAATCTGAAATTATAAACTGCTATTTATACTACTTCCAAGAAGTTATGTCTTAATTAATGGTTCCCATAAAGTTTTTTATATGTAATGTTTTTGATTCTGTGCTTTTTTATTTGTATTCACTAATAGCATTAATTCTTCCCTCTCTCTCTTTTTATTTATTTATTTATTTATTTATTTTTTAATTTTATTTTCTTTAAGGTATTATTTATATGTACTGCAAATGTAACAGATACTATTCCTGAACCACTTCGAGACAGAATGGAAATGATTGAAGTTTCAGGTTATGTTGCCGAAGAAAAAATTGCTATAGCTGAGGTTTGTTTTTTAACTTTTAAATTAAGTTTATTTTAATAATGTATTGGAATTTTGTTTCAGAATTCTAATTAGACAAATATTTGATAAAATTCAACTTTGAAGTATACAGTACAAAGTCCGAAATCCAGACTCGATTTGGTATTTTTCCGGATATTAGATCATCAATTTTAATCTAGTAAGATGGCATGTAGAAATTATAAAATTAAAAATATGAAATTGTGATTTATGAAATAATGAAGTATTTATGATCTAAAGGGAATCAAAATTTACAGGAAAAAGTTTAATATTTATTAGTTTATGTTACTAAGCATTTCTTTCAGTATAAGTTGTTTAAGTTGCTTTGTTTTTTGTGATAATACTTTCTTTTTAATTCTATAGGCAAACATAATCTCTTGTTTAGTTGCATTGTTGAAGTATTGTAACTGCTGTTTTGAGAATTCAGACTAACTTGTCAATCGAAATTTTCTCGTTTTCAGTAACTACTCTGTCACTTTCTTCACTAATGGTAGAGGTATTTTATGGATCTAAAACCATACTACAAATTTCACCGTTCATTAATTGATTGATGATTGAGAAGCATTGTCATCACAATGAAAAACTTCTTTTATATCATTTTCATTTGTTACCGCTTCTGCACATTTCTTTACAAAATCTGTTAATTGGAAACACCTTTGTTTTGCGATATCCGAAAACTTTTAAAATTAGTGGCTATCATGATCAAATTTAGCTCTCCTTCACTATACATATGTGGCCATGCATCATGAGCTTGGCAACTAACGACAAGTTATTCTGTTAAATTTTATCTTGCTTCTATCATGCAGAGACAATTAAGCCTGAATTGTATTCAGTTTAGTTATTTATTATACTTTTATTACATTGTATTTCTTGCACATACTTAAGGTTTATCAGAGTTCTGAATAAATAAATTCCTACATATACTTAAGCCTTATTTAGGGCCAGCACAAGTTGTCATATTTTGATAAACATGCAGTGATGAAAGGAAAATGTAATAAATAATGATTCACCAGGTTGGCGTCAGATCAGTGATGTATCTATGTGGAATGTTTCGGTTTCAAATGTGTGCCAAGCAGATACGCAGCAATGGAGCCAAATTACTGATCATACAAATTATGCTAAAATGATTGTTTCTTCAATAACAAGGTATTTTATTTAGTGTCGAAGTAAAGTTAAAAATTGTGACTCTCTAGATGTTTTATTATGTGTGGAGGGGGAATCAAATGTGCATGCATAAAGCCTACGAGGAAAAAAAAATTGTTGGTGATTTTGAGGTCTGGATTTTAGATCATTCCGGATAATGGACGTCCGAAATTTGGACTTTGTACTGTACTATGTATATTGTACTGTACTATGTCTTACCCATTTTTATTAATTTTCCCTCTTGAAAATTGAAAAAGGGGAAAATTGGATATTGTTTACTATTTTCAAGGAAAAGAATTTTAAAGAACTTAATGTTATAAAAAGCAGATAGAAATGTTAATGTTAGAGCATTCTATAATATATTTCTGTTACAATTATTGCTTATAATACATTTCTTTTTACTTCTGTACTAGAATTTTATTTGTTCATGTTTGGTATATTGCTATCTTAAATTAAAAATCCTAAATCATATATTGGAAATACCTGTGAGAAGTATGGGAATAAATGTAATAATTTGAATCTGAAATTGGCTGTGTAACCCAACCCCCCCTCCAAAAAAATGGAAATTGATAGCATGTATATCTGATACTTTAGATTTAAATTCAGTATTTGATTTAGAGTATATAATTTGAATTTGTATTTATGATTTGAATATTAGAGTAATAGTTCTTGTTTATCTTCCTTTTTGTTTAGCAATACTTGATACCTCAAGCTCGTGAACTGACTGGTGTTACATCTGACCAAGTTACAATCTCTACTGATGCACTCCAAAAACTTATAAAGTCCTATTGCAGAGAAAGTGGTGTACGGAACTTGCAAAAACATATTGAAAAGGTTAACAATAATTATTATTGCATTATACTTTTAAAATTTAATGTTATAACTATAATAAAAAAAATTTACATTTCATGTAAGTTTGTTTAATACATTTCTAGTATAGTAAAAAAGAATGGCTGCTAAAAATATAGTCATTTATTTTGACTGTGTTTTTAGTGGTTATAACCTTTTCACTTTCTACCAGTGTAGAGAAAGGACTGTATTTAAATTGTTCCACACTCTTACATACATTATTCTTAGAAAAGCAGATATATGCAAATTGACAGACTCTCAAAAGCAGTTTAAATTTGTTTCTTTCTTAAACACTTGAGAACTGATGTTAGAAGTGTCTGTAAATTAGATTTTCTTTTCATATCTCATTTGGCTATATCATTCTACTAGAGCTTTTACTATATGCTCAGTCTGGCAGATGTTGCCTTTCCATGAAGATGAAAGTCTTTAATTTATTATCTACATATTTTAATAAATTATCAGTTCTTTGAAACTTTTCTCCAAAATTTGGGCATTGCAAGTAAAAATTTTAAATGATTACTTAACTCTGATTAAAAGAACAACAGAAAATGCAAAAATTCTTACTTTTTTGAAAAATGAAATTCATTGTTCTCTTCTATTTCCTTATCAAGGACATAAAAGTATGGAACTGTCTTTGAAAATAGCATGAAAAGAAAAAACAGGTAACAATTCTTGACATAACAGATGTAGATGTAAAGGATGGTAATGAAAGTGAAAAATTGAAAAATTAAATACAAAGTCCGTAATCCGGACTCGTCAGGAATTCGGCGATTCCGGATTAGGAGTTTTTCTGGATTATAGATCATCAAGTTAAATCTGGTAAGATGGCATGCAGAAATTATACAATTAAAAATATTGAACCGTAATTTATGAAATAAAGAGCAATTATGATCTAAAGGTTTTTTTTTTTTTAAAAAAAAAGCTTAATATTTATTTGTTTACTTTATTAAACATTTGTTTCAATGTAAGTTGTTTAAGTTGGTACGTTTTTTGTGCTAAACATGCATGCGTAACATTAAACATGCATGTGTAAAGCATACAAAAAAAGTTTGTGGAAGTCCACATTATAAATCATTCCGGATAATGGACATCTGGATTACAGACTTTGTACTGAACCTAGTTTTTACTAGCAGTAGCTTTTAATACATTTGATGCAGTTTTATTAATGTAGTTATTGAATAATTTCTTATGCTGTTTTAGACCACAATACTTATTTTTTATTTTTTTTTTTTAAATCCATGAGAAATTTGTAATAATATGTTTTTCAAAATGGCAATCTCACACTGTGTGTAATCATTAGTGAACTTAGCTCAATGTTTTTCAATCTATAAATGTGACCACATTGATCTCCATAACCTACTATAAATTTCTTTTACAGCTTTCTTTAAACTAAAATAAGTTACAAAGAAAATAAAGTACATTACACGTAAAATCTGTTGCTCAACCTATTTTGCCCCATGTATCCCTCTTACCATTGCTAGAAGATCATTCTCCCCCTCCTTTCCAAAACTCAAAAAACACATATGCACATTTATTTAGATTTAGACTATTTTTAACGTGTTTTATAAATTAAAGAACAAAAAGTATAGAAATCTAATAAATACCAAAACTTTAGTTTCTTATATTTCTATATTATAATCAGATACTTAACAGCTAAATGAAATGCTGATCACATTCCCTCCTTGAAGCTATGAAATTCTCCTGTAATTGAGAACCTCTGCATTAAAATAGTAACCATTCATATAGCTTTAAAGCATCCTTATACTTTAACTAGAAAAACAGTGCAAGGTAGATGTGGGGATATAAATCTTTTCAAGTATTCCAAGTATAATAATGCAGAAAAAAACAATGTTCCTGCTTTAGGAAATTAATGCTCTTTGCTAAGTTTTTTTGATGTCATTAGTTGTTGAAGTTAAATTTTCCAGCATAATTTATAATTTAAGTTTTCTAAAAGATTTTTTTCAAGTTCTGAGAAGCAAATCTATGTTGTGTAATAGAATTTCCTTCATTTGTTTCTGCAAAATTATGTTCTTCTTCCATAAAAAATGGCACCAGGAAAGTAAAAATCCATATTATATTTGAAAGGGAAAAAAAAATTGTCTGCTAAAATCTCTTTAAATACTAATCACAATATTGTCACAGAAACATTTCAAATTAATAAAACATATTGCAGCAATGTGAGCAAGGGAAAATTTTGATTACAAGTACATGTTGTAGCAACTGTACATTCCGTTGTGTTGTGACTTACCTCACTTGTTTGACAGTAACCTCAAAACAAGGCCATGAAATTCATGTTAGCAAGGAGAGCAAAACTTTGCCTTTTGTCTAGAGCCTTGAGCACAATATGACTTCGCTCAGTTCCGCCCCCAATTTTGATGGAGAGCACCCTGGGGATGCATGTCCGAGGGTCTCCCACCCCTCTTCGCATACCACCAAACTTTCGAAAGGACTTTTGGCTCACCATGTATCTAGAGTGCCCCCATGCCGCAAAGATACTATACTTTTACAAACATCCATGCCTTCTCCTGGATTCGAACCCAGGCCCTTTGGTATCACAGTAGGCTTCCCTATCCACTATACCATCTGGGTGGCACCGTGTACATTTTTGTAAGTATAGATACTAAATTAAGCAAATGACATTTACGCATCAGCAAATGTTCTAGAAGCTATTTTATGGATAAAAATCATGGGTGTAACTATCCACATCTGCAGTTTTTAGTATTACAGAAAATAAGAATTTTTCATGAATTTTCATATAATATTGCTATGTTGACAATTCTGAAGGTAAAGCCATTCACATGTGCAACATTTTGAAAATCAGCTGCAGGTGATTATATTATAAATGGTGAAAGATATTGAATTTTGATGATCATCTTGTAATTATTCAATAGATTCATAAAACTGAAAAATAATGTTTAGGTTATTTTTAAATTCTTTATAAGGACATAAAATGGAGTTTGTTTCTAATGATGAAATGAAAAATAACAAATTTTAATTGCCAGCGATGAAATTGTGCAGGTGTGGAAATAAGATTTAATTGTATGGCTTAAGTTTATTGAGTGAAATGTGTCTAATTCAATAAGAGAAACTTTATATATATATATATATATATATATTGTGTGTGTTTATAAAATTGGCTGTGAATATCATACATCTGAATATAAAATATATGCTTTTTTACTGTTATGTCAAAAGGTTTTAGCTTTCACAAACCAGATGAATAAAAATCACAAGTATTTATGTATCACCTTGGCGATATATGCAGGAAAAAGTAACTTATAATTGCAAAATATTATTTATTACATGCATATTGTTTCATTCATATTTTGCATTTTTATTAGGTATTGTAAAGATAAATAAAATTTACTTACAAGCATTCCCCCCCCCTTTTTTTTTTTCGTTTGTTTGTTTCGTTGGATATGGGAATAGATTCAAACCAGTTGTTCTCTTTAGCAATTTTATAGAAAAAAATCTCATTTTTTGCAGAAGTTTTTACCTCAGTTTCTTCCATTGCATGCAGATCTCACAACTGTATGAAAATTGAGTTTAAGACCAAAAATATCATGATTTGTGAACAATTGTTATGCATATAGCTGACAGATTTTAATGCAATGTGAAATTTTTTTATGCCTATGAATGTTCTTTTCAATGGGCTGCCTTAATGGGTTTTCTTGGTTTTTTATTAAAACATAACAACAAATAATAATACGTTATAAGAACCTATGTTCTCAATAGTTGATTTTTTGCACTGATTTGACATTGTGTGAGGAAACCATCCATCTTAATCCCACCAACGGGAATTCTTCCATCAGGTTGGTAGCATTCGTTTTCGAAATACAAGAGGGCAAGTTTGATGCGAATACAACGAAAGACAGCAACAGTGGACATGTTAGCGTGTAGATATTCTCTAAAGAGTTATTGTATTATTTCTGTTATAAGAATAAATCCAAATGTAGCAAAATATTTGCCTTTTAAAAAAAAATTTATAAAGTGTATAAATGATTTAAAATTTATGAACATAAATTTGCTATAAACCCTTAACACTCTAATTTACTTTGGATATTTCTCCTTTCCATCCTGTGCATAACCTGATGATATAACGAATTCAGAACTGAAAATCAAAATTATAATATAATACCCAAATCCTTTTCATATAAGACAGACTCCATATTGGAATATAATGTATTTATTTTTCCTCTTTGCTTCTGTCAGCTTGCTGCAGCCTGGTTTCTTCAAAAACTGGAACAGTCACAGTTAGTTTGCTAAGTTATTTATGGCCTCAAATGTCAGCAAATAAAAAGGAAATATTTTAAATCTGACTATGACTGCAATTCATTGTGCATCTGCAGTGTGTCTGCTTGGCATCAGCTTTTTTACATTACTGCACACACACACACATATAATAAGTTTTATATATATTTATATAAAACTTATTATTCTGAACTATTTTAAATCATACTAAGAACATTAATTGTAATTGTCATCCTTGCAGACTTATTTGCTTGCCTTATTAAATTCGATGCATTCTTTGGATATAGTCCACCAGCAGCAAAGCAGTAAAATTGCTGAACACTGGTAGCACACACAAGCAGTAACGTTGCTGAATGTAGTTCCGACCTGGCTTGATTCCAGGCAAACAGGCTGGTTGCATGAGTGCTTTTGTGCTTTCCCTCATGTGTAATATCTATACAGGCCAGTTTCTCTAAAAAAGTCTTCCACGAAGGTATCCCTTCCCTTAGGCAGATAGCCCTAGTGTGCTATCTGCCAAAGGGAAGGGATACCTTTCTAGAGGGATATGCTTTCTAGTTATTTCAATATACCTAGAAATTCTGCTTGCTGTAATCATCTAAACCAGACCAAACCATTCTTTGCACATAAAATGAGAGTTTTCTTGTGATATTAGTCAATTTAAGCATGTGTTTCTTATTTTTGTTGCATTATTTTGATTCTTATTTCTTATATGCATAGATCATCTTTAAGGTATTTTAGCTTTATCTGAAGGTGCTCTTTAAGAGGTTTTTCTAAGAAATTCTCAATTAGTAGCAAAGTAGCAAAACTGCTGAACATGGGTAGTTTAACATGGAATTAAGTCCTGGTAAATCGGCTGGTTACATTGGAATTTTCATGTTCTTTCCCATGTGTTACAATGAATATGAGTTAATTTATCACATGAAGCCCTTCAGAAAGACATTCTTTCCCTTAGTCAGATAGCCCTTGAGTGCTTTGCTTGAATCTAAATAAATCTAATCTAAGATATCCTTTAAGTTATTACATAAATTTTAGGATAATTTAATTATCTTTTCTATTCTTCATATATTTTGCTCATAACTTTCATAATAATAAATTATCTTTGTATGTGAGTTGTTTCTCTTTTTCAATTCCACTTTTCAACATGCATGTTAAGCATTTATTCTTGACTGATTTGGCATAGAAGTAAGTGTGATGAATAGCTAGTGTTTAGAAGTGCGTATTGCATTTTATGGTCTAGCACGTGTCAACGTGTGGTGGATAGCGAGATGGCCTTTATTATCTGATAGGATAGCTTTCAATAATAAATAAGAAGCCGCAACCACTTCCTGTAACCCTAGTGTTCTGCGACCCATGCCTAGAGGGAATCACACTGTGGTTATAGTGTCCTAATGAAGCCTCTAGAATGCCTGCCAACTTGTTGAATGTTTTGCCTTACCCAGCAGCAGGCAATACTGGGTGGACCTTTTTATCCTGTACTTTCTTTTCTAGTTTATGTATTGCTGGAAATGACATTATAACTAGAAATTCTGCTTATTCTAGCATGTTAGAGTTGCACTTTGGCAGTAATTGTTTAAAAAAATATAGTAGGCTTCAGTTAAAATCTCACCAACAGAAGCCCATGGAAACACTTCAGTAGCTCCCCAATGATATTGAAAGGCTGTCTTAACTCACTTTGTCGGAGTATCCGACAGAAACATGAGAAATCCTGTCCCCACAGTACTTCATCGATGTCATCCAAGATCCTGAAATAGAGAAAACTCTGTGAATGCTGAATGTCAAAGATTTAAAAAGTGCTCTAGTGTATGCTGGGAAATTTGAAGCAGCCCAGCAAGCAACTTGTAGAGACCACCACCCAATCAGAACTGCCCAAGTCCAGGAGCCAGTGGATCAAGTGACTGCTGTCTAGAAAATTTAACTAGACAATGTCTTGAGCCAGAATAAGAATGACAAGAAACTAATCTTAAAGTGCTGAAATACAGTGCCGAAGACCATGTATGAAGGAATTGCAGAACACCTCAGAGCATGGAAGCTAAGACTACTCTCAGCAAAAAAGAGGGAAACTAATTGCAGTCAAAAGTCATTAGTCCGGACACCCATAATCCGGAAAGATCTATAATCTGGACCTCAAAGCTACAAACTTTTTGTGCATGCGCATATGCATGTGCGCATAACGCATTTACGCATGTGCATTTAATATGTAACGGACGGTATAAGCAAGGCCGGTTGGCCTTGGTATAAGCTAAGCTAAAATTATCTAATTATCTATTTCAGTTAATGTGCAGATTGCACTGTTCCTTAATCTTCTAATTGGATCTGGCTTATTATATTTTTCAGACTGTTAGAGCAATTTTATAAAAGTAAGGTTGAACTTTTGATTATGCAAAAAAGAATTTCCGATTTTTGAGCTGCCAAAAGATCTACAAAACGAAAGCATGTTTCGATGTCAATCAAACAAAAAGTAGAATTGCTGCAAAAAATGGATAAATTCATATCCTTTGTTTCTCTAACCATTCCGAAATCTGTTTATCAATTTCACGCTGCTCTGCAGGCGAGGGGGGAAACAATGCGGCACGCAATGAACTGGAAGTTGATCTGTCAGCACTATCCTTAGCTTCAGGGCAGATGTTTTATTTTACTCAGCTTATAATTCTTTACTAAATGTAGTATTTTATCTCGATGTATTCCGTCTTTGATATGATTTAAATCAAATTCCTCGTCATTATAAATATCACGAGTATACATCAAATAGATTTCTGGTTTCAATTTTCTTATTTCGACTATGCGTAAATGTATGCTTTACGCATGCGTGTGTTGAAAGAAATGTTTAATAAAGTAAACAAATAAATATTAAGCTTTTTTTTTTTTTTTTTTTTGTAAATTTTGATACCCTTTAGATCATAATTGCTCTTTATTTCATAAATTACGGTTTCATATTTTTAATTTTATAATTTCTGCATGCCATCTTACCAGATTTAAACTGATGATCTATAATCCGAAAAAATCGATAATCCGGAATCGCTGAAGTCGCAACGAGTCCGGATTAAAAACTTTTAACTGTAGTAGCCATGTTGTGGGGTATAGTTTGCCAGATAATCAGAAACCCCATTTTAAAGCGCTTCAGATGTCAGCAATGAGGGGTGGCTGTAATTGATTCTTTACTAAGATACCTTACATTATGGAGACCTTACAATATGGATGTAAATTCATATTGTAAGTTACAATGGAGTACCTTACAATTGACCATCAATACAGGAGCCTATCTTACCATCATTCGAAAAAGATTTGGCACAATAATTGAAAGGTAAACTCATCTGTACACTGCCTTTCGTGACCTTCCAGACTGTGTCCAAAGATAAAATTGACATCAATGGAAAAGTTAAACATTAACATCACGTTTGGAAGTGTCATCTACTATCTTAACAGCTCATGTAGCAAATATTCCAGATCTTTGCATACTCAGATTAGACTTTCTACAGAAATTCAGTTTTTTTTTTTTTTTTTTTTTTTAACTTTAAAAATCAAGTTCAAAGAAATTCTGCCTCTGAGGATGTAACTCTATTTGGAATTAATGATGAAGGAGTTAAATCTATCCACAAAATCATAGCTGAAGATGGTATAGTACCAGTAAGGTCATAATTTTTACTTCCTGAATCCATAGCTGAAAACAGAAGTTTTCAGTTCAGTTTTATGGAATATGTCAAGAACTATAAAGGGCCGTTCAGACTAGGGTTTTTCTGAGCTAACGGAGTCAGTTCCATGTCTCGACTAGCTCTACTATGCCTGTAGTTCAGATTTTTCAACTTGCTACCCTATGGGAAAAACTGATTTTGGAGATGGGTCGGCTATATCAGTTGTCTCCATTAGCTAAGATAAACCCCAGTTAACACTCTGCAAGGAGTACTAGCAGCCTCAGCACTCTTTGACTTATTGAGGACCGTCATCCTGATGAGAGTTGCCAATATCAGTAATAAAGCAAAAATCGTTAGGAAAGACGAAGTGGTTGCAGTATTGAATGACCCAATAGTTCGCCACTCTCTGCTTCTTTGGAGACCATAATATTTGAGTTTATAAGGTATGTCTCCTGCCTTCTTAGCATGCCTGTGTGGTGCAATGTCCAGCACATTTGGTGCGTATTTGAGAGGTCCGAGATTTGAGTCCTGGTGAAGGCATTGCACATTTTACACATCTTCTACTTTAAAAAAATACCTAATGTCTCTACAGTGGCGCCCAAACTAAAAAAAAAGGTGGCGGGTGGATTTGTAGATTGGGTCCTCTAATCAATAGTCACCCTTTAAAAGGGGAAGTGTATAAGGTATGTCTCCGGTCCTCTTAGCTTGCCTTCGTGATGTAATGGTCAGCACACTTGGCACGTATTCGAGAGATTGGAAGTTCGAGACCCGGTGAGAGCATTGTACATTTTTCATGTCTCCTGCTTTGAAATAACCTTGTGGCTCTACTAGTTATTGCAGAATGCACAAGTAAGGGATGAGGAGATGAGGGCTGCCAAATGTGTCATTCAAGAATTTCAAGATGTTTTCTCCCGTTCGTCTTCTGATGTAGATCAAACCAGTTTGGCATGGCATAGAATTCATTCAGGGCTTCATCCATCAATCAAGCGAAATCCATGGCGTCTACTGATTGCTAAACAGAAAGACGTAGGAAAACTCCCGAAAGCCAAGTATCGAGGTGGCTATAAAGACTTCAGGAATATCATGTAACTATCCATCACAGGACAAATAATCACACAGAAAGGCCAATGGCTGACTAGAAGACGCTTCCAAGAAAGCTGTCGACATTATTCCAGGGTCGAAATGAAATCTAAGCTGGTTAATCCAGTCAAATTATAACTTCAACTTCATCTGACTCAGACACATGAAGTGGCAAAGAAGTAAGGAAAGACCAGTTGGAATGTGGCGACATTACACCCATAATTGACTTAATGGAACCTTCAAATAGGAAACCTACCTGGCAAGACAATTCAATTAACTGTCCTAAGACGAAACAGTTTGGGGCCCCCTGGGACTTGATCCATATTCGAAACGTCGTCTTATACTGGAAGTTTGAATTGGATCATGGAAAGGCATTTTTATGGCAGCTGATACTTCCAAAATCCTGGACCCCAGACATCCTTAAAGAATTACATAGCAGTCCAACAGAAAGCCTCTTCAGAATAATGAAGACCTTGCATAGAGTTCCAGAGCACTTCTATTGGAGTAATGCAAGGGCTGATGGGCAAAAATTGGTGCAAATCTTGCGATGCCTCTGCAGGTCAGAAAGGACTGAAAAGGCATAGCCAATGGAAGCTGCGATGTTACAGTGTAGGAATACCTTTTGGATTCATCACCTTTGACATCACTGCCATGAACTGTTGATTGCAACAAATATATACACGTTGTTAATGATTACTTCACCAAGTCACCTGAAGGGTATTCTAACCCTGATTAAGAGGTTGTCACAGTAGTGAGGATAATGATACAGCATTGGATTTTAGGTCTGGAGTGCCTCTTCAGCTACATTCTGATCAAGGAAGGATTTTTATCGACTGTAATCAAAGAACTCTGCAAACTCTTCAGCACAGAAAAAACTCAAAGGGCACCTTTACATCTACATGGTATAGAGGTTTAATTGAATGGCATGGTAGAGAAGTTTTACTGAACTATCCTTAATAATCTCACTGATATTTTGCAGAAACCAACAGGACTGGGACAAGAAGTTACCACTGTTCTTATTGGTCTATCACAGTGCTGTCCTTGAGACTACTGGCTATTTCCGATCCCAGATGCTCTTCAGTCATGATCTTTGTCTGCCTTGTGATTCTTGTTTGGCCACCTTCCAGATGTGCCTTCATCACTTGAGGAGTACATCGAAAATCTCCAGACATGGTTTCAAATGATGCACAATTCTGCATGAAAGCAAATCAACTTGCTTTCATGTTGACGACGGAAAAGGTGAAGACCCGATAGGACACGAGAACTACAAGACATTGATTCAATGAAGGTGACAAAGTATGGTTATGGAATCCAACAGAAAGGACATTTTTTTAAACTGCACTCACTTTGGGATAGTCCTTACACAATCCTAAACAGGCTGTACGACGTCATAATTCTAATCCATAAGTCATCAAATTCTAAGCCTAAAGTCATTCATTACAACAGGGTAGCCCCTTACTATGGCTATACTATAATAGTGTATGTATATCCTATAGTGTATGTAATGTAAATAGAAATACTAAGACCATGGTCCTATGTGTATGTAAATTTGTAAACTGTTGCATTGTTTATTGATTTAGTAATTGACTTGTTTTTCATTATTCATTGAAATTGTTCTTTTAGTATTGCATTGATTTTCCTTAGTTGTAAGTATGGCTTCCTGTCCAAGGATTGTACTGCATAGGACATGCAGTTCTTGTAATCCACAAAAAGGATAAGGTGTTCTTGAGATATCAGGAAGCTGGCGATAGTCTTAGCGATTAATTTTTGTCTCCATATTTGGCGATAAATCACCAAAAGTTGCCAGACCTGAGGACATTTTAGTCCAGTCTCTGTATAAGTGTAATGGGTATTGTGATTGAATAAATGTAATTAATATAGATATGTAGCTGTAACCGTATCCAGCCCTCATATATATGCCTTCTAGTAATTTTGAAAAATACTAAAGATTTCTCAGCGGAGAGGATCAGTTTTGAATTAGTTGTGTAGTTTAGCATGAGTTCGGAGTACTGAGAGATTCCCATAGGAGCTTTGTCTTTTCAGATGTGCTTTGCATTGCATTGTGTTTAACATTTTTAGTAGTTTGAAGTGTAGCTACTGATTGTGCTCTAAGGTACTGATAAGAACTGTAGAAGTAATTTTGCAGAAATTTCCTGAGCTATAAAGTGTTCATTTTTGTAAGATAAATTTCATCAGGATATAATCAGTTCTGTGAGCATACAATGTATTACAAACCCATGTGCATGCTGTATTACATGCTGTATTAACTGTATTACAAAGGAAATAATATGGATGAAGGTACTTTAACTGGCAATTATGAAATTTTTTTGAATTTTGTCTAATATTTGGTGTAAACAACAATTATAGCTCATTTTTGTGGAAATGAGTCATAAACATAGCAACATATATATAAAGTTGAATCAAATGGAAGAGAAACATGTCTTAATTTGATGGAGATGTTGACTGAACCTGTATCAATTTCAAAGGTTGTCAGGCACAGTTCCCTCTTCTTCAAAAGGAAAAACATTCTTTTTTTTTTTTTTTTTTTTTTAGCAAAGATGGAAAACTGTATGATTGAGTACATATGTGCCTTATATTAAATATAAAATTGAAATTTTTCCAGTTTTAATTTTATACCATGTTTTATTGTATTTATTTTATTATATAATGTCTAATAAGGAAAAGCTTAATTTGTTTAGTAGAGTGTCAATTTTTAACAGTCTTGTAGGTAGTTGATTAAGATATACACTATTTAAATGTAAAAATGTGTTTCTGTGCAATGTTTATAAAGGAAAAAATTTTCAGATTTTCCGAAAAACAGCATACAGCATTGTAAAGCAAGAAATTTCCACTGTAGAAGTAAAAGAGGAAAATTTGCAAGATTTTGTTGGAAAGCCCGTGTTTACTCATGATCGTTTGTATGAAATAACTCCTCCCGGTGTAGTTATGGGTCTTGCTTGGACAGCTATGGGTATGTAGACATATCACACTTATCTGTAGTTTCACTAGTTTTGTTTATTCTTTCAATTATTTTTTATTTTTTCAATGAGTGTTCATAATTCTTATTTTATTGCTTGAGGTTTAAAGATAATATTATTACAATGTGATTTAATTTCATTAACAAACATAGCAAAAGAATTTAAGTGGTCTTTTCTATGAAGACCCTACTTTATGAAATACTCTTAATTGCCATAGTATAATTAAAGGCAGAAGTTTCACGAAGCACACTAAAAACATTTAGAATTAATGGGGGAAAAAAGGCTTATTTTTAATAAAGGCAATAAAATCATTGTTTATTAGCTAAATAAAAAATAAATTATTGCTTTCTAATGTTGAAACTTTACTCATAACATATCAGTTTATAAGGTATTTCTTCTGCCTTCTTAGCATGCCTTCGTGGTCAGCATACTCGGCGCATATTCGAGAGGTCCGAGGTTTGATTCCTGGCAAGGGCATTGCACACTTTTCATGTCTCCTGCTTCAACAATAACCTAATGTATCTACAGTGGCACCCAAACCAAAAAAAGGTGGGGGATGATAATTCTCCACCACCAATATTTGGAGATTAGGTCCTCTAATCCCCAGTCATCCTTTAAAAGGAGGATTATATAATGTATTTCTCCTGCCTTTTTAGCATGCCTTCATGGTGTAATGGCGAACACACTTGGCACATATTCGAGAGGTTCGAGTCCCAGTGAGGGCATTGCACATTTTTCATGTCTCCTGCTTTGAAATAATCTAATGTCTGTGCAAGTTTATATGACATGTACTGCAGTAGACCCTGCTTAATGTGTTTGCAGTTAATGTATCAATCATTTGGATATTATTATGTAATTGTGTCCATATGCTGGGCAGTAAATGTAAGCATTCTGTATTGGAAGGTAATGTGAGTATTGTGTGGAAATTATAGAATAAATGTAGCCAAATCAGTATCTGTGGGAAATACAGTTAACCTAAATCTGCATTTGGTTCCATGTCGAAAAACCGGTGCTTAATAATTTCTATGGAAAAAATTTAAATGATTAAGTGTAAGAATGAAGAAGTATGGCTGCATTGATTTTTCATTCTAAGAAGACATAATATACCATTTTTGAACAGATGCTAATTATAAACATGTCTTTTAATTTGAGGGATGGGTGTAAACATGACTTTTATACTGAGTAATTTATCATGTATAATTATTAACATAAGTAAAACTGAAAAACATTGAAAAAAATTTAATAATTGCAATTAACCCTTAGTATATATATTTTTAATTAGAGTTATTATTCACTTATTTTGGAATGTAATAGACTGCAAATTATTTTGTTTTGTGATTTATCAATCACTCTTTACTCTACTTTGTGAGATGATTCTTTTTTATATATATATATATATATATATATATATATATATATATATCAGATCAGAAATAGCAAACTAAATGTTTGGTTCCTTCAAGTTTATTATAATAGGGTTTAAGTGTAATAATATAATAAAATTAGCTCTCGTCAGGTTCGACTTACCCGAACACAATATCCATTATTCAGTTGTTTACGTTGTATGTGCCTTTAGTTTGCTTTCTAGTGTAAGGTTCAAAATTAATTGTGTAGGAAAATTATGCAATTAACCATAACAAACACTTTGAGCACATATTTAGCTGAATTATTTGGGAAGTAGTGCTTGAAAAAATGTGCTTTCTAAAAAGACAAAATTTGCTCATCTATTGTAATATTTTCATTAAATGCGTAAAAATTATTTAAATTATTCCATTTTAGTAGATTTATATTCAAACATATCTTAGAAAATAAGATTAATATTGAACTTGTAATTTTAATATTATAAACTAAGAAAAGCTAAATACTCATATATTAAAACCAATTACTGAAAATTAAATAGCTAAATGAATTATGTTATGAATTACATAATAAGAAAAATTGTAAAAATTTTTAACCTTATACTAGAAAGCAAACTAAACACAATTAATTTTAAACCTTACACTAGAAAGCAAACTAAAGGCACATACAATGTAAGCAACTGAATAATGGATATTGTGTTCGGGTAAGTCGAACCTGACGAGAGGTAATTTTGGCCTTTTTTTGTGTGTGTGTGTGAATGTTTATGTGGGGTATGCTTGTAATCCATCATCTGTACTTTCTTCCCTTGTATCCATGTGCTTTTCTAACATTAAATGAACATAAGATATTATTCCTGAATATTTCAGTGAAAGGTACTGTTAGGATTTGTTACTAGCATGTGGAATTAAAACTCCACATACCTAATAAATCTTCTCATTCATTTGGATGGCATGAACTTTTTTTGTTGTTGTTGTTGTTGTTGTTGTTTTGGTTTTCATCTGGCTGACAAATTTTTATATCCTGACTCCAAAGCTCTAAATTTTACTCCATAGCTCTGAACTCTGTTGTGGCATATTTTACTTTGCTTTGTTGTCTGTAGAACTATGTGTTTGAGTGAATAATCACCAATGACTTGCGAGATGTAAATTTGATTTACGTCCTTAAAGATTAAAAAGAAGAAAAAATGTGGTTAAACTCAAATCTAGATAGCAAAACTATTAGACTATTTTATATGCTTCTATAAAAGAAATATGTTATTTGTTTCTTTACAGGTGGTTCGACATTATACATAGAAACCACACAATGTAAACCACTGTCTGAAGAAAAGAAATTTGAAGGGTCTTTGCAGCTGACTGGACATTTAGGAGATGTGATGAAAGAAAGTGCAAATATTGCTTACTCGTTTGCCAAATCTTTCATGCTGCAACTACATCCAGAAAATGATTTCTTGCAAAAAGCTCATTTGCATCTTCATGTACCTGAGGCAAGTAAACAATTTATCAAATCTCAGTAGAAGGTGATCTTATTTTCTGGTTTCGTATGGGATTTCATTGCATATTTTTTTCTATTTTTAGAGGTAAGTAAGCACTTTATGAAATCTCATTAGAAGGTGATCCTATTCTCAGGTGTTTTATTCAATTTTATTGCATATTTTTTTCCATTTAGTTTATTTATCTTAAACAGTTTCTCACTGTGGAAGTATCCTGTTATGTATGAGTTCAGTGTACATGAAAGTTTCTTTTTAAAAATTATTTGTTTTAAGTGAAAATCCACGTCATTTCACATACAGTTGTAGGAACTGCCTGCTATTCAGTTGTATAGTTTGTTCTTTTGCACTTATAAAACTGTTACATATTTATTTGAAATGCAATATGCTCTTTGTTTCAACTGCCAGAGCAGCTGCCTGTCTGTCCGAAAAATTATTTACATTCTGCAGCTCGCATTTTGTTTTTGTGTTTTTTGACTACCGCTAACCCATAACTTTTTTGCCTTGTGTCACCTCACCAAACAAAGATATTCGCAAGTTTAAATTAGAGATATATGAATCTACAGTTCACTTTCTATGGTATGTGCTTTTACTGTTATTAATTTAACATGAGGGAACAGCCTATAACTTACTGGTTTATCGAGCTTGAGATTGAAAATAAGGTGTGTTCTTGAATAGGTATTTTGTTTAGTCTTCATAATGTTGCTGACAGTGAGCTTTCATTTGGAATAAATTGGAATAGCTAGCACATATTTCATACAAGGTGCGAGTTATGCACTGTGTATTATGTACAAGGTGAGCGAGCAAATTAACGCTTTTTAATTGCATTCAAGATTTCTTTATTGTTACTAAAATATTTGTAAAATTGAGAGCATAGAATATTTCCAAAGTGTCAAATAAAAGAAGGGGGGTAAGAAAGTTTTGAAAATGCAGTTAACGAAATTCTTTGAGGAAATAGAATATAACTTACATAATGCTAAAACAGAATTAGTTTTAGAAAAATATAAAATTTTTAAAGAAGATTTCAAATCTATGTTTAGCAAAATAATACAAATTGAGGTAATGATAAAATCGGCCCTTTCATTGAAGAACTGTCGATCTTAGAGAAAATTGAGGAGGTTCAATTAAAAATTATTGGTAAGTTAAGGAATGAAAAAGTCGTAAATATAATCACATCAAACCTATTTCTAGTAACCAGAATCAAACAGAATCTCTAGTAAAAGAGAACGGATATTTGCTGACATTAAAAGAATTCTTAACATTTCACAGATACAAAAGGAATCTGCATCCACAATATTACACTTAATAGATAATGTAAACAAAATACTCACTTCTTGAAAATATTGGTTTAAAAGATAGATAATTTTAGTGATACTTTGTTGATGTGCAGATAATTTTAGTTATAACTTTCCCAATGTCTATTATTTTGCAAAAAATTGATATTTCGACAAAGTTGTCGTGGGAGCATCAATTAAAAAAAAAAGATAAAATAGAAAATTGTATGACCTGATTGAATTTTAAAAATTATACTAGAACATTACAGAACAATAAACCTTTAACCCTCTGCGTACGCCCCTGCGATTTCCATGAGATACGAAATCCGTCTCGTAATGCAGGTCGCATTAAAAAAGTGTGCATAACTTTATGTCTCTTATTTTCAATATGGATCAACTTTTTTGTCATGTAAGCTGACAATATTATAATATTCATATTTCACATTTTGTTTTGCACCTAGATGGTATTACGGGTACTAAGAGACTAATAATAAAGATGCTTAGTTCTTTTCATGATGCATTATCTGTATCAGTTTTTTCAGGGACGGCAAAAGGAAAACTAAAGCCAAAAGTGATTTTCGATTATAACTTTACAATGTGCGGTGTCGATAGATGGGATCAAATGTCGTACTACCCTAATATCTGAAAACAACTTCATAAATATTACAAGAAAATATTTTTCCATATATTGGATTGTGCAGTGTGGAATTTGTATATAATATACAAAATAATAACAAGTGCAAAAAAAAAAAATCTCTTCTTAATTTCAAGCTAGCTGTGATCAAGGAAATCTTTGACAAATAGTCTTCTGCTATATGCTTGTCAGTATGGTCTAGTGATGATGGTATGAACTTTATTCTACTTGTAGGGTGGTATTTTGCAAGCCACATACCACCAAATTCTATAAAAAAGGAATGTCCTGTGTGTTGCTCTAAAAAAGACAACAATGGGGAGGAATATATAAAGAGATTCGCATTTGGTGTGAAGAATTGCTGATATTAAATCAATAAAATTATTAGGTTTAGAATGGTATCCAGTGCAAGAGAAATTTACTTGTGACCAAAGATCTTGAGAACAGTGAGCATTCTACTAAAAGAATGACTAAAACCTTCAATCCGCTTTGTTGGTTGTCTTTCATAGTCACTGCAAAAATCTTGCTTCTGGATATGAAGTTAAACATTGTACCTATATATATAAGTTAACTGCTATTTATTTGTATTTCAATCGCATTTTGAAAAATTAAATAGATAAATAAAATTAGGGACTTGCCTTCAATGGAACAGCATGTAGTAGAGTGTTTTCAAAATTTTTAGATCCTGGCCTCAAGAAAAGTGGGATTTGTGCGAAAGCCGTGCAATGTGAAAAATTATGACAGGCAATTTTAAATTTTTTGTATTTTATGTCTGTAACTTGTATGAATTTCTTATTTACTAATAAAGAGTGATCTTTTCCTTCAAACTTTGACTGAAATGACTGGTGTAAGTTTGGTGAGATCTCAGCCAATTTTCATGCTTGAGGGAATTTCATGTTTTACATTGGTATTTATGTCTGACATGCCCTTTTATCTTCAATATCACACATAATTTAAATGTAAACACATAATTTAAATTTGATATTGAAATTAATAGCAGATAAAAGGCTCTTTTTATAATTTCTGAACAGAAATTCATTCTTTCATTCATTCAGTTTTCTGCCTCAAACTGCATTTTTTATAATCTCAATTATCCAGAATTTTTGCATGTCCAGAATTCGGCATTTCCCAAGTTTTCCGGATTGCCGAACTTTTCCTATACTTAGAAATGATTATGACTTAACAGTCATTAAATGTATCATGACATTCCTGAACTGTTTCCACTAGTTTTTTTTTTTTTTTTTTTTTTTTAACCTTCTTATCTAAGCAACTGACAATATAATGGAAATCGATGTTTGAATATTTCTAAAATTTAAAAAAGTCCACTGCCTCCTCGTAGCTTTATTATTCTAAGAAACCAAATAAATTCTGGAGAAATCTTAACTATTTCTTTAAACGGAGCTCTGAGCTCTTTAAATAGCTTAAAACAGTTCCATGTAATCTGAGAAATAATAATAATAAGCTGCCTGACTTACTTTATGAACTGCAAATTGTTTTAATGATCGAAACTAGATAGACAAAATCAGGAAGATTGATTTTGAGAGATAAATAATTTAATAAGATTAATAATTTTTTAGTGTTTTTGAAGTTACTAAGCAAAGTGGGTATTCTAAAGTTTAGGCAATTCTTTAATTTTACCCATATAATCTGCTTTTTGTATTTTAAAGCATGACCACTTAACAGCACTTCACAAAATTATAAAATAAATATTTCTGCTTTATTTTATTGTTTCGTTGCTTAGTTATAATAATAAATTTGAAATTCTATTCATAATTCTATAAACTACATAAATATACCCTTTTAACTGATCAAGCTATCAGTGTGTTATGATTAACATCATGTTTAAAAAAGGTTCATTTTAGTTTCGTTTTTATTTAGTTTTATGTTTGTAGTGTATAAAAGGAAATACTTATGAAACAAATGCTTTTATTTTAGGGAGCTGTTCCTAAAGATGGGCCAAGTGCAGGATGTACAATGGTTAGTGCTTTGCTATCTTTAGCATTAGGAAAGTCCGTGAAACAAAATACAGCTATGACTGGTGAAATCTCTCTCACAGGGAAAGTACTTCCTGTTGGTGGAATCAAAGAAAAATCTATAGCAGTAAGTTTAAGGCTTGAAACTTAAAATTTCTGTACTTAATTTTTGTTGCTGATGGCTGATATGTGGCAAATGAGAACTCGGATGCTACATATGTGCAGCAAAAGAAATGTTATGTAGAAGACCGATGTTGCATGTATGCATTTCCAAACAGAATTTTATGTATGCCAATAATTGGCCATTGTGCTTTATATATTTTTTCATTTTGCAGTTTTTGAAAAGAGACTTTAAAAAAAAGGGGGGGCTAAGGTTCTCACAAATGATTTTGCTTTGTTTCACTTTAATGTGTTGCTTCACTTTTCATTCAAATATGTTGCCATTTGGATGAGACTCAAATGAAAAGTAAAACAATGCAAAATCCTGTTTCGAAATAATAACCTTTTGGGGCTAAAAATGCATTTAATTCATGATATTTCTGATCAAAACATTAAATATATTTATAGACTTACATTACATAATTTTTTCACTTTTTAAATGTACAGAAGATATATAACATTCTCATAAAGCTAAATGCATCTTCATCTAATAGCCTAAAATGTTTTTTTTTTGCTATTCCACCTCGTCCATGTCTATTCATAATTTCTATTGATAAACCATGTTAAATTTTAAAGAGCCCTTTTAGGCAGTTATTAAAATCTAAACCCTTTCAGATTATTTATTTTATTTTTTAATTTCACCACCCTTTTTTGGGGGGAGGAAAAATGTACATTTCCAAAGTGTAAAAAAAATTTGCCTCCTGCTTCCAAAGAGCTGTGGTATAGATATCTTAGCTACACCATAGATGGGCAGATATTATTCTTCCTAACATATTTGTTTTTCATTTTATAATCTTTTGTTTTGTTATTTTTTAGGAAAATATTTTTTGCATATGCTAAATAAATTTAAATATCAAAGTTACATCACATCACAATGAAAGTAGGAGTTAAAAAATTTTATGTCTTTTGTTGCAAGAAGAAATTTTCCTTTTCCTCAAATAATCAGGTAATGAAGAAAGTGTAGTAGTTAATGAAGATTCATGAAATTTAAAACAAATGACAAAGTAAAGGTAGCTTTAAAGCTCAGAAGCTTCCATAGAAAAGATTTTTACTTAAGAAGTTTTGTCTCCCATGTAAAAGAACTTCTTCTTCACCCCCCCCCATTATACGATTCGAATTAGTTTCAAGTGATATAAGGCAAAATCAGTTAAATACATTGCAGTTCTTATAAGCAGTACCAAATTTCTGAAATCTTTCAATTTTAGAGAGTACATAACAAAAATTGTTTCCTTACATTAGCAAATAGTTTTTTAACTCAGAAGTAAGGAAGTAATTATATAACATTCAAAAATCATGATTTTTAATGGTTTCCTTTAACTCTTTCAAGATGGGCATCCCATATACACATTCCCTAAGAACGTCTCTTACAGCCGGGCATCCTACCCACGCGTCGCTAGACATTGCATTCAGAGGACGGGTGATGCGTATACGCATTTTAAGATGGAACGTTTTTCTGCAGGCCACTAGATGGCATCCTGTGTCCATTACTTTTGAAATGAACACAGTTTTAGGTTCCTGACCTTGAGTTTGATATATTCTGCTTGACTTTGGTATTTTACTCATCAGCTCTTTCAAGGGGGGGGGAAGCGTAAACAGGGGTGAGCTCTTTAAATCCCTGCGTGCTAATGAAAACGTTCACATGTCTGATTTATATCCAATTCCCTTTTTTATTCTATTTTTTCCTTTACTATATAGTCTTTTAGAGTTAGTATGTGGAGTACTGTTACATTTTGCATTACCTTCAGATATAGTTCCGTTTCTTCTCTTTTTTATTTCGGAAAGCCTCACTTCCAGTCTGTTATGGCGGGAAGGCACTATATATCAGAGAAAGAATACCCTCGTATAGTCAATGAACCATTTATGAATGCAGATGAGAGTGATTATTCATTTCCTAAAGAGTTAGAAAGTGATACTTTTTCTGAGAGTTAGAAAGCAATATTTCTCCCTGCTTTGAAAATTACCACACTCAGTCTTCATTTTAAATTTTGTTACTTCTTTATGTAAATAATCTTTATTGTGTTGTTTTATGAGTTTTAAACTTTATTGATGGGTTTTATCAATTAAAACTTTGGAATAATTTGAATAGCACTTCCGAAAAGTATTTTACAAGATAAGCAATTTTTTAAGTATATTTTCATGTAAAATAAAGAAAAAAATGTTATTAAGTGCTAATTTTAATATATATAAGAGCTCAAGTAATAATCTAAAATGATACCAAAAATTGCGATGCTAGAAGCAAAACTTTTCTTTTCTTCTTCTTCTTCTTCTTCTTTTTTTTTTTTTTTAATTTTTAATTTTTATTTATATATATATATATATATATATATATATATAATTAGGCTTAGCGATGCAAAACCTCCGTCCTGTACGGTGACTGCCTTTGATTCAATTTTGTCCCGCAGGAGCATCTTAAACAAAGGCGCGCCCTCACGAAAAGGTTAAATTAGGCTTAGTGACAAAATTGAGCTTCGTACAGAGTGAAATTGTTTACTGCAATACCTATCCTCATAGTTACATAAGCAAAACTCTTTTATCATCTGCAAAAGATTGTGTTGTTTGTTTAATTTAATAAACATTTGTTTATCATTAGCCAATTAATAATTGGGCTTATTTTTAGGCAAAGAGAGTTGGTGTTACCTGCCTTATTATGCCAGCAGAAAACAAGAAAGATTTTGCTGATTTGCCAAAGTTCATAACTGATGGCTTAGAGGTGCATTTTGCTGAACATTATAGTGATGTGTATAAAATTATGTTTTTATAAAAAGATAAGAATTTTATAATGTAACATAAATATTTATTTTTGTATTCTAAATTTCTGATTGTATTACTAGTTATGTAAAATATAATACTTATTTGAACTGATATATTAATGAATAATAATTATAATGATTAATAATTTGAATAAATATATGTTGTCTCTTATTTGGAGAAATATTTAATTTTTAAAATGGTCTTTATAAATTGATACAAATAAAAAGCATTATAGTTAAAACTTATTCTAAAAATTAATTTTTAATAAAAAATTATTGGTCATTTTGTATCTCTACTCTATCTTCATAAAGATTTTCAGAGTAAGAAATGTTAAAAATCAGCAGTGCTATCATCAGGATTTAACCATGGGATTGCTGGCAGAATCTGCCAACCATTTATTCCATGAAGATATGAATGGGTATATGTAATAAGTACTTATAAATTCATAATTGCCCCCTTCTCATTTTAACTATAAATCATAAAATTTCTAAATGTCTCAACTGTGTAATCAGAAGTTAAATGGGGCTGGAACTCACTGAACAAAAACATGTATCACTATGAAAAATTTATGTTAAATAAAAATATATAAATAAGAAAAGAATATTTGTATTGTCCATAATATATCAAACATTTCCTGTAAACTGTAGATAATAATTGCACAAATAAAATGCTTTAGAAAGGTACCAATTTCTTATTTAATAAAAAGTATAAATTTTATATATAAATAATAATTGTACAAATAAAATGCTTTAGAAAGGTATCAAGTTCTATCTGATAAAAAGTATAAATTTTAATACTTTCATGAACAAAAGGTTTGGAGTTTACTAAATTATTACTTTATCTTGATTGGATTTTATCTTCTACTCAATTTTCCTTTTACTCTTGAGTCACTTCAGATGTTTAACTATCTGCCTTTTAAAATTTTAATTTATAGACCGATTTTCTTATTCAGTTTTTAATAGATATACTAGTTGAGTTCAAAACGACTGTATTTAGCATTGATTGACACATTACCACATTCATCAAAGTAATAGTTTGCCTTTGTCCTACTATTTATAAATTTTGTGAAAACAACATAATATGGACCAGAATGTGCTGAAAATTTAATAAATAAGTTGCTTGACATGCTACAGTAATATAGAAAAACCTTGGGTATAGGATGAGTTGTCTCATTGCTAGTGCCTAGGAAATGTTATCAGAAGATGAGAACATCATATTTATCTTAAGATGATCATCACATTAAGAAATAAAATATGTGAATAAATAAAAATAAAATATTTTTTACGATAAGTTTTTCAATTTGAAAAGTATGTGCTTTTGACTATGAATCGTGTTTTCAAATATATAAAGTTCTGTATATGTTTGATAGCTACAGAGTAATAAAATATATGTATGAATATTTTTAGGTGTGTTGTGTATTTATTTAGTAAAACCATTTGCATTTATTCCAAAAACCACAAACATTTTGTTTTGGAAGTTTATAAGTGCAAATTTTAGCAAGAAACAAGCAGAATGAGTCACCAGAAAGTCTTTTATTCACCATCAAACTGCAGGGTAAATTCCAAAAATGTCAACCATAATTGTAATATTTTTCTTGCTGTTCAGAAAAACACTTGCCTTTTAGCAATCATCCATTTTATATTTTATAAATAGCAATAACCATGACTATTGAAATAAAAGAATTTTTAACAAAGTGGGCTTTTTAAAAATTCTAATGTATATTTGATAAACATAACAAATTCACTTAGCAACAAAAATTATTGCCCACATATCATCATTTGACAACTCAAACTTCAATCAATATATATGATATATTTTCATTATCAAGATAATATTCTGACATTGGGTTTTTGATAGAACCACATTACATAGCTGCCAACTCTCCTATCTCCAGTCTCCTATCCATATGTGACTTTTGTCACATATCCCACTCTCCTGATAGATCACTGAATCTCCCAGTTTTTAATTTTGAGTCTTTACTGGGGGGTGTTTTTATCAATAAATTAAATGTATAAAGTTAATAAAACTTAAGTTGGTCTAATTCCATTCCTTCTCCTCAAATGATTTTCAGCATAATTTTTGTTCATAAATTTTATTTGATCTGTACTGTAGAAATGCTTAATCAATAAATATTTGTATTTAATTTTGTTTTTAATCTGGTAAATTAATATTTATCTACTTAGCAGTATATACATTAAATTATTAATTTTTTCTTTGTGTTTTAAATTGATAAAATAAAAATTTTCATATTCAGGATTTCCTTTGCATAAAATTGTAAGAAAATTACAAAATGAAATTAACCAGAAAGGCATAAAACTTATCTAAAGAATAATTATATAAATAGTTGAATCATGTGCTTTATAAAGAGAATTTAAACTCATTTTGAAACTATGCAGCTGTGGAACACAAAACCTCCTGAAAACTCCTAGTTTTTCATATTTAATTGTTAGCAGCTACAACATTATAGCAGCAAGAGAAAATGATTTAGTGATTTGACTGAATACTCTTTCCTGTATGTTTTATGACATGATGACTGTTAAAAATTACTATCTTAACAAATTATTTCTTGAAACATAATTACATTTTGTGTTTAAAATTACTGTCGGAATTATATTTTGAGATAAATTTCTCATAGATAATTTAACTTTTTTAATTTGTTAAAACTTCCATTTAATTTCTAAATAATGTAAAGCATTTATGGTGTCCAGAAATACTTTTGTTTTCCTGCTTTTGAACTGTTTGCATTTGTGTTATTTGTATATGAGTTTTTATATGCTAAAATAATGATGAAAAATCATATATCTAATGTTCATGTGATAAATTTCAATACTTTTATTCCAATCATCATATAACTTTTCAACTAGTAATGATAAATTTAACTGGTCACAGTTGACAATATTCTTACTTTTCCTATAACAAAAAGAGTAAATACAATCCTGTACTTGAAACAGATGTCTTTTTTGAAGCTACTTTTAGTTTAAATAATTGAAAAAAAAAACTGATTTTTCTGATATAGATGTAAATGCCTTTGAAAGTTATGTAAAACAATATGAATTTCAGAACATTTGTACTCATAGTATAGAAGTCTCATATATTTTTACTTATTTTCATTTGCAGCATTAAGTTGTCACAGGCACTAATATCCATTGTTTATATATGATTTAAGCACATATAAACATGAAAAAATGTATTTCACATTCCAAGTATATATTATTTTTTTACTTTTTTATTCTTTGGAAAAAAAATAATGCCTGAACCTTTTGGCACTGTGCTCCCTGTTGTGCAACAATTCTTTTGTAGATTTAAATCTGATTTTTCTAAATTGAATAAAAAAGCACTTTTATCAATTTAGCAAATACTGAAGTATTGCAGCCAAACCTCAGTAAAGGAGAATTGTATGGCTCCAAATTTAAAAAAAAAAAAAAAAAAAAAAAAATTAATCAATGTTAATTGTAGAAGAATTTTTATTGTATGAATGCTATCACCTTCTTCATTTGCAAATAAATGAAATCTTTCAATGAACTCTTTAATATCATCACAGAAATGAACTTTAGCATTTAAACATTTTGGAGTTTCTAAATTTGTTCCTTTAAAATGTTGCTCTGCTATCTATTGTTTTCATTCTAATTCATGCTTAATTTATTTATCTGAGAACTGTTTTAAAGGGTGTTTGAGTGCATGTGTGCTCCTGAATTTCAAAAAAAAAAAAAAAAAAAAACTTGGTAATTCTTGATCAAAATTAAAATTTTGCTGTGAATTTCAAGTAGGTTTTCGTCAGATTTATTAAAGACAGTTGAAAGACCAGAAATTAAAAATATTGGATTCAAGCACAATGCATCAAATCTAAGGTGTAGGATTTTAAACTATTATACACAGTGTTAGGTGTTGCTTGCAATTTAAGAAGAATATTCTAAATTGATCAGCAGCAAATATTTGTTTTATGCTAATGCAAAGGACGTTAGATTTGCACATATGCAATCTTACATGCAGAATTCATATTAATATCACAACCAGAATGTTTAGAAAAGCATCCTAAGAGCACTGTAATTTAGTCTTTATAGTGATAAGGGGAAAACCATCTAGGAAGAAGATTATGAGTATTTTAGACACTTTTTTTACCATTACGTGTGAGAATATATGCATTTCCATCAAACATAAAAGTACCAGATGTTATTTTAGAGATGAAATTATTGATCACTAAAATTAATGGCTTGCATTTTTATAGTAGCTTCTTAAATTTATTTGAACAGCCAGGATTAAAGTAAGTAGTTCCCTTTTTTACAAAGCTTCCTAACGGAGAGTTTTCATAAAATTCTTCCTCTTATTTTTGGAATCTTTATAACTGGAAATAATTAACTGTCATGTATGTTCTCCATACTACCTGAAAATTCTTGAAAAGTATATTCTTTGTTTATGGATTTACCATTTTTTTAATCTTCTTATTTCAGTATAAGATATTCAATGAATATTGAGGTTTGACTGCATATATCATGTGAGATATTTACATTTAAGCTATTTTTTATGCAATACAGAAACTCAAAATCTCCATTTGTATTTTTCCTAATTAGTGTCAAAAATATATTGAAGGCTGAGAAGTATCACATTTATAATAATAATAATAATAAAAAAAAAAAAAAAAAAAAAAAAAAGCTAAATTTCATATATGGTTGTTTTACATGCACATATATGAATCAACAGTTGATACTATAAAAGCGATGTCATCCAAATATGGAGAAAATTTGTTACCAAAATTTCAGTAACTCTTACAAGCTTTATCATTAAGATATTCAACTGGTTGTGAGAACATAGTTTTTTTAATCTTGATTTCTGAATTAAGTGTAATGCAGTTTTCTATCTTTGAACTAATTGCTTTATTTGTTGTAATTTTGAAACATCTCAAAATTCTATGTTCAAGTTTTCAAAATAGGTTATTTTAAAATATATACTCATCCTAAACTTTAATGAACAGATTATTTACACTAAACATTAAAATGCTTATTGGTCTTCCTATAATCTCCAATTTTCCAAAAAGAGAACATTAGTAATATTTTTCTGTTGCAAAACGGGTTCATCTCTGCTTGATATTACTCTTAATGATTTTACTTAACAGTAGGTTAGGTAACAATAAGCAAGTGTCTTTCCTATAAATGACATTTCAAAGGGTATGAGACTTGGTACACAGAAACAGAACAATATATATATATATATATATATATAAGCTTATGATTCATAAAGAGAGGCCACCAAGGAGTAAAGACAGACAGACATGATACTTCAGGAAGTCTAGACTGTCCATACAGTGTGTTAGGTGCACCATCAGCACTTTTTTATGTATATTTTTTTAATCTATCAGTGCAGAAAACATGCATTGCTTGTGGCATGCAAATTATATTACACACATCTGAAAACTATCCTACTCATATTATACTTCATAGTAATTAAATGTTTTTATAGCTTCTGGAATAAATAGCTGATGTAGGAAATTATCTCATTTGTCAAATTTAACATCTTATACTGTCATTAGTCATGTAGAACTTTAGCCTTTAGGTATAAAGCATAAAATCCCTTGATCTGTTGATTCTTTATATCATATACCTTTATAAGTCATAATTTAACCATAAATTAAAGGGATATGCACAAAGTTCAACTTGTAGAGTTAAAAAAGTATCTTCAATATGTGCTGATGCTGAAAAAGAAATATAGTAAACAATTCATTTCAAATGTAGGATTTTTTTTTTTTTTTTAAATATTTCTTCTCACATATGCAATTGTTAATCTTCATGATGTTGCAATTTTGAAAAGAATCCCAGTAAAGGTTTGAACCCTACAGCAGGTAACAATACATGAATGACATAATTAAAAAAAATATATATATATCTGTTTTGCTGTGCACAGCAGTATATTTTGTATACCTTTTATAATAGAATAAATCTGTAAAAAAAAAAAAAAAAAAAAAAAATGATACCGTCACAATGCTCTTAATACAGATTCTAAAGTCCATCATCTATTTCAATTTTTATTATTTTCCTCAAATGTCTTAGAACATAGTTTTACAGCGATAATAAATGTTGAATTTGATTATTCAATGAGAAACATTTTGTTTTTTTCTATAGCCCTCTGATAATTTTTGCTCTGATATCTATCTATATTTGCCTGAATTATATCTGCAGGAGTTTCAAAATGAAGTAAATAAATGTCTCGTAAGAAATCTCTGATAATAGCAGCATTTAGCAAGCAACCATTTAATTTTTATTTAAATTGATTAACAGAAAAATTTGTTTATATTATCGTTATAACTGTAATAAACTCTTTGAAACTTTTCATTAAAAATCCAAATTTGCAAGTACAATTAATTTATATTTTAAATACTGGCATATATAATTGGATTTATAATTTTTTAACTCTATTGTAGAAAAGAATAAATCATCTAAATACCTCTTTACGCTAGTTGCCTAATCAAAATAATAATGAACGATCCTTGTGAACTTGAAATAAATGTAAATAAACGTGTCTACAAAAAAGACTGCTGAAGAATTTCTTGTTCTTGAATTATATTTTCTGAAAATTCAAGGTACCTCAAAAATAAAGCTGTTGATTTTTCTTCATTTTGAATTCATTATATAGAAAACTGATCTAAATAACTCGAGTGTTGATTAAAGAAATATGCTGATGTGATTGGTGCACCATGCACACTTGACACATATACATATATACAACCATATTATTCAATTCAATCATTCCTTCAGCTTATGCCATTCAGCTATCTGGCGACGAGGCGCATTGCATACTTCATTCCAATGCTGCTGAGCAGGGCCTCCGCATCGGGGGCCTAACTCCAGCCTTCCTATTACTTCATTCTTGGTGACTCGATCCCAGTCCAGAACCAAAAATTCGAGGCTGATGTTTTCGAGGCCCTCGTTGTAAGGAACCTCAAACACGAAAGATTCATTGAAGACCGGGTTTGTGGTACGCTTTTTCACGTGGGTTTTCTTTTTGGCGATTCGCTGGTTGTTATAAAGTAAGTAGATCTTTACATATGGATCTGAAAGGAAAAGAACGAACATTAAAAAATCCACAAAATACTTTAACAATTATTCAAATGTGAAATTTATAGTTGGTTGACACGAAAATGTACGGTATTTGATGAACAAAAGTAGCAGTATATTATGTTTGAAACAGAAATCTGTAAGTAAAGTAACAGTTGCATATTTAAGTGACTTTCAAGCATGATGGACTAACGAACTAAAATCCCGTAGTTACAAGAACAAAGCAATATGGTTAACACTACCCTCAGGTCAATTTTTCTACCTAAAGGTATCATTTGTCCTTATTGATCAAACTGGCATGCTTAGTGGATCCCAAATCACTGGATTTTAGACCAGCATCGAAACTTATTAATGCGGACAGAAAGATTACTACTCCTTAGTACCATACCACTTGTAATTCTTGCAATGAAGAAACAAGCTACACAAATACAACAAGCAAAGAGGCTTTGATGACAATAGGATCCGAAACAGAATCAGCATGCATTCCTTCCCAAATTCGGAAATTGGTAGACTTGCTGCTTTTCGGTTTTAAGCGAATAATAAGTATAACTAACTTCTTGCTCTTAATGTTTTAAAATATTTGGGACAATAAAAAATAAATAGATTAGTAAAAAAGCAAATTAAATAATATTTTTAGCCGTTTTCCTAAATTTCTTATAACCTTTGGAGCTTTACCAGAGTTAGAATGAATGGTTATTCAAATCATACGATCTTCCTTACAGAAGAGTAAATCTCGGGTGATAAATTTAAGGACTGTTTGTTTATATGATACAAATTAGAGTAAAGTTTCACTTACCACAAAGTCCAGCGAAGTCCATTTTGGGGAGGTTTCGAGCTTTCAAAACCACAACAGTAAGTCTGTTTGCTGCAGGTTGGTAGCAAAGAGACACAAGGAGTTCTCCCCTTCCTTGATAACGGATCTGAAATTACAAAAGAAACGTTTTAGCTGCAACTTAATTTGGCATGCATGCACATTTCCAAGAAAAAAATAATAATAAAACAATACGATTGAGTAAAAATTCGTTAATTTTCAAATAACTGCAGTCTATCTAGCTCAGGATGCAGACGCAGATGTATACTGAACTCTTCGTCCACTATCCCCTAAAAACATTCTCAGGCTACTACATAAAAAAAAAATTTTTTTTAAATGTGAATTTTTGGAAACTTGTGATTTGGGGTGAACTGAATCTCAGGGCTGTGACCTTGAAAAAAAAAGTTACGAGCTGAAAAAAGGCTACGAAAATGTGGTAATTTTATTTCGATATTATGTAGTAGGAATGCTTTGTAATGAAGAGAGATATCTAGCTTTAACGAAATTATTTCTAGTTCTCGAGATTTTCAAAATGTCAGTAAATAAAAATACTCAAGTGTGGGTGGAGAGTGATACATGATCTTATAGAGACCAAGATAGTCTTAATAGAAGGAGAATGGAGGTGGAATAACTAGCATATATTTGGCAGGGCTTCTGTAAATACATAAACAAGCTATTGGAATGAGCAAGTATATTTATACTGTTGTATCTTTGTGCAGCACGTAGCTCATTCTGAAATTTTTCAGACAAAGGCAGACAATGTGCGCTAAAAAAACAGTAACTTGGTAGATATGTAAATTTGAACACTTTTATATCCGAAGGCGATAATTTGCGGCAGTAAATGCAATTTATCTATCGCAGAATAATTTTTGAAAGAAATGAAAACTGAGCTGCCGTGAAAGCATTATCGTGCTGTGATTTTATATAACCTTAAAGCGGAGCTAAATCAAAAATAATAACGTCTACAATTAGCACATGGAAATGAAACGCCATCTTGTGCTTTTGTATTCAGATGATTCACAGAATTTCTTAGAGATCGAAATTCTCTCCTGGATGAAGATCACACAAGAATTTTGTCAGCTGAAAATGTGTCGGCCGTAAGCAAAGTGTTAATCAGTGATAATCGAATGATACAGAAGGAATTTAACATTAGATCCGCAGCTATACATAAAGTTATTCATAAACTTGGGTCCCCCATAAATTAACAGGACACCAAAAACCCAAGCATCTCAGAATCAATAAAGAAACCCTAAAACTGCTTAATGATGGTGGACGCCACGATATTTTTTAAAATATAAGTGGACATTTTTTTTTTTTTTTTCGTTCTAAGGAAAATATATATTTAAAGATGTTGAGCTAACCAAAAATTGTGAAAAGACAACGCACAATGAAAGACGTAACGTATGCCTTTTTCGCCAGAAGTACGGGACTAGCCAAAGGCATTAGAATATGTTAGAACAAAGAACCTAGTTAGAAGGCCAGTTACATCTAAGTGGTACACCACGAAGTGTCTTCCAGATATTAGGAAATTAATGTTTCATCATGATAATATATTTTCTCATTCAGCATGACTGATAGTCGAATTTCTTTAATAGAAGCACATCAGATTGATAGAACATCCACCCTATTTTCCCAATCTTGCTATTTATCATCTTTGGCGATTTTTACTTTCCTGTACGAAGTAAAGGTAGTATTTAAATCGCGAAAAATTTCAAGTATCGTATTTCAACGAAAATATCCATTTTGACAGTTTTCGAAGCCATTTGAACGATTTTTTTGCGTGACACCTACACGTACGGAAAGGATAAAGGACTTTTTTTTTTTCAAAAATGAATTCGTAAGAGATTTTGTTGGGACTTCGTACGTACGTACGTGCGAGATAAATACATACCTACGTACGTATATAGTTATCTCGCATAACATAAAAACGAGTAGCCTCAGAACGTTCAAATTTTGTATACGGGACTGTTATAACATGTAGCTGTGCACCTCTCTTTTTGGTTGCAATCGGTCTCACCAAACGTATATATATGTAAGGCGTAACAAAATACGATTGGCGACCTCAAAATTAACTATTCTAGATTTAATGTGCTACCCCCTAAATTCATCTGTTCTCTCAAATTCGAGATCTTTATATGTTACATAGCACTGCTTGAAAAAGGTAACTGAAACTAAAAATTAACCAATCGTAGCTTAGAATACTTTCTGCAATACTCGGTATAAATACCGCTAGCAAGTAAATACGTCAGCTTCCTTTCCCTAGCTTTCTCCTTCCAACATCTGGCACTGCTATGTCCACTTGCTTAAAACGACTTCGTATCCCTTCACCTGTATATATATTATTGTAATTGCTTATAATCTAGAAGTATTTTATCTGTGAAGAAATGGTTTAGTAAAAATTGGAAATTCTTCAAATTTGTTTATGTCAGCGTCATCTTTCTGTTTTTCCATTAAACCATCTAAGACTGCAAGCTGTTAAAGTATCCGATTCCTCCTACGCACCTAAAATACTACATTTTAATAAAGTCTGACGGGATCAACCTGGTGAAAGTTTCCCCCACGGAGTTCCGCTGACTGCGAAAACAAAAATAAAAAATTATTAATGCGTGCGTGAAGGTCACTGCGAGGAAATTTCCAAAAGATTCTGCTGCAGGTGTTCTCAACCGGTGGTACGCAAGAAAAACGTAGGTGGTACGCAAAGAAGCAAAGTTTTTTAACTATTAAATTCAAAAATTAAAACCCCAGCATCCTGATTGAGTTTTTTCACTATCACTCGTAAATTTATACGACCTGAGCTTTGTTCAAGAATGGTGGTGGTAGTAGTACTTTGTAGTGGTGGTACTAAAGGTTTTCAGTTTTTGATTAGATGGTACGCGTTAGTCAAAAGGTTGAGAACCGCTGTTCTGCTGCAAGTTTACTACGTGCTTTTTTTCCTGTGTATTCGCTAAAATGTTAATGTCGATCTCGGCATTATGATCGGTGAAAAAAATTGAAAAATCGTTGTGACGACATTTGGATGCTTCTAGTGAAATGTGTGCACGGATCATGTGATTAGTGAAATGTGTGCCATCGAGTGTTCAAGCATGTAATTAGTGAAAAGTGTGCATATCTTCCGAAAGATTCTAATGGTGTTTACGCGTGTCATCGAATATTCAAGTATAGTGTTTCAAAATGTTTCTCCAAAGTGTACTTTTGGTGCTTCTAAAAAATTGGCTATTCAGTGGTGATTATTTTGCAAATTTGTCAGTATTCAGTTTTCGGAAAAAAAAAATAAAAATTAATAATGTGGACAAGATCGCAAGCTAACTCTACAGAAAAAATTGAAATTGCAACAGTAAATATAGACAAATTTCAGTGTGCAGTGTTCGATGGTCAAAGTTCGGATATTCCAGTAGATAAATATTTTTTATTGTTCGAAAAGAAATGTGACACTAAAATAGTGGAGAGAAGGACAAGTCATTGGTGTTCTCCGAGTGAGTGCCTCCAAGGCAAGGCCTTATCTTTTTATCTACGAGAATGAGCGCAGTTGGATTGGAAAATCCTTTAGGATAAATTTCTTACGTATTTTTGCAGTGCGGAAACTGTTACTTTCAGTGGCTTTGTAATTGTACTTAGTCTTAATTCAATGACATTGACAAGTATTTCCGACAGAAGTTAAACTTTGCCGCGAGTTTAAAATTAGATTACAAATTTACAACTGACGTGTTGAATCAGGGACTATCAGAGCAACAGAAAATGTTGCTAACTGTACAAAATGTGCGTACGTTACAGGAATGGATATTTTTGGCTAGAAAAATTTTCCCATCCTCAAGTTCACAGGAACAACTTGATAACTCGTCGAAGCTACTGGCTAGGATCTTTACCTAGGCAGTCTCGGCCTCGGAGGTATACAAATCATAAACCTAGTGGTTCTGAAGGCTCCGAAAAGGTCACTAGTATGGGGTCTGGCAAGTCCTATAGCAGATGGCTCAGACCCAGTGTTCCCGGGGGCATATTTCACAAGTGCACATCTGTTTAGCCACCGAGGGAGTGGCTTCTAGGATGGACCAATGGGAATCCAGTCGTATGTCTGTTATGCCAACTGACCTTTCGCGTGCTTTAAGATTTAAGAAAGATGGTTGAAAATATTCTGCTACGCAATTTTCTGTACAAAATAATTAAAGCATCGTCGAGTTCTTCTGAAATTTTGCATTGCAAAGTTAGTTCAAATATAAGCAATTAGGAAGATTTCACTACCTGGTTGAAAGGATTTGAAATAAATGCAAACACATGTTGGATACTCCGCAAAAATATCCATCTGAAATATTAATTAAGTGGTGAATAAGATGAAGAAAGAAATATGTGAGAAAAATATTTACACCAATTATATATGTAAATAGAAGTCAGCAACTTTTTTTACAGTCTATATGAAAAAGATGTCCTATAATATAACAGCCAACACAGAATTTTACTAATTTGCATTCGTATACATTTAGTGTGTTAAATTTCACATTTAATAATTGCTCACTCTTAAATGTACTGTTTGCACAAGAAATACTCATAAAAAATAAATTTATCTTATTCACAATCAATATATATTCAATTTATTCACATATAACTTTTAATGTTAACAATGGATATAATCAGATCATGCACAATATGTATTTTGAATCTTACACTTAAAACATCAAAAGAATGCAAGCTCTGAAATAAGAAAACAATAGATTCATTACAATACTTCCAGTCCTTCTCAGCTCAATTAAAAAAACTATACACTTGAATTCTCTTAATCCACAGGTGTTAGTAAATGCATAATATTCGAGACTAACTGTAGCTCGAGTCATTTTCTCGATGTAAAGAGCGATAATATGCCGTGAACATCAATCCAAATATTAATGCGTGATAAAAATCGCGAAAGTGAAATGTCAGCGATTAATTAAATTCATAAAACGAAAGCACTACGAGATTTTCTACTTTTACGCCATACATTTATAACTGCGAAACAAATGCACTTTAAAACATAAACAACATACGCTCATATGCACGAAGATTTAGCGTCACAAGAGCAATAGAAGCTCATTGGTCCATTTTCGAAGCCCCTCCCTCAGTGGCTACGTTGATGTGCACTTGTGAAATATGCTTCCCGGGGTGGCGTCCCGGGAACACTGGGTCCCTCTGCGACGGGCAGCCTGAGCGACTGGAAATCATTCACTATGATTTGCTATTTGCCAGTCAACGACCGGTGTCGCAAAAGCTAAACGACCGTTGTCGCAAACCTGCTAAACGACCCGTGTAGTAAAAACGATGTTTCTTTCTCTTCAAGGTGCAAAGACGGAGGTTGAATTTCTGTGCCTGATTCTCAGGGGCTAAGGGACTCATAGTGCGGTTACATCTCACGAAGTGAGGAATGCCCAGATTGTTGTTGCTGGTGGTGTTGTTGGCCAGACACAAAAATTTTTAACTCCAAGGCAAAGTATACATCCAAATTTTTACCAGTCTCGGTATCATGCTGGCCTTTCTCAGGCGTTTTCCTGCTGGGTATTATGTTCCTCAAAATTAGGTATAGAGAAACTTCAAGCCACGACAAGTAGTTTATCCCTATAGGTCATTTCCTTCTTTGACTTATTTTAATGCAGAGTCTAAAAAAGTGTACAAAAATGGAAATATTTTAAGGTAAATGTTCACTTTAATAATCTAAATATCCCTGCTATTACTGAGACAGGGTCACAGGTTAATGTCATATCTGAAAATATTTAAAATTCTATTAATGCACAAATTGAAATTAGTGAAAGTAATCCCAACACAAAATTATATTATCTTTATCTGGAGGTCTTTCTGTGACTAAAGTAATTAAATCATCATGCAAAATTGGTAGACTCACTAATACTATAATATTTTACCTTGTGAATTCAAATTTGGCATATTTATTATTATCCTCATCTTGTGTTTTCTCACTTAAATTGCAATTGAATTTTAATAATTATGAAGTATATCAGTTTAAACGTATCGTAAGTAAAGGTATTCAATTAGATAAATATTTTCAAAATATTTTTGCATGTAAAAATAGTGTAAATACAAAAAAATTTGATAATTATGCTGAAAATAGTGAAATTGTGATCAAGTTCAAAAATTGTTAAGTAACTATAATCATATATTTGCTAAAAACAAATATGATGTGGGTTGTATCAATATTGAACCTCCACAAATAGGTTTAACTACAGAATTACCTACAGCTTCTCGACCCTATCGAGCATCTCCAAAAGATAATAGTGAAATTAAAAAAAAAAAAAAAAAAAAAAAAAAGATGAATTGTTAGATATTGGTATAATAAAACATTCCTTAAGTCCTTATGCTGCACCAGTAAGTTATAAAAGAGATGAACATGCAAAAACTAGATTGTGCATTGACTATTGAAAACTTAATGAAATTACTAAAACAGATTCTGAATCTATTCCTAGAATTAATGCTGTGTTAGATCAATTAACGAATGCAAAAACTATTTCTACATTAGACATAGCATCTGGCATGTAAAATCAAATGAAAAAGATACTGAAAAATTAGCCTTTACTATAAATTTTGGCATTTATGAATTCAATAGATTACCTTTTGGTTGGAAAAATTCCCCAACTGTTTTCCAAAGAGCCCTTACACAAATTTTAAAGAAATATGAAATTCAATTTGCTTTACATTAATTTGATGACATTATAGTATTTTCGGGAAATTTTGATGGACATCTTAAACATCTTAAGATCATAGTTGACATACGTGAGAAAGAGAATATAAAATTAAAACACTCTAAATGCAATTTTGCTAAAGAAAAAATAAATTTTCTATGATACGAGTTCAAGCAGCAAAATATAAGCCCAGTAATACAAAAAAAAATTCATGTCCCTAAAAATGTTAAATAATTACCTGTGTCAGAAGCCTAAAACCCAAAAAAGAATATTGCTCTTATGTGCGACGAATCAGACAAAACCAACTTGCGTCCAACAGCTTAATGCACAAACATGGGGACCAGTAGGACTTTTCTCCAGAAAATTGAGCGATACAGAACAAAAGTACAGCGCGTACGACAGAGAGCTGTTGGCAATATTTACCGCTATTAATACTTCAAATATCTGCTTGAAGGTACGAACTTTACAGCATTTACAGATCATAAGACACTCAAAAAAGCATTTTCCCAAAAGTATGACAAGCTCGCACCTCGACAACTTAATCAACTTAATTTCATAGGTCAATTCACTACTGAATATCCAACATGTGAGTGGTGCAGAAAATGAACCAGCCAGTGCTCTTTCTCGCATCGAAATGGTTGCTAATTTCATTCCTATTGACTATCAATCTGTGTCGCAAGCACAACAAAAGATTATGCAGAGCTTTTCAGCTCTGCTTTATCGTTTCCATCCTAAAAGTTTTCTATGACTTTCCGGAACAAAAGGACGGATTTTACCGAGTGAAATGTCGCAATACAGTTCTACAGAACTCTCAGACATTTTTAACTTCTTTGATTGCAGAACTGGATTTTCTTGGTCTAAAAGGGATTGGAGTACAGTGTCACGACACTGTACTGTCACGAACTGTATTGCGACACTGTCACGAACTGTATTGCGACATTTCACTCGGTAAAATCCGTCCTTTTGTTCCGGAAAGTCATAGAAAACTTTTAGGATGGAAACGATAAAGCAGAGCTGAAAAGCTCTGCATAATCTTTTCCATCCTGGACCTAAAGTAACAATGAAGTTAATTAGTGACCAATTTATCTGGCCCGCAATGAGAAAGGATGTCACAAACTTCACTCAAACTTGCATTCAATGTCAAAAGGCTAAAGTGTCTCGTCATGTACAGTTTCTTTTAACTACTTTTATAGTTCCAGATGAACGTTTTCCTCATATCAATATAGATTTGATTGGACCTCTTCCTTTATCTCAAGGAATGTCTTACTGTTTGACATGCATTCACAGGTATACTCGCTGGCCCGAAGCGTATCCATTGATAGGTATACAGGCAGAGACCGTAGCCACCGCTCTTTATGCAGGCTGAATCTCAAGACTCGGTGTGCCTGCGCAGATCACCACTGATCGTGGTAGTCAATTTCTAAGTGAAATCTTTCGAGAATTAGCTAAAAACTTTAGTATTCGCCTTTCTCATACCATCGTGTATTGCTCAGTAGTATACATGAAAAGGAAATTACTCAGTAGTATACAACGCCTCCTTTGCTCTGGCTATTACAAAAGGATACCGTACAAACATCGATAGTGGCAGCCACAATACTGGTGGGACTTTTGCCATTACATATTAGAGCAGCACAAGAAGCAGCAGTAACGACTGTTCTCCAATTACATCTCTGCACTACTTTTGGACCGCTATGCTATGATCCAGAGGAGTATGAAAAAAGGTCTCATAAATGCAACCCATCCTTCACACCATGGAAAAGGGGTTATAGCACACACCACCTCTCAGCACAGCCTCCATGAAAAAATAAGGCCAGTAAATGTCATCCATTCGTCTAACTACGGAAAAGGAGTCTCGGCCCACACATCATGGAAAGATGACTCTGACATAAAGGATCCATATTATGTTTATACGGATGGTTCAAAATTTGACAGACAAGTAGGCTGTGGCCTTATAGTAACTAAGAACAAGGAAACGCTGATAACATGGAAAGGTCATATGGGACAGAATAATTCAGTTTTCCAGGCTGAAGCAATTGCGATTCGCAAAGCTATCGAGTTAACAAGCCCCCCCAGTAGGATCCACTATTAATATTCTTACAGACAGCCTCTCGGTCATATATGCCTTACGAAATCCCAGACATCCTTCTCCTATCATAGCGGAGATTCAGGACACGCTGAAGGAGCATTCGTCAACAATGAATATCCTCATATCTTGGATAAAGGCGCATGGCGGCATTCAAGGTAATGAGGAAGCCGACAGGCTAGCAAAAGAAGCAGATCACAATATTGATGCACAATGCGCAATTACCAAACTCCCGTGGTCTCACATTAAAAAAGTGACAAGGACAGCAGCTCAGCACCAGTGGCAATGGGAATGAGACTCTACCGAACAAAGCAGGTGACAGGTGACAGCAGGACAGGGCACCCGGACGGCTTTCTATGACTACTCGAGTATTACCCTGGCCCTGCAACCATCTAGAGACTTCACAGTTGTAAGACGCTTAACAGATGTGTGCTCAATACATGCCACGTTACATCTATAGTATTATATGTGCACTGTCCATTACTGTGCTAATAGCCTTTCACGGCACGTCGGCTCGTGGATAACTAAAAAAAGTTACATTTCCATACTACGGATACACATACCATTGCTGTCCTAGCTACTTTAGTAAGCTTTGAGAATCTTATGCCAATTATGTTTATTGCATGTGCCCTATTCCGGCCTGCAGAGGTCTATGCCCATTTTTTCTAGCTTGTCCATTATGCTTTTAAGCTTTTGCCGCGTGCCTCGATGTTAGGAAGACCTATGGATATTACCATAAAGTTTCCCTCGATCGTCTCGAGTCATCCCCACAAATAACAAGATTTGTGACGGGGCACTGGCCTTTTCCCTCTTATTACTATGAGAGAGGAATTGCAAATATCGAAAGTTGTGTCTGTGGAGGCATTGGTAAACCAGACCATTACTTGACCCAATGCCCTCTAACCGCACAGTGGCATGTGCAGCTTCCGGAACAGGCAATTTCTCATAAGCGTTATCTGATCAAACAGCCAGCATTTCGCATCAAAATATGCAAGATAATGCAGAAACTGGAGGAATTGGGAACAGATTTGTGCAGTGGGGAATAGTTTCCTGTCAATCTTTCTTCTCTCTCTCTTCTATCTTTTTTCTTAATTGTATATATTATGAAACATGTATGTATTACGTCCACTATGTATGTATTATTTAACAGGCTCAATATATTATGAACTATGTAAGCAGGTATGAACTATGTAAGCAACTATGAACTATGTAAGCATGTATATGTATGAACTATGTAAGCAAGTATTATGAAAGATCTATGTATTATGAACTACTTGTATAGAAGCATGTAGTATGAACTATGTAACTATGTAAGCATATATTATGAACTATGTAACTGTAAGCATATGTTATGAACTATGTAAGCATGTATACAGGACCAATGTATGCCCTTATAGGCCCCATGAGGTGTTGCTCGGATAGTTGCGGAACCTGGACTAGACCCGAATAGTCTTAGTAAGCCGCACGGGTGTCCAGGTTCTGCTCTCAACTCAACTTATACCATCGTGTACCACCCACAAACCAAAGGCATCGTTGAAAGATGGCACATATCGCTTAAACTGTCCATAATGTGTCTTACATCTGTACACTGGATTACTGCATTACCTTCAGTTCTTTTAGGACTTCGGACCGCTTTTAAAAAGGAACTTAATTGCTCTCCAACCGAACTGGTGTACGGTCAAACTTTACGTCATCCAGGACAATTATTTATACCTCCCGACAGCAACAATCCGAAGAATGGCATCCTACAAAAATTAAATGACCATATAGGACACCTTCGACTGACTGCTACTACAAATCACTCCAAAAAACCGATCTTTGTGTACAAAGACTTAGATAAATGTTCTTATACGTTTCTACGTGCAGATGCAGTAAAATCCTCGTTGCATACACCGTACAGTTGTCTTTACAAAGTGCTTCAACAAAGTGATAAAAGCTTTAACATCTCTAAAAAATGACATGACATCACTGTGTCTGTCGACAGGGTAAAACCTGCTTATTTGGTCCCAGACGATGTATCTGAACCTCATAGTATAACTGATGTTCATAAAGCCTCATCACAGCAGCCAGCCTGTCCAGCAAACAAACAATCACCTGAAAAAAGTGCTCCTGTGAAAGCAAATTATCAAACTCGTTCAGGACGTCGTGTTCACGTTCCAAAACGATTTGTACAATACTAATTTTTTTTCTCTTTTTCAGATTTTTAGCGCATTCTTTTCCAGAAAGGGAGATGGTGTGGAGTTTTACCTTTCCCCCCACATTTGTTCAACATCTCTATTTCTCCTCCTAGCGCATGCGAAATAAGAATCTCATCTCTGAGCGACTGCAAAAAAGAACTCTTCCCTTCCATTTTTTACATTCCCTTCCATTTTTTTTTTTTTTTTTTTACATATCATATGCATATCAAACTTAATAATTGAGTCGACTACAGGAAAGTCACTTAATTTTTAAATGGTAGAGGAATATCCTATCATACCTTCCCCCTCCCAAAGAATAAACCGATCAGAGCAATTATCAAAAAAATACCTTCCTTTACCAAACCTGAAAATATTCTAGAGGTATTAAAAGAAAAAGAAATTCCAGTTTTATTCATAAAACAAATCACCAGAAAGCAAGATAATAAAATAATAAAACTCCCACTTTTCTTAACTGAAGTTGAACACAAAGTAAAAGGTAAAAAGATATACAAAATAACCCACATATTAGACCTCTGAGTTGTATTAGGTACTTTCGAAACCACACCTGAGGCCCACCAGCGGCCGAGCGGTCAAGTCGCTGAACACTGGTAGTTCGGTCCGAGGTTCGAATCCCGCGAACGGGTTGGCTGCATGGGCGTTTTCGTGGTTTCCCCCCCCATGTGTAACGTGTATACTAGCCAGTTTCCCTTAGAAAGTCCTCCACGAAAGGCATCCCTCCCCTTAGGCAGAGAGCCCTAGTGTTCTTTGCCATAATTAAATACACCACACCACATCACCAAAACCACACCTGGACCAAACAATGTCATAAATGTCAAAGATATGGCCACAGCAAAATCCACTGCCACCACAAAGCAAGATGTCTCAAAGGACATAATACATATTTATGTAAATAAGACAAAAAAAAAAAAAAAACCTGCCAGGAAATGTGTTGCCTGTGCGGAGGTCCACAAGTATCATCTTATCATGGGTACGAAATAAACCCCGATACCGTAAAACACAAAATCGCTCAAAAAGAAGCTCAGAAAGCATCCAAAAATTTACCACCACCAAAGGAAGAAAATGTCCCGCCAATGCCATCAAAACCTAAAGTTGAAAATGCTAATCAAGCAGCTCAAGCACCAGCCAATCAGGAAGCCGATTACTCCACCAATACCATACCCAATTTTCTAAATTGGATTGAAAATACATTTTAACAGGCTAAATCTTCATTTGAAAGATCTATACGTTTTAAGTCAATCCTGGAAAAAATCCAGATTGGCAGAGAGGCCTTCGAGTTAATCGCAAACACAAATTATGAATTCTAGGCTATATCGCCAAGCGTATCATCCTTACACCACTGCTGCAAGCAGTTTAAATGCTGCATTTTTGACCTCAATTGCATACAGCACAAGAATTTAGAAATAATAAATTGCTCTTAATCAGTATAACATAGACCTATTTTTAATCAATGAAACCCACTTCAGGCCTTGTAATAGATTCAATTTGAAAGGATGCAGGATCTATCGAAATGATAGAATGCATAACAGGGGCGGTGGCACCTTAATATTACCAAAACATTATCTTCAATCAACTTCTTACAATATTCCAGGTTCTACACATAGAGAACACAGCTATCATAGTCCACTCAAGAACAAACGAGCCGTTCATCTTTATTGGAGCATATAATCCCCCAAAGAATAATATTACAGACAATGATTTCAAGGTTTTAACAGACAGTCATCTTCCCATCATCATAGCTGGTGACTTTACTTCAAAGCATCCTACATGGAACTCAAGAAATACCAATCCAAATGGAGTTATTCTTCTAAACTTCCATAAAATAATGATTTAATCATTCATGGACACACCAGCCCTGCCAGATATCCCCATACAGGATCATCTGAAGTTTTAGACATTGTCATTACCAAAAATATTCCACATACTCCATATCTTGAAGTCTTAATTAAATTCCGATCATCTGCTGGTCAAATTCATATTATATGGATTTGAATGGTTCCCGCCTATAAAGAAAATAACTAACTGGGAGAAATTTAATAAGATACTGAATAAATTACCAGCACGCCCCAGATTATCCAATATTTCTGATATCGAGACACAGATAACTAAAATCAACATCCGCATTAAAATAATTTATGATAAATCTATAAAATTAGAAGAATTTCAGAAAACTTCCCTTCCAAATCACATCATAAAAAAATAAAAGATAGAAATCGCACTGTCAAATTGTGGCTATGAACAACAGATCCTACAAGCAATAAATTAATGAATGGTAAAATCCATGAAATAAACTCACGACTCACCGAATACGGATCTGAAGGTTGGGACGACTTATTAGATCAAAATCTCGTATGAAAGATTGCAAAATCGCTCCGGAGATCTCAGCATCACAATATTGGTCCGCTAAATACACCTAATGGCATAGCTCATTCCGAAGCCTATATGGTAGAGGTACTGGCTAATCATCTAGAAATTACTTTTGCTAATAATAATATGCATGATGAAGAAACAGAAAATTAATTAAAAAATTTCATACTCATCTATCTGATTGAATTGGCATAAATCGTCTCACCCCCCACCTCACCCATGGAAACTAATACCATTATTCAAAAATTAAAACCAAGAAAAGCCCCAGATTATGATGGCATATCAAAAAAAAATTCTAAAAGAGCTCCAAAGGACATATATTGTACTTCTCACAAACATTAACGCTTATCTTCGCCTCAACTATTTCCTGCAACAATGGAAACACATAAATATCATCATTTTTTTTAAATCGGGCAAGAATCCCAAAGATGTCAATTCATACAAACCTATCAGCCTTTTAAAAAAGTACAGGGAAAATCTTCGAACGAATGCTCCAAAAACGATTAATGCAGCATTTAGAAGATAATATAATTCAAAATGAGCAGTATGGATTTTGATCAGGGCATAGTACTCTGCATCAACTTTTAAACGTAACAGAATACATTTCTGAAGGTTTTCAAAAAAGAATACTATTGCAAGCTGTTTTCTAGACCTTGAGAAAGCTTTCGACAAGGTGTGACATGAGGGTTTACTCTTTGAACTACACCTTGCTAGGCTGCTTAGCAATTTCATCAAGTTAATGAGAAGCTTTAATGAGAAGACTTTTTGTTAATGAGAAGACTTTTGATGAGAAAGACTTTGATGAGAATTAATGAGAAGACTTTTTGTTGTTTGACTTCTAAATTAGTAATGCGAAGCGTTTTGAAAAACAGAACATTCCAAGTCAAAATTAACATAACTCCTTCCTCAAGAAAAATAATCAGAAGTGGAATGCCCCAAGATAGTGTCTTGGCGCCCTGTATCTTCAATTTATTCACAAATATGCCTATTCCTCTAAGTTCGAAAGGATATGCCTATTCCTCTAAATTCAAAAATAGTAAAACATGCCTATGACACGACTATTTTAAACAAATCTCTTCAACTCCAGCTGGCAGTTGAAAAACTTGAAACAGCGATTAATACCATCACACTACTGCAAAACTTAGAAGCTGAAAATAAACCCTTCAAAAAGTAATATATTATTATTCAAAAGACATTGCAAATTTACTCCAGTAGAAATAAACATCAAAATAAACCATCAACCTTTCGATTACAAACAGCATCAAATATCTTGGCGTCTACTTCGACCGACAATTATTATTCAAAGAGCATACAGAATACGCATTAAGAAAATCAATTGGAGCTAAAATAGCACTACATTCCCTCATAGGAAGAAAATGAAAATTAAACATCAGTATAAAGAAAATAATTTACATTACATTATTAAGACCGATGCTTCTCTACGCAATTCCTGTTTGGACCACACTATTCAAGACTTTTCGAAAGAAGATACAAGTTATCCAAAATAAAATCTTCCGAAAAATTTTAGATGCTCCTTGGTTTGTTCATAACCTACAAATCCACGAAGAATTAAAAATTAGACCAAGATCAAATCCTCACCACATGAATTAATTTCTTTGAAAAAAATCAAACACTCCAAAGACTAGCATAAACAGAAACAAGTTGATTTCGACCCCACAACTAAGCATGCAGCAAAAAGACCCAGGTTCATCTTTCACAATATCAAGTGGTGATATATATCCCATATATCAAATGTAAATAGTGCTTTTAAGAGACTTTGTTTATCTAATTCTTCTTTGCAAAGATATAGACTTTGTTTCCCTTGCAAAGTTCCAAAATAGCTGTACATAGTTGTATTTATCTTCAAAAAAACTTTGTTTTATTTTCTCCTTATATAGACTGTTCTCCTTTTCATCTTGAAAAGCTCTAATTTGTGTATATTGTGTTATCAATGTTATTCCATCCCCACAGTGCCGTACAGAAACGTGTAAATAGTGTAAATATTGTATATATATATATATATATATATATATATATATATATTGACTTTGTGCTTTTTACAAACCTAAGGCTAATTGTGACTTTGCGTGCAAAGCAAAACTTTGTATCATCTACGTAACTAATTCCCAAACTTTACATCGAAACGTGTATTTAAACCACAAATACACAAAAAAAAATATGAAGATGTGTTCGAACGGCTCTTCTAATAAATTCGATCAAGTTACGTACTCTAAGTATTTGTTTATGTTTTGCCTATGAACTCTAGTAACCAACGCCTTATGGCATATGACCAAGTTAGGCAGTGAAAGCAGAACCTGCCAAAGGCTACCCATACCATTCATAATCAAAGATCACAGTTCTGAGCGGTCGAGAACCTTCAATCTCATTTATGGACTTTGTGTTCTGAAATCTGTGAGTGATTTATTATCATTTGCGTTTTCTTTTATAATTAATTATTAGGATTTTGAAATGTTAATTTCTAAGGCATGAGCATTCATTTTAATGTTAGATGAAAAACTGAAATGTTGCTGGTTACTTAATTAATAACTCAGAAGGTGTGAGTTTTAAAATGTTTAATTGACATAACTTAAATTAACTGTATAGATGAGGGAAAATCGCAATGTTTCATAATAGAAAGTATCACTGATTTAATGTGTATTCAGTATTATATTAAGAAATTTAATTAATTACTAAATGTTTTGTTCAGTGATAATGATACATTTGTGATAAAGTAAATTACTAATAATTTGGTCATGATTTTGAGTGTCAAATATAAAATCGTGAGTAATTTTTAGATAATGTTTTGTAGGGGTAGTCTGGCCAGCTATTTAAAATTATAACATTCTACAAAATTTAATAAAGGTTTTAAATGATTTAATACGAATTTTATTTGGTGGTCTTCCGAAGTCAACCATGTGATTCTTACGGAAAAGTAGTAGGGAAATTAATTTAGTAATGCGGGGTAGTAAGGAAATTAATTTTTAAAGTGTGTTATAACTATACGATCGGATTAATTATTTTATTTAGAAATTGTGATTGACTTCCTACTTGTGGGATTTTACCTTCCCTGATGCTTTGAAGTGTCCTGAGTTTATATTTAAAAGAAAAGTGTTTCTGGCTATCGCTAGATTTATACTGAAATTTATGTGTTTTCAGGAAAGTCACTGGATTTAGTTTTATTTTAATGAGAGATAGCTTGTTGATGAATTTGATGCTGAAATACATTCTCACATTTTGCATTTTGTTTGGATAAGTAATTATTTTAATTTTTCTGTTACATCCAAAACACCAGGGAGGATACTTCTTTTCATTATTGACTTAAAGAGTTTGAGATTTAGAATTATATCATTTATTTTACTGTGTTGATGATTTATGTGATTCAGTCTAACTTAAAGTCTTAGTTTTACAATCACTAATCACTTGGAGATTAAACATTTTATGGATTTATTTGTTTTTCTTTTCTCCCCCCCCCCGCTTTTTTTGTCGCGGGACCAAAAAAGTTCAGTTCACTCAGTCGTGTTAATATATATAACTTTGGTACCAACGAATTTTAGGTTCCATCACCTTTTTCTCTTTAACACCACTATCTGGAGTTACTAACATTTCCAGTGATGTTCCTAAGAACACCCTACCCGAATTATATTTACAACACATTCATATATGAAACTAGCAGAGATTTTGCTCATATACAATATCTTTTCGTGTTTGCAGTCCAATAAGATCTATATACAACGTATGCAGTACAATAACATAAATACATATATAAATACATTTAAAACATAACTATAGAAACATAACAATCTAACTAAATTAAACATTAGAGGTTTGCATATATAAATTTACGATCATTTAAATTTTAAAAAGATCATTGCTTAACTAAATACAAATCCATTTAAAGTTTTCAAGTAAAATTAAAATATTTAAAAATATGCTTTAAAGTGCACATGTTGTAATTATTATAACTAAGATAAAATTTTAATTACTATGTTTAGTAGCTAAATGTCTATTTCAGTTCTAAAATGACTACAGAAAGACACATTGCAACCCTTCAGCATTACAGTTCCAATTTTCGCGTAGGTTGACAGGCGTGAAAATTTCGGGGACTTACGTACCCCTATATTTTACACTAACAATGTCGCGGTCAAGGATTTATATATTAAAATTTCGGGAGATAAAGTATACAGTCAAAAGTCTTTAATCCGGACTCGTCGGGACTTCGACGATTCCGGATTATCGTTTTTCCGGATTATAGATCAGCAGTTTAAATCTGGTAAGATGGCATGCAGAAATTATAAAATTAAAAATATGAAACCTTAATTTATGAAATAAAGAGCAATTGTGATCTAAAGGGTACCAAAATTTACCAAAAAAATAGCTTAATATTTATTTGTTTACTTTATTAAACATTTCTTTCTACGCGCGCATGCGTAAAGCATACATTACGCATAGTCGAAATTAGAAAATTGCAACCAGAAAACTATTTGATGTGTATTCGTGATATTTATAATGACGAGGAATTTGATTTAAATCATATCAAAGACGGAGTACATCGAGATGAAATGCTTACTACATTTAGTAAGGAATTATAAGCCGAATAAAATAAAAACATCTGCCCTGAAGGTAAGGATAGTGCTGACAGATCAACTTCCAGTTCATTGCGCGCTGCGTCGTTCCCCCCCCCGCGCAGTGCAGTGTGAAATTGATAAACAGATTTCGGAATGGTTAGAGAAACAAAGGATATGCCTTTAGCCATTTTTTGGGCGAATTCCACTTTTTGTTTGAAAATGCTTTCGTAGTCTTATGATACATTGTCAAAACGAAACATGCTTTCGCTTTGTAGATCCTTCGGCAGCTCCAGAATCGGAAATTCTTTTTGACATAATTGAAAGTTCAAGCTTACTTTTATAAAATTGTTTTAACAGTCTGCTAGAAATAATAAGCCGGATCCAATTAGAAGATTAAGGAACAACGCAATCTGCAACATTAACTGAAATAGATAATTTTAGCTTAGCTTATACCGTCCGTTATACATTAAACGCGCATGCGTAAATGTATTATGCGCATGCGTTAACGCATTATGCGTTCCTGCATGCGCATTCCGACCCTGGTTCGAATATCTCGTACTGGATAGCGGCAGGGGTATTTCTCGGTTTTCCCATTTCTAACATAAACATGAACTAAAATCCCTTAAATTGTCCCCCTCAAAGATATAGTTCTTCTCGTAGATACATGGAAGATATAGCTATCTCTTCATATGTTTTGCCTTAACCGACTAGGGAGGAAATAAAAGCTAAGCAAATAATTTTATAACAACGCTTTCCTTATAGGCTCAGTTTCAATTATTTTTTAATGTACAATTTTTCTCACGGGGAAAAATAATTGCACAGGGGTGTAAAGCGGAGACAGAATTTGTTTATTTTAGCTGCAAGCATTTGTAACGGTGTCTACCATAAAACTGCTGACACTTTTATTTATATATTTTATTATTACACTTATACCATAAAACTGCTGACTTTTTATATAAATCGGCGCTGCTTTGCGATTCAGATATGTAAACCAGGGCGAATCGCTAATCCGATTAGCAAATAGCATATAACGAAGACCCGGCATAAAGTTGTCCGCGCCTTTATGTAACACCTTTAAATGTATTCTCTGTATGCATGTTCAGCGAGCTCTGGACTTTATTCTGATGAGATTTGCGTAACTGGGTATCAGAAGTAATGTACTCTTGCAATAGCAGCTCATTACACGGAATCTCCAAGCATGAATGATGGAATTTCATGAGGTCTGTGCATATATTGCGTTAAATGGACTGAACATGTTTTTATTTAATTCAGTCACACAAAACAAACACAAACAAAAATTTCAGTATATGTACGATTAATACGACAGACGGGTATAGTAATACACACTTTTGGTCCATTCTCCGGCAAGAAACATTTGCAGGTGCTTGTACTCTTTTTGTATTTTGCAAGAAAGATATCAGTTCTTTCGCAATGAATCTGACTTTGATAAAGCGCCATAGGAATAATTTAAAAAGGTAGGATCAGGCTTTCGTATGGATAATGGGACAGATCCATTTGTGTCAATCCACCGTGCTAGAAATCGAAAATTCAACTTGTAGGGTTTATATTTATTTTAACTAACATTTATTTTAAGTTTAAACTATCTTTCCTGTCAAGCCTTAATTTTCCCTGGAATTGCCAATGCCAGAGTATGTAAATTTTAGTAGAACGCGCAAAGTATTCAAATTTTAAGCAGAAGTAATTTGAGTTAAATAGAAGGGAAATGAATTCGTAAGTGTGCTTTCTTGCTTCACGAGCGTGAAGGTGGCTAGGTAGAAATTGAAGAACCGCGCGTTTCGGCCTGTGTGCTTGCCTCGGCAGATAGTTGAATCTTTCAACTTAATATTCAGAAAGTTTGCTGAAATATCAGCTGTATCTTAGAACGCGGTTAAGTTAGTTACGTTTAGAGAGCCTCGTAGGTAGTAACTTGTTATTATTCATTTTTAGTTTCTTATTTTATTTTACCGCCGGGTCAGCGTAGTTTGTGAGCGTCAAGTGGACGCATCTGTAACTTTTAAAGTAGAATAAAAAGGGAATTAAACCCTTCTTAAAAGTTTTGTGTACTTTCCAGTTCATAGCAGTCACTACTATTGTTGCGTGTAGGTTGGGGCCGCACAACACTACAAACTTGTCTGAAATATGATTTACAAATTTCGGCATGTTCTATAGATCTGCAACTCAGCGTCTACTTGCCATTAACTCCACTGGCAATTTATGTACTCTTAAAAAGTTGATGCACATAATCTTTTTGACCATAGTGAATTAAATAACAGCGCATTCAATACATTTCATATAATAAATGTTTCACAGACACCCCATAAATACCCGCTAATCATTCTCCAAATTCCATAGGTCGAAGGTTCTCAACTGGTGGAGAATTTCTCAATTGGGGAAAATTTCACGTTTTTAGGGAGATTTGTTTGACATCAGAAACAGAAACTATAACAGAAACATTACAGCAAAGATCGGCTACCCCGTGGTTGAAAACATGTACTCAGATTGATCAAAAAAAAAAGTTAAACATAGGTTTCATATAAGCTCAGCCAATCAAATGGAAATGTTTTCTTACATGTGGGGTTTCCTCGTAGAAGGGTGTCCGCTTTGGCGGACACCCAATCGCGTATTTCCTTAATTAAATCAACTAACCAACCATTTTCTTTATATTTATGTTATATATTAATGTATCTGTTAACGAATGTATAAATAATATCCAGTTATTAAATAGAGAAGGTGTTTACACATTTTTAGAACCATTTTAATAAAGAATTATATATATATATATAAAAGAAAATGCTTTGAAATAATTTTTGGCAACAGCTTGTTGTTTATGATGAGAAATACCCTTTGTTACCTTTAAATTTATTCTTCTTTCAAAATGTCGCAGGTATTGTGAATTAAAAGATACATTTGTGCTCTTTCCAAAGAGAAATATTGCTATTCCATAATTCAAAAATGCTGTTAAATGCATGGTATTAAAATTTTTAAGTGTGACGTTAGCAACATTATTAATCAGAAAGTAAAAAAATCCGTGAATAATTACTTCTGTACGGAAAAGAGCAAACGAATACTCAAAAAAGGTACGTACTGCCTCTAATGTTCCTAATGTTAAATCGTTGGCAACAGTTGAGCGATATGTCGAACTTTGCATGAATATTATTTAACAGGAGATAAACGGAAGCACTTTAATTTCTGCACACTTTATTTTTTAAGTAATTAAAAATAATTTAACACTTATCAAAATGTTTTATATAGTATGTGGAAATTGAATGAAAATTGCATGCATTGTTCTTAATACGCACTCAGAATCAGTTTCCTTCCAAATTCCTCCCCGAAAGCATCTCCGCCCTAACCATATAGATGTTGCATGCTTTATCTTATTTAAAAAACTTAGGACCTAATTGCAAATATTTTAACATGCATCATTTTATTTTTTCATTTAGCCATCGAGTTTCAAATTTTTGACTAAAACACTTGTAGAGACATTAGGATTTTTTTGGAAGCAGGAAAGACTAAAAATAGCAAACGCCTTCGCCGGGAATGTTTCGGGAACCACGGATTCCCTTCGCCGGGAACCACGAACCTCTGGAATACCGGCCCAGCGTGCAGAACCACTACACCATGAAGGCACGTTAGGAAAGTGGGAGAAATACCTTATATACTGCCCTTTTTAAAGGGCGACTGAGGTTTTCAGGGGACCCAATCGCCAAATCCTAGGTGTGGAGAAACCTCATCCAACACCCTTCTAGTTCGGGTGTCACTGTAGAGACATTAGATATTTTTGGAAGCAGGCAAGATGAAAAATTAGCAGCGCCTTCGCCGGGAATCGAACCACGGACCTCTGAGATACCGGTCCAGTGTGCAAAACCACTACACCACGAAGGCACGCTAGGAAAGTGGGAGAAATACCTTATATACTCCCCCTTTTTAAAGGGCGACTGGGGTTTTTAGGGTACCCAATCGCCGAATCCTGGGCGTGGAGAGTCATCATTCACAACCCTTTTTAGTTCGGGCGCCACTGTAGAGATATTAGAATTTTTTGGAAGCAGGAAAGATGAAAAATAGCAAATGCCTTCGCCGGGAATCGAACCACGGACTTCTGGAATACCGGCCCAGCGTGCAAAACCACTACACCACGAAGGCACGCTAAAAAAGTGGTAGAAATACCTTATGCACTTTTTGGGGTATATTCATTGTCAAATTCAGATTTTCTATTAAATATATTTTGGCAAAGCAATTAATACCTTTCCTAGTAATTTTAGCCGGTTTAATTGTTTTCTGGTAATATAATAAATAACAACTATCCATTTCACATTTAAACAATCTCATTGTCATCAGATCGCAATCTTGATTGCCTTTCTCTGCATTACCAATATTGCGTTCTTTTTTGAAACGGTTAAAACAAATAATTGATCTAAATTCACAAGTACCATATTTTACATATTGCAAGATAATACAAAATGTAAAAATTTGCAAAACGTATTCATATACCGATTAATAATACTAATGATGATTTTTTCATGTCTTGAAACTGTTTTAAAAGTAGCAGATTACTATTCAATCTGTTCTCCTTTTAGGAATAAATTAAGAAATAAAAATTGGCTACGTTTCTTTCAACAGTATATGTATTGAATAACTAAGACTTTTCATTCATAATTTTGTATTACATTTAGTCATCAATTAAACCTGTTGCTAAATAAAATTTTAAAAGAAAGAGAGAGAGAGAATTTTATTTCCATATTTTTTCTTACAACTCTGTTAATCACACTCACCATGAAATAAGATAAGTTTTCTATGCAAGTGATGCATAGATACTGAATTATTTATAATATTTTTGCAAATTCATCAGAGAATTTTATAAAACAAATTCATAATCAAAATCGCTGTTGTAGTTGCAAGATTCTAGCTTTATTAAAATTACTTTGAAGGCTTGATCTTTACTTGAACTGTGAAACGACTATTCGCTAAGTTCAATATGTCAGTTACAAGACATAAGAAGGAGGAAAAGATCCTTTTATTCAACTCAAGAACAATATATACAGTTGGCACTCTTCGCGCTTATAGTGCATCCCAAATACTTTTGGCCACAACTCAAAATAGAAACGCAGAATTAAAACTAATCCTAAGCTGAATAAATCAGCCAAAGCTGCACAGAGATATTTAAACGCGTAGTTTGCTCTTGGCCCTACCACCTACGTAGACTAACCGGCAATTAAAATGCACGGCCATAAAATAGCAAGGTTAAGTAGCAGAGGAACAACGTGGCCGAAAGGCAGAACAGAGCTTAAATAATAACTTTCTACCATAAAACGCTATCACAGTAACATTCTCTGGATATAAAATAAAATATAATCCCTTTGGCTACCAAAGCTCGACAGTATCGCGTCAGGCGTAGTGCGGGAGATGCCGACCCCTTTTATTCTTATCTCCACGATTAAATCCGATGACATATGAAAATATGTGAGTATAATACAGAGTTCGTTGCTTTATTTTTGACTTCCTTAATTTATTCCTTCTCTAATACGTTTTCAAATTTTTAACTTGCATCTGGATTTGGAAATTTTTTAATTTTTTTAATATTCATTTTAGTTGAGTTATGAGAAAATTCTAACTATTAATAACAGTTTATTTAGTTTTCTACCTTAACTTGAAAATTATGGCGGAGTTTTAAATAACCTTCCGCTTTTTATGGAATAACAAAAAGATGACAAGAAAACTATCAAACTGATATAAGATGTGTAGGAATATTAGGTTTGTCGAAGCAGGAAAAATAAAAAAACTCGCCATGCTGTCGCCGTGATTTGAGCTCCAGAGTTTTCCATGTTAGGCGAACGTGCTTTCCAATTACACTATGAAGTCAAGCAAAACTTTACAAGTAGCTAAACAGACAGTAATTGGGCAAAACAGAATGATGTCGTAGTAAAGATAAGTAATATAGTTAATATATGTTATGAAATAGTGTAATTTTACATGATATACATTTAAGCTCCTTTTAGAAATCATATGCTAAAAAAGTATGTATTTTACCTGATACTGAACAAATTAAAAAAAAAAAAAGTAAAAAGGTATAAATTGGTCCAGCACCACCCTCCAAATTGTGTATTACAGTTAAAATAAAATGAATTTTTATGATGGAGCAAAGATTTTCAAATTTTTGTTTGTGCATCCCTTTCACCATTGGTAGAAGATCATCCCCCCCCCTGCTTTTCAAAACTCGAAATATACAAATATTTATATACATATTTATCGTCATATAGAAGATTTTTTAACGCACTTTATATATTAAACAACAAAAAGTGTAGAAAATGTTAATAAATATAAAAAACCTGCATACAAGTAGCTTTTGTTTTAATATATATATATATATATACTAGTAACCCAGATGGTATAGTGGCTACTGCAATACCAAAGGACCAGGGTTCTAATCCCGGAGTTGTAATTGTCCGTACCTTCATAGGGGGCAGAACCCGCGTGTTAAGTGCTTAAATGTTCAAACTAGAGGTGGTGGTAATTCTTGCCGCGTTTTTATTTTCCTCCCCGCATGAAATTTTATTCTTTTCCAGATAATGCATTTCGAAATAAATAGCGTCTTTCCAACTTGAAAACTGATGAATTGCAAATATCATTAATAGTATTGAATTCACATCCATTAAAAAGAGTTTTGATTCTTTTTTGTTAATGCTTTATTGTATTGTTGCGTGCGTACGGATTCGTAACAGATTGAATGCACAAATCCGATAAAAGGTTAATAAAATTTATTCTTATCAAAAGAAATATAACAGAATGCTGGAATTTTCCTCAGGGATATTTGAAGGTGTTCACAGTATCACGCAATATAATCAGTAGTTATCCTTAAACTACTAACAACGTCAAATACAACGTAATCCACAGCGCAGAGAAGGCTAATTCGATCAGCAATAACAACAGCAGCTAACTAAACAACTGAGCTGTCTGGCATTTTAAAGCTTTCGATCGGTCGCGAGAGAGTTCTAGTAACTTGTTTAAGTAGTAGATTTTTGTCGAAGCTTTTAGTTCTACCGGTTTCAAAATCTGGCAAACAGGATCGTTGCATAAGTGTTTTCGTAGTTGTCTCAATTTTTAAAGCGAATGCAACCAGTCTCCCTCAGAAAGTTCTCCACAAGGTCATCCTTACCCTAGGCAGATAGCCCTAATATGCTTTGCTGTAATCTAATAAATTCATTCGAACAGAATGGCTAATATTTTCAACGAACAGATTTCTTTTTCATATGTTACGCAAATGGCCACAGACAGGCCAGTCTACAAACATGAACATACAATGACTATATAAAAACACAGCACGAATTTCATCGTAGGCAACTGCTACCAAAATGCATAGCCTCCTTTCAAGCGTCGCTTATATTTTTTGGACTGTCGTATTTTACTTATAAAGAATTCTAGTTATATGATTATAACTCCGGCATTTATTGTTTTCGACTTCACAAACGACTTTCAGAGCTATAAAGTATTAAAACTGCTGCCTATTAGTCAAAAGAAGAAAATAATTCTTGGAGTGAAGTAATGAATATTAAGATTCGAAATAGCATGTAGTTTCATATATATGATGATTAGAGATTAGTCTGTCTTTCTAATAGCAACCTATTAGAAAAAACCAAAACTTATGACTGGTGAAAAGCTTCTGTGCTTTTCAAAAGGTTTGGTTTTTTGGTTTTATTCGATTACGGCAAAGCACTCGAGGGCTCTCTGCCTTAGGGAAGGGATAGCCTTCGTGGAGGACTTTCTAAGGAAAACTGGCTCGTATACACGTTACACATGGGGAAAACCACGAAAACACCCATGCAACCAGCCCGTTCGTGGGATTCGAACCTCGGACCGAACTACCAGTGTTCAGCAACGTTACCGCTCGGCCGCTGGTGGGCGCTTTTCAAAAGTAATACCATTTTACAGTACTAAACTATCAGCATTCTTTCATATTTTCATGTCGCCGAAAGAGGTTCACAAAAATTTGGAAAAACTCTATCGTGTAATTTTACTAATATTTCTGAAATTGCACAAAATGGAAAGAAAGCACAAAATATCTGTGAGTAAACAAAAATTAGAATTTTTCTTTATAATTATGAGAAAATATTTTTTCTCTTTCATTCAAATCTGATACCACTGGTGGAATGAATAATTGTAGGAAGTTTGGAGATAAAAGAAAGTCTACAGAACATCATGTATGATGAGTATTTGAACTTAGAGTGAACATTTCTTTGTTTAAAAAGGAAAGTATATATGCTTCAATTTTACAAAATACTAATTTATATGGATATAAATCAATCAATATAATTCTGTCATTAATGTTTTCCATTGCTAAAGTAATAGTTCAGTAATAAACGTATCTGGTTCATAATTTCCTAAAACATTTACGTGAATTAGACACGGAATAAAATATTTTGATATGATCCATTTAGTAAGACAATATGTTTTCGAACTGCATGAAATGTAAAAGCACCACTTAAAATGCACGATATATTACTCTTACACACAAGACGTAAAGTTACTATTTCGGGTTGCAATGTCATTTGAATCCATGATCTCATTGTCTCTAGATGCTGAATCTATAAGGTATTTCTCCCGCCTTCTTAGCATGCCTTCGTAGTGTAGTGGTCAGCACGCTCGACGCGTATTCGAGAGGCCCGTGTTTGGTGTCCCGGCAAAGGCGCTGTTCATTTTTCACATCTTCTGCTTCCGAAATAATCTAATGTCTCTACAATTCTAGTTTACTAAATCAGTAATAAGCCTTTTTAAGTAAACGTTTAAATAACAGTTGATCAATAAGTCTTCATCATTCCCTCTTTCATGGAGAGTAGTGTGCTACTCTCCGTACAAAAGGTAGAGAGGGTCCACTTACTTAATCAGCAATCAACCTTTCTAAGTAAACACTTGAATATAATTGATAAACCTTCATCATTACCTCTTTTACGTAGATTAGGATGCTACGCTACGTAAAAGAGGTAGAGTAGGGTCCCTGTACTAAATCAGCAATCAGCATTTCTAAATAAACAATTAAATATCAGTTGACTGATTGGGGTGCCCATGAGTGGCCGAGCCATAAAATCACTGAACACGTTTATCTCGATACAGGTTCAAATCCTGGAGAATGGGCATGCTGCATGTTAGTTTTCAGGATTTTTTCCAAGATACAAATTAGTTTACTTTAAAAAGTCTTTCCCAAAGGTATCCCTCCCCGTAGGCAGATAGTGCTGGGGTTTTCTACCTTAATCAATTAACTGAACATATACTTGGAGTGGAATGTGTTCCGGACCCCGCGGCAGTGGTGTAAGATCCATTTATTATCTAGAGATTCGTTTTAGTCATTCGCCGCTGTAAATACATGGGTTCCAAATAAGACTCGAACCCGGATCTCGCTGTATTGTAAAATTACATTGCATTGCTAAGCTGACGACAAGAAAGGTAGTCGTAGTATTTATTTGAATGTTAGCTTATTCTTCAAAGAAACAATTGTTTCTTCACATATTGGCTAAAAATGTATTAAAATGTTTACTTTGAGAAAAAGTGTTTAGGGGATGGCAGAAATAACTGAGAAATTTGCAGTGTTTGAAGCTGAACTTGGACCCTTCGAACTATTCACACGGCAAAGATGTTTTTATTCCGTATCAGTTGAAACTGATTTTAGTGATAAAGTAAAGAAATTAATGACACTGGCAACTGCTATTTGAATAATATTAAAAAAAAATTTATGAAATGTTGAAACTAGTCAAACTCTTATAGCAGCGTGATTCATCTCAAGTTATTTTATTTGAATTTTCTTTTTTTTATTTTTTTTACAGAGTGTAAAACGAATGGAGCTTTCATATCCATTAGAACTTTTTATTAATAAAAATTTTTAAGTAAATGTTTTACTCCAGTACTGCAATCTGATCCGTTTTAAAACTAAGGAGAGAAATGTTATTCGACAGAAGCTTAACTGCGTTAATTTCATGTAACATGCACAACCAACTGGAAGAACTGCTAATGAGTATAAAATATTGTAACCCGTTGCACTGCACATCGAAATCTCTATTTTTATTTATATTTCTCGAAAATTTATCCTAATAATCTAGTTTAAATGTTATTTCTTTAATCGGAAAGGTAAGATCAATAATGTTTTTACTGTTGAGATTCTATTCTAAGTTTTCTGAAGCACATTTCACATGAATAATCAGTTACTCGAAGTAATTAGCTATTGACTTATCAAATATTAATAATTTTGTTACGGGAGAAAGCATGCTCAATCTGAAAATAATAAGGTAGTGAGGCACATATAATAAATAATACCTCAGGTGAATAAATAAATAAAATTCTCGAAATGCATACTAACTGAAAGTTAGCTAAGCACTTCACTAATCATAAATTTCCATCCTCGGTATTTAGATTAAAGTTGTCGCTTCAAATTTTCAGTTGTGCAAAACGGTGTTTCGAATCATGTGCTAGATATTGATCGATGCTAGAGAGATCACTATCGTGCATCCTTCCAAGATTTGAAATCACTAATTTCTGCATATTTGCGAGGCCTATTCTACAGAAGTTCGATAATTGCCCAATGACATCAAATTCAACAACTGTGATTAATTTCTGACGAATGCGCAGCAAATTTATTTGCTACGAGAATGAATGTTTTACATTACAGCTGTGATGTTCTAATTGTTAAAAAGAACAAAATTTAACTGAAGGCTTTATATTAATTGGAAAACTATGAAGAAGCAAATAATAGCTGTCGTGTTCTTTGACATCACTAGCTTCCACAATTTTCGATTATAATCAACTGCATTTTTTTACATCAAATTCCAGAACTAGGCTGATGAATTATGTCTGGGGTTTCTTGAATATAAATATTGATTTGGTTTATGTGATTACGGCAAAGCGTCGACGACTATCTGCCTAAGAGAAGGGATGCCATCGTGGAGGACTTTCTAAGGGAAACTGGACTGTATATACGTTACCCATGGGGAAAACCACGAAAACACCCACGCAGCCAGCCCGTTCGCGGGATATTAGCCTCGGACCGAACTACCATTGTTCAGCGACTTTATCGCTTGGTCGCTGCGTGGGCACCTTGAATGTAAATAAATAATTACTCTATGACATTTACTCTATGTTAGATGAAATTAGATTATAATATTGAAACCGTGTTAATACGAAAACGCGTTAAACGAAACCGTGTCAAGAAAGGGAGTGTTTACTATTCGATGATATCATCGCATGCATTGTTGGCAAAGAATAACTTTGATATATCCCCCTCCTCTCCCATTTGTTCTTAATTCACAACACTTACAAATAAATAAACTTATAGTTTTAACTATTCAGAAAAAAATAATAATGGAAATATATTGCGTGAATTCAGAATCAAATTTAAATCTCTTTGCTGTAGCGAATGTGTTATATCACAAGTGAAAGGATTCCCCCCCCCTCCCCTCCTTTTTTGAAATTGCACTTGGTTCCTCCACCTCATAGTAACTCCTATAAAGTACGTAGGCTCCCTTCAGCCCACCTGGACACAAGTGTCCCCATAGCTCAAAAGAAGGGGCCCCGTATCTCCACAAACGAGGGCAGCCAGTAACCCAGCCACCCCCAAACAACAAACAAAAATACTAAATCAAAACTAAATAAGCACATCTAACACAATATTACAGACTAACAAACAAACAAAAAAATCCATAAACACAAATTCACAACATAGAACACCACAGATATTCAAAACCCATACAAACACAAAATTCAATTTTAACAGAAGATTCCAACCAGCGCCCTATTTTCATTCATAAACTTCACTAGAGCAATAGAATATGATTTAAAAAATTTAAAATTAATGACACTTACATTAAAATCAGTAATGTTAAAAATCTGTCTAATAGGGGCTGTTAAACTACAATCAACCACGAAATGCCTAGCATCACCATCAACCTGACAACTATTACATAATTTATTTTCCTGCAGTTTAAATCGGTTGAAATAGAACGGAAACCTACCATGTCCAGTTAAAACCTGATTAACATCAATGTTGTTCATACATTTCATTTTATTTGTGATTTTAATTAGTTCCATAAATCCTTTGATTTTAGGTGAAGAGAACCACTGTATTTTCCATTTGATAACGTAATATTTTTTCATTCTTCGAATTGCAATTCTCTTCGAACCTGTTACTTCAATATTCATTGCACTGACATTTGAGACCGCCTGCTTGGCCAGGCTGTCGGCCCAATAAAGCCTATATGGGCTTTGACCCAATGTAACTTAATATTTAAATATGAACTCAAAGTTTCTAAATGACTCTTAATTTCGACAATTAATGGATTGAAATTGTCTGGGCGGGAGAGCGCATGGAGAAGTGACAGGCAGTCAGTGTAAATATTTACAGACGTGGGTATTTTTAATCCATAATAAGGCTTGTTTGAACGCTTCACTTTCAGCCTGGAAAACTGAATGATATATATTCAACTTAAACATTCTATAATCCACCTCAGTTCCATAGTAAAAAACAAAAAAAGCAGCTCCTACGCTCCCTCCGACCCCAGAACCATCTGTATAAATATCAAACACATCAACAGTTGGATTACATTTATCAAAAACAAAACCAATTCTATTGGAAGGATGTATTAAATGAATATTAAATTTTTCAAAAACATTCTTTGTAATTAAATAATCTTCATACATTTTCAGTTCCATTCGTCCAGTTCTAAATCAAAATTTCTCATAAAAAAATTCGTATAAAATTGAGAGAGGAGGCAGCCCAGCCAACACAAAGACGGCCTCGGTAGGCACCGTTCTAAAACATCGGGTTAAAGCTAAACCCCAAGCTATAACATCGGGTTATAACCTATAAAAGCTATAACATCTAAAACATCGGGTTAAAGCCTATAAAAGCTATAACATCTAAAACATCGGGTTAAAGCCTATAAAGTACGTATAGAAAATGGAATTGTTGGGGTAGTGGTGAATTTATTTTTTTATATTTTGCTTATAATGAGATTAATTATTCGCTCCGCTTTTTCCGTTCCCATGGAAATAGGAGCGCCTGATCGATCAGCACTTTCTCCGCGAAAACATTCACCGCAGCAAATAAAAAGCGCAGCCTCAAGAATCATTAAAGGAGAAAAAGCTCTTAATCCTGCACATCGTTAAAGCTAAATTAAATGTTAAGATGGAAGGAAGTAAAACCCATTCTTTCTCCAACACTCCTTTTTTTACTCTTCCATTAACTATATTTTTCAATGTATTACTTATACACAGTACAAAACCAGAAGATTTATTAAAACAATAGAATTCGTTAGGTAGAGGATGTCCTTGTCTTGTATTTTACATTATTATTATAATAATTGTTTCACTGTTTGTTCTAAATATAGCTTTTATTTCATTGTTTGACAATCGATTATTAAGTCTCTAAAACTGAATCTTGCCCATCAAAAACACCACTGCACTCTACTGTTTTAAAATAAGCATTTCAAAGTCACACAGACCGCTCCCTCATTTACGACGGTAACGTGTGTTGTCATCATCGCACTCCGGGAATTCGAGGATTTTAGCAATTTCGAGGGCTCTGACATCTGTTCGTAGCAGTCATTACCTCGGTTACGGTGCAAGCTAGAAGAAGATGGAGTGACTCTGAAATGCTGATTTTAAGGGAACTCATACACCTTAAACCCCTCATGATCTTCCAATATGTGACTGTTGCAAGAATTGCGATATTTTATTTATTTTAAAAGCAATTACTTCCAACGTTTTACAGCTGACTACATAATATAGCTGCTTTGGAAACTAGCAACCAGAAAGTTTGTGTTGCCACAAATATTTTTGTAATTTAATCCTCTTTGTGACAAAATATTTCGCCATGTTTCCACTTTGCGCGCATGATATTTTAAAAATGGCTAATGGTACATACTTGAAATTGGATAGTATTCTTTATATGGGCACTATTTTCTAACTGAACCAACAATCTGATGAATATTTTAATATTAAAAAATTTTATGTACGAAAACATTACAATTTTTTTAATAAAATACATTTTGTAAACTCAATTCAAAATAAAATAAAAATTTAACATGAAATTTTTAGAATTTTAGGTTCAGAGTAGTTTCCAAATGTTATAAAAGCTATATATTAAATATGGAATTAAATTATGAAACGAAATGTCTGAAACTGTGCGCGCAAGTTGGAAACATGACGAAGAATGTTGTCACAAAGCGGATTAAATTATAAAAATATTTGTGGCAACACAAACTTTCTGATTACTATTTCAGAAAGCAGTTACATTATGTAGTCAGCTGTAAAAAGTTGTTAGTATTTGCTTTTAAAATAAATAAGTTATCCCAATTCTTGCAACAGTCACCTATTCGAACATCTTATGGGTTTTAAGGTGTATGAGTGTCCCCTTAAAGTAACAAACTGTAATAATAATACTATGTTGCAAAGATCTGGGTCCCATCTGGGGATCGAGGTCAGAAACTTCTTACTCCACACAGATGCTTAGACCATCTGAAATAAACATAGCCATTACCAATCCCAGATAATTTCTTAATTCCGTGGTTAATAGTTAAGTCGTATTTTTAAAGCATATAAGGTATTTCTCCCTCCTTCTTAGCATGCCTTCGTGGTGTAATGGTCAGCACGCTCGACGCGTATTCGAGAGATCCGTGGTTCGAGTCGCGGCGAGGGCATTGCTCATTTTTCCTGTCTCCTGCTTCCAAAAAATACTTAATGTCTCCAAAGCAAACCACGAGAAAACTATTTATTTAGTCCAGGGCCACTTAGACGATATAATGGTTAGTGATGCTAAACGTCTAAACTCTGATGGGCCCGTGTTCGAATCCCGGAGAAGGCCCGGATGTTTGTAAGTGTATAATGGTTATATAGTGTCTGTGCAGCAAGGGGCACTCGAAATACACGGCGAGCCAAAAGTTTTCAAGAGTGGTTGGTTGTAGCGAAAGAGAGGGGTTCTTCCTTAAAATTGGGGCGAAGGTTCACAGCTGGTGAGGTGGGATGATGCTTGTACAGTACAACCTATAGTGAAATTTTTGTATCTTTCCCACTTGTACTTGCACCTTTATCTGCTTAGTTTAGGAATACTTTCGGGAAGGTATTTTAAAGGAAACTGGTTGATATTCACAGCACACATGGAAACATTTTATCATGAGAACTCTTCAAAACTTACCTAGACTAACCGACAAGTCAGTCATGTTATTGGCGCGGTTGTCACGGTTGTTACATTTTGCATTTAAATGACTGCTGTTGTTACATTTTGCTGCATAACTTTACCAGTTGCCTTGAAAGAAAATAGCGTTGATGCAGAGTCCATTACCATATAAGGATATTTTATTGAAGTTTAGGAAAAACACAGTATTAACTTTTGAAAGGCATAAGAAGAGCTTTAACCCTTTGCGACACACCTAAAAATTTCCTTCTGTACGCACAGAAAAATTGAATGAAAAAGGATTTATAGGTTACTATAGGTTACTCTGAACCTTCTTTATTTATAGTAGATGGCAGCTCAACACAAACCAGTCCATATATTTTGGCCATGTTTAGTTTTTTAAGACCCTCATTTTTCAAAGAAATCTTCCAGATTTTTTTAGGGTATAAAAGGAATTATTTGAAAAGAAATTTCTATGTTATTTTTTGGCTGTATGCTAATCTTCTTATTCTATATTAGTTTTAATTTTTTGCCTTGAAATCTTGCCTAAAATCAAACAGCAAACCCTAGGTGTGCCCAGACCGGGCTCACCGATAATCTAGGACAACCGAGAGTCTGTATTCTTTGTTTCTCCGCATCTCATTGGTCAGATCATTGACAACAATACTCGTTTCAGGACTCTTTTCGAAGCTTTATTCAATCAGTGTGCCCCACTTTGGGCACACCCACAGAATTAAAAGATAAGTGCTATCTTCACAAAATTTTACCTATTAAAATTAGTGGTGAAATGGTTACAGTGATTTAAGATAGTTGGAATAATGTTGTAAGGAATTATCACATTCCCCCCGTCCGTGCTGTTGGAGTGATTGGTGAGCATGTTCAGTTAGCAGTTAGAAGATCCGTGGTCGGGTCTCAACAAGGGCACAACTTTCGTGGTTTAGAAAATTATTTTTAAAAATACCTCTGCAATATCTACAATGACTTTCTAGTCATTGTTGTTATTCATTCCGATACAGCATTTATTTTCTTTAACTTCACCAATATTGATTATGACAAAAAAGTTGCAACTTTTTGTGTACATAAAACCAACACAATAATAACAGAAATGGAAAAGGAGTGCAAATATAAAGGGAACTCTCTTGTAAAAAGTATTAAGCATAAACTGGAAATAACGAGAAAGAAGTTGAAGACAGTCTCTTCATTCTTAAAATTTACTATGTTCTGTACTTAAATCTTCTTGAGCATATATCTTTTCGGACTTTTTGTTATAAAATATGTGGACTATTGCAAAAATTGTAGGTATTGTGTTAAGAAATTATAGGCTTGCTATTGTATCTGAAAACTAAAGTTACTATTGGACTAAGAGTCCAGTAGTCCTTCACACCCTACTGGACTAAGTACCGCAGACCCTACTGAACTAATAGCGAGTTATCGCTACGTTTCAGCAACTCACAAATGCAGGCGAAGTTTCAAAATAACCTTTATCTTAGTTTAAAATTAAACATCAAGAGCGCAGCTTGTGATACAGACAAACCACCACTTAGCTGTTTAAATTAAGCAATAACAAACAATTAAATTCAAACTCGGGTAACGTAATTTAAGACACATATTCAATAGAATTAGAAATAAGCTGGCTCAATTGTTTTACTGGTGCGAAAGTTAAAAGCATCGGCTAGCGAGAATGCCAGAGAGGGAATATCACTTTTAAATAGAACTGGCGAAAACTAACAGCAGAGGCGATAGCCAGAAACTCTCTCCTTCTCTCAGCTCTCCATTCAAAACTCTCATGCTAAATATAGTCAAAGCTAACTTTGCATTCTGGTAAGGAATACGAAAAGAAGAAGTTATCAAAAAGTTCAAAATCATAATAACTTGTTAATTAACATAAAAACCTTACATGTATTTCAAAAATCATCATTAAAAAGTTATACATGAAAATATCTAAGTGCTGTGAAACCACACGCATCGAGCAGTATGAGACGAAAGAATTTGATAGGTTCTTGATAATCATTTTGTAAGAAATTATGCACATTACTTGTACTTATACATACTTGAAAATAACGAATATTATATAGATAACAAAAGAGCGTTTGAAGTGATAAATAATACCATCATTATTTAAGAAGCAAAACACTTGGTTGCAAATATTAAAACCTATTAATGTTGTCCAGAGCATCTCCCTCCACTACTTAGTAGTTCTATTGTTCTTCCATTCAGTTCATGAGTTCTGGCCAATTACTGACAGTTTTATGGCAGAAAATAGTTTTCGGTGTGTCAGTTGTTAACGGTTACAATTGGTGGTTTTAAGCACTTTGGCAAAAACTAATGACTTTCTGCTATAAAAACTGCCGAAAAGCCAGCATTTGTATGCAGAAAAGTATGGCAAAAGACAAGCTGGATACGTATTCACAAATCAGTCATTCTTCTTTTTTAATCCCCCTTCACCCAAAATAAATCAGCTTTTCGATTACATCGAGGAGATTATCTTCGATTTTCAAAAGAGAGAAATTCCCAGAATTTAAATTTAAGCTATTACAGAATTTCAAGGAGTTTCGTAAACCTATGCTGGTTTTCCACATCTTATGTTTCTTGTTATGACACAAGCCTGTAGGAGGACGTTAACAGCCAAGTAGGAGAACGTCCCATACAATTCAAAGTGAATAGAAATTAGACATTACAGTTCATGGAAGATGAGATTATCTGTGTGAAGATATTATTTTGCCCAAAGAAGCAAGCAATTTTAATACTAAAATTATAAATTTTCACAGATAGGTAACTAGATTGAGGGAGAATATTAATTAGAATAGGCATTTCTAATTAATATTATCACAAACTGATAATATTGAACAAAAGCCAATATATGAGAAGTAGTATGTATAACATGGATGTACACTGGGAAAAAAAAAGGGGGGACGGTTCTATATCTCCCGTTCTACTGGGCCGATTGACGAAATTCAAATTGCGTTTTTCATGTCTCGAAAGCGTGACTAAGGTTATGAATTAAATTTATATATAACATTGTTCTAATTTCATCAATCGACCCAAGAGAACGGGAGATACAGAAATGTTCCTTTTTTAGCGCAATGTACCTTATGTGTAGTATGTGTAACACGAACATAAAAAATATATTGCTTTGTGGCACGCATAAGACAGTCTCTTTTTAGGAAATGCTGGAATTGATCTTCTAGCGGCTGTAAACACTGGCAAATACTTTTCAGTTTAGTCGATCACCACTATTTTAAGAAACTTGTCTATAGTAGCTTTGGTTGGTGGTACAAAGTGAAATTCATTCATAATCAACAGTTTTAAAGGAGGTATGTGTTGCATATAACTATGTTTTTTCCTTCATGTACTATACGTCTTCTTCACTAGCTTGTTGTTATGTGAGAAAAAAAAGTCATTAACAAGATTTCCTACAGTGCTACTACCTTATAAATGTAATTGCAAAAAACAAGATGTTCCTAACATTACCATATCAATCAAATTAGCATAACTTTTGGCATCTACTTGATTCTATTTCATGTTTGGAATATCAAGTGTTTTTTATACGTCGGTAATAATGACAGAACAAAGGCAACATTCTACGTAATTTTCAATTAAAAATCATACTAAAAGATGATTTAAAGCTATCCATACTGGTGTCTAGGGAAAGATGTTAGACGATGCTGCTATGGTTTGTTTAGGGAAGCACAGTTTGGATTGGGTTAACTTTTGTAATGCTAACGAAGTCATCATTGCTTGCATGAAATTTCAGTGAGCCTTTCAAAGATGACGACAGGATGACAGTTATGCCTAATATAGTGACATTATAGCTTTTGAATATGCCAGACAGTTCAAAGACAATATTGGAAATCTATAATATAGCGTATGATTTGGAATGACACAGTCTGCACTATTTCGAAATTCAAGACGGATACTTGTGGGTATTCAGCTTACGGGATTTGGTTGGCTATAAATAATATTTTCTTAAAATTACAGTTTAAAATGCTACTAAAGGCAATGAAGATGAGAGCTTATAGGGAAGAGGAAAAAATTATATGAAGAAAATTAATGTGAAGTTGACTCTAAACCCTGGGAAAGGCATGTAATGAATTCCTAAAGTTATAATTTGTAACTAATTAATAGCATCTTATAAAGATAAAGCATGACTTATTAATAACAATTTGAATTTTTCATAAAACAAACCATTAATTCCTTCCTCGCTTAAACTAGACATCTCACTTTTAAGTTACAAAATGACGATAAAAAATGTAAAAGCAATGTAAATAACTCTGATAACTCTAACCTAATTCTGAATTTGAATCTTACTTACTAGTGTTGCAATCGTATTAAATTAAGGATATTTTTTGTTTAATTTATATTCTACACTTAACATTTATAAAAAGATCTTCCGAAGTATGTGCGATATATGCTGCATAGGTGATATATGCATTTATTTATCTTTTTTATGATAATTTTCAAGTAAGGAACAGTATGTTACAGTTTTCATGATAAATTTTGTTGCATTTGTCAGTATCTAGAATAAAATTAAAATATCGTGATTAAAAAGTGTTAAAATTTGTAAAATTATTATTGTTAGATACAATTATAAAACATTCTCGATTTGGCATTCTTAAATAAAAGAAAGAAAAAAAACGGATAATGTACTCACTTAATCACACTTTGGGTGGAAATTTAGAAACAGTTGAGTGTTGTAAAGAATTAATTTATGAGTTTGCGATTTTAAATAGATCTAAATGCAAAATTTTTCTTTTATCCTAACAAGTTGACAAAATTTTTATTTTTCATTTTATCGATTTAAAAGGCCTACCGTTTTGATTTCAAGCATTTAGTAACTGCTAGAGAAATATCTGTCATATCAAACACGTTTAAAAAAGTATGGTTACCTTCAAATTCCTCGGTGTTATTTCTCTCGCCATTTCCAATTGTTTTGCTAATCCCTCGAAATCTACTCCTGAGAGAGGACAAATCACTTCCCCTATTACATCATCCCTAGAGTATCTGTCGAAGCTGAGTACTACAAAATGAAGTGTAGTTGCCTGAAGCTGATTCGGGTTGATGCCGTAGAAAGTGAAGTCCTCATCGTAGACAGGGTCCAGAGTCTTCCGCAGAACTCTGGTCTTGACCTTGTGCTGCTTTTCAGGTAGCAATTGCAGTTTGACATAAGGATCAGAAGAACCATTATTAGAATCTTTCGCTGGTAAATCACTGCATCTCACAATAGTTACTTGAAGTGAGAGTTTCTCAGCATTATATTTCAACCTAAGATAAAAAAAATTTAAAAAATCACGAGCGTATACACATCATACAGCTATAAAGGAAAAAAACTGCTTCTGTGTCTTATTAATTTATACCTACAGTACGGCAATACATTGTCTTTATGAGTAAGAAGATATTTTGAACCTAAATTACATTTTCTTAAATGAACAGTAATCCAAAATCAGGGAGTAAGATTTTATGCAAGCTGGCTTAAAAGCGAATTTATACTTTTCGTTTTAGACAATCAATTAAACATATTTAATGTCACTGAAAACGTAAATATACTATATGAGTTCTCTAAGAATACTATAGTAAATGGCACAATAGATTTTATTTTAATTTATGAAGTTAATTGTCATGTCAATATAGTATATAATTTATGATAATCTGTAGATAAAAATATGTTGCGGATAAATTATAAAATACTTCGCTTCATTTATTTCAAGATAAATAATACACATTTCCTCATATCAAACCTCAAGATAACACAAAACGTGAGTACTGAAATGAAATAGTTATTTACTCATTCATATTCAAAGAGTAAAGTTTTACTGTGAAAGTCAGGATAAAACGAAACGAATAAGTATCGCTATTGAGATATTATTAAGATTATTTGTCATTAAAAGACATATTAGATTTATTTATTTTTATTCTAAAAGAATAAAAAATGGAATTTCAGAAACTAATGACTGAGAATTAATACACAAATTTGTCTTTATAAAATTTTAACAAAATCGAAAAATCCGAAAACAATTTCTAATTAAATAATCAATAATTTAATTTCATTGATTATTTTTAGCAGCTCAACAGTGTTATGAGCTTTAAACTAGCACTCATACTTTATCATTGATTGTCATAACACTAGGATAAGTATATACACTATTCATAAAAGTCTTTAAGCTGCCTTTTCTTTTCCTCGCATTCGTTGATCGTAGACACGTACTTTTAATTACAAAAATGTTTTAAATGACAAAAATATTCATGTTTTGAAATTTTTAAATTAAAAACAATATATCATAATTAAGAAATGTAGCTTTTTATACGGTCTTTCGGTTCCTATAATTATGTTAAGTTTGTACTCATTATGAAAAATAAGACACAATATGTTTCCTTCCTGTGGGACAAAATTTGACCGAGATATTTAATTTTAAATTTTCAGATCATATTCAGGAATCGCTCACAAATTGAGGAGCTAAATATTTGGATTTGTACATAGCTGAAAATAAAGTGCCGGTTTAGAAAAAGTTTTCTAGTGATAATAGTTTAAATGATTAGCAAAATTCTTTACAGATTGTTGCGGAAAGGATATATCAGTATAATTATTTTTAAAAAGGAGATCTTATTCACAGAATTTTATAAAATGCGTATTCTAGAAAACAGGAGCAGTTTCAGCATTTTCACATAGCCAACTCGTAACATTATTTGCATAAATTAAAAATTTTAAAAAGATTTCTAGTTTAATTAATTTTTGTATCATTATTAAATTATAATTCTAAAGTAATAAAACTGTATGAGAATATTAAAAACAAATTTTTAGCGCTTTAGTTTGAAAACTCAAGATAACTTTCGTAAAAATTCGTCCGCAATACCATATGCAGCAGAATTACAAATTAAACTATATTACACAATAGTAAATCACAAAGGATTACCACTACATGATATTAAATGGGAAACATTTAACGTTGAATTATTTTAATTTATATTTTAATCGATCAGAAAAGGAAAGACGAAAATGATCAAAAAGTCCCAAATTTTGAAATTAAATGTCTTGGTTAATGTTTGTCATACTGAGTTAAATTTTTGTGTTTCTAACTTTTATAACGAGTATGAACCTCGCATTATTAAATATAACTATAAGAAACTATAAGAACCAAATGACCGTAAAAAATGCTAGATTTCTGTTATTTTAACAAGATTGAATTTTTAAATTAAAAAATGAAAAATACATAAATTTTTTTTCTTTTTTCATTTCATTTATTCATAAATGTTCATTTTTGTCATGGGAAGTGTATGTTTGCGACGTTTGTTAACCAACATTTCTAAAGTTTGCGAAATCAACGAATACACATCACCAACGTTTGCGAAAACATAACCTGGATAATCACTTTTGAGGATAAGGCGTATATTAGTGCCTGCGGCAGTTTTCTTTTAAGTACCTTTTTTTTTCAAAATATCATTTCCATTTCTCGACATGAGAGAAAATGGTGCAGAAATGCTTTATAACAGTTCGGTAAATGAAATATATGTAAAGCAGTATATATAATAGTAACTGCCACGTAGCACAGAATCACTGATAACAAACAAATGACAAGTTTCAACTGACATTGAAATATTCATTCAGCATCACATCGTTCGGGAGATAGTAACCGCTCGGGAAGAAGACAGGATGAGGCAGTAACAAGAAATTTTGTGACTAATTATCAGGGATCTTCCAATAATTTGAGAAACATTTACTAATATTTAGTTGAATCGTAATTAAGAGTTCTAAAATTTCTAAAGCTTCAAAATTAAAAAGAGTTAAATAATTGTAAAATAAAATTTGGATAACTGTTTCGTACCAATTAAGAGATCTCCGTTACTGTACCTCTATTGACTGCATTGCAGGCCCTACTATTTTCAGACTTTTCAACTAGCAGTAGTATCAAATATTCCTGCATTTTACGCACAACTTTTTACTAGTTATTTAAGGAGTTCACTTTCTACTATATATCATTAAGAAAAAAGTAGGATTTTTAGTTAATTCCGTTACTATTTCGCGATACCAGAAAATTCAATTTCAACAAGAATTCTTATGTAATTAACGAATAATAATTGTTTATTATTAATTATTAGCTAATTAATAATCACAACTAATTAATTTATTATTGATGGAATCAAGTATTATAAAAAATCATATTAAAACTAACTGATTTATACTGTCAGGTGCAGAATACGAATTTACAAAGGAAGAAACTTACCTAAAATGTAATTGTCCCAGTTTGCATGGCTTTTCAACTAACACTTCCTTCTCTTTATTATCATCCACTACTTCCTCTTTCTTGTTATTTTTCAACTTCTCGTTCTCTCTTTCAATGTAGTTTTTATCCTCAATGTTGGGTGAATTCTGCCTCGATGAGTGATTAGAACCAATCCTTGCTTTATCTAAACTTGTCGGGGATCGATGTCCACTGTTAGCATTCGTAGGGGAGGTTCTCGTGCTTCCACCTGGAGGAGAAATTTTCTGCAGTGTAGGGCTAGGACTCTTCTTCATGAGGACAGGCCCACCAACCGATCCGCTGCTGGGACTCTTCACCGCAGTAGGTTTTCGAAGGACAAGAGGCTTGTCGGAATGATGACTCTTTTTTAGCACTGATGTGAGCTTCTGTGAAGATCCTGTTGATGATCTTCGCCGGTAGCAAAAGCAAGTGACCGCCGCGATTGTAACCAGGAATACGGCGCTGCCAAGGCATATTCCTATCAGTGCAGGAGTGGTCACTAGAAATAAATTTTTTTTAAAAATGAGAATTTTTTCTGTGTGGAAAGTTTTTAAATAAATGAAATACCGTACATATAAATAAAATATTTTAGTATGTATTAGAGTTTGGAAAGTTTATTATACTCCTCTTTAAATCAAATCCAATAAAAAATAACCGAGTATACATTACGATGACTATTATAAAAGGAGAAATTAGGCAAATAAATAAACTAAAAATAAAACTTACAGACAGATCTTACCAGAATACTAGTGCAATCTTTGTAATCAGAAAAGTATGAATCATTGAAAAAAAAAACTGACGCTTTTTAAATAATAATAAATATCTTCTCATAAATGCATATGATACATAGTTTTCTCCCCTTGCTTGTTTCTTTTTTGAGGATCGTGATCAATATTATATTATATAGCTAATACAATTTTTTATCTATCAAAAATAGTAATAATACATATGTAATAATTTCGTTGGTACGTCGATAGAACTTAGTAGAAAGTTGGTTAGAGAAGATCGAACTAATCATTTTTTTAGTCATGACCGAGAAAAATGCTGAGTAAATAATGACTGGAGGAAAAATTGCAACTTGCTTGATGTTAAAACATTATTTTTATTTTGAACAGGAACAGTTGTTCAGAAATACATTTTTACTTAAATTTGTAAAACATTAGGCGTGCTAAACGCGTCTCACAGTTTCTATATACGAAGTTTGCATTTTAGATAATGGAAAAAGAATATTATCGAAGAGACGTGACTTTCTTCGCAGGCATTAAAAGAGTAATGCGCAGCCACTGTAGTGGTATTTATAAGCTCAGAAAGTCTTTGTTTTAATCCTGAGTAGCGATTGAGCAAAACTCTACAGCACTACAGATACTGCAGGGGAAATTCAGATGCCTTGAAGCGGGTTGGGCTTTAATTGAAAATTTTAAATTTAGAAATCTATTCTCAATATGTTCCAATTAAGTTTAATTAGTTAATAAATTTCCATCATATTTTTATAGCTTACATATATACTTACAGATTTTTATCGATTTGGAACTCGGATAATCGAGTTTTGACACTTATAAATTAAATGTATCACAATTAAATAATTTTCTAATTAAAATCACACTACAAAATAGAACTATTCGACAGAATTTTTCAGTTAATAGTTATATAGTGTTATGATGTACTTATACAGATGTAATTTGTAGAACGTTCCTTTGCATCAGCCTTCAGAATTGCCAATAGTATCTTTTTCTCCTGAAGAAGAAAGACTTATACTTGATTGCCTTCAAAATCGATGAAGATTTATTTAAATCTTAGCAAATCTAAGGTTTTATTTTTGTTTAATCTTCAAACAATTTTTAAAAAAAATACTCAGTTTAGATAATTATCTATAAGTGTTACATACATACCCATATGTAAAATTAAAAAGGAATATACAAATCAAAGTCTGGAGTATCATTTCACTAAAAGCAACTATAACACCAAACAATTCATTTCAATGGGTAAAGAGCCATTTTCCATATAAAACATAATAAAAATAAATTTAAATCTTAATTATTATATTTTTACAAACACAGCTTGTTGCCAAACAACACTCAGCTTGAGATAAATAAATTATAATTTATTTCTGTACTTTTCTGCTAAAAGTGATTCTGTCGCTGAATGTGCGCCAGATGTGGAAGCCTGTTTATAGCACATCATGAATAACTGTGCAATGTTTAATAAGCGGAATGTCAATGCTGTACGCGAATTTGTGTAATTCTCCGATATTTTTCAAGCGAAAATAAAGCTGTATGCGTACACAACATAATTTTTTCGCTTAAAGAAATCAAAGAATTGCAAAAATTCGGTATTGTGCACAGCTTTAGCGTTGCGCACGTTAAGCATTATATATATTACACTACACGAGATATTAGTGTTATTAGAGGGTTTTGTTTTGCCATGAAGCTTTACATATCGCTAGTTTTGCTGCCATCTAGTTAAATTTCGCGCCGACATTTATGTTTAGCGCCAGGTAGCGCCTTAAACATCTTGATTTCAAACGCGATCTATTTCATTTTGTCACTATAATTTCATAGCGTGCAGCTAAAAACAGAATTTAACAGTTCATATGTAGTTTACATCCAGAAACTACATTACAAGCGGGAATAGGACTTTGTCTTACCTTACTTCAACCCATATTATTACTCTCAACGCATTTTCATTATTCTATTATTTTATTATTAATCTTGGCAAAAACATTTCAAGTCCTCATCGAAAGAATACAATTTCTTGATATATAATTTACTTCATTTATGTTTATTAAGTTTCAACTTTATTATGCATTTCCTATAAAGCAAAAACATTTTCATGTTTGTTTCACTTAGATACTAATCTAAGTCGCGCAAAAGCGCTTATTCTTCCATTTATAGCCAAAGACCTGAGAGCACAACGCCAACCTAGAGGTCAAAAACTTATAGCGGTTGATGCCTCAAGAACCACCAGCGATGTCCGATGTCCGACTATTATGCCTATATACATGATATACATATACATATATATATATACATACATGGTGTATATATATATATATTATATACATATATATGAATGAATTAAATACATACAGGTGCGATTAATTTAGAGCTTTATTGCACTGGAAAATATTTTGAACAATGCCTCGTAAATCGAAGATTTTCGTAAAAAGTGATTATTTGTGGCTCTACGATTTCAAAAAATTTATTCTTATGAGCATTGTTTATCTTGGACACCTAAAAGTTTGCTTTTAATGCCTAATTGCTCATAGTCAGCCAAGAAGATGGAAGACACATAATCGCGGAAAACATCAAAACAGATGTTTCTTTGGTGCCAGAGTTTCTGCATCAATTACATGACAATGTTTCCACACGGAGAGTTCCACATGAAAACCTGCATTAAGTTCCCGATATTTTATTAACATGAGCATTTCAGTCACCTGCTTCGAGATTCAAGGGCAAATTTTAAATTTCGAAACATCATTACTTAAATTTACAATATGGGTTGTTGGTTAAAATATCTGATACTATAATTATTATTTAACTTTAAGACTAACGAGGCTGCATTTCAGACGTGAAAGAAGACAAAAGAATAATTCCCATTCCCTTGAAAAAAAATATGACGCTTAGTGTAAAAGTACTCAGGGTGAGCCATGAAATATTTTCATCTATTGTGACTAAGATTTTTCAGCGTACTACTCTAAAAGTGTTTCTGTATTTCTGTTACATTGTATTAAATATAAAAATACTCTGTAATTAAATTTTACGTTCTCTCTGTGTAACGTTACGTAAAGAAGTTAGTTTAAAATTCTCTATTTTGTATGCTATTCGATTATCAGTCTCATTCAAATTTTCGTTTTTATTAAGAAAGGAGCCTTTTCTCGATATTTTTCACTTAACTCTGATTTTTACAAACATTGATGATGCGCCGCACTGTGTTCCTTGGAAAAAGATGCATCTTAAATAATAAAAAGAAAACGCTGGCAACGTGTTCTACGATTATCAGCGTAGAACGTTTTCGCCATCAAACAGTAGACAAATGTTGTTTATTACCCACTTTAAACAGTTAGTTTAATTGGGATTTTTATAATTAAGTAATGCTTCTTGTTTATATATAAATTAAAAGCTTGCTGCATTAATGTTACTGATCTTTTCGAGTATTATTAACAAATCTTGGATAATTTCAATAAATGTAAATACGAGCTTTTCAAAAATGCTCAGCATTATATCTTTGAGGTGTTTTATAGTTAGTTATTTACAAATGTATTTGTTTGAAAATTCTTATGTGCAGTGCATTTGGACCACAAGAAATCATGGTGTTATTGGAAAACTACAGTGAAGAGGCAAAATTATGAAATATGCAATGTGGCTGTCATTGTTCTTATAGATACTCAAATCAGTTTCATTTTTCAATATTACTATCGCATAAATATGATAGAAAATTCATCTCACGTTGTTGTTTATCATTTTCTTGATAATCTACAAGATACAAAATTTTCAAATATGACGTGCTGCATCGTTGTGATAGTAATAGTACCATTAGTTACTGTGATTTTCCTCGCTATTATTATATTTTTAATTATACAAATGAGAAACGACAAATATTCTTCTAGTAACCAAACTCCGGATCTTCGAGAGAATTTGCAGTCTCTACCACAAGTTATATCAAATGAATATGGGACAGAGAATTTCGCTTACGTACCAGATAATAGCCACTCAAATGATATGGAAAATCTAGAACTCAACGATAATCCACAAAGTTTTCCTTTATCGACGCATAAAGATGGATTGTCTGCGGAAAGAAATTCATCGCCTACTTCTAGTCAACTATACGACATTTTATTTGCGCCAAATTGTGAAGAAACAGCAATCCAACAGACGCCAACAAAGTTTGTCACATTTGCTGGTGATATTTTCACTTCTACTAGAAAGAATTCTTGGGCTAGTACCAACTTTAACGGTAGCAGATCTTGCTCTAGTACTACGTGTTCTAATTACAGTACACCAAACACTTCTTTGGATTGGGATTATTTCGAACCAGAATTTTGCAATTTGACCAACGCTTCTTTGAAATCAAGTATAAACGCAAAATGTGAAGTTGATATTTATTGGGTTTGATTATTTATTTATCGTTGACGGTTGAAGATTTCGTTATCTAATATTCACTATTGTATTACTTCGAATTATTGGAAGACGATTTTGATTTTAACTGATTTTACGAAAAATACGCAGTGTGTTTTTTGATAACGTTGTTTTTCTGCTTCCTATAAAATATACAAAAGTTATGTTAGAAGTTTAATACTCAAGCTTGTTAAATAAAAGACTAATTAAAAATTTATATGATTATCATTCTCTGATAGAATAAGCTCATAATCCAAGCTCACGAATAGGTAAAGCTGAGTGTATGAAAATACCGTGAAAATAATGATAATGTAATAAACGGGAAAAATAAGAATTCGGAATTTTGTTTTGTTAGGTTAATTAACGTAGGAAAGTATCAAAATGGATTAAAGCAAACTCATTCATAGAAATTAATTCTAACTCTCATTTATTTTTTATGAATGTTTATCATTATTTGATAACTCATTTAGTAATCTGAACACTACAAATAACTCTCATTAGTTTGTCACAAGTTGAATAAGTCTCTGTATTTTCGATTTACAGTTTTTTCATTTCAAGTCTTTAAAATGTAATATAATGCTTCTGCTTTGAGTTTTCTTCCAATTTAAAATTTTTCCTCAAGCAGTTTGACGGTCACCCTTTCTATATTATTTTCTGAAGCTGAATATCATCAATCTAAATTACTGTACACATATTTATGTTTAATTCTTATACATATTTTACATTTTGTAATTTATAACCTGTATTTAAGATACCTGCATCGTTTATAGCTTAATTTAAAATACACTTTATTTTTCCTCACATTTGAAATTTTTCAGTCAAATTTAATTCCTAGTGTGACTGTGACTTTTTGTCATACTTAATGACGATTATAGAAAAATAAGAAAATGTCATTCTTATTTTATGGCAACAGATCTAACTTATTTTTAAATTAATCAGTCTTCATGAAATAAAATTTTGTGAATTTTAGAGCACAAAATGGCAACTCTATCTTTAACGAAGAACCTTATTTTGTACTAGTTTTAAAGACTTAATTTTCTATGTTTCTTTGAAAATCTTTTTTTTTTTTTTTTTTTTTTTGTTTTGTGGGGGGGGCACAACATTTCTCGTTTTGGTGTATTATTAGAATCTTGTCTCGTCGTTTTTTTCAAAAACCTGCAAATTTACTAACATACATGGAAAGTCCACTGTCATCTAAATTTATTCAATGGGCGCATACAACGTGTACATGAATTTGTTAATAGCGTATTAACTACACAAATTCTTTCAATATTATGTTTAATGATATAAAATAAAATCATAAATAAAAAATAACTAAAAGTATGTATAAAATTTATAATAAATTTTAAAACTAAAAATACGTTTGCATGCAAAATTATTTACTTTTTTATATTTTCTAAGTATTTCTTACATTAAGGATGATTAGGCAATGAACTGGGTAATAACAAAACATAGAAGTTACTATGTTTTGTTAAGTAGTTTTTGTTATTACCCGGTTGGGAAGAAATTAATTTCGGTTTTTTAGTGTGAAATAAAACTCAGTTTTCTTCCTATACAAAAAATTAACTTTAATCTTTCCATTCTGTTCAATGACCGTTTTGCTATCTTTCTGGTAAACTTCATGATTCCACGCTCATAGAAATTCTGGTCTTTATCAGCAAGAAACTCAACCAAGTGCGATTTGAGGTCATGCTTATTACTGAAATTTTTACTATTTAAGAAGTTTTGTAAACTTCGAAATAAAGGATAATCCGATGTGCAAATTCGGGGCTATATGAGGAAAGCGATATCACTTCACAACCAAGCTCCAATAATTTTGTACATATTTCTAAACATGCGTGAAGCCTCGCATTACTGAGGTGGAACACAATTCCTTTGTGATTTACCAAATCTGGCCTTTTTCGATTTAATTGCTTCTTCCAGCTTCAAAAGCTGCTGGCAGTACACATGAGTTGATCGTTTGGTTGCTTGGAAGAAGCTTGAAATACACAATACCTATGTAATCCCATCAAATTAATAGCATGATCTTTTTCTGTAGAAATTTAGCGTTCCATATGGTTTGTGCTGATTCATCATGCTTGAATCATGTTCTTTTCCGATTAATGTTGTTGTAGACGATCCATTTCGTTTCATCATAATTCGTTTAAAAAAGGTGAATAGTGAATTGCATTACGTTTGAAATGCATATCGCAAATTTTGATTAGTTGCGTTAAGTGAATTTTTTGAATTCTTGTGAAACCAAAATATTGAGCTTCTTAACGAGCCCAAGACATCGTATGTGACTTTTAGTTACTATGTGTGATACATTTAACCCTTTTACAATTTCTTGCACAGTTATATAATGATTTGATTTAATTTAATTATGGCTGTAATTTTGCCATCATAAACTTCAGAAAGTCGGCTACAAAGTTGGTCATTTTCAAGTGAAAACTCTCAAGAACGAAACTGCTGAAACCAATTCTGACATGACACGTATGTTCTGTTCAACCATCAAAGCAATAAACTTCAAGTACTCTTTATAAGCTTCAGCCGATTTATTCCCTTGTGGAAAATAAAAAAAGTAAAACACGTCGAAAATGTTCATTTCTGCACCCAGTAATTAAATTGACCGTAAATTAGCAATTGTAAACAAAAATACACGGAATTCATTTTTGTGGCAACTAAGAGTGTCAGTTGCTAAATCTAAAAAAAATATAAGATTGACAGAAGAAAACTAAACGAACATAAAGCTATCTATTTGTGCAAACAGAAATGCCTTTCTTAGGAGCAACAAACATATATCAATTTTTGCCAAACAATAGCCATCGCCAACCGTCATTTAAAAAGCTGACTGATAGATCTGACCTATAATTTAAGCTATTGAAAATACTCTTGAAATTACCAGGTACTTCTTATGTGTAGTTCAAATGGATATTAGACAGCCATAACGCAGTACAGATTTCTGAAAGATAAAAATTCTGCAGTATTCTTTCAGTGTTTTAACCCTAGATTCCTTAAACCGGCGTAAAATTTCACAAGTTCGCTTGGCGACATTGTATGAATTCCGTTTCTTCATTTATCCAAACAGCCCAATTTAAAAACGCAAATTATACTTACTATCAATTGTTAACAAAGCATTGGATGATAATGAAGAATGTTCCATTAGCAGCATATTCGTTTTAAAAAGTTATGTTTTATGATAAATGATTTACATAAGATAATAAGTCGTAAAATTAATTATGATTTAGTAACAAAATAATATTTTTCTTTCATTATTAAGCTAGAATTAAACTAGATAGCTTCTAAATTCGCTAAAATTTTCATTTTCTGAATTTATTTCACAACAAAGTGATTAAAACTTTTAACCGTGCACAAATTTGTCAATTCTGATGTCCTCGTAAACATACCAAGACTTCATCAGCTTAAATTTAATAAGGGACACATTTGGTAACACGGGCATATGAAGATATTAGCGCTCAAACCTTTCTTGGTATATGTCTCGGATGGAATTTGAAGTGAAAAATCTTAAAAAAGATCTAGAATTTTGAAACTTTGCAAGTGACTTCTGATCCACAGAGAATTTTGCTTTAAAATAATCATTTTTATGGATTTTAACTATGATGTGCTTTAACATAAAATAATAATTTCTATAAATTTTTATTTGTGCCTTTATATTATCATATGCCTCTCTCTAGTTTCAAGAATCAGTATAAGATCTTACCCGTACTTAAATTTTAAAACATGAGCTTTGTAAACACTATACGCGATACCATATTAGTTCTAAAATTGCTGATTTTTCAATGGTTGGTTCAAGCTAGTGTTTGATGAATTTTAGCTATAAAAATAATATACATGAGCTCCAAAATTCATTTTAATCCTTCTCTAATATTCGCATTTCTACGAAAGCTAAACATAAAACTTGCAAGGATGCCAAACAATGTACTTTGTGTAGTTTGATATCCACCAAGAACGTCAAATCGACTTCTGTTCAGATTTAATTTTGGAAATAGGTGATGCTATAAAATGTTCTTCTATTATCAGAACTTATTTTTCTGTATCGTATTCTATGATAACAAAGATATTTAATTCATAACTTTATGGTGTATAAAACGTTTTAGTGAATTTGTACTAATCTTGCAATGTATATTTTTGAAAAACTGTTTTTGAAGTATTGTGTTTACTGAAGTAGCTTTTTAATACGGTTTTTATCAAGTATATTGTAAAATACTGGATGCTTCAATTACACTTGTCCACAAATTACTGGATGCTTCAATTACACTTGTCCACCAATTACCGAGTGAGCAAGTGCACTAAAAATGGTAGTTTGATTTCCTTTCATATCTCGCCGAAAGGGCTAGCTGTATGAGCGTTTGTTTTGTTTTCATGACTATTTTCTCATGTGACGTAAATATGAACTAGTTTTCTTTAGGAAATCTTTTATAAAGGCATCCCTCTCTAAGAAAGCAAGCATGAGTTTTTCTTTAACCAGCTAACCAACCAATAAGTTATCATTTATAGGTTGAAATCGCTGCCTTTAACTATCTGGATTTATTATTTTTATATGTATCCACAGTTTTAAAATGTCAAACATGAGCGAAGAGGACTGAAAATGATAAGAAACTAAAAATTTAAATTAGGCAAAAAGCAGCCTTAGTTTGGTGCAGATTTTGAATAAAACTCTGTCGCTTTCGAAAGCTATCAGATATAGGCCCATCGTTTTCAGGAATAAGAAAAATTTGTTGTTTCTGAAGTTAGAGATAAAAAAAGAGAAAACGTAGAATTACTAAAGACAAAATTTAGAGTTACTCGAGTTAAGATCAGTGATGATAAAGATATTCATCTTTCAGCAATACAGTTAGAGAGAACAGAAAGCAGTCATTAGAAGGCAAATACAAGCAACTAAAATTCTGCTGCGCTTTAATTCAAATCATTATGATACAAAAATTTATTATTATTTCTTTTCAAGTAAATGTTTTGATTTCATCTTGAAAATACGCATTATGGTTACCTGCCTAAAGAAAGAGATACCATTTGTGGAGGAATCTCTAAGGGAAACTGACTGGTATTCACGTTACATACGGAGAAAACTATAAAAATTGACCATCCTGCCAGCCTCTTGCCGGTAATTGAACTCTGCGAACAACCAGTGCTCATAGTACGTATTGCCCACCAACGGCCGAGTCGCTAAACACTGGTAGTTCGGTCCGAGGTTCGAATCCCGCAAACGAACAGGCGTTTTCGTGGTTTTTCCACATGTATAACGTGTATTCGCGTCAGTTTCCCTTATAAAGTCCTCCACGAAAGCATCCCTTCCCTTAGGCATATAGCCCTCGAGGCTTTACCATAATCACATAAACCAAACCAGAGTACGTATTCTCTCGAATGCTGCGGCGTAAGTTTTGAGAAAATCAATGACCAAGAAACATTTGATTTAGGTCATTTAAAAATCAGGATAATGTTAAAATATTTTTAGAATTTCCTATATGACTAATTTCTGGTATTTAAACAAATGTCATTTTAAGACACAATAACACGCCGAATAAATACTAATTTCTTCTTCTGTTGCTCAACATTGTTGGTCCGAAAATCACACTTTCAATTTTTCTGCTGCCAAAATTATTCAAAAAACATCTTCCATTGGAGAACTGGATTTTCTAGAGGCATTTCACATTCATAAAAATCTTTCTGTTCTAGTTAACGATCCTAATTCCAATCCAAATTTGCCTTCGGCTTTTAGAGAAATTATGTTTTAGTTCTGGTTTCGCCAACAGATGGCGCCACTTGCTTATTTTTGTCCAGGCTTTCTTATCTTATCTAATCATTATTTCCTATCTTGTTCATTTGCGGTTTTGCAGCTGAAGATGATGGTTCGGTAAAACCATCGAAACTAGTCCTGTGAAAATTTTGTGAATATAACGCTGATTTTTGTTGTTTGACTTCTGAATTAAATGTCATTTTAACTAAATATCCACGATAAATAACCATTGTTACTAATGTTATCCATTTGATCTCTAATGTGAGTTGTAGAGCCATCATCATAACTCCGAACATTTCCCAGTGAAATGTTTGTGATATTCAAACTTTTGCGCTGATGACTTAGCTTCTAGTCATTAAATCGGCATCACGCCGATTTAAATTGAAAGACCGCTGAATGCTTGGAGTTTGAGCCTAGGCAAACAGAATGTTTGCATAGTGGTTTTCCCCATGTGTAACGTGAATACGGCCAGTTTCCCTGAAGTCTTTTACAAACAGTTTGTTTAGGTTATTTGAAAACGAAGAAGCATATGAGATAGCCCTCATATGCTTCTTCATTTTCAAATAACCTAAACAACCTAATATAATCATTAATCGTCTGTGAGGCTGGTATGAACTTTTATGAAGTAATAGATACAAAAGATTCACAAGATTAACTGATAAAAATGTAGGCTGTCATTTGACCTGAAAATACAGAAAATCAGAAATTTTTGTTAATTATTAATTTACAAAATTTTAATAGTAATAACGAAAATATTAATTAGGTATTAGATAGCAATAAACAGCAATAATGTCTTTCCGTCAACTGTATCCTAAGACTAAGAATTCGAAACCAAAAATCTGACGCACATAATTTGAACGGATAAATTACAAGAGTAGAACTTCAGATCCAGAACCGGCGTTTGATATACTGCAATTTGCACACCAAAATTTCAATGCGTGAAATGAATTTGACTCTGTGTATTGTTAGCAAGGAATAGTATCTTATTTTAGTGCTTTTAAAATAACGCATTCATCTATTATCATAAATTCAATTTTTTATGTCAATAGTTGCTTTAATTTCTCAAAAATGTGACATTTTTTAAAAGATGCAAAAATCTCTGATTAAGCTAATTTCATTAACATTACATTAGTAAAAAAAATCTAGTTCAAAACTGTCAGAAGCTCACAGTCTAAAGTACTTTCCAAACAAAATTCAATTTTTGAAATTGTCTATTACGAAAAAGCAAAAAGAAAAAGGAATATTTTTTTGCTGTTCAGTTTTAAGAGTTATCACCCATTTAGTAAACATACATTATCTTAATATTGAATTAGTCGCAGAATAAGGCTGAGATGTAATTTGCAGCAAAAGCAAAATTTTCCAAAGAGATACGGTTCTTTGTTGGGAAAACAAGTGAATAAAAGGTACTATTTTTGCAAAACCAGAAATCGAAGCCTGGAAAGGGAAGGGATAAAATCCATTTGCAAACATTCGAAAGTTACTTGCTTCATCACCACCCCTATGATCACAATGCAGGTGTTTCGAGGAAAAAATTACAAAAGAATACTTGTTCTGTTCGGGAAACGTCTTCAGAAAAAGAGCGACCTTTCTTTGAATAAAATCTTTTTTTAGAATGTGTCATTTTGTTTTGTGGTATACTTGTTTCGTAAGTTACATAAAAATAGGAGCTTTATTTATATTTTCTCTTATTGTCCAATTAATTATATTTGAAACACACACACACAAAAAAAAAATAATTCCACGAAAATTGGTTAAAGCTAAACATTAAATTAAAAAAGGTTATTAAATAAATTAATAACCTAAATTAAATTTCAAGATTGTCATAACTTCCTTATACGAAGTAAAGGAAGTATTGTATCGCAAAAATTTTCGAGTATCATATTTCAACGAAAATATCCGTTTTAACTGCTCTCCAATCCATTTGAACAATGTTTTTGCCTGACATCTCTACGTACAGACAGAATAAATAACTCTTTTTCCCAAAACGGATTCTATAATGGATTCAGAAGAGATTCTTTCCTGATGTCTGACCTTTCGGGACTGCTTTAACATGTAGTTGTGCACCTCCTCTTTTGGTTGCAATCGACAGCACCAAACATATATATATTATATACGTTTGGTGTATAAACGTATATAATATATACATATATATATTATATATTCGTTTGGTCACCGATACACCAAAATGTTTTTTCATATTCATATTTTTTTTCATATTTTTTTCATATTCAAAATTTATCAGTTTTCATATATGTCGGTAAACTGAGCATTTTTTCTTTAAAAGTGGTTGAATTATGTTGTTCTTATGTTTCGGTTAAGTTTTTTATGCCTTTAATTAATCTGCATACAACAGTTGTAGAATTATCAGGACTTTAAAAGTAGTTTAAGTAGTTCTAACGAAGCCGCCACTTGTTTACATTTGAAACTCTTTGTAGAATACTGAACTAAGTCAGTTTGTTCACCAGAATCAGTGTCTTTTTGATGAGTGGGACCAAAAGCCTTTTTTGCCGGGTGGATCAATTTTGCGCACCGAAAAATCTGTCTTCCTCCCCGCTGGCTGAATTGCTTGTTTTTGCGTAAAAACTTTAATTTGAATTGTAAAAATTGTTTTTATACTGTTTTTAATTGTGTTTGGTGTTTTATGTTTTTCTGTAATTTACAAATTTTAACGATGTTTAATGTTTTTATGTATATTTGCCTTGCCGCGAAGTGAGAATTGAATTAATTGAATGAGAACTATATCTCTAATCGAAATCGAGAAAATAGGTTTAAATGAATTGCAACAAAAATATGTATAATTTAATAGGCCATACAAGGATGTTCGGGGTGCCAACATTAGATTTTTCAAGTTATATAATTCAGGAACTTGTATTGTATTGTTATTTGATTGTATTTCCTAGCCATTATTGTTCATTTTATTATATTTGGAAAAATACATGAAATTTTTCAAAATTTAACTAAGGCTAAAAGTTAGTTGAATGATAGAACTGTTTTTAAATTGCATAATTCAGGAGCTTGGCTCGTAGTTCTTTTCTTTTATTGTCCATTTTATTATACAGATATCAGAGGAAACATTCTCAGTTGAAGCTAAAAGTTAAATTTAAAAAAATCTCAATAATTCTAATTTATCTGTGAAATTATTTAAAACTTTTAGAACCAGTGAATTTTGTTTCAAACTTAGCATAATTTCCAGCTTATCTACTGTCTTAGAGGAACAGAAAAGCATAACGTTTTCAACAAAGCTCATATCGATGGATTCTAAATGATATTCTTTTTGTACGTGGTATTTAATAAATCCTGCCACTTTTTGCAAAGAGAAGTTACTCCACATACGCCTTTAGTGTATGTCTAACCTCTCATTACACGGTTAGAGAAATAGTTCTTTACCCAGGAGTTACGCCGTGTATCTAGAAATTTTCATAAGGCTAACTACTTCTTACCCTTCTTATCTAGCTAACCAGTGGTCAAGTGAATAAAAAAATAAACAGTAGTAGTTCACATCGAGTTCGTTGTTGCTTTTTCTCAAGCATAATGTAAAATACGAGCAAATTTCTTCTCGAAAATCTTTTCTGAAGGCATCTTTCCTAACTAGCCAACTATCTAATGCTCCCTTTTTGTCGGAACATTTGTCACCATTTCTCTATAAACATTTGGATTTTATGATACCGCTGATTGCTACAAAAAATATGTTTTCTCATATATTCATTTTTAGCGGTAAAATCGATTCTGTTTTTTCCAGTTTACTATTACAGTAATTTATAGAATTGCAAGACAATTAAAATTCCTTCAAAAACACAATCAAATAACAAAACAATTTATAGTGACAATAACCAAGTGAAAACTAGTGAAAAATACACTTTTTTATGATGACTAACAATGTGGCGGCTTCTCAGAATAGAAATTTATACCGCTAAACCACAAGTTGGGGTTATAAAGAGATGGTTTGATTAATTGATTAAGGAAAAGAAACTCGAAGGCTATATCCACCTTTGGAAAGGCAAGAGGTCGTGAAGAGTATTTTAAAGTAAGCTGGATAGCATACAGGGTACACATGGAACTCGCTGAAAATTCGAACCGAGTTGTACAATGAAATTTAGATTTATATTATAACTTATTAATGCCCGCAAAATGTTAATTCGTGTAAAAAATCAGTCAAGGCTGATGTAATTTCATCCTGCTACTGTTTATATAATAGTTATTAAAATACTATTATGAAAGCTACATTAAGTAAGCTATTTATCTTCTATTTACAAAACCTTTCAATGTAACATTTTTCGAAGAAGCATTATAGATGTATTTCGAGAATATTTTAAAGTACATCAGCTAAAATCAAATTTTTGAAACCTTATGAGCAGTATGCTCTATTTCCTTATTCTTTTAAAAATTTCAAAAATATTGAACATAAAAGGAGAAAGGAAATCTTTTTATCGAACGCTGAGCTGAACATGGCGTCATGGTATGAGTAAAATAGGAAATATCCGAATAACCAGCTACCCAAATGGATGAGAAATTCAATTACCAAATATATTACGTCAAAATTTGTGCATTAACGCGCCATACTTTCGAAAATCTAGAATCTAACCAGAATATATTGAATGTCTTGCTAGGTAATTGAGGCAGAAAGCCATCTCTTTTCGTATTATTTGGTTTTGGCGGTTTTGCGATAAAAAATTTATAACTTGCAGAAAAAATACAACTATGTGAGTGAAAGTTATAGGATGTGTCTAGTCAGAGTGAAGAAATGAGGTGGAAATACATAAAATCATTGGTAAGAAGATCATCCTGGTAAAAACAATTCGAATGTTGTCTTAGTTTACGTAATTTTCCTTCCTATTGTTTATATTGTTTAAATTAATAAATCTTCTAGTTGTCTCCATTTATTCCAAAGAAGACAATAAAAAGCCTTTTCTTGACAGTTCTAGCCAAGGTAAACAATGATTTATCTTAAAAATTAAACTATCCTCTATCTCTCTTTATTAAGTAACAAAGCCCACCAACGACCAAGCGGTAACGTTGCTAAACACTGGTAGTTCGATACGGAGTTCGAATCTTAGCGAACGGCCTGGCTGGGTGAGCATTTTCGTAGTTTGTTCCATGTGTAACGTGTATATGAGCGAGTTTTTATTATAAAGTGCTGCACAAAGGCATCCCTCTTCTTAGGCAAGACAGCCCTTGCATCCTTTGTGATAATCGAATAAACCAAACTATAAATTAACAAACGTTTACATTTTTCTTAAGTTAATAAAATGCGTGTTTCCTACTATTCAACTACCATTAGTTCTCATGTAATTCTCTTTTTGCATAAAATATAATTGAAGCAAATATATTTATCTCACCAACCCATTCTATGTTTTTATACAAGAAAATATCAGTTCTAAAAGACACTAAAATTTGAAGCAATTATTCATTTTTAAAACATTAGTAGCTCAACAACACCTTATAATGAAATATACAATTCTATTATTCCCACGTAATTGTGAAGGAGAACTTACTGAAAAGGAACCGCAAAATTTATCCCATTTTTACGATTAGTAAAAAATAAAGATTTCTTTTCCTGTTACCAACTTGAAAGGAAGCGGTTCCTATACCTCACCAGTCAAATGTCTCGAATTCGAATCCAGAAGAATGGGCTGGCAGCATGGCTGGTTTCCGTGGTTTTCCCCCACTTGTAATGTAAATACGAAGCATTTTCCCTTAGAAAGTCCTTCACGAAGATATCTCTCCCCTTAGCCTCATGTGCTTTGCGATATTCAAATAACCAAACCTATTCTAGAATTACATGTTTTAATGGCCTTACGGCAAAATCTTCCTTGGGATTGAATTTTTTTTTAATGAGTGTTGTAATTTGTCCAGTTCTTCCTTAGAACCAAATATTGAACGTGGAAAATGCACTTGATGTTTCTGAGGTTTGATTATCACTCTTCCCAGGTGTGTTGAAATTTTATAGTACCTAAGAGTCACTGTTATACTACTTCCAGTTAATCGACGATAATATTGATTTTAATTGATATTACGAAAAAACCTTCAGTGAGTCTTACTTAGTAAAAAACATTGTTTCGCATAAAAAATAGAAAAATTATATTGAAAATTTGATATTAAAGACCTCATAAGTGAAAATTATGCAGCATTTAATTTTGTAAATGGAAATAATTTTGTAAAAGTTTTGTGATCAACGAGCTCACGGATAAACAGTAGAATGTATCTAGCTGACTAAAGTAATAAATAGTAAAAAAAAAATTTATTAGGTTGGTAAGTGCAAATATCACGGTTTGGTATTCTATCAATATTTCGCACTATCGTGAATGCATAACAAGTTACATTGGAAAATCCTTGAATAATCTGGCTACATACTTTCCCAAAATATTTAAAAAAATGTTTAAAAATTTTTCTTAGTAATACGCATAATCAGAATTTTTTAAAACTTTTATTTATACTTAGTTTTTTTAAATTCTTCAATCGCTTTTTATCTTTACGGTAGTCTTGGATACATATTATTTAGTAGCCATAACTATCTTCGAATGCAAAATACGTGGTTTTTCTTATTAGAATCGAGAATAGAGAAGTTAAAAAATGTTGAATTAGATATAAGTCGCATAAACTATAATAATAAACGTTTTCTCTTAGTTTTGTGATTAGGTATGCAATAATAAAATAATATCTGTAAACACTTATCAGATTAAAAGTGCATAAATTTTTATTATAAAAATGTGCTTCAACCCTCAAAATAAGAAACATTCCTTAATTATTATTATATATCCTTAATTATTATTATAGCATGGAAATTCCTCAGCTTCATAGCAGTCTGTATAATTTATCTGATGTATTATGGTGTAATTTTTAACTTAATTTTATTAATGTTGAATAGGCAATGGTAAGGGCAAACATTTTAGGTGATAAAATTTTTATACGGGATTTTAAATATTTACAATAGCAGCAAGAAAGAAAAAGGAAAAAAAAAACAGCGTAAATATTACAGAAACATTTTAGCAATTTCAAAAATATTGGAACTAAATGACAGAAAATTATCTATTGCCCATCACTGCTGGTCTGAAAATCACATTTTCCATTTCTCTCCAGCCAAAATTATTCAAATCATCTCTCGAAGCATTAGATTTTCTGTACCTATCTGACGTTCATGAAAATCGTTCGGATTTAAAAATTATTCCAATTCTAATTCCTGTTTACTATCAGCATCTCCAAAATTTAATTGCTTTTCTCTCGTTTTTCGATCAGTATTTGAGATTATGGACTTCGCGTTCTACAATTCAGCTAGAAAATTGTAAAAGTTTCTCTGATTTTATGTAAACACATGCATATTTTTGTCATCCCCTTTCTGACAGCTGAAGTATAAAATTGTATTTAATTTTTAAAACTATAATTCTACATATTTACTTAACTTACGTTGATTCTTCTTGCCTGTTCTTTTTTGTCTGTTAAGCAGCCGACAATTTAATTCGAATGATAAAAATTATGTCTTGTCAAATGGCAAAACTGTTGACAACGGACTACTCGACGTGTCATTTGAGGGAAGAATTAGGCTGTCATAAAAACTGATTACTTATTCCAATATTTAACCTTCAGTCAGAACAACATGAGGAAAGTGAGGCAATTTCCCTCAAGTGAACAATTATAAAAGGCACCAAAACGGCTTAGAAATTCGTTTAAAAGGAAATCATGATTATTTAGTTTTTCGAACATATTAAAAAGCAATTTTAAAACATATTGTTAAGAATTTTGAATTGAGATAGCTAATGTTAGTAGAAATGAAATTAAAATCGTTTTATTTCTCCGTGAAGTGCAGCGTGAGACGAGTTTTAAGAGAAAGCTATGTCGTAAAAATATAACATTGAAAAACTTTAACATTGAATAAATGGATATCTCTTTTATTCGTATTGAAATCAAATAAATGTAACTGGTTACTGTGTTAGCTGTAACCGTAATTCCATCCTTTTGTTGGGTTTCCAGAAATCTCGAGAAGCGAAGAAACTACTAGAACTCTCTCGAGACCGATGGAAAGCTTTAAAAGGCCGGAGAGAGACATCTCAGCTCAGCTGTTTAGTTAGCTGCTGTTGTTATTGTTTAGAGTTAAGCGAGAGATCGGATTAGCTTTCTGTTTGCATTGCGTTGCATTTTAACATTTTTAGTAATTTAAAATATAACTACAGATTATACTGCGCGATATTGTAATATTGTACGAATATCTCTGAAGAAAAATCCAGCGTTCTGTTATATATCTTGGGATAAGAAGAAATTTTATGAACCTTTTATCGGACTTGTGCATTCAATCTATAACGAACCCGTACGCACGCAACAGTATTAACATATAGATTAGATGTAAAATGTGCGCCTCCTTTTCAATATTATATATAAGATATGACGGAATCCAAACTGCTATAGTAAGTTTATTTTCATATTTTTATCATTCACTTTTTATATATCTAAATTAAAATTTTTGTTGTATTTTACTCTATTGTAAATGCTTTCTGATTTAATTTTCGAAAAATAGGCCAAATATATTTATGGCACAAACACTTATTGTTTATAACATTGATAGAACTTCAAATCTGTTTTTGCAAAATAATATTGAATTTCTGTTACAACTTCTCTCTAACCTCCAACTATAAATTTGTTTCTAAAATGTAAATGTATTTAACCAAAGCAAAGTTATTTTGAATTTTGCAAAATACGTTCACGTGATTTTCTGTAAAATTAAGCATTGTTTCCAGAAGAAATAATGGATTAAACTGGTATTTAATTATAGTGAACCTTCTTTAAAACATCTTTCCATGACTTTGATCTTATGCGGAGGTAGTTTTCTTAAAGAGATAATATGAATACCGATGTTTATGTATGTTCTCAGAAATGCTAGTCACTGTCAAAGAGCTCAGAACAACAGGTTTCATTGTAATTTAATCAATAATCGTATTCCCAAGTGAAAGAAATCCAGTTTATCTCATTCAGAGTTTTCTTAAAAGTGATTTCGATTTTAAAAAGGCATCTATTTTCAATGCATTATTCAATGATTATTTAAGCAATACGACTAATGAAATTCTTATATTACTCTTCGTATTGAATACAAGTCTGAAAATTAGTAATTGTTCAATAACAATAAAGCTTAATAAATTATGTTGGGAAAGATACGGTTATATCAATAAAAATTATTTTCTAAAAACACTCTCTTATTTCTTTATTGAAAAGTAGAAAGACTATAGCTCATAGCAAACACGCTACTAATAATAAAATAAATACATCCAAGTAATACGTATTCTTAACAATTGATGTGTCAGATTAGATAAAATATTCTAAACGAAAATTTTCAAACCATTCTTTTCTCAAACCATATATGATTCCAGTCAAAAATTAACAAATAGTTTGAACTTCAAGTATAATAAAAGAAATTAGTTTCAAAACTTATGGGAAAATACTACAGTTTTTGTGCAAAGCGAAATTCTGCATTAATAGCTTATAGATATTTTCTCTCGCTTTTTACTCTGCCTTCGTGGTGTAACGATAGCATACTCAGCGCGCATTCGAGAGGTCCAGGTTCGAATCCCTACGAGGGCTTTTCATATTTTCACGTCTCCAGCATAAAAGAGAACCTAATGACTCTACAGTGGCGCCCGAACTAAAAGAGGGTGGACGATAATTCGTCACTAACAGGCTTCCCTAATCCTCAATCCCCCTTTAAAAGGTGGAGCATATAAGGTATTTTCTATCCACTTCCAGCATACTTTCGTGCTTTAAAGGTAGCAGACTTGGCCCGTATTTGAGAGATCCAGGTTCGAGTCCTGGCGAGGGCATTGCTTATTTTTCACGTCTCCAACATAAAAAACTAATGATAAGCTTTTAATATCTTTATAATACAGTAAAAAGTTTATTGCTTAAGCAATTACTCGCGTACATTTTGTTACGACAGAAATGTTTCTTGTTATCTCATAAATATGTAAAAAAAATAAACTCAGAAAAATAATGCAAGTAGAGTAACGTTTTAACAGAATACTTATATTATTCAGGTTAGAATTAAATTTTAATAAATGTGCGTAATTATGTGCACATTTAAGAATAGATTAACTACGTAACTTACCTATAAATTACCTATACTTATAATACCAATCAAGCTATTGGTTTTAGTTAGAAGCAAAATTTAAACTCGATAAGTATAAAATCTGCACCTTAAAACAAGACACTAAATCAACATCTCTCAATCTCCAGTTCCTTGCTTTATCTTCAAATTACTGAAGTGATTCCTTTATCTGGTAATTTCTTCTATGAAATTCAAGAACTAAAATTGTTCTTCTTATAAAAAGCCATTTTTAAGAAGTCTATTTAAATACTTTTATGAAAAATTTTTCAAGAGCAGATAAATAATTTAGTTATTCGTGAAGAAAGAACCGTAATTTTAGGATTTAATTAAATGATATTTTTCTGTTTTGATAAGTATTTTCTTTACGTTTAGTTCAGAAAAGTTCAATATTTTTATGTATGGTGAAATTCTACGTTTACACCATGTTAGATTAGGAATTAGGACCTTTTGTTCCTAACGAAGAAAAGGGATTAAGGTCCCATTTAATAGTTGACACAATCCCCTCTGTAATGCAGATTACGTTTAATATATTAGCATATTGTTGAAAGACAATTAGATAATTTTATATATATTTGCCTGAAAGTAGTTAATAAGGAAATGACTGTTATAAGCTATCTTTAAGGAATATGTAACAAGCACTGTCTATCGTTTAATTAGTAAACTCATGGTAAAACGCAAGAGGACTATACCCAAGTTCCATCTAAAAATATTCTGGTATATCTAACAAAAGTTTTCGTCTAAAAAATTTATAGATTCGCTGATAAGTACAGTGGTAGAATATATTGATGCAGGTATAATTTATATGCCGTTTCTTTATTTTAGTCCGTCGTGAGAACCATCAGAATAAGAATTTATCTCTAGTCTCATTTATAATGGGCAATAAAAATCAATCTGAAATCTTCCGATTTAGTTATTTACTGTCATTATTTGACCCGCCTCATACATGACTTTACAAAGTTTGGTGTTTTAATTTTTAATGAAGAGTAGCAAGGAGAATAAAGAGCAAGCAAGCATTGCAGCACTCGGGAATAAGCACCCGTGACCCGGCTACTGTCACAGGAACATCAGTTTCAAGAAAGACAGATACCAGAAGGCTCCCGAGACAGGATTGTATGCCAGAAAGTTCGTTATTTGCATTCTACTCACTCACTCCCACAAAAGAGTGCGTTTTCAATAGTGCATACATGACCAACACTGAGCAGATCTCTATTGGGCTAACGCGCTCTTCATGGAGGAGTCCAGATTCAGTCCACAACCTGATTCTCGGGGATTATTGATATGGAGGGAACCTTGGGACCCGATACTATCCCAGCAACATCATGGAAACGGACCAAGTGATGGTCTGGGTAGGGATGCAAGCAAGATGCCCGCACACCTTTCCATGTGTTTGACACTAGTTCTGTGAATGCCCAGAGGTAAAGACAGGGGATCTTAGAATCTTATATGCGACTTTTTAGGGCTGTTGTTTGCCCGAAGTTCATTTTTATGGACGACAAACCACAAAGAGCCCACCTGGTTGATGACCATCTGGAAAGCGAGGATACTCACCAATTGAATTGGGCAACCAAATCTCCGAACCTTACGCCTATTGAACATGCTTGGAATGCTCTTGGGAATGATTTTGCAATACACCAACCCCCATCCAGAACCATTCAAAAGTTAAAAACTGCTCTGGTGGAGAAGTGGGTGCGACTTCCACAGACACTTCTAAACTCTCTAGTCATGGCTACTCATTATGCATGTTCTCTGTCTGTCAGAGACGACCACACACCCCATACTAGCCACATTTTCACTGCCATCTTTCAACCTCAAATTTGGACTCTTGCCATAACTCATACTAATGAATGGCATTTTCATGGTTTTGTACACATTATTTGTGGGTTGTCTTGTACACATTATACCCAATTTCATTTAAATCTATCCAGAATTTTTCAAGTTATATGGAAAAAGGTGTTCCATCTCTTAATTTTGTTCACCAGTATACATACACACACATATGATATAATGGAAAGTGAATACTAGTTCTAATACTCACCTTTAAGATTTAACAATACAAATAAATAAATGAATAACTTTTCTTTCTTTAATACCCATTTAATATCCCTCTTACTTCTAAAAGCATTAAATATTTTTCTCAGTACTACACTTTATATAACTATACCTGTAATTGAAATTGTTTTGGATTGAAAAAAGTAGCAATTTGACATGCGAGATAGTTTTTTATTTGTTTATATCAAAACAAATAATTTTCTTATTTGAATACCTAAGGAATATCACTCTTATTTTCTAAAGCTTAAATATTACTCTAAGTGCTACCCTTCATACTTCTATATATGTATTTCACATTATATTGAGTTATAAAGAATGACACTTAAAAGCTTTTTTATACTTGCTTATATGATGTAAGCATTCATGCTATTCAGATTAGAATAAGAATGAAAGCATATTACGTTCTTGTAAAAATTCTTCATTGCACTAGTCTCATTTATAATGGAAATGAAATTTAGAAATTTATATCTTCACATTTTCAAAATACAAAGAAGCTTTCATTAAAATATTTCTTTGATTTAGTAAACGATGATACATAGAAAAACAATAAAAATTATTAATAAAATATTCACATCCCGTATAAATAATTTTAAATACAAAACGATTTATAGCTAGTATTTCTATTTTCCAAACTCAAGCCTTTCAACATAGTTCATGGACTATATGTAACTTTGATTAGTTTCACTGACAATCTATAGAGAAACATTTGTCTCAAACTTAATGTTGATTTAAAGATAAACGTTGATTTTCTTGTGAAATTTAAAAAACGTAGTATACGTCAATCGAAATGCGATATTTCATTATAAAGCGTAGTGCAGGCATAAGTTTTCGATATCTTATTTGTAATGGAGAGACAAAATTACTCCATACTAAAAAAATAGCGAATTAACCCAGCAATACACTATATTTTGCATTATAAACATTAATTCCTATAATGATAAATATTTAAAACAATGCTTTTAATTGTACAAAATGTACACACTTCACACAGATAAATTGATTTAACATATTTAAAATTGCAGTTGACTTATTTTGAGAACAGTAAGCAGAACTGACAAATTATTTTTGAAAAGCAAAAACAAATCCTAATTTTCTTCAAATTGATGAAGCGGATGTGTTCGCCTTTAGTAAAGCAACAACTTTTCTGCAATGTAAGTGCTATTGCAGTGTAAACACTTTACTAAGACTGTTGCTTCTCCATGCACTTATTTTTTATTATTTTACTATTCAAATTTCTAAATTTCATTTCTGTAGCAAAAATAAAAACATGCAAATGAGTTATTAACGCTCATTTTTATTTCTGAACCCTTGTAGAATGCTTTTTTCATAGGGTAATATATTTTAATAAAAATGAATATAACTAAATATTCTCCAACTGTAAGATAAATGGCTACTTCCTTATTATAGCGGCCCCCAAAATTTAATCGCTAATCAACCGAGATGTAATACGTAGCGAGGTATAAGAACACGTGGCGAGATATTTCGGTTGATAAAACTATTCAATGTTGCGGGCTGCTATAATAAGGAAGTACTGAAAAATGTACTGTATGGCATATCGTAATTATAATTTCAGTATGAAGGCAGTTTGTTTATATAATAATCATATATACATGCCACGATAGTAATTAAATGTTGTTAAATTGTTTGTTTACTGTTTTGTCTTTTATTTAAAAGCTTTCTTATGTATTAGTCAAGTTACGAACTCTTAGAAATATATTTATATATATATTTTTAAGCGTTCGCAACTTGACTAATACATAAGAAAGCTTATATATATATATATAATGACTAATTCAGCCCCAAAATATTTTAACTAACATAAAGGGCTATATATTTTAACATCGAATCAAGTTCTCTGCCACACTCTCAAATTTGAAATTAAAATGTTTGATAGCATCATTTTTAATTTATTGTTCGTTAAGATAATTTTAACAGAATCTATATACAGATATTTAGGAAAACAGTAGGATATTAGGAAAACCAAAGACGTAATGAAGTCATATTATTATTTTCTGCTGATTGTTAATTTGAAGAGAAAATTAATTGTTGTGTCATATTTTTTCTGCGTTTAATAAAAATTAAGGCTACTACCCAGGCATGGGTAATTTACAGAAAGCCGCACAGTTTGCGATATGTGTATGTACGTTTACGGTTATTGACAAACAATCTCTGACTAGGAAACAATACGATATGCTATGTGTTTGATGTGCTCAAAACTATGAATTTTTTAGCATTTGATAACATGTTCATACTTATCTGTGAACTGCACTAGTAAGCAAAATCAGTATCTAAAATTGAAGATGAAACCAAATGATCGTAAATGGACTAATTTTATTTACTCGAAATGTAATAATTCTACATTTTCAAGTCAAACCTTCTTCCACTAATGACATGAATAATGTTAACTTTTTTATTCTCTCGAGTTTCCAATTACTCGAAATGTTTTCTTCACTTTTCGGTTTTCATATAATTAAAAAATAAGGTTTTATGGTTCTATCGTAAAATTTTCAAACTGATATCAGATTCAAATATAATTATATATAATTAACAAGAAAGCGTAAACTTTCTTTCCGTCTACATAAAAATAAGGTTTGAAAGTTATTTGTAATTCATATACTCCATGTAACTCAAGATAATTATAAAATAATATAAAACCTGCAAATATATAGGACTATAAACTAAACATTTTTCATTTTATTTTACGTAATGTATATGACAAATTTTTAGTATAGTATGGAATATTTTAAAATATTGGATATAAATAAAAAAATAAATAGCACATTTTCTGTCATTAGAGTACATAACTATAAATTAGTTTTTTCCTACTGTATTTTTTAATTTAAAATTCAAAATTATGTACCATTCATTCATAAAACTGTAAACATTATTTAAGATCACTCAATCCTCTTTCTAAAAATTAACCCTAATATCTAAAATTGTAATATCAGCTATAAATATTGTTAAATTTCATAAAAAAATAGTAATTATATTTTTATCAAAGGAATAATTAGAAAAATGAAAACTCAATTTATTTGTGCGTACAGATATCCTTTAATACGCAGTCTTTTTTTTTTTTTTTATCATATAACGATATACACTCGGACGTAACATATGATGTACATTCTCTCCTCAAATATTAGTAAATATAAGAAAATTAATAACATGGCATTATAAACACTATATAATCTCTCAGTATCGGCTAAATTTTGAAGTAATATTTAAAAATTCTAACCTTCTTCCACTGCTTTAATTTCAGGGCCATCCTCTTTGATATTCAAAAGTATTCTGTGAATATTCATTTTCAGATATCCTTTTTCCCCCTCTTCTATCCTAGTTTAATAATTAGTTAGTTGATATTCTTAATCAGAGCATTGTGCGATCAAATGATTGGTATATTACTACACCTTATTAAAGTAACCCATATTTTTTCACATATCTTGCTGAAGAGCATTGCCGAATTTTCATCGACCGTGTAGATCGACTAAAGGTCTATTGCGCACTCTCACTGAAAATACGTAGAGGCGGTTTCCATAGTTACCATCAGCCAATAAAATTCAAGATCCTTTCGTTGTTAATGGGTGAGTGTACGCTTATGGCCCTGACCAGTTTAAGGCTGTTGCGAGGTTTCTGCGTGGGTTACGCTGTTGTTTATTTATTTGATAATTTTTGATTTACAAGTGGTTCACTGTTTTACAAACACTTTTAGCTCGAATAGTGCATTAATACGTAATTTACCTAAGCAATTGTAATAAATAGTGGTTCAGTTTACCTATTCTTCCTTTTCAAAGTGTGATTTTTTTAACTCTTTAGTCTTTTATGAATTTCAGTGACAATCTTCGTTTAATCTGTAATAAAATTAAAATTAGACTGCATCTATAATAACAATCGCTTTTAAAGGAAAACTCAATGAGCTAGTTTGGAAAACCATCTGCTGGAATCTATAAATACAAAATTTAACATCATTCTCTCTTTCTTATAACATCAGATAGACAGGAGACTTTACTACGAAGGGAAGATGACATTTCCGAACTGGTATTTGAAGAATATATTTTAATAATTTTGTCGACTATGAAACTCAAAATTGTACTACTTAATATTATCAGGTTCCGTGTTCCTCCTTACTTGCTTAGGGAACATTTAACTGTCCTGACTCGGAACAGGGAGCTTACTAAAGCTATGTTCAATAAATTTGGGAAGTAGACAATACACACAGGAAGGGTATACGAAACCCTTTATTTTTCTCTCTTTACAATGATTTTCGGACTTCGGAATACAGAGACCAACCACTTGTGGTCTGAACGTAAGAATATAAAAATATTAAATAAACTCTAACTAAACTAATTTTGGATTAATCAAACAAGTGCCTAACTCCAAGATTGGCCGTATATTAACAAAAAGCCGTATGTAGTACAGAGAACTGCTAACACTACGATACGTTTAAAATTATCAAGAGGATTAAACCGCTGGCCTTGAAGGCAACCAGCAACCGAGTAAAACTACTATGGCAAGTGGCCTGCTTCTAATAGCTCCTTCCTCTCTCTTGCTTGGCAAAAAGCCACAACTTAAGTACTTGGCGTTAGCAAGACAAATTTGCATAAATAAGTTAAAGCTTTTAATTCTGGCCGGAAGTAGAAAATAAGAAGTGATAGTAAAGATTTAAAATAAAATAAACGTTAGTAAAACTTAAGATCCTTACATACATCCCGCCAGAGTTAATTAGTTTGAAACTGAGGTCTAAAACGACCTTGTTGAAATTTTTTAGCTCTAGAATCTAACGCGAGGCCAATCTTTTACAAACATTTCTCACTAGATACTAGAAATTAAAAAAAAAAAAAGTCGTTTTTACATTATCAACTCCATGGACAATTACTTTTCATCTGCACTGCATCTAAACAAGAGTTCTTAGTTGAAATCTGGTTCCTTTCAGAGATCTGGAAGGAAAACTAGTTTAATGAAATGTTACACAATTAAATGGCAAGTAACATGAATACCTATATTTCTCTTAACATTCTTATTTCATTCATGACGTTATTTAATTATCTCCCCGTGCTCTCTGACATGTGTTGTAAAGGAAAACACCAAACTCGAACGTGTTTATGTACAAGTGTTCAACACTACCGCCTGCAATCAAAACACTAACGTGTTAAAATTCAACATAACAAGACCTCAGAACACACCTTATATTCATCTCTAAACCCTGAGGTACTATTCTGAAAAGTGACTAACTCTGAAGTGCAGCGTCAGAGAGTCTAACTACATTCATTCAACCTTTAACTCATATTCACAATAATTTGCTCTTTTTTCAGTCACACGAATAGGTTAAAATTTTTGGCATTACTTTCACTTTTAACATATCACAGTATTTCTTAACGTTTAAAATAACAGTTCACATTGTATATAAGGACATATTAACATGCCGTTAATTTTACGCATTTTAAAACATACATTAGTAGTACATTGTTAACTTCTATTCTTTTCCAAGCAAGTGCCAATTCTTCTACATTGAAATACTATATTTCAAAAGTCTTTCAGACTGAAACTTCTTTCTTGCCATAATCTTTTAACTAAAATTTTATACAATAACTTTTACAATTTTCTTAAGGTACCTTTCTCAAAGATTATCAATGCTTTTACAATATTCAAGTATTTACACATTCCTCTTATACATTAATTTTAGTTTTACTCGCGAGTAATTGAAAAACATAATACCAAAATAGGTAACAACTCATTTCTCGCCTTTTTGGCGATAAAGGTAGACCTCACATGTGGTAAAACTTCTTGAATTCTGCCTCTTGCAGTAACAATGAAAGATTAACTTAAGGTTTCAAAGTAACATAAAGTTTTACTTATCTTTGTGATATTCGGACATCCTTTTTTCTGCCCAGTCCTGGAAGGTAGCGAAGACTACGGTTTGGTTTATCTTCCTGCTTGTGCGGGTTCGCCCTTTCGTTCCTTCCTCCATGAGCTTTCTTTTCCTTCCCGTTTGGTCACCCTTGAAGATCTTCTTTTTAGCCTCTGCCTGTGGTCTCCGCCGTGTTATGGCAGCTGGTCTTGGCGGAACCGGGACACTTACTCTCTCGTTCCTGCTTGGATCTCGTTGCTGGCTGTTCAAATTTTTCTTGCTTCTTTGCATCTGCAGCTGGTGTTCCTTCATCAATTCGTCGACATTTGCTGCGTAGACTCCTATCCGACGGGTAGATCTTCCGTTTTGGAGCCGGGTTATAGTTGCCGTTATTTCTCCTGGCTCTCTTTGCATTCGTCGTACTTCTCCCTTCTTCATTCTGGGGGTGTTCGTGCTCTCTCTTTTCTGGTCGGTGGAACGGCTTCTTTTTCTTGTTACCTTCAATTTTCCAACGGGGAAACTTTCTTTTCAATTGCTCCTGCCTCCTAATGGCTTGCCCTTGTGATTGTCGTTGTTCCACCTCTGGAGCTTGTGCCTGCAGTGCCTGCCGTGCCGGATCCTGCGAAAGATCTTTAAATATTGGCATTTTATTACGATTATAGAATGGTTTTATCTGGTCAATGTTTGCGGAGCATGTTTCACCATTCCTGGCTTTTAACACCACTACAGCCTGAGTTATTTTTTCTATTATATATGGTCCTTCAAATCGTGGAAAAAAACTTGGCAGTTTTATCTTCTGGTGCTGAAGAAAGTGAATGCTTAATTTTTAACACTTCATCTCCTACTTTATAAGTTACTCCCCGTCGTTTCCTATCATCATAAAGTTTCTGTTTTCTCTGTGCTACTTCAATGTTCTTTTTTGCTTTTTTAATTAATTTTTCTATATCGCCCATTTTAAATTCTGGGGCTCTTTGTTGAACATAAAATAATTTATCTAACGGCGTTATAATCTTCCTGCCTAAAAATAACTCAGCAGGAGTTTTGCCCGTTGTATCATGTTTTGCGGTCTTAAGGGCGAAAGCCAATTCATTGACATAGTTATCCCAGCTTTTATGAAAAATTTTAACATAACTACGGATAATTTTCACTATATTTCGATTGGCCCGTTCCGCTATATTTGATTGCGGCCGATACGGGACCATTTTTAAATGACGTATGCCCAGTTTTTGGCACATGTCTTCAAATATATTACTTACAAATTGAGGACCATTATCCGATATAACTTTTAGGGGCGCCCCGTATTTTAAAATATATTTATTTAAAATAGAATCAGTAATTAATTTCGCGGAGGCTCGTTTTAAGGGAACAATTTCGGTCCACTTACTAAAATGATCAACCATAACAAGGAAATACCGACTTTTATTTACCTGACTTTTTGGGAAAGGGCCCAATAAATCGATGCCAATTATTTCATTTGGAAATTCGGATTTAATGCTATTTAGAAACCCGGCCGGGCGGAAATTAATATAATTAACTGCTTGACATGTTGGGCAGGACTGGACATACGCCCTTGTTAACTTTTGCAGTTCAGGAAAATAAACTGCTTCGCGTACGCGTTGGATGGTTTTTCGAATACCAGCATGAGAAGCTAATGGGCAGTCGTGTAACTCCTGCAGTATATTTAATCTAAGACTAGCTGGGATAACAGGTCGAAATTCGTTGTTGGAATTCGTAGTTTTTGTATAAATAATAGACCATCTATTAGTTCGTGATGGGCCGCCCTATTTCTTATCGCCACAATATCTTGGTGGCTAAAACTTTCAGGATCCTTTAAATACTAATAAATGTTTTTAAATTCAGGATCCTTACCCAGTTTGGTTATTACAGTTTCTCGGGAATGTATGGTACATGCTGTGAGCATTGCCACCTTTACAGTATTACCTTCTTCATCTATTTTTATTCTGGATAGGGCATCTGCTACGATATTTTCCTTTCCGGGGGGTGTGCTTGATTGCAGATTATACTCTTGTAACTTGAGTGCCCATCTTATTAACCTTGGGGATAAGTTTTTCCCTGAGTACAATCTAGTTACCGCCGCATGATCAGAATACACTGTTATTGGAGACCTTCCAAAATAGACTCGGAACTTTTGCACTGCTAACAGAACTGCAAGTGCCTCTCTCTCAGTCGCGGAATAATTTCTTTGTGTTTGATTTAAAGTTCGACTAAAAAATGCCACGGGCTGCTGATTTTGCGAAAGTACCGCTCCTACCGCATTATCCGGAGCATCCGCTGAAATTTCTAAATTCTCATCATTTTCAGGAAATTTCAAAACAGGGGCTTGCTTTAATGCTTGCTTTAATTTTTCGAAAGCACTATTGGCTTCGGCCTTCCACGAGAATCTTGCCTTTTTCCTTTATAATTTTAACAATGGTTCAGCAATAGCTGCAAAATCTTTTATAAAGGACCCATAATATGAACAAAGTCCTAGAAAGGAAGAGAGCTTCTTCGCCGTATTTGGCGGCGGATACTTTTGCACAGCGATTATTTTTGATTCGTCTGTCTCGATTCCTTTCTGAGATATTTTGTAACCTAAGTATTTTAATTCAGGGGCTGGAAATTTGCACTTTTCGACATTAACTTTTAGACCAGCCTCATTTAATAATGAAAACACCTGTCTTAAATCCTGTACATGTTGGTCGAGCTTATCACTAGTAATAATGATATCGTCTAAATAGATAAATTCGGACTTTCCAAGAACAGGCCTTAGCACAATGTCCATACATCGCTGAAATGTTGCCGGTGCCCCTGAAAGGCCAAACGGCATACGCAGGAATGCATAAGTGCCAGACTTGGTTATAAAAGCAGTCTTAGGCACATCTTCCGGTCTAACCCCTATTTGAAAACAACCAGTCGTTAAGTCTAAAGTAGTCATATATTTGGTAGAAGTTATGTTCCTTAGAATTTCTTCGATAATAGGTAACGGATATACCGGATATTTAGTCATGGAGTTTAATTTACGATAGTCAATTGCAAAACGCCACCTTTTGGGATGTGTTACCGGATAGTCATTATTTTTCTTACATAACATAACCGGGCTAGCATAACTACTTGAGATGGGCGTTATGATCTTTTTACGTAACATATCTCGAATGTGCCACTCTATAATTTTTTCTTTATTCTTATCATATCGGTATGGTTTGTGGCGAACTGGCAGTGAATCTCCGGTCTCGATACTATGGTTAGTAACTTGAGTAAATCCGGGAATATCACTAAATAACGAAGCAAATTCACTTACCACTTGTCGAATTTTTTGTTGCTCTTCCTTAGGCAGGTGGTCGAGGTTTAACGTTGGTGGTTCTGTTTTTTCTTCTCGAACTGGTTTCATTGTCAGCTTAAGGGACGCTTCGTTAAAATCCAGCGTTGCTTCTGCCTCTGAAAGAAAATCTATCCCTAAGATGACATGTGCTTGCAAATTCTTTACGATAAAAAACATAATCTTTACTTGCTCGTCCTTGATACGAATGTATAACGGTAATTTACCTATGCACTTGCATCTTTCTCCCTGCGCAGCTAACACTGTCGTATTATCCGAATTATATATGCGGTATTTACGGAAATACTTCCTAAAAAAATCTTCTACCACACAGGAACACTGCGCGCCTGTATCCAGGAGTGCGGTGGCTGGGATGTTATTTACCAACACTTCAATCTTTGGAAGAGTCAAATTTTTCACCATCACTGTATTTAACTTGAAGGAAGAGGGGTTTTCTTGGCCTTCGGATTTCCGCACCCTCCCGTCAGCAGAAATCCGTTTTAGTTTAAATGTTATTTCTTCCTTTCCATGCCTTCCTTCTTTTTCCACTGGCCTTCAGACTTTTTTTGTGGCTTACTATTGAACTGTCGACGTTCGCCGGTTGTTTTTGGATACTCGGGTTTCCTTGCCCACTGATTCGCTTTGCTTCCGTAGCCGTGTTCTTGACTTTGCTGTGGTCTTGGCGCACCAAATTGGCTTCGTTGTTCATACTGGCGTCTTCTTTCAATGTCCGCCGTTCTTCTACTTTCAAACTGGATTGCTAGCTCGAATAACTTTTTCAGTGTAGTCGGATTCCTTAATTCAATAAAGTCTTGTACTTGGGGAAGTAACCTCGGAAAAATCACTTGGATTATCTCAGGATCCGGACGGTTTCCATACAAGAGTTTAAAGACGTTCATTCTAACTTCTTTTTTTTTTTTACTTTCCGATACGTGACCATTGCGTCAGTCTGTATGGCAACGTATCGGAGTGGCCACATTCAATCCGACACATCTGCCATGGTGCTCACCCACAGCTACATCAACTCAATCAATTACAGTCCTGACTTTACCCGGTGGTTAGATTTTGTTCCTTCTTCGGAAGACATTCCCATTCAACATGCTTTGAACGGCTCCGAAGAGCACAGATTCGCCGGAATCTCTGTAGATGGTTTCTGCCAAGAAACTCGAACTGTCTACCAGTTTCAGGTATGAAAAAAGTAACAATTTGTTCCTGTGTTATTCTTTTTTAATGATTTTACATTTTTAATGATTAATTTACATTTTGAATACTATTAATGCATTGGTATTATTTTAGGACTGTTCTTTCACGAATGTAGTTTGTGCTATGACGGTGATGTGATTCATCCTCTGAAGGGAGTTTCCATGGCAACGTTGAAGAACTTTGAAGACAGAAACGATCACAAGAAAGCTTCGCGCCCAGGGTTTGAACGTGACAGAAATATGGGAACATGAATTTCGAAAGTAAAAGGAAGAAAATCCCGATCTCCAAGCTTTCCTGAATGACCATCATCCGAAGGACCGAATCAATCCTCGTGAGTCGTTTTTCGGAGGAAGAACAAATGCCCTCAAATTGTATACCATGAAGAAGATGCAAAATATGTGCATTTTGCCTCACTCTATCCATAGGTTCCTCCTTTTTTATTATTTCAAAAACTTTTATGTATTTTATGTATGTTTGTGTGATGTGTTTTCTGACTTTTTGTTTTCATTCACAGGTGAATAAATACCGCGTCTACCCTCTAGAGTATCCCCAAATCATTACAGATTGATCGGAGATGTAGAAAACTACTTTGGGCTCATCCAATGCCGGTTGGGTCCTGTGGGCGGAATCTATATCTCCCAGTACTGCCATACCGCTACCGGAAGAATCTTATACTCCCTTTATGTCGGACCTGCGCCCTTCTTCAAATGCAAGCTCCGTGTACCCATACAGAAAAACCCTGGATGTCAGCAAGTTGCAATGTTGGCTCTAAATAGTTTTAGGGCAGGCAAGGCGATTTCTTTTATATCTATAATTTTTTAAAATCTTTTTAGCATGTTTTTTTTAATTCTTTGTGATTTATGTTGGATTTTTTTTAGATGGTGTACGAACGTAAACAAAGGGCAGCTCACGTATGTTCATACGGTGCCAGATTTTAACAAGATGTCGGTAGACCCTACCAGAAAAGTAAGTTTTCTTATCGATTTGTTTTTATCAATCTGTAAACTCAATGTATTTAGAGCTGTTAACTCATGATTATTCTATTTTCAGATAAAAGATGTATTTCTTCCCACATCTGAGGTGGCTGCTCTTCACTGGAAGTCTACGAAGGAGTTTGTGGGGCAGGATGTCTCCACCAATATTTTTCTAGCCACGTTCACGACAGCTTGGGCTCGTCTCAAGCTGTATAGTGAAATGGAAAATTTGAGTAGAGATGTCCGGTATCAAGACACATATTCTATAATCTATGCGAATTGGCAAAAATGATTCCTCTTGGACAACTCGGAGAATTTACACATGAACTATATGGAGATGTTATTACAACATTCGTCTCTGGTAAATATTTTCTTGAATCATTCAATTTTTAATATGTACCAAAAATGTTGAATGCATGTTTTTTCTGCTATTTTTTTCCCTCATAATGTTTAATTTTTTTCAGGAGGCCTCCCCAAGAATTATGTCTAACAGACGGCAACTAGGAAAAACCTGTTGCAAAGTGATAAGATTTTCCTTGAATTTCTGGAATTCCCAGTTGTTGAATTTTGAAGCTATGAGACATTTTGTCTGCAGCCCTGAAGAAAATGAAACCATTCCTCTCCATAGCCCCTCCAAAATTACCCAGGAAGCCAAAAGAAAGAAAGTGGTCAACAAACCTGAGACAAGACTTTATAGAATAGTGGTGGATAAAAGAGTGATTCGGAAAGATTTGACCATTTTTTTTTATGGCTACTATAAAATGACACTATTTCCAATACCTGAAAGACTTTTAAAATATTTTGTGAAAACTTTTGTTGACGGAAAAGATGTATGTGCAACATCATGCATTTGTGTGAAAACAAGTATGTAAAAATTAACATTCAACGAAAATAAATACGAGTAATTTTAATGATAAATTTATGGTGTTTTTCTTTTTTCCCTTGGAAAAGACTTCATGAAAAGTAAGTGTTTTATTCTTATATTTTCTAAAAAATAATTGCTATATGATATTTTTTCAAAAATATGTTAGTTTAATCAGAAAAATGATTTTATATGTTAACTTAATCAAAGAAAAATATAACACCAAATGATTAGACATTATTTTTATTCATATTCCATTACAATTTCAGCCATAGTTTCGAAGATGATTTTCTTTTAGGTCTAGCAATACATAGCTTTTACATGGATTAAATGCTTGTTTTTCACAAAGTCTTGAGGAAATGTATTAAGATTCAATACATTTTTAAACTATTCAAAGGCAAAAGGCTTTTGAGTTCTATTTTCCAACAGAAAGTTTATCAGCTGAACAATATTGGAGCCAGAAAACACATGACCGTCCAGAATGAGTTCTTTATTCTGTGTCCAAGAAATTTGATACTCTTTTAGAAAATCTATTATTTTCTGTGCCTTTTTTTCTATTTCACAGGAACAGTCTGAATAGTTTCCTTTTCGATATCTTTCTCAGAAAGTTGTTCAGGCTGTTGGTTGTTCTACGCAAGTATTCATATGAAGGAAGGTAACATACCTTTGCAGAACTTGGATTTACAATTTGGAACTACAATTTGGATTTTTCTTCATCGTCCATTTTCTGTTTTAAGATGTTTTGAATCTGTGTATCCAAATCACTTAAATGTTCATCTTCAAATTGCTGCGTACGATCCAGGCGTACCAGGGCGAATTTGTTACTGTGTTCCATGGATAAGGGAAAATAAGACACTGTTGCAGGAATCAGGAAAGATAGCAAACCGTCAACTTTTTGAACCAAAAGGTGTCTTTTCTTAAAAAGAGATACTGTTTTGTCCGCTAATTTCCTTAAAGTTCTTTTGAAAGGGCAAGTCAACTTTGACTGATTTGAAGAGATGATTTGGGCATTTTTGATGATTTGAGCATATGACAGAACTGATGACAAATAATGCAATATAATACGAAGATGAGTGTAAGGTAAAACAACATCATTCCAACTCATATTATGGCGATCTTTTGTTACCCAAGCAAAACACATTTGTTGAGACCGTGATAATTTTTTCCAAAGTTGATGACCAGCAACTGTAACATCCTTCATACACGAAGTAAAAAACCTATATAATGTATTTTTAAGCTAATCTTAAAGCTATATATCTTTAATAATGTAACAATGCGGCATCAATTGAAAGCCTTCGAAATCGATCACGATTGGGGAAGACATGTTAACGATTCGACGTCTCAAACTGAAATGAACTATTGGGGCTGATAAATATTTTATCCCCAGGAAAGATGCCCATACGAAGGCGAAGCGTTTCACTTGTTTCAGGTCTTAAATCAATCAACAAGTAACTGGAAGGAGTTGAAGTAGCATCTTCAAATATTTTTTGAAAGGCCTTTACTTTTACGGGGAATATTTATAAGATTTCTCCCACCTTGTTGGCGTGTCTTCGTGGTGTAGTGGTTCTGCACGCTGGGCCGGTATTCCAGAGATACATGGTTTAATTCCTGGCGAAGACGGTTGCGACATTTTCATCTCTTCTGCTTGTAAAAATTACCTAATGTCTCTACAGTGGCGTCCGAACTAAAAAGAGTGTTGGATGATGATTCTCCTCACCCAGGATTTGGCGATTGGGTCCCCTAAAACCCCAGTCGCTTTTTAAAAGGGGGAGTATGTAAGGTATTTCTACCGCCTTCCTAGCGTGCCTTCGTGGTGTAGTGGTTCTGCACGCTGGGCCGGTATTCCAGAGGTCCGTGGTTCGATTCCCAGCGAAGGCGATTGCTCATTTCTCATCTTGCCTTCTTCCAAAAAAAAAAAAAAAAAAAAAAATACCTAATGTCTCTACACATTTGTCTAGCTAAAAGCATAACTTGACTTTTACCTCTAGAATTTTTGTATAAGACAGGGTAATGGGAATTTAAATGAATATTTCTCATCTCCTTGCCTTGTTGAAAAACGTTTTGCGTTATAAAAATGACTGAAAAGTTTTCGGTGATGACTTCCTCTTGTAAAACGTTTGCTTAAGCGAGTATTGCTTGCTGATTTAGACGTTAAATCGTCTATAATAATTAAATCATTTTGGAAAGTCTGCATGTTAGATGGTAATCCTTTCTTCAATATTTACATTTTTAATGGAATTAAGAACATTTTTAACGGAATTGAGAAGAGGTACCGTAGAAACAAATAATATTGGTCGGCATTGGATGGAAGATTTTACGATCTATCAATTTCTTAATAAAAACAGTCCACTCAGAAGACAATTAGAAGGATGTACTAACTTGAGTAGTTTCATCTTCTGAAATGACAGAATGTTAAGAAAACATTGACTTTATAGAAAATGTCTAAACAACTTTTAAGTATATTTACAACAAGAAGTCATTATTATGTTTGTTTAAATAGATGTAGAAACAATAAAAAGAAATACAAGACATAATTTGTTTTTAAAATTAAAAAGCTTAATTTTTTTAAAACCATATTTACACAATAACTTTTCTTGACAAATTGAAATATTCGGAAATCATGATTCTTTCCGGCTAAGGTTGATACAATGAGTTCCATACAGAGTCATTGGCATCGTTTAATAATAAAATAAATACAGTATTGTCCACACAGATTAGAAGTTAAACTCTGAAGCGAAATCTTGTTCCAGCGAACATGGCGATATTTCCTGACAAAGATGTGATAATATCTCCATATACTTCAGATGGGAATCCATAAGAGTCAAAAAATTAAATAGTCTGTTTGTTTGCAAAGTAGATAGCTAGCTAATGAGAGACGTTTTCATCATGTTTGTCAGTACTAAGCACAAGAGCGCAGGGAAAATTTTGGATTACAGGTATTTTGTCACAAGGCAAAACATCCGCATGATATCTGAAAGAAATAGGATTTCGAGATAAGATTTGAGGAGCCTGTGATGAATTCACCAATCTTCAAAATCATACAGAATATTTCAAGCTTTATCAATTTCTATCAAATTCAGCGTACACTAATAACGAAACAGTTTGTTGAAAGGGAGTTCCAAATTTTATTTCTAAACTTAAGTTGCTGTGTCGAACCAGATTTAAATGAGAGCCATCACAAAGGTCAGGTGACAGATCGAACCGAAATAAAGAATATCCCTTTGAAAATTCTGACCTTGAAAGGTAAAGTCCTCTGTCCTCTGCATTCATAAATAAATTCTGGTAAGCGTGTATAAAATTATTTTTGTCAAAATTAGGTTGAAGAGAATTATGAGATACCTGTTGATCGTTCCAAATAAACGCCGATAAAGTTCATATAACAGTGCTTGAATTCAAAAGGAAACTTTTTATAGTTTCCGTTCAAGGCATCATTATCGACACATGCCACCACAATGCGATAAGGCATTTGACCTATAAAAATATTGTCTTGAAATAGACTCATATTTTCAGTTGGAATGGCTTTACAAAGCACTCTATTAATGGAATATTTGGCTGTTGTTTTTCAAGGCTTTTTGCGTGTCATAGCCCAACACCATTTGCAATAAAATGGAAAGATGCACAACTAGATGTTTTAGCATTCCCATATACAAAATGTCAACGATCTATGGCTAATCTTCTTTAAGTTGTGTAAGATGCATATGTACGAATACGCAGTCACAGCAAAATCCATTTTACAGTAAGTTTTGGAAAAAAGAGTCCTTTGTTCTGTCCATAAGTACAGACGTCACGCAAAAAAATAGTCAAAATGGATTCGGGAGCTGCCAAAATGGATATTTTCCTTGAAATTATGATACCCGAAAATTTTTGCGATAACAGTGCTTCCTTTACTTCATACTTCGTACTTCCTTTACTTTATTTCCCTTTACTTCGTCATTTTGTCATTTCGTCATTTTTTACTTCGTACAAGGAAGCCAAAATGACGAATTTTAGTATCAGGATGTTGCTTTTATAACAAAATAAAATCTCTTATTACAATTTATGTTTCTTTAAGAATGACATATACTTAATAAAGAATACTTTTTGGCAGAATTCGTAGCAACAAATATTTCAGTTTAAATTTCTTGTTTTGGAAATATAAACAACAGAATTTATCCAAATTGACTGCAGTACTACTTACAAGAGAGGCTTTCACTAATTTTTTAAATACTTTAAAAGGGATTGCATGAAATTGAGTAAACCATTTTAGTGCAATAGCAATGTTTCATAATCTGACTAATAACGCATTTCCTTGAGTATTTTTCCTCTAGTTTTTTATCGCCAGGTTCCGAAAATTTTGAAACTATTCCCGCATAATATATATTTCTAAAATAGTCGTAAATATTGCGTAATTTTCTCTTTCCTAAATGCGTTCAGAGAACAAGTTCCTTTAAATTTCAAAATGGATGCTTTCCACGCAGCAGTTGTTTTTGTCCTTCTAAAAAGACCAACTTTCGCAAACTATCTGCGAAAGTCAAGCTGAGCTGTTGAACATTATGGCAGCCTAACAAAAGAAATTACCAATCACAACGAAGCAACATTAACTGACATTTAGTCTACGATTTCGCTTGAGTCAGCTGCAATTCACCTAAAAATGGGTCAGATTCAAGTTATAGGGAAATAGAAATGAAAATATCTTATTAGATATTGTAATATTAATATTACTATACATTCTTATTGGAATATAGATTTATTTTTAAGAAATAATATTGCCATAGTTAATTGCATTTGTCCATGACTATTTTTCATTTGTTATGCTTTTCTTGTAACCACGTCCTTCGGAAATTTAATTCTTTGCATAATTTCCCCTTCGGATTTTCGGAAGATAAAATTAGAAAAAGAATGAGGGAAATATGGTATGTAACTTAGATATTTATTCTTTACAATTTGAGGCAAAGTTTATTTAGTTTCTGGTGTAAAGGACCTTGAAAATGACCATAACTAGAAATTATTGAATTAGAAGGCTGGAAAATCAAAATTAATTTTCAATGTGTTTTTCATCCAAAACTCGTGCATTCGTAGTTGAATTGTTTATATCGTTCAAATCTTTGCCCATTTACTAACTTTAATACGTTCTGCTGAAGCAATTGAAAATAAATATGAGGTAAAAATCAACACAGTACTAAGTTTGGGCGTGAAAAATATGTGCTCACTTTATAAGAAAACCGTAGGAGTAAACGAGAAGCATAATTCTATTAGGTGACCGCAGGCCACGAGGTTTGGGTTCCTGTACCTAAAGCCTACCCCAGTACATCAATCGTAAGTACTAGCCCATAACATAAATAACATATGGGAGAGAGTATGATGTGAAGAAATACAATAAGCAAATGTGAGAAGAACATTTTAGGTAGCAGAAGATTAATATAGCATTTCAGAGCAGAATACAGGTGAGAACTTGTGAGAAGTATGAAGATGAACAGTCCAAAAGGTTATGATGCAACGAAGGAATCAGCAATGGTCGCAGATTCGAGCAGGTTAGCAGAAGCGTGGCAGGGTCTTTACTGAGCAGAAAACATAGTAATTCTTAAGTTTACATCGGTATCGCAACCGAAAGTGGAGACCACTAGGCTTCTAGTAATATGTTTTGTCGTATTAAGTGACCTTTATCGCAATTACAGCAAAATGGCTGAAATTGTTTATCGCACAGTTTCTCTACAAAATAAATTATGTACCTTGGACTCCTTGTGAAAATTTTCATTACGAAATTTGATCACAATTGTGAATATTTTACTATTTGGTTGAAAGAATTTGAAAGAAATACAAATGCGTGCTGAATACTGCCGAAACAAATGCGTAATAAAATTTAAATAACGGCTTTAAAAATTCCAATGTCACAAAAGTATCAGAAACCCACCGGTCCATCTTCGAAGCCTTTCCCTCCGTGGTGGTAAATATGTGCACTTCAGAATTATGCAAATGTGAAAGTAATCATTCTAAACAAAATGGTAGTAATCGATAATTTAAAAATTTTCTTGTCACAAAAATATCCGCAGATATTTCTGGAAATGCAGGACCATCTCAAAATGTTTTAGTTGAGCAAATAGTTCTGGCTCATTGATCCATTCGGAGGCTTCATGGCTTATGTCGAGAATTTATAGTTTGAAAATTAGTATTAAGTACTTAAGAAGTCCCGATAGTGTTTTACTTTCAAAAGACTCACCAGTTATTTAAGGATAAGTAATATTAAGGTTCACACTTCTATAAAAAATGTCAGTATTTTCGTTATTGAAAAGCCAAATTATTTGGTGAAAATTATTGAGAGATATTTCATTTCTCATTCGAGAGATAAGCATAGTTAAAAAATTTGAAATTTAAGAATCTGTAAACTTTTATTATTTTTTACTAATAGTTTGAGCTTCTTTTGTTCTGAAAGGGAAAAAGAGCTTTTTTTTCCTGTTTTCTTATTTTTCTTTCTCTTCTTTCTTTCTTTTTTTTTTATAAATTTCAGCTTCTTTTTTTTTTTTTTTTTTTTTTCAAATGTTCTCGGTGAAATATGAAAAAAAAGCATTTTCTTAGACTACGCAGATGAGTAGAAGTTATACAGATGCTCTGGCTGAATAAATTAGCAAGGTAAAATAAAAACTGAGATACGCCAAAGTTGAGTTCGCTGAATTTCCTTATGGTTTGACGACTGATTACAGCCACTTTACTTCTATCAATATACATTAAAAGGAATTCAGACGAAACAAAATTCTGAAAAATTACGCTCATACTTTTTCGATATTTTATTTACAAAGTATCTTTTTTTTATAATGAAAAGATTATAGTGGTTAGCCTATAATGAACAGCAAGCAAAACAGCCTGTTTTCCATGTCAATTAGAAAGCACAAAATTTTAAAGATTATTCTTAATAAATCTAATTAAAATTATATTCTAAATATAAATATTAAAGTTCTTCTAAATAAGATATATAAGTTCTTCTCTATATAAATACTTTTCATATAAGATAATATAGAATATATATATTAATATCTAATATAAATATCTTCTATAAATCCAAACATAATAATCTTCTAATTATAGATATAAATATCTTCTATATAAATTCTTCTAAATACAAATATTTTCTTACAAATTTTAAATATTATATTTTTAACCAATAGGCTAAACTGTTATTTTATTTTCCTGCACTTAAGTTTCAAAATAAACCTCTAAAGTCTTAAGTTTTTTAGCTTAGGTCTTGGAGGAAAGCATTATATGTTCATACATAAACCTATCAAACTATTAAAAATAAGAAAAATAAGCAATCATCTGACAGCATATAACATCATCTGTTTTTACATATGAAGTTTTAAATCACTCAATTAGTAATTTAAAACAATCTTCTACCCAAAAAACAACTTTTATTATCAACTTGAATCCGTTTTCCCAAAAGCAACTTTTGCTATCAACACTTTTCTTGATGAAGTATTTCTAATTGAAATAAATGTCCCTAAGGCCTTCCTTACATCATTTAAATTATTCTTCTAACTGAAATTATTTAATTTATTATTATTAAGTAATAAATTGCAAAGCGAGATTTAAGTGTTACAGACTAGAATATCAGAAATGGTATCATTTGGAACAGCAATGCGACTGAAAATTACATTCGCTTTTCAATCCTATGAAAAGCAATTCTATTTTCTCGAAGAATCTTTTTTAAAAGGCATTCTTCGTGAAATTAGCAACTTTTGTTTATGGGCATCAAATACATGGGCATTTCTCTTTATTTCACAGTGATACTGAAATATTGACTAGTTTCTACCCGAAACATTTCTCTCAGAAAAAATAATTCGCTTCTTTTGCTATTGTAAATTTATAAATTACCTAAGCTAGCCAAACCTTTAAAATATATCATTCATCTTAAAACATATGTTTCAATTTATGTCATGTAAGAATGAACTGTGAGCTTATGCTGTTCTCCAAGTCTCGGAAATTATTCTTGACGTTAACTGATTTTTAATGAGATTTCTAGGATAACGTCACTCTCAGCTGGTGATAGAAATCCTGTGGGACAGGGCTTAAGAAAACGCAATCAATAATAAAGCCATTACGATATCATGTGTTGCATAAATCGTTCCGGTGTAAGAAGTTCTTGGAATTCTTTTGACAGGTTACTCAGGAAAGATACTCCTGAGATCGTGAAGATCCTAAATATTCTGTTTTAAAATAAATGTTAAATCTTTATGTTTTAACACTGTAGAAGAAGAATAACTATATTATTAACGAACGTTACAGATTTAGGAAAAAATTTGGAAAAATTTAGAATAGTTGTTCCTTTCCCCTAGTTTTGTTTTCCTTGCAACAACTGGCATCTTTTTAAAACTGTAAACGGAATAATTGTAGTATATCTTTTCACAGAATTTTACATTTTAAGCTAAACAATAAATGAATTTATTATAATGAACTGACAATTTCTGTCTTTTGAAATAGGGATCATATATCCTTATATCAGGGGTTACTCATCCTTCCATAAAAAAAAAAAAAATTCTCCTGGACAAAAGTTTTAAAGGGTCAGACTTACATATTTCAATACATGCTTGATATAGTTAATAAATAACATTTAAAATAAAAATGATTATTAGCCCAAAAGGGACATTAGTCCCGAATGGGATATTGGTTTCGAAACGGCATTTTGCGTTGAATCACTAAAAGTACTGAATCACTCTTCAGAATGTTCCCGCCAAATATTATCGCCTTGAATCATATTTAAAGAAATTAAACTATGAAGAATCTGAATGAATGTATGTATATTTCTCGCATTGTCGAAAAATGATAGTACCTATTAAATTTTGAAATAACATAGTCTTTCACCAGAACATGGGCCTCTGGAAGCCCGAATTTTGAATTTTGAATTTTGTATTTATTTTATTATCTATTTTAATTTTTTTTAAACATTAACGAATTTTTGATCAAAAACTCAAAGATTTCAAAGTGATCTGTGGCAACATTGTACCGAATAAAACATTTTTATCTCCAGCGAGCGAGACTGTCTGTCGGAAATTCTAAAGATATATTGTCTTTAAATACTTTGTGGTTTTGCTATTGAATCGAATTTTATGTGGCGTAAGCGCCAAGAACGCGATATTTAACAAATAAAGTAAACACACAAAACTTCAATAATAAAAAGACGAAAACTCAACATTGGTATGATGAATTGGAAAACGACTGAAAAAAGCAGAAAAACACTTAACACTGCATCGGGAATTCTAAACCTGTGCTGCTTTAAAAATTTTTATAATTTTGCTGTTGAATTGTATACGGCGCAATTGAGAAGAAAATGATATTTAATAATAAAGCTAAAAAGACAAAAAAAATGGGTTTGTAGGAGCGAGTGTAACAGCATATTTGTAAACCGTGAGGTCAGGGAGAGCGTAAAAAACCTTAAACCCTTCTGGGCGACGGTATAAATCTAAAATCTTTCTGATTTTATTTTAAATTTATCTGTGATTTTTATATTTTAGTTATGATTGCATCTATAACCAACATTTTTATATGAGCTTCATCTCACTTCAAATCTTTTACAATACAATAGTACCTTATCATTTAACCGTGTAATGCGCTCAGAGATTCACCGCTGATGCTAGAAATCGCTGATAATAAACAAACACACAATAGAAAACGATACTCGTGTATAATATGTAGATATTTGTGTATAAATCAAATGAAACTATCTGTTGCAGCTGTCATTTCCATAATTACGAGGCAATCTTGGCGGCGGAAAGTGACTTTGAAGTTTCTATTTTAAAGAGCAAATAATAAACAATTGCCATGAATATCCTTATTTCTAAGAAAGTAGAAGGCTTCTAAGCATATTTGACATCAGTCGTTGTTTTAGAGACACAGAATTTTACGATCAAATTTAATTCATATATTATGCAAGTAGAAAATAATTCATCACTAAATTAGAAATAGGATCAAATTTAATTCATTTATTATGCAAGTAAATAATTATTGATATCAGATAAAATTATAATAATGGATTCTGTACATTACTATACATTACATGCTATTCTATAAAATAGGGTAATACAAAATATGTTGCAAAGTAGAGTATTTTGCACTTACTATAGTAAAGAATACTAGCATTTTAACTTAACCCACAAAGAAAAAAAAAAGAGTGAGAAATAAAGAAATTCAGATTTTGTGCAATACAGTTTAACATATTATTTCAGAGGATGACAAAAATAAGAATCTTTAATTTTCCTAGTGAAACCATACTATAGACTGAATCTTTAAAATTAGCGTTTAAAGGCCGTTGCCATTTGCTATCGTAACTGCTGTCGTCATCAGCGCACATTTATTTTCTTCATTTCATTTGAGACTGCTAAGTCAGCGTTCGTTCCTGTGTTTATCATGAAGCCAAACACGCTAAGCGGAAATGGATCGGGAGGAAGGCAGAATAAATCAAATGGAACTATCTGTTGCAGCTGTCGTTTCCATAGTTACGAGGCAATCTGGGAGGCGGAAAATGACTTTGAAGTTTTTATTTTAAAGTAAAGAGCAAATAATAAACAAATGGCATAAATATTCTTATTTTTAAGAAATTAGAAGGTTTCTAAGCATATTTGACATCAGTGGTTGTTTTAGAGGCACAGAATTTTAATATTAGGAAAACATGCGTCAATCCGTTACATGAGCCTATTTTCTAATGACTCTCATTAGCGAATAGGAGGAGTGCTAGACGTCAAATACTCCTGGATCAAAAAATAAATAAAATAAGCCTTCCATACCAGTGTTACTTACTTTTTAATAATATACACTGACTCCCAAAAGTATTCGGATGCTTTCAGAATTTGCAGATAAACCGCTGTAGCCCGGAATTGAATTCGAATATAAAGCCCAATATTTTTTCATATCATATCCATGTGACTTTGAATAAAACCAAATGTTTTAATTTTTAATACTGACTTATTTTCTTTTTCTAAAACTGAAAATGAAAGGAGGCTGAACACGCCACGAAAGTGATTGTACATCGAAACATTTTTGTAAAAGTTCATAAATAAAACTATCGTCTACCACTTTTTTTATTTTTGCATTTTGATTATGTTTAAAAAATTGTTTAGCTTTATTTTTGCTTGCTTACTTCTTTTATTTTAATAAATATTTAAAAACAGCTTGTAAGCATAAAGAAACAACGAACAGCATTCGAAAATTGATCATTTTTTACCATAAGAATGGAAATTTGGTTCGGGATATCGCTAAATTAGGAAATTTATCCCATTTTAGGGTGCAGTATGAGATAAAATGCTTTAAAAATGAAAATCGGATCCAAAATAAGGTATGAAGAGGTTATCCGGCAAAGAGGACTCAACGTGATTAGAGATTTATAGTTAAAAAATCTGTGAAAAATCCATGTTTGGGTGTTTCTACAGAATAAGGATTTCTACAGAATTTACTGAATTTTCTACTTTAATTTCACTTAAAACTGTTCGACTAGTACTCAGATCAGCTGGATTACATGGGCACTCTGCTCGAAGAAAATGTTTTGGAAGTGCAAAAAAATAGAAAGCTTAAGATTTTCCTCTCGAAATCAATGGTAAATAAGCCTGAAGCGGATTAGAATCGTATCTTATTTGCAGAGGAAAACAAATTCAACATTTTTGATTCAGATGGGCGTGTAATGGCACGAAGAAAATGCTTAGTCCCAAGACCGTGGTTGGTACAGTAAAGGATGCCGGCAGAGGTGTTCTTATGTGAGGATGCATGTCAGCATCATGATTAAACAATTTAGTATTTACTGATGGCACAACGAACCATTCTCTTTATTTAAATATTTTAAAAGATAATTTAAAATTATCCTCCCAAAATTTGGATACTGGGAATAACTTTATTTTTGTCAGGATAACGACTCTAAGCACACAGCCCTCTACGTTCGCCTTTTGGGTGTCAATAATTGTCCACAAGTTCTGAAGCCACCACCTCAGTCAGCAGATGCAAATCCAACGGAACGCATCTGAAGAGAATTAGAGGTTAGAGTACGCAGACACAACATTAAAACAAAAACCGAACTAAAAACAGTAATTATGGAAGAATAGAGGAACACTAATGCAGATATTACAAAAAAGCTGATGAACTCTAAGCCCAGACGTTTAAAAGCTGTCATAAATACTACAAAATACTAACTGACAGAAATACTACAATTTTTACTAATATGTGCAGATTTCTTTAAAGCGTACGAAGACTTTTGTGAGGTAACTTTTCTGTTATGTTTTTACTATTGAATTTCTAAAAACAAAGTTTTAATATGTTCATAAAATAATTAATGCAGTTTTGCTAAGAGAAATTTATATATATTATTAAACAATTTTCATTCTAAAATATTAATTTTTATTAATGAATAAAGCAATATTTCACTGAAACTCGTTAAGTATCGGAACACGTTTGTGATCCACCGTACTTAAAGCCATCTTTCCGAAATATAAGCTCAGATCGAACTAAGGGGATTTCCTGAAAACTAAGCATATATAAAAGGACCTACAGTTAGTTCGTATTTAGTTGCATCAGCCCAAACCAAGCCTCTAGATGTATGGAAAAAGAGGATTAGCAGTATCTGAAGTGCTATATTTTGGCTATGATACAGTCTGTTGTCATTTCATTTACATTTCGAAACTTCCAAAGCTTAAAATACTTTTTCTTTGCCGCTTTTAACCGCAAATAACGGAAACCGTGAATACAGAAGATGGATTATGACCGTGCGTTCTAAACAAAAGTCTCTTTTGAAGAGTAAATAAGCAAATTCACTATAAAATTTTTGTTATTGCAGCAAAATCTGTATTTTAAATTAATAGACAATTAAAGTTTTTAAGTTGCAAATAATAAACAAATTTCATGAATATATTTTTAAGAAAATAGAAGGTACCATATTTAGAAAATCAATGTTTATGCTAAAACAAAATGGGGAAGATGAGTTAAGCTTTTCAGTTTTTTTAAAAAGACGTAACATTCAGTGTGTTACCGGATTACAACACTTTACTAACAGAGTATCGTATACGTTTTGCTAATGATTAATTATCCCTAAAAATAAAGTATTCCCAGCCTCCTATATTTGTGAAAATCATTGCTTAAAATCTAAATATTTAGAAAAATATTATTTTAGAAAGAGTGTGTATAGTTAAACGGGGCATAAGTTAAAATTATTTTAAACCCTAAAGAAATTAACGACGTTAAAGCCCAGTCAATAATATATTTGAAAATTGAATCTATATATAGTTTATTTTTGCTTATTCATGTTGTTAAAAATATTCATTTTCCCTGACGTGTTATACATTTCTAATTGTAGTTATAGGTAAATTCCGAGAAATAATTTTTCTATAGATTTATTGAAATTGCAGAGAAATATTTAAAAAATAGATTTAAAATTTAAAAATCTGTAAGCTTTACGCTAATGTAGAAAACTTTCCCTTACAACGTGGATATTTAGGATTTTTGATTAATTACTGCTTCAGAAAAATACAAGGTCTTCAGAGATGTTCAAAATACAAGGTCTCCAAGAATGAATGGCGGAATATAATGAGGTTTCTGCAAAGTACTGCAGCGTTCCATTGTGTTAATGTAACCACTTGTTATGATTTCGATCTTTACTGTCATCTCCCCCACCTGTTTCCCTACCAGCATGTAAATTTAGTTTCCGAACATTTTGAGGTTTCAGGATTGTAAGTCAGAGTGTGTTTCTCCTTCTCAAGAGCACGCTACTAGGTTTATACATCTCTGATAAGATTATAGTTCTTCGGCTTTGCATTATAGTTCCCGACACTTAAATTGTTACGCCAGTGAAACGTTTTGAGCCAGCTTAGCTTTAAATTAATTGTGTAGCCTTTGGCTACTAGACTTAGTTTAAATGTTGAAATTAACTGTTAAAGTTACGTAGCCACAAATGGTTGACTGATTATTGACAAGCACAAGACGTGCACTGATGTTCCAGTGCCGATTTAATAAAAGGATATGATAAACCTTCTTAAGACTCACAGTTCTTTTTAACATAGCACACCAAACCCTACAAGTGTGTATAATGTGAAACGAATTGAAATTGCTTTCGTTCAGTCTAATCACTCGAAAAGACAATGAGTAAAATTAAAATGTTTCAATATGTACACTGCTCAAAAAAAAATGGGACAGTGCTATATCTCCCGTTCTACTGGGGCGATTCACGAAATTCAAATTGCGTTCTTCATGTCTCGAAAGCGCGACTTAGGATATATATTAGATTTATATATAGCACTATTCTAACATAGGTATTTTGGCACAACATCGGACTTTTTCTGAAATAACATACCAATTTTTTTACATATTTCGATTCTACGACTCAAATTATGCCAGAATACCAAGTTTTGTAAAAATCGTACGAGTAGTTTTTGAAATATTAGCTCTCAAAGTTTTAGCTCCTCAATGTTAATTGAATTTGGCAAATATTTATTTATATCTCTTTTTTTATTAAATTTTTTTGATTTTTTTCTCTCACATTTCGAAATTTAGGTTCATTCCAAATAAAATTTACCCATTTTTTGTGTTTTATTTTTTAAATTTCTATTTTTAAATAATTTTTATAAATTTTTCGAAAAAAAATTTGCATTATAACCTATAAAATTTTTACCATCATCTTAAAGTAGGTATATTTTCAAGCATATCTGCAAAAAATTAGACTTTTTTATTCAAAATTTTCTAAGATATACACGAATTTACATATTTTCGCGTTTTGAAATTTGGCATCTTTTTTTTGAGCGATAATAACGCCAAATGTGGTCTATGGATTTTTGTTACACTGTATTGCCACAGCTATTTTTAACCTTAAATTTCAAGTAAAATTTTACGGAGAATTAATTATATGACATTTTTTCCCTAAATGATGCGTAATAAATATTTATTAATACTATATGAAAAGCTATTTTTTAAATAAATTTTTTAATATTTTTTTTAATTTCTCTCTATCTTTTTTTTTTTTTTTTTTTTTTTTTTTAATAAGAGTAAATTTTTCTAAGAGTAAATTTTTACCTTCGGCGTTTTATCGTCTGCTACTTTACTTCGTTTAAATCGAATTGTCTAAAACTGAGAACTTTCGTTTGATGTTTATTTGAATTTTATGACATTAACTGCACAATTTATTTCTAAACAAACTGATGCTTTTGAAGTGGCTGAAAGAGCGGCTGGTACTATCATCCATATTTTTAAAGCACAGTATATTTTTATAGAAACATAAGATTTAGAATAATCATTTTTATAAAAGTCAAATTATGATATAAATATACAACCCTCTAGAGACTGAATTAATGGAAGTTCAATGGTTATGTAGAAATGATCTGCAGCTACTTAATCGCTGGTGCAGCTACTTAATCGCTGGATAAGTCAGCAGATTCCGTGGACAAGTAAGAATAATTATATAAACGACACCCAAAATTCTGAATTCAATTAACAACGAGGATACGATGTTTATTAAATGAATTCAAGAAGTTTTAAAACATAAAAAATCTCATTTTTTATCTTAAAATGTATTTTTGTGCGTAGCGTATTTTCATTATTCTAATTTAAAATTCTAATAATTCTTAAAATTCTAATTTAGAATGTAATTGTCAAGAACTGATTCCTAATCATCAGTAATATAATAATTATTACGGTTATTAATAAATCCTTCTTATAAAGTAATTGCAAATATTTCAAAAAACTTTCTGTCTGAATGTAAATATTTTTAATTTTATATTAATCAAGATTGCACACGATATTATTTATTTGCACTTCAATTCTTAACGTCAGTTCTAGTAGAAGTTACAAATCAATTATATTTAATTAAGGATTGAATTGGATTGGATCGGATTATTTAATTATGGCAAAGCACTCGAGGGCTATCAGCCTAAAGGGAGGGATGCCTTCGTGGAGGACTTTCTAAGGGAAACTGGCTCGTATACACGTTACACATCGGAAAAACCACGAAAACACCCATGCAACCACCCCGTTCGCGGGATTCGAACCTCGGACCGAACTACCAGTGATCAGCGTCTTTACCGCTCGGCCGTTTGCGGGCCTTAATGAAATGGAAGGCGATAACTTTATTTAAAATGATTGTCAGAAATACCAAAATGTTTCGAAAAGTTGGATACTTTTTAATGTACTTTCAGAATGCTTAAAGAAAAAGAGAAGAAAAATAAATTTTTTCGTAAAATTTAGTATTTGTATTTTTTTTAATTTAAAACTTTTCAATGTTATGATATTTGATTCTTGCGATTTCAAAAATAAAATATTTGACTAAAATATGAATAACATTTTAAGAAACCAAATGTAGGATAAAATTGTGTAGAGTAATGGGCACAATGATAAAACTGTTTAAAGCAGTGTATGCAAGTCATCCTAAGTTAAAATGTCGGTTATACATCTCTCTTATTTATATATATCTTTTCTGAAAGGAACATTGAAAGGCGTGTAAAACTGTGCTTTACTGTGTTTTCTCTTTTAATAATAGTATGCAGTTTTCAAACTCATCGTAGTCTGGGTTACAAAGTATTCTTCCGAAAGAAACGCAGTTCAAATAAATAAAATCAAATTCTGGAAAATTGATATTAATAAATATATTTAAAATGCTCAGTTCGAAGGAATAAATAGAAAATTTTAAAACAATTATCCGAAGAGACAATGCAACACAAACAATTAAAATAAAAGTATAAAAATTTAAAAATGACCTAAAATAATAACTATGACGAAAAATATATATAAAGAAAACTATTTGAAAAAAAATAAACGCTGCACCTTTATTTACGCAGTTCGAATAGGTAAATAGAAATTTTTAAAACAGTTATTCGAAAAAAAAAAAAAAAAAAAAAAACGTGCAATTTAAACAATTAAAATGAAATTCGAAAAAGAAAAAATTACTTAAAATAATAAGTTATAATAAAAAATATAATATAAAGAATATTATTTGGAAAAAAGGAACGATGGTGACTTTTTTTCCTCTCACGGGAAAGGAAACTAGGTTGCCATATATTAAGAAGTTCGCCAAGTGAAGTATTCTTGGCGCAAACTGACAAAAAAGTGCCAACATAAAGTTGTGAATTTCTCCGTAAATTTCGCTTCAAATTTTACAAAATTTCATATTTAGGCGTAATTTGAGTCGTAGAATCGAAATATGTAAAAAAATTGGTATGTTATTTCAGAAAAAGTCCGATTTTGTGTCAAAATACCTATGTTAGAATAGTGCTATATATAAATCTAATATATATCCTAAGTCGCGCTTTCGAGACATGAAGAACGCAATTTGAATTTTGTCAATCGGCCCAGTAGATCGGGAGATATAGGACTGTCCCTTTTTTTTTTTTTTTTTTTTTTTTTTGAGCAGTGTACATCATGACAGACCTCATATTCCGATATTCAGTTTTAGTCTACACTCTGACAAAAAAAAAAAAAAAAAATCTGGTATAAAGTTTTCAGCTGTTTATGTGATTCTCTCCTTGAGATGTTCATGATTTTCCATACTTTTGCTGTAAGATGTATGACAAGACCCAAAGCTTTACGACAAAGACAACAAAAAGTCTGATGGGTTATGACCAGGATTTCATGAGGACCATCAAATAGGTTCATTTCTGTCAACCTACAGTCGGAGAAATCGAAGATTCAACTCGCTTCACCAAACATCAGCCATTAATTTGGATAGTGCTGCGTCTTGATGAAATGAGATATATATCTCAGCACCTTCTTTTTCACTTGGTCAAGTCGAGGAAAGAAAACGATCTGTAGCATTTCTTAATACGACGCTGAAATCTTTATTAATTTTAAAGAAAAAAAATCTGATGCGGCCAACGCAGGACCTCCCGCCAATTCTATGTTTGAAATAGCAACGAGATTTAAGTAAATATCACTTTTGATTGATCGTTTATTTACTGTTCCAATAAACAGAAAGGTCTGTAACACGAAATTTTGGGTTATATTTTACTAGATATGATTATATATGTATAAAACCTGGTTTTCTTAATTTAAACCAACATAATTAAGTGTTTGCCCCTAGGTTTTTATATTAAAAATTATATTTTATTAATCATTTGAATAACGTATAATTTGATGGTTTTCAATTAAAGAAAACCATTTTGTGTTTATAATACATTAAAAATAAATACTCTGAAACAAACACCATACTTTAATTTCCTTTTAATTTATTTCTATAATATCAACGAATCTTAATTAATTTTACTCTTCGCGTATCCCCGCGATATTTAGGTAAACAATGCTAATTAGTCTTGAATTACAACTGAATCGTGACTACAGTGCTTTCCGGGATCAGTGAGAACTAAAGCAATAACTGTTTTTGAATTTGCTGTTTGTTATTGCGCCTCGACATCATCAGCAGTGCCAGAGGAAAACAAGCGCTTTTTTTTGTCTCATGTAATCAAATAAAAAAAAATCACATAATAATCTTGAATACATATCAAAACACCTATTGAACATGTTTATCCACATTATATGCCTCCTTAATACAACACATTCATTAGTTCATTAAGTTGAAACGCAACATTACTAATTGGCCTAAATGAAAAAAAAAAAAAAAAAAGGTTTCCTACACATTTTGCGCTAGTATTTGTGACTATGTCCTTTAAGTTAAATAACTCTGTAAGGTGATATATAAAAGATTATATACCACCTAAAAGATGATGTTTCATTTTCACCGTAGCGGTAAAATAAACGATCAACTTTAGTTGAAACTGAGAATAAAATTAGCTGCACGGTATCAAATGTGAAACATATCCAGTTTCCTTTATTCCTTTACCTCGTAAACTTTAGTTATTTCTTCTACATGTTACACTATTCCTTATTTTTATTTCAAAAACGTTTTCACTGAATATATTATGATACAGTCTTGTATTCTTTTGATAAAATAGCTGTGAAAATAACTAATATAAATGAGAAAAGATGTTAGTCAAAATGAAAAAAAGAGGAATAAAAGGCTACAGTCACGAACTATTGGTTGACAACTGTATATACCCATGTCTAAAATTGAGTTTTTCAACAGAGTTTCGACTTCCGATGGATTATTGTTATTTGAATTGTTTAAAAAAGATAAAAATTTCAGAACAATAAAGCACACCAAAACTGTTTACTTTAAGACAGATGCCTTCATAGAACACTTTCTAAGTGAAATTAACTAATATTTAATAATGGTAAGTAAAATAATGAAATCACTAATGTAAAATGTTTTAAGTTTTGTTTCCACTGCAGGTACAAGAAAAGAATCTGCATAACATTTTTTAAACTTAAATTTTTAAAAAGACGACTGAAAATAAAAATGGATTACTAAAGTGTATTTGGTTGATATATATTTTCTGCCTCACAAAATGTTAACGTAGCAAAAATTTAATACTCAGTAAAAAACATTAGTTTAAGCACAGCGGGAAGCAAAACCGCTTGCAGCAAATGTTAGCGTCCCTGGGAAAGTATCGATAAGATTAGATAAGCAAGTAACGGGAATCACGAGATATTCTACCTAACCGCTAAAGGGGGGGGAAGATAAAAAATATGCAGGAAGCCTCAGTAACGACTTTAAAATATTCTTTTGTATACGAAAATGGGAAACGTTAGAGTTAAATCTGTAGTAATATCGATTTAAAACAGGAACTGTTTACCTATATACATGGAATGGTAGATACTGTTTGATTTTTTTGGGGGGTAAGAAGCTTTATTTATTGCTTATTGTGTAATGGAGAGAATGTACAAAATATTTATTTAAGCTATTTTAGAAAAGAAGGAACAAGAATTTCAAGTATTTGAAACTAATAATATCATATCAACTAGAGCTTGTTTAAATTTCAGCTGAGCAGCAAAATTTAGGTAGGCTATTTTGAACTGTTTTCAAAGGTTCTGTGAGTAGCATCATAAAGTGTATTGCAATACACTTTATGGTGCCTTGTGAAAATTATTCAAAATGATACTCTTGTTTTTCGAAGGGGAGTTGTTCTGAAAGAATTCTTTCGTTTAAACTCCACTTGTACAATTCCATTTTTGCAGACTGTAGCATGGCTATTAACGTCGTTGCAATTCTACAGCAGAGGTATCATCCTTAGCATCAGACAAAATTTCAATAACATAAAATTTGTTGAGCGCCGTTTCAGAAGCCAATGGATACTTATCCCTTTCATCTACAGCTAATTGCCTCAAAACCCTTGTTGCTAAAAAAAGGCGTTGATTTTGTTCCCTATACTATGGTAAGTAATTGATAAAGCTGTAGAATCATTAGGTTATTTCGCAGCAGGAGACATGAAAAATGAGCAATGCTCTCGCCGGGACTCAAACATCGGATTTCTCAAATACGCGCCGAGCGTGTTAACCATTATACCACGAAGTCATGCTAAGAAGGCGAGAGAACCACCTTATAAAGTTTAAATGAATTATTCAACGTATTTTTCCAAAGGATGCATTGAAGTTTGCGCTGCTCAAGATTTATATGACTCTGCTGATATATTTTACATACATCAGCAATGAAAGCCACCTTGTGTTTTCTAAATCGTAGCAGGATAGAGAACAGATCATCTTGCACCCCACTTCCATTCATCAAACAGTCGTTTGATGAAAAACCAGATTATGAAGCGTCGAACTGCAAACGTAGTTTAGTTGTATTGCTTTCTGCTGTATAAACACTAGGATCTCTATGATGGGGCATTATGTATTTAGGAGTTTCGACACATTCTGCATTTTTTGCATATGTCCTAACACTTCATATTCACTCATGAATTCACAGTTCATCCTAGACATGTCAGGCGTTTTGTCTAGTCTCTTCCATAAATTATTTAACCGTTGTGTGGCCAGTTACGAAGAGTCACCCAACTGTACATCTTGCTTTACTGGCAGAGTCACTACATATCTACCCTCGATATCTCTATGATGGGTTTTCACAAAATGATCCTCACATTCTACTTCTTCTTAATGTTTTTATTTTGAGAGATTCTTTAACAGCCCTAATTTCCTAAAAAGACTTAATTACTGAATTTTAAGGCTTCTTTGACTTAAAATTCTCATGAATCCGCACTGAATTGTATTGACTGAATTTGAACCAAAATTTACGCCGCTAGCAATGTATCCAAATACGGAATTTTGAAAATTTAAATTCGAATTTCATGGATGAATTTGATCAGCTTTCAACAGCTCATAAAAACGTTCTGCATCTAACAAGGCATCTATTTTCTGTGGTTTATTGAAATAAGGATCCGCTACTTCAATGTTTTGAGGAAGCTGCGAAAATGAAAAACTAAAATAATTCACTGGTACTAAATCATTAATCTTACAACAAAAAATTCAAGAGCTCTATGGTAATCACGCTTGTTTGATATCAGAGCAGTAAACTTATATTTTACAGATTAAGCCATCCCGCTTAAATATTAATATGTTAATTTTATTCCTTTCTGTTCCAAGCTTATTAGCGAAATCACAGCTAAACACACAGCATTGACTTACGCTATCGAAAAATGCTCTGAAATCACTTGTGAACCAATTACAGATGAACCAATAAATTCTGAATTGTTTATTTGGTTGTAGTGAGATAACATTTCAAACTATTTAGCATATGCGTTAAGCTTTGAACTCTCTACTAAAGGGGAGTCAGAATTATGAATAAATGTTTTCTCTCTCCCCATACAACCCGCAATGTAGCAGACGATAGCGAAATATCTTGATTGGTAAAATGCCGCAAACTGTGGTGTTTTTCATGCATTTTGAACAGCTAAATTCAGAACGGCATTTTTTTGCAGAATAATTTGGACTAAAGCCAAGTAACCAAAACATGATTTATGTTTCTTAACAAATTCAATATGTTCCCTAACAGTCATTTTCAGGAACAAATTACATTTAAATAACTTGTGAAAATTGCTACTTTTACAACAAATGCATTTGAAATCTTGAATTTTAACACTTGACAACGAAGCAGTTAACTTTTGAATGGCTTGGAGCCTTTTTTGCATTAAACATATTAGATGACTTTGATGACTGCAATGTTCTAGCCTGATTTTTTAGAAATGTAATAAGCTCAGATAATTTAAGTAGCTCATTTCTTTTCGAATCTCGTTCCCACCAAAGACGAATGGAAACATCTAATTTTTGTAGCAAAATATGCAAGAAACGTTTCTGAGAATCCACCGATTTTTCGCTCTAAAATTTCCAGAGATCTCACAATGTGTCAACTAATTTTAAAATAGAAGACGGACTCTCATTTTGCATAGAAGAAATTGACATGACACGCTTTATTTGAGAAAATACCTGATCACGTTTATTGGAATATTTTTCCTCCTGCGTTTTATGTTCCTTGTGTCGCTCATAAATTTAATGATTAACGATGAGGCAATGGTGAATGCAGGTACAGTTAGTTTTTTTCCGACATTTCATGAGTTATACAATTTATTTCCTTCTTCTCCTAAGAGATGGATATTTCTTTTGAAAAACATTTCCTGTTCAACCTTAAAACCCCTCTCAGACACTCGATGGGAAAGCAAAACTGAAGCCATTCGACAATTAAGATATCAACTAGGAGAAATCTATGACGCTCTTTTTGAAATATCCGAAGGTGAATGCTTTTCAAAAGAAGTGCAACATAAAGCACGAAGTCAGTGTGCCAAAATCAAGGATTATAAATTTATTTGTTACTTGACACTGTAGAGACATTAGGATTTTTGGAAGCAGGAGAGAGGAAAAATGAGCAATCGCCTTCGCCGGGAATCGAACTACGGACCTCTAAAATACCATCTCAGTCTGCTGACCACTACACCACGAAGGCACGCTGTGAAGGAGGGAGAAATCCCCCTATTAAAGGGCGACTGGGGTTTTAGGGGACCAAATCAACAAATCCTGGTGGTGGAGAATCATCATCCACCAACTGTTTTAGTTCGGGCGCCACTATAGAGACATTAGGATTTTTTGGAAGCAGGAAACATGAAAAATGAGCAGTGCCCTCGCCGGGGCTCGATTCACGGACATCTCGAATACTCGTTGAGTCTGCTGACCATTACACCACGTGCTAGAGACGACAGAAATACCTTATAGGGTCTTTTCATTGATACAGTTTGAACTTAGCCAATAGTCACTTCACAGTTCACGTAAAGATCTAGCCAGCAAAGTAAAACAAATTTATCTAAATTTTTCGAGTCCTAGTCTAAAAAACGTTAAAACTAGTCTAAAACTTCGAAAATACCTTATTTATTACTATTGTATTACTACCGCATTACTATTAAAAAGGAGGCGTATTCTCTCACCTTCCTTTTTTATAAATTAACAACGAAATTACAAACAACGAATTTGTAAAGAAAAGCAAGAGAAGAAATTTATGCGAATAATTTAATTTCGAAGAACGCAGTTACAGTAAGAGCATAACAAATGAAATGTATTCAAGGGTATACTGTAGAAACATTAGGTATTTTTGGAAGCAGGCAATATGAAAAATTAGCAACGCCTTCGCCGGGAATCGAACCACGGACCTCTGTAATACGCACCCAGCGTGCAGACCCCCACACCACGAAGGCATGCCAAGAAGGCGGGAGAAATACCTTACATACTTTCCCTTTTAAAGGGCGATTGGGGTTTTTAGGGGACCCAATCGCCAAATCCTAGGTGTGGAGAATCATCATCCAACACCTGTTTATTTCGGGCGCCACTGTAGAGACATTAGGTATTTTTGGAAGCAGGAATCATGCAAAATGAACAATGCCTTCGCCGGGAAACGAACCGTGTACCTCTAGAATACGCGCCCAGCGTGCAGACCACCACACCACGAAGGCATGCTAAGAAGGCGGGAGAAATACCTTATAATACTAACGGTAATAGTCGCTATATTATTTATTTTAAAAAGCCGCATTCCAATAAGAATGCATAGCAATATATACTTTAAAATATCTGATAAGATACCTTCGGTGCTGTTTCCCTATATCTTGAATCTCACCCGCTCATATTGTTTGTCCATTTCTATTCTCTACGCCTCAGATCATTTTATGTTTCTGGGACTCTATCGTCTGCTGCAGCTTAAAAGTCTTCACCACCATCACTGTTGTTATCGCCTTCGTTACCGTTCAGACTGTTTCTCCACTTGCAGCGATATTCAGAATCATCATTATTAGATATTACCATTTTCTTGAAGTTCTTCACTATTATTGCCTCATCAATCAGAGTTTATGCTCCCAAATCCACAAGCAAACCAATTATTAAGACGTAAACGATCACTACGTGAATTAATCCATTTTAAAATGTTCAGAGATCACTTTATGAACGCCTTGAGGAAGGAAAATATTAGGTGAAGATTTAACAAATTTTCATTGCATTGCGCTAAAAATCTGAGGAAAATATAGGAGAGGTAAAATATGCGAGTAAATTCGGTCTTAGTTTTATTGACGTTGAATATAAGCATTCGTTAAAAAGAGAATGTACGCGAGAGAATGGTGTAGCACCAGAGTGCTTGGAGGTCTAAGGACCTTACCCCTAATCGAATAAATAAGTTATTTCGCATTACTACTACATGAAGTAACTGAATGTTAAATAGAGTACGTATATACATAAGTTTTTTTAATAAGCTGAGATAAAAGTAATTATCAGTTGTGATTGTTAAATTTCGATGGAATCTGGATCAGCAATATTACCTCGTAAAGGATTTGAGTGCTCCATTCTTAATTTGTTAGAAAAAAATTAGCATTTTGCCTTCCAAGTTTGGTGTTTATCTATGCTAATTATTGAAATAATACTTTTCCTTTATACTTTCTTCGAGTTAAAAATGATACTTGGAAAATCACAAAAATCTGAACTGTTCTTCAAACTTTTTTTATAAAACGTGTTGAGAAAATATTTGAGGTTAAATTACATAGTTCATTTATAAAGTTTTACTTCTAGCCTATGTAATGAATTAAAGTCGTATTTTAAAACGGTATTCTTAATTTTTTTATCAACGTACATTTCATATTTAATTTAATGAAATATTTAGCATTAAGTACTTTTTTGTTGTTATTACTATTATGTGCAGATTTCGAAAGATTCCGGAAATTTTTAATATTCAAAGAAAATTTGGGGTTCGTCCAGCCTCTAAAAATCCTCTTTCTTTATATTGACCAAAAGGTAAACTTCAGTCAAGTCGTACTTATTCCACGAATCTAAAGAAATCCGTTTTCCTCTTACTACCGACAAAATAAGCAATTTCATATCTGGATTCAACCTAGCATATTTTGTAATTTTTTTCTCTAACTTCCTGGAAGCCTGGCAGCATTCGAGCGGTAAAGTCCCTGAACACTACTTCTTCGACCTGGGTACGATTTTGGGCTGGCTGCATGGGCGCTTTTATAGATTTTCCCACATGTAGCGTAGATACAACCCAGTTTTCCATAAAAAGCCCTCGATGATGGCATCCTCTCCTTGAGCAGATAGGCTTTGCGTGTTTTGCTGTAACCAAATAAACCCCAAAAGTATGAAATTCTGACTATGAAAAGGTTCTGAGTTTTACTAATAATTAAGTTGATACCTGTCACCCACGCGCTTAATTCAGGTTTATGCTTAATTTAAATAGGTTCCATTTGCTTTATTGCTTGCATTTGTATGTGTGGTACGATTCGGTTAGGGGTATTTTACATAGTAATAAGTCCTCTTAACATAATTTATTTGTGCTCAAAAGAAACAAACTGATAACACATATTGTAAGAAAGGAAAATCGTTACCGAAGCCTGCTTCTCTCGGTAACGTCAACTCTCAGACAGCATTGAAAAAAATAAAAAAGGACCGCTACATCTTTAGAATTCTATCACGTGACTTTCTTTGGAATGTTTCCACGAAATTCAACAGAAATATGAATGGATAGCTGATGTTCAATCCCTACACATATTCTCTCCGATTAAAAGGTTTTCAAATCGAAACACACGTAAAAGAATTTAAAAGGTAGACAAAGTTAACTGCAACTCGTACCTTATGCAGCCATTTAGAACGAGCTAATAATGATCAAAAGATGTATCGATTCTCATTGCCACTCTATGTAAGTAATTGCCCTTTTTATAATGATTAGCAGGAAGTGTGTTGCTGCGGGGCATTTGACTTTTACAATTGTGAATTTCTAGGCATGTATTTCTAGGCATATCTAAAATGTTAAATATCAGTGTCGATAAGTTAACCCTTCAGTTTGAAAATTCTCTCTTTATTTGTTACTCATCTGTACTTGTTCAAGTTAATTGTAAACCGGGTGATAACTCAAAATATTTTAGGAAGCAATTCTTAATGAGGTACTGGAAGGTTAACATATTTTAAGAACAGTTTAAGCAGTAGAGTTATGATATGAAATCACGTTTATATACTTATTCTGAAAAAATACACTAATTCGTCTTTACCTGTTTCTCTTAAATTCGTTATCCCAATTTTTTCTTTCTCCCGAACCTTAAAAATTCCATTAAATAGAGTAGATGTTTTTCATGGTTCTTATTTTATGGTTAAAAAGAATAGCTTTTCGTCACTGCGTCAGAAAATTACATTATAAAAGAAATTCTGGGTAATGAGTAAGTTTTGTTTTAAATTCTGAATGCATAAAGCCAGAGTGTTTGAAAATTTTTTAACCATTCAACTCTTACATTAGATACAAAATTTCAGAATTAGAAAACAGTCGATTAAACTCATTAAAATTTATTTCGAATAGTAACTCGAGTTAAGTAGACATTCGATTCTTTTGAGGATAAATCTCTGGAGCTTCTTTTTTTATAGCTCATAAGCTCTTTCACAAATTTAAACTGAAGTCGAAAACACCGTTCCGTCGCTAACAACTTTGAAACAACTTTTTTATTCAAGGAAGATTTCGTTGAATTGGACTTCTCTGGCAGAATTGTTACTTAATAATCGTGTGTTGTTTCTCTTACAGAGAAGAAATAGGAAAAGATAAAGAGCTTTTCTTTTGGAAAAAGAAACAGCCCAATTTATTTTCATGGAAATAGGTTACTTCGAAATTCTTCTTGCTTAATGTAATTCAAAGTTGCAAACTCGGTGGTTTAATTAAAATTTCAGCTTTACACTGAAGCGTCAGTTTAAAATACGTTCCGAACTCGTAATCTAATCTGACAATCAGGAGAAGCCCTTGAGTTCGAAAATTCGCATTCTGCTTTTTGTTTGTTAATTATTTCCTGTTTCCCCATGAAGGCAGATCTATCCATTATTAGAAGCCTTTCGGATTGCAAATTAGTTACAAAACTAGCTGCTTAAAAAGGTTAAATCCTTAAGAATCCTTGCGAGAATTCCTAACTAAATTGAACTTAATTGGCCTTGAATGATAACTTGCCCAAAAGGATAAATAAATATTAAAAACGTATTTACATTTTAGGGAAAAAAAGTACAGAATTCCTTCAATAAGAGTACTTTTGGCTTAAAGTAAGCAAACTAATCTAAAAATATTCATTTAAATAATGAAAGGTAAATTGGCTTAAAACTAACGATACAAAAGATGGTGACGGTTACCTGCTTTAAAAGAAGGACTTGTAGCAGAATTTCTACGTAAAGGCTAAGATTTTCATTACACGTGAGGAAAATTGCAACATCTCATATGATCGGATCATTTAAAAGATATTTTATGTAGCTCATTTCTTCATTATGATATCAATTTCATTATGATATCCATACGTTTATCAAATAGGCCTCTATGGGGAACAATGACAGATTCAATTTGTTTTCTCTAGCAGGTACTAATTTTTTTATGTGTTTCTTATCTAGGCCGTCTTGGTCAAAGACAACGATAACATGGATGCTAGAATCGTATATTTTCATTATCTAAAATATAGAATTTGAATAAAGGAATTAAACAATGATTCTGCAGCTAATGTATAAGGAATTCTTGTATTTCCTCTGCGTATTCTCACGGTATAAGTTATTAGCACGTGCAGTTAGGAAAGGAAACATCTGTGGTTTCTATCTCAGTGAGGTCATAACTGGTTGTGAACATTAACAGTTCCGAAAACCCTACCAGTTTGTACAAAAAAAAATGAAGAAATTTAACACAAAAAATTATCATAAATAACCATAAAACTTATTTATGAAGGCAGTTTCTTTGGAACTGCATTCATTTTTATTAAAGTGCTTCTGTTCTACTACAGACTAAAATTTACAGTAAAATATAACAGGCTAATCGCAGAACTCCAAATTCATTACTTACATTGATATAAATTCATTACAAATTCATTCTTAAATGTCCAAGTTGAAATTCCTGAGCTACATATCGTAAACTATAGTATAAAGAAATCTGTGGATTCACACCGCCGCATGACACACATCGAGTTGTTTAGTTTTACTAATCAGTATTTTCACAATTTCTTTTTCATTAAATGTAGGCTATTAAGGGTTTTTTTTTTTTTTTTTTTTTTTTTTTTTTTTTTTTTTATATATATATATATATATATATATATAGCCATTTGAATTATTTATATCTTCGATTTTGTTTTGTGAATATCCAGGTTATACATCATGTTCTTTTCAATTAGAAAATTAATTGTAAATTCATATTATTTATTATTTTTCTATTCTTTTAGGCTTTGGTCTAAATATATCCGATATCTTACACAAAACTGCAATTCTGTGATATATCTTTAATACTTGCAATGTATCGCAACGCATTTTCTTTCTATCGCTATTTGTTTAAAATGATCACACTGTCACAATCCATTGTTCATTTCCAAAGAAACGCATATCCATAACTTATTTTCGTTATTGAACTCTAGAATGCCTTTTGAATGTAAAAATCATTATTTTTATAACTGAAATTATATGGAAGGCTGACTATCCGAAATTGAGTTATCTGATTTATCTAATCGAGTATTTATATTAAATGACAATAATTCAAAACTAAATTCTTGCTTTATCTGGAAAAGGAACTTAGTTATGTATTTTTGCATGGAAAACGACTTTCACGAAGAACCTGTCATGGCATCGGAGAAAAGGTACAGAGAAATAAGTAGGCCAGATTAGAGATGGGAAAAAACTGCTCTTTTATAGGGTCGGATAAAAACTTTCACTCGCTGAAATGAATCGCTTCTTTTTTAGGACTCACCGCTCACTAACAATAACCTTGATGAAAAAGATCCGGAGAGAGGAGTAAATCAAAGGCTTCGGGAGCAGTGTAATTGGGATCGGCTTGCGAGGTTTGAGCGAAGAGCGAAAAGAATCGAGCGAGTTGTGGGTTATTAAAAATCAACTCAATCAAACGCTAACTCTCTAAATTGATTTCTCTCAGATGCAGTTCTGAGATTTCCTAAAACTTTGCTTCTACACAAAATGAATGATAAAATTCTGGAATAAAAATTTTTCAAAAGGTTGTGAAAAGATAAAATTTAAACTTTTACATGAGAATATAATCATTCTTTTCTGCCCTAAAGAATCGAACTTCCCTGGCATCCTTCCAAGAAGGGCTGAGCAACTTCTTCGCAAATCAGACCTGGTATCTTTATTCCTGGTATACTTCCAACAAGAGCTGTCCGTGAACTGTAAAAGAGCTATAACTCCATTGTCTGAAATCGGAGTAAATTCACACAGTAAAGTTAATCAGTTCTTTAAATCAGTTCTGGAACAAATTATCCAACTACACTGGTTATCATAAATTAAGGAAAAATCACAAAAATAACGATAACTTCCTTAAAAATAAGCCAAACCGTGTAAAATTTGAATATGTTGCTAAGTAAGAGTAGCTGAGTAAAACTGCAATATGCAAATTAGCGGCGCTGCACTCGGAGTACGTCATCAGTGAGGAGAATAAAAGTCCATGTTTGAGAGCAAGCCCACATATTGCACTGTGATGGTGACATCAGAAATCTGAGATAGCCAATTCATAACAATGACCTCCAGGCATCATTTGCCTGCAGAACTACGATGGAAAGCCATTGGGAGACTAGAGGCAGGATAAAGTCAAACAGAAGTGGCCAGATGGCTAAATGTGAGTCCTTCTATGGTTCATAGACTTTGGAGGCGATTTCAAACCACAGATTCGGTATCTAGGAGGTTCAGCCAAGGGCGGCCAACTGCTACGATGACCGATATTTGACATTATGTGAACTCAGGAATAGAACCGCTACTCCGACTCTTTTTAGATCCTCCCTTGCAGCAGCCACCGGAAGGTTGGTGTCAACGTCAACTGTGCGAAGAAGGCTTCACGAAGGTGGTCTGTATGCGAGGCAAGCAACCATTTGCGTGCTGCTTAAGTCACGCCGTAGGAGGGACCGTTTGCAGTAGGCACTACAACATGTCCACTGGACGCCTGAGCAATGGAGGGTTACGGATGAGTCCAGGTTTAGTCCAGAACGCGATAGTAGGCATTGTTTTATAGGAGAGAACCTGGAACCCGTTATTATCAGTGAAAGAGATGCACATGGAAGAGGCAGTGTCTGTGTTTGGGGTGGCATCTCTTTGGGTGGACGCACAGACCTCCATGTCTTTCCAACGGAAACCATGAATGCTCCGGTTTATAGAGATGACATCCTTGGTGCTTATGTGCGCCCATGTGCCGGGGCAATAGGTGATGCTTTCCTGTTACAGGACGACAACGCAAGACCACACAGGGCTCGCATCGTAGATGATTATCTTCAACAGGAAACAATTATGCGCATGGAGTGGCCAGCTCGATTCCCAGACTTTAATCCTATCGAGCACGTTTGGGATGCTTTAGGGAGACGTCTAGCTGCTCTCAATCCGCCCCCTCAAACCCTTGTCGCGCTTGCAACGGCTTTGCAAGAGCAATGGCTCTCGCTTCCTATGGAACTGATAGACCGCATAATTGAAAGCATCACACATCGCTGTATCTGCTGTATTGCTTCTAGAGGCGATCATATTCCATATTGAAGGTACTTTTCCTATAGCAAACTGACACCTTCGATTTGTTCATTTTATACATGTGCTAATTTCTATACTATCATAATTGTCTGGTAATTTATTTTTATGTTATTTGATACCTTATTATGTGTTATATATTGTGAGTAAGTTTCATAAAATTCTACATGTAACTTTTTCAGTAATCGTGATTTTTGTGATTTTTCCTTAATTTATGATAACCAGTGTATATTGTAGAATTCTAATGTAACTTCCGAAGCTTTATATAAGTGTAAGAATATGTGTTCCTAATGTTGACGACCAAGGTTCTTTGATACACGACGACGAATATCGCTCATACACAGTGAGTTTTCGTGATGGCGAGTCAAGCGGATGCGGATGTGTTGTTTGATATTAAAAATTCATTTTATATTGGAAATTATCAGTATTGTATAAATGAAGCTCAAAAGTCGAAGGCTCGTGAAATTGAAGCTTTCATATTCATTTCATTATTGGTCATATTAAAATTTTAAATTATATTTAACCCTTTATACATTTTTAGAACATGCTTTGTGTTCCATCGCAGTTGTTAACTCATAAATCTGAAACTTTTGAAAAAATATGTCTTGAAAAATAATTATGCGAATGGTACTAAATTATTCATGTAATAGTTGCTGCAAATTATAATGGAAGAATTTATGTTTATGTGCAAAATATATTTGACTTCCATATTATGTTAAACTGTTTATATTTTATACGTTTGATTTGGTTCTGTTGATTTTCGTAAAGCGCACAAAGCCAATCTTTCTAAGAGGAGAGATGTCTTCGTGGAGGCTCTGAAAGGGAAACTAGCTCATTTTCACGTTTCACAGGGAAAAACCACGAAAATTCCCATGCAGCCAGCACGTTTGCCTGAAATCGAGCCCAGATCGAACTACCAGTGTTCAGCAACTTCAACGCTGGACCGCTGGTGGTCTAATATTTTATGGGAACATTATGCTCTTAAGTGTTATAATTTGCTATAATTACTGTAATTTCTATTTGGTTAGCATAACTCTTAATTGGAATATAATCATTATTGCTGTTTATAATCATCCCAATTGTCAGATTGGAAAAGTTTCAAAAAATTCATTGTATTTAATGATGTATTGTGAATAGCTAATACATGTTCTTTGTAGGAAATTCTCACCGCTTAGCTTTTCACAGTTGGTCAAAAAGTGAGCAAACTTAAAAATATTTCATTAACTGGAGAGCATTTGAGTGTAGTTAGTCTCAAATATTTTCAAGGTTGTTTAAAAAAGGAAAGAAATTGATTTAAACATTTCATGATTGCTGACCTTAGTCTGATTTAGATATAAGTCCTAGCACTTCTTTGTTAAAGCAGCCACTGAAAAAATGCAGGAATTATCCCATCTTCGTAGCCTCTGCGTAAATAAGCACATATACCCCGAATATTAGAATCTTCGGAAAATTTCATAGCTTATACATAAGAAGTTAACACATAAACGCGACGAGAAAAAAAAATCTTCTCAGGGAGGTAAATTTCTTTTTAATTAAATTTGTAAAGTACAAAAGGATCGTACAAAGAGTAAATCAACAATAGAATACGGAGCAGAAAACATTACAAGATCATAAATAAAGAAAAGGAGATTCCATAATAAATTTTACTTTGGTATTTAAATCGGCAGAAATTAAACTCCCGTTCCTTAAAAGAATTAAAAATAAGGAAGCGAATAAAAGAACATCTTCTCTGAAATCAAAAAATAAAACACTTATTCCACGTTTTTTATTGCTATTTAAAATAGAAAATTAACTCCCATTTTTTTTAAAGAAGTTGTCTCTTTCAAAGGGGTAGAATGCGGCAAAGGCGTCATCGCCCTTAATAACTCTTAAAATTGCTCTATTTCTTATTTTGAACACATAAACAATCTCTCCGTGCCCCATAGATGTACAATATGGGGCTTACAAAAGTATGCTAACCCTATTGATCATTCCAACTGATGTTTGTCACGAAATATTCAATTATCGTTGTTTTAATAAGCAATAAAAATTCAGAACATAAACAATGAATCAGTGAAATCTGGGGTGCCTGATAATTGGAAGATTTCAGAATGCATTAGATAATCCACATCTATCGACAGAAAACTCTTCAAATATTATGCTGGTGACTGGTCGTACTGTCATAAATATGTCTCATGATCTTGAAATTGCTATGCTGGCGCCTTCTCGGTCAATGCACCCAGTCTGCGGGCAGCAGAAAAGAGAGAGAATTCTAAAATTTCTGGCTTCCATTTTTTTATAGACTGCATAATAAACATAAAAACTTTTTCTATACAGAAAGAAATGCTAAGAAAGCATTTGGTGACTTTTAAAATGTTTCTAAATTATCCAGTTCCTTCAATTTTATTGATGCAATCAAATTCTATATTACTCAACATTAAGCTCAGCGACTTTTGTTCCTAGATGTTAATTATCTTTAGATTGAAATTATTACTGTGTTACTATTACTAAAAGAAAAGTTAATTTACAATCCATTTTAAAAACACAGTTTTGATTAAAGAAACTTTCAAAATATATTGGATATAATACGAGTAATCTAGATAATCCAATGCTTATGAAGCATAAAGCAGAAAAGGAAAATATCTTTCTAACGATTTCAAATAACTTTTTACAATTAAATTTAAATTGACTTGCTAATTCAGTATAAAAAAGTTTAGTATCAAGTGATATATCATTTTATACTTAGAATTCCATATAGTATCTTTGACAAGTATACTCATGATATAGTTTAATGTTTTTAGATTTTAAATGACATATTGACCTGAATATAAGAAAGTTCCATATAAAATTATTTCCCTTATTTTTTAATATGCTTTACGAGGAAAATGAAGTGTCTCCTATATGATGACGATTTTACATATAAATATTCTTAACAGGTTAAAGATGTTACAAAAAAAGGATAACTAAAGTGTCTAAATACCGTAGGTTAAGTAAAACGCAATATATGTGCTTTCTTTCAACATAACATTTAAAGAATAACTGATAACATAACTTACAATATAAAAGGTAATTTTTTTAGTTATGTGTTAAGAAAGGCATTTTGAGAATTAACTCAGTTCGTCTTTATTTAGGAAAGTAAGGTTGTAAAACAAGAATATAGTTCAATATTTCTTAACTGCTATTTTGGAGGCAAATAATGTTTTTAATATCTGAGTAATAAATATTAAAAATCGGTAAATTGCAATGGAAATCGGTAAATTATAATGGAAGAATTTATGTTTATGTGCAAAATATGTTTGACTTCCATATTATGTTCCAAATGTTTAGTAGCTGTTAAACTGTTTATATTTTATATGTTTGATTTGGTTCTGTTGAAAATATTTGATGACAACATCAATATTTGATAAAATATTTTATGTTGAAAATATCTGAGTTATTTGATGCATAAAACTGTTTCTTCTTATAAAAAAGAAACAGTTTTACGCATCAAATAAAATTTGAATCATAAACATTATTCCTCTTTTACTCTTGACGAAAGAGCTCGGGAAGAAAACTTTTATAACCCTGCTGTATAAAACTGGTAAAACTAATTCAATGAAAAGGAAAGTTTATAAAATTTCCTTGCCACGGACAATTGTTTTCTAGCATATTTTCAGAACTTAATTTATCTTAAATAAAACTCAGACCTTTCACTGTAAAACTACTGTTTCTGCTTGAATAAAATTGAAATTTCTAAAACCAGATACTCTGGGGTTGAGTTTGATCAGCAGTGCTTTATTACTTTAATAGTTGAAATTCCATATATTCCTATACAATATATAATTTCCTTAAATGTCATTGTTATAAGTTAGGCTTCCGATTATTACTCGCTTCCAGAGGTTTTTAATTATTTTTACTTAGTCCTTTCCAGTGGCGTTCTCAGATTAATACTTTACGAAAAACTTGCGACTTGTTAGAAGAAATTCTTTACGGACTTAAATTCATTCTTGAATTTAAGGCTTCAAATGAATTTAAAACCTTAGTAGTAATTCATTGGTGTAAAAATCTGGCCCTTGACAGCATGAAACATAAGGGCTGTACGATGAAGTGCCCGCCATTAAGCAACTTTCTGGTATTCAACGGTTCGAAAATTTACAGTGTTTCACATTTGTTTTCGGACACGTATTTTTCAATTTTGTCTACCAGTTACTAAATATTATCGAAATGAGTTTTACCTGCACTGAACGGGAAATTTAATATATAATTGAATATCTAATTAATTAATTATTGTTAACTAAGATTATACTTCTCATGCAACTAATTACTCTAAAATATATCATGTTTTCTTAAATTTACTGCATACATGTTCGTGTATACATGTTCGATAGGATTTAATTCCGGAGAATATGAAAGAATTTTGATAACTTTAGGACAGTTGTATAATAACTAAAGGCCGTATGCTTACGGCCGTTATCCTCATAGAACTTGAATAAATTCTGGATTCCAAGTTTTCTTACAGATGCTCAAAATATTTCATTAAGAATATTTATATACATATACATTTATCCTGATTTTTTCCTACAAAAATTAGATTTCCCATTCCAGAAGCAGCGAAACATTCCTAAACCATTATGCCTTTCTCCTCGTGCTTAGAAGTAGGCAATAGGTTTTTCGGATTCAATTCTTCGTTTGTCTTTCGCCACACAATAATTCATACAAACATATCAAATTTTGACACTGCTGCAACTATACTATTATTTCAGTGTGATGAATCTTTGCTTATCGTGGACTTTTCTAACTCCGGGTGTATTTTCCTTGTTTTCTTGCTGATGAAGGATTTCCTTCTTGTTTCCTTCTTCTTCCCATTGTATCCATGTGTCTTAATGACTTTTCTTCAAACAGTTTCGAGATAAATTTTTATTGAAAACTGTTTTTCTAAATTTTCGCAAATTTTACATGACTAATTTTTGGGTTTTGTTTTATTTTTAATAGGATAAGTTTCCTATTGCGTGGGTTACCTTGGAATGTGGTCTAGACTTCATTGCAGTTTCTACAGCTCCTCGCAGTTCCCATCATTTCTAGTAAAATTAAAAGAACCTTCGATAATTTGAATCATCTTGTCATGTTCACTTCAGTTATGAAATTGTTTATATGATTTGCTAAACAAGTGATAATTTTTAAATGCGGACTATAATTTTTTGGAAGTATTTTCATTTGAAACAAAGAATTCTGATAAAAAGCATTGTGTGTCAAATTATCTCAACAAAATTTTCGAGTTTCCGAATTATTATGATAGTTACTGACGAGCATTAGAATGTGTAGATAGGTTGCTAGATTGTGCAGATGAATATACTAATTTTGAATTTAGTGAATGCGTGATGCTAAGTAGTGTTCATAGTTTTACAGTCGTATATGAATGGATATCAACCTATCTCAAAACGAAGGAAAATAACAGATATTTTCCGAAAAGAAATAGGAAATATATAACTGTTATATTTTTATTGTAATTAACATTAATTTTAAATACTATATAGTAATTTTAAATAGTATATTTACATTCATTTATAATTTATGAATAACTATTTTTTAAGGTACCCGTTCTTTGATTTTTTAATTTTTATTTTATAAAGTTATTTGTATATTACCCATGTTTTCCTATTATCCGTATATTAATTAACACAGTTATTGAGTGTAGCGTTTTCCACTTGATATATCATTTCATTTCGGAATATTCAGTGAGAAAAAATTTATGAGATAGTTATAATTTATTCTTTTAAATCATAGGAAAACTCATGTCTTCTCATACGAAAACTAAATTACAAATTTCATGTTGTTTTACGACGCATGTATTTCATATAGAATAAAGTGCGTTTTAAAATATTGATAACAGATTAAGATTTACATATTGCTTCAACAAATGTTTTTGCATATTGTTTCAATAAAATGCAATCAATTACTTTTCTTAAGTAGCAATATCTATAACATAAGCGTCTCATTAAGCTTAGTATATTAGCTTTAAATGCTCATGATATAAAGTATACGCAGAAACCTAGGGTGTAGTTATTTTAGAGAGGTTTCACTGAATGCAAAACTTTATGCAAGAAGATCTACTGCAAAGCCTGCTGTATATTCTAAAGTTTATTTAAAAATTACCTAAGCTGAAAGTATGTTGCAGCTTACTCTCAATTCTTTTAGGAGAAGAGAAAATAAAAAAAGAAGAAGGGAAAATGAAAAATGAATAAAAGGTTTTTAAAAAACTAAACTACTGAAGTAAAAAACTGAAGTATTTGTGTAAGTAAAAGTTCAAAACTTTTCCATTTGAGTGAACTGTTGGAAAAAATTATAAATGAAAGAAGTTCCATTCTCCGAATGACATCATCTGTTGTTTCCCATTTCTCAGACGATCCTATGCTGTGGGGAATCATTGATTTCCTTTACTTGTACAAGAAGTCTTTTGTTCTCTGTTTTATTTCATTGACTCACTAATATCTAAAATCTCCACATGAAACAGTACAGATGTCCATAAAGGGGAACTTAGTATATTTTTTTCTTTTCTAATTTTTTGTCTTTTTATTATTTTTCTATCTTGTTTTAAAGAATCTCTGAAATGGAGTTGAAATGCTAGATTGTAGAAACAAAAATTCCTTGCATATTTACATCCATAAACATATCTTGCTTAATATTTAGTTTTGAACTTCCACTAAATATTCGAGTAAGAAATGCACTTAAAAGGACTTCCAAATTTTCAAGATATAAAAGCAATAATATATTTAAAAAATCTATTGTTGTTTACTGTTACTAACAGAAGGTTTATTAAAATGCAAAGAGCTATAATTTATATTAAAAATTCGTCTTATATTCTTTCTATAATAACATTAAACTATTGAAGATGTCCTTAGACACTGAGATTATTTTCACGATACAATAAAATATTTATGCTTCTAGAAAATTCGGAAGAATTCAATATGTATTCTGATCAGTTTCAGATTTAATTTAGTTTTATAAAATTCTTTATTAAATTTTATCATTTCATTTCCAAAAAATATAATAATATACTTAGGTATTTGAAATCTTCTCTGAACAGTATGAGCATTTCTTGAGTCAGACTGTTTTTTCAAAAGGAATAATTAAGTTTTCTTATTTCCTGGTCTATTACCTTCTCTTTTTAATCTAACTAGACGCAATAAATTTACAAAAGGTACGAAAAATCTAGTACTAAAATTTTAATTAAAGTTATTGTTTCATCTACGTACTTAATGAATTAATTCATAATTGATTAATCAATCAAAGTGAAATAAAATAAAGTATAAAATATTTACGGACTTAACAGCTGATTATTATCTGATACATTAAATGGAAATTATTTCATTTTCACACACGAGTTTGAATTAGATAAATATTTTTCATTCCTTTTCAATTACTGTTTTGCAAGTTTTGAATTGTGTTACAACAGTAAAGGAAAATATTTATATAAATTAATGAATATAATAATCGATTTCTGAGAAAAATATAATCATAATTTTTATTATAATAATTCTAAGAAATGTACGATATCGCAGAAATGTATAAAATGTGATTATTTGTCGTTCTAAAACATACATTTCTCGTTAACGGTTTTGGCAACTTCTTAAAAAATATTAAAAGTACGTAAATTTTTTAATGTGTCCTTTACTTTTTGTCACTGAATATTGTTATAATTGGTGTCAAGTCACTTTAATTCAGACTAAAATAGTTTGAAGATGTATAAAAAAGCGCTGTCCAACCGGTATAGCGGTTAGCGTCGCTGATTGCCGTGCCGAAGCGCCTGGGTTCGGATGCCGGAGAAGGCATGGTTGTTTGTAAATGTATAGTGTCCGTATGGCAGGGGAGCCTCTAAATATGTGGCGATCCGACAGTCCTCTCCAGAGATTGATAGTAGGAAAATAGGGGGTGGAGACCCTCGGAACCGTTCTCTCGGCCTGCGCTCCATCAAATTGGGGGCGGACACACAGCTAAATCGCATTGTCACCGTAAGGTTCTCAATGCTGTTATCAACGGCAGGCGTGAACTTGTGCTCCTTGGGATGACTATACGTCAGGAACATTAACAACAACAGTAACAAAAGCATATCGCTAAATGAAATTCTAAATTACTAAAATACATTGAATTTCAGACTCCAACGTTTTCTCAAGAAAGCATTGTGCAAAACATACAGTGGCTCCCAAAAGTGTTCGGACACTTTCAGAATTTGTAGAAAAAGCGCTATAGCAAGAATTAAATTCGAGTATAAAGCTCAATAATTTTTTCATATCATCTTCATGCGATTTTGAATAAAACTAAACTTTTCATTTTTGATACTAACCTATTTTCGTTTTCTAAAATTGAAAATGTAAGGAATCATAGATAAAACACGGCGCAAAAATAATCGTACACCGAAACATTTCGTAAATAAAATTATAATCTGACACTTTTTTTTTCATTTTGATGACTTTTAAAAATTTGCTTGAATTTATTCTTTGCTTGCTTACTTCGTAATTTAATTAATATTTATAAATGTGTCGTAATCGTAAGGAAACAACTAATATCATAAGTGCTGCGCAGGATATCCTACAATATACTAACTAACAGAAATACTACAATATTTATTGATATGTGCAGATTTCTCTAAAGTGTACGAAGACATTTATGGGGGTAACTTTTCTGCTACTTTTTGATTATTGATGATTTTTTCCAAAAATACGTTTTACTCTGTTCATAAAATAACTAATGTATTTTTGCTAAGAGAAATTTTTAGATGTTATTAAAAAATTATCATTCTTAAATATTAATTTTAATTAATGAATAAAGCGATATTTCACTGAAAATCGTAAGTGTACGAACACTTTGTGAGCCATTGTATATTTCTGATATTATTGCTGATGGTGCCGAGAATTTCTTAACATAATAAAATATAAAGAAACTTCTGAATGTAGTATTACTGTATATACTTAAATTTTGTTATAAATGCTGCTAAGCCATTTAATTTCACATTGAAATATTTACAGACAGATAACACAAGTATACAATAAATCAGATTCTAATTTATTTGAATTTTAAACTGAACTCTTTCTCTATATGTAGATGAGATTCTAAATTATATTAAATGTGAGATATATAAATTTTTTCTCCGTAACCACATGCAAAATAACAAATAGACTGGATATGTTTTAAAATTTTGGGCTGTAAACAACAATTAATCTAAAAAGCAAACGGAAATGATGAGAAAAATAAAAAATGAACTTTGGAAATATTTTTGCATATGTCAGTTGATTTTGACAGCTTACAACTCAGCTTAGAACTCAACTTACAGCTTACTTAATAAATGAAATTTTTCAAATTTCACGATTAATACTCTTCCTCGGTAATTTTTATTTTATTTCCATTTTCTAGTTCTTAATTTGTAAGGACTGCTTCGTAATAATTATCACATTTTCCCTACATTGAAGCAGGCTTCAGCATTTATAAAGTAATATATCACTTCAGAAACATTTTGAAAGATTGATGCACTCATTTTATTAGAAATAATTTTATAGTTTTATGCATAAAACTTTATAAGTTGTCGAAAGAGTGTTTATAAAAAAGAGAAAATATTTGTAGAACAGTAAATGGCAATTAAGACACAGTTACTGATAAAGAATTCCATGGAAATAAGTTTGTATGCTAATTTGTTGATACCCAGCGTTGAAAATATCTACCTGAGTTTCTGGTGAACGAGGAATGCAATTACGGGTGATTAAAGAACAGATATAAATACAGGCAGTTATATGATTTTTAAAATGCGTTTTAAGAACATCAATTAGAATTTTGGTAATAGCAAATAGCTGGTGTACTGAAAGCTCCTCAGTCACGGCTGAACGTATCCAAAATCCCTCGTACTATTTTATAGCAGTAAAATATATTTTATGCTAATTAACTAATTTTTATGATTTAGATCTTTACTATGAATTCTTCTTTTCGTTAGCTATCACCAGGGCGCAAAGGAGATTAAAACGTATTTAAGGAGAAGGTTTTGAATATTTTAGATCAGAACTTTCGGCTGCATTTTCACAGTTTTGCTTTCTATCGCCTCGGCTATAATTACTTTTTAAACTTTAAATTGAACTTTATGTTATTTTAAAAACAGCTAATGCCGTAATTTTGAGTATAAGAAAAGGTTATGCTTTCTATTCCTTTTCAGCTTAGATGAGAAATTTTATTTAAAACTTATTTTGCTGTTCATTTTCAGACTAAGCGATAACTCGCTTGTGAGTCCACTAGGTCTGAAGAACTTTGACTTAATATTACACAAATAATACCCTATAAGCTAAAAATGCCCCTTAAAAACCAAAAAACGATAAACAGGCATAAAATGAGAGTCCGACAAAGCAAAACGAATGACATTACATAGCATGACGTTTTTGTTCAAATAACTCTTAGAAAGTCCCTGTGTCATAAATACATTACTGGCAAAAGTTTTTATATGCATAGCTTCTTTTATAACATTGTTATATTAATGGCAAATATAACACCGAAAATTAACTTCAGAAATTCTTCAACGTTTGGGAGAAGTATTCTGTTTCCACATCTGTAACCACATTTTAAAAATCCTTTACTGGGTGTTCGATTTGAGAGTTTAACCATGTCATAAATAGCTAGGTTAAGGAGAAGCCAAAAACGTTCCTTGAGGACGGCTTAAAAAAATTAATTTTTCGTAATTAACTTTTCGTTCGGATACATGTATGGAGTTAAATGTATATTATGTCCAAAACTTCCATTGTAATATTGATGAAAATAGACGAAATAAAATAATTATTTTTAATTCCTAGAACTTTAGAAACATCCCCCGTATTATATCAAGACATAATACGAGGGATATATAATCAGGACATTATAAAGTAAATAAAGCATTTTTATAAAAACGTGAAAGTTTTCATATTTTCTATTACAACCAAAGGAGCGTTTTTTATATTTACACGCAAATACACGTTTCGAGAGCATTTGGGCTAAAAATATTTAAAAACAGCATGTCCTTAGAATTTCAGATAGACAGTCTCGCGCTTCAGACAGTGTTGCCAGGGCTCGCTTTGAAATCATCGAGTTTTTTAATCAAAAATCAAGGTTTTCCAAAATATGAAATAGATAATAAAACTAATTCGAAACTCAAAATTCGATACATATTCGGCTGGAGGACTACGTTATTCAAAATTTGATGGCTCTGGGTATCGTTGTTTTTCACAACGCGAAAATTATGCATACATTCATGCAGATTCTTCATTATTTAATTTCTTTAAATATAATACAGAGTGGTAATATTTAGTGGCAACAATCTGAAAAGTGATTCAATGCGTTTAGTGATTCAACATTAAATATTAACATGTATATTTTACTCATGTGTAAATTATATGCATTCATTAATAAATATTATTATAGAGAAAGAGAATAAATATTATTATATATTGTATATTACATATTAAGTACAATAATATACATAAATGAATATGTTAATGAAATAAAATAATAATGAAATAATACAGGACATTATAAAATAAATTTAACTTGAATTTATTATGTAAATAATCACTATTTTTTTAAACCTGTGTTTCAGTATTCTCGATGCATAATATTATCTATAAATAGTGTTAGTGTTATCTGAGTTTTCAATTTATGAACAGATATCGCCTACGTGGAACAAAATACGTAATAATGAAAAATGATCTTTATAAGAATTTTTATGTTTTTGTTTTTATTCTTTTATTCCATACACGTAAATTCTCAATCTCAACGAAATTGCCGAACGTTTTACTCTAAATATTGCATTAGGAACTCAAAACAAGTGTGTTTTATATTGTAATCCATGTTTCTGAGATATATTCCTATCCTAGTAACCTTTATTTTCACTTAAAGTTTGATACAGAATAGAGGCTATTAAAATTTTAGGACAGAAAACAATAAACGAAATCAACTACGTCCTCACAGGAATTCGAACTACCGATTTTTCAATTTCTAGAAGTCGATGTTACACTTATACCACAAGAATATATACATTTGAATGCGATAATTCCTTACAATAATTTTTTGTTAAAATGTTTTCGTCCGTGTCTTAAATAAATAAATACATTTCATATCTCATAAAACAGTATAGTTTGACTGAAGTTTTAAATCTACTATTCAGATAATAAGATTGGAAAATATTAAGGCATGCATCGCGTGGGCATTGCCTTAAATGAAATACAATACAGCTACCTCAATGTGTTTTTAATCATGAGAAGATAAGAATTCATAATCCTTATTTTCAAACTGAAAAGTAAATGAATTTCATGGCCAAATGTAATCAATAAAAAAGTACGTACTTGTTTAGAATTCTATTTCATGTTTTACAAATATGTTTCTAAGAGAGACTTAGTGATATTTTAAAAATTTTAAATTAGTGTTAGAAAAACAAAATTTACTAAATTTCTATATTTTATTAAATTTAAAATATGTATTTTATTAAGTATGAATTCTATATTTCATTGAACTTATTTATTAAATCTCTGTTGTTATTTGTTTCTTGTTACGGATTATATTTCATAATTTATATTGATAAAACCGTTAGTCTTACGTTCCCTTTCAAAAATATTTTTATGTTTCATTGGGAGCAGCCGATGTGATTGAGCATATATCCATTATCAAGAACGTTGTTCAGAGTGCCCCACAGGGTGAGACCAATATTACATCTGCAAAGGAAAGCTGGATAAATATCTACATACATCTGTGCTTTCTCCTAAATTCGAGCGTAGGACCAATGATATGGCCATCATACTGATCAAGGCGGCTAAATACCTAATTTTGAAATAAACAACACGGAAGCTTATTATAAGCGCTAAACAATAAAAATATTCTTTTTATCTGTATTACAAATTTTAAATTCTTACAAGTCTCATAACACCATTAATTCTGTATATATATGTCGCCATTTTTTTTTAAAAATGTTCTTCAATTTTTTCCAAGAAAGGAAGGCAAGCTCACACACACAGGACAAAAATATAAGAGTTTAAATAATTTGAATCAGAAAGTACAATAACTAAACCCTTTTCTGCAATTAACAGTGATGGCTATTCATTTACATATATCATTTTTCTAAAGTGAATCTATTGAATGATGTCTAAACTAGCATGATAGAAGATGGTTTGTATATATATACTGGAAAAATGAGGAGTTTATTGGATAAGTGTAAAAAAACAATTAAGTACATTTATCAAATACCACTAATTGTCTTCATTTATTAATAAGTTGTCTAAAATTCGTAGTAGTAAGTTTACTACGCAATAAAGAATTTCAGAACAGCTGTTTACCATTTAAAGATATTACAAGTGTATCGCATCAAAACTTCAGAAAAAAATGTTCACAAAGATGAAATTACACTCACCTTTTATATGAATTTGGTCGGCCGGACCCGGAGGCGGCATGATGTCTTTTTAGCTGAAAAAAAACGAGAACTTTTTTTTTCTTGGAAACTTTTCAACTACATCTTAGACACTTTAGAACACCATATGTTAGACTTTGACTTAAAATCCTAACCTCACGCCTCACGTTTAAGTATGGTAAATGACTCTAGGAAATCTAACTGAAGAAATTAATCTTGAACTACAGAGATGAAGCCTTTTCAACAGTCAGCGTGTCCCTTGTTGATTGTTAATAGTACTGAATTGCTTGAGTCACAAAATTTTAAATACAGGGTATCTGCCCGGGTAATGTAGCAGCGATATTCTGAGCAGCGTTTGGGGCGTAAGGTCGATCATTGCGTGCCTCGTTGCCATAGTTACCGTCGGTCGGCTCCAATCTGACTCCTCTGTGTCTGATATACACACCTTTTGCTACAACTAGAGAAAGTATTCGAAAAGATCCACTAGGGGATGGGGGTAGGTTCTCGAATTTTTCTTCCGTCAAGCAAAAGCATTAGTCATCCTACGTAGTTGGGCGGAGGCGTAGTAAGCAGATTATAGAGTGCTGTTACAGCTTTTGAAGATTTTCTGATAGAAAATTAATCTTTTGTTAAGAAGAAACTTTCAATTTCTAGGCAACAAAAATATTTGCTCCTTTTGAATTTACATTTACTTTTTGGACAAGAAGGAAAATATTTTTTCTAGTTAATTAAATTAAACACTAAGTAAATTTAGTGTCTCTTTAAATGATTTTAATATATTACAATTAAATTAAATAACTGAAGTTAGATATGTAGTCATAATACAGTAAAAGTTAACATAAATGTTAGCTTTAAAATTTCAGTTTCATGAAACTTTTAAAGAAATATTATATAGGGTTCTATAATGGAAATTACCATTATGTTACATGCTTTTCAGTTCGAAATACATTGAGCGTTTAGATGTTTATTTCTGCAATAACTTACTGTAATTGAGAAATTATATTAGACGAGAATACGAAAAGATTCATCTTAATAACGTATCTTGTACATATCCCGTAAACGATAAGCAAGTCCAGGCGTATTTCGTAAATGCTCATTAAGTGAAATGTATATTAATGCTGCATTTCTTTTGATTGTAAATTTTAAGTCGAAAAATGTTAGAAAATTTCCATTTGCTTTGAAAACAATTTTAAAATTTTAAATTATAGAAGCAGGGTTAGAACAAAAGAATTGTGTTTTTTCTTGTGCACCCTTGTTTTTTGTTGCAATCGGTGGTATCAAATGTACATGTAATATATATATATATATATATATATATATTGTTGCAATGATAATTCAATTCGCTGATTATCAGGATGCATATATTTTCTGATATATTAATCCATGAAGAACAAAGTAATTAAAATCATGCAACTTCTAGCCCATCTTTTCCCAAATTTATCACTTCGGTTTTCATGGATTCAGTATTATTTTTGAAGCAACCACTTTAAATCCCCGCATCTGCTATTCAGAATTCAGTTCAAGATCTCAGACATAGTCATGCTTTCACTGTACGACCGTTCTTCAGCTCAAGAAGAAAAATATTTTGAATGAGACATATACAAGAAAAATATTCTTGTAGCTTTAAATGTAGATAATAAAGATGGAATCATATCACTGATTGGTTTATATGAAAGTGATATGCAGGGTCTATATTTTATAAATAAGAAACAGACTTCACGCTGATTCGATATAAATTATAACTAATAAAAGGAAATTCTCAAAAGAATTAATAAACGGGAAATTATCAAATGCAAACCTCTGACATATCCATAAAAATTTTAAAATTCCATCTGTTCCTGTGAATTCTTTCGCTGAAAATTGCGTTGACAACAATATAAAGTCTATTTATAATATTTATATATTTCACTAAAAGTTATCAGAGCATAACTGCTTAAATGTGCTTTGACTTATTTCATTTTCCTTTTCACACGTACGTATCTGGACGTGCACACTTATTCACAGCATTGTATTTAATTTGCAGTTATCAATTTACATTAATGATTTTTATTTCCTTGTACGAAGTATTGTAATCGCGAAAAATTTAGATTATCATATTTCAACGGAAATATCCATTTTGACCTTCCATTTGGACTGTTTTTTTGCGTGATGTCTGTACGTTTTCACAGAATAAAGGACTCTTTCTTCCAAAACAGTTCGTAAATTGGATTTAAAATGGATTCAAAATGGATTTTTTCGTGACATCTGTACATACGTATGTAGTACATATGTATGTAGAGAGGTGTGTACAGAGGTCTGTATATGCACATATGTATGTAGTAGCTCGCAAAACTCAAAAACGATTAACAGGCCCACCAGCGGCCGAGCGGTAAAGTCGCTGAACACTGTTAGTTCGGTCCGAGGTTCGAATCCCACGAACAGGCTAGCTGCATGGGCGTTTTCGTAGTTTTCCCCGTGTGTAACATGTATACGAGCCAGTTTCCCTTAGAAAGACCTCCACGAAGGCATGCCTCCCGTTAGGCAGATAGCCTTAGTGCGCTTAGCCGTAATTAAATAAACCAAACCAAACCAAAAACGATTAGCCACAGAATGTTGGAATTTTGTATATGGTACTACTATAACATCCAGTTGCGCACATCTGTTTTTTGTTGCAATCGGTGGTACCAAATGTACATATAATATACATAGTATTACAGTGATTCCAAATTATTTCTGCGCAAAATTCAGCTGAAATATTAATTAATTATAGAAAAAAGCGATAAATGTAGAACCAAAACAACAAAGACATGAAAGAAAGGAAATATAAAACCAGTACAATTCCTAAATCTTGCAAAAAAATAAATAAACAAATAAATAAAAACCCTATCAACACAGTGTTTTTAAACCAGAAAAAACCCCGAAAACATGAGAAATAAATAAAAGTACATAAAAAGAAAAGGAAAAGGAATTCAATCAAAAATTGATTCAACGTTACCGAGAGGAGGTCGATTAGATCCTAACTGAAGTCAGATTCCTAGGAAAACCACTGTATTTTTGTTCGCAGCTGATAAACCATTTTAGCATGTTTAAATTAAACGTTTCACAACTGCATCAAATTTAATGACAATATTTAGACACAAGTTAATGGGATCCCAATGGGCACTAACTCTGCATCAGCATTATGTAACTTATACCTATTTCAATTCCAAAAAGGCTTAATAATCAGCAACGGAACTATTTTTCAAATATTTACAGATATGTAGATGATATCTGATGAATTATGAGAAAATCGAAAGACCTAATATCAATCTAACTTGCCTCAAACTTAACAAAACAAGCCTTCAACAAAATGATATCAACTACTTAGATTTACAAATACTAGACTACAAAAAACTAAAAATCTATGCTAAAAGAATATAAGTTAATTTTAAACCATTAAACTCACTAATTGGCATTCTAACATCTTCAAAAATGTAATACTAAATATTATTCTTACTCAGCTTATTAGGATCAAAGATAGTTGCAATGAAGTTGATTACTTTCAAGAAGAATTACGACTATTAATTAATCTATTACTAGAAAACAGAATTCTTAAATTTAAAATTTGCCCAACCTTAAAAAAAGCAGGCATTAGCTCCAATCTTTAAATTATCTGTTTAAGGCGAAGTGATTATTTTACCCTCAGCCGAAAGACTGATAGAGTAGGAAGGCTATAACAGGGAATTTAATTCTGATAAATGTAATTAATTTTGTATATTATAAACTCTAATGTAGTTACTTTCTTGCACAATATATATATCCTTCCTCAGCATTCATCTTAGTCATAATTAATCTGCTTTTTTCTAATAAAAGGGCCATGTCGCAAGCAGTTCCCCTAAAAGTTATTTTTGACGGTTTGGTAACACCGTATTTTTGTTTACGTTTAGAATAATAAACAAGTCAGGTGAGAATGCGCCATCTTTTCGTACTGAGGAGGATTGCCTGTTTTTGTTCTAATTTACACATGTGGATTGCCTGCTTTATTTTGATTATTAGATCTTTTTTTACGTTTATTTAATGGAGAACCGGCTGAATGATTAAAATTCAGGTAGAGTCTCACAGCATGGTGACCCAAACGTGATTTTAAAGGTACTTTTTTGAATTACGCATTATTCTAAAAATGGAATTGCTTATTGAAAAACTCTCACCTAAAAGAGCTAATTTTTCAAAAGGTTTTAATTGTTTGAATGACTTTTTAGAGACCGATAATGTGAAGGAAGAAAGCATTAGATGTAATTTTGCTAATTTAATTCTCAGCTATTTATTCTCAGCTAACTTAAATTAGATCAGGAAATAAATTCCTTCTTATTTGAGGATGAAGACCATAAACATATGAAAATAAATACGCCATAACAGAAGAATATAACGAAAATTTCGTAAAAGCAGAAGTAAACGTAGAAATGTATCTAAACAGAATTTTTTAACCCGAAAGTACCGTTGATTCTTTGCCATTTCAAAAACGAAAGTTACCGAAGATCGAACTTTTGAAATTCGATGGGGAAATAAAAGAAAATAAAGAATATAATAGTTTAAGTCCATTAGTTTAAGATCTGATTCATATTCAGCTATACTCTTTCCTCTGGTAGAATCTTGTATTCCGAAGGACATTTTTAGAGTTTAATTAAGAAACCCTGTAGTTAATACCAAATTGGATTCTTCTAAAGAAAATGCTTATGGAGAGAAGGTAAAAAATGTATTAATGTTCTTTAAAGCTGAAGTTGAAGAGGAAGAACGCATTCGATTAGCAGAATCCGGATTTATCAGTAAAGAACACAAATTTCAAAAGGAAAAAGTACCACGTTCTGCTTCTGTTATTTCACCGACGGCAGCAGATTTGTTTGCGGAAGTAACAGAGAATAAAAGAAAAAATGCTTGTATATTTTGTTAAAAAAATGCTTATATATTTTGTTAAAAAATGCTTGTATATTTTGTGAAAAAATGCATGAAACTAAAGATTGCTTCTCTGCATGAAAGAAAAACAAGAAATTTTAATAAACAAAAAGGCCTGTTTTGTCTGTCTCAAAACTGGACATCATTCTAAAATCTGCAAGTCCAAAATCAAATATCTTCTTTGCAGCAAAAAACATTCGATTTTGATGTATCCAGAACTTCCTGAGAACAAGATGAAAGGTGACATATATGAACCTGAGAAGCCGTCAGCATCCGATGTTAGTTCATCTAACTTATACTTCTGATGAAATATTGCTTCAAACATTACGAGTCAAACTGAAGACTAAAGGGAAGGAGTTACGAGTACGTATACTCATTGACACTGGTTCACAACATTCTTACATACTTAAAGAAACAGCTAAGAAACTAGGTTTGAAGGCCTACTGAAGAGAAAATCTTAATTCATTCTCTGTTTGTGGGATTTACAATTGAGAAAAAAGAGCATTACGTTTACGATGTTAACCTGATATCTTTAAAAGGTGACTTTTCCTGTAACATGAAGGTTTTAGATCATCAGGTCATTTGCGGCAACATTCCTCGGTTGAAAAGAGGCCTTTGGAAGAAAGAGTTAAGAGAAAATAAAATTTGCCTCACTGACTACGGAGAAGGTTGCCCCGACATTCATCTGTTGACAAGAGCAGATTATTGTGGTAAAATACTTACAGAAAAAAATAAGTACATTGAAGCCCAATTTGGTTGTGTGTGAAACTTACTTAGGATGAGTTATCATGGGCAATATGTCCACAGAAAAGTTTGACGAAACTTCGTCACACTTAGTGACCACTTTACTGACCCACAAATTCCTCTGTGGCTGACTTCTGGAAATTAGATACTATAGGTATACCGGATCATACTGAAACAAAGGCTAAAGAAAAAATGGAACAGTCCACTCTTCAAAATGTTTTGAAAACTGTCCAGAGAGATAAAAATGGCCGTTATATCGTCTAACTACCTTGGTTAGAGACATACGGGACTTTGAGTGAAAATAAAGATAGAAATTAATACATTATATACAAAAATTTATTAGTAAATAAATTACTATTATTCAATTTATTTATTGGTAGACAAATTGCTATAAAATTTATTAGTAATAAAATACTAATTTATTAATAAAGATATATATTAATAAATTAGATATTATAAAGATACATATTAATAAATTAAATATTAAATAAATTAGAAACTATATGCATACCGAATCCTACTGAAACAAAGGCTAAAGAAGAAATGGAACAGTCCACTCTTTCAAAATTTTTTGAAAACTGTCCAGAGAAATAAAGCTGGTTGTTATATCATCAAACTACCTTGGTTATACACTACGGGACTTTGAGTGAAAATAAAGTTATAGCTAAAAAAAGATGCACAACTACTACTCAAAGGAAAGAAGGGAAATACAACGACTATGACGCTGTATTTAAACAATGGAAGGTTGCAGGAAAACCGGAGAGTAAATTGGGAAACCCTTGTCATTATTTGCCTCATTGTTTACCTGCTAACCATGAAATTGTAGAAAAATTAATTTTCGAACGACATACATTGCTTTCCCATTCCAGACATACATTGATTTCAAGTTGTCTTGGCGGATATTCGTCAATGGTTTTCGATTTTAAAAGTGCGCAAAACAGTTCAAATGGTAATTGCAAAATGCATTCTATGCAAAAGGTATAATGCAAAGAAAATGGAAACAGTTCTAGCCGCGCTGCCTGAAGATATTGTCCGAGATGCTCCGGTTTTCAAGGTAAGGGGGTTGGACGAAGCTGGACCTCTTTACCTAAAAGACGGAAAGAAAAGCTGGATACTTCTCTTCACCTGTGCGGTTTATAGGGCTTTGTACCTTGAACTGATACAAGGACTTTCCACGGTTGATTTTTATAGGCATTCAGAAGTACCATAGCTAGACGCGGACGACCAAAGATTATGTATAATGACAATTGTACGAATTTTATCAGGACTAGCAACCTGTTTCGTTGTCTCGATCGGAATGAAATGGTTCAAGAAAGTTCCATTTTGAAGACTGCGTGGAAATTCAATTCCCTACATCTTCCAGGTGGCGTTTGGAGGGAACGTATCATTTAATGCATCATCATAACTATTTGAGTTAAGAAAAGTTTGAGAAGAATAATTAGGAAAAGCCTGCTTAAGATATGAAGGGCTATTTACCATTCTCTACGGCACGGAAGCTGTAATCAGCGCAAGGCCGTTAAATTACTTGTCTGAAGATCCTGAAGATTTACTGTCCTTAATACCCTTAATGTTCATTCAGGATATAAGAACGGTGGGAGTTCCAGACTTAGATCATCTAGATGAAGCCAACTTCACGAAGAGATACACATATCAACAGACATTATGACAAGATCTCAGAAAAAGATTTAGAGATGAATATATGAGTATGCTAATCTAGTCCAAGGACAGTAAAGCTACTCAAAGACAAATACATTTAGGAGATGTTGTGCTGGTAGGAAGTGACAAAAAAAAGACACTAGCCTGGCCATTCAGTCGAGATTTTGAACTATTCAACTATTCTAGAGTCAAGATAATTGTGTTAGAGTTGCGAAAGTGAAAACAACTGCAGGTGAATTGATCCGTCCTGTGAAACAATTGTATCCTTTAGAAATGATGGTCGACGAAAGCTTGTTTTCATCTAAACAAAAACAATTTAATATTCATGCTAGTAAAGACATTAATTGGAAGACTCCTAATAAGATAATTAAACTTAGTGGCCGTAGGACAATTGTAAAACCTTCGCACTATAATTAGTGTGTGTGTGTGTGATTATGGCAAAGCCTCGAGGGCTATCTGCCTAAGGGGAGGGATGCCTTCGTGGAGGACTTTCTAAGGGAAACTGGCTCGTATACACGTTACACATGGGGAAAACCACGAAAACGCCCGTGCAGCCAGCCCGTTCGCGGGATTCGAACCTCGGACCGAACTACCAGTGTTCAGCGACTTTACCGCTCGGCCGCTGGTGGGCCCACTATAATTAGTTTTTCACACAATTGCACTGTCGTTTAGCTCCCTTGTTAAGTATAGTATATTTTGAGTTGTTTGAATATTTTGATTTGTATTGTCTCCGAAATTGTCTAATACAGTTTTTAAAGCTCAGTGTTTCTGTATAGGTTCCATCGTTACGTGCGCGTTGCGCAGCAGTTCCCTTAAATATCAATTCAAGAAGGTAAACAAAAATGTTTTGCATAGCTTCCAAACCGTTCTTCAATGCCATCCTTCAAGATCGCCATGGCTACTATGACGTGAAATACATAAATTTTTCTTCAGCTTTTGAAATAAAAGAAATCGTTTGTGTTCAGGTCTAGTAAATACCATAAATAAAGGAGAGGTTGAGATCTGCCTGAACCGCAGTCTACAAAATTTGAGTTTTATGTGCTGTCTTGCTAAAGCTATACAAGTGCCGAATTCTATATTGGTTGAGCGCCATCTTGCTATACTCGACGATGAAAAATTTATGCTCTTTATTTTTTTTTACATTTTTAGGGGAAAAAGATTTTTAAAATTGAATAAAAATGTGCTTTCCAAGTACCGAACATGCAGAACTTTCTTTTGTTACAAGTTTCATGCTTCTGCGATAGTTCCTCTGTTCCAACTGTTTGAAAATTGGTGTTTTGCGCAACTCGTCTATCGGTTCCTTCAGTGGTGCTTTCGTTGAAATATAATATCAAGTTTTTAAATGAATTTTGTGAATTATTTCTTCAGTAATTCAACGGATTGTGGAAAGGGTAATAAAAGTATATAGATAGAACGTTTCGTTTATTTTATTTTTATTTTAGAAATTTTTTACTCTCAAATTGGTTAACTTCTTCATCAAGTACCCCTGTGACATTAATTTAACGGATAATAGTTTCTATTGTGTGTTATTATCTGGTCATCCATGTTTTTTGCTATTTTGCATTAGCTTTTATAGTCTTGGCATAAATATTATGGTAAGTATTACAACTCAGTACGCATGCACTTGTTCTACTACCACCTACAGGCCATCTGAGCTGTTACTGAACTCCAGTGTGTATCTAGTTCACTCATTTCAATACTAATGATGTTTTTTTATTATTATTATTATTATTATTTATTTATTTATTTCTGGATTTACAATACTTTTTTTCGGCTGTCTTTATATCTTCGTTTTGGTGTTAATTCTTATTAATACGCTGTAGATGAAATTTTAATTTAGTTTCGTTTTCCCGGTCGTAAGCACAGGTTATAGTATATACTTTCCTATAGTTTGATATCATAATTTATGATCCTTGTATATTAAGCTTCTCCTGGGATTTTCCAAGCCTTCAAATCATAGCCCTTCAAGCGTCTCAAGTGCCTGTGAAAGTGTTATCCAGTAAAGTAACTTATGTACGAAAAAGCGAACATTACAGTAACTTTTCCAATCAGCTTTTGTTTTATAAACGTAAATCCTTGATTTTTAAAATATTACTGTATTTTTTAGTATTTGTTCCACGTCATGAATATTAAGATTTAAATTTGTAAGTTTTTTATGTTATTAGAGAGTAAAATTTTGTTTGTATTCCTTTATATCGTAATTATCTTTACATTTTTATTTGTATTATGTTTTATAGTTTTTGGAACTTAAATTTTTTTCAACCTTAAAAGGTTTAAATTTTTGACAACATAATATCTCAGAAAACAGCCTCCCCTCTAAATTAACTTCTTCCATTTTAAATGCCTCTCCTTGTTCCAGATATTTCTTCTTTAACTCCGACAGTAACTGAAACTGCTACAACAAGATTAGGCGAAGTATTTCGAATCTGCGAACAATATAGTAATTTCTTTAGTAGTCAAGAAGATCACCCAAAAAACATTATTAACTCACTATGTTGTGCAATATTAAAAATTTTCCTGTCCCGTATTCGTAATACATTAACAAATCAAGAAATCAACTCCAAGAGAGCAACTCGAATGGAAGCTTTTCAACAGTACTGCTCCAATTCTAGAAATTCTGCCGGTACAAGAAAACAACATTCTTTATTCGGAAGTACTAGAGGAATACCTCGTTATGAGAATTTTATTCTATCACAGCCTGCTTCGTTACAGCAAAAGCATACCCTCCTCAAAATAACATTTTATTGATTGCTGCTGATTGGGGAAGACGAAATAAGATCCCTAAACAAATAAAAACACATCTTAATACTATCAATCTGAACCAACTGGGTATTAAAATAGACCAAGGAAGAATGACCAAAATTATCGGGTAAAAAAACCGAAAGAAGTACTAATTAGCTTCAAAACTAAGGAAGATATAAATTCATTAAAGCAAGCCTTGAGAATAACAATGAGCTTAAGCTTCTCTGAAACTGCGTATTCCATCCCAAAAACGTCATTGTCATATTTCTTTCAACGTCCTCTCCCTCGCAGTTGCGAATAACTTTGGCCGCTCTTGTCTCTACCTCAGATTGTTCCCTTAAAGTTACCCCAAGAAAAATCTTGAGACGCTCTGAGAACACAAATAATTCGCTTGAAGATACTATATCACCACGACAAACTTTCGATACTTTGCCAACAAGGGTACTCATAGGATTCAATTTGCTCACAGTTAGATGCTACCTCTCTCTATCGTGCTGCTTAAACTGTCAAGAACTTGAACAGCATAGTAATAACTGCAGAACTACGCCCTATTGCTCCAACTTGGGAATCTCCAACTGCAAGAATTGGGAAATCTCAGTCAAGGAGTGTAACAATTGTCATGCAAACGACGATAAACAGGCATGAATTTTTAGACGGACCACAGAGCAAACGACAGACAATGTCCAATTAACACAAGCAGACTTCATTTGATACTTTCAAACGAATTTTAAATTTAACAGTACCACCTAACGCCACTCCTCACCATAAATAGTTATCACGCGTACTTTCTTCTAGTTACATATCAGTTAATCTAACCTAACTCCTTTAATACTTCATCAGTTTACTCTCCAAGAATCCTCCAAATAAATTTTCAGCAAATAAAAGCGACTATTCCATGTGCAATCAAATTGGCAGAAGAAATACAAGCAAATGTGTTATGTCTTCAAGATCCATATATTGTCCCACCTAGGCAACTAGAGATTCCGAAAAGTATAAAAAGTTTTCTTTCTGAAAATGACAACGCATCTCTTTTGTATACAGGCACTTGTAAACCACTGCTAATCTCATCTATCTCATATTCTGTTCCATTTGCTTTCAAAACATCAACAAAACATTCTACTATACATCAGTCAAAACATCTCCTTCGGTTGATTTGGGGGAGATACCTTAAGAACCTGATACAATAAGCGAACTACTAAACAGCATTCATATCATAGCAGGAGATTTTAAAAGCCATAGTCTTCTTTGGGATACTCTACAAGAAAACTACAGAAGAGCGATTTTAGTGGGATAAATTGTAGAGTTTCCCTTTGTTTGCGTGACAAATTACTTTTAATTTGGTATCTTTCCTGAACCTCTCACCTTACCAGGATTCAAAGTTAAGTGAAGAGATTATAAAAACAGACGAAATTAGAAGTTTATACAGAACGTGATTTCGCTAGCCAGCGCACGTTACTATTTTGTCCTTGCTGCTGTTACGCTGAGTTGCTGATACGCCTTTTAGCCACTTCATAAGTCTATCGTCGGGTAAGTTGTTGAATCAACCTAGTTAGCTTTAAACTAAATTTTTAATCCAATACTGCTTCTCATCTTTGAAGTTACTGTTAAATTATTCTTAAGTTTCCACCACAAATAGTCGGTGTTATTGTAAGCACAAAGTACGTACATTTGTGTTCAAAATTTGACGAATAATAAACGGTTTGTTTTACCCTTCTTCTGTGCTGGTATCGTTCATGCCTGTGCGAGAAGTCGCCAGGTTTCCTCGTAAGATCACATTAACTGTATGATAGCTAAAAAGGTTAGATCTTATAAAATCATATGTAAAACTCTTTTGTTCCTAAATCATGGGCTTATCATAACGACTTTGAAAATATGTAAGGCCCTCATTAAATTTTGTTCCGACAGCCCTCCAGTGTTCTCAACCCTAAGAGCAATAAGCTGACAGGCTTCATAATCTGACCTTCCCCCATCTGTTCAAGAAGTTAAGGTCTTGGATGTTCAATCTTCTACTAATAGCAAATACATTTTCTTTTCTCTTAATATTCATCCAATAATAAAAACAGAATATTGGGGTTATTCCAAATTTAAACAACAAATATAATATCAGGTCCTTAATACAGTTCAAGCTTTCGATACTACAAGCTTTAACTAAGAAAACAGAAGGGAAGATAAACACAGTATTTAAGTGCATTGCTCAAAAGGTTGTGGAGAATAAACCTGAATCAATTCCTGAACTTGGCTGCTTTTGAAGATCAAATATCGCAAACTTAAACACATGGAACCTCCATTTTCTTAAAGCAGCAAATTGAAAGAGTTCCCTAATAAACGCAGCGGATTTCATTTCGTATGTAAGGCAACAAACCCCGAATTCAGTTCTATATCGCAATGTTGAAAACTAAAATTTACTTACCGAATGAGATAGTCTAAAATCTAGGAAAGCTTTTTTCTAATTCGCTAACGCAAACTTCTGTAATCATTGTTAGCACTGCCGTTGCTGCCAAGTTTACTGTCGCACATACTTGAAAGACACAAGAAAAGTTATAAAAAAAAGTCAAATTATTAACAATTCAGAATCGACTAGTGAACACTCAAGCAGCTGTGTGACAGCCCTTCATAGAAAATACAAATCATGTTACACCGAATTCAAACGCCAGTATTACAAATTGCAATTCGAAAAACTGAAACATATCTACAAAATAAACATTTTTCGCTCGAAACAAGCCATTAAAAATGCTTCAGCGCATCTTTTCCTCATATTCAGCATCAGCTACATTAGAATAAATACACGAAATAAAATTGTTCAACAATTACAGGCACTCTGATCCGATACAGTAATCCTTTCAACATTTCGTGAGGTTTCTCGTGCAATAAAAACGAAAATAGAGAATTCTATTTTGTTAAAAGAATCGAAACCGAAAGTGAATAATTAAAATACTTCATTGAAAAAATAAATAAAAAATTTGCCTTTACACATATATCACATAATCCAAAGTATTTTAAACTTTAGTGAAATTATAAAACTTAGGCGAAAAAAACTTAATTAAAACTCAGAATAAGTAATTAAAAACCTGATCATTATCATTAGGCTTCAATGGAAGCAAGTAATCTTGACTGTAGTGATTTACAGGTTTTCCATTTTGGCTTCATTTGCGAAACAAACTTTGGCTAGAAAGTAATCTCTCAATTGGCTAAAATTTGGAACATAAGATGGTATTTTGAAACCAAAGGAAAAACTTTAAATAATTCAATGAATTTTTTTTAATTTTCATAAAGAAAAAGATTACAATATTAATTGAGAGAAATTAGAGTAAATGTTGACTCTTTGGAAAATGTGAATAAAGAGCATTAATAAACATTAATAACATTAATAAAACTTTAATTAAATTTTAAAAACTATTATTCTTTAAAAATTAAGCTTAAAAAATTGCCTGAAAATTGGTCAAAAGGTTTTAATTAATTATTCTAAAGGTTTGAGTAGAAATCCTAATTTAGATTTTTTAAATTGTAAATTAAAATTACAGAAAAAGTAAATAAATGAACTATTTTTAGAAAAGTAAAAAGTCTTCACGTCATGGGCTTATCATAACGACTTTGAAAATATGTAAGGCCCTCATTTAGTAACAGAATAGTAATTAAAAGTAAAAATAAAAATTTAAAAAAAAAACCTATAAACTTGTAAGATTCTCACTAGTGTATTTCTCAGTTACTGTAAAAAGTGCCGAATCTTAAGAATTAGTTAGCGAATAATCACTTAAGTTCGTGTGACAAGAAACAACAAGTTGGAAGGGTAACTAACCCTATATTATTATTAATAAGATTTAACAAAACTCCGTCTTGGAGTGTACAATAAAAGCCAACACTTGGGCTTGAACTTAAAAACCAAAAAATAAACTAAAACTAAGATTAAATAAAGAGATACAGCCGAAGCTATCAATATTCTAATCGAGTTGACCCCTTAACTCTATTTGACTACGAAGCTTATCAAGGGCCTGAGTACGGCCGAGCGTAATAACAGCTTTGAGAGAGAGAATGGCCAAAAGGCAGACGCGCGCAAATCAGAAACTCTGATTCTCTCTCTAACTTAGCATAGACCTAGACTTAGACTCTACAACTGACCGAGCTATTGCGAAGAGCAATATTGCCGGTTCCAGAATTAAAGCCCAAGGGCACTTGGTATAAAAAAATCCGGACGTGGAGAAAATCTCAGATGAGAAAACGGAGAAAAGGGGAAGAAGAGAAGTACCAAAAGGAGCAAGACAATCCAATCGGACAAGTTCGCAAAACGTGACGAGCGATCATAGCTTTCAAGGAGGACCCAAGACAATGCAAATCAATGACAACAATATGAGAAGATACACTACACAATAGTTCCAATGACAAATTCAAACTAACTCAGCAAGTAGACTTCGCGGTTTAAATACCGCTCCTCCTCATTAAGTTTTCAGAGTGATTCCAAAACTACGTTCTGGCCACGGAGTGATTCCTAATGTTCCAACACACAGCAGAATGTTTCTCTCAAAGAATCAGCTAGCTGCTATTATTTACAGTGGCCCTCTCTCCCCTCTCCTAATGAAAATCACAGAGCATACAGTCTTCATCAGACTAGACACTAGTAATTGCAGCATTGATATTATTGCTGTGTATCTACCCCCGAGCGAAGATATTACCTCTCTATTAGAGGAACTTAATTCTAACCTTCTAACTGGGGCATCACACTGTATCATAGCAGGAGACTTTAACGCCACCAGTCAACTATGGGGTGCTGACTCGGAGAACCGAAGGGGAATTGCGGTACTCGAATTCTTAGACAGTAAGCATTTCATTGTCATCAACGCTCAGGACTCACCGCCTACCTTTGAAACATCTAGAGCTCGAGGGTGGCCAGATCTAACAATATCAACTCCCAATACAACTCCGTACATACAAGATTGGACAGTGAGTGACCTGCCGTCACTCAGTGATCACAAAATTATTACTTACAGGCTGGATACTCCTATAGACTACATAATAAAGAAAAGATTCAAAACGGCATTTGGAGGACATTCCATTTTACGGGAACACATTCGAGCGCATGTAGAGAAATTTATCAAAGATTTCAACAACTGCCAGGACAGAAACTCCTTAGATAATCTCTACGATTTACTAGTTACAAAAATAGTGCAAGCCGCCCACAAAGCATATCGTTTGAAATCTGTAAAGGCAAAACACTCGATATCCTGGTGGTCACCAGAGCTTAACACAGAGAGGAGCAGAGTTCGAGCACTTCGCAGAAAAGCACAATCCACGGTAGATCCATATCTACGGCAACTCAAAATGATAACATACAATAAAGCCAGAGCTTTATATAAAAAAAAATTAAAGAGGCCAAGTTAATCTCATGGAGAACTTACTGTAGTAATGTCACTAAAGCCTTTGGACCTACTCAAAAGATAACATGTAACAAGGTGTTTCGTCCTACGACCCTTTCGCCTATGGTGAATAGCACTGCCTCATCCAACATCGAAGTAATCAGTGAGATCATAAATGCAGTTTTTCTTGATGATGATGAAGAGGATTTCTTAGAGGAGCAAGAGGAAGCGAGAAAAACCTACAGTATGAAATTTCGCCAAGTTACCAGAAGAGACGAACTCTCTCCTACGCAAATGGAAGTGGATAACATCATACGTACTCTGGCACCCAAAAAAGCTCCAGGTCCGGATGGAATTGATAATATCATCATTAAAGAGATACACCGGGAATTCCCAAAACTATTCCTTGCGGTCATTTCAGCTTGCTGGAAACATCAGTACTTTCCTAAAAATATGAAGTTGGCAGAAGTGGCGTTATTCCTAAAATCAGGCAAAACTCCGGCAGAACCTACATCTTACAGGCCAGTCTGTCTACTGCCAGCGCTCGGTAAGGTATTGGAAAGAGTAATTCTTTACAGATTGGACTTCTTCCTGCAAAGGAACAACGCCCTGCATCCCAACCAATATGGATTCCGAATGGGCAATTCTACTGAACATGCCATAAAAGACTTAATGGACACTATCAAACAGAACAAGGATAACAATTTGCACTCACTGGCAATAGCCATTGACATCAAGGGAGCCTTTGACTCCCTTTGGTGGCCAGACGTAATAAATTTGCTGTACAACATGGCCTGCCCAACAGCCATTATTACCATCCTTCGCTCGTACCTTCAAGATCGAAGTGTACAAGTAACATCAGACAGCGGCATTTATGTCAAAAATGTCTTTAGAGGATGCCCACAGGGGTCATGCCTTGGACCAACACTGTGGAATATAGTGGCAAACTCGGCATTTCGTCAGTTTGAGAGCGTAGAATACGCTCGAGTCATAGCCTATGCGGACGATTTTATGCTAGTTGTGGCAGGAAGGAGTAACCTCGAAATGAGACCTCAATACTGTCTTGTTGTCAAATCTGTTCTCCCAATGGGCCAGAGCACATAAGGTTCAGATTTAGGCAGAGAAAACTAAAGCTTTGCTCATAGGACGTAGCAGGCAGCTAAGACGCAACCCAAGCATTAAACTCCATGGGATACCGGTAAAATGTTTCCCCCAATTGAAATATCTTGGGCTATTACTTGACAATAGACTTTCTTGGATGCCACATGTCAGGAATTTTAAGACTCGAATTAGCATCCTAAGCAACAACATGAGACGCATGACTTCACATAAATGGGGTATCTCATCTAAGCTACTAAAAATTTGGCATAGAACCATTACAGAAAGAGTAATAGCTTATGGAGCAGCAATCTGGGGTGGCGAACTTACCTCTCATATGAAAAGATCCCTGCTCTCTATTCAGAGACGGCAGCTACTTCAAGTATGCAGGGCCTACCGTACCACGTCAACACTAGCCCTACAACAACTAGCAGGAATTCCTCCCCTAGATTTGATAGTAGAAAGGGAGGCAGCTATCGTAAGGGTTACCAGGCTGGGTCAAACTTCAACACTCTGGTGTCATAGTTATCACCACTCGGACTACGAGGAGCAAAACAACTGCAATAACTTTCATCCAGCAGCTTTTAATCTCTCTGACGGTATCAGCATAAACGACCAACCAATTCAGAGGTACAGTAATAACCTTTTCACAGATGGCTCCAAAACTGAGAACGGCACGGGCAGCGCCTTTTGTAGACTAGAAAATGGAGTTGTAACATTCGAGTGGAAAAGGAAATTAGGCTCGAACAACTCGGTATATCAAACAGAGCTTCTAGCTATCAGTGCTGCAATTAGATATGCGAACACATGTCAACAGGAGAAATTCTCCATACTCAGCGATTCGGCATCAAGTCTGGAGGCTATCGCAAGTCAAAACAGCCGGAGTCCATTGTTATACAGAATTCAGAAACAGCTTCTGACAATGCCTATTTCGCAAAGACCCACTTTAAAATGGGTTCCCGCTCACACAGGGATTCAAGGCAATGAAGCCGCTGACCTACTGGCCAAGCAGGCAGCCAGCTGCACGGATATATTAGAAAGACCAACTAAATTTCCTTGGTCTCATATTAAGGGAACAACTTTGACAAGTCTGCTACAAAATTGGCAAAGTAGATGGACAGAGGCAGAGGTAGGACGAAGGACATTTCGCTTACTGCCAAAAGTTAACATGGAAATAAAGACCCACTGTGCTAGCCTAACACAGTTCTTGACAGGTCATGGACCATTCCCAATATACCTGAACAGATTCAGACTTAGGGATACTCCTTTCTGAGAATGCGGAGAGGAAGGCGACACGGACCATTATTACTTCCATTGTGTACATACAAGAACCTGGCACTTGAAGAAACCAGCGGACTGTGCCTGGGCAATGTGGACGACTAACACACTCAAAAACAGAATAGCCCTTGATAAAATAGAGAAAATCTCAGGACACTGCCTAAGCAGAAACAACCGTGGATAATATTATAATGTTTCAAAAGTTCAGAACTTAAAGCAGATAACCAGAATAACGCTTAGTGCCTTGCAGTTAACAATATGTAAAAACTGTTATTAGTTTATAATATTCAACCTTGTTACTCTGGAGTCTTCCCCGCTGTGATGGTATATAATTCCGTTTGGTTCATGTCCGTGGTCGGAAGCCATCATAGCGGTGCACTCACTCACTCACTACGTTCTGGCCGGAAGTAGTAAGTTGAAGTTAAGAATTTGACAGGAAAGAAGTTTAACTCAAAATTTAACTGTTAATAAAATTAACATAATCCTTAACTCTTTAAAACATCCTTCTTTATCCTTCTCTTTTGGAGCTTTCAGATAAAAATTTCATACTTTTTAAAGGTATAATTGGGGTGTAGATTACTCCAGATCACTTTAAAAGACTATTAATGAATTTTAGAGGAATTTCATTATCTTAATTTTGGTGAGAATTAGAATTTCTTCTTTTTGTGTTTTTATTTCAGGGTAAGCTTTTTAAATTCTGGTGATTTGGTTAAGAATAGTATTTGCAATAACATTTTTAGTTATGTTGGAGTTCCATTTATAAGTTTATTAATAGAAAAATTAAAATTTTTCTTTTATCAAAAAGTTTAGTTTCTGTGAGATGATGAATACTTAGCTCAAGGAAAACTATTTCTGTTTGGTCTTTATTGGTCTTTTTTAGTTTTAGACAATTTGGGTAGATGTTGCTGTTTATGACGAATAAAATTGTTGAAGGTAATAATGTCATCAATATATCTATAAGTGTGTACAAATTTACTGAAGTCATAGCAGTTAATGTTCTTGATTTCTAAACTTCTTAATTTATTAAGAACTGGATCGTTATTATAAATAATCCAACAATAGTTGAGCTGCTTGTTAACTAGCTGAAGAATTAAAATACAGATTTTTTTTTAATTTTAATTGCAAAGATAGAATCCATATTCTTTTTATAATTATTTATACAATTTTCAATAAATCTAAATCTGAGCGGTTATTTATGGAATTTAGAAAGAGCATAAAGATTTGCTAATCTATTGTAGTTGGATGATTGTGTAATTTGTAGTTCCTTATGAATTGCTTTAAGCTTTTTTTGCTGTATATTCTTTTTTGGGGGGTATATTTATAAATAATAGCATTATTCAGTTCAGTTTCAATTAGTGAAACGTAAAAAAATTTCAAATAATGCTGAAATTATTACTGACTTTGTCAATTTCGGTGATTATGAATTTTTGTTTCAAATCTTGCATTAGAGGATTGAGAAAATTCCCTAGTAAATTGCTATTAAATTCAATCCTTCGAATTCTTTGCTTCATTTCTTCTAGCATTTGAACTTTCCAAGCCATAAAGGCAGAATTTAGAATATTTAATTTGTAACTAGTTTTTACTATGAACTCGTCGAGATTTTTTTCAAAACTTCTAAAACTGTGATTTTTGCCAATTTTCAGTACTCATCTAAATTTTGTACCTTTTTTAACTAAATTTCTTAAATGCTGGTTTTGAACTATTGTTAAATTGCCAGTAATAATATGTTTATGAAACTCGTCTACGTAATCTTTATATTGATGTCCTTCACAGTCTTTATATTGAGGATCAGTGGGTAGTAGAAGCTAGATCATGATGGTTAATTAGTAATTTGCTAAGAGATTTTTGATACTTAAAAGCTGGTGTGACTTGTGCTTTAGTAACAGGAAATTGTTGTTGACATTTTCTGAAAATACTGCAGAACTGAGAACTTCATAGTTCGGATGCAGGAAGCTGATTTTGCAGTAATAATTATTGTTCTTGTTAGTGGTAAAGAATTTAAATTTGCAAAAATCTAAAATAAGGTCTTTGATGATATTGTGTCCTGTAAATTGCAATCTAATGAAATTAATAAGTTTCAAGTATGCAACCAAGTAATGATATTTTTGGTGAAATTTTCAGTTAGAAAGAAATTATTAATATTATCGTTTAACTTTGCAGTATCTATTGTAGAAAATAATTGATTTTGCTCTTTATTACCTGCTTTAGTTCCTCGTAATGTTTTTTTACTGAATAATTTAAAATGGCTGTGAGTTGGAATTTCAGAATTGAATTCAATGTTTTGATTGAATGTATTTAGTCCATATGTGTAAAGTGTTTTGAATTTAAGCATATAGAGTGACTCTTGAAATAATCTTTCTCTTTGTATTCAGGACAGTGAGCAAAATTTGAATACTAATCCTGCTGAAAACACGTATTTGAAAATGTTCTAATTCTGCTGTATCAGTCGTAATAAAATTAGCAGCAGCGAAATTTTTAATATGTGCTCTGTGGTTGTTAATTCTAATATTAAGAATATTTTTGGTTTATTCTACACACGTATTTAAGATTGCAAGTGTTAACATGTGATAAGATAAATGCAATTATATGTGTTTCAAAATAGGAGCTGTTTTGTGGCTATGTGTGTGTGTAATTATGGCAAAGCCTCGAGGGCTATCTGCCTAAGGGGAGGGATGCCTTCGTGGAGGACTTTCTAAGGGAAACTGGCCCGTATACACGTTACACATGGGGAAAACCACGAAAACGCCCATGCAGCCAGTCCGTTCGCGGGCCTCGAACCTCGGACTGAACTACCAGTATTCAGCATCTTTACCGCTCGGCCGCTGGTGGGCCACGTTTTGTGGTTGTATTATTAAAATCATAGTGTTAACTTTACAAGTAAGTCATTTGCTAGAATGACATTTATGGTAATTTATGTGATTGAGACGAGCCATTGTAAAAATAAAGAGGGAGCTACTTACAATACAGTGAATTTTTAAAGTAAAAATTCTTAATTTTTAGGCAGGAAAATTTTAAAAAACTGAGAATCTAAACGGTATTGCTAATTTAATTCACTAAAATATATTTGAATATTTAAAGTGAACTATTGTAATTAAAACAGATGCTGTAAGTTAAAATTTTTTTATAAAGCTTTTGACAAAAGTTAAAACTAAGTAAGTGCATAATTTTTTTTAAATTTTACCAGTAAACTAAAGAAATTAAAGAATACCAAACTATTAGAACATGAAAAATGTAGTTACCATTTGAAATGAGAAAAATCAAACTAGGTAATTTGCGCTAATAGCTCCTAAGTACAAACAAAATTGTTTCATAAGAAACTAATAGTAAAGTTAAATAAAAATTAAATAATTCTCTTGCGCTATTGCTGAAAGGAATGAAATTTGAATTTAACAAATATTCTCTCATTCAAATAAAGCTAATTTAAATTTTAAATATGAAAATTCAATTGTATACGAATAAAAGATTAATTACTGCTGCGAACTAATTTTCAATATCATTCAAATTCAGAAAGTATATGTAAATTAAGTGCAAGTATCTAAAAACGTGAAAAAATATTTAATAATCCAAAAAATTAATACTAAAAAATGTTAAAGAAGTTTTTAAGAGTAAATTAATTTGCATAAAGTGAATAATTGTTAAGCAGGCAGGAGACAGATCTTTTCAAGGAGAAGTTGCCTGTAAACCTAACTCTTCAATTACTCAATTCGTGTTTCGTCATCCATAAAGGCATGGGTAAAGAATTATACAAAACCAAAAGTAGTGAATTGCTTAAATAAGAAATTTATAAAAGAATTTCGAGAAATTTAGTAAGCAAATCGACTAGGAAATGTAATTATTAATTAAAAGTACATTATGTATATATTCATATTAATTTGTTTTAATTGAAAAGCAATTTATAGTTAATAAACAAACTTGTTTGATTTAAAGTAATGTGTTGCATTTTATTATTTTGTTCCATGCCACCCATACTCTTACTAACCACGGTTGTTTTTGCGATTTGATACACAGCGCAATATTGGATGACTGTACTTGTTAGCCTTAGTTTTGGAAGTTGTAAGCATTTAGGTATTAAGAAAGTTTCTTTTGACTTCTTATTTCGAAAAGACTGGAGATTTTAATGGAAAAAAAAGGGAAATACAAAACAGCCACATTTCATCTCCTGTCACTAAGCATCAATAAAAGTGTTTATTGGAGTTTATCACGCAAATCAGTTTTTAAAACATGAGCCAATTTTTTTTCCTTTCTGCCATTAAAATTCTAGGGACCCATCTGAAGCAGATGTATACTTTCCACCCGAAGTAATGTCCATTTCTATAGCAAGTTGAGAAGCTAATAAACTTCTATTTTCCGTCACATATTTCTCGAATTTAACACATACTTTTCTATATTTACCGGTTATATCCACACTATCCTGGGATCTGTTCTGATCATATTTGAGGGAATCTTTCTTTTTAGACATTGCAACCTCCCTACTGATAATGTCACAGATATGTGCTGTATCACCGTAAACTGTGATTATGCCTTCTTTTTACAAGAATTCAATCACTAGAGGATATTTGATATTTTCAGTAATGATAATAATCAATGACAAATACCATTTAACAGTCTCTAAAGGAAGCCACTAATAGCATTTCCTGCATGTATTATCTTTTTTATGCTTGCAAAGTATAATACAATTATTTCACCAGGTTTCGCCATCCTACAAATGGTGAGCAAAATTTCAAGATCATTTCAGCTTTATATCAGCATGAAGAAAAGTTACACCAGTGAAACCTCAGTATGCCACCCATTTATAAAAGAAAAAAAAACACTTGTACGAAAACGAATAGTCAAATAGAGTATTTAATGAGACAAGGCTCTTTGCAAATGCTCTTTTCAGATGGTAGATATTGTATAATGAATGTCGGCGTGTCGCAAGACGTCTTCAATGTCACACATGTTTTATACTACTGAAATTTCAGAATCCTGAAGATCAATCCATATAAAATATATCCTCACTTTCCAATAATTTATCTTCAGCATGTGCATTCTGGCGCTTCGAAAGACACGCGTAAAGGGAAGGATCTCTCCCAGCAGTAGCGGTTGGCAGTTACGGAAACCTAATTGAAAATATAATTAAAAGTACAAGCTTAGTACAAGCTTAGTACGACCACTGAGTATTATGCTACCTTTGGCCATAACACTTAAATCTCATACTGATGTCACTCGGTAATGTTGTCTGCCTGTGGTTCTGATCTCTGTACAGATCAGCTGACGTCGTTCACAAGACTGAAGCGGTTCCTTTCGTTGAAGGCCTATCCCAACTTCTGTATGGTTTGGTCATGATTTATGTTTATCCTTACAGCACTGTAAACTGTGTCTTTGCTGTTTATGCTCTTTTATATGGATATAACTTTCAAGTTGTCGGGCAGAATGCCCACCTTTATGTAAACATCTCATCACAATGAACTGGGTACTTTGTGTCATGTGGCCATCTGTAATTGTTTTGCAATATTGCCAGCAATCTGGCATTTGACTTGAATCACCACATATTCATTATTCTTTGACTTTATTTACTTTAGGCGACCATTACCGACCTATAGCAACTATCGATGATAACAACTATCGATTATAACAACTATCGTTATTACCTGGAAGATCTTTCACATACGTGAAACAATGTTGTGGGGGATATCATACTCTTCCAGCTGCATCTTTGATACCACTGCGTCCTTTCTTTAGTTTACCAAAGAAACGACAACATGTAAAGCAACAGATGTACTCCCGTAGACATTGGCTCCTCTATAATACAATAACAATTCAAATAAACCTCTTCAAAAGAGGAACGTACTCTCTTCTCATTTGGTGTCTTTGCTTGGAAAAAAAGCTTTTATTCCATTTTATGCTATATCACATCACACAGCGGAACTGTTTCTACCACTTAGCAAGTCAATTTAAGCTTCTGAGTTTCGTTTGTCGCTTGTCATCTCAAGTAATGCTATCGGTTCTTGTGCTTTACACATCAGTGTATTATATCATACTTAGGATTAGAACTTATTGATAGATACTTTTTGGTTCCTATTCTTAAATTTCACAGAATAATAATATTGGAGAAATACTGATTTACATTAAGTTAAGACTTTATTAGCAAACACGAGGGCTCTTGTGAAAAGTTGCTTGTGACAATCTTAAACGAACAATTGTTTGTATGAATATGAAAGCAAAAAACTTAAAATTTGTAAGCAGAAAAGGTGATCTAATATTGTACATGTAAAAGAACTGAATTTAATGAGAGTTATTTTCTCGAAACAGCCAAAAATGACTCAGCTATACTCAACTAAACATTTTTATTCTTTCTGATAACGACACAGCGCTTTTGTTGCGAAAAACCATTTCTTTATATCGGCACAAAATTCTTGGTTCATACCAAAAATATAGAAGTTACAACACATTAATACAGGGTAAATTAGCAGACTGCATTATTGGAAGCAGCTAAAAAACGTCACTAAAACTACCTACAGCAGTAAAACAAGATCTAGGCTATTATTTGCCAGTAATTACATGCGAGAAAAGAAGAACGAAAAGAAAGAAGCAGAAAATTAATTCAACATTCTTTTGTCACCAAAGATTTAAGCGTTTAGACATACACAAGCACAGGTATGAAGTTATTTCAGAGTTACAGTAATCTAAACACTACGCAGAAGTTTTAGTATCGAATGCAACTTTTATTGAATTTTGCAATAGAAATAAAGTTTTCAGAAAGCAGCAGCGGAGAGTCTGCTATCAAAATACATACACGACAATGATGAAATGGCTTAATCCGAATTCGTAGGAAAAACTGACAATATATGATGCAAGGGTATTTGTTATTAGAGTACGATGTTAACCCCACGCAGGCAAATAATGGAAATAATCCATTATCTGTATTCTAAGCCTAAGCTAACAATCAATCAAAAGTCTATTCGCTAGCAGACAGTTGAGAAAAGGATGCAACTACAGGCACTAGATACTCGTCATCAAATAATTACATACTTGTTGCATAATGTGTTTCAATGCTATTAGGTAGAAAATGGTATTTTCAAATACGGGTAGTAATGACATCAAAATGAGAATGAAGCAAATTAGGTAAAACGAAAAATATTAGAATGATGAACATTTTTCGAATTCCTTTATCAATTTATTTCAATGCATAATTTAAAATCGTGTTTCATCGTGTTTTTTAATATTTCCCATTATTTACGCCAAGCTTAAATTATTTACGCCGATGTTCCTGTCGTCTCGTACACCATGGACTTCATGTATCCCCACAAATAGATATCCAGGAAAATCAGGCTGGGGGATGCCAGTTGCCATGCAGCTGATCCGTCCTTGCCTATCCAGTGATCAGGATATGTACTATCGAGGTATTCCTGCACAGAGCTGCTAAAATGTGCAGGCGCTCCACTATGCTGAAACCAGATGTTTCGGCATGTAGCTGCTCGAACATCAACCATCAGGTTAGGCAACACTATTTCCATAAAATTTCCATAAAGAATTGAGTTAGTAGACCGATTCGTCTTTCTTCAGCCACGTCCTCGCCTGAAATGATTACACTTCCCACTCTCCTATAAGCCTTCGTACACTGCCCTCTAGCAGTGGCCGTTGGCATTTTCGGACACAAGTTCTAATGTAAAGGTTGTTTGTCATGATATGACATACCAACATGTTAAGTTTGGCAACGACCTTTTGAGACACCCTGTATATGTATTTAAATCTGCATAAAAGTTTTGAATGCAAACTTAAAATCATGAAAATCATAAATTTAAAAAAAATTGAATGTAAACTTAAAATCATGAAAATCATAAATTAAAAAAACAAAAATTCTTAAGTTTGATTTTTATGTTTTACAATTCTAAATATTTTTAATTGTAAAAGAGATTATTTTCTGAAATTCGAATGGTAAATTCATCGAGGTTATTTGATGGTAATCTAAAATTTTTAGGTAGCAATTTAATTTTCTCAGTTAATTTTTGTGAAAGATGAATTCTTGTAAAGGCATGTATCGGTTAGGTTGCGAATAATAGCTAATAATTAGTTGCGCTGGATATGTGCAAGTGCTGCCTGATAAGTACACACATTCATAACTTATAATTCAGGGCACAATGGCTGCCATGTATCAGAACTTGTATAATTATTTTGAAGTCTCAAAAAGGTGAAGTTTATATTCCTCATATTCTAATACAGTTAACCAATTGTAAAACAAAATTATTTTTAAGTACCAAGCCAACCATTCAAAATAAGAAAGGAAATTCCGTGCTGTTTATAAAAAATAGACATTATAGATATTATCATTCTTTTCAGTGCAACTGAAAGGTAAATTTAATTTTCGTGTAACTAAAAGGTAAATTTAATGTTCAAATAATTAAATTTAAATTATTCTTACACGTCATAAGAAACAGGTATCTGAATATTCCCAAACAGAACAGTCAAGGTAATTATTATTACTATTGCATTATTATTTTTTAGCTTAGAATAAAATTAACTAATAAACACTGTAATGTTATAGAATTTAACTGACTTTAGAAGCATAAACTAGTATCAAACTCCTAACAGACATTAAACGAATTATCACTGAGTTTAAAACAATCTACAGTCTTGAAAATGTTTAAAACAACTTTTTTGTTAAGACGGAACTTGAATTTAACAGCACGTCTTGTGCTTAACCAAACTACCAGCTCTTCTGGCGATGAAACTAATGTAAAAGTCAAATTTAAATTAAAATTTACGCTGGAAGTCAAAGACTGCACAAATAAATTTAAATCGAAGTTGACTCAAAACTCTAACCGGCGTGACAATTTAAATGTCAGCAGCTAAGACGCGAAGCTTGTAAGGATCTTAAGTTTTACTAACGTTTATTTTATTTTAAATCTTTACTATCACTTCTTATTTTCTACTTCCGGCCAGAATTAAAAGCTTTAACTTATTTATGCAAATTTGTCTTGCGAACGCCAAGTACTTAAGCTGTGGCTTTTTGCCAAGCAAGAGACAGGAAAGAGCTATTAGAAGCAGGCCGCTTGCCATAGTAGTGTTACTCGGTTGCTGGTTGCCTTCAAGGCCAGAGGTTTAATCCTCTTGATAATTTTAAACGTATCGTAGTGTTAGCAGTTCTTTGTACTACATACGGCTTTTTGCTAATATACGCCCAACCTTGGAGTAGGCACTTGTTTGATTAATCCAAAGTTAAGTTTAGTTAGATTTTAGTTAATATTTTTATATTCTTACGTTCAGACCACAAGTGATTGGTCTCTGTATTCCGAAGTCCGGAAATCATTGTAAAGAGAGAAAAATAAAGGGTTTCGTATACCCTTCTTGTGTGTATTGTCTACTTCCAAAATTTATTCAACATAGCTTTAGTAAGCTCCCTGTTCCGAGTCAGGACATTTAATGCTCCCAAAGCAAGTAAGGAGGAACACAGAACCTGATTGTGGCGCCCGACGAAGAAGAATTACCATGGCCAAATTTCAAGAAGAACCTGTGCTGCCTGCAGAAGCGGCTCAGAATCCAGAAATGCCAGTTGCCGCCCTGGAAGGGGTTTGGTTACATCGTCCAGACCATGCGCGCATCGATGAAATCAGAAGCAACATTTAATGGAAACTCACCGGTAACCAGTTTTTTGGAAAAATTGGATGACCAATTCATACTGTATCCAGTGCATGAGTTCCAGAAAGTCACCTTAGCTACCAGCGCTTTGAGGGGTCAAGCGCTTAATTGGTTCAAATGTATAGGCAGAAGCCTCTTGGGTCAAGCGGGAAGTCCCACCTATACTTACGAAAATTTTAAGACCGCCTTAGTAAAAGCCTTCCCTGTCGTAAGAGATCGTGCAAGATTAGAAAAGGAACTTTTCAGCATATATCAGCAACGAATCGAAAATCTTTCCACCTTTATTTTAAGAAACATTCACGTCTTTAAACTCTTGTATGGAAACCTTCCGGATCCTGAGATAATTCAAGTGATTTTGCCGAGGTTACTTCCCCAAGTACAAGACTTTATTGGATTAAGGAATCCGACTACACTGGAAAAGTTATTTGAGCTAGCAATCCAGTTTGAAAGTAGAAGAACGGCGGACATCAAAAGAAGACGCCAATATGAGCAAAGAAGCCAATTTAGTGCGCCAAGACCCCAGCAAAGTCAAGAACACGGCTACGGAAGCAAAGCGAATCAGTGGGCAAGGAAACCCGAGTATCCAAAAACAACCCGCGAACGTCGACAGTTCAATAGTAAGCCACAAAAAAAGTCTGAAGGCAAGTGGAAAAAGAAGGAAGGCATGGAAAGGAAGAAACAAGATTTAAACTAAAACGGATTTCTGCTGACGGGAGGGTGCGGAAATCCGAAGGCCAAGAAAATCCCTCTTCCTTCAAGTTAAATACAGTGATGGTGAAAAATTTGACTCTTCCAAAGATTGAAGTGGTGAATAACATCCCAGCCACCGCACTCCTGGACATAGGCGCGCAGTGTTCCTGTGTGGCAGAAGATTTTTTTAGGAAGTATTTCCGTAAATACCGCATATATAATTCGGATAATACGACAATGTTAGCTGCGCAGGGAGAAAGATGCAAGTGCATAGGTAAATTACCGTTATACGTTCGTATCAAGGACGAGCAAGTAAAGATTATGTTTTTTATCGTAAAGAATTTGCAAGCACATGTCATCTTAGGGATAGACTTTCTTTCAGAGGCAGAAGGAACGCTGGATTTTAACGAAGCGTCCGTTAAGCTGACGATGAAACCAGTTCGAGAAGAAAAAACAGAACCACCAACGTTAAACCTCGACCACCTGCCTAAGGAAGAGCAACAAAAAATTCGACAAGTGGTAAGTGAATTTGCTTCGTTATTTAGTGATATTCCAGGATTTACTCAAGTTACTAACCATAGTATCGAGACCGGAGATTCACTGCCAGTTCGCCACAAATCATACCGATATGATAAGAATAAAGAAAAAATTATAGAGTGGCACATTAGAGATATGTTACGTAAAAAGATCATAATGCCCATCTCAAGTAGTTATGCTAGCCCGGTTGTGTTATGTAAGAAAAATAATGACTATCTGGTAACACATCCAAAAAGGTGGCGTTTTGCAATTGACTATCGTAAATTAAACTCCATGACTAAATATCCGGTATATCCGTTACCTATTATCGAAGAAATTCTAAGGAACATAACTTCTACCAAATACATGACTACTTTAGACTTAACGACTGGTTATTTTCAAATAGGGGTTAGACCGGAAGATGTGCCTAAGACTGCTTTTATAACCAAGTCTGGCACTTATGCATTTCTCCGTATGCCGTTTAGCCTTTCAGGGGCACCGGCAACATTTCAGCGATGTATGGACATTGTGCTAAGGCCTGTTCTTGGAAAGGCCCCATTTATCTATTTAGACGATATTATTATTACTAGTGATAATCTGGACCAACATGTACAGGATTTAAGACAGGTGTTTTCATTATTAAATGAGGCCGGTCTAAAAGTTAATGTCGAAAAGTGCAAATTTGCAGCCCCTGAATTAAAGTACTTAGGTTACAAAATATCTCAGAACGGAATCGAGACAGACGAATCAAAAATAATCGCTGTGCAAAAGTATCCGCCGCCAAATACGACGAAGAAGCTCTCTTCTTTTCTAGGACTTTGTTCATATTATAGGTCCTTTATAAAAGATTTTGCAGCTATTGCTGAACCATTGTTAAAATTAAAAAGGAAAAAGGCAAGATTCTCGTGGACGGCCGAAGCCAATAGTGCTTTCGAAAAATTAAAGCAAGCATTAACGCAAGCCCCTGTTTTGAAATTTCCTGAAAATGATGAGAATTTAGAAATTTCAGCGGATGCTCCGGATTATGCGGTAGGAGCGGTACTTTCGCAAAATCAGCAGCCCGTGGCATTTTTTAGTCGAACTTTAAATCAAACACAAAGAAATTATTCCGCGACTGAGAGAGAGGCACTTGCAGTTCTGTTAGCAGTGCAAAAGTTCCGAGTCTATTTTGGAAGGGCGCCAATAACAGTGTATTCTGATCATGCGGCAGTAACTAGATTGTACTCAGGGAAAAAATTATCCCCAAGGTTAATAAGATGGGCACTCAAGTTACAAGAGTATAATCTGGTAATCAAGCACACCCCCGGAAAGGAAAATATCGTAGCAGATGCCCTATCCAGAATAAAAATAGATGAAGAAGGTAATACTGTAAAGGTGGCAATGCTCACAGCATGTACCATACATTCCCGAGAAACTCTAATAACCGAACTGGGTAAGGATCTTGAATTTAAAAACATTTATGAGTATTTAAAGGATCCTGAAAGTTTTAGCCACCAAGATATTGTGGCGATAAGAAATAGGGCGGCTCATTACGAACTAATAGATGGTCTATTATTTTATACAAAAACTACGAATTCCAACAACGAATTTCGACCTGTTATCCCAGCTAGTCTTAGATTAAATATACTGCAGGAGTTACACGACTGCCCATTAGCTTCTCATGCTGGTATTCGAAAAACCAACCAACGCGTACGCGAAGCAGTTTATTTTCCTGAACTGCAAAAGTTAACAAGGGCGTATATCCAGTCCTGCCCAACATGTCAAACAGTTAATTATATTAATTTCCGCCCGGCCGGGTTTCTAAATAGCATTAAATCCGAATTTCCAAATGAAATAATTGGCATCCATTTATTGGGCCCTTTCCCAAAAAGTCAGTTAAATAAAAGTCGGTATCTCCTTGTTATGGTTGATCATTTTAGTAAGTGGACCGAAATTGTTCCCTTAAAACGAGCCTCCGCGAAACTAATTACTGATTCTATTTTAAATAAATATATTTTAAAATACGGGGCGCCCCTAAAAGTTATATCGGATAATGGTCCTCAATTTGTAAGTAATATATTTGAAGACATGTGCCAAAAACTGGGCATACGTCATTTAAAAATGGTCCCGTATCGGCCGCAATCAAATATAGCGGAACGGGTCAATCGAAATATAGTGAAAATTATCCGTAGTTATGTTAAATATTTTCATAAAAGCTGGGATAACTATGTCAATGAATTGGCTTTCGCCCTTAAGACCGCAAAACATGATACAACGGGCAAGACTCCTGCTGAGTTATTTTTAGGCAGAAAGATTATAACGCCGTTAGATAAATTATTTTATGTTCAACAAAGAGCCCCAGAATTTAAAATGGGCGATATAGAAAAATTAATTAAAGAAGCAAAAAAGAACACTGAAGTAGCACAGAGAAAACAGAAACTTTATTATGATATGAATCAAGATTAAAGATCTTTCGCAGGATCCGGAACGGCAGGCACTGCAGGCACAAGCTCCAGAGGTGGAACAACGACAATCACAAGGGCAAGCCATTAGGAGGGAGGAGCAATTGAAAAGAAAGTTTCCCCGTTGGAAAATTGAAGGTAACAAGAAAAAGAAGCCGTTCCACCGACCAGAAAAGAGAGAGCACGAACACCCCCAGAATGAAGAAGGGAGAAGTACGACGAATGCAAAGAGAGCCAGGAGAAATAACGGCAACTATAACCCGGCTCCAAAACGGAAGATCTACCCATCGGTTCTACGCAGCAAATGTCAGGAATGTAGCAGCAAATGTCGACGAATTGATGAAGGAACACCAGCTGCGGAGGCAAAGAAACAAGGAAAATTTGAAAGCCAGCAACGAGATCCAAGCAGGAACGAGAGAGAGTTGTCCAGGTTCCGCCAAGACCAGCTGCCATCAAACGGCCGAGACCACAGGCAGAGGCTAAAAAAAGGTCTTCAAGGGTAACCAAACTGGAAGGAAAAGAAAGCTCATGGAGGAAGGAACGAAAGGGCGAACCCGCACAAGAAGGAAGATAAACCAAACCGTAGTCTTCGCTACCTTCCAGGACTGGGCAGAAAAAAGGATGTCCGAATATCACAAAGATAAGTAAAACTTTATGTTACTTTGAAATCTTAAGTTAATCTTTCATTGTTACTGCAAGTGGCAGAATTCAAAAAGTTTTACCTCATGTGAGGTCTACCTTTATCGCCAAAAAGGCGAGAAATGAATTGTTACCTATTTTGGTATTATGTTTTTCAATTACTCGCGAGTAAAACTAAAATTAATGTATAAGATGAATGTGTAAATACTTGAATATTGTAAAAGCATTGATAATCTTTGAGAAAGGTACCTTAAGAAAATTGTAAAAGTTATTGTATAAAATTTTAGTTAAAAGATTATGGCAAGAAAGAAGTTTCAGTTTGAAAGACTTTTGAAACGTAGTATTTCAATGTAGAAGAATTGGCATTTGCTTGGAAAAGAATAGAAGTTAACAATGTACTACTAATGTATGTTTTAAAATGCGTAAAATTAACGGCATGTTAATATGTCCTTATATACAATGCGAACTGTTATTTTAAACGTTAAGAAATAATGTGATATGTTAAAAGTGAAAGTAATGCCAAAAATTTTAACTTATTCGTGTGACTGAAAAAAGAGCAAATTATTGTGAATATGTGTTAAAGGTTGAATGAATGTAGTTAGGCTCTCTGATGCTGCACTTCAGAGTTAGCCACTTTTCAGAATAGTACCTCAGGGTTTAGAGATGAATATAAGGTGTGTTCTGAGGTCTTGTTATGTTGAATTTTAACACGTTAGTGTTTTGATTGCAGGCGGTAGTGTTGAACACTTGTACATAAACACGTTCGAGTTTGGTGTTTTCCTTTACAACACATGTCAGAGAGCACGGGGAGATAATTAAATAACGTCATGAATGAAATAAGAATGTTAAGAGAAATATAGGTATTCATGTTACTTGCCATTTAATTGTGTAACATTTCATTAAACTAGTTTTCCTTCCAGATCTCTGAAAGGAACCAGATTTCAACTAAGAACTCCTGTTTAGATGCAGTGCAGATGAAAAGTAATTGTCCATGGAGTTGATAATGTAAAAACGACTTTTTTTTTTAATTTCTAGTATCTAGTGAGAAATGTTTGTAAAAGATTGGCCTCGCGTTAGATTCTAGAGCTAAAAAATTTCAACAAGGTCGTTTTAGACCTCAGTTTCAAACTAATTAACTCTGTCGGGAAGTATGTAAGGATCTTAAGTTTTACTAACGTTTATTTTATTTTAAATCTTTACTATCATTTCTTATTTTCTACTTCCGGCCAGAATTAAAAGCTTTAACTTATTTATGCAAATTTGTCTTGCGAACGCCAAGTACTTAAGTTGTGGCTTTTTGCCAAGCAAGAGAGAGGAAGGAGCTAGCAGCAGGCCGCTTGCCATAGTAGTGTTACTCGGTTGCTGGTTGCGTTCAAGGCCAGAGGTTGAATCCTCTTGATAATTTTAAACGTATCGTAGTGTTAGCAGTTCTCTGTACTACATACGGCTTTTTGCTAATATACGGCCAACCTTGGAGTAGGCACTTGTTTGATTAATCCAAAGTTAAGTTTAGTTAGAGTTTAGTTAATATTTTTATATTCTTACGTTCAGACGACAAGTGGTTTGTCTCTGTATTATGAAGTCCGGAAATCATTGTAAAGTGAGAAAAATAAAGGGTTTCGTAAACCCTTCCTGTGTGTATTGTCTACTTCCCAAATTTATTGAACATAGCTTTAGTAAGCTCCCTGTTCCGAGTCAGGACATTTAATGTTCCCAAAGCAAGTAAGGAGGAACACAGAACCTGATAAGCTAAATAATTTTAATCTTGTCAGAACTGGCGAAACCTAGTAACATGGCCTCAAGAAGCAGAAACACGCTCTGTCTTTCAATCCGAAACCCTCGACTTGAATACTCTCTCAATAATTTGCATTTTGGTGAGGAAACAGACAGGAGAACTGATAATGCAGGCTGAAATTATAAATAACTGGTTGATGCAAAATAGTAATAACGTACAGTCTTACATTAAAAAAATTTAAATGCAGCGTTAATAAATTTTAATTACAGTTATATAAAATAATTTACGCAAATTCTTTGCATTATATTGCATGCCTAGTAAGAGGGCAATTCAAAAACTATGTTTCGTTGTAAATAAAAAAAACCGCATAGATTCAACAAATTTTACTTACATCTGAAAGCTACAGCTGTCCTCCATTTTCTACATAGGAAGCATTTTTATTCAAGCGTTTATCATAGCGTTTTGGCAACATATCAATCCCTTCTGTATAAAACTCAGCCTCTTGGGACTTCAACCAATTGCCATACATTAAATTCTCATTAACAGCGAAGTGCTGTGTCCTAAGCCACTTCTTCACTGCAGGCAACAGATGGTCAGAAGGAGCCAAGTCCGGGATGTAGGGGGATACTGAAACACGTTCCATTTGCTCAGCAAACACAAGACGCAAAAAGTCATGTGTTTGCTGAGAACTGTGAGGGCGAGCGCTATCGTGCAGGAACAGAACCCCAGGTGTCAGCACGCAGCGACGTTTGTTCTGGATGGCTCTTGTCAGTTTTCTCAAAGTGTTGCACTACAATTCAAAATTGATTGTCGTACCACGTTCCATGAATTCGACAAGCAAGATTTCATTAGCATCTCAAAACCTTCCTCGGTGACAAGGTTCGATGGGCTTTCCTCAGCCGGATCGGAAAATCGATAATATCCCATGCCTTTGATTGTTGTTTTGTCTCAGCATTCACATGCGCTACCCAAGTCTCGTCGACAGTCACTATTCTGTTCAAAAGCCCCTCCCCTTCCGTTTGGTAACGGAAAAGAAAGTCTGAGGCAGCACCCATTCGATTGGTTTTGTGGAATTTCTTCGTGAGATATTTATATATCCTCGAGCACAGTATTTGCTGTTGCCTAACCTTCCGATCAGTATCTCCTACAAAACAGTCCGGGAAATGTTCGGATATTGTTCTGAAAGTTCTGAGATAGTGAATTGATGGATTTTGTCGTCAATATGTTTGACTATACAGATATGCATGACTCAATACAGATGGCCTACCATTCGTTGATTCTTCATGTACGTTTTTCCTTCTTTGAAAAATCTTACCATTAAAAAAGATATCAAGGAATTTAAATCTCAAGGGTGGAGCAACTTCTTAAACACTCTTGCTACTGAAGACAATTCCCTCTATGACATTGCTCGTAAATTCAAAAAGCCTTTCAAGTAGATTCCTCCACTTGATGGTTGCAATGGATTTGTTTACTCTGATGAAGATAAAGCCAATACTTTCGCTGATATTCTTGAAGATACCTTTACTCCCAATGCTTCCCCACATGATAATGAACATATTACCAAAGTCAACTGCACAGCATCCTTTTTCGTTAATAGCCTGGACCACTTAATTTCACCTTCCTCGCCTCTCCGAGAATTGTTGCGGATTTATTAGCTTTTTAAAAACTAAAGAAACTGCTGGATGTGATGGCATTTCTTCCAAAGCACTCAAGCATCTTCCAATTAATGTAATTATGTGCTTTACTAAAATAATTAACTCAGTTATCAAGCTCTCTTACTTCCCAAAAGCATGGAAACATGCAGTTGTTTTTGTCTTCTCTAAGTCTCATCAAAGTTCTACTTTTCCTCAAAATTATCGGTCTATCAGTTTACTAAGTCAAATTTCTAAAGTTGCTAAAAATATTATTCTGTTTTATATTAATTGAATCATGCCTTCTAGCTCTTATATTCCTGATGAACAATTTGGATTCAGACATCTGCACAGCACCAATCATCAGCTTCTTCGCGTTATCAATTACATTAGTGATGGATTCAATTGCAAATTTCCTACCGGCGCAATTTTATTAGATATTGCCAAAGCTTTTGACAGAGTGTGGCACCAAGGACTGTAACAGCTTTAAACATTATTAAAATCTTGTAGTTTCAATAATTTAAATAGATGAACATTAAGGTATTTGTGAATGGCAATATTTGAAACCAGACTCGAGTGCCACGTGCAACTCTCGCACGAAGAATGTAATTTATTTTTTAAATGTTAGAATTGTTTTTTCTTCTTGTTTTGTATGTCGCCATTTTGAGTGCTAAATAAAATTTTTTCTGTGTTCCATTATTGGAGTTGCTTCATATTGCCAAAGAAGTATCACAGTCATAATTATTTTGGAGGCACCGACCGAGATCGAATAATCGTGAGTATTTTTATTTTATTAGTTCATCACTGAACATAATATTAGTGATACCAGATTATTACTTCATACTTTCCTGTTCATATGGAATTGCTTTATTTTATTAGTTCATCACTGAACGCAATATTAGTGATACCAGATTATTACTTCCTGTTAATATTGAATTGCTTTATTTTATTAGTTCATCATTGAACGCAAAATTAGCGATAACAGATTATTACTTCCTGTTAATATTGAATTGTCTTATTTTATTACCGGATTGGATATTATTTTTAATATTCATTTTAGTTGTCCAGACAGTAGATATATATATTGCTCTATGTTGTGACTCTTATTTTAGTCACAATTAATGTGGTAGAGAGAATGAACTTTATATAATTTAAATATTTCTTTTTTGAGGTATACGTATTTAACAGAGTGCATTTAATTCCGTGATTTTTGACTGCATTAATTAATTAAAGTAATTGAATTGAGCTATTTTGAGGAAGTATAAAGAACACAGTGTTCGTTAATTTTAAACATAGAAACAATGTCTTACTTAGGAAGAGCTCGTAAGGAAGATTTGAAAAATATCGCGGCTGAACTGGGCGTTCGTGTGACTGCAGATTTGAAAATAGCCGATTTAAAACAGAAAATTGTTGAAAGTAGAGATTATGATGAAGTATTCGTCAAAGGAGTCTTAGACACAATAATAGAAGAACGGAAAGAGAGGGAGAAAAGAGAAAAAGAGAGAGAGAGAGGAAATAGAAGAACGGAAAGAAAGGGAGGAAAGGGAAAGAGAAGAACGTAGGAGACAGGAAGAAGCAGAAGAGCGGAGAAGGAAGGAACAGTATGAATTAGAGAGATTAAGACTTGAAGCAGAGACAAAGTCTCAAAATACCGGACAGATCCGGCCGAAAACGGAGCTGCGTCACCTTATGCAGAAATTCGATGACAAGAAAGGAGATATCAGTCTATATTTGCTATTGTTTGAAAGGCAAGCAGAATGGGCTAAAATTGATAAAGAAGAATTTGTATCTCATTTACTAGGACTACTTCCTTATGAAGTAACCCAGTTAATAGCTAGAGAACCCTCCGATAAAGCTAAAAACTATGAACACGTGAAGAATTTATTGTTAAGACGGTTTAAACTAAGCCCGGAAAAGTTTAGGCAGAAATTTATGAAACATCAAAAGAGTACCGAATCCACATAGGTGGATTTCAATTATTAAATAGAAAATTATTGCAAAGAATGGGTGACTGGTCTAGGAGTTAAGACTTTTGATCAGTTGCTAGATTTGATGGTGATTGACCAACTTAAACGTCGAGTTCCTCCTGAAATTCGAGATCATTTTCTTGATGAGTGGGTAGAGATGATTTCATCCAAAAAAATTAGATGAAAAACTTGATGCCTATGAAAACGTTTGCGGAAACTTTCAAAAAAGGCCTGTAGTGGATCGACAGAAAGAAAGATACAATGCACTAACTCAAGGTAAATTGAGTTCAGATAACAAAAATAAAACTGAAAAAAAAATTGTCATCAGGATTTAATTCGCGGCACAGCTTTAGTATAGCCCACCTGGAATTTTAAACAAAAAAAAATATCACCAATAGCGGCGATAAATGATATGATCTGGTAACCCATACTATTCGCCAAACGCAATGTAAACAATAGGATGGAATTACGGTTACAGCTAATTTAGTAGTCAGTTACATTTATTCAATTTCAATACAAATTACCGACATATCCGTTTACTCAAAGTTTAATGCACGTGCCCTGTATTCTTACTTTTCCGGTATAGATTTCTCTTAAAATTTGTCTCACGCTGCGTTGCAGGAGGAAATACAACATTTTAAATTAGAATTCTACTAAAATTAATATCTAAATACACAATTCATAACACTGTTATTGGCGATTGTTTAACGGTCAGATACCGTGAATACTATTTTGTATATATATTTTTGGCTACTTGAGGTGATATTTTTGCGTTTAGTTATTGCTTGCTGTAAAACTGCTGTTAGTGATGTTGTAATTAAATATCAGCAGATTATAAAGGAAAATTTAAGGTGGGAGTTTTCAAACAAGCGTAAAATTTTGGGAACAGATATTTTATGTATGAATTAACAATAAAGTATGAACTTTTTAGAGGATTTTTGATGGATTGTCGATTATTGAAGGATAACGTTTTCTGGGAAAAATGTGAGATACCATGCTGATTAGTTAGTCAGAAAAAGTCATCGAATGGTAGTATTTGCAAGAAATGTACGGCTGAGAAATCAATTAGGCTAGGATCATGATTCGCCTGTAGTAAGCTCAATTTTTCTAGAAACTTTTTTTTTTCCAACGCGAATCAATGGAGTTCCTTATGCGCGCATTTCTGCAATTCTCCGATTTCTTTTAAGTGAAAGAAGATTTCTTAGTATATGAGCAATGCAGTGTTTATTCAATTTCTGATTTTTAAGTAAAAAGAGATCGCTATATACATGGGCTAAGCCAATGCAGTGCGCAATGCCGAGGTTGTGCGCGGTGCCTAGTTTGTGCAATTCTAGGATGTTTTTTTAAGTGAAAATAGATCGATGTGTACATGGGCACAGCCAATGTAGTGCGCAATGCCAAGGTTGTGCGCGGTGCCTAGTTTGCGCAATTCTAGGATGTTTTTTAAGTGAAAATAGATCGATGTGTACATGGGCAAAGCCAATGTAGTGCGCAATGCCGAGGTTGTGCGCGGTGCCTAGTTTGTGCAGTTCTAGGATGTTTTTTTAAGTGAAAATAGATCGATGTGTACATGGGCAAAGCCAATGTAGTGCACAATGCCGAGGTTGTGCGCGGCGCCTAGTTTGTGCAATTCTAGGATGTTTTTCTAAGTGAAAATCGATCGATGTGTACATGGGCAAAGCTAATGTAGTGCGCAATGCCGAGGTTGTGCGCGGTGCCTAGTTTGTGCAATTCTAGGATGTTTTTTTTAAGTGAAAATAGATCGATGTGTACATGGGCACAGCCAATGTAGTGCGCAATGCCGAGGTTGTGCGCGATGCCTAGTTTGCGCAATTCTAGGATGTTTTTAAGTGAAAATATATCGATGTTTACATGGGCATAGCCAATGTAGTGCGCTATGCCGAGGTTGTGCGCGGTGCCTAGTTTGCGCAATTCTGGGATTTTTTTTAAGTGAAAATAGATCGATGTGTACATGGGCAAAGCCAATGTAGTGCACTATGCCGAGGTTGTGCGCGGTGCCTAGTTTGTGCAATTATAGGATGTTTTTTTAAGTGAATATAGATCGATGTGTACATGGGCAAAGCCAATGTAGTGCGCTATGCCGAGGTTGTGCGCGGTGCCTAGTTTGTGCAATTCTAGGATGTTTTTTTAAGTGAAAATAGATCGATGTGTACATGGGCAAAGCCAATGTAGTGCGCAATGCCGAGGTTGTGCGCGGCGCCTAGTTTGTGCTATTATAGGATGTTTTTTTAAATGAAAATAGATCGATGTGTACATGGGTAGAGCCAATGTAGTGCGCAATGCCGAGGTTGTGCAATTCTCTGATATTTTTAAGGTGGAAATAGATGGATGTGTACATGGAACCGAGCTTTGATGTTTTACGGGCGAATACGGATCGTTGTTTACAAAGGAAAACGAGATAATGTGTGATGACGAGCTGTAATGTAACGTATTTTATATGCAATGTTTAACATATCGTTTGTGTATTTTAAATTTGTATTGTTGTTTTAATTGTGAATTATATTTAAGACATCATTTTTCATTTAAATTGTATTTTAATGTTTTGGTTTTGATATGTTTATAATGCTTTCCGACTTACGATATATATCGATAGCCCGACGATCTACCCAACAGTAGCAAAACTGTAAACTTTGACCCTTTTACCTCATTATTATAATACGTAGTGTTTGCAATCGTAATCGCACTTGATAATATGAGTTCTTTGATAATACAGTGTCTCACAAAAGTGATGGGACACTTGTGCTTTACAAAAGGAAACTGTAATAAAATAAATTAAAAAAACATGTAAAAATTTTTTGTGGGTGTGTTTCATACTTAAATTTAGTAACAATTATTACATCACATACATTTTCTCAAAATATTAATTTAATAAAAATACAGTTGTTTAGAACGGAGCAAAATATGGCTCACATAAGTGATGGGACACCATTAGATACTACTACGTACTATGCAACAAAAATCGTCTGAAGTAGCAATAAAAATATTTTTTTGGGTTTTTATTTTTACTCAAAGCAATTGGCAATAATTTATCGCAATCGTCTGCAGTATTTCTTTCCAGTTTGTTTTGGAATTTTTGTGTTTTTTATCTCTGTGCAGCCATGAATGCTAAACGAAAAGAAACTTTGCCTGAAATTCGAAAATTAGTTATTAAGTTGCATATTGAACGTGGAAATTCTATTAGAGAAACTGCTGAAACCGTTAACCTGAGTCATTCAACAGTTTTTAATATCATTAAACGATATAAAAAGAGTCATATGATTCAGGATAAAGAAGACCTGGCCGACCATCAAAGCTATCCAATGGACTAAAGCGAATTATCGTTCGAAATATTAAAAAAAATCTGAAAATGAGTGCTCCCAAAGTTGCTGCTGATTTACAAGCATTATATGGAGTAATTGTTAATCCTGAGACTATTGGAAGAGTAATTCGATTTGCTGGATATCACGGTAGAGCAGCCAGGAAAAAATTCTTCGTGAGTGAAAAGAATAGAAACCTCAGACTGGCTTTCGCAAAATCCAACATAAATAAGAATTCTGATTACTGGAATGAAGTTATATTTGCTGATGAGAGTAAATTTAATATATTTGATTCTGACGGTAAAATCTTGGTGTGGAGAAAACCCAGGATAGACAATTTATTAAAATCGGTGCTTCAAGAAGAATGGGGTAAAATCACTCCAGAAATTGCAAAAAAATTAGTCGAATCCATCCCAAGAAGATTAAATCATGTTTTAAAAGTAAAAGGAAATCCAACAAAATATTAAAACCTTTTATAAAGTAAAATTTTTGGATAAATATTTGATGGAAAAGTAAGTGTCCCATCACTTATGTGAGCCATTTTTTGCTCCGTTCTAAACAATTTATTTTTATTAACTTGATATTTTAATATTTTGAGAAAATGTATGTTATGTAGTAATTGTTACTAAATTTAAGTATGAAACACACCCACAAAAAATTTTTACATGTTTTTTTTATTTTATTTTACTACAGTTTCCTTTTGTAAAGCACAAGTGTCCCATAACTTTTGTGAGGCACTGTATGTGTGTGTGTATGTGAAGCATTGCTTAGTGTTCCTAATTTGTAGTATTTATTTTCTTATAATATTTTCTTTCATTGCAAGAAATTAAATTTTTTATTTATTTATGTGTAGAATTCTAGTATGCCTGCCTACAGAGAATATAATGTGATTTATAAATTTAAGAACCTATTTTTCATCAATGTGAAGTTTAAAATTTTTAGAAAATAATTAAAATTGTCTACTTATTGGTATAAAAGGGATTATGTTGTTACGTAGCAAAACGTTAATTTGTAAACATGATAAAATTGATATGTTCCAGAGTATTAATTAAAAAAAACTTTTTTTTATTTGTATAAATGCTAAAGCTTAAAAATCTTTGAAAATATGGAAGCTGTATGAAATACAAGTATGAGAGACTGCGACGTTCTTTATCGTTGTAATAACTGGTAGAATTCGCTTACTGTATCATGATAATTTTAAATATAAACAATTTATTATACTTATTTTCAGTTACGCCTAAGCTCAGAAATGTAAATTTAAAGAATTTGATGTTAATTTACAATAATAAACAATTCATTATTTTTTTTAAAGAGAAAATACAAATTACGCGTAGCATGGAGAATATATTGTGACGTCACACCAAATTATTTGTTAAAGGTGAAATAGCTAAAGGTTTCCGGTATTGTTTTTAAAATTACATCCTTTTAACCTTAATCATTTTTATTAATCATTTCTTAATGTTTCTTTCTCTTAAAACCGTGTATAACAGTCATAAACTTATTTCTATTATCCACGATTTCTGGTGAAATGAAGATGGCTACCATTTTTTTAAACACGGAGTTTCGTCGAAAATCTGGATGGCAAACATTTTTCAAAACAACGTATTTCATGTGCCTTGGCACCAAACCAAATTCGCCAAACTTTGAAGGTGGGCTATACTAAAGCTGTTCCTAATTCGCAAAGCTGGTTTCATAGACCTAGAAGTCCACGTCCAAATGATAAATATGAAAAACGAAAGACGCCACAATGCTATCAGTGTTGTAACTTTCATCATACAGCGAGGATAAGTCTAGCAACAGCTGCAGGAAGAAAAACTTGGCAGTGCTGGAATGGCAACAGCGGATGATATTCTATAGATTTTATTTTTGATTTTGAGTCGATGTTTTTTTGCGATCCTGATTCGAATGTGTTGCGATTATTATATTAATATAGTTGAGAATTGTGTTTGCTATATTATATTATTGTAGACGTAAATATTAATTTAAGTGTTATTTGGAAACGTAATGCGTTTTATCGTCTGCAATGTTGAATTTCGTATTTGTATTCGAATTAGTTTCAATTTTCAATCGAAATGCTATGCGTTAAGAAATGCTATGCAGTGTAAACGTAGAAAAGGTTATGCGTTAAATCTTCTGCTGTGATATTCAAAATAATTTTGTTTTGCTGTATTATGAATGTTATGACATATTGTTATTCATTTTCATTATATTGAGTTATATTTTTGGAATTGCTGAGTAAAGACGTTTTGAGGATTTGTCGGATTGATGATAACATTACAGATTTTGAGTTTTAAGTGGGTCTGCATTTAAAGATAAAATGGATGTTGATATGTTGAAGAAAAAGCGTGCAACGGCACGCAGTGCCTTTACTAGGACGGCTAAGATTCTAAAAACCGAACTTTGTAAAGATGTTGAAGCGGATAGAGATGTATTGAAAGACAAAATTTTGAAGTTGCAGATGATAATTGCTAAGTTGAGATCTTGCGATTCAGAAATACTAGATTGAATGATTAAGGGAAAAGCCGCTGAAGATGATCTGGAAACAGAGGTCATAGGCTGCGAAAAATATTCAGATGAGTTTATCACGCTTAATCGTAGGGTGAAAGAGAATATAGATAATGCGGTTGACCGTAGTGTCAATACGAGTTCTAACACGGATAGTAGCATAAATGCTTCTAATGAAAAACGGTACAAGTTGCCGAAAATTCAAATTAAAAAATTCGATGGACATTTATTAAGTTACCTTACATTTTGGGGTCAGTTTAAAAGAATCCATGAGGATAAGGAGCTTAATGACGTTGACAAATTCCATTATTTAGCTCAATCAATGTTACCCGGAACTCGGGCTAGTGAGTTGATAGATAGTTATCCTTTAACGGCTGAAAATTACCCGAAAGCCATTTCTGCGTTTGAGGAGCGTTTTGGAAACAAGGAAATTTTAACTGAGATATATGTGAGGGAATTGTTAAAATTAATTATCCAAAATGTACGCTTACAAGGGAAGGATCGGTTGCCGCTAGTGTCACTGTTTGACAAAATCGAATCCCATCTCAGATCTCTAGAGTCTTTAGGCTTAGCCCTGGATACTAATGTTTCCTGGTTATATCCCATGGTCGAGTTTTGTCTGTCTGCTGAGATACTTCGAGTATGGCAGAGAAACGTTTTGTTCAGTAAAGAAGGATCACGTCTCACAAATCTCCTGGAATTTTTGCGTAAAGAGGTCGAACGAGAGCAGAGAGTTAAACTAGCCAGGTCTGGATTTGAAATTTCTTCTACTTCGCGCGATGAACATTCTAAAGATGTAAAAGTTAAGAACAAAAAACCAATCGATAGCGTAGCAAGTCTAGTTGCTGTCAAAGAACAAAAATGTGTTTTTTGCGGAAAATCTCACGAAAGCAAACAATGTTTTACAGCTCTATCGATGAGCTCAAAGGAAAGGTTAGACAAATTAAGAGAATTAAAATGCTGCCTGCGCTGTCTTAAACCAGGGCATTTTTCGAAGAAGTGTCCACAGTTTATTCAATGCTATTTGTGTAGGCGATCTCACCCTATAATTTTATGCTCGGAGGTATCAGAAAACAATGCTGACAATAAGGAAAAACGAAACGAGTCAGTAATGGTACAAAGTACAATGTCCTCTCCTTTATATATGAATGAAGTCACTCTTATGACGTTAATGGTTGAAATAGTTGTAGGTAATGTAAGGAAGGTGGTCAGGTGCCTCTTGTATTGTGGATCCCAACGATCTTACGTTTTACAATCCACAGTTGAAGCTTTAAATCTAAAAAGCACTTCCTCTGAGACTTTAACTCACGCGTTATTTGGCGGAACAAGGACTGAGTCAAAAATTCACAAGAGATATTCTGTAGGTCTAAACCCGGTTTGGAAAAACAAAGTGTACCAATTTAGTTTTCTGGATCAAAATGCCATTTGTGAAGGCATACCACGCATACCTAAAGGACCGTTATTGAAGGAATTAAAAAGACACAGAATTTGGATTTCAGATGTCAGTGAGGGTAACCCAGAAATAGAAATCCTCATAGGGAATGATATTTATGGGCAAATACTTACTAGAAGTAATTCAGCTTGAGAGTGGTTTGACAGCTATAAATACTAAACTGGGATGGACGCTGTGCGGGGAACCGAAAAGAACGATTATCCAGGCTTTCGGGTAAGTTTTGAGGGTACCCCATCTATGTTAGTAACTAATCTTCTTATTCAAGACATGGAACCTTCCTTTATGTGGAAGTTAGAAACTATCGGCATTGCAGATGATGCGCAAAGTATTTCCAGGGTCGCAGAAGATCAAACAGCGAAAGAGCAGTTTCTTAGGGGCCTTCGCAGAACCGGAGACGGTAGATATTGTGTGAGTTTACCTTGGGCTCTAAAATTCCCTCCTGATATTCCCTCTAACTGGCATATTGCAGAAAAGAGGCTCTTTGCTACTACAAGAAAATTGAGAAAATTAAATAAATTAATGTTAAATTACTAATAATTAGTAAAGTATTTAACGAATGGCTAGCGGAAGATGTCATAGAAATTTTCCTAAAATCAGTAAGGAATGACGGAGAGCATTATTTACCACACCATCCAGTAATAAAATTAGGTAGCCTCACTACCAAGATTAGGCCTGTATTCGATGCGTCGAGCAAAGTCGTTCGTTCGCTTTCGCTAAATGATTGCTTGATAAAAGGTCCAAACCTTGTAGAAGAAATCTCAGCCATTCTAATGCGGTTTAGGGAAAAGGCAATTGGTGTAACATCCGATATTAGGCGGGCCTTTTTACAGACTGAGGTAGAGCGTGAGGATCAAAATTACTTAAAGTTTTTGTGGTGGGTAAATAATAGAATTGAAGTGTTTCGTCACAAGAGGGTTATTTTTTGGGTTAACTAGTAGCCCCTATTTATTGGCAGCTGGGATTTCATTTCATTTGTCCCACGTTTCACCTGAATTCAAAGCTGTTGCGAATAAACTTGCTAAATCATTTTATGTTGACAACTGTGTCACGTCAGTCGATGATAACGAAGAGCTAAAGGTTTTTTTATGAGCCAGTCGATTACTATTATGGCAGAAGCCAAAATGGATCTTCGAATGTGGACTTCAATATGGTGATCAAGAGCTAGCAGCTGAAGATAGTGAACCAGTTTCCACAGTTCTAGGCTTGCAGTTGGACCGACGAGATGACAGCCTTATAATATCCGTCCAAAGAGAAATCGTTAAAAGAGACTTACCAAAAAGGAGACTATTGTCTCTAATCCATGCTGTTTTTGACCCGCTAGGTTTCTTTGTGCCCGTCATATTACCTGCGAAATTAATTCTTCAAGAGGCTTGGGCAACAAAATCGACCTGAGATAAGCCATTACCAGATGAACTTCAAACAAGATTTGAGAGATGGTACGAAAGGTTGCCTAGTCTTTCCAGTCTTAAATTACCTTGTCGCATGGGTCATGGAATTAAGGATTTATGGACTCTACACGTCTTTTGCGATGCCAGTCAAGCCGCTTATGCAACTGTCATTTACTTACGAAGTAAGGAAAAAGACAAAGTTTTCGTGAAATTCGTCATAGCAAAATCACGCGTATCGCCCTTAAAGAAAATAACTATTATGCGTTTGGAGTTGCTAGCCTGTGTTCCAGATGCACGCTTGGCAAGGTATACTGTTGAAACCCTGTGCTTAGTCGATGTCCCGATATATTACTGGACAGACGCTACTGTGGCTCTTAGCTGGATACAACGAGAGAAAAACTGGGGAGTATTTGTGAATAATAGAGTAAAGAAGATTCGGAAACTTTTGAAACAGGAATGTTGGAGACATATCCCTGGGAAATTGAATCCAGCAGATGTGGCATCTCGTGGCTGTACGCCTGAACATTTGCGGCAATGCGATTGGTGGGAGGGCCCCGAATTTCTGAAAAGCTCTCCGAAAGAATCACGTTTCACCTGAATTCAAATCACGTTCACGTTTCACCTGAATTTGAGTTTACTCCAGACGAAAATTCTGTTGCAGCAGAAATTAAGAAGGGAGTGATTGTCAATTTGAGTGTAAAATTAGAAGATTCTGAGCGGTACAAACGTTTTTCGAGTTTTTCTAAAATAATTCGAGTATTCTGCTGGGTTCTACGCTTTACTAATAAACTCCTAAAGAAGCCCTCGTATTCTTCGGATACCTTAACAATAGAAGAAAAAAACTAACGCCGAAACATTTTTGTGGAGTTTAGAGCAAAGGAAGCACTTTCAAGAGAAAGGAGATTCCGTCCATGGATTGTTGATAGTGAGAGACAACGACGGAGTCCTCAGAGTTAAAACTAAAATCATTGAACGTGATGATGAATTCTGCTTCCTTTATCCCCTGTTGCTTACGTCCAAGCATTATTTAACTGAATGCCTCATAAGAGAGTATCATGAAAAGAACTGTCATGCGGGAGTGCAGATATTAGCTGCTAAGTTAAGAGAGCGATACTGGATCATTTCGTCGAACGTAATATAAGATCTTGCGTAAGTCGATGTGTAGTATGTAGGAGATTTACCGCTAAGGCTTTATCTACCCCTCCGATCCAGTTACCCCTTGACAGAATAAGAGATTCGGCAGTCTTTGAAACATCTGGAGTCGATCTTTGTGGACCTTTACTTCTGAGACCAAAGAGTAAAGCTTGAATCGTCTTGTTCACCTGCACCGTATACCGGGCAATTCACCTGGAGCCTATCACATCTCTGAGTACCGAAACGTTTCTACAGGCTCTGAGACGGTTCATTGTCAGACGAGGCCGTCCTTCGACCGTGTATTCAGATAACGGAACCAATTTTACCGGAGCAGACAATGCTCTGAGATGCCTGGATTGGAAAAAAATCACAGAAAACGAGTGTTTTCCAATAAAATGGAAATTCACCCCCCCCTACGGCTGCGTGGTGGGGGGGATGGTGGGAGCGCTTAGTTCGTTCCACCAAGACTCTTCTCGTGCGAATTCTAGGGAGATCGTCGGTGAATTTCGAGGAGTTACTGACCGTCCTGTGTGATGTTGAATCCACATTAAACAATCGTCCTTTAACGTACATCTATGATGATTCGGAAGAGCTTGTACCTCTGACACCTTCCCTGTTTTTGCAAGACATAAAACAAGTGGGGGTACCAAATCTGGATTACATCGATTCTCAGAAACTGAATGTGCGTGTAAATTACTGCAATACGTTGAGACAAGAACTGAGAAGTCGCTTCCGCAAGGAATATCTGGCTCAACTAGTGCAGAAGGCAAGCGCTTCATGTCAAAACCTAAAGGTGGGGGACGTAGTCCTCATAGAACTAGACAATAAAAAGCGTGTAATGTGGCCAATGGGAAAAATTGTAAAAATATTCAGTAGTAGAGATGGGGCTACCAGAGTGGTACAGGTAAAAACAAGCAGTGGATAAGGTAAAAACAAGCAGTGGATAAGGTAAAAACAAGCAGTGGATAAGGTAAAAACAAGCAGTGGATAAGGTAAAAACAAGCAGTGGATATTTGGTAAGACCAATCAAAAAACTGTATCCACTAGAAGTTTCAACTACCAGTGATCCTGTGCTAATTCTGGTAACTGAAAACACATCTAGATACGGTACACTCTTAAAACCAAGGACATGCTCTTAGACATAATGTACAATATAGACGTTTTGGACTTATATCCTCTTTTCTTTAGCAATGACTTTAATTAGAAGTTTATTCTTTATCAATCTCATTTTAGTATATCTGTCATATATACCGTATGTTAACCGAGTTTCTTTTATGTGTTTTCTGAACTAATACACAGTACTGTTTTGTTTTATTCGTAATGTTAGAAAATTTTGTGCAATGTCTGATTTTGAGAAAATCAGGGTGGGAGGATGTTGTACCTCTCATCATGCAGCGAGGATAAGTCTGGCAACAGCTGCAGGAAGAAAAACTTGGCAGTGCTGGAATGGCAACAGCAGATGATATTCTATATATTTTAATTTTGATTTTGAGTCGATGTTTTTTTGCGTCTTTTGCGATACTATTGCGTTATAATATTTGAGTTTTGGGTGAATGAAATGAAATCCACTGTCCCGCTGCGGTTATTAGTAAAATATACGTAGAAAATTAGCTGCGTTGGAAAGGATGAAACCTTGTGTTTGAATTTGCGGTATTTTTTCTTCTAAAGTTGCGTCGTGTTCAGAATATTATGCCAGGCTTATTCACGCTGGTGCAGATAAGTTCAAATTTTGTTATTGTGTTTATAGTGTATAACTTGCAAATATATGAATAGAATTCTATTAAATAAACACTTAAAATTCTGGAATGGTGTTTTAAAATTTTAGATGTAGAGTATTCATGTTGCTATGACGGAGACAGTGGCAGTCAGGTGTAAAGTAAAATTGTTGTTTGCTCCACGACATAACAATCAGAGTGGGTCCTATCAACATTTAAGACCCGAATGTCCAAAACTTAAGAATAGTACTGAATCTCCTGCTAATCTTAACACAGAATTAGTGCAAAACCAGAGGATAAATTTCTATTACCTTATACTAGTATGGGTTACGTAAATGGTCATAAAATTCCTATATTAAGGGATTCAGGTGCTACTATTGATATAGTGTGTCGCAAATACATCACGCCGGAAATGCTGACAGGTGAAGATGTGTGGGTGCAACAGCCATTAGATTTGAATCCAACCTGTTTACCATTGGCTGAGATCGAACTAAATTGCGATCTTGGGCGAGTAATAACTAAGGCTGCCATTATTAGAAATAAACTCGACAAAGGAAGGTATTTATTTAATTGAACTTTTGCACTGTTGCATAAACAAGGAAAGGAACCTGATAGTTGTCTTCACCAGGTTAATGCTGTCTCTACTAGAGCTCAAAGGAAAAGAGAAATAGCTGAAGAGAAGATCTGTCTGACAAGAAAAGAGCTTTTAGTTAAAAAAATGACGGATAAAATGGGCTTTGAAAGACAGCTTGTAGTTATACCTGAAAAACTGAAGCCGTCAATTATAAAGATGTGCCACGAAAGAACTTCTGGTCATTTGGGTGTCAAAAAGACCAAAGACAGACTTGCTAGATATTTTTACTGGACGAGATGTTACAAAGAAACTGAAGATTTTGTAAGAACCTGTGATGCTTGTCAGCGCGATGGAAAAGGAAATGACAAAAAGAAGGCTCCAATGACATTAGTACCAGTAATTTCCGAAATATTACGTATGTATACGTATATTTCATAATAAAAAGTTTTTCATGCATTGCTTGTTTTTATTTATATTTAAATTACATTGTTCATGGAAATTACTATAATTCTGCAGTTATGCTAATGATTTCTACTTAGATTTAATCAATAAATAAAATACATAAGGATTTTCGGCAGAATTATGAAAAATGAATTTTTATCTTACACATGTGAGCTAATCCATATTATTTAACTTTAAAATTTACTTTATTCTTTGCATATGAGACTTGGAATTAGAATTAGCATATATAAAAATAAGTTATAATCTAAAAACATATGTAAACATTTATTCACCTGTAATGAGTAAGGTACAGGAATTTGTATGCATACAACTCCTCAAAAGTAAAAAGCGTTATAAGCTAACTGAAGATTTTAGGCTTTATTCATAATTTGGCGTAATACGTTAATTAATTTTATGCTCTTCATAATTTTGGAATAAGAAATAGAAACATTTCTTTCTCAATATTTTGTGCAATATATGACATTAAAAACAATAGCATGATAGTATTTTATAATTACTTATTTTCGGAATCTCATAAATTGCAAATAAAGCTGAATAATTTTCATGTAAAAGAAAGTAAATTCCCATTTTTTTCTTATTTCAATGTATATTAAAATTTATTATTTGATTTTTTATGCATATTATGCTCAAGTAGACAAACTACCAGTAACATCAATTCACAAATTGTATTAAAATATTCATTTATAAGTAGCATTTTAGGAAGTTAAATCTAGCAAATTATAATACAGGTTTAATGAGACACATATATACAATCAGCTGTTTTAACACATTCAAATTTTCATGATTATAACATTTTTCAAGAAATATTTTTAATAAATTAATTTTCAACTATTATGATTATTTAATGGAAAATTTAGCTTACATAATTGCATGTTCTAATCTTGTGAACGAAAGCTATGAATAATCATATTTTTAATTAAAATATGTATACAAAATTCAGAATGTATATCATTATATATGATTTTTAAATTTCTTTTATAAAACTTGTAGAGACATTAGGTATTTTTTTGGAAGGAGGCAAGATGAAAAATATGCAACCGCCTTCACCGAGAACCGAACCGCGGACCTCTGGAATACTCGCCCAGCGTGCGCACCAAGAAGGCGGGAGAAATATCTTATAAACTAAGCATTTTTTTATTTCTCAAATCAAATTTTGAAAATTTCTGAAATATTTATTCAAAGTTTTAAGTACTTGAAAGACATTATTTTTTATTCAAAAACCAAGTTTTCAGTCTGAATTTCTTGCTATTCCGGTTTTTATGTATAAGTTGCATTGATTTCCTTATTTTTATTCCTTACTACACATAGATAAAGGCAAAAACTATGTTTCTGTAAAATAAAATATATTCTATGTATTCAAAGTAATTTCATATCAGAAGTACTGTGAGATAGTGATAGTGTAAAGTATTTCAGAATGTTAAATATTGTAACATGACACCGAGTTTCCAATATTTTAATGTAAATGAAATATATATTTCGTTAGATTTGGAAAGAAAAACTATATGTCCAAACAATGAAGATATGATTATCTTTAGACTGTGCTTTTTATTTCAGTGATGGTCTACTTTAATTCATAATCTTCTTCATCACCAGTAAATGTTTTTGTAAGTACATAGGTAGCAAATCTAAACAGATGTATATGTCAGATATTTAAAATCACAATAGCATGTTAAAAAATAGTGTAAAACATTTTTTCAAGAGATATTAACCAGAAATTTAAAACTTTACATCAGCCATAAACTTTACATACAGCAAATACCAATTTTTAGTTTGCAAATGAAATAAATATATAAAAATTGCATCATCAAGGAGTGAGCAGAGTATTATAACTCCTTGTAATGTGTGTGGTTTCACCCGAATATCGGGCAATATCTCGCTATCGAGAAGAGCGAACGAAGAAAGGGTCACTCCTTTCTTTGTGTGAGAAGGAACCGCTTTTTACTAGAGCAAAAAGTTGCTCCTTCGAGGTCGGTGCCATTTTGGCATTAGAGGGAGGTGGGATATCACTCCTTTGGAGTTGGATACTACTCTTTTGAATTTAGAGTGTATAAATTCAAGTATAGCTTGGGAAATTTTGCACAAAAAACTCTAATTTTTTGCATGTATGCCTAGAAATATACTTTAAGGTGATGACAAAACTTCTATGGATTATAATCCAGAATGTTTTTCGAGAAATTTATAAAAATTCCTAAAACATTTAAATTTTAAAATAAATCAGAAAATATATGCAAATTTCATTTGGACTGAACCTAAATTTCAAACTCTGGAAGAGGGAATCAATTCAGTTGAATAAAAGAAGATATTAATAAAGATATAGCAAATTTAATTAACATTAAAGAGCTTAAATTTCGAGAGCTAACTTTTCAAAAATTACTAGTGCAATTTTTACAAAACTTAGTAATTTTGCATAATTTGAGACGCAGAATCGAAAAAAAATCATTACATCATGTCAGAAAAGTCTGAGTTTGTGTCAAAATACCTAAATTAGTTCACAGCAATAATTAAGCATTTTATTTGTTTACAACTGAAGTTTCATAAAAAAAATTATATAGCTTTATGATGAATGAAATAATGGTATTGTATTTGTTAAATTCACATTTCATTCCTTGCAGCAATAGCTCATTAGAATAATGCTATATAAAAATATAATATATATCCTAAATCGCACTTTCGAGATATGAAAAACGATATTCGAGATATAAATTTTGTCAATCGGCCTAGTAGAACAGAAGATACAAAACTGTATTCAAAGGGCTTAACCCAGAAGGGCCATTAATTTCCAAATGGCATTTTGCGTCGATTCACTCTTCAAATTGTTGTCACCATATATTATCGCCATGCATTATATTTAAAGGAACTAAATAATGAAGAATCTGTATAAATGTTTGCCGCACTGTGAAGAAACAACGGAACCTAGAGCCATCCACTTTTGAATAACGTAGTCCTTTAACCGAACATCGGCACTTGGAAGCCCGAATTTTGAATTTCAAATACATTATCTATTTAAAATTTTGTAAAATTTTAACGAATTTTTGATTAACAAGCTCAACGATTTCAAAGCGACCAATGGCAATACTGTATGGGGGGGATTTTTTCCAGCTCGCGAGACTGTGAATCGGAAATTCTAAAGATATGCTGTTTTTAAATACTTTGTGATATTGCGGTTGAATCGAATTTTATATATTTTAAGTCTGAAGAACATGCTATTTTATTAATGAAGGTAACAGACAAAACGTTAAAAACTTACAAAATCTTGTGTGTGTGTGTATGTGTGTGTGTGCGTGCGTGCGTGCAGAATATACAAGTACCGTAGTTTGGGAAACATGATGCAGAAAAACAGTTTGTCTGAACATTTCGGAAGCCCACCAGCGGTCGCGTGCTGGTAGTTCGGTTGCTGAACACTGGTAGTTCAGTCTGAGGTTCGAATCCCGCGAATGGGCTGACTGCATGGGCGCTTTTGTGGTTTTTTGCATGTGTAACTTGTATACGAGCCAATTTCTTTTAAAAAGTCCTCCACGAAGGCATCCCTCCCCTTAGGCAGATAGCCCTAGTGTGTTTTGCCATAATTAAATAAACCAAACCAAATAAACCAAACTGAACATTTCGATGGCTCATCTATGTTTTTTACATCTGTATCCAATGGTGGGACTCAGCCAGTTCGGCAGTACTTGATGGTAAAATATTTTTCGTTTAGCAAACCATTTGCTAAAATTTGAATTGTATGCAGTTAAAAAATATTACAGTATTTTTATGTAATTTAAAGTTGCTTAATACGTAATAAATAAATATTGCTGTATTTTAAATATTACTTACTTAGAGAACTGGTACTAAAAATTTTGAAATCCTATCATTGTCTGTATTCAAATTTTTTTAACAAATATTCTACTAGCTATTAGATTATAAAATTGTATACTTTTCAAAGTCCATGTTCTTACCTACCTGTGATCACACTGCTTTGTTTTGTTAACTTATAATTTGAAAACTGGAAATAGCTTCCCTTAGAACCTATGCTTTTCTTATCTTCTTCGGCGGATTGCATTTAAGATATCGTTAACCAATATTTTCCCGGTAAAAATTATCAAATTTTCAAATTTATTCTTATTCTCAGATATGAAATTTTTCTCCTCAAAAATCATCTTTTATAAATCTTGCAAGTTTTTATCTTCTTGAAATACCAGTCTTAGAAGAATTTTGAGAATTCTCAGAGGATGTTCGAATAATCTGTGGCAAAGATAATCGGTATTTCAGTGTAGATAATTAGCTAATTAATTGTCTGATTGTGGAATTATAAAACACATTTCTTTTTTAATAGATTACAGAAAACTTGTAGAATATATCAAACTTCTCGAAACTGCAAATCAACTGTGCCCTTATCGGGATTTGGGCCATATGTATCCCAGTTTGCTGGCTAGACAAACTACAGTCTTACTGAGAGAACGCGCAACAGAATGTGTTAATTTCTATTCTTCCCGCACTTAAAGCGCGACTAGAAAAGCATAAAATCAGGTAATCTAATCCAGATAGTGACGAGTGTTATCATCTGCCATATTCTAACTTGAATGGCACTATAAAGTTTATTAACCTACAAGGATCTTAAGTTTTACTAATGTTTATTTTATTTTAAAACTTTACTGTCCTCTTTTATTTACCACTTCCAGCCAGAATAAACGCGTTAATTTGTTTATGTAAATTGTGCTTGCTTAATGCTTAATTATTTAAGTTGTGGCTTTCTGCCAAGAAGAGAGTTAGAAGGGAGAGAATGAGGCTTCTTGCCACTTTATTTCACGCATACTTTCAGTCAGTTGCTGTCCGCCTTTAAGGCCAACGGTTTAGTTCTCTTGAGGTAGTCCTTCTGTAGAGTAGTCCTTCTTGAGGTAGTCCACAGTTTGCGTTCTACATACATAATAATCTGAAAGGCCAACCTTAGTGTTATTCACCTGTGTAAAGCATTCGAAGTTAGCTCTTACTTAAATTTAGCTAGCTAGTAGTTCTTATTTTCTTATGTTCAAACCACAAGTGGTTGGTCTTTGTATCCCGAAGAGCGAGAGCACCTGTAAAGTGTCAAAAATAAAGGGTAATTAAACCCTTCTCTGTTATTCCTTCTACAATTTACAGAACATAGTCTCCAGTAGACTCACTGTTCTTTTCAGGTCACCTACATGTTCCCTAAACTGATTAGAAGATGAAGTAGTCTTGATAAACCGACAAGACGGAATATTGGTTGGTGTCGCTAAGTTCCGTACCGAAGCGTTCGAATGGGAGGCGGATCCATTCCCTGGAGTGCTTCCTATCCCAACTGGAGCATAGATGTGGTGAGGGTATACTTATGCCACCAGTGGAGAAGTTCTGATGTTCCTCTCCCTTCTTCCTGTCTTTGTACAGACTGTTAAATTTTTTGAATCGTGATAAATCAACTACACCCTAGCCGGAAATAGATTCACGGATCTTCCAGTCTGCTAATTGGAATGTGATTACAACATGAGAATGCTCGAGACATGCAATAATTTCTAGCAAACTCATTGGTTATTAGCCAATGAAATCACTTAAAAACTAGCTCTCCCTTTAAAATGCTACTTGCAGTGGCTAAAATGTTATACAAAAGCATGGCAAAAGGTCTTGGAATACTAATACTTCTTTCAAATGAGTACTACTAATAGCTTTCAAATGAGTACATAGGATTTGCATGGGTTTCTCATGTTCAGTGCCATTTTTATAGCATTGCAGATCCCTGGGCGAACCAGTGTGTTGAGTCCCTACGTCCCTACTACAAGTACTCACATAAATGAAATTCTTCTCCAATCTCTCATTAAGGGATTTATTTATTTCCCTCGAATGTTTTACCATACCAAGCGACTAGCAAAGCAAACCCATTCTATCTGTTACTAACAACTTTACACGGGCGAACTCAGCAATACATTATATAGTGAATATATAACTTGTAATATACTATTTTTCACTAGACAGAACATAGAAAACTTTTAGTTTAACATAGACAGAACACTTTTGTATAGAACAATTACTTAATTTTTCAGGAACAGGTCCAATAATAGAATACTGCTCAAGATGACAGCTTCAAACAGTATTATGGAGGGATCCAAAAGATTTCAGGGGAACACTTTCTTTGAAAGCAACCTTTAAAGTTTATTATTGAAAGAGAAAATGGAATAAGTTCCATTTTTTATTTTCTGATTTACTGATTTTGTTGGCCATATCATGTCCATAAATGCACACTTTTTAGATGCTAGGATACCATAACTTAATCAAATAAACCGAATTGAAATAATTGAAAATAATCATCTTCTTGCTGCTCTGTAAGAGGTATACCCCAAATTTTAATCATTTCTTTCATAATGCAAGGAAACAATACAGTAATAGTTATTCCTTATTCATAAAAAGAAAAGGTGGTTAATCGAAATCGAGGTTACATAAATGAAAGTTCAAATGTTATGTATGAGTATGTGTCATATCACGTGTATTCGTAACTGGCAGTAAATCGTGCTGCTTGGTGACAGTGTCTTGTTTACGAGGATTATACGTAAGCACCTTCTTCTCAGTATTTAGTCAAGAAATTTTGGAAATAGGAATCCTAGCTTGTCATAATGCCCCCCCTTTTTTTTTCTTTTTTCAAACAATGTGTTTTTTCCTGCAGCAAGAGAATTCTAAGCATTCCTTAATTTGCTTAAAACCACGATCTGTTCTTAGAAAGAAGTTTCCAAGCAAGGTCTGGTATTAAAGATACAGGGTAAGAGATACTACACTGTATAGTTAACACCATGATAATAATACAGGGTTATACGTTGTAAAACAATATTTTTCTCCTGCACAAACTGCCACCATGAGGTCATTTACTGTGTTTGTTGAAATCTGGCACTGGAGGACATTATCATGAAAGGAATTCCTATTTAAGATTCTTCTAGACAAATTCAGTGCAGCAAATGACTGAAAATTCTTCCATCTAAGCTTCATATAAGCTCTCTCAGCTTCGAAAATTCTTCACAGTTCCTAAAATGGGACCCTTTGTCTCTAAATTGGCACTCGTGCGGTAAAATACTCAACTAATCTAATTAATGAATATTTTCTATGCATAATTAAATAGAAGATTTCTGTCTGCCTAGAGCTTCTAACATACAGTTCTACAATCCTAGGTACGAGTTTTCAGAAATTAATGTAGGTCTGACGACATGACATTTTATGAATGATACTGTACATCAAGTCAATTCTCTCTCTCTCTCTTTTGTTATTTTTCTTTACTTTTTATAGATCTTATATTTTAACATATTTTTATACAGCTTTTTCCTTGGTATGATCCTTTCCTTGGTAAATGATGTGTCATCATTACACCAAGTAAGTTTCACAATACACACAACTATGTTTCTTGCAGTGATTGGCATCAATCAATTACAATACAGATTGATTAATAATTGAATTACAATGTAATTGCAAATGCAGGAGGTCTTAAAATTATGATCAATTCAATTTATATTCGACAAACTTTAGCAATAATTCTTACTAAAAAAATTAAGTTCAAAGTGAGAGATTTAAATTACGACCTTTACTAAATTTGACAGCTGTGCATTGTTCCTATTTCCCCAACTGCTGGAAACAGGCAAAAGTCATTTTACTGCCCAAGCCAGGAAAGGAAATTACAAAAACAGGTGGGTTTTGACCTATATAAGTCTACTTCCTGAACTAGGCAAAATTCTAGAATGAGTAATACTTAACAGGATGATTCCTTACTTAGATAATCTGGCACTCGAACCATTCGGCTTCTGAAAAGGTCTTTTGACCACTAAACAGTTGGTCAGACTGACTGAATTTATTGGAGAAGCTATCCACAATAAGCAATGTGTCGCTTTACTCATGCTAGACATGGCTTTCGACCGCGTCTGGCATGAGGGGCTAATTTATAAGTTAATCCACTTCAATTTTCAGTAGAGAAATCATTCTACTTCACTCATTTATCAATAGGAGAAAATTTTATGTTAGTTTCGGTAAGGACACCTCTAACAGCAAAAGTGTTACTGCCAGCGTCCTGCAAGGATCAATTTTATGCCCACTTATCCATTTATTTTACGTGGGGGACCTTTCCTAAGGTCTATATCCATGACAATCACTTTCTAGGCTGCTACGCAGATGATACCGCGCTAGCAGTCAAACATATGAGAGCAGAGCTTGCCATCCGTAAACTGCAGGATCTTATGCCACAGATTGAAACATGGTGCATTGTTATAAATGCCTAGAAATCTCAACTGTTAATCATCCACAGAAAATTATCCAGAACTCCTATAAATGCTAGATTACAACTTTTTAACACTGAAGTTCCAATTGTCAAAAAGGCCAAATATTTGGGCATTACCTTAAATAATAGACTCACCTGGACTAATCCCGTTACTAAGGTGGAAAGAAAAGCTATTGGTATTATGACACAACTTACACCATTCATAGGAAAGTATTCGTGCTTAGATCTGCACTAGAAAGATATAGTGCATCCGTAAAGTCATGGTGCACTTTTGGTCGGTCACAGGAAAGCAACAAAACAAGACAAAAATGTGGAAACTTTACCAAACAAATGGAAAACAATCCAAGTTTCCGTAGTATGATGTGCAAGCATGTGCACACACAGGTGATGATGCAACACCGCGAACTGCAAAGCAGCAGATCAGCCCATCCATGTCCACATGAGTCGAGATGTGGACCATACAAAGGAAAGTCCAGTGTGTTCTGTGGCTTGCCAAATTCAAATCCATGACCAAAGTGCAATGTGAATATCGTTGTATGTACAATTAACCACCATCACATAGAAATAACATTAATCGGTGGGTTAAGCAGTTGAAGGATAAAGGCAGTTTGTTGGACAAACACTGTTTCAACAGGCCATCAGTCAGTGATGAGTCTGTAGAGGCTATATGGAAGAGTTACTTAAGAAGCCCTTACAAACTGCAGCTGTTGCACGCTATCAAACCGACGGAGGATAGATCCAAACGATTTGCGTTTGCTACAGATATGCTGCAAGAAATTGCATAACATATTTCTGCAGAAGATTGTGTTTAGCGATGAGGCAACATTCCATGTTAGTGGACAAATTCATCGCCATAACATCAGAATATGGGTTGCCGAAAATCCTCATGCCTACGTAGAGTACAAACGTAACAGCCCTAAAGTGAACATGTGGTGTGGCCTGATGCATTACAAAGTGATAGGACCAGTTTTCTTTGCGGAATAGACTACGATGTCATCCTGACAAGCACGATAACAAGGATAATATTTTTCTTTTTTTTTTAATACTAAAAGAGTTTTAAATATTAAGGTATGTATAAAAATTGCTCACATCAGACATATTAAAAATTTGTATTTGCATAAAAAATAATAAATACAATACGTATGATGTTGAAATGCAGAAAACAATCAATTATTGTACTGTATTTTAAATCAATTTTTATATATATAATGGAAACTGAAAAACAAAAATATGCTGGAAAGGAAGGCAATTTTAACACATTAGGCAGGAGCATATAACTTCACTAGACGGTCAAACTCTTGCTCCTGTAAAAAAGAGAAAAAACACCTTTTTACTCTTATATTTTATACTTTTATTTTACTATCTACTTTAATAGGTTATGCATTTAAAAAAAAGGTTTTTATAAAGGAAATCACTTATAAAAAAACTTGCACAAGCTCGTATTCACTGCCCATGAACCTTGTAAGAGGTTAGACATTATTACTAAATGGTACCTTTATCTTCCTTGGTCAGAATACTTAACTTTAGTAGTGATGACAATATATTGGGTTTTAATGAACGTTTCCCACAACCACAAATATCGTTTGCACAAACAGTTCGTGTTGGCATGTTTAATCCTATTTTGTCAAATGAGTTTTGACATTTGAGATAAAGAAACTTGCTTGAGAACAATGGTTTGTGACATTTGTAAAACAATATTGTTATCATTAAGTAAAAGTGTCTGAAATGGAACTATTACACTACCAAAATAAAACCATCATTTACTTCCAGTTCTGTTGCAAAAATACAGCTACAGAATGTCACCAAATCACGTATACAGCTTTAGGTACTGATGCTGCATCACATGACACTGTGAAGGTTTGGTAGCAAAAGTTCAAAAACAAGACTATGACATTCAAGAAGTAGAGCACTCTGGCTGGCCTGTGAAAGAAGACCAGTATGCAACCACTCAAGAGCTTGCTAAAGAGTTAGACATTAGTGCCATATCTATCAGTCGCATTGTGCATCGCAAAAACTTGATGTGCAAGTTTAATCATGAGCTGACTGAAGCAAATAAGGAGAGGTGTTCAGGCCTGCTTGAATATCAATGCAAGGACAAAATTTGGGATGGGATCGTCACTTGTGATTAAAAGGATTTACTTCAACAACACAAACTGAAAAGGGGATTGATCAGCATTGGTGAGCCCATCAGTAGCATCACAAAGTGCAATTGGATTTACTTCAACAACACAAACTGAAAAGGGGGTTGATCAGCATTGGTGAGCCCATCAGTAGCATCACAAAGTGCAATTTGACTAACAAAAAGATTATGCTTTTTATCTGGTAGGATTGCCGTGGTATTATCCACAAAGAGTATGTGGAAAAGGTAAAGCCCTTGACAGTAAGGAGAGGTGTTCAGGCCTGCTCGAATATCAATGCAAGGACAAAATTCAGAATGGGATCGTCACTTGTGATTAAAAGGATTTACTTCAACAACACAAACTGAAAAGGGGGTTGATCAGCATTGGTGAGCCCATCAGTAGCATCACAAAGTGCAATTGGATTTACTTCAACAACACAAACTGAAAAGGGGGTTGATCAGCATTGGTGAGCCCATCAGTAGCATCACAAAGTGCAATTTGACTAACAAAAAGATTATGCTTTTTATCTGGTAGGATTGCCGTGGTATTATCCACAAAGAGTATGTGGAAAAGGTAAAACCCTTGACAATAAGGAGAGGTGTTCAGGCCTGCTCGAATATCAATGCAAGGACAAAATTCAGGATGGGATCGTCACTTGTGATTAAAAGGATTTACTTCAACAACACAAACTGAAAAGGGGGTTGATCAGCATTGGTGAGCCCATCAGTAGCATCACAAAGTGCAATTTGACTAACAAAAGATTATGCTTTTTATCTGGTAGGATTGCCGTGGTATTATCCACAAAGAGTATGTGGAAAAAGGTAAAGCCATTGACAGTAAGGTGTACAGTGAAACGCTAGTGCATGTCGATGCTGCTATCAAGGATCTTTTGCCACACTCACCATACAGACTCGACATCTCTCCTTCAGACTTCAACCTTTTGCCACATCTGCACCCACATCTTGCTGTCACTATTTTCCACTCAGCACAGGACGAAACTGATCTGCTTTTGGATGCTAAGCCACCAAGTTTCTGAGTCGAAAGCTTTGAAAACTACCAAAAGGTTGGCAGAAAATCATCTGGGTAGTTATTACTACCCGCATTAAAGATGCAGCTTTTATTTATTTTTTTTTTTTTTCCTAACTTTATTAAGAGCGTTTTTTGGTGCAAAAACTTTCGTTACAACCAGATATTAATAAGATGGTAAGAATAATAAGATGATAAATTAATAAGATGGTAAAAACATTAGATCAAACATTCTGATCCATAATCTTAAAATTTTTTCTTATTATTATAAATATTGCATGCAACTGCTAAAATAATACATACTTTAATTTTGTATTCTTTCACAAAAGGATGTTCAGTGTGAGAGTCTTTAAGCTGATTTAAATATCTTACACTGACCTAAAGAAAAGGCAAAATATCACATTCTTAAAGCTTAAACTTTTCTATAACAAATACATATTAACATAAAATACAGGATTATTTTGCTTTAATTTTTTTTCATTTAAAAAAGAAGGAAAATATAAAACAATGTGAACAATGGAAAATATTTTAAACAGGTATTGAAAATGCATGTTTAGTTATTACTTAACACTACACATGTTCCATGTTATGAGCTATGTTCACAGGCATCTTAACATTCAGCAAAAATTTTGCAAATATCAGCATAATGTTCCTGAATTTAATTAATTCCTGTTACTTTAGAATACGGACTTCAAGACCATTGCTTCCAACATAACAACTGCTGCAGAAAAAGGTTGAATTCTCTCTCCCTCTCTGCATTCATGAAAAAAGTTATGATTGTAAAAGAGGGAAAGATCATTATAACATATAAGTGCCTATTTTAAAGTAGTCGACTACAAAATCAAAATGAAAATGAGGGGGGGGGGACATTGCTATTTCAGTTAGTAACTTTTTTGGGTTAAAAATGAGTTAACATAGATGGACCTACTAACTTTTGTGGTAATCTGATATAACTGTTTTATCTTTACGTTGGGTGGAAAATGTTTGGCAATCATTTCTAAAATAGCTTCAAAGAGTTTTTCAGCCAGAACTACTTTTTTTGAAGACCATATGAACTCTGCTAAGTATAGAGTATGCTGTACTCACATGTCCGCCATTTTAAAAAACCTCATACACACTCAATATTTTGCACATGAATCCACAAAATTGAATTTGTGGTTCACTTTGAAAAGCTTCAAACTGGATTTTTTTTTTTTTTTTTTATTTTTTTATTCTGTTTTATAGGTGGCCCAGGAGTCAGAATAAATGGTCATTTCTATTTAATATTTTCTTTGACTGCATCTAATGTGGGTTTTCAGTTGGCCACTGTAACAAGAAAAGTTTCTTCAATTTCCCAGCAAATACCACAAAAAATTCACCGAGGTGCCAGAGCGAAGCCAATATTACTTTTTTTTTTTTTTTTTCCCTTTCTGAGAAATGGCTTTCATCACTTCCCCACTCAATGACTTTACATCTCATAGAAGAATATTTCTCTCAAATAATTGTTATCTCTACATATAATAAAAGAAAGAGTCTGTCTGTGTGTCAGTGTGTGTCTTTCATTCGCACTGTGCGTAAGCTAATAGACCCATGGCTACGAAATTTGGTACATAGGTGCATCTAGACAAGAGCCAGTGCACCTCATAGCGATTTTTCGAAATTTGAATCCGAATTTTTTTATTTTATGTTTTGTGACGAAATCGCGTCATTTTGAGACATAATGGGCTATAGAAAGGCGAGATTTTACTGTACACACTCCATTTTCACATTGTCATGAAACATAGGCACTTAGCTGTTTTATGAACTTAAAATAAATTTTGTGTTTCAATAAACCAATTAAATACGAATTTATTTAACAAAGTGAACTTATGACCTTTTGAACGGGATTTTTTCTAAAAAAGTTTATTTTTAAAAATGTATAGTTTATTTTTCTTTGATTTTTGGACACGTTATCCTTGTGACTGCTTTTACAAAAAGAATTTTGGAAAAATGATAATATTTTGTATTTTTAAATAATTTTTTAAATGAAGCTTCCGATTACACTTCTTACATCTTTAACCCCTTCGTGCCGACTGTCACGTCTACGTGCCAGCAACCAACACACTCACTTCCCGGCCGACACGCAGGTGTGCCAGAGCGTTTTCCCGGTCAGCCCCGACTGCCACGTATTTGTGCCAGTGTCCTGGAACGTTATAAAAACTATCATTTCTGCCACAAGATGGCACTGTATGTCCATATGGTTTCAGATACATGCACATTAGACCTTCTACTCGAAATGAGAGAAGCATGACTCACATACATGTGTTTTTAATTATATAAACAAAAGGGGAAATAAATGTTTCCGAATGGCATGATTTATGATGTCTCTTTAAATTCGCACGTGGTAGTTGTTTATTGTAAGTAGAGAAGTTTTGTTTTCGCTAGTTGTTTATTGTAAGTAGAGAAGTTTTATTTTCGCTAAAGCGCTGGGTATTTCGGTTTAAATTAGATCCTCTTAGACGTGAATTCTTTCTGTTTTTAATAGAAACAGACCGAATAAATATTTTTTAATAGAAAATTTGTTAGATGTGAATTCTTTCTGTTTTAGAAAATAATTAGATCTTGTTAGATGTGATTTCTTTCTGTTTTTACCGTTGCAATCACACCAAGATCAGCAGAATCATTAAATCCACTCAGATTAACTGAAAGACATTTTCCAAAACTTTGTTCAGAAGAGACTGATAAGAAAATGAGACGACGATGCTTCGTCTGTTTACATTCCCGGAAAAATCCTCCAAAACGGCAAATGAGTTATTACGAGTGCAAGGAATGTAACGTAGGACTGTGTGTAGATCCCTGTTTTCAAATTTTTCATACGAAAAGAGAATTTTAAGTAAATTTTTTTGATAAAGTTGTTCTGCAGAGTAAAAATTCTGCGCAGAATTTTTTTTTAGTTTCTTTCATGTTATTTTTTGCTTATTTTACTGTTTGTAAGATATTGTAAAGTTTTGCATGATTTTTTTTTCCTTCAACAGAAAGTTGGTTAATTTTTTTATTAGGATAATTAATATTTGTATGAAGGGATATAGCTTATTTAATTGTAATTTTTTTTCTTTTGAAAATATAAGATAAAATGTCATTAAATTATACTTTGCTTTTCAGAAATTTTTGTTTTTTGTATTATGTTATTTATTGCTTATTTCACTGTTTTTAAGATATTGAAAAGTTCTGAGTGATTTTTTTAGGAAACAAAGTTCTTAACCTCCTTTATACAATTTGAGTTCTTAATACTTTGCAAAGGGAAATTGGTTAATTTATTTATTAGGATAATTAATATTTGTATTAAGGAATATTGCTTATTTCATTGTAATTTTGTTATACGTAAATAACTTTTTTTATGAAGTTGTTCTGCAGAGTAAAATTCTATGCAGTTTTTAAATTTAACGTTTGGTGTTCCCTTCAGCCATTTTTTCGGTACATTTAAAAGCCAGACAAAGGCTGGCAGCAAAGCTGCTAGTAGTCTATAAAAGTAATAGTAATATTGAATTCTTCCAAACAAAATTTTATTGAAGTCATTTCCTTAGACCAGCAGTAGATGAACCTGATGGGAGTACCAAATGACAATCTACTTGCTGCAAACCAGTTGCTGACTCACATTCCTACCAATTTTATGCCATACACTCATTGATGAACTAAAAAAAAAAAAACGTCATTTTTTGCAAATTAGAACAGTGATAGTTACATGGCAATATAGTACACTCTTGTAAGAAGCTAATAACATCACCTGCGTTGTTTGGTAGATCCCATAGACCCACACCTACAATTAAACTATAAACTCGGGGAGGGGTAAGGAAACCCTGTTTTCAAAGCTGCAGCTTACAGGCATTCTTAAAACTGTGATGTCATATGGTTGCAACAGCAATTAATTTGTGTTGTGGTGCCAAAGTTAGCAACTATTCACTCTTTCTTAAAGAATTCTGGCTTTTCTTCCATTGACACGCAAGTACTTAAATTAGCTTATCTAGAGTGAATAATTCAGGAAAAAATAAAATGAAGGGCAAAACTACAGGTTTTACAGACTACTACTTGTTCTCAAACTATAATTTGTAAAAAATACAGGTTTTTAACGCTGATTACTGATAAAAGGAAATTTATTTGATGCAAAGTAACTTAGGTGGCAATGTGAATACAATTTGCAAATTTCATAAAGTTGCTTATTTCAATCTGACTGTAATCACTACAGTAATGAAAATGTAATCCAGCCATTGTAAATGAGATCCAGCTTTTTAATCTCCTACTTTCATTCTTACTATCTGTCAGCCCTTTTCAATGTTCCTGTTTCACAAAATACTATTGTTTTAGTGATATGTAATTTGATGCAAATTCCATAAAGTTGCTTATTTCAATCTGACTGTAATCACTACAGTAATGAAAATGTAATCCAGCCATTGTAAATGAGATCCAGCTTTTTAATCTCCTACTTTCATGCTTACTATCTGTCAGCCCTTTTCAATGTTCTTGTTTCACAAAATACTATTGTTTTAGTGATATGTAATTTGATTACATGGGAATTCAAGCATTCTTGATGTTTTAGAAAATTTTAGTTTCTTACAAGAATGTAATTTATTTCTTACAGGAGTGTACTATATTGCCAAGTAGCTATCACTGTTCTAATTTGCAAAAAATGACTTCTTTTTTTTTTTTTTTTTTTTTTTTTTTTTTTTTTTTTTAAAGTTTATCAATGAGTGTATGGTGATTTTGAAATAAGCTGATAGCTTAGATTTTTATTATTTAATCTTTACAGACCTATAAAGAAAATGATAAATAGCAACTTATCATAGGGTGGAACCCATCTAAACTAATAGAACAGGACAGAGCATGTGAAATATGCATCTAGCCAATACACCAAGATCCAAACTCAGATTAGATTCACTTAATTCTTGATATATATTAATCACGGAAGTTAATGTTTTTATCAAATTTGGCTCATCTTTCTCAAACATTACAATTTTAGGTACTTGTCAGATTTAAGCAATTAAGGAAAATATGTCACAAAATTTAGGCATTTATACCTCCTCTCCTCCCCCCCCCAAAAAAGGCACATTTTATACAATGAAATTTTCTTTAAAAATGCTTAAAAGAAAACTTAATTTAGTGATGGTGCAGAATAGGCTACTTTAAAACACCTCTTGAAAACCATTTGTTGCTAATATGAGTGATTATAACTCAAGACAACATTCATTATCTGAGGCATTTTTTGCTCAAATAATATGTTTGTAACAAGAGGCAATTGTTATCTGAAGCTTCACTGTATTGTAAAAAAAAAAAAAATGCCAAATAATTATGTACACTGCGGCAAAAAAAAAAAAAAAAAAAAAAGAGGGGACGGTTCTATATCTCCCGTTCTATTCGGCCGATTGACGAAATTCAACTTGCGTTTTTCATGTTTCAAAAGCACGACTTACGATATGTATTAGATTTATATATAGCATTGGTCCAATATAGGTAATTTGACACAAAATCGGACTTTTTCCGAAATGACATGCCAATTTTTTTCCATATTTTGAGTCTACGATTCGAATTATGCCAAACTGTGAAGTTTTTATAAAATTTGCACGAGTAGTTTTTAAAATATCAGCTCTCAAAATTTTAGCTCCTCGATGATAATTGAATTTGATATATATTTATTAATATTATTTTTTATTAAACTTACTTGATTCCTTCTTCCAGAATTCGAAATTTAGGTTCATTCCAAACAAAATTTACCCATTTTTTTACAGTTTATTTTTAAAATTTGTATTTTTAAATAATTTTTATAAATTTTTTGAAAACAATTTTTACCATCATCTGAAAGTAGATGTATTTATTTCTAAGCATACCCAAAAAAATAAGTTTTTTATTCAAAATTTCTTAAGATATATGTGAATATTGGTGCATTTTGAAATTTAGCATGTTTGTTACAAGTGATAATAATGCCAAATATGGTTTATGCACTTTGCTAAAATTATTTGAAATAATGAACAATGACTTTTTTCCCACTCAATTACAGTTAAAAAAAAGGAAAGGAAAAAACGTTGCCATAAGTTAAGAAGTTTGCGTAGTGAATTATTCTTGGTGCAACTGAAAAAAAAATACGCAGAGATAAATTTTTACATTTCTCCATAAATTTAGCACAATTTTACAAAATTTAATATTTATGCATTATTTGAGACTCGGAAGCGAAATATGGAAAAAATTGGCATGTCATTTCAGAAAAAGTCCGATTTTGTGCCAAAATACCTACATTAGAACAGTGCCAAAATACCTACATTAGAACAGTGCCAAAATACCTACATTAGAACAGTGCCAAAATACCTACATTAGTGCCAAAATACCTACATTTATGCCAAAATACCTACATTAGAATTTTATTTTAAAGTCAATCTTCTGCATCCGCAGTTTGACAATATTCATTTCTCAAGAATCATCAGAGATTGTAAAGATTACTTCCCTGCAGTTGACAATACTAATGATTGCATTTAAATATCAAAGGACCTTAAGCAACTTGCTCACTAACCACGACGAAATAAATGAAACTGCAGAATGACATTGTAAGACACCAATTTACAGCAATTACGTAGATTCTCATCACCAGCACATAATTACTGGCAACCTGAATATCATACAAAACCATCAACTAAAAACAGTAATGAGTTATAGTACAAAATTTAGACCAGTCAGAAACTTGACTACAAATTACTGTTACAAGACTTTCGAAAACAACATCAACGAATTTATAGTTAAAGCAAGCTATCAACTGAATTTACCCATAGATACCTTCTTAAAATGGAAAGCTAAAATTCTTCAACGCATATCCACCGAAATCAGTCACTTCAAATTTAAAAGTACACTGAATTGGTCGCAACTTACATCAGATATTAATAAATTAAAACAGCTTTTTACTATTACAAAAATAGATAAAACAACTAATAACTTTAGCATTATATGAAAACAATTCTACGCTGAAATTATTCATAAAGAACTTCTCAACGCAACTACTTATCAATTAGCCAACCTTACAGAAACATCTATAATAAACAGGATTAAAACTTTTCATAAGAAACTCAATATTACTTTCAATGCAAACTACAACAGATTTACTAATCTTTATGAGATTCCCAAATTCCATAAAACACCATTAAAATTTAGATTTATAGCTAATGGAACTAATAATTACAAGAAAAATGTAGACTATAATTTTTCAATTCAACTTAATAAAATCTGTAAATTTATTTTCAATGATTGTAACACTAATCATAACTATTACTGGATCATTCATAATAACACTCCTGTCATTAATACCATTCAAACCATTAACATCCAAAACATTAACTGCTATGATTTTGAAAACTTATATACCTCACTTCCTCTAGAAGAAATCTATACCAGTCTACTTGATCTACCTAAACTTTTCCCTAATATACTCAATATCATGACTCTTGACAAATGGAAAACCTACCTAAAATGCACACTTTTTCATAACTACATCAAGTTTCAAAATCAACTTTTTAAACAAGTCAGAGGATTGCCAATGGGCTTACATTCTAGCACCTCGATCTGTAATATCTTTTTATTTGTCAAAGAATTTAACTTCCAAAAAAATCTACAACCACAAGAGTTAAATTACTACAAACGCACCTACAGATATATTGATGACCTTATTACAATTAATAATTTTAATAAAATTGAACACTCCGAGATTTATCCAAATTGTCTTACACTTAATAAAACTAATAATTCACAAAATAGCATAGACTTTCTAGATCTTCAAATCATTAACTACAAAAAAATTTTACTTTTTGACAAAACAAGAAACTTCAATTTCAATACTAACAAATTAATAAATTGGAACTCCAACATATCCAAAAAAGTAATTAACAATACTATAATTAATCAAATACAACGAATTAAAACTATATGCACAGATACAATAGATTTACAACGCGAAATTTTGATCTACATTTGAAAAATGTAGACTATTATTTTTCAATTCAACTTAAAAAAAATCTGTAAATTTATTTTCAACGATTGTAACACTAATCATAACTATTGCTGTATCATCCATAATAACACTCCTGTCATTAATGCCATTCAAACAATTAACATACAAAACATTAACTGCTATGACTTTGAAAACTTATATACCTCACTTCCTCTACAAGAAATCTATGCTAGTCTACTAGATCTGCTTAAACTCTTCCCTGATATGATAACGATTATGAGTCTTAACAAATGGAAAACCTACCTAAAATGCACACTGTTTCATAACTACATCAAATTTCAAAATCAACTTTTTTTTAAACAAGTCAGAGGACTACCAATAGGCTCTCATTCCAGTACCTCGCTCTGTAATATCTTTTTATTTATCAAAGAATTTAACTTCCAAAAAAATCTACAACCACAAGAATTAAATGACTACAAGCACACTTACAGATATATTGATGACCTTATTACAATTAATAATTTTAATAAAATTGAACACTCCGAGATTTATCCAAATTGTCTTACACTTAATAAAACTAATAATTCACAAAATAGCATAGACTATCTAGATCTTCAAATCATTAACTACAAAAAAATTTTACTTTTTGACAAAACAAGAAACTTCAATTTCAATACTAACAAATTAATAAGTTGGAATTCCAACATATCCAAAAAAGTAATTAACAATACAATAATAAATCAAATACAACGAATTAAAAATATCTGCACAGATACGATAGATCTACAACGCGAAATTTTGCTCCTTATTAAAATTCTCAAAAATAATCTAATTCCCATTCAATTTATCAACCATTGCCTTAAAAGAGCAGGCGGTAAATACTCACTCTAAATCATTTAACTGATAGGGATATGATAATTTGTTCCTAAACCTGAGAAGGTGGTATAAGTTGGATGACTGTCAGTTGGAAGATTTGTATATAGTGTAATTACTCAATTGTATATATTGTAAAAAGCTAATTGTCTTCAGACATATACTGTTACTATACTGTTACTAAAAAAATGGGCCTATTTCATGCCTTTAGTCCGTCTATCAACTCTTGGACAGTGAAAATTCTTAATCATTGCGACACGACAATTAGCCAGAAATTAATTAATTTCCATTCACTAGTATTTTCAAAAAAATCTTAACAGACAGTCTCTCTCAGATAAGAACTCCACAAAATACATCCCTCAATTCCAAGTCCCACCCACTACCATAAATTACTTCACCCAAGTCTTACCGACTGATATTATTCAAAGCCCCTACTGCCGCTAAGAATTTTCGGACACTCTACACTTCTGAGTCAGACACGAAGAGAACACTTTGCCAACTCCCCCACTAGAAAGAATGTAAGTTACTTAATACCATTTCTGGCCTTTATATCTTCATGTACATTCACTGATCTTATTTATATTATTTTCTATATTATTTTTATATTATTTTTATATTGTCTTTGATTTGTTTTTACAAAGTTTGCATTATTTATCTTATTTTGTAATCTTCTATGTTTATTTCAACTTTACTTTGAATTCAATTTCATAATGACAATTTCCAATGTTTAATTTCTACAAATAATATAGTACTCAAATACATAAACATGAAAGTGTCGAGGACGGTTACTCGAGTTAAATAGGATTTCTCTACAGTAATTGATTTTTACTCCAAATTGAATTGACTAAAATGCTTCATAAGAATAAGTTCTTTGAGTATCAGCATTGGTTCATAATTCCTTCTATTCGCGGAAATATTTGGCCTGACTAGAATTGCCGGTTTGGCTTTAACTTATAACTCGAGTAAAGACGAAACACTTTCGTATTTACGTATTTTTATCAATTATTGTTCATTGAACGGGAGTTGGTTTGTTCCCCTCGAAAAGTCAACTAATTTCCGATCAATGACAATGATTACATGTTTTAATTTTTCCTTTTTACAATTGAAATTTTATTCTTCATGATGATTTAACTCCAGTCCCTGTTAAAACATTATTAACATTTTACTTTCAAATTACTTCAAAACATCTTTCAAAATATAACTTACCAGTATGGATTCACACTTTTAAAATAATTCTACTTTAATTAAACTTAGGAGATAATATAATCAATTAATCAATACTGTTTAGGAAATACATTAGAACAGTGCTAGGAAATACATTAGAACAGTGAACATAAATCTAACATATATCCTAAGTCGTGCTTTCAAGACATGAAAAACACAATTTGAATTTCGTCAATCGGTCAAGTAGAACAGAAGATATGGAACTTCCCCCCCCTTTTTTTGCGCAGTGTACATTATGATTCACATAATTTCTTACCTAAGTTTTTGAGTAACTGTAGTAGAATTCCAGTGATCCATGACGACTGAATCTGTTAATATCCGTAATCTGCACTCTGTTATCAGAGTAAATGAACAAAATTTCAAACTTTACAGGATTTGTTTCTTCTATATAATGAAAATAAAACTTTTTTGATAAAAATGCCATAGTTTGATGAAAGCAAATTTAATATTGAAATTGTGTGCCCAAAACAGCATTTTTTTAATAAATGAGGATCATTAATCTCAGCCAGTTTTTTTGCTTTAGGTAAATCTCCACTCACAGTACATTTTACATGATCTTTTAATATTAATTTTGAACCCATGAGGAAAATTAATTTTAAATTTAGGTGGCATTTGTCAATAATTTATTCATGTAAACCTCTTTAGTCACTATATTTAAGCTAATATGCACTTCATTGTTGTTGTTGTTTACATTCCATGCAATAAGCAAGTACCATCATTGGATAATAGGAAGAGATTCTTGAAATTAGCCTTGTAAAGATTTTTCTAGCACTAAAAATTGAAAACATGGTAAACAAAAGTATACTATAGGAACACAAATATATTCTTTAGAATCTCGGTTCTAGATTTTTTTAAGCATTTTTAATCCAATTACACATACTTAGAACATAATGACAAAATCAACAAATAAATTTCAATTTAGAGAAATGCTTAATGTTAAGGATTTTGCAAACAGCATATTTTTTTATCTCATTTAAAGGTACAAAAATTATTTTGAAAGCAATTCTGTTAGCGGAATTTTTTTTTTCGTAAAATTCAATGCATTTTTGAAAGTCTTCAAAAAAATTTTAGCCCTTCACATTTCCTCTTTTCTCCTTCCCCTTCCTTTTGGGGATTCATTATTATATCTTTATATTTAATAAATGTTGATTAAAATTTTAGCCCTTCACATTTCCTCTTTTCTCCTCCCCCCTCCTTTTGGGAATTCCTTATTATATCTTTATATTTAATAAATGTTGATTAAATAATTTTGTTATGAGTATGTTTTATTAGATATTCATGAGTAAACAATCTATATTTATGCAGAAATTAAAAAATAAATGCACACAAAACTCAAAGTCTATCTATTTATCCTGTAAAATCCGCTACTGAACACCACTCTTAGTCCTGAGGAGTGTGGATTTTTTTTAATTCTACCACATATTCTTTCAAGGCATGAGCACAAAAAAACACACTGCAAAACACTTCCCCCCTGCCTTAAGATCATACACAGTTGAGTGTATCAAAAGGAATGTGTGAACCAGAAAAATAAGTGAAATATTAGTGTTAGAATATTAGTATTCAAATAACAGAAATTTATTCTTTTGATAATGAAAAATATTTATTTATATATATATACATCTGATATATAAATTTCAAAATTTCAAAATAAAATAAAACCAACGATTCAACTTATGGGCTGTAACACTTCACTTTTAAATAAAATGGTACATGGACCTGCTAAAGAAGATCCTACCTATAAATGTTAAGGTGCACAGATATTATACATTATGGAATGTAAATCAGCAACCTCATATTTTGATATGATGTGACTTTATTTGCATAATAAATACAATAAGATCTGCATTAAAGGATTACAAAATATAAATAAATATAATGAATATTTAAAATATAATTAAAATTAAACAAATAAAAAATATACCTCTGTTGTCTTCCCAAGATGCTGAGACAAAACAACCATATTTATTAGAGTTTCTGGACAATTTGGATCCTAAATTAAAAACAATCCATAATATTAAAACTAGATTTTGTATGAATTTCACAATCAAACACAAGGAATCAATATCCTCCCAAAACATAAATTACTTCAACTAAAGAACATGCATTTTTAAATATAAAATTCTTGAATATATGGTGGAAGTCCTCACTGCAGTGATTGCAACATTCATCTCTGCTGTGCAATATGCATATGTGCTCATCACAGTGCAGGGATAAAAGCTTGATCTTTTCCGCAGGTGGACTTGCGTGTTAATGTTTAAATATTTTAGCTTTTTGTGAGATGTGATTTCCTTTTAGTGAATGTTAAGTAAAGTTAGTTTTAACTGTTGCCTAAAGTTTTGTTATAGGCCTTTCTGTTGAGCTTCTGATGGAGTCTAATTGCGATAAAACAGCACAATATTTGATGACTGATGTACGAACTGCACCACACGTTGCAACTACACTTGCCTTGAAGACTGGTTGTGATTTCACCCATGATTTTGTATGGAAGACGCTTCTCCAAAATCTTGTGGTTCAGAACTTATCGAATGAAATATGGTGCAGTTTTAGGTGCTGCTGGAGAAAATTTTAAAGCAACCTGGATGGATTTTTGATTTCATGATGATATTATGTGCAGTACAAAAGATTCTTAAGAATATTTTGGTGACGATTTTCATCAATTTGTATGTCAGTGCTGAAACTGTATTACCTTTAAAATTATCAGTTTTTTTTTTTTTTTTTTTTTTTTTTTTTTTTTTTTTTTTTTTAAATGCAGGTAGGATTAAATTATTTTTTCATGAAGTGTTTTGCAAAAAAAAAAAAATTACTGATAGTTTTATTGAATTTTTAATGATTTCTAGAATATCTTTAAAGTGTATACTTTTATTGTGAATATTTAATAAATGTATCCATAATATATATGTTACTCTACATTATTTATATAATATAAAGCGAATATTTTTATTGTGCGTTCTTGGCATTCACTGAAGACAGTTTTTCTTTATTGATAATGTGAACAGTACATTTTTACCAAGTGAATATTTTACATTTTGTTAAAATTCATGTATTTTTCTTCTCATGTGTATGCCAAACAGTTATAGATGCATGATAGGTCTTTTATCCTTTTCTACTATGCTTTAGTAGTGATATTTTTCTTGTGTTTGCAATTAGAATCACATATCCTTTCTAAATTTAATAGTCATGTAGTGTAATGAAAATTCTACTGATAATTTTCTAACTGGAAATAAAGCAGCTATGCAGGTATATCGCATGTTTCAGGAAAATCACTGCCTTTTTGGACAATAAGCCCTACATTATCATTTGTTAGAGTGGAATTGCAATTTTCCCTTTCCAATATAACTTTGGGTTTAAGAAAATTAACTGTGTTGTTCCTGCTGTTAACTCAGATATATTTAATTCTGTTAATAATATCCTTTTAAAACCTCTTGCTACTGGAAAACTTGATATTCTAAAACAAAGATTTTTGGGGGGGAGGGAAGGAAGCCCCCACACCTTCTGCAACACCTGTAAGTTTTTCGACGTGGTAATAAAACCTTTACCATAGCTACAAAAGGATGATATCACTGTGTCTATCGACAGAGTAAAGCCTCCGTATCTAGTCTCAGATGATGTATCTGAACCTCCTAGCTTAACTGATGTGGATAAGGTCTCATCACAGCAGCCAGCCTATCCAGTAAACGAACAGCACCTGAAAAAAGTGCTCAAATTACCAAAAGTGTTGCAAATTACCAAACTTGTTCAAGACGTCGTGTTCACTTTCCCAAATAATTCATGCAAGACTAATTTTTTCCTTCTCTTTTTCAGATTTTTAGTGCATTTTTTTTTCCAGGAAGGGAGATGGTGTGGGGCTACTTCCCCCACACCACACACACACATTTCTTCAGCAACTCGAGTTCTCCTCACGCATGCGAGATAAGAATCTCATCTCTACGTGACTGCAAAAAGAGAACTTTTGCCTTCTGTTTTTTTTACGAGTCTGTGCACATACTGTATTCATCACTGACATTTATGTTATCCTAATGCTAAGTATATATTTTGATTTATTAAAAGATTTTTTTCTTTTTTCCTAAATGGGTGTTTAGTTAATAAGACCCCAGACTGACTGCAATACATTCTGAAAGCAAAGTGCCAAATATTCACAATCTGTTGCAAGATCTTGAGCTTGGTGACCTGGTTATTGACTCATACATACACTTAGCAGGTGATATTGCAAGTGTACCCTTATTAAGATCTTACTGGCTTGGAAGGCTGCCCAATAATACACAATCTATTTTGGCTGCTCTCAGTGAAGATAATTTGAGTAAATTGGCTACGGTCGCTGGCAAAATCACTGAGCTCGCATCTCACTCCGTGTTAGTCGTGACTACTGGAGCCAAATGAATCTGCTACAACTCCTTTGGAACTTCAAATAATGTAACTGACAAAGAAAGTTGTTAAATTAACATCTGGCCTGAGACATAATTATCACAGTCCTAAATGCAATTTCAATCAGATACTAGCACATTAGGTCACGAGAACACATATAAATCACTATAAGGAGTAAAGAGATGACCTTAGTTGCTATCATGCAAATTTTAGCAAGCTTGCAAGGAATTGTCAAACCGCTTGCTATATAAGGTGGTGGTCTTCAGGTGAATTGTATACTTTTTGCCGACCCCCTATCAAAATTAAAATACTTAATTGATACTGGAATGGATCTGTCGATATTACCAAAGAAGTATGCTCAGCATCCTAGGCCTTCTGAGGATCTTTTCTGTTTTGATCGCCGCAAATGGAACTCAGATTCCCACATTTGGCACTAAATGTCTTACTTTGAATTTAAATTTACACTGTACCTTTATTTGGTTATTTGTTGTTACAGGTGTAAATCAACCAATTTTGGGTGCTGATTCCTAAGAAATATGGATAACTTGTTGGCATTGGTAGTAATTGCATTATGAATCCCGGGAATGGTTTGTCATCGCAAGGCAAACTGCATCAGTTTGTTTGATTTAGCATATACAGTACAAAGTCTGTAATCCGGACTCATCAGGACTTCGGCGATTCCGAATTAGGGGTTTTTCTGGATTATAGATCATCAATTTAAATCTGGTAAGATGGCATGCAGAAATTATACAATTAAAAATATGAAACCATAATTTATGAAATAAAGAGCAATTATGATCTAAAGGGTATCAAAATTTACAAAAAAAAAAAGCCTAATATTTTTTTGTTTACTTTATTAAATATTTCTTTCAATGTAAGTTGTTTAAGATGCTTCCACAAAATATTCAAAAAGTTCCTTTTTCTTTTTTCTTGTGTCATACAATGCAATATTCCTCGCATAATTTTCAGATGGATATGCCTTTATCCATTTTTTGCAGCAATTCCACTTTCTGATTGATGGACATCGAAACATGCTTTCGCTTTGTAGATCATTTGGCAGCTTCAGAATTGTACTCTTTTTGACATAATCGCTTATAATCGCTCATAATCGCTCGCTTTGACATAATCGCTAATAAAGTTCAAGCTTAATTTTTATAAAATTGCTCTAACAGTCTGCAAAAAATAATAAGCCGGATCCAATTAGAAGATTAAGGAACAGCGCAATCTGCAACACTGAAATGCCTTAGAATCAGTAAAGATAATTTTAGTCTATCTTATACCGTCTGTTATACATTAAACGCATTACGTGCATGCGTGAAACATAAAAAAAAAAGTTTGTGGCTTTGAGGTCCGGATTATAGATCATTCCGGATAATGGATGTTCAGATTATGGACTTTGTACTGTATATCTAAATTTGATAAATTACTAGCTGAGTATTCTTAGCTCATATTCCTTCCTATGTCACCAACAATAATCAAACATCAACAATTTTCCATTATACTGAAACTAAATGTCCCCCAATGTTTTCTATATCCCGTATACATGAGTATCTCATGTCACAGCGAATCATTTGGTCGCCCAACAGTGCTTGGGTCAGCCCTCTTCACATGGTCTGTAAGGTTAATGGTAACTAGCACCCTTGCAGTGACTTTTGCTTCTTGAATGATGTGACTATTCCCGACTAGTATCCCCTATTCTGCATATTCAGGACTGTACATAGATTTTCTTTCAGTTAAAATACTTTTTCAACATTTGATTTGGCTAGAATGCACCTTGAAATCTCTTTTAACCCCAGAGTATGAGCCTAAGACAGCTGTGACTATGCTATTCGGATTACTTGAATTCCTGAAAACCCTATATGGCTTGCAAAATGCAGGCCAAAGAGTTATTCATCAAGTATTTCCTTGCTTAGACTTTTCATGTTCCTTACTTTGATGATTTGCTTGTGGCTTCAGCAAATGAAGACAAGCATGACAGCCACCTCTGTTTGATTTTTGATAGATTGCAAAATTACAGGTTAAAATTAAGTCCTTCTTAATGTATTCTGGGAAAGTCATTGGTGTATTTTCTTGGCAGTTTAATTACCCCTTCAGGTGTGTGATCTCTTTCTGAAAAATCTGCAATAACGTCTAACTTCCCTAAACCTGTAATAATGTTTGAATGAAAAAGGTTTTTGTCAATGTTGAATTTTTATCAATGACTTTTACCTAAGGCTACTATTACCCAAGCTCCACTTCATTCTCCTCTAAAAGATTCTAAAAAGAATTATAAATATCCCATTCCTTGGACAGCGGAAACAATTGTGGACTTTGAGAAATATAAAAATGACCTAACAAATTCACTGCCACTTGGTTATCATATCCCTAGTTAGCAGTTGTCATTGACAGTCGATGCCTCAGATGTTGTTATTGAAGCCGATTTGCGCTCCCGACAGGATAATGGCCTTCAACCACTGGTTTTCTTTTTCTCCTCAAAACTGACTCTAGCTGAAACTAAGTACAGCATATACCATAAAGAATTACTCACTATCTGCAGCGCTGTAAAGGATTTTCAACATAATCTTGAGGGAAGAGGTTTTACAATATATACAGATCATCACACTCTACTATTTTTGTTCAGAAAAAAATCAGATTCTCTGTTACCCAGGCAAATTAGGCATATGAATTATATTGCCCAATTCAGAACTGACATATCTTTCTGGACCAGAAAATATTGTGGCAGATACATTGCCATGAATTACTACTATTAATAAACTAGTTAACTTGCTATTAATAAGCTGGTAATAACTTGCTATACAATAATATAAAAAGTTTAGCACAGATTGCTGAATTCGAAGATAATGATCCCAAAATGAATCATCTGTTGTCCATTGACAGTAGCTCATTAAAATTGCAAAAGATGCAATTGTCTCCTGGGCTAAATACAGGGTTGCCACTCAAACAGAAAAATGAAATTCTCTGACTTTTCCAGTTGTGTTTTAAGAAAATTCCAGTCCATCCGCGTAATTCACGTTGACTGTGCTAAGAGGTAAATTAATTATGGTATTACCTGAAAACACAAAAAACTTGCTAATTACATACGACTTATATATATAATTCCTCAAAGCATATGATTTTAACTATAATAGGAATTGTTTTCTCCACTGAAGATAGAGATTAGAATCTGCCTAATCTGGATTAAAAATGTCTTTTTTTGCAGACATTTTTAAAGCTAAACAAAAGAAGGAATTTTATTTAATGATATTTTTAAATAAATTAATGTATTTTATATTTATTCAGCAGCATACATAAGCAGACAATATGCGGATTAAAATTCGTGATGGTATGTCGTCATACTGCTAGAATCAATTTCACGCATGTTCGAGAGAAAATTTCCTGAAATTTGTAAGTATTATTTACTAACAATAAATAAATTTAGAGGGAAGAAGCAACATGATACAAATAACATAAAAATAAAGATAATTACTTAAAAATTGAACTAGAATAATACACGATATTTTAGCGAATATAGTTATATTTCATGGTTAGCCTAGATGACTGATTACTATTTTTTATTGCAAAATGACAAATAAAGCATTTATTAAAAAGGAAAAAAAAAAAAAAAGGTTTAAAAGATTTTGTGGTAAATCCTAGTATACGGTAAGGCATTGGCCCGATTTTGAAAACTGTCGCCAATACCAAAATGACCTGTTTACTGCTTATCATAATGTCGTCAATCCCGTGTGTACCATACATAGAAGTTAGAATAGAATACGAAGGTTTTTTTAACCCACGGGGTATAATGATACATGTTCTAACCAAAGTACTCTGTGTCATTATACTCCGTGTTCTAACCAAAGAACGCCTATGCAAGAAAGAAAGGTTCCACAGATGTAATGCTATTACGCCACTAGAAAGTGGAGGTAAAATGCCCCAAGGGATTTGCCGACAAAACCTGGCGTTCAGAATTTCCCTCTCAGCGATGTGTACAGGAAATTGAGGAACACATACTAATTCAGAAGTCAAACAAAAAAAATCAGCGTTATATTTTCAAATTTTCACAAGACTAGTTTCTATGGTTTTACTGAACCGCCATCCTCAGCTGCAAAAGCGCAAATGAACGTGATAGGATATAATGATCAGATAAGATAAGAAAGCCTGGACAGAAAATAAGCTAGTGGCGCCATCTGTTGATGAAACCAAAACTAAAGCATAATTCCTTTAAAGGCCGAAGGCAAAGATGGATTGGAATTAGGATCGTTAACCAGAACAGAAAGATGAAAGATTTTTTTGACTGTGAAATGCCTCTAGAAAATCCAGTTCTCCAATAGAAGATGTTTTTTTGAATAATTTTGGCAGCAGAAAAATTGTGTGATTTTTACAATAAAGCCGAACACTTGGCTTTTAACTTAAGATATAAAGAGCTAAAACTAATCTAAACTAAAGGGATAGCCGAAGCTATCAAGATTCTAACCGAGTTGGCCCCTTAACTCTAGTTGATTACAAAGCTATCCAGGGCCTGAGTACGGCCGAGTGTAATAACAACTTTGAGAGAGAGTAGCCAAAAAGGCAGACGTGCGCAAATCAGAAACTCTGATCCTCTCTCACTCAGCAAGTAGAACTTCGCGGTTAAATACTGCTCTTCCTCATTAAGTATTCAGACATGATTCTAAAACTACGTTCTGGCCGGAAGTTGTAAGTTGAAGTTAAAGATTTGATAGGAAAGAAGTTTAACTCAAAATTAAAACTGTTAATAAAATCAAAATAACCTTACAATGTTTCAGCATTTAGCCTCTTGTGAAATGCAATTGCCTTTTTTCACATATTAAATAAAGTTGGCTTTAGCCGTTTGCTGAATTTTTTCGTGATTCTTGGGTCTTTCTGATGGAGTCTAATGACAATAAAACATCAGCGTAAATGCAATTAAAATGAATAAACCTCTATTATGTAAGACAAGGCATCTAAAAATAAAAAATGTACATAGAAAACTTACTCAAATATAAAATAAAACTCAAAAACTCCTTTATTAGATCTCTTATTTTTAAAAAGTGCTATAGCAGGTTTGACCAGATTTAAATATCTGGTAACTACATTTAGGAGAGAAACAGATAATAAGGAAGAAATAAATTATGATAATAAAGTTCCCTCTATCTATCAAATAACGGTTTATTAACCATCATCTATAGCAGAAACTTCATGAAAACTCATCATGGAATTTTTTTGAAAGAGTAAATGCTTCATCAAAAATTTTTTTCTGAAAAGATTGAAAATAAATATTATACTAGTACCTTGACTTCTGAGAAAGTAAATTATTTCCCACATAAATTATTTCCCACAAATATGAAACTGTATTCAGTATATTAACTATTTATTATTACAACTTTATTTGAAAGTGCTAAATAACTTGTAAATATTTTAAAGGAAGTGACAGTATGAAAGATGTATTTTGATTTATAGTAAGTAACTATAGTACTTACTTGATTTATAGTAAGTAACTATTTATAGTAAGCAACTTAGTAAATTTTAAATGCTTTAAAATGTTTCATCTTGTTACTTCAAAACTTTAAAGGAAAATTAAAATTCATTTTGAATTTATTTACCAGTAAAATGTTTTAACAATGTTATCTCCTTCAAAAGCAGCATGAAGAACACACTTAGTACTTTTGTACCTTCAAAATATCAATTTTTCAAAATTATTTTTAAAAAAACCATTTGTAATATTAAAATCATTTTAAACAAACCAAATAGGCCTGTCTTTCCTTGAAATCGGACCAAAATTACACACACAGCAATAAAAAATGTCACTTATGCAAGTGCCCTTTAAACGAAATGTAAACAAACTGTGTTTACAGCTATTGGGGTTTGAGTGAGGAAGTCAAGTTTGAGAATTATTTATGTCCCTCAATTTTATGAAGCTCCACATCAATATTTTTTCATTGCAGAAGGAAGTCTACAATTCAGCACTGCTCTAATTCACACCACAAGATTTATTCAAGTTGGATTTTCTTGTTTTTTGTTTGTTCTCTTTCGCATCAGTATTCAGGTCATAATATATTTGTGCACAGTTCCTTTTTTTTTAAAGAAAAACTGTGGTATTTTCAATCCCACAAAGATTATCAACTGAAGAATCTGAACTATCCTACACACCAGTGTTAAATTTCATTCACTCAACGATGTTCTCCAACAGATAATCTAATTTTCACATTTTCTATTCTTCCATTACATGCCTCAGTCCATTGCATATAAATTACGAAATCGATACCTTCCTCAATCAATTTACAGAATACACCCTTTTCAAAATTTCTCTTTACAGGTTCTACAGATCTTTTCACATTATTTCATATGATTTCAAATGGGTTCACAGTTTGCAATGATATGGCAGTAAACAGAGCATAGTATGACCGTGCTCAGCAACTATAGCATCAATACAATGCAATTCAAATGTTTTCAAGCCTTAGAGACAAGAACTAAGGAGTTCTGTTCTCAACATATTTAGCTTACCGGGGAATATTTTTCCCAGTCAACCAAAATTGAATGTCTACTTTTGCTGTACTTGATAGGTCATAATATATATCAACACTTTTTAATTTTTTTTTTTTTTTTTTTTTTTTTTTTTTACTGTTTATTTCAAAATGCCAAGTAATATTCTTCAATAATATTCTTCCATAATATTCCATAATATTCTTCAATCTCCTGCACTCTATTCAATAGCTGGTGATTTAAATTCTTTCTGTACTTGCTATAACAGAAAGCACAAATATATTTATGTTTTAACTTGTTCTATGGTTTGATTTTCATATGTTTTAACTTTTCAAGTGTCACATCGATAGATATTTTACTGTATTTTTTGCCATTACTAGTTTCCAACGCTTAATATTTTACCGTGTTTATTTTCTCATGTAGCATAATTTCTCACCCTTCAATCACATTGTTTTTTTAAAATGTGTTGAACTTTTTTAGAGCCACAGCTTCTGGTAACTTTTAGGCGAGCTTACTACAATTTCTAATTTACTTAATTTTGCAGCATATTGCGCAAAAAAAAATTATCTAGACCAAGTTGGTCATACAGTATTGTACTAACTACCTTGCTTGTTAATACTTGAGGTTTATGTATATCAAAATGCCATTCATTCTGATTTCAGAAGGATTCCTTTTTTTCAGTGGCATATATAGCTTTCCTTCCACACTGGTAATATTTTTACTGCCTTTTTGTTACTCAGAACTATGATCAGGAGTGATGAAAAAATGATCACTCCTGGAAAATGATCACTGCTGATCATTTTCCGTCATTCACATGCATTTTCATAATCTTCTAACAACTCTTCTAATTTATTTGGAGATGTTATCTTTGATCATTCATCAATATAATGCTGATACACTTCGAAATTTACTTGATGCTTCATTTGATCCATTATCATAAGATCTTTTAAAAGTTCAAAATCTTTAATTTTAAGCCTGTGTTCCAATCTTCCAAATAATTCCTTAATTCAAAGGTAAACCCCTCCAAGTAATTTGAGGATTTTTTGGGTATTGCATAAATTTGATGTGAAATTTTTCTGGATTAAGCTTAAACCTTTTAAACAGTATTCCTTTTACATAAGCATAACCATAAGCCTGTTGTTCTGGCTCTTGCATAATCAGCTAGAAAAGTGTCGGTAAAACAGAAACACATTGTGATTGATTTAGACCCTCAAGCTTTGCTTGGCGCTCAAACATGGCTAGGTATAAACTAATCTTTATTTTTAATCTTGGGTCAAGTTTTTGGATAATTTTTTGGAAATCGAAACAGCTTTTTCTAAGCGTACTTTCTTCATTTCTACAAATTAATAGATCATTTCTGTTAGCAGCCTGCAATTTCATTTTGGTTATTTTGAATTCTCTTTCTTCTCTCCTAATTCTATTTTGGCTCTCTTCCTCTTCTCTTTTTAATTCTCTCCTTCCTCTTCTCTTTTAATTCTATTTTCCTTCTTTTTTTTTTCCCCTCTCAAACCTCACTGAAGTAATATTTTCCAACAGACTTTTCAAAAGTTCCTCCTCGTAAGCTTCATTTCTCATAATCAGCAGTCTTAGATCCATTATTCTAAAGTCAGGTCTGACCTTTTCTCAAACGTTTGCTAAAAATGCCATGATATAACCAAAATTTATGATCAAAAGCTAATGACTTTCTTTTTATATATACATTTTTTTTAAACAAATAGCAATTTCAACTGTGAGGAGCAAAATTTAACCCTTAATTTTTTCACAACAAATTCAACTGATCTAAAACACAAGTTCAAGATATACACTATAATATGCACATTAGGCATTCATTTATAATTGGTCTACTTGTGGATTTATGATAATACAGTATGTCATGAAAATTGTCTAGGTATATTAAAGTATGCATTCAAAAGCAAAGTTTTAAAAAATATATAAATGCTCATAACTAAACTTCAATATAACAACAGTTTAATCATAAGGCATTTAACTTTAACAGGTTCAACTGAAAATTTTGCAGTTCTTACACAAACTAATGTTTTATACTCCTTACGGGAAACTTCTAATATTTAAAACATTCAAGATGACATAGAAATGATAGATGACATAGAAATGATAGGAACTTCAGATTCTAGATTAGATTAGGGCCTTCGAGATTCTAGATTAGAACCTTGAAGGTTCTAAATTTTACTTGTTATTTTGACATAGCATTTCTAGGTCATCTTGAATGTTTTAAATAAATATTAGAATTTGCCCTTAAGGAATATAAAAATTAGTTTGTGTAAGAATTATAAGAACTGGAAAATGTCAAAATACCAGGTAGAATTTAGAGCCATCAGAATTATTATAATTCTTTCTCTCTTGCACATTCAACTATATAAGCTTAATTTCAGCAGAACTCATCAACATTTCAGATGTTAAAAAATCTATTAATACAAATTCAAATTCCTAAAATTTATGCTTTCTTATTTGAAACACAAAGCAACACATTTCTTTAAGCTTTATAGAAAACAATGTTGATTAAAAGGAAAGTCATGTGAACTGGCAAAAATTACAGAAATAAATTACTTCACTGTCTCAATATAAAAAAATCCAAGGTACTAACCTGCCTGGATTTGTAAGCTTGGCCTCCTGGTTGGAGCCTGGAACCTATAGATCTAAATCCCAACTTAAAATTTTCATGGATATTGATGGTCCAAACATTTTAAAGCACTTTTCACAACACACATACTTTTCAGACACTGCTGGTTCTACACTTGAACATAATGCTGTAGATCTTCGAACAACTGACCGTACCGTAAAATTTTCAGAGCCTGGCGGTCCTCTTCTCTTCACTAAAATATTTACAACCACCTGTGGTTCTACAAAACTTATTGATGCTGCAGATCTTCGGACATTGAGTGTTGAGATACTTAAAGATGAGCTAAATTTCAGAGCCTGATGGTACTCTTCTCTTAACTAAAACTTCTGTGGGCATTGGTGGTCCAACAAAACACTGGCAGTTATAAAAAAACTTAACAATACTGAAGATCTTCAGACATTGACTATCCCGCAAAACTTAGGGTGAGCTATATTTTGGAGCCTGATTATCCTCTTCTTTAGCCGGACTGATGCCCGCAGTCTTTTTAAAGTAATACACAAGAGTTCTTGTTTGATTGTCAAACTAAAAATAATTCTGTGGATTTCATATTGCAGCACTGCCACCAATAAAACTAAGCTGTAACATCAAAAAGCTTCTGGGACAGAAAATAACTAGACAGATTGTCCTTTTTTATTTATTTAAAAACATGGGCCTTTCTTGGTTAATTAGAAAGTAATATTACAGCAGTATCACAGAAGGGGAAAGATAACATTTTCCCGACATTCAAACGCATCTTATTCTCTTGGCATTTTGTAGACAAAAGCCATCTTTTTACTCTTACAAATGAGTCAATGGAAACACTGCCAAAAAATGTTTCCTTAACGAGTTTTTCTTGATCACTTTCACTGGCCTTATGGTGGATACTAGTGTTCGTTCCCAAGAGAACAGGAAGTTTTCTAAGGATACACACGTTGTGTTGTTACAATATATTTTAAAAGTTATCACACAGGAAACAAGAGGTAAGTGAATTTATTTTTAATTTTATGTTTATATTTTTAATTCTTTAATATACATACATATATATATATATATATATTTAAATGGTAAATATAAAATCATTTATTTAAAGATTATTCAAGAAACGTTGAACTATTATTCTAAAATATGCAAAACCTACTTATTTATGATGAACTGCAGAATACATACAAAAACGAAAAATTTTTGCCCCAAAAGGCACTGAGTCTCCTTAAGTTACAATGGATTGAGCTACAAGAATAGTAATGAAAGCTGACTAATCTGCCATTATTCAATATCTTAACTAAAAATTATATCAGAATTAAATTTATATGCATTCTGGTGTTAAGGATTTTAAAACTATTTACTAAATAAATAAAAAGAATACATAAACAATATTTTCATTATTAATGAAACTTTTAAAATAAAATTAATATCCATAACAAACACTTCTTCCTTTAGAAAATTACCTTATCTAAAGCTTCTTGCAATAAAGGCTCTGCTTCCTCATATTTTCCTATTGCAATCAGAGCTGCAGCTTGACCATTCAAAAGCAATGGTGTTGGGGAGTATTTATCACTAAGTTCTTGAAAAATGTAATAAGCATCTTGAAGTTTTTCTCCATTCTGTGAAGAAAAAATAACTCTTATAAAAGATTGTTTTAAAATTAAAACAAAAAATGTCCTACAGATAAATCCAAATTTAAAATGTGTGGTCATTAGATTCTTTTGAAGTAAGAGATATGAAAAATGTGCAATGCCCTCATTGGGACTCAAATCTGGACCTTTCAAATTTTGCATCCAGAGTGCTACCATTACACCATGAAGGCATGCTGGAACGATTGAGAAAATATCTTAAACACTCCCTTTTTAAATGGCGACTGGGGATTATGAGACACAATCGCCAAATTCTGGTGGTGATAAATTATCGTCCACCAACTTCTAGTGTGGGTGCCACTGTAGACATTAGGGTATTTTGAAGCAGGAAACATGAAAAATATGCAATGCCCTCATCGGGACTCAAACCTGGACCTCTCAAATATGAGCCAAGTGTGATACCACTACACTTCGAAGGCATGACGGAAGGAGGGAGAAAATACCTTATAAATGCATTATTGAATTATTGCATTCATTACTGAATGTTTGTTATTTGAACATTTAAAATAAAATTACCAGATATTTATAATTCAAAGAAGGGGGAAGTTATACTTAATTCTCTGACTGTGGTACAAAATTCATAAACTAAAAGATATATTTTTTTTTCCTTCCGTGAAATTGATCGAAGTTGAAATTGCAGTTTCTGCACAAGTATGGCAATTACTGCTAAATTGATCTATGAAATCAAATGTTCTGTGCATACACCCAGGATAAACAGATGTCCCATTCATAGACCTCTGGTCAGACAGTTACGCAAAATCTTCAATAATCCTCACAGACAAGGCAAGAAACTGTCACTTCTTAATTTCAAATTAACATTTGTAGTCTATTTACCTTATATAAATTAACCCATGCTTGACTTAATTGAGTAAGAGTGCAGTCTTCATCAATTTCTTTCATAGAATTCAATTCTTTCCTGAAACAAAATAAATTTATTTAAATGTCAAATTACTTTCCACTAAAATACAGCATACATTGTACGACGGATTTCACAAAAACATATCACATTAAAATCAATTAATAATATCAAATCAAAAAATCAGTTGTAAAAAAATAATGATAATAAATGTCAATTTAGTTTAAAAACTTTGCAAATTATCATTTCAAAATTTAAAAAAAAAAATTATTTAAAAAAAATTGAACTGTTTAAAAGATTTTAAATACAGATAGAAATTCTAAAGAAATCTAATTCAAAAATTTACTTTAATGAAAATTAAAAGAAACTTGAGGAGAAAAAAGTTTCATACAGTTCTTAAGTAATTATTATCCACCAGAGAAACTACAAACAATTTATAAGAAATTTTTAATAGGCAGCTCATACCAGCTGGAAAAAAGTAACGGGTGGCCATAATTAAACTGACAGTGCTCACAGTGTTCTGTAGCGAGATCTATTTGCGAGAATGACGCCACATTTTGTAGGAAGATTAAACAAGAAGGGGGGAAGAAGGTTCCGTGAAAAAAAAAAATTAGTTCCTAAAGTAACTACAAACAATTTATAAGAACTACAAACAATTTATAAGAAATTTTTAATAGGCAGCTCATACCAGCTGGAAAAAAGTAACGGGTGGCCATAATTAAACTGACAGTGCTCACAGTGTTCAGTAGCGAGATCTATTTGCGAGAATGACGCCACATTTTGTAGGAAGATTAAACAAGAAGGGGGGAAGAAGGTTCCGTGAAAAAAAAAAAAAATTTAGTTCCTAAAGTCACCGCTAGGGGACTATTTGGCGCTGTGTAATAGAAAATAGAGTGTTAACAAATGCAAATCAATACGGAAATTACCTTTTACTTTGCATTCAAATGAGGTTCAATGTGGCTGCCGTTGTTGTGGACCACATATTGCATTCTGTTCACAGTATGCACAACAGCAGAAAGTAACATGTCTGCAGGAATCTCCCGTACAGTCCGTGATATGTTATCCTTCAACGTAGCCAGGTTTTGGACCACTCCTTGATAGACCTTGGACTTAAGGTAACCCCATAGCCAGAAGTCGCATGGGGTAAGATCAGGCGACCGAGATGGCCATGCAGTTGGAAAGTAGCGGCTAATGACTCTTTCTGTTGTGAATTTTTGTCGTAGCATCTTTCGCACCTGTACAACAACGTGTGGAGGGGCTCCATCTTGCATGAAAATGATTTCACCCAGGCACTGTCTTTGCTGAATGACAAAGCAGTTCAACATGTGGCGATATTTCTCTCCGGTAACAGAACAGGTTTCCGATCCTGTTGCGGTAACGTTCTCATAGAAGAATGGACCTACGATAAATTTTATTCCATATTAATTTGCATTTGTTAACACTCTATTTTCTATTACACAGCGCCAAATATTTCCCTAGCGGTGATGTTTGGAACTAATCTTTTTTTTGCGGAATCCTTCGTCCCCCGTCTTGTTTAATCTTCCTACAAAATGTGGCGTCATTCTCGCAAATAGATAGCGCTACAGAACACTGTGAGCACCGTCAGTTTAATCATGGCCACCCGGTATTTAAGAAGAATGACGCTAAATTGAAGCTAAAATTGATAATTGAAGCTAAAAACTATGGCAAGAACTAAAAGTGGCAATAACTTTTGAATAAATATTTGTACCTTTCTAGCAACATGTCCTTAACAAGAAGAATAGAATTTTTCTTTCAGATCTTAACATATGAATCAGATATGAAGCTACAGATCGAATCATAATTTCAAAACTTGGTGTAGCACATAAATATTACTTTCCTTGATGTATTTTTCCCATTTCTGGAGTTAGCTACTCCATAAATGGAATCTACTTATTCCAAATTATGGCTAGGCTATCAATTATAGAAACAATCAGCTAGTCTGGGGTTGCCAGATGCCTCACTTTCCCAAGACAGTTCCCAGTTTTTTATGAAAACATTCATTATCTCAAGACAAAATTTTTTTAGCATCAGTTTAACCCAGCTTTCCCATTCAAAAGAAAATTTTCAGAATAGAATAAGCAATGAGATTCTTGTGCCTAATTTCCAGTATGAAAAACAGTTTTCTTCTCAAATTTTGCCTTTGTTGGAAACCATTGTCTCCATGTGACTGTCTTAATTTTATAAGAATTTTAACTATCTTTGGCACAGTTGGTGGACTTTATCTGGTACTTCTCAAAGTCTGGTACAACTTTCTGGCTAAGAATTTGGATGGTGTTTTTTATTTCCTGAATTGCAATCAAATATTTTAATAGATGAGTCAAATATCATAATGGATATATAAGTGACTTTTTTTTTTATATATGTTTAGTGGTCCTTACGTAGTTGATTTCACCACAGTCAACAAGATAAAAACTTAATTGTGGATAACTTTCTGTCTTAGCATTATCTGTTATTTTTAAATTATTGGCAGTAGTCTTGATTCAATATTTAAAGATAAGCCAGTTCATGTAACAATGTTCCTATCTCATTGCATAAAAAAGGTTAGAAAACATTTCTCATTGCTGGCATCAACCACAACAGAAAACTGAAGAAATTGAATTTTGCTGGTAACTTTGTTAACAGCAAACCAATTCATATAAACATTATTTTAATATTTGTAATGCCTAATTTACTTTGTCCGTTGGCATCTGACGTGAACTGTCATGTAGTATATTGTGCAGTTCTTCTTTTCAATAAAAGTGAGACAATACTTGAAGTATAATACATAATAATAATATTTAGTAATTCTGTTATTAGTAGTAGTACAGCTAATTAATTGAATTTAATTATTTGTTTAGTAATTTTTATGCATGAAAATGAATTCAATATGCCAATTAGAAAGTATTCATTTCAAAATATATATTCAGAGGAATGGCGCTTCATAAAACAAGGAAAAAACAACAGTGAAGCAAAGTGTATAATGTATAAGCATTACCTTTCTACTGCACTTGGTGTGAAAAAGTAGATGTAAAAATCATTAATAGAATGTAAAGCATGTGCACATATACGCTGCATGTGCTTCAAAAAGAGAAGGGAGTGTTTTTCCCCTTCTTTTTTCTTTTGGTCAAAATCGCCAAAGTAGGGGAAAATAATAAAAGGCAGCAGAAATAACAATATGCTACCATACTATTAAACATCATGTCTTTCAAATCCATGGAACTACTAGACTGAACTTAATGATTCTAGAACAGCAAAATGTGTTAAAATAGAAAAAACTAAAACAAAATCGAAAAAAAACATATGCATTTAATCCATTTAGTACCTAATACAACTAAACAATTACATAACGATCTTGCAAATGTCTATTGCTTTGCACTGCCACAGATGCTGAGATATATGAAACATACATAGACTATCTAAGTTTCTGCCAGTTTTCATATACTATGAATACTTTCAAAAATATATAAGGAATATTTTTTACAAGTTCTATGAATGTTCCAGACATTATAGCTATAAACAGAAATAATAATAGCTATAAACAGAATAAAATCTGTTATCCTGTCAAAATCTAAAGATTTTATTTGGACTCGTACAGAAGAAACCAACACAACCCATCCTTTTTCAAGGCTTAGTATTCTTTTCAAAAACACGTGAAGTATTTTTTACAATGTACAAAAATATTCCCCTGAAATACAGCTGGAATGTTTCAGACATATTCCTTCCCATAAATTAAAAGAATATTCCAAACTGAGATATTCTTGGAACATTCTACATATATTTCTCATAAGTATTTCCCAGGATATACTTAGAATATTCCAAAATACTTGTAAATTTTCTCAGAGTATTGTGGGATGGTAAGGAACCAAAATTGAATATGCATAGGATATTATATACTGTAAGGGACAAAAGTATAAAAGTTAACCATATCATGAGTTTTTCCCCTTATTAACATAAAATATTGTTACATAATAATAATTTTTAATATTTATTAAAATTAATTTGAGATAAAGTGTGATTTATTTCTCATTAATACACTTGCTGACAATAGTAAGATGTCAAAGTTTGTTAATCAACACTCAAACCATGGCAACCCTATGCTAGATTGCTGGTATAATCTGTGCACAGCAATTAAAATAAGCGATTGTGAGATCACTACTAAATTTATCCTGGCACCTAACACAGCTTTAATTTCTTGATAACCATCTAGTATCAACAAAAATGAATCAATAAATCAGGCTTCCAAATCATAATATATTTAATCAACATTCTTTTGATAAAATTTAACAATTTTAATTTGTATATCAGCACTTTAAAAGAATGTTTCAATTAGTAATTTCTTTACAAAAAGTCTTTTAGGGGAAGAATTTATAATATACAGAACTAATACTGAAAAAAATTGTAAGAATTATATCATTTAAACCACATTCACTTGATGAAAGGAAACATGAGGTACAAGTATAATTTAAGCTTATATATTTTTAGTAAATGGTATCATGTGACCAAGCTGTCAAGATCAATCTTATTTCTAAAAAAATTATTACACCAAAAGCAAATTACAATAAACCATTCAATACAGTTATTCTTGTAATCTTTTTTAAACACTGTGTGTATAAATATAAAGGAATTTTATAAATTCTTAAATAATATAATAATCAAAGCAGAATTTCTTCCACAAGGGGTCAAACCATTAAGAAAAGAACAGTCAACTCCCAGTCTACTGAGATAATACTGGGAACAACATCTAGAGTGAACTTACAATAGTTAATTTGAGGCACTTATAAAATGCACAGGTAAGGGGATTAACTCATATAAGAAATAACAGAAAAATGAAATAAATAATTTACCTGCATTACCATTTAATTAGCTATGCAAATTAAATTAAATCAGTGCTTATTATTATTATTATTATTATTATTATTATTATTATTATTATTATTTTCTTCTTTTAACCACATCACACATGTACCCTTCTTACTATGTTTTTTCCTGCTTCTGTCTGTATTTTCTTCGTTTCACAGTGCACAGTGCACTTGCTGTTTGCTTTTGATTGTATTGTTCTCATATGTCAATAGCAGTCAATGTGAAACAGGCAATTAATGGCTGAACACTCGATTTTAACAGGGTTGCCACTCAAAAAGGAGAATGAAATTCCCAGATTTTTCCAGGTGTGTTTTAAGAAAATTCCAGTCTATCCGGGTATTGTGCATTGGCTGTGCTGAGAGGTAAATTAATTATTCTACCACTTGAAAACACAAAAATCTGCTTATTACATACGACTTATATATATAATCACATGCACATATATATATAATCATATGACTTACACACGCATATATATATATATATGTAAGATAAAAATGTAGGAATCAGAATTATAATATAACTATAAATATTAATTCTTCCTCTCTATTCTTAAATCGTAATAACTTATCTGCATTGCGTCATTCAGATTAATCCTGCGATCTTACGTAACCGTTAATACCAGATGCCTCTTAACAACCAATCACCGAATTGTAAACTAAAACTTTTCTCTTCGCGTGCTTCCATCTTTCATAACGACGCACTTCAGCTTTTGCCCTCTACTCTGCTAAGATGTAATTTCGCTGGCTTGCTTTCCTTCTCAATTATATCAAAAATGTAATGTTCTTGAATAGGCATAACTAGAGTGCCAAGGTGATTGTGGCCACAAATATCAATTGGAAATAAAAATGGAATTAAAATCGCTTCTACTGCCAAGTTTTTTACGAAGTCAACACATTAGCTTACGACGCAATCAGATTACTTCCTCTTCAATATAGGATAACTACATCTACAGTGTTCCGTCTTTTTTCCTTTGTGCTCTTATTATGACAATTAAGCCGGTAGGATAGTTTCCTGCAGCCTTGAAACCTCAATGGAAAATTTAATTCAGCTCTTCAAATCATCGTTTTGTGATAAATCCAAGATAATGTGAAAGAAGTGAATCATCAACTTTGTTTTTTCAGTGTTTAAAAAATAACAGATCATTCTTCTGCTGTGGTGTTTTGCGAGTGCTTCAAAAAAATAATCATGCGCAGTGTTTCCAGATTGAAAGTAATCTCTCGATAAATTGAGAAGTTCGAATGCCTAGTGAAAAGGAATATTGAATTTGCTTTGCCAATCTCTACAATATTTAGAAAAAAAGTGCTTTAAATCATCAGTGAATTACCGTTTAGGAATTAAGCATTACAGCGGGTTCAAGGTCGATCCGAGTTAGTGTTTGCAAGTATGTGCGACAGAAAATTATTTGCACTTCTGCTTTTTCAACAGCTCAAAAATTATTCTATTCGTGTGAATCTAGCTCAGGAACTAAATTATTTAATGTGCTGCGGATTCTATAGTTTTCATTTCAACTTTGGTTAAAATTTCTGCAATTTGTTTTGAGAAAATCTGAAATTCTTGTTCATTAATTTTTCTAATTTTTCATAATTATGTGTGGGCAAATTAAATAACGAAATTTAAGCTATTTAAATTATTCATAGGGAAGGATATTAAGATAAGTTTTTATGTTTTTGAAATTTTGTTGAGAATTTTGGATACGAATTTTATAATTATTCTAAAAATAAAGATGTTAAAAATAAGTGAAATTAGTACAGATAAGTAATATGAAATTATGGTAAATGCATGTTAAAATTTATGGGTTATTGTGTGTTAAGTATAGTATGATGAGGGTGTACTGGTTCCTTCAACAGAGGCCTGCACTGTACAGTTGTTCCTTTTACCCTCTTCATGCAAGATAATGTCGGAGGCTCTCATTTTATGAATGCGTGTAATTTTTTTTATATTATTATTATTATTATATTTTTTTATTATGGAATGTATTAGTGCAGTTCTCAAAGGCCAGTTACCTTAATGCAAGGAACGGAGGCCTTTTCAAGTAACTGCCTAGGCACCCTGGGCCACCAGTGCAGAGAACACACTGATTAGCTCAAGAGGACAGCCCTATTGATGGATATGTTTGTTTAGAAGTATTGCGAGGCTTCCAGTTTGGTAAAATCAGGAATTGCAAATGAAAGATAATAACGGTGAAACCATAATTTCTGAAGCTTACTCCTATTATTATATGGTATTAAAATATAATTTATCAATATGAAAATTAATATCATACATATTTATGTGCATTACATTTAATTATAAGTAATGATAATGTAAAAGTTTTTGTGATATTCTGTAATAACAAGAACCTTCCCTGAAGAATTATGATTATGTGAACTCTCAAACAAAAAGACTTTTGGACTGAAATGCTGAAAAATTCAATAGGACTCTAAAAATTAAAAATTTATTTTAAAAAAATTGATATTTATAAATTATACTTTTATAGAATCAAAATTTTATGATTTATGTTTTTCTTTTTTATTTGCTAGTGCTTTAACTCTTTCTCTTTAAAAAGGCTTCTCTGTCGCTACGCCTTTTTCTTTTTAAAGGGGGGAAATATGTAAGATAAAAATGTAGGAATCAGAATTATAATATAACTATAAACATTAATTCTTCCTCTCTATTCTAAAATCGTAATAACTTATCTGCATTGCGTCATTCAGATTAATCATGCGATCTTACGTAACCGTTAATACCAGATGCCTCTTAACAACCAATCACCGAATTGTAAACCAAAACTTTTCTCTTCGCGTGCTTCCATCTTTCATAACGACGCACTTCAGCTTTTGCCCTCTACTCTGCTAAGATGTAATTTCGCTGGCTTGCTTTCCTTCTCAATTATATCAAAAATGTAATGTTCTTGAATAGGCATAACTAGAGTGCCAAGGTGATTGTGGCCACAAATATCAATTGGAAATAAAAATGGAATTAAAATCGCTTCTACTGCCAAGTTTTTTACGAAGTCAACACATTAGCTTACGATGCAATCAGATTACTTCCTCTTCAATATAGGATAACTACATCTACAGTGTTCCGTCTTTTTTCCTTTGTGCTCTTATTATGACATATATATAATCCCCAAAGCATTACTATTATAACTATAACAGAGTTGTTTTTTTCCACTTAAGACTGATTAGAATCTGCCCAATATGAATTAAAAATTGTCTTTTTTTGCAGACATTTTGCAGCTACACGAAAGAAATCTAGTTTTTTGACATTTTAAAATAAATTCAGCTATTTTATATTTATTTAGCAGCATACATAAGCAAAAAACATGTGCATTAAATTTTGTATCAGTATGTCATCATACTGCTAGAATTAGTATCAGGATTTTCCAAAGAAAACTGTCTGAAATTTGGAAGTATTATTAACTAGTAATAAATAAATTTAGAGGGAAGAAGCCATATTAAATGGTACGAATAATATTAAAAAACATAACTTACTTAAAAATTGAATTATACTAATCAACAACTATTTGGCAAAGATTTGACACTTTGGCAAAGATATTAAATTATTAGCCTAGAACCTAGATGACTGATTACTATTTTTTTTATTTTATTGGAAAATGATGAGAGAGTCACAATCTTGGCATGCAGTAATGCAACAGGCAACCATAAGCTCAAACTAATGCTTATAGGCAAATCAAAAAAAAAAAATCCCTGGATGTTTAAAAACGTAAAAAGATACACTAATAAAACCGAAACCAACTATGATCTTCCTGTTTAGTACCATAATCAGTCACACACATGGATGAATGGAGCAATATTTAATGATCGGTTTCATCACAGTTTGTTCCATTGGTGGAAAAGTTTTTTAATCAAAAAGTCTACCAAGGAAGGGGATTCTCATTCAATACAATGCCTCATCCCATCCTGATGCAGAACAGTTATGAGATGAAGGTATAAGAGCCATGTTTCTCCTTTATAACGTAACTTCATTGTGTCAATCGATGGACCAAGGGGTTTTGGAGGTATACAAGATAAAATACACCCGTAAACTTCTTTCATCTCTTGTCCTAGCCATGCAGGAAGGATGTGATATGATTGGGAAACTAAAGAAAATAGATATGTTGGATGTTCTTGCATGGAGAGCTAATTCTTGGTGTGAAATCGAGCAGATAAGCCTCATTCGTTCCTGAAGAAATTCGCTGGACCATTCAGGAAATGAATTTCATGAAAACAGAGAAGAGATAGAAAATTGTGAAATAGTTGACTTGACCATTCAGGAAATGAATTTCATGAAAACAGAGATAAGACAGAAAATTGTGAAATAGTTGACTTAATTAAGAAAATTCCAAGCTGCGAAGAAGTTACTGAAGTTACTGATGATGATGTTGAAGAATGGATGGGACAAGATGAAAATTGTGAAATTTTAGGACATGAAGAAGTAATTGCACTAATGAAAGACAATGTGAATAAAAATGAAGATGAGTCAGAAAACAAAGAAACAATGGAAAATCTAAAATGATAACTCATACTAAAGGACTGACGGCTGCTGAAGGAATGCTCCATTACATGGAGGAGAAGGGAGCATCTGGTATGGACATTTTGTTCCTCCGTCGCCTACAGGACCATGACAGAATGAGCGTGAGAGATAATCTACCATCACGCAATATTTTTCTGCCAAGAACTACTAATAATTTTTCTTCATTTTTGTATGTAAGTTTTTTTACTCAATAATCTTGAGATATTTGTTCTTTTTATGACTTCAATTGTGCTAGAACTTGACATAAAAAAATCAACATTAATTTAATTGTATGCTGTGCTTTTCCATGTCCAATATTGTGCTATAAATGTCTAGAGTAATTTACAGTTAAATATTAAAGAGTTAAGAAAAACCCACCCCTTATTTCATAAAACTCAACAGTCTCTCAGTTCACATTATGTCGAGTGTGCGGGACTCTAATGTAGTAACTATCAAAAACTTACCAAGTAACTTAAAATTTATCAAAGTACTTTAAGCAGCAAAAGTGAATTTATTTGAAAATTTAAAAAAAAAAAAAAATAGTTACATTATTTAGAATATCTATTAAAAGTCACATAACAATAGTTAAAGGTTAAATACTGCAAACTTCAAAATCAACCGGATCTTTTTCCCGAAATAATTTATAGCAGATCAATTTATTTTACATCCCTCCACCCTACTTTTTTCTTTAATTTCTATTTGTTGTGAAGAAATGAAAAGTTGGAGAATATCCCTTCAAATCCAGAAGTGTCTGTGGTCAATATCATCACTGTGTAAAAAGGAATTTTGAAATTTTCCTTTTTAATTGTTTTCTTTAAACAACATGCAGAAGCTGAAATATTAAATAAGACTTCATTATAGAAATATGTGTAAGAAAAATGAGCTGATTTTGCTTGAAAAAGCTATGCCTTAAGGTAGGGGTCTTCAACCAGTGGCCCACTGAAAGCATTTTAGTGCCCCTCCCATTTCAATTTGAAGAAAAATTGAAGAATTAAAAAAAAAAAATTTGATTTCAAGAAAAATTGCATTGTCGGATTTTTGTCATGACAAAAATTAATTTTCTCTTATTCTTGATATTTAAAACATTTTATTGACATGCCTGATATTATTTGAGATAAAATTTTCGAAAAATAATGAGTTTTTCAAAAACTACTTATGTAATTTTAAAAGTTAAAATTTTAACTATGCATAAAATCTCAATTCCATAAAAAGGGTAGATTCTTATCTCTGTTGTAAAAGAGGTTAATTTCCTTCTGTCTAAAGGACTTAAACACAGGCAATTTCAATATTTCTGAAGTAATTTGGAAGCTGAATATGGTGCCGTAATGTATAACACAGAAGTACATTGGTTGAGCCAAGAAAAGATGCTTCAGAGCTTGTTTTCTTTGAAGAGCGAAGTTCAACAATTCACGGAATCTAAAGAGAAATGCATTCACGAGTTCAGTGATGAGAAATAGTTAAGAGACTTTGCATTTCTTGTCGATATTACAGTTAATCGCAATGATTTGAACTACCGCTTACGAAAATTAGACAAAACTGATACAGTAAGTCTAAGATCTGGACTCTTTGGGACTTCATCAATTCCGGATTTAGGATTTTTCTGAATACTAGACCATCAGTATAAATCTAGTAAGACGACATGTAGAAATTAATGACAAAATTAAAAATATGAAATTGTGATTTATGAAATAATGAAGTATTTATGACCTAAGTGAATCAAAATTCATTTTTAAAAAACTGAATATTTGTTTGCTTTATTAAACATTTCTTTCAATGTAAGTTGTTTAATTTGCTTCTTTTTTTTTTTTTTTTTTTTTTTTTTTTTTTTTTTTTTGTGCTAATACTTTCTCTTTAATTCTATAGATAGACAAAATTTTTTCTTCAGTTACAAAGCTTTATTGTTCAAAACCTGTAATTACTGTGTTGAGAATTCCAGTGAAATTATCAATCGATAATTTTTCATTCTCAGAAACCTCTCTGTCACTATCAGCAGCGATATTTTCTGGATTTAGAACCATATTGCAGATTCACCTCTGGTAGTTGATTGATGATTGAGGCATTGTCACCACAATGAAAAACTTCTGTTATATCTTCGTTTATTACTAAGTCTCGCTATTTCTTTAAAAATTCTATTAACTGGAAAATTTTCCTTTTTATTTATGATATCTAAACACCTTTAAATTTGCTAGCTTCTGCTATGCACTGTTGACAATTTATCATGAGAGTGGCAACTGAAAACACATTCTGTTAAATTTTGTTTTGGTTCTTTCGCATGCTGGTGAAGTAAAGCTTGCATTATATGAATTACTTATTATACTTATGCTTATTACCTGCTTGCATTCAACTACTATAATTATTCTATACAGTATGATAATTAAACTTCGTCCTCTCATTCTGCAATTTTATTTACTAAAATATCTGATTATAAGACAATTTCAAATTTTACAACAAAAATATGAAATGGGGAAAGGAAGTATTACTTTTAAGCAACTGTGGTAATAAGTACACTGTACTAAATTTTTTGTCAGTTTCTGCAAATTTTAACAGGCTATAACAGCTTCCAGCTTATCAAAAACTTTTTTACCAACAAAGTAACCCCACTTAAAACAGATGATTTAACAATATTTATAAATTCTATATTACAGAATTAATTATATACTGCTTGTAGATAAAAATAGTACACAATTACTATGACATTATCTAAAATTGCTACTGTCATCTTGTGAAATTTTCCTTTTTGTATTTTCAATAGATAGCTTTGTTTGACACATATGGGTTATAGATCACAGTAAATTTTTCCATCACACTGCAATCAACAAATGTTTTTTATAAGGGGCTAACTGAGTGGGAGTTGACTGTATGTTTATCAGTTTGTAATACTAAGATAAAGTTAGTGCTAAAAAGGTGAAATAATTTGCATATTTGTTACATAACAAGGTAATATTCTTGTGCACATTACAAGGGAAAAAATGATTCGAAAATAAAATATAACTAAAACTTACTGAGCAAGATCAACTCTGTTAATTTTTAAGAACGTCTGGATAGATAAGGCACAGCTATGAAAATGAAATTCATGAATATTAATACTCAAAATTCAATATGTAATAATACAGAATTAAAAATAAATACATGTAAAGGCTTCTGCAAGTCTGCATTAAATTCACTATCAGTATTGCACTCTGAGACCTCCCCCATTAAAAAAAAAAAGAAAAAAAAAAAAAGAAAAAAAAGAAAGAAATGGGGGAGTTACAGTCTACAGAATGAAACTCACCATACAAATTACTCCACAGCAGGTTATCAAATGCTATATATTTGAATTCCAGCAAATGAGGTAAGATTCCTCAGACTTATAAAGTTGCTATGAGATAATTACTAAAAAAAATCATTAGTAAGTGGAAATACTTTTGTTTATCATTCAAAGTAAATTATCATTATAACTAACGATACCTCTATGGCAATTCTGAACACTTTGAATGGTTTCAAAAAGGTCTTATCGAAACTAATGAAAGCAGGTGAGCCCACTTAATTTTTTTCTTTTGGAACCAAAGGCAAACAGTTTAGGAAGGTAAAACTGCAGGCATTCCATTCATTAATATGTCTGACTTCACTTCTTGAAAAAAGCTATGTCTGGAATGATGCAGCAGCTGAAAATTATGGACGAATATAGGCATATCTTCAGTGATGAAAACCTGTTTCTGCATTTGTCAGCATTCATTTTGGCAAAGACACAGTGAATACTTCGGAAGCACTTCCGCAGAGAACCCAGTAAATGTAAACATCGCCAACTTTGGCGATAATAGTTCAAAACCTGGTAACCCAGAGTATTTATCCTATTCGCTTGTTCGAAGTTTGCAACTATTCCTCTTGCGTTCAAATTTTGTTGAAATATCACTGTCGTTGTTTGCATTTGCAGATTTATATTATTCTTCTCTTATTTATTATTATTTTTTCTGATTTTTTTAACAACAAATAGATAGAAATATTTTCGTAGATAGATGCCGGTTCTCGGTTCCGGATGAAAGGAAGAAAATACGGCGGGAGGGATGGATGCTAATTTGTAACACGGCTGTTCACGTTGTGTTCTTAATTATTAACAGCTCTAAGAACCATGAACAGAACCATGAGGTTTCCAACCTCTAAAATAATTTGTTTTCGTAGGCCGCAAAAATGTGCATGTGCATTTTAAATAATTAAGTAATACTTTTTTATAATATTTTTATTATTGTCATCTAAATAATTATTATTAATAATATAATTAATTATCTAATAAATGTCATCTTAATAATATTTTTATTATTGTCATCTAAAATTATGAGAATAAATCAATTTTTACGGCATAAAATTTTAACAAGATAATATACTGTTAATGCTTTTCTAACAATAACCTTTCAGAGGATGGCAGGTGTGACATAAATAGATGATTAAATTGAAACAGAAAACATTACTGATTATATAAGATGACAGAATAGTTTGATGCATCGCCATAGTCATCAAAATTAGCAAACTACTGCTGGTGTAAGGAATATATTGTTTTCTGAGTTAACTGTAATTTAAGACAATTTTTTTTCGTATATCACATTTAACCAGTTAATTTCAGTATATTAATACTAATTTATGTTTTTTAAATGAATTTTTATTTCCGTTATAAATGCTTCTGTGCTAACTTGAATTTAATACAAATTTATTTTCGTATATCACGTTTAACCGGTTAGTTTTACATCTACATGCTTATTATCTGTGAATTTTTACTACCATATGCTTAATATATTGTTTTGTCTGCTAACTTGAATTTACATGCACTAAAAATCACGTTTACGGCTCGGCTCATCATCGATGAACCACGAGCTTGGCGAGTAAAAATGCAACGGTGCCAACGAGTTCTCTGCGGATGAAAACCCAATACTTCCATTTGATAACTTGCTGTTTGTAAAGTGCATGCCTGTAACTCCCATATACTGCTAAATCGAACTCATTTCCCAACCAGATCCTGCTGCTAGTAGTATGAGGTGGTTTGATGGCAGAGAAATATATCCAATACATCTTCTAATCTACTGGTACTCCCAATGCATATCACACATCCCAGTAGGTATTTTCAGCAACAAAATGTCTGCTCATACACAAGAGAAGGTTTTGGTTTAGGTTAGAAAAGTTTCAGTTGCCAAAATTTTGAGTTCAAGTTCCGAATTAGCTATGTCATCAGCATAATGCAAGTTATGTGACATAGATTAATTCAGAATAGTTTACAGACCACAAAAATTATTACTATCTTTAAAATAGAGAAGAAATACGCAAACTAAAAATGAGGAATTATGAGGCTATTTCTAAATTAAACTATAAAGTTGGTTTACATACTTTTACGTATGTATAATAAGAAGCTGCTAAAACTATATTATAAAGGTAATATAAAAAAATTCATCATCAGTAATCACTCTCCAAATTACATGATGTTACGACATGTCTATCAGTGCTGCATCATCTACATTTCTAGTCATTCACATAAGGTATAAATTTAATTACACATAAGGTCGAGTCACTTATTTAACTACAAGAGTAATCTTCTTCAGTAACATGAACAGCAGACAAATGCCACAAGACTAATATTTTGAGCTGAATGATTTACACAAGAATATGAGGACAGTCTGTCAAGAATCCAAGAGTTGAGATGGGATGCACACAATTCTATATGCCTAGCATGTCCATTAACGTGATCCCTCAGATCCTCAATGGATTCTCAAGTGTGCGAAATCAGAAGGCCAAGAAATTATGTGGAAGTTTTGTAATGTTTCTCCAACTACTTCTTGATGATGGTAGTAATACAGCAGGTTGCAATATGGTATTGGAAGGTTCCATCACCTTTATGAAACAAAGCCTCAACATGTACAATATGCAGAGTTTCCAAGCATAAAAGAGATATCCAATTCATGGTATCATTTATAAATATTAAAGAACCCCAAAAAAGGCAGAAAAACACCCCTGCCTAGGACATTGTCAACACCTGACTGGCAGCACTAATGTTCTTGTTTCATGGAACCAAATACATGGAAGTCAGGAGGTGAAAGGTCTGGGCTATAAGGAGGGTGATTTCCACCTAAATGTTTTCAGAAGTTTGCACATTTGTTTTGCTGCATACGGTCTGGCATTGTCATGCAGGAGCACAATGCCTTTCGACAGTTTACGCAGCCGTCGATTTATAAGTGATTTCCGCAATTGTTTTAGTGTTTCACAATAAGAAGATGCATTAATTGTGGCACCCTTCACCATGAACTCTGTATGCACAACGCCTTCTCTGTCGCAAAACAGCGTCATCATCACCTTTCCTGTAGATGGAACAGTTAGAACTTTGATCGTGTCGGAGAACTGCAATGTTTCCACTCGAGCGAGCTGCGTTTTGTTTCAAGTGAGAAGTGGTGAATCCAAGTTTCATCTCCAGTCACAATTTTGTTCAAAAACTTATTTCCTTCCATTTGGTAATGTTGCAGAAATTCAAATGCACTTTCAAAACACTTTCCTTTATGTTCCTTCGTCAATAAACATGGCATCCATCGAGCACAAACTTTACAAAATTTAAGGTGATTGGCAATAATTTTATGCACACTTCCATGTGAAATATCCAGTTCATTTGAGAATTCGTCTATCGTCATGTGTCTGTTTGCAAGAATGCATTCATTCACGCGAGCAACGATTTTCAAATTTGTTGCAGTTGATGGTCTTCCCTCGCACTCAGCATCGTCAATATCTGTACGTCCATCGCGAATGTTGCACCTTTTCACGATAGCTTGATGCAACACTGCATTTTCACCATAATCTTCATGCAAATGCCCATAAATTTCAGCGCAGTTGCACCTTTTTTGCCCACAAAAAACGAATCACTGCATGCATTTCCAATTTGGACTCTATTTGCAGCCAAGACATGTTTGCAACTGATTATCAGAAAAATGTAACTTGCCTCGGGGAAGCCGCTACATCACGCGATAAAGGTACACATCTGAAGTGTTGCCACACAGTGTCATCCAAATAGTCTTAGATAGAACATATTTAAGCAGTAGTGCAACTGACTGACCTACGCATTTTGCTAGATATCTACGACCTATCCATTTAGTACAACACAAACCAGAATTCATCTGAGAAGGCAATCCTCTACCACTCTTGGTGATCCAGTTTCCATAGAATTAAGGCACAGCAGACACATACTTTCATGAATAGTGTAGTAAATTGTACGTAATTTCATGAGCATGGATATTAGGCATTGGTTGTGAAATCTCATATGCAACACAAGTTTGTTGAATTGTTGCCTTGGAAAATGGCTCTTGAGAGCTCCTTGGTTGATTTGTATGGTGAGGTGAACATAGTTGTCCAATGCACCTAAAGGGACATCACTCAATTTATCACCAATTAGATGTAGCAATTCACAGGTCTATCTCCAGTCTGTCAAAATAGTGCTGTTGGTTTATTTATGATAAACTCTCACTACAGACACATGGGAATAATTCACAAATCATCCTAACAAAATAATCAGGCCCATTCTCATTCAAATAAATTATAAACTTTTCCCATCATGGCTGCTGCTGATCTGTTGGATACATAACCTCAATCAATCCTTATATATCTATGAGATTTTGAACTTAATACATTTTTTATCAGTGGTTCTTATCATGTAATGTCAGAATTAGCTGATGGTTCTAAAAATGTGACTTGATCATGCATGCACACAATGTTAAATTCCGTTCACGGTAAGATATTTCAACATACATTACCTGACATTGAAAATGCAACAAGAAGGAGTGGCCCAAAAATGATGCAAATTTCAGGGTAGACGCACATCAGCGAGTTATGCGAACAATGTGAAATGCACAGCTCTCCAGCACATGTTGAAGAAGATATAAAAGAAGCAACCTACAGAATGTTTTATTTTTGTGCCGTTATTTCTGCTAGGAAAATCATCGTAGAAAATTTGTTTTTGTCTCGGAGAATGTGTGTAATAGCAAAGAATGCCAGGCTATCATTAAGTCAGACAGTTCTTGCAGACAGACCATTTTACGAGGGGAATGGTGATCAGACTAAGAACAGCAGGTTCGTTCATATGGCAAATCTCAGCTGACACATACCTGGATGCATCCACAGTGCACTGGCTGTGGCGAAGATGTCTGGAATAAGGAAATGTGGCAAGTTCAAGACAATGCTGGTGCAGCCAGAGTGATGTCAGCATACATGGATCGACATATCCACCAACAAGCAGCGGCGCACTCGCATGCGACTTCTACCTCCATTCTGCAACATGTTCAAGACACCCTGGATGTACCCATATTTACCAGAACCATTTGCAGTCAATTGATGGCTAGTGGCCTGCCCTTGTGTCGTCTGTTAAGAAGACTGCCGTTGACCCCTACATCATACACAATAACATCTGCAATAGTGCTGCGCTTCAAGCGATGTGGATGATGGAATGGCACCGGGTTGTGTTCTCATATGAGTCACGCTTCTGTTTCTCCAATGTAGTCACTGCATACGAGTGTGGCATTGATGTAGAAACAGGTCCAATCCAAAAGCAACTGTGGAACATGCCACTGCATAACAACGTGGCATCATGGTTTGGGGCACAATTACGTATGATTCCAGGTCACCTCTAGTTTCTACTCAAGGCACTATGATGGCCCAATGATATGCTGATGATGTGCTGCAGCTAGTGACACACCCTACCTTCAGAAAGTGCCCCATGCCTCAGCAGAACAGCGCCCAACAACACACTGCTTGCATCAGCCAATGTGCTCTGCAAGGTGCACGGATGCTTCCCTGGCCACCATTCTCTCCTGATCTCTCACCAATTGAACACATTTGGGATGTGATTGGAAGCCATTTTCAGACACTGCCAGTGCCATGTTCAGAAGATGAACTCTGGCAAATGGTTAACAAGGAATAGAGAACAATCCTATATATAAATCTATATTAGAACAATGCTATATATAAATCTAATACGTATCCTAAGTCATGCTTTCGAGACATGAAAACGCAAGTTGAATTTTGTCAATCGGCCCAGTAGAATGGAAGCTATAGAAGTGAGCCCTATTTTTTTGGCCCAGTATACATTACCAAATTTCAATAAATGCTGCACGGCCCTGTAGGGGGGGAGGTGACTCTACACAGAAGTGCAAACAGACAGTACCTATTTCACTTATAGGAATCTTGGGTGTTTCTTTCATTTCAACCAACCTACACAGATTACATAATACAGATTGAACTTCGATGCATAATACAGAGCAAGATGCTGCTCTTGCTTTGTATTATGCATCGAAATAAAGATTCACTTATTGTTCATTGCTGTCTCTCTCTGTTTGCCAAGTTTCATCACTTTCTGGCCACTACTTTTTGGCACTGCATTTTCAATATCAGGTAATGTATCAATAATTACTTCCATAACTTTTAATAATTTTTTTTTACATTATCCATCAAGATGTGTTAAAAGCTACAGCACAATCATCGAAGATAATAAGATCTCAAATTGGATGACATTAATAGTCAATAGTCAATCTCTGCTAAGAATGTTCTAAACAAATCAACTTTAAAACATGAGTAGGTCAAAAACAAGGCAAATTTGCTAATTGGGTACTACTCTTATATGCGCCCTCAGGTCGCCAAATGCAGCAATATGTGTTGTGCACTGGTTTTTGGCACTATTGCGTGTTCTGAGATGGTTTTGGTTTATTTAATTCCAACAACCACACTAGGGCTAACTGCCTAAGGGAAGGGATGTCTTCATGGAGGACTTTCTAATGGAAACTGGCTCGTATATACGTTACACATGGTGAAAACCACAAAAACGCCCATGCAGCCAGCCCGTTCACGGGTTTCGAACCTCGGACCGAACTACCAGTGTTCAGCGAATTTAGCACTCGGCCGCTGGTGGACCAATGGTTTTGGGGGCAATTGGTTTCTATGGCAACCCTTTTTACATGGAAACTTGGAATTCAGTTGGTTTGTGTGGTATTTAAGTGATTTATGACTGATTTATGTATGCTGGACTTTGTATGCTCTGTGTCTCAGAAGCTAGGAGGGAAAGATAAAGTGGTGGAAGTTGATGAGTTGAAGTTCAGCAAAAGGAAATATCATCGTGGCCATCCTGTTGAGGGGCAGTGGGTATTTGGAGGTATCTGGGATATTATTTATGGTGGCTGTGCATGATAGAAGTAAGGAAACTCTGATTCAGTGTATTAAAGAGTGGATTGAGCCTGGTACAACTATTTTTTCGGATGGCTGGAAATCCTATAAGGATTTAGGAAAAGAAGGTTTTAAACATTTATTTGTGAAAGATAGTATCAGTTTTGCGGATAGTCAGTCTGGCTGTCATATAAATACGATAGTGATTACATGGCGGCATGAAATTGATATTTCTGCTATTCGAAGAAGCATTCATTTATGGTAAGCGCAGTTTATTTTATTCTTGTTCTTATTTTGTAGTATGTTACGTTCATTGCTTTTTTAGTAAGAATTTGTCATTATTGTTGGGTTTTTTTTAATTGCTTAAAATTTGTTTTAATTATTTTAGTTTATTTTGTTGATTAATGCGCAATGCCTAGATTGTGTAATTCATAGATTTTTTTAAAGTTAGAACGTTGCATACATGGTATTCTTGAAATTTATTGTTGTAATGTTAATTTATTAAAGCAAGGTGTGCATAGTTGGTAGATTCCTTCGCTGTGTAGATTGTGCATTTCGTAGAGTTTTTTTTTTTTTTTTTTTTTTAAAGTTAAAACATATTGCTGTGTACATGGATTCTTGTCAAATATTTTTGGTTAGAAACTTCACATTTTTTGCCATCTAAATATTTTGTTTTGTTTCGGATTTTAAGCTTAAATTATGTGTGTAAAACATGTTTTTTTGCACTGTTTTTTGTACTTGCAAAAAACACATTTTAAACACACAATTCGAAATGTAGACAAAACATTTAGGTAGTAATATGGCGTCGTGGAGTTTCTCACCAAAAATTGTTGTAAATTTTGCATGAAAATGTTTGGCGAGAAATTTGTCGCCAACCGTGGGCGTATATAAGAGTAGTTCAATGAAGTAAAGAAGACAATATATGTGATCATGCCATAGTAGTCATAACAGAATTTTTTGTTGTTTATAACAGACAACCTTAATAAACTTCAGTTACTTGTTTTGATACTTCCTTGTGTTAAACAATGCCAAGATTACTGACAAAGCACAAATGTATGTCACAAACAGTTACCAAACAAGCCAAACGTTCTAATCACAATCACTAGACAGTTCATGAGAACTATGAGTAGGCCATGTGTTAATATATTTCCTTTTTCAAAAAACATTTTAATATTTTTTCATTTATTGATGAATGTGAGAAATGCTATATCATTAGTCCAAGAGGTATTCCACCTCGTATTTGAATATGTGAAAATGGCCGTAAGTGAAACAGTGTATCAATGAAAACACTTGCAGGTGCAACATAAAAAGCTGTAAGTGAAAGAAAAGCATATATGATTCATACAAATCCATAAGCATGCAAGTCATACAGTTCATGTTAGTTCAAAAGCATACAAGTGCAAGAATCCCTTTGTTTGCATTACGGTTTATTTAATGTTGTACAGAACTGAAAATCATTAAATCCGCTCAGAAGAAACTCAGGTTTTTTTGAAAATACAACTATTGACTGGAACAGACTTATGAGCAAGTGTATTCTTTACGTTTAATCTAACATTCACATAAGTGACCCTAAAAAACACACTCATGCCAAATGTATTGTACTATGTGGAAGACAGATTGACGATTTTTCCACACTGTTAAAAGAAAAAAAAAAAAAAAAAAAAAGCAGTGGTTAATTTACAATCACTTCACTGCAAACCATAAATTTCATTCTACATATCAAATAATGGCTGCTTACATACCAAATATTGAAAGATTGTGGTGCTCCACCAAGTGGCAGAACAAAAAGCAACAAAGCACAGCTTGCCATCATTTTGAGGAATTCATATGGCAAAAACTTTGGAATGAAAAAAAATTTTTGATGTCATATTAAAGCAACTGTGGAAATATGGTGCCCATGAATTGTATGTGAGAAGTAAACATGAAGTTGGCATTATAAAAAGAAAAAAAAAATACTCTTATTTTTTTATACAGCTAATAAAAAAAATTTTTTTAATACTCGGAAATATGCTATAATAACAGCATTTTTAACAGAAAATCAACATAAAAAATAAAAGACTGGAAAGAAAAGAATAAAAAAATATCAAGTGAGGACCATGCATGCTTATGATGGGGATAGATTTTAATCCCCAAACTTTTGACGATGTGAATATTCCTATTACACATATGAATAGAACGAAGATGAATCTTTACACTGTGACAACTATCATAATTATTACACATTATAAACACATAAGTACTACAAGGAATTAAATTTTTAAAGATATTCAAATCGATTTATGTCCTCTCAAGACATCTGAGTTTACCCAAAATGTGCAATACTTTTTTTAACATTATTATGTCAATAGACATTTTTATAATACTTAAACAAATCCCAAGAGAGTAACAATACCACAGAAATTCAAACAAATCTTTCATTTTTATTATTTATAAAAACATGGTAAGTACGATACCCTTTTTTATGCCCTTAGTCATGTATGTAAAATTAATGTATAATACATTCTTTTACTAGTGGAATAAAATTTTCCCAATATAAAATTTGAGATTTACTTTTTTTTGGAAACTGCTACTTTTAAAAAGTATATATAAGTCTGATTTTAATATTTCGTTAGATTCTTTTCATGTAATTATGAATATGAATGCTTTAACTAAGACCAATAAAACTCTACATACTTTTCTAATCTAAATTATTCTAACACTTGGTTGCGAATGTGAAATTCATAGCAGTTCTGTTAACCCTTTGCGGGGCGCTATATGAAATAATTTAAATTGTTGTAAATTTTGCATGAACTATAACTTAGAGACCCTAAGGACACAAAATTGAGACTTAAAAAAAAATCTAGAGTGAAATCCTAAATTTTGAGAGACGGTATATATTTTATACTGGTGCCCCTCTCAGACTTTTTTTCCAGGTAGCTGAAAATTGTTAATTTTTGTTTTTTAAATTAATTTTGTGTACTTTTGATGTGCATCTGTAGAGATGGGTGAATGAATATAATTATGTAAGTTTGAAGACAAAAACTTTTAAAATTTTGGTAGAAATTTAAAATTTAAAAAATAAAATTTATGTTTTTATGCACTCTGATGATGCAACCCAGCTGAACATACTTATGTAAAATATGGGTAAAAAGCTTTTGAACTTGATTTAAATTCAATATTATTATTTTATAAAAAAAATTTGGCAAATATACCCAGCCCCCCATGCACACACACTTTACATTATCGAGCACTGTAAGGACCCCTTTTTTATTTTTTGTAAATATAGGTTGTAATATATGTTTTTGTTCAGAAATAAATGCCGTTAAACAATTTTATTATATGATACACCTCAAAGCTCTTATTTCGATTTTCAATTCCTTTGGCTTCCTAGGGGCTCCTTTTCAACTTTTGGATAAATTCTAGTTTGCATCTAAAAGGGGCCTTAGAAATATTTTCTCTCCTTTCACCAACTGTGAAATTTATTTCAAAAACAACCTATTTTTATCTTAACCTAGATGTCAAATTTCTCTTGCCGTACCCTAGTCTTTCATCTGAAATTAACAAAGATGATAAGAATAAAAGCGTGCTTTCGAATCAGCAGTTTTTGTGATTACACTAAGAGATGGACCTAAATTGCACTTCCATTTCCTGTATTTTTAAGTAAGCTTCCTCTTTGTGTGATCTTATCACACCACACAAGGGGAAGAAAGCGTGACTCCCAAATGACAAATCAGTTGTCAATCACCTCTTTTAATTTTCCTTGAATTCTAGGATTTTGGAAAGCACGAAGCAACAGGTGCCTTTTGGGGGCTAACATGCCACATTTAAACCCTACAATTATGCAAAATTTTTATGCCAGACGGCAATTTTAAAATCGATGAGTCTTTTTCTTAGGAAAAGATGAAGTGCTGAAATTAAAATTTTAGTTAAACAGAGACGAATGAAACTTGAGTAGAATAAAAAAAGAATTCAGTCCTAGCGCAGGGTCAGTAAACTTAACTCCCTTCATGAACATAATATTGAATTCTAAACAACTTATAAATTAATCATAAAAAATTATTACATCATAAACTGTTATAATATAAAGAAATTTTGTCATGTCACGGAATGGAAAAGGAGAAGACTGGTGCTGCCGTCTATTGGCGTGGTATCCTCAGTGTGGGCGTCGATATATACTATATACCGGTTTTAAAATCGTATAAATAATCTTCTGTTAATTATTACTTTTGACTGAAATGAAGTAAATATATAAGATTCAGCATATATGTCATATATTTGCAGATTTTGAAATTTTTCTTTCCCTCCAACAGAATTTATCAATCTTCAAACATGATACCTTGGAACGAGGTATATTAATTTCATAACTGCAAAATATTAAGCATTCATAGGATGGTGCTGCCATTTAGAATCAAAAAGAAACACTAGAAACTTACGATTATAGCTTTTGGTGTAGAAAAATTAACATTTCTTTTCAGAGGTTAAAAAACTGACAAACAACCGATATATATTATATACCGGTGCCCTTCAAAGGGTTAAATAATTTATACCTTTATTTCTTCATGTCTCAAATTAACTCTGTTTCACACACACACACACACACACAAAAAAAAAAAAAAAAAAAAAGAGAGAGAGAGAGAGAGAGAGAAATTATAATTTCATCTTATAAAGTATTTCTTACCATTCTAAGTTATCACTTTTATGCAGGAGTCTAAGAACAGCATCATAATTCTGGAGAAGAAAAAAAACTATTAAAACTTACTGAAAATAACATGCTGGATTATTTTATCAAGTTTTATTTCAGCACAGTTTCAAAACTTTAGATAAAGCATTTCAGAAATTCTTGATAACTAAGCCTTTCAAATATAAAATATATTTTTAAGAATCACTTTGCTTTCTTCATACAATGTGCAAATATTATACATACTTTTATACTCCAACATGCAAAAAGTCTGCAGATACTTTGCAGGCAAGTTTTATTTAAAAAGTTTGAAAATTATTACAAAGCCAAAGTGACATTCATTAAAGCACTAAAGATTTACTTCAGCGCTCCTGCCATTTGTAAAAAAAAAGGAAAAATGACTCTTTTGGTATCACTCATAGACCATCTATAACATTATCAATGTCTGATTGCTATTAAAAACCCACAAAGACTGGGATTAGAACCCCAAGTTTTAGGAAGACCTCTTCTTTCATACCTCTTTACAGTACTGTTTTTTTCTCACAAAAACAATGAAAATCAGCACTAGGGTACCTGAAAGGGATTCATGCTTATGATCCTAGACTGTTCAAATCCCTTTGCTTAAAATACAACATTGTGTTGAATGATACAAAATTGCTTTAACTTCATTTGCCCTAAAAGATAAACTTCACTGTTCTGGACGATGTCATTTCATAGAAAAAGTCACTTCATTCTTCCAAAAAAGTTTACTAATGCCTTCTTAATATACAAATTCAAATACTGCAAGTTTCACGCATGTGAAAAGATACAAGCTTTTCAAAAAATGCAAGCAAAATAAAATGCATACAAATGTTTTTCAACAAAGTTGAATGGTTTTGTTAAAATAAGCATTTACCATAATACTAACAGAAAATTTTCATTAATATCATAGTACTTATTTTTAAAATCATTAATCTAATAATTAACCTAACTTATTTGTCTACTTAATTTGTATCTAAATATATGTAAAATATAAAGTACTAGCAGCTTCACTGCCAGCCTACGTCTGGCTTTTAAATGTACCAAAAAAATGGCTAAAGGGAACACCAAACGTTAAATTTAAAAACTGTAGAATTTTACTCTGCAAAACAACTTCATAAAAAAAAGTTATTACGTATAACAAATTTACAATGAAATAAGCAATATCCCTTAATAAAAATATTAATTATCCTAATAAATAAAGTAACCAACTTCCCTTTGCAAAATCTTAAGACCTCAAGTGGTATAAAGGAGGTTAAAAACTTTGTTTCCTAAAAAAATCACTCAGAACTTTTCCATATCTTAAAAACAGTGAAATAAGCAATAAATAACATAAAAGAATACAAAAAAAAAAAACAAAAAATTCTGAAAAGCAAAGTATAATTAATGAAATTTTATCTTATATTTTCAAGAGAAAAAAATTACAATTAAATAAGCTATATCTCTTCATACAAATATTAATTATCCTAATAAAAAATTAACCAACTTTCTGTTGAAGAAAAAAAAAATCATGCAAAACTTTACAATATCTTACAAACAGTGAAATAAGCAAAAAATAACATGAAAGAAACTTAAAAAAAAAAATTCTGCACAGAATTTTTACTCTGCAGAACAACTTTATCAAAAAAAAATTTCTTAAAATTCTCTTTTCGTATGAAAAATTTGAAAACAGGGATCTACACACAGTCCTACGTTACATTCCTTGCACTCGTAATAACTCATTTGCCGTTTTGGAGGATTTTTCCGGGAATGTGAACAGACGAAGCATCGTCGTCTCATTTTCTTATCAGTCTCTTCTGAACAAAGTTTTGGAAAATGTCTTTCAGTTAATCTGAGTGGATTTAATGATTCTGCTGATCTTGGTGTGATTGCAATGGTAAAAACAGAAAGAATTCACGTCTAACGAGATCTAATTATTTTCTAAAACAGAAAGAAGTCACATCTAACAAATTTTCTATTAAAAAATATTTATTCGGTCTGTTTCTATTAAAAACAGAAAGAATTCACGTCTAACAGGATCTAATTTAAACCGAAATACCCAGCGCTTTAGCGAAAATAAAACTTCTCTACTTACAATAAACAACTACCACGTGCGAATTTAAAGAGACGTCATAAATCACGCCATTCGGAAACATTTATTTCATCTTTTGTTTATATAATCAAAAACATGTGTATGTGAGTCATGCTTCTCTCATTTAGAGTAGAAGGTCTAATGTACATGTACCTGAAACCATATGGACATACAGTGCCATCTTGTGGCAAAAATTATAGTTTTTAAAACGTTCCAGGATACTGGCACAAATACGTGATATTCGGGGCTGAGCGGGAAAACGCTCTGGCACACCTGCGTGTCGGCCGGGAAGTGAGTGTGTTGGTTGCTGGCACGTAGACGTGACAGTCGGCGCGAAGGGGTTAAAGATGTAAGAAGTGTAATCGGAAGCTTCATTTAAAAAATTATTTAAAAATACAAAATATTATCATTTTTCCAAAATTCTTTTTGTAAAAGCAGTTGCAAGGATAACGTGTCCAAAAATCAAAGAAAAATTAACTGTACATTTTTAAAAATAAACTTTTTTAGAAAAAATCCTGTTCAAAAGGTCATAAGCTCACTTTGTTAAATAAATTCGCATTTAATTGATTTATTGAAACACAAAATTTATTTTAAGTTCGTAAAACAGCTAAGTGCCTACGTTTCATGACGATGTGAAAATGGAGTGTGTACAGTAAAATCTCGCGTTCCTATAGCCCATTATGTCTCAAAATGACGCGATTTCGTCACAAAACATAAAATAAAAAAATTCGAATTCGAATTTCGAAAAAAATCACTTCGAGGTGCACTGGCTCTTGTCTAGATGCACCTATGCACCAAATTTCGTAGCCGTGTGTCTATTAGCTTACGCGCAGTGCCAACGAAAGACACACACATACAGACAGACTCTTTCTTTTATTATATGTAGAGATAAAACAAAGTTACTAACAAAATTATTTAACTTAATTGGAAGCAATCGGCAATAAACCTTTAAATTCATAATTCTAAATTAAACACATTACCTCTTCAAAGATACATTTTGCACCATTTTGCATCACTCTGCAGCATGTTACATTTCTCTTTCCCTGCAATTTCTCTGCACTGGGGAGAAACTTAGGACCAGCTGCTGCTCAGGATTAAAACAAAGATTTCCAGAGCTTTTAAATACTACTGCAGTTATTGTACATTACTTTTTTGCTGCCTGCTTTGCCTAGTAAATCATGTTTCTTCAATAGCCTTCTTTTTCTATTATCTAAACTGTAAACTGCATATACAAAAATTCTGTGGCATATTTAGTACCTCTAATGTTCATATTGTTTATTTAAAAATAGATTGATTACTTTTTTTTGTGAACAATCTTTAATTTACCAAGTAATGAGGTGGATGCCATACCACCTTTTTGAGAAAGAGGACTTTTATCTGACAAATTTTTACGCAAAAATGGCCACAATATGAATCTTTATGTTAACAACGAAATCATTTAAAGCTGAAATGTTAAAAATTGCAAAAAGGAGAAAAGCCTCCATATTGGAAATTGTTTAGCAGCTCCAGAATATTGTTTGTCACTGCTATTAGGTTTTTGTATTCTTGCTTGGAGTTGATGTCCATGAAATGGTGTAACAAACAGCTTAATATCTGTAAAAGTGCTGCAGTTGATTGGAACAATTACATGACATAAAATAATAATTTCAAAATATTCTTAGGTAATGTCATGCGAGTATTATCGCTATTATATGCTGTGTTTATTTTTACATTCACACGTCACGAGCTTGGTGAAAATATATCCGAGACATTGGTGCAAATCTAAAATCAACAAATATGGTTGGAGGCCACTATAACAAAGAAGTACTATGGTTTTCCATGATATAACAAAGAAGTACCATTTATATCAATTTCAACTAAAAAAAAAAAAAAAAAAGCAACAGCATAAAGTGATCCAGATGCTTTCCAAAGCAAATATAATGGAATTTCAAACACCCTGCCTAACTGGGGCCATAATTCATGCAAACATCTTCATAATTTGAATTACTGGGTTTTCTTTGATGCTTACCGTATATACCCGCGTATAAGTCGACATATTTTGGACAAAAAAAAGACTTCAAAGTGGGGGGGTCGACTTATACGCGGGGCCATAAAAAAATTAAAAGAATCGGAAGTTCAAAAATTTCTTTACATAATGCAGTTGTTTTCTTCCCGCACTCAAATTGGATGACTTATCAAATAAGTCACTTACTTGAAGTAATTTCCTGACTTAAATTATGTGAAAAACTAATCACAGAGTTTCATACTTTAACTAGAGTAAGTTTCGATTAAACCAAAGAATTTTCGGCCCCCGAACAACCGATCAATTGGTTTGCGATTGGCGCAAGAATAAAGTAAAGTTACAAAAAATCCGGAAATCGAAAAAGGCATCGCGACATGGAAAAGCTCCTTTTCCAAAACTCGAAAATGACTTGTATGCTTGGGTTTATGAGTGCCGGCAGAATGGTTTCATTGTCACTAGAACTGGCATACGTTTACGAGCAATGAAGCTTGCAAAAGAAGAAAAGTATGGTGTTCCAAAGGTGTTTCGTGCATCAACACATTGGTGCACTAAATTTATGAATCGCCATGGTTTGTGTTTACGCCAACGCACCAAACTGGTGCAAAAGTTACCACCTGATTTGGAAGCAAAGGTTATGAAGTTTCAAAAATACATTATCGATGTGGCAGAGTGGATTAGTTCTGGTCGACCAACATTTACAAAGGGAGGCAACATTAAAAAGCCCGATATTACATTAATTGCTCAGTGGGTTAAAGATGCTTGGAACGAAATACCCTCTGAAATGATTATAAAATCATTTAAAAAATGTTGTATTAGCAACGAACTAGACGGCACGGAAGATGATGCTGTTTTTGAAAGTGAAAATGATGGCGAAGGCTCTATTAGTGATTGTAACAATACAGAGTTCGAGACTGAAAATATGTAGGATGACGAGCCAATGACAACAGAAGAGTTCTATGAAATATTTGGCAAATCTGACCATGAATCAGACGTTGAAGGATTTTGATTTTGTTTATTTACCAAGGTATTTTTTATTGTATATTTACTTTTTTCTCAGATGATTTTGAATAAATGTAGAACTTTAAAAAAAAATTTTCGAAGTTCCTCAATCGATTTGTGGATCGGAAGTAGGGGGTCGACTTATACGCGGGTTTCTTATTTTCTACGAATTTTTTATGTCAAAGTGGGGGGTCGACTTATACGCGGGTATATACGGTTTATGTTATACCATCGACCATGGCACTGTTGCCAAGCAGCATAGTTTAGCATGAGCTATGGATAAGCATGTCGTCATAACATCTGCACTTCCATTAAATTTAACCACAGATAAATAATGGCAATGCAAGCTGAAAACCAGCGACAGGAGAATATCTATTCAAAGAGAAATGCGGTTCAATAGTGTTCGCAGAACAATAATAGACTGGAACAAGTTTCTGCAGAAAAGTGTACTCATAGCATTCCAAATAGAGGTCCAGGTAAACTGGAAGACATCATAAAATTGTATAACTTGATAAAAACCTTTTTACAAAGTACAAAAATGGAGCGAGTCCAATACTATTGTAGCAGTGGCTGTTTGGTGGATTGTGCAGAGAGACTGATGAACGTTTTACTACAAGAGCTACAGATGGAAGCGAGGCTCAGAATTTTGCAAGAACAAATGGTGCATATTTGGTGAAAGCTCTGCAAACTTTCATAGCCATCCATTCATTTTCAACTTTCATTGAGACAATACATAAATACTTTGTCTTTTTTTCATAGGTGAAATGTATATGTACTGTTGTGTGTATATTAGAATTTCATATTTTCATTTACTGTATTTTACTTCAAAATACTGCAGTTAAAAATTAAATATTTTTATTTGGTACTTTTCCATTTTACCAGCACAAGCGAGTCGCAAAAAATGGTACAACCGATGCCAAACGGAATATACTCCGTGGTAACCTTTTATGTCTCAATTTCAAAACAAGTCGCAGCCATTTCTTATCAGATTGATTGTTTCTTTCAATACTGGCATACAATTACATAGAATTTTTACCAGTTAGTTCAGTTTTATGTCCTAAGGCCATTCGCAGTAATTAAGTCAATTAGGACACAATCACACTGCTCACCCGAAGGCAAAAATATAGAAAAGGTTTACATTCATCAATTCTAATATGAATGCACTAGCAAAGTAAAGCACTATGGATTTACATAATTTCTGAGTAAGCTATTCATATGAATTGAAATAATTCTTGCATTTAAACTTGGGATCACGTGATATGAAATGGCAAATCAGGACGTTGTACCATGAAAGCAGAGTAAATTCTTAAATTAATGTCTTTTTACAAATTTGTCTTTATTTAGTGTCATTTTACAAAATTTTAAATGATATTAAAATGTTTATGCCTTTAAAATAAAAATATCTTAGAACTAACATTTGTTAACATTTTTTATGTGTATACTGTGTGATGTCATCAATAAAGTCTGCTTGGCAAGATTTGCACCAGCAAAACGGAAAAGTACCTTTTATTTTTTCAAATCAAAATATAAAATGCTTTTCCCAACAAAATATAAAATGCTTTTTTTTTTTTTTTTTTTTTTTTTTTTTTTTTACTGTTTACTGAATGAAATAATGTGCTAGTCTGTGTTTTGAAATGCTTAAAACTAAATATTATTTTATTTAATTTTTTATTTCAGAAGATCTTAATTCTAAAGAAATAAAACAATGCCTGGATCCTGTACATACTTATTTGTCTCCTTTCCATTCTGCAGTGACAGAAGCAAAAATTTCACATGCGCCAAGAATCTATCCATGATTCTAATGAAAGTCGACCAGTACAGGCATTAACATTAGAAAATATTGCTTCTGCTCAGAAGGAAATACTGAGCAACAGAAGAATAAAATTCAAAGGGATACCAACAAGATTGGATTTAGCTAAAACTACTGCTCTACACATTTTACATAAACATCTTCACATAAAATCATAATGCTGTTTTTTGTTGTTTGACTTCTGAATTAGTATTTATTCGGCATGTTATTGTGTCTTAATTATAAACATCTTCATTTGAACAAAGACTAAGCAAGACGGGTATCCTAATTTCTTTCAGTGAATTTAAAAAAAAAAAAAAGCAATGCATCATTTACCTTGAGTAGCTGTAGCTTTACAACACAAATCACAGAACTTTTTTCCTACAATTAACCATAACTGGTGATAAAACAATAGACCTATACTATGATCTTCTACTGAAAAGAGAATTAATGCATGGGAGAAAATCACATGAAAACCCGCCAAGAAAAGTAAAGGTGCAGCAATCAACAAAAAAGGTAGCAGCAACCTATTTTTGAAATTCTCAAGAAATCCTCTCAATAGACTTTACAGAAAGAAACACAGCTATTAATGGAGAACAATTTGTTAGTCTACATTTTAGGGTACCCTTGGACTATCGCCAAGTTGTTTCATTTATGGTAACCTGAGTAGTTGAATATTATAGAAACCCTATTATGATGTGATTGGTTGTAATGCGTAATTGCGGTGACTTTGACTGTTGGGAAAATATTTGCAAGGGCTTATTTATACAGTCAAAAGTCGTTAATTCGGACACCCATAATCCGGACCTCAAAGCTACAAACTTTTTGCGCATGCGTCGCATTGACGCCGTAAGACCTTTACGGCTGCGAATATTGTGTTGTTCCTTAATCTTCGAATTGGATCCGGCTTATTATTTTTTGCAGACTGTTAGAGCAATTTTATAAAAGTAAGCTTGAACTTTCGATTATGTCAAATAGAATTTCTGATACAGTCAAAAGTCGTTAATTCGGACACCCATAATCTGGAATGATCTATAATCCGGACCTCAAAGCTAAGAACTTTCTGTGCATGCGCCGCGTTGGCACATGCGCACGGCGTTTTACGCGTGCGCGTAAGACCTTGACTACTGCGCATATGCATGTGCGCAAGTGCAGAATACGTTTTCGCCTGCGCGTTTAATGTATGACGGACGGTGTAAGCTAAAATTATCTAATTATCTATTTCAGTTAATGTTAATGATTGCGTTGTTCCTTAATCCTCGAATTTGATCCCGCTCATTATTTTTTGCAGACTGTAAGAGCAATTTTATAAAAGTAAACTCGAACTTTCGATTATGTCAAATAGAATTTCCAATGCTGGAACTTCCAAAGGATCTACAAAACGAAAGTATGTTTCGATGTCCAACAAACAAAAAGTGGAATTGCTTCAAAAAATGGATAAAGACATGAAGAATGTGACAGAGAGGTTAGTTTAAAACGAAAAAATTTCGATTGACAAGTTAGTCGGTATTCTCGGCACAGCAATTAACGGGACTTGAACAGCAGAACTTTGTAACTGAACAAGAAATTATGTTTTTTTATAGAATTAAAGAGAAAGTATTATCACATAAAATGAAGCAACTTAAACAACTTACATTGAGAGAAATGTTTAATAAAGTAAACCAATAAATATTAAGCTTTTTTTTTTTTTTTTTTTTTTTTTTTTTTTGTAAATTTTGATACCCTTTAGATCATAATTGTTCTTTATTTTCATAAATTATGGTTTCATATTTTTAATTTTAGAATTTCTCCATGCCATCTTACGAGATTTAAACTGATGATCTATAATCTGGAAAAATCGATAATCCGGAATCGCCGAAGTCCTGACGAGTCCGGATTAACGACTTTTGACTGTATATATTTATTAATATGTAAAGGATCTACAAAGCGAAAGTATGTTTCAAAGTTCATTAAACAAAAAGTGGAATTGGTGAAAAAATGGATAAAGGCATATCCTTTGTTTGCGCAATGAATTGGAAGTTGATCTGTCAGCACTATCCTTACCTTCAGGACAGATATTTTAATTTTATTTGGCTTATAATTCCTTATTAAATGTCGTATTTCATCTTGATGTACTCCATGTTTGATATGATTTAAATCAAATTCCTCCTCATTATAATTCGCTTCCGATAGCGAAGAAAGTAACAGAGGTTATTGAAAACGAAAAAATTTCGATTGACAAATTAGTTGGTAGACACAGCAATTATAGGACTTGAACAGCGGAACTTTGTAACTGAACAAGAAATTATGTCTGTTTATAGAATTAAAGAGAATGTATTATCACATAAAAAACAAAGCAACTTAAACAACTTACATTGAAAGAAATGTTTAATAAAGTAAACAAATAAATATTAAGCTTTTTTTTGTAAATTTTGATACCCTTTAGATCATAATTGTTCTTTATTTCATAAATTACGGTTTCATATTTTTAATTTTATAATTTCTGCATGCCATCTTACCAGATTTAAACTGATGATCTATAATCCGGAATCGCCGAAGTCCCGACGAGTCCGGATTAATGACTTTTGACTGTATATTGGATGTTGGTTAGGAAGTATGTTGCTTATTTGGTGCTTTACATTATTATGCTTGCTGGTGGTACAATTAACCTGAAGTTTCTGTACACTTTGGAATGAATGGGAAAGAAAACATTGATTGACTGGAGTGTAAAAATGAAGGTTTAAATGGCTTCGTTCACCTCTTAATAAATTACACAGTGACATTTAAAGATTTGGACACCGGAACTCATATCAATACTATGGAAGGTAAGTGAGGTGTAATAAAAAGGAATTTTCGAAATAAATGCTACCGTCAATCTGGCAGTATGGAGAATATTTTTCATTTTTATTTTTGTGAATTAATGTGGCAATGGCAGTGTACAGATTCTAGTTTTCATAATTTTAAATAGTTTTTGGATGCTGTCAAGAAATTCTGTGTGTCACACATGTCGAAGAAACAGAAATTTTTAAATATGTCAGTATTTCCTTTTAGTACTGCATAGATTAGATAACATGTATTTCCATTCTTATGTTATTTGCTCGTTTGATTTAAATTGCAGTTTATTGAGATTATATATATTTTTTTAATTATGTTTCATTGCATTATGTTTTGGACGCCATTTTACTGGGGAGAGCATTGGACGTAAACAAGAATGGCACCAAAAAATCGCCAAGGGGGCCCCCTGAAATATATTTTTACACAATGTCTTCTGCATAAATTATGTGATGAAATTAAAGAGAAAAAGCCTAAAATGTTAAACCACAGAATTTACCTTCTCATGATTATGCTTCTGTGCATTCAGCAGTTGTTACTAAAAAAAGCAGTAAAAAAAAAAAATTAAAATATAAGAAGCTTGACTACCCCCTCATATTTGGCTCAAACGACTTTTATCTGTTCTACAAACTGAAATTTGACCTTAGATTAGAAGAGATTTAAGGTAAAAGTATATTTACGGGTACCCCTTGACAAAACTTGGCGATTTTGGGCAGTACATGGAGACTGAGTTTGTGCAAATCTTTGACTTATTTTGGCTTGTGTAGCAACGACTTTTGCGCCAAAACTCACCGATACACAAAGCCAAAATAACAAGACAAAGAATTGCACAAACTCGGTAACCACATACACATCAACCTATTTTCACTTTAAAAAAATCATCCCAGAATTGCACAAACTTGACATTGTTGACTTTGCGCCAAAACTCACCGATACACAAAGCAAAATAACAAGACAAAGAATTGCACAAACTCGGTAACCATGTACACATCAACCTATTTTCACTTTAAAAAAATCATCCCAGAATTGCACAAACTTGACATTGTTGACTTTATCCATGTACACATCGACCTATTTTCACTTAAAAAACATCAGAGAATTGCACAAACTACGCATTTACCACTCCCTTGACTTTGTCCATGTACACATCAAACTATATTCACTTAAAAAGTCAAAGGAGCAGCCAACAAAAAAAATATATAATCTCAATAAACTACATTATAAATCAAACAATGAAATAACATAAAAAAGGAAATTCATCTTTGCACTACACAAAGGAAATATCCGCTTACCTTATTTACGAATCAACATGTCTTCAGCCAAACAAAATTCCTTAATAGTATCTAAAAACTTCCTAAAATTATCTGAACTAGAATCCGTATACTGGCATTGCCACATAAATTCATAAAAAATAAGAGTCAGAAATATCCTCAGTAGTGTCGTATCATCCGACCATAATCATTTCCTTCCTATAAACAGGACACTTAATAATGGCTACTAAGTAAACCTTCATTTACACACCAGTTAAATAATGCTCTTTTCCTCTTTCTTTCTAAAATTGTACAAAAACTTCAAATTAATCTTACCACATTCAGCCATTTTACCTTCTAAACCAGAAAACAAGTTATGTACTTCCTAACCAACACACACGACAAGCCCTTACAAATTCACCGCAATCATGCAACCGATTACATCAAAATAGGGTTTCCATAACATTCAACTACTCAGGCTACCATAAATAAGGCCCCACTTGGTGATAAATGAAACAGCAATTTCACGATAATACAAGGGGACCCTTCTCTCTACTCTAACCAAGATTTAATGAGGATAAAGCCATGAAAAGAGCAGTTATTTTCTAGGGACATAGGGTTGCTCATTAAATAATGTGAAATATGCAATGACATGCATTATACAATGATATATATGGAGATGTAATGAAAAATAAGCTATAAAACTTTAATAGTTTACATTTAAATTTTCTCCATCTGCTAGAATACTGTAATTTATTCTGCCAAACAGAAGGCAAAATTATTTAATTCCATGTAAAAGAGAGTTTTTCTTTTTCTTTCTTTTTTTAAAGTGACATAATTTTCTATAAAACTCTACATCAATGTCAGATTGGGTTTTCACCTAACTGTATACATGCATAAAGTATTACATCCGTATATTCTACAAAAATTATGTACAACACATAAAAAAATATATTTTGCAATTAATTAACAAATAGTTAAGATGCTGCTCAATTGACCCTTAACATGAGCACATATTTTACAAAAAATATAATATCTACTGTAATCCTTCTATGGATTTAAAATACAAATGCATAATTCATTGAAAATACAGAGTACTTTAATAACATGTTGCTCTTGAAGACATTTAAACGAGTTTATAAAATTAAAGTAACATCTAACAAGTTACCTCCTCCAGGTAATAAATTAATCCTGCTATAAGAGGTAAAACTTTGTCTTCGGAATTAATATTCTGAAGTTTTTGCTCTAAATTATTCACAACATCCTTCCTGCAATGAAATATTAATGAGATAATTAATTTAGAATGAAATTCAACAGCTTCATTCATTTGGAAATTATTTATATGCTAATTTCTCTTGCAAAATAAGATACAAAATATATAATACAGCACAAAGTCCGTAATCTGGACTCATCAGGACTTCGGCGATTCCAGATTAGGGGGTTTTTATGGATCATAGATCATCAATTTAAATCTGGTAAGATGGCATGCAGAAATTATACAATTAAAAATATGAAATCATAATTTATGAAATAAAGAGCAATTATAATCTAAAGGGCATCAAAATTTACAAAAAAAAAAGCTTAATATTTATTTGTTTACTTTACTAAACATTTCTTTCAATATAAGTTGTTTAAGTTGCTTCATTTTTTGTGCTAATACTTTCTCTTTAATTCTATAAACAGACATAATTTCTTGTTCAGTAACAAAGTTCCACTGTTCTGTAATTGCCATGTCAAGAATATCAACTAACTTGTCAATCGAATTTTTTTTGTTTTCAATAATTTCTCTGTCACTTTCTTCACTATCGGAAGCGCACATGCATAAGTTTGTGGCTTTGATTATAGATCATTCCAGATAATGGACGTCCGGATTACGGACTTTGTACTGTATCCCCCAAAAATGTCAATCTTTGACCATATGTGAATAATGTGTAAATGAAAAATATTTGTAGCTAAATAAAATTTTAAAAACATTCCTTTTTTAAAGGGAAACAATACTTTTATCAAATGGCAAAATGACTGCATAACGTTTATTATTTTAAGGGAAAAAATGAAAACAAATACTCCTAATTTGCACTTTTCATCCAGTACCAAAAACTCTTAGGATTTATACAGCAGTTTAATAAATTTTACATATTAGCTTGTTTTTTTAATCATAAATGCAAATTTTATGCAAGTACACTAAAAACGGACAGAAAACAATTTTATCTATTCTTGAAATACCTGTTATAACTGAAATTGGACATTTCATTTTTATGCAGCTTTACAAATTTACTGACAGATAAGTACAAATTAAATGAAGATTTTCACTTCAGTATTTTTCTAAATTTTAAGAATAGCATTTACAAAGTATATAAAAGAAGTAACGTTATTTATTTTAATTGTTATTTTACCCAAAACAGTACTGTGCTAACACTTCAAAATTTAAAAAAATTCGGTTGATCTTTACATTATGGTAACTTGGCGATTTTTTGGCGAAAATTTGGCAACCAACTCTCCTACAGCAACCCTCTATTTTTTTTCCCCGCCGCCATTTTGTCTTCACGAAGTAAAGACATGTTTCTTTTCTTTTTATCTACTGAACACTTCTTCCAACAATCTACTAGCCGAATTACACTTATGCTAGAAATTTTATCAAACAAAACTGCTTAATCATGACAAATATTCACTGCAAAATTGGGAAAAAGTGCACAATACCATACTCCTTACGCGTTTTTCAAAATAACACATACACATAAACCATGTACACACCGACTTATTTTTACTTAAAAAAACATCCCAGAATTGCACAAAAATGGCATCGCGCACACTCTTCACTATATCCATGTACACTGCTTTTCTCTCATAAATTAGAAAAATTTCACGAAAATACATGACAATTTTCTCAATCTTTAAATCCGGTAAAAAGAACATATATGAAATTACCTGATCGCGAAAAAGTATTTACCCTTTACAAATATGAACATTTCCACATCTAAAATAAAAAAAATATCCAAAAACTTCTACATCTAAATCATCTATTACATTATACACGTCACCAACGAATTCATACCGCAAGCATTACAAATACTTAGTATCAAATATTTAAATTATTTCCATGCACGTTTATTTCAACTTAAACGTATACCAAATTCCTACAAACATAAAATTCACAAAATAACTATCATTTAATTAAAATATCACTAAACCATGTACACGTCGACTTATTTTTACTTAAAAAAACATCCCAGAATTGCACAAAAATGGCATTGCGCACACTCTTCACTATATCCATGTACACTGCTTTTTTCTCATAAATTAGAAAAATTTCACGAAAATACATGACAATTTTCTCAATCTTTAAACCCGGTAAAAAGAACATATATGAAATTACTTGATCGCGAAAAAGTATTTACCCTTTACAAATATGAACATTTCCACATATAAAATAAATAAAATATCCAAAAACTTTTACCTCTAAATCATCTATTACATTATACACGTCACCAACGAATTCATACCGCAAGCATTACAAATACTTAGTATCAAATATTTAAATTATTTCCATGCACGTTTACTTCAACTAAAACGTATACCAAATTCCTACAAACATAAAATTCACAAAATAACTATCATTTCATTAAAATATAATTAAATTCAAAAACACTACTTAAAATATAAATGAGCACATACATTAAATTAATAAAAATTACCTTACAATCCTAATTACTTTAAACTAAATCATTGCTAATAACAATTTTCCCAATAATACCAAATTCCTTTCCACCTTACATTTAGAACAATGCATAAAAATAATATCCTCAAATAATTAAAAATACTAACTTACCTAATCTTCTTCAGAATCTTGATTACGTGGCGGATACACTTTTCTAATTCATTCAATAAAATTATTGAAAGATTTTTTTCTGCGAATTTTTCCTCCATACTTCCTCCGCTAAATAAAAAGCAAACTTCTCTTTATCACAATGCCTAAATACCCATTTCGAATTTACTTTAGTTAGGGCCGTGGGATCCAAAAATTAAACAACACTGTTTCACACAACACAGAATACAGCTAAATACAAAATTTCCACATTTTTTCCCGATTTCCCCCTTTTCCGTTTAAAGAACCGTAATTCGTCCATTAATATCACATGACATATCCCATGATCTCTCATTTCCCTCACGCAAAATAATGCGTAATCGGAACTGAGTACCAAAGTCCCAGGTAAGTAACCTTTATCGCCTCCAAAATGTCGCCAAACTACCAGTTACCATATTGTAAAGATCAACCAAAATTCAAATTAAAAAGTATATTAATAATAGTGTCATCATTAATGACCTATAACTTATTACACAGACATACATATAAATTTGAATTTAAATTTAATTTTACTATAGTTTTTGAAGACATACATATCAAACAATATCCCCCATCAATTATACTATTTTTGAAATATAAATCTTACAAAAAAGTATCAATATTAATTCGAAAACTGTACGAAATCTTACTTTTTATCACTATCTCCACTTGAATAAACAGCTAACATTCTAATATACTGCAACTCAGGAGCACTTGATGGAAGAATATCATTTACAACAACACCATATTTGCGTTGTGCAATGTATGCTCGATACATGAAAATATCTTTTTCAAGCTGCTGAGCTGGGTTATTAAACTATAAAAATATTAAAAGAATATAACAATGCTATGATTGCAAAGTAATCAAATATCTTTGGCCTAAAAATATTAACCAAAAAATACCTTAAAATGTCGAATTAAAAGATGAAAATCACATTATGTAATTAGATGCCTATAAATTAATTGCCTACAAACTATAAACTGAAGGATGGTTATATGCTATTCTTTTGTAATAAAATACTTAAAAACAACCTGTCATAGTCATGTGCATGGTTGCCAGAGTCTCGCACATTTCTAAAATTTGGCGACTTCTACCAACGTCATCAGTTCCTCTATTATATTTTGTGAATATCATAAGTATCAAAATTTGTGTTTTCAATTGCTTAAGTGTGTTTCCTTTTGATAAGCTGGGAATGTTTGATAACTTATAATAACCATCAATCTTTTTAAACATTCGTGAACTTGCACCTGATAACTAACTTTTGCTAATAACTACTTTCTAAAAATTGAAAGACACTGCCAAATTAAACGATGGAGCTTATAAATGATTGTAAATTAAAATACTATGCAACTTAGAATGTTGAAACACTATGAAATTTTAAAATACACATAACACATACTTTGCAGAATTTATTTAAGTTTAAAATTATGACAGATTTATGGAATTCTCAATTCACATTAGATTTAGTGCAATGTTAAAATATAAAGTTCTTATGTTAGAAATAGTACATCAGCTATTAAATGGATAAAGCATCAAGAAACTTGTAATTTATCCTAGTTCAACTGCCAGTGATTTAACATATGGGCTGAATGGATATTTTTAGGGGGTTTCTTAATGTAAAATGTAAACACTGCCAGTTATCCTTAGAATACCCACAAAAGACAAATAGCTTGTTTAATTATGATATAAGATGTAAGGGTTATGTGTCTAAAAAGGAGAGATGCTCTTATGGAGGACTTTCCATTTATCAGACTTTTAACCCAGAAAGTGTTCAACGATCTTATCCATATGACCATTGGGAAGAGAGACTTAAGCAAATAGCATCAGTATTATTCAACAATACTCTTCCATTATGACCTGCCATAGTTTTTGGTCCCTGCAAAAAGGAAGCTAACAATGCTGAGACTCAATGACGGCACCATCTGAGGACTATATGCGTATGTGACTGTAAGTGTAGACAAGAATAATTAAACACATACTACTATAACAGAACTGCCAAAATGTGTGACAAGTGCATAACAGAAGAGAACCTATTTAACTAAACATATTACACTATTTAATAACTAATCTGAGTTTAAAAGATTAATAACATAATCTCCAAATCTGACGAACTTAATCGTCCAATTTGCAGCATGCAAATTTCAAATACCAGCAATGACTTATTTAGTGGCTGCTTTAACAAAGAAGTACTAGGACTTGTACATCAATTAGATTAAGGTAAGCAAAGGTTTAAATGAATTCTTTCCTTTTTTAAACAACCATGAAAAAATTTGGGACTAACTACACGCAAATGCTCTCCAGTTAATGAAATATTTTTAAGTTTGCTCACTTTTTTTTATCAACTGTGAAAAGCTAAGCAGTGAGAATTTCATACAAAGAACATTTATCAGTTAATCACAATAAATCATTAAATACAATGAATCTTCCAAAATCTAAATCTGACAATTGGGATGATTATAAACAGCAATAATGAGTATATTCCAATTAAAGAGTTGCTGAACACTGGTAGTTCGATCTGGGTTCGATTTCAGGCGAACGGGCTGGCTGCATGGGAATTTTTCCCTGTGCAACGTGAAAACGAGCTAGTTTCCCTTTCAGAGCCCTCCACAAAAACATCTCTCCTCTTAGAATGACGGGCTTTGTGCGCCTTACCAAAATGAACAGAACCAAATCGAACATATAAAATATAAACAATTTAACAAATATTAAACATTTGCAACATAATATGTAAGTCAAGCATATTTTGCACATAAATATAAAATCTCGTAGATAAGGCAACAACTATTACTTGAATAATTTAGTACCATTCGCACAGTTATTTTCGTAGCATATTTTTCCCAAAATTTCAGATTTATGAGTTAACGACTGCAATGGAACACACAGCATGTTTTAAAAATGTAGTAAAACAGGGTAAGTATACTTAAAAATGTAATAGGACCATCCTTACTAATATAAACATTTCAATTTCACGAACCTTCGACTTTTGAGCTTCATTTATACAATACTGATAATTTCCTATATAAAATGAATTTTTAATATCAAACAACACATCCGCACCCGTTTGACTCGCCATCACGAAAATCGTCGTGTGTCGTGTATTAAAGAACCTTGGCCGTCGTCAACATTACCAAAGCGGAAGTCCGTTACAATTATGCGACTACAAACGCTGACGGTTTACGGAAGTTAGCGGGTCTCACGTGACTGGTGGCAACAATACGTCACAAACTATTTGTCTGGGTTACTATAATTGGCTGTTTTCCACTTTTTTATGTGAATTTCGAGAAGTTTAATTTATTGAAAATCCTTAATATCATGATGTAAACAAACACCGATGGCAAAAAATTATTTGGTAACTACATCCATTACGTATTGATAAATGTTTCGACATGATTACATATAACTGCATTAATAACCAAATAAAACAAACATAGATTACAAATGCGTTATGTAATGGAGCATGTAACTAAACTTCAGAATTGTAGAATCCGGAAGATTTTTTTTTATGACATTTTGTCTGAATTTTCCGAGTTAGAAGTATAACAAAATACGAGCAGTGTTCTAATAATTTTTAAATCTTCATATTCTTTAATATTACTGCTGTTTTTGATAACATGATCATAACATAACTGATGATCATAACATCATTTAAAATAAAATCTAGTAATTCTGCTGAATACTGCTTTTCATGAAAGCACGAGAATATTTTAATGGGATTATTAAAGTATCTGTAATAAAGGAAAAAAAAAAAGTAGGTTAGGAATAAACAGTAAGTAAAAGGAAGATTACTAATAATATATATTAACTTTTGTATATATGTGTAATTTTGTGAATTGTGAAATAATGATATTTGTTCATTTTATAATTTAATAAATAAAAATTGTGAAAAAATTATATTTGTTCATTTTATAATTTAATAAATATTATGAAAAAGCTACGTACTTTTTAAAAAATCATTTGCACTTGTTTTTCATTATTGCATTTACGTTTTATTCATTATTTGAATCAATATATATAAGAATATAAGAGAATCGTATACATTTTACAAGTAAAATATTATATGCAGTATGAATGAAGATATGTTACTGTAAGATCCTAAAGTCTGGTAAATCCTAGGTTTTACCAGTAAAACCTAGCTTTTACCAAAGTAGCTTGTTAAAAGCTCGAAGTATGCTTTAATATGATTCCACTTCAGCCTTTGAGGTAAAACCGAGGAGTTACCAATGCCTTCTGGTAAAATCCTGAAACAAGGGATTTAAATCAACCTTGAATAAGCCTCTGCACACAAATTCCGTCATGACACTTTTCTGTTCCTGCCTCTCCTTATTTGCACCATTCGCAGTCTAACTTGGACATAATTTAAACAAATGTAAGCAGCTACGATCTAAAAAAGAAGAAGTTTGGGCGCAAGTGCAGAATCGCCCACTTATCGATGTTCACATGGACAAAGTCAAGGGAGTGCGTAGTGCCAAGTTTGTGTAATTCTCTGATGTTATTTTAAGCAAAAATAGGTCGTTGTGTACATGGACACTGAGTTTGTGCAATTCTTAGACTTGTTATTTTCAAGTTGGCGATTTTGAGAAATGCGCTAAGCAGGGGTGATTCTGCACTTTCCCTGAAGTTTGTTTCCATTTTTACATACTTTGCTTTTTTTATTTTGCTGATGGGAAATGAGTGATGTTATGCGGAAAAAGATTATGACATTTTGTCTGAATTTGTAAAAAATAAGCCTGATAACTGCTTTTATTTAACAAGTGAGAAATATGTGATGGAGAAACAAACAGTTCATTACAGAAGGTTGAAACACTGTCGTATTCTAATTGGAGGAAAGAACAAACTTATAATATCACTATTTTCAAAAATCCTATATTATGTTACAACTGATGAAGGCTTCAACACAGCACTCATATTGCAATTGGCCATGGTGAAAGAACTTGCATGATTAAAGAACTGAATTGTAAGTACAAGAATGTAACAGTAGAACCTATTTTCACATATTTAAGACTATGCGAACCATGTCAGAAGAAACAAAAAAACTGTGAAAGATGGGATTGTAATTAAATCAGTTGTGCATAGTGAAATGAATTCTCAATGCCAAGTCAACCTAATAGATATGCAGTCTAATACTGATCATGATATGAAATTCATTTGAGTGCATCAAGATCATCTTACACAATTTGTCCTACTCCGAAGTTTACACAGTAAAAGAATTGTTGAAGTAGCATATCACTTTCTGGATATTTTCATAGCTTTTGAAGCCCTGAGCATTCTTCATTCTGATAATAGGAGGGAATTTTGCAACCAAATCAAATCATAAACAGTTTATGTGAAATGTGGAGTGATATAAAAATAGCTCACTGAAAACCGAGACACAGTCAGTCACAAAGTTCTGTCGTCGAACCAAGATGTTGAGAACATGTTGGAAACAAATAAGATAGGAAATTGGTCAGAAGGATTAAAATTTGTTCAAAAATAAAAAAACAAAGCATATCAGGAGGGATTCAAATGTTCATCTTAATGAAGCTATCCTGTGATGTCCTGCAAAGTTGTCTTATGAAGCTAGGACTTGCTAACTCAGTTTTGCCACATAATTTGATTAGTAACATGACCACTGAACAGGATTTAGAAAAAAGTTATAAGTATGTATTACTAATGAATGTGTGGTTAATACAGAAAATGGGAAAACTAATCTCGAATCAACAGTTGATTTAGAATTGCAAGATAATAATAATGCATATGAAAAATAATCAGACATAACAATGGAAGCAGATACTAAAGTTTGAATTGAAATGAAGGAACCAGATATATGCTCTGACACAACGGGTGCAATTATCAAGAAAACTCAAAATGTGAAAGTGTTTCGAGAGACAGTTAAGGAAGGACTTCAGAAGCAGGCAAAGAAGATGAAGACTGTGTCTACTAAAAACTTTCCGAAACCTACATTTGGACAAATACTTTTGGAAAAATGTTAAAATAAAAGTACCTGATATTGATAGATCAAAAATGGATCCAAAATCAATAATAGCCGTTATTAGAGATATTTAAGATGATGAGTTTTTATGTTTTTGATAGTAAGTTCGGTAAATTAAAATCGTTGTAAACAGGAAAGCAGTTTATTTTTTGTAAAGAAAAATTTTTTGAACATTAAAGAAGTTGGTATAGAAGAAGTAAGTGTATGTGAAATAGTAGGAAAAAAAAAAAAAAAATTCTTTAGTTGGGGGACAAGGACTTAGAAAATGCAGCTGTTAAAAAAAGTGTACTACGAACATCTGTTTGTGCAAATCAGCTGATCTACTTTGTAAATCCAAATGCCATAACAATCAAACTTGTTGTAACAGGTAATAAAATGTATTAAAATAGTAGTACTAAAGAAAAACATGCTACAGTTTTCTTATTTTTTTAGTTACGTGCTTATTTAACTCTATGTTGTGGTATTTCAATTCCTAGGTTTTTAATCTTTTTTTTTTTTTTTTTTTTTTTTCCTCGTTTTTAATCGTAGAACTTTGTATTTATCAAGTAATAAAACAGAAGCTGCTTACAGTATCATCTGTATTCAGGCTTACAGTACTGGATATTAAGATCCTTCAAGATTCAGTGTTATTCAAGTTTGGCATGTTTGATAGTGAATACAAGTAAAATATGTTACGAATAAGAAATATTTGAATTTCAGTTATTATACTTGATACTCAAGTCATAAAAATGTTATTTATTCCTTGTTAGTTGAAATCATATTTTAGGATATTATTAGTTAAATTTCGTAAACTATATACTTAAAAAGAAAAACCTTTGAAAATTTGTCCTTAGGTGATAAAACAATATTAAAATATAGCATATAAGCATAAAATTAGAATTCAATAGCCAAGCCAGAATTTAAATTACTAAAGTTTAAAATGCTAAATTTAAATTACTAAAGTTTAAAATAGTGTGAAAAAAGTCTCATGTTATTTCGAGCTTCCCAATTATGTTTAAGTAGAGAATTCTTTATTAGAGCAGGACAAAGAAGGAAGTGATCACTATCCATAAAGCCAGAATGGCAGAGATAATCAAGACTATTAAAAATTCCAGTCTTACTCATGTGGACAGCCCAGCAATGATATTCCACTGCTAATCAAAACACAACTATTGTATCTTCACAAGGGCACCAGTCTAGTAAATCATCAAAATCCTTGTTTTTCCCTCAATGTAAATTAAACAAAACCCTGCTGAATTTTAAGCTTTGTGGCTCAAAGTTTATCTGAGACATCTATGAAAGTCTAAGAATGTTGTTGAAACTTGAGTTGGAAATTTGTATCTCATGAGATATGCACAGTTGTCCAGTTCAGTATAAAAGTAACTCTTAGGGTTGTTTTTTTCAATGCCAGTCAAGGCGAAGAATCTGATTTTGCATTTGTTCCAATTTGTTCTTCAAATCCTCAAAGGCAGTTATTAATTGAGTGCTGGAATATTTCATAACAGTAAGTAGGTTTGTAAGTTGTAAATAAAGTGGAAGTCGCATATCCCCACCTTACTCCTGTTGTTTAATTACATTGAAAAAATTATTTATCCTTAACGTTAGTTCCTCCACCTATTAATTCCAAGACCAATTCCTATTTAAGACAATTACCATGTAGTTAAAAGTTTAGAAACAATGATTTCAATCATAATTCCTCCAATCCATTAATTCCAAGACAAATTTCTATTTAGGACAATTCTCATTTAGTTAAAAGTTTAGTATTGAGGCACATGGATATTATTATATAAAACTCCAAGTCAAAAGGCTTGTGACACAATACAAAAGTTATACAGGCAGGCTTTTCTGTTTCTATGCATGTTATTTAATTGGCACCAAGTACTCAAGTCTTCATGACATCATTTAATTAACTATTTCTGTGTACCTTTTTTGAGGATGGAAGACCATGTCACCAAATTTTCAGCATACATCAATACATTTACATCCCTATCTTCTAACATAAATATAAGGTTGTTGACATGTATATTACAAAGAAACAGCTGAACATAGTATCCTAGGGAAGACGGGACTGAAGTTGCTTGTGATGAGATATGAGTAAAGTGTAATGCAATATGTTGTGTTATTCATAACACAGTGCATTTATTATAAGACAGATCATTTAAAAAAATCATTATTTGAGTTTTGCATTTCTATTTTTTATTTTATTTTCTATTACTTGATTCTCCCTTTAAAACAACTGTAATAATAGAGATACAAGACTGAAATAATGATTTTGTTTCTTACCTGCTTTAAAATGAACACACTGTATGTCAGTGTTAGACTAATATTATATGGAACTAGAAGCATATCTTCTGACCTTCATTTCTTTCCAAATTCAGTACCAAGCATCATTTCATCATGTGGTGGAATATGCGAATTAAACTGTTGGTCATACAGGTATAATTCCACTGCGCTAATGCTGCAGCCATCCAAATTTTGATAGAGAACACCCCTGGGGATACATCTGAGTGTCTTCCATTCCTTCTTTCCAACAAGCTACTCTAATAATTTTGTGGTTCAAATGTTCGTTAAGTTCGTAAAAACGTTATTGATGCTTCTTCTAGCTTTTCCACCAAAATTTGCATTAGTGTTATCCTCACAATAGGCAATGATTTTATAGTTCAAATTATTATTTTTTAAAATAGTACTTATTGAATCAAAAATTATTTCTGAAGTTTCACCCGGCAGTGAAATAAAATCTAATATTCTAATTTTAATTTCTGTTTCTAGATCAAAAAGTTTAACAATTGTGGAAAATAATTTTAAATTTTTGTGGTTGGAAGCATCATAATATATGGATATAAATGTGCATTTAAAATCTAATTGTTTCTGCAAATGTGAAAACTAATATAGTGAAAAAACATTACAAATAATTGCTTCAGGTTTTGTCGTTGCTTCTGCAAATTTTTTGTCGTACAATGTTTTGATCATTTACGATGTACAATCAATTGATCTGAAACTTTGATTGTGGTTTATAGTGTGGAAAGCAAATAGCCCTTGAGCTAATGCTAGCTGTTCCTCCATTAACAATAGATATTCCTTGACGAGACGTAACGACAGTGATCGAACACCACTGAGTAAATCTAACTTGTTACATCGCCTATTTTAGTGTACTCTGCATACATTTTATGTGTTTTTTTTTATTTATGTATTTTTTATTTCTTTATATTTACTATAATAATTAATAAATAATAGGTAATATATTTCAACAGTGCATTTAAAATAAGAAATGCAGATGTTTTCTAAAAAAGCGGGACATTTTTAAAAATCTGTGGGGCACGGGATAGTCCTCCAAAAAGCAGGACTGTCCCACCAAAATCAGGACGTGTTATCCTAGTAATTTTGACATTAGTAATAATGAGAGCAATAATTGCATTGCTTTAGCATTTTTCTCTTCATAAAAGAAATTGAGTAATGTACTTCAACATTGATGTGATAAGATAGAATCCTTCTGTAAGTGATGCTAAAGAACTGAAAGATCTGCTAGAGAAAGGGGATAATTATTTTATTTTAGAAAATATTCACCAAATCATTGCATCAGGGACTTGAACAATGGAGATCATAATTAATTAATCATAGTGAAGAAAAAGACCATGCATTTTGCTTCTGTTTTAGCTGTTTTTCAGTAGTAAAAAATCACTCTCTTATGATGCATATAAGGACTTGGAGCATTTACATCTGCCTCTGAAAGGAAATAAAAGATATCTAAAAACCACCTGAAACCTCATGAGAGCTGGCACTAGAATCTGTGCTGTCACACCAGATGACACTATTTAGAAATAGGGGCCCACCAGCGGCCAAGCGGTAAAGTCGCTAAACACTGGTAGTTCGGTCCAAGGTTCGAATCCCGCAAATGGGTTGGCTGCATGGCCGAATTCGTGGTTTTACCCATGTGTAACGTGTATACGAGCCAGTTTCCCTTAGAAAGTCCTCCACAAAGGCATCCCTCCCCTTAGGCAGATAGCCTTCAAGGCTTTGCCATAGTTAAATAACCTAACCTAACATTTAGAAATAGTTGAGATTACAACAAGTGGGAAAAAAATCTAGTGTTGAAAAGGCCTAATCGTGAATCCCATAAGAAATGATTCACTTGTAATCTAAAATGAGAGACAGTAGATTCGATGCAATAAAATTATTAAATGTAGGCTTTAGTGTACAAAAGCATAGCAAAACATGTAATGGCCACTTCCCAAAGTTCAGCTGAACTTTTATATCCAAATTGTTACTGAAAATATCTAAAAGACTACTTTAAATTATTTCAGAAAAAAACATTAAAGTAAGTTGGTTTATTTTATTTCTGGGACTAAATAAAAGAAAATAATTTATGCAGAAAAGCATTAAAATATAATGATTTATTTTGTTTCTGAGAAGATAAAACAGAAGAAAAGTTATGCAGTCAGGAATGCTAAGTAATGCGACATATTTTTAGATAATACAGTCAAAAGTCGTTAATTCGGACACCCATAATCCGGAATGTTCTATAATCCGGACCTCAAATCTACAAACTTTCTGCGCATGCGTCGTTTTGACGCATGCGCGTAAGACTTTACGGCTGCGAATATGCGTGTGCGCATGCGCATAATACGTTTACGCAAGCGCGTTTAATGTATAACGGATGGTATAAGCTAAGCTGAAATTGTCTAATTCAGGTAATGTTGCAGATTGCGTTGTTCCTTAATCTTCGAATTGGATTCGGCTTATTATTTTTTGCAGACTGTTAGAGCAATTTTATAAAAGTAAGCTTGAACTTTCGATTATGTCAAATAGAATTTCCGATATATATTTACTAATATGTAAAGGATCTACAAAGCGAAAGTATGTTTCGAAGTCCATTAAACCAAAAGTGGAATTGCTGCAAAAAATGGATAAAGGCATATCCTTTGATTATCTAATCATTCCGAAATATGTTTATCAATTTCACGCTGCTCTGCGGGGGAAGGGAAACGACACGGCGCGCAATGAATTAGAAGTTTATCTGTCAGCACTATCCTTATCTTCAGGGCAGATGTTTTTATTTTATTTGTCTTATAATTCTTTACTAAATGTAGTATTTTATCTCGATGTACTCCGTCTTTGATATGATTTAAATTAAATTTCTCCTCATTATAATTCGCTTCCGATAGTGAAGAAAGTGACACAGAGGTTATTGAAAACGAAAAAATTTCGATTGACAAATTAGTCGGTATTCTCGACACAGCTATTATAGGACTTGACCAGCGGAACTTTGTAACTGAAGAAGAAATTATGTCTGTTTATAGAATTAAAGAGAAAGTATTATCACATAAAACAAAGCAACTTAAACAACTTACATTGAAAGAAATGTTTAATAAAAAAACAAATAAATATTAAGCTTTTTTTTTTTTTTTTTGTAAATTTTGATATCCTTTAGATCATAATTGTTCTTTATTTCATAAATTACGGTTTCATATTTTTAATTTTATAACTTCTGCATGCCATCTTACCAGATTTAAACTGATGATCTATAATCTGAAAAAATCGATAATCCGGAATCGCCGAAGTCCCGACGCGTCCGGAATAAAGACTTTTGACTGTATATAATTTAATTCTCCTTACCTTTATAGAACAAAAGCATCAATATTTTTTCCAGAAGGAATTTGATAGCTTAATTCATATTCTATACAGAGAATAGATGAAGATGTTTCATAATTTTTTATTATTTTAAGATTATAGAAGCTTCTCTTACCATCAGCAACAGTAACTGGGAATATTAGCCTTATTTCAGCTTCAAATTTCATTATGATTGAACTAGGCTGTAATTAGAGAATTATCTTCAAAAGATTTAAAGCAGTCTTACTGTCCAAATAACTGGTTTTTAAAGCTAGAAAGTTGTGATGAAATTTTTATTTGTATATCATTTAGGTATTTAAATGCTAAATTATAAGCTTCTTCACTTGGATAGCTTAAATTTTATTAATGTTAATTTTTCACTGATTAGAAAATAAAAGTCAAAAGATAACTCGTTAAATTTACATATCTCAGTTTTTTTGTTTGTTTGTTTGTTGTTGTTGTAAGATTAAAACGTATATTCTTTCATTTCTACTACGAGAATTCCCCCCCCCTACAAAATTAGTTCTTTTATCAATTTATTACATTTTCACCTTCTCTTCAGATTAGGTTACTTATATTTAAAGCTAAATAACTAATTTCTAAAAAATGTTTTCAGAAATAATTTTATGTCTTCATTCTAATCAATGACAATCCCTCTTTTTTATATTTATATAAATAATTCAATTCAGTTGTAGATTGTCAGGATTTCTTTGATATGGGAGATGTGAAAAATTAGCAATGCCTTCGCCGGGACTCGAACCTAGACCTCTCGAATACGCACCGAGTGTACTACCATTACACCACGAAAGCATGCAGAAATGAGGGGGGAAAATACCTTAGGGAACCCAATCGCCAAATCCTGATGGCGAAGAATCATCATGCACCATCTTTTAGGTCGGGGCCACTGTAGAGTCATTGGGTTATTTTCGAGCAAGAGGATATGGGAAATGAGAAATACCCTCGTCAGGACTCGAACCTCGTCCTTTCGAATACGAAACGAGTGTGCTAACCGTTACATCACGAAGGCATGCTGAAAGGAGGGAGAATAACAAAGCAAAATAAAGGAAATTTTCTCCTGGGAAATTCGAAATGAAATTTAGAATGCAAAAGTGGGCTATTGTGGTAATAATTGGCAATTAAGAAAGCATTTTTAGATTTGAATATAAGCTACCAGATTATAAATAAAGGTACAGCAGTGTAAATAAAAACTAAATAGTAGAGTAAAGCAGAAGAATTATTGCTGATTCCATGGACAGATCCCGACTTTTTAAGGGGAATCATAATAACATACATATATATTGGGTTTTAACGAAACTTTCCCGCCACCGCAAATATCGTCTTCGCAAACATAATACGCTGGCGTGTTTAATCATATTTTGTCAAATGGTTTTTGGCATTTGAAAAAAAGAGATTTGTTTTAGAACACTCATAGAGATATTAGGTATTTTTTGGAAGCAGAACAAGGGAAAAATTAGCAAGCACCTTGGCCGGGAATCAAACCACAGACCTCTAGAATACTCGCCGAGTGTGCTGACCACTACACTACGAAGGCAGGAGAAATTCTTTATATACTCTCCCTTTTAAAGGGCGTCTGGGGTTTTAGGGGACCCAATCGCCAAATCCTGGGTGTGGAGAATCATCATCAACCACCCTTTTAGTTCGGGCGCCACTGTAGAGATATTAGGTATGTTTTGGGAGCAAGAGAAGTTAAAAATGAGCAACACCTTCGCCGGTAATCGAACCACGGACCTATGGAATACGCGCCCAGCGTGCTGACCACTAAACTGCGAATGCATGCTAATAAGGCGGGAGAACTAGCTTATACACTGTGTTGTGAAATTTGTAAAACATTATCGTTACTATTAAGTACAAGGTGTCTGAAATAAAACTATCACGCTACCAGATTAGAACCATCATTTACTTCCAATTCTGTTTCAAAAAATCAGCTACAAAATGTCACCAAATCATGTGCTACAACTTTAGGTACTAATGTCGTAACATATGACACTGTGAAGGTTTGGAACCGAAAGTTCAAAAACAAGGACTGGGCTCAAAAGCAGAGCGCTCTGGCAGGCCTACTGACGTTGATGAGGCCCACTTGCGAGAACTTGTAGAAGAAAATCAGTATAGAACTCATCGAGAGCTTGCTAAGGAGTTAGACGTTAGTCCCATATCCATTAGCCGCGCTATACGTCGCATAAACTTGACGTATAAGTTCAATCGCTGGGTGCCACATGAACTGTCTAAAAAAGATAAGGATATACGTGTTCGGGCCTGCACTAATCTGCTCGAATATCAACGCAAGGACAAAATTCTGGACCGGATCGTCACTTGTGATGAAAAGTGGATTTACTTCAATAACACAGGCCGAAAAGAGGGTTGTTCTGTGGCCTGTGAGCCCGTTGGCAGCGTCGCAAAGCGCAATTTGACTAACAAAAAGATACCTTCCAGAATACGTTGGCTCATGCGAGCAGTGTGTGGTCCGGCGTTGTACTGCTGACAGAGGGCATTGGCCACTCCCTGAAGGTACAGAAGTGTCAGCAGCCGCAGCACATGATCCACGTATCATTGGGCCGTCATAGTGCCTTGAATACGAACTAGAGGTGACCTAGAATCGTAAGCAGTTGGCCCCCAAACCATGATGTCGCGCAGTGGAGCGTTCCACAATTGCTGCCGGCATTGAACCTGTCTCCACATCGACGCCACACTCGTACGCGGAGACTATCATTGGAGAAACAGAAGCTTGTCTCATCCTGAGAACACGACCTTTGTGCCATTCCGTCGTCCACATCACTCGAGCACGGCACCATTGCAGACGTTGGAGTGTATGATGTGGGGTCAATTGCAGTTTCTTAGCGGACGCGACGAATGCAGGCCACTAGCCACCAATCGACGGCAAATAGCTCTGGTCGATATTGGAGCATGCAGGTTGTCTTGAACATGCTGCAGAATGGAGGTAGAAGTGACACCACCTCCTGTCGTCGAATGCGTCGGTCCATACGTGCTGACGTCACTCTGGCTGCACCGGCACCCGTCGAACTTGGCACATTTCCTTGTTCCAACCATCGTTGCCACAGCTGGTACTGTGGACGCATCAAGGTGTGTGTCAGCTGAGATTTACCGTATGGACTAACCTGCCTTTCTCAGTCCGATCACCATGCCCCTCTTAAATTCTGCTGTAACTGCCTCCGTTGACGGCCTGGCATTCTCTGCTATTAGACGCGTCCTCTAAGATAAGAACAGATTTTGTACGATGATTTCCCTAGCAGAAATAACGGCACTAAAGTTGAACATTCTGCAGGTTCCTTCCCTTATATCTTTTTCAACGTGCGTTGGAGAGCTGCGCATTTCACATCATTCGCATAATTCGGTGAGGTGCGTCTACCCTGACATTTGCGTAATTTTTAGGCCTGTCCTGCTTGGTGCTGCATTTTCCAATGTTGGGTAATGTATTTTCTCTCATATCCTTGTTTTAAACAGTGCAGAATTTCGATTTTTGTACCGTTAGATAGGACGAAAAATAATATTCCAAATCAAGAGTTTTTGGAACTTCTAAAGTAATTTACCAAATTTGTACTTTTAAAAAAAAATCATTCAGTTTTTTTTTTTTTTTTATTTTTTTTATTATGGCGTTATTCTTGATTGTGACGAATTTATGATTCGAAATATTTGATCCTTCGTTTTTAGCAACGTACAGTTTCAAGTGATGGGCATTTAATTTGCACACACATGTAGATTTCAGCAGGTAAATTAGGTACTAATTATGTTAACAGATGCGGGCTTGGAAGAGTTTGCCGCGTTTTAAAATATTTTGAATTTTTGGAGAGAGATTATTTTGCAATAAGACATTTTTAATCATCAAAGCGTTCCCTCAAAGCTATCGGCAAATAATGTTTAATTCTTAAATTTTATTTGAAATAAAACAGAGCCTGGTATATAACACAATTCAAAAAGGAAGAATTTCCATATTAAAAATTAAAGGGCCTGAAATAAAAATAGAATTTTTATCTTATACAAACATACACATATACAAAGTGATTAAAAAATATCAGCCAAAAATGAAAGGCAGAGAGAGGGGATGAAATAAAGAGATTTTGTAATGGAATATGTGTGCTTTGAGGGGATACAGGCCGTTGTTGAGCAGTAAGTAAAAGCGTTTAGCTGGCGAAAATCATCGTTACTCTTGCAGATTTGGAGCGGCATGCATCCCTAAAAAAACACGAAATTCGGCGGTAAAGCTCAGAACCAAGGATACTGCCTTGCGGGATACTGGATCTTATAGGTCTTTGAGTTGACTTTTCATTTCCTTGTGCAACGAAGAATGTACAGTTTTGCAAAAAGGAGAAGATCAGAAGAATAAGTTCTCTAGGAAGTCAGTCCTAGTTTGATAAGCTTGAAGATGAGCCTCTCATGGCAGAGGCGGTCAAATGCTTTTGCCACGTCCAGCATAAGGAGCGCAACACTTATTGTGAAATGCAGATCCGACGAATTCAACAATTCTCACGAGTTGGCAAGTCATGCTAAGATTTTTTCTGAAGCCTTATTGATCGTTAGGTAAAAGATGAAAAGTATGGCTCGATTCTTGTAAGTATAATTCGTTCCTAAATTTTTCCTAGGCTGGATAACAGACTGATAGGTCGATATCCGTCAGGTTTGGGGAGAAGAAAGGTCTTTGCTTGATAACAGAGATCAGGAAAGTAATTTAGTGTGAAACAGGCGTTAAGTATGCTGGCAAATTTACTGATAATATTTCTGGGCAAGTTACGAAGCATTTTGTTGGTATCTTATAATGTCGTGAAAGAAAGGAGTGGCACTTAAAAACAAAGGCCATAAATTATTGATGGGTAATTTCTTTTCATCCCCCAAACTTTTTTTTAAATTTATTAAATGAAAATAAAACAAATGCATATTGAACTATTATTCTGTATAGGAAGCATATCCAAAATAATATAAGGGAAAAAATATCTGAATAGAGGAGAAACGAACAGTGCGTTTCACAAATGGGATGACAACTCTACGCTGGAAAAATAAGCTTGATATTTTCATGTTGATTCATATGCATAATCTAGTGGTTATACACTGACTACCAATAAGTATTTGGACACCTATGCAAATGACGATATCTGCGGTCCTAAGGTACGTCACGGACCCCGCAGGTATATATCGTGTAGGAAACAGCATCGGCTTTAGTCGCGTGCAAGATGCCTCGCAGTTCGGAGCTCTCTGATTTCGAGAAAGGTATAATTATCGGGTATCACAAATGTGCCGATCCTTAAGGGACATATCTAATGATCTGAAGTACATCGACAGTGGCCTATGTGATTAAGAAGTGCAAGGTGTGCAATGATTGTCGGAATGTGCCCCGAGTCGGCAGACCAACGAAACTGGAAGATAGAGACCGACGAGTGCTGTCCAGAGAAATTCGGAAGAACCACACCCAACCAATGTCCTTCATCCGCGAGGAGTTTCTACAGGCATCCGGGAGTATTGTTTCAATGAATACCATCCGTAAGGAAGCACATTTGCTTGGTTTCAATGGTCGTGATGCTGCCCATAAGCCTTTGATCACAAAGTCCAACTGCGCTGTTCGGTTAATGTGGTGCAAAGCACATCGAAATTGGACCGTAGATCAGTGGAAACGGGTTCTTTGGAGTGACGAATCAAGGTTCACCCTTTACCGTTCGGATGGCAGGGTCTGGGTCTGGCGTCTACCTGGAGAACGTCTCCTGCCAGAATGCATTGTGCCAACAGTCAAGTTCGGCGGAGGTGGAATTATGGTCTGGGGGTGTTTCTCCTGGTATGGGCTGGGACCCTTGGTCCCCATTCATGGTAAGCTCAACTCCGATGCCTACTGCACTATTTTGGATGATAATGTGCTTCCTACGTTGTGGCAGTTTTACGGGTTGGACCCCTGTTACTTTCAGGACGACAATGCCAGTTGTCATGTTTCGACGTTAACCAAGCCTTGGTATGGTGCCAATGGAGTTCATCGAATGGACTGGCCTGCCAAGAGTCCAGACCTGAACCCTATCGAAAACCTCTGGGACGAGTTGCATCGCCGAATTCAAGGGTGCAATACCCGTGCAAAATTGGCGAAGGAACTTCTATGTCTTCTCCAAGCCGAGTGGAAGAATATACCACTAGCTGTCATACAATGACTTGTGAAAAGTATGCCCTGGAGGGTCCACGCTGTAATTACCTCTCATGGAGGCTCTACCAATTATTGATTTTGAATAAAATTATTTTTTCTTTTCTATCACAGGAGTCCAAATACTTATTGGTAGTCAGTGTAGCTGCTGGGAAGTCAAAACTCGAAATTGCAGCTTGTTGCTTTTCCCTCGTGTCTAACGTGATTTATAAGCCGCTTTCTCTCGAAGTCTTCGACGAACTTAAAAGTTAAATTAATTAATTAAAGAAATTTGAGAACTATCTGTGTGGGAAGAGATGCCATCGTAGAAGACTTCCTAAGGAAAGCAGGCACACATTCACGTTTTATATGAGGAAAGCCATGAAACCTTTCATGTTCGCCTGAATTTTAACCCCGGTTGACCTACCAGTGTTCAGCGATCTTACCACTCTTTCGCTGGTGGGTTCCTCCACAAAAGTATCCATATTTTAGGCAACTAGCAATGAACTTCTGAAAACTAATGAGCAGATTTTAACGAAATTTGTTATGAATATACATTTATAACAGAGAAAGAGATGTACTATTCAAAAATCATATCATATATGCGCGATTGTCAATAAAGTTCACGGTGCAAGGATGTCGAAAATCCACGTTGTGATATCGAACTAAAAATAAGTGTAATATGGGCTATGTTTTCCTCTCACAGCCAAACAGGTCGCGCAAGGTGACGCCATACTGGACATGAGGCAGTTAAGGAATCCCTGTGTCAGGCGATTCCACTTCTACAGCAAGGCAGTTTTCAACTTCGCTTTAGTTCTTGGAGGGGGAAATGGCGAGATTAAACTGGACTACCAAAAGCGTCGTCGAAGACATGTTTTATAGGATTAAGGTGAGGACATCTAGCTGGCCAGTCTATGTTGACAAATATACTTACTTTACTTTACAAGTAATGGTTGACTAGCTGAGCCCTTTATAGACGACCGTTATCGTTTATTAACAGGAACCCACCACCAACTGCGCTCCTGGAAAGTCGAAAAGAGAGCTCTAAGGTCTCTCTGTACCTTGTAATAGTCTGGAAGCATTTGTCAAACACATGCAGGGTGTGTGGCTATTCAACATAATGCCTGTTCAAACCATTACACTTCCACAACCATAATGATCTTTTTTCTGATGAAGAGGGGGTGGTATCTTGTTGCATACTCTCTCCAGATAAAGATACGCTAAGAATCAGTGCCCCAGGATGAATCGCGGCTCACCTGTGAAAAAGCACGCTGCTCCGCTGAAATCTGGCTCAAGGCACGTGTCATCTATACTATGCTAAACATGCTCTCTTCCGTGCTGCAGTGAGCAGAACGCAACCAGAGATTTTCCTGGCATACAGCCCTATCTCACGAAGCTTTGAGGCAACTGTAGACCGTAAACCTCGAGTTACATTGACGGCACACATCTCACGTAACAGCTGTAGCGGTCCTGTGTCGCCACCCTAAATGTGCTAAATTATGATTCTTTCATCGTTTTAAATGTTTGTGGACCTTGTCCAGGTCTTCTTGATATAGATCCATTGTGTACTTCTCGGAAGTGCATATAAAATAGGAACGATATAGATCCATTGTACTGAAACTACTTCCGGAAACTGCAAATGACACTGGACTTTACATTGCAGCCATCTGCGCTTTTGACTGTCCTATCTCCAATCTACTGATAATCCCCCCCTTATTCCATCATCTATACATTCTTGGCTACTAATTTTACCTGATATGTCATAAAATTTACCCCCACTCTTGCGAGAAACACAGCAAATGTTGTGAAGAAGTACAAGTACACAAATCGCCGAAAACCCTTCGTGCGGCCTAGATACCCTCCGCAGATATGCGTACGCTTTATATTCGACATGTTTCATCATAATTCTTTAGAGCCATAATTAGTATCTTTGGTTCAATACTTTTTGTAAAAATAGACATAATTTGCAAATTTTCTTAATTTTGCACTTCAGTGTAGTTATGCCAAGGCCATCTTAACGCATGTGTCCGCTGAGGAACACATGCGTAACCTCAAGTGCATACGCCCTATAGCCCCAAGTGCGTAAGGGCCCTATGCTTATGCATTTATATTTCACTTACATTTCATTTTTCTGAGCAGTGGCTAGCTACATATCTCTTCAGGTGTCAAACTGATGTTAATAAATTTTAGAATGTTTTTCATTCTGTAAATTTTACTACTTTCATGGAGAGAGCACAAATAACCACTATAATGGTTTGGTTTATTAGATTACGGCAAAGTACTCGAGGGCTATCTGCCTTAAGGGAGGGATGCCTTCATGGAGGACTTTTTATGGGAAACTAGCTCGTATACACGTTACACATGGGGAAAACCACGAAAACGCCCATGCAGCCAGCCTGTTCGCGGGATTCGAACCTCGGACCGAACTACCAGTGTTCAGCGGCGTTAGCGGGCCCCTATAATGACTCTTCTCATTAGGGAACAGTAATAAAGGAGCGCAGAAAAGTGATTTGGATCATGCCTTTCTAAAGGGCTTTACAACCTTTTTTTCGCTGTTCTAAAGGATGTTTTCCACGAAAAAGCGCGAATTAGGGAACTCAACAACATGTTTCAGCTGTTTTTAGAATGATGTCTGTTTGTGTGTGAAAATTTTTTCATCAACAATAACGCTTGCTGGAACTTCCAAAAATTCCCATTTTCCATATTTAAGCTTTCTACATTCATACATAAAGAGTTGATTAAATTTTGGGCAAAATTGGACAACTAGAAGTGGTACTTTGCTTGAAGCTCATAAGGCCTGTTTACACTACTTATACAACCAAGAGCAAAACTTGTCAGCAGTCAATGTGTGAATGACATTTTTACAAATTTGAAAATGTGCATATAAAGCATATTTTTATTACCCATTTATTAATTTTTAATTAAATCATTAATTGTAATCCATTTAATTAGATTAGCTTAAAATATCTTTCTTTTAATGGAAAAAAATTCTTTTGCAAGCTGTATTGGAACTTAGTATAAAAAAAGATATAAAGTAAAAAAAAGATATGAATGGGTGCATTAAATACAAAGTAATGCTTTTTGCTTTAATAATAAGCAAAAACCACTACTTTGTATTTAATGCTCCCATTCATATCTTTTTTAATTTTACAGTTTTTCTCCATACTATATCAAATCTGCATCTTCTTACTTTCCAGTTTTGGCATTTAAGACTTTTATATCAATGGGAACAACTCGATTTTTCTTAATATTAATACACTGGAAGTGATACTTTTAACACTTGGAACAAGCTTTTGTAAAAAGACAAGAGAAACTTCTGAAATTTGGTATTTAAAATAGGTACGTGATTGAGAACAACATATTATATTTATAAGCATTAAATGTATTTTGGAATTGTGCTAAATGCTATGAGAATAAATTCATTATGAAGCAATTAAATGTATTAGCCTTAGTCCATAATTTCATATTTATTTCACTTTTCCAATAAAAATGCTTCCACCAAATGTTACTGTTATGTGTTATTTTTAAGGATACAATTTAGCAACTATACAAAGAAATGGACTGACATAGTTGACACTATATTGAGAATTCTAAAGATTTAAAAAAATATATGATTAAGCCATTGATTTGTGAATCCGAAACCATATATGATCACAGGATGACTTCATGTATCATTTTTTTTTTTATATATTTGATGGGAAGAATGAATACTAAAAAATGACTAGTGTTTATAATTAAGACTGAGCCATAAAGTTAACAAATTAATTAGATTTCATTTATAAATGATCAACTAGATACTGATAGTTCACTTAAAGCTCGTTATTATTCTGTCAATTCCACGTCTCAAAATGGTTAGAGATGTGCTGGCCACATTTCTTAAATCTGAGGAATATTTAGTTGCAATATTTGAAAATAACATAAATCTGGAATAAAAACAAGTGAAACATATCATCCATCTTCTGTGAAATATACCATCTGCTTTTTTAACAATTAACAAGAATTCAAATGTAACTTTACCAGATGTTCTTTAAATTCTATATGGGGAACATATTTTTATATGTCCTAAAAGCAATTATTTTCTGAAAGCTTTACAAATATATTGCACAGTCAATCACAAAAACAATTGCCATTGGGACTTAATCTCTTCTTATACTGGCATGGCATCCATCCATATAAGAGATCATTCAGCTACCATGCAACTAAAAAAAAAATTATTTCAACAAAAAAGTGTTTTAAAGCATAAAAAAAAATGTTACATAAAGACAATAAAACTTAAATTTATAATTTCACTTTTAATGTTACACAAAATTTAAATCCTTAATAACAGCACAATCAAGATTAAACATCCTGTTACATTAAAAACTTCATTAATATCTAATTCATCAATCATCTGTATATTTTGTATGTAATCAGCCTTTATGAAACCAAATTAAAAACTTCATTAATATCTAATTCATCAATCATCTGTATATTTTGTATGTAATCAGCCTTTACGAAACCAGTCATACAAGAAGAAATTCCCAATAAGTTACCGAAAAACAGAAATCTGGTTTTCATATAAAAAGCAGGAAATTATGCTTAATTCTTTTCAGTCATTTCCTAAAATATACTTGAAAATTCCAGAACAAGTTACAATAGGTTCCTGGATAAAAGACCACTGGACAAATCCCATTGTGATACTTGTCCGTGCAACAAATACCTATGTTGATAGCAGCCAGTGACTTATGAATACTACTTATGAATATAATTTACTTAAATAATTATTAATACAGCAATATTATATATCCATAACACTTAAATGTTAAAATACAGTAAAAGCTGGACTATCAACTAACTGGAAAATTTTTAATTTCAGAAAATTTAAGTGACATATAAAGCAGGGACAGGCCTCCAGAAACCCTGCTGATAACTTCTAAATTGTGAACAGATTTACATTTACACACCTTTCTTACATTCCCTCTTTCCCACTGTTATATCATGGAGGTAGGAAGTAAGGAGGAGTTGCCCTAAACAAGTTTCTCCGTACCCTGCTCTGAAGCACCGGCGATCCCTACGTGGTGACCAAAACATTGGGTCATTTACCATTGAGTTCTATGGGATTTGACGCGTTCGGGTGTAAATATTTTGTAATTACGTCGCAAATATACATATAAATGTATATATTTTCTTTTTCTACAACACTTCAGAGTCCTAAGTATGTGAAAACAACATATTTTTAAACAACATTTCATTCTGAATGGAATTAAATGCTATACTTTTCTCAGAATGGTTTAATTTGAATGAAATATTTTCACAAGTTTTCGTTAATTACATTAGAAAAAAAAATTAAGGTAGTTCGATTTTATTCGGTTAAGGTACAAAAATTAAGATCAAAGTTTATTGTATTATTAATATTAAAATTATGCATTATTTCTTTTCCATTTATAGAGCTTCTTCCTAAAATACTTTCTTAAATATGACATGATTTTTTGGCTTCTTTTAAATCGAAAAATGTAAGTCAATTTATAATTGATGCTCTATTCGGTTCATTTTAAATTAGAGAATTATTAGGAAAATAGTATTTGACTTTCTCTGAACATTTCTGAAAGGGAATAAAATAAGTTTATTTAAAACTTGTAACTGAGTTATTATAAAATGTAAAGGGAATAATTCTTTTAATTATACTTATCAGATTTTTTTCTTTTTACCCATCATTTCAACAATACATATTCCAAAACTCTTTATTACGTTCTTAAGTGCGCATCTCATAGCATTTGCTTTACAATACCTTTTAACAGATTGCTTTCCAATACGAACAATTCTTGCTTAAATAGTTTTATAACGTATTTGTCAACAGGATTTCAATTTATGTTTACAATTCAATATTCAGGTTATTATATATTTAGATAAGTATTTTGTCAAAGGCAGATACATGCTTTTTGCAAGCACATGCATAAATACCCATACATATTTCCTATTTATCATTTCCGGCATGTGCAAATCTTTAATTTCTGTGCATTCACTATATTTTTCGTGTAAAGTACTTTACACTAATTTAGCATACACCCGAAAGTTTTACATAAAAAATATATATGAATATAATTTGAATGAAAATTATAAGTATTATTTTTAATACCCACTCAAAGGTCAGTTTTTCTTCAAAATTCCCCCACGATGGCATCTCTCTCTTTAGGCAGATAGCCCTTGCATGCGTTACTCTATTTAAAAACTTAATCTGACCTATGTGCCTAATTACAAATATTTTAACATACATAATTTTATATTTACATTTAGCCATCAAGTTTCAAACTTTTCAAATCTTCTAGAAAATAAATTTTGGCAGATCTCTTTTAGCAATTTTCTTAAAATCTATATTTTTGTAGTGCAACAGCTTAGAATTTTATAAAACAAATTCATAATCAAAATCGCTGTTGTTAGTTATCGAAAAATAACCAAGATGTGATTTTTGCGTAAATGTCACTAAACTATACAAATTGCTATTATCCATCCCACTATGAATGTTTCTTTCATGCGAGAGTGTCCCTTTTTCGATTTCTATGGAAGTGTGGTGTGTCGAAATACTATCAGAATCTTGTCAAGCGAGCTTCTGAATGTAAACAAAAAACACCCGGTCTGGTGACCCAAGCTTCAAAGCAGTGCTTCACTTCTAAGGTGGAATGGCCCCTCCTCCCTTTCCTACCTCCATGTGTTATATCCATGGTACTGTTCTAAGAATTCCTCCAGAGAATAGGCCTCACCCAAGGCTAACAGTGGTGGCATGGCAAATGCCGTCAAGAGCAGGAGACTGACAGGGGAAAGTGTCAGGGATCATAAGGGGAGATATATTTAAAACAAAAATTGTTTTTAGGTCTCATTCAGTATCAGTATATCAGAAATAAATGATGCACATGGTATCAGAATGGAGACAAATTACATAAGATACGAAAAGTTATATTTATTTGTTTATTAACATTTCATTATTACATTGTTTTCGTTCAGGAATTTCCTTCCACCCCCCTCTGAGCAATACATACAAGTACATGTAAGTCGGCTGAAAAGCACTGCTATAAACAAATAATCCAACTCAATTCCAGTTGAACAGCCCTTATTAATACTAATTGTTTACGGAAAGCATCCTAGTTTTTGAAAAGCTTCGTATCATCTAACATAAAATTAATTAATCATCTTAAGAATGATTTTGTGTTGAATATGGCAAAACATATGAGGGTTGGCTAGGTATGATTTCATGGAGAATTTCTAAGGAAAATGGGCTCATATTTACATACCTTAAGGAAATCCACGAAAATGCTTACACAAAGTGGTACGTTGCAGTAGGGTTCCTTCAATCCATCTGTTAAATTTGCATCTAATTGTCAAGTGCTCCCATCTGTTAACTTTGCATCTAATTGTCAAGTGCTCAATTTTTTTTGGCTAGTTTATACATTCAAAGGAAAATACAAGTTACTCACTGAACTTCGCACGTTAGTCTGAATAACCTTTAAACCCGATGAACAATATATTTCTGGGACAAGGCGAGCTTTCTGACTGTACAATCTGTTTTATGTTTAGCGAGCTTGTGCCGAATAAGTTTATTCGCTATTTTATGTAATTTCTGCAATATTTTGTAATTCTTTTATTTTTTTCATTTAAATTTTATTTTTTTAAAGATAATTTCTTTTTATTCACAAATATTTCTATTTTCTATTTTTCTAATAAGTGAAACATTTAATTAGATTCTGATATTTTGTTTTCATAAGATAAAGTACGAAACCTTTGTTAAAATTTTCATAGCACACTGTAGTTCAGTGACCGTATTTTAATGTGCCATTTTATTCGCGAGTCCATTCATCCAATTTGAAACTTGGAAATAAATTAAGAAATCGATCTTTCCATTCAATTGGTCCTATCGACTTGAATACGGTGAGCCTGAGTAAACGGGAAGTATCTTTCGTAAATATGAAAACCATTATAAGCGCATTTCTAAATAACAATTTTAAAATATAATTTTGACAGCTGTTTGACGCTGCTTTCAAAAGATTTCTTAATTATAAATATATGTACTGAAAATTACAAAGAGAATAACACATACGTATCTGTTATTACGAGAATAAGTATTGCTAATGTATGCAAAAGGCCTTGAAAACTCATTTTGATTCACCTTTCTTTTCTTTATGAATGACGAATATCTGTTTGCCATATACGTGATCAAATAGGGAATAAGTGTTTAATCCGTAAGATTATAAGTATTGATTAACATTTCGTATAACTACTTCTAATTGAGGCTTTCTAAGAGCAACCCCCTTAATTTTGACTCGTAGCTTTTAATTTTAGACTAAAATATGAGCATAGAATCTACCTTTAAACAATGGGATTTTTTTTTAAACACTGTGGCATGAGAGTGCCTAGTAATAATAGTTTTAGCGTCGCTAAGAATCATTTTCTGGATTCTCATATTGATTTTTTTCCAAAAGATATTAAAAGCTGCAATTGACAAGTATGAGCAATGCATAATACATACATATATAACGTAAGCATACCATAAAGAAAAATGAACCCCTAACAAAAGCTGATCGACTGTTATTGAACTCTAAAGAGGGGTTTATCAGAGGGAAAATGGCAATTAAAATTCCATTTAATTGATTTTAATTATTTATTTACTGTATCGATTTATTACTTATTGTAATGGATTGGAATATTTGAATATGAATTAGCTGAATATTTAAGAATAATATTATGACTGCCAGAATAGGAAAAAAAAAAAAAAAAAAAAAAAAAAAAACATTTTTTAAATATTTACTTTCTTATAGAATGCAGATGAATTCATTTTTACTCAACGAAAATCAAAATTTAGTAGCTAATTAATCTGTCCTGTATCGAGCACTTTAGTTCAGTGATCCGTATTAATGTGCGCTTTTTTTTAAAAAAATTTAAATGCTTCAAGAATAATTAGAAAAGGACATAATTCTCTTCTTACCCTTAAATTCTTCAATAAAAAAACTGCATTTTCAGCTATAACCAAGTGAAATAATTTTCTAAATATAATTCAAAGCATGAAAAATAAGGTACATAAACAGCTTGGAAATGGAACTAGCATTGAGATTCTCTTTAAGAAATATGGTGAAGCTTAAAAAAAATTCTACGAAGTGAAGTAATTCCGTAGAATATTTTCTAACTCTTTATGATTAAATTGCACTCAATTATACTTTATAAACGACATGTAAATACTATTTAATGTATATGTGTGGATGTGTGTGGGGGGGCCCACTAGCGGCTGAGCTGTAAAGTCGTTGAACTCTGGCAGGTCGATACGGGGTTCGAATCCGGATCGGCTGTATTGGCGTTTTCGAGGTTTTCCCCACGTGTAACGTGTATAAGAGTCAGTTTTGCCTAGAAAGTTCTCTACGAGGCACCCTTACCCTTAGGCAAATAACTGTCGAATGCTTTGCTATAATCAAACAAACCAGACCAAACAATAGATATAGAAATAAGTAGCTTAAAAAACTGCTATATTTTATGTATACTTATCAAGTAGTATTTCAATATATATAATGATTAAAAGAAAGGAAAAGTCGGACCCTAACTGATTGTATATAATGTAATCCCTATGAAGGCCCTAACAATTCTTTCTCACTTAAAGTCGTAACCCAAAAAGAGAACAAGTTAAACTTCAGATACCTATACAATACTGAATCTAATACAAAAAATACAAATATAAATATAAATTATATATGTACGAAACCTAACTACTATTTATATTGATATTACGTAAATATACGTATGGTAATAAACATTGTATAATAAAGATATTTTATACCTTGTTCTATATTTGATTCCATTTATATATACCTATACATAGATATATATAATGATTAAAAGAAAGGAAAAGTCGGATCCTAACTGATTGTATATAATGTAATCCCTATGAAGGCCCTAACAATTCTTTCTCACTTAAAGTCGTAACCCAAAAAGAGAACAAGTTAAACTTCAGATACCTATACAATACTGAATCTAATACAAAAAATACAAATATAAATATAAATTATATATGTATGAAACCTAACTACTATTTATATTGATATTACGTAAATATACGTATGGTAATAAACATTGTATAATAAAGATATTTTATACCTTGTTCTATATTTGATTCCATTTATATATACCTATACATAGATATATATAATTTAAGGATTCCATTTAAGGATTATAGTAGTAGTTAATACTACTACACATAAAACACAAAATTTTTCAGTATTATTTAACTTCAATCTTAAGAATTTTCTGCAGTCTAGTTTGTGTTATTTTATTCATAAGTCTCAAATAAAAACAGTTATTCTTTATATGTCATTAGAAAATTAACCAAAAAGCAGCGACCACAATGTAATTGAGAAACAGTCCTTAGCCGTGAAAAGGTTGAAAGCCATTCGGTTATGACTATTATCTCACATACTCAGCTACTTCGCATACATGGAACATAGCATTCGAAATGAGAAACTCAATATTTACTACAAATTCATTCATGTAACAAATATCTGTCTTTCTACACCTATGGCTTTAAAAAAAATGTTATTTATCTTACAGTTTATCGTTAAGTAATACATTTTCATTGTACAAAATTGCATTCATTCGAAGAATTCAATTTGTATTTTCCTCTGTATAAAACTGAATGTAGAGAAGTTAGATGTTTAAACGACCCCCACATTTTGTCAAGAGCAGGAGCAGGAGCAGGATTATCCCCTACTTTTCAGCCCCCCCAGGAAAAAAGGGGTTCTAAATTTAGGACTTGACAGCATATGGGTGTATTTCCTAACAGTAACTATAATAGTCCTTATTGTTGGCTCTGATTCTTCTCACCAGTTGTGGGAAGTTACACAGTTCAGTTCCCATTAGAAGTCCTTTGTTACTACTAGAGGGGAACATAGATTTCTTGTGGTGAGCAAAAAGGACCAAGGTCACTGCATAGAGTGGAATTTAGAAGTGCACTTGAACACAGGTGTTCTATCAGAAATTGTTTTCACCTGTTTTACTAACAGATTTTTCATTAAATTGGTCCTCAAGTTGAATAGGCTATAGGTAACAATTTCTAAACATCTTTTAGTGTGACAGGAAATTAATATTGTATCTATTTTGATTAATTATCCATCTACTGACTGAAAATCTTTGCCAGAACTTGACTGCAAAAATGGAAGATTCTTCAACATATAAAAAACAAACTAATTAAGTTTTGAAAAAGGTGAAAACAAGCAAAATTTAATGAAAGACTTTAGCATCGGATTAATTATAATTTATGACATTAAACTGGGAAAAAATGAATGAACAATGGTGATACAAAGTGCAAAATTATCATACAAAATTTAAGTTTTTGATATGCTACATCCTTAACTTGAATCATGAAATTAAATAAAAATTGGCCATTTTCTTTAAGCTCCCACTGGAATGAATGGTGCAAATTTGGCAACATCTCCTTTAATTTTCATGATGACATTTAATAAGAAGATATTTTAATTTCATATGCCAAAAGCATAGCAAATACATACAAATTTATGTGTGAAGTTTTTTTTAAACGTTACATAATTAATTGTAGGCTTTTGATTAGAAGCTGATAACAAATAAGAAGACAGTTTTTATAGTATTAGACCTGAAATTTCTTTCTCCATTAACAGGACTTTTTGCCAATTGCATTTTATATATTATTATCCGGAAATTTTATTTATCAAGAATTTGCATATCCCAAGCATTTCATAGTCCATCTCTTACTGTGTAATATATACGAGAGTCAAAATATGTATTATTATAGTAGTAAATGTGCTAATGAAATAGCAATAAAATCATAAACTTAATTACTGCAGTTAAACTGATTTTTACCATTTCTTTGAAATTTTATTACCATTTTCACATATTCCTTTAGTTAGGGATAGATTTTTTTTTTTGTTCCTTAGTTAGGGATAGATAAAAGAGAAATCTTAAAAATTGCATCCCTGACGCTTACTGAATATACAAATTTTTAGTAAATGTGCAAATAAAATAGCAATAAAATCATACAAACTTAATTACTGCAGTTAAACCAAATTTTACCATTTCATTGAAATTTAATTATTTTCACAAAATATTTTAGTTAGGGATAGATTTTTTTTTTTGTTGCCTACATAAAAGAGAAAGCTTAAAAATTACATCCCTGATGCTTACTGAATATACAAATTTTATTTCATTTATGTACTGAATTTTTTGATATTTCAATCTTCACTTAAGTTACATGCTCAGATTTATTTTAAAAGGAAGAATGCCTGGAAGTAAATAATTTTACATTTTATTCAAGTTGGCTCAATCTTGAAGGAAATAATTCTCAATATTTCTTCTTTATTACCTATTGCTATGTAACACTTAAAGAAGCGTTTTTTTGCGATTCTTATTTTAAAGTTATTTGGGAAAATGCTTTCAGTTTACTTACACAGAGCATATTTCTTCATACCCTATGTATACATGAACTGATTTATTAGCTTAAAAACTGATCCAATATACATTCTTCCACTTATGGAATTTTTCAAAATAAGATGAAGACTGACTCCAAGACATTGAGGATTTTGATTAAAAAAATAACTTTTTCTATAGCTCCCAGAGAGAAAAATCTCCAATCAGCAAAATATGCACTGATCTGTTAAAAAAAATTCTATCTATGTTCGAACTTTGCAAAAGTTAATGTTTAATTGATTAACAGAACAGGGCATTGTAACGGCTTAAGCTATTGTATCGACCACCACAACATTCTGAGAAAAAGAATGGTGGCTTTGAAAGTTCCCATGGACAGAGCATTTCTTAACGAATTCTCAGAAAGAAAGTGACCAGCAGCCATAAAACAAACTCAAGTTTTTGTTCCTCTTATAGTTATCTGAAGGGAGACATTGTTCTGTTGCCTTTCATCAGTTTATAGGTGCATTGAATACATTTTCTTCTTTGAAAAATAAAAATAGAATTCTATTAAAAGGAATGAATTTACTCATTAACATATTTAAAATGGAATTAAAAGCGAAGTGCAATCAACAAACCAAGTAATTATTGTCCTGACCAGAAATTAGTAGTGTGAATATTTTATAATTAATAGATGCGAAAGAGTTTCATCTTTTTCTCCAGTAAAAATCAAGATTTAAAAAGCTGTTTAGTAAAATTATTCAAATTGCTCATAAAAAACAGAAACTGGTCATTCTATCAAACTTGAAATGCAATCTTCAAATCGGAATATATAATTCTTATAAGAGCAAGTTTTATTTTCTTACCTGAAAAAATTGCTTTATGACACTTCTGCCTTTGATTATTTAAAAACAATGCAAACTTTGTAAAAACAAGTGTACAAAAACATATTCTCATAAGACAAAAATGAAAATTTAACATTAAGAATGTATGAAAAAGAAATTTTACATGTACATTAAATATATTTATGTAAATAAAATTTAAAAAGTAAATTCTAGCTATTGCCTATGTGCTAAAGTGATACTTTGGTTTCTTTGCTAAGTAGTATAAACACAAAGTAAAGATTCAATTCTAATTTAAAAAGTAAAAACATAAAATATATGAAATAATAGTTAAGAAAATTAGAAAGCTTAACTTGATTTAAACTTAAAAGTTAATATGTAGAATAAAGTTTAAGCTATCTCGAAACACATTAGAAAAAATACTACCCCCCCAAAAAAAACTACAGCTAAGCAGCGTCGCCTTGCATTTTTCCATTTACCGCTGCTTAGTAGTAGTTTTTGTTTTTCAACATTTTTTGTAGTATTTTTCTAATATGTTTTGAGACATCCCTGATGCTTACTGAATATACAAATTTTATTTCATTTATGTACTGAATTTTTTGATATTTCAATCTTCACTTAAGTTACATGCTCAGATTTATTTTAAAAGGAAGAATGCCTGGAAGTAAATAATTTTACATTTTATTCAAGTTGGCTCAATCTTGAAGGAAATAATTCTCAATATTTCTTCTTTATTACCTATTGCTATGTAACACTTAAAGAAGCGTTTTTTTGCGATTCTTATTTTAAAGTTATTTGGGAAAATGCTTTCAGTTTACTTACACAGAGCATATTTCTTCATACCCTATGTATACATGAACTGATTTATTAGCTTAAAAACTGTTTAGTAAAATTATTCAAATTGCTCATAAAAAACAGAAACTGGTCATTCTATCAAACTTGAAATGCAATCTTCAAATCGGAATATATAATTCTTATAAGAGCAAGTTTTATTTTCTTACCTGAAAAAATTGCTTTATGACACTTCTGCCTTTGATTATTTAAAAACAATGCAAACTTTGTAAAAACAAGTGTACAAAAACATATTCTCATAAGACAAAAATGAAAATTTAACATTAAGAATGTATGAAATAGATAGATAATATATTGAGATAGCTTAAACTTTATTCTACATACATATAAACTTTAAACTTTGAATCAAGTTAAGCTTTCACCATTTTTTAATTTTCTTAATTAGTATTTCATATATTTTGAGTTTTTACTTTTTGAATTACAATTGGATCTTTACTTTGTGTTTATACTACTTTGCAAAGGAACCGAAGTATCACTTTAGATCATAGGCAATAGCTAGAAGAATTTACTTTTGTCGCATAGGCAATAACCACAGTGGGTTTATTTTTGGTGCTTTTATCCTCCGGTCACTGTTAAAAGGTTATAGTACTAGAAAAGCATAAAAACAGTATTTTAACACATAACACATTGTGAAAATCTAACTTAAGCATTAACTATAAAGAATACTTAATTTTTTTTTTTCAAATCCATTGAGACAATATAAAAATACACAGGTTTCCATGCCACCCAAGAGGTACTGTGCAAGCTCATTACCATGCTGGTTCCCCTAAACTAACATTTTTACATAGCTGCTCTTTTGGTAACGTCAATTCTGAACATTCAAAGAAAATTATATCAGCTAGTTGAAAGAAAAGGCCTATATAAAAACTATGTTACAAGGCTTTAAACAGCCAATTTTGAAGCTAAGTACCATCAAATGTTACTAAAAATAACAAGACAAGACCAATTTAATACGGGAAATACATTTCAGAATTAAATTTTACAAACACTCAATTCAAGGTTTAAAGCAAGAAAATTCATACTAAATGCAGTCTTTGAATTTACAAGTTACGACAGTAAAATATATAAAAAAGCTTAGGGCACAGGAAACACAAGATAAAATACTACCTACGTGAGTTTAATGCTATATCAATAGGTCAGAAAACAAAAATTAAATAATATTTAAAACAAATGAATTATATATTTAACATCTATATTTTCACAATCTCTCCACCTAATTGTGTAAAAATAAATTTCCTAAATTCATATGAATTGAAAGCCTGTTTAACATCTAAATTTCTGCTAATGTGATAGGCATAATAATAAATGAATACTCCACAACTCATGCCATCATTCTGAATAGCGTGATTGGGAAACGAACAATACCAATTATCACATATATCTAAAACATTATTAAGGATACTTTGCCACAAATGAATTAATGAATACACAGAATTTTGAACGGCATTAAAACCAAGTGGATCATAAAACTGAAACATTCTATCTTTGCAACAAGTAAAACCCAATGATTATTATTGATAAGAGCTGGAATAAAAAAGAAATCAACAGATGCAAAATCAGCTTTTTTCCATACATTTTGAGTTTTATTACCTGACTGAAAAAATGGTGTATGGTAACATTTGGCAGCTATGGAAGAAGTATTATGAAGAATGGTAAAAAAAAAAGCATCAATAATATTGTCACTAAGCCAGCCAAGCTGAAAATTATTATTTACAGCCTTCAGGGCTAAAATTTCTTCATTTGAAATATAAGGATCAAGAGATTTTATATCGAGAAGAATGTTAGAAGTGTTTCCCCAGCTCGCAGAACACATTTTGAAATATCGGATACATTAAGCTCAGAGGTAAAAGAATTATATTTAAGTAAATTGCTACCCTTAACCTTAATTGTGGTATCCTGTGATGATTTATGATCATTCACATTAATATTATTTGATAACCCTAACAAACCTTCCTTGACTTTTTTTTTTATTATAAGTATCGGGATAATCTAGAATTTTACGTTTTATACCTCTCACAGATGTTGTACGAAACAGAGTTTGACGTGATAATTTTAAATTTGGAGCAACCTGAGTAAATGGCATTTTATCAGAAAAATCTTTCAAATGGTTTGATTTTATTGCACCTTTACAATTAGAAACTATATCTTTTAAATTCTTTGTTATACTAGGTATTAATATCTTTTGGATTGTCGGATGCGGCAACATAACTAATAATTCAGACATTAAAGTCTTACAAGTGTTAATTTTAGGTTCAGTGTTACACACAACAGTATCTGAAATAGCATTAGATTTTTTAATCAATTCTAGAGGGGAGGAGTTTTCTGCTTTAAGGATATCTGTTGCAATTACAGAAGGACTTGGTTGCCTGCATGTAATTGAGTGTATTTTATGTACGTGTTTACATAGTGTGCTGAAGTCTGGACAATTACAATTATATAAATGATGACACAGATTTAGACAGGAGAGGTTAATACACTTTGAATAACAATGATCTGTTTCTGAATATAGTTCATGCAACCGCTTAACTGTATATTGAATATTTTTACGTGTCTGTGATTTTATAGACCACAAACAAGAATGTGTTTCTGTTACATCACTATCAGGTATTTTCATTCCAGATTCATGTCATTTATTATAAGTTGGCTGGTAGATGCTCTCTTTACAGTAATTTCAACTTTATACTTATAAGCCATGTAAATATCTTCTTCAATTTTTAAAAGCACATTAATTAAATTATCGAGGCGTCTGTTAAATTTACATTTTAAGTACATAGTTTTCAATTTATTGTGAAATGACTCGCAATACATGTTAGTATCTGTGAATGCCATTGACCACCATTCATACAGACTTGCTCGGCAATAATAATACTCCTCAAAATAATTTACAAACGATGGTGCAACAGCTCGAAACTTTTGAAAGAAATTATCCATCATAGAAATAAATAAAGAAAAATTAGTTTCTTCAAGCAATATAACTAAATTAAAATAAATTTCATCCCTAAGTTTTTGACTTGAAACCATTCGAAATAAACTACGTTGCCATGCACGATGTACATGCCATTTACATAGTATATGTTTAATACCTGGACCAAATGGTTTCTCAAATGCAGGATGTGTAGTTTTATCATCATCTGTCATTAAACAATTAATATTAAGCTCAGGTATTACACATTTGATACTAAGAAATAAATTGTACATCGTATCCTGATCCAACTGATTTGAAATAAAATGTGCTACGGGGTAACCACTACCAAATTCATTTGGGACAATTAAATTTAGCAAATAAAAATCATACTGATTTGTTTTGTGAGTAGAATCTATACATAAAATCCTGCTACAACCTTTAATCATCATTTCTTTTTGCTCCTTTGTCTGCAATCCTAGTGCAAAAGACAGTGTCAAGGCCTTTCGGACCATACAATGTTGGTTTTCCTTGAGGTTTGTAAATAAGAATAGGGTCATACGATTCCTGCCTATGTTTCTCAACTATGGCAGCAACAGAAAGTGAATCATCACTAAGAGAAGAAATCATTACACGCTTTACATAGTAATTTATAGTCCTACATGTTACAAAATTATCTTTAATACTTAAGCCCTCTCGGCAGTTTTCGGATAACCGGCTCTTGGCGACCTCGCTACGGCGGCGATTTCCGCCGAACCCGGCTACCCACCCCGACAACTTTCTGCTGACGTTTAGGTTACTGTAGAATCCGGAGTATCGGGAGGGATTTAGGGAAAACTTCTGTGTGCTCATATTGAAGGTCACGTGACCATTTTTCTTCGCTTCTGCTGCGTGGTTAGAGGTTGAGAAGTTTGTCTCCTACTTGATCGGAGCGTAGGTAAATAAATAATAGTGATTAAAACCGATAATTATAAATAAATAATAATGTTAAATGCGAATTAAAACCGATAATTATAAATAAATAATAATGCATAAATGCGAATTAAAACCGATAATTATACATAATAATGTTAAATGCGAATTAAAACTGATAATTATAAATAAATAATAATGTTAAATGGGAATTAAAACCGATAATTATAAATAAATAATAATGTAATTGATTATTATTTTTATATGTTTTTTTCCCTTTTGCTTTTCATTTCTTACATATATACGGATAATTAAATATAATAAGAAGATTAATTATTATTTTTATGTTTTTCCCTTTTGCTTTTCATTTTTTACATATATTGTTCGTAATTGGAGTTTCAATAAAAAAAATTTAAATTCCCTTTTGCTTTTCATTTTTATTTTTAGAATTAAAACGGATAATTAAATAAATGATAAATTATTAATGTAAATGTCTCCTACTTGATCGGAGCGTATGCAAATAAAAAGGCGACCCACCCTTTAAGGAAATGTTCCTCTTTTTGCAATCACAACTCGAAAATTATAAATCAGAGAAGTAACTAGGCAGGATTCTGATACTTAATTTGGAATGAACTTTGCAAGTCATTCCGTAGTGTTTAACTTTTTTCATATCTTGAATCTCTTACTATCATTAAATAAGGAAGAAATTGCAGGTTTAAATGTATAGTTCTCACAATGTAATAAACGACAGTACTTGCAACCTGTGCAGTCGCACGAAGAGGCATGGTTAGGGACAGAAAAAGTTTGGATTTAGAAGTACGATTGACATTACCAAATGGCAAAGTTAAAGGCAGATAGATTTTTTCTCTGTTATTTACACTAATAAGCGGGAGGGCAAGAACGCCTTTCTAATTGTTATTTGAAATTAAATTTTACAATTTACTTTACTTTTGCTTTTAATTTACATTCTACAGCATTCAGTACGTGAAACCGTCAATAATAATATAATAATGATAATAAAAATGGTATCACACAACTAAAAGTATATACTACTTCGTAAATTTCGATAAATTAATTACTGAAAATATTAAGCATATCAATGGCAGCGTTGGACCTAATAGTTTTAAGTTGCATTTCAACATTTGAAAGAACGCGAATTACATTGCTATTTTCACCACACAAACGAATGGAATATTTCAGAAAAGAATTCTCCCCTGTTATTACAATATTTCAATAATTTTTGCAAATTAAAAAATTTATTTAATACATTTTAATAATAAATGAAGCGATTTTCACTCATATAATCCCTTTGTACATTACTATCTTTCATTTCAGAACCACTGCATAACTTTTCTAAGACATAAATAGCTTCCGTTAATATATGTTCCCATACATTATATTTATTTTTTTTTATATTTTTGTCTTTAATAAATTAATGATAGATAGATAAAAAAATTGATACTGCTTAATTTATAAGCAGCGTAAAAACTGGAAATCTGAGGTCATTAATTTCCGAGACATTAATAGTTTTTCAAGATGCAAATAAAGCAGATAACAATAATCATAAATATTAATGCTCCTAAAATATATCGGCATTTCCTAACTGATTTTTGCTTTTTGATCCACCACAAACCTATTTTCATTAAATGAAGTTTTGCGCATTTCTCTGCAAAGTACGCAAAACTTGTTTCATACAACTTTATTTTAACTAAACGTTATACTTGTTTAGGAAAGTATAAAACAAGTATTTATGTGTACTACTTTTAAAATCCATGTGACAGAGTGTGAGTTCTCATCTTGAAATATACGTTGTGTCGATGAGCTTAACTACAAATTATTAAACATTTCTGGCAAAATGCCAAAAATTAAAAACAAAATTTTTTAAACACGTCCTGCGCTCTATCTGCAGGATCTATCAATCAATCAATCGACACGACAATCGAAAATCAATCGACTTGAATGGAGCTCACCAACATGTAAAAAGCCGTTCTATTAATATGCAAGATATGAGAAAGAAGTTCGAAGACATTATGAAAGAAGCAGAGTTTTGAATATACAATTCTTGTATATTCACAAAAATACAAATATACAAATTTATATACAAATTTTTGTGTATAAAATAAATGGGACATAGAAACTAAATTTGAAAAATAGAAGAAAATAAAAACAAGAAAATATTGATGAGTTATGTGAGGATAACAGGCTTGAAAATTCCGAAATGTTTTTTAAAGTAACAGTTTTTTATGCTGCTCTCGACATTTTAAATACTCAGTTAAAATACAGAATGACTGGAATAACAAAAATCGCAATGATGTTTTCATTTTTGGAACTTAAATTTCTGTATTTGTCATTGTTAACAAATACGGAAATTATTAATAACTAGCAGGCAAGCCCGCTTTTAATTGTTGACGTGTATAAGAGTTCCTATGTTAAATATCACCGTTATGCCATAGTTGGACCGAACTACCAGGGTTCAGCGGTTTTGCGCGGGTTCCCCCTGCTTTATTCCCGTGCGCATCCAGAAGATACTGCATACACGTCACACAAGCGTAAAATCACGAAAACACCTAAGCAGGCAGCCCGCTCGCTGGGATTCGAACTTTGGACCGAACTACCTGTGTTCAGCGGATCTGTGCGGTCTGCGCCCGCTTTATTCACTTGTGCATCCAGAAGATACTGCATTCCCAATACACATGCGGAAAATCACTGAAACACATATAGAGTCAGCCTGTTGGCCGGGATTCAAAAGTTGGACCGAACTACCAGCGTTTAATGGTTTTGACCGGGTTACGCCTGCTTTATTCACGTATTCATCCAGAAGATACTCCGCACACAATACACATGCGTAAAATCACGAAAACACCCATGCAGCCAACCCGCTAGCCGGTATTCGTAAGTTGGACCGAATAACCAGCGTTCAACGGTTTTTCGCGGGATTCATCCGCTTTATTCACCTATGCATTCAGAAGATACTGCATACACGGTACACATACGTAAAATCACCCAAACACCCATGGACCCAGTCTGTTTTCCGGGATTCGAAAGTTGGACCGAACTACCAGCGTTAAACGGTTTTGCGCGAGCTGCACCCGCTTTATTCACGTATGCATCCAGAAGATACTGCAAACATCATACACATGCGGAAAATCAAGAAAACACGCATTCAGCCAGCCCGTTAGCCGGGATTTGAACGTTGGACCGAATTACCAGTGTTCAGCGGTATAAGCGGGCTGTGCCCGCTTTATTCACATATGCATCCACAACATACTTCATAAACGTTACACATGCGGAAAATCACGAATATTTGTCATTGTTAACAAATATGGAAATTATTAATAATGTTTCAAAAATACAGAAAAAAATATAAAGAAGACTTTGCTAATGTACTGGAAGTACAACTTTTATTATTTATAAATACTTTCAGAACAGATATCCAAAATTTGAAATCCGTTAAGGATTTAGCTAAATTAGCAACGGTAAAATACTATGACATGACAAGCAGTTAATCGGGAGTGCAATTAACTTATATTGTATTTATCATTCATTATCTGTAACCAAAGCCACGAGCGAGAGGTCATTTTCAATAATAAAAACATATTTAAGAAACACTATGATACAAGATCGGTTGTTAAACCTATCACTATTGAGCGTTGAAGTTGACATGGCTGTGAAAATGGACGTCCAGGTATTGATAAATAATTTTGCGGAAATGAAGGTTAGGAGACGCAAATTTTAATAAAAAAGATTTTTGTCTTTATGATGAATTTCGGTCACCAGTGTTATAATCACACTTATTGAGGGGGGGGGGAATTAGAGAAGAACAGCAGTACGGGCTGAGGGAAAATTAAAAAGAAACAGGAAAAATCTTTAGCATTCATGTTTTTTTATAAAAATGTATTCAAGTAGTTAAGTGTACCAAAAGGATTTTTAAAAGGACAGCAAAAATATTACATATTTTCTACTAAAATTGTATATTCAAATAGTTTTCTTTATGAAGTTTATGATAAATATGTTTTATATTTAACAAATGTACTTGTATATTATTGCATAAATTATGTTCGTAAGTTGAGTAAAATCACAGAGTACTATCTATTGATGTAATATTTTTTCTGTAAGTTTATCAATTATCTTGTCTGTCAATATCAATTATCTATCACTCACACGCACACACACAAAAAGTCTTAAATTACAGAATTAAAATCATCTGACGTCAAATACCCAGACTAAAGCAAATTTGCATTTCACCAGTTAGCAAAGGGGAAATATTTTCCTTTTTATTCTTTCTTCATATTACATAACTTTCAAATGGTTCCCTGAGAACGTGCTTTTATTTTTTAACAATTAATCCAGATGTGATAAAAATCATGAAAACATTGGCTCCAGGAATCCTTGATTTTTTTTTTTTTTTTTACTTTTCACGTTTTTTTTCTTTAGTTTAATTTTTATTTTTAAGCACATTAAATTTATTGGTTTAGGGACCCAGGAAATTATTTTGCATACGGGACCAAGAATTCTAGTTACACCACTGTCTATAATGTATATATGCGTAGCTAGTATATGTGTAATGAGATGAACTACCAGTGCTCACACACTTTACCGCCAGGCCGCTGCTGAAATCTTCATTAATTAATTACATAATCACACAAAGCCACGCATTTACACACAACTCGTGAACATAACAAGCAACCGGCGCATTAGCAGGATTCGAACTTCGGACAGAACTACCAGTGCTCACACACTTTACCGCCAGGCCGCTGCTGAAATCTTCATTAATTAATTACATAATCACACAAAGACACGCATTTACACACAACTCGTGAACATAACAACCAACCCAATTATTCTACACTTATATAATAATTCTATAATTATTCACATTATTTAAGTGATATGATTCATTAGTGTAATTGTACTGGCTCGTATACACACGAGGAAAACCACGAAATTTCCAATGCAGCCAGGGCAATATGAAAGACAAAAAAATGTAACAAATAACCAACAATTAAAGGTTACCAATAATAGTGTACAACAGAGATGTATACCTCTCGCCAACTGAAAACAATTGTTAAATTCAATGGAAATGAATTTTCAAAATCAACAGACATGCGGTCTTTAAATTTTGTACATCCGAATTGTCTTCTCTCTTAAGCAGCAATATGACAAAACATTTAAAAGAAGAGCATATCTTTAGAATTTCCGATAGACAGTCTTGCGCCGAACAGTGTTGCCATTGCTCGCTTAGAAATCGCCGAGTTTCTTAATCAAAAACACATAAATGCTTTACAAAATGTTAAATAGTTAATAAAACAAATTACAAATTTGAGCTTTCAGATGCCCATATTCAGGTGGTGACGTACATATTCAAAATTTCATAGCTGTAGGTACCGTTGTTTTATCACAGTATCTGCAGAAATGTTATGTACGTTAAACATACGTATATTTATGCTGTTTCTTTATTATTAAATATCTTTAAATATAACACACAGCGATAATATTCGGTAGAAACAGTTCAACGCAAAATGCGAAAACGAAATTAATAGCCCTTCTGGGCTAACGCGCTTTGGGATAAAAACGCAAAAATAGAACATAACAGCTTTCATTGTCAGTGCTTTAAAAAAAAAAAAAAAAAAAAAAAAAATCAATAGGCCTTATTTAATTTAATAAAATCAAAAAGTTGAGCAAGTTGCATATTTTTGAGAGGATAAATATGCCACGAAACCTTCAAAATCATTTTTTAGTTCATCACGCACGCATATCTGCACACAAAAATAACAATACCTATTATTCTTCTGCATATCTGTTTAAAAATGTTTTAAAAAAACATATGTACCGAAAAACATTTATTTGTAAAGTAAAATATTTTTTTTTCCGAAAATATTTTAAATAAATTTAAAAAAGAAGATTTTTCGCGATCATATTTTGCCGCGGTTAAGCCCGTGCAGCTGTCTGTCAGGTACTGAAAAAAATCAGTACCTCGGTACTTACGCGAAAACGTGGTTTGGACTTTGCCAAAGCTAAGTTTACTTTTAATCTATTTTCATCCATTACATTTTTTAATATTATTTTTCACTTGAAATTTGTTTTAATACTTTGTTTTCATAGATACATATCATTACTTTTATTTTCCTTTTTTTTTTGTAACAGTACTTTCTAGTTTGAACTTTTCACTTCTCTATCTTCCTATAATGAACTAATATTGTTTAATTAAACTTATAATTACTTTTCATCTTTATTAAACTTTTTTATTTCTGATAATTTTGACTTTTGCATAATTGCCAAGTTTCTGAAATTTCTAACAATAAATTTCATTAAACTATTTCTGTCACTGTACTGACTTTTTTGAATATGGCTTCTTTGCATGAAAAACTGAAATATTTCTGTTTAATTACTGACATGCATTTAATTAATACAGAGGCAGCTGCACTCGAGTTTGCCACCGATGCTGGACTTCTTCCCAGAGAGGATGAGGCACCACCTTGCCCCAAGTGCCAGGCACGAATGAGAAGCAACAAGAGAAAGGAATCAAAGCTGGGATGGCGTTGGGTCTGCAGCCTGAGAAATCGCAACAACTGCTCTGGCATGATTAACCCCATTGAAAACACCTTTTTTGAAGGTACAAAAATCCCAATAAGGGAAGCTTTAGTCATAACTGTGTACTTTGTTCTAGATTGCAGTTTTAGCTACATAAATCAGCAGCTAAAGCTATGGAGGGAAAAGCAAAAATTACCAGTAATTGCAAATGAGACTATTGTTGACTTTTTATCATATTGTCGTGAGGTATGCAAAATTTTTGCCTCTCATCATAGCAGAATGTTAGGTGGTAAAGGAAAATCTATATTAATTGATGAAACATTTTTGACCCGCCGCAAGTACAACCGCGGCAGGGTAACCAAAAATATGACCATCGTAGTTTTAGGCATCTACTGTCGAGAAGACAAAGAAGGATTATTTTTCAAGGTTAAAGGAAAAAGCAAAAGGCATTTGTGGCCTTACATTAAACGTCATGTTCACCCAGAAACCACCTTCATATACACTGACTCTGCTCCACAATATAAAAGGATAGAAAATTTATTTCCGGCAGCAACACATAAAACTACCAATCACAAGAAAGGTAAATATGTGTCTTTTTTTTTAATGAGTGACATTTTGTTTTTCATCCTTAACATTCATTAATCCTTTATTTACAGGCGTATTCGTAGATCCCGATGATAAACAGAACACTATAAATGATCTTGAGGGTGAAAACAAACTTTTTAAGAGGTCTATAAAGAGCAAGAGAACAGATGATATTTGCACGCAGTACATGGCTGTACATTATTACAGGCGGTTCCGCTTGAAGCCCTTTACTTATGATGGAGAAAGACTTGCTCAGTTTCTACAGGACATTAAAGCTGTGTATCCAGGCCATGGAAAAGTCGGCCTTGAACTTAAAATGTTGGACGAACCAACATCAGAAAGCGAAGGAATTGAGGACCTGATGCCTCCAAAGAAATCAGCCCGACAAGATGATGATATACCATTCATTCAGGAAGATGATGATAAATGGGGTAAAACCAACAAATATAACTTTATTTTTGACATAATTTATTTATTTACATATATATACATACAAAAATTGCATTTAAATATTAAATTACATACCATTATAATCTATGTGCTTATTTTTCAGAGTAAGGGAACACAGACCAAGTTTTAAAACTGGAATAAATGATAAGAAAAGCATACAAGTAAATTGTTTACTATAATTTGTGTAAATGTTCAGATGGTCCACAAATTTTGATTTAATACCTTTTTGTTTTTCACTACATGAAATTGTTATTTTTTATTTCCTTTTAGAATTCAACCAAAAAACAGAGCCCAGAAAACAAAAGGATGGAAATGTTGCGAAAATGTTGCATATCTTTTACAGAAAGAGGTAAATGTGTATTTCAGTTATTCTCAACTTTTATTTTGACGTGAGAGCTATTCTTTATATATTTTGTTATTCCTTCATTAAAATAAACTTTCTTTCACAGCTGCAGATCCAAAATGTCATGAAATACTATGACAGAGGTAAGACAAAATTTTAACCATTCACAGCTTATGTTTCAAATTAGTGCTTCACTTTATTTTAATACTACTTCTTCAGTAAAAGCAACTGTAAAATTTATCTAGTTATTATTAGTATAAGTTTACTTACTTATTTTTCAGTAAAAAAAACTTTATTGCAAATTAGGTAATCCAAAAAAATAAATAAAAGAAAGAAGAAAATTAATTTTGACAGATAAATTGACAAACATAGAGGTGAGTTGATTAATTTAAAGGTTTCCAGCCTACTTCTTACCAGAAAACATTTTATTGTTAAGGATAATTTATCACCCCTTTCAGGTAAAGAATATTGCAGAAATGAGAAATGAATCATGGAAAGAAATGAATCTTCAGTCAGAAAATATACAGGTGAATTCATTACTTTTAATGTTTCCAGCCTGTTTATTTTAATTATGTATTTTCATACTACGTTTATTATTTTAATTTTACCGTTTATTTATTATTTTAAATATAAGGATTCAATCTTACATTATTAACTTCTTAAACTTGCCACCCTTTTGTGGTAATTGTGTATTTTTGTACTATGTTCAATTATTATTTTCTAGTTAAAAAGAGTATGTAGTTAACAAAAGATTAAAACTAAACAACAGAAAGAACACTTTTAGAAAAAATATTAAAACATTTAATAAAAGTGTTTATATATATGCTAACTTATGTTTTCATTATCGTAACCTTGTTTAGTTATCTTGTATTTTGAATATGCATAATATGGATATTTTGTTTAGGGACTTCAAAAATAACATTTTGCTGCCACTTAGATGAGGGAAGAAGCAGATGGAGAAATCAACTCGGATGACAAACCCAGTGCCTGGGGATATAGCCAGGTTTTTCTTTCAAGAAACACATCCGAGTTGAAACGACTGATGCGGGCCACACCTGAAAGCGAAGGAACTGAGCAACTGCTGCCACCACAGGAAATCTCGACGATCATGAAATTTAAAATCTTGTTTATTTATCTTGTATTCTGAACATATACAACATGGATATTTTCTCTACAAAAAACTCCAAATAGTGAACTGCCAAGTAATACTGCTGAAAACTGCAAAATGTGGTGCTGAATGGTAAGTAATATAAAATATATGTGTACACATTAAAATTAGAGGATTATGGCTCCTGGCGAAACCTCGTAAAAAAAAAACGCATCAGGATTCCTACCTCCTAGTCTTACACGTACTAGCTTAAAAATTGGGATTATTTGTAACTATTTTGTTTCACTAATATCATTAATCACATTTCTTACTGTTTCTATTTTTTTTATCAAATTTAGATTTAATTAAAAATCACTTTAACCTGCATGTAACGTCATGTAATGTGAAAATAGTGCCTATTTTTTAAATGAAATTATATGATAATACCCGCATAAATATTTTTTATAAATAATTGATTTAAATATAATTATAAAAACTCTAATTTACAAAATTTGGTAATGCTTCAATTAAAATGAATAGTCAAAAAGCAGAAGAAAAGATTTTTCTTTTTTTAAGTACGTGTAAGTCTTAAGGTGATGTGGAAATGGAATCATTTCTAATTTCAAAATGCTTGTAAAAATTGTTCTTTTTCAGATCTGATGAACAGGCCTCGATCTATAAGAGTGGAGTTCAGTGAAACGAAGTATTGGATTTTAACAAGGAATGAATCTATAACAGTTTTTCTTGTGAAAAAATGAAATTTTATAAGTTATCAGCAGAGTCATAGTTACTGTTTTCAGCGCCCAGGGAAAACTGAAGATTTTGTGCCCCTCCCGACTACTGGCCAAAAATGGAAAACATTCAACTCTAAAAATTCGTAACATCATTTTGGCCTTCCTTGGATGATGTGCCCACGGACATATGCCCCCTTTTCTAGCCCTGGTTATCATATACACAGTTTCTTGTGAACTTGTTGACTGTGAGAACCTGGATACATATTTTCTTGCAAAACTGTGAGAAACTAGATAAAAATTTTCTTGTGAAAAGATGAAACTGTGAGAACCTGGATAAAAATATTCTTGTGAAAAGGTGAAACTGTGAGAACCTGGATAAAAATTTTCTTGTGAAAAAGTGAAATTTTTATATAAATATAAATAACATAATTTAAGAAGACAAAGATTGTACAAGCAACGTCATCTAGGGGTAAGTACCTTCATTTTGCAATATATGTTTACATTGATAAATTAAAAAATATGAAATTCTAGCATATTGAAACATAAGTTAAGAAATATTTGTTTAAATTTATTAATTAAAAAAGGTGAAATTCTTACATATTGAAACAAAAGTTAAGAAATATATGTTTAAATTGATTAATTAAAAAGAGTTGAAATTCTTGCATATTGAAAAATAAGTTAAGAAATATATGTTTAAATTGATTAATTAAAAAAAAGTTGAAATTCTAACACAGGGAAAATAGAAAATATATGTTCAAATTGATTAATTAATAAAAAAAAAAATGAGTGCTATATACTGAAAAATAAATTTCTTAAAAAGAACTTAGCATATATTACAAATACCTTAATAAATGTTCTAATTTTTCATTTCTCATCCATATATATCATGTTTAACTATCATACACTTACCTGCATAACATAATTAATTTAAATATAAATTCATTATTAATTTAAATGCCAAATAATATAATGCCGAAATTACATGCAAGTCAAATTTTTAGGTTGGAAGCTTTCTTTTAAATCGATTGTTTACAGTTTGAGCGTAAGTACTTCTTCGCCCTACAGCGTTTCATGCAAAACATTTCACTCGTTAAAGTACACGTTAATTAAAATTTCTTGTTCTATTACTTTAGTCTGAATTACAATTAGTAAGTTATCATATCATGCTTAGTAATATAACATTAACTATGTTGTACAACATTGAAGAAATAGGGAATGTCAGGCATCATCATGTCAACATGAACAAGGGTAAGTTCAATTTTTCCTTTTGGCAGTTCAGAATTGTTTTCCCTGTCCACTTCCCTCGGATAGGGAAAACAATATTTGGCCGCCATCTTGAATTTCGAAATGCGCTTTTTGGCGCATTTCTGAAATCCAAGATGGCGGCCAAAAACTCGCCAAATTCAGCCAAGAGCCGGGTATCCGAAATGAGCCGCTCTCTCTATTATCACGTGATCCACTTCCATCTCAGATAAATTCTTGAATTTGATCGGTCGAAACACCTAACTGAGCATAAGTTTTGATTTGATCACGACAATTCTGACTAAGCTGTTGAAATTTGGTATTTTCAAACGACAGCTAATGATTGTGACCTGAATAAAAAATAGCTGTCGCAAGATCTTGTTCCTCAGAAACTAAAATTCTGGATGGACATCTAAAGCCTAATGGTAAAGAACCTTTAAGATTTTTTCTACTTGAAATTGGCACTGGTTTTTTTTTTTTTTTTTTTGTGTGTTACAGTGAAGTGACAACAATAATAATGGTATGCTTTATTAACTTTATGTTTACTCCCAGAACACTTCTTAAAAGAACTGAATGTTTCCTTAGAATGACATTCTAACCACAGCTGAAACTCCACCATTGATGAAAATGTAAGCTCCTTCACATCCATCTCAGAATTGTTAAATTCAGCCAAATGTTTATTATGATCACTAATAAACTGGAAGGATGCCTTGCAATCAGGAAAATCACACAGTTTACGAATATTTAAATTATTTTTAGAACAGCAAAACTTCTTATGATGAAAAAGGTTACTGCGGGTTTTACAGTATATTTCACAGTTGTCACAAATATATGATTTTGAATCAATTTCAGAAGACACAGATTTACACCTTTTTTTATGATTAAAAAATGACCGTCTTGAAGCATATGACTTCATGCACACCTCACACGTTCTTGGATATTTATTTTCTATTTCATCATTCTTTATGGTAGTACATAAATTATCCTTATTTAAAATTTTACTGTTACGTTTGTGTCTTGATAAAGTTTCTTTACAAGACAAATCTTTCTTACAACATGGACAAATTATAGTCTTTATATCTGGGTTAACAGAGGTAATAACTTTGCAGTTTTCTTCAACATACCCATTTTCAGATTTCTGTACATTACTTTCACCCTGATTAGAATCATTTGCACCCCCAAACTTAATGTTAGAGCATTCTGAATAATTTTTAAGAATAGAAAACTTGTTAAAATGAAAATATGGATGGTAAGAATTAAAATTTGCACAAGAACCAACAACTGATGGGCAAGTATTGGAATTGGTGACAAGCTGAGTAGATGAAACAGAGCCTCAAAAACCAGTAGGCTGAAAAGTGACTAACGACATAAAAGAAAATTTAGATACAGATATAGTAGCCTTCTGCAAATCTGAATCAGAGCAAACAAATGAAACCTTAAAAACTGGAAAATTCAACATGGAAGTACAAGAATTGAAATTGATACCAAGATGAGATGATGATGAATTGGAATCCAAAGAGCCTGCAGGTTGAGATGATAATACTAGAAAATCCATGTTTTAAAACATCTGAGTAAAGTGGCTTAGGAGGTGGATCCAAAAAGTTTACACTAGTGCCAAGTGAATATTCAAGAAGTGGAAAATCTGATAAACTCGGAATACTGGGATTAGTATTCAAAACACAGCTAGTAAAACATCTGAATAAAGCTGTTTAGAAGAAGAAACATGGCACAAAAAATCTCTAGAATTACAAACCCGAACACTGGAAACTAAAGAACGTTTCACAACATCTGAAAAGAGTGGTTTGGAAACAGAAGCACCAAGATTACTACCCAAATGAGTACTCAGAACAGAAGGAATACTGGTTAATGCTGGGAAACTGCTAAGGGATGTAGAACAAAATGGTGCACTTACCTCTGCAACAGTCAAACTTATCCTGATATCTTTTACAAAAATTTTCCCCAGCTGCTGATTACCTCTCCGATTTAGGTGTAAACCGTCTCTGGATAAACAAGTACTCCAAGAATAGTCAAAAGAGCTGCAAAAGAAAAACCCATCTTTACCTTCGTATGTTGCGAGAAATCTTGAATTTATGTTTAGTATCTTCCTATTAAGTTCTTGTAGGGATACGTGTTACAATCTCGATATAAATCCGGGCATCGTGGGAGAACACCTGAAAACAGAATGACCTTCGGGTTTAATCGTTCAATTCCCTTATATAGACAACCATATTTACGATGAATTTCATCTGAATTATTGGTACCAACGTGGACAAAAACTAAATGAAAATGGTTGTTCATAAAGGCAATCTCACGTGTCAACCTTTCAATCCTAGCTCCTGGAAAGCAACGAAAATCAACTTCGTAATCAGGTAAATTCGCAGACAAATATTCTTGTAAAGATTTAATCATAGAATTCCCGATTATGAGTATTTTCATCTTTTCAGATTGCTTAGACAAACACATAACTAAAATAAGATAAATAAAACACAAAATATCAGCGCTAATACTACGTACCTTGCTTCCCCCACAGCAGCACGTGCAAGCAAAATGGCGAAAACGTGTATTGCTTACTTCGAAAAATTACATTTGGCTTCATTTTTCAATTTTGGCGCAAATTACGGTAACCTCTTAGTGTTGCCATCGGTCACGTGAGACCCGCTAACTTCCGTAAACTCTCAGCGTTTGTCGTCGCATATATCTGCAAACCTCCCAAAGCGGGAACACATGTTGCCACTCTGAAAACATTAACCTCTCCCCTTCCTCAGAAAACATATTTTTATTTTATTTTGCGAGCTGCCAAGACTATTAAATAAGCTATTATTTTATTTTCAGTCTTTAAATATTCTTCGCCTATTCTTGTTTATAATTTTTTCAGCTTTTTCCATTCGTTGTTAAGGTGGTGAATAAGTGTTAAATTAAAATAGAAAAGTAGATTACTATATCTGAAATATTTGAGTGTATCGTAACAAAATATGATCATTACTGCAATGAAAAATAACTTGCATAAATTCTGAATTTCTATTACTATAAACGAGATGCAGAATAAAAGGAACATTTTCTCATTTGCGATTGGCAACGTTAAGAAGCTTCGTTGTCTGCTAAGTAAACATGAAAGATATTCCAGTAAGGATTTGTTTGGAACTGTGTTATTACATTGTTAGTAAATATTTTTTTTTTTTTTTTTGGAAGCACTTCCGCAGAGAACCCGGTAAATATAAACATCGCCAACTTTGGCGATAATAGTTTAAACCTGGTAACCCATCGGATTTAACCTATTCGCTTGTTCGAAGTTTGCCATCATTCCTCTTGCGTTCATTTTTTTTAATTATCACTGTCGTTGTTCGCATTTAAAGATTTAGTAGGAAGCACTTCCGCAGAGAACCCGGTTGTTGTAAACATCGCCAACTTTGGCGATAATAGTTCAAACTTGGTAACCCATCGGATTCATCCTATTCGCTTGTTGGAAGTTTGCAACCATTTGTTCGCATTTGCAGATTTATATTATTCTTCTCTTATTTATTATTATTTTTTCTGAATTTTTAACAACGAATAGATAGAAATCTTTTCGTAGATAGATGCCGGTTCTCGGTTCGGGATGAATGCTAATTTGTAACACGGCTGTTCACAATGTGTTCCAAAGTCTAAAATAATTTGATTTCGTAGACCGCAAAAATGTGCATGTGCATTTTAAATAATTAAGTAATGCTTTTATTTTTATTATTGGTTATTGTCATCTTTAAATTATGAGAATAAATCAATTTTTATAAGTAAAATTTTAACAAGATAATATATTCTTAATGCTTTTCTAACAATAACCTTTCAGAGGATGGCAGGTGTGACATAAATAGATGATTAAATTGAAATAAAAAAAATATTATTGATTATCTAAGATGACAGAATACTTTGATGCATCACCATGGTCATCAAAATTAGCAAACCACTGGTGGTGTAAGGAACATATTGTTTTCTGTGTTAACTGGAATTTAAGACAATTTTTTTTTTTCGTATATCACGTTTAACCGGTTAATTTCAGTATATTAATACTAATTTATATTTTTTAAATGAATTTTTATTTCCGTTATAAATGCTTATATATTGTCATATGCTTAATAATATATTCCTTTCTGTGCTAACTTGAATTTAATACAAATTTATTTTCGTATATCACGTTTAACCGTTTAGTTTTACATCTACATGCATATTATATGTGAATTTTTACTACCATATGCTTAATATACTGTTTTATCTGCTAACTTGAATTTACATGCACTAAAAATCACGTTTACAAAATATCACGTTTACGGCTCGGATTATCGTCGATGAACCGCGAGCTTGGCGAGTAAGAATGCAACGACGCCAACGGGTTCTTTCCCGAAGCGCCAACGGGTTCTCTGCGGATGAAAACTCATTTAGTATATTATTCTTCTCTTATTTATTATTATTTTTGATGAATTTTTTAACAACGAATAGATAGAAATATTTTCGTAGATAGATGCCGGTTCTCGGTTCGGGATGAAAGGAAGAAAATACGGCGGGAGGGGTGAAGGTTAATTTGTAACACGGCTATTCACGTTGGTTCTTAATTATTAACAGCTTTAAGAACCATGAAGTTTCCAACCTCTAAAATAATTTGTTTTCGTAGACCGCTAAAATGTGCATGTGCATTTTAAATAATTAAGTAATGCTTTTATTTTTATTATTGGTTATTGTCATCTAAATTTATGAGAATAAATCAATTCTTATGGCGTAAAATTTTAACAAGATAATATATTGTTAATGCTTTTCTAACAATAACCTTTCAGAGGGTGGCAGGTGTGACATAAATAGATGATTAAATTGAAGTAAAAAATATTATTGATTATCTAAGATGACAGAATATTTGATGAATCACCATGGTCATCAAAATTAGCAAACCACTGCTGTGTAAGGAATATATTGTTTTCTGTGTTAACTGGAATTTAAGACCAATTTTTTTCGTATATCACGTTTAACCGGTTAATTTCAGTATATTAATACTAATTTATATTTTTTAATGAATTTTATTTCCGTTATAAATGCTTATATGTCTTATGCTTAATAATATATTCTTTTCTGTGCTAACTTGAATTTAATACAAATTTATTTTCATATATCATGTTGAACCGGTTAGTTTTACATCTACATGCTTATTATATGTGAATTTTTACTACCATGTGTTTAACATATTGTTTTGTCTGCTAACTTGAATTTACATGCACTAAAAATCACGTTTACGGCTTGGCTCATCCTCGATGAACCGCAAGCTTGGCGAGTAAAAATGCAATGGCGCTAATGGGTTCTCTGCGGATGAAAACCCCCTTTTTTTTTGATGTTTTCTTGCAGATTTTTCTAGTCTTAGAAATTCCTCTTTTCTAATGTTCCCATACCCAAATCGCTTTAGTGTAGAATTGGGTGCCCCTTCGATTAGCGACATTTTTTTTTTTTTTTTTTTTTTTTTTTTAAATTTTGCCGATAAAACCTTATTTCTGGTTACCATGATAGTTTTAACTTTGTTTTAGCTTCCTGGTTTTTTTTAAATTAAAATAGATTGATGTGTACATGGGCAAATTTAAGACAGTGCGCAATGCCTAGTTTGTGCAATTCTGGGATTTTTTTTTAAGTGAAAACAGATCGATGTGTACATGGACACAGAATTTCTGCAATTCCTTGACTTCTTGTTTTGGTTTTGTGCAGCGGCCGTCTTGAAATTGGGCCTTCCTGATGCCGATCTTGGCATAAAAAAAATCACCTAAAACAAGGAGCACCCAATTGTAAACATTTACCCCAAAATTTTTAAATTATCGCTATCCATAGTCTGAAAATAAGTGTTTAAGATTATCTAAATATTCAGGGTTTGCTTAAATGTTTCTGAATTGCCGACTTTTTCTAGAGATTATGCCTCGTTTTAAGGGGTTAGGAGGGAAAGTGCAGAATCACCCACTGCTTGCCACGTTTTTAAGAATTGCACATACTCGGTATCCATGTACACGTCGGCCTATTTTCACTTGAGAAAACATCCCAGAATTGCACAAAAATGGCATTACGCACTTCCTCGACTTTATGCATGTACACATCGACCTATTTTCACTTAAAAAGTTGAAGAAAACTGACAAAAATACAATTCTTCTTACTCTTGTAAAAATAAATGGTCGATTCTGCACTTTACCCTTTTAAGCTATCTTTAAAGATGTGAAAATATGTCAAAAATGTAACACATTTTTAAGCTCAATGTCTTTTTTAAACAAAATAGTTTCTGATCGTGAAATGGGTATATTTATTTCGTTATCCTTGATATATATTTGCTCTTTTACCTATAGATGTTGAAATAATTTGAATAGTGTAAATATAACTATGGATTTGTATACAGAAGCATTGTGTGTGATTCAGAGGATTTCATATGAGGAATTTGCTAAAATTCAAATGTAAAGAAAACCATTTGGTTCTTTGAACAGTAAAGGCTTAGAACAGTTTTTCAACCATAACTTTGGTTCTGGAAGGAATTTTCGCATGAGGGTTTGTTTTAAAAGGCATATAAGGAACCAAGTTTTATTCTAATATCATAAACAACTTCGATATAATTGGTTTATTTAAAAATATCTGCCTTTAAATTCATTAGATGTTCCTTAGTTTTTTACTTATCTTTTCATTTCTATTGTGTACAATGTGTTGTCTTTTACAACGGATTTTATTTCAGGAAGATGAATGGCAAGGTGATTTATGGGCCTTTAACACATATTCATCTACATTTACAGCCTGGACTTTTACTAAGCAAGCCATCAGCATCTGAAGTATTAACATGCCACATCAAACAAAGAAAATATCCACCATGGACTTCATATTTTATCAAATATAGCAGCATTGTTAATGATCAGTTTAGTCTATCCTATTTTAATTGGCAAGTCGGCCAGGCAAATTATCATATTTTAAGAACTGGATGCTTTCCATATATTAAATATCATTGCACTAAAGGATCATGTCAAAATTTAGACTATGAAAACAACTTTTTCCTTGTGTTAAAGATTTTAAATATTGGTAAGTCTTTATTCGCTGCCTTTTTATATTTTTCCCATCATTCTATTATATTTTTTAATTTTACTTGTAAATTGTATATTTCATGATCAGTGCTATTTTTAGCTCATAATCTTATTCCCATTCTTTATCCAGAAATTGTTTTATTTATTCAGTTATATTATCAGATTGTTTACACCAGATAAATTCTTATACAGTCAAAAGTCGTTAATTCAGACACCCATAATTCGGAATGATCTATAATCCGGACATAAAAACTAAAAACTTTCTGCGCATGCGCCGCGTTGACACATGCGCAGAGGCGTTCACGCCTGCGCGTAAGACCTTTTACGACTGCGCATATGAGTGTGCGCAAGTGCAGAATACGTTTTCGCGTGCGCATTCTATGTATAATGGACGTATAAGCTAAAATTATCTAATTATCTATTTCAGTTAATGTTGATGATTGCGTTGTTCCTTAATTTTCGAATTGCATCCGGCTTATTATTTTTTGCAGACTGTAAGAGCAATTTTATAAATGTAAGCTTAAACTTTCGATTATATCAAATAGAATTTCCGATATATATTTGTTAATATGTAAAGGATCTAAAGCGAAAGTGTGTTTTGAAATCCGAAATCTGTTTATCAATTTCACGCTGCTCGGCGGCGGGCGCGTAATGAATTGGAAGTTGATTTGTCAGCACTATCCTTATCTTCAGCGCAGATGTTTTTATTTTATTTGGCTTATAATTCCTTACCAAATGTAGTATTTCATCTCGATATGCTCCGTCTTTGATATGATTTAAAACAAGTTCCTCGTCATTATAATTCGCTTCCGATAGCGAAGAAAAGTGACAGAGGTTATTGAAAACAAAAAAATTTCGATTGACAAATTAGTCGGTGTTCTTGACACAGCAATTATAGGACTTGAACGGCGGAACTTTGTAACTGAACAAGAAATTATATCTGTTTAATAGAATTAAAGAGAAAGTATTATCACAAGAAACGAAGCAACTTACATTGAAGGAAATGTTTAATAAAGTAAACAAATAAATATTAAGCTTTTTCTTTTTGCAAATTTTGATACCCTTTAGATCATAATTGTTCTTTATTTCATAAGTTACGGTTTCATATTTTTAATTTTAGAATTTCTGCATGCCATCTTACGAGATTTAAACTGATGATCTATAATCCGGAAAAATCGATAATCCGGAATCGCCGAAGTCCTGACGAGTCCGGATTAACGACTTTTGACTGTAGTATATTCTAACTACTATAATTAGATATATAAATACAATGGCATTAATTTCTGTATTTAAAGTATTAAAATTAATTCATCAGCGTATTTTCTGGAAGAAAATACAGTCAAAAGCCGTTATTCGGAAACCTATAATCCGAACCTCAAAGCTACAAACTTTCTGCACATGCGTTGCATTGACGCATGTGCCGGGGGGAGAGGGGGACACCACGCGCAATGGATTGGAAGTTGATTTGTCAGCGCTATCCTTATCTTCAGGACAGATGTTTTTATTTTATTTGCCTTTTAATTTCTTACTAAATGTAGTATTTCATCTCGATGTACTCCGTCTTTGATATGATTTAAATGAAATTCCTCCTCATTATAATTCGCTTCTGATAGTGAAGAAAGTGGCACAGAGGTTATTGAAAACGAAAAAATTTCGATTGACAAATTAGTCGGTATTTTCGACACAGCAGTTATTAGCTCCAGTCGACTGTGGATTAATTTTAGTCCTGCTTGGAGCACAAGATATATACTGTGTAAATGATGGGCATGACTCAATTCAAAAAGAATTTTGATGTGACAAAATGTAAGTATTCCTAGAATTTATTTTATTTTTGTGTATAGAACTAAATAGGATGTTATTGTGTAGTATACATGATCGTATAGTACATAACTTAATTTTGCAGATGTTTAGAATAAAAATTGTGTTATTGAAATATGTATGTAAATAAAGTGGGTACTTTTTATTGTGGCCCTAAAAATTTAATCACTAATCAAACCAGGATTTAACATGTGAAGTATAAGAACATGTAGCGAGATATCTTGGTTGATTTGTGATTCAATCTTAGGAGCCGCTGTGATAAAGATGTACCATAAAGTGTTATAAGAGGGTTTATGCATATTTAGTAATGTATTAGAATGAAACTGTGTTGCTGCACTAAGTGAGGGTTTCTTCAATTTTCCTATCATGTAAGTACAAAAACATGTTGTAAAAGGCCATGTTGTGAAAGAGATACCTGAATATTATGATTCCTCACCAAAATAAGTATAGTTAGTTCCATATGATTTTAATTTTCTGTGAAGATGATCAGCTTGGAGGAGATAACTGTTGATGATAGCAGGTATTGATTTGAGTAATGGTCTTCTGCTTTTCAAGGCTATTGACATCAAATAAAGGAAAATATGCAGTAAAAATATTGTATATGAGTTAATTAATAAAATTATTAATTATTATAAAGATGAGTACTGTATAATGAAATAATAAAATTAATCTTAAATTATTTTATTTTCAGCATTAGAAAACTTAATTTCCTGAAATGTTATAAGTTAATAATATTTTTAAATTTTAAAAAAAATCATGGTTAATCTTTGGATTATGGTAACTTGGCGATTTTTTGGCGAAAATTTGGCGACCAACTCTGCTACAGCAACCCTCTATTTTTTTTTCGCCGCCATTTTGTCTTCGCGAAGTAAAGACATTTTTCTTTTCTTTTTATTTACTCAACACTTTTTCCAAGAATCTGCTAGCCGAATTGCACTTATGCTAGAAATTTTATGGAACAAAACTGCTTAATCATGACAAATATTAACTGCAAAATTGGGAAAAAGTGCAGAATCGCAAACTCCTTGCCACGTTTTTCAGAATCGCACATACACAGTAACCATGTACACGTTGACTTATTTTTACTTAAAAAAACATCCCAGAATAGCACAAAAATGGCATTGCGCACACTCTTGACTTTATCCATCTACACTGCTATTTTCTCATAAATTACAAAAATTTGCACGAAAATGCAGGAAAATGTTGTGAATCTTTAAATTCGGTAAAAGGCACATACATGAAATTACCTGATCGCGAAAAAGTATATACCCTTTCCAAGGATGAACATTTCCACATATAAAATAAATAAAATATCCAAAAACTTTTACCTCTAAATTATCTATTATAAACGTCACCAACGAATTTATAACGCAAACATTAAAAATGGTTGCAAACACTTAGTGTCAAATATTTAAATTTTTTCCATGCACATTTACTTCTACTGAAACGTATTCCAAAATACTACAAACATATAACTCACAAAATCACAATCATTAAATTAAAATATAATTAAATTTAAAAACACTACTTAAAATATAAATAAGCACATACTTTAAATTAATAAAAATTAGCTTACAATCCTAATTACTTTAAACTAAATCATTGCTAATAACAATTTTCCAATAATACCATATTAATTTATTTACTCCTTACATTTAGAACAATGCATAAAAATAATATCCTCAAATAATTAAAAATACTAACTTACCTAATCTTCTTCAGAATCTTGATTACGTGGCGGATAAACTTTTCTTATAGATCATTTTCATTTGCGGTTTTGCAGCTGAAGATGATGGTTCGGTAAAACCATCGAAACTAGTCCTGTGAAAATTTTGTAGGTATAACGCTGATTTTTGTTGTTTGACTTCTGAATTAGTATTTATTCGGCGTGTTATTGTGTCTTAATTTTCTTATAGATTCAATAAAATTATTGAATGGTTTTTTCTGCGAATTTTCCGCCATACTTCCTCCGCTAAATGAAAAGCAAAATACTCTTTATCATAATGCTTTGGAATGGCGCTTTTTATAGCACTCCACGTGCCCTCTATTGCATTTGTATGTGCGCCTGTTTCAGGATCTTTAAAATGATACTTATGGTTCACAGCAAGATGTTGAAAACCTTCATCCTTTAAACATGCATATGACTTCCAGCAATCAGATATAATTATTGTACCAGGTAGAATATACTGCTTAATAAAACTTAATAAGCAATCTTTACTTCTATCTCGCATAACCTTAAAAAAACACTTATTACTACCCCTTTCAATCCCACCAAATACTCATTTTCCTTCCACTCTCCTACCTCTCTGATACTTGTGCTTCCCAAACTTACTTTCATCAATTTCAACAATAACATTCATACCACCAAGCATACCCATATCATTCTCGCAAAATTCCACACACACTTCCCTACAGAAAGAGTTCCAATCGGCTGCAGTACTACTGCTAATTTCTAAATCCGAAATCCAGTAGTCAACTGGCAGTCTATTCACCCAATAATAAGAAATTCATAAAATTTCACCCATACTCAAACGACTTTCAGCAAACCACGTACCCTTCCTTACACCCCATTTCACAAAATGTCCATTTTCATCAGATTTCTTGCACCGCCATTCAAACTTATCTGTAATATCCTTCCTTTCACACAATCTCATTTCATTCCCACATGTTGGACATTCATACTTATCCGCAATTAATCCTACACTCATACACCATTCAACCAATTCTTTTGGATTATCAGATAAATGCAATAAAAATTTAGAATTTACTTTAGATAGCACCATGCGATCCAAAAATTAATCAACACTCTTTCACACAACACACAATGAAGCTTAATACAAAATACTATAGTACTGCAGATATTTTTCTAAATTTCCCCCCTTTTCCGATTAAAGAACTGTAATTCGTCCATTAATGTCACATGACATATCCCATGATCTCTCATTTCCCTTGCACAAAATAATGCGTAATCGGAACTGACTACTTCTCACATTATTCCCAAAGTCCTAGGTAGTAATCTTTATTGCCTACCAAAATGTCGCCAAACTACCTGTTACCATATTCCAAAGATTAGCCAAAATCATATTTAAAAGGATAAAATTTAACCCTAAAATATTATTTGAAAAATATTTGCTGCTTATTAAAATATTCATCTTACTTAATTTTTCCTTTTGTTAATCATATTCTCTTTGGGAACAATGTGAAATTCCTAAAATAAATCAATATTTTATTATTATCCAGACCTCAACCTAATTATTTGAACTTGTCAACAGAACTTTTAACTTTAAGGGAACAGCTGACTTACTTCTCATACATAAAAGCAGTGGCAAATGCAGCAAAAAATGTATTTCTCCTAGTCGAATTTGAAACACGTATGCAGATTAACTGTTGTTAACTTAGAAATAAGCCTGAGTGATTGTGGTAGTATCAAAAGCAGATATTAACTGGCTTATACATTGCTACTTGAACACTGAACTGTAATATCCCCTCTAAATGGCAGATTGTAAAGACAATTATAGAAAGAACAAGATAAGAGGAATGAAAACAGCAGAATAAAAAAAAAGGGGGGGGTTCATACTATAATCTATAAATGTATTTTGTGTCTTACCTCCCAATATCTCTCCCAGAGTGATCCAGCATTAAGTGCAGAATGACTCAGATGTGAGGCATCCATTTCCTCATGAAGGATGCGCAATTTACAATTTGGGGTTGGGATAATGTTCATTTAATGTAGATGGTTTAAAAGGTAATTATGGCCAGTAACAAGTCGAAAGAAAGCAACAGATTTCTTCTGGGCCATAAAGACATGTCAAAAATTATGTTAATCCATACTTTATGACTGTTCCTTTCGGTAACATACTTCCAAAAAGCTCCCCTATAATAGTTTTTTATTACTCTTTTGGCAATGTGAAAAGGCATGTGGCTGTCTGTTATTTGAAGAATTATTAACCCCTTTCTTTGCCAAAAAATCTGTGTTCCATGAAGGCCATAGTGTGGCGGTATCCATTGCATGGCAATTTCTTCCTGGGCTAAGTTGTTAGAAAATGCTTACATTTTAAAACATCGACAGACATTGGTGATTCAAAAGAGGAAATGGCTAGAAGAACAGCTTTAGAATCAAAGAGTAACTTCTATATTATGAGTATCGCACCAGTCTTCTAAAATTTTTAGAGCCTGGTTTAGAATTAAATCTGATTGTTCCTTTGCATGACGTTTGGGAGTAACTTTTTAAGTTAAACTTTTAACACCACTTATTTCAGTTTCAGTTGTGAGACTATTTATGTGTATATTAAATAAAAGACAACTGGCAGCAGCTCCCTGTGGGAGACTAGTCCTTAAAACTTTATATCGTGAAAACAATCTTCATAATGAACTCTACATATTCACTGGCTAAGAAAACTCTTAAACCAATGCAACATGTTTGAGTGAACTCCAATATTAGACAGTTCTGAGAATAAAGTATCTCTACAAATTAAGTCATAAGCAAATTTCAGATCAACAAAAACTTCAGAAAGGATTTGTTTTTATCTAATGCATTCTTTACTTTATGGCTAAGTAGTGTAACGTGTTGGCCAGTTTATCAGGTTCTATGTTTCTTCTAACCTTCTTCGGAAACATACAATGACCTGACTAGAACAGAGAGCTTACTAAAGCTATGTTCACTAATTGTAGTAAGTAGACAGGATACAGACGAAGGGTATACAAAACCCTTTATTTTTTTTCTTTATATACAATGATTTCCGTACTTCGGAATACAATGACCCTCCACTCGGGGTCTAACGTAAAAGATATCAAAATAAAACTAAACTCTAATTTAACTTTAGAATAAGATTGGCCTTATAATAACAGAAAGCGTATGTAGCACAGAGACTGTGAACACTACAATACGTTTAATTTATCAAGAGGATTAAAACCTCTGGCCTGGAAGGCAAAGTAGCAACTGCGTAACTTCTAAGGTAAGCGGCCTGCTTCGAACTCACGGCTTCCTCTCTTCTGCTTGGCAAAAAGGCCACACTTAAATACTTGGCGTTCGCCAGACACTTTGCATAAACTCCTTCACGCTTATAATTCTGGCCGGAAGTAGAAAATAAGAAGTGATAGTAAAGATTTAAAATAAAATAAACGTTAGTAAAACTTAAGATCCTTACATACTTCCCGCCAGAGTTAATTAGTTTGAAACTGAGGTCTAAAACGACCTTGTTGAAAACTTTTAGCTCTAGAAACTAACGCGAGGCCAAACTTTTACAATCATAACTTAGCTAGAAACTAGAAAATTTTAAAAGAAAGAAATTTGTTACAATAGCAGCTCCCGGAATATACAACAATCTTTTTTTTTCATCTGTACTGCATCAAAACAGGAGCTTTATTCAATTCTGGTTCCTTCCAGAGATCTTTGTAATATTCAGACATCCTTTTCTGGGCCCAGTCTTTAAAGGTGCTGCAGACCGTAGCTTGGTTGATCCTCCTTCTTGTACGGGCTCGCCCTTCAGTGCTTTCCTCTGGAAGCTTCCGTTTTTCACCACTACGGCCACCCTTGAACATCTTCCTTCTGTCCTCTGCTTGTGGTCTTGGCCGTTTGAAGGCAGCTGGTCTTGGTGGAACCGGGAAACTTCTGTCGTGATCCTGCTTGGACCTCGTTGTTGGCCGTTCAAATTTTTCTTGTACTTTTTCCTCCGCCGCTGATGGCCCTTCCGCAGTTCGGCGACTTTTGCTGCGGAGAGTTCTGTCGGATGAGTCAATCTTCCGTTTCACAGCCGGGTTATAGTTGCCGTCCTTTCTCCCGGTCTTTTCCACATACGTCGTCCTTCTCCCTTCTTCATTCTGGGGGTGTTCGTGAACTCTGTTTTTTGGACGGTGAAACGGCTTCTTTTTCTTTGTACCTTCAATTTTTCCGCGGGGCAATTTTCTTTTCACTTGCTTCTGTCTCTCATTGGCTTGCCCTTGTACTTGTCGTTTTCCCACCTCTGGAACTTGTACCTGCGGTGTCTGCCGTACCGGATCCTGCAAAAGATCTGAAAAGATTTGCATTTTATTACGGTCATAGAATGGTTTTATCTGGTCAATGTTTGCGGAACAGGTTTCACCATTTCTTGCCTTTAACACTACAACAGCGTGAGTTATTTTTTCTATAACATATGGTCCTTCAAAGCGTGGAAAAAATTTGGCAGTTTTATCTTCTGGTGCTGAAGAAAGTGAATGCTTAATTTTTAGTACTTCATCCCCTACTTTATAAGTTACTCCCCGTCGTTTCAAGTCATAATACAATTTTTGTTTTCTTTGTGCTACTTCCGTATTCTTTTTTGCTTCTTTTATTAGTTTGTCTATATCACCCATTTTAAATTCTGGGGCTCTTTGTTGCACATAAAATAGTTTATCTAACGGTGTTATAACCTTTCTGCCTAGAAATAACTCAGCAGGAGTTTTTCCCGTTGTATCATGTTTTGCGGTCCTAAGGGCGAAAGCAAATTCATTGACATAGTTATCCCAGCTTTTATGAAAATTTTTAACATAACTACGGATAATTTTCACTATATTTCTGTTGACCCGTTCCGCTATATTTGATTGCGGCCGATACGGGACCATTTTTAAATGACGTATGCCCAGTTTTTGGCACATGTCTTCAAATATATTACTTACAAATTGAGGACCATTATCCGATATAACTTTTAGGGGCGCCCCGTATTTTAAAATATATTTATTTAAAATAGAATCGGTAACTAATTTCGCGGAGGCTCGTTTTAAGGGAACAATTTCGGTCCATTTACTAAAATGATCAACTATAACAAGGAGATAGCGACTTTTGTTTAACTGACTTTTTGGGAAAGGGCCCAATAAATCGATGCCGATTATTTCATTTGGAAATTCGGATTTAATACTATTTAGAAACCCGGCCGGGCGGAAATTAATATAATTAACGGCTTGACATGTTGGGCAGGACTGGACATACGCCCTTGTTAACTTTTGCAGTTCAGGAAAGTAGACTGCCTCGCGTACGCGTTGAGTAGTTTTTCGAATACCAGCATGAGAAGCTAAAGGGCTGTCATGGAGCTCTTGCAGGATATTTAATCTAAGACTAGCTGGGATAACAGGTCGAAATTCGTTGTTGGAATTCGTAGTTTTTGTATAAAATAATAGACCATCTATTAGTTCGTAATGGGCCGCCCTATTTCTTATCGCCACAATATCTTGGTGGCTAAAATTTTCAGGATCCTTCAAATACTCATAAATACTTCCAAACTCAGGATCCTTACCCAGTTCGGTTATTACAGTTTCTCGGGAATTTATGGTACACGCTGTCAGCATTGCAACTTTTACGGTATTACCCTGTTCGTCTAATTTAATTCGTGACAGGGCATCTGCTACGATATTTTCCTTTCCGGGGGTATGCTTGATTACCAGATTATATTCTTGCAGCTTGAGTGCCCATCTTATTAACCTTGGGGATAAATTTTTTCCAGAGTACAATCTAGTTACCGCCGCATGATCAGAATATACTGTTATCGGCGCCTTTCCAAAATAGACTCGGAACTTTTGCACTGCTAACAGAACTGCAAGTGCCTCTCTCTCGGTCGCGGAATAGTTTCTTTGTGTTTGATTTAAAGTTCGGCTAAAAAATGCCACTGGCTGCTGATTTTTGCGAAAGTACCGCTCCTACCGCATAATCCGAAGCATCCGCTGAAATTTCTAAATTTTCATCCTTTTCAGGAAATTTCAACACAGGGGCTTGCGTTAATGCTTGTTTTAATTTTTCGAAAGCACTATTGGCTTCGGCCGTCCACGAGAATCTTGCCTTTTTCCTTTTTAATTTTAACAATGGCTCAGCGATAGCCGCAAAATCTTTTATAAAGGACCTATAATATGAACAAAGTCCTAGAAAAGAAGAGAGCTTCTTTGCCGTGTTTGGAGTCGGATACTTTTGTACAGCGATTATTTTTGATTCATCTGTCTCGATCCCTTTTTGCGATATTTTGTAACCTAAATATTTTAATTCAGGGGCTGCAAATTTGCATTTTTCGACATTAACTTTTAGACCGGCCTCATTTAATAAAGAAAACACCTGTCTTAAATCCTGTACATGTTGGTCTAGATTATCACTAGTAATAATGATATCGTCTAAATAGATAAATGTGGACTTTCCGAGAACAGGTCTTAACACAATGTCCATGCATCGCTGAAATGTTGCTGGGGCGCCTGAAAGGCCAAACGGCATTCGCAAAAATGCATAAGTGCCAGACTTGGTTATAAAAGCAGTCTTAGGCACGTCCTCAGGCCTGATCCCTATTTGAAAATAACCATTCGTTAAGTCTAAAGTTGTCATAAATTTGGTTGATTTTATGTTCCTTAAAATTTCTTCTATAATCGGTAACGGATATACCGGATATTTCGTTATGGAATTTAATTTACGGTAATCAATAGCGAATCTCCACCTTTTTGGATGCTCCAAAGGATAATCATTATTTTTCTTACATAAAACCACCGGACTAGCATAACTACTTGAGATAGGCGTTACGATCTTTTTACGTAGCATATCGGTAATATGCCATTCTATAATTTTTTCCTTATTCTTATCATACCGGTATGGTTTTTGACGAACCGGCAATGCATCTCCGGTGTCAATACTATGGTTAGTAACCTGGGTAAATCCTGGAATATCACTAAATAAGGAAGCAAATTCACTTACCACTTGTCGGATTCTATCTTGCTCGTCATTAGGCAGGTGGTCGAGATTTAACCTTGGCGGTTCAACCTTTTCTACACGCACTGGTTTCATCGTCAGCTTAAGAGACGCTTCATTAAAATCCAGTGTAGCTTGTGCGTCTGAAAGAAAGTCTATTCCTAGTATTAAGTGTGCTTGCAAATTCTTTACTATAAAAAACATCACCTTTACTTGTTCGTCCTTGATACGGATGTACAAAGGTACTTTACCTACGCACTTACATTGTTCTCCTTGCGCCGCTAATACTGTTGTATTATCCGCATTATATATGCGGTATTTGCGAAAATACTTTCTGAAAAAGACTTCTGCCACACAGGAACACTGCGCGCCGGTATCCAGGAGTGCGGTGGCCGGGATATTATTTACCAAGACTTCAATCTTCGGAAGAGTTAAATTTTTCACCATTACTGTATTTAACTTGTAGGAAGAGGGATTTTCGTGGCCTTCGGATTTCCGCACCCTCTCGTCAGCAGAAATCCGTTTTAGTTTAAATTATTTTTCCTTTCGGTGCTTTCCTTCTTTCTCCACTGGCCTTGAGACTTTTTTCCTGGGTTGCTATTGAACTGTCGACGTTCGCCGGCTGTTTTTGAATGCTCGGGTTTCCTTGCCCACTGATTCGCTTTTTCTCCGTAGCCATGTGCTTGAGTTTGCTGTAGTCTTGGCGTACCAAATTGGTTTCGCTGTTGATATTGGCGTCTTCTTTCGACGTCCGCCGTTCTTCTACTTTCAAACTGGATTGCTAGCTCAAATAATTTTTCCAGTGTAGTCGGATTTCTCAATTCAATAAAGTCTTGCACTTGGGGTAGTAACCTCGGCAAAATCACTTGAATTATTTCAGGATCCGGACGGTTTCCATACAAGAGCTTGAAAACGTGAATTTTTCTTAAAATAAAACTCGAGATGTTTTCCATTCTTTGTTGATATATACTGAAAAGTTCTGTTTCTAATTTCGCACGATCCCTTACAACAGGGAAGGCTTTTAGTAGGGCAGTCTTGAAATTTTCGTAGGTATAGGTGGGACTTCCTGCTTGACCCAAGAGACTTCTGCCGATACATTTGAACCAGTTAAGCGCTTGGCCCCTCAAAGCGCTGGTAGCTAAGGTAACTTTTTGAAACTCGTGCACGGGGTAGAGCATGAAGTGGTCATCCAATTTTTCCAAAAAACTGGTTACCTGTGAGTTTCCATTAAACGTTGCTTCTGGTTTCATCGAAGCGCGCATGGTCTGGACAATATACCCAAATCCTTCCAGGGCGGCAGCTGGCATTTCTGGATTCTGAGCTGTTTCTGCAGGCAGCACAGGTTCTTCTTGAAACTCGGCCATGGTTATTCTTCGTCGGGCGCCACTATCAGGTTCTATGTTTCTTCTAACCTTCTTCGGAAACATACAATGACCTGACTAGAACAGAGAGCTTACTAAAGCTATGTTCACTAATTGTAGTAAGTAGACAGGATACAGACGAAGGGTATACAAAACCCTTTATTTTTTTTCTTTATATACAATGACTTCCGTACTTCGGAATACAATGACCCTCCACTCGGGGTCTAACGTAAAAGATATCAAAATAAAACTAAACTCTAATTTAACTTTAGAATAAGATTGGCCTTATAATAACAGAAAGCGTATGTAGCACAGAGACTGTGAACACTACAATACGTTTAATTTATCAAGAGGATTAAAACCTCTGGCCTGGAAGGCAAAGTAGCAACTGCGTAACTTCTAAGGTAAGCGGCCTGCTTCGAACTCACGGCTTCCTCTCTTCTGCTTGGCAAAAAGGCCACACTTAAATACTTGGCGTTCGCCAGACACTTTGCATAAACTCCTTCACGCTTATAATTCTGGCCGGAAGTAGAAAATAAGAAGTGATAGTAAAGATTTAAAATAAAATAAACGTTAGTAAAACTTAAGATCCTTACAAGTTGACCTGATGATGTACTGTAATGTAGTCGATTTTTTTAAAAACATATATGCAAATTAAATTGTTAACACCGAAATAAGCTTGATTGATTGCAGTAGTATCAAAAGATGTAACAGGGATCGTAGCGGTCCTTTACAAGTGTTTATAAGTCCTTTTATTTGAAAATAAATTATAAAAGCCCTTATAGGTGCTTACTTTTTCTCTAAAGCAGTTTTTTTTTTTTTTTCAGTGCTTTTTTTTTTCCCTCGCATGAAAGCCCCAACTAAATAAACAACTTTTTCTTTCTTATCTGGTGCGTCAGATTGTGAATCATACTTTTGGAAATAGCTTTCTCCGCATTAACAAAACCTTTAACCTTTGATTCACGCTAGTAGAGACAGGTGTACGTCGTTCTATTGGGGCACAACTACCTGCAAAAACTTTTGCAGAGAATACATGATCCCAGTATTCATGTTCAATTTCGTAGACTACAGAACGAGATTAGGTCTGAAACCCACTTGCAAAAACAAGCGGAGTGGAAACACTACATTGAGCCCCTAACGATTAACGACGGGTCGGTTTGGCGTGCTGCCGCCCAACTACGCAAACAATGTAAACACATTCCACCCCTTGAAATGGCAAATGCTAACCAGATGGCTTTCACAGACACTGAAAAGGCTGAAGTTATTGCTGACAGCCTTGCTACACAATTCAGTCCAAGTAACGACGCCTACCGTAACCATCATGTTACACAGGGGCGCATACACTCATGTGTTGAACATTTCTTAACACAACCCATCACGCCTGATTTCAGGCCGACTGATCCAACTGAGGTGCTGGAGTTCATCGATAAAATGAAACTGAAGAAGGTCCCTGGCATAGATCAAATTTTGAATCGCATGATCAAACACTTCCCCATTATGTATATTGTATGGATTACGGTCTTGATTAACCTTATGCTTAAAAGGTGTTACTTCCCTGACTGTTGGAAAATTGCCGCAGTCATTCCTATTCCAAAATCGGGTCAAAATTTAAATCTCCCAATCAACTACAGGCCAATTAGCCTCTTATCATCTCTCTCAAAAATATATGAATTTGTTTTATTGTTGATTCCAATTGCGTAATATCACGTGCGGAAGAATTAAGGCGTGTGTATTGCGCAATAACACTTGCTATATTTTGCTAAGATGTGTCAATTAGGAAAGAGATGAAAGGAAAGAAAGAAGGAAAGGCTCCATAGACGTAATGTAAACCAGTTTGTCTTCTAAGCCGCTAGAAAGAAGAGGAAAAATTCGCCAATGGATTTGGCAATGGAACCTGTTGGCGAGAATTTCCCCATCTGTGATGTACCAGACCTGGCCGACATTTTCCTCCTCCTCCTCTGCGGCGTGTACAGGAAATTGAGGAATACGGGTTAAGATGAATAAGAAAATTAGGTGAAGTTTCACTTTCACTGGCTGTTGAACTTGCATTTTACATATCGCAGTTTGATGTCCGATTTTTATATCCGTCAATATGGAGGGGGGGGGGAAATGGAGTCACACAGCTTTAAACTCTTGATAAACGTGACCGTCAAACCTGTTCGAACTTTGACATGAGCTTCGAGCTTTGGCGCTTTTTGGCGGCAGGTATTTCACGCATGTGCAGTTGTTTCTCTTTTCATTCGAAGGGACTTCCTGCTGCTGCAAAGTTTTCTTTTTTAACAATTCTTAACAATGTCGAAGTTTGAACTTCGACATCAGCTTCGAGCTTTGGCGCTTTTTGGTGACAAGTATTTCACGCATGCGCAGCTGTTTCCCTTTCGTTTGAAGGGACTCCCTGCTGCTACAAAGTTTTCCTTCTTAACAATTGCAGCGGCAGCTTCATCAGCTCGTTCACAGTATCAGTTATATTTGGAAGAAGGAAAAAAAGAAAAGCAACAGAATCAACAGATGAATTCATTTCCCTTAAAAGAAGGAAAACTCCTTTAGAAAGAGAAGCTAAAATGTTTGCAAATAAAGCGAATGAACTTACTGAAAAGGCTGAAGTTACAAAAGACTTTAATCTTTTAAATAAATGTAATGTTAAAAACTAGTTGTGAGAAACAAACTCTCTTAAGAGATTTGGATTCAGACATTAATGAAAAGAAAGAAAAGAAAAATAAAAAATAAATGTAATACAGTCAAAAGTCGTTAATCCGGACTCGTCGGGACTTTGGCGATTCCGGATTATCGATTTTTCCGGATTATAGATCATCAGTTTAAATCTGGTAAGATGGCATGCAGAAATTACAAAATTAAAAATATGAAACCGTAATTTATGAAATAAAGAACAATTATGATCTAAAGGGTATCAAAATTTACAAAAAGAAAAACCTTAATATTTATTTGTTTACTTTATTAAACATTTCCTTCAATGTAAGTTGCTTCGTTTCTTGTGATAATACTTTCTCTTTAATTCTATTAAACTGACATAATTTCTTGTTTAGTTACAAAGTTCCGCTGTTCAAGTCCTATAATTGCTGTGTTGAGAATACCGACTAATTTGTCAATCGAAATGTTTTCGTTTTCAATAACCTCTGGGTCACTTTCTTCACTATCGGAAGCAAATTATAATGACGAGGAACTTGATTTAAATCATATCAAAGTCGGAGTATATCGAGATGAAATACTACACTTAGTACGGAATTATAAACCAAATAAAATAAAAACATCTGCTCTGAAGATAAGGATAGTGCTGACAGATCAACTTCCAATCCGCAGCGTGAAATTGATAAACAGATTTTGGATTTCAAAACATACTTTCGCTTTGTAGATACAAATTACATATTAGTAAATATATATCGGAAATTCTATTTGACATAATCTTTCTAATCTATCATAATCTAATAATGACGTTTCTGCCCCCCCTCTGCCGCAGAGCAGCGTGAAATTGATAAACAGATTTCGGATTTCAAAACATACTTTCGCTTTGTAGTAAATATATATCGGAAATTCTATTTGACATAATCAAAAGTTCAAGCTTACTTTTATAAAATTGCTCTAACAGTCTGCAAAAAATAATAAGCCGGATCCAATTCGAAGATTAAGGAACAACGCAATCTGCAACATTAACTGAATTAGATAACTTTAGCTTAGCGTATAACTCCGTTACACATTAAACGCGCATGCACACAAACATATTCGCAGCTGTAAGGGTCTTATGCGCTCTCGTAAACGCCTGTGCGCATGCGTGAACGCGACGCATGCGCAGAAAGTTTGTAGCTTTGAGGTCCGGATTATAGATCATTCCGGATTATGGGTGTCCGAATTAACGACTTTTGACTGTATTACTAATTAATAAGCATAAATTATTAAATTAAAATTTAATTAATAAGCATAAATCTTTTTTCCTTGTTTCTTTTTCTTATGTTGTAAAGTACTGTGTATGAATATAAAATACAGTTTATTATTATTTATTTTCCTTAAACTGATATTTTCATTGTTAAATCTTGTAATATATAGTTTAGTTTCGCATAGGGTTTTTCCCGCCCTCTCATCGTAAACAAGTTCTATAAATTGAACTGTTATTTGCAATTAAAAAATAATTGTAATTGTTTCCCATGGTTGAGTAATGCTGATTCTCTCTTTAAATACTGAATTTCTCGGATTTTGAATTACGGTTAAATCTCATTTTTATTTTAAGGCTATGCAGTTATGTATATATGTAATTAAACAGGTGCTTATTTTTTTTTTTCTTAAAATGTGCTTATAGGTGCTTATTTTTTTAACTAAAATGTGACTACGAACCCTGTGTGAACTTCCTTAATCATTGTTACTTGAACATTGATTTGTAATATGTATCACCTATGAAACGGGAAAAAAATTAATGTAACACTTTAAGAATGTGATATATAATTTAAAGGTGCATAATTCCAAATTCAGAATAAGTATGAATTATACTTGCTGAGAAAAGATCATGATTCAGAAATGTTTAGCTGTAGTATTCTGTAAAACAGCTTTCCTGCTATAGTCAGAATAGAAAATGCGATTCATTGATCCAGTACATAAAATATTGAATCTGATAGTGAAATTAGACATTTTAATGGTTACATTGTGAAGACATTAGGACTTTTTTGGAAGCAGACAAGATGAAAAAGGAGCAACGCCTTCGCTGGGAATCGAATCGCAGACTTCTGGAATACACGCCCAGCGTGCAGACCACCACACCACGAGGGCATACCAAGAAACGATTGTCTTAGAATTTAACATAATACTTACCAACAGTGGTTTTTATTTACTATATTCCCAGAAAAAATGACATAAATTTCAGAAGTGGTTATCTGTGTCATCTCTGTCATTTTCAGAGGTGTTTGTTATCAGAAAATTCGCTGTATGTTCAGTTTTTAATAAATTATTAGTTTTCTCAAAAAAATATTTGGTTTGCAAAATACTGTGCAGTTAATATTATTTTCATTGAAAAATACTTTAGATCATTAATATTTCTATAGATTTTTAATAATAGAAACTGCCTAACTTGACTATTTATTTTGAAGAAAATTATCTCTAAGAACAAAAATGTTATAAGTTTTATTCCTTTCTGCTTTGTAAGCATTTTGAAAGCTCTAAACTTCAAATTTATGGAGCAAAGGCAAATTACAAATTTATATTAGCAATTAATTAAACAGTGAAGCTAAGCATTTTTGCATTTAGCTAGTTTCAAATTTCTGAATGCGTTAAATGTTACAGTTTTATAATTTATTGTAGCATAATTTTTATATAATATATTTATTAATACATAATTAATTGCAACATCGTGTATTCTTAGCTATCATAAAATGTACGCGACGTTGAACACTGCTTAGTGAATTATCACGAAGTCTTTTAAAGTACTACAAAGTCAAGAGAAGGGTGTATAGAACCTATTTATTATTTCAAATAAAGTGTAACAGTCGGCAGCATCACACCGAGCAGACCTTCCAGAAAGGAGTGAGAGAAGTTTGTGATGTAAAAACATGCACGTGATGCGCGTCCCTTGCTGATTGGCTAATGTGCATCTCTCGCTCGCATAAATAAAATGCTGCAATGCTAGGATTGTACGAGATTCTCAGATTTTTTCTCCAGAGATGCTTTCCATCAAACGCTGACCATCGGACTGGCTGCATGAGTATTTTCGAGGTTTTCCTTTTGTCTAACGTGTGTACGAGCCAGTTTCCCTTGAAAACGAAGGCATCCATTCCCTTATCAAATAACCTTAGAGTGCTTTGTCTTATAATCAACTAAACCAAAACCTAAATTATAAGTTGAAAAAGCTAGAGGAAAAAAGTATGTAGGTATATATGATATATAAGTGTAACAAGTTTTCCATCTATTACATTCATAATGCATTGTACTGTAATTTGAAAGGTAAATAAAAATCAGTAATTTCTGATTATCTGCACCCCCCAAGCCAAGTCACTGGTGACTTAGACGCACTGGGGAAAGGGTGTAGCACCAGGGTGCCTGGGTCAAGGACCCTACCTCTTGTAGAACACATGTTATTTAGAATACTGTCATGAGTAACTAGTATATATTTAGAATTTATATATATATATAAATATATATAATTAAATCATGTTTTTAACATTTTTTTAATTATAAGAATAGAAATAAGATAAGAGATAAATTAAAAGATAAATTTCTAAAAAGACTAAAGTGTACGTCAAGTTTCAATAGACCTGAAGTGCTATCTGGGAAGGCCGAGAGAGGAGGAATGAGCTGGCTATAGCCTGATGCAGAAAAAACATTCGTATAAATAATAGGCAAAGTAGTGTGAGTTTTTTGGTGCACTAGTAATAATTAAACCTTAAATGTATAACACAATATTATTAAGAGGTACATATTAGAGTAAACAAGTTATACAATATGGGTACTAAGTATGGCCATAGGCCGTTTACTATTATTTGGGTCATTAAAGTCGTAATCGTAAATCCTTATAACTGGGTTGTTGATATTAACAAGATTGGCATAAAAGTTCCGGGCGAGCCGGCAGTAAAAACACAAGTTATTCTATACCCAATTCTCCATGTAACTTTTGATTTCGAACGTACCAGGGCGAATTGGTAATCTGTCTTAAGACACAATTTTGAGCCTGTTGCAATTGTTTTCTATAAGATTTGCATGAATATGCCCAGACCGGGCATTTAAAATATGAAACACTTCACGATTTTGCATGTCATCCTTGCGCAGGAGCCATGCTAATCGTCTCTGTATCATTCCAAATTTTTATTATATATATGCATTGCTTTTTAAGCAATACACTGTTGACTGGTGAATAACTTCTGTTTGGCAATATTTAAAGCTCATGGGTAACGTTTTGCTCATAATTGGTAATAAAACGAGCATTTCACAAAAAAATAAAAAATTTTATGACAAAAATCCAAAAATCTACACTTTCCTCAAAAGACAAAAATAATTTGAAACCATGAGTTGTCTTAAAGAGGGTTTACTGTATTATTAATGATTTGCTTAAGTAACTGTATAAAAAAAGAACTTAATAGTCCAAAAAAATCTTCAGTCTTAGATAGATAACATTTAATATCGATATTTATACATGTTCTCAGAAATGTTATTCACTTCCAGAAGCGATCGCCACACTAAGATTCATTATATATACAGTACAAAGTCTAAGATATAGACTCGTCGTACATAAAGCGATTCCGGTTGTTAGATCATCCTTTTACAAAGTAATCAAAAAGGTTCTGCCTTCTTACCGTTTTGGACAGTCAGAAGGAAAAAGTCACAAAACAAATAATAATCCCCGCTAATTCTCAACGTAATCACCATCGTCATCGAATGTCTTTTGCCTACGAGTGGCTAGCTATGCGATGCCATCTCGATAAAACTCAGGAGTCTTTGATGCAAAGAAATCTGTGATGGCCTTTTCGAGGTCTGGCCGGTTATTGAAGGATTTCCCACGAAGCTGGTTGCACAGAGAATGGAAAAGGTGGTAGTCTGTTGGCGCGAGGTCTGGAGAGTATGGTGGATGGGGTAGTGTCTCCCAGCCCAGTCGCTGGTTGGTGACCCTGGCCTCTCGAGCCATATGCGTCCTTGCACTGTCATTTCGGAGGAGTACACCCTTACGATTGACCAATGCTGGCTCTTTATGCATCAGTGCCTGATGCACACGTTTCAACTGCTACGAGTACAAGCCTGTCGGGATGCTTTGGCCCACTGGCAGGAGCTTATAGGGTACCACTTGGCAACTAGTCCACCAGATACAGAGCATGATCTTGCGTGAGTGGAGAGAAGATTTCGCAGTGTGAGGCACAGGGTCCACTGGTGACAATCAATATCTGGAACGCCTGGATGTGTCATACTGGACCCACTTTTCATCGTTGGTGAGTACTTGATCAAATATGGATGCATGTGCCGAGTAAGCAATGACAAACAGACAGCGATACGCTGTTTCTTGTTTGCATCGGCAGCTTCTATGCCTTTCTATGCAAATGGAGTCTGATCGTTTCATCCGATACTTGGAAGTGTGTAGCAAGCTCACCACATATTTGCCTACTATCACTCTCAATGGCTGCTCTCAGGGCCGCATTGTCCAGCGCTTGTCACCGACCGCTACGTGGTGTATCACTAAAAGACATACCTCCTAATCTGAATTTCTGGAACCATTGCCTAGCGGTTCGTTCGTTAACGGCATCATCTTCAAAGGCCTGGCAAATTCGGCGACTTGATTCTGCTGCTGACAGGCCCACTTTAAAAACATACAAAACACAACTCCGAAAGAGCGCTTTTGACGCATCCATTTTAATCAGTCGCTTTGTGAGTTATGTTTGGAGTTCCAATTCCAATGTTAAGCCGCAAGTAGCTTGTAAATTCGCTCGCTTTGTTCCGGCTGTCGTCATATAAGGTGCTACTCCGAGCGATGCAGTGAGTTGAATGCTCAGGGTGAGTGCGGAGGATAAACTAGGAGATAAAAGGGTCGTGACCAGTAGTCACGTCTGTGTGTGTGTGATTATGGCAAAGCCTCGAGAGCTATCTGCCTAAGAGGAGGGATGCCTTCGTGGAGGACTTTCTAAGGGAAACTGGCTCGTATACACGTTGCACATGGGGAAAACCACGAAAACGCCCATCGGGATTCGAACCTCGGACCGAACTACCAGTGTTCAGCGACTTTACCGCTCGGCCGCTGGTGGGCTCCAGTAGTCACGTGTAACATGGCAAGGCATCGGATTGGCTGTCCAACTATGTTTGGAGTTCCTAGCTCCGCTGATATGCCGGAATTATCATGCGAACTTGTATGACGTGATCCGACTCTCTGAAGTAGTGTCGTTCGACGCCTGGCTATATAACATTTCTTGACTGACTGCTGCCGTGGTTGAAGGAGCGCTGAGTGTGAGGTAAGGGGCGTGACCATTGCCACGTGAAGTTTTAACTCATTGGTCTTGAGGAGTCTTGATTTGCTGTCCTGTGAGTTGATAACGTCTCCAGATTTGTGGTGAGGATATTATACAGCATTTCTTACAAACAATTATATAATATGAAAATTAAGATGGATAAGATAATTATATACATTATTTACACTATATACAAGTCCCGATAGCATTTCAATATTCGTAAATTAGGTAGGAAAATTTGTATCAATCATATGAGCTGCAAAGAGTCTTAGCATTCGATCTTCGTATAACAGTTCATAACGGAAGGTACCGAAATAGCTCAGAGTTTCACGCTCAAGCGCTTTTGTGAAAAAGCGTTCATTAGTTCGCTTGAGATATTTGTCTAGAAAGTCCAACTTGAGGTTTTTATACAGCTAGTCATTACGCACGTAATAGTGTGCATTAGTCATCAGACGGAGAAATTTAGATTTTACAATTTGCAGTTTACCGATGCCCTTATCCGTAACCGCAGCCCAGGCAGGTGAGGTTAGTTAAGATGGAGGTTAGCCCCAAATTAGGATGAGCCTAATAGTTGAAGTATAAATAAGTTTTTTCTTATTCAGGTCCGGTCTGGAATTTTTCCCTATGATTGGGAAAAGCATGTTAATAACACATAATGCCTTTTTCCGTACGTAGTTAACGTGGTCAGTCCAAGTCAGTTTGGTTATTTAAAATTACTCGTAAGTATTTTGCTTGCTTTACAAGCGGCACAGGCTCGTTGAAGAGAAGTAGTTTTTCCGTGATTGGAGTATCTCTTTTTCGTTTGATTACCAGAATCTGTGATTTAGTTGCACTGATCGCCACTTTTCATCGTCGGCACAAGTTCTCGATTTGAGGAATTTCACCTTGGAGTTTCCTGATAGCGTGGTTAATGTTAACCGATTTTACAGCCAGGGCTGTATCATCTGCATAAAATGCTAACAACGATGATGAGCCATGTGGCTTGGGAAAATCCGCAACATAGAATAGGTAGAGTATCGGTCCGATTGTACTTCCTTTTGGTACATCAGCATGTATGGGTGTTGCTTTGGAGATAGAATTTCCGACGGAGACTTGGAAAGTTCGAGTGGTCAGAAACGAAAGCAGCAGTGGAATAAGTTCCCTGCTGAAGTTTAGATCAATTAATTTGGAGATGAGCCTCTCATGCCAGGCGTGGTCCAGACGCCAGACGCTTGGCCACATCTAACATGAGGAGTGCGACTTGAAGTTTAGAATGCAGAGCCGCCCCAGAAAATTCAGTTATCCTGATTAATTGCGTCACGGTTGAGAGTTGTGGTCTGAATCCAAATTGCTTTGCGGGAAGTAGGTGAAGGTAAGTCTTCATTTAAATTCTCTCAAATAATTTCCCAAGACTTGGCAGGAGACTAATAGGTCTATATCTCTCGGGTTTACAATGATCTTTTTCCAGGCTTGGGAATCATGATGATTTTCGCTCTTTTCCAGGCAACTGGGAAGTAAGAGTTGAATAAACAAGCATTGAATATTGAGGAGAGTTTTGTTATCATGTTCGTGGGCAGGTTTTTCAGAGCAGTATTAGAAATTCCATCAATTCCTGGTGCTTTTCTTAATTTTAGTTTTTTGAGTAGGTCTTTAATTTCAGAAGGCGTGGATGTTTCGCGCGCTTGGTGTGTTCAGCCAATCACAGATCTTGAATAATATGCTGAGTTCCGAATGATCGTCACGTGGCCAGGTGTTGGGCGTGAACTGTTTTTCCAGGTAATCAGCAAAGATAAAGATGGCTGATTTCTCATCGTTAGTAGCATAGATTTGGTCATTGCAGTAGATGTGTCGGTTATATGAGTATTTTTGCTTGAATTTTTTATGGTGTTTCCTGAACGATCCGTCCGTGACATTAAGGATTCCATCTTTTATTCCCACAGGAATTGTGTGTGTTCCTTGATTAATTTTTTATCTCTCAATTGAGTTTATTCAGGCTACGCTTGATGTTTAGATCCCATGTCACGTGATATCTTTTCCTCAGCCAATTCCTTTCCTGGATTATGTTTCGGATGTGCGAAGGGAGTTTGAGAATTTTATCCGAGACTGGAACCTTCTCAGAAACTTCGTTGATAGCCTCAAGAATTTTAGTAGTGAATAAATTAACAGCAGAATCAATATCATTAGTATTTCTTAAGGAGCTAGTTTCCGGGAGGCATATTTCACAAGTGCACATCTGTGTAAGTCACCGAGGGAGTGGCTTCTAGGATGGACCAATGGGAATCCAGTAATATTTATGTCATGTCACATGACCTTTTGCGTGCTTTAAGAATGAAACAAGATGGTTGAAAATATTTTGTCATGCGATTTTCTGTACAAAAGCACCGTCGATTTCTTCTGAAAATTTTCATTGCGAAGTTAGATCAAATATAAGCAATAGTGAAGATTTCACTACCTGGTTGAAAGAATTTGGAATAAATACAAACACATGTTGGATACTCCGCAAAAGTATTCATGTGAAATATTATTTAATAAGTGGTAAATAAAATGAAGAAAGAAATATGTAATAAACATCTGAGCCCAAGTGCTATCTTTACATAAAAGTATGCATGCGAGAAAAATATTTACATCAATTATATATGTAAATAGAAGTCAGCATTTTTTATTCCAGTCTATATGAAAAAGATGTTCTATAATAATAGCCAATGCAAAATTTTATTCAAAGTGAACTTTACTAGTTTGCATTCGTATTCATTTAGTGTGTTAAATTTCACATTTAATAACTGCTATTAAATGTACTGTTTACACAAGAAATACTTATCAAACAGAGTGAATTTATCTTATTCCCAACGAATATATTCAATTTATTCACATGTAACTTTTAAAGTTAACAATGGATATAATCAGATCAAGCACAATATATATTCTGAATCTTACACTTTAAAAACCAAAAGAATGCAAGCACTGAAATAAGAAAGCACTAGATTCATTGTAACACTTCCAGTCCTTCTCAGCTCAATTAAAAATTATGTCAATAATATATATGTGAAAAATACGCTCAATTAAAAATGCGCTTGAATTCTCTTAATCCACAGGTGTTAGTAAATGCATAATATTCGACGCTAATTGTAGCTTGAGTCCTTTTTTCGATGTAAAGAGCGATAATATGCCGTAAACATCAATCCAAATATTAATGCGTGATAAAAATCGCGAAATGTCAGCGATTCATTAAACTCATAAAAACGAAATAACTAGGAGATTTTCTACTATTACGCCAAACTGCGAAACAAATGCAAATTAAAACGTAAACTTTCGCTCACATGCATGAAGATTTAGCGTCACAAGAGCGATAGAAGCTCATTGGTCTATTTTCGAAACCCCTCCCTCAGTGGCTACGCTGATGTGCACTTGTGAAATATGCTTCCAGGGGGGTCAGCAGCTAGTAGATTTTGGAATAAAGTCCAGTCCGTGATATTTAGGAGGTCACATGACTCAGGTTTGGCCACTCCGAGCACAGCGATAACTGACACGTGATCTGAATTTAATTCATGCAAAACTTCCATGGCGACTGGTATTGAAGTCGTTGTTACCAGGATATTCAGAATGTCCGGGTAATTGTTGCTCGGGCAATAGGTGAATCCACCAGGAGCATGAAGTCCTATCGAATGATTTGAAATATAATTGTGTAGTATTTTGCCATTAATGTATGTTTGGAGTACCGATGCAACGCGCTTTTATACTCTTGGTCAATGTCCGAACTCCCATCCTAACTAACTCATCGTCAGGTTTGGCGACCACTTTTATTTTGGGATTCACTCTTCCAATGTTATATCATAAACGGCAAGAACTTTTTGGTTACCTTGTAAATCTACTAAGATAAAAATTATGAAATTAAAAATATTTATAAAATAATTAAACATATATGATCCTAAGGAAATCAATATGTATTTGTTTGCTTTATTAGACGTTTCTTTCGAAGTAAGTAGTTTAATCTGCTTCGTTTTTGGTGCTTCTCTTTTTTTGTGTTTATGTTCTTTAGATAGACATAATTTTTTATTCAGTTACAAAGTTCCATTCTTCAGATTCTGTGATAGCCGCGTCAGGAATTCCCATTAAACTATGAATCTACATTTTTTTCATTCTGAACAACCTCTGTATCACTTCCTTCATTATCAGCAACAATATTTTCTGAATTTAGAACCATACTACAGATTTCACTCTTCGACAGTGGACTGATGACTGGGGCGTTGTCATCGCGATGAAAAAACTTCTATCTATATTATCTTCATTTATTACTTTTTCACATTTCGTGAAAAATTCAGTCAACTGGATAATTTCGCTCTTTGTTTGCGAAATCTGAACACTTTCAAATGGACTGCTAAATCATCATGAAGTTTAGCTAGCGTCCGCTACACACTATTTGCGATGTATCATAAAACTGGCGACTAAAGATATATTTCTTACGCTAAATCTTGTTTTGCTTCTGTCACACGCTGAATTATATTAGTTATTTAATATAGTATATAAGCTTGAATTATATTATTTGTTATACTTACGCCTATTAGTTGAGTCCCGAATAAATAAATTCTCACCTATACTAAAAGCTTCAAGAGCCGGTGCTAAACATTTTGCGGCCCGCTACTGTCTCTGCAGACCTGAAATTATAAAAATTCTGCGTCCAGTGCTTTCCCTAAATTCTAAATATTTTGCTATACCTTAATTTGTTGCTCGGTGTTTCTCGAAATTCTAAATTTCCCCCTTCCCTAAATTCTGCCACCCAGTGCGGCGCACCAGCTTTGTCACCCGTTCTGGGTTTATCTGAATAACAAATGAGTTATTTTCTATTTAAACAGCGCTAAATGTTATCTTTTGACCTATGAGTATGATTTACAAAATTCTATTTTTTTTTGCATATGGAAATTTCTTATCAACATTCTCAGTACTTCACCGCGAAGTTAGCTGAATTCTGCAGTAATCGCCAAGCGTAATGTCAGCATAAAAGATTACCATGTTCTTTGATATTCAGTTGCTAATATTAAAAAAAAAAAAAAAAAAACAGCGTGTCGATATTCATGCGGTGATGAAAGCAAAAAATAATAAATAATGATTCGCCAAGTTGCGTCAGTGTCGGAGTAAAATTAAGAATCGGGACTTCACACTTTATTTCACACACTGGCCAATGAATTAGAAACCGTTTAGAAATTCATTTGAATGCAGGCTAGGGAGGAAGTATAGAATTTTTTTTTAAGACGTGGGTTACACGTGGTTAGAATGCTAGTATAAGTAAGGTGTAAGAGTGCTTTTCACGATGAATGAAGTAAAATAGGAAAAACGACAGATCGTTCATCATTTGTAAAAGAGCTTATTGTTGGTGCCTGTTTAGCAGGAACTTCGATTTCGAAGACAGCAAAACTCATTGGATTCTCAAAAGCAGCCATACCAAAGGTTTTCAAAAGTTGGAATCAGAACCCAGAGTCCTTCTCTAGAAGACGTAACTGCGGTTCGAACACTGTTCTTCAAGAGAGTGATTGGCGTCGTCTCCGATGAATTATACTGCAGAACATGGACTCTACTGTGCTTCAAATGGCACAGATCGTCAACCAAGGCTCTTCCCAACAGATTTCAGCTCGAACCATGCGCATAGAATTGCAGAGAATAGGAATGCAGAGTCGGGTGCTTGTGAGAAAAACCACTCATTTCTGCTCGATATGCAAGAATTCGTTTGCAGTGGTGTCAGAAAAGAACACTGGACATCAGAGAATTGAAAACGGGTAGATGTGGTCGGGTGAATCACGCTACACCTTATTTTGCGCTGATGGAAGATGTCGAATTTGGCGAGAACCCCATGAAACCATGAATCCATCTTGCCTTGCTCTCACTGTGCAAGGTTCTGGTGGGAATATTATGATATGGAGCATGTTTTTCTGGCATGGAAGTTGTGCTCTGCTGTTTCTCGAGGGTAAAGCGGCCGTGAGTTACCTAGATATGCTGGCAGATCAAGTGCACCCAGCAATGTTGCATTTTGACCGTGATGGCGACAGATACTGCATGGACGATAATACAACTATACATCGTGCCAGAAGTGTTCAAAATTGTTTCGCTGAGTATCATTCTGACTTCCAACACCTTCCCTGGCCACCGCATAGCCTGGATCATAACCCCATAGATAATGTGTGAGATATGGTGGAAAGACGCATTCGACAGCACTCTCCTTTTCCATCTAATTTACAAGATCTAAAAAGCTGCGCCTCGCTCCACAGTGTCCAAACGGCCCGACTGCGTATGCTCATGCACAGGAGCCAAAGCGATGATCCCACCAACGCGATTGTATATCCCATCAATACACAAGACTCGCATTCACGTCCAGGATACGGACTTAATCGTGACGACAAGTCTTACCTCCTGATTTCGTTTTAACAATGCTTGGGAAAGGATGGGTAGCGATCCCGAGAACTAATCAAACGCTCGAAGCTGCATAACCAATGCATGGTATTCCCTGGGCGTAAATGCACTCCAGAATCATGTGAGTCGATCCTAAACGAATCAGAGCAATTATCCGTGCAAAAGGTGGTCCAGTAAAATATTGATCTTTGGTTTCTAATTCATTGGCCAGTTAAAAGTTTATAATCAATTGTTGTTGTTGTTGTTGTTGTTGTATTTAATTATGGCAAAGCACACTAGGGCTATCTGCCTATGGGGAGGGGATGCCTTCGTGGAGGACTATCTAAGGGAAACTGGCTCGTACACACATTACACATGGGGAAAACCACGAAAACACCCATGCAGCCAGCCCGTTCGTGGGATTCGAACCTCGGACCGAACTACCAGTTTTCAGCGACGTTACCGCTCGGCCGCTGGCCTTTATAATCAATTGATATTTTCAGAACAAAAAGGGAAAATACCCAAATTAAAGAATTAACGGGCTATTGTTAATTTAAGTTATAATTTTGATTCAACTATTTTTTATCTTACATATATATATATGTTTATCTTACATATATATATATATATGTAAGATAAAAAATATGAAAGCAAACTTCTAATTTTAATTTACTATAACCTCTTTTATTTTTTATTTAATTTGGGGACTTCCTCTCTCTGTCTTAGAAATAGCGCCATAAGTCTAGACTGCGTCATTCAAATTTATCATGCGAGCTTACATAACACTTTTCATACAGTCAAATGCAAATACTTTCAATGCAATGCCCAATCAAAGTACAGGATGATTAATTATTAAAGTTACGGTTTCAAAACGCTCTAACATTAAAACTACTTGTCAGAATGACTTGATATTTTGCTAGAACAATCGTGTGGCAATGGAATTTTGTTTGGAGAAGGAAAAAAATAGTTTCAAAATATACCGATAGATGGCGCAGTCAGGGAAACATTGCTGTTGGTATGCAAATTACTAAAACATAACATGCGCACTGCAGACATAGCTAAGATAAAAATGCAAAGCACTAACGATACACATAGCATACGCAACTAAAGCATCAAAGCATACAGATAACATTTTGCTTGAGTGCTTCTTCATGACTCTGACAAAGAAGGATCGTGCTTTTCTCGTGAAGCTTTCCTATCAGACTGAGCGTTAACAGCTATCAGGAAGTTCCGGACTTAAAAGCATAATATCCGGCCTAATGACCACATATGGCCTGCGGAAAAAGATAGATAAATTTAATCCTGCTGATCAGGAAATAAGTGAATTGTTTGCACTACAATTTCTTGCCCGGATCGAAATGGATAATGAATGGCCTTGAAACATTCTGTAGTCTGCCGAAACTCATTTCCATCTGCAAGGTTCTGTAAATATGCAGAATTGAAGGATATGGGTGATTGAGAGACCGTTCCCGCTACAGCCATTACCTCTTCACTCTGAAAAGGTCACTGTGTGGTGCAGAATAACGACAGCGTTTGTCTTCGGTCCGTTCTTCTTCGAGAAGATTACACCTGCGAGTCCCGTTACCTGCGCAGTGACTGGCAAGCGGTATGAAGCACTTTTGCGTAACCATGTCCTTCCGGCACTTCAACAACGTCAATGTCTGAATCGCACTACATTCTTGCAAAATGGCGCCCCTCCGAACATTGCTACTTGTGTGAAGCTGCTGCTGATCGCTCATTTCGGAGATGATAGAATCACATAAGCCACCATTTTCCAACAGCATGACCGCCATGCTCTCCCACCTTAAGCCCGTGTGACTTTTGGCTTTGGGGATATCTGTAAAATGCTGATTACAGTGAGCGAATTGCGAATCTGGCCGACTTGAAGGCAAGCATTACGCACCACGTTCATAGCATCAGCACAGATACTGTCCGATCTATTGTGGAACATGCAGTTTTGCGCTTCCAATTAGCAGTGGAACAAGGAGGAGAGCGTATCGAACAACTTATGCACTAATCATCCGTAAGGTGTTTGTTTCGTGAAGCTTCTCTTGTCACTATCGCTGTTTTCTCTATAAATACATATCCTTGCCTTTTCGCTAATAAAATTGTTGCAAATCATTGAAGGCTACTGTTTCCTTTCAGCTATACATCTACAACAGCAATATGAACACGGACAGCACCATCTATCAACACATTTTGGACCTATTTTTTTCCTTCGCCAAACAAAATTCCATTACCTCAGGATTGTTCTGGTAAAATATCAAGTCATTCTGACCAGTAGTTTTAAAGTTAGAGGGTTTTGAAATCGCAACTTTAATTATAATCGCCCTACATTTTAAACCAAAACGTTTTGACTGACCCCCTTCTTCCTCTGAAATGATGCGTACTTTTTCACTTCAGCTTCTCTCTGTACACTGCTTAGACGTAATTTCGCTGTGCTCCCTTCCTATCGCAACAGTTATAAAAATGTAAATGTTCTTTACTAGGCACGAGTAGAGTGTCAAGTGATTGTGGCCTTAAATGTGGAGCTAAATAAAAAAGGAATTTAATCTGGCTCGACTTGTTTCTCTTCAGTATGGGTCAACGCTATAAGCATCAAGTATCTACGCCATCAGTATTTCCGCGTTTCTACGTCTCAGTGCTTCCAAAATTGTGCTATCATTACATATCATTACATAGATAGATAGAGAGAGAGTTTTATTTTGATGGTATTTCAAAACAAGTAGAAATTTGCTTGCCGAAAATTAGGCGGAGGAAATTTTGTTGTATTTTCAGCTTTTAATGGGCAATTTTTTTATCTATGTTGCCTGTAGGTTGGTTTTACTTTAGCCCAACAGATAAGAAAGGCATTTTTTCTCCCCAGTGACATACTTTGATTATTGTTTGACATAAGAATATGAGTTCCTACTTTTCAATTATTTGCATATCGCAACTGATGCAGATATTGGGGATTAATTTGTTTTATCCTGTAATATGCTAAAATAAGCAAATAAAAATTTTATTTACTCTTCTATGCACCATAATTAAATTAAATTTTTAATTGTTATATTCTTATTCAAATTAAATTGCAGTGAAACCTCTCACAGCGACCACCTTTCTGAAACGACTACTTCCAAATACGACCAGTGTTTCTAAGAACTTAATTATATAGCTATATGGAATATCAATGCTAGTCATGTTCGTTTAGTTGGTTTCTGTGTTAGTCTATCCGCTCTCTGCACAGAAGACCAAAGTCATTTGGAACGATGGATGGTCACTATGGCAGGTTTAACTAATTTATGAAGTATGGAATTTCTTTGCATATATGTATATGTTCATCATTCATAGGTTTACCAACTTTGGCATATGGATTAGGTGCAACGTTTTTAATTAAACATGAAGAAATTGTACATACTTGCAAAGGAGATGTTCCTGTATTCTTCTTACTTAAAGAAAACGACTCTCATTACTAATTTAAAAATTCTGTGAAATAGATCAATAAATTGATATAAAATTAATTGTTATAGCAGTGCACTTATTTGTTTTATTCATTCTTAAAAAAAAAAAAAGACTTTCAGCTCTAAGTGTTATAAAAACATTTGCATTTGTATAATTCAGGTATTTTCTTTTAAATAAGTTCCAGAATAATTCGAAACACACTTTCTAGGACATAATTTCAATTTTAACATATACAGGCTTTAAACTAAAGGTAATCGACCTTTTTATATCTACTAGTCCGGTTTAGCACAGTTGTAAACTAATATTTTAAGGTTTAGTAAAAAGATATATAGTTATATCTATCCATTTATTTATATTTTGTGTATATTTATAATAAGTAGAAAATTTATTAAAAAAAATCACAAAACCGTTAAACAGAAAAGCGCTGTGCAGAGGGGGAATGATCAGGTAAACAACTAAACTTTCACGTGTGTGTGTTTTAATCTATACAACCATGTATATGTAAGTGTGTTTCAGTATTCCTTGATCTTCATCATTGAAAAAAAATCTTTCTCTCTTTCTCTGAATTCCAGATACCCACTATGAAAGCTCAAATCACCCATTAGAGATCAAGTTGACTATTGGCTTAAACAATAAACTACTAAAATATTTGACGAATATAGCACTGCAAATTATAGGCTAACATATGCACTTCCGGCTGGAAATCCTGAATTATTTAAAATTTTATCAACAGCAACAGAATGTCAAGTTTGGATTTTTAGTGGTATTAAAAGTATTTATTTCAAACATTGACATATATTCAAACATTGACAATTACAGGACGTCCATTCTGGATATATGGAAGTTCAAAAGAGGACAAATTATTGATGCTCATTATATGCTTGTTACTAAGATGGCAGATCTTTTTGATATATCGAAGACCACAACATCTATGTTTCTGGCTATATATCTATCTATAAAGTCGCAGAGCTTCATGCATTCGAAGTGCTGAAATAAAAAATATTTTCTGAAAAGTATAACAGATTGTTAAAACATTATAGCAGAAAAATGAAATATTATTCAGAGTATGGTAGAATTTAACATTCACTTCAACTCGCACATTTCTGCAAAAACTCTTTCCACAGAGCTTCTTAGTTTTAATATTCACTATCAGACAATTACAGCAAAGTTATTGAAGTGGTCTTAGAACGTAAAGTTTGGGCAATACACGAAGTAAAATGTGTATTGTTCCGTAAAGGTCCATTTACACTAGCGGAACTTTGAGCCTAAGAAACGAAGGCGAATTTGAAGACTCGTTTGAGAGCTTTTTAACAGCAATTTTTTAGTATTATGAGGGAATATTTAACTCTTAAACTCTTGAATAATGTTATAAGTTAGGCTGTTTATTTAAATGTGTACATATTCCGTTTCAGTTTAAAAAAAAAAAGTGTTAACATTTTCGCCATTTAGTGAAGCTAGCAATTTCCGCGTGCATTTCTTAGGCTCAAAGTTCCGCTAGTGTAAATGGGCCTTTACGAGTCCACGTTCACAGTATTTCCCATTTCTCGAAAAGTCCATGCTCTTTCAGTGGACCTTTGAAGAGCTTTTTCAGAGCTGCATAATCGAAACTGTAACATGAAAGTGAATTGGTGATGGTTTGGTTAATTGTATTGTGAAAGTATTTAGGAATGCTGATTGTTCTTGATGCCGCATCACTTTCTGATATAATCTATGAATTCTAAAGAGCCAAGTCCACTCAATTATAAGCTTATATTGATTGTTTGATTATCACGGTTTCGATTATGGCGATTCTCGATTTCAGACAGTTTTTAATTAGGTACCAAAATTTATTGCACTCCAAATGTAGTTTAATTTCATATACATCCAGAATTACATTTATTTCAAGTCTTCAGTCTTCAAGTAACACTCTTATAGCTTTGTTTTATCCTACGGCATTTGCTTATCGCTAACCAGTAATCATCTAAACTTGAAAGTTATTTGGCATCAATCGTGAAAGTAGCATTCTCTGCAAGTTCACGGGAGTTTGAACGATTTGAAAGGTTGAGAGTTCGGAGCATTCACATACAAAGTGAAATTACAAGTGCCGATAAAACGTAACAGCTAGTTTTCCTAAGAAATTGCAAAAAATCATTGAAGAAGGATATTGTACCCGTACATTAAATATCTCTTTGCCGTGATGACCAGATATTTAACGCAAGGCAAAACTGAATTTTTATGGGGAAAAGATGCGTGACGAAATATTTTTAGACAAAATCAAAACCAGAGCCTGACTGAAAGGTTTCGAAGGATCATATAACACTTTTGCTAGGTAAAATGCTTCTGGAGATTAGAAGAAGTTTATATTTATATTTAGAGTTCATGAAACCCTTGCCTGTGCTGAGAAATTTGAATAAAAATTTTCTTTATGTTCTTTCGAGATCCAATAGAAAAGCTTGGCTGACAAAAACTATAGAGATTAATTTAAAAACTATATTTATCTTGAAGCTTAAAAGTATTTCAAGGGATCAGATTTCCATTTTAAAATCTCATACAACGCATCTAGTTATCTAAGAATGATTTCTTCGGAAAATGTAATAGATTTTTTTTTTTTTTTATTTATCACATAATACCATTTCTTTATTTATTTGCCACGTAATACACCACTTCTATCATTCACCCAGTAAGTCTAGGATTAATCGCATCCTTTAATTCATGTTACCTATCAAGAACGTTTTCACAAATAAAAATAAGATTACAAAAGATGACACTTCGACAGAATTTAGGAAGATATTCAATTTCAGAAATTGCATTGAGAAATCAACGAAAATTATAGTGAAGTTGTAGGGTTCTGCTTGTATAGAAACTTTAATCAATGTTTTTCAGATCGTACTAGACTGACAAGGGAGTCATCGCTCTAGTTTGAAGCGAAAAGATTAAATTAACCTTTCTATTAACTCTCGAAATTTAATAGGCATTACTGTGCTACAAAACGAAACTCCGCCACTTGCAGGTATATAAAATAACATAAATTGAAATGAAAATTTTAAGTAACGTAGCTTGAGACTGCACACAAAATAGTCTACTTAAGTTGGCTGAAGTAATTAATGGTGTGTATTTAACGTCGTCAGCTTATTTTTTTCTCTTAACCTCTTTTGCACTCCGCTTTCCAGCTTATTCCAGCTGAAATAGCGTGTAAAATTGCAGCATTTCATCAAGTATCTGCTAACCTTTTTCCCCACTCTCTTCTCTGACATTCCAGATCTCAACGTAACTCTATTTCAAAATCTATACCTAATGCTCTAGACTTAAATTTCATTATTTTTAAAAGTGTTGACTGGAGAGCCTAACTCTAGGTAAACTCATTTACAATATGCTATCTTTTACTTTCAATATACAAAACAGACTATCAACAATACATTTTGTTTTTACAATGCATTATGTTATAAACTATCTTATTCATGCATTCAAAAATATTAAACTTCATTCATTATACTACGCATCAAATGATTATCTATACATAAAAATTGCGCAAATACATCTTGCATCCCTTGCTATTATTTGACTTGAATTCACGTCAAAATTTTCTGTTAGTTCCAGTCTTTTCAACTAAAGTAACATAAAATTCTTAGAAGTAGATGAATACGTTAACAGATTAAGCTTCTTAGCTGCACTTAGATATCCTCGCTTATAACCAGAGTCGTAGCTAGGGTTTTCAGCGCCCAGGGACAACTGAAGATTTCGCGCCCCCTACTGCTTGCCAAGGATGGAAAACATTTAATTATAAAATGTCGTAACATCAATTTGGCGCCCCTTGGATTCTGCGCCCGGGGACAGATGGCCCCCTCTAGCTACGTCCCTGAGTATAACAAATGTACAGTGGGTAAAAAAGTATTGGCAATTGCCTATAATTGAAAATATTACGTAAAAGGAAATGCTTGACAATTTTAGCTGCACATACCGAACACAAGAGGTAATAAACACACAAATCCTAATGAAACTTTAAATTTAATATGCCTTTTACACAAAGTATACAACAAAAACGTAAATTTGCATGTCAAAATAGTATTGGCGAATTTCTAAGTGCTATGCAAATTTTGTTATGTTGAGGTCACGTGTTTAGACTGATAAGAAACCCTGTTAGTATAAAGTCTGCACTTCTACTTCAAAAGTTTTAAAACGTTATTTTGTTAATACTATGATAAAATAGCTTCGAAGGAGTTGGATTATAATGTTAAAAGCATGATTATTCATCTCAGAAATGAGGGTTTAACTTATTGCGCTATAGGAATACAAGGAACGGGGGACGTGGGCACCATCCCTTTACCATAGTGGTTAATTGGTATAGCGCCACGTCCACCATTCTCTAGAGTTTGGCCAGCAGAGGCCTCGCACGAGACGTCCAGACCCAGGGAGGGCCTAGTCCGTCTCGCTGGCAGTCGAGCTGACCAAAATGCCTCCAGGAAACACTCTCGCTATAGGAATACAGCTGTACATAAGTTTATTTACTGTTAGAAGTGTTGTAAAAACGTTCAAAGACACAGAATCGACGTAAAATAAGATTAGAAGTGGGTGGACTCGAATATTTTCTGCAAGGGAAAACGTGGCATTTTTAAAGAGATTAAGAAAAACCCTAACCCCAGTTAGCCAAAGATGTTGCTAATATTTCGCATAAAACTTTTAATGTGCAAGACTATACGGAATGTCTGGCATGGAGGAAGTTATTGTGGAAGAGCAGCTAGAAAAAAAACCTTTCATTTCGGAAATAAACCGGAGAAAATAATTAGATTTTACAAAATCTCATTTTAATTTATCTGAAGAATTTTGGAACACTGTTATTTTGTCCAGTGAATCGAAGTTTAACATTTTCGAGAGTGATGGACGATACATGTGCGGAGAAAACCTAACATCGAACTGGAAAAACAACATTTAACACCGACTGGTGGTGTGGTGTGGTGTATTTAATTATGGCAAAGCACACGAGGGCTATCTGCCTTAACACCGACTGGAAAACATGCTGAAGGGAGCGTCGTAGTTTGGTGCTGTTTGGCAGCAAACAGAATTGGTAACCACTGATGGTATTATGACAGCACGCTCATACATTGATATATGCGCCATAACATAAAATTAAGTGCCCAAAAATTTGACTTAGGAACATTATTTGTGTTTCAACAGGGCAGTGACCCTAAGAATACAATGAACCTTATCTGGCAATAGTTACTCTATAACGCTCCTCGCCAGTAAAAGACACCGCCCCAATCGCGTGAGATAAATTCAATTGAAAAATTATGGCACAAATTGGACCTAAAAGCCAGAAAACATAAAATTTCATTTAAAGATGAACTTAAGCGTATACTCCTGCAAAAATGGCACAAAACTCCCAACAAGATTTTCTCAGCAGGACTTTGGTTTTTCTCTATGAGAAATAGATTACAAGTTGTTATAGATGCAAAAGGTATGAATACAAAGTAATAAATTTTGTTCCCACATTTGCTGTATGATCTTGCCAATACTTTTTTTGACATGCAAATTTACGTTTTTTTATATATTGTGTGTAAAAAGCATATTAAAACGAAAATTTCATTAGATTTGTGTCTTATTGCCTCCTGCGTTCGTTATGTCGAGCTAAAATTGTCAAGCATTTCCTTTGTTAGCTAATATGATCAATTATAGGCAATTGCCAATACTTTTTTTACCTACTGTATATTGAAAACTTCGCATACCTTTTATAACATACATAAAATAAACTTCTGCTTAAAAAAATAAAGTAAATTTTCACTTATCTTTGTTTTTGTGGAAGTCAACCATCTCTTTTCCAAAAATTCATTCCAGGTTGGGTAGATCAAGGCTCTGTTGACACTTATTCGTCTGCGGACTGGTAGCTATTCTGTTCATCATCTGGCTTCATTCGTTTCTTGGCCCACCAGCGGCCGAGCGGTAAAGCCCCTGAACACTGGTAGTTCTGTCCAAGGTTCAAATGCCGTAAACGGGCTGGCTGCATTGGCGTTTTCGGGGTTTTCCCATGTGTAACGTGTATACGAGACAGTTTCCCTTAGAAAATCCTCCACGAAGGCATCCCTTTCGTTAGGCAGGTAGCCTTCGAGACTTTGCCGTAATCGCATAACCATTTGTTTCTTGATTGGATTCTTGATGCCCTTTGATCTTCGCTCTGTAATGACGGTGTTGGCCCCTTCCTCATATGGTTCCTTTGCGGTTTATGATCTACATTATCTGGTGTGCTGGCCATCTGAATTTTTTACTCAGTGTTTCTTTTAATTTTCCTTTGTACTGGTCTTCATCTTGCGGCTTTTCCTAGTTTATTTTAAAACTGACCAATCGTTTTCCCGTTAATGCAAGCTTCTGCTGTTTTTGTTCACCGGAACTTTTTTCGCTGTTCTTCGAACTTCTTTTGTTTTTTACTCGAGTGGTCGTAACATATCAATGATCCGTGAACTTTGCCTTCAACCTTTTGGCACGTTCCGTTTTCTTTTCTTCCTTCTTGACCGCCCCTTATTCTGTAGCTTTCCTTTTTGATGCATCAGCCAAACCTGCGCCTTTTCTTTTACTTTTCAAGCTTCCATTCTCCTGTAGACGCCGCTACTGAGCCAACTGACCTTTCCAACGAGCCTGTACTGCTCATGCCCTGGGATCAGTATAATACAGTTCTTATTAGCGGCATGTCAGGCTCCCTCATAATAATTTTTATTTGATTCACATACGTTTTTACCGTTTCTCCCTTGTTTCTTTTTAAGTACAAAGCTGTCTCTCTAATTCTCTCAATTAAAAAAGGGGCCCCTGAATTTACTATACAATATAAAATTTTTGTTTTGTACAAATGATATCTGAATTGCATGTTGCCTCATTTACTAATTTCTGAATGTCTACCAACTTAAATTATACACACCTTTTCAACAACAACAACAAAAAAGATTTTTCCAGCGGTGTAATCAACTTCTTCTTAAGGTATAAATCGACCGGTGTTTTATCAATGATATCGTGCTTAGCAACGAGTTTATTGACACAGCTGTCCCAGTATTGGTGGTGATTTCTTACATGAATGCGGATAATTTTAACTATGTCCCTGTTTACTCGCTCTGCGGTATCTGATTCTAGTCGATAAGGGACCATTTTAAAATGCTTTGTGTTAATACACCTATGCATTTCTTCAAAAATATTGACTTATGGCCTGCGGAACCATTTCGAGATTACTTTTACTGGAGTTCCATATTTTATTATAAATTTGTCTAAAAACGAATGTGCAACACTTTTCGCAGACGCCTTTCTGAGGAAAGCTACATGCTTCGAAAGAGATCAACAATCACGAACAAATAATGTGCTTTTATTTTTTTCTACCCATCTAAGGGCCTGAGAGATCAGTTCCTATGATTTCGTTAAGAAGGCTTATATGCTGTTTACATACCCGGCCGGGCTATAATTAATGTCGTTAATTAATTGGTAAGTGCGACAGGCCTTGACATATTCAGTCAAAAATCTGTATAGTTGAGGGAAATGATACAACTTCCCTTCCACTCTGAATTGTTGGTCTTAGTCCGAGATGGCTTGACAATGACGCATCTTGCATTTCCTGTAAAATACTGACTGTGATAATCGGTCGTATCCCTTCGAATAAAAGGGAAAGTACCAATATTTTTACAGTTGGCGGCCCTTTTCTTAATTGCCCTTATGTCATGACGTTTTTAAAGCAGAGTTTCTTAAATTGTGGGTCGCGACCCCAGTTGGGGACGCGGAACCTGCATTACGGGATCACCAAAAATTTTAGTAATTTTGATATTTCTGTAAGTTATTATAACAGTTTTACGATTACCAAATATTTTTACATAATTTATCTGAAAGTAGATAAAGATAAGAAAATACCGACAAAGAAAAAACGGAAAAGTTTCGACGCTTTTTTTTTTATTTTTTTTTTTAATATAATAGAAACGTTCATTTTACTTTAAAAATCGAAACTCAGTGACCTGAAACAGCAGTAGTATATTACAGTACAAGTGAAGACACATCATTTCACTGTGTCGGATTTGCGCAATGCTTATGAGGTTCCATCAAATTTTCGTAAATATTAGGGGGTCCCCACACCAAAACGTTTGAGAAATCCTGGTTTAAAGTAATCGGGATCCTCTAAATAAGCATATATATTGTTGCGCGCGTATGGGCTCCTAATAAATTGAATGCACAAGTCCGATCAAAAGTGAATAAAATTTATTCTTATCACAACAAATGAAACAAAATGCTGAAATTTTCTCAGAGATATTCGTACTATATACCGCAATGTCTCACAGTAGTAATACTTTGAACTACTAAAATATAAATAGACCTCAATTTAAAAGAAACACAGAGAAAGCTGATCCTATCTCACCATGATTTCGCTACAGTCAACAACAATAACTAGGTAAACAACTTTGTAAGCAACTGAATTGAGATGTTTTCCTTCGGCTTCTATAAGCTTTTTAATCAAGCACAAGAATATTCTGGTATTTTTTTAGGGTTAACAGAAGAGTGCAATTACCAGATATCTATTTATTATAATGTTAAGTGCGCGTGCTCTTGTATTTTAATTTTTCCGGCGTAGCTTTATCTTCAAATAAGTCTTGTGCTGCAGTGCACAGGACTATAAAACAATTTTAATTACAAATTCTACTAAAAATAGCTAAATAAATACAAAATATATAACACTGCCCCATTGCCAAGGACTGCACGTCCTGGGCAGTACAATCCTTCGACAGGAAACCAAACTTACAACTAGGATTAAAAGATTGCAGTAACTAACATTACATTACAATAACAAACAACGTAAACAATAATCGCAGTGAGTAACTTAAATCAATTCAAATACAATCAAACACCAAATACAAATTAAATACGAAATACAAGTAAAATCAATTAATAAATTTATAAACAAAAAAGACCATGGTCTTATACTGTTTAGAATTATATACACTACGTATGATGGCCATAGTAAGGAGCTAACCTGTCGTAATGAACGACTTTAGAGTTCGATGACTTACGGATCCGAACCTTGTCTCCTTCATTGCATCGATGTCCAGCAGCCCTTGAGTCATATCAGGTCTTCACCTTTCCCGTCGCCAAGTTGACTCTCTCTTGCATTACTTCAAACCGGACCTGGAGATCTAGGACGTATTCTTCAGGCGATGAAGATGCAACCGGAGGGCGGCCAAATAAAAGACCACAAGGCAGACGAAGGTCACGACCGAAGAGCATCTGAGATGGAGAATAGCCGGTAGTCTGGCGTCTCTCTTCGACCCTAGTCTGATTTCGGCAGCTTTCTGAGCAGGGTCTTTCAGACAAGGCGTCGGCGTTTCCAGTTGAGGATCCCTTCTGGTAATGAGTAGTTATGTTCTCTGATGCTGAAAGCAGTTTGTTGTTTTTTGAAGTCCAATGAAAAATTGTATTTCCTTAATACGTTCAGTCCGAGTATGTAAGGATCTGTAATCTCTGCCACGTATGCCGTTGTGATGGTAGGCGGCACTTCCAAACGTGATGTTCACGTTTAACTTCCCATCTATGTCGATTTTATCACCAGACGCAGTCTGGAGGGTAACACAGGATGGCGTCCAAATGAGTTTGTCTTTAAACTGTTGAGCTAAATCTTTGCGAATGATGGTAACATTAGCTCCTGTGTCAATGATCATATTTCAAGAAGTTCTAGCGATATGCCCATTGCTATATAGTCCATTACTGCTGACACTCATTTTTTACCTTTACCCAGAAAACAGGGGTTCCATTGCCTTGCAGTCTAGCAGACTGCCTTACACAGATTAAAGCCCCTGCTTCCGGAAGCTATCTACTTTCCGCTCCACCATAACTGGGGTGGGTGACAGGTCAGACGGCAATTATTGAATTCTGAAACAAAAAGATACATAGGCAAACAAGGTCAGTGTGCAACAGAGGTCTCAATACATAGTCTGGATTTACACTTTTTCTTCTAATACGTACGTCATACATTTATCACGGCTAATTTACAATCAGTTCTATGCGACATACTTCAGCCATTAATATTGATTTCAGACATACAATTTTACACAGTTCTATAAAATTCCTGTGAACAAGGTTACAATTATTGTTTTTCAGAAAAAGAAATAGTCTACATAAGCATACATCTTAGCTATACAGTTATAAGACATTTCTTATGCAGACAATTATATACAAGTTAACACTAGAATCTTAGAGATACGAAGGAAAGGGAAACATAGGTGCACCAGTCAATTTTAAGCCTTTTTTTTTTTTTTTTTTCAAAAAGAACTTCCTAAATAGCTATACAGGACGTAGAGATTTAATTATAAAAAACTCTAAAAGTGTCTTACAGTAAGATAGCAGAATTAAGTTAGATGTACAGCAGACTATAAGCAAAGGTCCTATTTGATTACTATTAACTTCTTAACCTATCAACCTATTTGAATGGTGTTGGTGCAATTAAACCAAGAGTACCAATTAGTTACATGAGAACTATATATTTATACAATAAATAGAATACAAAAACACTAACTAGATAGTAACATCAACTTCAAAAACCTGCAAATACTTAGATACAGTTATTATGACGATACAATTGCTGTACATAGCAGTAATACTACCTTCTCCTTTTAAAACACTAATGCCTACAGGATTATACAGCACAGTATTTATGATACTATATTCCATACAGTTGCCATTCTATAAGTTTGTATTCAACACAGATTATTCATGTGCCAACAAGATGCATGCAATAGAATTCGAGAAACAGTGAATACTGAGATGAATAGTTGTTTTAGTAAAAACCCTAACTAGATTGCAAGATAAAATTCATGAATCCTACAAATACTTAGTTATCATTATTACAATTTTTACAAAAGCTGTACGTAGCAGTGTTACTGCCTCCTCTTTTACAATACTGATACTACACGGTATTTATGAAGCTATAGTACAAACAGTTACCATTCCACTAAATTTATATTCAGCACAGATAAATATAATACAAAAACCCCAAACTTAATAATAACATCTACATTAACCTACAAATACTTAGATACGGTTATTACAATAATTCATTTGCTATACAGATCAGTAATATCACCTTCGCTATTACAGTACGGATACAAACAAGACTATACAACTTAGCATTTACAATTCTATAGTATATGCAGTTACTTAGCTATTAGATTTATGTTCAGCACAGATTTTTCAGGTATACCAAAAAATGCATGCATGAGAATTTAATGAACAGTTAACAAGGGATTGAACAATAAAGAAAATACAAAAACCCGAGCTAGTCAGTGTCATAAGCCTCATTTAACTACAAATGCTTATATTCAGAAAGTAATTGCAAATATTGAGATGTACATAGTAGTGATACTACCACATTTTTAAAAGTACGAGAATATCTACGAGATGATACAGCACAATATAAATGATACCATAGTTATTGGAACTACAATTATATTCAATTTAATTCAACACAGTAGGTTGGTACCCAGTTGCATTCAGGATTGTAAAGCTGCTGGTAAGACCGGCGTAACGCTAGAGGGCGCTGAGAGCGCCATTAAGTGTGTTCAGAGAGTTGATGGAAGATGTGACGCAGTGATTTCAGAGAGTTGATGGAAGATGTGACGCAGTGATACACCACAGTATGATGTTCTGAGATTGTGATATTATTATACTCCATTAAATCAATTTATATTTTATTGATTTCTGATTTATTCACATTTGATGTGATATTATGTTTTGCTGAACCACCATATATTCGAAACTTGGATTACCACTGAATCTTCAAACCACATTTGGTGCATCGGCCGGGAAAACCAGGTAAGAAAATCTTTATAGATTATTTGAAACTGAATTATACCCGGATAGAAATTAAATATGGCTGAAAATCTGTCAAAGTTGGTTCAAAGGTGGTTTTTGCAAGGCCGAAACACGAACTTAAATGAAACGTTTGCAATGAGTGTTATGGTAAACGAATCCAATATTTCCGATCAACTCAAGGAATTTTGGGATTTAGAGAATTTGGGTGTCGAGGCAGAAGTAGCTGACATAGAACCTACTGAGAAAGATATAATGAGTGAATTTGAATCCGGAATTACATATCAAAATAAGCGATACAAAGTGAAATTGCCCTGGAAACCAAATATGAAGACTTTAATTAGAAAATAACGAGTAGATACCAATGAAAAGATTTTTGAGATTGAAATCATCTTTTAAAAATGACCCTTCCTTATTTTGTGAATATAACACTGTTCTAAAGAACTATCTTTTGGAGAATATTATTGAATCTGTCCAGTTGATGAAGTAAATTTACACCAAAATACATTTTCTCTACCTCACCGAGATGTAATACGTACAGATAAGACTACATGCAAATTACGCATTGTGTTTGATGCTTCGGCGCATGCAAAAAGTCAATTATCTTTGAATGATTGCTTATACATGGGACTTAATTTTATGCCTAACCTATTTCTTCTTTTGATCAGATTTAGAACGAATCCGATAGCATTTGTTGCAGATATAAAGATGGCCTTTCTCCAGATTGAAATAGATGAAAGGGAACGAAACTACACCAGATTCTTTTGGGAAGAAGATCCAAAAACTGATGATGAAAACAAGAAACTGGAAAATTTTCGGATGACAAGGGTGTTATGTGGGGTGAGATCTAGCCCGTTCCTCCTTGCAGCCACAATCAAACATCACTTGAAAAGGTACGTAGATATATTTCCTCTAACTTCTAAACATCTTAATGAATCATTGTATGTCGACGATTTCATTTGTGATCAAGTCACTGTTCAATAGGCTCTAAGACTTGTAAAGTGTAGACATTCTAAAAGAGGCAAGTATGGACCTTCGAAAGTGGAGAACCAATTCTCCTGAGCTAAGTAAAGAATTAAAGAATTTAAACTTCAATGTAGATCAGGGTGAAGAGTCTCTAGATACAAAGTTGATAGCTTCAAAAGTATTGGGAATTGGCTGGGATGAATAAACTGACACGTTTTATTTCGATACCAGAAATCTGAAAACATTTCTTTTAAATAGAATTAACATAAAAAGACACTTACTACAAGCGGTAGGTCGACTTTTCGATCCATTAGGTTTTATAGGACCATATAACTATTACAGCTAAGTACTTGATGCAAGAAATTTGGTGTTTAGGATTAGACTGGGATGAAAAAGTGCCCAAACAGTTAGAAATTGCTTGGAGTAAATGGTGCGATGAGATCCAAGATGTAAAGAAAATAATTATTCTCCGATATTATTTTCAAAATTCTTTGACCAGTCATGCAATCACAATTCAATTACACTGTTTTTCAGATGCATTTAAGAAAGCTTATAGTACTGTTGCGTACTTACGCATAGAATTAAAGAGTGGAAATATCATTTCTAGGTTTGTAGCATCAAAGGGCAGGGTAGCTCCGTTAAAAACCCTTTGGATTCCTAGATTGGAACTCATGAGTGCACTTTTGTCTTCAGGATTAAGCAATAAAATTGTAACTGCACTAAGTTTTCCAGTTACTCGATATTTGTGGATAGATTCCTCAATAGCGTATTACTGGATCAAAGGTGATCCAAACAGGCTTAAGATGTTCGTGAAGACTAGAATAAAAGAAATACAAAAATACAGCAATCCAAAAGAACGGTATCATTGCATGGGAAAGAATAATCCCGCCGATTTGATTTCTATGGGTTTATCCTTAAGCGATTTCAAGACTAATCACCTCTGGTACCATGGACCCTGTTGGTTGACAATGAATAATACAGCATGGCCATCCTCCTTAGAATCGATTGAGGAAACCGAAATAGATGTCGATAATTTAGAGCTCAAGAAATCAGTTGTTGTAAATGCAGCTGTTGAAAATAGCCAAATTGAAAGCGATTTGATCACAAGATACTCCTCATTCAGTAAATTAATTAGGATAACTGCTTTATGTTTGAGATTTATAAATAACTGTAAAGTGAAGCCAGAGTTAACGGACTTCGTATGTGCTTCTGAATAAGGACATGCTACTGAAGTTTTAGTAAAACTGGTAAAGTCAACTGAATTTCGAAGGGAAATAAAGTGCTTAAAAAACGGACAATCTCTTCCAAAAAATAGTAAAATATCATCTCTGAACGTATTTCTTGACAAAAATGAAGTACTGAGAGTAGGAGGAAGACTGGAGTATTCTAAGTTTTCTGAATTTCAGAAATATCAGATACTCTTGCCAAAGTCTCATCATTTCGCGAATTTAGTTATTGAATATTATCATAGAAAAATCTTTGCATTCCGACGTACAGACTACATTATTTTTAATAAGAGAGTCATGTTGGATACCGTCTGGTCAAGATCGAGTTAGAAGAGTAATAAAGAAGTGCATCACTTGCTTTAGAACAAAAAATTAAACGGTAAGCAAGATGATGGGTAATCTACCTAGGGACAGAGTCGTATCTTCTAGACCTTTCGAGAAGGTCGGATTGGATTTCGCAGAACCTATATACACGAAACCTAATTTGAAAAGGTCAAAGATGACTTTAAAGTCTTACGAGGGCATTTCCAAAAGTAAAGATACACCGTACGCCAGAAGAAAAGAAAAGTTTTGGTGAGCAAGTTGGCAACACAGGTGACCTTGAACCGTTAGCTTTCTCCTCGCGGTCGTTCGGCATTTCAACGTTGATTCTGGTTGGAGTAGGTCGTGTTTAAAATGGCTGCCCCGATTCAGAATTCCACCAAATGCGAAATGCGCTCCGTCATATGTTTTCTTCATGCAAAAGGTCAGCGACCAGCGGATATTCACAAAGAAATTTTTTCTGTTTATGGGAACATTATGAATCGACAAAATGTGAATGAAACAGAATGATGTCGTCTTTTCTCTGAAGGTAGGTCCGATGTTCATGACGAACAAAGAACAGGTAGGCCATCTGTGATCTCTGATGCCCTTCTTCAGAGAACAGAGGAAGCAATTCGTGCGAATAGACGTCTCAAATTGAAAGAATTGCATCAGATCATACCGAAAGTGTCAATGACAACTCTTTATGAAGTTGTGACTGTTAAGTTAGGGTACAGGAAATTGTGTGCGCGCTGGGTTCCAACAGGCGGCAACCTTCTATGACTGTGGGATACAAAAGCTTGTGCACCGACTTCACAAATGTTTGGATAACGGGGGTGATTATGTCGAAAAATAATAAATAATCCAGATAATAAGATGTAACTGACATTTTCTAAATAAATGTTTTTTTTTAAGGAATGCGAGCCATTGTATCTTTACTTTTCGAACTGCCCTCGTATATTGCATTATTTATCTGTTTTTGCATTGAGGCAGTGCACTTAGAAGTCGTTTCTGAATTAACAACAGAAGCTTTTCTAGTCTCTTTACGACGATTTATTGCTAGAAGATCCAAACCAGCCGTTATCTGGAGCGACAACGGCACGAATTTCAAAGGTGCGAGAAATATTCTTAACGCATATAATAAAATTTGCAAATCTAACCCAATTCAAAGATTAAGTGCAGAAGAAGGCATCTAATGGAAATCTATCCCACCAGCTTCTCCTCACTCTGGCGGAAGCAAACATAAAATCAGTGAAACAGATTTTGTTTTGTTAAGGGTAGCAAAATCAGCTATCATGAATTTTGAAAAGTGAACTACTTTAGTTTCTCAGATAGAAGCAGTTCTGAATTCCCGCCCATTATCACCGCTTTCTTCCGATCCGAATGACTTACAGCCATTAACTCCGAGACATTTTTTGACAGGAAATGCTATGTTATCCTTTCTTGAACCACATACTGCTTCGGATTCTCTTTCTTTTCATTCCAGGTGGGAACTAGTTCAGAGACTCCAAACTAAATTTTGGAACCGGTACAGGCCCCAATAGCACGGCACGTCGCTGCAACATTGCAAGCGTGTCGCATTGTGACAACCTCAATGTCGAAGTAACGTTGTAGGAATGGTTTAATGTCCGCTTTTTCCGACGTCACTTTGCGACGTTCATGTGAAGTCAGATTGGGACTTTAAAGTGAAGTCACTTTGTGACACTGCTGTGAAGTCACGCTGCGACTTTGCTGTGAAGTTACACTGCGACTTTGTTGTGAAGTCACACTGCGACATTCGTGTAACAACTCATTTCGACTTAATATAAAGCCATATAGTGACATGAATGCAGCATAATAAAATGCCATGAATATAATGTCACTAAAGATGTAAATGGATGTCACGCAACACTGGATTACTTTCTAAATGATTAGACTGATGAACTCCTATTTTAGAGAAGAGGTAACCACAGCAATGTTTTAATGATCCAGTAAGGTATTATACTTTTCAAGGTATAAAAATACTTCCGTAATATTCGAATTTTTTAAATAATTGAATATATCTAATATAATGATTTAAAATTTCCTCATCTTACTGAGGTTGTATCTCACCCTATTAAGGTTATATAACTGTAATCCATTTATGTTTATGACATATCTGTGTAAACTAGAGTGTACAGAAAATGCAGAACGTGTTACAATATATGTGATGCAAATATGATCTATGGTTATTTTCTAACCGTATTAAATTGCTAATACTTTTGAGTATAAACTGTCCAGAAGCTATATAATTTTGCTTCAAATTTTGCTAAAAAGCTATAGAATTTTGCACAGCTTCAATGTATTTAAATAATTGTATTACGGTAAAAATATCGCATAATTTGTTTCATTTGATGATTAATGTGAATCATTTGTTTTAAATATTTCAGCATTTCCTAAACGCATTTTTCTGTTCTCTCAACAAATGGAGTATTATGCAAAAGCATAACTAATTTGCAGGAATTAATTGCTCCAGTTCATAGAACCATTATTGTTACCAAAGCTGACGTACGGAAAATTTGTATTACTCACTTCTGAGAATATACACTATACTATGACCTTTACAGCAATGCTTAAATACTATTCGTAGCTCGTACGGTAAACTGAATTTCATTCAGTTCACTCGGCTGTTTATGCGTTAAAGTACACAAGCTCCTTTTTTTAATCAACACATATGGGGAGTAAACACTTATTTTATATTGATTTGAATGATAGCAGTAATAATTAATATATAATAATTTAAAATAAATTTTAAAATTATTATTAAGAATGAAGCGATTATCGACGAGAAAAATACCAGAGATGATGCATGAAATTTATAGAAACGCGAGAAAAATCAATGAAGATTTTTTGCTTTTCACAAATTTCTACAAACAGACAATGAAATCAGGGCATTTGATATTATTTTAATACGATTTTTCAGAGCAAAGATGTGTGTGTGTGAGATTATGGCAAAGCCTCGAGAGCTATCTGCCTAAGGGGAAGGATGCTTTCGTGGAGGACTTTCTAAGGGAAACTGGCTCGTATACACGTTACACATGGGGAAAACCACGAAAACGCCCATGCAGCCAGCCCGTTCGCGGGATTCGAACCTCGGACGGAACTACCAGTGTTCAGGGACTTTACCGCTCGGCCGCTGGTGGGCCTCAGAGTAAAGACGAGGATTCAGAAAATGTGTTTTGATGTAAATATGAGGTAACATGAAATATAGGCATTCTTGCTATCCTTCTCCTTTAATATAAACACGATTCAGTTTTTTTTATTTAATTTAAATAATATGAAGATATCATGTTTATAATGCATACTTTCAAAAAGTTATTAATTTAATCTAAATGAATCTGTACAACACAGAGCCGTGCCGTTTTTGGGTGAATCAGGCAGTTGAAAATAATGGGGCACGTAAAATATATGTATAAGAATTTGGAACGTAATAAAAATGTTTAGGAGAAGTAGTTATGAGATTAGTTTCAAATATTAAAATCTGATGATAAGACCCTGATGCTTTACTTTCTTTAGTACTTCATTTTTCTGTACACTGGACTTTCTTTAAAGTTTTCATTTGATTTAGTTATTGAAATCAGAAATGATTTCAAACTGTTAAAATGCCAAAAAGGCATCAATACATGTTTTAGCAATCATGTTATAGTTTTTTTACTAGACGAGAATTAAAGAAACAGTTTCCTTAGTATACGTTTAACTGAAGAGAAATAGATTATTTGATTTACAAACAAATTTATTTGCTTATTTAAATGCGGCAAAGAACTGAGGTCTTTTCGAATAAAAGTAATTCCATGAAGTTATATTTTACCTTAAAATCAGTTTTTCTTCCCCCCCCCCTTCTCTTTTTTTAGTCCAAAGGGGCTTTGTCCCTGAAGGACTATTGTTTTCGTTTTGCGATTTTGCGTCGGACTCATAAACGTCGGTTCACTTTTCAAACTGTTGCCACAAAATGTTAGAGTCCTGCATTATATTTGAAGAAATTAAATAATGAAAAAAAAAAAAAAAATCTGAAATGTTTCAGATTTTAAATTACGTCCAAAGGGGCGTTTTTTAACATTTTGTGTGTTACCTTTCTTTATTAAATATCATGTTCCTCGCACTTAAACCATAAGATCCAGTGCAACAGCAATATCGCAAAATAGTTTTAAAACGAGCATATCTTTAGAATTTCCGATACAGAGACTCACGCGCTGGAGATAAAAATGTTTTTTCTGCACAACGTTGCCATTGCTCGCTTGATTTCCTTCTTTGACGAATTTTTTGTGGAAAAAATAGGAAATCGATCATAAAACAAATTTCAAATTTCAAATTTGGTCTTCCACATGCTCATATTCGTTGGAGGATTACGTTATTCAAAATTCGATGACTCTATGTACCGTTGTTTTATCACAATACGAGAAATATACATACATTTATGCAGATTTTTCATTATTTAATTTCTTCAAATATAACGCAGGACTCTAACATTTTGTGGCAACAGTTTGAAAAGTGAACCGACATTTATGAGTCCGACGCAAAATGCCAAAACGAAACTAATAGTCCTTCGGGATTCAAATCCCTTTGGACTAAAAATCTGCATGAATGATTGTCTATTTCTCGCATTGTGATAAAACAATGGTACATAGAGCCATCGAATTTTGAATGACGAAATCCTACTGCGAATATGGGCATCTGAAATCCCAAATTTGGAATTTGTTTTATTATAGATTTTATATTTTGTAAAACTTTAACGAATTTTTTATTTACAAACTCAATGCTTTAAAAGCGAGAAATGGCAACGTTATATAGAAAAAAAAATACTTTTATCTCCAGCTTGCGAGACTGTGTATATCGGAAATTCTAAAGATATGCTTAATTTAACATTATTTTGCGATATTGCTCTTGAACTGAATTTTATGGTTTAAGTGCAAAGAACATGATATTTAATAAATAAAGGTAACACTCAAAACGTTAAAAAAACGCCCCTTTGGACGTAATTTAAAATCTGAAACATTTCAGATTTTTTTTGGGGGGGGGGCTGCCCTTTTTTTTTTTTTTTTTTTTTTTTTAATACGATTGCAGAAATTAGTATCTTTTCAATGTCTATTTCTGCAAATGATACATTAAAGCAAAACTAGATGTGATAAGCTTAAATAATTAAACTAGACGTAATTAGAGGGTTAGGTGTAATTTTTAAGTTTATAATAACAAAATAAAAAATCTTGTTTGCAGAAGTGAAATATATTAATTTAAAATAAAATTATTATTTCGATTAAAAGTTTATCGGTGAAACTTAAATATACATTTCGATTTATAGTAGTTTTCATTACGTTTATAAAATTGTCTGCAATAGATTAAATTTTCTTAAAATACAATTTGAAATTCTGTTTCTTTATAACAGGAAGTAACTTGTACGTTTAGAGACAAATTACTATTAATTTATACTCTTTTGTCACAAGTGAAATTTTAACTTCCTTCATATATAAGTAAAGATGAAATTTAATTTCCTTATTTTTATATTGTTATCATTTAAAAAATTTATATATCTATTTAAAAATTAATACCATAAATATATTCTCTTAATCTCTCAAGTAACAAATACTTTTGCACAGGTTTTCATGTTTCTCTTAATATAATAAGTGAATACGAGGTAGTTTCCTTAGAAAGTCCTCCACAAAGGCATCCCTTCTCTTAAGTAGGCAGCCCTTGTATGTTTTGCCGTATTAAAATAATTTGACATAAACTAGGAAATATTTTTCTCTAACTAAATCTCTTAATAAGGAAATTGGGTTACTTTAACAATACAAATATATTATACATAAAAGTTTGACATAATTTGCGAAAAGAAAAGATCTGATATAATAAATTTTAAAACTAATCTCAGATATTTACATATATATATATATAGTGTTTTAAAGTAATACACCATTTGTAAAGTTATAATAATTAAAAAACGTGTTCTATATAACTAAAACGTGGTTATGGAATTCTTGCGTCATCTATAATGTGGCGCTAAGTACCACGCATGGAAGTAATTATTTTGTGAATAATTTCGAAAAATAGCTGAACACAATGAAAGTACTGCAGTAAAATGCATAAAATCATTTTTTTTTTTTTTTTTTTTTTTTTTTTTTTTTTTTCATATTATCTTTTCACATTAAAAACAACAAAAAGTGCCAAATAAACCTGACTCTCTAAATTAAAATTTCTAAGCAGTGAGACAAAAATAAAATGACTTTTGATAATGGCCCTTGCTTCCGCACTCTTTGTAATACAAATAAAAGTTAGTCTACTGCCAGTATTTATTTTCATTCATAGCATTTAAATTACGCTTTTATTATTACATATTAATTATTACTGATATCATTCACTTCAATGTACAATAAACAGTGCTTACCTGAAAATGTAGCACACAAGATGTGTTCGGTGAACAGAACTAAAAAAATGGTGGCGAAAATCCTTAAGATAAACAAACGCTATGCAGACAACAAACACTTTCGTCAGTCTCTCTTGATAACACTAGATACGGTAGAATGTGAATTTCTCCACCATAGAATATAGTTCAATGATTTCGAAGTACCGCATCAATAAAAATACGCTAAAACTGTTAATATTTTTAATAAAAAAGAAATAACTAAAATTGCAAGCTATTAGCATAAAAGAATCTTTTATTTAGAAAGGTTTATTGAAACACATAGCAATGAATCGGGGGAGGGAGGTCAGCGTGCAGGAATACCTCCCATTCAAGAATAATAATTTTAGCAAGGTCAAGAAAGGTCAGGCGGGGAACACTTGTAGTAACATTACACGTTTGCTGCGACGTGTATGGGACATCCGTACGACATTCACATCCACATTACAATGCGACGTTTTGCGTGGTCACAAATGTAATGTGAAGAAAATGCAACATTGAGAGGTCACTGCAACGTCTGAGCAACTAAGTGTGCTGTATGGGGAATCGTGCCAAATGGAGCATTTCGCAGCCAAACACACAGATTGGTCAACTAGTACTGCTAAAAGACTCCAACTCCAATCCTTTGCATTGGCCATTGGGTCACATCCAACAAGTGTATCCTGGTGGTCTAGTCAGAGTAGTTGAAGTTAAGACGTCTACAGGTGTTCTTCGACGAGCCATCAGCAAAGTTATTCCATTACCGTTTAAAGACTGAATGAATTTGAAAAACTTTTATTTTATATTTAATAATTTACCAATTTAATATTTAGTTTAGTGTAATTTTATTGATTTTAAATTTATGTCAATATCTGAAAATTGAAATGTAAACTCCATGGTAGTGTAAGCGGGAAGAATGGTAAGACCCGCGTAACGCTAGAAAGCGCTGAGAGCGTCATTGAGTGTGTTCAGAGAGTTGATGGAAGATGTAACGCAGTGATGATCTGAGATTGTGATGTTATTATACTCCATTAAATCAATTTATATTTTATTGATTGCTGATTATTGATTTTTGATTTATTCATATTTGATGTGATATTATGTTTTGCTGAACCACCATATATTCGAAATTTGGATTACCACTGAATCTTCAAACAATTGATGTGCACCAGTGATTTAGTATTCTTCTAACTTACACATGCTCATGCTGTCCCAACACAAAAGAAGTGTTAGATTCAATGATTATATAAGCGAACTCCCTGGAAAAGTTGGTTTATGCGAAAAAATTAACACCGCAAGTGTTAAATTAAAAGCTTTGTCATGAACTGTGTCCGCAAAGTAGACAATTATATTGTCTACCTCACGAAAATATAAAGTGAAGGGCAAGTACGTGGACGTCCCATTTTCACTTGATCTGCACTAGAACTTCATTGCAATTTCTGAAATGTACTAATCCAGAGCAACATTCTCATAACAAGGCAGCTGGTAAGACCCGCGTATCGCTAGAGGGTGCTGAGAGCGCCATTGAGTGTGTTCAGAGAGTCGATGGAAGATGTGACGCAGCGATGATCTGAGATTGTGATATTATTATACTCCATTAAATCAATTTATATTTTATTTATTGGTGATTATTGATTTTTGATTTATTCTTATTTGATGTGATATTCTGTTTTGCTAAACCAACTGGTTTCCACTTGAAGCTCTACGTCCACTCATGGAAGAGGTATGTTTTTGACAGAATGTCAATATATCCTTAAGTTTTTTTAAGATCAGAGGATTCTTTGGGGAGGAGCTCCGCCCATTTCGAACAAAAGTGTTCCTGTGGTTTCTTTAGATGTAGACTGGCTGTCATTGCGCAGCTAAAGAGGTTGTGATCAGCATCGCCAACCGCTCCACATGAGCAAATGTCCGTGTTCGTAAGATTGAATCCATTAAGATAGGGCGGAAAAGGGCCGTGTTTCTGAGTAGAATTGCGTTAAGTAATTTACTAGGCCTCGCTGAAGTAATGAAACCTTTGGGAAGAAATTGTGGACCTTCGACCTGTGGTTTCTGAAGTCCAGCGTTGCTGCCATACCTCCAGAAGTTCCTTTAGCTTCATCTTTTTAAGGTAAGAGTACGGTAACTTTTCCGGTCGCTCTTCTCTGCAGATGTTATTTGCTGCTTGTTTTGCGCCCTTGTCTGCCTCTACGTTGTCGAAAATTCCGACGTGAGCCGGAACCCATGACAAAGCCGGCCTGTTCTCTTCCAGAAGTGCGAGGAGCGCTGATTGGATTTCTTGTACGATGCAATATCTGTTCAGATAATTGTGAATGGCATGTAGATTAGAAGTTGAGTCATTGAGAATTTTGAGCTTTCCAAGGTTCTTCTGTTTTGAGTAAGCGACTGCTGATCTTAGAGCTACAAGCTCGGCCTGGAAAACAGTGTTATTGCTGACAAGCCTTCTATTGCAGGGACCAATTGCATGATATATTCTATTTTCAAAGTGAGTCGCTATATACGTTTTTGTCTAAAACGTTCAGTTTTTCTGTAATCTTAAGGCTCTCTAAATCGCAGCTTTTCTTTGTACCATTAGTTCTAGGGGAGGAGTTCCAGCTAGTACAAGGAGGGCAGCGGTTGAGGTGGTTCTGTAGCCTCTGCAGATTAGTAGAAGGTGCTGTTGTTGGATTGTGGATTGTTTTGCAGCACTCACTGCAGAAATCTTAAGGGCTTTGAAACAGGGTTTTTCACTATCCTTCAAACTCCGCTCCGCGGTATGATCATTAATTTGTTTCCTGCGTCGTTGCTGGGAAATGGTCTTATTTTCCGTCCCCTGTGGTGTTCTGCAACTCCTTCGTATGTGGCCTTCAGCTCCGCAGTTTGAGCACTTTGGTTTCTTGTCACTTCTGTTCCGTCTCTTGGCTTTTAATTGTCTGTATAAATCATCTCTCTTATTTTCCGTGCTCTGCGGTTTTCACCAGTTTCTTTGTATGTGGCCTTCAACACCACAGTTCAACACTTTATAATTGGTTTCTCTTCACTCCTGCTCCGTCTCAAGGCACTGACTGGTCTTGTCAAATCATCCGTGTTATTTTCCGTGCCCTGGAGTGTTCTGCAATCCCGTCGTATGTGGCCTTTAGTACCACATTTCCAGCACTTTAGGGGGAAAAAAGGCTGTTTGTTCTCACTCCTACTCCTTGAACAAAGCATCGACTTGTCTGGATAAATCATCTAAACGAGCCGTCACTTGATCCACTGGCTCTTGGACTTACACAGCTCTGACTGGGTGACAATCTCTACGAGTTGCTTGCTGGGCTGCCTTATGTTTCACGGCGTACAACAGAGCGCTTTTTATGTCTTTGTCATCCCCCATTCATATAGATTGCTGTATTTCCGAATCCCGGATGCCTTCGAGAAAGTATTGCAGGGACAGGATCTCTCTTGTTTTTGTCAGGCACTATGAAGAGGCGAGGTGAGACAGCCTTTCAACATACGTGGCGAGCTCCTGGAGTGTTTCTGTTGACGGGATTTTAATTGAAGCCTACTGTAGCCTTTCAAACATTTCTTCCCGAAGCGCCGTTCCAATGCGTCGGATAGAGCTTCAAAGTCTAATCTCTGGTTTTCGGGAAGATTCTGGACGATATCCGCTGCGTCTGCTCTCAGGTACCCATACCTGCTCATCCCTCACTGAAGCTATCTACGTATTGTTGCGTGCGTACGGGTTCGTTACGAAATGAATGCACGAGTCCTATGAAAAATGAAGAAAATTTCTTATTATCACAACAAATATGATTAAATGTCCTCAAATAATAGTGCAGTATCACAATATATCACAGTAGTATCTTCCAACTACTCAAACGTTCAAGAGAACTTAATTCAAAACAGCTAAAGAAAGCTAATCCGCGAATTCGCTACAATCAACAAGAGCAGTTTTCTAAACAACAACAAACTAAGTAACTACAACAAACTGAAAGGTTTTCCTCCTTTTATAAGATTTCAAAATCGCGCGCGAGAATTTTCTAGTACTTTCTCGAAATCAAAAAGAGATATTTATTAAATGTGAAATGCACGCGCTCTTGTATTTTCAATTTTTCCAGCTTAGCTTTCTTTTAATATTAGTCACGCGCTGCACTGCGCGGGAAATAAAACCATTTAATTTATAATTGAACTAACATTAGCTTTTTTAAATACCAAATTCGTAACACTGCCCCCTTTCCAAGGACTGAACGTCCCGGGCAGTACAATCCCTGGACAGGAAGGCGAACTTAAACTGTGGCATAAATGCAATAATAAACAACATGAACAATAAATGCAATAAATAAAACAAATCAAATGCTATCAAATACAAAATACAAATCAAATACTAAATACACATTTAAAAACAAAAAGGGCCATGGTCTTGTAAGGATCTTAAGTTTTACTAACGTTTATTTTATTTTAAATCTTTACTATCACTTCTTATTTTCTACTTCCGGCCAGAATTATAAGCGTTAAAGTATTTTATGCAAAGTTTGTCTGGCGAACGCCAAGTATTTAAGTTGTGGCTTTTTGCCAAGAGAGAGAGAGGAAGCAGTGAGTCGAAGCAGGCCGCTTACCTTAGAAGTTTTACGCAGTTGCTGGTTGCCTTCCAGGCCAGAGGTTTTAATCCTCTTGATAAATTTTAAACGTATTGTAGTGTTCACAGTTCTCTGTACTACATACGGCTTCCTGTTAATATAAGGCCAATCTTCCACGTTTATTATTTTAAAGTTAAATTAGTGTTTAGTTCTATTTTTATATTTTTACGTTAGACCCCAAGTAGCTGGTCTGTGTATTCCGAAGTACGGAAGTTATTGTAAATAGAGAAAAATAAAGGGTTTTGTATACCCTTCTTGTGTATCCTGTCTACTTCCCACAGTTTTGAACATAGCTTTAGTAAGCTCTCTGTTTCGAGTCAGGTCCTTGCATGTTCCCGAAGAAGGTAAGACGGAACACTGATCCTGATAGTCTTACACTATTTAAAATTATTTACATTACGTACTATGGCCATAGTAATAAGCTAACCTGTCGTAATGAACGACTTTAGGTTTAGATTTCGAAGACTTACGGATTCGAACCACGACGTCATTCAGCCTGTTTAGGACTGTGTACGGACCATCCCAATGTGACTGTAATTTCGGACAGAGTCCCTTCCGTCGAATCGGATTTCCCAACCACACCTTATCTCCTTCGTGGAATTGATGTTCAGTAACTCTTGTGTCGTAGCGGGTCTTCATCTTCTCCGTCGCCAAGTTGGCTTGCTCTCGTGCAAAGTTGTCCATCACTTCAAACCGGGCCTGGAGATCTTGAATATATTCCTCAGGCGATGAAGGAGCATCCGGAGGGCGACCAAACAAGAGATCACAAGGCAGAGGAAGGTCACGACCGAAGAGCATCTGTGCTGGGGAATAGCCGGTAGTCTCGTATACAGCACTGCGGTAAGCCAGTAAAAACAGCGATAATTTCCTGTCCCAGTCCTGCTGGTTTCTGGAAAGCACTAATGAGAGGTTATTAAGGATGGTTCGATTGAACCTCTCTACCATGCCGTCCGACTGAAGATGCAATGGCGTCGTTTGGGTTTGGTCAATTCCGAGTAGTTTGCATAGTTCTTTGATTACTACCGAGGTAAAATTCCTTCCCTGATCAGAATGTAACTGAAGAGGCACTCCGAACCTGGAAATCCAGTGCTGTATCATCACCTCAGCTACTGTAACAGCCTCTTGATCAGGAATAGGGTACGCTTCAGGCCACTTGGTGAAGTAATCAATGACAACGAGTATGTATTTGTTGCCATCAGCAGTTCGTGGCAGAGGTCCCAAGATGTCAAAGGCTATACGTTCAAAAGGCGCCCCTACGTTGTAACGTTGCAGCTTGCCTCGGCTGCGTCTCTTCGGTCCTTTTCGACCTGCACAGGCATCACAAGATCGGCACCACTTTTGCACATCACTCTTTGCATTATTCCAATAAAAGCGCTCACGAACTCTCTGCAAGGTCTTCATTATTCCAAAGTGACCTCCTGTAGGGCTGTTATGTAGTTCTTTAAGGACATCAGGAATCCGGGATCTTGGAGGTAACAGTTGCCATCGGAACGTCTTCCCATCATCCGATTCGAATTTCCAGTATAAGACGCCGTTTCGAATGTGAAGTGAATCCCAGAGTGCCCAGTATTGTTTTGTTGTAGGACTACAGATAGAAATGCCCTGCCAGGTAGGTTTTCTGTTTGATGACTCCATTAAATCAATTATGGGTTTAATGTCGTGGTCTTCCAGCTGGTCTTTCCTGACTTCATCATCACTCCACGGGTCTCGGTCAGCCGATGTTAATGTTGTAATTTGTCTTGCGACCGGAGTCAGCAGCTCGTATTTCGCTTCCACCCTGGAACAATATGGGCAGCTTTCTGGGCAAGGTCGTCTAGACAGGGCGTCGGCGTTCCCGTGTGATGATCCCTTACGATGACGGATAGCGATGTCATATTCTTGGATTATCTGTATCCACCTGGCTATTTGATCCTCAGAATTCTTGAAATTTAAAAGCAGGCCAATGAGGCATGGTCCGTGCAGAGGAGGAATTTTCTCCCGTATAGATAAAGATGGAAATGTTCTACAGCTTTGACTATGGCGAGCAACTCTTTCCTGGTGACTCAGTAATTCCTCTCCGGTTTAGACAGGCACTTGCTCCAGTACGCCACTACACGTTCTTGGCCGTTTATTTCTTCTGACAAAACAGCACCGACACTTTCATTGCTCGCGTCTGTGTCGAGAATAACTGGTCGGTCGAGCTGAGGATACGTCAGGATTGGAGCAGATGTTAAAGCCTCCTTTAAGTTGTTAAATGCATCCTCGCATTCTTTTGTCCACAAGAACTTTTGCTTGCTCTCTGTCAGCTTGTGAAAAGGTTTTGCGATGGAAGAAAAGTCCTTCACGAATCTCCTATAGTAGGTGCAAAGCCCTAGGAAGCTTCTCAGCTGATGGACATTTTCGGGACGTCTCCATGATTTAATGGCTGACACCTTTTCAGGATCCATGCGCACACCTTCTGCAGAGTTGACATGTCACAGGTCAGTTACTTCCTGTGTAAATAATTTGCATTTAGCACGACTCAGCTTTAGATTGGCTTCCTTCAGTTTTTGAAGCACCTTTCTAAGATTTTCTAGATGTTCTTCAAAAGTCTTTCCGACGATGATGATATCATTCAGGTATATCACACAGGTGTCGTAGGAAAGACCTTTCAAAACAGTCTCCATTAGGCGCTTGAATGTAGCCGATGCATTGCAGGGTCCGAACGGCATCACCTTGAACTGCCAAAGTTCTTGTCCCATAGTAAATGCAGTCTTTTCTCAATTATCAGGATGTATTTCTACCTGCCAATACCCACCCTTTTGATCAAGTGCTGAAAACCACTTGCTTCCAGAATATTGTCAATTCTAGAAAGAGGGTAACTGTCTTTCTTCGCAATCTCATTCAACCGGTGACAGTCAACTCAAAATCTTGTTGAGCCGTCTTTCTGACAAGAACGATGCACATGGACTTGCTGAAGGCTCGATGACATCGCCTTCTTCCATATCCTTTAAAAGGGTTCGTACCTCTTCCTGTTTAGCAAACGGTAGACGTCTTGGATGTTGCTTGATCGGGGGATGATCGCCGGTATCGATTCTATGTTGTGTCAAACTAGTTCGACCCACGTCAGAAGACGAGCTTGAGAAAACAACTTGAAGATCTTTAATGACGCGATCGGCAGCATTCTTCTCTTCGTCGTTTAATTGCGCATTCTGAAGTAACTCTGATGTAATTCTTTCTGAAGACACGGATTCTTGGATGTTACTCTTTCTTTCAACGGTGGTTACTGGAGTACATGCTGCAACCACTTCACCTTTCTTAATAATTCTCACCTTCTCAGTTACATTGGCGACTCTCACCGGGATAACCGTTCTGGATTGGTCCACAAGTGTTGAGGCTACTAGTACTCCTTTTGGGCTATTACAGTTATTAGGATATTCTATGATGCCGTAGCGAAAATTTCTGTTTTCGGCTATGGATCCAGGAAATAAAATTTCTGTTCTTGCCGGTATTGTGATATTGTCTTGTGCAATGATTTTATGGACAGATTTAACTTCATAATTAACTCCAAATAACGCTATGTCCTCAGACGTAGAATGCAATTCGTTATTTTTCAAGTCCAAGGAAAAATTGTATTTCCTTAGAAAGTCCATTCCGAGTATGCAAGAATCAGTGATCTCTGCTACATATGCCGTGTGATGGTAAGCGGCACTTCCAAACGTGATGTTAACATTTTCTTTTCCATCAATGTCGATCTTCTCATCGGACACAGTCTGGAGGGTAACGCAGGGCGGTGTCCAGATAAGTTTGTTTCCCAGTTGTTGAGCCAAATCTTTTCGGATGATGGTAACGTTGGCTCCTGTATCTATCGTCATGTTGCAGGGAACTCCATTAACATGTCCTATTATGAAAAGTCTATTACTGCCGCCTCTCACTGCTGAAATCTGAAACGCTTTAAGCTGAGGCTTTTTATTATCTGCCAACCTCCGCCCCGCGAGATGGCCACCAATTAGTTTCCCCGCTGGTTGCTAGGAGCGGTCTTAACATCCGTGCCCTGGGGTGTTCTGCAGTTCCGCCGTATGTGTCCTTCAGCTCCACAGTTCCAACATTTTAAGGTCGGTTTCTTTTCACTGATGTTTCTTCTCAAGTCATTGAGTTGTCTGGTTATATCGTCTAGACGAACAGTGACTTGATCCCTTGGCTCCTGGACATGAGCAGCTCTGATTGGGTGGCGGTCTCTACGAGTTGCTTACTGGGCTGCCTCGAATTTCATGGCGTACACTAGAGCGCTTTTTAAATCTTTTACATCCGCCATTCGTAGAGCTTTCTGTATTTCAGTATCCCGGATGCCGTCGATAAAGTATCGCAAGGACAGGATTTCCTTTATTTCTGTCGGGTATTCCGAAAAGGCGAGATGGGACAGCCTTTCAACATCCGTGGCGAGCTCCTGAAGTGTTTCGGTAGGCTTCTGTTAACGAGATTTTAATTGGAGCCCGCTGTAGTCTTTTAAACACTTTTCCCCAAAGCGCAGCTCCAAGGCGCCGGACAGAGCTTCGAAATCTAACCTTTTGTTATCGGGAAGAATCTGAAGGATATCCGCTGCGTCTGCTCTTAAAGAAGCGGCGAGATGACAGGCCTTAGCTTGGGAATCCCATCCATTCGCATCCGCCACGATAGAAAATTGTGTCTTATACACCTGCCAGGAGGTCTTCTCATCATATGTCGATAGCTTCAGAGAGGGATGAGCAAGCATTGGTAAAAATTTAAAACCATCCGAGTTGCTCCCTGCCGTCGCTACGAATTTCTCTAAAGTATCGACTCCTTTCGCAACGGCTAAAACCCTATCATCAATTTGTTGCTCGACGGGAGAAACTCTTTCTTCTATTTTTTCTTTCACCGAAGAAACTCTTTTTTCAATTTGAACTTTTACGGAAGAAACTTTTTCTTCAAATTGCCCAACTTTATTTTCAACCAAATCTATTCTGCCTTCCATAGCATCGAATTTGGTTTCTATTATGCAGGCAATTTCTCTTTTCATTTCGTATTGTTTTTCTTCAATCTTTACTTCGACGGCTTTTACTTTTCTTTAACAGATTCCCTTAACAACTTTTATTTCGTCTTTAAAAGTTAATTGACCAGCTTGAATGGCCTTCATCTCTTCCTTAACGGATTCTTGTCCCGCTTTCATTTCTTCCTGTCCCGCTTCAATCTTTTCCTGATTAGATTTAATATCTTCTTTCAACGAGGCAAAGGCTGAGATCAACTGCCTTAATTGCTCTTCCATCGCGCTTGTTAAAATTGTTGCGTGCGTACGGGTTCGTTACGAAATGAATACACAAGTCCGATGAAAAATGAAGAAAATTTATTACAGTCAAAAGTCGTTAATCCGGACTCGTCGGGACTTCGATTCCGGATTATCGATTTTTTCCGGATTATAGATCATCAGTTTAAATCTGGTAAGATGGCATGCAGAAATTATAAAATTAAAAATATGAAACCGTAATTTACGAAATAAAGAACAATTATGGTATAAAGGGTATTATATATATATGAATTTATTTGTTTACTTTATTAAACATTTCTTTCAATGTAAGTTGTTTAAGTTGCTTCGTTTCATGTGATAATACTTTCTCTTTAATTCTATTAAACAGACATAATTTCTTGTTTAGTTACAAAGTTCCGCTGTTCAAGTCCTATAATTGCTGTGTGGAGAATACCGACTAATTTGTCAATCGAAATTGTTTTGTTTCCAATAACCTCTGTGTCACTTTCTTCACTATCGGAAGCGAGTTATAACGAGGAACTTGATTTAAATCATATCAAAGACGGAGTACATCGAGATGAAATACTACATTTAGTAAGGAATTCTAAGCCAAATAAAATAAAAACATCTGCCCTGAAGATAAGGATAGTTCTGACAGATCAACTTCCAATTCATTGTGCGCCGCGTCGTTTCCCTCCCCCCCGCAGAGCAGCGTGAAATTGATAAACATATTTCGGAATGATTAGATAATCAAAGAATATGCCTTTATCCATTTTTTGCAGCAATTCCACTTTTGGTTTAATGGACTTCGAAACATACTTTCGCTTTGTAGATCCTTTACATATTAGTAAATATATATGGGAAATTCTATTTGACATAATCGAAAGTTCAAGCTTACTTTTATAAAATTGCTCTAACAGTCTGCAAAAAATAATAAGCCGGATCCAATTCGAAGATTAAGGAACAACGCAATCTGCAACATTAACTGAATTAGATAATTTTAGCTTAGCTTATACCGTCCGTTATACATTAAACGCGCATGCGTAAGCGTATTAAGCGCATGCGCACACGCATATTCGCAGCCGTAAAGATCTTACGCGCACGCGTAAACGCCTATGCGTATGCGTTAACGCGACGCATACGCAGAAAGTTTGTAGCTTTGAGGTCCGGATTATAGATCATTCTGGATTATGGGTGTCCGAATTAACGACTTTTGACTGTATTATCACAACAAATATGATTAAATGTCCTCAAATAATAGTGCAGTATCACAGTATATCACAGTAGTATCTTCCAACTACTCAAACGTTCAAGAGAACTTAATTCAAAACAGCTAAAGAAAGCTAATCCGCGAATTTGCTACAGTCAACAAGAGCAGTTTTCTAAACAACAACAAACTAAGTAACTACAACGAACTGAGAGGTTTTCCTCCTTTTATAAGATTTTAAAATCGCGAGCGAGAATTTTTCTAGTACTTTCTTGAAATCAAAAAGAGATATTTATTAAATGTTAAATGCACGCGCTCTTCTATTTTCAATTTTTCCGGCTTTCTTTTAATATTCGTCACGCGCTGCACTGCAAAGGAAATAATACCATTTAATTTAAAATTAAACTAACATTAGCTTTTTAAATACCAAATTCGTAAGACTATGATGGGAAGAGCTATTGACAAGTTTAAAACACGCAATTTTCAATAGTGGCGGAAGCAAATGGGGGGGAACCTTGTCTGAGAGCAGACGCAACTTGAAATTAAAACAAGCCTTAACTTGGGAATCCCATCCATTTGCTTCCGCCACTATTGAAAATTGCGTCTTATAAACTTGCCAATAGTTCTTCCCATCATATGTAGATAGCTTTAGTGAGAAATGAGCAGGTATGGGTAAGAATTTAAAACCATCGGAATTGCTCCCTGCCATCGCTTCGAATTTCTTTAAAGTATCAACTTCTTTGGCAACTGCAGAATCCCTGTCATCAACTTGTTGTTCGATTTGGTGTAGGATGGCAGAAACTCTTCCTTCTATTCTTTCCTCCACAGCAGAACCGTTTCCTTGTATATGTTCTATGGCAGAAAAAAAATATTTCTTCAATTTCTCCAATCTTACTTTCAACCGAGTCTATTCTACCTTTCATATCCTCAAATTTGTTTTCTATTATGCAGGTGATTTCCTTTTCTATTTCCTCTTTCTCACTTTCATTTCATCTTCAATAGCTTCCATCTTTTTGAACGGCTTTCATTTTCTTCAACAGAATCTTGGCCAGCTTTCATTTCCTCTCTAACGGATCTTGGCTGGCTTCATCTCATCTTTAACGTATTGTTGGCTAGAACTCATCTCTTCTTTAACCGAGTTGACGGCCCCTTCCATCTTTTCTTGGAATGCAGAAAATGCAGTCATCTATTATCTGAATTGTTCTTCCATCGCTCTTGTAACTGGCCTTCAATATCCCACTTCTGGCACCAAAAGGTGTTGCGTGCGATTCGGTTTCGTAATGAATTGAATGCACAAATCAGATGAAAAGGGAATAAAATTTATTCTTATCGCAACAAATGAAACAAAATGCTGAAATTTCATCAGAGATATTCATACAATATCGCAATATCTCACAGTAGTTATATTTTGAACTACTAAAATATAAACAGAACTCAATTCATAAACACAGAGAAAGCTAACCTGATGTCACCGCGAATTTGCTACAGTCAGCATCAAGAACTAAGTAAACAACTTTGTAAGCTACTGAATTGAGATGTTTCCTTCGCCTTTTATAATCTTTTTAATCATGCACGAACAATCTTTCGTGTTTTCTCAATAGCAAAAGAGTACAATTACGAGATATCTATTTCTTAAAATGTTAAATGCGCGTTCTTCTGTATTTTAATCTTTCGGCGTAGCTTTCTCTTCAAATAAGTCTCGTACTGCATTGCACGGGAATACAAAACAATTTTAATTACAAATTCTACTAAAAATAGCTAAATAAATATAAAAACCATAACACTATGTATGCAAAGGCACCTGCTTTGCAGATTTATGAGAAAGAAAGCGATGATAAAAGTTTAACACGGCCAGGAAAAGTTTCAAATCAAGGGCAGTTTTTGGCTGTGGGAAATTTTGAATTGCAGTGGCTTTGTCACTAAGCGGGCGAACACCCTCCGAGAAAACCTCGTGACCAAGAAATGACACTTGAGGTTCCCCGAAAACACATTTTGATGAATTAGCAACTACGGGAGACTGAAATCGGTCAAGAACTAAACTAAGGTGTTCAAAGTGCTCGTTTTCGTTTGTCGAAGCTACAAGAATATCATCGAAATATGGGGCAAAAAATCTAAATTATGAAGGACTTTGTTTATGAAATGGTGAAACGTTTATATGGTGTTATAGAACCCGAAAGTCCTAACAGGAAATTCGAACATTCCCAAAGGTGTTATGGCAGCAGTTTTTGATATGTCAGTTAGATTGACTGGAATCGCAATTTTGCCCTCCAAGACTTGCATGCATTCCTGAATGCGAAGAAACCGGATATCTATCAGGCAGAGTTTTAAGGTATTTCTCCCGCCTTCCTAGCATGTTTTCGTGGTGTAGTGGTCAGCACACTCGGCGCGTATTCGAGAGTTCCGTGGTTCAAGTCCCGGCGAGGTGATTGTTGAGTTTTCATGTCTCCTGCTTCGAAATAACCTAGTGTCTCTACAGTTGCGCCCGAACTAAAAACGTTGGTGGGGGATCATTCTCCACCACCAGGATTTAGCGATTGGGTCCCCTAATCCCCAGTCGTCCTTTAAATGGGGGAGTGTATTAGGTATTTCTCCCGCATTCTTAGCATGTCTTCCAGCATACTCGATGGTCAGGACACTCGGTGCGTATTCGAGAGGTCCGAGGTTCAAGTCCCGGCGAAGACATTGCTCATCTTTCATGTCTTTAAGTATCAAAAATCCAAATGTCTCTACAAAGTAATTGCGTTAAGACGTCGATAATCGCCACAAGGGCACTGGTCGCCGTTTTTCTTGGGGACCGTGTGGAGCAGACTGGCCCATGGACTTTTTTAGGGCCAATAAATTCCCTGTTCAAGCATATATTTAAATTTTTCACTCACTGCTTTTAATTTCTCTAGTGACATCTGCTTCGTTTTGACAAAGACTGGTGGACTAGGTGTTTCTATGTGAAATACAAAACTTTGGACAGCAGTTGGTTTGCCGGTTAACGAACGAATGACATTAGGCTACTACTCAAATGTTAAATGCTCAAATGTCAAATGTTAAATGCGAAAAGTGAGTTACCGGAACCTAATTTAATTCCAAAATTAATGACATTTCCGATATCTACAGTGGAAAATTCTCTGAATGAGTAAGCGTCGATTTTTAATGTCGACCAAGAGAGAAAATTTTTGCAACAAGTCAGCACCAATTATCGGGTGTGAAACCGCAGCTATGACAAATGACCACTGATATTTGTGACGCAAACCTAAATCTAAAGACATTAATATTTCTCCAAATGTTGCGATTATTGATATATAAGCTGCAAATAAGTTTAATTTTGCATGCGTCCGTTTCGATTGGGCAAGAGAGGTATGTGCGACTGAAATGTCAGCATCTGTACCTACAAGAAAGCGCATGCCTGACAAATTACCCCTTACAAATAATAGGCTAATACGCTGGAAGCAGTCACTCGTGTTTTCGAGTAACGGCCTACTGAGTTAAAAGAGATCTGCTGAAATTTGCATGGAAACATACACTTACGCGCTTAATCACAAAGTCGGGAGTGACAGAAACATTTTTTTTTGCTTACTGGACTGTGCATTGGTATTAATTATTATTTCGGTTTTGAGATCTTGACCTGACTAACGGAGATCGTGTCTGTAAAGCAACAACCTGCAATGCTAATTCCTGGATTTGTTGCCAGAGCAATGAAATATCAACACTACATTGAACATTGATTGCTTGTGGCTGGAGGATATCGTGAAATTTGCTGCCATTTGGTGCAAATGGGGTAGTCTCTCTTTACTATTGGCAAGAATAGCATCGATATTGCTCGGGAGACGGTTGAGCCACAGTAATTGTAAAATATTTGATTTAAAATTTTCACCTGAAAGTTTTTGCATTTTTGACTGGGACTGGCATTCATAACAGCGATGGGCTCGTGTCACCAAGTTACAAATCATGTAACAAATGTTTTAGTTTGGTATTTTCAGACTCCTCATATACTGAAATTAATTTATTTTTCAATTCCTTGTATTTGTCATCAGAGGTGGGTTTCAGAACTAATTCGCGTACTGCTGCATAACATCGATTTCGACCCCGGGATTATGGGAAGTCTTTCACAAAGGCGTCTTTTCCCTTAGGCAGACATCCCTTGTGTGTGACCATGGAGGTAGGAAGTAAGATGGAATGGCTCTAACCGGTTTCCCGATGCGTGAACGAAGTTCAGGTATCTGTGGGCTCCTGGGTTAGAAAACCCTCATCCCAGTCGAATACATGGATCTGTTTCCGAACTTTGTCGATCGTGAATAAAACATACATAAGTATTGAGGTAAGGCATAAGTTCCTTTTCATGTATGTTGTAGAAGATCTTGAGATTCAGTTCGAGTCTGGGAAGCAGAATAAGCAATATGGCAACGGGAACGTCAATTAAGGATGGTTACCATTGGAGAGTGTCGATCGAAGGAGCTCGCAGGCAGCAGTGATGGCGGCTGAAGGCTGAATGAGTTGAAGTCAGGAAAGCATCGAAGTAGACCAGGAGAAGAACGTTAATTGGGGTGCGTTAGTCACGTGTGCTAGGGGGAGGGGCAAAGGCTGTTTCCAGTCCATACGGAATTTTGCAGGGACGGCCAGAAATTAATGGGTGAAGGGGTTAAAATTGAGGAAAGCCTGCTAGACATAGAAAATAATTTGGGCTGAAAAATTATTTCTAACTTTCATTTTGTCTGAGGAGGAATATTTCCTTTAAGCATTACTTTGAAATCACATAAGCGTTTGTATTTGGTTGACAGTGCATTTAAGTTATAATTATTTATATATAAAGATTTTAATCATTTTTATTTATTTATTTATTTATTTATTTTTATTATTTTTTATATATTTTTATAATTACTAATTAGTGATAGTTTCTTAATAAGGCACTTGGCCTTCTTCTGTTGCGCTGGTCATTAACGTTATACTGTAATGAGGGAATGGTAGCATTGTTAACGTTAATGATGTTTGCAAGGAATCGCTTTGCGATTTTAATCATAATCTGAACTAGTTGAGGTGTGTTTGTTTCTCTGTGTAAGGCTTCATTTCTTATGTAATATGTGCTATTGGTGATTTGTCTTAATGTGATGTTTTGAAGCCGTTGTAGTCTTATCAGTGTAGTATTACAGACATAGCCCCAAACTGGGCAGGCATAAGTAATTATTGGAACGAGCATGGCTTTATAAATGAGTAGTTTTTGGTCTAGTGCTGAAATGCTGTTTCGAGCGATTAGGGGGGTGAAGTGTTATTTTACTGACTCGAAACTTTGTAATTATGTGTTTAATGTGGGGCTTCCATGTGAGTCTCTGGTCAAGTACAACGCCTAGGTATTTGACTTCCTTAGCCCAATGGATGGGAGTATTGTAGAACACTAGATTTCCTTCAATTTTCCTTTTCTTGGAAAACATGACAGCAACAGTTTCGTTGATGTTTACTTTAATTTTCCATTGAGAGAGCCAGGGTTCAAGTGCATGTATGTGTGTTTGTAGCTGTTGGATGATAGCTGAGCTAGGAGATGCATTTTGTGCGAGGATCGCTGTATCGTCCGCGTACATAGCGAGTGTTGTGTTATGCATGTGTGGAATATCGTTCGTATATAAATTAAATATAAAGGGAGCGACGAGCGAGCCCTGAGGCTTGCCCGCGCGGATAATTCGTTTAGTGCGGAGTGTTTGATTGATACGAACGATAAAATATCTATCGATTAAATAGGAGCGAAGTGTTGTTATGATGAATTCTGGGAATCCCAGAATGATTAATTTGTAGATAAGGCCATCGAGCCAAACACCGTCGAATTCCTTGGCTATATCTAGGAGGATGGAAGCTGTGCAGAGTTTATTTTGAAATCCAGATGAAATTAATTCAGTCACTCTGAATAATTGATGAACTGTAGAATGTTTGCTGCGAAAACCATATTGCTGTGGGATGATGATTCTTCTGTTTTCGGCAAACTTCTTTATTTCCAGGAGGATGATATGTTCAGCAATTTTTCTACATGATGGCAGGAGGCTGATTGGCCGATATGATTCAGGTTCATGAGGAGATTTTCCAGCCTTTGGGATCGGTGAGATAATGGCAATTTTCCAGCATGAGGGAAAGTAGCGTAAGTCGATGATGAGTTGAATGATTTTAATGAGGCGACAAATCATCAGGAGTCCCATTTTTTTTTAATCATAATGTTGGTAATGTTATCATATCCAGGGCTCTTTTTCGTCTTTAATTTTTCAATATAGCCAAGAACATCCGATGGGTTGACTGCGATGCTGTTGTTAGCGTGTGTTTTTGAGAAAAATTGGGTAATGGTACTTGTGACTAAGTTTTCAGTGTATGGGTCAGATATGTTGTTTGTGACAATCTGAGTAGCATAGTAATCTGCTAGAGACTGAGCTTTCTCAGTTTCTGTGTATGCGATCCTGTTTTGGCCTTTAAGGGGCGGAATGGTTTTGTAGCATCTTTTTAATTTAGCAGCGGCTTTCCAAATGGAGTAATCATCTGATGTAAGCCCTTCTAAACATTTAGCCCAGCGTGTTTGTGTGTGTAAGCGAGTTTGAACTCTGACTTCCTGATGTAATTTATTTAGAAGTTTTTTGTCATCTGGGTGTCTAGTTCTTTGCCAGGATTTTCTTGCATGATTTCTTCTTTTTATTAAGTCTTTTATGTCAACATTCTGAGTGAGGTTTTTCACAGGAATTGTTTTGGTATTATTCTGGTATGCTGTGGTGAGGTCATTAGTGAATTTTTTGACCAAGTCATCTAACTAATCACTCGTATGTATTGTGGGGGTAGAGTACTGGGTGTTGTTTAGAGCTTTGGTATAATTTGACCAATTCGTGATAACGGCTCTTTTGTCTGGTGTGCTATGGCAACTTATGTCTAATTCAATTTCGACTGGGTTGTGGTCCGAGGAAAGCTCATCTAATGTTTGAATTTTAGATGGAGCTTGGATATTTTTTAAAATGAAGAAGTCGAGGTTAGAAGCATAAGTAGATCCATAGCGTGTTGGGCTGGGTGTAGCTGCAATATGAAGGTTGGCTGTATTAGCAAATTTTCGTAGTGTGGTGCCTACGAAATTAGTAGAACTGCAGTTCCAAGCGCGGTGTCTGGCGTTAAAGTCTCCTGCAACAATGATTCGATTGTTGAGTTTGAATATCATGCTTAAATCTGCAATGATATCGGTAGTAGGTTTGGATGGTGGTACGTAGAGAGAGACTAAAGTGTATGGTGGTGTGGTGGGTGGTATGATGGTGATAGCTACTGCCTCGGTGGCTAAAATCTGTGGAATTGTGATTCGGTAATGAATGATGGAGCGCTTAATCAAAATGATGACACCTCCAGCTGTACGATTCGTGCGTGGTCTGTCATATCTATGTAAATCATAGTTTGCAACGTGAAAAGTGAAGTTTGGACCAAGGATGTGTTCCTGTATGAGGAGTGCCTCAGGGTTATACTCATTTATAAATTCTTTTAGTTCTGAAATTTTCGTGTTGAGGCCTTGCGCGTTCCAAGTAATTATTCTCGTATCTCTGGTGTGATTATTCATGATCGGGTTCGTTAAGCTCTTCTATTATCAGAAATAAAATGTACATTTTTTCCATTTGTGTGTGTGCTGATCTGAAATTGTTGAGGTTTTTCTTGAGTAAGTTTGTTAGTTTAGTGATTTGCCTTTGGCCAAAGATGGATTCAATTTCTTTCATTATTTGAAAAAGTTCTAAAAATACAGACGTGTTTAAATTTTGATTTCCTTTGGAGTTAATTTGTCCTGTGGTTTTATTTGAGCGATTATGTTCAATTTTGTTACTGTTGGGGGTGTGTGTAGCCGGAGCTGTGTTCTGATTGGTTGATGTGTCAAATTGTATATTTTCTTGTGTTTTTTGAGTTTTGGGGTTTAGAGTTTCGGAATAAAGTTTTCTGGGGCCTTGTGAATTAATGTTTCGTGTTTTGGGAAATTTTTCGCATCCTCTGTAGGAAGCAGGAAGTGAATTTTGGCATTTGGCACATACTGGATCTTCAATGAATCCATTTTTTGGACATGAAATAGATTTTTGATCCCCTGCGCATTTGACACAACGGGGTGTAAGGAAGCAATTTTCGGATGAGTGATGCCATTTCTGGCAGTTGTGACATTGTGGTATGAGGTTTTTGTTAACATATTTTTCAATTTGTACTATGAATAGTGATATATGTGTGATGTTGTAAATTTCTTCAATGTTGGGTGTGGGTATGAGTTGTGTTTGAAATAGAGGCATGGGCTGTAGTGTACGATTTCGTGTCATCTGAGTAATTTTATGTACTTTGAATCCTTGTTCTGTGAGAATGTCATGAATTTCATCCGTGTCCATGTCTATGGAGTCCTCTGATTACAACCTTCACAGGTTTAAGATGTCGTGCGTTTATGATGTACTGTTCTATGTTTTTGTCTTTAAGGAATTGTGTGAGTATTCGGTGATCTTCGGGTGAGTTCGGGTGTATTTTTAGAAATTCGCCGTACCGGTTTCCCCCATAAGCTGCTCTGAAGCACTGGTGATCTCTGCGTGATGACCAAAACATTGGGTAATTTACCATTAAGTTCAATAAGTTTTCACACGATCGGATGTAAATAATTACGTCGTAAATATACATATAAATGTACATATTTTCTTTTTCTACAGTACTTCAGAGTCCTATGTATATGAAAAGAATACATTTTTAAACAACATTTCATTCTGAACGGAATTAAATGCTATACTTGGTAGGGTTTATATTTATTTTAACTAACATTTATTTTAAGTTTAAACTATCTTTCCTGTCAAGCCTTAATTTCCTCTGGAATTGCCAATGCCAGAGTATGTAAATTTTAGTAGAACGCGCAAAGTATTCAAAATAGTCAGCGGAAGTATTCTGAGTTAAATAGAAGAGAAACGAGTTCGAAATTGGGCTTTCTTGCTTCACGAGCGTGGAGGTGGCTAGGTAGAAATTGAAGCAACACGCGTTTCGCCCTATGTGCTTGCCTCGGCAGATAGTTAAATCTTTCAACTTAATATTCAGACGTTTGCTGAATTATCAGCGGTATCTTAGAACGCGGTTAGGTTAGTTACGTTTAGAGAGCCTCGTAGGTAGTCACTTGTTATTATTCATTTTTAGTTTGTTATTTTTATTTTACCGCCGGGTCGGCGTAGTTTGTGAGCGTCAAGAGCACGCATCTGTAATTTCTAAAGTTGAATAAAAAGGGATTTAAACCCTTCTCAAGACTTTGTGTACTTTCCAGTTCATAGCAGTCACCACTATTGTTGCGTGCAGGTTGGGGCCGCGAAACATTACATTGGCACCCGAACACTTGTCGAACTGAAATGGCCGAAAACTGGATGGAAGCTGCTGGACAACAACAAGAAATGGCAAGCCAATTGGAAGGATTTGGATACCTGGTCCAGACGATGAGAGCGTCAATCAAGCCAAACGTCAATTTCGACGGAAAAAATTCGGTGGCGATATTTCTAGACCTCGAAAATCACTTCAAGCTCTACCCTGTGCCTGAAAGACAAAAAGTTGCCATCGCCACATCTGCACTAAGAGGACAGGCCTCGCTATGGTGGAAGAATATAGGCAAATTTTTATTGGGGGAATTCGGAGGCCAGACACATACATTTAAAAATTTCAAAAAATCGTTATTAAAGGCCTTTCCCATAGTGAAAGATCGAGCAAAGCTAGAAGCTGAACTGTATAGTTTTTATCAACGGGATATAGAAGAGTTGACGGACTTTATTCTGCGAAAAATTAAGCTGACGGATATGCTGTATGGGAAGAAACCCGACGCGGAGATTATTGAAATAATCTTACCAAGATTGTTACCTGCTGCTCAAGATTACTTTGAAATTAGAAACCCAAGCACATTGCAGGAGCTCTTCGAATTGGCGGTCAAGTTCCAAAATCGCAGAATAGCGGAAAAAGCTAGAGGGGCATTGTATTCTCAAAGTATCCGAAGGCAATCTTCAAATGTGTGTGTGTGATTATGGCAAAGCCTCGAGGGCTATCTGTCTAAGAGGAGGGATGCCTTCGTGGAGGACTTTCTAAGGGAAACATACTCGTATATACGTTACACATGGGGAAAACCACGAAAACGCCCATGCAGCCAGCCCGTTCGCGGGATTCGAACCTCGGACCGAACTACCAGTGTTCAGCGACTTTACCGCTCGGCCGCTGGTGGGCCGTTGCAATATTCAAATGAGCAGACCAGAAATGCAAACCGCTCTTATGGGGGAAAGAGCTATCAAGCTAACTCATCGAAGCTCGAAGGTCAAGGCCCAAAAAGGAAATTTGAAAACAACCGTCCGCGTACCCAGAAGGCAGAAGTTGAAAGGAAAGCTTTAAACGAGTAGAGGGGCCTGTAAAAGTGAGGGTCCAGACCCCGGAAGTTTTGAAAAAACCATCAAGAAGATACTTAAATACGGTCATCGTAAAAAACTCACAATTACCAATTATACAAGTGTTGGTTGCCGATGTACCAGTAGAAGCCCTCATCGATACAGGAGCAGAAGGTAATTTTATGAGTGATATTTTTTTAAGAAGAATTTTAATAGGTTACGATTATTTAAAAATAAAAACACAGAAACCATAGCAGCGCAAGGACAAACTTGTCAGTGTATTGGAAAATTTTCTTTAAAAATACAGGTTCAAAACGAAAGCCTTAAAGTATTAAATTTTGCAGTAAAAAACTTGCAAAGTCCACTTATTATAGGTATGGAGTTTTAAAAGCCGCGAAGGCCAAACTGAATTTTCAGGAAAGTTCTATTTTGCTGGAGATGGATCGGAGGTTGGTGGAACCAGTGGAACAACCGCAAGTCCACCTTAGCCATTTGAATGACCATGAAAGCCAAGCCATCCAGCAAGTGGTGAGTACTTTTTCAAACTTGTTTTCAGAACGGCCTGGTAGTTGTCAAATTATAACGCATGATATTCAGTTAATTGCCGACAAACCCTGTAGGACTAAACCTTACCGCTATGATAAACAGAAAGAACAAATCATCGAAGAACATATTCAGGAAATGTTAAAGAACCAGATAATAACGCCCATAAATAGTGAGTACGCGAGTCCAGTCGTACTATGTAGGAAAAAGAACGAGTTTCCTCCTTCGGATAAAAGGGCTTGGAGGTTTGCTATCGATTACAGGAAACTTAATAGTGTTACTAAATTCCCAGTTTACCCTTTGCCGGTTATAGAGGAAATTATTAGAAAGATTAAGTCTACGAGATACATGACTACCTTGGACTTAACGTCTGGCTACTATCAAATAGCTATGAGACCCGAAAACATACATAAAACCGCGCTTATAACAAAATCGGGCACTTATGCATTTTTACGCATGCCCTTTGGGTTGTGTGGGGCCCCGTCAGCATTCGAGAGAGCTATGGACATTGTTCTAAAGCCTGTCCTAGGAAAATCGACTTTAACCTATCTAGATGATATAATTATAACGAGTAGTACGTTGGAACAACATATTAAAGACCTAGAAGAAGTTTTTAAATTATTAAAAGAGGCCGGTCTTACAATTAACGCCTCAAAATGCAAGTTCTCAACTAAAGACCTTAAATATCTGGGTTATAAAATTTCGCAAAAGGGTATAGAAACTCAAGATTCAAAAATAAAAGCCATCAAGAATTTCCGACCTCCTTACACCGCCAAGAAACTTTCTACTTTCCTTGGGTTATGATCTTATTATCGGTCATTCATAAAAATTTTGCTAATAATGTTGAACCCTTGTTAGTAATTAAAAGGAAGAAAAGTAAATTCACGTGGACAGCAGAAGCAAATACTGCTTTTGAAAGGTTAAAAGAAGGGCTCATCAATGCCCCTGTTTTGAAATTCCCGGAGGGGGACGAAAACCTCGAAATTGCAGCAGATGCGTCGGACTATGCTGTGGGTGCGGTTCTCATGCAAAATGGCCATCCTTTGGCATTTTTTAGTAAAACGTTGAACCCTACACAAAGGAATTATACAGCTACAGAGAGAGAAACATTAGCCGTATTAATGGCTGTACACAAATTTCGAGTTTATTTCGGCAAAGCGCCAGTAACAGTCTTTTCGGATCATGCGGCTGTTGGTAGACTTTACTCGGGAAAAAACCTAACGCCCAGGTTAATAGGTCAGGTTAAAACTTTAAGAATATAATATCATAATTAAATATAAACCGGGTAAGGAAAACAATGCAGCTGATGCACTTTCTCGTATAAAACTGGACGATGAAGGTAATGAACTCAAATGCGCTGTGTTGACTTCAAAAATGTTAGATTCTAGAGATACAATTATCGCTGAACTGAAAGCTGATCCTGAATTTGGAAGTGTCTATGCATATTTGAAAGAACCCGAACGCTTTGAACATACAGATATTGACGCGATAAGAAATAGAGCAGAAAACTATGAAATAATAGATAATTTATTATTTTATACGAAAACAACAAACGAAAATCTCGAGTACAAAACAGTCATCCCAGCCTCGCTTCGATTAAGTATTTTCAAGGAATTACACGACGCGAAAACAGCGGGTCATTTAGGGGTCATAAAGACTTTAAAAAGGGTACGCGAGGCGGTATATTTTCCGCAATTATACAAAATAGTAACCGCGTATGTCAGGTCCTGCAATCAATGTCAGTTAATAAATGATATTAATTACAGCCCGGCCGGGTACTTAAATAGCATTTGCGCTACATTTCCGAATGAAATTTTAGGCATAGATCTTCTTGGTCCTTTCCCCCAGAGTGAGTTAAATAAAAATCGTTTTCTTTTAGTAATTGTAGATCATTTTTCAAAATGGACAGAAATTGTTCCACTTAAACGCGCGTCAGGCAAAACAGTCGCAGATGCATTCTTACACCGATACATTTTAAAATACGGTGCACCGATAAAAGTCATTAGCGATAACGGTAAACAATTCGTTAGCCAAATATTTGAAAACATTTGCACTGGACTTGGCATACGCCATATCAAAATGGTTCCGTATAGACCATAGGCAAACATAGCAGAAAGAGTTAATAAAAATATTGTAAAAATAATTCGAAGTTAGCACATCACAAGCGCTGGAATGGCTACATAAATGAGTTAGCTTATGCTTTAAGAACGGCAAATCACGATACTATGGGAAAAACTCCAGCAGAATTATGTTTAGGACGGAAGTTAATTACGCCATTAGATAAATTATTCTTTGTGCAACAAAGAGAGCAAGAATTTAAACAAAAAGATGTGCAAAAAGTCATTGACCAGGCGGTTAAAAGCTCGGATACGGCAAGAGATAGACAAAAATTATACTATGATAGAAAACGCCGTGAAGCAGATTTTAAAGTTGGGGATAAAGTGTTGAAGCGGAAATTTTCTTTATCAAGTGCCCCAGACAATTTTACTGCAAAGTTAGCTCCAAAATTTGAAAGCCCCTACGTAATTTAGGAAATCAAGGGAGTCGTATTGTACCTTAAGAACGAGAGAGGGGAAATATGTAAAGCAAGCCCCGATCAGGTGAAAAAAAATATTATAATCAAAATGATTTTGAAATCCTTAAAAGTTTCTTGCAGGACTCAAGCGTAAAAGAAGTGGAAGGTCAAGAAGTAACGTCACCCGCTCCTCCACCCAATAAGCAGATAACTGAAGAGAAACCTAGCCCTTCTACAACCCATGCGACGGTACCGAAAAGAAGAAACGAAAACTTTCAAACTTCAGCATTTAAGAAAAACAAGAAAGCAAGGCCACCGCGTAAAGAAGCTTTGGTAAAGAGGAAAAGACCAGTTACAACGTATCGCAGTAAAAATTCTGCATCGAGGAAAACGCTTCCAGGGCCAGAGAGTCAGGTGCAAACAAGGCCGCCGTTCCCGAGAACGAAAAGACAGCAGGAGGAATGAAAAGACCACCACCAACAGAAGAAATTCAGGCACGATTCCAGACCGGTGGACGCCAAGACCAGCCGTCCAGGGGCAAAACGGAAAAGACAGCAATCCGACGACTACCACTCCAAGAGGCCAGCATACAGAAGGCGAAAAAGAAAAAACAACATAGACGAAACTCGAAGGACACAAAGGAGACGACTGACATCGATGAATTCCATATCGTGGGAGCAGTTCTGCCAGAAGAGGATGTCGGAATTCCAATCATCGAAAACTCAAAGATACGTTAAAATCTTCTATAAAATTTTTTTCTTTTGTTCCGAAATGTTATGCGTAAATACGAAGTTCTATGTTTTGACGGAAGTCAATTTGTCTCGGTTGAGACTTAGTTTTGTTTTACTTTATTTAGCCAAGGCAAAAGTATTATTTTCTTTAAGCATAAAATCTAAGAACAAGCAGTTTCTGTTGGTCGAAAGACTAATTCTGTTATGTTAAAGCTAAAATTTGGCTGAAGATAAGAAATAACTCCGTATTCTTGTATTAATGAGAACTTTAGTTTCAGTGCCGCCAGCTTGGCGAGGAATGCGTGAAGTAAAAATTTATTTTTCTCTTATTCATTTTATGGTAAATTGTAAAAATCATATGGATTAGAATTTTGTAAATATACGTAAATACTTGAAAGTTATGTAAAAGTAGAATTTAGTCTAGAAGCATAAAATTTTAGATGCTAAAAGTAAATGCTCAAAAGAAATGAATTCAAATTTAAGTATTAAACTGTAGATAAAATCATGCTTTAGAGCGAAATCCTGCATGTCTAAAGATAAATGAGGGGGAAGTTAGAATGAATGTGTTTTGTAGGGTTCTCCACCTGCACTTGAATTTTAAGAATGTTAAAGTAGCTCATCGAGTTGTAGAATGTCGAGTAAGTGTATATTTGGTCGCTGAATTCTAACAAATCATGGTGGTTAGGGGAAGTGTTGTAATACTAAAACACGAATATTCCCGTTTGACACCACACATGATGGAGAGCCAGGGTAAAGTTAAATTCATGTTTGTATACTTGAATGAATGTGAATTAAGCAGTAATTAAGGAAAATAAATCGATCAAAAACAAACTTTATTCAGTGTCAAGAAAGCGTAAATTATAATGTATTTAGAAAGATACTGATACTTATTCCTTCCAGATGCTGGAAGGAAGAGAACAGATTGATTGCTGAAGTGCAGGAAAGGTTGCTGTAAGAAGAGAGGGTTAAATAAGTATCTACAGAAATTTATTCTAACTTTTGTGAGAAAACAGTTGTTTTATGTAAACGAGGCTCTTAAATTTTAGTTCAGAATTGTGGAAACTTTTCAACAGTTCGTTTCTAGGACCTGCTTCCAAGTTTACCAAATTCTGGCACCGGCAAATGTAGGGTTTATATTTATTTTAACTAACATTTATTTTAAGTTTAAACTATCTTTCCTGTCAAGCCTTACTTTCCCCTGGAATTGCCAATGCCAGAGTATGTAAATTTTAGTAGAACGCGCAAAGTATTCAAAATAGTCAGCGGAAGCATTCTGAATTAAATAGAAAGGAAACGAGTTCGAAGTGTGCTTTTCTTGCTTCACGAGCGCGGAGGTAGTTAGTTAGAAATTGAATAACCACGCGTTTCGGCTTGTGTGCTTGCCTCGGCCAATTGTTAAACTTTCAACGTGATATTCAGAGTCTGCTGAAGTATCAGCGGTATTGTAAAATGCGGTGAGGTTAGTTACGTTTAGAGAGCCTCGTAGGTAGTCACTTGTTATTATTCATTTTTAGTTTCTTATTTATTTTACCGCCGGGTCGGCGTAGTTTGTGAGCGTCAACAGCACGCATCTGTAATTTCTAAAATTGAATAAAAAGGGATTTAAACCCTTCTCAAGACTTTGTGTACTTTCCAGTTCATAGCAGTCACCACTATTGTTGCGTGCAGGTTGGGGCCGCGCAACATTACAACTTTTCACAAAACAGTTTGCTCAGAATGTTTTAATTTTAATGAAATATTTTCACAAGTTTTCGTTAATTACATTAGGGAAAAAAATTAAGGTAATTCGATTTTATTCGGTTAAGTATTAAAAAAATTAAGATCAAAGTTTATTGCGTTATTAATATTAAAATTATGCATCATTTCTTTTCTATTTATGGAGCTTCTTCCTAAAATACTTTCTCAAATATGACATATTTTAGCTTCTGAGGCATCTTTTAAATGAAAAACTATAAGTCAATGGATAATTAATGCTCTATTCGGTCCATTTGAAATCAGAGCACCTTTTATTTTAATAGCGAAATACTTTAATTAGTACTTAACTTTCTCTGAATATTTCTGAAAGGGAATAAAATAAGGATTTTTTAAAAAATATTATTGAAAACTTGTAACTGAGTTATAATATGTAAGGGGAATTATTCTTTTAATTATACTTATCAGAATTTCTTACCCATAATTTCAACAATACGTATTTCAAAACTCTTCTTTATTACTTACTTAAGTACGCATCTCATAGAATTTGCTTTACAATACCTTTTAACAGATTGCTTTCCAGAACGAACAATTCTTGCTTAAATAGTTTTATAATGTATTTGTCAACAGGATTTCAATTTATGTTTACAATTCAATGCTAAGTTTATTATATATTTAGATAATATTTATAATCATTATAAATTTAGACACATTTAATTTTAATTACATTACATTAAATTTAGATACATTTATTAGATTTCTTCACAGTAACTTTCACTTGTTTATAAATGAATAAATCCTTCATTTCAAACACATTTATAAATAATTTAATAAATATTTACGTATTTTGTTAAAGACAGATACATGCTTTTGGCAAGTACACGCACAAATACCCATACATATTTCATATTTTTCATTTCAGGCATGTGCAAATCTTTAATTTCTGTGCATTCACTATATTTTTCGAGGAAAGAAATTTACACTAATTTAACATAAACCCGAAAGTTTTACATAAAAAATATGTATAAATATAATTTTAATGAAAATTATATGCATTATTTTTAATACGCACTGAAAGGTAAGTTTTTTTTTTTCAAAATTCCTCTACGATGGCATCTTTTCCATTAGGCAGATAGCACTTGCATGCCTAACTCTATTTAATAAAAGCTTAACCTGACCTATGTGTCTAATTACAAATATTTTAACATGCATAATTTTATATTTATATTTAGCCATCAAGTTTCAAACTTTTGACTTAAAACACGTTTTAGAATACATTCATCATCATATTCAAATCTTCTAGTAAATATATTTTGGCAGAGCACTCAATACCTCTTTTATCGAATTTACAGTTTAATAATTCTCTGATAATATAATAAATAATAATAAATAAGTAAAACGTCTAAGCCCAAAGTGATTATTTTCAGATGTATAAAAATAAAATGATGAGTTTAAAATGAGCAACAGTAAAGCCTCTGGTCTAAAAAATTTTAAAAAGTACATGGTACAATAATATGTGGATGTGAAAAAAAAATATTTTATTTAAAACATTTTGGCGTTTGGAACATAAAATCAAAGTAGCGAATACTCTATCAAGGGTATCGAAAGATGTATACAATTTTAAAGGTTCCGTAAGGTATTTTTCGTTCTTTAAGCATAACATTTTTGCTAAAATCTATATTTTTGTAGTTCAACAGCTTAGAACTTTATAAAACAAATTCATAAGTAAAATCGCTGTTGTTAGTTATCGAAAAATAACCAAGATGTGATTTTTGCGTAAATGTCACTAAACTATACACATTGCTATTATCCATCACACTATGAATGTTTCTTTCATGCGAAAGTGTCCATTTTACCATTTGTATGGAACTGTCGTGTGTCGAAATATTATCAGAGCACTGTCAAGCAAGCTTCTGAATGTAGACAAAAAACACCCCATCTGGTGACCTGACCGAAGCTTCGAAGCAGTGCTCACTTCTAGTGCCGGTTTGACCACTCCTTTTTTTCTTACCTCCATGTGTGGGACACCCCTTGCCATATTCAACTAAAGGTATTAAAATGAAAACAATATGTTAGTGTAAATTTTATTTTTCAGAAAAAAATTTACTTGCAGCACAAAGTATTTATTATAGAAATTAAATACAAAAATGGGCAAAGCATAAAAATTAAATAAAATATTTTACTAAATAAACGCAATGAATCTGTCAGATTAATTATAAAATAGCTAATTATTAAGTTTCAATAATGTAATTGTGTTTGCAATTTATTCCCGGTGCAATAAATCATTTGAAAAATACAAAGTACCTGAATTATAAATTTGTTATTCTTTTGGCAGCGAATCCTGAGAGAAAGTTTGCCTTTGATTATTAAAGGTGTTATCTCTCGTTTGTTTTCCATTTATTTTTTTTTTCTTTTGCTTCTTTATTTTTATTACATCTGCAGAAATTTATCAGTTTCCTTTTGAGAGTGTAGAATCAATTATATCTCCTCAAAAGCCAGTTAAGAGTTCAAGTAACTGCAGATTTCACTTTTATTCGAAAACCGATTAAGCGTTTATGATTAAAACATTGAATTCATTCCATATACCACAATACTCATACACACACACACAAAAAAAAAAACCTCCTCCCACCCCCACCCCAAAAAAAGAAGAAAGAAAGAAAGAAAAAGAACATACTTTCTCTCATTTAGAAATGCAGAATATCGCATGTAGTGTTTTGTAAGACGACTTATTAATTTAATGTGAAATGGAAATTGGAAACTTATAAATCTATATTTAATTTAATAATATTTGGCGATGCAGCACTACTTTGGACATTTAACGAAATTTTAAAATTTTCAAAAAGTTTGCCAATAATAATTAAATTTATCGTTAAAAAAGAATTTTTTTAACTCTAATACCCAGTCTCTAATACTTGTCGAGCTTCAATATTTTCAAAGATTTTTATTAAATTATTATTATTTTTTTATTAATTTTTTTATTTATACAAATAAAATAGTTTTTTTAAATTTAAATTCATATTGTGGAACATTTCAATTTTATCATTTTTACAAATTACTTTCTTGCTACGTAACGACATAATTCCTTACATACCAATAATTAGACAATTTTCATTATTTCTAAAAATTTTAAACTTTACATTAATGAAAAAAGAAGAATATTTTTTATTGCATATGAACAACATTACACAGCTTTCATATCAGTTTCTAAAATTCCTATCATATCAGTTTCTAAAATCACGCCATATTCTGTGTAAGCATGCTAGAATTCTACGCATTAATAAATAAAAAAATCTAATTTCTCAGAATGAAAGAAAATAATATAATAAAATAAATACTGCAAACTTCCAACACTAAGCAATGCTTCACATACGCACACACACAGACATATTATCAAGTGCAATTACGATACCAAACACTACGTATTAAAATATGAGGTAAACGTTACTTCGAGAGTTAAAGTTAACAATTTTGCTACTGTTGAGTAGACAAATTATACAAATTTAAAATACGTCGGACTATCGATATATGTCGTAAGTCGGAAAGCGTTATAAACATATCAAAGCCAAAAAATTAAAAATACAATTTAAATGAAAAATGTCGTCTTAAATATAACTCACAATTAAAACAACAATACAAATTTAAAATACACTAACGATATGTTTAAACATTGCACATAAATAAAGTTACATTACTGCTCGGCATCACACACAACCTCGTTTTCTTTTCTACACAACGACCAGTATTCGCTCGAAAAACATCAAAGAATTCCACAAACTCGGTGTCCATGTGCACATCCATCTATTTTCACTTAAAGAAAAATCAGAGAATTGCTCAAACTCGGCATTGCGCACCACATTGACTTTGCCCATGTGCACATTGATCTATTTTCACTTAAAAAACATCGCAGAATTGCACAAACTCGGCATCGCGCACAACCTCGGCATAGCGCACCCCATTGGCTTTGCCTATGTGCACATTGATCTATTTTAACTTAAAAAACATCGCAGAATTGCACAAACTCGGTATCGCGCACAACCTCGGCATTGCGCACCACATTGGTTTTGCCCATGTGCACATCGATCTATTTTCACTTAAAAAACAACCCAGAATTGCACAACATCGGCATTGCGCACCACATTGGCTTGCCCATGTGCACATTGATCTATTTTCACTTAAAAAACATCGCAGAATTGCACAAACACGGCATCGCGCACAACCTCGGCATAGCGCACCCCATTGGCTTTGCCCATGTGCACATTGATCTATTTTAACTTAAAAAACATCGCAGAATTGCACAAACTCGCCATCGCGCACAACCTCGGCATTGCGCACCACATTGGCTTCCATGTTGTGTGGTGTTTGGTGAGCTCGCTATTAAAGCGCTTATATCTTGGTTGATTTGTGAATTATTGAACGAAGGTGCTTTATTTCTGATCTATATGTGTTCCGGTTTTTGTGTTTTAGTGATTATTTTTGAATTTAAAGCTTTATTTTGCAAGATGTGAAGATTTTAAAGTTTGATGTTGAATTGCTACCTCATTTGCATACGATAAATACTTTTTGGTCTCTATCTTTATACATATATTGTGCAAATTACTTTTGATGATATATTTTGACTCTTTATAACTTGTTTTACCTGTATATTTAAAGCATAGTGTTTGGATGCATATTTTATTAGCTATTTGAAATTAAACTTTTTGAGTGTAGATAGACCTAACGAGGCGGATATTTGTTGATAGTTGAACATCTTAGTGTTGAAGTGACTTAAGTCATGTGGTGCACCGGTTTTATGAGTCTTTCTTCTCGCCGAAAGAAGGGTATATATGTGTGTGTGTGTGAAAAATTTTTGGTGCATCAGAATTTTCATCTTACGCCCGTTGAACAAAGTGTTCAATTTTCCAGATAAAATTGTGGGAAAAACTTTAAAAATTATTTGAAGCGTTTTGAAGACTATTTGGCTGGCTTGTTTTGTGATATTGTGTTTATTTGATTTTATAGAAATTTTTGAAAGTTTTTGGGGTGACTTTTAATTTTATTTTGCTGGTATTGTGCAGAACTTTTGTAAATATCTATTTTAATTGTTCTTATTGAATTTTAAGATATTTTATTGTAAATATTTTGTGTTCTTATTATGTGTAATTAAGTATTTGTATGAAAAGATACCGCATGTATTGATATTTTAATGTATTTTGGATAATTTTGTAAATATTATAACTCTGGTATATTTGGTGAATTGTTTTGGAAGGAATTTTGTTTGTATGTTAAAGAATTGATACCGTTGTAGGATGCATGAATCAGAATCTGTTCCTAGTTCTGTTGGTGCTCATCCTCGAGAAGAGGATGTATCAGAAATTGTTATAGATGGACCCAATGATATTATGACTATTGTGCGAGAGTTATATGGAATAGTGGATAAAATTAGAAGTCAAAAGAAGATCGCGGTTACGTTGCCTGATAGACTTACTGCCGGGTTAGACAGGATTCTTTTGCTTGCATCTGCTCAGGCGGTTCATTTAGTCGAGGCTGATGCTCTTCGTAATAACAGACAAGAACTTAAGTACGTTAGAGAGGAAATTGCTGATCTTAAAGGTATGATTGTGAAAAGATCTTGCTGTAATAGAAATAATTTTGTCTCTGATCGTGTTACGGAACCGATTGCGAAAGTTGATGGTCTGGATGAAATTATTTTAAAACCAATTGATGAAAACATTGATGCCTTCAACGAAATTAGCAGTATGATTAGACCGGAAGATCTTAAAATCAAGATTAAAAAGTCTATCAGGAAAGAAAATGGTGATGTTATTACTTAAATTGGGTAGTCGTGAAGAGGTGCAGAGACTTGAGTGTGCTATTGAGAAAAAAGAGAGTCTTAGAAAGTTTATTAAGCCGAGACGTAGACGTTTTATTAAACCACGTGTAATTTTTTTATGGTGTTGGCTCTTCGGTAACGAATGAAAGTATAATAGATGCTTTTAAACGCGATTGTAATTGTAATAATGAATATGTTAAGTCTTTATTTGATATTCCTGTTAAAGGATCTAAGGGATCTTCACATAAGCCCCGTTCACATGCAACGCTCCTTCGCACAGCTGCCGTTAGCAAGAGGAGAAAAAGGAGACATGAAAGAGTTTTGTCTTTAGGACCCGTTCAGAAGACCACCGTCTTCCTACCCTTTACACCTAAGCCTCCGTGAACAATCATGTCTCCGAATTGGCAGATTTCTAATACTGTTTACATATTTTTAACGTTGTTTACTGTTGTTACTTTTGTAATCTGTACTTTCGCAACTGGTACCTGAACTTTAGATTTTTTTCAAATTTAAAGTTGAAACGATTTTTTGCAAATATTAACAAATAAACTGAGAATCTCAGAATATTATACTTTGCACCATAACACACTGTGGAGGGAAAAAAATTAAATGAAATTTTTAGCGTAATTTTTTTTAAAAATATTTTGGGAGAATTTTTGAAAATCGTTCATATTTTTAGACTTTTTGACGCCCATTAATTTTAAAATTTTATATCTAAAAATATATCGGTTACAAACTTCCGACATTTTCACAGCTTATAAAACAAACTTTTCGCATTTAAAAAAAATGATAAAGGAAATTAATTGGAGGAATTTTTTACTTTTTTGTAAGATATGCAATGAAGCAGAATGGGAAATATTGGTTCTTCTTGGGTATCAATTCGAAACATCGGTTTCAAAGTATTAATCTCATTATACCACACTATTTTTATGACATTATTTATGCTATATAAGTTGTTATTGTTGCCAGTTGTTAGTTCAGCGTGAGATTGGAGATATTTCTGAGTTAACTTTCTCTTAAAATGCGTTTTGCATTCCGTTGTGTTTAACGTTCTTATTAGATTGAAGCATAACTACTGATTATACTTAGTGATATTCTACACACTTGTACGAGTATTTCTGTGGAAAATTTCAGAGTTTTGAAGTGTTTCTGTTTATAAAATAAATTTAATTAAGCTATCCTCGGATTTGAGTCCAATGACAATCATTTACGAACTATTATCAATCTATTACAAACCTTTACACACGCAACAATATTATAATTAATCAATGTATTAAAATTGTTTTGAACGTGTTTTACAAAACAAAAGCAGTAAAGGAAAATTCTGCTTGCGTTTTATGAGTTTGCAATTTTTCTGGCCACATAAGGCAAAAAAAAGGTTTGTAATTTATGTTTATATTTACCAATTGAATAAATTGCCCTAGGTTTGATTTATATATATATATATGTTTATTGAAATTCAGTAATAAAATTTTAAAGATTTGAGATGATTAATTGTCTGTTTAGACAGTTTGTATTCTTTAAACTGCAAATGCAAACTGAGAAACCTTTTGCATTTTTTTCAATAAATCCTTTTACTTAAACTCCTAAAACATATACAGGTATGGACTAAATTTTTTATTATTTTTACTGCTTATTTAAAATCATAAACTTTGTAGAAACAAGGATGGGTTTTGCAAAATACTGAAAGGAAAAATTATTTGAAATGAAAATGTTACTGAGATCATATTTGTTTTAAAGATTTTAGATAAAATTGTATTTTTATTTTTTTCTCAGAAACTAATTCATTAATTGCAAAATCATTCCTTGTCGTTATTAAGAACACTCTAATAAATACAATAAAAACACTTGGGGGGGAAGACATTGAAAATTGTAGGAGAAGAAAGACATTTTAATTGTAAAATTTTTCTTCAGAAATTTAAATTAAAAACATTACTAGCAAAAACTTTTTTTCATCTCAAAATTTTTTTGTCTCGCAAAACAATTTAATAATATTCATAAAAAGTAGATGAAAATGCTTAAATTTTTTAAAAAAAATCATTCATAAGGTACCCAGTCCCTTGTCGCGTTGAAGCCGATAAGCATTTGTCTTAACTTTAGTTTTAATTTGAACGATATTTCTGGAACACCTAGCATCAGATAACCTTGTCTGTATTTGTCTGTAATTTCCGTATCTTGTACAGCTCTATCTAATTTTTGGGAGGATGCTATCACATCCCCATACATCTATCAGCGCGATTGTTTCGCTGACAGTCCAGCGAGCAGTAACTAAAATTAAATGAACCGCGCAGTATAGTACGGGAAATCTCCCCATTTGCCCTGCTCCCGAGAGGTAAGGAACATTCAACCAAGTTCTACCTCCAATTCGGCGAGGCAATTAATGCTTGTCCCATGTGAACGGGACACGTTGGAAGAACCGGTTTTCGCTACCGGTCGAATCTGCTCTTGTGAACGGGGCTATAGAGTTTTCTCCATCAATTCGTTGTGTCAGGGAGAATTTTTGGAGGAACAGAGACTTTCTTTGGGTTGGAAATCGTACTCAGTGAAATTATTTTTGCGACCTAGACAATGTTCTTTGTGTTTATCCTATGGTCATTCAAGAAAGTTTTCTAACTCAAAAGTATGCTGTGCAATATGCACTGGAAATCATTTAGCAGCTTCTTGTGATAAAAAGAGTGAGGGATTCAAATGTATTAACTGTTTTTCTTGTAATAAAAAATTTGGTTTAGATCTTAATGTCTCGCATCATGCAATGGATAAAAACTGTCCAACATATATCAGAGAAGTGAACTTTATTAAGAATCATTTGGATATTGATTATAGTAATTGTATTTAATTTTAAATTGTTTTTTAACTTGGATCTATGTGTTTTTGTAAATAGGCTTATTTTATCTTGTGATTTGCGGTTCTGTTTTTGTCTTTGTGTGTCTTATCTGTTGCTTTTAATATTTATAGTTTTATACTGAAATTGTTTATTGAAGTATTTATCTTAATGCATGTGATTAGTATTAATTTGAATCATTGTGCCATCGCTGCTGCCCAGCTCTCTGTTATCCAGGAAGTTGTGGGAGTCTTGCCTGATGTCATCTTGCTGCAGGAGCCATATTTAATTAGGGGTAGAGTGGCCTATGTTAATAAAAATTGGAGAGTCGTTGCTTGTTATGGGGGAAGGACTACCATTATTGTCGTCAATCAAGATATAGATTTTGTTGTAGATTTCGAGACTGACGTTGTTACCAGTATTTCTGCTGTGCTGGGTGATCAAGAATATGGATTGGTGTCTATTTATTTCTCTCCAGCTGAAGATATTTCTATTAATTTGTATAAATTGGAAAATGTTTTAGATATTTATGATAAATTTTTAGTTTTTGGTGATTTTAATTGTAAGCATTTTAGTTGGGGGGCTGGTTATACAGATGCACGTGGGATTTTATTATTTGATTTTATTACATCTAAGAATTTGGTGCTTTTGAATATTCAAGATTTTACCCCAACTTTTTCATCTTCAGTTGGACAGGGTTGGACCGACCTTGTGTTAGGTTCAAGATCATTGGATATTAATGATTATAAGTATGAGGTTTGTCAAGAAGAATCTCTCAGCGACCACAGATATATTCTCTTTGACATGGAAGGTGTTTGTCTCCAGCATGGGAGTGGAAACTTTATAAGTAGAAGTGTTCCTAATGTTTACAAATTGTGTAAAAAAGTAAATGTTGTCATTGAGGATTTTATTCAGAAAATAAGAAATGCTGGATATTACGAAGAAATTGATTGTATAGTCTCTGAAATTGAGACTTATTTGGTTAAAAAGATTGTTACTAAATTAAGAGTTAAAAAAAAAGTTGGTAATAAAATTATTTGGTGGAACGTTGGTCTTGAAAGACAAAAGAGAAGAGTACGTTTTAGGAAGAGTTTTTCAGGTAAAGAATATTGATGATGTTACTAGATTAAGAAGGAAAATTAGATATAAGAAAGAACTAGCTATTTATAAACGTTCTATTAGAGAAGCAAGAAAGAATACTAAGATTAAATATTTTTTGGATTGTGTGAATCATTTTGATGGTTTCTATAAGATTGCAGCTGGAAAGAGTAGACATAAAGTTATTGTCAAGAGACCGGAGGGCGTTGCTGGAAATTTCGAAGAAGTGAATAAAGCTCATACTAAAGTTTATTTTGATTTAGATTATGATTTTTTGTTTGATATTTCGAATATTGATGATTCCAAGTTAAAAGATTGTAAAGTTGCGCGCTTCCAACCTGCACGCAACAAAGTGGTGACTGCTGAAAACTGGAAATTAGACAGTGTCTTGAGAAGGGTTTAAGTCCCTTTTTATTCAACTTTAGAAATTACAAATGCGTGCTCTTGACGCTCACAAACTACGCCGACCCGGCGGTAATATAAAAATAAGAAACCAAAAAGAGATACTAACAAGTAATTAACTACGAGGCTCCCTAAACGTAACTAACCTCACCGCGTTTTACAATACCGCTGATAATTCAGCAAACTCTGAATATTACGTTGAAAGATTAACAATTTGCCGAGGCAAGCACACAGGCCGAAACGCGTGGTTCTTCAATTTCTAACTAGCCACTTCCACACTCATGAAGCAAGAAAACACCCTTCGAACTCGTTTCCTTTCTATTTAACTCAGAATACTTCCGCTGATAATTTGAATCCTTGCACGTTCTACTAAAATTTACATACTCTGGCATTGGCAGTTCCAAGGGGAAAAAAGGCTTGACAGGAAAGATAGTTTAAACTTAAAATAAATGTTAGTTAAAATAAATATAAACCCTACATTTGCCGCTGCCAGAATTTGGAAAACTTGGAAGCAGGTCCTACAAACGACCTGTTGAAAAGGTTTCTACAATTCTGAACTAAATTTTAAGAGCCTCGTTTACATAAAAAATATCGTATCTCACAAAAGTTATAATGAATTTCTGTGTATACTTAATTAAATCTCTCTTCTTACAGCAACTTTTCCTGGACTTCAGCAATCAATCTTGTTCTTTTCCTTCCAGCATCTGGAAGGAATAAGTATCAGTATCTTTCTAAATACATTTTAATTTACACTTTCTTGACACTGAATAAAATTTTGTTTTTAAACGATTTATTTTCCTTAGTTACTGCTTAATTCACATTCATTCAAGTATTCAAACACTAATTTAACTTTACCCTGGCTCTCCACCATGTGTGGTGTCAAACGGGAATATTCGTGTTTTAGTATTGCAACACTTCCCCTAACTACAATGATTTGTTAGAATTCAACGACCAAATAGACACACCTTACTCGAAATTCTACAACTCGATGAGCTACTTTAACATTCTTAAAATTCAAGTGTATGTGGAGAACCCTACAAAACACATTCATTCTAACTTCCCCCTCATTCATCTTTAGACATGCAGGCTTTCGCTCTAAAGCATGATTTTATCTACAGTTTAATACTTAAATTTGAATTCATTGCTCTTGAGCATTTACTTTTAGCATCTAAAATTTTATGCTTCTAGACTAAATTCTACTTTTACATAACTTTGAAGTATTTACGTATATTTACAAAATTCTAATACATATGAATTTTACAATTTACCACAAAATGAATAAGAGAAAACTAAATTTTTACTTTACTCATTCTTCGGCAAGCTGGCGGCACTGAAACTAAAGTTCTTATTAATACAAGAATACGAAGTTATTTTTATCTTCGGCCAAATTTTGGCTTTAACATAACAGAATTAGTCTGTCGACCAACAGAAACTGCTTGTTTTTAGATTTTATACTTAAAGGAAATAATACTTTTGCCTTAGCTAAATAAAGTAAAACAAAACTAAGTCTCAACCGAGACACAGTGACTTCCGTCAAAACATAGAACTTCGTATATACGCATAACATTTCGGAACAAAAGAAAAAAAAATATAGAAGATTTTAACTTATCTTTGAGTTTTCGATGATTGGAACTCCGTCATTCTTTTCTCGCAGAACTGCTCCCACGTTATAGGTTTCATGGACGTCAGTCTTCTTCTTAATGACCTCCGAGTGTCGTCCACGTTAATTTTTCTTTTTCGTCCTCTGCATGCTGGCCTCTTGGAGTAGTAGTCGTCGGGTTGCTGTCTTTTTCGTTTTTCCCCTGGACGGCTGGACTTGGCGTCCTCCGGTCTGGAGTCATGCTTGAATTTCTTCTGTTGGTGTTGGTCTTTTCGTTCCTCCTGCTGCCTTTTTATTTTCGACAACGTCGGCCTTGTTTGCACCTGAATCTCTGCCCTGGGAGCGTTCTCCTTGATGTAAAATTTCTACTGCGATACGTTGTAAGTGGTGTTTTCCTCTTTACCAAGGTTTCTTTACGCGGCAGCTTTCCTTTCTTGTTTTTCTTAAATGCTGGAGTCTGAAAGTTTTCGTTTTTCTTTTCGATACCGTCGCCTGGGTTGTAGAAGGGCTAGGTCTCTCTTCAGTTCTCTGCTTCTTGGGTGGTGGAACGGGTGACGTTATTTCTGGACCTTCTACTTCTTTTACGCTTGAGTTCTGCAAGAAACTTTTAAGGATTTCAAAATCATTTTGATTATAATATTTTTTCACCTGCTTTACAGATTTCCCCTCTCTCGTTTTTAAGGTACAATACGACTCCTTTGATTTCCTGAATTACATAGGGGCCTTCAAATTTTGGAGCTAACTTTGCAGTAAAATTGTCTGGGGCACTTGATAAAGAAAATTTCCGCTTCAACACTTTATCCCCAACTTTAAAACCTGCTTCACGGCGTTTTCTATCATAATGTACTTTTTGCCTATTTCTTGCCGTATCCGAGCTTTTATTCGCCTGGTCAATAAGTTTTTGCACATCTTTCTGTTTAAATTCTTGCTCTCTTTGTTGCACAAAGAATAATTTATCTAAACGCGTAATTAACTTTTGGCCTAAAAATAATTATGCTGGGGTTTTTCCCGTAGTATCGTGATTTGATGTTCTTAAAGCATAAGCTAACTCATTTATGTAGCCATCCGAGCGCTTGTGATGTGTGCTAACGTAACTGCGAATTATTTTTACAATGTTTTTATTAACTCTTTCTGCTATGTTTGCCTATGGTCTATACGGAACCGTTTTGATATGGCGTATGCCTAGTCCAGTGCATATGTTTTCAAATATTTGACTAATAAATTGTTTACCGTTATCGCTAATGACTTTATCGGTGAACCGTATTTTAAAATGTATCTGTGTAAGAATGCATCTGCGACTGTTTTGGCTGACGCGCGATTATATGGAACAATTTCTGTCCATTTTGAAAAATGATCTACAACTACTAAAAGAAAACGATTTTTATTTAACTCACTCTGGGGGAAAGGACCAAGAAGATCTATGCCTAAAATTTCATTCGGAAATGTAGCGCAAATGCTATTTAAGTACCCGGCCGGGCTGTAATTAATATCATTTATTAACTGACATTGATTGCAGGACCTGACATACGCAGTTAATATTTTGTATAATTGCGGGAAATATACCGCCTCGCGTACCCTTTTCAAAGTCTTTCTGACCCCTAAATGACCCGCTGTTTCGCGTTGTGTAATTCCTTCAAAATGCTTAATCGAAGCGAGGCTGGGATAACTGGTTTGTACTCGAGATTTTTGTTTGCTGTTTTCGTATAAAATAATAAATTATCTATTATTTCATAGTTTTCTGCTCTATTTCTTATCGCATCGATATCTGTGTGCTCAAAGCTTTCGGGTTCTTTCAAATATGCATAGATACTTCCAAATTCAGGATCAGCTTTCAATTCAGCAATAATTGTTTCTCTAGAATCTAAAATTTTTTAAGTCAACACAGCGCATTTGAGTTCATTTCCTTCATCGTCCAGTTTTATACGAGAAAGTGCATCAGCTGCATTGTTTTCCTTACCCGGTTTATATTTAATTATGATATTATATTCTTAAAGTTTTAACCTGACCTATTAACCTGGGCGTTAGGTTTTTTCCCGAGTAAAGTCTACCAACAGCCGCATGATCCGAAAAGACTGTTACTGGCGCTTTGCCGAAATAAACTCGAAATTTGTGTACAGCCATTAATACGGCTAATGTTTCTCTCTCTGTAGCTGTATAATTCCTTTGTGTAGGATTAATGTTTTACTAAAAAATGCCAAAGGATGGCCATTTTGCATGAGAACCGCACCCACAGCATAGTCCGACGCATCTGCTGCAATTTCGAGGTTTTCGTCCCCCTCCGGGAATTTCAAAACAGGGGCATTGATGAGCCCTTCTTTTAACCTTTCAAATGCGGTATTTGCTTCCGCTGTCCACGTGAATTTACTTTTCTTTCTTTTAATTACTAACAAGGGTTCAACAATATTAGCAAAATCTTTTATGAATGACCGATAATAAGAACATAACCCATGGAAAAAGAAAGTTTCTTGGCGGTGTTGGGAGGTGGGAAATTCTTAAAGGCTTTTATTTTTGAATCTTGAGTTTCTATACCCTTTTGCGAAATTTTATAACCCAGATACTTAAGTTCTTTAGTTGCGAACTTGTATTTTAAAAACTTCTTCTAGGTCTTTAATATGTTGTTCCAACGTACTACTCGTTATAATTATATCATCTAGATAGGTTAAAGTCGATTTTCCTAGGACAGGCTTTAGAACAATGTCCATAGCTCTCTCGAATGCTGACGGGGCCCCACACAACCCAAAGGGCATGCGTAAAAATGCATAAGTGCCCGATTTTGTTATAAGCGCGGTTTTATGTATGTTTTCGGGTCTCATAGCTATTTGATAGTAGCCAGACGTTAAGTCCAAGGTAGTCATGTATCTCGTAGACTTAATCTTTCTAATAATTTCCTCTATAACCGGCAAAGGGTAAACTGGGAATTTAGTAACACTATTAAGTTTCCTGTAATCGATAGCAAACCTCCAAGCCCTTTTATCCGAAGGAGGAAACTCGTTCTTTTTCCTACATAGTACGACTGGACTCGCGTACTCACTATTTATGGGCGTTATTATCTGGTTCTTTAACATTTCCTGAATATGTTCTTCGATGATTTGTTCTTTCTGTTTATCATAGCGGTAAGGTTTAGTCCTACAGGGTTTGTCGGCAATTAACTGAATATCATGCGTTATAATTTGACAACTACCAGGCCGTTCTGAAAACAAGTTTGAAAAAGTACTCACCACTTGCTGGATGGCTTGGCTTTCATGGTCATTCAAATCGCTAAGGTCGACTTGCAGCTGTTCCACTGATTCCGCCACCCTCCGATCCATCTCCAGCACGATAGAACTTTCCTGAAAATTGAGTTTGGCCTTCGCGGCCCTTAAAAACTCCATACCTAAAATAAGTGGATTTTGCAAGTTTTTTACTACAAAAATTAATGCTTTAAGGCTTTCGTTTTGAACTTGTATTTTTAAAGACAGTTTTCCAATACAATGACAAGTTTGTCCTTGCGCTGCTATGATTTCTGTGTTTTTATTTTTAAATAATCGAAACCTATTAAAATTCTTCTTAAAAAAATATCGCTCATAAAATTACCTTCTGCTCCTGTATCGATGAGGGCTTCTACTGGTACATCGCCAACCAGGACTTGTATAATTGGCGATTGCGAGTTTTTTTACGATGACCGTATTTAAGTATATTTTTGATGGTTTTTTCAAAACTTCCGGGGTCTGGACCCTCGCTTTCCCAGGCCCCTCTACTCGTTTAAAGCTTACCTTTCAACTTCTGCCTTCTGGGTACGCGGACGTTTGTTTTCAAATTTCCTTTTTGGGCCTTGACCTTTGAGCTTCGATGAGTTAGCTTGATAGCTCTTTGCCCCATAAGAGCGGTTTGCATTTCTGGTCTGCTCATTTAAAGATTGCCTTCGGATACATTGACAATACGATGACTCTCTAGCTTTTTCCGCTATTCTGCGATTTTGGAACTTGACCGCCAATTCGAAGAGCTCCTGGAATGTGCTTGGGTTTCTAATTTCAAAGTAATCTTGAGCAGCAGGTAACAATCTTGGTAAGATTATTTCAATAATCTCCGCGTCGGGTTTCTTCCCATACAGCATATCCGTCAGCTTAATTTTTCGCAGAATAAAGTCCGTCAACTCTTCTATATCCCGTTGATAAAAACTATACAGTTCAGCTTCTAGCTTTGCTCGATCTTTCACTATGGGAAAGGCCTTTAATAACGATTTTTTGAAATTTTTAAATGTATGTGTCTGGCCTCCGAATTCCCCCAATAAAAATTTGCCTATATTCTTCCACCATAGCGAGGCCTGTCCTCTTAGTGCAGATGTGGTGATGGCAACTTTTTGTCTTTTAGGCACAAGGTAGAGCTGGAAGTGATTTTCAAGGCCTTCTAGAAATATCGCCAACGAATTTTTTCCGTCGAAATTGACGTTTGGCTTGATTGACGCTCTCATTGTCTGGACCAGGTATCCAAATCCTTCCAATTGGCTTGCCATTTCTTGTTGTTGTCCAGCAGCTTCCATCCAGTTTTCGGCCATGTCAGTTCGACAAGTGTTCGGGCGCCAATGTAATGTTGCGCGGCCCCAACCTGCACGCAACAATAGTGGTGACTGCTATGAACTGGAACGTACACAAAGTCTTGAGAAGGGTTTAAATCCCTTTTTATTCAACTTTAGAAATTACAAATGCGTGCTCGTGACGCTCACAAACTACGCCGACCCGGCGGTAAAATAAAAATAAGAAACTAAAAAGTGTTACTAACAAGTAACTAACTACGAGGCTCTCTAAACGTAACTAACCTCACCGCGTTTTACAATACCGCTGATACTTCAGCGGACTCTGAATATCACGTTGAAAGTTTAACAATTGGCCGAGGCAAGCACACAAGCCGAAACGCGTGGTTATTCAATTTCTAACTAACTACCTCCGCGCTCGTGAAGCAAGAAAAGCACACTTCGAATTCGTTTCCTTTCTGTTTAACTCAGAATACTTCCGCTGATAATTTGAATCCTTGCGCGTTCTACTAAAATTTACATACTCTGGCATTGGCAATTCCAGGGGAAAGTAAGGCTTGACAGGAAAGATAGTTTAAACTTAAAATAAATGTTAGTTAAAATAAATATAAACCCTACAACGTGATCAAATTCAGTCGTAGAGCCTTCTACATTGTTCCTTAGAAACATAGTTGGATTTAAAGGCATTGAATCTTAAATGTCTTCCGATATGTTTGTGAAAGGACGGGAGTTGATGATATTTTCAACTTTATATAACACAGTGATTAATTCTTCGTAATCTAGGTTTGTCTTACCTAAAATACTCTTCCGCGTGTCTGTTATAATTCTAATAAGTCTTTCCCACCATGCTGATGTAGTAGGATTAAAGTTCCATTTAATTTTCTTAATCGTGGCGTTTCCCTCCACTTCCTTCCAATTAATTTTCTGGAAAGTTAGTGCTCATAATGTTCTCATAAAGTTAGTGCCATTGTCTGAATATATAATACTTGGTCTTCCTCTCCGAGCTATGAATTTTCTCAGGCGTTGCATAAATGCTTCTGTGGATAGAGTAGTAACAATTTCAATGTGTGTGTCCCGATAAACGGCGCATGTAAATATCACTATCCATGCCTTCTTCTGGCCTCGAAGGTATAAAGGTCCAGCCAAATCGACACCCGTAATCTGGAAAACCGCAGAGTCTGTTACTCTCTCCTCTGGTAATGGTATGGGGTTTATGTCAAAATTGGTTACCTTAAAATGTCTCATGAGGATGGTATTGTTAAAGATGAACTTTTAACATCTCCAAACTGTGGTGCTCATGATGTTTTATTTTCTATAGATGAGATTCGTTATGTTGTGGGAAAATTGAGAAATAAAAGTGCTCCTGGAATTGACTGTATACATGCTGTTATGGTTAAATGTTTATTTAAAAATTTTGAGAAATTTTCGTTCTACTTTATAATAAATGTTTTAGTTTGTCGATTTTTCCGGAAGTGTGGAAAATCTCAAGAGTAATATTCATTCCAAAGGGTGACCAGGCAGTTAGACCTATTTGTTTATTGAAATTCTTTGGAAAAGTTCTGGACAAATTGCTTACCAATAGGTTATATCATTTTTTCTTGGAGAATAATTTTATTTCAAATAGACAGTTCGGTTTTGTTTCGGGAAGGTCAACAAATGATGCACTTTATGATTTAACAAACACTATAGTTCAAAAGAAGAAAGATTTTCATGTGATAATTGTTTCTTTCGACGTTTCAAAGGCTTTTGATTCTGTTACATGGAATTCATTGCTCTCCACCCTTGAGAATTTTAAAATACCTAAAAATATTTTTGCAATTTTGTGTAATTATTTTAATAACAGAAAGGTTGTATTTTCTTATGATGCTGATTTTAAAATTTTTAAAAATGTGTATAAAGGATGCCCTCAGGGCTCGCCTAGTGCTCCGCTGCTCTGGAGCGCGGTTATTTTTAAGTTATTAAATGTTTCTCTTCCTGAATACGTAAATGTGATCTGCTATGCAGACGATATTTTATATGTAGTATATGATGTATCTTTAGAAAAATTAGAACAGCGTTTTCAAGTGGTGAGTGATATTCTAAAGAACTGGGCCGAGGATGAGAAGTTGATTTTTAATTTGCGAAAGACTTCATATATGTTTTTTCCCTAGGGCCGGCAAAAATACTAGACCACCCAGGCTAAGATTTTATGGTACCGTGTTGAAAAGAGTAGATCACATGAAATATTTGGGTGTAATTATAGATGATAAATTAAATTTCGAACTTCATTTTAAAGAAATTCAGAAGAAATCTGATGCAATTTTATTATTTTATAAAAGAAATTTTCCAAAAAAAAAATATTGATTACTAAAAGAAATATACTCAGAATGATTTATAATGCTGTTATCATACCTATAATAATGTATGGAATAGGTAGTTGGAGCTCTAGGGCGGCGGAACTCCAAAGAATAAGGAATAAGTTAATAACAATTCAGCGGCTCTGGCTTCTGTCACTGACTAGGTGTTTCAAAACTACTCCATCCGAAATTCTCTGCATCTTGGCCGGCACACCGCCTCTTTCTACATTTTATAGGTATTATTACGATAAATTTTTATTATCTACTAATAAGATTGATTTTATTCATTATGAGGAATTTTTTGCTTGTTGTACTGCTTTTTATAACTTGGATCCTTATTGTATACACCCTGCTAAAAGAGTTATTATTGATTATGAATTTCATTTTGTTGAATTTGGTGAAATTGACATTTTTACAGATGGTTCTGGAATCGATGGTAAGATAGGTTTTTCTTATGTTGTATATTACTATGGTACTAAAATTTACAATGATAAAATTAAATTGGAAAATTTTAATTCAGTGTTGCTGGCAGAATTGACAGCTATTTTTTATGCTTTGAGATGGATAAGGGATAACTTATTTATACATTATAAAATATCAATTTATAGTGATTGTCTGTCTGGTCTCCAGGCCTTAAAAAATTACGAATGTAAAAACTCATTAATTGTTGATATTAAATGTCTCTATGAAGAAATCACCAAAATTCATGTCGTGAAATTTAAATGGGTTAAGCCCCATGTTGGGATTTTGGGTAACGAAAGGGCCGATGTGTTGGCCAAGGAGGCAGTTTTGGGCGAATCCGGGGAGTGTTCCATTGTCCAACCATCCAGAAGAATTCTTGTAAATAAAATAAAACAATTTTATATTGATATGTGGAAAAAGGATGAGTCTGATAGAAAAAAGGATTACAGTTATAATTTGATCCCTACATATAATAAATGTATTTCATGCTGCCTGGATCTTAATCAAATTATCACAGGACATGGACGCTTCCTGGAGTACCTAAAGAGATTCGAAATGAGTTATGTTATAATTGTGGAGTTACGGGTTCAGTTAAACATTTTGTAAATGAATGTGATTTAACTTATGATAAAGACAAAAGTTTGGACATATTAATACATTTACTGGAAAAAACACTGAATTTGAAGTTGCTAGGGAATTAATGAATTTTATTAATAATAATCGTGTTAATGTCGGAATTTTGATTTAACATGTTTTTAGTATTTTTATGATAGAGCATGGTCTGTGTCTTGTGTTTTGTCCTTTTGTTTAGTTAGTTTCTAACCATTCTATTTATTTTAATTATTATTGTGCCGTTAAGGTCCATTAGGTATTTTATTATGTGGTTTTTAAATTGGCGCCCCCCTGGAAAAGTCATAAAATCAAATCGATTAGGTGGACGCGGGGATGCGCCTCTTTCTGAACCTTAAAATGTCTGCAGCGACCACAGTTTTTTATCACATGACGAACTGTACGCCAGTTTTTGAGAATCCAAACGTGTTCTCTCAGAATTGTCATTAAGACTTGAATACTTGCATGGGAAATTTCCTCGTGTTTTTCTTAGATTAACAGGTTGGTAATAACTTGGTTGGGAGGAAGAATTATCTGAAATCGAAAATTTCTACTTTCGTTTCTCTGAGAGATTTTTGTCGTAGTTCGTATGAGTCCTTTCTCATCCACAAAAGGTTGCAATGATAAGACTGTTTTGTCTTCATGAGATTCAAAACTTTCTTCTTGGATTAATTTTAAAAGAATATTTTCTGCTTCTGCATATTCCGAAAAAGTAATGTTACCAAAAAACGATCTTTAGGTACATTTCTCGCATTTTTGCAGAATCATTTTATTCAAGCTATCATCCTTACTATCTTTTTATATGAAGAAAATCTGTTGTAGAATAAATCCCTTTTATTTAAACGTTAGCAGCTGTTATGGCGCATTTTCATTTTTCCGAATTTATTACAGATTCGTCGGGTTGCACTAGTTCATAATAAATGTCAATCCTTAAGTTTTTATTCAGCCAATCTGGCCCGTTCCACCACTGAGCCTTCACTAATTGTCCTACTGTACATCCTCTTGAAGCTATATCTGCTGGGTTCTGTGAACCTGGAATGTGATACCAATCATTTATGCTACTTAATTTTCTAATTTCGTTTACTCTATTGGCCACGAATGTAGACCAAACAGCTTCTCGTTTAATCCAACAGAGAGCATTGTTGGAATCTGTCCAGTAAAAAGTTTTAATATCCGTTAAACCCTTATCACATTACGATATTTGTTGCCGAAACAAAACGCTTGCAGCAACAGTTCTGAAAAACGGCCTTTGGCGAAATAGGGTTACCATCTTCACTTAGTAAACAGGCTGAAAGCCAAACAAGAATCAGTTATCGCTCAGATTGGCGAAAGTGACTTTTCCTTTGAAGTGACGTTTGCTTCTTCTGTGTTGTTTTGTATCGCTCACACTCTTTTCGTTTTAAACTTTATTGTTAGTAATGGAAGATAATAGAAAGGTGATTGCTATCAAGATAATCACTTTGATCTCCACTGTGGCACTTCAAGTAACAGATAAACACACTTCTGGTTATAGTAATCAATTACAGCAGTAATAGCCAAATTCTGTATACACTAAAAATAGTTTAAAACGTGTGCTGGTAAAGTCTATTTATCAGACATTATCTAAGTGTATTTTCTGTGCTCTGCATTGCAATGAAAATTTGATGGCTCACTGGAAAATTTGTGACATGGTGACCACCTTCTGACCTTGACTAACTTTATGGCTCATAATTACTGTTCTGTCCATTCAAACAAACAAACAGACAAAAAAAAATACCTTTTATGACAAAAGTCCATATGGCTGATATTTACATTCTCACAGCAAGCAGATACTATTTAGCAAAATGAAGATCAAGTAAAGCATATGAATACATGAGCAATCAAACATGTGCGAGTTGTTTACTGTCCCATAGAACACTCGGTAATACACCTAAAACACATTAATTATACCAACTCTAGAAATTAGGTGGTGCACATCACGAGTTTGTTTTATGTGATTACGGCAAAGCCTCGAGGGATATCTGCCTAACAGGAGGATTCCTTTGTTGAAGATTTTTTAAAACTGGCTCGTATACCAGTTACAAATGGGGCAAACCAAGGAAACGTCATGTAGCCAGCCCGTTCGCGGCATTCTAACCTGAGACAGAACTACCAGTGTTCAACGACGTTTCGGCCATTAGTAGGCCCGTGCACTTAATTGGAAAGTGCAATTCATTATGTAAACAGACATGAAGGTGATAATCAGTAGTGCACTGTTTTAAGTAATCAAATGTCATAAATGCACAGCTGTTACATTTACATTTCTTATTATTTATTAGTCATGTTTTTATTACGTAGATCATACGTATGATATAATTATGAATTAACCCAATAACAAAATGTGTACACTCTTTAGTACTCAAATACTCATCAATTATTTTTCAACTGATTATTACATACCCATAATAATTTGCAAAGAACTGATAACTATAGTTGCTGCCAATTACATAATCGTTATCTGAATTAAAAGCAACTTCAAATAAACTTATTGGCAATGTTCATTTTTGTATTCATACATACATATATATACACATCTAATCAGTCATATATTTACATACAGATAGAGAGATGCGATGGTTTAGAAGTTGTTAATATATATTTATTAGTATTAATGTAATGAATAAGATTTATATTAATGAATGTATATACAAATGTTTTTCATCATGCATAATAATAAATTCATAAATTTCCAATGATTCAATATGTAGCATTTACAATAAAAGTATAGTTTCTAATGTATTTATAATCCAAAAAGTATTTCATTAATAACATGAAAATAATAGACAAATTTAATGAGCATTCTCATTATTACATAAGCTATGCTTTTCTTTTTTTATGCATCTTTTATGCTGTTTAAAATGTGTCACTGATTATGCAATTAACAATTTAAAAGATAAGTAATTAGAAAAGCCGCGCATATACAAACGGATTTTAAAAAAAAAGCTATTCAACTTAAATTTAAGAAATAAAATTCTATTATATAACAGTGATAATACACGATCAGCACGAAATACGACAAATTTGGCGAACTTTTGGCGACGAACAATTTGTAAACAAATCCGAACTGCAAGAAGGTCGTAAAACACTGTCAACTCTGAAATTTCCACAATTATATATTTAATGAATATATACACATTTAAAAAATGATTCAGGCAGTTGTATTACAACAAAATAGCAATAATTAAATCGGCCTCTATTTCCACCGTCCATCACTTCACAGTGAGAGCCATCGCCATATTGAAAGTTGCCCGTGATCCTTCAGAAACAGAACTTTCGTCTGATTGGTTGAACGTTCGAGGAACACTTCTCCAGCCGGAACATTTTCGGACAAATTTTAAAATGTTGCTCGTTGCCGGGACAGGTTCCTCCTAGCTAGACGAATCATTTCTCGGAAGCCTGCCGCTTAAAGCCGTGCTACTAGAATCTCGTTTCTCGGAATTGTCCTGGGTAAGCGCGCGCGTCCATAGAAGTGATAGTTCTCTTAGATGTAAGTCTCAGCTAGATCTTACCACTGCAGCTAGTCGAGCATCAATTAGGCAAGCTAATAATTCTAAGCGAGGTATTGTTGTCATTCTCATCGGAGCTATTCTGAACTTAGCTTGCAGTAACTGACAATGTGCGCTTTCATTATTTTCTATTCTGATAAATATGCATGTTGCATAGGCCATTTTGCTGGCATCACAGAATGCGTGCAGACTCCATTTATCAGGTTGATAAATTTGAGAGCGTTTCTCAATCCAACGAGGAATTTTAATATCTTTCAATTCAAGAATTTGAATCTTCTCTAGCACTTCTTGATCCCACGAGAGATTTAATCTGCAACATTCGTGTAATAATAATTTCGGCAGCAGTGTCAAAGGACCAGAGAACCCAATCGGATCGAAAATCGCTTGTGCTAAGGATAAAATTTTCCTTTTCGTTACTAATGGTACTTCTTGAGCAGAAAATGTTTTTGTGTCACAGCTGAGAGTATCTTCCTTTACGTCCCATACAAGACCCAATACAGAAATACAATTTGTTGTATTTTCGCTTGCCTTTAAAGAAGGTTTCAGTTTATGAGAATACTCCAGGATCATCATTTTTTTCAGGTGCATTGTACTGCCAGTCCTGAAGCTCAAATTTAGCATCTGACATTATCCGTTTTTCCAAATTCATAAACTTCTCAACTTCTTCAAAACTGTCGAAACTTGTCACTCAATTATCGACGTAAAATGATTCTTTCAATTTCCTGGATATTTCTTGAGTTTCCTCCTCCCCATTATCCAAGTGATATGTACCTAATAAAAAACGGCTTGAAGTTACTCCAAATGGTACTCTGCAATGTCTATAGATCACTAAGTTATACGGATCGCCATCTTCATACCACAAGAACCTCAAATTATCTCTATCTTGCGGGTTCAAATTTATCTGCAAAAAGGCTTGACGTATATCAGCTGTTATTTAGTATCCTTTCAGTCGAAATCGTAAGAGTATAGAAGGTATCAGTTCTAAAAGATTAGGTTTATAGGTTTGATTTATCAAGAATTGTGAGAAACAAAATTCTTCTCATGTGCTGAAGCTTCGAATACTGTGTGGCGTTCCGACAGATACTTCAACTTCTATTCATGAGATGGCGCCACGTGTAAAATCCAGTTCTTAATCGGAGCAGCAAAGCGACGTCATTACTCTCAGACTTCTCGTCAGACAACTGTACGCGACGGTAGCATGAACTGTGTTCCGAGCTCTGCGTTGATCTCTGCAATGTAATTTAAATTGTAATTTAGTACTTAATATATTCTTTTGTTATAGGAGATAGTCTACTCTTATTTTCTTTAATTATATCATGCATTAAGCACACGACCACCAAAAGTGGTGACCTTTTGACTGAGCACGCTACTGACAATGGATTTTCAACGACCTTAAGCCACGTGCATCCAAGGCATTCTAAAAATAACAACGAATATGGACATTAAACGTATGCTACAACGTACCCCTTCAATTATTTCTAGAAGTATTGATAAATATTGCTTGTGTTTTTTTTCAAAGTCGTGCATATCATCGCAAGGAGCTTCAGCAAATCATCAATGTGATCTGTTCCGTTTCGCTGACTTCGCCAGTCGTGCAATAATTCTTCGATCATTCAACTTTTGTGACAAATGTGATACAATAGTGATTTTCGCTAAATGTGCTACATCAATAATTTTTCTGCAACGTGCTACGGCAAAATTCTTTCCTCAGTGTTGGAAAGTAGTGAATTTTTTTCCCATGTGCTACAGGAGCGATTTCCTTTTTCCTTCGAAAGTGCCTTAGCAGTGTGAAGTGGTGATTTTGTGTGTGCGCAATACAATATGAACGCATCATTTTTTTTCCTCAAATAGAGGTTTCTTTTCAAATGCATTTCGGTAAAATATTATTTGTGTGTGTAATTGCTGACCCTGTCTTATTTGTGTGTGTATCGTCACGTAAATGTTTTCTGCATGGTTAAAATATTTATTGTTATCATGGTAAAATATCAATAGTGTATCCTCATGCTACAATATTTTTTGTGCTGTTAAGTGTTTATTCATTAAAGTGAAAATTATCTATCAGTATGCCCGACGATATTTCACCAGAGCCACAAATCACACGCGTTGCGGTGAAGCCACCGCCTTTCTGGAAAAATAATCCGCTCGCATTAGTGAGGATTCTACAAAATTCAACCATGTAGTTGCAGCAATTGAGTCTGATATTCTGAATTCAGTGCATGACTTAATTCTCAAACCACCTGATTGTGATAAATACTCCAAACTGAAACAGCGTCTCATTGAAATCTATTCAGAAAGTGAATCTTCAAAAATACGTACTTTACTACAAGGACTTGAACTTGGAGATCAGCGACCTTCATACTTGCTGTCACGAATGCGTGATCTCGCAGGAAGCCATTTAGTGACGACTTGTTGAAGTCACTATGGCTTTCGCGTCTCCCTAATAACATACAAATAATTCTTGCTGCTTCCAATGAAGATCTAACCCGTTTAGCAGCAATGGCTGACAAAATTAATGAACTTGTTACTCCAGCTTATGTTAGTGCTGCTAATGCTGCACCTTCCAGTTCATCCCTCGAACAACAAGTGGCTGAATTGACCAAAAAAGTATCTGAACTCTCTACAAGTCTTCATGCTTCACGGAGATACAATCGATCAAATCAGGGCCCACGTAATAAATTTCGTGCTCGAAGCAGGAGTCGATCTCGTCACAATACTCGAACGCAGTACAAAGAACCCACAAGTGGCATATGTTTTTATCATATGAATTTTGGCGCTCAAGCTCGCAAGTGTGCCCCTCCATGCACTTTTGAACAAGCGGGAAACTAAATGGGCGGTCTTCTGCAGAACAACAGAATGTCCGCCACATCGACAGAATAGTACTGGCTGATCGTTCAACTCAGTTATGTTTTCTAGTAGATACTGGAGCTGACATATCAGTGCTCCCGAGAACTAAAACAAATGCTCACCAACTTAACAAACTTGTACTGTATGCAGCCAATGGTACCCAAATTGCAACCTACGGCACCAAACTATTGACACTTGATTTAAACTTGCGCCGGACTTTCAACTGGCCTTTTATTATTGCGGATGTAACTCAAGCAATTATTGGTGTCAACTTCTTGACACATTTCCACCTTCTAGTGGATGTGTAAGAATAATTGCTTAATTGATGCTACAACTCAGCTGACATCACAGGGCCAAGCTTCTCACATATCGAACGTACCTACCAACATAAGTGTTGTATCGAGCAGCCCACGGTTTCATCGGTTATTAGCAGAATTCCCTGACATTTTAAACCCATCTAAATCAGGGCAGCATACTCATCAGCCAGAAGTGTATCATCACATTGAAACACATGGCCTACCTGTATTTTCCAAGCCTCGTCGTCTTTCTCCAGAGATGCTAAAAGCTGCTCGCAAAGAATTTGAATTCATGCTAGCACAGGGAACCATTCGCCCATCTAAAAGTCCATGGGCCAGTCCACTTCACATGGTTAAAAAGTCTAATGGTGACTGGCGGCCTTGTGGAGATTATCGTCGACTTAATGCCGTCACAGTCCCTGACAGATATCCAGTTCCAGATATCCAAGACTGTACCCATCTTTTTCATGGAACAAACATATTTTCTACCCTCGATCTTGCCAGAGCATATCATCAGATCCCAGTGCATGCTGAAGATGTGCCCAAGACCGAAGTGACTACACCATTTGGTCTCTTTGAGTACTTATATATGCCATTTGGCCTTCGCAATGCTGGCCAAACATTTCAGCGTTTCATACACCAAGTACTGTCTGGCCTCGATTTCTGCATCCCATATTTTGATGATATCCTGGTTGCATCTACAGATGCGGAAGAACATTTTCAACATCTGCGTCAGATTTTCACTCGCCTTAAAGATCATGGATTAAAACTAAATCCATCCAAATGTGTACTTGGTCAACCCTCAGTTTCCTTTCTTGGATGTCTTATCACCCAGAATGGAGTCAAACCTTTACCGGAAAGAGTCAAAGCAATTAACGACCTACCTCAGCCGAAAACCATCTCTGAACTGAAGCGTTTTCTAGCAATGTTAAATTTCTACCGACGCTTTCTGCCAAATGCCGCAAAAACACAAGCCTGCCTACATGAGTTTCTGAAGAATAGCAAAAAAACGATCAACGAGCTGTCCCTTGGACTGAATCTGCATCTGCAAACACGATCTGGCAAATGCAGCCACACTTTCTTATCACTCACCTAGTGATCAGCTCTCTATAATGGTAGATGCATCTGACAAGGCCATAGGAGCAGTGCTTCGAACCCATACCACTAAAGGACTTTCCCCAATGGCATTCTTCTCCAGAAAACTTACTACTGCAGCAAGGAAATACAGCACATATGACAGGGAGCTACTTGCTGTGTACTGTGCTGTTAAATACTTCCGGCACAACTTGGAAGGACACGACTTCATCATTTTCACCGATCATCGACCATTAACCTTCGCTTTTAGAAAAAACTCTGACTCATGTTCTCCTCATCAGCTTCGACATCTGGATTTCATCGCCCAGTTTAGTACAGATATCAGATATGTCTCTGGTACTGATAATTGTGTCGCTGATGCCTTGTCTCGATCAAACAATATCAACCTCACTACCCCAGATTTCTCTGAAATCGAAAAAGCTCAATTGCATGATGAGGAACTCAAGAACCTAATCTCAAATCCACAAACCTCCCTTCAAGTTACAACCGCTGCACATTGATCCAACGCTTAAAATTTACTGTGACATAGAGAACAATAGAATACGTCCCTATATTCCTCTCAATTTTAGACGTGAAGTGTTTAATGCCTTGCACAATTTGGCACATCCTGGAATCCGTGCCACCAAAATGCTGATCGCAGACAGATTTGTCTGGCCAGCAATGAATCAAGACATCACAGGATGGACTCGTTCATGTATTAGATGTCAACGGTGTAAAGTATCCCGTCACACTCACAGCCCCATTCAACAATTTAACCTTCCAGCAAGACGCTTTGATCATGTGCACTTAGATTTGGTTGGCCCATTGCCTCCTTCAAATGGTTACACTTACCTCCTCACTTGTATTGATCGGTACACAAGATGGCCTGAAGCCATTCCTATTGAAAATATATCCGCTGAAACTGTAGCTCGAGCATTCATCTCCCAGTGGCTTTCAAGATTTGGCATGCCTACCACCATCACTACTGACCAAGGCCGACAATTTCAATGTCACTTGTTCGCATCCCTCACATCTCTTCTTGGTATTCGCCATATTCGCACAACACCATACCATCCATCTGGAAATGGGATGGTGGAACGCTTTCACCGATCTCTCAAACAAGGTCTGAAGTGCCACAGTAGCACACACTGGACAGAAGCCTTACCCCTAGTCTTGCTTGGTCTTCGCACAGCATTCAAAGAAGACATTGGTAGCACTTGTGCTGAAATGTTATATGGTGCAACCCTCCATCTGCCAGGTGAATTCTTTCACTCAGAATCTACTCCAGTTATCGACCCTCCAACATTCCTTCAACGTTTACGTGAGACCATGAGCAATATCTCGCCAACCCCAGCATCTTCGCATAACCAGCCAAGCTATTTTGTACATCCTGCGCTTGAGACATCTTCGCACGTATTCGTGCGCAACGATGCAATTAAGCCAACTTTAACACCTTCATATGATGGTCCATTCAAAGTTGTCAAACGAACACCGAAACATTTCACCATCATCTGCAATGGCAAACAATCAGTGATTGGAATCGATCGTCTCAAACCAGCATTTCTAATGCAAGATCCAACAACTTCCTCATCAACATCACTTCCGGAAGAAAGCTTACATCCCGTTAAAGAGCAATCTAAAACTACCAGATCTGGAAGAAGGTTAAATTTAACCCAAAGTACTTATAACGTATCGATGGTACTTGGGGGGGGAGTACTGTGGCGTTCCGACAGATACTTCAACTTCTATTCATGAGATGGCGCCACGTGTAAAATCCAGTTCTTAATCGGAGCAGCAAAGCGACGTCATTACTCTCAGATTTCTCGTCAGACAACTGTACGCGACGGTAGCATGAACTGTGTTCCGAGCTCTGCGTTGATCTCTGCAATGTAATTTAAATTGTAATTTAGTACTTAATATATTCTTTTGTTATAGGAGATTGTCTACTCTTATTTTCTTTAATTATATCATGCATTAAGCACACGACCACCAAAACTGGTCTGATTTTAGTAGTGGAAGAATGTTTTATCACTGGATGATGCGGTAAATAGAGTCGGACTTGATCTTGCAATGGAACTTCTATAATACTTTGTAGAATCTAGTCCTTAAAAACTTCTTGATAATTATTCAATTGACCGTTAGCAACAAGTTTATGAACAGTAGTCAAAAGCCTTTTTTCAGAGAATTCTCAACAATTAGAAATTGGCTGATGTGTCTCCAACCACGGCAGTGATACTGTATGTCTACCGTCTTCAACTCGTTTTATAGTTTCGGAAAATTTATGCAACGTAGCCGCTTGCAATTCTTCTTTTAAAAGGCTTTCTGGTTGATCGGTGATACCAATAGCTTCAAGCTTCCAAAGATCGGCAACTGCACTTTCATTAATGAACAAGGATAAAGCAGAAATAGCACCTTCATGTGTATACACATTTGGTAATTTTCCTATTACTGTCCACCGTAAATAAGTTTCAATTGCAGTTAATCCGCATTTCAATTTCCTCACTCTGCCAGTCATCCGCTTCCCAGCAATGTCTGCCCCGATAAGAAGTTGTATTTTTGTAGGTTGCAGTAGAGGATCTTCCTCCTTATTGTAATTATTCAGCCATATTCCTTGTCATCTAAGCTCTTTAATCCACATTCACTGTATTACACTTTTTACAGCAGCAAATATTTCCTTTTGATCATTAACTTCAAAATTACATTTATAAGTACCTTCTATATTACTTATTATCACACGATATTTTTAATGTTCCTGCACTAATTCTTTACCTCTCAAAGGACTATGTTTCATTTTTTCTTGACCCACTGGTTTATACCCCATATCTGATGCCAGTTCATTCGTAATATATGAACTTTGAGACCCAGTGTCAACGAGGGCTCTAATAAGCTGTTGATTCTGATTTCCATGAATTTGAACCTTCAGATTTTGCATCAGTACTTCAGGCATACTTGTCTGATTCGTTAGAGTATGCCCTGTAATTTAGGCCTTCTGATCATGTTTATCCTTTTCGGTTTCCCTGCACTCATTTACGTTGGGACATATAAGCAAATAATGTTTGTTAAAACACTTTGTACACTTAACAAATTTTCTACAATCTTTAGATAAATGACCTGTAATTAAACAAGTAAAGCACCCACCTTTCTTTAACAAAATATATTTTCTTTGATCTAAAGACATACATGTAGCGGATTTACATTCTATACAGTCGTGGTTCTCACCACAAAAAGTACAATTTTCCCTTTTTGCAGTTCGTTGTTTAAAAATCCCGTAGCTGTTGGTATTTCATTCCGCCCTCCATGTTTATGTTTCGGAAATGCTTTCGTTTGTGACCGACATTCTACATTAAACCCTTGTCTGACTATTGTTATTCTCTCTTCACCTTCAACTTCGTTCTTCAGAAATGTCATCAAAAGTTCTAATTTGTTTGTTGAAATAGCTTTGTCAGCTGAGGCTAAATTTATGTCCCATATTCTCAAAATATGATCGGGTAAACAGGCTTCAACAAGAGGATACAGCATAGCGGCATATTTCTCGGTTGTAACCTTTAAACTTTCTAACGCACGTAAATGTGTTTTTATTTTATCATACAGTTTAAACACAGAAATTTTATTCGCAGAATTACTACTATTTTTCATCACTAATCCCTCACATAAACTTCAATCAAATGATCGTCTCTTCCAAACCCATCTTTCAAATATTCGATAGTTTTAGTATAGTTTTCAGAAGTAGGTGGAAAACTCTCTACAAGATCTCTAGCTTTAGATCCAGGTTCAGTACCTTGTAATAAGTACTGATATTTATCTTCAGGGTTAATTTCCTGATCTTCATGAATTTTTCTAAACTGGCCCCAAAATCCCAAACATTCTTTTGCTTCGCCATTAAACTTTCTTAATTCAATTTTAGGAAGTTTAAATTTTCTTTTTAACACCTTCATTTTTATCTTTAGGTAAAATAATAATTTTTCCCTTTCACTAAAGTTCTGTTCAAGTGTAGTTACTTTCGTTTTAAAATGTATAAATTTATCATTGTATGATTCACTGGTTTCGATTTCTTTTTCAAATTCTTCATTAGAACACTTGGTATCTTTACTATTCAGTAACTCTAATACCTGTTTATCCAAAGTATTTATCTTTTGCCATTTATCATCAAGTTGAGCGAAAAGAACTGTCATCTTATCTAAATCTAATGTATCTTTAAAAGTTCATCTAAATTATTCGCAGTCTTAGTAAAATTTATTCTTAAACGACCTCTAAATCGTTTAAGTTCTTCCATAATTGAAATCAAAAGAAGTGTTATTACTGTCCGTAAACCAAATTCTTAATAAATAATTCAAAGTTCAACAAATATTCATTATAGAATCAATCATTCAATTTTAAGAGTAATACTTTCTATTTAATATAAAAACTCAAAAGTCTCTATTTCACTGTAATAAATTTTGAATTAAAGCTACCCACGTGCTCTCGCGGACACCATTTTTGTTACGTTACGTAAAAATACAAAATATCAAATTAAAATTTACTTTGTACTTACGTTCAGTCCGACTGTCGGGTAAATCAACTCTTATCAACTGTGTGTATAGCATCGCGCATTATATGTATTCCTTAACGTATTCTATTTAGTGTATAGTAGCATTTATCTTGTATAACGTATCTTATACCCTGATTCCTATATTAATACATAGCAACATGTGTATTGTGCCCTGTGCACCATTATTCTACCTCGGTATCTTGTGCATTTAATCATATGCATCTGCGTATTACGTTTCATAAGTTTGGTACCTACAGCGTGTATAAGTACTACATGTATCATGATTACTTCACTGTTTTCTATACTATGTATACTATTGTCACCATGTTTTGTGTATATTGTTTTGTGCCTTTGTGTATAGTATGATTTTATGTTGTATTTAAATATTTTGTATTTTATTTCTCCCTCGATGTATTTGTGCATAGTATGAGTTTATGTATTATATTTATGCTTTTTGTATTTAATTTTTCTCTTTATGTGTTGTTTATATAGCCTTGCAAATGTTATCCAACCTGCAATTGTATCTCACACCCCCTGTCTATGTATTACAACTATTAATGCTCCTGTATGGCCATGTATCTTACTATTTTAGATATCAATAAAATCCCGGGGCAGCCTCCTGGGGCTCCAGGGAATTGTTGTCTTTAGATTGGAGAAGGCGAGGAACAAATGCCTGTTTATTTCTGGTAGCCAGCAGGCGTCCCCGCCCTTCGTCACCTATAGGGTAGATCTTCACACATATAATAATGGGAAGCTATTAGAATAAACTTTATTACAGTCTATTTACAAAACATGAACATCACCAAAAATTTGTTACAGTTCTTCATTTGTTTTTACAGAGGACCATTTTTTTCCGTTACTCAGTTCTCAACTGTTTATTTATTTCCAAAAAATCATCTACGTTGCTCGAGCGCTGTTAGTCAGCGCCCTCTGTCTATCAGATCCTGGTTTCGTAACAACCGGATTTAATCCAAACAATTTGGAGTTATGAGCCAATGATTTTTTACATTTAACATTATTCCAACTCTGAAAAAAAAAGGAAAGAAAAAATTCACCTTGTTATCGAATAACACATTGTTAATCGAATAACACATAGCATTACACATTTCATTTTTGGTCACAGGAACAATCACATTATTTTGTGACTTTAAATTACTTATGAATATGACGTTACTCTTAAAAGTTTACCTAAGTCATCAAAGTTCTCTGTTTTTAACACAGGTTGTAGAGGTTGAACACTCCTGGTAATTTTCTCTTCAACACTGTCTACGACGTTAGAATGCAATTTATTTCATCCTGATGAAGCCATGCAGGTCCATGCCACCACACTCAATTTACTGCAAGCTCATTTACTTTAACACCGTATGTGATTTTATCAGGGTGATTGTTTGATCTAGGACAATGATGCCACATGCTTGGGGAAATTATACCTTGAATTCTCTACACTCGATTTTATACGAATGTTTTCCATCGCCGTGGTGAGTTCTTTAATCCAGTAAAGCACAATGAGAGAATCAGTCCATAAGTAAATCTTAGCTTGAGGAAAATGCACACTAACTGTAGTTACAAGCCTTACACTTAACACTGCTGCCATGAGTCTTGGTAAAGATAATTTTCAGGGGAGCCACTCTGCTCTTGGCTATCACTAAACTTGGTACCAGAATATTTTAAGCTACGGAATTTCACGTACACTGCAGCTTCGCATGCACTTTGAGATGAATCACAAAAACAATGTAGTTCCAATGTTTCAGGCGTTTCATCAACATCACGAAAAACCACCGAGGTATCTCGATATTAGGTAGATCACATAGTTATCTGTACCGCTTGTCTTGCAATTCTGGTGGGATAATTTCATCCCAAGCAATGCCTTTCAGCCATAAATCTTGAAATAGAACTTTTGCTTGAATCACATATGGAGCAAGAAACCCAACAGCATCGAATATCTTTGAAGCGGCTTTCAAAACACAACGCTTTGTTTGCTCATGCGGTAGCATGAAATCTATAATGTCCTGAGTATTAAAACAGAAGATATCCTTATTAGTATCCCACTGAAGTCCAAGAATCTTTGGGGGGAATTACAGTCAGGCAATTTAGGAGCTAACGAAGTTATTGCTTATTTGTACTGGTTCTTTAAAATATCCGCATTTGAATTCTATTTAGTCTGAGTCATTGATGAATTTTTCATTATATCTGTCGAAAACGGTCTATAAATAAAAACTATAAAACAAATTAATAAACAGACAATTCTGTTTTCACTAAATGGCACGCGATGAAATGTTATGACTTTATTTATTTATTTTTTTTTTTTGTTATTAACTTTTGGCAACGAGAATGCGCACCAGTTGTACAGAAGAGATGTAAGATGTTGGATGTAATTTCGATTTAGTGTATTTCTGTATATCTTAACATTGAATTAATTGAAATTGAAAGGCCAAGAGGAAGAGATGGAACGAAATAAAATTTAAAATAAACGGCTCAAAAGTAATAGAGAGGGGAATAAAGTTAAATAATTAAATAATTTAAAAAATAAAGGGCCTATAGAAAGGAAAGAAAAAGAAGTAAGAGAATCCCCCTTCAAAAAAAAACCGATTGTGTCCATGAGTAGACATCAAAAGGGGAGGAAGCTGCTGTCATTTGCATTAGATAGTGTCTTCCAGGTGTGTGTAGTGAGTGTGTTTGGTAAAGCTGATTAGATGCAAGGATGGGAGAAAATGAAATATAAAGTATAAATTTTGGCGGTCCAGCCACATAACAGTTTAAATCTAGTATAGAAGCTAACTTTTGCTATGACGGAAAAAATTTAATTTTTTTTTAACATGGAAAACAAGGCTATATGTTTGTCTCTACCTTGAACATTACGGTTTCCAACAGATTCATACATTTTTCAGAAAGCAGCATCAGACAAAATCATAAATCCACACAATATGAGATCAAATCAGCAAAAATAAAAAGGAAAATAAATTACAGAGTTTATTTTAATTTTAATATTGATTGATTTTTTTTAATTAAATATTTTACTTATTTATTAACTTAACCGACCAAGATCGCCTTCGAGAAATTCCTCAAAGGATAGCGTCCCTACGGAATAGTTACCAAAAAAAAACCACATGATTTAAAGCAATTACTAAGTATTTAATGCCAGAACATAATAAAATGAGCATAATAACAATCAACATAAGAAATAAATGAATTTAAAGGTACTTTAGTGACAAATATTTGATTTAGTTTAGAGAAAAAGAGTTCTACTTATCTGAATGTTCCGTCTTAGTGTTCAACAACAAGGAAGATAGGACAGGAAATCTTTTCTAAACATTCAAATTTTTTTTTCGTAAACATTCAATTCGAATTCTGATAACCTTCCTATTAAAGTCCCAAACCATATTGCCCGATTCTGTGGAGATGACGGCTCAAAATGGCTTACCTCTTGGAATAGTTTCGAAACAGCTGTGCATAATAATGAATCTCTAGATAAATAAAATTATAGAAAATAGATAAATTTAATTATTTAAAGGCTCATTTGGGGGAATCTGCTTTGAACACTGTGAAGGGTTTTCCTGCTTCGGCAGAAGCCTATGATAAAGCTGTACAATTATTAAATGATAGATTTGCCAATCCCGAAATATTGATTCAAGCACACATGAACAAGATTATAACTATGTAGTCATCGAAAAACTCTAATGATATTGAAACTTTTAGGAAGTTTGTAGATAACTGTAATGTAAAATTAAGAGGTTTAAAATAATTAAACGTGTCTCCCAAACATTATAGCAGTATTTTATGCCCTATGCTATTAAAACTCATTTGGACTGATTTAGTCAAAACAAGATTTAGTGTTAGAATATAATAAATCACAAGAAATCAAATCTGGTTTGGACATTCAACGTTTACTTTCGTTTCTTACTCTTGCTTTGACAATGCGTGAACAGACATATTCTAATAAAATATCATCATTCGAATAAGCAATCGAAAACAAGATTCCAGACATAATTATCCGCCAGAAAAGAATTTGAAAAAAAGACAAAATAAAAAAGATGTTCCAATTGCGAATGAATTATTGACGGCTTTCACGCCAGTAGGAAGTAATATAGAGAAAACGAAAACAAATTGTGCATTTTCGGATACCATGACTCATACTTCTCACTGTTGCAATGTAGTGATGAATCTTATTTTGGAAAGGGAGGGGGCGCTGCGATCACCGACACAGGCGGTCGCACTTTTGTAGCGCTCCGGGGAAAAAAGTAAATTTTTGCAATAAATTCATATCATCTGGAGTAAATATACTTTTTTCTTTTCAGGATTGTCTTATGCGCGGCAGGGAAGTTTTTATCCCGATGATTGTAGGCTGTTCTACCTTATAACAGTGGATTTCATAGATCTGATATCGAAACCAAGGGCGAATAACTGACTGACTGATAACTTATAGCCAGAATACCACTGAGATCAGTAGTTTATCTGGCTCAATCAAATTTATGCCGGATGGGCATAATAACATAGAACTATCTTCACATAATGTCCGCAGTAAGGAGGAGAAAGACGGATAAAGAATAGGAAGACCAGCAACGCAAGACCTCACTAGCAAGTAACCGGCCCGGTAAAGGCATGACTAAGTAACTATTCACATTCTACACTCATTATGAGTGTAGAATGTGAATAAAACTAGTGAATTTAAGAAATGCACAGTACAATAAATGAGTAAGATTCAAAATTAAGAATGCTAATAAACACATTGGGTACATTATTTACAGGTGGGCACTAGGTGGGAAAGTTCGGGTCCCTGATAAGGTGGGCCGCAAGTGGGCGCAGTTTGGCGTCCTCATTCAATATTTCGTAGGTAAAGATATCAAAATTTTTCATATGGTCACAGTTCAGAGCTTTCGTGAAGAATTTCCTGTTGATCTTATTCAGGTGCTCTTCTAGAGTGTCCAGTTTTAAGTCACAGTGCAGTGTAGCATTGCTCACAAAAAAGTGAGCATGGGTGATAAGCCTTAAGACTTTGTTTTGCATGATTGAAGTCTTTTTATATCCTCCTTGGTAGCCGTGCACCAGGCCGGCGACGCATAAGTCATCAATGGCCTAATTGCCGGGATATAAACTAGCCTCTTTTTCCTGAGGTCTAATCTAGAATAATTACCCAATATAGAGATGAGACTAGTTACAACAGTGAAAATTTTTCTTCTGACCTCTGTTATATGATCTCCCCATTTTAATCTTTCATTTAGCATTACTCCTAAATATTTCGCCTTACTAACTCTAGGAATCTCTTCAGAGAATAAGAAGAGCTTGCTATTAATAGTCAACTGTGTATTTTTCCTCCTTATCAATAATAATTGCGACTTGCTGGCATTAATAGCAATTCTCTAAGTAGTACACCACTTTTCTACCACTGGTAGAAGCTCCTGTAATTTCTTGATTGCATCCGCATAGCACCCAAGAAAGTAATTTCTGCCATTGTGAGGCCTAGGGAAGTCATGAACATAAAATAAATACAGGACGGGCCCTAAAATGGAGCCCTGTGCGACGCCAGCATTCATGGTGCGTAAACTGGAGATGTCCTTTCCAATAGCCACAGTGAATTTCCTATTAGCGATGAAAGACATAATTAGCTGAATCAGCTCTCTATCCATAGGGAGATTTATAAGTTTATAAATAGGCCCCTCATGCCAGACGCAGTCGAATGCCTTCGCCACGTCTAGCATGAGTAAGGCGACATTTTGTTTCTTGTGAAGCGCATCCCCACAAAACTCGACGAGCCGAACCAGCTGCTTCGTTGTTGAAAGCTTTCTCCGGAAACCAAATTGTTCCGGAGGCAGTAATTCAATATAGTTTTTCAATCTGCTGTAGATTAATCTCTCAAAGACCTTTCCTAGTCCCGGAAGCAAGCTAATGGGCCTGTACCCATCTGGCTTAGTGTTATCCTTGCCGGGCTTAGGCAATAAAATAACTTTTGCGATTTTCCATTTTGTGGGAAAATAGCATTGACTAAGACACGCATTGATAATACTCGTGAATTTTGTCACAGCATTGCAGGGCAGATTTCTAAGTGCGTGATTATTAATACCGTCTATGCCAGGGGCCTTTTTGACTTTAAGCTTCTTTGTGATTTCTTTGATCTCAGTGGGGGTAGCAATGGCCATGTACCTCTTAGCAGTGTGGGCATTAAGCCAATCCCTAACAAAGTAGCATGCCTCATTGACAAAATTAATGTCCATGGGCGTCATGTTAGGTCTGAACTGCTCTTCTAAATGGTCCGCAAGGACCGTCGATTTGTCTTTATTATTGAGAGCAACAGAGTTTTCAGTATAAATCGGCTTGTTGCATGTACGCTGCCTTTTCAAGTTACGCATGAACGTCCAGAGAGTGCCATCATTTGGACTAAGATTCTGAATTTTTTCCTCCCATACATCTCTCTTATGCTCATCTTTTCTTTTAATTTTTTTTCTTTTTAATTAATTTATTTAATTTGTTCATATCTCTTTTAACGTGAGGGCTCCATGTAAGGTGCCACGCTTTCCTCATCCTATTCCGGTCCTTAATCATCTCTCTAATTTCCTGTGGCAGAATGCCAGCGTTATTATTTCTTCTCACGTGTCTAGATGCATTTTCAATAGCATTATTGATTGAATCACTGAGGGTATCAACTGCATCATCCATATCTTTCCGCGAGTTCAGAGTATTAAAGATGGGCGGATTCTGACTGAGAAACTTCTGGAACTTATTCCAGTCAGTCGAGTGGATCATTTCATTTTCTGCCTCTTTAGTAGTGCCTAGGTAAGCAATGACCGGTATATGGTCACAGCTCAATTCGTGCTTTACTTCAGTATAAATAGGGATTGAAGTATATGTCAGAAGAATATCAAGAAGGTCTCCATTTCTTGGGTTCTGTGGTCTGTACGTATACTCCTCAGTAACATGCAAGGCAACTGGGTGATTATTTATAAATTCATAGAGGACCTTACCATTTTGGTTAGTTTACGGCACCCCCCACTCGGAGTGCTTTGTGTTGAGATCACCCGTTAGGATATACTTATTATTGTCAGAGAGAAGTTTGGAAAGAACACTTTCCGCCAGTAGTTTCCTGGGCGGATTATAACATGAAATGAAACTCAAATTACCATATTGCTGTAAGTACACTGAGACTGCGACCATCTCATGTCCGTCGTTTCTATCTTGGCTAATCAAACAGGACTGTAGCGAGTTTCGCACATAAAATGCGGCCCCCCCCACCACGGTGACTCAAACGATCGCACCTATATGTGCGGTAATTAGGCAAATTTATACGCACGCATGGCGTGGCAAAAGTCTCTGTTACAAGGGCAATATCAATATTGTGATTGTTAAGGAAGTTTAAAAATTCCGTCAACTTGTTCTGAATGGCATGAGCATACCAGAATGCTAATTTTATGAGATCTCCTTGTGTGGTGTACCTATCCATTAAGATCTTTATTTATGGTAGTTTTGTCCTTATGAGTAGGTGCATTTTGTCCTATTTGCTGTGTTAAAAGAAAGCCGGAGCTCTTAATGACCGATACAAGCTCGGCCAGGTGTGCAAAAACAGTTTTTGCTTCCTTGATCGTGTCTGCATACAAACCAGTAGACAGGGCTTGTGCAAATTATTTATTTTCTATAACACTACTAGTATAGACTTTTGGCTTATCCTGTTTCTTTTTAGGGAACATCTCACAACCCCTAAAGTTCGAGGTGTGAGATTGTTTACAGTTCGCACAACATGGTGGCAAGTCAGAGTTTTTATTAGGGCATTCAAAGGACAAATGTCCCTCTCCGCATCTCACGCACTTGGGTGCATAGTTACAGCCAGTTTGCGTATGATGAAATCCTTGGCACCTATAGCATTGTAGCGTGCCCGATCTACCTTTATAATTTTCGACTTTAATTCCTAGGTCACATAAGTGAGTTTCGTTGTATATATCTTTGGATTTGAGTTTCTTAGGCAGAGTAACTAAAAATAGGGGGAGTTTAATAACCTCCCCTTTTCTTCTGCGCGTAAGTTGCTTAACTGATTCAACTTTGTATCCTAAATCCTCTAACTCTTCTTTATTTCTACCGTATCTGTATCTCTTAAAAGACCTCTTATCACAACTTTTATGTCTTTATCCTCAGGAAGCGTGAAAGAGTGATGTTCCACTTTCGTGTCTTTTAAATAAGTAACAGTCTGCCTGTAATGTTCAGGGTTTCTGATGAAAATTTTAATCCCTTTATTATTCTTATTAAACTCAATGTTTCTCTGTTTAAGAGCCCTAGCTATGTTTTTCCAAGTAGGGTAATCTACTCTAACAGTTATGGGTGGTATCCGTGAGTTTTTCACAAATTCCGCTTCTATGTTTTCATCTGAGCTTGTATTTTGTTTAGACGTACTAGCGTCCGTGTCCATACTATTGTTATCCTCACCATTAGTGGCATTTTCACTAAGTCTCTTCTCCATAGTGTTCATTTGAGTTGCGCCAGCCTGGGGAATATTAGCGTCAGTTCGCCCAGTCGGGCACGTGACCTCATTTGGATAACTGAGTGGACGCGCTGCGTTTTCGGTTCAGACCTACTCGCTGCAGCCTGTTTCTCAGTTCCTTCACGAGATGGCGCCACATTATTGTGGCTGCTGACCGCAAACTCAGAACTCAATGTTTGTGTAATTTTACTACCTATGTCCTGACTAGGCGAGATTTTTAAACTTTTGGGAGCCTTCGGTTTGGGGATTTCGTTTCAAGCTAACATCACCTTCATGTCTGGTACTGTGCTTGTACTGTTCGACAGTAAGTGCGGAGTCATCATCAGCTATGTTCGCAAGAATATCAAATTTGTTTTGCACCTCAGGAGGGTCCGATTCAGTGCCGCGCAGAGTACGTTTCGTACTTTTGGTAACAGCAGTCCAATGCATATCGTGTTGGGAGACATCAGCATGAGGGAAATCAATTTCATTAGACGCTAACCGCTTAGAACCGACTTGCGCTAAGCCTAGTTCAGAGCCACGTGCAGAGTTCAGACTTGCTCGTACTTTATCCGATAGCTTAGGGAGAAGATTTAATAGAAAATCCAGATCAATTCTTTCATCCTCAGTCAAAGGTAAATCCTTCTCTTTGGAAGTTAATTCCGCATATCGAGCGAAAATTAGTTTGACCAGTGACATGTTGATCAAGTCCTTAAACCAGTTCAGTCATCAGGGAAAAATAGATGCAAAGAATCAGTAAAATCGCACTAAGGCCTTTTTACTACTCTTTGGTCACTTAAGACCGGTGAGCAACCTTTTATGTGCTAACAACTGATCGTAGAAGAAAAATCAAATCGACTTGGTAAAACCGAGAGCCGTGCTAAGACAACCTTCACGTGCGACTCAGAACTGCTGATCTAATGGGGTCTAAGGGCGAATAAGTTGCATTTCTTTCAAACCAAATTATTTGCTCTACTAAATTAGCGGTTGTTATCCCACCCTGACCAGTATTTGTAGAATTTTTTTTTCCGTTTTTCGCCTTTTTTAGATTATTTTATTCTTTTATTTGTGTGGATTTCGTCAAATGCCACACCCCAAGCAACGGGACCTGCTTATCAGTAACGCATCATTCATCGGCTCCCCTTCCAGGCCCTTCTAAATGGCTCACATTAGAGGAAAGGAATTTCTTGTGGGGCAAGAGAGGTATATGGGAGAAGGTTAATATTAAGGAACCCTAATTTTTTGCATCAGTTGCTAGTTTTCTTTTCCTTTTCCCTATTTTTTAAAGTTTATTTCAGGATTCACTTCCTTAGAGTTCTTGAGTTATACTGCTAGGATTACTTTATTAGAAATTATAATCACCTCATATGACAATAACAAGGTAATAAAATTTCTCATAATATCTCCCCCCTTTTATTATTATTTTCATTATTGTTACTGTTATTACTATTAATAAAGTAGATCTTATCCATGTAATGTCTATCGCTGACTCGGTACCTTTTTTTTTTATTTCTTCCCCCCTCCAATGTCTTCATTTAATGGATTACTCACTTTCTGAAAAAAGAAAAAATAATGATAATAAGAATAATATTGGTTATGGTTTTGGTATGTATTATTTCCCTTCTCTGACGCGTATTTCCAAACCCTACCCCACTTTTCGAATTTTTGACGTCACGGAAATATCGACTAGTTTCACCTGGCAAGACGGCGTACCCCGCTTTTGAATACTACGGCGCGCTTTCGAAAGAATTTTGGTTCTGAATAGCGTGTTTAGGTGCTAATTGTGAGATTTTCGCAATTTAAATTATTATGAGTGGAAATTTACGCAATATCTTTAGTGAATGGTTATTGTTTATCGCCGTAGGGTATTTGAGGAAAGAGGAGAATAATTCACTGCTGATGTATACATTAACAGTATGAAAAATCTGGAAGGTGATACTCGGCAATAAATGTGATGCATTCATCGCAAAATTCAACGACGCCAGTAAAACAAACGATAGTGTTCGAGAAAATTATCCACATCTGAAGTCGCTATACAAAAATTGTATGTGTGCCAACACAGATATTTTAATTAAAAAAGAAAAAAAACACTTGCAGAAAACTTCAGATCAAGGAATAAGAAAGAATTGCAGTGCCTCTGTGTGCTTAACAACTACGAAGCATTCTGCAGACTTTTATGCCAAAATCAAGGTTGACAAATAGATTAATAAATGTTTCTTTTAGTGTATATATTTCAAAAGTATTAAAATAATTTGGACAGTTGTTTAATTGCTTAAAACAGCAATAAAGTTCATTTATAAAGATATACAAGGAACTTCATAATTATCAAAATATTTCATTGCTTTGGTGAAAAACTGAAATTTACTAAATTACCTAACTTTTATAACATTAAATATCTTTGTAACTGCAGTATTATGCTCTGTTTTATAAAAGCTTAACTACTTTATTCATTTGTTATACATTAAAATATTTTCTGATTTATTTACTAAATGTGTAATCAATTATCAGGATTACTAAATGTGTTAAGAATTTCCATGTGCAGTGTGATTGCATGTTTGTGTAATGAACTTTGATTTTCATGAACGAAAAAGAAATACAATCTCTGAATAAGTACTTTTTCGTTTTCCAGTTCATGTGTTTAGCTGTAAAAGTAAATTCACTTCAAGTATGTGTCTGTGAAATTTTGACGATGTAAATACCGAAATGATTGTACGGTAAAAACTCAACTAAAAAAATATCCGGAAAGCTCTTGAAATTTTGGATAGTCGAGCATATAAAAAATGAAATACTGTAATAAGTGAATGGAAGAATAAACTACTAGTCTAAAATCATAAAAACAGTTCATCTTATTTGCATCAACTTGACAATCAAAAGCCAATATTTAATATTATGCACGATTTTGAAAAAAATGTATGCTGCTGATCTTTGGATTATGATAACGGGTGATTTTTACAGTGTTTGTTAATGGTTGATTAAGACTGCAAATTGAGACTTTAAATATGAACAACAGTAATCTGAAAATTTTAAGTAGTAATTTTATATCCAACAATCTCTGCCAAATAACTTCCATGTTTTAAGTAATTAAAATATATATTTTTAACCACTTTTTATTAATTTTATAAAGTACATTCTATAATTTAAATTTTACTTTCATCTATTTTAATGTTTGCCATTATAAATTGTATACTACTTTTTTAAGATTTCATAGTTGCTAATTAAACTTCCTTTACAATTTATTTAGTTATTTTATGCATACATTCATATTTTATGTAAGAAAGGGATTTATGTGCAGTAGATATACAGTGAAAATCATTTAACACAAAACTGAGGGGACTGAAATATTTTTTTGTGTTAAAGAATATTAAAAAAAAAAAACATATTTAACAAAATTAAGCTTACTAGAGTACATTTTATTTACATAGATATGTATATATGCAAGCATTTAACAAAAATCGATGAAACAAAAACATCCATAAGAACTTAATGAAATTTAATACAAAATTTTCAAGTTTTTTGAAAAACATTTTTGAGTTTTGGGAAAATAATCTAATATTTTTCTTTGCATTGTCTTTTTTAGCATCAAATTGTTCAATGTCGAACATTTGGTTATTGATTTCACCATTGGAATGTGCGTCTAAATAACTGTCCATACTTTTTATGATGTTCCTCATTTCGGATGATGTGGGAACAGGAACTGCATTATTCATTCTATTTTCGTCATCAGAATCTGCACCAATGATATTTTTTTAGCTTTGAACAAACTCCAAAATAACTTTGTCCGCCATAATTGGGGCTGTATATTCTTCCGATAGTACAGTAGGTCAGTTCATTAATACAGAAACTTTCTCAAACATTTTATTAAGTGTTAGCTCAGTTTCAATATCCTACTTCTCTATTTGTTTCGGCGCCAAAGAATCTGATACTTTTGAGAATTGTGTGTAATGAAAATAATTTCCATGCAGTGCAAAATATGAGCCAAACTCACTAATTTTTACTCGCACTGCCATGAACTCGTCACCGAATTCCAAAGCTAACTGATGAGAGATGAGATGTTTGTAGAGGTGAAAAGCGAAAGTAGCGTAGATAAACAAAACTGGCTCGTGTCACAGGGTATTTCAAAGCCAAATTAGCCTCTTTTCTACGAAATATGTGAAACCACCTCTCTTCGATGCCAGTGTTTCTATAATTTGTTCATTTCCAGAAAGGATATCTTTTCATATTAAGCGATTTTTATTTCGTGTTAAAAGAAACAAAATGCATGAAAATACATAGTAGTTTGTGAGGACTTGCATTATTTCGTGTTAACCGATATTTCGTCTTAAGTGCTTTCGCGTTAAACATATTTGTATACAGATGCGTTTGGACTATGTATATACAAATAATTTTTTAATAGGAAAATTTATAAACCTTCCAAAAATTTTTTTGCATTATGCTGCTAAAAATTGATCAGTAAATATATAAAAAAAGAAATTTAGAACCAATTTTTCAGAAAGAATAAAAATTCAAATTCAAATTAACTTGATAAAATTCTCTAAATGCAGAATATCAAATATTCTTTTTAGACTAGTAAAATCTTTTTAAATTGGAAAATGTTTTTAATGATTTTACTTCCCCCCCCCCAATTTCCCTTTGCTACAGCTGTTTGATAAGAGGTTCTAGTAAAGTTTTGTGTTAAGATTATTTTGAACTTTCAACGATTTTACACTGCAGGATTTTTAATTTTTTCTACATTTTTAAGGGCATGTTTTCATTTTTTTTTTTTTTTTTTTTTTAAGATTCTTTTTAGATTAGAAAAATATTTTTAAATTGGAAGATATTTTTAATGATTTTCCTTCACTTTGAGGAGGACTAGAATTTTCGGGTGAACTATTAGATAAAAAATATATTGAAATGGTTCATCAACTGATTCTGGATACAGAAAAGCAAGGATTTTGTTTTAGAAGGGGAAATGTAATTAAATTTGACATACTCCTCTTGACGATATTATGTTGAAGTTGGTTGGATTCCTCGCCTTTCTTGTTCTTTTATACTATTTTTTGGTTTTTCTTGTGATGGTTTATTTTAACATGTTGACTGCCGTGGGGGTCACCGGTGACCGGCACGACTTGACTACAGCACTGTGGTGACCAATAGTAAAATACATAATTAGAATAAATATCGATACTGATAAATTTTTAAATAGTACCATCATTACTATAATGATTTGAAGAATAATAATTCGTAAAAATTTAAGTTATAAATCGCAAAAATGGTATACAGATGTTTGGGGTCGTCGGTGACTCCCAGCATGAAAAATGCATTAAGCATGATTATATATAACATTATGTTCTGCAGATAATATTTCAACATAATATATATCGCATAATAAAAATTTCAAGTTGGCGTCATGGGCAAATCACATAAAATGCGCACGGCAGGCAACGTGTTAGTTTTTACATTTTAAAGTATTCGTATTCTACATTTATAGGATTTAATGAAGATCATTTGAACTTCAATTTTTTAGTCTTTGTGAAAAGTTGGTTCTAAATTTCTTTATATATATATATATAAGAACTCCTACACTCCTAGAAAAAAGTAATTTAATTTATATATTTATTTATCCCACTTTTTCATTTTGAAATATTTTAGTACATGCTTTTCAATATTTTAAAAGTTGATTTTTTGTTGAACTGAAATATGTAATATGAAAAAAGTCTATCAAAAAACATAATTCAACTCAGAATTGAAACAGGAGATAAATAGAGATAATAATAATGTGGGGCATTTGATCCTCTTCCCCTAATAGGCATTTGAAACATGTTAGCGTGTTTTTCCATTCAGCTGAAATGGGGGCCCACCAGCGGCCGAGCAGTAAAGTTGCTGAACACTGGTAGTTCGGTCCGAGGTTCGAAACCCGCGAACGGGCTGGCTGCATGGGCGTTTTCCCCATGTGTAACGTGTATACGAGCCAGTTCCCTTAGAAACTCCTCCACGAAGGCATCCCTTCCCCTAGGCAGATAGCCCTCGTGTGCTTTGTCATAATTAAATACCCACCATTCAGCTGAAATAGTAAACATATAGAAAAATGTCCACAGAAACATAATTCGGCTGAAAAACAAAACAGGCAAAAAAATGGGTTGGCGTCAGGAAACTGATTGATCTAAAACAGGGCTTCTTAAACTTTTTTTCAGTCGTGATCTTTTTTTATCATAGATTTTTCCACGACCCCAAAATATTTATGAAAATTTTGTGGGACCCCATAAGCATTGCAAAAATCCGACATGCGTGAGTCAAACTATCAATTTTTTCACTTGTACTGTAAGATAATATTGCAGTTTTAGGTCATTATCTTTAATTTCTCATTTTAAGACATAGAACAATGTGAAAATTTTAATTAAGTAACAGATGAAATGACAGCATCACGTGCAAAGCAAGTAAAATGAACATTTATGTTATAAAAAGAATGCGTTGAAATATTTTTGTTTCTCTCTTTGTCTGTATTGTAATTAAGTAACAGATGAAATGACAGCATCACGTGCAAAGCAAGTAAAATGAACATTTATATTATAAAAAGAATGCGTTGAAATATTTTTGTTTTTCTCTTTGTCTGTATTGTCTTATCTTTATCTATTTTCAGATACATTGTGTAAAAATATTTGGTAATTGTAAAATTATATTAAGTTTAAGAAATACCAAAACTACTAAAAATGTTTTGCGATTCTCTGCTGTAGATAGGAGTTGTGATCTACAGTTTAAGAAAGTCGTCTAAAATAACGTTACAATATTTGATTTTGCTAAAACATTGGATAACTGAGGCCACAGCCAGTGCAGTTATGGCAGATGTACAAAATTTTGGAATTTACAGAAATATCAAGTAGCATAATTTTTGGAATTTAGGAGTGGAAAAGTTTTTAGAATTTAGGACACACAGAGATTGCATAGCACAACAAAATGTACCTGCTGAAGCTAGTACAGTCAAAAGTCGTTAATCCGGACTCGTCGGGACTTCGGCGATTCCGGATTATCGATTTTTCCGGATTATAGATCATTAGTTTAAATCTCGTAAGATGGCATGCAGAAATTCTAAAATTAAAAATATGAAACCTTAATTTATGAAATAAAGAACAGTTATAATCTAAAGGGTATCAAAATTTACAAAAAAAAGCTTAATATTTATTTGTTTACTTTATTAAACATTTCTTTCAATGTAAGTTATTTTAAGTTGCTTCGTTTTATGTGATAATATTTTCTCTTTAAATCTATAAACAGACACAATTTCTTGTTCAGTTACAAAGTCCTGTTAATTGTTGTGCCGAGAATACCGACTAACTTGTCAATCGAAATTTTTTCGTTTTCATTAACCTCTCTGTCACATTCTTCATGTCTTTATCCATTTTTTACAGCAATTCCACTTTTTGTTTGATGGACATCGAGACATACTTTCGTTTTGTACGATCCTTTGGAAGCTCCAGAATCGTGAAATTCTATTTGACATAATCGAAAGTTCAAGTTTACTTTTATAGTATTGCTCTTACAGTCTGCAAAAAATAATAAGCCAAATCCATTTCGAAGATTAAGGAACAACGCAATCATCAACAGTAACTGAAATAGATAATTAGATAATTTTAGATTATTCCGTCCGTTATACATAAAACGCGCACGCGAAAACGTATTCTGCGCTTGCGCACACGCATATGCGCAGTGGTAAAAGGTCTTGCGCCCACACGTAAACGCCTATGCGCATGTGTCGACGTGGCGCATGCGCAGAAAGTTTTTAGCTTTGAGGTCCGGATTATGGGTGTCCGAATTAACGACTTTTGACTGTACTACAGTGCATGGTTATATTTTTGTAAGGAGTGTATGTCTGAATGCAGAGATGCATTTTGAATCATCATCGCTAAGTCACCAGCCTACACAGCATTGTGGTATACGTCATTCATGAAAATAGGAATAAAATTGATTGCACTTTAGTTAAATAACCTAACTTTTTCTTTGTAAGTATTAATACTGTAATTAGAGAGAGTACTGTAATTGTTGAATAAGAATAAAACACTTGCTTTCTGTTCATCTGAAATGGCATAGATTTTCTAGCAGTTATTCCAGCAAAAGTTTGAAGGAATGAATCATTCTGTATTTAGTTAGATAATCAAAATACACAAGCTATGAACATAACATATTAAACCATAATTCACTTTTCACATTGGACAGCCAATGTTTATCAATTTTCACATAAGTCGTACTTTCCTGTAATTTTGAAAATACTCCATTGCATGCTGTTTGCTCTGTTGAAGACAAACCCGAATTTTTTTTTTTTCAAAATGTAATTGATAACTTGTATTGTTTATTACAAAATTTAAACCTGGGTGTCATGAACAAATTTGTGGGGGGTCACCAAATTCAAAGAAATTTATTTGACAATAAAAGGTATACATAATTTGAAGAGAATTTTGGATGATTTTTAACATTTCCATATTTTAATTTTGATTTTATTGCTTTCCACTTGATTTGTGTGTTATGCTTGATGATTTCCAAACAGCTCATCGAATTTCAAAGCAATTGCATACGCGCAGCTAAGATGTAGTTTTTTTTTCGTCTATCTTAGTAGTGTCTTGCATGTAATTGTAATATGCATCATTTATAAACTATGTTTCTTATTTCTAATCAAATTTGTTGTCAAGTAAGCACATAACATTTCCTAAGTATTGGAAAATTCAGTAGTGTCTCGAAGGATAATAAAAACAATTTTGTTTTAGTTGCAGTTTTGTTCATGATGGCCCAAAATAGATACCCAATGTTCACAAGAGAAACGGGATGGATGGACCAATATCAAATAAACTTTAACGAGAAACTTTAAGAGAAAAACTATTAATGAAAATGCAAACAATAATGAATCCATTGGCTCTCTTTCTACTTCTAAAAAAAATTGAGTAAATATCAAGAAGAGTTTATTTTATACTGTTTTACATGTTGTATTATTAATGGAAAATAAATATCCATTGTGTGTTAAATGAAGTGAAAACTTGGCACATGGAAAGCATGAAACCCGCGAAATTAAAAACACATTTAGAAACGGTACTTTTCCGTTTTGCCGGAGCAAATGATAAAGTCGCCAACAATGATATAACTGATGTCAAACGGAATATCTTCGCTGGCAACCTTTTACGCCTCATTTACAAAACAAGTCGCAGCCATTTCTTATCAGATTGATTGTACTGGCATAAAATTACATAGAATTTTACAAGATAGTTAAATTTTATGCTCTAAGACTATTCGCAGTAACTAAGTCAATTAGAATGCAATCACACCACTCACCCGAAAATATAGAAAAGGCAAAATCAAGGGTTAAATTCATGAATTCTAATGAGAATGCACTAGCGAAGTAAAGCACTGCGGTTTTACATAATTTCTGCATAAACTATTCGTACAAATTGAAATAATTCTTGCATTTAAACTTGTATTCCAAATTAAGATTTAACTTGTCATTAATGTATAATTAATGAGAGAATTAGATTTTTGTAGCGTAGTTTACATGAGATGAGATCAGGTGGGGTCATGTGATACAAACCGACAAATCAGGATGTTGAACCATGAAAACAGTAAATTTTTAATGTCTTTTTATAAATTTATTGCCTTTATTTATTGGCTTTTTACAAAATTTTAAAAGATATTAAAATGTTTATGCCTTCAAAATAAAAAATTCTTAGAACTAACGTTTGTTAACATTTTTTATGTGTATATTGTATGTTGTTGGCAACAAAATCTGCTTGGCGAGATTTGCGCCAGTGAAACGGAAAAGTACCTCAGAAACTAAACATAAAGATTAAGTAAATAAATCTGAAGAATTTTTTTAAGGAATGAGCTAAGAGCATGAAAAATTAAAATGTATTTTTGAAAAAATATACAACAGTTCCTGAGAAGGATTTACAGGCATCTTAAAAGTTTCATATTTAATTGCAAAAAATTTAAAAACCTCATACAATTGGAGAATCGCTCATTCTTCCTTCAGCAATTAAAATGACATCATTTATGCATACAGAAAAATATATTAATGATTTAAAAACAATAGCATTAAAAAAAAGATACCGTTTCTCACAAAATTTCTGTCATATCAGACACTATAGAATACAAAATCCAGTCTTTACTATAAAACTTGATGACACTACCGACATTATAAAAATGTCTCAATTCATCGTTTATCTGAGATACGATTTTGAAGATGATGCAGTAGAATATTTTTTATGTTGTAATATTTGGGAAGGAAAAGCAACTGGAGAGAAAATATTTGAAATTATTAACAGACATTTTGAAACAAATAATCTTACCTAAAGACACTGTGTCGCAGTTTGTACTAATGATGCTGCAGCATTAACAGGTAATTATAAAGGACTAAGAGAATTAATGATGAAAATTGCTCCCCATATAATATTCCATCACTGTATGTATGACACATAGAAAAGCTCTTGTTGCAAATTGATAAAAAATTGCACAAGATGCAATGTTATTACTGCAATTAATTACATTAACAGGCAAGATCCTAAACAGTTATCTCTTTTTAATACCATGTAATGAGATAAGTTATGTATATGAGACATTATTACCAAAGTCAGTTGGTTTTCACACAGAAAAATACTGAGACATATTTTCAATTTGAGAAATATAGTTTACATATTTTTGGAGGAAAAGAAACAGACACCAGCAAGTTCATTCATTAATAATGATTAATTAGGAAAACTAAGTTACATAGTAGACATTTTCTAAAAACCTAAGCATTTTAATACTGAGCACCAATATTGAAGCTTTTAAAACTAAGCTAATACTTTGGCAAGGAGAATTGAACAAAAACAACAGAAACATGTTTTTCAGAATTTACTACAGAAAATAATATAGATTTCTTGTTTAAAACAACATATGATAAAACTGACAGAAAATTTTTTGAAAAATTTCCAAATAAGGAATTAGGTTGGATCTATGACCCATTTTGCCTTTGGTATTTTCAATTCCAACGTATTTCTAAATGAAAAAGCACAATTAAATGATATTTTAAGTGGCAGAATACTGTGTGTTCAAGTGAAGTCTCTAACTTCCCAAAAATTTTAGTTATCTATTGGAAAGGAATATGCTAATTTAAAATGAATGAAAGTAAATTATTGCGTTTCTTACATAAAATTGTACAATAAAACTTTAGCTTATATTTAAAACTTCTAAAATGCTTATGTTACATTTTTCTGTTATATAAGCATTGAAAGTGGATTTCTCACTGAAATAAAAATAATTTTGCTATTGAATTAACATGGAGAACTTTTTTATTGAAATATTTTTCCTCTGTGACATTAGTTTCATCTACTACAAACTAAAGATTAAAGAAATGTTTTTAAAACATTTTGAATTCGTTGATCTATGAAGTAGTAGATTAGTGAGTTTTTATTACATTACTGACAAATATAGTTTTTTAACAATCCAAAAATTTTCGGCGGAGATAATTATTTGTCAAATATGAATGTGTTTTCAAAGCGGAAATAAATAATAAGTGATAAAAAAAAGAAAAATCAGTTAGAACATTCACATTTCGGTAAAAGCGCAGAATAGGCTGCATCAACAAAGTTCAGTAGGAGGAGCTTCGTGACGTCATTAAATGGGTGGGACTCAGCTTATGACGTCACAATGTAGTCTCACATTTACACTATGTGCACTTTCTATTTTCTCTTAAAAATAACAATAATAAATTGTTTATTATTGTAAATTAATATCAAATTCTTTACTTTTAATTTACATTTATAACATTTAAGCTTAGGCGTTACTGATAATAAGTATAATAAATTGTTTATATTTAAAATTACCATGATACAGTGAGCGAATTCTACCAATTATTAAAACGATAAACAACGTCGCAGTCTCTAATAGTTGTATAGCTTCAATATATTCAAAGATTTTTATTAAATTATTATTATTTTTTTTATTAATTTTTTTTATTTATATAAATAAACTTTTTTTTAATTTAAATTCATATTGTGGAACATTTCAATTTTATCATTTTTACAAATTACCTTCTTGCTACGTAACGACATAATTCCTTACATACCAATAATTAGACAATTTTCATTATTTCTAAAAATTTTAAACTTTACATTAATAAAAAAAGAATATTTTTTATTGCATGTGAACATCATTACACTGCTTTCATATCAGTTTATAAAATTCCTAAATCACGCCATATTCTGTGTAGGTATGCTAGAATTCTACACATTAATAAATAAAAAAATCTAATTTCTCAGAAGATCTCTCAAAGAAAATAATATAATAAAATAAATACTACAAACTTGGAACACTAAGTAATGCTTCACATACGCACACACACACATATTATCAATGAACTCATATTATCAAGTGCAATTACGATACCAAACACTACGTATTAAAATATGAGGTAAACGTTACTTCAAGGGTTAAAGTTTACAGTTTTGCTACTGTTGAGTCGATCGTCGAACTATCCATATATATCGTAAGTCGGAAAGCGTTATAAACATATCAAAAAACAAAAAGTTAAAAATACAATTTAAATGAAAAATTATGTATTAAATATAATTCACAATTAAAACAACAATACAAATTTAAAATACACAAATGATATGTTAAACATTGCACATAAATAAAGTTACATTACTCCTCGACATCACGCACAACCTCGTTTTCCCTTTTACACAACGATCAGTATTCCCTCGAAAAACATCAAAGAATTCCACAAACTCGGTGTCCATGTGCTCATTTATCTATTTTCACTTGAAGAAAAATCAGAGAATTGCTCAAACTCGGCATTGCGCACCACATTGGCTTTGCCCATGTGCACATCGATCTATTTTCACTTCAAAAAAATCCCAGAATTGCACAAACTCGGCATTGCGTACCACATTGGCTTTGCCCATGCGCACATCGATCTATTTTCACTTAAAAAAAACATCCCAGAATTGCACAAACTCGGCATTGCGCACCACATTGGCTTTGCCCATGTGCACATCGACCTATTTTCACTTAAAGAAACATCCCAGAATTGCACAAACTCGGCATTGCGCACCACATTGGCTTTGCCCATGTGCACATCGATCTATTTTCACTTAAAAAAACATCCCAGAATTGCACAAACTCGGCATCGCGCACAACCACGGCATCGCGCACCACATTGGCTTTGCCCATGTGAACATCGATCTATTTTACTTAAAAAAATCAGACATTAAATAAATTCTCCATTGCTCATATACTCAGAAATTTACTTTCACTTTAAGAAATCAGAGAATTTCAGAAACTCGCGCGGAACCAACTCCATTGATTCGAGTTGCAAAAAATGTGTCCAGAAAAATTATACAAAACAAAAATAAAGCTGCCAGAATAATGCAACTATCAAACATCCAAACTGCCATATTAGAAAAGCACCCAATATTTTACTTAAGTCAATAATAATAAATGAAACTTACCTTCAGTCCTCTCCTTTTGCAGAATATATGGCTGTGATCTCACTGAGAAATATACGCATCAGTTGGCTGGCGTCAGATTTCTTGTGTTTCCTTCTCCAAATATATTCCGCAAGATAGGAATCAAACTGTCCTTTTGCCTTACTAGAGCCACGGAAACTTCTTTTGATTGCCGCCCAAGTTCCTTCAATACTATTGGTATGCGCACCTGTTTCTGGATCTTTAAAACTCAAGCTATGATTGACTTTCAGGTGCGCATACCCTTCGAACTCGAGATAGTCGTACGCTTTCCAACAATCGGATATAATAATCGATCCTGGTAGAACATTCTCTTTAATGATTTCTAGCAATGTTTCGGCACCTCTGTTTTCAACAACTCTAAAGACGCATTTATCTGTTCCTCTCTCAACCAAACCAAAAACCCATTTTCCTTCGACTCTTTTCCCTCTATGATACTTTTGCTTGCCAAACTTGCTTTCGTCGATTTCGACAATGACACCTTCCCCACCCAACTTAACATTCTCCTTCAAACATAACTCCATGCATACTTCTCTACAAAAACTTTTCCAATCTGTCACCGTATTTTTAGCAATACGTAATTCCGTTCGTATAAAATCATTCCCACACTTACCCAACCACATATAGGTAACTCGCAAAACATCACACATGCTCAATTTACTCTTCGCAAACCAGGAGTTCTTTCGAACTGACCTTGAAATTTGATGCCTACATTCGCCTCCAGTAACTCTGCACATCCACTCAAAACCGTCTATACGGTTTTTTCGCTCTACTAGTTTCATATTTGTTCCACAAATCGGGCACTTATACGATATTGCAATCAAACCTTTCTCCATACACCACTCAATAACGCGCTTTTTGCTTCTTCGCTCCAACTGATTAAAAAAATCCACATTCAGATACTCATCCATTCTGCAGTAAGCACCGAATTAGACACACTCATGAATAATCAAAACATTCTTTAAGCAAAAGAATTCTTTTCTGTATTTTCAGAAGTTACGGTTATAATTTTTAATTCATGCATTCAATATTTTCTAATGATCATTTTCAATCGTTTGGTATTTTAATAATACATTTGTGAGAGATAATTCGTTGCGTTAAATGCTAACAATACCACAAAACACACAAAAGTAGATTTATAATTTAAAAAATCTCGCACATAACATTTTAAACCTACCATTTCAACTCAGTTAAAATATAATTTAAGTTTTCTTTAAATACGAAGCTATAGCATACTTATAACTTGTTTTGAAGAAGAGGCGTAACCAATATTACGTCATAAAAAGGCGTGTCCAAGCATAAGAGATTTGCATAAGAGATAACAAAGTAATTTGCTTTGCTTTAATCTTTATAATACAATACATTTTACAATGATAAGGCAAAATATAATGTGGAATGGTTATGCGAAGATTAGGATAGTACCTAGAGTATTCAGCATTTCGTATAATCCTATACCAAGATAATAATAATATTAAAGTAAATTTAATCTGAATAAAATTTTGTGTTCTTATTACAGAAACAGTAAAATTATGCAATTGCATAAACGAATGCACTTTCAGACAATATACTTAATCCTGTTTACAAGTTGAAGCCTAAGTTCTGTTTATGGAAGGCCAACTTATACTCAGATACAGTGTCTCAAAAAAGTGATGGGACACTTGTGCTTTACAAAAGGAAACTGCAATAAAATTAATTTTAAAAACATGTAACATTTTTTTGGGTGTGTTTTATACTTAAATTTAGTAACAATTATTACATAACATACATTTTCTCAAAATATTAAAATATTAATTTAATAAAAATACAATTGTTTAGAACGGAGCAGAAAATGGCTCACTTAAGTGATGGGACACTTACTTTTCCATCAAATATTTATCCAAAAATTTTACTTTTTAAAAGGTTTTAATATTTTGTTGGATATCCTTTTACTTTTAAAACATGATTTAATCTTCTTGGGATGGATTCGACTAATTTTTTTGTGATTTTACCCCATTCTTCTTGAAGCACCGATTTTAATTGTTGTTTTGAAGAAATGGTGTGTTTGCGAATTCTTGATTCCAATTCTTGCCAAATATTCTCTATGGGATTTAATTGTGGAGATTGTGGGGGTGTTTTTATTATTTCAAGACAGTTATTACAGCAGCCAGAGTCTAACGTTCAAAGCACTGTGCTTGGGGTCATTGTCCTGGTAGAATTTAAAATCGTTATGAAGGTTCAATTTTCGTGCTGAAGATTTCAAATTTTGATTTAAAATGTCAATATACTTGTACCGATCCATTATACTGTCAATAAAAACAAGATTACCAACTCCAGCGGACGACATACACCCCCATACCATAACTCCTCCTCCACCATGTTTTACTGTTGGCACCAAGTTCTGTTTGCGAAATTCTTCCCTGGGTTTTCTCCAAACCAAGATTCTACCGTCAGAACCATATATATTAAATTTACTCTCATCAGCAAATATAACTTCATTCCAGTAATCAGAATTCTTATTTATGTTGGATTTTGCGAAAGCCAGTCTGAGTTTTCTATTCTTTTCACTTAGGAAGAATTTTTTCCTGGCTGCTCTACCGTGATATCCAGTAGATTGAATTACTCTTCTAATAGTCTCAGAATTAACAATTACTCCATATAATGCTTGTAAATCAGCAGCAACTTTAGGAGCACTCATTCTTGGATTTTTTTTAAATATTTCGAACGATAATTCGCTTTATTCCATTGGAGAGCTTTGATGGTCGGCCAGGTCTTCTTTTATCCTGAATCATATGATTCTTTTTATATCGTTTAATGATATTGAAAACTGTTGAATGACTGAAGTTAACTGTTTCAGTAGTTTCTCTAATAGATTTTCCACGTTCATTATGCAAATTAATAACTAATTTTCGAATTCCAGGCAAGTTTCTTTTCGTTTAGTATTCATGGCTGCACAGAGCTACAAAACACAAAAATTCTAAAACAAACTGGAGAGAAATACTGCAGACGATTTTATAAATTATTGGGAATTGCTTTTGAGTAAAAATAAATACCCCAAAAGATATTTTTATTGCTTACTTCAGACGATTTTTGTTGCATAGTACGTAGTGTCCCATCACTTAAGTGAGCCATTTTCTGCTCCGTTCTAAACAATTGTATTTTTATTAAATTATTATTTTAATATTTTGAGAAAATGTATGTTATGTAATAATTGTTACTAAATTTAAGTGTGAAACACACCCACAAAAAATTTTACATGTTTTTTAAATTTATTTTATTGCAGTTTCCTTTTGTAAAGCACAAGTGTCCCATCACTTTTTTGAGACACTGTATATGAGTATACGTATATGTAACTTATATATGAGTATAAGTTGGCCTTGGTTTATGTTACTTCTCGCCCTTCAGCGCATGCTCAAGAATTACCATCCAGGCGAAACTAGTCGATTTGTCCATGACGTCAAAAATTCGAAAAGTGGGGTAGGGTTTTGAAATACGCTTCTCTGACGTATCCGCTTATTACTGCCGTTATTAAATTGTATTATTATTGTTTTTTTTAAGTCATTGTGATAAATTGTAAACTGAGAATAATTCTAAATTTTCTCTCTAGTTTCTACTCCTTACATACCCCTCCCCCAAATATATTATTAAACTAGCTTTAGTTATTCTTTCTGCCGATAGATGGCGCATTTTGTTCAGACGTCCATCTCCCAGCTGGGAATCATCAGCCTCGCCTAAAAGGGCTACGCTCTCAATGCATTCTATTTCTTAATATATGTCATTACACTTACGCCTACTCTCAAAAGAATTGGGCAAAAATTAAGTAGATTACCGTCTACAGTTCATTCTTCCTCTCAGTTTCCTACTTATTTTAAAAATCATTTCATATTTACAAATTGAGAACTCTAGAGATGCTGATTGTATTTGTTCACTTTAAATAGCAACCATTTTACATAAATATGCTACGTAATTAAATATGAAGGTACAATTTGACCCATTTACATTAATTTTGTCAATGAGTCATGCTACTTTGTTAGGGATTGGCTTAGGCTTAATGCACACGCTGATACATGGCCACTGCTACCCCCCGTGAGATCAAAGAAATCACAGAGAAGTTTAAACTCAAAAAGGCCCCTGGTATAGACGGTATTAATAATCACGCACTTAGAAATCTGCCCTGCAATGTTGTGACAAAATTCACGAGTATTATCAATGCGTGTCTTAGTCAATGCTATTTTCCCACAAAATGGAAAATCGCAAAAGTTATTTCATTGCCTAAGCCCGGCAAGGATAACACTAAGCCAGATGGGTACAGGCCCATTAGCTTGCTTCCGGGACTAGGAAAGGTCTTTGAGAGAATAATCTACAGCAGACTGAAAAACTATATTGAATTACTGCCTCCGGAAAAATTTGGTTTCCGGAGAAAGCTTTCAACAACGGAGCAGATGGTTCGACTCGTCGAGTTTTGTGAGGATACGCTCCACAAGAAACAAAATGTCGCCTTACTCATGCTAGACGTAGCGAAGGCATTCGACCGCATCTGGCATGAGGGGCTTATTTATAAACTTATAAATCTCCCTATGGATAGAGAGCTGGTTCAGCTAATTATGTCTTTCATCACTAATAGGAAATTCACTGTGTCTATTGGAAAGGACATCTCCACTTTACGCACCATGAATGCAGGCGTCCCACAGGGGTCCATTTTAGGGTCCGTCCTGTATTTATTTTATGTTCATGACTTCCCTAGGGCTCACATTGGCAGAAATCAATTTCTTGGGTGCTGTGCGGACGATACGGCATTAGCCGTAAAGTCCGCAAACGCACACCATGCAATCAAGAAGTTACAGGAGTTTCTACCAGTGGTAGAAAAGTGGTGTACGACGGGGAGGATTGCTATTAATTCCAGTAAGTCGCAATTATTAATGAGAGGAGGTAAAATACACAGTTGACTATTAATAGCAAGCGTTCTTATTCTCAGAAGAGATTCCTGGAGTTAGTAAGGCGAAGTATTTAGGAGTAATGCTAAATGAAAGATTAAAATGGGGAGATCATATAACAGAGGTCAGAAGAAAAATTTTCACTGTTGTAAATAGTCTCATCCCTATATTGGGTAATTATTCTAGCTTAGACCTCAGGAAAAACAGGCTAGTTTATATCACGGCAATTAGGCCATTGATGACTTATGCGTCGCCGGCCTGGTGCACGGCTACAAAGGAGGATATAAAAAGACTTCAAATCATGCAAAACAAAGTCTTAAGGCTTATCACCCATGCTCACTTTTTTGGGAGCAATGCTACACTACACTGTGACTTAAAACTGGACACTCTAGAAGAGCACCTGAATAAGATCAACAGGAAATTCTTCACGAAAGCTCTGAACTGTGACCATATGAGAAATTTTGATATCTTTACCTACGAAATATTGAATGAGGACGCCAAACTGCGCCCACTTGCGGCCCACCTTATCAGGGACCCGAACTTTCCCACCTAGTGCCCACCTGTAAATGATGTACCCAATGTGTTTATTAGCATTCTTAATTTTGTATCTTACTCATTTATTGTACTGTGTATTTCTTAAATTCACTAGTTTTATCCACATTCTACACTTGCTAGTGAGCTCTTGCGTTGCTGGTCTTCCTATTCTTAATCCGTCTTTGCTCCTCCTTACGGCGGACATTATGTGAAGATAGTTCTATGTTATTGTGACCATCTGGCATAAATTTGATTGAGCTAAATAAACTACTGATCTCAGTGGTATTCTGGCTATAAGTTATCAGTCAGTCAGTCAGTTCTTAATTAATATTTCATTTATGCACACAAGAGAAAAAGAGAAAAATTTGTCTGCTGCTCATTCTTACTCTCAGTTTCTCTATTTATTTATTAAAATTTTATATTTAATAAAGAAAGTTTGCAGAATTGCTTTTAATAATTTTGAGCCTTAAATAACAACTATTAAATGACCTAACCAAGCTAATTATATAAATATGAAGGTAAAAAAGGTGTATAAATCACGTCTCGGTTTATTTATTTATTCTTACTATTATTTTTATTTATTGTTATTGCTATTTATTTTCTCTTCTGAGTATGCTTTTTATTCTGCCGAATTATTACGCAGTTCTGAAAACTTTAACATTTTAGTGAAAACACGGTAACTAAATATTTATTAATTTGTATTATCCTTTTGCGTATATTGCATCTAGTCAATACAACTGTTCTACATACAAACGCCGGTTTAGTAAAACAGTAATATTCCTTTAATTTTCAGTTGTTAGCATTATTTTACATACAGGTGTTTTGTACTGTGTTATATTCAAGCATAATATTTTCAGTACCTCGTGTCCTTCATCTTAGGAAAAGATCTTGCCTTTTCCTTCTGATAAATATCGACTACTGATGACGTGCTGCGAGGACATAAACACTTTTTTCTTCTTTTTCCTTGACTGACTGACTGATAACTTATAGCCAGAATACCACTGAGATCAGTAGTTTATCTGGCTCAATCAAATTTATGCCGGATGGGCATAATAACATAGAACTATCTTCACATAATGTCCGCAGTAAGGAGGAGAAAGACGGATGGATAAAGTATAGGAAGACCAGCAACGCAAGGGCTCACAAGCAAGTAACCGGCCCGGTAAAGGCGTGACTAAGTGGGAGTCATAAAATGAGTGTAGAATGTGAATAAAACTAGAGAATTTAAGAAATACACAGTACAATAAATGAGTAAAATACAAAATTAAGTATGCTAATAAACACATTGGGTACATCATTTACAGGTGGGCACTAGGTGGGAAAGTTCGGGTCCCTGATAAGGTGGGCCGCAAGTGGGCGCAGTTTGGCGTCCTCATTCAATATTTCGTAGGTAAAGATATCAAAATTTCTCATATGGTCACAGTTCAGAGCTTTCGTGAAGAATTTCCTGTTGATCTTATTCAGGTGCTCTTCTAGAGTGTCCAGTTTTAAGTCACAGTGTAGTGTAGCATTGCTCACAAAAAAGTGAGCATGGGTGATAAGCCTTAAGACTTTGTTTTGCATGATTTGAAGTCTTTTTATATCCTCCTTTGTAGCCGTGCACCAGGCCGGCGACGCATAAGTCATCAATGGCCTAATTGCCGTGATATAAACTAGCCTGTTTTTCCTGAGGTCTAAGCTAGAATAATTACCCAATATAGGGATGAGACTATTTACAACAGTGAAAATTTTTCTTCTGACCTCTGTTATATGATCTCCCCATTTTAATCTTTCATTTAGCATTACTCCTAAATATTTCGCCTTACTAACTCTAGGAATCTCTTCAGAGAATAAGAAGAGCTTACTGTTAATAGTCAACTGTGTATTTTTCCTCCTTATCAATAATAATTGCGACTTGCTGGCATTAATAGCAATTCTCCAAGTCTTACACCACTTTTCTACCACTGGTAGAAGCTCCTGTAATTTCTTGATTGCATGGTGTACGTTTGCGGGACTTTACGGCTAATGCCGTATCGTCCGCATAGCACCCAAGAAAGTAATTTCTGCCACTGTGAGCCCTAGGAAAGTCATGAACATAAAATAAATACAGGACGGGCCCTAAAATTGACCCCTGTGGGACGCCTGCATTCATGGTGCGTAAACTGGAGATGTCCTTTCCAATAGCACAGTGAATTTCCTGTTAGTGATGAAAGACATAATTAGCTGAACCAGCTCTCTATCCATAGGGAGATTTATAAGTTTATAAATAAGCCCCTCATGCCATACGCGGTCGAATGCCTACGCTACGTCTAGCATGAGTAAGGCGACATTTTGTTTCTTGTGGAGCGTATCCTCACAAAACTCGACGAGTCGAACCATCTGCTCCGTTGTTGAAAGCTTTCTCCGGAAACCAAATTTTTCCGGAGGCAGTAATTCAATATAGTTTTTCAATCTGCTGTAGATTATTCTCTCAAAGACCTTTCCTAGTCCCGGAAGCAAGCTAATGGGCCTGTACCCATCTGGCTTAGTGTTATCCTTGCCGGGCATAGGCAATGAAATAACTTTTGCGATTTTCCATTTTGTGGGAAAATAGCATTGACTAAGACACGCATTGATAATACTCGTCAATTTTTTCACAACATTGCAGGGCAGATTTCTAAGTGCGTGATTATTAATACCGTCTATGCCAGGGGCCTTTTTGACTTTAAGCTTCTTTGTTATTTCTTTGATCTCACTGGGGGTAGCAGTGGCCATGTACCTCTTAGCAGTGTGGGCATTCAGCCAATCCCTAACAAAGTAGCATGCCTCATTGACAAAATTAATGTCCATGGGCGTCATGTTAGGTCTGAACTGCTCTTCTAAATGGTCCGCAAGGACCGTCGATTTGTCTTTATTGTTGAGAGCAACAGAGTTTTCAGTATAAATCGGCTTATTGCATGTACGCTGCCTTTTCAAGTTACGCATGAACGTCCAGAGAGTGCCATCATTTGGACTAAGATTCTGAATTTTATCTTCCCATACATCTCTCTTATGCTCATCTATTTTCTTTTTAATTAATTTATTTAATTTGTTCATATCTCTTTTAACGTGAGGGCTCCATGTAAGGTGCCACGCTTTCCTCATCCTATTCCGGTCCTTAATCATCTCTCTAATTTCCTGTGACAGAATGCCAGCGTTATTATTTCTTCTCACGTGTCTAGAGGCATTTTCAATAGCATTATTGATTGAATCAGTGAGGGTATCAACTGCATCATCTATATCTTTCCGCGAGTTCAGAGTATCAAAGATGGGCGGATTCTGACTGAGAAACTTCTGGAACTTATTCCAGTCAGTCGTGCGGATCATTTCATTTTCTGCCTCTTTAGTAGTGCCTAGGTAAGCAATAACCGGTATATGGTCAGAGCTCAATTCGTGCTTTATTTCAGTATAAATAGGGATTGAAGTATTTGTCAGAAGAATATCAAGAAGGACTGCATTTCTTGGGTTCTGTGGTCTATACGTATACTCCTCAGTAACATGCAAGGCAACTGGGTGATTATTTATAAATTCATAGACGACCTTACCATTTTGGTTACTTTTACGGCACCCCCACTCGGAGTGTTTTGCGTTGAGATCACCCGTTAGGATATACTTATTATTGTCAGAGAGAAGTTTGGAAAGAACACTTTCCGTCAGTAGTTTCCTGGGCGGATTATAAAATGAAATGAAATTCAAATTACCATATTGCGGTAAGTACACTGAGACTGCGACCATCTCATGTCCGTCGTTTCTATCTTGGCTAATCAAACAGGACTGTAGCGAGTTTCGCACATAAATTGCGGCCCCCCACCACGGTGACTCAAACGATCGCACCTATATGTGCGGTAATTAGGCAAATTTATTCGCACGCATGGCGTGGCAAAAGTCTCTGTTACAAGGGCAATATCAATATTGTGATTGTTAAGGAAGTTTAAAAATTCCGTCAACTTGTTCTGAATGGCATGAGCATTCCAGAATGCTAATTTTATGGGATCTCCTTGTGTGGTGTACCTATCCATTAAGATCTTGATTTATGGTAGTTTTATCCTTATGAGTAGGTGCATTTTGTCCTATTTGCTGTGTTAAAAGAAAGCCGGAGCTCTTAATGACCGATACAAGCTCGGCCAGGTGTGCAAATACAGTTTTTGCTTCCTTGATCGTGTCTGCATACAAACCAGTAGACAGGGCTTGTGCAAATGATTTTTTTTCTATAACCCTACTAGTATAGACTTTTGGCTTATCTTGCTTCTTTTTAGGGAACATCTCACAACCCCTAAAGTTCGAGGTATGAGATTGTTTACAGTTCGCACAACATGGTGGCAAGTCAGAGTTTTTATTAGGGCATTCAAAGGACAAATGTCCCTCTCCGCATCTCACGCACTTGGGTGCATAGTTACAGCCAGTTTGCGTATGATGAAATCTTTGCACCTATAGCATTGTAGCGTGCCCGATCTACCTTTATAATTTTCGACTTTAATTCCTAGGTCACATAAGTGAGTTTCGTTGTGTATATCTTTGGATTTGGGTTTCTTAGGCAGAGTAACTAAAAATAGCGGAAGTTTAATAACCTCCCCTTTTCTTCTGCGCGTAAGTTGTTTAACTGATTCAACTTTGTATCCTAAATCCTCTAACTCCTCTTGTATTTCTACCGTAACTGTATCTCTTAAAAGACCTCTTATCACAACTTTTATGTCTTTATCCTCAGGAAGCGTGAAAGAGTGATGTTCCACTTTCGTGTCTTTTAAATAAGTAACAGTCTGCCTGTAATGTTCAGGGTTTCTGATGAAAATTTTCAATGTTTCTCTGTTTAAGAGCCCTAGCTATGTTTTTCCAAGTAGGGTAATCTACTTTAATAGTTATGGGTGGTATCCGTGACTTTTTCACAAATTCCGTTTCTATGTTTTCATCTGAGCTTGTATTTTGTTTAGACGTACTAGCGTCCGTGTCCATACTATTGTTATCCTCACATTAGTGGCATTTTCACTAAGTCTCTCCTCCATGGTGTTCATTTGAGTTGCGCCAGCCTGGGGAATATGAGCGTCAGTTCGCCCAGTCGGGCACGTGACCTCATCTGGATAACTGAGTGGTCGCGCTGCGTTTTCGGTTCCAGACCTACTCGCTGCAGCCTGTTTCTCAGTTCCTTCACGAGATGGCGCCACATTATTGTGGCTGCTGACCGCAAACTCAGAACTCAGTGTTTGTGTAATTTTACTACCTATGTCCTGACTAGGCGAGATTTTTAAAATTTTGAGAGCCTTCGGTTTGGGATTTCGTTTCAAGTTAACATCACCTTCATGTCTGGTACTGTGCGTGTACTGTTCGACAGTAAGTGCGGAGTCATCATCAGCTATGTTCGCAAGAACATCAAACTTGTTTTGCACCTAAGGAGGGTCCGATTCAGTATCGCTCAGAGTACGTTTCGTACTTTTGGTAACAGCAGTCCAATGCATATCGTGTTGTGAGACATCAGCATGATGGGAATCAATATCATTAGACGCTAACCGGTTAGAACCGACTTGCGCTAAGCCTAGTTCAGAGCCACGTGCAGAGTTCAGACTTGCACGTACTTTATCCGATAGGTTAGGGAGAAGCTTTAATAGAAAATCCAGATCAATTCTTTCATCCTCAGTCAAAGGTAAATCCTTCTCTTTGGAAGTTAATTCCGCATATCGAGCGAAAATTAGTTTGACCAGTGACATGTTGATCAAGTCCTTAAACCAGTTCAGTCATCAGGGAAAAATAGATGCAAAGAATCAGTAAAATCGCACTAAGGCCTTTTTACTACTCTTTGGTCACTTAAGACCGGTGAGCAACCTTTTATGTGCTAACAACTGTTCGCAGAAGAAAAATCAAATCGACTTGGTAAAACCGAGAGCCGTGCTAAGATAACCTTCGTTCTTTTTCCTTCAAGTGTTATTCTCAATTTATGCACCCTCTATTTCTTCAAATTCCAATTCGACATAGCCACGCCTTCCCGCCATCTTGGGTTATCAACTCGAACTGCCAATGTCAACACTTTTCATTACGCCGTATCGGCGAAGAGTTTACCGCTTGAATTTCTTTAATTTTTTATTAGTTTTATATTTGCAAGCGTCTCAGGGCAATCTTCCAAAACTATGGGTAAAAGCAGCGATGTTCACACCGTCTGCATCATCATGTCACAAATACAAGTTATCCTACTTACGCCCACTCATTACTACCATTTTCTCTATTGGAAATTTTTGGTTGCCTTTTTATAAAATTTCCCTTTAAATTTTTTTCCCCTTCATAATTTACCTTAAAGTATGTTACAATTCCTTGCAGGTGCCGATGACCTGTAATAGTTCATAAGGGAATACGGCGTCTCATACACCATTTTTTTTTAATCCGTTGAAGGCGTGGCCACCTTTTAGGAAGGGCCTATTTATGTTTATTTTTATTTATTTATTTTTTACGTATTCCTCGTTAATGACAAATCTTCTATTTACCGCTTGTTTACTTACTTATTTCTCCTCCCTCTTACCTTACGTTTTAAAATACTTTTAATCAACATGAATTTGCTTTTAAGAGGTTTTTCTGTCTCCCATGAAGGTGCGGCTACCTTTGATGGGCGTGGCCTTCTGCCACCTTCAGGATTCTCGATATTGTTACAGCATCTGCTGATGCTCTTTCATTGATCTTACCCCGTTCCTTCATTCAAGGTACAACTAGCTGATATCATTATACTAAGAAGTTTTCTCTTTTTCCTAAAGACTTACAGGTTCTTGATTGCTGCAATACAAAGTACTGAAACAGCCTCAACGACTCAGAAACCAGTCATACTAAATTATCTTTCAAAACGACGACCGGGGATCTCAAAATGAAAAATAGTTTGTAAACGTATTTACCGCTAAGGTTTTCTTTATATTAGCATGCCTTGTCTTCCGAGTGGTGCTCAAAATTATGATATATTTATACCTTATAAGTTACAAACTAAAACTCCTTTATATGTTCATTTACAAAATTATGCTAGGGTATCTATATATTCCAAACTTATGTTAATTTTGTTTACTTCACGTTACATTCCTAATCAGAGCAGTTTCCCCCCCCCCAGTTTTTGACACATCCATCTCTCGAAGCCCATTTTTTTTATCCTTTCCTTTCTCCTCTTACTACTATGGGCCATTAATTTTTAAATTTATTTTGTCCCAATTTTTCTTCCAGGCCTTTTGAACTCGTATAAAACAATACGAAGTTCTTTTTACTCTTCTCTGGAAACCGAAATTGCCTCCCTTTCTATATACCTTTCCTTCGCACCTAAGCTTGATTTTTTGCCCATCGGTCTAGAAAGACTTAGCGGGTGCAAAACAAGACATATGTCTATTTTGTCTGACTGTCTGTGTGACTTTGGAAAGGAGAAAAAGTACCTTATTGCGTAAAGGAGCCTGCTTTGACTGTTTACAAAAAGCGAAGCATTAATTGCGAAACTCCCCATTAAGAAAACTAAATAAGAATTCTGCTTTGGATTACATCACAATTCTTTTCCCCCACTTTGAGCACACACACACACACACACACAAAAAAAAAAAAAAAAAAAAAAAAAAAAAAAAAAAAGAATTAATAATATGGATTCAGAGTCTACCCATCTAACTAATGAAAGCAAGGGAGAGGTTTTTTTCGAAATGTTAATTGTTTACAATGAAAATGAAAATTTAAGGCAACTGGTGAGGGCGATTATAGACACTGGAAGCCAGAAAAGTTACATTTCAAAATATGTTGCAAGAACTATGGGTTTGAATAACAGAAAAAAAGAAACGATTACTCATGGGCTTTTCAGAGGTCAAAAATTGACCTTAATTCATAATAGATATACGATAAGTTATGCAGTTTTGATGAAAATTTTAAATGTTATGAAAGTCAATGGTCAGGAGCATATTTGCTCAGGCATACCTAGAACTAATGATCTTAACATCTTACACACACACACACACAAAAAAAAAAAGAATATATTTGTAACCGATTCTGATATGAATGAGAAGCTTTGCTCTCTCGAAAAAGACGTTATGAAATTCATATCTCATTGGGCTCTGACATTTTGTGAAAATTAATAACTGGTAATGTAAAACAATTTTCTGATAGATTCAACGCAGTGGAAACGCATTTAAGATAGAAAATTTTAAGAAAATCTAAATATGAATCTAACTTTGAAGCAAAAAATTCGCTGTGCACTCTTTGCTTACGAATCTTGAAAAAAATGTCAGATTTATGGGAATTGAATACGCTAGGTATAAAAGATCCCAGTGAAAAGCGGGCAAAATTAGAACTACAGGATCTTGCTTTGGAGCATTTTGAAAACATGGTAGCTAGAAATAGAAGGTAGGTACACTGCACAAAAAGAAAAAAAAAAGGGGGGGACAGTTCTACTACTGAAATTCAACTTGCGTTTTTCGTGTCTCAAAAGCGCGACTTAGGATTATTAGATTTATATATAGCGTATATTAGCGATTTATATATAAGCGAGGCGTATTAGATTTATATATAGCATTGTTCTAATACAGGTATTTTGACACAAAAATCGGACTTTTCTGAAATAACATACCAATTTCTTTCTATATTTCCATTCTACGACTAAAATTACGCTAAACTACCAAGTTTTGTAAAAATCACACAAGTAGTTTTTTAAAAAAATTAGCTTCTCAATGTTAATTAAGTATATATTAATTAATCTTTTCATTATTAAACTTTGATTCTTCCTTTCGCATTTCGAAATTCAGGTTCATTCCAAATAAAAACCACCCATATTTTTATGATTTATTTTTAAAAAGTTTTTGAAAAAAATTTTGAATCTTATAGATTATAAAATCTAACAAATTTTTACCATCATCTTAAAATAGACGTATTTCTAAGCATACCTGCAAAAAATTATTTTTTTATTCAAAATTTTTGAAGATATACGTGATTTTATACATTGGCGAGTTTTGAATTTGGCATATTTGTTGAAAGCGATAAAACATCAACTATGGTTTTGACACTTTGATAAAATTATTTGGAAGTAAGAATGTTGTTACTTTTTCCCCGCTCATGCACAATGTAATAAGGTAGAAACGAGGTGCCTTTTTCGGGCTCCGGCGTAATGGAAGGAAAAGGAAAATTAGTTGCCATATATTAAGAAGTTCGCCAAAAGATTTATTCTTGGCGCAAACTGAAAAAATTGTGTCAAGATCAGTTTCGGAATTTCTCCATATTATTTTGCACCAAATTTTACAAAATTAGGCATAATTTGAATAGTAGAATCGAAATATGGAAAAAAAATTGGTATTTTAATTTCAGAAAAAGTCTGATACACTATGTTAGAACAATGCTATATATAAATCTAATATCCTAAGTCGCACTTTTGAGACATGAAAAATGCAATTTGAATTTTGTCAATCGGTCCAGTATAACTGACCCCCCTTTTTTGGCACAGTGTACCTCCAGTTTAAGAAAGTTAAAATGGGGCTTCCGAATATCTGACAACTTTTGTTTAGAGAGATGGCCTCTGATTTGTTTCCATTAGTCTTGCTCTGGAATGATCTTAAATTCTACACTCGGCGTTCTGCAGTTCCTTCGTACGCAGCTTTAACCACCGTAGTTCCAGAACTTTAGAGACAGTTTGTTGTCAATCCTATTCTGCTTCAAGGCATTAACTTGCCTGGTTTAATCGTCTAGACGAGCAGTCTGTTGATCTCCTCGCTCACTGATGTGGGCAGCTGCGATAGGACGTCGGTCTCTACGGGTTGCATGCTGAGCTGCCTTGAATTTCATGGCATACACTAAAGCACTTATTAGATCTTTGATGTCTGCTATTCTCAGGGAATTCTGTATGCCACTGATGAAGTGGAGGGACAGGGTTTCCCTTGTTTCTAATGGGCAGTTCTTTAAAGCACGATGCAACAGCCTTTCAACATATGCGCCGACATATGTGTGTTTCCATGTGCTTCTGTTAGCTAGATTTTAACTGAAGGCCCAACATGCCAGACAGAACTTCAAAGTGTAGCATCTGTTTTTGGATAAAGTTGGGAGGATAATCCATAGCATCCACTCTCAGAGAAGTGGGATGGTGGCAGGCTTGAGAATTCCATTTATTTGCCTCCATTACTATAGAAAACTGAGTCTTTTACACTCGTCAAGAGATCTTCAGAGCATATGTGGATAACTTTAGGAAGGGACGAGAAGATGTGGTTAGGAATTTAAAAGCGTCAGGATTGCTTCCGCCTGTAATTATAAAAGCTATTAGCCGAAACCCTGTAATCAATTTTTTGTTCAACAGCAGAAACTGTTTCTTCTGTTTGTTGTTTGACAGCTGAAACACTTTGATTTGCTGTTTGACAGCAGAAACCTGAATAAGATCAACAGGAAATTCTTCACGAAAGCTCTGAAATGTGACCATATGAGAAATTTTGATATCTTTACCTACGAAATATTGAATGAGGACGTCAAACTGCGCCCACTTGCGGCCCCCTTATCAGAGACCCGAACTTTCCCACCTAGTGCCCACCTGTAAATAATGTACCTAATGTGTTTATTAGCCTTCTTAATTTTGTATCTTACTCATTTATTGTACTGTGTATTTCTTAAATTCACTAGATTTGTTCACATTCTACACTTGCTAGTGAGCTCTTGCGTTGCTGGTCTTCCTATTCTTAATCCGTCTTTGCTCCTCCTTACGGCGGACATTATGTGAAGATAGTTCTATGTTATTGTGCCCATCTGGCATAAATTTGATTGAGCCAAATAAACTACTGATCTCAGTGGTATTCTGGCTATAAGTTATCAGTCAGTCAGTCAGTCAGTTCTTAATTAATATTTCATTTATGCACACAAGAGAAAAAGAGAAAAATTTGTCTGCTGCTCATTCTTACTCTCAGTTTCTCTATTTATTTATTAAAATTTTATATTTAATAACTAAAGTTTGCAGAATTGCTTTTAATAATTTTGAGCCTTAAATAACAACTATTAAATGACCTAACCAAGCTAATTATATAAATATGAAGGTAAAAAAGGTGTATAAATCACGTCTCGGTTTATTTATTTATTCTTACTATTATTTTTATTTATTGTTATTGCTATTTATTTTCTCTTCTGAGTATGCTTTTTATTCTGCCGAATTATTACGCAGTTCTGAAAACTTTAACATTTTAGTGAAAACACGGTAACTAAATATTTATTAATTTGTATTATCCTTTTGTGTATATTGCATCTAGTCAATACAACTGTTCTACATACAAACGCCGGTTTAGTAAAACAGTAATATTCCTTTAATTTTCAGTTGTTAGCATTATTTTACATACAGGTGTTTTGTACTGTGTTATATTCAAGCATAATATTTCAGTACCTCGTGTCCTTCATTTTAGGAAAAGATCTTGCCTTTTCCTACTGATAAATATCGACTACTGATGACGTGCTGCGAGGACGTAAACACTTTTTTCTTCTTTTCCCTTCAAGTGTTATTCTCAATTTATGCACCAGGCTGAATCACCAACTTTTCTCTCTTGGCGAGGGAGTGAACGCGCTGCCAATTTTGGCGCGTTTATCGCACAAGCTGGCTGAATGTCTGCTGTTTTTTTTTTTTTAAAGATTTATTTTATAGACGCGCGGCATTCAGCGCATATAAACTTTTCGGATAGTTTATTAATTCTCGAATAGTATATAGACGTTTTCACTTAAATAAAAATTTCGCGTATATTTTGTAAACATATTCAAAATAACTTATTCTTTAGATGTTTCAGTTTCGTTAGCAGACTAAAATAAATAAGATATGAATAAAAACTTTCAATAGTGTCAAATGGGGAAATAGTTAAAGCGTAGAGTGTGCAAATAAATTTATCTTAATGACATTTTAACAAAAATTTCAATAAAAACACTGTAAATTCGTACTAAAAAAATAACTTAAGAATATATTGTCATTTAAGTCTGAGGTATATGGAAATAATTGTGCAAGATTCTGAAGAAACACTTTCTTTTAAACGTGTGAAATATTTCATAACATATATGGAAGAAGAAAGTACAGCATTCTGTGTTTTGGATGCTTTTCATCAAATGTAATATAAATACGAACTAGAAACCGTAATAAAAAGTCCTTCCTGTTCAATCAGATCACCTTTGTGTTGCATTGTATTTGTAATACTTCTAAAAATCCAATTTTTACCTAAATTAAAAAACAGTTATTCCATAAAAGATAATAACTTTGAACGTATATAGAATGAATTTTGTAATTTGAGTTATGTTACAAAATAATTCATAGTTTATATATTTTATACTAATAATTTAGATAAAACCTGTCCAATTTAAGAATGTGTGTTAACCACATTCTTAAATTGTAAAAGGACGACTTAACCACATGTAATTCATTTCAAAGCATAAAAGAAAGCTTATTTTTTATTTTACACAGCAACAGCATTTTCATGCAGTCAAGTTTTTTTAACTGCTAGTTATTATACATAATACTTAATTTTAAACCCATTTTTATTAGAAAGCATAACTAAGAAACTTCTTTTTAAAGCACCACAGTGATTGCAAAGAATGTCGTTAAATTTACAAAAGTATTGAAGATATATTGAACAGCATTATAACAAGAAAGTACTGTACAAAATATGTAAATTTAGCATAACTTATTTTTTAGTATTTGCATAGTTTCCTCCAAATGAACTTTAATGGGAAGTTATCTTGCGAAAATTTAAAAGTATTAAAATAGCCTCTATTTAAGATGTAACTGCATTTATAATTATTTTGTAATTGCGAATAGATTATATTACTGCAATTAGATTATGCACTTACAACATAATTGCATAAAGTAATGAAATTAAGAGTTCACAGATACAATGTAATATAATTACAATGCAATTACCTAAATTGTAATTATAATCACTTATTTAATACCACAATATTATTACAATCACAATGTAATTTAAATTGGGTACTATATTTGCATACCCTCCACTCAAAAGGAGGTACTGATAGCCTGGAAGTTATTATCAACAAAAAGCCTGTTCAGGACAGTTTGATGACAATTTCCACCGGGCAAAAAGTACATTCTTAAGCCCAGGCAAATCATGACAATAAAAATCATTCAGTCTTATGATTCACTATATTTTAAACCCTAAATTTGAATTCTGCACCAAATTATTTACCTATATTTTAACATACTTTATGAATTATTAGAAGCGATATGGCAAATATCTTCTAAAAATAACTGTAAAATATTTGTATCCATTAATTGATTCAGATACACACTTTTATTATTTAAGTATATCAAAATAACAGATTCATGTTCCTGAAATACAAAAATTATGGAAAAAGTTAAAGTAATATTCTTAGAAGCATATGATATTAGTCACCAGATGCAAAATTATAGTTAATTTTTTGCCCTAAATACAATTTTATTACACAGTAGTCAAATGTGTAACTTAATAACATGTTATATAAAAAATTAATGATAATAAGTTTATCAGAAATGAATTAATTCTGCATAACTTTCTGCACTTGAAAATTTTCTACACCTGAGGGGAGGGAGAGATCTAGTAAAATTAGATTTATTATAACTTCAGTTGGACCAAACACCTTCTCTCTCTATATATATGCATCACTAAAGAAATAAATAAAATTATCATGCTTAAAAAACAGATATACCATACCAGTTTTTTTTTTCCCTTTACATTGAGAAATAACAAACAGTACAACAATGAAAAATACTATCCTTGAAATGTTGTTTAAATGAAGAAACACACACCATCTTTTTATTTAAGCATTACACTTCAAAAACAGATACACATACCAATTTATTTTCACTAGCCTTTATACTGATAACATGCCATATAAAAATGAAAAGAATTATCCTTGAAATTTATATAAAATGAAGTAACACAATGGGAAAATTTATGCACACAGACACCTTTTTTCTATTGCATGTTGCCTGACATAATCCACAAGTGCCTAAAAATGTACCCAAAGAAACGCATTTCAATATTAACAAAAAATTGTTTACAGATTAAAATTCATTCATTTCATACCAGTATTATAAAGATCATGCATGAAACAAATCTGCTTTCCCATACTTTTAAGTAAAACTTTTATACTGGAAAATAGACTATATTTCTATATATTAGAAACAAGAAAATACTAATTTGAATGTTCTGCATTCATTTCTAAATCTTTACTCCATTGCCAAATTGTATAATACTGTGATTATAAATAAACTTGCACAATCCTTGCAATTATTGAAGTCAGATTATATATATTTTGTCTCACACTATTCAATTTATTCCATTGACTTCAGATGTCAATGTCAAAATTCTGGAAGTTATTTTAACCAAGAAACAGTAGTGGGCACCGTGCATAAACAACTCATCTAACTTTTTAACAATAGTGATTATAAAATAAAGAAAAAAATTATATATTATTCCAACGATATTGCAACTATAGTATAATGTTACATATATCTTTAGCAAACATTCAGATTTTATCTTGACTTTCCAAATTATTATTTATTCTTTAATAAATTTCAATATGCTAATGATTTTCATGTTACATTAGTATAAATTCCACAATTAGCACAGGAAAACAAAATCCGCGCTTTATATTAGAAGAGAAATTTCTTTTCCACATTCAAAACATCTACATTGGCGATGTTTGGCGACGGGTACATTAACCCTAGACTAATTTAATTATAGCTATTATTACAGAAATTAGCAGATACTCAGGTTATTGTACACAAGAATTTCACTTTACTTGCACATTATAAACATCAGAGAAGATATAAACTCTAAATGAAGGCGTAATTAACATTATACTTACTAAGCAAAGTTCAGCGCCTGGACCAGGTTTCCAATTGTCTCTTCGGCAATTATTTACCCATATTTTTCATCAATCTTCATTTTTAGGAAATTTTACCAATGTATGACCTTTCCGTGAATGATTTCAACAATTAATAGCTGTACATCCGCCCATTTTACACAAAAAAAAAACACAAAAAATTGTTGCACCGTAACTACACAGCCGCCATTAAATCTCCCACTTGGGAGCGCGAATGCCTGATGATTCAGCCTGGTATATAGGAGTCTTAATGCACCCTCTATTTCTTCAAATTCCAATTCGACATAGCCACGCCTTCCCGCCGTCTTGGGTTATCAACTCGAACTGCCAATGTCAACACTTTTCATTACGCCGTATCGGCGAAGAGTTTACCGCTTGAATTTCTTTAATTTTTTATTAGTTTTATATTTGCAAGCGTCTCAGGGCAATCTTCCAAAACTATGGGTAAAAGCAGCGATGTTCACACCGTCTGCATCATCATGTCACAAATACAAGTTATCCTACTTACGCCCACTCATTACTACCATTTTCTCTATTGGAAATTTTTGGTTGCCTTTTTATAAAATTTCCCTTTAAATTTTTTTCCCCTTCATAATTTACCTTGAAGTATGTTACAATTCCTTGCAGGTGCCGATGACCTGTAATAGTTCATAAGGGAATACGGCGTCTCATACACCATTTTTTTTTAATCCGTTGAAGGCGTGGCCACCTTTTAGGAAGCGGGCCTATTTATGTTTATTTTTATTTATTTAATTTTTACGTATTCCTCGTTAATGACAAATCTTCTATTTACCGCTTGTTTACTTACTTATTTCTCCTCCCTCTTACCTTACGTTTTAAAATACTTTTAATCAACATGAATTTGCTTTTAAGAGGTTTTTCTGTCTCCCATGAAGGTGCGGCTACCTTTGATGGGCGTGGCCTTCTGCCACCTTCAGGATTCTCGATATTGTTACAGCATCTGCTGATGCTCTTTCATTGATCTTACCCCGTTCCTTCATTCAAGGTACAACTAGCTGATATCATTATACTAAGAAGTTTTCTCTTTTTCCTAAAGACTTACAGGTTCTTGATTGCTGCAATACAAAGTACTGAAACAGCCTCAACGACTCAGAAACCAGTCATACTAAATTATCTTTCAAAACGACGACCTGGGATCTCAAAATGAAAAATAGTTTGTAAACGTATTTACCGCTAAGGTTTTCTTTATATTAGCATGCCTTGTCTTCCGAGTGGTGCTCAAAATTATGATATATTTATACCTTATAAGTTACAAACTAAAACTCCTTTATATGTTCATTTACAAAATTATGCTAGGGTATCTATATATTCCAAACTTATGTTAATTTTGTTTACTTCACGTTACATTCCTAATCAGAGCAGTTTTTTTTTTTTTTTTTTTTTTTTTTCCCCAGTTTTTGACACATCCATCTCTCGAAGCCCATTTTTTTTTATCCTTTCCTTTCTCCTCTTACTACTATGGGCCATTAATTTTTAAATTTATTTTGTCCCAATTTTTCTTCCAGGCCTTTTGAACTCGTATAAAACAATACGAAGTTCTTTTTACTCTTCTCTGGAAACCGAAATTGCCTCCCTTTCTATATACCTTTCCTTCGCACCTAAGCTTGATTTTTTGCCCATCGGTCTAGAAAGACTTAGCGGGTGCAAAACAAGACATATGTCTATTTTGTCTGACTGTCTGTGTGACTTTGGAAAGGAGAAAAAGTACCTTATTGCGTAAAGGAGCCTGCTTTGACTGTTTACAAAAAGCGAAGCATTAATTGCGAAACTCCCCATTAAGAAAACTAAATAAGAATTCTGCTTTGGATTACATCACAATTCTTTTCCCCCACTTTGAGCACACACACACACAAAAAAAAAAAAAAAAAAAAAAAAAAAAAAAAAGAATTAATAATATGGATTCAGAGTCTACCCATCTAACTAATGAAAGCAAGGGAGAGGTTTTTTTCGAAATGTTAATTGTTTACAATGAAAATGAAAATTTAAGGCAACTGGTGAGGGCGATTATAGACACTGGAAGCCAGAAAAGTTACATTTCAAAATATGTTGCAAGAACTATGGGTTTGAATAACAGAAAAAAAGAAACGATTACTCATGGGCTTTTCAGAGGTCAAAAATTGACCTTAATTCATAATAGATATACGATAAGTTATGCAGTTTTGATGAAAATTTTAAATGTTATGAAAGTCAATGGTCAGGAGCATATTTGCTCAGGCATACCCAGAACTAATGATCTTAACATCTTACACACACACACACACAAAAAAAGAATATATTTGTAACCGATTCTGATATGAATGAGAAGCTTTGCTCTCTCGAAAAAGACGTTATGAAATTCATATCTCATTGGGCTCTGACATTTTGTGAAAATTAATAACTGGTAATGTAAAACAATTTTCTGATAGATTCAACGCAGTGGAAACGCATTTAAGATAGAAAATTTTAAGAAAATCTAAATATGAATCTAACTTTGAAGCAAAAAATTCGCTGTGCACTCTTTGCTTACGAATCTTGAAAAAAATGTCAGATTTATGGGAATTGAATACGCTAGGTATAAAAGATCCCAGTGAAAAGCGAGCAAAATTAGAACTACAGGATCTTGCTTTGGAGCATTTTGAAAACATGGTAGCTAGAAATAGAAGGTAGGTACACTGCACAAAAAGAAAAAAAAAAGGGGGGGACAGTTCTACTACTGAAATTCAACTTGCGTTTTTCGTGTCTCAAAAGCGCGACTTAGGATTATTAGATTTATATATAGCGTATATTAGCGATTTATATATAAGCGAGGCGTATTAGATTTATATATAGCATTGTTCTAATACAGGTATTTTGACACAAAAATCGGACTTTTCTGAAATAACATACCAATTTCTTTCTATATTTCCATTCTACGACTAAAATTACGCTAAACTACCAAGTTTTGTAAAAATCACACAAGTAGTTTTTTAAAAAAATTAGCTTCTCAATGTTAATTAAGTATATATTAATTAATCTTTTCATTATTAAACTTTGATTCTTCCTTTCGCATTTCGAAATTCAGGTTCATTCCAAATAAAAACCACCCATATTTTTATGATTTATTTTTAAAAAGTTTTTGAAAAAAATTTTGAATCTTATAGATTATAAAATCCAAAAAATTTTTACCATCATCTTAAAATAGACGTATTTCTAAGCATACCTGCAAAAAATTATTTTTTTATTCAAAATTTTTGAAGATATACGTGATTTTATACATTGGCGAGTTTTGAATTTGGCATATTTGTTGAAAGCGATAAAACATGAACTATGGTTTTGACACTTTGATAAAATTATTTGGAAGTAAGAATGTTGTTACTTTTTCCCCGCTCATGCACAATGTAATAAGTTAGAAACGAGGTGCCTTTTTCGGGCTCCGGCGTAATGGAAGGAAAAGGAAAATTAGTTGCCATATATTAAGAAGTTCGCCAAAAGATTTATTCTTGGCGCAAACTGAAAAAATTGTGTCAAGATCAGTTTCGGAATTTCTCCATATTATTTTGCACCAAATTTTACAAAATTAGGCATAATTTGAATAGTAGAATCGAAATATGGAAAAAAAATTGGTATTTTAATTTCAGAAAAAGTCTGATACACTATGTTAGAACAATGCTATATATAAATCTAATATCCTAAGTCGCACTTTTGAGACATGAAAAATGCAATTTGAATTTTGTCAATCGGTCCAGTATAACTGACCCCCCTTTTTTGGCACAGTGTACCTCCAGTTTAAGAAAGTTAAAATGGGGCTTCCGAATATCTGACAACTTTTGTTTAGAGAGATGGCCTCTGATTTGTTTCCATTAGTCTTGCTCTGGAATGATCTTAAATTCTACACTCGGCGTTCTGCAGTTCCTTCGTACGCAGCTTTAACCACCGTAGTTCCAGAACTTTAGAGACAGTTTGTTGTCAATCCTATTCTGCTTCAAGGCATTAACTTGCCTGGTTTAATCGTCTAGACGAGCAGTCTGTTGATCTCCTCGCTCACTGATGTGGGCAGCTGCGATAGGACGTCGGTCTCTACGGGTTGCATGCTGAGCTGCCTTGAATTTCATGGCATACACTAAAGCACTTATTAGATCTTTGATGTCTGCTATTCTCAGGGAATTCTGTATGCCACTGATGAAGTGGAGGGACAGGGTTTCCCTTGTTTCTAATGGGCAGTTCTTTAAAGCACGATGCAACAGCCTTTCAACATATGCGCCGACATATGTGTGTTTCCATGTGCTTCTGTTAGCTAGATTTTAACTGAAGGCCCAACATGCCAGACAGAACTTCAAAGTGTAGCATCTGTTTTTGGATAAAGTTGGGAGGATAATCCATAGCATCCACTCTCAGAGAAGTGGGATGGTGGCAGGCTTGAGAATTCCATTTATTTGCCTCCATTACTATAGAAAACTGAGTCTTTTACACTCGTCAAGAGATCTTCAGAGCATATGTGGATAACTTTAGGAAGGGACGAGAAGATGTGGTTAGGAATTTAAAAGCGTCAGGATTGCTTCCGCCTGTAATTATAAAAGCTATTAGCCGAAACCCTGTAATCAATTTTTTGTTCAACAGCAGAAACTGTTTCTTCTGTTTGTTGTTTGACAGCTGAAACACTTTGATTTGCTGTTTGACAGCAGAAACCTGAATAAGATCAACAGGAAATTCTTCACGAAAGCTCTGAAATGTGACCATATGAGAAATTTTGATATCTTTACCTACGAAATATTGAATGAGGACGCCAAACTGCGCCCACTTGCGGCCCCCTTATCAGAGACCCGAACTTTCCCACCTAGTGCCCACCTGTAAATAATGTACCTAATGTGTTTATTAGCATTCTTAATTTTGTATCTTACTCATTTATTGTACTGTGTATTTCTTAAATTCACTAGATTTGTTCACATTCTACACTTGCTAGTGAGCTCTTGCGTTGCTGGTCTTCCTATTCTTAATCCGTCTTTGCTCCTCCTTACGGCGGACATTATGTGAAGATAGTTCTATGTTATTGTGCCCATCTGGCATAAATTTGATTGAGCCAAATAAACTACTGATCTCAGTGGTATTCTGGCTATAAGTTATCAGTCAGTCAGTTCTTAATTAATATTTCATTTATGCACACAAGAGAAAAAGAGAAAAATTTGTCTGCTGCTCATTCTTACTCTCAGTTTCTCTATTTATTTATTAAAATTTTATATTTAATAACTAAAGTTTGCAGAATTGCTTTTAATAATTTTGAGCCTTAAATAACAACTATTAAATGACCTAACCAAGCTAATTATATAAATATGAAGGTAAAAAAGGTGTATAAATCACGTCTCGGTTTATTTATTTATTCTTACTATTATTTTTATTTATTGTTATTGCTATTTATTTTCTCTTCTGAGTATGCTTTTTATTCTGCCGAATTATTACGCAGTTCTGAAAACTTTAACATTTTAGTGAAAACACGGTAACTAAATATTTATTAATTTGTATTATCCTTTTGTGTATATTGCATCTAGTCAATACAACTGTTCTACATACAAACGCCGGTTTAGTAAAACAGTAATATTCCTTTAATTTTCAGTTGTTAGCATTATTTTACATACAGGTGTTTTGTACTGTGTTATATTCAAGCATAATATTTCAGTACCTCGTGTCCTTCATTTTAGGAAAAGATCTTGCCTTTTCCTACTGATAAATATCGACTACTGATGACGTGCTGCGAGGACGTAAACACTTTTTTCTTCTTTTCCCTTCAAGTGTTATTCTCAATTTATGCACCCTAAGGCTCCTCTAAACCAGGCTGAATCACCAACTTTTCTCTCTTGGCGAGGGAGTGAACGCGCTGCCAATTTTGGCGCGTTTATCGCACAAGCTGGCTGAATGTCTGCTGTTTTTTTTTTTAAAGATTTATTTTATAGACGCGCGGCATTCAGCGCATATAAACTTTTCGGATAGTTTATTAATTCTCGAATAGTATATAGACGTTTTCACTTAAATAAAAATTTCGCGTATATTTTGTAAACATATTCAAAATAACTTATTCTTTAGATGTTTCAGTTTCGTTAGCAGACTAAAATAAATAAGATATGAATAAAAACTTTCAATGGTGTCAAATGGGGAAATAGTTAAAGCGTAGAGTGTGCAAATAAATTTATCTTAATGACATTTTAACAAAAATTTCAATAAAAACACTGTAAATTCGTACTAAAAAAATAACTTAAGAATATATTGTCATTTAAGTCTGAGGTATATGGAAATAATTGTGCAAGATTCTGAAGAAACACTTTCTTTTAAACGTGTGAAATATTTCATAACATATATGGAAGAAGAAAGTACAGCATTCTGTGTTTTGGATGCTTTTCATCAAATGTAATATAAATACGAACTAGAAACCGTAATAAAAAGTCCTTCCTGTTCAATCAGATCACCTTTGTGTTGCATTGTATTTGTAATACTTCTAAAAATCCAATTTTTACCTAAATTAAAAAACAGTTATTCCATAAAAGATAATAACTTTGAACGTATATAGAATGAATTTTGTAATTTGAGTTATGTTACAAAATAATTCATAGTTTATATATTTTATACTAATAATTTAGATAAAACCTGTCCAATTTAAGAATGTGTGTTAACCACATTCTTAAATTGTAAAAGGACGACTTAACCACATGTAATTCATTTCAAAGCATAAAAGAAAGCTTATTTTTTATTTTACACAGCAACAGCATTTTCATGCAGTCAAGTTTTTTTAACTGCTAGTTATTATACATAATACTTAATTTTAAACCCATTTTTATTAGAAAGCATAACTAAGAAACTTCTTTTTAAAGCACCACAGTGATTGCAAAGAATGTCGTTAAATTTACAAAAGTATTGAAGATATATTGAACAGCATTATAACAAGAAAGTACTGTACAAAATATGTAAATTTAGCATAACTTATTTTTTAGTATTTGCATAGTTTCCTCCAAATGAACTTTAATGGGAAGTTATCTTGCGAAAATTTAAAAGTATTAAAATAGCCTCTATTTAAGATGTAACTGCATTTATAATTATTTTGTAATTGCGAATAGATTATATTACTGCAATTAGATTATGCACTTACAACATAATTGCATAAAGTAATGAAATTAAGAGTTCACAGATACAATGTAATATAATTACAATGCAATTACCTAAATTGTAATTATAATCACTTATTTAATACCACAATATTATTACAATCACAATGTAATTTAAATTGGGTACTATATTTGCATACCCTCCACTCAAAAGGAGGTACTGATAGCCTGGAAGTTATTATCAACAAAAAGCCTGTTCAGGACAGTTTGATGACAATTTCCACCGGGCAAAAAGTACATTCTTAAGCCCAGGCAAATCATGACAATAAAAATCATTCAGTCTTATGATTCACTATATTTTAAACCCTAAATTTGAATTCTGCACCAAATTATTTACCTATATTTTAACATACTTTATGAATTATTAGAAGCGATATGGCAAATATCTTCTAAAAATAACTGTAAAATATTTGTATCCATTAATTGATTCAGATACACACTTTTATTATTTAAGTATATCAAAATAACAGATTCATGTTCCTGAAATACAAAAATTATGGAAAAAGTTAAAGTAATATTCTTAGAAGCATATGATATTAGTCACCAGATGCAAAATTATAGTTAATTTTTTGCCCTAAATACAATTTTATTACACAGTAGTCAAATGTGTAACTTAATAACATGTTATATAAAAAATTAATGATAATAAGTTTATCAGAAATGAATTAATTCTGCATAACTTTCTGCACTTGAAAATTTTCTACACCTGAGGGGAGGGAGAGATCTAGTAAAATTAGATTTATTATAACTTCAGTTGGACCAAACACCTTCTCTCTCTATATATATGCATCACTAAAGAAATAAATAAAATTATCATGCTTAAAAAACAGATATACCATACCAGTTTTTTTTTTCCCTTTACATTGAGAAATAACAAACAGTACAACAATGAAAAATATTATCCTTGAAATGTTGTTTAAATGAAGAAACACACACCATCTTTTTATTTAAGCATTACACTTCAAAAACAGATACACATACCAATTTATTTTCACTAGCCTTTATACTGATAACATGCCATATAAAAATGAAAAGAATTATCCTTGAAATTTATATAAAATGAAGTAACACAATGGGAAAATTTATGCACACAGACACCTTTTTTCTATTGCATGTTGCCTGACATAATCCACAAGTGCCTAAAAATGTACCCAAAGAAACGCATTTCAATATTAACAAAAAATTGTTTACAGATTAAAATTCATTCATTTCATACCAGTATTATAAAGATCATGCATGAAACAAATCTGCTTTCCCATACTTTTAAGTAAAACTTTTATACTGGAAAATAGACTATATTTCTATATATTAGAAACAAGAAAATACTAATTTGAATGTTCTGCATTCATTTCTAAATCTTTACTCCATTGCCAAATTGTATAATACTGTGATTATAAATAAACTTGCACAATCCTTGCAATTATTGAAGTCAGATTATATATATTTTGTCTCACACTATTCAATTTATTCCATTGACTTCAGATGTCAATGTCAAAATTCTGGAAGTTATTTTAACCAAGAAACAGTAGTGGGCACCGTGCATAAACAACTCATCTAACTTTTTAACAATAGTGATTATAAAATAAAGAAAAAATTATATATTATTCCAACGATATTGCAACTATAGTATAATGTTACATATATCTTTAGCAAACATTCAGATTTTATCTTGACTTTCCAAATTATTATTTATTCTTTAATAAATTTCAATATGCTAATGATTTTCATGTTACATTAGTATAAATTCCACAATTAGCACAGGAAAACAAAATCCGCGCTTTATATTAGAAGAGAAATTTCTTTTCCACATTCAAAACATCTACATTGGCGATGTTTGGCGACGGGTACATTAACCCTAGACTAATTTAATTATAGCTATTATTACAGAAATTAGCAGATACTCAGGTTATTGTACACAAGAATTTCACTTTACTTGCACATTATAAACATCAGAGAAGATATAAACTCTAAATGAAGGCGTAATTAACATTATACTTACTAAGCAAAGTTCAGCGCCTGGACCAGGTTTCCAATTGTCTCTTCGGCAATTATTTACCCATATTTTTCATCATTCTTCATTTTTAAGAAATTTTACCAATGTATGACCTTTCCGTGAATGATTTCAACAATTAATAGCTGTACATCCGCCCATTTTACACAAAAAAAAAAACACAAAAAATTGTTGCACCGTAACTACACAGCCGCCATTAAATCTCCCACTTGGGAGCGCGAATGCCTGATGATTCAGCCTGGTATATAGGAGTCTTAATGCACCCTCTATTTCTTCAAATTCCAATTCGACATAGCCACGCCTTCCCGCCGTCTTGGGTTATCAACTCGAACTGCCAATGTCAACACTTTTCATTACGCCGTATCGGCGAAGAGTTTACCGCTTGAATTTCTTTAATTTTTTATTAGTTTTATATTTGCAAGCGTCTCAGGGCAATCTTCCAAAACTATGGGTAAAAGCAGCGATGTTCACACCGTCTGCATCATCATGTCACAAATACAAGTTATCCTACTTACGCCCACTCATTACTACCATTTTCTCTATTGGAAATTTTTGGTTGCCTTTTTATAAAATTTCCCTTTAAATTTTTTTCCCCTTCATAATTTACCTTGAAGTATGTTACAATTCCTTGCAGGTGCCGATGACCTGTAATAGTTCATAAGGGAATACGGCGTCTCATACACCATTTTTTTTTAATCCGTTGAAGGCGTGGCCACCTTTTAGGAAGCGGGCCTATTTATGTTTATTTTTATTTATTTATTTTTTACGTATTCCTCGTTAATGACAAATCTTCTATTTACCGCTTGTTTACTTACTTATTTCTCCTCCCTCTTACCTTACGTTTTAAAATACTTTTAATCAACATGAATTTGCTTTTAAGAGGTTTTTCTGTCTCCCATGAAGGTGCGGCTACCTTTGATGGGCGTGGCCTTCTGCCACCTTCAGGATTCTCGATATTGTTACAGCATCTGCTGATGCTCTTTCATTGATCTTACCCCGTTCCTTCATTCAAGGTACAACTAGCTGATATCATTATACTAAGAAGTTTTCTCTTTTTCCTAAAGACTTACAGGTTCTTGATTGCTGCAATACAAAGTACTGAAACAGCCTCAACGACTCAGAAACCAGTCATACTAAATTATCTTTCAAAACGACGACCGGGGATCTCAAAATGAAAAATAGTTTGTAAACGTATTTACCGCTAAGGATTTCTTTATATTAGCATGCCTTGTCTTCCGAGTGGTGCTCAAAATTATGATATATTTATACCTTATAAGTTACAAACTAAAACTCCTTTATATGTTCATTTACAAAATTATGCTAGGGTATCTATATATTCCAAACTTATGTTAATTTTGTTTACTTCACGTTACATTCCTAATCAGAGCAGTTTCCCCCCCCCCCCAGTTTTTGACACATCCATCTCTCGAAGCCCATTTTTTTTTATCCTTTCCTTTCTCCTCTTACTACTATGGGCCATTAATTTTTAAATTTATTTTGTCCCAATTTTTCTTCCAGGCCTTTTGAACTCGTATAAAACAATACGAAGTTCTTTTTACTCTTCTCTGGAAACCGAAATTGCCTCCCTTTCTATATACCTTTCCTTCGCACCTAAGCTTGATTTTTTGCCCATCGGTCTAGAAAGACTTAGCGGGTGCAAAACAAGACATATGTCTATTTTGTCTGACTGTCTGTGTGACTTTGGAAAGGAGAAAAAGTACCTTATTGCGTAAAGGAGCCTGCTTTGACTGTTTACAAAAAGCGAAGCATTAATTGCGAAACTCCCCATTAAGAAAACTAAATAAGAATTCTGCTTTGGATTACATCACAATTCTTTTCCCCCACTTTGAGCACACACACACACAAAAAAAAAAAAAAAAAAAAAAAAAGAATTAATAATATGGATTCAGAGTCTACCCATCTAACTAATGAAAGCAAGGGAGAGGTTTTTTTCGAAATGTTAATTGTTTACAATGAAAATGAAAATTTAAGGCAACTGGTGAGGGCGATTATAGACACTGGAAGCCAGAAAAGTTACATTTCAAAATATGTTGCAAGAACTATGGGTTTGAATAACAGAAAAAAAGAAACGATTACTCATGGGCTTTTCAGAGGTCAAAAATTGACCTTAATTCATAATAGATATACGATAAGTTATGCAGTTTTGATGAAAATTTTAAATGTTATGAAAGTCAATGGTCAGGAGCATATTTGCTCAGGCATACCTAGAACTAATGATCTTAACATCTTACACACACACACACACACAAAAAAAAAGAATATATTTGTAACCGATTCTGATATGAATGAGAAGCTTTGCTCTCTCGAAAAAGACGTTATGAAATTCATATCTCATTCGGCTCTGACATTTTGTGAAAATTAATAACTGGTAATGTAAAACAATTTTCTGATAGATTCAACGCAGTGGAAACGCATTTAAGATAGAAAATTTTAAGAAAATCTAAATATGAATCTAACTTTGAAGCAACAAATTCGCTGTGCACTCTTTGCTTACGAATCTTGAAAAAAATGTCAGATTTATGGGAATTGAATACGCTAGGTATAAAAGATCCCAGTGAAAAGCGAGCAAAATTAGAACTACAGGATCTTGCCTTGGAGCATTTTGAAAACATGGTAGCTAGAAATAGAAGGTAGGTACACTGCACAAAAAGAAAAAAAAAAGGGGGGACAGTTCTACTACTGAAATTCAACTTGCGTTTTTCGTGTCTCAAAAGCGCGACTTAGGATTATTAGATTTATATATAGCGTATATTAGCGATTTATATATAAGCGAGGCGTATTAGATTTATATATAGCATTGTTCTAATACAGGTATTTTGACACAAAAATCGGACTTTTCTGAAATAACATACCAATTTCTTTCTATATTTCCATTCTACGACTAAAATTACGCTAAACTACCAAGTTTTGTAAAAATCACACAAGTAGTTTTTTAAAAAAATTAGCTTCTCAATGTTAATTAAGTATATATTAATTAATCTTTTCATTATTAAACTTTGATTCTTCCTTTCGCATTTCGAAATTCAGGTTCATTCCAAATAAAAACCACCCATATTTTTATGATTTATTTTTAAAAAGTTTTTGAAAAAAATTTTGAATCTTATAGATTATAAAATCTAACAAATTTTTACCATCATCTTAAAATAGACGTATTTCTAAGCATACCTGCAAAAAATTATTTTTTTATTCAAAATTTTTGAAGATATACGTGATTTTATACATTGGCGAGTTTTGAATTTGGCATATTTGTTGAAAGCGATAAAACATCAACTATGGTTTTGACACTTTGATAAAATTATTTGGAAGTAAGAATGTTGTTACTTTTTCCCCGCTCATGCACAATGTAATAAGGTAGAAACGAGGTGCCTTTTTCGGGCTCCGGCGTAATGGAAGGAAAAGGAAAATTAGTTGCCATATATTAAGAAGTTCGCCAAAAGATTTATTCTTGGCGCAAACTGAAAAAATTGTGTCAAGATCAGTTTCGGAATTTCTCCATATTATTTTGCACCAAATTTTACAAAATTAGGCATAATTTGAATAGTAGAATCGAAATATGGAAAAAAAATTGGTATTTTAATTTCAGAAAAAGTCTGATACACTATGTTAGAACAATGCTATATATAAATCTAATATCCTAAGTCGCACTTTTGAGACATGAAAAATGCAATTTGAATTTTGTCAATCGGTCCAGTATAACTGACCCCCCTTTTTTGGCACAGTGTACCTCCAGTTTAAGAAAGTTAAAATGGGGCTTCCGAATATCTGACAACTTTTGTTTAGAGAGATGGCCTCTGATTTGTTTCCATTAGTCTTGCTCTGGAATGATCTTAAATTCTACACTCGGCGTTCTGCAGTTCCTTCGTACGCAGCTTTAACCACCGTAGTTCCAGAACTTTAGAGACAGTTTGTTGTCAATCCTATTCTGCTTCAAGGCATTAACTTGCCTGGTTTAATCGTCTAGACGAGCAGTCTGTTGATCTCCTCGCTCACTGATGTGGGCAGCTGCGATAGGACGTCGGTCTCTACGGGTTGCATGCTGAGCTGCCTTGAATTTCATGGCATACACTAAAGCACTTATTAGATCTTTGATGTCTGCTATTCTCAGGGAATTCTGTATGCCACTGATGAAGTGGAGGGACAGGGTTTCCCTTGTTTCTAATGGGCAGTTCTTTAAAGCACGATGCAACAGCCTTTCAACATATGCGCCGACATATGTGTGTTTCCATGTGCTTCTGTTAGCTAGATTTTAACTGAAGGCCCAACATGCCAGACAGAACTTCAAAGTGTAGCATCTGTTTTTGGATAAAGTTGGGAGGATAATCCATAGCATCCACTCTCAGAGAAGTGGGATGGTGGCAGGCTTGAGAATTCCATTTATTTGCCTCCATTACTATAGAAAACTGAGTCTTTTACACTCGTCAAGAGATCTTCAGAGCATATGTGGATAACTTTAGGAAGGGACGAGAAGATGTGGTTAGGAATTTAAAAGCGTCAGGATTGCTTCCGCCTGTAATTATAAAAGCTATTAGCCGAAACCCTGTAATCAATTTTTTGTTCAACAGCAGAAACTGTTTCTTCTGTTTGTTGTTTGACAGCTGAAACACTTTGATTTGCTGTTTGACAGCAGAAACCTGAATAAGATCAACAGGAAATTCTTCACGAAAGCTCTGAAATGTGACCATATGAGAAATTTTGATATCTTTACCTACGAAATATTGAATGAGGACGCCAAACTGCGCCCACTTGCGGCCCCCTTATCAGAGACCCGAACTTTCCCACCTAGTGCCCACCTGTAAATAATGTACCTAATGTGTTTATTAGCATTCTTAATTTTGTATCTTACTCATTTATTGTACTGTGTATTTCTTAAATTCACTAGATTTGTTCACATTCTACACTTGCTAGTGAGCTCTTGCGTTGCTGGTCTTCCTATTCTTAATCCGTCTTTGCTCCTCCTTACGGCGGACATTATGTGAAGATAGTTCTATGTTATTGTGCCCATCTGGCATAAATTTGATTGAGCCAAATAAACTACTGATCTCAGTGGTATTCTGGCTATAAGTTATCAGTCAGTCAGTCAGTCAGTTCTTAATTAATATTTCATTTATGCACACAAGAGAAAAAGAGAAAAATTTGTCTGCTGCTCATTCTTACTCTCAGTTTCTCTATTTATTTATTAAAATTTTATATTTAATAACTAAAGTTTGCAGAATTGCTTTTAATAATTTTGAGCCTTAAATAACAACTATTAAATGACCTAACCAAGCTAATTATATAAATATGAAGGTAAAAAAGGTGTATAAATCACGTCTCGGTTTATTTATTTATTCTTACTATTATTTTTATTTATTGTTATTGCTATTTATTTTCTCTTCTGAGTATGCTTTTTATTCTGCCGAATTATTACGCAGTTCTGAAAACTTTAACATTTTAGTGAAAACACGGTAACTAAATATTTATTAATTTGTATTATCCTTTTGTGTATATTGCATCTAGTCAATACAACTGTTCTACATACAAACGCCGGTTTAGTAAAACAGTAATATTCCTTTAATTTTCAGTTGTTAGCATTATTTTACATACAGGTGTTTTGTACTGTGTTATATTCAAGCATAATATTTCAGTACCTCGTGTCCTTCATTTTAGGAAAAGATCTTGCCTTTTCCTACTGATAAATATCGACTACTGATGACGTGCTGCGAGGACGTAAACACTTTTTTCTTCTTTTCCCTTCAAGTGTTATTCTCAATTTATGCACCCTAAGGCTCCTCTAAACCAGGCTGAATCACCAACTTTTCTCTCTTGGCGAGGGAGTGAACGCGCTGCCAATTTTGGCGCGTTTATCGCACAAGCTGGCTGAATGTCTGCTGTTTTTTTTTTAAAAGATTTATTTTATAGACGCGCGGCATTCAGCGCATATAAACTTTTCGGATAGTTTATTAATTCTCGAATAGTATATAGACGTTTTCACTTAAATAAAAATTTCGCGTATATTTTGTAAACATATTCAAAATAACTTATTCTTTAGATGTTTCAGTTTCGTTAGCAGACTAAAATAAATAAGATATGAATAAAAACTTTCAATAGTGTCAAATGGGGAAATAGTTAAAGCGTAGAGTGTGCAAATAAATTTATCTTAATGACATTTTAACAAAAATTTCAATAAAAACACTGTAAATTCGTACTAAAAAAATAACTTAAGAATATATTGTCATTTAAGTCTGAGGTATATGGAAATAATTGTGCAAGATTCTGAAGAAACACTTTCTTTTAAACGTGTGAAATATTTCATAACATATATGGAAGAAGAAAGTACAGCATTCTGTGTTTTGGATGCTTTTCATCAAATGTAATATAAATACGAACTAGAAACCGTAATAAAAAGTCCTTCCTGTTCAATCAGATCACCTTTGTGTTGCATTGTATTTGTAATACTTCTAAAAATCCAATTTTTACCTAAATTAAAAAACAGTTATTCCATAAAAGATAATAACTTTGAACGTATATAGAATGAATTTTGTAATTTGAGTTATGTTACAAAATAATTCATAGTTTATATATTTTATACTAATAATTTAGATAAAACCTGTCCAATTTAAGAATGTGTGTTAACCACATTCTTAAATTGTAAAAGGACGACTTAACCACATGTAATTCATTTCAAAGCATAAAAGAAAGCTTATTTTTTATTTTACACAGCAACAGCATTTTCATGCAGTCAAGTTTTTTTAACTGCTAGTTATTATACATAATACTTAATTTTAAACCCATTTTTATTAGAAAGCATAACTAAGAAACTTCTTTTTAAAGCACCACAGTGATTGCAAAGAATGTCGTTAAATTTACAAAAGTATTGAAGATATATTGAACAGCATTATAACAAGAAAGTACTGTACAAAATATGTAAATTTAGCATAACTTATTTTTTAGTATTTGCATAGTTTCCTCCAAATGAACTTTAATGGGAAGTTATCTTGCGAAAATTTAAAAGTATTAAAATAGCCTCTATTTAAGATGTAACTGCATTTATAATTATTTTGTAATTGCGAATAGATTATATTACTGCAATTAGATTATGCACTTACAACATAATTGCATAAAGTAATGAAATTAAGAGTTCACAGATACAATGTAATATAATTACAATGCAATTACCTAAATTGTAATTATAATCACTTATTTAATACCACAATATTATTACAATCACAATGTAATTTAAATTGGGTACTATATTTGCATACCCTCCACTCAAAAGGAGGTACTGATAGCCTGGAAGTTATTATCAACAAAAAGCCTGTTCAGGACAGTTTGATGACAATTTCCACCGGGCAAAAAGTACATTCTTAAGCCCAGGCAAATCATGACAATAAAAATCATTCAGTCTTATGATTCACTATATTTTAAACCCTAAATTTGAATTCTGCACCAAATTATTTACCTATATTTTAACATACTTTATGAATTATTAGAAGCGATATGGCAAATATCTTCTAAAAATAACTGTAAAATATTTGTATCCATTAATTGATTCAGATACACACTTTTATTATTTAAGTATATCAAAATAACAGATTCATGTTCCTGAAATACAAAAATTATGGAAAAAGTTAAAGTAATATTCTTAGAAGCATATGATATTAGTCACCAGATGCAAAATTATAGTTAATTTTTTGCCCTAAATACAATTTTATTACACAGTAGTCAAATGTGTAACTTAATAACATGTTATATAAAAAATTAATGATAATAAGTTTATCAGAAATGAATTAATTCTGCATAACTTTCTGCACTTGAAAATTTTCTACACCTGAGGGGAGGGAGAGATCTAGTAAAATTAGATTTATTATAACTTCAGTTGGACCAAACACCTTCTCTCTCTATATATATGCATCACTAAAGAAATAAATAAAATTATCATGCTTAAAAAACAGATATACCATACCAGTTTTTTTTTTCCCTTTACATTGAGAAATAACAAACAGTACAACAATGAAAAATATTATCCTTGAAATGTTGTTTAAATGAAGAAACACACACCATCTTTTTATTTAAGCATTACACTTCAAAAACAGATACACATACCAATTTATTTTCACTAGCCTTTATACTGATAACATGCCATATAAAAATGAAAAGAATTATCCTTGAAATTTATATAAAATGAAGTAACACAATGGGAAAATTTATGCACACAGACACCTTTTTTCTATTGCATGTTGCCTGACATAATCCACAAGTGCCTAAAAATGTACCCAAAGAAACGCATTTCAATATTAACAAAAAATTGTTTACAGATTAAAATTCATTCATTTCATACCAGTATTATAAAGATCATGCATGAAACAAATCTGCTTTCCCATACTTTTAAGTAAAACTTTTATACTGGAAAATAGACTATATTTCTATATATTAGAAACAAGAAAATACTAATTTGAATGTTCTGCATTCATTTCTAAATCTTTACTCCATTGCCAAATTGTATAATACTGTGATTATAAATAAACTTGCACAATCCTTGCAATTATTGAAGTCAGATTATATATATTTTGTCTCACACTATTCAATTTATTCCATTGACTTCAGATGTCAATGTCAAAATTCTGGAAGTTATTTTAACCAAGAAACAGTAGTGGGCACCGTGCATAAACAACTCATCTAACTTTTTAACAATAGTGATTATAAAATAAAGAAAAAATTATATATTATTCCAACGATATTGCAACTATAGTATAATGTTACATATATCTTTAGCAAACATTCAGATTTTATCTTGACTTTCCAAATTATTATTTATTCTTTAATAAATTTCAATATGCTAATGATTTTCATGTTACATTAGTATAAATTCCACAATTAGCACAGGAAAACAAAATCCGCGCTTTATATTAGAAGAGAAATTTCTTTTCCACATTCAAAACATCTACATTGGCGATGTTTGGCGACGGGTACATTAACCCTAGACTAATTTAATTATAGCTATTATTACAGAAATTAGCAGATACTCAGGTTATTGTACACAAGAATTTCACTTTACTTGCACATTATAAACATCAGAGAAGATATAAACTCTAAATGAAGGCGTAATTAACATTATACTTACTAAGCAAAGTTCAGCGCCTGGACCAGGTTTCCAATTGTCTCTTCGGCAATTATTTACCCATATTTTTCATCATTCTTCATTTTTAAGAAATTTTACCAATGTATGACCTTTCCGTGAATGATTTCAACAATTAATAGCTGTACATCCGCCCATTTTACACAAAAAAAAAAACACAAAAAATTGTTGCACCGTAACTACACAGCCGCCATTAAATCTCCCACTTGGGAGCGCGAATGCCTGATGATTCAGCCTGGTATATAGGAGTCTTAATGCACCCTCTATTTCTTCAAATTCCAATTCGACATAGCCACGCCTTCCCGCCGTCTTGGGTTATCAACTCGAACTGCCAATGTCAACACTTTTCATTACGCCGTATCGGCGAAGAGTTTACCGCTTGAATTTCTTTAATTTTTTATTAGTTTTATATTTGCAAGCGTCTCAGGGCAATCTTCCAAAACTATGGGTAAAAGCAGCGATGTTCACACCGTCTGCATCATCATGTCACAAATACAAGTTATCCTACTTACGCCCACTCATTACTACCATTTTCTCTATTGGAAATTTTTGGTTGCCTTTTTATAAAATTTCCCTTTAAATTTTTTTCCCCTTCATAATTTACCTTGAAGTATGTTACAATTCCTTGCAGGTGCCGATGACCTGTAATAGTTCATAAGGGAATACGGCGTCTCATACACCATTTTTTTTTAATCCGTTGAAGGCGTGGCCACCTTTTAGGAAGCGGGCCTATTTATGTTTATTTTTATTTATTTATTTTTTACGTATTCCTCGTTAATGACAAATCTTCTATTTACCGCTTGTTTACTTACTTATTTCTCCTCCCTCTTACCTTACGTTTTAAAATACTTTTAATCAACATGAATTTGCTTTTAAGAGGTTTTTCTGTCTCCCATGAAGGTGCGGCTACCTTTGATGGGCGTGGCCTTCTGCCACCTTCAGGATTCTCGATATTGTTACAGCATCTGCTGATGCTCTTTCATTGATCTTACCCCGTTCCTTCATTCAAGGTACAACTAGCTGATATCATTATACTAAGAAGTTTTCTCTTTTTCCTAAAGACTTACAGGTTCTTGATTGCTGCAATACAAAGTACTGAAACAGCCTCAACGACTCAGAAACCAGTCATACTAAATTATCTTTCAAAACGACGACCGGGGATCTCAAAATGAAAAATAGTTTGTAAACGTATTTACCGCTAAGGATTTCTTTATATTAGCATGCCTTGTCTTCCGAGTGGTGCTCAAAATTATGATATATTTATACCTTATAAGTTACAAACTAAAACTCCTTTATATGTTCATTTACAAAATTATGCTAGGGTATCTATATATTCCAAACTTATGTTAATTTTGTTTACTTCACGTTACATTCCTAATCAGAGCAGTTTCCCCCCCCCCCAGTTTTTGACACATCCATCTCTCGAAGCCCATTTTTTTTTATCCTTTCCTTTCTCCTCTTACTACTATGGGCCATTAATTTTTAAATTTATTTTGTCCCAATTTTTCTTCCAGGCCTTTTGAACTCGTATAAAACAATACGAAGTTCTTTTTACTCTTCTCTGGAAACCGAAATTGCCTCCCTTTCTATATACCTTTCCTTCGCACCTAAGCTTGATTTTTTGCCCATCGGTCTAGAAAGACTTAGCGGGTGCAAAACAAGACATATGTCTATTTTGTCTGACTGTCTGTGTGACTTTGGAAAGGAGAAAAAGTACCTTATTGCGTAAAGGAGCCTGCTTTGACTGTTTACAAAAAGCGAAGCATTAATTGCGAAACTCCCCATTAAGAAAACTAAATAAGAATTCTGCTTTGGATTACATCACAATTCTTTTCCCCCACTTTGAGCACACACACACACACAAAAAAAAAAAAAAAAAAAAAAAAGAATTAATAATATGGATTCAGAGTCTACCCATCTAACTAATGAAAGCAAGGGAGAGGTTTTTTTCGAAATGTTAATTGTTTACAATGAAAATGAAAATTTAAGGCAACTGGTGAGGGCGATTATAGACACTGGAAGCCAGAAAAGTTACATTTCAAAATATGTTGCAAGAACTATGGGTTTGAATAACAGAAAAAAAGAAACGATTACTCATGGGCTTTTCAGAGGTCAAAAATTGACCTTAATTCATAATAGATATACGATAAGTTATGCAGTTTTGATGAAAATTTTAAATGTTATGAAAGTCAATGGTCAGGAGCATATTTGCTCAGGCATACCTAGAACTAATGATCTTAACATCTTACACACACACACACACAAAAAAAAAAAGAATATATTTGTAACCGATTCTGATATGAATGAGAAGCTTTGCTCTCTCGAAAAAGACGTTATGAAATTCATATCTCATTCGGCTCTGACATTTTGTGAAAATTAATAACTGGTAATGTAAAACAATTTTCTGATAGATTCAACGCAGTGGAAACGCATTTAAGATAGAAAATTTTAAGAAAATCTAAATATGAATCTAACTTTGAAGCAAAAAATTCGCTGTGCACTCTTTGCTTACGAATCTTGAAAAAAATGTCAGATTTATGGGAATTGAATACGCTAGGTATAAAAGATCCCAGTGAAAAGCGAGCAAAATTAGAACTACAGGATCTTGCTTTGGAGCATTTTGAAAACATGGTAGCTAGAAATAGAAGGTAGGTACACTGCACAAAAAAAAAAAAAAAAAAAAGGGGGGGGGGACAGTTCTACTACTGAAATTCAACTTGCGTTTTTCGTGTCTCAAAAGCGCGACTTAGGATTATTAGATTTATATATAGCGTATATTAGCGATTTATATATAAGCGAGGCGTATTAGATTTATATATAGCATTGTTCTAATACAGGTATTTTGACACAAAAATCGGACTTTTCTGAAATAACATACCAATTTCTTTCTATATTTCCATTCTACGACTAAAATTACGCTAAACTACCAAGTTTTGTAAAAATCACACAAGTAGTTTTTTAAAAAAATTAGCTTCTCAATGTTAATTAAGTATATATTAATTAATCTTTTCATTATTAAACTTTGATTCTTCCTTTCGCATTTCGAAATTCAGGTTCATTCCAAATAAAAACCACCCATATTTTTATGATTTATTTTTAAAAAGTTTTTGAAAAAAATTTTGAATCTTATAGATTATAAAATCTAAAAAATTTTTACCATCATCTTAAAATAGACGTATTTCTAAGCATACCTGCAAAAAATTATTTTTTTATTCAAAATTTTTGAAGATATACGTGATTTTATACATTGGCGAGTTTTGAATTTGGCATATTTGTTGAAAGCGATAAAACATCAACTATGGTTTTGACACTTTGATAAAATTATTTGGAAGTAAGAATGTTGTTACTTTTTCCCCGCTCATGCACAATGTAATAAGGTAGAAACGAGGTGCCTTTTTCGGGCTCCGGCGTAATGGAAGGAAAAGGAAAATTAGTTGCCATATATTAAGAAGTTCGCCAAAAGATTTATTCTTGGCGCAAACTGAAAAAATTGTGTCAAGATCAGTTTCGGAATTTCTCCATATTATTTTGCACCAAATTTTACAAAATTAGGCATAATTTGAATAGTAGAATCGAAATATGGAAAAAAAATTGGTATTTTAATTTCAGAAAAAGTCTGATACACTATGTTAGAACAATGCTATATATAAATCTAATATCCTAAGTCGCACTTTTGAGACATGAAAAACGCAATTTGAATTTTGTCAATCGGCACAGTGTACCTCCAGTTTAAGAAAGTTAAAATGGGGCTTCCCAATATCTGACAACTTTTGTTTAGAGAGATGGCCTCTGATTTGTTTCCATTATTAAGACACAATAACACGCCGAATAAATACTAACTCAGAAGTCAAACAACAAAAATCAGCGTTATATTCACAAAATTTTCACAGGACTAGTTTCGATGGTTTTACCAAACCATCATCTTCAGCTGCAAAACCGCAAATGAACAAGATAGGAAATAATGATTAGATAAGGAAGCCTGGACAAGAATAAGCAAGTGGCGCCATCTGTTGGCGAAACCAGAACTAAAACATAATTTCTCTAAAAGCGGAAGGCAAATTTGGATTGGAATTAGGATCGTTAACTAGAATAGAAAGATTTTTATGAATGTGAAATGCCTCTAGAAAATCCAGTTCTCCGATGGAAGATGTTTTTTGAATAATTTTGGCAGCAGAAAAATTGAAAGTGTGATTTTCGGACCAACAATGTTGAGCAACAGAAGACTTCTGTGTTTCCTTTTTTCTAACATATGCCTCATGTTCTTTGACGCGAAATTTTAAGGCTCTCTTAGTTTGGCCAATGTAAATTAAACCACACTGGCAAGGAATCCTATAAATACCCCTGGAATTCATATCCGGAATGGGGTCCTTGAGTATAGAAGTTGGAATTTTATTGATGGGAGAATAAACAACTCGGAAGTTAAATTTCTGCAAAATATGTGCAACTTTATAGCTAATTGATGGAAAGAAGGGAATGACAACAGAATTTTTATAATCTCCTAAAATAAGAGGTGTTGAGATGAGAATTTTTTAACTGCTTGATTAATAATGTTGGGTGAAAAGCCCCTGTCAATAGCTATTGCTTTTAAATAATTTAGTTCTTCATCAAGGGCTAGTTTGGAGGAGCAAAATTGAAGAGCATGGAAAACATAGGAATAAAATGAAGCTAACTTTTGTTTAGTCGGATGACATGATTTAAAGTGTGGTGGAAGGCAAACCGATGAAGATTTACGGTAAACTGTACTACTGAAGTTGGATGTGGTACGTGTGACCAGAATGTCGAGAAACGGAAGAGAATTGCAAGTCTCAAGTTCAAAAGTGAACTGAATAGCAGGATCAATAGAATTCATTGTTGAAAGAACTTTATTTAAATCATCTTTATTACCTTCAAACAGGGTAAAAGTATCGTCTACGTAGCGGAACCATACCGGGAAATTTAAAGTTTCAAACAATTTTGATTCATAATAATGCATGTAGATATCAGCCAGGATGGGACTGAGGGGGCTTCCCATGGCTAATCCCTCAGTTTGCTTGTAATATTTATTTTGGAAAACAAAATGTGTTTGTTTCAAACAGAGTTGAGTGAGAGAAATTAGCTCATCAATTTCGATGCAAGAGAAATGAAATTCGCGAAGTCTGGTTTCTAGACATCTTAATGCATGTTTGTTTTTTTGTTTCCATTAGTCTTGCTCTGGAATGATCTTAAATTCTGCACTCGGCGTTCTGCAGTTCCTTCGTACGCAGCTTTAACCACCGCAGTTCCAGAACTTTAGAGACAGTTTGTTGTCAATCCTATTCTGCTTCAAGGCATTAACTTGCCTGGTTTAATCGTCTAGACGAGCAGTCTTTTGATATCCTCGCTCACTGATGTGGGCAGCTGCGATAGGACGTCGGTCTCTACGGGTTGCATGCTGAGCTGCCTTGAATTTCATGGCATACACTAAAGCACTTATTAGATCTTTGATGTCTGCTATTCTCAGGGAATTCTGTATGCCACTGATGAAGTGGAGGGACCGGGTTTTCCTTGTTTCTAATGGGCAATTCTTTAAAGCATGATGCAACAGCCTTTCAACATATGTGTGTTTCCATGTGCTTCTGTTAGCTAGATTTTAACTGAAGGCCCAACATGCCAGACAGAACTTTAAAGTGTAGCATCTGTTTGTGGATAAAGTTGGGAGGATAATCCATAGCATCCACTCTCAGAGAAGTGGGATGGTGGCAGGCTTGAGAATTCCATTTATTTGCCTCCATTACTATAGAAAACTGAGTCTTTTACACTCGTCAAGAGATCTTCAGAGCATATGTGGATAACTTTAGGTCGGGACGAGAAGATGTGGTTAGGAATTTAAAAGCGTCAGGATTGCTTCCGCCTGTAATTATAAAAGCTATTAGCCGAAACCCTGTAATCAATTTTTTGTTCAACAGCAGAAACTGTTTCTTCTGTTTGTTGTTTGACAGCTGAAACACTTTGATTTGCTGTTTGACAGCAGAAACTCTCTTCAATTTATTATTCAGCAGCAAAACCTCTATTCAATTTCTCCAACTTTCTTTTCAACAGTGTATATTCTATCTTCTTTAGTTTCAATTTTTTTTTTCTGGTTTGGCAGTCATTTCTTGAGAGCGGTTGAAGGTAGGTACTCTACATTAAAACAGGAGGTGAAACAGCTAAATCGCACTGTCATCTGCAAGGTGCTCAAGGTTGTTGACAATGATTGGCATAAACTTGTGCTTCTCACAACAAGAAATTTCTTGGGCTGACTATAAGTAAAACAAGTAAGCATTAGTAACAACAAAGCTTTTCCCAAACTAACAGTGCCTGTGCAGTTATAGCTAAAATAATAACTGATAAACTGGTAACTCACCTCAAGTTTATTTCCCAGCAGAACAAGATAATTGAGTAATGTAAACATGAGGCAGCTTTTGTTTTTCTTGTGTTTGCACCAACATTTCATCGTCCTGTCTATTTTAATTGAAAGCATTCTCTGTTTATTTTTGATTATTGCTTAGAAACTATTGAATGCTATTATGATTAATGATTAAAGGTATTCCACACAATCTTTCCAGATTTATGAAAAACTCATGCCAAGATAAATCCAAAAGAAATTTAAAAGGACATATCATAGAACTGCTACCTTGTTTCCCTTGAAGAAACTTAAAAATAAATATTTGCTTTGTTGCAAAAACAAGGTATCTCCTGTATTCTATGCTACTTAAAAGCAAAATTTTCCAATTTACACAAAAAAGATGCCTGATGATAAGTATGATATGTATTAACTCGTGGTTGAGATTCAATACAATAGAGGCAAGAGTTTGTTCACTGTTGTTTTTAAACTAAAACATCAAAATTCCTTATCTCTACTATAAATAGCTAATCTATATGTAGGTTCCTTGCACTGCAGAAAAATGGCAGCATATAAAAGACCAAATTTTGCACACACACACACTTCTGAATATGTGCACCTCAAAGTCCAAATTTTAAATTACCAATTTTTCATTTATTTCATATTTTGTGTGAATTAATTTTATATTTTGTATGACCTTTTTAAGTCCAGTGGTTTAAAAATTTCCTGTTGCCATTCTGCAAAGCATACATATTGCTACAAATTTTTGTATATACGTTAAATAATTTCAAATGGCTTGTGAGATATAATCAAGTTAGCAGTAATATAAGATTAAGCCTGAGAGACTTCTCAGCAGCTGAGGGAAAGCTGTATAATACTGGAAAGTATCAATTCATTTCAGTTGTTAGTTCAGAGCACTGAGATAATCTCTTTAGATATACTTTGCATTGCACCATGCTTACCTTAGTAGTTTATGTGCAACTACTGAGTGTGCTCTACAATATTGAAATGAGATGTACGAGTACTTTTGTATTAAGTTCCAAGTAGTACGTGTAAAGTATCTCTTTGGAAAACAAATTTTATAAAGCTATCATCGATTCTTTGTACATTCAATCCATTACGAACCCTAAAATATTTATATTTAAAATTTAACTACAAAATATGACAATTTTTATCAATAAACTCAGCTATTTAAAAGCAATGCGTAGCAATTGCTAGAAATAAGATACCTTCCACGTGCTGCCATTTAGTAAAGCATGTGATATTTTACAAGTCTTGAGGATATTTTAATTACTTATTGAACTTTTTTTCTACTACTAAATCTGACTGATTTAAGGAAAACCACATTTCATGAAGTTGCTCTTTAAAATAATTACATATTATTTGCAGCTTAGTTAAAAAAGGAAAACTGGCTTGTGTTTAGGTTATGCATGGTTTAAAAAAAAAGGAGGGGGGGGGAAACCCCATGCAACTAACCAGTCTCACTTACCAATATCCTTCCAAATTAAATACTCTGAGCAAACAGTGTATATTATTACTTAATACAGGTAATGTCTCACTAAGTAACACGTCATTTAAATTTTGCCATATTTACTAAACTATGAAGGTAAATGTAGCACTTGATATTACCTACTGGTCTAGGATAGTTAATACAAGGAAACTACTGTATTATTAATTCTGCAAACTATTAATTATAAATTTGTGTATTTTTTATTTAAATGAATAGAATTTTTATATAATCATCTGATCAAAAATGTAAGAAATAACAATTATTAGCTATCTCAAGTTCAGCTTTTAAATGAAGACTCTGTTATTAAAGCATTAACAAATTCATATAATTTTTTTTCTACACTACTAAACAAGCTTTAACACATTCAGGGACAGCTCTGTCAACATGCCAAAGAATTACGAACAATGTCTGAAATATACGCAATGATCTATCAAAATAAAAACCACACAAAGCTGTAAAATATGCTTTAGTTCTTCACAAGTGAACTTCTAAGAAAGAAGCATCAACTTTTTCAAAGCAATTATTAAAAATATTAAGCAAATTTTTTATTTCTTACAAAATTGTATTCCATTCATATTCTATAACAATTTCAAAATGATAAAATTCAAAATCAATAAAAACAGTTTTTAAAAACGATTTTATTTCAAGTTTTTGAAATACAATGATGCCAAACCATTATTTATTGTACCAGTTAAAGTGTACATGTCTATCTATCTAAACAGATTTTGAACAATGTACAGATGAATTATTTTCATTCATTATAATGCTAACATAAATGATGATGTAAAAATGTAGAATAATGTTTCTTTAAATAGTCTAGCGTGCAAAAACTAAATTTCTGCAGTTGTTTCAATAACGTCGACCACCACCACCACCTTGGTTGTCACGCACACTGAAAAAATAATACTAATTATTTACACAGTTGAAGACCTTCAATACACAAAGCAATTTTACAAAATATCTATTACGAAGCTCTAAAGAATCTAATAAGACGATTTTGTCCCCCACTGTCAGAAGATAGAGATTTCTTGTTACTCAAATACAGAACAACAAAATCACTAGTCTTCCAGACAGGGAAGTCGACATAAGGTAGTTCATTTTTTACAGCTTATTAAAAAGTTATTAAAGTTGAAATACAATGCTGATAACACTGAACTTCATAACACCTAAAACATTCTCTGTAACAAATATATCATCAGAGAAAGGTTTTTAGTTTGATAACACACAACATTAAAAAATTTAATTATGAAAAATGCACTGATGCATTTTATATGTAAGTGCTTAGAAGTTACACACGTTTATGAATTACATTACTTGTAAAGAAACCGGTCACTGCAGGCACACTATATGCCTGTTTATAATAAATTTGTAGGGTGGTAGAATTTTATTACATCAGTTAACTTGCTGTAAACAATATATTAAAAAACAAAGTGAATAAATATTATAAAACATAATTCATATTTTTTCAGAAATCTTTCACATAAAATGAACCTTGCTTATATTTTGATCACAAGCTACAAATAAATGGTCAATACTCTCTATCATCTCATTTCGAGCATATGGACTTTGAAAAACACATTTATAACTTAATATCAAAACAAAAGTTTATTTACCTCTTCGCTCCCAGAGAGATACGCTGAAATTGAATGTTTCAAATTTTAAAATGCCCATAAATCATGCCAGAATGCTGCAAAACTTTACCGAACAGACTATCTTAAGCATTAGCCTTGTTGCTACAAACATTATTTTATTCTACAAATGTAAAATGCAATGAAGTGTAATCAGAATTTAGAAGCTTTCAGGTGGTACAAGTGGCTTCAAACTTTAAGGCTCGTTTCCACTACTGCGAATGAATGCGTTGCGTCAATTGAAGACAAGCCTACGGCATCCGTACAAGCGTTTCCACTGCCGCGTATCTGTAGAATATTTAAATTTTCCGCCGCTAGGTGTCACTGTAATATTTTGGCGCCAAACAAGCAGTTCGCGAGTTATGACGCTGAACATCTGAATTTTTTACGCTTAAGCGAGTATTGTTTGTTTTGGATTTGATATGGATCCTGACGTAAAATGCAGAAACGTTTTGTTTACTAAATTCCATGTTATTGGAAATTTTTATTTCTGCTTATGAACGGCGAAAGTAAAGTACACTAGCAATTTTTAGATAAGTAAGGTTATAATGCATATTATGAACATCACTAATTCCATAAAAGCTGAAGTAAATAAAAAAAATTTTTTTGCATTACTAGAAGCCTTAAATATTAATGAAATAATATATATATTATTAAAACTAAAATATAGTGTTAGTGAAAAAATAAACAAATTAATAAATAAAATAAAAAAGTTAAGGGAATTAAAAAATGGTTCGTGCTTTAACATTAATACTGTCTCATGTTAATTGGTAATGAACGTTTAGAGCCGTAAACATCCCAAAGTCTGAGCACATGTATGTACATTCACATAAAAGTGAAATGAAAATATATATATATATGTACAGGGTTTCAAAATAATAAATACTAAAGTTAAATAATTCTCTTGCGCCATTGTTGCAAGGAATGAAATTTGAATTTAACAAACATTCTCTATTCGTAAAAAGCAAATTTAAAGTTAATTAAATTTAAATGACATTTAATGCAAACAAATAAATGATTAATTATTGCTGCAAAAATCTACAATATCATTTAAATTCCGAGAGCATATGTAAATCAAGTGCAAGTATCAAAATCCATGAATAAATATGTAATTCTAAAAATTTATTAATCCTAAAAAACTTATAAAAATGCATAAGTGAATTACAAGGATAAATCCTAAAAAAATGCATAAGTGAATTACTAGAATAAATCTTAAAAAAATTTTAAAAATGCATATTCATGGATTTTGATGCTTGCACTTGATTTACATATGCTCTCAGAATTTAAATGATATTGTAGATTAGTTCGCCGCAGTTTGCATTAAATTTCATTTAAATTTAATTAACTTTAACAAACATTCTCTATTCGTAAAAAGCAAATTTAAATTCAAATATATATATATATATATATACAGGGTATGCTTTAAATTCATATTATATAATTTTGAAAATTTTTTTCGAGGAAAATTTAAATCTAGTAGATTTTTTACAGAAAAACATTATCTTTTAAAGTGGCGTTCTGATTGAAGTTAAACGGGCTGCTAAAAATATATTTCATATGCTTACAAATATATGTTAGCCAAAAAGATATATTTAAAAATATAGAAATACAAATTCAACATACTCTTTAATGCAGTGGATCATTTAAAAGGCTATCAAATTTAATTTATAATTAACGTTTTTACCTTTTTCAAAAGAAAAAAATAACAAATCTTTTAATCACATCTAATTTGCTATAGCAGTTTGATATAGTCAGACATTCATTTTCATTAAAGGTAAATGAGTATGCAGAACTGTGAAATAATTGTCAAGACAAATTTTGCTATTTCCTCCCCCCCGGGGGTCGACGTAGAGAACTCTGCGAAGCTACTGGTTAGGATCTGTACCTAGGCAGTCTCGGCCACGGGGGTATAAAATTTATGAATTTCGTGGTTCTGAAGGCTCTGGGAAAGGTCACTTATTGGCCGGCCCCGGAGTCTGGCACGTCCTAGCGCGGCGTGGTTCTAGTAACCCGGGGGTCTCCCCCGGGGTAGCTGGGTAATGTCCCGCTGCGACGGGCTCGCCCAAGCGACTGGTAGGAGCATTAGACGACCAGTGCTGCCTCGGGTGCGTCCCAGGTGGTGCGCTGCTCTCCTGGAGGGTAATAGTGGAGGTTGAACCACCATGACGTGCCCAAAGGGGGAGTGGACCCGGAATGAGATTGAGTTCTCGATACGGGGCATGCCTTAAATTTCTTCTTCTTCTTTGCTATTTCATGGAATTATAATTTTTGCCGTTATTTTCTTGAACACCTGATTCTATCTGCAAATAAGTACTGAAGTTGCAGTTATCTTATTTTTCTTATCTTTTTTCAACTAAATTCCGCTGATTGCTTACTTTTTCAGCACGCAGATTTCTCGCTCTAATGTTAATTCAGAAATAAGTATTTTTTAGCTAAACATTCTTCCCCTAAATGAGTGTTCATCGCTACTTCTGCCGCCATTAATTTTTGGTGACTACACCTGTTTGCTCCTTTTTTACCACGTGACCCCACACATCTGCAGACATACGGATAGAAGTTGAACATTGTTGAACTCTATCCGTACATCATCCGTCACCGCACATCGACCGGATTGCAGATGTCAATCAAAGTGAATTCGCTCGCTCATTGGAGAAACGCATAAGCAGCAGCGGAAACGCGGCTTTATAGTAAACATGGCAATATAATAGACACATATAATCAAGATATTTTAATTATTAAACTTTTTACTCCACTATTGTATAGAAATGATTTAAATATGTAAATACAAATCATTACTTCTAATTTTACACAATAACTTATTTGGATTCTTATTTTAAGTATTAGGATTTCTTGTATATATTACAAGACATAACATTTAAATAACAAAGATTCAAAACATTCCAATAAGAAGATTTTTACAGGAACTGTTTTTATTGTTTGTTGTCAAAGAGATTTACATTTTTGTAAGCTATGTTATATACTTAAAAAGCATTTCTGTAACTAGAATTATGCAGATCAGAACTGAAAATTTAATTTTGATGCACAAAAATGAAGAACTTACAAATATAATAAATAAATAAATAAATAAAGAATCAGTAAAAATATCAATAAGCAAATAAATAAGATAAAATTACACCATTCATCTAAATATGAAAATTCATTACTAATCAAAGAATAGTAGGAACTGTATAAAAGTACTACACTGGTTTCAAAGAAAAGGCATGGAAAATATATATGGTGAAATATATAAAATTTATACTTGCACAAAACACAGTAGAACAAAAAGCAGAAGACAAGAAAAATGAGAAATAGTTTGAAAAATTAATAAAGTAAAATTTACTGAGAAAACTAACACGTATCTGAATAGTTCGATACAGCTGGACAAGGAGAAACACTTAAGCATTAAAAATGGAAAATCAGTTAAACAAAATTAATTTTAAGATATTTATAGATTTTTTTTGGGGAGGGGGGGGCTTTTGCACAAACGTTATTCAGAAAATGTGCTTTATTTATAATAGCTATCATCTTGTCTAAAAATTGTCAAAAAGAATGGCAAACATATTTCCAAACATGACAGTGGAACATAGTTTCATTTTAATGTTTTCTTCAGTTTTTTTTATCTATATTATTGTGTGTTAAAAAATTATCAAACTTTTTAAACAAATTGGTCAAAAATCAACATATTTGGCAATGCATAAGTTAAAATTCATATTGCAAACACAAAATAGCTTTTAATGTAAAAAATGAGCACAAATTAAAAGGAGAATCGCAATGTCAGCTGGCAATTAAAACCACAGGTACAGCAACAAATAATGAATCTGGTGTAGAATTTGATTCTTTAATGATACAAAAATTCTTTAATGATAGTTATATTAATACAAAAATATTTTTATTCAAAAAATTACAAACCTTTGTTGCATCAAGAACTGTGCCAGCTGTGCTTGGTTAAGAGCACCAGTAATAGTTATAATACGATCATTTGTACCTTGTGTAGCTTCCTCTATGTTTATTGTAGCATTTGAATCACGTCTTATTTTACGTATGCGTTGACCACCTTTACCAATTATTGCACCAGCAACCTTAAAGGCAAACATAATAAAATATAGAAATCAGCTACCCTAAAATTTGGTGGCTAGCAAAATTTAGTTTGGTACTATTCGGTTTTTAGGGCCATAAAAAATCGCCAAACTATTGTTGATGCTAGTGCTGCCAAGAATAACTGCGGAAACCCTAATGCAAGAAAGGAAGTATAATAGTAAATAACTATCTAAGATTGATGTTTTAATTTAGATGAAAGGTTAATTTCATATAATACTTTATTATTATAATTTATATGAAAAAGGCTAAACATGACTGAATTGAAGCATAAGAGTAAATAACTATTTCAGATAATTATTATAATTTATATAAAAATTGCTAAACATAACTGAATGGATGACTGCATCTCTATTTCGCTACCGACTTATCGCTAAAGCATAATTTCATCTCGCTGGTTGTTCAAACGTAATTTTCTATAATGAATGATGCTTTTTCTTTGAAAATATTCAGAATCGGAATTCAGAAGTGCAGACTCGCTCCCTTATTTGTTTGCCGCTTTTTACAAGGGTAAAAACAATTGGATTTTTGTCAATTTTATTTTACTTTTTAAATGAAAATAGGTTGATGTGTACATAGATAAAGTCAAGGGGTGCACAGTGCCATTTTTGTGCAATTCTGGGATTTTTTTAAGTGAAAATAGGTCGATGTGCACATGGATACCGAGTATGTGCAATTCTTAAAAACGCCTCAAGCAGTGAGTGATTCTGCACTTTACCCCAAATTATATTGTTGACTTTTGATCATGGGTAATTCCCAAATTGTTAAATCCACAGGATATCAAAAAAAGAATTTAAAAATTAAACTAGTATTTCAATGGCGTATTAAGAAATATAGAACTATATAAACTTACACATTCTAGCATGTTTGCTGGATTTGGCGCATTTGCGCATACATTTTCGCTGCAATTTTTTTACGATCCTCAAAACGGAATAGTACCTTAGTTTTAAATAAAAAAGCTGTGATTTTCAAAATACTAATAAAATTCTTATTAAAAAAATTCATTTATGCTAATTAAGTCCAGCAGAATAATCTTTTTTCTTGAATTTTAGCAATGATCAAACTATGCACATACATAAGGAACATACAAAATAATTAATATGGAATTGCAATAAGATGTGAAAGATTTCAAATAAATAACTTACATCATTTGGTATCTTCATTACAATTGTGTATGACCCATTGGGATTCGGGGAAGGTTTGGACATAAAAAGTTCACCTGTGTTCTGAGTATTAAAGATATTATTATAAGTGATATAAAAAAATAAATTATATTCAATACAATATATATCATGAAAATAAACTATATTCTCAGATCAGAAGCTTCACTAAGCAACAAATGTGCCCCCTCCCCAAACCTGCCTATCTGTCAGAACCATATTCATAATTTTCATGTGATGAAGGTGTTTAAATATATTATGTGTTTATAAATTATTTTCTATAATGCCTGCTGCACTTTACCAAACAGTGAAATGGAAACATCACAATTTATTTACTGCTACTCTTCTAACATCTGCTTTAAATCTGTATACAGCTAAGCACTATCTGCCAGAAATTATAAAGTATGTCAGATAAATCACCACCACAATTACTTCTGCAACAACCAAAGTAACCATTGCAACCCCGCCCCCCTCAAAAAAAAAAAAAAAAAAAAAAAAAAAAAAAAATTCACTGCAAAATTTAGCTTTGCACTTACTGAAGCTCCTGGCATTAGATAAGACATGAGTATTTTCATTTTTAGCAATATGATGCTAAAGAAAAGTTCAAAGTAAATTAAACTTACAGGTACTGGTGGAACATATCCTTGTCCTTTCATTGGTCTCACAGGGCCTCCCATAAACCGAGAAGAAATGCCAGGACCATTGATACCTGGACCTCCAGCTCCACCTTGAAACCCGCCCATGCCTGTATTCATCATGGGAGCCCGGGGCCCACCCATACCAGGTCCCATAGGTTTGTCCACTGATCCTTGCGGCAGAAAATTACCTGCACCTGAACCATTCATTGATCCCATCATTCGATTACCACTGAAATAAAAGGAGAAAAAAAAAAAAAAAAAGCAAATTACATAAGAATCTTACTTATGATATGAAGTTTTATAACAAATACAAAAAATATAGATTGAAGATTAAATTATACACAACTGACCCCAATCCTAATCTGTTCTTTTAAATTCATGACTTATTTAATTCAGGGTTCATTTCTGCACACAGAAATTAAGGACCATTAATGAAAAAAATTAAGGACCATTAATGAAAAAAATTAAGGACCTATGAGCAAATGGGAACTGAATAAATTCAATTAAAATTATTATTCTATGCCTGAATTTCACTTTTGTAATACCATCCTAAAAATAAATAGATCCCTAAGTAGTATGCATTATTACTAAACATGAACTAACATAATTATTAATAAGTTTGAGAATAAAATAAACTTCATGCAGTTTATCAAGTAGCATTAAATATTTTACACTTACAATAGTTGGACATATTTAAAAGAAGATAAGAGACATTTACTTTTCACTAATAGTTAGCTTTATGCTGTGTGTGTTTGGTCACATACTTGGTCAGTCTAGAGGTTTAGCAAATAATAGGGAGATTTTATGTCAAACGGCATAGGTTAAAATGAGAAGTGAGATCGAAATCAGCATGATTCATAACAAAAGACTGAATGTTGTCCCTCTGCTGCTTGTCTATAGAGAGACCTGCTGATTGGAAAAGGCCTGATGTAGGCACGGTTGGCAAGTGTTGAAAGTTAGTCAAGCTCTGCTTAATGCAGTTAATGTCATAGCTTTGTGTAGAGTTCCAGGGGTTGTAACCCAGTTAATATACTTTAAGGTTTCAATAAGCCATTAAAGTGCCAGAGGTGATAAGTTGTTTTATATATAAGTCTCAGTAGATACAAAGAATAAGTTTTACGTGATGGTGTTGATGGTTACTTGATGGGAGTTGGATGATGTAATCTGAGACAATTACATGGGAAAAAATGCTTACTATGAAAAAATTAAAAAGAAGACATTTTAATTAATTATACAGCTAATTTTGCTTTTACTAAGAGCTGTTTCTTAAATTATGCTTTATAGCTATATACCTTGTTTATTTTTCAGATTTAAAATATTGTATAAGTTGCCAAAATGAAACTTTATAATATGACAGCAAAGTTTTATTTTAATGTTATTTTTTAAATATAATACTAATATATTACCATTATTTTAATGAAATTTATCAATGTTATGATGTTTTAAAAAAATCGCCGAAAAATTCTCAGATCTCGGAATTTAAAATTTTCTATAGAAACTGATCTTACCAAAATGTTGACAAGTTGTCAAATTTAGAACCATTTAATAAAAGAATTCACAACCCCAAAAGCGAAAAGTTGTTTAAGAGCTCTTTATAAGAAAAATGAATTTCGAAATGTTTCACTTCTTGCTTAGAAACTCGAGTATCCCATCATTTATATTAGAAATAGAAACAAATTATAACCCATGAACCCATTCAAAAGATAACCACATACGTCAGTGAATTGTCAAAAATATTCCTCCAAAATGCTAATTCACACACAATGGCAGTCGTAAAAACAGAGAGAAATTTCAGATTATTAAAATTAAGGACCTTCTACTGATTTGGGCCAAAATTAAGGACTTTTAAGGACTCTTAAGGACCGTACAAACCCTGTTAATTCCCCTTCCTTTCCTATCTGGCACAGTTGACCTATTCTCCCTATCTGAAACTATTAACCAAAGAAAAATCTTAACAGTAGAAGTAATATTTACATAAAATTTACACAAATTAACATAATAAGAAATTTTTTATTACTTCATGTATAAAAAATAATGATTTATAATGCGTCCTATGCACAATGCTTAATCTAAATGCAGGAAGTCATATTACTCCCTATCAAATGAGATAAACTTTTAGGCAAATACAAATATACAAGTTATTACATTAAAAATGGCAATCCATTAAAAAAAGTCAATTATTGCTCTCTCCCCCTCAAAATTTCCAATTTTAACATAATTCTGAAATAAGATTCTTACTTCCAAAGTAATTAATATATATATAATTACAAAACAATTTTTTAAAAAAATGTTAAAACCAAAACTTCTCAAACAAGCAATACCCCAATTAAAAAAAAAAAAAAAAAAAAAAAAAAAAAACAATGAAATTTAAAGAAAAACGAACAATATAGAAGAGGAATTCAATCAACCTAAATGCTACTTCTTCAGGAGGGGAAACACTAAAATCAATTGAAATCTCTCTTCCACAAAAATCCTTGCTTTTCTGTATTCAGAATTAGCCAGCGAACCATTTTAATGTATTTTAATTATAATAGTTCTCCCGAAAATTCTGACCCCTCCCCAAAGCAAGGAAAAAACAAAAAGTTTGAATTAGAATCTTGTACATAAAGAGAATTCTATTTAAAAAATTTAAGTGAAAAAAGTGAAATAATAAAATACTAAAATATTTCAGTGATAAATTCAAACCAAAATTTAATTAAATAAAATTAATTTTAAATAAATATTACAAAATCCAAAGATTTTAAAACGTAAGTGAAATTATAAAACTTTACAGAAAAGACTTAACTCACAAGAAGTAATTAACAATTTCGAGCACTTAGAACAAAATCGAATATGAACTCTTAGTTTAAAGGTAAAATTTTGATTTGAATTTTTCACTTAAGTATTTGTGTTTTCAATTCTTTGAACATAATTCTCTTTATTCAAGATTTTAATTTGAATGTACTGTTTTTACCTTGCTTCCAGGAGGGTCAGAATTTTTGGGTGAACTATTATAATTAAAGTACATTGAAATGGTTCACTGGCCGACTCTGAATACAGAAGAACAAGGATTTTTGTGGAAAAGAGATTTCAATGTTCCTCCTCCTGACGAAGTGACATTGAGATTGACTGAATTCCTCTTCTAGTGTGTTTTGTTTTTTCTTTAAATTTCATTGATCTTTTGAAATGAGGTATTGCTTGTTTGAAGAGTTTTGGTTTTAACACTTTTTAAATTCTTTATTGCATTTATAGGATTATTTAAGATTTATTACTTATGAATTTCAATTTTTTATCTCTGAAGAATTTGGTTCTGGATTTCTTTACTGATAATTACACACAAATTAAATATTGCTCTCTTCAATTTGCCTATGGCCTTTAAGTTTTCAAGATAAATTATTTCGGACTTTGGAAGTTTTTAATTTTACGAGACAATTCTTTTTTTTTAACCAATTGTATTTATTTTTTAAAAAGAGTATAAACATTCTCATAAATGTAAGCATACAAACTAGCGGAACACAGAAAAAATTTTAAAAAATCAAAACGTGAATATTTATGTCACTTAAACACTGTAATATGAAGCATATGTTGCTGACTAATGGTTATGAAAATGAAGGGCTGGTTGGAACTTCTGGATACGACACAGTCTTTTGTAAAAAATTGAATCACCAAGGACTTTTGCGATCATGACAAAATTAAGTATGCAAAAACATCTTGATTGAACATGCAAATGATCAAAGCTTCAAGGCAAATGAACAGGAACTGTGATCATAGAGCGCAATTCGCAAAGTATAAAACCAGTAACAGAGGCGGAAAATTTATCTTTTTTTTTGTTGATGCCATTGTTATTCTGTAAAGAAGCAACTAAAGATGATATTATGACGATATTGAAGACCTTACAGACAACTAAACAACTTCAAACGTAATCGCATTGTAGGGTTGCATGAAGATGGGTGGTCATACCGAGCAAGAGACCGCTACCTGCAGCCTACAGACTCTGCTGTGCAAAGATGTTGGTAGCAATGGTTGCTACAAGGAAATTGCCAACTAAATGAAGGCCAAAGAGCACAAATGCAAGGCAAGATAGAATGACTGTTCAACAGGCCCGAACCGCCCCAGCGATATCATTGTCGACTATTCAACGCACTACAGCCATGTTAACTCCCGTGGTACTGTCCACCATCTCATGGCGCTTGTCTGGCTTATCTTGGCGGGGTTATGCTCACAGAGGACTTTAAGATGTTTGCCTTTGACCCCACAGCATCAGCGGAGCCGTCTGGAGTGGTGTCACAGCATGATCATCATGGCTGCCCTCAGACTGGCATCGTATAGTGTTCAGCGATGAATCTCGCTTCACTCTTCAAGCAGATGACCACTGTGTTTGTGTCTGGACAGGACGGTGCCAGCAGTCCCAAACAACCTTTGTTTTACAAAGGCATACAGTCATAACCCCTGGTGTGATGGTGTGCAGCACTATTTCTTTTGAAAGCGGGTCATTTTTAGACATCCTCCGTACATCTTTAACAACTCAACAAATATATTGATACCATCCTGTGGCCAGTTGCATTACCCTTCATGGCATGTCATCCTGAGGCCATTTTCCAAGAAGATAATGACAGGCCACATACCGCTCGCATATTTCTGGACCGTCTCCATGCGGTTGACACTCTTCCTTGGCCAGCAAGGTTACCAGACCTTTTACCAATCGTGCACATCTGGGACTTGGTAGACCGCCAGATTCGGGCACCACAAAATATCACAGATCTGGAGTGACAACTGATAAATGCCCAGCAGAATGTGTCGCAAGATGACATTAAGAGCCTCTACGACTCCTTGCCAACGAATTCAAGCATGCACTGCCACCAGGGACGGTACAATCAACTACTAATTTGAACACTCAGTGGGTGATTGTGAGCCTTGAACAGGTACTATGACCTTGATTTTCTAATCATTTTATTTTCTGTGTATGAGCTACACATATACTCAATTTCACCAAAAACAACCACTTCCTTCATGGTGCTTCGATTTTTTTTTTTTTTTTTGGCAAAAGAGTGTATATCAAACAAATTATTAGAGGTGCTAATTCTCAATTTGAATAAACTTAATTCAGTTTTATTCAAATATAAAAAACCTGTAAGAATTATATCCTATTATTTAAAATCTGCATTTACTTTAAATCTATGAGCAGAAATGAATGGTTTTTTTTCTATTTTGAAACTCATTCAGATTCACTCATTCAATTCAGTTTGTGTCTCTGTATTCACTATTTAGTAAGAGAATAGGCTAGGCTAATATGACGCTAAAGGAAGCATATAATGAAAAACCAATACCACTTCTAAATAAATGGTTTCAATTTTAAGTATATAATGCACCATAGACAACAAATATACAGGGTGATTCACTATGGATGTGCCAAACAAGAGATGTAGGCAGGGTTTGTAGCAGTTTAAAAAAAAAAAAAAACCTATAAGCACTTTTTAAGGGGGAAAAAATTAGACTTGTAATTTAAAATACGAGAAATTCAGTATTTATTAAGACAGAAGCATTACTCAACTATGGAAAACAATAACATTCTTTTTTTTTTTTTTTTTTAAATTTTAAATAAGAATTCAATTTACAGAACTAGTTTACAACGAGAGAAAAAAAAACTATGCAGAACTAAATTATATTACATGATTTAATGATGAAATTTCAGTTCAAAATAGAGAAAATAAATAGTAATAAGCCATATTTATTATATTCGTTTTGCACCTAAAAATAAATACAATTTACTTTCCCACTCATATTAATATTTAAATAATTTAACTTAAAATTCTGAATATTTGCTAAATTTTCATTGTAGAACAGTTTTCCCTTAACAGATATTGCAAGCAAAGTAATTTAAGTAAAAAAGAGGAACATTTTTGAAATCAGAAGACGGGAAATTGCTTCAAGCAGTCATCCTTTAACAGTAAAGGCTTCACTAACCCACATACTCGGCAATTGAATATTCCGGATAGTCGAGTGTTAACTCAAAAGAGGAGCCAGGGTGCAGATTATAGCCATTCTTTAGATTTTTTGGCTAAATAAATGCTTTTGACATTTCAATATGTGCATTATATAAAAATAGACCAATGAAACTGAAAAATATTCTGCTTAGCAAGCACAGTAAAACACTTTTAAGTGTTCATAAACAAATCTCAGAATCAAAATTAATTATCTCTGCAAAATATCGCAAACGTTATTGTGCAATACATGCACTGTAATTCTTCTGTATGTGATATTAAGCAATCGGAATCAACAGCTGCCAGTATTCGGAGAATAGAGAACTAAATATAGGAAAAGAAAGACTTACCAATCTGGGGGGGGGGGAGGTTCAATCTAATTTTGAACAGACTGTGTTAAATTTCCGGAATAGAATCATTCTTTGCTTGAGTTAGTAGACCGCAGAACTTTTAGTCCTATTCAATCCAGATTGGAAAGTGAAAAAAAAAGTCTGTTGCTTGCTTTGCTGCGAACTGTAACACTTTCCATATTCGTGATTTTGCGGAGAAAGGGGAGAACCCCCAAGTTCTGCATTGTAAAATGCATTTGGGGGGGGGGGGGAGAGAAGAAAAGAAATTATTTTGACTATTCAATTACTTTCACTTTATTTAAGCCATTCCAAATATTATTCCTTACAAAACTAATCTATGTTAAAATACACTTACCCATTTTTGGAATGTTTATCTATACTTCAGCAGTTACTACAAATATATTATTATAAATATTCAGACATATGCTCATAATATCAGCATACCGATCATAATAAACGCGAATATGAACTGACCACATGGAACGAGAATGCATATTATTAAAATCTTGATAAAAATTCAAACGTGTGTAGTATTTGGGTGGGAGGAAAAGAATACCAAATGCAGCAGAATTTTCTACCGCTTTCGCAATTCTTTGACCAATAGAACGACGTGCACCTGTCTGCGATCTCGCACACACCAAAGTTTACGTTAATGCAGAGAAAGAGGGAAAAGCTATTTTCGGGAGTATGATTCACCATCTGACATTCCATATAAGGAAGAAAAGTTGTTTATTTAGTTATTTAGTCAACCCAGTACCATAGGCGGTTAATCAGCGCTCTTGATTTTGACTTGATTCCAAAAATTTTGTTAAGTGATCCCTTCGGGTCTCGCGCATCATGTCCCATTACGGGACATTCAGCCAAGATGATAATGATTACAGCGACAATGCTGAATCAGAATATTCGACTTATTCGTTGCTGACTACCTCAAGGAAATTGGATTTTCTGAAAAGCCTTATCTCTGCAAGGCCAACCAAAGCCAAGAAGATAACCAAAAAGAAAAAACACTAGTAACAGACCTTGTTATCCCATCTGAAGCTGAAACATCACATACCGATGGACTGAAGCCATATGATGAAAACTATCAAACTCTAATACAGCTAATAAACAAATACGGAATGGAGACGGTTATGGATATGATGAAAGGAGATAGATACAGCAAAACAAATAAGTAAAAAAACGAACTTTTCTGAAATCACAAGATGGGAAATTGCTTCATGCAGTCATCCTTTAATTGTAAAAGCTTAACTAACCAGCATACTCGGAAATTGCCGCATATCTGAAAATTCTGGATAGTCGTGCACAACTGGTAAAAGAGGAAGGGGGTAGATTGTAGCCGTTTTTTTAGATTTTTCAGCTAAATAATGCTTTTGAAATTTCAATATGTGCATCATATAAAAAATAGCCCAATGGAACAGAAAAATAATCTGCTTAGCAAGCACAGTAAAACTCTTTTTTTTTTTTCCTCTGGGAAATATCACAAACGTTATTGCGCAATACATGTGTGATATTACGGAATCGGAATAAACAGCTGACGGTATTTGGAGAATAAATAACTAAATAAAGGAAAATGCCCTTTTGCTTCGTCCGGTTTTCAACGTCAAGTGATCATGTGGCATCATTGAGCAGGACACATCGCTGCCATACTCACATTGATTAATAAAAAGATTTATCAATCTGGGGTGTTTTTCATTCTAATTTTGAACAGACTCATTAAATTTCCAGAATAGAATCATTCTTCGCTTGGGTTGGTAGACCGCAGAACTTTTAGTCCTATTCAATCCAGATTGGAAAGTGACCCGCCCCCCAAAAAAAGCCTTTTGCTTGCTTTGCTACAAACTGGTTTGGTTTCAATATTCGAGATTTTGGGGAGAAAAGGGAGAACCCCCAACTTCTGCCATTCCAAATATTATTCCTTATAAAACTAATCTGTGTTAAAACACACTTACCCATTTTTGAAGTTTATCTATACATCTGCTGTTACTGCAAAGATATTATTATAAATATTCAGACATATGCTCATAATAATATAAGCATACCGATCATAATAAACGCAAATATGAACTGACCACATGGAACAAGAATGTAAATTATGAAAATCTTGATAGGAATCTAAATGTGTGTAGCACTGGGTGGGAGCAAAAGAATATGGAATGTACTGGAATTTTCTACCGCTTTTGCAATTCCTTGACCAAGAGAACGACATGCACCTGTCTGTACTCTCGTGCACCAAAGGTTATGTTAATGCAGAGAAAGAAGTGAGAAGCTACTTCTGGGAGTATGATTCACCATCTGATGTTCCATACAATGCAGAAAAGTGGTTTATTTAGTTTCGGCTTTGGTACGGGGAAAAATGTGTGTTCATTATATATATATAAATAATAATAATAAAACAAGAGACAAAAAAAAAAAAAAAAAAAAAAAAAAAAAAAAAAAAAAAAAAAAATGCTTTAGAGAAAAAGTAAGCACCTATAAGGGCTTTTATATTTTATTTTCAGATATCAGGATCATTTCGTCTGTTACTTATTTAAAATTTTCACATTGCTTTATGTCTTAAAATTAAAAATTAAAGTTAATGACCTGAAACTGCAATAGTATATTAACGTACAAGTGAAAAAATTGACAGTTTCACCCATGCCTGTGTCGAATTTGAACAATACTTATGGGTCCCCACAAAATGTTTTTTTAATATTATGGGGTCCTGGGGGTTGCAAAAAAATTTCAGTGATAAAAGGGGTCATGATTGAAAAAAGTTTAAGAAACCCTGAAATACAGAATTGCAAAACCTCTGAAAATAAGTTCGCAGTCAGAAGCAGCACCAATGGTATTCCAGAACCTGACCTAAGCCATGTTTAACACAGACATTCAACAAGCACAGCATGATTCAACCAATCTCCACATTACATCTAGACTCATGAGCGAGGCAGAAATAAGATCCGCAACTGCCTCTGCCTTAATTACACTAAAAGGTTCAATTTTGACATCACTGCAAAATTATCTTAACAAAGGAAAGCTTGACTGCAAGTCACTTTTGATCAAAAAGGAAATATAAAACATAACTGAAATTTGCACTATATTTATATTTTGAATATTTGTACACAAAATGGAATAGCTCTTTCTTCAGAATGAAACTGGATACATGATGAATACGACTGCTCAATGTGACAGGAGAAGGGGAAAAAGGGGGGGAGAGGATTTCCTAAACAGAAAGGTTATTGCTATCATCCAAGTAAAATCTTTCAAACAGTCTTGCAAAGATATTAGGGGCATTAAAAAACCGATTTTTTAAATACATACGTAAAAAATTCATTTTTATTCCTGTACAAAGCCTAGATTTGATTAAGAACGTAATGGATCTTAGGTGAAAAACTTCATTCCATCAGTTTTCATGAAATATCTTACTGTCATGATCTTCATTACCAAAACTTAACTTTTGGTTTTGTGTGTGTGTGTGTGTGTGGGGGGTTTATTACAAGTCAGCTTTATCCTGATTGTAAAATCTTAGTAATTCTGATGTTTTGAAGAAATTACTGATGTGCTTCTTCTTATGGACTATAAAAAACACAGGACCAATTCTGGAAGGATTATAGATTCTTAAGGAAGAACTAAGATGTTTGCTGTGGAAGAAAAGACATATTTTTTAACAAACAATTTCAGAGCATCTCAACAATGTTTAATGCTCTATGATCTGCTTTTTGAAACACTCACTACATAAGGTTTTCAAAACTCTTGATAATAAATGCATTATTGATTCTAAATAACATTCACTGCAAGCAGTTAAATGAGCAGGAAAGTTTTTGCGTACAGTGACTTCCTTCTAAAGGCCCGTCCACACGACTACGCTCGAAACGTAGCTGACAAACACGCTTTTACGTCACCAGCGAAAAAGCGTCCAAACGAGTACACTTGCGAAGAGTGCGTTTAACCAATAAAAATATTTTGCGCAAAAATCACGTGGCGCTTTAATATAGCGTTGACGGAGCTGTATTTCGTTACTTCGCTGTGCTTCTATATGTTTGCGGTAAGTTGCCCAAATCAGATGATTTTTTGATAACTGAAACTTTTACTTCATTAAAGCAGAGGCAAAAAAAAAAAAAAAAAAAAAAAAAAGAAGAAGACGACGACGAGAATGGTTCCGAAAGATTTATTTAGAGCGACCTGTTCAAAGAGAATTTTTTTTTTCTTTACTGCCTCGTTTGCGAAATGAATATCTGGAATTATTAAATTCCTACTATAAGCTCACACTCTCTGTATATCTCGTTCAAATTTTCAGTCGTTAATAAAATACTTTTTTTTTTCCATCCACTCAAGTTCAAATACAATTTTTTAAACTTGTAGTGTTTAAAACACCTGATGTTAATACAGCTTTTTCAAAAATTAAAATTTTTTCATTTTAAAAAATTCTGTTTGTATTTTATTTATTTATTTATTTTTGTATTTTTAAAATTTTTTCTTTGTTGACCTAAGAAGGAATTGACTTCATTTTTTTTATATTACTTGTTTTTTAATTACTTCAGAATGAGTATCGACCAGTTTGACAGACATGCAGATTCTATATTGTATGAAAATTAGGATTTATAAAATTGGTTTGGAATACAGTACATAAAGAGAATTTAATTACTTAATTCTCTTTATATACACCATCCACCATATAATAAAACAAACTTCATATTTTTTAAACTCCCCATGGCTTGGTCTTTTGTTTTTCTTTTTATTTATTTTTGAATTTAGAATGAGGTTCAGACTTTGGACAGTTTATGAGAAATTATGTGCATGATAAAATACGCAATAAAGTAAAAATAAAGAGATAATTTATAGATATATGATAAAGAGATGCAGATACATTATTACATAAGGGTTTCTATTTAGAATGCACGTTTTTAAACTAAATTAAAAACAATAATAATAATGAATAAAATAAGAAATGAAAACAATAATAATAATAGGTAAAATAAAAATATAATGATTCATGATTAAATATAAGAAACACGTTTCAAAATGAGAAAAAGCTAACTGAATTATATATTGTCTACGGGCGAGGTGCGAGGTTCGAACTCGCCACCTTTCCCTTTGCAAAGCACCTTGCTGACCACTCAGCTATCCGTGACAGCAGTGCTTGTGAAAAATAATGTAACAAGTAGAAGTCATAGCAAAGGTAATTTAATTAAACTTCAATAAATGATTGCTGTATGACACAAGTTGCAACTTTCCTCCAAAATTTCATAATTGTATTTTATTGAATACGCTCTCACAGTCAACTGCTTTATTTTAGAAGTTGTTATATTCCTGAAGTTAGTTTTTGGTGTATTTAATATAGGGATATTTATAGAGTTTTTTTATTACACGATACAGCCAATATTTATAATAATTAAGGAGAATTTTGTAAGGCAGAAACTTTGATTTCGTAGAAACTGCAATTTATTTAGTTTCCTATTACTTCTGGTGTTATAAACAGGTGAAGCATATGGATATGAGAATTTGAAATCTGAAGATGGCATGAGCAATGCTGATTATTTTATTGCTGTATACAGTTATGATATTTCTAAATAAAAACTCATTTCTGTGTGGTTCTGACGCCATATTGAAACGGGTAAGCAAGAAGGTTTTCTGATTATGACACGTGATAAAAACTTGGTCGGTTATTGGCTGTTCGTTCACGTTACGGATGTAAAAGTTGAACAGGAGCGAACTCAGTTTTACATCTTCTGCGTCAAGCGAATTTACGATGGCGTCAAAAAAGTTGCGTCAACTACGTCGCGAGCGTACTCGTGTGGAAGGGGGCCTTTAGACAACTAACTACCTATGATTCAAGATGATTATAGTCTTTTGTGGTTGTGATCATTTTAGAAAAGTGATGTTAAATAAGGATGCTTAATTATGCCCTAGAAATACTCACCAATTTCAATGGATTATGGCTGTGAAGGCAGTATAATATTCAACTGCTGTATTTTTTAAACACATAATGATGTTTTAGATTAATAAATTTTAACATTAAAATGTACTTTTGCAGAAATTAAAAACCAAATATAGTAGTTTTTCGGGGGGGGGGTCAAATTATAACTTTTATTAAAAAACTGTACATTTAAATTAAAACTAAAAAACCTTCACTACCATTTTAATTGGAAATGACAATAAATCAAACACAAGCACAAGTTTTAAAGCCATATTAAAATATGTATTAGAACAGAATTTAATAAGACCCCCTGACAATAAGAAATTTTTCTCAATATCTCAATTTTTAAGGGCAACTAAATACCAAATTTTTCAAGAGGATGTTTTTAATAAAATGTTAAGAATTATACATTTAAAATCCCCCACCACAAGAAAAAAATTCCTATTTGGCCCAAGATAAAGTTTCTTTATATAAATATATAATACAAGTTATATAAAGAAATTTATTTCAGCAATTTTGAGGGAGGGGGAGGGAACACTTACCCGAAATTACCACTATCTGTAGCCCAGGCACCAAGACTTCCACCACCAGCATTACCACCAGGTCCACCCATTTGGCTCCAGCGATTTCCCATATTTGGTCCTTGGCCCATAATTCCACGACCTCTACCACTGAAACCTCCTCCGAAACCCCCTCGTCCACGATTAGAACCTCCATCAGGACCACCAAAACTGAAGTTATCAACTACCTCATCACGCCATGCAGGTGGAGGAGGCCTATTAATAAATTGAATTATTTGTTAAAAAACCAACTAGGATACAAACAAGCATTGCAAATCAAACTGTGGATAATATATACTTTACCTTCCACGGAAAGAGCCTCGACCTCTTCCTTTTGGACCAGTATCTTCAAAACCGCCATAATCATTACAAAACATAGGATTAAAATGATGAGGATCATATTGTTTATTTGGGCCTTTTATTGGAGCCTAAAACACAAACAATAATCAGATTTCCTAATAAGAAAAAATTTTAACAAAATTCTAATATTTATGTTAATTTTTATGTCTGCATCTCATTTAGCATTATCAGGCATGTTTTCTGATTATTCGAATGCCCACCAGAAGTCACGAACGTGTAACTTCAGAGACAAATGTTTGGATATCCTTATATCTACTGCCACCTATCATTTCTCATTTCTTTTTTCCCACAGAAGATGTGCACTCTTTTCGAAAGTAATTACACTTATAAGTAATAAATAGTTATTTGAGGGTAACTTCAGTTACTTATAGGACATACGAGGGCCATCCAGGAAGTAGATTACGTTTCCGTCTGTGTCCGCTAGGGGCGGGGCTAGCGCGGCCATCTTGGGGTCAGAGCGTTGCACAGCTCAGTCTGCATCTAGCCGTGCTAGTGAGAGGTTCGTGCTGTGTTCCGTTCAGATACTGTGACGGTTTGAAATGTCTGCGTTAATTGAAAATCCCGCGAGCTGCGCTCAGTAATAAGGTTTCTGACTGCAAAAAACTGTAAACCGATAGAAATCTATCGGCAGCTTCGTGAAGTGTATGGGGACAACATTATCACTGAAGGTGGAGTGCGTCAGTGGGTCATAAGATTTCAAAATGGCCGAACCAATGTTCACGACGAAGATCGAAGTGGGAGACCCAGCATAGTGACCGCCGAACTTCTCGAAAAAGTCGATGCTAAAGTCCGTGAAAATCAAAATTTCACAATAACGGAACTTTCTTTGAGTTTTCCACAAATTTCGCGAAGTTTGTTGCACGAAATCATCAGCGAAAAGCTTGGTTACCATAAGTTTTGTGCAAGATGGAAGGCAAGAAGAGGTAACGAAGTGGTTGAAGGTGCAGGCGGCCGAATTTTTCGACGAAGGAATTTCCAAGCTCGTACATCGCTACGATAAATGCCTTAATTTGTATGGTGACTATGTAGAAAAGTAGTATTTGAGTGTGGCTTTCATCTGTATATAATAAAATTTGTTTCCTATACTTTGTTTATTTTTTTATTCCAAAACGTAATCTACTTTCTGGATAGCCCTCGTACATTCCTTTGTACAATAAAAGGTGTGATTTTCCCCATTGCACTTCCATAAAATTCAATCATTGAAGAAGGAAAACCTCACAGACTGGGAATTTTTACATTCTCTACTACTGGGTAAAACAAGTTACACACATAGTCCAGACTTTCAAATTTACCACATATATTTAAAAACAAAACATAAAAACTTTATTTTTTATTAATATTGCAAAATTGTTACAAATATATAAACAATTACTAATCATAAATTTACCGTGCTAACTATGTGGCATATTTCTTTCACACAGTCTACCACAACATTAGGATACCCAGTTATTTGCACAATTCTTTCAGTAGAATTAGGACAGCAATTGCTAAATATTTTAATTTGAGCTCCAGTTTTCTATAAAGTAGAAAAGAAAATTTAAAACATAATATTAAGCACTCAAGTGAAATAATACAGCAAAATAAACTGAAATTCCAAAAACTTGCAATATTATGCTATCATTAAGAATATGATCTATCTATCCTACCTCTCGCAATTCTTTAATTCTTGAACCACCTTTACCAATTAAACAGCCTGCATGGCTCTGATGTAACAACATGCGCAGTTCACAGTCAAATTCCATATTACGATGATGAGAGTACTGAGAAAATAACCCACAATAAGATAATAATAATCACAACAATAAGATACTTCACATATAATACTAATAAGAGCTATCAAGTTAAAAAAATAAGAAAACTTACATCATCAAGTTTTGGAAGTATGTCCAACAGAATGTCACCTAAAGTTTCAATGTCAGCCACAATAGCTAATATACTAAAAAGTAAAACAATTCGGCAGATAAGCATTAATGTTATACCCAATAAAATTTAATTGTCATTCATCATACTTCATATATCAGAAGAAAAATATCGGCTACCCTTTTACATTTGACTATTACTAAAAAATGGGGGGAAAACAGCACACACTTGTGCAGAAATCATAAGATGCGATAATTCTAAACTAAAATATTCCCTCCAATAAGCATCTACACACAAACATTACATATAGCTAATTTCTTACTTTAAGATTTAAAAGTAATAACATATTAAAAAAAAGCGCTGATGAAACACAATCTCAGTTTTTTAAAAAATGTGAAAATAATTATTCTTAAGATTATCATCCAAAATGAAAGAACATACACTTCTAAATTTATTTCTTTAGCTAAAAATACATGGAGTTAAGATGTTACATCATACACGACGTTATATGAAATAACATATTTACTAAAAAATAAATTTTGGGGCTATATTTTGTTCTAAAATTTGGTAAGGTTTACATAAACAATTATTCTGTGAAATTAAACAGCAGAATGAGAGGATGGAGTTTAATTATAGAACACAGAATAATTATACTTTAATACCACATCTGTAAATAATTTTGTGCACATGTATAGTATACCACATAATAGCCAATGATTATAGCCACATAACAGTCATGTACAGATGAGCAATTTAGGGCCGTATTTACAACTATGTTATTTCAAGGAAATTCTGAAAGAAGTCAAAGAGAGAATAACTAATTCTATTTCTCAAAATGAATGGAAAACAAAATATTCAGCTCCTCCCCCCCCTCTTAAAAATTTATCCTGATAGAAGAAAGTTTCAATTAAAAAAAAAAGGGTACTGCCTAACAAAAGTACAAAAATATCCTTCCCATGAAACTTTAAGTAATAGATACTTGATAACTGAATTATGTTCACTAATAAAGAGGGGGGGGGGTAAACACGTAAAATAAATTTTATAAGAAATCATCTCAAACTCAATTCAACCATAAATAATATACTTCTTTCTGGAAATTTTTCCTTATGTATAATACAAATGATATACAGATAATGAAAATTAAGAATGGCATATATTTTTAAATAAAAAATTATGACGAACAAGAAGCTATGAAAATGCATAACAAAACCTCTTATAAGCATCAAATTATATTGGAACAAATCTATTGTTAAATGTACAAGAGAGTTGCATTTAATTTTCAGAATTATTTTAGGTACACCTTATTCTTCTAGTTGTAGCATATTTTACAGTTAGTTTTATATTATATGAATTTGTAGGATCGAGAATTTGGCTCTAATCTGTATCTGCTTAGTATACACCTCCAACTAAAACATTTCACATAGATACATCATTGATTTTACACTTATTTATATTTAATAGTTTACACATTCTACATTTAATAGTTACACAGCATGTAATCGCATATTTGGCAGAAGCGGATTACTGGCTGATGCGAGCCTGAAGTGTGCTTAATGTCCGGATCATGATGCTTTCAGACATATCTACTCATTAGCTGTTAACAAACCTTTCCCTTTAAAAGAAAAAGCTAGCAAATGATTTCAACAGATGCCAAAAATCTGGGTGAAAATAATGAAGTATTAAGCTGAACAAATAACCATACGAGAAATTTTTAGGACTAAGTAGGAAGAAATAAGTTGTAAACTCACTTGGCAGGTCTGTTTAAGTAACAAAATACTTTATTTAAGTAAAACAAGTTTGATTTAAAGTAAAAATTAGAAAGAAAAGAATGTAAACAAAACTTGAAAAAGATATGACTTGTAATCTCCAAAATTCACTAACCCACACAGCCCCGGATACCAAGGTGTGCAGATTGTTTGAAATCTATTTTATCTTTCCCTGATTTCTATTATTGCTAATCCATAAATACCATTCATAAACTTTTTTTTAATGAAAATATTCTATCATCAGCTTTTACAATGTTTTGAATAAGCATTAGGATGTAACTCAATTGAAAATTTATATTCTGGTACAGAAAATTTGATTTCATCCAAAATATAATGCTTATTTTCATTAATTCAAAAATCTTCTCCGCTGTTTTTCATTACCTTTTCAAACATAAACTGACTCAGAATAATTTTTAATCTTGATAGACTACCTCTCAGTCTTCATCAGATGAAAATAAATTTAAAAAAATATATATACATAAAACATTTTTTGGTGTATTGTTTTATTTGCAGTGAAGCAGCATAAAATATATACTTTTTAAATAAGCAAATTCAAGCAAATAAACAGACAGACAAACATCTGTGACGGGCATTTCTCTAATAACTTCCCATAAATCTTAAAATAAACACAGATGAGAATAATGACATGTGAAGTGCATACTGGGTCCTTATATGAAGTAGTATTTACTGATGTTAGCTCTGTGTCATTTAATAAGCCCTGAAAACAGGACAAGAAGATAGGCCACAGAAACTAATTTAAAACCCTGCCACCATAGTCATTGGGTATCAGAAAGTACCTTTGATATCCAAACCATGACATCATACTGACAAATTTTATGCAATAAGCAAATATGAACATCACCAGGATTAGGAGTCACATCATATCCACATCAATTTACAGAAAATCTGATGGAATGTATGGAATATTAAATTATATGCATTAAACTTATTTTCTCGAATTTCATTAGATTTATTTCTCATTCAATTAATTCAGCTCTTACTTCACGGCAAGGCAAAAATACATAAAACCTCAAAATATTTTCATTAAAAATTTAAAAATGTAGAAAATGATGAAACACCAAATACAGTCAAAACAATTAAACAATTTTTACAATTAAAATTAAAGAGTTCCTATGCAAAAATAAGCAATTTGGCCAGCGGGCAAGAAGGCAGATTTCTCAGTGTCACAAAACTGAAAGTTTACTCTTGGTTCTATTCGCTAAAAAGACACTGAGGGTGCAGAAACTGATTTTATTCAGTATTCTGGTATGTTTCAAATCTAAACAAACATGGCTGCTATGGTTAAAAAAAAAAAAAGTTAGGGTTAGTTTGCACTTAAACAATTTTAACCGTTGCTAATTCTACAACTACTGCATGCAGATTAACTAAAGGCATAAAAACCTTAAGGAGAAGATAAGAACAGCATAATTCAATCATTTTTAAAGAAAAAATTAACAATTTACCAACATATAAGAATTAAAAAAAAACTGAGCATATATATATATATATATACTTTTGGGGCGGCTGATAGCAACCAAAAAGGGATGTACATAACTACATTTATCGCAGTCGCATATACAAAATTTCAATGTTCTGAGGCTACTCGTTTTCGAATTACACGAGATACGTACGCACAGACGTCGCAAAAAAATCTTGTTTCGAAACCATTTTAAATCCCTTTTCCAACCTATTTTGGGTAAGAGTCTTTCATTCTGTTCTTACATACAGATGTCACACAAAAATACTGTTAAATTGCATTTGACAGCAGTCAAAATGGATATTTTCATCGAAATAAGATGGCTGAAAATTTTTGCGATTACAATACTTCCTTTACTTCATACAAGGAAGTAATAAATTTAAAAAAAAAACACTGAGAAACAAGATTTCCTGATAAAATATGAAGTTATTATATTCTTCGCAGATTAACAGCTATTGTAAAAACAGAACTGCAATGCTTCACATCAGTGCGATCGGGTCCAATGTCAGTCCGCGTAAAGCATGGTTTTCAACATACCTCCACTAATCTAGTAGTAATTAATAGTCTATGTAAAGTTTAATACAACTCCTAGCAAACATTTTAAACGACAAGAATTGTTACTAACGGTACCACCATTATATGATACTATATGCTGCAACTAAAACATAATGACATTTTTGCATGCACAGCTGCCTACAAGCATTCACGTCTTCCAATCACTATCCCCAAATTACAACCACAGCTGTGTCAGGATGCTGCAACCCTTACATGCTGGTATACTAGAGAGTGTTCTTGTTCACCCGCGGTCATCACGCAAGTGTCAGTGTCCTGTGTCCATTACTTTTCAAATGTATATAGTTTTAGGATCAACCTTCAATTTGATCACACTGTGCGTAATGTTGGTGTCAGCTGCTGCAGAGGGAGGAAGGAAAGCACAATGTAAACAAACTATGCTTGCGGCCACGTGATATAAACATTCCAAGTTTCTGATATCCTCTAATCCTTTTTTTTATTCTCCTTCCTACTATGTATATGTAGGCTTACCAAGTGGTGCTACCATATTATGCTTATCGCTTACATTTCTCATACTTCCTGTATTTCGGAAAGAGCTTTATTACAGAGAGCAAGCACTATTTATAAGATGAAGGATATACTTGGATGGTAACTAAGCCAATTAGTGACATGAATGAGAGTGATGATTCATTTTTTAAAGAGTTACAAGAGCGATGTTTCTAATGATTCTCATATGAACATTTTATCAGGGACTGAGCTCAACTGAGCGTCTGCCTTCCAATTCACAGGAAAGATTTTGTAACTTTTTCTTGTAAATAGTAATTTTTGTAATTGTTTTATCAATCAATTTAAAAGTTCATTAATGTATTTTATAAATTAAAATTTCAGAATAATTTCAATAGCACTTCTGAAATTTTTTTTCTTAAAGTAAGCAATTTTTTTATGTATCTTCATGTAAAGGAAAAAGCTTATTAAACACTAATTTTAACATATACATACCTGCCAACATTTTTAAATGATAAAAATATGTAGAAAGAAATAATTTTTTTAATAATAAACTCAATTTAAACAGTAAAAATATATGAAAGTTCAGTTATTATTTCTTAAATACAAATAATGCAAAAGTACTTACATGTAAAAAAAAAAAAAAAAAAAAAAAAAAAAAAAAAAAAAAAAAAAAAAAAAAGAAGTCTTTTATTACTTGTACTTTTTAATAACAGATGAATAGCCTAATCGCTTTTCCTAATCATTCAATGATTTATCCAGATCACTAACCATTTATTGCAAAACATGAATTAAAGTAATTCTGCACTAAGGAACTGTGTTAAGAACATCAAATGGTGGCAAAATTGAATGTACAAAAAAGCAAAAAACTTTATTAAGGTCTGAAAACAAAAACTTAAATATTCATTCTTGATAAGATTAACTTACAATAACCAAAAAATGTTATTTTAAGAAACTTACAATAACCAAAAAAGCAATATTTTTATTTTGGTAAAGCTTTACACTTATATTTTGTAGTATTACTTTTATAATTGCAAATTAAATTGCTCGCATACGCAGAAATTACTTAATTTTTCTTAACAATGGAAGCAATAACTACATCTCCCATTTACTTAACCCTTTGATGTGCAATGGTTGCACCCTGAAACCGCAAATTTCTGAATTTTTTTAGTGAAAACCGATTGATTACTGATCTTTTACCTCTAAATAACACAAAATGACTGCAGAACCATACATTTTTTAGGTCTTAGTACTTCAAATTAGATGCCTTTTAAAATTCATTTTCAATTAGACAAAATAACTTCGTTTTATTAATCTAAACAACTTAAAATTTCAAAAGTTATTCATCGCACTTTATTAGTTTTATCATAAGCAATATAAATGGCAATAATTAAACTGCATATATAAAAATCCTATATATATTTATGGCATTTGCTTTGTGGTTTTAGGGTGCAACCACTGAGCCACTAGAGCATTCTCACAATCCTCTAGAGGCTCAGTGGTCTCGCCTTGAAATCACTGCTCTTCACAATGGTGTTTGCTGCTTTCCAAATAGAAATGTTTATTTTTATCCAGATAATATAGATAAGGGGCCTTGAAACCACAGAGTTATTTTATACTAGACAATACATACACCTGTTCAGAGAAAAGGTGTTTCTTTTCCAGACATTTTTCTTCGACCTCAACAGGCTTGCTTCCTATGATAGTATTGTGATTTTATACATTATTTTGTGTGGTTTAAATATAATGCAAATGTACCTTGCTATAATTAAAAATAGAAATCGCGTAAAAGTTTTATTTTAATTAAAAATATTTTGTAAATATTGTGGGACGAAATACGAACGGGAAACGAAAGAACCGCACCAAAGCAAAAAAAAAAAAAAAAAAAAAAAAAAACCTCTCAAATTTAATGTGCCAGATGAAAAGAGACTAAATAACGTTGGACATACCAGTAAAATGCAAGTTCAGGCAGTGAACATTTTGTAGCAAAAGGGAGAAACTCACAAAGCACGATACATGTGCAAAACATGCAATGTGGGACTATGCATGTACCAAAAAGAAAAAACATGCTTTGAACAGTGTCACAAAAAAAACACAGAGTTTATTTTGTATCCTTACTTTGCTGAGTATTTTTTTATCTATCCAAACATCTTTATTATGTAGGTTCGTATGTTTTCTCTGCTATATAAAAATGACATAAATGTTTATTTTTTAATTTTTTCTGATGATTTACTTTGTAAAATAAAAAGTAAAAAATTTACATATAATGCAATTCTTAAATTTTTTTTTTTTTTTTTTTTTTTAAATTCGCAAATTTCATCATTTATTAGAAATGCACATGGAAAAAGGTAAGTTTCCCCCCTACTACCTCAGTAAGTTTCAAAGTCCTAGATATGTGCTGGTTAGGATCATAATATTTAATTTCTTGAGTTTCTAATAATAAAATATTAGTCCTTTGACACGGGCAATATTATTTTTATAATAAGAAATTATAAAAATAATATTGCCCGTGTCAAAGGATTAAGGTACTTTATAACTTACAGAGCTTCTTTATTTTAACTCTAGAAACATTTATCTCTTCCTTAAAATATATATGTGGTCGCCAATTCTAGCTAAACATTTCTCTCAAGATAACCAGCATGTACCTACGTATTTCAGCATTATGCATCTGCTGGAATTGTTTCAATTTTCCCTTTCTTTTAGCAATCTTCCCAAGACAATAATAAATGCCAAAAATGTGTTCTACCACAAGCATTGGCAAAGCAGCTGACCCCTTTTCACTGCTTAATTTAAGAGGTGACAGGTGCATTTCATAATTTGCAAATATGATTATTCTTTTTTTTTTAAATGCCTGCAACATTAATCTTCATGCATACCATTCCTTCCATTAAGTGCTACGCAATTACCCTGAAGAATTGCACTTTCTTTTACAGTTTTAATAATTAGGTGTGCTATAACCAAAACCTGTTGAATCTCCAGCTGTTTTTGTCCTTGCACTTGAGTACTTCTTGGGGATTTTTACTGGCGGGAACCATTTTTCTAAAAAAGATGCAGCATGATCCGATGCATTCAGTGGCACGTTGTGCACCGGTAAAAAAGCAGAGAACAGGCACTCTGCATTAATAACTTTTGGTCCTTTGTTTCCACAGAAAAATTTAATTTTCTTCCAGTACAACTCATGTTGTCCTTATGTACACACGTTTAAGAAATCAGCCCTTCTGTGTGAAATCGAAAAATTGCAATGAAAATGATATACATTGCAATATTACATTTCCTTGATGAAAAATATTAACAGGAAAGTCATTTATGTACGATTTTTGAAGAGTACATGAGCATTTTAATTTTTTGTAGACATAACTAAGCTGCGATATTTCATAGACAAAAGATTGCACTTTCTTGAACTGTTTCAGGGAAGCAGCGAAGTTTATGCTGCTCATTGGCGAGACGAACAAAATAAACGACCACGATCTTGCTTTGTGCTCACTGGTTAATATACACCAGATGACACGCAGTGGTGCTGATTCTCTTTGGAGAACTGGAACCCGATTTTTCGGACACGTGTTTCAGACTCTCATGCAAAGCAAAAACGTGCCATATCTGTGATGAAATGACTTCGTTTTTTTTTACATGCATCTAGAGAAAAACAAGCACTTTCAGATGCCAAAAATCACTTTTTGGAGGCAAATAATGAAGTATTCAGCCAAGCTACATGGAAATTGTAAGAGATTTTAAAAATAAGAAAAAGTTGGGAGAAATATGTTGAAAATCGGGTTGGCGGGAGAATGGTCAGGAATCGGGAGCCACCCCCCTAAACTGCGAGAGTTGGCAATACTGCATATATGATAGCTTAAATAATAATCCAAAATTATGATATTAGGACAAACACTTTGTGATTTTTTTGCTCCTAAAAGGCAAAGGTTTTTGAAGGGGGACACAAAACCCCCATGGTGTGAGACAATTTCTTTTTACTCCCATCTGCCCTGAGGGAACATCTTAAACATAGGTGTGCCGTTTTGAAAGGGTTAAGAAACAGTATAAGGAATTTAATTTCTGAACTCTAAGAAAGCTACAAATAAAGGTCTAACAAACCAGTTTTTTCTTTTTAAAATTATTCTCTTATCATCATACAAATCTGAAATTGAAATAGCTTACATATGTTTTATATCTAAATGTAAGCTGTAATTTCCATAGCACTACAACATAATTTAGCATGGCTTTCTCTTGTCAAGTGGTATATTTTTTTCAATCTGATTTTTTTTATAAATAGCAAAATAGGAATTATTTTATATTAATGCAAGATTAAAAATTGAACCTCCAATATTATTGAAGGAGTTAAAGAACTAAGAACACACATAATATTCATAAATTTTCAGGACTAGTTTTTGAAGGTTTTAAACATAGAACCTGCCAGCTGCGGAAGTTCAAATCTGATTCCCGTTGTATTAACTATTTTAATAATCATTATTCATTATGTTATTTTAACTTAAATCTCCATACTGAATTTACAGTGCCTGCCATCTATGCCTTTCAGTTGTACTATTCTTTGTTAAGCTAATAAACATGTGGCAAATAAATTTTTACCATATTACAAAGTCATTCCTTTAAGCAATTACGATGCTACTATAATTTTGGTTGCACTACTTCAACTTAAGTTACGATTATATTTTCATATATTAAATGTATAATCCATATATATTTTAAGAAGCTACAAAATGATACCTCAACTTTAAAAACGGATATATTTTGTCCAGAATTACACGGTAACTCTGACAGATTTTTTTGGGGGGACTGGGAATCAAAAGTCAAAAATTTTATTACAATAACTGTACAGAATTATTTTCCGAAATATAAATTAACACATACAAGAAAAAACATCATGTGTTCTTTTCTTTTTCTTTTGATTATATTATTTTCAGCTTTATACCACACATATTTACAACAAGCAAATAAGTCCTCCATACTAATATTTTTTTTAAAGGGCTAGAATATTTTGAAAAATAAAGCTAATTTCTTTATTAATTGTCTTAATAACTTTTGTTTCCCTGTACAATATAGCCTTGCAAACTTTGACAACTATATTAAAATAATAATAAAGTTTAGCACAAGTACTTTTCTTTAGGGAAAAACAAGTAACATGGTTTAAAAATAAATAAGTTTCTCAAACAAAATTAAAAAGGGGGGAAAGTACTTTTTGCAAGACTTGTACTGGGAAATATTTGCTTAAAAGCATATGAAAAAGATCTGGTAACTAAACATTGTTTATGTAATGCAATTAAACAAATAGAAGCAATAAATTTTCATTTATTTTCTTTTAAATCATAAAACTAGAGAAAAGTAAAAATATAAAGGGGCAAATTTGCAAGAGCATACCGTTCTGGGCCAGGGCAGTCGGGAACTGTAACACTTGCTGTGAACTTCAGGGGTGAGGGACCCATTTCCGCATGGGCAATCAATCAAAAGGGTGGAGGGTGGAGGACATGATTGTACGTGTAGGAAAGCAGAAATCCAGATTATTGTCAGATAATCCACATTTTTGGACAGCAATAAATTGTCATGTAAGGTCAATTGTCGAGATATAATGACATCATCACAGGCGGGCAAAGGGCGAACCACGATGATTGGGCAGGGCATGGAGGGAAAGAAAAGGTTAATAAAAAAATTTCATTAGCCCAAGGTTTTGGTTTACTGCATTTGACAGCACATTAAACTAAATAATTATAGACAATCCTTTACATCAACTACACAACCTACCAAGTGACACATATTTATTAAATATAAAAATTCATTGGAAAACTGCCTACATACACTTTGATCTAAATCAATATTTATAATAAAATTCACTCTAATAAAGTACAATAAATACTTATACCCACTATTTAGTCTGAAAAAGTATGTCAAAATGTCTACCAATTACAAAACACTAGCTTTAATTTTTTTTTAAATTAATTTTTAAATACTTTACTATCAACACCTCAGATTTGAGGAAATTTAACTAACAGCTCTGGTCTCAATGTATTCTTAAAATCATTTTTGTCAAACACATAACCTTACTTTTCGTTAAGAATATATTTTCCTAAAATCAAAGGTTGAATATGTTCTTCCTAACAATAGTTCACTGTGTCAAAAGTTATACAATTAAGCACATTCTTTATCATGCTAATAAACAGAACAATACTATACATTTAACTAGTTTTCCGTCAATCACTTAACTAAATTTTTGTTAAAAAAAAAATTTTTTTTTTTTTTAAACTACCGTGAACTTGAATTCCCATGAAATTTACTGAAAGAAATAGAAGCTGTATTATGAAGATTCTCTAAAAATCTTGCAGGCTGTTTCTTTGAAAAGCGCAATATGGAGGCAATGATTGATTTGCAAACAATTACCTTTTACGAAAAGACTATATGGTGAATAGACAATTTACTTTTAATAACAAAATGCCAATTAGATTTAAGATCTTTCTTTTAACAAGGAGCTTTTAAAATAGCGCTACACTCTGAAATGTAATAAATCTATTCCAACAACTGCATCCCATTCAGTGCAAACTAACTGAAAAAATGAAGCACAATACCTTTGTTTATAAATTTACATAAAAAATATAATACACCAGAAAAGAAACAATGTATTCTAGACCCTTTTGTGCTTTATTGCACAACAGCCTGTATAGCTAGTAACACAAAAATATTTAAATGAAAACATCTATAAAACAAAAGCCTTTTGTAACGTCTTGAAAAACTACTGTTCATGTTATTGTAGAATGATAATGAGTTAAGGTGTATTAGTGAATCAATGAATTTTCACTGAAGCATTAATGAGCTGAAAATCATTAAGCCAATGGAATCTTCCACTAAGTAATAACTACAACATACCTGATTTTTGGCAAAAAGTTAACCATATAAACATTTCACTTACAATGTACCAAGAAACATTTTCTTCCTACAGCAGTTATAATGGAAAGTGGCCCACCAGCAGCCGAGCGGTAAAGTCGCTGAACACTGGTAGTTCGGTCCGAGGTTCGAATCTCACGAACAGGCTGTCTGCATGGGCGTTTTCGTGGTTTTCCCCATGTGTAACGTGTATACGAGCCAGTTTCCCTTACAAAGTCCTCCACGAAGGCATCCCTTCTCTTAGGCAGATAGCCCTTGATGCTTTGCCAAAATCACACACACACACATTATAATGGAAAGCTTAATAAAATTAATAACCATAACTGGCAAAAGACCAAAGCAAACATTCTACTGCCTTAAACCCTTATTCAGAAAAACTGAAAGAAATTCATCCTATTTCACATATCATATTTAATCAATTAAAACTATAAATTTCTTATGGTTTGCTTTAACCTTTTGAATAAAATTGCATTACAGGAGATTTCATAAAAAAAAAGGCATCCATTTATTACACAACCCTGTGGTTGAAGCAAAATTTATAAGTCCTATGTATGCCTGAAGAGAAAATGTTCAAAAACATTTCATTATGAATCAGTCCATTCTTTCTAAGCAACAACCAATTTGGAAATTTTTTTTTTTTTTGGTTGCCAAAGCATTTAAAAAAACTTCATGTTAACATATATACGTATGATACTACGATTTAAATTTAATATAATACAACTTTTTCTCAATATCCATAAAGTATTCAACATGGCAATAAGATACTGTGTCAATTATCCTAACCTGAAACAAAAACGTTGCCTAAAGCAGCTATTTATTTAACATGCTGAAATTAAAGGAAAAATTTCGGCATACAATGACATCACATACAATTGTGTGCTTTCTGTGTCAGAATATGACCTTTATTTTCATCTTCAGTGTGAAAATTTGTGTTTTCAGAATTTTTAATTACTACAGTGTTGACACTCAAACAGAATGAAATTCCCTAACTTTACCAGGTGTGTTTCAAGAAAATTCCAGGCTATCTACATAGTGCACGTTGGCTGTGCTGAGGGTAAATTAATTACAGTACCTCTTGATAACATAAAAATTTGCCAATTACATATGACTAATATATATAATCCCCAAATAGGAATTGTTTTCTCCATTGAGGATTGAGAGTAGAAACTGCCCAATCAGGATTTAAAAACGTCTTTTTTGCAGCCATTTTGCAACTAAAGGAAGAAAGAAATCTATTTAATGATATTTCAAAATAAATTCAAATATTTTACATTTTTTAGCAGTATACATAAGTAAAAAATATGTTCATTAAATCCCATGATGGTATGTCATATTACTGCTACAATTAGTTTCACAAGTATGCCAGAGAAAAGTGCCTAAAATTTGAAGGTATAACTAATTAATAATAAATAAATTTGGAAGGGAGAAGACACATTAAATGATATGAATAACATTAAAATAAAGATAATTATTTTTAAGGATTAAAAACTGAATTACAAAAATCGATGGTATTTTGGTGAATACAGATATATTAAATGGTTAGCCTCCATGACTGTTTCATTTTTTATTTTACTGCAAAATGACAAATAAGGCATTTAAGAAAGAATAAAAGGTTTAAAAGATTTTGTTTTATGCTAGAATGGGGGGAATTTACTTTCGTTCAGAATGCACTGCATGTGCGCATGCGAATCTCTGGATTTTTGAGGTAATTGGAAACCAAAGCTGCTGGAAACTTACTTTATCTTTTTAAAAGACAATCTGAATGGTGCTGTGAAAACTGGTTCCATGCTAGCTATCAAAATAATACTCATATAACACATGATCCCCCAAGAGAGTGATCACTTCCGATATTGGCATGAAAATCTCTTTTTTGGGGATCACAGTAAGAAATTTCTCGACTTTTACAGATTTTGACTAAAATATTTAAATTTCCTGATTCTTGGGTCAATTTTTGAATTTCCTGATTGTTTGCAGTTTTTCAGGAGGTGTGGCAACACTGTTACCATCTCGGCTGATTAAAGTCATATGAAGATGAATATGGCCTTTCACGCATTTTTTTAAATTTTAGGGTACCTGTCTCGAAACTAAACTCCCTGCTGTTTCAAAGGAGATGATGTAACAAACAAATAGATATGCACAGATTTTTTTATTAATATAGATAGCAACTCATTTTTATAGCATGCTGACAGGTATGTCATATCATGTATTGGTATTTCCAGTACTTAAGGCATATCGATAATTTTAAGAGTACTTTTACATAAATTAAGAATATTTTTTAAATTTCTATTCTTAGAATAAGAGCTGAACAAAAAAAGTTTTATTTAAAAAATCACATTCTGCCTTTAAAAGGGGCAGCACCCAATACGTGCACAAGCAGAGTAACAATTGGAACTTTACATAGCAAACTGTGAAACTCTTCTTTCATTTTTATGCAGACGCACTTTTCCCACAAGATTTTAATTAGCTGCTGACTTTTCAAGAGGCAATTAAGATGAATAATAAACCCTGCATATTACTTCCATAAACGTATCTAACCCATATTTGGATACTTACGGAAGCCACTGTCAGTTATGAGTCTGAAATTAAGTAGAACCAGCTCTGTATTTGCAAAAGACATTACTTACTAATCAGTATGTTACATATTTTAAAACAATTAGCTTAATTCAGAAAATACTAAAAAATAAGCTTTTGTTTTTGCAAATTATCAGCATATTTTGCATTACTGAATTTCAGTAAACAAAATAAGCTCATGATATTCTAATGCCATCACTAGCAGTTTACATTACAAATTTATAACTGCAGAAATTAATCCACATTTCAGTCCTATAAAATTAAAGAAACGAGATATAAAATTTTTAAATTACCTATTTACAGCAATTTAATGCAAATGTACTTTAGCTACATAATCACATATTTAATTATTAATGCAAGCTCTTTACAACTATATTATAAATAACATATCTTTGAAATCTTAAGTAATAATAATAATAAAACATAAACATTCAGATTTGAAACATTTGCATGCAATATTCGAAATATCCATGATAAATATGTGTCACTTAATGTGGTTGTATATAATGTAACATCATTAATTTTTCACAAGTAGAAAAATTAATGACTTGATATATTTAGCAGTAAGGAAAATGGCAAAACCTCAGACTAAAGCAATCTTTGGTCATCTCGATGCCTTATAACCTGAAAAACTTCAAATAAAGAAAAGAATTTGAAAACTTGAGACAATAATTAAAACTATGGTGGAAGAAAATTAAAATATTTGGTGCTTTCATTCTGAAAATTTTCAATATGAAAAATAAATTATCCAAACTGAACAAAATATTAAACAGCATTATGAAACATGTTTTTGAAATGGTCCCATTAATGTAAGATTTTTTTTTGGGATCATTTACTTAAAATTTACTTTATTATTTTTTTATTATAAAATTTTTAAAATTCAAAATGCATCTGCAAACATCTGAATTCATATTATTAATTAAGCACGTAATACTCCCATATTTAAAATTTATAACTTGTGCGGAAAATTTATACATCTGTAATGATAAATTTATTATAAATACTCACCTCAGTCCTCAGTCTGTTGATATTCGATCCACCCTTTCCTATAATTGCACCAGCATTCTAGAACAGCAATTTCATAAGTAAAAAAATAACCAAAAGGGTTAAAAAAACATTTTCTTAAGCATGAAAATTAAAAGCATTTAAATTCTAATTCATTCAATTTCCCAGTAGAATAAACTTAAACTACTTTTTACAATGATTAAAATAAAGACACTATTGAATAACTACACTGTGATTCTGCAATTTCTTAATTTATAAATTATGTTACATTCAACACTAGTTGATTTTAAAGTATTACCTGTTCTTTTTTATACAAATTATCAGATCTTGAGAATAACAGTCACCTTATATTTAAAACTGTCATGCTAAATAAACACTATGAAAGAATTCTTGATATCAAAATAATTATTAACTAGAATTATATGCAATAATTTAATACCTTGATGGCAACTAAATGAGTTATGACTACTAGAATAAAAATGAAAAATCTGTTAATGATATTTAATAATATTCAGATTTTTTTCTTTCCATTTTTTAATATGAAATTACAATTAAAGAGTTCTTCCTTAATAATATTATTTAACATGAATTTTTATCAATGACAAATTCTAAGGCAGTTTAAATTTAGAAGCAGGGGAACTACAATTGAACACTTAATATTAACTTTCTGAAAATCAAGTTCACAAATTTTCTCAGAATTTTATATTAATTCTATAACCATTCTAATAAGCTCTATAGAAATCCTAAAACTGGAATAGGAGCTTTTAAAATTGTTGGTAATCTGAGATGGATAGGATGGAAGACATTTGCTCAAGTCCAATTATTTCATTTATTGCCAGAAAACATGTTCTTTAGCAAAGACTAAAAATAAACTGGGAAAAGGGATGAAAAACAGGAGAGTTGACAGCTGCAAATTGGTACTTTTCACTGTTTGGAAGCTCATAAGAATTTTATTTTAATAAACTATACAAAAGAAATAAGAGAAATATGATTGAATTACAAGCTGAGAAGTTGGAATGCTAGGTTGTAAGCATGTAAAGAAATCAATTTATTGAAATTTATACAGTTCTATGAATTGTCAAATTAAAATGACTTTAGCAGACAATAAAAATAAATAAATAAATAAAAATAATAAAAAAAAAATGAGCCACAAATAAAAGAAACAATTTGTGTTTCATAGAATGGCAACTTTGGAAGAATGTTCTAAGGACCTGATATCTAAATTATGTTTGGGAGTTTTTTTTTAAGAGTAATTATGCTCATGGTTTCAAAAGTCTACATAAAATTTATTAATGTTATCAAAAAAAAAAAAAAAAAAAAAAAAAAAAAAAAAAATTTTTTTTTAAATTTTTATTTTTATTTTTATTTTTTATTAAGAGTAATACAATGCTGAAAGGTAAATGTCCTCTCAGTATGGAATGAAAAGGAAGAAGAAATTTTAGTAAAGTGTACTTTACTTCACTGAATCTATTATAAAATTATTTTTCACTAATAGCAGTACTTTTTATTTTTTCAGGACACTTAACCTGTTTACTGAAAATAGACACCTTAGCATGTTTTCTGTAACGAATTCTTCAGAAAAGCATTGGTTTTTGGAATGTATATTTAAAAATAGTACTGAACATTTTCTTTCAAGATAATCTTAAAATCGTCTGAGCGCTACAGGTTTAGCCCTGAAATTTCAAAGTTCCTCAAAATGTCATGAACAAGTGGCATTTTCTTGGTTTTAATTTAAAAATGACTCTATTATGTACCTTGTTTCCTTTTCTCCCAATTTACATCCAAACCAAAATCAGATACATTAAAAACTAGCAGAAATTTTCATGTATAATGGAATTTTCTGGCGGTAACACTGAGACGGTTAATAAACATTATATTTATTGCACAAGCATTCTACTTATAACACTTTAAGATAAAGTAGCCCTCTACTACGATGAGGCTAAAAAATTATGCTCGTGCATACTTTGCTTTGTACTAAGAAACGAACATCAACTGCACGACCACCACTCCTAGGACGTTTAGAAGGACCCTCACAATCTTCCATACCGTCTTGAGATGCTTCACGCTTAATGGAGCCTTTGTATGAATCTAAAAAAGAAATAAAATAAATTTCAAAGAAGTAATTTTTTTTTTTTAATAGGAGCAACTGAATTTTCAAATGTACAACAAAACTTACCAGAATCAGTCATCCTAATAAATAGAATTCTAAATTGAAATTTGGCTTAAAAAAGAAAGTAAACAGGCAGCAGTAATATCACACCTGAGAGGGGGGAAAAAATACTATATTACACAATATTTTAAATTTGCACAATAAGATATAAAATTAATAATGGCATATTATGCAAAATTAAACTTGCAATTAGTTCCAATGCAAATGCACAGCTCCAACCCTGAAAGTTTCTCAGAGATATTCGCGTTGCACAGCAACACCGATTCAAAAGAACTCAAAGTTAATTTCATAATATATGATTCAGATTACTGAACTACTTTTAATGTGATTTTGATGCAAAATATATTAATATTTAATTAGATAGGCTAATTTCATTTTGTAAATATCATCCAATACTGAGAAAATCCTGTCAATGCAAACAAGCTTTTAATCATCAAAGCACTTTAAAAATGATGAAAATAAAATAACCAGTTTTTTTTGTTTTTTTTTTTCCCCCATGGATTCAAAACGGGATTTGAAAAGTGATACAGACATTCAAAGTCATTTGACACAAAATACCGTTAGACACTGTAACTTCTCTGCATTGCTATAATAACAACATAATACCAGTAAGAAATGCAAAGAAACCTTGCACATAAAATATCCATGCTTGAAGATACACGCGATGTTAATGGAACTGTTTCAAATTGTTGAGGTTGTAGAACAAAAATAAAGTTTTACAAAATAAATTCCAAATTTGGGCTTCCAGATGCCCATATTCAAAATTTGATGTCTCTATGTTTTGTTTTGTCACAATGCAAGGGAAACATACATATATTCATGCAGATTCTTCATTATTTAATTTCTTTAAATATAATGCACGGCTCTAATATTTAGACGCAACAATTTGAAAAGTGATTCAGACACTCATAGAGAACCAATGCAAAATTCCGGAACAAAATTAATATCCCTTCCGGGCTAACGCCCTTTGATAGTTAATACACGTACTATTGGGTAGATAAACTTAGCAATGTACCATTTATTGATTCAAAACAAAATTTATTACAAACGTTAACTGATTAAACATTATTAATCTTCATGAAAATGCTCAGAACTCAAGTAAGTCATTTAAAATTATTAAATGAGCCACTTGGTGACATGAGGATCAGAGGTTTCCAAGGCCTGGTCTAATATGTAAAAAAAAAAAGGGTACGCATTTACAAGTACACAAAAGATGTGTTTCCAAGTCACATGATGTTGAAAAATAGGTATAAGAAATTAAGTAGAGCAAGAAAAAGTCCTGTTCAATTCACTTTAAATACAATGGAGCTGAAGACAATTAAGATAAAATAAAAACTAATGAGAAAAATTATTCTGAAAATGACTAGGGATGAGGACATGGATTCTGTGCGATTTAAATTTCATTATCTGAATAAATTCATCACTGGGAAATATTTGCAAAGGGTAAAAATTAAAAACCAGGAGACCTGTGCATCTACAAGGATGTGATGAAAAATCAGGAGTTTCCTGGTTTTACAGGGAGAGATGGCAGCCGCGCAACAGGATAAAATTTTAAGATTGGCGTCGATGAGCGCTACTAAACAAATGCAAAACAACTAGATTCAAACTGACATTTCATATGAAAGGAAAAAGTATCATATACAGTGTCTCAAAAAAGTGATGGGACACTTGTGCTTTACAAAAGGAAACTGCAATAAAATAAATTTAAAAAACATGTAAAATTTTTTGTGGGTGTGTTTCACACTTAAATTTAGTAACAATTATTACATAACATACATTTTCTCAAAATATTAAAATAATAATTTAATAAAAATACAATTGTTTAGAACGGAGCAGAAAATGGCTCACTTAAGTGATGGGACACTACGTACTATGCAACAAAAATCGTCTGAAGTAAGCAATAAAAATATCTTTTGGGGTATTTATTTTTACTCAAAAGCAATTGGCAATAATTTATAAAATCGTCTGCAGTATTTCTCTCCAGTTTGTTTTGGAATTTTTGTGTTTTTTACCTCTGTGCAGCCATGAATGCTAAACGAAAAGAAACTTTGCCTGGAATTCGAAAATTAGTTATTAATTTGCATATTGAACGTGGATAATCTATTAGAGAAACTACTGAAACAGTTAACTTGAGTCATTCAACAGTTTTCAATATCATTAAACGATATAAAAAGAATAATATGATTCAGGATAAAAGAAGACCTGTCCGACCATCAAAGCTATCCAATGGAATAAAGCGAATTATCGTTCAAAATATTTAAAAAAAATCCAAGAATGAGTGCTCCTAAAGTTGCTGCTGATTTACAAGCATTATATGGAGTAATTGTTAATTCTGAGACTATTAGAAGAGTAATTCAATCTACTGGATATCACGGTAGAGCAGCCAGGAAAAAATTCTTCATAAGTGAAAAGAATAGAAAACTCAGACTGGCTTTCGCAAAATCCAACATAAATAAGAATTCTGATTACTGGAATGAAGTTATATTTGCTGATGAGAGTAAATTTAATATATATGGTTCTGACGGTAGAATCTTGGTTTGGAGAAAACCCAGGGAAGAATTTCGCAAACAGAACTTGGTGCCAACAGTAAAACATGGTGGAGGAGGAGTTATGGTATGGGGGTGTATGTCGTCCGCTGGAGTTGGTAATCTTGTTTTTATTGACAGTATAATGGATCGGTACAAGTATATTGACATTTTAAATCAAAATTTGAAATCTTCAGCACGAAAATTGAACCTTCATAACGATTTTAAATTCTACCAGGACAATGACCCCAAGCACAGTGCTTTGAACGTTAGACTCTGGCTGCTGTAATAACTGTCTTGAAATAATAAAAACACCCCCACAATCTCCACAATTAAATCCCATAGAGAATATTTGGCAAGAATTGGAATCAAGAATTCGCAAACACACCATTTCTTCAAAACAACAATTAAAATCGGTGCTTCAAGAAGAATGGGGTAAAATCACAAAAAAAATTAGTCGAATCCATCCCAAGAAGATTAAATCATGTTTTAAAAGTTAAAGGATATCCAACAAAATATTAAAACCTTTTAAAAAGTAAAATTTTTGGATAAATATTTGATGGAAAAGTAAGTGTCCCATCACTTAAGTGAGCCATTTTCTGCTCCGTTCTAAACAGTTGTATTTTTATTAAATTAATATTTTAATATTTTGAGAAAATGTATGTTATGTAATAATTGTTACTAAATTTAAGTATGAAACACACCCACAAAAAATTTTACATGTTTTTTTTTTAATTTATTTTATTGCAGTTTCCTTTTGTAAAGCACAAGTGTCCCATCACTTTTTTGAGACACTGTATCTAAGTGATAATAAAAGCACCATCATACATATAAAATGTAAGCAGATATTTTATTCAATAGTGATTATATTGCATTGCTTACAATGAAGTAGATAACTCACTGCTAAAAATGAAAGAAAACTGTTACTAGTAGGATGTATGATCATATCGAATAAATTAAAGGTTTTATACTATGTGATAAATTCTTGCCATAAGAATCCTAGTCACATCTAAATTATTTTTTTCTCAAAGCAATCAGATAAAAACCTTGATTCCGAGATATTCTGGGTTCAAAATGAATGTTATAACTGAACCTAACAGTTAGTAATTTTAAAAAAATGTTCTAAAAATTGATTGGCAAGTGTTGTGATGATACTTTTTTAGTATATAGCAGACAGATTAGTAGTACTTAAAATATGACATTCGATAGCTTTTGAAATAAATAAAATGGGGAAAAACACATAAAAAGCACTCAATATATGTATACTATGAAAACTGAAAAACACACAATGGCTATTATACTAACAAAATGTAGTATTTATAATTTTGTATGAAATTTCATAAAACAATTTTTACTTAAAGCGGTACTGCGCACGATACAAAATATGAGAGGTCCTGATTGATAACATTTAAACTGACAGCGTCTTTGTGCATTTTGCCAGCTATATTATATATATTTTGCTACATTATATTAGGATCCACCCTGTCATAATGGATATCATCATTAACACTGCTTTCTGAGGTTGTAACTGTAAGGCCAACCTTTTAAAACTTTCTTCCAATCTCCAATTTAAAATATCTTACAACCACAGTTCTTTGGAAATCTTTTATTGTCAAAGACTTAGATCCATGAATACTCCTGTAAAGAATGCTTGCATTCACTTATTTTGCCATGTCAATAGTTCAAGTGACTGATACCATTTTTTTACTTTTATTTGTAATGATGTGGTTGGATGGTCTAGCCCTTTCATATACTTGTTGAGTACTTATTAAATTTCTGCATGAGATATTTACTCTCTCCTCACTAAGCCATCTCTGTACTTTAGAAGTGCACTCAGTGTTAACAAAAATAGTTGAAATTGCCACATTCGCTATCTCTCCATTATTTCATCAGTACTCTTCTATTATCAGGGCTGGATTTAGAAATTTATGGACGCATATATATATGTCAGTGTACACTGCACAAAAAAGGGGGGATAGTTCTATATCTCACAATCTACTGGACCAATCGACGAACTTCAACTTGTGTTTTTAATGTCTCGAAAGCGCAACTTAGGAAGTGTATTAAATTTTTATATAGAATTGTTCTGATATCGGTATTTTGACACAAAACTGAACTTTTCTGAAATGACATGCCAAAGTTTTTTCCATATTTCAATTCTACGCCTAGAGTTATGCCAAACTGCTAAGTTTTGTAAAAATTGCACAAGTAGTTCTAAAAATATTAGTTCTCAAAATTTTAGCTTCTCCATGCTAATTGAATTTGGTATATATTATTCAATTTCTCTTTTTTTTATTAAACTTACTTTATTCTTCCTTTCAAATTTCAAAATTTAAGTCCATTCCAAATAAAATTCGCTTTTTTATGATTTATTCTTCAAAATTTATATTTTTAAATAATTTTTATAAATTTTTCAAAAAAAATTTCAATTATAATCTAAAAGTTTCACTATCACCTTAAAGTAAATGTGTTTCTAAGCATACCTGCAAAAAATAAGTTTTTTTACTCATAATTTCCTAGGCCAAGGATGTCAAACTCGCAAGCCCACAACAAATATTTTTGCGGCCCGGCCAATATATCGGCAAATAATAATATATAATAATAAAATAACATATCGACGAAGAAAAAAATGAAATGTTTACTGCTAAGTAATTAACGATAATTTATTCAGTGTTGTTAGATTACTCACAGCGAGCTGACACACACACTACTTAAATTAGAAATGTGTGTGAGTAGCTTGCGTTCAGCTACCTTCAGCTTTTGGGGGACACGTGCACTCAGAACTTGTATGCATCCCCCGATAACCGAATGTGGTGGAACTCATGGTCTCAGTTTTTCAATCATAGTTTTGTACGATATATTGGTGCATGCATGTGCATGCACTTTGCTTTATTATTAATTATTACTTAATTCATATTGTTACGGATTTCATAGTTATTTATTTAGTTAGTTTTTTTTATATAGAATTGTAATTAGATTTGCTTCATGTTGCCTTAGCAACGCAGACGATTTTTGAAAAGACAGCTGCGTTGGAAGGTTAAAAATAGAACAGCACGTGCATTTAATACCTAATAAATAAATATCTCGTAATTGCTGTTGCCAGCCACAAAAATCCAGATATTTATAGATGTTTCCCGTATATTCGAGAAATTAATTATAAAGCTTATAAAAGCCGAGAACAAACAACTCATCTCAGTAGTAGCTGTAGTTCTAGCGAACTGTTTGTTTACTTAATGCTGTGATTGATTTGTAGCGATTTCGCTGTGAGATAGAATTAGTTTCTCTGTTTTGAATTGATTTTTGCTAAACGTTTGACATTTTGTGATATTGTTAGAATATTTTTGAAGAAATATTACAGCATTTTGATTTATCTCTTGTGGAAAGAATAAATTTTTGTTAACTTTTTAACGTTAACCGTGTTTATTCCAGCCCTTTGTATTCAGTATGTCTATATCAAAACCAAGTGGTAGTAAAATTAAACGAAAAATCGCTGACGAACATAGAATATTCCAAGTAAAATGGGAATTAGAATATTTTTGCTGTGAAATAAAAGATAAAATAATCTGCTTGATATGTAATAATACTATTAATGTACCAAAGTTATATAATATTAAACGTCATTACGAATAACACAAATCGAAATATAACAATTACGAAGGATTAATGAGTTGAAAGAGCTCAAGTTAGGAGTGAAAAAGCAACAGTCCATGTTTAGTAAAGTATTGCAAGAAAGTGAAGCGGCGGTACATGCAAGCTACGTCTTGTCCGAGTTGATAGCTAAACATTCGAAGCCTTTTACTGACGGAGATTTCATCAAGGAATGCCTAATGAAAGCTGGAGAAATTGTTTGTCCTGGAAATGTGAAGGCTTTTTAATCAATTTCATTGTCTCGAAATACAGTTGCGGAAAAAGTTACTGGTTTAGCCGCGAATTTAAGTGATCAGATCAAAGCAAAATCATCTTGTTTCGAAAGTTTCTCCATTGCCTGTGATGAAAGCACCGACATTAGCGGCAAAGCTGAATTAGCAGTGTTTCTTCGTTCTTGTGACAAGAATTTTAACATTTTTGAGGAATTACTGGAACTAATACCGATGCCTGGTACTACCACAGAAAATATATTTACTTGTGTTTTTGGACTTCTGCAGAAATACAATCTACCTTTGGCAAAATTAAATTCTGTAGCTACAGATGGCGCTCCATCAATGACCGGGAAAAACAAGGGCTTCGTAGCATTACTAAGAAAAAAACTTAGTGAAATTCACGGTTCAAACATTCATCATATCCATTGTATTATACATCAAGAAGTTCTATGCACGAAAGTAATAAATATGGAGAATGTTTTGTCACATATAAAAAAAGTTATAAATTTTATAAGATCTCGAGGTTTAAATCAGCGTCAATTCACTGCTTTCTTAAGTGAGTTAGATAGTGAATATTCGGGTTTGTCCTACTATACCGAGGTACGTTGGTTATCTTGCTCCAAGATTCTCAAACAATTCTGGGATTTGAAAGAAGAAATATGTCAGTTTTTAAAAACGAAAAATCAAGACGTAAGTTTGTTTCACGATCCAATATGGATACAAGATTTATCTTTCTTGGTTGATATAATCAAATACTTAACCGATTTAAATTTATCGTTACAAGGAAAAGATCATATCATTACGAACATGTTTGACATAATTAAAGAATTCAAATGTCAACTAGTTCTTTGGGAAAAACAACTTAAAAACGAAGATTTGATGCACTTCTCGACGTGCTGCATGAACAAATCAAGTTTAGATGATACTTGTTCGTATCAAAAATATGCAGAAAAAATTGGAAATTTAACAACTGAATTTGAAACGAGGTTTAATGATTTTAGTTCCCTCGAAGAAAAAAAAATTTTTTTTTTCCTTCGATTTTCTCAATAAGTATTGACTCAGTACCCAGCCATATGCAAATGGAGGTGATCGAGATTCAATGCAACTCAAATTTGAAAGCAAAATTGAAGTGGGCGTGCCTGAATTTTACAAATATTTTACCAGCCAGGTTTGAAAATACTCGAAAATTCGCATATGAAATTATTTCCATGTTTGGTAGCACTTATCGGTGCAAGCAGTTATTTTCAGTCATGAAAGGTAATAAGTCTCCTATTAAAAACCGTATTAATGATGCTCACCTTGGGTCAGCATTGAAAGTTATCACTGCAAACAAAATTTCTTCCGAAATAGGAAAGATAATAGCAGAGAAGAGATGTCAAGTATCAGGACGTAAACATTAAATTTTTCTTGTTCTTTTCTATATAAATATATATATATGTTTAATATTGTATTATTCGAAATAAATCTACGTTTCTATGAATATTGATTTTTTTTTTCGGCCCGCCTAAAGTTAAACCTTGTTTGTTTGGCCCAAGTGTACCTATGAGTTTGACATCCCTGTCCTAGGCTATACGTGAAATTACATTTTAAAGTTTGACTTAATTCGTTATAAGTGATAACAACACCAAATGTGGTTTACGCACTTTGTTAAAATTATTTGAAAGTATGAACGGTGGCCATTTTTTTGCTTGTGTACAGTGAAAAAAAGAAAATGAAAATAAGTTGCCATAAATTAAGAAGTTTGCCAAGTGAATTATTCTTAGTGCAAACTGGGATAAAAAATAGTAATATGTGTACACCACATGACTTCCTTGCACGAAAAATTAAATTATACATATTTTTTCTTGCATTTCATTTAATCATATTGGAATGAAATAAATCTACTTCGCCAACAGCACATAAACCACAATAGAATAAATGTATTCTTTAAAATTCACTCTATTTGTTTACCATAGTGACACTCTAGCGCTAGGTTCACTTAACAGTATTATATTTCGTTCATATTATAACTCAGAATGCAAAAAATTTATATCATTTAAAAAATTATCTAATCGTTGCCACATGTCCTATTCAAATACTATAAAAATACATAAAAACTCAAAATATCTATATTAAAAATTACGAAGTAAATCTTAAACACTTATTTCCTCGGAAAAATTCCAGAGAAGATTAAGTATGATTTAATTCGCAATAATAAATGAAGGCGTTATCTTTTTTGTTGTGAAGCTTAATCTCTCTAGATTGGCAACAATCTACTATTCTGTTTCAAATGTTAACAAATATGTCTGCCATGTTATTTAAAGATTAGGCTTAACTGCACTTAAACAGCTTTTAAATTGTTGATAATTGTACAAATATTGCTTCATGATTTACTAAAGGCATAAAATCCTTAACCGGAAGATAAAAACAACATAATTCAATCATTTTTAAGGCAAAAAATTTACAATTTACCAACATATAAGAGTAAAGAAACTGAGATCACTGAGCCGGGTAACAAAGTGGATATATATATATATATTGGCTAAATCGCAGAATAGGCTGCATCAGTTGATGCTGTGTTTACTTCTTATTCTTGGACACGCCTTTTTATGACGTAATATTGGTTACACCTCTCCTTAAAAACAAGTTATAAGTATGCTATAGCTTCATATTTAAAGTAAACTTAAATGAAGTTTTAACCGAGTTGAAATGGTAGGCTTATAATGTTCTGCGCAAGATTTTTTTAATTATAAATCTACTTTTGTGTGGTGTGTGGTAGTGTTAGCATTTAACGCAACGAATTATCACTGACAAATGTATTATTAAGATACCAAACGATTGAAAACGATCATCACCAGACGATTGAAAATATTGAATGCATTAGTTCAAAATTATAACCGTAACTTCTGAAAATGCAGAAAAGAATTCTTTTGCTTAAAGAATGTTTTGATTATTGATGAGTGTGTCAAAATCGGTACTGCAGAATGGACGAGTATCTGAATCTGGATTTTTTTAATCAATTGGAGCGAAGAGGCAAAAAGTGCGTTATTGAGTGGTGTATGGAGAAAAGTTTGATTGCAATATCGTATAAGTGCCCAATTTATGGAACAAATATGAAACTAGTATAGAGACGGTTTTGAGATGTATAGACGATTTTGAGTGTTGCGCAATGCCGAGTCTGTGCAACTCTGAGATGTTTTTTTAAATGAAAATTGATCGATGTGCACATGGGCAAAGCCAATGCTGTGCGTGATGCCGAGTTTGTGCAATTCTGGGATTTTTTTAAGTGAAAATAGATTGATGTGCACATGGGCAAAGCCAATTTGGTGCACAATGGCGAGTTTGTGCAATTCTGGGATGTTTTTTGAAGTAAAAATAGATCGATGTGCACATGGGAGAAACCAATGTGGTGCGCAATGCCGAGTTTGTGCAATTCTGGGATGTTTTTTAAGTGAAAATTGATCGATGTGCACATGGGCAAAGCCAATGCTGTGCACGATGCCGAGTTTGTGCAATTCTGGGATTTTTTTTAAGTGAAAATAGATCGATGTGCACATGTGCAAAGCCAACGTGGTGCGCAATGCTGAGTTTGAGCAATTCTCTGATTTTTCTTTAAGTGAAAATAGATGGATGAGCACATGGACACCGAGTTTGTAGAATTCTTTGATGTTTTTCGAGAGAATACTGATTGTTGTGTAGAAGAGAAAACGAGGTTGTGTGTGATGCCGAGCAGTAATGTAACTAACTTTATTTATGTGCAATGTTTAACATATCATTAGTGTATTTTAAATTTGTATTGTTGTTTTAATTGTGAATTATACTTAAGACGTCATTTTTCATTAAAATTGTATTTTTAATTTTTTGGCTTTGATATGTTTATAACGCTTTCCGACTTACGACATATATCGATAGTCCGACGATCTACTCAACAGTAGCAAAATTGTTAACTTTAACTCTCGAAGTAACGTTTACCTCATATTTTAATACGTAGTTGTTTGGTATCGTAATTGCACTTGATAATATGAGTTCATTGATAATATGTGTGTGTGTGTGTGCGTATGTGAAGCATTGCTTAGTGTTCGAAGTTTGTAGTATTTATTTTATTATATTATTTTCTTTCATTCTGAGAAATTAGATTTTTTTATTTATTAATGCGTAGAATTCTAGCATGCTTACACAGAATATGGCGTGATTTTAGAAACTGTTATGAAAGCTGTGTAATGATTTTCATATGCAATAAAAAATATTATTCTTTTTTCATTAATGTAAAGTTTAAAATTTTTAGAAATAATGAAAATTGTCTAATTATTGGTATGTAAAGAATTATGTCATTACGTAGCAAGAAAGTAATTTGTAAAAATGATAAAATTGAAATGTTCTACAATATGAATTTAAATTTTAAAAAAAAATTATTTTATTTGTATAAGTAAAAAAATTAATAAAAAAATAATAATAATTTAATAAAAATCTTTGAAAATATTGAAGCTCGACAAGTATTAGAGACTGGACGTTGTTTATCGTTTTAATAATTGTAGAATTCGCTCACTGTATCATGGTAATTTTAAATATAAACAATTTATTATACTTATTATCAGTAACGTCTAAGCTTAAATGTTATAAATGTAAATTAAAAGTAAAGAATTTAATATTAATTTACAATAATAAACAATTTATTATTGTTATTTTTAAGAGAAAATAGAAAGTACACGTAGTGTAAATGCGAGACTACATTGTGATGTCATAAGCTTAGTCCCACCCATTTATGGACGTCACACAGCTCCTCCTACTCAACTTTGTTGATTCAGCCTATTCTGCGCTTTTACCAATATATTTATATACGTTTGGTGTGGCCGATTGCAACCAAAATACGAGGTGCACATCTACATGTTATAGCAGTCCTATATACAAAATTTCAACATTCTGAAGCTACTCGTTTTTTAGTTATGCGAGATGTGTACCTTTGTACAGGTGCCACGAAAAATTCTCTTCAGAATTAATTTTAAATCAGTTTTATAACTTTTTGAAGGAAAAGAGTATTTTATTCTAAATCAGTTTTATAACTTTTTGAAGGAAAAGAGTATTTTATTCTAAAGCAGTTTTATAACTTTTTGAAGGAAAAGAGTATTTTATTCTGACGTACAGATATCACGCAAAGACTTTGTTAAATTGCATTTGATAGTGGTCAAAATGGATATTTTTGTTGAAATATGCTGTCTGAAACTTTTCGCAATTACAATACTTCCTTTTTACTTCGTACAAGGAAGTAAAAAAAGGAAGTAATTGTGTGACAAAAATTGCAAAACTAATTATTTACACATACAGGATAGATTAGTTTAATTTTGGTTATATATTTTATATTGAAAAAATATTTTCTTTCATGTTAATTATAGAATAAATTATTTAAATAAAGCATTTTGATGCGTGTGTGATAATTGAATGAGTACAACTCTAATATACGCCCTAATTTCACCAAATGTGGCGATATGTGTTCTGCGCTGGTTTTTGGCACGATTGCGTGTTCTATGGCAACCCTGTTGACGTTGAAAAATCTTTCGCTGGAGCTTATTGATTCGCCTCTGTGTCTGAGAAGATGGGAGGGAAAGATAAAATGGTAGTTGTTGAATTGAAGTTCGGCAAAAGGAAATATTGTGGCTATCCTGTTGACGGGTAGTGGGTATTTGGAAGTGTGGAAAGAGGGTCTGGGAGATTATTTTTAATGGCAGTGCATGATAGAAGTAGGGATTTGTGATTTTATTTATTTGTGAACCATAGTATAAATTTTCTGGATAGTGTGTCTGGCTGTCATGTAAATACGATAGTGATTACGTGGCGGTATGAAATTTATATTTCTGCTATTCAAAAACGCATTAATTCATGGTAAGTGCATTTTATTTTATCTTTGTTCTTATTTTGTAGAATGTTATGTTCATTGGTTCTTTAGCATTAATTTCTGTCGTTATTGTTGTTTTTTTAAATTGTTTGAAATTTATTTTAGTTTATTTTGTTGTTTAGTGTTTAGAGTGTGCAATTCGTAGATGTTTTTTAAAGTTGAAACAGAACGCTGTGTACATGGTATTATTTGAAATTTGTTATGTTATTTTATTAAAGCGAGGAGTGCGTAGATCGTAGATTCCTTCCTTGCCTAAATTGTGCAATTCGTAGAATTTTTTTAAAGTTTAAACAGGATGCTGTGTACATGGTATTCTTTGAAATTTATTGTTGTTATGTTAATTTATTAAAGCGAGGTGTGCGTAGTTTGTAGATTCATTCATTGCCTACATTGTGCCATTTGTAGATGTTTTTTTAAGTTAAAACATGTCACTGTGTACATGGATTCTTGTCAAATATTTTTGGTTAAAAACTTTACGTTTTTGCTATCTAAATTTTTTGTTTTTGTTTCGGAATTTTAGCTAAATTGTATGTTGAAAACGTAGTTTTTGCATGTGCGAAAACCGCGTTTTTGGAGACATTTTAGGCTAAAAGTCAGGACTATAAAGAGAAGGGCTAGCTCATAGAGCGTTTCCTCCTGAAACAGGCAGTGAGGAGTGATGACGTAGCAATGATGGCACTGAGCGCGGAGATGCAATTGACATCGTAGAAACTAGCGTTTTAAATTTGAAGAATCAGCGTTTAAAATGAGCTGTGTGTGAAAGATAGCTATAATTTGGAAGAGACAATGTTACTGCAGTAACATTAATCAGCGTTTAAAATGAGCTGTGTGTGAAAGATAGCTATAATTTGGAAGAGACAATGTTACTGCAATATGCATTTTACACTGAACATTAAAAAATTTAATAGTACTTGCTCAATTTTAAAATAATAGATAAAATGCGCTACTCTTAGCATAAAGTTCCTTTTTTTATTTGCAGGGTTTTTTTTTTTTTTTCCCTTTAAATGCCTGTTTTTTTCTAATCATTTCTTTATCTGCATGTTAACTAAGAGAACTGTACTACTGCTAAGATAACTATAATAACAGCTATTTAAAATTAATCAAAAAAATAACCTTAAATTGGCATAGTTTTAAACGTGTATGGTTATATATGGCAAAATTTCTGCTAATCTAAGTTTGAGTTTCAGCCTAATTGTAAATTTTACATTAGCATATTTTTCTCCCGATTCATTATAATAACATATTTTTTTAAAAATAATTTTGTAACTTAGGCTTACATCAATATTTCATTTAAATAAATACATGTAAGATTGTTATCTTAATTTAGACAAAACAATTTTATTCACAGTACCTAAAATAATTATTTAATTTTTCAAAAGTGGGGGTTAAGGGGGCAGGTCTTCTTATGCCAATTACTTTAATATTATACTTAATAAATATTTTATCTAGAATGCTAAGCTAGCACAAAATCGAATCAATAATAACAGAGGATACAATAAAAATAACTGTAACAATAACTTAACAGAATTAGTTCTCATTTGAAATATGCTTTACGCTATTAACTTCTAAAATGCAATCTAGAAATATTTCAAATCAAAACATATTATATATACTTACTTTTTGTCTCTCGTTTCCCTTGACCATTAAATAATTTGGTTTTAGTTTGTGACACAATTTAATTCTCTTTAATAATATAAACATTTAAAACAGTTCCATCTTCTAAAACAAATCCTTTATCTAAAAAGTGGTTTCTCAGTAATTTGAGCCCACCAGAGGCCGAGCGGTAAAGTTGCTGAACACTGGTAGTTCGGTCCGAGGTTCGAATCCCGCGAACGGGCTGGCTGCATGGGCGTTTTCGCGGTTTTCCCCATGTGTAACGTGTATACGAGCCAGTTTCCCTTAGAAAGTCCTCCACGAAGGCATCCCTTCCCTTAGGCAGATAGCCCTAGTGTGCTTTGTCATAATTAAATACACCAACACTCAGTAATTTGAGGCAGTGCGCTAAATCTGCAAAAACCCATATTTTTTTCGTTTGGAATACTGGATTTGGAAAATGAGAACTATTAATCGAAATCTGTAACTCTTTCCACAAAGTAGTATATCCTCTTAACTCAGACACTATTGCTTTCACTTCTACTCTAGATGATTGAATATGTCTTATGAGTGAAAAAAGTTCTTTCTTCATTGGAGTGTTAAAATAAAAAAATATTGGTTGTTTCCACTGCGAAATGAGACCTCTGATTAAAACAAACTGCACTTTTTGAAAAGGACCGATTTTGGTCTAGTTTAGAGTCATAGCAGAGTTTAGAATCTATGTGCATTTCGTCGAAACTGAGAACGCATATTTTTTCTACAGAATTCAAATATTGGCATCTTTCCTTCATTACAGCAAGAACATCACTCTGAATTCCTGGACTACATGAAAATTTAGCGCACCATCTCTTTAATGTGCTAGTGCTAGGTAAAGGAATTCCCATTTTTTCTTTCCAAAAATCGTAGCTTTTAGATGACAGAGCTCTTATGACAATGCAATGTGAAATATCTTCACTAGTCCACTGGATTTTTTCCTTCTTTTCTAGCAATGCGTTAATCTGCGTCTTTGTAAAAATACACTTTAGACGTTTTTCCAAATTCTCCGATCTGTTCTGTTTTTTCCTAAATTTCGCTGTTTGGGATTTTAATTTCTGAATTTCCGATACAAATTTCTTTCTAAATGTCGTCCACCTTCTTTGTCGCTGAGCAAACATTCTAAAATCTTTATTACAATTTTCTAAGGATATTATTTTGTTCTTCAAATTATCAATACATTCTTGTTTATCTTTACACTTAGGGCACTCAGGGATATTGTCACATAGGGCATTGTCACTTGTGAGTTTTATTTCAAAATCATTCACATTTGATTTATTATTGTCAGCTTCAATTTCGTTCTCGGCCTCAAAATAAATTTTCTTTGGGCTTAATTCATGTAGTCTTTCAAAAGCACTCTGCATTAGTTTTTTCAAATGTCTCCGATTTCTTGGTGTTATTTTGTTTACTGCACACGATAAATTTACTTTCGGCACAGCATTGCATTTCAACAGTTTCTTTTGCGGCAATCCAAGCAAGCGATTTCTCATGTCATCTTCATAATCACCGCACAGAAAATGTTCGCTGCAAATTCTTGCTTTTTTCACATTAATAGAATCTTGTCTTCGACATTTATGTATCCATTTTTTCGTCAAAAGCAAATTGTCCTTGGGGAAAGCATGAAATACAATATTTCTTCCTTTCGTATTTCTATAAGTGTTACGGCACGTTGCTACAGCACAAGAAGCCATATTTCATAAAGGATACTTTAAATATAGAATTTAAAAGGAAAACTGACTAAAACTATATATACACAAATTATTTTAAATATTTGCATTATTAGAAAACAAATATGTATGATTAAAATTAATTTGGGATATGCGATCTCCAGAAAATCGTCTCGCAACTGAATGAAACTACAGTTTTAAAGGTGCGAAATCAGAGCAGGTGCAACAGACACGTCAGATTACTTCCGGTTCCCCCCCTCTATGAGACTCGCCTCGGCGAGGAGTCGAACAAAGGAATGACCTAGACCTTCTATTTATCCCTGCTAAAAGTTCGAAATGTAGACAAAAAATTTAGATAGTAATATGACAGCGTGAAGTTGACTTGAGGGCGCATATCAGAGTAGTTCCGTTGAATGCAGCACCAATCGGCCATACTGTAATAGCGAATGAATTTTTTCTTTTCCTGAAAGAAATAATTTTCATAGAAAAAGAAAATAAAAAGAAGGGAAGAAATATTTTCTTTCTAATTTCTTATTTAAAGAAATATTTTTCAAATAGTAACTGTAAAATAAATTGCGAAAAAACAGTTTTAATGTAAACATGGAAAAAAAAACTTAGTTTGCTATTAGATTGTATATTATAAATTTAAATGATTAAAATTGTTTATTTCTAAAAGGGTTTGAAGTAAGCTTAATTCATTTACTCTTATCTATTTACCATTGCTTTCGTGGTATCCCATATCACTCTTTATTTTATAGCTCTAAATTCCTGCATTAACTTTTCCCTTAAAAAATGGGATTTTCCTTCACATAACACAGCAGCATATTCTGCTGCGTTTTGGGTATAATACTGTTTTGTGCAATTTTTTTCCAACTACAAATGCAGCGTGTGAGTTAGTGAAATAAAGGGAGAATATTCCTAGAACTTCAGCCACCGTGCACTTTAAATTTTGTCACTCGTTTGTACTGCGATTGGTCTAAAGCTCCTTGAAGCCTTGTTTCCTTTCAGTAAAGATAATGGACCCACTCTCCCACCAACTGAGGACCACAGAATGGCTTTCTAGGATAAGTTGTGACAGCTGTCCATACTGGTTTTTTTAAGTCAATATTGTTCGCTCAAGTTGTAGACAGATCAAGTGATCATAGAATGGGCGTCCAGGTTACCATAAATGAAACAACTTGGCAATAATCCAAGAGGCACCCTAAAATATAGACTAAACCCTTCATTTTTGTATATAGCATGCAATTGTCTTCATTATCCAATAGAAGAAAACAGATAATTACACTGATCAATTAAAATTTCCAGTGGCATATCAAGTTTCATTCTGAAAAATTTCATAGACCACTTAAAACACCAACCATAATTAATACAGTCACACATATTATTTCACCATTCTTGAACTAATTTTTAACATAAACTGGATTTTTTTTAACTGGATTTTTGTAAGCAGCCTTTTATGCTAGGTAGCCATACTTAGCATAAATAAACTGAACTAATTTTTAACATAAACTGGATTTTTGTAAGCAGCCTTTTATGCTAGGTAGCCATACTTAGCATAAATAAACTCAGTTTCAATGTGCACCAATTTCAGCAAGCTTTTGATCTTAAGAATACAGTGAAAAGTCTTTAATCCAGACCTCAAAGCTACAAACTTTCTGCGCATGAGCGTTTAATGAATAACGGATAGTATAAGCTAAGCTAAAATTATCAGTTAATGTTGCAGATTGTGTTGTTCCTTAATTGGATCCATCGTATTATTTTTTGAAAACTGTTAGAGCAATTTTATAAAAGTAAACTTGAACTTTCGAATGTCAAAATGAATTTGATTCCGGAGCTGCCGAAGGATAGACAAAGCGAAAGTATGTTTCGTTGTCCATCAAACAAAAAGTGGAACTGCTGCAAAAAATGGATAAAGGCATATATATCCTTTGTTTTTCTAACCATGCCGAAATCTGTTTATCAATTTCACGCTGCTCTGCGGCACGCAATGAACTGGAAGCACTATCCTTATCTTCAGGGAAGATGTTTTTATTTTATTTGGATTATAATTCCTTACTAAATGTATATCTCGATGTACTCCGTCTTTGATATGCTTTAAATCAAATTCCCCATCATTATAAATATCACGAATACACATCAAATAGTTTTCTGGTTGCAATTTTCTAATTTCGAGTATGTGTAATGTACGCTTTAAGCATGTGCGCGTTGAAAGAAATGTTTAATAAAGTAATTTTTTTTTTGTAAATTTTGATACCCTTTAGATCATAATTGCCCTTTATTTCATAAATTACGATTTAATATTTTAAATTTTATAATTTCTGCATGCGATCTTACCAGATTTAAACTGATGATCTATAATGCGGAAAAACCGATAATCCGGAATCGCGAAGTCAAGACGAGTCCGAATTAAAGACTTTTGACTGTACTAAATCATGAAAAACAATAGTATATGCATCCTTCAACAATAAATTATGTATCATAATTACTTCGGGCTTTCATTACCGAGAAACTACGAAAAGGGTTAGCACGCAAAAACGATGCACTCAACAACTGAAAACACAGGGGGGAAAATTGCGGAAGTTACGAGAAATGTATAGAACTAATTTTATATACACAAAAATCTGATCTCTTTAAACACAATGACCATATATATCTTCAATCATTATATGCAACACTTTATTCCACGAAAATTCAAAATGTAAATGAACATTGCAACATTTTACTAACCCAAATTTCCAACATTTATGTTTTCATTATAAGAAAAGCGCACTTCAAAAACATAAATAAATAAAGCAAAAAGTTTTATTTTATTAACTCTACACAAAAATACTGCATTTCTGCATGGTTTACTTTAGATTTCCGTACTTTTCTGCTAATAATTCACTGTTTATGTATACTTGGAAGGTAACTGATTACTACATTCTCAGCTACACCTGCCGATAACGCCATTTTCAAGAAACACTTAACAACGAATTTTGTTAGTACATTTACGAAAGCATTTGCTTTAAATTCCATTCCATAAACTTAAAACGCCAAATCAGTCTTATCAACAGCTAAATACTGCATAAATATTTTATTAGTACCACGATTAATACCACAAAATTTAGTAAAATAAAACTACTAGTTTGAAGGCGCCATTTGTTCTCGAACGAACTATCATTATAAGACACAAAAAGGAAACATAAGCGAATTAAATACATACGATTTTTTAAAATTCATTAAAAAGCACTTACTGATATCAATTAAATTACGCAATTATATTCAACTGGCGATAGCTTTTCCTCCCGGCAAACACTTACCATCAAATAAACAAAAAATAATAGAATAAGCTTTTAGTTCAGTGCAGTTGAGTTGAGTTGAAAATCAGCAGATTCCCTATTCTTATCAATAAGGATGTTCAGATGTCTGATTCTCTAGATGTCTACATACCAACTTTTTATGTGAACAAGCCTTTCCTTCCCCTGCCTGCCGATATAAGAAATAGGATTAAAGAGAAAACCGGACCCGTAAAAGATGGCAAACCACCAGGGATCCACAACTCAAACACGAACTAAACTCTATGCAAAAAGAAATCAACAGAAGAATCAAGAACTTCAAAAACCAAAAATGGACCAATTTCCTAAATAACCTAGCTATAGAGGACAATTCCCTATTTGACATTTCCCGCAAATTCAAGAAACCTTATAAACCTATTCCACCTATCCATGTACCTAGTGGAACTTCATATACAGAAGAAGATAAAGCTAAATCTTTTGCGCGCTATATGGAAGATACATTCACTCTTAATCCCATTCCGTACGACAATAACCATATTGAACGGGTCAACCAGGTGGTCAATAACTTCCTTAATACCCCTGCTCCGTACAACTTCACTTTCCTGAGTACCCCAACAATCGTTGCCAACACCATCAGCGCCTTACAAACGAAGAAAGCCCCAGGGCATGATGGCATCTCGACCAAAGCACTGAAGCATCTTCCGATCAACGCTCTTACCTGCCTAACTAAGATAATCAACAACATTATCAAATTCGCTTATTTTCCTAACTCATGGAAGCAAGCTATAATAATTGTTTTTGCTAAACCGCAACAAAATCCAACTCTCCCACAGAACTATCGCCCTATCAGTTTACTTAGCCACCTGTCTAAAGTTACTGAGAAAATCCTGCTTTTCCACATCCAAAAAATTCACCCTTCCATGAATTTTCTCCCAGAAGAACAATTCGGTTTTCGTAATCATCATAGCACTTGCCACCAACTTCTTAGAGTTATCAACATTATCACTGAAGGCTACAGCTGCAAACTTCCGACCGGTGCTATATTTCTCGATATCGCGAAAGCTTTTGACAGGGTATGGCATCGAGGCCTTATTTACAAACTAATCACTCTCAATTTTCCAGATAATTTTATTCGCTTAATAGCCTCTTTTCTCAGCAAAAGAACATTCAGAATCAAAATGGGTACTGCTTACTCTACCAGCAGAGTAATCAATGCTGGTGTCCCACAGGGGTCGGCACTTTCGCCTTACCTTTTTAATATTTATACACAAGATATCCATAAAGACCCTTCTGTTCATCTTGCACTCTTTGCCGATGACACCGCCATACTTACTAAAGCCTGCACTGTTATCGCCGTAAGAAACCAACTCCAAAGCTATCTCATAAAACTGGAAAAATGGCTTACGCTTTGGAGGATTAAAATTAACACTGATAAAACTAAGGCAATAAATTTCCGTAAAGGAAACATGAAATACTATCCTCCACCCCCTGAAATATTTGACGAAGAAATAGACTGGATTAATGAAACCAAATACCTTGGAGTCACCCTTGACCAAAAACTTACCTTCAGAACCCATTTCCGGTCCGTAGTACAAAAATTTAAAATCACCACAGCTACTATGCGACCTCTTCTTGGTAGAAAAAGCAACTTATCTACTACAAACAAATTAATTCTATATCGCTCCATACTGCGCCCAGCTCTTCTTTACGCAACACCGATCTGGAGACATGCAGCTAAAACCAATATTAAACAATTACAAATTCTACAAAATAAAATTTTACGAGAAATTATCAATGCTCCTTGGTATATTCCCAACATCTATATTCACAGAGACCTTGGAATCGAACTTATTCAAGAGTATATTAAACGATTAGCAGTCAACTTCTTTTATTCAGTACACACCCACAGTAATAGCCTTATTAGCACTCTCAGACACTCCCCGTCCCAGAGATAAACATCGCTACCCTTGTGACATCCTCCCCACATAAGATTCACAACCTTAATTGACTCATTCACGCAAAACTGACTCTGCGGTTTTACCACCCGCGGCTACATCTTATAACGAAACTGAACTTGACACCCCCCCTTTTTTCTCCGCCACTAGTGCGGACCTCACTCTCTTTCAACCGCCTCCCACACTCCTTTCACCCTTCTCTTTCTCCCCCCCACCCGTTCCTTATCAGAAGTTGAGTAAAAAGATGTTTCTACATCTTGACACTCGAGAATAAAAAAATACGATCTGTGTGATCACATGATTAGTCACATTTCATTTATTCTTCTCCAAACAAAGATATATATATTTATTCTGAATTACAGATTTTCAATAGTGTTTCTCATTTTCTGCAACCCCACGAGAATCTCCAAATAACTAACAAAAATGTCTCTTGGAAATAGAAGTATTTTATGAGAATGAAAAGACTTTTGGAGGAAAAACGAAAAATATCTTCACTGCAGAGTCGTAGCTAGGGTTTTCAGCGCCCAGGGACAAATGAAGATTTCGCGTCCCCCTACTGCTTGCCAAGGATGGAAAACATTTAACCCTTTAACTGCTTAAGACGTGTTTAAACGTTTTTGGAATTCTTTAAAAATGCTTAAGACGTCTTTACACGAATTTCAAATCGCACGAAAAAGGCTTAAGACGTGTATACACGAAGCCCGAATTTCGCGAAGATTGCTGAAGACGTGTTTAGACGACGCGATCTGGTCTTCCTTCCCCTACCTTTCTGCAGGCGGCTGTCACTTGACACAAAGGTCTTAGTAGGGTGTGAAGTCTCTTTGAAAAGAGCACTTTAGGAAAAGTCCTTAGACTGAAGTATCTTTGTCAGACAGCAGGTATGTATTATCTGTGTGCCGACTAAAAGTTTGCGAAAGAAGATAAATCGTTTTACAACTGTTTGCCTTGTGGTACTTTATACAAATGAAAGTCAAACAGGTTCTGACGGTGTTATAGTACATTGCCGAATTTTAGTAGAAACAAGAAAAAATAAGAATTGTAACGGAGGACGCCTTTATGCCTATATGTTATAGAATCAAATATTTTATTTTTGTATTGAAAAATGATTACAATTTCTGATTCGTCAGGAAAAAATATAAAATGTTGCAACCAGCTTTCTTGTTTGCCTTCGTATTTCAAATGCACGTTATTATAATGGTATATTCTTCTTTTTACATTCTTAAATGTTAAAACTGTGCTTTCAGCATGCCTGAGTTTTGTACTCGTATGTGTGGCTCTATACTCCGTAGAAATGGCGAAATAACATATAAAAATTATATGAATGTTGAAAGGAGGATATTCTACTCGAAACTTCAACTAAATGGAATAAATGAATACGCCGAAGGAATTTCTAGAAATATTTGTTTTAAAAATTTTATTATTAAGATTTTAAATACAAAATGTTTTGAAATCTAAAGAATAAAATATGTAATCCTTGAAACATTTTTGGAAAGAAATCTATCGATATAAAATCTCTTAAAATTAATGGAGTGTAAATTAATTAAAACAGTTAGTGTTCGGAAGAGTTAGATATACTGCGCACAAAAAATTACAGTCAGAAGATCAATTATTTAAAGATATAAATTAATTACATTAAAAGAATTTAAAATAAATTAAGATCTGTCCAAATGTCAATGCTAACAGCAATAGCACGCATGAAAGTTATTCTTTAAATTCCGAAGTTCATCCGTCGGTACGCAATGATTGTGCCTGCGATTACTTTTCTTATAGATATTACAAAAGTCGCCAACGAAGTAGCGCTAAAATCGTTGAATACTAATAGTTTGAAGCGGGTTCAAATCCTGATGAATGGATTGCCTGCATACCAGTTTTAGCGAATGTTTGTTGCGCATGTTTAATGTGAATATGAGCCAATTTTAGTTAGCTTTTCATGATGACGTGCCTTGACTACGAGTCCTCGCTCGGGTTGTGTTTGGTTTGGCTTGTTAGATTATTAAGCACGTGAAGGCGATCTGTCTAAGGGGAGGTATGCTTTCGTGACAGATTTTCTAAGGGAAACAATCTCGCACTACAGAAAGTTAAAACCATAAAAACCCCCATGCAATCAGCTTGTTCACGGGGGTTTGAATGCAGGTCAAACTACCAGTATGTTAGGAGAAGCGATTTCAAGAATGTTTAATTATTTTATTTAGTTTGTCATAAGCTAAATAAAATAATTAAACATTCTTGAAATCTCTTCACATTACTGAAATGGCAATAACTTCGAATTATACTATGCTACCACCTTTCCTCTAATATGAAATTTTGAACTTTTCCGTTATCGGACAGCCCACCAGCGACTGAGCGGAGTCTAACGGAACAACTGGTGGTTCTGTCCAGGGTTCGAATCCCGGCAAACGAGCTGGTTGCCAGGATGATATTCTTAGTTTTCCATATGTGTAACATGTATGCAAGCCAATTTCCGTTAGGCAGTCCTCGAACGAAGGCATCCTTCACCTTAGGCAAACAACCATCGAGTACTTTGCCATAATCAAATAAACCTTTATCCATAACATGCTTCAAATATTTTTATGTTGAAAAGTTCATGCGCCAAAGTTGGCCCCCGTTGAATGAAATATGTTGTTTATTTTTTCTTTGTTTTTTATAACAACAATGTTCTTGTTTTCAGAATCTGAATTATCAATAAAATTCTTTTAATAATATGCGATTATATTTTGTTTTTTTGTTTAATGAAAAATTAATTTAAGCGACAAATCTCTTACATTTAGAAAAATTTTCGATTTTCGAAACGAGTTGCTGTCAAAAGCGCATCTTCTCGTTGCTGCATATATTTATTTAAAGCAAACTGCTTGGCGCGTGTGCTTTTAACATTTGAAAAGATTCAGAGAATTTACAACAGGGAAATAAAGTTATTAATTTTACTGAATTTTGTGGATTCTTTGTGTTTTGAGGTAAAAGTCAAACCATCAGATATGTGATAACCTTAAAATAAGGGTATATATAATCAGGATTTTGGGGCCAGACATTCCCAGCGAAATACATTACAAAAAATTATCTATGTAGAATTAATGTATATTCCGTTTAGTATTTTAATTTATCAGTGTTATTTCACATCAGTTTATCAGTGTAAGTTATATCGAGTTTTAGTTGTGTTCGATATAAGAATTTTATTTGGTTTATATAAATCCGATTCGTTTAATAATATTATATTTATTAAATACTATTTATTAGGTTTCCAAATCTGTCAAACCCAATCAATGGCCTCCTGGCTAAGATATCTGATTATCGCTATTTCGACTCGTATTCGAACCCAAACAAACGAACTGGTTGAATTTTGTGATTTCTCCTATGTGTAACATGAACATGAGTACGTTTTAGTCGAAAAGTCGTCCACGGAGACATTCATTGCCTTCGGCTGATAGATCTCGTTTCCTTTGCCATACTATCAAAGAATCAAAGTATCAAAAAAGTATCAAAAAATCTAAAAATTTTTCAAAAACACTAACAGATGCATGTAACAAAGTAAAATTAAGTAAATGCATATAAGAAAATAAATTAAGTAAATGCATATAAAAAAACTGAAGTAAATGTATATAACGAAAAAAAAAAAAAATGAGGTAAAACAAATTTTCAATAATTTTTCTATACAGTAGTTTTTAAATTGCTTATTTTCAAATTTTATTTCATTTTTATGTATGTACAGTGTATGTGTGCGAAAGTGTGCTTGTTCGGCATATCCATATATATTAATTAAATAAATCTGATTTGAAAATGCATGCACTAACGCGCTATTCTCGTAATTTGAAAAACACTAAAATATTGTCTGAGAAAAATATTTATAAAGAAAATTAAATTTCGTCTCCTTACTCGGTGCTGCGTAAAAAATTTAAATAAGCATATTAATTTTTTCTTCTTTATTAACAACAAATTAGTTTCTTTTCATTTATATATGAAAAAAAAAAAATCTTGCTGTCAGAATGGAAATTCTTAAAAATATAAAACTCGTTTTCTTCGAACAAAAGTTTCTGAGAAATTTCTCTAGGTCAGCAGGTAGTAACAGGACCACTGACTGCTTTGTTTGAAAAACCCGATGAAGTGGATGATTTTACCCCCAAAAGTTTTTCTTTAACAAAGCAGATGCGGTCCAAATGGCTTTGCTGAGAAGCATTCGTATTTGAATAGCTTGAAGCTTGAAAGCTTGAGTTGGTTGTTTTCGAAGCAATCAGTCAAACAGCAATAAAATTTGTTATAAATATTTCTCTCTCTCTGTGACTTCTTGAAATCTTGGAATGGGTGAAAGTTTATTTTGTTTTACATATATAAGGAAACTGCATGTAAAGCAAAATAATTCAAGGCACTTATTGTATGTTAATCATTGTACGTCCCCTCAGCTCTTCGGTTGGGTATTAAGAAAAGAAATTCCTATACTGCTTTTGTATTACTTGTATATTGAAAGATTTGAAAAAAATAGCTTTATATGAAAAGTTTTCCTCCGATGAACGAATACAGCTGAAACATGTTTCTGTCTTCAAGTATATCCACAAAACATGAAATAGTATTGTACTCTTTTGTATTCTATTGCATTTTTATATTACTTCGTGGTAAATTTTTTGATTCTTAAATTTCTCTCTCTCTTTTCTTATAATACACAAGTACTCTTTCAAATATGGCTGACCTATGAACCTAAATTTTTATACTATAAAATTTTATATAAAAATTAGCCGTAATCATTAGACACAACATTGTGTATATTATATTCTTGAATACATGCCTGCAATTAATACTAAGAATACTATTGATAAAATTCGTGATATAATTAATAATGAAAATACTGTTTAAGCTAAATAACGATTTGAATCTTTTTTTTATTATAGGGTAACATGAGCCAAACAATTTTCGTTAGAAATATACAATTATGCTAACTTGACACATCAGATAGAAAATATTTTATCGTCATAATCGGCTATGATAAAAGATTTTTACGCTTAAGATTTTGGATTATGATAAAGCACACAGGACCTATTTGTCTAAGGGAAAGGAAGCCTTCGGGGTAGATTTTTTTTTGTGGGAAACAAACTGTTAATTCACAATCAATTGTACTTATGAAAAACCCCTAAAACCCCCATGCAGCCGCTAGAATTTACCGGTGCTCAGCTATCTTACCGCTTGGAGATTAGTTGGCTTTCTGAACTTACGCAATACCTATCTGAATTTGAATATTTGCATTAAAAACGAGCAAAATAAAATGACACATTGTAAATAGTACATTTTACTGAAATCAAACTTTCTTTGAAAAAGGAAAATAAATTGTAAGGAATAAGATGGATGGATTTAATTAAACGGCGGGCAATAACGGCGCTGATCATACGTTTCGTATAGGAAATCATTTTCTTCGTGTTATCGTATAACGGAAAATATCCACAGATTATATTTTACAATTTTTAAGAAGTCATGGGTTATTTGCTTTAAGAGAACACCTTCGTGGGCAATTTTCTAAATAAAATTGGCTTGAATTCACGTTACGCATCGGGAAAATCATAAAGACCACAAGCAGCTAAACTGTTTGGTTGCCAACAACAAAATACCAACATCCAGCAATCTTATTCACTCAACTATAGTGAACTTAAACTAATGTTTGTATATTATTAGTATATTAAAATAACGAAAATATTTATTCTAATAAAAATTTTTGTTTGAATATCCTCCCTAATAAGGTATTTCCTTTGGTTGGAGATTTGTCAACAATAAATGCTATGTTCAAACAGGACATTTATTTAGAGCATAATGCTTCAAAAATGTATGCTGGGATCCCTAGAAAAAAAATATCGCCGGGAAATGTATCACCGAAAAAATATTTAATTATTCATATTCTTATGATTAATTATTAAATAATTAATAACTTTTATAATTATTAAATGAAATGCTTATTTATACTTTACCAAATGTACAGCAACACTCTTTCTTTACAAAAATACCATATTGAATAAATTATATTGTAAGCTAATAAGTAACAACATTGCTGTGTTTAATTAAGATATAACAAGCCGAACAAACATTAAATTGGAATTCAAACAACAAAAATCAGCGTTATATTTTCAAATTTTCACAATCTAATTTTCATTATATCTTATCTCGTTCATTTGCGCTTTTGCAGCTGAAGATGATGGTTCGGTAAAACCATCGAAACTAGTCCTGTGAAAATTTGAAAATAACGCTGATTTTTTTTTTTTTTGACTTCCAAATTAATTGCTTTGTTTGTTATTAATATGGCTCATCTTTCCTATTTCAGATAAAATTTACTAGTGTTTCTTGTACAGGAAAGGAAGAATTTTTATTTAGAATCAATAAATTTATGATACACTGAAAAAGGTTTCAATTTATAATTCCCTTTCTGAATATCTTGAATGTATATTAAAAAGTAAAATGCAAATTTAATATTAATATTATGACCCTTAAAAAACACCCAAATGTTTCGCTTATTACTCTCTTAAAACTACGTAATAATTAAGGAAAAAAGAAATTATTTAAAATAATTATTAGTTGTATGCAGTTGAAGAATATAGGAAAATGCTGAAGGTTTTAAAGACTTTTAATTAATGACAAAAATACAGAAAATCGGAAATAATACGAAATGTTTCAACAATATCTCAGAAGGAATAAAAATTGCACCAGATATTTGTCAGAATATAATTATAGTGATAGCAGTTTAATCAGTCTGCATTGAAATTCCGGTGATAATCAGTGACATACAGATTTAGGTTACTTAGGTTAAAAATGCGTAATAATTTAAAATTTTACCGGGTAAATTTTAAAACCAATTTATTTGAAAATTAGCAGCTTCGCTGCGAGCCTTCGTCTGGCTTTTAAATGTACCGGAAAAATGGCTGAAGGGAACTCCAAACGTTAAATTTAAAAACTGCGTAGGATTTTACTCTGCAGAACAACTTCATAAAAAAAGTTATTACGTATAACAAAATTACAATGAAATAAGCAATGTCCCTTAATACAAATATTAATTATCCTAATAAATAAATTAAGCAAATTCCCTTTGCAAAATCTTAAGAACTCAAATGGTATAAAGGAGGTTAAGAACTTTGTTTCCTAAAAAATCAGTCAAAACTTTTCAATATCTTAAAAACAGTGAAATGAGCAATAAATAAAATAAAGGAATGCAAAAAACAAAAAATTCTGAAAAGCAAAGTATAATTAAGGATATTTTATCTTATGTTTTCAAGGGAAAAATTTACAATGAAATAAGCTATATCTCTTAATACAAATATTAATTATCCTAATTAAAAAATTAACCAACTTTCCGTAGAAGAAAAAAATCATGCAAAACTTTCAATATCTTATAAACAGTGAATTAAGCAAAAAAATAACATGAAAGCAACTCAAAAAACATAAAATTCCGCGCAGAATTTTACTCCACAGAACAACTTTATCAAAAAAAAAAAATCAATAAAAATATATTATATTTATATAAAAATGACAATGAAATATGCCAATCTCTTAAAAACAGTGACATAAGAAATACGATGAAAAATTGTTGCCAAACCCATATTTCTAAAAGAATGAAACTATTCAAAATGATGCGATTTCATCAAAAATCTATCAACAACAATAAGACAGTAAAATTGTTGCCAAAATCACATTTTTAAAGATGTGAGATGTGAGAAATGTACTCGGAAGCTTCATTTAAAAAATCTTTTAAAAATACAAAAATAAATTATCATTTTTCCAAAATTATTTTTGTTAAAAGCATTCGCAAGGATGAAAGTTTAACGTGTACAAATATCAAAGAAAAATAAACTGTACATTTTTAAGAATAAACTTTTTTAGAAAATATCCCATTGAAAAAGTGTTAAGCTCCCTTTGTTAAATAAATTCGTATTTAATCGATTTTTAAGTTCGTAAAATAGCTAAGTGCCTACGTTTCATGACGATGTGAAAATGGAGTGTGTAGAGTAAAATCTGTCTTTCCTATAGCCCATTATGTTTCAAAATGACACGATTTCGTCACAAAACATGAAATAAAAAAAATTCGAATTTCGAAAAAATCGCTTCGAAGTGCACTGGCTCTTGTGTAGATGTACCTATGTACCAAATTTCGTAGCCGTGGGTCTATTAGCTTACGCGCAGCGCGAACGAAAGGCACACACACAGACAGACTCTTTCTTTTATTATATGTAGAGAAGATATGTAGAGATAAGATTGTTTAAGGGAAGGAAACTTTTAAGTTTCGCAGCTGTACCCCCTGCGGCATTAAGACGGTCATCATGGAGAGTCTAGCCTTTTGCAATTCTCTTGAGAGCTCACCAAACAATATTTAGGAATCAATCTCACTTAGCGGAATCATTGAAGTAAAATTCTGGGAGGGATGGGAAATAACAAAAGAACTGCTTGACAATTTTCAGAGGTTTAGGGTTATTTTCGCGACATTTTACGGGGAGTTCGGTCCAAAACTAGCGACAGTTTTAAAGGCATTCGCAGAAAATCACTCGACAGGCTAAGGGTTAATTCTAAAATGTCGTAACATCAATTTGGCGCCCCTTGGATTCTGCGCCCGGGGACAGATGCCCCCCTTGCCCCCCCTCTAGCTACGCCCCTGCTTCACTGCCAATATTTGTATTCTTTGAGCCGATGTACATTGTTCTGATATGGTCCTAAAAAATTCTTCGAAACAGTTTTCTTTTGCGTATTGACGAAGTTTTGTGTAAAGCTCAACGAAGAGGGCGCTCACATCGCGAACACCCCGGAAGTGTCCGTTTCCGGTATTGCTGTGTTTGTGAGATACAACAGGTGATCCTCAATAAGGCTACTCTAGAGGAGCTTACTGCATACCTCGTTTCCACTACTGCATACGAACGCGTTGCACCAATTGAAGACACGCCTACGGCATCCGTACAAGCGTTTCCATTGCCGCGTATCCTTAAAATATTTCAATTTTCCGCCACTAGGTGTCACTGTAATTTTTAGCCCCAAACAATCAGTTCGCGAGTTACGACGCTGATTTTGATTTGATATGGATCCTGACGCAGAAAAGTTTTGTCTACTAAATTAGATGTTATTGGAAATTTTTATTTCTGCTTATGAACTGCGAAAGTAAAGTAGGGTAGCAATTTTTAGATAAGTAAGATTATAATGCATATTATGAGCATCACTAATTCCATAGAAGCTGAAGTAAATTAAAAAAAAAAATTGCGTTACTAGAAGCCTTAAATATTAATGAAATAATATATATATTATTAAAACTAAAATGTACTGTTAGTGAAAAAATAAACAAATAAATAAATAAAATAAAAAAGTTAAAGGAATTAAAAAATAGTTGGTACTTTAAAAATACAAAGCAACTGTAAAGAAAGGTTCACAATATTTACACAAAATTTGCTATGTTTGTATACGCTGACTTCAGGGTCATAGCTGGATAATTTATTAGAAATAATATTTTATGGATTATCGATAAAATATTATTTTTAATTTAAACATTTTTAATTCATATCTCTTTTTATAGAAGTTATAAAAATAAGATTTTTCTCTCTATATATACACACATAAGGTAAAGAAAATGGAAATATTTAATTAATTAATTCCTGCGCTTCTGCTGGAGAGGACTGAATTTAAAAGTAATTATTATAGTAATTTTTTGTTAAAGAAATGTTTAGGACATTAATACTGTGTCATGTTAATTGAAATGAAAATTTAGAGTCGTAAACATCCCAAAGTCTGAGCACATGTATATACATTTACATAAAAGTGAAACGAGTATATATATCTACAGGGTTTTAAAATAAATTAAATTTAAATAATTCATTTGCGCCATTGCTGCAAGGAATGAAATTTGAATTTAACAAACATTTTCTATTCGTAAAAAGCAAATTTAAAGTTAATTAAATTTAAATAAAATTTAATGCAAACAAATAAATGATTAATTATTGCTGCGAACTAATATACAATATCATTTAAATTCTGAGAGCATATATAAATCAAGTGCAAGTATCAAAATCTATGAATAAATATATAATTCAAAAAAATTATTTATCCTATTATTCACTTATGCATTTTTATAAATTTTTTAGGATTAAATCTATTATTCATTTACGCATTTTTATAATTTTTTAGGATTAATAAGCTATCCTATTATTCACTTATGCACTTTTATAATTTTTTAGGATTAATATATTTATTTAATATTTATTATATGGAATTATATATTTATTTATTCATGGATTTTGATACTTGCACTTGATTTTCATATCCTCTCAGAATTTAAATGATATTGTAGATTAGTTTGCAGCAATAAATAATCATTTATTTATTTGCATTAAATTTCATTTAAATTTAATTAACTTTAAATTTGCTTTTTACGAATAGAGAATGTTTGTTAAATTGAAATATGTATGTACAGGGTATGTTTTAAATTAGTATTATATAATTTTCAAACTTTCTTGCGGGGGAAGTTTAAATAAATAAGAGCATAAATAAAACAATATATTTAACGCATATAATAATGGAAATAAATTATAAAACACGAATATAGATGAAATTGGAACAAAACGCTGAGAAAGTTGCAGACAGGGTGCAAAAAGCGTATGGGATTCGAACTCACGACCCCCAAAAGTAAACATCATTACCGTCAGTTTTACCACTAAGCTAGCATCACACTGAAATCGTGCACATATTTTGACTTATATACATCATCAAGTAAATCAATTCTTAAAACTAAATATTTTGGTCCTATTTCAGTGTTATCGTCTGAAAAATTCACCAGAGTTTTGTTCTTCAGCTTCTAGTACATTTTTTACAAAAACATTATCTTTTAAATTGGCGTTCCGATTGAAGTTAATCGGGCTGCTAAAAATATATTTAATGTGCTTACAAATATATGTTAGCCAAAAAGATATATTTATAAAGAGAAATACAAATTTAACATACTCTTTAATGCTGTGGAATATTTAAAACATATTTAATTTATAATTAACGTTTTTAGTTTTTACCTGTTTCAAAAGAAAAAGATAACAAATCTTTTAATCATATCTAATTTGGGTTCATCTTTACAATATGGTAACTGGTAGTTTGGCGACATTTTGGAAGCGATAAAGGTTACTACCTGGCACTTTGGTAATAATGTGAGCAGTACTCAGTTCCGATTACGCATTATTTTGTGTGAGGGAAATGAGAGATCATGGGATATGTCATGTGATATTAATGGACGAATTACGGTTCTTTAATCGGAAAAGGGGGGAAATCGGGATTTTCACGTGGTAAAAAAGGAATAATTCCGCTAATTATTCCTTTTTTACCACGTGAAAAAATCTGGAAATTTTGTATTTGGCTTTATTCTGTGTTGTGTGAAACAGTGTTCATGAATTTTTGGATCCCATGGCCGTAACTAAAGTGAATTCGAAATGGGTATTTATGTATGTATTAATTTAATGTATGTGCTCATTTATATTTTAAGTAGTGTTTTTGAATTTAATTATATTTTAATTAAATGATAGTTATTTTGTGAATTTTATGTTTGTAGGAATTTGGTATACGTTTTAGTTGAAGTAAACGTGCATGGAAATAATTTAAATATCTGACAATAAGTATTTGTAATGGTTGCGGTATGAATTCGTTGGTGACGTGTATAATGTAATAGATGATTTAGAGGTAAAAGTTTTTGGATATTTTATTTATTTTACATGTGGAAATGTTCATTACTTTTTCGCGATCAGGTAATTTCATATATGTTCTTTTTACCGGGTTTAAAGATTGAGAAAATTGTCATGTATTTTCGTGAAATTTTTCTAATTTATGAGAAAAAAGCAGTGTACATGGATATAGTGAAGAGTGTGCGCAATGCCATTTTTGTGCAATTCTGGGATGTTTTTTTAAGTAAAAATAAGTCGGCGTGTACATGGTTTATGTGTATGTGTTATTTTGAAAAACGCGTAAGGAGTATGGTATTGTGCACTTTTTCCCAATTTTGCAGTGAATATTTGTCATGATTAAGCAGTTTTGTTAGATAAAATTTCTAGCATAAGTGTAATTCGGCTAGTAGATTGTTGGAAGAAGTGTTCAGTAGATAAAAAGAAAAGAAACATGTCTTTACTTCGTGAAGACAAAATGGCGGCGGGGAAAAAAAATAGAGAGTTGCTGTAGGAGAGTTGGTCGCCAAATTTTCGCCAAAAAAACGCCAAGTTACCATAATGTAAAGATCAACCCTAATTTGCCATAGCAGTTTGATATAGTCAGACATTCATTTTCATTAAAGGTAAATGAGTATGCAGAACTGTGAAATAATTGTCAGGTCAAATTTTGCTATTTCATGGAATTATAATTTTGTCCGTTATTTTCTTGAACACCTGATTCTATCTGCAAATAAGTACTGAAGTTGCAGTTATCTTATTTTTCTTATATTTTTTCAACTAAATTCAGCTAATTGCTGTCTTTTTCAGCACGCAGATTTCTCCCTATAATGTTAACTCCTAAATAAGTATTTTTTAGCAAAACATTCTTTCCCTAAGCGAGCGTTCATAGTTACTCCTGCCGCCATTAATTTTCGATGACAACACATGATTGCTCCTTTTTTACCACGTGACCCCAACGCATCCGCAGACATACGGATAGAAGTTGAACATTGTTGAACTCCATTCGTACGCCATCCGTCACCGCACATCGACCGGATTGCAGATGTCAATCAAAGTGAATTCGCTCGCTGATTGGAGAAACGCATACACACCGCAACGCATACGCAGCAGTGGAAACAGGCCTTTAGACTGGAGGAAACGGCATTCGCCAAAGTCCCATTCTCCTTTCTTCTTGCTTAAAAGCAAGCTTGCTTGCTGTGTTTGTTTACATTGCTGTTGCTACGAGACCTGAATTTTGTTCATTCAGTCGGTACTCCATTAAAAGAAACGTAAAGAGAAATTATAATTAAGTAATACGGGCAATCCACCCAATTAATTCACTGTAAAATAGGCAATCCACCTTAATTAATTCACTATAAAACAAGCAATCCACCTTAATGCAAAGTCATGGTGCATTTTTACTTCATTTATTCTGTAGTTGACTGTGGTAGTCGTGCCGAGACAGATAAGCATCGTTGTATTATACCGTAGCGTAGGGTTCAGTTGCTTCACACATGTCACCGTCGATCGACGCATAGATGACACCCATTTTTTGTTTGTTTAACAATAAACTTTAATAAGTAACAATTTTTGATTATTATACACTATGTGTATAATAATCAAAAATTGTTATACACTATGTGTATAATAATCAAATCATGAATAGGTAAGTCCGGCATTGTCTCCGCCAGATGAGAAAAAAACCATCCCTGCCTAACGAAAAGAAAATGGCGACCTCCTTCCGCCAAAAAAAAAATCGGACCGTCCCTTCCGAAAACCAGGGTGCAAAGTTCTCTTCGCCCCCCTCGTCTTCTTGTTCCTCCTTTCTCCTTCCGTCCAACGAACCACCTGCTCCGTCGGACTAATTATTCCGCTGGCTAGGCTTTTCCTTCTCCTTCTCGGGTTTTGGGCATTACACGCCCCCACCAAGATGAAGATTTGTTTCTTAAGGCTAATTTTCACAACAGGTTCAACCGAACCGTTCAACGTTCATTAGAAATAATGTAGAGTTCATTAGATAAAAAACCCAGCGTTCATCATAAGCAATTCCGAATTCGTCAGAATCAGAATTCAGAGGTTTATTAGTTGACACACTTGATTTCATACAAAATGTCAAAGTTCCTGATGGCTGACATGCATACTGAAATTTTTCAGCCCCCTACCCGACCAGGTGCAGGGGGTACTTAGAAACCAAAATCTGATCAGGATACAAAAGTCTTCTTACCATGTTTTTTCGTTTAACAAATACCAATATTACACTAAACATAACTGCATAAATACATTTTACATTAGACAAACATTTTTTGTTTACCAACATCATTTAAACAAATTATCTCGAAAAGTATTTTAAGGACAAGAATTAAGAGCCTCTGAATATCTGTGGGTCCCCCCTTTTTTTTAAAAAAAAACATTACTATTATTCAGACCAATCGTGACAATGCATCTGCGGCTCGATGTTGTACTCCTGGACGATAAGTGATTTTTAAATCCCATCTTTGCAAAGGGAGAGCCCAACGTGTTAATTTTGGACTCCTAGGTGTAATTTCAGTGAGATATTTCAAAGGATTATGGTCCGTAATGATTTCCACCGTCCCCCCGAAAATCCACTTATCAAATTTCTTGAGCCCGAATAAAACCGCCCAGGCTTCCTTTTTTATGGCTGCCCAATTCTTTTGAGCTCCAGAAAATTTTTGGGATGCAAAAGCTATTGGTTTAAAATGCCCTTGTGCATCTCTCTGAGTTAGACAACGACCGACGGCGACATCTGATGCATCCGAATGCACCTGAAATGGTAAATTAAAGTCAGGCGTGGACAGAGACGTCACCTGACACAGCATATCTTTCAACTTCCGGAAAGCCGCGTCTTCAACTTGACCCCACCGTACATTATTCGGCGCATTCTTTTTCGTCAAAGGTCCAGCTATCTCGGCATAGTTCGGTATATATGTGCGATAAAATCCCATGAGACCCAATACCGAACGGACTCCCTTTTTATTCGTGGGCCTTTCTAGAACTTTAATTGCTGCAATCTTACTAGGATCTGGGCCGTGTTTGCCGTTTCCTATCTTATGTCCTAGGTAATCTATTTCCTTAGCTGCAAAATCACACTTACTGAGCCTGACAGAAAATTTTAACTGTTCCAGTATCTTAAGGATCGTTTCGAGATGCTTCAGGTGTTCTTCAAACGTGTTTGAAAAAATTATAATATCGTCTATATATGCTTGGGCGAAATCGCTGTACCGGAAAAGAACCTTATTCATTTCTCTTTGAAAGGTACCTGACGCTCCTGCCAAACCAAACGGCATGACGTTCCACTGAAACGTCCCGTTGTGAGTTGAAAACGCTGTCAGTGGTTTACTTGATTCCTCCATTCCGATTTGCCAGTATCCTCTGAGCATATCTAAACTTGATAGCCATTTTGAATGCCCAGCCACATACATTAATTCATGCATATCCTTCATAGGAAATGCCGGCACTTTAGTGATCGAATTCAACGCCCTGAAATCAACGCACATCCTGATTGTTGCGTCTTTCTTGACTACACACACAACCGGATGGGCTATGTCCGCTTCCGATGGTTCAATGAGACCCAGCTCTAGAAGTGCCTTGACTTGTTTGTCCACCTCCTTGCGATATGCCATTGGAATGTCATAACAGTGAGGTTTTTTTCTGCTCCAGGCATAAGATCAATCTTATGTTGTCTTACTCTAGCAGGTTGAACATGTCTCAAAAATAAGTTCTTGTACTTTCCCAACAGTAGTTTTAGATCATTAATCTGCTTGTTGTTAAGATTAGCGGTACTTAGATTATTTAACATACTTTCAAAACTACTATCCTGGTCTAAAGTAGAGGGAATATTGTCTACCTCCCCGAACTCTTCCCCGTCAAACATTACATTGATTGCATTTGACCGCACAATGAATTTCCTTATTTTATTTTGATGTACACTGCTCAAAAAAAAAAAAAAAGGGGGACAGTGCTATATCTCCCGTTCTACTGGGCCGATTGACAAAATTCAAACTGCGTTTTTCATGTCTCGAAAGCGCGACTTAGGATATATATTAGATTTATATATAGCACTATTCTAACACAGGTATTTTGACACAAAATCGGACTTTTTCTGAAATAACATACCAATTTTTTTCCATATTTCGATTCTACGGCTCAAATTATGCCAGAATACCAAGTTTTGTAAAAATCGTACGAGTAGTTTTTAAAATATTAGCTCTCAAAATTTTAGCTCCTCAATGTTAATTGAATTCGGCAAATATTTATTAATATCTCTTTTTTTACTAAACTTTTTTTATTTTTTCTCTCACATTTCGAAATTTAGGTTCATTCCAAATAAAATTCATCCATTTTTTGTGTTTTATTTTTTAAATTTCTATTTTTAAATAATTTTTATAAGTTTTTCGAAAAAAATTTTGAATTATAACCTATAAAATTTTTACCATCATCATAAAGTAGGTGTATTTTTAAGCATATCTGCAAAAAATTAGACTTTTTTATTCAAAATTTTCTAAGATATACACGAATTTACATATTTTCGCGTTTTGAAATTTCGCATCTTTTTTTTGAGCGATAATAACGCCAAATGTGGTCTATGGATTTTTGTTACACTGAATTGCCACAGCTATTTTTAACCTTAAATTTCAAGTAAAATTTTACAAAGAATTAATTATATGAAATTTTTTCCCACAATAAGACGTAATAAATACTTATTAATACTATATGAAAATCTATTTTTTAAATTATAGATGATATTCAAATTTTAAACAATTTTTTTAAATTTCTCTCTTTCATCCTTTTAAAAAAAAAATAAGAGTACGTTTTTCTAAGATTAAATTTTTACCTTCGGCGTTTTATCGTCTGCTACTTTACTTCGTTTAAATCGAATTGTCTAAAACTGAGAATTTTCGTTTAATGTTTATTTGAATTTAATGAAAATATTTTATGACATTAACTGCATAATTTATTTCTACACAAACTGTTGCTTTTGAAGTGGCTGAAAGAACGGCAGATACTATCATCCATATTTTTAAAGCATTGTATATTTTTATAGAAATATAAGATTTTGAAAAATCATTTTTATAAAAGTCAAATTATGATATAAACATACAACCCTGTAGAGACTGAATTAATGGAAGTTCAATGGTTATGTAGAAATGATCTGCAGCTACTTAATGGCTGGATAAGTCAGCAGATTCTGTGGACAAGCAAGAATAATTATATAAACGACACCCAACATTCTGTATTTTTGTATTTAATGTCAATTTAATCTGTAAAAATGTATTTTTGTGCGTAGCTTATTTTCATTATATCCTTAAAATTCTAATTTAGAATGTAATTGTCAAGAACTGAATCCTAATCATCAGTAATATAATAATTATTACGGTTATTAATAAATCCTTCTTATAAAGTAATTGCAAATATTTCAAAAAACGTTCTGTCTGAACGGAAATATTTTTCTATGCAAAATTTTTAATTTATATTAATAAAGATTGCACACGATATTATTTATTTGCACTTCAATTTTTACCGTCAGCTCTAGTAGAAGTTACAAATCAATTATATTTAATTAAGGACTGGATTGGATTATTTAATTATGGCAAAGCACACGAGGGCTATCTGCCTAAAGGGAGGATGCCTTCGTGGAGGACTTTCTAAGGTAAACTGGCTCGTATACACGTTACACATGGGGAAAACCACTAAAACGCCCATGCAGCCAGCCCGTTCGCGGGATTCGAACTTCCGATCGAACTACCAGTGCTCAGCGTCTTTACCGCTCGGCTGCTAGTGGGCTATTTAATTAAGGAATGACCATCTAAATTTAGAAACAGCGTACCGTAACAGCAATTCAATTATTGGCGCCGTATCTTTCATGTTACTCCTGATTGGCAAGCTACATGATTTTTAATGAGTATTCGGGTTTTGCTAGTAACTTCATTTGGAAATCGCGCTTAAACTAGGTTAGTTGGTTATTTGAACATAGAAAGAATGTGGGAGCTATTTGGTTAAGATGCTTTCATAGAGAACCTTTGTAAAGAGAACCTAGAAAACTACGAAAACCAACCATGCAAAACCCTGGGTTAGAATTCGCAACAAACAGTTAGTATTTAACAATCTTCAAATGCTAGGTAACTGGTGAGGCTCCAATTAAATCTCCAATTTAATATTTTATTTGTAAATATTTAAAATATTGTTGTATACTTAGACATAAAAAGCAGAACTACCAAGCCGTAGTGCAAATGAATATTCATTTTCTTTTGCAATAATTGTACTCACTTAATATTCTTGGAATATGAGCTAAAGATGGAACGTTCTCGGAAGATTAAAGAAGTGTTTAAATCCAGTGATATAAGGTTTGTCTTAGAAGCTCAGGATCAAAACGATTCTGCAATTGCCTCATTAGTTGACTTGTAAATGGTTGTGAATTAAGCAGATGACTTTTAATCTTACGTTTTCAGCCAGACAACGTATTCGAAATGTTTTGTATTGCATGATAATGCATCTTTTCATTATTCAATAACCAGTCGGAGAACCGCTTGTGTTCCGAAAATAAGTATGTGTACTCAATCGTCCTGCATGTTTTTCAAATTTGTTTTCTTGTGATTTTTTTTCTTTCCCAAAAACTAAAGTTGCCTCTCAAAGGAAAGTTTTTTGATATTGAAGAGACAAAAGGAGTATGGCATCTACTTTTAGAGGCATATCAAAAACAGATCTCTACAAGCCTTCTCTTCCATTACATGTTGTGCAGTCAGACAAAAAGTTGCATCAGCGTAAATTATATAATCTATTTTTATTACACTCTGATTACTTTACTAACATACAGTGAATATATACTAAATCTTTTACATCAGCTTAAGTAATTCGGAATTTTTGACGAAATTGTTGTCGGAACTAGGACTTAGAAGATAGGTCGAATATTTCGATAATCCAATAAATTGAAGGTCGAAGTTTCAATATTTTATTTTCGGAGGGAGGGGAATTTTTTTCAGTTTTGTTCCATTATCCTAAGTATATTTGCTTCGATTCTTTATTTTTTCTATAAAAGCGGCAATCTTACGCATGGTATACATATAACGCATAGCTTCAATTAAAATTTAATAATATACAGGGTGTTTATAATTAAAGTTCCACATTGAAACGGTCATAAAACAAAAACTACTGGATCAAATGTTATCAAACCTGGTAATCGTGTAAAAGAGATCATAGGAATTTATTTTCCGCGAAAAAAGGGAAGTTCCAAACCTCACCACCAGGGGGAAAATGGCGCTGTATGCAATATTTTTAAACGAAATATGGGTCGGAATCTAACTTAACCTTTTGTTACACGGGTTTAATATGTTGCATACCCTTAAGAAATTTTGAAGTAAGAAAATTACCATTTAAAGGCGTTAAATTCGATAAACGTCGAGTGCGCCATCCGTGTAAGTGAGAAATTCGTCCGTGAAAACCACGAATTAGCGATTAGAAAATGTGAGATCGCAAATCACTCGCACAAGTGCGTACAATCTGGAAATCGTTTTCTTACAGATCGCTAATTTGTAATTTTTGAAGCCTGAATTCGACCCTAAAACATGAAGATACTGATTCAAAACGCTTTTAATCGATTTGGGCCAAAAAAATCCCTCATGTTATCTATCTAGTTCCATTGCATTCTCCTACTGCATTCGATTGCATAGCAGTCATTCCACACCGTTTGGTGTGGAATGACAGCTAGTTTTATAGCTGAACCATTTTTCCCTGAAGAACAGTCGACAGCTGGACTACTGTGATTGCAGCTCATTTAGAGTCAATGTTAAAATGTTTCGTGATACATGAACTGCAGTAACGTGGCATTTTAGATACTACGATTTTTATGCACGGCTGGGCCCCACCTCACGTGTGTCGCACAGTTACTTAGGCAACATTTCACGAATGAACGTCTTATACGCCAACACTTCCCTTCTTCCCACCAGACCTCAACCTCTGTGACTTTTAGCTATGGGGTTTTCTCAAAAGCATTGTTTATGGTGATAATCTAAATAATTTGGCAGAAATGAAAAATGTTAAACACTGACATGTCCGTAACATTCCTCCCGATATGCTAAGAGCTGCTGTTGAGAATGCAGTAACAGGATTTAACTTGCTTTCGGAAAATGCTAGACGCTACATTGAACATGCTTTGTAACACGTTTCGGAAAATATTAAACACATTTTAAACAGATGTTTTCGTGTCTTATTTCATTTAAGAATCTTGTATACAGCGTCATTTTCCCCCTGGTGATGAGTTTTTTTAACTATTTTTTTCCTCGCTGAAAATAAATTCTCATAACCTCCTTTACACGATTCCCAAGTTTGATAACATTTGGTACGGTAGTTTTCCTTTTATGACCATTTCAAATTGGAACTTTAATTATAACCACCATGTAAATTAAACTTTAAAAATTTTACAGTTTGGTTCAAGTCCCAGCTTTAAAAATATATATATAAATATAATCTTTTATATTAATCCTCTTAGAAGGAATGTTTTAAGAAGCTAATTTTTCTCTCGCGTTATAGATTGTATAAAAAAACATGATCTTTAATATGATTTAGATTGTTTCAGCCGCTATAAAAATCGGGTTACTCGGTGGTACAGAATTAACCCTGCTGGACTGTTTTATTTCATTATCATTTAGCAAAAATCTTTTAATTAAAATATTTATCCTTTAGACTTCGCTTTTTTTATTTATAGTTAAAATGACTAGAAAATGAAAAGCTGTCTTCAGCTGAAACGCAATTCATGTAATTGATATTTTAAAAAATTGACAAGAAAGCAAAATTTATGGAAGTCTAGCAATCGAAAAATCTTAATTTTCTTGTGTGTGCACTGAAAATAATTGTAGAAGGAAAGAAGAAAATTAGGGAGAAAAGTAAGCAAAAATTTGCAGGGAAATTTGGCTCTCAGACATACCAAGATGTTTCAAAAAGTTGGACGCTTTTGAAGATACTTTCAGGATACTTCAATGAATTTAGGTGTTCAAAGAAAAAACACTTGGACGTGTACACCAGCAAATACCATTAGTTGAGCTTGTGGTTAACAGAAAAGATAATATGGTTTAGACTATATGGTTTTATAAATTTAAATTACGTTATAGAACATCATATCGTATCATAAATGGAGAATCCCATGATTTTCTCATTCGAATTATTTGAAGATTCAGGAGTTTATCCAGTGATGTATGTGGATGTCACCTAAAGATGTTTTTTTTTCCTTCTGATGAAACAGCGGCCGAGCGATAAAGTCACTGAACGCTGGTAGTTCTGTCCGAGGTCCGAATCCAGCGAACGGGCTGGCTGCTTGGGCATTTTCGTGGTTTTTCCCATGTGCAACGTGTATGCCAGCCAGTTCCGCTTAGAAAGTCCTCCACGAAGGCATCCCTCCCCTTAGGCAGATAGCCCTTATAATTATAATAATTTGTCATAATTAAATAAACCAAAACCTCTTGATGAAACCAGTCTTTCCTTTCATCTCATACCTTCAAAATGTTTAGCCTCTAAAGACTGATAAAAGCTCTGACCAAATATTGATGTGTGTGTGTGTGTGATTTTGGCAAAGCCTCGAGGGCTATCTGCCTAAAGGGAGGGGTGCCTTCGTGGAGGACTTTCTAAGGGAAACTGGCTCGTATACACGTTACACATGGGGAAAACCCCGAAAACGCCCATGCAGCCAGCCCGTTCGCGGGATTCGAACCTCGGACCGAACTACCAGTGTTCAGCGACTTTACCGCTCGGCCGCTGGTGGGCTTCCAAATATTGATGAAATGGATTGAATTGAATTATTAAGTTACGTCAAAGCAGGGCTATCTGCCTAAAAGGAAGGATGCCTTTGTGAAGAACTTTCTAAGGGAAATCAGCTGGCATACACGATACATATGAGAAAATCCACGAAAACGCCCATGCAACCAGCCTGTTTACCGGGATTCGAACCCCGGAGTGAACTATCAGTGTTCAGCGACTTTACCGCTCGGCCGTTTATGGGCCTTTATGAAATGGAAGGCGATAACTTTATTTAAAATGATTGTCAGAAATATCAAGATATTTCGAAAATTGGATATTTTTTAATATACTTGCGGAATGCCTAAAGAAAAAGAGCAAGAATAAAGTAGAATGAAGAAAAAGAGCAAGAATAAAGTAGAATGCCTGAAGAAAAAGAGAAGAAAAAATACATTTTACGGTAAAATTTAGTATTTGTATTTTTTTTTTTTTTAATTTAAAACTTTTTAATCTTATGATATTTGATTTTTACGATTTCAAAAATAAAATATTTGACTAAAATATGAATAACATTTAAGAAGCCAAATGTAGGATAAAATTGTCTAAAGCAATGTGCATAATGATAAAACTGTTTAAAGCAGTGTATGCAAGTAATCCTAAGTTAAAATGTCGCAATCCTAAGTTAAATGTCTCTCTTATTTATATATATCTTTTCTGAACGGAACATTGAAAGGCGTGTTAACTGTGCTTTACTGTATTTTCTCTTTTAATATATGCAGTTTTCAAACGCATCGTAGTCTGGGTTACAAAGTATTCCTCCGAAAGAAACGCAATTCAAATAAATAAAATCAAATTCTGGAAAATTTATATTAATAAATATATTTAAAATGTTCAATTCGAAGGAATAAATAGAAAATTTTAAAACAATTATCTGAAGAGACAATGCAACACAAACAATTAAAATAAAAGTTAAGAATTTAAAAATTACCTAAAATAATAACTATGACAAAATATATATATAAAGAAAACTATTTGAAAAAAAAAAAAATAAATACTGCACCTTTATTTACGCAGTTCGAATAGGTAAGTAGAAATTTTTAAAATAGTTATTCGAAAAAAAAAAAAAAAAAAAAAACCATGCAACTTAAACAATTAAAATGAAATTCGAAAAAGAAAAAATTACTTAAAATAATAAGTTATAATTAAAAATATAATATAAAGAATATTATTTGGAAAAAAGGAACGATAGTGACTTTTTTTCCGCTCACAGGAAAGGAAACTAGGTTGCCATATATTAAGAAGTTCGCCAAGTGAACTATTCTTGGCGCAAACTGACAAAAAAGTGCCAACATAAATTTGTGAATTTCTCCTTAAATTTCACACCAAATTTTACAAAATTTCATATTTAGGCGTAATTTGAGTCGTAGAATCGAAATATGTAAAAAAATTGGTATGTTATTTTAGAAAAAGTCCGATTTTGGGTCAAAATACCTATGTTAGAATAGTGCTATATATAAAACTAATATATCCTAAGTCGCGCTTTCGAGACATGAAGGACGCAATTTGAATTTTGTCAATCGGCCCAGTAGATCGGGAGATATAGGACTGTCCCATTTTTTTTTTTTTTTTTTGAGCAGTGTACATGCTTAATGTCAGTTCTACTAAAAAAGAGTGTGGGTTTTCCCTTTCCTTTATCACTGCAGGACCCTGCCATCGAGCATATAACCTGTTGCTGGAATCAGGTATGAGGACTACAACCCTATCTCCTATTTCAAAAGTTTTACTCGAAGAGCGCAAATTATAATACTGCGCCATCCTACCTTGTTGGATTTCGCTCGTAAGATCAGCTTGCTCAGCAGCACGTTTCAACCGCTCCTTCAAATCTTGCAAAATTTTTTTGTGAATTGGCTTCAGATCGAATTTTAATTCGTCATGCTCCCCTAACCATGTAGATTTTAAAATAAATAACGGTCCTTGTGGGGGTGTACCATACAATAGTTGGAAAGGTGATACCCCTGTAGTACCGTTAGGTATTTCCCTGTATGCCCATAACGCGTAAGGTATTTGGACATGCCAATCTCGACCTTCCTCTCTAATAATATGATGCAACATACGTTTCAAAGTGTGATTAAACCTTTCGACTAAACCATTTGACTGAGGATACATGGGTGTCGAAAATCTCGGACTGGATCCTAATCTTTTCTAAAATTCCCGTGTTAAGTCTGCGTTAAAATTGGTATCATTATCTGACGCAATCACATTAGGAATTCCGGTCCTGGAGAAAATCTGCAGCAACGCGTCGCAGGTAGTTTTTGCAGTCAGACTGGTTAATGGCACTGCCTCGGCCCATCTAGTATGCTGGTCCACCATGCACAAAATATATTTATGCCCCTTCGAACTAGGAAGATCTATAGGTCCGATTAAATCTACATTGACAACCTGAAAAGGTAACCCTGATCTTGCTACTGGAGTAATTGGCGCTCTGTCCTTCACTTTCACTGGCTTTGTTAATTGACAACTTTCACATGATTCGCAAAATTCCTGGACATCTCTTTTCACGTTTTCCCAATAAAAAGAATAACGAATCCTCTGTAATGTTTTTTTAATTCCCATGTGTCCTCCAAACACTGATGCATGCGCGAGCTCTAGAATTTCATTCCTTCTGCATTTAGGAACAACTAATTGCTCTGCACTCTGTCCCAAAATCTAAGCATTCAACAAATCTATTTTTTTTTTATTTATTCCAATTCTATTAACATTTCTGATCACTATGCAAAAACCGCATTGAAAAATTCCTATTATTTCTCTAGTTATGACCACTTACGCAAACCCTTATGCAAGAGACAATCTGATAAAAGGGCAGCCATTGCCATTTAAAGGGGCGGACATGCCCACGTGACTGTTTACGTTCCACATCTGCAGCTGCGATATTTCTTTCCTTTCGAATGTTTTCTTTATGATTGCTGCCTCACAATTTTTTATTTTCCCTCCTCTTTTGAGAAGCAGGAAGGTAACTACTCATCTTTATATCTTCGTTTCCGTTAGCTGTTTGTTTACCTCGTGTTAGAATTACGCATTATCGTTTTCTTTCAATTTTGAAAGTTTGAATTGCCGTTTTCACAAAACAAAACGGCTTTTTTAAAAGCAAAATGAATGCTGTTAATGCTAAAAGGGAATCTGGTCAAAGACCAAAAAGACGGAAGAGGCATCAATATTATGGAAATAAACATACAAAACGTGACTGTGTTGACATAGTCCTAAACATTTCTGCATCAGCAAGAAAGATCGGTAACGATTTATCTGCATCAGCTGAATTTGTGGAAACATGAATGATAATTTTGATGGTTATGCTATTATCGATAAAAAACTGTTATTTTCAGCATTAGAACAATGTTTATGTTGTTCGATATGCCATAATAAAATACATATAAATTCAGAAATAAATTATGGGCTGACGATAAAAATCAATGTTACATGCAGTTCTTGTGGAATAATTTCCTCTTTCAAAAATTCTAAGATGGTTGGAAAAAAACAGAATGCTTCTGACTTAAATAGACGATTTATTCTGGCCATGAGGTGCATTGGCAAAGGACCAGCAGAGTGTAAAACCTTTTGTGGACTTATGGACTTACCATCGCCTGTCGCACAAAAATCTTATGACAAGATTGTAAGTCATATACATGCAGCTACATATACTGTTGCAGAAAAAAGTATGAAAAATGCAGCTGATGAAGAGGTCCAGTTGACTGGTTCCATGGATTTGATAGTTAGTGGCGATGGCACCTGGAAAACTAGGGGCCACTCGTCACGTTTCGGTGTGACGTCTATAATTGGCAGTAAGACAGGCTGTAAGGATCTTAAGTTTTACTAACGTTTATTTTATTTTAAATCTTTACTATCACTTCTTATTTTCTACTTCCGGCCAGAATCATAAGCGTTAAGGTTTTTATGCAAAGTTGTCTGGCGAACGCCAAGTATTTAAGTTGTGGCTTTTTGCCAAGCGAGAGAGAGGAAGCAGTGAGTTCGAAGCAGGCCGCTTACCTTAGAAGTTACGCAGTTGCTTGTTGCCTTCCATGCCAGAGGTTTTAATCCTCTTGATAAATTTAAACGTATTGTAGTGTTCACAGTCTCTGTACTACATACGCTTCCTGTTAATATCTTCCACATTCCAATCTTCCATGCCAATCTTCCACATTTATTATTCTAAAGTTAAATTAGAGTTTAGTTTTATATTTATACTTTTACGTTAGACCCCAAGTGGCGGGTCAGTGTATTCCGAAGTACGGAAGTTATTGTATATAGAGAAAAAAATGGGTTTTGTATACCCTTCGTCTGTATCCTGTCTACTTACCACAATTAGTGAACATAGCTTTAGTAAGCTCTCTGTTCCGAGTCAGGTCCTTGTATGTTCCCGAAGAAGGTAAGAAGGAACATTGACCCTGATAGTGGCGCCCAACGAAGAAGAATAACCATGGCCGAGTTTCAAGAAGAACCTGTGCTGCCTGCAGAAACGGCTCAGAATCCAGAAATGCCAGCTGCCGCCCTGGAAGGATTTGGTTACATCGTCCAGACCATGCGCGCTTCGATGAAACCAGAAGCAACATTTAACGGAAACTCACCGGTAACCAGTTTTTTGGAAAAATTGGATGACCACTTCATGCTCTATCCCGTGCACGAATTTCAAAAAGTTACCTTAGCTACCAGCGCTTTGAGGGGCCAAGCGCTTAACTGGTTCAAATGTATAGGCAGAAGTCTCTTGGGTCAAGCAGGAAGTCCCACCTATACTTACGAAAATTTCAAGACTGCCCTACTAAAAGCCTTCCCTGTTGTAAGGGATCGTGCGAAATTAGAAACGGAACTTTTCAGTATATATCAACAAAGAATCGAAAACCTCTCGAGCTTTATTTTAAGAAAAATTCACGTTTTCAAGCTCTTGTATGGAAACCGTCCGGATCCTGAAATAATTCAAGTGATTTTGCCGAGGTTACTACCCCAAGTGCAAGACTTTATTGAATTGAGAAATCCGACTACACTGGAAAAGTTATTTGAGCTAGCAATCCAGTTTGAAAGTAGAAGAACGGCGGACGTCGAAAGAAGACGCCAATATCAACAGCGAAACCAATTTGGTACGCCAAGACTTAGCACACGGCAAACTCAAGCACACGGCTACGGAGAAAAAGCGAATCAGTGGGCAAGGAAACCCGAGCATTCAAAAACAGCCGGCGAACGTCGACAGTTCAATAGCAATCCAGGAAAAAAGTTTCAAGGCCAGTGGAAAAAGAAGGAAAGCACGGAAATGAAAAATAATTTAAACTAAAACGGATTTCTGCTGACGAGAGGGTGCGGAAATCCGAAGGCCAAGAAAACCCCTCTTCCTTTAAGTTAAATACAGTAATGGTGAAAATTTTGACTCTTCCGAAGATTGAAGTGTTGGTGAATAATATCCCAGCCACCGCACTCCTGGGTACAGGCGCGCAGTGTTCCTGTGTGGCAGAAGATTTTTTTAGGAAGTATTTTCGGAAATACCGCATATATAATTCGGATAATACGACAGTGTTAGCGGCGCAAGGAGAAAAATGTAACTGTATAGGTAAATTACCGCTGTATGTCCGTATCAAGGACGAACAAGTAAAGGTGATGTTTTTTATAGTAAAGAATCTGCAAGCACATTTAATTTTAGGAATAGATTTTCTTTCAGAAGCACAAGCTACGCTGAATTTTAATGAAGCGTCCCTTAAGCTGACAATGAAACCAGTTCGTACAGAAAACGCTGAACCGCCGATGTTGACCACCTCCCTAATGACGAGCAAGGAAGAATCCGACAAGTGGTAAGTGAATTTGCTTCGTTATTTAGTGATATTCCAGGATTTACTCAGGTTACTAACCATAGTATTGACACCGGAGATGCAATGCCAGTTCGTCAAAAACCATACCGGTATGATAAGAACAAGGAAAAAATTATAGAATGGCATATTACCGATATGCTACGTAAAAAGATCATAACGCCCATCTCAAGTAGTTATGCTAGCCCGGTGGTTTTATGTAAGAAAAATAATGACTATCCTTTGACACATCCAAAAAGGTGGAGATTCGCAGTTGATTACCGTAAATTAAACTCCATAACTAAATATCCGGTATATCCGTTACCTATTATTGAGGAGATTCTAAGGAACATAACATCCACCAAATATATGACGACTTTAGACTTGACGACTGGTTATTTTCAAATAGGGGTTAGGCCTGAGGACGTGCCTAAGACTGCTTTTATAACCAAGTCTGGCACTTATGCATTTTTGCGTATGCCGTTTGGCCTTTCAGGGGCCCCGGCAACATTTCAGCGATGCATGGACATTGTGTTAAGACCTGTTCTTGGAAAGTCCACATTTATCTATTTAGACGATATCATTATTACTAGTGATAATCTCGACCAACATGTACAGGATTTAAGACAGGTGTTTTCTTTATTAAATGAGGCCGGTCTAAAAGTTAATGTCGAAAAGTGCAAATTTGCAGCCCCTGAATTAAAATATTTAGGTTACAAAATATCTCAAAAAGGGATTGAGACAGATGAATCAAAAATAATCGCTGTACAAAAGTGTCCGACTCCAAACACGGCAAAGAAGCTCTCTTCTTTTCTAGGACTTTGTTCATATTATAGGTCCTTTATAAAAGATTTTGCGGCTATCGCTGATACATTGTTAAAATTAAAAAGGAAAAAGGCAAGATTCTCGTGGACGGCAGAAGCCAATAGTGCTTTCGAAAAATTGAAACAAGCATTAAAACAAGCCCCTGTGTTGAAATTTCCTGAAAAGGATGAGAATTTAGAAATTTCAGCGGATGCTTCGGATTATGCGGTAGGAGCGGTACAGTCGGTCACAAAAGTATTCGAACACCGGTACCCAATCAGAAAATGACAAGATGGCGTTTTTTTTTTTTTGTCTTTCTCTCTGTGTGTCGTGTTATTCCATCCTAGGTTTTCTTCTCCCCCCCATCTTGGAAAAAACTGGAAAAAATTGGTTACGATCTCTTTTTGAATGGGGAGATGCCATTTTGAGAAAAAGCTGACGACCCTATCTTGGAGAATGAACATGACCGCTCTACACACCCTTTTACTCACTCTCTCTCTTTGAATTGGGTAGCCATTTTGGGAAAAAGCAGACGACCCTATCTTGGAGAATGGAAATGAACGCCTCTCCCTCTCTCTTTGAAATGGGAAGCCATTTTGGGACCCTCTATTCTTGGGGAGGGAGAAAACTGAAGTCTGCATTTCGCTGTCTCTGAATGCGGAAAGCCCTTTTGGGAAAAGCGGACCCTCTTCTTCTGATCTTGGAGAACTGGAAACGAACGCTCTACACGATCTTTCTTTGAATTCAGAAGGTATTTTGGGACCTTCTAATGTTGGAAAACTGAAATGAACGCTCTACACCTTCTCTCTCTCTCTCTCTTTCTCTGAAATGGGTAGCCATTTGAAAACTCCCTAACTTTGGAAAAAAACAGAAATGAACGCTCTACACCATCTCTCTTTGAAAATGGGGGGTGTCATTTTGAGACCTCCCTCCCCTAAACTTGGAAAAAAAACTGAAATGAACGCTCTACACTTTCTCTCTTTGGACATGGGTAGCCCTTTGGGGACCCTCTCCTCTTGGTAGAAAAAAAAGAACTGAAGTGAAGGCTCTACACAATCTCTCTTGGAATGGGATCCATATTTCGGGAAACGTGGATCACCTCATGCTGGAAAACTGAAGTGAACCACCAAGATTGGACTCTATATAATATTTTTTTTAAAAAATTGACATCATGACCCTCCTCCAATTTGTTATTAAAAAAATTGTTTTTTTTTTGTTTTGGTTTTTATCCCATTTCCGATGTGATTTCAGAAATGCAATTCCATACCAGTTCAATTTCATTCGAGGTTAAATGATCTAAACAGTCTTTGACCCACCCATCCGTATGATTATTTTCTTCTCCTTCCTGTTGCACCAAATTTTGTAAGTCCATATAATCATTCCATACGGGAAGGGCTGGATCCTCACAAGGCTGTCTTGAAACACTTGGAGTCTCTTTGGGATGAGTGGAGGGATCTAGGATGTCTGGACCCGGCTGCGATTCTACCTCCATGATTTCTGGACCCGTTGGAACTTGTTTACCCGGCTGAAATTCTACCTCCATGATTTCTGGACCCATTGGAACTTGTTTACCCGGCTGTGATTCTGCCTCTACGATGTCGGGACTTTTTGAAGCTTGTGGACCCGTCTGACATTCTACCTCTACGATGTCGGGACAGGTTGGAGGAGGAGGAGAAGAAGAAGAAGAGGATACTAGAAGAAGTTCTGTCTGTGAAGAGTCCGGAAGAGGTTGCCTGTTTGAACAAGTCGGGGAAGAAGAAGAAGAAGAAGAAGCTTCTGGATTCTGAAGCGGATCTTGCACGCCAGGTAGGTTCCGGTAAGTCGACCGTTTTTTAAGAGGTAATTTTTTTTCTTCCTCCTCATCTTCAATTGTGATGACTTCAATTTCATTCCGTTGCCGGGTTGATTTTGTTTCGGGCCATGACGACGGTTTGGTCCAGCTCCTCTTATCATCTAAGGAAGGGATGGGTAAAGGTGGCGGAGGGTTTTCTTCTTCTTTTTCTTGAAACATCATCGGCGATTGGAAAGAAATCTCCTCTTTCAATTGTTTCCAAAGCGAGTACGAGCACCGATCGACGAGAAAGAGACTCTTCTGGGTTGTGACGATGAGATATTGCGTTTTCGGGGGAACGACATAGTTTTGAAAAGGTCTTAGAATATATTTCTTATATTTCATCCTGTCGCTGACTTTAAAACTTCTTTCCTTCAGATTGGGGGACGATGATTCGTAATAGGCGAGAGGAGCGGCTGTGGTTTGAACAATATGAACTTCGTCCTCAGCCGTCGTTCTCACGCCAAACGTAAAATATCGTTTCGTGAGAAAAATATTCCTCCACCGAAAACTCGTGCGCGGATCTGTATATCGCCTGTCTGTTTGAATGGGCCGTCTCAAAGCTCGATCCATCCGATTCCAAGAGAAGGGAGATTCCTCTTTCGTTTGTTGCGATTCGAATAAATTTCTGTATATATTCTGAACGAGCAGGTTGGAGGATTCGACATCTTGGTTGAAAGAAACGATCGCTTGATGAGGTGGTAAATGCGGAATAAATGTCGCACAATGACACGCCAAAAAAATTTTCAAGTTGGAGATTTGCTTTAGCGTCTTCAAATCCTCCCCGTTCGAAATCCGTTGAGTTGGAAAAACGTCTAATAGCGACATGGCTCCCAATGGAAAAGAAATGATCTCGCCCAGTACTCTCGTCTTTTTATATATCTATATAGACACACACAGACACACATAGAGGCTCTATGACGTCCGTTTTATTTGTTTTTTTTTGTTTCTCTCTCTCTTCTTTCCAAGAAATCTTATCTCTATGACCTCTTTTTCTTTTCTTAAAAAGATGAATGTGTGTGGGAATGAGGAAGTGAAAGTAATAATTTAATAAACAAAAAATTATCCAACCATGACCTTCTTTTTTTTTTCAAAGTCACCCTTTCCAATCCAAGGACGTCCAGAGATAGAGGAAGCAGGGAGAGAGGAGGAGGAGAGAAGGGAAGGTCACACTCTCTTTCTCTCTATAAATAAAAGGGGAGAGCCCCAAAGTAGTATTTTTGTCCAAGTGGATCATGAGGAGGCATCCCCGGCTCACTACGTGTATTCCTTTCAAATATAAATATGTTGATCTTTCCTTTTATATCATCCAAGGAGTCGTTTACCTGAAAGCCTCCGATTTTTCAAAATGTGCGGGTTATTATACCGTGGGGAGTTATCAAAAGATGCGGGACGAATTTTTGTCCGACGAAAACGTGTTGATGGCTCGTGACATTCCACCTTTGGATGCACAAATTTTGTTAATGAAACGAGCCAAATATTTTTACACGTCCCACTTTCTAACCGTCTCGCAAATGAATAGGATTATGGATCGTCTTGAGAAGACAAAAGGGATTCTCGTTCATTTTAGTGAATGGTTGCATAAATGTTTGCACGAACCTCTCTCGATCGAGAAGACTGGGAAGAATACCTATTATATTCTTCTCGAGGACTCTCCTCCTTCGTCTCATCATAGAGAAGCTACGACTTTTGAAAAAATCCTCGAGCAAGAAAAAATAGAATGGTGGAACAACTACCCCATCCCTCTCCCCGAGCATCAAGAGGAGCCTGTTCAGAAGAAAAAGAAAAAACCTTTCCAAAAGCCTATCCTCATCCTCCTCGATAATGATGGGGATGAGGAGAAGCCTGTTCAGATTCCTCTCCGTTTGTCAAAACCCGTCGAGGATGAAAAACCTCTCCCTTCCTCAAAACCCCTTGAGGAAGAGAGACCCCTCGAGAAGGAGAAATCTCTCCCATTGTCAAACCTCCTCGAAGATGAAAAACCTCTCCATTTATCAAGACCCCTCGAGAAGGAGGGATCTCTTCCTTTATCAAACCCCCTCGAAGATGAAAAACCTCTCCATTTATCAAGACCCCTCGAAAATGAGGGACCTCTCGATTTGTCAAAACCCCTCGAGGATAAGGGAACCAAAACTTCTCTCTCTTTCGAAGAGGAGGGACCTCTCAATTTGTCAAGACCCCTCAAGAATAAGGGAACCGAAAATCCTCTCCCTTTCTCAAGACTTCTCGAGGAGGAGGAGGAGGAGGAGAGACCGCTCCATGTCTCAAGACAGGACCCCCCTCTATCTCTTGAGGATCCGAGGGAAACGATTCCTATTGAAAAACCATCTATCGACGATCCCCAGAAAAGGTCTTCGGAGGAGATTAGACTTCCATGTAGAAAACGAATCTGCCACAATCATCATCATCATCATCATAATAATAATAATAATAATAATAATAATAATAATACCCCCTTCTCAACAACAGAATCCTACAACATTTGCAGATAAATGCATTCAAACCAATCCCTTTATAGTAACCCTTTTGATTGGAGAACCCGTGCATTAGCCTCGAAAAATAAAATGAGATTCTGGCCTGTTTCTATGACCAGAATGTTAAGCCAATAGATAGGTCTAGCTCAGAATTTTTCTTTTTAAAAGAAAATAAATAAATAATCCAAAGACTATTCGTAAATATAAATGGTAAAGTCTCGAGTCGGCTGGAAAAAAATTTTCAGAGCTGAGAAAAATTCTACAACTCAAAAAAAAAAAAAAAAAAAAAAAAAACTTTTTGTTAATTTTTATCATGTTTTAGACATGATAAAAATTAACGATCCCCCTTCCCTTTTCGTCTGGGAATGTTGTCTCACTCTTTTGAAAAACAAATCGTGATTCATTCATGGAATGATTGCCATTAGAGAAAGGATGAGTCATGGTCTATTTTTAGAAAGGGTGAGACATCCTTCCCAGACAAAAAGGGAGGGTCATTAATTTTTATCATGTCTAAAGACATGATAAAAATTAACCAAAAGATTTTTTTTTTTTTTTTTTTTTCATTAGAGAATTTTATTTCAGCTCTGAGAAATTTTTTTTTTCTCCCCGCCGATTCGAGACTTTACCCATTTGTTTTTAAGAATGATTTCTCCCTGATCTATTATTTCAAAATTCCAAGTTTCGCTTCAGAACCATCTGTGCTGTTGAAGAAGTAACATGATATATGTATTTTTTTTTAATGAGTTCTGTCAAGATTGAATTGTGCAGGATCGACCTTGCGAATTTCTTCTCTGTGTCTTTAAATAATAATGATACCGAACTGCTTTTTGTAGAGCGCAATGGAAAAAACCTTTTGTATGGTTAGGACAATTCATGTGTTCGATCCCATTGTATTTGAGAATCTCTTGCGTCGATCCCGAAATGCAATAAATGGATCTTTGCAACCATTTCTCTAAAAACCGCCGTTTCATTTCTCCTCGCACCCAAATCATGGAAAAAGGTTCCGTCAACATCGTTAACACCCATGGAAAATAACTGTACGGAATTTCTCCTTCGTACCACGACAAGCCGTGATAATAATCACTTGCCCACACAGCGGTTCGTTTTTCTTTCTCGGTGAGCATTTGCCATGGAAACGGGGGTTTAAAAACAAATACCCCTCGAGAAGTACCGTCCAATGTGACGTAAGCCAATTCTTTCACAATAAAGGCTCCTTGAGAATCGTCGAAAAGTCGAGCACGAGTTCCATGTTTTTTCTTTCCAAGGTGACCTTTATTATTATTATGATGGATGTGTATTGAGATACGCACGATATTATTCAAAAAACAAATATATATATACGAATGTGACCTTTCCCAGAATTCATACGACCTGTCACGTGCAACCTTCTCTCTCTCTATATATAAAAGAGGAGACGGCGAGAGAACGCTATCCATTTTTTCCTTCAGGACACACAGCGAGAGAGAGAGAGAGAGAATTTTGTTTTCTTTTTTTCCTCAATTGAAGAAGATGGACATTTTGAGTGCCAAACCTCTCAAAGATTCCTACATTGTTCTGGACATGGAATACTTTCACTGTTATGATCCAAAGACGGGAGATATATGTTTCATCTTGAAAGAACTGGGCTACATCACTTGCGATTTAACCTTATGCGGATCCATGATTTTTCTCCCTCCTGTCCATTACGATGACTTATCGTCCCGCAATCAAGCTGTGGTCAACCAGACTACAAATAACCGACACGGCCTGCAATGGACCGAGGGTCGTCTTTCCTACGAGCATCTTCCTACAATCCTGAAAATACTGACCGAAAATGTGGAGGTGATCTACGTCAATGGATACGATAAAGCCGAATTTTTCAGCAAGCTCTGCCAGCGATCCGTTTACGAGTTTTACATCCCAGGGAAAACCGAGTGGCGGAACAAGTCGAAATGCACGCGACACCAATATTTCCAAAAGATGATTCATTGTGCCGAGAACAAGGTGAGAAATTTTCGATACCATTTGATGGAGGGTAGTTACGTTTTCCGGAAATTACATTGTTACCCCTCCGAGAGCAAAGCTGTCGAAGACGAAGAGGAGGCGGAAGAATCTCCCCAGGAGAACTCGTGCGACGATGAGGAGGAGGAGGAGGAGGATGAACTTTCTAATAATAATAATAATAATAAATGTCTAAGTTGGGATGCTTTAGAGACCCAAGAATATTGGTCTCAACCCTTATCTCACCTAGACCTGAAAGAGGATCCTCAAGTGTACTCTTTGTGGTCCTCTTCTAAAATTTGGTCTTGGAGAGAACCCTTGAATGTTCATGAATGAAATGGTACGTAAATCCCTAGAGAAAAAAAATAGAAAAAAAAAGGTCCTTTTTTTGTAATATGTTGATTTCTTTCCAATCCCATTTCTTTTCTATAACTCCAGCCCAATCGACGAGAAGAAGACGAATTTTCCAAGTTACACAAGACGAATCTTCCAAGTTACACAAGACGTAGAAAGATTTCACAAGGATTTATAAATCACACGCTCCCACATGATATATGTATAGAGAGAAAAAGACCCTCTGTTCTCTAGCCAATACGTCAAGACTTCCCTAAACTAAGAGAGATCATGAGTACCGAGGAAACCTTAGCAGAGCAAGTAGAAAGACTTTCAAAGAGATTAGAAGAGTTAAGACGGGATAGATTTACAGTTCCGCCGACTAAAGAGGAAACTATCATCGATTTCAACAAACCGCTGTACTTTCATCCCCTACCCCAAAGAATGAGACGAGTGGACTCGCCGTTGAACAGTTCCAATGAGAAACAAAATGTCACTTATTTGAATAGTCAATTTCAACACATGAATATTTCATAAGTATTTTTTTCCCTAAAGCGTAGGGAGATCGGATCAGTAGTTTTTCCCTTTTCATCGTCGAAAAAGATTGGGAGGAAAAATCTTTCTCAGCTCTCTCAGAAAAATTTTTAAGCCTTAAAAAAAAAAAAAAAAAAAAAAAACTTTTTGTTAATTTTTATCATGTCTTAGACATGATAAAAATTAACTCTACCCCCCTTTTGTCTGGGAATGTTGTCTCACACTTTCTAAAAATAGACCGTCACTCCTCCTTTCCTAAAGAATAGAATTCCAAGAATGGGATCTGGTCTATTTTTAGAAACGGTGAGACCCTATTCCCAGACAAAAGGCGGGTAGAGTTAATTTTTATCATGTCTAAAGTTCAGGGTCCATCCATCTTCTTATGTGAAACGGTGACCCTGACAAGATCGAGATAAACAAGTCCTGTGAGTTGTTTTGTAAACTTGACGCGATCCAAGAAAGACTTTTTATTATTTTTTTTTTGAAATAGGCGGGGGGTGGGGAGAGAAAATGTTCTCACGACCCTCAGATATCTTTTCATAAATATATTTTTTATCAAAGTGTTTCTTTCATTCCGATCCTTTTAAGAGGTTGGAATGACCCTGACATTTAGATGGGGTCGCGATCCCGACAGATGCCGCGCGAGTATAAAAGTGTGTGTCCTCCGCGAGATTTCTTCATAGAACAGAAGAAGACGTGAACTGAGCTGGTAAGTCCCTTTGGTCCTATGAATATGGTTATCTATAAACTCGATTTGATTCTTAGTTTTTTTTTAATAATGATAATAATCATAACTTCATTTAAAATGACCTTTGAAACTTCTTAACCCTTTGAAAAGAAAAATGTCTCTTTCAAGACGACGACTCTAAAACGTTTTATTGTTTCCCCCCCTTTCTAGATCTTCCCTGTTATACATATATACCTTTTCGATTCTCTTTTTTGCTCCTGTTTGTGGAAGACATCACCGTATTCATCGCCATGGCGTGTTCAGAAAACTTTATCGTGCTCGATCTAGAGGGTTTCCAGTCCTACAACCACAAGAAGGGTGAATTTACCTACGTTTTAAAAGAATTGGGCTATGCGACAAAAGATTTTTTGACCGTGGGATCGTTGACGTTTACTCCTCCTCACCCCTTCCACCAACTGAGTGAAAAAAACCAAAAGACAAATGCCTGGCTGACAAGAAACCGGCACGGACTTCGTTGGAACGAGGGTCATATTCCCTACAACCATTTAGGACGCATTCTCCAATCGCTCACTCACAGCTTCTCCACGATTTATGTGGTGGGATGCCAGAAAGCTAAATTCTTTGCTAAAGCCTTGGATTATCAAAAACCCGTGACGGAAATTTATGTGCCAGATGGAATCATTTGGAAGTATCGGGAAAAATGTGCCCGACATCATCAAAGGATGAAATATTTCCATTGTGCCGAAGACAAAGTGCGCAACTATCGATGGCATATTATGGAAGGAGATTTTCATATCAATCACGTCTATCCAGACGGAACGGAGAAAGAGGAGAGGATTCAGGAGGAAGCAGACAATCCTCTGCAAGCTTTTGATAAGGCCTACGATCAGTTAGAGAAGGATCCGTCCCCAAAAGCGTACGATAACCTCATCCAGAAATGGGATAATCTGTCCTGTTTCCAAGTGATGGAACATCCGGATGAGCATACGCCTTTAAACTTGATGGGCTCTTCTACTTCTTCTTCTTTGTCGTCAACTTCCTCCAATAACTCGAGGAAGACGGAGGGTTGGGGAGACATACCTGAAAATATTCCCCATTACCATCCAGCAGCCTGTTGGGACGAACCTTCCAAAGAATCTCATGAGACCCCCAAAATATCTTCAGAGGATCCAAAGACAAAATCCACTGAGTGTTGGGACGATGAACGGACGACTCATGCTCCAAAATCCACTAAGACTATATCCACTGAGTGTTGGGACAATGAACGGACGACCCATGCTCCAAAATCCACTGAGACTATGTCCACCGAGTGTTGGGACGATGAAACCGAAAAGACGACAGAGAATTGGGATGACCGTTCTCAAAAGTATTTGAATTGATATATACATAAACTCAGGAGAAAAAAAAATAAAGAAAAGATTTTTTAGAAATAAGTAGGGAAAGGTTCTCCGCTTTCCCTATATTTATGGAAATAGACTGAGAAGAGAGAGAGAGAGAGAGACGAATCAGAAGACCAAAAAAAAATGGGTCTTGGAAGGAATGAGTGCAAATGCATTCGATTCCTTCCAAGACCCATTTTTTTTGGGTCCCTCTCTCATCCAATCTTGGAAAAGAACTTTGTCCTATTTTTCTAGGTCTATTCAAAAAGAAATGAATCTATCCATAAATTTTCTTAAAAGAAAAAAAAAAAAAAAAAAGAGCCTTTACCTCATGACGGTCCAAAGTCGAGAATCTTGGAAAAAGTTATCCACTCTCCATCCAGTCAAGCTTCTCTGTAGAAAATCTAGTAGGTGCATCTGCATTCTTGAACACCCGGCAGTTATTATTGGACGCGAAACGTCGAATGCTGAAATACTTAACAGTGAGCCCATTCTTAAAGAAACGGGGATGTTTTATTCATCCAGTCGAGTGCGGAAACATTTCTGAGAGCCGGAGAAAAATTTCTCTGACTTGAAAAAAAAAAAAAAAAAAAAAAAAAAAAAAAAGCATTTTAGTTTGAAAATTGATGTCTTCAATTTTTCGAAAATTGAAGACATCAATTTTCAAATTTTCAGACTAAAAATGGGGGTAATTTATTTTTCAGAAACTTTTCCCAGCCGACTCGATGTGAATAAAACTTTACTGTTTGTTAAGAATGTTATTTAATGGATAAATTTCAACCTATCGAGTTTCGCTTGAGTTCCGGCCGTGCTGTGGGCCCACCTGGATACAAGTTTTCCCCTTTTGGAATAGAATAAAACTTTACTGTTTTTTTAAGAATGTTATTTAATGGATCGATTTCAACCTATCGAGTTTCGCTTGAGTTCCGGCCGTGCTGTGGGCAAACCTGGATACAAGTTTTTTCCTTTTGGAATAGAATTTCCGTCAAGGTAGGCTACTTTTCCTCTTTTTGCATTTTTCATGGCATTTCATTTGTATTACAATATACTGAAAACGGGCGTTCGAACTGATTTCTAGGCTATTTCTATACAAATGGAGCTCGATCCAAGAAAGAAATGATGTCTTTTTTTTTTATTTTGTGGACAGCCAATTTGTATTGGAATATACTGAAAACGGGTGTTTGAGTCGATTTTCAGTATATTTCAATACAAATAGAGCTCGGTCCAACAAAGAAATGATGTCTTTTTTTTATTTTGAGGACTGCCAATTTGTATTGGAATATACTGAAAACGGGTGTTTGAGTCGGTTTTCAGTATATTTCAGTACAAATGGAGCTCGATCCAAGAAAGAAATGATGTCTTTTTTTTTATTTTGTGGACTGCCAATTTGTATTGGAATATACTGAAAACGGGTGTTTGAGTCGGTTTTCAGTATATTTCAATACAAATAGAGCTCGATCCAACAAAGAAATGATGTCTTTTTTTTATTTTGAGGACTGCCAATTTGTATTGGAATATACTGAAAACGGGTGTTTGAGTCGGTTTTCAGTATATTTCAATACAAATAGAGCTCGATCCAAGGAAAAAATGATGTCTTTTTTTATTTTGTGGACAGCCAATTTTGTATTGGAATATACTGAAAACGGGCATTCACGTTGGTTTTCAGTATATTACAATACAAGTGGAGCTGGATTCAAGAAAAAAATGATGTCTTTTTTTTATGTTGTGGACAGCCAATTTTGTATTGGAATATACTGAAAACGGGCATTTACGTTGGTTTTCAGTATATTACAATACATGTGGAGCTGGATCCAAGAAAAAAATGATGTCTTTTTTTTATTTTGTGGACAGCCAATTTTGTATTGGAATATACTGAAAACGGGCGTTCACGTTGGTTTTCAGTATATTCCAGTACAAATGGAGCTGGATCCAAGAAAAAAATGATGTCTTTTTTTATTTTTTGTGGACAGCCAATTTTGTATTGGATTATACTGAAAACGGGCATTCACGTTGTTTTCAGTATATTTCAATACAAATGGAGCTCCATCCAAGAAAAAAATGATGTCTTTTTTTTATTTTGTGGACAGCCAATTTTGTATTGGAATATACTGAAAACGGGCGTTCACGTTGGTTTTCAGTATATTCCAATACAAATGGAGCTCCATCCAAGAAAAAAAATGATGTCTTTTTTTTATGTTGTGGACAGCCAATTTTGTATTGGAATATACTGAAAACGGGCGTTCGAGTCCTTTTTCCGACTATTTCTATACACATTCCACTATATTAAAATGACGTCATGGTTGAGTCCAAACAGAGTCGTCCCCGGATAGAGTCGTCTCCGGACAAAGTCGTCCCCGGACAATTTTATACCGAATTTGTATAGAAATATACTTAAAATGGGCTTGGAGGGGGGCGGAGTCCAAACAAAGTCGTCCCCGGACCATCTTGATGACCAGACATATTGCCTTTTCAACAGCCCGTATTATTCTGAACAAAAACGTGGAATACTTTTATAGAAAAGAGAAGAATTGAAAGTGAAAGTCAAAAAGCAAAATGGGATCGGCTGGGAAAAATTTCTGAGAGCCGAGAAAAAATTCTGAGTCAAAAAAAAAAAAAAAAAAAAAAAAAATATATATATATATATATATATATATATATTATATATATTATATAATATATATTATATAATATATATTATATAATATATATTATAAATACTTTTTGTTAATTTTTATCATGTCTTCTAGACATGATAAAAATTAACTCATCCCCCTTCTGTCTGGGTATGTTGTCTCACCGTTTCTAAAAATAGACCAGAACCCAGTCTTTTCTTGGAATTTAAAAGGATGAGTCATGGTCTATTTTTAGAAAGTGGGAGACAACATTCCCAGACAAAAGGGGGGTGAGTTAATTTTTATCATGTTTAGAAGATATGATAAGAATTAACAAAAAGGTTTTTTTTTTTTTTTTTTTTTTATTACATCTCAGAATTTTTTTCTGAGCTCTGAGAAATTTTTCCTAGCCGATCCCATTTCGTTTTTCGACTTTCACTTTCAACTCTTCACTTTTCCTATCCACTGTCGTTGGAATTGTTTTCACTGGAAATTATTTCTTTTTTTGCAATCTCGCTTTTAGTTTTCTCTGAGATTCTTTGGAAATGGCTATACAAATTTCACCATCTATATAGAGATGATGTCCAAACAAAGTCGTCCCCGAACCATCTTGATGACCGAATATGTATAGAAATAGTCTGAAAATGGGCTTGAGGGCCGGTTTCTGGACGATTCCTCTACAAATTCGGCCGCATCCAGAAAAACAAAAATACATAGTTTCTTTTTGGGTGGACAGGAGATGATAAATTTCTTTTCTCTCTCTCTCTCTCTCTCCCAAGATTGGAGGAGAGAGTGGCCCAAAAAAATGGGTCTTGGAAGGAATCGAATGCATTTTGAAATGCACTCATTCCTACCAAGACCCTTTTTTTGGTCTCCTGATTCAACTCTCCAGTCTATGGAATAGGGAAAGCGGAGAACGTTTCCCCTTCTTTAAGCGACTGGAGACCATATCGCATCATCATCATCATCATCATCACCATCACCATCGTCCTCTTTCTGATACTTTTCAACGAAGGCTTGATGTCTCTGGATGATTTTGGGGAGATGATGGATCCCGAATTGAGTGATGAAAAAGAGAGGACTCTTTTTCCTTTCTTGTTCGTCTTGCACAGTCTCTCGGAGGGTGATATACGTTTCCCCGTCCTCCTCAATTTTCGTCAGAGGTCTCATGAATATTTTACACATCCAAGGGAAGAGCGACTTGTTATGCAGGGATTTCGAAGCGACGAAGGCCGCTTCATTCGAAGTGAGGACAATCTGGTTCGGTTGACCCCATTCTTTGGAGTAGTTGTCCAAATCGCCTAGTCGAAGAAAATGGTGTCGATTAGGAAAAAAGACTTGGAGAACACTCGTCGTATGCGAGACGTTCGTAGGTAAGAGAGTCAAGATATCTTTGGCATTCCAGTACAGGAATCCTAGATCCACATACGCGTGCACGTAATAGTCATCGTTATATTCCAGTTTGAGCAGCATGGCTTTTGTATTTTTTTTTCTGTTCTCAAGGCGAAACACTCGTCTGATATGAACAAGAGCTCGCTGGCGATCCGTTTATATAGACTCCTCAGAGAGAGAGAGAGAGAGAGAGGGAGAGGGGAGGAGGAGGAACAAGGTTGATGAATTCTAAAATAAAAAAAAATGATAAAACATGAGTGTTTGTGAAGGTCATAGAGAGATGATTATAGAGTTGTTTTATTTTTTATTTTCTCAAAAGAAGAAACCAAAAGGGTCCCATTCTATACGACATGGCCTTTGAGAAGGTGACGGGGTCATGTGTCTACAAAGTTGATAAACTTTAGAATAAAAAAAAAAGCTTTCATCACGTAGCTCTCGAGAAGAAAATGACAGGGGTCTCTAGGAGAAGGTCATAGGTAGTATACAAAGGATGGTTGTTTTTTTTTCTTTCGTTCCTCTCAATCGCATGACCTTTGAAAAGGTGACGGGGTGTTCTTTAGGAAAAAAATAGAAGGTCATAGAGAGAGAGAGATAGACAAAGTTGATTTTTTTTTCTAGAAGTCAACCGTCACGTCGCCCATCACGTGGTCTTCTCGTATATATAGAGAGGCGAGTGGAAGACAGACTCTATTTCCCAGAGAGAGAGACTGCTGTGCGTATCCATATTTCTACTCAAGATGATGATCCGCGTCTTATATAATGAGTTTGTGAGCATTCGCTGTTATGTGGATGACGGAAGATTGTTTTGGAACGCTACGGACATTTTGCCTCTGATTCATACTTCCAGTAAAAGAACCTGGGACATTCTCTCCGTGTTTTTCGACGAACACCACGTCTTCAGGAAAATAAAAGATCTTGAGAGTCTCGGCAGTTCTCAAGAGGGATATGTTCTCTCCAGCGAAGAAATGTTACATCTGGCCGAAAATAATCCTAAAAATAATCAGCTTCTGGCCTGGGTGTATAGCATTTTAACTCAGCCGCTGGTTCGAGTTGTACCCAATCAACCCGTTTACCGACTGCTCTATCCGGGGGAGAAATTTCCCTTCATCACCCTCTTTAATCTGGGAGTGCGCTACATACCGCCTCATCCAGGCATGACGAATTCTTCTACTTACCCTAAACAATATGCCAGCGCTTATTGCCAGACAGACCCCCGTCAAGAAAAGGTCGTCGAGACTCAAACGGATCCTCTGGTGGTCTCTTTAAATGTCACTAAAGTTATCACCTTCTAAAAAAAAAACCACCACCACCCAAAAAAAATTTCCTCCTCCTCCAAATTTTTTTTATCTTCTCGAAAGAAAAAAAAAGAAACTTTTCCATCTAGCCTCTTTCTTTCAATCCCTCTTAAGAGAGAGAGGGAGGAGAAAAGAAAGAGAGTTCTGAGGAGGCAAAAGAAATGGGTCTGGAAGGAAACGGGTGCATTGCGAGAAAAAGAGGGTCCTCTTTTCTTTCCTCGAAATGCACCCTTTTCCTTCCAGACCCATTTTTTTTGATCACTTCTTCAAACCAATCTTGGAAAGGTGGGGATACAATAAATTGTGCGTAAAGTCCATTTCGATCAAGACTGGATTTTTTTTTGAAAAGAAAACATAATGTTATATATAGATAGCTAAATCTTTATCATGATATTCTTTAAGAATTTCTTAGCCATTTGTCAAAGAAGGGGACTATAATTGAAGAATTTATGAATTTGGGAACATGTCACCCATGACAAATCTAAAATCTTGGAAGTGGATACTGGAAAGCCCCGCTCTGATTATAATTCTGAGTTCTAGCATGGGACATTTTTTAGATCAATAAGCTAAACTATTTTTCTAGTCTCATATTCTCTCGTGACTAGGGTTTCAGATTTGGGTAGAGAGAGACACTGTTCTGAACAGAAATGTGGAATGCTTTTATAGAAAAGTGAAGAGTTGAAAGTGAAAGTCGAAAAACGAAATGGGATCGGCTAGGAAAAATTTCTCAGAGCTCAGAAAAAAAAAAAACTTTTTGTTAATTTTTATCATGTCATCTAGACATGATAAAAATTAACTCACCCCCCTTTTGTCTGGGAATGTTGTCTCCCACTTTCTAAAAATAGACCATGACTCATCCTTTTAAAGAATAGAATTCCAAGAAAAGACTGGGTTCTGGTCTATTTTTAGAAACGGTGAGACAACATACCCAGACAAAAGGGGGATGAGTTAATTTTTATCATGTCTAGAAGACATGATAAAAATTAACAAAGAGTTTTTTTTTTTTTTTTTACATCTCAGAATTTTTTTCTCAGCTCTGAAAATATTTTGCCAGCCGATCTCATTTCGTTATCATTTTTTTTATTTTAGAATTCATCAACCTTGTTCCTCCTCCTCCCCTCTCCCTCTCTCTCTCTCTCTCTCTCTGAGGAGTCTATATAAACGGATCGCCAGCGAGCTCTTGTTCATATCAGACGAGTGTTTCGCCTTGAGAACGAAAAAAAAAATACAAAAGCCATGCTGCTCAAACTGGAATATAACGATGACTATTACGTGCACGCGTATGTGGATCTAGGATTCCTGTACTGGAATGCCAAAGATATCTTGACTCTCTTGCCTACGAACGTCTCGCATACGACGAGTGTTCTCCAAGTCTTTTTTCCTAATCGACACCATTTTCTTCGACTAGGCGATTTGGACAACTACTCCAAAGAATGGGGTCAACCGAACCAGATTGTCCTCACTTCGAATGAAGCGGCCTTCGTCGCTTCGAAATCGCTGCATAACAAGTCGCTCTTCCCTTGGATGTGTAAAATATTCATGAGACCTCTGACGAAAATTGAGGAGGACGGGGAAACGTATATCACCCTCCGAGAGACTGTGCAAGACGAACAAGAAAGGAAAAAGAGTCCTCTCTTTTTCATCACTCAATTTGGGATCCATCATCTCCCCAAAATCATCCAGAGACATCAAGCCTTCGTTGAAAAGTATCAGAAAGAGGACGATGGTGATGGTGATGATGATGATGATGATGATGATGCGATATGGTCTCCAGTCGCTTAAAGAAGGGGAAACGTTCTCCGCTATCCCTATTCCATAGACTGGAGAGTTGAATCAGGAGACCAAAAAAATGGGTCTTGGAAGGAATGAGTGCATTTCAAAATGCATTCGATTCCTTCCAAGACCCATTTTTTTGGGCCACTCTCTCCTCCAATCTTGGGAGAGAGAGAGAGAGAGAGAAAAGAAATTTATCATCTCCTGTCCACCCAAAAAGAAACTATGTATTTTTGTTTTTCTGGATGCGGCCGAATTTGTAGAGGAATCGTCCAGAAACCGGCCCTCAAGCCCATTTTCAGACTATTTCTATACATATTCGGTCATCAAGATGGTCCGGGGACGACTTTGTTTGGACATCATCTCTATATAGATGGTGAAATTTGTATAGCCATTTCTAAAGAATCTCAGAGAAAACTAAAAGCGAGATTGCAAAAAAAGAAATAGCCTCCAGTGAACACAATTCCAACGACAGTGGATAGGAAAAGTGAAGAGTTGAAAGTGAAAGTCGAAAAACGAAATGGGATCGGCTAGGAAAAATTTCTCAGAGCTCAGAAAAAAATTCTAAGATGTAAAAAAAAAAAAAAAAAAAAAAAAACCTTTTTGTTAATTCTTATCATGTCTTCTAGACATGATAAAAATTAACTCACCCCCCTTTTGTCTGGGAATGTTGTCTCCCACTTTCTAAAAATAGACCATGACTCATCCTTTTAAATTCCAAGAAAAGACTGGGTTCTGGTCTATTTTTAGAAACGGTGAGACAACATACCCAGACAAAAGGGGGATGAGTTAATTTTTATCATGTCTAGAAGACATGATAAAAATTAACAAAAAAGAATTTATAATATATATTATGTAATATATATTATATAACATATATTATATAATATATATATTATATAATATATATATTATATATATATATATATTTTTTTTTTTTTTTTTTGACTCAGAATTTTTTTTCGGCTCTGAGAAATTTTTCCCAGCCGATCCCATTTTGCTTTTTGACTTTCACTTTCAATTCTTCTCTTTTCTATAAAAGTATTCCACGTTTTTGTTCAGAATAATACGGGCTGTTGAAAAGGCAATATGTCTGGTCATCAAGATGGTCCGGGGACGACTTTGTTTGGACTCCGCCCCCCTCCAAGCCCATTTTAAGTATATTTCTATACAAATTCGGTATAAAATTGTCCGGGGACGACTTTGTCCGGAGACGACTCTATCCGGGGACGACTCTGTTTGGACTCAACCATGACGTCATTTTAATATAGTGGAATGTGTATAGAAATAGTCGGAAAACGGGCTCGAACGCCCGTTTTCAGTATATTCCAATACAAAATTGATTGTCCACAACATAAAAAAAGACATCATTTTTTTCTTGGATGGAGCTCTATTTGTATTAGAATATACTGAAAACCGACTCGAACGCCCGTTTTCAGTATATTCCAATACAAAATTGGCTGTCCACAACATAAAAAAAAGACATCATTTTTTTTCTTGGATGGAGCTCCATTTGTATTGGAATATACTGAAAACCAACGTGAACGCCCGTTTTCAGTATATTCCAATACAAAATTGGCTGTCCACAAAATAAAAAAAAAGACATAATTTTTTTATTGGATGGAGCTCCATTTGTATTGTAATATACTGAAAACAACGTGAATGCCCGTTTTCAGTATATTCCAATACAAAATTGGCTGTCCACAAAAAATAAAAAAAAGACATCATTTTTTTCTTGGATCCAGCTCCATTTGTATTGGAATATACTGAAAACCAACGTGAACGCCCGTTTTCAGTATATTCCAATACAAAATTGGCTGTCCACAAAATAAAAAAAAGAGATCATTTTTTTCTTGGATCCAGCTCCACTTGTATTGTAATATACTGAAAACCAACGTGAATGCCCGTTTTCAGTATATTCCAATACAAAATTGGTTGTCCACAAAAAATAAAAAAAAGACATCATTTTTTTCTTGGATCCAGCTCCATTTGTATTGGAATATACTGAAAACCAACGTGAACGCCCGTTTTCAGTATATTCCAATACAAAATTGGCTGTCCACAAAATAAAAAAAAGAGATCATTTTTTTCTTGGATCCAGCTCCACTTGTATTGTAATATACTGAAAACCAACGTGAATGCCCGTTTTCAGTATATTCCAATACAAAATTGGCTGTCCACAACATAAAAAAAAGACATCATTTTTTCTTGGATCCAGCTCCACTTGTATTGAAATATACTGAAAACCAACGTGAATGCCCGTTTTCAGTATATTCCAATACAAAATTGGCTGTCCACAACATAAAAAAAAGACATCATTTTTTTCTTGGATTCAGCTCCATTTGTATTGAAATATACTGAAAACCGACGTGAACGCCCGTTTTCAGTATATTCCAATACAAAATTGGCAGTGCACAAAATAAAAAAAAGACATCATTTTTTTCTTGGATCGAGCTCTATTTGTATTGAAATATACTGAAAACCGACTCAAACACCCGTTTTCAGTATATTCCAATACAAATTGGCAGTCCACAAAATAAAAAAAAAGACATCATTTCTTTGTTGGATCGAGCTCTATTTGTATTGAAATATACTGAAAACCGACTCAAACACCCGTTTTCAGTATATTCCAATACAAATTGGCAGTCCTCAAAATAAAAAAAAGACATCATTTCTTTGTTGGATCGAGCTCTATTTGTATTGAAATATACTGAAAACCGACTCAAACACCCGTTTTCAGTATATTCCAATACAAATTGGCAGTTCACAAAATAAAAAAAAGACATCATTTCTTTCTTGGACCGAGCTCTATTTGTATTGAAATATACTGAAAATCGACTCAAACACCCGTTTTCAGTATATTCCAATACAAATTGGCTGTCCGGAAAATAAAAAAAAAGACATCATTTCTTTCTTGGATCGAGCTCCATTTGTATAGAAATAGCCTAGAAATCAGTTCGAACGCCCGTTTTCAGTATATTGTAATACAAATGAAATGACATGAAAAATGCAAAAAGAGGAAAAGTAGCCTACCTTGACGGAAATTCTATTCCAAAAGGGGAAAACTTGTATCCAGGTTTGCCCACAGCACGGCCGGAACTCAAGCGAAACTCGATAGGTTGAAATCGATCCATTAAATAACATTCTTAAAAAAACAGTAAAGTTTTATTCTATTCCAAAAGGGGAAAACTTGTATCCAGGTGGGCCCACAGCACGGCCGGAACTCAAGCGAAACTCGATAGGTTGAAATCGATCCATTAAATAACATTCTTAACAAACAGTAAAGTTTTATTCACATCGAGTCGGCTGGGAAAAGTTTCTGAAAAATAAATTACCCCCATTTTTAGTCTGAAAATTTGAAAATTGATGTCTTCAATTTTCGAAAATTGAAGACATCAATTTTCAGACTAAAATGGGTTTTTTTTTTTTTTTTTTTTTTTTTTTTTTTTTTTTCAAGTCAGAGAAATTTTTCTCCGGCTCTCAGAAATGTTTCCGCACTCGACTGGATGAATAAAACATCCCCGTTTCTTTAAGAATGGGCTCACTGTTAAGTATTTCAGCATTCGACGTTTCGCGTCCAATAATAACTGCCGGGTGTTCAAGAATGCAGATGCACCTACTAGATTTTCTACAGAGAAGCTTGACTGGATGGAGAGTGGATAACGTTTTCCAAGATTCTCGACTTTGGACCGTCATGAGGTAAAGGCTCTTTTTTTTTTTTTTTTTCTTTTAAGAAAATTTATGGATAGATTCATTTCTTTTTGAATAGACCTAGAAAAATAGGACAAAGTTCTTTTCCAAGATTGGATGAGAGAGGGACCCAAAAAAAATGGGTCTTGGAAGGAATCGAATGCATTTGCACTCATTCCTTCCAAGACCCATTTTTTTTGGTCTTCTGATTCGTCTCTCTCTCTCTCTCTCTTCTCAGTCTATTTCCATAAATATAGGGAAAGCGGAGAACCTTTCCCTACTTATTTCTAAAAAATCTTTTCTTTATTTTTTTTTCTCCTGAGTTTATGTATATATCAATTCAAATACTTTTGAGAACGGTCATCCCAATTCTCTGTCGTCTTTTCGGTTTCATCGTCCCAACACTCGGTGGACATAGTCTCAGTGGATTTTGGAGCATGGGTCGTCCGTTCATTGTCCCAACACTCAGTGGATATAGTCTTAGTGGATTTTGGAGCATGAGTCGTCCGTTCATCGTCCCAACACTCAGTGGATTTTGTCTTTGGATCCTCTGAAGATATTTTGGGGGTCTCATGAGATTCTTTGGAAGGTTCGTCCCAACAGGCTGCTGGATCGTAATGGGGAATATTTTCAGGTATGTCTCCCCAACCCTCCGTCTTCCTCGAGTTATTGGAGGAAGTTGACGACAAAGAAGAAGAAGTAGAAGAGCCCATCAAGTTTAAAGGCGTATGCTCATCCGGATGTTCCATCACTTGGAAACAGGACAGATTATCCCATTTCTGGATGAGGTTATCGTACGCTTTTGGGGACGGATCCTTCTCTAACTGATCGTAGGCCTTATCAAAAGCTTGCAGAGGATTGTCTGCTTCCTCCTGAATCCTCTCCTCTTTCTCCGTTCCGTCTGGATAGACGTGATTGATATGAAAATCTCCTTCCATAATATGCCATCGATAGTTGCGCACTTTGTTTTCGGCACAATGGAAATATTTCATCCTTTGATGATGTCGGGCACATTTTTCCCGATACTTCCAAATGATTCCATCTGGCACATAAATTTCCGTCACGGGTTTTTGATAATCCAAGGCTTTAGCAAAGAATTTAGCTTTCTGGCATCCCACCACATAAATCGTGGAGAAGCTGTGAGTGAGCGATTGGAGAATGCGTCCTAAATGGTTGTAGGGAATATGACCCTCGTTCCAACGAAGTCCGTGCCGGTTTCTTGTCAGCCAGGCATTTGTCTTTTGGTTTTTTTCACTCAGTTGGTGGAAGGGGTGAGGAGGAGTAAACGTCAACGATCCCACGGTCAAAAAATCTTTTGTCGCATAGCCCAATTCTTTTAAAACGTAGGTAAATTCACCCTTCTTGTGGTTGTAGGACTGGAAACCCTCTAGATCGAGCACGATAAAGTTTTCTGAACACGCCATGGCGATGAATACGGTGATGTCTTCCACAAACAGGAGCAAAAAAGAGAATCGAAAAGGTATATATGTATAACAGGGAAGATCTAGAAAGGGGGGGGGGAAACAATAAAACGTTTTAGAGTCGTCGTCTTGAAAGAGACATTTTTCTTTTCAAAGGGTTAAGAAGTTTCAAAGGTCTTTTTAAATGAAGTTATGATTATTATCATTATTAAAAAAAAACTAAGAATCAAATCGAGTTTATAGATAACCATATTCATAGGACCAAAGGGACTTACCAGCTCAGTTCACGTCTTCTTCTGTTCTATGAAGAAATCTCGCGGAGGACACACACTTTTATACTCGCGCGACATCTGTCGGGATCGCGACCCCATCTAAATGTCAGGGTCATTCCAACCTCTTAAAAGGATCGGAATGAAAGAAACACTTTGATAAAAAATATATTTATGAAAAGATATCTGAGGGTCGTGAGAACATTTTCTCTCCGCACCGCCCGCCTATTTCAAAAAAAAATAATAAAAAGTCTTTCTTGGATCGCGTCAAGTTTACAAAACAACTCACAGGACTTGTTTATCTCGATCTTGTCAGGGTCACCGTTTCACATAAGAAGATGGATGGACCCTGAACTTTAGACATGATAAAAATTAACTCTACCCGCCTTTTGTCTGGGAATAGGGTCTCACCGTTTCTAAAAATAGACCAGATCCCATTCTTGGAATTCTATTCTTTAGGAAAGGAGGAGTGACGGTCTATTTTTAGAAAGTGTGAGACAACATTCCCAGACAAAAGGGGGGTAGAGTTAATTTTTATCATGTCTAAAACATGATAAAAATTAACAAAAAGTTTTTTTTTTTTTTTTTTTTTAAGGCTTAAAAATTTTTCTGAGAGAGCTGAGAAAGATTTTTCCTCCCAATCTTTTTCGACGATGAAAAGGGAAAAACTACTGATCCGATCTCCCTACGCTTTAGGGAAAAAATACTTATGAAATATTCATGTGTTGAAATTGACTATTCAAATAAGTGACATTTTGTTTCTCATTGGAACTGTTCAACGGCGAGTCCACTCGTCTCATTCTTTGGGGTAGGGGATGAAAGTACAGCGGTTTGTTGAAATCGATGATAGTTTCCTCTTTAGTCGGCGGAACTGTAAATCTATCCCGTCTTAACTCTTCTAATCTCTTTGAAAGTCTTTCTACTTGCTCTGCTAAGGTTTCATCGGTACTCATGATCTCTCTTAGTTTAGGGAAGTCTTGACGTATTGGCTAGAGAACAGAGGGTCTTTTTCTCTCTATACATATATCATGTGGGAGCGTGTGATTTATAAATCCTTGTGAAATCTTTCTACGTCTTGTGTAACTTGGAAAATTCGTCTTCTTCTCGTCGATTGGGCTGGAGTTATAGAAAAGAAATGGGATTGGAAAGAAATCAACATATTACAAAAAAAAGGAACTTTTTTTTCTATTTTTTTTTCTCTAGGGATTTACATACCATTTCATTCATGAACATTCAAGGGTTCTCTCCAAGACCAAATTTTAGAAGAGGACCACAAAGAGTACACTTGAGGATCCTCTTTCAGGTCTAGGTGAGATAAGGGTTGAGACCAATATTCTTGGGTCTCTAAAGCATCCCAACTTAGACATTTATTATTATTATTATTATTAGAAAGTTCATCCTCCTCCTCCTCCTCCTCATCGTCGCACGAGTTCTCCTGGGGAGATTCTTCCGCCTCCTCTTCGTCTTCGACAGCTTTGCTCTCGGAGGGGTAACAATGTAATTTCCGGAAAACGTAACTACCCTCCATCAAATGGTATCGAAAATTTCTCACCTTGTTCTCGGCACAATGAATCATCTTTTGGAAATATTGGTGTCGCGTGCATTTCGACTTGTTCCGCCACTCGGTTTTCCCTGGGATGTAAAACTCGTAAACGGATCGCTGGCAGAGCTTGCTGAAAAATTCGGCTTTATCGTATCCATTGACGTAGATCACCTCCACATTTTCGGTCAGTATTTTCAGGATTGTAGGAAGATGCTCGTAGGAAAGACGACCCTCGGTCCATCGCAGGCCGTGTCGGTTATTTGTAGTCTGGTTGACCACAGCTTGATTGCGGGACGATAAGTTATCGTAATGGACAGGAGGGAGAAAATCATGGATCCGCATAAGGTTAAATCGCAAGTGATGTAGCCCAGTTCTTTCAAGATGAAACATATATCTTCCGTCTTTGGATCATAACAGTGAAAGTATTCCATGTCCAGAACAATGTAGGAATCTTTGAGAGGTTTGGCACTCAAAATGTCCATCTTCTTCAATTGAGGAAAAAAAGAAAACAAAATTCTCTCTCTCTCTCTCGCTGTGTGTCCTGAAGGAAAAAATGGATAGCGTTCTCTCGCCGTCTCCTCTTTTATATATATAGAGAGAGAAAGTTGCATGTGACAGGTCGTATGAATTCTGGGAAAGGTCACATTCGTATATATATATTTGTTTTTTGAATAATATCGTGCGTATCTCAATACACATCCATCATAATAATAATAAAGGTCACCTTGGAAAGAAAAAACATGGAACTCGTGCTCGACTTTTCTACGATTCTCAAGGAGCCTTTATTGTGAAAGAATTGGCTTACGTCACATTGGACGGTACTTCTCGAGGGGTATTTGTTTTTAAACCCCCGTTTCCATGGCAAATGCTCACCGAGAAAGAAAAACGAACCGCTGTGTGGGCAAGTGATTATTATCACGGCTTGTCGTGGTACGAAGGAGAAATTCCGTACAGTTATTTTCCATGGGTGTTAACGATGTTGACGGAACCTTTTTCCATGATTTGGGTGCGAGGAGAAATGAAACGGCGGTTTTTAGAGAAATGGTTGCAAAGATCCATTTATTGCATTTAGGGATCGACGCAAGAGATTCTCAAATACAATGGGATCGAACACATGAATTGTCCTAACCATACAAAAGGTTTTTTCCATTGCGCTCTACAAAAAGCAGTTCGGTATCATTATTATTTAAAGACACAGAGAAGAAATTCGCAAGGTCGATCCTGCACAATTCAATCTTGACAGAACTCATTAAAAAAAATACATATATCATGTTACTTCTTCAACAGCACAGATGGTTCTGAAGCGAAACTTGGAATTTTGAAATAATAGATCAGGGAGAAATCATTCTTAAAAACAAATGGGTAAAGTCTCGAATCGGCGGGGAGAAAAAAAAAATTTCTCAGAGCTGAAATAAAATTCTCTAATGAAAAAAAAAGAAAAAAAAATCTTTTGGTTAATTTTTATCATGTCTTTAGACATGATAAAAATTAATGACCCTCCCTTTTTGTCTGGGAAGGATGTCTCACCCTTTCTAAAAATAGACCATGACTCATCCTTTCTCTAATGGCAATCATTCCATGAATGAATCACGATTTGTTTTTCAAAAGAGTGAGACAACATTCCCAGACGAAAAGGGAAGGGGGGGGTCGTTAATTTTTATCATGTCTAAGACATGATAAAAATTAACAAAAAGTTTTTTTTTTTTTTTTTTTTTTTTTTTTTTTTTTTTTTTGAGTTGTAGAATTTTTCTCAGCTCTGAAAATTTTTTTCCAGCCGACTCGAGACTTTACCATTTATATTTACGAATAGTCTTTGGATTATTTATTTATTTTCTTTTAAAAAGAAAAATTCTGAGCTAGACCTATCTATTGGCTTAACATTCTGGTCATAGAAACAGGCCAGAATCTCATTTTATTTTTCGAGGCTAATGCACGGGTTCTCCAATCAAAAGGGTTACTATAAAGGGATTGGTTTGAATGCATTTATCTGCAAATGTTGTAGGATTCTGTTGTTGAGAAGGGGGTATTATTATTATTATTATTATTATTATTATTATTATTATTATTATTATTATGATGATGATGATTGTGGCAGATTCGTTTTCTACATGGAAGTCTAATCTCCTCCGAAGACCTTTTCTGGGGATCGTCGATAGATGGTTTTTCAATAGGAACGTTTCCCTCGGATCCTCAAGAGATAGAGGGGGGTCCTGTCTTGAGACATGGAGCGGTCTCTCCTCCTCCTCCTCCTCGAGAAGTCTTGAGAAAGGGAGAGGATTTTCGGTTCCCTTATTCTTGAGGGGTCTTGACAAATTGAGGGGTCCCTCCTCTTCGAAAGAGAGAGAAGTTTTGGTTCCCTTATCCTCGAGGGGTTTTGACAAATCGAGAGGTCCCTCATTTTCGAGGGGTCTTGATAAATGGAGAGGTTTTTCATCTTCGAGGGGGTTTGATAAAGGAAGAGATCCCGCCTTCTCGAGGGGTCTTGATAAATGGAGAGGTTTTTCATCTTCGAGGAGGTTTGACAATGGGAGAGATTTCTCCTTCTCGAGGGGTCTCTCTTCCTCAAGGGGTTTTGAGGAAGGGAGAGGTTTTTCATCCTCGACGGGTTTTGACAAACGGAGAGGAATCTGAACAGGCTTCTCCTCATCCCCATCATTATCGAGGAGGATGAGGATAGGCTTTTGGAAAGGTTTTTTCTTTTTCTTCTGAACAGGCTCCTCTTGATGCTCGGGGAGAGGGATGGGGTAGTTGTTCCACCATTCTATTTTTTCTTGCTCGAGGATTTTTTCAAAAGTCGTAGCTTCTCTATGATGAGACGAAGGAGGAGAGTCTTCGAGAAGAATGGAATAGGTATTCTTCCCAGTCTTCTCGATCGAGAGAGGTTCGTGCAAACATTTATGCAACCATTCACTAAAATGAACGAGAATCCCTTTTGTCTTCTCAAGACGATCCATAATCCTATTCATTTGCGAGACGGTTAGAAAGTGGGACGTGTAAAAATATTTGGCTCGTTTCATTAACAAAATTTGTGCATCCAAAGGTGGAATGTCACGAGCCATCAACACGTTTTCGTCGGACAAAAATTCGTCCCGCATCTTTTGATAACTCCCCACGGTATAATAACCCGCACATTTTGAAAAATCGGAGGCTTTCAGGTAAACGACTCCTTGGATGATATAAAAGGAAAGATCAACATATTTATATTTGAAAGGAATACACGTAGTGAGCCGGGGATGCCTCCTCATGATCCACTTGGACAAAAATACTACTTTGGGGCTCTCCCCTTTTATTTATAGAGAGAAAGAGAGTGTGACCTTCCCTTCCCTCCTCCTCCTCTCTCCCTGCTTCCTCTATCTCTGGACGTCCTTGGATTGGAAAGGGTGACTTTGAAAAAAAAAGAAGGTCATGGTTGGATAATTTTTTGTTTATTAAATTATTACTTTCACTTCCTCATTCCCACACACATTCATCTTTTTAAGAAAAGAAAAAGAGGTGATGGAGATAAGATTTCTTGGAAAGAAGAGAGAGAGAAACAAAAAAAAAAAACAAATAAAACGGACGTCATAGAGCCTCTATGTGTGTCTGTGTGTGTCTATATAGATATATAAAAAGACGAGAGTACTGGGCGAGATCATTTCTTTTCCATTGGGAGCCATGTCGCTATTAGACGTTTTTCCAACTCAACGGATTTCGAACGGGGAGGATTTGAAGACGCTAAAGCAAATCTCCAACTTGAAAATTTTTTTGGCGTGTCATTGTGCGACATTTATTCCGCATTTACCACCTCATCAAGCGATCGTTTCTTTCAACCAAGATGTCGAATCCTCCAACCTGCTCGTTCAGAATATATACAGAAATTTATTCGAATCGCAACAAACGAAAGAGGAATCTCCCTTCTCTTGGAATCGGATGGATCGAGCTTTGAGACGGCCCATTCAAACAGACCGGCGATATACAGATCCGCGCACGAGTTTTCGGTGGAAGAATATTTTTCTCACGAAACGATATTTTACGTTTGGAGTGAGAACGACGGCTGAGGACGAAGTTCATATTGTTCAAACCACAGCCGCTCCTCTCGCCTATTACGAATCATCGTCCCCCAATCTGAAGGAAAGAAGTTTTAAAGTCAGCGACAGGATGAAATATAAGAAATATATTCTAAGACCTTTTCAAAACTATGTCGTTCCCCCGAAAACGCAATATCTCATCGTCACAACCCAGAAGAGTCTCTTTCTCGTCGATCGGTGCTCGTACTCGCTTTGGAAACAATTGAAAGAGGAGATTTCTTTCCAATCGCCGATGATGTTTCAAGAAAAAGAAGAAGAAAACCCTCCGCCACCTTTACCCATCCCTTCCTTAGATGATAAGAGGAGCTGGACCAAACCGTCGTCATGGCCCGAAACAAAATCAACCCGGCAACGGAATGAAATTGAAGTCATCACAATTGAAGATGAGGAGGAAGAAAAAAAATTACCTCTTAAAAAACGGTCGACTTACCGGAACCTACCTGGCGTGCAAGATCCGCTTCAGAATCCAGAAGCTTCTTCTTCTTCTTCTTCTTCCCCGACTTGTTCAAACAGGCAACCTCTTCCGGACTTCTCACAGACAGAACTTCTTCTAGTATCCTCTTCTTCTTCTTCTCCTCCTCCTCCAACCTGTCCCGACATCGTAGAGGTAGAATGTCAGACGGGTCCACAAGCTTCAAAAAGTCCCGACATCGTAGAGGCAGAATCACAGCCGGGTAAACAAGTTCCAACGGGTCCAGAAATCATGGAGGTAGAATTTCAGCCGGGTAAACAAGTTCCAACGGGTCCAGAAATCATGGAGGTAGAATCGCAGCCGGGTCCAGACATCCTAGATCCCTCCACTCATCCCAAAGAGACTCCAAGTGTTTCAAGACAGCCTTGTGAGGATCCAGCCCTTCCCGTATGGAATGATTATATGGACTTACAAAATTTGGTGCAACAGGAAGGAGAAGAAAATAATCATACGGATGGGTGGGTCAAAGACTGTTTAGATCATTTAACCTCGAATGAAATTGAACTGTTATGGAATTGCATTTCTGAAATCACATCGGAAATGGGATAAAAACCAAAACAAAAAAAAAAAACAATTTTTTTAATAACAAATTAAAGGAGGGTCATGATGTCAATTTTTTTAAAAAAAATATTATATAGAGTCCAATCTTGGTGGTTCACTTCAGTTTTCCAGCATGAGGTGATCCACGTTTCCCGAAATATGGATCCCATTCCAAGAGAGATTGTGTAGAGCCTTCACTTCAGTTCTTTTTTTTTCTACCAAGAGGAGAGGGTCCCCAAAGGGCTACCCATGTCCAAAGAGAGAAAGTGTAGAGCGTTCATTTCAGTTTTTTTTCCAAGTTTAGGGGAGGGAGGTCTCAAAATGACACCCCTCATTTTCAAAGAGAGATGGTGTAGAGCGTTCATTTCTGTTTTTTCCAAAGTTAGGGAGTTTTCAAATGGCTACCCATTTCAGAGAAAGAGAGAGAGAGAGAGAAGGTGTAGAGCGTTCATTTCAGTTTTCCAACATTAGAAGGTCCCAAAATACCTTCTGAATTCAAAGAAAGATCGTGTAGAGCGTTCGTTTCCAGTTCTCCAAGATCAGAAGAAGAGGGTCCGCTTTTCCCAAAAGGGCTTTCCGCATTCAGAGACAGCGAAATGCAGACTTCAGTTTTCTCCCTCCCCAAGAATAGAGGGTCCCAAAATGGCTTCCCATTTCAAAGAGAGAGGGAGAGGCGTTCATTTCCATTCTCCAAGATAGGGTCGTCTGCTTTTTCCCAAAATGGCTTCCCAATTCAAAGAGAGAGAGTGAGTAAAAGGGTGTGTAGAGCGGTCATGTTCATTCTCCAAGATAGGGTCGTCAGCTTTTTCTCAAAATGGCATCTCCCCATTCAAAAAGAGATCGTAACCAATTTTTTCCAGTTTTTTCCAAGATGGGGGGAGAAGAAAACCTAGGATGGAATAACACGACACACAGAGAGAAAGACAAAAAAAAAAAAAAAAAACGCCATCTTGTCATTTTCTGATACGGTACCGGTGTTCGAATACTTTTGTGACCGACTGTCTGATTATACTGGGAGAACCATAAAATCGGAAAAGCGATGGGTTTCACAGTTAACGAGGCAATCGAAGACAGACTGGGAAAGAGAGATCCTTTTTTTTAGCTGAGAAGCAGATTGCCCTGGAAATCCGGGACTCTAACCATATAATTTCTCCATAGACTCTTTGAACGGTATTCAGGAGACATCCTCCATGAGGAAAAAAAAATCTCCCCTTCCCCTTCTAAATCGACAGGAAAGAGAATGAGGTGGAAGAGATCCATCCACGAGAGATCATACTCTTGAACGTCAGACAAATATGAAGTCGAATAGCTTAAACAAAAAATGCTTGAAAAGTCATCGAGTCTCGAAAATCTAGGCCTCTCTCTCTCTGAAGGAAATGAGAAAATGGGAATCTGCGTTTTTCTTCCTCAACGGCTAACATTCATCTGAAGTGACACTCGAAATGTTTAAATAGATAAACGAGAATCCATTCTTAAAAAAATGACGCTGTGTCGTCAATTGGAGAATCGAGTCGGCTGGGAAAATATTTTGAGAGCCAGGAAAAAAAATTTTCTAACTCTAAAAAAAAAAAAAAAAAAAAAAAAAAAAAAAAAAAAAAAAAAAAAAAAAAAAAATTTTTGTTAATTTTTATCATGTCTAAAGACATGATAAAAATTAACTACCTTCCGCTTTTGTCTGGGAATGTTGTCTCACCGTTTCTAAAAATAGACCATCACTCATCCTTTCTAAAAAGAATAAAATTCCAAGAATGGGTTCTAGTCTATTTTTAGAAACGGAGAGACAACATTCCCAGACAAAAGGAGGGTAGAGTTAATTTTTATCATGTCTAGAAGATGATAAAAATTAACCAAAAGTTTTTTTTTTTTTTTTTAAGAGTTAGAGAATTTTTTTTCCCGGCTCTCAAAATTTTTTCCCAGCCGACTCGATTCTCCATTGACAAGACAGCGCCATTTTTTTTAAGAATAAACTCTCGCTTATCTATTTAAGCATTCCCAGTTTGGCTTTAGATGAGTGTCAGCCGTTGAAGACGAAGCATCCTGTCACTTGGGAGAGACATATTTTGAGGAGTCAACATGTTGTGTGGACCGTTGAGATCGATTTTTCTCTTCCCATTGTGTGGACATTGTTGAGCGTTTTGTGAAGCTTTGAAAGAATGGAGGGGTTTTGATAGAGAATATTTCTTTTTATTGAATTTTTTTAAAAAAAAGATTTAAGATTCACATTTTATAACAGGTTTTACATGGAAAGAAGGTTTTTCTTCTAGTTTGACGATTTCTTTTTCTTGGGAGATGTTTCTATTGGAAAGATGGAAGGAAAGACGATTCCCACATTGAAGAAGGTTCATGAGAAACTCGTACGGATCTTGGTTCTCTTCTCGAGCCGAAATATCATACGGAATCCGGGACATGTTTTGCAATCGCTCCAGTTCCTCCTCGTATTTTTGCTTGCTCGCCAATTTCATGCGGGGACGAAACTGGTCCAGAATATACAATCCCTGGGGTTGAGTCACTCGAGAAAAAGCGACATATTGCTGAAATCGATTAAAAGGTCCGTGCATGTAAATTGCGATCGACGGAAAGGTGGCTCCTTGGGCTTTATGAGCCGTAATCGCTTCGGCTAACATCAAAGGAAACTGTTCGCGATAAAATGCGAGTGTTTTCGTCGAACAGGTGTCAATACGAATGGAGACGCGATCGATAGGAGCTAGACTATTCGAAAATTGCAGCCAGACTCGCGTCACAACTCCGTCTTCATCCTGGTCTATTTGGTGTAGTGTTCCAATTGCTCCATTCATCCATCCTTTGGATCTGTCGAGCGTTTTAGTCAATTGATATCGCGCTCCTCTTTGTAAATGGAGGACGGATTCGAGATTCGCCATCTGAGATCGATGTAAATGTTGACTCCGTTTCATCATCCTCTTCCGCAATTTTTCGCTCTCGGAATAAATCACGTCTCGAGCCGGACACGAACAGTACGTCCCTCGGGATTGGAGACGTTTCATATTATATTTCTCTGCATCCTTGCTCGAAAAACAGAGAATAATAGCTTCGCGAGGAATTTCGTCGAAACTGCGAACGCGGGACTGAAAAAATGCCACATCGTCCGGTTCTAAAAAGTGATTTCTCGTTAAACGATCGAGTCTCTCCTCGTAATCCAGAGAGAATCGCATACATTCGACTAGTTCATAGTAGAGCGTGGATTGAGGCGTCCACCACCCTTCAGAATAAAAAATGGGCATGTCGCGAATCGGTTGGAGCTGCTGCAAATCTCCGAATTTAATCATATGCACATTCCCAAACGGCTTATCCGGCACATGACACAATTGTCGAAGTTGCTGGTCGAGGCGTGAAAATAAATTGGATCCGATTGTGGAAACGTCATCCAAAATCACCATCCGTAAAGGAGCATACAGGGGTCTGTAATAGTCTAAAGCCTCTTGGGTCAGAGGTCGAACAAAAGTCCCGTTCATTTGAAGACGCAGGGCATGATGCAAAGTATCTCCCGTAATGTAAACCGCTCCTTGAGCACTAAGTGCGAGTTTGAGAACCGAGCACGCTTCGCTAAAAAGAGGCGTTCGAATCAGAGTTTGGTATAAAGCTTGGATCAGGAAAGATTTACCCGTTCCGGCAGATCCTTGCACAATAATATCCAGAGGAGGGGAACACGTTTCGATTCAGGTAACGCGTAATAAGTGTACAAACGGACGAGAACGTAGATCAGGAAATTGTATTGCTCTTTATTACATTGTCGAATACATTTTTGATAGGCTTCTTCGGACCACATATCCTTATACTGCAAATTCGTATAGCTTTCCCACTGCTTGGGAGGAAGATATTTCTTTCGCGGTCGGGAGTTCTTTTTAAGAACAGCATAACGTTCCTTTTGAAGTATTCGTTCTCGCTCTCGATTAGCTGAATTGCTTCGCCAGCGTCGTTTCTGTTCACGCATTCTTTCCCTAAGACGTTCTCTACTGGATAGGCTCATCGTGACACCACTCAAAAAGGTGAAGTGTGTGTATAGAAAATCACTTCCTTTAATTTATATACATACACTTTTTGAGGAGGGGGGGATGTGAAATGACCTCGTCTCGAAACGAACCAATAGCACTTCGAGAAGACTTGGAACGAGATAGGTTTCTTAGAAAGAGAGAGAGGGACACAAAAAAAAAATGTACAAAAAATCAGAATGATTTATCCGTCGACCTCTGGGCTAAAAGTAAACAAACAAAATTTGAAAAGGTCAAGGTGAACTCACTGAATTCATCTTAGAAATCAGATAGGAAAGAAAAATGAGGGTACCCATGTTTCCTCTTCAACAACATAGACTCATCTAAAACGAAACTCGGAATGCTTACACAAATAAACAAGAATCCATTCTTAAATAAAAAATGGGGACGTCTTGTCGATCGAGTGGGCTGGAAAAAATTTCTGTAACTCTGAAAAAAAAAAAAAAAAAAAAAAAAACAAAAAAAAAAAAAAACTTTTTGTTAATTTTTATCATGTCTTTAGATATGATAAAAATTAACTACCTTCCCCTTTTGTCTGGGAATGTTGTCTCACCGTTTCTAAAAATAGACCATCACTCATCCTTTCTAAAAAGAATAAAATTTTAAGAATGGGTTCTGGTCTATTTTTAGAAACGGAGAGACAACATTCCCAGACAAAAAGAGGGGACAGTTAATTTTTATCATGTCTATAAGACATGATAAAAATTAACCAAAAGTTTTTTTTTTTTTTTTTTTAACTCAGAAATTTTTTTCCCAGTCAACTTGGCTGGACAAGACATCTCCGGATTCTTTCTGGAATGGACTCTATGATCTATTTAAACATTTCGAGTTCCGAGTTTCGCTTCAGTTGAGTGTGAGCCGTTCAAGAAGAAGAAACCATCCTGTGAGTGGAGAGAGAGAACTATTCCTTTTTTCCATTCACCCGTTGTGTTGAACCGTTCAGATATTTGCTTTTATTAATATTTTTTCTTTCCTAACCCACCCGTCTTTAAACAATAGAATAGTTTGAAAGGGTCAACCCATTTTATAGATATCAACCTCATACCCTCATCTCAACGGGTCTCGAGTGGGAGGAAGGAAGGAGCAGGCGACGAGAACTAAGCATGTCTGTTTATCGAGTAGACGCATCGGGGAAAGAACGATACCCGATCGACCCCCAACATTCTCATTACGAATTATACGTCACGGATCCTGAAGGAAATCCTATCTTGGCTCGAGACGAAAATGGTCATGAGTATTACGCGGTAGATTTAAACGAAAACCAATACATTTTAGCTCCTCGACGGTATGCCCGAACGGCTTTTGGACGAGAATACTACCCGAAATTTCAAAATGGGGACGAGTATTCGCTTTATACGTCTGTTTTATTCCCTTATGCCAAAGACGAATCGGGGCATGAAATGTATCCTAAAAAGGCGGATGGAGTCGAATATTGTTTAACGGCCGGCGATCGAATTCGTTATGCTCGCGATGCTTGGGGAAACGAGTTTTATCCTCGAAGAGCGGATCAGCAAACGGAATACCTCTGTGAAGAAGTGGGGTATGCGAAAAGAGCGGACGGATCCGAAACGTATCCTAAATTTTATATCTACACTTCTGGTTAAGATCTGTCTCTCTCTCTCTCTCAAAAGAGAAGAAAATAATAAAGAGTGTGTTACTGCAATGGAGCATTCTGACGCGGAACCTGTTTCGTATTCCATTTGGTGTGTGAAATGCCGAACCAAGACCGATACGGTCGACGTCCACTATCGCATGTCGAAAAATCGACGGCCGATGGTCACGGGAAAATGTCAGGCGTGTGGAACCAAGAAACAACAGTTTATTACAAATGCTTCCGTTCCACCTGGAATTCAGTTCCTGGATGAGGAGGAAGAAAAAGGAAAATGTTCCGAGTAAGAAGAAACAAGTATATTCAAATCAAAAATTGGAAAAAGATGGATCTTACTATTATATGCTCTCCTAAAGCGGGTGGTTCACCTTTACAGTTTGGCATACAGACGGATTCGCATAATCCGGTTCCAAGACTCGTGAATTTTCCTCAACCGGCAACTCCACCCTTAGATACTTCTTCTTTGAATGAGTTTTCTAGCATTCTGAAAGAATATCTAAACGTCGTGAGAGAATTGATTCTTCCCCTGCAACGAAATGTTGAAGAAAAGAGCTCTGAATGTGGAAGCAAGGACACGGATCCAAAGCCAAATTCGGAGGGTTGAAAGGGATAGGTGAAAGTCCATTATTAAAAAAAAAGAAACAATGGTCATGTCATGTCTTGTCGATCGAGTCGGCTAGAAAAAATTCTCTAGATGAGATTGAAAAAAAAAAAAAAAAAACTTTTGGTTAATTTTTATCATGATAAAAATTAACTCTCTCTTCTTTTTTGTCTGGGAAGGATGTCTCACCCTTTCTAAAAATAGACCATCACTCACCCTTTCTCAAGGCAATTATTCCAAGAATGAGTCATAATCTATTTTTAGAAACGGTGAGACAACCTTCCTTGACAAAAATGAGGGACAGTTAATTTTTATCATGTCTAGAAGACATGATAAAAATTAACCAAAAGTTTTTTTTTTTCTTTTTTCACTCAGAAAATATTTTCCAGAGCTCTGAGAATTTTTTTTTCCCAGTCGACTCGATGATCCAAACAACAAGACATCCAAAATTGTTTCTAGAAGAAACTCTCGCTTCTCTATTTAAACCCCTCGCGTTTCCAACTTCAGATCCGTGTGTGCTGTGCACTCAACCTAGAATTGCGCTTCTCCTCCCTCCTGGAAAGAGCCTTTTTTTTTCTGAGCTCTTAGCATTTTTTCTCAGCTTCATTTCCATTCTCCAGGTTTCTGTCTCCTCCTTTCCGTTAACACTGCAAAATTTCTAAATTTCTCATTACTCGGAGCTTGGAAATCTGTCATCAAAAAAAAAAAACATGACATAGCTCTGTTTTCAAGGAGTCGGTTTAGATTCGTCAGGATCATGGCTGATTTTCCATGACGGCTCTGCAACCTCAATATTAGAGTTTGAAAGGAATAAGGTAAAAAAGTTCGTCCTAGATATCCAACGAAACGTAAAAAGAGCGACGAGGATCTAAAAAAGCTACGACCCTTTCCAGAAGGGGGAGGGAGCAATGGATATTCAGGTGAACCCACAGCATGGACTGCACGAAAATGAAACGACTTCCGCAGATAACAGAATGTTCGAGATGTCTCTCGTCGATCAAGTCAGCTGGTAAAATTTTTCTAAGAGCTGAGAAAAATGTTCGCATACCTTCACAGAAATTCTTTCCAGGAGGGAGAAGTGTGTATCCAGGTCGAATTCACAGCACAGACTGAACTAAAGTTGGAAACACGAGTGGTTTAAATAGAGAAGGGAGACTTCCTTCTAGAAACAATTTGGATCTGTCTTGTTTGGATCATCGAGTCGGCTGGGAAAAAATTCTCAGAGCTTTGGAAAAAATTTCTGAGTGATAACAAAAACAAAAACAAAAAAAAAAAAAAAAAAAGAAAAAAAAAAAAAAAAACCTTTTGTTAATTTTTATCATGTCTTCTAGACATGATAAAAATTAACTCTCTCTTCTTTTTGTCTGGGAAGGATGTCTCACCGTTTCGAAAAACAAACCGTGACTCATTCTTGGAATAATTGCCATGAGAAGGATGAGTTTCAGTTTCGTTTTCGAAACGGTGAGACATCCTTCCTTGACAAAAAGAGGGGACAGTTAATTTTTTATCATGTCTATAAGACATGATAAAAATTAACAAAAAGTTTTTTTTTTTTTTTATTACTCAGAAATTTTTTCTCCCCCTCCAACCAACTCAATGGACTAGACGATGAGTTTTTAAGAATGGACGTTTTGTTATTTATGCAGATATTCCGAGTTTCGCGTCAGGTAAATGCGCGCTCACCTTAGATTGAATTCCCTTCAGACAGGTCTAGAGATTGGATAACCCATCAAGAATTCTTCAACAGGTTTTTGGAAAAAAGAAATCGTCAAGAAGTGAGTATTGATTTTGATATTTTCTTTTCAACCTTGGGTCAGTTTCTAGTACATTCCTATACTAATTCCATTGTATTTAAAAAAAAATAATGTCAGCACGGACTGATCTGACCCGAAACGCTTGCCCATCCAGTTGGCTGCTGGAGGGAGGGAAAAAAAAAGAAATTTGTTGTGAAGGATATGTCAATTCTTTTCTAAAAATAGATTTCTAAGAAAAGAATGAACCTTTGTTGGAAATCTATTTTTAGAAACATGTCTAGACAACATGTTGACAAGAAAAAAAAATTCTTTTTTTTTCCTGAGAGTGAAATGATTTTTTTCTTTCCACCCACTTTTCTTATTCTTTGGGAGGAAGGAAGAACTTCCTTTCCCCCCCGCCTTTTTTCCTCTAGTATTTATATAGATCCGAGTGTTTCTGCTTACAGGGTTCATTCTCGTTCTTCCTTCTCAACCGAGCAAAACTAAAATGTCGACCGATGCCGTTGCAGTTCTACCTACCCTGGTGGAAATCACGCCCGTCTGTCATCTCGATGTAGCTGATCAATGGGAACCGCTCTCCCGTTTCGAAGAATGGTTTCGGGACCCGGAGCGTATGGAACAAATCGTCCAAGAAACCATGTGCTATTTATCCTGTTACGATGGAAAAATCCTGCATTATTTTTCGTCTATCGAAGTTTTCAAGCACTTTGCTTTCCAATCGATGATGGAGGCAGGAACCTTTCGCTTACACGCTTATCTGCGATGGGAAAATGTGATCGCCGTCGATGCTGGAACTTTTTTAAAACTGTTTTACGTTTCACCCGAGTAGGTTCATATTCTTCAAACCGGAGAAGCTTCTATCCGTCTTTATGGATGGGAAATGGAATCAGAAGCCGACGGGTATCGTATGATTCCCTATCGACTGCGAGCTCGCTCCGTGTATATTATTTACGGACCTCTTTACTACCAACTCCAATTTCATGACAAGACGGTGTTTGCCGTAGACGCGCTCTCCAGGAAGAAAATGGAGTCTTTACGAACGTTGCATCCTGAACAGCATTTCCAATTCCCTGCTCGCGAGGAAGAGAGGAGAAGGAAAAGATCCAGAAGGAGGAGACACCTAAAGAGGTACTAAAAAGAAGTCGGAAGGTAGAAGCATATTTGTTTTTCATTAACGGAAAAAAAAACTGTGGATCATTCTTTGTATATTTCTTGGAAAAAAAAGAAAAGACTAATAGTCATAATAGAGGGAGTTAGGAGGGACTCTATCTATATATATAGCTCTCTATATAAATCGGAAGCGTCAACAGGACGGTCCACCGAAAACAATCTACCTTATCTTTCTCAGAGCAGAGTGGAAGAAAGGCCAAGATGCGTGGACTCATTGGAAGCAAAAAAATTCGAGTGGTTTAAATAGATAAATGAGAAAAGATTTTGAGAGGTGTTGTTTTATGGATGGAGCTGGCTGGGAAAAAAAATTGGCAAAGCTCAGAGAAAAATTTCTGAATTGAAAAAAAAAAAAATTTTGTTAATTTTTATCATGTCTTATAGACATGATAAAAATTAACTCTCTCTTCTTTTTGTCTGGGAATGATGTCTCACCGTTTCGAAAAATAGACCATCACTCATCATCCTTTCTAAAATAATAGAATTTCAAGAATGGGATATGTTCTATTTTTCGAAATGGTGAGACATCATTCCCAGACAAAAAGAAGAGAGAGTTAATTTTTATCATGTCTATAAGACATGATAAAAATTAACCAAAAGTTTTTTTTTTTTTTTTAACTCAAAATTTTTTTCCACAGCGCTGAGAAATTTTTCCCAGTCGACTCACTCATCCAAACAAGATATCTAAAATTGTTTCTAGAAGGAGCTCTCATTTTTTTCTATTTAAGGAACTTGAGTTTCGGCTTCCCATCAGTCTGTACTCTGCATTCAACCTGGATACCCATTCTTTGGAGATAGAGGGGAAACTTTCGCAGTTTTTTTTTTCCTGAAACCCTCTATGGATCAGAGAATCTCACACATATCCTCCTCCGTGGATCGAAAGGGACTGACCGCCATATCTGTTTTAGATAATAGTTTTGAATTTTCCACCTCCTCCACAAGATTGGACTATCTCAATATTTTTTTTAAAGAAAAACAAAATTATTTTTTATGATTATTCTACAATTTTTAGGTTTTCTTTCCCCCCACTCCTCTTTAAGAAGAATAAAAACATAAAGCACATTGAAACAGTTCCGATAAATTTTGAAACTGAAAGTCCATCACCTTGTTCTCCACGGGACTAAAATAAGTTTCCCCGGTCTGAGAATCTTCTTGGATTTTAAGAGGTTCTCTCATCACACTCTGAAGCCAGGTCGAAAAGAGGAGAGCGTCTGGACCCAAATCGTTGAGGAGTCTTTCTAGGGAATTGAAGGTGGTAAAAGGGGTATAGCGGAGAATCCGGCTAGGGCGGTCCGACGTATCGATCCAGAGATCCGTCGTTAAGGATCGGTGAGGGCGAAAAGGGGCTCGAGAGATCCATTGCTGAATAGTCCGTTGACTTTTCGAACTCATCCAAGTCCCTTGCTGGGAAAGGCAAGTCACGAGTTCCGATCCTCGAAAATAGAGCGTGCCCGACCCCAAGTAAAACGTGAGGGGAATTGTCTTGGCGAAACGGAAACGAATCGCGAGGGAAAAAGACTCTCGCCGTAACCACTCCATGGCATTTGTTTTTTTTCCATCTCTCTCCTGAGGACGAGATGGAAAAAAAAAAGAAAAGACAACTTTTCTCTCGGTTTCTTTTATATATAGGAAGAGAGAGGGGGGGGGAGGGTTCTCGAAAAGACTCATGGGAAATTTCCTCTTCTTCTTTTTGGGGTAGGTGGGAGGAACTCGTTTTTTTTTTGGCGGAGAGAATGCGTCGAATGACATCCCGAGACATTTAAAAAAAAGAATAGATAGGATGGATTCTTCAAGTGGGAAATGCTGGGTGGTTAAGGGATCTTATTTTAAAGAATATTATTACCATTCTTCGAGGGTGAGTCGTCTTACCATTAAGTCAGGTAATCCGAGATGATGAGCATTCCTTTTGACATGCCTCATATGTTTTCTAATAGTTATGTAACATAAATTTTCCAGGTTAAGAATACGTGGTTCAACAGCATAATTGAGTAACCGCATATTTTCCTCTTCCAATTTTCCATTTTTTCGCCAGCGTTCTAAAACGGTTTTGGGATCGCAACACCGGACATTCGCACCAGCAAGCAACAACATATCCACGATGAGTTTGCATCGTAATTGACAGGCATAGTGTAAAGGGGTAAAACCAAAAATATCATGTTTGTTCATGTCGCATCCAAGAAGAATCAGTTGCCGAACGATATCATCCATTGAGAACAAAATAGCGAAATGTAAAGCATTTCTTTTCGTTAATCTGTGTTCATAAAAAACGGGTGGTTCCGCGTTTATTATTAATTTTGTGAATATCCATTGATGAAAAATGTTAGAAAAACTCATATTGAATTCAACTCTATTAAATTTACGCGTAGCTTCTTTGATAGATAGGTAGGAGATATCCTTAAATTCTTCACTGGACGGGGTTCTTGAGAAGAGAGGGTAGAACCATGTTGGAGAGCACACACTCATTCTAAAAGGAAACACGGATTGAACTAAAGCGAAACTCGGAATGCTTAAATAGATGAGCGATAGTCCGTTCTTAAAAAATTGGATAGTTTTGTCCATCGAGTTCGCTGGGAAAAATTTCTGAAAGCCAAGAAAAAAATTTCTAAGCCTTGAAAAAAAAAAAAAAAAAAAAAAAAAAAAAAAAAAAAAAAACCACTTTTGGTTAATTTTTATCATGTCTTAAGACATGATAAAAATTAACTCTCTCTTCTTTTTGTCTGAGAATGATGTCTCATCCTTTCGAATATGTTTCTAAAAATAAATTTCCAAGAAAGAAATGAGTCATGTTCTATTTTTAGAAGCATATCGAGACAACAGGTTATCAACATCATTTGAAAAAGAGGGTATAGTTAATTTTTATCATGTCTAAAGACATGATAAAAATTAACAAAAAGTTTTTTTTTTTTTTTTTTTTTTTTTTTTTTAAGGTTAAAAAATTTTCTGATAGAAATATTTTTCCCAACGACTTATCTTTTTTACTCCTACCTACTTTCATTCCCCCCTCTCACTCTTTCTCTATATAAACGATTGCAGAAGGAATCGCGGCTCATTTTCTTGAGCAGATAGGTCTAGAACAGATGGCTACGGGAGACTTAATCATGACGTGTGAAGACGATAATGAACCCTGTTTGGACTTGCAACCTTCTTCGCCTTTATATGAATGTGTTTCTTCGGAGAATGAGTATATCACGTCGTGGTCTGACATATCGCCAACTCCTTCTCCTCCACCTGTCCGCCGTAGGATCAAAAAGAAGAAACCTAATCCAATTCGTGATACTCCTTCTCTGAATTTCAATCCGCCGTTATCGCCCATTTCGTCTTCTTCCTCTCATTATTCAGAAATAATGGACCAATCCTCTCCACCACACATGCGTTCTACAATCGAAGAAGATCTTCCCTCCTCATCTCATTCTACTTCTTCTACTAAAAAAAAGAAATATCGAACTGAAATTCATCCGAGTGTCATAGGTGTGCTGGCCATCACGTCTGATGGATACACTCTGACAAACAGTGTCCGGTTTGCTTCTAGAGACATGAAAACGTATCGACCGCATACCAAATGGATTCAGCAATTGAATGAGGATCTGCGAAAACTTCATATTCAAAGACTGTATGTCGCGAATGAACATTGTCGAAAAAAAATTTATCAATTGCTCCGTGTTGAATCTGTATGGACAGTAAGCTATAAACCTTCTCGTCGTCCACAGAAATGTGAGTATTGTGGAACGAAATATTGTCATCGATTTATGGCTATGATCGCCCTGCAACAAATAGTGAAATATGGTGTCAATAAATATATTCATTGAAGAACCAAATGAAGTGTCTTTTTTTTATAGATGATGATTAGTATTTTGTCCAACCTCCTCTGTGTTCTATGACAGATGCAATTCGTCGAGGCATGGACGCGATTAATGTTTCAAAATAAGTTTCTTCCAAACTATAAAAAGCATCGCGGACCAAGTCCCATAATTCCAATCGGTTTCGAGCTACCCGATTCGCTAATCGACGTTCTAATTCCGCCCAAACATTTTCGACGGGATTCAAATCAGCTCCTTTAGGAGGCCAGTCTTCGAACATAGGAATTTCATGTTCTCGAATCCATTGTGTGACGCGTAAACTCGTATGGATCGGAGAGAGATCGTGCATGAACAAGAGACGGTGTTCGGTGATCAAAGGGTTTAAAGAAACATCGGGAGGTTGACTATGATCGAGAAGCACCGGCTCTAAAATATTAGAGAGGTAATAGTCGGCATTTAAATGCTGGATCCCGATTCGACGGATTTGGTTGGGAAATTTTCCGCTCATGCACATCCAGACACTGAGATTAAAACGACCGGAACGTTGACGGCCTTCTAACGCAGAAGAAAAATAACGTTCGTCTTGATAACGCAGGACCTGTCGAGGCCGCCATACGCGAATAGGACCGTACCCGATCGAACTGAATACTTTCTCGTCGGAAAATATAATCCGGGACCAATCATCGACCGTCCATTCCGCACGCTGAGAAGCAAAGTCGTAGCGTCGTTGACGATGCATCTCCCGCAAATAATCTTTTCGGACGGGGATTCGCGACACTAATCCTTTTTCTTTTAATCGTCGACGAACCGTTTGAGCGGTGCAAGGCACTTGTAATCGACGACCAATATCCGTCGCGGGTAAAAAGGGATCACCCGTCGACATTTCAAAAATACGTTGATCCATTTCTTGGGTCGTGGCTCGAGGTCGGCCGGATTTGTGTTTGGTTTGATAGTTCTCCTCATTTTCCGAGGAGCGGGAGATCCAATATTGAACTGTGGAAGGAGCGACATTCAAGTGTCGAGCAATTTGACGAACCGTTTGCCCTCGTTCATAATACGAACGACGAATTTCCCGTCTTATTTCAATAGGTGTATACGGCATGATAAGAATAAGAATAATACAAGTAGGATCTTGGTTACCATGTTCCTTGATTTCATTTCAACGTGTCACGGTCCCGATAAAATCGTAGCAGGTGTCAATGGTCAATTGCAGTGCACGGAATGTGATCAAATTCAAGATGCGTATGCTTTTATTTTACAAGCGTCCTTTCCTGATGACAGTGATCCGTTCTTATCGGCGCGTCTAGCTCGAGAATATGCGAATTGGACGGGAGATTTGAACGTACCCTGCACATTTCCTCTCATAGGGATTCCTGGTATTTTACGGATCCGTAATGTTTCCGTCACGTTACGTATTTTATTAAACGGGATTCGATTATTACAATGCGTGAATGCCCCTTTTCGATCCCAGGCCGAACCTTTTGAATCGTATGAATCGCTCGAACGGTTCATGATCGAATACATGGACGAATACGCACAGCATATTGAAAAAATCGCCAACGAAGAGAATCACTCCCAAGTCGATAAAGCGGCTCTGCACGCTCTTTTCACCAACATGAAATCGCTCATGGAAAATGTCCATCAAGACGAGGACCAACCTTTCAATTTCTTAAGTTATTATCACAAAGTCCTAGCTCCCTACGTAAAAATATGTGACGGCGACGATGCTTCGTTCCTTCTACCTCCTACTTCCAAGGATGTTGAAAAGGATCCCGCTTATCAATTATGTTTGGAAATGAAAGCCTCGAATCAAATTCGGGCTCGTTATTCTCCTTACACGACCCTATTTGATCTTGTGCACGTCATGATTTATTGCAATTTATGCCGGAACGAACTCAACGTGGTGGCGAATTTCGTGTTTGAGTTTCGAGTTCGCATTTGTCGTCGCCCCTTCTTCTTCAAAGAATCGTTCTTGACCCAGTAATTGCGAAAACTGGTCACTTCTCAAATTACGTACCATCGGAATACAGAATTCTACTACCTCCTTCGAGAGATTCAACAAGGCGGCACGTGCGATGCCTTATCACTAGAATTTATTGAAAAAATGAGTCGAATCGAAACCTTTTTAGCGAAAGTGTTCCTAGGAAAAGCGGATGATCGAATAAAGCAGTTTGCGTTCAAACAAAATTTCCCCTACGTCCTGTTTGTTCCGAAAGAAGACGAAGAGACGACGAAAAAAACCACCCAAATTGATGAGTACCTCGGATATCTTTTCGGGACCGGGTTTATTATTTCCAAGCTCAAAGGTAAAGGATTAGTGAAAGGTTCGATCGCGACGGGTAAGAAATTTTACCGTCTTGTGCAGAAAGTGGCCTTGAAAATACGCGAATTTGAAAAATCCGACGAAGAAATTTTCTGGACGATGGAAATGGTGAAACTGTTCTTATGTTCCGACGGGTATATGGAAAAAGAATTGAGAATGTTACTCAATGTAGCGACGAAGGAATCTCAAGTTCCCTCTCGTCAAGAAATATGTCAAGGAGGAGGAGGAGGAAGAAGAAGAAACGAAGATGGCGAAGAGATGGATATGTCATAATCAAGTAAATCATTGGAAAAAATGGCAGACGCAGAGGAAGAAATCTGTGGAATTTGCTTGAAGGCCTTCAAAGAAACGAAACGCCATAAAGTCTACAATCTCGATTGTGAGCATTCCTTTCATATTAAATGTATAAAGAAATGGATTCGAGAGTATGGTAAAAAGAAATGCCCGACCTGTCGGACTCGTATCAGCCAGGATGATATGCTGTATTTTACCAGCGGAACATTGCAAATGGAACATTTAAGAATAGATTCGGATGAAGAGGAGGAGGAGGAAGAACCAGAGGTGGAAGAACCGCCAAGGCAACGACGAAGACGAAGACCCGAAGAAGAATTAGTCGATCTGGGAGGCCATGGTCTCATTTTTTCAGGGCCTAGTACCAGTCAAATGAGACCCAGAAGACAGAGAAGAGAAGATTTAGTGGGAGATTATGCTTATATGGATACACCTAGACAAAGTTCACCTACCTCGGATGATGAAGAACGGGAAGTCAATCCTTATTTTGGTCGACCGAATGCATTTTGGAGAGAAATGAGACGACAAAGACGAAGTAGAAGGAATTAGATGATTCTTAAAATAAAAATAAATACAGTACGCAAAAATGGAAAAGTAAGACTGATGACTGGTGTATAATATTTCGTTATCAACAGATCCATCTCCTATACATCGTTATATCAACAGATCTATTTCCAAATGGAAAAGTAAAACCGACCGACTGTTGAAAAATATTTCTCAAAAAATCTGATAGTAAAAAAAAAAAAAAAAAAAAAAAAAAAAAAAAAAAAACTTTTTGTTAATTTTTATCATGTCTTTTAGACATGATAAAAATTAACTGTACCTTCTTTTTTATTTTGAATGATGTCACCTTTTCTAAAAATAGATTTCTAAGAATGAATCATGCTTTTCTTGGAAATTTATACTTAGAAACATGTCTAGACAACATGTTGACATCATTCCAAACAAAAAGGAGGGTAGAGTTAATTTTTATCATGTCTAAGACATGATAAAAATTAACAAAAAGTGGTTTTTTTTTTTTTTTTTTTTTTTTTTTTTAAATACCACATTAGATTTTTTTTTAGAAATATTTTCCACCATTCGGTCGGTTTTACTTTCTTTTTTTGGAGATGTTGATAACGATATATAAGTCGATATATAAGTTTCACTCACTGGGTTCTGATTCATTCGTTTTCGCCTTTGCTTTCACGAGATATCGAGACCGCTTCAGCATTTCGAAGGAAGCTCCTTTGATGTTATACTGTTTCTTCAATCGTCGCTTTAGATTAAATAAATACTGGTAATGATTTTTTCCAAATAGTTTGGATGGAGGAGCATTGAAAAGAAACTGGAATAACTTTATCTGATTTGGATCCTTATAGACTTCTAAAGATTTAGACGCAAACGCTTTTCGTTTCTCTGGATCATCGTTTAGATATCCCAAGATGTGAATCATCCTCAATTCCGTTTCTAAAAGTAATAAGACTATCAGCGACAGTTCATCTGTTTCATAATTGGAGAGACAGTGATTACGGATTTGATTCATCTGCTCTGCTGTAAAAAGTTGGTGTTTTCGACGACGAGGTTTCTTGACCACCACCTCATCTGCAGAAGGTAAGAACCATTTTCGTCGAATAGCATTTAAAGCATTTGAAATATATTTCGCGGAACGTTGTTTCTGATAAGATATTGGTGATATTCTTGAAGTGTTTCGGTATGATTTAGATCTTTATGCATTTGTAAACACCAAGTTTCATATTGATTTTCATAAATAGAGTAGACTAATTTACTAGTTTTTGAGGGAGACATAATGCTTCTTTTATTTTTGGTATAATGAAGAACTCTTACTTATTTATAATTTTTTTAATAGGTTTTTGAATCAAAAAAAATATTTATAATAAGAAGAAGAAACAGTAGAAACAAAATGGCCGAATGTTGTCCAATTTGCTTAGACGAACTCATTGCCGAAGATGTAGAAACCATTTCTACTTTAACGTGCCAACATCAGTTCCACACGAAATGTATTGACATTTGGAGAGAAAAAGCATTGACGTGTCCTGTCTGCCGAGAACCGTTTGAAGATGCCCTGCAGAAATTAATTTCTATGTTTCTCCCTTTGCGACGTTCTTTTTTATATGATGTAATTTACGATTATGGAAACCGCATCAGGTTTTCAGACGATGAGGCTGATTTAGATGATTTACTCATGTATGAATTATTGGGACCTTGGAAAACTTCTGATGAGGAAGAGGAGGAGGAAACAGAATCAATCGAACCTGAGGAAGAAAACCAGAGTGAGGAAACTAATTGAGACTGGAAAAAGGAATCGAGACCATAGATGGGTTTGAGTAAATTAGCCGATGACGGATGTAGGGATCGGACTCGAACCGATGGAATGGATTGGGACTGATATTCATCCCATTTCTTTAATCCCATCAGAAGATTTAAAGCCAATGACTTTTTCATATATTCGGAAAGAAGGAATCGCCAGGTTTTGGGACGATACTTTCCAACAATCTCGAGAGCGTTTAACATGCTGAGATAGCATTCTTGAGCTGTCCGACACAGTTTCAAATGAAAGACAACATCCATTTCATTCTCGACTTGCTTCCACCATCTCCCAGTTTGATATTTCCTTGGGTACAGCACTTCATTGTGTGGATATATTTCAGCCTCATCTTCGATCCACGGTTTCATGGTACTGGAAGGAAGGTCGTAGGGATCGCCTAAATGATAATTCAGTAACTGACAATTAGATAAATTGAGATGAAGATGGCTCGTGAAAACAATGAGACGATCGGCATAGGCTGGTTTGACCACCGAGTCTCCAAAATTCGGTTCGATCCAGATGAGAAGATCGCAATGCGTGCCGTCGCATTCGTAAGACGGATCTAACCCGCTGACGAACCAATCGTTGGAATCGTCGAGAAGAATATGGACCGTTTTATGATGTCGAACAAAAAGGGTTTCCAAATGATAGGATAAGAGGGAAGGATGCCTTCCTAAATTACCTAATACAACGGTCACGGGTGCGTCTTGACATTTCTTGAAAAGATCTTGAATGGAACCCATGCTGGTTGTTCCGCATACTTGATTCCCGAGACGAGTCAGAAAAGATCCCATGCTTCTTTATTTTTTTAACGCAGCTCGCATATATTCTTGATCTTTCTGGAATTCCGATTCAGGATAAGGTGGCTTTTGAAGACTGGCATTCACTTCATTATGAAATTGAAACCAGACGTGGGCAAAGTGTTCGCCTAAAAACCGTTCTTTATACGTTTTGAGTTTGGATAAGTAATGATACATACAAATCCCGCATCGGAGAGTTCGATATAAAGATTCTGTCACAAAGTCTCTCCAGAGAGTTTTCGCGAGACGAATATCCTCGTCCTGCTCGTCCTGAATTGAAAACGCTTCGGCCATCCAATGTAAAAGCCGCCAGTAATAAGGACCAAAGACCAACGTGTTGTGGTAATTGATGTGATGAAAATAATCTTCGGCTGAAAAAGGTTGTGGGGATACGGAAATGCCGATCCGGGTCATCAAGTCTCGAATCGCCTTACTTTTCCCCTGGAGTAATGCAATCACCGCTTCGTCTAAAAAGAAAAAGTATTCGCTCTTCCATCGAATACGGTACAGGAGCGTTAAGACGCAGTACGTAGTCAATTTAAAGAGTTGAATCCAACTGTATTCGCCTACCCAAGCTCCAGGTCGTAGAAACGTCCGTCCCCATTTATCTTGGTTCATTAAATTGGCCATGAATAATAAATAGGTGACGACGACTTCATCTAATCGTTGTTGGGGCTCTTCTTCTCGGAAAGCGGTCGTAAAGTGGGTGACGTCGATACCCGGAGGAGGAAGTGGAGAAGAAGGGGTTTTGAAGTGTAAAAGTTCATGAATTTTATGAGCCACGAACGGTGAAACACGAGCCTGGCTTTCTTGGAGTTCGTTCGAAACGATCGGTTCATCTTCTAAATAAGTTCGTTTTAAACGTTTAAAGGTTTGAGCATCCATTCTCTTTACTTAAACCACCATTGACGAAAACGGCAATACCAATCTCCTACGTCTTTATTTTGCACCAAACTGCCGAGCAATTCGCCGAAAGTTGTAAAAATCGTCAGCTTGCGAATGTATCCAAAAGCCAGAAAGAGAAAAATGAGTCCGTTGATGAGGAGGAAAAGGAGAAAGAACCAGCTTTGTGTTAAAATGAGACAAAACAGGATCACGAAGGACGTATACGCTCCAGCGACTAAAAGCGTTCCTAATGTTAAGGAATCCATTTGTTTTGTTTTCTTCTTCTTCTCTATTCTTGACCTAATGTCTCGTAATAAAGGGTCCGATACGTAATATTCTGGTAAGCATTATAAACGGGATGGTGGATAAAGAGAAATAATAAAATCCATAAGAGGATCGATACCATATTTTTATTTTCTTTGTTCTGAGTCAGAAGAGAAGAGATAATAATAAAGTAACTCATATTAATTAAAAAAAATGGTTCGAAGGGATAAATCCAAATCTGATAAAGCGGAACGAAAATTGCTTCGAATGGAAGCAGCTTCTCCTAATCATGTAGGAGACCCAGTCGTTGACAACCCCCTTAACAATCACCCTCCAAGCAATCCATCTAACCATCCTCCTCCAATCCATGACAATCCTCCTAATAATGATAATGTAGGCAATATTCCCATAGACGTGGATGAGGAAATAATTCGTCGGCATAGGCGAGATCTCCTCAATTACGAAGAATACTACCCCGATCGAATGAAATCAGATAAGCGCTATGCCAAATTGGCTGACGGAAATGAGATTTATGCTAAGAATTGACAAGGAGATGAATTTTATATGCTGGATCCCGATGGAAATATTGTCTTTGCAAAACAAATCTCTCCCATCACCGGTAAAATAACCCCTGTCTATGCCGTCGATCATCTGAACCGTTCTATTTTACCCGTCGACGCTCAAAACCGTCCCGTGTATGGATTTGATAGTGATGGGGAACCCATGTTTCCCATGGAAAACGGAAAAATGGTGTATCTGTTCTACGGAGGAAAAGAATGGTATCCGGAAAATCCTCAGACCAAAGAACAAATCTATGCTTTAGACGAGCACCATCGACCCTATTTTGCCAAAGACGAGCATCAAAAGCCTTACTATGCTCGAAAACTCGATGTCAATCAATTCCCTATCGAATATGCCCCTCTCGATTCCAACGGTCAACGGATCTATATTCCCTTAGAGAACAATAAATTCCAATACCCGTTTAATCTCGTCACAAAACGACCGCTGTTTGAACTCTCTCCGGATCAGGACGAAATGTATTTCCGAAACGAAATTTCCGAAAAATTTACGCTCGAGATCGTTTGCACAATGAAATGCCGGCTAGGAACATCGATGGAACCCCTTATTACGCTAAGAGAGCGAGTGGGGACGAATACTATCCCAAGCAACTCAACGGTCTCGAAACGTATATTCGAATTGGAAATAGGGACGAACCGGCCTTAGATGCTTTAGGAGGCATTTATGCGAAAGATGAAAACTTGGACGAATATTATCCGAGAATTTACCATGACGACAATGACGAATAAAGCAAAACGATTACCAAAGGATCTTCGATGGCAAAAGATGAGTATTATGCAGTCGACAATCTTGGAAATCAACGATATAGAAAGGATCGAAGGGAATTTGAAACATATATTACCACTGACGATCCCAGTCTACTGTATGCCCTAGACAAATATAAAGTTCCCCATTATGCTAAAAAACCCGTGTATATCGGTGGAGAAAAAAATTTGAGGAGTATTATGGAAAAATCAATAACTTGCCCGTCTTTCTAAAGTACCAGGGTCGAGAAATTTATGCCAAAGAGCATTCCGGGGCCGAAATGTATCCCAAAGATTTGTTTGGGAACGACATGATTGCTCGAGATGCCGACGGGCGGTATTATTATGCTAAAGATGAGACAGGAAATGAAAAATATCCCTTGTTGGCCGACGATACGGAACACAAGCCCGAATACATGTCTTACGCCCTCGATAAAAACGGTATTCCGTTCTATCCTATCAATTCTCAGGGTAAACCCATCTATCCTAAAAATGCTACAGGCGATGAATTTTATCAAATCCTTCACCCTTTCACTCAGCAAGTCATCTTTGGAAGAGATACCGATCAGAACCAAGTGTATGCGCGGAAAGCGGATGGAGGCGAAATTTACCCGGATAGCGGTCAATTCGCCATGACGAGGCTGAAAGAATTCTTTTATGCTCATGATAAGAACGGGGTCATTATTTACCCGGTTGATCAACACGGCAACGAACGATATTTAGTGACGGACAAAGGATCGTACGATCAATTGATGAAAGATCCGGCCGTGAAACGATACGCCAAAGATGCAGACAATAATGAAATCTATCCGGAAATTATTCATGCCGATAAGCGCATTACCCAAAAACCTTTAGGAAACCGGTACGCTCAAAATAAATTGGGTGAATATTACTACCCGGTCGATCGATATAATAACGAGTACATTGTCCAGTTCAAGAAAGTGAGTGAGGAACAAATCTTTGCGAGTGGATACCCCATCACGTGTGATCAAATCATCATTGTTCCCAATTTAAATGACAAGCCCTGGACGCCTGCGTTTATACGAGACCCTAGAATTGAACACGAAAATTTGATAGGCTACTTGTACCGATCGCATTCGAAACCGATGGATTATTTGACCAATTTGAGATCTAAACGCGCTTCTCGACACGGGTTCCAACCCTATAAAGTTATATATAATAACTCGGAGGGTAAAGTGGTCGAGAAAGTGGAAAGCGGTCTTCCAGGACAAGAAGATCCAGTGGAAGAGGAAGAAAATATATGCCAACCCGATACAGTCTGACGAAAATAATCATCAATCCACCACCAACTGGACAAAAATCATTCTTTCTATGATAGGTATCTTGGTCATACTTGCGTTCCTAATCTGCATTAATATACTGTTTAAAAACTAAAGTCGTGAGAGAAAGAAAAATATCTGAAACAATCCATTCTTAAAAAGATTGGGATGTCTTGTCAATCCAGTCGGTTGGAAAAAAATTTTCAGAGCTTTAATAAATTAAATAAAAATTAACAAAAAGTTGTGTTTTTTTTTTTTTTTTTTTTTTTTTTTATCATTACAGAATTTTTTTTTAGCTCTGAGAAATTTTTTCCAGCCGACTGGATTCACAAGTCATCACCATTTTTTTTAGGAATGAACTCTTCCTTATCTATTTAAGCATTTCGAGTTTCGCTTCAAATGTGTACGTGCTGTTGAAGAGGGACCCACCTAGATCCTAGTTGACTCATTCATGGGGAAGGAAAAAAAAAGTATTCTATAACGTGTTGGATAATGTTGGAGGTAAGTCTCTTTCTTTTTCATTTTTTTCTAAAGATTTATGAATGACAAACGGAAAGGTTTCTTTCTTGTACTCTTGAAGGCGATGAAAATAAAACAAAGCTTCTTGGAAAGCACAATATTTGGTCCGACCTATATGTTTCGGACAAAACGATGAATATTCATAGTTCATTGGTATGGGCGCGGTATTCATAGTTCATTGGTATGGGCACTCCTTGTTCTTGGAGACGAAATTGAAATAAATAGGACGGGCCAGTATCTGGTACAAAACATTAATTTTCCAATAATGAGGGCAGTAAATGTTTTTATATCCTGCCGTTAGAGCTACGAGAAACGGTTTTAATTGATCGTACGGCAAATGACCCTCATTCCATGAAAAGCCATGCGTTATATCCGCTAACGGTAAATGAACACTCGATATACTTTGTTTGGCAGAATAGGATAATTCAGACCACGGTATGGGTGGTTCCACGTAGATAATGCCTTGGGAACGATCATGGGTGATATAAGCCACTTCTTTAATAATATAGTCGGAAAAGTCATCATTATAAGAAAGATTAAGTTCTTTGGCGAGAGGATCACCATTCAATTCGAAACCTTCGAAATTGAGAACGATATAGGATTCCATGTTTTATTTTTATCGGTCATCTTGTTTCAGGAGAACATTGAATCTAAAATCCTCTACGGTTATCATATGAAAATCTCTCAATTTGCCTTTTAGATAGGTGGCTCCAACTAAGTGGATGGATTGAGTTCCATATTTTTTCTTTAATTGTTGGAAACAAATCCGCTCTGATACTTGTACTGCAATAGGTCCTAGACGTATCTTATCCTTGCGAGTGAACAGAGTTATATATTCTATACCCACTCGATGTTGACGAAACTTTTGTAGAAATTGTATTAAGGACCAAGATTGAAGACCCAAGGTCGATTTTAAATCTCTTTCCAAATTAAACGTGGCAGTATGGGAAATAAGAACAATATATCGAAAGGAGGGACCTATTTGTCGATTGAACCGTTCGGTGATTCGCCATGGAAGAAAGGTTGAATGATTCATTTTTTTTTCAATTTAATTTAATATTTTTTCTTCTTCGGTTCGAAGGATTAAACAAGCATGGCAGAGTATTACGATATTTCTGTTTTGAAAACTATTCAATTACCGATTGATCGACTCATCCGATTCGTGATTGGGCAAAATCCTCAACTTGAAAACTATCAAGCGACGTACCGGTTTCTGAATTTATTTTTTGAGATTACGCCTCGACTCGTTCGAGATTTTCAATCACAGGCCGTTGCTCATATCCGTCACGTGTTAGATAATATGTCGCAATATGGACACCTATATCTTTTAATCGATCAGCAGCCCCTGTTTAATGCCCTGGAATGGAATGATGAAGAATTTATTTTATCGAATGAAGAAATCTTAGACCCTATTCGCAAAATGGCCAGTCAGTTTTTTCCTAAAGATTCTGCTCATTACCATGTCACTTGCATCTATCTCTTATATTTTTACGCACTACTCGCGAATCCGAAATATACTTGGATCACAATGGATTATTTAATGCACGGCAATAAATATCATCAATATTTATTAGCTAAACATGCTCATGAAGAAAAGTAAAAATAAAATCATTAGACGAGAAATTTATTTTTGAAAAGATAAAGCAATATAATGGAATTTTATCCGAATCGATATGGTAGCGAATATTACAAAAATCGAAAAAAAGATACAGTCTTTGTGAAAAGTGAATATGGTCATGAAAGGTATGCCATTCACTCCCAAAAGGGGGAAATCTATCCCGACAAAGGTGATCCTTTCGCTAAAACTCGAGACGGCCTTCCATATTATGCCAAAGATCGGAAAGGAAATGAAAAATATCCTCTACAACGTAAAAAATCCCTCGTTATTCAAATTCAAAACGAATTCGTTCTGGCCAAATACGCGGACGGAAAAGAACGATACCCGGTGGATTTCCGAGGGAACGAATATTATTTAGTGAAAAATGAAGAACCTTACGTCCTGAAAGATGCCCAAGGTGAAATCTACTTTGCTAAAACATGTAGTGGAAAAGTCCTCATTCCCTGGAATTATTTTGAACAGTACAAGTATCTTCTCTCAGAACATTATAAACGCACATGCGATGCTGCAGGAAACTGCGTTTATCAATCCACGGTACCCGTTGAAGAAATTCTTAAAAAGTTGTTTCCATGCCTCTGTTTGTGCTTAGCTGAAATACCTACAATGGCTTTTATTCTAGCAGCTACGTTAATGTCAATACCAGGACTGTAAGAACAACGTTCTTATATATAGTCAGTGAGAAGAGAAAGAATGACTCGAAGCTGGCTGAAAAAAAAAAAAAAAAAAAAAAAAAAAACTTTTTGTTAATTTTTATCATGTCTTTAGACATAATAAAAATTAACTCTACCCCCCTTTTTTCTTTTTGTTGTGAATGATGTCTCACCCTTTCTAAAACTAGATTTCTAAACAAAAGAATGAGTCATATCGTTCTTGGAAATTTATTTTAGAAACATGTTGACACCTGATTCAAACCAAAATAGGGGTGAGGGGTGGTAAAGTTAATTTTTACCATGTCTAAAGACATGATAAAAATTAACAAAAAGTTTTTTTTTTTTTTTTTTTTTTTTTTTTTTTTTTTTTAAATCTTTAGAATTTTTTCTCAGCTGTTAAGAAATTTTTCCAACCCGACTCGATCGACCGGACATCACCATGTTTTAAGAATGGACTCTCACTTATATATTTCAGCATTGCGAGTTTCACTTCACATGATTCTGTGTTTTTGAAGAAGAAACATCTTGAAATCTGGCTTTCTTCAGTCAACTTTTGTTTTTTCCAAGTCATTACACAATGAAATGTTGAGAACCTACCTCATGCATATGTAAAAAGGTTAGTAATTCTTGTCTTTTTTCAGATTTTTGATGATAACATTATCGTAATAAATAACTTGTCTTTTATGCTGAGGCAGATCAATGGGTTCATCGTCCACTTTTAAATGTTTCGTGGTTGAGTGTTCTCCCTCTTCGTCGTCATGCTTTCGTTTGAGAGACGAATTCAATTAGGCATTTTCAAACTGAAGGGGTTCTACTATATCCAAAGACGAGGAAATATTATTTTCGGCTGAAAAGGAACTGAAATCCATTTCGGTCCGTTTCAAATGTCCAAATTCATCATTGAAACGCATAATGAGTTCCGTTTCGTGGATGGAGGTGTCGCGCATCGTTTTCAAAAATTGTCGAATGGCCGATTTCAGTTCGTTAAAGGTCGTAACAGAAACGGGAATGATTTGTACATCGGCATACTGTTTGAATTGTGTAAAAATATCGGTCGAAGATAGAAATTCTTTTTTGAATTCTACTAATATTTCAGGTTCGGAACGGTAACGGATCATGCCGTCCTCCATGTTAATATTGTGGGCCAGATGCAGATAAATCATTAAAAAGAAACCTTTATAGGAATCTTCGACGATAGAATCTTTGGTTTCGAGTAAATATTGATCCTGCATCACTTGTTCTGAGGTGAGGGATGGAGCATTTTTCGTAAACACGGCGTCAAAAGGAATTGCTACCACGCGATCATTAAATGCCTCTGTGGCCGTACACACTGGGAACGTATTGGTAGAAGCCATGAGTTTGGCACTGGGAATCGCTCCTACATTTTGCTCGTATAAATTCCGAAAACTGGTGGTCGAATTACCCGTGATTTCTTTCACGAGGTTTTCGTTTAATTTTCCCGACATTTCTTCAACAGTCACTACCCGACAACAAAATAACGAAGAGGCCAGTTCGGGTTGGGCTGATAGTCCTTGACCACTCGTCGTTTGTAAATTGACGGCTCGAATACCATGACTATAGCCTCCAAAGACCTTCGAAATCATTTGAAAGAATTTACTTTTTCCATTGCGCGTGTTGCCTTTCAAAATAAAAAATTTGCGACCGTAATTGGTCGCAATGAGAAGACTGGCCAGGACATCTAAAAGGTACACGTATTCGAAACACGTATATTTACACATGTGCACATAAAAATGAAGCATGCTTTGAATGAGCGGGTTGGTTTCTAGTTTGTCATGAAACTCGCGCACTTTTTCCCGCAGCGTATCCAGTAAATCGTCCGTGAGGTCGAGAAAACAGCTTTTCAGGTATTGTAGAAAAAATTTCCGGTCGGTTAATAAACGATAGATGGCTATCAAATCCGGATCGTGACGAAATTGCATCAACTCGTGTCGACTAAAATTGATGCCCAGACGTCGATCCGATAGGTAAAATTCCGGAACCGTCCCTCCTACATGACCCGTCAAGAGATTCAGAACCCCATCGTGGGTTCGAATATGCCATTTATGTCGATCCATTTGAATGATTTTACGATCAATGTTGGTTCGACTCAGAATGGACGAGACCACATAATTAATGTTGACCTGTTTCATAATGTCTGTGAAAGGACACATTTTTTTAGTTTTATCGGCAAACTGATTCCGAGCATAGGCCTGAATGGAGGACCAGATGGCATTCATCAGGTTTAGAATTTCTATCTGGTGGGGCACTTCTTGCCAGTACTCGTGGATATTATTCCACATATAGCGTTGAGGTTTCTTACAGGAATTGTGCATGGTAATGACGAGAATCGGAAAATATCGCTCTTGAATTCGATGAATTTGTTCCACGAGCTGATCTCCAGACACCGAATATAAAATAACGCCTTTCATGGTTTTGATAATAGCTTCCAGTTTATCTTTAAATTTGTAAATTTTAGGATTGAGATTCGAACCACAAAAGAGGATCGTGTCGAGAGTAAAATCTTGGGAAATGATATCTATAATTTTACTGCTGATTTTTTCTACAGAATCTATGAGTTCGTGAGATTCTAATATCGTACGCAAATGGGATGCGAGTGTATGGGAGGACATTCGTAAATGTTGACACAAGGCACAAAAGACAGGTAAAAAATAGTAACCTTGATTGTACTGCATAATCGTACGAAGGGGATTGGGATCGGAATGCAAACTAGGATTGTCTAACTTGAGAGCTTGATTCACCGTCTGGAATACATCGTTTTCGATGACGATAGAATTTTGACTTTCCCGGTACCATCGTTTTAGAGCCCGGTTATTCGATTCAAAGTCTGAAATCACAAACCCGTTAAACTTGATAAAGTAAAACGTTTTTAACCAATGATGACCTTCGGTTCCAAAATCCTTCCCTTTGTAAATATACATTGGGGTTTTTAGTTTATACACAAATGTAGCCACTTTTTCATCGTCGGGTCCAGCTTCCTCATCTTTGCTAATAAGCGTGGGATACGATACTCGATACAAAGGATCGTACAGTGTCACCACAGGCATCATATATTCATAAAGTTGTTTTTGAATATCCATTGGCTGGAGGTGGAGCAGTTTACGAAAAAAGGAATTGGTATTATCCTTGCGACGTTTAAATTTTGATTGAATGCCTAACAATCGCATGCTGAAAGCATTAGGATTGGTCAAATCTAAACGCCAGGTGGTTTGTTCGTCTACATAAATAATCAGCATGGGTTCGTATTTATTCGTATAGGGCTTGGACGAATTCACAAGCGTCGCATTCGCTAAAACGTCCAACTGGAAAACAAATTCAGATGTTTCGTGATAGAACCGGGGTTGAAGTTGGCTGCAGAATTGAATATAATCATCATGAGCGATCGAGATTTCCGGCAAATGGACATGAATACCACCTCCTGGACGAACAGCCACAATAAAAGTAAAATGCTTAAGGGATAAAAAGTAAAATTTTAAGGTTGAGAGAATAACAGAATCTACATAATCGTAGAGCATAGATGAAGGAAGGGATGCATCGCATTCGGTTTTAATATCAATATCTAGGATAAGGGAATGATGGGTCGTCGAGCAAAGATCCATCGTTAAAAAAAGATTTTCGGCAGACGTTCGAGTATAAAATCGAGAAAATTGTGCGTAGTCTTTTCGGTTACAGTAAAAGATTCCTCCCGACATCTGGTAGAAAATGTAAGCATCGTTGGGCGCATCTCCAACCGAATTAATCCTTGTTAAATAATGGAGGCTCTGCGACATGATTATATATCTTTAACTTGATTAATATTTCTTAAAAAAATACAAGCAATGCTTTGTAAGTAAATATCCTATAAAATCTCCACGTGCTCCTCTAAAGAATAAATAAACTGAGCACTTTTACCTTCATAAAGTCTGTTCCTATATACTGTTGAATTCACGACACAGAATGATTTAAAGTGAAATTCGTTTCGCACGTCTTAAATAGATAAACCAGAGTTCTTTCTAGCCAGACCTCAGAAAAAATTCTAAAGTAGATATATATATATATATATATATATATATATATATATATATAAAAACGCTTTTTGTTAATTTTTATCATGTCTTTAGACATGATAAAAATTAACTACCTTCCCCTTTTGTCTGGGAATGTTGTCTCACACTTTCGGAAAATAGAACATGACTCATCCTTTCTAAAAATAGAACTCCAATAAAAGAATGGGTCAAGGTATATTTTTTAGAGAGTGAGACATCCTTCCCTGACAAAAAGAGGGGACAGTTAATTTTTATCATGTCTAAAAGACATGATAAAAATTAACAAAAAGTTTTTTTTTTTTTTTTTTTTTTTAATATACATTTCAGATTATCTGAGAAATTTTTCCCAGCCAGCTTTTACTTTTCTAGACATAAACGTCCTTGTTTATGTCCTTGAATGACGTCATCTCTCATGTATATATAAAGCGTGTAAGTTGGCTCTGTAGACTTATTCCTTTCGAGGAAGAAGGCGAGATAAAGTAAGCTCTGTCATGGATAATGAAAAGTATTACAATGTTTCGGATTATGTGGAAGTGTATGGAAATGTTTATAGACAATATTATTTTATAGCTGTTCGTTTCAAACTACCCATCTTCCATGTCGATACTTTGAAACATTTTAGCCCGGGTCTCGTTCGAGCACCTTGCATTCTCGTGGTCAGTGAAAATCGACTCATTTTCCAAGGAGAAAATTTAGACAAAGACTATCCGTTTCCTCGTGGGTCTTTAGTCTTTTGCGTGCATGGAACAAAAGAGGATCCTCGTTGGATCAACGTCTCTAGAGATACGACCGATCAGTTTTTACAAAGTTTATTTCCCTCTCGAGATTTTATCAAGGTCTCCTATGAAAATAATACCTTATTTGTTTGTTCGACCATCAATCCGTTTTCCTTGTTCTGGAAAGTACTTCCTCGCAATATGGCTTTTCGCGCCTTAAGCGATCTGACGATGACCTACATAAAAAGAGAACCTTTCCAGTTAGAGCATTGCATGCGCCTCCGATTTTTCAAACGAAATACGCACGTCTGGGAATCGTGGTCCAACTGGTATCACTATTTACATCCCATGCTCATCCTCCACTTCATACATTTAACGGGACAAGCTGCGAGTGCTCAATTGGCTGCCAAACTTCATAAATTGTTTAAACGCTCCCTTCCACCTTACCTGCATACGGATTCTATTCCATCGGACTTTTATACTTGTGAAATTACTTTTGACGACACGAAATTAACCGGTGTTTGGTTTGTCGTTTTGAATATGTCTTTAGTGATGTATGTTTCGCCTATGATTGCGTCATTCCATCATGAAACGTTCCTCGACGTGAATCGTGAACAATGTAATTATTGGCTACCGTTTTACCGAAATAATGAATTATGGACCCGAGAAGGATTTAAAATATACGTTTCCCACTTTAGAAAGAATCGTCGCTACTTGAAAGAAGTCATGATTTGGTTATCGTCCCGCTCCGAAGAAAAATATCAATATATGTTGCTCGATTTGAACAAAGTAGCCTACCTTTTAATGATTTAAAAAAAGCAAAAAGAAAAGAATGTTACGAGAACTGGTTCGATGTCTTATTCAATACCAGTCCGACCCCACTTTTATATCTTTAAATGTCGTTGATGGTCTCAAACAAAATCTTCGAGACGACGTGATCGATGCTTTTCTCCTGAGTCGACCTTTACTCCATCTCTATCCTCAACTGTATAAAAAGAGTTCGAGCATCATCGATTTCTTGTTTCGCATTTCGGGCTTGCATTTGGAAGAGATTGTTCCGATGGAATCGCAGGACCTGGAAAACAAAATCGCTTCTTTGGAAACTCAATTGGAGGCAGATCGGAAAGCTTTTGAGAAACAAATCGAGACGCTCCAACAAGAGCACAGGAACGAAATGCGTTATTTTCTAGCGGAAAAAGAACAATATGTGAATACCGCTCGATTAGGAAAAGAGCATTCAGTCGTGGATTTGCAACGACAATTGGAACGCCTTACATGGGAGAAAGAAACCCTGCAGACTGAGTTGGAGCAGCTGAAACGGAATCACGAAACCTTACAAACTCAGTGGGAGCAATTGAAACGAGATCACGAAACCTTACAGACACAAATTCGAACGCACGAGTCTGAAAAAATACAATGGCAGAGGCAAATAGTAGAACAACAACAACAACAACAACAACAACAACAACAATTGAATAATAATAATAATAATAATAATAATATCGAGTTTCCAAACCGTTTGATGAACGAATGGCAAATGCTCCACCAACGTTACGAAACGGGACTTGAAGAATGGATGCAACGAACGGAAAGTTTAATCCGCCCTTTGCAAATGGCTTTACAAGAAACGATCGAGCAACTGAAACTTCCTCCTTCTTCTACGACTACGGTCATTGAAACTTTACCGCTCGAATCGCCTCCTTCTCAGCAGCTCATGATCGAGTCGTCGCGATCTAAATTAGAGCAATTACAAGAAACCCTCGACCAGTTTTTAACATCGTATCAATCGGAACAAAAACAGCACGTCCAGCAATTGAACGAGGAACTGAAAGGACAATTGACCCTTTGTCAAAACGAAAAACGGATGTTGGAAAAGCAGTTGGAGCAGGGTCAGAAAGAACGAACCGACCTCCTGCAAAAATGGAAAATCGAGTCCGAAACACATTTCCAGGAAGGTATTCAACGCGTTCTTGACACGCTGCAAAAGAAAAATCCTCATATCGAGACGATTCTTCGAGACGAAATGGCTAAACAAATGAAGGAGTTCCACGAAACGCAGTTTATGACGTTTTTACAGACGATCCTTCCCCCCTCATTTTGGAAACCTTTAGGCGCGAACCAAGATTGGAAAACGTTTTTCTTCCAGCAAATTCAAACGTATATCCAGTATTTACAAAATTGGCAAACCCAGCTTTTGAACCAATTAACACTTCTCGGGAATGCTTTAAATCAATCGCTAACGCCCGACAATTTAGCTCATACCGTTCTTCACAGTCTCCCTTCTTCCTCTAAAAGCATGATGGAAGACACGACCCTCTTGCAACGATTGCACGATCTTCAACAATCGATTGAGAACCAGAACGAAGCGAAGGAGGTCCTACAACAAATCCAAGCTCAACTCCATCGGGATCGTAGCCAAGAACATAAAAAATTACAGCAGAGTCTAGAACATGAAAAACGGCAACGCGTCGCTTTGGAAAAGAAACTGGAGGTCCTGAAAACGAATTTGGTAACTCTGATACGGACTAAATGGAATGCGTATTTTGGGGCCACGGATTACGATCAGATTCTCGCGGAACTCGAAAAAGTATTCCATTTCAAAGAAAATCTAGAGAGGACCCTCGAAACGCAATTGGCGCAACTGAAAGGTCATTTTCCCGAAATACCGGTCGTTCAATTCGATAATTTGGCGTCGAGCATGATCGAATGGGCTCGACAGGTCGAGAATCGCAACGATTGTGAAGTCGAGCTCCATAAAACCAAAGAACAACTTTTCGAATTGAAACAGAAACTCGATCAAGTCGAAAGTAATTATACGAAATGTAATGAGTACCTCCTCTACGCCAAAACGAAATTGACCACGTTCCTAAAAACGATCCTTCAGAATGACCCTAGTGATCAAAGAGAAGATTGGCCGCAAGCTGTTGTCCATCAACTCCAAAACGTGATTCACGAGCATCGACAATTTCAAGATCTCGTTTATAAACAAATTGTCACGCTTCGAGCCCAGTTTCCGAACATACCGGATCCCATTGAAGAATTGGCGAATTCGGTGATTTTATATTTCGAGCAGGAACGAGACCTATACCGACGGCAGTTGGAGGAACGTCCTCACATTACCGAAGTGAAAGAACCCACTACTGTACCGGCCATTACGTATCCTACGGATCAAGTGGAGGAATTACAGCGGGAAGTGAAAGATTTACAAAACCAACTGGAAGTGTCTCGGTCTCGAAACCAAACTTTAGAAAACCAACTGGCTAAAGCTCTCGTAGCTCCGCAGGATGTAGAAATGTCCGATACTTCGAAATATAAACGAAAGCACGTATCGACGGTCGACGAAGACTATGTAAGAGGTCTGTCATTGGATTTACAAGAGGCCAAACACGCTTTAGATCGATGTCTGGACGAAAAAGCCCACTTGCAAAAGGAATTGGAACACATTAAAACCGAACCAACCCCTTCTCCCTCCGTATCGTCCGATTTCAAAATGCTCAGCGACCTGTTTTATCAATTATACGTGTCCTATTTTCGATTACGATTTGATGTCGTGTACGGAAAAACCGTTTTTTCGTCGGAGGAATATATTAGATCCGTGCTGAATAAATTGGATTTCGTGGATCGAAGCATTCGATCCAATATGACTGTGAAAGAATGGACCGATGTTTTATTGCAATACATCAAGTGGGACGTACAAACTCTGACAGGAGGGTTAGATTGGCAGGGGTCGCATACAGCCTACATTAAAGATGAATTCTTAACCTATTGCATGAATCAAACGATTGAAATCATTGACCGGTACGCGAAAGAATTGAGGAAACAGACCGAGATGTTTAGAAGTCCATAAAATAATAATAAAGGGGAACTATGGAATATTCAGAGTTAATCGATCGTATTCTTGCGCACCCGATTTTAAAAGCGGGGATTGATGAAATCGTTGAAAATAACCCGAGAACGTTAAACCTCGTGAGCCGGGAATGGAAAAATATATTAGCCAACAATCCTCAGTTTCAAGATTTTCAAGCTAAAGCGATCCCGTTGCAGCATCCCGTAGAAAAAGGTTATATTCAGATTGAAAATATTAAAGATTTCAATCATCATTATAATATTCTCGTAGCGGGGTATTGGGTTCTCTGCGCTACTAATTATAAGAGGAATCTGAATGCCCATTCTTTCATATGTAAACTCTGTCCTCCTCTGGTGGACATTACCAAAGCCGTGGCCGCCGATCATTCCCAAATGCTGATTTCAGAACAATGTCGGTTCTTCATTGAAAAATGTAGACCTTCTCTCTGTAAAGCGTGTCGGCAAATGAGTCAACGAAATGATCTGAATTCTCAGATGTCTCAAAATCAATGGTGTTTACGCAAAACCAAAGTGTTTGATGGAACGACCCTTTTAAACGTGTTTCAAGAAACCCTGGACCAAGAATTTGTGAATAACGATATGTTTATTGGTATTTTAAATATTAAAATTAATTCGCGGTACTTTTACGAAACGGACGCTTTGTATTGTAGAGTAGGAGGCATTTGTAGAGATATGATTCTCTTTCAAGAAGATGCTCTGAATATGATCGAAAAACCCGTGTTTCAGTTAAATATTTTAGAACCTTCTTCGAGAAATATTATTAACGAAACCATTTCCACTACCTTCGATAAAGAGAAAATCAAAACTGAAAAGGTGGATCCAGACCAGGTTCCCATCAAAAGCAAGATCAATCCAGATCCAGATCTGTGCAAACCATTCAAGAAAGAGAAGCCTAAGAAGGAGGCTGAGGATGTAAAAGGCAATGAGGATCCAGTCTATTTAGGTGAGGTTTCTGCCAGTTCTATAAAGAACAAGTTTAGTAAATTTGCGTATAAACCGTACGCTCTCAGGTCTCGTCGGGATCTGGATGACCAGGATTAAAAAAAAAAAAAAAAAAAAAAAAAAACTTTTTGTTAATTTTTATCATGTCTTTAGACATGATAAAAATTAACTACCCTCCCCTTTTTCTCTGGGAATGTTGTCTCACTCTTTCGAAAAACAAACCGTGACTCATTCTTGGAATGATTGCCATTAGAAAGGATGAGTTATGGTCTATTTTTAGAAAGTGTGAGACAACATTCCCAGACAAAAAGGGAAGGGGATTGTTAATTTTTATCATGTCTAAAGACATGATAAAAATTAACAAAAAGTTTTTTTTTTTTTTTTTTTTTTTTTTTTTTTTTTCAGATCTCAAAAATTTTTTCCAGCCGACTCGATCAACAAGACCATCATTTTTTTTCAAGAATGTGTTCTCACTTATCTATTTAAGCCATTCGAGTTTCATTTCAGATCGTTTGATGCTGTGGCCTGTGTACAAGCTTCTACATGATGAAAACAGATTCTGTGTGAAGGTACCATTTTGTTTTTTTTTTCCTTTTTACATAATAGAAATTTTTCTGTACTGACTTTTTAACCCCCCCCCCCAACCAAATCAATTTTTTTCTCCAAACCTTTTCGCATTTAGCAAGTTAGGAACCGCGTATCAGAAAACTGCATGGCATTTTTCATAATGAGATTATCGGGCAAATCCTTTCTCGTCAATTGTTTATTTAAAGCCGTTTCTTTGGGATACGTGATGCATTTGGATTGATAGAGATACGAAGATCCTGTTTCTTCTCTCATCACAACAATCGGTTCAGGGTGACAAATATCTTCTAACGTATAAAACCCAACCCCTTTCTTGTACGCGACATTCGAAATGACGGTTTCGGGAACGAGGTCTAAATTGGGTAGTTTATGAAAATCGAATAAACAATGCGCCAGCAGAAAATTGTAAAAGGGAGAGAATTACGTTTTAGGGTCGACAAAGAGACCTCCATTCGCCATGTCGCATACCTTTATCTTGTCGAAAAGCGTCGCTACATTTGAATTATTAATATAGTGGTATAAACCGCAAAGACGTTGCTGAAGCGTGCTCTTGAAATGCACCATCATTTCTTCTTGCATCTTCGTGGTATTGTTCACGCCTAAACCAATTTCGTTCGTGTTGCCAACACTTAAATTCCGTAGCAGTTCGTAATGGAAACGCCGATCAAACACATCCATGGCGTTATTGCGTTTCAAGTCGGTCGGGTCTTGAGAATACAGGTGGTTGATATAGTGCTCGATGCACGGGTTGAGTTTAAATGTGAGATCGTCTAACTGGACGTCGTGTAAATCGGGTCGGAAATGTTTATCCAGGAACTCGCGCGTCGGTAAAATGACAGTATTTTTCGGAAACGAGAAAATTTCCTTCACAATCAGGAAAGGTCCAACGACCTTGGTATGCGATTCCGATTCCATTCGATGATAATAAATTTGCAATCCATAAGGATTTCGAAGATGGTTCAGGCAGAGAATATTCCGAAACGCCGAAATATTGTCCGACCCACAAGGAATTTTTCGATTACTAAAAATACAATTGGATTCGTTCATTGTCTTGGTTTCTGAAAATCCGGCAAGGGTCAAGAGACATGCGATTTTTTAACAAGTCTGGAGGCAAAGTCGCTAAACAATTTAAACGATTCGACATTCCTGTCAAACGAGCAGGGGAGGTTGCTAAAGTCGTCGCGAAGAATAAACCCCTTCAAAAAGCTTTTGATAAAGTGTTTAGTAAGAAAGCTCTTCTGACCGCAGGAGGGGTGACGGCCGTCGCGCTCGGTTCTCAATATGTCAACCAATACATTCGGGACAATTCGGGCTGTTTTCTCTACAACGGAGGGGACATGGTTTGTAAACTTAAAGAATTGAGTTGTTGTCAACCCGAACCTGTTCACGGGATCGAATCTTGCACGGGATTTCCTATTCAGCAATGGAATGCGTGTGAAGGGTACGACAACGAGAAAGAGGATACGTGTTGTCGATTATGTGATTGTCAATATCACGATTGTACACCGACGCAAGAATTGAAATGCCGTCGACCCACGATCGGAGAAGCTTTAACGCATTTCAGTCAAGACGTGACGGGTTCCATCACGAGTGGTATTTTAGATGTTTTGGGTAATATACCGTACCTAAAACCAATCTTGTTGGGAATCGTTCTTGTCATCATCGGCCTTATTATTTGGAAATTCGTATAAGAAAAGATGGATATCGTTACACTTCAATCCTTAAAAACTCCTATTGATCACCTTCTTCATCATAAATATCGTCCTCGACTGAATACCGTGGTACCTCAATATATCAAATTTCATAAATTTCCGCCCTTCACGAGCCTCGTCACGCTCGAACTGGTGCGCGATCCAGAAGTACGGGAAGCGGTGCGAGACTATATTCAAACGCTGTTTCGAGAAAATGAGAAATACGGCTATTTGTATTTTTTGAGTGAACAAAACCTCGTACTTCCATTTACAATTCAATGGAATACAGAATTGGTCGTGGATCCATTGAACTTTTTTACTATCATTACGGAAATAGATCAGACAGCCGACCAGTTCGCTCAACGGGGAGATATGACGTACGAAATAACTCGCGTTGAAATACTCTATTTTTTAGTGTTGATGGTGAATATTCAACTCAATTGGATCACGGTCGATTATTTGCTACGATGTAATCAGATGTATGATTACTTGATTGCTGCTCCTAATCGAATCTTGACCAATTCCGAAATGGAAAAGAATACAATATGATCTCCAAGTTACGAAATGCTTCTTCTTCAACCCTCCTGAGCGATCTGAAGTAAAACTTGAAATGTTTAAATAGATAAGCGAGAGTCCATTCTAGAAAGAATTTTGAGATGTCTTGCCAATCGAGTCGGCTAGGAAAAATTTCTGAGAGCCCAGAAAAATTTCTGTAGATGAAAAAAAAAAAAAAAAAAACTTTTTGTTAATTTTTATCATGTCTTAAGACATGATAAAAATTAACTCTCTTCTTTTTGTCTGGGAAGGATGTCTCACCGTTTGAAAAAAACAAACCATAACTCATCCTTTCTAATGGCAATCATTGCAAGAATGAGTCACGGTTTGTTTTTCGAAACGGCGAGACATCCTTCCCAGCCAAAAAGAAGAGAGAGTTAATTTTTATCATGTCTTAAAGACATGATAAAAATTAACAAAAAGTTTTTTTTTTTTTTTTTTTTTTTTTTTTTTTTTTTTTAAGCTCTCAGAAATTTTTTCCAGCCGACTCGATTCACAAGACATTTCAAGATGACGTCATCGTTTCAAGAATTGTGTATATCAGTGGATAACTTTCGCACTTCTTGTGAGTTGAGTTCCTAGCTGAGCTAAGGGAATCACCATCTCTCAATCTACAGATATTTGCTTCGTTTTTTTTCTCTTTACAACAGAACACATGGAGAGGAAACTGGTCGTTCCATAAATTCAATTCTTAACCGGACAATATCGAGAAATTTTCGAGCTTCCCGACTTAGGCGAATGACGATCGGGGACGATGAATTTCTTGGTACAATGATACCTTCTTCTTCTTCGGTTTCGTTGAAAGAGTTTCAGATTGCCGTACCTGATTTCTGGATCCGTGGAACGATTCTGATGATAAAACTGCAGCCATGATTGAACCAGGTAAGGTAGATGAGCATAGGGTTTAGCAAGTGGAACTGGTTTTTCTTCTTCGATTTTGGTCAGACACCATAAATCATGAGGAATGGAAGCATATCGAACTCGGTGAAGCGCATGCTGACAATCGTATTCGTAACTCTCGAGAAACGTCAATTCGCTCACATCTGTGACGGGATGGAACAGACACGCTTTGTTTCTATTAGCAGGTTGTTTCGGATGAGATTCGAGCATGACATAACTTAAACATAAGAAAGCCTTTTTGTATTCAAACCCGATGATCGTCGAACAGAGTACGACCGGTTGAAGTGGATACGTGGTTTCTGGTTCGTAAAGAATAGGAATCCAGTGCACGGTCGTGGGGATGGCTTGATATTCCATGTACCGCTGATACGGTGATCGAACATATAAAATCGTTTCCGGTTCAGAACCGTTGACGACGAGTCCAATGCATTTCCCGTTAGGATTCGATCGAGTAGCATTTTCGAACCCGATTTGAAACGGGTATTCGATCAAGAGTCCGACCTTCTCAAGCGAATTTCTCTGATCGTACGTATTCAAAATATCTTGGACAATATATTGAGGATGGTGCTGATACGTCCATTGTTTTTGAATGAGCGCCGTACTCTTATTGTACTCAATGGGAAACGGGATGGGTTTCTCAGGATTCACGGACGGTAAAAATTCAATAAAGGAAGACGGAAAAGCCGTTCGCGTTTTCAGAGGATCGTAATAAACGTCCGGTCGATCTTTCCACTCGTTGATGAAATTATGGACGAGGTCATTCTCGTGATGGACCTGGTTGGACAAAAAACAAAGACGATACCTTTTCCCTCCGTCATCTTCTGGTAAATGTAATCTGGGCCCGTTATCATCATCAAAGTAATGTCCTCCTGGATACGGTATATCCCATTCGTCTAAATATAGAATTGTATGATTATTTTGGGAGCGGTACACGTTTTCGAACACGGGATTTTGTAACGTTCGATCGTTTTAGGATCTTTCACAAAAAATGGTGTGGCGAAAAGTTTGAAAAGATTGTGGGAGGATTCCGATGAATTCGGGATCGTGGGGAAAATGACCCGTTCGTTTTCTAAAAGAAGGATCCATGATGCATTGCGTTGAAGAAAAACGGTACACGACAAGTCCGACATTTTACAATAGGCGGCTAGGGCGAGAACGAGTGGTTTCTGACTCGGGACGACTTTATCGAAATGAGCGAGTTTTCGAATCACAGAAGGTTGAAGCCGCATATGGGCTAAGGGAAAAAAAATCGTATCTTGAATCACATTGAATCCTCCTAAATGCAAGCCATGAAATTGGCTGTAAAGTGTAGCGTATTTATGAATATTCATTATCCTTTGTTTTTGAGAGGGTCGGATTAAAAAAAGAAGAAAATAGACATCTGAGAAAGTATCCGCAAGTGGAAAAGCTTACGATGAGCCGATTTTATAGTTGGCGTAGTATCCGAACTGACATTCGCTAAGGGGTCTAATAAAATCTAAAATCCATGGCTAGAGAATAGATGGGGAAAATCTTTTATGCTTCTGATAAAAACCGCTCGTTGTAAATCCAGAATCCATTGGTTAGAACAGATGCGGGAAATGTATTTGGAATTCTAATAAACAGACCGAACTGCCTTGAGTATCTGCAAGTAAAAAATCTTACGATGAGTCAATTTTATAGTTGAAGTAGAATTTTGGATCCATTAAGGATATTGATAGAACTTGTATGTAATTAGAGAGAAAGGAATGAACAAGATAAAATGAGTTATGAATCATTTCTCCGATCCGTTTTTGGATCTAATTATAAGACATTTATGCCTTTTATTCATACTATTCAGCTTTACTGTTTATTTGTCATTACATTAGTAATTCGTCTGACCATCTACATGATTTATGAAACACAGCAAGATAAATATTAGGAAAACTATGTTCCCCTTTCATGGTATTTGTTTTTCAGACATATATATTATGAATTAAGTTATTTCTTTATCAATAGCGTCAGATCCTGGCACCCATTCAAAAAATCATTAATAATAATTTAATATCATTAATAAAATTTTGAAACCTTCTAGTATAAACCTTTTTATCAAATTTTTAGTAAAATAAAAAAGATCCTAAAATCCTTACCTTTTAAATCTAGTGTGTCCCATAGGAAAAACCGGTTTGTCCTATGGGACACACTACATTTAAAAGGTAAGGATTTTAGGATCTTTGTTATTTTACGATCAAGGAAAATTTAAAAGTTTTATGGAATCCTTATATTTTTTTAAATCAATTTACTTTTTAGGTACCAAAAAAGGATTAGATTAAAAAATATAAGACGAAGTGAAAAATAATAGATAATAATTAATAATGAAGGGTAGGAATCAAGATGGATACTGAGGAACCTACAACTTTATCTGAAAGGAAAAGAAAAAGAAAAGCATATTTGAAACATTATTGGTCACTGGAACGAGTAAAAGAAGCAAATCGATGGAGAAAACGAGAAAGGCGAAAAGATCCAAACGTTCGATTCAAAGAAAAAGAATACCAACGAATGAGACGATGGAAATGTTGGGATAACGCTCTTCCTAAACATAGACATAAGCCTGACAATACAGTATTCAAACAATGTCCGTCGATGAAGGAATGTCAAAATATTATTAAACGTATGAATATTTCGGAAGGAACACGAGCTAAGTATGAATTTTATTTTAATGAATTCTATGATTGGTATCAAAAACATGGTGACGGTATAAAATATCATTATAAAAGAGCACTAGAGATATATGAAAAGTATCTGACTGAGGAAAAGAGGAAATCGTATAATAAAATAAAAAATAAAATCGTGTTTTTATACCGTTTGCTCGGTGAAAAAAGGGAGCGCTCGAACCAAATTCATATTAAAAGATGTCAAGGTCCTCTTCTTACATTAAATGATCTCAAAAAACTTAGAAAAATAGTTATAGATCGCTATGAATATGAAGAGATGGCTTTATTTATTCTTGTCATTCTTGAAACTGACTTAAAAGCAAACGAAATTTTAAAACTTCTGAACGAAACAGATCTTCGACGACATTATGCAGAAAAGAAATTGGCATCGTCCAATATATGGGATCAACGTAATCGGTTTTTGTATGAATTTTTGGCTTGGGTTATTGCCGGCCCACTTTTCCCTCGATCATTAGATGGTTGCTTAAGAAAATTAAAACGATTCTTTCGAAAGTATTTTCCGTATCGACCCTTTAATCCTTCCTATACCATCATTAAACGTTCCATGAAAATTGCAAAATATCGTAAATATATACGAGAAGAAGCTAAAAAAGAAATGGAATCAGTAACACAAGAGTCTATTCTTTAAAAAACTTTCAAAAAATATAGGGATCATTGCTTTTATGGATTGAAAAAGATAACCAGATTGGATCTTCAAAAGCACTTCGTAATCTGAAGTAGAACTCAAAACACTTAGATAGGTTAAAAAAAATAGGATAATCATTTCTTTCTAGTAAAACAAAAATAATTAAGAAGGAAAAATCTCTTACCTTTATTGAAGCATTTGTCGTAACGTAGAAGCTGCGTTGAAAGATGTTACCTCTTCAGCAGTACAGACTGATCTGTAGGGAATGTCGGATTGTTTAAATAGATAAGTGAGAGTCTGGATAATTAAAAAACCATAAGGATCAAATCGATTGAATTGGTAGAAAACAAACAAAAAAAAAAAAAAAATCTCTCTTTTCGTCCGAAATTGATGTCTTCAATTTTTCGAAATTGTGAGACATCATTTTCAGACGAAAAGAGGGGTAATTTCTAATTGCACCCAATGTAAGATAGAGTCACGGTTTGTTTTTTCAAAAAATTTGAGACATTTTCAGACGTACATTTTTTAATGATCCAGTTCATTACGGATCCCGATAAAACCGAGCTATATTCCTATGCACACACTGAGGTTTTCCTTGAATCATAGCCTTTACTTGTGGAAATTGACACATGCATTCATGTTGATTGAACCCCCTATAGATAAATGTACCATTTTGACAAACGTCTTTCGCCAATTCTCCACAATCCGGTCCATTGTAAAAAGCTGGATCCGTACAGTAACACGACCACTGATAGAATCCATTTCTTTCGGTAAGAATAATCATACCCCCTTTTTCAGTTTGACACGGGTAAGGATTCAGTTTGGGCATACAGAGTCCTCGAACACATTGCATTTCTTCCCCGTTTGTGCAAAGAAAATCACATGTATCCACACACCAGACTTTTTCTCGTCGACAATCTTTAAACGGTATAGATTCGTTCATGGGGATGGAATCCGATTCTATGACAGAAGTAGGAAAGAAAAATAGAAAGAGACCAAACATCATCAAGAATATATACATTTCAGCCATCTTTTTTTTTCTTTGGAAAAAAAAAACAAAGGATAAGGATATGGAAAGACGAGTTGATCAACACGAAGAACGTCGATCTTGTCGTCAAACGGCTCTTTAGTCTAAAATTAATACTTGGCGAGATGCTTGTACGGCATGCTTTAAAATCATGGATGATTGGGCCACGATCGATTTTAAAAAATTCCATTTCATATTTGAACGATGGGTCTCGATTCTCAATCGTATCTTGGAAAATCCAATTCGTCGATTGGACCGTTACGAAATGTCCATGTATTATTGTGAAGAGCCAGGAGGACCCAAAGAGGTTATTCAGTTATATATTAATGAAACCGAAACCGAGGAAGGAAAAATTCCCGTCTACGTTATTTTTAATCTTTTCGAGTTTATTAAAATTCATCGCAATTACTGCTTAAACTATTCCACTTCGAACAAGATGCTAGTAGGTCAAAACAGGGGCACGATCAATATGAACACCTATTATGTTAATCAGGTCAATGTAGATCAAACTCGATTTTATCGTAATGAAACGACATGGCAATTATTATTCATTTTTACTTTACATGCCTTGGCTCATTTAGATGTGTTTGATTTATACGATCACGCTTACTATGATACACACCAGCACGTTCGAGATTCAGTTTTCTTCCGATTATATTTCTATGGACAAGTCATTTGGGGAATATAAAGCAAAAAAAAATGTCTTATCCTTCCAAAGTTCCTATTGAGTATGTTCAAAAAGTGTTAGAAGAGAAATTAAATCGAAACGTGCATCGTTCTGAATTGACAGGGACATGTTCGTTGGGGCACGTTTTATTCGACTTGTCTCATTTACAAAAATTTTTTCCCCGCTATAGTCCAGAAGAGTTTATAAAGTTTCGAGACGATAAATTTATAATCATTCCGGGAAATTACTGGTATGACGCTATGAGTGAAGAACCTCGTGTCCAAGACTATGTAAAACGTTTCTTAAACCGTAATAAAGTAGAAATAAATCCAAATATGCGGCGTCGATCTCAACGTCAACGTTCTAGAAGTCGATCGAGAAGTCGATCTCAAAGTCCAACGAGAGTCCGAACACGATCTCAAAGTCCAACAAGAGTCCGAAGTCGATCTCCAAGTCTAACAAGAGTCCGAAATCGATCCCGAAGTCGCTCTTCGAGTATAGATATACCCATTCGGCATTACTTGGCTCCTCTACCCAAAAAAAGAGGGAGAAAGAGAAAGTCCAAACTCAAAGCTCGTGTTGGCTACGATCAAAAGTTTATAAAAGCCCTCGAGACAAACGAATCGGGTCTGATTCTAAAACCGACTCGAGGAATGGATCGAGATTTAAATTTGCCGGGATCTATTTGTCGGGGTATTCGCCAAGTCTGTCGCTACAAGGATCCTCAAACGAAACGTTACATCAATTTTGTTCGTGACGGGAGTGAAGATGATGAGTACGTGCTGCAACTGGAATATTAACAAATGATGGGATTTTCTAACGGATTAAAAGCCAGCGGGACAAGAGCCTTCCAGTGATCCGAATAATATAAATTATAAGGATCGTAATCATATACATAAGACGGTAAAATGGCTTTATCGGTATGATTCTTCCAAGCATAATCATCTCGAAGGGACAATAATACTGATTTAGAAGTGCACGGTGACAATAAACCTTGAATCATGCGTGTTTCCAGTAAAAGAGATGAACGGGGTCCAAAATATTCGGGATCCATAATTTGATGAGTGATCTTGGCCGTTTTATAGTTATACACCCATAGTCGTATGGACTGGGGTAAATATCGAGTACTTTCGTCGTGAGTTAAGTTCAAAAATTCTCGAATGGCAGGAATGTTACTATTCAGATACATTATGAAATTATAAATTTGTTCTTCGAACATCTTGTATTTAAACATATCAAATTCAGCAAGATGGTGACTGGACAGTTTAACACGAAAACATTTTTCCGGATATTGATTTATATTAAAATCTTTAGGATCGATTTGTCGTCGAATAACCAATTTACTACTCTCGTCCGAAGTGATAAATTCCAGTTTATATGGATTGGGTTCTTCTAAATATCTTTGATTCAACTCGAAACATGGGGAGTCAAATCGTTTTACTTTCCCTTCTGATTTATAAACCTCTTTGTAATAAATATCCATGACCACATAACCCACTAAAATGGGATATTTTTTCTGTTTCAATAAATCGAGGACGAGTTGTTTATAATCCATCTTCTTGTTTATCTCGCAGAAAGCCACGTTCGAATGAGTTGACGAATAGGCTCATGGGGCATGAGTTCTTGAAAAGTATCTAAAACCTCGGCCAGACTGCGTTGTCGACTTTTACAAATCAGTTGATGCGTTACATCGTTGAAGACGACTTTCTCGGAGAGAATGCATTGACCACGACATTTCTTCTTAAAATAATCCGGATGCATGAGTTTCACGTACCGAATAATGTCTCGAGTCGTTCGTCGTTTCAAGAACCGATGCCATTTCTTCTCGTTTAAAAATTCTCGATGACCGATGCGTTCTCTCTTTTCCACATTCAGAGCTCCAATATCCACGAGCACGGGATGATGGTCCGTGTACACAAAAGAACATAATTTTAAAACGGGAGCCGTTCCTCCGAGTCGATAACAAATACTACACAAGAAAACAATGAACGTGTAAAACGTTTCTGCTAAATATTCCGGTTGAAGAATGCGAGCACTATAAAGTCCAGGATTCATTTCAAAGAGACCTATTGTATATCCCGAACGTTCTCGGAAATGCTTCGCAAAAGGCAACACATACTCCGAACTCAATTGTCGATGAAGAAGGATCAAATCGAAAAAATGTTCGGGCAAGTCACAAGAGCTGCTGGCACTGTAAGATCTCCACTGCATCGAGTGGGAAGTAAACAGGCAGTGGAATCGTCTTTGATTGAAATTATTTAAAATGAGAAAACAGGCATAATCAAAATGCCAAGGACATTTGGAAGGAGCATAATAAACAATTTCTTTCACGTGTTCAATAATAGTATGAGTGGTGGATCGACTCATCTTCTTCTTTCTTTAAAAAAGAAAGATGGTGGTGGTCTGTGTCTTAGATATGGATGAGACGCTTGGATACTTTGAAGGAGAAACATTTCAAATTCGACCCAAAACCAATTTCCTGATCCAGTTTTTACGTCTTTGCAATATCGATATCATTTTGTGGAGTAAAGGTTCGGATGATTATGTCGAGCGAGTGATCAATAGTTCATTGCACGATATTGCACGATATGCGTATCGGATATTTGACCGCACGCAATGTGAAAAGTCGTGCCGAAAGTACAATATTTCAAAATGTTCGGAACATATCAGAGTCTTGTACGATTACGACATTCTTTTAATTGGGGTCGATGATAACGTCAATGAAAATATGGACGAGCGCTATGATTTAAGAATTCACGTGAAGCCGTACAAGCAGATAGATCCCCGTGATCAAGAACTGTATAAAGTCGTGGAAAAAATTACCCAATTTTGTATAGATCATCAACGAGAGTTGTAGATGAAGCGAGATAGGGTTTTTGCTATGTCAGCTGGGAACCCCGTTCCGTATAGAGAAGTGAATACGAGAAAGTTATGTGTATATAGTTCTTGAAGTAATGACGTCATTTTTAAACAAACCAATAGTGAGCCAGTTTTAAAAAATGATGATTGGGAAAAGGTCGGTTGAAAATCTGGCTGGAAAAAATATGTCAGAAAAATTTACAACCATTACAAAAAAAAAAAAAAAAAAAAAAAAAAAAAACTTTTTGTTAATTTTTATCATGTCTTCTAGACATGATAAAAATTAATGACCCCCTTTTTTGTTTTCAATGATGTCTCAGCACCATGTTTCTAAAATACACCATGACTCACCATTTCTAAAAATAAAATTCCAAGAAAAGAATGAGTCATAGTTTATTTTTAGAAATGGTAAGACATCATTCAGAGACAAAAGGGTGGTAGTGTTAATTTTTATCATGTCTAAAGACATGATAAAAATTAACATTTATCATGTCTAAAGACATGATATTTTTATCATGTCTAAAGACATGATAAAAATTAACAAAAGGTTTTTTTTTTTTTTTTTTTTTTTTTTTTTACTCTCCAGATATTTTTCTTCCAGCTCTGACAAATTTTTTTTTTCCACTCGACTTCATCAACCAAACAAGACATTGCAAAATTCTTTCTAGAATGAATTCTCGCTTATCTATTTAAGTCATCCCATTTTTGCTTCAAATCAGTTTGTGCTGCTGAAGAGGTAACATCTAAGGCCAGTAGTCTAATAACCAAGATACTACATTCTACTTTGTTCGAAAAGAAGAAATCTATTGAGTAAGAATGGATTATTCGTTGATTATCAAGAATATTCTTTCTTCTCCTATCCTTGAGAAAGCTATCGACGAATTAAAAGAACGTCAAGGTGCTCTCAACTTAATATGTCCCGACTGGGAAGATGTTTTAAATCACAATCAGCTGTACGAGACACATTGTCAACAAAAAGTTCAATTTTCCAAAGGAACTCGAAAAGATACTGTTCACATCCGAAACATTATTGGTTTACAAAATTGCTATAATGTTCTCGTGGCTGGTTATTGGTATTTGAAACCGGGGGAGAACAATAAAACAGGAACTTCGTTCATGACTCGACTGTGTGCTCCTTTAACTAAAATTGGCGAAAGCATGAAAGAGAATCCGCAACACAAATTTGCGGAGAATTGTGGTTTTTTCATGGACCGGTGCGATCCCGCGTTCTGCTCTGCTTGTAAAGGAGCCCAAGATAAATTTCAAATTCATAGAAATATGTGGTGTATACGAAAGAGTCGGATCTTTAATGGAGAGGGTTTAAAAAATACTTTTCAGTGTTCGATTGAAAATATGTTTGGTACGACAACTTCTTTTCTAGGTATTCTAAACCTTCAAATTTCTAACCGGTACACGTTCGGAGAAAATTCGTACAAGGTAGGAGGTTTAGTTCGCGAATTTATCTTATTTAAAGAATCTGTTCTGTTCTCAACCGATCTGGATATCGAAACTCCTCTTTCCCTCCCTGTAGTCGAAGAGATGGAAGAAGGGGAAGAGAAGTGTCCCGAAATTATCGGCATTCCCAATTACTTCAAACCCGTTACTCATTTTTAAATAAGAAGAAAGCATTTAGAAATGGATTTATGGAAAATCCATCGTCGACATTTATTATCCAAACGACGTTACCGATTTTTTGCCAAGATGGCTCAAAAAGAAATGGATCAACTTCCCTATCTCACCCCTCATAATATGTTTATTCATCGAGGTTTATCGGAATCGCTGTTGAGTAACAGTTTTGTGATTACCGATCATATGCTTTCCAGCATTATACACCGAAAAGATAATATTGATCCTCAGTACAGTCAATATTTGAACAAAATCGTTCCTTGCCGCAATTTTAATCAACCTCTCCTCCTTCAGTTAATAGCCACCTCGATCGCGGAAAAGGTGAAAACTGAACAGAAAGAATTACCGATGGACACAAGAGGACTTCCTAAAGACCCAATAGAGGATCCAAACGCTAGGAAAGTAAGTGTTATTAAGGGGGGTCCAGGAACCTCCACGGAGGATGCACTGAATCAAATGTTTGGCGTAAACAAGTAATTTAAAAAATAATGGACGACCCTGTCAAAATGGTGAAGGCTCAACGAAACGATATGGTCTACAGTGTTCGAAAGTATTTATTATCGATCCAGAATCTACAAACCAAATATAAACTTTTGCAATATTTTGAACAAATAGGGGCTCAACGAGATAATGCCGGTCTGGTGCATGAAGATCGAGGCGATAAAATAAAAGTTGTGAACCTCTATTGAAAAAAAGAAGATGACGCTTTGGATATTTCTTCTCGTCTTTTATCTTTACCTGATCATGATCTACCTGTTTCGAAACGAGTCACAAACGACTACAACCCCTCCTTGGCAATCCATTTCCTACCACCCTCCTCAGCGGACGACGCTTTATTCGACTTGCATTCACGCAACCGATTGTGACGACGATCAAATATGTTTTCGGGGTGAATGTCTTCCCAAACTCCTTCCCCATGCTACTTGTTCTTTAGCTACGGGAGAGTGGGTTCTGGTGAATCAAAAAGGATTGAAATTCGCGACCTGTTTTTGTAAATATCCTCATCTCGTCACGCAAAAAGAACGCGGGGGGAATTGTGACGTAGACATTGCTTGCGGACCTCACGGCCGATTAGAAAGTTTAGACAAAGATCCTTTGAAAGAAGGTAAATGTGTTTGCGATTTTGGATACAAGCCGCTTTTGCAAGGTTTCGGGTGTGAAGAAATGACCGCTCACGAACGATTAGCGTTTTCGAAGGAAGAAGAAAAAAACAACGTATGGGATCCGACTGTATTTTCCGAAAAGTATCTCGCGTCTTTCCAAAAACCCGGTTACTTCCAGCAGCCCTGTTCCTTCGATGCTTTTACAGGTCAGCCTTTAAAACATACTTTTTATCATGCAGAATTTGGAAGTTGTGTGTGTGATCCGAGGTATGGGAATATCGGGGTGCGACTCGATCATCCCTATTATTTGAAAAATAACGATAAGGGCTATAATGCTTGCGCGAATATTTTTAAAAGCGAACCCGATTCCCCGATCCATCATGTGAAACTGTTTGCCTATTTCTACATGTTTGATTATTCGCCGGTCGCGTTCATCGAATTTGAGAATTTAGACCCGACTCAATTATCCTATCCTTTCAATTATTACGTGGTCCAATCCAAGAAACACCATCTACAAATCGAAGAAACGTGGCCTTTTGACTACATGCAATATGTTTTTAAGTACCTTCCCTTTACGGTGCATACGCGTCACTGCCACGAAGATCCTATTTTTCATGTCAAAACGTGCTACGAAACCATTATTCGACAAAACCAGCTCACACGTTGCCAGTTGATCGAGCAAGAACTGGATGGAAAATTAAGTCAACACGCGAACGCCTACACGCTCTTGTATCGATATCCCGTATGTCTTTTTTCAGAGGAGGATCGACGCGTTCCCGAAATTTATCAAGGCCATGTCGTTCTCAATCCTTTCCATTTACTGTTGAAAGCCCTCCCAAACCTTCTTCGATTGAACGGTATTCAGATGAAACCGAATGAGGAAGGCATGTGGCACGTCACGTTTGCTCGAGCTCCTTATGTAGAAACATATGCGGCGACGTTAGATCCAGCCGTCTTTCCCGATATTAAAGGAGAACCCACGAAAGCGTTGGAAAAAGGTCATTTCTTTTAAAGAGAAAGAGAGAGAAAATCAAAATAAAAGAAAGGGAGACATATAATCAAAATAAAAATGAAACGCGCTCATGAAGAATCCGAAAAGGAAATGGACCATGAAGAGGGGGAGAAGGAGGAAGAAGAACCTACCCATAAACGAATTAAACAGTCGGACGTGTCTCTATTATTAGAGCTTCAAAATAAACACACAGATCCCGGTCAGCAAATGAATCGAGAATTGGAAACGGCTCGCGAAAAATATCTCGTTTCTTATCTACGGAAAGTCATTGAAAAACTGCCCATGAGTAAACACGTTCTAGATTCAACGACCGAAATTCCAGAAGGCTACGAAGGATTTTTAAAAATGTACAGTATCGCTAAAACATGCGTCCATTCGGAAATTCAGTTAAAAAAATTGATGGCGTTTAATTCCATCTTTGACATGTTGAATGGCGTGATCGGGAAAGTCATTCACGATAAATATATTGCTCCATATTTAACGAAACTTGTTACCGATCACGATTTGAATCGGGCTTTTGCCGTATTCCAAGAAACTCTGCAAGCAGACGATACGAACGTATCCACGGAACTCCATTGCGTTTCGTTTTTGATTCAAGACGAATTGTCAAAGAAGGAACCTCTCAAAGTCCCCAATCCTTTGTATAATCGTTTCACGCAGCAAATGTATGCCGTCAGTAAATACGTGACAAGTATATTAATGGCGATCGCAGCGAATCATGCAACTGCATCTACGCCTGACTTTGAAATGATCGGAACACCTAGAAAAGGAGAAAAATAACCAATGAAAAAAAAAAAAAGCTTAGGAATACGAAAGTCCATTAGTAACAAAACATGACAATGTCAGTTGGAAAAATTTTCTAACAGCTGAAAAAAAAAAAAAAAAAAAAAAAAAAAAACTTTTTGTTAATTTTTATCATGTCTTTAGACATGATAAAAATTAACTCTACCCCCTTTTTCTTTTTTGTTGTGAATGATGTCTCACTTTCTAAAACTAGATTTCTAAGCAAAAGAATGAGTCATATCGTTCTTGGAAATTTATTTTAGAAACATGTTGACACCTGATTCAAACCAAAATAAGGGGTGAGGGGTAGTAAAGTTAATTTTTATCATGTCTAAAGACATGATAAAAATTAACAAAAAGTTTTTTTTTTTTTTTTTTTTTTTAAGTCAATTCGATGTGGACAAGAAGTTACCCTTTTTTAACCAGAATAAACTTTCACTTAACTATTTAAATCGTCAGTCAGTGCTGTGGACTGGATCCAAGCTTATACTCCATCATAGGAAAAAAACCTTCTTATTTGGGTCCATATTCTTAAAAGAATTTCTTTTTTTGAATGTCTATTCTCCATTCGATAAACCACGCAACCAACACCAGAAACACGATCCATCGAAACTGAAATATATAGAAGAGTTTAGGAAAGAAATGAAATCCATGGAATGTAGTTTCGGCCGCTTCATGATACCGTAAACGCCGATCAAGGTTGACGAGCTGTTTAACCGGTTCAGGAGCGATTAATAATTGTCTGTCTTGATTCACCAGAATCACGGAATGAGCCCAATCCACCTCATTTAAAGAATCCACGTTGAATTTTTCTGCCGAGGGGTAATTGGGATAAACATGTTCCGTTACATATCGTAAATGCGCGTCTAAGAGTTGAGCTGTAAAAATAATATTTTTGGGATACGTCAATAACAATTGACTTCTTAGAAATTCTTCCTGATAAGGAATCCAAGCTGATGAACGATCAAGAATCGTTTCCATCATGATATTATTTCATCTACTCTGTTTTTTCCTTCTTTACCTATTCCAATGTTTCATGTACCGAAATTTACTCGTCTATTATTCGGGACAATCGATCCCTTTACATTTCAATCTTCTTCAATGGTATCGACAGGTCCATCAAGAAATCACATAATAAAGGAATCATTAGTGGATAAAACAATGTTTGGTTTTAATCTTCGTTCGACTCTCGCCATAACCATTTTAATATGTCTGGTGACAACACTGGTCATCATGGCCCTCATCGTATATCGTCTCTCCTACGGCAGTGTGGCTTTCGTTTACGATGCTGCTGATCCGAATAAAGTCACGACCAAAGGAACGACAGCGAGCGATTTCTGGGCCAACAATAAAATGTTGCTCATTGCTCCAACGGTTGTCAATGTGATCAATATACTAATGGTCGGTTTATTACTTTACGTGTAACCGAAAAGAGAATAAAGACTAGATTCAAAAATACATCACGATGGATACAAACGCTATCATGGTAATTATCTTATTAGGAATTGTATTTGTCTCGTTACTCAATTTCGGCTACCTGGCAACAGCTATTTACAGTGATGCGACACCCAAAACAGGAGCCGAACATTTTAATCAACGCAACTGGATGTTTTACGGAAATATAATGTTACATATTATAGCTCTGATGCTAGGTGGAGGCATTTTTATGAAAAAGTAATGATTTAATTTAAAAAAATATGACAAGACCTACCCAAGATGAATCCAAAATCTTTCATAGATAACGATGAGTCACTCGTATTCATAAACACGTTCAAGGTGATGGACGGGCGTAACTTCAATCCAAGAAGAAATATACCAACAACTGCTTTTATTGACATCTTGCCCACTCAAGAAGGAAGAACAAGAATGATCAGAGTCAGCTAGAAAAATTTCCCAAGAGCTTAAAAAAAAAAAAAAAAAAAAAAAAAAAAAAAAAAAAAAAAAAAAAAAACTTTTTGTTAATTTCTAATCTCTAAGAATGAATCATACTTTTCTTGGAAATCTATTTTTAGACACATGTTGACATCATTCAAAACGAAAAGGAGGGTAGAGTTAATTTTTATCATGTCTAGAAGACATGATAAAAATTAACAAAAAGTTTTTTTTTTTTTTTTTTTTTTTTTTTCACTACTAGAAAATATTTTTCTCAGCTCTCAGAAATTTTCCCAGCCAACTCGATTGACCAGACATCACCATTTTCTTACAATAATGAACTTTCACTTATTTATTTAAACCATTCCAGTTTCACTTCAAATCAGTTTGTGCTTGAATACAAGCTTCTGTTCAGGTATGTTAATAATATATTTTTTGTTTCTTTGGCTTTTCGCGTTTAGTTTATGTGATTCGTCTTTCGCTATAGAGATCCAATATTTTATAATGGCAATTTTGATTTAAGATGGTCACCATTTTTGCCATTTTCCGTAGCGCTTGATCTGCTCGAGTGTCCATGTTGCGTCTATCTTCATAAGACATATCTAAATACAGCTCATTGGCGTTCGGTTCAATATTTAGGTGATACACTTCATGATTGCGTTCTTTGTCCATGAGAAACTTGAACACATCAAATTCATTTGGCCGGCGATCTGATTTGAACGGTTTCAGGACTCTCGGACTGTAAAGTCGTTTCCCCTTCGGATCAAAGACGAAACCCGGACAAGGTCCACCTTTTTGAGAACGAACTTCCACCTCGTCCGGTTCGACATCTTCTTCGACCTGTCGGCCATTGTCGGAACGATACTGTAATTTAAACCGTCGCCAATTGTCAATAAACGCGTCGAGAGTATCCTCCGATTCTGGAAAATATTGTCGGTAAAGCGTTTCGGCTTGAGTTTGTTCTTCGGGTAATAAATTGGCATACTCCACATATTCAGTGAACAATTTCCGGAAAATAGGATCTTTCTCACTTAAATAAGTGGCCATTTCATCCAACGTCATTTCGTATAACTGTTCGACAAAATTCATGATGGAATTTTTTCTTTTTATTATTATTATTGAATTTTCAAAGCGGACATTATATCTTCCATTCTCTCACATTGATAACGGTATTTTAAATATTTGAAAGATGTGATGGCCATGAGCGCTAGAAAAATGACGAGCGTTAAGACCGTGAAATGAAATTTAAAGTGAGTTTCTTCCTCATGCACAATCAACACGCAAATGGAATAGAGTAATCCGCTCGCTAAAGCAAAGATACCGAACGGTTCTAGCTTCGAAATATTCATGGGGATCCTAAAAGCGACTGGGCAACTCTCAAGTTAGTAAATACTTTATTCCAAAATTCTTCGTGAATAGCGAGCGAATTTTCTAAAGAGGCCTGGAACGTTTCGTACTGAGGCAGAGTTTGAGCAAACGATAAAATACAGTCTTTGGGATTCTGCATCGGCGTATGAACTAACCATTCGCGTAACCGGTTCCACGTCTCGGGCCAACATTGAATTTCTTGGTTGAACCGATCGGCAATCGAGGGACCGAACGTTTCATTCAAAAACCAAGAAATGCAAGCTACAGTTTGTTTCATAATCGTTTCTGAATTCATGGTTCCTTATTTTTAAATATTTTTTTTTTCATTTATTTCAGAAAAAGAAGAGCAAAGAATGAATCATTTAGACGAATTGTTTCAGTACCTTCTCCAACACAAGAAAACAATTGTGTTTGGGAACCTGAGTCGATTACCCTATGTGATCAACGATTACATTTCCAAACATTTATCCCACCTCACCATTTTTGTCATTTGTCCCTTTTATACGTACCCGTCTTCCCCTCATGTGCGTGTGATTAAACCGGAAGAATTGAGCACGAACACGTGCGATTTATTATTCTACATTGAACCTTTTCCGCATGCCGTTTTACACCACGACATTAAAACGGCTCAACACCTCGTAATTTTAACGAGCCACATGATTTTTATCGATCGATACCATACGTGTTCCTATTTATCCTATTTTCATTTCCCGGGAAGTTTAGAAAGGTATATGGAAAAAACCAAACAGCTGATGGATTTGGAACAGACGTTCCTTTACAAAACGGATCTACCCGAAGTTAAAGAGTCCAAGAAAGCTCTTTCGATCGGTCCTAGTCCTACCCTGGATCGATGGATCAGTCCCGAGAATCCCGATCCGACTCCCTTAGAAAACATGTCATGGATTTTAATCGATCTCACGTCCTTCCGGAATACGTCGTCACTGTTATTTCATTTTTGGACAGCTTTTGATTACATGCTGAATCATATCGATCGCATTGAAGGCTGGCAATTGTGTTTTAAAACGTCCGCGGAAGCTCGTGCTTATAAGAAACTCGTTCAGAAATGGATCGATTATCTCTGTTGTGGGGAATTCCAGCACGGGAACGTGTTACAATTGAATGAAATTCTCTCCCTCACGCCTTTTTATCGAGCAGGGACGGTCGATCTTCCCATTATTTTAGAAAAGAAACGATTCGGACCTTTGGAATATATTCTTTGCACATCGGTTCAAGATGCGTATCGAGCTACTATGCGATATAACTTAGATCCTGTCGTCGGATCCGTGTTTCGATTGAAATAAAGTCAGAATGAATGATCCTAACGAGGATGATGTTTCGAAGGAAATTCCACCTCTTAGAACACCCGAAGTTATTTATTATGACGATATTCTACCTTCACAAATTCAAAACCAAGTCGACCTTCCCGACGATTTCGAACTTCAATTTCCTCTCCACACGTATGCCAAATCCGATGTAACCACTAGCCCTTACATTATTCGACCGTCCGTTTCTCCTTCTTCTCGAAGTTCGAGTCCAAGTTCAAGAAGAAGTCCAAGAAAACGCAGTCCGAGTCCAAGAAGGAGCAGAAGTCCAAGTCTAAGCAGGAGCAGAAGTCCAAGTCCAAGAAGAAGAAAAAGTCAGAGAAATCGTAGTCGTAGTTTAGAAATACGTCATACTAGAAGAAGAAGTCCTGTAAGAAGAAGTCGTTCGGCTTCCTTTTCATCGTCTGCATCTTCTTCTTCCTCTCCTTCCAATATGAATCGTAGAGGAACACAAAGACCCATTCGTAGAAGACCTATGAGAAAACGTCGAGGATACGTTCTTGGATCTCGAACCGTTCGTGTGGGTCCTAATCGATTGCTTCATAAATATGGTAACCATTCCATTACGTTTGTGACCGAAGGTGGGGCCCACATACGAAATAAGAAAATTCCCAATAAAGCTTGTCGATATCTATTAAGTCATTGCTCACGACGGCATCCAACAGCTCGAGATCGATTGCCACGACAAGCTCGTATTGTTTTGAGAAAGAAAAGAGCTTAAACACAACGAGTTGAAAAAGAAACAATATCCAAGCAATTCACAAAAGCCAAAAAACAATTCAACAAAATAATAAAGTTCACTTACCAAAATGTGTATATAATAGACTTTAACTGAAGATCTTTCGAGGCTGGTATCCAAAGCACAAACTGATCTGAAACCGAAACTCGAGTAATTTAAATAGTTAAGTGGAAATCCTTTTTCTGGTTTTATCGATCGAACCAACTGGGAAAAATTTCCAGAGCCGTATTAAAAAAAAAAAAAAAAAAAAAAAAAAAAAAACTTTTTGTTAATTTTTATCATGTCTTCAGACATGATAAAAATTAACTATCCCCCTTTTGTTCAAATGATGTTAATCTGTTGTCTCAATATGTTTCTAAAAATAGAACATGACTCATTTCTTTCTTGGAAATTTATTTTTAGAAATATGTTCGAAAAGATGAGACATCATTCCCAGACAAAAAGAAGAGAGAGTTAATTTTTATCATGTCTAAAGACATGATAAAAATTAACAAAAAGTTTTTCTTTTTTTTTTCTTTCTTTTTTTTTTTTTTTAAAGCTAAATTTTTTCCTACTACCCAACTTTTGCTTCTCCTTTCTACCTCCCCCCTTTCGTTTCACAGTATATAAACAGCTGGAGCTGAGACGATTTTCTCATTTCATACTGAGGACAAGATGGATCAGGAAAACACTGTAACCCTGGAACCTTTGACATTACCCTTGAAGGATCGTCTCAAGTACGTGTTGGATGAAGTCGTGCTGGAAGAATTTAATCAATCTAATTTGTTTACGACTAAAACCACCGTTCAGTTGAGAGTTTTAAAAAGAATAGCTAATATGATGATGTTTCCGTGGACCTTGATTCAAGATTTGAAACCTCTTGTACCCGTCCATCGATACTGTTTAAATACCATTTGGCGTTTATGGATGGATGTGCAACAGCAGTTGGTACAAAATAAAACCATCTCCACGCCAGATGAATGGAATATGATCGAGAAAGTTTTATCTAAAGACTATTCTAGATCGACCGATCTAATAAGACTTTCCAACATCTTATTCAAACGACAGGAAATACCTAAGATAGAAGTGTATAAATTATTTGCCGTAGACGGATTGCTGGGCGAGGATCTGCAAAAGTATGTTTTTAATCTACAGTACGGAGGAGATGAAAAAACACCTTTAAACGAACAAGAAGCTCTAGATTTTAAAGCAGTTCATGCTCGAATCGTCCGTTGTTTATATCACGAAGTTTCCAAACGATCGGAATCTCTTCTCTACGTGGATGTGATTCGACGTACTATAGAAGAAATAATAAACACTACACCTTCTACCAGTGATGAAGTAAGCGAATGGGGTGCATTGTATTTAAAGTATCTTGGAGAGGATCTATTTTCAAATATATTTTACGAAATTAAAGTCTGGAAGACGAAAGAATTGGAACAATACCAGGCGAAAAAGAATCAACAAGAAAATAATTCTCAAAAGAGAAAGAATGTGAGAGAGGATCCTAGAATCAAGAAGAAAAACAGAAATAATATGTCGGACCCTACTTTAGCTTCGAGTGATTATTTCGACCCTTCGATTGTCGATTTGCAACCTGTTCGTTATCCTTCTCCCAAGAGTCCACCTCCATCGGAAAAGGGGGAAGAAGATCCTATTTCTCCCGAGAGTCCACCTCCATCGGAAAGGGGAGGAGAAGATCCTGTAGAAGCTTCCTTCGAAAGACTAGAGTGTGAAGACGAAAATGTAGAAACTACAAGTAGTGAACAAGGCAAAATGAACCCCTAGAGACTCGGAACATTTTTTCCATGGCTCTTTAATGGAATATAAAGAGTGGACAGTCCAATAATACATTGAAGGTATGTGGGAGACTATATATATATATTTTTTGGAATAGATTTAAATACTTTAGATGCACAAATATTAGACGAAATGAACTTGTTTTTGTCCTTTACAAGAAGAACTACTAACCATGATAAAATGTTTTTCGAATAGCATCCTTTCCAAAATATTTTTTCATCAGGTTCCATCCTCAACTGTAAAAACTGATTTTGACAAGATTTTATAGATAAGATAGTTCATTAAAAAAATTTTTGAGAACTGGTTTTTATCGCTATTCCATACGCAACTGTAAAAACTAAAATTTATAGGATTTTATAGTTGAGACAATTTAATTTTTAATTAAAAAAATTTTTTTTGGAACTGGTTTTTGTATATGTTCCATACGCAACTGTAAATACTGAATTGAATCTCATTTTATACTTGTTACTATATAAAAAAAAGAATCCTTTTATTTTTGTTGTTAAAAAAATGCAACAACATCGAACTTTTTTTCGATATATAGGAACAAAGCCCTCCTCCAAGATGAAATGGGATTCGTTTCAAAATAGAAATGAATATACTGTCACTTCTTACGATCTCGATCACGCTATTCGGTATGCTCAAGAAGCGACTCAACTCTATATTTACGAACAAGCTCTTCAAAGTCGGTACGCTTTTATTTTTAAACATACCACCTTCCAAATAAGAAAAGCCGACTCCAAACGGGATAACTACATACCTAAAACCCTCGATCCGGAACAATGCCACGTCGTCGAAAAATTTGTTTTTACGCAAACGGGATGTGACATGATTGCCTGCTTCCCTTTCCAAGAAAATTTAGAATCGTGTTCCCCGGAAGATGAACCGCGATGGATTCGACTCGGAAAGGGTTTCAGTTTAGCTTGCCAACCCGCCTGCGATCGTTTATATTCCAACACGCAGCAGAGTATGGACACGGAATATCGAAATGGAAAATGTGTAGCCGTAAATCTCGCCAAGAAATTATTAGCTCTCTTGCCCGAACAAGTTTTCTTTCAATCAAATCATCCTTCTCTTCCTCGTCATCATGCCGGCCTCAATCTCGTCGAGGGTCATTTACGACTCAACCAGCCTTATTGTGAAGCGTACGGTCTTGTTTTCAACGGGTCTGATTGTGTGACGACGACGGAGCAAGATATTGGCGAATTTTTCTTGGGAAGCAGTATCTATCGATCTATTTCCACTCTGCAAAAAAATCATACGTTACCACCATATCCTCCTCATCTTCCCGACTTTGTACAAAACTGGCCCAAGAAACATGTGAAACGGTCCTTGGTTCATGAATTGGCGATTGATGTAGGGATCGATATCGGATTAGAAGCCGCGCAAAAAATCCTTGAAAAACGGATGCCTAAACTCTTAACCAAATTGAGTATGCAGTCTCTTCCCATTCAATCGGCCATCCTTCAAGCCGTCGTTCGGACCCAATTAAGTACGCTCGCAACACTTTCCAGAATCGCCGCGACAGGATTCTCGGTTACTTCCAATGTGCTAACGGGTATAAGTATTCTGTCCGCCGTACTCGATATATTGGATCCGTTTCATTTCAATAAAGTGCTGACCGCTCGAACTCTTTACGATATCGACTGGCGATTAGACGTTCAGTTTTATCAATCGGAAACGGACCATGTTCTAGAAATCACACCCGATCTTCTATGGGACGTGTTAGAAGAAGATGCGAGCGATCGATACCTCTTCTTTGCCGAGAAAGTGCAAGAATATTTAGATGCTATCCATAAAGTGCCCATGACCGATCGACCCCAAACGCGAATGTCATTTCTCCAAAAATCACGAACAGACGAAAGAACCCCGAAAAATTGGATTTATTTCACGATAATTGTTTATTTGTTAACAGGATTCACCTTCCTATTTCAACCCTACATGCATTACTTATGCGTGACCATCTTTTTCCTATTTGTGTTTTATTTTTATCGTCATTCTAAATGAAAGCTGAAGATTTTTGGAGAGAAAAAAAACGAATGACTTGGAGAGGGGTAACTAACCAGTGAATAAACTAAAAAATCAGTTAGTACTTACAAATTATAAGAAGATGTTTCTTCTTTCACAGCACAGAGTGATCTGAAGTGAAACTTGGAGTTTAAATAGATAAGCAAGAATCCCTTCCAGAAACAATTTTGACATGTCTGGTTTTGTGGATCAAGTCGGCTGGGGAAAAACTGTGAGAGCTGAAAAAAATTTCTAGATTAAAAAAAAAAAAAAAAAAAAAAAAAAAAAAGAAACTTTTGGTTAATTTTTATCATGTCTTTAGACATGATAAAAATTAACTATCTCCCCCTTTTGTCTGGGAATGTTGTCTCACACTTTCTAAAAATAGACCATCACTCCTTTCTAAAGAATAGAATTCCAAGAATGAGTCATGGTTTGTTTTTTCGAATGGGTGAGACATCCTTCCCAGACAAAAAGAGGGGACAGTTAATTTTTATCATGTCTATAAGACATGATAAAAATTAACCAAAAGTTTTTTTTTTTTTTTTTTTTCAGCTATGAAAAATTTTTTCCCAGCCGACTCGATGGACAAGATACCATTTTTTAAGAATGGACTCGTTTATCTATTTAAGCTTTCCAAGTTTCGTTTCAGATGAGTCCATGCTGCGAATACTGTTCTTCTGAAGATCTTTCAATAATACCACTTTCTCGGATAAAATTCATCACCATTCGCTTTTTTAGCATAACTTAGATAGATATAGAGAAATTCCTCGTTTTTATGATCTTTCGGGTAATACTCATTTCCATTTTCGTCTCGTGCATATCGGATGTAATTCGTCTCTGGCTTTTCCCGAATTCTATCCTGTATATAATATTCTTTTCCAATGCTGGATTTAGGATAAATCTCTCCTCCCCTCGCATTGACAGCATACGTTTTCACATTTACATCCAATGAATTTAACGGGTATTCTCCTCCATTGTTTAATTTAGGATAAAATTCGTCTCCGGAATTGGATTTGGCGTACCGACGAGGAAGCGCTATATATTCATGACCCCGATATTCCACAGCGTAATATTCATTTCCATGCTCGTCTTTGGCAAAAATAGGTCGATTGTCATTATCGAAATAATACAGCTCCTGTTTAGGTTTTTTAGGATCTTTTGGATATCGTTCTTTTCCAAATTCATCTATGGTGTAAACCGAAACCATGTTTTTTTCCTTTACCGATCTTGATATTTACATGAGTCACCTCCGATTATCCAGTTATCTTTTGATACATCTTTCGAATCCAGTCTTCAATCGATTGGCCCGTCGTTTTGAGATGTTCGGAATTATGAACGGTCAAATAAGCCATGTAAGCGGCTAGACCAAACGTGAGGACTAATAAAAATAAAAAGATGAGCCGGTTCGTTAAGAGGGTGACTGCGACTAGGATGATGCTGATATAAACCGTAGAGTAAAACAATATGCCTTGACCTAAATAACGATCCATTTTTTTTTCTACTTTATTCCATTTGAATCAATGAGTCGGCCGAGACCGGATAGTCATCGGTCGTGACGGGCTTTTCGGTCATTTCACCTGTGTACAACAACGTCATGTCAGGATCGGGGAGGGCTTTTAATTTTCGGTCTTCCCAGTAAGCTGAACGAGGATGCGTGACGAGAATTCTAAAAAACAATTTCATGTCGCGCTCGGTCCAAATTTCATAGACTGAGGTAAGAAGGGGGATACCTTCGGGATGCTGCGTCGCATCAAAAACAGCTTCTCGTCCATCTATTTTATATCGCGCTCCATGTTCCGGTATAATACGACTCAGCTCTTCAACTTCAAGTCGAAGGGTTAATCCAGCCGGTAAAATCCCTTCATAGGCTTCTTCTTTGGGTACGCATACGTGATACCCGTACGGAGTGGCTCGAATTCCTTCTGTGGAGGAAGAAGGACAAAAGACAAAAGGTTGACGCCAATTACAAGTGGCGTATAATACGGAATCGGGAATAAATCGTCCCGATCGTATGCGATGGCCTTCACGACACGTTTCGGAAACGCTATAAGTCGAAGCCTGTTTCACGAATCGCTGCGACCAAAATTTCAAACCTTGCCGTCGAACGCGTTTTTTTCGAATTTTTCCCTTTTCTAAAAGACACATGTGAGAAGAAGTGGGTAAATAAATAGCCGTTTTCAATTGTTTGAGGAATGGGTACGGCGTGAAGTCGGGATGAGAACAAATATTATAACCGGAAATATAAACTTCTTCGTTGGTTTCGTCACAAGAGGCACGTGGTTCATGATCAAGTGTCGTCCAGGGCCGAATCCAATTCGCAACGATCGATAAATGATCGAATTTAAACACATCGAGATGCCGATACTGAAACGCGCCGGGGATGCGCGGTCGACATTCATTTCCGTCAAAAAATGTTTGAGGAGGACACGTTTGAATTTCCCTCCGAGCGCAATCAAAATATCGATCGCTCGTATCGCCTATCGCGAGTTTTGACGACGACGACTTATCCTCACAAGCCCATTCAACTGTATATTGATCCGACACTCGATAGCCTGGTTCTAGAACCGTACGTTTTCGGGTTGGATCACACGTGTAAGCTACAGCTCGATCCAAAGATGTTGAAAATGGATAGGACGGAAGATGTTTCGTATACTCGTGAGCGGGAACGACAATTTCTTTTGAGGTCGGTTGAACATTTTCACAGAAAAGAGGCGGTTGACATGTTTGGGACGTTTCGTCGTACACCATCGGTAAATGGAATAAGGCATCGCCGATCCATGTATCCCAGGAAAGAGGACAGGATATAGTGTCGCGAACCATTCCGTTTTCACAAATCGCGTAACCCGGAGAGTACAGAAAAGATCCTTTTTGGACGATGGGGAGAGGTCGTTGCGTATTATCCGGAAATCCGTCGCAGAGATTAGACACGCATCGCCGATAATGTGTCGAATATTTTTCTCCGGGCGAACATCGAATCATTTTCGGTCGATGGCCACACACTCGATATACGTTACCTCGTCAATCGGAAAATGTTGACCGTCTTCACAGTAAGATACGAAATGTTTTCGCGAAGTGCAAGCGTCGTAGTAGAAAAATGTCTTGGGCGGACAGGCGATTCGAATCGGTTGTTCGTTCTGGCATTCGTAATAAAAACGTCGATTGGTTGGATCAGGTAAAACCGATCCGTCATCCTGATCGATGCAGGGATTGACAGGAATGCAGGTAGAAGGAGAATGTTCTTCTTGACACATGAGCACGTCTAGAACACGACCGTGCCGACATCGATAATAATAATACATCATGGACTTTTCGCGGGGTACAAAACTCTGCGATCGTAATAAAAACAGGTAGAGGTTTTTCCCCGTTGCGGGGAGCTGAGTATTATCGGGCTGTCCAAAACATTCATCTTTTTCCCAAATCCGTCCTTCCGCGAAATAATATTCGAGTGGGAGAGGAAACGTCCATGTTTTTCCCGTGGAGGTGTGAAACGAAACCTCGTTGTCGTTTGAGGTCTCGATCTGATATTGGAAACGCGTCGTTGTCGTCGGAGGAGAAGAAGGAACTTTCGGGGACGGGACCGAAAAATTATAGAAATACAAGTAGCAGGAGTATAAACCCAAAACGAATAAAAGTATGACGAGCATCCAGCCTTTATTCATAAACGAGATGTGCCAATTATGGAAAGAGCAAAAAATTCCGAAAAAGGACGCAGCAGCGTGTTGTTCCAAACCGAATTATCGACATTTTTTAAAACAAGATCGCGCGTTGGATGAAATGCCGGCTCTGTATCGTGAATGTTTATCCTGTCAACAAAAAAGAAAGATCTTGGCGCGATAAAAAAGTAAGTCAGAATGGATTCGTATCGTCTAACCCGACGTTATTTTCGTCAATTGCAACGGCTTCACTTTCTCTCGCAAATGCGGCAACGCGATTGGTATCATCATATCGTCATCCAATACGTGATGGATCCCCAAAAAGGACGCCATTTCACACTTTTTCATCCGGCTATGGATACCCATACAGAAGAGTCGCTGGTTTTCTTTGGAAAACGTCGCTTGTTTCTTACGTTTATGTTGAAACGGATCGTTCACCAAGGTTTGAATGCCGAACAACGGTTACAACCGAACGCGTTATTACCTCTCAAATCGCTCGACGATCCCGTCTATGAAACACAACGCAAGGCTATTCAAAATATTTGGGAGGTCGATGCTCATTGGTATACTACGGAGAATAAAAACGATATTGCCGTGAAGAATACGGCTCCTTTCATCAAAACCGAACCTCAAGCTCTGTAATTTAAAATATCCATCGGATGGGTGAGATGATTCGGATACGACACGATTTCAATCGTATGAGACCATTTTAGCATGTATTTATAATGTAAAAGATCGTGCCGCTTCAGCGTATCGAGCCGGATAGCTGAAATATAGGTTTTTTCTTCGTTGGTTTTCTCGTACAAATAACAAATACCTTGATCGACGAACACGTAAACATCTTGAGGAAACAGTTGCAGAAGCGACTTGTCCTTGGAAAAGTGTCGAATCACAGTATAATGAGAACTCGTAGGGATCGGAACCGGTTCTAATTTATAAAGGAGGAAAGAAAGAAAAATGATACACCCGAGCGCGATCATTCTATGCATTGTACGAGGGCTATCCAGAAAGTAGATTACGTTTTGGAATAAAAAAAATAAACAAAGTATAGGAAACAAATTTTATTATATACAGATGAAAGCCACACTCAAATACTACTTTTCTACATAGTCACCATACAAATTAAGGCATTTATCGTAGCGATGTACGAGCTTGGATATTCCTTCGTCGAAAAATTCGGCCGCCTGCGCCTTCAACCACTTCGTTACCTCTTCTTGCAGCTGTGCGTCGTCATCAAAACGCTGCATAGCCAGCCACTTCTTCATTGCTGGGAATAGGTGGAAGTCGCTCGGTGCCAGGTCGGGACTGTACGGCGGATGAGGAAACAACTCCCACTTAAAAGATTCAAGAACTTTACGAGTGACATTTGCCGTGTGGGGCCGGGCGTTGTCGTGAATCAACAAGATCTTAGAGCTCAACATTCCTCTGCGCTTGTTTTGAATTGCTCTTCTGAGTTTTTGGAGAGTTTGGCAATACCTTTGAGAGTTTATTGTAGTGCCTCTTTCCAGGAAGTCCACCAAAATTACACCTTTTCTGTCCCAAAAAACAGTCGCCATCATCTTCCTTGCCGACATTGTTTGCATGCATTTCTTGGGTTTTTGGGGAGAACTTGTGTGCCCCCACTGCATTGATTGCAATTTCGTTTCACAGTTCACATGTTTCACCCATGTTTCGTCACCAGTAACGATGCGATCGAGTAAAGAGTCACCATCCTTATGGTAAGCGTCCAAAAAGTTCAACGCTGCAGCCATTCGCTGATTTTTGTGGTCCTCTGTCAAGATTTTTGGAATCCATCTTGCACAAAACTTGTGGTAACCAAGCTTTTCGCTGATGATTTCGTGCAACAAACTTCGCGAAATTTGTGGAAAACTCAAAGAAAGTTCCGTTATTGTGAAATTTTGATTTTCACGGACTTTAGCATCGACTTTTTCGAGAAGTTCGGCGGTCACTATGCTGGGTCTCCCACTTCGATCTTCGTCGTGAACATTGGTTCGGCCATTTTGAAATCTTATGACCCACTGACGCACTCCACCTTCAGTGATAATGTTGTCCCCATACACTTCACGAAGCTGCCGATAGATTTCTATCGGTTTACAGTTTTTTGCAGTCAGAAACCTTATTACTGAGCGCAGCTCGCGGGATTTTCAATTAACGCAGACATTTCAAACCGTCACAGTATCTGAACGGAACACAGCACGAACCTCTCACTAGCACGGCTAGATGCAGACTGAGCTGCGCAACGCTCTGACCCCAAGATGGCCGCGCTAGCCCCGCCCCTAGCGGACACAGACGGAAACGTAATCTACTTCCTGGATGGCCCTCGTATTTCTAGTGACTCTCTTGAATCTTTTTTATAAACCCAATCTCCGGATGCCTTCTATTCCTCCCTCATCATCATTAGCCTTACCAGAAATTTCAACCGAGACGTATTGCCCTTTCCAAATCTTTCAGTGTCCCGATAGCCATTGCGATTGTTCTCAGCTCTGTGAAACAAATCCCACGTTTTACGAAAAACTCACTCTTTCTGATAAAACATGGAATCATCTCGAACCGGGTACTTATTGTATTCCCCAAGGAATCCGGACCGCTTGTCTTTCTTCCTCGGAAATTGCTATTTTTTCGGCCTCGGGATGGCTCTGTGCTCCTCGTTCCTCTTTCACCCATCCCTGTCAACATCCAGAAGCCCGTGATCCTTCTCTCAATGTTTTAATAGATCGTCGAACCCAACAACCCGCTCAAGAAGTAGCCGATTATTACGAAACGTTAGAAGATGGATCGTTCCGATACCAGTGTCAATGGCATTCTTTAGATCGACGAGGTAATCGAATGATTCAAACATCTCCGTGGGTCTGTTCTATCGATTACTGCGTTCGAGATTTGTGGAACGTGCCCGGACTAGGATGGGACGCCGAACAACACGTCTGTGAATGTGGACCCTACGTGCATCGAGTTCTGGGCGATCTATCTTCCCCCTGTGTTTTGGAATATACACACATAGACGAAAAGCATAGGTTAACGGGAAAACGAGAATGTATGACCGACCAATCTGTTGAATTCCGACCGATTTATTGTCCAGAGAATCAGTCGGTTTTACGGTTCACAAAACGGGTCTTGCGAGGCAACACAGCGTACGATTATGTCATTGTACATGGAACAAGTGTTCCTAAAATTTCGAGAGGTCAAGAATGACATCTCATTTCAAACGAATCGAGAAAAATTTTCAAACGGACCAAGAATTGAGTCGGTTTGAAAAGGAAGACGAAAGCCCCAAAGAGGAAGGATGGTCAAAGAGACAAACGTTCGCCATTCATTTACTACTGGTAACGGCGGGTCCTACGATTCTTTTCGCTTTACTTGGCAACGTATTGAAGATTCATTATTATGTCGTCTGTTTAATTCTATTATTTTACTTTGGAGCTCTGGCCTACTTGATACGATACCGATTTCAGTGGCTATTGCAAGCTTTTAAAGAAAGCCAGAAATATATTCGTTGAATATGGGACTTGAAGAGTGGATTATATAAAAAAACTTTGGAAAAAAATGAAGAGGGAGAAGAAGAATAAAAAAGGAAGAAGCAATAATTTTACCATGGCGATGGATCCTGTACTTATTCATCTATCTCCCAAAAATTCTGAAGGTAAAGAGTTAGATTTGGAAATATGGATAAACCCCGATGATACGGATGACAAGATTATAGAAATACATCGTCATGATCGCAAAGACAAAACGAAAGAATTTGAACCCTGTTGTCAAAATCCTTTTTTAACTCCCGCTATCCTCCAACGTAGAGAAAATGAAAAGAATAAGACGATAGATAAAACATTAGAATTGACCAAAGAAGCCATTCACATGTTGAAAGAAGTCTTTTCGGGAAATGGAGAATTCAGTACAATGGAATTTGATGCATCGTCCACTGAGGTAAGAGCTGATTTTAGACAGCCGACCAAAGAACCTGAAGTTGAGAAAGCAACAAGTTGTCAAGGTCGTAAACATAAGAAAAGAGTTAATAAAAAGAAATAATACATTTAAAAAGACCTCCCCATCTTTCCATGAATTTCTTGAACAATGAACTGTTTTCACGAGACTCAATCCACATCTTTGCTGGATCTAAAGAGAATCTTGAGAAAAGATATGGCTTAAAATGTTTCCAGGAGAGTTGAAGTGCAGGCTTTTTCAACAGCACAGAGGGATCTGAATCAAAAATTGAAATGCTGAAATATATAGAAGAGAAATTCCATTCTTAAAAAAAAAACTGGGATTTCTTGTCAATCGAATCAGGTGGAAAAAATTCTAAAGGCTTAAAAAAAAAAAAAAAAAAAAAAAAACACTTTTTGTTAATTTTTATCATGTCTTTAGACATGATAAAAATTAACTCTACCCTCCTTTTTGTTTTGAATGATGTCTCACCTTTCCTAAAAATAGATTTCTAAGAATGAATCATACTTTCCTTGAAGTCTATTGTTTACAAACATGTCTAGACAACATATTGACATCATTCAAAACGAAAAGGAGGGTAGAGTTAATTTTTATCATGTCTAAAAGACATGATAAAAATTAACAAAAAGTTTTTTTTTTTTTTTTTTTTTTTTTTTTTTTTTTTTTTTTTTTTTAAGGCTAAAGAATTTTTTCTCCCAGCTCTCAAAAATATTTACGATGTCTCGATACCTCTACCTACTTTTATTTCCCCCCTCTCCCTCTCTTAGTATATAAATGGTTGAAAAAGAAATCGGAGTTCATTCTGTTTCGTAAAAAGATAGCGAACACATGGCAACGGATAACTTAGTCATTTCATATGAAGAAGATCCCTTTGAGGATATTCCAGATACGGAACCCACTTTTTATGGACCATTTTCACCCGTTTTTAGAGTACCGAAAAAGTCTTCTCCTTCTCCAACTCATTCTTTGGAAATACTGTCTTCTCCTCCCTCGTCATCTACTCATCAGCGCTCTAGAAAGAAGTCCTCACAGACCAAGCTCCACCAAAAAATTGTTGGTGTGTTGGCTGTCACCTCTGATGGATATACTCTTACGAACTGCGTCTGGTTTATAACCAGAGACCTGAAAACACATACGAAGGAATTTATTCAGCAATTGAATGCGGATCTGGAACGACTTCATATTGAAAAACTCTACGTGGCGAATGAACCCACTCGAGAAAAAATTCATCAAAAGGTACATCTCAAGTTTTTATGGACTGTTATTTACAAACCTCAACATCGTCAGCCACATCGTCAGTCCATCTTGTCGATCGAAATCTTGTCATCGATTTATGGCCATGCTAGCGCTCCAACAATTAGTGAAATTTGCTGTTCATAAATGTATTCATTGAGTGGATAGGTAATCAAGGAATTTTTCTCTCTTTTTCCTTTTTTCAGATGATCCAGAGAAACAAATACTCTACTTCATATGGTTTAGTGGTACCTCATCAGGACAGGTGGTGATGATTCATCGAAAAATGCCATACTGTTTTCAAAATTATTTAATTCAGCTTTTAAAAAATAAACGTATCGAACCACCCTTCGATTTGGAAAAAATATCGGTGCTTCAAGATGAATTTGAAAACCATATTTATCCGACCCTCCATCCCAATTTACAAGACGATTATGATCGGTACAAGGCTAAATTAGCTTATGAAGATGAATGGGATTTCCCGCATGGACCAATGGATAAAAGACGCTTCAAAAAAGACGACGACCCTCGATTCAAATGGTTCAGAGTCGCGTATCAGGAATTTGAAGAAGAGTCCGGCTACCGATTCGCCTACCAACCCTCGGACGTGGCTCAGTATCCCTTAATCAAACTAGAATTTACGGGATTAGATCAATGCATTTATAGACAATATTTTTTTATAGTCGAACATCCTAAACATTTACGCCGTAATACCTACTTTGATAATTATTCTCCTTTCCAATCTCAAGCTGCTTATAGAATGGCTCTCGAACGCAATATCGGGAGTATTGATGATCGGATGGTCTATCGGGGTTACTTAATTAAAATCGAAGAGGCTCTAAAGTATCTAACACGTCAACAGGAAATGAAAAAGGACGGGAAGGATCAAGTGTTGCTATATTTTTTAGACGGAGATAAATGGAATCCACCCGATTCTATTTGTTATTTAGAAAAGTAAAAAAATGGAATAAGATCCCTTAACCACCCCGCATTTCCCACTTGAAGAATCCATCCTATCTATTCTTTTTTTAAATGTCTCGGGATGTCATCCGACGCATTCTCTCCACCAAAAAAAAAAAAAAAAAAAAAAAAAAAAGTTCCTCCCACCTACCCCAAAAAGAAGAAGAAGAGGAAATTTCCCATGAGTCTTTTGGAGAACCCTCCCCCCTCTCTCTCTTCCTATATATAAAAGAAACCGAGAGAAAAGTTGTCTTTTCTTTTTTTTTCCATCTCGTCCTCAGGAGAAAGAGAGAGAGAGAGAGAGAGAGAAAACCAAATGCCATGGAGTGGTTACGGCGAGAGTCTTTTTCCCTCGCGATTCGTTTCCGTTTTGCCAAGACGATCCCCCTCACGTTTTACTTGGGGTCGGGCACGCTCTATTTTCGAGGATCGGAACTCGTGACTTGCCTTTCCCAGCAAGGGACTTGGATGAGTCCGAAAGGTCAACGGACTATTCAGCAATGGATCTCTCGAGCCCCTTTTTGCCCTTACCGATCCTTAACGACGGATCTCTGGATCGATACGTCGGACCGCCCCAGCCGGATTCTCCGCCATACCCCTTTTATCACCTTCGATTCCCTGGAAAGACTGCTCAACGATTTGTGTCCAGACGCTCTCCTCTTTTCGACCTGGCTTCAGAGTGTGATGAGAGAACCTCTTCAAATCCAAGAAGATTCTCAGACCGGGGAAACTTATTTTAGTCCCGTGGAGAACAAGGTGATGGATTTTCAGTTTCAAAATTTATCGGAACTGTTTCAATGTGCTTTATGTTTTTATTCTTCTTAAAGAGGAGTGGGGGGGAAAGAAAACCTAAAAATTGTAGAATAATCATAAAAAATAATTTTGTTTTTCTTTAAAAAAAATATTGAGATAGTCCAATCTTGTGGAGGAGGTGGAAAATTCAAAACTATTATCTAAAACAGATATGGCGGTCAGTCCATTTCGATCCACGGAGGAGGATATGTGTGAGATTCTCTGATCCATAGAGGGTTTCAGGAAAAAAAAAACTGCGAAAGTTTCCCCCCTATCTCCAAAGAATGGGTATCCATGTTGAATGCAGAGTACAGACTGATGGGAAGCCGAAACTCAAGTTCCTTAAATAGAAAAAAATGAGAGCTCCTTCTAGAAACAATTTTAGATGTCTTGTTTGGATGAGTGAGTCGACTGGGAAAAATTTCTCAGCGCTGTGGAAAAAAATTTTGAGTTAAAAAAAAAAAAAACTGTTGGTTAATTTTTATCATGTCTTATAGACATGATAAAAATTAACTCTCTCTTCTTTTTGTCTGGGAATGATGTCTCACCGTTTCGAAAAATAGAACATATCCCATTCTTGAAATTCTATTATTTTAGAAAGGATGATGAGTGATGGTCTATTTTTCGAAACGGTGAGACATCATTCCCAGACAAAAAGAAGAGAGATTTAATTTTTATCATGTCTATAAGACATGATAAAAATTAACAAAAAGTTTTTTTTTTTTTTTTTTCAATTTAGGAAATTTTTCTCTGAGCTTTGCCAATTTTTTTTCCCAGCCAGCTCCATCCATAAAACAACACCTCTCAAAATCTTTTCTCACTTATCTATTAAAACCACTGGAATTTTTTTGCTTCCAATGAGTCCACGCATCTTGGCCTTTCTTCCACTCTGCTCTGAGAAAGATAAGGTAGATTGTTTTCGGTGGATGCTTCGGAAATGCTGTTCAGGATGCAACGCTCGTAAAGACTCCATTTTCTTCCTGGAGAGGGCGTCTACGGCAAACACCGTCTTGTCATGAAATTGGAGTTGGTAGTAAAGAGGTCCGTAAATAATATACACGGAGCGAGCTCGCAGTCGATAGGGAATCATACGATACCCGTCGGCTTCTGATTCCATTTCCCATCCATAAAGACGGATAGAAGCTTCTCCGGTTTGAAGAATATGAACCCACTCGGGTGAAACGTAAAACAGTTTTAAAAAAGTTCCAGCATCGACGGCGATCACATTTTCCCATCGCAGATAAGCGTGTAAGCGAAAGGTTCCTGCCTCCATCATCGATTGGAAAGCAAAGTGCTTGAAAACTTCGATGGACGAAAAATAATGCAGGATTTTTCCATCGTAACAGGATAAATAGCACATGGTTTCTTGGACGATTTGTTCCATACGCTCCGGGTCCCGAAACCATTCTTCGAAACGGGAGAGCGGTTCCCATTGATCAGCTACATCGAGATGACAGACGGGCGTGATTTCCACCAGGGTAGGTAGAACTGCAACGGCATCGGTCGACATTTTAGTTTTGCTCGGTTGAGAAGGAAGAACGAGAATGAACACTGTAAGCAGAAAAACTCGGATCTATATAAATACTAGAGGAAAAAAGGCGGGGGGAAGGGAAGTTCTTCCTTCCTCCCAAAGAATAAGAAAAGTGGGTGGAAAGAAAAAAATCATTTCACTCTCAGGAAAAAAAAAGAATTTTTTTTCTTGTCAACATGTTGTCTAGACATGTTTCTAAAAATAGATTTCCAACAAAGGTTCATTCTTTTCTTAGAAATCTATTTTTAGAAAAGAATTGACATATCCTTCACAACAAATTTCTTTTTTTTTCCCTCCCTCCAGCAGCCAACTGGATGGGCAAGCGTTTCGGGTCAGATCAGTTCGTGCTGACATTATTATTTTTTTTTTAAATACAATGGAATTAGTATAGGAATGTACTAGAAACTGACCCAAGGTTGAAAAGAAAATATCAAAATCAATACTCACTTCTTGACGATTTCTTTTTTCCAAAAACCTGTTGAAGAATTCTTGATGGGTTATCCAATCTCTAGACCTGTCTGAAGGGAATTCAATCTAAGGTGAGCGCGCATTTACCTGACGCGAAACTCGGAATATCTGCATAAATAACAAAACGTCCATTCTTAAAAACTCATCGTCTAGTCCATTGAGTTGGTTGGAGGGGGAGAAAAAATTTCTGAGTAATAAAAAAAAAAAAAAACTTTTTGTTAATTTTTATCATGTCTTATAGACATGATAAAAAATTAACTGTCCCCTCTTTTTGTCAAGGAAGGATGTCTCACCGTTTCGAAAACGAAACTAAAACTCATCCTTCTCATGGCAATTATTCCAAGAATGAGTCACGGTTTGTTTTTCGAAACGGTGAGACATCCTTCCCAGACAAAAAGAAGAGAGAGTTAATTTTTATCATGTCTAGAAGACATGATAAAAATTAACAAAAAGTTTTTTTTTTTTTTTTTTTTTTTTTTTTTTTTTGTTATCACTCAGAAATTTTTTCCAAAGCTCTGAGAATTTTTTCCCAGCCGACTCGATGATCCAAACAAGACAGATCCAAATTGTTTCTAGAAGGAAGTCTCCCTTCTCTATTTAAACCACTCGTGTTTCCAACTTTAGTTCAGTCTGTGCTGTGAATTCGACCTGGATACACACTTCTCCCTCCTGGAAAGAATTTCTGTGAAGGTATGCGAACATTTTTCTCAGCTCTTAGAAAAATTTTACCAGCTGACTTGATCGACGAGAGACATCTCGAACATTCTGTTATCTGCGGAAGTCGTTTCATTTTCGTGCAGTCCATGCTGTGGACTCACCTGAATATCCATTGCTCCCTCCCCCTTCTGGAAAGGGTCGTAGCTTTTTTAGATCCTCGTCGCTCTTTTTACGTTTCGTTGGATATCTAGGACGAACTTTTTTACCTTATTCCTTTCAAACTCTAATATTGAGGTTGGAGAGCCGTCATGGAAAATCAGCCATGATCCTGACGAATCTAATCCGACTCCTTGAAAACAGAGCTATGTCATGTTTTTTTTTTGATGACAGATTTCCAAGCTCCGAGTAATGAGAAATTTAGAAATTTTGCAGTGTTAACGGAAAGGAGGAGACAGAAACCTGGAGAATGGAAATGAAGCTGAGAAAAAATGCTAAGAGCTCAGAAAAAAAAAAGGCTCTTTCCAGGAGGGAGGAGAAGCGCAATTCTAGGTTGAGTGCACAGCACACACGGATCTGAAGTTGGAAACGCGAGGGGTTTAAATAGAGAAGCGAGAGTTTCTTCTAGAAACAATTTTGGATGTCTTGTTGTTTGGATCATCGAGTCGACTGGGAAAAAAAAATTCTCAGAGCTCTGGAAAATATTTTCTGAGTGAAAAAAGAAAAAAAAAAAAAAAAACTTTTGGTTAATTTTTATCATGTCTTCTAGACATGATAAAAATTAACTGTCCCTCATTTTTGTCAAGGAATGTTGTCTCACCGTTTCTAAAAATAGATTATGACTCATTCTTGGAATAATTGCCTTGAGAAAGGGTGAGTGATGGTCTATTTTTAGAAAGGGTGAGACATCCTTCCCAGACAAAAAAGAAGAGAGAGTTAATTTTTATCATGTCTTAAGACATGATAAAAATTAACCAAAAGTTTTTTTTTTTTTTTTTTTTTCAATCTCATCTAGAGAATTTTTTCTAGCCGACTCGATCGACAAGACATGACATGACCATTGTTTCTTTTTTTTAATAATGGACTTTCACCTATCCCTTTCAACCCTCCGAATTTGGCTTTGGATCCGTGTACTTGCTTCCACATTCAGAGCTCTGTTCTTCAACATTTCGTTGCAGGGCAAGAATCAATTCTCTCACGACGTTTAGATATTCTTTCAGAATGCTAGAAAACTCATTCAAAGAAGAAGTATCTAAGGGTGGAGTTGCCGGTTGAGGAAAATTCACGAGTCTTGGAACCGGATTATGCGAATCCGTCTGTATGCCAAACTGTAAAGGTGAACCACCCGCTTTAGGAGAGCATATAATAGTAAGATCCATCTTTTTCCAATTTTTGATTTGAATATACTTGTTTCTTCTTACTCGGAACATTTTCCTTTTTCTTCCTCCTCATCCAGGAACTGAATTCCAGGTGGAACGGAAGCATTTGTAATAAACTGTTGTTTCTTGGTTCCACACGCCTGACATTTTCCCGTGACCATCGGCCGTCGATTTTTCGACATGTGATAGTGGACGTCGACCGTATCGGTCTTGGTTCGGCATTTCACACACCAAATGGAATACGAAACAGGTTCCGCGTCAGAATGCTCCATTGCAGTAACACACTCTTTATTATTTTCTTCTCTTTTGAGAGAGAGAGAGAGAGAGATCTTAACCAGAAGTGTAGATATAAAATTTAGGATACGTTTCGGATCCGTCCGCTCTTTTCGCATACCCCACTTCTTCACAGAGGTATTCCGTTTGCTGATCCGCTCTTCGAGGATAAAACTCGTTTCCCCAAGCATCGCGAGCATAACGAATTCGATCGCCGGCCGTTAAACAATATTCGACTCCATCCGCCTTTTTAGGATACATTTCATGCCCCGATTCGTCTTTGGCATAAGGGAATAAAACAGACGTATAAAGCGAATACTCGTCCCCATTTTGAAATTTCGGGTAGTATTCTCGTCCAAAAGCCGTTCGGGCATACCGTCGAGGAGCTAAAATGTATTGGTTTTCGTTTAAATCTACCGCGTAATACTCATGACCATTTTCGTCTCGAGCCAAGATAGGATTTCCTTCAGGATCCGTGACGTATAATTCGTAATGAGGATGTTGGGGGTCGATCGGGTATCGTTCTTTCCCCGATGCGTCTACTCGATAAACAGACATGCTTAGTTCTCGTCGCCTGCTCCTTCCTTCCTCCCACTCGAGACCCGTTGAGATGAGGGTATGAGGTTGATATCTATAAAATGGGTTGACCCTTTCAAACTATTCTATTGTTTAAAGACGGGTGGGTTAGGAAAAAAAAATATTAATAAAAGCAAATATCTGAACGGTTCAACACAACGGGTGAATGGAAAAAAGGAATAGTTCTCTCTCTCCACTCACAGGATGGTTTCTTCTTCTTGAACGGCTCACACTCAACTGAAGCGAAACTCGGAACTCGAAATGTTTAAATAGATCATAGAGTCCATTCCAGAAAGAATCCGGAGATGTCTTGTCCAGCCAAGTTGACTGGGAAAAAAAAAAAACTTTTGGTTAATTTTTATCATGTCTTATAGACATGATAAAAATTAACTGTCCCCTCTTTTTGTCTGGGAAGGATGTCTCACCCATTCGAAAAAAACAAACCATGACTCATTCTTGGAATTGTTGCTATTAGAAAGGGTGAGTGATGGTCTATTTTTAGAAAGAGTGAGACATCCTTCCCAGACAAAAAGGGGGTTCATTAATTTTTATCATGTCTAGAAGACATGATAAAAATTAACGAAAAGTTTTTTTTTTTTTTTTTTTTTTTTTTTTTTTTGAGTAACAGAAATTTTTTCCAGCCGACTCATTGTTTATTTGTGTAAGCATTCCGAATTTCGTTTTAGATGAGTCTATGTTGTTGAAGAGGAAACATGGGTACCCTCATTTTTTTTTCTTATCTGATTTCTAAGATGAATTCAGTGAGTTCACCTTGACCTTTTCAAATTTTGTTTGTTTACTTTTAGCCCAGAGGTCGACGGATAAATCATTCTGATTTTTTATACATTTTGTTTTGTGTCCCTCTCTCTCTTTCTAAGAAACCTATCTCGTTCCAAGTCTTCTCGAAGTGCTATTGGTTCGTTTCGAGACGAGGTCATTTCACATCCCCCCCTCCTCAAAAAGTATATGTATATAAATTAAAGGAAGTAATTCACTTCACCTTTTTGAGTGGTGTCACGATGAGCCTATCCAGTAGAGAACGTCTTAGGGAAAGAATGCGTGAACAGAAACGACGCTGGCGAAGCAGTTCAGCTAATCGAGAGCGAGAACGAATACTTCAAAAGGAACGTTATGCTGTTCTTAAAAAGAACTCCCGACCGCGAAAGAAATATCTTCCTCCCAAGCAGTGGGAAAGCTATACGAATTTGCAGTATAAGGATATGTGGTCCGAAGAAGCCTATCAAAAATGTATTCGACAATGTAATAAAGAGCAATACAATTTCCTGATCTACGTTCTCGTCCGTTTGTACACTTATTACGCGTTACCTGAATCGAAACGTCCCCCTCCTCTGGATATTATTGTGCAAGGATCTGCCGGAACGGGTAAATCTTTCCTGATCCAAGCTTTATACCAAACTCTGATTCGAACGCCTCTTTTTAGCGAAGCGTGCTCGGTTCTCAAACTCGCACTTAGTGCTCAAGGAGCGGTTTACATTACGGGAGATACTTTGCATCATGCCCTGCGTCTTCAAATGAACGGGACTTTTGTTCGACCTCTGACCCAAGAGACTTTAGACTATTACAGACCCCTGTATGCTCCTTTACGGATGGTGATTTTGGATGACGTTTCCACAATCGGATCCAATTTATTTTCGCGCCTCGACCAGCAACTTCGACAATTGTGTCATGTGCCGGATAAGCCGTTTGGGAATGTGCATATGATTAAATTCGGAGATTTGCAGGAGCTCCAACCGATTCGCGACATGCCCATTTTTTATTCTGAAGGGTGGTGGACGCCTCAATCCACGCTCTACTATGAACTAGTCGAATGTATGCGATTCTCTCTGGATTACGAGGAGAGACTCGATCGTTTAACGAGAAATCACTTTTTAGAACCGGACGATGTGGCATTTTTTCAGTCCCGCGTTCGCAGTTTCGACGAAATTCCTCGCGAAGCTATTATTCTCTGTTTTTCGAGCAAGGATGCAGAGAAATATAATATGAAACGTCTCCAATCCCGAGGGACGTACTGTTCGTGTCCGGCTCGAGACGTGATTTATTCCGAGAGCGAAAAATTGCGGAAGAGGATGATGAAACGGAGTCAACATTTACATCGATCTCAGATGGCGAATCTCGAATCCGTCCTCCATTTACAAAGAGGAGCGCGATATCAATTGACTAAAACGCTCGACAGATCCAAAGGATGGATGAATGGAGCAATTGGAACACTACACCAAATAGACCAGGATGAAGACGGAGTTGTGACGCGAGTCTGGATGCAATTTTCGAATAGTCTAGCTCCTATCGATCGTGTCTCCATTCGTATTGACACCTGTTCGACGAAAACACTCGCATTTTATCGCGAACAGTTTCCTTTGATGTTAGCCGAAGCGATTACGGCTCATAAAGCCCAAGGAGCCACCTTTCCGTCGATCGCAATTTACATGCACGGACCTTTTAATCGATTTCAGCAATATGTCGCTTTTTCTCGAGTGACTCAACCCCAGGGATTGTATATTCTGGACCAGTTTCGTCCCCGCATGAAATTGGCGAGCAAGCAAAAATACGAGGAGGAACTGGAGCGATTGCAAAACATGTCCCGGATTCCGTATGATATTTCGGCTCGAGAAGAGAACCAAGATCCGTACGAGTTTCTCATGAACCTTCTTCAATGTGGGAATCGTCTTTCCTTCCATCTTTCCAATAGAAACATCTCCCAAGAAAAAGAAATCGTCAAACTAGAAGAAAAACCTTCTTTCCATGTAAAACCTGTTATAAAATGTGAATCTTAAATCTTTTTTTTTTTAAAAATTCAATAAAAAGAAATATTCTCTATCAAAACCCCTCCATTCTTTCAAAGCTTCACAAAACGCTCAACAATGTCCACACAATGGGAAGAGAAAAATCGATCTCAACGGTCCACACAACATGTTGACTCCTCAAAATATGTCTCTCCCAAGTGACAGGATGCTTCGTCTTCAACGGCTGACACTCATCTAAAGCCAAACTGGGAATGCTTAAATAGATAAGCGAGAGTTTATTCTTAAAAAAAAATGGCGCTGTCTTGTCAATGGAGAATCGAGTCGGCTGGGAAAAAATTTTGAGAGCCGGGAAAAAAAATTCTCTAACTCTTAAAAAAAAAAAACTTTTGGTTAATTTTTATCATGTCTTCTAGACATGATAAAATTAACTCTACCCTCCTTTTGTCTGGGAATGTTGTCTCTCCGTTTCTAAAAATAGACCAGAACCCATTCTTGGAATTTTATTCTTTTTAGAAAGGATGAGTGATGGTCTATTTTTAGTGTCGTGTTATTTCTGTGTGTCGTGTTATTCCATCCTAGGTTTTCTTCTCCCCCCCCATCTTGGAAAAAACTGGAAAAAATTGGTTACGATCTCTTTTTGAATGGGGAGATGCCATTTTGAGAAAAAGCTGACGACCCTATCTTGGAGAATGAACATGACCGCTCTACACACCCTTTTACTCACTCTCTCTCTATGAATTGGGAAGCCATTTTGGGAAAAAGCAGACGACCCTATCTTGGAGAATGGAAATGAACGCCTCTCCCTCTCTCTTTGAAATGGGAAGCCATTTTGGGACCCTCTATTCTTGGGGAGGGAGAAAACTGAAGTCTGCATTTCGCTGTCTCTGAATGCGAAAAGCCCTTTTGGGAAAAGCGGACCCTCTTCTTCTGATCTTGGAGAACTGGAAATGAACGCTCTACACGATCTTTCTTTGAATTCAGAAGGTATTTTGGGACCTTCTAATGTTGGAAAACTGAAATGAACGCTCTACACCTTCTCTCTCTCTCTCTCTTTCTCTGAAATGGGTAGCCATTTGAAAACTCCCTAACTTTGGAAAAAAACAGAAATGAACGGTCTACACCATCTCTCTTTGAAAATGGGGGGTGTCATTTTGAGAACTCCCTCCCCTAAACTTGGAAGAAAACTGAAATGAACGCTCTACACTTTCTCTCTTTGGACATGGGTAGCCCTTTGGGGACCCTCTCCTCTTGGTAGAAAAAAAAAGAACTGAAGTGAAGGCTCTACACAATCTCTCTTGAAATGGGATCCATATTTCGGGAAACGTGGATCACCTCATGCTGGAAAACTGAAGTGAACCACCAAGATTGGACTCTATATAATATTTTTTTTAAAAAATTGACATCATGACCCTCCTCCAATTTGTTATTAAAAAAATTGTTTTTTTTTTTTTTATTTTGGTTTTTATCCCATTTCCGATGTGATTTCAGAAATGCAATTCCATACCAGTTCAATTTCATTCGAGGTTAAATGATCTAAACAGTCTTTGACCCACCCATCCGTATGATTATTTTCTTCTCCTTCCTGTTGCACCAAATTTTGTAAGTCCATATAATCATTCCATACGGGAAGGGCTGGATCCTCACAAGGCTGTCTTGAAACACTTGGAGTCTCTTTGGGATGAGTGGAGGGATCTAGGATGTCTGGACCCGGCTGCGATTCTACCTCCATGATTTCTGGACCCGTTGGAACTTGTTTACCCGGCTGAAATTCTACCTCCATGATTTCTGGACCCGTTGGAACTTGTTTACCCGGCTGTGATTCTGCCTCTACCATGTCGGGACTTTTTGAAGCTTGTGGACCCGTCTGACATTCTACCTCTACGATGTCGGGACAGGTTGGAGGAGGAGGAGAAGAAGAAGAAGAGGATACTAGAAGAAGTTCTGTCTGTGAGGAGTCCGAAAGAGGTTGCCTGTTTGAACAAGTCGGGGAAGAAGAAGAAGAAGAAGAAGCTTCTGGATTCTGAAGCGGATCTTGCACGCCAGGTAGGTTCCGGTAAGTCGACCGTTTTTTAAGAGGTAATTTTTTTTTCTTCCTCCTCATCTTCAATTGTGATGACTTCAATTTCATTCCGTTGCCGGGTCGATTTTGTTTCGGGCCATGACGACGGTTTGGTCCAGCTCCTCTTATCATCTAAGGAAGGGATGGGTAAAGGTGGCGGAGGGTTTTCTTCTTCTTTTTCTTGAAACATCATCGGCGATTGGAAAGAAATCTCCTCTTTCAATTGTTTCCAAAGCGAGTACGAGCACCGATCGACGAGAAAGAGACTCTTCTGGGTTGTGACGATGAGATATTGCGTTTTCGGGGGAACGACATAGTTTTGAAAAGGTCTTAGAATATATTTCTTATATTTAATCCTGTCGCTGACTTTAAAACTTCTTACCTTCAGATTGGGGGACGATGATTCGTAATAGGCGAGAGGAGCGGCTGTGGTTTGAACAATATGAACTTCGTCCTAAGCCGTCGTTCTCACTCCAAACGTAAAATATCGTTTCGTGAGAAAAATATTCTTCCACCGAAAACTCGTGCGCGGATCTGTATATCGCCGGTCTGTTTGAATGGGCCGTCTCAAAGCTCGATCCATCCGATTACAAGAGAAGGGAGATTCCTCTTTCGTTTGTTGCGATTCGAATAAATTTCTGTATATATTCTGAACGAGCAGGTTGGAGGATTCGACATCTTGGTTGAAAGAAACGATCGCTTGATGAGGTGGTAAATGCGGAATAAATGTCGCACAATGACACGCCAAAAAAATTTTCAAGTTGGAGATTTGCTTTAGCGTCTTCAAATCCTCCCCGTTCGAAATCCGTTGAGTTGGAAAAACGTCTAACAGCGACATGGCTCCCAATGGAAAAGAAATGATCTCGCCCAGTACTCTCGTCTTTTTATATATCTATATAGACACACACAGACACACATAGAGGCTCTATGACGTCCGTTTTATTTGTTTTTTTTGTTTCTCTCTCTCTTCTTTCCAAGAAATCTTATCTCCATGACCTCTTTTTCTTTTCTTAAAAAGATGAATGTGTGTGGGAATGAGGAAGTGAAAGTAATAATTTAATAAACAAAAAATTATCCAACCATGACCTTCTTTTTTTTTTCAAAGTCACCCTTTCCAATCCAAGGACGTCCAGAGATAGAGGAAGCAGGGAGAGAGGAGGAGGAGAGAAGGGAAGGTCACACTCTCTTTCTCTCTATAAATAAAAGGGGAGAGCCCCAAAGTAGTATTTTTGTCCAAGTGGATCATGAGGAGGCATCCCCGGCTCACTACGTGTATTCCTTTCAAATATAAATATGTTGATCTTTCCTTTTATATCATCCAAGGAGTCGTTTACCTGAAAGCCTCCGATTTTTCAAAATGTGCGGGTTATTATACCGTGGGGAGTTATCAAAAGATGCGGGACGAATTTTTGTCCGACGAAAACGTGTTGATGGCTCGTGACATTCCACCTTTGGATGCACAAATTTTGTTAATGAAACGAGCCAAATATTTTTACACGTCCCACTTTCTAACCGTCTCGCAAATGAATAGGATTATGGATCGTCTTGAGAAGACAAAAGGGATTCTCGTTCATTTTAGTGAATGGTTGCATAAATGTTTGCACGAACCTCTCTCGATCGAGAAGACTGGGAAGAATACCTATTATATTCTTCTCGAGGACTCTCCTCCTTCGTCTCATCATAGAGAAGCTACGACTTTTGAAAAAATCCTCGAGGAAGAAAAAATAGAATGGTGGAACAACTACCCCATCCCTCTCTCCGAGCATTAAGAGGAGCCTGTTCAGAAGAAAAAGAAAAAACCTTTCCAAAAGCCTATCCTCATCCTCCTCGATAATGATGGGGATGAGGAGAAGCCTGTTCAGGTTCCTCTCCGTTTGTCAAAACCCGTCGAGGATGAAAAACCTCTCCCTTCCTCAAAACCCCTTGAGGAAGAGAGACCCCTCGAGAAGGAGAAATCTCTCCCATTGTCAAACCTCCTCGAAGATGAAAAACCTCTCCATTTATCAAGACCCCTCGAGAAGGAGGGATCTCTTCCTTTATCAAACCCCCTCGAAGATGAAAAACCTCTCCATTTATCAAGACCCCTCGAAAATGAGGGACCTCTCGATTTGTCAAAACCCCTCGAGGATAAGGGAACCAAAACTTCTCTCTCTTTCGAAGAGGAGGGACCTCTCAATTTGTCAAGACCCCTCAAGAATAAGGGAACCGAAAATCCTCTCCCTTTCTCAAGACTTCTCGAGGAGGAGGAGGAGGAGGAGGAGAGACCGCTCCATGTCTCAAGACAGGACCCCCCTCTATCTCTTGAGGATCCGAGGGAAACGATTCCTATTGAAAAACCATCTATCGACGATCCCCAGAAAAGGTCTTCGGAGGAGATTAGACTTCCATGTAGAAAACGAATCTGCCACAATCATCATCATAATAATAATAATAATAATAATAATAATAATAATAATAATACCCCCTTCTCAACAACAGAATCCTACAACATTTTCAGATAAATGCATTCAAACCAATCCCTTTATAGTAACCCTTTTGATTGGAGAACCCGTGCCTCGAAAAATAAAATGAGATTCTGGCCTGTTTCTATGACCAGAATGTTAAGCCAATAGATAGGTCTAGCTCAGAATTTTTCTTTTTAAAAGAAAATAAATAAATAATCCAAAGACTATTCGTAAATATAAATGGTAAAGTCTCGAGTCGGCTGGAAAAAAATTTTCAGAGCTGAGAAAAATTCTACAACTCAAAAAAAAAAAAAAAAAAAAAACTTTTTGTTAATTTTTATCATGTCTTAGACATGATAAAAATTAACGACCCCCCTTCCCTTTTCGTCTGGGAATGTTGTCTCACTCTTTTGAAAAACAAATCGTGATTCATTCATGGAATGATTGCCATTAGAGAAAGGATGAGTCATGGTCTATTTTTAGAAAGGCTGAGACATCCTTCCCAGACAAAAAGGGAGGGTCATTAATTTTTATCATGTCTAAAGACATGATAAAAATTAACCAAAAGATTTTTTTTTTTTTTTTTCATTAGAGAATTTTATTTCAGCTCTGAGAAATTTTTTTTTCTCCCAGCCGATTCGAGTCTTTACCCATTTGTTTTTAGGAATGATTTCTCCCTGATCTATTATTTCAAAATTCCAAGTTTCGCTTCAGAACCATCTGTGCTGTTGAAGAAGTAACATGATATATGTATTTTTTTTTAATGAGTTCTGTCAAGATTGAATTGTGCAGGATCGACCTTGCGAATTTCTTCTCTGTGTCTTTAAATAATAATGATACCGAACTGCTTTTTGTAGAGCGCAATGGAAAAAACCTTTTGTATGGTTAGGACAATTCATGTGTTCGATCCCATTGTATTTGAGAATCTCTTGCGTCGATCCCGAAATGCAATAAATGGATCTTTGCAACCATTTCTCTAAAAACCGCCGTTTCATTTCTCCTCGCACCCAAATCATGGAAAAAGGTTCCGTCAACATCGTTAACACCCATGGAAAATAACTGTACGGAATTTCTCCTTCGTACCACGACAAGCCGTGATAATAATCACTTGCCCACACAGCGGTTCGTTTTTCTTTCTCGGTGAGCATTTGCCATGGAAACGGGGGTTTAAAAACAAATACCCCTCGAGAAGTACCGTCCAATGTGACGTAAGCCAATTCTTTCACAATAAAGGCTCCTTGAGAATCGTAGAAAAGTCGAGCACGAGTTCCATGTTTTTTCTTTCCAAGGTGACCTTTATTATTATTATGATGGATGTGTATTGAGATACGCACGATATTATTCAAAAAACAAATATATATATACGAATGTGACCTTTCCCAGAATTCATACGACCTGTCACATGCAACCTTCTCTCTCTATATATATAAAAGAGGAGACGGCGAGAGAACGCTATCCATTTTTTCCTTCAGGACACACAGCGAGAGAGAGAGAGAGAATTTTGTTTTCTTTTTTTCCTCAATTGAAGAAGATGGACATTTTGAGTGCCAAACCTCTCAAAGATTCCTACATTGTTCTGGACATGGAATACTTTCACTGTTATGATCCAAAGACGGAAGATATATGTTTCATCTTGAAAGAACTGGGCTACATCACTTGCGATTTAACCTTATGCGGATCCATGATTTTCTCCCTCCTGTCCATTACGATGACTTATCGTCCCGCAATCAAGCTGTGGTCAACCAGACTACAAATAACCGACACGGCCTGCGATGGACCGAGGGTCGTCTTTCCTACGAGCATCTTCCTACAATCCTGAAAATACTGACCGAAAATGTGGAGGTGATCTACGTCAATGGATACGATAAAGCCGAATTTTTCAGCAAGCTCTGCCAGCGATCCGTTTACGAGTTTTACATCCCAGGGAAAACCGAGTGGCGGAACAAGTCGAAATGCACGCGACACCAATATTTCCAAAAGATGATTCATTGTGCCGAGAACAAGGTGAGAAATTTTCGATACCATTTGATGGAGGGTAGTTACGTTTTCCGGAAATTACATTGTTACCCCTCCGAGAGCAAAGCTGTCGAAGACGAAGAGGAGGCGGAAGAATCTCCCCAGGAGAACTCGTGCGACGATGAGGAGGAGGAGGAGGAGGATGAACTTTCTAATAATAATAATAATAATAAATGTCTAAGTTGGGATGCTTTAGAGACCCAAGAATATTGGTCTCAACCCTTATCTCACCTAGACCTGAAAGAGGATCCTCAAGTGTACTCTTTGTGGTCCTCTTCTAAAATTTGGTCTTGGAGAGAACCCTTGAATGTTCATGAATGAAATGGTACGTAAATCCCTAGAGAAAAAAAAATAGAAAAAAAAAGTTCCTTTTTTTTGTAATATGTTGATTTCTTTCCAATCCCATTTCTTTTCTATAACTCCAGCCCAATCGACGAGAAGAAGACGAATTTTCCAAGTTACACAAGACGTAGAAAGATTTCACAAGGATTTATAAATCACACGCTCCCACATGATATATGTATAGAGAGAAAAAGACCCTCTGTTCTCTAGCCAATACGTCAAGACTTCCCTAAACTAAGAGAGATCATGAGTACCGATGAAACCTTAGCAGAGCAAGTAGAAAGACTTTCAAAGAGATTAGAAGAGTTAAGACGGGATAGATTTACAGTTCCGCCGACTAAAGAGGAAACTATCATCGATTTCAACAAACCGCTGTACTTTCATCCCCTACCCCAAAGAATGAGACGAGTGGACTCGCCGTTGAACAGTTCCAATGAGAAACAAAATGTCACTTATTTGAATAGTCAATTTCAACACATGAATATTTCATAAGTATTTTTTTCCCTAAAGCGTAGGGAGATCGGATCAGTAGTTTTTCCCTTTTCATCGTCGAAAAAGATTGGGAGGAAAAATCTTTCTCAGCTCTCTCAGAAAAATTTTTAAGCCTTAAAAAAAAAAAAAAAAAAAAAAAAAAAAACTTTTTGTTAATTTTTATCATGTTTTAGACATGATAAAAATTAACTCTACCCCCCTTTTGTCTGGGAATGTTGTCTCACACTTTCTAAAAATAGACCATCACTCCTCCTTTCCTAAAGAATAGAATTCCAAGAATGGGATCTGGTCTATTTTTAGAAACGGTGAGACCCTATTCCCAGACAAAAGGCGGGTAGAGTTAATTTTTATCATGTCTAAAGTTCAGGGTCCATCCATCTTCTTATGTGAAACGGTGACCCTGACAAGATCGAGATAAACAAGTCCTGTGAGTTGTTTTGTAATCTTGACGCGATCCAAGAAAGACTTTTTATTATTTTTTTTTTGAAATAGGCGGGGGGTGGGGAGAGAAAATGTTCTCACGACCCTCAGATATCTTTTCATAAATATATTTTTTATCAAAGTGTTTCTTTCATTCCGATCCTTTTAAGAGGTTGGAATGACCCTGACATTTAGATGGGGTCGCGCGAGTATAAAAGTGTGTGTCCTCCGCGAGATTTCTTCATAGAACAGAAGAAGACGTGAACTAAGCTGGTAAGTCTCTTTGGTCCTATGAATATGGTTATCTATAAACTCGATTTGATTCTTAGTTTTTTTTTAATAATGATAATAATCATAACTTCATTTAAAAAGACCTTTGAAACTTCTTAACCTTTTGAAAAGAAAAATGTCTCTTTCAAGACGACGACTCTAAAACGTTTTATTGTTTTTCCCCCCCTTTCTAGATCTTCCCTGTTATACATATATACCTTTTCGATTCTCTTTTTTGCTCCTGTTTGTGGAAGACATCACCGTATTCATCGCCATGGCGTGTTCAGAAAACTTTATCGTGCTCGATCTAGAGGGTTTTCAGTCCTACAACCACAAGAAGGGTGAATTTACCTACGTTTTAAAAGAATTGGGCTATGCGACAAAAGATTTTTTGACCGTGGGATCGTTGACGTTTACTCCTCCTTACCCCTTCCACCAACTGAGTGAAAAAAACCAAAAGACAAATGCCTGGCTGACAAGAAACCGGCACGGACTTGTTGGAACGAGGGTCATATTCCCTACAACCATTTAGGACGCATTCTCCAATCGCTCACTCACAGCTTCTCCACGATTTATGTGGTGGGGTGCCAGAAAGCTAAATTCTTTGCTAAAGCCTTGGATTATCAAAAACCCGTGACGGAAATTTATGTGCCAGATGGAATCATTTGGAAGTATCGGGAAAAATGTGCCCGACATCATCAAAGGATGAAATATTTCCATTGTGCCGAAAACAAAGTGCGCAACTATCGATGGCATATTATGGAAGGAGATTTTCATATCAATCACGTCTATCCAGACGGAACGGAGAAAGAGGAGAGGATTCAGGAGGAAGCAGACAATCCTCTGCAAGCTTTTGATAAGGCCTACGATCAGTTAGAGAAGGATCCGTCCCCAAAAGCGTACGATAACCTCATCCAGAAATGGGATAATCTGTCCTGTTTCCAAGTGATGGAACATCCGGATGAGCATACGCCTTTAAACGTGATGGGCTCTTCTACTTCTTCTTCTTTGTCGTCAACTTCCTCCAATAACTCGAGGAAGACGGAGGGTTGGGGAGACATACCTGAAAATATTCCCCATTACGATCCAGTAGCCTGTTGGGACGAACCTTCCAAAGAATCTCATGAGACCCCCAAAATATCTTCAGAGGATCCAAAGACAAAATCCACTGAGTGTTGGGACGATGAACGGACGACTCATGCTCCAAAATCCACTAAGACTATATCCACTGAGTGTTGGGACAATGAACGGACGACCCATGCTCCAAAATCCACTGAGACTATGTCCACTGAGTGTTGGGACGATGAAACCGAAAAGACGACAGAGAATTGGGATGACCGTTCTCAAAAGTATTTGAATTGATATATACATAAACTCAGGAGAAAAAAAAATAAAGAAAAGATTTTTTAGAAATAAGTAGGGAAAGGTTCTCCGCTTTCCCTATATTTATGGAAATGGACTGAGAAGAGAGAGAGAGAGAGAGACGAATCAGAAGACCAAAAAAAATGGGTCTTGGAAGGAATGAGTGCAAATGCATTCGATTCCTTCCAAGACCCATTTTTTTGGGTCCCTCTCTCATCCAATCTTGGAAAAGAACTTTGTCCTATTTTTCTAGGTCTATTCAAAAAGAAATGAATCTATCCATAAATTTTCTTAAAAGAAAAAAAAAAAAAAAAAAAAGAGCCTTTACCTCATGACGGTCCAAAGTCGAGAATCTTGGGAAAAGTTATCCACTCTCCATCCAGTCAAGCTTCTCTGTAGAAAATCTAGTAGGTGCATCTGCATTCTTGAACACCCGGCAGTTATTATTGGACGCGAAACGTCGAATGCTGAAATAGTTAACAGTGAGCCCATTCTTAAAGAAACGGGGATGTTTTATTCATCCAGTCGAGTGCGGAAAAATTTCTGAGAGCCGGAGAAAAATTTCTCTGACTTGAAAAAAAAAAAAAAAAAAAAAAAAAAAAAAAAAAAAAAAAAATACCCCCCTTTTAGTCTGAAAATTGACGTCTTCAATTTTTCGAAAATTGAAGACATCAATTTTCAAATTTTCAGACTAAAAAGGGGGGTAATTTATTTTTCAGAAACTTTTCCCAGCCGACTCGATGTGAACAAAACTTTACTGTTTTTTTAAGAATGTTATTTAATGGATCGATTTCAACCTATCGAGTTTCGCTTGAGTTCCGGCCGTGCTGTGGGCAAACCTGGATACAAGTTTTCCCCTTTTGGAATAGAATTTCCGTCAAGGTAGGCTACTTTTCCTCTTTTTGCATTTTTCATGTCATTTCATTTGTATTACAATATACTGAAAACGGGCGTTCGAACTTATTTCTAGGCTATTTCTATACAAATGGAGCTCGATCCAAGAAAGAAATGATGTCTTTTTTTTTATTTTGTGGACAGCCAATTTGTATTGGAATATACAGAAAACGGGTGTTTGAGTCGATTTTCAGTATATTTCAATACAAATAGAGCTCGGTCCAAGAAAGAAATGATGTCTTTTTTTTATTTTGTGAACTGCCAATTTGTATTGGAATATACTGAAAACGGGTGTTTGAGTCGGTTTTCAGTATATTTCAATACAAATAGAGCTCGATCCAACAAAGAAATGATGTCTTTTTTTTTATTTTGAGGACTGCCGATTTGTATTGGAATATACGGAAAACGGGTGTTTGAGTCGGTTTTCAGTATATTTCAATACAAATAGAGCTCGATCCAACAAAGAAATGATGTCTTTTTTTTATTTTGAGGACTGCCGATTTGTATTGGAATATACTGAAAACGGGTGTTTGAGTCGGTTTTCAGTATATTTCAATACAAATAGAGCTCGATCCAACAAAGAAATGATGTCTTTTTTTTTATTTTGAGGACTGCCGATTTGTATTGGAATATACTGAAAACGGGTGTTTGAGTCGGTTTTCAGTATATTTCAATACAAATAGAGCTCGATCCAACAAAGAAATGATGTCTTTTTTTTATTTTGTGGACTGCCAATTTTGTATTGGAATATACTGAAAACGGGCGTTCACGTCGGTTTTCAGTATATTTCAATACAAATGGAGCTGGATCCAAGAAAGAAATGATGTCTTTTTTTATGTTGTGGACAGCCAATTTTGTATTGGAATATACTGAAAACGGGCATTCACGTTGGTTTTCAGTATATTACAATACAAGTGGAGCTGGATCCAAGAAAAAAATAATGTCTTTTTTTTTATGTTGTGGACAGCCAATTTTGTATTGGAATATACTAAAAACGGGCATTCACGTTGGTTTTCAGTATATTACAATACAAGTGGAGCTGGATCCAAGAAAAAATGATGTCTTTTTTTTATTTTGTGGACAGCCAATTTTCTATTGGAATATACTGAAAACGGGCGTTCACGTTGGTTTTCAGTATATTCCAATACAAATGGAGCTGGATCCAAGAAAAAAATGATGTCTTTTTTTTATTTTTTGTGGACAGCCAATTTTGTATTGGAATATACTGAAAACGGGCATTCACGTTGTTTTCAGTATATTTCAATACAAATGGAGCTCCATCCAAGAAAAAAATGATGTCTTTTTTTTAATTTGTGGACAGCCAATTTTGTATTAGAATATACTGAAAACGGGCGTTCACGTTGGTTTTCAGTATATTCCAATACAAATGGAGCTCCATCCAAGAAAAAAATGATGTCTTTTTTTATGTTGTGGACAATCAATTTTTTATTGGAATATACTGAAAACGGGCGTTCGAGTCCTTTTTCCGACTATTTCTATACACATTCCACTATATTAAAATGACGTCATGGTTGAGTCCAAACAGAGTCGTCCCCGGATAGACTCGTCTCCGGACAAAGTCGTCCCCGGACAATTTTATACCGAATTTGTATAGAAATATACTTAAAATGGGCTTGGAGGGGGGCGGCGTCCAAACAAAGTCGTCCCCGGACCATCTTGATGACCAGACATATTGCCTTTTCAACAGCCCGTATTATTCTGAACAAAAACGTGGAATACTTTTATAGAAAAGAGAAGAATTGAAAGTGAAAGTCAAAAAGCAAAATGGGATCGGCTGGGAAAAATTTCTGAGAGCCGAGAAAAAATTCTGAGTCAAAAAAAAAAAAAAAAAAAAAAAAAAAAAAAAAATTATATATATATATATATATTATATAATATAATATATTATATAATATATATATTATATAATATATATATTATATAATATATATTATATAATATATATTATAAATACTTTTTGTTAATTTTTATCACGTCTTCTAGACATGATAAAAATTAACTCATCCCGCTTTTGTCTGGGTATGTTGTCTCACCGTTTCTAAAAATAGACCAGAACCCAGTCTTTTCTTGGAATTTAAAAGGATGAGTCATGGTCTATTTTTAGAAAGTGGGAGACAACATTCCCAGACAAAAGGGGGGTGAGTTAATTTTTATCATGTCTAGAAGACATGATAAAAATTAACAAAAAGGTTTTTTTTTTTTTTTTTTTTTTTTTTTTTTTTTTTTTTTACATCTCAGAATTTTTTTTTCTGAGCTCTGAGAAATTTTTCCTAGCCGATCCCATTTCGTTTTTCGACTTTCACTTTCAACTCTTCACTTTTCCTATCCACTGTCGTTGGAATTGCAATTGAATTTTTGCAATCTCGCTTTTAGTTTTCTCTGAGATTCTTTAGAAATGGCTATACAAATTTCACCATCTATATAGAGATGATGTCCAAACAAAGTCGTCCCCGGACCATCTTGATGACCGAATATGTATAGAAATAGTCTGAAAATGGGCTTGAGGGCCGGTTTCTGGACGATTCCTCTACAAATTCGGCCGCATCCAGAAAAACAAAAATACATAGTTTCTTTTTGGGTGGACAGGAGATGATAAATTTCTTTTTTTCTCTCTCTCTCTCTCCCAAGATTGGAGGAGAGAGTGGCCCAAAAAAATGGGTCTTGGAAGGAATCGAATGCATTTTGAAATGCACTCATTCCTTCCAAGACCCATTTTTTTGGTCTCCTGATTCAACTCTCCAGTCTATGGAATAGGGAAAGCGGAGAACGTTTCCCCTTCTTTAAGCGACTGGAGACCATATCGCATCATCATCATCATCATCATCATCATCACCATCGTCCTCTTTCTGATACTTTTCAACGAAGGCTTGATGTCTCTGGATGATTTTGGGGAGATGATGGATCCCGAATTGAGTGATGAAAAAGAGAGGACTCTTTTTCCTTTCTTGTTCGTCTTGCACAGTCTCTCGGAGGGTGATATACGTTTCCCCGTCCTCCTCAATTTTCGTCAGAGGTCTCATGAATATTTTACACATCCAAGGGAAGAGCGACTTGTTATGCAGGGATTTCGAAGCGACGAAGGCCGCTTCATTCGAAGTGAGGACAATCTGGTTCGGTTGACCCCATTCTTTGGAGTAGTTGTCCAAATCGCCTAGTCGAAGAAAATGGTGTCGATTAGGAAAAAAGACTTGGAGAACACTCGTCGTATGCGAGACGTTCGTAGGTAAGAGAGTCAAGATATCTTTGGCATTCCAGTACAGGAATCCTAGATCCACATACGCGTGCACGTAATAGTCATCGTTATATTCCAGTTTGAGCAGCATGGCTTTTGTATTTTTTTTTCCGTTCTCAAGGCGAAACACTCGTCTGATATGAACAAGAGCTCGCTGGCGATCCGTTTATATAGACTCCTCAGAGAGAGAGAGAGAGAGGGAGAGGGGAGGAGGAGGAACAAGGTTGATGAATTCTAAAATAAAAAAAAAATGATAAAACATGAGTGTTTGTGAAGGTCATAGAGAGATGATTATAGAGTTGTTTTATTTTTTATTTTCTCAAAAGAAAAAACCAAAAGGGTCCCATTCCATACGACATGGCCTTTGAGAAGGTGACGGGGTCATGTGTCTACAAAGTTGATAAACTTTAGAATAAAAAAAAAAGCTTTCATCACGTAGCTCTCGAGAAGAAAATGACAGGGGTCTCTAGGAGAAGGTCATAGGTAGTATACAAAAGATGGTTGTTTTTTTTTTCTTTCGTTCCTCTCAATCCCATGACCTTTGAAAAGGTGACGGGGTGTTCTTTAGGAAAAAAATAGAAGGTCATAGAGAGAGAGAGATAGACAAAGTTGATTTTTTTTTCTAGAAGTCAACCGTCACGTCGCCCATCACGTGGTCTTCTCGTATATATAGAGAGGCGAGTGGAAGACAGACTCTATTTCCCAGAGAGAGAGACTGCTGTGCGTATCCATATTTCTACTCAAGATGATAATCCGCGTCTTATATAATGAGTTTGTGAGCATTCGCTGTTATGTGGATGACGGAAGATTGTTTTGGAACGCTACGGACATTTTGCCTCTGATTCATACTTCCAGTAAAAGAACCTGGGACATTCTCTCCGTGTTTTTCGACGAACACCACGTCTTCAGGAAAATAAAAGATCTTGAGAGTCTCGGCAGTTCTCAAGAGGGATATGTCCTCTCCAGCGAAGAAATGTTACATCTGGCCGAAAATAATCCTAAAAATAATCAGCTTCTGGCCTGGGTGTATAGCATTTTAACTCAGCCGCTGGTTCGAGTTGTACCCAATCAACCCGTTTACCGACTGCTCTATCCGGGGGAGAAATTTCCCTTCATCACCCTCTTTAATCTCGGAGTGCGCTACATACCGCCTCATCCAGGCATGACGAATTCTTCTACTTACCCTAAACAATATGCCAGCGCTTATTGCCAGACAGACCCCCGTCAAGAAAAGGTCGTCGAGACTCAAACGGATCCTCTGGTGGTCTCTTTAAATGTCACTAAAGTTATCACCTTCTAAAAAAAGACCACCACCACCCAAAAAAAATTTGCTCCTCCTCCAAATTTTTTTTTATCTTCTCGAAAGAAAAAAAAAAGAAACTTTTCCATCTAGCCTCTTTCTTTCAATCCCTCTTAAGAGAGAGAGGGAGGAGAAAAGAAAGAGAGTTCTGAGGAGGCAAAAGAAATGGGTCTGGAAGGAAACGGGTGCATTGCGAGAAAAAGAGGGTCCTCTTTTCTTTTCTCGAAATGCACCCTTTTCCTTCCAGACCCATTTTTTTTGATCACTTCTTCAAACCAATCTTGGAAAGGTGGGGATACAATAAATTGTGCGTAAAGTCCATTTCGATCAAGACTGGATTTTTTTTTGAAAAGAAAACATAATGTTATATATAGATAGCTAAATCTTTATCATGATATTCTTTAAGAATTTCTTAGCCATTTGTCAAAGAAGGGGACTATAATTGAAGAATTTATGAATTTGGGAACATGTCACCCATGACAAATCTAAAATCTTGGAAGTGGATACTGGAAAGCCCCGCTCTGATTATAATTCTGAGTTCTAGCATGGGACATTTTTTAGATCAATAAGCTAAACTATTTTTCTAGTCTCATATTCTCTCGTGACTAGGGTTTCAGATATGGGTAGAGAGAGACACTGTTCTGAACAGAAACGTGGAATGCTTTTATAGAAAAGTGAAGAGTTGAAAGTGAAAGTCGAAAAACGAAATGGGATCGGCTAGAAAAAATTTCTCAGAGCTCAGAAAAAAAAAAAAAACACTTTTTGTTAATTTTTATCATGTCTTCTAGACATGATAAAAATTAACTCACCCCCCTTTTGTCTGGGAATGTTGTCTCCCACTTTCTAAAAATAGACCATGACTCATCCTTTTAAAGAATACAATTCCAAGAAAAGACTGGGTTCTGGTCTATTTTTAGAAACGGTGAGACAACATACCCAGACAAAAGGGGGATGAGTTAATTTTTATCATGTCTAGAAGACATGATAAAAATTAACAAAAAGCTTTTTTTTTTTTTTTTTTTTTTTTTTTTTTTTTTTTTTTTTTACATCTCAGAATTTTTTTCTCAGCTCTGAAAATATTTTGCCAGCCGATCTCATTTCGTTATCATTTTTTTTATTTTAGAATTCATCAACCTTGTTCCTCCTCCTCCCCTCTCCCCCTCTCTCTCTCTGAGGAGTCTATATAAACGGATCGCCAGCGAGCTCTTGTTCATATCAGACGAGTGTTTCGCCTTGAGAACGGAAAAAAAATACAAAAGCCATGCTGCTCAAACTGGAATATAACGATGACTATTACGTGCACACGTATGTGGATCTAGGATTCCTGTACTGGAATGCCAAAGATATCTTGACTCTCTTGCCTACGAACGTCTCGCATACGACGAGTGTTCTCCAAGTCTTTTTTCCTAATCGACACCATTTTCTTCGACTAGGCGATTTGGACAACTACTCCAAAGAATGGGGTCAACCGAACCAGATTTTCTCACTTCGAATGAAGCGGCCTTCGTCGCTTCGAAATCCCTGCATAACAAGTCGCTCTTCCCTTGGATGTGTAAAATATTCATGAGACCTCTGACGAAAATTGAGGAGGACGGGGAAACGTATATCACCCTCCGAGAGACTGTGCAAGACGAACAAGAAAGGAAAAAGAGTCCTCTCTTTTTCATCACTGAATTCGGGATCCATCATCTCCGCAAAATCATCCAGAGACATCAAGCCTTCGTTGAAAAGTATCAGAAAGAGGACGATGGTGATGGTGATGATGATGATGATGATGATGCGATATGGTCTCCAGTCGCTTAAAGAAGGGGAAACGTTCTCCGCTTTCCCTATTCCATAGACTGGAGAGTTGAATCAGGAGACCAAAAAAATGGGTCTTGGAAGGAATGAGTGCATTTCAAAATGCATTCGATTCCTTCCAAGACCCATTTTTTTGGGCCACTCTCTCCTCCAATCTTGGGAGAGAGAGAGAGAGAGAAAAGAAATTTATCATCTCCTGTCCACGCAAAAAGAAACTATGTATTTTTGTTTTTCTGGATGCGGCCGAATTTGTAGAGGAATCGTCCAGAAACCGGCCCTCAAGCCCATTTTCAGACTATTTCTATACATATTCGGTCATCAAGATGGTCCGGGGACGACTTTGTTTGGACATCATCTCTATATAGATGGTGAAATTAGTATAGCCATTTCTAAAGAATCTCAGAGAAAACTAAAAGCGAGATTGCAAAAAAAGAAATAGCCTCCAGTGAACACAATTCCAACGACAGTGGATAGGAAAAGTGAAGAGTTGAAAGTGAAAGTCGAAAAACGAAATGGGATCGGCTAGGAAAAATTTCTCAGAGCTGAGAAAAAAAATTCTGAGATGTAAAAAAAAAAAAAAAAAAAAAAAAAAAAAAACCTTTTTGTTAATTTTTATCATGTCTTCTAGACATGATAAAAATTAACTCACCCCCCTTTTGTCTGGGAATGTTGTCTCCCACTTTCTAAAAATAGACCATGACTCATCCTTTTAAATTCCAAGAAAAGACTGGGTTCTGGTCTATTTTTAGAAACGGTGAGACAACATACCCAGACAAAAGGGGGATGAGTTAATTTTTATCATGTCTAGAAGACATGATAAAAATTAACAAAAAGAATTTATAATATATATTATGTAATATATATTATATAACATATATTATATAATATATATATTATATAATATATATATTATATAATATATATATATATATTTTTTTTTTTTTTTTTGACTCAGAATTTTTTTTCGGCTCTCAGAAATTTTTCCCAGCCGATCCCATTTTGCTTTTTGACTTTCACTTTCAATTCTTCTCTTTTCTATAAAAGTATTCCACGTTTTTGTTCAGAATAATACGGGCTGTTGAAAAGGCAATATGTCTGGTCATCAAGATGGTCCGGGGACGACTTTGTTTGGACTCCGCCCCCCTCCAAGCCCATTTTAAGTATATTTCTATACAAATTCGGTATAAAATTGTCCGGGGACGACTTTGTCCGGAGACGACTCTATCCGGGGACGACTCTGTTTGGACTCAACCATGACGTCATTTTAATATAGTGGAATGTGTATAGAAATAGTCGGAAAAAGGACTCGAACGCCCGTTTTCAGTATATTCTAATACAAAATTGATTGTCCACAACATAAAAAAAGACATCATTTTTTTCTTGGATGAAGCTCCATTTGTATTAGAATATACTGAAAACCGACTCGAACGCCCGTTTTCAGTATATTCTAATAAAAAATTGGCTGTCCACAACATAAAAAAAAGACATCATTTTTTTCTTGGATGGAGCTCCATTTGTATTGGAATATACTGAAAACCAACGTGAACGCCCGTTTTCAGTATATTCCAATACAAAATTGGCTGTCCACAAAATAAAAAAAAAGACATCAGTTTTTTCTTGGATGGAGCTCCATTTGTATTGAAATATACTGAAAACAACGTGAATGCCGGTTTTCAGTATATTCCAATACAAAATTGGCTGTCCACAAAAAATAAAAAAAAGACATTTTTTTCTTGGATCCAGTTCCATTTGTATTGGAATATACTGAAAACCAACGTGAACGCCCGTTTTCAGTATATTCCAATACAAAATTGGCTGTCCACAAAATAAAAAAAAGACATCATTTTTTTCTTGGATCCAGCTCCACTTGTATTGTAATATACTGAAAACCAACGTGAATGCCCGTTTTCAGTATATTCCAATACAAAATTGGCTGTCCACAACATAAAAAAAAGACATCATTTTTTTCTTGGATCCAGCTCCATTTGTATTGAAATATACTGAAAACCGACGTGAACGCCCGTTTTCAGTATATTCCAATACAAAATTGGCAGTCCACAAAATAAAAAAAAGACATCATTTTTTTCTTGGATCGAGCTCTATTTGTATTGAAATATACTGAAAACCGACTCAAACACCCGTTTTTAGTATATTCCAATACAAATTGGCAGTCCTCAAAATAAAAAAAAAGACATCATTTCTTTGTTGGATCGAGCTCTATTTGTATTGAAATATACTGAAAACCGACTCAAACACCCGTTTTCAGTATATTCCAATACAAATTGGCAGTCCACAAAATAAAAAAAAAGACATCATTTCTTTCTTGGATCGAGCTGTATTTGTATTGAAATATACTGAAAACCGACTCAAACACCCGTTTTTAGTATATTCCAATACAAATTGGCAGTCCTCAAAATAAAAAAAAAGACATCATTTCTTTGTTGGATCGAGCTCTATTTGTATTGAAATATACTGAAAACCGACTCAAACACCCGTTTTCAGTATATTCCAATACAAATTGGCAGTCCACAAAATAAAAAAAAAGACATCATTTCTTTCTTGGATCGAGCTGTATTTGTATTGAAATATACTGAAAACTGACTCAAACACCCGTTTTCAGTATATTCCAATACAAATTGGCTGTCCACAAAATAAAAAAAAAGACATCATTTCTTTCTTGGATCGAGCTCTATTTGTATTGAAATATACTGAAAACCGACTCAAACACCCGTTTTCAGTATATTCCAATACAAATTGGCAGTTCACAAAATAAAAAAAAGACATCATTTCTTTCTTGGACCGAGCTCTATTTGTATTGAAATATACTGAAAATCGACTCAAACACCCGTTTTCTGTATATTCCAATACAAATTGGCTGTCCACAAAATAAAAAAAAAGACATCATTTCTTTCTTGGATCGAGCTCCATTTGTATAGAAATAGCCTAGAAATAAGTTCGAACGCCCGTTTTCAGTATATTGTAATACAAATGAAATGACATGAAAAATGCAAAAAGAGGAAAAGTAGCCTACCTTGACGGAAATTCTATTCCAAAAGGGGAAAACTTGTATCCAGGTTTGCCCACAGCACGGCCGGAACTCAAGCGAAACTCGATAGGTTGAAATCGATCCATTAAATAACATTCTTAAAAAAACAGTAAAGTTTTATTCTATTCCAAAAGGGGAAAACTTGTATCCAGGTGGGCCCACAGCACGGCCGGAACTCAAGCGAAACTCGATAGGTTGAAATCGATCCATTAAATAACATTCTTAACAAACAGTAAAGTTTTATTCACATCGAGTCGGCTGGGAAAAGTTTCTGAAAAATAAATTACCCCCCTTTTTAGTCTGAAAATTTGAAAATTGATGTCTTCAATTTTCGAAAAATTTTCGAAAAATTGAAGACGTCAATTTTCAGACTAAAAGGGGGGTATTTTTTTTTTTTTTTTTTTTTTTTTTTTTCAAGTCAGAGAAATTTTTCTCCGGCTCTCAGAAATTTTTCCGCACTCGACTGGATGAATAAAACATCCCCGTTTCTTTAAGAATGGGCTCACTGTTAACTATTTCAGCATTCGACGTTTCGCGTCCAATAATAACTGCCGGGTGTTCAAGAATGCAGATGCACCTACTAGATTTTCTACAGAGAAGCTTGACTGGATGGAGAGTGGATAACTTTTCCCAAGATTCTCGACTTTGGACCGTCATGAGGTAAAGGCTCTTTTTTTTTTTTTTTTTTTCTTTTAAGAAAATTTATGGATAGATTCATTTCTTTTTGAATAGACCTAGAAAAATAGGACAAAGTTCTTTTCCAAGATTGGATGAGAGAGGGACCCAAAAAAATGGGTCTTGGAAGGAATCGAATGCATTTGCACTCATTCCTTCCAAGACCCATTTTTTTTGGTCTTCTGATTCGTCTCTCTCTCTCTCTCTCTTCTCAGTCCATTTCCATAAATATAGGGAAAGCGGAGAACCTTTCCCTACTTATTTCTAAAAAATCTTTTCTTTATTTTTTTTTCTCCTGAGTTTATGTATATATCAATTCAAATACTTTTGAGAACGGTCATCCCAATTCTCTGTCGTCTTTTCGGTTTCATCGTCCCAACACTCAGTGGACATAGTCTCAGTGGATTTTGGAGCATGGGTCCTCCGTTCATTGTCCCAACACTCAGTGGATATAGTCTTAGTGGATTTTGGAGCATGAGTCGTCCGTTCATCGTCCCAACACTCAGTGGATTTTGTCTTTGGATCCTCTGAAGATATTTTGGGGGTCTCATGAGATTCTTTGGAAGGTTCGTCCCAACAGGCTGCTGGATCGTAATGGGGAATATTTTCAGGTATGTCTCCCCAACCCTCCGTCTTCCTCGAGTTATTGGAGGAAGTTGACGACAAAGAAGAAGAAGTAGAAGAGCCCATCAAGTTTAAAGGCGTATGCTCATCCGGATGTTCCATCACTTGCAAACAGGACAGATTATCCCATTTCTGGATGAGGTTATCGTACGCTTTTGGGGACGGATCCTTCTCTAACTGATCGTAGGCCTTATCAAAAGCTTGCAGAGGATTGTCTGCTTCCTCCTGAATCCTCTCCTCTTTCTCCGTTCCGTCTGGATAGACGTGATTGATATGAAAATCTCCTTCCATAATATGCCATCGATAGTTGCGCACTTTGTTTTCGGCACAATGGAAATATTTCATCCTTTGATGATGTCGGGCACATTTTTCCCGATACTTCCAAATGATTCCATCTGGCACATAAATTTCCGTCACGGGTTTTTGATAATCCAAGGCTTTAGCAAAGAATTTAGCTTTCTGGCATCCCACCACATAAATCGTGGAGAAGCTGTGAGTGAGCGATTGGAGAATGCGTCCTAAATGGTTGTAGGGAATATGACCCTCGTTCCAACGAAGTCCGTGCCGGTTTCTTGTCAGCCAGGCATTTGTCTTTTGGTTTTTTTCACTCAGTTGGTGGAAGGGGTGAGGAGGAGTAAACGTCAACGATCCCACGGTCAAAAAATCTTTTGTCGCATAGCCCAATTCTTTTAAAACGTAGGTAAATTCACCCTTCTTGTGGTTGTAGGACTGGAAACCCTCTAGATCGAGCACGATAAAGTTTTCTGAACACGCCATGGCGATGAATACGGTGATGTCTTTCACAAACAGGAGCAAAAAAGAGAATCGAAAAGGTATATATGTATAACAGGGAAGATCTAGAAAGGGGGGGGGGAAACAATAAAACGTTTTAGAGTCGTCGTCTTGAAAGAGACATTTTTCTTTTCAAAGGGTTAAGAAGTTTCAAAGGTCTTTTTAAATGAAGTTATGATTATTATCATTATTAAAAAAAAACTAAGAATCAAATCGAGTTTATAGATAACCATATTCATAGGACCAAAGAGACTTACCAGCTCAGTTCACGTCTTCTTCTGTTCTATGAAGAAATCTCGCGGAGGACACACACTTTTATACTCGCGCGACATCTGTCGGGATCGCGACCCCATCTAAATGTCAGGGTCATTCCAACCTCTTAAAAGGATCGGAATGAAAGAAACACTTTGATAAAAAATATATTTATGAAAAGATATCTGAGGGTCGTGAGAACATTTTCTCTCCCCACCCCCCGCCTATTTCAAAAAAAAAATAATAAAAAGTCTTTCTTGGATCGCGTCAAGATTACAAAACAACTCACAGGACTTGTTTATCTCGATCTTGTCAGGGTCACCGTTTCACATAAGAAGATGGATGGACCCTGAACTTTAGACATGATAAAAATTAACTCTACCCGCCTTTTGTCTGGGAATAGGGTCTCACCGTTTCTAAAAATAGACCAGATCCCATTCTTGGAATTCTATTCTTTAGGAGAGGAGGAGTGATGGTCTATTTTTAGAAAGTGTGAGACAACATTCCCAGACAAAAGGGGGGTAGAGTTAATTTTTATCATGTCTAAAACATGATAAAAATTAACAAAAAGTTTTTTTTTTTTTTTTTTTTTTTTTTTAAGGCTTAAAAATTTTTCTGAGAGAGCTGAGAAAGATTTTTCCTCCCAATCTTTTTCGACGATGAAAAGGGAAAAACTACTGATCCGATCTCCCTACGCTTTAGGGAAAAAAATACTTATGAAATATTCATGTGTTGAAATTGACTATTCAAATAAGTGACATTTTGTTTCTCATTGGAACTGTTCAACGGCGAGTCCACTCGTCTCATTCTTTGGGGTAGGGGATGAAAGTACAGCGGTTTGTTGAAATCGATGATAGTTTCCTCTTTAGTCGGCGGAACTGTAAATCTATCCCGTCTTAACTCTTCTAATCTCTTTGAAAGTCTTTCTACTTGCTCTGCTAAAGTTTCATCGGTACTCATGATCTCTCTTAGTTTAGGGAAGTCTTGACGTATTGGCTAGAGAACAGAGGGTCTTTTTCTCTCTATACATATATCATGGGGGAGCGTGTGATTTATAAATCCTTGTGAAATCTTTCTACGTCTTGTGTAACTTGGAAGATTCGTCTTGTGTAACTTGGAAAATTCGTCTTCTTCTCGTCGATTGGGCTGGAGTTATAGAAAAGAAATGGGATTGGAAAGAAATCAACATATTACAAAAAAAAGGGACTTTTTTTTTCTATTTTTTTTTCTCTAGGGATTTACATACCATTTCATTCATGAACATTCAAGGGTTCTCTCCAAGACCAAATTTTAGAAGAGGACGCAAAGAGTACACTTGAGGATCCTCTTTCAGGTCTAGGTGAGATAAGGGTTGAGACCAATATTCTTGGGTCTCTAAAGCATCCCAACTTAGACATTTATTATTATTATTATTATTAGAAAGTTCATCCTCCTCCTCCTCCTCCTCATCGTCGCACGAGTTCTCCTGGGGAGATTCTTCCGCCTCCTCTTCGTCTTCGACAGCTTTGCTCTCGGAGGGGTAACAATGTAATTTCCGGAAAACGTAACTACCCTCCATCAAATGGTATCGAAAATTTCTCACCTTGTTCTCGGCACAATGAATCATCTTTTGGAAATATTGGTGTCGCGTGCATTTCGACTTGTTCCGCCACTCGGTTTTCCCTGGGATGTAAAACTCGTAAACTGATCGCTGGCAGAGCTTGCTGAAAAATTCGGCTTTATCGTATCCATTGACGTAGATCACCTCCACATTTTCGGTCAGTATTTTCAGGATTGTAGGAAGATGCTCGTAGGAAAGACGACCCTCGGTCCATTGCAGGCCGTGTCGGTTATTTGTAGTCTGGTTGACCACAGCTTGATTGCGCGACGATAAGTCATCGTAATGGACAGGAGGGAGAAAAATCATGGATCCGCATAAGGTTAAATCGCAAGTGATGTAGCCCAGTTCTTTCAAGATGAAACATATATCTCCCGTCTTTGGATCATAACAGTGAAAGTATTCCATGTCCAGAACAATGTAGGAATCTTTGAGAGGTTTGGCACTCAAAATGTCCATCTTCTTCAATTGAGGAAAAAAAGAAAACAAAATTCTCTCTCTCTCTCTCTCGCTGTGTGTCCTGAAGGAAAAAATGGATAGCGTTCTCTCGCCGTCTCCTCTTTTATATATATAGAGAGAGAAGGTTGCACGTGACAGGTCGTATGAATTCTGGGAAAGGTCACATTCGTATATATATATTTGTTTTTTGAATAATATCGTGCGTATCTCAATACACATCCATCATAATAATAATAAAGGTCACCTTGGAAAGAGAAAACATGGAACTCGTGCTCGACTTTGAAGGTTTCTACGATTCTGAAGGAGCCTTTATTGTGAAAGAATTGGCTTACGTCACATTGGACGGTACTTCTCGAGGGGTATTTGTTTTTAAACCCCCGTTTCCATGGCAAATGCTCACCGAGAAAGAAAAACGAACCGCTGTGTGGGCAAGTGATTATTATCACGGCTTGTCGTGGTACGAAGGAGAAATTCCGTACAGTTATTTTCCATGGGTGTTAACGATGTTGACGGAACCTTTTTCCATGATTTGGGTGCGAGGAGAAATGAAACGGCGGTTTTTAGAGAAATGGTTGCAAAGATCCATTTATTGCATTTAGGGATCGACGCAAGAGATTCTCAAATACAATGGGATCGAACACATGAATTGTCCTAACCATACAAAAGGTTTTTTCCATTGCGCTCTACAAAAAGCAGTTCGGTATCATTATTATTTAAAGACACAGAGAAGAAATTCGCAAGGTCGATCCTGCACAATTCAATCTTGACAGAACTCATTAAAAAAAAAATACATATATCATGTTACTTCTTCAACAGCACAGATGGTTCTGAAGCGAAACTTGGAATTTTGAAATAATAGATCAGGGAGAAATCATTCTTAAAAACAAATGGGTAAAGTCTCGAATCGGCGGGGAGAAAAAAAAATTTCTCAGAGCTGAAATAAAATTCTCTAATGAAAAAAAAAAAAAAAAAAATCTTTTGGTTAACTTTTATCATGTCTTTAGACATGATAAAAATTAATGACCCTCCCTTTTTGTCTGGGAAGGATGTCTCACCCTTTCTAAAAGTAGACCATGACTCATCCTTTCTCTAATGGCAATCATTCCATGAATGAATCACGATTTGTTTTTCAAAAGAGTGAGACAACATTCCCAGACGAAAAGGGAAGGGGGGTCGTTAATTTTTATCATGTCTAAGACATGATAAAAATTAACAAAAAGTTTTTTTTTTTTTTTTTTTTTTTTTTTTTTTTTTGAGTTGTAGAATTTTTCTCAGCTCTGAAAATTTTTTTCCAGCCGACTCGAGACTTTACCATTTATATTTACGAATAGTCTTTGGATTATTTATTTATTTTCTTTTAAAAAGAAAAATTCTGAGCTAGACCTATCTATTGGCTTAACATGCTGGTCATAGAAACAGGCCAGAATCTCATTTTATTTTTCGAGGCACGGGTTCTCCAATCAAAAGGGTTACTATAAAGGGATTGGTTTGAATGCATTTATCTGCAAATGTTGTAGGATTCTGTTGTTGAGAAGGGGGTATTATTATTATTATTATTATTATTATTATTATTATTATTATTATGATTGTGGCAGATTCGTTTTCTACATGGAAGTCTAATCTCCTCCGAAGACCTTTTCTGGGGATCGTCGATAGATGGTTTTTCAATAGGAATCGTTTCCCTCGGATCCTCAAGAGATAGAGGGGGGTCCTGTCTTGAGACATGGAGCGGTCTCTCCTCCTCCTCCTCCTCGAGAAGTCTTGAGAAAGGGAGAGGATTTTCGGTTCCCTTATTCTTGAGGGGTCTTGACAAATTGAGAGGTCCCTCCTCTTCGAAAGTGAGAGAAGTTTTGGTTCCCTTATCCTCGAGGGGTTTTGACAAATCGAGAGGTCCCTCATTTTCGAGGGGTCTTGATAAATGGAGAGGTTTTTCATCTTCGAGGGGGTTTGATAAAGGAAGAGATCCCTCCTTCTCGAGGGGTCTTGATAAATGGAGAGGTTTTTCATCTTCGAGGAGGTTTGACAATGGGAGAGATTTCTCCTTCTCGAGGGGTCTCTCTTCCTCAAGGGGTTTTGAGGAAGGGAGAGGTTTTTCATCCTCGACGGGTTTTGACAAACGGAGAGGAATCTGAACAGGCTTCTCCTCATCCCCATCATTATCGAGGAGGATGAGGATAGGCTTTTGGAAAGGTTTTTTCTTTTTCTTCTGAACAGGCTCCTCTTGATGCTCGGGGAGAGGGATGGGGTAGTTGTTCCACCATTCTATTTTTTCTTGCTCGAGGATTTTTTCAAAAGTCGTAGCTTCTCTATGATGAGACGAAGGAGGAGAGTCCTCGAGAAGAATATAATAGGTATTCTTCCCAGTCTTCTCGATCGAGAGAGGTTCGTGCAAACATTTATGCAACCATTCACTAAAATGAACGAGAATCCCTTTTGTCTTCTCAAGACGATCCATAATCCTATTCATTTGCGAGACGGTTAGAAAGTGGGACGTGTAAAAATATTTGGCTCGTTTCATTAACAAAATTTGTGCATCCAAAGGTGGAATGTCACGAGCCATCAACACGTTTTCGTCGGACAAAAATTCGTCCCGCATCTTTTGATAACTCCCCACGGTATAATAACCCGCACATTTTGAAAAATCGGAGGCTTTCAGGTAAACGACTCCTTGGATGATATAAAAGGAAAGATCAACATATTTATATTTGAAAGGAATACACGTAGTGAGCCGGGGATGCCTCCTCATGATCCACTTGGACAAAAATACTACTTTGGGGCTCTCCCCTTTTATTTATAGAGAGAAAAAGAGTGTGACCTTCCCTTCCCTCCTCCTCCTCTCTCCCTGCTTCCTCTATCTCTGGACGTCCTTGGATTGGAAAGGGTGACTTTGAAAAAAAAAAGAAGGTCATGGTTGGATAATTTTTGTTTATTAAATTATTACTTTCACTTCCTCATTCCCACACACATTCATCTTTTTAAGAAAAGAAAAAGAGGTCATGGAGATAAGATTTCTTGGAAAGAAGAGAGAGAGAAACAAAAAAAAACAAATAAAACGGACGTCATAGAGCCTCTATGTGTGTCTGAGTGTGTCTATATAGATATATAAAAAGACGAGAGTACTGGGCGAGATCATTTCTTTTCCATTGGGAGCCATGTCGCTATTAGACGTTTTTCCAACTCAACGGATTTCGAACGGGGAGGATTTGAAGACGCTAAAGCAAATCTCCAACTTGAAAATTTTTTTGGCGTGTCATTGTGCGACATTTATTCCGCATTTACCACCTCATCAAGCGATCGTTTCTTTCAACCAAGATGTCGAATCCTCCAACCTGCTCGTTCAGAATATATACAGAAATTTATTCGAATCGCAACAAACGAAAGAGGAATCTCCCTTCTCTTGTAATCGGATGGATCGAGCTTTGAGACGGCCCATTCAAACAGACCGGCGATATACAGATCCGCGCACGAGTTTTCGGTGGAAGAATATTTTTCTCACGAAACGATATTTTACGTTTGGAGTGAGAACGACGGCTGAGGACGAAGTTCATATTGTTCAAACCACAGCCGCTCCTCTCGCCTATTACGAATCATCGTCCCCCAATCTGAAGGTAAGAAGTTTTAAAGTCAGCGACAGGATTAAATATAAGAAATATATTCTAAGACCTTTTCAAAACTATGTCGTTCCCCCGAAAACGCAATATCTCATCGTCACAACCCAGAAGAGTCTCTTTCTCGTCGATCGGTGCTCGTACTCGCTTTGGAAACAATTGAAAGAGGAGATTTCTTTCCAATCGCCGATGATGTTTCAAGAAAAAGAAGAAGAAAACCCTCCGCCACCTTTACCCATCCCTTCCTTAGATGATAAGAGGAGCTGGACCAAACCGTCGTCATGGCCCGAAACAAAATCGACCCGGCAACGGAATGAAATTGAAGTCATCACAATTGAAGATGAGGAGGAAGAAAAAAAATTACCTCTTAAAAAACGGTCGACTTACCGGAACCTACCTGGCGTGCAAGATCCGCTTCAGAATCCAGAAGCTTCTTCTTCTTCTTCTTCTTCCCCGACTTGTTCAAACAGGCAACCTCTTTCGGACTCCTCACAGACAGAACTTCTTCTAGTATCCTCTTCTTCTTCTCCTCCTCCTCCTCCAACCTGTCCCGACATCATAGAGGTAGAATGTCAGACGGGTCCACAAGCTTCAAAAAGTCCCGACATCGTAGAGGCAGAATCACAGCCGGGTAAACAAGTTCCAACGGGTCCAGAAATCATGGAGGTAGAATTTCAGCCGGGTAAACAAGTTCCAACGGGTCCAGAAATCATGGAGGTAGAATCGCAGCCGGGTCCAGACATCCTAGATCCCTCCACTCATCCCAAAGAGACTCCAAGTGTTTCAAGACAGCCTTGTGAGGATCCAGCCCTTCCCGTATGGAATGTTTATATGGACTTACAAAATTTGGTGCAACAGGAAGGAGAAGAAAATAATCATACGGATGGGTGGGTCAAAGACTGTTTAGATCATTTAACCTCGAATGAAATTGAACTGGTATGGAATTGCATTTCTGAAATCACATCGGAAATGGGATAAAAACCAAAACAAAAAAAAAAACAATTTTTTTAATAACAAATTGGAGGAGGGTCATGATGTCAATTTTTTAAAAAAAATATTATATAGAGTCCAATCTTGGTGGTTCACTTCAGTTTTCCAGCATGAGGTGATCCACGTTTCCCGAAATATGGATCCCATTTCAAGAGAGATTGTGTAGAGCCTTCACTTCAGTTCTTTTTTTTTCTACCAAGAGGAGAGGGTCCCCAAAGGGCTACCCATGTCCAAAGAGAGAAAGTGTAGAGCGTTCATTTCAGTTTTTTTTCCAAGTTTAGGGGAGGGAGGTCTCAAAATGACACCCCCCATTTTCAAAGAGAGATGGTGTAGAGCGTTCATTTCTGTTTTTTTCCAAAGTTAGGGAGTTTTCAAATGGCTACCCATTTCAGAGAAAGAGAGAGAGAGAGAGAAGGTGTAGAGCGTTCATTTCAGTTTTCCAACATTAGAAGGTCCCAAAATACCTTCTGAATTCAAAGAAAGATCGTGTAGAGCGTTCATTTCCAGTTCTCCAAGATCAGAAGTAGAGGGTCCGCTTTTCCCAAAAGGGCTTTCCGCATTCAGAGACAGCGAAATGCAGACTTCAGTTTTCTCCCTCCCCAAGAATAGAGGGTCCCAAAATGGCTTCCCATTTCAAAGAGAGAGGGAGAGGCGTTCATTTCCATTCTCCAAGATAGGGTCGTCTGCTTTTTCCCAAAATGGCTTCCCAATTCAAAGAGAGAGAGAGAGAGAGAGTAAAAGGGTGTGTAGAGCGGTCGTGTTCATTCTCCAAGATAGGGTCGTCAGCTTTTTCTCAAAATGGCATCTCCCCATTCAAAAAGAGATCGTAACCAATTTTTTCCAGTTTTTTCCAAGATGGGGGGGGAGAAGAAAACCTAGGATGGAATAACACGACACACAGAGAGAAAGAGAAAAAAAAACGCCATCTTGTCATTTTCTGATAGGGTACCGGTGTTCGAATACTTTTGTGACCGACTGTACTTTCGCAAAATCAGCAGCCCGTGGCATTTTTTAGCCGAACTTTAAATCAAACACAAAGAAACTATTCCGCGACCGAGAGAGAGGCACTTGCAGTTCTGTTAGCAGTGCAAAAGTTCCGAGACTATTTTGGAAAGGCGCCGATAACAGTGTACTCTGATCATGCGGCGGTAACTAGATTGTACTCAGGGAAAAATTTATCCCCAAGGTTAATAAGATGGGCACTCAAGCTGCAAGAATATAATCTGGTAATAAAGCATACCCCCGGTAAGGAAAATATCGTAGCAGATGCCCTATCAAGAATTAAAATAGATGAACAAGGGAATACCGTAAAGGTGGCAATGCTCACAGCATGTACAATAAATTCCCGAGAAACTGTAATAACCGAACTGGGTAAGGATCCTGAGTTTGGAAGCATTTATGAGTATTTGAAGGATCCTGAAAATTTTAGCCACCAAGATATTGTGGCGATAAGAAATAGGGCGGCCCATTACGAACTAATAGATGGTCTATTATTTTATACAAAAACTACGAATTCCAACAACGAATTTCGACCTGTTATCCCAGCTAGTCTTAGATTAAATATCCTGCAGGAGCTCCATGACAGCCCTTTAGCTTCTCATGCTGGTATTCGAAAAACTATCCAACGCGTACGCGAGGCAGTCTACTTTCCTAAACTGCAAAAGTTAACAAGGGCGTATGTCCAGTCCTGCCCAACATGTCAAACAGTTAATTATATTAATTTCCGCCCGGCCGGGTTTCTAAATAGTATTAAATCCGAATTTCCAAATGAAATAATTGGCATCGATTTATTGGGCCCTTTCTCAAAAAGTCAGTTAAATGAAAGTCGCTATCTCCTTGTTATGGTTGATCATTTTAGTAAATGGACCGAAATTGTTCCCTTAAAACGAGCCTCCGCGAAATTAGTTACTGATTCTATTTTAAATAAATATATTTTAAAATACGGGGCGCCCCTAAAACTTATATCGGATAATGGTCCTCAATTTGTAAGTAATATATTTGAAGACGTGCCAAAAACTGGGCATACGTCATTTAAAAATGGTCCCGTATCGGCCGCAATCAAATATAGCGAAACGGGTCAATAGAAATATAGTGAAAATTATCCGTAGTTATGTTAAAAATTTTCATAAAAGCTGGGATAACTATGTCAATGAATTTGCTTTCGCCCTTAGGACCGCAAAACATGATACAACGGGCAAAACTCCTGCTGAGTTATTTCTAGGCAGAAAGATTATAACACCGTTAGATAAATTATTTTATGTGCAACAAAGAGCCCCAGAATTTAAAATGGGTGATATAGAAAAACTAATAAAAGAAGCAAAAAAGAATACGGAAGTAGCACAAAGATGACAGAAGCTCTATTATGATTTGAAACGACGGGGAGTAACTTATAAAGTAGGGGATGAAGTTTTAAAAATTAAGCATTCACTTTCTTCAGCACCAGAAGATAAAACTGCCAAATTTTTTCCACGATTTGAAGGACCATATGTTATAGAAAAAATAACTCACGCTGTAGTAGTGTTAAAAGCCAGAAATGGTGAAACCTGTTCCGCAAACATTGATCAAATCAAGCCCTACTTTGATCGTAATAAAATGCAAATATTTTCAGATCTTTTGCAGGATCCGGCACGGCAGACACCGCAGGCACAAGCTCCAGAGGTGGAAAAATGACAAGTACAAGGGCAAGCCAATAAGAGGCAGGAGCAAGTGAAAAGAAAATTGCCCCGCGGAAAAATTGAAGGTAGCAAGAAAAAGAAGCCGTTCCACCGTCCAGAAAAGAGAGTTCACGAACACCCCCAGAATGAAGAAGGGAGAAGGACGACGTATGTGAAGAGAACCAGGAGAAATGACGGCAACTATAACCCGGCTCTAAAACGGAAGATCGACTCATCCGACAGGACTCTCCGCAGTAAATGTAGCCGAACTGCGGAAGGGCCATCAGCGGCGGAGGAAAAGTTACAAGGAAAATTTGAACGGCCAACAACGAGGTCCAAGCAGGAACACGACAGAAGTTTCCCGGTTCCGCCAAGACCAGCTGCCATCAAACGGCCAAGACCACAAGCAGAGGAGAAAAAGAAGGTATTCAAGGGTGACCGAACTGGTGAAAAAAGGAAGCTTCCAGAGGAAAGCACTGAAGGGCGAGCCCGTACAAGAAGGAGGATAAATCACACAACTATCTGCAATACCTTTAAAGACTGGGCCCAGAAAAGGATGTCCGAATATCAGAAAGATAAGTAAAATTTTATGTTACTTTGCAAACTTAAGTTAATCTTTCATTCTTACTGCAAGTGGCAGATTTCAAAAAGTTTTACCTCATGCGAGGTCTACCTTTATCGCCAAAAGGGCGAGAAATGAGTTGTTACCGATTTTCGTATTATGTTTTTAAATTACTCGCGCGTAAAACTAAAGTTGATGTATAATATTGTTGCGTAAAGACTTAAATATTGTAAAATTTATTGTATAAATTTTATTTAAAACATTCTAGCAGGAAAGAAGTTTAGTCTGAAAGACTTTTTGAAATGTAGTATTTCACTGTAGAAAGAATTGGCACTTGCTTTGAAAAGAATAGAAGTTAACAATGTACTACTAATGTATGTTTTCAAATGTGTAAAATTAACGGCATGTTGATATGTTCTTATATACAATGTGAACTGTTATTTTAAATGTTAAGAAATACCGTGATATGGTAAAAGTGAATGTTAAAATTTTTTTATTCGTGTGACTGTAAAAAGACTAAAGCATGGCGAATATGTGTTAAAGGTTGAATGATGTAGTTAGGCTCTCTGACGCTACACTTTAGAGTTAGCCACTTTTAGAATAGTACCTCAGGGTTTAGAGTTGAAATTAGGGTGTGTTAAGAGGTCTTGTTATGTTGAATTTTAACACGTTAGTGTTTTGATTGTAGGAGGAAGTGTGGAACACGTAGACAAAAACACATTCGTGTTTGGTGTTCTTTTACAACACATGTCAAAGAGCACGGGGAGAGATAATTAAAATAGTCATGAATGAAATAAGAATGTTAAGAGAAGTATAATTGTATATGTTACTTGCCATTTCATTGTGTAACATTTCATTAAACTAGTTTTCCTTCCAGATCTCTGGAAGGAACCAGAATTGAATAAAAGCTCCTGTTTAGATGCAGTACAGATGAAAAAAATTGTTGTATATCCTGGGAGCTGCTATTGTAAAAAAAAAAAAAAAAAAAAAAAAAAAAAAAAATTCTTTCTTTTAAATTTCTAGTTTCTAGCGAAGTATGTTTGTAAAAGATTGGCCTCGCGTTAGATTCTAGAGCTAAAAGTTTTCAACAAGGTCGTTTTAGACCTCAGTTTCAAACTAATTAACTCTGGCGGGAAGTATGTAAGGATCTTAAGTTTTACTAACGTTTATTTTATTTTAAATCTTTACTATCACTTCTTATTTTCTACTTCCGGCCAAAATTATAAGCGTTAAGGTTTTTATGCAAAGTTGTCTGGCGAACGCCAAGTATTTAAGTTGTGGCTTTTTGCCAAGCGAGAGAGTGGTGTGGTGGTGTATTTAATTATGGCAAAGCACACTAGGGCTATCTGCCTAAGGGGAGGGATGCCTTTCGTGGAGGACTTTCTAAGGGAAACTGGCTCGTATACACGTTACACATGGGGAAAACCACGAAAACGCCCATGCAGCCAGCCCGTTCGCGGGATTCGAACCTCGGACCGACCTACCAGTATTCAGCGACTTTACCGCTCGGCCGCTGGTGGGCCGCCAAGCGAGAGAGAGGAAGCAGTGAGTTCGAAGCAGGCCGCTTACCTTAGAAGTTACGCAGTTGCTTGTTGCCTTCCAGGCCAGAGGTTTTAATCCTCTTGATAAATTTAAACGTATTGTAGTGTTCACAGTCTCTGTACTACATACGCTTCCTGTTAATATAAGGCCAATCTTCCACGTTTATTATTCTAAAGTTAAATTAGAGTTTAGTTTTATTTTTTATAGTTTTACGTTAGACCCCAAGTGGCGGGTCAGTGTATTCCGAAGTACGGAAGTTATTGTATATAGAGAAAAATAAAGGGTTTTGTATACCCTTCGTCTGTATCCTGTCTACTTACCACAATTAGTGAACATAGCTTTAGTAAGCTCTCTGTTCCGAGTCAGGTCCTTGTATGTTCCCGAAGAAGGTAAGAAGGAACATTGACCCTGATAAGGCAAAGTTATAAACAGATATACTTCTAGTGCGCACTGTAAAGGTTGTAAAACTGCGAAAGATTTTCGTTCAACAGAAAACTATTTAGTATGGAAACGTCTTCACGCGAAAGTGTGTGCAAAAATTCATTCGGGATCATCTGCCAAGATGGAAGTGAAAGGGATGGTTGAAATGTTTTCTCGATCAGAAGAAAAATATGGTGTTCGTTATGTGAACTATATTGGTGATGGTGACTGTAAAACTTATTTAGCACTTTCGAATAATAACACATATAGTGATCCCATTTCTAAAATAGAATGTGTTGGTCATGTTCAAAAAAGAATGGGTACACGTTTAAGAAAATTAAAAAGTGAATTTCGTGGAAAAAAAGCTAAGTGACGGAAAACCTCTTTGTGGTAAAGGTCATCTTACCGATGTCTTGATCGACCAACTTACTACGTGTTAACGTTCCTCGTATTAGAATGGCGCCGACATGGATGACGCAGTTTCGTTTTTTAATATCTTTAATAAATTCAAGACTCTTGGTGTATTTAAATCAAACTGAAGACATTTAATGATATAACATTCACACGTAAACATTTAGTAATAATTCAGCAGTACAGATAAGCATAAAATAGGAATTACAACCGTTACAGGCCAGCTACTCTTTTAGCGACCGAATTCTACGAACGACAAATCTCAAAAGCGTGTTGCCAACGCAGGGCAACGAAAAGGTGGAAATTAATTCGATAGGCGTGGAAGTGAACATACTCCCACCCTATCAGGTTTAGTCCTGATACACAGGCAAAGGTGAAAGTTTATTAACTGGTCACTTGAAAACACCAGTTTTAGTTTTGACAGTGGCTACGTGAACTAAGCCGTCCTTGCCCGGATGGACATCGATGATCCGTCCTATAGGCCAAGCTAGAGGTGGAGATCCATCTTCGATGACAAGAACCACCGTGACAAGAACCACAGACTGATGTGTCTCTGGAAAGGAAGTCAACATATCACCTGTAATAAAATGAGAAGGGTTTAAAACATTAATAGAATCAATATCAGTATCGTTCACGTAAGTAAGTGGACGTGAATTCACAATAGCCTCGATCTGGGTAAGTAGCGTTGACAACTCTTCGTAGGTTAAAAGAGTCTCTTTCAATACTCTTCTCAGATGAAATTTCGTTGAGCGAATGCCGGCTTCCCATATTCCTCCGAAGTGGGGCGAAGCAGGCGGTATAAAATGCCATTCAATAGATGACTTAGTTAGTTCTCGGGAAACCGATTCTGTTGCATACAAGGAAGACCAAATCTGATTTAGTTCTTGTAGTTTTCGGCATGCTCCCACAAAATTGGTGCCGTTGTCACTGTAAATGTGCCGTGGTGAAATGTGCCGTGAAATGAAACGTCTAAGTGCCGTGATAAACGAGACTGCCGTCAGGTCACTGACTGCTTCTATATGCACAGCTTTAGTCGACAAGCAAACAAACAGAGCTATATAGCCTTTCGTTGTTTTAGAACCACGACCCTTATTAAATTTCATGGTAATAGGACCAGCGTAATCCACACCAGATGCGTAAAAGGTCGTTCCAAAGTCACACGATGTTCAGGTAAGTCACCCATCAATTGCGGATTTGAAGCAGCTTTAAGTGGATGACAGATTAAGCAATGGTTGACACAACTGAGGATTAGTTTCGTTCCTCTAATTATCCAGTAAGACTGCCTGATGAGGTGTGATAATAAAGAAGGACCAGCATGAAGGTAAGTAATATGAAGTTCTTTCACTAGTAATTCGCAAAATGTATATCGAGAAAGAAGTATGACAGGATGTTTGATGTTAAATGCTAAAGATGAATTTCGAAGACGTCCTCCCACCCGTAAGAGACATCTTTATCTACGAATGGATATAAAGAACGTAGTTGGCTCTTCTTGGGTAAAGGTTTCTCTTCGTTAATACATTGTAAATCATCTTTGAAATAATGATTCTGAATCCAACGAATAATGAAATTTTCTGCTACTCGAAACTCTAGAAATGTTAGCGGCATAAGGCAGCTGGAGTTAATGCCACTACGTGAAATGTTCTGAGTAACATGATGCTTCTTGCAACTAGTAATAAATCTTTGGCAGTAAGCCAAAATACGAACTATTTTACAACGCGAAGAATAATGCTCGAACAAATTAGCTAATAAATCATTCGATTCACGTATATGAGAAATAAAAACAGGATCAAATCTTTGTTCGGCCTTTACTTCAGTATCATCTTCAGATTTTAATTCATATTTAGGCCATTTTTCCTCTTCCTGACGCAACCATGGTGGACCATTCCACCACAAAGTACAATATAGTAGGAGTTGAGGTTCAATACCACGAGAAGCAATGTCTGCAGGATTCTGTTTAGAGGGAACATGATTCCAATGTTTAATAGGTATCACTTCTATGATTTGAGATGTTCTGTTTGTCACAAAAGTTTTCCACTTACGTGGATGAGCTGATAGCCAAGACAGAACTACCTTGGTATCCGTCCACGCAAAGATTTCAAAATCAAACTTCTTTAAAATGTTCAATAGAGATCGCATTAATCTGGTCAACAAATACGCAGCACAGAATTCTAATCGAGGAATGGATACTTGCTTTATAGGCGCGACTTTAGTCTTTGGTACCAAAAGATTAACCTTAACCGTACCATTGCATTTTTGGCGACAGTAAATGGCTGCCGCATAGGCCTGCGAAGATGCATCAGAAAATCCATGTAGTTGGATAACACTGTCCGTTGTAAGTATTACACATCTCGGAATTTCACAATTATTGATCTGACTGAATGTCTTTTGAAATTTAAACCAATCATATGAGATATGCTGGGGAACAACTGAATCCCAGTCGCCTTTAACTATAGTTTTTGATATAATATTTTAATAAATATAGTGCAAGGAGATAAGAGACCTAAAGGATCGAAAATGCGAGCAGATTCTGCTAATATGCGTCTCTTTGTTATAGGTGCGTTGATGTACAGTGTAGCTTTAAAACTAAAGGTATCAGTAGTTGAATTCCAAAAAAGTCCTAAGACTTTCGAACTCGAATTAGGAGATATCTCAAAATCAGAATTCAATAAACAATGTTCCTTAAATTCAGTTAAGAATTCTACAGAATTTGAATTCCACTTCCTCAAATCAAAACCACGTGCATGTAAAATTGAAGATATTTTCTTGCAGACAGATACTGCATCATGAACTGTATTTGCACCCGACAATAAGTCGTCCATATACATATCATCTTGCAATATACGAGATACATCTGATTCCTCTTTAGACTCTAAAGCTACCTGCTTCAGACATCGAGTTGCTAAAAATGAAGTAGAGGAAAGACCATAAGTAACTGTTTTCAACTTGTACGCACGCATTTCATCACTAGAATTGTATCGCCAAAGTATCAATTGATAATTCTGATCTTCAGGGGCTACCATCACCTGACGATACATATTCTCCACATCGGCTGTGAAAACAATTTTAAGAAATCGAAAATTAATCAAAATCTCAAAAATATCTCTTTGTAATTTCAGACCTACCCCTAAAAGAGAATTCAATGATATACCATTTTCAGATTTACAGGATGCATCAAAAACTACTCTTAATTTTGTCGTTGTGCTAGAAGGTTTAATGACCGCATGATGAGGAAGATAAAACTTTTCTATATCCGATCTGTTAGATAAATCATCATTAATCACAGTCATACGTCCTAACTGTTCATATTCTTGTATGAAATCTTTATACTGTTTTTCAAATTCCGGATTATCTTTGAATTTTCGTTCCATGGAACGCAACCTAGAAATTGCTGCCGGTTTTGAATCACCCAACTTCAAATGCGATTTATAAAATGGAAGTTTTACAACAAATCGCCTATCTGAATTAACAGCATGAGTGTTTTGAAAATGTGATTCACAAAATTGTTCCTCAGGTGTCAGGAATTCCTTTTTTCCAACATCGACAATATCCTCCATTACCCAGCAACGCTTAAGTTCGTAATCAATATTTATATTATCTTCTAACTTTATGAAGTGTGAATTTGCTGTTTTGGGACCTTCCATACTATTTCCGACCTTTTCAGCAATCACCCAACCGAAAATTGTATTTTGAGCTACAGGCTCATTTTTCGAACCATATATTTGGCCACATCTTAAAACGGAGAAAAAATAATCAGCTCCTAAAATCAAATCAATTTCTTTGGGTTGAGCAAAATTCGGATCCGCTAACGGAATAGATTTAATGTATTCTATATGCTTTACATTAATCACTTGTTCCGGCAATGGCAAAGTTAACCTATCCAAAATGTATGCGTTAACATCAATTACTTCATTATTTAACTTTGACTGAATTTTAAAATCAACAGAACCACGAGTTTTGGAAGCTGGCACTCCGCCAATTCCACGCAAAAGTAACCTTTGATTTGTTCTTTTTAATCCTAATCTTCGAACAACTCGTGCAGAAATAAACGAACTTTCACTTCCGGAATCCAGCAATAATTTAATTTCGATAGTTTGGCCACTGGATGAAAATGCGAGTGCGAGAACTGTAGGAAAAATCGCCGAGTTGCAATTTTGAATCGTATTACTGATAACTACCTGACCTTGACCCTCGCATGATTCATTCGAAATTCTCTCTGGAGTGCTTTCGTTTTCATTTGGCGCTGTTAAAAGCTGTACGTTGTTAGCTTTAATATCTTCATGCAACAAACTATTATGTGTTTTTGAATTACACAAATTACACTTTAATTGTGAATTACAGTTTTTGATTAGATGTGAATTTAAACATAAAAAACACAATCCTCGTTTTTTCACAAAGTTCTTTCTAGCAGTAACATCCAAATTCTTAAATTTAACGCATTTATATAACGCATGAAGTCGTTACATTTCGAACATCTAGTATTACTAAATTTAGAATTCTGTAATGTTTCAGAACTAATATTACTATTTTTATGAAAGATGTTAGCTTCTGCTCCTTTATTTATGATAATTTCGAAAGAAGAACACCTTAAATTTAAAAATTCAAAAAATGATTCCAATGTAGGAAAAATCATCTTCCGGTGTTTTCTGTGCCCATAACTTTCGAGTTTCTGAATCTACCTTTTGAAGCAACATAAATATTAACCATGGATCCCTAGACGTTGCTTTGTCACCAAGAGCTTTTAAACCTCTGATAACTTCATCTGAAGTATCAGCTAATTGCCGTAAATTAACATTATCAACCCGTGAAATACATTTTTGATCTATAAATGTTTTAATTAACGATTGTACGATTTGTTTCTTTTTATCGTACCTAGCGAGCAATTTTGCCAATACCTCTTCATAAGAATTATTTGATAACGGTATATGTTTAAGTATAGAAGCTGGTTCATCAGCAAGTGATCCGATTAAATACTGAAATTTCTGTATATTCGATAAAGAAGTATTATGCACTGTTGCAACAAACAAATCTTTAAAATTCATCCAGTCATTAAAGTTACCCGAAAAAATAGGGATATTCAATTTAGGTAACTTAAAGTTACTAATATTAAAATTTCCTGAAACATTTGGCACATTAGCCACATTCAATACATCTAATAAATTTTGATACTGAAGTTTCAAACTAAAATATTTCGATTCAAAATCTTCTATTTCTGACTGTTCTTCTGGTAATTGGGCATCAAATTTATCAAAATCTGAATAAATCCTTTCTAAGCGCTCCAGATGCAAAATTACTTTATTTTTAGATAAATCGGAAGAAATAGTATTCTTAAGCCTTGTGAAGGCCGCTTTTGCCCTACCACGCAATCTAATGACAGTAGCTTGATCCATAATAAGTAATCGAAGTATTCAAGTTCAAAATGAAAATCAATACAAAATAGATATAAAACCTCAAGAATCAAATTTAGATGTAAATCGAAATAAAAATCACTTATCTGTACTTGAACTGCTGACGAATTCCGCCTGAATCTCGCCGCCGTGCCTCCATAAATTTGTTAACGTTCCTCGTATTAGAATGGCGCCGACATGGATGACGCAGTTTCGTTTTTTAATATCCGTAATAAATTCGGTGCTACTTTGGTAGACGGTTGCACGAATTTTTGGCGATTTACGCTGGCGCAATTGTTGGCGCGATTTTTACAAACGTCAGCCATCTTGAAAAAACGCTGTTTTTACGCATAGTAAAGTATTCGAAACTTAAAAAATAAATAAATAAATATCGTTAAAAGTAATGCATTAATTTTTGTTGAAAATGTCGTTTTTTAAGATGGCAGGCAAGTGTAAATAAATACATTTACTATGAATATAAAATACTAAAGTAAGGTTATTATTACTTTCACATAGCAAAGAAGAGAATAAAAACACCTCTATAAAAATATTGGGTCAACGTTTAATTAGATTAAAATATTACTGAAATTGAATATCGAATTAAAAACCATCCTACCAACATTTAAAGAATTAGAATATTATTAAATTTAAATACTTTAAAATACGTTATATAGAATATAATTAACATTAAAACATATGGACAATAATTATCTCAGCAATTTCTGAAAATAGTGTATTAATTTTTTTAACAAAAATTGAAGTATACAATTATAAAATAAAAGAAAAATATGTACTTACATTTTTTGAGTATTTAACCTGTTGTTTATTGATAAGTACCACAAAAAAAAATCAGAATCGTAATTTAGATGACATCTTTGAAGGAATTCGAAGATATAAATTAAATTTTAAAACGGCTCGGAAATGCACAAATTGTCAGTAACCAATCAGGGAGCTGATTACAGCTCGTTAAAGCACAAATATTCTATAACCAATCAGAGAGCTTATTACATCACGGCTAGAATTAAAATTATTTAAAAATTCATACATAATAAAATCTTTTTTAAAAAAATGCAAAATTAAATTATATTTTAATATTTAAGAGCCATAAATAATGTTTAAAACATTAAATTAAATTTATACATATTAAAACGAATTACTTTTAAAGTAAGGTGACGTCATTGATTACATCATCCACAACATAAAATTTCATAAAATATGATAAACAATAAAATTTTATTTCAAATAAAAATGCAAAATTAAATTGATTTTTAATATTTAAAAGCCATAAATAATATTTTGAACGCGGAATTTATGCACAATAAAACGCATTATTTTTTAAATAAAATGACAACAAAGTATCGGTTACCATAAATAACTTATCCAGCAATGGGTTTACCATAAGTTGTATTACTCGCCAAAGGAAAATCGCAAAAAAATCGCCAAAATCCGTGCAACCGTCTACCAAAGTAGCACCATAAATTCAAGACTCTTGGTGTATTTAAATCAAACTGAAGACATTTAATGATATAACATTCACACGTAAACATTTAGTAATAATTCAGCAAGCATAAAATAGGAATTACAACCGTTACAGGCCAGCTACTCTTTTAGCGACCGAATTCTACGAACGAAAAATCTCAAAAGCGTGTTGCCAACGCAGGGCAACGAAAAGGTGGAAATTAATTCGATAGGCGTGGAAGTGAACACTACGTATTATGGTAATGCCATACGAAAACACTGTAACAACTATCGTGATATGCAGAAAACAATATGGGCTATATGGTATCATAAACGCTCGAATGATGACGAAGCAATTCACGATTTTTGTTCAGATGGAGCAGATTCTTGGTGTCAATACAAAAAAGCTTTTTTTACTGGTGCACTGAAAAATTTTAAACATAAAAAATCTGTACCTGTGGCTGTCATGGATTCCATAAAGCCTATTTTTAAAGATTTGTCTCATCCAGACTTGTTAAAAAGGTGTATTGGCGGGCGAACGCAAAATGCGAATGAATCGTTAAATTCATTGATTTGGACATTTTGCCCCAAAACAACAAATTCTGCAAAAAAACATTGTGTAAATTGCAGTAAATTTAGCTGTAGCAAGTTTCAATGATGGAAAATGTGCAATTTTATCTTTGATGAGTGAATTACAATTGACATCTGGTGCTGAAAGCAAAACATTTGCTAAAAAGGCCAATGAACTTCGCTTAAAAATTTGCTAAGCAACGAGCGCTGATTAACAGTTTAGAGGCTGGTATAGCTAAGCGAAGGGACAAAAAGAAACAAGATGAAATGAATAAGCTAAATAAATTAATATTAAAACTTTGAATTGAGTTTTCTCAAAATGTTAAATTTTAAGATTGCGCGCATAATTGCTTTCAAACTATATATGATAAATACATGAAAATTGAATCATATGTGTATTTTTATATTATCTACATGTTAAAACCAAAAAATAACACATTTTGATAAAAAATTTTAAATTTTTGATTAAAAAGTATCAAAATATTTTGATAATTTTTAATTTTGTAAAATTGTTTTACCATTTTATAAATTTAAGTAGTTTTTTTAATATATTCTGGTTTTAAATTAAAGTTAGATATATTCTAAAAGGATTTTGACCAAAAATTGTTTTCTGCATACCTTTTTTTAAATTTTATGATGCGCGCCGTGCTTATTGATTTTTATTTATCTGTTAATCATGAGTATTTTAAATCAACAATTTGAAAATTATTATTGAAGTGAAAGTTTTTATTTTTGAACACAATGTTGAAAAAGGTGTGTGTTTCACATCTATAAGCAAAAAATAGAAATTATTATGATATTATTTGTGTATCAGAAGGTAGCGTTTAGTCGTGTTTAACGTTATTTCGGTTAACACAAAGGTACTGTGCCCCCTTAAGATTCTCTTATCTGTAGGCTTCAAACCTAGATAAGATTCTCTTATCTGTAGGCTTTAAACTAGTTTCTTAGCTGTTTCTTTAAGAATGTAAGAACGTTGTGAGCCAGTGTCAATAAGTACACGTACTTGTAGCTCTTTCCCTTTAGTCTCCAGTTTCACTTGTAACGTTTGAAGCAATATTTCATCAGAAGTGCATAAGTTAGACGAACTAACATCAGACGACAAAGTCTTCTCAAGTTCCTGTACGTCACCTTTCATCTTATTTCCAGGGAGTTCTGGGCGCGTAATAGCAGACCGCACATTGAGTTGAACAGTGTTAAGCGAATTTCGCTTACTGCGCATGCTTGATGATGTACCTTTGGCGCGGGGAGAAATATTGGCGACTAAGCAACCCTACGCTAGCTTATTCGTGATGTCCATGGCTGTCGAGTGTGTTCGAGTGATTCCACAACTGCAATGTTGTGGAACTTTGCTAATTAGTTATTTTAACGTCCATACCGATTGCACTTGCTTATTTTTCTAATATATGTTTCATTTTAATTTGTTAATAACAGTGCATTTAAAATTTGTTAACATATGTTCGTAATAATTCGTTACTTAGATGTAATTTGTTCACATGTTATAATTCAGTAATTGTAAACTGGAGATTCTAGCTTAGTTTGTTAGCGTATATCCGCGCTTTTATTTTCTCATTTTAAAGAATTTAATAACTAGCATTAAGGAATTGTAAAATTCAGTGTTATTTGCAAGCACTTGTTATATTCCTCAGTATTTCTTTATGTATGTACGAATGGAACGTATGGTAAATCTTGAATTGTTTTTATTGCTTAAAAGTATAATGAATAAATTTTCAACTAATATATCCTAAATTTCAGTCTTTTCCTGAAAGAAAATTTGTACAGTTCCAGAGGAATGTGCAGAATTTCATAAGTATTATATCTTACATTTTGAATGCAAACACTGCTTCACATTACTTCGCAATAATTTCAGCTTTCTAGTCGTTTGAGCAGTACATCAAAAAATAGTATTTTAACACAGTAATTAATTTACATTTACATTATACTCTACGGAGTTTTAAACGCCAGATTTGTTTACAATCTGATGGCGGTACATCTACCATATGCCGTATTTATCTTCTTTTCAAATCGCGCCAACATAGTTATTACGCCAAATTCTTTTCTGAGCATGCGCAGTATGAGACATTCGTTTAACACTGTTTAACTCAATGTGCGGTTTGCCATTACGCGTTCTGGCGCCACCATCGAGATAGATAAGGCCTGCGCGCTGAGTTACTACGTCACTGCTAGGGGACCGGTCTTCGCGCAGTTTAGCTTCCTTGCTAAACACCCGTTTTTCTAAACCTATTCTATGAAATTGGTATCTCATACTATAAAATCAGTCTAAAACAAAATTACAAGCGGCAATATAATGTTTTACAAAGCTTATACGAATATGAAATATTTTCATTTTCTTTTGTTAGTATTTATTTTCAAAACAAAATTATTTGAGAATGGTGTGGTGCTTTTAAAAGCAAATCATTTCTTTGAAGAAAAATTGGTTTTAAAATTCAAGTAGCTAAAATTTTTACTTTGATTTTTCTGCACTGTCTTTGTGTCTCTCGTTGATTCTCATCACCGCATCAAATTTTTTTCTTTCACCCACTACTTTAACAAAATGTTTGCCAGTGGGAACACATGTTATCTCTCATTCTATAATTATTGCATATTTTTTATATCTATCATATTAATGTAGCAGGATTATAAAACATCAAACGAATGCAAGAGACTACTTAATATTTAGACTAACATTTAAACGACTTATATCAGTCAGAAAAATTTTCTGAATGTAATAAATTACTAAATAGTCTAGTCTTAAAATTATTTCTTACTTACATATTGTATGTTAATCTGTATTACAGTTAATGTTTTCCTCTTAATGCTACATAATTATTCGACAGAATCTGTAGTTAAATTGAGATAATGTTTATTGCATAGCTCTGAAGACTATTAATATTAAAATTCCAAATAAGACAGGAAAAAAGTTTTTTAAATAAAGTTATACACAATTTTTTTGAAAATATTTTAAAAATATACGAAATACTTAAAAAACTTTTAGAAACTGAAATTTCTTGCAAATATTTGCATCATACCTATTATACTACAAGCGTTACCTCTGTTCTGAAAATATTTTTTCTATTAATATCCACATAAAAAAAATATAAATCCTAACATCATGTTCAAAACTTTTCTGTAAGCAATTTTTTTAACTTAATTTACATAGCTTTTGGTGGTGCCACGTACTCAAATTAAAGATTGTAATTTAAAAGATAATTAAAAAATTGTTTTTAAAATTGCATTGAATTGAATACAATGAAAACAAGTATGTCTACATATGAATTCAATTACTACTGCTTCTTCAATAACTGTTCATTTTTAAAATTTCATTTTGAAGTTTCGCAATTTAATTACCTTAATATGAATCTTACATACATTACTTTAGAAACTTTTCTATCATTCTCAGAAAGATTTATATTGCATAACAAATTTTAAACAAACTGATTGCATGATAATAACATATATAAAAGTGAACAGAATCTATATTAGCTAAACATATGCATTTAAGTTTCATCATGATAAAATGATATTTAACGATTTGCAAAAAACATTGATATTTAAATTTAAGAACACAGTACTTTGTCAAGAATCAAATTTACTCTGCATTTGATATTCTACATATTATGTAATGAAATAAGTGTTATGCTTTTAACCCCTTACGACAGTTATTTCATATAAAATTAGTTTCCAATTAAAATAAATAATCATAAATTTTGCTGACAATTTTTATATTACTAGTGTTAGTAATTATTACAAGAGATGATGCTTCAGATGTCAAAAGTAAACATAAATTCAATTCTTAAAACATAATGGATAAAAAATTACAACTTATAAAACCAACAAAAAGTTTGCTGAGGGTCTCTTAACCGTGACGTCACAAGCCAGTTTCGTTTCAGAGCGCAGGCCTTATCTATCTCGATGGTGACGGTTCTGGGCACATCAAAATCGAATGTTTTTTACTGCAAAGGACACATTTGATGTTGGACTTGCAAAATTTAGAACGATGTCCAATTTTTAAACAGTCAAAACAGGCCTTTTTGTTTTTTAAAATTTCTTGTTTTTCTTGAAGCTTGAGTTTACGTGCAGAAAAGCAATCTTTACTTTCGTGCAATTTATCACAAAATATACAAACATTTTTTCTTTTATTCTCTCTTGTTCCCGCAAACAAATCTGCTGCCGTGGGTGGATTACTAGGAACAGAACGCTGTACTTTTTCCTTCTGAAATTTGTGTTCCTTACCAACAAACCCCTTTGATAAACGAACACGTTCTTCCCCTTAAACTTCAGCTTTCAGGAACAATAATAAATTTTTAAATTTTTCCCTATAAGCATTTTCTTCAGAAGAATCGAATTTGGTGTTAACTATAGGGTTTCTTAACCAAACTCAAAAAATGTCTTCCGGAATACACGATTCTACAAGAGGGAAAAGTATAGCTGAATATGTATCGGATGTTAAGCCTATGGACTCCAAGGCACTATGATGTTATTCTAATTTATCATATTTACGTGTCAATTTTGACACGTAATTTTGACACGTTTTGTGTAAATATCAATTTTGACGTGTCTAACTTTCTTTTTTCTTCGGTAACATTTTTTACAACAAGATTTAAAAGTTCGCGTATATAAAATTCAATTAGTAATTCCTCCCTGCCGAATCTTGATTTTAAACATGCAATAGATTTATCATAATTTTCACATGTCGGTCGGTTACTATCAACAATATCGCGAGCTCTAGAGCCTTCAGTCATACATTTAATTAAATATTGAAATTTATCTTCTTTCACAATATTTTCATCGTCATGTATTCTTTTGAATTGGCTCCAAAAGGCAAGCCAATCTTTAATTTCCCCGTCAAATTTCAAAAGTTCGATCTTCGATAACTTTAACTTTCGTTTTTGAACGGGCGAAGAATCAACAGAACTTTCGGTTTGAGAAATTCTATTTAAATACATTTCTGCGTTTACTTCCACTTTTACGAAATTTTCATTATATTCTTCTATTATCGCGTACTCGTTCTGGTACTTTTTATCGTCTGTATCTTCTAATAATAAAGAGCTTATTTCCTGATCTATTTCAGTTATCTGACAATAAATTCTACGTAGATCTAATGCTCTCTTCTTTAACATTATCTGCCTTTAATAAGTCATTGAAACCATTAAAACATTTTGTGAAGTTAGCTCTTATAGGAGAGCGTTTTTTAATAAGTAATTCCATTTTCAGAATAATAGGTAATTCAAAATAACGTACCTTTAATATCACGTCATACGCTCACCATGTTACGAGACTCTACCTGAATTTTGTTCATTCAGTCGGTACACTCCATTAAAAGAAACGTAAAGAGAAATTATAATTAAGTAATACGGGCAATCCACCCAATTAATTCACTGTAAAATAGGCAACCCACCTTAATTAATTCACTATAAATTCCGCAACAAAAACATATGCTATAAATGACAAAAATAGACTCAGAAGGTTATTGAAGTATAGTCAGTATTTTGTCGAACATCATTTATTTTTTTATCATTATTTTTATTATTATTTATAGCATATCTGCAACCCTTTTAAACATGCTATGAACAAGAGACTGGCAGTAAGCTTGAGAAATCTCTGTACACCACACATGCTTTACTGCTTCAAGAAGTTCTGTAGCTCTAGATGATAACTTCTCCGCAACTTTTTTAACAATACACCCCAGATTCTCTATCGGATTCAAATCAGGGCTGTTACCTGGCCAATCAAACACTTGGATTTGAGTAGACTTCAGATAGGCCTTAACATTCCCTGCCCTGTGACACAGAACCCCATCATTCATGAAAATTGAACACCTGTGAACATCCAAGTGAAGCTTCAACTTGTCATGAACAAATTAGGGTACCCATTGCCGTTCATCGTGGTTTTAGGTGGCACGAAATATACAGCAGCAGTACCAGACGCAGACATTGCACCTCATATCATCTGGCTTGCAGGGTGTTTCACTGTTGCAATCGCATATCTGTCATCATATCTTTTTCCAAATGGGAGGCGAATACATTTTGCACGTGCAGAAAATTGCTGCACACTTGACTCATCGGAAAATAACACTGTACTCCACTGTTGCTCGGTTCAATTCTGATATTGTCTGGAAAAAGTCGTTTCTTTTTCATGTAAGTCTAGGTGTCCTTGCAAGTTTATAGGAAAATAAATTATAATCTATAGTCAAACTTCTTGAAATAGTACTCAAACTGACGTTGGTACCCTTTGCAGCTAGAGCAGCTCTAAATTTATTGCAGGAGGTTGTAGTACATCGAGTGATCATCCTTCTTATCACACGATCATCACCTGCACAAGTGTTTCTTGGGCGGCCGCTTCTCTTAAGATCCGTATAATTTCCCGAAATTTAAGTTTTCTGATAGGTTGATGCATGCCTGTCTTGGTGACATTTGCCTTTTCACGTTCAGAAAAGCCAACTTGCAGGGCTTTTCTGAACGTGCAGGGCCACTATTTTTGCGCGCTTCAACAGTAAGTGAAGGTTTTTTTACACATTACAAGAATTATACAACAGCACTGTGTACACAAAATCCAATAGCGAACTACTGATAAACGAGACCACGTTATATATATAGCAGTAGAAAGCGTTTGATAACGTTATCTAAACAACGCATTAAGTAATGCAATCAGGAGCGAAAATGGTGCATTCTGGCTACTGATACAGGGAAATGGCTACTGATCTTAAACTTTTGCACGTGACCGTATAACTGTTATCATAAGTTTCATGAAAATAAATGTTATTATCATTGTTATCAAATTTTTAATCAATTATAATTATTTGTCCTTGATTTTTTATGTATGGCAATTTTTTTAAATAAAAACAACATTTTTATTTTTCATCCCAATAATTTATTTCTTTTAATAAAAACATTTATTTTCATGAAACTTATGATAACAGTTAAATATAAATGTTATTATTAACCTTTAACATTTAAATGTTGTTTGTATTCATAGGATAGATGCAAGTTATTTACCAATTTAATAATTTTAAAGGAAAATGCATTTATTGGGAACATTGTATTTCATATCTAGTTTTGGCAACAATAAAAGAAAATTCTGAACTTGGATTTGAAAATCAAATGAATGAGAAACTTCTGTTTTATAACAAAAATCCATTTTGGTCAGGATTTACGTCAAATCCGTTTTAAGTGCGCGTCTACATCGTGGAATCAGTAACTATGCAAAATTTCAAGTCAGTCGGATGTATAGTTTCGGAGATCTCGCGATGAGTCAGTGGTATTTCGCTTATATACAGAGAGTTTTGTGGAATTCAAAGGATTTTCAGTACACTAATTGAAATTTACTCAGTATTTGTTTAATGTACTTTAACTGTAAATTTTATTCGGCTAAATCGCAGAATAGGCTGCATCAGTCGATGCTGTGTTTACTTCTTATTCTTGGACACGCCTTTTTATGACGTAATATTGGTTACGCCTCTCCTTAAAAACAAGTTATAAGTATGCTATAGCTTCGTATTTAAAGAAAACTCAAATGAAGTTTTAACTGAGTTGAAATGGTAGGTTTATAATGTTCTGCGCGAGATTTTTTTAATTATAAATCTACTTTTGTGCGGTGTGTGGTAGTGTTAGCATTTAACGCAACGAATTATCTCCAACAAATGTATTATTAAGATACCAAACTATTGAAAACGATCATTACCAAACGATTGAAAATATTGAATGCATGAGTTAAAAATTATAACTGTAACTTCTGAAAATACAGAAAAGAATTCTTTTGCTTAAAGAATGTTTTGATTATTGATGAGTGTGTCAAAATCGGTGCTTACTGCAGAATGGATGAGTATCTGAATCTTGATTTTTTTAATCAGTTGGAGCGAAGAAGCAAAATGCGCGTTATTGAGTGGTGTATGGAGAAAAGTTTGATTGCAATATCGTATAAGTGCCCAATTTATGGAACAAATATGAAACTAGTAGAGAGACGGTTTTGAGACGTATAGACGATTTTGAGTGGTGCGCAATGCCGAGTTTGTGAAACTCTGGGATGTTTTTTTAAGTGAAAATTGATCGATGTGCACATAGGCAAAGCCAATGCTGTGCGCGATGCCGAGTTTTTGCAATTCTGGGATGTTCTTTAAGTGAAAATAGATCGATGTGCACATGGGCAAAGCTAGTGTGGTGCGCAATGCCGAGGTTGTGCGCGATGCCGAGGTTGTGCGCCATGCCGAGTTTGTGCAATTCTGGGATTTTTTTAAGTGAAAATAGATTGATGTGCACATGGGCAAAGCCAATGTGGTGCGCAATGGCGAGGTTGTGCGCGATGCCGAGTTTGTGCAATTCTACAATGTTTTTAAGTGAAAATAGATAAATGTGCAAATGGGCAAGCCAATGTGGTGCGCAATGCCGAGGTTGTGCAATTCTGGGTTGTTTTTTAAGTGAAAATAGATCGATGTGCACATGGGCAAAGCCAATGTGGTGCGCAATGCCGAGGTTGTGCAATTCTGGGATTTTTTTAAGTGAAAATAGATCGATGTGCACATGGGCAAAGCGAGTGTGATGCGCAATGCCGAGTTTGTGCAATTTTGGGATTTTTTAAGTGAAAATAGATCGATGTGTACATGGGCAAAGCCAATGTGGTGCGCAATGCCGAGGTTGTGCGCGATGCCGAGTTTGTGCAATTCTGGGATTTTTTTAAGTGAAAATAGATCAATGTGCACATGGGCAAGCCAATGTGGTGCGCAATGCCGAGGTTGTGCGCGATGCCGAGTTTGTGCAATTCTGGGATGTTTTTTAAGTGAAAATAGATCGATGTGCACATGGGCAAAGCCAATTTGGTGCGCAATGGCGAGTTTGTACAATTCTGGGATTTTTTTAAGTGAAAATAGATCGATGTGCACATGGGCAAAACCAATGTCGTTTTGCTTTTGTTTTTGCTAGAACGCCCCAACCCGCCTGATCACAAAGTGATCTTATGGTCCAAAAAGGGGGCGTCCCATTCACACCAGATTCCGAGTAACTAAATATGTTAGTATAATCAACTAAAGAAAATAATAATTATACATCCAGCAAGGTTGCCATACGACTATATAATTTTTTTTATTTATTAATTTTTTTTAAATGGCTGGATTAACGACACAAGAGGAAAGAAGAAAACCAAAACTAACTAAATGAAGAAAACTGTATTTAGTAAAAATGATAGCATAAAATAAGGAAGGAAAACACACATAAAACACACAACGAAAATATGACATACAGTCACACATATCATCAAAACACGACGAAAAAGACATCCTAAAATAAACACATTGAAAATAAAATGAACTTAGTTAAAAAACCCCATCGCATGTCTATTGCTATTAATAAAGGCCATCAATTTTCTTGCATATAATTTCAAAAAAATCAAAATTCAATAAATCAAAATGTATATCACAAAAACTTCGTCTAATAAAATCAGTCAATTGGCAGTCCACCACGAAGTGTTTGGCATCACCCAAAACATTACAATTTGGACATAGATCATTATCTTGTACATGAAATCTTTTTTAATAATGAGGAAACCTACCATGTCCAATGATAACCTGATTCATATCAATGTCATCATAGATTAAAACTTTATCTGTAATTTCAATAGTAATCAACAAATTATTTTTCTTTGTTGAACTTTTCCACACATCTTTCCATATATTTATATAATATTTCTTCATACTCGTAATGGCAATTTTTCTAGAACCAGAAATTTCCACAATGGGTGCATTAGTTGAAATACATGCCTCCTTGGCCAGACTGTCAGCCCTCTCATTACCAAAAAAACCCACATGGGCTTTAATCCAATGAAAAGAAATCGTAGAACTGATAGATTGCAACAGAAATTTAATATCTATAATAATACAGTTAACATTATCGGGGCAAGAGAGCGACTGGAGCAAAGAAAGACAATCAGTATACAAATTTATAGTAACACATGTTTTAATATTCATTTTAATCCATTTCAAGGCCTTTAATACAGCAATACATTCCGCTTGAAATACTGAATTATAAGAATTCAATCTATATAAACCATAATCAATTTCAACATCATAGAAATATACAACAAAAGCAGCTCCAGTACACCCTCCTAACCCCGAACCATCCGTAAAAATATCATATATTCCAATTTTTGGAATTTCTCTTTTCTCTATCAAACCCATAACTGATTCTATTTACAGGGTGTAATAAATGTACATTAAATTTTTCAAAAACATATTTAGTAATAATATTAGAATCAAAACAAATCATATCAATATTTCCAGAACGTAAAAAATATTTCTTGTAATAAAATTCGTAATAAACTGAGAGGGGAGGCAGTCTGGCCAATACACAAACCACCTCCGTGGGGACTGTCCTAAAGCAGCGAGTAATTGCAAGACCCCAAGCTCTCTGTATAGAATCCAACTTCATCCGGAGCCTCACCAGCTCCCCCGCTTTGGAACCCCAGGCGCCAATTCCATACATCACAATAGGTAATACAACGGCTTTATATAGAACCAATAGTATACCAGATCTCTTAGCAAAAATATCGCCCGCAAAGTTCCTTCTGTAGGCAAGTAAAAGCTGATCTGTTCTTCGCTGCACGTTCTTAAAGTGTTCAACAAAAGTGAGCTTACAGTCCAACACAACACCTAAATATTTCATATTTTCTGTAAATCTAATTCTCATATTATGATACCGAATTCGAGGAGGTCTCACCACACGTCCTCCCCTCGGGAAAAACATAGCTTGTGTCTTATCCATATTAAAATTCAATTTTTCCCCATTACTCCAATTATCAAAAATTGCACAGGTCTCATCAAACAATTTTTCCAGTTTTTCAAGTGAGTCCCCCCTAAACAATGCAACGACGTCATCAGCATAAGCAACAAGTTCCACATTGCCAGAAAATTGACATTGAAGCAATTTATTCATAATCACGTTCCAGAACAGAGGAGCGCTGCAGGAACCTGGCGGGCAGCCTTTACCAATTTTAAAAGTGGATCCATATTTACTTTCCGAAAAGCAATTAAAATACACTCTTCTACTCTTAAAATAGTCCAAAATCAAATAAAAAATATTTCTGGGTATATACAAATCTTGAAGAGTCCCCAATAAAGAGACCCAATCCACGTTATCAAATGCAGAAACGATGTCAAAAGAGACAAGAAGAACGTGCTGGTTAACCCTATGTTCTCTAATATATGAGATAACTCGAAAAAGAGCATCATCGGTACTTCGACCAGGAACAAAACCATATTGACTGTCATGGAAAGAATTATATTTAAAAATATAATGCATCATCCTATTGTTATCAATTTACCAAGAACCTTTCCAAATATCTTTGATAAAGCAATTGGCCTTGATTTTCCTTCGGTCCTGGGAATCAATATGATTTTACTTATCTTCCATGTGCCTGGAAATATGGCATATTTTAAACATGCATTATACAAAGTATTAAAAAATCAGGATATAAATCAAATAAAGTCTTAACAATCACAGAATGAATGCCGTCAATTCCAGGTGCAGCTTTGTCTCTACGACGTCGAATCACTCCAGCAATTTCATCACGAGTAAAACAAAAATCATCATCTTGTAGGGTTTATATTTATTTTAACTAACATTTATTTTAAGTTTAAACTATCTTTCCTGTCAAGCCTTACTTTCCCCTGGAACTGCCAATGCTAGAGTATGTAAATTTTAGTAGAACGCGCAAGGATTCAAATTATCAGCGGAAGTATTCTGAGTTAAATAGAAAGGAAACGAGTTCGAAGGGTGCTTTCTTGCTTCACGAGTGTGGAAGTGGCTAGTTAGAAATTGAAGAACCACGCGTTTCGGCCTGTGTGCTTGTCTCGGCAAATTGTTAATCTTTCAACGTAATATTCAGAGTTTGCTGAATTATCAGCGGTATTGTAAAACGCGGTGAGGTTAGTTACGTTTAGAGAGCCTCGTAGTTAGTTACTTGTTAGTATCTCTTTTTAGTTTCTTATTTTTATTTTACCGCCGGGTCGGCGTAGTTTGTGAGCGTCAAGAGCACGCATTTGTAATTTCTAAAGTTGAATAAAAAGGGACTTAAACCCTTCTCAAGACTCTGTCTAATTTCCAGTTTTCAGCAGTCACCACTTTGTTGCGTGCAGGTTGGAAGCGCGCAACTTTACATTGGCGCCCGAACACTTGTCGAACTGAAATGGCCGAAAATTGGATGGAAGTTACTGGACAACAACAAGAAATGGCAAGCCAATTGGAAGGATTTGGATACCTGGTCCAGACTTTGAGAGCGTCAATCAAGCCAAACGTCAATTTCGACGGAAAAAATTCGGTGGCGGTATTTCTAGAAAGCCTCGACAATTACTTTCAGCTCTACCCTGTGCCTGAAAGACAAAAAGTTGCCATCGCCACATCTGCACTAAGAGGACAGGCCGCGCTATGGTGGAAGAATATAGGCAAATTTTTATTAGGGGAATTTGGAGGCCAGACCTATACATTTGAAAATTTCAAAAAATCGTTATTAAAGGCCTTCCCCATAGTGAAAGATCGAGCAAGGCTAGAAGCCGAACTATACAGTTTCTATCAACGGGATATAGAAGAGTTGATGGACTTTATTCTGCGAAAAATTAAGCTGACGGATATGCTGTATGGGAAGAAATCCGACGCGGAGATTATTGAAATAATCTTACCAAGATTGTTACCTGCTGTTCAAGATTACTTTGAAATTAGAAACCCAAGCACATTGCAGGAGATCTTCGAATTGGCGGTCAAGTTTCAAAATCGCAGAATAGAGGAAAAAGCTAGAGGGGCATCGTATTCTCAAAGTATCCGAAGGCAATCTTCAAATGAGCAGACCAGAAATGCAAACCGCTTTTATGGGGGGAAAGAGCTATCAAGCTAACTCATCGAACCTCGAAGGTCAAGGCCCAAAAAGGAAATTTGAAAACAAACGTCCGCGTACCCAGAAGGCAGAAGTTGAAAGGAAAGCTTTAAACGAGTAGAGGGGCCTGGGAAAGCGAGGGTCCAGACCCCGGAAGTTTTAAAAAAAAACCCTCAAAAAGACACTTAAATACGGTCATCGTAAAGAACTCACATTTACCAATTATACAAGTCCTGGTTGGCGATGTACCAGTAGAAGCCCTCATCGATACAGGAGCAGAAGGTAATTTTATGAGTGATACATTTTTCAAGAAGAATTTTTATAGGTTACGATTATTTAAAAACAAAAACACAAAAATTATAGCGGCGCAAAGAAAAACCTGTCACTGCATCGGGAAATTATCATTAAACATACAGGTAAAAGAGGAAAGCCTCAAAGTATTAATTTTTGTAGTAAAACATTTGCAAAATCCACTTATTTTAGGTATGGAGTTTTTAAGGGCCGCAAGGGCCAAACTCAATTTTCAGGAAAGTTCTATCGTGCTGGAGATGGATCGGAGGGTGGCGGAATCAGTGGAACAGCTGCAAGTCGACCTTAGCGATTTGAATGACCATGAAAGTCAAGCCATCCAGCAAGTGGTGAGTACTTTTTCAAACTTGTTTTCAGACCGGCCTGGTAGCTGTCAAATAGTTACGCATCAGATACAGTTAACTGCCGAAAAACCTTGTAGGACTAAACCTTATCGCTATGATAAACAGAAAGACCTAATTATAGAAGAACATACTCAGGAAATGTTAAAGAACAAAATAATAACGCCCATAAATAGTGAGTACGCGAGTCCAGTCGTGCTATGTAGGAAAAAGAACGAGTTTCCTCCTTCGGATAAAAGGGCTTGGAGGTTTGCTATCGATTACAGAAAACTGAATAGTAATTCTAAATTCCCAGTTTACCCTTTGCCGGTTATAGAGGAAATTATTAGAAAGATCAAATCTACAAGATACATGACTACTTTGGAATTAACGTCTGGATACTATCAAATAGCTATGAGACCCGAAGACATACATAAAACCGCGTTTATAACAAAATCGGGCACTTATGCATTTTTACGCATGCCCTTTGGGTTGTGTGGGGCCCCGTCAACATTCCAGAGAGCTATGGACATTGTTCTAAAGCCTGTCCTAGGAAAATCGACTTTAATCTATCTAGATGATATAATTATAACTTGTAGTACGTTGGAACAACATATTAACCCTTAGCCTGTCGAGTAATTTTCTGCGAATCCTTTAAAACTGTGGCTAGTTTTGGACCGAACTTCCCGTAAAATGTCGCGAAAATAACCCTAAACCTCTGAAAATTGTCAAGCAGTTCTTTTGTTATTTCCCATCCCTCCCAGAATTTTAGATCAATTGTTCCACCTAAAAGAGATTGATTGCACTGTAAACATTAGTAGATGCGAACTGTCAAGAACTTTACGAATGAATAGCTTCTCTCTGACGGACCCTGGGAGTGCTCTAGGGTAATTGTCCACCAAATACTCATCAACATTTCATGAGTAAACGGTATCAGAACTAAAAGGATATTCTTTCATACAAACATCTCATTTTCGAATAAATTGCTTTTAAAATTTGCCTGTTTTAATTTTTAATTTTTATGCATTTTATAACCAAGTTACCCAGATTTCGAAGTCACTGATTTCACTGCAGATCGATTAAATTGCATTATAATTTATTAATAAAATCTGTATTAACTGGTACATGTTTCATTCCTTCTGTGACACTGTTACAACATTTAAATAGCATTATTTATTAGTTCTCTTGAATGTTACATTATTTTCCGATTTTTTTAGCATAAATTAAAAATCTTTAAAACGTTAATCTTTTTCTATATTTTTTATTTGCATGCAAATAATAATTATCTTTTAACAGTTCTATAATTCCTTATAGATATATTCCTTTTTATATTTTTAAGATGTTTAGCATAATATTCGAATAATTATCATAAAAAACGGTGTTTTATGATTTCTGCAAGTTTAATCAACGGAATATGATGTGACTTTTAAAACTGCTTTTTAAAGAAACTGATAGTGAAAAATAAGGTATATTTCAAACCTTAGGCTTCTCTTATGCTCAAATTCGAATCTTTTTCCGAAGGAATGGTGTTTTCTGGAAAATTATTTTTAATTTGTTTGTTTATAGTTGAAAAATTTATAGAAAAGAATTTTTAAACAAATTTAAATATTCACTAACTTTGTGACTTTGTCACTTTGTGACTAAATGTCTAAAATTCAGTGTAAAGGAAAGCATTTTTAAAATTATACGTGGATTGCTGATTTGAAAGAGGATAGGTATTAAATATGACTTATTTAACGAAAACAAAGATTTGGATTATTTAAGGACAGTTGTTTGAATCTCAATGCAAACTATATCAGCTCCAAAATAATACACTCTTCTTTTTAAGGATTGCATTTTTAATGGTATTCTTGCAGAACTTAGAAATTCATGCAGCTTAGAAATTTATTATTAATTGACTGAGTTTATAAATTCTTACTTTTCTGCCACTGAAACACTAAACTTGATGTGAAATAGGATTAAAACATTACTTTTATAACAAGTATTTTCTCACTCCTTTCTTTAGGCCTTCGTGGTGTAATCGTTAGCACATTGGGCGTGTATTCGAGAGGTCCAGGTTCGAGTCCTGGCTAGGGCATTGCACATTTTTCATGTTTCTTGTTTCAAAAATAACCTAATGACTCTTCAGTGGCACTCGAACTAAAAAAGGTGATGCATGATGATTCTTCATCATCCTGATATGGCGATTGGGTACCCCCCTCTTTAAAAGGGAGAGTACATAAGGTATTTTCCCCCTCCTTTCTTTATACCTTCGTGCTGTAATAGTTCGCACACTCGGCGCGTATTTGAGAGGCCCAGGTTCAAGTCCTGGCTAGGGCATTGCACATTTTTCGTTTCTTACTTCAAAAATAACCGAATGACTCTACAAACTGAAAGCTGCAAAGGAATTATGTAACATAATTAATATCACTATGCAATGTTTTATTACACTTTATCTAAGTTATTATGCATGAACTAAACAATGTTGTTGTTTATTAACTCACATAAGTAATATAATCGTTCAATATGGTATCTTTGTATAGAAAAGTAAAGTATTATTGTAAAGAAAGTGTATTGTCGAATGTTTTGTAATAAATAAAGATTGCATTTAATAATTATGATAATGTGTTTAATAAAGGATATGAGTAATTAAATATATATTATGGGATTCATTATCAGGGAGATATTTTTTTTCTAGTGATAATTTTCCCAGTATTCATTTTTTGCAACATTAAGCTCTAAATAAATGTCTTGTTTGAATATAGCATTAAGTATTTACACCAAACTCCTAATCAAAGAAAATGCCATACAAGGAAGGATCATTAACTTTTATTTAGAACAAATATTTTTATTATTTTAATGCTGTTAATAATTAATGTATAAAAAATAAATTAAGTTTACTATAGTGGATTAAATAAGTCTGCTGAACGTTGGTAGTTTGTGACGAGTTTGGGTCCTGGCAACCAAATTGGTTAACTGCTTGAGTCTTTATGATTTTCCTCATACGTAACCTGAATTTAAATCATTTTTATTTAGTTCAATTTCTATTCTTCCTTTCATGACTGAAGCGCGGAAATATCAATTTTTTTTATATTTTTCTATTGCAAATTATATTTCTGTTTTTCAGTACTTTTTCATTGTGAATTGAAACAGTAAAACCTTTAAAATCTTTCTTATTCTCCATTTATGTATTAGCAACAATTATTTTTACAATTATTTTTAAAAATACCTCTACAGTTTTCTTATTTTAATAAATATTATTACAAAATGCATAGCCTATGATTTGATGAATAATTACTTTATTAGTTACACTAAATTTTATCAACTGAATTTGATGTGAGATTTAAAGAAGTTAAATTTAAACAATATTCAGAATTATAAATTAAGGAGATTAAAGTATTTTCATGTATTTTTTATAGAGACAATTACGTCTTCTTTCAAAAAGAGGACTTTCTGTAGGAAACAAGAACAAATTAACCTTACATACGGGAAAAACAAACACGCTGGCATGCCATTCGCCTGGGTTTCAACCGAAAGTAAATCGAACTACAAGTATTCAACAATTCAACAGTCTTTAACTTCTCGTCTACTGATGAGGCTTCGATCATGAGAAAAGTGCAATATTTTTTTTAACATCCTCACAAAATTTCAAACAGTGAGCGTAGAGGGATTCTGACTCTCTTGCTTTCATGTTTCATTTGAAAAGTAAAAGCTGCAGCACTACATGCTAGCAGACTAATACGAGTTTTATGTGAAAATCACTGAGTTAGTATGTAAATTGATTTTAAGCTTCAGAATAATAAGTACACTTGCAAAAACATTCATTGCATTATCGTATTTTCATAAGAGATAATTTTATCACGTTTCTTATAGTAATATTGTATTTTATTATTCTTGGGAAAAATGCCAAAAGAAATACATTGTTGTTTATGTTTTTTTTAAAGCTTTGAGAGAAATTATATAATTTCAAGTCATATTTGTAACGAACGTTATTTATGCATTAACAACGCTTGTTGACTTGAATAATAATGTTACCTCTACACTTAATAATTTGTGTTATAAAAGATGCATTGAATGTGTATCATTTTTAAGAGATATTGAGAATTAATAGAATAAATCATGAAGTGATATACGAGTATAATTTCATTAACTGGATTTTCGAATATAAATTTAAGCTATACTTTTAATGAAGAAAATCGTGGGCATATATACAAAACCTTACTTACGCTGATTAATTTTCTCCCCGCATCATACAGAATCGTACTTCTAATTCGAAAACATTTTGAAATATATCGTATAAATACCATTTATTCTCTAAGGAGCTGTATACGCAATCGAATAGAAAACAGACTCTTTTTGTACATTTTTTAAGTAAATTTATATATAGCTAATAGCCAACGTACTAGTAAATATTAGTGTATATTTTGCCATGAATAAAAAAGTATTAAACAGTTCTCATAATCCAAAGTACTTCAGTATAAGGTGTAAATATTCCCCTTATACTGAAATACTGTTATACTAGAACTGGTACAGTTTTTACAGAGATACTTTTTCTGGGTGTATTTTTTACAAAACTACTTTCTAGGAATATTTTTTCTGGTTTTTTTATTTTGTATGAAGAAGTAGCAGCGGTGAATTCTAAATAAATACCATGATCTAATGTAACATTCTGCTATTCAACTAAACTGCCAAAATTTGTAGTAAAAAGCTCATTAAACAAAAAATTTACCGGGCTAATTTTTATTGTTCACTATTTTAATCCTTATTTATGATATACAAACTGTAATTTAAGACACCATGATTGAGTGAATGTGACCACTGAACACTGGTAGTTCATCAAGATTTAATTCCTGGTATTAGGAGTGTAAAAAATATTTATTTGGGACTTTCATGAGTAACATGCTATGAAATCGCTTTCCTCGTCAGAGTGCGAAATCCAATAATCTCGAATGCTGTCTTTTTCAATACGCCCTGTGAGTAAGACTAATCCAAAAAATTTCTGAAGCTTATCTGATGTAACTGGCGTTCAGTCGCTTTCGTGCTTCCTTTTTCCGCTTATATTTGGTGGCAACTCTAAAATTTGAGAAGCATATCGATTCGTTTCTCTGGTAAACATTTTAAACAATTCATCTGAAAAGTATAATTTAAAAAATCAGTAGCAAGATGAGTTTCCGAAAATTTAGTCTTTATACCAGGATTACCACTAAATGTCAATATGTTAGCTTTGTCATGCTCATTTCGCTGTCTCCATTCAAATAAATTATTAGCCTTGCTTTTGAAGTCATCGGTAACTTTATCTTTATTAAAAGCTATTTATCTTTATTAAAATATATTTCTTCTGTATCTGAAAAGTCCGAATCTGTATCAGCAAAAGTTTCCTCTTCTAAATCTCTTTAGAAACTTATTAATTTCGTTCTGACTGGGACCTTTGACACGAGCTGCCATTATAAGAACTGAATAAGACAGCGAGAAAAAAGGTTACACTGTAATCACGAGAAAAAGCTCTAATGTTTGAAAGAGAGATATCAAATTATTAGCCTTGCTTTTGAAGTCATCGGTAACTTTATCTTTATTAAAAGCTATTTATCTTTATTAAAATATATTTCTTCTGTATCTGAAAAGTCCGAATCTGTATCAGCAAAAGTTTCCTCTTCTAAATCTCTTTAGAAACTTATTAATTTCGTTCTGACTGGGACCTTTGACACGAGGTGCCATTATAAGAACTGAATAAGACAGCGAGAAAAAAGGTTACACTGTAATCACGAGAAAAAGCTCTAATGTTTGAAAGAGAGATATCATCTGTTTTATTTCCAAGTACACTGGCATGAGACGAAACCTACGGTCTTCCAAAGCGTAGCTAACCAGCTAAGAAACGGGAAACAATGCATAGCCAAGTGCTGCTCCGAACAGGAATTTGGACCATCTGGAGAATCTAAAGAAAAACGATTACTCGAAAAGGGGGAGACAGAAAGGCTGGTTGGACAGTTGTACCATAGACGGCTTGAAAGCAAATAATTTTCGCGGTACAATAGTTGTACCAAGAATCTATAGGGGAATAGATACTTTGATTGTACCGCCTGCTTTAGAAAGTTAACGTTACCGTCATATCTCTGGCCAGGGCTGAATTAATTTATGAGATTAAAATATCATGATTAAATAGTTCAGATATCAAATCGCGAAAACATTCACTTGCTACCGATTTCAGGACAATGGCAAGTTTATAACAATTTCAGCAAACGCGATGAAGAAAAGAAATTAACATTTTCGTTTAAATATAAAATATGTGAGATAATAATTATCTATTTTGATATTAACAAAAAAATTTAGTTTCTTCTATTGTCTTCTGATTTTTAAGAAAATAATCGCAAAAGTTAAGATAGTCCCTATATGTTAACAAAGAATTTTTTTCTTAAAGTGTCTCTTATATTGCATTTTCTTTTACTGTGGCAAAGCAAACTAAAGAGGTACGCTTTCGTGAAGAGCTTTCTAAGGGAAACTAGGGTATATCCTAGTTAAACATGGGAAAACTTCCAAAACACCCTTGCATCCAGCCTGTTTGCCGACATTCGAAGCCGGGTCGAACTACCAGGATTCAATGAACTTACCGCTCTGCCACTAGTTCGCCTTTTTACTCAAAGGACTAGATTTCTTTTAGAAAGTAATTTCATTTATGTTTTATTTTTCACCTAATTTAAATACTAGATTTGTTATTATTCTAATAAATTTCAAAAGTTAACGTAATTAGGAAATTTCATTAAGCGTTTAGTTTTCATGATTTCTATTATCTCTTTCCAGTACTACATTTTTATATCTCTCTTTCCAAGAAAAGTGCTGTTTAAAGCGATCCATATGTAAGAAAAAAGTAAGAAACATTGTTTCTACAGAAGCAGTTAAAAGAGTAAGTGAAATGCAGAAAATAGTAAACTTGGAAATTTGCGTATAAAATACGAACAGGGGCATATTTTGACAAATATAAAAATAAATAAAGGAAATATTCAGAACATCACTGCTAAAAATAATTTAATTATTTTGTAAAGAAAGTATATATTTAATAAATGATAACATGAACAGAAACTGCTCAAGAATACCTGCCTATGAAGATGAAGCTATTGTCGGGTGAGGCAAACTCGATGAGGTTCGCAAAACGGATGCCCGTGTGTAGACGCTATCCCGGCGTAATGATTCCGACTTTCGAATCTTTGTAATTTGTAATTAATAACAAAATATGTAGATAAAAGTTGCTGGTTATATGCAAAATGCAAGTATTATAGTAATATAAAAATGCTAAATATTATTCTCATGACATAATTTTGGAAGTCACTGCTTTTGCATTTCTCTTCAACAGATAATTAATATTTTCTGTCTTGAAATATCTGTTGAATATCTATTTTTCTCATAAAACCTGTAGTGTTTCGAATTTTTTTTAGGCTCTCTGTTTTATACTACTAATATGTCGTTGTATTTGGAACTGTAATGGAAAAAAAATATGAAAAGGGGTGCATTACTTTTGCATTTTAACCTTATTTCTTAAGCGTAAATGTTTTCGTACAGCTTTCCTAAAATCACTCCCGATCATATACAAAATCCATACTGTTAAAAATGGTTTACTGGGCTTGATTTACTTTGAATTATCTTTTCAATGAAAGCCACAACCCCGAAATATACCAACTTAACATTTTAAATCTGTTACGAGTTTGAATGTTTTTAGAATGCTGTGAACAAACAGAAACTGTTCTACGAATATCCTTACTTACAGAATATCTTGATAAGCATATCAGTTTTGAATGAAAATATTTTGTAAAAGCCACGAGTATGGCATTTTTATTTAAACGAACATTTGTACGATAATAAATATAAAAAATCTGATGTGTACAGCACATGACTTCCTTGTACAGATTATTAAATTATACGCATTTTTATTCCTTGCATTTCATTTAAACTTAATGGATTGAATTAAATCTACTTCGCCGACAGTGCATAAACCACAATAGAATAAATGCATTCTTTAAAATTCACTCTATTTGTTTACCATAGCGACACTCTGCCGCGAGGTTCACTTAACAGTATTATATTTCGTTCATATTATAACTCAGAAAGCACAAAATTTATATTATTTAAAGAATTATCTAATCGTTGCCACATGTTCTATTCAAATACTATAATAAAGCTAGAACGATGTATAAAAGAAATTAAGAAAACAAAACAAAAAAGAAACTGTTTTTCACAGACGATTGAGTACTTCTCATTGAATTAATTCAGTTCTCACTTCGCGACAAGGCAAAAATACCAAATATCTGTATTAAAAATTACGAAGTAAATCTGAAACACTTATTTCCTCGAAAAAATTCCAGAAAGGATTAAACATGATTTAATTCGCAATAATAAATGAAGGCGTTATCTTTGCTGTTGCGAAGATAAGTTTCTCTAGATTGGCAACAAATCCACTATTCTGCTGTTTCAAATGTAAACAAGCAATGACCACCATCAAAAACATTATTAGGTTTAGCGGCACTTAAACAACTTTAAAATTGTTGATTCTAAAAATATTGCATACAGATTTACTAAAGGCATAAAAACCTTAACCGGAAGATAAGAACAACATAATTCAATCATTTTTAAAGCAAAAAATGTACAATTTACAAACATATAAGAGTAAAGAACCTCAGATCACTGAACCGGGTAACAGAGTGTATATATATATAAATATATTTTTATACGTTTGGTGGGGCCGATTGCAACCAAAATACGCGGTGCACATCTACATGTCTTATATACTAGTTTCGATGGTTTTACCGATCCATCATCCTCAATGCAAAAGCGCAAATGAACGAGATAAGATATAATGAAAATTAGATTGTGAAAATTTGAAAATATAACGCTGATTTTAGTTGTTTGAATTCCAATTTAATGTTTGTTCGGCTTGTTATTATATCTTAATTAAACAAAGCAATGTTGTTACTTATTAGCTTACAATATAATTTATTCAGTAGGGTATTTTTGTAAAGAAAGAGTGTTGCTGTACATTTGGTAAAGTATAAATAAGCATTTCATTTAATAATTATAAAAGTTATTAATTATTTAATAATTAATCATAAGAATATGAATAATTAAATATTTTTTCGGTGATACATTTCCCGGCGATATTTTTTTTCTAGGGATCCCAGCATACATTTTTGAAGCATTATGCTCTAAATAAATGTCCTGTTTGAACATAGCATTTATTGTTGACAAATCTCCAACCAAAGGAAATACCTTACTAGGGAGGATATTCAAACAAAACTTTTTATTAGAATAAATATTTTCGTTATTTTAATACTACTAATAATATACAAACATTAGTTTAAGTTCACTATAGTTGAGTGAATAAGATTGCTAGATTTGGAAGTATGTTGTCGGCAACCGAACAGTTTAGCTACTTGTGGTCTTTATGATTTTCCCGATGCGTAACGTGAATTCAAGCCAATTTTATTTAGAAAATTGCCCACGAAGGTGTTCTCTTAAAGCAGATAACCCATGACTTCTTAAAAACTGTAAAATATAATCTGTGGATATTTTCCGTTATACGATAACACGAAGAAAATGATTTCCTATACGAAACATATGATCAGCGCTGTTATTGCCCGCCGTTTAATTAAATGCATCCATCTTATTCCTTACAATGAATTTTCCTTTTTCAAAGAAAGTTTGATTTCAGTAAAATGTACTATTTACAATGTGTCATTTTATTTTGCTCGTTTTTTATGCAAATATTCAAATTCAGATAGATATTGTGTAATTTCAGAAAGCCAAGTAGTCTCCAAGCGGTAAGATGGCTGAGCACCGGTAAATTCTAGCGGCTGCATGGGAGGTTTAGGGGTTTTTCATAAGTACAATTGATTGTGAATTAACAGTTTTTTTCCCACAAAAAAAATCTACCCTAAAGACTTCCTTTTCCCTTAGACAAATAGGTCCTGTGTGCTTTATCATAATCCAAAATCTTAAGCTTAAAAATCTTTTATCATAGCCGATGATGACGATAAAATATTTTCTATCTGATGTGTCAAGTTAGCATAATTGTATATTTCTAACGAAAATTGTTTGGCTCATGTTACCCTATAATGAAAAAAAGATTCAAATCGGTATTTAGCTTAAGCGGTATTTTCATTATTAATTATATCACGAATTTTATCAATAGTATTCTTAGTATTAATTGCTGGCATGTATTCAAGAATATAATATACACAAAGCTGTGTCTAATGATTACGGCTAATTTTTATATAAAATTATATAGTACAAAAATTTAGGCTCATAGGTCAGCCATACTTGAAAGAGTACTCGTGTATTATAAGAAAAGAGAGAGAGAAATTTAAGAATAAAAAAAATTACCACGAAGTAATATAAAAATGCAATAGAATACAAAATACAAAAGAGTACAATACTATTTCATGTTTTGTGGATATACTTGAAGACAAAAACATGTTTCAGCTGTATTCGTTCATCGGAGAAAAACTTTTCATATGAAGCTATTTTTTTCAAATCTTTCACTATACAAGTAACACAAAAGCAGTATAGGAATTTCTTTTCTTAATACCCAACCGAAGAGCTGAGGGGACGTACAATGATTAACATACAATGGGTACCTTGAATTATTTTGCTTTGCATGCAGTTTCCTTATATATGTAAAACAAAATAAACTTTCACCCATTTTAAGATTTCAAGAACTCACACACAGAGAGAGAGAGAAATATCTATAACAAATTTTATTGCTGTTTGACTGATTGCTTCGAGAACAATAAGTCTTCCAACTCAAGCTTTCAAGCTATTCAAATACGAACACTTCTCAGCAAAGCCATTTGGACCGTATCTGCTTTGTTAAAGAAAACCTTTTGGGGGTAAAATCATCCACTTCATCGGGTTTTTCAAACAAAGCAGTCAGTGGTCCTGTTACTACCTGCTGACCTAGAGAAATTTCTCAGAAACTTTTGTTTGAAAAAAACGAGTTTTATGTTTTTAAGAATTTCCATTCTGACAGCAAGATTCTGTTATTTTTCATATATAGATGAAAAGAAACTAATTTGTTTTTAATAAAGAAGAAAAAAATTAATAAGCTTATTTAAATTTTTTACACAGCACCGAGTAAGCAGACGAAATTTAATTTTCTTTATAAATATTTTTCTCAGGCAATACTTTAGTCTTTTTCAAATTACGAGAATAGCGCGTTAGTGCATGCATTTTCAAATCAGATTTATTTAATTAATATATATGGATATGCCGAACAAGCACACTTTCGCACACATGCACTGTATATTAGTACATACATAAAAATGAAATAAAATTTGAAAACAAGCAATTTAAAAACTACTGTATTGAAAAATTATTGAAAATTTGTTTTTACCTCATTTTTTTTCCGTTATATACATTTACTTCAGTTTTTTTATATGTATTTACTTAATTTTATTTTCTTATATGCATTTACTTAATTTTATTTTCTTATATGCATCTGTTAGTCTTTTTGAAAATTTTTTAGATTTTTTGAGTATAGCAAAGGAAACGAGATCTATCAGCCGAAGGCAATGAATGTCTCCATGGACGACTTTCTAAGTAAAACGTACTCATGTTCATGTTACACATATGGGAAATCACAAAATTCAACCAGTTCGTTTGTTTGGGTTCGAATATGAGTAGAAATAGCGATAATCAGATATCTTAGCCAGGAGGCCATTGATTGGGTTTGTCAGATTTGGAAACCTAATAAATAGTATTTAATAAATATAATATTATTAAACGAATCGGATTTATATAAACCAAATAAAATTCTTATATCGAACACAACTAAAACTCGATATAACTTACTCTGATAAACTGATGTGTAATAACACTGATAAATTAAAATACTAAATGGAATATACATTAAATCTACATAGATAATTTAAAATTTTTTAATGTATTTCGCTGGGAATGTCTGGCCGCAAAATCCTGATTATATATACCCTTATTTTAAGGTTATCAGATATCTGATGGTTTGACTTCAAATTTATTACCTCAAAACACAGGTGACAGGTGACAGGTGACGGAGGACGGGGACGCCTGGTGTTTAACAGAGGTAAACAGGCATATCACAAAGAATCCACAAAATTCAGTAAAATTAATAACTTTATTTCCCTGTTGAAAATTCTCTGAATCTTTTCAAATATAAAAGCACACGCGCCAAGCAGTTTGCTTTAAATAAATATATGCAGCAACGAGAAGATGCGCTTTTGACAGCAACTCGTTTCGAAAATCGAAAATTTTTCTAAATGTAAGAGATTAGTCGCTTAAATTAATTTTTCATTAAAAAAAAAAAAAAAAAATAGAATCGCATATTACTAACAGAATTTTATTGATAATTCAGATTCTGAAAACAAGAACATTGTTGTTATAAAAAACAAAGAAAAAATAAGCAACATATTTCATTCAACGGGGGCCAACTTTGGCGCATTAACTTTTCAACATAAAAATATTTGAAGCATGTTATGGGTAAAGGTTTATTTGATTATGGCAAAGTACTCGATGGTTATTTGCCTAAGGTGAAGGATGCCTTCGTTCGGGGACTGCCTAACGGAAATTGGCTTGCATACATGTTACACATATGGAAAACTAAGAATATCATCCTGGCAACCAGCCCGTTTTCCGGGATTCGAGCCCCGGACAGAACCACCAGTTGTTCCGTTAGACTCCGCTCAGTCGCTGGCGGGCTGTCCGATAACGGAAAAGTTCAAAATTTCATACTAGAGGAAAAGTGCTAGCATAGTTATTGCCATTTCAGTAATGTGAAGAGATTTCAAGAATGTTTAATTATTTTATTTAGCTTATGACAAACTAAATAAAATAATTAAACATTCTTGAAATCGCTTCTCTTAACATACTGGTAGTTTGACCTGCATTCAAACCCCCCGTGAACAAGCTGATTGCATGGTCGTTTTTATGGTTTTAACTTTTTTTAGTGCGAGATTGTTTCCCTTAGAAAATCTGTCACGAAAGCATACCTCCCCTTAGACAGATCGCCTTCACGTGCTTAATAATCTAACAAGCCAAACCGAACACAACCCGAACGAGGACTCGTAGTCAACGCACGTCATCATGAAAAGCTAACTAAAGTTGGCTCATATTCACATTAAACATGGGCAGCAAAAATTTGCTAAAACTGGTATGCAGGCAATCCATTCATCAGGATTTGAACCCGCTTCAAATTATTAGTATTCAACGATTTTACCGCTACTTCGTTGGCGGCCTTTTGTAGTATCTATAAGAAAAGTAATCGCAAAGACCCAATCATTGCGTACCAACGGTTGAATTAAGTTCGGAATTTAAAGAATAACTTTCATTCGTGCTATTGCTGTTAGCATTGACATTTGGACAGATCTTAATTTATTTTAAATTCTTTTAATGTAATTAATTAATTTATATATTTAAATAATTGATCTTCTGACTGTAATTTTTTGTGCGGAGTATATCTAATGCTGTTATCACATCTATAGACGCGCGCGCTTACCCGGGACAATTCCGAGAAACGAGATTTTAGTAGTACGGCTTTAAGCGGCAGGATTCCGAGAAATGTTTCGTCTAGCTAGGAGGAACGTGTCCCGGCTACGAGCAACATTTTAAAACTTTTCCCAAAATGTTCCGGCTGGAGACGTGTTCCTCGAACGTTCAACCAATCAGACGAAAGGTCAGCTTCTGAAGGATCACGGGTATTCTATATGGCGATGGCTTTCACTGTGAAGTGATGGACGGTGGAAATAGAGGCCGATTTAATTATTGCTGTTTTGTTGTAATACAACTGCCTGAGTCATTTTTTAAATGTGTATATATTCATTAAATATATAATCGTGGAAATTTCAGAGTTGACAGTATTTTACGACGTTCTTGCATTTCGGATTTGCTTACAAATTGTTCGTAGCCAAAAGTTCGCCAAATTTGTCGTATTTCGTGCTGATCGTGTATTATAACACTGTTATATAATAGAATTTTATTTCTTAAATTTTGAATAATTTTTTTAAATCCGTTTGTATATGCGCGGCTTTTCTCCTAATTACTTATCTTTTAAATTGTTAACTGCACAATCAGTGACACATTTTAAACAGCATAAAAGATGCATAGAAAAAAAAAAAAAAAAAAGCATAGCTTATGTAATAATGAGAACTCATTAAATTTGTCTATTATTTTCATGTTATTAATGAAATGCTTTTTGGATTATAAATACATTAGAAACTATACTTTTATTGTACATGCTACATATTGAAACATTGAAAATTTATGGATTTATTATTATGCAAGATGAAAAACATTTGTATATACATTCATTAATATAAATCTTATTCATTACATTAATACTAATAAATATATATTAACAACTTCTAAAACATCGCATCTCTCTATCTGTATGTAAATATATGACTTATTAAATGTGTATGTATATATGTATGTATGAATACAAAAATGAACATTGCCAAGAAGTTTATTTGAAGTTACTTTTAATTCAGATAACGATTGTGTAATTGGCAGCAACTATAGTTATCAGTTCTTTGCAAATTATTATGGGTATGTAATAATCAGTTGAAAAATAATTGATGAGTATTTGAGTACTAAAGAGTGTACACATTTTGTTATTGGGTTAATTCATAATTATATCATACGTATGATCTACATAATAAAAACATGACTAATAAATAATAAGAAATGTAACAGCTGTGCATTTATAACATTTGATTACTTAAAACAGCGCACAACTGATTATCACCTTCATGTCTGTTTACATAATTAATTGCACTTTCCAATTAAGTGCACGGGCCTACTAGTGGCCGAAGCGTCGTTGAACACTGGTAGTTCTGTCTCAGGTTAGAATGCCGCGAACGGGCTGGCTACATGACGTTTCCTTGGTTTGCCCCATTTGTAACTGGTATACGAGCCAGTTTTAAAAAATCTTCTACAAAGGGATCCCTCTTGTTGATATCCCTCGAGGCTTTGCGGTAATCACATAAAACCAACTGAGCCCACCAGCGGTAAAGTCGCTGAACACTGGTAGTTCGGTCCGAGGTTCGAATCCCGCGAACGGGCTGGCTGCATGGACGCTTTCGTGGTTTTCCCCCTGTGTAACGTGTATACGAGCCAGTTTCCCTTAGAAAGTCCTCCCCGAAGGCATATCTTCCCTTAGGCAGATAGCCCTAATGTGCTTTGCTGTAATCTCAATAAACCAAACCATAAAACAAACTCATGATGTGAACACCTAATTTCTAGAGTTGGTATAATTAATGTGTTTTAGGTATGTTACCGAGTGTTCTATGGGACAGTAAACAACTCGCACATGTTTGATTGCTCATGTATTCATATGCTTTATTTGATCTTCATTTTGCTGAATAGTATCTGCTGGCTGTGAGGAGGTAAATATCAGCCATATAGATTTTTGTCATTTGAATGGACAGAACAGTAATTATGAGCCATAAAGTTAGTCAGAAAATGCTTTCACCAGGTCACAAATTTTCCAGTGAGCCATCAAATTTTCATTGAAATGCAGACAACAGAAAATACACATAAGCGATGTGTGATAAATAGACTTATCCAGCACATGTTTTTATTCTTAGGTGTATACAGAATTTGGCTATTACTGATGTAATTGATTGCTATAACCAGAAGTGTGTTTATCTTTTACATGAAGTGCCAGAGTGGAGATCAAAGTGATTAACTTGATAGCAATCACCTTTCCATTACCTTCCATTACTAACAATAAAGTTTAAAACGAAAAGCGTGTGAGCAATACAAAACAACACGAAGAAGCGAATGTCACTTGAAAGGAAACGTCACTTTCGCCAATCTGAGCGATAACTGATTCTTGTTTGGCTTTCAGCCTGTTTGCCAAGTGAATATGGTAACCCTATTTCGCCAAAGGCCGTTTCTCAGAACTGTTGCTACAAACGTTTTGTCCCGGAAACAAACAGCTAATGTGATAACGCTTTAACTCTTCCGTACACTAACTGTTTTAATTAATTTACACTCCATTAATTTTAAGAGATTTTATATCGATAGATTTCTTTCCAAAAATGTTTCAAGGATTACATATTTTTTTCTTTAGATTTCAAAACATTTTGGATTTAAAATCTTAATAATAAAATTTTTAAAACAAATATTTCTAGAAATTCCTTCGGCGTATTCATTTATTCCATTTAGTTGAAGTTTCAAGTAGAATATCTTCCTTTCAACATTCATATAATTTTTATATGTCATTTCGCCATTTCTACGGAGTATAGAGCCACACATACGAGTACAAAACTCAGACATGCTGAAAGCACAGTTTTAACATTTAAGAATGTAAAAAGAAGAATATACCATTATAATAACGCGCATTTGAAATACGAAGGCAAACAAGAAAGCTGGTTGCAACATTTTATATTTTTTCCTGACGAATCAGAAATTGTAATCATTTTTCAATACAAAAATAAAATATTCGATTCTATAACATATAGACATAAAGGCGTCCTCCGTACAATTCTTATTTTTTCTTGTTTCTACTAAAATTTGGCAATGTACTATAACAACGTCGGATCCTGTTTGACTTTCATTTGTATAAAGTACCACAAGGCAAACAGTTGTAAAACGATTTATCTTCTTTCGCAAACTTTTAGTCGGCACACAGATAATACATACCTGCTGTCTGACAAAGATACTTCACTCTAAGGACTTTTTCCTAAAATGCTCTTTTCAAAGAGACTTCACAACCTATTAAGACCTTTGTGTCAACTGACAGCCGCCTGCAGAAAGGTAAGGGAAGGAAGACCAGATCGCGTTGTCTAAACACGTCTTAAGCAATCTTCGCGAAATTCGGGATTCGTGTAGTATACACGTCTTAAGCACTTTTCGTGCGATTTGAAATTCGTGTAAAGACGTCTTAAGCATTTTTAAAGAATTCCAAAAACGTTTAAACACTTCTTAAGCAGTTAAAGGATTAAAGATCTAGAAGTTTTTAAATTAGTAAAAGTGGCCGGTCTTACAATTAACGCCTCAAAATGCAAGGTCGCAACTAAAGAACTTAAATATCTGATTTATAAAATTTCGCAAAAGGGTATAGAAACTCAAGATTCAAAAATAAAAGCAATCAAGAATTTCCCACCTCCCAACACCGCCAAGAAACTGTCTTCTTTCCTTGGGTTATGTTCTTATTATCGGTCATTCATAAAAGATTTCGCTAATATTGTTGAACCCCTGTTAGTAATTAAAAGAAAGAAAAGTAAATTCACGTGGACAGAGGAAGCAAATACTGCATTTGAAAGATTAAAAGAAGCGCTCATCAATGCCCCTGTTTTGAAATTCCCGGAGGGGGACGAAAACCTGGAAATTGCAGCAGATGCGTCGGACTATGCTGTGGGTGCGGTTCTTATGCAAAATGGCCATCCTTTGGCATTTTTTAGTAAAACGTTGAACCCTACACAAAGGAATTATACAGCTACAGAGAGAGAAACATTAGCCGTATTAATGGCTGTACACAAATTTCGAGTTTATTTCGGCAAAGCGCCAGTAACAGTCTTTTCGGATCATGCGGCTGTTGGTAGACTTTACTCGGGGAAAAACCTAACGCCCAGGTTAATAAGATGGGCTTTAAAACTTCAAGAATATAATCTCATAATTAAATATAAACCGGGTAAGGAAAACAATGCAGCTGATGCACTTTCTCGTATAAAACTGGACGACGAAGGAAATGAACTCAAATGCGCTGTGTTGACTTCAAAAATTTTAGATTCTAGAGAAACAATTATTGCTGAATTGAAAGCTGATCCTGAATTTGGAAGTATCTATGCATATTTGAAACACCCCGAAAGCTTTGAGCACACAGATATCGATGCGATAAGAAATAGAGCAGAAAACTATGAAATAATAGATAATTTATTATTTTATACGAAAACAACAAACGAAAATCTCGAGTACAAACCAGTTATCCCAGCCTCGCTTCGATTAAGCATTTTGAAGGAATTACACGAGGCGAAAACCGTGGGTCATTTAGGGTCAGAAAGACTTTAAAAAGGGTACGCGAGGCGGTATATTTCCCGCAATTATACAAAATAGTAACTGCATATGTCAGGTCCTGCAATCAATGTCAGTTAATAAATGATATTAATTACAGCCCGGCCGGGTACTTAAATAGCATTTGCGCTACATTTCCGAATGAAATTTTAGGCATAGATCTTCTTGGTCCTTTCCCCCAGAGTAAGTTAAATAAAAATCGTTTTCTTTTAGTAGTTGTAGATCATTTTTCAAAATGGACAGAAATTGTTCCACTTAAACGCGCGTCAGCCAAAACAGTCGCAGATGCATTCTTACACAGATATATTTTAAAATACGGTGCACCGATAAAAGTCATTAGCGATAACGGTAAACAATTTATTAGTCAAATATTTGAAAACATATGCACTGGACTTGGCATACGCCATATCAAAATGGTCCCGTATAGAACATAGGCAAACATAGCAGAAAGAGTTAATAAAAACATTTAAAAATAATTCGCAGTTACGTTAGCACACATCACAAGCGCTGGGATAGCTACATAAATGAGTTAGCTTATGCTTTAAGAACGTCAAATCGCGATACTACGGGAAAAAACCCAGCAGAATTAATTTTAGGCCGAAAGTTAATTACGCCTTTAGATAAATTATTCCTTGTGCAACAAAGAGAGCAAGAATTTAAACAGAAAGATGTGCAAAAACTTATTGACAGGCAAATAAAAGCTCGGATACGGCAAGAAATAGGCAAAAAGTACATTATGATAGAAAACGCCGTGAAGCAGATTTTAAAGTTGGGGATAAAGTGTTGAAGCGGAAATTTTCTTTATCAAGTGCCCCAGACAATTTTACTGCAAAGTTAGCTCCAAAATTTGAAGGCCCCTATGTAATTCAGGAAATCAAAGGAGTCGTATTGTACCTTAAAAACGAGAGAGGGGAAATCTGTAAAGCAGGTGAAAAAATATTATAATCAAAATGATTTTGAAATCCTTAAAAGTTTCTTGCAGGACTCAAGCGTAAAAGAAGTAGAAGGTCCAGAAATAACGTCACCCGTTCCACCACCCAAGAAGCAGAGAACTGAAGAGAGACCTAGCCCTTCTACAACCCAGGCGACGGTACCGAAAAGAAAAACGAAAACTTTCAGACTCCAGCATTTAAGAAAAACAAGAAAGCAAAGCTGCCGCGTAAAGAAACCTTGGTAAAGAGGAAAACACCACTTACAACGTATCGCAGTAGAAATTTTACATCAAGGAGAACGCTCCCAGGGCAGAGATTCAGGTGCAAACAAGGCCGACGTTGTCGAAAATAAAAAGGCAGCAGGAGGAACGAAAAGACCAACACCAACAGAAGAAATTCAAGCATGACACCAGACCGGAGGACGCCAAGTCCAGCCGTCCAGGGGAAAAACGAAAAAGACAGCAACCCGACGACTACTACTCCAAGAGGCCAGCATGCAGAGGACGAAAAAGAAAAATTAACATGGACGACACTCGGAGGTCATTAAGGAGAAGACTGACGTCCATGAAACCTATAACGTGGGAGCAGTTCTGCCAGAAAAGAATGACGGAGTTCCAATCATCGAAAACTCAAAGATAAGTTAAAATGTTCTATAAAATTTTTTTCTTTTGTTCAGAAATGTTATGCGTAAATACGAAGTTCTATGTTTTGACGGAAGTCAATGTGTCTCGGTTGAGACTTAGTTTTGTTTTACTTTATTTAGCTAAGGCAAAAGTATTATTTTCTTTCAGTATAAAATTTAAGAACAAGCAGTTTCTGTTGGTCGAAAGACTAATTCTGTTATGTTAAAGCCAAAATTTGGCCGAAGATAAAAATAACTTCGTATTCTTGTATTAATAAGAACTTTAGTTTCAGTGCCGCCAGCTTGGCGAAGAATGAGTAAAGTAAAAATTTATTTTTCTCTTATTCATTTTATGGTAAATTGTAAAAAATCATATGTATTAGAATTTTGTAAATATACGTAAATACTTGAAAGTTATGTAAAAGTAGAATTTAGTCTAGAAGCATAAAATTTTAGATGCTAAAAGTAAATGCTCAAAAGCAATGAATTCAAATTTAAGTATTAAACTGTAGATAAAATCATGCTTTAGAGCGAAAGCCTGCATGTCTAAAGATGAATGAGGGGGAAGTTAGAATGAATGTGTTTTGTAGGGTTCTCCACCTACACTCGAATTTTAAGAATGTTAAAGTAGCTCATCGAGTTGTAGAATGTCGAGTAAGGTGTGTCTATTTGGTCGTTGAATTCTAACAAATCATTGTGGTTAGGGGAAGTGTTGCAATACTAAAACACGAATATTCCCGTTTGACACCACACATGGTGGAGAGCCAGGGTAAAGTCAAATTCATGTTTGAATACTTGAATGAATGTGAATTAAGCAGTAACGATCAAAAACAAAAACTTATTCAGTGTCAAGAAAGCGTAAATTATAATGTATTTAGAAAGATACTGATACTTATTCCTTCCAGATGCTGGAAGGAAGAGAACAGATTGATTGCTGAAGTCCAGGAAACGTTGCTGTAAGAAGAGAGAGTTAAATAAGTAGCTAGAGAAATTTATTCTACCTTTTTTGAAAAAAACAGTTTTTTTATGTAAACGAGGCTCTTAAAATTTAGTTCAGAATTGTAAAAACCTTTTCAACAGGTCGTTTGTAGGACCTGCTTCCAAGTTTTCCAAATTCTGGCAGCGGCAAATGTAGGGTTTATATTTATTTTAACTAACATTTATTTTAAGTTTAAACTATCTTTCCTGTCAAGCCTTACTTTCCCCTGGAATTGCCAATGCCGGCAGTAGGTGCATCATGTAATTCCTGTAAAATACTGAATCGCAACCTGGCTGGAATGTCTGGCCTTAGTTCGCTACATTTCTGCTCTATTCCTGATGGCCACTATATCCGGATGTTCAAAATTTTACCGCTCCTCCAAGTATGTATAAATATGTCTATACTCTGGATCAGTTTGTAATTCTGCAATAATTGTTTCCCGAGTATCTAATATTTTTTTATGTTAACATGGAACATTTTATTTCTGTACTTTCTCCATCTAATTTTATCGGGGATAAAGCATCTGCTACGATTTTCTCCTTCCCTGGTGTGTGTTTGATAATTAGGTTAATTCTTGCAATTTTAATGCCCATCTTATCAATCGTGGCGACACTACCTCGTCCCACAGCGGCGTGATCAGAAAACACGACTATCGATGCCTAACCAAAATAGACAAAATAAACTTCTGCCCCGCTAAAAGTACTGCCAAAGTGTTTCGTTCACTGGCCGTGTAGTTACGCAGCGTTTGATTTAGAGTTTTTGAAAAATACGCCACGGGCAGCTTATTCTGCGCCAAAATCGCATCTATAGAAATATCCGAAAGTTTCGTCCCGCTCCGGGAATTTTAAAACTGGCGTTTGAATTAGCGCAATTTTCAGTCTCTCAAATGCGGTATTAGCCTCAGCTGTCCATGAAAATCTGGCTTTCTTTCTTTTCAATTGTAAGAGCGGTTCGGCTATCTTCGTGGTCATGTACTTGGCTGATCTTATGTTTCGTATAACTTTTTCAGTGATAGGCTGGTGGTAAACGGAGTACTTAGTTAACTATTTAGCTTTCTGTAGCGATTGCTAGCCTCCAGGCTTTAAAATTTGAGGGAGGCAGAATTTTTTCCTGCAAAGCGCTATTGGGCTAGCATATGGCCTACTCATAAGTTTGATACTTTTATTTTTGAGCGTGTGTTGAATATGTTCTTCTATAATCTTTTCTTTAACACGATCGTATCGATATGACCTGGTTTTCACGGGCTCCTCGCTTTTTAAATTAATTTCTTGCTGTACAATTTGTGTGAGGCCTAGTGTTTCAGAAAATAAATCAGAAAACTTTCTTACTAGCTCTTGCAACTTTCTTCGACTTCCACATGTGTAAGGTGGTTCCACAAATTCCACGTCCATCGACTTTATGTGCAGGGTTAGCGTCTCTTGCTGAATATTAATTTGGGCTCTGCTGTCTTTGAAAGGTTAATACCTCAAATTACTGAAGCTTGTAAATTTCATACTACAAAAAATATAGATTTTGAATCTCGTTCCTTATCTCCAAATAAGGCATCGCTTTACCTATACATGAACAATGTTTGCCCTGCGCTGTAATAACTTTATTATTTTGAACTTTGAATAACTTATAATTCTTTTTAATTGTTTCGAAAAAAATGCTCCGAAAGAAATTTGCTTGCGACCCTGTGTACATTACCTGTGTGCCCTGCATCGAGCAAGACCTCTGTTGGCTCTTCATTTAGTCGAATATGTATAACAGGTAGGAACAATTTTTTTTTATTATTACCGTGTTCAATTGTACATTTGATGGATTTTAAACCTTCCCTCGCTGGTCTAATTATTACACGGGAACAGGCACCTAGGCTGTGTAAGCCTCATCCCGGGTGGAACATATAGATGGTAAACATATCTTTTTGTAGTAGCATAGTAAAAGTGCCGATGCGGAAAAAACAAATTTTCCTTTTGAAAAAGGTTGGTAGTGATGGAGAATAGCAAAGGCAGCACTTGATTATTGTAGTGTTATTTGGATGTGATAGCAATTATTGTCCAACTATGGCATAAAAGTTGAAGAAAAGTCGACGATTGAAGAAGTACGTGCTGCTGATGGAAAGTCCGCAGCTCAAATGACCGAAGTGGAGTTAGTAGCTGGAGCAAAGAACGTGTATGTAAAAGAAGGAAAGGTTTCATAGACGTAATGTAAACTCGTTTGCTAGAGGGAAAATTCACCAAGGGATTTGGCGACGGAACCTGGTGGCGAGAAATTCCCCTTCCGCGATATGTACAGGAAATTGAGAAGCACGTGTTAAGAAGAAACATTTTGTTAAAGAACGTTCTTTAACAAAACGTTTCTTCTTTGACTTTTCGCGATAATTTAAACTTGGATTTTCTCACTTTTTTGTTCAAAATAACTAATCCATTAATTAATTTATTGCGCGAAAAATTTTCTTCTTTTCCTTTGAAGTTTAAAGAAATTTAAAATGATATTCGTTGTATGAACTCTTGATAAACGTGACCTTCGACGACGGCTTCGAGTTTTCGCAACAGATATTTCGCGCCTGTTTCCCTCTACGTTGGGACGGAGCCACTACTGCTGCGGGGAAATTTTCTTTCTTAATACATATTCTTTGGCTGGAGTACAGTCCATCGTGGGCGTGGCTTAAAAAGCAGAGCAACAGGATTGGATGGAAGAGGGGAGGTGGTCATGACATAGAAATTCAGGCATTGAATCGGGGGAGTGTTAGACTGTTTTCAGTAACCATACTTTTAGAAGGGATAGCTGAAGGTTCACGGGTGTTTGCACACTTTTGTCAGACACCTAGGCTGGTAGCCGCATCCTGTGTGTAACTCGTGCGAAAAAGAACATATCGTCCCTAACACATCATGGCAAATTTAGATGAAAGAAAAATTCTGTGAGATTGTGTGATGAGCTTCTCGCATATACAGATCGGTAGGTCAATTCAATCTCTCAGGACAGGACAGGAAAAAGTGCAGGGGACACCACGACATCGTCATAGACAAAAATGGTATTGCCCCACTGCACTAACCTTTTCTGGCATTTATTAAGACAAAAGATTACAAGTCATTACATTACGCAGTTGACATAATAAATTACATTAAAGTAAAAAGTTATTTACATAGGAAGAACAATTATAAAGATAAACTGGGGTACAGGTAATCGAGGTACAGATATATTGGTATACAGGAATCAATATGGAGATAACATGTTACAATTAATTAGGTGTTGCAGTTTGACATTTGTTGGTGTGCTTGGAGGAATGCCTTAGCATATGGGAAGATGGATGTGATGTGAGTTATAATGCTATGTTATTTTTGTGTTGGTGGTATCATTGTGTGATTGTGTACAGATTTTCCAGAGTTTACTTTGCACAGAGTTCATTATGCATAGAGTTCAATGTGCACAGAATTGTGCGCAGCAGCATGGAGAGCACTTTGTATAATGGGCATCAGATAATAGTGTAAAGTTCAAAGTACTGCGCTTTGGTAGTTTGAAGGCACTGGTAGTTGATAATTATCACTCACATAAATAGTGATGACTTAGGATAGGAGCACTCCCTGTTGAATATCATATTTGAATCATATGAGTACCTTAGATTGTTTCCATGGAAAGTTAAATGGTGAAGCTGCAGATTAGATGTCGTTCTTCAGTGGAAGTGAGCAAACAGTCATGATTCTTTGGACAGCTGTGTGGTGGCACTTCGATTGCTAAGTATTCATCATTACGTCCGTTTTGTTATTTATGAGTGGCATAGTTCTCTACCTTGTTGTTGTAGCTTGTCTATGATTAGTTTAATGTTTTTGTAGGTGTGTTGATGGTTGATTAGGAATGTTTTAAATTCCATTCCCATTTGAGTAGGGTGTTTGACGTGTAGGTTGGCGGTTAGTGGGCAATGAAAGACATAATGGTCAGGGTCGCCTTTTTCCCCACATACGCACAAATCAGTAGAAGTAAAATTTCTTTCCAAGAAATATGTAGGGAAAGGGCCGTGACCTGAGATATATTGTGTCAAGAAATAGTTGGATACTGTGCATGTATCGTCTATCTTCGGTATAAAGCTGCAGGTACGTCGTCCTGTTGTACCATTTTCCCAGTCTTGCTGCCATGTCTCAGTTGCAAGTTGTTTGAGCTTTGATTTTAATGCCGATTGTGGCCAGGGGATGTTTATACCGTCACCGACTTGATCAAGTGCTGCCTGTTTTGCAAGGAAGTCCGCCCTCTCATTGCCTTCGCAATTATTATGGCCTTTGGTCCATGAGAGAATGAACTGCTTATTACTTGTCCTTATGGTCTTCTGGATGTCCTGTCCTATTGGTGAGTTGGTGTAGAAGCTTTGAATAGCTTGTATAGATGACTGACTGTCTGTCACGATATGAATGGTGTCTGTTGGGTCTCGTAGCAGGTGGTTGATGGCGAGGCGAATAGCGGTTAATTCGGCCTGGTAGACACTGTTATTTGATCTCAGGTGTCCCTGCCATTCCGAGTGAACTGATGCTGGTGCTGATTGAGGTGTACTGGTGTTGATGCAGATTGTTGCTGCACAGCTCACTTTAATGTCAATTATGGATCCATCTGTGAAAGCTGTTATATTGGTGTTAGGAGGAGGTTGGTTGAAGTTGCAGTGGAGGTTACGGAGTTTGAAGGCTGGATGTGTCTGGTATTTTTGGGGTTTTTCTTCATATTCATCAGGGTGGAACATGGTATCTGCGAATTTTGCTGGTTTTCTTAGCTGTAATACTATTGTCGAGATTGCTTTTACTGGAGTTTCTATTGGTAGGGGAATAACTCCGGCGAGTGTTTGCAGGGCGTTTGTTGAAGTTGTGACATATGCTCTTGTTATGTTGAGTAGGAATGGTCGCTGAATTGAATTTAATAATCTTCTTTTGCGCTCTGTCATTGGAAATGCCCATATTGCTCCTGCATAGGTGATGATTTTGTTGATTACAGTTTTGAGTAATATTTTCATGATTTTGCTGTTGAGGCCCCAGGAGTAACCTCTCATAGTCTTTAGGGATTGAGCAATTTTGGTGGTGGTGAGTTTCTTCTGTTGAAGGTGTTCGATCCAGTTGAACTTATGGTCGATAATTAAGCCAAGGTATTTTATGGACTTATCACATTTGATTTTGTTGTTGCCTATTTTCAGAATTGGGTATCTGGTGATGGAGCGTTCAAGCTTGTGAATAATCAGGGCTTGGCTTTTAGAGTGAGAGATTTGCAGTTTAATCCTGTGGCACAGCTGGTTTAAGATGTCAAGCGTAACGTTGCAATTTTCTTGGAGATGGTCGCAGGTGGAGCCTTTGACGATAAAAGCAACATCATCGGCAAAGGCCACAATTTTGGTGTGCTCCGGCCAGGTGTGGTCAATAATGTGATTGAAGGTGACATTCCAGAGGTCCGCACTCATACATGATCCTTGTGGGCATCCTCTAGATTGATTTCTGTAGATGGTTGAGTTGTTGTAAATGACGATGCTTTTCCTATTGTCGAGGTAAGAAGTTATTAATTGGTAAAGATTTTTGGGACAGTCAATCTCTCTGAGGGCCTGTTTTATGGCTGGCCACCAGAGAGAGTAGAAAGCATTTTGGAGGTCCAGGCATAGAAGTGCAGAATACATTTGGTGTTGTTTATTCTTTGAGATCTCTGAGAGTGCAGAGTCAATTGCGTGAGTAGTGGATCTATGAGGTTTGAATCCGAACTGATACTTGCTGATTTTGTTATTTTTATAGAGGTGATACTTGACTCTTGTAATTGTCAGTCGCTCTAGTAATTTGCTCATTGCTGGTAGTAGGTTGATCGGACGGTATGAGCGCGGATCCTCTGGGTTTCTATTCTTCTTGGAAAAGAAGACTATTTGACCGATCTTAAAGCAGTCTGGAAAACATTTGTATTCCAGGCACTTGTTGTAGAGGGTTAGTAGAAGATTTGGAGTTCCCCTGCATATGATTTTTAGAATTTTGTTCGGTATGCTATTAAGGCCAGGGGCTTTCTTATTATTTAAGGATTTGACGTGTTTCCGCAATTCATGTTTAGTAAATGGGATGTCGTCAGGGGTGGAGGGGAGATTGTCGTTAGCTCTCATTTGTGCTTGTTCAGGGGTGTCTTGATTGCTGTCATCTTTAAGGAAGACTTCATCCATTATTGCATTGAGGGTGTCCAGCGTGGTATCTGCATTGTTATTTTGTTGGATTTGATGCGTAGCATGTATTTGCGTAGGTCTAAATATTTTTGATGTGGCCATTTTATAGAGGGTGCCATAGGTGTCTTGATTGGTAGTGCAGTATTTGATCCATGATTGAAATTTAGCTGTAATTATCATTTTCTTGTATACTGCCCGTAGTTTATTATACTCAATCCATGCTGATTTTCGCTCTTCCTCTGTGGTGCGCGTTTTCATACGTCTTCTGAGGGCTCTTGTTTTTGTGTCTTGCAGCTCGCAGATCTTTTGTCCACCAATTGGCTCTTGTAGACTATGTGATGTATGGGTGACGCCAACCAACAAGATGTATAGAGGGCGCTAACTCTCAGTCTGGAGAGGCGCCAAAAGTTTAGTTTCCAAGAGGGAGACCGACAAAGAGGTCATACGGAAGGCTCGTGGGAGCCATTAATGAAACCGAAATTCACTTTTATTACTATATATATTTCAGTTATTAGTATTGTAGTTTAGTATTACTTTTGTGTTTGTAAAATAAATGTTTAAAAATACAAGAAGGTGAAGTTATTTCTCTATGAGGCGGTGGATAAAGAACGGGATGATATCACACGCTCTCTTTCGAGAACCAGAGCTTTATATGACGGTAGAGAAACTTCAAGAGAAGCAGGTAGGAAGCTTTTGATCTTATTTACTCAAAGTATAGATGTATTGAAGATATATATATATATGTGTAAGATATATATAAATTAAAATGTATAAGAATACTAAGAAAGAAGATTTAGTAAACCTTCTTGGTGAAATTGAAGATACACAAACTGTTGGTTTAACAGTGGTTCAACTAAAAGGTAAAATTGAGGACAGTAAAATATTTAAAGATGATCCAGAATTTGTAATTGGATTATTAAACTCAATAGTTGAGGAAAGAAAAATAGTTGAGGAAAGAAAAATTAGAGAAGAAAATGAAATAAAAGCTGCTAGGGATACACAGTTAGCCTTAGAAGCTCAAAAGGTTGAACTTGAAAAATTAAAATTAGCGCAGCTAGAGAAAGAATTAGAATTAGAAAAAGTTAGAAGTCAGCATACAGTTAAAGATGGATCTCGCGCAGATAAAGGCATGATTACAGGTTCGGGAAATTATTTAGAAAATTTGATAAAGAGTGTTAAAACGTTAACTATTCCTGTTCCGGGAAGATCGGAAAATTTCAATTTGTTTTTTCAAACATTAGAGAGAGCATTCACAACTAAAAATGTACCACAGGAGCTCAAATCCGAAATTTTGATTAACATTTTAGGGGATAAGGCAACTAATATATTATTTTACACTAATGATGAAGAACTAAAATCTTATGAAACCATTAAAAAACTAGTATTAAAAGAATATCAGCCAACTGCTTATGAATGTTTAATGAATTTCCGAAGAGCACGACGCGATCCTAAAGAGTCACATGTTCAGTTCGCTTCTAGACTGTCTGCAAATTTCCAGTATTACTGTCAGTTACGTGAAGTTAATGACTTTGATGCACTTTGTCAACTAATGATTTCCGACAAACTTTTCCAAACGTTAGACAAAGAAACGGCAACTTACATTAATATTAAAACAGGAGAAAATTGGTTAAAACCTAAGGATTTAGCTAAAGAAGTTGACTTGTATTTTGTAAACAAAGGCAAATCGTTAAACGAAACCACTTTTAACACTAATGAAAACATAGATAAATCGTCCCACTCTTCAAGAGAATCGAAATATATTCCGCCTCATATGAGAAGCAACACAAATAAAAATAAATATCCACCCAAAGACTGTTACATATGTGGAAAATTAACGCATCTCGCTAAATCTTGTCCACAAAGAAACAAATCGGTAACACAAAACCCTCCTCTAAAAAAAGAAACACCAGAGAAAAATACTAATGATAAAGTAATAGCAAAAATCGGATCTTCATGCTTGTCAAATGAAAGTTTTACGCAACCATTGCAAAAAGTAAATATTTGCGTTGCAGGTAACGAAATCCAAGCCATAATTGATTCAGGTGCTGAAATTTCTGTTATAAATCCGAAACACATATCAAATTTCTCTATTGAGAACAACTGTAATATTGACCTAATTTCGGCATTCGGAGAAACCATATCAGCTAAAGTGGCTAGAATTCCTCTATCCATCAAAAATACTGATAATCCTAATTTATTGAAACCTGTCGAAATATTAGTAGCTTTAACAGAAAAACTTCATATTCCCTGCGTTATTACTCCAAATGTTTATGATTTATTGACCTCTGAATCTCATCTGCTTAGCGCGAATCGTGATTGCGACACAGTGTCTCCATCGCAGATACCGGAAACGAGGAGTCATCAGTCAAAACAATTCGAAGTCGAAAGCCGCGCTGATTTATTTATGACAGGAGGAGAGCAAGATTTAGTCATAAGTTGCATTCAGGGCGAAAACGAAAGTGGGGTGGGTCAACATTCAGATGCCAGTATTTTTAAACAACAGCAAAGGGAATGTGAGACATTACGCAGTATCTATAAAAACGCGCAAAGAAATAAAAATAAATATTTTTTAATGGATGACTTGATTTATCATACTGAAAGAATTTCCGGAGAACAAGTTAGTCAATTGGTATTACCTAAAGTTAGAAGGGAACAAATTTTAAAATTGGCTCACGAATCTATTTTTGCAAATCATTTAGGGATGAGAAAAACAAAAGAAAGGATTCGTTATTCATTTTATTGGCCAAACATGTCACGAGATATTGAAGAATATTGTAAAACTTGTAAGGAATGTCAATTACAAAGTAGAGAAAGAACTAACGATCGTATACCCATAGTTCCAGTTCAGAGGCCTGAATTTCCATTTGACACTATGAATGTAGATATAATCGGTCCAATTGAACCTCCATCAGCACGTAAACACAAATATGTACTATGTTTAGTCGACCAACATTCTAGGTGGCCAGAAGCTGTCCCTTTGAGAACTATTACAGAAAAATCAACATGCGACGCATTATTAGAAATCTTTATGAGAACGGGCATACCTCGGTAATAGCTAGCGATTAAGGTACCAATTTTGTTGCAGAATTAACACAAGAATTCCATGCTAGATTAGGAGCAAGTCCTAGATTTGCAACACCAGGACATCCACAAAGTTCGGGATTAGTTGAACGGTATAACCAAGTTCTAAAACGTATGCTTCATCATATCATTAGAAACGACTCTAAAAATTGGGACAAACATATACCATACCTGTTATTCGCTTACCGGGAAATTCCAAATTGTACTACGGGAGTATTCCCATTTAAATTAATGTATGGAAGAGAGGCCAGAGGTCCGTTGTCAGTATTAAAATCGTCATGGTCAGGAGAAATTCCATTACCAATAAAATTGGGTAAAAGTGCTGTTGATTATCTACAGGAGCTAAAGATGAATTTAGAAATAGCAGTAGAGCAAGCATCTATAACTGCAGAATTGAAACAAGGTGCATATGCAAGATATGCTAATCGAAGGGCTATATATAAAGAATTCAACCCTGGAGATCAAGTGTACCTGCTGATTCCAGATTCCAGTAATAAATTATATGCCAGATGGATAGGACCTGCAGAAATAGTATCTCGTTGTAATCCAGATTCTTACAGAGTCAGACTGACAGATGGTACAATAAGAAGAGTACATGTAAATAAAATTCGAAAATTTAATCCAAAAGTACAGGCAGTAGGTGTAATATTTGAGAACGAAGAAGAACTAGGAGAAGTCCATCCCACACCCAGTGTGAGTGACAAGTCCGATCATTTTCATCTTAGCAAAGTAAATTTAAGCCATTTAGATGATGATAAAAGGAATGAAATGATGAACTTGTTAGGAAAATATGAAAACTTATTTATAAATAAGGTACAAATTGCAAGAGTAGGAGAACATAAAATAAGATTAAGTGACAATGAAAGGAAGAAGCCATATGTTTATCGAATTCCAGAAGCATTGAAGCCTCAAGAAGATAAACAAATCGAAGAAATGTTATCAATGGGATTGATTGAAGAAACCAACGCTGAAATTTCGTACCCTATTGTATGCGTTATGAAGAAAGACGGTTATATTCGCCTTTGCGTTGATTTTAGATCCCTTAATGCAGTAACGAAACCAGATGACTTCCCTATGGAAAATCCTAAAGAGCTCTTATTCTACATTGGAAAAGCCAAAGTGATATCCAGCATTGATTTACTCAAAGGCTATTGGGCCATACCATTAGAAAGAGAGAGTCAAGAATTAGCATGTTTCAAGACACATCGAGCTCAGTATCAATTTAAAGTCATGCCTTTCGGGCTACGCAACGCCGCTGCAACATTTCAGAGAGTCATGAATCAGGCCCTTGCTAAATACAAAGATTTTGCTCGAGCCTACGTCGATGACATAGCTGTTTATTCAAATAATTGGAATGAACATTTAGTACATCTTGACACCATTTTTTCAAAACTGTTAGAACTACAGTTTTCCGTAAATCTCAAGAAATGTTCCTTCGCTAAAACTCATATTAAGTATCTAGGACATATCATCGGTTCCGGCAGTCATTGTACAGATCCAGAGAAAGTGGAGGCTATCCAGAAATTAGCTAGACCTCAAACAAAAAAACAATTGAAAAGCATTCTAGGCCTATGTAATTATTACAGAGACTACATTCCACATTATGCCGAAACAGCTTATCCATTAACCGAGCTCACCAAAAGAAGAAGTCCTGAAGAGCTGTACTGGACAGAAAAACACGACGAAGCATTCATTAAATTAAAGAAATGCCTAATGGAAGCACCTAGTCTTTATACCCCTGTTCCAGGGTTACCTTTTATAATTCAATGTGATGCATCTTCAACAGGTGTTGGAGCCTGCTTATCTCAAAGGAAAAACGGAAAGTTGTACCCGATTAGTTACGCCAGCCAGAAACTTACCAAAACACAACAAGCATGGCCAACTATCGAGAGGGAAGCTTATGCTGTTATTTGGAGCTTGAAAAAGTTTGAAACTTGGATTTTTGGATCACCTGTGGAACTGATAACTGATCACAATCCGTTAACTTTCATCACAAAGAACGCACCACAATCTTCTAAGTTACAGAGATGGGCTTTAGCATTACAAAAGTATGATACTACAATTTCACATTGCCCAGGTGTTAAGTTAAGCAATGCTGATGCGTTGTCCAGACTAGAGACTATTGAGTGACTTGTGTGAAAGAAAGAACTTTTCATAGACATTTATGAACTCTTAATATTATTATTTTTTATGTGTGTGTTTCTTTTTCAGCTACTCTCCTAGAGACTTTTAAGTATATCATAGACGCTTTAAGTATTCTATTGCATTAGAATTGTTTGAACACTAATTTTAATCATTTATATATTACAGTTTTAGAAGAAGTCTTGTAGTAGGTGTAGAACTAACCTGTATAAGTATTGTGTTACATATCTTTCAACTTCAGTATCGATTGATTTGTAGACTTTAGTAGGTAAGTAACTCTTTGTTTGACGTCACCATAATTTGTCATATTTCAATAGGCTTTCACCCTATTTCAATTTTGGATGGGGGGTGTGATGTATGGGTGACGCCAACCAACAAGATGTATAGAGGGCGCTAACTCTCAGTCTGGAGAGGCGCCAAAAGTTTAGTTTCCAAGAGGGAGACCGACAAAGAGGTCATACGGAAGGCTCGTGGGAGCCATTAATGAAACCGAAATTCACTTTTATTACTATATATATTTCAGTTATTAGTATTGTAGTTTAGTATTAGTTTTGTGTTTGTAAAATAAATGTTTAAAAATACAAGAAGGTGGAGTTATTTCTCTATGAGGCGGTGGATGAAGAACGGGATGATATCACAGACTGGTTGGCTTTTTTTTATTTTTAGTGTATTTTGACAAAGTTCTTGGATTTGTCGCGTGGTGTTTTCTGCGCTTGCATTGATTTCATCTTTGGAGTTGCATGTGGTGAGTTCTTGCAGAATGTCGTTGGCGATCCTTCTTAGAGATTTGGTGAATTTCTTCTCCGTTTGTTGATTGATTTTGAAGCGCATTGTATGGATTTGTTCGATTTGCATGTTGACTTCGAAGGTAGTGATGATCAGAATTGGAGTGGTCGTCACTCATTTTTCTATTGGTGATGTTATTGATCAGATGGTGGGTTGTAAGTAGAAGGTCTGGCCAACCTTTACCGTTAATTGTTTTAAAAGTAGGTGAGTCATCAGAGTTAGTCGCTCAGATGTACAATGTCCGACGGTGATGAAAAAGCAGTGATAGCTACTGGATCAGTTAACATGATAATTTTGCAGAGCCGATGATATGGCATACTATTATCCGGGCGTCTGTGGCTCAAATAGTGGTTCAAAAGCTCAAAAAGTTAGTATTCTAAGTCATACTAATTCAGAAGTCAAACAACAAAAATCAGCGTTAATTTACAAAATTTTGTAAATTAACGCTGATTTTTGTTGTTTGACTTCTGAATTAGTATTTATTCGGCGTGTTATTGTGTCTTAATTCTAAGTCATATTAACAACATGATTAAATAAAAGGTAAAACATTAACAATCAAGTAAAAGGATCGTGGAGTGTAATAAAATGGTAGGCGTAGACAACTGTTGAGAGAGACTTATTAAAAATCATTCCAGAATTATAGTACATACTGAGAAATACTAATTATAGTACATACTGAGAAATACTATCTCAACAAGTATACTTTAAAAATGAGGTAGATATAAATGCCGCAAATTGATCTTAAATGGCGACACTTATGCGCGTCGAAAGAAATTAAATGCACGAAGTTAACTGAAGAAAAATTTTTTAAATATTATTTAAAATGTAAAAGAGATTCAGGGGCAGAGATTTGACACTAATTGTAGCAGTACATTAAGTTTCAATCATTTAGGTGGAGAAGGACCACTTCTGGTATCTTCCTATTGTCATTGCTTGCATAGTCATAGTTCAATCTGGGGATGAGCTATTTTGGACTTTTTCAATATTATTGAAGAACTTCTTCGCTATGCACACATTAACTTTATCAATATTCAGTTCGTTATGAATAACCTCATTCCTGAGAAACCAGGGACTATTGGTCATTCTGAGCGTTTTATTTTGGCTTTGCTGGATTTTTAACATTCTAGTTTTACACGCAAAACCCCAGACGGGACAGGCGTAGGTAATAATTGGTCGCAGCATGGATCTGTATACATGAAGTTTATTTTCAACAGATAAAACGAAGTTTAGGGCAATTAAGAGGCTGAGTAAAGCTTTAGTACCCCCAAACTTATTTAAGATATATGTAATGTGTGGGGTCTATGCGAGGTTTTGGTCTAAAATGATACCGAGGTATTTGACTTGCTTGGCCCAGGGGATGTTGACATTGTACCTCTTGAGGGTGATGTTCAGGTCAGTGTTCCTTTTATATGTGAAGTAAACAGCTTCAAAATTATCCACATTCGTTTCTATCTTCCAATTTATCATCCAGGACTCTAGTGCATGGATGTGTTCTTGTAATGTTTGTACAACTGCGGCCATAGACGCGTTTTGGTAAAGGATCGCAGTGTCATCTGCATAAAGTGCTAGTGTAATGAGGGGGTTGTGTGGGATGTGGTTCGTATAAATTGAAAATAAAGTAGGCGAAAGTAAACTTCCTAGTGGCAAGCCAGCAGAACTTACTTTTCGTGTGGAGTACTGTTATAACGAACGACAAAGTGTCTATCATAACGATAGGAATTACTGAGGTTTATGATGTAATCTGAGAAACCCAGAGTGATTAATTTGTAGGTGAGGCCCTGTAACCATACACAGTCAAAGGCTTTCGAAATATCGAGAAAGAGAGCTCCAGTGATAAGTTTCTGCTTGAATCCATCTGCAATCATTTCGGTGTCACGATAAAGTTGATGGGTGTTGGAATGTTTACTTCGGAAACCATACAGCTGTAGAATGAGGATGTTATTATTCAGTAGGAAATCTTGAATCCTTTTCAGTATTACTGCTTCAGAAATTTTGCTCAGAGTCGATAAAAGGCTTATCGGCCTGTAGGATGCAGTCAGAGTGGAGTCTTTACCTGGTTTCAGAATCGGCGAAATGATTGCTGTTTTCCAAATTGTCGGAAAATACTGCAGCCTTAGCATTGCGTATAGTAGTTTGGTGAATTTACAAAGCATCTTTATAATTTTGATGCTGATCTTGTCCAAACCGGTACTTTTCCGGTTTTTTTCTCTTCTCGATATAACTAATAACCTCTGAAGGCATGATTAAGGGTGCGTTGTTTGTGTGTGTTTTTGATTGGAATTGGATAATCAGGGACATAACTGAGTGTTCTGTTTGAGGGTGTGAGATGTTGTGTGTACGAAATTGAGAAGCGTAGTGATCTGCAATAGACTCAGCTTTCTCAAAATCAGTGTAAGCGATTCCGATGGGCGGAATATTCGTGTTGCATCGTTCAAATTTAGAAAGAGCACTCCCCAGTGAATTATCGTCTGTAGAGAGCGATTCTAAATGGCCCAATCGAGTTGGTGTTTTTTAGTAGAGTCTTGACTTGCTGATTGCGTTGATTTAATAAGATTTTATCCGTGGGGCATCTGAAGCGCTGCCATTGCTTGCGAACTTGGTTTCTATTTCTGATCAACTCACGGATGGCACTGTTCTTGTCTTCTCTTACAAATTTGCTATTATTCAATAATGCATTGTGGAGTTCATCAGTGAGTTCCTCTGTGAAAGCATCTAACTCATTCCTCGAATGTATCGTATTGGTAGGGTACTGAGTGTTTAGAGCTTTGGCATATCCTGCCCTTAGTAATAAGAGCTCTTTTGTGTGGTGTACTGTAGGAGTTCGTAGTAATTTCCATCATTACAGGATTGTGGTCTGAGGATAGTTTTTACAGACTTTCAACATAACTCGGGGAGTTAATGTTTTTCAGAATGAAAAAGTCCGTAATAGATGGTCTAACTATCCCACAATGTGTCGGTTTAACTGGAACTGCTATGTTAATATTGGCCACTTGGGCAACGTTATGAATTATGCGTCCGTGTGGATTAATCCCAGCACTTCCATGCGTGGTGGTGTGTGTTAAAGGGATAGCCGAATGAAAGTAAGGGTGAGTGGGGAGTAAAAGTAATTTTAATTAAGATAGCTTAATGCATTAGAGAAAAAACCTTATTAACTAATGCCTTAAAATGGCACTTGGTCTCCTAGCATTAATTGATTCATTGTTTACTTTACCAACGTTTTCTGCAATTTTTGCCATATGATTGGCCATTAGATCAATATGAAGTTCCTTGTGAACTGCTAGGTTTCTAATAAACCAAAGACACTTACGAATTTGTCTTAACCCTTTGACGGGCTGTGGGACGCTACCTTTTTTTTATCTCCCAGATGAAAGCTGAAAAAATGCAAGCATCATGTTCGTTTTATATGTTGATAATGCAAATTTGTATTTTTTAATAAATTGCAATAATGTTAAAACTTGAAAAATATTTAGTATTTTTTCCGAAAGAAATGAAAATATAACTGTGTAACATGAAATGTTATTGAATACTGAATGGATATGTGTGTGTGATTCACCATAGAAAAATATCCTAAGCAGAAGAAAGAGAGGTGAAATGTATATCATGACAGCTTTCTTAATATCTTCCTTTAAAACCTGTAGCAAATAAAAAGTACTGGAGCGAAAAATTTCTGTTTCAAATCTATTATGAAATCATTAAAAAAATATCTAAAAAGTCGTACAGAGTGATTTTTTTAAAATTATGTAATTTCTCAGGGTTTGTACACATTTCTGCACACGGAAATTAAATACTTTTAAGGACCATTAATGAAAAAAAATTAAGGACCTATGAGCAAATGGGAACTGAGTAAATTATATTAAAAATATTATATCTATGCCTGAACGTGAGTAGGATGCATTATTATTAAACATAACTTAATTAACATAATTATTATTACGTTTGAGAATAAAATTAATTTTATGAAATTTATCAGGTAGCATTAAATATTTTACACTTATAATAACTGGACATATTTGAAAGAAGATAAGTGACATTTTAGTTAGGTTTTACTAACAGTTAGCTTTTTTTTTTAATGTCTCATTATGTCACATACTTGCTCAGTCTAGAGGTTTAGTAAATAGCAAGTAGATTTTGTGTCAAGCAGCATAGGTTAAAATGAGTATTAAAATCATAATCAGCATGATTCATAACAAAAGACTGGTTATTGTCACCGCTCCTGCTTGTTTATAGAGAAACCTGCTGATCAGAACAAACCTGAAAGGCCTGATGTAGGCACAGTTAAGCAAGTTTTGAAAGTTAGCTGACCTCTGATTGACGCTGTTAGTGTCGTAGCTTCGTGTAGAGTTCCAGGGATCGTAACTCAGTTAATATACTTTAAGGTTAAGCCACTAAAGCATTAGCGGTGATAAGTTGTTTTGCATTAAGTCTCACTATATGCAAAGAACAAGTTTCACATGGATTTTTTATATTTTTGTGTTTTACCTTGTGACCACGGTAAAGGTTAACACGGTGCCGAATTTGCTGTCATTTCCGTTCAGCCAGCAGCGAGCGATCAAGCGGTGCAGTATTGAGAACTTAAATTATTCATAAATTATACAAAAAGGAAGGAGATTCACATAAAGTCCAAAAGTATTGTTCGAAATGTTATGATGACAATTCAAAACTATTTGGATGTGTTAGAACACTTTGCATTTCACTATCTTGTCAGTAGATGGTTGCCCCAGTCCAATACATTGGATTTGAACTTAGCATTTCAGTGGCCTGGTGATAGCTCAGAAATTGTGAAAAATCAATTTAAATTATGAAAGAAAAGTGTAATAATTATTTGTCATTACTAATAACTGTAATAATGTGTATTCAATTTTTTAAAATTAAGTGTGTGAATTTTCAGAACATTTTTTTGCTGTGTTATTGTTTTTAAATTTTCATATGTAACTGTAAGATTGACTAAAGAGTTTTGTTGACCATGTGGTTGTTCGTTCACCATGTCAAAGAATCTCTAAGGATTCTTTAGAGATTCTTTGACCATGAGTTGGTGTTGGGTGTGCTGAAGGTGGAAGTCTGTAGTTTTTTTTTTTGTATAAGTTTTTAGTGCTGTTCATGATTATGAATAAAAGTTTCCAATCAGTTTAATTTGCAATGAGTCGAACTAATATCTGGTGACCCGTGTTTTATTAGGAATGCTAATGTTTTAGTTTGACTTAAAATTGCAAACAAGCCATGCCGACAAAATTCTTGAGATGAATCCCCGGATGGAGCTTGCGAGTGTGGTCCAAGAAGCTGGCCCATATGATATAATGGTAAAAAAATTTCTTCACTTGAGCAACAAATTGCGACTCTGAGTGTTCAACACACGAGAGACAGACGACGAAGTCGAAGCCATCGAAGAAATAGGAGTCGCAGCAGATCCCGCAAGCGTTTTGACCCAGATGGAAAATAATGTTTTTTCTATTTCAAATTTGGGAAAAAATGCTACCCTGATAAATGCAAACCTCCCTGCAGTTGGAAGCAGCCGGAAAACTGCAACTAGCAGTAGAATCAGCGGCAAGCCCTGCTGCTACTGGAAACATTAATTGCCGCAAATTTCGCCTTTTTATCAAAGACAGAAAAACAGGAATCAAATTTCTTATTGACAGCGGAGCAGATATCAGCTTGATTCCAGCTGATACGAAATCTAAAAGTACCTGCACTTCATACAAGCTATATGCAGCTAACGGAACTGAAATCCCAACGTTTGGAAGTAAGGTGTTGACCTTGGACCTCGGACTATGTCGCCCATTCCAATGGCCATTCGTTGTAGCGAAAGTAAAAAGAGGCATTTTAGGTGCCGATTTTCTGAATCAATTTCACTTACTGCTTGACATTCGCCAGAGGAAATTAATTGATGGAGTGACAAATATGTTTGTACATAGTTATGTAATGTCAGTAACTGAAAATACTGCGATTAGCACAGTGTGCAATTCTGTAAAATTCTCTGAGCTGTTGCGAAAGTACCCTGGTATTACGAAGCCCAATTTATTGAACACCAAAGTGAAACATAAGGTCCAGCACTATATTGCTACAAAAGGACAGCCAGTTTACTCTCGTGCTCAGCAGCTTGATGCTAAGAAACTGAATTTGGCAAAACAAGAGTTTCAGTTCATGTTAGACAATGGTATAATCAGGCCATCTAAATCACAGTGGGCTAGTCCTCTACATCTGGTTACAAAGAAAGATGGAACTTTAAGACCTTGTGGTGATTATAGACGTCTGAATGAGCAGACTATTCCGGACAGATACCCGATTAATAGGATTGAGGATTTTCATTTAATCTTGAGTGGGAAAACAATTTTCTCAAAATTAGACCTATTCAAAGCATACTATCAAATACCCATAGCTGAGGAGGATAAACCAAAAACAGCCATTATTACACCATTTGGACTGTACGAGTTTAACGTTATGAGTTTTGGTCTCCGAAATGCTTCCTCAACCTTTCAAAGATTTGTACACGAGGTGTTTCGAGGGCTTGATTTCTGTTTTCCTTATCTTGATGATATTTTAATCGCCTCGTCATCTGAGGATGAGCATAAAACACATCTGAGCTTAATTTTCGAAAGGCTTGATAAATATGGCCTATGCTTAAATGTGTCAAAGTCCGTATTTGGAGTTAAAGAAATTGAATTTTTGGGGTATCTCATTACGCCTTCTGGTTCGCAACCCCTGCGAAACAAAGTTAAAGCTATTCTTGATTATGAACTGCCATCCACTCTTCATGGCTTAAGAACGTTTTTAGGCATGGTAAATTTTTATAGGAGGTACTTGAAAGATGCAGCGTAGACCCAGGCCATGCTACATGAAATGCTTAAGGGAGCAAAGAAAAAAGATAAAAGTAAAGTACCTTGGACTGAAGAAAGCATAAAGCAATTTGAGAAGTGCAAAACTGACTTGGCTAATACTGCCCTCTTAAGTTATCCAAAGTCTCAATGTCCATTGTCTCTGTGCACTGATGCCTCAGATTGGGCAATTGGTTCAGTTTTGCAACAGTATGAAGATGGTAACTGGAAACCAGTTGAATTTTATTCAAAGAAGCTAAATGGGGCTCAAAGAAAATACTGTATATATGATCGTGAATTGTTTGGAATATATCTCTCTGTGAAGCAATTTAAATATATGCTGGAAGGACGAGATTTTCAAATTTTCACTGATTTTTGCATTCAAGCAAAAGAATGATAAAGCTTCATCTAGGCAGCTGCGTCAGTTACAGTACTTCTCCCAGTTTACTACAAATATACAGCACATTAGTGGAAAGGACAATATTGTAGTAGATACTCTCTCCAGAATTGAAGAGATATCTGTAATTGATTATGAAGAAATTGCAAAGGCACAACAGAATGACCCTGAGTTGAAAGAATTAATTGCAAGTAACACCTCATTAATTTTCAAGGAATATGTACTACAACCTAAAAATGTCCTACGGTGTGATACTTCAGCTAGCAATATTCGCCCATATGTACCTCAAAGTTTTCGCAAGAAACTTTTTGATCATATCCATGGTTTTGCACATCCTGGTGTCAGATCCACTGTAAAAAAGATAACTGCCAGATTTGTATGGCCCAGGTGAAGAAATAAGTAAGTGATTGTGCTAGAGCTTGTCTGCAGTGTCAGAAAGTTAAAGTAACAAGACACACCAAATCGACCTTTGGTAAATATCAAGAACCTGACGCCAGATTTAGCGTCATCCATATTGATTTAATTGGACCTTTGCCACCATCTAATGTTAAAATTTACTGTCTAACATGCATTGATAGATTTTCCTGTTGGATGGAGGTAGTTCCATTAGAAGAGATCACTGCAGAACTCGTGAGTAAAGCTTTTTATGACCATTGGGTGAGCAGATTTGGAGTGCCACAGTGTATTTTAACTGACCAAGGTCGCCAGTTTACCTCCCAAATGTTTAAAAATCTTGCTGCTATTTGTGGTGCTAAACTTCTGCATACAACGCCCTATCATCCAAAATGTAATGGGGAAATAGAGCGCTTTCACAGGACACTAAAGGCTGCAATAAAAGCTCACAATAATGTAAAATGGAGTGATATGCTACCCACTATTTTGTTGGGTTTAAGAGCTGCTATCAGAGATGGTACAAACTATTCTGTTGCTCAAATGGTATATGGTACCAATATCAGGCTTCCTGGTGAATTTTTTGAAAAACCCAGTGTCCACGTTGAACCTGACACATTTGTGTACAATCTTCAGCAGCAGATGGCCCTAGTAAAGCCAATGAAGTCTGCAGATACATGTCAATCTTATCAAAAGTTTTTGTACATAGAGATTTAAGGACCTGTACTCATGTGTTCGTTCGAGTTGATCGGGTGAAAAAAACCACTAGAGCCTGCATACGATGGCCCATTTCCTGTAGCAGAAAGAAGACATGAGAAGTATTATTCTGTGCATATTAAAGGAAAAGATGTTAACATCTCTATTGATAGGCTGAAACCTGCTTACCTTATGAATGCAGATAGCATGCCAGAGCTACCGAATCAGCTTCTTGACGACGATGTCAATGGTGGATCCTCAAAGGAAATGCATCATAGTAATCTCCCAACAAACACTCGTTGTGGTAGAGAAATAAAACTTCCTGTTAGGTTTCGAACTTAAAACTAATTCACAACTCTTATTTCTTGTTACTGCTAATATTCATGATCTACTTCCCCAATTAGTGCTAATGTGATATCGTATTTATCTTCTTCACAAAAATGTATACTAATTTTATAATTTCTAATTTATGTATCTTCTGTAATATCCAGAGTCATAGTGGTGTAGATATTGAGCAATATATTACTGTTCATGAATATATTCAGATAAACTTTTAATATTGTTTTTACTGTTCTAGAAATTTTTGCTTCAAATTCTATATGCATGTATTAGCTGTAAGGGTTGGTATTATTGTGTTTTGGAATACAGTGTGTTTTTGCTTAGGCATAACATTTGCATTACCTCCTTAGAAGCCATCTTACAAATACAATTATTGTTTCAGTTAGAATCACGGAGTATAATGAGTTTATACTCCGTGGTCGGCCCCAAGGAGGTTTGGGCAGAGACTTTCCTTTCCCCATCGATGATGAATAGCTGATAGCTTTTGCACTTTGTAATCGATTATGAGATCTCGATACTTTGTTTACGTTTTATGCGGAATTGTGGTAAGGTTGTATGTGGAAAATCTTGCGGAATTGATAAGGGCCGCTCTTCATATTTAGTTTTTTTTTTCTTGCTGTATACGAGAGTGGACGAAATACAAATCAATCTCTATGCTACAGTCAATTATTTCCATTATTCGAATTAATTCATTGTGAGAACTTTAAAAATCTTAATAAACAAAAACTTACTCATATTGCTGATACAAAAGTATTGATATGCTTTGTTCAGTTCTCTTGTTAATAAAAAAACAGCAATTGTGCATGTAATGACAGTAAAAAATAGTGAAAATTTATTGTATGTCTGTGTATTGTTGCCTAAGTAGTATTAATGCATGATTATGAAATAAATATTAGAATCTAGTGAAGTAATAATTACATATGTTAGAACACAAGAAAAGAATCTAAATTTTTATTTATTTTAGTGATCTGTATTTTTTTTTTTTTTTTAATTGTCTTTACAGAATTCTATTTTAAGTTTCCTCCAAACAGCAGAGATGCATGTCCTAAATTTTCTACTGAAAAACACAAAATTATGTTCAAAGAAAAGAAATTTATGAATTCTGCATTGCTTATGATTGCTAGTTAAAAAAATCATGTTTTCCATTTCTCCACATCGAAAAATTATAATGGGGGGGGGGCAGACACCACTTCATTTGAAATTTTATATCAATAAAAATCCCATGGTTTTAACCATTGAGTCTAATTTTAATCCCTCTTTATAGTTAGCTTTTGAGGAAATTTGCTTCTTATTTGCTTTTGGTCTCTCTCTGCAATAGTGGTATTAAGGATTTGGTTTTTATCATTTAACAAAACTCTCCAGTTTCTTCTCTTTCCTTACACCCAGTGTGCATGCCATGCTGAATGCCTTATTTCAGATTCAAAATGTATAGACAGAGAACAGTACTAGGATGACAAAAGTGGTAATTTAACAACATAAATAACATTGGCATCAATTATCCTCTCCCTAAGACAACCACTTCCATAGAAAAAATTTTAAAGCAGCTGTGCCTGGCTGTCTTACAGACGGTTCACTGTATTTTGTGATTTAAAATTAATTAGCTTGTTTTAATAGTGATGCAATTTAAAGTTTTTTTCTTAGTTCAAACAACCCATGTTACTGATCAAAAAGTAGTATTATTAGTTTAACTCATTGCAAACTTTTATTCATAATCATGAACAGCACTAAAAACTTATACAGAAAAAAATTACAGACGTCCACCTTCAGCACACAGAACACCAACACATGTGGTGAACGAAAAACACATGGTGAACAAAACTCTTTAGTTAATGTTACAGTTACATATGAAAATTTAAAAACAATTAACACAGCAAAAAAAAAAAAAAAAAAAAAAAAAAAAAAAAAAAAAAAAAAAAAAAAAAAAAACTGAAAATTCACACTTAATTTAAAAAAATTAAACGCACATTATTACAGTTATTAGCAATGACAAATAATTATTACAATTTTCTTTCATAATTTAAATTGATTTTTTTACCAATTTCTGAGCTATCACCAGGCCACTGAAATGCTAAATTCAAATCCAATGTATTGGACTGGTGCAGCCATCTACTGACAAGATAGTGAAATGCAAAGTGTTCTAACATTACTCCCTCACCAGTAACTAAGTTACGATACTTAAATTGCATTGGTAAGGTCAATAATCGAATAACGTGATCACTACATCTCATGATCAAAATGCACTTCACGTATAAAAGAATCAATTTCTAAGCTTGCATCTGGTTCTGAATTGTAAGGTTATAGCAAATTAAAATACAAATAATAATTAAGATAGCTGGAACTTCAAGATATATCACTAATCTTTTTTGTTCCATGCTGGAAATCCACATAATTGTAGATACCACATTCAATATTCTATACATTCATTATTATATCTCAAAGTTAATATATACATACATACTCTATATCTGGCCTTAACTGAACAATTCAATGACATGCTTTCAGTGACATGAAAATAGTTAACACCAATGAAAATCTGATCAGTATTACAAAAATTTTCAAATTTTATAGCAGGTATTTAAAACACCAAATGCACTTTTCTTATTTTACTCACTCCTGACTGACTCAATGCAACACTGTCCTGAATATACACCTTAGCAACTAATATTCTTTGAAAATTATTAGTTTTCTGAAAAACAGGAATTAGTACTGCATTAAACTGCAGCTGGATAGAAATTATATTTGCTCTAAAGCTCATATATGCCTAATACCAACATGATTAGAATACTACTTATTTACATACAGCTCAAATTCTTAATTTTCAATACTGCAATCTAACATTAACAAATTAGTGAAAATGACATATCTCATAATACATAGATATATGTGCACCACACTATATAGCACTGAAATATTCTAACTGAAACAATAATTGTATTTTATAAGATAGCTTCTAAGGAGGTAATGCAGATGTTATGCCTAAGCAAAAACACACTGTATTCCAAAACACAATAATATCAACCCTTACAGCTAATACATGCATATAGAATTTGAAGCAAAAATTTCTAGAACAGTAAAAACAATATTAAAAGTTTATCTGAATATATTCATGAACAGTAATATATTGCTCAATATCTACACCACTACGACTCTGGTATATTACAGAAGATACATAAATTAGAAATTATAAAATCAGTATACATTATTGTGAAGGAGATAAATACAATGACATTAGCACTAATTGGGGAAGTAGATCATGAATAATAATATTTGCAGTAACAAGAAATAAGAGTTGTGATTTAGTTTTAAGTTCGAAACCTAACAGGAAGTTTTATTTCTCTACCACAACGAGTGTTTGTTGGGAAATTACTATGATGCATTTCCTTTGAGGATCCACCATTGACATCGTCGTCAAGAAGCTGATTCGGTAGCTCTGGCCTGCTATCTGCATTCATAAGGTAAGCAGGTTTCAGCCTATCAATAGAGATGTTAACATCTTTTCCTTTAATATGCACAGAACAATACTTATCATGTCTTTCTGCTACAGGAAATGGGCCATCGTATGCAGGCTCTAGTGGTTTTTTTCACCCGATCAACTCGAACGAACACATGAGTACAGGTCCTTAAATCTCTATGTACAAAAACTTTTTGATAAGATTGACATGTATCTGCACACTTCATTGGCTTTACTAGGGCCATCTGCTGCTGAAGATTGTACACAAATGTGTCAGGTTCAACGTGGACACTGGGTTTTTCAAAAAATTCACCAGGTAGCCTGATATTGGTACCATATACCATTTGAGCAACAGAATAGTTTGTACCATCTCTGATAGCAGCTCTTAAACCCAACAAAATAGTGGGTAGCATATCACTCCATTTTACATTATTGTGAGCTTTTATTGCAGCCTTTAGTGTCCTGTGAAAGCGCTTTATTTTCCCATTACATTGGGGATGATAGGGCGTTGTATGCAGAAGTTTAGCACCACAAATAGCAGAAAGATTTTTAAACATTTGGGAGGTAAACTGGTGACCTTGGTTAGTTAAAATACACTGTGGCACTCCAAATCTGCTCACCCAATGGTCATAAAAAGCTTTACTCACGAGTTCTGCAGTGATCTCTTCTAATGGAACTACCTCCATCCAACAGGAAAATCTATCAATGCATGTTAGACAGTAAATTTTACCATTAGATGGTGGCAAAGGCCCAGTTAAATCAATATGGATGACGCTAAATCTGGCATCAGGTTCTTGATATGTACCAAAGGTTGATTTGGTGTGTCTTGTTACTTTAACTTTCTGGCACTGCAGACAAGCTCTAGCCCAATCACTTGCTTGTTTCTTCATCCTGGGCCATACAAATCTGGCAGTTATCTGTTTTACAGTGGATCTGACACCAGGATGTGCAAAGCTATGGATATGATCAAAAATTTTCTTGCGAAAACTTTGAGGTACATATGGGCGAATATTGCTAGCTGAAGTATCACACCATAGGACACTTTTAGATTGTGGTACATATTCCTTGAAAATTAATGAGGTGTTACTTGCAATTAGTTCTTTCAACTCAGGGTCATTCTGTTGTGCCTTTGCAATTTCTTCATAATCAATTACAGATATCTCTTCAATTCTGGAGAGAGTATCTGCTACAATATTGTCCTTTCCACTAATGTGCTGTATATTTGTAGTAAACTGGGAGATGTACTGTAACTGACGCAGCTGCCTAGGTGAAGCTTTATCATTCTTTTGCTTGAATGCAAAAATTAGTGAAAATTTGAAACTCGTCCTTCCAGCATGTATTTAAATTGCTTCACAGAGAGATATATTCCAAACAATTCACGATCATATGTACAGTATTTTCTGAGGCCCATTTAGCTTCTTTGAATAAATTTCAACTGGTTTCCAGTTACCATCTTCATACTGTTGCAAAAAACTTAAGAGGGCAGTATTAGCCAAGTCAGTTTTGACTTCTCAAATTGCTTTAGGCTTTCTTCAGTCCAAGGTACTTTACTTTTATCTTTTTTCTTTGCTCCCTTAAGCATTTCATGTAGCATGGCCTGGGTCTGCGCTGCATCTTTCAAGTACCTCCTATAAAAATTTACCATGCCTAAAAACGTTCTTAAGCCATGAAGAGTGGATGGCAGTTCATAATCAAGAATAGCTTTAACTTTGTTTCGCAGGGGTTGCGAACCAGAAGGCGTAATGAGATACCCCAAAAATTCAATTTCTTTAACTCCAAATACGGACTTTGACACATTTAAGCATAGGCCATATTTATCAAGCCTTTCGAAAATTAAGCTCAGATGTGTTTTATGCTCATCCCCAGATGACGAGGCGATTAAAACATCATCAAGATAAGGAAAACAGAAATCAAGCCCTTGAAACACCTCGTGTACAAATCTTTGAAAGGTTGAGGGAGCATTTCGGAGACCAAAACTCATAACGTTAAACTCGTACAGTCCAAATGGTGTAATAATGGCTGTTTTTGGTTTATCCTCCTCAGCTATGGGTATTTGATAGTATGCTTTGAATAGGTCTAATTTTGAGAAAATTGTTTTCCCACTCAAGATTAAATGAAAATCCTCAATCCTAGGAATCGGGTATCTGTCCGGGATAGTCTGCTCATTCAGACGTCTATAATCACCACATGGTCTTAAAGTTCCATCTTTCTTTGTAACCAGATGCAGAGGACTAGCCCAGTGTGATTTAGATGGCCTGATTATACCATTGTCTAACATGAACTGAAACTCTTGTTTTGCCAAATTCAGTTTCTTAGCATCAAGCTGCTGAGCACGAGAGTAAACTGGCTGTCCTTTTGTAGCAATATAGTGCTGGACCTTATGTTTCACTTTGGTGTTCAATAAATTGGGCTTCGCAATACCAGGGTACTTTCGCAACAGCTCAGAGAATTTTACAGAATTGCTCACTGTGCTAATCGCAGTATTTTCAGTTACTGACATTACATCACTATGTACAAACATATTTGTCACACCATCAATTAATTTTCTCTGGTGAATGTCAAGCAGTAAGTGAAACTGATAGAAAAAATCAGCACCTAAAATGCCTCTGTTTACTTTTGCTACAACAAATGGCCATTGGAATGGGCGACGTAGTCCGAGGTCCAAGGTCAACACCTTACTTCCAAATGTTGGAATTTCAGTTTCGTTAGCTGCGTATAGGTTGTATGAAGTGCAGGTACTTTTAGATTTCGTATCAGCTGGAATCAAGCTGATATCTGCTCCGCTGTCAATAAGAAATTTGATTCCTGTTTTTCTGTCTTTGATAAAAAGGTGAAATTTGTGGCAATTAATGTTTCCAGTAGCAGCAGGGCTTGCCGCTGATTCTACTGCTAGTTGCAGTTTTCCGGCTGCTTCCAACTGCAGGGAGGTTTGCATTTATCAGGGTAGCATTTTTTCCCAAATTTGAAATGGAAAAAACAGTATTTTCCATCTGGGTCAAAATGCTTGCAGGATCTGCTGCGACTCCTATTTCTTTGATGGCTGCGACTTTGTCGTCTGTCTCTCGTGTGTTGAACACTCAGAGTCGTAATTTGTTGCTCAAGTGAAGAAATTTTTTTTAGCAACATATCATATGGGCCAGCTTCTTGGACCACACTCGCAAGCTCTATCTGGGGATTCATCTTAAGAATTTTGTCGGCCATTGTGGCCAACTTATCAGTACCTTCATCACTAACAATTAAAATGTTTTTTACTTGGTCTGGCAGTTTCTCCATCCATAAAGTTCTCAGAACGTTATCAGACACATCATCAGCATCTCCAAGGGCACGCATTTTTCTGAGTAGTTCGCTGGGCTTTAGGTCTCCCAATTCTAGTTAGCAATCGCTTGATGCGTTTGTTTTCACTTTCTTTAAAAGTGCTCAGAAGTCTTTCTTTAGCGGCTGAATATTTGTTTGGCGTGTCATCTCGAATGATGTTCCAAATGTTTTCGATAAATTTCGGTTCAAGCTGTGCAACCAGGTAATTAAATCTTGTGTCTTCGGAAGTAATTCCACTGATTTTAAACTGTGCCTCTACGGTAAAAAAACCACATTTCAGGTTTCTCTACCCAAAATGGCGGTATCTTCACACTCACTTTACTAGCTTCAAGTTTTGAAATAGATGCAGATTCACTGTCCAATGGCATGTTTGCAATTTTAAGTCAAACTAAAACATTAGCATTCCTAATAAAACACGGGTCACCAGATATTAGTTCAACTCATTGCAAACTTTTATTCATAATTATGAACAGTACTAAAAACTTATACAGAAAAAAATTACAGACGTCCACCTTCAGCACACCCAACACCAACACATGTGGTGAACGAAACTCTTTAGTCAATGTTACAGTTACATATGAAAATTTAAAAACAATAACACAGCAAAAAAAAAAAAAAAAAAAAAAGTTCTGAAAATTCACACTTAATTTTAAAAAATTAAACGCACATTATTACAGTTATTAGCAATGACAAATAATTATTACACTTTTCTTTCATAATTTAAATTGATTTTTTTACCAATTTCTGAGCTATCACCAGGCCACTGAAATGCTAAGTTCAAATCCAATGTATTGGATTGGTGCAGCCATCTACTGACAAGATAGTGAAATGCAAAGTGCTCTTATGATTATTAGTCATATTATTAAAAATTTCAAAATTGGCTTTTGGAAATTTACCTCCTTACACAATGATTTGCAGTTTGGCAAAAAATCTTTCACAAGTTGGTCTTACTATGAGCAAGTATTGAATTTTGTTTCCGAAATGATAACCAGTAATGTTGTTTAGAGTTAAAAATCATTTCTATGTTATATATACATCTTTTTAGTTCTTAATATACTTCAGAAGTTCCTTTTCTTATGCCATAAAGCATGTGCAAAATAAGCTTATTTCCTTGTATTATTATTAAGCCATCCAGAAGAAGCCTTTCTGATAATTGATCACTGAAACTTATGTCGTACTTTTCCGTTAATTCGAAAATAATTTTGGATAATAAAATAAATATATTAGAAAAGTATTATATTATTAATATATTTTTTTAAATATATTAGAAATCTCTGTAATTTAAAGCAAGCTTTCATTCTTCAACTACATGTCCATTTCTGATACCCAAAGGCTAATTCCATCATAACTTATCTTTTACCCGGTCATTATTCAGCGAAACCTTTCTATTTGAAAATTCTGTGATCATCCTTTGTAATAAAGGCCCAAGATACAACCTGCACCACATGCGAAATGCATAGTTCTCTTTGTACAGGATCTCTGTGGCTGTTACTAGAAGGCACTAAATAGGCTTCCTTATTCTCTGTTTGTTATTTAGTGTGTGATATATTTTTGTGTATGTGTATTTGATAGTGTGTACATATATATATATATATATATATATATTTGTTTACCATTGGAAATAAAAATATATGCATTACATATCTGAGTTTTTAAGCACATTAAGGCTGTATACACCTTTCGTTCCAAAACAGATATTCAAATTAAATACATTTGGCAATTTGTGTTTATTTACATTTGTTTCAATAGTAATGTTTTTGTTGGCTATAATTTCTCTATTGGTTGTTTAAGGCCATTTTTTATCCATTCATTTAGTGAAATATTTACATTTATTACTTTTTTCCCCATTAGATAATCCAAGAATTTTATATATATGGTACAATTTATGGTATAGGCTTGTATATATGCAATATGAATATTTTTTTTTAAATTTTCCAGAAGAAAAAAATTCTTATCTTCTATTAGTGATCTTGCAAGTCAAAATCAAAATTTAAAACTATTCTTAATATCACCGGACATACTTAAAGAAATATTTTTATTCTATTGTTATTGTTACAAAAAATAATATTAAGCAGATCTGTTTTTATGATTAAAATTATAATGAAATAATGATTTTCTTTTCACTTTCTGCATAAAATGCACAAATTTTGTATTTCAATTCTTTTTTAACATTTATTTTTCTGACGATGGAAATGCTTCTCTAGAAAAAATTACAATTTTAGAGTTTTTTTCTGATTTCACAGATTTGAAGACAGTTGGATAAAAAAGCCACAATTTTTGAAATGGATGAATAAATACAGCGCTGGCTTTTGTTATGTTTTATGCATTTAATAAATTTCCACCCGATTGTTTATTCTTTAATTCTACCTAACACAATTAATCAATACTTGTTTCTAATGTAGAATTTTAGCATCAATTCTACATAATAACATGAGTAATCTTTTTTAATTGAATTTTATCATTATTAACAAAATACTTTGGCACTATGAACTGATAATTTTTTCCTTGACTTTTATCTTTCAATACTTTAGGAACTGGTCATTGATTTACATCTATAATAAAAAAATTAAATGCTTGTATGAGTTTTAACATATTGTTAAAAGTACAATAAACCTCAGCTTCTTTGTTACATGAATAATGTTAAACTCCCTGTTAAGTATTTTTTTAGCATCTTCTATGTAACAGTATAGACTCCATGATTATTCCTTAAAATTGGAAGTATCAGAAACAGATGTAAATATGTATTGTCTTCTGCATTAACTTACAAAAATAAAAGTGTGAATATCTGAATGGAATTATATAGAAAGAGCTACAGAACTCTATGTTTTCATGACGGTCATTCCACTATACTGGAAATATTAAATCAAACAAAAGCATGAATCAAGTGCAGGAAAAGATTCAGTTAGAGGATATACTCTCTTCTGAAACAATACATTTGACTGTAGTTGCTCTATATGATATTTCTATACAACATCCCAAAATCTTGGTAAATAACTTTCTAAACCAAGTTTACAGTGTAAAAAAAGTAGTGGAAAAATGCTGTAGTCATGTAACTGGGCTACCATACATAAAAATTAAGCAGTGTTAAAAATGTTTTTATCTTAATTGCCTTTTACAACCAAATAACTAGATATGAGAAAGAACATGCAGTGTCAATACAGCTAGATGATCCCTTTTACAGAGTTGCTAATTTGAAAACAAGTTAACCTGTAAAACTACCCTTCATACTGGTTTGCTTTAGATACATTTGGTAACAAATATGCCATTAAAGTCTGTACCAATCAATCAATAAACCTTGTTACAAGCAAGTTTTTGTTTGCATAATGCTGTTCATAATTGGTTTTCTTCTGGTGTTATAGCAACAGCGAAGGGAGAAAGATTCTGGGTAATTTAAATTCAACTAACATAGCCAATTCCATTCTTCTGTAATTTTATAATTTGATACAGCTTTATTTTTTCATACTACTAATTTTATTCATACTACTATTTCATCCATTACAGACAGATTCCACAAGTGCATATTTTACAATTAATTTCACATTTAAAAAGGTATGATTTGTTTATAAATGATTTGTTATAAAAATAAAAATGAGTTATAATCTAAATTGTAACTTGGACAAATACACACAAAAAAGGACAAAAAAAAAAAAAAAAAAAAAAAAAAACATACAAAAATGGTGATGATGCTTATTAAAAACTGAAGAATTGTTATATGCACATACACATGGTTACACAGTTTGGTGCATCCTGCGAAATTTGTTGTCGTAATATGGTAGCAAAAAAAAAATATTTTTGTCATTTTGTATTAAAATTATTAAGGTTTTGATGGCTATGCTAAGTTACACAAAGCAAGGTAACGTACAGTAAGAGCTATGTACTTTTGGTAAAGGGATGCCTTTGAGAAGGTATTTCTATGAGAAATTGACTTGTATTCACATAATACATGAGGAGAAACAGGAAAATTCCCATGCAGCTATCCCATTCACCAGTATTTGTACCTGGATCAAACATCTAGTGTTCAGCTATATTATCTGCTAGTCTACTGGTGCCAGTCAAAATAGACAGTAATGTAATATTATACAAGCTAAGTAGCATTGACTTATAGTACATCACTAAAGAAATAAATACACTTCAGAAAACTTTCCTGTTTTCCGAAAGTGTCAATATCTTCATTATTATAACTTCCTGACATTTCAATGCATGTAATTTTATGGTGAACTATTAATTTAAAACAGAATATTTTTTTGAATTGGTTGCGTTTAATTATATGATTATTTTGAAAAATATTGTTCGTGATAAAACTAAAGAATGAATTTTCTTTACATACTGACTATTAAATTATTATATTTCAAATCAACAGATTGCAATTATACAATAAGACAGGATGAAAAATACAGTAGTAATTGAGGCAGTTGTTGAGTTTCTGAAGAAACAATAAAAAATTTCAAGTCTAACACAGTATACCCTGATTAGTGTTTAATATAGTATGGAAGGTTTTGTAAAGCATAAGCTATTAAAAAAAAAAAAAAAAAGCATGCAATAGCTGAAAATGAAACCAAATAAAAATCAAACAGAACTCTATTACACGTTATGCAACAAAATTAATGAATATGAACGTCTATAAACTTTTTTTTTTTTTTTTTTAACTTGGACCAGATCTTGAAACATAAACTAGATCTAAGGCAATAAAATTAATAAAAATTTATGTTGATAAGTACTTAAGAACAAATAGAACAAAATGGCCAAACTTTCAACTAGATAATCAAATAAAGCACTTGCGTTCTAGAGGATTTTATTTACTTCACATACATACATACATTATCTTTACATTTACTTTCATAACTCGTATCATACATAACATACTTTTATCATCGAATTATTATGATTTTCTATTGTAGTAAGCAAATTTTTTAACAGTTTCTACTTCGTGTCTGCAAAGTATTCCTTTATAAATTGCAAGGTTTTGCGATATTCATTTTCCTTCTGACAAAGTTCATACACGAATCCAAAACATCAAAACCTTGGCAATCGATAAACAACGACCATTTCATTATCGATGACAAACGTCTGCCTATCATTAGTAAAAGGAAAGTCTGGGCCGTCTGAAAAAGCGGCGACCGTGTTGGTGTTGGGTGTGCTGAAGGTGGAAGTCTGTATTTTTTTTTTTTTTTTTTTTAAAGTTTTTAGTGCTGTTCATAATTATGAATAAAAGTTTCCAATCAGTTTAATTTGCAATGAGTCGAACTAATAGATGCAAGATAGCCAAAAATGTTACCAAAATAGTTGTTTTGTATTGTAATATGTGTAAAGCTAAGCCAGATTTTTGTTTAGAATGTTTCAATAAATTTCATTAAAATTACATTTGATCACATTTCATTGAGACTATAGTTATTTTTTAACTGTAATACGACAGTATTACAGTTAAAAGTCCTGTGGACCGATGCCAGCCAAACGAAAATTCCAATGGGGACCGATGCCGGGCTCAGCGTGTTAACGAAAAGCAATAACTTGCTTTAATATAGAGTGATCCTTTTTAAAGGAATCCATTTAGTTATAATTAAATTAGGTATTAGATAATCTTAGTCATTATACATTTACATGGCCACTATTATATTAAATTTATTTTTTAATACAGTCAAAAGTCGTTAATTCGGACACCCATAATACGGAATGATCTATAATCCGGACCTCAAAGCTGAAAACTTTCTGCGCATGCGCCGCGTTGGCACATGCGCACAGGCGTTTTATGTGTGCGCGTAAGACCTTGACTACTGCGCATATGCGTGTGCGCAAGTGCAGAATACATTTTTGCCTGCGCGTTTAATGTATAACGGAATTATCTAATTATCTATTTCAGTTAATGGTAATGATTGCGTTGTTCCTTAATCTTCGAATTGGATCCCGCTTATTATTTTTTGCAGACTGTAAGAGCAATTTTATAAAAGTAAACTTGAACTTTCGATTATGTCAAATAGAATTTCCGATGCTGGAACTTCCAAAGGATCTACAAAATGAAAGTATGTTTCGATGTCCAACAAACAAAAGTGGAATTGCTGCAAAAAATGGATAAAGACATGAAGAATGTGACAGAGAGGTTAGTGAAAACGGAAAAATTTCGATTGACAAGTTAGTCGGTATTCTCGGCACAGCAATTAACGGGACTTGAACAGCGAAACTTTGTAACTGAACAAGAAATTATGTCTGTTTATAGAATTAAAGAGAAAGTATTATCACATAAAACGAAGCAACTTAAACAACTTACATTGAAAGAAATGTTTAATAAAGTAAACAAATAAATATTAAGCTTTTTTATTTGTAAATTTTGATATCCTTTAGATCATAATTGTTCTTTATTTCATAAATTATGGTTTCATATTTTTAATTTTAGAATTTCTGCATGCCATCTTACGAGATTTAAACTGATGATCTATAAACCGGAAAAATCGATAATCCGGAATCGCCGAAGTCCCGACGAGTCCGGATTAACGACTTTTGACTGTAATAGTTGTTAAAAAACCCTATTAATATCACATTAAATTTCACAGTTTAAAATACATACAATTTATGACACTGATTTTTAAACAATATTAGGATCATTACACATTAAAAGCTACAAAACATAAAACTCAACAAAATAATTATGCGTCTTTTTAATTTGAAGGCCTGCCCAGACATTTTGGCTAATTTATATCGATTTTCTTCTCCTTAAGCATGTTTTCTAACAATTAGAAATTTGTCTCAATATGCAAAACACTAATGCTCTCATTAGTTTCTGAGTGTTTTATCTCCTAACTGCCAAACTCTTCACAATGTACTACATATGAGGGTTTACTTGATCTGGTAAAAGTTAAACAGTCCGACTTCCCCCCCCCCCCCGACAAATGTGAAACAAATTATCCCTATGTCTGAAAGTAACTGTAAATCAGATAATAAATTTAAATAAGCTTCTTATTTAAAAAGAACTTGGAACATATAGGCATGTTCTTATGCTAACAAAATAAAATACAGTTTGTGGTGATATAGTTAAACAAGAAGAGTAAAATTCAAACTAAAAATATGGACTGGTGGTCAAAAACTATACAATTTAATTTCAATTTAATCTGGTTCAGTACCTCTATTGTCATAATAAACTCCAGTGTCAGCAGCAGTAATGGAAAGACGAATAATTACAAATCCTCAGAGCTGACAGGAACTAATGCAGGGAGCAAGTGGAGTGCAGAAACACTCGTCTTACACTCCAATAAACTCAGTTTAAAAACTGTCTAAGTGATTTGCATTCTGATGACGAAATAGAAATGGGAAATTATAGTAAAGGCTGAAACTGTAAAGAACTGGGTAATTTACATAATAACTGTACATATCTTTGAAGAATGATTTTCTTTCTCTTTACATATTTAATTTCTTTTTTCAACATGTTTGCTTTTCACTTAAAATTTTTGGGATTTAATTAAAGACTTCTATTATTATAAAAGACTAAATGCATTTAGAATGTATGGAAAAAGCTGCTAATTTCATTTTTTTAGTAATACGAACATTCAGAAGAAATATGAAATACATATGGTAAGGTCTGGTCACAGAGCTGGTGTAGCATAATTTTTAGAATTTAGGGACACTTTAAGCAAAAAAATCTAGAAATGGCAAAACTTTTAGAATTTAGAGCAGGCACTGAAAGCAGAATTTAGGATCCACAGAGACTGCATCAGGTGGCAAAACGCCTAGCGCCAGCTCTGTGTATGATACATTGACATATTAGATGAATTTTTTGAATTGTCAGTTTTCAATTTTTTTATTAATAAAAAAATTTCTTTCTATAATGCCTGTCCATATGATAAGATTAGAAGTACTTTTGATATTTTCCATGTTTGTATCTAGTAAAAAGTAGAGAAAATAAAGGTAAGATAAAAATGTTGAAAGCGATTTTAGAATCAGAAGTAAAACATTCAACTATTATGTTTTCATTGTTCTTCCAGATGTTCTCCAAAATGTAAGAAACTGCGTGTTACTACCATGGAGACATTTTTCATCTTATCACATTTTTCTAGAATCTTTTAGAATCGTGGGTTTATAAATTTGCCTTGAAATCTTTCTCAACTTTCCAAGCTTCAGTGTCTAAAATACTAAAGAAAAATTACCCCTACCAGTTCTGTAACAGCAAAAATCCAGAAATGTTTTTAGAAAAAAATCGGAGGAAAAAGTGAGAAATTAATTTTATAGAGAAAACTGATGCATATTCTGAGAATTCTGATCATTCTGAAAAATGGGAAAAATTCTTACCATGAAAAAATTAAAAAGACATTTTTAATTAATTACATTGCTATTTTGCTTTTGCTAAAAACTGTTTTGTAAACCGTGCTTTATGGCATTATTCCTTGCTTATTTTTCAGATTCAAAAAATTGTATAATATGTGGCCAAAATGGAACTTTATAATATGACAGTGAAAAATAAAAATGCTTTATTTTAATGTTATTTCTTAAATATAATTGCAATATATTACCATTATTTTAATGAAATTTATCAATGTTAGAATGCTCTAAAAATCGTCAAAAAATTCCCAGATCTCGGAATTAAAAATTTTCTATAGAAACTGATCTTAAAATCGCCAAGTTTAGAACCCTTTAATAGAAGAATTCACATTCCCAAAAGCGGAAAGTTGTTTGAGAGCTCTTAATTACAAAAAATTAATTAATTTTGAAATGCTTATGTTTCACTTCTTGCTCAGAAACTCGAGTATTCCAACCTTATTTATATATTACAAACAGGAACAAATTATAACTCATGAACTCATTAAAAAAAAGTCATATTTGTCATTGAATCGCCAAAAATATTCCTGCAAAATGCTAATTCACACCCAAAATGGCAGTCGTAAAAACAGACAGAAATTTCAGATGATTAAAATTAAAGACCTTCTGGCGATTTTGGCTAAAATTAAGGACTTTTTTAAGGACCAAAAATCGATTCCAAAAAACTTAAGGACCGTACGAAGCGTTTTTTTTTTTTTTAAACATATTTTTTATTTTGCAAATATGATCAATATTTTCTAGATAATTATTCAAAAACGTTTTTTATATCTTGCATTTTCATTTGGTTCATAGCACTTTAGATAAGCATGTTAGGAGAATTTACACTGTGGCAAAGATGCCATTTTACTGTTCTAGGTGCACGGTGGGACAAGCGGTATCCCACCATGTTATGAATTACCTTAAAGGTTTACCTGTTTTTTTGCATGAAATAACACTGTATTAGGAGCTAGTTATCTATGTGTAAAGTTATTTTTTCCAAAAAAATTTTTTCTTACTGAACCTCAAAGAGTTAAAGTAACACTTTGAAGAGTTTGCAATTTGTCTATAGCAGTTTTGCAGGCATAACCCCAGACAGGACACGCATAAGTGATAATGGGCCTCAAAAAAGATTTATAAATGAGTATTTTGTTTTTAAAAGATAAAGCGGAGTTTCGGGCAATTAAGGGGGAGAGTTTAGATTTAGCGACTCGAAACTATAAAACTCGGTGTTATATTAGATTTTTAAATGATTTGAAAATTCAGCTTCTAATAATTTTATGAAACTAAATTTGATATTTAAGATAATGAAGTTTTGCTAAGTATCAAATTTTATTACATTACATATAAAATTTTAATGCATCTTTAATGAGTTTTATTGCTTCTGTGTTGTAAAGTGAGTATAATTATGATAATTTTGTTAGAAGCTACTCTTTTTAATTTTAAAGTTAATAATGTTTATTTTACCTTAAATAAGTATTTATTCTTTTAAAAAGCTATGAAAGTTTTAAAAAGCTATGAGAGTTAAAAAAAATATTTCTCTTCCTTAAAGTTTTCCCTTTATTTATTTTTTTATAGACAGAAAATAAAAATATGAAGTCTGTTTAATTTTTTATAGAAGCTTTGTCTGATTCATGTTAAAGAATGTGATCAGCAGCATTAAAAGTGTGCTAGTAGTAACGGTGTTTCTTATTAAGAATCTAGTCTGAAAGAAATAAGAATTAAGATTTCATTTAAAAATATTTCATAATTAAACTATTTGAAATAATTATCAAAATAATTGTTATTGAGGTGATAAAAACATTTTGGAACACTTACTTTCTCATAATCTTAAATTTGCAGGCACCATCATAAAAGTATTCTTAATCATTAAAGAAATATATTTTAATTTTAAGTAATATCAGTCTAATCAATTAAAAACCGTTTTCAAAGATATTCCGATAGTAACATAACCTTTTATTGTGGAAATATAGTTTCTGGATTATTCTGAGAGTTCATTATTTTATGCAAATTGATACTCATATGCACGGAGAAATTATCGCTATCAGAAGTTCCGCCGTTTCGTATTCTACGGCCTAGTGCTGTGACGTCACAGACCAGTCCGATGGCTTTATATATCTAGAAGGCACTGGCCCAGCAAGTTCATCATCCTCCACACTGTCCCTTCTCCCTGAAAACTGCTATGCCATTCAAACACATGGGCATGCGACAAAGTTTCATCTCCTTAAGCCTCGCTTAACATCTGAACTGTTTCCTCCATGGCTGATTTTTTAAGTTTCACAAGAAACTTGATGTTGATTCGCTGCTCGGTTTTTACATTAGACATGTTTCTGGCAGAATGCAGTTGCACGTGTTCACTCAATAATGCAGTATTCCCCACTGGTGTGGTCGGTTAAGTCGGAACTGGCTGCATGGATAGAGGAGCTGTGTGGCATGATGTCACCAAAACAGTTGTTGCCAACTCCATTCTGTTTTCAAACTACACAATTTTTTTTTTTTTTTTTTTGTGTGTGTGTGTGTGTCACACCTTGTATGTCCTTATATACACAGTATAATTTGTCAAATATATATATAAAACAAATAGAAAATGTTTGACTGATTATCGGTAATGTTCAAATGCTGGTAAATTTTTTTTATACATCAGAATTTTTTAAATCTCTTTTTGAGAGGATTATTCTTTGCTTTTGATGATTCACTGCAAATTATGTCTAACATAACTGTTTACTGAACAACAGCTTTCTCAATTTACTGAAAAATACTGTAATAAAATATTCACCTATCTCTCCATAGTTCAATCACAATACATATTTTAATACTCAAACATTGTCATCATTTAGTTAATTCAAATGTCTTGCATAATGGCAGATTTTCCTATGTATAAAAATAGCTCAGTCTAAGAAAATACTCAGGAAATATTTATTTATTGATAAATACAATTATCATAATTAACTGTACAAAGGTATGTGTTAAAATTCAAATGAAAAAAAAAAAAAAAAAAAAAACTCTTATTCCAACAAACATCTATGAAAAAATGTTTATGCCAAAACACTTCTATCGACGTAGTGATATGCTCTGAAATTCCCGATTTTCCGATTACTTTCGTCATAATTAAAACTTTTGAAACATTGTTTACAGAAGAAAAATGGATTTTCAGGAAGCCGCTTGTTTTCATAAACAACCCATCTGAAAGGATAATTAGTAAGCAATTAAATGTTAGCTACAAGAAGCTACCAATATTTATCACGAATGAAAATTTAATAAAAAATCCTATATTTTTAAAGAAGCTCTTGCAATGAAAGAAGGTAATGCAGAATAATATATAAGATTTGAATTTAATGTTTTTATCAAAGATACCATGCTCTTGGTTACAATTTTCTATCATTTACAATTATCGATGTACAAATTCTGCACAGAAGTATATTTGTTTACTTTTCTAGTTCAATTAGTGACTTCATTTCCACAAGTAATACTTTCTAAGACAAGTAAATGCATGAATGATTTCAAGTTTGTGAAGATGTTCTGTGAAATATATATAAATAATGAATGCTATAGCATACAGGCTACTTGCATATTTTTAATGATTTTGATTTCAGCTAATAAATAACATTAATAAAGTATAAACAATTAATTGCAAAGGCTATTACAATGAGAGATAAATTACTGTCTGCTGCAGTGAAAGTTTTTATAATGTTTGGTACAATGGCTTATGTAAATGAATTTTGGAAATTCTGGATTTCAGATACTTCTGCACTTTCTAAAGAAAAATAGTTTCATTTCTTAATAAGATACAAGAATATTAGAATCAAGATAGCTAAGAGAACAATAAACAATATCATTCATAAGGAAAGGGAAAAACTGCAACTACTGCTTTCTACATGAAACAGAATGTTAAATGTTTATTGAATAAAAATTAGTATTTCAAAGATTATTTTTAAAATTAGCTTTTATTAGCTTTTGTAACATATGCTGAATTTGGGAAATGGTAGTGAATTTAGTATCTTCTCAATTTTGGAAGCAATGGAATATTTCTGTGACTACAGATGAATCATAGCTGTACTAAATGACTGGTATAGAAAGTGGTCAATGAGCTGTCATAAAAGTAGATAGAAAGACTTAAAAATCGATTTTAAGAGTTTAAAGAAAGTTTCAGATTTATGATTACTAGCTATTTGTGCAATGTCAAATAAAAACTAAGAGTAAAAAAATATATGTGATATTTTAGCAGTTTGCAGTACATTGACAGAATTTAGCGCAGAACTGACTAGAGAAGATAAAACCAATTCACTATTTTTTTTTTTCATAAATATGATGATGGTGATAGTGAATTTCATGGCACAAAACTTTAAAGGTTGTTAGCGTCGAAACATGTGTAGAAGATACAAAACAAGTATGCAAACTAAAAACAATAAAAAATTTGTAATTATTTAATACAAATGACAAATGAGACATTCGCCCATAAAAACTACATAAATTCACATGGTATCCAGTACGAAAATGGGCTTAAAGTCAAATGTAAAATACGTTATACAATAAAATACATAGTATTAAAATATTAACATAATAACATGTAATAAAATCAAATTAAATAATAAAAACCTGTCTCTTTCAGGTACTGAAACAAATTATTATTTTACCTCTTTTGCGATAATATGGTCAAGAGGCACATCACGATCACTAAAATACATTACTCAAAAATAGTTAAAATGTAGACATTCAATTAGAAAATGATGCATGGACGGAACATAATTACAATTTGAACAAAGGGGTTCCCTCTTGGCCTTCAAAAGATGTGCGACTTGAGAGTGACTGATCTTAGGCCTGTTAACAAGACTTCCTCCTTTTTGTGTCTAGTCGTCTTCCACTTATCTACTTTATATTTTACACTCCTCAATTTATTTAAAAACAGACCATCCCAAAATAATTTCCATTTATTTAACATTGTCTGTTTGATGACAGTTTTAATGTCGTTGCAAGAGACAAGCTGGTTCAATAAAACAGTTGCTGACTTTGTTATTGCATCTGCAAGCTCATTTCCTTTTATGCCTACATGGCCAGGGACCCAACAGTCTCATACCTACCCTTTTGTAATTTTCGATGTAAACTTAAAATGTCTGCCAATAGAAAATTTCGAGAGTCAGTAAAATTAACTGAAGACTTCAGAGCACATAATAAGTCGGAATAAAATATGAGCTCGTTCTCAGACTGCTTTGAGATAAATGTAAGTGCAGAATACAGAGCAGTAATTTCGGGGCTAAATATAGAAAAAGCATCATGTAATTGACTGCTGTCAATACGGTTTTTTTACTGCGAGTGATGCTTCTACATGATTAGCTGATTTTGACCCACCTGCATATATGGGAACAAAAGCTCTGTATTGGTCCCTGTGTTCTAAAAAAAATTGCCTATATATGTGGGAATGATGTCTTATCATTAAACAGAGATCGCACCCACTGTTCAAAGAATCAGGTTTCATTTCCTGGTTCACAGAAGAAAAGATAAACGAGATGAGTATCTACAGATGAACTGAGTATGTTTAGGAGAGGAATCACAGCAATGGTTCCAGTATGGACAAGTAAATGATACAGCTGACCACCTACGTGTGGTCACTTTAGAAAAATCCAGGTCTAATCATCTATGCGTGACCAGTAAGCGTATTGTTGTAGCTCCTTAGTGAGTGTTCCGTTAGACTGCCTCTGTTGGACTTCTCGAACAAAGTGCCATGTATTTACTTAGAGGGTTTCTACCATACATGTATATAACGCCATCTGGTGCATCATTGAAGCACGATTCCCACATATATTTCCTCATTAGTGTCTCTTATCAAGGTGTTGAAATAAGTCCAGGAGCTCAATTTGTGGGTGATCCCAAGGTGAATTAATGGCTGGACCTATCATCTGATAGGCAATGATTTTCCAATAGTGATTCACATCTTTCGAAAAATGGAAGAATGTTATGAGGCCGTGCAGAAAATAGAAGTTTATAGTTGTCATCAAGCTTACAGATCTGGAGAGGATGATTAGTTTGTGAATTAATAATGAAATACTAATGAAAAGACACTTGTTCATGCCTTAACTCAAGAGCTGGTTCGTAACAATCAACATACTGGTTCTGGATAGGAGATGTCTCGAAAGCTCCAGGACAAATTTTCAAAGCCTGATGACAAATAGGATTTAGTTTTAACAAACCTGAAGGCCATGCACATCCGTAAACAACTGAGCCATAGTCTAGTCTAAAGCGAAGGAGTGCTCTATAAATACGAAGTAAAGAGCAGCGCTCTGTGCCGTCACCAACACTTTTAAGAGATTTAGATTCTTGAAACACTTCTTTCACAAATACTGGACATGAGGAAGGATGGTAAGCTTTTGGTTGAACAACACTCCTAGAAACTTTACTTCTGATGCAACTGGAATCTCTGGTCCATAAGATGCAGCTCAGGCTCAGGATGAAGACTTCGCTATTTACACAAGTGCATAGTCTTCTCTTTTGAAAACACAAATCCTTTTTTTTTTTTTTGGACCATTTCTGGATTCTATTAATGGCAATCTGCAACTGTCTCTCAACATATCTCACACTTGCACCATAGCAGTTTATCTTGAGGTCATCAACATACAATGATCCTGAAACTGTAGGAGGAAGCTTTTTTAAAACCGAATTTATTTTTAAACTAAAGAAAGTCGCACTTAAAATGCAGCCCTGAGGGACACCCTCTTGTTCAAAGTTATTCGATGAAACAGAGCCAATCCTTACTCAGAAAGTTCTTGCCTTCAAGAAGTTCTGGATAAAAATTGGTTGGTTGCCACACAAGCCACTAGCATGAAGATCCTACGAAGAAGCATGAATACCATATCTCCATGCCTTATAAGCCTTTTCGATGTCAAAGAAGAGGGCAACAAGATGATTTTGTTTAATGCAGGCTTTACAAATAGATGTCTCCAACAGGAGCATATTATCTATCATCATTCTTCCTTTTCTGAAACTGCTCTGATAAGGGGAGATTATATTGCTTTTTTCGAGATAATAGACTAGGCGGCAGTTTACTGTTTTTTCAAATAGTTTGCAAATACAGCTCGTAAGCGCAATGGGCCAATAAAGGGAATCTTCGGGTTTTTCCCTGGCTTGGTTATAGGAATGACAACAGCTCCCTTGAATGCATTCGGAAAATTATGCTCCTTCCAAACTCTGTAATAAAGGGTGAGAAAGGCAGTCAATGCTTCTGCATTTCATATTTCACACCGTCTAAACCGGGACTGGTACTATGTGTCTGCATCAAAGCTGTTCTTAGCTCCGAAACTGTAATTTGCTATTATATGGCCCGCAGTTGGTAGAGTTAAATGCAATAGAAGCTTTCTCAGAGCCTAGCTTGACAGAAAGAAATGCCGGCGAATAATTACTGCCACTAGAAATAGCAAAATTCCCGCCAATAATGTTTGCGATTTCTTCTAAACTGTGTGCTAATCACTCGCCCATCTTTTTCCAGAAAGGAAAGTGAGTGATCTTTGTACAGCTCGCATGCTTTTCTAACTCTTTCCCATATTCGTTTACTTGTGGTAGAGGATGCTATTCCAGACACATAGGACATCCACGAATCCCTCTGGCTTTTAATGCCTCATTCTTCTTGCATTTGCTTTAGCTTTTTTGAAAGCAATAAGGTTTGACAAAGTCAAGTATCTATGAAAAACTCCCCAAGCTTTTCTCTGTTGCTTCAGTGTAACTTGGCATTTACAGTTCCACCACGGTTTTGTGTACTTAGGAAGCTTCGTTGATGTTATCGGAATAGATGCAGTAGCTGCCTGAATAATGACATCCATGACTGCTTTCACAGCATTGTCGATTGGCACATATTTCACCATCTCTTCTGTGATCTTTGCACAAGACAAGAACAGGTTCCAGTTCACCCCAGTAAGAATAAAACGGGGAGATCTTGGCATGGAATTTAGTCTTTCTCGTGTGATAGATACAAAAACGGGAAAATGGTCACTATTATAAGGATAACTGCCAACATTAAATGTGGAAAATGGAAAAAGAGATGGAGAACAGATGGTAAGTTCAAGAATGTGAAAGTTCTTTGTAGGCTCATCGAAGTAGGTATTCTGCCTGCTATTGAGGAGACAATCTTTGATCATTGCTCAATTTGTCTGCCTCAGGGGTTTCTGTCCCTACTTCCCCAGAGTGAACTATGTCCATTTAAGATAAAGGGTTTAGGTAGCTGCTCTATTAGCTCATCTAATTCTTGTTGATTGACATGTAGATTTGGGGGCAAATACGCAGAACAGATTGAAATTAAGCTTCATATATTTACTTGAACAGCAACAGGTTGGAGGCCCGTGTTTAAAGATATTGGACTAGAGAGATAGCTAAGTGAAGTAAGGAGGCCGACACCCCATTCACATGCTCACCTACTAAATTATTTTTCCTGGTGAGGCAGCACCTCCAAAGCTTTGAATGTCGAACAGGTTTTAGCAAAGTCTCTTGAACTGAAAGCACACAGCTGTGTGTGTAAATCTCTCAGATCTTTTATATTATCAAGATTTTGGTGGAATCTACGACAATTCCATGAAATGAGGGCGGCCATCATGTTGTACGCTTGCTCTTTTGGTGCCTTTTTTTTTATTTTCGTGGAAGCAGATGTTTTGGGATATCCATTCCCTCTTCCACATCTATCTCAGAATATACACCGTATGAACTGAGGCACCCAAAGCAAAGGAGCACAAACTGGAATTTCTGACAGGTTTTGCTGCCTGTGTGGCTACTGATTAACAGGATTTTAACGAAATAGCAAAGGACAATTTTCGGGGCTGCGCATCTGCAGCTAATTTTCTTGCTTCTGCATAAGATATATCTTTTGTAATTTTTACTGTCTGCACCTTCTTTTCTGATTTTCACTTTGGACAGTGTTGTGAGTATGCTGTGTGGCTTCCTTTGCAGTTCACACATAATAATTCAGTATTGCAACTTTCACTGTTATGGCCTTCCACAGAGCAACGTGCACATGTGACTTTGTCATGATAAGACATTTTTGAATGACCAAAGCGCTGGCACTGAAAACATCACAAAGGGTTCGATATGTAAGTTCTTACGGGGAAGTTTAAGAACCCGACCTTAATACTTTTTGGCAGATCAGGCAAACTGAAGGTCAGGATTATGTGTTTCATACTGATCAACTGACTTTTTTTACAAATTTTGATCCACCTGGCAGGATATACATTTTGGTGAGGCAACTTAGAGACTATTTCCTCTTCTAAAACGTAAAAGAGGTCTATCTCTGAGATAACACTACAAGAAAAATTGAGTGTTTTATGTGCTGACACTTTTACATCGATTTGCCCAAGTTTGTTTAATCCAAGGAATGTTGCAGAGCGAGTAGAAGAAATAGTTTGAACTAGAAGATCTCCAGAGTGCAGCTGTTTGATATTCTTTGGTTCTCTGATGCAAGACTGTATATACTTTTGAATTAAAAATGGAGAAAGATTTTGAAGATTGCCTTTAGAGTTGTTAATAACAAGAAAACATGGTAGACTTGTTGAATTGATATCAGAATTAGCATTTCTATTTGTTCTGACCCTTTTAGATGCATAATTGTGTTCAATTGTAGAGTGGAAATTTGTTTCAGCAATATTTGAAAGAAATAAAGATTTGGGTTCAACTGCCCCATCCACCACAACAAGGGAACACAGATTTCTGTGTTGTTAGGGCTAGCCTGACCTATACGCAAACTGAAGCTTCACAGTCGGTTTTCCCTAAAGAGGAACTCCTGAGAGCTTATCCCCAAGCCACTGACCACAAGGACTAATGACCAGCCAATTGACACCTATGAGGATGACAAGGTGCCTCACGTTTAGCTGAAGCAGAGGCCAAAGCAGTGTGTTGGGGACAGTATCTTACCCCTCAACTACCAGGACCCTCCTTTCCAGCAACATGGGTCACCACGTAAGGCAAACATGTGAACAGTTTTCTCGCCATTCGAAAACTAGAAACAAGGCTGTTCAAGTTTCTAATGATGAGCCCCAACCTCCAAGGAGGAAAACCACAAGAGAGAAAGAAAGGAAAAAAAGTTTTAGCTCAGAGGACAGGAGACAGAAAAGATCACTGCGGTTCCAGAATTGTCATACCCGTCTTACCAAGATGATCCCCTGAAGGGCTAGGGTACTTCGGGATTCCCCCCCCCCATACGCACAAAAAGTGAGCCACTGAGGGTTTTGCATAAATATGACTAGAGGGAAAATCACAACTGGCTTCATTGTTAAAACATTGTTTTTATTTTGAACAGAAAAAGTTCTTTAGAGATGCATTTTTGCTTCAAATGTTGCAATATTAAGGATGCTAAATATAGTCCACAATTTCTAAATACATAATTACATTTTAGATAACAGAAAAGAAATTTAGCAAAGAAATATTACTTTCCTAGAAAAAGCAAGCAAGTGAAAGAGTAACATGACTTGCTGCAGAGTGACACAAAACGGTGCAAAATATATCCCTGAAGAGGGATTTCTTTAATTAAAAATTATGAATTTAAAGGTGCCAATTTGTTCCAATTAAGTTTAATAATTTTGTTTCATATTTTACATTTTACATATTTATATATAAATCTACATATTATGAAAACAATATTTTGACTCCCATTTTTACAAACAAAATCAAACTTCTGTATCCACAAAATGTAGAAAACTCCACTAGAACAATGCCATTAGTCACATATCAATACAAACAAAAAGGAAATTGGTATAATTTCCAATAACGTGTAGACCCTTTTCAAATATTCCAAAAAAGCTCCTATTATGGCACCAATGTCTTGGATTACTGTGCTTTTGAACCATCAAATACAGAACTCTAAGCACTCAGCCAAAGATAATTGACAGCACATGGGAAGTAGCACAATATGAGTGGGGAAAAAAATAACATGGTAAAACCGAGAAATATTCTTTTGTTATGTAAATCAAGGTGCTGGAAGGGCTATGAGAATAAAATATTTTTTTGTATTATGGTTAATTAAAATAGTTATCAAAATGAGTACTTAAAAGTACTTGTATTATAATGAACTGTTTTACTGTAACAAAGTCATTAAAAAATTGTGTACAGAGCCTCTGTAATGTAACATTTACAATACATATATGGTCTACTTTAATTAATAAACTATACATAGTTAATAATATACTTGAGGAAAATAACTTTGTGGAGTTTAGCAGTAAGCAAATGATTGTTAGTTGGTTAGTTGGTGGATTTTATGGTACATAACCCTAAATTTTATAATGCACCAAACATGTGATGATTGATACCGATTAATGAGGAGATAAAAAGATGCATGCAATTTTCAAGAGGCATCAAAATATAAAACTAAAATGTATAAACTATACTTGAAACACATTTAATACCCTAAACTGCATTAAAACCACTTTAGATCAAATAATAAAATTAATTTCTTTTTCAATATAAAATATGTTAAAACTGACCTCTTCTCCAAATCAAGGGGGTCTTTTAAAATGTAAGCATTTTATTAAAACATGAAGCACTGATAGAGCAGGATTACACTTTAAGCAAATAGGCTGACTCTCAGCTTTTAGAAGATAATTATGTATAATACAAGAGTGGTTATTTCTAAGGCAAGTAAACAGAGCTTCCTCCCTTCAGTTTCTGCTGGCTTACCAGTCTTTCACTCCAGATTTCCTGCTTCGCAACTTATTATGCAGCTGAATATGATAGTAAACAAATGAAGAAGTTCAGTATAGTAATCAACACAAATTGGTAACAAATTATTGCTACTTACAGTTTTACTGGAGTTGAATTCAACATCAAAGCTCTGCTGTTGTGATGGTAAACAGAGCAGAATTGAAATATTTGGTCAAAACAACAGAGCTGGGACTCAGAACAGGTTTTCTACAGCTTTGACAGAAATGGAATGGAACATTGACACTGCATACATGAAACTTTCCAGCACAGAAGAAACTTATTGACTTCATGCACAAAAAACTTTTACCAACTTCAATTTTAACTCCTCAAGCTATTCAAAATATACCAGTTTCTTCTTTGTCTCTGTCATTTACTTCCTATTTAAAAAATTAAGGGTACAGTGTTCAAATAGTAAGGTTTTTCCAGTTTTCTTTGAACTTATCAATAAAATCAAATTTAAAGGAATATGACTTCTATTCACAAGACAAATTTAAAATTCCTGGTGATTATGGTTTTGTTTATTTGCAGAACAAACCTGCAGATCTTTAAAATTCAGATTAAGTGATGGTATGTTGAACACAAGATAGTGAAAGAGTCTTCAGTAACTTTCTGTGTTTGAAATAAAAACCACAAATTCAGCTTTCGAAAATCAGAATTACTGTTTATACTAATTCACCACTCAATTTGGATTTAAAAACTTTTGAAATTTTCCCATATAGCAAGCTTGCATAAAATGAAGTTTCCACTCAGTTTCTGTTGGAAGTGTGGAAAAACCCTGTTCCTAGCTCCATTACTCTTCTTTTGACCACCACTACTTTTTACATTACATTCATTATTGTAATGAAATTGCAGTGAGCAATACATTTTTGAATATTTCTGGATATTACACTAGTTTCTTCATTCATTTACTATTACAGTATGTTCTCTTTCTCTCATACAATCCTGGATAAATTTTAATATATTCCTTAAATTTGTTAAAATTATTTAAATTACTGAATTAAAGTAAAAATAAGGGATTAAGACATTTCATTTTAATCCTGTTTCAAAGGGTAATACAGTAAATCAAAATAAGTCAAATACCATCTTACCACAGATTGCAACCTTAAAAAAAAAAAAAAAAAAAAAAAAAAAAAAAAAAAAAAAAAAAAAAGCCTCTTTGGGGAACAGCATAAAGGAAGAAACACAAAGCTTTACACACGCTATTTTTGACCAATAAAAATGTTTAGTGATATCAGTCTGAAGTATAACCATTGGTGCTTATGATCAACACATGCTCTAGGAAGACAATGCTGGGTGAGTTTGAACCACTTGCTCTACAGAGTCTCCCAATAAAATGCATACGCCCTTTTACAGTTACAACCACATTTTTTGTTCTTTATTTCAGGTGCGACTGCTTAAAATAATGGATCAAATCAGATTAAACTTTGAGAAAAGCTAATTCCTTCTGAAGTGCTACTGGAAACAGAGAACATAAGTGAAGTACAATGACGCTTTAGAATGGAGTTTTAATGAGATGCACCAACAAGACTCACAATTACTCGTTTGTGGGCTAAGTTTGAGGAAGAAGGAACTGTTAAGGATGTCCATAAGAACCATTCCGGAAGACTATGATCATCCACTAGCCCCACAAGAGAAAGAGAAGTCATTGAAAGATTTCAGCAATCTCCAAGCAAATCTGTTTGGCAAGCAGCTCGTGAGACAGGAGTTCCAAGATTGAGCGTCCATTGCATTTTGAAGCGTGCCCAATGGAGGAGTTTTATTCCTAGATTAGTACACGCTCTCAATGAAGATGATTTTGACAGTAGACTTGAATTTTTTGAGTGGCAGCAAGAAAAATGTGCAGAGGACAATCAATTCGTGTTCAAGATTGTTTGGAGTGATGAGGCTACATTCAAGTTGAATGGTTCAGTTAATCATCACAATTGCACTTACTGGGAACCTAACAATCCTCATATGAGAGTTGAACATCATGTGAACTTGAAATCATTGAAACTCCATTCGGGTTGTGAAACTCCATGGATCGTTGAAACTCATTCTAAAGCGTTTTTGCACTTCACTGATGTTCCCTGTCTTCCAGTAGCACTTCAGAATGAATTTTCTTTCCTCAACGTTTAATCTGATTCCAGCCATTATTTTAAGCTATCCCTGAACACTAAGGAAGCCAATTTAGGTAATGCAGACATACCTGTATAGAATAACTCATAAAATTACCAATATTCCTTCTGCTATCTAAATTAACCCTTTTCTTATTAAATTTAGTTAAAATATATTTTATTGCATCTTTTTAATATACTTCTAATGTGCTATCTCAGGTATACAAATTTCTTTCAATAAAATATATAATTCTATATTTGTTTTTTTCTCATTAACGTTTTAGATTTTATGATATTTTGCACACTCCCTTTGATTTTTTTCTGAAAGTTATTGCACAAGTTTATTCATAAGCATAAAACATTATCAATTCTGAATTATTTATGGTTTTCTTTCACAAATATGAAATTTATGCATAAATAAATCAGGTTGCAACACAGAAATCTCACATAATTTTTATTACTGTTCTTATTAATTTTTTTATACTGTTCATATTCATAAGATCCTCTTTGGGGTTGTTCATTGCACTGATTGAGACCTGTGCTCAAGAGGCATCATCTCCAGAAGGAAAGGGAAGAAGCATCATAAACCAGGCACCTAGTTAATATCCTTTTGAAGGAGTTCAAAATGGCAGGCAAGTAGTAAGTTTAAACAGTTCTTTCTCTTATGTTTAGGATGTTGAGACCTGTCTTCTCGAGATCAGCCTGAGGGCAGCAAAGCATCAGCCAGTGTACAGTTTTGAAGAAATAAAAATAAAAATTCTTTTGATAAACTTGCTTATCTCATCTTATACAGACTTTAGCCAAAAAGGTAAAACCCTATAGTTGCTCTAATCAGCAGGAATGACTACATATGTTAGTGGGGATTCATATTAGCTTAATTTTCCTATCTGATTTCTTTTTTTTTTTAATCTTAAAAGATTTAATTAATGAAATGGTGAATGTGAAATGGAAAATTAGTAATAAAAATTTGTATAAAAGCATTAGTAAACATAAATTCCAATGTTTGACAGTTGATTATTCGCAAAATATTGAAATTAAAACCAAATTTATGGAAACTGGAAAATGATGGATAAATTAAGTCACTTCTTGTGGAAAAAAGTTTTCTTTAATATGGTCACATTGGACAAACAAGCATAGACTTTACCAAAGATTTGATCAAGTCTTGTGGTATTGCACGCTATTCTTCTAAAAGTGCACTTTTCAGCTTCTGAAGGGCCCAAGCAGGAATTTAGTGTTCTGAAATGGCCACCCTAAGGCATTCCACTTATGCTCAATCAGGTTCACATTGGGTGAGTAAGGTGGGCAATCCTTTTGAGTGATATCTTCTGTTTCCAAGTATTCCAACACATTATACGCAATGAGGCTGAGCATTGTCATCCACTACGAAAAACACTGGGCCAACAGCACCCCTAAACAGTCTAACTTGGGCTTTCAGTACTTCATCCACATACCTCCAAGCAGTTACAAAACCTCCTTGAGAGATATGCAGCTTGGTGTGGTCATTTGTCATGATTTCTCCTCAAACCATTAAATGAAGGTCACAGGAGCGGGATATTTCCCGAACAAAGGAAGGCAAATTGGATGTTCCTCCCACTCTACAGATCAAAACACATCTAGAATCACTGTTCAGACTACATCTACACTCACCAGTAAACAATACTTAGGCCCAGTCAATTTGGCTCTATTGAATATGATGGTGGGACTAGTATAAATGAGTTCCCCTGGAAGCTGGAGTGAGTGGGACACAAACCATTTGTATTCTTAGATACAGTCCAACCTTATTAAGCTTTCGTGCCACAGTAGAGCAGCTAATTTGAGTTCCTGCGGGAGCCTAATGGTATGAAACCAAATCTCTTGTAGTCGCTTTGCAGTTTCTTTGAGCTGACAATGACAGAAAATGGTCTTCTGATGCAGTTGTTGCTCTTGAGCACCCTTGATCAAGCTATCTATCAACTGATCCAGTGTTTAAAAAGTGGCTCCAAACTCTCGATACGACACTTTGAGGGGTATTCAAATCTTGGATGACCTCCATTTGTGTTCGGCCTCCGTCGATTCTCCCAATTATTTGCCAACTTTGACCTTCACTTAAATGATGCCTTTGAGCCATAACTACTGAATATTGATCACTCGCAGAAACCACATCCAGTGTAAACAAAACTACAGATCGGAATTCCAACATGCATTCATTGTGCAACACATTGTCAACCACCGAATTTGCATATTTCCAGTGCTAATGTATGCAAGGAAGTGCAATTTTGTGTTCAATTGTATTTAACTAATATAAATAATTACAGCATTCGGCATTGGTTGCAACATTAACTTAGTGAGCATATTTTTCCTCACAATTCTTTAATTTTGATAACCAGTGTACATATTAACTTGAAAATAAGATTCAATAACTAAAAAATAACCATTGTACTTACCCTGCTGTATAAATACGACAAGCCATACATAATACACGTTTTTTTGGTTTCAAATCAATAAGAGGATAATCATTTCTATTTTGACAGTAGTGATGCGAAAACATGCTGAAAAAACATAAACACTGTTAAAAAAATGCCATACATGTAATTACAGATCAAATATTACATGCTAAAATTAATACTTACTGCACATCATTGAATACAGTTATATGCTCACAGTTTCCTTGATGAACATACACATAAGGATAGCCAAGTTGAATACTCAAATCAATGAACTGACAATGTTCCATCAATGCTTTTTGGAAAGGTCCTATACCCCTTCTTTTGTCCTGAGACCATTTCATAATTGTTCTGCAAAAATACCAAATGGACATTAATACTGGAAAAAAAAATTTTCATCACATGTTTCTATAATAAGTTTTTTCTTTTAAATATTTTATAAGTTAATTAAATCTTTACAATATATCAATCTGTTTATTTTGATGTTAACATTTGCTACTAAAATATCAAATTCTATTTGCAGACTTCATCAATTCCCCCTTTTTGCAAAACATAAATTGGGCTTCACTTGAATGCATTTTCAAATAAATTAAAAGGGAAAAAAAAAAAAAAAAAAAAAAAAAAAAATTACATCCAAAAGGGCATTTTTTTAACATCTTGTATGTTACCTTTATTTATTAAATATCATGTTCTTTGCACTGAAAACATTAAATTAATTTCAACAGAAATGTAGCAAAATAATTTTAAAAATGAGCATATCTTTAGAATTTCTCATACACAGTTCCGACGGCTGGAAATAAAAAGGCTCCCCCCTAGAGTGTTGTCATTGCTTGCTTTTAAATCTTTGAGCTTGTTAATCGAAAATTCGTTAAAGTTTTACAAAATATGAAATCGATAATAAAACAAATTCCAAATTTGGGCTTCCACATGCCCATATTCGCAGTAGGATTACGTTATTCAAAATTGGATGGCTTATTACCATTGTCTTATCACAATGCGAGAAACATACATACATTTATGCAGATTCTTCATTATTTAATATCTTCAAATATAATACGGGGCAATAGTATTTGGTGGCAATGATTTGAAAAGTGATACGCCATTTCTAGGATTCCGAACAAAAATTGCAAAACGAAAACAATAGTCCTTCAGGGACAAAGCCCCTTTGGACTAATAATAATAATAAAGGTAACTGAATTCAAATTTCTATTTATTGGCTTTAATTTAACTGCAAAATCTAGTTCTCACTTAAAAACTAAATCAAAATTACAAGGCATAAATAAATAAACTGTGCATATTACTACTCTGATTTCCCCAATCCTGGAATATGATATTGATATGATAGGCTGCCTCAGAGTTAATAATTAGAAACAGCTCAACTCAGCACTGGTACCTTTGTAAGAATTGCCCAAATGATAATGTCTTGTATGAAGCTGATCTTTGTTTCACAATCATGTGCAATTCTATCTATTGATTAAATATTTTGCAGAGATAGGAAGCTTTGTAGATCAGCACAGAATATCAAATTTTATTCGCAACTGAATCAAACAATGGCCATGTTGAGAAACAGAGCTTATGTAATCATGCTGAGAGCGAAGGTTTGCTGCGAAACAAAGTGGAACAGGTCTCCATATTCCGCTGTCTTGATCCTATTTTCTCCTTATTCTATATTCTGCTGTCTTGATCCTATTGATTAAATATTTTGCAAAGATAAGAAGCTTTAGAGATCAGCACAGAACATCAAATTTTATTCGCAATTGGATCAAACAATGGCCATCTTGAAAAACAGAGCTTATGTAATGCGGGGGTGAAAGCAAACTATAATAAATAATGACTCGCCAGGTTGACGTCAGGGATATAAAACAGGTGAATGTTTCGGTTTGAGATGTATGCCAAGCAGATACTCAGTTATGGAGATTGTAATCATGCTGAGAGCGAAGGTTTGCTGCGAAACAAAGTGGATCAGGTCTCCATATTCTGCTGTCTTGATACTATTTTTCTCCTTTTTGGGTAAATTATGTTTATACTCATTCACTGGGCAATCACCATGGCAGGTATCTCAGGCAGTTGGCTCTGAAGGTCATTCATACAATATATAATAATGCAATACAAATGTATATTGATGGCAATAGGGGTGATGAAGCTATCTACCATAGCAAAATTTTCATTAGTAAGGATAATGATTTAGGTTGAAATATCATGCCGAAGAATGATTATTGGAGAAGTTAAACAAGAAGCAGCATAATTTACAAATATTATGCTAATTCTTGCTGTTTAACTTCTTCAATGAGGATAATGATGTTATTAAAATTAGTAAGAGAAACTCAAGTTACTTTCTTGTAATTAGGTCAGAGATGAACGCTGTCAATGAAGTCCTGAATTATCATGTGACTACTAATCTTGACAAAGATGTCTGCATTTTGAGTGACAGTTGTAGTTCCAATCAACATCTATCTAAATCAGACATGTGAAACACATGGCACATGTCCTGATTTTGTACAGCTCAAGATAACATTCAAAATATCATTTAAAATGGCCCATTAAATGTTTAAATTTCAACAACAAACATTCCTAATTGTAATGAATAATTTTGTAAAACTTATTATTTTCACAGTTTTCTATCAAAATCAAGAACTTTTATTCTTATTTTCATATTTTTTTCCACATTAATTGCACCTTAAATTTATGAATGGCCAGTGGTTGTGCCTTTGTTGCTCATCTAACTCTTCTGTCGCCATCAGTTTGTTCACTGCTGCTGTATGTATATGCCAGGTTCCATGCCAGCCTGCTTCTTACTTTCATATATCTATGAATTTACGATCAAACACTAATTCTGAAGGTTTCATCAGACAGGGTTAGCAGACACATTTTAGTTAAAAAAATAAGCACCTATAAGCAGATTTTAAGGAAAAAAATAAGCAGCTGTTGAATTACATATATACACAACTGCATAACCTTAAAAGGAAAATGAGATTTGTAATTTAAAATACGGGAAATTCAGTATTTATTAGACAATTAGCATTACTCGAACCATGGAAAACAATTACAATTATTTTTTAATTTTAAATAACAGTTGAATTTACAGAATAGTTCATAATGAGAAGGGAAAAATATATCTACACAACTAAACTATTTTACAAGATTTAATGATGAAATTTCAATTAATAATGGAGGAAATAAACAATAATAAACCACATTTATACAAAGTACTTATAAAAAAAAAGATTTAGTATAAAAAAAAGTATAAAAAAAAAGATTTATGTTTATCATTGAATAAAAATTTTTCATGTTTAATTTTTCTTTTGTCTCTTTTCATCAATGTTTGAATCCAATTTTCTGAACAAAGTTTGTTTTTGACACACAGTTTTTACCATTTCATTAGATTTATTAAAAAAATTAAAGCCGGGTAATATTTTTAATTTCTAGTTCAGTCAAAATTCAACATGGCTAATCTAAATGGTGGGAGCACGGTGATCATACTAACATGAACATTGTCCAAAAATTTAAATCCATCAGTGAACAACTACAGAATGTTTCTTCAATGGGTGCCATTGCATGCAGATATCTATAAAAATGAAATAACTGGATAAGCTGTGCAAGGAAGGTAGCTTTAAGAACACATGCTTTCTTTACACATACTTCTCAGAACTTCTAGACTCAAGCTCGAAATCAGCTCGTTCTGAAGAGCAGCTCCTAATTATAACTAGTATGCTTGCAAACAGGCTGGTGCTAACTTGCTTGAGATGAGCAGTAAGAAGGCCCAATCTCTACTAGCAGCGGGTTATCTATGTCAGGAGACATATGTTTCTGGATATAAGGTTTATCCTCCATGCCTCACATGCAGCTCTTCACAGGCCACTCCTTCAAATATCTTCATGTGCATTAGCTGTTTTAAAGATCAAATTTACTCTAACCAAGATTTGATTCTGGAACATCTTACATTCCATTAACTTGATATGATTGTCAGACAAGTGAGATAAGCCACAACAGAGCAAAGGAAGGTGCACAAGAAGAAAATAAATTGCATTATTTTTTCCTCAGAATAGAAAGAATTTAAAAATTAACAGTTAAAAAACATTTCAGTACAACTTACTCGCTGTAATCTCTGCAATCTGAATCTCGCATATCATTATAAAACACACCATCAATGTAAAAAAAGCCAGACTTATATAAATCCTACAAAGATAAAAGAAAGATTTGATAAATTTACAGTATGCAATAAGAATAATTAAATGCCAATCAAAACATACATAATTAATATTTCAGACACCATTACTACTTTGGAATGATCATAATTTTTAATTTATTGATTATGTATTAGTGAACTCATTTCGGTGAATCTACCGATTTTTTACAGAAGAAACAGTATAATGATTTGTAACTGCACAATACTGTATTGCATGAAAAAATATATATAGTACAAAGTTTGAAAACCGGACATCCATTATCTGGAATGATCTAAAATCCAGAATGATCAAAACCACCAACAAAGTTTTTCTTGTAGGCTTTATGCATGCGCATTTGATTTGCCCCCTCCGCACATAATATAACATCTGGAGAGTACCGATTCTTAGTTTCGCTTTGACACTAAATAAAATACCTTGCTATTGAAGAAACAATCATTTTAGCATAAATTTGTATGATCAGTAATTTGGCTTCGTTGCTGCGTATCTGCTTGGTACACATCTCAAACCGAAACATTCCACATAGATACATCGTTGATCTGACACCAACCTGGAGAATCATTATTTACTATACTTTGCTTTCAGCACCGCATGTTTATCAAAACATGACAACTTGAATAATGACTCAGCGATGCCTAAACAATTTTTTTATGTTAGTAATTGAAAAATAAAGGAGTGTCGTGACCTTTTATTTTGAAATTATGCTTGCCAATGATTACAGATTTAAGATAAATGTGCTAAAAAATGTTGAAGAGGAAACATTTAGTTAAAATTTCTTTCCATATGCAAAAATAAAATTTGTTGATGTAACTCATAGAGCCAAAGATTACATTCAGGGCTATTTGAATTAAGAATAACTGATTGTTATTCACATAAACCCAGAACAAGCGACAGAGCTCGTATAGCCGCTGTCTCAGTGTGCGATAGAAGCAAGATAAAATTGAACGGAACAACTTGTCGTTAGTCGCCAAGCTCATGGATGTATAGCCAAATATGTCTAGTGAAGGATAGCTAAATTTGATGATGATAGCCTATAATTTTAAAGGTTTTCGGATATCGCAAAACAAAGGTGAAATTTTCCAATTAATGGATTCTGTAAAGAAATGTGAAGGAGCGGTAATAAATGAAGATGATATAAAAGAAGTTTTTCATTGTAATGACAATGCTTCTCAATTATCAATCAATTAATGAATGGCAAAATCTATAGAATGGTTCTAGATCCAGAAAATATGGCTACCGATAGTGAAGAAAATGACAGAGAAGTTACTGAAAACGGGAAAAATTTCGATTGACAAGTTATTCGTAGTTCTCCAAACAGCAGTTACGGGACCTCAACCATGTAACTAAACAAGAGATTATGTCCGTCTACAGAATTAAAGAGAAAGTATTAGGACAAAAAACAAAGCAACTTATATAACTTACACTGAAAGAAATGTTTAATAAGGTAAACAAATAAATATTAAGCTTTTTTTTTTTTTTAAATTTTGATACCCTTTAGATCATAAATACTTCACTATTTCATATTTTTAATTTTATAATTACTACATGCCATCTTAATAAATTTAAACTGATGATCTAATATCTGGAAAAATCCCAAATCCAGAATCTCCAAAGTCCCGACGAGTCCGGATTTTGGACTTTGTACTATATGAATTTATTACACACATGTACATTTTAAGTTTCAATTATGTATTTATCTCAAAAATCAACCAAACATAGATTCAGACAGGTTTTTGCTTTTTTTTTTTTTTTTTTTTGTCTGGAGAAAATTTCATAGCGATCGCTTTAATTATAAGCTTCTTTTATTGATTTTGCAGTAAAATTTTTTGGTTTTTGCAGTTTGGGAACTCCTTTTCACAAACAAAATATTAGAGAAAAAGAAAGAACTGAAACCTTCTTATTTATACGTAAGTTGTAAAACGCCAATTTGTTTGGTATGTACACAAAAATTATGTCATGAATGCACACAAAAACATGCTGAGTAAATTGCTATTTTTTGCAAGAACACAATGATATTACTGATAGTTAAGGTATTGTCATTTTTTTATGGTACGTACAATATTTATATTTTTCATCTGAATATATCTATCATATGTTAAGTTAATGGAAAATAATTATTATTCATAACAATAACTTCTTATTTAAATCATAATGAGACACGTCTCTGTGACCGCATGTCCCCGGTTACGTCCCAATATTTCACCTCCCCTGTTACAGGTTAATATTTAGTTATGCAAATGTTAGTAAATTGTGGCGCAATTGATTGAATTATGTTATTCTGATGTTCTGGTTAAGGTTTTTATGTCTTTAGTTTATCTGCATCTGTTAGAATAATCAACAATTTAAAAGTTGGGCTAGGCCTAATCTGGCGACTATTGGCTTATATCTAAAGCCCTTAGTAGCATAGAGAGTTAAGTCACTTGGTGCATCAACTTCTTTGTCTTTTTACACAGTGGGACCAAAAGTCAATTTTAAATTTTTATGCACTGAAAATTTTACCTTCCTGCCTGTTGACCAAACTGTTTGTTTTGGAATATGTACTCTTAATTTTAATTGCATATACTGCTTTTTTAACTGTATTTGATGTTTAAGGTTTAGCTGTGTTTTATAAATTTTAATGAAGATGTTTTGAGTTTTTATGTATTTTCGCCTCACCACAAATTAGGTGATTGAATAGGTATTTGTATATGAATGGCATAGGTGATTGAATATAGATTATATTAGCTGACTGAATACAGATATATTGAGGAATATATCTCTTATTAAATTTGAGGAAATAAGTTTAAATGAAGAGCAGGAAAACAAGTGTATAATTTAATAGGCAGTACAAGAAAGTCGTGGTATCCACAGCAGATTTTTACTATATAATTTGCTGAATTAAATATGATAACACCCAGGTTAAAATCTCGATGAATGAGCTGGCTGCATGAGCATTTTCGCATTTTTATGAGCCAGTTTCTTTTAGTCATCCATAAAGAAAAATGGAAAGCACTAGAAGGCTATCTACTCAAAGAGAGTGATGCCTTCATGGAAGACTTTCTAAGAGACACTGATTACACATGAGGTAAACAAAAATTTGCAACTGCTCATTAGCCAGATTTTGAATGCGGGATGAACTACTAGTGCTCAGCAATCTTATCGCTCAGTTGCCGATGGCTACCTCTATAACAGCATTTCTTTCTCTCTTTAGCCAGACAGACCTAATACGCTTTGCATCAATCAATTAATCAATTATTTGATTAAATGTAATAATGATTTAAGTAACAATGTTAGTAAAAGACAGTAACCCAGAAAATTCTTTAATGAGCAGACAATTTGCAAATTGCACACTAAACTTACTTTTTCTTATCAAACTGCTTGTTCTGATAATTTCTTTTGGAGTAATCTTATGAAACATCAAATTACTGCAGCACAAGACTGTGAGAACAACTGATTCAATATAATATAAATTTATGCATCAAAAATTAAAATTTTAAATAAATTTCTCTATTACTCCATGCAAATAAAAATTTTAATTTTTAAGACTTGAAATGTCACATTCAGATGGTCTGACCTATTCCTACTGGTCGGGTTGGAGAAGCAGATAACATTACCCACATCATCCATTCTTGGGAATGGCTATTAAACTGTTTGTCAACAAAAGGTATTACCTGCACTTTACAGAAAGAACATAGATCTTAATATTTGAATTTTAAATGATGATTAAATTGAAACACTGTGATTACAATTAACAATGTGCATAACATATTTTATGGATTGCAACTGATTAAAGCAACTTTATAGAATTTAATTCTTCATGGACTAAAAGAATTAAATACTATCTCTCTGACACTCTAAGAAGAGCTCTCCAACAACAGGAAAATTTTTATATGTTTTCCACATTAAGTTCCAGATCAATCACATTAAATAGACAAGGTAATTCGAAAGTTGTGGGGTAAATTAAAATCTTATTTATTCCTATATGAAATGTCACACTGCAACCATACTTGACCTAAAATGGAAAAATGATTATCTATATATCTTACTTCATCATTAAAAGAGCTTGATGGAATACCACTGGTGACCTGGCAGACAAGAAAATGGCACTCAAGTTTGCTCAAACACATCCCTGAAAATGTTCAAAAACGAATTTCGCTGTTTCATAAATGCTCGCAGTGTTATCAGTGATGCCCATAACAAACACATAGCAAAGGTGAGGTAAGAAACCCAAACAATTATTTTTTCATTTCCCCTCCCCATGACAATGTGATTGCTCTATCATTTCATACAGGAATAGATAAAATTTTACACTATACCATTAGTTTTGAATTAGCTTGCATCAGCTATACATCACACATTTATGTTGTCTAATGAAATGTGCTGCATTTTAAAAGTTTTCATTATGCTGTTCAAAATGAAAATTTTTGGCAATTTTAGTACATCAGTTTTATTATAAAAAGGATTATCCCCTTAGGCAGATTGCACTTGAGTGCTTTGCCGTAGCTGAATACATCAAACCACTACCTCACACAAGGAAGTAAAAATGACACTTCCTGTGGTCGTTGCCTATTTTTTTAATTACTAAAAATATTTTGATAATTGTTATCTGTTCTTAGAATTTTCATAACATTACAAATATTATTTAACATTCTGTTACTTACCAGCAATTTTACAATCGAAAAGTTTTGGTTTAACAATTTTTGATTTTTTAAAATTAATTAGCTCCATGGTAGATGCTGTTACACCAGGCAAAATTGGTCACACTGAAAATAAATCGTTAGTGGATATGACAGCGTCAAAATCAAAAGTGATTTATTTAAAAGGTCACCATTTAATTCTTCATGCTTTTTCACGCTGTTTCGAGCAACTTGAAGAATGTCATTTAAAAAAAAAAATTTTTTTTTTTTTTTTCTCTTCGTGCAAATATTTTGAAAATGCTTTCTTCTCCACTGAATGAATAGCCATAGAAAATACTTCCAATGCAGTGTAAACTTTCCCAATTTTTAGAAATGCATTTACAAGTTTTTTATTGCAATCAAGACATTTAGATTCTTTTGCAAGTGAGCTAGAAAATTTTGGAACTGAACACCTTCTTACACAATTTGCAAATGAGTTCAATAGCCATACATTCCCTTTGAAATTACATCTAAAGAACTGTTGTAGCATTCATCACATTTAACATTCATTATGCAACAAAGATGACCACGTTTCTCCATTCATTTAAATATAAGAGCACTTTTCACTCAAATTTTGAGTAGAATTTGATGAAGATTGAATAGTTGTATTCAACTAACCAGCACTTGCACTCGCAGTTGTATTCACAATTGATTTTGGTGCTGGACTTTCACTATTTGTCATATTCGCTAAAGATTTATTTTCAGTGTCAGCAATTTTATCTGGCGTAACAGCATCTTCAAATAAACATCTACCATGAATATTCTTCAGGCCATGCACGATTTTTTTTTGCCGGTCTTGCTTTGTGTTTACGATACTGCTTGCTAATAGCATGCATCATGATAGCATACGTAAAAAGAAAGAATTTTACCAGTATAATCAAAGTAAAACAAATTCACGAATAAAATATTATCAAGATTCTTACAAGAACATTTTAAGGAGGTAAACAAAAATAACTGACGAAAAATTATTAGCTCAAAAACCCAGGCTTGAAAATGTAAACAAACGCCCAGAAAGCGGTTACAGTTACGGCTAAGATCAAAGGTTTGCTCGCAGTAAAAAGTATTACTTGCAGGAATGAAAAAAATTGTAAAATAACGCTTCCAAAATGTTTGTTTACCATTTTACAGACATTTAAATGACAGTATATATTTATGTTATGAAATTTATTTATATTTTGTTATGAAACAAAATTAAAAAGAGATGTTACGCATCAAATTTATGACAGAAGTTTACCAAAAAAAATTAAATAAAGGAATTTTAATAACGAGTCTACTGGTGGAATATCATAGCCGAAAATTTTTTTGATTACACTTCGTACAAGGCCCCATTAGTAGCTGAGCTGTAAAATCACTGAACACTGGTAGTTTGGTCCAACATTCGAATCTCGGCGAAAGGGCTGTCTGCATGGGTGTTTTCGTGATTTTCCGCATGTCTAACGTGTATACGAGCCAGTTTCCCTTAAAAAGTCCTCCACGAAAGCATCTGTCCCCTTAGGCATTGGGCTGCATGAGTGTTTTCGTGATTTTCTGCATGTGTTACGTGTATGTTGTATTTTGTTGATGCATACGTGAATACAGCGGGCGCATCCCTGGCAAAATCGCTGAACACTGGTAGTTCGGTCCAACTTTCGAATCACGGCGAAGAAAAGCGGAAAGCAGACCGTTAGTTTGGTCCAACTTTCGAATACCACGAAGGCATCCATACCCTGTCTGTCCAACTTTCGAATCCCGGTGAGCAAGCTGGCTGCATGTGTGCTTTCGTGATATTCCGCATGTGTTAACATGTATACAGTATCTTCTGCATACATAAATCAATAAGCGGGTGCAGTCCAGAAAAAATCGCTGTACACTGGTAGTTCGGTCCAACTTTCGAATACCACGAAGACATCCATCCCCTAATGTAGCGGGCTTCAGCCCGCTCAGCTGGTAGGCTTGCCCGCTAATAATACAATAAAAAGACTATTGCATTACAAAAACTATAACTTATATATATATAATACATTACCCTGCTGACTACCATTCCCTCCCCCTTTTTTAGATGCATAAAGGCAAAAAATGTGCCTATGCTTAGTTGCTCATGAAATGCATAAGTTATATGGTAAATATACTTGCCCATGGTAGTCAACAAATTAAGAAAAAATAAATTAGAAATTAAAATTACTTTGCATGTGACATCGGGTTCTAGATCAGGGTGCTCACTAAAATCACCAGGAATGACTCTATCAGAAATACAGTCTATTCTGTCACGTAATTCTGTTAAATACTGCGAACCAAGAATCAAAAACTCCTGATCAATCTAAAAAATAATAACACATAAAGTAATTGCATATTTCCTGAAGGAAAATTTAATTTCTATGCAATATTGATATATACATAAATATATATAAATAAAACACATCTTAAAAGCAAGTGGCATGACCACATGTATTCAATATGATTTTTTTTTAACCTGGCATATATTAGGTTATAATTTTAAAAAAATTTCTTTCTTTCTTTGTTTAATGGTGTAAACATCAACATTTTGAACGGAAATTTATGAAAAGAGAAATTTAACTACATAATCATACAAATTAAGCTAATATATGCAGTTCAAAAAGCTGTGCTACTCACAGAGTTAAAATTTTAGTGTGGGGGGGGGAAGCAAGAAATTGAGCTTAGAAATAATTCATTAATTATATGTCCTATTTCTGTCACTTTGGTTTCACAAATTTATTAGCCCAAAGGGGCGTTAGTTGAGAAAGGCTATTACAAAATGGCATTCTGCATCAAATCACTAAAAGCATGGAATCATTTTTCAAATGGTTGCCAACAAATATTACCACCCTGTATTATACTTAAAGAAATTAAATAATGAAAAATCTGCATAAATATATGTATGTTTCTAGCACTGTGAAATAAAATGGTACTTAGATTTTGATCTAGGTGAAACAATGGTACCCAGATTTAAAATTTGATATACCATCAAATTTTGAATAATGTAGTCCTCCACACAAGTATGAGAACCTGGAAGTCCAAATTTTGAATTTGTTTTATTATCTACTTCGTATTTTGCACAATTTTAACTGATTCTTGATTAAAAAGCAAACAATGGCAACACTGTATGGAATAAAACATCTTTATTTCTAGTGCCCGAGACTGCCTATTGGAAACTTAAAGATATGCTGTTTTTAAACATTTTTAGCCCAAACGCTCTCAAAAGATGTATGTGTGTAATAAATGAAAAAATGTCCCTTTGGGCATAACATAAAAATCTGAAAGCTTTCAAATTTTTTTTTTTGGGGGGGGGCAATTGTTTTATTACCTTCACAAATTTGAACTCATGAGTAACTAAATTGCACTCATATTTGGCATTAGTTTCTAGCAGGGTTCATAGCCACATTTTAGTTAAAAAAATAAGCACCTATAAGCACTTTTCAAGCACATTTTCAGAAAAAAAAAATAAGCACCTGTCTAATTATATCATACATAACTGCATATCCTTAAAAATTAGACTTGTAATTTAAAATATGAGAAATGAAGTACAAGAGAGAATAAGCATTACCTCAACCATTGAAAATAATTACTTTTTTTTTTTTTTTTTTTTTGCTTTTAATTTTAAATAATAGTTCAATTTACAGAACTAGTTTACAATGAGAGAAAAAAAACTATGAAGAACTAAACTATATTACAAGATTTAATGATGGAATTTCAGTTCAAAATAGAGAAAATAAATAATAATAAGGCATATTTATTGTATTCGCTTGGAACCTAATAATAAATACAATTTATTTTTCCACTAATATTGATATTTAAATAATTTAAATCTAAATTCTGAACATTTTCTAAATTTTCATTGTATATCAATTTTCTCTTAACAGATATTGCAAGCAAAGTAATTTAAGTAAAAAAGAGGAACATTTCTGAAATCAGAAGACAGAAATTTGCTTCATGCAGTCATCTTTAACAGTAAAAGCTTAACTAACCCGCATACTTGGAAATTGGCGATTCGTACAGTCGAACGTAACTTGAAGGAGCGGAGAGGGGTCGGTAGACTGTAGCCGCTCTTTAGATTTTTCCGCTAAATAAATGCTTTCGACATTTCAATATGTGCATCATATAAAAATAAACCAACGGAACTAAAAAATATTCTGCTTAGCAAGCACAGTAAAATTCTTTTAAGTGTTCATAAACAAATCTCGAACTGAACATCAAAATTAATTATCTCTGCAAAATATCACCAACGGTATCGCGCAATACGTGCTCGGTAATTCTTCCCTACATTACGCAATTGGAATCAACAACTGCCGGTATTGAGAGAATAAAGAACTAAATAACTGGTGTTTTTCATTCTAATTTTCAACAGACGGCGTTAAATTTCCGGAATAGAATCATTCTTCGCTTGAGTTGGTAGACCGCAGAACTTTTAGTCCTATTCAATCCAGATTGGAGAGTGACCCTCCCAAAAAAAAGGTCCGTTGCTTGTTTTGCAGCGAACTGTAACAGTTTCAATATTCAAGATTTTGCGGAGAAAGGGGAGACCTCCCAACCTTCGTACTGTATAATGTATTGGCCAAAAAAATTAAATTATTTTGACTATTCGATTACTTTCCCTTTGTTTAAGCCATTCCGAATATTATTCCTTAGAAAGCTAATCTGTGTTAAAACACAACCACACAATGAGAGAAAAAAAAAAAAAAAAAAACTATGCACATCTAAACTATATTACAAGATTAATTGATGAAATTTCAGTTCAAAATAGAGGAAATAAATAATAATAAGGCATATTTATTCTATTTGCTTGGAACTTAATAATAAATGCAATTTATTTTTCCACTCATATTGATATTTAAATAATTTAAATCTAAATTCTGAACATTTTCTTAATTTTCATCGTATATCAGTTTTCTCTCAACAGATATTGCAAGCAAAGTAATTTAAGTAAAAAAGAGGAACATTTCTGAAATCAGCAGACAGAAATTTGCTTCATGCAGTCATCCTTTAACAGTAAAAGCTTAACTACCCGCATACTTGAAAATTGGTGAATATTCGGACAGTCGAGCGTAACTTCAAAAAGAGGAGCGGAGGGGATGATAGATTGTAGCCGTTCTTTAGATTTTTCCGCTAAATAAATGCTTTTGACATTTTGATATGTGCATCATATAAAACAAACCAACGGAACAGAAAAGTATTCTGCTTAGCAAAAACTCTTTTAAGTGTTCATAAACAAATCTCGGACCGAACATGAAAATTAATTATCTCTGCAAAATATCACAAACGTTATTGCGCAATATGTGCGGCGTAATTCTTTCCTACAGGATATTACGCAATCGGATTCAACAGCTGCCTATATTGGGAGAATAAAGAACTAAATAAAGGAAAAGAAAGGGACTTGGGGTTTTTTTCATTCTAATTTTCAACAGACTGCGTTAAATTTCCGGAATAGAATCATTCTTCGCTTGGGTTGGTAGACCGCAGAACTTTTAGTCTTATTCAATCCAGATTGGAAAGTGACAAAAAAAAAAAAAAAAAAAAAAAAAAAAAATACCGTTGTTTTACAACGAACTGTAACAGTTTCAATATTCGAGATTTTGCGGAGAAAAGGCAGAACCTCCCAACCTTCGTACTGTATAATATATTGGCCAAAATAATGGACTATTCGATTACTTTCCCTTTATTTACGCCATTCCGAATATTATTAATTAGAAAGCTAATCTGTGTTAAAACACAAATTTTTTTTGAAGTTTACTATACTTCAGCAGTTACTGCAACCCTGTTATTATAAACATTCATATGTATGCTCATAATATAAGCATAACGATCATAATAAACATGAATATGAACTAACCAAGCAGAACGAGAATGCAAATTTTTAAGATCTTGATAGAAATTCAAACATATGTAGTATTTGGGTGAGAGGAGAAGAATGCTGAATGTAGCGGAATTTTCTACTGCTTTCGCAATTCTTTGACCAATAGAATGATGGGCACCTGTCTGTACTCTTCGTGCACACCAAAGGTTATGTTAATGCAGAGAAAGGGGGAAAAGCTATTTCCGGGAGTATGACTCACCATCTGACATTCCATATTAGGAAGAAAAGTTGTTTATTTAGTTTCGGCTTTGGTACGGGGGGAAAAAGCGCGTTCATTTAAAAAAAGAAACACTAAAAAAAAAAAAAAAGGCTTTAAAGAAAATTAAGCACCTATAAGGGCCTTTATATTTTATTTTCAAATATAAGGACTTATAAGCACTTATAAGGACCGCTACAAACCCTGTCTAGTTATTACAATAAATTACAACAAGGCAGAATATACACATTTCTATATGTGGAAATTAAGTACTTTTAAGAACTTCTTAAGAACCACCAATGAAAAAAAAAAAAAAAAAAAGTACCAATTGTTGTTTTGTTCTTGTATTTCATGGAAGAATGGTTGTCAGAGTCTCAAGGAGGTTGAACTTCTATTTCCACCCCAGTTTTGAGTGAGAGCACTCCTGGGAGTGGTATGAGAGTCTCCCAAAACTCTCTCAATTGCCAAACCACACGAGAGGATTTGTGGCTTGCCATATACTTAGAATGCCCCCATGCTGCAAAGACACTTTACATTTATACACATATGTGCCTTTTCAGGATTCAAACCTAGGGCCTTTGGTGCCACAATAGACTCCCCTAACCACTATAACTTCTGGGCAGCAAGGACTACCAGCAAAATATGAAATGAATAAATTAAAGCAATTATCTACACCCGAAATTCAGTTTGTTGTTTGTAAGACTAAAATAAATCTACAAGTAAGATAAAGTATTATTAAACATAATATAGTTTAATTAATTATAACACAAATTCAAGTATAAAATCCACTTCATAATTTTTTTAAAGTAATTAGAATCAAATTATAAAATTTTTTGAAACATTTACATTTTACACTTATAAAATTTCCACACTATTTTAAAGCTAGGTGACCTTTTATTTAAATTTTATTAAAGCTTTACAAATTCTTTCTTTTATGCATCATTTCATCATGTACTCACTCAGTCCAAAAGTCTATGCAGATATTATGCTTAACATAACTCGAGAAGTAAAATAATAATTACCATGACTCATAACAGAAGCTTGGCTGTTGCCTCCATCAGAAATAGACAGCCAATGATAAAAACAGATATGAATGCCTTATGTTGATATGGTTGTTAAAGTTAGCTGCTCCTTTGTCTGATCCAGTTGGTTCATGTAGATTTGCTAGAGTTGTAACTCAGTTAATATACACTATTTAATATGAAGCTTCAATAAGGCGCTCAAGTACCAGAGGTGTTAGGTTGTTTTGAACTCTTTCAAGCTCATTAGTTGTAAAAAATAAAGTTTTATGTTAATTTTTATATTTTTGTGTTGTATCTTACATACACAATAAGGATTAAGGAAAGGTGATAACTAGCCTTAACATATAAAGATGACTTTTAAGGATGAGCAGTTAGTTACAAATAACTAAGTTATGTAGTTAGATAACCTTGGACATTTAAGATTAACATGGTTACAATTTTTTCTCATTTCTAAAAATATCCATTTAAAATGCCATAAGAACATTTTACAGCAGTTATAATGATATTGAGTCTAAAATGATATTAGTACAATTATACATTAAAAGCTGCCAAATATTTATGTTTTGGAGCAACAACAAAAAATATATATGTATCTTTTCAATTCGAAAAATTTCCAGATATTTTAGCTACTTTACATCAATTTTTGTTTCGATAAACAAATCAATGTTCCCACTTGTCTCTGCTTCATCTCCTAATTTATTAATGTTTCAACAATGTACCTTTAAACAATATACATATATTTTTTAAATAAAATCAATTTCTTTGATGAGTTTCCTGTTCATTTTAGAATTTCTATATTTAATTAAAGATTTCTATTATTCTAAAGAACTGTTTGTTTGTACTTAGAATGTATAAAAGAAATTGCTAATTTTTTTTCTTTAATAATGAGTATCGAGAATAAATATGAAATGATATAAGGACAGGACAACTCGGAAAATTCTAATGCCCAGAACCAGATAGGCAAAATTTTTAGAATTTACAGCAGGCACAGAGCGATGTTGCATTGAAGCAAATTAGATGAAGCTTTTAATAATTTTTCAATTTCTTTACTTTCTCTGCTTTCTTCAATGCTTGCGCCTTGGAAAGATAAGAAAATAAAAGGAATATAAATATGGTAAGAGAAAGACTTTTGGGATCAAAGAAAGAAAATACAAATAATTTTGTTTTCACTGTTCTTCCAAAATTCTCCAGAAGATAAGAAATTCGTAACAAGTTTCCTATAAAACACATACATTATGTGTTAATACCATGAAGACATTTTTCATTTCATCACATTTTTCTGGATTTGTAGGTCTGTAAATCTTTCCTTTAAATCCTTCTGAGGTTCAAGGTCTAAAATCTCTACTAAATTTGTAAAAGCAAAAAGAAAATTTTTTAAGGGAAAAAAAAAAAAAAAAAAAAAAAAAGCTCAGAAAAGAAATGGCATGACCACCCAGTGTATTTAAATGTATATGAATTTCTGAGAGAAAACTGATATACATTTAAATATGCTGAAAAAATTACATGGAAAAGAAGTAATCAAGAAAAAATATAAAAGATGACAAATGAAACTAATTTTAAATTAACAGTAGCTTTAGCTTTTTCCCTTCTAAAAAGTGTTTCAGAAACTGTGCCTTGCATTTACGTAATTTATTACTATGCTTATTTTTCAGAATCAAAATATTCATAAGTCACAAGAAATGAAAATTAATGTCACTTTAAAATAGGACAGAATAAAATTAAAATGTCTTATTTTAACGTTACTTCTAAATTATAATTTTATTATTTTTTATGATATTTATCAATGTTTGTAAAAAAAAATTTCAAAAATTTACAAATCTTTGAATAAAATACTTTATATGCAAACTGATCTTGAAATCGCCAAAATGTTGAAAAGTTGCCAACTTTAGCACTACATAATAAAAGAACTCTTATTTTAAAAAGGGGAAAGATTTTTTTTGATGTAATATTTTATGAACTCTTCACTCACAAAAAAGATAATTTTAAAACACTTGGCAGTGCCTCATGCAGTCAATTTAGGCAGTGCCTCATGCCTGAAGACCATGTATGTACTATTTATATTAAGAAGATTTAAAGAATTCAAATGTGAACTCATCAAATATATATCTGTCAATGCATCGCTGAAAAATATTCCTCCAAAATATAAATTTGTGCTCAAAATGGCAGTCATAAAAAGGAAATGTTAGATGAGTAAAATTAAGGATCTTTTGCTGATTCTGGCCAAAATTAAGGACTTTTAAAGATCAAAAATCATTTCCAAAAAGTCTTAAGGACTTTTCAGCACTTTAAAGCAATGTATGAACCCTGTACATTTAATAGCCCTTAACCCCCCCCCCCCAAAGTGTCATGCAAAGTTAATCAATTCATTGACTGATTTTACATGAAAAATACACTTCTTCATTGTGCACTTTTATCTATACTTCAGAAAAGTATTAGGAATAAACAAATTTGGCATTTACATATTATCTGCTACCAAGAACATCAGTTCATACCACAACTTTAGTTGGAACTTAGATACCAGAAACTTTAATTATCAGCACTGATACAAGAGATTAAGGTTCTTATTCTGTTTTGGTAACACAAACTTGAAATCATCTGTTTCACTCTATGACAGTTTTATATGCCAAGTACTTTTACAACACATTGTATTTAGTAATGTACAATTTCCCTCTACATCACTAAAGAAATATGAAATTGAAAATATTCTTGACTTTAAAGCAATATCCTAAATCTTAAAAAAAGGCAAATACTTTTCATTTTGCTATTTTTCAAATTTGAGAACCTTACAGAAAATAACATGGATATTTTCTGAACCCCTTTGTGAAAAGTCAACAATCTCTGGTGACTAACTTTTTGCCATGCAACAAAAGACAACAGCCATTTTAAAATGGCACTGCACTAAGAAAAATATAACAACCAACTGACAAAATTAAAAACATATGAAATATCCATAATAAAACACTTTTTTTCCTACATTGTTTTCCCCATGTATACAGCAATCTGTTTATCTTAAAAAAATCAGAGAATTAAAAAAAACTTAGCATCACCCTCAATTTGGCTCTGTGCATACTGTCATTCTTCCCATGTACACAAGGATTTGTTTTCACTTAAAAAAAAAGTCAAAGAACTGCACATATTTGGCATTGAGCATGTTGTTGTTTCCTCATGTACACAGCAATCTGTTTTTGCTTGGGGGGTGGGAATTCAACATCAGAGCAAAAATTTTATCTTTTATAAAGTGCATGTTCATAGAGTGCAAATTTTTGCATTCTCAACACCTGTATAAAACACCATACCTTAGAAGAAATCCAACACTTTCTTTTTGATCAGCTGGCAAACTCCACAGCCTCATTATGATTCCTTGGAAGAAAACTATATATATTCAATGCAACAGAAAGAAATCTAGTGGTCATCCAATTTGAAGCTGAAAATTGGTGCTCTTCTGCTGCATGTGAGTGCATACCTGTGCTGCATGTGAGTGTGCCCCAATAAAGCATAAGTTACTTATTTTGGCAACACAATGCACTATTTCATGAATACTTTTTCAGGTGGGAGTGAGGATAATCAGAAAATACCATAACTAGTAAAATATAACAATGTTAAATATAACACAACAAAACACATGCTTAAATCTACATAACTTACAAATATAGGGATGGCAATGAGGGAAACATTTGTTAATAAGTTATCATTTGGTACCAATTAAAATTATGAATTGTAAATAATTTTTAAGTATTGAAATTTCTGCCATTAACTCTAATATATGCATAAACATATAAAGTGATTAAACTAACCATTTGTCAAAAGAAGTAATTTTAATAAAAAAATCCATACAATGATCTTAAGTTAAATACTATTTTTTCCAACATTTTTTCCACTCTGCACTGTTATTTGGAATAGCCGAGGGCCTAGAGGAAATGAACAACTTTTTTTTTAAATTATAACCCAACTTAACGCAATGGAACTATGGAACAAAAATGATCTCTTATATTCAATTTGAAACATTTTATTTTCCATCATGAAACTGTTTATATTACTGTGACTAATAATGCATAATATATATGAAAAAAAAGCTATTTTAACTCATTTAATAATCAAAATGAACTAACCTGAAATACAGGAAAACGAGGCAACGCAGATTTTATATAATTGTTGCTTTGTTTTTCTGGTCGAAATACTTGCACAGACAAAATTATTTCCGGCTCTGATACAGGTTCAAATGGCACTTCATATTTTGCTTTCTTATAAGCACTAACCTGGAATAAAAAGTAAGAAATAAATAAAAAGTTAATAATGAGAAATTTTTTAAAATTAAATTTATTAAGTTTTAGGATATGGTTTAGAATATGAAATAAGATCCCACAGTTTAATTTTTGTCATGATCTTTCCACAATCATGTGATTTAGATAAAAGAAAATCCTAGCAGATGCTATTAAAAGTTAACAAATATGTTGATAAATTAAACACTTCATAAACAAAGTAAAGCATCCTTTTTATTTAATCTAAAAAACATAATTTTGTTCTAAATTATTATATTAACTCTAGAATTATGGAAGCAGTCATTTTGACCACAAGTTAAATTAGTGTTCATATTTTTTAAATATTTTAATATTTTTTTACTTTTCCTAAATATATAGCAAGATAACAATATAATTTATTTGGCCTGTTTCAAAAGATTATTTTTTGTTATGTAACTGTATATATCTAGAATTATGGCTAGCGGTCATTTTGACTCTTCTTCTCCTCTGTCGAGTAAAAAGATTAAGGTGGCTTTGTGTAGCAGCATCTCGAATCCATGTTATTCAACAGCTGGTTGAAACAGAAGTGAGGCTCCCCCTTCCCAAAGTGGTATGCCACAAACAGGTTTCATGTTTTTTATCTAAATGTTTTAGCAAGTTCTTCACCTTTATAGCCTTTTAATAGCAGACAGATTAAACCCTTATATGCATCAGCAGTTAATCCTCTTATGTGAGGGCATGCCATTTAGCGCAAATCACTTTGGAGATGGTGTGTTGTTGCAGTAGTACGATCTTTGCAAGAAGGATATTTTGCATCACTAAGCCTACCTTTAAAAAATATTCATTAAAAATTAGCTCCTCTATGTTAATTGAACTTGATATATATTTATAGCTCTATTTTTTTATTAAACTTATTTGATTCTTCCTTTTGTATTTCGAAATTCATTCCAAATAAAATTTGCGCATTTTTTATGATTTATTTTTAAATTTGTATTTTAAAATAATTTTTATAAATTTTTCGAAACAAATTTTTACCATCATCTTAAAGTAGATGTATTATTCATACTTGCCAACTTTTGACACTCAAAAATCAGGAGATTTTTCTCAATGTTAAAAAGACTTTTTAAATGATAAAAATATAGTTTTTAACAATGAATTATCTTTAAATAGTAACTAATTCTTAAATGCAAGCAACACAAAAATACCTTACAGATAAAAAACATTTTTATTACTTGTATCGTTTAAGAAAACAAACAAACAAAAAAAAAAAAAGACACTTTAATCAGTTTTCGTACAAATGTTATAAACAGTGGCAGATTTTGCTTTCTTTAAGAAACTTCCTAATTTTGTTCATAGCAATTGCCATGTAGGCCTGCTTTGACTAATAAAAGTTTTTCTAATGTGTCATCGTTAATATTAGATCTAAATTTAGTCCTCGTTTTTGCAACAACACTGAAAATCCTCTCACACTCCGCATTACTATGGGGAACTGTCAAGATGGCCAACATAATTCTAGACAGTTCACTATATTTTAAAATTCCATCAGCACCTTTCAGTTTTCCAATTAAACTCCACTGGGTATCAATCCTAGCTGATTTTGTAAATTCATTCAAGTTTTCTAATTGTAAACTGCTGTTATGCAGCTTTTGGAACTGTTTCAATTTTTCCTTCCTTTTAGAACTCTTCAAGATAATAATAAACATCAACAATGTGTTCATCCACATTTATTGGTAAAGAAGCTACCCCTTTTTCAGCTGCTAAATTTAAGAGGTGAAAGGTGCACCTCATAATCTGCAAATCTGAATTTTCCTTTCTTAAGATGCCTGCAAGCCTACCAATACTGGTGCATTATCAAGTTTTAATAATTAGCTGTGCTATATTAAAACCTGTCAAATGTCCTTCTAAAGTGGGAACAGAAAATAAACTGCACTCAATTTCTGAAGACTCTAGATTAAAAAAAGAAGCAACAATTGGATACGGTTTTGAATCAGTATTATTGCTTCCATCCATAGAGAGGCAGAACGGAGTTGTTTTAATGCAATCAATAACTCAAGATTTATTTTTCAAACCCATTTCTTTAACAATTGCACCTGTTTTGGTTCTTACACTTGAGTATTTCTTAGCGATTTCATGATTGGGAAACATTTTTCTAAATAAAGCTGCAGTGTGATCCTATGCATTCAGTGGCAGGTAGTGCTCAAATAAAAAGGCAGAGAACAAACATTCTGCATTAATAACTTTTTGGTCCTCTGTTTTCAAAGAAAAATTTAATTTTCCATTTTTTCCCCCCCAAAACAACTCATGTTGTCCTTGTGTACGCACATGTTTGAGAACATCCGCCCTTCCACCATGCAAAATCGAAAAATCGTAACGACAGGCGGTACACATCTCAAATTTATTACATTTCCTTGAGGAAATAATGGAAGGATAGTCAACTGTGTACGATTTTTGAAACGTACATGAGTATTTCACCTTTCTCGCAGACATAACAAAAGATTATAATTTCTAAAACTATATCCCAAAGGCATGTGTACTCACACAACTCAGAACAAAATGAACGAAATAACTAAAGAACATCCAAATAACAGCTTGCTTTGTCCTCATTGGCTAATATATGCCAGATGACACGCAGTGGAGCTCGATACCCATTGGAGAACTGGAGAACGATGTTTCTGGATACGTATATTCTCTCACTCACAAAGCAGAAGTTATCTAATTTTCAAGGTTTTGTTTTAAATATAATCTAGAGAAAATTCAATTGCTTTCAGACGTCCAAAATCTTTTATTATTATTATTATTATTATTATTATTTTGTTTATATAAGAAAGTATTAAGCCAAGTTCCAAAAAAATCGTGAGAAATTTTAAGAATAAGAAAAAGTTGGGAGAAATATATTGTAAATCGGGTTGGCAGGAGAGTGGTTCGAAAATCGGGAGTCTCCCGCCTAAATCGGGAGAGTTGGTAACTCTGTGTATTTCTAAGCATACCAGCAGAACATTAGAATTTTCCGAAAACATACCTGAATTTACATTTTGGCATATTCATCTTGAGTGACAATAACGCTAAATGTGCTTTACAAACTTTGTTAAAATTATTTGTAGGTATGATCGATGCATCTTTTTTCCTGCTCAGGCACAAAAAAAAAAAAAAAAAAAAAAAGCTTTCAGATTTTAAACTATGCCCAAAGATACACTTTTTTTAACGCTTTGTGTGCTACTTTTATTTATTCAATATCTTCTTTACGCTTAAGCCACAAAATTCAGTTCAACAGCAATATCGCAAAATAATTTTTAAATGAGCATATGTTTAGAATTTTCAGTATGCAGTCTTGCGCGCTGAAGATAAAAATGTTTCTTTTTTTTTTCCCCCCTAGAGTGCTGCCATTCCTTGTTTTGAAATTGCTGAGTTCCTTAACCAAAATTCTTTAATGTCTGACAAAAAATGAAATAGATAATAAAACAAATTCCAAATTAAGGCTTCCAGATGCCCATATTCGCTGGATGATTATGTTATTCAAAATTTGATGGCTCTAAGTACCGTTGTTTTATCACAATGCGAGAAACATACATACATTTACGTAGATTCCTCATTATTTAATTTCTATAAATATAATACAGTGGTGTAATAGTTGGTGGCAACAGTTTGAGAAGTGAATTGACATAAAATGCCAAAAAACACACACAAAGCCTTCTGGGCTATTAATTACAGAAAAAATCAAATTAATTTCAAATTAATTTTAAAATCAAATTAATTACAGAAATTAACAGAATTAATTTCTGTAATTAATTTCAGAATATCAAGAGATTCTCAAAAAAATTTTAATCAAAATATAAATGCAAAATAAAATATCTGACTCATTTTGATGAAATGTAAAAAAACTTGCTAAAAATAATAAAATAAATGATAAAATATTACAGCATAAATGATTCGGAAATAAGACATGTTTGATAACCTAGTCACTATCATTTCATTAAATATCAAACACATTTCCAGGTCAAACTTTTTAATTCGATCCCAGCAGATTAATTAATCCTAGGAATCCCCTCATTTACACACATCCAGAGGAATATGTTCCGACACACTCGTCAGGATTTCAGCGATTTCGGATTTTTCTGGATATTAGATCATCAGTTTAAATCTAGTAAGATGGCATGTAGAAATTATTAAATTAAAAATATGAAATCGTGATTTATGAAATAATGAAGTATTTATGATCTAAAGGGTATCAAAATTTACAACAACAACCACAAAAAAAAAAAAAAAAAAAAAAAAAAAAAAAGAGCTTAATATTTATTTGTTTACCTTATTAAACATTTCTTTCAATGTAAGTTGTTTAAGTTGCGTCGTTTTTTGTGCTAATACTTTCTATTTAATTCCGTAGACAGCCATATACTCTTGTTTAGTTACATTGTTGAGGTCCCCGTAACTGCTGTTTGGAGAATTCTGACTAACTTGTCAATAAAAATTTTCTTGTTTTTAGTAACTTCTCTGTCACTTTTCTCACTATCGGTAGCGGTATTTTCTGGATTTAAAACCATACTACAGATTTCGCCATTCATTAATTGATTGATGATTGAGAAGCATTGTCATCACAATGAAAAACTTCTTTTATATCAGCTTATTTTTTACAGCTTCTCCACATTTCCGTTTATTGGAAAACTTCACCTTTGTTTTGCAATATCCAAAGACCTTTAAAATTAGTGGCTGTCATCATCAAATTTAGCCATTCTTCACTATACATATTTGGCTATGTGTCATGAGCTTGGCGACTAACCACAAGTTGTTCCATTAAATTTTATCTTACTTCTATGGTTCACTGAGATAATTAAGTTTGAATTGTATTAGTTTAGTTATTTACTATATTTATTTCTTGCACATGCTTAAGGCTTATCAGAGTTCTGAATAAATACATTCCCACACATACTTAAGTCTTAATGAGGGCCAGCACTAGATATCTTACCGCCTGATGCAGTCTCTGTGGGTCCAAAATTCGGCAATTTGGTGTGGCCGTGGCCATAGGAGCCTTGGTGCTGTTCTGGGTTTATGTGAATAAAGAAATCAGTTATTCTTAATTCAAATAGCTCTAAATGCAATCTTTGGTTCTATGAGTATCATCAACAAAATCTATGGAACTAAACTATGCATATAAATTTTGCATGCAAATTTTGGATTCTAACTATGCATATGGAAAACTATGCATATGGAAAGAAATTTTTGTTAAATTTTTCCTCGTGAACATTTTTAGCGTATTTAACTTAAATCTGTACTCATCGCCAAGCGTAACGTCAGCGTAAAAAATTAACATACTCCTTTATTATTCAATTACTAACATAAAACAATTCTTTAAACATCGCTACATGAGTCATTACTCAAGTTTTCATGTTTTGATAAACATATGGTGATGAAAGGAAAGTACAATACATAGTGATTTGCCAGGTTGGTGTCAGATCAACAATGTATCTCTGAGGAATGTTTCGGTTTGAGATGTGTGCCAAGCAGATATGCAGCAACGGAGCCAAATTACTGATCGCACAAATTTATGTTAAATGATTGTTTCTTCAATAACAAGGTATTTTATTTAGTGTCGAAGTGAAATTAAGAATCAAAGAAGAAAGATCTACAAAGCGAAAGCCTGTTTCGATGCTCATTAAACAAAAAGTGGAATTGCTGCAAAAAATGGATAAAGGCATGAAGAAAGTGACAGAGAGGTGATTTGTTTCTCTAACCATTGCAAAATCTGTTTATCAATTTCACGCTGCTCTGCGGGAGGGTGGAAACATCGCGGCGCGCAATGTACTGAAAGTTGATCTGTCAGCACTATCCTCATCTTCAAGGCAGATGTTTTTATTTTATTCGGCTTATAATTCCTTACTAAATATAGTGTTTCATCTCTATGTGCTCCGATATGATCTAAATCAATTTCCTCGTCATTATAAATATCATGAATACACATAAAATAGTTTTCTGGTTGCAATTTTCTAATTTCGAGTATGCATAATGTATGCTTTACGCATGCACGTGTTGAAATAAATGTTTAATAAAGTAAACAAATAAATATTAAGCTTTTTTTTTTTTTTTTTTTGTAAATTTTGATACCCTGTAGATCACAATTGATCTTTATTTCATAAATTACGATTTCATATTTTTAATTGTATAATTTCTGCATGCCATCTTACCAGATTTAAACTGATGATCTATAATCCGGAAAAATCGGTAATCCGGAATCGCCGAAGTCCCGACGAGTCCGGATTAAAGACTTTTGATTGTATCACCTGCTTATACATCTAAACGAATCACCATAATCAGAAAGTACCTCGTGGACACAAGGTCAACAAGGTATATATTCGAATACGCTAATTGTAGTAGACACAGCGTGCCATCTAGTGATTTAAGAAAATTCTGTATGTTTGAAAGTGCATATATGCCACACCCATCTGGAAGATCAACGCAAATTGTGATGCACCAGTGCATCACTTGGCTGCTAGTGACATTTGGGTCTGATGCACATATGACACACCCGTCTGCAGAGGGTTTTTGGTTCAGCAACATGCCGTCGCAAAGGGGTTAAACAGGAAAGATAAATATCTTACATTCTGCCAAATGGCAACAGACTCAAATGATAAGTGAAAAAACGCTTTTAGTATTTTGAGACTAATAGTCCTTTTGGGCTAAAAAGCAACAACACAGAACAACACATGGCCAGCTAAAAATGAATTGCAAGGTCCTAGCTTTGTTTTGCAGGAATTAGTACTTATTTTAAATGTTTATCAATACAGGGTGCACAGCAACATCAGCAGTCTCATGACAATCAGATTTATTACTAAAAATAATTTTTTCCTGTTACACAATACAACATCGCTCCAAAAAACTCCCCGCTTCAGCTATTCATTTTGATGTACACAGCACTGCATTGCTGAAATATTTAGAAATATTATTTTAGAAATATTATATATTACTTCATTTTTAAATCCTTTAAATTAATAAAGTTTCAAAGTTAAATATTTGTATGCTGCAATAAAATGATTTCATATTACCTTAATACAGTCAAAAGTCTTTAATACGGATGTCCATAATCTGGAATGATCTATAATCTGGACCTCAAAGGTACAAACTTTCTGCGCATGCATAAACGCGTTTACGCATGCGCATAACACGTTTACGCATGCACGTTTAATATATAACAGACGGTATAAGCTAAGCTAAGATTATCTAATTATCTATTTCAGTTGATGTTGCAGATTGCGTTGTTCCTTAATTTCTTCGAATTGGATCCGGCTTATTATTTTTGGCAGACTGTTAGAGCAATTTTATAAAAGTAAGCTTGAACTTTCGATTATGTCAAAAAGATTTTCCGATTCTGGAGCTGCCAAAGGATCTACAAAGCGAAAGCATGTTTCGATGTCCATCAAACAAAAAGGGAAATTGCTGAAAAAAATGGATAAAGGCATATCCTTTGTTTCTCTAACCATTCCGAAATCTGTTTATCAATTTCACGCTGCTCTGCCGGGGGGGGGGGGAGAAGTCGCGGCACGCAATGAACTGGAAGTTGATCTGTCAGCACTATCCTTACCTTCAGGGCAGACGTTTTTATTTTATTCAGATTATAATTCCTTACTAAATATACTTACAAGTATTTCATCTCGATGTACTCCGTCTTTGATATGATTTAAATCAAATTCTTTATCATTATAAATACCACGAATAAAATAGTTTTCTGTTTGCAATTTTCTAATTTCAACTATGTGTAATGTGTTGACTTTAGTTTTCCACATGCAAATTTTGATTGGAGGTCGATCGGCGGTAAGCTAATGTGGTTGCCGCTGATTGGCCGATGACGTCAAGATCGGCGGGTTGGCCGAGTATTATATATATGTATGCCGGTATCGGCGAATGTTCTTGTTCTCTTGTGTTATTATGAGTTAGCATAATGCTAGTTTTCTTTCACTTAATGATTTTAAATGTAAAGGCTACAGTGTTAGCTTATTTTATTTTATTTACGGAATAAAGCATGAATTTTATTTAGATTAGTCTTAGCTTTATTTAAGGGAAGCAAAATATGCTTTGCCTTTATCACCACTTCCAACAGGGTTATGGTCCCAGCGCCAACAGCTAATCGGTCATCCAGTTCAACTCAGCATTGAAGGAATGTAGGGGAAGAGGGCCGTTATCCACGAAAAGAAGCTGACCTGTCTTAGAAGTTTGTTCAAGTTGTTTTGCTCACACTTAATTGAAGATGTCGTTACTACCTGAAGGTTTTGAGCTGTTAAACCATGACAACTTCGATCGATGGAAAGTCGTCATGAAAATGCTGTTACTGGATAGAAATTGTTGGAGCTTCATAGAAGACAAAGAAGAAGAATTAGATAAAAAGTGCAAAAGGCGTGAAAAGCAGGCGTTCACACTGAGAGAGAACAGAGCCTTCACTACATTATATTACGGAATTAATACTGAGTTCAGGCCGCTGATACAAGAATGTTCAAGTGGTAAAGAAGCATGGGAAGTTCTACAGAAGCAATTCGAACCCAAAACAAGAGCAAGGATAATTCAGTTACTGGATGAATTTTTTAGTATTAGATATACACCAAATGAAGAAATAGGATTATTCATCGCGAGGATAAGAATGACTGTAAAGAAGTTGGCTGAAGCTGGTCACAACTTGGCAGATCTTTTTAAAGGATTTCAGGCAATAAGGAGATTACCCCCGGAATACTTCGGCATTGTACAGTTGATCTATAGGTGGAAGGACGAAGATTTTATGCTGGAAAGAATTGCTGAAGAATTGGTAAGGTAAGAAAGCCGACTTCGCCAGGTAAATGCCGATTTAGAAGACAGCAAGGTAAGCGTGTTTAATACTATTGATTCAAATGCAGGGAAAGATAAAGTTGAAAATAAAACTAAATCTAAGTAAAAGATGGGGAATAACAGAATAGGACCTTGTTTCAGATGTCATATATTTGGGCACTTAATCGCTCAGTGTAAAGAAAATGTAAGTAAAAATCAGAAGTTTATAATAGATGATAAAAACGGACAGTTTAAAGATAAAGAATTAATGTTAGTAGAAAATTATGTAACAACTACAGATAAAGAAGGTAATGCCGATAAATTTAATTGGGTCGTAGATACTGCAGCTACAACTCATTTCTGTAATAATAGAAATTTAATGACAAATTTCGAAGAAATAAACAATATACGTATGTCTTTAGCTGTAGGAAATTTTGAAAGTAAAGTACTAGGAAAGGGTACCGTCAAATTTGCAGTAAAAGTAGGCAATCGAATAAATTGGACTGAGTTAGATAATGTCTTATATAATCCAAATCTAAGAAGAAATTTATTATCGGGAGCAAGGTTAGAAAAGGCAGGTGCTCATTTTGTGATTTCAAAAGGGAAGAAGTGGATATATTTTAATAATTGGAATAGATTATGCTACGCTAAACGATATGACGGACTTTATCACGTAAAACCATTTAGATATGCAACAAATAAAAGGGAAGCTGGTTACAGTACAGAAATTGGAAAGTTAAATAAAGTAGACGATGCAATGCTATGGCATCGGAGATTTAGCCACGTAAATTTTGATTATATTAAGAAAACTAGTAAGAATCAAAGTGTGAAAGGGTTACCAGAAATTGAAAAACCAATAGAGAGGTGTGAATCGTGTATTATTGCTAAATCTAGTAGAATAACTTTTAAAACTGTTCCGAAGAGATCGGATAAACCATTGCAGTTGGTTTATTTAGACGTTTGTGGCCCACTACCAGTTCCATCTAAGGGTGGGAGTAAATATTTTCTTGCTATTGTGGATGATTATAGTAGATTAGTAACAGTGTCTTGTATGAAAAATAAAAATGAATCGTTCTAGAATTATCATAGGCAAATGGAAAGACTGACGAATGGAAAATTAATAAGTATACGACACCGATAACGGTGGGGAATTCTGTAACAGGCAATTCGAAGGGAACTTAGCCGAAAATGGAATTAATGTTGAGCGCACAAACGCGTACACACCAGAAGAGAACGGTGTGTGTGAACGTTTTAACCGAACGGCATTAGACGCAGTTAAAGCTATGCTTAATCATGGTAAAATGGGAAAAGAATGGTGGGCAGAAGCTCTTGGCTGTTTCGTACATATGTGGAACAGAGTATGTCATAATAGCAACCGAACCCCTTATGAAATGTTTCTAAATAGAAAACCCAGTGTTGTTTATTTTAATATATTTGGTTGTAAAGCCTATGTTGGCGTGCCAAAAAAGATTAGAAATAAATTACAAATGAGGTGCAAAGAAGGAATCATGGTAGGATATGCGAAGGAAACTAGGGGTTATAGGATATGGCTGCCAGAAGAACGCAGATTAATAGAAACCTGTAATGTGAAGTTCGATGAAAAACTGTATGCAGCAAATGGCATCCTGGAACATAAATCAAAACCTAAATTTAAAAGACTAGAGGAATCTGAGCTATTAGCAGAATCAGATGACGAACAGGAAATTTCTAGAGAAGAAATAAAGTTGTCAGATGACAAATCTACTCCGATAGAAGTATCAGACTTAAACTGGCAAAGAAAAGCAGTTTAAAGGCCAGATGGAACACTTACAGACATATATTATTATGTAGAGGGAACAGACACCCATTTTAGATCTTATAATGATATTGAAAAATATTGTGAGGCAAGAAATATTAAATTTGAAAAAGATAAGTTTGATTTTAGTGGAAAAAACAAATACTCGGGGAAAGTTAATTTTGTAGAACAGGAGACTAGCTCCGTGTCTGAAGATTCAAATTCCGTAAAAATAATTATCCCCCAAAATTTTAAAGAAGCACGAAAATCAGTAAATGCCGAAGAATGGGATAAGGCCATGAAAGAAGAAAGTGACACAATGAAGAAAAGAAAGGTTTGGGAATTGGTCCAAAAGCCAGAAAATAAAACTATGATAGGAAACAAATGGGTCAATACCCTAAAAAGAAATGAAAAGAATCAAGTGGTTAGATACAAAGCACGTTTAGTAGCACAGGGATTCAGGCAGAAAAGAGGTGAAGATTTTGATGACGTTTACAGTCCTGTAGTAAATTTTTCAATCATAAGAATATTTTTCACTATCCTGGTATGTTTATATGGATGGACTAATTGTCAGTTAGATGTAAAGAACACATATTTATATGCAAACCTAAATGAGAAAATATATATGACCCAACCAGAGGGATTTATCGAAGAGGAAAATAAAGTGTGTTTATTACACAAGGCCATTTACGGTCTACATCAAAGCGGCCGTGAATGGTTTTATGAATTTGAAAGTACTTTAGAAAATCTACATTTTAAGAAAATACAATGGTGTAATTGTGTTTATAAGGGTTCAAATGTAATTCTCTTGTTATATGTAGATGATATTGTGATTTTTAGTAAAGATCAACATAGTATAGATAAAGTAATTTCACAGCTGAGTAAGTTTTTTGATCTTAAAGTATTAGGCAAAACTAAAACGTTACTTGGAATTGAATTCTTAGAGAATGAGAATGGGGTTTTTATACATCAGCAAAAATATATCGAAGAAATTTTTGAAAAATTTAAACATTTCCAGATAACAATAACTTCACTTCCCATAGCTAAAGGCACTATTCTTACAAAATTAGATTGTCCATCTACAAGTGCAGAAATTGTGGAAATGCATACATTACCCTTTAGAAATCTGTTAGGATGTTTAGTTTTTGTAATCACAATTTCAGGAGAATCCTGGAATTAGGCATTGAAATTGCTTGGTTATCTCAATAGTACTAAATTATATAAGTTAAACTTATTGAAAATTAAACATATAAATTTATATTGTTATTCATATGCTGATTATGCAAGTAATAGAGATGACCGCGTGTCCATGGGAGGATTTATATTATATTTAGATGAAGTACCGGTAATCTGGAAAACTGTTAAACAGAAATGTGCAAGTTTATCAACCATGGAAGCGGAGTATATCGCATTATTTGAAGCAGCGAAGGAATTAATGTGGACAAAAAATGTCTTACAAGATGAAATTTTAAAGTTTAATTTAAGAGAGTGTAAACTATTTTGTGATAACAAGTCTGCAATTGATTTTTCTAGATCGCTAATAGAAAATCGCTGGACTAAGCACATAGACGTAAAATATCATTTTGTTAGAAGACTAGTAAATGATGGAGTGTTTGACCTTGAATTTATCACCAGTAAATTAAATACTGCCGACTTATTTAAAAAAACAGCGACTGCTGTTAATTTAAGAAAGTTTTGTTTAGATGTTTTCAGTGTTTAAAGACAATAGAATTGAACTATGAACTTCTGTGTAAGTTTTGTTTTTCTCTTTGCATGAGAAAAAGAGGGCCATTTGTTGGCTTTAGTTTTCCACATGCAAATTTTGATCGCTGATGTCAAGATCAGCAGGTTGGCCGAATATTATATATATGTACGCCGGTATCGGCGAATGTTCTTGTTCTCTTGTGTTATTATGAGTTAGCATAATGGCTAGTTTTCTTTCACTTAATGATTTAAAATGTAAAGGCTACAGTGTTAGCTTATTTTATTTTATTTACGGAATAAAGCATAAATTTTATTTAGATTAGTTTTAGCTTTATTTAAGGGAAGCAAAATATGCTTTGCCTTTATCACCACTGCCAACATAATGTATGCTTTATGCATACGCGCGTTGAAAGAAATGTTTAATAAAGTAAACAAATAAATATTAAGCTTTTTTTTTTTTTTTTTTTTTTTTTGTAAATTTTGATACCCTTTAGATCATAATTGCTCTTTATTCCATAAACTACAGTTTCATATTTTTAATTTTATAATTTCTGCATGCCATCTTACCAGATTTAAATTGATGATCTATTATCCGGAAAAAACGATAATCCAGAATCGCCGAAGTCCCGACGAGTCCGGATTAAAGACTTTTGACTGTATAGAAATTATAAATGCTTAAACTTTAAGACATGTAGACTAGAAGAGAAACACGCTACTGTGACAATCAAAATCGTAAAAAACAACCTTATATTTAGCGTAGGTATAATGAAACACTCAATCGATTTCGAGGGCAGCTAAAGGTCCCTCCTCATCAGGAGAAAGAAATACATAGAAAGAAGAAAATAGGAATCACAGAAACACGTGGTGCTTATCAGCACTGCACGTGGTTATAACTAGATTTTTAATCAGAGTTGCACTGGCCGCCTACTTTTACTGAGCCAGGCTGTCTGATCAAGCATAAAGAAATATTAGCGAAGTTAAAATAGGGAGCGAGGGGCAAATGCACATTACACTCAAAATCTGAACTTCAAATAATGGAAAGCAACCACTGAACGGATTTTTATACCCTCTGGTAGTACCAAGTGCGAGGAGGTAACGCCATCTATCGGCAAAAATAATAGAATTAAGACAGTAGAATTTTAAAGGCATTAGGAAGGACTGGATTGGACTTCAAATCATTAACTAAACTTTCTAAATCTTTGTGAATGTGAAAAGCCTCAAGAAAATCCAATTCGCCTATGGAAGAAGCCTTTTGGATGATTTTTGCAGACCCAAAATCAAAATTATGGTTAAAAGTCCAGCTATGATACGCTATTGAAGACTTGTTAATTTCGCCTTTTTTGACATAAGATTCATGTTCCTTGATACGAAACTTCAACGCTCTTTTTGTTTGGCAATATATCTTAAACCACACTGACATGATATACTATAAATTCCCCAAGAATTCAAGACAGAAACGCAATCTTTTAGAATCGAAGGGTGAATTTTATTAATAGGGGAGAAACCGACTTGAAAATTGAATTTCTGGAGAATCCGTGCAATTTTATAGCTAACAGAAGGATAAAATGGAAGCACGACAAGGTCATTGATATTATTTCTAACAGTGGAATGTCTTCTTTGATGGGAATCTGAAAATTTTTTGACGGCTTTATCAATAATCACGGGAGAAAATCCACGGTCAATCGCAACTGCTCTCAAATAATTAAGTTCATTGGTAAGCAAAGATTCAGAGGAACAAACTTTTAGCGCGCGGAAAACATAATAGTAAAAAGAAGCCATTTTTTGCTTAACAGGGTGGCATGACTTGGCATGGGGTGGTAAACAAACTGCAAAGGGTTTACGGTACACAGTGGTGCTAAAATCGGTTTCATTGCGGATTATAAGAATATCGAGGAAGGGGAGGGAATTGTTGGATTCAATTTCAAGAGTCAAGAGTGAATTGGATGGCTGGATCAATTGAATTCATAATAGATAGAATCTCGGATAAATCCTCTTTATAACCGTCAAAAAGTGCGAAAGTGTCGTCAACATACCGAATCCAAAGACGAAAAGATAATTTATCAAATAATTTCATCTCAAAATAGTGCATATAAATGTCAGCAAGTACCGGACTGAGAGGATTACCCATAGCCAATCCTTCAACTTGACGAAAATATGCATTTTGGAAAACAAAGTGGGTTTGACTTAGAGAAACTTTAGTAAGCGAAACCAACTCATTAATTTCAGTATGTGTGAAGTGAAATTCCCGAAGCCTAGTTTCAAGACAATTTAGTGCTCCTTCGACCGGAACATTAGTAAACAATGATTTGACATCAAATGAAACCATAATGGAACGAAGTGGGGAAATATTTTTAAGTTTATCAATGACTTCAACAGAATTTTTTACAGTGTGAATATTGTTATCAAGTAGAGGAGAAAATCTGGAAACTAAATATTTGGCCAAAGGATATGAAGCAGTACCTATGTTGGAAACAACTGGTCGAAAAGGAATACCGGTTTTGTGGACTTTTGGAAGAGCATAAAGTCTAGCGCAATTAGTAATAGGCGGAATAAGTGATTTCTTCAACTGAGTTGGCAGAATGTGGGAAGATTTAATAGCACTTTTTACTTTCATGAGGTCCGAATTTGAAGGATCTTTAGGGATCGAGCAGTATGGGCCTTCATTTATCAATTTAGAGACTCCAGTAATATATGTGTGTTTGTCCATAACAACGATCTGTCCGCCCTTATCAGCTTTAGAGATAATGATATTAGTATCAGAATGAATTTCACGTAAGATCTCATTTTCCTTTTTGCTAAGATTAGAACCCAAAGATTTATTGTTAAAATTAACGTTATGAGTAATTAGGTGGCGGATTGTATCCTTCTGCGTTTCCGAAATTTTGGAGAATTTAAAGGCTTTCTCTATAGGGGCGATGATTTGAGGAATTGAAGGTTTAGATGTCTTTGAAAAGTTGAAATTATATTTTAATACTTTTAACTGATCCTCCGAAAGATTCCTATTGGGGATATTAACGATGGAGTTAACGTTTACAGTGGGAAGATCAGCTAGATAATTGGGACTATCCGACTGGTGTGTGAGTTTTTGGAATTTAGAAATGAGCACATTTTTATGCCGTTGACAAACGGTATCGGTTCTAGTGCCAATTTGAATTTATGCAAAATTTTTGAAACGTGAACGGAAGCTTTAAGGCTACATTTCACATGTATAAATTTGGGAATGAAATTTTGATGTTTGCATTTAAGTAGAAACTGTAGATGATTCAAGAATTTCGTACGCTTAAGGCGTAACTTACAAAATCGTTTCCTGTCAGTGGACATATTGTGAAAAGGGCACAAGCAAGAAACAAGTGAACAAAAGAAATATAATTCCAAAAGTCCAAACAAGTAATTACTCATAACATGAAAAAAACACCAATAAATAATGAAGACAATTTTCATCAACAAATGACAAAAACATTCCAAAAGGAGAGAAACATCCAATACTGAAAACCAATAGCCACGTGGAAAGAAGCAACGAAAGTCAAAATCGTGCACGTGGTAAACCGAAAAAATATAGAATTACCTCGAAAATGACGGTTGATAGCATAAACCAAATCCGAAAAAATGATGGCCACGTGGAAAGAAGTAAATAAAATGGTGCACGTGGTAAAACAATAAACAGTAAAATATTCTCGAAAATGCCGGTTGATAGCACAAACTAGACTAGAAGAGAAACACGCTAATGTGACAATCAAAATCGTAAAAAACAACCTTATATTTAGCATAGGTATAATGAAACACTCAATCGATTTCGAGGGCAGCTAAAGGTCCCTGCTCATCAGGAGAAAGAAATACATAGAAAGAAGAAAATAGGAATCACAGAAACACGTGGTGCTTATCAGCACTGCACGTGGTTATAACTAGATTTTTAATCAGAGTTGCACTGCCCGCCTACTTTTACTGAGCCAGGCTGTCTGATCAAGCATAAAGAAATATTAGCGAAGTTAAAATAGGGAGCGAGGGGCAAATGCACATTACGCTCAAAATCTGAACTTCAAATAATGGAAAGCAACCACTGAACGGATTTTTATATCGGATTATTATTTCTTTTGTTCACTTGTTTCTTGCTTGTGCCCTTTTCACAATATGTCCACTGACAGGAACCGATTTTGTAAGTTACGCCTTAAGCGTACGAAATTCTTGAATCATCTACAGTTTCTACTTAAATGCAAACATCAAAATTTCATTCCCAAATTTATACATGTGAAATGTAGCCTTAAAGCTTCCGTTCACGTTTCAAAAATTTTGCATAAATTCAAATTGGCACTTCTTCGTCACATTATAAGGGACACACGCAAACGTTTATCTAAAATTGAATTTGAATTATATTACCTCCATTTAAAAATTGCTAATTCCACTGAAAAATTTTTCCTCATTTGAACATACATCCTGGTCTAGAACCGATACCGTTTGTCAACGGCATAAAAATGTGCTCATTTCTAAATTCCAAAAACTCACACACCAGTCGGATAGTCCCAATTATCTAGCTGATCTTCCCACTGTAAACGTTAACTCCATCGTTAATATCCCCAATAGGAATCTTTCGGAGGATCAGTTAAAAGTATTAAAATATAATTTCAACTTTTCAAAGACATCTAAACCTTCAATTCCTCAAATCATCGCCCCTATAGAGAAAGCCTTTAAATTCTCCAAAATTTCGGAAACGCAGAAGGATACAATCCGCCACCTAATTACTCATAACGTTAATTTTAACAATAAATCTTTGGGTTCTAATCTTAGCAAAAAGGAAAATGAGATCTTACGTGAAATTCATTCTGATACTAATATCATTATCTCTAAAGCTGATAAGGGCGGACAGATCGTTGTTATGGACAAACACACATATATTACTGGAGTCTCTAAATTGATAAATGAAGGCCCATACTGCTCGATCCCTAAAGATCCTTCAAATTCGGACCTCATGAAAGTAAAAAGTGCTATTAAATCTTCCCACATTCTGCCAACTCAGTTGAAGAAATCACTTATTCCGCCTATTACTAATTGCGCTAGACTTTATGCTCTTCCAAAAGTCCACAAAACCGGTATTCCTTTTCGACCAGTTGTTTCCAACATAGGTACTGCTTCATATCCTTTGGCCAAATATTTAGTTTCCAGATTTTCTCCTCTACTTGATAACAATATTCACACTGTAAAAAATTCTGTTGAAGTCATTGATAAACTTAAAAATATTTCCCCACTTCGTTCCATTATGGTTTCATTTGATGTCAAATCATTGTTTACTAATGTTCCGGTCGAAGGAGCACTAAATTGTCTTGAAACTAGGCTTCGGGAATTTCACTTCACACATACTGAAATTAATGAGTTGGTTTCGCTTACTAAAGTTTCTCTAAGTCAAACCCACTTTGTTTTCCAAAATGCATATTTTCGTCAAGTTGAAGGATTGGCTATGGGTAATCCTCTCAGTCCGGTACTTGCTGACATTTATATGCACTATTTTGAGATGAAATTATTTGATAAATTATCTTTTCGTCTTTGGATTCGGTATGTTGACGACACTTTCGCACTTTTTGACGGTTATAAAGAGGATTTATCCGAGATTCTATCTATTATGAATTCAATTGATCCAGCCATCCAATTCACTCTTGAAATTGAATCCAACAATTCCCTCCCCTTCCTCGATATTCTTATAATCCGCAATGAAACCGATTTTAGCACCACTGTGTACCGTAAACCCTTTGCAGTTTGTTTACCACCCCATGCCAAGTCATGCCACCCTGTTAAGCAAAAAATGGCTTCTTTTTACTATTATGTTTTCCGCGCGCTAAAAGTTTGTTCCTCTGAATCTTTGCTTACCAATGAACTTAATTATTTGAGAGCAGTTGCGATTGACCGTGGATTTTCTCCCGTGATTATTGATAAAGCCGTCAAAAAATTTTCAGATTCCCATCAAAGAAGACATTCCACTGTTAGAAATAATATCAATGACCTTGTCGTGCTTCCATTTTATCCTTCTGTTAGCTATAAAATTGCACGGATTCTCCAGAAATTCAATTTTCAAGTCGGTTTCTCCCCTATTAATAAAATTCACCCTTCGATTCTAAAAGATTGCGTTTCTGTCTTGAATTCTTGGGGAATTTATAGTATATCATGTCAGTGTGGTTTAAGATATATTGGCCAAACAAAAAGAGCGTTGAAGTTTCGTATCAAGGAACATGAATCTTATGTCAAAAAAGGCGAAATTAACAAGTCTTCAATAGCGTATCATAGCTGGACTTTTAACCATAATTTTGATTTTGGGTCTGCAAAAATCATCCAAAAGGCTTCTTCCATAGACGAATTGGATTTTCTTGAGGCTTTTCACATTCACAAAGATTTAGAAAGTTTAGTTAATGATTTGAAGTCCAATCCAGTCCTTCCTAATGCCTTTAAAATTCTACTGTCTTAATTCTATTATTTTTGCCGATAGATGGCGTTACCTCCTCGCACTTGGTACTACCAGAGGGTATAAAAATCCGTTCAGTGGTTGCTTTCCATTATTTGAAGTTCAGATTTTGAGTGTAATGTGCATTTGCCCCTCGCTCCCTATTTTAACTTCGCTAATATTTCTTTATGCTTGATCAGACAGCCTGGCTCAGTAAAAGTAGGCGGCCAGTGCAACTCTGATTAAAAATCTAGTTATAACCACGTGCAGTGCTGATAAGCACCACGTGTTTCTGTGATTCCTATTTTCTTCTTTCTATGTATTTCTTTCTCCTGATGAGGAGGGACCTTTAGCTGCCCTCGAAATCGATTGAGTGTTTCATTATACCTATGCTAAATATAAGGTTGTTTTTTACGATTTTGATTTAAGACAGGTATTACTTTCTTTTTATGTGTTTTAAAAAACTGATCAATTATGGAAAAAAAATGAAATTATCAAATTTTCTTTTATTTTAGTAAACTAATTAATAAAAGAACAGAAATAAACTGTATAAAACACAAATAAAAATAAACTGAAAAACAAACCATTAAATAAAATTACCTTTGGAAGCGGAAAATTCACATATTTTGAATTAGCGTACACAAAATTTTTATACTGAGGATCTTCAATACGCTTCTGCAGATCTTTCTTCTGTTTTCTGTAACAAAAGGTGTTTTACATAAAAAAAACTCTATGGTCTCTGAGAAATGAGTATTCAGTTCATTTTGTTTGAATGCTTTAACGAAAACTCTAAGTAACAGTAAAAAATAAGCTGTTTTTTTAAAGGATTATCAGCAAATTTCATGTGAAATATTACATAATTAAAAAATTACAATCTGAGAATTAGCACTAAAGTTTCAAAATTAAAATAACAATAATTAAAAAATTAAAATAAATTGCAATCTGGTCTAATTATACATATTTCAGTTTAAAACATGAAACTGTTAAGCAGTTGCAAATGACGTAACAGTTTAAGAATCAGTTACCTAGAAGTTATTAGACACAAAATCTTATATTTAAAATGAGCTGTTGCAAACGGCAAAGCTATTTAAATTTAAAATTTGTGGTGATATTATTTCAGAATAAATTAATACCATATGGAGACTGTACCTTTTAATAAATAAAATAATTATTTAAAACTTAGTTGCACATTTATTCCACTCTCAATCACTAGTGTACTAGGGCTTGCACAAATATTTTCTTGAAGTGGCATGCTTGTTATTTTGCCAGGATGTGAAATTTATTACTCAACAAACAATAAATAGTTCAATGTATTTAAAAATCATCATTCATTCAAGTTCTTCTAATTATTTTTTAACTTTTGAAATACTAATATACAGCCAGCTTTTTATAAATTAAATTGCAGCTCCAAAATCAAATATATTAAAAGAAAACTATAAAATTTCAGTAAAAAAAGTATCTCAGCCAAAGATAGTGGATCAGTAATTTTCCAAAGCTATTTTCCTTTGACTAGAAAATATCATACCACGAATTACTGATATTTATACATGAATGCAATCCCCTTAGGGAATTTGGCAATTTTTTACAAATGAAAAACCAAAAGTTATTTGTTAGTTGCAAGGTGGTGATTTTTGCAATATTTTAAAAAAGGTTTCTAAGCTATCGATATTTACCTTATGTCAGAAAAAATCTGTCAACATATCAACAGGAAATATACTTTAGCAATTTAAAATAAGAATTTTAATTAATAAATATGGATTACATAATACATTAAAGAAACAAATTCTTCGCAAAATCCTTCATTGTTCTTTTTGTGCTGTTCTTCTTCCCATGTACGCAGCAATCTGTTTTCATATTGAAAATGCACAGAGTTACACAAACTCGGTTTAACATACAATCTTGGCATTATGCATCAACTATCTACTAAATGCATCTATCTCATTGTTCTCTTTAATAATTTTTCAGCAAAATACTACATTCACGCAGAAATGTTATCACAGTTTCTTCCATTGTTGCCAAATTTTACAAGCACAAATTTAAAATGAGTCTAAAGCAACAAACAGCATATTTATACATAAAAAAGTTGGAATTTGAAGTACAGCAAAAAGAATGCATATGAAAATGATGACTTATGGGTTGTTATGAGTCTGACTGTGAAAATTTGGCTACTTCTACTAAGGTGTTAAGTATAATATGTAAGTACTGAATGATTACAGAAACTTATGATTAAAACACAGCAGGGCATAGAATTACAATTTAACCCTTTAAATAATCCATAAAGTCTGTGTGATTGGTTATCCTCTAATAACTCAGTCATTACTATAGCTATCATCACCAAACTTTCTACAATTCTCTTCTGGGTCCTGGAAAAGGCAACAATTTGAAAAGTGAACCGACATTTATAGTGAATCAACGCAAAATGCCAAAACAAAATTACAAAATATGAAATAGATAATAAAATAAATTGCAAATTTTGGCTTCCATACGCCCAGATTCGGGTGGAAACGTATGTTATTCAAAATTTGATGGCTCTGGGTACCGTTGCTTTATCATGATGTGAGAAATATACGTACTTTTACACAGATTTTCCATTACTTAATTTCTTTAAATATAATACAGGGCTCTAAATATTTGGTGTAAACAATCTGAAAAGTGAACTGACATTCATAGTGAATCATCCCCAAATCCCAAAATGAAACGAATAGTCTTTCTGGGCTAATTGCCGCTCTGGATTAAGAAAAAGCTTTCAGATTTTACATTACACCCAAAGAAACTTTTTTTAAAGTTTTGTGTGTTGCCTTTGTTTATTAAATATCATGTTCTTTGCGCTTCAACCATAAAATCCAATTCAACAGCAATATCACAAAATAATTTAAAAATAAGCATATCTTTAGAATTTCAAATACAGTCTTGCGCACTGGAGATAAAAATGTTTTTTTCCTGTACAGTATTGCCACTGCTCGCTTTGAAATCATTAAATTTGTTAATAAAAATTCATTAAAGTGTTACAAACATGAAATTGATAATAAAACAAATTTCAAATTCCAAATTAGGGCTTCGAGATGCCCATATTCAGAGGAAGATTACGCTATTCAAAATTTGATGGCTCTAGGTCATTGTTTTAGTCCATCCATACAAACATACTAGTATTGTGAAAAATATTCTTATGATTGAAAAATTTACTACAGGACTGTAAACGTCATAAAAATTTTCACCTCTTTTCTGCCTGAATCCCTGTGCGACTAGACATGCTTTATATCTAACTACTTCATTCTTTTCATTTCTTTTTAGCGAATAGACCATTTGTTTCCCAGCATAATTTTCTTTTCTAGCCTTCTAAACTAATTCCCAGACCTTCCTTTTCTTCATCGTGTCAATTTCTTCCCTCATTGCTTTATGCCATTCCTTAGCATTTACTCATTTCCGTGCTTCTTTAAAATTTTGTGAGATAATAATTTCTACAGAATTTGCCTCTTCAGATATGAAACTATTCCCTGTTCTACACAATTAAATTTTCCGGAGTATTCGTTTCTGCCACTAAAGTCAAACATATCTCTTTCAAAGTTAATATTTCTAGACTCACAGTATTTTTCAATGTTGTTATGAGACCTAAAATGAGTGTCTGTTCCTTCTACATAGTATTATACAGAGGCTGTTCGCACATTTTTTAGACAATTCTGGTAAGCAGTAATAAAAAAGCATTTGCTGCAAAAGAAGTAATTGCAATTTCACTATGTTTTTAAAAGTCAAAATTATCGTCTGTGGCTTGAAAGTTTTGTTTTTATTCAAAATGCCAAATTTAACAAAGCAGTGGTTCGAAGGCTACATTTATGCTCTTTCCGAAGAGAAATATGCGTACTCTATTATCCAAAAACAATGTGAGAGTCATGGTTTTATGATATCTAGAGCGTCGATAGGTAATATCATCAACAAGAAAGGAAAAAAACGTCAAATTGGAGCCTCAAGTGGAACAAAAATTCCAACCAAGCATCCAAGGAAAAAGCGGACATCTTCGACTATTGCAAAGGTACATTGTTTAATGTTAAAAGAAAATCCCCCCTAGTCAAAGGACAGTTGCAAAATCATTAAAATGCTCGGTGTCCACTGTAAACAAAATGATAAACGTTGATTTAAATCTTAAGAAAGCAAAAAAACGCAATGTGCATCGTTTTCTTCCAAAGCAAATCGCTCAACGCAGGACACGCTGCAGAATTCTATATGAGAAACACTTATCCAAAGAAAAATGGAAAACAACTGTCACAATAGATAAAGCATGGGTGTATTTAAATGATTGTAACAAAAAAAAAAAAAAAAAAAGAGCCATTTATTATTATAAAAGGGGAGGGAAAAATTTAAGTACATGGGTCAAAGAATCGAAAGAAAGTTTTTCTAAGGGATTCATGATTGTTGCTGGTTTTTCTTATAATGGCAAGTTAAGAATAAAGAGAGTGCAAAAAAATGTCAAGATTAACTCCAGATACTATCAGGAACATATTTTATCACCAATTTTTCTGAATGAAATACCATCGCTTTACCCACAGTGCCATCAATCTGTGAGACTCCATCAGGACAAAGCTAGCACTCACACATCAAAATCCACTGTAAATTTCCTAAAAGAAATGGAACAAAAAACTGGTATCAAGGCCATACCCTTCACTGATATCCCTACTAAATCTCCTGATGTGTCACCTATGGATTTTTGTGCTTTTGGACTTTAAAAAACTGCATTATCCAAACGTTATCCCAAAACTCTAACAGGAAAGCTGTTCGTGAGAAATGGGATAGAATACCTCTTCTGCCACTTCAAAAGGCATTATTATCCTGGAAATTGCGGTGTCGAAAAATAGTTCAGAATAAGGGATGTCAAATAGAAAACTTAAAATACAAGAATTTTATGTAATTTAGTTTTCAGAATACAATATACATCGTCTAAAAAATGTGTGAACAGCCTCTGTATATCTGTGTGTGTTCCATTTGGCCTCTTAACCGCTTTTCTTATAGCCTGTGTAAGTTCGAAACCTCTTTGAAGTAGATTTATGTTCTAATGACTTGTTCTGTAGAAGTTTCCGGTTCTTAATCGGATTCTGATAACCCCTCCTATTCTTCTAGTCTTTTATACTTAGTTTTTGATTTCAAGTCCAGGATGCTATCTTCTGCATTCATTTTTTCATTAAATTTCAAATTGCCGGTTTCAGTTAATATCTGTTCTTCAGATAGCCATATTTTATAACCCCTAGTTTCCTTTGCATATCCTACCATGATTCCTTCTTTGCATCTCATTTTTATTTGTCTCTAATCTGTTTTGGTATACCAACATAGACTTTACGATCAAATATTTTAAAATAAACAACATTGGGTTTTCTGTTGAGGAGCATTTCATAAGGTATTCGTTTACTCTTATGACACATTCTGTTCCATGTATGTACGAAACATCCAAGAGCTTCTGCCCACCTTCCTTTTCCCATTTCAGCTGTCATTAAGCATAGCTTTAACTGCGTCTAGTGCCATTCAGTTAAATTGTTCACACACATCGTTCTCTTCTGGCAAGTACGTGTTTGTACATTCAACACTAATTCCATCAAGAAGATATTTATCAGAAGGAGGAGGGAACCTGTCACTATCATTATAAACCTTAACATTTTATTACATTTCACAAAACACAGCTCAAAGAAACTAAGGAAACATACATTGCTCCAGAGTACATTTTCATCCACTGTAATACTATTTCAAAATATTCTAAGAATGCTATAAATCAACATCAATCACTTTAAAAATGTAACTTTTAATATGCACAATGTTTATAGATCATCAATCATAGCATTCGGTAGTTCGGTTATAAAACAAATCTATATGCATTCGAAAATCGAAATTTTTTTAAATAGGAACCGAAGTGTTTCTAAAGTGTGCAAAGCATCTAAACATCCATCTATCGAGCTACCGGTGGAGAGTCTCTGGAAATTCAGAAGGCACGTAGCGTTTAACATGTGACACTAGCACCATCTATCAATTAATCAAAATAATTTCCACACACTCCCCACCTGACCTCTGTCAAGAGTTCACGTTAATCTAACAACAATCCAATTTACATCAATAAGTATTTTAACATATAAATATAAAACAATTAATAAGTATATTAAATGAATAGAAAATGTATTCAAATTATAATCATTATACTGAATTCTAAAAAATATATGTTATCATAATATATAATTTTGACACAACTTCAGTAAATCTAAACTATTTTTAATCTAATTATATGAAGCTAAATTATCAAAATAAACAACTGCATAAAACATATTCAATCTTATTCATATTATTAAACAATAAAAAAATTTTTAAAGTTCTAAAGGATATAATAATTGAACTGGTAATATTATTATTGTTCCATCCGCAGTTTTTAGTTCACAAGAACGAACTTTGTCATCACGACCACGAAAAACGTTTATCACTCTACCACAGTTCCACAAAAGTTTGCACTTGTTGCCTTCGATAAATACAAGATCATCAACTTTTAGATCATCATAAACTTTAGGATTTTTTATTCGATGAGCTGTCCAAAGATCCATCAAATATTGTTTTTTCCATTTAGTCTACAATTGTCTAACCAATAAATCTTGGTAAATCTTTCTTTTGGTCAGAGAGGACATGGTAGAGCCATCTTTAACAATGGAGTTAAAGTTGATAGGTAATGTAGAATCTTTTTTTTCCGAAAATCAAAAAATTGACTGGTTTCAGTGGTAATGATTCCTTGTGGTCATTGTACATATAAGTTAAAGGGCGAGAATTCAAGACAGCTTCCACTTGTGGTAAAACTGTTGACAATTCTTAAAATGTTAGTAAAGCTTTACCGAGAATTTTTCTTAAGCACTCTTTCACTGATTTTACTAATCTCTCGTAGAAGCCTCCCCACCAAGCTCCTCGTTCTATTATAAACTTCCAAATGATTCTTTCATTCGACAGAATATCTTGGAACTTTCCATTCGACAATAGTTTAGGATATTTTAGAGTTCCTTTTTCCCACTTTTTAAAGTTCTTGCTTTGTCCGAATAAATTATCTGACAATTGCCTCTCCTAGATGTGAATCTTTTGAATGCCATCAAGAAAGAATCTACAGATAGATTTGGTACAAGTTCTAGATGTTATGGCTCTAGTGATAGCACAAGTAAATAATGTTACATAGGCTTTTTGACTTCCTTCGATGTTTTTTACGTAAATCAGTCCAGCGAAATCGATGCCAGACACGTAGAATGGTAGTGTCTCATTGATTATATCTTCTATAAGTTGAAAAGTGGTCTCGTCAGCAGATTTCAATGAATATCTTTTACAAATAAGACACTTGTTTATTATTTTCTTTACAAACTGACATTCCTTTGGGATCCATGCATCATTTTAACTCCTCCATGCATCATTTTAACATGTGCATTTTCTGCTATTCAAATTCGTTAGCCAGGAGTCTCTTGAAAGAATTGCCGGATGTTTTTCATCATTTGACAAACTAGAATGTTCTAATCTTCCACCGCTCTCAGTATCCCGTTCTGGTCTAAAAATGGTTTAAAAAGATATAAAGATGATTTCTTTTCAACTCTATTCGCTTCAGAAACTCGATTTCTTTGGGATAAAAACGTTCTTGTTCAGATCAAATCCAATAATTTTCGGATTTGATTAATTTTCAGATTCTAGTATTTCTTCAGTCATTAATGGAGCTGTCAAATGGTTTGTTTTCCTGATTTTACTGATGAATCGCTTTATCCAACCAGTTATTCTCAAAAATTTTCCTAAATTACTATATTTTGAGATGTCTATAAGCCTTTCTTCAACTGCTGTGCACACAAATTCATAAATATCATTAATGTTCTTGCGGTATTCTAATTCTTCCTCAATGACAGGTTTCTCTTCATTCTGTGGGGCCACAATTCAGAAGGTATTCTAAGCCATTCTGGTCCTTGAAACCAGATAGGTGTATTTTTCAACTCATGAAGTTTAGCTCCTCTCGAAGCCAAATCAGCGGGATTACATTTACCAGGGCAATAATACTAATTTTCTGGGGATGTTAAATTTTTTATTTCTTGAATACGATTTTTAACGAAGAGCTTAAATTTCTTTGCACAGTGTTCTATCTAGAAAAGTGTGATTTTTGAATCAGTCCAGAAAAAACAAGAAACTCGTAACTTAAACTTCAGCGATGATAGTGCCTAATTTGGCTGACAAAAGAGCTCCCATTAGTTCCAACCTAGGTAAGGTGAGCGGTTTTAAAGCTGCTACCCTAGTCTTTGAAGCAACAAAAACCATAAATATTTGTTCGTTGCTAGAAATTATACGCAGATATGCTACTTTTTAGTATAATTATACATATGCCTTTTTGCTAGTGTCAGAAAAACAGCGCAGCTCAATCTTTTCCACATCACTATTAACGATTGCAGAAAAATAATATTGTGGAATACCGATTTCGTCTAAATTGGAAACTTCTTTCAGGGTTCATACACATTTCCTTACATGAAAATTAAGAACTTTTAAGGACCATCAAAAAAAAAAAAAAAAAAAAAAAAAAGGGGGACCAATCAGCAAACAAAAAAATGAACAGAATAAAGCAATTATCCATACAACCCACTTCATGCTTGCAATTTCACTTTAAGAAACTAACAGAAGTGTGTATTATGCACTATTATTAAATTCAATTTAATACTTACCATAAAACAATTTTGAAAATTAAACTAACTCCCTACAAGTTATGAAGTAGATAACATTAAATTAGGAACATAATTTCTTGAAAAACAAGTATAAGTGTATTTTACACTAATAACAGTCACTATTTTAGAGATTTACATGATTATTATTTAACTTATTTGATATTTATTTAAACACAGTCAAATACTATTATAATCACAATGCAAGAATATTTTGCAGATTAAAATAACTGATTTGTAAACCTACAATTTATTTCCTTGGTTTTTTGAAAGATACTAGAATAATAAACTGTTCAATAAAAGATACAAAACATTTGTGCTTTTTTTGAATCTGAAATCTTTTCAGCTATTTTAACATCTAATTTATTTATGTCTATTTCCTTTTCTTTAACTATTCTTCTAAGTTCATTTGCTTTGATAAATAAATCAATGTTCCTGCTGGTCTCAGCTTCATCTGCTAAAGTATTTACTTCTTCATTAATATCTTTAATGTCCCTTTGAAGAAATATTTTCTTCTGCTTCATATAATCAATTTCTTCCTCAATAATGTTTCTTTTCCTCTTTGAATTTTCAGATTTAGTTACAGATTTTTGTTCTTCTAAATACTGAACTTCTAAATAACGAACTCCACTTCTAGCAGAAGCTGCTGTTGATCTCATTTCTTTATTAAATTTCGATATTAAGAACACCTCCAAAAAATTTTATGTAATCAAATACTGGGCGTTGAAAAATGTATGATGAGTCACTTAATTTTCAATTTCAATTGCTTTATTTACAGAGGAGCCCCTTACCACAGAGGCCTGTTCATGTGACAAGATAAGAATACTTGTCGCAGTGAATACTTGAATATGAAAATATACATTTTTTACTATATATATATAATTTATTTCCTAAACAATATTGATTAATTGATTATATTATCCCCTAAGTTTAATTAAAGTAGAATTACTTTAAAAGAGTGAATCCATACTGGTAAGTTATATTTTTAAAGATGTATATATATATATATATACAGTACAAAGTCCGAGATCCGGACATCCAATATCTGGAATGATCTAAAATGCAGACCTCAAAGCTACCACCAACCAATTTTTTAGGGCTTTTTTGAAGGGAAGGGGTATGCTTTACGCAGGCGCATTAGATTTTTTTCCTCATCATAAAAAAACATGCTGGAAATCCCGATTCTTAATCTCAGTTTGGCGCTAAATAAAATATCTCATTATTGAAGAAATAATTATTTTAGCATAAATTTTTGTGATTAGTAATTTGACTCCATAGCTGCATATCTGCTTGGCATAATCTCAAACCGAAGCATTTGTTAATTTTACACCAACTAATATTTTATATCCTTGATGCCGAAATCACGAATCATTATTTATTGTATTTTGCTTTCATCACCGCATGTTTATCAACGGATGACAACTTGAGTGATGAATCATGCAGCGACGCCAAATAACAGAGTATTATCCGATTACAGATTTAAGTTTAATGCGCTAAAATGTTGACAAGGGGAGATTTAGCAGAAATTTCTTTCCTTATGCTAAAAATAGATTTTGTTGATGATACTCATAGGACAAACGATTATATTTAGTGCTATTTGAATTAAGAATAACTGATTTGTTATTCACATAAAGCCAGAACCAGCGCCAGAGCTCGCATGGCCGCACCAGGCGGCAGAATTTAGCGAAGTTAAACAGAAGTTTTTCATTGCGATGACAATGCCCAATCTTCAATCAATTAACGGAGGGCGAAATCTGTAGTATGGTTCTAAATCCAGAAAATACAGCTACCGATAGTGAAGAAAGTAACAGAGTAGTTACTGAACGAGAAAAAATTTTGATTGACAAGTTATTCGGAATTCTCGACACAGCAATTACAGGACTTGAACAATGGAACTTAATAACTGAACAAGAAATTATATGTCTATAGCATTAGTCTAAAGTATTAGCAGAGAAAACAAATCAAACAACTCACATTGAAAGAAATGTTTAATAAAATAAATATATAAATATTAAGCTCTTTTCTTTTGTAAATTTTGATACCCTTTAAATCATAAATGCTTCATTATTTCATAAATCACGATTTCATATTTTCAATTTTATAATTTCTACGTGCCATCTTAGTAGATTTAAAATGATCTAATATCCGGAAAAATCTCAAATCTGGGATCGCCGAAGTCCCGACGAGTCCAGACCTCGGACTTTGTACTGTATATATATATATATATATATAATACGGAATGTATATTTTCAGTTAAACTTCTACCCAATAACTTAAGTAATTCATGAAAATTAATTTTGCCTCTAGTTAATTCAGGAAAATTAGTTTCAATTAGTTGTTTTCAGCTTTAAAAATATTAAAAATTTTTTAATTAGTTAGTTATTTTCAACTAATGATTGTATCGCAATTAGCAAAAATTATGCATTACTATCAACAACATAGGTTTAAACCAAATACAGTCAAAAGTCGTTAATTCGGACACCCATAATCCGGAATGATCTATAATCCGGACCTCAAAGCTAAAATCTTTCTGCGCATGCGCCGCGTTGACGCATGCGCATAGGCGTTTTACGCGTGCACGCAAGACATTTACGACTGCGCATATGTGTCTGCGCAAGCGCAGAATACGTTTTGGCGTGCGCGTTTAATGTAAAACGGACGGTATAAGCTAAAATTATCTAATTATCTATTTCAGTTAATGTTGATGATTGCGTTGTTCCTTAATCTTCGAATTGGATCCGGCTTATTATTTTTTGCAGACTGTAAGAACAATTTTATAAAAGTAAACTTGAACTTTCGATGATGTCAAATAGAATTTCCGATGCTGGAGCTCCCAAAGGATCTAGAAAACGAAAGTATGCTTCGATGTCCATCAAACAAAAAACGAATTGCTATAAAAAATGGATAAAGGCATATCCTTTGTTTATCTAACCGTTCCGACATCTGTTTATCAATTTCACGCTGCTCTGCGCGGGGGGGGGGAGACGTCGCGGCGCGCTATGAACTGGAAGTTGATCTGTCAGCACTATCGTTATCTTTAGGGCAGATGTTTTTATTTTATTCGGCTTATAATTCCTTATTAAATGTAGTATTTAATCTCGATGTACTCCGTCTTTGATATGATTTAAATCAAATTTCTCGTCATTATAAATATCACGAATACAAATCAAATAGTTTTCTGGTTGCAATTTTGTAATTCCGCTATGCGTAGGGTATGCTTTACGCATACGCGCGTTTAAAGAAATGTTTAATAAAGTAAACAAATAAATATTAAGCTTATTTTTTTGTAAATTTTGATACCCTTTAGATCATAATTGCTCATTATTTTATAAATTACGCTTTCATATTTTTAATTTTATAATTTCTGCATGCCATCTTACCAGATTTAAACTTATGATCTATAATCCGGAAAAATCGATAATTCGGAATCGTCGAAGTCCCGACGAGTCCGGATTAAAGACTTTTGACTGTACTTAATTGTCTATTGAAGCTTCAAAATGTATTTCCGAACTTCACTTTTTCTCGGCTAGCGTTACCGAATTTGCCCTTGGCGACCTAAAATTGAAATGGAGCCAACAGATTTCTCGCGAAATCGATAACAGACCCTCTGCAGAAGTAAACTCATAATCCCGATTCCCATACATATAGTTTCTGCAAAAGAGAATAAACTCCGTAGAAGGTGATAAAAAATTAATTTATGGCTTAATTGAAACGAACACAGAAATCAAGCTAAGCAAAACCGTGTAAAAACAAATTGAAATGATAAAACGAAACTTAATTTTCATGTGAATTTTCATGGAAGGGTTGTGGCCTTCCAGGTTGGAATTGCTCTAATTTTGGCAAATATTTTCAGAATCCCCCCTTTTTTTTTTCTCGAGCCCCTTCATCATCACTTTCGCCTCTTAAAGAACTTCCGGCTTCACGCTTTCGTCACAATCTGCCTAAATTTATGGATAACACCTGTTTCGAAAGATTGGGTGAATAGCCAATCAGACACCGATACTTTCGTTCGGGTAGCTAATTGTTTTTTTTTTTTTATCGTTTGCAACGCAAATCCGCCAACAGATTGGTTAAGAGCCGTGTAATTTTAATTCCATATTCATGAGAAATCGTAATTCACACTTAGAATGGCAATCATTAGAAATGATAAGAAATGTCAAATGAGCAAAATTAAGGACCGTTTATTCATTTTGGCCAAAATTAAGGACTTTTAAAAGGACCGTACGAACCCTGTTCTTTGCACCAGGTTTTCCATACAGAACATAAATTTTCTGGTAGTTCATCATCCCAATCTAAAGCAAGTGTCCAAATTTGTTGCAATATGATTTTGACTCTAAGTACAAACGGTGATAGTAGACCTACAGGATCAAAAATTTGTCCTATTGCTTGTAGGACAAAATGTTTGGTATTAACTTGTTTTGATAAAAATTTTATCAAATTTTTTACATCAAAGTAAATCGAGTGATTTTTGTTGTCCCAGGCGACTCCTAACACTTTCAATGGAGGATTTCTAGCTTCCGAAACTCGAGGAGATTCTTTGGATTAAATACCTTCTATAATCCACAATTCAAGCAGTTACTGAGAATTGGCGGGCCATTTATATAGAATCATACTAGCATCTCTAAAAATGTCGATGCATTCTAAACTGGTATTGAAAGCAAGTTCAACGTTTTGGTGTCCTTCAATGATGTCATCTACATAAATGTGATCATTTAGAAATTCGCAAGTGGCAGGCTAGGTTTTCTCATATTGTTTCAAATGGTGTTTAGTGGTTGCAGCCAGTAAAAACGGCTATTTACGCCAAATAACACACGAGGGAACCGATAAGTTATAAAATTTTGTGGATCATTGAATGGGTAGTAAACAGAAAATGTGTTACATCTCTTTCTGATTTACTTCTATCTGAAGAAAAGCCTGCTTCATATCACTTGTGAATGCTACAGGATGAAGTCTGAAAGCTAATAGAATAGTTTATAAATGTCAGGATACAAATTTAGACCAATATGCAGGCAGTCATTCAACGAAATTTCTTCAGGTCCATGTGGAGACGCGTCGAATACGATACATACACTGGTGTGCAAAAATTAAGGACGAGACGGTTTTTCCAATATAACTTTGTACAAAAGCTTTCCAAATCAACACATTTAATACCATAAGATCCCCAATACGTAAGGACATGAGTAATGTAAGCAACACTTAATAAAAGAGAAATCAGAGGGATAAAAAGAAGCTTTATTGAAAAAGTAGCATGGAGTGCAATGCCACTGAAGGATGAAACATCCCTGTGATGGGTGTCCAGCAAGAAACATCCGGTCTTTAATAGGGGATATGATCTCCCCTGACTGCTAGGCAGGTTTCACAGCGTCTGCCTATGCTGAGAATGAGGGTGTCAATGAGTTGTTGAGGCACTGCTGCCCATTCGTCTTGCAGCGCCAATCGAAGCTCTGGAATCGTTACTGGTGGTAAGGTACGAGCTGCCAAGCGTCTGCCTAGAAAATCCCATACATGCTCCATGGGATTGAGATCCGGAGATCGTGCCAGCCAATCCATACGTTCAACATCCTCACTCTCTAAGAGCTGTTCGGCAGCTACTGTGTGATGACATGGTGCATTGTCGTCCATGAAAAGGAACTGCGGACCCATAGCGCCTCTAAAAAGACGCACATATGGAAGAAGAATCTCGTTACAATAACGGGTCCCGTTGACTGAACCTGCGTTGAAGATGTGAAGGTCTGTACAACTACCAAGCATGATGCCTCCCCAAGCGATAACACCGCCACCTCCATACCTGTCCCTTTCAATGATGATCGAGAGATGATTGCGGCTTCCCCGCTTTCTCCAGATGAATATGCGATGAGAATCGCTACTCAGACTGAATCTCATCTGTAAAGAGTACTTGTCCCCATTCATTGTCTCTCCAATTCCGGTGTTCCCGGCAACACAGAGAACACCTTCTCCGATGGGCAGGCATTAGAGGTACACACCGTACAGGGCGTCGTGCAAACAAACCACCACCGTGCAGTCTTCTGGCCACGGTAAAACGCGATATCGGTCGTCCAGTCACCTGAGTCGGGTGTCTAGTGATTTCTCCTGCTGTCTGCCGCCTGTTTCTTCTGGCCTGTAAGGCAATATACCGGTCATCTGCGGGTGTGGTTCCTCATGGACGACAACTACTAAACCCCCGGATAGCTGTTCCTGTAGTTTGAAATTGTCTCCAAAGTCGTGAAACGATGCTGTGAGCAATTCCGAACTCTGCAGCCACACTTGTCACAATGCGGGCTTCCTCCAACTTCCCAATGATTCGACCTCGGGTAAAAGCAGCCAGATGTCGTCTAAATATTATTATTCGCCATTTCTCGCTGAGGCAGCAACATGGTGTGATTTTAACTGCTATACGGCGTGCAATCTCTTTGCCAGACATACTGATCTTACACCGACAACATGTTTTATACTACTCAGACACTCCCCCATTACGTCTACCTGCATATCTGCGCATGTGCTACCGTACATCACCTTACTTAATCTCCTGATTGGTCTTTCTGTCCGCTCTGCCTCTTCGTTCAGCTGATATGCTAATTTTTTGATTCGTCCTTAATTTTTGCACACCAGTGTAGTTTTATTAGTAGTTCGATCAGTGCGAATGATTTCTCTGTGAGGCAAATAAAATGTGATATGAGATTCACTATCAACAGTGTCTGGAACTAGTTCAATGATGTTTTGTTGTAATTAATCCTGTAGAACTGTTTGGTACAAATAAAAAAGTTCTCAAATTGTTTCAGCGCAATCGCTTTATTATCATGTAACTCATATTTTCTATCAGACTTCCATGGCAGCCTAAGCTTGTAACGAGAATTTTTGTATAAAATTTCCAATTTGATTTTTTCTATTATAGTATTGTCTAATGGGTCGGATGATTCATTTTCAGGTTTTATACCTAAATTTTCAAGTTCCCAAAATTTCTTTATCCGATCAGATATTATATCTTCCTCAACTACGATATTAAAGGCTGTGGAAGTATACGTTGTACCTTTAGTGCAACCTAACAGAGACCAACCGAATAACGTTTCAGCAGCTACTAAATGTTTGTTTAAACCATGGAGGTAGGAAAGGGAGGAGGGGCCAACCCGCGCTAAAAGTGAAGCACTGCTTTGAAGCTTGGGTCACCAGATGGGGTGTTCTTTGTTTACATTCAGAAGCTCGCTTGACAAGATTCTGATAGTATTTCGACACACGACAGTTCCATAGAAATCGAAAAAGGGGACACTTTTGCATGAAAGAAACATTCATTAGTGTGATGGATAATAGCAATTTTTATAGTTTAGTGACATTTACGCAAAAATCACATCTTGATTATTTTTCGATAACTAACAACAGCGATTTTGATTATGAATTTGTTTTATAAAATTATAAGCTGTTGCACTACAAAAATATAGATTTTAAGAAAAATGTTATGCTTAAAGAATGAAAAATACCTTACGGTACATTTAAAATTGTATACATCTTTCGATACCCTTGATAGAGTATTCGCTACTTTTATTTTATTTTCCAAACGTCAAAATGTTTTAAATAAAACAAATTTTTTTCACATCCATATATTATTGTAACATGTACCTTTTAAAACTTTTTAGAGGAGAGGCTTTACTGCTGCTCATTTTAAACCCATCGTTTTAATTTTATATATCTGAAAAATAATCACTTTGGGCTTATACGTTTTATAAATATAAAATTATGTATGTTAAAATATTTGTAATTAGGCACATAGGTTAGATTAAGTTTTTATTAAATTGATTAACACATGCAAGGGCTATCTGCCTAAAGAGAGAGATGCCATCGTGGAGGAATTTTGAAGAAACACTGACCTTTGAGTGGGTATTAAAAATAATACTTATAATTTTCATTCAAATTATATTCATATATATTTTTTATATAAAACTTTCGGGTGTATGCTAAATTAGCATAAATTACTTTACACGAAAAATATAGTGAATGCACAGAAATTAAAGATTTGCACATGCCGGAAATGAAAAATAGGAAATATGTATGGGTATTTATGCATGTGCTTGCAAAAAGCATGTATCTGCCTTTGACAAAATACTTAAATATTCATTAAATTATTTATAAATGTAATATATATATTTATAAATATAATATAAATTGAAATGAAGAATTTATTCACTTATAAACAACTGTGAAAGTACTGTGAAGAAATCTAATTATTAAATGTATCTAATTTATAATGATTATAAATGTTATCTAAATATATAATAACTTTAATATTGAATTGTAAACATAAATTGAAATCCTGTTGACAAATACGTTATAAAACTATTTAAGCAAGAATTGTTCGTATTGGAAAGCAATCTGTTAAAAGGTATTGTAAAGCTAATGGTATGAGATGCGCACTTAAGAACGTAATAAAGAGTTTTGGAATATGTATTGTTGAAATGAAGGGTAAAAAAAAATCTGATAAGTATAATTAAAAGAATTATTCCCCTTACATTTTATAATAACTCAGTTAAAAGTTTTAAATAATACTTAAAAAAAAAACTTATTTTATTCCCTTTCAGAAATATTCAGAAAAAGTCAAGTACTATTTAATACCTATTTAATTATTAGGAATTAGCGAAATACTTATTTAAAGTATTTCGCTAATTCCTAATAATTCTCTAATTTAAATTGCACCGAATAGAGCATTAATTATAAATTGACTTACATTTTTCGATTTAAAAGATGCCTCAGAAGCCAAAAAATTATGTCATATTTAAGAAAGTATTTTAGGAAGAAGCTCTATAAATAGAAAAGAAATAATGCATAATTTTAATATTAATAATACAATAAACTTTGATCTTAATTTTTGTACCGTAACTGAATAAAATCGAATTACCTTATTTTTTTTTTCCTAATGTAATTAACGACAACTTGTGAAAATATTTCATTCAAATTAAACCATTCTGAGAAAACTGTCCTGTGAAAAGTATAGCATTTAATTCCGTTCAGAATGAAATGCTGTTTAAAAATATGTTGTTTTCACATACTTAGGACTCTGAAGTGTTGTAGAAAAAGAAAATATATACATTTATATGTATATTTACGACGTAATTACAAAATATTTACATCCGAACGCGTCAAATCCCATAGAACTCAATGGTAAATGACCCAATGTTTTGGTCACCACGTAGGGATCGCCAGTGCTTCAGAGCAGGGTACGGGAGAAACTTGTTTAGGGCGACTCCATCTTATTTCCTACCTCCATGGTCTAAACGCTTAAGTTTCCCAGTCACTATATCATAATAACAATCAGCTCCTATCAAAAGAGTAATTTTTTCTTTGGAATCCCAAGAGTCTGCGAGTTGTAAACCTTCTAACTGTTTGCCTAAAATGTGTTTATCCACATTAGGAGGTGGTAAATCAGAACTTGAAATTTGTTCAGTCACAAGAGCTTCAATTTTGATTTTTAAATTCAGTGTTTCCTTGTTCTGTAATTTTATCTTAACAACGCCAAATGTTTTCCTAATGGGTGTTTTATTTCCAAACGTAAATACTGAAAGAGTCTCTGTTCGAAGAATAGGAAGCTTCAATTTATCCGCGATTTCTTTTTTCACGAAAGAACGCATACTACCTGAATCCAGTAGAACTCTAATTAAAACCAAGAGCATATTTGTTCGAAGTGTTACATAACACGTTTGAAGCAAAATAGTTTTAATATTGCTGCGAGAGAATACTGAAAGAACATGCGAATCTTCTATACTTTTATTTTTTTCATTTAGTTCTTTTTCAGCACGAAAGCATATTGAACGATTATGCTGACCTTTGCACTTGAAGCAGACAAGATCGCTTCTACATAGCTTCATGCAGTGATTCGATTTAAGACAAAGGAAACATCTTGCTTGCCTATGTAATAAATTTCTCTTCTCATCAACTGTCAAAGATTCACAGTCTTCAGTAACACATTTGTATGTATTACAAAACAGACACCAAATAGTAGTTTTGTTTTCTTTAACCGCCGCCAACAGCTGGTAAGTGAAATAGGCGATACTCCCCTTCCCACCCTTCTCTTTATAAACACAGGAAGTGTTTTCTGATTTATGAGTGGAGAGCAACAGATTGCTTCTCTCGCGACTTTCCAGTTCTGAGCGAACAAACTGCAATAAGTTATCCACATCAAAAAAAGATAACGAATCCGTTTTATGGTTGAATCCGTTTAAGGTTATATCAGATGGCAGAGCATTCGTTATGGCCGGAATCAACATATAACTGTATTTATCCGGTGTGACTTCTAATGATTTCAAGCTATGTATTTGAGTTTCTATAGTGTCACAAAGTTTGTGAAGTTTTAAAGTGTCACTGGATTTGGTTACTGGGGTAAGATTCAAGAGTTTTTGCATGTGTGAGTTTATAATTATATCTTTCCTGACAAACCTGTTTTTAAGTATTTCAATAACTTCATTGTAGTTCAGTTCCGAAATACAAAAACCTTCTATCGAGTTTGCAGCATTGCCACATAAGTACGATTTTAAATAATTAAATTTTTCGAACTTTGTTAAAGATTCATTATTATGTATTGCTACTTTGAAAGAGTTCCAAAAACTTGTCCACTGGGTATACTCTCCATAGAATTTAGCGATGGTTAATTTTCATTTCATTTAACGTACATTTATTGCTTTCGATTTTAGAATTAGTTTCATTAAGAGAGTTTCCATTATCCGAATTTGTTACTTTATTTAATTCTTTCAATTTTTTATTTGCTCTGAATTGCCATAACTGAATTTTTTCTTCATATTCGATACAAGATAGAATTTATGTTTCAAACTCTTCCGCCTCTGATTTCAAGTTAAGCTTTATCTGAGCATCTAACTCACTCAGAGCTTTCAATTTCGTGATTAATTGATCTAAATTTTCTTCTAATGTACTTGTATCAATTTCTTCTTTATTCAACCCTGTATCAATTTTTTTTTTAAATCTTGGACACTGTGGCCCTGATAACCTTACGTTTCGCTCTTAATTTAACAACAGACTCATCTGCCATTTTTACTTTACAAAGCAGAAAATTTAGTCTTACCTTTAGCTGTCTTCGCACACTTGTAATGTGCTAAATCCAATTTTCGCGGCCTTATGCACCAGCTGTTTCAAAATATTCTAAGAATGCTATAAATCGACATCAATCACTTTAAAAATATAACCTTTAATATGTACAATATCTACAGATCGTCAATCATAGCATTCCGTGGTTCGGTTATAAAACAAATCTATATGCGATCAAAAAAAAAATTTTTAAATAGGAGCCGAAGTGCTCCTAAAATGTGCGAAGCATCTAAACATCCATCTATCGAGCTGCCTGTGGAGAGTCTCAGGAAATTCAGAACGCACATCGCATTTTGCCATCTATCAATTAATCAAAACCATTTCCACAAATACCAAGAGCTCAGAATATTAAAATCAAAATAAAAAGTGTCCTCTTTTTTAATGAAGAAGAGGTTCATGAAAAATGTGGGTCAGTTTTCATGGTGCATTGAAAAGCCAGTAGTTTTTAATAAATTTAGACTGCATATACTCTGTCTATTACATGTTATGATATGAATAAAATTGAAAGCTACTATTTTGTGACATGACTGCTGAAATAAAAGGATACTTACCTTCACCACAAAATTTGGAAAACATTTCTGAATATGCCATATAGAGGAGAAAAATCATCATTCAAAATACACTTCAGCATCGACAGCCAGGTATAATTTAATACACATTTCAGCTTGCTGAACTATTCAAAGTTATCATCTTCAACAAACAGAGATATTGCACTGTTTTCCATTCTCTTTTGAAATAAATTGTTTCATTTTCTTTTGACTTATAAAGCTATACTTCTTGACATTTTCTGAAAGCATGAAAAATTTATCAGAAATTTCAAACTGACTCACATTAGCGTCTTCAATTTAACACCTTCAGGTACTTCAAGTTCTGAGCACAGTTCAATATTTTTCTGGTAAGGACATTCCAAAGCTGCCAACCTATTAAAGTAATTACACAATATGAGGAAACAAAAATACATAAAAAGCATAACACAAAACTACAATTTTATCCTTTAATTTTTTCATCCACCTCTCAAACGAAATAGAAAAACTCTGATAAATTATCATTATCAATCAATGTTTGGGATTTTCAAAGGTAATTCAAGAATATCAGAATAAAAAAGATAATAAAAAATGCAAAATTCAATCTACAACCATTATAATAGTACATATATATATATGTATATGTGTGTGTATAATAAATATTTAAAAAATAATAAGGGTGTTAAAAGGACTCCCTCAACCTCCCAAAAAATCCAGTGCTAACGCTGCTCAGAAAATAAAATAAATTAACACTATCCAGAAATTTTTGTTGTAAACAACGAACAATTAAAATGGGAAAGGATTGTGAGAACTGGGAAAAGTTAAAAGCCAATGGCCAAATTATATTATATATGAGGGTTGGAACTTTAATAGTGGCAACACAGCTGAAAAAACGCTATGCAACAAAACCAAAGAATATCGCGTATACCACATGTGGACTACATACCTACCTTACCTCTCAGCAAAAAGACTCGTCCTGCCTACGTCACGCCCATGCGGAGTGATGCGAAGAACGGATCCTTGTATTAGCTCGCGGTCTAAAGTAAGTGTTGTTAGGATGTTTTCAAAACAAGAACAACGATGTTGGATAAAAATTGAATGTGCCAGAGGTTGTACAGCACGACAGTGTCATCAAGGGCTTCAAGAGGCTTGCGGGGAATCTGTATTGCCTTACAGAACCGTAGCAAGATGGGTGAAAGCATTCAATGTAGGACGCCAAAACGTGGCAGACATGCTGCGGCCAGGTCATCCAAGTGTCAGCGATGCAGACATGCAAGCTGTTGCTGCACTAATGGACAGTGATCGCCGCCAAACAATTTGTCAGCTGGCCGGACAAACAGGATTAGCGCATGTGACTGTGCTGCACATTCTGAAGGAATGCCTGTCCATGAGAAAAATTGCTTCACGATGGGTTCCACATCAATTGACTGAAATGCAGAAATGGCTACGATACGATGCTGCCCGAACCCACCTGGAGCGCTATGAGCGCGAAGGAGATGCTTTTTTACGCTGTATCGTTACACTGGATGAGACTTGGGCCCAATCGTACCAGCCAGAACTGAAACGCCAATTAAACGAATGGCATCATCACGGGTCACAACGACGTTCAGAATTTCGTCAGAACCCCAGCAATGTGAAAGTTACGGTGATTCTTGTGTACGACTGTGATGGTGTCATCCTAACGCATATCGTCACTGCGCAGTATTACTGCTCATTTTTGGAGCACAATCTCTGACCAGCTTTGAGAAAAAAATGGCGACACTTTCTGCAGAACGCTCCTCTCATTTTGCATGACAATGCTCGGCCGCATGCAGCGCAAGCTGTGACTGATTTGTTCAAGCGATGGGACTGGGAAGTGCTTTAACATCCACCATACTCCCCAGATCTAAGCCCTTGTGACTATGACTTAATTCCTAAGATGAAGGAACCACTTCGTGGCCTTCGCTTCCAAACTGTTCCTGAGATTCTTGCAGCAGTAGACCGGTCCATTCAAACTATCAACAAAACAGGCGCTGCTACAGGTATTCTGCGACTTCCACATCGTTGGAAACGGGTTGTACACAATGCTGGCGACTATATTGAAGGACTGTAAAACATGGTGACATGAATCACTTTTGTATTCCTTGTAAATAAATAGTTGCCACTATTAAAGTTCCAACCCTCGTATATCATCATCATTTATTTAATCTGCCACCCACCCTTAATAATCCATTTTCATCAAGGAAAGAATTTAAATTACTTAAGAGAGTATCTTTTAGATATTTACACATCTAAGGGCTTGAATTTCTCTTTTGGATACTATTCCCTGTACTAGTTTTACAATGGATAGCTTGGAATACATAAATTCATCTTTAGTATAGGACCTGATGACCTCTTACCTTGCCAACAGCTGGAAATAAAACTAAGAATATGAATTAGTTTGACAAAACTGTTACTTAAACAAAGAAAATGCTTAATGAAAACAGCATTAGAAGTGATACTAAGAGAAATTCACAGAGATCTTTTCAATTCACATTCGTAAAGTTCATAGTCTTTATGATCCAAATTGGTCTTTTCTATAACACTGATGTCAAGAATAGCAAGTCCACTGAATAGTAGTAATAATAGTCCACTGAACCACAATATCAGAGATTAAAGTTTGCCTGGCTCAACTCCATGAGAAACCAAATCAGCAGGATTCTTTTCCGAACGGATATGTTTCCACTCGAAGTTCTCTGATAACGTCTGAATTTTTGCAACATGATTTCCAACAAAGGCTTTGAGTTGATGTGATGAACAATTTATCCATGCTAATGTTACTATTTCAAAGTCTAAATTTAAAGAAATCAGAACTTTTTAACAAGCTTGACAAGTAGAAGAGGAAACAGAGAGCTCCAAATGTGGCTATGATATAGACCTTAAAGGGTCTACTCGAGATTTGCTTGCCATTAACTTCAAACAAGAGCTATCTTGATTGGGTTTTAGGTAAACCACCGCTCCATATGCGGTGGATTTTGAAGCATCGGTGAAACTTATGACAGCCTTCTCATCAGTGGTAGAATGCAAAGCATATCTTTCTAGCTTAAGGTTTTTAAGTGTTTTAACTTAAAAACTTAAGACAGAACTTTGAAACAAAACAATTCCATTCACTGGCAAATGGTTCAGGTAATTCAATGTCTCAGTTCAATTTTAGAGGTCATAATTTCAGAAGGATTACTTTTCCTTTACAACTGACTGGCCTGATGAAACCAATAGGATCATACAGGCAGGCAATGATTGAAAAGACATATCTTTTTGTAAAAGATAATTTAGTTTGGTAAGCAACTTTTAAAGTAAAGATATCAGATTCTGGTTGCCAAATTATGCCGACAGTTTCAGTATAATTAAAGTGAAACACTTCTTTAGATACTTTAAGGTCTAATACAGTCTTAGAGTTCCATTTATGTAAATACATTCCACAGCTTCTGAACATCTTTATGAGTTGATTATTTAATTAAATGACAGAATATAGAGGGCTCCATTTATTATGTCGTCAATACAAATGTCAGAAAGAGTCACTTCAGAAGCCAATGGGTATTTCTGCTGTTCATCCAAAGCTAATTGTTTCAGTGTTCTTGTAGCTAGAAATGGAGCAGTGTTCAGTCTGAAACACTAGGTGAGTCATTTTCATGCTCTTTCCATCAGATATGTAGCAGATCCCTTTGCAATGAGTCAATTAAAATCTGTCTAAACATTTGTTTAACGTCTGCCACTAGTGCTATTTGATGTTTATGAAATCAAACAATTAAATCAAAAACATCTTCTTTAACATCTCTTTACAGTTGTGGAAATTATTTTGATTAATTGATAGATGGCGCTAGCGTCGCGTGTGAAACGCGACGTGCTTTCTGAATTTCCAAAGACTCTCCACCAACAGCTCGATAGATGTATGCTTAAATGCTTCACACACTTTAGGAACACTTGGGTTCCTATTTAAAAGATTTTGATTTTCAATTATGAAAGCATATAGATTTGTTTGTCAACTGAACCACCATGTTTTGATTGATGATCTGTAAATATTGTACATATTAAAAGTTACATTTTAAAAGAGATTGATGTCGATTTATAGCAATCTTAGAATATTTTGAAACAACAGTAAAATATGATTCAGGCTTAAGCTGAAGTAGTATGGGCTCATGCATTAAACACAATGCACAATTTTTGAGGACCACTTTTCAGGTTTGTAAATTCATGGTGAGGAAGATAAAAAGTAACAGGTGGAGGATTTTCTTCTTTAACCCTTTCCATGTGATTTAAGCATTCATACTGCTTAAAAAAATCTGCATAAAGCCTTTTCAAGTTTGTTTTTCTATTTAACAAATTGTTTGATTAAGACGTTTGTTAGCTATGTTTCTCAAATTACCTAATTGAGGAAGTGCTTCTTCTCGAATAGGCATCTGTACAATGAAACGTCCACTCTTACCTCTCCTATGTGTCTTCTGATAGTGCAATTTACAAAACTCCTCTTTTGTGCTTCGGAGAGGTTTGTTGGTTATTTCTTTGGATTGCCAAAACTTATGAATGCATTGCACTTAGATTAGCCAGCAATATTGATTTGAACTTTCAATTACAATAACACCCTAGCAATAAATCCAAAAATTGAATCTTGGAAAAAGAAAGTAGTAAACTATTGTATCTTTCACTCTTTCAACTAATTCAAAAAAGAGCTCAGCACCCAACATGAGATCAATCTTTTCTGGCTTGTTAAAATCTGGGTTTAACCCCTTAAGGACAAGCGTGTAGAGAATGAAGTGCAGTCACGGGACCGGACCTACCGAAATGGATCGTCACCACTGGCACAGGCATTTTCAGCAGTTAAGCTTAATTAAAAAAAAAAAAAAAAAAAAAAAAAAAAAAAAATCGTATGCACTTTGATATAATGACTTCAATTTTTGAAGTTGCGTATTAAATGTACTTGTTTTTAATGTGTATTAATATAAAGAATATCATATTAATAGAAATAAATTAAACAGGCAAAATATTAAAATCATAACTATACACACAGAAATAAATACTATAAACATGAAAACAATATTACAAATACAGAGTTAAAAAAAAAAAAAAAAAAAAAAAAAAAAAAAAAAAAAAAACTAAGCAAGAATTACCTGTAGGTAATTAAATTCCTATTTAAAAATTCTGCTGTGTGTGTAAAATAATTCAAAACAAGGATCGGCACACAGTTCTACATTGCCCATTTTGCAATCAAAATACGGCATTTGCTTTCGCTTTTCCTTGTTTATAGCACACACAACACATCTTTTCCTACCTTTATTACTTTTTCCATCAATGTAAATTTTCAGGAGATTTCTCCCAGTTAGACGGAAAGGTGGATTGTCTGGTGATTTTAGAGAAATTTTTAAGTTTTTAAGTAAAGTTTCTTAGCCATGGTTAACGGAATGAAACTGAATATAACCCCAATACATATCCCAAAGCTTCTTCAAAAGACACTCAGAAATATTTCATCCTCAAACCCTGTGTGAGATCAGGTTTATATTAGAAAACTTCCTGTTTTTCTAGATTGAAAAACAGCGTCCACCATTGATTGAAAAACAGATGACCGAAAAGTGATCAAGAAAATTGATATGATGAGTAACGGATATCCGCATTGGCAGAATATCCGTTACTCATCATATCAATATGTACATCATATATAATTACATTATACGTAAAGTAAATACAATACCAAAATATAATGCCTGGGTCATTACATATAATGACCCTTGAAGGCATTATATATAATGACCTAGTAAATGATGAAGATAATACCAATAGCCTTGCTGTGAATACTGTTACTGTGATTATGCTAAGTAAGATTTTGATTGAGGATGATTCCCAGGTATTTTGCTTGAATAACAATGAAAACAATTTTGCCAAACAAAATTAGGCTTCTGTAATTCTTGTTTCTCTTAATTGTCTTGGAGAGAATAAGTAATTGAGATTTGCGGGCGTTTATTTTAACCCGTCAAGTTTAACACCAGTTTTCAATAGAGCTTGCATAATTCTGAAGTTTAAAGATGGCATGTTTAGCATTAAAAGACATGAGAGCGACAGCCGTATCATTAACATAACAGGTTAATAATGAGTAGTTCACAAGACCTGGTGAGGAATCTGAGATCTAATACAAGTAGAGAAGCGTGCCGACAATACTTCCTCGGGGGATGCAAGATTATATGTGCCCTTGTCTCGGGATGACATTTTCATAAGCAACAACGAATGTGTGCTGCTTGAGAAGGGACGTAATTAGGAGAATCAGGTCCCGGTTCAGCCCAAGTTGAAATAATTTGTAAATGAGTCCCTCATGCCAGATGCGGTCGAAGGCTTTCGCCACGTTGAGCATAAAAAGCACAACACTCTGATTGTTGTGGAACGCTGCACCGACGAATTCAGTAATTCTAACAAGTTGCTTGGTGAGATTTTTCTTAAAAATATATTAATCTAATTCAGAAGTCAAACAACAAAAATCAGCGTTATATTTTCAAATTTTCACAGGACTAATTTTGATGGTTTTACCGAACCACCACTTTGCCCGGGACTGCCCAAAGCCGTTCAAAGAACTGAACATCTGCGCAAACTGCTCTGGAGGACATGCTACAAATTGGAATCACTGTCCAAGGCATCCTGCAAACAAAAACAAGAAACAGAGGGGACCCTCAAACTCTATTTCGAACTCCCAAGAAGCCGGGAAACAAAATTTTGTATCCACTCCAGCTCCATTTAGCAGCACAGCTCCCTTATTTTCTTCCAAAGTAGCGAACGAACGTATTAATCACGGCAGAACGTCCGTTCATGATCAAAGACCAACTGCCACTCCATCTGCTCCAGTTCCTATACCAGAGAAACCACCTGCCCAGGTTCTAGCCCAACCTGCTGTGCCTGACAACAACTCTTGCACCGACACTCTCAGGAGTGTCTTCCAGATCTCTCGAGAGTTCGGTATAGATCAGAGGACTCATCCTGGCTGCATTCCAGAAGGCCCTGCCTCAACTGGTCATGACAGAGTGTTCTTCATATTTGAGAGCTACTGTGCTCTCACATCTTAAGGCTTCACATTCAACGCCTCGAGAAGACCTCCTCATCGGATACTGGAATGCAAACGGCGTTCTTCCAAAAATTCACGAATTACATCAGTGAGCATGCCGTGGACCTCTTCCTCATTCAGGAAACTCATCTGGTTGAGGAACGTAGCGCCAATATTCCCAATTATTTCTGCTACCGCAATGATAGAGCGGCTAGCAACAGTGACGCTATTCGCGCCCACTGAAATTTATGTAAAACGCACTGTGAAACACAGCAGAATTCCAACTCTGCATATGGAGGCTCTCGAGGCAATTATTGTCCAAATTTATATTCAAAATTTGCGCCCCATCGCAGTAGCGTCCTGCTATATGCCTCCGAGAGAGGGTCCTAATTTTATCCCTGATCTCAAAAACTTAGCGGAGTCTTAAATAATATGATTATTGCAGGAGATTTTAATGCCCGTTATAGAAGTTGGGATTGCGTCACTGCCAACAACTATGGCGATAAGCTTAAAAATTGGGCTCAGGGCACCCACATCCAAATTGTTGTGCCAGGAGTATCTACACATTATCAGTTCCCTGGTGGCATAGGTGCTCCATCCATTATTGATTTGGCATTGTTCAAAAACATACCATTAGCTCATTCAGTACAAGTGATTTTGGAATTGTCAAGCGACCACTACCCAGTTCACCTCGCCCTTAACTGTATCAAAATAAATCAAAATCTACTGGCGCAAGTCGCCACGAATTGGGACAATTTTCGGCATATTTTGAATTCTAATAAACTACCCTCCCTCAAACTTAGCAATAATCATGATATTGATAACTCTGTTAAGCAACTCACTAGCACAATCAAAAGTGCATTTGATGCGGCCTCATTTCCTAAATTTAGACCCAACTATTCCAAACTCCCGGCTAACATTAAAGAAAAAATCAAAATCAAAAATCGTCTTCATAAAGATTGGCAAAGAACCCGAGTTGAAACTACCAGAACCCAACTATGAAGACCCTAGAATGAGATTAAATCTGACATCAAAAGGTATTCTGATGATAAATTCAATAACTATCTTAAGTCCTTAAAGACCCTAATAATAGCCTTTGGGAAGCTAGCGCTCGGCTACCCAAACCAAAAACAGACGTTCTCCCCCTAATGGACACGGTCAATGACCAAATGGCAATCATTGACACGGACAAGGCTGAACGCCTTGCAGACAGCCTACAGGAACAATTTTCACCTAATACTGAACTTCTGTTCGATACCTGAACTCCGCATGGGCGAGAAGTCCAAATACAGGTTGACGATTTTCTCTTCTCAGCACCAGACTCAGGAGAACCCATAAAAACAACAATGACTGAAATTGCGTATGTTATACATGATTTAACCCCCAAATTGGCACCAGGTCTGGATAACATTAATAATCGCATGATTAAAAACCTCCCTGTTAAATTTATATTTTACCTAGCATTTTTGTTTAACACTATGCTAAGGCTAAAATATTATCCTACTAGCTGGAAGAATGCTTGTGTCATTCCTATTCTAAAACCTGCTTTGGACCTAAAAGTCCCTCAAAATTACAGGCCGATCAGCCTTCTGTCTTCACTTAGTAAACTCTACAAAACTATATTGCTTGGACACCTGAAAGATTTCTTCCGAAACCGAAATATCATTATTCCTCAACAGTTCTGTTTTTGTGCTAAACATTCCACTCAGGCCCAGCTACTGAGAGTAGTGGAAATCATTCACACGGGTGCTCGCAATCAAATGCCTACAGCAATCGTCTATTTAGAGATAGCTAAAGCATTTGACAGGTGTTGGCACATCAGTATTATACACAAGATCATGCGACTTAGATTTTTGGCTAACTTTGTGCGACTAATGCACTCCTATCTCAGTAATAGACACTTTTGTGTAAAAGTTAAAAATTCTCTCTCTCCCCCCCGGCCTATTCAGGCCGGTGTCCCGAGGGCGGATTAATAAGTGCATATTTATTCAACCTGTATGTAAACGACATTCCACAATCACCTACTGTCGATTTGGCACTCTATGCAGACGACACTGCCATTATTTCACAACATTAATTCCTCCCCTAGATGCTTTTTTTCAAGCATATTTTGGCAAAATTCTTTTACCGTATTGAACAGATTAGTAACCTGGTCTTGCACGCTATTCCTGTCTATAATCCGGCACAACCGAGCTCTGCCAAGTGACCTAGGGCTGTCATGGACAGATCTTATAACATCTTCCCTAGGAAGCCTAAAAAGGTTTGCCTGCTTGACTAGGGAAACTAATCTGATTAAACTAAAAGTACTTCACAGGCCTAACCCGGCTACTTCCCTCAGACCTAATCTGGCATCATTTATCACGAACCCATCCCCGTGTTGCACTGAAATAATTTTACCTGCCTTTGCCAAGATCTTATTTGCCAGACTTGATTTATTTAATTAAAACATAATTTATTAAATCCTTAAAAAATGCCTTATTCATCTCTTCACTCAGCAATCGCCTCCGGCTGAATTCTGACAAACAAAACTTCACCGCAAGATTTACCTTTAAATTAAATTCGTGCACTACACTTAACTTCTCTTACAATCATTCACCCTACGGTTCTTCGCCGCCCAAAACTGCTCCAGTTAAGTCAACAGTTAAGGTTAGACTTAGAATCCTCCATAACCGCTTGATTCTCCTCTTTCTCCCTTCTTTGGTCACTGACCCTTTGCCCCACTCTCCGACCATCACCAAGGCTCTTAGCTATACGCTTGGATTCAATACCTTACCTTACCCGAGGACTGGTTCTCCTTCAACTGCGCCTCACTCCATCAGCTGATCTATCACCATAGCAACCATTCCCGCTCTTTGCGTCTCGGTTGCTCTGTCTTTGTACCTGAGCTAAATGAAGTTGATTCACTAAGGGGGGCAAATCGGCTTTCAATTGTGATAAACTCTTGTACTCTCCTCCTGTGTCTTAACAACGAGGATACTAAGCAACGTTTGACTTTAGCATAACTGCTCTTTCTTTTTACTTTAGCGACTGCTTCTCTCTTATTTATTTCAATTTTATGAACGATGATGTTGAGGTAATTGCAATTAATTGCAAAGGTACTCCGTAATCCAAACGCCTTCGTCCCAAACCACCATCATCAGCTGCAAAAGCTACCGAACCACCATCGTCAGCTGAATTCTATTGATCCTGCTATTCAGTTCACTTTTGAAGTTACGACTTGCAATTCTCTTCCGTTTCTTGGCATTCTGGTCACACGTTACTACGGTTTACCGCAAACCTTCATCGATTTGCTTTCCACTTCTGGTTGCCTAGAGAGAGATCTACCGATTAGAACAAACATGACAGCCTGATGTAGGCATGGTTGGCAAGTTTTGAAAGTTAGTTATGTTCGGCTTGATGCAGTTGGTGTCATAGCTTCCTGTAGAGTTCCTGGGGTCGTAACCCAGTTAATATACTTTAAGGTTCCAATAAGCCAATAAAGCATAATAGGTGATAAGTTGTTTCGTACGATTTTAAGCCTCACTAGATGCAAAAATTAAGTTTTACATTAATTTTACAATTTTGTGCTATATCTTGTGACCACAGTAAGGATTAATGAAAGGCAATAACTCACTTTAATATGCAGAGATAACTTTTAAGGATGAGCAGTTAGTTACAAATAATTAAATTAGGTAGTTTGATACTCATTGGCCATTATAGATTTCATGGCCACTACTCAATTATACTTATTTTTAAAAATACTTGTTAAAAAGCACCATTAAAATAAGAATCTAATAACATTTCATAGATTAAAATACATGTAATTTATGACTTTGAATCTTAAATGATATTAGGATAACTATGCATTAAAAGCTACAAAACATTTACATTTCGTAGCAACAATACTCAACAAAATAGTTACACATCTTTTTAATTTGATGCCTTTGCAGACATTCTGGCTACTTTATATCAATTTCATTCTCTTTATGCATCTCTTCTAACAATCAGAAATTTCTTTCAATATGCAAACCAATATTCCCACTAGTTTCTGCATGTTTTACTTGAGATGATAAAAGTTAAACATTCTAACCCCCCGACAGACATGCAGCAAATTATCGCTATGTTTGAAAGTAACTACAAAATCAGATAATGGTTTAAATAAACTTCTTATTTAAAAAGAACATAGAATATAAAGGCATGCTCTTATGCTAGTAAAATCAATTATAGCTTGTGATGATCTAATTAAACACGAACAGTCAAGTTCAAATTAAAAATGTTGACTAGTAATCAAAGACCACACAATTTAATTTTAATCTAAGCTGGCTCAGTAATATATCGTAACAAACTTGGATTCGTGATAACGTAATTATCAATGGAATGAATTCAAATATCGGCAGCGAGAATGCAGATGTGAATTATTACAAATTACCATAGCTGGTGCAACATGAAAGTAGAAGCCAGAAATAAATTATGTCTTACAACCTTAGTTTAAAATCTATCTGAATGATTTACATTCTGGGAGGAAATGGGAAATTATAGTAAAGGCTGAAATTATAAACAACTGGTTAATTTACATAATAATAATTGTACATATCTTTGAAGAATAATTTTCTTTCTCTTTATGTATTAAGTTTCTTCAACAAATTTCTTTTCCATTTTAGAATTTTTGGATTTAATTAAAGATTTCTGTTATTCTAAAAAAACTAAATGCATTTAGAATGAAAGAAGGTAGAAAAAAATAGAATGAATGAATTAGAAAAGGTGCTAATTTTATTTCTTTAGTAATATGAATATTTAGAATAAATATGAAATTACATATGGTACATCATTTAAAATCTGTGTCATCTTGCGATGAATATAAGCATTCAAGACCTTAATTTTAAAGCCATTTTTCTGTGTGAAGCCTGTATAGTCCTTGTCATCAGAAAGATTAAAATCAGCAAACAGTATTTTTAATTTAGCTCATGAGTATCTTGAGTCATTGATGTTATATGGCAGGTGGAAGACGTTCCTTTCTGTCATTTAAGTTAGTATCTGCGCCAAAAGCGATTAAATTTTCAGCAGTAGCAGTGTTAGGATTTTCTGTATCGTGCAAATGAGTGTCCATTTCTCCCTGAACATTTTCATTATTAGTGGGAGGTATAGGTGACTGAGGCTTTGTAGCACATAAATTTACTTGAGGTGGCTTTTTCTTACGTTTAGCTATTGTGCTGTCACCTTTAATTTTGCTATGTTCAAAATCTGCTTCTGAACTGTCTGTATCCTGATCGAGTGGAATTTCTTTGGTTGAATGTGTGTTCAATTTACTAGGAGAGCCTTTCATTTTTTATTTGTGACTGTTTTCATTCATCATCCTGAGGGTTTGTATTTGTGTCATTTCAAGAATTATCTAGTGTAGTAACAGAAATATTTTGTGTCATATTGTGCGCATTGTAGAATTTTTGAAGAAACTCAAGTTCCCCTTTTTCTTTTGTGGTAATAGTGTTATTACTCAGCTTAATTGTGAGTTCCTCAATAGTAAAAGCCATAAGTCTAATAATTGTGTCCATATTCAAATCCTAAATGCAGTCCTAAGTCTGATCAGAAACATAACAAAAGAAGCCTTTGCAAATTCAGTAACCAGTGGAGGGACGCCTGAACCCCAGAATTGGGACCATACGACGGTGTCCCGACAGACAGATGGGCAGGCGGAACCTCACAAGCCCTTAGCAACCGCCTAGCAGCAAAAATCTAGAGGGTAACTATGTGAGTTATTAAAATCCAACCCAAAGAGCCAGAGAAAATGCTAAGTGATTAGCAATTAATAACAATCAGCCCCCTATTGCTGATTGTTATTAATTGCTAATCACTGAGCATTTCCTCTGGGCATTCTACTGGGCCGATTGACAAAATTCAAATTGCGTTTTTCATGTCTCGAGAACACGACTCTGGATGTACACTGTGGGGGGGAAAGGGGTACAGTTCTATATCTCCCGTTCTACTGGGCCGATTGACGAAATTCAACTTGCGTTTTTCACGTCTCGAATGTGCGACTTCGGATATGTATTAAATTTATATATATCATTGCTCTAATAAAGTTTTTTTGACAATAAATCAGACTTTTTCTGAAATAACACACCAATTTTTTTTCCATGTTTCAAGTCTACGACTCAAATTACACCAAACTATGAAATTTGTAAAAATTGCATGAGTATTTTTTTTTTTTTTTTTTTTTTTTTTGTTGCTTTGTATGCCTTACTTTTCTACGCGATTTGAGAATATCATCGTCTGTTTTTGAAGAACTAGTAATATATTGTGCATTTAAATATTTGCGAAAAAATAATAAAATAAACCTAGATTTTCAAAATGGAAAGGATTGACTAAGCAGAAGTGTGACGATTCACAGGTGATGGATCCAGGACAACCTACTAGCACTAAGAATACTGAAAAGAAACGAAAAATTGTTTCTAGAAAATATAATGAAAGTTATCATTTGGATTTGGAGATGGAGATATCAATGGAGATGAAATGGACCCTCAACCTCAGTGTGTTGGCTGTGGTGAATTATTATATGCAATCAAAGTATGAAACTATCATTTCTTAAAAGACATTTTGAATCGAAGCATGCCATTTTAAAGGATAAATCTGAAAAATATTTTAAGAGGAAATTATCGTTCAAAAATAGAAAATAGACAAGTAATGAAAGGTTTTGTTACTTCAAGCTTTGGAAGCTAATTACCTGTTAAGCCTAAGAATAGCTAAGACTGGGCAGGCTTACACTATTGGAGAAAATCTTATATTACCAGCAGCTAAAGATATCGTTTTTACATTATTCAATGAAAAAGCAGCTAATGAACTTAATAATATTCTGTTAACAAATGATACAGTTAATCGACCAATTCACAAAATGGAAAATTCCATAAAAGTGGCACTTATTCAAAAAATAAAACACAGTGAGCATTTTGCATTGAAGTTGGATGAAACTACTGATATAACAAACTTTGTTCAATTATTAGTTTACATACGATTCGAAGAAGATAAATGAACTGCTGAAGAGTATTTATGTTATGAATCTCTTCTGCAAGTGAAATTTTCAAAGTAATTGGTAGTTTTATGTTTGAGAATAATATGCCTTGGATTCTCAAATAAAGAAAGTCGCACATGAAACTAAATTTGCTCACTGCTCCATACATCATGAAATTTTAGTAACCAAAACATGCCCTGAAAGCCTGAAAATTGTTTTAAATCAAGCTGCGAAAATTGTTAATTTTATTAAAAGGCAAGTTTTAAATTCAAGAATATTTGCGATTTTATGCCAAGAGATGGGAAGTGAACATGAAACGCATTTGTTACATTCTGAAGTAAGACAATGATAAAAAAACTCAACCTAATAATCAAAGAATTGGTCAATAATATTTTAAGCAGTTTTTCTAACTGAAAATAGAAGAAGAATTAGCATCCAACATTAAAAATCATTGTTTTTCACTAATAATTTCAACATGTATTTTTCTGAGGATTATGAAAAAGAAAATTGGGTTGAAAATCCATTTTGTTCAAATATACCTGAAATTTTACCTCGTGAAGGAATAGAACAATTGATAGAAATTTCCTGTGATCGAACTCTAACTAAAGATTTCAAAAACAACACACTTGTTAATTTTTTGCTTAACAAAAAAAAAAAAAAAAAAAAATTAGAAGCATTTCAAATAATTCTATCAATTTTTTTTTCCCTTTTTCCACAACCTATATGTGAGAACTAGGATTTTCTCCCATGTTATATTTAAAAAATAAGTACAGAACAAAATTACATGTGAATTCTAATTACTCTTAAAACTAAGTGAAATAAGTGATTTATTTCTCTCGATAATTAAAATGGTAACCGATTTTTATGTGTGCATATTTAATTCAAATAGCCAGTAGGTTGACCACATGGCAAAATATTTTTTTGCCCAGAGGGTGTTAGCCCAGAAGGGCTATTAATTTCAAAATGGCATTTTGTGTCAATTCACTTTTCAAACTGTTGCCACCAAATATTATCACCCTATTTAAAGAAACTAAATAATGAAGAATCTGCATAAATGGGTCTCACACTGTGAAAAAACAACGGTACCTAGAGCCATCAAATTTTGAATAAAGTAGTCTTCCAACCAAACATGGCAACTTGGAAGCTCGAGTTTTGAATTTGTTTTATTATCTATTTCAAATTTTAAAAACCTTTAATGAATTTTTGAATCATAAACTCAAAGATTTCAAAGCAAGCAATGGCAACACTGTACCCACCCCAAAAAGCATTTTAACACATTAAGCGCGGCACCGAATTTGCTGTTCTTTCCGTTCAGCTGGCAGCGAGCTAAGCCATATTTTTGTTTAGAATTTTCAATACATTTCATTAAAACTAAATTTGATCACATTTCATTCAGACTATATTTACTTTTTAACTTTAATACTGTCGCTCCTGTGGACCAAAGTCAGCTAAATGAAAATTCCACTGCCAGTCCCCAGGGGCCGACGCCGGCCACACGGAAAGTTCACTGCCGGTCCCCAGGGACCGCCGGTGGCCATACGGAAAGATCGCTGTCGGTCCCTAGGGACCGGCCCCATGCTCAACGTGTTTAAATTCTGTGTGCGAGACTGCATATCGCGCGTGTAATATTTTCCAATATAGCTGTTAAATTGAATTTTATGTGTTTTAAGTAAAAGAACATAATATTTAATAACTAAAGGTAACACATCAAATGTAAAAAAAAAAAAAAAAAAAAAAAAAATTCCATTTGGAGTAATATAAAATGGTACTAGAGCCATCCACTTTTGAATAACAAAATCCTTCACCGAATATGAGCATCTGGAAGCCTTAATTTGGAATTAGGAATCTGTTTCATTATAGATTTCATATTTTGTAACACTCACGGATTTTTGATTAACAAACTCAATGAATTCGAAAGCGAGCAATGGAAACACTGTATGATAAAAAAAGAAATTTTTATTTCCAGCATGTGAGACTGTGTATCGGAAATTCTAAAGATATGCTCTTTTAAATATTTTGGGACAAAATTATTAAGTGCAAAGAACACGATATTTAATAATTAAAGGTAACACACAAAACGTTAAAAAACGCGACTTTGGGCATAATATAAAGTCTGAAAGATTTCAGGTTTTTTTTTTTTTTAAATGGTGGATTACGGTGAGTTGGAATATACGGCCTAGTGGCCTTTGCTCAAAAACTATTGAACCTACTATTTTGTCGTAGTTGAGATCTTAAAATCCAATTTGAGAACTTGAAGTGGCAATTCTTTTTTAGTCCTATTCCATTGCAAAACCTTTGGGATCCATTATTGGCCAGGCCAAACATGCCGCTTGTTAAGAAAAGATGCGGAATTCGTGATACTCTGATCTGTAGCTCATGACTCTAACCGCTCAGCTGCGCTTGCTTCGAGAGTATAGTGATTTAATCTTGTCCTGCGAAATTCATTACAGTCAAAAGTCTTTAATCCGGACTCATCGGGACTTCGGTGATTCCGGATTATCGGTTTTTCCGGATTATAGACCATCAACTGAAATCTGGTAAGATGGCATGCAGAAATTATAAAATAAAAAATATGAAACCATAATTTATGAAATAAACAGCAATTATGATCTAAAGGGTATCAAAATTTACAAAAAAAAAAAAAAGCTTAATATTTGTTTACTTTATTAAACATTTCTTTCAATGCGCGCATGCATAAAGCATACATTACGCATAGTAGAAATTAGAAAATTGCAGCCAGAAAACTATTTGATGTGTATTCGTGATATTTATAATGACGAGGAATTTGATTTAAATCATATCAAAGACGGAGTACATCGAGATTAAATAGTACATTTAGTAAGGAATTATAAGCCGAATAACATAAAAACATCTGCCCTGAAGATAACGATAGTGCTGACAGATCAATTTCCAGTTCATTGTGCGCCGCGACGTCCCCCCCCCCGCGCAGAGCAGCGTGAAATTGATAAACAGATTTCGGAACGGTTAGATAAACAAAGGATATACTTTTATCCATTTTTTGTATCAATTCATTTTTTGTTTGATGGACATCAAAACATACTTTCGTTTTCTAGATCCTTTGGGAGCTCCAGCATCAGAAATTCTATTTGACATAATCGAAAGTTCAAGCTTACTTTTATAAAATTGCTCTTACAGTCTGCAAAAAAATAATAAGCCGGATCCAATTCGAAGATTAAGGAACATTATCAACATTAACTGAAATAGATAATTAAATAATTTTAGCTTATACCGTCCATTATACATTAAACGCGCACGCATAAAACGCCTATGAGCATGCGTCAACGCGGTGCATGCGCAAAAATATTTTAGATTTGAGGTCCGGATTATGGGTGTCCGAATTAACGACTTTTGACCGTATAAAGTTTAGATATATTTTTATTAAGATATACACTTATTCTATTATAAAGTTTAGATATACAGAACAGAAGGCACACTTTGTGCTTACGACTCAGTCAAACACCTGTAGCAAGATAACTTATGGTAACAATTAAGTTCAAATGTAAAATTTAAATTCAAATAATCTTGTAGCCAAAGGCTACACAAATCAATTTAATGCAAAGTTGGTTCAAAACTTAACTGGCATGGAATTCAAATATCAGCAATCATAATGCAAGACTGAAGACTACAAATCTTATCTTACCTTGCAACCTCGAGAGGCAAAACACGGTTTGTTTTACAAACTAAAATCTTCATTTGGATTCTGGTGGGAAAATGGATGGGGAAACTGACAGTAAAGATTAAAAATATAAAATAACTCTGGTTACAAAATAAAGGAACGCTACATTATACTTTGTTCCCTGATTAATTATTCACTACATGAAATAGTGTAAAATAGTGTAATAGTGTCTTGACGTCATCGGCCAATCAGCGGCAACCACATTAGCTTACCGCCGATCGACCTCTGATCAAAATTTGCATGTGGAAAACTAAAGTCAACACATTACACATAGTCGAAATTAGAAACTTGCAACCAGAAAACTATTTGATGTGTATTCGTGATATTTATAATGACGAGGAATTTGATTTAAATCATATCAAAGACGGAGTACATCGAGATGGAATACTACATTTAGTAAGGAATTATAATCCGAATAAAATAAAAATAAATGCCCTGAAGATAAGGACAGTACTGACAGATCAACTTCATTGCGCGCTGCGACTCCCCCCCCCCCCCCGCAGAGCAGCGTGAAATTGATAAACAGATTTCGGAATGGTTAAAGAAACAAATAACCTCTCTGTCACTTTCTTCATGCCTTTATCCATTTTTTGCAGCAATTCCACTTTTTGTTTAATGGACATCAAAACATGCTTTAGTTTTGTAGATCCTTTGACAGCTCCAGAATTGGAAACTCTTTTTGACATGATTGAAAGTTCAAGCTTACTTTTTAAAAAATTGCTCTAACAGTCTGTAAAAAATAATAAGCCAGATCCAATTAAAGGATTAAGGAACAACGCAATCTGCCACATTAACTTGAAAACAGATAATTAGATAATTTTAGCTTAGCTTATACCGTCCGTTATACATTAAACGCGCATGCGTAAACACTAATGCGCATTATGCATACGCAGAAAGTTTGTAGCTTTGAGGTCCGGATTATAGATCATTCCAGGTTATGGATGTCCGGATTAAAGACTTTTGACTGTATAACTTCAATTCCGTGGAAGGTTAAAATAAGTTTCTGCATAGTTAATTTTCCGGGCTATTGTAGTGATAAATTTCATAATTTCAAGGACATTAGGGTCTTTGAAAATATTTAAAATATCTGTAATATTATCTGCTTGTGAGGGAATCTTCTTAATTTTGTCACTATAAAGCATTTTTGAAAAATCTTGCTTTTCCGATTCAATTTTTTGAATAAACGTACAAAAATCTTCTGCTGTGGGTATGATCTGAGTGTTTTCTTTTTTCTCAGTTAAATTGAAACGTTCTCTGTAAACTTTGGAAACGCGATAGGAGCTCACGTGATTTTCATGACAGTAAATACAAGTTGGTTTTTCTTCTGGTTTTAAGGTGCAGGTATTAGAATGATGATTTTGTTTGCACTTACAACAGTGTACTTTTTTAAAACAATTGTTCTGGGAGTGACTAAACTTCTGGCAATTAAAACATTGGATTGGGCGCTTCTTGGGTTGATATTTTCCTATTGTGATATTAAATCTGAATATATTATTAAGACTATGAATTTCTTTTCCTTCAGAGTTTTTTTGCAGTTGAAGGAAATATATTGGTAGTCATATTACCTGATCTATTTTTTTGGTAAACTGTTTAACCTTAATAATAGGAAAACCACTTCGTTCTAAATATGAGTGTATGGCTTGTTCAGTAAAAGATCTTGGGATGTTTTTAAGTATGACTTGTATCGATGAATCTGTACTAAGTCGGTAAGTGTGGAACAATATCTGAGCTTTTTGGAAATTTTCTATGGTCATTTTGTAATATTTTTTGGTATTGGTGTAAAGGAAAATTTGGCTAATCTTTGGAATATAGGTAACAGGCAGTTTGGTGACATTTTGGTAGGCGATAAAGGTTACTACCTAGAACTTTGGCAATAATGTGAGAAGTTCCCAGTTTCAATTACGCATTATTTTGTGTGAGAGAAATGAGAGATCATGAGATATGTCATGTGACATTTATGGTCGAATCACAGTTCTTTAATTGGAAAAGGGGAGAAATTTGGAAAAATATCTGCAGTACTTTATAGTATTTTGTATTTAGCTTCATTGTGTGTTTTGTGAAAAAGTGTTGCTTAATTTTTGGATCCCATGGCCCTATCTAAAGTGAATTTGAAATTTTTATCGCGTTTAGCATTTTGTATTTAGCTTCATTGTGTGTTGTGTGGGAATGAAATGAGATTGTGTGAAAGGAAGGATATTACAGATAAGTTTGAATGGCGGGGCAAGAAATCTGGTGAAAATGAACATTTTGTGATCCGCCATGCACTCAAGATTCTGTAGAAGATTAGGTAAGTTAGTATTTTTAATCGTTTGAGGATATTACTTTTATGCATTGTTCTAAATACTATAAGGAATAAATAAATTAATATGCTATTATTGGAAAATTTTTATTTGCAATGAATTAGTTTAAAGTAATTAAGATTTTAAGTTAATTTTTATTAATTTAATGTATGTGTTTATTTATATTTTAAGTAGTGTTTTTTAATTTAATTACATTTTATTAAATGATAGTTATTTTGTGAATTATATGTTTGTAGCATTTTGGAATATGTTTCAGTAGAAGTAAACGTGCATGGAAATAATTTAAATATTTGACACTAAGTATTTGCAACCATTTTTAATGTTTGCATTATAAATTCGCAGGTGACGTTAATAATAGATAATTTAGAGGGAAAGGTGTTTGGATATTTTATTTATTTTATACGTGCAGGTGTGCATCCTTGGAAAGGGTATACAGTCAAAAGTCGTTAATCCGGACTCGTTGGGACTTCGGCGATTCCGGATTATCGATTTTTCCGGATTATAGATCAAGATTTAAACTGATGCATGCAGAAATTACAAAATTAAAAATATGAAACCGTAATTTATGAAATAAAGAACAATTATGATCTAAAGAGTATCAAAATTTACAAAAAGAAAAAGCTTAATATTTATTTGTTTACTTTATTAAACATTTCTTTCAATGTAAGTTGTTTAAGTTGCTTCATTTCATGTGACAATACTTTCTCTTTAATTCTATTAAACAGACATAATTTCTTGTTTAGTTACAAAGTTCCGCTGTTCAAGTCCTATAATTGCTGTGTCGAGAATACCGACTAATTTGTCAATCGAAATGTTTTCGTTTTCAAAAACTTCTCTGTCACTTTCTTCACTATCGGAAGCGAATTATAATGACGAGGAACTTGATTTAAATCATATCAAAGACGGAGTATATCGAGATGAAATACTTTAGTAAAAAATTATAAGCCAAATAAAATAAAAACATCTGCCCTGAAGATAAGGATAGTGCTGACAGATCAACTTCCAATTCATTATGTGCCACAGCGTTTCTCCCCCCCCCTGCCGCAGAGCAGCATGAAATTGATAAACAGATTTCGGATTTCAACACATACTTTCGTTTTGTAGATCCTTTACATATTAGTAAATATATATCGGAAATTCTATTTGAAATAATCGAAAGTTCAAGCTTACTTTTATAAAATTGCTCTAACAGTCTGCAAAAAATAATAAGTCGGATCCAATTCGAAGATTAAGGAACAACGCAATCTGCAACATTAACTGAATTAGATAATTTTAGCTTAGCTTATATGATGCTAAAGCAAAGTTTAAAGTTTAAAGAAATTAAACATTTAGCAGTAGTAGCAACAAAAGCTCCCTGAGATATGTTGTGCAGACATTGAAGACAATAAAAGATTTTGAACTTAACCAATTTATTAATAATATAATAAAGAATAAAAACACAGAAAATAAATGTCAACAATATTAGAGTCTTAGGAAAAATATAATATAACCATCATTCATCAAATATTTTTACCTGGTCTCCAAAACACTGGCATTCTACACAAACAAAAATGTCCTAAACAGTAATTATGCGGCCTAAAAATAAAGCTGGCTACCCATTCAATAAGTCCATAATCAATGGTCAAGAGAAAAACACCTGAAAATTTAAATGAAGTTCTTGAAAGCACTTAAAACAGGCCTAACCCCGTTTGCACAAGGAGTCACCGCTCACGCATTTTAATTCCGCCTTCATTGAAGAACATGGATGCCACCCACGGCAGTCACTTACATGGTAGCCTCTGGAACCATCATCTCGCAAACCGGAACCAATGCACTTTAATCACCGGACTGCATGCATCCCTCTGAAGGGGCTGGAAACTAAGGCTCCTATATAGAGCCTTACTGGAAACCGCTCACTCAAGTGCCGGGAAAGCAGGAACTAGAAGGGTTGAGCTTGGATCTTGGATCATATCTTTACTGCTGGCTTTAGCTACTAGGAGCTCTTACCAGTATATTATCATTTTACCATAGGCCATAAAGTTAAAAATTTAAGAGGTGTATTTAAAATACATCGCGCCCGAAGGCGAAATCAATAAATGAGAGAACTCATAGTTTTGCTAAATTGCATGGCATAGCATGGGTGATTATATACGTAAATGGTGGCGAGAAGCGAAATGAAAGTCTAAGCTTCTGCGTGAGTCAAGAAGTGCAGAAACACGTGATCAGCGTTCGGCATTTAGATTGGTCGAGGAGTCAGAGTTCGAAAAATGAAGTTTTTGTAGTTTTTGGCAATAAATAAAGTTCGAACATAGTAAAAGCAACATCTATTTGTGAATTTAAGAGTCCTATGTCTTTTGAAACACTAGAAAATCTTCTAAACTTGCGATATAATCATTAAATGAATAGGAAACTGTAAAAGGCGAAAATGAGGTCATGTAGCTCACTAGGGCTAATGAGTGAGAGTAAGCACTTGGTGTTACCGAACTTTGATTTTAAAACACATGATACAAAATAGTAAAAATAAAAAGTAAAAGTAAAAATCTTGGTTAAATAAGTAGTAAAACGAAGAATTCATCGATGAAAAATAAAGTCCTAATTTTGCAAAGTTCATCTTTCTTGAATAGTAACTGCAAAGGAATAGTAATTTTTTTTTTTTTTCTTTTTTCTTTTTTTCATATTATATACACTACCACCACTTAGAATTGTGGTGTATCGTTCGAGGTCTTTTCACTACGTTCTCAATAGTAGGGTCATAGTCTGTAAGCGATTTAATAGCTTCATAAGGAGAATTTCTCATATCTTCAAAGAAGTTGTGTGCAGAAATTAGGATTTGGTCGTGAATTGGGATTGATATTCAGGTCTTTGTGAATTTGAGAATTTCGCACGAACCAGGGTGCGTTCACTATGCTACGTAAGATTTTGTTTTGAAGTACATTTAATTTTTGTCTGTCTATTTTTCGGGCAGTAGCCCAGGCTGGAACTGCATAGAGGATTATTGGTCGAATAAGTGAGATGTAGATATTTTTCTTCGTACGGAGGTTTAACTTAGAGTTTCTTCCAATTAATGAGTAGAGAGCAATGAAAGCAGCGTTAGCCTTATTTGTAACATATTGAATATGATCTTTGAAATTTAGGGTTTTGTCAATATAGACACCTAAGTATTTATAGGAGTTGGCAACAGGAATATCTTGGTTATTGAGTCAGATATTTATATTCACTGGGATATTTTTTCTGTACCTGCGAAAGAGAACTACGCAGCATTTATCAGTATTTAGTTTGATTTTCCAGTCTTGACAAAATTTGTTAATAATGTTGACTTGGAGCTGAAGTTTCTCTAAAGCATTATTTGGACTTCGTGAACTGGTGAGGATGACTGTGTCGTCGGCATGTTTGAGTATATTAGAATGAAAAGGTAGAGGCATATCATTTATGAATATTGTAAAAAGCTTCGGTCCTAAAACACTGCCTTGAGCTACTCCACTGTAAATCACTTTTTTTGAAGAGATTGCTTCACCACAGCGCACTTGAAAAGTACGATGTTTAAAATAAGAATGCATAAGCTTAATAAAGCTGTTTGGTAAAAGGAAGTTAGATAGCTTATGAAGTAAGCCAGCATGCCACACTCGATCGAAAGCTTTTTCGAAATCGAGGATGCATGCCGCTACTCCGTTCTTTTTTGTAAATTCTTGGGCAATAAATTCAACTAAATTTAATATTTGGTGTGTGGTATTGTGGCCTTTGCGGAATCCAAATTGATGCTTGTCTATTAGATTAAGGCGTTCTAGATGATTGGTGAGCCGAGCACAAAGTACTCGTTCGAAAACTTTTCCAAGCGCTGGCAGAAGACTGATGGGTCTGTAATTTTTTGCTAGCTTTGGATCTTTTCCTGGTTTCGGGATCGTAACAATGATCGAATGTTTCCACTGCGATGGAAAGTATCTGAGTCTAATACAAGCATTAAAAATATTTGTAATTAAGACTATGCATCTTCTAGGTAAAGCTTGCAACGCTTCATTAGAAATCATGTCATATCCTTTAGCTTTGCGCTTCTTTAATTTTTTAATAATTTGCTGAACTTCGTTTGGAGATGCAGGCGTAAAAAAATTAATGCTGGGACTGTTGAGGATGCTATTGAGACAGAGTAATTAATATCTTTTTCATGATCAGAATTTTTATTTTCATGTTGTTTAAAAATGTTTTCTAATTCTTTTGCATGAATTTCAGCAATGGAGTCTTCGGAGTGGTGAATTTTGTCCATGTGATACAGGGGGTGAATTTGATTGGGTGAAAGATTTCTGAGTGATTTAGCTACTTTCCAAACAGAGTTTGGGTAAAAATCCATGTTTTCTAGGAAATTATCCCACGAATTTGATCGATGGGTGGCGATGTCTTCTTTTATTTTTCTGTTTAAATAATTAATATGACGTTTTTCAGTAGGATTGCGAGTAATATGCCATCTTTTTCTAAGTCTATTTCTTTCTTGTATAAGGGATTTAATTTCATCTGGGATGCCATAGAGATTTTTATTCTTGACTGTATAGGTAGCATTATTAATAGCGTTTTGAATTATGGAGTTTAATCTGGTGATTTCCAGCTCAATATCGCAGTCATAACGAAGTGTGGCTCTGCTGTTAACAGAATTTAGCTGTTCGGTAACCATATACCAATTAACTTTTGTATGAGCTTTAGGGAGAGGGGGATAAAATCCATAGAAGTTGAAGACTATAGGGAGATGGTCAGACGAAAGTTCTGGGAGAACATCAAGATTAGGAATATTAGGAAGGTTTTTCATCAAAACTATATCTAAAATATCCCCTAGTCCGTTGTGCGTATAGTGCGTTGGGTGATTGGGAGCAATGAGATTGATGTTACTATTGTGGATGAAGTTGCTTAAATTTTCTCCATTTCTATTTGTGACTCTACAGTTCCAAGAGGAACGTTTAGTCTTTAAATCACCTGCTATTAAGGTGGGGTAGTTATTTTCAGTAAGTAGTTTCAGATTATTGAGATCAAGAGTGCTGGTGGGGGGATTGTAGACGGAGATAAAAAGAAAAGGTTCTCTAAAACCACTATAGATAAGTACTGCAGCATTTTCTATAGTACAAGCAGGATTTAAATCATATTTAGCCGTTTTGATATGGTTTTTAATGAGAATTGCGTTTCCTCCCCCTCTATTATGTCTTCTGTCTTTTCTGTAGATGCGGTAGCCTTGTATTTTAAATTTGTCGCAAGAGCGGAGATGGGTTTCATTTACTAGCATAACATCAATGTTATGTCTAGTAAGAAAATTTGAAATTTCCACTTGTTGGTATCTGATGCCGTTTGCATTATAGTAACAAATCTTTAAGAAGCTATTTGTAGCTGAGATAAAATTTATTTGACTGTGAGTTTGATTAAAATTCATAGTTTAGATTTGAGAAATATTCGAAGGCCGCCATACCGACCTCTAGTTTTTCTAATATTGTTTTTGCTGTTTTAAATTTCTGGAAGAATTCTTTAACTTGAGTGAATTGGATTTTTATCCAGTCAAAAAAGCCAAGTGGGTTTGAGTTTGTGTCTTCTGTTTTACTAGTGTTTTCATTTTCCTTGGAAGTATTCCATGCATTTTTTGGTTTGTTCTCAGGGAGTGAAGGAAAATCCTTTTTGTTAAATTTAAATTGTTCTTTTTTCTTTTCTTCTTTGAAAGCTTTAGATTCTTCGATTTGCTTCTGAACATTATAAGGATGTTTACTGCAACCTTTGAAGGAAGAAACGTGATTTTGCCCACAGAGGGCACAGACAGGGAGTTTGTTGTCATTTTTTTGTTTGTTTACAAGTGAATGTTTCATGAGGCTCTGCACATTTTAAACAGCGAGGTTTATAGTGACATTTGTCCCGTGTGTGCCCGTACCTTTGGCACTTGTGGCACTGCACGGGTCCAGGGCGAGCTTTAAAAGGCTCGATGAAGACATCCAGACCTCTGAGTTTCTTTAGATCATATATTCTTTTATCTTCTTTATTTCTAGTACATTCTGCTATAAAAACAGGAAGATGAACTTTCTTTCCTTCAATAGTGTGAATTACTTGTCGAATTTTTTGAATTGGGATACCTTCTTGGGCAATTTCGTTTTTGATTAGTTCCATATTAGCTGTTTTTGGAAGTTTTTTAATTATTGCCTTGATAGGCTTTTCACTGTTGAGTTTAAATGTATGAAAAGGAATAAGTAGTTTAGTTAGGTATTCAGTAACTGTGCGGTAGTGGTCTGAGTCAAACTCTTATGGTCAGTGTACCTCCACTTAGGTTTCCACGATATTTTTTGATATTTAATTGCTCTTCAAAATCTTCTTTCATCTTATCCCAATCCCCCGTGAAGTCTGCTAAGACTATAGGGGGAATATGTCCTGCTTTTTTGTTGGGTGTAATAAATTCACCTTCCTCTGCTTCCATATTGTCTTCAGGGCTTAGTACCTCGAATTTATTTTTTTGAGCTGGTTCTTCAATTTCGGAATTTGATAGAGTTCTTTTATGAGTTTTTCTAGGGGTTATGTATCCTTCTTTATCTATTGTGGTTTTCTTTTTGATTCTAGATTTTTGACTAGCAGTAATATCAGATTGATTTGTTTCCTCTGTTGGATTATTTAGGGTTTCTTTTTCTTTCATTTCATTAATGTATAATTCTAAGATTTGTATATCCTTTTCCATAGCATTGACGTGGGCTAAGTGAACTTCAGTCGCATTATTTGGATTAAATGAATTTTGATAAGCATGAAACTCAGAAAGCATAAGTTGCTTAAGTTTTTCTAAGTTATCGCAGGTAACTTCCAGATTTCTCTGATTACACACAGATTTGATACGGTTTTCGATCGCCTCCTTGTCCATGATATGCATGAATCCTAACTTTTAACCTAATGGCGAAAAGAATAAAGAAAACATATTTATCGTGAACATCAAGAAGAGACGACAGCAACTCAGGATCAGCTTCAGCAGTGAGAGCAATGTCGTTTTCCCTTACTTCACAAAATCGCAGGAATAAAGCAACGCCGTAAACAGAAAGAACAATTTCTTTAATCAACAGCAACACCTCATGCCAGCACTACTAACTTCTTTTATCTGAGGGTTGAGCCAGAGCGACGAGAGATACTTATAGCAGAAGTAGGAATGACGTCAGCTATCGGCACGAATCGGCTTTTCAGATGACGTAACATCATGTTTCGTTTTTGCATCTCAATTAGGTTGAAACAGTCCGTTCTCAATGCAAACAGTGGCAGCAAGAAGTAGAAGTAACTACTATATTACATTAAAATAAGGACTAAACTAAATAAACATTTCAAGGAGGAGAGATGACGCAGTAAAAGGTTTAAAAATAAGCTATATTTTCCAACAAATGCCCCCCACATCATCATCTCCGACCTGAAATAAAACCGAATGCCAGTATCTTTACAAAATTCAAAACAAGAATAAATAAATATCACAATTTCATTCAGAAATTTTTAAGAAAATTTTTCTTTGGGAAAATCTTATCCCATTATTCAAAAATTTTACCGTAGCAAGAAAGTCCAACGTGTTACAGAACAATACAAAGACATATATATGATCACACACTCAATACATTTACCCAGGGCCCTGGTCACTCATACAACATTCTACACTATACAATTTTACATTTACCTAATATCCATCATATATAACTTATAACATATTTGTTTCAAATAAACAAAACTCTTAATTTAAATACACACAAAAACAAATTTCATAAGAAAATTGTTCCACAAAATCTTATCAGATTATGCTTAGTCAGCGGTTTTGTCATGGGATCAGCCAGATTATCTTTACTTGGGACATATTTTAAATCAAAAATTTCCCTGTTCAATAGATCACGAATGAAAAATAGTTTCACATCTATATGTTTTGTCCTCGAGTTTTCAATGGGTGATTTTGTAAAACATACAGCAGCCATATTATGAGCAAACAATATTGGCCTCGAAACATAGTTACTTGCAATCTTAAACTGAATGCATTCATCCAAAAATGTTTTTAAACCAAACTAATTCTTTTGCTGATTCAGTCATGGAGATAAATTCAGCCTCCATAGTAGATAAACTCACTCCCCTTTCTTTAAATGTACGCCAAGATACAGGTGATTCTCCCAACAAAACTATTTGTCCACCAATAGACACCATATCATCCCTGCTTGAAGCAAAATCCGAATCTGAATATATATTGAGCTTCAGTTCCTTGCATACCAGTTTGAGTTTGTGCTGTCTGGTATTGGAAACGTATCCTAACAGTTTAAGTAATCCTTCCCAGTGAAACTTACCAGGATTGCTTTGGAACTGAGAATATATTAACAGCATAAGCTATATCCGGACGAGTACGATTGCAAAGAAACGAGAGACATCCCAAAACATTTCTATAAGGATAATTCATCATTTCAGTCGTTTCTTCTTGTGTACTGGGACTTTGAGACTTTGAATATTTCACACCTTTAACTATTGGAAGGGAAGTAATTTGTATTTTAAAAGACTTAAATCGATCAACTATGTCTTCTATATATAATTGCTGATGAATTAAAACACTATTTTTCTCATATTCAAACACCACACCCAGAAGCTTTCTTGTTTTACCTAAAATTTTCAAATCAAAATGTGAACTCAGGACTTTTAATATCCTTTTGGCCTGAACTTCACTTTTCCCAAACACAACTATATCATCAACATAAACCAACAGAATGACAAAATCTTTAAAACGATAGACACAATTACACCACTCAAACTTGATAAACCCTAGGTTACATAGTGTTCTATCCAACTCGTAGTACCATAATCGGCCACTCTGATGAAAACCACACAAAAGTTTCTTTATCTCGTTCCACAAAACCCTGAGGTTGGGACATGTAAATTTCCTCTGATAAAGGAGCATAGAGATAGGCACTTTTCACGTCACACTGTATATTTGCCCATCCAAGGTGTGCAACTAAAAGGGAGAAAAAGAGCCTTATTACTGAAAAGTTGACTACAGGAGAGTAGGTTTCCTCATAGGTATCGTATTTAATTTGCCGATAACCCTGAGCCACTAAACGAGCTTTAAAACGAACAATGTTTCCAAATTCGTCACGTTTAATGTTGAAAATGCAACCTAGTGGAGTCTTGTCTTTAGGAAGTGGAACAAGATGCCATACCTTATGCTTTCGCATGTTGGCCATTTCCTCTTCCATTGCCTCTATCCATTTAAGCTTTTCTGCAGATTTCATTGCCTGGTTATAAGTGTTTGGAATTGAAACATCTAGTCAGCTATCTCGGGTATACGACGTTGAAGGAGTACCAGTTGGGTCGATTTCACCACTATAAGTATTGCTTCCCTTGAAATCAAACAAGGTAGGATCATACTGAATATTATGTTCAGTGCAATACCTTTCTACATCATTTGGTGATCGTAGTCTTTGATTAGACCTCCTCTCAAAATAATACACATCCGTACGAGTGCCGTCTGGTCTTGGAACAGGTTTACGAAGCCAAGTTACTTGTCTCAATGTAGATTGAGTGTCAGTGCCAATTGTAGAAGAAGGTACATTGGTAACGGTTCTTTCCTCTATTTCAGGAAAATAGCCAACTGGAGTGTCAGTAGATTGGAACTCTACCCTTTCTTCAGATTCCAAATCAGGAAGGGTGCCCAGTGCAGCTCCACTGCCACTTTTCTGCATTCCAATCGACTCTTTAAAAGTAGCATTTAGGGTTTCTACTACCTTTTGCTCATTTTCCAACCAAATCTTGTACCCTTTTGTTCGTACACTGTACCCAATCAATCGGCCCTTTGTTGCCTTTGGATCAAGTTTAGAATTTCTTTTAGCCCTTGGAATTCCCACATAGGCAATCGTTCCAAATGCCTTAAGATGACGTACTGATGGTTTCCGCTTAGTGTATAATTCGAATGGGGTTCTGTCTTGGCCCTTATGACAAATTCTATTAAATGAATATGCAAAATACATTACTGCATCTGACCAAAATTCGGAACTCATTCCACTATCGTGTAAGATTGCACGTACATTATTGAGAGCTGTCTGATTAAATCTCTCACAAACTCCATTCTGTTCTGGAGTATAGACATCTGTAAATTCGTGCTTTACACCATTTTTATTACAATATGACCTGAATTGATCATTATCATATTCTCGCCGATTGTCAGTCCTAAAGTATTTCAACTTAAGGTTCAAAGATCTTTCCGCACGTGCTATATGCCTTTCAAATACTTCAAACACCTGACTTTTCTCCACAATGGGGTATACTACCACATAACGAGAATATTCGTCAATAAAGGAAACGAAATAACGTTCACCATTCCTACCTGGAATGTTAATAGGTCCCCATACATCAGAGAAAACCCTTTCAAGCGGTCTCTTTACTTGATTACCTTCTAAAGGTCTATAGGAGATTCGTCTTTGCTTATTGATTTGGCAATGTTCACAAAACAAATTAGGTGAGTGCTTTAACACAGGAAGACCTCGAACTGAATGTCTCTTACTAGTCCTGACAATAGTATCATAATTTATATGACCAAACCGACCATGCCATAATTCACTATTATTATGCTGAACTGTGGATGCCTCAAATTTTACAGATTTGCCCCCCTTTTTGATTATTTTCGGGAATACATGATAGTTACTTCCTATCAACTTAGCCTAGTACAAAGTTGAATTCTCATCATCAGTAACTTTAATTTGCCCATTTTTACCATAAAATCTTGCTCCATTGATATCCACCCTAGGTCCAGATATTAAATTTCGTCTCAGTTCAGGTGAATATAACACATCTTTAAGCAAAATAACCGTATCCCCAAATTTCATTTTAACAGTACCCTTTCCATGAATTGGAAAAGTTACCCCATCAATAGCTACTATATATTCTCATTTTTCACAGGAGAAAAAGTATCAAACAATTCACGATGTTTACAAAAATGATGAGATGCAGCCGTATCAAAAATCCAACTATCATAATTTTCTTCCAAACTGTTAACATTGGTTTGAGCTATAAAATGGGACTGTGCATGGGAATTATTTTTACTTTTACTCAACTTGGGTTTATTCTTACACTTAGATGTTTTATTACTACTAGATACAGCTGAGGAAACAGAAGCAGGTGAGGGTGATCTGGAAAAGTTACCTCTCATTCTACAGTATTTTTGAATATGACCTGGACGGCCACATTTATAACACTTGAGCCCTTTAATCTGCTTAAATTTGGGTTCACAGTGAGTACTTTGAACTTCTATAGTCTTATTGGAGTTTTCCCTATCTATCTCTCTAAAATTAAGACGCGTTTCCTCTGCTAGAATTTCAAGTTCAACATTTTTAAAAATGAACTTTTCATCTGGCCACCTCAAAATATTCTGAACTACTTAATCAAATTTATCTGGAAGGAACCTAAGAAACTGGAAACATATATATACGTCTCTTACAGCCTGATTAATATCAGCTAACTGTTCAGTTACGCGTTTTAATCTAGAAGAAAAGAAACTAATACTTTCATTTGGCTTAATTTTGCAATTTAAGAACTCTGAAAACAGGGACATATGTCTTGACCGATAATCTGGCTGGAAATATTTGGCAAGCGTATTCCATGCCACTACCGGGTCATCAATTTCACATATCAAATTTCTATATTCAGGGCTTACATTCATATAAATTAACGATAATGCCAATCGACTTCTATTTTGATAGTCGGCAATAATTTCTTTTGTAATACCCTTACCATCATCTAAATCAGGACATTTTTCAATACCTTTGACCAAAAGCCATGCATTTTTTTTCATTCAAGACAAACTTCATATCTTTGGACCATGTAAAATAATTACATGCATCAAGTTTAGCAATATTATGCATGACACTAACAGTAGCCATACTTGAATTTTAACAAAAAAACGCCCCCCAATCTCTTAAGACCTAGATTAACTTTAAACTTCAAAAGTCTGCACTAAAAATAACTCAGGAGCTGGTGGCCCATAACCAAAATGATGCTAAAGCAAAGTTTAAAGTTTAAAGAAATTAAACATTTAGCAGTAGTAGCAATAAAAGCTCCCTGAGATATGTTGTGCAGACATTAAAGACAATAAAAGATTTTGAACTTAACCAATTTATTAATAATATAATAAAGAATAAAAACACAGAAAATAAATGTCAACAATATTAGAGTCTTAGGAAAAATATAATATAACCATCATTCATCAAATATTTTTACCTGGTCTCCAAAACACTGGCATTCTACACAAACAAAAATGTCCTAAACAGTAATTATGCGGCCTAAAAATAAAGCTGGCTACCCATTCAATAAGTCCATAATCAATGGTCAAGAAAAACACCTGAAAATTTAAATGAAGTTCTTGAAAGCACTTAAAACAGGCCTAACCCCGTTTGCACAAGGAGTCACCGCTCACGCATTTTAATTCCGCCTTCAGTGAAGAACATGGATGCCACCCACGGCAGTCACTCACATGGTAGCCTCTGGAACCAAAGAACTGTATTCTGGAACCATCATCTCGCAAACCGGAACCAATGCACTTTAATCACCGGACTGCATGCATCCCTCTGAAGGGGCTCACTCAAGTGCCGGGAAAGCAGGAACTAGAAGGGTTGCGCCAGAGCGACGCGAGATACTTATAGCAGAAGTAGGAATGACGTCATCTCACGGCAACCAATCAGCTATCGGCACGAATCGGCTTTTCAGATGACGTAACATCATGTTTCGTTTTTGCATCTCAATTAGGTTGAAACAGTCCGTTCTCAATGCAAACAGTGGCAGCAAGAAAAAGAAGTAGAAGTAACTACTATATTACATTAAAATAAGGACTAAACTAAATAAACATTTCAAGGAGGAGAGATGATGCAGTAAAAGGTTTAAAAATAAGCTATATTTTCCAACATTATACCGTCCGTGATACATTAAACGTGCATGCGTAAACGTATTATGTGCTTGTGCACACGCACATTCGCAGCCGTAAAGATCTTACGCGCACACGTAAACGCCTATGTGCATGCGTTAACGCGACGCATGCGCAGAAAGTTTGTAGCTCTGAGGTCCGGATTATAGATCATTCCGGATTATGGGTGTCCGAATTAACGACTTTTGACTGTATACTTTTTCGCGATCAGGTAATTTCATATATGTTCTTTTTACCGACTTTAAAGATTCACAAAATTTTCCTACATTTTCGTGCAAATTTTTTTAATTTATGAGAAAAAAGCTGTGTATATGGATAAAGTCAAGAGTGTGTGCAATGCCATTTTTGTGCAATTCTGGGATGTTTTTTTAAGTATAAATAGGTAGACATGTACATGGTTTAATTATATTTTAATTAAATGATAGTTATTTTGTGAATTATATGTTTGTAGCATTTGGAATACGTTTCAGTAGAAGTATACGTGCATGGAAATAATTTAAATATTTGACACTAAGTATTTGCAACCATTTTTAATGTTTGCGTTATAAATTCGCAGGTGACGTTAATAATAGATAATTTAGAGGGAAAAGTTTTTGGATATTTTATTTATTTTATACATGCAGATGTTCATCCTTGGAAAGGGTAAATACTTTTTCGCGATCAGGTAATTTCATATATGTCCTTTTTACGGACTTTAAAGATTCACAAAATTTTCCTGCATTTTCGTGCAAATTTTTCTAATTTATGAGAAAAAAAGCAGTGTACATGGATAAAGTGAAGAGTGTGCGCAATGCCATTTTTGTGCAATTCTGGGATTTTTTTTAAATAAAAATAGGTCGACGTGCACATGGTTACCGTGTATGTGTCATTTTGAAAAACGCGGCAAGGAGTTTGCGATTCTGCACTTTCTCCAATTTTGCAGTTAATATTCGTGATGATTAAGCACTTTTGTTCCATAAAATTTTTAGCATAAGCGTAATTCGGCTAGCAGATTGTTTGAAAAAATGTTGAGTATGTAAAAAGAAAAGAAACCTGTCTTTACTTTGTGAAGACAAAATGGCGGTGAAAAAAAAAGTAAAAAGTTGCTGTAGCAGGGGTGGTTGCCAAATTTTCGCCAAAAATCACCAAGTTACCATATTCCAAAGATTAACCGAAAATTTGTCTTGCCTTAATGTTAGCTTCGAACTCTTTACTGCATGCTTCCTTACACATTTTATCAATGGTAAGACAATCAACTTCTTTTTCAGGAATGACAATCGGGGGATCTTGTTCTGAGTCTTAGTTTCTTTCTACTGGGAGTTTGTCCGCAATTTCTTGATTGAGTATTTCATATTAATTATTTTGAGGAATTTCAAATGGGATGGAGGATTTTTCGTTGTTTTTGTGGTTGAGATCCAATTGTTGGTGTTCTGCTTTTCTTGTACATCTACTGTAATGGGGATTTTCTGCTTCTTTTTAGTCTCATTTTTTGCTTCATCTTGAAGCATTGCTATGAATTTTGCATAAATTTCATATCTTGGCTGATTTGGATCTAGCTGTTTAATATCGCCAAATGTTTGTGTAGATAAATTAATTTTTTCTTCTGGGGACAAAGCGGAAAAGTTTCTCTTTTTCTGAGATGGAGTTCTATCCGTAACTAATTCTTTCTGTGCTTCCTGGGTGATACCTTTGGTGAAATGAGGGAAAACTGTATGCTTATCAATTATGGTATTAAAGTCTGAAGGATAGTCTGAGTCTGAGGTTTTTCTTAATGGATTTTTTCTTCTTGGTGGAAGATGCAAAGAGATCGTAAGCAATTATAGGCATATTTGAATTTGTATGTAATTATTCGGATTGATTAGAAATTGTTGTGTCATTGTTACTATCACAATGAGTCACATACCAAGGTACTTTACCCCTAGCTGGAGGATCGTTGCTGGCTATAAGAGGCAAACAAAGCTATAATTACATAGGTAATTCAAGATGAGCAGTCTGGAAATTATGCATCGCTCTCCGACACTGAATTTGAACGCTTCAGAAATTGAAAAATAAGCATTGTAAAATGTAGTGGTGGTACTAAAGATTTTCAATTTTTGTTTAGATGGTATTCGTTAGCCAAAAGGTTGAGAACCGCTGATCTAGAGTGAAAGTCAGAGACTATGTATTCTGTGGTTGTGTCGTGAACAATGTTTATGAAAAACTGATGTTCCAGATGTGTAGCTAAGACTTCTGCCTTCTCAGCTTCAGTGTAATGGATTCCGTTCAGGCCTTCAAGGGGCAGAATAGCTTTGAAGCATTTCTTGAATCTAGAAAGCCACTCTCCAAATGGAATTATCATAAGTAGAAAGCGAGTTCAGATAGTTAGTCCAATCATTTTGTGTTTCTGGATTAGTAAGATACCTGACAGCATCGTTCATCATTAATTGTTGTTTATCTTCCGGGTGCCTGGTCCTTTGAAATTGTCTTCAAGCAGTGTTATGTTGTTTGATGAAGTTGATTGATTCAGCTCAACAATTCTGCGAGGTGAGGAGGTTTTAGCAGTTTTACTGGCATATTTATAGGCATCGGTGATGGAACTTGTGAAATTCTTAACCAAACTGTCAATGCCATTCTCCATATGTACTGCTGGATGAGTAAAACAAGTTGTTCAGAGCTTTGGCAAACTTAAGCCAGTCTGTGATAATGGCTTTTATGACTGGTGATGGAATGCTAGATGCAAGACACTGTTTTTATAGACAGTTATTTCAACATCTATGAATTTGCAAACTATCTTGCTGATACAAAAATGCACTGTACTGGGACAATCAGAAAGAATAGAAAAACATTTTCAAAACAGGTTAGCGAAAAAACTACAGAAAGGAAAAAAAACTGTAGCAAAGTATAGCAACGGTGTAATGATTGCTAAGTGGAAGGATAAAAGAGATTTCATTTATACTTCTAATGAATACAAAAATTATATCGTAGAAACAATAAACAAAAAAGCTTAATGAAATCAAACACTTCCCTTAATTCAATACAATGAATTTATGGCAGGTATTGAAAAGTAAGATTAATTGTTTGATTAAATTCATGTGAAAGGAAAATTAATAGGTAGGCTACCAAAATATTTTGCTTATTTTGTAAATAATGATGATGAAGTACAACTTTATCGATCATAAATATTATAATAGAAATATGCTACTTTATGGCTTGTTTATTGGTGATAATAATAGAAATAGCCATCAGACCTTTGTGCTCACAATATAAAATAAAAGTAATAATAATATCTCACAATTTAAAAAATTTATAAACTAAACGGAACTGCCACATTTATAATGAATTCTATACAGTACCTTTAATTCATCTCACTTAAAATCTAACTAATTGGCTTAAACTCAATTTACCAGTTTGGCATCGTAATTCTTACTAGAGAACAAGACGAAACACCTTTGCGATTATTAATTATTGTTAACTGATCAGGGGTTGATTTGTTTCCCTTGAGAGGTCACCCAATTTCCGATCAATGAAGATAATTACCTGGTTTATTGATTAATTTTTCATTTTTAAAAGTTTCCAATTTTAATTTTTCAAGTTTCAAATTTGATGTTTTTTTTTTTTAAGTTTTTTTTTTTTTTTTTTTTTCAAGTTTGAATTTTAAATACTTCAAAGTTACTTCATTTAACTGCATTCTACTAACTTTCTCTAAGGAGATAATCTACTCAATAATCCATTAGTAAATAAATAATTATTTTATTATTTTGCAGGTATTGTGCAAGTATTAGGCAATTTATTAATATAATTAATTATATATATATATATTTGTGATATATATTCATACAAAAATCATACATATTGTTATTTACCGTTCTTACTTTGATTCATTTTTGAATGCCACGTGCCAATTCCTAATGTGGTACTGAAGAAATAATTTTAGCTGTAGAGCCAGTCATGCGCTGGGGCGAAGTCATCAAATTCTATACTCATAAGCTTAGCAGTCAATGTGATATATACATTATCATCTTATATTTTGTCTTATAAATCATATTTATAAGAAAAGTCTTATTTAAGTCGGCATATGGGTACAATCTACTTCTATGTCAGAGTAATGACTATCAACACAGCTTCACATGATGACAGCGAAAGTTTTAATGATACAAATATTTATTATTTAATACTAAAAGCTAGCAATAACTGAATATAAAGGCAGCAAAACATTATTTCTATGTCAGGGCAATAACTTTTTAGAATAAGATTCGGCACAGCTTTAGTATTAGTCCTTTTTGGTGGCATTTGGGCATGATAAATAAAAATTTATGATAACCTTGTTATTTATGGTAACCCTAAATACTGAGCTGAAAAAATATGCCTCTATTTCTGTCCACGTAACTTTCAGAACTTTGAGCTTCAGAGCTTTGATGGTGAGAGGGATAAATTGCATGTTTTTCTTAAAGTTACTTTTGTGTTAGGAAAGCACAATTTAAAAAATATTTTTTTAAAAGCCAAAATTTGATAGTTAAAACTGATGCTTCTAATTTTTCATCACACGAGTCTTGTCATTTTTTCTTATGTCACCTCTGCATATTATAAACTCCAATCCCCCTCCCCAAGAAAAAAAAAACACATTTTTAGTAGGTAAACTCATGGTGTTTCCTTTGCTAAGGAACCACATGTAAATTTAGACTTTTTACATGTTTCTTAAAATGGGCAATGATCAAAATTACCACGGTCTAAAAATATTTTTTTGCCTATTTCTTAAATTAGAACTACAGTGATGTGTAACCGCATGAATTCATACACCAAAATCAACTTTCATTATTGCTTTTATAACATTTTTATAATTTGTCTGACTATAAAATATATAATGTTGCTTAGATTAGGGAATATACTGCTTATAATTTAGAGTTTTCAAATTTTATAAATCTCATAATCTAATAGCTGTATATGAACAACATTCAATCAGTATTGTTACTTTTTATTACTAGTATGTCAACAGTCGACTTTTTATTTTAAATTTTATGAAAATTTTCTACATTACTTAAACATTTAATCTAACCAAAATCTGAATTTTTTTAATAAAAACTCTATAATAAAAGAGTACAATTAAATATCTAAAAATTTGACTATATGGCAAGCATTTAGATACTGATTTCAATGTCTTTAAATGTAATTATTACAGTCAAAACTCTTCAATCCGGACTCGTCGGGTCTTCGGCGATTCCGGATTATCAATTTTTCCGGATTATAGATCATCAGTTTAAATCTGGTAAGATGGCATGCAGAAATTATAAAATTAAAAATATGAAACCGTAATTTATAAAATAATAAGTATTATGATCTAAAGGGTATCAAAATTTACAAAAAAAGAAGCTTAATATTTATTTGTTTACTTTATTAAACATTTCTTTCAACGCGCGCATGCGTAAAGCATACCTTACGCATAGCCGAAATTAGAAAATTGCCACCAGAAAACTATTTGATTTGTATTCGTGATATTTATAATGACGAGGAATTTGATTTAAATCATATCAAAGACGGAGTACATCGAGATGAAATACTTACTACATTTAGTAAGGAATTATAAGCCGAATAAAATAAAAACATCTGCCCTGAAGATAATGATAGTGCTGACAGATCAACTTCCAGTTCATAGCGCGCTGCGACATCCCCCCCCCCCGCGCAGAGCAGTGTGAAATTGATAAACAAATTTCGGAACAGTTAGATAAACAAAGGATATACCTTTATCCATTTTTTGTATCAATTCGTTTTTTGTTTCATGGACATCGAAACATACTTTCGTTTTCTAGATCCTTTGGGAGCTCCAGCATCGGAAATTCTATTTGACATAATCGAAAGTTCAAGCTTACTTTTATAAAATTGCTCTTACAGTCTGCAAAAAAATAATAAGCCGGATCCAATTTGAAGATTAAGGAACATTATCAACATTAACTGAAATAGATAATTACATAATTTTAGCTTATACCGTCCGTTATACATTAAAAGCGCACGCTCGTAAATGTCTTGCGCGCACGCATGAAACGCCTATGAGCATGCGTCAACGTGGTGCATGCGCAGAAAGATTTTAGGTTTGATCTTTACATTATGGTAACTTGGCGTTTTTTTGGCGACCAACTCTCCTACAGCAACCCTTTATTTTTTTTTCCCGCCGCCATTTTGTCTTCACGAAGTAAAGACATGTTTCTTTTCTTTTTATCTACTCAACACTTCTTCCAACAATCTACTAGCCGAATTACACTTATGCTAGAAATTTTATCTAACAAAACTGCTTAATCATGACAAATATTCACTGCAAAATTGGGAAAAAGTGCACAATACCATACTTACGCGTTTTTCAAAATAACACATACACATAAACCATGTACACGCCGACTTATTTTTACTTAAAAAAACATCCCAGAATTGCACAAAAATGGCATTGCGCACACTCTTCACTATATCCATGTACACTGCTTTTTTCTCATAAATTAGAAAAATTTCACGAAAATACATGACAATTTTCTCAATCTTTAAACCCGGTAAAAAGAACATATATGAAATTACCTGATCACTAAAAAGTATTTACCCTTTCCAAATATGAACATTTCCACATATAAAATAAATAAAACATCCAAAAACTTTTACCTCTAAATCATCTATTACATTATACACGTCACCAACAAATTCATACCGCAAGCATTACAAATACTTAGTATCAAATATTTAAATTATTTCCATGCACGTTTACTTCAACTTAAACGTGTACCAAATTCCTACAAACATAAAATTCACAAAATAACTATCATTTAATTAAAATATCACTAAACCATGTACACGTCGACTTATTTTTACTTAAAAAAACATCCCAGAATTGCACAAAAATGGCATTGCGCACACTCTTCACTATATCCATGTACACTGCTTTTTTCTCATAAATTAGAAAAAATTCACGAAAATACATGACAATTTTCTCAATCTTTAAACCCGGTAAGAAGAACATATATGAAATTACCTGATCGCGAAAAAGTATTTACCCTTTCCAAATATGAACATTTCCACATATAAAATAAATAAAATATCCAAAAACTTTTACCTCTAAATCATCTATTACATTATACACGTCACCAACGAATTCATACCGCAAGCATTACAAATACTTAGTATCAAATATTTAAATTATATCCATGCACGTTTACTTCAACTTAAACGTATACCAAATTCCTACAAACATAAAATTCACAAAATAACTATCATTTAATTAAAATATCACTAAACCATGTACACGCCGACTTATTTTTACTTAAAAAAACATCCCAGAATTGCACAAAAATGGCATTGCGCACACTCTTCACTATATCCATGTACACTGCTTTTTTCTCATAAATTAGAAAAATTTCCCGAAAATACATGAAAATTTTCTCAATCTTTAAACCCGGTAAAAAGAACATATATGAAATTACCTGATCGTGAAAAAGTAATGAACATTTCCACATATAAAATAAATAAAATATCCAAAAACTTTTACCTCTAAATCATGTATTACATTATACACGTCACCAACGAATTCATACCGCAACCATTACAAATACTTAAGTGTCAGATATTTAAATTATTTCCATGCACGTTTACTTCAACTAAAACGTATACGAAATTCCTACAAACATAAAATTCACAAAATAACGGTTGATCTTTATATCATGGTAACTTGGCGTTTTTTTGGCGAAAATTTGGCGACCAACTCTCCTACAGCAACCCTCTATTATTTTTTTCCCGCCGCCATTTTGTCTTCACGAAGTAAAGACATGTTTCTTTTCTTTTTATTTACTGAACACTTCTTCCAACAATCTACTAGCCGAATTACACTTATGCTAGAAATTTTACCAAACAAAACTGCTTAATCATGACAAATATTCACTGCAAAATTGGGGAAAAGTGCACAATACCATACTCCTTACGCGTTTTTAAAAATAACACATACACATAAACCATGTACACGCCGACTTATTTTTACTTAAAAAAACATCCCAGAATTGCACAAAAATGGCATTGCTCACACTCTTCACTATATCCATGTACACTGCTTTTTTCTCATATATTAGAAAAATTTCACGAAAATACATGACAATTTTCTCAATCTTTAAACCCGGTAAAAAGAACATATATGAAATTACCTGATCGCGAAAAAGTATTTACCCTTTCCAAATGTGAACATTTCCACATATAAAATAAATAAAATATCCAAAAACTTTTACCTCTAAATCATCTATTACATTATACACGTCACCAACGAATTCATACCGCAAGCATTACAAATACTTAGTTTCAAATATTTAAATTATTTCCATGCACGTTTACTTCAACTTAAACGTATACCAAATTCCTACAAACATAAAATTCACAAAATAATTATCATTTAATTAAAATATCACTACACCATGTACACGCCGACTTATTTTTACTTAAAAAAACATCCCAGAATTGCACAAAAATGGCATTGCGCACACTCTTCACTATATCCACGTACACTGCTTTTTTCTCATAAATTAGAAAAATTTCACAAAAATACATGACAATTTTCTCAATCTTTAAACCCGGTAAAAAGAACATATATGAAATTACCTGATCGCGAAAAAGTATTTACCCTTTCCAAATATGAACATTTCCACATATAAAATAAATAAAATGTCCAAAAACTTTTACCTCTAAATCATCTATTACATTATACACATCACCAACGAATTCATACCGCAACCATTACAAATACTTAGTGTCAGATATTTAAATTATTTCCATGCACGTTTACTTCAACTAAAACGTGTACCAAATTCCTACAAACATAAAATTCACAAAATAACTATCATTTAATTAAAATATAATTAAATTCAAAAACACTACTTAAAATATAAATGACAACATACATTAAATCAATACATGCATAAATACCCATTTCGAATTCACTTTAGTTACGGCCATGGGATCCAAAAATTCACGAACACTGTTTCACACAACACAGAATAAAGCCAAATACAAAATTTCCAGATTTTTTCCCGATTCTCCCCCTTTTCCGATTAAAGAACCGTAATTCGTCCATTAATATCACATGACATATCCCATGATCTCTCATTTCCTTCACACAAAATAATGCGTAATCGGAACTGAGTACTGCTCACATTATTACCAGAGTCCCAGGTAGTAACCTTTATTGCCTCCAAAATGTCGCCAAACTACCAGTTACCATATTGTAAAGATCAACCAAAATAACTATCATTTAATTAAAATATAATTAAATTAAAAAACACTACTTAAAATATAAATGAGCACATACATTAAATTAATACATACATAAATACCCATTTCGAATTCACTTTAGTTACGGCCATGGGATCCAAAAATTCATGAACACTGTTTCACACAACACAGAATAAAGCCAAATACAAAATTTCCGGATTTTTTTCCCGATTTCCCCCCTTTTCCGATTAAAGAACCGTAATTCGTCCATTAATATCACATGACATATCCCATGATCTCTCATTTCCCACACACAAAATAATGCGTAATCGGAACTGAGTACTGCTCACATTATTACCAAAGTGCCAGGTAGTAACCTTTATCGCCTCCAAAGTGTCGCCAAACTACCAGTTACCATATTGTAAAGATCAACCGATTTTAGCTTTGAGGTCCGGATTATAGATCATTCCAGATTATGGGTGTCTGAATTAACGACTTTTGACTGTATAAAGTTTAGATATATTTTTATTAAGATATACACTTATTCTATTATAAAGTTTAGATATACAGAACAGAAGGCACACTTTGTGCTTACGACTCAGTCAAACTCCTGTAGCAAGATAATTTATGGTAACAATTAAGTTCAAATGTAAAATTTAAGTAATCTTGTAGCCAAAGGCTACACAAATCAATTTAATGCAAAGTTGGTTCAAAACTTAACTGGCATGGAATTCAAATATCAGCAATTATAATGCAAGACTGAAGACTACAAATCTTTTCTTACCTAGCAACCTAGTAACGTGGCCTCGAAAGGCAAAACACGCTTTGTTTTACAAACTAAAATCTTCATTTGGATTCTGGTGGGAAAATGGATGGGGAAATTGACAGTAAAGATTAAAAATATAAAATAACTCTGGTTACAAAATAAAGGAACGCTACATTATACTTTGTTCCCTGATTAATTATTCACTACATGAAATAGTGTAATGCATTTCTGTTTGCATCATATATAAATTATTTATTTTATTTAAATGCTGGGTTGATCTTTGGATTATGGTAACTTGGCGAACAACTCTGCTACAGCAACCCTCTATTTTTTTTTTCGTCGCCATTTTGTCTTCACGAAGTAAAGACATGTTTCTTTTCTTTTTATTTACTGAATACTTTTTCCAACAATCTACTAGCCGAATTACACTTATGCTAGAAATTTCATGTAACAAAACTGCTTAATCATGACAAATATTAACTGCAAAATTGGGAAAAAGTGCACAATCGCAAACTCCTTGCGCGTTTTTCAGAATAGCACATACACATAAACCATTTACATGTCGAGTTATTTTTACTTAAAAAAACATCCCAGAATTGCACAAAAATGGCATTGCACACACTCTTAACTTTATCCATCTACACTGCTATTTTCTCATAAATTACAAAAATTTGCACGAAAATGCAAAAAAATTCTGTGAATCTTTAAACTCGGTAAAAAGCACACATATGAAATTACCTGATTGTGAAAAAGTATATACCCTTTCCAAGGATGAACATTTCCACGTATAAAATACAAAAATATCCAAAAACTTTTACCCCTAAATTATCTATTATATTATAAACGTCACCAACGAATTCATACTGCAAACATTACAAATGGTCACAAATACTTAGTTTCAAATATTTAAATTATTTCCATACACATTTACTTCAACTGAAACGTATACCAAATTCCTACAAACATAAAATTCACAAAATAACTATCATTTAATTAAAATATCACTAAACCATGTACACGTCGACTTATTTTTACTTAAAAAAACATCCCAGAATTGCACAAAAATGGCATTGCGCACATTCTTCACTATATCCATGTACACTGCTTTTTTCTCATAAATTAGAAAAATTTCACGAAAATGCATGAAAATTTTGTGAATCTTTAAATCCGGTAAAAAGAACATATATGAAATTACCTGATCACTAAAAAGTATTTACCCTTTCCAAAGATGAACATTTCCACGTATAAAATAAATAAAATATCCAAAAACTTTTACCTCTAAATTATCTATTATATTATAAACGTCACCAACGAATTCATACCGTAAACATTACAAATGGTTACAAATACTTAAGTGTCAAATATTTAAATTACTTCCATGCACGTTTATTTCAACTGAAACGTATACCAAATTCCTACACTATCATTTAAATTTATCATAAAATTCACAAAATAACTATCATTTAATTAAAATATCACTAAACCATGTACACGTCGACTTATTTTTACTTAAAAAAACATCCCAGAATTGCACAAAAATGGCATTGTGCGCACTCTTCACTATATCCATGTACACTGCTTTTTTCTCATAAATTAGAAAAATTTCCTGAAAATGCATGAAAATACTCAACGTATTCTACTCAAACGTATTCCAAAATACTACAAACATATAACTCACAAAATCCCGAACATTAAATTAAAATATAATTAAATTAAAAAATACTACTTAAAATATAAATAAGCACATACATTAAATTAATAAAAATTAGATTACAATCCTAAAATAACATATACTAGTTTGAAATGCACTTATTAAAACATAATTATAATTCAGAAGTATATATCTAATAAAAACATCGGTAAAATTCAACAGACGATCTTCATATCAATAACTTTTCTATTATAATTACGTACTCGGATTCTTCTTCCAATCTTAAATGGTCCTGTTCTGTTATGTTACCTTTAAGAAATTGACCAGCAGAATAATTAATAAGTTCAACCCACTGATCTCGAAAATTTTTCAAATTTATACGCTCTCCAATCCACGGACGGTCAGCACTTTTATGAACATTTTCCATCTTAATGAAATCGTTTTTATTTTACATTCTAAGAAAAAAATAAACAGATTTACCGCAGTTCGTATAGTTTACGTAATGCGAACTCCTTTTATCATATTAAACCTTTAAAATTGTTCAGACCTACACTAGGATAAGTCATTTGTCATTTTCCATGTTTTTTCTTTTTAATTTTTGGTTGTTTGTCTATTTGCTTATTTATTTCTTCAATACAAGTGTAAAAAGACTGCAATCGAATCTTGGTATTTGATTCGAGTTTAATACATCAAGCCAGATCTAACAAAGAGAAAAATTTTATACCTTTTTTTTCTACGGGTCTTTCCCTTCCTTCTTCTATTATTTTTGGGGCCATTTATTTTAAATTTTATTTTGTCCCATCTTTTTTTCCTGGCCTTTCGAACTCGTACAAAATGCACGAAGTTCCTTTTTACTCTCCTCTGAAATATGAAATTATCCTCCTTTCCTATGTTTTCTTCGCACCTAAGCTTGATTTTTCGGTCATCGGTGCAGAAAGACTTAGCGGGTGCAAAACAAGACATCTGTTTACTTTGTCTATTGGCCTTGGTCTATCTGTCGGAAAATTACAGACTTTGCGGAAAATAAATAATCACGCGACTAATCACTCCGCTTTCCTGAGAAAGGTCTGCGTAAGCAGAGAACGTCTGTGTATTCTTTGGCGTAAGCAACTGCAGCTCAGTAGTGAAAGGCAGTATAGTTTCTCATGGACGCTGGACTCTACTCCTAGACTTTATTTTGCTACGATTGCATGACTTTAATGTCACTTGATTTTTCCTCGCCCAAGGGTGTGGTGTAAATTTTTACACCTTTATTTTCCCAATTTAAAGCGAAAGGCCACTTGCATTATTTGGATTTATAGGTAAAGGTTCTATGAAGTCGAGGCCTTATGGAACGATGACAGATTTAGATTCACTGAAATTAAGCAAAGTGCTAGTATAATTGAAGCGTTATGTAATGCAATATGTTTAACAGATAATTGCTAAAATTCATGTAAGAAGACTCTGTATAGTTACCCAGGAAATGTGTGTAAATTATAACAGACTAATTTTTGTAACATGTTCTTGGAAAGAAAGGTTTATGTAGTATCACATCAAGATGAACTTTCTGTAGAAAGTGCAGATATTTTTACAAAGACAATTGCACATACATATGCATAGGATAGAAAAAAGTAGTGTGAAACTCTTAATATTTAATTTGGCTAAATAATAATTTAATAAACTCTCCAAGGTAAATACAAACTGTTTTATAAAGTGCATAACAAGTTGTATCAAATTTACGTCTGGGAACCAATTTCATTTTGTGCGAGGTATGTTACTAGTGAATTATATAAAACCGTGATATAATTGAAATTAAAAACACTTTTGATGAGATTTGTGTAATACATTCTTTAAAAGTAAGGTAAAAACACATAACGTAAAAACTCATAACTCATAAGGTAAAAACTCATAACGTAAAAACACATATTTTTATTTGTACTGGAGAGAAAACTTATGGGTGTGAGATATGTAAGAATTTATTCAGATTCAAAGGTTCTTTAAACAGATGTATGCTTATTGATACAGGCAAGAAACCTTATGTGTGTGAAGTATATGCAAAATCATTTAGAGAAAAATGTAAATTAAAGAAGTGTTTGCTTATTCACACAAGTGAGAAATTTCATGTGTGTGAGCTATGTGAAATGTCATTTATAGAAAAGTGTAAATTAAACAAGTGTATGCTTATTCACATAGGGAAAAAAAAAAAAACCTCTTGTGCTTCAGAAAATGTCATTTAGACAAATGGGAGATTTAAATAAACATATGCATACTGGAGAAAAATCTCATGTATGTGATGTGTGTAACAAATTATTTACGAAAAAGTATACTTTAATGATGCATATGTTTATTCACACTGGAAAGAAACCTTACAATTGTGAGGTATGTAATAATTCATTTACATCCAAGAGCGTTTTAAACAGACATATGCTTATTCATACAGCAGTGAAACCTCATGTGTGTGAGATATGTGGAAAGTCATTTAGAAAAAAGTATACATTAAATAGTCATATGCTTATTCATACAGGAGAAAAACCTCATGTATGTGGGATATGTAATAAGTCATTTAGACAAAAGAATGATTTAAATGATCATATTCTTACTCATATAGAAGAAAAACCTCATGTATGTCATGTATGTAATACATTATTTAGAAGAAAGCATAATTTGTATATACATATGCTTATTCATACTGGAGAGAAACCATATATATGTGAGATATGTAGCAATTCATTTAGATTCAAGGGTGCTTTAAACAGGCATATGCTTATTCACACAGGAGAGAAACCTCATGTATGTGATGTATGTGAGAAATCTTTTAGAGAGAAAAGTAAATTAAACAATCATATACTTATTCACACAGGAGAGAAACCTCATGTGTGTGAAGTATGTAACAAGCCATTTAGAGAAAAATGTCAATTAAATAAACATAAGCTTATTCACAGAGTAGAAAAACCTCATGTATGTAAGATATGTAGCAAGTCATTTAGACAAAAGGGTAATTTAAATGGGCACATGCTAACTCACTCGGGAGAAAAACCACATTTGTGTGAAGTATGTAACAAATCATTTAGACAAAAGAGTGATTTAAATAAACATGTGCTTATTCACACAGGAGAAAAGCCTTATGTATGTGATGTATGTTACAAATTATTTAGAAGAAAGCGAAATTTAAACATACATATGCTTATTCACACTGGAGAGAAACCTTATACATAAGAGGCGTGTGAAAGATCATTTAGATTTGATAGTACTTTAAAAAAACATGATTATTCATAAGAGAGAAGCCTTATTATGTAAGGATAAACATGTGGTTTGAAGATGCATATGTGTATCCATATTTAAGAGAAATCTCACATCTGTTATGAATTAAGCTAGTTAAATGAAATCTTTGATAATCTATGCCAGAAAGAACTGTCTGTATAGAAACCTTTTATATATGAAGATATATATATATATATATATCCTTAATTAGTTTAGCATATTACTTACTATTAATATTGATTTTTACTTATAAATAATCAAATGTTATATTTTTCTCTTTTAACACATTTCTTTGCAACTAATTTTGCTTATGTTAAAGTTTTCACGGAACCACAGTATTTAAGCAGCTTTTTAGCGTTCAGACTAGAATTTATCTTTATCTAATTTCTTTAATTTTGAAGCACAATGCGCAAAGTTTTTGACCACATAGGTCTTTTATTGTTTGTTCTTTCTACTTTAATTAAAATGACTTATATGTAAAATGGTATATATATATATATATACACACACCTACTTGCCAAGTTCACCAACAGTTGATCGGCGTATGGTTATGAGAGTTTAAAACACATAGAAGTAAGCCGTGTAAACGTGGTATTTAGTGCATATAATCAAAATAATTAAAGAATAAGTAACTTAAATTCAAGTTAGCAGAGAAAACAATATATTAAGCATATGGAAGTGAAAATTCAAAATTAACCGGTTAAATGTCGTATACGAAAATAAATTTGTATTGAATTCAAGTTAGCATAGAAAACAATATATAAAACCTAATGGAAGTAAAATAATCATGTAATAATAACCTTTTTTTTTGGCAGAGTTATCTATTTAATGGAAAAAAATAGTAAAATTTAGATGTCTTTGAATATATTTCAGTGTTATAAAATTCCAAAATATTCCTGTTTTTAACAGTTTCTAAAGAAATTGTGAAAGTATAAAATCAAAAAGCCAATTTTACGATTAATATCTTCATTGCATAATTTTAAAGTACTTCCAAAACTATGATTGAAAATCAATTATCATATAATTAAGGTCAATAGATATTGTCATTTGAATAGAAACTTAATTGCAACTATCTGATTACATAAAAAGTTTTTTTAGTAATAAATTATATTCTGCTCTGACTTATTTTTTATATATGTTCATGTATTGCCCAAAACACCCATCATATTCACTTTGCATCTGGCATATTAATTTTTATTAAGACTTGCTTTCTTACATGTAACTCATAAAAAGAACCAAGGAACATATTATTTGTTGTTAACTGCTTTGCAACTGATATGCAGCTTATCAGCAGCCAAACAGTAAAGTGACTTCAGTCTGGTAGTTTGGTTAGCCAAGCTAATGGGCATGTTGTATGAATGTTTTTATGGTATTCCTAATATGTAACATGGATTTAAACCAGTTTCCTTCAGAAAGACCTCATTGAAGGCATCTTTCTCCTTAGGCAGATACCTCTCCCATGCTTTTCCATAATTTAAACAAACCAAAACTAACTGATGTATGCTGCTAAAAATTTTATTTTAAGTCTACATTTAATAACATTACAAAAATTGCAAATATGGTCCAAGTTAGATAATTTTAAATGCATATTATTACAATTACTTATATTAATTACACTAATTGCAAACATTTATTATATGGATATTTTAAATGTCTATTTTATCATTAATTATTATCAATATATTTATGGACAACATTTCTTTTTTGATTGCACTGTTCAATTTTTCTTAGATTTTTCACACCATAATTTTATCAGTCTTCTGAAATTTAGTCACAATTTCTCTCAATCAAATCTGACAGTGTAGTTTGCAGATGCAACATAAAAACTATGTCAAATATCAGCCATTAAGGATGTATGAATTAGGTTTTTAATGCAATCTGTTGTGTTTATTTCATGCTTATGACTGCATAAGAAGATTTGCATGAAATAAATGTGTCACAAGCAGCGACACTGAGATGTTATTTCACATATAACTGAGAAGTACAGCACTAATTAGCACTGTAATTGTTAAAGTATCCTAGCTTTTAAAAAGCTTGGTTGCATGTAATATGAACTTAATTACTTTATCATTTTGAGAATAAGAAGGGTTTGTGTGTTTATTTAATTCAATATGCAAAGCACGTGAGGGCTAGCTGAAAACGGAATGCTTTTATGAATATTTACATCACTTAAGGAAAACCATAAAAATGTCACAAACGCATGCGAAAAAAGAAAAAATAACCTGCACAGCCAGCTCGTTTATCAGGATTTGAGCCGAAATTCAACTACCAGCATTCAGCCATCTTAACTACTTGTAGAACAAATCTAAAGAAAATACTCGTAATATATAATCAAAATTTAACTATGTGTTGTATGGTAGGATTGCTTTCTCGAGTACCGAGGTAGGGAATACTTAATCTATTTTTTTTTAAGTGTTTGGTCACGGTATTATTCATTATATGTACTTTACGTAATTCATATAGAATACTAATATTTCTATTACAAGTGTCTTTTTTTCATTTTAAAGTGTTTTGCTTGTTGATATTCTCAAAATTGTATCTGATAATTAGTATAAATATAATAGATGTATGTCAGCGAGAGCCACAACTCCATATTTACATCATTGTGAAATAGGTTTCAGACAGCAAGAAATGTCAGATTCCAAACACTTATTCAGTGACAGTCTTAGTTCAATGCCCCCATAATAAATTAATGAATGCATGACTTTTAATACATTCATTTTACATAAACAGTATGTAATTTTTTTCTTCAATTTACTTGCAAATAGCTTAAAGCATTTTATGTTAAAAACAACTGCCTGTCGTTTTCATGATATAGTTGACAATACCAATAATCTTCAAGAGTACTGAAATTCCCTTCAGTAACATTGTTAATAAAACTAGAAAATCATACATTTTATTATTTTTGAAGAGTCATTTGCACTTGGATTCATTACACAAGCAGTGGTTTGCTAATTTTGATGACTTTGAGGATCCATAAAACTATTCTGTCATTTTAGAGAATCAATAATATTTTTTATTTCAATTTGATTATCTAATTGTATGTCACACCTGAAATCTTCCCAAATGTTATTGTTAGAAAAGCATTAACGATATATTATCTGGTTAAAGTTTTAAGCCATAAATATTGTTTTCCTCATTATTTTACATGACAGTAACCAATAATAAAAATAAAAACATTACTTAATTAATTATTTAAAATGCAAATTTTGGCAGCTAAAGAAGTCAAAATATTTTAGGGGTTGGAAACCTCATGTTTCTGCATGGCGTGTTACCAATTATCATTGACCACCCTTCTGCCACATTTTCTTCCGCGTACCGGCATATGGCACCGAAAACTTCCTTAATTATATGAAAATATTTCTATCTATTTATTGTTAAAAGTTCATGAAAAGTAACGTTAAAATACGAAAAAATAATAATAAATAAGTGAAGAATAAATTGGCAAATGGGAACAATGGCAGTGATAATTCAACAAAATGAACATAAGAGGAATGGTTGCAGCCTCCAAACAAGCGAATAGGTTAAATCCGATGGGTTAGCAGGTTTGAAGTATTATCGCTAAAGTTCACAATGTTTACATTTACCATGTTCTTTGCGGAAGTGTTTCCAGTCCTTGCTCCAAGCAATCCACTTTAACCTTAATATAAACCTGTTTCTGCCATTCTGTTTGCAGTATATGTGCATTGTGAGATTTTGAAATAGAAATAATTTTTTATTCATTTCAGTCTGTTAATTTCTAAGTGTTTTTATATTATGAAGAATTATGTGAAGCAAGTGAATTATATGTACAAAGAATTGTTAAAGTATTGTATATTATGGTGATAAAGCTTTCAAAGGAATAAGACTAGATGTTTCAATAAAGTTTAGGCGTATAGATATTTGTCTTCTATAAAAACTTGGTTTTTTTTGAATATGAATATACTGAATCTGAACTAGGTGCTTAGCTAGAGGGGGCAAGGGGGACATCTATCCTTAGGTGCAGTATCCAGGGGGCAGCAAATTGATGCTGTGATTTTTGAAATGAAATATTTCCATTCTTAGTAAACAGGAGTGGGTGCAAAATTTTCATTTGTCTCCAGGCATTGAATACCCTAGCTACAGCTCTGATCTGAACATAATGAATGAACCTTATCTAAATGGTGACAAAAATTTAAAAAAAAAAAAAAAAAAAAGTAAAAATTTTAGAAAAATAAATTTAGTCATGGTTTATATATTTGATGAAAGTACCCCTTGTATTATGGGGAAATTGTTGTTTGATTTATCGCCAAGTTGTTGTTTTATTTATGGTAGTCTAGAGTAGCAGAATGTTATGGAAACCCTATTGTGACGTAATCGGGTGCATGATTCTGAGAAATTTTGAATCACGGGATGTTTAGTAAGCGTTTTTGTGGTGTGTGTTGGTTTGATTCTTTAGATGGTAGAATGGCCGAATGTAGTAAAATTAATTTGAAGTTTCTGTATGATTTGGAGCGAAAGGGGAAAAGAGCTTTAATTGACTGGTGTGTAAATGAAGGTTTATTTAGTAGCCATTATAAGTGTCCTGTATGTAGGAAGGATATGCGTTAAGTCGAACGTAAAAACCATTTAGATGGATTTGAATCGGTTCGTAGGAAGAAAGTTTCAGATGGTCACTATGCGAAACGTTCAATCAGAAAGAGTACCTGGTTTGAAAAAAGTCATTTGAGTATGATTGTTATTTTGACTTTTACATGGCTCTGGGTGTACGAAGCGAACTCGAAAATCATGGTAAGTGAATATTTAGACTAGAAGAGAAACACGCTAATGTGACAATCAAAATCGTAAAAACAACCTTGTATTTAGCGCAAGTATAATGAAACACTCAATCAATTTTGAGGGCTTTTGGTAGTGCTTAAATGTATAACATGTTTTTCCTTTTTTATGTTATTTTATTGTTTGGTTTAAAATGTATTTTATATAGTTTATGCATTTTTTGTTTGCCTATATTGTAAAATTTGGTGCTCCTTTGACTTTTTAAGTGAAAATAGGTTGACGTGTACATGGATAAAGTTAAAAGAATGCGCAATGCCATTTTTGTGCAATTCGGGGATTTTTTTTTTAGTGAAAATAAGTGGATGTGTGCATGGATACCGAGTTTGTGCAATTGTTTGTCTTGTTATTTTGGCTTTGTGTAGCGGCGATTTTTGGTGCAAAAATTGCCGCTTCGCAAGCCAAAATAGTGAGTCAAAGAATTGCACAAAATCGGTATCCATGTACCGCCAAAAATCGCCAAGGGGTACCCTAAACTGTACTTTTACCATAAATATTTATGCAAAAATATCATGGAGGAGTTGTACTTAATGAATTATCTCATGTCTTGTACAAAGAATAAAATGGTATTCTCATAACAGCTCAACTAATGCCCTTGAACCATGATCAGTTTCAAAGGAACTTGTAACATTACTGGGAACTTTTTTGTTATTGGGATTGGATTCAGAAATGTATATATGCATGCATGTATATATGTACGTGTTTTTATATACACATGTATACATACATACTTGCATTTCTGAATTTGGTCTCGATAAAAAAGTAGCAATTACTGTAACTATACCACATAGAAATCAGTAGTACACAACGAAACAAATAAATTATAGATACTTATTTTTATTACATTACCAGATTATTTCATTAAATTATTCAACATTACCTGAAGAATGCATTGATGTGGTTCTGAAGAGAACCTGTGATATCCATTGATGGTTATCAATGTACTTTAAATATATTAAAAATGGTTTAAGTGTTCGTCTTTTGCATCTATCAGGTGAAACAGCCCTGTCAGCAAACAGCCAATATGGTCAGCTGAATATGGCCCACAAAACAATAAATAGTAGATTAGGTCATGCAGGAAGTTTGACTCATAACGTTCTAAACAGAGCTACCAGTAAAATCGGAGGTCCTATACAAAATAGTAGAAATTGACAAAAGCCTTTTTACAAATTGCGAAAACAAAGCGATTAGAATACTAATTGTCCATTAAATAACGAGGCTTCATTTCCTTCAGAATTCCATTGGAACAATTGGTGCAACTTTGGCAGGATCTCTGCCAACTTTCATGGTTTGAAGAAAGACAATTTAGTAAAAATATATTTCAGGGTGCCCCTTGGAGATTGGCCAGCAAGGCACAATTTCAAAATAAAACCAAAATAACAAGTCAAAGAATTGCACAAACTCAGTGTCCATGTATACACCAATCTATTTTTACTTTAAAAAAATCAGAAAATTGTACAAACTCGGCATTGTGCACTCCCTTGACTTTGTTCATGTACACATCGATCTATTTTCACTTAAAAAAAAAAAAAAAAAAAAAAAAAAAAAAATTCAGAAGGATGACGTCATGTAATGTTAAAACAAAGTTACTCATCACCAAAATTGAACAAAATTTGTAGCCAATCGAAGCTCAATAAACTGCATTTTAAATCGCACAATGAAATCATATAAAAAAGGAAATACATGTTATTGCATATATGCACTACAAAAAGAAATACTGACTTACTATATTTAGAAATTTCTGTGGCACTCAAAATTCAGGGTTCATACAGTCCTTAAATTTTGGCCAAAATCAGCAGAAGGTCCTTAATTTTAATCATCTGAAATTTCTGTCTGTTTTTATGACTGCCATTTTGAGTGTGAATTAGCATTTTGGAGGAATATTTTTGGCGATGAATGGGTTATAATTTGTTTCTATTTCTAATATAAATGATGGGATACTCGAGTTTCTAAGCAAGAAGTGAAACATAAGCATTTCGAAATTCATTTTTTCTAATAAAGAAATCTTAAACAACTTTTCGCTTTTGGGAATGTGAATTCTTTTATTAAACGGTTTTAAATTTGGCGACTTGTCAACGTTTTGGCGATTTTAAGATCAGTTTCTATAGAAAATTTTTAATTCCAAGATCTGAGAATTTTTAGATGATTTTTTTAAAACATCACAACATTGATAAATTTCATTAAAATAATGGTAATATATTGAAATTATATTAAAAAATAACATTAAAATAAAACATCCCTATTTTTTGCTGTAATATTATAAAGTTTCATTTTGGCAACTTATTATACAATATTATGAATCTGAAAAATAAGGCATAATGCTTTAAAGCGTAATTTATAAACAGCTCTTAACAAGAGCAAAATTAGCTATGTAAATTATTTAAAATGTCTTCTTTTCAATTTTTTCATAGTAAGCATTTTCCCATCTCAGAATATGCATCAATTTTCTCTAAAATTAATTTTACACTTCTTCCCTTCTTTTTTTTTTTCCCAAAATATTTCTGCCTTTTTGCTGTTACAGAATTGGTAGGGATAAATTTTCTCTAGTATTTTAGACATTGCAGCTTGGAAAGTTTAGAAGGATTTGAAGGCAAGATTTATAGACCCACGATTCTAGAAGATTCAAGAAATATGTGACAAAATGAAAAATGTCTCCATGGTATCAACATATAATGGATGTATTTTACAGAAAGTTTGCGATGAATTTCTTACCTTTTGGAGAACGTCTGGAGAAACAATGAAAACATAATAATTTAATGTTTTACTTCTGATACTTGAATCGTTTTCCTAACATGTTTATTTTCCCTTTATTTTCTCTACTTCTCACTAGACACAAGTATGGAAAATATCAAAACTGCTTCTAATCTTATCACATGGCCAGACATTATAGAAAGGGATTTTTTTATTAATAAAGAAATTTAAAATTTAAAAGATTCATCTAATATGTCTTAATGCATCAACACATAGCTGGCACTAGGCATTTCCTACCTGATGTAATCTCTGTGAATCCTAAATTCTGCTGCCTAGTGCCTTTCTAAATTCTGCTTCCAATGCCTGCTCTAAATTCTAAAAGTTTTGCTATTTCTAGATTTTGTTGTTCGGTGTGTCACTAAGTTCTAAAAATTCTGCCACATCAGCTTTGTAACCGGACTTTACCATATATACTTCATATTTCTTTTGAATGTTCCATATTACTAAAGAAATAAAATAAGCTACTTCTTCTATACAGTCTAAATGCATTTAGTGTTTTTTAGAATAACAGAAATCCTTAGTTATATTCAAAAATTCTAAAATGAAAAGGAAACATGTTGAAGAAAGAAACTGAGTACATAAAGAAAATTAATCTTCAAAGATATGTGCAGTTGTTATTATGTAACTTACCTGTTGTTTATGATTTTACGTCTTTCATTTTATGATTCAGTCGAGGGTTTGGGACTATTTAACTTTTACCAGATCAAATAAACCCCCATAGGTACCTTGTGGAGAGGTTGACAAGTTAGAAGATAAGCACGCAGAAACTAGCGAGAGTATTGGTTTGCATATTGAGACAAATCTCTAATTGTTAGAAAAGATGCTTAAAGAAAAAGAAATCGATATAAACTAGCCAAAGTGTTTGGGAAGGCTTCAAATTAAAATGAAGGATAAATATTTTGTTGAGTGCTGTTGTTACAAAACATAAATGTTTTGTAACAACATAAATGTTTTGTAACAACATAAAATGTTTATAACAACATAAATTAAAAGCTACAAAACATAAATGTTTTGTAGCTTTTAATGTGTATCCTAATATTGTTTAAGAATCAATGTCATAAATTATATATATTTTAAACTGTGAAAATTTATTAGCTTTTGATTTTAATAGGCTTTTTTAACAAATATTGTTAAAAAATAAAACTTAATAGTGGCCATGTAAATCCATTATGACTAAGGTTATCTAATTACCTAATTTAATTATTTATAACTAAATGCTTACCCTTAAAAATTATGTCTACATATGAAAGCGAGTTGTTGCCTTTCATTAACACTCACTGTGGTCACAAGATAAAACACAAAAATATAAAAATTCAAGTAAAACTTATTCTTTGCATCTAGTGAAACTTAAAAATAATTCAAAACGACTTATCATCTCTGGTACATTAATCGCTTATTGGAACATTAAAGTATATTAACTGGGCTACAACCGCTTGGAACTCTACACAAAGCTATGACAGCATCAAACAGAGCCTGACTAACTTTCAACACTTCCCAACTGTGTCTACATCAGGCCTTTTAGGTTCGTTCTAATGAGCAGGTCTCTCTCTAGACAAGCAACAGGGGTGACAACTTTCAGTCTTTTGTTATGAGTCATGCTGATTATGATCTTACTTCTCATTTTAACCTATGCCTTTTGACATAAAATCTTCCTGCTATTTACTAAACCTCTAGACTGACCAAGTGACCAAGTATGTGATAAAATGAGACATAAAAAAAATAAACATAAAGCTAACTATTAGTAAAACGTAAATGTCACTTATCTTCTTTCAAATATGTCCAACTATTATAAGTGTAAAATAGTTAATGCTACTTGATAAATTTCATACAGTTTATTTTATTCTCAAACTCATTAATAATTATGTTAATTAATTCATTTTTAGTAATAATGCATACTACTCAGGGATGTATTTTATTTTTAGAATGGCATTACAAAAGTGAAAATCAGGCATAGAATAATACTTTTAATTTAATTTATTCAGTTCCCATTTGCTCATAGGTCCTTAATTTTTTCATTAATAGTCCTTAAAAGTACTTAATTTCCGTGTGCAGAAATGTGTACGAACCCTGAAATTCCTTAACAGCATTCAAAAATACTGTTGTCACCACATAAATCCACAAAAATTAGAGTAAAAAATATCCTCCATAGTGCCGGATTGTCGGCATTTCTTGCATGAACCTTTCTTGTGACAAAGCCATCTCAACGATCTTTACATTCAACCATACGCAAGTCCTTCATACAAACAGAACACTTATAATGACAACTAAGTAAACCTTCATTTACATTTCAGTCAATTAATGCTTTTTTCCCTCACTTACAGAGGCGTAATTCGAGTTTTCAGCACCCAGGGACAACTGAAGATTTTCTGCCCCTTTCTGAGTGCCAAGAATGGGAAACATTTCATTCTAAAATTTCGTAACATCTATTTGCCCCCCCCCCTGGATGCTACGCCCAGGAACAGATGTTCCTCCTTGCCCCACCCTTGCTACGCCGCTGCTCACTTATAATGACTACTAAGTAAACCTTCATTTACACGTCAGTCAATTAATGCTTTTTTTCCTTTTCGTTCCAAATCGTACAGAAAATTCACATTAATCTTATCACATGCTGCCATTTTACAGTGTACAGCAGGGATGTCAAACTCATAGGTACACTTGGGCCAAACAAACAAGGTTTAACTTTAGGCGGGCCGCAAAAAAAAAAAAAAAAAAAAAAAAAAAAAAAATCAATATTCATAGAAACATAGATTTATTTCGAATAATACAATAATAAACATATATATATATACTTATATAGAAAAGAACAAGAAAAATTTAATGTTTACGTCCTGATACTTGACAACTCTTCTCTGCTATTATCTTTCCTATTTCGGGAGAAATTTTGTTTGCAGTGATAACTTTCAACGCTGACCCAAGGTGAGCATCATTAATACGGTTTCTAATAGGAGACTTATTACCTTTCATGACTGAAAATAACTGCTCGCACTGATAAGTGCTACCAAACATGGAAATAATTTCATATGCGAATATTCGAGTATTTTCAAACCTGGCTGGTAAAATATTTGTAAAATTCAGGCATGCCCACTTCAATGAATTTTGCTTTCAAATTTGAGTTGCATTGAATCTTGATCACCTCCATTTGCATATGGCTGGGTACTGAGTCAATACTTATTGAGAAAAATCGAAGAAAACAAAAAAAAAAAAAAAAAAAAATTGTCTTCGAGGGAACTAAAATCATTAAACCTCGTTTCAAATTCAGTTGTTAAATTTCCAATTTTTTCTGCGTATTTTTGATACGAACAAGTATCATCTAAACTTGATTTGTTCATGCTGCACGTCGAGAAGTGCGTCAAATCTTCATTTTTAAGTTGTTTTTCCCAAAGAACTAGTTGACATTTGAATGCTTTAATTATGTCAAACATGTTCGTAATGATATGATCTTTTCCTTGTAATGATAAATTTAAATCGGTTAAGTGTTTGGTTATATCAACCAAGAAAGATAAATCTTGTATCCATATTGGATCATAAAACAAACTTACGTCTTGATTTTTCGTTTTTAAAAACTGACATATTTCTTCTTTCAAATCCCAGAATTGTTTGAGAATCTTGGAGCAAGATAACCAACGTACCTCGGTATAGTAGGACAAACCCGAATATTCACTATCTAACTCACTTAAGAAAGCAGTGAATTGACGCTGATTTAAACCTCGAGATCTTATAAAATTTATAACTTTTTTTATATGTGACAAAACATTCTCCATATTTATTACTTTCGTGCATAGAACTTCTTGATGTATAATACAATGGATATGATGAATGTTTGAACCGTGAATTTCACTAAGTTTTTTTCTTAGTAATGCTACAAAGTCCTTGTTTTTCCCGGTCATTGATGGAGCACCATCTGTAGCTTCAGAATTTAATTTTGCTAAAGGTAGATTGTATTTCTGCAGAAGTCCAAAAACACAAGTAAATATATCTTCTCCTGTGGTAGTACCAGGCATCGGTATTAGTTCCAGTAATTCCTCAAAAATGTTAAAATTCTTGTCACAAGAACGAAGAAACACTGCTAAATGAGCTTTGCCACTAATGTCCGTGCTCTCATCACAGGTAATGGAGAAACTTTCGAAACTAGATGATTTTGCTTTGATCTGATCACTTAAATTCGCGGCTAAATCAGTAACTCTTTCCGCAACTGTATTTCGAGACAATGAAATTGATTGAAAAGCCTTCACATTTCCAGAACAAACAATTTCTCCAGCTTTCATTAGGCATTTCTTGATGAAATCACCATCAGTAAAAGGCTTCGAATGTTTAGCTATCAACTCGGACAAGACGTAGCTTGCATGTACCACCGCTTCACTTTCTTGCAATACTTTACTAAACATGGACTGTTGCTTTTTCACTCCTAACTTGAGCTCTTTCAACTCATTAATCCTTCGTAATTGTTATATTTCGATTTGTGTTATTCGTAATGACGTTTAATATTATATAACTTTGGTACATTAATAGTATTATTACATATCAAGCAGATTATTTTATCTTTTATTTCACAGCAAAAATATTCTAATTCCCATTTTACTTGGAATATTCTATGTTCGTCAGCGATTTTTCGTTTAATTTTACTACCACTTGGTTTTGATATAGACATACTGAATACAAAGGGCTGGAATAAACACGGTTAACGTTAAAAAGTTAACAAAAATCTATTCTTTCCACAAGAGATAAATCAAAATGCTGTAATATTTCTTCAAAAATATTCTAACAATATCACAAAATGTCAAACGTTTAGCAAAAATCAATTCAAAACAGAGAAACTAATTCTATCTCACAGCAAAATCGCTACAAATCAATCACAGCATTAAGTAAACAAACAGTTCGCTAGAACTACAGCTACTACTGAGATGAGTTGTTTGTTCTTGGCTTTTATAAGCTTTATAATTAATTTCTCGAATATACTGGAAACATCTATAAATATCTGGATTTTTGTGGATGGCAAATGCAATTACGAAATATTTATTTATTAGGTATTTTTCTATTTTTAACCTTCCAATGCAGCTGTCTTTTCAAAAATCGTCTGCGTTGCTAAGGCAACATGAAGCAAATCTAATTACAATTCTAAATAAAAAAAACTAACTAAATAAATAACTATGAAATCCGTAACAATATGAATTAAGTAATAATTAATAATAAAGCAAAGTGCATGCACATGCATGCACCAATATATCGTACAAAACTATGATTGGAAAACTGAGACCATGAGTTCGGCCACATTCGGCTATCGGGGGATGCGTACAAGTTCTGAGTGCACGTGTGCCCCAAAAGCCAAAGGTAGCTGAACGCAAGCTACTCACACGTATTTGTAATTTAAGTAGTGTGCGTGTCCGCTCACTGTGAGTAATCTAACAACACTGAATAAATTATTGTTAATTACTTAGCAGTAAACATTTCATTTTTTTCTTCGTCGATATGTTATTTTATTATTATATATTATTATTTGCCGATATATTGGCTGGGCCACAAAAATATTTGCTGTGGGCCGCGAGTTTGACATCCTTGGTGTACAGCACAAAATCAGCAATGTACTTCCTAACTGACATCCAACGCAGAAATAAACCCTTACAAATATTTTCTCATCTGTCAAATTTACCACAATCACGCAATCAATCATGTCATAATAGGGTTTCCATAACATTCAACTACTCAAATTACTATAAAATGAAACAACAATTTGGCAATAATCCAAGAAGATACTATAAAATGAAACAACAATTTGGCAATAATCCAAGGGGCACCCTAAAATATAGACTAACTGATAATTTTAATGGTTGGTGCAAAAATTCATTAGTATCAGTTCGCACCACCGGTTACAAAAATTTTACTAGTGATTCAGTCGACGAGAGTAAATGATAGAGTAAGGCAAGAGATCTAATAAATGAGTGTCTGTTTTATTTTACAGTTCACTAAATTTCATATTATCTATGAGAAAGAGAACCAATAAACATTTTGGTCCGTCGAGCCAGAGATAATTATAAAATGAGAAATGTCTTCAAAGTGTGTGTGGATTAGAAGGATGTGGCTACTTCTGGTTTCGAGAGAAGACTATTTAACAGTCAAGTAGGTGATAATTTACTGTTTGAATTATTTGAGATTTAATTTGAGCTTATATCTAAGCTCAAATTAAATCTCAAAGTGTAAAGTACTATTGTGCTATTGTACATATTTAAAAGTACTATTGTGAACTTTGTTGTATTTCTTAAAAATTTGAGTTGTATCAGAAATAAAAATGTTTAAAATTGCAATTAAAGAGGATTTAAGGCCTTTAAAATAGGAGTTGAACTAACAGATAAAATGACAGTTTTAGAATTAAACACAGCCATCAAAAGCAGTGATCCGAATAAATCTGATCCAGGCTTTGTGAATGAAATTGCAAACATGATTATTGAGAGGAGAAAATATGAGGAATCCAAACAGTTAGAGCTTGAAAAAATTAAGTTAGAGCATTCTAAAGTAGAGTTGGTTAAAATATGCACGGAAATAAAAGTAGATATTTCTTTCATTCACAGATCCAGGCTCTGTGAAAATAAAAGTAGATATTCCTAAAATTGAAAGCAACAACGAATCATTGGACAAACATAAAAAGCGCCTGTACTTTAACTACGAAAATACCTACAGTACCAGAAGGCTTGGGTTTTTCCTTTTCCTCCTTAGAGAGAACATTTGTTTCTAAAGAAATGCCGGAAAAATACAAAGCAGAAATTTTGTTGAATTTGTTAGGTGATAAGGCATTTAATATTATCACTTATATAGAGGAGAAAGATTTAATTAATTACATAAAAATAAAGGGAATAGTATTACGAGAATTTCAACCAACACCGTATTCATGTTTGGAGCAATTTAGGAAAGCATCCAGACTACAAAATGAAACTCATGTTCAGTTTGCTTCGCGTTTAACTACTAGTTGGAACTATTATTTAAAATTAAGAGAGACATAGAGGATTTTTAATCATTAAATCAATTTATAATACCTGACAAAATTTATCAAGCTTTCGATAAAGAAATAGCAATATTTTGAAAAAAAATCAAAGGGAGAAAGTATAAAATTAATTTTATAAAGAAAATTGATGCATATTCTAAGTAATAGCTCTTACCTGGTTCTTGATCTTCGGAGCTTCTAAAGAAGAGTAATTGAAAATTACTTAGCTTTTAATCCTTTAGCTTTTTGTATTTAGGTAATTAAAGCACAATGAGTATTATAACTAACTGGAATTTATGCTCTACATGAACCATACTAGATGCTGTTTTAATTGAACCTTTCCACTAACAGTGTTGAAATTTGTCCGATAAAATTATCTTCTTTGTTTTAAGAATCTTTGTAAACAGAAGTAAACACCTCATCTTCTCTGAGAACATAGAATATACTGATCAGATACCACACTATATACCTCCCTCAGAGAATGTACTCACCAGGACGATGCAGACAGCATGAGACAAGGTGGAAATACTATTTGACAGCTACCAAGAATACCAAGGCATTATTTTGCTGATTACATGTGCGTATAATACAGTAAGTTGCTGATTTTTGACGTTAATAAGGACCTAATTGAGGTGGTTCAGAGGTTAAGAATTAGCATCTCCAAAACAGTACTGCTCATTGGGCGGTCGTGAACTGTTATTAATACATACGAAAAGCAGAATAACTGTTAAACTTATAGTAAATAAGGCACTGGACATCAGTACCTGATCAATGAATGTTGTTTTTAGAGTGTCTTTCACTTTGATAAATGTAAATAGGCAACTGCCTGAGGCTCAGCTGATAAATAAATTCAGTACAAATCCATATACAAGTGCATACGAGAGCATGTTTTATCAGACTGTGTTCGATGTGAAATACTATAGCAGATGCCTCTTTCATGTGTTTCTGTTTACTCAGCATCATTGACATTTATGGTTACAGCTGGTATGTGAATACCATGACTGGACTATGCAATCAGTCGTCAGGTCGGATGAATCATACATTTTTTTTTAAAGATTATGTCAGAGGTTATGCCAAGGTGTGATCCAAGTGAACATTTTATCAACACATATTCTGTGGGATGTATACAAGACAATATTAGCAATAAACTTTGGGAGATGTTATGCCAAGGTGTGATCCAAATGAACATTTTATCAACACATATTCTGTAGGATGTATATAAGCCAATATTAGCAATACACTTTGGGAGATGTTTTTATGAGTGTTTCTATGACCAATCGCTGCCGTAGAACACAAAATGGCAGTTGCAAATTATGTGAACACTACTGCTGGCCAGTTACACTTTTTCATGGCTTCCATTTAAACTTTCCCCACTGGAAATGGATTCATCCAGCAGAATATCAATCCCACTGAACATATCTAAGATATGAACGACAAGCTGAGAACTCACTAACCACCTTCTCATAATATATGGGAATAGCATGACCCCTACTTACAAATGCGGTAAAATCTTCCTCCACAACATGGCAAGGACTTGCAAAATTAGCCATAGTGGATTGTAGCTGTTTTATGTGCAAAGCAGCATTATGAATTAGAATCTCCAAACACAGTATTAGGAGGATGGGCAAAATGTTTCTCCTGATCAATGTGTATAATTTAGCTTTCCTGCATAATTTAAGCAACACACAGTACATTTTCTGCCTTTCAGCAGCAGTGAAAATACAAAATAAAATTTAAAATAAGTCTCTTTTTATTTGATGAATTTTAATTTTTGACTCTCACTCTTAATGTTCCAAACATGTTATACAATACAAAGTCTTTAATCCGGACTTGTTGGACTTCGGCGATTCCAGATTACGGGTTTTTTCGGATTATAGATCATCAATTTAAATCTGGTAAGATGGCATGCAGAAATTATAAAATAAAAAACATGAAACCGTAATTTATGAAATAAAGAGCAATTATGATCTAAAGGGTATCAAAATTTACAAAAAAAAAAAAAAAAGCTTAATATTTATTTGTTTATTTTATTAAACATTTCTTTCAATGTAAGTTGTTTAAGTTGCTTCATTTTTTGTGCTAATACTTTCTCTTTAATTCTATAAACAGACATAATTTCTTGTTACAAAGTTCCGCTGTTCAAGTCCTGTAATTACTGTGCCGAGAATACCAAATAACTTGTCAATCGAAATTTTTTCATTTTCACTAACCTCTCTGTCACTTTCTTCATGCCTTTATCCATTTTTTGCAGCAATTCCACTTTTTGTTTGATGGACATTGAAACATGCTTTTGCTTTGTAGATCCTTTGGCAGCTCCAGAATCGGAAACTCTTTTTGACATAATCGAAAGTTTAAGCTTACTTTTTATAAAATTGCTCTAACAGTCTGCAAAAAATAATAAGCCGGATTCAGTTAGAAGATTACGGAACAACACAATCTGCAACATTAACTGAAATAGATAATTTTAGCCTAGCTTATACCATCCGTTATACATTAAACGAGCATGCATAAACATATTATGCGCTTGTGTAAACGCATATGCGCATGCGTAAAGGTTTTATGCGCTTGCGTAAACGCTATGAAAGTTTGTAGCTTTGAGGTCCGGATTCTAGATCATTCCGGATTAAAGTCTTTGTACTGTAGATGACAATTCTAGGTTTGTACTAGAAATAACCCTGAAGATTTTTTTTTTTTAAAATAAATAAAGACATCTAAACATCACATGAATTTTAGAAAAAAGAAGTTCCTTTTCCTACACATCTACATCATTTTACTATCACATGTAACTTATGAAATTACATAAAAATTAAGTTCCAATTTGTTTCCTAAAATAATATTTTTTCTTATACAAATTTTGTTTTCAAATAATTTCTTATGCCTTATAAATGATATTTTGTTTCTTTGTTTCAAATTTTGATATATTATAGATTAGACTTTTTTCTGTACTAATAAAAACATCTGGAAACTTTAATAACAAATAAATCACTGTGTCAGAATCCTGTTTGATTTATTTATGTAGCTGTTAACCTTTAAATATGAAAAACTGGCAAGTTCTCACTTGAAAATAGGGAATTTACAGAGGGTTCCATGATTCAGGCTATATTGAACTATTTATAATATGCTTCTTGAGTAAAATATATTAGCTGCCTTGATTGGTATATTGGTTAGTGTTGCTAGTTGAGGTATAGATGGGCTCAGGTTTGAATGCCATAGAAGGCATGAATGTTTGTAAGTGTATAGTGTCTATGCGGAATGGAGGCACTTAAAATACTGATAAGGAAAAAGTCCTTTTGAATTGTTTGGTGGTTAGGAAAGAGTGGTGCGAGACCATTGGATCCGTTCCTCTGCATGCTCTTATTAAAAACTGGGGTGAAGATGCATAGTTAATGCAGTGGGACTGCACCAGTACGATCAATGGTGAAATTCTCATCTTCTGGCCAGCAAAATAAATTAATATTAAATTAGGCTTCTAAATTTTATGTTCTTTGGCTAATTTCATTTCGTAATTATCTTTCATTATTAGACTGAAAAAATTCTGAGTACGGAAGGAAAGCTTATTAAAGCATATTTTTAAAATGATGAAAATAAAATTAATAATTAATGTGCATATTACCGCATAGATAAACTTAGTCCTGCACTATACATAGAAATGAAAGAAAATTATATGCAAATATTAGTAGATTAAACACGGTAAAGAAATTCTACACAGAAAGTTTTACAAATCTGACTGTTCAGATCAAAATGATTTAGTATGAAAAATTACTAAGGGTAAGGGAAATAAAATTTGCATAATTTAAGTTTCATTAATTTCATTTATCATTGGGAAACATTTTCTTTTATTTTCTAAATATCATATTATTGCATGAAAGATTACAAAAGCACAGAACAACATAAGAAACTACACAAATCTAGCTAAGAATTGCTCTTAAAAAAACTTAGCCGTTGAGAAGGTTAAGTAGAATGCAGAAAACAAGTAAATAAATTAAGTGTAAAAAAATTAAATGGTATAATAACAAGCTATAAAGAAAATATTTTAATAAACTTTATTTTATGTACACAACATTCCACAAAATTTCTTAGAATATGCTAAATGTCAACTACCAAATAAAACATTTGTTGAATTAAGACAGCTATCAGTATTTTCACAATTCTGATTAGTTGATATAGCATTTTCAAGAGAAATTAAATTATGTTTTGAATTAAGAGAAATTCCATGTGTATATTCAGAACCTTCATAAATAATCAATCCTAGAGCTATGGTAGCCACTAAAGCAGCAGCCTGTTCTGCATTTTTCTTGTTTTTTTCTCTAAAGTAAAAAATTAAAAATTAAAAAAAGTTGCATAGTTGAAAATAAAATTTTAATCATCTATGCATATGAAAAACCTCTGCAATAATATGAATTTCATTACATACATTACAAAAAATGTTCTGCAATATCTATTAATAAGATGGTGATTAATTGTTGAGCAACATTTACATATATATATATATAATGAAAATGTACTTTTCAGTAATTGAATTTTCAAACTCCTGCTATTAAACATGTTTTAAGCAGAACAAAGCATAGTATTGTTTAAAGCAAAAATTTTACTAGAAACCCATTATTTATATTAATATTTTACTTAATTTAATAAGTATTGCTCCCAATTAGTATTTATTTCACATTACTACAGAATAAATATATAAATAATAAAAAAAATAGAACTTGATAATTTTAGTTTATAAATATGATCATTTTCTCTAGTATTCAAAATTTAAATTGTATTTTAGAAAATCTGTACAATAAAAATATATAGAAGACATATAAATTTAAACAGACAAAATAAAATAAATGAGATAAAGGTTCTGTATATGTTTATTAGTAAGTGTGTAGGGGAGAAGAAACTGATACCTACAAACATCGGTTAGTGTATTTTTTCCCATTAATAGTTACGACAGACTGGAAACTTTTTTCATACTGCTCCTGAAAAAACACATAAAATTAATATGTGTAAATAAATAAATATCAGTGAACTAGAGCATCAATGACAAACCAGAAAATTAATTTTTAAGGGGGAGAAAAAAACTCGAAGAGATAGAAAAGAGGCAAGGGGGAAGAGGAGTCATATTATTGTGTTTTATAAAGACTGTTTTTAAGAAAATAATAACTGATAGTTTATGAATCATTTTATTTGATCTTTTCCAGGCATGATTTAATTTAACAATATATCAGCTTGATTTAATGGTTATGATGCCGCATTTAATGATTTTTCACACTCCTAAACTGTTTACAGTATGTGTTATACATTCTTGTTTTCAAAAATAGCAACATAAATAATTAAATGCTGAAGTTGCACCAAGGCAATTTGTTTCTTTCAAAGTTCAGAATTCAGCCTATATGTAAGCAGTTTTTTTTAAATTTTTCATTTCCTAAATTTCAAGTGCTTATGTTTGATTAAGATGTCTGAAAATCAAAAAATTAAAGCATTAAATTTACAGACACAATTAAAAGTTGCTGAAGATGCTGCAAAACAGTTTAGCACAAAGGAAGTAGGCAGAAATATGCAACAAAACAGTTGATTTACTCTATGAATGGTAAATTCATAGATGGTTGATTTACTCTATGACCTTTAAGTTGTTTCAGTAAAGGAAATGATTATCCAAAAGAGAAAATCGGAAGCAGATTTGATAGGATAAATATTTTAATAAGAAGTGAGTGTTTCTGCATTTAAATTATTGAGTAAAATATTAAATGTTCAGTTTTTATAATGTATTTTTGCTACGCTGCTTCCAAAAGTTAAACATGTGACAATAAAATCAACAAAACTGGAAAAGTAAAACTCTGATTAACACCAAATTGCACATGATGGTAGCAAATGTGTTTATGCATGAAAGAAAACAATCATTATGTACAATGATGAAAACAATATTTAAATTTTGCAAATTATATGATGACAACATATTTGGGTTATGAACAAATTAATGTTTAAGGTTTAAAACAAAACTTACATTAATAAAGTATGTGCAGACCATTACACATACTTCACAGCAATTGCTCATGCTTTCAATCAGGTGATGTACCATCACATAAGCTTGTAATGGATATTCTTCCATTAGGCAATTTCTAAATGTCAGAGACTAACTGGAAGAGGAAACATGTAGACTCGCAAAGATTTTTAATGGGATTAAAGTTAGAGGAATATGGTGGCCATTCCATACCAGAAAGGCCTTTACTCTCCAGGTAATCGTTAATGATGTCAGATTGATAGGAAAGGCAAGAAGAAAAATCAAAACCAGCTGCTGCAGTACAGATTCTCATAATTCTCATAATGTACAACTTCATTCTGATACCAGGCAATTGTCACAGAATCATCTTTAAGGATATGCAGCTGGGTGCAATAAACTATTGGAATTACAGCCTAAACTATGCTAATTCTATCTCTGAATATGTGATGTTTCATGATATTCTGGGCCTGATTCCATGTATTTTGTTCTCTCCAGACCCTTACACACTTATCACCTGAATCCAAGGCAAATCTGGACTTGCTTGTTAATGAGACATTGTAGCAATCTGAGACAGTCCAATTGAGGTGTAGCTGATGCAACTTTAATCTCGCTCTCTGGACACGGTGATTAGAGTAACACAAAAACCAACTACCTCCTATCCAAAGAACAGAAAGCAGCTGCCCTATGGCAGCTGTTCTTTGGATAGGAGGTAGTTGGTTATTTTAATGCTTTTCTTAGAAAGGGAGTCTAGGGCAGCAATCTCCAAACTTTTTTTATTGCATAGGTGAAAGATGAAATAATTATATGATGAAAATAATTATAAGTTGTACCCCATGAAATATAAAATAATATACAAAACAAAGTCCGAAATCCGGATACATCGGGACTTCGGCAATTTTGGATCTTTCTGGATATTAGATTATCAGTTTAAATTTAGTAAGATGGCATGTAGAAATTATAAAACTAAAATGAAATAATGAAGTATTTATGATCTAAACGGTATCAAAATTTACAAAAAAAAAAAAAAAAAAAAAAAAAAAGAAGAAGAAGAAGAAGAAGCTTAATATTTATTTGTTTACTTTATTAAACATTTCTTTCAACGTAAGTTGTTTAAGTTGCTCTGTCTTATTGTGCTAATACCCTCCCTTTAATAGTGTAGACAGACATAATTTCTTGTTTAGTTACATTGTTAAAGTCCTGCAAGTGCTGTTTCAAGAATTTTGACTAACTTGCCAATCAAAATTTTCTTGTTTTCAGTAACTTCTCTGTCACTTTCTGTACCATTGGTAGCGATATTTTCTGGATCTAGAACTATACTACAGATTTCACCATCTGTTAACTGATTGATGATTGAGAAGCATTATCATCACAACGAAAAACTTATCCGTAAAACTTATGTCCGCTTATACAGTACAAAATCCGTAATCCAGACTCGTCGGGATTTCGGCAATTCCGGATTAGGAGGGCATGCAAAAATTATACAATTAAAAATATGGAACTATAATTTATGCAATAAAGAGCAATTATTATCTAAAGGGTATCAAAATTTGTTGTTTAAGTTGCTTCGTTTTTTGTGTTAATACTTTCTCTTTAATTCTATAAAGAGACATAATTTCTTGTTCAGTTACAAAGTTCCACTGTAATTGCTGTGTTGAAAATACTGACTAACTTGTCAATCGAAATTTTTTCGTTTTCAATAACCTCTCTGTCACTTTCTTCACTATCGGAAGCCTGCATGGGTAAACGCTTTACTGGCTTTACGCGCATGTGTAAGTTTGTGGTTTTGAGGTCCAGATTATAGATCATTCCAGATAATGGATGTTCGGATTACAGACTTTGTACTGTATATAACAAAAAAGAAATAATTTTGAAATGCTTATGTTTCACTTCTTGCCCAGAAACTCGAGTATCAGACAATTGTTTATTAGATATAGGAACAAATTCAAAGGATAAATCATCAAATACATATTTGTCAGTGAATCGCCAAAATATATTCCTCCAAAATCCTAATTCGCACTCAAAATGGCAGTTGTAAAAAACAGACAGAAAAAAAAAAAAAAAAAAAAAAAAAAGGGTAAGTGTATTTTAACTAATCTATGTTAAAATACACTTACCCATTTTTGGAATATTTATCTATACTTCAGCAGTTACTACAAATATATTATTATAAATATTGACATATGCTCATAATATAAGCATACCGATCATAATAAACGCGAATATGAACTGACCACATGGAACAAGAATGCATATTATTAAAATCTTGATAAAAAAACTCAAACCTGTGTAGTATTTGGGTGGGAGGAAAGGAATACCAAATGTACCGGAATTTTCTACCGCTTTCGCAATTCTTTGACCAATAGAACAACCTGCAACTGTCTGCAATCTCGCACACACCAAAGTTTACGTTAATGCAGAGAAAGGGGGAAAAGCTATTTTCGGTAGCATGATTCACCATCTGACATTCCATATAAGGAAGAAAAGTTGTTTATTTAGTTATTTAGTCAACCCAGTACCATAGGTGGTTAATCAGCGCTCTTGATTTTGACTTGATTCCAAAAATTTTGTTAAGTGATCCCTTCGGGTCTCGCGCATCACATCCCATTACGGGACATTCAGCCAAGATGATAATGATTACAGCGACAATGCTGAATCAGAATATTCGACTTATTCGTTGCCGACTACCTCAAGGAAATTGGATTTTCTGAAAAGCCCTATCTCTGCAAGGCCAACCAAAGCCAAGAAGATAACCAAAAAGAAAAAAAACTAGTAACAGACCTTGTTATCCCATTTGAAGCTGAAACATCACATACCGATGGACTGAAGCCATATGATGAAAACTATCAAACTCTAATACAGCTAATTAACAAATACGAAATGGAGACGGTTATGGATATGATTAAAGGAGATAGCTACAGCAAAATATACTCTGCAGCTGAAGCCACTTCAAACTCTGAGAGGAAAAGAATTCGTGTTGACTCACTGCAAACTAAAGCCAACACTGAAAAAATACTGATGCCTCCAACAACTTCAATTAATGACACTTCTGAATGGAAATCACCCAAGAAAGTAGTAAAAAACTAAAGAAACACCCAAACTGATGGAAATAGTTCAAGAAAATCAATTTCACGCATTGCTAAAGCAACATCCAGGCAAAGATGATGAAGTGAAAAACGAAGTTCCCCTGCCCCACCCATTGTTTTCTCCCACAACGACGCTGATTGGTCAGATTTAGATGCACCCTTTCAGAAGCATTGTAAAGAGGAATACGAATCTTCATTGAAGGCTAAATCATTATATGTTTACACTAAAAGCTCTACGGATTACAGAACCTGTTGCAAAACTCTTTTAGCGCAAGGAATTCCTTTCCATTCTTTTATGCTCGACAGCTACAAACCACTAAGGGTCATTTTAAAGGGAGTACCAGCTTCAGTCAAGGAAAGTGCCATATATGACGACTTAATTAAAGGGAATTATCCAATTCTGAAGGTAAAGCAATTTACAAAAAAAAAAAAAAAAAAAAAAAAAAAGCGACCGGAAAATACACTGGTGTGCAAAACTTAAGCAACAATGCAAATTTTAATCAGATAACCATGCAGTTGCAGAAAAGGGGTTCTTGCTATCAGTGCAATGAAACGCAATTCAGTAGAAAGGTCATGCATATGCAAATGTCAGGAAAAAAAGCGTCACAGGCTACGTGATCATACGCAAAACGCGTGAGGTCAGCGCGCTCCACTCGAGACTTCCACAAAAGGAAGGACGGAGACGCAATTAAGAATATTTGCTGCAAGTACAAGTGAAATAACTTGTATGTTTTCACGATTTTTAATTGGGTTCTGAATAAGAAAATACTGCTTCCAGTGTTTACATTTACAAAGTTAACTGGTGTGCAAAACTTAAGCAACAATGCAAATTTTAACCAGATAACCATGCACTTGCAGAAAAGGGCTTCTTGCCATCGGTACAATGAACACGCAATTCGGTAAAAAGGTCATGCATATGCAAATATCCGAGAAAAAACATCACAGACTATATTGAACGACTGTTTTCGTGTAACATGTACAAGTAACATGTTACACGAAAATGATCGTACACAAAACGCATGCGCTCCACTCGAGACTACCATAAAAGGAAGGACGAAGACGTAATTAAAGACATTCGCTACAAGTACAGGTGAAATCTTTCGTGAAATATGGCTAGAAGAAATCATCTGGATGACTTCACGAGTGGAAGAATGATCGGAAAGCTGGAGGAGGGGTGTAGTGTGATCAATGTGGCTTAAGATTTCGAAGTCAACAAAAGTGTCGTTTTGCGGGCTTGGAATGCCTTCCAAACCGTAGGTACAGCTATTCGAAAGGTTGGTGGTGGTCGCTCCAGGACAACAACTGCAGCAGATAACCAATATATTGTCCTACAGGCGAAAAGAGCCCAAAACCAGTCAGCAAATTGCACAGCTCAGCAACTGTGTACAGCAACCGGCGACAATTGTCGTGGTTTACTGTGACCAGACACCTTCACAAAGATGGCCTATTCGCCGCCGTTTGAACGCTGCATCTCTTTGAAAGTTGGCCATCGGCGCCACCGTTTAGAGTGGTGCAAGGAGCACAAAAACTAGGCATCTCATCAATGGAGTCGTGTCCTCCTTACGGATGAGAGTCGTTTTAGTGTCCTAAGCGATCCTCAACGCCAACTTATTTGGAGAGAGGTAAGGACACGGTTTAATCTCAGTAGCATCACGGAAAGAGACCATTACGGTGTCCTGGAGATCTCCTCTGGGGAGGCATTATGCTGAACGGGCCGACAGAGCTCCACGTTTTCGACAGAAGCCGACAGTGTAACCGGAGATCGCTATTGTCAAGAGGTGAACCACCCCTCTGTGCGTCTGTTCTGAGGTGCAATTGGACCAGACTTCGTTTTTATGGATGACAATGCACAGCCCCACCGGACTCCTGCTGTTCAGAAGCTACTGAAAAGTGAAGATATCACTCGAATGGATTGGTCAGCATACTCCCCGATTTAAATCCCATAGAACATGCATTGGATGCTTTGGGGAGACGCCTTGAGGCACGATTACATCCTCCGGCGAACACTCAACAACTGAAACAGATGCTGATTGAGGAATGGGCACTCTCACCTCAAGATCTGTTGGACAATCTGGTGCTGAGTGTGAGGAGACGGTGAGAAGCAACCATTGCAGTAAGGGGAGGGCATATCCCATATTAAGGAACATCTGCTTGTTGTTCTTCCTCTTATACAGACAATCATGTGTAACCATACTATGAGTTCGATAAAGCCTGCTTTTGTTTAATTCCATACTGTATGCATTGTATTCATTTTTGCGCAATTATGCTTTCGTCATTGTTTAAAAACAAAATGCTGTCTTTTATTTCTGAATTTCATGTCTCTCAGATGATATCTCATGGATTTATGTCAAAAAGAACACCTGTTGCTTAAGTTTTGCACACCAGTGTATTATAAAACTGCCAATATTCCTTCTCGAATTGAAGAAAAATGGCGATGGACTAATCCACAATCTCTCTAACATGTTCAGTTTTAACTGTACCATTGAAAAATTCAATCTTCGCAGCCGCCCTTTGCAGCGCTATCGCTGCCAAGAGTATGGATACTCACAGATCTGTTGTAACAAGTCCAAGAGGTGCGTTAAATGCGGTTGACCACATTGCAGCAATTTATGCCAGATGCCAAAGGAATAAAAACCCAATATTTTTTGCAGTGGTCCATACGTTAGTAGTTACTACAAGAAACAGTTTGAAAACAAAAAAACAGGAAGCCAAGCCCAAACCTCTAGCACAAGAAATTCCTGACTTGAACAACTTTCCTCAGACACTAACGGAACCAAAAACAGCTGAAGTCCCAGCCCAGCAGAAACTTGCACCACAAAATCAGACGTACAGCTCAAAATTACAGCCACCACCAGAAGAGACTGAAGAAATACTGACTTGGCTCATACATCAAGCAATTTCTAACTACAGTCATTCAATTAGTCGGAAAAATACAAGCTGCAAAATGTCTCTCAGAGAAATTAAGAGTTGGTTTTCACGCTACAACGATGATCATGAAGTTTGCTGAAGAAAACTAGACGACTGCAAACCACTCCAACAGATGGCAGCCCATGAGACCTTCACTAAGCCTAAAATTCCTTTCCTGGCCAGCTTCCCAACCCTCCGACATATGGAGCCACAATATATCGCAGTTAAGCCTAACTTCCAATTCAGCGCCCACTTACGGGTACACCAATAATTGGCAGCACATCAGCACGAGCAGAACTACCATAATAATTGCTTTTTCTACAACTAGGACTAAAAAATTTTCCACTTTAAAATTATAAAGTGGATCTCTTTCCCCACTACAATGTACCCAGTAGGGTAACTAACTTAGGAGTCAAAGTCTTTTAGACTAAATACTCTTTCCTACCTCAATTCATGCCAATTCATATTTAATTTTGACTTTGGTACGTGAAAAAAATGAGTGTTCATTAAAAAAAGGGGGGGAACTAAAAACAAAAAAATAAGGGCTCTAAAGAACAAGTAAGCACCTATAAGAGCCTTTATATTTTATTTTCAAATGTAAGGACTTGTAAGCACTTGTATGGACCACTATAAACCCCATTAAAAATAAAATAAGGGACAGTGTTCACGAAACATGTCAAAGAATAAATTTATGTAAATAACACCATTACTTCTTCACTACTCTATCTTTAAACTGTTAAATACACACATATGAAAGATCAAAAACTAGTTTAGAAACTGAAGCGATTTTTTTTTGTTTCATTTTACTATAAGTCATATGATCAGAGTGTCCATATAAATAAAAAAGAAAAATAAATATAATTAAGGGGCAACAAAATTATAAATTTACCTCTGATCACATTAAGTTATTTGCTGAAAAATACAGTAATTGATTAAGCTTTGGTGCAAATGGGAGTAATTATTTCACAGAAACACCTTTTATGAAGGACTTTCAACAGAGAATTTATCTATATTTATGTAAAATATATTAAGAATATAACTAATAATTACCAAACCAGGAAAGAACATAATTTATATGCTGCTCTAGCTAATGATATGCATTTAATATTTGCAATTTTATATTAAGTTTTCTGACGAACATTACAATTTGCTTCCCCTAAGCAATTTTCAAAAATAATTTTACTTCATTTTTTTGTCTTCATGAAAAGACTTACAGACAGACTTTTAAGCTGTTTAAATTACTTTTTTTATTCAGTGTTTTTTTTTTTTTTTTGTCTATAATTTGGATTTATATATATATATATATATTGCATATTCATTAAATTCATATGAAAATCACAAAATAGATTCTGGCAATAAAGTTTAATAATTGTACGTTAACTTACTGTTTTGTAGATAGGTTGTCCAATTTTTTGACTTAGAGACCAATTCCACAATATGCTCTTTGGCAAATCATCCATATTAAATTTAGATCTGAAAATATTTTATTTTTAAATACACATTTGCATAACAAAGAAGAGAACATTCATTTTGAGCTGAAATATGAATTATGTTACAACACAAATATATCCTTCATTTAAAAACAAAAATTATTTGCATTAAGTTCAAAACGATCATTGCATTAAAAAAAAATGGACTAATACAGCTTTTATTATACAAATCCCCACTGCTAAGCATTAAAACATCTCAATATAAACACGTGTACAGAATATTTAGAAAAATTAAAATATTACAGGGTAACACTAATGGGGCATAACATATTAATTTTTAAAAATATTTAACCTATTTAAATTTGAATTGCAGATTAATATGTATCAGTAAAATGATTTTAAAAGGGACATCTTTAACCTTATTTAATTATTATAAATGGCACTTGAAATAACGAAATTTTCTGGAACTGTAAAATAATCTTTTTTACACATAAAAGCTTGACTACTGAGAAATGTCAAATATCAGATAAGTGAAAATTCTAGAAAGTAAAGTTTACACAAAGTGCAAAAACTAAACGAATGGAAGAAGAAATTTCCAATCTAAAATTAAAAACAGTTATCTCATTTTTAATCAGCTTAAATATCAAAAGCTTAAAATTATGTAAGATAAAAAAAAGACACAAAAGCTAATGCATTTTGTAGTTCTGTAGATGTTAAATATTTTGCATAATCGCCGTCAATAAAAAGAGGTGCTTTCCCTGGCAGCGGGGCAGTTCATTTTCAGTTTGAGGCAGAGTAGACCTGCCTGGGGAAGAAGCCAGGGGATGATAGTTTCCGGTCCCCGTCCTGTTCTGGTTCCAGTTTTGTTCCGGTTCCCGTCTTGTTTCGGTTCCAGTCCGGCCGTTTAAGTCCAAAATACGTAGGAGCTGAAGTCTGAATCCAGCGAAACTAAAATGGAGATATATGCCGAAAGGGCCAGATGGATTTTGTCCTTTTAAAGAAAGTGTTCTTCACCGTGCAGGAATAGCTGACAATTTAAAGCATTGCCTGGAAATGTTGAATGTTTCCACCTAAGATGTTAAGTTTTCGTTTATGATGTTAAGTTTTTCATCATTTTTGAAGTTCTAGTTGAATAAACTTTTAAGTTTTAGACAAGGTTTTGTGTTCTTCAGAAATTTTAGGTTCAAAGTCAGATATATCTCATAGAATTTAACGAGAAAAATCAACATTTGGCGTCCGCGACAGGATATTGTCTGCAAGGTAAGCGACTTTTTTATTTTGAATCATGGAAGCCTTAAAGTTAGCACGAACTCAATATAGAAGATTATTTAGTAAAGCGTGTAATGAATTTGACAATGAAGAAACTAAATTTAATCAGGAAGAAAAATAAATTAAAATAAAAGTTATTGCTGAGAAAGCTGAAATTTTGCTTGATACTGAAATGAAAATACGAAAATTAATGCTTAAAGAAATTACATATGAGACTTTACCTATTAAGGAAATAGATGAATCTGAATTATATTTTGATAGGTGGAGACTTATGGAAAGTAAACTAAAAGATCTCACTTTTGGTACCCCGAATGTAACTTTAATTGATCCGTCTTTTATTCAGAATAAAATGTTACGTTATTCGAAGATTAAATTGCTTATCTTTGATGGTAATGTGAAGAAATGGCTAGGATTTTGGGGGCAATTCCAAAAGATTGATAAAGATCCTACATTAGATAATAATGATAAATTTGCTTAATTGGCATAGGCTACGGAGAAGAACTCTCCTGCAGAGGAAATAGTTAAAAGCTTTCCGCCAACTGGCGATAGTTACAAGAGCGCAATTGAAGCATTGCAAACGCGTTTTGGTAACAAAGAATTACCAATTGAGATTTATATTCATGATTTATTAACCCTTGTTATTCAAAAACAAAGTACACACTCTTTATGGAAATTATATGATGAACTTGAATCTAATCTAAGAGCCTTGGAGATATTGGGAATAAATAGAGGCAAATATTGCACGATATTGTACCCATTGGTAGAATCAGCATTGCTGAATGAAGTCTTAAAAACGTGGGAGAGACTTAGGTTTTCGCGTAAAGGATCAGAAAGTTTAACTGGCGAAAACGGCGAGTTAAGAAAAGGGAATCTGACCTTGAGCGCCTTTTATGTTTCTTGCGCGGTGAAGTTGAAAGTGAGGAAAGAATTTCTTTAGCAGCTACATCTTTCAATGTTTTCGATCGATTGGCTCACGGTAATAAGAAAGGAAATTCAGGTTTAAAGATAAGAGAACCTCACTTAAAACCTACGGCAGCTGAACTGTTTACTTCTTCTCATGAAGCTAGAAAAGGCTGCATATTTTGTTCCAGTATAAATCCAGTATAAATTCCAGTATAAATGGTTCTGCAGAATGTTTTCAGGCCCGTAACTTATCGTTGTCGGAAAGAGAAGTTTTGCTCTTGTTACCTGTGTCTGAAATCTGGACATTCTGTCAGGAGGTGTAGATTAAAAACAGTTTGTTTTACATGTAGTAAAAGGCATCATATTTTTCTATGTAAAGGCCGTTCACAAATGAGTGAGACAAGGGCAACAGAACAGCCTCCAAATCAGGCTGAAACACTCGCCAACATTTCTTCAAGGTCTCCTAAAGTTTTGCTGCAAACAATAAGAGTAATAATTAAAGGAGATAAAAAATCTCATTCGGCTCGAGCTATAATTGATACTGGTTCTCAAAGGTCGTATATTCTGTAAAGCACAGCTCAAGATATGGGTTATAGGTATACGGTAAAGGAATACTTTAGCTATGCATTATTTGGCAGTACAACGACCAGTGTGTGTGAACATAAAGTTTACAAAATTCATTTATCTAATACGTCTGGCTCGTACAGCTGTAATTTTGATACATTAAGTCAGCCTGTTATTTGTAATAATATACCTTCTATTGGACAAGGAATATAGCTTAATGAGCTTGCTGACTGTGGAATAAGTTTAACAGATCATTTAAAAGGACCTATAGAAATTTTAATAGGAGCCGATGTTGCAGGACGATTATTAACAGGAAATCGTAAACAAATTTCAAACGGTCTTGTAGCTATTGAGACAAAGTTAGGATGGACGGTTATGGGAAAAACCGGGGAGTTGAATAGAGAAGGTTCAACATTCTTAGTTACTTCAATGTTGAATAAAGAGGCTTGTATTTCTGATTTATGGGCCCTTGACTCGCTTGGTATTACGGACCCATCCGAACAAAAGAGTAAATTGAAATTGTATGAGGCTACCAGGCAACATTTTCTTGATACTGTAAAAATAGAAGATAACCGCTTTGTAGTGTTTTTGCAATGGTTGGAAGGGCACCCTACCCTGTCGGATAATTTTGAGTTATCGCTTAAAAGGTTGCACGGTACGATTAGGCAACTTGAACTGGATAATCTTCGCCAAGAGTATGAAAATATATTCCAAGAATGGCTCAAAGAGGGCATAATAGAGGAAGTACCCGTAAATGAATTAGATTTACCCCATCATTATTTGCCACTTAGACATGTTGTTAAGAAACATAGTACTACGAAGTTACGGCCAGTATTTGAAGCTTCGTCTAAAGCAAAGGGTTCTCCGAGTCTCAACGATTGTCTTGAAAAAGGATTAAACCTTATTGCATCTCGTCTTGCTGCAGACGTTCTAAAAGACTTTGAGGCCAGAAGTACATTTTTCTGGACAGATTCAACTACTGTCCTTGCATGGATAAAAAGGAAAGAACTATGGGGGACATTTGTACAAAATAGAGTACAGGAAATAAGGCTTTTGACATGTGTGGAGGATTGGAGGCATATACCTGGTCACCTTAACCCTGCAGATCTTCCAAGTAGAGGGTGTTCAGTTCGCCAACTCTCCCGGTAAAAATGGTGGGAGGGTCCGAGCTGGCTTTTAAAATCCCAAGATAATTGGCCGAGTGCTGAATTCATAACTGATGAAGCGGAAATAGCCAGCAAGAAAAAAAAAAGGCAGTGGTTTCATCTCTAGTGTCTACTGAAAGGTTTAGTTTGAGTGAGCGATTTTCTAGCTATCGAAAAACAGTTAAAGTTGTTGGTTGGATTCAACGATTTTTCTTTAATTGCAGAAATAAGAAAAAAAGGAAAGGTGAACTCACTGTTGATGAAATTGATTTTGCAGAAAAGGTTGTTATTCGCTTGATTCAATCGGAATTGTTTCAGGATATAGAAGACGCATGCTTACGAACTCTTAGTCCATTTTATGATGCGGGAATTCTAAGAATTAAAACTGGTGCGTTTCGAAAAGAGGACATGTTAGAGTTTAGAACACCTATAATATTACCAGGAGAACATCTGTTAGTTAGAAATTTAATTATGGAAGAACATAAAAAGAAAGGACATGCAGGTGTACAATATATACTGAATACCTTAAGGGAAAGGTTTTGGTTGTTATCTGGCAGAAGAACTGTGTGTTCTGTTTTGAGTAAATGCATTACTTGCAAGAGATATTCTGCTGTACCTGTTGACCACATATCAGCCCCACCGCCAATAGAGCGAGTAAACGATTCAGCAGTATTTCATGTCACGGGTATAGACCTTTGTGGTCCTTTATTGTTGAGAAACAAAGAAAAGGCATGTATTTGTGTTTTTACATGCGCCGTTTATGGAGCGGTCCATTTGGAATTGCTGACTTCTCTATCTACAGAAGTGTTTCTCCAGGCTTTTCATTGGTTCATGTCGCAAAGAGAGAGTAAACCCACAACTGTGTACAGTGATAATGAAACTAATTTTGTAGGAGCTTCAAATGCATTCAAATTAATAGATTTTGAACAAATTAATCGGCAGGCAGCCAATCAGCGAATAACATGAAGTTTATTCCCCCTGGTGCTCCACGGTGCGGTGGTTGGTGGGAACGTCTTATCGGAATGATGAAGCAAGTACTTAAAAAAGTTCTTAAACATGCTTGTTTAAATTATGAAGAAATGTAGACGATACTGTGTGACTGTGAAGCGATTCTTAATGACCGACCGTTGACAGTAATTCCTTCCGATCCTGAATTTAAAGATTAGTAGAATAGTAGTTTAGAACTAGTAGTTTGCGGGATATAAAATACGGTATTAAATCAAGTAATTTACAAAAAAGATTTCAGTATATTCAAACTGTATGAGAAGCATTTAAAAATAGGTTTCGTAAAGAATATTTGGGAATTCTCAAGGTTTCGCATAAAAGAGCTGAAAGGAAAGTTACTATTAAATTGGATGATATTGTTTTGATCGGTAGTAGAGACAAAAGACTTTTTTGGCAACTTGGTCGTGTCATAATGAACTACTTCCAGGACCTGATGGAATAAATCGGCTTGTATGAGTAAAGACCCGAAATGGAATTTTGCTTAGAGCAGTTCGAACTTTGTATCCTTTAGAGGTAACGCAAAATGATGTACCCGTGAAGCTGTAGAATGAAAAACAAGATTTGTTGTCTGAACTTAAACTCAGCATAGATGATAAATCTATGAAACTTGTAACACGATCTGGTAGAACTGTAACTCCGCCAGACATACTGGCATATTAAGGCTCTTTAGCATTGTTTTACTTTGTTGTGAAAGTTCACTTTTTTTTTTTTTTCCTTAGGTGGAAAGATGTTAAATATTTTGAATAATCGCCTGTAGTAACGGCAACCACCATCAATAATAGGAGGTGCTTTCCTTGGTAGCAGGGCAGTTCATTTTCAGTTTGAGCCAGAGTAGACCTGCCCGGGGATGATAGTTTCCGGTCCCCGTCCTGTTTCGGTTCTAGTCCTGTTCTGGTTCCAGTCTTGTTCCAGTTCCTGTCCTGTTCAGGTTCCCGTCTTGTTCTGGTTCCAGTCCTGTTCCGGTCCTGTTCCAGTTCCAGTCCGGCCGTTTAAGTCCAAAATATGTAGGAGCTGAAAACTGAATCCAGCGAAACTAAAATGGAGATATATGCCAAAAGGGCCAGATGGATTTTGTCCTTTAAAAGAAAGTGTTTTTCACTGTGCCGGAATAGTTGACAGTTTAAAGCATTGCCTGGAAATGTTGAATGTTTCCAAATAAGATGTTAAGTTTTTCATCATTTTTGAAGTTCTAGTTGGATAAACCTTTAAGTTTTAGACAAGGTTTTGTGTTCTTCAGAAATTTTAGGTTCGAAGTCAGATATATCACATAGAATTTAACGGGAAAAATGAACAGTAATGGTTTAGGGCTATTTGAATTAAAGAATAACTAATTTGTTATTCACATAAACCCAGAACCAGCACCAGGGCTCATATTGTTGACTTTAGTTAAAATATCTTTTCCAATCATGAAAACCCATCGAATCACAAAAGTTGGCACAGATGCTGTCAAAACTCCCACCAAACATTCTGGCAGAAATTTAAAGAAAAAAATTTTGTTTACTTAGATAATCAAAAGATATAAGTTATGGATATAGCATATGAAAGACTTAAAATACTTATTTAAATCAATCATTCTTTATTCAATTGGATAATCAAGAATATAAGTTATGAATACAGAATATGAAAGACTTAAACTTTTATTATAAATTTTCACACTGTATCACCATTCATTTACCCATTTTTAAATAAAAGCGCATATGCACACATTTCTTGTTGCCAGGATGCAATCACTTCGAAAATACTTCCTGTGGCACTCCCCCCCAAAAAAAATACAACGTGAGTGATAAACAGCAATTAACTTGTATTCTCTTTCATAAAAATGAAACCGGCTTATTGACAAATGAATGGGTTTGCATGAATCTACTGTGAAGATCTTAGAATGTACTGTGATATCAAGCTCATCCAATTACTAGCACTAAATCATATTGTTTGGCTACAGTGTCTTCTACCTGCTCATTTACTATTTCAAAAAGAGGAAGTTTATAAAATGCTGGATGCAATCAGAATCATTAATAAAAGGTACCTCGTTTCAAAGGGGTTTCTGTTCTGGTATGAAAAAGGTGCCATTGCATTCGAAAATCAGTCATCCCGGGCAAACTTGACAAAGATCATCTATGTGACCTTATCACACTGTGCTTAGAAATGGCCACGTCTGGAAGTTCCTGGTTTCTGTAACTATCTCTCTAGTTACACACCTTAAATACTACATATATACAGTACAATGTCCGAAATCTGGACGTCCATTATTCAGAATGATCTAAAATCCGGACCTCAAAAACCATTAACAACGTTTTCTGATTCCCTCTCCGTGCATAATAAAACATGTGGAAAGTCCCGATTCTTAGTTTCGCTTCGACACTAAATAAAATACCTTATTATTGGAGAAACAATCATTTTAGCATAAATTTGTATGATCAGTAATTTGGTTCCATTGCTGCGTATCTGCTTGGCATACACTCAAACTGAAACATTCCACAGATACATCATTGATCTGATGCCAACCTGGTGAATCATTATTTATTACACTTTCCTTTCATCACCGCATGTTTATCAAAACATGACAGATTGAGTTATGACTCATGTAGAGACAATAAGTGTTTTCGTATAATAGAATTGGACTATGAGCTTCTATAATTCTGTTTAAGTTTTGTTTTTGTCTTTCCATGAGGAAAAGATGGCTGTTTGTTGACTTCTGCAAGTTTTCCTTATGCAAATTTTGATTGGAGGTCAATCGGTGGTAAGCTAACGTGGTTGCCGCTAATTGGTTGATGACATCAAGATCAGTGGATTGGCTGAGTATGGATATATGTACGCTGGTAGCGGCGAATGTGTGTGTTTTCTGAATGCCCCACAGCACGCCAGCGCTCAGAATTCTGGAAGTCATAGAAACACGTATATCTTGAAAACAAATTGTACGAAAGTTTTAAACACCTTCTATCAGCACTTGCAATCAACTTCTGTAACCCTTCATAAAGCTGGCTTCTTATAAGACTGCGTTTTTTGCATATTTCTTGACATGAAAGCGTGATTGGCTGTTACCTAACATATTTGCATACTTTCATCTACCTCTGCAGCGAATTGCATCCTCTTCAATTCTGATTGGCTTCCGGAAATTTTCCTCTCCATGCTTAACTTTTGGAAGTGAGTGTACTATTAGTTCAAATGCAGGGAAAGAGAAAATGACACTAAATCTAAGAAAAAATGGGGAACATGAGAATAGGACCTTGTTTCAGATGTCGTAAATTTGGACACATAATTGCTCAATGCAAAGAAAATGTAAGTAAAAATCAGAAGTTTAAAATAGACAGTTTAAAGATAAAGAATTAATGTTAGTAGAAAATTATATAACAACTACAGATAAAGGGGGTAACGCATATAAATTTAATTTGGTCATAGATACTGAAGCTGCAACTCATTTCTGTAATAATAGAAATTTAATGATAAATTTTGAAGAAATAAAGGATATATGTATGTCTTTAGCTGTAGGAAATTGTGAAAGTAAAGTACTAGGAAAGGGTAAAAATCAAATTTGCAGTAAAAGTAGGCAATCGAATAAATTGGATTGAATTTGGTGGATTCTGTAGAAATTCTGCAGAAATTGTTATCCCACAAAATTTTAAACAAGCACGAAAATCAGTAAATGCTGAAGAATGGGATAAGGCCATGAAAGAAGAAAGTGACACAATGAAGAAAAGAAAGGTTTGGGAATTGGTCGAAAAGCCAGAAAATAAAACTATGATAGGAAACAAATGGGTCTATACTCTAAAAAGAAATGAAAAGAATCAAGTGGTTAGATACAAAGCACGTTTAGTAGCACAAGGACTCAGGCAGAAAAGAGGTGAAGACTTTGATGACATTTACAGCCCTGTAGTAAATTTTTCAATCATAAGACTATTTTTCACTATATTGGTATGTTTATATGGATGAACTAATTGTCAGTTAGATGTAAAGAATGCATGTTTATATGCAAAGCTAAATGAGAAAATATATATGACCCAACCAGAGGGATTTATTGAAAAGGAAAATAAAGTGTGATTATTACACAAGGCCATTTACGGTCTACATCAAAGCGGCCGTGAATGGTTTTGCGAATTTGAAAGTACTTTAGAAAATCTACATTTTTTGCCTTTTCAGCAGATATTGAAAAGGCATTCCTTCAAATATCAATCGCAGAAGAAGACAGAGATTATCTGAGATTTCTCTATTTTAAAAACCTTGATAGAAAAGAGAGTGTAATTTCTTACAAATGAGAAGAGCAACCTTTGGTGTAACTTGTAGCCTTTCATCCTTGCCTGCACAATGAAACATCATATTGATTAGTACAAGAATTCCAACTTTAAGACTTTTGAAATGCTTAACTCAAATCTTTACATGGATGACCTATTTTCTGGAGCAACAACTGTTGAAGAAGCGCTTAATCTATCAAATGAATCTGTTAAAATTCTTGCTGAAGAAGGTCTAAATCTAAGAAAATTCGAAACCAATTCCCTAGAGCTTAAACAGAATTGGCTTGAGGAAAAATTAGTCTCTCTGGATGACACTCCATGTACATCCTTAAAGGTACTAGGTTCAATATGGAACAATGATGAAGATGTCTTAGGACTAGAATTAACACCTTTGCTGTCCTCTATAAACACTGACTGTACCAAACGTAATGTATTAAAAATAGCAGCCAAAATTTTTTACCCATCTGGATTTATCGCACTCTTTGTAATTCGAATAAAATTTTTATTGCAACAGCTATGGCTTCAAGGGGTAGCTTGGGATGAGGTTTTTTTTCCGGAGAACTTGAAAATGACTGTAAAATATGGCTCTCTGAAATAAAAGAACTTAAAATGTTGAAAATTTCCAGATATTATTTTCATGTACCAAATTTAGACAGAGACACTGTTCAGTTACACATTTTTAGTGACGCTAATCCGAATGCATATGGCTCAGTCACATCCTTGAGATATAGAACTGATGAAGATAAATTTGAAACTACATTTGTTTTGACAAAATCACATGTTGCAACATTAAAGAAGTTAACACTTGAATTGATGGGAGCACTGGTGGGTGCTAGAGTTGCCAACCACCTAAAAAATATTCTACATATTTCAAATGTCATTTTATGGTCAGATTCGGAAATAGTTCTACATTGGATTAAAAGTACAGCTAAGAGATGGAAACCTTTCATTGCTAATAGAATTTCAGAAATACATGAAATTTCAGATCCTTGTTCATGGAGACATTGCAAAGGAAAACTCAACCATGCAGATCTAATAACAAAGGATTGTTCTACATAAGAACTGAAGAATTCTGCGAAATGGTGGCATGGCCCTGCATTCCTTTCGTTACCTGAAAGTCAATGGCCAAAACCTAAACTATCAACACCAAAATTATATAATTTATCAGAAGAATCTCGAAAATCGGAAGCTATCCTAGCGTGTGTGATCAAAACTGAAAAAGTTCCACTCATGAATTTGACGAAATTTAGTTCCTTGAAAAAACTTTATGTGACTGCTTGGATTTTCAGATTTATATCAAATTTAAAAGTAAAAAGGGAAAATAGAAATTTTCAGCAGAAGAAATCAGTAAATCTGAAAGATTTTGATTAAAACAAGCTCAAGAAGATAGTTTCCCTGAAGTTATAGAGTCCCTAAGAAAAAACAAGCATATTCCAAAAGATTTAAAATTGTTCGAATTAAATCCCATATTATCAGATGAAGGTCTACTTTTTGGTACGAGGTTGGTTACAAAAGTCAAACCTACTATTTAACAACAAACATCCAATAGTAATCTCTTCAAAGCATAAATTAAGTGAATTAGTAGTACAAGACGCGGATGAAAAGGTTTATAATGCAGGAGGTATCTGATACTCTAGTGCATATATGTGAAAAATTCTGACTCTTAAGAGGAAAACAATATGTCTAATCAATCCTGAGTAAATGCATAATATGCAAAAAATATAATGTACGTCCTGGACAACAAGTCACTGCACCTCTTCCAGCAGATACAGTTAATGAATCTCCGCCTTTCGCAATTTGTGGACTCGATTTTGCAGGTCCCTTATATGTAAAGGAAAATGACAACAAATACTACATTTTATTGTTTACTTGCGCCACTACAAGAGCTATTCACCTGGAGCTCGTAAAAGGCATGAGAACTGAAGAATTTTTACTTGCATTCCGCAGGTTCGTATCCCGAAGAGGTTTGTGTTCCACTGTGTACTTGGACAATGCTAGAACATTTAAAAGAGCTGAACTTGAATTAAAGCAAATGTGGAAAGTGATTAACCACCATGAAGTTAAAAAATTTTATGCTTCGCATGGAATCACATGGATACATTGTAGAACATGCTGTCTGGTGGGGCGGTTTTCATGAATGTTTAGTTCGCAGTGTGAAAACTAGTTTAGGAAAGAACATTGGGAAATCATCTTTGACTCAAAGTGAATTAGAAGCAATGATAAACAATTGCTTGAAATAGAAGCGATGATAAACTCGCACCCATTAACATATGTCTTTTCTGATCTTGAAGAGCCCTCCGCACTTACTCCAGCCTACCTGTTGATTGGTAAATGACTCTTGAGTTTGCCAGCTGTAAGGAGGAATGACTTGAATTTACCAGGTTCTAGAGAAGTAATGTTAAAACGTTTCTGTACATGAGAAAATCTAATAAATCACTTTTGGAACAGATGGATAAAAGAATATCTCCCGTGCTTGAGATCTGCTCATTATACCGGTCAGAAGAAACGATTTTCATTCAAAGTAAATAATATAGTGCTTGTTCATGATGAAAACTTACCTAGAAGCTGGTGGAAATTAGGAAGAATAACCAAAACTTTTATTAGTAAAGATGGAATGATCAGATCGTGTGAAGTGAAAACTGGTAATTCGGTAATCAAACGTCCAGTGCAGCTATTGTACAATTTCGAAATTTATGATATTGGTAATTGCAATAATCAGTGACTGGTCAAAAAATAGACTGAATGATTGTTAAACTGATAAAAAAACTATTCTGTTTCATAATATTTTCATTTATTCATTTTATTGTTTTCCTTGGTTTAATGATTTGTGGTGATCTTGAGAAATGTTAATTTAAATGTTTTTTTTTGTTTGTTTTTTCTATAGTTTCAGAAAAATTTTGTCTTGTTATGAAGAAATTATTGATATAATGTGACCTGCATATGTAAGTAATTTTTATTTGTTTCTTATTGTTATAGCAATATTGTAATGGTTAGTTAAATTTGTGATGAACCTATTTACTTCTTTTTCCCTCCGATGGAGCCAATTTTTCTGTTATTATTTATCATCTGTCGCCAACTGGGTCACGTGACTGGCGGTAGAGAAAGAATGTAATAGTTTTAGCTTGAGTTAGATGCTTGAAATGATCTATTCTTGGCCACATAGCGGTAATCAACAATTATAATAATTGTTCTTGATAAACTAATCTTGGCCCTATGATGAGGAAATTTATATTATATGTAAATTTTGTGTTTTGAATAATGTAAATAATGTACATAGGCTCTTTATTAAATATTTTTGTGTTTCAATTGGAAGTTCTTATTTTCAAGTTGAGTCTTAACGTGAAAATGTCTTAACGTTGAGTCTTAACGTGAAAATTATTTTTCTGCAAAAGCCACAGAGGAAGAAGTCTAATGGGATATGAAGACTTCCTGCAAGCCATGTTGATAGGTCCATTTCTACCTATTTGCCATCTTATAAATCAATGATTTAATTTCTTTTACATGTGATTTGCAAAGAAGATTCAGCTCCGCCTAGTTCAAAGATCTGTAATTCAACATTTCCTATTTTCATTTACTCATTTGTAGGAACAAAAAGGTCTGTAATAAGTAATATATACTGCAGTTGATATTAGTTTCAACAAAGATAAAAAGATTTATCTTTTTCCTTATTAAGCTGAATTTGATACTGAAAACTGGACAACTCAAATGTGTCACATGCAGATTTTCATAGCTTTAAATTTAACAACTGCAGTATTTTCAACCATTTGCACAGACTGTGGCTTCCACTGTAGCAAGTCTAATAGTGTACGAAATCCTATGCTCCTTGTCTTGCTGTTCGATCAACTGCATCAGTAGAATTTTACAGAAATGCAACTTAAAATTCTTATGCATGCCTACCTACATAGCTGTTTATGCCAACCTAACTACTGCCTACAGTGGGAAATGAGCTTTTAAAAACCATAAATAATCTGGTAAATTTTTAAGCCATTATTTATGGTATTAAAAACCATAAATAATGGCTAGTGTTTATTGTCCACTAGTGGCTTGCATACACAGTAAAACACATGTACATAAACTTTTGAAGTGTCCAAATTATAATTTATATTCAATCCATTTCACATATTTCAGAAAAAGCTTTTGAAGTGCCTGAATTATAATTAAGCAAAACATATTTAATTCATTTCACATAATACATATTTCATACAGACTTCATAAAACACAAGCATTTTTGGAGACTACAAATTTAAGGTATGAACAATCGAGCTTAATTATCCTTTTGGAATTTTACCAAAATGGCTAATCCACATGCAGAAAGTTCTATTTTATATAAAAAAAATCTCTGCTAATCTTTATATAAAAAAGCTAGCTACTTTCTCATTACCTGCACACCCACTGAAAGTAGCAGAAAAAACATCGATAGGGCAATACATCATGCTGCCAAAAAATATTTATGTGGCAACTCATATCCCTTCAGATGGCTTTCCACTTGTCTGGGCAGTATGCCCAGTGTGACTGCAGATTATGATTCCTCTCATGCAAATTTTAGCATTTTAGAATAGTGGTGAACTGCATACCGCAGTTTTCATTGCCTTCAGGAAAATCTAAAATTCTCTGCATACGTAATTCTCTGCATACGTAAATTGTAATATGCCTAATTTAAATAAATACCTTTTTGGAAGAGAAGGTTGCTGTGTACATGGAGAGAACATCAGTGCAATAAAACAAGAAGTGTATAACATCCTGCATGGAAAAAGAAAATTGCAAGAAAATATGTAGCCCTGATCATTGAAAGAGATGTAAAGATACCCAAACAAATGCTTCTCTATGAAGTTACTAATAAGTATACTGCTTTTCTGTGGGGGTGCAGATAACGAGAAAGTATCAAAAGTAATTCATATTGTTATAATTTAAAATCATACTATTGAGAAAAAATGTTACCTTTGGAATTTCACATCCATTTCATGAATGTCATTATCAGCCACACGTCTCCTTTTTAAGGATGCTTGTAGTTCAATATCTCTTTCATGCAAATGTCTTAGTTTTTCAGCTTTCGAACGATGCTCTGCTACTTTTCTTTTTAAATAATCACTTAAATTCCACAGCTCGCTGTTCAAAAGTCACATTTAATGCAAGGAAGATCATTTTACATTATTAAAAATCAAAACTAATAAAATGCAATAGGTCTCCTAATACTTATAAAATAGCTAAAGACACTCCAAATAATTTAATTAAGATTTTGGTTTCAAAACATTTATTCAGATAAATATTTATTGATTATACTAAGTGTGAAATTTCATCAAAATTTATTATTTAGCATAATTTAAAAATTTGATAACACTGTTGGTATTTACTGAATGAAAAGCATTGGTTTGCAACTTAAAAGGTTCATTCAAGAATTTTAAAAAAGAACCATACGTGCCTTCAAATATTGCAACTACATGTATTTGACATATGATGATTATTCAGTATTCGTACCTTGAATAGACACCCAGAAAACGTCTCACTTAATAATTAACCCATTATTTAATACAGTCAAAAGTCGTTAATTCGGACACCCATAATTCGGAATGATCTATAATCCGGACCTCAAAACTAAAAACTTTCTGCGCATGCGCCGCGTTGACACATGCGCATAGGCGTTTACGCGTGCGCGTAAGACCTTTTACGACTGCGCATATGAGTGTGCGCAAGTGCAGAATACGTTTTCGCGTGCGCGTTTTATGTATAATGGACGTATAAGCTAAAATTATCTAATTATCTATTTCAGTTAATGTTGATGATTGCGTGGTTCCTTAATTTTCGAATTGGATCCGGCTTATTATTTTTTGCAGACTGTAAAACCAATTTTATAAAAGTAAGCTTAAACTTTCGATTATATCAAATAGAATTTCCGATATATATTCGTTAATATGTAAAGGATCTAAAGCGAAAGTATGTTTTGAAATCCGAAATCTGTTTATCAATTTCACGCTGCTCGGCGGGGGGGATCGCCGAGGCGGGCGCGTAATGATTTGGAAGTTGATCTGTCAACGCTATCCTTATCTTCAGCGCAGATGTTTTTATTTTATTTGGCTTATAATTCCTTACCAAATGTAGTATTTCATCTCGATATGCTCCGTCTTTGATATGATTTAAAACAAGTTCCTCGTCATTATAATTCGCTTCCGATAGGGAAGAAAAGTGACAGAGGTTATTGAAAACAAAAAAATTTCGATTGACAAATTAGTCGGTGTTCTTGACACAGCAATTATAGGACTTGAACAGCGGAACTTTGTAACTGAAGAAGAAATTATGTCTGTTTAATAGAATTAAAGAGAAAGTATTATCACATGAAACGAAGCAAAACTTAAACAACTTACATTGAAAGAAATGTTTAATAAAGTAAACAAATAAATATTAAGCTCTTTCTTTATGCAAATTTTGATACCCTTTAGATCATAATTGTTCTTTATTTCATAAATTACGGTTTCATATTTTTAATTTTAGAATTTCTGCATGCCATTTTACGAGATTTAAACTGATGATCTATAATCCGGAAAAATCGATAATCCGGAATCGCCGAAGTCCGGACGAGTCCGGATTAACGACTTTTGACTGTATGTGTTAAGCAAAACCATATTAAGGAAATATAATAAAAAATTACAGCAGCAATTATGATAACAGTTTCATCAAAGGGAGAAAAAAGTCATTATATAATTTTTTTATATAATATAAATTTTTTAATATAATTTAAACATATTATATAATTTCTTGGCAAGATTTTTGAAATTTTCAGAATTTATACAAACAATTTAGCAAAAAAACTTTACAACCAAAGATTCATACCTTTAAATAAGGTGCTGAGGATTTATACCTAACATTTCAAAAATAAATAAGTATAACAAAAATCAACCATATACAAAGCTATGATACAAACAACTGTTAGTATCTAAATCAGCACATTAATAAACATATTAAAAATTCAAACATATATCTATAAATCAGTCAAATTATGGCAATATAAACAATGCTACTATGAAGTGTATCCAAAAAGCCAGTTTCTCTTATATACACAATGGAAGGCCATACTTTTGCAGAAGGGCAGTGCAGTGCATGCATGAGTTAGGATCATGACATGGAAAGCAAGTGAGCAAGGTAGTACAGTACAAAGTCCGTAATCCAGACTCGTCGGGACTTCAGCGATTCCGGATTATGGTTTTTTCCGGATTATAGATCATCACTTTAAATCTGGTAAGATGGCATGCAGAAATTATAGAATTAAAAATATGAAACCGTAATTTATGAAATAAAGAGCAATTATGATCTCAAGGGTATCAAAATTTACCAAAAAAACCTTAATATTTATTTGTTTACTTTATTAAACATTTCTTTCAATGTATGTTGTTTAAGTTGCTTCGTTTTTTGTGCTAATACTTTCTCTTTAATTCTATAAACAGACATAATTTCTGGTTCAGTTACAAAGTTCCACTGTTCAAGTCCTGTAATTGCTGTGTCGAGAATACCGACTAACTTGTCAATCAAAATTTTTTCATTCCTCTCTGTCACTTCCTTCACTATCGGAAGTGGTATTTTCTGATCTAGAAACATACTACAGATTTTACCATCCGTTAATTAATTAATGATTGGGGCATTGTCGTCGTAATGAAAAACTTCTCTTATATCATCTTCATTTATTACTGCTTCTCCACATTTTTTTTACAAAATCCAATAACGGGAAAATTCCACCTTTAGTTTGTGATGTCGGAAAACCTTCAAATTTGCGGCTATCATCTTCATCGTCCTCACCATGAAATATGGTAGCTGGCCATAAATTATGGCAAGCAATTTTTATCGTATCTCTAGATACATCCTCCCAACGCGCATGCGTAATGCATAAAAAAAAGTTTGTGGCTTTGAGGTCCTGATTATAGATCATTCCGGACAATAGACGTCCGGATTACGGACTTTGTACTGTATTTCCAAATTGTTTACAGTAGTATTACTACAATGGCTGAAGATTGCAGCTTTTATTTTACTGAAGACCCCACTGCAAGGTTTGGTTTGTGATAAAATTTTTGAAAGTGTTTGTAATTTTAAGCTCTGTCTGGTGCCTGGGCCAAATGTTATGAGCAAGTAAATGGCACATTTCTGCAATCAGTATTTTCAGAAGGCTGATAAAACATGCATTAAAAGTAAGGAGCCACTGGTCATTACAGATAAACTAGTTATGAAAATGCAATGATGCATGAGTCGCTTCATGCTTATAGAAATCTGCAGCTATTTCCCGCAGTTCTTTGCTCCTGGTTGCAAAAAATTGCTACGAAGCACTCTCTTCTGGAAACTGTCACAAGGTGTGTTACGATGCAACTGGCATCTAAACATAAAACGAAGTTTATGGGTTCAGTATTGATATTTCTACAGCAGTAACATGAAGGCAGAGACAAATTCCTGGCTTACATAATTACTGGTGATGAAATTTTGAGTTGCACAGAAAAAAAAAGGAGGTGATGAATTGCTGTCGTAGTAAATCTCCATGAAGACCAAATTCAAGCAGGTCATATTGGAGCAGAAAATGGTCCTCATGATGTTCTGGGAGAGACACATTGAGATCTTGGCCAGAAGTGACAAGCATGAACACTGATTGTTATTGTAAAACACCGTATAAACAATGACAAGTTATTTAACATATAAAAGACAGTGCAGGCATTGTCTTGTTGCATATCAACGTTTAACTTCATGTGGTTTGTCGCTTAACAGATGCACAGGAAAAACTCTACCATATAATCCCATACTTTCCAACCCATGACACTCAAAAATCAGGAGACTTTTTTAAGAAATCAGATTTTTCACAATGTTAAAAAAACTTTTTAAATGATAAAAATATAGTTTTTAATAACGAATTAACTTTAAATAGTTACTAATTCTTAAATGCAAGCAACATAAAAATACTTTACACACAAAAAAACTTTTTATTACTTGCATCGTTTAAGGGGGGGAAAAAAAAAGATACTTTAATCAGTTTTCGTACAAATGTTATGAACAGTGGCAGATTTTGCTTTTGTTAAGAAAGAAACTTCATAATTTTGTTCATGGCAATTGCCATGTAGGCCTGCTTTCGCTAATAAAAGTTTTTCTAATGCGTCATCACTAATATTAGTTATGTAGCTGTAGGAACTGTTTCAATTTTTCCTTCCTTTTAGAACTCCTTTCAAGATAATAATAAATATCAACAATGTGTTTATCCACATTTATTGGTAAAGAAGCTGCCCCTTTTTCAGCTGCTAATTTTAAGAGGTGACAGGTGCACCTCATAATTTGCAAATCTGAATTTTCTTTTCTTAAGATGCCTGCAACAACAGTCTTCAAGCCTATTATTACTGGTGCATTATCGGCACCAAGTGCTAAGCAAATTATCCAGAGAGACTGCATTTTCTTTTAAAGTTTTAACAATTAGCTGTGCTATATTAAAACCTGTCGAATGTCCTTCTAAAGTGGGGACAAAAAGTAAACTTCACTTAATTTCTGAAGACTCTGGATTAAAAAAAGAAACAACAATTGGATACAGTTTTGAATCAGTATTATTGCTTCCATTCGTAAAGAGGCAGGACGGAGCTGTTTTAATGCAATCAATAACTAAAGATTTATTTTTCAAACACATTTCTTTAACAATTGCACCTGTTTTGGTCCTTGCACTTGAATATTTCTTAGCGATTTCACTATCGGGAAACATTTTTCTAAATAAAGCTGCAGCGTGATCCAATGCATTCAGTGGCAGGTTGTGCTCCAGTAAAAAGGCAGAGAACAGACATTCTGCAATAATAACTTTTTGATCCTTTGTTTCCGAAGAAAAATTTAATTTTTCGTTTTTTTCAATACAACTCATGTTGTCTTTGTGTTTTTGTGTACGCACATGTTTGAGAACATCCGCCCTTCCACCACGCGAAATCGAAAAATCACAACGACAGACGGTACACATCGCAAATTTATTACATCTCCTTGAGGAAATAATGGAAGGAAAGTCAACTGTGTACAATTTTTGAAACGTACACGAGTATTTCACCTTTCTCACAGACATAACAAAAGATGATAATTTCTAAAACTATTTCCCGAAGGCACGTGTACTCACACAACTCAGGACAAGATGAACGAATTAACTAAAGAACATACAACTAACAGCTTTGAGCTTGCTTTGTGCTCATTGGCCAATATATGCCAGATGACACGCAGTGGAGCTCGATGCCCATTGGAGAACTGGAGAACGACGTTTCTGGATACGTATATTCTCTCACTCACAAAGCAGAAATTCTCATCTGATTCGCAAGGTTTTGTTTTAGATATAATCTAGATAAAATTCAATTGCTTTCAGACGTCCAAAATCACTTTTTTTTTGTTCATATAATGAAGTATTAATCTAAGTTCCATAAAAATCGTGAGAAATTATAAGAATAAGAAAAAGTCGGGAGAAATATATTGTAAATCGGGTTGGCGGGAGAGTGGTTGAAAATCGGGAGAGTTGGCAACTCCGTAATCCCTATCTCACTCCCAGTGAAATGGTATGCTAAATATCTTAAATTCTGGTAGGAAGAATGTTGAAATAGCAACAGAACAATTGCTATACTTGATGATATAAATCTTTCCATGAAATTATGCTTATTTTATGTGAAAGCCTTCAGGAAAATTCATTTACTGGATACTCCTCATTTAGAATTTCATTTCCTCTATATATGTAGAAGGTATTTTGATTTCTTATATTATAAACACATATATACAAACACTTTCTTGGGAAAATGGTACATTTTGAAGTTTAGAAAAGAAGGATTGTTCTGCATCGAAACTGCTTATCTCAATGCTCATAGATGCAAACAACAGTAATTAATTATAGTCAAATAGCGAAAATCTGCCGACTTGAAATCCACGTTGCCTCTCAAAATATAAACATTCAGTTTATAGGTTCCGGAAACCGCAACACTGAGTATGAAATATCGAAGAAAAAATACTTACCAAATAATAATGAGTCATTATGGAAATACCAAATTATTGACATCATGATAAAAGTTATTTTCTCTCTAATCTGCACAGAGGTGAAAAAGCAGACGATTCACTCAACTCTTCTTTCAAGTTCACGATTTACATTGTTATATTTTCTGAGCTTTGTTATTTCACGAGATTATTTACTGCTGCCTTTTTTTTATCCGGATATTTTGTGGATAAATTAAGAATATTTTAAATTTCAGCCCTTTTTAATAGAATGACAGATAAGAAATGCACTCATGATTTTACTGCTTGCAACGTTGAAAAACGTAAACACGCTGCATTAACGGTAATGCAAAAAGTGCAAATTCTGCAAAAGATGGAGGCAGGTTTCACTCCTCAGTTTGTAGCAGAATCGTATGGAATTGCAACATGATTGTGTATGATATACGGAAAAATAAGGAAAAGTTGTTGAAGTTTTACAGCAACAGTGATTCTAACACCAGAATCCAAAACCGGAAATCTTTGCATGAGGCAAAATCAGCAAACCTAGATGCTGTGTACATATAATACAATGAATAATATAATCATTTTATATATGTAATAATAATTTAATGCATATAATAAATTATTGCGATAATGTATATAATAATTTAATTAAATGTATCTAATATGCCTTATTTATTTTGCACTTTGAGTCTGAATATTATGATTTATCTTTTCTGTCCTGAAATCCGCACAATCTCTGGTCTCAAGCTTTGCAGATTTCTGGACTTCTACTGTATAACTTTTCTGACATTTCAGAGATCTAGTATAACTGTGAAATAATAAAAAGTCCCTGTTTGGATCTTGAAAAAAGATTACATTAGAATAGGATTTTTGCACAAATTCTACCAGAATTTAGTACTGAGCTTCTTTAAACATGAAAAATTATTACTGGAACTGGGAAAGAAGTCTTGGAGATATATTTAATAATTGTAAAAATAATATTTAAAACATCTGCAAAATCTTTGCACAGTAATAAAACCATTATTTTAATTATAATTAAATTATTAGTAAGAGCAAATTTTGAGAATGGGAGAATTATATAAACTAATCTAAATTAAATTTTTAATCAGTGTCTAAACATTTGATTGGGATACTATTCTTTTACTTTTATTGAAATTTTTGCACAAAAGTAAATTTTACCATGCAGAGAAGTCGATGTGATGTTTAATAAATCTTAGTAAAAAATAGATTAATCTCTAAACTTGTTAAGAACAAGCAGCATTAATATTTTATTGAATATAATGAATGTTGCAACTAGCACCTCTTAAGTGTTTTTATTTTTTCGTTTTCTAACACAACACTGCTACACTGAAATATACTTATTATTGCAGACTATAAGCAATATATTTTGTCTAAGGTAAAAAACTCACACTACTAATTAATCTCCCTTTTAAAGCATAAAATATTTTCATTTCAATTATGTTTAGTGATTATTGCAAATAATGAATTTGCATTAACCAGAGTTTCTCTATGTGTAGAAGTAATAAAATAAACTATATTAATTTTAAATAAATTATTATTCAACCTTATAAAAATTTATAATAATTTAAAATTCAGCAATTCCCTCATGTATGATAATATCTTAAATGCCCAGCATTCCTCCTCATAAAATATTTTCTTTTTAAAATTATTTGCATTAAAAATACTAAATAAATAAAAATGCATTTTACCATATAACTTCCATTTGTTGAGCACTAAGTAATATTTTTCCTTTCTCTGTTTCTTGAAGGGAACCTAACATTTGCTGAATACAATACTTTGTGTTCCAAACATTATTATCATAATCAACAGCCTGTAAAAGTGAATATATATATATAAAAAGAAAACTTAATAGAACACATTTTTTAACAAAAAGCAGTATTTTAAAAATTTTAAAACAATCAATACATACTCAAATAACTAACATTCAAAAGTATTTACGGGCACCTACACTATAAGTAACATTTAAAATTCATAAGATTGAAAAGTTTCTGGAAATTCTATTATTCTCCCCCACCAAACTTTTTGTTTTTGTTTTTGTTTTTAACGTCTTTCCATTAGTAAAATTTTCATATGATGTGAAAGCAAATTTCAAGTTGATTGACTTTAACATACATTTTATTAAGATAGCTTTGCAGGTTTTCAGATATGGATATAAACAATGTCTGAGCAGCCATAAAATTTAACCATTTGGGGGGGGGGGAACTGCAATAGAACACAAATCTAAATTGGATGCTATTCTTATCTATGGAACATTTTATTGAAAACCATGCAAAGTCTCTGATGCGATTTCACTTAAAAAGAGTGCCTGAAATTGAAGAAGCTATAGGCATCTCACATGACAAGTAATTCACATTTTGCATGAAGAATAGGGATTAAAAAGCTTTCAGCATGATGAGTTTTCCTTGGGTTAAAAAAAGTGCATTAAAGCCTGAATCTTTGCTAAATTTTTTAAAATTTTTAAGAGGAGTGTCTAAAATTAAAGAAGCTGTGGTCATCTCACATGAACAAGTAATTTGCATTTTGCATGGAAACTAGGACTTAAGTGAAGAGCAGTGGTTTCAAGGCACGACCACTGAGCCTCTAGAGCATCGTGACACAATGCTCTAGTGGTGTAGTGGTCGCGCCCTGAAACCACAAAGCAAATGCCATACACATAGAGGGTTTTTTTTATATATGCAGTTTAATTATTGCTATTTTTTTAGTGTTTGTGATAGAAATCATGATGTGTGATGAATAACTTTTGAAATTTAAAGTTGTTTATATTAACAAAAGGAAGTTATTTTGTCACATTCAAAACCAATTTTAAAAGACATTCGATTTAAAGCACTAAGACCTAAAACATGTATCATTCTGCAGTCGTTTTGTGTTATTTAGACGTAAAAGATCAGTAAACAATTGATTTTTACTCAAAAATTTCGGAAGGAAGAGGAGAAAAAAATTAGAAAATTGATGGTTTCAGGGTGCAACCACCGTGCGTCAAAGGGTTAAGTATAATCATAAAAAAAAGTGATCAATTAAGAAAGCTCAGAAATTTTAACATCCTCTGTATTACCTTATTTGGCTTCCTAGATTTTTATTTGTTCATAGAGATTAAAATATTCCTGACTGAAAAGCGATTTTTATTAAATGAAGAGTTAATTGAAGCTGTAAATGTATGTTTTAAAAAGTCTGAAAAAAATCGCTTCTACGAGAGAATTCAAATGTTTGAAAAATTATGGACAGAGTGAACTAAGCTTTGGAAGGATTACGGTGAAAAATAATACAGTACAAACTGGAATCACTGGGACTTCGGCAATTCTGAATTTTAGATCATCAATTCAAATCTAGTAAGATTGCATGGAAAAATCATAAAATAAAAAATATGAAAGGCTGTTTGTGAAATGATGACACAATTATGACCTTAAGAGAATCAAAATTCACATATACATACATAAATACATACCTTCCCCCAAAAAATTCATGCTAACAGTTGTTTTGTTTCAGTAATTTTTTTTTCTATTTAAGTTTCTTAAACAATTTCCATTATATGTGTTAATGCTCTTAATTTTATAAAGAGACATAATTTCTTATAAAGTTGCACACTTCATTGTTCAAGTACTATTAGTGCCATGATTCCCAATAAGCAACTTGAAATCTTTTTATTCTTAACAAATACTCTGTCAGTTTCTTCATAAGCAGTGGTGATATTTTCCAGATTTAAAAACCATACTACAGGTTTCACTCTTAGTTAACTGATCAATGAGTGGAGCATTGTCAATGCAGTGAAGACTTACACTATATCATCTCCATTTAGCTTTTCTTTACATATTCAACACATGTGAAATTTTTTCATTTCTTTTCAATAAAAGCCTCTACACAAGTTTTCTTCTTCTTCTTCTTCTTTTTTTTTTTTTTTTTTCCGAGAGTCCTATTTTATCAGCACCAGGTGTTATCAGTTTAATTTGGTTTCCTTAATGATGTAACTATGCTTTCCCTCTTAATCACAGTTTATTTATTTTTTGGGAGGCTTTCCAATTTTGACATTTGTTAACTGATTAATGACAAGGGCCCTTCCATTGGTAATGCAAGACTTCAGTTATACCATTTTAATTTTGCTATTCTTCACAAACTGTATTAATTTAAAACTTCAAATTTGCAGTTATATCATTACCATGAAATATAATAGCTGGTGATAAACAGGCATGGCTACAGCATTGTCGGCATCCTAGGTGATGAGTATGGTTAATGCCATACATAAATAAAATACATACATAATTCAAAACAAAATGCTATTTTATTTAATTGCCATTTGTAAGAGCAAATTAATTGCTGACCATCAAAAATTAGCACCATATGCCTATCTATACCTGTGAAAGCATTACTTATCAAAACTGCATCTGACTCAAAAATCAAATCACGGGCTCTTAGTGCTGAAGATGCTAAGGAAATATATTATAATTGAAAAACAAATAAGAAATGCAAGATAATATACTTCATGAGCCAATTTCTCTTAGAAAATCCTTTATAAAGGCATCTTCCCATTTAACAGATAGCTCTTGCTTACTTTATCTAAATAAATGAACCCAGACAGTATATATATATATGTATATAATACTTTACCACTTAGTATGGATCCAGGAAAGATAATATATAAAAGAATACAAATGCTAAAAGAAGAATTTTATTAGGGTCTTTTTTAATCTTCTGCGCAAAATTAATAACTGATGAGCAGAAACTAGTTTATTTGCTTAAAAGAGATTTATTTAAAAAATACAGTACAAATTCCGAAATCCGGACTTGGATTTTTCCGGATATTAGATTATCAGTTTAAATCTAGTAAGATGGCATGTAGATATGATTAAATAAAAAATATGAAATCGTGATTTATGAAATAAATCAAAATTACAAAAAAAAGGGCGGGGGAAGGAAAAAAAAAGAAAAGAAAAGAGAGCTTAATATTTATTTGCGATATTTTTCCGTTTCATGCCAAACATAATATCCTCACTGGTAACCTTTTACGCCTAATTTTCAAAACAAGTTGCAGCTATTTCTTATCAGATTGAGTGTTTCTTTCAATACTGGCATACAAGTACATAGAATTTTTACCAAATAGTTCAATTTTATGCCCTAAGGCCGTTCGCAGTAATTAAGTCAGTTACGATGCAATCACACCGTTCATCCGAAGGTGAAAATATAGAAAAGGCAAAGGGTTAAATTCATCAATTCTAATGAGAATGCACTAGCGAAGTAAAGCACTACGGTTTTACATAATTTCTGAGTAAGCTATTAGTACGAATTGAAATAATTCTTGCATTTAAACTTATATTCCAAATTAAGATTTAACTTGAAATTAATGTAGATAATTACTGAGAGAATCAGATTTTTGTAACGTACTTTACGTGAGATGAGATCACTTGGGGTCACATGATATGAACCATTGAATCATGAAAGCATAGTAAATTCTTAAATTGTCTTTTTACAAATTTATTGTCTTTATTTATTGGCATTTTAAAAAATTTTAAACGATATTAAAATGTTTATGCCTTCAAAATAAAAAATTCTTAGAACTAACATTTGTTAACATTTTTTATGTGTATATTGCATGTTGTCGCCAATAAAGTCTGCTTGGCGAGATTTGCACCGGTGAAATGGAAAAGTACCTTGTTTGTTTATTTTATTAAACATTTCTTTCAATGTAAGTTGTTTTAAGTTGCTTTGTTTTTTGTGCTAATTCTTTCTCTTTAATTCTATAGACATACGTAATTTCTTGTTTAGTTACAAAGCTCCACTGCTCAAGTCTTGTAATTGCTGTGTCAAGAATTCCAGATAACTTGTCAATTGAAATTTTTTCATTTTCAATAATCTTTCTGTAACTTTCTTCCCTATCAGTAGCAATATTTTCTGGATTTAGAAACATACTACAGATTTCAGCGTCTACTTAATGGATTCATGACTGGGGCATTGTCACTGCAATAAAAAACTTCCGTTATATTATCTTCATTTATTACTGCTTCTCCACATTTCTTTACAAAATCCATTAATTGGAAAATTTCACCTTTTTTGGTTTGCAATATCCCAAAACCTTGAAATTCATGGCTATCATTTGCATCATAATCACCATGAAACATGGTAGTTGGCCATAAATTATGCCAAGCGTTTTTTAAAGTATCTGGAGATCAACCTTCCATGATCTTGCAATGCTACACATAACATATTTTACACTAAAATATATCAAAAGTTCTTCAATAATCTTGCCATTGTTCAAGAAATTTAACATGGATTTAAAAAATGCTACTTTATACTTGCATTTTTGCATGAGCACTATTCCAGTATCCATAGGCTGAATGATAAATGTCCAATTTGGAGGAAAGGATAATGTAGCCATATTATTCTTATGCCTACATTATCCTTCACTAAAACTTTAAGTGAAGTATGAACCGAATAGCTGTCTATGGTCAGGACAATTGTTGCGTCATCAGGTAAACCACCCGAATTCAAATGTTACCGAGCCTTGAGCATGAACTGATTTTCTAATCAATTATTCATTAACACTAGTGTCATCCATACTCTTTTATTTGCACAATATATGACACGAAAAATCTTTACTCCTTTAAATGCATGTATTTTTTCCGATTATGAAATTTATGTTTGTGCATTCCTGCAGCATTTGCACATGCTAAAATTGTTAGTCTCAATTTGGAATCTTTGACATTAGTTGGAACCTTTTCTATACAGGTTGACAAGGTATTTCGCAGTACACAGAAAAGAACAGTTTTATTAGCACTGTAATTTTGTTCTGAAGATAACTTTTCACTAGAAATGAGTTTGATGAATTGATCAGCAAATAGTCCTGCAGCTTCACTATCAACTGAAGTAACTTCAGTATCAACTGAAGCTTTTTCACCTGAAATTTTTAAATGCTTTATACCATGGTGATTTTTAAATTTGGTTAACCAACCTGTCAAATATATGCACTCAATTTTTAAGTTCATTCCTTCGTGAAATATTTTGACTTGAACCATTAGCACTGGACCTGTGTTTTTGAAGTGTAGCACGCATGTTTGAAATTTCGAAATAAAAATAAATTTTTACTGTGTAATATGTCTGCTGAAAGTTATGAATGTTCTATAAGTATATTTCATCCTACATTCCATTCCATGATGCAAAATAAAAGTAAGTACATTTTGATTTCTTGAAGGCAAATTAATTATTTACTTGGATTAAATCCATTTTTATCCTCCGAATCACAGATGAGTAACAATTATAGTTCATTTTATCATTTTGTTTTCTACTTATCATTTGCATTTTATTTTCTGTAGTAGAATTTTTACTTTCGTTTTGGCTTAAACCTTGCACAATGTCTGATGTATATGCCATCCAAATTCAGGTTTATAACCAATCAGACCCAACTTTATGGTTTGTTATGTGTGAAAGTACATTTGCTCTTGCCACCCTTAAACCTATCACAAAATCAACTACTAAATATAATTATATAGTTACTCATTTACCTCCAGATACTGAGCCATTAGTTCGGGATTTACTTATGAAACCAGACCCAACCAATCCTTATACAAAGTTTAAAACTGAGTTAATGAACCGATCGAGAGAATCATCTCAGCAAGAAGTTCACCAGTTATTATCTGGAGAGAAATTGGGCTCTCGAAAACCTTCAGATTTGCTTAGAAATATGAAACACCGAGCGGAATCCTTAAATGTTCCCAATAACTTAATGTTAGAATTATTCCATCAGCATTTCCCTTCAGCAGTTCAGTCTATTTTGGCAGTGGTTTCTGATTTAACTTTATACAAAGCTGCATAAATTGTTGACATAACCTTAGAAGTAAATCGAACCCCTGGGACTTAAACCATTTCACGTACAGTCGATCAATCTATTGAGGATAAACTGTTTAAAGAAACAGAAAAATTAAATTAAACACACGTATTGATCGTATTTCCTTTTCTCGAGATAGCAATAAAGAAAGAAGCAATTCCAAAAGGAGAGAATATTCTGTTTGCTAGTATCATAGACATTTTGGAAAACAATGTGGACAAACAAATGTATTAAACCTTGTTCATGGAAGAGAAATAAAACCAGTAAAGAATAGAGGCAACTTATTCTTTGCCTCAAATTTCACGTTGCCTGTTTGTTCGTGATGGAAGAACAAACCTTTCATTCTTGTTTGATACCGACTCTGAGGTGTCCTTACTTCCGGCAAACAATTCACAAAAATGAAACTCTCCCCAACAAACACTTCTCACTGCTAATTCTTTAAATATCCATGTTTATGATAAAAAAACACTTTCTTTGGATTTCAAATTAAGATGATAGTTTACTTGGACTTTTCAAATAGCAAATGTTAGTACACCCATTCTTGGAAAACAAATGTCTCAAAGATTTAAAAATGAAGTTTCAGACTGTAGGCTACGCGAAAATGCAGATATTTATTCAGTAAAACTGTTTTCAGTGATACATCTTATCACAAAATTTTAAAAGAATTTTGTTCCATTACTAAATTACCAGATCCTAACCAACCTGTTACACACAACACTGTTCAAATTATCATAAAGGTCCATCTGTGGTTGTGAAATCTCATCGATTAGCCCCAGATCACTTAAAAATAGCAAAGCAAGAATTTCCAATTATGATGCAACTAGGGCATTTAAGACCGTCAAGAAGCAGTTATGCATGCCCACTTCATATGGTTCCTAAAAAGGGAACTTTAGAATAGAGACCTGTAGGAGATTATTGTGCATTGAATGCACAAACGATAAAAGATAAATACCCTATTCCATGCTTAGCTGATTTTACTGTCTCATTGCACAGAACTAAAATTTTGAGTTATGTTGACTTGATCAAGGCATATTATCAGATACCAATCAGCCCCGCCGACATTCACAAAACCTCCATATGCACACTATTCGGTTTATGTAATGCATCCGCGACTTTTCAACATTTTATAGACAAAGTCACGCGAGATTTAGAAGGTGTTTATGCTTTTGTCGACGACTTGCTCATAACCTCTAAAGATGCTGAGGAATAATGCAGGCATTTGAAAGCTTTATTTTAAAAACTTCAGAAACATGGATTTTGCATAAATGTTTCAAAATGCACCTTTGATCAAACATGTATTGATTTCTTAGCCTTTTCACCTTAGTGAAAGCAGAATTGAACCTCTTCCTGACTAAAGTCAATTGTATTTTAGATTTCCCTCAACCTACCATTCTCAATCAGCTTCACCGATTTTAAGGCATGTTTAATTTTTACAGATGTTTCATACCTAAAGCAGCAAATATTCTTTCTCCTTTAATAAAATTGTTAAAAGACATATCAATAAAAAGAAACCTTGTGTTAAGAAATCATCCTCACCGTTAAATTGGAATGAAAATGCTGAACAAGTCTTTATTGCTGCCAAAAATGCCATTGCTCAGGCTACCCTTTTGAGATATCCTATTCCCGGTACCCAGTTAGGCATCTGGGTAGATGCTTTAGACATCACAATAGGCGGCACTCTTATGCAGTTGTCTGAAAAACATGGGAACCTATAGCATTTTTCTCTATGAAACTGAACAAAAGTCAGAAAAATGAAATATTCCGCGTACATTAGGGAATTATTTTCAATTTATTCTGCAATTAAGAAATTCTGACACATGTTAGAGGGCAGAAATTTTCAAATTTATATGGATCAAAAACCGTTAATATGCGTTTTTTAAGCAGTATCCTCACAAATGTTCACCTCAGCAATTATACCATTTAGATTTCATTTCTCAGCATTCTTGATATTAGGCATGTGCAAGGTTCTAAAAACATTGTTGCTGACGCCCTTCCGAGAATAAAATTTGATTCCAAAATAAAATCTCTATTTGGACTTTAAAAAATTTTCCAAAGCTCAACAGCATGAGCCGGAGATACAAAAACCTTAAAAAATTTTCCGAAGCTCAACAGCATGAGAAGAGGCACAAAAACCTACTAAAATTCCAGCTACTAAAATTCCAGCTTCAAAGATGATGCATTATTATGCATCATCTTTGAAGCTGGAATTCAAGCCATGCCAATACTCCGATGGTAATATTCTTTGTGACACTGTGTGATACTGATGCTTCTTGTCCATTCGTGCCAAACTCCTTCTGAAGACTCATCTTTAAACATTTGCATAATCTATCACATCCAGGAATTGCAGGTACTACAAAACTAATTTACGTCATATCGAAAATTGGGTGAAATCCTGTGATTCTTGCCAGTGATTGAAAATCACCTAACACACTAAAGCACCATTGGGTACAATCTCTTCCTGATGCATGTTTTTCACAAATCCATATGGATATTGTTGGCACGCTACCACCATCAGAAGGTAACATGTACCTTTTGACTCTAATAGACAGATTTTCCAGATGGCCTGAAGCCACACATATATGCAATATGAAAATGGAAACTATTTGCAGAGCTATTTTCAACTCAGGAATATCTCGCTTTGGCTGCCCATCAGTGATAACAACAGACCAAGGTTCCCAAATGATATCTTCAATGTTTGCACAGTTTACTCGTATTTTGGGAACAAACAGAATCACGACAACAGACTATCATCCAATGTCAAATAGAACTGCTGAATGATTCCACTGCCACTTAAAATCCCCTCTCAAGGATCATGAGACCAATAGCTGGACTGAAACATTTCCAATTGTTCTGCTTGGTATCTGGACAGCCATTAAGGAGGATATTTGGAGGAAAATTGCCATTAAGGAGGAAAATTGGCCTATTTGCTTTCAGACTAATTTACCTGAACTGAAACAAGACAGAGACTTAAAGACAAGTCAAGAAAATAAATCTAATCTAACAAACTCTAAGACACAAACTGAGACAAGATCAGGAAGGCATGTGCACTTTCCAAAGAAACTTGCTTCTTATATTACAATTTGAAAAAAATGTTTGAAATTTGCTTTTTACATTTTTATTAATATTTTACTTTTATGTGTGTGCATTATTACTTTGTCATAATGCTGAATCACATTTTGATTTTTATAATTTTATATCCTAATTGTGTTAAAAAAGTACTCGACAGCAGGGATCCTCTTAAATATTTCATCATCCGATGTTGTTCCTTTGAACTGCCATCAAAGGAACTGCGGGGGGGGGGGGGACTCTTCTGTGATAGTGATAATGAGCGCGCCTTGCGCCTCCACATGTCTGCCGATAAATATGGAAACTTTAGGTAGAAGCACAGAGTGAGAAGAGAGATCGGCTGTTCGACGAGTTGCATGCATGTTTGAAGTCTCAATATAAATTTTTACTGTATAATATGTCTGCTGAAAGTTGAATACAGTGAGAACATTTAATGGAATATGGGCAACTAGAATCCCATGGGATCTACAATGTCATCGATTACCACAGACCCATGAATGGCACGCCCTCGCTGCGACCTTGTCTGACCAATTAAATCATCACTTTGTCATGATCATCACTTTAGCATAATAAATAATTTTTCTGTTATTCATTGTGAGTGAAGTGTCAGAATCCACAAAAAATTCAGAAAGTTCCTTTTCATGTTTCTTATGGCACATACAGTTGACTTTTCAATGCCATACTCCTCGCATAATTTTGAGAGGGATATACCTCCCATTTTTTTTGCAGCAATTCCGCTCTTTGTTTAATAGACATCCAAAAATGCTTTCACTTTGTAGATCCTGTTGCAGTTTCAGAATTGGAAACTCTTTTCGACATAATTGAAAGTTCAAACTTTAATTTTCATAAAATTGCTGTAATAATGTAGCCTTAAAAAATATGGTGGCTCAAATCAGAAAGTTAAGGAACAGCACAATCTGTTACATTAACTTAAATTCCTTGGAATCAGTAAAGTATAATTTTAGCTTAGTTTAATAGCATCTGCTATACATTACAGGCTATATGTATCATGAGAGCGACGACGAAAGACAAGTTGTTTTGCTAAATTTTGTCTTGCTTCTATTGCACACTGAGACAATTAAGCTTGATCTGTATTAGTTATTTATTATACTTGCATCTATTTCTTGCACATGCTTAAGCCTTATCTGAGTCCTGACTAAATAAGTTCTCATATATACTTAAAGCTTGTCGAGGGCCAGCACTAGATATCTTACCACCTGATGCAGTCTCTGGGGGTCCTAAATTCTGCTACCAAGCACCTCCCTAAGTTCTAAATTTTGGGTTCCAGTGCTTTCCCTAAATTCTAAAAATTTTGTCATCCCTTAATTTTGTTGCTTGGTGATTCTCTAGATTCCAAAAATTTTGTCTTTCCTATAAATTTTTCCTCGTCAATATTTCTTAGCACATTTAACTTAAATCTGTAATCATCGTCAAGCGTAATGTCAACATAAAACAATCCCATATTCTTTGTATTTCAATTACTAATGTGAAAAAAATTGTTTAGGTGTTGCTGCATGAGTCATTACTCAAGTTGTCACGTGTTGAGAAACATGCGATGATGAAAGAAAAATACAATACATAATGATTCGCCTGGTTGGTGTCAGGGATAAAAAGTTAATAGGTGCAAAATCATTGATGTTTCTATGTAGAATGTTTTGGTTTGAGATGTATGCTTACTGAGCCAAATTACTGATCACACAAATCACAAATTTATGCTAAAATGATTTTTTACTCAATAATGAGGTATATTATTTAGTGCCAAACTGAAATTAATCGTGACTCTCCAAGTTTTATTATGGGGAATGAAATGCACATGCGTAAAGCAAACAAACAAACAAAAAAAAAAAAAAAAAAAAAAGGTTGTTGGTGGCTTTGAGGTCTGGATTTTAGATTATTCTGGATACTGGACCTTCGCATCTTGTATTTTGTACTGTATTAGATATGCATTAAACTTATGAAAAGGTATTGCAAATTTTTCAATTAATAAGCAGACATTTGAATATTAAAATTACACTTATTAAAATGATTATCAAAATGTTTACTCCTGTTCAAAATATAAAATTCCTAAGGTATTATGTCAATCTTTTTTATACAAAGCATTACAGATAAAAAAAAAAGTAACTTACGTATTTAATATATTTTTCAATCACAGCATCAAGAGGCAATTTTCCTTCTTTTCGAAAAATAGAACAGTTCCATTCTGCTTGTCGGGCAATCATTACGGAAGAAGCACTGGTTTCTAATCGGAAAGTTTCAATATCTTGATAGCTTCCAATCTCACCAGATCCTCCGCTTTAGTTTCCAAAGATTTGAATGCATTAAAATATTAAAACTCACTTAAAAAACAATGGCATAAGAAACAAAAATTTTAATACTTGAAAAAAGACATAATTAAAAGGAATCATATCAATATTTTTCAAGTTAAAAAAATATATGCCAACATAATGATTGCTACTGGAATTTGAATTTATTAACACAAAAACCTATTTTCTGTGAATGAATAAGTCTTGATAGCTGGATATTTGCATATTTTTTAGTGCAATAAAATTATATTTAGCACAGAAAAAAATTGCTGAGAGAAGGGTAAATTAACTGAATTTTATGACAGTGCAAATTAGAAACAATGACAACAGCCTAAATTTGTTTAATGGGTTTTCCTAATTATAAAATAATAAAATAAAAAAAATCCTTTTCATTTCCTGCTTTATATATGATTTCTGGACACTGTCTTCAGTTAAAGCATTAAACGCACATTATTATGTAACTACTTTAATATTATAGATGCAGTTTGAAAATTAATTCTATGATTTTATTAAAATATAAAATGCTTAACAACACACTGCATGAGTTAGCAAAAAGGAATGTTAATTCCTTGATATTGCTAAAAACTAAATTATTCTGTACAGAAAATATAATACCATGAAAATATGGCTGAAGCCCTGCACAAGTTTCAGGCTATATTTAGACCAAAAAGTTATACATATTGTTGTAATTTATAAGCATAAACAAACACACACACAAACAAACAAAAATTACGTTTTTTAAAAATTTAATGGTCAGGGATTTATTAGTTAAATATCAATCAGAAATGTTTGAACCCATAGATCATGACGAAGAATATAATTGGAAGGCAATTCATGGGCCATGGAATCTGCACCCTGTAGCAAAATAAAATGCATCTAGCAAAAGTAACAAATGATGCATTTTGCAATACATGATACTATTCACAAAGCTAGCTGAAAAACAGCCACACAACATGCTATCTTTATAGACAGTGGCTGGTAAAATGTAGAGTCATTATAACTGAGCTAAGCTTTTATACATATGAAGATTATCTCACTTATTCTTAAAAAAAAAGTTAGACAAATTATTTTGGCATAAAACCAAGCAGACTGATTTATGATAAAGCATAAACATTTATTTCACAACAATTTAAAACAAGATGCATTTTATTTTTATGATCCTACATTTTGAACATAGAATGATCCTGCATAAAGAGAACACATAAAGTACTCACTTAGCAATAACAGGAATTGATAATGTTTCTGCTATAGCTTTTATGACATAATTTCTATTTTTATGTTGTGGTCTTTCTTCCTTTACTCTTCCATGTACTGCGATCGCAGCAACACCAGTGTTTTCAATAACTTTGACTAAGTCTAAGGTTTTGTGTAACTGAAAGGAAAAAAAGTTTGCTTTTCAGAACAATTTACACACAGTAAATTTACTTTCAAAACTTCAAGAAAATCTGAAATATACAGTTCTTTGATCCCTTATTACAGTGTAAAGTTCTATTTAAATGTGTCTATGGCAATTAGAACTAGAGAAGAGTATAGCAACTATTCAACTTTCTTACAACTATAGAAACAAAGTCCAAAAAAAGGCTGAAAATAACCTTTTACTTTTATTGCACTCAAAGAATACCAGAGGTCCACTCTCGGGCTTACAGGAAAGACTCCACTTGGGCTTTAATTTAAGATACAGAATAAGAAACTAAGTTGCACAGAAATAACTAACCGAGTTGGCCTTTATTTAAACCTCACCAGTGAATACTAACAAGCACGTAAGGATACAGCTAAACGTAGTAAAATTGGCTTAAAGCAACAATGTGGCCAGAAGGAAGAACATACTCTACTGAGAACTTCTGAGCTCTTCTATGGTAGTGAATAAACTTCCCATTAAATACTGGTTCTACTTCATTTACATAAAAAGCAATACTCAAAATTTATTCTGGCAGGGAGTTGTAGGTGGGAACATGATAATAAAGGAAAGGGTTTCAAAATTAAAAATAACTATTCGAAAATTAGAATAATCCCTATAACAGATAGAGAAATTAAAAAACAGTCTACAGTACAAACAACTTGATGCAATTAAATAATAATTATATAAAATTTTTAAGACTCAATTTTATTTTAATTTATTAATGAGTAAATAACATTTATAACATTTATCAAAGTAATTCTCATTAGATAATAATTATTTTTTAAACTAAAATTTAGACAAGGACAATTTTTATAACTTAAAATAACTGATCTAAGAATATGCAAAGTAATTCACTTTTATTATATATACATATACAGTAAAAAGTCCGAGATTCGAACTTGTCGGGTCTTCCGCGATTCCGGATTTTTCTGGATATTAGATCATCGGTTTAAATCTAGTAAAGTGGCATGTAGAAATAATAAAATTACAAAAATGAAATTGTGATTTATGAAACAATAAAGCATTTATGATCTAAAGGGTATCAACATTTAGAGAAAAAAAGCTTAATATTTATTTGTTTATTAAACATTGACTTTTAACAACTTTGAAAGTACACTGCTCAAAAAAAAAAAAAAAGGGGGGGGACAGTGCTATATCTCCCGTTCTATTGGGCCGATTGACAAAATTGAAACTGCGTTTTTCATGTCTCGAAAGCGCGACTTAGAATATATATTAGATTTATATATAGCGCTATTCTAACATAGGTATTCTGACACAAAATCGGACTTTTTCTGAAATAACATACCAATTTTTTTACATATTTCGATTCTACGACTCAAATTATGCCAGAATACCAAGTTTTGTAAAAATCGTATGAATAGTTTTTAAAATATTAGCTCTCAAAATTTTAGCTCCTCAATGTTAATTGAATTTGGCAAATATTTATTAATATCTCTTTTTTTATTAAACTTTTTTGATTTTTTCTTTCACATTTCGAAATTTTGGTTCATTCCAAATAAAATTTACCCATTTTTTGCGTTTTATTTTTTAACTTTCTATTTTTAAATAATTTCTATAGATTTTTCGAAAAAAAATTTGAATTATAACCTATAAAATTTTTACCATCATCTTAAAGTAGGTGTATTTTTAAGCATATCTGCAAAAAATTAGACTTTTTTATTCAAAATTTTCTAAGATACACACGAATTTACATAATTTCGCGTTTTGAAATTTGGCACCTTTTTTTTGAGCGATAATAATGCCAAATGTGGTCTATGGATTTTTTTTACACTGAATTGCCACAGCTATTTTTAACCTTAAACTTCAAGTAAAATTTTACGAAGAATTAATTATATGACATTTTTTCCCTCAATGATGCGTAATAAATATTTATTAATACTATATGAAAGGCTATTTTTTAAATTATAGATGATATTATTCAAATTTTTAACTATTTTTTTTTAAATTTCTCTCATATCTTTTCTTTTTTTAAAAAATTTAAGAGTAAGTTTTTGTAAGAGTAAATTTTTACCTTCGGCGTTTTATCGTCTGCTACTTTACTTCGTTTAAATCGAATTGTCTAAAACTGAGAATTTTTGTTTGATATTTATTTGAATTTTATGACATTAACTGCATAATTTATTTCTAAACAAACTGTTGCTTTTGAAGTGGCTGAACAGCGGCTAATGCTATCATCCATATTTTTAAAGCACAATATATTTTTATAGAAACATAATATTTAGAATAATCATTTTTTATAAAAGTCAAATTATGATATAAACATACAACCCTCTAGAGACTGAATTAATGGAAGTTCAATGGTTATGTAGAAATGATCTGCAGCTACTTAATGGCTGGATAAGTCAGCAGATTCTGTGGACAAGTAAGAATAATTATATAAACGACACCAACATTCTGGATTCAATAAACAACAAGGATACGATGTTTACTAAATGAATTTAAGAAGTTTTAAAACATAAAAAATCAACTCATTTTTTTTTTCCTAAAATTTATTTTTGTGCGTAGCGTATTTTCATTATATCCTTAAAATTCTAATTTAGAATGTAATTGTCAAGAACTGAATCCTAATCATCAGTAATATAATAAGTAATTATGACGGTTATTAATAAATCCTTCTTATAAAGTAATTGCAAATATTTCAAAAAACTTTCTGTCTGAATGCAAACATTTTTTTATGCAAATATTTTTAATTTTATATTAATCAAGACTGCACACCATATTACTTATTTCCACTTCAATTCTTACCGTCGGTTCTAGTAGAATTTACAAATCAATTATATTTAATTAAGGATTGGATTGGATTATTTAATTATGGCAAAGCACATGAGGGCTATCTGCCTAAAGGGAGGGATGCCTTCGTGGAGGACTTTCTAAGGGAAACTGGCTCGTATACACGTTACACATGGGGAAAACCACGAAACCGCCCATGCAGCCAGCCCGTTCGCGGGATTTGAACCTCGGACTGAACTACCAGTGTTCAGCGTTTTTACCGCTCGGCCGTTGGTGGGCTATTTAATTAAGGAATGACCATCTAAGTTAAGAAACAGCGTACCGTAACAACATTTCAATTATTGGCGCCGTATCTTTCATGTTACTCCCGATTGGCTAGCTACATGATTTTTAATGAGTATTCGGATTTTACTAGTAACTTCACTTGGAAATCGCGCTTAAACTAGGTTAGTTGGTTATTTGAACATAGAAAGAACATGGGAGCTATTTGATTAAGATGCTTTCATAGAGAACCTTTGTAAAGAGAACCTAGAAAACTACGAAAACCAACCATGCAGCCTGGGTTAGACTGACAGCAAACAATTAGTATTTAACAATCTTTTTTTTTTTTTTTTTTCAAATGCTAGGCAACTGAAGAGGCTCCAATTTAATATATTATTTGTAAATATTTAAAATATTGTTGTATTCTTAGACACAAAAAGCAGAATTTAAGTTTTGTTAACTCGTTAGTAAACTACCAAGTCGTAGTGCAAATAAATATTCAATTTCTTTGGCAATAATTGTATTCACTTAATATTCTTGGAATATGAGCTAAAGAAGGAACGTTCTCGGAAGATTAAAGAAGTGTTTAAATCCAGTGATATTAGGTTTGTCTTACAAGCTCAGGATCAAAACGATTCTGCAATTGCCCGAGTAGTTGATTTGTAAATGGATGTGAATTAAGCAGATGACTTTTAATCTTACGTTATTCAGCCAGAAAACGTATTCCAAATGTTTTGTATTGCATGACAATGCATCTTTTCATTATTCAATAACCAATCGGAGAACCGCTTGAGTTCCGAAAATAAGTATGTGTACTCAATCGTCCTGCATGTTCTTCAAATTTGTCTTCTTGTGATTTTTTTTCTTTCCCAAAAACTAAAGTTGCCTCTCAAAGGAAAGTTTTTTGACATTGAAGAGACAAAATTAATATGACATCTACTTTTAGAGGCATGTCAAAAACAGATCTCTACAAACCTTCTCTTCCATTACATGTCGTGCAGTCAGACAAAAAGTTACATCAGCGTAAATTCTATAATCTACTTTTATTACACTCTGATTACTTTATTAACATACAGTGAATATATACTAAATCTTTTACTTTAGCTTAAGTAATTCTGAATTTTTGACAGAATTGTTGTCGGAACTAGGACTTAGAAGATAAGTCAAATTAAATATTCCGATAACCCAATAAATTCAAGTTCGAAATTTCAGTATTTTATTTTCGGAGGGAGGGGAAATGTTTTTAGTTTTGGTCCATTATACTAAGTATATTTGCTTCGATTTTTTATTTTTCCATAAAAGTGAAAATTTTACACATGGTATACATATAACGCATAGCTTCAAATTAAAATTTAATAACATACAGAGTGGTTATAATTAAAGTTCCACATTGAAACGGTCATAAAAGGAAAACTACTGGATCAAATGTTATCAAACTTGGAAATCGTGTAAAGGAGGTGATGGGAATTTATTTTTCGCGAAAAAAAGGAAGTTCGAAACCTCACCACCAGGGGGGGGGAAATGGCGCTGTATGCAATATTGTTAAACGAAATATGGGTCGGAATCTAACTTAACCTTTTGTTAAATGGGTTTAATATGTTGCATACCCTTAAGAAACTTTGAAGTAGGCAAATTACCATTTAAAGACGTTAAATTCGATAAATGTCGAGCGCGCCATCCCTGTAAGTGAGAATTTCGTCCGTGAAAACCACGAATTAGCGATTAGAAAATGTGAGATCGCAAATCACTCTCACAAGTGCGTACAATCTAGAAATCGTTTTCTTACAGATCGCTAATTTGTAATTTTGTAAGCCTGAATTCGGCACTAAAACATGAAGATACTGATTCAAAACGCTTTTAATCGATTTGGGCCAAAGAAATCTCTCATGTTATCTATCTAGTTCCATTGCATTCTCCTACTGCATTCGATTGCATAACAGTCATTTCACACCGTTTACTGTTGAATGACAGCTAGTTTTATAATAGAACCATTTTTTTCTGAAGAGCAGTCGACAGCTGGACCACTGCGATTGCAGCTCACTTAGAGTCAATATTAAAATGTTTTGTGATACATGAACTGCAGTAACGTGGAATTTTAGATACTACGATTTTTATGCAGGGCTGGGCACCACCTCAAGAGTGTTGCATAGTTACTTGGCAACATTTCACGAATGAACGTCTTATAGGCCAACACTTCCCCTCTTCCCACCAGACCTCAACCTCTGTGACTTTTGTCTATGAGGTTATCTCAAAAGCACTGTTTATGGTGATAATCTAAACAATTTGGCAGAAATGAAAAATGTGATACACTGATAACATTCCTCCTGATATGCTATGTGTAACATGTATACGAGCCAGTTTCTCTTAAAAAGTCCTCCACGAAGGCATCCCTCCCTTAAGGCAGATAGTCCTCGAGTGCTTTGCCGTAATCTAATAAACCAAACCAAAACCAAACCTGATATGCTAAGAGCTGCTGTTGAGAATGCAGTAACATGATTTAACTTGCTTTCGGAAAATGCTGGACGCTACATTGAACATGCTTTGTAACACGTTTTGGAAAATATTAAACACATTTTAAACAGATGTTTTGTGTCTTATTTCATTTAACAATATTGTATACAGCGCCATTTTTCCCCTGATGGTGAGTTTTTGAACTCTTTTTTTTTTTTTTTTTTTTCCCCGCCGAAAATAAATTCCCATAACCTCCTTTACACGATTCCCAAGTTTGATAACATTTGGTCCGGTAGTTTTCATTTTATGACCATTTCAATTTGAAACTTTAATTATAACCACCATGTAAATTAAAATTTAAAAGTTTGACAGTTTGGTTCAAGTCCCAGCTTTAAATATATATATATATAAATATAATCTTTTATATTAATCCTCTCAGAAAGAATGTTTTAAGAAGCTAATTTTTCTCTCGCGTTATAGACCGTATAAAAAAAACATGATCTTTAGTATGATTTAGATTGTTTCAGCCGATATAAGAATCGGGTTACTCGGTGGTACAGAATAAACCCTGCTGGACTGTTTTATTTCTTTGTCATTTAGTAAAAATCTTTTAATTAAAATATTTATCCTTTGAACTTCGCTTTAAACTTTATTTATAGCTAAAATGACTAGAAAATGAAAAGCTGTCTTTAGCTGAAACGCAATTCATATAATTGATATTTTAAAAAATTGACAAGAATGCAAAATGTATGGAAGTCTAGCAGTCGAAAAATCTTAATTTTCTTGTGTGAGCACTGAAAATAACTGCAGAAGGAAAGAAGAAAATTAGGGAGAAAAGTAAGCAAAAATTTGCAGGGAAATTTGGCTGTCAGACATACCAAGATGTTCAAAAAGTTGGACGCTTTCGAATATACTTTCAGGATACTTCAAAGAATTTAGGTGTTCAAAGAGAAAACACTTGGACGTGTACACCGGCAAATACCATCAATTGAGCTTGTGTTAACAGAAAAGACAAAACAATATCATTGCAGATTAAAGTGAAGAGCGACTGGTTTTAAACTATATGGTTGTGTAAATTACGTTATAAAACATCATATCGTATCATAAATGGTTGAATCCCATGATTTTCTCAGTCGAATTATTTGAAGATTCAGGAGTTTATCCAGTGATGTATGTGGATGTCACCTAAAGATGTTTTTTTTCCCTTCCTGATGAAACAGCGGCCGAGCGGTAAAGTCGCTGAACACTGGTAGTTCGGTCCGAGGTTCGAATCCCGCGAACGGGCTGGCTGCATGGGCGTTTTCGTGGTTTTCTCCATGTGTAACGTGTATGCGAGCCAGTTTCCCTCAGAAAGTCCTCCACGGAGGCATCCCTACCCTTAGGCAGATAGTCGAAGTGTGCTTTGTCATAATAAAATAAACCAAAACCTTTTCATGAAACCAGTCTTTCCTTTCATCTCATACCTTCAAAATGTTTAGCCTCTAAAGACTGATAAAGGCTCTGACGAAATACTTCGTGAATAACTTTCTAAGGGAAACCATCTGTCATACGCAGTTCACATAAGAAAATCCACGAAAACGCCTATGCAACCAGCCCGTTTACCGGGGTTCGAACCCCGGAGTGAACTACCAGTGTTCAGCAACTTTACCGCTTGGCTGTTTGTGGGCCTTTATGAAATGGAAGGCGATAACTTTATTTAAAATGATTGTCAGAAATATCAAAATGTTTCGAAAAGTTCGATACTTTTCAATATACTTTCAGAATGCTTAAAGAAAAAGAGAAGAAAAATAAATTTTTTCATAAAATTTAGTATTCGTATTTTTTAAAATTTAAAACCTTTCAATCTTATGATATTTGATTCTTGCGATTTCAAAAATAAAATATTTGACTAAAATATGAATAACATTTTAAGAAACCAAATGTAGGATAAAATTGTGTAAAGCAATGGGCACAATGATAAAACTGTTTAAAGCAGTGTATGCAAGTCATCCTAAGTTAAAATATCTGTTATACATCTCTCTTATATATATATATTTTTTTCTGAATGGAACATTGAAAGGCATGTAAAACTGTGCTTTACTGTATTTTCTCTTTTAATAAAGTATGCAGTTTTCAAACGCATCGTAGTCTGGGTTACAAAGTATTCTTCCGAAAGAAATGCAGTTCAAATAAATAAAATCAAATTCTGGAAAATTGATATTAATAAATATATTTAAAATGCTCAGTTCGAAGGAATAAATAGAAAATTTTAAAACAATTATCTGAAGAGGCAATGCAACACAAACAATTAAAATAAAAGTATAAAAATTTAAAAATGACCTAAAATAACTATGATGAAAAATATATATAAAGAAAACTATTTGAAAACAAAATAATAAATAAATAAACGCTGCACCTTTATTTACGCAATTCGAATAGGTAAATAGAAATTTTTAAAACAGTTATTCGAAAAAAAAAAAAAAAAAAAACCATGCAACTTAAACAATTAAAATGAAATTCGAAAAAGAAAAAATTACTTAAAATAATAAGTTATAATTAAAAATATAATATAAAGAATATTATTTGGAAAAAAGGAACGATGGTGACTTTTTTTCCTCTCACGGGAAAGGAAACTAGGTTGCCATATATTAAGAAGTTTGCCAAGTAAAGTATTCTTGACGCAAACTGACAAAAAAGAGCCAACATAAATTTGTGAATTTCTCCGTAAATTTCACTCCAAATTTTACAAAATTTCATATTTAGGCGTAATTTGAGTCGTAGAATCGAAATATGTAAAAAAATTGGTATGTTATTTCAGAAAAAGTCCGATTTTGTGTCAAAATACCTATGTTAGAATAGTGCTATATATAAATCTAATATATATCCTAAGTCGCGCTTTCGAGACATGAAGAACGCAATTTGAATTTTGTCAATCGGCTTAGTAGATCGGGAGATATAGGACTGTCCCATTTTTTTTTTTAGCAGTGTTTTTTGTGCTAATACTTTCTCTTCAGTTCTATAGACAGACATAATTTCTTGTTCAGTTACAAAATTCCATTGTTGTGTGTCTCATTTACGCCGCTCCGCGTCTGCGAGTGCAATCCAGAGCTGTAACTCGAGAAATAAACAATCTCATTGTTAGGCGATGTGTGCACCACGTTATTTTAATTTTTGCAATAATTGATTATTGACGTGGTGTTCACGTTGCTCGTGGTTTGAGACAAACGCATCTCGACGTGCGTGGCACGTCTTTTTAGTGCAAGTGGTTAAAAAAAAAGACATACCGAAATGTGAATTAGACATGTCTTTAAAAGAAAATGAGGGAAAATTAATTTCCTTTTGGAAGCGTATTTGCATATAAAAATAAACGAGGATCATTTGATTAATTCATGCAAAAGTAATGAAAAAACATTTTTTCATAAATTTTTTAAATTTCTCTTCAGAATCACTTTGAAGCCCGACTTTCGAACATTTTTTGCTCTTTCCATAAAATATGATTTCTGAATTTAAAGCAAAATTTTTGCTAGCAAGGAATTTTTTGTTTTTGAAACAAATTAACAGTCCAAGAAGCAGGATGTCATTTTAATTACAGCTGAATAAACTAAAGAATTATGATAACAGAAAAACACTTTTTCCTTTGCTAAAGGTGGCACTTTTGCCTTGATTTTATTATTCAAACAGCCCTGTAAAGATGAATACAGTCTGCCAACTATTTTGTCTTTTTAAAAAAAGTCCCCCCCCCCGAAAGAAAACAATAACACAGCAGCAGTAATCTTTTTTGTATGATGTTTTCATGTTTTGTGATGATCCACTTACTTGAACTCACTATCTTGACTATTCTTTCATAGTGGTGTATCTGAAGTTAATTAACTGTTATATAATAATGCAAAAATTTAGTTGCACTTCTTTATAGTTCCAAAGCTTGGTTAGAGATAACCATACATTTACATTTTTGCATGACAGTTAACAAATGCAGCATTGATATTGCAGATAGCTTTTTATGTCCAAATAATCATGTAAAATGTTATATACATGATTCATTGAGGTGCCTATAACCTCAGGTATCTCATTCAGTTTCAGTCATTTACTCTTTACTATCACATCAAGAATCATTTTAATTACTTCTGGTATAGTGTCTTCAACAGAGTAACTGTGTCATTCAGTGATACTTGCACTTATTCAGCTCCGTTGAAAATCATTACACCACTAGTAAATTATTCCAGCTGAGGAAACAAATTTCCATAATATTTATTATGGAATGAATCCATAATTTAGCTTTTGCTATTGTTTTTTTTTCCTTAAAAAAGTAATATTTTATCAATACACATAACTCATGCTTCTTCAATGAGCAATAACAGCAGATAAACGCTGATAACAACAGATAAAACGCTGACAATCACAGACTATATGTTGAATCTTAATTACAATCTGAAATGTGCCCTTGAAACATGCTAGATATCAGAATGGCAATAATTTCAGTATGGTTGTACCATGTCTTGAATTCTTCAAGGATTTATTGAATGATCCTGTATATAACTGAATGACTTTTTTTTTAAAAGCAGTTATGTCTCTACTCCATATAATTTAATAGATTATACTCAGTATTCTTCTCTGCAAAACTGATATTTTGTACAGAGAAAAATATTGAAGATACTTTAACTATTTCAATAACAAATAAAGAAAAAATCAAAATCCTTAAAAAACTTAAGTACTCAATGAATTCTTCAGAAAGTGTTATATGTGATAATGAGATCAGTCTGAAAAAAGTTACAAAACACAAATCACTGAAAATCACAAAAGCTGTTATGTTAAAATATGAAGTGAATGATAATGAGTGTATATTTGAAGCTTATGTTTTTTTTTTTTTTTTTTTTTTTTTTTTTTTACTATTTTTATGGTTTCACTATAGAATTTAATAAAAGATCCCCACTTAAGCAACTACTTATCAATTAGCAAACAATACAGAAACATCTATAATTAACAGAATTAAAACTTTTCTTAAAAAACTAAGTATCTCTTAAAATCCAAAATACAACAGATTTAAGAACCTATATGCGCTTCCCAAATTCCATAAAACACCATTAAAATTCAGATTCATAGCAAATGGAATTAGTAACTACAAGAAAAATGTAGACTGTTATTTTGCAATTCAGCTTAAAAAAATTTGTAAAATTATCTTCAATGATTGTAATACTAATCATAACTATTGCTGGATCATCCATAATAAAACTCCTGTCATTAATGCCATTCAAACAATTGACATACAAAACATTAACTGCTGTGACTTTGAAAACTTATATACCTCACCTCCTTTAGAAGAAATCTGTACTAGTCTACTAGATCTGCCTAAACTCTTCCCTGCTATGCTCACGGTTATGAACTTTAGTAAATGGAAAACCTACCTAAAATGCACCATTTTTCATAACTACATTAAATTTCAAAATCAACTTTTTAAACAAGTCAGAGGACTTCCAATGAGCGTACATTTCAGTACTTCCATCCGTAATCTCTTTTTATTTATCAAAGAATTTACCTTCCAAAAAAATTTACAACAGCAAGAATTAAATTACTACAAGCACACTTACAGATATAGACATGATCTTATTACATTTAACAATTTCAATAAGATTGAATACTCTAAGATTTACCCAGAATGCCTTACACTTAATAAAACTAATCATTCGCAAAATAACATCGACTATATTGATCTTCAAATAATTAACTACAAAAAAATTTTACTGTTTGACAAAACAAGAAACTTCAATTTCAATACTAAATAATTAATAAATTGGACTTCCAACATCTCCAAAAAAGTTATTAGTAATACTATCTTAAATCAAATACGTAAAATAAAAAAAGTTTATAAAAGCATTAAACATTCAGCAGGGCCATACAAAAAATTATTAAGTGAACATTTAGCCTTCTTCAATTAATAAGGGCTAATAACACTTTTATAAAATTCATGTCTTTTAATGAAAGTACGGATAATACAGCAATATTCAGAAATACTAGTAACACAGCATCTATTGGGAACATTTCAACAGAATAAATTACTACATTAAAAAACTAATTATCTTTTTTAACCACTTGAGCTACGACTAAACTTCACGGTTGCGGTGCCGTGTGCTACAATATAACAAGTGGTAAAGTGTCTCATTTACGCCGCTCCGCGTCTGCGAGTGCAATCCAGAGCTGTAACTCGAGAAATAAACAATCTCATTGTTAGGCGATGTGTGCACCACGTTATTTTAATTTTTGCAATAATTGATTATTGACGTGGTGTTCACGTTGCTCGTGGTTTGAGACAAACGCATCTCGACGTGCGTGGCACGTCTTTTTAGTGCAAGTGGTTAAAAAAAAAGACATACCGAAATGTGAATTAGACATGTCTTTAAAAGAAAATGAGGGAAAATTAATTTCCTTTTGGAAGCGTATTTGCATATAAAAATAAACGAGGATCATTTGATTAATTCATGCAAAAGTAATGAAAAAACATTTTTTCATAAATTTTTTAAATTTCTCTTCAGAATCACTTTGAAGCCCGACTTTCGAACATTTTTTGCTCTTTCCATAAAATATGATTTCTGAATTTAAAGCAAAATTTTTGCTAGCAAGGAATTTTTTGTTTTTGAAACAAATTAACAGTCCAAGAAGCAGGATGTCATTTTAATTACAGCTGAATAAACTAAAGAATTATGATAACAGAAAAACACTTTTTCCTTTGCTAAAGGTGGCACTTTTGCCTTGATTTTATTATTCAAACAGCCCTGTAAAGATGAATACAGTCTGCCAACTATTTTGTCTTTTTAAAAAAAGTCCCCCCCCCCTGAAAGAAAACAATAACACAGCAGCAGTAATCTTTTTTGTATGATGTTTTCATGTTTTGTGATGATCCACTTACTTGAACTCACTATCTTGACTATTCTTTCATAGTGGTGTATCTGAAGTTAATTAACTGCTATATAATAATGCAAAAATTTAGTTGCACTTCTTTATAGTTCCAAAGCTTGGTTAGAGATAACCATACATTTACATTTTTGCATGACAGTTAACAAATGCAGCATTGATATTGCAGATAGCTTTTTATGTCCAAATAATCATGTAAAATGTTATATACATGATTCATTGAGGTGCCTATAACCTCAGGTATCTCATTCAGTTTCAGTCATTTACTCTTTACTATCACATCAAGAATCATTTTAATTACTTCTGGTATAGTGTCTTCAACAGAGTAACTGTGTCATTCAGTGATACTTGCACTTATTCAGCTCCGTTGAAAATCATTACACCACTAGTAAATTATTCCAGCTGAGGAAACAAATTTCCATAATATTTATTATGGAATGAATCCATAATTTAGCTTTTGCTATTGTTTTTTTTTCCTTAAAAAAGTAATATTTTATCAATACACATAACTCATGCTTCTTCAATGAGCAATAACAGCAGATAAACGCTGATAACAACAGATAAAACGCTGACAATCACAGACTATATGTTGAATCTTAATTACAATCTGAAATGTGCCCTTGAAACATGCTAGATATCAGAATGGCAATAATTTCAGTATGGTTGTACCATGTCTTGAATTCTTCAAGGATTTATTGAATGATCCTGTATATAACTGAATGACTTTTTTTTTAAAAGCAGTTATGTCTCTACTCCATATAATTTAATAGATTATACTCAGTATTCTTCTCTGCAAAACTGATATTTTGTACAGAGAAAAATATTGAAGATACTTTAACTATTTCAATAACAAATAAAGAAAAAATCAAAATCCTTAAAAAACTTAAGTACTCAATGAATTCTTCAGAAAGTGTTATATGTGATAATGAGATCAGTCTGAAAAAAGTTACAAAACACAAATCACTGAAAATCACAAAAGCTGTTATGTTAAAATATGAAGTGAATGATAATGAGTGTATATTTGAAGCTTATGTTTTTTTTTTTTTTTTTTTTTTTTACTATTTTTATGGTTTTACTATAGAATTTAATAAAAGATCCCCACTTAAGCAACTACTTATCAATTAGCAAACAATACAGAAACATCTATAATTAACAGAATTAAAACTTTTCTTAAAAAACTAAGTATCTCTTAAAATCCAAAATACAACAGATTTAAGAACCTATATGCGCTTCCCAAATTCCATAAAACACCATTAAAATTCAGATTCATAGCAAATGGAATTAGTAACTACAAGAAAAATGTAGACTGTTATTTTGCAATTCAGCTTAAAAAAATTTGTAAAATTATCTTCAATGATTGTAATACTAATCATAACTATTGCTGGATCATCCATAATAAAACTCCTGTCATTAATGCCATTCAAACAATTGACATACAAAACATTAACTGCTGTGACTTTGAAAACTTATATACCTCACCTCCTTTAGAAGAAATCTGTACTAGTCTACTAGATCTGCCTAAACTCTTCCCTGCTATGCTCACGGTTATGAACTTTAGTAAATGGAAAACCTACCTAAAATGCACCATTTTTCATAACTACATTAAATTTCAAAATCAACTTTTTAAACAAGTCAGAGGACTTCCAATGAGCGTACATTTCAGTACTTCCATCCGTAATCTCTTTTTATTTATCAAAGAATTTACCTTCCAAAAAAATTTACAACAGCAAGAATTAAATTACTACAAGCACACTTACAGATATAGACATGATCTTATTACATTTAACAATTTCAATAAGATTGAATACTCTAAGATTTACCCAGAATGCCTTACACTTAATAAAACTAATCATTCGCAAAATAACATCGACTATATTGATCTTCAAATAATTAACTACAAAAAAATTTTACTGTTTGACAAAACAAGAAACTTCAATTTCAATACTAAATAATTAATAAATTGGACTTCCAACATCTCCAAAAAAGTTATTAGTAATACTATCTTAAATCAAATACGTAAAATAAAAAAAGTTTATAAAAGCATTAAACATTCAGCAGGGCCATACAAAAAATTATTAAGTGAACATTTAGCCTTCTTCAATTAATAAGGGCTAATAACACTTTTATAAAATTCATGTCTTTTAATGAAAGTACGGATAATACAGCAATATTCAGAAATACTAGTAACACAGCATCTATTGGGAACATTTCAACAGAATAAATTACTACATTAAAAAACTAATTATCTTTTTTAACCACTTGAGCTACGACTAAACTTCACGGTTGCGGTGCCGTGTGCTACAATATAACAAGTGGTAAAGTGTCTCATTTACGCCGCTCCGCGTCTGCGAGTGCAATCCAGAGCTGTAACTCGAGAAATAAACAATCTCATTGTTAGGCGATGTGTGCACCACGTTATTTTAATTTTTGCAATAATTGATTATTGACGTGGTGTTCACGTTGCTCGTGGTTTGAGACAAACGCATCTCGACGTGCGTGGCACGTCTTTTTAGTGCAAGTGGTTAAAAAAAAAGACATACCGAAATGTGAATTAGACATGTCTTTAAAAGAAAATGAGGGAAAATTAATTTCCTTTTGGAAGCGTATTTGCATATAAAAATAAACGAGGATCATTTGATTAATTCATGCAAAAGTAATGAAAAAACATTTTTTCATAAATTTTTTAAATTTCTCTTCAGAATCACTTTGAAGCCCGACTTTCGAACATTTTTTGCTCTTTCCATAAAATATGATTTCTGAATTTAAAGCAAAATTTTTGCTAGCAAGGAATTTTTTGTTTTTGAAACAAATTAACAGTCCAAGAAGCAGGATGTCATTTTAATTACAGCTGAATAAACTAAAGAATTATGATAACAGAAAAACACTTTTTCCTTTGCTAAAGGTGGCACTTTTGCCTTGATTTTATTATTCAAACAGCCCTGTAAAGATGAATACAGTCTGCCAACTATTTTGTCTTTTTAAAAAAAGTCCCCCCCCCCTGAAAGAAAACAATAACACAGCAGCAGTAATCTTTTTTGTATGATGTTTTCATGTTTTGTGATGATCCACTTACTTGAACTCACTATCTTGACTATTCTTTCATAGTGGTGTATCTGAAGTTAATTAACTGCTATATAATAATGCAAAAATTTAGTTGCACTTCTTTATAGTTCCAAAGCTTGGTTAGAGATAACCATACATTTACATTTTTGCATGACAGTTAACAAATGCAGCATTGATATTGCAGATAGCTTTTTATGTCCAAATAATCATGTAAAATGTTATATACATGATTCATTGAGGTGCCTATAACCTCAGGTATCTCATTCAGTTTCAGTCATTTACTCTTTACTATCACATCAAGAATCATTTTAATTACTTCTGGTATAGTGTCTTCAACAGAGTAACTGTGTCATTCAGTGATACTTGCACTTATTCAGCTCCGTTGAAAATCATTACACCACTAGTAAATTATTCCAGCTGAGGAAACAAATTTCCATAATATTTATTATGGAATGAATCCATAATTTAGCTTTTGCTATTGTTTTTTTTTCCTTAAAAAAGTAATATTTTATCAATACACATAACTCATGCTTCTTCAATGAGCAATAACAGCAGATAAACGCTGATAACAACAGATAAAACGCTGACAATCACAGACTATATGTTGAATCTTAATTACAATCTGAAATGTGCCCTTGAAACATGCTAGATATCAGAATGGCAATAATTTCAGTATGGTTGTACCATGTCTTGAATTCTTCAAGGATTTATTGAATGATCCTGTATATAACTGAATGACTTTTTTTTTAAAAGCAGTTATGTCTCTACTCCATATAATTTAATAGATTATACTCAGTATTCTTCTCTGCAAAACTGATATTTTGTACAGAGAAAAATATTGAAGATACTTTAACTATTTCAATAACAAATAAAGAAAAAATCAAAATCCTTAAAAAACTTAAGTACTCAATGAATTCTTCAGAAAGTGTTATATGTGATAATGAGATCAGTCTGAAAAAAGTTACAAAACACAAATCACTGAAAATCACAAAAGCTGTTATGTTAAAATATGAAGTGAATGATAATGAGTGTATATTTGAAGCTTATGTTTTTTTTTTTTTTTTTTTTTTTTTACTATTTTTATGGTTTTACTATAGAATTTAATAAAAGATCCCCACTTAAGCAACTACTTATCAATTAGCAAACAATACAGAAACATCTATAATTAACAGAATTAAAACTTTTCTTAAAAAACTAAGTATCTCTTAAAATCCAAAATACAACAGATTTAAGAACCTATATGCGCTTCCCAAATTCCATAAAACACCATTAAAATTCAGATTCATAGCAAATGGAATTAGTAACTACAAGAAAAATGTAGACTGTTATTTTGCAATTCAGCTTAAAAAAATTTGTAAAATTATCTTCAATGATTGTAATACTAATCATAACTATTGCTGGATCATCCATAATAAAACTCCTGTCATTAATGCCATTCAAACAATTGACATACAAAACATTAACTGCTGTGACTTTGAAAACTTATATACCTCACCTCCTTTAGAAGAAATCTGTACTAGTCTACTAGATCTGCCTAAACTCTTCCCTGCTATGCTCACGGTTATGAACTTTAGTAAATGGAAAACCTACCTAAAATGCACCATTTTTCATAACTACATTAAATTTCAAAATCAACTTTTTAAACAAGTCAGAGGACTTCCAATGAGCGTACATTTCAGTACTTCCATCCGTAATCTCTTTTTATTTATCAAAGAATTTACCTTCCAAAAAAATTTACAACAGCAAGAATTAAATTACTACAAGCACACTTACAGATATAGACATGATCTTATTACATTTAACAATTTCAATAAGATTGAATACTCTAAGATTTACCCAGAATGCCTTACACTTAATAAAACTAATCATTCGCAAAATAACATCGACTATATTGATCTTCAAATAATTAACTACAAAAAAATTTTACTGTTTGACAAAACAAGAAACTTCAATTTCAATACTAAATAATTAATAAATTGGACTTCCAACATCTCCAAAAAAGTTATTAGTAATACTATCTTAAATCAAATACGTAAAATAAAAAAAGTTTATAAAAGCATTAAACATTCAGCAGGGCCATACAAAAAATTATTAAGTGAACATTTAGCCTTCTTCAATTAATAAGGGCTAATAACACTTTTATAAAATTCATGTCTTTTAATGAAAGTACGGATAATACAGCAATATTCAGAAATACTAGTAACACAGCATCTATTGGGAACATTTCAACAGAATAAATTACTACATTAAAAAACTAATTATCTTTTTTAACCACTTGAGCTACGACTAAACTTCACGGTTGCGGTGCCGTGTGCTACAATATAACAAGTGGTAAAGTGTCTCATTTACGCCGCTCCGCGTCTGCGAGTGCAATCCAGAGCTGTAACTCGAGAAATAAACAATCTCATTGTTAGGCGATGTGTGCACCACGTTATTTTAATTTTTGCAATAATTGATTATTGACGTGGTGTTCACGTTGCTCGTGGTTTGAGACAAACGCATCTCGACGTGCGTGGCACGTCTTTTTAGTGCAAGTGGTTAAAAAAAAAGACATACCGAAATGTGAATTAGACATGTCTTTAAAAGAAAATGAGGGAAAATTAATTTCCTTTTGGAAGCGTATTTGCATATAAAAATAAACGAGGATCATTTGATTAATTCATGCAAAAGTAATGAAAAAACATTTTTTCATAAATTTTTTAAATTTCTCTTCAGAATCACTTTGAAGCCCGACTTTCGAACATTTTTTGCTCTTTCCATAAAATATGATTTCTGAATTTAAAGCAAAATTTTTGCTAGCAAGGAATTTTTTGTTTTTGAAACAAATTAACAGTCCAAGAAGCAGGATGTCATTTTAATTACAGCTGAATAAACTAAAGAATTATGATAACAGAAAAACACTTTTTCCTTTGCTAAAGGTGGCACTTTTGCCTTGATTTTATTATTCAAACAGCCCTGTAAAGATGAATACAGTCTGCCAACTATTTTGTCTTTTTAAAAAAAGTCCCCCCCCCCTGAAAGAAAACAATAACACAGCAGCAGTAATCTTTTTTGTATGATGTTTTCATGTTTTGTGATGATCCACTTACTTGAACTCACTATCTTGACTATTCTTTCATAGTGGTGTATCTGAAGTTAATTAACTGTTATATAATAATGCAAAAATTTAGTTGCACTTCTTTATAGTTCCAAAGCTTGGTTAGAGATAACCATACATTTACATTTTTGCATGACAGTTAACAAATGCAGCATTGATATTGCAGATAGCTTTTTATGTCCAAATAATCATGTAAAATGTTATATACATGATTCATTGAGGTGCCTATAACCTCAGGTATCTCATTCAGTTTCAGTCATTTACTCTTTACTATCACATCAAGAATCATTTTAATTACTTCTGGTATAGTGTCTTCAACAGAGTAACTGTGTCATTCAGTGATACTTGCACTTATTCAGCTCCGTTGAAAATCATTACACCACTAGTAAATTATTCCAGCTGAGGAAACAAATTTCCATAATATTTATTATGGAATGAATCCATAATTTAGCTTTTGCTATTGTTTTTTTTCCTTAAAAAAGAAATATTTTATCAATACACATAACTCATGCTTCTTCAATGAGCAATAACAGCAGATAAACGCTGATAACAACAGATAAAACGCTGACAATCACAGACTATATGTTGAATCTTAATTACAATCTGAAATGTGCCCTTGAAACATGCTAGATATCAGAATGGCAATAATTTCAGTATGGTTGTACCATGTCTTGAATTCTTCAAGGATTTATTGAATGATCCTGTATATAACTGAATGACTTTTTTTTTAAAAGCAGTTATGTCTCTACTCCATATAATTTAATAGATTATACTCAGTATTCTTCTCTGCAAAACTGATATTTTGTACAGAGAAAAATATTGAAGATACTTTAACTATTTCAATAACAAATAAAGAAAAAATCAAAATCCTTAAAAAACTTAAGTACTCAATGAATTCTTCAGAAAGTGTTATATGTGATAATGAGATCAGTCTGAAAAAAGTTACAAAACACAAATCACTGAAAATCACAAAAGCTGTTATGTTAAAATATGAAGTGAATGATAATGAGTGTATATTTGAAGCTTATGTTTTTTTTTTTTTTTTTTTACTATTTTTATGGTTTTACTATAGAATTTAATAAAAGATCCCCACTTAAGCAACTACTTATCAATTAGCAAACAATACAGAAACATCTATAATTAACAGAATTAAAACTTTTCTTAAAAAACTAAGTATCTCTTAAAATCCAAAATACAACAGATTTAAGAACCTATATGCGCTTCCCAAATTCCATAAAACACCATTAAAATTCAGATTCATAGCAAATGGAATTAGTAACTACAAGAAAAATGTAGACTGTTATTTTGCAATTCAGCTTAAAAAAATTTGTAAAATTATCTTCAATGATTGTAATACTAATCATAACTATTGCTGGATCATCCATAATAAAACTCCTGTCATTAATGCCATTCAAACAATTGACATACAAAACATTAACTGCTGTGACTTTGAAAACTTATATACCTCACCTCCTTTAGAAGAAATCTGTACTAGTCTACTAGATCTGCCTAAACTCTTCCCTGCTATGCTCACGGTTATGAACTTTAGTAAATGGAAAACCTACCTAAAATGCACCATTTTTCATAACTACATTAAATTTCAAAATCAACTTTTTAAACAAGTCAGAGGACTTCCAATGAGCGTACATTTCAGTACTTCCATCCGTAATCTCTTTTTATTTATCAAAGAATTTACCTTCCAAAAAAATTTACAACAGCAAGAATTAAATTACTACAAGCACACTTACAGATATAGACATGATCTTATTACATTTAACAATTTCAATAAGATTGAATACTCTAAGATTTACCCAGAATGCCTTACACTTAATAAAACTAATCATTCGCAAAATAACATCGACTATATTGATCTTCAAATAATTAACTACAAAAAAATTTTACTGTTTGACAAAACAAGAAACTTCAATTTCAATACTAAATAATTAATAAATTGGACTTCCAACATCTCCAAAAAAGTTATTAGTAATACTATCTTAAATCAAATACGTAAAATAAAAAAAGTTTATAAAAGCATTAAACATTCAGCAGGGCCATACAAAAAATTATTAAGTGAACATTTAGCCTTCTTCAATTAATAAGGGCTAATAACACTTTTATAAAATTCATGTCTTTTAATGAAAGTACGGATAATACAGCAATATTCAGAAATACTAGTAACACAGCATCTATTGGGAACATTTCAACAGAATAAATTACTACATTAAAAAACTAATTATCTTTTTTAACCACTTGAGCTACGACTAAACTTCACGGTTGCGGTGCCGTGTGCTACAATATAACAAGTGGTAAAGTGTCTCATTTACGCCGCTCCGCGTCTGCGAGTGCAATCCAGAGCTGTAACTCGAGAAATAAACAATCTCATTGTTAGGCGATGTGTGCACCACGTTATTTTAATTTTTGCAATAATTGATTATTGACGTGGTGTTCACGTTGCTCGTGGTTTGAGACAAACGCATCTCGACGTGCGTGGCACGTCTTTTTAGTGCAAGTGGTTAAAAAAAAAGACATACCGAAATGTGAATTAGACATGTCTTTAAAAGAAAATGAGGGAAAATTAATTTCCTTTTGGAAGCGTATTTGCATATAAAAATAAACGAGGATCATTTGATTAATTCATGCAAAAGTAATGAAAAAACATTTTTTCATAAATTTTTTAAATTTCTCTTCAGAATCACTTTGAAGCCCGACTTTCGAACATTTTTTGCTCTTTCCATAAAATATGATTTCTGAATTTAAAGCAAAATTTTTGCTAGCAAGGAATTTTTTGTTTTTGAAACAAATTAACAGTCCAAGAAGCAGGATGTCATTTTAATTACAGCTGAATAAACTAAAGAATTATGATAACAGAAAAACACTTTTTCCTTTGCTAAAGGTGGCACTTTTGCCTTGATTTTATTATTCAAACAGCCCTGTAAAGATGAATACAGTCTGCCAACTATTTTGTCTTTTTAAAAAAAGTCCCCCCCCCTGAAAGAAAACAATAACACAGCAGCAGTAATCTTTTTTGTATGATGTTTTCATGTTTTGTGATGATCCACTTACTTGAACTCACTATCTTGACTATTCTTTCATAGTGGTGTATCTGAAGTTAATTAACTGTTATATAATAATGCAAAAATTTAGTTGCACTTCTTTATAGTTCCAAAGCTTGGTTAGAGATAACCATACATTTACATTTTTGCATGACAGTTAACAAATGCAGCATTGATATTGCAGATAGCTTTTTATGTCCAAATAATCATGTAAAATGTTATATACATGATTCATTGAGGTGCCTATAACCTCAGGTATCTCATTCAGTTTCAGTCATTTACTCTTTACTATCACATCAAGAATCATTTTAATTACTTCTGGTATAGTGTCTTCAACAGAGTAACTGTGTCATTCAGTGATACTTGCACTTATTCAGCTCCGTTGAAAATCATTACACCACTAGTAAATTATTCCAGCTGAGGAAACAAATTTCCATAATATTTATTATGGAATGAATCCATAATTTAGCTTTTGCTATTGTTTTTTTTTCCTTAAAAAAGTAATATTTTATCAATACACATAACTCATGCTTCTTCAATGAGCAATAACAGCAGATAAACGCTGATAACAACAGATAAAACGCTGACAATCACAGACTATATGTTGAATCTTAATTACAATCTGAAATGTGCCCTTGAAACATGCTAGATATCAGAATGGCAATAATTTCAGTATGGTTGTACCATGTCTTGAATTCTTCAAGGATTTATTGAATGATCCTGTATATAACTGAATGACTTTTTTTTTAAAAGCAGTTATGTCTCTACTCCATATAATTTAATAGATTATACTCAGTATTCTTCTCTGCAAAACTGATATTTTGTACAGAGAAAAATATTGAAGATACTTTAACTATTTCAATAACAAATAAAGAAAAAATCAAAATCCTTAAAAAACTTAAGTACTCAATGAATTCTTCAGAAAGTGTTATATGTGATAATGAGATCAGTCTGAAAAAAGTTACAAAACACAAATCACTGAAAATCACAAAAGCTGTTATGTTAAAATATGAAGTGAATGATAATGAGTGTATATTTGAAGCTTATGTTTTTTTTTTTTTTTTTTTTTTTTACTATTTTTATGGTTTTACTATAGAATTTAATAAAAGATCCCCACTTAAGCAACTACTTATCAATTAGCAAACAATACAGAAACATCTATAATTAACAGAATTAAAACTTTTCTTAAAAAACTAAGTATCTCTTAAAATCCAAAATACAACAGATTTAAGAACCTATATGCGCTTCCCAAATTCCATAAAACACCATTAAAATTCAGATTCATAGCAAATGGAATTAGTAACTACAAGAAAAATGTAGACTGTTATTTTGCAATTCAGCTTAAAAAAATTTGTAAAATTATCTTCAATGATTGTAATACTAATCATAACTATTGCTGGATCATCCATAATAAAACTCCTGTCATTAATGCCATTCAAACAATTGACATACAAAACATTAACTGCTGTGACTTTGAAAACTTATATACCTCACCTCCTTTAGAAGAAATCTGTACTAGTCTACTAGATCTGCCTAAACTCTTCCCTGCTATGCTCACGGTTATGAACTTTAGTAAATGGAAAACCTACCTAAAATGCACCATTTTTCATAACTACATTAAATTTCAAAATCAACTTTTTAAACAAGTCAGAGGACTTCCAATGAGCGTACATTTCAGTACTTCCATCCGTAATCTCTTTTTATTTATCAAAGAATTTACCTTCCAAAAAAATTTACAACAGCAAGAATTAAATTACTACAAGCACACTTACAGATATAGACATGATCTTATTACATTTAACAATTTCAATAAGATTGAATACTCTAAGATTTACCCAGAATGCCTTACACTTAATAAAACTAATCATTCGCAAAATAACATCGACTATATTGATCTTCAAATAATTAACTACAAAAAAATTTTACTGTTTGACAAAACAAGAAACTTCAATTTCAATACTAAATAATTAATAAATTGGACTTCCAACATCTCCAAAAAAGTTATTAGTAATACTATCTTAAATCAAATACGTAAAATAAAAAAAGTTTATAAAAGCATTAAACATTCAGCAGGGCCATACAAAAAATTATTAAGTGAACATTTAGCCTTCTTCAATTAATAAGGGCTAATAACACTTTTATAAAATTCATGTCTTTTAATGAAAGTACGGATAATACAGCAATATTCAGAAATACTAGTAACACAGCATCTATTGGGAACATTTCAACAGAATAAATTACTACATTAAAAAACTAATTATCTTTTTTAACCACTTGAGCTACGACTAAACTTCACGGTTGCGGTGCCGTGTGCTACAATATAACAAGTGGTAAAGTGTCTCATTTACGCCGCTCCGCGTCTGCGAGTGCAATCCAGAGCTGTAACTCGAGAAATAAACAATCTCATTGTTAGGCGATGTGTGCACCACGTTATTTTAATTTTTGCAATAATTGATTATTGACGTGGTGTTCACGTTGCTCGTGGTTTGAGACAAACGCATCTCGACGTGCGTGGCACGTCTTTTTAGTGCAAGTGGTTAAAAAAAAAGACATACCGAAATGTGAATTAGACATGTCTTTAAAAGAAAATGAGGGAAAATTAATTTCCTTTTGGAAGCGTATTTGCATATAAAAATAAACGAGGATCATTTGATTAATTCATGCAAAAGTAATGAAAAAACATTTTTTCATAAATTTTTTAAATTTCTCTTCAGAATCACTTTGAAGCCCGACTTTCGAACATTTTTTGCTCTTTCCATAAAATATGATTTCTGAATTTAAAGCAAAATTTTTGCTAGCAAGGAATTTTTTGTTTTTGAAACAAATTAACAGTCCAAGAAGCAGGATGTCATTTTAATTACAGCTGAATAAACTAAAGAATTATGATAACAGAAAAACACTTTTTCCTTTGCTAAAGGTGGCACTTTTGCCTTGATTTTATTATTCAAACAGCCCTGTAAAGATGAATACAGTCTGCCAACTATTTTGTCTTTTTAAAAAAAGTCCCCCCCCCCGAAAGAAAACAATAACACAGCAGCAGTAATCTTTTTTGTATGATGTTTTCATGTTTTGTGATGATCCACTTACTTGAACTCACTATCTTGACTATTCTTTCATAGTGGTGTATCTGAAGTTAATTAACTGTTATATAATAATGCAAAAATTTAGTTGCACTTCTTTATAGTTCCAAAGCTTGGTTAGAGATAACCATACATTTACATTTTTGCATGACAGTTAACAAATGCAGCATTGATATTGCAGATAGCTTTTTATGTCCAAATAATCATGTAAAATGTTATATACATGATTCATTGAGGTGCCTATAACCTCAGGTATCTCATTCAGTTTCAGTCATTTACTCTTTACTATCACATCAAGAATCATTTTAATTACTTCTGGTATAGTGTCTTCAACAGAGTAACTGTGTCATTCAGTGATACTTGCACTTATTCAGCTCCGTTGAAAATCATTACACCACTAGTAAATTATTCCAGCTGAGGAAACAAATTTCCATAATATTTATTATGGAATGAATCCATAATTTAGCTTTTGCTATTGTTTTTTTTTCCTTAAAAAAGTAATATTTTATCAATACACATAACTCATGCTTCTTCAATGAGCAATAACAGCAGATAAACGCTGATAACAACAGATAAAACGCTGACAATCACAGACTATATGTTGAATCTTAATTACAATCTGAAATGTGCCCTTGAAACATGCTAGATATCAGAATGGCAATAATTTCAGTATGGTTGTACCATGTCTTGAATTCTTCAAGGATTTATTGAATGATCCTGTATATAACTGAATGACTTTTTTTTTAAAAGCAGTTATGTCTCTACTCCATATAATTTAATAGATTATACTCAGTATTCTTCTCTGCAAAACTGATATTTTGTACAGAGAAAAATATTGAAGATACTTTAACTATTTCAATAACAAATAAAGAAAAAATCAAAATCCTTAAAAAACTTAAGTACTCAATGAATTCTTCAGAAAGTGTTATATGTGATAATGAGATCAGTCTGAAAAAAGTTACAAAACACAAATCACTGAAAATCACAAAAGCTGTTATGTTAAAATATGAAGTGAATGATAATGAGTGTATATTTGAAGCTTATGTTTTTTTTTTTTTTTTTTTACTATTTTTATGGTTTTACTATAGAATTTAATAAAAGATCCCCACTTAAGCAACTACTTATCAATTAGCAAACAATACAGAAACATCTATAATTAACAGAATTAAAACTTTTCTTAAAAAACTAAGTATCTCTTAAAATCCAAAATACAACAGATTTAAGAACCTATATGCGCTTCCCAAATTCCATAAAACACCATTAAAATTCAGATTCATAGCAAATGGAATTAGTAACTACAAGAAAAATGTAGACTGTTATTTTGCAATTCAGCTTAAAAAAATTTGTAAAATTATCTTCAATGATTGTAATACTAATCATAACTATTGCTGGATCATCCATAATAAAACTCCTGTCATTAATGCCATTCAAACAATTGACATACAAAACATTAACTGCTGTGACTTTGAAAACTTATATACCTCACCTCCTTTAGAAGAAATCTGTACTAGTCTACTAGATCTGCCTAAACTCTTCCCTGCTATGCTCACGGTTATGAACTTTAGTAAATGGAAAACCTACCTAAAATGCACCATTTTTCATAACTACATTAAATTTCAAAATCAACTTTTTAAACAAGTCAGAGGACTTCCAATGAGCGTACATTTCAGTACTTCCATCCGTAATCTCTTTTTATTTATCAAAGAATTTACCTTCCAAAAAAATTTACAACAGCAAGAATTAAATTACTACAAGCACACTTACAGATATAGACATGATCTTATTACATTTAACAATTTCAATAAGATTGAATACTCTAAGATTTACCCAGAATGCCTTACACTTAATAAAACTAATCATTCGCAAAATAACATCGACTATATTGATCTTCAAATAATTAACTACAAAAAAATTTTACTGTTTGACAAAACAAGAAACTTCAATTTCAATACTAAATAATTAATAAATTGGACTTCCAACATCTCCAAAAAAGTTATTAGTAATACTATCTTAAATCAAATACGTAAAATAAAAAAAGTTTATAAAAGCATTAAACATTCAGCAGGGCCATACAAAAAATTATTAAGTGAACATTTAGCCTTCTTCAATTAATAAGGGCTAATAACACTTTTATAAAATTCATGTCTTTTAATGAAAGTACGGATAATACAGCAATATTCAGAAATACTAGTAACACAGCATCTATTGGGAACATTTCAACAGAATAAATTACTACATTAAAAAACTAATTATCTTTTTTAACCACTTGAGCTACGACTAAACTTCACGGTTGCGGTGCCGTGTGCTACAATATAACAAGTGGTAAAGTGTCTCATTTACGCCGCTCCGCGTCTGCGAGTGCAATCCAGAGCTGTAACTCGAGAAATAAACAATCTCATTGTTAGGCGATGTGTGCACCACGTTATTTTAATTTTTGCAATAATTGATTATTGACGTGGTGTTCACGTTGCTCGTGGTTTGAGACAAACGCATCTCGACGTGCGTGGCACGTCTTTTTAGTGCAAGTGGTTAAAAAAAAAGACATACCGAAATGTGAATTAGACATGTCTTTAAAAGAAAATGAGGGAAAATTAATTTCCTTTTGGAAGCGTATTTGCATATAAAAATAAACGAGGATCATTTGATTAATTCATGCAAAAGTAATGAAAAAACATTTTTTCATAAATTTTTTAAATTTCTCTTCAGAATCACTTTGAAGCCCGACTTTCGAACATTTTTTGCTCTTTCCATAAAATATGATTTCTGAATTTAAAGCAAAATTTTTGCTAGCAAGGAATTTTTTGTTTTTGAAACAAATTAACAGTCCAAGAAGCAGGATGTCATTTTAATTACAGCTGAATAAACTAAAGAATTATGATAACAGAAAAACACTTTTTCCTTTGCTAAAGGTGGCACTTTTGCCTTGATTTTATTATTCAAACAGCCCTGTAAAGATGAATACAGTCTGCCAACTATTTTGTCTTTTTAAAAAAAGTCCCCCCCCCCTGAAAGAAAACAATAACACAGCAGCAGTAATCTTTTTTGTATGATGTTTTCATGTTTTGTGATGATCCACTTACTTGAACTCACTATCTTGACTATTCTTTCATAGTGGTGCATCTGAAGTTAATTAACTGTTATATAATAATGCAAAAATTTAGTTGCACTTCTTTATAGTTCCAAAGCTTGGTTAGAGATAACCATACATTTACATTTTTGCATGACAGTTAACAAATGCAGCATTGATATTGCAGATAGCTTTTTATGTCCAAATAATCATGTAAAATGTTATATACATGATTCATTGAGGTGCCTATAACCTCAGGTATCTCATTCAGTTTCAGTCATTTACTCTTTACTATCACATCAAGAATCATTTTAATTACTTCTGGTATAGTGTCTTCAACAGAGTAACTGTGTCATTCAGTGATACTTGCACTTATTCAGCTCCGTTGAAAATCATTACACCACTAGTAAATTATTCCAGCTGAGGAAACAAATTTCCATAATATTTATTATGGAATGAATCCATAATTTAGCTTTTGCTATTGTTTTTTTTTCCTTAAAAAAGTAATATTTTATCAATACACATAACTCATGCTTCTTCAATGAGCAATAACAGCAGATAAACGCTGATAACAACAGATAAAACGCTGACAATCACAGACTATATGTTGAATCTTAATTACAATCTGAAATGTGCCCTTGAAACATGCTAGATATCAGAATGGCAATAATTTCAGTATGGTTGTACCATGTCTTGAATTCTTCAAGGATTTATTGAATGATCCTGTATATAACTGAATGACTTTTTTTTTAAAAGCAGTTATGTCTCTACTCCATATAATTTAATAGATTATACTCAGTATTCTTCTCTGCAAAACTGATATTTTGTACAGAGAAAAATATTGAAGATACTTTAACTATTTCAATAACAAATAAAGAAAAAATCAAAATCCTTAAAAAACTTAAGTACTCAATGAATTCTTCAGAAAGTGTTATATGTGATAATGAGATCAGTCTGAAAAAAGTTACAAAACACAAATCACTGAAAATCACAAAAGCTGTTATGTTAAAATATGAAGTGAATGATAATGAGTGTATATTTGAAGCTTATGTTTTTTTTTTTTTTTTTTTACTATTTTTATGGTTTTACTATAGAATTTAATAAAAGATCCCCACTTAAGCAACTACTTATCAATTAGCAAACAATACAGAAACATCTATAATTAACAGAATTAAAACTTTTCTTAAAAAACTAAGTATCTCTTAAAATCCAAAATACAACAGATTTAAGAACCTATATGCGCTTCCCAAATTCCATAAAACACCATTAAAATTCAGATTCATAGCAAATGGAATTAGTAACTACAAGAAAAATGTAGACTGTTATTTTGCAATTCAGCTTAAAAAAATTTGTAAAATTATCTTCAATGATTGTAATACTAATCATAACTATTGCTGGATCATCCATAATAAAACTCCTGTCATTAATGCCATTCAAACAATTGACATACAAAACATTAACTGCTGTGACTTTGAAAACTTATATACCTCACCTCCTTTAGAAGAAATCTGTACTAGTCTACTAGATCTGCCTAAACTCTTCCCTGCTATGCTCACGGTTATGAACTTTAGTAAATGGAAAACCTACCTAAAATGCACCATTTTTCATAACTACATTAAATTTCAAAATCAACTTTTTAAACAAGTCAGAGGACTTCCAATGAGCGTACATTTCAGTACTTCCATCCGTAATCTCTTTTTATTTATCAAAGAATTTACCTTCCAAAAAAATTTACAACAGCAAGAATTAAATTACTACAAGCACACTTACAGATATAGACATGATCTTATTACATTTAACAATTTCAATAAGATTGAATACTCTAAGATTTACCCAGAATGCCTTACACTTAATAAAACTAATCATTCGCAAAATAACATCGACTATATTGATCTTCAAATAATTAACTACAAAAAAATTTTACTGTTTGACAAAACAAGAAACTTCAATTTCAATACTAAATAATTAATAAATTGGACTTCCAACATCTCCAAAAAAGTTATTAGTAATACTATCTTAAATCAAATACGTAAAATAAAAAAAGTTTATAAAAGCATTAAACATTCAGCAGGGCCATACAAAAAATTATTAAGTGAACATTTAGCCTTCTTCAATTAATAAGGGCTAATAACACTTTTATAAAATTCATGTCTTTTAATGAAAGTACGGATAATACAGCAATATTCAGAAATACTAGTAACACAGCATCTATTGGGAACATTTCAACAGAATAAATTACTACATTAAAAAACTAATTATCTTTTTTAACCACTTGAGCTACGACTAAACTTCACGGTTGCGGTGCCGTGTGCTACAATATAACAAGTGGTAAAGTGTCTCATTTACGCCGCTCCGCGTCTGCGAGTGCAATCCAGAGCTGTAACTCGAGAAATAAACAATCTCATTGTTAGGCGATGTGTGCACCACGTTATTTTAATTTTTGCAATAATTGATTATTGACGTGGTGTTCACGTTGCTCGTGGTTTGAGACAAACGCATCTCGACGTGCGTGGCACGTCTTTTTAGTGCAAGTGGTTAAAAAAAAAGACATACCGAAATGTGAATTAGACATGTCTTTAAAAGAAAATGAGGGAAAATTAATTTCCTTTTGGAAGCGTATTTGCATATAAAAATAAACGAGGATCATTTGATTAATTCATGCAAAAGTAATGAAAAAACATTTTTTCATAAATTTTTTAAATTTCTCTTCAGAATCACTTTGAAGCCCGACTTTCGAACATTTTTTGCTCTTTCCATAAAATATGATTTCTGAATTTAAAGCAAAATTTTTGCTAGCAAGGAATTTTTTGTTTTTGAAACAAATTAACAGTCCAAGAAGCAGGATGTCATTTTAATTACAGCTGAATAAACTAAAGAATTATGATAACAGAAAAACACTTTTTCCTTTGCTAAAGGTGGCACTTTTGCCTTGATTTTATTATTCAAACAGCCCTGTAAAGATGAATACAGTCTGCCAACTATTTTGTCTTTTTAAAAAAAGTCCCCCCCCCCTGAAAGAAAACAATAACACAGCAGCAGTAATCTTTTTTGTATGATGTTTTCATGTTTTGTGATGATCCACTTACTTGAACTCACTATCTTGACTATTCTTTCATAGTGGTGTATCTGAAGTTAATTAACTGTTATATAATAATGCAAAAATTTAGTTGCACTTCTTTATAGTTCCAAAGCTTGGTTAGAGATAACCATACATTTACATTTTTGCATGACAGTTAACAAATGCAGCATTGATATTGCAGATAGCTTTTTATGTCCAAATAATCATGTAAAATGTTATATACATGATTCATTGAGGTGCCTATAACCTCAGGTATCTCATTCAGTTTCAGTCATTTACTCTTTACTATCACATCAAGAATCATTTTAATTACTTCTGGTATAGTGTCTTCAACAGAGTAACTGTGTCATTCAGTGATACTTGCACTTATTCAGCTCCGTTGAAAATCATTACACCACTAGTAAATTATTCCAGCTGAGGAAACAAATTTCCATAATATTTATTATGGAATGAATCCATAATTTAGCTTTTGCTATTGTTTTTTTTTCCTTAAAAAAGTAATATTTTATCAATACACATAACTCATGCTTCTTCAATGAGCAATAACAGCAGATAAACGCTGATAACAACAGATAAAACGCTGACAATCACAGACTATATGTTGAATCTTAATTACAATCTGAAATGTGCCCTTGAAACATGCTAGATATCAGAATGGCAATAATTTCAGTATGGTTGTACCATGTCTTGAATTCTTCAAGGATTTATTGAATGATCCTGTATATAACTGAATGACTTTTTTTTTAAAAGCAGTTATGTCTCTACTCCATATAATTTAATAGATTATACTCAGTATTCTTCTCTGCAAAACTGATATTTTGTACAGAGAAAAATATTGAAGATACTTTAACTATTTCAATAACAAATAAAGAAAAAATCAAAATCCTTAAAAAACTTAAGTACTCAATGAATTCTTCAGAAAGTGTTATATGTGATAATGAGATCAGTCTGAAAAAAGTTACAAAACACAAATCACTGAAAATCACAAAAGCTGTTATGTTAAAATATGAAGTGAATGATAATGAGTGTATATTTGAAGCTTATGTTTTTTTTTTTTTTTTTTTTTTTTTTACTATTTTTATGGTTTTACTATAGAATTTAATAAAAGATCCCCACTTAAGCAACTACTTATCAATTAGCAAACAATACAGAAACATCTATAATTAACAGAATTAAAACTTTTCTTAAAAAACTAAGTATCTCTTAAAATCCAAAATACAACAGATTTAAGAACCTATATGCGCTTCCCAAATTCCATAAAACACCATTAAAATTCAGATTCATAGCAAATGGAATTAGTAACTACAAGAAAAATGTAGACTGTTATTTTGCAATTCAGCTTAAAAAAATTTGTAAAATTATCTTCAATGATTGTAATACTAATCATAACTATTGCTGGATCATCCATAATAAAACTCCTGTCATTAATGCCATTCAAACAATTGACATACAAAACATTAACTGCTGTGACTTTGAAAACTTATATACCTCACCTCCTTTAGAAGAAATCTGTACTAGTCTACTAGATCTGCCTAAACTCTTCCCTGCTATGCTCACGGTTATGAACTTTAGTAAATGGAAAACCTACCTAAAATGCACCATTTTTCATAACTACATTAAATTTCAAAATCAACTTTTTAAACAAGTCAGAGGACTTCCAATGAGCGTACATTTCAGTACTTCCATCCGTAATCTCTTTTTATTTATCAAAGAATTTACCTTCCAAAAAAATTTACAACAGCAAGAATTAAATTACTACAAGCACACTTACAGATATAGACATGATCTTATTACATTTAACAATTTCAATAAGATTGAATACTCTAAGATTTACCCAGAATGCCTTACACTTAATAAAACTAATCATTCGCAAAATAACATCGACTATATTGATCTTCAAATAATTAACTACAAAAAAATTTTACTGTTTGACAAAACAAGAAACTTCAATTTCAATACTAAATAATTAATAAATTGGACTTCCAACATCTCCAAAAAAGTTATTAGTAATACTATCTTAAATCAAATACGTAAAATAAAAAAAGTTTATAAAAGCATTAAACATTCAGCAGGGCCATACAAAAAATTATTAAGTGAACATTTAGCCTTCTTCAATTAATAAGGGCTAATAACACTTTTATAAAATTCATGTCTTTTAATGAAAGTACGGATAATACAGCAATATTCAGAAATACTAGTAACACAGCATCTATTGGGAACATTTCAACAGAATAAATTACTACATTAAAAAACTAATTATCTTTTTTAACCACTTGAGCTACGACTAAACTTCACGGTTGCGGTGCCGTGTGCTACAATATAACAAGTGGTAAAGTGTCTCATTTACGCCGCTCCGCGTCTGCGAGTGCAATCCAGAGCTGTAACTCGAGAAATAAACAATCTCATTGTTAGGCGATGTGTGCACCACGTTATTTTAATTTTTGCAATAATTGATTATTGACGTGGTGTTCACGTTGCTCGTGGTTTGAGACAAACGCATCTCGACGTGCGTGGCACGTCTTTTTAGTGCAAGTGGTTAAAAAAAAAGACATACCGAAATGTGAATTAGACATGTCTTTAAAAGAAAATGAGGGAAAATTAATTTCCTTTTGGAAGCGTATTTGCATATAAAAATAAACGAGGATCATTTGATTAATTCATGCAAAAGTAATGAAAAAACATTTTTTCATAAATTTTTTAAATTTCTCTTCAGAATCACTTTGAAGCCCGACTTTCGAACATTTTTTGCTCTTTCCATAAAATATGATTTCTGAATTTAAAGCAAAATTTTTGCTAGCAAGGAATTTTTTGTTTTTGAAACAAATTAACAGTCCAAGAAGCAGGATGTCATTTTAATTACAGCTGAATAAACTAAAGAATTATGATAACAGAAAAACACTTTTTCCTTTGCTAAAGGTGGCACTTTTGCCTTGATTTTATTATTCAAACAGCCCTGTAAAGATGAATACAGTCTGCCAACTATTTTGTCTTTTTAAAAAAAGTCCCCCCCCCCTGAAAGAAAACAATAACACAGCAGCAGTAATCTTTTTTGTATGATGTTTTCATGTTTTGTGATGATCCACTTACTTGAACTCACTATCTTGACTATTCTTTCATAGTGGTGTATCTGAAGTTAATTAACTGTTATATAATAATGCAAAAATTTAGTTGCACTTCTTTATAGTTCCAAAGCTTGGTTAGAGATAACCATACATTTACATTTTTGCATGACAGTTAACAAATGCAGCATTGATATTGCAGATAGCTTTTTATGTCCAAATAATCATGTAAAATGTTATATACATGATTCATTGAGGTGCCTATAACCTCAGGTATCTCATTCAGTTTCAGTCATTTACTCTTTACTATCACATCAAGAATCATTTTAATTACTTCTGGTATAGTGTCTTCAACAGAGTAACTGTGTCATTCAGTGATACTTGCACTTATTCAGCTCCGTTGAAAATCATTACACCACTAGTAAATTATTCCAGCTGAGGAAACAAATTTCCATAATATTTATTATGGAATGAATCCATAATTTAGCTTTTGCTATTGTTTTTTTTTCCTTAAAAAAGTAATATTTTATCAATACACATAACTCATGCTTCTTCAATGAGCAATAACAGCAGATAAACGCTGATAACAACAGATAAAACGCTGACAATCACAGACTATATGTTGAATCTTAATTACAATCTGAAATGTGCCCTTGAAACATGCTAGATATCAGAATGGCAATAATTTCAGTATGGTTGTACCATGTCTTGAATTCTTCAAGGATTTATTGAATGATCCTGTATATAACTGAATGACTTTTTTTTTAAAAGCAGTTATGTCTCTACTCCATATAATTTAATAGATTATACTCAGTATTCTTCTCTGCAAAACTGATATTTTGTACAGAGAAAAATATTGAAGATACTTTAACTATTTCAATAACAAATAAAGAAAAAATCAAAATCCTTAAAAAACTTAAGTACTCAATGAATTCTTCAGAAAGTGTTATATGTGATAATGAGATCAGTCTGAAAAAAGTTACAAAACACAAATCACTGAAAATCACAAAAGCTGTTATGTTAAAATATGAAGTGAATGATAATGAGTGTATATTTGAAGCTTATGTTTTTTTTTTTTTTTTTTTTTTTTACTATTTTTATGGTTTTACTATAGAATTTAATAAAAGATCCCCACTTAAGCAACTACTTATCAATTAGCAAACAATACAGAAACATCTATAATTAACAGAATTAAAACTTTTCTTAAAAAACTAAGTATCTCTTAAAATCCAAAATACAACAGATTTAAGAACCTATATGCGCTTCCCAAATTCCATAAAACACCATTAAAATTCAGATTCATAGCAAATGGAATTAGTAACTACAAGAAAAATGTAGACTGTTATTTTGCAATTCAGCTTAAAAAAATTTGTAAAATTATCTTCAATGATTGTAATACTAATCATAACTATTGCTGGATCATCCATAATAAAACTCCTGTCATTAATGCCATTCAAACAATTGACATACAAAACATTAACTGCTGTGACTTTGAAAACTTATATACCTCACCTCCTTTAGAAGAAATCTGTACTAGTCTACTAGATCTGCCTAAACTCTTCCCTGCTATGCTCACGGTTATGAACTTTAGTAAATGGAAAACCTACCTAAAATGCACCATTTTTCATAACTACATTAAATTTCAAAATCAACTTTTTAAACAAGTCAGAGGACTTCCAATGAGCGTACATTTCAGTACTTCCATCCGTAATCTCTTTTTATTTATCAAAGAATTTACCTTCCAAAAAAATTTACAACAGCAAGAATTAAATTACTACAAGCACACTTACAGATATAGACATGATCTTATTACATTTAACAATTTCAATAAGATTGAATACTCTAAGATTTACCCAGAATGCCTTACACTTAATAAAACTAATCATTCGCAAAATAACATCGACTATATTGATCTTCAAATAATTAACTACAAAAAAATTTTACTGTTTGACAAAACAAGAAACTTCAATTTCAATACTAAATAATTAATAAATTGGACTTCCAACATCTCCAAAAAAGTTATTAGTAATACTATCTTAAATCAAATACGTAAAATAAAAAAAGTTTATAAAAGCATTAAACATTCAGCAGGGCCATACAAAAAATTATTAAGTGAACATTTAGCCTTCTTCAATTAATAAGGGCTAATAACACTTTTATAAAATTCATGTCTTTTAATGAAAGTACGGATAATACAGCAATATTCAGAAATACTAGTAACACAGCATCTATTGGGAACATTTCAACAGAATAAATTACTACATTAAAAAACTAATTATCTTTTTTAACCACTTGAGCTACGACTAAACTTCACGGTTGCGGTGCCGTGTGCTACAATATAACAAGTGGTAAAGTGTCTCATTTACGCCGCTCCGCGTCTGCGAGTGCAATCCAGAGCTGTAACTCGAGAAATAAACAATCTCATTGTTAGGCGATGTGTGCACCACGTTATTTTAATTTTTGCAATAATTGATTATTGACGTGGTGTTCACGTTGCTCGTGGTTTGAGACAAACGCATCTCGACGTGCGTGGCACGTCTTTTTAGTGCAAGTGGTTAAAAAAAAAGACATACCGAAATGTGAATTAGACATGTCTTTAAAAGAAAATGAGGGAAAATTAATTTCCTTTTGGAAGCGTATTTGCATATAAAAATAAACGAGGATCATTTGATTAATTCATGCAAAAGTAATGAAAAAACATTTTTTCATAAATTTTTTAAATTTCTCTTCAGAATCACTTTGAAGCCCGACTTTCGAACATTTTTTGCTCTTTCCATAAAATATGATTTCTGAATTTAAAGCAAAATTTTTGCTAGCAAGGAATTTTTTGTTTTTGAAACAAATTAACAGTCCAAGAAGCAGGATGTCATTTTAATTACAGCTGAATAAACTAAAGAATTATGATAACAGAAAAACACTTTTTCCTTTGCTAAAGGTGGCACTTTTGCCTTGATTTTATTATTCAAACAGCCCTGTAAAGATGAATACAGTCTGCCAACTATTTTGTCTTTTTAAAAAAAGTCCCCCCCCCCTGAAAGAAAACAATAACACAGCAGCAGTAATCTTTTTTGTATGATGTTTTCATGTTTTGTGATGATCCACTTACTTGAACTCACTATCTTGACTATTCTTTCATAGTGGTGTATCTGAAGTTAATTAACTGTTATATAATAATGCAAAAATTTAGTTGCACTTCTTTATAGTTCCAAAGCTTGGTTAGAGATAACCATACATTTACATTTTTGCATGACAGTTAACAAATGCAGCATTGATATTGCAGATAGCTTTTTATGTCCAAATAATCATGTAAAATGTTATATACATGATTCATTGAGGTGCCTATAACCTCAGGTATCTCATTCAGTTTCAGTCATTTACTCTTTACTATCACATCAAGAATCATTTTAATTACTTCTGGTATAGTGTCTTCAACAGAGTAACTGTGTCATTCAGTGATACTTGCACTTATTCAGCTCCGTTGAAAATCATTACACCACTAGTAAATTATTCCAGCTGAGGAAACAAATTTCCATAATATTTATTATGGAATGAATCCATAATTTAGCTTTTGCTATTGTTTTTTTTTCCTTAAAAAAGTAATATTTTATCAATACACATAACTCATGCTTCTTCAATGAGCAATAACAGCAGATAAACGCTGATAACAACAGATAAAACGCTGACAATCACAGACTATATGTTGAATCTTAATTACAATCTGAAATGTGCCCTTGAAACATGCTAGATATCAGAATGGCAATAATTTCAGTATGGTTGTACCATGTCTTGAATTCTTCAAGGATTTATTGAATGATCCTGTATATAACTGAATGACTTTTTTTTTAAAAGCAGTTATGTCTCTACTCCATATAATTTAATAGATTATACTCAGTATTCTTCTCTGCAAAACTGATATTTTGTACAGAGAAAAATATTGAAGATACTTTAACTATTTCAATAACAAATAAAGAAAAAATCAAAATCCTTAAAAAACTTAAGTACTCAATGAATTCTTCAGAAAGTGTTATATGTGATAATGAGATCAGTCTGAAAAAAGTTACAAAACACAAATCACTGAAAATCACAAAAGCTGTTATGTTAAAATATGAAGTGAATGATAATGAGTGTATATTTGAAGCTTATGTTTTTTTTTTTTTTTTTTTTTTTTTACTATTTTTATGGTTTTACTATAGAATTTAATAAAAGATCCCCACTTAAGCAACTACTTATCAATTAGCAAACAATACAGAAACATCTATAATTAACAGAATTAAAACTTTTCTTAAAAAACTAAGTATCTCTTAAAATCCAAAATACAACAGATTTAAGAACCTATATGCGCTTCCCAAATTCCATAAAACACCATTAAAATTCAGATTCATAGCAAATGGAATTAGTAACTACAAGAAAAATGTAGACTGTTATTTTGCAATTCAGCTTAAAAAAATTTGTAAAATTATCTTCAATGATTGTAATACTAATCATAACTATTGCTGGATCATCCATAATAAAACTCCTGTCATTAATGCCATTCAAACAATTGACATACAAAACATTAACTGCTGTGACTTTGAAAACTTATATACCTCACCTCCTTTAGAAGAAATCTGTACTAGTCTACTAGATCTGCCTAAACTCTTCCCTGCTATGCTCACGGTTATGAACTTTAGTAAATGGAAAACCTACCTAAAATGCACCATTTTTCATAACTACATTAAATTTCAAAATCAACTTTTTAAACAAGTCAGAGGACTTCCAATGAGCGTACATTTCAGTACTTCCATCCGTAATCTCTTTTTATTTATCAAAGAATTTACCTTCCAAAAAAATTTACAACAGCAAGAATTAAATTACTACAAGCACACTTACAGATATAGACATGATCTTATTACATTTAACAATTTCAATAAGATTGAATACTCTAAGATTTACCCAGAATGCCTTACACTTAATAAAACTAATCATTCGCAAAATAACATCGACTATATTGATCTTCAAATAATTAACTACAAAAAAATTTTACTGTTTGACAAAACAAGAAACTTCAATTTCAATACTAAATAATTAATAAATTGGACTTCCAACATCTCCAAAAAAGTTATTAGTAATACTATCTTAAATCAAATACGTAAAATAAAAAAAGTTTATAAAAGCATTAAACATTCAGCAGGGCCATACAAAAAATTATTAAGTGAACATTTAGCCTTCTTCAATTAATAAGGGCTAATAACACTTTTATAAAATTCATGTCTTTTAATGAAAGTACGGATAATACAGCAATATTCAGAAATACTAGTAACACAGCATCTATTGGGAACATTTCAACAGAATAAATTACTACATTAAAAAACTAATTATCTTTTTTAACCACTTGAGCTACGACTAAACTTCACGGTTGCGGTGCCGTGTGCTACAATATAACAAGTGGTAAAGTGTCTCATTTACGCCGCTCCGCGTCTGCGAGTGCAATCCAGAGCTGTAACTCGAGAAATAAACAATCTCATTGTTAGGCGATGTGTGCACCACGTTATTTTAATTTTTGCAATAATTGATTATTGACGTGGTGTTCACGTTGCTCGTGGTTTGAGACAAACGCATCTCGACGTGCGTGGCACGTCTTTTTAGTGCAAGTGGTTAAAAAAAAAGACATACCGAAATGTGAATTAGACATGTCTTTAAAAGAAAATGAGGGAAAATTAATTTCCTTTTGGAAGCGTATTTGCATATAAAAATAAACGAGGATCATTTGATTAATTCATGCAAAAGTAATGAAAAAACATTTTTTCATAAATTTTTTAAATTTCTCTTCAGAATCACTTTGAAGCCCGACTTTCGAACATTTTTTGCTCTTTCCATAAAATATGATTTCTGAATTTAAAGCAAAATTTTTGCTAGCAAGGAATTTTTTGTTTTTGAAACAAATTAACAGTCCAAGAAGCAGGATGTCATTTTAATTACAGCTGAATAAACTAAAGAATTATGATAACAGAAAAACACTTTTTCCTTTGCTAAAGGTGGCACTTTTGCCTTGATTTTATTATTCAAACAGCCCTGTAAAGATGAATACAGTCTGCCAACTATTTTGTCTTTTTAAAAAAAGTCCCCCCCCCCTGAAAGAAAACAATAACACAGCAGCAGTAATCTTTTTTGTATGATGTTTTCATGTTTTGTGATGATCCACTTACTTGAACTCACTATCTTGACTATTCTTTCATAGTGGTGTATCTGAAGTTAATTAACTGTTATATAATAATGCAAAAATTTAGTTGCACTTCTTTATAGTTCCAAAGCTTGGTTAGAGATAACCATACATTTACATTTTTGCATGACAGTTAACAAATGCAGCATTGATATTGCAGATAGCTTTTTATGTCCAAATAATCATGTAAAATGTTATATACATGATTCATTGAGGTGCCTATAACCTCAGGTATCTCATTCAGTTTCAGTCATTTACTCTTTACTATCACATCAAGAATCATTTTAATTACTTCTGGTATAGTGTCTTCAACAGAGTAACTGTGTCATTCAGTGATACTTGCACTTATTCAGCTCCGTTGAAAATCATTACACCACTAGTAAATTATTCCAGCTGAGGAAACAAATTTCCATAATATTTATTATGGAATGAATCCATAATTTAGCTTTTGCTATTGTTTTTTTTTCCTTAAAAAAGTAATATTTTATCAATACACATAACTCATGCTTCTTCAATGAGCAATAACAGCAGATAAACGCTGATAACAACAGATAAAACGCTGACAATCACAGACTATATGTTGAATCTTAATTACAATCTGAAATGTGCCCTTGAAACATGCTAGATATCAGAATGGCAATAATTTCAGTATGGTTGTACCATGTCTTGAATTCTTCAAGGATTTATTGAATGATCCTGTATATAACTGAATGACTTTTTTTTTAAAAGCAGTTATGTCTCTACTCCATATAATTTAATAGATTATACTCAGTATTCTTCTCTGCAAAACTGATATTTTGTACAGAGAAAAATATTGAAGATACTTTAACTATTTCAATAACAAATAAAGAAAAAATCAAAATCCTTAAAAAACTTAAGTACTCAATGAATTCTTCAGAAAGTGTTATATGTGATAATGAGATCAGTCTGAAAAAAGTTACAAAACACAAATCACTGAAAATCACAAAAGCTGTTATGTTAAAATATGAAGTGAATGATAATGAGTGTATATTTGAAGCTTATGTTTTTTTTTTTTTTTTTACTATTTTTATGGTTTTACTATAGAATTTAATAAAAGATCCCCACTTAAGCAACTACTTATCAATTAGCAAACAATACAGAAACATCTATAATTAACAGAATTAAAACTTTTCTTAAAAAACTAAGTATCTCTTAAAATCCAAAATACAACAGATTTAAGAACCTATATGCGCTTCCCAAATTCCATAAAACACCATTAAAATTCAGATTCATAGCAAATGGAATTAGTAACTACAAGAAAAATGTAGACTGTTATTTTGCAATTCAGCTTAAAAAAATTTGTAAAATTATCTTCAATGATTGTAATACTAATCATAACTATTGCTGGATCATCCATAATAAAACTCCTGTCATTAATGCCATTCAAACAATTGACATACAAAACATTAACTGCTGTGACTTTGAAAACTTATATACCTCACCTCCTTTAGAAGAAATCTGTACTAGTCTACTAGATCTGCCTAAACTCTTCCCTGCTATGCTCACGGTTATGAACTTTAGTAAATGGAAAACCTACCTAAAATGCACCATTTTTCATAACTACATTAAATTTCAAAATCAACTTTTTAAACAAGTCAGAGGACTTCCAATGAGCGTACATTTCAGTACTTCCATCCGTAATCTCTTTTTATTTATCAAAGAATTTACCTTCCAAAAAAATTTACAACAGCAAGAATTAAATTACTACAAGCACACTTACAGATATAGACATGATCTTATTACATTTAACAATTTCAATAAGATTGAATACTCTAAGATTTACCCAGAATGCCTTACACTTAATAAAACTAATCATTCGCAAAATAACATCGACTATATTGATCTTCAAATAATTAACTACAAAAAAATTTTACTGTTTGACAAAACAAGAAACTTCAATTTCAATACTAAATAATTAATAAATTGGACTTCCAACATCTCCAAAAAAGTTATTAGTAATACTATCTTAAATCAAATACGTAAAATAAAAAAAGTTTATAAAAGCATTAAACATTCAGCAGGGCCATACAAAAAATTATTAAGTGAACATTTAGCCTTCTTCAATTAATAAGGGCTAATAACACTTTTATAAAATTCATGTCTTTTAATGAAAGTACGGATAATACAGCAATATTCAGAAATACTAGTAACACAGCATCTATTGGGAACATTTCAACAGAATAAATTACTACATTAAAAAACTAATTATCTTTTTTAACCACTTGAGCTACGACTAAACTTCACGGTTGCGGTGCCGTGTGCTACAATATAACAAGTGGTAAAGTGTCTCATTTACGCCGCTCCGCGTCTGCGAGTGCAATCCAGAGCTGTAACTCGAGAAATAAACAATCTCATTGTTAGGCGATGTGTGCACCACGTTATTTTAATTTTTGCAATAATTGATTATTGACGTGGTGTTCACGTTGCTCGTGGTTTGAGACAAACGCATCTCGACGTGCGTGGCACGTCTTTTTAGTGCAAGTGGTTAAAAAAAAAGACATACCGAAATGTGAATTAGACATGTCTTTAAAAGAAAATGAGGGAAAATTAATTTCCTTTTGGAAGCGTATTTGCATATAAAAATAAACGAGGATCATTTGATTAATTCATGCAAAAGTAATGAAAAAACATTTTTTCATAAATTTTTTAAATTTCTCTTCAGAATCACTTTGAAGCCCGACTTTCGAACATTTTTTGCTCTTTCCATAAAATATGATTTCTGAATTTAAAGCAAAATTTTTGCTAGCAAGGAATTTTTTGTTTTTGAAACAAATTAACAGTCCAAGAAGCAGGATGTCATTTTAATTACAGCTGAATAAACTAAAGAATTATGATAACAGAAAAACACTTTTTCCTTTGCTAAAGGTGGCACTTTTGCCTTGATTTTATTATTCAAACAGCCCTGTAAAGATGAATACAGTCTGCCAACTATTTTGTCTTTTTAAAAAAAGTCCCCCCCCCTGAAAGAAAACAATAACACAGCAGCAGTAATCTTTTTTGTATGATGTTTTCATGTTTTGTGATGATCCACTTACTTGAACTCACTATCTTGACTATTCTTTCATAGTGGTGTATCTGAAGTTAATTAACTGTTATATAATAATGCAAAAATTTAGTTGCACTTCTTTATAGTTCCAAAGCTTGGTTAGAGATAACCATACATTTACATTTTTGCATGACAGTTAACAAATGCAGCATTGATATTGCAGATAGCTTTTTATGTCCAAATAATCATGTAAAATGTTATATACATGATTCATTGAGGTGCCTATAACCTCAGGTATCTCATTCAGTTTCAGTCATTTACTCTTTACTATCACATCAAGAATCATTTTAATTACTTCTGGTATAGTGTCTTCAACAGAGTAACTGTGTCATTCAGTGATACTTGCACTTATTCAGCTCCGTTGAAAATCATTACACCACTAGTAAATTATTCCAGCTGAGGAAACAAATTTCCATAATATTTATTATGGAATGAATCCATAATTTAGCTTTTGCTATTGTTTTTTTTTCCTTAAAAAAGTAATATTTTATCAATACACATAACTCATGCTTCTTCAATGAGCAATAACAGCAGATAAACGCTGATAACAACAGATAAAACACTGACAATCACAGACTATATGTTGAATCTTAATTACAATCTGAAATGTGCCCTTGAAACATGCTAGATATCAGAATGGCAATAATTTCAGTATGGTTGTACCATGTCTTGAATTCTTCAAGGATTTATTGAATGATCCTGTATATAACTGAATGACTTTTTTTTTAAAAGCAGTTATGTCTCTACTCCATATAATTTAATAGATTATACTCAGTATTCTTCTCTGCAAAACTGATATTTTGTACAGAGAAAAATATTGAAGATACTTTAACTATTTCAATAACAAATAAAGAAAAAATCAAAATCCTTAAAAAACTTAAGTACTCAATGAATTCTTCAGAAAGTGTTATATGTGATAATGAGATCAGTCTGAAAAAAGTTACAAAACACAAATCACTGAAAATCACAAAAGCTGTTATGTTAAAATATGAAGTGAATGATAATGAGTGTATATTTGAAGCTTATGTTTTTTTTTTTTTTTTTTTTTTACTATTTTTATGGTTTTACTATAGAATTTAATAAAAGATCCCCACTTAAGCAACTACTTATCAATTAGCAAACAATACAGAAACATCTATAATTAACAGAATTAAAACTTTTCTTAAAAAACTAAGTATCTCTTAAAATCCAAAATACAACAGATTTAAGAACCTATATGCGCTTCCCAAATTCCATAAAACACCATTAAAATTCAGATTCATAGCAAATGGAATTAGTAACTACAAGAAAAATGTAGACTGTTATTTTGCAATTCAGCTTAAAAAAATTTGTAAAATTATCTTCAATGATTGTAATACTAATCATAACTATTGCTGGATCATCCATAATAAAACTCCTGTCATTAATGCCATTCAAACAATTGACATACAAAACATTAACTGCTGTGACTTTGAAAACTTATATACCTCACCTCCTTTAGAAGAAATCTGTACTAGTCTACTAGATCTGCCTAAACTCTTCCCTGCTATGCTCACGGTTATGAACTTTAGTAAATGGAAAACCTACCTAAAATGCACCATTTTTCATAACTACATTAAATTTCAAAATCAACTTTTTAAACAAGTCAGAGGACTTCCAATGAGCGTACATTTCAGTACTTCCATCCGTAATCTCTTTTTATTTATCAAAGAATTTACCTTCCAAAAAAATTTACAACAGCAAGAATTAAATTACTACAAGCACACTTACAGATATAGACATGATCTTATTACATTTAACAATTTCAATAAGATTGAATACTCTAAGATTTACCCAGAATGCCTTACACTTAATAAAACTAATCATTCGCAAAATAACATCGACTATATTGATCTTCAAATAATTAACTACAAAAAAATTTTACTGTTTGACAAAACAAGAAACTTCAATTTCAATACTAAATAATTAATAAATTGGACTTCCAACATCTCCAAAAAAGTTATTAGTAATACTATCTTAAATCAAATACAACGTATTAAAAATATTTGCACAGATACGATAGATCTACAATGCAAAATTATGCTTCTTATTAAAATTCTTAAAAATAATCTAATACCTAATCGATTTATTAGCCACTGTCTTAAAAGGGCAGACGTTGAATACTCACTCTAAATTATTTAACTGATGGGGATATGATAATTTGTTCCTAAACCTGAGAATGCAAAGATAGCATAGTTATGTTTCTTATGTTTATTTCAATTACTTTGAGTTCTATTTCATTATTCCAGTTAAGATTACTACTGTTTACTATGTTTATTTTTATAAAAATAGTCTTTAATTAACATGCATAAAAGCGAAAGTGTCGGGGGACATTTACTCAAGTATCTTATAAATTTTACTACCTAAATTAGTTTTTCACTCAAAATTTCTAAAGAATCTTGTATTAGCGAAAATGCTTCATTCAGAATGAGTTCCTTGATACTCTACTTTGGCTATAAATCCTATCACTTCACGGAACTACAATTTTGGCCTAACTCAATTTACCAGTTTGGCATTATCATTTTTACTTGAGTAAAAGACAAAACACCTTCAAATTTATTAATTATTATTCACTGAATGGGAGTTGGTTTGTTCCCGTTGAAAAGTCAACTAATTTCTGATCAATAGCAATAATTACTTGTTTTTTAATTTCTTTTTCAAAGTTTAAAATTTTGTTATTCATGATTTAAATTCAAGTCCCCTTAAAAAGTTTTTTCATGATTTACATCATTCAAGTTCCTTTAAAAAACAATTTTTGGAATTTAACTTTCTACTTATTGGTTCCCTCATTTTGATACATTCTACTAAATTTATATTAGGAGATAATATAATCAATATTTCTTTAGTAAATAAATTATATATATATAACTGAAATGAGCTATTTGTATAGAAATAAAACATGTATAAATATTCAGTTAAAATTTTTAAGTTTCATAAATAACTAATGAGATTTTATTAATATAAAGAATAGTTTTCAATTTGTTCAGCTTGGACATGTCCGTTTATCTCAAAGCATATTGGAACTATCAGTTGAAAAAAATTGTTATTCTTTCAAAAACATACATTTATTTGCAGATTTTTATGCATTTAATGCCATTTTTCTACAAAATGAACATTTATATGAATATTTTATCTGATTAGGAATATTTGAGTTACCTTATTAAGATTGATATATGGATTTATCAGATTATGAATATTTTATCTGGTTTTATCTGAACATTTATATGAATACTTTATCTGATTTATTTCAACATTTATATGAATATTTTATCTGATTTATATGAATATTTTATCTGAATATCTCTCAATCATACAAATATTTCTTATAATTGTATGATAAGATTAGTAATCAGTAATACAAAATTAATAATATATAAGCATTTCCTACAAATACACAGTAGATAAAAATGCATTATTTTCTTATTTTTTGCATTTAAAATTTTTTTCACATCAAAACCATTTAATATATTATAAAATACATTTTGCCCTTTAACATATTTTCATTACTTTGTAAGAACCACTTGCTCATCTTCTAAGTGACAACTGTATGTGTAGTATGTGCGTGTAGAAACTACATGAAAAAAGGGTTAAAAGTATCCTTTATTAAACTCTTTCAAATTCACAATGTGTCCACTTGACACTAAAACACTACACCTCACTTGGGCGGTAACTGAAATAACAAGAACTAAACTAAAAATTCGAAGATATTAACAAGTAGTAGAAATTCCCTACAGGACTTAAAAAATTCCTGCTACTTAAAACCACGTCGAAACTCTAGTAGCAGCAAAGTAATAGCGGTAAACCATCAATAACTGCAGAAATAGAAGCTTACCCTACAGAGGTGATGGCGATTGCTCAGACTCTCTCACTCTTCTAGAACTCAATATTTAAACTTTTTCTCATTACTTCATGTACATTACCAAATTTAAATATTCTGGCATTGGCGATTAGGGGAATGAAGGCTTATACGAAAGAACGTAAAATTAAATTAAATTGGTTATTTAAAATAAATATAAATCCCTACAACTTTTCAACAATTAACAGAAAGTGCATTCTTAACATCCAAATTTAGTACACATTTTCTAGTCATGGTTGATGAAAATTCAGTTTAGAAAAATAAATATACAGAACTTTAAATTATCGAAGCTAATCAAAGAAGGAACAAATAACTCTACAGTATGGATAATCTAAAAATAGTACAGTAAAACTGTAATTAATGCAGTGGTTAAAAATGAATTCTCAGAGGTTTTAAATGAAAAAACATATAATATTCTGCTTAAAATGAGATTTAACTAAATAATTATAAAATTTACATAGGGATATTCCAAAGTAACTGGAATAACAAATATTGCACGCAAAAATTTTGCAATTACTGATTGTACCACCAGGCCTTGTTGGCTTAGGTTTTTCTGCATTATGTGCATCACTGGAGCAGTTTGGCTTAGGTGTTGATTTGTGTGTGTTAACAGCATTTTGCAATTTTTGTGATGTGTGACCACAAACAACAAATATCATGCATGATTTTTTTTTTTTTTGATTTTTTTTTCTTTTTGTCAAGCAAAATTACATTTGAGACTGCTGTCATGCTTTGCCAAATCTTTAAAATTAGCACCTTGAGTAAATCATAAGTGCATGAGTGATTTTTCCAGATTGAACAATTAAATGAAGGCTACAGGCTACTATGACTTGGATATTCCTTCATGAACAGAAATGAGGAAACCACTAAAAAAGTGTGACAGGCTATTAATTAAGATCACCAAAAGATCAATCACCAGATTTTTGAAGAAACACTCTCCATCAGACTGTTCTTGGGACGAACATAGTGCTTCTGTCTTATATATACTATTCAAGAAATTTTTCTTATAATGACACATGTATTTCACATATAAAGCAAACTCTTAAAAAGCAGACTGATGTGGATGTTAGATGAAAAAAGATATGTTTGTGTCCCTTGAATAATATTCTGTGTCAAGGGTTTCAGAACTGGTCCTACATTTCCAGCTTAAGGAAAAATATATTGATGCTGGTGAATGATTGAAGGAGACTAAAATAAGCGAAAGCAAATATAGTACAATAATAACAGATTAAAAATAATTCTGGTTATTTTTAGGTACCCCACATACCCATTTTTTTCACCGTATCTTGTGGAAAAGTCTGTTTTATTCTTTTTCAAGAGTCACATTAAAACTTTTCTAGTCATTATGAAAAACACTACCCAAACAATATCAAAGCTATGATGTCATTAAAGTAGAACTCAACTTTTTTCCAGCTTGTTTACACATTTCAGTGTCATACAATGTTTCCTTTGTTTTTTAACCTTCATCATCTTTATATCCTCTTTTTCTGGATTTCCATCAGTCATTACATCCAGAATGTCTTGGGCTTATAAAATCATTTTACCATTCTTAGCCATCTATTTTCATTTACATTTTTGGATTTCCTTCACTCATCTTTTAACCACTTAAGCCCCTAAAATAATTTCAGTAAGGATGTGTTATCTCATGATTGCCATATTTTCCCTATTTTATGTTGTCAAATATCAAGTTTTTCAACTATGAATTAGTAATAAGCTTTTAATGTTTATTCCAAGCCTCAAGAATGAAATTGTATCAAAAACTATGAGTTCCTCCCACACAGTTCTTCGTCTTCAAGTACCATTCTCAAGAGCATATTACATGAATAAAGCACACATAACAGGGAGGTCAATGCATAAAATTTATTATATTATTAAATATGATCTACAAATAATATGTTAATTGAAAGGTCAGTCAAAATTATGTAGCCATAAACTCTTTCAACAAATTAAGACAGGTGATAGTACCCACTAAAACAACATTTAAAATGGAACCTATGGCTGGATTTCATTCAGAGGATCAGAAAAGCATTAAGTTAAAATGTCCAAGTTAAACTTTCAACAACAACAGTAATAATAAAAGGATAAATGCTATCATAAATTGAATAATTCCATTCAGATCAGAGAAAGACTTCAAACAGATTCTCAAAATATCATCCAAGGCTGACACTGCATAATTACCAATGGCAAATGAAAGACTGATATTACACTTTTATAGACTCTTGGTGCTGTGTTTATCTTATCTTCTGCAATAACAATTATGACAAAAACTTTCATGGAGTGTGTAGATGTCTCACACACAAATCATATCATGGGCACTTAGAAAAATTTTAGTGGATTTACGCTTGATGAGCATGGAAAACAAGCAATAGGTCTACCATGTCCAATCCACTGTCTAAAACAAATGGCATTCAGTAAGTGCTGAATTATAGTGGTAAATTGTGGTGGGGCTCTACCCACACATATACCGCGTCTTTCTGTGTGGTGAACAGAACAGCCTGCAACAAACTAGGAAGCACTTTCTCAAGGAAGATATAGTATGCTTACGCTACAGCAGTTGAGACATTCTTGTAACAAATATGAAATCACTAGGGAATCACTAAGGTTAACAGCAGAGATGTTCAAGGGAAATCTCTGTTGTTATTTATCATAGGCAGTGGAGATTACTTGATATGTTTGTTGTGAACACTGAAAATGTCTTCCTGGATAAATAAGGTCTCATCACTGAACAACATTAAGGCACAAAGCTGCGGATAGTTAGCTGTCATCTAGAAAAGTGATTCTCAACCGGTGGTACATAAAGAAACAAAGTATTTTTAACTATTCAATTCAAAAATTAAATATCCCCACATCCTGTTTAAATTTTTCTCCAACACTTGTAAATTTATGTGATATGAGCTTTGTTCAAAGTCAACAGCCGCTCACAGACTTTAACAAAATAATCCGTTTTTATTTTCACAAACATTCTTTTAGTCACAGAAAAAACAAAATTTGTCATAAATGATGATTTTAAAAGGAGTGAGGAGGAAAAAAGGGGGAAGTTGTATTTAGAAGAAAATAAAAATAAATTTCTAAAATAAGATAACAGTATCTCATTAATACTTTTAGAGTTGATCAATTTATTAGCATGTCTACACTCTACGTTGCCACCATTTCCAGGCACATATTGCTCTACTTTCAATTAGAATTTTTTTATGTCAATTTGCTCTCTCCAACAGCCGGTATTTTGTCTTTGTGTTGCTTTGTACACCTTACTTTTCCATGTTATTTGAGAATATTGTCATTTGTTTTTGAAGAATTCATCATACATTGTGCTTTTAAATAATTGTTAAAAATAATAAAACAAACCTAGATTTTCAAAATGGAAAAATGGCTAGGATTGACTAAGCGGATAAACAATGATTCACCAGGTGATGGATCCAGGACAATCTACTAGCACTAAGAATACTGAAAAGAAGAGTAAAATTGATAACAGAAAATATAATGAAAGTATGAAAGTTATTTATCTTTTGGGTTTACTTGGAATGGAGATGAAATGGACGATCAACCTCAATGTGTTGTTTGCGGTGAACTATTATCCAATTATGAAACCAACGTTTCTTCAAAGACATCTTGAATCTAACCATTCCAATTCAAAGGATAAATCTGAAGAATATTTTAAGAAGAAATTATCAGAGTTCAAAAATAGTAAACAAGCAATGACAGGTTTTGTTACTTCAAGTGAAAAAGCTTTGGAAGCTAGTTACCTAGTAAGCATAAGAATTGCCAAAACAGGGCATGATCACACTATTGGAGAAACCATTATATTTCCAGCAGCTAAAGATATCATTTTAACATAATTCAACGAAAAAGTGGTTATTGAACTTTATAATATTCCATTTGTAAGATATACCCTAATTTTATAACAGTTATTTTAAGTTGGTTTGACTCTCCTATTCCTTCTAGCTTCAGCTTACAATTCTTTACCAGAATGGTTTTTAGAATCGTGTTATATGCAAATGAGAAGTAGAGTAGCATTTAAGTCAAATTTCCATTGACTTCAAGAGAGAGAATTAGGATTCCTGAATAGTGCATTTGTCTTTTGGCTACATCTCTCTAACTGTTACTATGCTCAGCCATATCACATGCCTTTTGATAGCTTTGCTAGCTAATTTAATATTATGTGCCAACTAGTTTAGAATTTGTATTAGCTTTGGCTAAATCTCTTTAAGTTAGTCATTACTTAGTTCTTATTTCATACATTTTTGAGTTTTAGCCTAAGTGGAGGCTTTGTTGTACGCCCTGAGAAAGGGGCCATCTGTGAATATTTATTTTGAGCAATAAAGGGTAATTAACCCTTCTTGAGTTTACTTTTCTGTTCTTGGACTCTGAAATTATTCACTTAGCTGTTCACTAGATTCCTCAACAGCTAATAGATAAAAGTGAGGATATCTACATTGGCACCTGAAGTATTTTGTCAAACCATGTCACTAGAAAACGGAAAATTTAAGCTGACCCCTCCTACCTTTCAAATCCCTCAACCACCAGCAAACCCTATGGAGGGATTCGGTTTCATCATAGAAACCATGTGGGCAGCTATGAAGCCAGTTGCGAAGTTTGATGGCAAAGATTCGGTGATGACCTTCCTGGAACAGCTGCAGTAGCATTTTACATTACATCTCGTAAACCAGCTGCAAAAACTTACAAATGCTACAACTAATTTAAAAGGCTAGGCCTTGAGTTGATTCAAGAGTACTGGAAAATTCCTGTTGGGGGATCCAGGATCAGAAACATACAACTGGGAAAATTTTTAAAGCATTTCCCGTAGTCAAAGCCTGAGCGAAGCTGGAAGCAGAGCTCTTTAGTAAATATCAGACAAATACCAAAGATTTGGCTGACTTTATCTTGAGACAGATACACATATTTAATTTATTATATGGAAAGATGCCAAAAAGTGAATTAATCGAAGTGATTTTGTTGCATCTACTTCTGTCGATTCAAGATTTCTTGGAAGTAAGCCACAGACACTAGAAAACCTGTTTCAGCTTGCCGTGAAATTCCAGGGTGGAGGAGCTGCTGAAAACATGCATACAATGAATTTCTGCCAGTATTTGAGGTTCTCACTTTAATAGAAGCCTCAAAGTAATCAGTATCCTTATTTGCAAGGGGGGAGCTTGAAAAAGGAGATAACAAGAAGACAGGTCAGTTGAAAGCATTTGGAGATTGCAATAAGAAGCAAGGCGGAAAAAAAAAAAAATAAGGATTTAAACTGATCAAAGTGGCCGAGAAGAGGAGCCGGTCACCCCTGAAAAGAAAAATCCCTCAAATTAAATTAAATACGGTAGTTGCACAAAATTTGACCTTTGCAGGACTTCATATTTTTTTATTGAACAATGTCCCTACTACAACCTTACTAGATGCTGAAGCACAATGCAGCTTTTGTCACAAGACTTCTTTAAAAGGAATTTTCGTCATTACAAACTATTTAAATTCACGGAACAGATGGTAATTGCCACCCAAGGAAAACAGTGTGCTTGCATTGGAAAAGTAGGCCTGCACGTGCAAATAAAGAATGACATCACAAAAAAAAAAAAAAAAATTTCTTAGTTAGTGAAGAACCTACTAACTTTAGTTATTTTGGAAGTTGACTATTTATGTGCAGCAAGGACAAAATTAAATTTTAAGAACACTACCTTGCAGGTTCAGATATACACTGTAGAAGAAGAAGAGAGGGGCCATTCCAGATGTGGACCTGAACCACCTCCAAGAAAAGGAGAAAAAGAAAATGGAAAATTTGGTAAGAAAATTTCGTAAATTATTTGATGAGAAGCCACTTGGTGCAGCATGAAATTAACATCGGAATTGCCCCACCCCTCCAATCCGGTTAAGCTGTATGGGTATAATCAGGTGAAGGAAGAAATCTTGGAATGGCATATTAAACAGGTGCTGGCAAATAAAATAATTATTATGAGTAGTAGCCTCTATACAAGCCTGGCAGTTTTATGTAGAAAGAAAAATGGCTTCCCACCATCAGATCTGAATTCGTGGAGATTCACCGCTGATTATCGTAAACTGAATAGCATAACTAAATATTCCAAGTATCCCCTGCCGATAAATGAGGAGATATTCAGAAAAATCCAATCTACTAAGTATATGACTGAGCTAGACTTGATGTCAGGATATTTTCAAGTTGCAGTAAAACGCAAGGATGTCAAGAAAACAGCTTTTCATTACAAAGCCAGGCATGTATGCCTTTTTGAGAATGCCATTTGGCTTAAGTAGATGTCCAGCTACATTTCAGAAAGTCATGGGTATCGTATCAAGATCTGTCAAGCAAAAGTACAGTCATCTACTTAGATGATATAAGTTACCAACAAAACTATAAATGAACATGTTGAACATCTTGAGGAAGTTTTTTCATTATTAAACGAAGCTGGCCTCAAAGTGAATCTTAAGAAATGAAAATTTGTGGCAAAGTAACTTAGATATCTTGGGTATAAGTTCTTGGAAAAAGGAATCGAAACTGACAATTCTAAAATATTAGCAATCAAGAGATATCCACTTCCTAATACAGCAAAAAAATTAGCATCCTTTTGGGGCATGTGCTCAGACTATCAGTCATTCATCAAGGATGGTGCGAAGATAGTTGAACCTTTGCGCAAAGAAACTAGATTCACATGGACCGCAGAAGTGAACACTGCATTCGAAGAATTAAAGCATGCATTAATTAACACCCCAGTTTCCAAGTTCCTGGAAGGGGACCAGAATTTAGAAATTGCAACAGACAACCTATGATTTCGCAGTTGGCAATGCCCTCTCCCAAAACGGGCAACCAATTGCTTACTTCAGTAAAACGCTGAATTAAACTCAACGAAACTATACCATGACAGAAAGAGAAACTTTTGCTGTCTTATTAGCAGTTCAGAAATTCCGAGTTTACTTTGGGAGCACCCCGGTAACAGTCTACTCAGACCATGCTGCAGTTGGTTGCTTGTATTCAGGAAAACATCTTTCACCCCGGCTTATACATTGGACGCTGAAACTACAGGAGTTTAACTTAATTATTATATTTAACACACATCAGGGTAGGACAACGTTATCAAGGATTCCCTATGAAGAATTAAGATTGACAAAGAGGGAAATACAGTCAGACGTATGATGCTAACTTTGAGAATAATTGAGTGCTGTGAGACAATAATTTCATACCCTGAATTCAAGGATATTTATGCATATTTTGAAGATGCTAAACATTTCAAGCATCTGGACATAAGGGGAACTCAAAACAGGGTAGCCCACAATGAAGTCATTGATAAATTGCTATTTTATATGAAAATAACTAACGAGAATCAAGAATATCAGCCAGTGATCGCAGTGAGCTATGGTTAAATATTTTAGAGGTGCTGCATGATTCACCTATTTCAAGTCACTGAGCAGGAAAACATAGCAAAGGGTCCGTGAGGCAGTTTATTTTCCACAATTACAGAGAGTAGTAATGGCGTACGTTGGGTCATGCAATATGTGCCAATTAATTAACAAGGCTAATTATAACTCGGCCGGGTACTTAAATAACATAAAGACCACTTTCCCAATAAATTGGCACAGATTTGCTAAGACCTGATCCTAGAAAAAGGTTAAATAAGAACAAATATCTCTTAACTACCATTGATCACTTCTACAAATGGGTGGAAATAATTCCCCTTAAACAAGCAATCAGCAAAAATAGTATCAGATTCATTTTTAAATAAATATATTTTAAAATACAGGGCCCCAAGAAAAGTAATATCTGATAATGAAAACAATTTGTTAGTCACTTATTTAAAAACCTTTGCACAGGATTTGGCATATACCATCTAAAAGTGGTACCACATAGGCCGCAATTGAATACAGCGGAGCATGTTTAATAAAAATAGTGTAATAGTGTTAAAATTATTCAGGGATATAATAAAAATGATCATGACTGTTGGGATAGCTGCGTCAATGAATTAGGCTTTGCTTTAAGAATGCCGAAACATGATACTACGCAAAAGACCCCCCCTTCCCGCAGAACTCCTTTTGGGGAGGAAAATTTTAACTCTCTTAGATAAACTCTCTTTTCGTGCAGCAAAAGAAAAAAAGAACTTAAGTTAAAGGATATTCAGGATATCATTAATGAAGCAGTAAGAAATTCTGATGCAGCGAGGCAGAAAAAGAAAGTCTACTGTGACAGGAATAGATGGATAGTAAAACATTCTGTGGGTCAAAAAATGTTAAAAATTAAACACTCTTTATTGTTTACACCAGAAAATAAAGTGACTAAGCTTGAGCCTAGATTCGAAGGGCCTTTTACCATTGAAAGAATAAGATTTGCGACCTTTGCTAACGTTGACCAAGTCAAACTATACTACAGTCAAACTGATTTTGAAATCTTAAAAGAGCTTTATCAGCATCCTAGAAGCATGCCAAGAACTTTGGATACTCAAACAACAAACTGAATTCCTCCAGGAAAAAAAAAAAGAAAGAAAGAAATGGAAGCAGGTGGAAGGTATAAGTGAAAGGGCAGCGAAACGAGTCCTGCTGCAACAAGGGTCAGGGCCTGTGGAAAGGAGAAAAAGGTGCAAAGAGGGAAAGGCTAGGAAAAAAAGTCCCACCGCAATGAGGTCCAGTGCCAGCAGAAAAGAGAAAAAGTGCAACACATGGAAAACCAGTGAAACAAGTGGCACCACAGAGGGGTCCGGACGCAATGAAAAAAGCCTCGGCAGATAGTCATCGTTACCCATTGACAACCACCCCAAGGGAGGTCGGATCAGATCCAGGATGAAGAATTATCAGGGGTAAAAAACAGACGACACGGTTCCAGCAATCAAGGAAGTCCAAAAGAAGATTTAAATACCCGCAGGAAAGGAGTGCCCCGTCCAGAAAACCAAGCGAAGGGTTGAGTACCAGAATCCTCAATCCACGAGGAAGTTAGCCCCATTCACCACAAAAGGGAAGAAAAGGAAAAAGGTTGTGGCAGAAAACGCAAGCTCCCGAGGAGAAAAATCAGACCAGAGACCCTGGAGTGCCCTAGCTGCGAAGCATTCTGCCCAGCTAGGGCACTCCATGAAGATTACAAAAAGCAAAAAGACAAGTGAAAATTTTCTTTGTTTTCTCATTTAGAATTAAAGTTCAATTTATATCATTTTGTTCAAAGTTGCTTTTCTTAAGTGAGAACATCTGTTAAAATCTGTTAGAAGCAAGAATTTTGAATTCACGAGTTTGACAATGTTGTAAATACGTTTTAGTCGAAAAGAATGGAAATTATGATGAAAATTGTTGTAAACTTAAACTGCAGGAAAAGATTGCAAACTACGTATAGCAACTGTATAACCTGTGATGTAAAATGAATTTCAAATTTTATATGTTAAATGTCTAAAAATGTTTGTGCTGAAAGTATAATTTTAAATGTTGATTGTAAAAATGCTTTAAAATTAAACTTTGCTTAAATGCAAAACTTTTTTTTAATGAATGATTGAAGAGAAAGTACAGAATGAATGTCTGTTAAAGTTCGGCTCTCCAGCCAACATTTTAAGTCATGCTCTCCTTGGTACACTAGGTGCAGCTTTATAAATAGGGAGTACTTGAAGTCTTATGTATCAAATTCTAATTGTGGATTGTGGTTACTTGGTAGTGTTGTTCGTGGGAACACAACACTGACACGCTCATTGCACAACAGAGCAAATTTCTGGATAACATGCAGGGGATTAAAATGTGTGTGAATGTAATCTGTTTTAGGGCCAAATAAATGCAATAAAATGTAATTGGAAAAGAAATTGGAAATATTTCTTAGAAACAAAGAACTAATGCGTTTTCCTTCCAGAATATCTGCAAGGACCAAAATAATGTATCAGAGTGATGTCAAGATGTATGTGCCGAGCAAGAAGTTCTGTAAAATAATTTTATTTATCTTACTTTTAACTTAGGTTTAGATAAATTGAAAAGTTAGCCCTAAAAGAAAGTTAAAACTACAATGTCAATAATGAGACTGAATTAAGAATTCAGAAGCATCAGAAGTTAAACTTTAATTCTTAGGAAGTTTTCTAGAATTTAAACTCTTTAACAAGGTCGTTGTGAGACCTTTTCCTTTGAATACTTAAATTCTAGTGGGGAAACAAATAAGGTAAATCCTAATTTTATAACAGTTATTTTATGTTTATATGACTTTCCTATCTCTCCTAGCTTCAGCTTACAATTCCTCACCAGAATAAGTTTTTAGAATCACGTTAAATGCAAATGAGAAGCAGAGTAGTATTTAAGTTCCACTAGCTAATTTTATATTATGGGCCAAGTAGTTTAGAATTTGTGTCAACTTTGGCTAAATCTTTTTAAGTTAGTCATTAGTTAGTTCTTTTTTCTTACATTTTTGAATTTAAGCCCACGTGTAGACTTTGTTGTACGTCCTGAGAAAGGGGCATTTGTGAATCTTTATTGAGCAATAAAGAGTAATTAACTCTTCTTGAGTTTCTGTTCTTGGACTAAGAGATTATTCGCTTAGCTGTTTACTAGGTTCCTCAACACTTAATTAATAGATAAAACTGTGAGGAACATCACAGGTTATCAAATGATACAATAAATCGATGAATTCATGAAATGGCAAATTCCATAAAAGAGACACTGATTCAAAAAATAAAATACAGTGAGTGTTTCACACTGCAATTGAATGAAAGTACTGATATTACGAGCTTTGTTCAATTATTAGTCTACATACGTTCGGAAGAAGATAAACGAATTGCTGAAGAATATTTATTTTGCTAATCTCTTCATGATAGAGCAACTACAAATGAAATTTTCAAAGTATTTGACAATTTTATGTCTGAGAATGATATTCCTTGGAATAAGCACATTGCCGTATGCAGTGACATAGCTCATGCTTTAAGAAGAAAACATTCTAGCATTATATCTCAGATAAAGAAAGTCACATCTGACGCTAAATTTACTCAATGCTCAATTTATAGTGATGCTTTAGTAGCCAAAACAATCCCTGAAAGCCCCAAATCATTTTGAATCGAGCTATGAAAATTGTTAATTTCATTATAAGCTGAGCTTTAAATTCAAGAATATTTAAAATTTTATGTGAAAAGATAGACATTGACCATGAAATGCCTTTGATACATTCTCAAATAAGGTGGTTATCCAGAAGCAAAGTTTTAAATAGTCTTGAACTTCAATTAGAAATTCAAATTTTCCCCTGTGGATCCAAGTTTGAATTACAAAAATAATTTTTTTTTTTTTTTTTTTTTTTTTTTTGTGAATTATGGTTGGCACGTTAAGCATATTTAGCTGATATATTTGGAAAGTTAAATGAATTAAATTTAGGGTTACAAGTGCAAAATGTTAATTTGTTTGCCATTAGAAATAATATAAATACAATAATAAAAAAGCTAATAATCCAAGAACTGGATAATAATATTTCACACTTTTTTACCACTCTTAGAAAGTTTTCTAACAAAAATAATTTGAAAATAAAAGAATTAGACACTAGAAATCATTGTTTTATGTTGATAAATAATTTCAACATTTCTTTTCTAGAGGATTATGAAAACCAAAACTGGATTAGAAATTCATTTTGTTCAAATGTGCCTGAAATTTTATTTTGTAAAGAAGAAGGACAACTAATAGAATTTTCCTGTGATCAACTCCAACTGAAGATTTCAAATAAAGCTATTAAATGTTAATTGCCTTTTTGCACAATCTATTTGTGTAAACAAGGATTTTCTTCCATGTTATTCCATTGATAGACTCTTCTGGATATTGTCCATGAAACTGTAATAGCAACTGAAGATCAACATTCGTGAATAAAAATCTCAATTTTTTCTCCAACTCCTATATAAGTATTCATTTTTATAAAATAAAATGGTAGCTATTGTTTTTGCCTATGAATTTAATGTGACCTATGAATTTAATGTTACTGACATTTTTGTAATGGTGAGCTTTGAAAAACATGTTGTTCCTTAACTATTGGAGGGCAGTGTATTTTAAATATTTCTATTGAGAAATTGAAAAATAACGTGTAAAATGTAGTGATGGTACTAAAGTTTCTAAATTTTTTCTTAGATGGTATGTGCTAGTCAAAAGGTTGAGAACCCTGATCTAGAGCATACATCTCACAAACTCTAATCAGCAAAGATAGTCATCAGCATTTAAAGAAAGGACATTCCACACATGGAAAGTGCACACATAAGCCACTTGTACAACATTTTCTTTGGCTGGCTTTGTACAGAACTTTGATGAACCAATCAGATACAACTATTGACAGTGCTGGTTTTCCAGGAAATGTACACATATCAAATGCTTGACAGTGAAATTCTGCGAATGTGCTACATTTCCAGCAGGATACAAAAGACATCAGAACTAATGACTTATGCTTTTTAACATTACTCTTTTCTAATACTCTCAGTGGAAAACAGCGATAGATTCCATTGTAAATATTGTTAATCTTGATAGGGATCATCACTATGTTAATTTTATTGAAATTTAATAACCAAACTGTATAGCTGAGTAATCTTCTCATTATTTTAATTAAAACATTTAAATTTAAGAACAATGGTTGCTGCAGAGTACGATTTTCATACTAATAATGTTACGGATTTGGTATTTAAATAGTTAATGTTAGTAGAATCATAAATAAAATTGTTTTATTCCCTATGCAGTGAAGCACGTGACAAATATTAAAAGAAAGCTAAGCTGGAAAATTAAAAATACAAGAGCATGTGCATTTAATATTTAAGAAATAGATATCTCTTTTTGATTTCGAGAAAATACCAGAAAATTCTTGTGCATTTAAAAAAGCTTATATAAGCAGCATGAAAACCTCTCAATTTGTTAGTTAGTTTGTTGTTGTTTTAAGAATTTGTTTAGAAAACTGCTCTAGTAATCTGTGAACTGTAGCGAATTCACAGATTAGCTTTCTCTAGCTGTTTTGAATTAAGTTCTCTTGAATGTTTGAGAAGTTAAAAGATAATGACTGTGAGATATTGTAATACTGCACGAATATCTGAGGAAATTTAAGCATTTTTGTTGTGATAATAATACATTTTGCTCATTTTTCATTGGACTTGTGCATTCAATTCATAACGAACCCATACGCACGCAACAATAAGCACTCTTATTATGCAAGTGCTTACAGTGAAAAACATTCATTTGTGGGAACTTTATCAACTTGATTTCTGAACAAGATTACCTACATATTAATACATACAATAAACAATTCAAAAGCACTTAAGCTGTATTAGTACTTATAATTTAAAAAAAAAAAAAAAATTCTAGTATATATTCTTACATCAGGCAGTACTCTAATCTTGCATGTAACAGGACATGACAGAGCACGGGTTAATGTAGTGAGGATATTGGACACTTTCTCTGGTTGACTAAGCAAAGCAGCACCCATACCTCCCTGAAAATGAGGTACTTTTATTTATATGTAAATTATTAAATACTGAAATATTAAAATAGTTTATTTCTGATACTTACTTTAACTGAAAACTCTTTAGGGCATCCCATGTTTATATCAATACCTGACACATCATTCACTCTAAAATAGAGAAAACAATAAAAAATAAAAAAAAATGTACTTCATACATAAATACAGAGATGTTTTTCAGTAACTTTTTCACAAGAAAAAAAGTATTGTAAACATAAGAAAAGTAAGCAAATTTGGTAATGATGTAGCATGTGACCTAATGCATTTAGTTAGTTACTTATTTCTTAGATTGTTATTATTTATTTATTTATGATTTAAGGAAACACGTAATGATCCCATAGTTTGCAATAATACACTCATGGGCAAAAAAATTGCACCAAGAAATAATTGCGGGATCATAACAAAACTTGCAATAAAGGTACATGTCGGGGAGATATGCAAATAATTAGAAATGCAGCGTGATTGTGCATTACGTATAGCCGGTAGAGGGCGTTGAACGTCGTACTCTGTGGAGTATAAAACAGGTAACCAAAGCTTGTTTGAGTGTGCTCAATCATTTACGAAGGAAGAGCTGAGGTAGACATGCCATTACGCCGTGTTCGAAGAAAATATGAGCAGTTGTCGCAGTTTGAGAGGGGGAGAATCGTCGGGATGATGGAAGCTGGGCGGTCAGCTAGGTGAGTAGCTCATCAATTAGGCCACTCTGATTGAGTTTTGAGGAGGTGTTGGGACCAGTGGACCTGAGAGATGTCATGGACGCCCTTGACAGACCAGTCGTTGAGAAGAACGCTACATCGTAAGAAATGCCCGTGTACAGCCAACTGCTTCATCGGCCACCATCCAGGCACAGGTAGCACCTTCACTAGGGGCCCGTGTCTTCTCGAACAATATGAAGGCGCCTGGCTGGAGGACAGTTGGTATCTTGGCGCCCATTACGTGTGTTGCCCTTGATGTCCACCCATCGATGCGTCCATTTGGAGTGGTGTCCAGCACGAGGGAACTGGACTGCAACGGAATGAAACCAGGTTGTCTTTAGCGACGAATCCAGATTCAATCTCGGCAGTGATGACAATCGTGTTCGTGTGTGGAGATCCCGTGGTGAAGGCCTCAATCTTGCCTTTGCTGTACAGTGACACATGGCTCCCACAGCTGGTGTGATGGTATGGGGTGCCATTGCCTACAATATATGGCCACACCTAGTATTGTTCCGTGGCACCATGACAGCCCAGCGGTATGCTCATGAAATCCTGCAACCACATGTGTTGCCACTCATGCAATGGTTCCCAGGAGCCATTTTTCAACAAGACAATGCTCGGCCTCATACTGTAAGGGTGTCATAAGACTGTCTCCACATTGTTACTATCCTTCCTTGGCCTGCCCGATCCCCAGATTTGTCTCTAATCGAGCATATCTGGGATCATTTGGGACGACGAGTTGGGCATTCCACGAGTTTGAACGAACTAGAGGCAAGGTTACAGCAACTATGGAACGTTAATGTCTCAAGACATCATACAGAACTTGTATGACTCAATGCCCGATCGTATCGCATCGTGCATTCGTGCTAGAGGGGGTCCAACGGAGTATTAAGTCCTCCTTCTTTTGCCTTTTTCTCTGAAATAAATTATCCTTTTTCTTCGATTTTTCTTATCATTTACTTATATCAAAGTAGTCATTATGTATTTAAAATTTCGTTTCATTTTGACGACTCTTTCTTGGTGAGCTAATTGTTTTGTCCATGAGTGTATTTTATTTCCAGTAATGGCAACATATTTCTTTTAAGTCATTGAGTTTTTTAATCAAATTTGAAATTAAAATACCTTATTGAATAGCAATACATTTCTTTTAAATCACTAAACTTTCTGATTAAATTTGAAACATAAATATCTTATGCTAACTCATTGTTTTAAATTACTGAGTTTTTTAATCAAAATTTCATTAAATTCACAAAAAAACATAAAATAAATTTAAAACAGATTTAAAATTTGGGATGCACATGTTTCAGTGGGGGGTTGTATGTGTTATGATAAAGATATATTAAGTCTTCAGATAATATATATTGTGCTGTTTGTTTATGTATTAAAGAGTTTTATGCAAGGAGGACATCCATAACAAAGATCTTGTTAGCTTTTGAATTTAATAATGCAGAATTTCTATAATATTCTAAAAATATAAGTAACAAGTTAAACTAGGAAGCTATGAAAATGCATACAGTCAATTGCTAAAAGTCTTTAAATGAATGCACAGTTATCAAATTACAAGTAATAAAAAAGCAGCAAACAAAAGAATATTTTTTTATATGTGTCTATACTTGTAAACACCCCAAACATCTCTTAGACAAAGAAGTAACTTCTTATGCAAGGAAATATCAATATGTATACAAAATTCATCAGAATAAGAAAAGAATTAAATTTCTCTTACACCATTTGAGCAGCCTTCAGAGCTCTTTCAGCTGAACAAGTACCCTAAATAATATTGAAAAGCAAATTAAGGTATAAAACTGAAAAATTACAGCTAGCTGCAACATAAAGGTAAATTTTGATATAAAAATTTCAATTTAAAAAAGATTAAAACACTTAAAAAATTTTATTGACAATACCTGTCTTGAAAATAAGAACATATGAGATAAGAACACAATTTTACAGAAGCTAATATAGCATGTAAGCACATATATGTTTCCTTAGAAAATTGGTGTATGTTGTTTTCTAATGGAAAAGAACTACATTTTTAAAAAAAACTGTGAAAAAGAATAAAATTTCTGATCATTTGATTCTACATTTTGTATAAATAACACACAATTATTAGCAAAAATAGATTCTGATTATTTAGTTCTATATTTTGAAAAACAATATGAAACTATTAGAAATGTTTCATTTCCTATAACACACGTCAATAATAATATGCTACAATACATGACAGTTTTGTTTCACTGTGCAAAACCAAAAAAAAAGCCATTTCAAAATCATGTGGTCAAGGCTCATGAAAATGTTAATGTGACTTCATTTGGCAATATCAATTCATATGTGATATGTGAAAACCAAGGAGGTTAGAATATCATAAAAACCATCTGTTCGCGCCTGCGCATCTGTATTGTAATCCACGCATGCGCATCTGTAATGTGATGATCAGAGGAGTTTGAGAATCGCCATCGACGGTGTAAGAGGGCTGGTCAAAGCTATGAGTTAATTGTAATTAATTATGAGAATTAATAAAGAACCGAACCAGCGAATTTATTTAGTGTGTGTTATTTGGGATGAGACCCAAACATATCCGGTCGTAGTATTCACTTTCCGAAAGCAAATAATATCGTAAAAAAGAAAGAATGTTCTTCATCGGAACAAAATAAAAATAAAACAAATGTGTCTGACTGCAACATTCCCAAACGAGATGACTCATCGACCTTGAATGTTAATGCGCAGGAGTTCGTTCAAAAGGCATTTATTAGCAATTATTCGAATAAACAGAGTACAGTTTTGCTTTCAACAGTGGTATGTTTTCTAATTGATAACGAGGGAAGGAAACACAGAGTGAAGTGTCTGCTGGACCGGGGCAGTATGTCGAACCTTTTGACACGGAATCTTATTGAGCATTTGCAGTTAGAGAAAGAAAAAACAAACATTTCCATTTCGGGAATAAATGATGCTACTTTAACAATAAAGCATAAAATTAATGCTTCGATATGCAATAAAGAAGGAACTTTTATAAAGAATTTGGACTTTTTAGTAATTCCAAAAATAACTGCTGATTTAACACCTTCGCACAAAATTAAAATTTCAGTGCAAGATCTTTCTAATTTAAAATTAGCAGATGAAGGATTTAATGTTCCAGAAAGGGTAGATATGTTGTTGGGAGCGGGAGTTTTTTATGAACTTTTGAAACCGAGTCAAATTCGAATGAATAATCCTGATCTTATTTTTCAAGATACAGTTTTTGGTTTTATCGTGTCTGGAAGTATTCCAACAGAGACTGAAAACAGGGTTCATTGTGGGTTGATAAAGGAAGAAGACAACTTAGATAAAAATCTTAGAAAATTTTGGGAATTATAAAATATTGAAACTGATAAACCCGAAAACAAAGAATTTTTAATTTGTGAGAAACATTTCGTAGAAAATTATACACGAGATAAAACCGGTAGGTACGTTGTTAAAATGCCATTAAAGGAGGATCCGGTCACTTTAAGAAGTTCTAAACAAATTGCAACAAGTAAATTAAATTCTTTATGGAAATGCTTAGTAAAGAATCCCGAATATTTAAAATTATATTCAGATTTTTTAAAAGAATAACAAGAGTTAGGACATACGGTTGAGGTGAGTGAAAGCGAGGAGGAACGAGGTTCATATTACATTCCTCATATTGGAGTATATAGGGGAGAAGAGAAAAGTAAGTCGACTCCCTTGAGGGTAGTTTTTAATGCTTCTTCTTTGACAACCAAAGGAAACTCTCTAAATTCTATACAGTATAATGGAGGTGTGATACAAGATGATTTATTCTCAATTATGGTGAGATTCAGGAAATATATTTTTGCTTTCACTGCTGATATACAAAAGATGTATCGAGCTATTTCTATCCATCCAGATCAGTGGAAGTTGCAAATGATTTTATGGAAAGAAGCCATTGATAAGCCAGTTAAAAACTTTGAGCTAACCACCGTTACCTATGGAACTGTGAGTGCACCATTTTTAGCAATGAGAACACTTGTACAGCTGTCAAGGAGATAAATTTCCTTTAGCAGCACCTGTACTGAGAGAAGACATGTACATGGACGATATTCTATCTCGAGCTGAGTCGCTAAGTTTTGCATTAGAACTTCAAAATCAGTTAACAGGCATTTTGAAGAGTGGAGGTATGTTACTTCATAAGTGGTGTAGTAATGCTACTGAACTGTGTCAAACAAACGACAAAACATATCCCTTTGGTAAATCAGAAGAATCTAAAGCATTGGGTATTTTATGGAAGTCAAAAGGAGATTGTTTGAGCTTCGACGTTAAAATCGAAGACAACGTAAAGGTTACAAAACAGCATATGTTATCCGTCATATCTCGCATCTTTGACCCACTGGGTGTAGTTTGCCCAGTTATAATTGTAGCAAAAATATTTATGCAGAAATTATGGCTGTTAAAATTGAACTGGAATGATGTTTTGCCAGAAAAGGAGGCTGAAGAATGGAAAGAATTCTCCACTACCTTGCAGATAATAAACAACATTGAAGTCCATAGATGTATTTTATTACTAGATAAAATCAAGATTGAATTACGTGGTTTCTGTGATGTCTCAGATGCCGCCTATGGAGCAGTTATCTACTGTAAAGCAACATCAGCACCAAACCATACATCAGTGAGGTTGGTGTGCAGTAAATCGCGTGTTTCCCCCCTAAAGAAGACTACAATCCCAAGACTTGAGCTCTGCGCAGCAGTGCTATTAGCTAAACTGATGCATCGAGTGAAATCATCATTAAAATTAGAGCTTACTGCTATCCACTTTTGGACCGATTCTATGATTGTCCTGTCATGGATCAACCAAGAGCCACATCTGCTCAAGACATTTGTTGCAAACCGAATTTCAAAGATACAGAATCTGACTGAAATAGCACAGTGGCATCATATCGCTTCTGAAGAAAACCCATCAGATCTCATATCTAGAGGTATAAAAAACTGCAACTAAGTCAACTGTGGTAGAACGGGCCTGACTTCTTAATGAAGGATGAGTACCCTATAAGAGTTATACCTGAAGCAATTACTGAAAAGGACAGTAATGAAATTAAACACTTTGCTGATTCTGAACTGTCTACATGTTTAAATCTGAATGTGAATAATTTTGTTAATGATTTATTGAATTGCAGTAATAAGTATTTAAAATTAATTCGTATTATAAGTTTTTGTTTTAGGTTTTACAAGAATTGTAAGCAAGAACAAAAGAAGGTAGGTAATTTACAAGTGGGAGAATTGAGAGCAGCTGAAGAAACCTTAATAAAATTAGTACAGGGTGAGTATTTTATAAATGAGACAAAAAATCAGGTATTGTTCCAAGAAATAGTTCTATTAAAAGTCTTAACCCTTTCATTGACAGTAATGGACTGTTCAGAGTTGGAGGTAGATTAAAAAATAGCAATTTAACTTATGAGAAAAAATTTCCTATTATTCTGCCTTCTAAACATAAATTAACAGAGTTAATAGTTAATTACTATCATTTAAAATATTTGCATGTGGGTCCTCAATCTTTGTTATATCATATAAGACAAAAATTTTGGATTGTAAGTGGTAGAAATGTTTGTAGAAAAATTGTAAAAAATTGTATAATATGTTTTAAAGCTAATCCCATTGTAGCTCGGCAAATCATGGGTGATTTACCCAAGGAAAGACATCACATTATCACAGCTAATCTTACATTCAATTGTACTGGAGTTGACCTCTGTGGCCCATTCTTAATTAAGTATAAAAACCAGAGAAAAGGTATATATCTAAAAGTTTATGTGTGTATATTAATATGTATGGTTACTAAGGCCATTCATTTAGAGCTGATAACAGACCTAACATCTGAAGCATTAATAGCTACCTTGAAACGTTTCTTTGCATGAAGAGGTAAAAGTTTAACACTATTTAGTGATAACGCTACGAATTTTGTAGGTGCAAATGCAGAATTAAAGAGGTTAAACAAACTAGTGAACGAACACGATGAGCTTTTTTGAGTTCTGAGAATATCGAATGGAAATTTCACCCTCCCAGAGCACCCAATTTTGGAGGCCTTTGGGAGGCTGGAGTTAAATCTTTTAAGTACCACTTCAAACGTGTCGTAGGTAATGCAAAATTGACATTTGAAAAATTTTTAACAATTATGATTCAGACTGAAGGAATTTAAATTCCCGACCATTGACACAATACCCTTTTCTTCGGACATTGATGATTTAGAGGTTCTAACACCTGGGCATTTTTTAATTGGTAGAGCAATTAATATGATCCCTGAGCCAGATATCACGGAAGTTAACATTAACAGGTTTAAATTGTGGCAACAGATCACAAGATTAGTACAAATTATCTGGAAAAAATGGAACTCCAATTATTTAGGTCATTTACAAAATCGATCTAAATGGCAAAGTTCTAAAAACAATATACAAGTTGGAGACATGGTCTTAATTAAAGATAATTTGCCTTGTTGTAATTGGGCGGTTGGTCGTATAATAGAAGTATTTTATGGTAAAGATGGAAAGGTTCGCGTGTGTAATGTAAAAACTCAAACTGGAACTTTCAAACGACCAATTACCAAATTATGTATCTTACCAATACAAAAATGAATATTGTCTTTATGGTTATTGTACAGTATTGAATGTGCTTCACGTAAAATGTCATTATGTAGCTGAAATGTTATATTGTATTGCTTTGAGTTGTACACTAATGTATATGGTAAATGTCTAATTATAATAATGATTTTATGTAATACAGTCAAAAGTCATTAATCCGGACTCGTAGGGACTTCGGCGATTCCGGATTATAGATCATCAGTTTAAATCTCGTAAGATGGCATGCAGAAATTCTAAAATTAAAAGTATGAAACCGTAATTTATGAAATAAAGAACAATTATGATCTAAAGAGTAACAAAATTTACAAAAAAAAAAAAAAAAAAAAAAAAAAAAAAAAGCTTAATATTTATTTGTTTACTTTATTAAACATTTCTTTCAATGTAAGTTGTTCAAGTTGCTTCTTTTTATGTGATAATACTTTCTCTTTAATTCTATAAACAGACATAATTTCTTGTTCAGTTACAAAGTTCCGCTGTTCAAGTCCTGTAATTGCTGTGCCGAGAATACCGACTAACTTGTCAATCGAAATTTTTTCGTTTTCACTAACCTCTCTGTCACCTTCTTCATGCCTTTATCCATTTTTTGCAGCAATTCCACTTTTTGTTTGATGGACATCGAAACATACTTTTGTTTTGTAGATCCTTTGGGAGCTCCAGCATTGGAAATTCTATTTGACATAATCGAAAGTTCAAATTTACTTTTATAAAATTGCTCTTACAGTCTGAAAAAAGTAATAAGCTGGATCCAGTTTGAAGATTAAGGAACAACGCAATCATCAACATTAACTGAAATAGATAATTTTAGCTTATACCGTCCATTATACATTAAACGCGCAGGCAAAAACGTATTCTGCACTTGCGCACACGCATATGCGCAGTCGTAAAGGTCTTACATGCACGGTTAAACGCCTATGCGCATGTGTCAACGCGGCGCATGCACAGAAAGTTTTTAGCTTTGAGGTCCGGATTATAGATAATTCCAGATTATGGGTGTCCGAATTAACGACTTTTGACTGTAGTACTTATTCAAAATTGTTTATGATATACTTGTTTAATTTTTATGCTATATCTTAATTACAATAGTTGAATGCTAAGCATTGCAACGCTGGGCGGCATGTTCGCGCCTGCGCATCTGTAATGTGATGATCAGAGGAGTTTGAGAATCGCCATCGACGGTGTAAGAGGGCTGGTCACAGCTATGAGTTAATTGTAATTAATTATGAGAATTAATAAAGAATCGAACCAGCGAATTTATTTAGTGTGTGTTATTTGGGATGAGATCCAAACACCATCAATTACATCACTCATAAAAGGTTAAACTTTCAATGTTTAAACTTATTAAAAAAATGCATATGCATACCAACTGTAGAACCACTTTACGTTTTTCCTTCTCGCATGTCCGAAAAACTACATTCTGGTCTTCATCAATAAAATCTACAGTATTTAGAATACCTAAATAAAAGAAACATATTGTGAATATTTATAACAATTACATAAATGTTTTAATTAATCTTTAATACATAATATACCAACAAGCTTAGGAATGAACAAATATATATGATTTACTAATAACAGGGTTAAAATTCCTGTAATTTTAATGCACGATCATGATTGATTGATTGCTATAATTTAGATTCCAGCCCTTTTTGACAAAGTAATACAGCTTACTTATTTTTAAGATGTAGTACCAGTTAAGTACAGAATTATATACCATACTTATCCTAAAATAAGAACCGCCCTACATTCTAAAATAAAATTTAAAAGTAAAAGTATATGTGAATATCTAATGAGATTAAAATTTATTTAATCTTGAGAGGTATGAAAGGCAAGCTACCTAATAATAATAATCCTTTCTTCCATTCTGCAATTTCTTTTTATTAAAATATATAATAAATAAGATTATAAGATTCTATCAATTTTAGAAAAAAAAAAAAAAAAAAAAGAGCAGATCTTCTTTTGTCAAGTAAACGGAATATTTTTAAAACTGAGAAGAAAGAAATTTTTAAAGACCTTTGATAATGATTTACTTCTTTTAAATATTTTATATGGATATGGAGCAAATTTTTTAAATGTTACATTCTCAAACTGTTATGGTCATACAGTGAAGTAAGCCAGACAGAAGTAACTCTTATTTCTCATATTATGCCAATCATTAGCTTTTAATGATCTTGATTAGAAAAATATGAAAAACAATTCACTTATTTTTCAAACATGAAATAAATCCTTTATTTCAATCATTACTTGAGTAAAACTAAATTTTTAATAATTCATTTCAGCCTCCTAAACGTATTGTTTATTGCAAATATGCGTTTCTAAGTGCTTCATATTTATTAAATTTCTTCATATAGAAACCACAGAAAAATTTTATATGTACTAAAAATTTAAAGCAAAGTTAACCATTTACATAGTAGATACATTCTGATTTTCTTTAATTATGATAATGCCATTTCTCATCCAATTAACTACACATATTTGGCTACTGAATTAAAAAATATTTTTCTGTTGTCACTTCAAGCATATACATCTATCTTAGATAATTATTCCAACTCTTCACCTTCCATGTCCAGATGCAGATCTCTGCAGAAATTAATTGACATTAACTCTTCACAATAGCAATAAATGAGTTTATTACTGTTGAATACCTACAGAAATTTCCTTTGAACCAATTTCCAACATGTATTTTTACACTTTATTAATATTTATTCCTGCTGTATTTTCATAAAGTGTTGCTTTTCTTAATGTTTAACTTGGTTAGAGTTGATTGAAGGGTGCCCCTTGGATTATCGCTAAGTTGTTGTTTCATTTATGGTAACCTGAGTAGTTGAATGCTATAGAAACCCTATTACGACGTAATTGGTTGTGTGATTGCGGTGAATTTGAATGATGAGACAGATTTGGGATAAGAAGTACGTTGTTATTTTCTGGTTTACATGGTAAAATGGCTGAATGTTGTAAGATTAATTTGAAGTTTCTGTACGATTTGGAACGGGAAAAAAAAAAAAAAAATTAATTGACTGGTGTGTAAATGAAGATTTACTTAGTTGACATTATAAGTGTCCTGTTTGTAGGAAGGAAATGCGTATGGTCAAACGTTGGAGGATACCAGCACTATGGAGGATATTTTTGGGGATTTATGTGGCGATGCCAGTGTACAGATTCCAGTTCAGATAATCTTAGGAAGTTTTTGGATGCTGTTAAGGAATTTTGTTTGACTGAAAACAGGAGGATTTGTTAATAAGGTACGTGGATATTTCCTTTGTGCAGTGCTGAGTTTCCTTTTCTATGTTATTTCAACTGTATGATTTAAAATATAGTTTATTGAGATTATATATTTTTTGTTGGCTGCTCCTTTGACTTTTTACAGGGTTCGTACACATTTCTTCACATGGAAATTAAGTACTTTTAAGGACTTTTAATGACCATTACTGAAAAAAATTAAGGACCTATGAGCAAATAGCAAATTAATAAATTCAATTAAAATATTATCTGTGCTTGAACTTCATTTTTGTAATACCACGCAAAAAACAAAATAGATCTGTAAGTAGGATGCATTATTATTAAACATAACTTAATTAACATAATTATTAATTAGTTTAAGCATAAAATATACTTTATGAAATTTATCAAACAGCATTAAATGTTTTAGACTTACAATAGTTCAGTATATTTGAAGAAGATAAGTAACATTTTATTTACATTTTACTAATAGTTAGTTTCATGTTAATTTTTTTTATGTCTCATTACTTGCTTAATCTAGAGGTTTAGTAAATAGCAGGTAGATTTTATGTCAAGCGTCATAGTTTAAAATGAGAAGTAAAATCATAATCAGAATGATTCATAAAAAAGACTGGCTGTTGTCACCACTCCTGCTTGTCTAGAGAGAGACCTGCTGATCAGAACAAACCTGTAGGCACAGTTAGTAAGTTTTGAAAGTTAGCTGAGCTCTGTCTGATGCCGTTAGTGTCATAGCTTCGTATAGAATTCCAGGAGTTGTAACTCGGTTAATATACTTTAAGGTTCTATTAAGCCACTAAAGCACTAGAGGTGATAAGTTGCTTTTTATTTTAAATTTCACTAGATGCGAAGAATAAGTTTTACATGAATTTTTATATTTTTGTGTTTTGTGTTGAAGTATCACTAAATATTTTACACTTTTAATATAACTGGACATATTTGAAAGAAGATAAGTTACATTTTAGTTAAGTTTTACTAACAGCTTTTTTATTTTTAATGTCTAATTTTGTCATATACTTGTTCAGTCTAGAGGTTTAGTTAATAGTAAGTAGATTTTATATCAAGCAGCATAGGTTAAAAAGAGCATTAAAATCATAATCAGCATGATTCATAACGAAAGACTGGCTGTTGTCACTGCTGCTCCTTACCTAGAGAGAGACCTGCTGATCAGAACAAAACTGAGAGGCCTAATGTGGGCACGGTTAACTAGTTTTGAAAGTTAGTTGGGCTCTGTCTGTTGCGGTTAGTGTCGTAGCTCTGTGTAGAGTTCCAGGGGTTGTAACCAAGTTAATATACTTTAAGGTTCCAATAAGCCACTAAAGCACCAAAGGTGACACTAAGTTGCTTTGTATTATTTTAGGTCTCACTAGATACTAAGAATAAGTTTTACATGAATTTTTACATTTTTGTGTTTAAACCTTGTGCCACGCTAAGGAATAATGAAAGGCAATAACTCACTTCATTATGCAGAGATAATTTTTAAGAGTAAGCAGTTAGTTATGAATTAAATTATGTAGTTAGAAAACCTTAGTCAGTATGGATTTACACGATTACTATTACATTTTACTCATTTTTTAACAATATTGTTAAAAGTCCCTATTAAAATCCCAACCTAATAAAATTTCACACTTTAAAATACATGCAATTTATGTCATGATTCTTAAACGATATTAGGATAATTATACATTAAAAGCTACAAAACATTTATGTTTTGTAGCAACAACGCTCAACAAAATATTTATACATCTTTTTAATTTGAAGCCTTCCAAGACATTTTGGCTTAATTTATATCAATTTTCTTCTCTTTAAACATCTTTCCTAACAATTAAAAATCTGTTTGAATACACAAACCAATGTTCTGACTAGTTTCTGCGTACTTCATCTCCTAAGTTATCAACTTCTCCACAATGTACCTATGAGGGTTTAATTAATTTGGTAAAAGTTAAATAGTCCAAAAACTCCCGACAGACATGAAGCAAGTTATCACTATGTCTCAAAGTCAGATAAACATTTAAATAAGCCTCTTATTTAAAAAGAACTTAAAGGCATGTTCTTATGCTAACCAATTCAACTGCAGTTTCTGGTCATGTAATTAAACAAGAACAATCAAATTCAAACAAAAAAATGTGGACTAGTGGTCAAAGACTAAACAATTTAATTTTAATTTAAGCTGGCTCAGTAACTCTATCATCATAACAAATTCAAATGTCAGCAGCGATAATGCAAAGAAAAAAGTTGCAAATTATCAGAGCTGGCAGGAACTAATGCAACGAGCAAGCGGAGATTAAAAACACATTCTGTCTTGCACACCAAAAAACCTTAATTTAAAAACTGCCTAAGCGATTTGCATTCTGGGGAGGAAATAGAAAAGGGAAATTATAATAAAGGCTGAAATTATAAACAACTGGGTAATTTACATCATAATACCTGTATATATATTTGAAAAATAATTGTCTTTCTCTGTATGTACTCAGTTTCTAAGCTGCTAATTTTATTTCTTTAGTAATATGAACATTCAGGAGAAATAGGAAATATATATGGTAAGGGCAGGTTACAGAGTTAGTGTGGCAGAATTTTTAGAATTTAGTGACACACCGAGCAACAAAATGTAGAAATGGCAAAACTTTTAGAATTTAGAGCAGGCACTGGAAGCAAAATGCAAAATTTAGGATCTACAGAGATAAGTTTAATATTCCCATGTGATTGCACCAAGTGGGAAAATGAATAGCGTCAGACCTGTGTATGATGCATTAAGACATATTAGATGAATCTCTTAAATTGCCAGTTTTCAATTTCTTTGTTAATAAAAAAATTCCTTTCTATAATGCCTGTCCATGTGATAAGATTAGAAGCATTTTTAATATTTTTCCTACTTGTGTCTAGTGAAAAGTAGAGAAAATAAAGGGAAGATAAGCATGTTAAGAAAAAGATTTTAGTATCAGAAGTAAAGCATTCAGATATTATGTTTTCATTGTTCTTCCAGATGTTCTCCAAAAAGTAAGAAATTCATTGCAAACTTTCTGCAAAATACATCCATTATGTATTAATACCATAGAGACATTTTTCATTTTCTCACAATTTTCTAAAATCTTCTGGAATGATGGGTCTATAAATCTTGCTTTCAAATCCTTCTAAACTTTCCAAGTTGCAATGTCTAATGTCCGGAAAAAAATTTACGCCTACCAATTTTGTAACAGCAAACAGCCAGAAATATTTTTTAAAAAAATCAGATGGAAAAAGTGTGAAATTAATTTTATAGAGAAAAACTGATGCATATTCTGAGAATTCTGACACAATTACATGAGAAAATTCTTATCATGAAAAATTAAAAAGAAGATATTTTTAATCAATATGTTATTTTTTAAATATAATTTCAATATATTACCATAATTTTAATGATATTTATCAATGTTGGAATGTTTAAAAAAAATCGTCGAAAAATTCTCAAACCATGGAAATAAAAATTTCTATACAAACTGATCTTAAAAATCGCCAAAATGTTGATAAGTCGCCAAATTTAGAGCCGTTCAATAAAAGAATTTCACATCCCCAAATGCGAAAAGTTGTTTAAGAGCTCTTCATTAGAAAAAGTGAAATAATTTCGAAATACTTGTTTCACTTCTTGCTCAGAAACTCTAGTATCTCACTGTTTATATTAGAAATAGGAACAAATCATAACCCATTCAAATAACCATATTTATAAGTAAACCGTCAAAAATATACCTCCAAACTGCTAATTCACACTCAAAATGGCAGATGTAAAAACAGACAGAAATTTCACAGGATTAAAATTAAGGACCTTCTGCCGATTTTGGCCAAAATTAAGGACTTTTAAGGACCAAAAATCGATTCCAAAAAACTTAAGGACTCTTAAGGACCGTACGAACCCTGTTTTTAAGTGAATATAGATCGATGTGTACATAGACAAAGTCAACAGAGTTCCCAATGCCTAGTTTGTGAAATTCTCTGATGTTTTTTGAAGTGAAAATAGGTCGATGTGTACATGGATACCGAGTTTGTTGTGCAATTCTTTGACTTGTTATTTTGGATTTGTGTAGCGGGGATTTTTGGTGCAGAAAGCCAAAATAACAAGTCAAAGAATTGCAAACTCGGTGTCCATGTACCGCAAAAATTGCCAATTACCGCCAAGTGGCACCCATAAATTTACCAAGACTCTTTATTTCATAAGAACCGGTGTATTTTCAAAATTTTGGCAAAAATGGATTACCTCAATTTCATTACTAGACAATGCCAAAAGCTCATCCAAAGAATACAGTTAAAATTAAATACAAATATATATTGATTACAACATGCCACAAGTGCTCTAGAGCAGGGATACCTAAACTTTTTTTCGGTCGCGACCCATTTATATCAATGAGATTTTTTTCACGACCCTAGGCCCCATAATATTTACGAAACTTTTGTGGAACCATATAAGCATTGCGCAAATCCGACACACACGTGAGCCAAACTCTAAATTTTTTCACTTTCACAGTACTTTGATATACTATTGCAGTTTTAGGTCATTAATTTCAAATTTTAAGACATAGAACAATGTGAACATTTTAAATAAGTAAAAGACGAAATGGAAACGTCACGTGTAGAGCAAGTAAAATCAACATTTATATTAAAAAATAAAGCGTCAAAACATTTTATTTTTTCTTTGCCTGTATTGTCTTATCTTTATCTGTTTTCAGATACATTCTAAAATTATTATAATAAATTTAAGAAATATTAAAACTGCTAAAATTTTTGGTGACCCATTGCTGCAGGCACCGAAAACCTCCACAGGGGTCACGACCCACAGTTTTAGAAACTCTGCTCTAGAGAAAATAAAAAAATGATACAAAGAATAAACAAGCTATATAAATGCTAATTACCATGTGCATAAGTGAAAATATATGCCAGACTAAAAAACAGATTATCTATTCAAAATATTTAAATATTTTAAATATTAGGGTTGTTTATATATATATATATATATATAAAGTAAGAAATTTTAAACTAATAATTCACAAAGAGCAAAAATTGAAATTTATTAATTATAAATTTCAAATAATCTTATAAATGCAACAAAGAATTTTTAAAATGTTAAAACTATAACTTTTTAAACAAGCAAAACCCCATTTAAAATTAATGAAATTTAAACAAAAATGAACATAACTGAAGAGGAATTCAATCAACTTCAATGCCACTTCATCAGGGGAGGGAGGAACATTGAAATCAATCGAATTTCTCTCCTACAAAAATCCTTGCTTTTCTGTATGCAGAATTAGCAGATGAACAATTTCAATGTATTTAAATTATAACACTTCATCCAAAATTTCTGGCCCTCCCCCCAAAAAGTGTTTTGTAATTACATATATAGACAGTACAAAGCTCAAAATCCGGACTCGTAGGGACTTCGGCGATTCCGAATTTGGGATTTTTCCGGATATTAGATCATCAGTTTAAATCTAGTAAGATGGCATGTAGAAATTATAAAATTTAAAATATGAAATCGTGATTTATGAAATAATGAAGTATTTATGATATGAAATTTACATCTGAAAATTTACAAGAAAAAAAAAGCTTAATATTTATTTGTTTACCTTATTAAATATTTCTTTTAATGTAAGTTGTTTAACCCTCTGGTGGTTTTGAGAAAGATAAGATATTGTTTTCTAAAGCATCACCAGCTTTGTCAAAAAAGACTTTTGAAAAATGCAGATACTTTCTTTCACAGAATGCATGAAAAGCGTTAAGTAGTTTTTTTTATCCCCCACACCTGCGGAGAATCATCAAGTGAACTGATTAGTGTCGGCTGTAAAAATATCAACCACTGTCAAAACTTTGCCCTTCTTGTAGTTTCCAAGAAGGTATATGTTAGCGTTTGTGATCCAACTTGTAACAGTAAGTCGGGGTTTATGTTACCAAATCTAAATTTTGTGAAAAACTGCAAATCCAGACATTAAAAGAAAAGAATTATAAATGTTTAATTTTTTCTGTTCATAAACCTGCGTGTATATGTGTGTGTACGTGTTTATATATATATTTATTTATTCATGAGCAATCTATATGCATATGGGCATAATATCAAAATATTTTTGTGTTTCTAGTAACCTTCACTTTAATTACTTAGTTTACCTCTTATATATGATTGCTTGCATAGGATAGATGCAATATTTTCTCAATGAAACAATATGATTTTCGATATGTTTTCCTTATTTTTTTAATACAGTAAAAAGTAAAATATCTTGAAAACTTAGAAAATTTCTTATTTTATTTTCAGCTTTGGGTATTTTTCATCCAGAGTTTATTTGAAACTACGGATATAAATAATATTTCACAACTTACTTGATATAATGACAGAACTAATTAAATGAACATGCAAAATAACTTGTTTATTTTCTAATCATAATCACAGACGTCTAAAATTTTTGTCACGCAATTTTCCACTTTTGTGTACTGCAATAAGTAAGGAAAGCCGCGAGTTTATTAATTGTACCATAATGATATTGCTTTCTTTAAAATCCAAGAAAATATCAATATATTTTACTATTCCACTACCTATTTTGGGGGAGAGGCTAAGAGCAAATAAACAGCTGCCCTTAGAAATCTGCGTGTTAAAAAATTATAAGAAATCGGATTTTGATTGAATCTTATGGCTTTATTAGTCTGCATACCTTTAATTTTTTTTCCTCTATATAGAGAAAGAATCAAACAGAGACACTAGTCTAATGCTCCTGTTACTTAACTTATTACTTTTTTTTTTAAAATTTCATTAATTTGATTATGGCAAAACACTCAAAGGTTATGTGCGTAAGGATAGGGATGTCTTTGTGGAGGAATTCTGAGAGAAGCTGGCTCGTATACACGTTGCACGTGCGGAAAACAAAGAAAAGGCCTACTCAGTGAGCTTGTTCGTGGGACTTGAATCCTGGGCCGAATTACCAGTGTTCAGAGAATTTATTGCTAGTCCACCTGATGAGCCAACATTCTTGATGTGTTTTATGAAACATGAGTTTTTGTATGTGCAGTCGGAAAATTTAAAATATTTTTTCAAAATATTATAGTTAAGTAGAGGTAAAGTATAGTTTTACTAAACATTTTTATCAGTATTGCTTTCAAGGTAACTACCTAATACAGAAACACAAGTTTTTTAATATTTATATTTATAATTTGGTTTTCGATACATTGAATTAAGATTATTTCCCAGAATTCACTACACTCTTAAATTTTATTTTTCAGTATAATAATATGCAGCTATTTTTAAAGGGTGCAAATGGTGAAAGTTTCGAAACATGAGAAGAAAAAAATTATTTTTGTACTAAAAAAATGCAAATCATAATGAATTTTAAAATAAAATTCTGTAGAACTGATCACGATTAGATTCATCTTCTTTCAGTTAGGTTTTCTCAAAAATATCCGTGTGTGTGCTAAAAAATGCAAATATTAGAAATTATATCAAACATGCACTGAAGAAGAAATAAGCTTTTTAATAGAAATTCAACTAATTTCAACGAATACCCGGGATAATATGATCACAATCCACCTGAATATCCAAGAATATCTCGGCAACATTCCTATAGGCTTATATTTATTTATTATTATGCACATGTGGGACTGCTATTTTTTTAATATAAAGAACATTTTACCCACCTAGGGTTTCCAACAAAAAAATTTAAGATTTTAATTTCCGTAAAATAAAATACAAAATAGACATTCTACGGCAAAACTGAAGTGTAAAACCCTTTTTATTTCTAGATTTTCAACTCTATTAGACAATAACATTTACACCATAAAAAATCCAACAGAGTTTGTAAAAAAGGTTAAAAACATTTCTCCTAGTAATTTACTCATGGTTTCTTTTGATGTAAAATCATTATTCACCAATGTCCCAGTGGAGGGTGCATTAAGCTGTCTAGAAACCAGACTTCGCGAATTTCATTTCTCTTGCATCGAAATTGATGAGTTAATTTCTCTCACTCAACTCTGTTTGAAACAAACACATTTTGTTTTCCAAAATAAATATTACAAGCAAACGAAGGGATTAGCCATGGGAAGCCCCCTCAGTCCCATCCTGTCTGATATTTACATGCATTATTATGAATCAAGATTGTTTGAAACTTTAAACTTCCTGGCATGGTTCTGCTACGTAGACGATAATTTTACCCTGTTTGAAGGTAATAAAGATGATTTAAATAAAGTTCTTTCAACAGTGAATTCTATTGATCCTGCTATTCGGTTCACTTTTGAACTTGAGACTTGCAATTCTCTTCCGTTTCTCGACATTCTGGTCACACGTAACAGATCCAACTTCAGTACTACGGTTTACCGTAAACCTTCATCGGTTTGCCTTCCACCACACTTTAGACAAGGGCTTTTCACCCAACATTATTAATCAAGCAGTTAAAAAATTCTCATCTCAACACACTAAAAGGCACACTCTTGTTTTAGGAGATTATAAAAATTCTGTTGTCATTCCCTTCTTTCCATCAATTAGCTATAAAGTTGCACATATTTTGCAGAAATTTAACTTTCGGATTGTTTATTCTCCCATCAATAAAATTCAGAGTTCCATACTCAAGGACCCCATTCCGGATATGAATTCCTGGGGTATTTATAGGATTCCTTGCCAATGTGGTTTAATTTACATTGGCCAAACTAAGAGAGCCCTAAAATTTCGCATCAAGGAACATGAGGCATACGTTACAAAAAAAGAAACACAGAAGTCTTCTGTTGCTCAACATTGTTGGTCCGAAAATCACACTTTCGATTTTTCTGCTGCCAAAATTATTCAAAAAACATCTTCCATTGGAGAACTGGATTTTGTAGGGGCATTTCACATTCATAAAAATCTTTCTGTTCTAGTTAACGATCTTAATTCCAATCCAAATTTGCCTTCGGCCTTTAAAGAAATTTTGTTCTAGTTCTGGTTTCACCAACAGATGGCGCCACTTGCTCATTCTTGTACAGGCTTTCTTATCTTATCTAATCATTATTTACTATCTTGTTCATTTGCAGTTCTGCAGCTGAGGATGGTGGTTCGGTAAAACCATCGAAACTAGTCCTGTGAAAAAGATTTTGTAAATATAACACTTCTGAATTAGTATTTATTCGGCGTGTTATTGTGTCTTAATAATAGTAATTTATAAATATGCCCAAAATATCTTTAAAAAAGTTTATTATTATTATTTTTTATTTACAGTACAAAGTCCTTAATCCGGACTAGTCGGGACTTCGGCGATTCCGGATTAGGGGTTTTTCCAGGTTATAGATCATCAGTTTGAATCCGGTAAGATGGCATGCAGAAATTATAAAATATGAAACCGTAATTTATGAAATAAAGAGCAATTATGATCTAAAGGGTATCAAAATTTACACACACACACACACAAAAAAAAAAAAAAAAAAAAAGCTTAATATTTATTTGTTTCCTTTATTAAACATTTCTTTCAATAAGTTGTTTAAGTTGCTTCGTTTTATGTGATAATACTTTCTCTTTAATTCTATAAACAGACATAATTTCTTGTTCAGTTACAAAGTTCCACTGTTCAAGTCCTGTAATTGCTGTGCCGAGAATACCGACTAACTTGTCAATTGAAATTTTTTCGTTTTCACTAACCTCTCCATCACTTTCTTCTTGCCTTTATCCACTTTTTGCAGCAATTCCACTTTTCGTTTGATGGACATCGAAACATGCTTTCACTTTGTAGCACCTTTGGCAGATCCAGAATCAGAAACTCTTTTTGACATAATTGAAAGTTCAAGGTTACTTTTTATAAAATTGCTCTAACAGTCTGCAAAAAATAATAAGCCGGATTTAATTAGAAGATTAAGGAACAACGCAATCTTCAACATTAACTGAAATAGATAATTTTACCCTAGCTTATACTGTCCATTATACATTAAAAGCGCATGCGTAAAGGTACACATGCGCAGAAAGTTTGTAGCTTTGAGGTCTGGATTAAGGACTTTGTACTGTATATAATTTTTAAAAATTTTATGTATATATATATATATATATCATTTTTTTATTTAATTAATTAATTAATTATGGGCTTAATAAGAGAAGTTAGGATAAATATCAATAACAGATTAAAGCGTACACGGTTCATGATGAAAATGCCGTCCAGAAAAGCTGCGAAGACCTTCATGCCAATGGTAACAAAAATAGTACAACATAATAATTATCATGCAAAAATTTGGTAAATGCAAGACTCAGTGTACAGTATTAACAGAAAATGTGATTACAGTCATAGAATAACATAATTAAATAGTACAATTTAAAACTAACAGTAATATACAATACTATACAATACAAAAACATGCCATACAGAAGGTAGCCAAGGTGCAATTCACCTTAATCCAGTGTGTCATTAAGAATGGCCATAGACCTTCTGATGTTACATTGATCATTTACGTCATAATCATAGATTTTAATTGCAGGGTTATTAATGGACTCCGGGTCTTTACAGAATTTCTTAGCAAGGAGATATTAAAAGGTCTTAATATGGTCAATTTTCAGTTCAGTATGCAGTCTGCGCTTTCGAACGTACCATAGGGCATTGGTAAGTAATTTCACTATAAACGGTGAATCAACTTTTAAATTGTTGCCACCAAATATTATCGCCCTGTATTATATTTAAAGAAATTAAATAATAAAGAATCTGCATGAATATATGTATATTTCTCGCATCGTGAAAAAAATGACAGTACCTAGAGCCATCAAATTTTGAATAACGTAATTCTACATCCGAGCATGCGAACCTGGAAACCCGAATTTAATTTATTATCTCTTTCATATTTTGTAAAACTTTAAGGGATTTTTTATAACAGTTTCAAAGTGAGAGTGGCAACACCAAGGAACAAAACATTTTTATCTCCAGCGTATGAGACAATATAACGGAAATTCTAAAGATATATGGTTTAAATGCAAAGAACATGATATTTAATAAATAAAGATAACACACAAAATGTCAAAAAATGTCCCTTTGGGCGTAATATAAAATCTGAAAGCTTTTGGATTTTATTTCAATGTGTCTAATTTTATAATTCCTTTTCAAAGCATAAACGAGCGTTAGCACGAAAGGGCTTTTAGTTTCAAAATGCCATTTTGCATCGAATCACTTTAAATGCCTGAATCATTTTTCCGAACTATTGCCACCAAATATTATCATCCTGTATTTATTTAAAGAGCCTAAATGATGATAATCTACATGAATGTATGTATGTTTTTCGCATTGTGGAAACGTTACTTAGAATATCACATAGTCCTCCACCCGAACAAGGGCACTTGGAAGTCTGAATTTGGAATCTGGAATTTGTTTTTATTGTCTACTTCATATTCTGTAAAACTTTAACAGATTTTTGATTAAAAACTCAACAGTTTCAAAGCAAGCAGTGGCAACACTGTAAGGAATAAAACATTTTTGTCTCCAGTGTGCGAGCCTGTGTACCTGAAATTCTAAATCTATGCTGTTTTGAAATATTTTTAGCCCAAAGTGGCGTTACCCCAAATGCTCTCGAAACATGTATGTGACTGTAAATTAAAAAAATTGCTCATCTGGATGTTTTCATCTTAAATTTATTAATTTTTGGGGGTACTGAACTCAGTTTTACATAACTTTTCAACCAAATGGTTTGCGCTAGCATTATTTTCTTATTTCTTTATAAAATGTTTTAGAAAAGTATTTAAAATAAATGGATCTTATATCAAGTTAAAGAAAGTGCGTAACTGTCATAAGAAAAACTGAAGCAAGGAGGATGAAAAGTTTTCACATACCGTATTTTTAAACTAATCTAATTGGCTTATTATAAGATAAATGCTATTATTATTTTTTTTTTTTTTTTTGTGATGATAATAATAGAAAAATAAGGACAATAAAGATGGCTGCAGATTTCTTTATGTAAAGTAATACATTTATATTAAAATAAAATTCACAATCCTTAATTTTAATAAAACAGAATTATATTTGCATGAGGTTTGCATACTTCATAAAAAGCATGTGTATATTTATATCCTATAAAATAATTTGTTAAAATTCTACAGGATATTTGAATGGGCTCCAGACACTCTATTTCATGAAATAACAAGCAAATATTTATATTACAACAATGTCTTTAATACGCTAATTCACCGAATGCAAATGATATATACTACAGTCAAAAGTCGTTAATTCGGACACCCATAATCCGGACCTCAAAGCTACAAACTTTGACGCATGCGCAGAAAGTCTTACCTTTTTTTGTGAACAGTCAGCTTACCTTTTTTTGTGAACTTAGTCTTAACAGTTACAATAGGCCTTATTTTCCAACACGTATTTTGAGCATGAGCACATGCATATTCGCAGCCGTAATGCGTCGCTTTGATGCATGTGCGGTAGACCTTTACGGCTGCGAATATGCCTGTGCGCATGCCCAAAATACGTGTTGGAAAATATGGCCTATTGTAACCCTTTTTCTGCATCATCTTTCCTCCTTGAAATATTTCTAACTTTTACATAAGGTTTAGTTCTTATTTTAAAGGGATATAGTAGTTTCTTCTACTTCGTTTTTAACTGCTGCAGTTTGTATTAAGAACGGACTGTTCCAGCCTAATTAAGATGAAAAAACGAAGCTTGATGTTACGTCATCTGGAAAGCTGAGTCGTGCCGATAGCTGATTGATTGCCGTGAGATGATGTCATGTCTACTTCAGGTATAAGTATCTCGCATCACTCTGGCTTATTCCTTCTGGTTCCTGTTTCTTTGCTTTATGGTATGGATAAAGGCATATCCTTTGTTTATCTAACCATTCCGAAATCTGTTTATCAATTTCACGCTGCTCTGCGGCGGGCGGGGGAATGCCGTGGCGCGCAATGAATTGGAAGTTGATCTGTCAACACCATCCTTATCTTCAGGGCAGATATTTTTATTCGGCTTATAATTCATTACTAAATGTAGTATTTTCTCTCAATGTACTCCGTCTTTGATATGATTTAAATCAAATTCCTCATCATTATAATTCACTTCCGATAGTGAAGAAAGTGACACAGAGGTTATTGAAAACGAAAAAATTTCAATTGACAAATTAGTCGGTATTCTCGACACAGCAATTATAGGACTTGAACAGCGGAACTTTGTAACTGAACAAGAAATGATGTCTGTTTATAGAATTAAAGAGAAAATATTATCACATAAAAAACGAAGCAACTTAAACAACTTACATTGAAAGACATGTTTAATAAAGTAAACAAATAAATATTAAGCTTTTTTTTTTTCTTTTTTTTTTTTTTTTTTTGTAAATTTTGATACCCTTTAAATCATAATTGTTCTTTATTTCATAAATTACGGTTTCATATTTTTAATTTTAAAATTTCTGCATGCCATCTTACCAGATTTAAACTGATGATCTATAATCCAGAAAAATTGATAATTCGGAATCCCCGAAGTCCCGACGAGGCCGGATTAAAGACTTTTGACTGTATATTCTCTTTTTTGAGCTTTTATAAAAGGAGAGTTATATAAACCATTTAGTAGGAATGGAACGTGATTAGTATTTTACAACTTTTAGCTGATATTATGATGATGTATTATACTGTTGTGTTGCCATTACTTACTTTCTTATACAGCTGAATAAATTTTAAAACATATATTCCCCTTCTTGAATTTGTTTCATGGCTCTAAAATTATTTGCGAGAAATAAATAGCTTGTTTTAAGAAGGAAACATTATATCTCAAATGACTTCACCATTTTTTTTTTAGACGAATACCTATTTATTCTGAAAATCTTAAAAAGAGTGCAAGCAGCTATGACTTTAAGTTAAGAAATTAATTGAATAAGGTTAGGCTTTCAGTTATGGACTATTCTGGCTACAAATATATGACAGACCTATGAGAAATTTAAGTGTCTGTAAAGCGATTGTGCGAAAAAAGTGCCATTGAATGTGTTGTTCCTTACCTTGCTAAAGAAAATTTAGGGAAGTAAGACGGTTCGTAGCACTTATAAAAGATGCTGAAACTATCGAAAACTGTGTTTAAAAATGCAACTTCTGTGTAGTTACTGCTTGAAAGTAATATTTGAAATTTCTCCTGCAAAATTTTGATTAAAAATATACATCAGTTCAGTTAATTTGGGTCAGGCGAGTATGGATTTCTTACTTTAATAGCATATTGAAAAACATATTATTCATTGACATATTTATTTCTTTTAGAGAACGAAAATAAATTTTCTTCATACATTTATAATAAAATGAGTCAAAAACTGTCGTTGTGAAGCCTATTTTATTTATTTATTTGAAATTGAAACCACGGTTCTGCCCAGAACTGTGAAAAAATTGTTTAGTTGTGCAATCTTTTTGAAGCATATGCACATTACAACTATCATGAATCTACTACCAAAATGCACTTTAACTGACAATAATTGCATAGTAATTTAGTGAATACAGTCAAAAGTCGTTAATCCGGACTCGTCGGGACTTCGATTCCGGATTATCGATTTTTCTGGATTACAGATCATCAGTTTAAATCTCGTAAGATGGCATGCAGAAATTCTAAAATTAAAAATATGAAACCGTAATTTATGAAATAAAGAACAATAACGATCTAAAGAGTATCAAAATTTACAAAAAAAAAAAAGCTTAATATTTATTTGTTTACTTTATTAAACATTTCTTTCAATGTAAATTGTTTAAGTTGCTTCGTTTTATGTGATAATACTTTCTCTTTAATTCTATAAACAGACATAATTTCTTGTTCAGTTACAAAGTTCCGCTGTTCAAGTCCCGTTAATTGCTGTGCCGAGAATACCAACTAACTTATCAATCGAAATTTTTTCGTTTTCACTAACCTCTCTGTCACATTCTTCATGTCTTTATCCATTTTTTGCAGCAATTCCACTTTTTGTTTGATGGACATCGAAACATACTTTCGTTTTGTACGATCCTTTGGGAGCTCCAGAATCGGAAATTCTATTTGACACAATCGAAAGTTCAAGTTTACTTTTATAGTATTGCTCTTACAGTCTGCAAAAAATAATAAGCCGGATCCAATTCGAAGATTAAGGAACAACGCAATCATCAACATTAACTGAAATAGATAATTAGATAATTTTAGCTTATACCGGCCGTTATACATAAAACACCCACGCGAAAACGTATTCTGCACTTGCGCACACGCATATGCGCAGTGGTAAAAGGTCTTACGTGCACGGGTAAACGCCTATACGCACGCACAGAAAGTTTTTAGCTTTGAGGTCCAGATTTTAGATCATTCCGGATTATGGGTGTCCGAATTAACGACTTTTGACTGTACTATATCTTTTTGTTACAATATCCAGAATATATATTTAGAACTGGGAAAGAGAATTGAATTATATTTAGAATTCAAAGAAGTTATGAATTTCACAATTTTTTCACATTTTGCAAAATATTTAAGAATTAATAAAGCAATACTGAAATAAAATATGAAAAGATATTAAAACACAAAGTAAATGGTAACAAATGACACAAAATATTTAAAAAAAATTGCTTTCTTATAATACTTATTTTTTTAAATCTTTTTTATTTGTCCCCAAATTGATTTCTTTCTCAATGTATTTTTGCTCTGAAAGTGAATATCAAATCATACGATTAGTATCACCGACAGTGACAAGAAAAATATTTCCACATTTGTATTAATTACGATGGTTTCCTATGTATAATGTGCATATGAGACGGTTCCACTTTAAAGTCCTCGGTTGAAGCTTTACTGCTCTTAGGCCCAGAGCTGTCAAATACACAAGAGTATTAATTACTAGATTAACATCACTGGAAATGTAAATCACAATAGTAAGTATAGATTGTTATTGATGCCTATTGAAACATAATATTATGATAATTATCTCAAAAGGTGATAGGCCCACCAAAGCCCAAGCAGTAAAATTGCTGAACACGGGTAGTTTGGTTCAAATCCGAGTGAACGGGCTGGCTGCATGGACGTTTTTGTGATTTTTCCATTGTGTAACATGTATAAAAGCCATTTTCTCTTAGACAGTTCTCCATGAAGGCATCCCTCCTTTGGCAGATAGTCCTCGAGAGCTTTGTCAAGTTAGCCAAAGCAAAAAGAAATATTTCAAACGAAGCATAGATATTAAATTTTAAATAGAACTATTTTGTGCTTAATTTCAAGAACTACATACACATACTGGCCTTTTTAGTAAAACCCTAATCATAAGTTTTAACTAATGAATTTAAAAATAAATGGTAATAAGTACCTAATTTAACATAGCTCATCAGTCCTTGGTCGTAAATAATGTCCACTAGCCGCCGAGCAGCAACGTCACTGAACACTAGTAGTTTGATCTGGAATTGAGTTTTCCCCACGTTTAACGTGAATACAGGCCAGTTTTCTTTCAAAGATTTTCCAAGAAGGCATCCCTTCCCATACAGAGACAGTCCTCTTTTGTTTTAATTAATTAACTGTAGTCGTAAACAACAAATAGTTTTCCCTCAGAAAGTCCTCCAAGAAAGTTAAAGTTGTCTATCTTTATCTGAGCATCTAATTGTGTCATTTTAAATCTTGATATAGACAAAGAATTGAAAATTCTTATTTCCTTTTTCAAAATGTCTTGCATCACCTAGATCAGTGGTGCGCAAACTTGTTTCGAGTGTGACTCCTTTAGTAGAGAGAAATTTTTGGCGACCCCTAGAGATAAATGTTCACAAATACGATGTATATTTCGTGCATTTCTTTCATTTCGAATAAAAACATCATCATATCTGACTCATATTAATTTTATTTATAATTTTAAGAAAATACTTTTTGTATAACACAAAAATCAGTAAATTGCCCTTTAATGAGACATATTTGGCTGCAAGTTTCTAATTATCTCATCGATGTTTGGATGTATGTTGCTAATTGCAATTTGCATATCATCTTCAGGGTTTAAACGTGAGCGGTATTTAGTTTTTATTGAAACTAGTTTGCTAAATCCAGTTTCACATAAATACGTTGATGCAAATTGTATTAACACTCTGATGGCATTCTTGCATAAAAAGGGATATTGTTTTTCCACGGATAGCCAACATTTTTGGCAAGGCTGAGTCTTAAATTGATTTCGAAGCGTATAATCACTAATTAGATCTATCAATTGCTCTTTCTCACTAATTTGAAGAGTTGAACTGCATATGTCAAAGGAAAATGGATCACGAATCCAACCAAGATCGTTTTCAGGAAAATCCTCGAATCTTCTCGAAAAATTTTCCTTTAACTTTTCAGTGTGATTGGAAACGATGTTTTTAAATGTAAATATATCTATATTATTTTCCTTGATAAAATCGTTAAAGCAAGGGAACATGTCGGTGTTGTTTTTATTCAGTTCAGTTTGCCAGAGACTAAGCTTATTCTTAAAAGCTTGAATTTTACTGGCTGAAGATATAATAGTTGAATTCTCACCCTGCAAGCTCAAATTTAAGTCGTTAAGTTTTTCGAAAATATCAACGAAATAGCTCAGCTTCCCTAGCCAAACTTCACTGATATAATAACTTGCCAATCTATGTTTCCTTTCGATTAAAAACATACACACTTCATTCGTCAAATATCTGTCGTAGTATTTTCCCACGTGAAAGCCATCTGACTTCGGTGTGTAACAGTAATCTCTCATACGTTGAGCTCATCTCATTGCAAAGTATTGAAAAGAGACGGCTGTTGTGGCTGTTGCATTTAAACAGCATCTTATTATATGTTGTGCAACTCTTCATCCATATCTTTTGCAACAAGAGCTTGCCGATGAATCATACAGTGATTAAATATCATATGAGGCGCCACTTTCTGAATTAAGCCTCTGAGCCCTTTATTCGAACTTGTTAATGCTGCAGCACCATCAGTACAAACCGCAAAACAGTTTGCCCAGGTAAGGGACTTTGTTTCAAAATATTTATTTATTACTTCGAATATTTTTTCTCCAGTTGTTTTTCCCTTCCAAACTTTTGCAACGTAAAAGCGTTTCTGTTATATCTTCATTAAAAATAAACCTAACGTAAATAATTAGTTGTGACATGACATTTTAGTAATATCGGTAGTCTCGTCCAGTTGTAAATCAAATACAGATGAATTTTGCATGCGTTTTATGACTTCTGCCTCGTTATTTCATGAGATTTCGGAAATCCGCCGAGACACAGTATCTCTTGATAATGGTATTGTTTTTAGTTCATTTCCATATTTATCGCCATGCATAATTGATGCCATATTAGTTGCTGCAGGAAGGATAAGGGATTCTCCAATTGTATGGGGTTTCATTGTTTTTCCTATTAGATAAGAAACTTCTAAAGCAGCTCGTAATGCTTTCTGAGGTATTGTTGTAAATTTCTTTAAATGTGCACTTTGAATTTTCAGATTTTCAGCTCGTCTTTGAAAAAAATCGACATGTTTATTTTGAAGTTCTTTATGTTTAATTTCCAGGTGCCTTTTTAATTTAGCTGGTTTCATGCTCTCATTTGCTAATTTTTCGTTGCAAATGACACATATCGGGCAAATGACACATAACAAATAATATATAAAATTTTATAATTTTTTTTCGAGAAATTCAATAAAATTAACAGAGATCTTTCTCTAATGATAGTACATACCTGATAACAAAGAGTAGCAAAGCCCGACAAAAATATAAAAAATCATTATTACACATTATTATCTACCGGAGTGAAAAACTTGCATCTTCACACTTTACATACATTACGCATTACGGTCAAAGAAAGAGCGGACAGCATGAAATTGCAATTAAACAGTGAGTGATGGTGCTTCACTCTTTATATGTACACTGTATGGTATGCGGCATGCAGGCATAATGCATTTCATAAAAATTTGGCGACCCCCAAAAATCTTCTGGCGACCCCTAGTTTGCGCACCACTGACCTAGATTACCATCATATTTTTTTCCATCTTCCTATAATGATTGCGACGATTTTATAAAAAGCTATTTACATTTTTCTTCTACTAACAACTATTTTTCATAAATTTTTCATAAATATTTACTCTTACCTGCTGAGAATTTTATGTCCCAACCGTTTCAAACACATCTTCATAACAGAAAAATATTCATAATCAAATATCATTTGGACCTTTTTATTCGATAACACTTTCAGTAAAACAAAAGTATTTTGCTTAGGGTAAAAAAAAATGCATCATACAATTTCATGCACTTTCAGTACTTTATTTTATCAACGCCAAGAGCGATTTAATCAAATACGATATTATTTGTGAATGATTTTCACATCATGCCAAGGAAATTTCTCAATAGTTTGTTTTAGACGAGAAATCAGAAGAGTAAAACAAATTTTTAAGGAAACGCACCTTGTCCTCATATTTCAATAATAAATCATCATACTTCACATTCACACAACTAAATGAATTTCGATACAAACATATAAATGATGCATTAGTTTAAAATGGAATTGCATGATTTGAACTCTTTCAAAAATCTCGTTTTTATTTCAGAACAATTATTCAAAATATATATTGAAGTAACTGTTTTTGTGAACGGTTATAGTAATTTTAAAAAATACAGTATTTTTAATCAATGCGCACAGCTAAAATAAAAATTATATCAAATTTCTCTGTTTCTACAGTCTTTGTAAGATAACTGTTTAAGTATTTATTTTATGCTAAAAGAATATATTTGTATATTAGGTGATGCTAAATTCTTTAAAAGTTATTCATCGGTTTCATGCAAATTACATTTACTTTTGCAGAAGAAAATTTGTTTCGCAAATTTTTTGCATTCACAAAGGTTTCCGTTGAACGCTTTCCAGTATTTTCCAGTTTCAGTACAAAACTCGCCCTCAGATCAGCAGATGGTACGGCCAGATTTGATGTTTTTATTTATGACCCTCTCACTGTAACATCTTTCTCTAACAATCGCTGTTTCCCCACTACCAATTAAGCACAACAGGAGGTCAGGGGGAACAACAGTATAGAATATTCCATCCTCAACGATTTCGATGTGGAAAATGTAAGACAGAAAAAACTGTTTGAAACGCTTTAGAATCAATCAAGAGGTGACAAAATAATCCGTGTGTGATGATTTGGAAAGCCATCTTTCAATACGGAAAAATCCGTCCGTAATGCTGAGAGGGTTAAGTTCCTCCATTTTTTTTTTTTTTTTTTTGTGCTAATACTTTCTCTTTAATTCTATCGAAATTTTCTCGTTTTCAGTAACTTCACTGTCGGTAGCGGTATTTTCTGGATTTAGAACCATACCACAGATTTCTCCATTCATTAATTAATTGATGATTGAGAAACATTGTCATCACAATGAAAAACTTCTTTTATATCATATTCGTTTATTACCACTTCTCCAAATTTCTTTACAAAATCTGTTAATTGGAAAATTTCACCTTCATTTTGCGATATCCGAAAACCTTTAAAATTAGCAGCTATCATCATGAAATTTAGCTATCCTTCACTATATATATTTGGCTATGCATCATGAGCTTGGCGAGTAACGACAAGTTGTTCCGTTAAATTTTATCTTGCTTTTATTGCGTACTGAGACAATTAAGCCTGAATTGTATTAGTTTAGTTATTTATTATTCTATTTCTTGCACATGCTTAAGGTTTATTAGAGTTCTGAATAAATAAATTTCCAATTTTAGCTTAGCTTATATCGTCCGTTATACATTAAACGTGCATGCGTAAATGTATTATGCGCATGCGTAAAGGTATTATGCACATGCGTAAACGTTGCGCATGCGCAGAAAGTTTGTAGCTTTGAGGTCTGGATTAAAGACTTTGTACTGTATAAAATATTATGCTTTATATTTTTATTGCATTTTAAGGGGGGGGAAGAAAACTTGGGATCTGCTTTCTATAGAAGCCTTCTAAAGAAGTGGCTATAGTAAAGTATTAGACTACAGTGAGAGTACCACGGTAAACAGCATCTGTAAACATTAATGCAACTAAATCTGGAGGTGGGTGGGATAAAAATTGTCACTTTTATAGAACCTCATATTTGTTCTCAGCTTACTGATGAATCCTCGGATTTAGAAGACTTTTTTTTTTTTTGCCCCTTAGATTCCCTTTGGCAACTAATAATTTTATCAACAAGGGATCATGATCAGCAAGTTTTGGTCTCTTCTCTGCTTTCATATATACACATCTCCGTTTTAAATTTTTTTCCATACTCTCACACTTTTAGCATTCCCTCTATTTTCATTAGTGACACTGTAACCAGATTACCTGTTTTTTCACTAGCATGCTGGAAAAAGAACAACCTTCATTTCTATCATACCTTGAAACAGTACATTATATGGACCATTAAAGCACATTTTAAAGATATATTAGCAAACATAACATGAATAATTTTCAGAAGGCCTTAAAAAAATAATTAATATTCTTTAAGGCCTTCTGAAATTTTTGCAAAAACTGTTCAACTAGTATATATATTATTACTTTAGAAAAAGTATTTAACCCTTTTCCAAAAAAGTATTTGAATTAGTTATTTGGAAATTTTATCATGAAGGCGAGAAAGGTATTAATTTTATAATGCTATTGGAAATACCATACACTTGGCCCTTGGATCCAACTGAATTTCTGCCCACAACAGCACTTTAACTACTTAGCAGAGCCATATGCATAATGTTATTACATTTTTTCTCCATGAATTAAACAAAAATTTTTACGACCTAATGCCTAAACGAACAAATAGGCAAATTGGTTGATCTTTACATTATGGTAACTTGGCGATTTTTTGGCGAAAATTTGGCGACCAACTCTGCTACAGCAACCCTCTATTTTTTTTTCCGCCGCCATTTCGTCTTCACAAAGTAAAGACATGTTTCTTTTCTTTTTATTTACTGAACACTTTTTCCAACAATCTACTAGCCAAATTACACTTATACTAGAAATTTTATCTACCAAAACTGCTTAATCATGACAAATATTCACTGCAAAATTGGGAAAAAGTGCACAATCGCAAACTCCTTGCGCGTTTTTCACAATAACACATACACATAAACCATGTACACGTCGACTTATTTTTACTTAAAAAAACATCCCAGAATAGCACAAAAATGGCATTGCGCACACTCTTAACTATATCCATGTACACTGCTTTTTTCTCATAAATTAGAAAAATTTCACGAAAATGCATAACAATTTTCTGAATCTTTAAACCCAGTAAAAAGAACATATATGAAATTACCTTATCGCAAAAAAGCATATACCCTTTCCAAATATGTACATTTCCACGTATAAAATAAATAAAATATCTAAAAACTTTTACCTCTAAATTATCTATTATAGGCTGATCTTTGGAATATGGTAACTGGTACTTTGGCGACATTTTCGAGGCGATAAAGGTTACTACCTAGGACTTTGGTAATAATGTGAGCAGTACTCAGTTCCGATTACGCATTATTTTGTGTGAGGGAAATGAGAGATCATGAGATATGTCATGTGATATTAATGGATGAATTACAGTTCTTTAATCGGAAAAGGGGGGATTTGGAAAAATATCTGCGGCAGTATATTATTTTGTATTAAGCTTCATTGTGTGTTGTGTGAAGTAGTGTTGAATAATTTTCGGATTGTATGGCGCTGTCTAATATTATTTTAAAGATCCGGAAACAGGTGCACATACCAATACAATAGAGGCCACGTGGAGTGCTATAAAAAGCGCCATTCCGAGGCATTGTGATAAAGAGGATTTTGCTTTTTATTTAGCGGAGGAAGTGTGGAGGTAAAATTTGCAGAAAAAAATCATTCAATAATTTTATTGAATCAATAATAAAAGTGTATCCACCATGTAAGCAAGAATCTGAAGAAGATTAGGTTAAGTTAGTATTTTTAATTATTTGAGAATATTATTTTTATGCATTGTTCTAAATGTAAGGTGGAAGTAAAGTAATTTGGTATTATTGGAAAATTGTTATTAACAATGATTTAGTTTAAAGTAATTAGGATTGTAAGTTAATTTTTATTAATTTAATGTATGTGCTTATTTATATTTTAAGTAGTGTTTTTGAATTTAATTATATTTTAATTAAATGATAGTTATTTTGTGAATTATATGCTTGTAGAATTTGGTATACGTTATAGTGGAAGTAAACGTGCATGGAAATAATTTAAATATTTGACACTAAGTATTTGTAACCATTTGAAATGTTTGCGGTATGAATTAGTTGGTGACAATTGCAATATAATAGATAATGTAGAGGTAAAAGTTTTTGGATATTTTATTCATTTTATACATGGAAATGTTCATATTTGGAAAGGGTATATACTTTTTCGCGATCAGGTAATTTCATAGATGTGCTTTTTACCGAGTTTAAAGATTCACAGAATTTTTTTGCATTTTAGTGGAAATTTTTGTAATTTATGACAAAAAAGCAGTGTACATGGATATAGTGAAGATTGTGCGCAATGCCATTTTTGTGCAATTCTGGGATTTTTTTTAAGTAAAAATAAGTCGACGTGTACATGGTTTAGTGATATTTTAATTAAATGATAGTTATTTTGTGAGTTTTATGTTTGTAGGAATTTGGTATACGTTTAAGTTGAAGTAAACGTGCATGGGAATAATTTAAATATTTGACACTAAGTATTTGTAATGTTTGCGGTATGAATTCGTTGGTGACGTTTATAATATAATAGATAATTTAGAGGTAAACGTTTTTGGATATTTTATTTATTTTATACATGGAAATGTTCATATTTGGAAAGGGTATATACTTTTTCGCGATGAGGTAATTTCATATATGTTCTTTTTACCTTGTTTAAGGATTCAGTAAATTGTCATGTATTTTCGTGAAATTTTTCTAATTTATGAGAAAAAAACAGTGTACATGGATATAGTGAAGAGTGTGCACAATGACATTTTTGTGCAATTCTGGGATGTTTTTTTAAGTAAAAATAAGTCGACGTGTACATGGTTTATGTGTATGTGTTATTCTGAAAAACGCGCAAGGAGTTTGCTATTGTGCACTTTTTCCCAATTTTGCAGTGAATATTTGTCATGATTAAGCAGTTTTGTTAGATAAAATTTCTAGCATAAGTGTAATTCGGCTAGTAGATTGTTGGAAAAAGTGTTGAGTAAATAATAAAAAAAAAGAAACATGTCTTCGTGAAGACAAAATGGCGGCAGAAAAAAAAAAATATATATAGGGTTTCTGTAGCAGAGTTATTTGCCGAATATTTGCCAAAAAATCGCCAAGTTACCATAATCCAAAGATCAACCCTACTATATTATAAATGTCACCAACGAATTCATACCGCAAACATTACAAATACTTAGTGTCAAATATTTAAATTATTTCCATGCATGTTTACTTCGTATACCAAATTCCTACAAACATAAAATTCACAAAATAACTATCATTTAATTAAAATATCACTAAACCATGTACACGTCGACTTATTTTTACTTAAAAAAACATCCCAGAATTGCACAAAAATGGCATTGCGCACACCCTTCACTATATCCATGTACACTGCTTTTTTCTCATAAATTAGAAAAATTTCATGAAAATTGCTGAAAATACTCAACGTATACTACTCAAACGTATTCTAAAATACTACAAACCTATAACTCACAAAATCACGATCATTAAATTAAAAAATACTACTTAAAATATAAATAAGCACATACATTAAATTAATAAAAATTAGATTACAATCCTAATTACTTTAAACTAAATCATTGCTAAAAACAATTTTCAAATAATATCATTTTAATTTATTTACTCCTTACATTTAGAACAATGCATAAAAATAATATCCTCAAATGAATAAAAATACTAACTTACCTAAACTTCTTCAGAATCTTCATTACGTCGCTGCAGTACTACTGCTAATTTCTAAATCCAGTAGTCAACCCGAAGTCTATTCACCAAGTAATAAGAAATTAATAAAATTTCACCTATACTCAAACTACTTTCAGCAAACCACGTACCCTTCCTTACACTCCTTTTCACAAAATGTCCATTTTCACCATATTTCTTGCACCGCCATTTAAACTTGTAATATCCTTCCTTTCACACAATCTCAACTTATTATTATTATCAGATAAACACATTAAAAATTTAGAATTCACTTTACATAGCGCCATGCAATCCGAAAATTAATCAACACTATTTCACACAACACACAATGAAGCTTTTCCAAATTAACCCCCTTTTCCGATTAAAGAACTGTAATTCATCCATTAATGTCACGTTTCACACAACTCAGAATATAGCTAAATACGAAATTTCCAGATTTCCCCCCTTTTCCGATTAAATAACTGTAATTCGTTAATTCCATTAATGTCACATGACATATCTCATGATCTCTCATTTCCCTCACACAAAATAATGCATAATCGGAACTGAGTGCTTCTCACATTATTACCAAAGTCCTAGGTAGTAACCTTTATCGCCTCCAAAATGTCGCCAAACTACCAGTTACCATATTCCAAAGATCAGCCAGGAAAATTAAACACCTATATGAATCATAAGGGGGGGACCTAACTACAGAAATTTATATAAAAATGGAAGCATGTGTTACTTTGTATGTGACACAAGGAATAAAATATTCATATACTTACGATTTTCTACCCTTTGACACTTCAATAATCTAAAATCAATTATTTCCTGTAAAAGAAATGAAACCTTATAGTAGTAGAAATTTCCTCAAAAACAACAATTTAAAAATTTTATTTTGAAGATCATGTTTACTTCATTAACAAAACTGAAAATCATTTATTTAAATGCTAGAAATGTCTTGTCACAATTTCAACATATATGTTAAATACACATCTACTAATTTAAACAGTAACAATAACTGTTCTAATTTCAAATGCATTTAAATAAAAAATTAATAAATAAATTTTCGTAAGCTAGATTTCCCCACACACTTTTCAACAATACTTCTACATGTTGTCTTATATAATATCTCATAGTATTTAGTTCTCAATTCCAGTAATAAGCCATTTTAAGAAAACAGCTTCTTTATTTCTTTTGAAAAAAGGATCACATGCCAAAACTTGAGCAAGCATATTATGCTCTGTTAATGTATGCAGTACCCATACAGCATAGCACCTTATATAAATATAACCTTTTCCAGGTTATCATGTAATGTACTTTTTGAAATAGTTTGTCTGTCTGATATCTCCTGAAGTGAATTTTCAATGATAGTTTCTTTTAATAAGTCCAGAGTAGGCATCATTTGAAATTCGCATGCTTAAACTTCTCAAATCACCTTCAAACTGTGTCATCAGAAACAATACTTTGTCCATGTAACATAAATTTCATAAGATAGCATTATTTTCTTTCTTAAAATAAAAGAACATAATACGACAAAAATGAACTTTTTGTTTCTTCATTCTCAGCACCCCTTATCAGCAATAACAAAATAATCAGAAGACAGCCCACTTCAGTTTGAAAAACAGCAGAACTTTCTGGATGAGGAAATACATATCAACTGTGAATTATGATTTACTCTCTTACTGATGAAATGCATGCAAAATCTACACACATGTAATAGATGATAGTCGTATTACTATAGGTCATAATACGATTACCAACAAAATTACAGAATTTTTGGTATATTTTACATGTCTCCTTTCAGAATACAAAAATTTCATTTTTTCATGTTATACAAATTTCTGTTGTTTTTTTCCTGTGATTTTCAGATGCAAGAGAATATATTCGCACAATTAGAAATTTCAAGTTTTTAAATATAAATTATATTTATATCACATAAATAAATATATCTTATGTTCCAAATTTTAATCAGCTTAATTAATGTATCAGAATTTAGCCAACGTATTCATTTACTGAAGACAAAACTTATGCTTTCAAACAAATTTGAAAAGAATTACTTCAGTGTATACGATATCAGCCCCAAATTCCAGTGCTAATAATCGCATAGGTAGAGTACCTACACGAACCATAGGCGCTAAAATTATTTTGCTTGAATATGTCAACATTTTTTTTTACATGTATTCTTTGGATCACACAAACCTCGTTCACAAAATTACATTATTTACACTACAATTGTATTACATGCATCACAGCAGACACGCCGCGTTATTATACTACACTACGTGATTAATAAACAAACCGATAGTGATGCCAATTTTAATGATAATCATACATACGTATCTCCAAACTGCTGATTATTTGAAAGTAACAATGGAGAAAACTTAATTATTGCTGGATTGCTAAAATTTTAAAAGAAAAATTTTAATACTTTTATGGTGAATTCGTTATTTACATTTAAGTTACATCAAGAAATACGGATGCGAAAGCTTGAACCACATGAGAATTTCAACCCTTTGTTTTGATTGGAAGGTCTGTGAAAGATGTTTACGATTTGCTGTTTGACATAAGGATGTCTGACTTTTAGCAAGTTATGTTTTGAAAAATTAATTGTTAGAATTAAGCTATGCAAATGCGATAAATTTTTTATCTTACTGAAGCCGCGAATATTATAATTTTACTAGCATATGGTCTTATAAATGATGTAATATAACAGTTTGTGTTTCTAAATCCTCTCTTGTTTCCAGGTAAAACAACTAGACGCATATAAATGTATTTGTTGTAAAATATTATAATCCTGAATACATTTGGGTTTTATAAATGCTGGATGTTGTGAATTTTGTACTTTTTTTTACCTGCTGTCATTGTCATATTCTTTACGAACGAATTATTCTTCGAAAACGAACAAACATTTTTTGTTCGTTTTCGAAGTAGCAAATCTTATTGAATATGACATTACTGAGAGTTTGCTATGATACTTTAAGTAAATTTGCATCTTCTATATTTGTTTCTTGTCTCATTTCTTTAACTGTTTTGTTCTTAAAGAAGTTTTACTCTATGTAATCATAAGAAATGAAATTGAACAAAAACATAATGTTATTTAATATAATAGTTCAGTAAGGAAACCGACATAAATCAGAAAAAAGAATTATATACATAGATAAGTAGCTACAAAAATTTGTGTAAGCGCTCATGTACTGGAATTTTGCTATCATCCTTTAACGAGACGTTCGTTGCAACGGGCGCCTGGACTGGAATGTTCTATCCCGATCGATGTTATGTCACTTTTCATGAACTATGAAAGATGTATGGGTTCAGTTAACTCGAGTACATCGCCATAATCAATTAAATCAAATCAAATCAAACCAAAGACAGGTTGTAAGCAATATTAATAGCAATTTTTGTAAGAGTTGTTTTGTGCAAAATAATGTATCAAAGAATTATGTTAGTTAATAGTTATATTAAACATAACTTTTAAAACCAGGCAAACCTTTGATAAAAATCTTGAATGGAAAGATAGAAATTAATTTCCTAAGTGAAAAATTTACATATAAGTAAAGTGAAATATTAAAACTTGAAATTTCTTTAAGGATAAATACTTTTAGTAAAAGTATAGTGTAGTGTACCCCTTGGCGAAACTCGGCAATTTTTGGCGGTACATGGATACCGATTTGTGCAATTCTTTGACTCGTTATTTTGGCTTGCGAAGCGCCGATTTTTGCGCCAAAAATCGTTGCTACACAAAGCCAAAATAACAAGACAAACAATTGCACAAACTCGGTATCCATGTACACATCGACTTATTTTCACTTTTAAAAAAATCCCCGAATTGCACAAAAATGGCATTGCGCACTCCTTTGATTTTTATCCATGTACACGTTGACCTATTTTCACTTAAAAAAAATCCCCGAATTGCCCAAAAATTGCATTGCGCACTCTTTTAACTTTATCCATGTACATGTCGACCTATTTTCACTTAAAAAAAATCCCAGAATAGCACAAACTTGCATTGCGCACTCCCTTTACTTTGTCCATGTACACATCGATATATTTTCACTTAAAAAAGTCAAAGGAGCACCAAATTCTACAATATAGGCAAACAAAAAAATACATAATCTCAATAAAATACATTTTAAACCAAACAATAAAATAACATAAAAAAGGAAAGCGTGTTATACATTTAAGCACTACCAAAAACAAATATTCACTTACCATGATTTTCGAGTGCGCTTCATACACTCAGAGCCACGTAGAAATCAAAATACCAATCATACTCAAATGACTTTTTTCAACCCAGGTACTCTTTCTGATCGAATGCTTCACATAATGACCATCTGAACCTTTCTTCCTACAAATCCATTTAAACGTTTTTTTTTACGTTTGACTAGACGCATATCCTTCCTACATACAGGACACTTCTAAATGGCTACTAAGTAAGCCTTCGTTTACACACCAGTCAATTAAAGCTCTTTTCCCCTTTCACTCCAAATCGTACAGAAACTTCAAATTAATCTTACTACATTCTATGGTCTAAAGAATAAAACCAACACACACCACAAAAACGCTTAACATCCCATGATTCAAAATTTCCCAGAATAGTGCACCCGATTACGTCACAATAGGGTTTCCATAACATTCAACTACTCAGGCTACCACAACAACTTGGCAATAATACAAGGGGTACCTTAAAGTCTACTCTACCTATACTTTTTTTATTATTTTATTTTCTTATAAAAAATTGGTGGATTTGTCTTAGCACAATCATCTTGGCAGAGTTCAGAGATTTTCAATAGAAGTTGAAGATTGTTGACTGATAAATGCAAAAAAGTATCTATTACAAGCAAATGCAATTTAAATACTATTTAGATATTTATTATTAAAAATCAGTTAAGAAAACTAGTTACAAGCAGATGTTTGTTTCTTTTGACATGGTAGAAGTATCATGGTTATTGTTTTTAAGAATATATTTAAAAGCAGTTGTTCCCCTTTGCAATTTTATGGCAAAATTCTTTATTCCTTCAAAAGGTTTTATGACGTTTTATTCAATTGCAGGTAAATCTTACGATAACATACTTTAAATTTGATTTTAAAGCTAAATATATCATGATTTATTCATAAAAATCGTGCATTCATTCTTTTTTGTGGCTTTTCGGTAGGGGCATGAATATTCAGTAGAATATTTACATTTAATTACATTAGAAAAATATTATTGAATTGTGTATTCATCTAGTCACATTGAAATATTTAGGTAAAATCATAGTTACTCACAAAAATTTGTTAAATACACTCTGTCACAAAAAAATATATGCATCCAGAATGAAATGGACTATCATGAAACTTAACACGTATGTAGGGTATGAGGAGATAAACAAATGATTATAAATTCAGAACAAAAGATCATTTTATTAAGAAATTATGGCATGAAAAAGGTTACATATGAGGAAGTAGTATAGACACCTCTGCCAGCTATACAACACGAAACACGGCGTGACATCGAATCAAGTAGATCACCTAATTACCCCGTGCGGAAGATCATGCCATAATCATTGCAACTGGGCAGTTAATTCACCAATATTTCAGGATGGCTGCAGTTGTCTTACAAGCATGTCCCAGACGTGCTCTATTGGTGAGATGTTTGGTGACCTGGCAGAGATACTGTTGGAAGTGTCACACAGTATGTTGATGAGTATTGTCTTGTTGATAAACGTCACCTGGGCAACTTGATAGTATAAGCAGTACAACAGGTGCTAAAATATTGTTTACATTACTGCAAGGTATTGTAGTGCCTTGAAGGAGGATTAGAGGTGATTCTGTGTTAACAAATCATTCAGCACACTGTCATACTTTGTGCAATCCCTGTATGCCGCTCGACAACAAATGCCAGATCGGACTTGCTGGCCTGGCCGCCTCCACACACGTGTGTTTTGGTCATCAGCATTGAGACTGAATTGGGATTCAACTCTGAATATCACACACCTCTGGTCACACTTCAAGCTTGCCCAAGTTCAGCAAATAGCCAGTTAACACTAGCTATGGTGTATGTCAGTGGTAGGTGTCTTAATGGACATCAGCAGCATATACTAGCATTGACCAGTCGTCTTCGAATACATGGAAGCGATGTTGTTGGAGCGGAAGTGGGTGCTTTTGTAATTGCACGTTCCTTGTGCTCATTTGTATTTCTGGGATGTCGTGATGATCGACCATCCCTTCCACGATCCATTGTTGCCAATATCGAGCAACTACCATATCGCTCCGACCAAGGTGGCGCCTAATACGCCTGTTCGACCAATATGCTTCTCTGAGGCCTACTATATGCTCCTTTTCAAAGTCTGGCAACTGTAGGTACTGCTGTCAGTTGCATCTTGGAGGTATCTCTAGTCACAGTAGCGCCCATCCAAGTCGACAGATTCGTTTGAATAGCCGTATGGCACAATCAATCATGTATAAACTCTCCGAGCTGTGTGTCTCATAAGAGCATAGCATGCTCGGCAACAAAATCTAAATTATTTGCGTATCTTTTACCAGACTGCATTCCTGCCGAGTTTTGTGATTGTGCCTAGATTTCTTCTAGGTGCATTTATTTATTTTTTTATGGCAAGTGCGTTATCAAAATTAGGAGAAAAACATATTATACAAAATTGTAAATGTTTTTTCAGCAGTTCAGCAGATAAAATGTTTAAAATCTTTTTTTTTTAAATGTTAATATTCTTTTAATTCTTATAGTGTTCTATTTTGTGATGGGTAGCTCTTCTAGTAAATTTCGCCGCTATCTACAAAATGGTGATGAATATGCTGCTCTTCAAGTATTCCAGAATTCATTAGAATTACAACAAAGTTTGGATCCTAATTCATCTTATGGTGATCCTTTGAAGCATAATACACCTCTTCATTTGGCAGCAAAACATGCAATGAAACCTCTACTAAGGTATTATATTAATGTAGTATATTTCACTATTATATACATTGATATATGTGCATCTGAGCATATAGATTTCACTTTTTGTATACTATGAATTTTATCTGCAAAGACAAATTTTAATTTAATTTCAACATTCTTTTATCAAAGGGCACCCGGGTCCAGCTGGGCTATTAATTTCATTTTGGCATTTTGCATTGAAAACTTAAAATGTGGGTTCACTTTTCAAACTGTTGCCACCAGCTATTACAGCCCTATAATATATTTAAAGAAATTAGATAATGAAGAATCTGCGTAAATGTATGTACGTTTCTCGCATTGTTATAAAATGATGGTACCTAGAGCTATCAAATTTTGAATAACATATGTTTCCAACTGAATATGGGCATTTGGAAGCAAAAATTTGGAATTTGTTTTATTATCTATTTCATATATTTGATTTATTTCTATTTCATATTTCTATATTTAGAAAACTGTAACGAATTTTCATTAAAAAATTCAACAGTTTCGAAGTGGGCAATGGCAACACTGTACGGAAAAAAAAAAAAAAAAAAAAAAAAAAAAAAAGACATTTTTATCTCCATTGTGCGAGACTGTGTATCGGAAATTCTAAGGATGTGCTCATTTTAAAATTATTTTGCGATATTACTGTTGAAAATTTTATGGTTTAAGTGTGAAGAACATGATATTTAATATAATAAAGGTAAAATGTTTAAAAAATGCCTCTTTGGGCGTAATGTAAAATCTGAAACCTTTTTTGTTTTAATTTTATGTTGAAATTTTCTGATAATGTGTTTTTATGTTTTGGAGCCATTTGTTCTGTATTGGGTGTACTGCTGTAGTGTATTAAGTTTTAACATATGTTTGTTATCTGAAAAAGAAGTGCTGTATGTACCCGGATATAAGTCATAAGTTTTAAGAAAAAATGACTTATATGCGGAATGCAAAAAAAAGATCTGTTGCAACAGTGGTGCTGCCGATCAATGATGTGTCTGCTAATTTTATTATTAAATATATCATTCATACAGAAAAAATACAAAATTCTGTATTAGTTTTTTTTTTTTTTTTTTCATTTCATTTCATCATCTGGCATCAGACCAATTCAAGCTGTACAATATCTGTGAGGCGCTCTTTAGTTAATATAATCATATCAAATCAGTAACTGTAACCACACCGAATAAGTCATTGGTTACATCTTATTTATCTTGATCATATGCAAGCTTTTTTAACTTTTCCTGATTTTCGTAATGTCTGATTTATCAGAATGTACAAAAAAAAAAAAAAAAAGGGTTCTTTTCAGAGCCTTTCAATTCCTGCAGAATGAAATTTTATCAAGAACATCAACATGCTGTTTTATCGGTATCATATATACTGCTGATACAACAAGTTTATTTTTCAACAAGTGTATATATGGTAATTTAGTAAAGCAATCAGTTAGAAAGTAAACGAGAGTTCAAAAGTCCAGTTTCAGTTAAACTACCACATATTAATTTAATCTTCAAAAGGTTCTTTTTGGTATTACAATTTTTATGTATCTGTTGCTATATTACTTCTGCAAAAAAATTTCTTTACTGCATCTGAGTTATGTTTTGTATGGAGAATTTTTATCACAATTTTAATTTGGTTTGCTTCTGATTTTAAGAATATTTTAACTTTTCAGGATTTTCTTGACTGAACTAAAAGGCAATCCTAACAAGCAGAATGCAGTAGGTGAAACGCCATTACATTTAGTATGTCAGGGCGACTTAACCAGAAATATGGTAAATCAAGAAAGACGGGCCTTATGTCTGAATCTTATTTTACAGTGGAGAAGTTCTGATAATGAGGAAAAAGTTAATCTGACATCCTTAGATTCTGTAAGCTGGTTATCCATTTTGTTTAATATAGATGAATTAAAATTTAGTTGATTGTGTCAGTTATGTTTGCTGTGATAGGATGTTTTTTTAAAGAATATGCATACTCAGGGTTAGTAGCGGTCCTTATAAGTGCTTTAAGTCCTTATATTTGAAAATAAAATATAAAGGCCATTATAAGTGCTTTCTTTTTCTTTAATGCCCTGTTTTTTTGTTTTTAGTGCTTATTTTTTGCTTTTAGTGCTTTTTTTTTAAATGAGTTTTCTTTTGCAATTTTTTTCCTTTTTATTGGTGTAAATAAGTAAAAAATACTAAAATATTTTAAAACGAATTTTTGAAAGTTTTGTTTAAAATTATAAATTGTACTGCTTTTTTAAAATTATAGATGAGTATTATAGCACAATTTCTATAAAGGAATTTTATTTCAACTATATTTCATAATACATCATATTGATAAACACTTTTGACTCCTTAAAAATTTTTATGCATTTAATTCTAATATTAAAATTGTATTTATCGTAATAATTAATTTTGCTTGTATTTTATAGTGATTATTTTTTTAAATTTATTTTTAGTTCTTCATAAGATTTTATTTACTGTTAATTTAATTTATTAGCCCAAAGGGGCGGCAGTCTAGAAAGGCTGTTAGTTTCGAAGTGGCATTTTGCGCTGTTTTACTGTAAATGTCCGTGTCTCCTTGCAAATTGTTGTTACCAAACATTATCGCCCTATATTATATTTAAAGAAATTAAATAATGAAGAAGCTACATGAATACATGTATGTTTCTCGCACTGTGACAAAAACGACAGTATATAGAGCCATCAAATTTTGAATAATGTAATCCTCCACTCGAACATGGGCATCTGGATGGCCGAATTTCAAATTTGTTTTAATCTATTTCATATTTTGTAAAACTTTAATGAATTTTTGATTAACAAACTCAACGAGTTCAGAGAGAGCACTGTACGGAAAATAACAGTTTTATCTCCAGTGCGAAAATTCTAAAGATATGCTGCTTTCAAATGTATGTGGTTTACGGGCGAAGAACATGATATTCAATAAATATTGAAAACACACAAAACGTTAAAAAAGGTTCCTTTTGGGCGCAATATAAAATCTGAGTGCTTCTAGATTTTATTTTACCTTTTATTTTTCCCTTCATTACACTCAAAAAATTGTATGCTCCGAAATTTATAAATTACTAAATTAAATATTCCACTTTAATGTTAATAAGTTAATGATGATACAGTCAAAAGTCATTAATTCGGACACCCATAATCTGGACCTCAAAGCTAAAAACTTTCTGCGCATGCGCCGTGTTGACGCATGCGCATTGGCGTTTACGCGTGCGTGTAAGACCTTTACGACTGCGCATATGCGTGTGCGAGAGCGCAGAATATGTTTTCACGTGCGCGTTTAATGTATAATGGACGGTATAAGCTAAAATTATCTAATTATCTATTTCAGTTAATGTTGATGATTGCGTTGTTCCTTAATCTTCAAATTGGATCCGCCTTATTATTTTTTGCAGACTGTAAGAGCAATTTTATAAAAGTAAGCTTGAACTTTCAAATATGTCAAATAGAATTTCCGATGCTGGAGCTCCCGAAGGATCTACAAAACGAAAGTATGTTTCGATGTCCGTCAAACAAAAAATGGAATTGCTGCAAAAAATGGATAAAGGCATACCCTTTGTTTATCTAACCATTCCGAAATCTGTTTATCAATTTCAGGCTGTTCTGCGCGGGGGGGGGGGGGACGTTGCGGCACGCAATGAACTGGAAGCTGGAAGTTGATCTGTCAGCACTATCGTTATCTAAAGGGCAGATGTTTTTATTTTATTCGGCTTATAATTCCTTGCTAAATGTAGTATTTCATCTCGATGTACTCCGTCTTTGATATGTCCTCATCATTATAAATATCACGAATACAAATCAAATAGTTTTCTGGTTGCAATTTTCTAATTTCGGCTATGCGTAATGTATGCTTTACGCATGCACGCGTTGAAAGAAATGTTTAATAAAGTAAATAAATAAATATTAAGCTTTTTTTTTTTTTTTTTTTTTTTTTTTTTTCTTAGTAAATTTTGATACCCTTTAGATCATAATTGCTCATTATTTTATAAATTATGGTTTCATATTTTTAATTTTATAATTTTTGCATGCCGTCTTACCAGATTTAAACTGATGATCTATAATCCGGAAAAATCGATAATCCGGAATCGACGAAGTCCCGAGGTGTCCGGATTAAAGACTTTTGACTGTATAATCAAATGAATGATTTTGTAATGTTATTACAGTTATGAAAATCACTGCCTGGAAATGGTCATTAAATTTTTTAAAAAAAGTTATCAGATCTTGTTTAATTTTACCTTATTTATTTCAAAGCATCACGTACTATCAATCTTATGTTATTTGTACCCAAAATTAAGTTCATAAATTTTGTTCCTAGAGTTTTTACTGTTTTACCAAAGTAAAGATGTTTGTACAAGAATTACACGTGAAAAAAATGCACGAAATGCAGTAAAAAGTGTTTTAATAACATACGTTAAATCCTATTTGAAAACAAATGTGACTTTAATAATCTCTTTACTATACAACGTATCACATTTAATAATGAAAAACAGTTTTGTGATACAAACGCCATATTTTTCAATGTTCAATGTTTCAAAACCAGTTCGTCCCTACTCTTTCTTGCGGACATGTCATGACATAGGGAAGAATTACAGCATACGTATTGCGCAATAACGTTTGCGGTATTTTGCAGAGATAATTAATTTTTATGTTCTGTCCGAGATTTGCTTATGAACACTTAAAAGAGTTTTACTGTGCTTTCTAAGCAGAATATTTTTCAGTTTCATTGGTTTATTTTTATATGATGCACATATCGAAATGTCAAAAGTATTTATTTAGCGGAAAATCTAAAGAGCGGCTACAGTCTACCTCCCTCACTCCGCTTATCTTTTTCAAGTTATGATCGACTGTCCGAATATTCGCCAATTTCCAAGTATGCGGGTTACTGTTAAAGGATGACTGCATGAAGCAAATTTCTGTCTTCTGATTTCAGAAATGTTCTTCTTTTTTACTCAAATTACTTTGCTTGCAATATCTGTTAAGGGAAAATTGATATACAATGAAAATTTAGAAAATGTTCAGAATTTAGATTTAAATTATTTAAATATCAATATGAGTGGAAAAAAAATTGTATTTATTATTAGGTTCCAAGCGAATACAATAAATATGCTTTATTATTGTATATTTTCTCTATTTTGAACTGAAATTTCATCATTAAATCTTGTAATATAGTTTAGGGCTGATCTTTGGAATATGGTAACTGGTACTTTGGCGACATTTTGGAGGCGATAAAGGTTACCTAGGACTTTGGTAAAAATGTGAGAAGGACTTTGGTAAAAATGTGAGAAGTACCAAAGCCCCCTGAAGGCGGCTTTGGAAGTACTCAGTTCCGATTACGCATTATTTTGTGTGAGGGAAATGAGAGATCATGAGATATGTCATGTGACATTAATGGACAAATTACAGCTCTTAATCAGAAAAGGGGGTTAATTTGGAAAAATTATTTTGTATTAAGCTTCATTGTGTGTTGTGTGAAATAGTGTTGATTAATTTTCGGATTGCATGGCGCTATGTAAAGTGAATTCTAAATTTTTAATGCGTTTATCTGATAATAATAATAAGTTGAGATTGTGTGAAAGGAAGGAAATTACAGATAAGTTTGAATGGCGGTGCAAGAAATCTGGTGAAAATGGGCATTTTGTGAAACAGAGTGTAAGGAAGGGTACGTGGTTTGCTGAAAGTAGTTTGAGTATGGGTGAACTTTTATTAATTTCTTATTACTTGGTGAATAGACTGCCAGTTGACTACTGGATTTCGGATTTAGAAATTAGCAGTAGTACTGCATCCGATTGGAACTCTGGTTGATCTTTGGATTATGGTAACTTGGCTACTTTTTGAGGAAAATTTGGCGACCAACTCTGCTACAGCAACCCTCTATTTTTTTTTTTCACCGCCATTTTGTCTTCACGAAGTAAAGACATGTTTCTTTTCTTTTTATTTACTGGACACTTTTTCCAACAATCTACTAGCCGAATTGATTTTGGGAAAAAGTGCACAATCGCAAACTCCTTGTGCGTTTTTCAGAATAAGCACATACACATAAACCATTTACACGTCGACTTAATTTTACTTAAAAAAACATCCCAGAATTGCACAAAAATGGCATTGCACACACTCTTAACTTTATCCATCTACACTGCTATTTTCTCATAAATTACAAAAATTTGCACGAAAATGCAAAAAAATTCTGTGAATCATTAAACTCGGTAAAAAGGACATATATGAAATTACCTGATCACAAAAAAGTATATACCCTTTCCAAGGATGAACATTTCCACATATAAAATAAATAAAATATCCAAAAGCTTGTACCTCTAAATTATCTATTATATTATAAACGTCAGCAACGAATTTATACACAAACATTAAAAATAGTTGCAAATACTTAGTGTCAAATATTTAAATTATTTCCATACACGTATACTTCAACTGAAATGTATACCAAATTCCTACAAACATAAAATTCACAAAATAACTATCATTTAATTAAAATATCACTAAACCATGTACACGTCGACTTATTTTTACTTAAAAAAACATCCCAGAATTGCACAAAAATGGCATTGCGCACACCCTTCACTATATCCATGTACACTGCTTTTTTCTCATAAATTAGAAAAATTTCATGAAAATTGCTGAAAATACTCAACGTATACTACTCAAATGTATTCTAAAATACTACAAACATATAACTCACAAAATCACGATCATTAAATTAAAAAATACTACTTAAAATATAAATAAGCACATACATTAAATTAATAAAAATTAGATTACAATCCTAATTACTTTAAACTAAATCATTGCTAAAAACAATTTTCAAATAATACCACATTAATTTATTTACTCCTTACATTTAGAACAATGCATAAAAATAATATCCTCAAATGATTAAAAATACTAGCTTACCTAATCTTCTTCAGAATCTTCATTACGTGGCACGCACACTTCCCTACAGAAAGAGTTCCAGCTGATCTTTGGAATATGGTAACTGGTACTTTGGTGACATTTTGGAGGCGATAAAGGTTACTACCTAGGACTTTGGTAATAATGTGAGAAGTACCAAAACCCCCTGAAGGCGGCTTTGGAAGAACTCAGTTCCGATTACGCATTATTTTGTGCGAGGGAAATGAGAGATCATGAGACATGTCATGTGACATTAATGGACAAATTACAGTTCTTTAATCAGAAAAGGGGGTTAATTTGGAAAAATTATTTTGTATTAAGCTTCATTGTGTGTTGTGTGAAATAGTGTTGATTAATTTTCGGATTGCATGGCGCTATGTAAAGTGAATTCTAAATTTTTAATGCGTTTATCTGATAATAATAGTAAGTTGAGATTGTGTGAAAGGAAGGATATTACAAGTTTAAATGGTGGTACAAGAAATATGGTGAAAATGGACATTTTGTGAAAAGGAGTGTAAGGAAGGGTACGTGGTTTGCTGAAAGTAGTTTGAGTATAGGTGAAATTTTATTAATTTCTTATTATTTGGTGAATAGACTTCGAGTTGACTACTGGATTTAGAAATTAGCAGTAGTACTGCAGCGACGTAATGAAGATTCTGGAGAAGATTAGGTAAGTTAGTATTTTTATTCATTTGAGGATATTATTTTTATGCATTGTTCTAAATGTAAGGAGTAAATAAATTAATGTGGTATTATTGGAAAATTGTTATTAGCAATGATTAATTTAAAGTAATTAGGATTGTAATCTAATTTTTATTAATTTTTAACGTATGTGCTTATTTATATTTTAAGTAGTTTTTTTAATTTAATTATATTTTAATTTAATGATCGTGATTTTGTGAGTTATATATTTGTAGTATTTTAGAATACGTTTGAGTAGTATACGTTGAGTATTTTCAGCAATTTTCATGAAATTTTTCTAATTTATGAGAAAAAAGCAGTGTACATGGATATAGTGAAGGGTGTGCGCAATGCCATTTTTGTACAATTCTGGGATGTTTTTTTAAGTAAAAATAAGTCGACGTGTACATGGTTTAGTGATATTTTAATTAAATGATAGTTATTTTGTGAATTTTATGTTTGTAGGAATTTGGTATACGTTTCAGTTGAAGTAAACGTGTATGGAAATAATTTAAATATTTGACACTATTGTATGTAATAGTGTCAAATATTTATGGAAATAAGTATTTGTAACTATTTTTAATGTTTGCGTATAAATTTGTTGGTGACGTTTATTTTTGTAATTTATGACAAAAAAGCAGTGTACATGGATAAAGTTAAGAGTGTGTGCAATGCCATTTTTGTGCAATTTTGGGATGTTTTTTTAAGTAAAATTAAGTCGACGTGTAAATGGTTTATGTGTATGCGCTATTCTGAAAAATGCGCAAGGAGTTTGCGATTTTGCACTTTTTCCCAAAATGAATTCGGCTAGCAGATTGTTGGAAAAAGTGTTTAGTAAATAAAAAGAAAAGAAACATGTCTTTACTTCGTGAAGACAAAATGGCGGCGAAAAAAAAATAGAGGTTTGCTGTAGCAGAGTTGGTCGCCAAATTTTTGCCAAAAAATCGCCAATTTACCATAATCCAAAGATCAGCCTAGTTTAGTTCTGCATAGTTTTTTTTTCTCTCATCGTAAACTAGTTCTGTAAATTGAATTGTTATTTAAAATTTAAAAAAAGTAATTATTTTCCATGGTTGAGGTAATGCTTATTCTCTTGTAATAAATATTGCATTTCTCATATTTTAAATTACAAGTCTAATTTTTAAGGTTATGCAGCTGTGTATAATGTAATTAGACAGGTGCTTATTTTTTTCTTAAAATGTGCTTGAAAAGTGCTTAAAGGTGCTTATTTTTTTAACTAAAATTTGGCTATGAACTCTGATACTCACACACATACACACATATATATACAGTTCAAAGTCTGTAATCCAGACATCCATTATCCGGAATGATCTATAATACGGACCTCAAAGCCACAAACATTTTTGTTTTTGGATGCTTTATGCATGCACGTTTAATGTTTACACATGCGCGTTTAGCAAAAAAAAAAAAAAAAAAAATGAAGCAACTTAAACAACTTACATTGAAAGAAATGTTTAATAAAGTAAACAGATAAATATTAAGCTTTTTTTTTTTTTTTTTTGTAAATTTTGATACCTCTTAGATCATAATTGCTCTTTATTTTTAAATTACGGTTTCTTATTTTTAGTTGTGTAATTTCTGTATGCCATCTTACCAGATGTAAATTGGTGATCTATAATCCAGAAAAACCCTTAATTCAGAAACGACGAGTCCGGATTACGGGCTTTGTACTGTATAATATGTTAATTTTTATATATGCAGTTCACATTACTATTTTGTATTCCGTCGCATCTAGATTTCATTCTGTATTTTTAAATTGTTATTTCAAAGTGTCATTAATGATTTTCTAACATAGGACTGTGAGTTTTTTTTCTACTTATCATTTCAATTATTTTTTTTTTTAATATCATTCATCAGAGCTACATATTATATCAACTTAAAGATAGCCTAAAGCAGTAATGTGAAACATTATGTGTGAAAGCTCATTTATAATTTCATTTGGGAAATTAGAACATAACATGTTAGCAATGGTAATGGATGTGCTGTATCATAACATAAAAATATAATGTTAAAAGCATATGTTTGGTTATGTTTAAAAGGTTGATAGAAAGTGTTTGTTGGTCTGTTTTATTTGGTATGTGAAAGGATTATTACTTAGTAATCTTCAAAGTAACATTCATCAAAGACACACACTTTTCCCAGTATTTATGACATGCCTGGAAACACTTGTTTCTATTATTATTCATCACAGACTGGGTATCAGGTCATTTTTGCTATTTGAATTGCTTTGAAATATTGACTGTGCAGAACCATCTTTAGATGTAAGAATAATAAAATCGGCAGATGTGAAACCTGCAAAATAAGGTAATTGCATGAAAGGATTAATGATTAAAGAGGCTTGTCCCAGAGTTCAACATAGAGGAACAAGCTGGCTGCATGGTTTTCTTAATTATGCAATATAAATACAAGTCACTTTTCCTTACAGAAATCCTGCCGTGAAAGAATCCCTTCGCCTGGGCAAAGAGCCCCTTTGTGCTTTGCGATATTAAAATAATGAAGCAACTTAATTTATGCACAATATCTAAACGTGGATTTCTAGATTAAGAAAACTAGAAATTCACCAAAAACCGGCCTTCGGGCCAAAAACCGGCCCAAAGTTACCCAATCGGGAAGGATGTGACAGGTTATTTGACATACTCAAAAGTATTGAAAATATATAATGTACATTTTTCAAATCTGGAAATAAATTTTCCCTTGGGCATAAAATCAAGTTAAGTAAAAGAGCAGACAATAAAATGGCAAGGTAAAAGTTTTCTGTTAGGGGATTATAATTAACATATTCTTCATAAATTTAAAAAACAGCATTTTATACATTGTTTATAAATATCTATTATGCATTATTAATAAAAATGACAATGAAGAAATTCCATTGAATAATCCTCAATGAAAGTTTATTTGCTAACTTAAGGTTCAAAATAAATATTGCAGTTCATTATGATGAATGGGCCAAATTTCAGAATGCACCAATATATAAATTCATTTATATCTTCAAAAATTTTAAATAAAAATCTCTAAATATTTGCAAGTATGCCTAGAAATGCATTTACTTTAAGATGATGGTAAAAATTTTATTATATTCTAAAAATAATTTATAAATATTGTTGCGTGCGTACGGGTTCGTTACGAAATGAATGCACAAGTCCGATGAAAAATGAACAAAAATTTATTATTATCACAACAAATATGCTTAAATTTCCTAAAATATTCGTGCAGTATTACAATATCTCACAGTAGTTATCTTTTAACTACTCAAACGTTCAAGAGAACTTAACTCAAAACAGCTAGAGAAAAGCTAATCCGTGAATTCGCAACAAGAGCAGTTTTCTAAACAAACTCTGAAAACAGCAACAAACTAAGTAACTACCACAAACTGAGAGGTTTTCCTCCTTTTATAAGATTTTAAAATCGTGCGCGAGAATTTTCTAGTACTTTCTCGAAATCAGAAGAGATATTTATAAATGTTAAATGCACGCGCTCTTGTATTTTCAATTTTCCGGCTTAGTTTTCTTTTAATATTCGTCACGCGCTGCACTGCATGGGAAATAAAACCATTTAATTTACAATTCAACTAACATAAGCTATTTAAATACCAAATCCGTAACACTGCCCCCTTACCAAGCACTGCACGTCCCGGGCAGTACAATCCGTGGACAGGAAGCCAAACTTACAACTATGGCATAAATGCAATAAACAACATGAACACTAAATGCAATAAATAAAACAAATCAAATGCTATCAAATACAAATCAAATACTAAATACAAATCAAATGAAATACCAAATACAAATCAAATACACATTTAGAAACAAAAAGGACCATGGTCTTACACTATTTACAATTATTTACACTACGTACTATGGCCATAGTATTGAACTAAACTGTCGTAATGAACGACTTAGGTTTAGACTTCGAAAACTTACGGATCCAAACCATGACGTCATTCAGTCTGTTCAGGAATGTATATGGACCATCCGAAGGTGAGTGTAATTTAGCACTAAGACCTTTTCTTTGAATCGGATTCCACAACCATATCTTGTCTCCTTTGAATCTGTGCCCAGTAGCTCTCGTGTCGTATCTGGTCTTCACTTTTTCCGTCGCCAAGTTGACTCGCTTTCGTGTGGAACGGTGCATCACTTCAAAAGGGGCCTGAACATCTTGGATGTATTCCTCAGGCGATGAAGGCGCATCCATATGACGATCAAACAGTCGGTCAGAAGGCAGACAAAGGTCTCGACTGAAGAGCATCTGAGATGGAGAATAGACGGTAGTCTGGTGTTTCTCTCCGACCCTAGTATGATTTCGGCAGCTTTCTGAGCTAGGTCTTTCACACAAGGCATCGGCGTTCCCAGGTGAGGATCCCTTTTGAAGATGGATAGTCATGTTCTCAGATGCGCTGAGAACAGCTTTTTGTTTTTGATGCCTAAGGAAAAATTGTGTTTCCTTAAAAAGTCCAATCCGAGTATGCATGGATCTGTAATATCCGCCACATAAGCCGAGTGATGGTAGGCGGCACTTCCAAACGTGATGTTCACGTTTAACTTCTCAGCTATGTCGATCTTGTCACCAGACGCAGTCTGAAGGGTAACACAGCATGCCGTCCAAATAAGTTTATCTTTAAACTGATCAGCTAAATCTTTCCTAATGATGGTAACATTAGCTCCTGTGTCAATGATCCTATTGCAAGGAACTCCATCAATATGCCCATTGATGAACAGTCCGTTACTGTTGTCACTCACTGTAGAAATCTTGAGCGCTTTAAAACAAGGTTTTTCATTATCCGGCAACCTCCGTTCCTTGATATGGTCATTAATTTGTTTCCTGCGTTGTTGCTGAGAAATGGTCTCAATTTTTGTACCCTGGGGTGTTCTGCAATTCTTTCGTACGTGGCCTTCAGTTCCACAGTTCCAGCGCTTTGGTTTCTTGTCAATCTTTTTCCGTCCTATGGCATTTAATAGTCTGTTTAACCTGTCTCTCTTATTTTCCCTGCTCTGGGGTGTTCTGCAGTTCCTTCATATGTGGCCTTGAACACTGCAGTTCTAGCACTTTAGGATTATTTTCCTTTCACCAGTATTCCGTCTTAAGGCATTCACTGGCCTTATCAAATCATCCATTTTATTATCCGTGCTCTGGGGTGTTCTGCAATGCCATCGTATGTGCCCTTCAATACCACATTTCCAACACCTTAGAGCCACTTTGTTCTCACTCCTACTCCATATCAAAGCATTGACTTCTCTGGATAAATCATCTAAACGAGCCATCAACTGATCCACTGGCTCGTGGACTCGCACATCTCTGACTGGGTAGCGATCTCTACGAGTTGCTTGCTGAGCTGCCTCGAATTTCATGGTGTACACTAGAGCGCTTTTTAAATCTTTTACATCTGCCATTCGTAGAGCTTTCTGTATTTTAGTATCCTGGATGCCGTCGATAAAGTATTGCAAGGACAGGATTTCCCTTGTTTCTGTCGGGCATTCCGAAAAGGCGAGATGGGACAGCCTTTCAACATCCGTGGTGAGCTCCTGAAGTGTTTCGGTAGGCTTCTGTTGATGAGATTTAAATTGGAGCCTGCTGTAGTCTTTTAAACACTTCTCCCCGAAGCGCAGCTCCAAGGCGCCGGACAGAGCTTCGAAATCTGAACTTTTGTTTTCGGGAAGAGTCTGAAGGATATCCGCTGTGTTGGCTCTTAAAGAAGCGGCGAGATGACAGGCCTTAGCTTGGGAATCTCATCCGCCACGATAAAAAATTGTGTCTTATACACCTACCAGGAAGTCTTCCCATCAAATGTCGATAGCTTCAGAGAGGGACGAGCAGGCATGGGTAGAAATTTTAAACCATCTGAAGTGCTCCCTGCCGTCGCTATGAATTTCTTTAAAGTGTCAACTTCTTTGGCGACGACAGCAGAAATTCTGTCTTCGATTTGTTGTTCAATATATCCTTGGACGCCAGAAACTCTTTCTTCAATTTGTTGTTGGAAGGCCGAAACTCTTCCTTCGACTCGTTGCTCCACAGCCGACACTCTATCTTCTATTTCATCTTTGACAAAAGAAACCTTTTCTTCAATTTGCCCGACTTTATTTTCGACAGCTCCAATTCTGTCTTCCATAGCCTCAAATTTACTTTCTATTATGCAGGTTGTTTCTCTTTTCATTTCGTCTTGACCTGCTTCAATCTTTTCTTGTACAGCTTTTATGTCTTCTTTACAAGTTACTTGACCAGCTTCCAACTTTTCATGAACGGCTTCCATTTCCTTTTTATTGGATCTCATCTCTCCTTTAACCCAATCTTCCATCTTTTCCTGAGTAGATTTCATCTCTTCTTTCATTTCTTCTTTAAACGAGGCAAAGGCTGATATCAACTGCCTTAATTGCTCTTCCATTGCTCTTGTTATTAGCATTCAAATCCCACTTCTGACACCAAAAATTGTTGCGTGCCTACGGGTTCGTTACAAAATGAATGCACAAGTCCGATGAAAAATGAACAGAAATTTATTATTATCACAAAAATATGCTCAAATTTCCTAAAATATTCATGCAGTATTACAATATCTCACAGTAGTTATCTTTTAACTACTCAAATGTTCAAGAGAACTTAATTCAAAAGAGCTAAAGAAAGCTAATCTGCGAATTCGCTACAATCAACAAGAGCAGTTTTCTAAACAAACTCTTAAAACAACAACAAGCTAACTAAAATAACTGACTAATTGAATTGAGAGGTTTTCCTCCTTTTTATAAGATTTTTAAATCGCATGCGAGAACTTTCTGGAACTTTCTCGAAATCAAAAGGAGATATTTATTAAATGTTATATGCACACGCTCTTGTATTTTCAATTTTCTGGCTTAGCTTTCTTTTAATATTCGTCATGCGCTGCACTGCGTGGGAAATAAAACCATTTAATTTACAATTAAACTAACATAAGCAATTTAAATACCAAATCCGTAACAATATTATAAAATTTTCTTGAAAAATATATAAAAATTATTTAAAATATTTTTAAGATACGTAAAAAAGTATGAATTTGTTTGGATTAAATCTAAATTTTGAAATATATAAGAAAAAATAAAGTGAATTTAATTTGAAAATTGATACAATATAAAGTCTGTAATCCGGACTCATCGGGACTTCAGCGATTCCAGATTAAATTATACAATGCAGAAATTATACAATTAAAAATATGAAACTGTAATTTATGAAATAAAAAGCAATTATGATCTAAAGGGTATCAAATTTTACAAAAAAAAAAAAAAAAAAAGCTTAATATTTATTTGTTTACTTTATTAAACATTTCTTTCAATGCGTGCATGCATAAAGCATACATTATACACATTCTTTATGCGTATGTGTAAAGTTTGTGGCTTTGAGTTCCGGATTATAAATCATTCCTGATAATGGAAATCCAGATTATGGACTTTGTACTTTATTATGAAATATGTGAGAAATTGAGTTAAAACTGTGGAATTGAAATTTTGGCTGCTAATTTAAAGAAATTTTCCTGCTGCAATCTTTAGAAAACTTCACATAACTTGAGGCAGGAAATCGAAATATGGCCAAAAAAAAAAAAAAAAAACTGGAATGTCATTTCAGAAGAAGTCCAATTTTGTGTCAAAATTTGCACATTAGAACAACACTATGTATAAATCTAATATCTAAGTCGTGCTATCAAGACATGAAAAGTGCAAATTGAGTTTCATCACTTGAGTAGAACAGGAAATATAGATCTGTCCTTTTTTTTATTTTATTATTATCATTTTTATTTATTTATTTATTTTTTTATTTTTTTTTTTTTTTTTTGTGTGTGTGTTTATGATTGGTGTAAATTAATGCTCTGAAACAGCCAAATTCAATTGCTATGAGTTTCATGCTCAAGACATGATTTTGCTGTAAACTTTTTTAACAGATTGTTGTAAAGTTTAAGTGTGTACCATCATATTGGCAAAATTGTTAAAGTTCATCGATGAAAAGTCTTGTTCTCAAATGTGGATGCTCCTAATAAAACATAAACAGATAACTATTATTTTTCTTAATTTCAGAGATTTTTCTTATTTTATTTTTCATCTATTAGTGGGAAAACAAATTTTTTTTAAGTCTAATAAATATTAAAAAAATTCTTTCATTCAATTTTATTTATAGTTGTTTTATTGCAAATCAATCCAGCCATGCTGTAATTCAGATTCAACAGCTTTCTGCAAAATATTAAAAATTGTTTTGTTAACTTTTTTAAATCTACATATTTTTCTTTTAACTACTTGTAGTTTCAAGATATTGGCATAACTAGCATTTTATTGATTTAAAAAATATTGTGTAGTAGTTTAGAAAATATCACATTTATTATTTTACACTTGAGACTTGAATAACAGTGTGCCAGATGAGATATAAAGTTATCTTCTCTTTCTCAATTTGTTCACATGGATACAAGTATTAATGAGAAACATCAACTCACATAACTATGTCTTATCTTAAAATTAACATGGGTTGACATAAAAAGAAGGCTGTATACTCTTTTATATCTTCAAGTGAAGCTTAATTTTTTTTTACACATCGCTTAATTTACTGCCCTACTTCAAAAAAGTATCACTGTGTGAATTTCTTTGAGAGAAACTTTGAGCTAGTTATGGTTAAGTGCATATTCACTGCAGTTAAATTCCCCTCTTCCCGTAACATTGTCTAGAACTATTCTGCTTTCAGTTCATGTTAATTTTTGTATAGCATAATGTTATTTCTTTTAGTTTGAATTTCTGGTTCTACCATGCATGTAGAAGGAATAGATAATCTTTCTAGTTTTCTTTTTAGGCATAGGTTAAGGTTTATAGGCATAGGCATAGGTCTAGTTTTCTTTTTAGGCATAGGTTTACCTTTAATTCATATACAATTTCTGTTTTTGTAAAGTACTAAAGAAGCTGTATAATAAATATGATTCTTCTGTTCCTGGTTGCAGTGAATACAATTCAAGGAATTTTTATGAAATTAAAATTGTGATGTGCTACAATTGCAAATATAATCATTTGAGCAATGATTATGATTATATTTGCTAATTTATCAGTGGCAAAATGTCACTAAACAATTCATTTGAAATCCAATAAATTTTCATTTTTATATGATTAAAATATGAATAGTTTGCTTTGGATTGTCATATGGTTCAGTCTTATGGCTTTAAATTTTGTGGTTTTTTTTTTTTTTTTTTGAGGAGGGATGATTTTTACAGATATTAATTAAGTGTATTTCACAAAATTTTCAGGTGTGAAAGGTTTTTGTATGTTGAAGGAATAATACTGGAGCATTGGCATGTTCATTTAGTTTACTATAGCCTACTTAATGCTTTGCGTGATATTAATGTAAATTATATCTTTCTGAGAAACATCTTGGTTACAGACTCCCCTTTGTGCTCTAATAATGTATCAATGAAAAGTCCGCTTTGGATGGTCCAACAATCAGGATGATTCTTTAAAACTTCACTGAATTGGTATGATTCATCCAATTGCATAGAATCAGGATGAATCTTCAAAACTTCACTGAATTAGTAATGATTCATTCAAAACTGCATAGAATTGGTGATTCCATTCAAACTTCACTGAATGGAGAAGATTCATTCAAAACTGCAAACCGTACAGAAATCAGGGTGATTTTTTTCTAACTTCACTGAGTCGTTTGACTAGTGGACCATGGACTTTTCTTCTGTAAGATCATCCATGCGTGGTAAATGGTGCATGTCTGCAATAGTAGTAGCATTGAGTTTGCTACAGTTGACACAGTCTTATGCTATCATTTAGTTTGGACACAATACTATAGTACTCATTCTATACGGAGGTGACCTACAATGTTCTGGGGATAGAGTCTCTCCCTGTTTCGAAGAAACTATTGAATGCTTGAAGTAAGCTTTACTCCTTCCAAAATCACAATATCAGATTCACTCTACTAAGAAAGGAACTTTGAAAGTTAAAATTTTGAAGTCTCAGAATAGTTAGAAGGCAACTGGACTGCACATGTGGAATTACTCTTTTCTTTATCTTATGGATTTTGCTAGATGACTGCACTTTCTGTAACACACTTTTGAACCATTTATTTTTCCCTTATAAATTTGAATTTTGTTTCATAATGTCTCTTATTTCTATGAGAGATTTAAAAAGCTCATTACAACAATCATCTGTAGTAGAACCAGAGCCTTTCAGTTTTGATACCATTTCCTCCATTTCATGTTCAAGGTTTTGCTTTTCTTCTTCCAAGCCTTTGATGCACTGCTCCATTTTTTCACAGGTTTTCAAAAGATTTTTATGTTTCTTTTCTAAGCAATGATAATTAGCTTAATAAGACTGAATTTTGGATTTAGAGGATTTCCACATTTTTTTCTTTTTTTCATTCGATGCAGCTGCTTTGAGTTTTGATGACATCCCCTCAATCATTTCCTTCTTTTGATGCATTTCTTTTTGATCTTACATATTAGTTCTCCTAATTAAAAAAATTAAATGGACTTTTACTGTATATTAAACTATTATGATCAATTAAACTTTAAACAAAATATTTCTCCTGCTTACTGTGTAGTTGGTTTACAAGGATATTGGCTTAATCACCAAGGTTGGTACCAAGGACATTGGATTAATCCTTCACGTGCCAGGGTGGCTATTTATAACTGGGGCGGCAAAAGTCAAACTTTTTCATATCACCAGAGTGGTGATTTTCTTCCTTTAATGCAGGAAAAGCTAGAAGAGAAAATTGAACTCAGGTTTTGGTAAGAAGCAGGACTTTTTATTTTTGAATAATTTTAAATTTTCAAGTACCCATGATACCTGCTATTTTCTTTTATGTAACATTGTTTTACTGGGTAGCTGAAAATTGTAAGAGACTGAGAAAATTTCAATTTGAAATAAACTTTGTACATTTAACAAAATAAATTTAATTGAAACACAGACACTACATAAAAGAATTACCTGACAAAATTAATAAAAGTAACATAAAGAAATTTACTCGGGGACAAGGGAAAAGTTATTTCCATGCAAAAATCTGCCTAAACTTGAACTAATGGTTAAGTTGTTATTTATTTATTTATTTATAATTGTCTACTAGAGTAGCACTGAAGAAGATGAAGGCTGTTTCCTAGTATTTGATTACATAATTGCTTTACTTTTAAGTTTTCAAGAGCTGCAAATACAAACCATATGCGTGTTCATTTAGTTTATAACTTGCTTATTGTGTTATATGGTATAAATGTATACATAATCATATTTAAGAAAATGAAAGAAAAATTATTCTTTGAAATCAAAGGTAAAATAATTTTTGTTCATTGAAAAGAGGTCCTGACACTGAAATCTCAAGTATCTATTTTCATTACTTATGAATTCAGTTTTATGAAGCTGCATTGGTTACATTTATTGCCTGTATAAAATATTAAAAATATCTTGAAATTTGTTCTGTTAAACAATTTGTAGATATTGTAAAAATATTCAAAAATAAGTCATTATTAGTCTCTTTTCATTTTTTGAGTACATTTTTCATAAAGTTTGGTATGTTGCTTACTTTTAGCAAATTATTTTATCCTTTTTTATATGATTTTTGCAATTGTGTATTAACATAATTTAAAAAGGGGGTGTTTCATAAGAAAAGCTGTTTAACAGGGGTTTGAATTATGTATTTTTCAGTTTTTTTTTTTTTTTTTTTTTTTTTTTTTTATGTAGTTAGCAATTGCTAATGTGGTCTTAACAGAGCTAATTTCAGGAATGTGGGTTATTATTTTAAGCTTATTTTAAATGAGATTAATCTTTTTCTTTTTAATTTTGTAGTAGCAAAACTATTCAGAAGTTAATTTTAATTTTTTTTTAATGTCAAAATAATCTTTATGTAATTGCTGTGTTATAGGAAGGAAACACTGCTTTACATTATGCTGCTGCTACAGGTTTAAAAAAATGTGTAGAGGTAATGTATTTTTCTTTCATATAATAATGATATGAATGTTAAAAAAATGTTTTTACCTTGAGCACCTGTCATACTTATCTCAATAAATGCTAGCCATGTCTTTTGTTAAGGCTTTTTTAAAAAATATGCAGCGAGTTCCCTCCACAGAAAAAGATTGTAGAGACATTAGGTGTTTTTTTTTTTTTTGGAAGCAGGAGAAGTGAAAAATTAGCTTTGCCTTTGCCGGGAATTGAACCATGGACCTTTGGAATACAAATACACGCCCAGCATGCAGATCACTACACCACAAAAGCACGCTAAGAAGGCAGAAGAAATAATTGATATACATACTTGCCAACTCAACACTCAAAAATCAGAAGATTTTTCACAATGTTAAAAAGACTTTTTAAATGATGAAAATATAGTTTTTGATAATGAATTCAAATAGTAACTAATTCTTAAATGCAAGCAACACAAAAATACCTGACACATAAAAAACATTTTTATTACTTGCATCGTTTAAAAAAAAAACAATTTAATCAGTTTTTGTACAAATGTTATAAACAGTGGCAGATTTTGCTTTCTTTAAAAAAGAAATTTCATAATTTTGTTCATAGCGATTGCCATGTAGGCCTGCTTTCGCATGTAGGCCATGTAGTTTTTCTAATTTGTCATCACTAATATTAGATCTAAATTTAGTCCTCGTTTACCCAACAACACTGAAAATCCTCTCACACTCTGCATTACTATGGGGAACTGTCAAGATGGCCAACATAATTCTAGACAGTTCACTATATTTTAAAATTCAATCAGCATCTTTCAGTTTTCCAATTAAACTCCACTGGGTGTCAGCCCTAGCTGATTTTATAACTTCATCTAAGTTTTCTAATTGAAAACTGCTGTTATGCAGTTGTTGGAACTGTTTAAATTTTTCCTTCCTCTTAGAACTCCTTTCAAGATAATAATAAATATCAACAACGTGTCATCCACATTTATTGGTAAAGAAGCTGCCCCTTTTTCAGCTGCTAAATTTAAGAGGTGACAGGTGCACCTCATAATCTGCAAATCTGAATTTTCCTTTCTCAAGATGCCTGCAACACCAGTCTTCAAGCCTACCAATACTGGTGCATTATCAGCACCAAGTGCTAAGCAATTATCCAGAGGAACTGCATTTTCTTATAAAGTTTTAATAATTAGCTGTGCTATATTAAAACCTGTGAAATGTCCTTCTAAAGTGGGAACAGAAAGTAAACTGCACTCAATTTCTAAAGACTCTGGATTGGATACAGTTTTGAACAACAATTGGATACAGTTTTGAATCGGTACTATTGCTTTCGAAGAGAGGCAGAACGGAGCTGTTTTAATGCAATCAATAACTGAAGATTTATTTTTCAAATCTAGTTCTTTAACAATTGCACCTGTTTTGATTCTCGAGTATTTCTTAGCGATTTCACTATCGGGAAACATTTTTCTAAATAAAACTGCAGCGTGATCCGATGCATTCAATGGCGGGTTGTGCTCCAGTAAAAAGGCAGAAAACAGATATTCTGCATTAATAACTTTTTGGTCCTTTGTTTCCGAAGAAAAATTTAATTTTCCGTTTTTTTCAAAACAACTCCTGTTGTCCTTGTGTTTTTGTGTACGCACATGTTTGAGAACATCCGCCCTTCCACCATGCGAAATCGAAAAATCGCAACGACAGGCGGTACACATCGCAAATTTATAACATTTCCTTGAGGAAATAATGGAAGGAAAGTCAACTGTGTACAATTTTTGAAACGTACACGAGTATTTCACCTTTCTCGCAGTGTTAAGCCAAGTATTAAGTATTGTATTAAGCATTAAGCCAATTGTATTAAAGTATTAAGCCAAGTTCCATAAAAGTCGTGAGAAATTTTGAGAAAAAGTCGGGAGAAATATATTGTAAATCGGGTTGGCGGGAGAGCGGTCGAAAATCGGGAGTCTCCCGCCTAAATCGGGAGAGTTGGCAACTCTGGATATACCTGACTGTGGTTTAAGGCAGTGCTCCGCAACCGGTGTGCCATGAGTAGGATATAGGTGTGCCGCAATCAAATACATGTATTTGACATTTTGCAATTTTTTATCATGTATTTAATACACAATGACATTTTTTTTTTTCCTTAATAATGTCTATTTTAAATGTTTTTATATATTTCACTGTTGTGTGGTTGTGTGTGTGATTGTGTGTCAGCATTTGAATTTTTTCGGCACTTCCTTGATAACTCGGAACTCTTTGGTGTGCCACGAAATTCCAGAAAGATTTTTTGTGCGTCGCAGGTGAGAAAAGGTTGCGGAGCACTGGTTTAAGGTACCCAATCGCCAAATCCTGGACATGGAGAATCTTCATCCACCACCCTTTTAGTTTGGGTGCCACTGTAGAAACATTAGGTACTTTTTGGAAGTAGGAGAAGTGAAAAATGAGTAACGCCTTCATCGGGAATCGAACCACGGACCTCTGGAATACATGCCCAGCATGCAGACCCCTACACCACGAAGGCATGCTAAGAAGGTGGGAGAAATACCTTATAAGATGAGACATTTCTAATATATCTTTGAAGTGCAGCTTAAAATATATATTAGATTTATATATACTATTGCTCTGACATACATATTTTGAGATAAAATCAGACTCTTTGTAAAATGGCATGCTTTTTTTTTTTTTTTTTTTTTTTTTTTTTTTTTTTTTTTTTGTAGTTTTATTCTGTGCCTGTAATTATTCAGAAATATCAAATTTTTATAAAAATCATATGAGCTCTTCTGGAGGTGTTCACATTTAAAATTGGTATTGGGGGAGGGGGAGATGGGAACAGACTCCTAATTTTCAAAAACCCTGACTTGTGTTCCTTTAAAATTTCATCGATTTGCAAATGAAATTTGATATATATGATCATCTGCCATATCAAACATTTAGAATCTGAACTTAATATGCAATTAAAATATGGTAATATGCAAAGGGGGGACTGTCAGTTTATATAAATAAAACAGATCAGAATAGCTACCACAGTTGATTGAATATTTTTAATTTCTGCTTGAAATTTTGGTGAATTAATTAATTATTAATGTAGCCTTTGTTTATTTATTGTTTTAAGTAATACAAAACTGTGCATATTAAAAGCCGAGAGCTACAATAATATTCATAGCAACCAAATCCCTAATTTGACCACCTCTAAAAATAACAAATATTTCTAAAAAAATAATGAATAAGAAATCAACTCACATTTTGAAAGTTTCAGGTTAATAACTGTAGTATGTAAATATTAATTTAGAAGTCAAACAACAAAAATCAGCGTTATATTTTCAAATTTTCACAGGACTAGTTTCGATGGTTTTACCGAACAATCATCCTCAGCTGCAGAAGTGCAAATGAACAAGATACTATATAGTGGTTAGATAAGATAAGAAAGCCTGGACAGGAGATAAGCTACTAGTGCCATCTGTTGATGAAACCAAAACTAAAACATAATTTCTTTAAAGGCTGAAGACAAAGATGGATTGGAATTAGGGCCGTTAACTAGAATATAAAGATTTTTTTTTAATGTGAAATGCCTCTAGAAAATTCATTTCACCAATGGAAGATGTTTTTTGAATAATTTTGACAGCATGAAAATTGAAAGTGTGATTTTCGGACCAACAATGTTGGGCAACAGAAGACTTCTGTGTTTCCTTTTTTCTAACATATGTCTTATGTTCCTTAATGCAAAATTTTAAGGCTCTCTTAGTTTGGCCAATGTAAATTAAACCACACTGGCAAGGAATCCTGTAAATACCCCAGGAATTCATATCCAGAATGGGGTCCTTGTGTATGGAACTTGGAATTTAATTGATGGGAGAATAAACGACCCGAAAGTTAAATTTCTGCAAAATACATGCAACTTTATAGCTAATTGATGGAAAGAAGGGAATGACAACAGAATTTTTATAATCTCCTAAAATAAGAGTGTGGCTTTTAGTGTGTTGAGATGAGAATTTTTTAACTGCTTGATTAATAATGTTCGGTGAAAAGCCCCTGTCAATAGCTATTGCTTTTAAATACCGTAATTTCCGGAAGAAACGCCACGGCGTTTACGTGTTTAAAATTTTCAGCGGGTGCGGCGTTTACGTGCACTAAAAATAAAATATTTCCTATGATGGTCATTGTACATAGTTTGGATGGCCTTGTCGTTGTGCATAGACTGGTGCTGTTCCCTCACAAAAGACCACTCAGTTGCTTTTTGCGAACGTTATTTTGTTTACATTCTTTCCCTTGAACGGACTTCCATGCCTTATTCACCCTAAATGAGATCTCAGAACAATAACATTCTTCCTCCTTTATAATCAACATTCTCATCAGTTCGAATAGTCTCTCTCCTCTGCCATTTGATGAATCTTCCAGGACCCATCCTCTCCCCACCCCTGCCTTTTCTGCAATTTAAAAAAAAATTGAAAACAAAGGTGGACACGACTCCACCTGCCTCGCAATAACGAACTCTGACATATTTCCTCTTCATGAATGGATTTTTCTTGGCATTCTGCCAGATACAGATCCCATGAGTTTGGGTACAAGTACTTGTTGGATAGTTTTTAAGAAAGAAGGAAGCAGAAAATTTTTGAAAATGTCCCTAAACGGCACAGAAGCTATACTGCTGGTTTTAAGCTTAATGTAATTTCAAGTGCTGAACAAATTAGAAATCGAGCAGCAGCTCGAGAGTTTGAAGTGGACGACAGATGTATTCGACGTTGGAGAACTGAAAAAGAACTTCTTAAAAATATGCCACAACAGAAACGAGCCAAAAGAAGTGGTACTGTAAGGTGGCCAAATCTAGAGGACGACATTGCAAACTGGATAAAGGAGCAACGAGGAAAGGGAATGTCAATTTCGACTGTAAAAATTCGCTTACAAGCAAAATTTATAGCAAAACGAATGAACATAAATGATTTCAAAGGAGGTATAGCAGATTTATGAAAAGAAAAAATATTTCTGTGTGTACTAGAACAACAGTCGGGCAACAGTTACCAATGGACTGGCAGGATAAAAAGTCATCTTTTCTAAAATATGTGACAGCTATTATTGACAAAAAAAAAAAAAAAAAATTCTTCAGTCGCAGATAATAAATATGGATGAAACGCCGTTAGCTTTCGACTCTCCTGCAAACAGAGCTGTAGATGAAACTGGTGCAAAAACTGTATTTATGTTTATGACGGGGCATGAAAGAACGTCATTTACATGTGTATTAGCTTGTGCCGCAAACGCTGACAAGCTAAAGCCGATGATCATTTTTAAACGAAAGACTATTCCGAAGGGAGATGGTATGTCATATATCAGGACTTAGGTTGAGTTTTTGCATCTATACGGCCACGACGATGTCACGCGCAATTTAATCTATTGCGGCGTTTCTGTGTAATTTTCATTTTTTCCCCGCCATTTTTCTCGAGTGCGGCGTTTACGCTGATGCGGCCTTTCTTCCGGAAATTACGGTAATTTAGTTCTTCATCAAGGGATTGTTTGGAGGAGCAAACTTGAAGAGCACGGAAAACATATGGTAAACCATGCATAGTACTGAAGTTGGATGTGTTACATGTGACCAGAATGTCGAGAAATGGAAGAGAATTACAAGGTTTAAGTTCAAAAGTGAACTGAATAGCAGGATCAATAGAATTCATTGTTGAAAGAACTTTATTTAAATCATCTTTATTACCTTCAAACTGGCTAAAAGTATACTCTATGTAGTGGAACCATACCGGGAAGTTTAAAGTTTCAAACAATTTTGATTCAGAATAATGCATGTAGATATCAGCCGGGATGAAACTGAGAGGGCTTCCCATGGCTAATCCCTTCGTTTGCTTGTAATATTTATTTTGGAAAACAAAATGCGTTTGTTTCAACCAGAGTTGAGTGAGCGAAATTAGCTCATCAATTTCGATGCAAGAGAAATGAAATTTGCGAAGTCTGGTTTCTAGACATCTTAATGCACCATCCACTTGAACATCTTGTTTTTGGAGATTATAAAAATTCTGTTGTCATTCCCTTCTTTCCATCAATTAGCTATAAAGTTGCATGTATTTTGCAGAAATTTAACTTTCGGGTTGTTTATTCTCCCATCAATTAAATTCTGAGTTCCATACTCAAGGACCCCATTCCGGATATGAATTCCTGGGGTATTTACAGGATTCCTTGCCAGTATGGTTTAATTTACATTGGCCAAACTAAGAAAGCATTAAAATTTCGCATTAAGGAACATGAGGCATATGTTTAAAAAAAAAAAAAAAAAACACACAGAAGTCTTCTGTTGTACAACATTGTTGGTTTGAAAATCACACTTCTAATTTTTCTGCTGCCAAAATTATTCAAAAAACATATTCCATTGGTGAAATGGATTTTTTAAAGGCATTTCACATTCAAAAAAATCTTTCTATTTTAGTTAACGACCCTAATTCCAATCCATCTTTAACTTAAGCCTTCCTTTAAAGAAATTGTATTTTAGTTTTGGTTTCATCAACAGATGGCGCCAGTAGCTAATCTCCTGTCCAGGCTTTTCTCAGGCAGCACATCTCCAAAAATATACTGTTGCGTGCGTACGGGTTCATTTGGAATTGAATGCACAAGTCCAATGAAAAATGAATACGATTTATTATTATCACAAATAAATAAAACACAATGCTTCAATTTTCTCAAATATTCATGCAATATTACAATATCTCACAGTAGTTATCTTTTAACTATTCAAACGTTCAAGAGAACTTAATTCAAAAGAGCTAAAGGTAGCTAATCCACGAATTCGCTACAATCAACAAGAGCAGTTTTCTAAACAAACTCTTAAAACAACAACAAGCTAACTAAAATAACTGACTGACTGAATTGAGAGGTTTTCCTCCTTTTTATAAGATTTTAAAATCACGCGCGAGAATTTTCTAGTACTTTCTCGAAATCAAAAAGAGATATTTATTAAATGTTACATGCACGCGCTCTTGTATTTTCAATTTTCCGGCTTAGCTTTCTTTTAATATTCGTCATGCGCCGCACTGCGCGGGAAATAAAACCATTTAATTTACAATTCAACTAACATAAGCTATTTAAATACCAAATCCGTAACACTGGCCCCTTCCCAAGGACTGCACGTCCCGGGCAGTACAATCCCTGGACAGGAAGCCAAACTTACAACTGTGACATAAATACAATAATAAGCATTACCTTACAATAATAAACAACATGAACAATAAATGCAATAAATAAAACAAATCAAATGCTATCAAATACTAAATTCAAATTAAATAGTAAGTAAAAGTCAAAACAAATACTAAATGTGTATGTTGAAACAAAAAGGACCATGGTCTTACACTATTTACAATTATTTACATTACGTACTATGGCCATAGTAAAGAGCTAACCTGTCGTAATGAACGACTTTAGTTTAGAGTTCAAATACTCACGGATCTGAACCATGATGTCATTCAGCCTGTTTAGGACTGTGTGCGGACCATCCCAAGGTGACCATAATTCAGGCCTGACTCCTTTTTGTGTCGAATCGGGTTCCACAACCTTACCTTGTCTCCTTTGTTGAATCTATGTCCAGTAGCACTCGTGTTGTATCTGGTCACTCCGTATCAAAGCATTGACTTCTCTGGCTAAATCATCTAAACGAGTCATCAGTTGATCCACTGGCTCGTGGACTCGTACAGCTCTGACTGGGTAGTGATCTCGACGAGTTGCTTGCTGGGCTGCCTCGAATTTCATGGCATACACTAAAGCGCTTTTCAAATCTTTAACATCCGCCATTCGCAGTGCTTTCTGTACTTCAGGGTCCTGGATGCCATCGATAAAATACTGCAGGGACAGGATTTCCCTTGTTTCTGTCGGGAACTCCGCAAAGGTGAGGTGGGACAGCCTTTCAACATCTGTGGCGAGTTCCTGGAGTGTTTCCGTGGGCTTCTGTTGGCGGGATTCAATTGAACTGTAGTCTTTTAAATATTTCTTGCCAAAGCGTAGCTCCAATGTGCCGGATAGAGCTTCGAAGTCAAGTCTTTGGTTTTCGGGAAGCATCTGCTCTCAGAGAAGCAGCGAGATGACAGGCCTTAGTTTGGGAATCCCATCCATTCGCATCCGCAATGATAGAAAATTGTGTCTTATATGCCTGCCAGGAGGTCTTCCCGTCATATGTAGATAGTTTCAGAACAGGACGAGCAGGCATAGTTAAAAGTTTAAAACTTTCAGAATTGCTTCCTGCCATCGCTGCAATCTTCTTTAAAGTATCAATTTCTTTGGCAACTGCAGAAACTCTCTCATCAATTTGTTGTTTAACTGAACAAACTCTTCCTTCTATTTCTTCTTTGACCAAATCAACTCTGTAACCTATTTGTTGTTCCACCGCCAAAACTCTGTCTTCTATTTGCTCTTTCACAGAAGAAACTCTATAATCGATTTGTTGTTCTACGGCCAAAACTCTGTGTTCTATTTGTTGTTTGACAGAAGAAACGATTTCTTCAATTTGCCCAACTTTGTTTTCAACCGTGCCCATTCTGCCTTCTATAGCCTCAAATTTATTTTCTATTATGCAGGTAATTTCCCTTTTCATATCTTCCTGTCCTGCTTCAATCTTCTCTTGATCTGATTCAATCTTTTCTTTGACTGCATCTTGACCAAATTTCATTTCTTCCTTAATGGATTCCTGGCCCAATTTCATTTCTTCCTTAACGGAGTTGACGGCCTCTTCCACCTTTTATTGGAAAGCAGCAAATGCAATTGCTCTTGTAATTGGCATTCAAAATCCCACTCCTGACACCAAAAATTGTTGCATGCGTACAGGTTTGTTTGGAATTGAATGCACAAGTCCGATGAAAAATGGATAAGATTTATTATTATCACAAATAAATAAAACTAAATACTTCAATTTTCTCAGATATTCGTGCGATATTACAATACCTCACAATAGTTATCTTTTAACTACTCAAACGTTCAAGAGAACTTAATTCAAAAGAGCTAAAGAAAGCTAATCTGCGAATTCGCTACAATCAACAAGAGCAGTTTTCTAAACAAACTCTTAAAACAACAACAAGGTAACTAAAATAACTGACTGACTGAATTGAGAGGTTTTCCTCCTTTTTATAAGATTTTAAAATCGCGCGTGAGAATTTTCTAGTACTTTCTCGAAATCAAAAAGAGATATTTATTAAATGTTACATGCACGCGCTCTTGTATTTTCAATTTTACGGATTAGCTTTCTTTTAATATTCATCCCGCGCTGCACTGCACGAGAAATAAAACCATTAAATTTACAATTCAACTAACATAAGCTATTTAAATACCAAATCTATAACAATACGTATAATATTTTGGTGAAATAAGGGTATGGTATTTTTAAGCACGTTATTTTTACAAAATTTATACGAATGAAAAAGGCTGATGTTACTGTTGACTCTTTATTGTTATTTTCCACACGTTATTTTTACGAAAATTATACGAATCCGAATGTACTGAAAAAAACTACCGCCATAATGGTATATTTTTTCGTCACTTTTACGGATATTATACAAAGTCTAAAAATATTGAAAATGAAGTTTATTAATTCAAAATATTTAGTGTATTTCTGGCATTTCACTTTGTTTTCCTTGTTCCACGAACATGAAAAAAGGGTATGCAAGTATTTTTTTCCAACAGCATGTTAATGTGTTATCAAAATTTTTTCTGTTTTTAAATCATCTTTACGTTTAAAATTGATTTTCCTATGATTAAAAGCTTCTACGAATTTGAAAACAATCATGATATTTTATATAAATTTAAATTACTTTAATAATTATTCTAGCATTCATATATGAAGATTAAATTTTTCTATGAATTTTAACATGTGAGCTAAATCTTTATGTGCATTTTTGCAAAAAAAAAAAAAAAAAAAAAAAAAAAAAAATATATGTTTTCTTAATTTAAAAATCTTCAAAATAACTTATTTATTTTCTTATATCAAATTTGTTATTTTTATTCATATCAACACTTACATTAACTTACACAATTTAATTTCTTTTATGAAAATCCTATTACCCATTTAACTGGAATAAGCTGTATATTAAATTTTTGTACTTATTGAGTTTGGTACAATACTCGTGTTATTTTATTTAGCAAATGTGGGCAATTAAATTGGAACAAGACTAGCAAATCTTTCATGTCGAGAAATAGAATAATAAATAGAACAGAAGATGCTCGAAAATGTTTAACTTCTTGAACAATAGTTTAATGTAGACCAAAGTATCATTAATTATAATCAAAGATATACTAATATTTTTATTTAATAATAACTCTATGAAATTGCAAGCTGAATCCTGATATTTTACATATATTTTAGTTCCTTTAATCTTTGTTATAAAAATCACATGAGGCTAAAATTTTTTAATTTTGTTTAATGTACGGGAAAAATGATACAGCAATTTTAATAATTTTTATCTGAGAAAAAAAATAAATAAATAATGTAAATAAATAATTATATTATATTTTTCCTGAAACAGAATAAGTACAAGGGTGCAGTTAAATGAACTCAAAATTTACATGGTTAATTTTACGCTAACTTACAAAAATTAACCGGATTTACGATTATACACTGAGCATAGAAAAATTGAATTATTACTTTAATATAGAGATGATGTGAATATAAATTTATGTAATGCAAAAATAAGTTTATTTCATATGCTAATTTAGAGGCTTTCTTAATATGTTTAATTATAAAGGAAAAAAAAGTGTTGCAATTCTTGTTCACTGACCAATGGCAAAGCAGACACTTTTTACTTCCGGTTGTGGCGGGATATTTGTGAAGTCAGCAATGGCGGTCGAAAAGAATGGTAAAGTTGCAGAGATTCTTTGACTGTCTGTTCCTGGACTGGCGTTTGTGACTGAATCCATCGATGTTACTAATTATTTGAAGAAAGTAAGGGTTTTCATCCGCAGAGAACCTGTTGGTGCTTTGGGAAAGAACCCGTTGGCGCCGTTGCATTTTTACTCGCCAAGCTGAGCCGAGCCGTAAACGTGGTTTTTAGTGTATGTAAATTCAAGTTAGCAGACAATGGTAGTAAAAATTCACAGATAATAAGTATGTAGATGTAAAACTAACAGGTTAAACGTGATATATGAAAATAAATTTGTATTAAATTCAAGTTAGCACAGAAAACAATGTATTAAGCATAACGGGAAGTAGAAATTCATTTAAAAAATAAAAATTAGTATTGTTATACTTACGTTTACATTATACATCTATGTATTTTCTCTAATTCATATAAAATACTAATATTTCTATTACAAGTGTCACTTTTCGTTATTAAGTACTTGGCCTGTTGATTGATGTATTTCGGTAAGAGCCATGCCCATGTAATAAATTAATGAATGCATGACCTTTAATACATCCATTTTACATAGTTTTCAGTATTTTTTTTTTTTCAAGTTACTTGCATACAGCTTAAAGCATTTTACGTTGCAACAAATACCTGTCCTTTTTCATAATATATTTCACAATACAAATAACCTTCAACAGTAATGAAAGTTTCTTCAGTAGCATTGTTAAGTTAATAAAACTAGAACTTTATACATTTAAAAATTATTTTAGGATTTGGAAACCTCATGGTTCTGCGTGCTTACAGCTGTTAATAATTAAGAACATAACGTGAACAGCGTGTTACAAATTAGCATTCACCCCTCCCGCCATATTTTCTTCCTTTGATCCCGAACTGACGAGCCGAGAACCGGCATCTTTCAACGAAAACTTCTTTAATTATGTGAAAATATTTCTATCTATTCGTTGTTAAAAAATTCAGAAAAAATAACAATAAATAAGAGAAGAATAATATAAATCCCCAAATGCGAACAATGACAACCTTCGCACAAGCGAATAGGATGAATTAGCTAGGTTACCATGTTTGAACTATTATCGCCAAAGTTGGCGATGTTTACATTTACCGGGTTCTCTGTGGAAGTGCTTCCGAAAGTAAGTGAACATTTTATATTTTCAGTGTTTAATAGTCATACGTTCTTCACCTATATAAAATTTTATAAATAGGGTCTGGGTAGGAAATATGATTTTCCATGTGTTGTTCTTTTGTGTACATACCTAATGATTCATTTTCAGCATTTGTTACTGTTAATGACATAGAATACCAAATCAATAAATTGAAAAAATTTTGCACTAGTCTGTTTCTTACTGTTTGTGTCACTGCTGTTTGTATGTGTCTCGCCTTGTTATAGTTATATTGTTTTTACTCAAATTAAATATTTATCTTAAAGCATACTGTAATTAAGCAGCATTAATATTTATCTTAAAGCATAGTGTAATTAAGCAGGAAATAGCTTTTAATGGAAAAAGAAAGGCAATATTAACATGATTAATTGTTCAGAAATCTGTTCTGGAAATATCTATCTACCTTATGCCAAAAAATAAAGCATGTAACTTTTATTTATTTATGAAATTCAATTTTTTTATTTGCTTAGTGTTTTCCCTAAAAATAATTTAATTTCTTATTTTTGAAGTCAGTTTTATAAATTTGCTTTAATATATAATCTTTAACTCAAAAATATTGCGCTATTAAAACAGGAAATTTTATGCGATAGAAACACAGGTACTTTGTTCCAAATCTTTGCTCATTTTATTTTATATATACTGAATTTTCATGCACTTGTAATTACTGAAATATATAAAGTTTTCTTTAAGTCCTTTCGTGAATGCATTTCTTTTTCTTTTTTCTTTTTCTTTTTCTTTCTTTTTTTTTTTTTTTTTTTTTTTGTTTGATTTTGTTGTTTTAAAAGATCTGCCATAATTAAAGAAAGAAAATAAATTAAAGTAAGAATGCTTTACTTTCAGTTTTGAATAAATTTATTACTATTAACTGCAGCTTCAGGTTTCTCTAAACATAATTTTCGAAGTCAAAACTTGATTATGTCGATTATTAGACTTGCATGAAAATACTTATTGAAAAGTTAGTATTTGATCTAAAATATGTATTTTGATATAACTATATAGTTAAAAAAATGAAAATTGTAAATGTGCAGAAATGCTTATATAAAACCAAGATATTGTTTATATTTTTGTTGCTTTTTCCCTTGTAAATATATATATATTACAGTCTGGTGAGTCAGCACCCTGCTGAATTGTAGTAAACAAGACGTCCAATCTACTAGACCATCAAAGACACAGATTTGGATTTTCTATTTCATAGTTATTGAAATCATAATGGTATGTTTGTTTAAATTAGTACTGTTTATGAATGTGACAAAAATAAATTCTAAGCTAAGAAATTATTTATTTTCTATTAATTATGAACTGTAAATAATATAACCAATTTTTTTCATAGTATTTACTGATTTTTTTTTTTTTTTTTTTTTAAGGAGGTAGTTTTATTTATACAAGTCTTGCACAGTGTGATACCAAGAAATAAAACATTTCAGGAATTTTCACTCAGTATATCTTGATGTGTAAAATCATGTTGTTTAACGCCATATTACTTTTTCACAGGAAAGTAATTTTATTGATCTAACATCTGCATAAATCAAACTTTTTTAAGAAGTTCTAAACTAATTTAAAATTTTCACATTTATAAAATATATGTTTAATGTAGCATTAGTTTTCCATGGAATAGAAAAGATTTTAAAAGTGTTCAGTTGTTAGAGGGAAATAATATAAATGAGATTGTCCTGATATAGTTTCAGCTGGAAATGAAACTGAATTTTCAGATAGTGAAGATGAAATTCTCTGCATTTAAGAATTCTAATAAAACTGATTAATGTAAATCGTCTGCATTAAAAATTCAGAACCTTCGCCTGATATGCGCCCTCAAGTCGCCAAATTTCTCGCCAAACATTTTTGGCGAGAAACTTCACGCCACCATATTGCTATCTAAATTTTTTGTCTACATTTCGAACTTTAAGCCTAAAATGTCTCAATGTCTCCAAAATCTACGTTTTGAACACAAATATTTAAGCTAAAAATCCAAAACAAACAAAAAAAAAAAATATTGTATATCAAAAACGTAAAGTTTCTAACCAAAAATATTTGACAACAATCCATCTGCACAGTGACATGTTTTAACTTAAAAAAAACATCTACGAATGTAGGCAATGAATGAATCTACCATCTATGCACACCTTGCTTTAATAAATTAACATAACAACAATAAATTTCAAAGAATACCATGTACACAGCATCCTGTTTAAACTTTTAAAAAAAAATCTGTGAATTGCACACTCTAGGCAACAAACGAATCTACGAATTACGCACACCTTGCTTTAATAAATTACCATAACAGTAAATTTCAAAGAATACCATGTACACAGCATTCTGTTTCAACTTTAAAAAACATCTACAAATTGCACAATTTAGACTAAACACTAATCAACAAAATAAGCCAAAATGAATTTCAAACAATTCAAAAAACAACAATAAAAACGGAAATTCATACAAAAAACATTGAACATAACATTCTACAAAATAAAAACAATAAAATAAAATGCACTTACCATAATGAAAACAGAAATATCAATTTCAAACATCACAAAAACAAAAAACACAAACACTTTCTGCAAATACACTACAAAGAAATTTTTAATTTCTCCCATTCAACAGTTCTTACAATTTCTAGAAATTTGTTAAAAACATCTTCTCCAGTTTCATGACAGTAATGAAAAAACATATACACAGCCAAATAAAACTGAAAATCACATTTCCTATTATAAGTAGGCAACGTAGCTTTAACATGCTGCCACGTACTGTCTATACTACTTATATGACAGCCAGACTCGATAACCACAAAATTTATACTATGGTTCACAAATAAATGTTGAAAACCTTCTTTTCTCAAATCCTTGTACAGGGTTCGTAGCGGGCCTTATAAGTGCTTATAAGTCCTTATATTTGAAAATAAAATATAAAGGCCCTTACAGGTGCTTACTTTTTCTTTAAAGGCCTTTTTTTTTTTTTTAGTGCATATTTTTTGCTTTTAGTGCTTTTTTTTTAAATGAAAGCGCAATTATTCCCCGTACCAAAGCCGAAACTAAATAAACAACTTTTCTTCCTAATATGGAATGTCAGATGGTGAATCATACTCCCGGAAATAGTTTTTCCCCCTTTCTCTGCATTAACATAACCTCTGGTGTGCGCGGAGAGTACAGGCAAAGAATATGTATTGTTCTTTGGTACAGGCAGGTGCCCATCATTCTGTTGGTCAAAGAATTGCGAAAGCAGTAGAAAATTACGATACATTTGGCATTCTTTTCCTCCCACCCACATACTACACACGTTTGAATTTCTATCAAGATCTTAATAATTTGCATTCTCGTTCCGCTTGGTCAGTTCATATTCATGTTTATTATGATCGTTATGCTTATATTATGAGCATATGTATGAATGTTTATAATAACATAGTTGCTGCTGAACTGCTGAAGTATAGTAAACTTCAAAAAATTTTTGTGCTTTTACTGTTATAGGATGACTGCATGAAGCAAATTTCTGTCTTCTGATTTCAGAAATGTTCCTCTTTTTTACTTAAATTACTTTGCTTGCAATATCTGTTGAGAGAAAACTGATATACGATGAAAATTTAGAAAATGTTCAGAATTTAGATTTAAATTATTTAAATATCAATATGAGTGGAAAAATAAATTGCATTTATTATTAAGTTCCAAGCGAATAGAATAAATATGCCTTATTATTATTTATGTCCTCTATTTTGAACTGAAATTTCATCAATTAATCTTGTAATATAGTTTAGATGTGCATATTTTTTTTTTCTCTCATTGTAAACTAGTTCTGTAAATTGAACTGTTATTTAAAATTTAAAAAAAAAAAGTAATTATTTTCCATGGTTGAGGTTCCATGCTTATTCTCTCTTAATAAATACTGCATTTCTCATATTTTAAATTATGAGTCTAATTTTTGAAGTTATGCAGTTTTGTATAATGTAATTAGACAGGTGCTTATTTTTTTTCTGAAAATGTGCTTGAAAAGTGCTTATAGGTGCTTATTTTTTTAACTAAAATGTGGCTATGAACCCTGTTGTAGGATTTCCATCCATCCGAAAAAATAGTTGTACCATGCTCAATCCACTCTTTAATACACTGCATCAGCATTTCCTTACTTCTATCATTCACAGCTACTAAAAATAATCTCCCAGACCCTCTTTTCACACCTCCAAATACCCACTGCCCCTTCAACAGGATGGCCATGATAATATTTCCATTTGCCGAATTTCGATTCATCAACTTCCACCACTTTATCTTTCCCCCCTATCTTCTCAGGCACAGAACTTACAAAGTCCAAAATACATTCGTTAATAAAATCACACAACATCTGTGAAGTCACACAACATCTGTGAACTGCCACGATTTTGCTATATTACATGCCTTCCTATGATTCAAAATTTCGAAAGTAACAATAAAAACTTCCTCCAACATTAACTTGCTACACAAAAACCAAGATCCAAACCTTAACTCTTTGAAATCCAGACGCTTCGCTAAGCTGTATCCTCAAAATACCCGAACCGCCCGAAATACTTTTCCAGTTTCACAGCAATTTCTTTCCCTCCCCATCCATTAACACAAAAAATAGGTGTGAAGATTTCCAATAATATCCTTTGTACTTTCTAACAAAGATTCCATTAGCCTTTAACCCCGTTCTTTATAAAACTAATTTGTAGGTCAGATCAACAAGCCTTTCCACTTTTCTTATGACCACAACTGAGATTTGTTTATTTCCGTTATTTTTATAGGAAGGAATAAATTGTTTAAAAATAAGTATAATCCTTAAAGTTTTAAACTGCTCTTTTATTGCTGTTTAAAGCTTAAAAGCACACTGTACCACAAAAAAATCAACAACGAAATGTCACGATCAACCAAAAGGTAAAAAAAAACCTCATAGGACAAGCTGTGTGCAGTAAACTGATACAATGCATTTGGGGAATGTGCACCTGCTACTGCATACCTTAAGGGGAGGGAAGAAAAGAAGATTACAATCTTGGCCGTTTTCAGGCGGTTCTGGTTGATTCAACGTAGGGCCGTGTCGGGCGGATTAGATGTTAAGGAGTTAAACTCCGCTGACAGCCACATACTTTACCAGCAGCAATACCCACACAAGTCTATCACAAATACCATTCTTCATCCGAGTTCTCATATCAGCTCCGCATTTCGAACACGTCAAACTCCGTTTTAAAAGTCCCGATTCCCACAGAAATTTCAAAAATACACTATGATCCCCATAAATACATCGGTGAACAAAAGATTCATTAACAACTCCAACATCGTACCTTTTCATACTAAATTTACTCGGCACATAATCTAAAATACGCGACTAAAACCTTCCCACCACGTCTTTCATCGCAACATAGGCCATTTCAAAAACACACGCGACACGAACCAACTAGCAATTAAACTACTCCACCAAAAGATTTTTCAAAGTCAACAAGGTTGCCATACAACACGCAATTGCACCCAAAACCAGCGCAGAACACATATTGCCACATTTGGTGAAATTAGGGCGTATATCAGAGTTGTACCAGGAATTCTAATAAAAGTGATTAATGTAAATCCTTTGCATTTAAGAATTCTAATAAAACTGATTAATGTAAATCCTATGATTTATGTAGGTATTCTTCTGTTATCAGGATCAGATTCAGAAATGTGTGTCTATATGCATGCATTTTTAAATGTAGGTGCTCGTGTGTGCATGCACATATTCTTTAAGTATGTATGTGTATACTCATACACATATGTGCACATACATGCATATACACATGCTTACATATCTACAGTGGAACCTCGAGGTACGAGTTTAATTCGTTCCAGCATTCAACTGGTATAGCGAATTTCTCGTATCTAGAAACAAACTTCCACGTTGAAAATAATGGAAATCCAGTTAACCCATTCTACACCCCAAAAAAGATCAACATTTCAATATCAAGTCAATTTTTCCTAATAAATAACACTGGTAAATAATATAGCCATAGTTTAACTTTCTGTCACCAACCTTTTAACTGTTTCTCATTAATCCACACCAACAACAGCTTCTCAACATCTCGGAGTTTTTTTTTATGGTGCTTGGAAGCAACGATAATTTCTTTGGCTACATCAAGTTTCTTAATTTCTTCCTGCTTCTTCAGAATAGTGTAGATTTTCGATGTCGAAAGGCCGCAAGTCTTCGCCAATTCCGTCACCATGTTTATGTTTATCTATGATTTCTTTCTTAATATCGACAGCCATGGCCTCCTTATTTTTCTTTGCAGCACTATCTGAGGCAACAATCTTCTTGCAATCATCTTGAAATAATTATTTTCATGTTAAATGTCAAAATAATTAATTTACAAGTGCAAAAACACGTATACAAAAGAACACTGAGTGATCTGACGAGAGGATTCCCCGAGTTGAGGCGGATAGGGAAATGGCGCCACCCACACAAACAGCCTGGCTCATTGCTCGTTACTCGAGTCAGTGCTCATATTTAGAGATGAATTTTTCGTTCATACTTTCCTCGTTTCTCGAGGTTTAATTGTACATTTCTGAATCCCGTCCTGATAACAGAGGAGTACCTTTCCAATATTGCAACAGAGCTAGAATGAATTATTGTGTTAAATATGTGAAAAATGCATGCTTAAAGTACTGTTATTTTCTAAAAATATTATGTATGTCTATTTTTTACAAGAAGAAAAAATAACTAAAAGCTGTTGATTTATTTATTAGTCCAAAGGGGTTTTGTCCCTGAAGGACTATTGTTTTCGTTTTGCATTGGTTTACTATAAATATCCGTTTCACTTTTCCAAATGTTCCCACCAAATATTAGAGTCCCTAGTGGGGGATTAATACTCTCTATCTTAGCACCCTCTATAACCTATGTTAGGGTTAACCTGTATAACCTACAAGGGTTGCCAGTTTGGGCGAGATATCTAGGTAGTCATCATAATACGTACCTTATTTTTTATTATTTTTAAATTGAAAGTAATAAACTGGTTTTCAAGAATGGAGTTAAACTAGATTTGCATTCAACTCTGGTTAATTGTGTTAATGATGTTTTGCTGTAACAAATATGAATTTTTTGTTTAAGTATAATAATTTAAAATGTTTTTCTAGAGAATGAAGTACTGTCACTATGTCGTGTTGGATATGTTGCAAGGTAATTTTCTATTCTACATTAACTCAATTAATCTTTATGTCCTGTTGCAGATATATTGGCAGAAACAATGAAAACCTGACATTCAAAAAGAAAAATAATAACGTTGAATGTAGTACATTGATTAATAATCTTACACATATTGAATACGAATAATTTTGACAATTACCAGTATTTTCAATAGTATAAAATTAGGCAAGAAAGCAGCTTTATTTTAGCACCGATTTTAAATACCACTTTCTTAATTTTGAAGATGATCCTGCACACACAGGTCCTCTGTAATAGAAGGCTTACCAACGGCCCAGCGGTAAAGTCGCTGAACACTGGTAGTTCAGTTCAACATTCAAATCCCGTGAATGGGCTAGCTGCATGGGCATTTCCGTGGTTTTCCCCATGTGTAACATGTATACGAGCCAGTTTCCCTTAGAAAGTCCTTCACGAAGGTATCCCTCACCTTAGGCAGATAGCCCTATTGTACTTTGCCATAATCAAATAAACCTAAACCAAACCTGTTACAGATGCATTTTTATGTTACTAAAATAGTAAAACTTAAAACTAAACTGGATGGCACAAACAGCCCTTAGAGAGCTATGGCCGGCAGTGCCTTGATATCTGCTTTCTAGATGGTGAGCTCTGTGGTGTTTGTGCATAAGTGGTCAGCTTGTTGCAGGCTACCCCGGTATTTAGTCCCCAATGGAACTTGGTACTAGTTTTATCAACCTTGCCCAGCCTGTGAATCAAACGCCTGACCTCTGGTGCTGCTGCGTGACGCACTAGCCACTGTGCTACTGAGCCTCCCTAAAATAGTAAATTTATGAAAATTTTTTTTTAAATGTAAAATATTTGGGTACTTTTCCGTTTCACCGGCGCAAAACTTTCCAAGCAGACTTTATTGGCGACAACGCACAGTATAAACATAAAAAATTTTAACAAATGTTAGTTCTAAGAAATTTTTATTTTAAAGGCATAAACATTTTAATATCGTTTAAAATTTTGTAAAATAACAATAAATAAAGACAATAAATTTGTAGCAAGACATTAATTTGTATCTGTAAAAAGAGATTAATTTAAGAATTTACTGTGCTTTCATGGTACAACATCCTGATTCGCCATTTTATATCACGTGACCCCAAGTGATCTCATCTCATGTTAAACTACACTAAATCTCTCAGTTTATCTACATTATTTTCAAGTTAAATCTTAATTTGGAATATAAGTTTAAATGCAAGAATTATTTCATTTTGTATGAATAACTTACTCAGAAATTATGTAAAACCATACTGCTTTACTTCACTAGTTCATTAGAATTGATGAATTTAACCCTTGATTTTGCCTTTTCTATATTTTTGGGTGAGTGGTGTGATTGCATCTGAATTGATTTAATTACCGTGAATGGCCTTAGGACTTAAAATTGAACTATCTGTTAAAAATTTTATGTAATTGTATGCCAGTATTGAAATAGATAGAAATTCAATCTGGTAGACTTGTTTTGAAAATGAGACGTAAAATGCTACCAGCGAGGATATTCCATTTGGCATCGGTTGTACCATTTTGGGCAACTTTATCGCTTGCACCGGCAAAATGGAAAAGTACCAATATTGGTTTGACAAAGGTAAGGTCTAATTGAACTTAATAAATGAGTTAAAAAATAATTTCACATAAAATTTCTTTTTTCACTTTTTCATGTTATTTGTTTAATGTTATTGTAATCTGATTTATCATATTTAGTCACATATTCCATCTCTCTTTGCACTATAGTATATAATTCAAAGGACTTATCAGTTTCAGCAATATTCTTTTTACCATAAGTCTGTTTCTAAATCATATCTTGAAAAATTAAGGAGTAAAGTACACAAAGAAGGAAAATATGCAAGTAAATAATGGCATTTAGTGTTATGTGTCTAATATTTATACTAGATTGTAAAAGTTATAAAATTCTATTAGCTTATATTCTTTTTTAAATTGAGATGCTTCTTTGCACCCAAATGGTTAAAGCCTTCCAGAACTGGTACTTTGATCTAACTTCTATTCCTAATAAATAATCCAACTGCATACAGTTTATTGAATTTCTGCCATGTGTAAGGTAAACAATATTAGCTTTTTTTAAATATATTTTTTAAAACTATTCCATCAGGTAGATTTCTTTCATATTTTGCCTTAATTGAGTCATCCTGCTAATTAAGAATTAATTAAAGTTAATATGTTAAGTTTTTGTGTGTATAATTCATTTTAAGTATGTGCAAGCACGCATACATTAACAGTTAGGTAAAATTATGTTTTGGGTATCTAATTCATAAATTTTGGGGCTGTTTTTAGAAGATTTATTAATGATTTATACCATATTAATAATGATAAAAAAATTCTGTGGCTTTTATATGAGAGTATATATTTTAAAATAGCTGCATGGTAAGGTAGAGGTAAAATGCTTCATGTGGATCATAAATTAATATTATGTGGGAATTTTTCATTTATTTAATAAAGAAAATATTCAAGCCACAATTAAATTTTTTTCACTGGATTATTTGCATACAAAGTTTGTAGCAAATATTTCCTGCAACAGAAATGACAATTTTTATTTTGCCAAGACAGGAAATTTAGTGAGTGAAAGCAGTAAACCTATTTTGAGATGTTAAATAGGAAGGCAAATTTTTGAATTTAAATTGATTTTTGAAGGAAGACTTCATTTAGTCTTACTATCATTCTATGTGGCTTTTAACTTTTTTATGGTATTTATAATTTTATTGTTATTCAGCTTTTTGTTTGCTTAGAATGCACATGAATGTAGACTTAAAATATTTTATATTGAAAACTGAGATGCCATTTTTATCATAATTAAAGATTTGTGTTCTGATTCTGGAGGAATTTACTGATAATACTTTTGATTGTGTATTGGTTTCTGGTTTATTGAAATGTGTAAAATAGCCTGTTAATGCATATATGTATGTTAATGACATGTATATGTTTATGAAGTATTCTGTTACGTGTATATGGTGTTTTGATTAGTTTTCTGCTTACTCTTTATTTAAGAAAAGTTATCTGTAAGAAAGCGAATATTCTTTACTATATATAAGAGTAAAATTGGAAAGGCTAATGCAACATAATTAATGCAAAATTAAGTTTTTTCTCGTGTACATAAATACAAACATATCCATTAAAGACTTTCTTAACCTTGAAGTTCTAAACAAATCCTTAGGTATTTTTTACTTGAAATTATAGGTATTATGTAAGGTATATAACTGAAGTTTATTGTGTGATAGTATGAACTTAAATTTTTAATTACTGAAAAGTAATTTTTTAAATATGAAATAGTACTTAGTGCATTTTGTATGCACCTTTTAATACTTCAACTATATTTAAAAACTGAAAACATCTGAAGTGTGAAATTATTACAAATTTTTCTTTTTCTTGTTTAGGAGCTGTTCTCAAAACGTTGGGTGACAAAGAATTCACTTTTACAAAAATCGAGCAGGATATTAAAGACAGCGAAATATAGAACAAATATGGCGAAGCTGAATGAAATCTAGGTTGAATTTTATTATTGAACAAATTATGCTCTGCAGATTTAATGTTAATTTTTATTGTTTAACAGTAATTACAGTTTTTGAATACCTGTAAAATAAACCTAATTCTTAAATTAATTTAATGTGTATTTCTTTTGCAAGTATTACAGTTCTTAATACTTCAAACAACTTGAAATTTGATACTTGTTAATTTATGTGGAATATGCTCATATTAATTTTATAATATAAGTAACTCATTGTCATCATATAAGCTTAATCTAAAATGCACAGCATTTGACATCAAATTAATAAAAAATTAACCAACTTCTAATTGCTTTCTTTTGTCCAATTGCCTCCTTTTAAATCATTTAATACCATAAAGCTATTTGATGAAAAAAATAATTGGTATGTCCACATCAACATGTACATTTATAATGATATTATAGAAAAAATCACATGACATAAATATTTAAAAACTTCAATATTCCTAAACAAATTAACTTTTTAAAATTTCATGTGGTATATAAAATAAATTAAAGAACATATTTAGGTAACTTTGAATTTGCATAATTTTATGAACTTATTTATGAAATTAACAGTTACATTATAAAAGAGAACTTTTTAAAAATGCGTCAATAAAGCATTTCGTATGTAGAGGTGAACTTTAAGTACTGATCTAATATATTTATAAGATTTTAAACTGAGACAACAATAATAGATTACAATATATTGCAAGATTGACTGATAAATGTAAAATTTTTACATATCATAATTATGTGTGTAACTAAACCAGCATTTTAAAACAGAAGTTACTCGATTAACTTACATGCAAATTAATAATATTTTCTATAAAATGTTTTTGATAAACTTAATTTTAACAAATGAATATATATATATTTATTTGTGTATTATCTGAAGATATGAATGCAATATTTGTGACATTAAACATTCATCTTCAAGGAAAATAAGCAAAAAGTCAACTTCGTAACTATTGGAAAAGGTAAGTTTTCTGCAATATCCCTCCTGGTTTATATTTAACAATTTTAAAATTTAGCACACTTATTAAAATAATCTAAATGTATGATGTTTTCTTTTACACTACAGTTGTTTACCTGAATTTGGTAATTAACTATATTGTACTTTAGATAGAAATTAACGTAGATATTCCCCGTATTTTATGGTACAAAAACTTATATATTTGTTAGTAATTGACCTAAATCTTCCCTATGTTTTCTTTGCATATGTCAATGTCTTTGGTAAAAATTTAGTCTGATGTCTTCTCCTCTTTACTGTGTATAAGTGCACATTTTTGGTAAAAATTTGCATAAATCTCCAATTACCTTTTTACTGCATTTATCGTAAAATGTGCTTATTTTAATCTCATATTTTTTATATAAATCTATGCAAAACTGTTCAGCATATTATGATTAAAAGATAAAATGTCATTTTTATATAAAATTTTTACATATCCACCTTTTAGGTATGTACAGCAATATGGAATATATATAACTGGAAAATTTAAATGCAAAAAAATTAATTTCTATTCAAAAATTGCGTAACACTTAAAGGCTGAAAATCACTTTTAATATTTCATTTCAAAGTGACTACAAAATATGCAATAAATTTCGTAAACCTGAATTCTATGTTTTAAATCAACTAATGCTATCGTTCATTTACATGGCATAAGAAAATGTCCTTTGGAAAAACAAATAATTTATTTAAAGTGTTATTTAGCAAAAATGAATTTAGTAAACTAATTAGTATTTACTAAATTTAAATTTATGAAATGAATTTAGTAAACAAAAATGTAAATGAACGATAGCATTAATTGATTTAAAACAATTAATGCTATCGTTCATTTACATGGCATAAGAAAATGTCCTTTGGAAAAACAAATAATTTATTTAAAGTGTTATTTAGCAAAAATGAATTTAGTAAACTAATTAGTATTTACTAAATTTAAATTTATGAAATGAATTTAGTAAACAAAAATGTAAATGAACGATAGCATTAATTGATTTAAAACATAGAATTGATGCTTACAAATTTTATTGCATATTTTGTAGTCACTTTGAAATGAAATATTAAAAGTGATTTTCAGCCTTTAAGTGTTACGTAATTTTTGAATAGAAATTTACTTTTTTTGCATTTACTAGTGCATTTAAATTTTCCAGTTATATATATTCCATATTGCTGTACATAACTAAAAGGCAGATATGTAAAAATTTTATATAAAATGACATTTTACCTTTTAATCATAGCATGCAGAGAGTTTTTGCATAGATTTATGAAAAAATATGTGATTAAAATAAGTACATTTTACGAAAAATGCACTAAAAAGGTAATTGGAGATTTATGCAGATTTTTTACCAAAAATATGCATTTATACACAGTAAAGAGGAGAAGACATCGGATTAAATTTTTACCAAAGTCATTTGCATATGCAAAGAAAACATAGGAAAGATTTAGGTCAATTACTATCAAATATATACGTTTTTTTACCGTAAAATACGGGAAATATCTACGTTAATTTCTATCAAATATATACCTTTTTGTACCGTAAAATACGGGGAATATCTACTTTAATTTCTATCTAATATATACGTTTATATACAGTAAAAAATCAGGGAGATTTAACGTAAATTTTTACTAAATATATACTCATAAGTGAAGCAAAAAATTGAAGAGATTTACGTATATGCGATAAATGTACGTAAATTTTTACTAAAAATTTATGTAAATCCCTGAAATTTACGTATATTATACGTAAAAGTTACGAATGAACAGCAGTCTCTCGTGTAAATATACCTAAATTTTGCATGAAAGTTACATATAGTATAACGTAAAAATATACATAAATATCTAGTATCTGCTACTGGACACTTTTATGATATTTTCACGTTCAACTTGAACTTTTTTATACGAAGCGCCATTCGTAAATTGCACGTATTTTTCTCGTGCTATTTACGAATGCATGCTACCTGGGTTTTATCGTATCTTGTTCATTTGTGCTTTTGCAGCTGAGGATGATGGTTTGGTAAAACCGTCGAAACTAGTCCTGTGAAAATTTGAAAATATAACACTGATTTTTGTTGGTTGACATCTAAATTGATATTTGTTCGGCGTGTTATTGTATTTTAACTGTAGTATAGTTTTAAATTCAGAAAATATAGCTATATATAGTGAAGAAAAGGACAAAGCGATTGTTGAGGATGAAAAGATTTCAATTGACAACTTAATGGGAATTCTTGATATAGCAATTGCAGAACTTAAATGGGGAACTTTGTAACTGAGCAAGAAAGTATGTCTGTTTATAAAATTAAAGACAGGATATTAGCACAAAAAATGAAACTGCTTAAATGAGTTTTATTGAAAGAAAATATAATAAAATGAGTAAATATTGAGCTTTTTTCAAAATTTTGATTTTATTGAGGTCATAAATGCTTTATTATTTCATGAACAACTATTTTATATTTTAATTTTATAATTCCTTCATGTCATCTTACAAGATTTCAACTGATGATCTATGATCTGGAAATTTCTGAAATCGTTGAACACCAGACGATTATGGATCTCATTCTGTACTGTTGTAAATGTAATTATAATTTGACTGATAATATTTTTTTTTGTTTTGTTTATGATATGGCTGTAGCACTGTAAGTATTATATTAACTAAGGGATAATTTTATGAAAATTTCTTTTAGGTTATCTATAAAAAATATTTTCTGTTTTTCAGATCCTTGTTTGTCATGGGGCTCCTTTATTTGTAGAAAATAAGTCTTCTGAAACTATATGTGATCTTGCCGTGAAAAATAAACATGAAGAAATTGCACAATATTTGGAAACAAAAATTTTATTTTATGTAAGTTTATAAATCTTATGCTAATGAATTAATATTTTGTGAGGATATTAATTTTTGCTAATAAATTAAGAGGTACTGTGCTAAAAATAATTATTATTAATAAGATATTTTTTGTAAGAAGAGAAGGGTAGTGTATAGTGAATTCAAAATATAGCAGTTTTGATCATTCTGACTTCAAGTTTGTTGTTGCATAAAGCACAAGAAATCATACAAATTATAACATTGTTGTTTTTAATTCTTTAGAAAGGAAGACTGCATAACAACACCAAGTAAATCTGGCTGCTGCATTTATCTTTGCGTATTTAAATAAATAAGATAATTTTTATAATACATTTTATGATAATTTCAAATAATTTGTAAGATGGCTGTAACTGGTTTGCTATCATGCCGTACACATATTTGATTGAGGGTAGGTGTGAAGATCTGATAGGTCAAAGGTCTATGACAATGTATAGGCATTTCCTGGAAATGTTTTCTGTGTGCAGATGGGCATTGTCTTACTGCTGGATGACATTTAACAGGTGTGCAGTATGTTCAAAATTGTTATTTTAATTGAATTCGGACTCATACCTTACCATATTTGGACTCGTCATTCTTGGCTTTGTTGATAATGATATTGAGATCGTCTTAAATGCTCTATACTGGGAGATGCAGTGTAGTGGGCTTGACAGTTGGCAGCTGTCTTGGTTTTATCTGGAGACTCGATTTTATGTCATAGTCTGGATATTAGTTTATTGAATTTCCTGATTTTAAATTTTTACCCTTTTTTAAGAAAATGTTTTAGCAGTAAATGAAATTAAGTTAGTTAATGAAATGATTGTGCTAATTCTGCCGCGGAATGAATTGGAAGTTGATCTGTCAGCACTATCCTTATCTTCAGGGCAGATGTTTTTATTTTATTTGGCTTATAATTCCTTACTAAATGTAGTATTTCATCTCGATGTACTCCGTCTTTGATATGATTTAAATCAGATTCCACGTGATTATAATTTGCTTCCGATAGTGAAGAAAGTGACACAGAGGTTATTGAAAACGAAAAAATTTCGATTGACAAATTAGTCGGTATTACACAACAATTATAGGACTTGAACAGCGGAACTTTGTGACTGAAAAAGAAATTATGTCTGTTATAGAACTAAAGAGAAAGTATTAGCACATAAAACGAAGCAACTTAAACAACATACATTGAAAGAAATGTTTAATAAAGTAAACAAATAAATATTAAGCTGCCTTTTTTTTTTTTTTTTTTTTTTTTTTTGTAAATTTTGATACTCTTTAGATCATAATTGTTCTTGTTGCATCAGGTTCTTCTATTTACAATAAAATTAATGTAAAATTCCTTACCTGCTGCATCTTCAGTGTTCGCGACGCCAGGCTTCTAATAATCATGTTTTTCAGTAAGAGTTTCTATTAGAAGTAACAGGCCATCTTGTCTTTTACTTATTTATTCAAGTAAGACACTAATATACACTATTTACAAGGTAGGTGATAATTATTTTAAGACAGTACATTTTAATTGTTTTCTGAGTCTGAAGTTTCGTCTTTACGCTCCTCAGAGCCGTTCCAATCTGCCTCGTTCCCAGAACTCAATTAGAGAAAAAGAAAAGGAAGAGATGCCCACCATCTAGTGGCAAGAATGGGACATCCTCCCACCTTTTGATTTTACCTCGATAAGATGGGAAAATCAAAACAAAATTTATCAATAATCAAACAAAAATTCAAGTACAACTTTCACAAATATGAAAAGTAACTAATGCTCTAAAATTAATACTTACAAAGAAGTATTACACATCTAAACATTTTCTGCATTACATTCATACCATATCCAGATAACATGTTCCAATTGACTACTGTTAGGACAATTAAATTTCTAAAATACTGAAAAGAAACAAAAATTAGTATAGCAATTTAAAAACATGTAACAGGTTTTACAGTTTTACGTCCATATCTAGTTTGATAGTTCATATCACTGTCACACTTATCGGCAGAGTTCTTTCTGTTCATGGTGAAGTCACTAAACAAGTTAGGTCTATCAAGTTCGAGAGGATAAATACGTTTCACAGGTCTTAGGAGTTCACCTGTCACAATTTTCACTTTGACAACACGTACTTCGCTGTCTTTCCCAGGATATATTTATACAACACGACCTATTCGCCAATCTATTCTCTTCTTGTTGTCGCTGTCACCAAGTCATTTTTGTTGATAGTCTGAGTAGATTGTTTTAGATGGTTTTTGCACTAGGATAGCTAAATATTCATCACGAAATCATTTGCAAAAGTGTTCTCTTTTAGTTCTGCAAGAACTTGTATCTTTTTGTCAGATTGATGGTATCCAGGTAGTCTAAGTCTGGTACTCCAATGTCGTGCACATCTTGTAGAAACATTGAAGGAGTTAGTGCCGTGAGATCATTTGGATCTTCTGAAAGGTACGTAAGGGGTCTTGAGTTAATCACTGATTCGATATCACAAAGTATAGTCAACATTTCCTCGTAAGAGACACAGGACTTTCCGAGAACATTTCTCAACATCTTCTTCACTGTTTGTACCAACCTCTCCCACCAACCGACCCACCATGAAGCAGTTGGGGAATTAAACTTCTACTGTATTCTCATACTAGTTGAATGATATTCTATTTCTTTCCAATCTATCGATCTTAACAGAATTTCAGTTCCAACGAAATTAGTGGCATTGTCGCTGTAAATAATACTTGGACAACCTGTTCTGGCAATAAATCTTCTTAATCCCAAGGGTAATGCATTTGTTGATAAACTTTCTATCAGCTCAAGATGTATCATGCGATAGACTGCACAAGTAAAGAGCAAGATCCATGACTTTTTTTTCTTTCCTTAAAAAAGTCTTTAAAGTCTTAGTCTTTAAAGAGGACTGGCTACATTGACTCCGGTCACTTCAAACAGCAGAGCATCTTTAACTCGATCTTCAGGAAGAGGTGCTGAAACAGTCTCTATATTCTTTGCGCTATATCTTCTACAGCAAACACACTTCATAAGTACTTTACTAACTGTTTTTCTTCCTCTCAGGACCCAAAATTTCTGTCGAATATTGCTTAGTATGAATTGCACACCAGCGTGGGATAGTCGCAAATGGTAATCTAAAATTAACCTAAGTCATGATTTGAGGGCAGTACAATTGGACAGAGAAAATTTTCTTCTTCCTCTCTTCTAGTAATCTTGGTCTTTAACCAAATAAGGCCATCTGAGTCAAAAAAGGTACAAAGGTTTCTAACTTTAAGTTCTTTGCCAAGTGCTTCTATCTGTATTATCTTGCATATTTTCTTTTCTACGGTTGCTATTTCAGGGACAGTGAGTTCTCCTGATTGTTTAGAATCTGGTCTTCTGCAGTTGTTGATAAATCTGAATATCCAAGCAGTTATTCTTAACACTTTGTGGTAAGATGAATATTTCTCAAACAAATGTTCTGCCCTTTGCGTATTTAGTGCAGAATTGACTGATTTCCTTTTTTCTGAATTCACTATTTCCATGTCCGGTATTTCCCTTTGTCTAGGCCATTCTTCCTAATTTTTCTTCAGCCAATCGGTGCCCTCCCACCATCTAACTACTGAAAGTTGTTTGGCGGTGCAACCTCTTGATGGGAGGTCAGCTGGATTTTTTGTTCCAGCAATATGTTTCCACGTTTTTGGATCCGTGAGTTTCCTAATCTCCCTGACTCTGTTTTTCACAAAGACAGCCTAGACAATCTCTTCCCTTTGAATCCACGTCAAAACTGTTGAAGAATCCGTCCAAAAATGTGTTTCTACATTTTGCCATTTCCAGACGAGGGATCATAATAGATTTCACGGGAGCTACTCTAGACTTCGATGCCAACAAATGAACTTCAACTCCAGAATTCGTCATAGTTCTCAAGAAAACTGCAGCAGCATACGCATTACTACTGGCATCACAGAATGTGTGAATGCTGCAGAACTTCCTATTGTCCTTGCTGGAATGTATCCAACGTAGGAGGGATATTTCTTTTAAGAGGAAAAGGCTTTTATACCAATTCACAAAATTTTGTTTTGTACTCTCATCGACTTCAGTATCCCAAGAAATTCCTGTTTTCCATAGTTTCTGCAACAATATTTTAGGATACAAGAGAACAGGACTCACAATTCCAATAACATCAAATATTTTGTGTGTTACAGCGAGAATTGTTCTCTTTGTTATTATATCCATTTCAAAATCTTCTAGCCATTTCAGATTCCAATTTCAATTACCTTTCTGAGAGTTCCATAACAGACCCAATACGGGTGAAAGTTTCCTGTTTCAAGTTATCTCCATTATGTAACCAACCTCAAAGATTAAACTTTCCTTCATACATTATTTCTCGAGATTTTTCGATGAACTGGATCATCTCAGATTCTTTGTCAAAACTGGCAACAACGTTATCTACGTAGAAGCTAGGCAAGAGTTTAGCTATCATCTCCGTATCATATGAAGAATTTTTTATGTACTTTAGTAGATGGAATTCTATAACAGCTGCCAAAAGGAAAGGAATACTCTTAACCTCAAATACTACTCTAATATGACGAAATATTTTCATTTTCTTTTCTTCCACATCATTCCACCAGAAAAACCGAAGCCAGTCTCCATCTTGAGGCTTTACACTGATCTGTAAGAAAGCCTTCTCAATGTCTCATATAGCAGCAAACTTGCCTTCACGAAATCACAACAAAAGAGAAGGAATTAGATCTATCAAATTTGGCCCACAATCCAAACACTGATTTAGAGAAGGAGACAATTGTTTCCTCGCAGACGCATCAAACACCGGTTGAATTAGTGTTGAGCTATTTTCTTTGATCACCGGTCTATGCGGCAAATAATGTCCATAGTCAACCGCTATATTTTCTTCGATCACTCCTAAGTTACACCAGTAATTAAAAACTACATTGTATGAAGAAAATAAATTTTGAGATACAAGTTTCTGGGTGGTAGATTGTAGACGTTTCAAAGCTAAATCCTTGTGGGTGGAGAGTGGTACATGATTCTCCGCCCACGGAAGTGCGACTTCTTAACGCCCCTTTTTGTTTAGAGATACAGAATTTTGGAACTGTACTTTTGCTTACAAATCCCTTTCCTCTCTAGACTTCTTTGTAACTGGATCTCTTATTCAGATAACATCAAGCCTCCAGAGTTCTGACAGCGTGGCATCAGAAATATGTAAAGATAATGAAAGCATTGAAAAGGAATTTTCTATTTCATAATTGTCAGTGTTCGCTTTCTCCATGACTGTCTGCCCAAGTCTTGTACTTACAGGAACTAATCTTTCCCAAGGAAGAGCTTCGATTTTACCTGTAAATAAATTTGCAGGAACATCTGCCCCTAACAACAAATGAATCTTGGGGGTTCTCCTGGAATAATCTGTAAATTCCATTTTCAAAAACATTACTGACGTAAATTCCTCTTCTTCTAAGTTCCCTAATCCAGTGTATATTTTTGATTTTAGGGACCAAAGAACATATTTTTCTTTCATCCAATACATTGATTTTGCAATTATACCGTTTATCTACCCTACCCAATTTTATTCTACAACGTTTATGTTTTTCCGAAACTTCTATGCCACCGAAAAGTCTGTGGGTTACACTTGGTTCACCTAAGCTTCTTAATTGTAACCTTTCTGCTGCATACCTGCTTATGTATTAGTTTTGACTTCCGGTGTCAATTAGCGCTCGAACAAATTGGTTATTCCCTGTTCCATATATGCGAACAACTAAAGTTTGCAAATATACTTATGAACATCCTGCTTGATTTAAAAGTACTTTATTTTCTATCTCTTTGTCGTTTTTAATTTTCGAAACCTCGACAGAAGGATTTTGTTTATTACACATAATAGTTGCATGTTGTTTTTTACAAATAGAACAAGTCCCTTTTTTCATGTAATGATAAGCTGGAAACGAAACTACAGTCATAAATCTTGTGGAATTGATTACAGAAGACGCAATTCATATTTTCCTCCCTGCATTCGGATTTTGTAAACAAATCTGTAGCGGTCGGAATCTTCGGTTTATTATGTCTATTTGTGAGACCACACACGCTTTTCGTTGCAGGGGGGAAGAAGACTGTCATTGATCGGATACTTTTTGCTGTTGCGAAATCGTTGACCTTGTGCGTTAGCTGGATGAAAGTTCTGCGTGTAAAAATGACATTAAATCTTTTATGTTATAATCGGTGCCAACATTTTGTGTTCTATGAAATTCAAGCTTTAATTCTGAAAGCAATAACTTCAAAATCATCTGACACAGAAAAGCGCTGTAAGATTCCGATACAACATGTAGCGCTTCGAGACATCTAATCTGTGTTTGTACTTTATCATACAAGTTACGAAATGTCATTCGCATTTTTTAATGATTCAGCATTCAGCAAATTATTCATGTGCGCATTAATAAGAATGCCTCTCCTTCCAAAATGGTCGTGTAAGATTTGAATTGCTGAATCATAATGTTTTGGCGATAACGGAAGTCCTTGAACGCAACTAGCAGCTGTTCCTCCTAAATATGCTTTCAGGTAATTAAATTTGTCTACTTTGTTCAATGATTCGTTATTATGTATTGAGGACTCAAAACTATTCCAAAAAGCCATTGACTACTGTTCCCATAAAATACAGGAATCGAAAGTTTGGGGAATTTAACATTAGGTGTATCTTTTATATTTTGCTGAGTGTTCGGTGCATTTAAGTCATTATCCTGGACCGAAACTGCTGAAATCTTCACACTTACGTCATGATTAAGTTCCTTAATCTGTTTCTTAAGCCTGAATTTCCATAACGTTATCTTCTCGCGATATTGTTCTGTAATTTTGAATTAATTTTCGAATTCATCTACACTCAGAATTGGTTCAACTTCTACATCGGTATTAGATAGTGTTGCGGTTTTAGTATTAAGCTGTTCTAACAATTCTTCGAGCTCATTAATACTAACTTCTGATTTATTTAATTCACTTTCGATGTTCCTAAATAGTTTTGTAACGGCAGTTCTTAAGATACTTCTTTTCTTTTTTAATTTATCCACTTTTTCTTCTGTCATTATCTTCTTAGATTCAAACACTTACACAAAATATATGTCTCATGAAAAAGAAATATTTAACACTTACTTAGAAAACAAAATTATTCTTCTGCTGAATACTTCAAGAACAAGTATTAAAATCTTCAGTTTTAATATTCAGCTTTTGAATTCACTTTATTAGAACTTTTCAAAAAAACCTGGCGTCCCTGTTTGGGCGCCATAAAAATGTTGCATCAGGTTCTTCTATTTACAATAAAATTAATGTAAAATTCCTTACCTGCTGCATCTTCAGTGTTCGCGACGCCAGGCTTCTAATAATCAGGTTTTCCAGTAAGAGTTTCTATTAGAAGTAACTGGCCATCTTGTCTTTTACTTATTTATTCAAATAAGACACTAATATACACTATTTACAAGGTAGGTGATAATTATTTTAAGACAGTACATTTTAATTGTTTTCTGAGTCTGAAGTTTCGTCTTTACGCTCCTCAGAGCCATTCCAATCTGCCTCGTTCCCAGAACTCAATTAGAGAAAAAGAAAAGGCCATCTATTGGCAAGAATGGGACAGTTCTTTATTTCATAAATTATGGTTTCATATTTTTAATTTTATAATTTCTGCATGCCATCTTACCAGATTTAAACTGATGATCTATAATCCGGAAAAATCGATAATCCGCAATCGCCGAAGTCCCGACGAGTCCTAATTAACAACTTTTGACCGTATAGATTTCTTCAGCTTGCAAATTTTATTTTCATTTCCAGCTTTTGAGTATTCTTCGGGTTGAGTCATGTAAATTTCTTCTTCTAGTTCTCTATGAAGGAAAGCTGTTTTGACATCGATATGTCTGACAGACATGTTTTTATACGAAGCTGCACATAAGAAGGCTCCATAGCATTGTGTATTTTACTACAGAAGCAAAGGTTTCATTATAGTCAGATCCAAACTTCTGGCTAAATCCTTTTGCGATTAATCTGGCTTTGTATCTTTCAATTTTTCCTTCTGCATTAAGCTTTGTCTTGAAAGACCATTTGCATCCTTTTGGTTTTCTTCCTTTTGGTAAATCAACTAATTCCCAAGTGTTGTTTTCTTCTAGTGAATTAATTTCTTCTCAAACAGCATTTAGCCATTTTCTTTTTACATTTTCTTCCAAACTTTGAATTTCCTTCCAAGTTTTGGGTTCTGAGGAGATTGGATATTTGGCATGGAATCCGTAGTGATCAGGAGATTTACCTTTTGTGAGTCTGTTCGATCTTCTGAGTTCCAAAGGTTTTTCTTCTGGTTCTGATATTTCTTTCTCTTCAGGTTCTTCTATTTTTATTTCTTCCCATTCTGAGCCTTAGAATTTTCTTCATTCTGCTTTAAATAGATGCTTACAGGCTCATCAGTTCCAGTGTCTTCAATAAATCCTACAGATCGACTTATTATAATTTTGTCTCCAGGAATTAAAATTCTCTAGCCTTTACTTCTGCTGTCGTAGCCGACAAGTATTCCTTCTATAGCAGTATCATCCAGGTTACCTCTTTTAGATTTATGGATGTAAGCAAAAGCCTTGCACCCGAAAGTCCTCAGATGAGAGAGGTTGAGTTTCCTGTTATTCCATAATTTGTATGGAGTTTTTGCATTTGGTTTTGTAGGCATATGATTCTGTAAATAATTTGCAGTCAGCACTGCTTCGACCCAGTATTTATGAGGTTGACCTGAGTCAGCCAAAAGACATCTTGTCATCTCCATCAAAGACCTATTTTTGCATTCACTGACTCCATTTTGTGCTGGACAATACGGTACAGTAAGCTGGTGATTTACACCAGGTTTTATAAGACATTCTTCAAGTTCCTTACTTGTGTACTCACCACCGTTATCACTTCTTAGCGTTTTTACCTTTCTCCTGAATTTATTGTTTGTGAGAGCAATGAATTGTTTTAGTTTAGATATTACTTCATTTTTCTTTTTCATTAGGTAAATCATTGTGAACCTGCTGTAATCATCAATAAAAGTTACGAAGTATAGGTATCCACTGACAGATGGTGTTTGTATTGGTCTTAAAACATCGGTGTGAACAAGTTCTAGCGGTTTAGATGCTCTGAATTTCGATTCTTTGGGATATGGAAAATCAGTTAGTTTACATTTTATGCACTGAAGGCATTTGGTATCATCTACAATTATCTACTTTAATTCCTTCAGCGAGTTCTTTTTTTACAAGTTGCTTGATTGCATCATCGTTTCTGTGACCAAGCCGTCTATGCCAAAGTTACAACAAATTAATAAAAATAGAGAGCAAAATCATTCTTCTTACCTTGCATCCAGCGCAGCATCAAGTGAGATTATACCTAATTGTAATCCAAAATAGGTGTAGACGGAAATTATAAGATCACAAAACACATTCTTTATTAATACATGAAAATAGATAAAAAATTCGTTAGTATTCCAAATATATACATTGAAAAAGGAGTTATATTATAGAGAGTGTCACATCACTGTCCTTTCCTGAAGGAGTAGGAAAAGTAAGTGTGAAGAATAAGTGTGTTACACAGTTAACTCTTTTGCAGGGTTTTCAGTTCATACAGTTTATCGCGCTATTGGCGACGGTCCATCACTATTTGCATACCAACAATTTTCCTTCTTAAATTTATTTGATATGAATTATCTTTTTCTAAGATAGACATTTGTTGAACATTTCATAAAGATTGAATCCATAAATATTTGTATTTAATTTTGTTTTACATTAATATATGATACATTGCTAAGTTTATCTTCATAATAGTATATGTATTATTTATTAATTTTATTTTGATCATATTTAAAAGTGCTTGATAATTAAAAGCTTTCTTTTCATATTTAGAATTTTCACAGCTCAAGAGTGGAAGAAAATTTACAAAATTAATTTAGCCATAAAAACGTAAAATATTTAGTAATTTAATTATTTGTTAATTGACTGATTGATTTAATTATTTGATGATTTAGAATATCTATTAAATATTAATGTGTTTTGCACCGAAATCACATTATTAATAGTTCAGTAACCTGAATCATGCATTATAAAGTGAATTTAAGCCACTTTAGACTTCTTTTGAAATGCCATCACTGCACAGTGGGGAAAATCTCCTGGAAACTGCCCTCTTTTTCACTCAAGAATCTCCCAATTTTTTTATATGTTGGCAGCTGTAGCCTTGTATGAAGACCATGTTTGTAGGAACTTATTTTAAATTGTAATTCTACTTATTCAAGTACCTGCAGCTGTTGAGAGGTCTGAAGTCAATTGTTTAATGATATTTATATGTACCATTAGTGAGAAATAATAATCTTTAGATGTTGTGGTAATCTTCAGATAACCCTTGATCAGCAAAACAACTAACTCTTCAGTGAATTCAAATTCTAGAAGACATGTTTTGTGGAATATTCAGCTCTCTGAGAATATCTAACTATGCTGAACTTAAATTTGAGTATACAGTAGAGATGGGCAAAACCACTCCTTTAAAGGATCAGATCAGACTTCTTTAAAGGAACAATTTGTTCACTGAAGTGAATCAGTTCTTTTTAATGATTCACCATTCACTAACAATGACCTTGATGAATGCGTTTGGAACATACATGAATCAAACAATGTGCAAGGATTCCTATCTTTGCACACTACTCAAAAAGCAGACAGAATTGAACAAGGAGTGGAATCGCTGGAGTCAATTCAACAAAACTGCTCACTCTCTGGACTGATTTCTTTCAACTGTACTCTTAAGATTCCCTGGGGGGGAAAAAAACTTTTCTACATTAAAAAAAATGTTAAAAGTTAAAAAATAGTGAAAACTAAGCTCAAGTTTATTAAGAGTACATTATTTTATTACTACAGTTGGTATTTTGTTGCTACTACAAAACACAATGTAAAAATAAATTTCTAGATTGGAGACAGATTCCTAAAGAACAGATAATTGTCTGCTGACACTACTGGCATTTTTAAAATCTAATTTGGCAAAATGATTCCAAATATCACTCAAAGTCCTTCTGTTTGGTAGGATCTACATTTTGTTCTGCACCTAGAAACAATGCATTAGATGGAAACATTTATGTTTATAAATATGTACTAATTCTAAAGAAGATTAAAGAGAAATTCACAGCTCATCATTACAAGATGTGATTAAAATAAGTAAATAAATAAAAATATAGTTTGTTATTTTACATAAATATTACAATAATAGTGTATAAAAAAGGTAATACTTAATATACAAAGCTATATCAGGACACAGTATTCAAAGAATCGAAAAGAAATTCAAAGGAATAGCTCCAAGGAAGCGAAAAGAGCAAATAATCAAGATTTTACAGGAGCTAAATTTGAAAAAGTGGTCGGAAATATATCCGCTTTAGAGCAGGAGCAATAAAAAGTGTGAAAAATAATGACTCCGAAGTACCGAGATCTGCGACTAGTGTTGGTGCGTTGTAAGTGCCGACAGCTGGGAATCTGAGGAACTAGTTCCTAAAATCTATGTATTACAAATAAATCCTCACATGGCCAGATAGGGGTGGGGAACCTCTATTCTTTTGCAAACAGGCAGCGTCGGTTTATTTTATGTTTTGTTTTTGAAATATTAGATGGAACACAAGAAAGCCAAAAGGACGCATATATGCATACATAACACATATAAAAAATAAGTCAGAGATGTTTCCTGTAAATAATAAAGGAAAGACTGCTATAGTTTACATTAAGAGGTATCAAATTTTTGACACGTCTCCCAGCAACAGCTCTCAGTGAACTGTTAAAAAACTGCCATCCTGTTTTCGAAACGCTGATCATTCGTTCAGTGAAGTGAATCAGTTCTAGAGTGGATCGCCCTAGTATACATTACAAAGTAGTATACATTACAAACCCTAGTATACATCGATCTAGTATACATTACAAAATCTGAGACCCAAAATTGTTCGAACTATGGCAATTCTGCATTTCGGAACATTCAGGATTTAAAATGAACAGTTTAAATTTAGATGATCTGTAATAATGGCGAAGTTGGGTTTTGTCTATTTTTTAAATCAGAAAGAAGAATGCTACAGGGTTAGGGTTTAGTAAAACTCGATGATTTGAAGCTCGAGCTTGGTTGTTTTTTCAGGCTTTCAAGCATTTGAAGTTGACATACTTACATTATCAAAAGACTTAAAATGGACTTATAATTAAAATAATATTTTTTACAAAATTAAAAGAAGCTTTTTCTTTACTAATACATTTATTTATGCATTTATATTAAAGAAAAAATATTTTAAAAACACCAGTGCATGTAGTGATTTAGCTGATAGCTTCGACCTAATTTTGGTTGAAAAATTGTTGGCCATGGAAAATGCTCTCTCAGAATCAATCAACGTTGGTTTTATACTGTAAATAGCTTCAAGTAACCTCTTTAAATTTGCAGTCAATTCACCATTACTTTTTGACAAAGTAAATTCTTGACTTAATTTTTTAAACCGGTCACCTTCCGCTAGTTTGCTGGTTAACGCTTCTAATAGTACTGTAAGTTGTTCTTCAAGAGAAGCACCAACTTTGGTAGTTGTTTCTGCTTCACTGCTTGATTTTTCATTTGAGGAATTTGGTGATGAATCTGGTGACATAAATAAATGCTTCATTAAAGCAGCTGCTAGTTCTATAGAAGCTTTTGATGTCGTTTTATTTAAGTTGTTTAGTGAATTCATCAAATCTATGATGTTTTTGTTGATCCTGCTATTGCAGTAAAAATCAATATTTTCAGAAAGAGAACTACTTATTTCAGATTCTTGTTCAGTTAACTTCTCTTGCATAAAGTTGATAGAAATGTATGCTGTTCGTAAAGTGGCGTGTTTTTCACCCATAGCGTTAAGTGCCACTTCAATTGGTTTTAATGCCAAGACTATCAATTTTATTAATTCCAGGTTTAAATTTGTTAAAAGATGTTCAGATCCAAGTTCAATGAGTAAATCCTTTGTAACGTCATACAATTTTACAAATGTTTCAAGGATTTTCAGCATTGAATTCCATCTGGTTTTACAATCCAGAAAGAGTTGTTGCTCTATCTGTAATTTTTATCTACATTTAGACTTAAACAAACCTGAACACATAACAGAATTTTTGAAAAAAATTACAACTTGTCTCACAATATTTATGTTTTCCTTGAACGATTCATTCTGTAATTCAATTTCATTAATGCTCAAACCATTATCAATGTCATCAAAATCATCAGTCTCTCCTGAACTTTCATCTATACTTTCTTCTGTCTCTGATTTTTTTTATATATAAAAAGTTTTTGTAACAGCCAAATGCAAGGCATGTGCAAGACATGTTTGATGAAAAGCAGGTGAGTCTTTTCGGAACATGATCATAACGCTTGCTCCATCCCCTGTAGTGGATACGATATCATGCTTAAATGATAGACCAAAAGATTCAAGGTGCTCTTCTACGAGTTCTTGCATTTTTTTTTTTTTTTTTTTTTTTTTTTTTTTTTTTTTTGTATCACAATTTCCAAAAATTCTTACCAGTCTTAGACTGATGCTTTTTTGGCAGGCAGTATGCAGATTTATATTCAGGAATCTCCGATTACCGATGCTGGTCCATTCATCCATGGAATGAAGAATTTCTTTGATTTGGCAATATCTTTTTTAATAACATTTTTGATTTTTTGTTTCACAGTTTCCATATGGTTATGAACAAGAGCTATTACAGATTTTTCGTTAGCTGGAAGCTTCATACCCTTTAAGGCCAATGATTGTCGAATAAACTCTGACTGAGTGATTTGACGAATTGATAAACCATCTACTGCAGCCATTTTTGCAATAATCTCTTCAATTGATGTTTTGATTACGAAATTATCCAAAGTTTATGTTTTTTTTAGCTGTCATTTCTGCCTCTGCTTTGTCAACGCCAATGTTATGAACGCTGCTTAGATGACAATGCCTTGTTGACGTATTTCCATTTAAAATGGAAATTGTTTTATTGCATTCATTGCAACGTGCATAATTTTGGTCTGCCGTGGCGAAATGACTCCAAACGGTTAATCTTTTGTTTTTCGGCATGATTACTATTCTAGAAAAAAATAGAAAATACTATTCTACAATATGCGTGTATTCACAGCTGTAACTCCAATAATATTAACCATTTTTACCAAAATATTGCTAAAATTTCAACTAAATTTGTGTTGATATTAGTAATTGCATTCTTATTGGTTAAAAGGAAGCATAGCTTTTTGTCACGTCCGATGCATTAGCTTTCTGTCAGGTCTGAAGTATTTCGAAACTTAATCCCATTCTATTTACTTATGATTTGTTAAAACATGATCTGCTTGTATCTCTGTTTGTATTTCTGCTTGTGTCTCTGCGTATATTTCTCTGTGTATTACTCTGTAATAATTTTTTTTTTTTTTTTTTTTTTTGCAAAACACGGTGTTTTCAATGCTCAAGAATTTGTAATTTTGTTTTTTTACTGATACTAAGAAAATCATTATTTAATATTGCATACACGTTACTACTTAAAATTAAAAGTATATTGTTTCTATTGGTAAAGATTAAAAATCCTTGCATTTCTATGTACTGTACTGTATATACTGTAGACGGCAACAAATTTATCTCTTTACCAAAACAAGTTTCAATACTGTTCAGGTAAAAGTACTGGTAAAAGTAAAAGCATTATTTTGCTGTATATATTTATAATCCTTTTATTGATTAACTTTACTTATCTGTAATACAAATGCAAAAGTTTTAGTTGTTATGTACTTAAAAAGGAGCAGTTTTATGACACCAATAAAATGTCTTCTAGGATTCTTAAGAAATATGTTGACAAATAAATTTAAAAAATGCAGAACGAAAAACATTTTGTATGTACAGAGCTCGAAAGCCCGTCGGGCTTTGATTCGAGTATTGAGTACTCGAAAATGACCAAACATTATCGAGTATCAAGCTTGAGTCTAAGCTCGTTCCAAACTCTATACAGGGTGGTGCCAGATCTGATGTGAACAGATCAGGCAGCAAAAATTATAGAATTTAAAGGAACAGCAACCAGGAAAAATAAGGGGTGCAAAATTTCTAGAATTTAGGAGAGGCATTAGGAAGTAGAATTTAGGGATGGTAAAAGTTTTAAAATTTCAGGAGTACTGACTTTAGAATTGAGGACTTAGAGATTGTACTGGGTGGCAAAATGCATAGGGCTGGCCATATCCCCTCCACAACTATTCAAGGGCTGAAAGTATAATACTGGTCAATGTCAATCAATGTATTGTTTTTGGCATTGGTGCTACTCCCTAGCCATTTTGAAAGTGACATGCAGGAATCTCAATAAGGAGAAAAATCGCATTTACAACATACATGCTTTCTTTTGTGGAGTATTATATTTTCGGTTCCTAGATTTTGTAAAGGAGGGGATTTTTTATTATTATTCAATTATATATATATATTTTTTAGCTGATGGTCCAGATGTCTGGATATTAAATCATTGCAGATATTGAACATCTGGATTTGAGACTTTGTACTGTATCAACAGTTCACTGCTTCTGACTTAAGTAACATATGATTAACAATATGTGGGCTTTCAAATTTGTAAATGTACATTTGACCAATATATATATAAAAATGTTGAAGAATTTCTGATAATTGTGTTTTCACAAACATCCTTGCCTTATGTGGTATTTCAATTTGGATGCAGTGGTGTATCAAATAATCAGTTCTTGCTAACCACCTTATCTCATTGGTTGCCCAGAAAAGTAATCTAAAGGAAATTTTAAGTCATACTTTTTACATTGTTATGCTAGTTAAAAAAATCATGTCTTGCATAGAGAAGTTATTGGATGATATATAAGCAACTGTCTTATTTAGGAATATTTCCAGATTATCTACATTCTAGGTCTGTTTTCATTCTAACCCAATAAAAATGGTTTTAATATTTCCTAAAAAAAAGTGGGAAAATTTTTATATGTAGCTCTACTGTATAGCAAAGTAGAAGCAAATGGCCAGTTTCAAAATTATGCAGTGTCATCTAATTATTGTGAATTGGTACCTAGCAATGGGCTATAATTTCCATTAATGTATTATTAACACATTGACTGCCATGGAGGTCACCAGTGACTGGCACTCGACTTGGCTACAGCGCCGTGGGTGCCACCAGTGATGCGACCAATAGTAAAATACATACTTAGAGTAAATATCGATACTGATAAATTTTTAAATTGTACTATTGTTACTATAATGGTTTGAAGAATAATAAATCATAAAAATTTAAATTATAAATCGCAGTAATGGTCTCCCACCACGAAAAAATGCATTAAGCACGATTATATAACTCACATTATTTTCTGGAGATAATATTTCAACATAATATACATCGCATGATAAAAATTTCAAGTTGGCGTCATAGGCTAACCACGTAAAATGCACGTGGCAATCAACGTGTTAAATGCAACCAATTACAGCACGCATTGCCTTGTTAATGTTGTTAAAAATGAATAACTATCATTTGATGATATCATTATTGTACATGATGAATGGTTTCCTCCTTCAGAATTTTCCACGTGTTGAGTTTTTAATCCATGTATCTTACTAATCACCTTCATTTCAGATTGGTAAACGCCTATCTTGTTGATGATTTTGAAAATTTAATGTTTCTTAATATTAGATACTTCTAAAGTAAACACTTAAAAAGAACTTTATTAATGAGCATTTACCATGGCCAGAACATCTTCTAAATCAAAATATTCTCAGTTGGTGCAAGATCCATGAAACTCAACTAATTTTTTATAAGTAAATAAAACTAGTGTTGCTAAGTACTGAGAACTGAGTTCATCTTTTAAAAACAAATACCATTATATCTCAAGAATAGCCTTTAGAATCGCTCAGATACCTATCTAAGTTAGTCAGGCAAGGGCACAGTATTTTACTAGTCTTGTCTCTGAGAATTGGTGAACTGGAAATGGTCTATTTAGTTGAAAGTGGAGGGAATGAAAAATAGTATCCATACTATTGGGAAGCATTTCTAGCATTATATTCACCATAAAGTATTATTATCTCACACTGCTAATTGAACAAGTAGCAAGCCTTTAGTAGCTTTGAGATGATTTTGATATTCCTTATTGCAAGTGCTGCACTTTGTTGTTGAGTTGAATATTACTCTTGATGTGGCATGTTTAGATGTTTGTTACTTGAATAATTTGGGATGCTGTTGTATAGGAACATACCTTTCCTATTTCAAACTTGAATACAAAATTTATAAGTGAGGTATAGTACACATATGAGAAATCTAGAATTGATATATTATTTGTAACAGAATACTATCAAGTAGTGCAGAAAATTTTCATGTGTTTCTTTTTGTTGCAGAGTTAAATTTGAAAACTTAATGTTAAGGATGCTAAAATCATTCATTACTTTTACGAACATGTCTCTTTTAGTAAACAAATATATGCCTGATATAGCCACAGTTTAGGAGCATTCATTCTGAAATAAATGAAATGCACAAGACTTTCTTCTAAACCCTGTATATAAGAAATCATTTGGGATATACATATATGCATATGCATTTATAATATACTGAGATTTGTAATAATCTTGTCTCCTCAATTTTTGTTTTTGAATGAAAATTGTAAACTCATAATTTATGAAAAATTTCTTTTATGCCAAATATTAACAGTTATGGAGCAATGTAACTAAAGATATCTGGACAGTTTTCTAGCCATTGATCGCCTAATTTAATTACAAATTCAACAGATAAGTAATTATTAAACGATGTCCTGTCACAAGGAATGGAAACAATATAGTGTTTTGGAGTAATAAGTGTGTTGTACAGTTAATCTAATAGCTTGTAATTCTAATGCTGTGTTATAAATATTAATGATAAAAGCAATGCAAAAATATCCACCAGATGACATAGTTCCAGTGTGCATTGAAAAGCTTCTTATGAGAGTGTCTTGTATTGGAGTAATGAAAGCCCATAGCACAGAGTCTCAACCGTGGGGAATTTCATAGTTTGAGAGAGCAAAGGCATATGGTCCTTCTTCTCTGAAACTATGCTATTTACCTGCTAAGTATTTTAGTTTATGAATGTAAAAAACTACTTTTATTCAGGTTTTGGTATTTATCAACATTTTTATACTTTTTTAAATTTAATTTATATACATTCTTGAGATTTGGAAAGGAGGGTGGGGGATGATTGCTTGGCAGTGGTGAAAGGAGTTGCAAAGGATAAAAAGTGTTGAGAGCCCCTACGTTAGCAGCAGTTGCCTGGAAATGCAAGATAATGCATACAAAAAACAGCAAATTGCCATGTCTCTTCATACAGTTGATAGCAATAGAACACAAGGTGGCACCTTTCACTCACATATTTACTAGCATGAACTTCCAAAAGGTGTGTAACATTGTTCTCACAGTTCATGAGTGGCACTTCAAGAAGTGGTTCAAATAAGCAATTATCCCAATTTTAAATTTAGCACACCTTCATCACCACCACAAATACTTCTTTCATTCTGTATGTAAACTTTACTATGTGGGGCATATGTAATGCTAACACCTGTGAGTCTAATGCGGTCTACATACTCTGCTTGCATTCCTATCTTTTTCTGCCATGTTTCATTGTATTTCTATAACATATGAGCCTTTATGATTGGGTACATCATTTTTGTTAATGACAGATTGTTTAAAATCTTGCAGATCTATTGTGTTTGCCAATCTACATTTATTATGAATTGGGGCCACATTTTGTGCTGCATTCTGGGAATTTATAGCAGTTGTGAAATGAGGCACTTTGCACCTATTGCATTGTTCACATGATCATTCCTCAAAGCTTTGTGATTATTGTCATTGAGAAGTCCAATAGCTTTTTGTGTTAGATAGTTTTTTAACTTGGATAAAAATTTTAAAGAATTGAAACAGTTTGATATAAATTATCTTATATTTACAAGACTCAGAAATCTAAATGCTTGTATTTTTAATATATACGAGGGCCATCCAGGAAGTAGATTACGTTTCCGTCTGTGTCCGCTAGGGGCGGGGCTAGCGCGGCCATCTTGGGGTCAGAGCGTTGCGCAGCTCAGTCTGCATCTAGCCGTGCTAGTGAGAGGTTCGTCCTGTGCTCCGTTCAGATACTGTGACGGTTTGAGATGTCTGCGTTAATTGAAAATCCCGCGAGCTGCGCTCAGTAATAAGGTTTCTGACTGCAAAAAACTGTAAACCGATAGAAATCTATCGGCAGCTTCGTGAAGTGTATGGGGACAACATTATCACTGAAGGTGGAGTGCGTCAGTGGGTCATAAGATTTCAAAATGGCCGAACCAATGTTCACGACGAAGATCGAAGTGGGAGACCCAGCATAGTGACCGCCGAACTTCTCGAAAAAGTCGATGCTAAAGTCCGTGAAAATCGAAATTTCACAATAACGGAACTTTCTTTGAGTTTTCCACAAATTTCGCGAAGTTTGTTGCACGAAATCATCAGCGAAAAGCTTGGTTACCACAAGTTTTGTGCAAGATAGAAGGCAAGAAGAGGTAACGAAGTGGTTGAAGGCGCAGGCGGCCGAATTTTTCGACGAAGGAATTTCCAAGCTCGTACATCGCTACGATAAATGCCTTAATTTGTATGGTGACTATGTAGAAAAGTAGTATTTGAGTGTGGCTTTCATCTGTATATAATAAAATTTGTTTCCTATACTTTATTTATTTTTTTATTCCAAAACGTAATCTACTTTCTGGATAGCCCTCGTATATTGTAGTAATCATGGTACTTACATATCAGCACAATTACTTTAGTAAAAGTTGCCAGATTTTTTAAATGTGTTAACCACTCTCAAAAATTTCCGCCGGAAAATGTAACACTGTAGAGGTATCAATAATATGAGGTAGTAACCCATATAAAACAAAATTTTCCAGGTATTATTTGGATTTTATTAAGTTACAAGCTGTCCTGTTGATAGGACAATGGTCCAATATACTCCTAAATTTTACAAAAATTTTGCTTACTTTCTCAGAGGCTAAAATTGGGAAAACAGTCGATAAACAGTCTAATATTATGTAATTTACAAATAGTTGTAGGTTTTCTATTGCATGTTTTTAGCTGGAATCGTCTCTAGTGTCCTTTGGTAATTTTTTTGTTTACTGGTTAGTCCCTACAACTGTATGTGAAATCATGTCTTCAGCCATCATGTGAAAATATTCAAATGGAGTTTTTTCTGGCACCACATTTAGAATATTTTGATGGTCTTGAAAAGAAATACAGCTTGAAAGTCTGAATTGGAGTTCACATTTTTTCTACTTAGGGGCTTTGACATCAAAATTAGGTTCTTCACAGTTTTTTGATAAAATTTTTACAATTCCTGTGGTATCTTCTGTTTCAGATTTGCCACATGGTACTAATATGTTACAGTTTGTGGCAGAATCACCTATCTATTCTTCATCACTAACTGAATCAGGTTCAGGGGGAATAATAACCATTTCATGCTTATCAGTTTCTTCATCAGAGGGGGAATTCATAAATTCAAGAGCCTCTAGAGCTGTTAGAAATCTTCTTGTCAATTAAAAATATTGATCTTTAAAAGACAATTGAAATTTTCACTCAAGTGATTAACAAAGAAATAACTGATCTACTTTAGAAAAAATACTGCGGATAATTTCTCTCAAAAGAACAAGTGCATGTGCAGTTCTATAGAAAGGTTTCTTCTGATGTCACAGTTTGTATGCCCACAGGGGAGCCATTAGGATCTAAGGTCAAAAAAGAAACTTTCCAGGTTAATTCCTATTTAAAATTTTTTTTTTTTTTTTTTTAAATCCAAAATTACATCTGCTACTACTATTGCTGAAGAAGCATCGTATGGATAGAGGAACCATCTTTTAGTTAGAAAAACCTATTTAGGAGGTCATGTGACATTTTACTTTTGAAATGCAATGCAAAAGATACCCAAAGAAAATTCCAGAATAATCTCTTCCTGAATCTTTCCGTATGTCACGTTAACGTCATTGTATGAATAGCTGTTGTTCAAAATTGGTTTGAAGGAACATGATTCTTGAATTGGGGAAGTGACGAATGTAAAACAGTTGGGGATCGGACCATTGTCCTATTTACAGGGCACATATACAATGCAAACAAAATACCTTAAAAAGAAAATTTTTTCATGGATATTTTTATTTCTATAAATATTATTATAAATCCACTAACAGAAATGTATATACAGGGTGATTCAGAATTCATTATCAATATTTGGTGGGGAGGTAGGGAATAGGAAAGAAGGAGATTTCACATAGGAATGCATGGGCACATATGCCATGTAGTAGGACAAAATGACCCCAGTTCAATGATGGAAAGAACACATAAAAAGGAAGTAGTAAGGAAAAAAACATTTATTATCTTACATGTAACATTTCTTTGCATCAGTTTTACAAACTTAAAAGAGGTGCTCGAACTGCTGACCATGTGCTAAAATGAATGACTCACAATGGCGTTGCATGAACAACTGGACCTTCTGGAATGGAATATGCCTGGCATTTACATGCATATCTGCAAATTCATTACACCACCATGCGTTCGTCTGCGCCCATACTTTCCTATGTGAAATCTCCTTTTCCTATTCCCTACCTCCCCACCAAGTATTGATGATGAATTCTGAATCTACTTGTATATCTGTTTAGAAAAAATATAGATTTTAATCCTAAATAATGGCTTAAAAATAAATTATTTTAAAGGGTTATTTTTAAAGTCATATTTTTAATGAAATTATGAAGGCCTGTTTTTTAGCCTGCATATGAAACTTACATCTATTTCAAGGGAGTTATGCCAAATTTTATCTATCTGTTTACCTTTTTTTCCATTTAATGAAATTTAATTGAGCTGTCCTATATGGGTTAAACTCTGACAACCATGCCCATAACAATGTTTCAACAAGCAATATCACCATTCTTGTATGCATTCTTTTTATGTTCTAAATTCAAAGTGTGTTTATAGCAGAGCTGTGGAGTCAGTAAGCAAAATAATCACCTCTGATTCTTAATTCCGACTCCTGAAATTTTAGACTCCGACTCCCTCATATATATGTAAGGATATACACATGGGTTGCAGCTTATTTTTTTAATATAAAAGAAGTAAATAGAAAAAAATTGACGACATAGCAAATTATTTATATTAATTAGCATTTATTATGAAATGGAAAAACTGGCATTGTAAATTTCTAAGAACCAGTATAGCTTCATCAAGATCTTCTTTGATAAAGGACCGTAGATCCAATCTGATGAACTTCAGAGCTGAGAAGAGTCTTTCCACACTGACTTGAATAGGAGGAAGAACTGTTACTGTTAGGGCTACTTCTTTTAACTTTTCAGGCTAGGTTTTTATAAGTTCTAAAAGAGGTGGCTTGCAAGAGCAATCATAATTCTCTATATCTTCAAATGTCATATAGAAATTTTGTTTGTATTTTTTCATTTTTATATCTAAAGGTTCTTGGTTCTTTATTTTCATTCGCTTTGGTTTGCCAAGCCTTTTCAATATTATCCAAATATTTCTCAAAATCTAATTCTTTACTGAAAGAGGATGATAGAGACTCAGTTGCAATGTCTGCAGTTTGACTATCCTGATTTGAATACTGCAATTGTTTTGAGAATAATTTCATTCTTAATGAAAGTTCATAGATGGCGTTCTTTGTCTTTTTAATTTGTTTGTCATCCAACAAAATTCGGTTTGGGGGATCTACATATATTGAACCTAGCAAGATCTCATTGTCTAGCAAATTAGTTTCTCTCTTTTTCATTGAAGAAATGATTCCTTCTGCAATAAACCCTCCATTTCAGAAAAAGCAAACATCACATTCGTCCATTATCGCCTCCTGTTAATTCTTAAGATTGTAGCTTTTTTGTGGCTATATTCAGTGTAGAAAGAAGTGTTTCCAATTCTGCAAGATCCTTCCACAGTCTTTCTGTTAGTGAAACATTAGGGTTATCTACATCTTCTAAAAAAGTTCTTAATTCTTACAACCTCTATATCACCAAATATGTACTTCCCCATTAACATTCCTTGATCAATAATTGCTCCTTTTCCTGCTAGCGTCCTAAGAATGGCCTCAATTTTGGGAGTTCTTGCTGCTTATCTAAATTGTAACTAAATGAAGCAATTTAATCAATAATGGCAAATATCACATCCATCCTCCTCCTTTATATTTATTTATTAATATGTCAATAAAATAGAAAATAACTATTTATTAATGTATATAGTCTATAAATAAAAATAAGAACTTAATTTGTCATTATTTTTTTTTTTTTTTTTTTCAATTCACTTTAATTTCATTTCATATTCAAATGTCCAACATAAACTGGAGTCGGAGTCAATGGGTTTTAGTGACTCCAACTCCGACTCCTTTAAACCCAAAATCTGCTTAACTCCGATTCCGACTCCATGAATCCAACTCCACAGCTCTGGTTTATAGATAAGTCATGATACTTTTTTATGTCTTAGTTTTAAAATATGCACTTCTGGAATTTGCCTGCAATAAAAATTTACTGCAAAATTGTTAAAAAAAGCAATTACTTTGAGTTGATTCTTTAAGCTATGTCCACAGAATTTTCACAAGAACAAAAGTTCACAAGCACACAAGAAAAAATTGCTTATAAGGATGTGTATTAATTGATTTTTGGAATGAATAATAGTATGTATAATAACATGCACTAGTGAGCAAAATTTAAGCAGCAAATTCGTTTTTCAACATACAACCAATAACATTTACAAATGTACAACCAATGAAAAATACAACGTACAACCAATGAATTGATTGCAAAAACCAAGGGCATTTTGCAATCAATAGGATGAAAAGCAAGTAGCAACTGAATAGATAGGTGATGCATATGCAAATATCAGCATCATGACATGAGAGGGAACATTGGCAAACAAAACATGAGGAGTCAGCGAATGTCGTGCAAGGCAACTTAAAAATGAGAAAGGAAGGCACATTTTCAAGCATTCATCTGCACGTGAAAGGGAGATTGTATGTGTATTATGGCTACAAAGAATACCAGGGCACCTTTACATGTGATTGAATGATTAGCAAGCATGAGTAGGGGTGTAGTTTGAAGTCTGTCACCGAAGAATTTGGAATTGATCAAAGTGTTATTTCTCAAGCTTGGAAAGGCTTTCAAACAACAAGTGCAGCTGTAAGAAAGATTGATGATGATTGGTGAAGGAAAACAGTAGTGACTGATGGCTGATATATCACCTTGTAAGTGAAAAGAGATCAAAACCAGAGAGCCGGTAACATTATTCAGCAGATGCCCTTGAGAACTGGATGACAGGTCTCCTGGTTTACTGTGGCCAGACGACTTCAGAATACATTACTGTGGCTTATTTGCCACCATCCTGAGTGCTGCACACCATTGACATCAGTTTATCAGTGGTGTAAAGAACACAAAGACTGTACACCTCATTAATGGAACCTCATCCTCTTTCCCAATGGAAGTTGTTTCAGTCTGACAAATGATTCTCGGCTTTAGTTGATATGTAGAGAGGTAAGGTTTTACTCTTAGGAGAACACCAGATAACCGAAACATATACTCCTTGATATATATACTCCTACTCTTACTCCAAGATGTGTTAAAAAATCTGGTGTTGAGTATCGATAGACAGTGTAATGTAATCATTGCATTTAGGGAAGGTCATATCCCTTTAAAAAGGCTCTTTGGTTTGTGGGCCTCCCTCTTGGCCAGACAGTTTTCTGTACCAATGTCATTCTGTCAATAAAACATTTTTCACTTCATTCCATACAGTATGCGTCCTATTCATTTTTGTTTGCTGTTATATTTTCTTCTTTCTGTAAATACTACATTGTGTCCCTGTAGTATGAATTTTACTCACAGTTAATGTTTTATGAAATTACAGCCAAAATAAGAAAAGTTGCTTAAGTTTTGCACGCTAGTGTTCTATAATATGTATATAATTAAGTAATTTTTTTGCAATTGTAAGTCTTGCAGATTGTGACAAGGTTGTTATACTAATACATAAGTCTGGAGATCATTTCTTAGGTGTAAAATGCTAATATTATCTAATTGCACATTTTAGTTGTGAATTTTAACTTGTAGTTATTTTTATTTAAACAGACTGACACATCTGACATTATTCATACTATTAATGAAGCTGATAATACGGAAGAGGTAAATTGTAGTCTTTTTATTGAAATTTTGCCAATCATTGATAGAGGCCTGAAGAATTATAGTTTATGATAACTGAGAATTATATATAGGCTGCAAGTGGATTAAGAGCTCAAGATCTTCAAGAAGCTAAAGATCAGCTTCTTGTTGAGACGTCTGATATGTTTCATGTGCCACTGTTCACTGCTGAGGTTTTACTCCGTAATCATGGTGAGTTTTTATGTTTCAGTTTATCAGATTATTTAGTCTAATTATTATCACATAAAAATGTCTGAACAAATTGTTTATACATATGTATGTTTAGAATGATTTGGAAGTTGATGCCATGTAGATGCGTAAATATGCAGTTGCAGTCAAATGTTAGCTGTTGCGATTATTTTAACACATTTTGTTGTTGAAAAACACATTCGTAATATCAATTATACATCATGATGGCTGCAATCTGCTTGCCATCTTGATCACATTTTTGTCTGCTCTGCATCTTTTGACAGTGTGATAGATGAAAGAGGGAGGTAAAGCGACATATTCATTTGAGAGCAAGAAAGGTCAGGGATGCAGTTTGTTCAAGAGGAAAGCAGTTTGAAAGTTAGTTTCACTTAGCAGTTTTCCTATTGGACAATCAAAAGTTTCCCATTGGACAATAAAAATTGTTTGGTATTGGCTGTTAAAAGTTTTGATTTCCAAATCTGAAATCATTTATAATTATTATTGATGTAAGCCTTTATGTAAGAGCCTGCATCTTTAATGCTATGTAATTAATAATCATGACCTGCATTAATATGGAAATGATGCAAGTTAGAGAGATTTATTACAAGCAGCGTCTTACTCACTCGTGTGAGCGGTTTTCAAGACTGATCGTTTCTGAAGTTTCCTTGTAGCTCACTAGATGGCAATCAAGGAACATAAGCCAGTAGCTGATGCAGCAATTCGTCTTCAAGAAAATAAGCATCAGTCATTGATGACAGAACACCGAAGGTGTAGACTCCATTACCTGGCATGCCTTTGGGCAGCCTTACATAGTTATGCATCCAGCCTTCAGAGATTGTCCGAAGGGGTGCCACTCCCTCCAATGAATTCACAGGGACTTTACATGTCGCCATCAACCATTGCCGAGCCTTAACCGGGAACAACCCCGCAACCAAGATCACAGACAAGACAATATCAGTATGATCCCTGCCAAGCCTGAACCTACCACTGAATATACGGTGGTTCTAATGTATGTGAGGACTGATTATTTAACCAAGGAACCAAAGCTGTGTAGACAAAAGTCCAGCCAGTGGTCTGGAAGAACCTCGGGTCTCCTCTCATTAAATTGTCAGTTCCAAAAATTCCTACCAGTCGATACCAAGGGATGAGTTGTCCAGCATCGTTAGCCTATGCCAGCCAACATAGTTTCCAGCAGAGGCCACAAAGAAGCCAATGCTGAACTTAGGGAGACGAGAGCAATTCTCCATTCCCTTAACCCCTGCCCCTCAAACAAACACCAGGTATCGTACCGCAAGTGGTCGGTTCTGGATATTCATCCTCAGTGTCAGGTGCCGGCGTCCTCCCCTAAGATTAAACATCAGGTCTCCTCTCACAAGTGGTCGGTTCTGGATATTTGTTCTCGGCTACGAACACCACCTGCCATTGAAGACAACATCCCAATGATGTGCACTCTGCAGCACCAAGAAAAAATCCTGTAAGAACAGTGTGGGAATGCAGCACATACAAAGTTGCAGTCGTGCTTGAGAAAGAAAAACTGTTTACATGATTACTATAGAGACTGATTTGTAGGGATGTGTGCTGGGGGCAGTGGTTACTGACACTAACCACCAGAAGTGGTCATTTTTTTTCATACATCTTACACAAAGTATGTGTAATTGTCACAAATAATTTCATTGCAACAATTGATATAGTAAATAAAACAAGAGTTTTGCAGAAAAAGTTAATTGCCTCTCCTGCCCCTTAAAGAGTTAAGGGAGAATCAAATAAAAGAAACCTATTTTGAATTTTCCAAAAATTAACTACACTGAGTTTAAAACGTAGACTAACTATAATTAACTTTATTAAAATAAATACTAGCAAACACACAAGCTGATTAAATTCTTAACAAATATTGCTAATAAGTTGTGTAGCTGAAATTTAGAATACACTTTGAGTAATTAGATAAATTCAGGTACACACCATTCCTCCCCTAACTGGGAAGCCAAGAGACTTGTGCCTTAAGTTTACAAATGTGAAGGATAATAAAATTGGCATGATATGAATAATACAAAACATGTTAATTGTCAATTGTAAAAGAAGATAACTTCTGTCCCAAAACTAAGAAAAACAGTTATGGCTGAAGGTCAAGAAGTTTTGCGAAAATCAAACAAAAGAAGGAAGTTATTTTCCCTCCTTAAGTTAAAAAAGTAACTGTTGATGTTTAAAATTCAGCACACCCAAAGAAAGGAAAAACACAGTAAACAAACTCCAAAACAAACAATTCACCCTGTAAATAAGGAACAACAAAAACAAAAACAAAAAATCATTGCAGCTTATGCTAAAAACACCAAACTGCCACTGAAATTACATGAATACCAAACAAAATACAATATATAAAGCTCCAAAAACAGAAATGTTAAATAATTCCTGTCATTTTAATAACAAAAGTAACAAAACACTCTCAATATCAGACCACTAGGTGAAGACATGTGTAAAGAACAATTCCATGGACTGTATAAATTCGCAGGAAAAGAAAAACTCTCCTTTTATGTGCGAATGTTGTGTGGCTTAATATATCTTATTACTCAAAGTGTATTCTAAATTTCAGCTACACACCTTATTAGTAATATTAATTAAGGGTTTAATCAGCTTGTGTGTTTGCTTGTATTTATTTTAATAAGCGAAATTAGTTATAGTTAATTAAGACATTAATTAGTTATAGTTAGTCTACTTTTTAAACTCAGTGTTGTTAATTTTCGGAAAACTCAAAATAGGTATCTTGGATTTAATTCTGCATTAAAGAGACTAGTGTTTCAAGTATTCCGGGAGTATTATCACAATTTCGAAATAGAAATTATTAATTTAACTAATTGAAATTTTTATGCTTTTGTACAGAAAATTTGTGCCTTTCTGTTAACTAAGTTGTGCTCAATGGGAGAAAAAAAATTTAAAGTTCACATCAATAAAGTACGAAAGTAACTTCAGGCAAGAACTAAACTCATGTCCTAACATAAACAGCATATAAAAAAGAAAGCATCATAAAGAATTGGCAAAAGCAATTTTAACGGTCCTGTCAAAACTAGCTGAAAGGTAACCCTAAGTGCTTAAGATCACAAGCAGGAGGGGGAAAAAATTTAAAACTTAACTTGAAGTGGGAAAAATAGCAGCCCTGGAACATCCCCCCCCAAAAAAAACAGCTATAAAGACAGTAAGGTGAAAATCTGTGACCACGACACCATCCTTAGATGCGAAAGCATGTAAAATGTATCGATGTAATCATGACAAGAATAAACACATGACAGCACCCTACCAATAAAATACAACTAACTAAAAATGATTTAAATTCAGTTAAAAGAATGCATTGAAGCCTGTACGAAACTGAACATAATACATAAAGTAATTGCACTACCACCAATACTTTGTAACAAAGCAATGTATTGTGTGATACAGTCTCTGAGTGACCTGAACTGGGATCAAAATTTTGTAACGTAGGAAAAATGATTCACTCTGGCACCTTAGTTAAACCATCTGCATGAATACACTGACTACCAATAAGTATTTGGACACCTGTGATAGAAAAGAAAAACTAACTTTATTCAAAATCAATAGTTGGTAGACCCTCCACAAGAGGTAATTACAGCGTGGACCCTCCAGGGCATACTTTCCACAAGTCTTTGTATGACAGCTAGTGGTATTTTCTTCCACTCGGCTTGGAGAAGACATAGAAGTTCCTTCACCGATTTTGCACGGGTAGTGCACCCCTGAATTCGGCGATGCAACTCATCCCAGAGGTTCTCGATAGGGTTCAGGTCTGGACTCTGGGCAGGCCAGTCCATTCGATGAACTCCATTGGCACCATACCAAGCCTTGGTTAATGTCGAAACATGACAACTGGCATTGTTGTCCTGAAAGTAACAGGGGTCCAACCCATAAAACTGCCACAACGTAGGAAGCACATTGTCATCCAAAATAGTGCAGTAGGCATTGGAGTTGAGCTTACCATGAATGGGGACCAAGGATCCCAGCCCATACCAGGAGAAATATCCCCAGACCGTAATTCCACCTCCGCCGAACTTGACTGTTGGCACAATGCATTCTGGCAGGAGACGTTCTCCAGGTAGACGCCAGACCCAAACCCTGCCATCCGAACGGTAAAGGGTGAGCCTTGATTCGTAACTCCAAAGAACCTGTTTCCACTGATCTACGGTCCAATTTCGATGTGCTTTGCACATTATCTGAGCAGCGCGATTGGACTTTGTGATCAAAGGCTTATGGGCAGCAGCACGACCATGAAAACCAAGCAGATGTGCTTCCTTATGGATGGTATTCATTGAAACAATACTCCCAGATGCCTGTTGAAACTCCTCGCAGATGAGGGCCATCGGTTGGGTGCGGTTCTTCCGAATTTCTCTGGACAGCACTCGTCGGTCTCTATCTCCTAGTTTCGTTGGTCTGCCGACTCGGGGCACATTGCGACAATCACCGCTCACCTTCCACTTCTTAATCACATAGGCCACTGTTGATTCACTGTCGATTTTGGGTACTTCAGATCACTAGGTATGTCCCTTAAGGATCGGCGACATTTGTGATACCCGATAATTATACCTTTCTCGAAATCAGAGAGCTCCGAACTGTGAGGCATCTTGCATGCGACTAAAAGCGATGCTGTTTCCTACACGATATATACCGGCGGTGTCCGTGATGTACCTTAGGACCGCAGATATCGCCATTTGCATAGGTGTCCAAATACTTATTGGTAGTCAGTGTAGATTCTACCTGAGAATGATTTTTGATTGGAGCAATCTTGAAGTTAACTTTAGTAACCTGCTGAATCACCCTTAAAGGACTCGTATTAAACTTTGAGAACTTCTTGGCCATATCAGGCTTCACCACTTGAGTGCACACATAAGTGACATCTCCCACTTGAATTCCTTTGTGATGAGCTTTTTTGTCTCTATAAGCTTCTTGCTTTTCTGCTGCTTCAGTTAAATTCTTATTAACCATTCTGAAGTCGCATAACTCAGTCTTTTGAATAATTGTTTGTGTTATTAGGAGTTCTAAAATTTGTCTGCAATAATAATTAAATTGGCAAACTTAAGTCTCTCATGTACAATATATTGTATGGGACATTGGACACTCCTGCAGAGCACTACGTTGTCCTGTGTGCCAATAAAGCAAAAGGCAAATGTCTATCCCAGTCTTCCTGTATATGATTAACTAAATGACTGAGTGAATTAATTGAGGTGGCATTGAACCTTTTTACACCATCGGATTGAGGATGATAACTAGTTGTAGTATGCTTGGTTACTCCTAATCACTTATTCATCTCCATTATTGCTTGTGAAATAAAATTGGTACCCCTGTCTGTAACAATATATTGTGGCACCCCATGTGAAGAAATGAATTGCTCTAACTTATTATTGTTTGTATTGTGGTATCCTGTGAAGGATAAGCCTCAGGCCAACAAGAGAAATAGTTGGTTATGACCAAAATATATTTATTGCCTGCCAAAGTCACTGGAAAAGGGCCCACTATATCCACCGCAATTCACTTAGTGGGATGAGTAGCCTCAGGCAGTCTGATAAGGGGAGCCTTGTGAGAAGGTCTATAACCTCGATTTTAAAAACAGGAGTAGCAGGGCTTCATATAATTGTGGATTTGTTTATGCATTCCCTTTCAGAAAAATTAGTTTTGGATGTGATGTAGAGTTCTATGATAACTTCAGTGTTCCGCTGTAGGTGAATTATGATTTTCTTGTAAAATCTTCAGTACTAGAGTTTTATGAACTACTAGTCTATTCTGCTTCTGCCGTGAACTTGGAATCTTGTATTTACAGTATAAAATGCCATCTTGTACAAAAAAACATTTGAGAAATAGGCCGAGGAGACTTGTTGTCTTTTAATTCAGCTATAATCTGCTGACAAGAAGAATCAGAAGCCTGTTCTCTCTTAAATAGTTCCGACAGTTTTGTTGTAACAGAAGTCTGAATAAGCTGAGTGACATTTACCGCTCTTGACAAATAACGTGCTGTCAAACTTGATTTTCCAGGCTTGTGAATAATTTTATAATCAAATTGGGATAAACCCATAATCCAACATGTGATTCTAGAGGTAGGATCTTTAAGTCTCAATATGTGTTATAAAGAGGCCTGATCAGAGTATATGGTAAATTCTTTTCCTAATAAATATTGGCTAAAATGTGCAGTAGCCCAAACAACCGCCAAAACTCCTCTATCCGCCATGCTATACCTAGTTTTAGGACCTTTTAACTTACGACTATCATAACAAACTGGATGTTGAAAGCCATTAGCATCCTCCTGACATAAAACTACTCCAAGACCATAATTAGAAACATCAGTACGCAGTGAAAAAGGTTTAGTAAAATCTGGTAGAGCCAAAATAGGTTCATTCAGAAGTTCAGCTTTTAGAGTATCCGCTGCTGAGTTTCTTGTGTCCAACAAAGAGGAATTTTGTCTTTAGTTAACCAAGTGCCTTTTGAACAAAATTTGGAATGAACCTTCAATAAAAGCCTATAAGGCCTAAAAATCTTATGACCTCTTTCTCATCTTAGGTGGTGCAAAACCTTGAACTGTCAAAATCGTATAAACAACCTTGTATTTAGCGTAAGTATAATGAAACACTCAATCGATTTCGAGGGAAGCTAAAGGTCCCTCCTCATCAGGCAAAAGAAATACCTAAAAAGAAGAAAATAAAGGAGAAGGAGTCTCAGAAAAACATGGTCCTTATCAGCACTGCATGTGGTTATAACTGGATTTTTAATCAGAGTTGCACTGGCTGCCTACTTTTACTGAACCAGGCTATCTGATCAAGCATAAAGGACAAGAAAAATTAGCGAAGTTAAAATAGGGAGCGAGGGGCAAATGCACCTTCACGCTCAATATCTGAACTTCAAATAGAGCCAGGCTATCTGATCAAGCATAAAGGACAAGAAAAATTAGCGAAGTTAAAATAGGGAGCGAGGGGCAAATGCACCTTCACGCTCAATATCTGAACTTCAAATAGAGCCAGGCTATCTGATCAAGCATAAAGGACAAGAAAAATTAGCGAAATTAAAATAGGGAGCGAGGGGCAAATGTAGGCAGTAAAAGTAGGCGGCCATTGCAACTCTGATTAAAAATCCAGTTATAACCACGTGCAGTGTTGATAAGGACCACGTGTTTCTGAGACTCCTTCTCCTTTATTTTCTTCTTTCTAGGTATTTCTTTCTCCTGATGAGGAGGGACATTTAGCTGCCCTCGAAATCGATTGAGTGTTTCATTATACTTACGCTAAATACAAGGTTGTTTATACGATTTTGATTGTCACATTAGCGTGTTTCTCTTCTAGTCTACCTTGAACTGTTTTTAAGTTTCTATCATCAGGTTGTAGGATACCTTTTGTGACTTTAAATCCTAAATATATTATTTGTTTCTTTAAGAAATTACATTTATAATGTTTCGATTTGAGATTATGAACTTTCAGCCTATAAAATACAATTTGCAATTTTTCTAAGTGTTTTTTAAATGTCTTGGAAGCAACTACAATATCGTCAATGCAAATTTCAATTTTAAGAGAAGAAAAATTGATTAAAACAATAGACATTAACCTTTGAAATGAGCTGGGAGCATTAGGCATGCCAAAAGGAGTTTGTAATGATTTCATAGTACCTTGAGAGAATGCTAAAGCGGGGACTCTATCATGGGTGACCCTTTTGGTCTGCCATATTGGCGTGAAAATATCCAAGCTTCAGAGACCCCCCTCAAAGGCGATGCAGACCTCACAGTCCCTGCCCGGATTTATACATAGCCTTGGACAAGGTAGAAAATGGTGCATGTAAATTGAACGCTATGACATCTTTGCCTCCGGGCACACTCCATCGGCAACGTACGAATCGACTTGGTGCCTTGTCTGCTCTGTCAGTCCCTGACACTGGAACTCTGATGGCCAACCCCCCATCAACAAGGCCGGAATACTACCATCTAGCTCCAAAAGGGCCGAAGGAACACACATGACAGTACCAGTAAGGTCCCTGCCAAGCCTGAACCAGTCTTAGACTGAACTAGGGCTCTAGTCCTGTGAAGTCAAATTATGTACCTCCCATGGCTGAGACTGCCTAAGTACAGATCCTAGCCAGTACTTCCAAGGAATTCTCCTGAGTCAACCTCCAGGGGGGGAGGAGTACCCCTAAAGAGTAGTAAAACCACTTTTAAAGATGTCATCTGGATGAATTTTCATCTGGAAAAACAAGAGTGTGGAAAAATAATTTGCATATTCCAACTGCTCAATGAGCTCAGTTATGTTAATCAAAAGATAACTGTCCTCCTGATCTTTTCATTTAATTTTTAAGTCAGTGACTAGACAGTTAGTATTATCAGCCTTTTCCATAAAAAATATAGGAGCACAATAAGGATTGTCACTTTCTTGAATGATGTTCGCCTCAAGAAGTTCTTATACATGATGTCTAACAAGCTCTTATCTTAGATGATAAAAGTACCTTATCATCTAAGACCTTAAGCTTTTGCCTAACAGTAATGTTGTCTCGTAAATTTATGTTGTGCAAAATAGTGTCACAACCTATGAGCTCAGTCACTGAGGCAGCAAAGATGTTACTATAGTGTTTACGAAATTGTGATAATAGTTGTTGTTGCTGTTCAGGTAAATGCCTGAGATCCAAATTACCACTCCAAGACTCAAAATCTTCTCCAGTCTCAAAAGAAGTATTGTTTATATATACAGTTACATGGGAGTTAACATTAAATGGTTGAGCACAAACTGCCTTCATATCTTTGTTTATATATACAAAATCTGAAGAAAAATAAGTGATTTTAACATAAAGCTCTTTAGTACTAGAAAAGTTGCTTACAGATCTGGCTATTGCAAATTTACTGTGCAATTGCACAGATAAAGGCTCGATTAAAACTCTTTATGAGGAAAGTATGTAGAGTGTGGAGAAAGTTTAATGATATTATCAGGGAAAGGAGAAAGTTTATGTTTACGTACAGAATAGCAAAAAGAGGGGGAAGAGAAGCTGGAAGGAGAATGAGATATAAGATTTGCATCTGCACTGTATTTACTGTTTGTCGCTCAAGTTCCACTTCAAAATAACATTTTTATCTAAGAATTGAGAAGTCTCAAAATCCAAATGTAACTTATTGTCAGTGAGGAACTGAATTCCTAAAATTGCACCACAGTGAGAAGGTAGTGGAACATAGGTAATCAAAAATGATGTGTGAAATAGTTGCTCTTGAAATTCAATGACCAGGTTAAATTTTTTGTTTATCAATAATTTTTCACCAGCTATACCTTTTAAATATATGTTGCATTTGTTCATAGAAATTTTGTTACTAAAACAGTAAACATACTCAGATTCAATAATGTTAACAGTTGCCCCTGAATCTAATAAAAATTAGAGTTTATTCCTCGAAACAGAACCTCCTACTATAGGCAAAGAAGCGTCAGTAGTGGATACTGCAAACACAGATGGCATCTCCAAAAGGGTGAGTTAGATTTCTCCCCACCTTGAACTAGTTTAAATTAAAACTGGGAGCTTTAGGATTCAGTTTACTAGGACTTGCATTTGAGTGTGAATGAGTTGTCAAAACGGCTGGAACTATTGCAGGGGAATTGTTGCATCGAGCAGTCCGATTAGCTCTCTGTCTTGGCTGCTGACCTGATCTGCTATGCTGTTTAGGCATAACATTAGCATACCAGTATCTGCTTACGTGGCTAAATATATTACAGCGGTAACAGCGAGGCTGTAAAGGTCTCATTTGAGGATTCTGGGACATCAGGAATTGAACCTCAGTCTGTAAAGCTGGGCGATGTTTTCCTGCTGCAGATGTAAATGTCTTATGATTCTGAGGAAATAGCAAATGTCTCAGATGAAGCTGTAAGCCCCCAATAAACACTGATAAAAGTAAATCTTGTCTTTGGGCTTATGCTGCAGGGTCATTATCCCTTTCCACCAAAACAGTTCTGTATGATGGAGCTTCAATGCAGGCAGTAAAATGCCTTATAGACTCGCGTGGCTTTTGAAATGCCTGTATGAGAGTTCATATGTTAGAATGCAAATTATGTACCGATGTGAACCTTCCTTTCAAAGCATTCACTAAAAATGAGAAATTGGTTTCTCTCTTCAACCGAGGGTTGTTTCCAATAAAATCCTCAGCTTCACCACCTATTTTTACCCTAATCACAGTTAATTTGTCACTATCAGAATGGTGGGAGAGTAGGTAGTGGCTGCTATTTGAATACAGTTGTTTAAGTGTTCAGCAACGAGTCTGTTTATGTACTTATTTTTAATAAATTTCATACTGGAAAAAGACATTCACACAGATATGTAGAGCTGAACATTGCCTTCACTTTGAGACAGACTTGGACCAAAAATGGCTATTTATCTTTGGGAACAAGAGGCCAAATATTTTCAAAACTTGAAGAAAACAATTTTACAGATAAATCATTTTGAAAATTAATCAGCTCCAACTCCACTGCAGCAATGTCTTCTTGAAAATCAAAATGCTCCATGACACAAGTAGAGAACTCTTCAGCATCGATCTCTATAAAAAAACGATTTGATAAACTGTGAAACAATTCGAACCCTTTTCAAATCTTGGAAGCGTTTGCTGAATTCACTTCTCAAATCTGAACTAATTTTAACACATTATTTGCTGTTGTGATCAGGCATTAAAGACCCTGGCTTGTCAAGAGTTTAGTATTTACATTCACCTTGGATGATACTTTTTTTCCCACAGTTCCAGCTTTTCTGAGAATGAAGCAACTTTCTGAATGAAGCAGCTTTTCTGAAATTGTCCCACTAATATCTTTATCCTTACCTTGAAGCTGCAATTTAAGGATATCTAGCTTTTCAGTGATTTCTGCAAGAAAAGCAAAATTCTGCAGCCAAACTGGACCAAAATGCAAATCAAATTATTCAAGTTAGCAAATGTCTAATAGTACAAAGTCCGTAATCCGGACTCGTTGGGACTTCGGCGATTCCGGATTAGGGATTTTTCCAAATTATAGATCATCACTTTAAATCTGGTAAGATGGTATGCAGAAATTATAAAATTAAAAATATGAAACCGTAATTTATGAAATAAAGAGCAATTATGATCTAAAGGGTATCAAAATTTACAAAAAAAGCTTAATATTTATTTGTTTACTTTATTAAAATTTCTTTCATTGTAAGTTGTTTCAGTTGCTCAGTTTTTTTGTGCTAATACTTTCTCTTTAATTCTATAAACAGACATAATTTCTTGTTCAGTTACAAAGTTCCACCTATAGGAAGCGGTATTTTCTGGATACTACAGATTTCGTCGTCCGTTAATCGATTGATGATTGGGGCATTGTTGTCGCAATGAAAAACTTCTATTATATCATCTTCATTTATTACCGTTTCTCCACATTTCTTTACAAAATCCAATAACTGGAAAATTTCACCTTTAGTTTGCGATGTCCAAAAATCTTGAAATTCCCGGCTATCGTCTTCATCGTCCTCACCATGAAATATGGTAGCTGGCCGTAAATTATGCTAAGCATTTTTTTACGTATCTGGAAACACATCCTCCCAATGTGCATGCGCATGCTTCAACACGCATTAACATGCATGCGTAAAGCATACAAAAAAAAAAGTTTGTGGCTTTGAGGTCCAGATTATAGATCATTCCGGATAATGGACATCCAGATTATGGACTTTGTACTGTATACACCACAAAAAACATAACATGCACAACCATGCAACCCTATGTGTATACAGTCAAGTGTGAGATGAGGTTGAGAATGGCAGCCAGCTGGAGAAACAAGCAGTTGTCGTTAGCTCAGTGAAGGAACCATGGTGCCACACAACCAGTATAGTGGTTAGAGTTTTTTGACTGCTGTGCCGAAGGGCCTGGGTCCGAATTTGGGAGTAGACGTGCTTGTTCATAAATGTGTAGTGTCTGTGCGGCATGGTGGCACTCTATATATGTGGCAAGCAAAAAGTCCTCTCAAGAGGTTGGTGGTAGCAGAAGAGTAGTGGAAGACGCTCAGACCCATCCCTTCGGGGTGCTCTCTATCAAAGTTTGGGGCGGATTTGAGCTAAATCGTATTGTCACCTGTAACGTGCTCAAGCCTTTTGCCAACGCCAGGCATAAACTTACGCTCTGCCACGAGGCATTTCGTGGTCTTGGGCTGGTTTATAGCTCAGACAAGTGAGTATTAAGCAATAACAAGAACAACTGGAATCAAAGTTACCCAACCGCAGGCAATGCCATTCTCCCAGAAGAAGAATAAAAAAAATTAACTTCTTTCAGAATTACGAAATATGTTGACATTAACCTTCTCAGCATTACAGATGGAAAATTCCATATAGAAGGCTTTCGTAAACATTACGCATGAAAATTTCTGCCAGATTTTAATGTATCCGATTTTGGGTAGGATGTATATTGGAAGAAAAGGAATCAAAGTACGAAGTGAAAGAATCATTTTTTAATTATAATCAAGTATTTATTCATGTCATTTTGTGAAACTTCAGGGCTATATCATTAATGTTCGGAGGGTTAAAAAATGATTTTTAATAAACATTATCACTCAATTAAACAAATAGTTAGCAGTGGAGAATAAACAAGTGGTCAACAATGGATGCAAATTGACTCTTACTTGCGCATAGATAGAAATGTGGAGTAAGTTCAAAGAATTGTACTTATCCGTTTAAGATAACATCTCCTAGCTGCTCGGCCTTTTCCATATACTTGTTTTGTGAGACCACAAGAAACAGCGAAGGGCATCTCGAGTTAAACGCTGACTAATTCGATGCAGAGCAGCAGCTCTGTTGAGAGGAACACCAGGTGTAGATAGGCAAACCCTTCTGGAGTCAATTAGGCCTAATACGGTGGGTTAACTGGTTTGGTGAACTCGTCAGGTGGCCTTCGCGGCAAAGGCACATCAGATGCAACAGAAAATGAGCCAGTTGCTTTCTCACTTTGAGGTACTCGTAGTTAACGGGGTATGAAGTACTTAGGTACTTAGCTGGTAGCCTTCCCAAGCCTGGTGTTTAATAAAGGTGATACAAGTAAGTACGAAACCTAATTTGCTGAAGCATTCTGCTGGTACATGAATCTGGTAGGTGAGAAATTTTGTGGAAAAATCTGTCTCTCACGATCGTGCATGCGTTTTTAATTCAGGAAACTTTCACATTCCCAAACACTCACCAAAAGAGATGAGAAAAGTCTATATCCATGTCAAGAACAAAGCAATATAAATTTTTTTATTTTTTCCCAATTACAATTCAGCCTTTTAAATTTTCATGCCAAAAAACTCAGGCAAATAACCCTTTCCATGGGAAAATCTCACGTTCTGGAAATGGGTGGGAAAAACATACATCACTTGTCAGAAATCTACTCTAAAAGCTTAAACCTGCACTTCTAAGTGGAAAATTAAAGTCAGAAAATCTGATCTATTTCTGCTAAAAATATATGTTTAATTGTGAATAACTTCTGAAGCAATCAAGGTAGGCTAAAAAATATAATTCTACCAGAAAGGCACAAATTTTCTGTACAAATGTATATAAATTTCAGTAAGATAAATTAATAATTGATATACATATATGATAGACAATATATATCTCAGCTTCTGACTCTGGGGCAGTCATATGCAGAAAATGTAAAATGATGGATACGTGTGGCCAAATCAGTGGATGATATTTTTCATCTTTTCCTTACACTCTAGTCTCCATCTCCGACTACTGAACTAACCAGGACTCAGCTTAAAGCTTCTTTGTCACTGCCGTCCATTCTTGCTTTTAGTTCTGTATTAATTTCTTTTGATTAGATTACTTGTTTTTGAAGACCTGACAATCCTTAAAACTTATTTTCCATATGAGTTAATTGTAATTCCTTCTTTGTTTTAATCCGGTTTGGTTTACAAAATGTTTTACAAGAATACTGTACTTTTGTAATATTGGAAAAACATTTACGTTTTATTTTATTATACTTTGAAGTAAAGATGCTTAATATAAATTTATATTTTTTAGAATGGTCTCGTCAGAATTTATTAGATGCTTGGATGAAAGATCCTATTTTATGTTGCAAAGAAGTTGGTGTGCCACCTCCATCAAGTGCTCTGAATTTTTCTGCTACACAAGACTCTCTCAAAACATGCTGTGAACAGATTCAGAATGAATATCAAAGTGAAACATTAAACAGTCCTGTTAGAACTGTTCCATTAAGGGAAGAAGTTATGGTAAGTTTGGAAACACTGATTAAAATGACAATTTTATGGTAAAGGCTGCAGTGAAACCTCTTAATGCCATTGCCTACTTAACATGTCATTCCACCTATCATATAATTTTTTTATGTGCTCCAGAGTATCTAAATTACTGATCCTGTATAATCTACTGAAAGTTTTCTTGATATTATTTTAATGAGAGGAGAATCCCACTGAGCTTTAATTTTTATCTTCGGTTTTAACCATTATTCTTTACAAAGAATAGTCGGTATTCATGTAGTATGCAACCTACCACTTTTAGTTAGTAGTTACTTTTAGTAGTTTTTAGGTCATGGGACTAAAACTGGTTGTTATTTTAGTCTTTTCTTTTTTTCTGCCAATTTATTACACAGTTGAATTCAAAAATAGCATTTTAGTGATGCCATCTAAGAAATACAAATCTAACTAACAGCATTAGTTTGCATACTATATGATTACCAGTTAGTGTCTTTTTGTGTTATCCTAATACAGTCAAAAGACTTTAATCCGGACCTCAAAGCTACAAACTTTCTGCGCATGTGTAAATGCATTATGCATTTACGTATGCGCTTAATACCTTTACACCTGCACATATGCATCTATGTGTGCGCATAATACGTTTACGCATGCACGTTTAATGTAGAACGGACAGTATAAGCTAAGCTAAAATTATCTAATTATCTATTTCAGTTAATGTTGCAGATTGCGTTGTTCCTTAATCTTCTAATTGGATCCGGCTTATTATTTTTTGAAGACTGTTAGAGCAATTTTGTAAAAGTAAGTTAACTTTCGATTATGTGAAAAAGAATTTCCCATTCTGGAGCTGCCGAAGGATCTACAAAGCAAAAGCACGTTTCGATGTCCATCAAACAAAAAGTGGAATTGCTGCAAAAAATGGATAACTTTGTTTCTCTAACCATTCCGAAATCTGTTCATTAATTTCACGCTGCTCTGCGGGGGGAGGGGGAAACGTCGCGTCTCGCAATGAACTAAAAGTTGATCTGTCAGCACTATCCTTATCTTCAGGGCAGATGTTTTTATTTTCTTCGGCTTATAATTCCTTAATATATGTAGTATTTCATCTCGAGGTACTCCGTCTTTGATATAATTTAAATCAAATTCCTCGTCATTATAAATATCACAAATACACATCAAATAGTTTTCTGGTTGCAATTTTCTAATTTCGACTATGCGTAATGTATGCTTATCGCATGCGTGCGTTGAAAGAAATGTTTAATAAAGTAAACAAATAAATATTAAGCTTTTTTTTTTTGTAAATTTTGATAACCTTTAGATCATAATTGCTCTTTATTTCATAAATTATGGCTTCATATTTTTAATTTTATAATTTCTGCGTGCCATCTTACCAGATTTAAACTGATGATCTATAATCCGGAAACACCGATAATCCGGAATCGCCGAAGTCCTGACGACTCCGGATTAAAGACTTTTGACTGTATTTACTTTCTTCTAGAATGACAAAAAGAATCAGCTCATTATAAGAGAACATGAAGTCTCCATTGTTGCTGCAGATGACTAAAGTTCCCTTCCTAAATTTACCTACAGAAAGAGGATTTTTATCTCTCATTATTTATTGTTTAAAAAAATTATCTGACAACTTACTTTATGACTAGGTTTCAGAGGGAACCTCCTAAGACAGCATTTCTTATGAGAACCCAATCTTTCTTCTGCTGAAATTTCCTTTCTCTGCAAATTTTTTTCATAAAGATTTAGCCTTTTAATTTTAAGGGGGGTGAGAGGGAAGTATGAGCACACTTTCTTAGAAATCAGAATGAGAGAGATCATCAATGTTTAAAAATCCATGTTTCTGTATTTCTTTATACAAACTGTGCAATTATATAGAGTTGTAGTGTAAATGAATAATCATACAAAAATCAGAATATCACCATTTTTCTTGGACACAATGTATCTTGGACACACTATTATTCATTTAGATTGAAGTATAAACTCCTGATTTAATTTTGGAATTATTTGAAATTACACCAGTATAAAATTAGTAGCGCAAAATCTTGAGTTTGGCGTAGATTTAAGTCAAGATTTCAATTAATTTCGAGGGCAAACGAGTTCAAGTCCCTCTTCATCAGAAGCAAAGAAATCTGCAAGACTGGAAAGCAGTAGGAATAACGGCCGTATTTATATGCCACAGTAAAGCAAAATGAGAAGGTAGTGCCATCTATCAGCAAAAATATTAACAAAATTAAGAAATTAAGTTAATAGAATTTTAAACATGTAAGGAAGGTTTGGATTGGACTTAAAGTCAGTTCTAAACAAGATAAATTTTTGTGAATTTGAAAGGCTCAAAAAAATCCAATTCAGCAATTGAAGAAGCTTTTTGAATGATTTTTGCATGCCGAAAGTCAAAATTATGATTAAATTTCCAACAGTGATTAGCTATCAAAGATTTGTTAATTTTGCCTTTTCGGACGTAAGATTCACATTCCTTGATATGAACTGATCCAGTTTCCCTTAGAAAGTCCTCCACGAAGGCATCCCTCCCCTTAAGCAGATAGCCCTAGTGTGCTTTACCATAATTAAATACACCTACACCCACCTTGATATGAACTTCAATGCTCTTTTAGTTTGGCAGTTTGTCTCAAACCACACTGAAATGATATGCTATAAATTCCCTAAGAATTAAAGTTAGATATGGAATCTTAAATAGTCAAACCATGGATTTTATTGATATTCGAAAAAATAACATGACAAATTGAACTTCCGAAGAATCCTCGCAATTTTATACCTGACAGAAGAACAAAATGGAAGCACGACGAGATTGTTAATGTTATTTCTAATAGTGGAATGCCTTTGATGGTAAACAAAAAATTTTCTAAAGTCTTTATCAATGACTACGGGAGAAAATCCTTGGTCACTGGCAACTTATCGCAAATAATTGAGTTCATTAGCAAGCAGATGTTCTAAGGTAGAAACTGAGAGTGCAAAATACATAATAAGAAAAAGAAGCCATTTTTGTTTAGTCGGCTGACATGACTTAGCTAAATGTCGTATTACTAATTTTATGCTTCACTTGGCATGTTTCTCATCTACTTTCATTTTTCCTTTCCTGAGAAAGTTCTTTCATTTGCCCACTTGCACCATTTTGGTTTTTGCTTCTCTGTTCCATGTAGTTGCTGGATTCTCTGTTTTTTTAGATGTGGGTAAATTTTTGTTTGTAATTTTTTTGTTTGCATTCTCTTGGTTCATTTTGTCATATTTTACCATCTTGGACTTTCCCAATCCCATTTACTTGTGTGTATTTATTCTTTTTTATTTTTTTCTCCAGTTTTTGTGTTTGTTTCTCTTTTGCATTATGTCAACAGACAACAACTGATTTTGTAAGTTACACCTTAAGTGTGTCTTGAATTAACCGATTTTGTAAGTTACACCTTAAGCCTAGGAAATTCTTGAATTATCTCTATCCCAAATTTATACAAGTCAAATGCAGTCTTAAATCCTCTGTTCACATTTAAAAAATTATGCATAAAAACAAATTGTCACTGCTTCATCATATGATAAGAAACACATGCATACATTTGTCCAAAATTGAATGTGAATTATATTACCTTCAGTTAACAATTTCCAATTCTACTTTAAACTTTTTGTCTTTTGATCATAAATCTTGGTTTAGAACTGATATCACTTGTCAACACTATAAAAAAGTCCTTGTTTCTAAATTTCAAAAGCTTACACCTCAAATGGCTAGTACCTCCCACCTTCATAATCTTCCCAGTGTAAATACGAATCTCGTCATTAATATCTCTAATATCTGGTTGTAATGAAGTTTGCCACCAAAAAATGCTCTTAATAAAATTAGAAAAAAGACACGAAAGCAGTACCTTTAGTGTGGGTAGTAATCACCACCCAAATCTATGATTTTCTGCCAACATTTTGGTAGTTTTTCAAACCCTTTTGGCCCAGAAACTTTCTGGCCATGAGTCCAAAAGCAGATCAACCTCATTTAAGATGTCCTGTGCAGAATGAAAGATAGCACCAAGATGTAGCTGCAGGGGTGAAAAAGGGTAGAAATCCAACGGAGCCATGTCAGGGCTGTATGTTGGGTGTGGCAATAGATCCCATTTGAGTCCATATAGGGTCTAGCCAATGAATGCAGATACGGGTTCTTACGTTATCTTGATGGACCATTACTTTTTTGCACTGAACTCAGTTTGATGTTTTTCCTTGCTAGTACAGTCAAATACCGAAAATCCGCCGACCTGAAATCAACAAACTCCTGAAATCCCTGTTGCCTCTCAAAATATAAACATTCAGTTTAGCTTCCGGAAACCACAATATTGAGTACGAAATATCGAAGAAAAAATACTTACCGAATAATGGCATCATAATTATCAAATAATAATGAGTCATAACAGAAATACTAAATTATTGACATCATGATAAAAGTTTTTTCCCCTCTAATCCGTATCGAGATAAAAAAGCAGACGATTCACTCAACTCTTCTTTCAAGTTCACGATTCAAGTTGTATTTTCTGAGCTTTGTTATTTCACGAGATTATTTAGTGCTGCCCTTTTTTTTTTAATCTGGATATTTTGTGGATAAATTAAGAATATTTTTAATTTCAGCCCTTTTTAAAATACAATTACAGATAAGAAACATATTCATGATTTTACTGCTTGCCATGTTGAAAAACGTAAACACGTTGCATTGACGGTAATGCAAAAAGTGCAAATTCCACAAAAGATAGAGGCAGGTGCTACTCCTCGGTTTATAGCAGAATCATGCAGAATTGCGACACCATTGTGTATGATATACGGAAAAATAAAGAAAAGCTATTAAAAGCTTATAGCAACAGTGATTCTAACACCGCAATCTGAAACCGAAAATCTTTGCATGAGGCGAAATCGGCAAACCTTGATGCTGTGTACATATAATACAATGAATAATATAATCAGTTTATATATGTAATAATAATTTAATGCATATAATAAGTTCAATAACGTATATAATAATTTAATTTAATGTATCTAATACACCTTATTTATTTCGCACTTTTAGTCCGAATATTATGATTTATCTTTTCTGTCCTGAAAGCTGCAAAATCCTAAAATCCACACAACCTCTGGTTCCAAGCTCTGTGGATTTCTGGACTTCTACTGTAGCATCAACATGTAATAGGATCTTGCTATATTCCCTTTTTTTCCCATGTGTAACATGTATATGAGCTAATTTCCCTTTGAAAATTCTCCACGAAAGTGTCCCTCACCTTAGGCAGATAGCCCTTGAGACTTAATCACATAAACCAAACCATATCTTTTGGCCAAATATTTACTTTCCAGATTTTCTCCTTTACTTTTTAGCAATATTCACACTGTAAAAAATTCTTTTGAAGTCGTCGATAAACTTCAAAACTTTTCTCTCCTGCATTCCATTATGTTTTTTTTTTTTTTTTTTTTTTTTTTTTTTTTTTTTTTTAATGTGAAATAACTGTTTACTGATGTTGCAGTTGAAGGAGCACTAAATTGTCTTGAATCTACACTTCGAAAATTTCATTTCACACATACTGAAATTGAAGAGTTAATTTCTCTTAATAGAATTTGAGTTAAACATATTTTATTTTCCAAAATGAATATTACTGTCAAATTGAGGGATTAGCTATGGGTAATTCCCTCAGTTCTGTACTTGCATTTACATGTTTTGAGGCCAAATTATTTTAGGAAATTTCTTTTCATCTCTGGATTCACTATGTAGATGACACTTTCGTGCTTTTTGATAGTAATCAAAAAGATTTATCCCAAATTTTATCTATTACAAATTCGGCCATTCAGTCTTAAAAAAATGTTCTGTTTACTATCAAAGAAGACATTCCGCTATGCTATTTCATATGCTTACAGCTTAATTAAAAAAACTGGCTCATGTCTGTTGACATATGTAGAAGGAGAGCAAACACAAAAAACTGGAGAACAAATAAAAAAAGAATAAATACACAGAAGTAAATATGAAGGTAAGTTGAAAAATAAGTTTCCCATGTTGACTGTGGTCAGAGTTGTGTATGAAAGTCAAAAAATAGAATGAGACATTAAATATATGACATACCTTTATTTTTTACCAAGTACATTGAGACATTTGTCATATCACTTGATAAGCTTCAAAAAGCCCTCCAGGAAAAAATCAGGACTTTGCATATGGAAGAAGCGTTGAACAGCTTGTTTCACTTCAGTATTGCTTCCAAAGCGCCTTCCCCCAAGATTTTTCTTCAAAGCCGGAAACAGATGGAAGTCGCTTGGTGCGAGATCAGGACTGTATGGCGGATGGTGTAGGCGCTCCCAACCAAGAGTTGCAATATGGTTTTGCGTTGCCGTCGCTGAATGTGGTCTGGCATTGTCATCCAACAGCAGAATGCCAGATGTGAGAAGGCCAGGCCGCTTTTTCCGAATCACCTCTTTCAATTTCGACAGGGTGTCACAGTAGCGCGTGACACCCGTTGTTGATGGTTCCAACCTCAAAAAAGTCCAGCAACAAAACTCCTTGGGCGTCCCAGAAAACTGTGAGGAGCACTTTACCTGCAGAAGGAGTTGTGTTGAACTTCTTTCGGACAGGTGATGACGGATGTTTCCATATGCAAAGCCCTGATTTTTTCCTGGAGGGCTTTTTGAAGCTTATCAAACGATATGACAAATGTCTCAATGTACTTGGTACCTATGTGGAAAAATAAAGGTATGTCATATCTTTAATGTCTCATTCTATTTTTTGACTTTCATACACAACTCTGACCACAGTCGACAGGGGAAACTTATTTTTCAACTTACCTACGTACATTTAGGGAAGTCCAAAATGGTAAAATATGACAAAATGAACGAAGAGAGTATGGGGGGTGAAGAAAAATTATAAACAAAAACTTACCAAAAATCCAAAAAGAAGACAATCCAGCAACCACATGTTAAAGAGAAGCAAAAATCAAAATATCACAAGTGGGCTAATTAAAGAAACTGAAAGAACTTTTTTGAAAATGCTGGTTGATAGCAAAAATGAAAGTAGAAGAGAAACACATCAAGTGTAACATAAATTTAGTAACACAACATTTTGCTAAGTCATGTCATCTGGCTAAGCAAAAAATTGCTTCTTTTTACTACTATGTATTTTGTGCTGTCAAAATTTGTTTCTCAGAATGTCTGCTTTCTAGTAAACTCAATTAGAGATCAGTTGCCATTGACCGAGGATTTTCTCCCATGGGCATTGATAAAGCCTGTAAACAATTTTCAGCATACCAGACATTGCACTGTTAGAAATACTATTAATAATTTTGTTATGCATCCAATTTTATTCTTCTGTACGGATCCTTCAGGAAGTTCAATTTTCATGTCATTATCTCACCTATCAATCGATCTGCCTATCATCTCAATAAAATCCATGGATCAACTCTTAAAAATTCCATATCTAACTTTAATTCTTGGGGAATTTATAGTATATTATGTCAGTGGTTTGAGATACATTGACCAAACTAAAAGGGCGTTGAAGTTTTGTATCAAGGAACACGAATTTTATGTCCAAAAAGACGAAATTAGCAAGTCTTTGATAAGTAATTGTTGTTGGAAATTTAATCATAATTTTGACTAAGGTCTGCAAAAATCAATCGAAAAGCTTTATCAACTGCTGAATTGATTTTTTTTAAAACTTTTTTACATTCACAAAGATTTATCTTGTTTAGTTACTAATTTTAAGTCTAGTCCAGTCCAGTTCTTCTTAACATATAATTCAAAAGGTTAATAGCATTTTTAACCCTTTGATGCGCACAATATTATTTTTATAATTTTTCTAACTAAAAACTAGAAATTGAATATTATGATCCTAGAGACAAATAATGTATGAATTAAAAAAATATACTCTTGCCCATTGTTCTGTGAGTGGTGGTCGTACTGTGAAATCACCGCTCGTCTAGGACTTTGAAACTTACCGAGGTAAGTAGGAAAACAAAAACTTGTCTTTCTCCGTGCGTGTTTCCAATAAATGACGAATTTAAAAAATAATGCATGTAGGAATTGCATAATATATATATTTTTTACATTATTTTACAAAGTAAATCATCAGAAAAAATTAAAAAAATAAGCATTTATGTAATTTTTCTATACCAGTGAAAGTACCTATATAATGACGTTTGGCTACATGGATTAAAAAACTCAGTAAAATGAGAATTAAAAAAAGACTCGCTGTTTTTTTTAATTTCAAAGAAAAAATATTTTTTGTGACACTGTTCAAAGCATGTTTTGTCTTTTTGGTACATGCATGCCCACATTGTACGTTTCGCCACATGTATCTTCTTCTATGAGGTTTCTTCCTTGTGCTACAAAATGTACACTGATTGGATCTAAATTACACTGGTATTTTTCCAGCGTTATTTAGTTTCTTTTCATCTGGTACATGAAATTTGTGGCTTTTTCATGGGGAGCTTGGTCTTTTTGGCTTTGATACGGATCATTCGTTTCCCAATGATACTTATTTTATTCGTATTTCGTCCCAAAATATTCACAAAATATTTTTTATTTAAATAAAACTTACACGATTTCTATTTTTAATTACAGCAAAGTATATTTACATTAAATTTAAACCACAGGAAATAATTTATAAAATCACAATACTAGCTTGAAGATCACAACACTAGCTTGAGGAGCAAGTGTGTTGAGGTCAGAGAAAAGTCTCTGAAAAAGAAAGACCTTTTTTACTGGGCATCTGCATGTATTGTTTAGTAATAAAATAACTCTGTGGTTTCAAAACCCCTTATCTATACCCAGGTAAAAATAAACATTCCTATTTGAGAAACAAGCAAACGCCATTGTAAAGAGCAGTGGTTTCAAGGCTCGAACACCGAGCCTCTAGAGCATTGTGACACAATGCTCTAGAGGTGCAGTGGTCGTGCCCTGAAACCACAAAGCAAATGCCATACATATAGAAGGTTTTTTTATATATGCAGTTTAATTATTGCTATTTTTTATTGTTTATGATAGAAATCATGATGCACGATGAATAACTTTTGAAATTTAAAGTTGTTTATATTAATAAAAGGAAGTTATTTTATCTCATTGAAAATGAATTTTAAAAGGCATTCAATTTGAAGTACTAATACCTAAAACATGTATGTTTCTGCAGTCATTTTGTGTTATTTAGAGGTAAAAGATCAGTAATCAAATGATTTTCACTCAAAAATTTCGAAAGAAAGAGGAGAAAAAAATTTGAAAATTGGTGGTTTCAAGGTGCGACTACCGTGCGTCAAAGGGTTAACATGATTTTTTAATTTCGTTAATATTTTTGCTGATAGGTTTTGCCTTCTGGTATCACTTTAGAGTAGTATATAATATGACTGTTATGCTCACTGCTTTCCAGTCTTGCAAATGTCTTTCCTCCTGTTGAAGAGGGGACCTGAATCTGTTTGCCCTTGAAATCGATTGCAATCGTGACTTAAATCTATGCCAGACTGAAGGTTGTTGTTGAAGGAAGTTACTAATTTGTTGTGTTATTAATTTTATGTTTCACTGAGCATGTTTCTCTTCCGCTTTTATTTTTGACACCACTATATATTCGTGTTTAAAAAAAAATTATGATGTGTGTTGAAAATTTTAGAACTTTATCTGGTACAAAATTTAATAAATAAATTTAATTGAATAAAAATACCACTTTCAGGTAATTTTAACTCTTCTCGAAGTAAAAGCATTTAAATTAGCAACAATTGGTTGTCCATTTGCCTCATTTAGTATATCATAAACTGTATACTTTTTGTGTATTTATTAGGTTTGTTATTAATTTATATAGTTTGATTAAATGCTTCTGTAACTGATAGAAAATATGGTATGTAAGTCGGGAGATTTAAAAGTCCAGATCAGCGATTCTCAGCCGGTAATATGTGTACTACTAATTATACAGAAGAGAAAAATAGCTGGTACACAAAGAAAGAAAGTATTTTTAACTGTTAAATAAAATTTTAAAAAAAACCAACATCTTGTTTAATTTTTTCGCTCTGTCGTAAATTTATGCGATTCGAGCTTTGTTCAAGGTCAATAGCCTCTCCTTGACTTTAGCTAAATAATTCATTTTTGTTTTCACAAATATTCTTTTACCCATGTAGACATAACAAAATTTGTCATAAATGATGTTTTAAAAAGGAGTAATAGAAATTGATGTTGTATTTTAATAGTAAATAAAAATATGTGGTACTTAAGGAAAATCTGGTCAATCACAAGAGACGACGCCAATAGCGCCAAACAACAAGCAAAAAAAAAAAAAAAAAATTACTAAATACAAGAAAAAACATTCTGATCTTATTTTTATTTCAAATTTATTGTATTATTTATTTATATTTAATTTTCCATTAAAAATTTCCATTATTTTTTCTTTATTATTGCTTCTCAGTTTTTAACTAAGGCACCATTTTGTGGCCATTAAGAGATTTTCCTTTGAGGCCGGTAATATTCCATAACTTTGAAAATATTCAACAGCATGCTCTTCTGTAGTAGGCAGGTCTCAAATTTCAATTTTTTTGTTTTTCGAAAATGCGTGATAGATGGAAAAAAAGGAGTCTTTACTCAAGAATAATAACTAACATATGTAATTAAGATTGCATCAAACCCAGCATGTTTGAAGAAGACTTTTGCATTTTTGATGAAAAATCGCGTAGTTTGGCCTCTTTTCTTTAATAGGCAAAAATGGTCGACGGGATTTTCCGTAACTACCAAATAAGTTTCCGTAAAAAGTTAATAGTCTCTCATTAATTCTTTTAGAGTTGATCCATTTATTAGGATATCTGCACTTTATATGGCCACTGTCTCGGGGGGCTCATATTGCTTTATTTTCAATTAGAATAATTTTGTTGTGTGTCAATTTGCTGTCTATAACAGCAGGTATTTTGTATCTTGTTGCTTTGTATTCTTTACTTTTGTATGCGATTTGTGAATGTCGTTGTCTGTTTTTGAAGAACTCATAATATATTTTGTATTTAAATATTTGTGAAAAAATAGTAAAACAAACCTAGATTTTTTTGCAAAACGGAAAAATGGCTAGGATTGACTAAGCAGAAAAGTGATGGTTCGCAGATGATGGATCTAGAACAATCTACTAGCACTAAGAATGTTCAAAAGAAATATTTTTTACAGAAAATATAATAAAAGTTATTTATAATTTGGGTTTATTTGAAATGGAGATGAAATGGACCCTCAACCGCAATGTCTTGTTTGTGGTGTACTGTTATCTAATCAAAGTATGAAATCATCATTTTTTAAAAGACATCTTGAATCTGACCATTCCAATTCAAAGGATAAATCTGACGAATATTTTAAGAGGAAGTTATCGGAGTTCAAAAATAGTAAACAAGCAATAAAAGATTTTGTTACTTCAAGTAAAAAAGTTTTGGAAGCTAGTTACCGAGTAAGCATAAGAATGGCCAAGACAAGGCAGGCTCACATTATTGGAGAAAACTTATATTTTCTGCAGTTAAAGATATTGTTTTAACATTATTAAATGAAAAAGCAGTTAATGAACTTAATAATATTCCATTATCAAATGATACAATAAATTGATGAATTCATTAAATACCAAATTCTATAAAAGAGACACTGATTCAAAAAATAAAATATAGTGAGTATTTCACATTGCACATTGGTTAAAAGTACTGATATAACAAACTTTGTTCAATTATTAGTTTACATACGTTTTGAAGAAGATAAACAAATTGCCGAAGAGTATTTATTTTGTTAATCTGTTCAAGATAGAGCAACTGCAAATTAAATTTTCAAAGTATTTGACAATTTTATGTCTGAGAATGATATTCCTTGGAATAAGTGCATTGCAGTTTGCAGTGACATAACTCGCGCTTTAAGAAGAAAACATTATAGTGTTATTTCTCAAATAAAGTCACACCTGAAACTAAATTTACTTACTGCTCCATTCATAGTGAAGCTTTAATAATCAAAATAATCACTGAAAACCCAAAAGCCATTTTAAATCAAGCTGTGAAAATTGTTAATTTTATTAAAACCTGAGCTTTAAATTCAAGAATATTTATGATTATATGTGAAGAGATGGGCATTGAACATGAAATGCTTCTGTTACATTCTCAAGTAAGGCGGTTATTCAGAGGCAAAGTTTTAAACAGTCTTCTTGAACTTTGATTAGAAATTCAGATTTTTCTCTGTGGATTCAAATTTGAATTGCAAAAATGTTTATTTAGTGAATTATGGTTGGCACATTTAGCATATTTAGCTGGTATTTTTGGAAAGTTAAATGAATTAAATTTTATATTACAAGGACAAAGTTTTCATTTGTTTACCATTGGAGATAAGATAAATGCAATGATAAAGAAACTTGAGCTAATAATCAAAGATTTCGATAATAATATTTTAAGCTTTTTACCTCTTGTAGAAAGTTTTCTAAACAAAATAATTTGAAAATCAAAAAAGAATTAGCATCCGAAATTAAAAATCATTGTCTTTCATTGACAAATAGTTTCACTATGTATTTTCCCAAGAATTCTGAAAAATAAAATTGGATTAGAAAACCATTTTGTTTAAATGTACCTAAAATTTTATCTTGTGAAGAAAAAAAGGAAAAAATGATAGAAATTTCCTGTGATCGTCTGACTGAAGATTTTGAAAACACATTTGTTAATTTTTGCTGAACCGAAAAAAAGAATTTAAATACATTTCAAAATCTTTTTGCACAACCTATTTATGTGTAGAAGTATTTTCTTCGATGTCATATTTGAAAAATAAGTGCAGAACAAAATTAAAATGGAATCCAAATTTATGGTTAAAATTGAATGAAATAAGACCAGACATAAAGAAATGGACCTCTATCAAACAGACCCAAATTTCGCACTTAATTTTAGAATTAAAGTATTATAACTTAAATTTTGATAATTAAAATGGTAACCAATTTTTAATCTAATATTTTTTATGTGTCCACATTTAACACAAATAGTCAGTAGGTTGTGCAAATGGCATTTTTTAAATATTTTTATTGAGAAATTGAAAAATTATCATTGTAAAACGTAGTGGTGGTACTAAAGTTTTTTAATATTAGTCCAAGTTTGAGAACCACTGGTCAAGAGCATTAAAAATTATTGCTAAGAAAATAAGTTAATGCAATGCAAGGTAGAATTGCTGAAAATTTAATGAGCTGTGAATGAACAATATATTGAATTTCTAATTCAGAGTCAGTAGATTGTCTGCTAACATCTAGCATCATTTGTTATGTACTGTGAATCACAGTGAAACTGCCACTTCTGTAAATTCTAAATCTTGTCTTCAAATTGGATAGATAATAAATCTTCAAAAAAGATGGACAAAATTTTTGCAGTTTTTTGACTTCAGAGATTCTTCATGCTCCTAAATATGATGTCAATGAACCCAATAGGCTTTTAGAAGGTAGCCAGTAATTATCAGGTTGTCCGGAAAATAATGCAGGTTTTTGCAATTGTTTATCTTTCCTGTACATTTTTAGCAATAAAAATATTTTGAATTATATTGGTTTGTATATAATTTTGAAGCTCTACTTTCCCTCTATATTTGTATAATAATCATTTTGTTCCAAAATTATTTTAAAAAATATTTACAGTCAAAAGTCTTTAATCCGGACTCGTTGGGACTTCGGCGATTCTGGATTATCAGTTTTTCTGGATTATAGATCATCAGTTTAAATCTGGTAAGATGGCATGCAAAAATTATAAAATTAAAAATATGAAACCGTAATTTATGAAATAAAGAGCAATTATGATCTAAAGGTTATCAAAATTTACAAAAAAAAAAAAAAAAAAAAAAAAAGCTTAATATTTATTTGTTTACTTTATTAAACATTTCTTTCAATGCGTGCATGCGTTAAGCATGCATTAGGCATAGTCAAAATTAGAAAATTGCAACCAGAAAACCATTTGATGTGTATTCGTGATATTTATACTGATGAGGAATTTGATATAAATCATATCAAAGACGGAGTACATCGAGATGAATTACTACATAGTGAGTAATTATAAGCCGAATAAAATAAAACCATCTGCCCTGAAGATGAGATAGTGCTGACAGATCAACTTCCAATTCATTGCGCGCCGCGACGTTTCCTCCCCCCCCCCCCCGCAGAGCAGCGGGAAATTAATAAACAGATTTCGGAATGGTTACAGAAACAAAGGATATGCCTTTATCCATTTTTTGCAGCAATTCCACTTTTTGTTTGATGGACATCGAAACATGCTTTTGCTTTGTAGATCCTTTGGCAGCTCCAGAGTCAGAAATTCTTTTTGACATAATCGAAAGTTCAAGCTTACTTTTATAAAATTGCTCTAACAGTCTGCAAAAAGTAATAAGCCAGATCCAATTAGAAGATTAAGGAATACCGCAATCTGCAACATTAACTGAAATAGATAATTAGATAATTTTAGCTTAGCTTATACTGTCCGTTATACATTAAACATGCATGCGTAAATGCATATGTGCATGTGCAGAAAGTTTGTAGCTTTGAGACCTGGATTATAGATCATTCGGATTATGGCGTCCAGATTAAAGACTTTTGACTGTACTAGGTGTTTTTGTTTAGATGTCAAAACGGTATTTTCGGTAAATTTACTTTTATGAGTACGAGCTAGACCACAGCATGGCACAAACGACTCGAAATATCAACAAAGTATGGGGCGAGAAAAGTGTTAATGAATCTACAGTTCAACGGTGGTATCAAAAGTTTCGTCATGGAGAATTTGACTTGGAAGGTCAAGAGCATCATGGACGCTCTTCAGTTGTTGATGACGACAATTTGAAAACTTCAGTTGAAACAGACCCATGCACAGCTGTTCGAGAGCTCGCGGAGGAGCTTGGCGTAAGCAAAACAATGATTTCTGATCACTTGAATTGTATAGGAAAGTCAAAGAAGCTCGATAAGTGGGTGACCCATGAATTGAAACGAAAATTTAAAAAAATCGCGGTTTTAAAGTGTCGTCTGCTCTTCTCCTCCGCAACAAAAACAACCTTTTTCTTGATCAAATTGTTATGTGCGATGAAAAGTGGATTCTCTATAACAACTGGTGAAATTCGGCTCAGTGGTTGGACCACGGTCAGACACCATAACACTTTCCAAAGCCAAATTTGTACCAAAAGTAAACCATGGTGACTGTTTGTTGGTCTGCGGCCAGTCTCATCCACCACAGCTTCCTAAATCTGGGCAAAATGATTACGGCAGATAAGTATTGTCAGCAAATAAACGAAATGCAACGCATGTGCCCGGCATTGGTCAACAGAAAGGGGCCAGTTCTTCTCCATGACAATGCTCGGCCACACGTTGTGCAGCTGACCCTACAAAAATTTAACAAATTGGGATACGAGACTCCCCTCTTCCCCCATATTTGCCTGACTTCTCACTGACCGATTACCACTTTTTCAAATGTTTGGATAACATTCTGCAGAAGAAATGCTTCAGAAACTAAGACGAGGTCAAAAATGCCTCTGACAACTTTATCGCGTCCAGAACTCCAGAATTTTATTCTACCGGCATAAATAAACTTATATCTTGTTGGCAAAAATGCATTTATTCAGCTGGTGCTTATTTTGATTAATAAAATTGTTTTTGAGTTGAGTTAAGATATAGGTTAAAAACCTTCATTATTTTCCGGAACAACCTAATAGAAGGCTGTTCCCTTTTAATATTCATAAAATAATTTGTAATGTCAACATAAAACAATATTTTCTAGCATATTTTCAGTTCTATATATAATTTTGTAACAGGTTTTCTCTTCAAATGGTGAGCAAATTTACATTTCATATAATGCATTTTAAGGAAGAGATACTTTGTAAACTTTAAGGGGGGGGGGAAACTAACTTCTGGTTTTTTTTTTTTTTTTTTTTACTGTTATTTATATATTTTACTACTTGTTAAAATCTGAAGTGCAGGCATTTATTTCCCTTATATAAGCATTAATTTCATCACTTTTAAGTTTAGAATAACTGCTGTTTTCATATAGCTGTTTATGAGATATTCATTAGTGGTTTATCAAATTTAAGTTTCTAGCATAAAATAAACTCATTTCCTTTTCTATCAAATAAAAGTATTAATTGAAATTTTTCTCATAATCATGACAGTGCGATATATGTGCAATGGATATTGCTAGTGAGGAAGAGCTTATTCAAGTTCCTTGCCTGCATCAGTTTTGTAAACAGTGCTGGAAAGTGTAAGCATAACATCTGTCATATGTTCTTTGGTATTTCTTGCAATGTACTGTGAAATTATATTCCATTAACACATTAGTTCTTTAAAATACTTTATTTATTTTAATGTATGATAATATATGTATGTGAAATGTTACTTAATTTTAATGTATATTTCATAATTTTATATAGTTATAAATATTTATCAGGATGAAAATAATCATAGTTATCTATCAGTATTTTTAGAAGAATTTTATAACAACAATATAATAATAAAAATAAAAATTATTTGTTTTTAGTGATTTTAGGAATTTAAACATCTAATTTTGAAAATTGCTGTCAAAATTAACAGATAATTCTTCCGTTGTTTATTAATTTTGAACCCGGCAATCAAAATATCTACCCTTTTGTTGGAATAAAGAGGGCAAATTATGTGTAAGAGTAGAGATAAGTCTGTGGCTATACCTGAAGTATAAAATGATCATTTTCTTTGATTCTGTACTAAATCATTTATTTAAATCATGTGTTAGATCAATTTAAAAGTTATATCATATTTGTCTGCATAGATTGTAACTTGTATGTCATAAGAAAAAATAACTTTATTTGCCAAAATGCCATTCATCACAGTCCACAGTATATTGCCAGTGTTTTTGTGGCAAAAAAATATCCCAGTGATAAAACTCTGGTTTTTAGATGAAAAATACCTTGAAACCTTGGTAATTAATGCCTGTCACATGTTTTGATTATCAGAAAGCATAGCATTGCATTTATTAGAACAAAAAAGAAGGTGATTTAAAACCTTGCTGTTCATTATTTAAAGTCTTTTAAAGTGTGATAGGCCTCGCTTCATTTTGTTTTGAAAATGCTCCCTGCTGATTACTTACCTGTACTAGCTGTTGCAGTAATCTGGTGTGTCATCTACAGTAGACCATGGTATGAAGAATTTATTAATTTCAGGGAAGAATGGGGTTAGCCTGTTATTTAGCTATTAAGTAATTAGTTTTAATTTATAAACATGAAAAATTACTTTTATTCAAGGTTTGGTATTTATTAATATTTCTCTACTTTTCGTTATTTAACTTATAAAACATGATAAAAAAATAATCTAGATAAATGTATATATGTATTTTTCAAGATTTGGAACAGAAGGGTGAGGGAAGGATCTTCTAAGCAATGATAAAAGGGAGCATACTGGATTAGTGGTTTGACACGTGAAATATTATAATACATTGTCTATAGGAAAGAGTGCTTTTATGAAGGCTTTGTAAAGGAATTTGGCTTTTCTTTTGATAATTGTTGATAATGTTAAAGGTTGTTTTTTATAGGGAATCAGTTTTTGTTTAATAGATGGCATTTAATCAAGCAGTCAGATGTAAATTTTAGGATAGCACATATTGCAATTGCAAGGCACACCAGAGTTCGTATGAGATGGACTTCCCATTTTAGGTATACACCTCTGTAGCTAACAGTCTAGTTCAGCGGTTCTCAGCCTTTTGACTAATGCGTACCATCTAAACTGAAAAACTTTAGTACCACCACCACATTTTACAATGATTATTTTTCAATTTCTCAACAGAAATATAAATATATATATTGCCATTTTCACAACTTATTGGCTATTTGTATTAAATGTGCACACATAAAAAATATTAGATTAAAAATTGGTTACCATTTTAATTATCGAAATTTAAGTTATAATACTTTAATTCTGAAATTTAGTGTGAAATTTGGGCCTCTTTAAGAGAGATCAATTTCTTTATGTCTGGTCTTATTTATCACAGGAAACTTCTATCGGTTTTTCTTTTTCTCTCCGAGATTTTTTAATGTAATAGTTAAAAATACTTTGTTTCTTTGCGTACGACCGGTTGAGAACCGCTGGTCTAGTTCATTAATTGTTGCTGGACACTAATTAGAAATGATATATTTTAATCTTTTTTTCACCTCTGCCATTGCACGGTGCTTGTTATATTCAGTTCTTTGGTTGAGAGTAGTGATTTGCAGGTTAGATAAGGGTTGGTTGCAATTAGCCATAATAATATGTTAGTAATTTATTGCCTAGATATGATTGATCTTCAGATATTTAATTTTCTTCATAAAATTTTATAAATCAGAATTCTCTTTTTGTTTTGTTTTTAATGCACATTAGTTGTAATGTGAAACGCATGTTGTTATTTTATAACTGTAAAATAAATTAGCATTTTCTAGCATTTTTTAATATGCCATTCTCAAACTTTCTAGCTGCTGCTTTTGTACATTCTCATTAGTATCAAAGTTGTATTCATGTAATAATAAAAACTTTAATTTAAAATTTATATTTATAATATTTTAAATGAGTGATTTAGCATCAATTAGAAAGTGCTGTAGTTTCAAAATCTGTGGGAGACAGATTCTGAACTTTAGCAGATAATGAAAGATCCTGTCTTTTCAGTACATGAGTTCACAAACTGAGACCATTAGAAGTATTTTGCTTTTAGATGTGGTCTGAAAATGTCTATTTTGGTCCAAATGAAAATGATGAACTAGTATATGATGGGAAGTCATACTCCTGCTATGTTATTGCATTTGGGATACTAAATGAAATAAAAGATATTTTGAAAGTCTTCTAAGATCATTATGAAGACATTATTTTAGGCAAAGGTGTGTTATTTTAGAAATGTCTTTAGAGGAGTCTTTCCAAAATTTTGGACTATTACAATACATTGAGTTACTTTATCTTACATTACACTACTATGCATTTATTGTTCATGCAGATAGCAAGTATTGCCACTGCAGAAAACATAAGATCTTTAACTTTCACTTGCTTCACAGGTAGCCTTTTTATCTTTCATATTTAATCACCTCATAACAGGCAGTGATTAAAAGCAATATCTACAATTATTAATAATTTAAATCCTTATTTTATATTTTAATAGCACAGTAGAACTCCAATTATCCTAATCAATTGGGACCCAACCCCATTCGGATAATCAAAAATTCGGATAATTTCGATTTTTTCCGAGGAAAGGTACACTTTAATTAATTACTGTATGTTGAAACTGGAAGGGAAAAACGTAGTTTATTTAATTAAAAGGCAACACTTTTACGTACATGTTACATAGTGTACGGAACAGTACTTACGAGTGCTGAAAGTCATTGCTTGCTGAACATCTCAATCAAAGTAAGCTGTTTGTCTTCATCTGTTTTGGGACAGCCAAGTTGTGCATCTGCTTGGCAATGAGAAGTTGCATGTGGTCTTGCTCAGGATGATGCTCCATCCACTTCAGTGCAATTTCAAGGCCGGCAAACTAGAAATAAACTTTCGCTTCAGTAGTTGATGGTCCCATGACTTTCCATGACTTCAACTTTGACATTGAGCTCATCTTCTTCCTCGACACTGTATTCTCTCACACTTTTACTAAGTTCATCATCATTTAGAATTTGAAACCTAGGGTCTGACAAACCACACACCATCCATTTTGCTGTATTCACAGCACTAACTTCTGAACATCCAAGAAGTTTCAAAAGAATATTTCATACTTCCTCAAGTGACATGTCATCCTCATCTTCTCCTGTCTTTTCCCTTTCCATTTCTTGAGCTTCTTTTCCCCTTGTCCTTCTCTTCTTTAGTTGATATGTCTTTCAACTTGTTCTACGCATGTCTTAATGTGACTGCCTTAATCAGCTCAAAGCTTCTGCCTTTTGTAAGTGCAATCTTTCAATTTTTAAAAAATTTTTTTTATTTTATTTTATTTTTATTTATTTATTTATTTATTTTTTGTGTGGTTAGCCATCACATTTATTACATCTTCGTGTCTACCAAAAATTGCCTTCTGTAATGGTGTTTCATGATTTGATAACAGACTGGTTCATTGGTTGCAACAAGCCTGTGACATTTGGCGGTAAAATGATTGTTTTATTGTTGTGAGCTGGCCATTCTCTCTTTCCAGCAATTCTCCTGTAGGCTGAGGTGGTGTATTATCAACAATCAAAAGCACTTTACCGCCTTCTTTTCCAAGAGATTTTTGGTGCTTTTTCACTTCAGGGATGAAAATTTCGTCGTACTACTTGGTAGACAATGCTGCAGTCATCTAAGGCTTGGGTTGGTTTTTGTAAAAGAGAGGAAGCTTCTTCACATTTTTAAATGCTTTTGACTTTCCTATCAACAGAAGGGGTATTTTATGGCTTCCTGTAGAGTTCACACAGGTAAGCACAGTAACACGGTCTTTACTGACTTTTATGTCCTAAAGCACTACACTCCCTTTTAGATGCTAAAGTGATTTTAGGAAGAGCTATCCAAACAAGACCAGCTTCATCAACAGTGTACAAAAACTCGATTGTAGGAGTCTGCTACAATTTAAAAATTTTCACTAAAATTTTCTGCAGCTGATAACGTATGGCCACTTAAATCTAATTCGCGGACACCATACCTGTACTTAAAATTTCTTTGCTTTAAAGGAGGAACAACCAAGTTTACGAGCTAAGATCCTAGATTTTTCATAAAGAATTGGACCCTAAATAGGGTTTCCCATAGAACTATGCTGCAAAAACCACTTGAAAACGACATCTTCTAAATTTCGCCTTCATTGATTTTCTTGAAGAACTTCCATTTTCGTTTTCAAGCAGTGACACAACGTTTAAAAGTGTAGGTTTGCTCTTTTAATGTCTGAAATCATCGATTGTCTAACACCTTACATCTCATCCAACTGTTCACCGTTATCTCATTGCTCTATAATTTTTAGTTTATACATTAACGATTACACAACAGATTTTTCCTTTAGTAGCCATGGTGAGTGACGAAATGCACTCGTAAACAAAGCAATGTACTGACGTGAAAGAGTACTATCATGGTACTGTAGCAAGTCAACGACACACCGACTGAGTAGTAATCAAAATGAAGAGTAGGTGATAGACGACAGTACTGTAGCCAATAATAGAAGTACACTATGAGACTGTGACTTATCATCCCAATAATGGTTGCGCTGTGCCTACGCTTAGCTTCACGGAGGGAAGGACAATAGCACACACAGATAAAATCATTATTTTGTGAATCGCAGAACGTTTCCGTCTTTTAAATTCTGAAAGTGATTCTGATAGTCAGAGTTTGGATAATTGGAGTTGTACTGTATAACTATTTGATATAATTTGAAATCCATATAAGGTATAATGCATGCCACTGATAACTTTTAGGATTGTTTACAGCATTGTTGTACTTAAAACATATTTCTGATATCATGAGTTATGTACCTTTGAACAGAATCATCATGATTTTTATTAAGTCAGGAATTTTTATGTAATAAGTCCTCGACCTCCTTTATGGAATGTGTTATATCAACATTGAAAATAGTTTTTTAGAAATTTTTGGAGTATTAGATCATATTGTATCATTTGGAAAAGGCTAAAAATTTGTACGAAGAACTGAAAATATAATAATATTTGTTTCCATGGTGAAATGAATAAATTTAATAATAATATTTAAAAATGCTGAAATATACCAAGAAAGAAGATAGGACATATATTTTTATGTTGAATGACAGATCTTCAGGTTATTAGCTGTATGTATAGATGTATGCAGATATTTTATAATAAAGTGGCCATAAGTGATAAGTTTGTAGATTAGTCTAAACAGAATAAAAGGAATTGTATATAAACAAGTATCTGATTCTCAGTGGATTTTAAGTAGAGCCATGAGGATTTTAAATTTACATTGGCCAACAAAGGAAAAGAGTACAGTCAATGAAAACAGTGAAACAATATTTAATTATCTAAAAGAACATGATTAGTGAATTACTTACAACAGGGTTGCCACGCTACCGGGAGAACCGGGAAAAGTCAGGGAATTCGAAAATTGACCAAAAAATTCAGGGAATTTAAGTATTTTTGTCAAAATCTGGAAAAGTCAGGGAAGTTCATACAATGATCCCGCCAAAAAAGCGATTTTTGCGCCGACGTCGGAAGAGATAACTTTTTTGGCGAATTGCCTATCACGTGAGTGTCTGCTGGCATAGAGCCAATTTTCGCAGCTCCAATTTGATTGCCTTTTAGAAAGGCAAAGCAACTTTCCCGCAACTTTTGGTTTCCAGTATTCTCGAGAATCGCATGTGCAGTGGCACGAACTAAAGAAAGTACCTGTTCTCGTATGAAACAAAATGGGTTTAATCTTAGTATACGGTACCATGGAGGTTAGAATCAAAGAATATGTATTGTAAAGAAGGAAAACCTCTCTGCAACAGACGTGGCTCCGTTCCATCATAGAGGGAAACAGCTGTGCATGCGTGATATATCTGCCGCCAAAGCTGGAAACCGGTGTCGAAGTTCGAAGGTCACGTTATCAAGAGTTCATTAAATGAATATCCTTTAAAATTTCTTCAACCACTTGCGCTAAAAAGACGTGCCACGCACGTCGAGATGTTTTTGTCTCAAACTGCGAGCGACGTGAACACCACGTCGATAAGCATTTATCGCAAAAATGAAAATAACATGGTGCACACGTCGCCTAACAACGAGATTGTTTATTTCTCGAGTTACAGCTCTGGATTGCACTCGCAAATGCGGAGCGGCGTAAATGAGACACTTTACCACTTGCTATATTGTAGCGCACGGCACCGCAACCGTGAAGTTTAGTCTTAGCGCAAGTAGTTAAACTCTAAATTAAAAGAAAATATTTTTTGGCGCAAGTAAATTAATTCATAGGTTAGTAATTTTCAGGGGGGGGGAACTACGAAAATCCGTTTTTAAAATTATTGCGAAAAATCCAAGAAGAAACGTCCTTTGATAAAACGTTTCTTCTTGGATTTTTCGCAATAATTTAAAAACAGATTTTCGTAGCTTTCTTTTTGTCAAAGAACGTTTCTTCTTAACACGTTTCTCAATTTCCGGTACACATCGCGGAGAGGGAAATTCTGGCCGCCAGGTTCCGTCGCCAAATCCCTTGGCAAATTTTCCCTCCGCATTCTAGCGGCGTAATAGCATTTTACTTGTATGGAAAATTTTTTTCTTTACATAGACCAAAGAATTACAGATTCTTTGCATAGACGTTTTTTGGTTAAAATAATCTCCATGTATGGATTTGGCGACATGATGATGCGCAGTAAACGGGTCATTTTGGTCTTGGCGACAATTTTCAAAATCGTGCCAAAGCCTTACCGTATACTAGAATTTTACCGCAAAATCTTTTTAAACTTTTCTTTTTAATAAATACCTTGCCATTTTGCAGTAAAATAAAAAATAGTAATCTGTCATCTAGGCTAACCATGTAATATAACTATATTCGCTAAAATATCGTTGATTATTCTAATTCAATTTTTAAGTAATTATCTTTATTTTTATGTTATTCGTATAATTTAATGACGCTTCTCTAAATTTATTAATTATTAGTAAATAATATTTCTAAATTTCAGGAAATTTTCTCTGGCATAATCTTGAAATTAATTCTAGCAGTATGATGACATACCATCACGAAATTTAATGCACATATTTTTTTCTTATGTATGCTGCGAACTAAATATAAAATACCTCAATTTATTAAAATAGATTTCTTTGTTTCATTTAGCTGCAGAATGTCTGCAAAAAAAGCCTTATTTTATTCCAGATTGGGAAGATTCTAATCTCAATCTTCAATGGAGAAAACAACAACTATTATAATTATATTTGTGTTTTCAAGTGTTAAGGTGCTTTTTAAGAACATACCTCACACAAATTAAATTTACCTAAAATCTAACCTAACTATTTAGCATTGCGTTGTGATTTATAAGGACCGGATTAGCCTCGTGTTGAACTGGTGATGATCATGAGTAATAATTAAATAAAACATACATTTGTTATCCAATGTATATATCTTAAATTTTATTAAGTTTCTTAAGTGGTTTCTTAAGTTATCTTAAATTTTATTAAATTTAATAAACAAAATTATCAAACAAAGTATACCAAGAATAATTAAGAATAAATTTCCTCTGGGATTTATTGAATAATTAAGTGAATTTGCTACACAATACAAGTAATACCATAATTTACCTCTTAGCATAGCCAACGTACATTACGCGGATAGACTGGAATTTTCTTGAAACGCACCTGAAAAACCTGGAAAAGTCAGGGAATTTCATTCTCCTGTTTGAGTGGCAACCCTGTTACAAATTATAATGCATTCATTTGCGGCAAAATATCACTTTATTAATGTAAAAATATGGGAAATTAATTTACCTTTAGGATTTACTCGTTGATGGAATTCCAAACTCAAGTAGGATTTTTTTTTCCCAGCTATACATATTGGTTTTAATATAGATACTAGCTACTCATTCAAGATGGAAGTTACTCATTCATAGAATTCCAAATTTAAGTAGGATTTATTTTTCCAGATATACATATTGGTCTTAATATAGATAAAAGTCCTGTAAAATTAGTATGTACCATTTGTATGTGTGTTAAAGTTACATTGTAGTTCTTTAGGAGCTAGTTGTAATCTTCAGAATATCAGTCAGTTTCAGAATGTCTTTCTTTTGATTCAAATCTTATTCACTGCCAAGTTAAAATAGCATGGGAACATCATTACAGTAGCATATAATGTGTTAGAGGCATTAAAATATATATTCTTATATTGTATTTTGAAATAAAATGCAATTAGCATGTTGTTAAATAGATATGTTTGAATGATCATTGCTGTAGAAAGGATGTTGGCATTCTGTGTGCATGTTTTGCACATCATTAATTTTAAATGTAACAGATAAGTAAATTTCTCTTAACAATTTCTTTCTTGTGCAATCTTCATTGTTGTCCTTGGGTTGTGGTAGATTTTGATCTATCAACCACTGAAAAAACAAACTCCATTCTAATCTAACAAAATGGATTATTATTGAAATTATGTACCAAGTATTTATGTAGCTTAGCATTTAATCAGAGCATCATTTATTACATACACAGGGCCAGCACTAGACATTTTAATTCCTGGTGCAATATCCATGGCTTGTAAATTACGTCACTTAGTGTCTGCCTAAATTCTAAAAATTTTGCCACCCATAAATCCTGCTGCCTGATGTAGCCACACAGGTTGCATTGCCTCTAGTGTTGGCCCTGTACATACATTACCTTCTTAAAATACAGTTCAAAGAAAAGTTCTCAAATTCTTAGTTTGTGAGCTGGGACTGTAAGTTATAATGGAAAGTTTTGCTGTTTGCTGCCTGTAATATGTGAGTGTTGAGTTATGGATACAGTAGTACATCCTTACAAAAAACAATATGTGATGTTGTAGTTTTGTCAAAGATGAAGCCAAATTCTCTCTTTAGCCATGGCTGAAATGTTACAGAGACATATACCTCACACACAAATAAGATGCCTCTTGGAAGGTAACTTAAAAATGTTGCATAGATGGAAAGATGGAGGTAGCTTAAAAATGTTGCATAGATGGAAAGATGGCGGTGGCTTAAAAATGTTGCATAAATGGAAAGATGCAGACTTAAGTGATGAGTTCAACACATAATTTATTAATATCTGAGGCTATATCTTTGATTAATACAACTCTTGGGGGAACTATAAGGACCCCATAATATCTGTATATGCATCTTACATTTTAAATAGTAGAAAAATACAGCTTAATAAAGAGACGTGATTCAACAGGCCATTGCAGATGGGAAAAAACATGCATAGTTAGTTGCAGTAGTATTTATGAGCTTGGTTCCATTGTTTTAATTTTGATTGATAATTGGACAAGAGCATTCGCTATACAAAATACTGCAGGGCAGTGCAGATGCAAAAGGAGTTGTGTTTAGATTGAAATTGGGAATTTGAAGGTCTATATGCAAATTAAGTTAATAATTTTTTAGCGATTGTCTTTCATGTTTTATATTTTACATATTTATATAAATATGTATGTGTATATATTGTAGAATTAATATCATAGATTAATTTAGTCCTTATTAAGCAATGTTATAATGTTTTTCAGTTTTTAACTAGGCTTCTATACTTAACACATTCATCGTGGCAGTGGCACACTTTTAACCTGCTCCTTGTTCTAAAAGTTTCCCTCTTGCGCTAAAATTAAATTTTTTCAAAACTTGTTTAATATGCTTCAAATGTAATCAGTAATAATCTCTCTAATGATTTGAAACTTGTGTATATATACATAAAAATTTAATAAACTAAAATAAAAAATAAAAGTAATAAATATCACATAAAGTTAGAATTTATCTAAACTATGATATTTTTCAAAACAAAGTACTACATGTAATGCAGGCTTTGATGTGCATGTTTTGCCCAGGTATGTTTTTTGTTGAATTTGGTGGGAATAACACGGTGCACTTCTGTGTTGGCGTAGCTTTAGGTGATGTTGTAGGCATTGTGTTCATGTAATGTTGATCTTCCATTTGTGACATGTCTGTAGACCTATGGTAAATGAAATAATTTCTCAGAACCTGTGTTTCTCTATGCTCATTAGAATTCAAATGTGACCAAACTATTTCTCCTCAGAACCAAATCTGAAGCTGCCTTCCACGGACCTTGGAATATAAAACATAGGACTTGGAACCACTATATCCAAGTGTTTGAGTGCATCCTTTCTGCACCATTTTAGTCATTTCCACTTTGGTTAACAATAGGAAAACAGCTGATTAATCCCACCATTGATACATATGTGTTTGTTGTAATCTAGAATACAAATTGGCCTGATGACAGATTCCCTTCACCTGAGGTCTTCAGTCCACCGGAATGTTCAGTTGTAAGGACATTTTGTATGTCTGTCATCACAACTGTAAGATGTGTTCTGTATGTGACTGTCCCACCTCATTTTAGCCCCAATGTTTTTGGGAAGCTATTTTCTGTGAGATTTCCATGTTCTGCTTAGTGTTGTTTTGTTTTTGAGGCATTTGTTTGTCAGAGGAATACTTGTATAGTAATTGTCTGTGTAAAGCACATTTCTTTTGTTTAGAAGTTTGTCCATCAGTGCCTTTTTTATACTTTTTGAGTACTCTTGTTATCAGGACCAGATTCAGAAATATATGTATGGATGTATGTATTCATGTATGCATATATAATAAATACATATGTATGTACATGTTTATACATGCACATACATGTCCACATGCATACATACATGTTTTCGAATCTGGTCCTGTTAACAGAAAAGTACCACTTTTTGCATACCTGTTGATTTCTCATACAGTGATTTGCATGACTTCGTGACAAATAAATGAAACACTTCTGTTGGTCATGAAGAGGCGAAGAGTTCTGCTTACTCAGGATGCATTACGCATTTGCTGTCCTGAAAAACAGTATAACTAGTCAGCATGCAGTTTGTACCAGCACTATGCCATTCACAATATAATGTCAAACCTATTTAAGAATCATTAGTCTCACCCTCACCACTTCCCAGAATATCCTGTATCATTGCATGAACTTCAGTATTCAAGCCTGCAGCACACTAAAGTGAATCCATATTTTCTTCATATCCTTTTGCACCTTCTTCAGCATCATCTTTCATTCCCATGCCCAAATCAGAAACATGGTTGCCAAGTACATGACTGCCCACACAATCTGAGTCAAAGTCGCCTAATGACAGTCATTCATTAACTAAAATATATTTCATTGCCTCATCAATTGAAAGAAGCCCTTGTTCACTCATTCCCCGTAAAAACGTAATAGATATGTATGATGCACGAGAAATACAACAAGAGCGCAAAGCAAACTGCACGACTATGAAAATTTTGCCAAAGTCTACTAAAAATTGTTCTTCTGGCACCATCCTGTAGAGTATAATATGGACTGGGCTACGTTCAAAAGCCAATAAACAAGTTGCTGCATATGCTGCTATAATTTAGAAAAATTATAGCAGCATATATATATATAATTATAGCAGCATATAATTAAATCTTGTGTCAAGATCGAGTTACCTGTTTACTAGTGCTGAGTAAATATTCTTGGAAGTCAAAATATCCCATCCGTAGTAATGAAAATGTTAAATAATAGACTTTTTTCTGTTTAATTAATATTTTTATTATGCTTTGAGTAACTAAAATTTTTCTTGCACAAAAGTTTTATGATGCTCATTAAAAGCAAAATCGCTTAAAAATTAATTCATTCTAAGTGTTAATGTTATTAAAAAATAACTGATTTCATATCATAATAAATGACTTTAAATCTACTTACATCTGAAATATGCACAGCCTTGTTAAATATAAACAGTGAAATTCAGAGTTAATAAGGTTGTGAAATTACAAAATTTAAAACTTCTTAATTAAATTTCTTAATTAATTAAGAAATTTTCTTAATTAAATTAAAAAGTTTATATATATTTTATGGATATTTTAAGATGGAACTGAAACTTTAGTTTTGACTTTCATCTTGATTAATAGGTGATAAGACATATTAACTTTTTATTGAAATAGAGTGTGATTATAGTGATTTTTTGGGGGGGGTAGGGATGCAATAAAGAAAAAAATCTGATGTGTACACCCCGACTTCCTTGTACGGAATATTAAGTTATACGTTATGCGTATAATTTAATATTCCGTCGTTTTCTTGCATTTCATTTAAACTTATTGGATTGAATTAAATCTACTTTGCCGACAGCGCATAAACTGCAAGAGAATAAATGCATTCTTTAAAATTCACTCTATTTGTTTACCATAGCGACACTCTGGCGCTAGGTTCACTTAACAATATTGTATTTCATTCATATTATAAATCAGAATGCATAAAATTTATATCATTTAAAGAATTATCTAATCATATTATAACTCAGAATGCACAAAGTTTATATCATTTAAAGAATTGTCTAATCGTTGCCACATGTTCTATTCAAATTCTAGAATAAAGCTAGAATGATGTATAAAAGAAATTAAGCAAACAAAACAAAAAAGAAACAGTTGTTCACAGATGATTGAGTATTTCTCATTCAATTAATTCAGTTCTCACTTCGCGACAAGGCAAAAATATATAAAAATCAAAATATCTGTGTTAAAAATTACGAAGTAAATCTTAAACACTTATTTCCTCAAAAAAATTTCAGAAAAGATTAAGCATGATTTAATTCTCAATAATAAATGAAGGCATTATCTTTGTTGTTGCGAAGCTACGTTTCTCTAGATTGGCAACAAATCCACTACTCTGCTGTTTCAAATGTAAACGAGCACTGGCCGCCATCAAAAAAATTATTAGGCTTAGCAGCACTTAAACAACTTTTAAATTGTTGATAATTCTAAAAATATTGCATACAGATTTACTAAAGGCATAAAAAACCTTAATCAGAAGATAAGAACAACATAATTCAATCATTTTTAAAGCAAAAAATGTACAATTTACAAACATATAAGAGTAAAGAAACTGAGGTCACTGAGCTGGATAACAGAGTGGATATATATGTAGTGGGGGAGTTGAAGATGCTAAATAACAATTCCAACGTTGTTTTCCACACCACAGAACATTTAATAAAGATAATCAGAAAAGGTACAAATTAGATTAAATACAAGTGCCGTTTGATACAGACAGGATTCTGTATAGTTTTACCAGTCTTACCACATAACCGATTAGTGCCTACTCGCACTTGTTGATGTATTAAACAGTTCAATTTACCACCTTCGCGTGGAAAACTACAGTTCTTTATTCTACACCTTCACGTGCAGACAGACATCTCACCACCTTCGCGTGGGATAGCAGAAAAGTCTCTGTCATACTCCTCTTTCACCTCGCTGCTGGCGCATCGGTGAGGCCCTCTGGTGGTTGTGTCGCACTTACGGATACTACAACTCAGCCTTCCTGACATTTTTTCGTCCATGAAAACACGGATCAGCAACACTGGAACATCAAGACAGCACCTGAAAATAAATTTAAAAAAAGGAAAAAAGAAGTGTGGAAGAACCACACATAATTCTATATAGTAGAAGTCCACGGCTTCATGAGATCAGCTGCTGTAGTGGTACATCCAGGACCTTCATGGTGTCCCACTTTTTCCACCTGGTAACGATCTTTGCCTTTCCTCGCTGTTACACGATATGGACTGAAGAACTTTGTCCTTAACTTTAGTCCACCTCCATATTGCGTTCTTTGTATGGCAACTAAGTCGTTCACATTGTATACTTGTGCCTCTTTTTTCTTCTTGTTGTATGTTTTTCTATTCTCTTCCTGAATTTTTAGAATGTTTTTCCTTGATTCCTCTCTCATATGTTCTCGATCTTTCATCATAGTATTTCTTTCTTCTTCTTCAAGAATTTCCATAATCTTTAAGTCCTCTCGATTTCTCATTTTAACACCAGTGAGAAGCTCAAATGGAGAACTCTTTGTGCTTCTGCTCTTAGTACTGTTCAAGATCCTTTGTACATCTCCAACATATTTGTACCACTTGGTTGGATCATCTATGGATAATTTAGATAGGACTGGAATCAGAGTGAGATGAATTCTTTCCACTTGCTCATTTCCTCTAGGAATGCCTGTAGTTGTAAATATGTGCTGGATCTTCTCTTGACTACAGTAATCTTCAAAGTCTTTAGAGGTAAACGCCGTACCCGAAAGTTGATCGTTGCAGTTTCAACTTCTGCAATGGCTCTTGAGCTGATTTAGACTTTACTGGATAGAGCCACACGAACTTTGTGAATGCATCAACCACGGTTAAGATGTGATTGTAGTTCTTATTTGTCGACGGTAATGGTCCTATAAAATCGATATGAAAAGTGCTCAAAGGGATACTATCTTTTGGTATGGGATTCAGCAATCCTTCGCTCTTACCTCGTTTTCTGTCGCACAAAATACATTCTACACAATTTGAAATAACTTGTTCAATTCATTTTCTAAGGTTAGGAATACAAAAGTCGTTTTTTAGCAGATCTTCTGTTTTAGACACTGCGAAATGTCCCTTGTTGTGGATACTACATATGATTTCTAGCTCTAATGCTTCGGGTACCACAAGTAACTCACGACCACTGTCGAACTTGTATAATACTCCATTTTCACTAGAAAATCTTTCTTTAGTCCTTGCTTGACTAAGGATTTTAGCAACTGGAGACGCTCATCACTTCTTTGCCAGCTGCAATTTTGGCTGTAATTTCTCCCTGAGAACAAGTAACCATCATGACCACGTTTCTACTTAATGAATCCACATGCTTCATTTGTTGCCCAGATCTGTGAACAATTTCATAGTCAAATTCTTCTAGAAGTAGCGCCCATCTCACCACTTTAGGGGTTAGATCTTTCTTAAACATGGTCTTCTGGAAAGCATAGCAATCCGTAACTATCCTGACCTTAGATCCTAAAAGGTAATTCCTGAATTTCTTTAGAGCTTCTGCTATAGCTAAAACTTCAAGCTCATAACTAGATAGCTTCTCTTGTTGGAGACTAGTTTTTTTACTCATGAAGTAAATGGGGTATAACTGTCCATCATCTGACTTTTGTAGCAATACAGCGCCGAAACCATGACTGCTTGCTTGCGTCTGTATGCAATTCTAATGGTGCTCCTTGTTTAAAAATATGAAGAACCGGACTTGTGGATAAAAGTTCTTTCAATTTATTAAATGCATCTTTTTGCTCAGGCCCAAATTTGAATTCTGCTCCGTTACGAAGAAGATCACTTAATGGTTTCGCTATTTTTGAATAATTGGCAATAAATTTCCTAAAATACCCAGTAAGACCCAAGAAACTTTGAATCTGCTTAAGGTTTTTGGGTTCCGAGAAATTTTCAACAGCCCTGGTTTTTTCAGTAGAGGGGCGAATTATACCATCCTCAATAGCATACCCGAGAAATTCTATTTTTCTTTTCAAAAATTGGCATTTCTTAAAATTAATCTCCAAACCATATTTTTTGGCTACTTCTAAAACGCGTTTCAACTTTACTAAACTTTCGTTCTCATTTCGTGCTGGAATAATAAAATCGTCCATGTAAGTAACAACAGTGTCATCCCGAATTAAATCTCTAAACACATTATAAATAAATCTTTTGAACACGCTAGGGGACGTGCACAAACCAAAAGGTGCTTTTAGAAATTCGTACAAGCCTGCATGAGTAATAAATGCCAAATATTTAGTGCAGTTTTCCTCAACTGGAACATGAAAAAAACCACTTTTTAAGTCTAATGTCGAAAAAACCTTTGCTTCACCCAAACGATCTAAAACCTCTTCTACTTGTGCCATAGGAAAAGAATCCTTAACTATTTTTTTATTTAACTGCCTGAAGTCAACACAAATCCGTGTCTTCCCCGATTTTTTTCTGCACAAAACAATTGGCGAAGCATATTCTGAACACGACGGCTTTATAATCCCATCCTTTAACCATTCATCTATTTGATTATCAACAATTTTTTGATCAGCAAAAGGAATTCGCCTCGAACGCTGAGAAACTGGAATATCATCTTTTAATATTACTTTCATTTTTAAGTATGTACTGCACGGCTTTTCTAACGGTTTATACTCATTAATAAGAGTGGAAACAGTATTGCGTAATCCTTCATCTTTAATATGCCATAAATCTATTTCGCTGTCTCCCTCAATGGCTGCAGAAATAAAAGACAAAAAATTCCTTTCCGAAGAGACGGAATCATTTTCATATTGCGTAATCATCACCTGGTCACAACAGATCATTTTTAGACAGAAAGGGGGGAAAATACAGTCTGTTATCAATTCATCAACCATCACTGCTTCTATCTCTTTTTGTTTTTTGCTTTCGCATAAAGAGAAAATAAACTTAGCCGTTTCCGCATTAACCACGTGACCAAACGAACTTTTGAGTTCCATACATCCACTTGATAATTTATTCGGAAAAAGAGATTTCTTTACAACTATCAATTCACTTCCAGAATCTATTAAACATTTTACTTTCTTACCATCAATCAACAGTTCAATAAATTCTAACTTATTTCTAGCTGCATTATTCGATTCAATTTCTAACCCAGATACCTTTTTTGGAGACAAATTCTCCTCCTTTTCTAACTGTTTGGGACAATTTCTCGCAAAATGAAATAATTCTCCTTTACTCCCACATACATAGCAAATACATTCTGGTTTACTACTACCCTGATTTACAAACTTCCCTGAATCCTTGAAATTGCTCTGAACTTTTCTAAGATTGTTTTTGGAAAAATTAAGCTTTTTATTTTCTGGAGTTTCGATTCGTGTGTTACTGGTATCAACTAAAGTTTTACCCCTGGATGAATAAAATAAATCACATTCTCTTCCCAATTGATTAGGTTGAAACCAACTTTGACCCTCCCGAACACTAATATGTTCCCTTGTTTTAGAATCAAGAGTTTCATACAACTTATCAGAAACAATGAGATCACACAATTTCTTAAAGTCATCTACCTCTCTTAACTTGCAATAATAATTGAAAGTTACACTGAGTCGAGACGCGAACTGAACATGCGATTCAGATGAATGTCTCTACGCATTTTTAAAATTGTTCAAACACTCACGCGGTGTTGGCTGAAATTTTTTCAAGATTAGAGTTTTTAATTTATCATAATCCGCGATTTCTTGTTCAGAAACGTACGTTAAAACGTTATTACATTTATCACCTAATATATTAATCAACACTTCTGATTTTAACTTCACTGGTACACTTTTAGTAGTAAAAGCTTTCTCAAGTGACTGAAAAAACAAATGCATAGCTTCCGGTTTCTGAGGTACAGCTATAGTTAGTGTTTTGACGCTTTTAATAATATCTTTAACACTAGTCTGCGCGTTTCCTCTATCACTCGATAATGATTGTGATTTTAAACTTTCTAATTCAATTTGCTTCTCAATTTGAGCTAATTTAAGACGTTCGATCTCTAACAGATAGTGTTCATTACTTGTTTTAGGCGTCCAATCCTCTGCGATCAACTTGACGACGCCACGAACAAATTCAACATTCGTTTTGAAAACATCAGAATTTTCGATAATTTTTCTAATGTCAGCTTTTTTAGCATTTTCTGGAACAGTCTGTCCAATTTGTTCTGCAATTACTATTAAATCACTTTTCTTTAAATTATATAGGAAACTCATTTTAAAAAGAAACAAAAGTATCACTATCTTCAAGAAAGAAATAAAGCAAAGTTTAGTTTTCACAGTACCTTCTCTGAAGTATCCAAATATCTAAATATCCCGGACAGGCCCCCAGATTTTCTGTAGTGGGGAAGTTGAAGATGCTAAATAACAATTCCAACGTTGTTTTCCACACCACAGAACATTTAATAAAGATAATCAGAAAAGGTACAAATTAGATTAAATACAAGTGCCGTTTGATACAAATAGGATTCTGTATAGTTTTACCAGTCTTACCACATAACCGATTAGTGCCTACTCGCACTTGTTGATGTATTAAACAGTTCAATTTACCACCTTCGCATGGAAAACTACAGTTCCTTATTCTACACCTTCACATGCAGACAGACATCTCACCACCTTCGCATGGGATAGCAGAAAAGTCTCTGTCATACTCCTCTTTCACCTCACTGCTGGCACATCGGTGAGGCCCTCTGGTGGTTGTGTCGCACTTACGGATACTACATATATATAAATATATTTATATACGTTTGGCGCGGCCGATTGCAACCAAAATACAAGGTGCACATCTACATGTTATAGTAGTCCTATATACAAAATTTCAACGTTCTGAGGCTACTCATTTTTGAGTTATGTGAGATACATACGTTCATACAGAAGCCACGAAAAATTCTCTTCAGAATTCATTTTAAAGCAGTTTTATAATTTTTTTTTTTGGAGGAAAAGAGTCTTTTATTCTGTCCTTACGTACAGATATCACACAAAAACATCGTTAAATTGGATTCAAAAGCGGTCAAAATGGATATTTTCGTTGAAATATGCTGCCTGAAACTTTTCGCGATTACAATACTTCCTTTTTACTTCGTACAAATAAGTAAAAATGAATAAATGTTTTAAGAAGACAACACTGTGCATTAGACAAATAAAATTGTCTTCAAGAACTCTATTAGCTTATTTAAATGCTTAACTTATTTATTAACTTACTTACTTATGCTCTATTAACTTACTTATTAGTAATATTTTTAGTACAGTGCAAGGAGATTTTGATCATGATGTTAATTTACAGAACATTAAAGAAATCCATTTACTGAAAATTCACCTATAGAATTATTAAAAGTGTCAAAAATGTAATTTCTTTTATAGGCATTCTTTCAATGGGCTTTATTAATTTCTTTACTCAGAATCTAAAAATTTTCTTTTATATTATAAAATCTGCAAAATTTTAATATTTGCAGAATTTCTAGTCTAAACGGATTTCTTGTTATCTGGTGTATTTAAATTAGATTGAACCAGATGATGCAAAAACCATAATTTTTAATGTTTCTAGGAATTGCTAATAAATATCTAATAATAAAAATCTGGTAAATAATAATCAAGGAATAAGAAAAGACTGGCATATAGTTAATGTAAGAAGTAGTTTTTAAGACTGATAAAGTGTAGCTAAATCAGAGGTCCTTTTTATGTGTATATGGAATTCTGTGTTAGACATTATGAACTCTGTGTTAGACAAATATTAAATTTCACACCTTTAATTATAAAAGATTCATAGACGAGTACAGAAATTCCCCACTTTTGAGTTCAATTTATTCCTAAGAGTAATTTTTGTGATCCCAGATTCAAAATTTGATTTTGAATTAATTTTAAAATTTTTACTTTTAAATTTTACTTTTAGATACTGAATATGTATTGAGGTTTTCCTAGAACGAGAGCTACATCACTGCATTCCTATTCTATAAAAAATCTTGCTTGGTTGATTTCTCAATAACTTGAATTAAGCATTTAAATGTTTATAGCAATTTTATTAAAGTATGTCTTTGGGTGTCATATGTGTTACTAAATTTGTTTCTCAAAATGATTTCTATATTTAGTTATAATGATACAATGCAATGGATGTTATCATAATGAAAGAAACACTTGAAGTATGTCTGAAAAATTCAGATATTCAAAGAAAGCCATTTGCTTTCACTTTTAATATAACTGGTATTAAGATAAAATCATTGTTGTTTGAAAGTGTTATCAGAATTCAAGGTCTGCCTATCCATTTATGTTTTGACCTTAGTGTAATAATGATTTTCATTATTTTTAAATTTTTATGAACTGACCTTCATCTCTAAATTATCTTTATAGTTAAATAATACATAAACATTTTCCATTAATTATTTTAAATTTTGTTTTAATTAGGTACCTAACTGCAAAAATAGTTGATGGAGAGACTTATAATATATTATGCCCAGCATATCAGTGTCCTCATATGGTTCCTGTTGATGTAATAGAAAAGCTAGTGTCAACTGATATGGTGAAAAGATATCTTCAGTTTGATATTAAGGTACATAATAAAATATTTTTGAATGCATTATTATCCTCATTATTATTATTATCATAATTATTATTATTTACTGTAAAATTTAGCTGTTTGCTACTAAGTGCATTAATTAAAAGCTGTTATAAAATTACTCTGACTGGAAAGTTTTAAATTTCACAAACTGACTGGAGTTATCAAAAATTAATTTATAGTCACAAATATACACTAGATCCCTTGCTATAAATTAATTTTTCGAATTATTTGAGAAACCATTGATCAATCACTTTTGGATTTAGAACTATATCTTATAATACACTAAACATTCAGCAATTATGAAAGTGTGTATAAGTACCAGATACCTCATTTCTAATTTGTTTTATGGTATATTTTTTTTTATATAATCTACTTCTGATAGATGAATGCAATGATGATAGGGTGAAAACAGTTATCATTGCTTGTTATTTAAAAGTCTCTTTGGGAATAAGAAGTGGTAATCAGAGGGAAATAAGACTTGGTACAGTACAAAGTTTGCAATCCAGACTCGTCAGGACTTCGGCGATTCCGGATTAGGGGTTTTTCCGAATTATAGATCATCAATTTGTACTGTTTGTTAAATTAATAAAATACAAGGGGCATCTTAATAGAAAATTGCAGAAGTAAGAGTTACAAACAAATTATCTTACTTGCCTTTGAAATAATCACCAGTAGCTACAACACACTTTTTTGACATCGGTTCTAAAGTTGTTTGTTGTTTTTGGAAATTGTCAGCAGATGCATCTTATGGAATCTCTCAAAGCACGTGTTGTTGGATATTCACAACGTCTGTGAAGCCTAAACCTTTCAAGGCTAATTTAAGGCAGGGTCTGCTGCCTTTAAATTGGGTGAATAAGGAGGGTAAAGAATGGTCACCTTGTGTTGAGTGAGAAAGTTTATCATGTGGATTACAATGTGTGGATAGGCATTGTCATGTTGGGAATTTTTCTGCTCAAACATGCCAGATATGTTGCAGCAGCCATTTCAAAACTCCCTTGTAAACTTCTGCATTTAAAGTTTAACTCTCGAGTAAAAATTCATTGTGGACAAGCCCTTGCTGTGAAAAAAGACAATCAGCATTGCCTTAATCTTGGATTTTGTCATCTGGCTCTTTTTTAGAGGAAGGTAAGAGGAGAACACCATGCTATTGACTGTCGCTTAGTCTCTGGATCATATCAGTAGCACCGGATTTCATCTACAAATCTTCTGCTCTTCCAAATGTTCGTAAGCAATAGTGCTTATGCTGTCTTTGCTTATCTTCAACGCTTCTGTTTTCATTCTGAAAGACAACTGCCGACCATCTGCAAGCATCTTTTCAATATTGTCTGGAATTGTGCTTGTTGATGGTCAACTCGAACGAGGCTTATCCTCGAAACCTTCTTTTTCATCTCTAAATCATTTAAACCACTCAAACATATACTTTCTACTAACTGTTTCAGCACTGAACGCTTGCACTAACATAAGTCACCATCGTTGTTTTCCTTAATTTGAAGTAAAACTTCGTGTTAAAGCGTTGCTCCATTTCCCAATGGCACAAGTTCTCACACTGCTTCACTTGCATGATAGGAGGCGCTTGTTGACATGTCTGTCAGTGCATATGCGCAGGTGTCTCGGCCTAACCAGCACAGTTTTTAACATATGGGACCATTCACCAAACTTTTCAGGTGCACCTTGTATATATATATGAGTACAGAGATTTATTTGGAGTGGGATGTTGCTAATACTGACTTTTTTGGTTGGAATAATAGTGCTAGAGAGAAAGAATTAGATCCGGAAGAAATTAAATTCAGTTAAAATAGCAAATTGCACTCTTCTTTAGCTAATTTCTGGCTGTTGTTATTGCAGCTATTAATTAAAATTAAAGTTTCAATATTTGATTTTGTTGGAACAGAGTTTCTATTTCTGCAGCTGTAGTAGGATCTGCAAAGCAAAAGCTTAGTTGGTACAAGCCTCTGTAGCATTTTTGGCACAAGTAAATGAGTTGGCATAAATCAGGCATAAGAAACTGCAGTAAACTTTTCAGTTTATGGAATTTGTAAAGAAACATGCAGAAATGATAATAAATGAAGATGATATAACAGAAGCTCTGCATTGTGATATCCAATGAGCAATCTGCTAAAGAAAAATCTGTAGTATGGTTTTAAATCCAGAAAGTACCACTAGTGATGAATTTATAAAAAGATGTTTAAGAATGAAAATATTTTAATTGATAGTTTAATGAGAATTTTTGTCATATATGATTTAAACAACAGAACTTGTGGGAAAAATACCTCCCTAAAAAATTAAAGAGAAGGTATTATCGTGAAAAATAAAATAATTTACACAACTTACATTGAAAGAAATGTTTATTAAAACAAATAAATGAATATTGAGCTTTTTTTGTAAATTGTAATTTTCTTAAAGTTAGAAAGGATGTGCTGTTTCATATTTTTAATTTTATAATTTCTGCATGTCATCTTAGCATATTTTAACTGATTATCTAAAATCTGGAAATTTTCAAAGTCCCAATGATCCCAGATCTTAAAATATGCAGGTTTTTTTTTTTTTTTTTTTTTTTTTTTTTTTTTTTTTTGTTTTTTTTGTTTTGTGTGTGTGTGTGTGTGTGTGTAAATGTATGATGTGTGTGTTTTAATTTATGTTGAGAATTTGAGCTGTAGTATTGAGTTCTTATTTATTTAATTACTTATTAGAGTATTCAGGGAATATAAAAAGCAAACAGATTTACTTTTCAGTGAGGATAACAGATAAAGCAGAATTTTAAAAGAGGCGCAAAATTACTCTTAACATGAGCGATAAAATTTAATAGTGAAATTGGGGGTTAAAGTCAATATGAAAAAATATGGTTAAAAGATAAAACTAAAATATTTTTTGTTTGTATGCTTGTTATCAAGTAAAAGTGATGTAACAGGTTAATTTCGAGTAGTAAAAACAAAGAATGATAAACATTAATTACAAAACAGAAATGGTGATGAATAAGTAAAACTATACATTTTTATGAATGGGAAAGATTAATCTGTGCTTCTTTGGACTTTTTGTTTTATTTAGATGTACGCATAGGCATGTATATGTTCGCAACAGTGTGTGTTGCCTTTGTTTTTATGCATGTATGTGTATGAATTTCATGAAATGCCTAATGGCTTAAAAAAGTAGTGTTACAGCCAAAAATATCACGTCGTGGTGCAAAATATCGTGGGAGAAAAGAAAGCAAACAGAAAACATCAGAGTTCTAAAACATCGTGGTACAAAATATCATCGTAAAAAAAAAAAAAAAGGGGGAGTTCAAAAACATCGTTATTTAAAAACATTGTTGTCAAACATATCATGGTAAAAATAAAGCACCTACAAATTATCACATAACTAAAACATCACACACATGCATTTTTCAGGTTTTGAAAGTTGTAAATGCATATTCGCATAAAGATTTGGAAGTGCAAGAAATGTTAACGACATTTTAAGAATAAACAGAAACAAAACAAGATATAATTTTCACCAAAACAATATCAGAGTACAGTGAAAGAAAACATTTTGATAATTAACTAAGCAATTTTTATAGAGGTAACCTCATGCAGTTATTTATCTTCCTTTTTCTAAATATTTTTAGGCTGTATTTTTCATGAAAAATCATGAGTAAAACTTTATAAAAAAGATTAATTTATTAATGACCTTTGTTAATTAACTGTATCTTAATGTAAATTTAAAATTCTGTTAAATGCTATAAGTTGTATTAATGTCCTACTCATTTTTTAATGCTTCAGTTTCCTTCTTACATTTTCAGCAAAAAATGTATTAGTTCATTGAAAAATATAAAAATAAAAATATTCCTCTTTCCTTTTTGCACTCTTAAATCTTTATGTAAAAATGCATTTAAAACTTTTAAAACCTGAAAAATGCATGTGTGTGATGCTATCTTCATACAATGATTTGTAGGTACTTTATTTTTTACCATGATATTTTCAACGATCATGTTTTAAAACTGCGAAGTTTTCAAACCACTTCGTTTTTTATGATGATATTTTGTACAATGTTTTAGAACTGTGATATTTTCTTACGTTTTTCCCATGATGTTTTGTACCATGACATTTTCGCCTTGTGTTGTTTTCTCCACAACATTTTCCCTGGACACTGCAACTAGTAGCCATCCTGTTTATGCAAATTATTGTTCTATGATTTTAGAGGTTCCTTTATTAACTGCATTATTTTACAGGCATTTGTTGAAAGTAATCCCACAATGAAATGGTGTCCACATCCTGGTTGTGCCAGAGCTGTGAAAATGCCTGAATTTGAAAAAATAAACGATGAAATTATGGCAATATCATTTACTGTGCCTCCATCTTTATCTCATTCAGTTGATTGTGGGAATGGACATTATTTTTGTTGGTATGTTTTCATTTATCTAAGATTAAAAATTAAGTTTCTTTATGTGTATGCAATTTGTTTTTATTAGGAAATTAAAATTCTCATTTTCATGTTATATGAGGAACTGTAATATTGATCATTAAGTTATATGTATGTAATTTTGAATGGAAGTACATTTTAAGTAGTGTATTTGCTCTTGTACAAGGTAACCAAAAAAGTTCTTGTTGTTTTGGTCAGTTAAAGTGCTATCTCAAACGATATTTGTTGCCGAAACATAATGTCAGATGGAACAATTCTGAGAATTGCGCTCCCGCAAAATCGGGTTACCATCTTCACTTGGTAAATAGGCTGAAATCCAGATAAGAATCACTTAGATTGGTGAAAGTGACGTTTCCTTTCAAGCGATGATTGGTTTTCCATGTTGTATTTTGTTTTGCTCACACTTTCGTTTTAAACTTTATTGTTAGTTATGGAAAATAATAGAAAGGTGATGGCTCATAAGTAAATCACTTTTATCTCGACTCTGGCGATTCTAAAAGCTAAAGAGAAAAAACATGCAAAGAGAAGTCCTAGTCTTTGTAATGATCTGTTTGTATATATTTGATTTTATTATTGTAAATAGTTATTTTTGTATCCATATATTTATTTAATAACTTTTATGTACATGATATAATGTCATTTATTGATATTTGTGTGGCGATGAGTCAAAAATTTTTATTGCATCCCCAAATTGTTAATATTTCATAAAGGCTACTTGCTCAATTTTTTGTTTAAACTCCCAAGTATAGTTACAAAAGCAAAGGTTATGTGTAAATGGGTGAATTTTAATGACTAGCCTAATGCACAAAATGCACTTCAATTATTTTTCATACTGTGTATTCCATATCCATGATAATGTGCAAAAACTGATGACTACAGTTGCTGACACTTACGTAATCGTTATATGAATTAGAAGTAACTTCAAATAAACTTTTTGGCAATGTTCATTTTTGTATTCATACATAAATATATATACACATCTGATAAGTTATATATTTACTTACACATAGCAAGAGAGATGCAATGGTTTAGAAGTTTTTGATGTATGTTTATTAGTATTAATATAATGAATAAGGTTTTTATTAATGAATGTATATGCAAACTTTTTTATCATTCATAATAATAAATCCGTAAATTTCCAATGTTTTAATATGTAGCATTTATAATAAAAATATAGTTCTTAATGCGCTTATGATCTAAAAAGCTTTTCATTAATAACATGAAGATGAATAGCATACAAATTTAATGTGTATCCTCATTACAATACAAAATCCGTAATCCGGCTGTGTTACATAATCCGGGACTTCGGCGATTCCGGATTATAAATCATCAGTTTAAATCTGTAAGATGGCATGCAGAAATTATGCATTTAAAAATATGAAACCCTAATTTATGAAATAAAGAGCAATTATGATCTAAAAAGTATCAAAATTTACAAAAAAAAAAAAAAAAAAAAAAGCTTAATATTTATTTGTTTATTTTATTAAACATTTCTATCAATGTAAGTTGCTTAAGTTGCTTCATTTTTTATGCTAATAATTTCTCTTTAATTCTATAAGCAGACATAATTTCTGGTTCAGTTACAAAGTTCCGCTTTTCAAGTCCTGTAATTGCTGTGTCGAGAATATTGACTAACTTGTCAATCAAAATTTTTTTGTTTTCAATAACGTTCTCTGTTACTTTCTTCACTATCGGAAGCGTGCATGGGTAAATGCTTTACTGGCTTTACGCGCGTGCAAAACGGACGCGCGCATCAAACGCGCACGCGTAAAGGCTTTACGTACATGCATAAGTTTGTGGCTTTGAGGTCCGAATTATAGATCATTCCAGATAATGAACGTCTGGATTACAGACTTTGTACTGTGTTACATAATTGTGTTACATAATCTATGTTTTAATAAGCATACATATTCGCTGATTATGCAGTTTCAATTTAAAAGTAATAAAAATAATTAGCAGAAAAGTTAAGTCGTGCATATACAAACATATTTAAAACAATTCTATTATATAACAATAACATTCTTTTCAAACTATCAGCACGAAACACAACAAATTTGGCAAACTTTTGGAGATGAATAATTTATAAACAAATCATCAGAAATAGCAGGTCATCACCGAGCACATCATAAAATATTGTCTACTCTAAAATTTCCACGATTATAAATTTAATGAATGTATAAACATTTAAAAATGATTTAGACAGTATATTATAACAAAATAGCAAAATATATATATGGCTTTTTCCGTATTTCTTCAATTAAATCAGCATCTATTTCCACCGTCCATGATTTCACAACGAGAGCCATCACTATATTGAAAATTACCTGTGATTTTTTAGAAGCAAGACTTTTGTCTGATTGATTGAACGTATGTGGAACACGGCTCCAGGCGGAACATTTTTGGAAAAGTTTCTAAATGTTTCGCCTAGCTAGACAAAACATTTGTCGGAGGCCTCCCGCTTAAAGCAGTGCTACAAGAATCTCATTTCTCGGAAATGTCCCGCCTATCCACCCACGTCAATGGAAGTGATAAAGCTCTTTAGATGAAAAAGTCCTAAAACAAATAATAATCACTGCTAATCCTCAAAGTAATCACCATCGACATCTACTACCTTTTGCCAACGAGTGACTAGCTGTGCTATGCTATTGCAGTAAAACTCAGGAGTCTTGGACGCAAAAATGTCCATGAGGTCCTTTTCAAGGCCTGGCTGGTTGTTGAAAGATTTTCCACAAAGGTGGTTATCCAGGGAATAGAAAAGATGGTAGTCTGTTGGCACGAGTATGGTAGATGGGGTAGTGTCTCCCAGCCCAGTCGCTGGATGGTGTCCCTGGCCTCCCAAGCCTCATGCAACCTCGCATTTTCATAGAGGAGGAGTACACCCTTCCGATTAGCCAGTGCTGGTTCTTTATGTATCAGTGCCTGATGGACATGTTGCAACTGCTGTGAGTACAGGCCTGCCGTGATGGTTTTGCCCACTGGCAGGAGCTTATAGTGCACCACTTGGCAACTAGCCCACCAAGCATGATCTTGCATAGGTGGAGAGTAGGTCTCGCAGTGTGAGGCTCAGAGTCCTGTGGTGACAACCAATGTCTTGAATGCCTGGGTTGTCATACTGGACCCTGCTCATGAGTGCTCGATCAAATACGCTTGCATTGCAGTGAGGAGTAAGCAATGACAAACAGGCAGCGACATGCTGTTGCGTGTTTGCGTCAGACAGTGACTGGGGTACCCACTTGCTCAGCTTGTATGCCTTTCCTATGTGGTGCAAATTGAGTTTGATCGTTTCATCACATACCTGGAAATGTGCAACAAGTTCACCACATGTTTGGCTACTGTCACTCTCTATTTCTGCTCTCAGGGCCTATATCATCCAATACTTTTGGCCGACCACTGCATGGTGTATCACTAAGAGACATATTCCCTGACCTGAACTTCTGGAACCATTGCCTAGTGTTCATTCGTTAACTGCATCATCCCCAAAGGCTTGGCAAGTTCACAGACTCCATTCTGCTGCTGACAGGCCTGCTTTAAAATCCCACAGCAAACAACTCCAAACGAGCACCTTTGAAGCATCCATTTCAATTAGTCATGTGTGAGTTATGTATGAAGTACCAATGCAGTCTGCTTTTATACTCTCGGTCAATTTCTGGACTCCCATCCTAATCACTTCATCGCCAGGTTTTGGCGGTTATTTTTTTTTGCTGGGGTTTACTCTTCTAATGCTATACCAAAAAAAAACGACATGAACATTTTTGGTTACCTTGTAGCTTATTTTTGAGTGTAGTGAGTGTTATCTTATTTTGAGTGAGTTTTCATTATAATAGTCCATGATATATTTATATTTATAAGCGTGTTTGGCATATACATATTCAAAATTATGTTATTAAATTATTTGTTACCAAAGAGTATATCCTATGGATTTTCTGCAATTATTTTCTTGTGATAGGGAGTGTTTAGGTGAGGCACATGCTCCCTGTGGCTGTGAAAAATGGCGAGAGTGGCATAATAAAATAGCTGAAATTAAACCTCAGGAATGTAAGTAAATCTCAATATATTAATTGAATTTGCTTATAGTTTTAACTAATATTTTTGAATTAAATGTCTGAATAACCCCTTCCCCTCTAGAAAATTATTATGTAGAAACTTTTTATTAACCTAAAAAAGTTGTGTAATTTTATTATATTTCCATTTTGTGGCTAACTTCTATTTTATTTGTATTCTGTAATGATCAGAATGACATTCTAAAATTTAAAAAATATTGGATTATTGCAGAAGCTTATGCTTAATTTTCGTAGATTCATATTTCCAGGTATGATCACAGGGCAGCAGTGTTGTTTACTTCATAGACATGTGTTGCGATAGTGACTGGGTAGCTGCATGATGTGTGATTTTCAGAGATTGTTGATTAATGTCAGTTTACATGAAAGGATTTTATCAAAATGGAGAATGAAAAGTTGCATATATGTCTTAATTTGAATCTGTTTCAGAAAATAAATCAATAAAATAAGTATTGGTACTCCAATAAAAATATTTTTATGTATATGCTTTTATTTTTAGCACAGTAAAAACAGAGTTTTGCAAATTTTTAAATGGTGAATGGATGATAATCTGCTTTGAAACAGCCTTTTGCCAAAAGCAAAAGATTTGATTGTGCTTTAGTGAAGATAAGTGAAGGATTACAACAGAAGAAATCAATGTGAAGCTTTAGATTGACAACTTGTTTACACTTAATCATTTACAAAAACTTCGATTCACTGCCAAAATTAATGGGTGTAATGTTATCTGATAGAAAAGAATAAGTTGGGCCCTATTTTTTTTACTGTATCTGTACTTGCAGGAAAAGATTGATATTTAGCACATATTGAAAAGTGGGTGTCAAACAAATACATACAATGAATCATGTTCTAATATTTTTTCCACTTTGCAAAAGTGTGGCCTGACATTGTGATTTGACCGATGTTGGCCAAACTATAAAAGCATTCAAATTCCACATCAAGCAGTATGAATTTATGTTCAAAAAGGAGAAATAAAAAAATCATTGATAGCTAATCATAGTTAGGCACTAAATCACCGTTCTGATTTTGGTTCTGCAAATATTCTACATAAATCTTCTTTATGTAGCCAATTGGATTTCCTTCAAATTTTTCAAATTCACAAAAATTTAACCTCTTTAATTAATGACACTGAGGTGAGCCCATTTTCCCCTAACACTTAACATTAACCCCTAACATTATTAGAAATTCTGGCAAAAGGACAGAATTTCTAATATTTTAGTTTTTCAGGTTTTATTATAGTTATCCTCATTAGATGGTGTAACATTCATTTTCACTTTGCCCTGCAATCTATATATTTTTGCATTTTCTTTTCTTTTCAAGAAAAGAGATCTTTGTGTGATTGGCCTTAAAACTAATAAGAGTTTTATTCAAAATTGACAGCAAACTTAGGTTGCTTTTTAGCCTAATTTTATGGCAATTTGAATTTTAATGATTGGTGATATTCAGTTAAAGATTAAAAAAAAATAATAATAATAATAAATATCAAAGCTTTCAGATTTTACATTACACCCAAAGGGGCATTTCTTAACATTTTGTGTGTTACCTTTATTTATTAAATATCATGTTCTTCGCACTTAAACCATAAAATTCAATTCAACAACAATATGACAAAATAATTTTAAAATGAGCATATCATTAGAATTTCCGATAAACAGTTTCGCACACTGGAGACAAATACTTTTTTTTCCATACAGTGTTGCCATTTTTCGCTTTGAAATCATTGAGTTTGTTAATCAAAAATTAACTTAAGTGTTATAAAATCTTAAATTGATAATAAAATGAATTCCAAATTAGGGTTTCCAGATGCCCACAGGCGGTGGACAATTACATTATTCAAAATTTAATGGCCCTAGGTACCCTTGTTTTATCACAATGCAAGAAACATACATTTATGCAGATTCTTCATTATTTAATTTCTTTAAATATAACACAGGGCCATAATATTTGGTAGCAACAGTTTGAATAGTGAAACAGACATTTAAAGTTTTTGACAAAATTAATACTCTTTTGGAGTAAAAATAAAAAGAGGTTCAATGCACTTCAGAGTATTTTGCAGGCTTTTCTAAGAAGGGCATGTTATTCTGTGTAAGTTTATTCTAAACTCAGCAAAATGGTTTGATATGTGTGTAGCATTGTGCACTAAGGGAGAAGTAACATTTACAAGGTATCCAACATAAAATCAGTTGGATGCTGATAATCAGAATTTTAATGCTATCTAAAACTAACAGCTTTTAATGAATGTGGAAAACTTTCCAAGAAAATCAGTTCATTAGTTGAAAACGTTTTTTTTTTTTTTTTTTTTTTTGTGGGGGGGGGGGCATTTGTAAAATTGTAGTGAAGAAATTTAACAGGAGACTAAACAAAAAGGAAAAGCAAAAGCAAATTTGTTAATTTCTTACTCTGTGATATTTGTGTGTGTTTTTTAATATAAATTCCTTTTAGTTTGTCCAGTTCATACTAAATTACATTAACAAGGAATGTTAAAAATTGCCCAAGAATTCAAATCTGGTTCTAAACTACAAATTTCATTAATTAACTTGAAAAATGAACCTGTGGAGAAAAGATCCTAAAAGAGAAAATGACAAGATTATCATTCTTTATGGTAAAAAAGATTTTCTGAAAGCTTTGTTAGTAATAAAAGGATGAGAGTTATTACTTTCATGAACAATAACTTTTAAAACTTTTGAGCCCAAAAGTTGAGTAATAACTTAAGTGCCTGAAGAACTGATGAATAGAAGAAAGTAATTTTTGTTTGGTAGAATGATGATGTTAGTCATCAATAGGCAGGTGGATATTAAAAAAGAAATCATTAAAGGGCCTGAATTCTTTATGCTGTAAAAAACTGTGTGGAATGAAAAGAGTCTATTTAAAAATTTTCTGAGTTTTAAGATAATCCAAATTTTTTAATTCATAAAGTGTTTGTAAATTAATCTGTTTTTACATCTAGAAAGAAAAAAAGAATCGATAAATAACCAACATAATGAACTTACTTTTGGAGCCAGTTATCTACAGACACTTGATGCAGTTCTATCACCTTATAGCATTATATTTGAGTTTCACTAACCAATGACTGATTTGATTTTTAATTTCATCTTACGTATTGTCTCATTTCATGATAGGCTTGTTCATTCCAGAGATTATACAGATTAGAATGGCAAGCAGTTTAGTGCAGGATTATCAGGAAAGAATCTTCCAATTTCAAGGTTTAATATTTTCCATAATTATAAACAGAAATTTATAAATAATATGTTATTGTAAAGGGGAAAATGTTACTTTTTCTCATAAGTGTTTGATAGGACTTCTTTTAGTCACTCGTGTAATAGCAATGGGATATGCCATTTCTTGCCAAATATGTCGTAATGTGTCACTATTAACTATTTATAAAGCATCACAAATGCAATGTGGCAAACTTGTAGGCAAAGGTGGTATGAATAGAAGGTCTTTGACATATCCTCAAAGGCAGAAGTCACATCAAGGTTAAGTCAAATGAGCTAGGAAGATAATTATGTGGGACCGAATCATCGGCTGCACTGCAACCAATCCAATGGTGTGGGAGTTCTCTGCTTAGAAATTAAAGCTTCGTTCAGATGGGGGCGTAAAGAGCATAAGTAGTTAAAGCCGAGCTTCATTGCCAAGGCAACCAGTCTGTGCAACGTCACAAAATCTGGTTTAGGGCTCGTGGCATAGGGTTTAAAGTTTTCAACTTTACGCCGAGTTTGGGATGAGTGTCGACCAATTTGAGCGAAGCTAAAACGAAGCGGTGTTCTACAGAAGATTTCGCTGTCACAAAACAAGCAGAGCGAATGCGGGAAATCAATTAAGCAGGAGAACAGTGTGGGAAAGTTGTAGACACATCCACCATGCGCAAATTTAGCTTCTCTCATTGGCCACAGCTTACACCCCGTTCTCGCATGTGTGAACGGAATTCCCGTATTTTATGCCCATATGACTACGCCTCTATGCCCTTTACGCCACCGTCTGAACACAGCCTTATGGGCCTCCAAATGCCAATGGGACAGTGCACCATCTTATTGAAAAATAAAAATTTTGCATAGCTTCCTTCAAGTGAGAGAAAACCCAAATTTCCAGTATATCGAGGTAGGTAATACACTCTCTGGTTTTTTGACACACACACACACAAAAAAAAAAAAAAAAAAAAAAAAAGGTGGTTTATAAACCTATGATAAATATACTGCACAAAAGGCATTTACTTTGGGGGAATCCCATACAGGCTCAATGTTGGCATGGGGATTTTCTGATCCCCAAACTAGTACACTGTGGCGGTTTACTTTGCCACTTAAATTAAAAGGGGCTTCATCACCAAGTACAAGTTGATTGCAAAAATATTCGTCTTGTATAGCTTCATCAATGAAAAGACAGTAGTTTAGACATTACAACTTATCACTAGGCTTCATTACTTTCATGCTTTGCAATTTGTGAGGCTTAAAATGGAATTTTTTAAAGTAAACTTGTGTCAGTGCATTTTCAGAATTATATCAGCTAATTGTGATGATTAACTAAGTTAGCTTTCATGTAGAACCTGAAGGATAAAAGTTGAATTAATAAGAATTAAATATAATTTTATATTAAGTGTTACACAGCTTAGCAACTAATCATGTGGCAGCATGTAGTGAGGTCTATGTTAACACTTTCTTCTCATGCCACTTAGCCTCAAGTGCAGATCTGAACACCTATCCTGGCAGCAAATATGTTAAAACATAGAAGAAAAAAAGTTTATTAGAATGGGTCTTGAACTTTCTCATGCTAAAAGCTACATTTACATGGTTTAAAGGAAGCTTAGTAAAGACAATTAATTTGTCCTTTAATGCATTAAATATGGAATGGTTGAAATCTGATTGAAAAGCTAGAAACTAGACTTCAAGCATTTGGGATATTAACATGAACTGTGGATTAAAAAGAAAAGGACACTGAAATTAAGTATTCTGAAGCTTATAACAAAATCAAAAACGTTCATTGATTAAATAAAGATAAATACTACAGTCAAAAGTCGTTAATCTGGACTCATCGGGACTTCGGCGATTCCGGATTATCGATTTTTCCGGATTATAAATCATCAGTTTAAATCTCGTAAGATGGCATGCAGAAATTCTAAAATTAAAAATATGAAACCGTAATTTATGAAATAAAGAACAATTATGATCTAAAGGGTATCAAAATTTACCAAAAAAAAAAAAAAAAAAGAAAAAAAAAAAAGGAAGAAAAGAAAAAAAAAAAAAGCTTAATATTTATTTGTTTACTTTATTAAACATTTCTCTCAATGTAAGTTGTTTAAGTTGCTTCATTTTATGTGATAATACTTTCTCTTTAATTCTATAAAAAGACATAATTTCTTGTTCAGTTACAAAGTTCCGCTGTTCAAGTCCCGTTAATTGCTGTGCCGAGAATACCGACTAACTTGTCAATCGAAATTTTTTCGTTTTCACTAACCTCTCTGTCACATTCTTCATGTCTTTATCCATTTTTTGCAGCAATTCCACTTTTTGTTTGTTGGACATCGAAACATACTTTCGTTTTGTAGATCCTTTGGAAGTTCCAGCATTGGAAATTCTATTTGACATAATCGAAAGTTCAATTTTACTTTTATAAAATTGCTCTTACAGTCTGCAAAAAATAATAAGCCAGATCCAATTCGAAGATTAAGGAACAACGCAATCATTAACATCAACTGAAATAGATAATTAGATAATTTTAGCCTACACCGTCCGTTATACATTAAACGCGCAGGCGAAAACGTATTCTGCACTTGCGCACATGCATATGCGCAGTAGTCAAGGTCTTACACGCACGCGTAAAACGCCTGTGCGCATGTGCCAATGCTGCGCATGCACAGAAAGTTCTTAGCTTTGAGGTCCGGATTATGGGTGTCGGAATTAACGACTTTTGACTGTATATAAGTAACTTTGAATTCACCTTATTTAAAATTTTTACCATCACCATACCATAAATTATTCACCTTATTATTTATTTCTTTAATTTTGGTTTTGCTATGCTAATGACACTTTTATGATTATTATTTTTTTGATGGCAAGATAAATGTTCAATAAATATGTTATGATTTAAAAACATCAGCTGATATTGCCATTCAGTTCATTTTTTAATTTGAATGATTTCTTTATTCTTTTCTAGGTAATTTAATAAATTATATTAAATTGAATTTGATACTGTGTTATATCAGTAATTCTTTTGTGCTTGCTTGTCATGCCAAATTTTGTAATTAGGCTAAAAAGGATTTTTTTTTTTTTTTTTTTTTTTTTTTTTTTTTTTTGTGTGTGTGTGTGTGTGTGTGTGTGTGTGTATTATTTGATGTTTCATCCTGAAAATTTTATTTTAACCCTGAATTCCCATGGAAAATGCACAAGATTCACTCCCCAGTTCCACCATTTTTTACATAGGAGTGCATAGTTATGCGATGTATTAGGGGGAAAAAATAAGTGCAAGTTTTGCTGTCTAAAAACTGTTTACTTTTACAAAATAAATAATAAAAGAAAAAATGAAAATACAAAATTTAATGTTTACTGTAAAAGTATAATAAGAAAGATGTAAATATGATAAAAAGGATGTTTGTATAATAAAAACAATCCCCCAAAAATGTCGTTTTGATCAATTTATTTTTAGACCAGTTAAGTGTAATATCAGGTTTCTAGTGTTATACCTTGTAAAATCAGTATACCTAAATGGAAAGTGTAGAGGCAGCATAGGCAAATTTTTTTCACATCAAGTCGTATTCAACGTTGGGCATCTTTCGTAGAATAATTGCTGTCCTCTGACTGTCTGTCCTTGTTATCTGACATAATATCATATTCTGAGCTGTCCAATCCTGAAGATGACGGAAAGTAATCGTCTATTTCTCTGTCAGATATTCGTAAAAAAAGCACCTATTACAAATGGTGAGTGAAAACGGAAGACACAGAATAAAAGAAGTACGTTTTACTCAAACAGAAACACGAGCAATAACTGCACAGTCATAAGTCATCACTGTCACAGATATTCCTAAAAAAAGCACCTACTACAAACAGTAAATAAAAGTGGAAGACACAGAATTTTAAAAAAATACATTTTACTCAAACAGAAACATGACTAATAACCGTATAGTAATTACTTTCACCATTTCAGAAACACCCCCCTGCCAATTCCTCTCCTTTCTTCTCTGAAATAGTATCCTCCTTTGCATACTCTGTCAAGGTCATTGTGGTGTCAAAGCTTTACTAATAATTTTACTGGTAGCAGCACAAAGCAAATGATAGCATTTCTGAAGGGCATATACACATATGCCCAGGGCAGTTAACGCATCAGCTGAGCAAGGTGTACATATACGCCCATGGCGGTTAAGGGATTAATGAGTAACTTAATTGTGTTGAGTGATTTAAAATTCTGTATGCAGAACTTTATGTTCAGTCTGATGCCAAGGAACCATATTAGTATGGAAATATATGACTGGAAATGCTATCCAGATATGCCAGTGTTTGCTGCTTACTAGCAAATAGTTAGGCAGCACAAAATGTTGTCATTTGAATTGTTTCCTTTCAGAGTGTAAGATAGAACTACAGAAAATGTAGAGATGGCTAGTATGCCCTTCATCTAAAAGGTAGGGGATTGGAAATGGACAGACTGTGGTGTAGTTATATCATGATCATCAATAGATACATGCCCAGTCATTAAATAGCTGAGCATTTGTTCTGAATTATTCAAAGAAAACAGGCAGGATTGTTGTCAGGTACAAAAGATATGCACAACTGCATTGTTAGAAGTGTCTTGAGATCAACTTAGCTGTATGCCGGACTGATTGCAACCACTGAACTCCACAAAAAGTTTTTGTAAGAAAGTATTTCTCAAGACAGCATATGGTAAATATTAGATGGGAATTTTTAAGTACCTTTCATATGCTATGAGTCCAATCATTTGAGGCAAGAGATTACAGTCAGTGCATGGAATTTGCTTTTTAATTTTTGAGACATGTTATAGAACTGGGTGCATTATTTCAACAGTGGACAGTTCCAGCATGGGTTCTCCATACTTATGAAGTTTCCTTCTATTTTGATCGTGATATTAATGTTTACAGTATATGTATGTTAGTGCATATGTCAAATCACATGCCACTTGCATTCACTGTGTAAAAATAATTCACCATCAATGTTTGAGAGTGCTTAGTTGAGAACTTTTATTGGATTATACCTTCTTCCCTCATGATTTGATTGACAGACATATGGGAGATTCTTGTCTGATGTCATATTGAAAATGCTACATGGTGTTCCTGCACTTGCTTGCTTCATTGGGCTTGGTTCAAATTGTGGGGAAGGTAGGGATGTTTGTAAGTGTGTTGTGTCTATGTAGCATGGGGTATTCAAAATACACAGCTAGCTGATAGTTTACTTTTTGGGGGGGTAGGGGAAAAGAGCTGCCATGACAGTATGGTGGTTAATGACGACTTATCCATTGGATCCAGATTTGAATTCTGAAGATGGCATGGTTGTTTGTCACTGTATAGTATAGTGCAGCTAAGGGACACTCAAAATACATGACAAGCCACAAGTCCTCTTGTGTGGTTGGAAAGAGGGGTAGGAGACCGTCGGATCGCCCTCTGGACTATTCTCCTTCAAAACGGGCAGAAGCTTAGCAGTTATCAAAACCTGGTGAGACCTAATATACACCTATGAGAACTCATAAATCCCAGCCCTTCTTTGACCTATGCCTGTTGTCATTTCTATATTCCATAGTTCTATTTGGGAGAGCTTTCGATTTCTATATTCGATTCAAATCACTACTTCAATGAAGTCTTAACAACTTTTATTTACACACATCTTTTATAGTACAATATATACATAATTCGAGATTAATTTCAAATCAAAAGATGGGGATTATACCCCCTTTATATCAAATTCTATCAAGAGGAATTGAGTGAGCGACCGCTCTCTTCCAAGTTCGTTTTTCGACTCCTCATTGCCACTGGCAGAAGAGAAACTTTCGCTCATTTCGCATTCAAGTTGTAACATTTCTCCCACCTTTTGATTTTTGACAAATTATGAAAAAATCAAAACAATTGTGCAATGAAAATTGAAATACAAATATAAGATGAGTAATTTAAATCTTACCAAAATCAACAATTTTATCTAGGCGTAACAAATATCTTGAATATTTTAAACTTACTTAATATTCTGCAAACTTACATTCTTTGAACAACAGGCAAAAAATTCTTTTCTGAAAAATACTAGTAAAGAGATTAATTCACTAAACTGGAAAATCAAATTGTATACAAAATTAAATTCAAAGAAAGGAATAAAGAAAACAAATAATAGTGGTACTGAAACAAAATTAAACTAATTAAAGTTCTTTGGTTTCACAATTTTTCTGCCATATCTACTAAATTGAATGTTTTTATCAGAATTTTCAAGTTCACAGTTTTTGCTATCAATTACTAAATCATTCATTTTACCAGTATTTCTTGAAGATGTGGATGATTCAGTAGTTTTAAGCTCGAAGATAGATTCTTTATTGTCTACCTCCATTGGAAATACTCTTTGAACTGGTCTTAACAGTTCACCACTAGATGTTTTTACTTTCACCACTCTGATGTTGTTGTCTTTTCCTGGGTATGCTTCGATCACACGACCCATAGGCCAGTCTGTTCTTTTCCTTTTATCGTCCTCTACAAACACTAAATCACCTTTCTTGATAGTTCGCGAAGGTACAATCTTTGGTCGATGTATTAACATACCAAGATATTCATCTCTAAATCTTTTACGAAATTCCACACACAACTTTTAGTGGTATTGCCATCTTTTCGATAAGTTGATTTTATCCAAACTGTCCAGATCCGGAACACCTTCAGTTCACGCATCCTGAATAAACATAGATGGAGTGAGTGCACATAAATCGGTGGAATCTTCTGACTTGTAATGTTAATGGTCTGGAGTTGATATTTGCTTCTGCATCTCATAGGATAGTTAACATTTCTTCATATGAAAGTAATGCTTTTTCCAGGACTCTTCCCAATAATTTCTTGATCATCTGAACCAGTATCTCCCACCAGCCGCCCCGCCATGCTGCAGTTGGTGGATTTAACTTCCACTGAATTTTCATTATCGAAGAACTTCTGATAATTTGGTTCCAGTCAACAGATCGGAGCAAATTCCTTGTCCCTACAAAAATTGTGCCATTGTTGCCGTATACTACTCTTGGCCTTCTTCTTCGTGCTATGAATCTTCTAAATCTGAGAAAAAATCTGTTAGTCGATAAGCTTTCAATTAATTTTAAATGAACCGCACAATAAACTCCACAAGTAAAAAGCAAGATCCAAGCTTTTCTATTTTCTTTTAAATTTTATTTTTTCAAGCTTTTCTATTTTATTTAAGTGGTCTTGCTACGTCAATACCTGTCACCTCAAATGCATAAGCATCTCTGACTCGATCTTCTGGGAGAGGACAAGGCACTGTATCAAGAGATTTCGCCGAGTGTCTCTTGCACCGAACGCACTTCGATATGACTCCTTGTACTGTTTTTCTTCCTTTTATTATCCAAAATTTTTGACGAATATTGGTCAAAAGAACTTGAGTACCAGCATGTAAAAGTTGTAAATGGTAGTCTTGTATCATTCTTTCTACTAATTCATGTTTGGATGGAAGTACAATGGGGCACCGGAAGTTTTCATTATCATGTCTTCTCAAAATCTTCGTTTTCAATATTACATACCTGCCAACTTTTACGAATTTTTCGTAATTTTTACGAAAATGCGTTTGTCTTTACGATTTTACGATCGTAATCCAATTTTTACGATTTTTTTCCTTTTTCAAGTGTTTTTAGTGATTTTTGTCGAAATTTTAGAATTTTTCGCCAATTCAGCGATTTTCGCCAATTGCATCGTGTTTTACCGCCAACTACCGACTACTTCGAATCCAGTAACCTGTGGTTTCTCCCAACTCGCCGCTTAACCAGCCAATCCAATGCGCTGAACTTGTTTCTCCCACTCTTTTCTTTGTGGGCGCCAGGTTATTTTTTCAGCGTGAATAGTCGCATTCTTTTTTTTTTTTTTTTTTTTTTTTTTTTTTCCCTCCCTCTGTGTGTGTGTTTGCATGTGCTACGAATTTTCTTAATACGTCGTTATTACGAAATGAGTTCAAAAAAACCGTATTCTCAATATTTTCTTCCTGCCTACAAAGCCGAATTTCCAACAATTAAGGAATCCTTCAAAGGAAATAACTATGCATTTTGCAACGTGTGCGTGTGTGACTTCATAATAAGTCACGGTGGAAGAAGCGACATTGTGAAGCATTTTAAGTCTAAAAAGCATGAAGTTAATGATTCGGCTTCGACAACGTCAAAGAAAGTGGTTGATTTTTTTTCAAATTCGGCTACGAATTCGGATGATGTAATTTTTGGCAGAATGTTTGTTTACACAGTTTGAAGACTTTGCCAGTTCTGGAGAAGATAGACTTGATGTCCTCGTTGGTACCTTAAAAAGAATAAAAAGAGCTGATGGAACACCAAAATGTGATAGACTAGCAAGAGTTTTATGTGCTATTCTCGTAATTTCACACAGTAATGCTGAGTGCGAGAGAGTCTTCAGTGTTGTGAAGGAAAACAAAACTATGTTTCGTTCTTCAATTTCACCAAAAACTCTAGAAATCATTTTAATTGCTAAATGTTATGAGGAAACTAATTGTTATGACAGGAAATTTTCCAAAGAATTTTTGGCTAAAGCCAAAAAATGCACTCTAAATTCATTGCATTTTTTTTTTTTTTTTTTTTTTGTAACATTAAGTTCTTGTTTTATGTTTCCTAATAAAGCTTTTAGTTACTACTTAATTGAGATTTACTAATGTAAGTACAATTTTCTTTTTTCTATTTGTATAAATTGTTATTTTTTTAATATCAAAGCATGATATTATTTCTTCGTGTTCTTCTGAATTTTGGAGAAATCTTCTGAATTTTTATCTTTAGAGGTTGGCAGGTATGATATTATAATCCATTCTTCATCTCTGAAAGTAAAATGTCCCTTCAACTGTTCTTCACTAGAGAATGCTTCTTTTTGAACGATCTTCACTAATTTCTTCTCAGCAGTGTCCAATTCTTCAACACTCAGGGTTTGGCCATAATATCTTCCTCCATGTCTACAATTATTTATGAATCTTAGAATCCAAGAATTCATTCTCACAATTTTAAAGTAACTTGAAAAGTAAATCAGGTACCATTTTTCAGCGGTGATATTAGCCAAAGTCGAAATAATGTTCTTTCGCTTTTCTTTCATAATTTCTTCTTCGTTAGTAATCACTTCACTAGTTGGCCACTCTTCATCATTCTTCATAAGCCATTCTGGCCCTTGCCACCAGCGAGATTTCACAAAACTCTTAATCGAACACCCTCGTGATGGTATATCTGCTGGATTCGAATTTCCTGGAATGTGACGCCATTAAGATTCCGATGACAATTTTCGTATCTCTTTTACTCTATATGCAACAAATGGCGCCCAATGGTCATCTCTTTGGATCCAAGAAAGAGCAGTACTCGAATCTGTCCTTGTTCCTTGGAACATTGTCTAATTTGAGTGTTTGTACAGCAAGAGCTGCGAGTCTGACTCCTATACAGCAGGACAATAATTCTAGTCGATTTATGGTCATTTTTCTTAATGGACTCGCTCTGCTTTTAGCTAGAAGAAAATACACTGATACATTTTCACTTGTTTCTTTTCTTAAATAGATCACACATCCATAGTCTTCTTTACTTGTGTCACAGAATGTATGAAGACTAAGACTTTCATTTCCATTTATATCTAAAGCCCTTGGAATTCTAATACTGGATAAAAGTGACAAATCATCAATCCACGAATAGAACTCTTTTCCTAAGTCTTTGGGTATATTTGTATCCCAACCAATTTTTAACAACCATGTCTTTTGTATGAGTAGTTTAGGTGTTATCGTTATAGGGCAGAGAAAACCCGCTGGTTCGAAAATGCGATGTACCGCAGACAATATATTTCTTCTAGTAAGATTCACTGGTTTGTAAGTATCAGTCTTCACCTCACAGAAAAGGCTATCATCTTCCTTATCCCATAAAATTCCCAATACAGGAGTGGGTTCTATACTGTCCTCAGGTTTCAAAAGAGAAGTGTGCTCCCACCCTCTCAAATCGAATGACGCAGAATGTAATATCTGTTTCGATTCCTCGATGAATCACGTAAGTGTCTCTTCATCAGGAACAGATGTAATGCAGTTATCTACGTAGAATGATTCTTTTAAATTTTCCGCTGTTTCAGGATATTTAGACGAATTTAGATCAATGTGATGGCTTAATACAGCAGCCAACAAAAAGAGACTGCAATTCAATCCAAAAACAACGCGTTTATGTCTAAAAACTCTAAGTTCCTTCTTGTCAAAGTCTTTCCACCATAAAAATCGCAAGAAATCTCGATCACTCTTATTCACTGACATTTGCAAAAAAGCCTTTCTTATGTCTAAAATAACTCCTATTCTATTCTTGCGAAATCTTAAAATTATAGGAATAATTTGTTCCAGCAAATTTGAACCCTTTTCAAGGCAATCATTAAGTGAGCGCAAATTTTTGTATTTACAGGAAGCATTAAAAACCGGTTGCAATTTCGTGGTCGAAGTTTCTTTGAATACCCCTTTATGTGGTAAATAGTGACACTGATTATTCATTTCGTGTTCAGGAACTTCTATAATTCCTTCATTTAACCAGTCTGTGAAAACATTTTCGTAATCCTCGAATTTGCCCTTTTGTATCAACCTGTGTGTCGTACTGTTTAAACGCTGTCTAGCAATATCGAAATTTTGACTTAAACAGTCCTTTTCTATTACCCAAGGCAACTGAACCTCATATCTTCCCTCTTTAAAGGTAACAGTTTTGTTAAAACGATTCAATGCGGCAATTTCCATTTCCTTTCTACATTTTGTTTCAACAGTGTCTTGAATTCCCAATAAATCTAATTTCCACAAATTTTCAATCTTCGATGTGTGAATTAATAAAAAAGTCACTGCAACGGCATTAGTTACATATTCCTTATTGTCGGCATGATCAAACAATTTTCCCATTAAAATCCAACCCATTTTGGTTTCCATTGTAACTAATGATGAGTTCAAACGTTCAATTTTGTCTTTTACTAATTTTCAATAATTATCAGCTCCAATGAGTAAAGATACGTTGTTGTTATCTAAAGATTCGGGATCAACATCCGCTAAAATTATTCCCCTATCTTTCAACAACTCCTTAATATTTTGCTAAGGATAATCTAGCTCAGCACTCGATATTTCTTCAGTCTCTAAAACCTGAATAATTAATTCCTGGTTATTGAAAATGTTTTTTATTTTTACTTCTACTCGCGCACAGTTCTGTTTGGTAGGCACTTGAGATCCGAAAGTATGAATCATTATTTCTTCCCTTCCCACGACTTTTAATCCCAGTTGTTTAGACAGACGTTTTTGAATATACGAGCGTTGACTAGCGCTGTCAAATAAACAACGAACTAATTTATTGTGTGACCTACTTTTAAGTTCTACTGTCACCATCTGTAAAAAGATTTTATTCCTACCGATGCTAATGTGATTACACGCTGAATTTTCTACACCTTTTGATTGTGATGCTTCGGGTTTTTTTCTCATTTTTGTAACAAAGGGTTGCATTATGTTTTTTGTGGCAGTATACACAAGAGTTTTTCTCAGAACAATCCGAAAATCGATGACCTTGAGCCAGACAAACATAACATCGAGCTTGTAATCGCAGTACATTTCATTTTTCATTTACACTCATATTACACTTTTCAATATTATGTGTGTTATTTTTGAAAGAAATACAGTTTTCTTTTTTTACAGGACCGAATAATTCTGCCGCTGACGAGGGGTTAACTTTAGAGTTAAACTTATTGTTTGTGTATTTATAATTATTTTTGTGTTTGTCGAAGTGTTTATTCTTTCTGTTCAATGGAACAAATTTTGGTTCCAGTTTGTTAACTGCATACGTTTGTTTGCGGCATTCAATTTCGTTTTTCAAAAAAGCAATTAAACCTGTAACATGAGATTCCTCTTTTGGATCATGCTTTCGGTGATATTCGAGAATCAAATCATGAGGCAATAATTTCAATAATATCGGATTTAACAAGTGTCCATACGAACCTGAAGTTACTCCTAAATTACTGAAGCTTCGAATGTTTATTTCACAAGCGTCGTGTAATCTTCTTAGTGCATTTAAGTTAGAAGAATTTTTAACTGGTTCTATGTCCAAAAGATTATTCATATGTGACTTTATAATTTTCTCTGGTTTTCCAAAGCGTTCCTTTAAAAGTTCTAAGCACGAATCGCAATTTTGTTTGGTTAATTGAAATCCTTCAACGACATTATATGCTTGTCCTATCAGTAATGATTTCAAGTATACGAATTTTTCGATCTTGGTTAATGCTTTGTCCTGATCAATCGCAGCTTGAAAACTGTTAAAAAATTCTAACCATTTTCCTGCATCTCCTGAGAATTTTGGTATATTTAACTTTGGCAATTTTATAGCCGATGACGATACATTTATTTCAGAAACAGAAGTGTTCAAAAAATTTGCATCTGATGCATTTTTCACAGACAAATTTTCATTACATTTATTTAATCTTATTTTAATTCTAAACTTTGCAGACATAATTTGTTCATTGTATTTATCACTTGCAGTAATATCTTTTTCAAATTCTTTAGCATCTTTTAACTGAGTTTCGATTTGTGAATTCAACATTTTCAACGTGTTTTCTTTTTCGAGAATTGTTTTATACAACTCCTGTAATTCCTCAGTGTTTGTGTTTTCGATATTTTCTAATAACAAAGATTCTATTTTTGTAATTAATTTCGTAACACTACTGCGTTCATTCGTACGTTTCTGCTTCAGTTTGTCTAAAGCTTCCATGTTTAAAATTGACTAATCACAATATTGAAACTCAGTTTTTTCCAAATTTTCAAGAAAAAAGGAATTGCTTACCTGTTTACAGGTAATCCATCTGCAAATCTTCGAAATTCTAATCCAAAGTCCCTTGGTGAAGGCACCACTAAAATATGTCATTTCTATATTCCATAGTTCTATTTGGGAGAGCTTTCGATTTCTATATTCGATTCAAATCACTACTTCAATGAAGTCTTAACAACTTTTATTTACACACATCTTTTGTATTACAATATATACATAATTCGAGATTAATTTCAAATCAAAAGATGGGGATTATCCCCCCTTCCTATCAAATTCTATCAAGAGAAAATGAGTGAGCGACCGCTCTCTTCCAAGTTCGTTTTTCGACTCCTCGTTGCCACTGGCAGAAGAGAAACTTTCGCTCATTTCGCGTTCGAGTTGTAACACCTGTGGTAACAGAAGAGAGGTGAAAGACCTTTGGATTTTCCCTTGGGGTGCTTTCCAGAAAAATTGTAGTAGAGTCTAACAGCTAGTGTGGCAAGACTACATGTGAATTTTTGGTGTCCTGTCTCACTTATATATGTAACTGTACTTGTTTGTTTCTGTATGTGGCTTCAAACATGATGATAATGTTGTATATTTAAGCGTTGCTGTACAGAAGTGTCTGAACAGAATGACTGATTGTCTGGAGAAGATCCCTAGCTTGACTATTAAAAACAGGTGATATATCTTCTATAGATTTCATTTGAGGTTAATGAAGATTTCATTTCTGATGCTGACATCATTGCATGTATTTGGGAGGCAACTGGTTACATTTGCAATAGATGTATATTTTTTGCATGTTTTGTGAGATGTGTATAATGATGATGGATGAAAGTTTTGTGTGCTTTCTGAGAACCTATATACTGGAACGTATTTTGCAGTATTTAACAAAATAATAGATGATCTTCTTAGTAACACATAAATTTTACTTTTAGTTTACGGAGATAGATAATTTGAATGAAATCTTATAGTTACAAATTTTTCATGCATCTACTAGCTGGTGAAACTTTCAAAAGAAAAATTTTTAACAATTTCTTATGTTGCTGAGCAACGGTTACATGATACAAATATGGCGCTGCCACTCCAATAATAAATATAATATTCATTAAATAATGAAATATTACAAACTCTCCCCCCTCCCCTTACAATTTTTTTCAAAACAGAATATCAAAATAATACATAATTGAAATACTTTATAACATAATAATATACATATAACATAATATACAGTAAGGAAGAGAGGAAAGAACAAAATAATTGTTTTATCTATATAGCGAAACAAATTTTTTATTCAGACCAGGGAGTACGACTTAAATGTGTACATTTTTATGGTTTTTACCACTTCGATGAATGACTGTATAATTCTAGGGTTTGTAATACTAGTGCCCATCTCATAAGTCGTGGATTTAGACTCACATTATTTTTGAGCCAAACTAAGGGATTATGATTGGTCATGATGAGGAATTTAGTATGCCCGTCTAAATAACATTGCAGTTTCTTTACAGCAAAAATTATGGTGGCGCATTTCTTTTCTGTGGTATTGTACTTTTTCAGTTTCTGTAAATTTCTTACTGAGGTATGTTACTGGATGTTCATTGCCTCGTTCATCTTTCTGAACTAAAATGATACCCATACCAAAGTCTGAAACATCAATTTGCAAAATAAACTCCTTATTGAAATCAGGTGAGTGTAAGAGGCTTTTGCGGCAGTTTTACTTCTTCAACAACTCACTCTTGTCTGTTTAGTTTCTTAAAAAACTTCTCCTTGACTTGCATCTTAACTGCAGAACTTGGTAATTCATCTAGAATTTTTAACTGAGAATCAGCTAAATTTTTCAGTTCTTTCTTTTCAAATAGTTTTTGCTCGTTGCGAGATGAACTTTTGTTGTTATCTGTTACTTGCATTCTCATTGAATATGGCAATTTTGAGTATCCTTTATCATGTTTATGCTTCTTTGATGTGTGCTTAGATTCTCAATGTATTTTTAATGTCTTAGCTCTAGAAGCACCTTCATGAGTTCTTTTATCAGAAGTTCTTTATCTGCTGTTAACAAACTGTCAAACACATCTTTGCTTTTTGGAGAAGAATGAGCTGGGGAACTTGTAGGGGAATAATCGTACACACTATCCATAGAAGATGAATCACCAAGTGAATAAGGTAAGTCAACTTCCATATCAATAATTTTAGTATTCATACAAGGAGGTGAACATTTAGACTGTCTGTCAGATTTCTGTGAAGCATTGACAAAAACTTGACTATTAGAAAGGTGAGTATTGACCAAATTACCCTGAGTTTTAGAACTATTATTTGTTTGGTTCTGTGTCAAAGATGAATAGTTCTGCATTTGATCCCTTCCATTTTTTATCTATTTTGTTTTTCACAAACAACCCCTTCTCCTTTATGTTGAAATCATTTGTCTTGCTGGAATTTTTATTTTTAGCTTCTCTAAACAATGAGGCTAGATCTCTGCTTTGACACTGAGATTCAATTAATTCCTTAGAATTAGCATTAATCACTTTCTTAATTTCCTTGTCTTCCTCATCAGCTTGCGGTAAAGTATCTTCGTCAGTCTCAATAAATGTCAGTTTTAGTTTCTTCATTTTGGTTTCTCTACTTCAGGAGATATTTTACTTGAGATCATGTCAAAACCGCATTTATTTTTTCTAAATTTAAGAATGATTTATCTTTGAACAATTGGGCAGTTTTGTTATCCAATACATATCTGCCTGGATCATTTGTAACAACAGCTGCCTTTGTCTTTATATGACCAAGTTCACAATTAATTTCACTTTCTGCTGATGGTAGACACACTAAATGATCATTTAAAAGACATTGTACCCAGACATATTCTCCAGTCATTTTTGCGTTATCTATGTATTTTCGAGAAATAACATGTACCGTTCCTCCTATGTCTCGAAGAATAAGCATTTCATACCTATTAACTAAACCATTAATTGTGTATGTCTCTAACAAGTCATCATTCGAAGATAAGCAATTTACCCTTTTATTTGGTTTTAAGCGAGGAAACTGAGGCTGAAAATGCTCGCATGACCCACGCTCGAAACGATGTGGTCGATATCTTTTGTTATATAAATTTTCTTGGTTCTTGTTTTGAAACTGACTTCTTTGTTGGTGATCTTTCTGGTATTTTGAATCATCCCATTTATCAGACTGCTTAAAATGAGGTGGATGCTCTATTTTTTTCACAAAATTATCATAACAAGGTTTAAATGATCCTTTGTTAAGTCTCTCAGTTTGATTGGCAGAAAATTTCAATTTTATTGTTTTTTTAACATCTTCAAAATCTTCAATTTTCTTAACTATCTCAGTAGATGAAATGATGGTAGTCCAAAAATGTTCTTTAAAATCAGGAGAAATATGCTTTTTTTAATTGGATCATCTAGCATGAGATCTTTTAGCTATTCAAAAGTTTTGATGTTTAATCTGTTACACCATCCTTCTAAATAATTCTTTAATTCATAGTCGAAATCATACCAAGTACTTTCAGTACATTTTTGGTGTTTATTAAATAGTTGTCAAAATTTTTCTGTACTCAATTTAAACCGTTGTAACAAAAAATTTTTTACACATTCATACTTTTTCGTGTCCTCTTCTGATTCTCTAGCAATAAGCTGAACAGTATCAGGAAGTAGCAATGAAATAAGTTGGGTCACTTGATTTTCAGCAGATATATTCATAATTGTAGCTTGACGCTCAAATAACTCAAAATAAATGAATTTCATCTTCTTTAGGGTTGAAACGTGACATGACATCGTGAATTCTGATTTTTAAAGGCTACTCAGGTAACTGCATAGTTTCTACCGCCTGTGCTCTTGCAGCCATTGCTTCCAGTTCAAGTTCCTGTAGCTCAAAAACTCTAATTTGCACTTCTCTTTTGCGTTCTTTTTTCCTTTTCTTCTCTTTCACATTTGCTTTCTCTTTCACGTTCTTCCTTTCTTTCTCTTTCACGTTCTTCTTTTCTTTCTCTTTCACATTCTTCCTTTCTTTCTTCTCTAATTGAAGCTAGTAGTCCTCGAGTAAACTCCTCATCATAACCGGGACTTTCAGTAATCAATTTATGCAACTGAGCAATCTTAAATTCAGTTCTTATGGTTAAATCTAACTCTTCTGCCAGTAGTTTAAAATCCTGTTTTTTACTCCTAGCTAAGAATGACGTGTTGAAAGAGTTACCTTTAAGGGCTTCCTTTTGAAATTGAATCTAGAAAATCGTACTTGTATTAAAAATATATAATTTAAGCGAGACTTAACTTGTCAAATATGAGACGTTTTAACTCACTATTCACAAGCCTCGTTGGCTATAACTATATGAACCCCTTTGCCTGGCAATGCAATTTAGCTCTAATATGGGATGACATTACTATCTACCACGCTCCTGGATGGTGAGGACTAAGAAAAGACTTTCACCAGTTTGGCAATTCAATAAAATCGCACTACATCAGTTTGACATTACTTCTTATTTTCCACATGCCTGCTTGGCAACAAATTCAAACATTTAGCTGTTCCTTTTTTATATAAATGCCGGAATGGCTTACACATATCAATTGTCAACATAAAAATTCAATTTAAATAACAATAAAGCCTAAATAATAATTTTAAAATACTTTTATACCACAAATATCAATTTTAATTTATGCCTAAAATTTTTAGTATCAGTTATTTTACTCAAAAACTTACACTATTTAAATATAATTCTGAAAGTAAATATTAAATTTCAATAAACCCTTTTTTATGAAAACCAAAAGTTAATCTTATCTTCAGAGATCAGCAGTATCCTGTTCTGACAATTCTTTTCTCAGACGCAAGTTGTAAAAACACAGAAGATAACCTTTAAATGATTCGCTTCAAAAACTGACTTTAAAATGGCAGACTTACGACATCCGTTTCTCCTTGAAATGAACAAACTTCGCAATTGATACTAGCAAACTTGTTCTCAAAATTTCAGCAACCTGGATTAGGAGACCAGCACCATCGAAATTAATAAATGCACTCCTAATCTTCAGTATCTCAGGGAACTTCCAATTTTATAAGACTGTAATGTATTTTGTAGTATTTAACAAAATAACAGATGATCTTCTTAGTAAAACATAAATTTTATTTTTAGTTCACGGAGATAGATAATTTGAATACAGTCTTTTAGTTACATATATTTCATACATCTACTAGCTGGTGAAACTTTCAGAAGAACAATTTTTAACAATTTCTCAAGTTGCTGAGCAACGGTTACATGATACAAATATGGCGTTGCCATTCCAATAATAAATATAGTTATTTGTTAAGTAATAAAATATTACAGCCCATACATTTTACTATCATACTGCCATGTTTATTAGCCATTGGCTAAGAGAGAGTTAGAACAGTGCAAAGAAATTTTTGCCTTTTCTAATTGATCAAGTTATTAAAAAAAACTCTCACATTTAACTTCTTGAATTTCCTAATTTATTATTTTTTTAAATGCATAAATATATTATTCTTTGCATAAAATACACTTTAATTCATAGTTATAGTATTTCTGTATTTGTTCATATGTATATATTTTTTTTACTGTTTTGTTAATTAATAATTGTATTAGAAGGAATTTTAAAATTGTTATATACTGTAACAGATTTTTGTTTTTTTTAGTAAAAAATACATACGCAGAAACTGAAGAAGCTGAAAATTGCCTATGGATGGTGACAAATTCTAAGCCGTGCCCAAACTGCAAGTGTCCAATCCAGAAAAATGAAGGTTGTAATCATATGAAATGTTACAAGGCAAGGATTTATTTTATTTTATATTTTAATGTTTATATCCAAGCTTGTTTTTCATTTTTGCTTGAAAGAAATCAATAAATCTATTGAAAAATATCTTATGCAGAGTTTCTTCATGAAAACAGATGTTTATATTACATTGCGTACCATTCAGATTATTACTTTGCTAGGAAACTTTTCTTTAAATTATTGTTAAAAGTAAAAACTTTTAAGATTGTTTTCAAGTTTTTGCTTTTTTGAACTCACCGGTAAAGTGGGAGATAAAATATATTAGAGTATCACAGGTAAATGGTTTACAAGCTCTTAACTGATTTTAAGATAATTATGATAGAACTGTTTTCTTTTTAGGGAATTCATTAATTAAAAAAAGTCTTTTATATGTTTATTTTTGTGCATTCTGCTACATTTTACGTATATCTATTTGTTTCTAGTCCATATATTTCATTGTGCTTGAGATTTAATTTTTTGTGATGTACAGAAGATAGCGAAAGAAGTTAAGACTCAGGTGTTAGAAACACTTGTCAGCAGGCACTCAGATTATAAAACCACATCCTGTGTAGAACTCATACGAAAAAGGCGTATCTTTTCTAACCTAACGCGACAAAGTTCGTAATTAAGATAAAAAAATCTCGTGAAAGTGCAATTTTAGAGTCTTCAGATACAGCAGGCATTGAGATAGTTCTTGTATAGATATCCGGCGGTGTAAATGCAAGTATTATCGATATCATAGGCATGCAGTAAGGCATATCTGTTGCTGCCTGCTAGCGTCAGAATGGCGAGAGCTTGTCTGAGTTGAAGGCGTTGTCTCTGGAGGTACTTGAGTGAAGAGGGTGTAGCTACTGGTCGTCTTGGACAATGGTGAATCTGAAAAGGAAGTGCATCCACTTGCAAGACAGGCATTGGTTGGGGAAGGGGTTAAAAGAAATAACATATTGAACAATATTATTGAATGACGTGAGTCTATTTTGAAGTAAAAAAGATCATGGAAGGTAATAAGAGTTACTTCTATTGAATTAAATTAAGATAAAGATTAAGCTGGATGTAATACAAAATAACTGAGTTAATTTAATAGATGACATATTGACAAAATTTATGTGACAGAACTTTCTACCAGATGGCGACATATATTTTTCAGAGTCTAACAGTAATTAGGAAATTACCATATTTGACGGCATATAAGACACACTTTTTTTTCCTAAATTTGGTCTCAAAAAAGTTACCTGCATCTTATACGTGAAAGACACAGGTTAACTTTCAATATTAAACGCTATTAGTTTGGATAAAAGTCTAGACACACATAACTTTTTCTACATCAGCCATAATTATTTTGCGCATGCATGAAATATCTGTCGCCAAAAAAAGCGCTGAAGTCGAAGTTCGAACAGGTTCGACGGTCACATTACGTCTATGGAGCCTTTCCTTCTTTACATAGACTTTCTTTGACTCAGCCGACACACGTGTCAGTATCGGTGCTACTCTGTATAAACGTCTCGGTATCGGTGCTTAAAATTATTTGTTTAAAAAAAAATACCCTGGAAAATATGACTACAGGAAACAAGAGATTAAGCTGTACAATTCAGTTTAAACTAGGAGTGTTAAACTATGCCAAAGTGCATGGAAACAGAGCAGCAGCAAGACTTTTCGGTCCACCACCTATCGAAAAAATGATACGTACTTGATGACTGCAGGAAGATCAACTGAAGACTGCTAAAAAACAAAAAAATATATCCTTCAATGCCCAGCTCCATCTTGGCCTGAACTTGAAAATGCCATAAAAATGTGGGTGATAGAGAAGAGGAAATCTGGGATACGTGTTTCAGCCAAAATGATAATCAGGATGAGGCCAAAGGATTTGCAGGAAAACATGGAATTCAGAAGTTTACTTTTTCAGGGTCTGAGGGCTGGTGCTACAGGTTCATGAAAAGGCAAGGCTTATCAATGTGGAATCAGTAATGCTCTTGACGGAACAGAAGACGACGCATTATTCGAAGAAGGTGATACTAGTGATGACGATATTCTCGTTTTTGCTGATGATGTGATAGTGAAAAGGATTTTTATGGTTTTAAAAGTGATTAAAGTCTAATTTCATGATAGGCAACCTTTTCCTTGAATCTGTGTTTTTTGTTGTTTCTGCTTTATTTTGTATTATGTTTGATTGCTTGCCGTCTATACATTTATTCATTATTGAAATTGCATATCATGTTCAAAATAGCTTGTCGTTTGTTAATTTTCCTTAATAAAAAATATGTTTGGTAATTGCATTTAATGATTGTTTATTTGGCTTTTACGAAACATGAGAACTAAAAGAAATCACATTTTAAGTTATTGTGGTATCGCGCTGTTGCACTGACTATTGAAACTTTTTTTCCTTGTGTGTGGCGTTCTAAATAAGGGTGCATCTTATATGCCGTCAAATACGGTAAACCCTAGATAGGGACGCTTATGTCGCGACATAAAGCAGAGTATAACTAAATGAGAATAAATCATTATTAGATAATCAAATGAGATTTTAAGGTAAATTATCAAGGGGAATAGAGAAAACAATCCCAGTTTACATATTTAAATGTATAAGGCCTGCTTTCAGTCATTTTCTTTTGTCTCTATCTTGGTAATTATAATCCAGCTGTGGGATAGAGCTGTTATTTTATTTATGAATATTCCTGAAAAATTTTCTTGCAATTTTAGCAACGCAGATGTTGATTTTTTCTACATTGAGTTCATGATGAATTGCATCCTTCCTAATGAACCAGGGGCAATTTGCCATCTGTCTCAAAGTCATATTTTGCACTTGTTGAATTTTTTTCATAGTTGTGTTACAAAGGATACCCCAGACCAGACAGGCATAAGTGATGATGGGACGCAAAATGGATTGGAATACAAGAACTTTATTTTGAATAGACAAACTCAAGTTTCGGGCTGAGTAAAGCAAGGGGGTTGAGTAAAGCTTTAACTCCCCGAAACTTGTTTAAAATATATGTAAAGTGTGGGGTCTATGTGAGTCTTTGGTCTAAAATGACACCAAGGTATTTAATTTGCTTGGCCCAGGGAATACTGATACCATACATTTTGAGGGTGATATCCAGATCCAGGTTGGCTTTGTAGGTGAAGTAAACAGCTTCTGATTTCTATACATTCTTAATTTTCCATTTTATCATCCAGGACTCTAGTGCATGGATGTGTTCTTGTAATGTTTGTACAACTGCGGCCATAGACGTGTTTTGGTGGAGGATCGCAGTATCGTCTGCTTAAAGTGCTAGTGTAGTGAGGGGTTGTGTGGGATGTCATTTGTATAAATTGAAAATAAAGTGGGTGAAAGTAAGCTTCCCTGTGGCAAGCCAGCAAGGGTTGCTTTATGTGTAGAGTGGGTATTGTTATAATGAACAACAAAGTGTCTATCATAAAGGTAGGAATTGATGATGTTTATGTTGTAATCTGGGAAACCCAGAGTGATTGGTTTGTAAGTGAGGCCCTGTAACCATACAAAATCAAAAGCTTTTGATATATGGAGGAAGAGAGCTCCAATGATTAGTTTTTTCTGAAATCCATCAGCGATCAACTCCGTAACTCTGTATAGCTGATGTGTGGTGGAGTGTTTCCATCTAAATCCATACTGCTCTTGAATTAAGATGTTATTTTCCTGCAGAAAATCATGAATTCTTGCCAGGATAACAGCCTCTGCAATCTTGCTTAAAGTCGATAGAGACTTATTGGTCTGTAGGAGGCAATGCAGGTTGGATCTTTACCCAGCTTCAATATCGGCGTGATAATAGCTGTCTTCCAATTGGTCGGGAAGTGCTGTATTTTGATAAAAATATTGATGATTTTCGTGAACTTGCTGAGCATCTTAGGTCCCATTTCTTTTATCATTTTATTGCTTATTTTATCCAATCCTGGACTTTTACGATTTTTTCTCTTCTCGATGTAACTGCTAACTTCTGAAGGCATAATTAAGGGTGTGCTGTTTGTGTGTGTTCTTGATTGGAATTGTGTGTTGAGGGAAGAAACTAAGTGTTCTGTTTGTGGGAGAGAGATGTTGTGTGTGCGAAGTTAAGAAACATAGTTTTCTGCAATAGACTCAGCTTTTTCAAAATCAGTGTATGCAATCCCGTTGGGGCCGTTAATGGGTGGAATATTGGTGTTGTGTCTCTTAAATTTAGAAAACGCATTCCAGATCGAATTATCATCCGCTGAAAGTGATTCTAAATGTCTGGCCCAGTCGAGTTGTGCATGTTTTTTTAATAGAGTCATGACTTGTTGATTTAGCTGGTTCAGTAATTTTTTATCAGAAGGATATTTTTTATTTTTGCCACTGTTTGCGTGCGTGATTCCTTCTTCTAATTAGTTCTCTTATGTCACTGTTTTGATACCTCTTATCCTCTCTTGCAATCTTGCTGTTTTTGAGTAATGCAACATGCAGCTCTTCAGTGAATTCTTCTGTAAGGGCGTCTAACTCATCTCTCGTTTGTACTATGTGTGTTGGGTACTGAATGTTGTTTAGAGCTTTGGCATAACCTGCCCAGTTTGTAAAAAGGGTTCTTTTGTGTGGTGTACTGTAGGTATTGGTATTGACTTCCATTATCACAGGATTGTGATCAGATGACATTTCAGTCGTGCTTTCTATATAACTCGGTGAGTTAATATTTTATAAAATGAAAAAGTCAATGACGGATGGTCTACCAATCTCACAGTATGTTGGTTTCTCTGGAAATGCTAGGTTAATATTGGCCGCTTGGGCAAAGTGACTAATAATGCGTCTGTGTTGATTAATATCCCAACAATTCCACTCGCAGGGATGCGCGTTGAAATCTCCACCTATAATGACTCGATTGTTAATATTTAATAGCATTTGCAAATGTCTTGACAGAATTTGCAGGTGTGTGTGTATAGCAAAATAGGTGGAGATAACAGTGATTGGTCGTGATGTGTTTGGTGTGAGTGCAATAGCTAGAGCTTCAATTTCTAAAAGCTGTGGTATGGAGTGACATAATGAGAAATGGAGCGCCTAATTAAAATACGTAGTCCACCTCTTGCATTACCTCTACACACATATCTGCCTACAGTTGATCTGTCCCATCTGTGCATGACATAATTGCAGGCTCTAAAAAAGGTATGAGGGCCAAGCATGTGTTCTTCTAGGAGTACAATATCGGGCAAATTCGTGTAAAAACTCCTTGTGCTCGTAAGCTTTCGGGAGCAATCCATTTGCATTCTATGTAATTATAGTTAAAGGCATACTTTGATTACACTGATAAATTATGAATTTCATTAACTATTTCAAAAAATAAGAACATTTTATCAACAGGATCCATTAATTCTCTCAGCTGAGGCATGAAAGTTTTAAATACATTATTCATTATCTTTATGTTATGAATTCCAAAAATATTGTTAAATTCTGCTAATTCTTAACAAAATTTACAAATTCTGGAACTACTCTGATATGCACCCTCAAGTCGCCAAAAATATTTGGCGAGAAACTTCACGCTGCCATATTACTATCTAAATTTTTTGTCTACATTTTGAACTTTTAGCTTAAAATGTCTCCAAAAACGTGGTTTTTGCACATGCAAAAACTACGTTTTGAACACACAATTTAGCTAAAAATCCGAAACAAAAACAAAAAATTTAGATAGCAAAAACGTAAAGTTTCTAACCAAAAATATTTGACAAGAATCCATGTACACAGCGACATGTTTTAACTTAAAAAAACATCTACGAATTGCACAATGTAGGCATTGAACGAATCTACAAACTACGCACACCTCGCTTTAATAAATTAACATAACAACAATAAATTTCAAAGAATACCATGTACACAGCATCCTGTTTAAACTTAAAAAAAATTCTACGAATTGCACAATTACCATGTACACAGCATCCTGTTTAAACCAAATGAATAACCAAATAAAAGAATACCATGTACACAGCATCCTGTTTAAACTTAAAAAATATTCTACGAATTGCACAATTTAGGCAAGGAAGGAATCTACGATCTACGCGCTCCTCGCTTTAATAAAATAACATACAACAATAAATTTCAAATAATACCATGTACACAGTGTTCTGTTTCAACTTTAAAAAACATCTACGAATTGTACAGTCTAGACACTAAACAACAAAATAAACTAAAATAAATTTCAAACAATTTAAAAAAACAACAATAACGACAGAAATTCATACTAAAGAACCAATGAACATAACATTCTACAAAATAAGAACAAGGATAAAATAAAATGCACTTACCATGAATTAATGCGTTTTCGAATAGCAGAAATATAAATTTCATACCGCCTTTAACATTCCATAGTCGTGTCCACATCCGTGACTGGTCGCAATTTCTGGCACTCCATAATAGTAGTCTTAATTGCGGCGATCTTGACTTCCAAATCGTTAAGAAGATTAATCCAATAGTCAGTATCGTTAGTATCCAAAATATCAGCGTGCGGGTAGTCCAGCAGAGCCTTCACTGATAGAAGGCGATTCTGGAGGGGCGCTAACATCCATCAAGAGATACACATCGTCGTTCGATTCACTCGTCGTAGTCGGAGCGCTCATGATGAGCAACCTACACTTGTGAGGATCAAGGACCGAATCGAGTGAGAGAAGTTAAGTAAATTTTTTATTTTCCTTTTAAACATTTATTCTTAGTGATAGAACTGGCTGTGTGGGCCCTTGTGGCTTTCCTGTGTGTGATATAAACTTCTCACCTGTAGAAAATCTATCATGAAATTGTGCCACTTGTTAATAAGTACCTAAGAACTTATTAACTTCTTACACACCGCATTATGATTCAGAAATAAAAGTCGCAGCTAATTCATCAAATTCACATTAGAATACACCCATAAAGACTATAAAACAAAAAAATTGCCATAAAAAAATTTCTGTCTATGATTTCCCGAATGTTCCATTTTTGGAACATTGGCATGTAAGGCTGTCTTTTCTCTCTTTTTTTTTTTTTTTTTTTTTTTTTTCTTCATGAAAACAAAGTGTTGTATGATGAATATTTTAAAATTTTATGCTGTATAAATAATTTACTGAACAATATGATGTGAAATTAATTAAATTTAAATAAAACTCATTAAAATATATATATAATTTTTAATTAGCGTACTATTTTATAAGAAATGCAATGCTAAAAGTATAAAGCAACAATAAAAACAAATTTACACTTACACAAGCTTGACTAACAATTACATAATATGAATAAATGCTATTTTAAAAATGTAAAATACCTTACAAATAAAAAATAAAATATTTTATCTCTTAGAAGGCGCGTGGGATTTCAACCAGTAGCAAAAAATATAAAACATTCTAAAACACTAATTTTTTGTAATCCTTTTTAGCAATTTCTCAGTATCCATGATATTGTGGGAAGCAGTGTACATGGAGCCTTTTTTTTTTTTTTTTCATTCAAAATGTATGTTTGTAGTGTTTTTTGGCACACTACAGACCACCTTTGTGATGATGTAACTATATAACGTGCATCTAATTTTCTTGCAGATGTCGACTGATGGGTACAGGGTCCAAAATATAATGTGAATTTTAGGTTTCGCTCGAAGGAAATTCAAAGTAATTTCTCTTCTAAAATTCACGTGAGTCATTTCTAATGTGGGTTTTTTCTGTAAATCAGTGTGTAAGATCCACACAGCAGCCACAGCTATATTCAGTGTGTTGATAAATAAGTTCCAGTACCATTTTTTGCTGCAAAATTTTGGTCGATAACTCCAAGAAGTCGGTCCAATGGGTCTACTCCACCCATTCCTTCATTATATAATTTTATAATGTAAGGTTGGAGAACATCGGCTTTCTTTTTTTAAGATAAAACATATCTTTTTGCTCTTCCTAATGGTTTTTGAGTGATAAAATTTGATGCAATAGTTACAACAGAATTGTCATTCCAACAACACATGTAAACTTCTCCATCACATTGGTAATCAAATTCTCCATGTTGAAATTTCAACATTTCTTTTGTTGTTCAGCTGTTTGCATCTCTTTTGCTCGTACTGTGCCAATTGCCTTAAAGCCTTTGTTAAACAAATTTATCAGTAGGAAAAAAAAAAAAAAAAATTCAATAAATACTTTGTCTTTTTCTGGATTATCAACAAAAGATATTAGTTCAGAGGCAACTTTTGGTCTAAGCATCAAATTTTTCATTTTTTGAACTTTTAGAAAGACCTAATATAAACAAAGAAATCCTTGTGAAGCAGATATGGTCATTTCTAACAAAAGAAACGAGCAGATATCAGAGCTCAAAACAAGGAAGTACAACTGAAACCAATAACCACAGCACCTTGGTGACAGAGGTCATACCCCCTTCTAGTCCTCTGCCCCTTCCTTTGTATAGGAATAAATGACACAACATTAATGCCTCTAAAAAAAGACACATTTACAACGTATTAGAACTGAATGTATTTAAAATCTAATAAAGAAAAATATATGTGTGATATCACTGATTTTATGTATCGTTACATGCCAATATTCCTCTTTTGGAACACTGCGATTTCACGCTGTCTTGAGGAAATATTTTATTTTTATTATTTGAATTCCTTTTATTAACTCATTAAAGTTGTCCTTTGCAGGTATGATGGGGAAAGGTTTAGGTGGATTTGAATTTTTAGGAATTTAATAGAAATTTTTTTTAAAGTATTGTAAAAATCATAAAAAAGCTGATATTTAAAAACTTTCCCCTCAAATATTCATATTTAAAAAATAAATTTTGTGAAAAAATCAATCATATCTTTTATAATGCACGGTAATTTTTTTCAAGCTGAAAGATATGACTGTGTATTTTTAATAAAACATTAAACATAATATTGCAAAAAAGGAACATTGGCACGTACAGTGGGTGGGGTGATCGGTTAACGAACATAATCCATTTCAAGTTTATGTTCGCTGTCCGCATTGTTCATTAACCAATCACCAATTTATCACATATGTTAATGGGAATTCTATTAATTCGTTCTGTAGATTCTAACAATTAAATTTTTAAAAATGTCATGAACAAGTATAATTTCTTAGTAAGTTTGTTTATTACAAATATAATACATATACTCTTACTTATTAATCAGTCCTTTTCCTTTCTTTGGGCGTTAAAGAACATGTCCAATGTCGATTGTTTTTCTCTCTCCTTCAGGACTTTCAGGAAATGATTGATAGCAATGTCGTTGAACATTGCTATAACATTGCTATCAATGTTCAACGACATTTATCAATGAGATCAGCAACCCTATTGACATCAGCTTGTTTTGGGTGCCATATTAAGACCGTTGCTCAGATATCCTCCCACTTCTTCAAAAGATCTTTAATGGCAAATGTCAGCATTGCTCCTCTTTCATCTTCCTCTTTTTCAGAAGGAAAAACATTTTGCTGAGTTTCTTGGTGTTCTTCATTCAAGATTTCTTGGAGTTCTTCTGCCGTCAAGTCACCTTCATATTCCATTATGAGCTCTTCAGTGTCATCCTCGTTCACCTCCATTTCCAGATCTCTCGCAGTTGTACAATTTCATCCATAATTTCAGGAGTGTCACCCTGATCACCTCCATCTCTTTGAACGAGGGAAAGCTTTCGCCAGGCAGAAGCAAACTGTACGCCTTTTCAATAAGATGAATAGCTTCAAGAATGCCAAATTTTTCTATCCAAAACGTTTTTAAAGGCATTTTTGAGGAGAATTGGCATGCTTCAAAGCATCGCCAAAACAGCGTACGAGTGTACAATTTCTTGAAACCTGCAATAACCTCTTGATCTATTGGCTGAATCAGTGAAGTCGTATTCAGAGGTAAAAGTGATGTCCAATAGCAGCAATGCTTTCAATGGCACAGTGCCGGATCTTTGATTTTTCTTATCTGGGGCAAAAACTAAAACTGCCGCCCTCACACATCATCCTTAAAGTTTCTCTAACAAGTTTTAATTTTTTAATTAATACAGAAATAGATAGGGTTTGAGGTAAAATCCTAACCTCCATTTTATATTAAATTCTTTATGTGCCTTTTTTTGGGGGGGGGGTTATAAAAGAAACATATGTACCAAAATTACATAATTAGAAAATCATCTCCTCCTAGGAGAATCGTTGAGCTTATTTTCGGATTCAATCCTAATCCTAACTGTAATCCTGAGTGCTTCTAACCCTCCAGTCCTCGCCACCATTCTTTCTTCCGCTCTAGGGGGGATGAGCATCTCCTAAGTTTCTCACTATTCCGTATTATTGCATCATGGTTAAATTAGGTTAGATTATATGAATATGGCAAACACAGGAGGGCTATCTGCTTAGAGGAGAGGTACATTCGTGGAGAAACTTTTTAAAGAAAACTGGCTCATATTCACGTTACACATGAGGAAATCCACGAAAATAAACCATGCAGCCAGCCTGTTCTCCTGGGTTTGAACCCAGGCAAGGTCAAACTACCAGTATTCATCGGTTTTAATCCCTCGGCCACTGCTGAGGACATTTGTTTGATTATTTATTATGTGTTTTGCCATTTGGCACTACATAGAAAAGAAGGAATGCCTACTGTAAAAAATTTGAAAAGAAAATTAGCTCGTATCTATGTTACACACGGGGAAAATCACAGAAATGCTCATACCACCAGCACGTTCACATATACTTGACCCTTGGACCAAACTACTAGTGCTCAGTGGCTTTTATTGCTCAACCACTAATGGGAAAATTCCCAAGAAATACCTATTGCTATTGTTTTTCATGCTTCCTAAGTAAGTTCTTACCTGCCTTAACACTATTAAAATATTATGGAATTAGTAATGAAAATTAAAATTTTACTCTGCAAGCTTTTTGTTCTACAAGCAAATGCACGGAATCGTCATAATTTGATCTGCGGTTTGATTTTCGGTTGCCAGAATCGTGAGACTTGATAAACGCTCCTGGCTCACCGATGATCATAGATATTTTTTAATATGTTTTAATTTGCTGAAACTTTGATCTGAACAGGTTGAAGTGTTCGTGATTCATCCTCAAACAGTTCATCAGATTGCTTTGCGTGCTTTGGAATTTTTCCTTCGTTAGAATAGACTCAACTGCAATTTTTTCGGCTACTGTTTTAGACTCTTGTATCCAGTATTCCACAGAATGTTGGATACAAGAGTCTCATTCAAAGTTTCATTCCCACTCTCATTCAAGTCTCATTCCCGCTTTCATTTTTTATAATTCCTCAGTTTTTGTCAGTTTTTTCATTAACTACACAGAACGTAGAAGAGGAATTCCTTTTGAATTTCTATATTTACTCAATTGAATTCTGGAAAAATATTTGCTCAAATTTTCAGGTTGATAGTAAATTCAAAAATTTTCACAGCATGTACCAGATGTCCTACCTCGTGGTTTGATTCCGCATCAAGAGAAATATCTTTAATTTCTTTTAAATATTTTAATATTTCTGGTAAAGTCATTAGAAGGACTTTCACAGCCACATATTTTGCCGACCATCGTGTCTGGCTGCTTCCTTTTAAGTTATATTTTGTACATTTTTTCATAATATACCATCGAGTAGTGCGTCCAACAAAAAAGTGAAGTATTTTCTGAGTAATTCCAAACAGATTAACTGCTTCCGGGCACAAAGAAGTAGAATGCACATCGACAAGATACGAGGAATGATCCAAATATGGTACAAATTCCTCCAGCTTATTCATTTCTGTAATCCTATCTTGTACTGTTTTAGAAATGCCAGCCATATTAGACCCGTTGTCATAAGACTGACACCGACATTGTCTAATCAAGTGTCAATTAACACATTAATTTTCTACAATGCATTAAGAAATACATTCTCCTATCTGGACTGGTTTCGGGTGTTCCGAGAGCCGAGAGGTTTTCATTAGAATTAGTTTTTGTTCGTTGTCCGATTTGTTCGCTGTTCGAACTGTTCATTAACCAATCACCCACTGTAAAAGGTTAAATGCAACCACCATGGTGCTGTTTAGTGATTTTTTACTGAAGATGGAGAATAGTGATATATAACTTCAAAAAAATATATATATACATATATTATGTTTCAATTAAATATTTATCCTAAAAATGAACCAATAAGCTGAACTTACAACCCTTTTTTTTATATCTTTTGCTTTGATGGAAATTTCACAGTGATCATTTTAAGAATATATTCAAAGCAATCCCTTTATGATTTAACAGCAAAAGGCTATATTCTTGCAGAATATTTACCACAGTTTCTTTGACTATAGGCCTATTTCACTAGTGTGTACTTTAAAACAGAACATAAGATTAAATAAATTAATTAATTAATAAATTTAAAAAAAACACAGTTTTGCTATAAAACAAAAACTTGGAATACAACAAATAGAACATGTATTAAGATGATGACAGTTTTTACTGCAAATGAAGAATTATGAATGGGTTCCTAAAGAATTGTTATAGCATGATTGCCAGAGTTCAGCATATTCTAAAATTTGCCAATTTATTCTGAGGTGCTAATATGTAATGCCAGAGGATATGAGAAAAAGATTTGGTGATCTGAATGCTGTCAGCACAAATTTGTAAATGATTTTTTTTTATGATTATCTTTTTGTTGAAAACAGATTATCTTTTGAGGTGATCGACATTGTCTCTTTTTTTTATCAACAGAATTCTCAGAAAGGTAGTTGTAATAGCTTATCTTTTTTACTGTTATTCATTCTACTACGCAAAATGGGCTAACCTGCTAGGTGCCTTCATGATGTTTTACACATATGACATAAATATGAAATAGTTTGCATTGGAAACTTCTCTATGAAGCCATCCCTTACGAGATAAAGCGTCCTTAAACTATTTAAGCATCTTAATGACCACTTTCTTAAATAAATAGAATTGATTCAGTATTTTTTATTATCATTTTATGTATAAGATTGAGATAGCTTTCCTAATTTAAAAAGTCCATTGAAAGAAGTTAGTATTTATTTGCTTTGAAATAATTAGTCTAATACTGAAAGATTTTTTTTTTTCTGTCTTTCTGAGGCCTATCAGTGGCCAAGTGGATAAAATTGCTTAACCCTTGTTGTTCTAGGCCTGGCTCAAATCGTGGTGAATGGGCTGGATGCATGAGTGTTTTCATTGGGTTTTCTTTATGTCTGAGTTAAACATCATTTCTCTTAGGCAAATAGCCATAATATCAGAATCAAACAACTTAATCCAATTCAATCTTCATGCCTTTTTGAATTAATTAATTAAATTTATTTTAAGTGTTTTAGTGAATAGATGATTAGTATTACACAGGTAGTTTCTATTATAATTTCATTTTATGTATTTTGTTGTATTATTTATTTAACTAATCCTTGTAAATTTTTTAAAATTTTTTTCACCTTAAATAATGTTTGCTTCTAATTGGATAAATTTATTGATATAGTGCAAATATGAATATTGCTGGATTTGCCTTGAATCTTGGAAGAAGCACAGTCCGACAACAGGTGGTTACTTTCGTTGTAATCGGCACGATGCTGTCAAAAGGGCTGAGGTGAAAGCAGAATCATTAATTAATGAAGTACGTTTTAGAAATGTTAATTTGTTTTCTGTTTTAAATGTTTTTTCAATATTTATAAAATCAACAATATTAATAGATTTTTGTTGATTAATTAATGATACCTGAAATTGTTTATAATTATTAATTCTTTTATGTGTGCCTATAAAGAGTGCTAAAAATACATTAACTTTTAGTACATTTTAAATTGTGTATTTTTAGCATATATATTTGTCATCTTTAGGCAGAAGAACATAATAAACATATGCAGGAATTGAAGAGATTTTTACAGTATTATACAAGATTTAAAAACCATGAAAATAGCTACAAAGTGAGTAAATGATGCCAAATTGAGTAAATGATAATGAAGTTATGGATATTACAGGACTGTGTTCAGCCATAAAATTGTCATACAGATTTGTGAAATTTTTTTCAGTTATTTTTAGATACTTTCAGAATTTATGATCAAAATTCAAGCATTATGTGAAAAAAAACATTTAAGCTGATAAAAATTAATGCTTCATTATTTTTGTATTGAAAATATTTCATCTTATTTCTATTTTAAGTTAAAACAAAAATTTTTGGTGTGTCCTGATTCTATCATTCCTCTCACAATGATTACTTTGATATCAGTTAGATGGACATTTTCATTTAATTAAATATGTAAAATATCTTTTTGCTTATCTTGGTAACACTGAGTACTGTCATGGAAGCTGATCACACGTAATTATTTAATGCATAGCTTTCGATACCATCATTCATCACTTCATCATACAGCTTTTGTTTTTTTACATTCTAAAACAGGCAAGTAATTTTTTGCCATATTTATTATTGTTATTATTATTTTTTTGTCACCATGAGAGTAGCAAACTGTGACAGCTTGAAATTGGATCATGCAGTGATACCACAAAAGGGTTTCACATCATTGCTACTAAATACCAAACAGGTATACATAGCATGAGTTGTCTGTAATGATATTGTTATTGTAACATTAAATTCTATAATAAGTTATTTCCACTGAAAGTGTTTTATCACTGAAATTTTAAGTGCTAATTTTTTTAGAAATTTTTAGCTTTTTGTAGGAATTATTTAAAAAAAAAAAAGATTGAAAACTCTGGCTGTATTAATGTCATCTCTTTAAATGTTTGAATAAAGTTTTTTAAAGTTAGATGAAATATTATTTTTTTAAGCTGTGTTTAACAGGAGTGGACGTTTTCATTCTTTAATTTTTAATTTTTTACTTTCTTGCTATTTTGCCTCAAAAGACAAAGTTTATGAGACAAAATACTTTGTGTGAATAAATTCAAGTATTGTTCTTTTGTGTTGGATGCTATTTTATGTCTCTAAAAAAGAAAAAAAAATGTATTCATGTTCATCCAAAATGAATAAATATTTAAAAAAGCCATTTTTATATAATGTGACAGTATTTATTTATAGTTTATCAGTGAAAATGTTTGAACAGGTTAATTGGAAATAAATGTATTACTTAAAACATGTAAGCAAAGTGTTTAATTTGATGTTGTGTTATTATTTCATGTATTGGGCTGCCAGATTATTCTCTTTGTCACTGCATTGTTTCTGTACTGTGAATGATCCAAAAAAACTGAGAACAGCAGTATCCATTGCTAACCGTGTACTTTTATGATTAGTTGAAGGAGCTAATTATGATTATTTATATGATAATATGCCATTAGATACTTGTGACTTAAATCGTTGAATCATCTTCCTGTATTAATTTAATCTGTATTAAATCTCCATATTTCTGAAGAAAATGCAGCACTTTCTTTTCTGTCATACTACAAACTCACCCATTCCATTATAATTCTTTACAAGAGAAAAAAATGGGTGATGGAAATTGACACCCGTATGTTTACCTGGAGCGTGATATAAATATGTTTTGGTGAAGTCATGGGTTGCCTATTTAGGTGACATAGTTTGTTGTGCCTTCTGAATGCATTTGAGGGAGTATAGATAATTAAAAAGACCTAACCCCCCCCCAAAAATATTATTAAGTTTTGACATTATTTTGTGGTATTTTATTCATACAATAAAGTATTCATACAATAAAGTGGTATTTTATTCATACATAAATTTCTGTAAGTATTAATGTATTTGATATTTTTTGCCAGTTACTGCCATACATTTGGGTCCACCAGCGGATGAGCTGTAAAGTCACTGAGCACTAGTAGATCGATCCAGGATTCAAATTCTGGTTAATGATCTGGCTGAATGGCCGTTTTTGTGTTTTCCCCTGTGTTTAGTGAGTTTATGAGTCAGTTTCCCGTAGAAATTCCTCCGTGAAGGCTTCCTTCTGTTTAGGCAGTTAGCTCTTAAATGCTTTGCCATAATCAAAATTAACCTAAATGTGTCTGTCATCCATTTCTTTAATTACTTAAATTAGATACTAAAATTTTTAGTCATGAATGCTGTGTTTTGCAATCTTGTAATTCATTTTAATTTGGCAATTTTTACTTTAAAGTTTTTTATTTTGGAATGAATAAAAAATTAGTGCCTAAGGTCGGGATTAGGTTAAATTATTGGAATACAGTAAAACACTGGAGCTATTTGTCTAGAAAGAAAGATGCCTTTGTGGAGGACTTTCCAAGGCAAATTAACTTGTATTCACATAATACCCACACAGACAGCTTTTCCATGTAGCCTTGAATTGGGGCATAATATCAATAATAAAATGCCTGTATGATTCATTGTGTGTTGATAATTAGGGTATTAATTTTTAGTATTTGATTTAGTTTATATTTTATCATATAAAAAAACTATGTAATAAAAATTTTAATTTTTTAAGTATTTATTTTTTTTTTTTTTTTTTTTTTTTTTTTTTTTTTTTTTTGTACTTTACCATTATAGCAAGGTGTAGAAATTTGTTTGTTTTAAACTTAATGAAGATGTTTGTTCTTATTAGTTTTATGAATTATTTTCTTTAATGTAGAAAGATATTAACTCATATTTCTATTTTCAGTTTGAAGAGCCATTTATAAAATCCATCCAAGAAAAAATCAATATTTTAACTACAGCTGTGTTTTCTTATTCTGTGACTAATGTTAATATGTCCTTTTTACAAGATGCTATTTATGAACTTTTAAGAGCTCGACGTATTTTATGTGGTGCTTATGTATATGGCTATTACTTAGAAGATAATGGCTATAACAAAACTATATTTGAATATTTACAGGTAAGAAAGTCCTGCATATTTTATGCTAAAGTGCAACGTATTCATTTCCATATTTCTCACTCTCATGTATACCCTTGGTTATTACAACATATAATGTATACATTTTTTATTTACTGTAGAAATGTACATTGTTAGTACTGAAAGTTGTTAGTGACTTTGAAAAGCAGAATATAATGGCATTAGTGTGTTTATTCATGTAGACATCCTTTATCCCCTTCCATTAGAATTTTATACTTGATATAGTTTTCTCTTCTCAATTATCAGGAAATAAAATGAATAAAAATAAGGGGAAGGAATATGGTATATGTTGCAATAGCCTTAGTACCTTTTTAATAAATTACACTGTTTTTTAAAAAAGCCATGCATCCAGAAAAATTTTTGATTGAGATAAAACTTGATACAAGAAATAAAGGGATGAAGAATGGATGACAAGCAATTTTTTTGCATATCAAATTTTAGTCAAGAGCCATTATGTATTATGATGTGTAGTTGTCTGTGGTGGCAGTGCATGAATATATTTTTGATGTTTTATATGAATGTCAAATGCTGAGGTGCAGAATTTTTTGCTAGATATTCTAAAAATGTTGAGCAGATTCATACATATTGTGAGAAGAATGTAATTGTCCAATACATGTGTAATTGGGAAAAGATCTGGAGATCTTGCATGTTGTGTGAGAGAGATGGGGCACTACATTAATATTATTTGAAGATATTTATTGTATGCAAGAATTGTATTGAAACATGGTCCCTGACAGAATAACAGCACTAATAATATGATAAATTACGGAGTGTTGTTGGTACATTGTTGGGCTTGAAGTGCTGCAAAACATTGTTAAAGGTATCTGATTGTCACAAGCAGTGGCTTCCTATATAGTAATCTAAGATATGATGGATGCATACTCTTCCACAGTGATGTGGAGTGGGTAGTGTTCACCATGCTTTTTCCACATGCAAATTTCCTGCCTGTCTAAGAAAAATTAAACCTCTTTTTATTACTGAATATGACTCCAGTCTGATACATTCCAAATTTTTTTGTCATGATAGCAGAGGAAGTATTGCTATTCATGTCTGTAAGTTAGTGATAAATATTATAACATAAACCTATCATTCTGCTAAGAATTGTTTCAGTTTCCTTTAAAAATAGTTGCAGTAGTCTTGCGGTAGTTTTAATTTACTTTAGTCCAAAGATAAAAATGAATTATGTTTTGTTTTTCTGGTAAGATATTTATTCTAGTTTTATTTCACATAATTTATCCCCGATGAATATGTTTTTGAGTGCTATTATAACCCTTTTCAATAAGACAAAATAACATAAGTGTTTGATTTATTGTAACATTTTTAGAGTGACTTAGAAGAAGCAACGGAGAAACTTTCAGATGCTGTAGCTCGCACATATTTACAAACTCCACAAAGTAAAATTGTACAGATGATATCGCATGTAAAAAGAAAAAGACTTGATCTCCTTACTTCTGTCCACAAAGGTTTAATACCACCAGAAACTCCTCCAAGCATGAGAAAATCACGTAAACGACGATTACCAGGATTGATGGGAATGGATCCAGTTGATGATGTAAGTATATAGCAGTAGTTCCTAAAGTTTTCCGGGTCACGATGCCTTTTTTAATTGAAATTTTTACATGCCACCTTACCCTAAGTATGTATAATCATAAGTAAAGCATAAAAATAAATGAAACTGACATATATTCATTATTTACAATTTTTTTAAACTTTAAGTTAATGATTAAAATGATGGATGAGCCTACACATCACTGCACAATATCTCAAACCGTGGAATTAAACTGGACAGGGCCAACCTTTTCTATGTTGACTTTTGCTCTGTACTTCCTTTTTATAGTAACGACTGATGAAAAATGAGCTTCACATAAACACAATGTAGAAAGTGGAATTTAAATCCGCTGAGTTTTATCATATAGAAAGGAATATTCATCTTATATTCAAACCCAAAATTCTGTCAATTAAAGTCTGCCGAATTTTGCTTTCAAACTATTATTGCATGATAACTCAATAAGATTCCCTTCTTTCTCAGCAGTAAATTCAGACAGAGCACTTGTCTTAAATGGATCTTGATCCATGCAAATCTGTCAACATTTTCATTTTGAAGGTATTTTTTAAATCGGATAATTAGCTGCGATAAGGGTCCTTCAAACATGGTTTTTATATCTTATCTTTTTATACAATCAATTTTCTTCTCCGGAGTGTTAATTTTTTAAAGCTTTTTTTTTTTTTTTTTTTTTTTTTTTTTTTTTTTTTTGTGTGTGTGTGTGTTGTTTCTTGCTGTTGCTGTTGTTGACTTCAAAAGTTGATGTTTTTTCCCTGCAAAGAGAGCTTAAGGGAGTTCATCTCTTCAAAAATGTTGCATAAATATGACAGTTTTATTAAAAAATAAGCATCAGCAAAATATTCTGCATTTTTGCTTCCTTCCTATTTAAAGAAAATAAAAATTTCTTCCTGCATTTCAAAGGGACATGATGAAATATTACCACGAGAAAGCCATCAGGTACTGCTATAGAACAAGAAGGATGAATGTTTGGCTACCATATCCTCACACAGCTTTTTAAAAAACCTTTCTTTCAATAGATGAGACTTTATAAAATTTATCACATTTCAGTACACCTTCTAACACCAGATTCAATACCGGACTCGGATGTTTTAATGGAAGTGTTTCTGTATGGATAATGTAATGGGTCCACAGTGTATATCATGATTTGCTTTGAATAAGCACCTGTAATTCTCCATAGCAGCCAGACATGAAGCGAGTTTAGTGAAAATAATGCACTTAACCCAATTCAAATAATTTTCAGACATGAATGCATCAAGAATCTCGAACAGGTCCTGAGATTTTGCTTCTGCAGTGATATTTTTACAAAACATGTCTTCTTTAAATATTATTGTAGTCATATATTAAACTTACTTAAATATTATTACTTAAATATTATTGTAGTCAAACCATACAAAGCATATCAAATGTGCATCCTTACTATGATCCTTAGCCTCATCTAGCTGTAATCCATATTCCACCTCTTTAATTTTTCAGTTAATTGATCATTGATATCCTCCGCCATATGTTGTATCTTCTGACTGATTGTGTTATTGGACGAAGGCACATTTAAAAGCAGCGTCCCAGCTGACTCACTAACGATGATGTTCACCATATCTAATGTAGTCGGTAGAATAAGTTCTGCAATGGTATGAGGCTTCTTACATTTCACGATTCTGTGAGCCATCTTTCACGCCAATTGTCTTGCATAGCTGCCAGCAAGAAATGCACTCATTTCCCGTCCAGCACACTAGTGTGCCAGAGTGTTTTCTCGTTTGCTCCCGGTTGTCACATAGTTGTGTTAGTGTCTTTGAACATTTAAAAACTATAACGTTTGCCACAAGATGGCATTTCATGTCCATAGGTTTTGAGATACATATAGATTTGACCTACTCGAAATAAGAGAAACATGACTCACTTGGGGGGGGAGAAGCATAATGCAAACAGACTGGGGATTTTCTGTTTAACTTGTGATAAAAAACATTTGCATTTCTGATACTCCTCCGAATTCTTTTTGTTTGTTTGTTTGCTATCTTTTTCTCTTTTTTTTTTTTTGTAGGGTCATTTAGGATTACTATGTGAAGTTGTGTTTATGTTTTGCCTTGCATCAGATATATTTTGGGTTCTTCCTTTTTTTATTTTAGAAAACCTTGACTCCAGTTTATTATGCCGAGAAAATGTTATTTATCAGAGAAACTATATACTTACATAGTAAATGAGTCAATTAATGACATGGATTAGTGTGATGATTCATTTCTAAAGGGATACTTCTAGTGATTCTAAAAAATGCATTTGTCAGAGATTGAACTCATTGATATCCTCCGCCATATGTCTGCTTGCCTTCCATTTCCCGTGAAAGGTTTTGTTACTTCTTGTAAATAGTCTTCCTCGTACTTTTTTTTAATTAATTTTGATGTGTATTAATGTGTTTCGTCAGTTGAAACTTCAGAATTATTTCAATAGCTCATCCAAAAATTATTTTTAAAGTAAGCAGTTTTATTAATATATTTTCATGTAAAGTAAAAGAAAAGAATATTAAATGCTAATTTTAATATACATGATAGCTTAAGTAATAATCTGAAGTGGTACCAAAATTATGATGTTGTGACTTGAACTTTTTTTTTATGATTTTTTTTTCTAAAGTTAGGCTTTGCCACTCAAAACCCCTGTCCTGTGGGAACATTCCTTTTGCTCTCCTCCATCCCAAGGGAACATCTTAAACAAAGGTGTGCCATTCTGAAAGGGTGAAGATGCTAGCAAAGCATTGTTCGGTATTGATGGAGTCTTAAAAAGTGTATACTTTTGTTGTCTCAGTTATTTTAACTTCTTAGCAAAAAAATCACAAGGTTTGCCAATCATGCTGTTGTAATTAGCTTCTAAATAGTGCTTCAATTAACTTGGAATCATAACTCCACTCTCAAAGCTTCCATATACAGTACACATTATGGTCTTCCTTCACCATTCATTTCTGGTAATATAAAACCAGACTCTAAATAACTGTCATTGTATTTCCGATATTTTAATTTTTTTTCAGTCGTGTCACCGGTTGAAGACATATTTTCTTTATCTGCTCTATTATGTTACTGTTAAAAAATCAGTCAATCATCAAAGATACAAGAGCAAAAAATCACAAAACTATTAATTAAAGACCACAAACAAGAAGTAATATAACACTATACTACATGAACTAATTTATATCACTTTTTATTTATATGAAGCGCTGGGTTTAATTTTACTAGACTTGGATTATACACCAATTGACCGAATCAAGCCAGTGATGCTTGCATATATGCTTTTCACAAGATCCTTCAGAACAGTTCAAATGTGTTGGAAATGGTCTACACACATCGACATGTTTATATTACAGGTCAACCTAAGTTGAGAACGCTGGATGTAATAAAAAGTGTATGTGTCGACAGTGGAATATAATTCTACATTTGTAGATAAAAAAATTACTATAAAAATTACAGTGTGAAATATCAATATTATTGAGCAAAGAGAATGGAATGAAAAGTACACGTGAAATGATAGATTAGGTTGCATCCAGTTTTTTATTTAAAAATTTGCTAATATGTCAATCATTCAATGATCTTAGGAAGACATCCACTTTTTTTTGCATTATTTGGAAACTTGCAAATTCCAGCAGTCTTGACCTGACTCCACGCTTGAAGAGAAATGCAATTTAAAGCATGCATTCATTCACAGACCAGGAGGAGAAGAAAGCAACAGTTCTGGCATCAGCTTCATCTTTGACATATGTATACAATTTCAAAACCTCATAAGACTGGACTAGTTATGCAGTTCTGCTAAGATTATCATCATGAATGTTTCTGTCAAATTTTCGAGCATATTCCTAATAATTCCGGTAATGAAACTGTTACATTTTCTGCCGATGATCAAGCATAAAGAAATATTAGCGAAGTTAAAATAGGGAGCGAGGGGCAAATGCACATTACGCTCAAAATCTGAACTTCAAATAATGGAAAGCAACCACTGAACGGATTTTTATACCCTCTGGTAGTACCAAGTGCGAGGAGGTAACGCCATCTATCGGCAAAAATAATTGAATTAAGACAGTAGAATTTTAAAGGCATTAGGAAGGACTGGATTGGACTTCAAATCATTAACTAAACTCTCTAAATCTTTGTGAATGTGAAAAGCCTCAAGAAAATCCAATTCGCCTATGGAAGAAGCCTTTTGGATGATTTTTGCAGACCCAAAATCAAAATTATGGTTAAAAGTCCAGCTATGATACGCTATTGAAGACTTGTTAATTTCCCCTTTTTTGACATAAGATTCATGTTCCTTGATACGAAACTTCAACGCTCTTTTTGTTTGGCCAATATATCTTAAACCACACTGACATGATATACTATAAATTCCCCAAGAATTCAAGACAGAAACGCAATCTTTTAGAATCGAAGGGTGAATTTTATTAATAGGGGAGAAACCGACTTGAAAATTGAATTTCTGGAGAATCCGTGCAATTTTATAGCTAACAGAAGGATAAAATGGAAGCACGACAAGGTCATTGATATTATTTCTAACAGTGGAATGTCTTCTTTGATGGGAATCTGAAAATTTTTTGACGGCTTTATCAATAATCACGGGAGAAAATCCACGGTCAATCGCAACTGCTCTCAAATAATTAAGTTCATTGTTAAGCAAAGATTCAGAGGAACAAACTTTTAGCGCGCGGAAAACATAATAGTAAAAAGAAGCCATTTTTTGCTTAACAGGGTGGCATGACTTGGCATGGGATGGTAAACAAACTGCAAAGGGTTTACGGTACACAGTGGTGCTAAAATCGGTTTCATTGCGGATTATAAGAATATCGAGGAAGGGGAGGGAATTGTTGGATTCAATTTCAAGAGTGAATTGGATGGCTGGATCAATTGAATTCATAATCCTCCTTATAACCGTCAGAAAGTGCGAAAGTGTCGTCAACATACCGAATCCAAAGACGAAAAGATAATTTATCAAATAATTTCATCTCAAAATAGTGCATATAAATATCAGCAAGTACCGGACTGAGAGGATTACCCATAGCCAATCCTTCAACTTGACGAAAATATGTATTTTGGAAAACAAAGTGGGTTTGACTTAGAGAAACTTTAGTAAGCGAAACCAACTCATTAATTTCAGTATGTGTGAAGTGAAATTCCCGAAGCCTAGTTTCAAGACAATTTAGTGCTCCTTCGACCGGAACATTAGTAAACAATGATTTGACATCAAATGAAACCATAATGGAACGAAGTGGGGAAATATTTTTAAGTTTATCAATGACTTCAACAGAATTTTTTACAGTGTGAATATTGTTATCAAGTAGAGGAGAAAATCTGGAAACTAAATATTTGGCCAAAGGATATGAAGCAGTACCTATGTTGGAAACAATTGTTCGAAAAGGAATACCGGTTTTGTGGACTTTTGGAAGAGCATAAAGTCTAGCGCAATTAGTAATAGGCGGAATAAGTGATTTCTTCAACTGAGTTGGCAGAATGTGGGAAGATTTAATAGCACTTTTTACTTTCATGAGGTCCGAAGTTGAAGGATCTTTAGGGATCGAGCAGTATGGGCCTTCATTTATCAATTTAGAGACTCCAGTAATATATGTGTGTTTGTCCATAACAACGATCTGTCCGCCCTTATCAGCTTTAGAGATAATGATATTAGTATCAGAATGAATTTCACGTAAGATCTCATTTTCCTTTTTGGTAAGATTAGAACCCAAAGATTTATTGTTAAAATTGACGTTGTGAGTAATTAGGTGGCGGATTGTATCCTTCTACATTTCCGAAATTTTGGAGAATTTAAAGCCTTTCTCTATAGGGGCGATGATTTGAGGAATTGAAGGTTTAGATGTCTTTGAAAAGTTGAAATTATATTTTAATACTTTTAACTGATCCTCCGAAAGATTCCTATTGGAGATATTAACGATGGAGTTAACGTTTACAGTGGGAAGATCAGCTAGATAATTGGGACTATCCGACTGGTGTGTGAGTTTTTGGAATTTACAAATGAGCACATTTTTATGCCGTTGACAAACGGTATCGGTTCTAGACCAGGATGTATGTTCAAATGAGGAAAAATTTTCAGTGGAATTAGCAATTTCCGCCTATTACTAATTGCGCTAGACTTTATGCTCTTCCAAAAGTCCACAAAACCGGTATTCCTTTTCGACCAATTGTTTCCAACATAGGTACTGCTTCATATCCTTTGGCCAAATATTTAGTGTCCAGATTTTCTCCTCTACTTGATAACAATATTCACACTGTAAAAAAATTTTGTTGAAGTCATTGATAAACTTTAAAATATTTCCCCACTTCGTTCCATTATGGTTTCATTTGATGTCAAATCATTGTTTACTAATGTTCCGGTCGAAGGAGCACTAAATTGTCTTGAAACTAGGCTTCGGGAATTTCACTTCACACATACTGAAATTAATGAGTTGGTTTCGCTTACTAAAGTTTAAGTCAAACCCACTTTGTTTTCCAAAATGCATATTTTCGTCAAGTTGAAGGATTGGCTATGGGTAATCCTCTCAGTCCGGTACTTGCTGACATTTATATGCACTATTTTGAGATGAAATTATTTGATAAATTATCTTTTCGTCTTTGGATTCGGTATGTTGACGACACTTTCGCACTTTTTGACGGTTATAAAGAGGATTTATCCGAGATTCTATCTATTATGAATTCAATTGATCCAGCCATCCAATTCACTCTTGAAATTGAATCCAACAATTCCCTCCCCTTCCTCGATATTCTTATAATCCGCAATGAAACCGATTTTAGCACCACTGTGTACCGTAAACCCTTTGCAGTTTGTTTACCATCCCATGCCAAGTCATGCCACCCTGTTAAGCAAAAAATGGCTTCTTTTTACTATTATGTTTTCCGCGCGCTAAAAGTTTGTTCCTCTGAATCTTTGCTTAACAATGAACTTAATTATTTGAGAGCAGTTGCGATTGACCGTGGATTTTCTCCCGTGATTATTGATAAAGCCGTCAAAAAATTTTCAGATTCCCATCAAAGAAGACATTCCACTGTTAGAAATAATATCAATGACCTTGTCGTGCTTCCATTTTATCCTTCTGTTAGCTATAAAATTGCACGGATTCTCCAGAAATTCAATTTTCAAGTCGGTTTCTCCCCTATTAATAAAATTCACCCTTCGATTCTAAAAGATTGCGTTTCTGTCTTGAATTCTTGGGGAATTTATAGTATATCATGTCAGTGTGGTTTAAGATATATTGGCCAAACAAAAAGAGCGTTGAAGTTTCGTATCAAGGAACATGAATCTTATGTCAAAAAAGGGGAAATTAACAAGTCTTCAATAGCGTATCATAGCTGGACTTTTAACCATAATTTTGATTTTGGGTCTGCAAAAATCATCCAAAAGGCTTCTTCCATAGGCGAATTGGATTTTCTTGAGGCTTTTCACATTCACAAAGATTTAGAGAGTTTAGTTAGTGATTTGAAGTCCAATCCAGTCCTTCCTAATGCCTTTAAAATTCTACTGTCTTAATTCAATTATTTTTGCCGATAGATGGCGTTACCTCCTCGCACTTGGTACTACCAGAGGGTATAAAAATCCGTTCAGTGGTTGCTTTCCATTATTTGAAGTTCAGATTTTGAGCGTAATGTGCATTTGCCCCTCGCTCCCTATTTTAACTTCGTTAATATTTCTTTATGCTTGATCAGACAGCCTGGCTCAGTAAAAGTAGGCGGCCAGTGCAACTCTGATTAAAAATCTAGTGATAACCACGTGCAGTGCTGATAAGCACACGTGTTTCTGTGATTCATATTTTCTTCTTTCTATGTATTTCTTTCTCCTGATGAGGAGGGACCTTTAGCTGCCCTTGAAATCGATTGAGTGTTTCATTATACCTACGCTAAATATAAGGTTGTTTTTTACGATTTTGAATGCATTTACCTGTTTATACAGGGTGTCCCAAAAGTCTGAATATTTTAAAAATTCATAAAAATTGAGGAAATTGGTGGAATTGAATGCAAGTTGCAAAAACAGTTATTTATGTGAAAGGGGATTTGTTTTGGTAAAAAAGGAGAAGTAGTTAAAATTTTCGTCGATAGGGGCCATCGTACAAGAGCAGATCACAAATATCAAAGAAAATTACTTTTATTTGCATGCAGGCAAATGTTTACGAGTATATCACTCTTATTCTGTGTGTCCACCATCACCACAAATTACAGTTTGCAAACGTGTTACAACACCGTTAACTGTAGGATACAGCATATTCAAATAGATGCAGGAAATTCCTTGATGAACGGTGTCCTTTAACTATACCAAAGAAGATGGGCTATTGTGGTACACTCTAGACGTGACATAACCCCAAAGCAAAAAATGCTATCGAGTGCAATTTAACGATGTTTTTGCGTGATATCTGTACGTACGGACAGAATAAAAGACTCGTTTCCTCCAAAAAATTATAAAATTGCTTTAAAATTAATTCTGAAGAGAAGTTTTCGTCGTGTCTGGACGAACGTATGTACGTACGTGCGTACATACGTATCTCGCATAACTCAAAAACGAGTAGCCTCAGAATGTTGAAATTTTGTATATACGACTGTGCGGCATAGGACAAGCAGTATATAGGACTGTGCGGTTGAAATTTTGTATAAAGGACTGTGCAGTATATAAGACTGTGCGGCATGTAGATGTGCACCTCGTATTTTGGTTGCAATCAGCCGCACCAAAAATTATATAAATATATTTATATATATATCCACTCTGTTACCCGGCTCAGTGATCTCAGTTTCTTTACTCGTATATGTTTGTAAATTGCACATTTTTTGCTTTAAAAATGATTGAATTATGTTGTTCTTATCTTCCGGTTAAGGTTTTTATGCCTTTAGTAAATCTGTACGCAATATGTTTAGAATTATCAACAATTTTAAAGTTGTTTAAGTGCCACTAAGCCTTTTTTTTTATGGCGGCCATTGATTGTTTACATTTGAAACAGCAGACTAGTGGATTTGTTGCCAATCTAGAGAAACTTAGCTTCGCAACAACAAAGATAACTTATTGTGAGTTAAATCATGCTTAATCCTTTCTGGAATTTTTTCGAGGAAATAAGTGTTTAAGATTTCCTTCATAATTTTTAATATAGATATTTTGAGTTTTTATGTATTTTTGCCTTCTCGCGAAGTTAAAACTGAATTAATTGAATGAGAAATACACAATCGTCTGTGAAAAACTGTTTCTTTTTTGTTTTGTTTGCTTAATTTCTTTTATACATCATTCTAGCTTTATTATAGTATTTGAATAGAACATGTGGCAACAATTAGATAATTCTATTCTTTAAATGATATAAATTTTGTGCATTATGATTTATAATATAACGGAATATAATACTGTTAAGTGAATCTAGCGCCAGAGTGTCGCTATGGTAAACAAATACTATAGTGAATTTTAAAGAATGCATTTATTCTATTGTGGTTTATGCACTGTTGCCAAAGTAGATTTAATTCAATCCAATAAGTTTAAATGAAATGCAAGAAAAAAATGCGTATAATTTAATATTCTGTACAAAGAAGTCATGTGGTGTACACATCAGATTTTTTGATTTTGTGTTTTAGTGAGAAAGTTTGATTCCTTTTCATGTTTCATATTTTTGGGTATTCTTATCTATCTAGGAATATTCAAAAATAAAATAGTTTAGAATAGTCATTAGACGAAATTCTAACGACTATTCTAGACTAAATGGCAAAGTTATATTCTAAACTAAATTCAACTACAAGTTTTGACTTTTAGTGGTATTTGAATTAATATTTACTTATAACAATCTTTAAAATCTTTTTAATTTGGTTATTTCCCCTTTCTGTCCTAAATAGCAATATGTTAACCCATTAACCACCAAAAGTATAAGAAATGATTCTTTTCTCATGAAAATAATAACAAATATTAAATTAAGCATTTATAACATGAATTTACATTGAAAATAAAAAAAAATGCTCTTACCTGTGGAAAAAGGCGAGTGTTGCGTTCGCGCAACATCAGCGGAACAAGACTACGGATGTTTAGTGAATAGGATTGTACTCGTGCGATGTTCCTTTGAGTGAAGCACTGGATTACTTTTTAGCTGTATAACATTTTATAAATCTAGAAATCACTTTACTTGTAATTCATTTAATATTAAAATATACATTATATTTGTTTTACAAATACAGATTATTTCAATTGAAAAATTCAAGCATGAAAAGCTTCACTACAAACATGATGTAAAGCTACATTATATACTTTGCATGCATAAACAGTCTGGCTATGGCACTCTTTACTACGAAGTCTTTTGTTAGCGTCGGACTTTACAACAAAATAGCTATCATCTCCATGCAATGGTTTTTGAATGCTGAATTTACTAGCTCTTCCTGTTGCTGATCTAGACTGGTGTGCAAAAATTAAGGACGAGATGGTTTTTTTCAATATAACTTTGTACAAAAGCTTTCCAAATCAACACATTTAATACCGTAAGATCCCCAATACGTAAGGACATGAGTAATGTAAGCAACACTTACTAAAAGAGAAATCAGATGGATAAAAAGAAGCTTTATTGAAAAAGTAGCATGGGGAACAATGCGACTGAAGGCTGAAACATCCCTGTGATAGGTGTCCAGCAAGAAACATCCGGTCTTTAATAGGGGATATGATCGCCCCTGACTGCTAGGCAGGTTTCACAGCGTCTGCCCATGCTGAGAATGAGGGTGTCAATGAGTTGTTGAAGCATTGCTGCCCATTCGTCTTGCAGCGCCAATCGAAGCTCCGGAATCGTTACTGGTGGTAAGGTACGAGCTGCCAAGCGTCTGCCTAGAAAATCCCATACATGCTCGATGGGATTGAGATCCGGAGATCGTGCCGGCCAATCCATACGTTCAATATCCTCACTCTCTAAGAGCTGTTCGGCAGCTACTGTGCGATGACATGGTGCATTGTCGTCCATGAAAAGGAACTGCGGACCCATATCGCCTCTAAAAAGATGCACATATGGAAGAAGAATCTCGTTACAATAATGGATCCCGTTGACTGAACCTGCGTCAAAGATGTGAAGATTTGTACGACTACCAAGCATAATGCCTCCCCAAACGAGAACACCGCCACCTCCATACCTGTCCCTTTCAATGATGTTCGAGGGATGATTGCGGCTTCCCCGCTCTCTCCAGATGAGTATGCGATGAGAATTGCTACTCAGACTGAATCTGCTCTCATCTGTAAAGAGTACTCGTCCCCATTCATTGTCTCTCCAATTCCGGTGTTCCCGGCACCACAGAGAACGCCTGCTCCGATGGGCAGGCGTTAGAGGTACACACCGTACAGGGCGTCGTGCAAACAGACCACCACCGTGCAGTCTTCTGGCCATGGTAAAACGCGATATCAGTCGTCCAGTCACCTGTGTCGTGTGTCTAGCGATTTCTCCCGCTGTCTGCCGCCTGTTTCTTCTGGCCTGTAAGGCAATATACCGGTCATCTGCGGGTGTGGTTCCTCGTGGACAACCCCCGGATAGCTGTTCCTGTAGTTTGAAATTATCTCCAAAGTCGTGAAACGATGCTGTGAGCAATTCTGAACTCTTCAGCCACACTTGTCACACTGCGGCCTTCCTCCAACTTCCCAATGATTCGACCTCGGGTAAAAGCATCCAGATATCGTCTAACAGATTGATTATTCGCCATTTCTAGCTGAGGCAGCAACTCGGTGTGATTTTAACTGCTATACGGTGTGCAATCTCTTTGCCAGAAATACTGATCTTACACCGACAACATGCTTTATACTACTCAGACACTTCCCCATTACGTCTACCTGCATATCTGTGCATGTGCTACCGTACATCACCTTACTTAATCTCCTGATTGGTCTTTTTGTCCACTCTGCCTCTTCATTCAGCTGATATGCTAATTTTTCGACTTCATCCTTAATTTTTGCACATTTGTGTATTTCTGGCTAATTCTACAATCTCAATAGGAGTTTGCAAAGGGAATAATGCAATCTTGTGCCTGAAATCTAAAAGAGACTTTTTATTTCCAGTAGTAGAATGTCGTGATATTTAGTAAGTTTAGATACGGTCTCACCTTATGTAATTTATCAGTATTGTCAATTTGACTATAATCAGCTAAAGGAAAATTTTGCTTCATATTCCTGTACTGCAAACGTGATATTGATTCGCGTACAATAGGAACAGAAATGCCCTTATCAAGAGACCAATACATTTCTTCTTGAGGTAAAGAAGGATATCCCATTAGCAATATTCCAATAAATCTTCTCATATAGACTTCATATGCAATAAATTCTGGGTTTCTTTTTTTTTTTTTTTTTTTTTTTTTTTTTTTTTTTTTTTTTCCCCCCCGTTGAGTGTATATATTTGTCTGTTCAACGAGAAGAGAATAAACGTCTAAACTAAAAAGAAAATCGAAAATCTCTCCAATAGTTTTTACCTTGTATATTGTCTTTTGTAGTTTCTGTTCTATATCTTTCTTTATTTTCTTCCTGAGACATAACTGACAGTTCCTTTTTGATCCATTTCAAGTTTTCATATTTCTACTTTTTAAACTTTTTCGTATGACTACCACTGCTTTTAGAAGGTTGAAACTTACTTCTTACGTTAATTTTAACTTCCCCAGTAATATCATTTGGTAAAATATCATTATCATTATTTAAAACGTTGTCATTCCCTTCTTCATCACTAAACTCTGCAATTTCTGGGGGAAAAACAACAATATCAGTTTCATTCTGGTCATTATTATTATTATCATCATTTGTTTCTTCATCAAAAAATCTTTGAAGAGCTTCTTCTAATGTAAGATACCTCGCTATATAGGCATTTTTAAAGCAGCCAGAACATCGAAAGGAATGAGTAAAAATGGAGATTACCCGTTTTCTGCTGATGTTGCGTCAGCGCAACACCTGTTTTCCCTTTTTTCCCAACACAAATATAAATATCTGATTGATGTAATGTTCTGATAAACGGTGACCTTGACTAAAAATAGATCAATCATAAAGACGGCGATTCTTTCGTTAAATATTTTTCGGCAAAAAAACCTGGTCAAAAATTTTGCTTAAAGTATGAGATTAATTATTATAAATAAAATTATTGTTGAAGGCAAATATTTTTTACAGAAATAATCTTCATAATATTCCCTACACAAAATGATCTGCTGGTATAAAATATCTTAGGTAGTTATATACGCATTTATTTTGACTAATGGGTTAATAATAACTCTTTATAAAGTGTGTGATTTCAAAATTAATTCAGCTCTTAAGATTCTTAGATAGCACTGGTGATGAATGGGAAATGGGAAACTGAAGTCATTTGGTCAATAGTATTGAAAAGTATTTTAACCCAAACTTTAAAACTAACCAGTAGAAATGTATCTGTGTTATTGTGTTCATTTGCGTGATTTTTGATTTTATTTCACTTCTTAAATTTAGTTTTCTGTAGTGGTTGCATTTTTTATAATTTTTAAACCAATTTTGAATTTATTATATGCAGGAGTGGACTAATAAAGTTTTGAATTTTTGGTTAAATTTTCACCACTTATCTTGTTAAGAAAATTTTAAATGTTTTTTTTTGTGTATGAACTGGCATATCTGTCTCTCTATATATGTGTAAGAAAAAATTTATAATCTTTTTTTGAAACCCTCTTAAGTCTTGCACCTTCCACTGAGTAATGCAAATTTTCTATTTGTAGTTTCTGAAATAATTTATATTTGTACTGTAGATTTATGTGTTATTCTTTTAATTAACTGCTTCCATCTGTCTTGTTTTTAAAAATTAGTACAGTACAAAGTCCGTAATCCGGACTTGTCGAACTTCGCCGATTCCGGATTAGGGGTTTTTCTGGATTATAGATCATCAATTTAAATCTGGTAAGATGGCATGCAGAAATTATACAATTAAAAATATGAAACCATAATTTATGAAATAAAGAGCAATTATGATCTAAAGGTTATCAAAATTTACAACAAAAAAAAGCGTAATACTTATTTTTTTACTTTATCAAACATTTCTTTTAATGTCAGTTGTTTAAGTTGCTTCGTTTTTTGTGCTTATACTTTTTCTTTAATTATCTCTTCTATAAACAGATATAATTTCTTGTTCAGATACAAAGTTCTACTGTTCAAACCCTGTAATTGCTGTGTCGAGAATACAGACTGACTTGTCAATTGAAATTGTTTCGTTTTCAATAACCTCTCTGTCGCTTTCTTCACTATTGGAAGCACACATGTGTAAACGCTTTACTGGCTTTACACGCATACGTAGCTGACGTGCGCATCAAACGCACATGCGTAAGTTTGTGGTTTTGAGGCCCGGATTTTAGATCATTCCGTATAATGGACATCTAGATTACAGACTTTGTGCTGTACATGCTTAGTCACTTAACACTTGGGGATGCTGATTTTAGAATCATAGTTTAATAACAATTACAAACAACAATCATATCCAAAGAAATAAAGTCAAAACCTTCTAATACATTTCAGTAGCAGTGTGCACTTCTGAAGAAAAACTTCAGAACTGAAAGTTTCTTAGAGCTTTGAAAAGTAAACTTGCCCCTTCTTGCCTTTGATTTAAACTATGAAGATATATAGATTTGATTTAAACTATAGAAAGTTATGCTTTAAAGAAGTTTACAGCACACACTGAGCATTAAGTGTAGATCTGTTCAGTCATATATTTTAATATCTGTCATATATTTTAATATCTGTTTTGAAACAAACTATTTATATCGCTATTGTTTTTCCTAAAATTTACTGACCGTGAACAATATATAGTTTTAACTTTCATCTAAGTTCATCATACAATTATCTTATTATTACCTTTATTTATATATAAAAATCGTGATATTTCATGAAGTAACCATTTGGTCTTACTTTCAGCAAAAGGCAAATCAAATTATCCTATCAGTTTCATAAATCTATTTCTGAATGCAAATAAAACCATGGCAAGTGCTTAACTTAAAAGTATGTTTCTCTGTTAACTTTTGCATTTCAGGATTTATTTAACAGTTTTTTTTTTTTTTTTTTAATATCAAAAAAGCATTTAAAAGACTGAGATAGAGAGAAGCAAAAGCTTAGAAATCTAATAGCATTCATTCAGTGTGTTCTCTATGTTCATCAGTCATACATTGCCAGCATTCTGGTAAAACATGAACACCAGCAGAAAAAATGGCTGACCTTTGTCATCTAGAAAAACTTGAATGCAAGCCATCATTTCAACATTTGAACCGGAGCTTAGACCACTAGTCAAACTTCTTTAGGTTTGTAGAAGCGGGATCTGGCAAATAAGGTGGATGATTGAGCAATTTAGATCCAGCATCGTAGACTGCAGTTTTGGGAGTGTTGCTTGTGTGTATAGGCATGTAAATATACATATACATTCTTCGTTGCTAAAACTCAATAATAAATCATAATGAAATTTCGTTTACCTCTCAGACGCATTTTCGCCTTTTGTCATTTTCTCTAGATTTTATTAGACGACACAATAAATGGAAGCACATATAAACTTTAGTTAGTGTTTCGCGTTCGTGTTACATCTTTCTCAATTCTCAAAGTTCTGCACTAGTCCAAGGAATTCAAGCGCACACAGCGCCATCTGGTGCAGTACAGTTTCTACAGCCTGCCCTCCGAATGACCAGGGGTTCATTCAAACATTTACATTAATACAAATTTAACAAAAGAAACTCTTACAATGTAAAGCTCAATCAATTCACATACAGTCAAAAGTCGTTAATTCGAACACCCATAATCCGGAATGATCTATAATTCGGACCTCAAAGCTACAAACTTTCTGTGCATGCGTAATGTTTACGCATGTGCGTAAGACCTTTACAGCTGCGAATTTCCGTGTGCCCATGCGCATAATACGTTTACGCATGCGCGTTTAATGTATAATGGTTGGTGTAAGCTAAGCTAAAATTATCTAATTCAGTTAATGTTGCCGATTGCATTGATTATTTTTTGCAGACTGTTGGAGCAATTTTATAAAAGTAAGCTTGAACTTTCGATTATGTCAAATAGAATTTCTGATATATATTTACTAATATGTAAAGGATCTACAAAGCGAAAGTATTAAACATTAACAAGAAACAAGAAGTGGAATTGCTGCAAAAAAATGGATAAAGGCATATCATTTGTTTCTTAACCATTCCAAAATCTGTTTATCAATTTCACATGCTGCTCTGCGGGGAAGTGGGGACATCGCGGCACGCAATGAACTGGAAGTTGATCTGTTAGCACTATCCTTATCTTCAGGGCTGATGTTTTTAATTTATTCAGCTTATAATTCCTTACTAAACTACTTCATCTCGATGTATTCCGTCTTTGATATGATTTAAATCAAATTCCTTGTCATTATAAATATCACAAGTATACATCAAATAGTTTTCTGGTTGCAATTTTCTAATTTCGACTTTGCGTAATGTATGCTTTACGCATGCGCGCGTTGAAAGAAATATTTAATAAAGTAAACAAATAAATATTAAGCTTTTTTTTTTTTTTTTTTTTTTTTTTTTTTGTAAATTTTGATACCCTTTAGATCATAATTGTTCTTTATTTCATAAATTGCGGTTTCATATTTTTAATTTCGTAATTTCTGCATGCCATCTTACCAGATTTAAACTGATGATCTATAATCCGGAATCGCCGAAGTCCCGACGAGTCCGGATTAACGACTTTTGACTGTATTAAAGAAACTACACTTATTTACTATATAAACAAATTATTCATCTTTAAACAATTTGTAAAATTACCTGCAATAAAATATAATAAAGATAATAAGCTGGCAACTTAACACCAGTACATACATTAAAACTTTCATCACATATCTGGAATAGTCCAGTAACAATAATACAAATTAATAAACATATAATAAACAATTAAATTTATTCACTGATTTCAAGATTATATAAAAGCTGCACAGGTCTTTTAATAACTGATGTACCTGTTTTAATTTCACAAGACCTTACTTTTCCATCTCTGCCAGGAAATACTGTTACAACTCTTCCTAATTTCCAAAAGTGTCTAGGTAGCTTTTCATCATGAATTAATACAATATCATTAACTTTAAATTCAGTAATTTTACCTGAAGGTTTAACACAATGAACAGATCTCAGCATTAATAAGTATTCATTTTTCCATTTATTCCAAAACATACTTACCAATCTTTCTTGATAATTAAATCTTTTAATTAGCAATTTCCTATTAACTAAATTAGAATCAAAATCAAGCCTGGCAGGAGGCAAACTATTCACCCTGCGCCCCAACAGCACATGAGCTGGAGTTAGACGCATAGGTTTCTGTAATTCAGAATAAACATTAAGAACACCTTCAATTAAGAACACCTTCAATTTCAAAAATTAGAGTTTCTAACTCGTCTCGAGATAAAGTAGTTTTTCTGGGAGTTTTTCATAAAGCAAGTTTTATAGATTTAATTAGTCTTTCATAGAAGCCACTGCACCATGCAGCTTTCTCAGCGATGTAGCACCATTGGATTTTGTGGGATGCATAAAAGTCTTTTACTGTTGGATGACTAATTACAGTCCATAAATTTTTAAGTTCATGTTCTGATCATTTGAAAGTTTTGGCATTGTCCGTCAAAACTTGAGAACATAGACCTCGACAAGCAATGAATCGTCGAAAAGCAAGAAGAAATGTTTCTGTGGTCATGCTACCAACAAACTCTAAATGAAGAGCTCGCATTACTCCACAAGTAAACAACACGATGTAGTTTTTCTCATCACTGTCTTTGGTATAAAGAGGTCCACTGTCTATACCTACTACAGAAAAAGGAGGCAATTCTTCTGTTCTATTTACTGGTAAAAGAGCAGTAACTTGTACACCAGGAGAAGAATTAAATCGTTTACACAGAATAAATTTTCTTAAGATATTTTTAACAGTTTGTCTTCCTTTAATTATCCAGTATCTTTCATGTATTTCTATCAAAGTTTCAGAAATTGCACCATGAAACACTTTGCTGTGTGCATCCTACACTAATAAATTCACAAAGTGATGTTTTGAGAGCATAATAATTGGGCATCTTTGAAGATAAGAAAGTCTTGACTTCTGAAGTCTTCCGCAACATGCATTATCCCATCATAATTAAGGAAGGGATTCAGTTCTAGAATAGAGGAAGTCTTAGAAATTGTTTTACCCTGTCTCAAAGAGGACAGCTCTTCTACAAAAGCTTCATTTTGAACAGCTTTTGTCCAGATAATTTCAGCCTCGTTAAGTTTTTCAGTGCTTAGTTCACCACATCGTTTAGTTTTAAATTTAAGGTTGTATATAAATCGTAGTACCCAACTTGTAACACGGTATAATTTTCTTAAACTACTATATCTATTCAAATCCATTAAATGTGTCAAATTCGATTGCACTTCGCACACAAAAGACAATACTTCTTCCAGTTTACTTCTTTTTTCGCAATATACTTCTGGAGAAATCTCTAGACAAATTTCATAATTAGAGCCTTTTGGCCAATCCCTTTTCCTCAACCAAAGCCATTCTGGACCTTGCATCCAAATCGAACTGGACATAAACTTTTACATGGTAGCTCCTCGAGATATGAAATCTGCAGGACTATCCTGCCCAATACAGTGATTCCAATCAGCAGGATCAGTTCTAGACTGGATTTCAGATGCACGGTTCGCTACAAAAGGTTTCTATTTTGAAGCTTTCCCTTTAATCCAATGAAGAGCGATTAAGGAATCTGTCCACATATATACTCTAGACACAGGAAATTTAAAATTTGTTTTCAAATATTGGAAAAGTCTAGAAGCAATAACAGCTCCCATAAGTTCAAGCCTCGGTAATGCCAACCTTTTAAGTGGTGCGATTCTAGATTTCGCAGTGATAAAACTTGGATGAAAATAATCATCACTTGACACGTAACAGAAGTACGCAACTGCTCCGAAAGCTTTAGGAGAAGCGTCAGAAAATATGTGTAGTTCTAATTCTTTCACCAACTTCCATAGTATGGAGAAATATTTTCTTTCGATTGTCAAATCTTTCAACAGATAAATCTGAGCGCAACAATATCCCATTTTTTCTTTAAGCCAGTTGATAGCTCATCATCCCATCCTTAACCAAGTTCCCATATTTCTTGCATTAATAATTTTATGAGAACAATAAAGGGTGATGCAATTCCATAGGATCAAATAACTTCGAAGCTGTCTGAAGTACACTACATTTTGAATTCTTCCTATCACAGGTCATGTCCAGTAGAGGTTTTGCATCTAACTTAAAAGTATCTTCTTCGGTATTCCATATTATGCCTAAAACCTTCAAAGGACGTTCTTTAGTTTCTGTAACATCAAAAAACCTCGTTCACTCCAAAAATCTCTCATCTCATCCGAATTAGTATTAAATTTTCTTAAATTCATGTTCGCATCTTTAAGAATTTTTACAGCGCTCTGTGAAAGTTCTAAAGTTTTCTCTATTGTATTTGCTCCGTAAAAAAGATCATCTACATAAAGTGCCGAGTCAAGCATTTCACAAGTTTCGCTTTGTTCAAGTTTATATTTTCTAACGTGGTATTTAATAGTCGCAGCAAGGATAAATGGGCTTGATGTCACTCCAAAGGGAATGCGAGTTATTCGTAAAATCTTGTAAGTTTTTTAATCACTTTCACCTGGAAACCAGAAAAACGTAAATAGTCTCTATCCTCTTCCGCTATTCCTATGGTAAAAAAAATGCTCCCTGAATATCACAGCTGAATGCATATTCATATTCGCGAAATTCCAAGATTACATCCAAAATTCTGGGATTCAACGATGGCCCAGGGTTCAAGCATTCATTAAGAGATTTGCACCCATTACCTGCACCATTACCTGAGATGTGTCGAAAACCAATCTGACTTTCTTAGTGTCCCTATCCGATCTTACTACAGCTGAAGGAGGCATATAATAAGAATTCTCTTCTAAGCCGGAAGGACATTGTTCAACGATATTCAGTTTTAGTTGCTCCTTAACTATATTCTTATATTCATTATAAACCCAATCATTTTCTTTCATTTTTACACTTAAGTTAGGAAATCTTCGTTTTGCTTCCGCGAAGTTGTTAGACAAGTTTTCTGGTTTACCGTCCCAGAGTAATTTAGTTGTATACATTCCCTTTTCATATTTTAAATTACTTTCGAACTGAGAAATAAATTCCTCTTTAAATTTGAAATCTCCACTGTGAATATCATTTATCCCCATTGAATCTAACTGCCAAAACTGTGTTAGTTTTTCATTTAATGCGGCGCAACATTCAATTTTCGTAATAGAAATATCCCAATTTGCATTTAAATCTGATGGAGGGATTCGACCTTAAACAACTCTTCAAAACAGAGTATCAATCAAATACAAAGATTTGTTTAATCGCTGTTTTTCTCCCGTATGAATATCTCAAAAATACTGTGCTCCAATAAGCAGAGACAATTCATTTCCTGACGATTTACTTAAGTTTGACAATTGAATGTTCTTCCTGGAAAGTATTTGCATTATATTGTTATGTGATACTTTAAACTGCAATCCAGAAATACAGTCAGTCTAAAGGGCTTCAATCGTTATTTTCTTGTCCAAATCACATAAATTACGAAGTGTAAACCGAACTACGTCATAAGTTTTTTGTATTGGCTCTCTAGAGTCGAAAGTGTAAACAGCTAGACCTTCTTGTCTAATTATGGGTAGCTTCATTTCTACGGCTACTTCTTTTCTCAAAAAAAACATCTCTGATGCATTATCTAACAAAATATTAATCTCTTTACTTTTATTACTGCCTATTAATACTGCCGAGCAAGTTTCAAGTATATATCGCAATCACCTGATTCATTCACACATGCTACGGAAGACACTACATTTAATTTATTCATGTCGACGGTCTGACAAGACTGCAGAGCAGGGAAAGAAGAATAAACATTGGGTTGATCGCAAATCAATTCGTGATGCATAAAATGTTTACAAATCCCACAAATAGTTTTTGTTTTACACTGCTTCTGTACGTGCCCCTTTGAAAAACAAGCATAACATATATTATGTTTTCTAAGATTAATTTTAATTTCTATTAATTAATTTTCTCTGTTCTACTGATAATGGACAAGAGGTAAAATCGTGCTCTATTTTTGGTTTTGTACAAAATATACATTTTTTCACATCAACAATAAATGCAGAAGTAGATTTAATTTGTTTTTCCCGCTATAATCAACTTTGGTTTTATTAAATTTCCCATACTTTTGATTAGGTTTTTGTAAAGGATTAAATTTAGTTTCCAATCGTGAGTCTGAAGTTTTTAAATAATAAAGTCTCTACTTAAGGACTTGTTACGTTCACGACACTGAATTTCAATCTTTAAAAATTCCAATAAATCAGATATTTTGTTTTCATCTTTTGAATGTGTTTTACAAGAAAATTCTAAGGACAAATCTTTGGGTATCGATTTTAACAACATGGGATACAATAGACATCTGTAACTATTAGGATTAATTCCATTATTTTCTAATCGTCGAATATGTGTTTCGCATTCTGAGTAAAGTCTACGCAACGCTACAATGTCATATGATTTTCATACTGGACTTAAGTTTAAAAGTCTTGCCATATGCGCATCTATAGTAATATCTTTTCGACCAAAGCATTCTTTTAATATGTTCAAGGCAATTTCATAGTTTTCAGAGCTTAATGCTAAACCACGTAGAACAACCTCAGCTTCATCTGTTAAGATGAAGCTGTTTTAAATAACTAAACTTCTCTACATTACTAAGATTCACATTTTATGGATAGCTACTTCAAATTGAGAATAAAATTTGTTAAAACCTTAATATATTGCCATCGTATTGAGGTATCTGCAAGCGAGGAAGTTAAGTTTTACTGTATTCCGCTGCTTACTTCTGGTTTCTACAACATTCGTTCTTTCAGTTTTGCGAACAACTTCGCTTTCTTTCGTTTTCAGGATTCTATTCGCGCGAATTTTCCAATAATATTATCTTTATATTCTTGCTGTTTTTCAATTTCCTTTTCTGTTTCTTCCGTTTTGCATAGTTTTAGAATTTCCTCATTAAGATACTCTAAATTAGCTGCCTTATTAAAAGTTTCGCTAAAAGTTCATCAATTAAACCAACTGATCTTTCTTGTTTGTTTATTTCAGTTTCTAAAAATTTCATAGTGTCAGTTGCCGTGCATCTGACAGGTGCTCTAATCTTTTTTAAAGCTTCATATTCATCATAACAATTTAAATTATTCAATTCACAATTTACTTTATCTAAAGGTCTTTTCCGCATTATTGGCTCCAAAAAGATTTGTAAATGCGCATATACATTATTTATCGCTAAAACTCAATAAGAAATTATAAAGAAATTTCGCTTATGTGTCAGACGCATTCTCACTTTTTGTCATTTTCTCTAGATTTTATTAGACGACACAATAAATACATTTACAATAAATGGAAGCACATATAAACTTTAGTTAGTGTTTCGCGTTCGTGTTACATCTTTCTCAATCCTCAAAGTTCTGCACTAGCCCAAGGAATTCAAGCGCACACAGCGCTATCTGGTACAATACAGTTTCTACAAGGCACATTCTCATTCAGAAGATCCATCCCCTGCACTGTTTTTCCTTCAAGGAATGCCACAGCCAGGCAATCAGTTCAGTATAGTGAGTACCATTCACAGTCTATAATCTGGACTGGTAATTGTTCATGATCCCATAAACCATTTGTGCCAGAAACAGATCATTAGCACTTTCCAGTGAATTGCTGTCAGTGTCGAGTAGGTGTCTTCTCACTGGGTGTTTTCTAAGACTTGATCTTAGTGATGAATAACTGATCCTAGTGATGAATCCATAACATATGAACAGTCACTAAAGTGAAATTTCAGAGGCAATGTTTTTGTAGGCAGCCAAGAGCTAATGACAACATTCCATTTAATCAGCATGTTGAGCCAGTACTAAAGTTTGGAATCCAGTGAGTACTGACTATCTCACACCAAAGGTTTCTGAAAGGATATTTGCTAGCATGCTGTTTGAAATGTCGAACATGGCTTCTACACATTGCATGAAAATTTTTCAGTGTGCTCAATTGCAATTATGATTTTATTTGTGGGGAAAGTAACAGGTTGGTATGACAGAGTACATGTTTGATTTTGCTTCTGCACATGGAAGTTGGGCTGTAGGCAGATCCACTCATCGCACAGTGAAATTCATTTTTGATCTGCAGGCTTTTTAGTCTTTCACCATAAAAAATTGATGACTGAATGCACATCATTTTATTCCATTTTTATTGGGGAGGAGAGGTAAAGTTAACCATCAGTAAGCAGAAAAAGTGGAAAAGTGAAAACAGAATAAAAAAGAGAAATCATTAGGCCAAGAAAAACATGCTCTTTCCATTACACTAGAGCTTTCTAACTTTGAAATTGTCTTTATTAAATATCTATTATAAAAAATCAAATAAATTATAATTCTATATCATAAAGATTAAGCAAAGTAATTAAACAAATGAACATGAATAAATTAATGATAACAAGAGATGGTACCAAAGATAAAAGAAAGGTAAATTGAATTTTGAATAATATTTTTTGTGGTTATATAAAATTGCTTCTTAATTTTGCCTCCTAATTCTTTTTAAACAGTCCTATCTGTATGAGGAATGCTCTCAAGTATTCCTCATTCTAAAACATCAAGTATTCCTCATTCTAAGGATAACCTTTTGACATGGGAAGAGACAACTGCTAAAGTTTCTTTTCTTCCACAGCTGTTAAAGTTTTCTCACGTGTTTTTCTTTTTAGACCATTCAGTGGCTAGTATCAATATCACTAGCTGCTGAAAGAAATGTATAAACATCAAAATTTTCTGCTGATATTGTAATTCATTTTCATAACAAAATACCAGAATCATCTTATTTGTGGCTTTGGTGTGCTTTGGCTGGAACTGCAATTTAGCTCAGAAACTAAGAAGTTCTGAAGATAGGTTTCAGTAGAATATAAGTTTTCATGATGATGTTTATTTCTTCAGTAAGAGAACTAAGTTATATCATATTTCTGAATTGGATCTAATGGAAAGGCAACTGATGTTCAAAAAAGGCATTAAAATTTTCTTGAAGCAAAGTGAAGACCTGCACAAAGAAATCTGAAAAAGCTCAACAGTACATTTTTTATATCTTGTTAATGTGCTTATAATAATTTGTATTTTTTATTAAATTTATTTTTGTTTTCTGAACTTTTTAGTATTTAAAATTAAGCATCTGTGTGTGTATTTATGTTGTTACCATTTCATTATTCATTATACAGTATTTAACACTAGAACGGAGGTAGGGGTCATTTTGACCCATGAACACTTTTGACCGTTGATTACTTTTGTTTTATTGGAAGAAATCGTTTCGAATATTTTGACTTTTCCTAAATAGATAGCAAATATTTGTAAAAAAATTTCAGCATTCTAGGTTTGTTAGTTTTTGAAATATTGGCATGTATTCCTAGAGCGGTGGACAGGGGTCATTTTGACTTTTTTACTTTTATCCCTCTTTCTGCTCGAGGCATTGTCAAATAACCCATGAAAAACATTCACTGATAAGGATTTTTTGATTGCATTCATACTATCTCCCACAGAGATAAAAACCTGGGTCGTCTCACTACTTTGTGACATCTACATAAGTTGTTGTTCCTTTGTTTGCAATTATCTATTCATTTGAAGAAAATACTGCAAGAATGGTAGATGCAGGGTTTTTCATGCTTACATTTCTTTTCAGAAATAGTTTATTTTACAGATGCATTTTCCCGTCTGTTAGTTCAGCTTACTTACTGCAGGTGATAACAGTTAGGACAGATGTTTTCTTGGTAATCCCAACTCAGTATTTCAGTACATATGAATTCTGCCATGAAGTTCATTATCACCTTTCCTTTATGCTGTGAGAATCATATGCTAAAACATATTCCCTGTCATTTTTGGATAGTCTAATATTGTTCTACTTATTTCAACTTTTACAAAATGTAATAAATAGAAAAGAGGTCTTACGGATGGAGAAATAAAAAAATTGTTGCAGAAGCTATCTGAAAATGAGTCTGACAAAGGTGAAATTTATACACAAACTATTAGTGAATCCAAGGACAGTAAAGTAAACGAAGAAGAACTCGGCAGAAATAAATGAGCAAACACGGATCAGAGTATTTGCAAAACTGTTTTTACAGCTCCTGATAACACTATATGGAATGAAATAAATTCCAAAAATTCAGTCTGCGGCCGTGTTCCTGCTTATAATGTTCTAAAAGAAACAGCAGGACCAATATCTTTTGCAAAGAGTCGTCTGGTTTCTGAGAACAAAGTGTCTAATGCTTTCAAGCTTTTTACTGATAATGATATCTTGCTGCATATAAAGAAATGTACAGAATCCAAAGCTCATCGGTAACTTTTAAATTAAAGACTGGAAGTTATCTCTGGCTGAGTTAGATGCTTTTGTTGCTATATTGTATATTCAAAGAGTAATAGGAGCAAAGGGCTTAGATTTATATTCCTTGTGGTCCGAAGCGTGGGGAATACAATTTTGCAAAGAAACTATATCAAGAGATAGATTCAAAGAAATAAAACGATTTTTAAGGTCCGATGAAAAGACAACAAGATCTACTTGATTACAGGCTGTTAAATTTGCTCTTAGATCAGACCTGTGGAACAAATTTATTGAAAATTGCAAAACGTGCTACCGGCCAGTACAAAATATTACAGTTGATGAACAGTTATTCCCATCTAAAGCTAGGTGTAGATTTACACAATATATGCCTATGACAAATTTGGAATAAAATTTTGGTTATCTGTCGACATTGATACTAAATATCTCTTGAATGGATTTCCTTATGTGAGAAAAGATAAAACAGCAAATCCTCAATTACGTTTTTCTGAAAATGTTGTCATAAAATTAACAGAGCCACATCTAAACAAAGGGAGGAATATTACCACGGATAACTATTTTACCAGCATTGAATTAGCAGAAATGCTAAAGCCAAAAAATACAACTATGGTTGGCACAATGAAAAAGAACAGAAGAGACATTCCTGTATCTTTGAAAAGTATGCGTAGTAATCTTTATTCATCAACAATAGTGGAACATGATAATATCACACTTACCATCTATCAAGGCAAAAGAAACAAAAGCGCTTTTTTACTGAGCTCATTACATTCTACTGTAAAAACTGAAGACAGTTTCAAGAAATTTCCGGATTCAATAGCATTTTACAGTGCAACAAAGTATTGTGTGGATATTCATGATCAGATGTGCCGAAAATATTCAGTTAAATTGGCTTCTAGACGATGGCCTTTTTCAATATACGCAGCTTTGAACAATATACGCAGCTTTTGGATAATTTATAAAACGCAGCTTTGAACGCCTGGATAATTTATAAACGTGTAACAGGAGAGATTTTCTACTAAAATTAGAGTTAAGAGTGGTACATATGGCTTCAAAACTCCCAAAGATCCTTCCTGAGTCTTCAGAAAAAACACATGAAAAGAAAATGGATGTAAAGAGAAAAAAGTGTCAAGTACAGAGATGCAATGGAAACAAATCTCAAGAATATTGTGCATACTGTTCCAAAGTTGTGTGCAGAAAATGCACTGGAAAAATTGTTAAAAATTATTTTTGTATCAGCTGCATTAATTCTTAATACGTATGTGTAATCTCTAATATTTTAAACATTTAATAGAACTGAAACGAAATGCTTTACATATTCCATTCAGTTACACATACAAGGTTGTTCAATAAGTTCGCGGAGCGCCATCTATTCGTCAATATTAGACCTAAAACTTCGACGCCATTTTCATATTTGTTCTTTCTTAGGAACACGTCAAAAGTTTCATTTTGATCTGTTAATTTATTCATTGTTTAACCGCCCTTTATATCTAACGTGTTGTGCCTTTTCTCAGGTATGGATAAAATTGAGCAATGTGCAGTTATCAAATTCTTTGTAAAGAAAGGTTTAAAGGCAATGGAAAGTCATACCGAAATGGTGAATTTGTTGGGTAAATCTGCTCCTTCAAAAACAATGGTTTGCAAGTGGGCTAGTTTATTCAAAAGTGGTCGTACCAGCCTTGAAGACGATCCGCGAGAGGGATGTCCAAAAACTGCATCAACACCGGAAATCATCGGAAAAATACAAGACATGTTATTGGAAGACCGTCGATTGACTGAAACAGATTTAACAGAGGCTTTAGGCATTTCATTGGCCACAGTGAGCAATATTTTGAGTGTTAATTTGGGTTTAAAAAAACTCTGTGCAAAATGGGTGTCGCATTCTCAAACGATGGAGCAAAAACACATTCGGATGCGAATTTGCCGGCATTATTTGGAGCGTTTTAAGAAGAATAAAAGCGACTTTATCTGTTGATTTAACACAAAGGATGAGATTTGGGTCTACCATCATGATCCTGAATCAAAACAGGAGGCTAAGGAGTTGTGTGAACCCGGCTCTTTGGCGCCGAAGCGAGTTCGTGTGCAAAAATCAGCCAAGAAGGTGTTAGCATCAGTTTTTTGGGATGGGAAAGGAATTTTGTTTATAGATTACCTTCAGACTGGCAAAACAATTAATTATTATTATTGTAACCTTTTGAATCAATTAGCCGAAAAAATTCGTGAAAGAAGACCTGGATTACAGAAGAAGAAAATCATTTTCCACCAAGATAATGCACCTGCGCACACAGCTCAAAAAACCATTGCTAAAATAACTGAATTGAAGTATAAATTGTTGCAACATCCAGCCTATTCGTCAGATTTAGCTCCCTCCGACTTCTGGCTCTTCCCACACCTCAAACAATATCTCCGTAGAAAATGATTTTCTTCAAACGAAGAGGTAATAGCTGCCTGAGGAGATATTTGGCAGAGTTGCCGAAAAACCACTACAGTCAAGGGATCCATAAATTAGAAGACTGTTGGAATAAGTGTATTGAAGTTGAAGGAACTACGTTGAAAAATAAAGTCATTTTTACAAATAAAAATTGGTTTCTTCATTTCCGTTCCACGAACTTATTGAACAACCTGGTATAATGATATAACTGACACATCAGAGAACATTTCTCATTTCTGTATTTAGAGAGTGAATCATTCTCTGAGTAAGTATGTAAAAAAATATATAAATTGTGTTTTATTTTAGTAAACATTTGTTTTAATTTGTGAAACCATTTATTTGAAATCAGTTATTATATCAAATTAATGAGTTATTTGAGTAATTGTGGTATGATCCAATTGATCGCCATGTACTCGATACATTTTCAGTATTTTAAAAAGTCAATAAATTATCGTGATATTAAATATAAATTATGAAATACATATAAAGTACATATTTGTGCCAATATATGTCATTTAAAATTGTTTTACCGTTGTTATTTCAGTACTTTCAGCAAAGGGTTAAAATGATCCCTTACTGCTGTTCCAGTAGGTAAGATTTTCCCGCCGTTCTAGTGTTAAATTCTGTATGAAAGGTAAATCCATTATTTTTTAATGGTCTTTCAATCATATAATCTATACAGTATCTTCTGCAGCAATAAAGAATTACTATATGTATTTTAGCTTGTATGTGTTTACATAAAAGATTTATTGTAGCCTATCTTACTTTTAAAAAAAATGGAAAAAACTATTCTTCTTTCTTTTTTAGCCTTTATTATCCCAGGCTATTTTAGAATCTTTAGAAAGTATTGACCCAAATGATCCGTGGGTTGTAGATCATCAAGGAAAACATACTAATATTGCTGCTGTCTGTGATTGGCCTGATTATGATAGTGAAGAAGAAGGTTATACTAATCCTCTATTAACATCTCTTCTAGGTAATTATGTTATATTAAATTAAAAATTTTCTTTTAGTTACTTTTTAATATTGAGTAATAATATGAAATTAATATTTTAAAGTGAAACTACTCAAGTTTGTTTCAATGTTAAAAAAAAATCTTAAAATAACCAAAGTATTCCACATTTACTACATATTTTAGGGAACTTTGGTTATTACGTATTGCATGTGCATTGTAAATAAAAATTGCAGTTAGGAAATATTCCTTATGGATTAGCAAATTTCCAGTTTTGTAATTTATGAACGTGTGATGACCTATGAATTATGCTTTTGTAGATAGATGTGTTTATTTTCTGCTTTGCTAGGCATATTAAATTATTTTTTTATTAAAACTGAAATTAAATTGAGTCTTTAGAAGTATTTATTTATTCATATGCATATCATAATGATTTCATTCTCAATCTACTTATGCCTAGAATCATCCTTAACATTTGAATGTGTGCAGTTTTGTAAAATTACAAAATTTAAAATAATGAAGGAAGAAAGGAAAACATAAAATTGCTTTTTTAATTAATTAAGTAAAAATTATCATTTGTATTTCTGTTCCGAATTTCGTAAGAAACTTCCTAAAAACTCTTATGTATATAACCTTTAACTTGATTTTTACTTCTTAATAGGTTTTGCTTTGTTGGCTTAAGGATTACATATCGAATTACCAATACTAGATTTATCAAAAACATGCTGTTCAATGAATAAGGCCAGTTTAAACATTTAAAATTGTTAGAAATTCTTTTTCAGATATTTACTTCAAATTTGATTCAGTTGATGCATAGGATGTAAATTTACAGGACTGAGCGATTTATAATAATGCATTGTTAAATATTTTTTCGACAAATAAATTTATTGATAGAGGTGATAATCTAGAGCAAGGGTTCTCAACCGAAAATAGGTGGTACGGAAAGGAACAAAGTATTTTGAACTATTAAATTCAAAAATTAAAACCCCGATATCTTGATGGTTTTTTTCTCTAACACTCATAAATTTTTGTGATCTGAGCTTTGTTCACGGTCATTAGCCGTTTATAGACTTTACCAAGAGGGAAACAATCTGTATGCATGGCAGTTTTTGTGGAGTGTATGTTTCACAAATATTCGCTTAGCCACAGACATAACAAAATTTGCCATAAATGATGTTTTAGTGATAAAATTGATAAATTCACATAACAAGTGATTTAGTGATAAAAATGGATGCTGTATTTAATAGGCAGTAAAAAAATATATTCGTATAGAAAAGATAACAGTATCTCATTAATTCTCTTAGATTTTATCGATTTATTAGCACATCCACACGTTATGTCACCATTTCCCGCTCATATTGCTCCATTTTCAATGTGAATCAATTTTTGCATTGGTTTGCTGTCTCTAGCAGCAGGTAATTTGTCTTCTTGTTGCTTTGTATTCCTTACTTTTCTATGTGATTTGAGAATATCGTCACTTGTTTTTGAAGAACTCGTATTATATTGTGCATTTATATATTTGTGAAAATATAATAAAACAAACCTAGATTTTCAAAATGGAAAAATGGCAAGGATTGACTAAGCGAAAGTGTGACAATTCACAGGTGATGGATCCAGGAACAATCTATGACTATCTATCTCTAGTGATGTTTATTATAACTTTTATAGAATTTTTAGTTTGATATTTTATATGTACTATCAGTATTTTTAATTCATAGTTTTATTAGTTGTGCTATTCAAATGCAGTATTCCTTGAAATACTATTTGTATTCATCTGATGTTCATCAGTTGAATATTATCATTTAGACAGAGCAACCACATGTACACAGAAATAGAAGGAAGGAGGCATTTCAGAGCAGTACTGTTGGACATCTTGATGTTCTGCCAGAGGGCATCTCTAGCAATTTTTGACATTGCTTAACATCAGGAAAATAACTTATTTAAATCAAATTTAGCAGTGCAGCAAATAAAAGTGAACTTTTATACTGTGTTGTTATTCATAAAATGAAGCTTTTGTACATAGGCTGCAAGATTATTTTTGATCACCAATGTTTGAGGAGCATCTTAATTATTTAATCAGTGAAAAATGGTGATTCTATAGATAATTTGCATATAGTAATATGGTCTGTAAATTTTAAGCCTAACACACTTATAAGAGATATATGTCTAAAATTACTGTCTCATTTTTCTATATTATTCCCTTTGACTTCAATGCATTTAGTATTGCAATCCATTAAGCATCTGATTTCAACAGGAAACAATTCATAGATAGTTCATAGTCAAAGCCATAGATTTCAAACCGTTCCTAATAGGCATCTTTAAAGTCAGCATCATAACTATAATGTGACCTACACAAATACTGCATTAATAATAATAATTTTTAAAAATATATCAGTGAGATGCAGGTAATAAATATGGTGGATTGGGAAGAAATTGAAATTTGTATTACTGTATAATAATCAGAAAACTCTGAGCCTTATGTGGTGGGGCATTGTTGTTCAAATGTAAGACATTTTTTCTGAGTTTACCACTAGATTTTGCTTTTATGTTTTTCTTTTTTTTGGGGGGGGGAATTGAATCAACAAGCTAGTATAATGAATATGTGTTAGGTATTATTATCATGGTATTATGTGGCACAAGCAAAAATCATACTTTATTCCGGAAAATGGTGCCTAAATTCTCGCAGATTCTCTCAAACCTACAGATTTGTACGTTCTGAAATTGTCGGCTTTAGGAGATCTCATGTACTTCTATACCTTGCTGTCTTGTTTTGTTTCTGAGTCACAGTAATGAAGACATGTTTTATATCCTGTCAGAAGCCATGAATAAAATTTTTTATCGGTGTTTGTCATGAAGAGTAAGTTATCTAGAACATTCAACCTAGTGTACTTTTTGCCTCCATTTTTGGTATCAGTGTTCTAGGTTTTCATCTGGTGCAGACCTTTTATATCTCATTTTTCATGCAGGACATCTTTCCCACTGATTTAAATCTTTGCTAGCAATTCGAGAAACAAACAATCATTTATTTTTCATCATATATTATTAAACTTAAACTCACATTTCTTTAGTGATCACATTCCCATTTTGGCTTAATCTGCTACCATCTTCAAGTAACTTTTTTTCTTGTCTAAATGTGGGGTCCCATCTTCTGATAGAATGTGATGATCGACTGATGTTTGATAATTTTAGTACCAACACTTATCACTGTTGTTTGACTTCTGAATTAGTAACACTTATCACTGTTTGACTATATTTAGGAGGCTTTCAAAAATCAAATAGTAATATTTGCTGTGTATGCTTTCCTTCGTGTTCTTTCAAAGAATGATGCAATCACTTCACAGAAGTTCTTCCACCTACAAATATTTCTTCCTATTGTTAGCGTATTAGTAGATACATTAATGAGAAAATAAATCATACTTTATCCTTCAAATTTTTTTCAATTAAAAATTTAAGAAAATAACATGGCAATGCTGTATAGTTTTAATACAGGTAATGAAATAATTCATTTTATTGTAAAATTTATAGTTTTTACTTGCTTGGAATATCTTAGGGGTATTTCATTTTCATTTCATATCATCTCATGACACTTCTAGAACTTTCAGTGGATTACAGTATTTCAAGCCAGGGTTTGTACAGTTCTTAAGAGTCCTTAGATTTTTAGGAATCGATTTTTGGTCCTTAAAAGTTCTTAATTTTGGCCAAAATCAGCAGAAGGCCCTTAACACTTCTTAGGGCGCGTCTCGAAACTTGCGGCATTAGGCACACTGTATCTGTCAGATACATCTCCATTTTACATGTTTTCTGGTGATCTGTATTGATTTAAATCTTCTATTTTTATTCTTTATAGATCCAGGCTTTTACACCCAGACCTTTCTTTCTTTTTTATTTACTTATTTTTTATTTTTTAATATTTTTATGTATTATTTACAATTACTATTGCACAGGTTAAAATGCAGTTTAAAAACACACACAATGAAACATGTTAATACAGTCAAAAAAAAATTTAAAATATGGGAGTTGTTCACAAATAATTAATTTCACATAAAAATGCATAACATAAAATGACAAAATTAATCAGTTATACTATAATTCGATTCTAATGGTTTTCATTTGAACATTTTTGACACATCATTACTGCATGTTTCAAACAAAAATATTCAGCACATTTTATGCAGGAGTTTTGGGTCAGTCTACTTTTCTTATTTGTTTGACATGTAGAGCACCTTTTGCGTTTATTTTGATTATTGGGAACCTTTGCTTTTTTTTCCTTCTTCAGCAGTTGGTATGTAGGTTTGAAGTTTCATTTTCAAATCCTTTGATAAATTGCGTTTAGTCATGCGCCTAACAACTTCTTCACTGACTAATTCCTTCACCAGTATTTTCAAATACTCTCTCCTGTTCTGAACAGTATTCTGATTTCCCAAAAATAAAACTAGTTCGTTCATAGCTGAAATATTTAGCATCGAATAAAATACTATCATCGGCCATCTCCTTGTATTGCAAGCGCAATTATGAATTCCACACATCTTTATCCAGAGCATTAACACCGCATTTTGTATCATTATAAAATGTGATTATATCTGGCTTTTTTTTTTTCATCTCCAGTGTCTGCATCTATAACATCATCAAAGTGCATACTTAATACAAGCAAAACATTTTTGCCTTTTTTCGGTACGTATGAAACTAAAGTGCAGTTTTTAGAAAAACCAAATAATCTTGAATGTGCATCTTTTCCTTTAGATTTCACAAAATAAGGGAGGTAATTATTTTTTATTCTTTCGTATTGTTCCAATGTAAGGAAGTTTTTTATCTTTTAGGCCTTTTACAACATCAATAGAGGTAAACCAATCATCTGTGGTGATATTGCGACTGCTGTTGAAAATTGGTTCCGATAATCGCAGAACAACATCTAGTGGGGAATTATTGACACTAGATGGCTAAATGGCTGTTTTCCGGCATATATTTCTAAATTCAATGTATAAAGCGTTTTAGCATCAACGGCTGCAAAAATTTTAATGTCATATTTATTTGGTTTTGATAGAATGTACTGGCGAAAAGGGCATCTTCCACTGAAACCTTCTAATTTCTCATCTATCGAAACATTTTGTCCCGTGCAATAACTACACTTACATTTTCCCACAAACTTCTCTAATAGGTGCTAATTTATCTGTTTTCCTTCTCGTCTCTTTATCATCAAATCTACAGCATCTTAGAAGAAATTTAAATCCATTCAGACTCATTACCGTTCTAAACATCTCAATACCCATTTCATCAGTAGGCCACAGTTCTTCCAAAATTTGTCAATTACTTCGCAAAACGCCAGCTAATAAAAGTATACCTATAAATGCTTTTATTTCAATGATATCTGTAAGTCTTGCATCTCTTTCTCTACTAAATAGATCAGAAATGTATTTATTAGTGTATTTTACAATTATTTACAATATTTCATCAGGGAAAAAAAACAGTTCCAAGGGTATTTATTAACTTTCGCATTTCCGATTACTCTAGGTAATTTTGTGGTAATATTCTGTGATCCAACTTTGACATTTTTTCTTCCGGGCAATTTTGCCCATTTAGTGCTTTTGTCTTTTCCTACATAAAAATCACCATTTTTAGCATCATCATCAAGTTCTGAGTCATTATAATCACTTTCAATACTTTCAGAATCCACTTCAAATGTTTCTAAAATATCCACTTCTTCATCATCACTTTCATCAAATGCTTCAGCATTTAGTTCCTCATTTCCATCACTAAACAGAATATTATGGACTAGTTCAAGGTCTTTTTGATTATTCAAATCTAAAAAGCATTTAGCACTCATCGTAGGAAAAATAAATCAAAAATCTATAAGAAATCTTGATACTTCCAGAAAGTTTCAGGAGACAAACGTTATCGGGCATGTGTATCTGACAAATACAAATTTTCAAATAAGCTTAAAAACAGGAAATACTCCTACACTGAACTGGTCGTTACTGCATTCCAAAGGAGGGAGTGGCCAGATGGACAGATACTGATAAGGTCAAGGTCGTGAGAAGAAGTTTAAGGGAACAAAAACGGAGATTTTCACACACCTGTCAACGTGCCAGATGGTGTGTTAATTTTAATCATCTGAAATTTCTGTCTGTTTTTACGACTGTCATTTTGAGTGTGAATTAGCGTTTTGGAGGAATAATTTTGACGATTCACTGGCATATATATGGTTATCTTTTGAATGGGTTCATGAGTCATAATTTGTTTCTATTTCTAATATAAATGATGGGATACTCGAGTTTCTAGACAAGAAGTGAAACATAAGCATTTCGAAATCCATTTTTTCTAATAAAGAGCTTTTAAACAACTTTTCGCTTTTGGGGATGTGAATTCTTTAATTAAACGGTTAGAAATTTGGCGACTTTTCAACATTTTGGTGATTTTAAGATTAGTTGCTATAGAAACTTTTTTAGTTCCGAGATCTGAGAATGTTTTGACGATTTTTTTTTTGAAAACATCGTAACACTGATAAATTTCATTAAAATAGTGGTAATACATTGAAATTATATTTAAAAAATAACATTAAAATTAAAGATTTTTGTACTTCACTGTCATATTATAAAGTTTCATTTTGGCAACTTTGAATCTGAAAAATAAACAAGGTATAATGCTATAAAGCACAATTTAAGAAACAGCTCTTATCAAAAGCAAAATTAGCTATGTAATTAATTAAAAATGTCTTGTTTTTAATTTTTTCATAGTAAGAGTTTTTCCCATGTAATTATCTCAGAATATTCAAAATTCTCAGAATGTGCATCAGTTTTCTCTATAAAATTAATTTTATACTTTTTCCCTCCCCTTTTTTTTTCCAAAATATTTCTGGCTTTTAGCTGTTACAGAAACGGTAGGAATAATTTTTCTTTAGGATTTTAGACATTGTTTAGAAGGATTTGAAAGCAAGATTTATAGACCCATGATTCTAGAAGATTCGAAAAATATGTATCAAAATGAAAAATGTCTCCATGGTATCAACAGGGGTGCTACTTTGGTAGATGGTTGGACGGATTTTTGGCGATTTACGTTGGCGCGGTTTTTACAATCGTCAGCCATCTTGGAAAATGCTGTTTTTACATAGTTTACACAAGCGCCTGGCCCCAACCACCAACCCTGTTCTTATTAGTTGCCGTTTATAACGTCAGGCTGAAAAGATTCAACTATCAGTTTCATTTGAGTTATGTCAAGGGGAGCTTATAACTAGTCTGGATTTGGTTATGCCCTGTGTTAATGTGAATTTGTACATTGTACCAGAATATTTGCAATTAAAACGAACATAACAGTATAAGAAAATATGTCAGCACTTTTTTTATAAATTGTTAAATCATGTTCATGGAATCGATGAAACTTTATAATGCATAAATACCGTTTGGCTAAGCAATCTGTATTCAGTACAATTCGTAGTACAATACTGAGCAATCTGTATTCAGTACAATTCGTAGTACAATACTGATATTTAAGAAATATATTGTATAATTTCATATAGCAGGAGACCGTTAACAAGATTTGCTTCTTCAGCAATGTCAAGAAATAGCACTACTTAACTCTTACTGTGTAAATGATGCCTGCCGCAGTTTTCATGAAACAGCGGTTTATTTTGCAGAAAAGAGTTTTTAAAAGTGATATAAATGTAAAAGCTAGTTATTTCTTCATAAAAATTAACTTTTTGTTAACTAAATAACCTTCCTTTCATTTATTGTTTGTTTGGTATCAAAATTGTTCGTAGTCAGATTAATATTTTACTAATTCTAGGCATTAATTTCTCTTTATTTAAGGTTTTGTTCATAGTCAGATTAATTTTTTACTAATTCTAGGTATTAATTTCTCTTCATTTATGGTTAAAAATAAAATAAAGTGATAAGGTATTTTTAAAGCACTTATAATATCGTTTATTTGACTTTGTCAATTGGAGTTATCATGCTGTTTTTTTATGCATTATTGTTTTGTTTCTTAACTTTTATATCTTATAAAAAGTGTTTATTGCCAAATGACTTCGATATTCATCTGATGACAAAAATACTGCTCAACAGTTATCGACTGCACATCGAATTGTACTTTTTTTCTAATACTATGTATATTAAAAGCCTTTTGGCGCACAAAAATGCTGTGGAGAATTTTTTCGTCACTATATGACATCAGAAGTCGTGTCCAATAAGAGCTTGGGGTGGTGGCTGGGACCAATCACTTGTGTAGTTTACACATAATAAAGTATTTGAAACTTTAAAAAAATAAATATCGTTAAAAATAATGGATTAACTTTTTGTTGAAAATGTCATTTTTTAAGATGGCAGGCAAATGTAAATCTATTTACTATGGGTATACTAAAGAAAGGTTAAATTATTACTTTCATATAGCTGCTAAGAAGTAGAATAAAAACACTGCTATAAAAACATTGTGCCAACGTTTAATTAGATTAAAATAGTACTTGAATTGAATATAGAATTACAAACATCATACTAACATTTAAAAGAATTAAAATATTACTTAAATTCAAATCCTTTAAAATAAGTTTTATAGGATATAATTATTTAACATTAAAATATATGTGGCAATAAATATCTCGGCAATTTTTGAAAACAGTGTATTAATTTTTTTAATAAAAATTGAAGTGTACAATTATAAAGAAAAAGAAAAATATGTACTTACATTTTTTTTTAGTACTTAACCTGTCATATATTCATAAGTACCACAAAAAATTTGGAATCATAATTTAGATACCAATGAAAAAATTTGAAAACTGTGATTAATATTCCATAATCGGGTTGAGCGCCAAACTTGGTGAGAGTTTTTTTATTTGGCACGATTTTGATTTGGTTGTGGTTTCCAGCTGTATGTTTGCTTGAGGCAAACCTAGAGCAATACTGTGTTTGTTCTTAAAAGTGTTACTGTTCAATATTATTATTATTATATATATATGTTTAATATTATATTTATATAAATATTTTCAGAAGGTTAAGCTATTGTTGGTGGGAGAATGTTGGATTTCAGATGAGGTGAAGTTATGGATGTTTTCATTCAATTTTATTTAGTTATTTTTTTTAGTTTTGTTTCTTGCCTGTGGCAATCGAAAGATGTTAAAGTTTCGAACGAAAGTTTTTTAGTGTGTTGAATTCCACCACATTGTTTTATAATTTAATCAATTTGATTTACACATAATAATAGCTGTTCACCACTGTAAACAAAAATTTGCTATTCTGTTTACGTTTTAAGCTCACTTTGCAGTGCTCTGATCTGATAAGTGTATATATTTATTTACTCAATAATTATTTACAATTAATTATTCAATTATGAAGAATTGCTCATTCTACTGTTTTATCATGAATTGCATAGATAGGGCTATGTTTTTATCTGCAAAGCTGTTGGACTTTGTTTTACATATCTAGTATTTTATCATCTCATTTTACTATTCTGTTTACGTAAAATAATGGTGTTTCACTACTACAAAACTTGAAAGTTACTATTCTGTTTATGTTTAAAAATCACATCTTAGTGTTTTCATTACCGCCAAAAAAATTCGCCAAATTTTGAAGACCAAAATAGTTTGGCGCCAACTTACCCGGCTTATGGAACATTATCCAAAACGGTAATATAATTTTAAAAATGTAATTTAAGGAAACAATTTGTAAAAAAATTTGAAAAATGTAATCTAAGGAATTTGAAGAGATTAATAATAAAATTTTAAAATATCGCGGTAATGCACAAATATTATGTAACCAATCACGGAGCCGATTACATCATGAATAGATTTAAAATTATTTAAATAATCATACATAATAAAATCATTTTTTTAAAAAATGTAAAATTAAATTTATTTTAATATTTAACAGCCATAAATAATGTTTAAAACATTAAAGTTATAGATATTAAAACCAATTACTTTTAAAGTAATGTGATGTCATTCATTACATCATCCACAAGATAAAATTCCATAAAATATCATAAAGAATAAAATTTTTATTTCAAATAAAAAGGCAAAATTAAATTGATTTTTAATATTTAGAAACCATAAATAATATTTAAAACACAGAATTTATGCATAAGAAAACGCATTATTTTTTAAATAAAATGACAAGTAACGGTTACCATAAATAACTTGTCTAGCAATGGGTTTACCATAAGTCGTATCGCTCGCCAAAAGAAAAATCGCCAAAATCTGTGCAACCATCTACCAAAGTAACACCTCAACATATAACCCCCATAGCACAAAACATCCTCAGGATGTCCTATTTAAGTCGCAATATCCAGGGACATACTTAGGATGTCCTAAGGATGTTGATTCTCAGATGTCCTGAGGAGATCGTAATTTAACATCCTGAGGATGTCTTATTTAAGTCGCTATGTCCCGGGATATGACAGGATGTCCTGAAGATGTTGATTCTCAGATGTCCCGAGGAGTTCACCAATTTCACATCCTGAGGACATTCATTCTGCATTGTCCGGAGGACTTTCGTTGTCAAACATTTTGAGGATATTTGTTCTCAAATTTACCAGTTTTAATTTTTTGACATTGCACATCTGAAACTTGCACATTATTTTATTTTTCATATGTATTTTACTAAGTTGTTTCTAAATGCTGTACATTAAAAATATTGATATGATTGATGATTTATTTTTGTTATTTTGTTATTAATTTTAACTGCTGTTTTTTTCTTACGTTTTTAAAAATTTATTTAGTCATGGAAAAGATTTTTTTCAATGGATTAGCATTTTCTAGAATATTTGCAAAATTCTAAATAACATATATTTTTTTATAAAAAATTTATAAATTACATGTATAATTACTTACAGATTACAAACCCTACTACAAATATAGGTAAAATTAGATATAGATATATTTAATTATGGAAACGAATTTTTTTTTAAATTTGGATATAGAGACATTAGGTATTTTTTTGGAAGCAGGAAACATGAAAAATTAGCAACTGCCTTCGCCGGGAATCGAAGGACGGACCTCTGGAATACCGGCCCAGCGTGCAGAACTATTACACAACGAAGGCACGCTAGGAAAGCGGGAGAAATACCTCATAAGGAAAATTTTTTTCCTCTAATTACAGGACAGAAAATGTTTTTCAATCGCGCGATCTGTTATTGATATTGAATTACAGTCGTGCGATAATTTCGCAGTAAAGATACATCTCTGATGACTATCCAAGATTCTAGAAACTTTGGTCTTATATAGAGATGGTCGTCTTATAGAAATAATGCTTAATATCAATATTTATTTATAATCTCAGAACTATTGGTCACTTTCAGAAGTGGTCGTTTGAGAGGCGATATTCTATATATTTATTTACTGATACTCTCAGATTCCAAAATTTGTTTATATTCTCAGAAATATTGGACGGAAGGTGGTCGTCCCATACATGCAAAATTTTACATTTCATTAAAAATGAATTCGGCATTATTTAACTATTTCCCTATTAATTAATTAATTAGATAAAGAAAAAATTAGGAAATATTACTGTTTATTACGGAATAATATAGGAAGTTCTACAGAACTATATTCTTTCGCGTCATTGCACATTGTATCCGGCAAACTACTAGTTCCTCGTATTCTTCCGCAAATCCGTAAACATCTGTCTGATTTGAAACGAAATCCAAAATGGCTGTGCCATGAGGTTAACTTGTATGGATATTTTTTGTTGCATGAAAGGTAAGTTCAGTTGCAATACTTGTATGTTTACTTTTTTTGCTATTCGAATTTATACTTATTTATGTCATTTTGACAGTTAAATGTTTCACAGCTTTATGAATTGTTGCCATTCTGTCGTGAATTACGTGTATCTCAATGGCTAGCTGTCTTTTCAAATATCTAATTTGCCCTGCTATCCAAATGTTTATGACTGAATTTTTTTTAGTCTAGTTTATGCATTCAGTTTCAAAATAATATGTGTGATCAGATTGCTTATTATTTTATTGCAGCAATAAATTTATGTTAAATAGTTTGAACAATTGTATAAAAATAAGAGTTTGCATTGTTTTGTCCAAAATATGTATGGTTGAAACATTATCTTAATCTAGTTTGTAATTCAAGTTTTTTTGGGGATACTGTTCTGTTATTGGGACCAGAGTCGGAAATGTATGAGCCTGTGTTCGTAAGTATGTGCATAGATGTGTATATGTAGACACACAAACATACAAATATACAAGCATACATAAATACAATTCTGAACCCGGTCCTGATAACAGAACAGTACTTTTTTAAAATCTTTTTTGAATATTTTATAAAAGGATTAAGCATTTTTCAAACTGCATATCATTTTAAGATTCGACTTGCAGGAAGACAAAATATGGTCATTCAATCAAATGCTTATGATTGCTTTTGACATTTTCTCATAAATATTGTTTGCATTTTTATTGTATTTTAGATACTTTAGTTATGTAAAATGAACATGAGAATATTAGGAAATCTGAAGAATATGAATAGCTACCATAATACATGTATTTTTTCATCGAGCCCATTGTTTTTGAAACCAATGCACCATTATTATATGCTGGCTTATTTTATAGTTATATGCAGTTTAATTTTATGTTCATGTTACTGTAATATTGTCATTATAATAAAAGTATTGATAATTTTTGTTGAATCTTGCAAGTTGCCTAACATTCAGAATTATTACTACCGAATTTTACTGATAGGTTTTTTCGAGTTGACATAATCTGTCTGATAAATAAAATAAACTGGTGTTTAAATTATATGCATTTCTCTTAATGTTTCATTGAAAGTGAGATGGAAATATAAATGCTATCCAGAAAAGTGAATTCTTTTTGCCTGAAATAACAAACTGTACTAAATGGTTAATGTTTATATCATTTTAGAAATGTCAATATTAAAGTTTCTCCCACTTCTCTTCTTTGATTTTGAAATAATTTATAATAAAATAATATATGCATAAGTGTAATTAATGTAAAGTGTCATTCAATAATATAATTTATTTTTACTGATATTTTTATATTTCTTATCTGGGTTTTCTTTTGGTGTTAGAAGGAGGAAAAGACTGTAATGTTTTAATTAAGGAAATAATTAAAACATTACAGTCTTTTAAATAACACAGTTACAGTAATGTTTATTGAAGCAATCAGTACTGTGTGATTGCCAGTGATTGAATAATGTTAAAATGCATTGTTCATAAGAAAATTTGCTTATCTTTGTGTTATAGATTTTATTTTGACACAAGCTGAAATTTGAATTATTGGAAGCACTTTGAAAACCCGAATTATTTCCTGAATCATTAATCAGGCCAATATATAACATACAAATTTTCATACAAAATTATTTCTTTGAGCATATTATAAAGAGCTCATTTAATTTTATTATTTGTACAAATTTTAGACAAAAGTAGCATGTAACAGTTAAAGATTTATTGAAGCCTACTTGTTACTTGTGGTAACAAAGAAGTGTGAAAGATATTGCCACATTAGCGAACATGACGATCATTGATGCTTAGTTTAGTAATTTAATAATATATTGAGAAATGCTGGGAACTTTCAGAAGTAGACATTTCGGAAATGATGGGCTTGATAAGAAATTTACATGGTTTTATTATTTATTTAGTTAAGAATGGATTTTAGATGTTCATGTGAAAGAATTCTGTTTAATTATATGTGAAAGAATTGTTAAAGTTTGGCATTTAAAAAAATGAATTAATAATATGCAATTATCTTTTTATTATACATATATTACTATATATTTCTAATGTGCTATGTAAATGTCAGTGCTAAACAATTGAGATACTATTGTCAGGGCAATCTTTTCTTATACATGAAAAATTCTGATACTTTCTTATCTGCCCTCACAGCTTCAACTTATGCTAAAACAGCAAGAGTATGCACGCGATAATAGCAAACTATGAATATGCATACCACACACATGTATTTACATGCTTTATATTTAATCTTTATTTCTGAATAGTATTCCATTGGATGAAAAATATGTGAATATTGACCCAATGTATATATTTTTGTGTGTGTGCATCCTAAAATGTCTTGTTTCTTATAAAGTGCTTATTTGAATTACTACTTGTGAACAGAGCAGTAGATATGAACCATAAACTAACCATTTTGCCAATTTTCACAGCTTTGCATATAGTCAGAAAGCACCAAAATTTGTAATAATGTTAAGTTTAAATGATGTTCTATACTTTTGTGTTAATTTTTCTATTCTATTAATTCTATTACTGTGTTATCAAACTTTCTGCAGGAATTTCAACTGGTTAAGATGTTATTACCATGTGGAGAAGAATTTGGTTTTCAAACTAGAAAAAATTGCAGCTGAAGGATTTTGTAGAAGGTCAGTCAAACTGGTTTTAGTTAATTATAATTTAATTTTGGGTGAAGAATTCTCAAATTTATTTATCATAAGTGTCTAAAGGTCTTCTAAATTAAATTCTGCTTGTTTTTGAAATTTTTCATGACATTCATTCTTTGATTATTATTATTATTTTTTTTAATTTACTAACTTATATCCAGGCACATAATGTTGCATTTAATGCCATACCTTAAATATTGTAAAATGTTAAAATAATAATTTCACTTAAAAGTGTGGTTGTGACAGTAAATTTTCTGTTGCATTTAATCATATCTATAAACATTGGTATACATCATTTTTCAATAATCTGTATATTATTTTGTGCATTTCTTTTACATCCAAGATCTGGCATATGACTTGCTTTTCAAACTGATAATGGTAATCTAATGGTTAAAGTTTACTATGGAACGGGCCAAATTTAATAAATTATTCTTTGATAGAAATTTATTCATGTGTTCAGTGTGTCTCATCTCTTTAAATTGCTAAAGTAAATTTTATGTACTTGCATTTAGGAATTTTGACTGTATCAGAGTAATTTTGTTTCAGTTATTATAACATGCAAGGGAAAAAATTCATTCATAGCTCCGTATTTAAAATTAGTTAATTAAAGTCCTTAATAAAGAGGGACGTTTTGTTGTTTTTAATGTCAATAGAGTTTAATTCAAAAATATGCCACATTAAGGGTTACTTTTTAACCTAATTTAAAATTTTCATTACTTTAACATGTCCAATAATTGTTATTTTAACTCCGATATTGTAATAATATCAAAATTCCTTACTTTTTGATAGGTAATCCAAATGTAAAACAAGAAAAGAAAAAATTAAAATGTAGAAGTATATTTATTTCATACCTCTAACAAATAAAAACAACACAAGCACTTTTTACTGTCTATCTGCATAGTGTGGCATGTCCCGTAAGACTGAGATTTGTATGGTCAAATCCATGTTTCAGTTAAAGGAAAATGCATGCACAGTCTTCTGATTTTCCCTTCGATTAAGGATTCTGTATATACTAGCATTAGAAATATATTAGTTAATGCAGTGTTATACGTCAATATTTATAGACAATTATTGTGGCTATGTTTATTATAATTTTGTTCACTGTAATGGCTGGAGTGCCTAAACCATCATGCTGTGTAAACAAAACTCAAATCTTCATCTCTGCATACTGCTCCACTAGTGTTTAAACCACTGAAATGGTGATTATTGTTGAACATCTTTGGTAAAAATTTACTCTACTGTAACCCTTGGCGAATCGTTTCTTTTTTTTATATCGAGATCGTCACCTGAGAGGATCGGCACCAATTTAAAGGTGGCCGCTACACAAAACCAAAATAACAAGTCAAAGAAATATACAAACTCTGTGTCCATGTACACATCGACCTATTAAAACAGAGAACTGCACAAACTGGGCATTGTGCACTGCCTTAACTTTGTCCATGTACACATTGATCTATTTTCACTTTAAGAAAATCAGAAAGTTAAAAATATTATAGTTACCAGAAAAAATTCGCCACTGTCTTAACACACAGAAAACCAAAAATACACAAACAGAGAGGAATAAGTTACCAAAAATACATATTTCCTAACATAAAAACATTAAACAACAAATCTTCTAAGAAAAATTAACACACAGAGACAAAAAAATAAATGAAACGTCATTTTTTTAACATACTTTTTTTTCACGTGCATATGTTTAGGCTTCACACCACCATCCTCCAGGTAAGCAATTCAATTAAATTTTTCATCTCTTAGTCACCTCAGACATACTCAAATGATGGTACCCACACCAAAATAATAAATAGCATGTTCAAAATACAAGACCATACCACTTCCGTGCAACCAAACACAGCAATTGTAAAGAATGGTAAGAACCAAAAACCTGGGACTGTACAAAAGGTTTACTATTAAAAAAAGTAGCCCAAAACTAAATTTATCACAGCACGTTGGCAATATTTGCAGAAATAACTCCTTTTTATTGACAAAAAAAAAAAAAAAAAAGTTTTCCCCCCCCCCAAAGGCTACTTTTGCCAACATTATCAACATTAGGGTTACCGAAAAACTTATTTGATGCAATGGGCTTCCACATTTCACAAACAACCAATACCACTTTGCGATTTTTTTTCAGACAGAAACCAAGGTGTACCATACAGTAAAGATTAGCCACATCTTCATTTACTACTGTTACAAGTACTTTGGTAAATTTCTGCGGTTAAATTCAAAAGTTTAAAATTGCATTAACATGATCAGATTCAGAGTCATAGCTAGGGTTTTCAGCGCTCAGGGACAACTGAAGATTTCGTGCTCCCTACTGCTTGCCAAGGATGGAAAACATTTAATTCTAAAATGTTCTAACATCAGTTTGGCACCCCTTGGATTCTGCACCCGGGGACAGATGCCCCCCCTCTAGCTACGCCCCTGATCAGATTTTATTTTCTGCACATAGCTAACAATTACTTATGTGTTGTCAGATAAATGTTACCAGATGCAGTTAATTATTTTTTACTTGCCAATCTCATGAGACAAGTTTTTTTTTGCTCCTGCAAGACTTTACTTTTGTGTTGCAAAATAAATTCATTCTCACTCTTTTTGGACTTGCCTACACATTAAATTTAAAATAGTTTTATGAATAGGTAAGATGTGATTATCATAATTTTGTTTCTCTCTTTATCTTGGCAACTTTATATGTTGATTCAGTATCCAGGTTACCTACCAGTGGCTGATTGATAAAACTGCTCATATGTTCAACTGGTGGTTTGAGTTTATTTTCTGACATAAAAAAATTTTAAAAGGCATCCCCCATGTTTATTTTACTATAATCGAAAAATCAAATAATTACTACTCTGTTTATAGGTACTAAATGTAAAAATATTTTAAATGCTTCCTTTAATTTCCATTCTAATAGTCATTTGTTTAAATTTAATTATGAATTATATTCACATATAGTAATTGTGAGTGTTTTTTTATTTTAGGTGCTGTGAAAGGCAATGACAGAGATCCAATTTATCAAGAGTTCTTATATACATAAGAATACATGGATATAAGATTGTTTTTCATGAATTTAAATAAAATGTGATAAATTGGATTAATAAAAACTATTTTGAATTTTGAAAACTGTTTTTCCTCTGTTAATCATAATATAGTGCCATAAATTTCTGAATGTGTTTATTTTTCATCCAAATAAATAGCTTTACAAAAATTTGTCATATTAATAGATATTGCATAATTTAGCATTATTATAAATATTTATTATAGCAGATTTAGCTGAATGACTTTTTTAGTCTCTTTGCAGATGAAGTCACAAAGGTAAGTGGTTAGATATTTTTCTGTATTTCCCATTAAATAATTTTTTCTGGTAAATTACCATTACTTATATACTAAAGGTGAAAGAATAAGCTTTCCTTGAAGATACAAAAATTTGCAGATATTTCAAAAAATTGGTATACGTAAAAAAGTTCTTAAATTGCCACATATGCGAAATTGAAAATGTTATATATGAAATAGTTCAGAAATATAAATAATTTCACTATTTTTTAACTATAATTCACTGCATTTGTTATATATAATCACAGTTTAAGGTAGCAGTGCTTTTCTCACTGTGATTTCTCATGTATTTTGATTCATAAATCCACTTATTTTGTTTTCTCTTTTGAGACCGAATAAAAAATGAACTAAACATTCTCGTTGACATTGAGAGTTGAATAAAAGCTCACTTCAAAATAAAATGAATTAATAAATTTATGGAAAATTTTACATTGCATATATTGAGCAGAAAGAGTAAACTGAATATACTTAATGGAATTAATAATTGGTAGAGTTGATAGCAGAATAAAATGCCTTAATTGCATGGTAAACAGTAGATCTTTTGAAGTTTTTCTATGTTGCGTAAAATGCAGATTTAAATTTTTGATATTGATTGTCATATAAATGGCAATTACTGTTTTATTTTGCTCTGAAATGAATGGTTAGTAATAAAATTCTGGATGAGACAACCTTTAAGATGCGCTAGAATTTACAAAGTTTAATTTGGTGCTGATTTCAACGGGTAAATTTCATTTTACTGAATTTTGCATAAAATAATACCAATGAACCATTGCAAATTATTTTCAGAACTTTTTTTTTTAATCTAAAAGGGCTATTAGTTTTGAAATCTGACTTCATATCGTCAGTCGTAAACATGTTTCGCTTTTCATTCAGGTCTTGCCATTTGGCAAAATTTAACATATTTACCTTTAAAATCTAATATATTATTGACTAACAAGCCAAGCTATTTAAAAGCATTACACACAGTTCTTAACAATGCTTTTTTTAATTTTTAATCTGATTGATTTAAAATGCATTTAATTCATGATATATCTAATTGAAAACATTTTAATATTTCTACATAATTACATGATATATTTCTTCATTTTTTCAAATATATAGAAGATATATAACTTTCTGGTGTCAGTATCTTATAAAATGTTTTGCTATTTCCACTGCCCCATCTGTATTGATAATCTATGCATTCATAAACTTTTAGCCTCTTTGAGTGACTGCTAAAATCTGAGGCCTTTCAGATTTTTTTTTTTAATTGTGTGAGCAGAAAGATAGAATTTTAGAAGAGCTTCTTGAGTTACCTTTTGAATGATATAAAGAATTGTTAACATAATGTCAAATTTTTACAACTAAATATTAAATATATAAAAAAGCCTGCAGCATTCTCGTGTTACGAAAACATATTTATTTATTCGAGGCTAGGAATTGATTTATTTTTAAAAATACAATTTATTCCTTTTAACAATTTCCCAACAGTGTCATCAAAACACTATAAATTCCTTACATGTTTTAAAGAAAGATGATTCATTTATGTAAAGATTATTAAATGGGAAATTTTATTATTCAATTTTTAATACAAATTAACTGAAATTAGAAACTGATTTTGTAAAATAATTTAATTATGAATAATTCAATTTGGGGGCTATTGGATGTTTAAAAATAATCAAACGATTTTTAATATCTTAAAAATAAAAGCAAAATTTTCAGTTTTAATATTTTGTATTAATAATTCATTTTAATTTCCTTGCTCAGTTTTAATATATTCACAAATTCAGATTTAAAAACAAAATAAGTTGTATACATATTTTCAACATTTCTGATTTTTCCATAGTAACCATAGGAGAACGATTTGAGACTATCTGTGTAAAAAAAAAGTAGGTTTTAGATCATCACACCTTCACATACTTTCACTGGAATTTTCCTCTGTATATATACTGGGATGTGAGTGTTACAATATCCCTTTGGATGTTGTAACTAGTGTTACAAATCCTGATAACATCCCATACGCTGTCGGTGAGACGTAGATAGGATGTCCTAAGGATATACTGGGATGTGACATTAAGCGCTCAGGAGGATGAGTTTAGGAGGAAATTGGGATTTTACGGGATGTCCTGAGGGTGTAGTAAGTAGGAGTTCATATCCTAATAACATCCCGCACGCTGTCGATGGGACTTGGTTAGAATGTCCTGAGGATATCCCGGGATGTGACATTAAGCACTCGGGAGGAGGTGTTTAGGAGGTTCGCGGGATATTCCGGGATGTCCTGAGGATATGCGCATATCCCGCGAGCAACATTCTTGTGATATCCCAAGGATGTTTTTGTGCTATGTGGGAATGGATGTATTTTACAGAATGTTTGCAGTGAATTTCTTACTTTTTGGAGAACATCTGGAAGAACAATGAAAACAAAATATGTGAATGTTTTATTTCTGATACTAGAATCTTCTCTTTATTTTCTCTACTTTTCACTAGACACAAGCATGGAAAATATCAAAAATGCTTCTAATCTTTTCACATGGGCATGCATTATAGAAAGGGATTTTTTTATTAATAAAGAAATTGAAAACTTACAATTTAAAAGATTCATCTATCTTTTGATGCATCATGCACATAGCTGGCACTAGGCATTTTCCCACATGATGCAATCTCTGTTGATCCTAAATTCTGCTGCCTAATGCCTTTCTAAATTCTTCCAATGCCTGATCTGAAATTCTAAAAGTTTTATTATTTCTTGATTTTGTTGTTCGGTGTGTCACTAAATTCTAGAAATTTTGCCATATCAGCTCTGTAACTGGCCTTTACTATATATATTTCATATTTCTTCTGAATGTTTATATTACTAAAAGTAAAATTAGCTGCTTTTTCTATACATTCTAAATGCATTTAGTGTTTTTTAGAATAGAAATCCTCAATTAAATCCAAAAATTCTAAAATGAAAAGGAAATGTGTTAAAGAAAAAACTGAATACATAAAGAAAATTATTCTTCAAAGATATGTGCAGTTATTATTATGTAAATTACCCAATTACTAATGATTTCAGCCTTTACTATAATTTCCCATTTCTATTTCCTCATATGATAGAGTTATTGAGCCAGATTAAATTAAAATTGGTACTATTCCGTTTTGAGGACCGTAAAAAATTGCAGCAAAAATATATGCGCAAAAGCGCCAAATCTAGCAAACTCGCCCATTTAACAGCACGCCAAATCTAGCGTACCCGCTAATTTCAAATTGCGTAAGTTTAGAATGTTCTATATTCCTTAAGATGCCATTGAAATACTAGTTTAATTATTAAATCTTTTTTTGATATCCTATGGATTTAACAATTTGGGAATTCCCCATGACGAAAAGTCTGCAATAGAATTTGTTTTTTCAAAGAAAAGGCATCATTCATTCATTATAGAAAATTGTGTTTGAACAACCAAGGAGATGAAATTATGTTTTAGCAATAACTCGGTAGGGAAATAGTGATGCAGGAATCTATTTAGTTATGTGTAGCCTTTTCTTATATAAATTATAATAATGATCTGAAATAGTTATTTACTCTTATGCTTCTCTTAGGTTATGTTTAGCCTTTTTTATATAAATTATAATAATAAAAACGTATTATATGAAATTAACCTTTCGTATAAATTAAAACAGTAATCTTTAAATAGTTATCTCCTATTATATTATACTTCCTTTCTTGTGTTAGGGTTGCCGCAATTATTTTTGCAGCACTGCCATCAGCAATAGTTTTGTGATTTTTTGCGGTCCTCAAAACGGAATAGTACCTTAAAATTAAATTGTATATTCTTTGACCACTAGTCCACATTATTAGTTTGAATTTGACTATTCTTGTTTAATTTTGTCACCGTGAGCTGTAATTGATTTTGTTAGCATCAGAACATACTGTTATGTTCCAAGTTCTTTTAAAATAAGAGGCTTATTTAAACCTTTGTCTGATATTGTAGTTAATTTCAGACATAGCAATAATATGCTTCACGTCTGCCTGGGGTTTGGACGATTTAACTTTTACCAGATCAATTAAACCCTCATAGGTACGTTGTGGAGAGGTTGACAAGTTAGAAGATAAAGCACGCAGAAACTAGTGAGAGCATTGGTTTGCATATTGAGACAAATTTTTAATTGTTAGAAAAGATGCTTAAAGAGAAGAAAATCGATATAAACTAGCCAAAATGTCTGGGAAGGCTTCAAGTTAAAATGATGGATAAATATTTTGTTGAGTGTTGTTATTACAAAATATAAATGTTTTGTAGCTTTTAATGTGTAATTATCATAATATTGTTTAAGAATCTCTGTCATGTCAGATTTTAAACCGTGAAATTTTATTAGATTTTGATTTTAATAGGGCTTTTTTAACAAATATTGTTAAAAAATAAAATTTAATAATAGTCATGTAAATCCATAATGACTAAGGTTATCAAACTACCTAATTTAATTATTTATAAATAACTGTTTACCCTTAAAAATTATCTCTACATATTAAAGCGAGTTATTGCCTTTCATTAATACTCACTGTGGTCACACGATAAAATATAAAAATGTAAAAATCCAAATAAAACTTATTCTTTCCATCTACTGAGACTTAAAATAATACAAAACAACTTATCATCTCTGGTGCTTTAATGGCTTATTGGAACCTTAAAGTATATTATTAACTGGGTTACAACCTCTGTAACTGTACATGAAGCTACGACACTAACTGCATCAAAGCCTGACTAAATTTCAACACTTGCCAACCGTGCCTACATCAGGCCTTTCAGGTTTGTTCTAATCAACAGGTCTCTCTTTAGACAAGCAGCAGTGGTTACAACATTCAGTTTTTTGTTATGAATCATGCTGATGAAGAACTTGTTTCTCATTTTAACATATGCCATTTGACATAAAATCTACCTGCTTATTTACTAAACCTCTAGACTGACCAAGTATGTGATAAAATGAGACATAAAAAAATCAACATAAAGCTAACTAATTCAGAAGTCTAACAACAAAAATCAGCGTTTATTAATATAATGCTGATTTTGGTTGACTTCTACTTTTGTTCGGCTTCTAATTTATTATTTGTTCGCCATGTTATTGTGTCTTAATTATGAAGCTAACTGTTAGTAAAACATAAATATCACTTATCTTCTTTCAAATATGACCAACTATTATAAGTGTAAAATATTTAATGCTACTTGATAAATTGCATAAAGTTAATTTTATTCTCAAACTTATTAACAATTCTGTTAATTAATTCATGTCTAGTAATAATGCATACTACTTAGGGATCTATTTATTTTTAGGATGGTATTACAAAAGGGAAATTCAGGCATAGATAATATTTTTAATTGAATTTATTCAGTTCCCATTTGCTCATAGGTCCTTAATTATTTTTTTTTTTTTTTTTTTTTTTTATTAATGGTCCTTAAAAGTACTTAATTTCTGTGTGCAGAAATGTGTACGAACCCTGCGGAAGCATATCTCCGGGATTATTTTGTGATTTTCAAGAAAAATTTTCAGAATGGTCCATGCATATTTCAATTTGAAATACTCTTCTAATCTACTGGAAGGAATATACCTGAAGCATTGAGTGATTAGGATGAGAGTGGGCTAGAATGTTTTCTTGTATACAAGCCCAAATGAAATCTTCCGATATTAAAAAGGTTACAGATTTGCATCCTAATTAGAGCTTAAATTTCTGGACCATTCCTAGAACATGTAAAGAATATCCCTTGTATATTTTTTTAAGTATCCTTACATGTAGAAACATGCTGTTTTTTTAATGTTCCACATACATTCCAATATATTTAAAAATTATAGCCTTTTCTTGGAATATTCTCACATTACTCATAAAATATCTCAGATATATTCTGTTGTTTGGGACACTATCATATCTTAACTTGAAAAGTCCTAATTCAAAAGTCAAACAACAAAAATCAGTGTTATATTTTCAAAGTTTCTTCTCTTGCCCAACATTGTTGATCTGAAAATCACACTTTCAATTTTTCTGCTGCCAAAATTATTCAAAAATCATCTTCCATTGGAGAACTGGATTTTCTAGAGGCATTTCACATTCAAAAAAATCTTTCTGCTCTAGTTAACGATCCTAATTCCAATCCATCTTTGCCTTCGGCCTTTAAAGGAATTATGTTTTAGTTCTAGTGTCATCAACAGATGGCACCACTAGCTTATTTTCTGTCCAAGTTTTCTTATCTTATCTAATCATTATATCCTATCTCATTCATTTGCGTTTTTGCAGCTGAGGATGGTGGTTCGGTAAAACTATCGAAACTAGTCCTGTGAAAATTTGAAAATATAATGCTGATTTTTGTTGTTTGACTTCTGAATTAGTATTTGCTTGGCATGTTATTGTGTCTTAATTGAAATGTCCTATTTGAAATCAGGGCACTCATATTCAAGGAGTGCTACTAATGAATACAAAAGAAAATATTCCGGATGTGTCAGTCACAATATTTGATTCATATTCAGGAAAACAAGAGAGTCTGTCCATCTCTGTCCATCTTCCTCTCTGAAAGGAAAGCAACAAAATTATTGTAAAATTATATTTGGGCAAATGTCTTCAGAAGTACCAGACAGAACAAAACTTCCAATTGTGAATAAAAAAAGTAATATTTTTGTAAAAAGAGCAACAGACACACAGAGAAAGTAATTTCCAATAACAGCATTATTTGGGAAGAAAGCTGTTTTTTAATTAAAAATCATGAATGAAGAATATAACTGTTGTCCTACTCCATCTTGCCAAATACATCACACCAAATGGGCCATTAATCTTGAAATGAGATTTTGCATTAAATCAATTATAAATGGTGTATCACTTTTCAAATTGTTGCCACCAAATATTATCACCTTGTATTATTTTTAAAGAAATTAAGTAATAAAGAATTTCCATAAATGTTTTTCATAATATGAGAAAATGATTATACCTAGAGCCATAAAATTTTAAATAATGTAATCCTCTCCCTGAACATATATACCTTGAAGCCCGAATTTTAAATGTGTTTTATTTTCTATTTCATATTTGTAAAACTTTGATGAATTTTTGACGAACAAACTCTGTGATTTGAAAGCAAGCAGTGGCAACACTGAATAGGATAAAACATTTTTACCTCCAGTGCATTAAACTGTCTGTTGCAAATTTTTAAGATATGCTGTTTTTAAATATCTGGTGTTGTTGGATTGAATTTTATGTGGCATAAGTGGAAAAATAGTGATATTTAATAAAGTTAAACATAAAACCTTAATAATAAAAAGGCAAAAAACATTTACTACTAGCTACCGTATTAAGAAAATTTAACACTGATATGATAAACTGAGGAAAGAGTGAAAAAAATATAAAAATGTATGCTAACACTTAACACTGCATAAGGAGTTCTAAGTTTTGTTCAATTAAATAAAAATTTTGTGATTTTGCTGTTGAATTGTTTATGGTGTAAGTGTGATGAAAGTGTTCTTAATAATGAAGCTAAAAAGGCAAGACAAATGGGCTAACTAGAGTGAGTGCAACTGTAGACTAAGTAGACTGTGAACTCAGAGAGAGGGTAAAAATATTTTAACGAACCTTTTTGGGTAATTGTTTGGGGGGGAGATGGAAAATTGAGACAAACTGATGTCCTGAAAACATTACTTTGTTGTACAGGAGAGTAAATACTTCCATCAAATATGGGTGCGCCAGACAAACCTATGTGTATCTCATATTAATATAATAAATAAATATTATTTGAAGTTAATTTCATTTTAATTTGGAAATTCCACTTCATAAAGGCATTAAAAGATAACTTTGCACAAAGGTGACAGCATTGCATGTGTAAATCTAGTTTAATAATTGTACTGTATTTTAATGGAAATTATGCTATGTCTTTGATAATAAATTGCTTCTACAATTCTGTATTTTAAAAATGAGTGCTAGCAAAATACATTTTAGTCTTTTGTATATTTTTCAAGGCACATGTTCTCGTGAAGGTTGTAAAAGACCTAGAGCTCGCAATTGCAGAACTGGAGAAATACATGAATTTTGTTCCCTGACATGCAAGCACTGGGAAATTATAAAACCTCCTGGTATATGAAACTATTACTATTTTAAGATCAGACTTTTTTTAATTATGATATTGTGTTTCTGTTAAAAAATGTAATTCTCATGGCATGTATTGATATGCTCCAATTTTAGATTCTAAAACTTTTGAAGCTGGCATAGATCCTGCTATGGACATGCTTATTGCTCTTGAAATGTCTAAATTGCAGCTGCTAGAAAAATGCAGTGAATATTCAAATGGAGACGAAAGGTAATTGGGATTTTAAACTATTTTAAAGCTTTGAGAAATTCTGAGAATTTTGTATTTCATGAATTTTTTTTTCAACTTTTTTGCTGCAGTATGGAGATGCTGTGATTTAATTATTTTGACATGCTTATTAAGTAATCAGAAAACCAAACTAAAATCTTGCTGTTGAAATGATATTCAAGTGTACAGAAATTCTAGAACCATAAAATATTTTGAATTCAAATCAAACATGAGCTTCATGTAAGTATTGGCTTCATCATGCTGGCATAGTGTTATGAAATTTCTGGTTTGGACACACATCCATATTATGTAGCTGCTAGATTTATCATGCAAGTTTAATCTGTTAAAATGTCTCTATGAATGATGTCTGAGCTTTTATATATCGCTTTACTGACCTATGTATTTTGTTTTTTGGAATATTCCTTTGTTTTAGAAGTGAGACATGGCGTTAATTTCTAGTTAGGTCAAAGAATGAGGCTATTTTTAACACATAATATGCCTAAATGGCTAGGCCTGTATAATTTGGCAATGTCTTTTTTTTATCATAATTCATGTTCTTAATTGTTATGGAAACTATGTAAATGACTTTGTCCATAAAAACTTGCAGTAATGATTCATTTTAGAGCTGCTTACTTGGTAGTTTCATAAGAAGAAAAAAGGAAGTATCTAGATTAATCAGAATTAAGGTTTCTACGAAAGTAGAAAATCTTTAATGAAAATATGTATAACTTAAGAAACTTTAGTGTTCATAGTCGGAGAACTACGTGACATTGTAAATGCATGTGTAGATAATCAGATCCTAATTTGATAAGTCAGTTGCAAAACTTGAATTCTTTTAGAGATTAATTTTATTTTTGTATGGTTGTTTTTTACATGTTGAGAGTTACTTAGATTGGTGTTTGCTGCTGTATGGTCATACTCTCACCAGCATCCAAGCTTTTGCATAGACACTTACACTTTTTGACTTGGAAATCACAAGTATTTATGCAGTCTAAGAACATTAAAAATAAAAATCCATTCAAAATACTATGAATTAAGAAAAGCATTTATATAACAAATTAGCTCAATGTATCTAAATTATCAAAAGTGATATTTGAAATCCTTCTCATTATATAAGTTTTTAAATGTCATTAAATTCTTTGTTAATCATATGTATTTTTCAGAATGTGAAATGAATTAGTTCTTAATTACTGCTCAGACAGTACTTAATTTTTTTCCTTATTTCATATAAAATTTAATCACATTGCAAGTTTTATAATGTTTTTAATGTCTGTACATACTTTATCATTAGCGCCATTATTTATGAATTATAATTAATTATATAAGTAATTATTTGAATTTGGTTAATTAGGAGCTATTATAATTTTATAAGTAAATAAAAATTGTAAAATATTTTATTTATTGTTGATCCAAATTTATATTATTTGCTGTAAATTTATCAATTTTATGCATTTTAAAAAATAGTTACAATTTTTTTTATTTGATAATTAGGTAATTATTATTTTAAGATTTATATATTTATGTTGCATCAAGCATTTTGTAAAATTATTAAAATTTTAGATTTTAAAAATTGAACTGAGAGAGGGAAAGGAAGAAAGAACAAATATTTTGAATTTATTTGTTATGGAAGTTTGTTCAAATGTTAACTGTATTCAGTTTTAATAATTTTTTGTGATATTTACATAGAATTCATAATTCAGATGCATTGCCTTAGCTGTTAAATCCTGGGTATATTCATTGTCTTGATGGTTCATATCTGATTTTTAATCACAGATTCAGCTTAAAATCTAGTTATGTAAAATTATGTCATGCACTATTCATTAAGTCATGCACTATTCTCCATTGTTTCAGATATCTAGACTGCACAAAAATTCAGTTAATTTTGATATAAGGATCTCTTCTATGTTTTATTTACTTGTTTTTATCAATAGCTGTATAACATGATTTTTTCATCTTTTCCTGTCTATCATTAGAGAGTGAAATTTTATCTAAGTACAGTCAAAAGTCTTTAATCCAGGCTCGTCAGGACTTTGGCAATTACGGGTTATCGGTTTCTCCAGATTATAGATCATCAATTTAAATCTGGTAAGATGGCATGCAGAAATTATAAAATTAAAAATATGAAACCATAATTTATGAAATATAGAGCAATTATGATCTAAAGGGTATCAAAATTTACAAAAAAACAAAAAAAAAAAAAGCTTAATATTTATTTGTTTACTTTATTAAACATTTCTTTCAATGTGCGCATGCGTAAAGCATACATTATGCATAGTCGAAATTAGAAAATTGCAACCAGAAAACAATTTGATGTGTATTCGTGATATTTATAATGATGAGGAATTTGATTTAAATCATATCAAAGATGGAATACATCGAGATGAAATACTACATATAGTAAGGAATTATAAGCCGAATAAAATAAAAACATCTGCCCTGAAGATAAGGATATTGCTGACAGATCAACTTCCAGTTCATTGTGCGCTGCAATGCACCCCCCCCACACACACACACACCGCAGAGCAGCGTGAAATTGATAAACAGATTTCGGAATGGTTAGAGAAACAAAGAATATGCCTTTATCCATTTTTTGCAACAATTCCACTTTTTGTTTGATGGACATCAAAACATGCTTTCACCTTTGTAGATCCTTTGGCAGCTCCAGAATCGGAAATTCTTTTTGACATAATCAAAAGTTCAAGCTTACTTTTATAAAATTGCTCTAAAAGTCTGCAAAAAATAACAAGCCAGATCCAATTAGAAGGACAATTAAGGAACAACGCAATCTGCAACATTAACTGAAATAGATAATTAGATAATTTTAGCTTAGCTTATACCATCTGTTATACATAAACGCGCATGCGTAAACGTATTATGCACATGCGTAAAGGTATTATGCACATGTATGCGTTTACGCATGCGCAGAAAGTTTGTAGCTTTGCGGTCCGGATCATAGATCATTCTGGATTATGGACATCCAGATTAAAGGCGTTTGACTGTATTTTTGTTAAAGATATGTTAAATTTCATGGAGCTTCTTTCATCTTTTCTTTTTTTAGCAGTGCAGTGGATGCTACATTTGGGAATTCTGCTGAGTGTAAGCATTTATTTAACGTGCTATTAATGTAATTCTCCTTTTAAAAAAATATATATATATATATTTTTTTCAAAAAAAAAATTCACTTCATTTTTGTTTCAACTACTGCAGGCACTTAGAGCTCATTCGTCGCATGCATTAAGGTTTAACAATAGTCATGCTAATTATGTGTATAATATGCATGATTTAGGGGCAATTGATTTTCTTTTTTTATTAATTTTCTTGTATTTTTTTTTAAATTCACAGTACTCTAGTTTTATATTTTTTGTTTTTTAATTTCTTTTCCCATAAAATTAGTTTTATATATTTATTTTATTTTTTATTCTAAGTATTCTGTGTAAGTTTTATATAATATTTATCCCTTTATTTTTTGTGTAACGTGTATGAGATTTTTGTGTAACGTGTGTAGATGTCCAGAAAATAAAGACCAGTAGTCCTTATTTAATCAAAAAACTTTTATTGGATCAGATTTACATTACAAATTAATTAAAATAGGTAGCATTATTCTTTCTTATAACTGCCATGATTATCCCAGAATGTGTTACATATATAGTTTGTATTTTCACATCATAAAAATTTACCATTTTCCATTTGAATTGCATTTATAACTTCTGCTTTCATCTGTTATTGTCCTTGAACCTTTGCCCAAAGAAGAGTTTCCTTAGGTGAAGTTCACTTTATTAAGTGAAAATCACTAGATATTGAGTTCTTATTATACTGTGGATGATCCAAAACCTCATGTTTGAAGTTTTGCAGAAGAGTTGCAATGCATGTTTTATGGACCTAAGCATTATTATGGAGCAAGTTGAAACTGCGTGGGAACATTCTCTTCCCTTTGTTTTGGATGATTCATCTAAGTCATCTGAAGTTTTCAAAGTATGCATCAGCCTTAATTGTCTCAGGAGATATGAATTGAAAAAGGAGGATTTCTTGTCTGTCCTGGAAAAGTGAAGTCATGAGTGAACCAAAACCTGAATTTATGTTGTCTTGAGGAGTGCACATAGCATCATTCATGCATGGATTCTTATATAGTTTCTGCTGCGAGGTGAAAAAGTTCAGTTACATTTCCTGTCGTAATGGAGTCCTCAAATTTATTGCCTTATTCTGTATACTATGGGTGACAGCTGAGCATGTAACTCACTCTTTTGATTTTATGTTCTTCCATTAATATTTTGGGAGCAATTACATGTACAGTTTTCTGCACTTTGATTCTTCAGTCATGATTTTAAGAATAAGTCCTTGAGACTTTAGAAAAGATTTTATAAAAGTTCCTTATTGACGCATGTTTGATAGCCCAATTTTCTTCTTCAATTATTTGAAGAACAGCGTCAGAGAATTAAGATGGCCTTTTGCTCCTTTTGCATATCAGTTCTGTAATTCAAGAATTCATGGTACCATTTTGTAACATTCTCTCAATTCATAAGGTGATGATAAATTGCATAAATTTGTCTTTAAATTTTCAGTTTGTGTCCTCTTCTTGCACTGAAAACTATATAATGATCTGCACTTCACATTTGTTTGGAGTTTACATTACCATAGCCGTTTAACATACATCCAGTTTGAATAAGCATAAATGCGACACTGCTAATCAAATATGAGAAGAAAGTAACTGATTTAAGTTACTGGCTGTATAATCATTCTGCGCATAATAATATCCTCTAGTGGTTGGTTCTGGCTAGTGATATCCTGTAGTGTATTCTTACTTATCAGGCATGCTATCTAATTTCAAGTAATTTATCAACTGCATTAACTTTCTCTGCCATATTATACAAGTTCTGAAATTTACTGAGTATTAATATCTGATTTAGTTTGATTGATATTGATGCAGAACTTTATCATTATTTTATCTTTTCAACTATTTGAGTATTATATAGCAGGCTTTAGAATTTCTGATTCGGTTTATGGCTCTGCATTTCATGTAACTTCAGGATTCCATAGATTTCTTGTGATTATTGGTAAGGTAAGGTTTGTTATCAATTTTATTTATCCTAAAATTATTTTGCTTAAGCTAGATAACTTCAAAACAAATTTGTAATCTCCTCTTTTCAGTTTTGATATGAGTTTTTTTTTTTTTTAAATTTTATTTTATTTATTTTTCTTAATACAGTTGAACTCTTTATAACAAGTAGAGAAATACAGTCAATTTCCACTTAATGAGTTTGTAGATTACACATATCCAGTCAACATTTTTTTTTTTTTTTTCCCAGAACAGTGGAAAAATTACTAACACAAAACCATTAATATAAAATAAAACTCTGCAGAAAATTTGAAAAAGCAAAGGAAATTGCATGAAATAACAACAGTGATTGCTGATGACATAGTATTTAGTTGTTTTTGCCCACAACAGGAGTGTAATTTAAATATACAGAAATACTGTAGAGAGAAAACTTTCAATTCTGATTTAATTTAGATAACCAAATGAACTTATTCTCTAGTTTAAACAGCTTGAAAAGGCAGGTAAATTATTATTAATAATTTTTTGTTAATTTTAATGTGTATTTTTTAAATTTCTGTTGAAATGAATTATATTATGGCTATTCTGTAAGATTTGATCCCTTATATATGTAATAGGAAGAAATGAATTGATCTTGTAGCTAGTGGAAAAGCCTTTTAGTAAGTTTAATTTCTTAGCAAATTTCCTTCCTTTCCATACTCATGCATACATATACAAATATGCACCTCTCTTTCTAACTTTTTGATGCCCATATTAATCTTATAAGCAAAATATAGTATATATACAATGTACAAGGTAACCAAAAAAGTTCTTTGCCATTTCTGATATGGCATTGGAAGAGTACATACAACCCAGCATAAAAGTAATCGCCAAACCTGGTGATGAAGTGGTTAGGATGGGAGTCTGAACATTGACAAGAGTATAAAAGCATGTTGCATCGGTACTTCAAACATAACTCGCACAGCAACTGATTGAAGTGGATGTGTCAAATGTGCTCGTTCGGAGTTGTTTGCTGTATGGTTTTAAAGTGAACCTGTGAGCAGCAGAATCAAGTAGCCTAATTTGCCATGCCTTTGGAGATGATACCGTTAACGAACATACCGTTGGATAATGGTTCCAGAGATTCAGGTCAGAAAGTTTAACAAAATAAAGTAACTATTAGTAAAAATAATAGAACCCTAGAACATAATGTGCCACTTCTTTATGCAGGATGCATATTGTTATTAGTATGTGAAATTTAGAACTGAATGTAGGTGTACATTTATGTAATAAATTTTTATTATACAAATATATATATATATATATATATATGATGTAGTTTTTGTGGAAGATGAAAACTAATTCACTCCTTAGTCATGGGCAAGAAGACTGTTGTATAGATGACAACTGGTGCAAAAGTCACAACTGCTTTGATGTTAAAACATCATTTTTATTATGCACAGGAACAATTATTCAAAAATACATTTTTGCTTAAAAGTGATACAACACTAGGGGTGCTAAATGTGCCCTACAATTTTTGTGTATGAAGTTTACATTTTAAACAATAGAAAAGAAAGGCAAAGTGAGAGACGTGTTTACTCAAGCAGCAGCAAGTTAGAAAAAATCATGTATATTAACAGTAGTCATATTTATAGCAGTAAAGTCTTGGTGCTAATCTTGAGCAGTGATTGGGCTAAAGATTTTGCAGTGCAGGGAAAGAGTGGGGTAACATGCTACAGAATCATGCAAAATGATTGAAAGCACATCTTTGAAACAGGGATGTGTTTAAATAAAATGTATGAATTTAAAAGTCTTGTTCCAATTGATTCCGGTTAACTTTAATAGTTTTGTTTCGTATTTTATATTTTACACACACACACACACACTATTAAAGTTGAAAAATATGATTGTAAATCCAGCTTTCAAAGCAATAATCCTGTGCAATCACTGCTGAGATTGACTTAGAATAATCAATTAACTAAGTTAAATTATTACTAAACAAGTAAAGAATTCATTTAAAAGTTGAAATTTAATCAGACTATAAAATAGTTTGATTAAAAGTAATGTAATTATTTTACAAAATTAGCTTTTGACTAATAAAATAAAATAAATTCTTGAAAGTATGAAAAAAAAATTACTAAATGGCCAAAAGAGAAATTTTAAATATAAAAACTGTAAATAATGACAAAAAATGGTAATTTATACAATATGGAATAAATTAAGCAATCATCAATTCAATATTTATTTGATTCAATATTTATTCACATCCAATTGCAAAAAGTTGTCAGGCGGGAAAATTACCACTTAAAATGATTAATCTTAAAAAATGATCATTGGAAATTGTGGATGGTAAAAGGGATTCAGCAGTATACTAACTGTGATTTTTAATCTCACCAAGTAACATTGGCAAAAGAAACTTGAAACATTTTAAAGCAAAGCTTTAATTCTTGAATGGAATAAGTAAGCTAATTTCTGGTGAAAGTAAAGGAAAATTAAAGGAAAAAAAATAAAATAGAATAACAGTTCTTCACATTCTTTGGCTGTAAAAGCAACCTTTTTTAAGTTGAAAATGGCCAATTTTAAAATAATGTAAGAGCCAGAATGTGAGAAAAATTAATAACACATTTATAGAAAATTAAAAAATTTACATTTTTTGTATACTATGAATCTTTCTTACCCACTTGCCTCAATTCCTCCTCTTAGGTTTAAGAATGGGCTTTATTATGTAATAAAATATTTATAGTTCATAGACTGCTCTAGCTTCTGTTTTTTAATAAATGCCTTTGTAACTTGGTTAGTAGTTAAAGACAATGAAAGTAAAATGATTTCTTGTCACTGTTGCTCGGCTTTCCTCAAAATATATTTGATAAGAACTAATTGATTATAAATACTATTTCTATAATGGTTTTGGAGATGTAGGTGCTCCAGTTAATAAGCTTAATTGAAGGAAAGTTGAAATCTCTTCTCTTGTCAAAAACTCATATTTTATCATGCCTGAAAATGCAAAGATTTAGATAATCAATAGTCAGTTGTTCTGAGTTGGTGTTATTAAGTTTAGGTTATATATTACAAGATTCAATCAGATTAAAATTGTTGAAGCTATGATATCATCAGTGTATCTGTAGGTAAAGGCAAATTTTTGCAGGTCATCTAATGAAAGTGAATGAAGAAATTATACTGTTTTGTAAATAAGTAAAGGTTACAAATCTGTATAGAATAATTTGTCCTCATAAGGATCCAATTTATTTGAAGATGAATAGTATCTTGAAAACTGATGCAGTTATAAAACAGATAGCAGTTGAAATATTCATTCCAGCTTTAAGTATCTAAATATTAAACATATCTGGAAACAGTTCAGGTAGTTCTAGCAGACTACTGTAGATTTCTTAAAGCGGCAGTGATGTGTAAAGATTTTCGAAGTCATAGCAATTTATATCAAATTAATTTATCTCTTTAAGAGCAGAAAGATTGCTATTAGTAATCCAGCTGAATTGGTGGTGTTCTTTTGCTTTTTCAAAAATAAGTTTATTAATCTTTTATAGTTTAAGTGAAAAAAAAATGTAGGGCTGTGGAATTGGTAGGGAGAAAGACCGACTCCCTCATATATATGTAAATGAGTTACAGATTTTTTTTTTAATGTAAAAGAAGTAATAGATGCAACAGAAAAAAAAAATGATGGCATAGCAAATTATTTTTATTTATTGGCATTTATTATGAAATGGAAAAACTGGCATTAGTAATTTTTAAGAAACAGTGTAGCTTTGGCAAGATCTTCTTTGTGATAGGATGATAGATCCTATATGATAAACTTAAGAGCTGAGAAGAATCTTTCCACACTGACTTGAGGAAGAGCTGTTACTGTTAGGGCTACTTCTTTTAACTTTTTAGGATAGATTTTTATAAGTTCTAAGAGAGGTGTCTTGCAAGAGCAATCATATTTCTCCATTTCTTCAAAGGAAAATAGAAGCCGTGTAGAAAACTTGTTTGTATTTTTTCATTTTTATATCTAAACACTCTTAGTCCTTTATTTTCATTTGCTTTGCCTTCGCCTTAGTCTTTTCAATGTTATCAAATTATTTCTCAAAATCTAATTCATCAATAGAAGAGAATGTTTCAATGACACAAGAAAAAAAAAAAAAAAAAATGTTGTAATGTCTACAGTTTGAATGTCCTGATTTGAATACTCCAATTGTTCTGAGAATAGTTTCATTCTTAATGAAAGTTCATAGATGGCTGTCTTTGCCTTTTTAATTTGTTTGTCATTCAACAAAATTTGGTGTTTTGGATCTATATATATTGAACCCAGCAAGATCTCATTGACTAGCAAACTAGTTTCTCTTTTCTTCATTGAAGAAATGATTCCTTCTGCAATAAACCCTCCATTTCAGAAAGAATAAACATCGCATTCTTCCATTATCGCCGCCTGTTAATTCTTCAGACTGTAGCTTTTTTGTGGTTACATATGGTGTAGAAAGAAGAGTTTCCAATTCTGCAAGATCATTCCACAGTCTTTCTGTTAGCAAAACATTAGGGTTGTCTACATCTTCTAAAAACGTTTTTAATTCTAACAATCTCTATATCATCAAATATGTACTTTCCAATTGCATTGTTTCATCAATAATTGCTCCTTTTCCTGCTTGCTTCCTAAGAACAGCATCAATTTTGGGAGTTCTTGCTGCTATTGCTGCTTACCTAAATTTACCAATGAAATGTGTAATTAAATGAATCAGTTTAATCTATAATGGCAAATATCACATTCATGTTCCTCCCTTATACTTATTGATTAATATATCAATAAAATAGAAAATAACTATTTATTAATGTATATAGTTCATAAATAAAAACAATAATTCACTTTGTCATAAAATTTTTTTTAATTCATTTTAATTTCATTTCAAATTCAAACTGTCCAACAAAAACTGGAATCTGTGTGTTTTTAGTGACTCATTTATAGAAAATTACCTTTTACCCAAAAATCTTCATAACTCCGATTCTGACTCTATGACTCCAACTCCACAGGCCTAAAAAAAATGTAGTTAAAATTTTGCATATGGTTTCTGTTGCTTTAGCTATATATCTGAAACTGACTGAATTCTTGTGAAACTTGAGCAGGGTATATAAGTTAAAATCATTAACTTATAACAATTTGTACTTGGAACCGAGGGAAAAAAAAAAATGCTTAAAGCTTGTTAACAATTGCTTTTTCATTACTTTTAGAATTAGATAATTGGTTTAAGTTTTTTTTTTTTTTTTTTTTTTTTACAATAAGGGAGCTGTAGAATTTCTCACAGATGATGCTGAAATTATTACTTGCTTTGTCTATTTCTGTAATAGTGAATTTGGCTTTAAGTTCAGAAATTTTCCTTTTTCTAATTCTGGCCAAAAGATAAGTCCTTTAAAACTGTGAATTCTATTGAATGATCATTTGACTTTATTCAAGAAAGCTTGTTTTCACTCCAAAAGTTTGAGGGGGAGACTAAAGCTAGTTCTAAAAGTGAAATCATCTATGTTGCTTTCAGTGCTTTTAATTCAAAACAAAATAGGAGCAGAACTTACTGGCCTAAATTAAGTTACCTTTTTCATAAGCTGTCTTAAGGAATAATCATTTATTATATCAAGATTGCCAGTAATAATGTGATAAGAGTGAGAATCTAAAAAAGAAGCATAAACTGGATCTTTGCACAATCAGTTTGCTTTAAAGTCTATTTCATGATGGTTGGTAAGCTTGTTACTTAGTATTTTAGTGTATTGGAAATAGACCTGTGTCTTGGTCTCTATTGGAGGAAAAACATACTACAACTCTTTAAAAATATACTGTGGAACTTAATATTATTAAAGTGAGATGCAGGAAGTAAGTTTTACAGAAAATCCTGGTAGCCTTCTTTCTACTATTTTATAATTTAAAAAAGTTGCAACAAGGTTTTTAATACTTGAAAGGCCAATAAAAGTATTTTTGTAGTAATTTTAAATATTTTATAACTGATTGTTGGTAAAAGTATGCAGTAGTTTAACTAGTTTTAGTGAAATATTTGGAGTTAAATATATCCAGCTATTACTGCTAATAAGCTCAGCTTATTAGCAGTAATGGCTGCGTTTTCAGTCTTATTTCCTTCTCTAGTTCCTGTAGCTGTAAATACCAAATTGCCCAGAAGCAGTATTTCTTTTGATCCTGTGTATATTGAGAAAAGTCTGCCCTATATAAACTGTATTATATTTGTTACAAGTAATGGAGTAAATACAATTAAATGTTTTTCAAAACAACTGTTGCCTGTTAGCAAGTGGGTTAGCTGAAGTGACATTATGCTATAATTAAAATTTTCAGATCCCTTAGTTTCAATTTTTTACAAACGAGCAATAAAATAAAAGTAAAAGAGAGATTAATTAGAGTCAAAATTTCATAAGAAAACCTGTTGTTGTTGCTAATGCTCACTTGTCTGACCTATAGTCAGCCCAAGCCCATGAAATTCCTCGAGGCAAGGAGCACAAGTTTATGACTGTTGTTTCCAACAGCCTTGAGCAACCTGCAGGTGACAGTGCATTTCAGCTCAGTTCGGTCCTCAGTTTTGATGAAGAGCAACCCAAGGGGGTGGGGCAAGGGTCTGAGGGTTTCCCCACCCTTCTTCCACTCCTACTCCCAACCTTTCGAGGGAACTTTTGGCTCACTGCATGTTTAGAATGCCCCCATGCCACATGGACACTATACATTTACAAACATCCATGCATTCTCTAGGATTCGAACACAGGCCCTTTGGCACAGCAGTCAGCGACAGTAACCACTATACAGGTTGGGCATCTCAGGAAAAACCTGAAACCTGAATATTGCGTCAAGTAAAAAAAAATTTAAACAAAAACAGAAAGTTCTTGAATTAATAGAGTGGTAGCTTAAAGCTTCTTCTGGTTCTTCCAAGTCATTGTAAGTGTAAGTGAATGGTCTTTGATTTATTACATATTCAACTTCTGTCAAAATAGTAGTCAACTCTTCAAAATTTAATAGAGCTTTCCTAAGTATTTTTCTTAAACGGTCCTTCACAGACTTAACTAAACATAACTATATAATAATAAACTTCCGTTCACATACTGGAGACTAGCTCTAAATGAAGGGCTCTCGTAACGGCGCAGGTGAAAAGAACTAGTATATGATTTCTCAGTTTCGGTTGCTGATCTAACCCAAATTGGGCCAGCGAAGTCCATTCCTGAAACAAGAAATGGTGGAGTCTGAACTATTCTGTCTTTTGGCAGCTGAGCAGTCATCTTCTGAGCAGGTTTTGCTGTATACTTTCTACAAATAAGACAGTTTCTAAGTACCTTCTTCACAAGCCGTCAGCCTTTCGGTATCCAGTATTCTTTTCGAAGTCTGGTCAAAGTGGCTGTAACTCCACTATGCATTAACATGTTATGTTCTCTCTCAATAATCAGTTTTGTAAATTTTGAATTTCGAGGCAAGAGGATTGGATGTTTTTCTTCGGTGCTGAAATCGGAGAATTTTAATCTTCCTCCAAGCCGTAAGATTCCTTTATTGTCTAAAAACAGGGAAAAGGAATATATGGACAACTTCTTAGATACACTTTTATCAGCTTCTAATGCCAAAATTTCCGAATTATATGCTACTCTTTTAACTCTATGGATCCAGAATTCTTCTGCATCTTTAAACTTTCAGCTGTAGGAACATCTGTCAAGTTTGCAAGCTTCCTAGTTTTCAAAGTGAAGCGTTTAATCCAAGCTATTATTCTTAATATTTTCATAAGATTACTATACTTGGAAATATCAAATAATTCATCCTTCTCTTGTACAATACGTTTATACTGTTGGGCACAAGCAAACTTCTTCCTATATTCTAAATTTTCTTCTTCAACAATGTCTACATTACCAGAGGGCCAAAATTCTGAAGACTGTAAAAACCAGGATGGTCCACGCCACCAAAGTTGGCAATTTCTTAAATTAGCAACAGTAGTTCCTCTTGATATGAGGTCAGAGGGGTTATCTTTCCAACGGCAATAATGCCAATTATTGCTTTCAGTTAGTTTCTGAATTTCATAAATTCTGTTTTTGACGAAAGGTTTAAATCTTTCATAAGATCCATGAATTCAAAAATACGTTATTTGAGAATCAGTCCAATGGAAAGGGATTACTTCATATTTTAAATATTTTGCGATTTTGTCACTCAATCTGGTTGATAACAGTGCGCCCAAGAGCTCCAATCTAGGAAGAGTAAGTGATTTCAGAGGTGCACCTCTACTCTTGGAAGCAACAAAAACTGTTGGAAAAGTTCCATTGTTTCAAAACTATTCTTAGATACACCACACATCCATAAGCTTTCAAACTAGCATCAGAAAAGCTATGGAGTTCTATTTGTTTCACATCTACATCTAATGTTCCCTCTAAATAGTAATGAGGAATCCTGAGGTGGTTCAGTTCTTTTTTTTTTTTTTTTTTTTTTTTTTTTTTTTTTTTTTATAGTAGGCTTTCCATTTATAATTAAGATCAGGTGGCAGTTCATCATCCAAATGAATTTTGGCAGACCAGATTTCCTGAATCAGACACTTTATTCTTATAGTGAAAGAACCATAAAATCTGACAGGATCAAAAATACGGTCTGCGATTTGTAATAGAAAATGTTTTGAGTTAATTGATGAGGAAATGAAATTTGTCAAATGCTGAGTGTCAAAATAAAAATTATCATTATCCATATCCCAGTTAATTCCTAACACTTTGATCGGGCCAATTTCAGGAGATTCTTGTATCGAAAATTCTTTGTGATGCCAAATGTCTTTTGCCACTTATGTAGTGTCAAGCTAGCTTCATTAAAAATGTTCGAAATTTTTTTACTTGTTTTCAGGGCTTGTTCTAAATTTTGTTGACCACCAATAATGTCGTCAACATACAGGCAGTTGTTTAAGAGTTCTACTGTTTCAGGATATATTTCTGAATATATTTTAAGGTGATGCTTAATAGTAGCAGCCAGCAGAAAGAGACTAGATTTTATTCCAAACAAAACTCTTTTAAATCTAAAGGTTTTTCAAATTTTCATTGCTATCATCGGGATAATCTTTCCAAAAGAATCGTGCCCCACCAGCGGCCGAGCGGTAAAGTCGTTGAACACTGGTAGTTTGGTCCGACGTTCGAATCCCGCGAACGGGCTGGCTGCATGGGCGTTTTCGTGGTTTTCCCCATGTGTAACGTGTATACGAGCCAGTTTCCCTTAGAAAGTCCTCCACGAAGGCATCCCTTCCCTTAGGCAGATAGCCCTAGTGTGCTTTGCCATAATTAAATACACACACCACCAAAAGAATCGTGTAATGTCTCTGTCTTCTTCATTTAACTCTATCTGTAAAAATGCTTGTGTAATGTCAGCTGTAAAGGCTATCAAATTTTGTCTAAATTTTATCAATAAATAAAAAATATCAGGATATAAGTTTGGACCAGTATATAAACAGTCGTTTAGAGAAAGTGTTTTTGTTTTATGGGCTGAAGCATCATTAACTATTCTTAGTCTGCTTGTTGCACTATCATTTTTTATGACTGCCCTATGAGGTAAATAAAATAGGGTCTTATTATTTCGATTGTCTTCCTGAACTGGTTCAATAATATGTTTTAACTCGTAATCCTTTAAAACTTCTGAGTATATTGAACAAACATTGTACTATCAATTTTAAATTTGTTACTTAATCTTTCAAGTGCTATATCCCTATTATCTTCCATTAAATGTTTTTAATGTGGTTTCCAAGTTAATTTTACTTGGTATCTGCTGTTCTTATACTTGATATCAGATTCGAAAGATTTCATAATTTCTAAATCAACAGTTTTGTCGTTTTGAGTATCACTTTCTAAAACTAAGCTGTGTCTAGCTGCCAAAACTGTTGTAATTGATCTGATATCAAGTTTTCATTTACTATTACTTTCACAATTAATAATTCACTAAGATCATTATTTACTTTACCCTGCAAACACCACCCAAATAAAGATTCTATGGCTAATACACTTCTTGAAATCCTTTTAATTTTACCAGTAATTATAGAATAGTAGAAATCTACCCCTATGAGAACATCAATTTTGTCACTTTGTCTACAACAGTCTACTAATTGTAAATTTTGTAAAACTTTATTTTCCTTAGCAAAGTTCAAATCTGGAGGGGAGATAATAGTGCCAGATATATTTTCGGTTTCAAGAAGCTCAATATATATATTAAGATTGGGATCGCTAACATTTTCTAATTTTGCTTTAGCAACATTAAAGGTTCTTTCTAACGCAATTTTATCTCCATATGAATAAACAGAAAGTGATTCTTTTCTAACAATCAAAAGCTCCATTTTACTAGATACATCTTTAATTATGAAAGATCTCATTGATCTTTTTGATAATTGAGTCATTATCAAAAAGAATTTTCAGATTTATCATTATTTCGAGTCAATGCAGAAGCGTTTGCAATAACATTTTATTAGATTTATTTTCATTGGAGTTATATGACGAAACAACGGAAATAACGCTCGAATGCGACATTTTCTTTTCAAGTTTATCATTATCTTTTTTTATCTTATTTTATTATTATTTATCTTATTTTTTGCTTTCGAGTGTTTATTATATTTAGAAGGTGCAGTTTATTTTTTGTTTACAGTCTTTAATTCGATGCTTTGGACACAAACATAAGAAACATATGCCTTGCTTTTTCAAAATCTCTTTTTTCTTTTCCATAATTAAAATTTCGCAATCCATGGACTTATGACTTTCGTTCCCACAGATCAGACACTGCGATTCGGCTGACACAGCTAATAATTCAACTGTAGGCGGCTTGCTTGTTATGGCTGGAGAATGTTTAGATTTGAAGGGCAGTTGCTTTTCTAATCGTGAATATTTCTCTCTAGAGTTATAATTAACAGAAGCCGCACGTTCTCTACTGAATACTCCGTTTCTCAAAAAGTCTAACAGACCTTTTAAATCCCAATTTTCGTCTTTAATTTTTTGGCTATAATCAAGAATGAATTCATTAGGAAGTTATTTCAAAATTAAAGGCGTTAAAAGGTTTTCATAGGAATCAGAGTCTATTTTTAATGCTTCAAGATTTCTTCTCTATACTTCGGTGTGATCGAAAAGTTTTCTTGATCCATTTACACCATTAGAATTTCTAACGGGTGAAATACTTAAGAGTTGTCCTAAATGTGAATTAATTAAGATGCTCATTTGCCCAAATCTAGAACATAACAGTTAAAGAGCAGCTTCGTAATTATTTTCGATAAGAGCAAAATCAGAAATAGCTTTGGCGGCTGAGCCACCAAGAAAGCTTTTCAAGTAAATTAATTTTTCTATTTTTGATAATTTCAGATTTTTATCAATCGCATTTTCGAACTGACCTATAAATTCTAACCAATCCGAAGGATCACCATAAAATTTACAGATGGTTAATTTCGGAAGACGAGTGAATTTGTTATTTTCATTTTGGGATTCTGTAACGGTTTCATTAGAAATGTCCCTACTTGCATTGTCCGAATTTTCGAGCTTATTCAATTCCTTCAACTTTTTCTCTCCTCTAAATTGCCACACTATAATATTCCAAAATGGATGTGATTTCAAGTTCAAATTCGTCCGCTTAGACTTTCAATTCTCGTTATATTTGAGCGTCTAAATCACTCACGGATTTTGATTTTTCATTTAACTGGTCTAAAATTTCTTCTAATACATTCACATTTACACCACTATCATCTTTATTTAATTCAGCTTCGATTTTCTTTAATATTTTGGACACTGCAGTCCTCAGTGCCTTTCGTTTCGATTTCAGTTTAGCAATAAGATCTTGCATTACACCAAAAATACAAAATACAGCCTTACCTTGGCAGTCTTTGCACACAATGCTAATCCAAAATTAAAAAACACAAATTTTTAAATTCCCATCTAGCATCTAAATAACTTTTACTTCAGGTGAGGGCACTGCTATCACCGTATGACTTCATATTTCTCTACATGGAGTAAATGGCTTATTTCTTTACATCTTTTTTGTAATTTGATGCAAATAAATTTAAGTTTGATGATAGTTTATTTTATTCCAGATTGTACAAATTACCATTTTTGGTAATTTAACTATTTTTTAATGTTTTCTAAAATTTTTAATTTGTTCTAATTCTATTTTATTAATTACATTTGTTATGATAGATTAGGCATGTAGAGGTGGCATTTTTAATTTTCAGAGGCACAAATAATTTAAAATAATTAATTTTGATATCTCAGCTAATTTGAGAACAGAACCATGTCTAATAATAATGCTAGATAAAGTAATAGTATCATTGTGAGATTCTACCACCTCTTGAAAAAGTTTGAGTCTGACAATAATGAAGAGTTTTATAAAATTATATTTGAAAATTGACTTAATGTATGCTTACTTAATTGTAATTTTCTAAATCAGCCAAACGCTAATTTTTTAATTTACACTAAAATTGCATTATTGTTTTTCATAATATTTTTATATTTAGATTAAGTTTTGATTATTTAATATATATTATATAGGATGATTTTCTTCTTATAAAGAAAGAAGTATCTTATAAAGAATTTTTGCTCTATGGGGATGATATAGAGGTTACCCATAATAAGTAATCATAATTTTTTATTTGGGTGGTGTTGTGGAGGAAAAATATTTTAGAGGCTTGAATGCAGGTTTAAAGTTTGAATATTGTATATATTTATTCTATTTTATATATATTAAGTTTAAATATTTTACACAAACATTTTATATATATTAAGTCTAAATATTATATACAGTAGAACTCCAGTTATCTGAATCAATTGAGAAGGTACCCCATTTGGTTAGTTAAAAATTTGGATAATTTGATTTTTTCTGAAGAAAGGTTCTACAGACACTTTAATTAATTAGTGTATGTTGAAAATGGGGGAAAAAACTATTTTTAAAGAAAAAGAGGTTTTTAATTAATTAAAATGAAAAGGCAACACTTTTACATACATGTTATATAGCGTAATGTACAGTACTTACAAATGCTGAAAGTCATTGCTTGCTGAACATATCGGTCAAAGTAAGCTGTTTGATGGACACCGTAACTGCACGTAAAATTTCTTAGGCAGCCATTACTTACTTTAAAGGATGAGCAAGCAAGCTTCTGAGCTAAGACCTTAGCTTTTTCACAAAAGAATCAACCCCGAGATTGGGTCTTCCATAGAACACTGCTGCAAAAACCATTTGAAAATGACATTTTCTAACTTTTTGTTTGTTGGTACTTTCATTGATTTTCTTGAAAAACTTCAATCTTTGTTTTCAAACAGTTACACGAAGTTTAAAAGTGTAGGTTTGCTCCTTATAATGTCTGAAATTGTTGACTGCCCAACACTATGTTTCCATCTTAATTTTTTTCTTAAATTCTGAAAGCGATTCAGATAGTCGGTGTGTGTGTGTGTGTGATTATGGCAAAGCCTTGAGGGCTATCTGCCTAAAGGGAGGGTTGCCTTCGTGGAGGACTTTCTAAGAGAAACTGACTCGTATACACGTTAAACATGGGGAAAACCATGAAAACACCCATGCAGCCAGCCCATTTGCGGGATTCGAACCTCGGACCTAACTACCAGTGTTCAACAACTTTACCGCTCTGCCGCTGGTGGGCTCGGATAGTCGGAGTTTGGATAATTGGAGTTGTACTGTACATTTACTTATATTAGTTTGTTTGTTTATATTAGGTCATTATTTTTAGTTTGTATTAGGCCACCCTTAGACATTATTTCAAAATTGTCATGAATCTTAAAGCTCTGATTTTCATTCATTGAGGAATAGTAGTATTTGTTGATTACTCCTTTATTGCACCAAAAAATGGAGCTTTGCTGAAAATAAACAGTGATTGAAATGAAAGGCTCTTGAAGTCCCATAAATTTTAATTGTTATTAAAATATTTTTTCATGACTCCCCCCCCCCACTGGCTGTTATTATCCAGAGCTTTCACTTGCTGTTGTAAGTCAGTAAGTTTGATCAAAAGTTTACATAAATATTTAAATAGCAGTCAAGTAATGAAAATAATGAATGACATTTTCTCTTTCACTTCACATTATATTTACCTTATGTCAGTACTTTTAATCTATAAGTATATGCAGGAAATCTTTTATGCTAACTATATTTGCCTTTTTAATATTAAATTACTAGAAATATTATTGTAGAATTCAATTTTCAAAATTATAAGTTTGATTTTTGGCAAGTTTAATATTAATTTAACCATATATATATGAAATGTTATGCACATACGAAAAGTAATTATATTTTATTTTGTAGTTACTGAACAAGAAGGGATATCTGAATCTACAAATTTGGAAACTTCTGAGAAATCTGCAAATTTTTCTGCAGAATTTGGACTTGAACAAAATTCAGATGTTCACCATGATTCGGTGCATGAACATGTCTCTGATTCATATTCAGATATAAAAGATGTAGAATTGGTTGAGTATGATTCACAGAAAAGTGCAATAAATTTTTATTTAAAAAATTCATGCTGTGATGATTCTAAAAACATTAATGTAAATTCTGATATTAATGATTCTAAAACAGAAAAGGAACTGTTCAAAATGCTGCAAAGGACAGCCGAAAATGAAAACGAAAATTTCACGTGTAAAACCAAAGAAGAGACACATTGCAACTGACTTTAAACAGCTTTTATCCTGTTTTATAACCAGTTTATCAAAAGAAGCAAAATTTGTTATGTATTTCCCAACTTTACAAAAATCAATTTGTTTGCATTTCATGTTCAAAGTATTTTTTTCATGATCAAGTCACTGTAGTATTATTAATTTTTATTTTACTGTATTAAATGTAGTATATTTTTATTGGATTATTGTTACTTGATTATGAAAAATAAGTTATGGCAATAACTATTGTGTTGTATTTTAGATTAAAAGAAATGTGATTTTATAGTTTAGAGTAAAAAAGATATGATAAAAATTGAGAGACCTAATATTAAAATCTTATGCATATGAAATGTTAAGTAATTAAATTACATTGCAAAATTTAAAAAAAATATATTTTAAAATTTAAAAATCATTAAATATTAAAATTTTGAGGGGTTATTTATTTAAATTTTTTAGTTCGTTCTGGGAACAGTGTGCCAGAATATGTTTCATGCTACTTAAAACATGAAATTTCAGATGCATTTTTTTTTTTTTTTTTAATTAGAAGTGATAAAGGACAGCTTAATACATTTGAATGCTCTAGGCCTGTCTTGCTGAAATTTCTGTTATATTTATTTTACTTACATTTCAATTATTCCTACACATTTACCTGTTAGATCAACTTTTAATAACTTTGATATGCGTATATTTGTAAATAGATTTCACTTTAGATTTTCCTGTTTGTTTGCAATGTAAAATTGTAGTAAATAGATTTATTTCACTGTAGATATTTCTATGTTATTCACAATTTAAAATTGAAAGTATCTCTAAGCTTCTCCCTAAAATAGAGCACTGCCAAAAATTAAAAAATATTATGTAAGTGTATAATTTTTCAAAGTTATTACTCTCTCTCTCTCTCGCTATTGAGCAGAGAGGTTCAACTTTTAAATTTATAGTAGAACATGATGCATATGCAAGCTTTTTTAAAAATAAATATGCTGATTTTAATTCAAACTGTTAATGTATGTTATTTTTTAATGCTCAGCAGAATTATTTGTATTGATGTTTTATGTTTGTATTGATTTGTTCTCAAAAGAAACTAATACATAACATATCTTTAAAACTTAAAAAAAAATATTTAAGTGAACATAAATATTTATTTTATTATATAAAGCACAAGAATATGAAAGCTACAAGAGATGTCTGCTTGTTTTTATTGTATTCAAAGATAACTGTAATATTTTATAAATCATTTTTTGAGGAAAATTTTGATAGCAAATGATTAATACAAATTGCACCTCCTAAGTATGCCAAATCTCAATTTTTTTTACAGTTTTATTTATCAATAATTGTTTTATATAATGTTGCCAACTTTTATATACAGTGTTTTAAAGGAATCAATAGAATTTTTCTGAGTACTTTGATATATGAAAAATTTGTACTTTTCTAATATGTAAATGTTGTTAATAATTTGTTAAAATATATTACTATGAATTTATAGCACATTCATGAACAGAAGAAATTACTATAAACATTTCTTGTTTTTTTCTAATTCCTAAAATTTTAAATTATAAGAAGAATTAGAATATTGTTTTTCATGTAGAAACAGTATTTTTGATAGCTGTTCCATTTTTTCAACATTTTTAGTCTCTATTTGATTTTATAAATCATCGATCTGATTGTTATTGGTTTAAGCGAATGAATTTTTGTTTCTGTTATATGATTAATTGGTGACACTCCCATTTTTCAGCATTAGATTATTTATATTTAATTTTATAGATCATTATATGTGATTATTATTGGTTTAAGCATTTTTTCTGTTATGTGATTGGTTTCCATAAACTTTTTGTTCACACCAAAAATTTTTTTAAAAAGTAATAATAATAATTTGTGATATCAATCCTATGTAGAACTCATAAATAATGCTAATGCAGTTTTTTTAGCAATCTAATTTTGTTATTTTGAGGATTAAAACATATCTCCTATATGATATGCATTTTACATTGGTCTGCTAATCATGTTTTTATACCATTACACTTATTTACATATAAATTTTAAAGCAGACTTTTCCTTTTCCTACATTTTTAGGAGACAAATACAGATAAGAAATCTTCTAAGATGCTGTTTTATAGCATATAATGTGTAGATTAATTTTGAAAAAACAAATCCAGCAGTTCTAGTCCTCTGCTATATATTGCATAATAATTTTATAATTTTTAACCCTTCTGCTGCAAAGGTTTCATTAAGAAACTCCAAGTTTCCAAACATTGCAATGAGAAAGAGGCACTTTGAATGCCAAAATGCCCTTGGTACTTCATACCTGGATTTATATACTTTTAATATAATGCCTTAATTTTTAGGACATATTTTAAGATGTATGAATATATCATTTCTTAAAGATGTTATCAAAAGTACTCTTTAAGTTGTATATACTGGTCAGAAGGTTAATATGTATATTATTTCAGAATTTTACATATTTCATAAAGAGTATATTTTCAAGGCATTTTTATTAGAAATATTTGTCTTGTAGTATGTTAGATGAATAATATTTGTTCCATGTTAGAAAATTATTGCATGTTACTGTTCAAAATTTGATATTAACACGTTAAGTATTCCCAAGTAACGAGATGTAGATTCAAAAGATTTGTATGAGTAAATGCTAACATTAAATTTTTATTTCTGCTTAAAATTTTAAATAAAAATAGCTGTTAAAATACGGTCCTCTGTAAAGCTGTTAAAATTTTCAAAATACACAATTCTTTATGCCAATTGAAGATTGTAAGTTATAATAGATTGAAATAAACAATTTGCTTTATTACAATTATAAAACTGTAATAGTAATAAAACAACTTATTTATTTCAATATGTTATATAAAATAAGTGCTAGGAAATATATTTCAGTATTTTCTTTAGCATTTGATTTTTAAATTAAAAATACAAATGACAATTATTTGAAAATCAATTACTTTTCATCAACAGTGATCATGTAAGCTTTGAAGTTGATACAGTTTTCTCTAGGAGATCATGTAAGTTCAGGTGATTGCCAACTGTTAGCTTTCAGGCCATGTGCAATTGATTTTTTTTTTTTTTTTTTTTTTTTTTTTTTTTTGCTTGCTTAGCAAAATTTATTTTTATTGATTTTATTGTATATTTTCATCATTCTAATTACATAGGGCTATCTTCATTCAAAAATTATTTGAAATTACTGCTGTAAGAATCTTGGAAGGAAAAGGAAACTGGTCCAGACATATTTCTAAAAGTTTGGTGAGCCTCTAAGATACAATTTTGGCATTTTGAGGGAAGAGAAGTAGGCTGCCACTAAAGTAAGTTAATCTAGAGTTTACAAAAAATATTTAGATTATTTTTAATGCTTAAGAAACATATTGCTGAAAATTCTATTTCATATAGAAAGAAATACACCCATAAAATAGCTTAACAATTTTACATAGGAAAAATTCTTTATGAAAAAAATTTATTAGTGAGGATGTAAGATAATGTATATAAAACAGATATTTAAAGTTCTAGGAGTCAGTTCAGAGGAAGACTGAGGTTTTGACATAATCACAATTGTTATCATGTTGTCTAATATAACAAAATCAATAATCACTGAATTGATGTAGATATAAAGATACTTATATTTTTGTTAAATTAGCATTTAGTGTTTATTATGTATGTGATATTAAGCAATATTTTGACCCAAACATAAAATCTCCGTATCTTTCCACTGATTTCATACATTATTATTTTGAGGAAGATTAAATTTTATGCATATATTTTTTAGCATAATCTATTATCTTAATAATTTAGTTGAGTAAATTTTTTAAAATTGTGACATCTGTTTAGGTTTTGACTGTAGTAATAAATTTATAGTTTCAGAAATATTTTATTTCTATATTTTAATAATTAAATAGCCATTGGGCATTTGTTTTAAATATGACTTTTGAAAGCAAGTTTACTTTTTCAAATTAATGACATATCCAAAGTAAAATATGTTTTAGGTGAGAAGAAGTAGATCAAATGATATGCTGAAAAATATGTAAATTCTTCCCTTTCCTTTCCATATCTTGACTTCATCATATTGATGTGATTAGTGTTGGAACAAATGTGCTGCAGTGAAGATATGTGTTTCTGCATGTGGCTGTTTAATGTTATGAATTTTTCTATAGTTCTGTTTTAAATCTCAAATATTGAATTGAAAGATGTGAAAAAATATTATATAATTATCAAATTAAGCTGCAACTTATTTATTTAAGATTATGGCCTTTTCCTTGCAACCATTGTTGTTAATTGTAAATATGAATGTTTGTAACATTATGCTGTTTTTCTTGTCTACTTTTGTAGGATTATGACATAGCACCCTGATTGTGGAATTATTTGTTGTCTTATTTTTTAAATGAATTAAAGGATAAATTTACTGTTCCATTTTCTAGTCTGAAGGTCTTCCTAAAGCAGCTACAATTTCAGTTCTGTATTTTGCTGAATAAATGTTGTTTGTTGTTTATATTCTAATTGATTTATGTTTCACATTTATTTAAAAAATATACAGTGAAGATATATCTAGAATTAAGTTCCAAACATACATGAATTTGGAAATTTTCAATAAAATCTAATTCACCAAGTAAGGTGTTTTTTTTTTTTTTTTTTTTTTTTAATAATTTTAATAGAAATAAAGTTAACAGTTGTTAGCATATGCACTGCCAAAGCTGGTTAAGTGTGTCTGTTCACACACACCAAGATCTGTGTGCATTATTATGCTTTAAAAATATTTTCTGCTGTTTTATTATTGAAATATAGGTATAGCATTGTTTTTAGTAGTAATGAAATTTGCATACGTATACTCATAGTTAGGATATAAAATAATATTTTTGCTCTGTGGCAAATACAAGATAACTCGGAGTTGGATGAACAATACTCACTTTTTTTCACACATTCATGCAAATTCCTGACGTGCAATACATTATTTCCAATTAGTCATAATGGGTCACTGAACAATAATTTGAGCAGTTCACTTATAATCTCCCCTCCCCCCCCCAAAAAAAAGAAGAAGAAAAGAAGAAAAAACTGTATTCTAAACATTTAATTATAGTTTAAGAAATAAATTATCCATTTTAGAATACTAAATGTATTATTTAATCCCTTTCTGCATGCCAAACACCTAAGCATTACATGTATTTACTAAGACAATACTCATACTTCAATCATTTAGGTGAAACGATCAATAACGTCTCATAGCTGGAAAGTAAATGCAGTTTGCCAACTATGAGTATTCCTGCAGATGGCAGTGAACATGTTAATGATAAAAGATTTATCAATTTATTCTTTCTGATTCAAGCTTCCTAACCTTTATTACAGAATTTTAAGACTTTGATGTGACTGGTACCATTATAACGAGAAATGTTATAGAAATGTCTTTTTGAGAGAAGTCCTGTAATTATATAAAAGCATGGGAGAAATCAGGGTGCTACTTTGGTAGACGGTTGCACGGATTTTGGCGAGTGATACAACTTATGGTAAACCCATTGCTGGACAAGTTATTTATGGTAACCTATACTTTGTTGTCATTCTATTTTTAAAATAATGTGCTTTATTATGCCTAAATTCCGTGTTTTAAATGTTATTTATGGCTTCTAAATATTAAAAATCAGTTTAATTTTGCATTTTTATTTGAAATAAAAATTGTGTTTATAATATTTTGCATAATTTATGTTGTAGATGATGTAATTAGTGATGGGCAACTTCGGTACATTCGTGTACCCGGTACAAAATACCCATTACTCAAGTAACCGTTACTTTGAAAAGTACCGAAAACCGATTTCAAGTATCGAGTACCCAAGTAACGATTTGGAGTAACGAAATATCGGAGTAACGGTTTTCTGTACCGGAGTACCCTAGTAACGGTTTACTGTACCGGAGTACCTAGTAACGATTTGGAGTACCGAAGTACCTTAGTAACGATTTGGAGTACCAAAGTACACTAGTAACGATTTGGAGTACCGAAGGGCCCTAGTAATGATTTGGAGTACCGAAATACACAGCTAACGATTTTGCGCACTGAAGGAACTCTGCCACGTCACCACGTGTTTGATTTTATCTGTACGGAGTAAGATTTTGAATATCAGAAAATATGTCAACTACGGAAGTGTCTGATGAGCAGACCATTCATGGACACAAGGAGCGCATATCACCATTCCGCAAATACAACCAGATACTACTGTCCTCGTACCAAAACCGAAGTGAGCTGAACCCTCATCGATCCTCCAGTAACGAATACCGAAATACCGAGAAGAGACTCATATTTTCGTTACAAAGTAACGAATACCGAAAAGTACCCGTTTCGGTACAGAAGTAACGAATACTGAAAAGTATCCGTTTCGGTACAGAAGTAACGAATACCGAAAAGTGCACGTTTCGGTACAGAAGTAACAAATACCGAAAAGTACCCGTTTCGGGACAGAAGTAACGAATACCGAAAAGTACCCGTTTCGATACAGAAGTAACGAATACCGAAAAGTACCGATTTCGGTACTGAAGTAACGGGTACTTGGATGTACCTATTTTCAGTACCCGTTACAACTAAGTACCCGTTACAAAATACCCGGTTCGGTAGTACCGACTCATCACTAGATGTAATCAATGACGTCACCTTGCTTTAAAAATAGTTGGTTTTAATATCTCTAAATTTAATCTAATGTTTTAAACATTATTTATGGCTGTTAAATATTAAAATACAATTTTGCATTTTTTTAAAAATGATTTTATTATGTATGATTATTTAAATAATTTTAATTCTATGTGTGATGTAATCAGCTGCTTGATTGGTTAAGAATATTAGTGCATTAATGAGCTGTAATCAGCTCCCTGATTGGTTACTGAACATTTATGCATTACCGCACCATTTTAAAATTTTATTATTCATCTCTTTGAATTCCTTAGATTTCACAGGAAACAGATATGTCCCTTTCAAAGATTAATGTTGTTATTGGTAAGTACCAGGAATTATTGGTTTTGGAATTAAAAAATTGTCCTCTGAGACCTTATTTTGGCCAAACAACCTGGCTTTCCTAATCAAAGATTTATTTATAAATTGCTACAAGGGTCAGAGAAAATTTATTTTAAATTTTTGGAGGAAACTTCGCTAATTGCTTCGGCTAAAGTGCAGAATCGCCCACTTATTTGATTGGCGCTTTTTTCAGAGTAAGAAGAATTGAATTTTTGTCAATTTTCTTTGACTTTTTAAGTGAAAATAGGTCGATGTGTACATGGATAAAGTCAACGTAAAAAACATTCTACAATTGCACAATGATGCCATTATTGTGCAATTCTAGAATGTTTTTTTAAGTGAAAATAGGTCGATGTGTACATGGATACCGAGTATGTGCAATTCTTAGCGCGCCAAGCAGTGGGCGATTCTGCACCTTCCCCATTGCTTCTTCAATGAACTGCCAGAAAGTGGATCACAGATTGAGATCATTAGAACAGCCGATTCTGAGGAGGCCGTATATGGTATTGTGGTCACGGTGGAAGAAATAACCGCTCTAAGGGTAAACAAAAATATTAGACATTTCTTCTTTTTTACCGGCAATAAACTAATTGCTGTCATTTTAACTGTAGTGTACAAAGCGTTCTTATTTACTTATTTTAAAGTATTTGAATTTAAGTAATATTTTAATTCTTTTAAATGTTGGTATGATGGTTTTTAATTCGATATTCAATTTACGTAATATTTTAATCTAATTAAACGTTGGCGCAATGTTTTTATAGCGGTGTTTTTATTCTATTTCTTTGCTATATGAAAGTAATAATTTAACCTTACTTTAGTATTTTATACTCGTAGTAAATGTATTTATTTGCATTTGCCTGCCATCTTTAAAAAAAAACATTATTTTTAACGATGCTTATTTTTTTAAAGTTTCGAATACTTTACTATGCGCAAAAAACGTAAAAACAGCGTTTTTCAAGATAGCTGACGATTGTAAAAACCGCGCCAACGTAAATCGCCAAAAATCCGTCCAACCGTCTACCAAAGTAGCACCGAAATCAGGAAAATCTCATACAGCCTTAAAAGGCTTCTTCTAAGGAACCTTAGAACAGAATCTTCTGGAGAAGTTTCTAAATCACATGTATGTTGCAAAAAAGTAAAAGCTGTCAAAAATTAGAGTTCATGGAATGATATACATGTCCCAAGGTCACTTGGCCAGTAGCTGATTTAATGTTGAACAAAAATTAGAAATGTGGTTAAATATGAAAATAAAGGGAATTTCAGATGTTAAAGATATAAAAATGTTTTTAAATCACATAATTATTAATTTTACAAGTTTCATCTTCTTGAATGTTTTTTATAGTCAATGGAATCGATTAATAAAATTTGAGTCATTCATCCTTGTAATAAAGTATTTAATGCTTTTAAATTTTAATTATATGGAAATTTGATGGTGCATAAAATATTTTCAAAAAACAGTTTTCCATTCGTAGGTTAAAGGGCTAAAGTGCAGAATCGCCCACTTATTTGTTTGGCGCTTTTTTACAAGAGTAAGAATTGGATTTTTGTCAAATTTCTTTGACTTTTTGAGTGAAAATAGGTTGATGTTTACATGGATAAAGTCAAGGGAGTGCGCAGTGCCATTTTTATGCAATTCTGGGATGTTTTATTAAGTGAAAATAGGTCGATGTGTTGTACATGTATACTGAGTATACAGTTAGTCAATAAAGTCTGCGTACATCAAGAAAAGTAATATCAAATCCAAATTTTAAGGTGCGAAAAGGGTAGTTTATTTTTTAAATATTTAGTTTCAATAAGGGACTTTGAAATTATTTAACTGTAATACTTTCATATCTAATAATTTATGCACACTAATTTTTAAAAGATAAGTGCCCAGAAATCAAAGCCAATAAAGTTTGCGTACAACGCGAAGGAGGCGGGGGATTTCTTATCTAACTTTTAAACTTCAAACTTGAGAATGCAAAGAAGGTTACACTTTCAAGGTCATTGACTTCCGAAGCAAATTTCACGTTGATTAGAAGTTGCTATTTCTATTTTCTTTGACGAAAATAACAACCAATAAAGAAATTCCTTTAGTTACGAGAAAACTAATTATCAAATTGAGAGATGAAGGTAAAACTCTTCGTTATATTGGTAAAACCATTGGAAAACCATTTTCTAGTGTGCAAAGAGTTATTCAAAACTGTCTTGACACTGGTAGTCTTGCTGTAAAACCAAGATGTGGGAGACCGAAGAAGCTAACGCAGAGAGAAGAAAGAAAAATTCTTTTACGAATTAAACAAAATCCTAAACTTTCTGCTGCAAGCATTGCAAAAGACATTTTTTTAACTAGCAACAAGGACATTTCTCCTGAAACTGTACGAAAAGTGCTGCGAAAGTCCGATTATCATGAACGCAAACCTAGGTCTAAGCCATACATTTTTGAGACAAATAGAAAGAAAAGAATTGCTTTTGCCAAAACATATTTAAACTCTTCACAGGACTTCTGGAACAATGTAATTTGCTCAGATGAAAGTAAATTTACAATATTTAAAGTTAATGGCCACCCTATTGTATGGAGAAAACCAGGAACAGAACTGAATCTGAGAAATTTAAATCCAACTGTCAAACATGGAGTTGGCGGTGTGATGGTATGGGGGTGTATGTCGTCGAAAGGAGTTGGAAATTTTCACATTATTGATAAAGTCATGGATATGTATGTTTATCTGGATATTCTGAAGAAAAATCTACGAGACAGTGCCCGAAATTTAAACCTTTCTAATACCTTTATTTTCCAACAAGACAATGACCCGAAACACAGCTAAAATTGTGAAGGAATATCTCCTCTATCATACTCCAAGACAGTTGCGTACTCCTCCACAGTCACCAGACCTCAATCCAATCGAACATTTGTGGGAAAAATTGGAGAAACGAATTCGAAAACACAATATTACGTCGCGAAATAAGCTAATTAGTAAATTGCCGGAAGAATGGGCGAAATTTACATCGGATGACACTGAAAAACTAGTTCAGTCAATGCTCAGACGTCTGCAAGCTGTTTTGAAGAATAAAGGATATCCTACAAAGTATTGAAGTAATGTAAAAGCTTATATATATATATATATATTTTTTTTTTTTTTGAAAGTGTACGCAGACTTCTTAGAGGGAATTTCTGAGTTATTTTGACAAAATATATTTTTGAAAAAATGTAAAAAGTATTACACTGATATTATTTACTTTTTATTTAAGCTTACAATTTTAGCTAATAGAAGGAAAAAATGAAATGATTAAAATACATTTTTCTATACTTTAAGTGTTTTTTTAATTTAAAATTTAGTCTGTACGCAGACTTTTGTGACTAACTGTATGCAATTCTTAAAAACGCCCCACGCAGTAGGCGATTCTGCACTTTCCCCGGTTAAAGATCCATGATAAAATTACAGTTACAAATTACTGAAAATTAAAAGTAATTTCATTTTTGTGAATAACCAAAACAGAGATGTTGGTATAGTGTTACCAGTGTTTCAAGCTCTGATTTTTCCAAGAGTTGAAGTGGTCCATGTGTGTCTCAAACTGAGTTTTTTCAAAATCTGAGTTAAGATACCGGCAATAAACTAGTTGCTGTCATTTTAGCTCTAGTGTATAAAGCGTTCTTGTGTGTGTGTATGTGTTGATGGCACAGAAATTGAAGCATACTATAGAGGTGCTTGAAATCATGATGGTACTGTCTTTGAAGGTAGTTGTAGATGAGTAATGATGAACTTGCAGATGTTTCTGAATTAATATAGCTTTTTATTTTTCTTTGGTGCTAATTTGTAAGCCAACAGAATAACTTTAGGAATGAAATCGTTGCTTTTGTATTTTTAAAATATAATTTTGAAGATTGCATGCAGTAGCAAGTTAACAGACGTGAAATGGAAAAGGACGTGTGCCATTCAATATGGAGGACTAGTTAAAAAAAGTTTTGTGTTTTTGCCTTTTACTTCCGAATCTGCTGCATCATTCAGCATTATGAACAGGTTCTACTTTGCTAGACGGTTGTACGAATTTTTGGCGATTCACTTTGGCGCAATTGTTGGCGCGGTTTTTACAATCGTTAGCCATCTTGAAAAACGCTGTTTTTTACGTATTTTGCGCAAAGTAAAGTATTCGAAACTTTAAAAAAATAAATATCGTAAAAATAAGATTAATTTTTTGTTGAAAACGTTGTTTTTTAAGATGGCAGGCAAATGTAAATAAATACATTTACTATGAGTATAAAATACTAAAGTAAGGTTAAATTATTACTTTCATATAGCAAAGAAATAGAATAAAAGCGCCGCTATAAAAACATTGCGCCAACGTTTAATTGGATTAAGATATTACTTAAATTGAATATCGAATTACATCGGTACTATTCGGTTTTGAGGGCCGTAAAAAATCGCCAAACTATTGTTGATAGTGCTGCCAAAAATAATTGCGGCAAGAAAGGAAGTACAATAGAAGTCTAGAAATCCGCAACGCTTGGGACCGAAGGTTGTGCGAATTTCAAGACAGAAAAGATAATATTCAGACTAAAAGTGCAAAATAAACAAGGGGTGTTAGATACTAAATTTGTATTTCAATTAAATTTATTCTTATGAAACAATTTAATTAAATTATTATATACATTAATGTGGGGATTTTAAATGATGAACAAATTTATTAATGAAAGACATTTTAATTACACAAACGATTATTACATAAATTTAACATTTAAGAGAATTAAACAAGTAATGATTCGTCAAAGTTCTTTTTGAACAGAAGCAGCGTCTCTGCTCCCACGTCAATCTTCTATCATCTCAAAACGGTAATTCCCCTAATTTTTGCTTGGCGCTTTTGGAGCTCGTAGTGAGAATGACGTCACGGCATCTGGTTTTCATCACAGCTCCAAGCGATCGGCACTACATTAATACAATAATTAATTATATGCATTAAATTATTATTACATATATAAACTGATTATTTTATATTGTTCATTTACATTAGGCCCCTCTATTTTTAAATCAGCATGAATCTGCTTCCCCTTTTCTCTCAGGAGTAGTCCTGAAATAGGTACTCCATCACTCCACCGCTGCCGGAACCACTCGTACAAGACAGCATCGAGGTTTGCCGATTTCGCCTCATTTAAGATTTCCGGTATTAGAATCACTGTTGCTGTAAAATTTCAACAGCCTTCCTTTATTGTTCCGTACATAGTCCGTGTGGCAATTCCATACGATTCTGCTATAAACCGAGCAGCACCTGCCTCCATCTTTAGCAGAATTTCCACTTTTTTCATTACCGTTAATGCAATGTAATTACGTTTTTCAACGTTGCAAGCAGTAAAATCACAAATGCATTTCTTATCTGTCAATCTATATTAAAAAGCGCCGAAATTTAAAATTCTTAATTTATCCACAAAATATCCGGATAAAAAAAACAACATCACTAAACAATATCGGGAAATAATAAAGCTCAGAAAGTACAACAACGTGAAGTGTGAACTTGAAAGAAGAGTTGAGTTAGTCGTCTGCTTTTTTACCTCGATGCAGATTGGAGGGGGAAAAAAACTCTTATCATGATTTCAATAATTTGGTATTTCCGTTATAACTCATTAATATTCGGTAATTATGACGTCATTATCCAGTAAATATTTTTTTCTTTGGTATTTCGTACTCCATGTTGCAGTTTCCGGAACCTATAAACTAAATGTTTATATTTTGAGAGGCAATGCGGATTTCAGGAGTTGGCGGATTTTCGGTATTTGACTGTATAATAGTAAATAACTACCTAAGATTGATGTTTTAATTTAGATGAAAGGTTAATTTCATATAATACTTTTTTATTATTATAAATTTATATGAAAAAGGCTAAGCATGACTGAATGGAAGCATAAGAGTAAATAACTATTTCAGATCATTATTATAATTTATATAAAAATTGCTAAACATAACTGAATGGATGCCTGCATCGCTATTTCGCTACCGACTTAGCGCTAAAGCATAATTTCATCTCGTTGGTTGTTCAAACGTAATTTTCTATAATGAATGATGCCTTTTCTTTGAAAATATTCTCGGTAAAGTGCAGAATCGCTCACTTATTTGTTTGCCGCTTTTTACAAGGGTAAAAACAATTGGATTTTTGTCAATTTTCTTTTACTTGTTAAGTGAAAATAGGTAGATGTGCACATGGATACCGAGTATGTGCAATTCTTAAAAACGCGTCAAGCAGTGGGTGATTCTGCACTTTACCGTAAATTCTATTGTCGACTTTTCGTCATGGGCAATTCCCAAATTGTAAAATCCATAGAATATCAAAAAGGATTTAAAAATTAAACTATTATTTCAATGGCGCCTTAAGAAATATAGAACTATATAAACTTACGCAATCTGAAATCAACGCGTACGCTAGATTTGGCGTGCTGTTAAATGGTGGCGTTTGCTAGATTTGGCGCTTTTGCGCATACTTTTTCGCTGCAATTTTTAGGCCCTCGAAACCGATTAGTACCAAATAAGTAAATACGAACGCTTCGTACACTAGAGCTAAAATGATAGCAATTTAGTTTATTGCCGGTAAAAAAGGAGGAATGTCTAATACTTTTTTTACCGTTACAGCGGTTCTTTGTTGAACCCGTGACCACAATACCATATACGGCCGTCCTCAGAATCGGCTCTTCTAACGATCTTCATCTATGATCCACATTTCTCGCACTTCATCGAAGAAGCGATTAGCGAGGTTTCCTCCAAAAATTTAAAAGAAATTTCCTCTGAGCCTTGTAGCAATTTATTAATAAATCTTTGATTAGGAAAGCCAGGTTGGCCAAAATAAGGTCTCAAAGGACAATTTTTTTGATTCCGATACCAATAATTCTTTGTACTTACCAATAACAACATTCATCTTTGAAAGGGACATATCCGTTTTCTATGAAATCTAAAGAGCCATTCCCACTGGGGTTTATCTGAGCTAACAACGAACACAACAAATGTAGTCGACCCATCTCCAAAACCAGTTTCTCTCCATAGAGCAGCAAGTTGAAAAATCTGAACTGCAGTCACAGCGGAGCTAGTCGACACAGGGAACTGACTCTGTTAGCTCACATAGACCCTAGTGGGAACGGCGCTTAAGGAATTCGAAGAGATGAATAATAAAATTTTAAAATGGCGCGGTAATGCAGAAATATTCAGTAACCAATCAGGGAGCTGATTACAGCTCGTTAATGCACAAATATTCTGTAACCAATCAGGAAGCTGATTACATCACGCCTAGAATTAAAAATATTTAAATAATCATACATAATAAAATCATTTTTGAAAAAATGCAAAATTAAATTGTATTTTAATATTTAACAGCCATAAATAATGTTTAAAACATTAGATTAAATTTATAGATATTAAAACCAATTACTTTTAAAGCAAGGTGACTTCATTGATTACATCATCCACAACATAAATTATACAAAATATCATAAACAATAAAATTTTTATTTCAAACAAAAATGCAAAATTAAATTGATTTTTAATATTTAGATGCGATAAATAATAGTTGAAACACGGAATTTATGCATAATAAAACGCAATTTCTTAAAATAAAATGACAACAAAGTATCGGTTACCATAAGTAACTTGTCCAGTAATGGGTTTACCGTAAGTCGTATGGATCGCCAAAAAAAATCTCCCAAATACGTGCAACCGGCTAGCAAAGTAGCACCGCGAGGTTTCCTCCAAAAATTTAAAATAAATTTCCTCTGACCCTTGTAACAATTTATAAATAAATCTTTGATTACGAAAGCGAGGTTGGCCAAAATAAGGTCTCAGAGGACAATTTTTTGATTCCGATACCAATAATTCTTGGTACTTATCAGTAACATCATTCATCTTCGAAACGGAGATATCCATTCGCTTTGAAATTTAAGGAATTCGAAGAGATGAATAATAAAATTTTAAAATGGAGCGGGTAATGAACAAACATTCAGTAAACAATCGGGAAGCTGATTACATCACGCAAAGAATTAAAATTATTTAAATAATCATAATAAAATCATGTTGCAAAAAAATGTAAAATTAAATTGTTTTTAATATTTAAAAGCAATAAATAATTTTTAAAACATTACATTAAATTTAAAGATATTAAAACCAATTACTTTTAAAGTAAGGTGACGTCATTCATTACATCATCCACAACATTAGATTATATCAAATATCATAAACAATACAATTCTTATTTTAAAAAATGCAAAATTAAATTTTTTTTAATATTTAGAAGGCATAAATAATATTTAAAACACGGAATTCATGCACAACAAAACGCGTTTTTTAAAATAAAATGACAACAAAGTATTGGTTACCATAAATAACTTGTCCAGCAATGAGTTTACCATAAGTCGTATCGTTCGCCAAAATCCGTGCAACTGTCTACCAAAGTAGCACCAAACTCCGTTCACTTTAACTATTAGTTACTAGGGAAAATGTGCTGCCATGTTATTTTCTCTAGCTGAATCATCGTTACCTGAAGAAACTCTTGTTGCTTTGGAGCGTTATAGTTCTGCTCATCGTAGAGTTCGAGAAGTGAGTGCAGATGATTCAAATCAAAGTAAAACTATAATTGATTACAGATCGTATTTTATTCTCGAGTGTCAAGATGCAGAAACACCTTTTTACTCGGCTTCTGATAACTATCTGGAAGAAAAAGAAAGAAGAGTAGTGTAGTGGGAGGGGGTAAAGAGAGTCAGGTCCGCGCTAGCGGCGGCGAATGGGGGGTGAGGTCAGTGTCGTTACAAGATGTAGCAGCGGGCGACAGACCGCAGAGTCATTTTAGCGTGAATGAGTCAATTAAGGATGTAATTCTTGTGGGAGTAGGATGTCACACGGGTACCGATGTTTTTCACCGGGTATCGGGGAGTGTCTGCGATACTGCGGTGTTGTTCTAGGTATCTGTTGCCGTGGCAATACTTCCCAGACATTCAAAGTAGAAAACCTAACTGAATATTTTTCCTCTGAGGGGAAGATATGATGAATACGAGAGAATACAGTGCCTTATGTATGTATGCTCGAACGCTGACTGGAGCCGGTGAGAAGAAATGCTGGTCGAGGAGCAGGGGCGGGGCCTAGTCGGAGTTATCCAATCGGCGTTGCTGTTTATGAAGTACGAGTAGTAGTCCAATTTCGCTTTTTTATTTTTTATTTCTGCAATTGCTAAGCTCATTAGGCATTATTGTCCATCAAAATAATCTGAAAATTATGGGTGGTATGAGGAAAATGATGTAAAAATCACAGCATTAATTCCCAAGTAAAAGCAGGTGAGAATTCTGTAATCGTTTGCTGCTGGTTGTTGCTCGCTGATGATTAGTCGAAATCCTAGGGCGTCAGTATTTCCGAAGAGAGGGCGTAAACATCGTGTATATGATCATGTTATTGTAAATTAAAATTAAATATGAAGCGTAGGGACGAATAAACAAATCTTCTGAGATGATTTCGTAATTCAGAATCTGGGCAAAGTTTGCGGTCTTGTTCGGCGCGGCTTTCTAGAAGAAGTTCGTGTTGAGTTTATATAAAAAGTCTCATATATTCGATCTTGAGATCCCTGTGTAGATTTTCGTTTCTAATGAAGTAAGGGGCGTTGTAATAGTCCTTAGAAATTTATTTTGAAGAACCTGTAACTTGTGGATGTTTACTTTGTTTGCACTGGCCCAGGTCGAAGCAGCATAAGTTATAATCGGCCTAATGATAGCTGTGTATATCCGTCTCTTGCGAGTGAGGCTGAGGCCTGAGTCTTTTGCGAGTAGCGGATACAGTCTTTTGACTATACCATAGCCTTTTCCACACACATAACTTATATGGTTAGACCAAGTAAAACTCCGGTTGAAGATAACGCCGAGATATTTGGCCTTCGTTACTATTGGAACTGGCTTCCCAAACATAGTGATTTTACAGCTAAGCTGATCTTTGGTCTTGTATTTCCGGATAAGTAAAACTTGAGATTTCTCGGGATTTATCTTTACCTTCCATCTCTTACACCATTCTTCTATTTCTGGAATTGCTTGATGAAGTTTCTCTAGAGCGTGACTGGGGAGTTTTGATTTGGCGACGATCACGGTATCATCCGCTTAACATGCTAAGATGCTGTTTGTTTATCTTTAAAGTTAAGAAAGTCGTTATAACTGTATACAATAACGGCGAAAGAATACTGCCTTGTGGAACGCCTGCGTGGATGTAATAAGGCATCGAAATATGGTCTCCTTGTTTTACTGAAAAAGTCCTGTCTTTAAGATAGGATATGAGCATAAGAGTGATTTCCTGGGGGAGATTCATGTACACGAGCTTGTAGATTAAACCCTTATGCCAGACGCGGTCGAAGGCCTTCTCCACGTGTAGCATAAGGATGGCCACACTGTTTTTGTTGTGGATTGCCGCTCCGATGTATTCCGTAATCCTGATTAGTTGTGTGGTTGATAGACCTTTACGGAAGCCGTGCTGCTCGTCTGCAATGGTGTCGGTGTGCTGTTGAAGTCTGTTAAGTACTATAAGCCTTTCAAGGATCTTCCCTAAAATAGATAAGAGACTAATCGGTCTATAACTTGCAGGTTTTTCCGGGGGTTTGCCAGGTCTCTGGATAAGGAAAATGCTGGCGTGTTTCCATGCTGTAGGAAAGTAGGAGCGTGAGAGACAGGCGTTTTAAATACTGGTTAAATTGGTGATCAGGCAGTGCGGCAGATATTTAAGCATTTTGTTGGTTATCTTGTCTACTCTTGGAGCTTTTTTTGCGTTTGCATGCTTGATAATATCCTTAACTTCCTGAGGAGTAACGAGTGAATAATGTTACGCAGAGAAGGTGTATCGAACCAACGTTGCACCTCATCATTTACTGACTCGTTACCAAATGAAATTTCGTTTTGCACGAACTGTTCGCTGAGATGTTTAGCGAAGCTATCAGATTTCTCCTGATTAGAATAGGCGAAACCGTTCTCTGTTTTAATTGGACGAGGGTGATAAAAGTCCTTGAGGTTTCGAGTAAATTTCCAAAAAGAGCCGTCTTTCAAATTTAGATTTTCAATTTTGTTCCAGAGTTTTTTTCGATGCTCACTGATAAGGCTTTTAATTTGACGTGTAAGCCTGTTAATGGTCGTTTTTGTTACCCGGTTCCAGTCTCTGATATAATGCTTTCTGAGTCTGTTTCTTTCAGCAGTTACTGTTCTTATATTAGAGGGCAGGGTACCGTGCACCTAATTTGTGTTGATATCAGAGGTAGCCTTTTGTAGGAAGTCCTGTATCTGAGAAGTAAAATTTTGGATTGCTTCGTCGATGTCAGTCTCGGATCGGAGCGAGCCTATGTTGAAGTGTGAGATGAGGGCAATGTTATAGAACAGATCCCCAGTCCGTTGATGTTTGCTGCTTAGTTTTAGTCTGCTGAATCCCACCTAGTCGAGCAATCACTGGAATGTGATCGGATGATAAATCAGTAAGTCTCAAGAGACATGAGGATATTTTCGGTAGCCAAGAAAATGTCGTGTCTCCTTCCCGGGACAGTGGGACAGTAAGTAGCTTGATCCGGAACAAAAAGGTAAACAGGATGGTTACTAACATAGCTGTGGGTAATTTTTCCATTTTTGTTGGTGCTGTGACAGCCCCAATCTGTGTGTCTGGAATTCCAGTCCCCTCCAACTATGCAGGGTTCTTGGCTGGCTAACAAGTTGGTCAGATTATTTTCAGACAAGGAGTTGTCCGGTGGATTGTACACCGTGCAAAAGTTTACTTTCCCTCGTACGGTTTAGAGTTGTCCATGCTTAGAAGGCAAGCATCGTAGGACTTTTTCACGTAGATAATCACTCCACAGCCTCTGTGGCGCCATCTATCGCATCTAAATGAAGTGAAGTTTGGAATATTCAGATGTGTCTGAGAGTACTAATAAGGCTATTACTGTGGGTTTGTACTGAATGAAAGAAGTTGACCGCTAATCGTTTAATATACTCTTGAATAGGTTCGACTTGAAGGTCTCTGTGAATGTAGGTGTATGGAACGTACCAAAGAGCATTGATAATTTCTTGTAAAATTTTATTTTGGAGAATTTGTAATTGTTTAATATTGGTTTTAGCTGCATGTCCCCAGATCGGAGCTGCATATAGGAGGGCTGGACGAAGTATGGAGCGATATGAAACTTAATTTTTTTTTGTAGTAGATAAGTTGCTTCTTTTACCAAGAAGAGGTCACATAGTAGCTGTGGTGATTTTAAATTTTTGTGCTACGGAGCGGAAGTGCGTTCTAAAGGTAAATTTTTGATCTAGGATGATTCCAAGGTATTTGGTTTCATTAATCCAGTCTATTCCTTCGTCAAATATTTCAGGGCGGTGGAGGAGAGTATTTCATGTTTCTCTTACGGAAAATTATTGCCTTGGTTTTATCAGTGCTAATTTTAATCTTCCAAAGGGTGAGCCATTTTTCCAGTTTTGTGAGATAGTTTTGGAGTTGGTTTCTGACGGTGATTGCTGTGCAGGCTTTAGTAAGTATGGCAGTATCATCGGCAAAGAGTGCAAGTTGAACAGAAGGGCCTTTAGGAATGTCTTGCGTATAAATATTAAAAAAATTAAATTATTATAGCTTGCTTCCATAGGCTAGGGAAATGAGCGAATTTGATAATGTTGTTGATTATCATAGTTAGGTAGGTAAGAGCGTTGATCGGAAGATGTTTCAGAGCTTTGGTCGAGATGCCGTTGTGCCCTGGGGCTTTTTTCGTCTGTAAGGTGGCTACGCTTTTTGGGGTTGTCAGGAAAGTGAAGTTGTACGGAGCAGGGGTATTAAGGAAGTTATTGACCACCAGGCTGGCCCGTTGAATATGGTGATTGTCGTACGGAGTGGGATTAAGAGTAAATGTATCTTCCATACAGTCCGCAAAAGATTTATCTTTATCTTCTTCTGTATATGAAATTCCACTAGGACCATGGATAGGTGGGATAGGTTTATAAGGTTTCTTGAATTTGAGGGAAATGTCAAACGGGGAATTATCCTCTATAGCTAGGTTATTTAGGAAATTGGCCCATTTTTGGTTTTTGAAGTTCTTGATTCTTCTGTTGATTTCTTTTTGCATATAGTTCGCGTTTGAGTTGTGGATCTCTGGTGGTTTGCCATCTTCTACGGATCCGGTTTTTCTCTTTAATACTATTTCTTATATCGGCAGGCTGGGAGAGGGAAGGCTTGTTCATGTAAAAAGTATTGGTGGCTTCCCTTAAAGCAGAATTGATGCAGTATGCAGTTGGTAAATTTTGAGACTTCTTGTTCCAGTTCTTTGTTGCTGATGCATGCGTTTCCTTGTATGGAGTTATTCAGAATTTCTGATTATTTGATCCAATTTGTAACTTCTATACTTCTGTTAAGTGAGGGGATGTATTTATTAATGGGGATTTCAAATACAATGGGGTTGTGGTCGAAAGAGAGGGCTGAAATTACAGAAATATTGCATCTATTAGTAATGATATTTGAGATGAAGAAGTCATTTGTGGTGGTGCTATCGTACCTGTAATGGGTGGGTTCGTCTGGGGCATGAATGTTATAATTATTTGATTGAATTATATTAAATATGTCATTTCCTTTCTTGCTTGCAGGTCCCCGGTTCCAGCAGGGGTGTTTGGCGTTAAAGTCCCCCTCCAACAATGGTAGAAGTATTAGAATTAAGGAGGTGAATCAGTTCCTGTTCTTGTGCGCTAGGATTATTATTTGGTGGGATGTATATAATAGAAATTTTCACTTTTTTGTGTTCTATTGCAATTTCTATTGTGTTTCTTTCGAAAGTGGTGCTGGGATTTGGAATTTGAGAGACTTTTATGCTCCTTTTAACAAATGTGATAATCTTCCTGTCTCCCGATCCGTACGGTAGGTGTTATAATTAGCATATACCACTTTGAGTGCTGGTCTAAACTGAGTCTCTTGTGTGAGTATTACGTCAGGTTCAATTTCAATAATGAGGTTGGATAATTCATCTTTTTTATGGTAAAGACCGTTTTCGTTCCAAGAGATGATTTTTATGTTGCACCTGTTTCTGAATTTATTGGAATTAAAGATTATTTCCTATTTTTTCAATGATTTCGACTACTGCGATTATTTTGTCAAGAGCGGATTTCTTGGTTTTAATGTTTTCGAGTACTTGTACTATTGTCCAGATTGTCTTTAGCGAAGAGAAGGCGAAGAGGTTTGACAGGGAGGATTCTGCGGTGCTGGTAGTTTCTTCTGTCGGATTTTCTTTTTGAATGGAGGTTTGAGCGAAATTTTCTTTACTGTTGTTTGATGTCAGCGGTGTAAAGTCTTGTCTTCTGTTAGTCTAGGGATTGATTGTTGGTGGAGAGCTGGGTTGGAATTGAACTTGTTTGTTTTTTGGTCTAACCGGACAATTTGAGAAGTTGGCTGGGTGAGGACCTTCGTAGTGATAACATATGGCTGGCTGGTCGCGGCTATGGGTGCATTCTATAGGTTTATGATTGCTTCCGCAACGGACGCATATCCAGTCTCTGGTGCAGAGCAAGGAACTGTGAAAAAATCCCTGGCATCTATAACATTGTGGAGGGCCGGCTTTCTTGCGTAATGATTCTGTTGATACGTTCATATAACTTGTGCGTTTGAATTTGACTACTTCCTCATTTTCTTCTGATTTTGGTATATGTATTAAGAATAGCGGCATTGACTTATTTTCTCTTCTTATTCTTAATAATGTATTAAAGTTAACCTTGAATCCTTTGTCAAGTAATTCTTGAGTGATGGTTTGGGGATCTGTGGTGATGGGTAAGCTTCTTATTATGACTTTTAAAACCTTCTCTTCGGGCAATAAATAGGTGTGGGCCTTAAGCTTTGTTTCTTCAATTATTTTGCGAATGAATCGAGGTGAGTCGGAGTCTGCAGGCTGTATTTCGACGCGGCGTCCTTTTAAGGTGCCAGTTATCTCTTTTCCGGTTTGCTTGTTTAAGTTTTTTAAGAATTCATCCGCTTTTGGGACGTCACATACGACAATAATAGGCACTGTATCAATTCTGTTCGTTTTGGGGTTGGAGTGTCACTCTTGTTTGGTTGGTCTTTTGAGGTGGTAGTGAGCTGAGTGGCTGATTCGTCTTCGTTGGTCAAATGCATGTCGTTTGTTTGGTTCTCTAATTGTTTATATCGATTGCTGGTTTTGAGGGAAGGCTTCTCATCGGAGTCAGAATCCGTTTGTCTATGGCGAAATTTTCTTTTTCTCTGTTCTTTGAAACTACTGGTGGTTTGAAATATGTCACAGGAGTTTTTAATCTCTTCAAACTGTTTATAGAGTTTATCGTTAGAGGCTTGTAATCCCTTTATTTTTGCATTGGCTATCTCGTTTTCCTGCATACGCAGTTGATTAATTGCTTTTGCAAGGAGAAAGTTTAGTTCTTTTTGATCACTAGCCAACATAATCACATTTGGGTCATTACGGATATCTTGGATATCTCCCACCAAGGATCTGGTAGTTTCAACGTCATTATAAAGTAATTTTGTGACTTAATATTTGGAGAACGTTGGGTTCATCATTGAGATGACTCGTGAGAGGATTTGCTGAGTTTGCAGGTGAATTCTCCGTGTTTGTGTTATTATTAGTTAAATTTGTGCTTGTTATGTCATATTGATTAATCATGTGAGGCAAAAAGGTTGGAAAAAAGGCCTAACTAGAGGCCATACGCGAAGGTACCCTTATCAGCACGGTGAATAAAGAAAATCAGAAGAAAGAATAAAATAAGACCTGTTTTATCCAGCGAAAAAGGATGCAGCAGTGGAAGTAAGGCGACGCTTCTGCGAAGCGAAAGAAAAAACAACACAAACCCGTGAGGCGAGATCGATGAACTCGGTTCAGCAGCGGGGGTGGTAGCAACGTCAAGGACACGGTGAGCGAAGCGATAAGACGTCTATCTCGAACGCTGTCCCAGCTCGGAAAGCTATAATTGAGAGAAGTGATTTAGAATGTATTTTAGAATTTTTACAAGACGAAGTTGAAGCTGAAGAACGCATTTTCTAGACTCTCGGAGTTTCAACACTTTAAAGACAAAAGCGGAAGTAAAATATAAATTTTTTCCAATTGGGAAAAAGTGATAGATAACAAATTTAAGAGCAGAAAGTTTTCAAATGTACCTAGTGCGACAAACCTTCTAACTTCATCTCAAGCGTCAAAAGAGTGTATACTCTGTTCGATTTCACATTATTCTGCAGATTGTCTAAAAGCAAGAAAATTACTCTTAAGTCAGAGGGAGTCACTTGCTCAACAGTCTCACAAGTGTTTTTTATATTTGAAATCTAGACTTTCAGTCAAAGACTGTAACTTGAAAGCTGGCTCCTTTTGTTGTGGTAAAAAACACCATATTCTTCTATGTAGAAATATGCACCAAATAACTATGCTGAAAAACGAAGAAACACCCGAAGTTGAAAAGAAAACTGACATTACTCTGAAGAGGACTAAGCTCTTTCCAACTTATCATCTACTCCAGACGTAATGCTACAAACATTCAAAGTTATAATTAGAGGTAATGGGGCAAAACGTGTCGTAAGAGCTATTATTAATACAGCTTCACGGGGATCGTATTTATTACGAAATACAGCTCAAGAAATGAACTATGAACCTCAGAATTAACAATATTTGCAACACTCTTTATTTGGAGGTGAAAATTCAGGGGTATGCAGACACGATGTATACACTTTTTATTTATCAAGTGTGCACGAGAATTATAATTATAACTTTAAAGTTCCTAGTCAACAAATTATTTGTAAGTCAGTGTCACCTATTGTCAACCAACTTTGTCTGAAGGAGTTAGCCACTTATAATATAAATAGTATAAATGATTGTGAAGATCTTATTGAAATCCTTATTGGTGATGTAGCTGGAAAACTCATGACAGGTGGTCGTCTTGAGATACCTTCTAGTCTCGTAGCCATCGAAACAAAACTTGGATGGCCAATTATGGGACGAATGCCCTATATTTCGAGAAGCGAGTATACATCATCATTATTCGTTGCGTCCCTGTTGTCTACATTGGAGACAATAACAGATTTATGGACCTTGGACACACTTGGGATTACTGATCGGTCAGTCAAGAAAAGCCAGATTGAACTGCAAGAAGCTGCTCGATTACATTTCCTAAATACAGTTCATGTAGTAGATGATCGTTTTGAAGTTGATTTGTCCTGGTTGGAAGATCATCCACCTCTGCCAGATTATTTTGATTTAGCCGAGAGGAGGCTGAACAAAACTGTTAAACGTCTTAAAACCGAGTCCAATTATGAAGCTTATGAAAACGTTCTTAAGGAATGGCTAGAAGAGGGAGTAATTGAAGAGGCTTCTAAAAATGATCAAGGTCAAATTCTTTATCTTCCTCGTTGAGAAGTTACCAAAACGAACAGTACTACAAAACTCCGACCGCTGTTTGATGCTTCGGCCAAAGTAAAGGGGTTTAGTCTTTGACTGTTTATAAAAAGGTTCAATTCTAATAGAGCAGATTCCGAGTATTTTAACATGCTTTCGAAAAGGAGAGATATGTTTATTGCGGATATACGAAGAGCCTTTCTACCAAATAAGTGTTTCACCCACTGATAAAGACTTTTTGAGGTTCTTATGGCTTGATAGTGATGGCCAGTTGAAAGAGTACATGCTCTGTCACGCAGTTTTTGGTGTAGCAAACAGCCCTTTTCCTCTAAACTCTACTATTCAGCTTCATTTGCAAACTGTTTTAGAGAAAATAGAAACTGGTGAATCCTCATATCCAAAAAAATATCATTCAAAAACTTATGCACAGTTTCCATGATGACATCTGTATCAGTTGTGTCAAAAATGAAAACGAACTTAATCTTTTTATGAATATATCAACTAAAGTAACGGCTAAGAGAAAATTTAAGCTTAGAGGGTGGGAGTTCAATGACATTAATGATGATGCTTCTGCTGATACGAATGTGCTCGGTTGCGTATTTCCAAACCCTACCCCACTTTTCGAATTTTTGACGTCATAGACAAATCGACTAGTTTCCCCTGGATGGTAATTCTTGAGCATGCGCTGAGGACGAGAAGTAACATAAACAGAACTTTGGCTTCAACTTGTAAACAGTATTTAGTATATTGTCTGAAAATGCATTCGTTTATGCAATTGCATAATTTTACTGTTTCTGTAATAAGAAAACTTCATTCAGATAAAATTTATTTTAATATTATTATTATCTTGGTATAGGGTTATACGAAATGCTGAATACTCTAGTTACTATATACTATATACTATATACTATATACTATATACTATACGATAATACTCTAGGTACTATCGTAATCTTCGCATAACCATTCCACTTTGTATTTTGCCTTATCATTGTAAAATGTATTGTATTATAAAGATTAAAGCAAAGCAAATTACTTTGTTAGAAATGTGAATGCTCTAACTGATTTTTCTTTTTTATCACTTATTATTTTTTTCCGCTTTGAAAACATATTCATATTTGACAAATAATTATATCCGCTGAAAATTTTTTGATTGTTAAAAAACTATACTTGTCAGTAATGTAATAAAAACTCACTAATCTACTGCTTCATAGATCAATATAACAACGAATTCAAAATGTTTTAGAAACATTTCTTTAATCTTTAGTCTGTAGTAGTCAATAGAAAAATTATTTCTATTTCAGTGAGAAATCTACTTTCAATGCTTATATAACAGAAAAATGTAACATAAGCATTTTAGAAGTTTTAAATATAAGCTAAAGGGGTAAAATCCTAGTATACGGTGCAGCCTTGGCGCGATTTTGAAAATTATCGCCAACACCAAAAATGACCCAAACAACGTCTATGTACTACACTATATACATACCCAAACAACGTCTATGTATATACTATTCACTATATACTATGTATAACTATATATATTCTTTGAATGACCCGTTTACTACTCATCGTATATATACCGTTTTTATTGCTCATCATAAAGTCGCCAAAAGTAGCCAAATCCCGTGTGCACCGGTTACTAGGATTAAACCGCTAAAGGTTTACTGTACAATTTTATGTAAGAAACGTAATAATTTACTTTCATTCATTTTAAATTGGCATATTCCTTTCCAATAGATAACTAAAATTTTTGGCAAGTTAGAGACTTCACTTGAACACACAGTATTCTGTCACTTAAAATATCAATTAATTGTGCATTTTCATTTAGAAATACATTGGAATTGAAAATACCAAAGGCAAAATGGGTCACTAATTCCTTATTTGGAAATTTTTCAAAAAAATTTCTGTCAGTTTTATCATATGTTGTTTTAAACAAGAAATCTGTACTATTTTCTTTAGTAAATTCTGAAAAACATGTTTCTGTTGTTTTTGTTCAATTCTCTTTGCCAAAGTATTAGCGTAGTTTTAAAAGCTTCAATATTGGTGCTCAGTATTAAAATGCTTAGGTTTTTAGAAAATGTCTACTATGTAACTTAGTTTTCCTAATTAATCATTATTAACGAATGAACTTGCTGATGTATGTTTCTTTTCTTCCAAAAATATGTAAACTATATTTCTCAAATCAAAAATATGTCTCTTTATTTTTCTGTGTGAAAATCAACTGACTTTGGTATTACATGGTATTAATAAGAGACAACTGTTTAGGATCTTGCCCTTTAATGTAATTAATTGCAGTAATAACATTGCAATATCTTGTGCAATTTTTTATCAATTTGCAACAAGAGCTTTTCTATGTGTCATACAGTGATGGAATATTATATGGGGAGCAATTTTCATTATTAATCCTCTTAGTCCTTTATAATTACCTGTTAATGCTGCAGCATCATTAGTACAAACTGCGACACAGTGTCTTTAGGTAAGATTATTCGTTTCAAAATGTCTGTTAATAATTTCAAATATTTTCTCTCCAGTTGCTTTTCCTTCCCAAATATTACAACATAAAAAATATTCTACTGCGTCATCTTCGAAATCGTATCTCAGATAAACGATGAATTGAGACATTTTTATAATGTCGGTAGTGTCATCAAGTTTTATAGTAAAGACTGGATTTTGTATTCTATAGAGTCTGATATGATAGAAATTTGGTGAGAAACGGTATCTTTTTTTAATGCTATTGTTTTTAAATCATTACTATATTTTTCTGTATGCATAAATGATGTCGTTTTAATTACTGAAGGAAGAATGAGCGATTCTCCAATTGTATGAAGTTTTTAAATTTTTTGCAATTAAATATGAAACTTTTAAGATGCCTGTAAATCCTTCTCAGGAACTGTTGTATATTTTTTCAAAAATACATTTTAATTTTTCATGCTCTTAGCTCTTTCCTTAAAAAAATTCTTCAGATTTATTTACTTAATCTTTATGTTTAGTTTCTGAGGTACATTTCCGTTTCACTGGCGCAAATCTCGCCAAGCAGACTTTGTTGCCAACAACATACAATATACACATAAAAAATGTTAACAAACGTTAGTCTAAGAATTTTTTATTTTGAAGGCATAAACATTTTAATATCTTTTAAAATTTTGTAAAAAGCCAATAAATAAAGGCAATAAATTTGTAAAAAGACATTAAGAATTTACTGTTTCATGGTTCAACATCCTGATTTGTCGGTTCGTATCATGTGACCCCACCTGATATCATCTCATGTAAACTATGCTACAAAAATCTAATTCTCTCAGTAATTATCTACATTAATGACAAGTTAAATCTTAATTTGGAATACAAGTTTAAATGCAAGAATTATTTCAATTTTTACAAATAGTTTACTCAGAAATTATGTAAAACTGCAGTGCTGTACTTCGCTAGTGCATTCTCATTAGAATTGATGAATTTAACCCTTGATTTTGCCTTTTCTATATTTTCGCCTTCGGGTGAGTGGTGTGATTGCATTCTAATTGACTTAGTTACCGCGAATGGTCTTAGAGCATAAAATTTAACTATCTTGTAAAATTCTATGTAATTTTATGCCAGTATTGAAAGAAACAATCAATCTGATAAGAAATGGCTGCGACTTGTTTTGTAAATGAGGCGTAAAAGGTTGCCAGCGAAGATATTCCGTTTGACATCAGTTATATCATTGTTGGCGACTTTATCATTTGCTCCGGCAAAACGGAAAAGTACCGTTTCTAAATGTGTTTTTAATTTCGCGGGTTTCATGCTTTCCATGTGCCAAGTTTTCACTTCATTTAACACACAATGGATATTTATTTTCCATTAATAATACAACATGTAAAACAGTATAAAATAAACTCTTCTTGATATTTACTCAATTTTTTTTTTAGAAGTAGAAAGAGAGCCAATGGATTCATTATTGTTTGCATTTTCATTAATAGTTTTTCTCTTAAAGTTTCTCGTTAAAGTTTATTTGATATTGGTCCATCCATCCCGTTTCTCTTGTGAACATTGGGTATCTATTTTGGGCCATTTAACCATCATGAACAAAACTGCAACTAAAACAAAATTGTTTTTATTATCCTTCGAGACACTACTGAATTTTCCAATACTTAGGAAATGTTATGTGCTTACTTGACAACAAATTTGATTAGAAATAAGAAACCTAGTTTATAAATGATGCATATTACAATTACATGCAAGACACTACTAAGATAGACGAAAAAAAAACTACATCTTAGCTGCGCGTATGCAATTGCTTTGAAATTCGATAGGAGCTGTTTGAAAATCATCAAACCTAACACACAAATCAAGTGGAAAGCAATAAAATCAAAATTAAAATATGGATATTTTAAAAAACATCCAAAATTCTCTTCAAATTATGTATACCTTTTATTGTCAAATAAATTTCTTTGAATTTGGTGACCCCCCACAAATTTGTTTATGACACCCAGGTTTAAATTTTGTAAAAAAACAATACAAGTTATCAATTACATTTTGAAAATAAAAAAAATTCGGGCTTGTCTTCAACAGAACAGCATGCAATGGAGTATTTTCAAAATTATGGGAAAGTACGACTTATGTGAAAATTGATAAACATTGGCTGTCCAATGTGAAAAGTGAATTATGGTTTAATATGTTATGTTCATAGCTTGTGTATTTTGATTATCTAACTAAATACAGAATAATACATTCCTTCAAACTTCTGCTGGAATAACTGCTAGAAAATCTATGCCATTTGAGATGAACAGAAAGCAAGTGTTTTATTCTTATTCAACAATTACAGTACTCTCGCATAATACTTACAAAGAATAAGTTAGGTTATTTAACTAAAGTGCAATCAATTTTATTCCTTATTTACATGAATGACGTATACCACAATGCTGTGTAGGCTGGTGAACTAGCGATGATGACTCAAAATGCATCTCTGCATTCAGGCATTCCTTACAAGAATATAACCATGCACTGGAGTCCTATCTTCCGCAGGTACATTTTGTTGTGCTATGCAATCTCTGTGGGTCCTAAATTCTAAAAACTTTTCCACTCCTAAATTCCAAAAATTTTGCTACTCGATATTTCTGTAAATTCCAAAATTTTGTACACCTGCCATAACTGCACTGGCTGTGGCCTCAGTTATCCAATGTTTTAGCAAAATCAAATATTGTAACGTTATTTTAGACGACTTTCTTAAACTGTAGATCGCAATCCCTATCTACAGCAGGGGGGTCGCAAAAAAATTTTAGTAGTTTTGGTATTTCTTAAACTTAATATAATAATTTTACAATTACCAAATATTTTTACACAGTGTATCTGAAAATAGATAAAGATAAGACAATACATAAAAAGAGAAAAACAAAAATTTTTCAACGCATTCTTTTTATAATATAAATGTTCATTTTACTTGCTTTGCACGTGATGCTGTCATTTCATCTGTTACTTAATTAAAATTTTCATATTGTTCTATGTCTTAAAATGAGAAATTAAAGATAATGATCTAAAACTGCAATATTATCTTACAGTACAAGTGAAAAAATTGATAGTTTCACTCACGCGTGTTGGATTTTCGCAATGCTTATGGGGTGCCACAAAATTTTCAAGTCAAAAGTCATTAATTCGGACACCCATAATCCGGACCTCAAAGCTAAAAACTTTCTGCGCATGCGCCGCGTTGACACATGCGAAAGGCGTTTACGCGTGCGCGTAAGACCTTTACGATTGCGCATATGCGTGTGCGCAAGCGCAGAATACGTTTTCGCGTGCGCGTTTTATGTATAACGGACGGTATAAGCTAAAATTATCTAATTATCTATTTCAGTTAATGTTGATGATTGCGTTGTTCCTTAATCTTCGAATTGGATCCGGCTTATTATTTTTTGCAGACTGCAAGAACAATTTTATAAAAGTAAACTTGAACTTTCGATTATGTCAAATAGAATTTCCGATGCTGGAGCTCCCAAAGGATCTACAAAACAAAAGTATGTTTCGATGTCTATCAAATAAAAAGTGGAATTGGTGCAAAAAATGGATAAAGATATGAAGAAGGTGACAGAGAGGTTAGTGAAAACGAAAAAATTTCGATTGACAAGTTAGTCGGTATTCTTGGCACAGCAATTACAGGACTTAAACAGCGGAACTTTGTAACTGAACAAGAAATTATGTCTGTTTATAGAATTAAAGAGAAAGTATTATCACATAAAACGAAGCAACTTAAACAATTTACATTGAAAGAAATGTTTAATAAAGGAAACAAATAAATATTAAGCTTTTTTTTTTTTTTTTTTTTTGTAAATTTTGATACTCTTTAGATCGTTATTGTTCTTTATTTCATAAATTACGGTTTCATATTTTTAATTTTAGAATTTCTGCATGCCATCTTACGAGATTTAAACTGATGATCTATAATCCGGAATCGCCGAAGTCCCGGCGAGTTCGGATTAACGACTTTTGACTGTAAATATTTTGGGGTCGTGGAAAAATCTATGATAAAAAAGGATCACGACTGAAAAAAAGTTTAAGAAGCCCTGTTTTAGACTAATCAGTTTCCTGATGCCAACCCATTTTTTGCCTGTTTTGTTTCTGTGGGAATATTCTATATTTTTACTGTTTCAGCTGAATGGCAGGTATTTAATTATGGCAAAGCACACGAGGGCTATCTGCCTAGAGAAAGGGATTCCTTCGTGGAGGATTTTCTAAGTGAACTGGCTCGTATACACGTTACACATGGGGAAAACGACCATGCAGCCAGCCCGTCGCGGGATTCGAACCTCGGACCGAACTACCAGTGTTCAGTGACTTTACCGCTCGGCCGCTGGTGGGCCCCCATTTCAGCTGAATGGAAAAACACGCTAACATGTTTCAAATGCCTATTAGGGGAAGAGGATCAAATGCCCCACATTATTATTATCTCTATTTATCTCCTGTTTCAATTCCGAGTTGAATTATGTTTTTTTGATAGAATTTTTCCATATTACATATTTCAGTTCAACAAAAAATCAACTTTTAAAATATTGAAAAGCATGTACTAAAATATTTCAAAATGAAAATGTGGGATAAATAAATATATAAATTACTTTTTTCTAGGAGTGTAGGAGTTCTTATATATATAAAGAAATTTAGAACCAACTTTTCACAAAGACTAAAAAATTGAAGTTCCAATGATCTTCATTAAATCCTATAAATGTAGAATACGAATACTTTAAAATGTAAAAACTAACACGTTGCCTGCCGCGCGCATTTTATGTGATTTGCCCATGACGCCAACTTGAAATTTTTATTATGCGATATATATTATGTTGAAATATTATCGGCAGAACATAATGTTATATATAATCGTGCTTAATGCATTTTTCATGCTGGGGGACCGACGACCCCCAAACATCTATATACCATTTTTGCGATTTATAATTTAAATTTTTACGATTTATTATTCTTCAAATCATTATAGTAACGATGGTACTATTTAAAAATTTATCAGTATCGATATTTATTCTAATTATGTATTTTACTATTGGTCGCATTGCCCGTGGCACCCACAGTGCTGTAGCCAAGTTGTGCCGGTCACCGGTGACCCCCACGGCAGTCAACATGTTAAAATAAACCATCACAAGAAAAACCAAAAAATAGTATAAAAGAACAAGAAAGGCGAGGAATCCAACCAACTTCAACATAATATCGTCAAGAGGAGGTATGTCAAATTTAATTACATTTCCCCTTCTAAAACAAAATCCTTGCTTTTCTGTATCCAGAATCAGTTGATGAACCATTTCAATATATTTTTTATCTAATAGTTCACCCGAAAATTCTAGTCCTAATTTGGCTTTGAAATACCCTGTGACACAAGCCAGTTTTGTTTATCTATGCTACTTTCGCTTTTCGCCTCTACAAACATCTCATCTCTCACCAGTTAGCTTTGGAATTCGGTGACGAGTTCATGGCAGTGCGAGTAAAAATTAGTGAGTTTGGCTCATATTTTGCACTGCATGGAAATTATTTTCATTACACACAATTCTCAAAAGTATCAGATTCTTTGGCGCCGAAACAAATAGAGAAGTAGGATATTGAAACTGAGCTGACACTTAATAAAATGTTTGAGAAAGTTTCTGTATTAATGAACTGTCTTACTGTACTATCGGAAGAATTTGTTGCAGTAGTTTATGATAATGTGTGTACAGCCCCAATTATGGCGGACAAAGTTATTTTGGAGTTTGTTCAAAGCTAAAAAAATATCATTGGTGCAGATTCTGATGACGAAAATAAAATGAATAATGCAGTTCCTGTTCCCACATCATTCGAAATGAGGAACATCATAAAAAGTATGGACAGTTATTTAGACACATATTTCCAATGGTGAAATCAATAACCAAATGTTTGACATTGAACAATTTGATGCTAAAAAAGACAATGCAAAGAAAAATATCAGATTATTTTCCCAAAACTCAATAAATGTTTTTCAAAAAACTTGAAAATTTTGTATTAAATTTCATTAAGTTCTTATGGATGTTTTTGTTTCATCGATTTTTGTTAAATGCTTGCATATATACATATCTATGTAAATAAAATGTACTCTAGTAAGCTTAATTTTGTTAAATATGTTTTTTTTTTAATATTCTTTAACACAAAAAAATATTTCAGTCCCCTCAGTTTTGTGTTAAATGATTTTCACTGTATATCTATTGCACATAAATCCCTTTTTTACATAAAATATAAATGTATGCATAAAATAACTAAATAAATTGTAAAGGAAGTTTAATTAGCAACTATGAAATCTTAAAAAAGTAGTATACAATTTATAATGGCAAACATTAAAATAGATGAAAGTAAAATTTAAATTATAGAATGTACTTTATAAAATTAATAAAAAGTGGTTAAAAATATATATTTTAATTACTTAAAACATGGAAGTTATTTGGCAGAGATTGTTGGATATAAAATTACTACTTAAAATTTTCAGATTACTGTTGCTCATATTTAAAGTCTCAATTTGCAGTCTTAATCCACATAACAACCATTGTAAAAATCACCCGTTATCATAATCCAAAGATCAGCAGCATACATTTTTTTCAAAATCGTGCATAATATTAAATATTGGCTTTTGATTGTCAAGTTGATGCAAATAAGATGAACTGTTTTTATGATTTTAGACTAGTAGTTCATTCTTCCATTCACTTATTACAGTATTTCATTTTTTATATGCTCGACTATCCAAAATTTCAAGAGCTTTCCGGATATTTTTTTAGTTGAGTTTTTACTGTACAATCATTTCAGTATTTACATCGTCAAAATTGCACAGACACATACTTGAAGTGAATTTACTTTTACAGCTAAACACATGAACTGGAAAACGAAAAAGTACTTATTCCGAGATTGTATTTCTTTTTTGTTCATGAAAATCAAAGTTCATTGCACAAACATGCAATCACACTGCACATGGAAATTCTTAACACATTTAGTAATTCTGATAATTGATTACACATTTAGTAAATAAATCAGAAAATATTTTAATGTATAACAAATGAATAAAGTAGTTAAGCTTTTATAAAACAGAGCATAATACTGCAGTTACAAAGATATTTAATGTTATAAAAGTTAGGTAATTTAGTAAATTTCAGTTTTTCACCAAAGCAATGAAATATTTTGATAATTATGAAGTTCCTTGTATATCTTTATAAATGAACTTTATTGCTGTTTTAAGCAATTAAACAACTGTCCAAATTATCTTAATACTTTTGAAATATATACACTAAAAGAAACATTTATTAATCTATTTGTCAACCCTGATTTTGGCATAAAAGTCTGCAGAATGCTTCGTAGTTGTTAAGCACACAGAGGCACTGCAATTCTTTCTTATTCCTTGATCTGAAGTTTTCTGCAAGTGTTTTTTTTTTTTTTTAATTAAAATATCTGTGTTAGCACACATACAATTTTTGTATAGCGACTTCAGATGTGGATAATTTTCTCGAACACTATCGTTTGTTTTACTGGCGTCGCTGAATTTTGCGATGAATGCACCACATTTATTGCCGAGTATCACCTTCCAGATTTTTCATACTGTTAATGTATACATCAGCAGTGAATTATTCTCCTCTTTTCCTCAAATACCCTACGGCGATAAACAATAACCATTCACTAAAGATATTGAGTAAATTTCCACTCATAATAATTTAAATTGCGAAAATCTCACAATTAGCACCTAAACACACTATTCAGAACTACAATTCTTTCGAAAGCGCGTCGTAGTATTCAAAAGTGGGGTACGCCGTTTTGCCAGGTGAAACTAGTCGATATTTCCGTGACGTCAAAAATTCGAAAAGTGGGGTTTGGAAATACGCTGCTCGGTTAAGAGCGTTTAATACCTCTTTCTCATGTCGATTTTTAATAACAGATGGCGCTACGAACGTTGAGCGAGACTCAAATCTGTAAGACTACCTACAGCCTGGTTACTATGGCAACGAAGCTTCCCTTCCACTGTACTCGTTTGGCGGGAAAGTGAGTAAACCATAAAACACTTAAACACATCCCCTCAGTTGAACAAAAGACCTGCTGTCATTTCTTCCGTCTGGGACTCAGACTGCAGGGTATGTTTTGAACAGGAATAGAACGTTTTCACTTTTGTGTTGAATGAAAGATATCTGTGAGATACGTGCAGCAGTCGCTATTTCTTTTCGCAAAATTTGTTCATCACGCTTTTCAGTGTTGCGTAAAGTTTCATAATTTGCCGTTATTCTGCGGAAGAAAACAGTTTTTAAAAATACTAGATTTTTAAGCATTTCGGTAATTTCATCGCGACATAAAAATTATATATAAATGATTTTATACTTGATGATATGTGTATACATATATAGCATGCACATAATATTCCATTTACTCATCCATCCGTAATATTTCATAAATTACCATCCATAATATTCCATAAATATGTGTTAGCACTTTCCAGAGCTTTATATATATTTTTTACTTGTATTATAAAATCGTATAACACTCCTAACTATTATTTTTTACTTCAAAAGTGGATAAATCATTATGAAATTTTTCTAGTACACGGAGAAATGGTCTATGTATCCATACACATAAACGTAGCAAAAGATACTATTCTTGATTGAATATCTTTGGCAGCAATATCAAGATGCAACGAAAATTCGAAATCAATTAATAACATGCATTTTATTACAAAAACACTAGCAGGACGTATTATTTGCACAAAAAACTTAGTGTGGAAATAATTTGCGGCACATTATCTGAGATCCGCTTTGAATAAAAACTACATAAAGTTTTATATTGAACAATCAGTTTCAAGATTTCACTTGACACTGAAATGCATAAAATCAAATTGCGTTTCTATGTTTCAGGTTTATAAAATACAGCTGATAATTGAAGGGGTAATGTACAAGTTATTATACATGATAAGGGGGAAGAAATTCCTAAATTACAAAATTGAATATTATATTTTAGTAAAGTAAAATGATACATATTATAGATACATCCTAAAAAACGATAATATTTATATATATGTATTGTATATCGTATATATATATTATATATTTATATGTATATGTACTCTTTTCCGGATGCAACTGTAATTACGTACTGAGCTGGTTTATCATCTTCCTGTAGCGATGCATTTGGATTTGCTGTGTATGAATTTGTTTCATTGAACAGGAACAAATATGAAACAGAATATTGAAAATTGAATTTGTTTTGAGCATTAGTAATTTATATATGTTAGATTGACTAAAAAGAGTATATTCATGCATAACGTATAAATAAGCGAAGTGAATACTTTTTGGCAATCACCTTTCCAGGATGATCATTTTTGAAAATAACCAGTACTGTTGATAACATAAACACCGGTACGATCTATCTGCCTAAGGGAAAGGATGCCTTCGTGGAAGACTTTCTAAGGGGAATTGACTCCTATACACGTTACACAGGGTAAAACCACAAAGCACAGCCAGTCGGACCGAGCTACTGGTGTTCAGCTACTTTACTGCTTCGTGCCTCATTTCAAAGCGGATTCGCTTTATATGAAACAGAGCAATGTGCTGTTACCGTATTTAGCAGCCTGCCTTTTTCCTTGACCTACCATAAAAAAATAAAATAGCAAAATTATAACAGCGTTTCTAAAAAGATGCTTTGCTATATTCTCATTAAATCTTTATCATTCTGCGCTACTAAAAACGAAGTACGATTATTTCAAATTCAAAATTTTATAACATTACTTTACAGAAAGTGATCTCATGTCTTCTAAAAATGAAATCCCACATCTGTTTCTATCCAAGCGCTTACTTTCTAGACAAAGTAATTTCAGTGTAACGTACGTTCAGTTTTATCTAACTTTGTACGAGAAAAAAAAAAAAAAAAAAAAAAACTATGTACATAACAAGCAAAGATATTTACAGCACATAAATTTACTCAATTATATTGGATTACCAGAGGAGAAAAAAATAATCCGATGAGATAATTCTCTGAAAATTCATAAACGCTAAATTAAGAATAAATTTTATAAAATGTTTGCTAATGAATACATGTATTTGCATAGTAAGTTTCCTTTTTTTAAAATTTTTCCATCTTTATCACGTTTATCGGAGTGTCGTATTTAACTTCACAATTATGCTCCGAAATTTCATTGCTGTAGATTGGATGATTACCAATATATAATCCTTCTAGTAACCAGGGCCAGTATTAGAGGTTTTTGCTGCTCAATACAATATCTGTGGCTCTTACTTCTGCCATGCGCCGCCAGTGGCTGAGAGAATTAAGTGGTTAAGAATATTGATTACTGGAAATTAGACCTAGTTTCGGTTCGATCCCAGGCGAACCAGCTGGCTGCATGGTTTGTTTTCCTGTTGTGCAATATGAATACGAGCCAGTTTCCTTCAGCAATTAGGCTCACCCACGCCCGAGCGGTTAAATCGCTGAACACTGGTAGTTCCGACCTGGGTTCGAATCAAGGCGAACGGGCTGACTACATGGGCGTTTTCATAATCTTCCCCGTGTGTAACGTGTATGGGGAGCTTTGCTATAAACTAAACTAAGCCTTCAGAAACTTCCTCCACGAAGGCATCTGCTATCTGCCACCTCGTGGCTTTGCTATATTCAAAGAGCCTAACCCAATTCTATCACTCAGTTTCTCTCTAAATTCTAGCGGGCGAGCGCTAAAGTCGTCTATTACTGGTAGTTCAACCTCGGCACATTATCTGAGTTCAGCTTTGAATGAAAACAACAGAAAGTGTTATAATGAACGATTAGTTTAAAAATTTCACTTGATACTGAAATGCATAAAATCAAATTGCGTCTCTACATATCAGATTTATAAAGTACAGCTGATAATTGTAGGAATATCAGGTTCATAAAGTACAGTTGATAAATACATGAGAAGTGGGAAGGAATTCATAAATTACAGAATTTAATGGTTGTAACGAAAATTTTAAGCACGAACGTTCTTCATAAAGTTATGAAAAAAAAAGCAGTCAGTACCTTTAGTGCGGTTAGTAATCACTACCAAAAATCTATGCTTTTCTGCCAATGTTTTGGTAGTTTTTCAAAACCTTCGGTCCGGAAACTTGGTGGCCCGAGTCCAAACACAGGTCAACCTCATTTCGGACGTCTTGTGCAGAAGTGAAGATAGGACCAGCAAGATGTAGCTGCAAGTGTGAAAAAAAGGTAGAAGTCCGAACGTGCGATGTCGGAGTTATATGGTGGGTGTGGTGAAAGATCCCTTTCGAGTCCGTACAGAGGCCAGCCGGTGAATGCAGACACGTATGGTATTATCTTGATGGAACGTTACCTTTCTGCGCCGGAACTCAATTCGACTCTTTTCCTTGATAGCAGCGTCAACATGCACTAGCATCTCGTTGTATCCTTTACTGTCAAGGGTTTTACCTTTTTCCATATACTATTTGTGATTAATACCACGGTAATCCCACCAAATACAAAAGAATGATCTTTTTGTTGGTCAAATTACACTTTACGATGCTGCCGACGGACTCACGGGCGCAGATCAACTAAATTTTTGGCCTATGGTGTTGAAATAAATTTATTTTTCAACACAAGTGACTATCTTGTCCAGAACTTTAACTTTGCGTTGATATTCGAGAAGAATAGTACAGGCTCGAACACGTCTGACCTTATCTGCTTGAGTCAGCTCATGCCGCGCACAGCTGACGTTTATGTGATGCATAGTGCGACTAATGGAGAGATTCATTTTTATGGATCTCATCACGGCAATCTCACCAGATCCAAAGCATGATCTTTTCGTTAGTCAAATTACGCTTTGCGACGCTGCCGACAGGCTCACCGGGCGCAGACCAGCTCTCTTTTCGACCTGTATTGTTTGTGTAAACTTGTCTAACTTTGAACGAAAAAAAAAACTATGTATATAACACGCAAAGATATTACAGAACATAAATTTACTCAATTTTATTGGATTACCAGAGGAGGAAAAAATACTCAGATAACTCTCTTAGAATTCTTGAACGCTAAATTAAGAATAAATTTTATAAAATGTTTACTAATAAATATAAATATTTTAAATAATAAATTTTTCCATCTCTACATATACCACGTTTATCGGAGTGTCGCATTTGACTTTACAATTAAGCTCCGCAATTTCCTTGTTGTAGATTGGATGATTACCAATATACTTACAATCCTACTAGTAACCAGGGCCACTATTAGGGATTTTTGCTACTCACTACATTATCTGTGGCTCCTACCCACACGCCATCAGTGGCCGAGTGGTTAAGACTACTGAATACTGGAAGTTCGAACTGGTTTGGGTTCTATGCCAGACGAATCAGCTGGTTGCATTGTTTGTTTTCACCGAGTGTAACATGAATACAAGCCAGTTCCCTTCAGCAATTAGGCCCTCCCGCGGTAGAGGAATTAAATCGCTGAACACTGGTAGTTCCGACTTCGATTCGAATCAAGGCTAACGGGCCGGCTGCATGGACGTTTTCATAATTTTCTCCATGTGTAACGTGTATGGGGAGCCAATTTCTCTAAGAAAGTTCAACATGAAGACATCCTACTGTGCTTTGCCATAATAACCTAATCTAAGCCTTCAGAAAATTCCTCCACAAAGGCCTGCCGTCTTAAGAAGGTAACCCTCGTGGCTTTGCTACATTCAAAGAGCCTAACGCAATTCTAACAATTAGTTCCTCCCTAAATTCTAGCAAGCGAACCGCCGAACACTGGTAGTTCATCCGGAGTTCAAGCCTCGATGAACGAGTTGGATGCATGACCGATTTTGGTGTTTTCCAAATTCACCTGCTTTGGCGTAATCAAACTCTATAATTCTAAACAAACCGGCCTTCGGTTCGGCTCCAACGGCTCTAGCACCACGTTCCAAATTATAATTACAGTTCAACAAATAAATGTCTGGCGTATACATTCGAATAATCTAAGTAAAAAAAGGGGGGGGCTTTTTAATTTCTTCCACAACCTAGCATGCATGCACATAAAGCGAATAAAGAAAAACTTATGGAGTGCAATAGGCTTCTAATCCATAACATATTTAGTTAGTGATCGCCATCATTGGGAGCTATAAACATGCTATATTGACGGGAAGGAGAAAATTTTACTTCCTGAGTGAGCTAATTCAGAACTAGTGTTATTTCATCTGTCATCTCAAATTTAGGATGCCAAGTTACGTGACTAACAAAAACCTAGTATTTATATGAAGCTTGATAAAAATCAAAGTTTTGAAGACGGTATATGTGATCACGTTCGGTTGATTACCATTATGATCAGCAAATAACAACAGCAATTTACTGATGTCTTTCTTCTTTATATTCAGATGTAGTTTTCAGAGCAACTAGAGAAAATTTATTAATTACTTTTATTATTTTTGATACTTTATACGTACGGAAACACATACTTGTAGGAAGAGAGATCTAAATATCATATTCGAACAAATAAAAATAAATCGTGACGTGAAGACCCTAGAGATACGGCTTCTGATTGCTTTTCAAATTTTTACCATATTAGTAACGATATAATCGAATAATCTTTCAAAGATTATTGTTTACCGATTTTAGGTAACAACTAGAAAACATTTTTTCGAGCTTATCCTCAAACAAGTTTGCTATTGGTAATAAATACTGCTGTATCATGAATCAGGTACGGCGCTATGCATTTTGCTGACTTTGTACGCAATAAATTCTGTTGTCAAGTGCCCTTCCCCCAAAATTCTATTGTTTGATGCTTCGCTGAATTTTACAATTTTGCTGTACCTAAATTCTGCCGTACCGGCAGTGATCATGATTTCAAATCGCCACTCCCCGAGATTTACTGTGTTATCTGGAAAACAGCTCACAAGTTGCAAGAATAGCTATAAAACTGGTTCCACAGCTTTTAGCAACGGCCTCCCGTTGTGCGTTTGGAAACTCAGCTTTTGAAAGAAAAGGAAGGGGAATAATTTCTTCCTGACTACAGTATAGATCAGGTCCGTGACTTTGAGCTACTGCAAAATGTTCTGAAGTACACTTTTTTCTGTTTCGGCAACATTCATCTTGAGAATTCAACACCTGTTCATTAGCCCTTAGTAATTGACAAAAATGCTTTTAGAAAGTAGTGGGTTCATTGATACTAACAAAATGGTTGGTATCAATGAACCCACTACTTTCTAAAAGCATTTCAAAAATGGTTGGTATCAATGAACTGGAGATACGTTAGTTTCAGTTGTTGAGTTCAAATGAACCTTTCAAATACTAAAAAAGTTCTTTTGCATAATCGAAAGGATTTCATCTGAGAATAATTTTTCTACTTAAAAATGAGTTTTGCAGTACTTTTTAAATACTACTTGTATTTTTATTTTCGAAAATTTTCATAAATATTGTAATTAATTATTTCCAATTTTAATAACTCGCAGAAAAAACACAATTTTCAAGAAATTTTTTTATTATGGTTATTCAAACTTATACTAATATACAGCATCTTTTATATTCCTTATACATTTGACACTGCATGCTTCAACCTGCATGTAAGTTTCTCTTCCTTAGTAACTCCTTACCCAGAGACGTCTCAATGAAAAGCCAAATCATGCACAAAATTTACACCTGAAAAAAAAAAAAAATATGATAAAATATTTTTAACACCATATACTCGACAACAGAGTACATCACATACCCCCCCCCAAAAAAAAAGAAATTGCAAGAAATACAAATTTCTAACAGAAAAATGCATTTTCAAACAGCTGAAATTGTTTCACAAATTAATAATGCAGATAGCAAATGTAACATATGGCACTATTGCCACTCAGTGCAATCTCTGCATATCCTAAATTCTGCTGGCTGATGTCTTCCAGTTCTGAACATTTTTTTGCCTCTAAATTCTGCTGCTCAGTGCCCTCTGCTAAATTATAAAATTCTGCTATGCACTATTCTCTAAATTCTAAAAATTTTGACTACCACTGGTTGCACAGGCTCTGATCAAAGCAAAGAGGCGAGATCCTACCTGCTATTGATAAACTGCCTTATAAATACCACAGATCTAAATAAATGTCAGTTTTAAATAAATTAACAATAATAATACACTGGATTATCAGTATATTACTACAAGAAGATGAGTCATCTTCACAACTGCTGCTTCCATGCTCGCAGTGTCATTTGCTCGTGCAATATCAGTCAGTACTTTGTGTGCCGGAGGTTTCACATGAAGAGCCTCTACACCTGAGTATAAAATGTTCGTGTTCCAGTAAACACTGAATTCAGAGGGGAAAGAATAACTCTTTCATGGTGGATACCTCAGTTACCAAATGGCTTTCTAAGGCTCTATTCAAGCCGTTGTATAAATGTCATAATTCCCAACTAACAACGCTTCGTAGTCAGACCTTGCTATGTCACAAAAACTAGTTTGGGCATTAAGCTTGAAGTTTTCAACTTTGTGTCGACTTGATATAAGAGTCGGCCAATCAGAGCATATACATGAAACCTATTGACAGAGAAAGCTGTAGACACATACATGCATGCACAAATTTAGCTTCTCTAATTGGCTATGGCTTAGACCCTCTCTCGCAGGTGTGAATGGAACTCCCACATTTTATGCCTTATGATTATGTGTCTATGACATTTATACCATCATCTGAACGGTGCCTTACGATGGCATACTAAGAAGATGCAATGTCTTGTGGGGATAAGCAATTTATACTCCTAAGCCTAAAAGAATACTTGGAAAAAAAGTCACATGACTTAAATTTATTTTCTAATTGCTCTAACTTGAGGCACATTACGAGAGGAAAGCAAAGGTAGTAATCAGAATTATTTAAAAAATTTTATCCTTATATTTTTCTTAAAAATTCTGTAAAATGATAAAATTTTTGGCTTTCCTCAAATAAATATATATGGAAAAAATAATAGCCACATAATCACAGATTTCATTTTGTTATATTTTATTAACAAAATTTAAATTATTAAAAATCTCTTTCATGAAGGGAAAATAAAACATCATGAAAACTATGAAAAAGAAGCAATATTTAAAAAAGATAGTAGGCTTATTGATGAGGCTCCCATCAAAAGAATCGAACCCCAAAATATTTTCATTTGCTTCAGTGTCCCGTCTGAAAATTTCACTGATTGCAATGAATATATTTAAAAAAAAATCTTTTATTTTCAAGTTCTTTCATGCAAAACGTCCAAATTTGGTACAAATCAAATTCATCCCCCCTCTTTTTGATAGCTACAATATTATACTTAACAGTTTTAATAGCTATCAGTATGTAAACAACATAATGTAACACCATAAAAGAAAAACATAAATGATGACATTTTAATTTTGGCATAGAGAAATACATATTTACCTCAAAAGAGAGCTTGTATTTCTACCTTCTACGTCAGAGTCAATAACTGAAATACCCAGATCAGAACTGAGAAGAAAAGAACCATAATTAGTTTAATTAAGATACAATAACATGCCGACCAAGTATTAATTTAGAAGTCAAGCAACAAAAATCAGCATCATATTTTGAAATATTCACTATTTGAAAATATAACGCTGATTTTGGTTGCTTGACTTCTAAATTAATACATAATTAATTAACCGTAATTAAGTAACTATAAGAGTTTCAATATCATGCACAGATAATATCTATTTTAGAAATAAACCAACTTACCTCAAGAAAGCCTGGTTTGTCTTAGGAACATTAGCTGTAACTTCTGGCGTAGAAAAGTCAAATTTTTCACTTCCAGACCTAAGAATGAAAGAAATAAACTGCTATAACATAATTAAAAAAAACATGAATAAATAAATAACACATAACAAATTTAAGCATTAAGCTATGTATGACTACCACCCATCTCAGACAGTGCGACAGATATTGCTGTATACTGTTTCGCCATACCTTGTGTAGCTATTATATCATGCTGTATAACCACAGTTTAGAAAAATTACAAAATGTGTTATTTATATCTATCTAAAATGGTACATTACTACATGATTTGTAAGAATAAATTAGAGAGCTCTGTGAATGAAATTCCTTCCAATTAAAAAATGTAGGAATAAAGAAAATGCAGGAATTGCAAATGCAGAAATGAAAAAGGGATTATATTTTTTTGCACAGAATCCAGATGACATATTTTTCAACATTTTAGAAATTTCAATATTAATTTTAGAGGCCTAAAATATTAGGCCCCTAAAAGCAGAATATAGTTTTTAAATGTTCAGACAATCTTCCTATGAGAAGAATTCCTTTGAGAAGTACACATCTGAACGAAAATTAAAAAACATGCACAAGAACAGAGCTGAGGACTTCTGTTTGCAGAAAGTCTGTCACATAACATATGAAAAATTTCTTATTGGTAGATTTTTGATCAGACAGATATTTTATTGTTATACAGAGAAAGCATTCACTCCCTTTCTACTAGAGATAATTCAATTTGGACAATGGCAAAAAGGCTAGATATTTTCTAATTACCTGCATCCCAATATCAATTCAGTTCAGCTTTTGGTGGAATTTACCATTTGTGACATATTTTTCAAAAACTACACTTCACAACATGCATGCATGACAAATACACAGAACCATAAATAAACAAGCAATAATATATATTTATATATAAATTTTACTAAATGATCATAAAATGTTCCAACGCTAAAAGAAAGTTTTAACATCCAAGTAAATGCCATAATATAAAAAAGCAAGTTGAACAGCGAGCACATGAATGAAATGTGCATACACCTGTAAAAATATACCATAGGTAACTGACAAAGCATTTCGTAGCAAACATATGACTATAAAATTTCCAATAATACCATGTAATGATGGTGAATTCAATTTAGATCGCAAGAACATGCTCATACTTTTGAAAAGATTCAATTATTTCAGCAATTCCTTGTGAATTGGAATTTACCCTTTCAATATTTCCCAACAATTTAGTGTGAATGGAGGAATAAATTGTTATAAAAGAATTGAACAATTATTAGCATCCCCTCATACACACACACAAACACATACAAAAAAAAAAAAAAAAAAAAAAAAAAAAACCTTACTTTGTAAAAAAAATCATCCGGGCAATGATTCTCATTTGACACAGATGCAGTTGTATCAATAATTTCTGACCTTCAATAAAAAAAATACGCATATTTTACTTCGGAATTAACTTACTACGAAATCATAAACGCGAGGTAGTCGATATAAAGAATAAATTATTTCTCACCTTTCGAAAACATCCGCTTGTTCGGAATCTTCCACATCTCGGGAATTTAATTTCATATTTTTTTGAGCTCGACGTTTTCGCTGAATTCTGGAACTTTTATTAAAACCAGGATGTTTTTTCTGTCGTCCTTGATATTTTCGCATATTTTTTTGCTAACTGACCACAGTACAAATAAATGTAAACAAAACGAGTGCGGAATAGCAATGCAATAGGGTTGCCGTAAACGTCATTCCGCTGACAGCTGACACTGTTTAGTGAAAACAGTGTATAAAGGAATATATGAAACGCTTCTAAATATTATTTAGAAAAAAATATGATTTATAACTGATATCAAAATCAATTACTTCGTGAATTTTTGCAGAAATAAGATTACAAAGCTAAATTTTAACTCGTAGCGCCATCTATTGATGGCTTTCCAAACTACACATTAAAATTACGTATTTCAAACTAATTTTTTTAAAATATAATATTTAAGTAAATTTCATTCCAAACCTGATTCTAACATTGTGATTCGAAAACTGACCTATTGCTTTATATTTCTGCCAAATTTCACGCAACATAGTTTCTTAATTAGCGATTCTGCGTGTAAACAAATTTTTAGTATTGTAATGCTGCTGTAGTAGACCACCTTAATAAACAATCTGACTCTCTATGAATAAATAGTGGTAGTATAAAAGAGTTATGTTTTGAAAAAGTAATTAAGTGGTTAATCTTACTACAGCTCACAGATTGTTTAATCCTCTTTGTGTATGTTGTCCCGTCATCCTGATCCCTAAATTATTGCTTCAAGAAATGTAGAAGCATAAGATAAGATGGAACGAAGAAGTTGATACCTGTGTAGCCAATCAGCAAGAGGCGCAATTGTTACGTCCCAACTTCTGTCTCGCCTCACAGCCTCTTTTGGGCCGGCACCGTTGGAGTGAAAAGATCGCTACTCAATGCTCCCGGTACGAGTCTCATTCGTATGTGTAAAATAAAATATATTTTATATTGAATGCTGTTTCATTCAATTATGGAGTCAGATCAACTACTATACCAAATTCAATAGCAACTACCCTTCAATGGTGACTTTGGAACGAAAACTCCTTTACAGTAACGGATACTTCTTGTTTTGAGTCTTCCTGCTGGCGCTTGTTTCACCTGAAAAATGGCCGAAACCGAAACTTTTGCTGTGGTGATTCATATAATTAATTGATTATAATTTAATTGATAATTATTAGCAAATTAATTAATTAATTATAATTTAACTGATAATTATTATTTATTGAAATAATTAAAGATTGAAGTAATTAACTAATTAAAATTAAATAAAATGTAGAGATAAATTGAAATTTAATACGCGATTTTTAATATAATTTTATTGTTAAAATAATATTTCCGAGATAAAATTTCTCCTGAAATTGTTATTTAACTACATAAAAGAAGTGCCGCAGCCTTCTTATTCAGGGCTCTGTTTGTTGAACTGCGGTGCTTAACCACCAGGGTGCCTGGGCGCCATAGCCCTATCCCTCATCGAATAACATGATAAAAGTTTCGAATTATGAGAAATATAACTGAATGTGCTAAATAATTAAATGAGCAAGAGTTTAAATTCATAATTGCTAATAGTTAAATACAAATTTTTTTTCCTTAAGTACCTAATTACTAATCCATACATAATTAACTATTTTTAACAACTATTTCACAGAAGAATACATGTACACACAAGAGAAACAAAATACGAAGTGCGACGCCTTAGTGCCACTAGTAAAAACAAAAAGCAAGGAAAAAGAACAATATACAATAAAGAATCTGAGCAACAATTTGCATAACACATATACAAAATTACATATTACTAACATTTAGGATCGCCCTTGGGCGTTTACTGAAATTGGGGTCCCTAGTATCATAACAATAGTTAACAACCACAGCATTGTCCAGAAGTTCCTGTTTATCAAAAATTGCCCTAGATAGGCGGCAATAAAAATCACAAAGATCCTCTATTCTTAACTCTTTACGAATTTGGCTATTCCGAATGTACCAGGAGGCATTACATATCATACGCAATACCCCGTTTTGGGCAGCTTGTAACTGCCTTCTCAAACTTTTGCACGAGTATGCCCAGACGGGGCATGCATAACTAAGAATTGGACGCAACATGGTTTTGTAAATGAGCAACTTATTATCAATAGATAGAACACTGTTTCGAGCAATTAAGGGGAAGAGTGAAGCTTTACTAGCTCGAAACTTCCTGAGAATATGTGTAACGTGTGGGTTCCATGTAAGAGATTTACTGAGGATCACTCCAAGATAAGGGACCTGCTTGACCCAGGGAATGTCCACACCATACATTTGCAGGTTGTCTTATCGACATTCACTTTGACTTTCCATTTGGTCAGCCAAGTCTCTAGCGAATGGATGTGGTGTTGTAGCTGTTGTATTGCTGAACTAACAAATGCACTTTGCGTTAGGATCGCTGTGTCGTCTGCATACATGGCTAGTGTTGTGTTGTGTGTAGTGGGGATGTCGTTTACGTAAATATTGAATAGGGTAGGGCCCAGAAGGGATCCCTGTGGAACACCAGCCCGTATAGGCCGGTTTGTGGATAATGAACCAGAAACATGAACGACAAAGTGTCTACCGGTTAGGTAGGATTTAATTATGTTTGTGATGTAGCCTGGGAGTCCCAGGTTGTGTAATTTGTATATGAGGGCATCCAGCCATACTCTATCGAAGGCTTTGGCGACATCTAAGAAAAGTCCACCAGTGACACGATGTTGTTGCATCCCACTGCTTATTAACTCAACAACTCTGTAGAGTTGATGCGTTGTCGAGTGCTTACGCCTGAACCCAAACTGATAGGGTATGAGGATCTTCTGCTCATCCAGGAAGATGTTTAGTCTATGTAGAATAACTGCTTCCACGATTTTGCTAATTGAGCTTAGCAAACTGATTGGTCGGTAACTCTCAGGAGCAGTCGCAGGCTTGTTGGGCTTAAGCAGAGGGACAATCTTGGCAGTTTTCCAACAAGTTGGGAAGTACTGCCATCGTAGTATGATATTCACTAACTTGGTGAAGTAGAGTATTATCTTGACAGGGAAGTGCTTGATCATCTCTTTTGTGACCCCGTCTACTCCAGGGCTCTTCCTTTTCGCAATTCGCATGATATAGAGACAGACCTCCGATGGCATGGCTGAGATAATGTTGTCTGTGCATGGCTGTGTTGTAAATTTGGAGTGGAAGTCAGCAATAAGCTGCTCAGTGTCTGAGTCTGAAATGTTGTTAATGCAGAACTGAGATTCCAGATGCTGAGCTAAAAGTTCTGCTTTCTCAGTTCTGGTGTAATGGATCCGTTGAGGGCCGCGAAGGGGCGGAATGGCGTTATAGCATTCTTTGTACCTCTTCACTGCTTTCCATAAGGAGTTATCCTCTGCAGAAAGAGATCTGAGGTAGTTAGTCCAGCGATCTTGTGAGAGTTTATTTGTAAGAAACTTGACCGCTTCGCACAGGCGATTGAAGTTCCTTTTATCATCACGGTGTCTGGTACGTTGATACGCTCGTCTTGCAGCATTTCTCTCTTTAATCAATAATCTGAGCTCTTGAGGCTTGTGTTTCATACCAGGTTTAACTTCAACTTGTGCTTTCGCATAAGCATTTTGTATATTTTCAGTGAGGTCCTTGACCAAACTATCAATGTCACTCCCCTTGTGTATCGTGGGTAAAGTGTACTGGGTGTTGGAGAGGGCTTTGGCAAAGACCTGCCAGTCTGTACGAAAGGCCCTGGTGTCTGATGTAGTATATCTGCTGAGGTCCAGAATAATCCTAACAGGATTGTGATCACTTGAAAGTTCGTCCAGTACGTAAATATCCAGTGGACAACTGGTGTTCCGCAACAGGAAAAAATCAATAATTGCGGTGGACCCAGCAGCATACCGTGTTGGGGTACTTGGAACTGCCAATTTAAACCGTGCCGACGCGGCCAAGGAATAAATCAGTCTGCCTGTTGCATTAGAAGCGTAGCAGTTCCATGCGCGGTGTCTTGCGTTCAAGTCTCCACCAATAATAACATGTGTACCAAGTGTGAGTAGAATTTCAAGGTCTGCCCGAACGACAGCCACAGGTCTCATGGGAGGAATGTAGGTGGAGACAAAAGTGTATGGAGTGTTAGTGTCTGTTGTGATGCAGATAGCTGTGGCCTCTACGGCTGAGAGCTGTGGAATGTTCACGTGATAATGGGGAATGCAGCGTTTGACAAGAAGTGCAGTGCCACCTCCACGTGGGCGAGGAGCGGTAGTACTTCTGTGCGACTTGTAGGTATAGTAATTTGCCACACACAGTGGTATTTTAGGGTCAAGCTTGTGTTCTTGTAGGAAAAATAAGTCGGGACTGTGCTCACTTGCAAAATCCCGCAATTCATTAATCTTACGGAACAAACCATTTGCGTTCCAAGTAATAATACTTAAGTACCTATTGTTTACACTATACATAATTATTCAACATTGGAAAAAACACTGTCAAAAACATTAAATAATATAAACAACTTATCGATTGAATGCTCCGCAGCCCGCAATTCAGGCATGGCTGTCGAGATTTTTTGAAAAACATTCATAACTGTGGTGCCTTTAAAAACATCACACACCTCTTTGATTATTTTGAGAAAGTCCATAAGCATACCCGAACCAACAGTAGCACTAGCAGCACCACCACTGCTGACAGTCTGTTTATGCATATCAACATTAAAATTATTAACAGTATTTACAGATCTTTGAACGTCACCCTTGGCTACACTAGCATAACTGCGCCCGGAGGCAACAGCAGAATAACTCAAATTTGCATTAGAAGTACTAGGCATTTTAGCACCATTATTTACATTTTCTGAGTTTGCACTCTTATTCACAGTTTTATTTCCGACTGTGCGTCGGCGGAATTTCGGACATCCGCGATAATTGTCGGTGTGTCCTTCTTGCAGGCAATTACAACAAATAGGAGAGTCTAATTTTTTAACATTACATTTATCAGTACGATGTGCACCCGCACATTTCACACATCTTGGTTGTAGTTTGCAATTTTCACTACTGTGGTGGAAGTGTTGGCAGTTGTGACACTGCACAACATTTCCACGCACTTTATAAAGATGTATTTCAACAAAGAAACATAGTAGTTTTTTAACATCATAAATAGATTGCACCCCTGGTACATTCTCTAAATGAACCTGAAACAAAGGCATAGGAGCCTTAGATTTGGTTCTGTGCATTTGGGTAACTTTTCGAGGTTTATACTTTAAATTAACCAGCTCCTCAAAAATGTCATCTGAGGGGCAATCGATAGGTAAACCTCTTGTAACTATTTTGATGGGCCTATCCATCTTTCTGGTAATTAAATAATGATCTACACTTTTTTCATCCAAATATTTTGTTATCTGACGGTGATCATTTTCCGTTTTCGGAAAATCTTTAAAAACTCGCCAGTAACTTTAGCTGCAAAGTCTAAATTAGTTTCAGCCCTCAATTTTTTAGAGAAATCCGAAAATTTAATTGGAGGCTTCACCATTATCGGTTTCACCTTCGGTTGTTGCATTTCAATAACCTCATTCTCTTCACTAACTTCCATATCATTATTAGTGGCAGTATTATCTGCATTAGCATTTTCACCTAGCTTATCAAATTTATTGCTAACATTAATTTCTGCATTAGCTTTGACTAATTTAGCAGGCCGAGCCGTATTACGCGGCTGTGTAAAGCCTTCTGAATCCTGAATTTCGCTCACACATCTTTTTTCTTTTTTCGAAGGCCGTTTAAGCAAAATTTTTGTTTTTTCTCCGCTAGGAGTTTGTGCAATTGCACCAGATTTATCACTAACATTTTTTACACTTGATATAGTATCATTACAGTTAACAGAAGTAACAGTAGATATAACCTGCATCTTAGGGACATGCTTAACAACATTCACATTCAACTTATCACAAAATAAATTTACAATACTAGGATTATGGGCACTAAAAACTTCGCACTTACCCTGAAATAACAAAGCCAGTCTTTTGGCTATTCCACTCCTTTTTTGGTGTATATCCAGACGTTTTTGCTTATCCTCCTCACTGGATAATGTATTGAGATCATCTTCCGTTAACTGCTCATCTACATTCAGAAGCAGAACTTGCTGAAGCGCGAGTTGATAATCCTCCGCATCGTAACAATCCTTGTTTAATAGCTGACTCCAACATTTTCCTAACACCTTGTCTGCATACGCACATATCTCCTCGGGTAAACCAGAGAGATTTTCTTTACTAACGTTCACAACCTCGGGCGGAGGAAGCGGCGGGTAATCCTTCGGATCCATTGCTCCAGGGCTCCGGTGCGTTCCGGCCCAAATTAAGTTCTGATCGTAGGGGGGGGGGGGAGTTCTTTTACCATTACAAAAGTTAAATATACTTAAAGTATAGCTGATGAAAATTCCAGGGCAAAACAGAATGAGGATATGAGTGGGTGGAAACAAACAAACAACAACAACAAAAAAAAAAATGAGGGTAATCTTGGTGAGAGAGAACGTTCTCTTTGACCGCGACTCTCTGTTGATATAATTATAGCCATCAAGCAGATGGGTGTCAGGGGTAAATGAGTCTTGAATCGGACTCCTAAATGTAAAGTTGCTGGTTACCCTTCCCCCCCATTAGTGAATACTGTGGGAAGACGATGTATAGGACGTGCTTGAGCAGTTTATCTTAGTATTTCCCTCTCATTGTACTCGCTGTCACTTACCACACATTTAAGAACACAAATTTTCCTTCCTACGAGGATAACTAACTGTAAGCATCGATAACAATACACTAGATACAATGGCATGGCGAGAAATTTAGGCGTTCATAAACAAACTCCCCCAAATTTATTGCTTTTCTTAAAGGAAAGGTTTCCGCATGCGAGTGAGGGAACTTTACTTGAACGTGTCACGTTCTCATGAGTTCGTATTTCTAGGGAAATAGAGTATTGCAAAGTCTGCTTATTGTTAAACTAAAACGTTAAGAATTCTAAATTTTGTTCCCTTTAAATTGTGATTCAGTTTTATAAAAAGAAGTACCGGAGCTCATCTTATTTAGGGCTCCGGTGCGCTTTTGCTAAAATTGTAATTTATCTTAAAAATTGAGAAGCACCGGAGCCGGGTTCCGGCGCAATTTAAGCACTGCCCATATGATGATCAAAAGTTATAGAAAGATGTTCGGAATCCAAGACTCAAGAGATTCGTCGGCTGCTAGCAGGCGAAAGCCTCGGAGATAGTAAACCTAGCGAACTTCTCCGCAAGATGAAACGTCGCGCAGAGAATCACAACATAGACGATTCACTTTTATTTGAACTCTTAAATCAAGCGATGCCTGTTCCTGTTCAAACAATTTTAGCTTCTATCTCTCCTATTACTTTGGATAAAGCTGCGAAGGTAGCTGATCGAATTTTAGCTATCAACAACACCAATATATCCGTCATCATCTCTAATAACGAATCTTCTTTGGTGAATGCCAACTGTTCTTCTTCAGCTCAACTTCGTGAAGAAATCAAAGCTCTTTGAAAAGAAGTGTCCAAGCTTCATCGTTCCAGGAGTTCATATCGTACCAATTTTGCTGGCCGCAAGCGTGACAAAAATTTGTGCTGGTATCATCGGAAATTCAAGGATAGTGCAAAATAATGTGTTTCTCCGTGTTCCTACAAGGGAAACTTGAAAACGGAAGCGTAGAGGCGACCGACTCTTCCCATCCTCATACATCGCATTGCCTTTTCATTAGTGACCAATCAACAAGTAGGTGTTTTCTAACAGATTCGGGGAGTGATGCCAGTTTAATTTTTGCAAATAAATATGAACTGAAGGCACCAGTACTTCAAACTTTTCGTGCTGCTAATGGTTCGTTCATTAATGTGTATGGCACCAAAACAATAAATGTTAATTTTGGTTTAACACGCAATTTTACTTTCTCTGTTTACATTTGCAATATTACATGCTCAATCATAGGTGCAGATTTTTTATATTACTTTAACTTATCTCCTGATTTAAGTTAACAAGCGTCTAATTGATTTAACAACAAATTTTAAAGTACTTGCCAAATTAAATACTTGTAATATTTTTTCTGTAAAATCTTCTTGTGTTGATAATGTAGAGATTGACCTCGTCTTTGTAACTGATAATAATTACTTGCAAATTATTCTCTTGCTGGTGAACTATTAACAACCCTTTCTATTGCTGAGTTAGGGTTAACAACCTTCGCTCTAGCTACCGCCTGCCTTACGGAAATCGGCGTAAAATGCCGGTACTTGAGTTGTTTGTGCGCATGCGTGAACGTAGGTGGTGTGAATAGCCTTTTAGCTATTCGTACCATCGGCGCGATTAGCCATTGCGATAAATGCATTCCTCGCCAATTACGACATTTGGATTTTATCTCCCAGTTTACTATTCATTGAATATACTAAAGGCTCTGATAACATTGTCGATGCAGTTTCCCGATTTGAGAGAGATGATATTTCCTATACTGTGATCGATTTTCAAAACTTCGCTGCTGCACAATCAAGCGATGAAGAACTTCAACAACTCTTAGCATCAAATACATACTCTCTAAAATTAGAGAAATATTATTTTCCTCTCGAAGATATTCATCTGTATTGTGACATGTGACGAAAACATCCCCGTCCTTTTGTTCCTCAGTCTATGAGATTAACAGTTTTCAAAACTTTACATTTTTTCTCTCAAGGCATCCCAGCCTCCATCGATTTAATCGCTAAACGTTTTGTATGGCCAGGCATGAGAAAAGAAATAAAATCTTTTGTGCGGAGCTGTGATCAGTGTCAACGAGCTAAAATCGCCAAACACACCAAATCTCCTATCGGCACATTTGCTGAACCCGATGCTCGTTTTGCACACATACATATAGATTTTATAGGCCCTCTACCTCCATCTGACGGGAAACAGTTTTGCATGACTATCATAGATAGCCGGAAGTTATTTCAACAACAGATATGACTGCGGAAATAGCTGCTCGTGCTTTAGTACATGGCTGGATATCAAGATTTGGATGTCCAGTTACAATTACATCTGACCAAGGTAAAAATTTTGAATCTAATCTTTTTAAAGAACTTACTCGCACACTGGGGTGCAACAGGATTCGAACCTCTGCATACCACCCCCAGTCAAATGGAATTATCGAACGCTTCCATTGGTATCTCAAGCGCAAAGTGCCGCACAATGGACTGAAACTCTTCCACTTGTCCTCTTAGGCATGTAATCAGCTAAGGATGATGTCAAAGCAACTTCTGCTCAGCTTGTATATGGCAAAACATTAAGATTACCTTCTGATCTAGTAACGAGTGATGCCATAAACAAGACCTTAAATTGTGAATATGTAAATAGTTTACTTCAAATAATATCTTTAAATCCTATTTCTACTTTCCTACACGGTAGTCCTAAAATTTTCACGAACCCCTCATTAAAAACTTGTTCTAATATATTTTTAATATCTGATAAAATTAATCCTCCATTGACACCACCTTATACTCTGTGTGTGTGTATTTGAACCTCGGATTCAAAAGACTGGAGCAGCTCGTAGAATCAAAGTACTACCTAAGAGACTCTAATTATGAACTATTTATAAGTTTTTTTTTTTGGTAAGTTAAATTTTTAGGATAAAAAGTTAACGTAGGTGGGAGGATGTCAAGTCGAACCTTTATATAATATTACCTTTGTTTTAATGTAATTTAGAAAATTACATATGGCATTAGTGAAATTTTTTTATATTTGCGTTTTGAGCTTGTTCCTTTTACGAGAAATGAAGAAAAATGGTTTCGAGTTGCATTTCATGTGTATTTATTTGATAATGAGAATTATTTTACGTGATTTATATTTTTGAGTGTTGTTTTGAGATGTTGAAACTACAGTTGTCACTTATTAGATTTGTAAACTGTTTCTCTTGTAACGAGATGTTTCATTGAATAACACTCATTTCTATTACTAATTCTTCTGATGCTCGAAGGCAAAACGAAACAATTCATCTGATGAAACATTCACTATTGAAGGTTTCGGAGTATTTCTGACTACTCAGATATATCAACACAAAATTGGCGCTCGAGCCTTAGTCTCTAACTTTACTTGCTTCCGGCAACAGTGAAAGCACTTGACCTTTCCATTTCTGAGCAAAAATAAGGAATCGCTGTCTAGTATGCCTCAAAGGCAGCTGTACAGGCAATCCCGGATGGAAGCTCCCTGATCACCAGCAGGATCCACTTTCGCCCAAACCAGCTTGAAAAGTTAAATAAGGTCTGCATTCTTCAATGGTTGCCAGTGCATATGAACAACACAGGTACGAGAATACAGATAAACCGGCAAAAGAGGCTCGAAATCTCAACAATAATAATTACGTATGTGTCACCCACCCTCTCGGATGTAAATGCCATGACCAAATACAGATGGAAGGAACTTTCAATTCCAGTTTAGAATCAGCTCCATAACATTAATGGAGAACGACTTGTAACTAAGACCAGTCAGACTTAGAACTGGCCATCACAGAGAATTGACCGAAAGGGTAGGAAAACTTGCAGGAACTATGATAACCACCTGGATACACAGCTGACAACTGCACACATTTTTGATTATCCAACCATTCTTCCTGAATTTAAAAAAAATGGGGTCTTGTTTAAGAGACCGAACCTCTATGATGATGACAGTTTGCAGACTGCCAACTTCACCATTTGATTAGGCTTTATCACAGACACGGCAACAATCTATTAATAACAATTAGAATTCTTCACATTCTAGTTAAGTTTTGCATCTCACTTCCATAGTTTTTCAGATTATTTTGATATTATTCACGCCATAATGGTTAGTCACATACGAAAGAGGTTTCTTTCTTTAAAAAAATATTTTTAAGCATTTTTGCTTTCAATAGAAGCCTATGTATAGTTTCATTTTCACTTTTAATTTGGAATCACCTTGTAAAAAAGCTCAGCTTCATTTATATTAAGCATCTTTCCTCTGCAGGGACAGTAGAACTTTTTTCTGTCTCTTAGCATCGGATATTAAAATAATCATATTTCCCAACAATTTTCCCTGAAATTATGTTCTTAAAGGGTGAAATGTATTTTTGTTATTAAAAGGGGAAACGTTCACCTGTTTCTTAATCTTGTTATTAAAGGGAGAAATGTTATCATAAATCATAATACGACGTTTAGCTTTAAGAGCGCTTCTGACGCATGCGCCCTTCGTGTTTATCCGTGAGCATGGATCTTATAAAAATAGACTAACCCAAACGGGTTTTCTCCCTCGTCTGAGGTGTTGCCGGCTGTCACCTTGATCACATCCGGAGTAGGGACGACTTGTAGAAATTTAACATTGGTTGCCTATTGCAGCGTGTATAATTGTCAAGGAAAAGCTGGTGGTAGCGCCTCATTTCACAAATTAGAATTTCTACATATTTTTATTTTTGAAATTGAGATTGATTTTTAAAAATTTAGCATATTTATCAAGCATAATTAACGTTCCAAATAATTATAAAGCTATTTCATGATTTCAGGACTGGATATTTTTTCAGCTTTTCCTATTCTGTAAGGAAATTTGTAACTACTTCTTTTAGAAAATAATATTTTAAATCTGAGCTAACAAAAAATTTCAAACAAGGAATTTTCTCTTGCAATTTTTATGCTTTTTATTGGTGTAAATAAGTAAAAAATACTAAAACATTTAAAAACGAATTTTTGAAAGTTTTGTTTAAAATTCTAAATTGTGCTGCTTTTTTAAAATTATAGATGAGTATTATAGCACAATTTCTATAAAGGAATTTTATTTCAATTATATTTCATAATACATCATAGTGATAAACACTTTGACTCCTTAAAAATTTTTATACATTTAATTCTAATATTAAAATTGTATTTAACCATAATAATTAATTTTACTTGTATTTTATAGTGATTATTTTTTTTAAATTTATTTTAAGTTCTGCACAAGGTTTTTTTTTTTTTTAATTTACTGTTATTTTAATTTATTAGCCTAAAGGGACGGTAGCCTAGAAAGGCTGTTAGTTTCGAAGCGGCATTTTGCACTGCTTTACTATAAATGTCCGTGTCTCCTTGCAAATTGTTGTTGCCAAATATTATCGCCCTGTATTATATGTAAAGAAATTAAATAATGAAGAATCTGCATGAATACATATATGTTTCTCGCACTGTGACAAAAATGACAGTATTTAGAGCCATCAAATTTTGAATAATGTAATCCTCCACCCGAACATGGGCATCTGGACGGCTGAATTTCGAATTTGTTTTAATCTATTTCATATTTTGTAAAACTTTAACGAATTTTTGATTAACAAACTCAACGAGTTCAGAGAGAGCACTCTACAGAAAATAACAGTTTTATCTCCAGTGCGAAAATTCTAAAGATATGCTGTTTTCAAATGTATGTGGTTTACGGGTGAAGAACATGATATTCAATAAATATTGAAAACACACAAAATGTTAAAAAAGGTTCCTTTTGGGCGCAATATAAAATCTGAGTGCTTCTAGATTTTATTTTTCCCTTCATTACACTCAGAAAATTGTATGCTCCGAATTTTATAAATTACTAAATTAAATATTCCACTTTAATGTTAATAAGTTAATGATGATATAATCAAATAAATGATTGTTTTGTAATGTTATTATAGTTATGAAAATCACTGCCTGGAAATGGCCATTAAATTTTTTAAAAAAAGTTATCAGATCTTGTTTAATTTTACCTTATTTATTTCAAAGCATCACGTACTATCAATCTTATTTAATTTTACGTTATTTGTACCCAAAATTAAGTTCGTAAATTTTGTTCCTAGAGTTTTTACCGTTTTACCAAAGTAAAGATGTTTGTACAAGAATTACGCGTGAAAAAAATGCACGAAATGCAGTAAAAACTGCTTTAATAACATATATTAAATCCTATTTGGAAAAACTGTGGCTTTCATAATCTCATCACTATACAACGTATCACATTTAATAATTAAAAAGTTATGTGATAGAAACGCCATAGGTTTCAGTGTTAAAGTAAACCAGATCGTCCATACTCTTTCTTGCCGACATGTCGATGACACGCGCCACGCCCACTGGGTTGGTCTAGCTCTTATAGGGTCCATGTCCGTGAGTTGATGACGTAATTCTTTCTTACATATGTATGCCTGTATATGCCTTTTAACTTCTTCGCTTTCTCTGCTCAACGAAACTATGTTTAAGCTAATATCTCTCATTAAAAAATTCATTGATGTTTCCTAGAAATGTTCATTGATGTTACAATCTGTTTAGGTTCATTTTTTCCTTCATTATTTATTCTGTTTCTTAATCCTGTTATTAAAGGGAGGAAATATATTCTTCTTGAATTTTGAATTAATTCATCAGTCTTTAACCAGATATTAGCAAACTGCATTCAATCAATGATGAACTATGTTAATAATGCTTCTTCAATAAGATTTTATACTTAAACTTTTGCAACTTTTTTTCAAAATCAATTTTTTTTATATATAAGAAGAAATGATTGAATATGAATTTTTATGCATGGTACACATTGTAGATTTGAATAAATTGCATTTCCAGCAGATATTGGGTTGGGTATATCCATTCTGCATATTTTAAAATAATGCTTCTTCACTTTGGTGCAAAACATTTATGTTAAGGTAATATAGGGGAATTTTTGGCATAGGGCATTTTAATATATTGGTTAAGTTTTTTATATCAAATTTTCCTATGTTTGGAGGTTTACTATAAGCCAAAGACATAAATTATATATGTCTTTTTGCGCCTTTTCACATGACTAGTTAAGTATACAAAAAAAGTATAGATTATCTGTTAATGCAGCTGTCTATCAGGCAGAGCTAGTGGTTTTACGGGAGGCTCTGTATTGGCTCATTTCAAATATCACACAAGATCCTGCAGAGATCTATAGTGATTGTCAGAGTGCTATTATTTCAATTAGGTTTGGTTTGGTTTACTTAATTATGGCAAAGCACACTAGGGCTATCTGCCTAAGGAGAGGAATGCCTTCGTGGAGGATTTTCTAAAGCGAACTGGCTCGTATACACATTACACAAGGGGAAAACCATGAAAACGTCCATGCAGCCAGCCCGTTCGTGGGATTCGAACCAAACTACCAGTGTTCAGCGAATTTACTGCTTGGTTGCTGGTGGCTTATTTCAATTAGGACATTCATCCTAGTAATTATCTAATAAAGCAGATAAAGAACATGCTGATCTTTCTTGGTTCCTTTAGAGATGTTAAAACTCTTTTGGACGCACAGCAATATCGGTAATGAGATAGACGATAGACTGGCAAAGTCTGCTACTGAAAGTCAACTTATAGATTTTGATTTGAAAAGCTCTTTTGATTGCCTGAAATCCTTGCTGAAAAAAAGAAGGGGTCTTCTTGGCAGGCAAGGTGGAATGACTCTCATTCAAAAGGAAAGTTCACTTACAATTTAATTTTAATAGTAAGTGAAAGGTGTATGAGCGACAAGCATATCAATCAAGGCTTGGCTCATCATGGACATTTTCCATCTTATTATGGGGAAAGTTGGCGGCAATGAGAGCAATAAGATGTGATTTTTAAACGTAAACAGAATAGTAACATTTTACTTTCTCATTAATGAAACGCCGTTATTATATGTAAACAGAATAGTAAAATGAGATGATAAAATACTAGATGAGTAAAACAAAGTCCATCAGCTTTGCAAGTAAAAACATAGTCCTATCTGTGAAATAATAAAACAGTATAATGAATAATAAAACAATAAATTGTACAACACTTTCCTCGAACTCCAAAATTGTCAACCAAGCTGTTGTGTCTGCGCATGCGCCTTGAGCTCTTGGAGTTTTGTTATATGAGAGTGTGAGTTAAGAGTCTCTGAGAGAATTCGTGGCTTTGAGTGGTCATGAATAGTGTAAATTAATGAGAATAAAAGTGTCATATTAGTACAGTCCACTGTGAGTCTATTATAGTGTAAGTGCATGTAAACCTTAATGATAATATATTAAAGAGCTGGCAAAAATTGACTAAAATCGTGCAATATGGAAGTACTGGAGAACTAACTATTTGAGTGCAATGCAATGAAGAACTAAATGGCTCTTTGAAAAGGAAAATATCAAAGTTGGAACTATGATAATTTTAAAGACTGATAATGTTCCTGTATGTAACTGGCCTCTTGGCAGAATCGTAAAGATATTTCTAGGTAAAGACAATAAGGTTAGAGTAGTTTCAGTGAAAACGAAAAGCGGCCATTTTAAGAGATAAATTAATAAAGTTTGTGTTTTACCTTTGCCAAATTTAAAAAAAAAAAAAAAAAAAGATGTTTGTAATCAATTATTGTGTTTCTTTATAATAGCAGTTGATGTTATTATGTTGATGTTTACAATTACTTACCTGTATTTTGTATTGTGACACTGTAAAATTTTCATTGTAAGACTTACAATTTTGAACGATTACATTATGTCAAGGCGTGCGATATACTGCGTCCGGACATGCGCATTGAGCTCTTGGAGTTTTGTTTTATGAGAATGTGAGTTAAAAGTCTCTGGCAGAATTCGTGGCTTCGAGTGCCCATGAACGGTGTAAATTAATTAGAATAAAAGTGTCATATTAGTACAGTCCACTGTCAGTTTATTATAGTGTAAGTGCATGTGTACAACACAAGTAAATATATTCAAATTCACTAACAAGAGATGCATCATAAACTCACTAAAATATGAAATATACAAGTTACTATTGTCGTGGAATTCAACACACTAAACAACTTTTGTTCAAACATTCCACATCTTTCAATTGTCACATGCAAGAAACAAAACTAAATAATAATAATAATAACAATAAACTGACCCATAAAACATTAACTAAATAAAATTAAATAAAAACATTCATAAACTTCACGTCATCTGAAATCTAACATTCTCCCACCAACAACAGCTTAACCTCCTGCAAATATTAAACAGTAAAACTTTTAAAAACAAACACAGTATTTCAAAATTAAATTAAAAAGAAGAATCTTCAGGCTACACTAAACTCGCAACTAGCACCAAAATAAAGCTCTAGGTTTGCCATAGGAAATCATACAGCCGAAAAACACAACCAAATCAAAATCACGCCACACTAAATACTCTTGCCAAGTTTGGCACTCACTCTCATTATGAAAGATTAACCAGAAATGCTAATTTAGAGCACGCACTATTTAGTTGTACCACCATGAAAAATTTTGTACAAAGATTTATTATTAATATTGCTAAATTTAATACCTCAAGTGATTTATGTAAAAATGTAGTGTCTAAATTAAGACTGTCAAATTTCATAAAATATGTGTCTGTAAACAAAATGGAATTGTACATTGAATGAGTTCAGGATATTCTGTCTGTTTTATTTAAAACTAAAATGTTCATATTTATATTCTTATTTTTCTGTAAATGTAAGTAACATGTGTTTTATTTTATATTACAAAGTTTGTAATTAAGTGTTATTTGTTGGTATGGCTGGTAGATCTCACCAGTCTTTAGAGAAGTTTAAATCTGTAGTAGTTAATCTTTTTTGAGTTATTTTAAAGCAGTATGGTGTCTGTTCTACTGTTTGTAGGCCAGGATGCCTATTCTACAATGACTGGAAACATCTACAACTTGAGCGAACAATATTGACTAAAAAAAAACCGGTATGGACAGCCAACACAACTTATCGGAGAAAGCCATTCTGTGGTTCTCAGTTGGAGGGTGGGTGGGTCCACTTGGCTTTATGGAAAGGGGACAAGGCTTCAAGGCGGCCGAGTGGTAGAGTCGCTGAACGCAGGTAGTTCGGTCCGAGGTTCGAATTCCGCGAACAAGCTGGTCGCATCGGCGTTTTAGTTGCTTTCTTCATGTGTAACATGTATGCGAGGCAGTTTCCCTCAGAAAGTTCACCCTTAGAAACCACTTAGAAAATAGTTTTAAATCGTAATAAAATTACACACACAAAGAAAAAAAATTTGAAAGCTTTCAGATTTTATATTTACGCCCAAAGGGCAGTTTTTCTTTAACATTTTGCGTGTCACTTTATTTATTAAATATCATGTTCTTCGCACTTAAACCATAAAATTCAATTCAACAGCAATGCCATATAATTTAAAAGAAGCATATCTTTAGAATTTCCGATACACAGTCTCGCATGCTCGAGATGAAAATGTTTTTTTCCACTTTTTTTTCCAGTACAATGTTACCATTGCTTGTTTTGAAATTGTTAAATTTCTTAATCAAACACTCATAAATGCATTACAAAATATGAAATAGATAATAAAACAAATTTCCGGTTTAAAATTTGGGCCTCCAGATGCCAATATTAGGGTGAAGGATTACGTTATTCAAAATTTGATGGTTCTAGGTATCGTTGTTTTATCACAGTGCGAGAAACATTCATGAATTTATGCAGATTCTTCATTATTTAATTTCTTTAAATATAATACAGTGCGATAATATTTGGTGGCAACAATTTGAAAAGTGAAACGTCATTTATCGTAAAACGCCGCAAAATGGCAAAACGAAATTAATAGCCCTTCTGAGCTAAGACCCTTTGGGCTAAAAATTATTTTTAAAAGTATCACATTAGTAGTAGTATGACTAGTGAAAAAAAAGTAATAAATAGTTTTGTTATTACATTTTTTCACTTTTATTTTACATTAGGGTGAATTTCGAGTAATAATGAATGACATTCCTTATTGAGTTCACAATATTTTTCGTAAGGTATTTCACTGTTGTATTTTAAAATAAACTTAATTCTTGCCGTACATAAATCGAGTAGACGCTTCCCGGATATCTATATTTGTATTAATTGAAGAAGGATTATGTGCTAGATAAATACTTATTATCTTTTATATTTTTAAACTATATAATTACAATATATATCTATAATTTCAGGAAAAATATAACCTTTCTTTCAGTAGAAATTGCGTTCTTGTTTTCCGAATGTGGCTCTAAATACTCTCTCAGTTAATCGCAAATTAAAATAACTATAAATTTTGGCAATCTAAAATATGCAATGAAAACATCTTCTGGCAGAGCAAAAGCAACAACATATTTTCTAAAATTCGCCGCCGACTCAGAAATCTACGACACCGTATTCTTCGTTTAAACAGGAAAAACTTGGGGCGAAAACACATACAAAGCCATTGTCTCCTTAGAACGTCAACTGGACAAGCCTGATTGAGGACGGGGCAACACTTTTCCCCGCGCTTCCGATGACTTCTGTACTCAGAGAATATGGGATGTCAGGCAGACCTGTTTTTTCACTAGCAGCGACATCTGGCGTTGCACAAACCAAAATTCTCGAAGCATAGAATAGGCGTCCTGGATGGTTCCATTTGTAGCTCTACTAAGCCCTGTTAAACTCCTAACGGTGGTACAAGTAATTTTGATCAGTCATAAATTACACATACATATATATATATATATATATATTTATAAGAAAAGGGGAGGTAAAAACTAGCTAGAGCCGTAAAGAATATTTGAACTTCCTAATTCCTGATATTACATGTAAAACAAAGTCAAAACAAAAAAAATCGAAGTTAAAACAACAAATTGTATGTGAAAAAAACCTATTTATTATACAAAAAATTTTTTTTAGAAAACCTATACAACAAAATCAAAATTGGTGTATGAAAAAACCTTCATAATTTACATAATACTGAGAAACTGTACATATAAAAACATAGTTAATCTCATGGTCTCGCGTTTTTATGATTTACTACTTTCTACTTGTACTTCAAAACATCTTTCAAAATATAACTTACCAGTATGAATTCACTCTTTTAAAATAGTTCTACTTTAATTAAACTTAGGAGATAATATAATCAATTAATCAATATTGTTTAGGAAATATATATATATATATATATGAAATATGATGGAATGAATATTTTTTCATTTTATCTAGTGGCTGGTTATTATCTAGGCTTACTACAGTGAATTTTCATTAGAATATGCAATTACAACAAGTAACTTATAAAACGTTGTAACTAATTTAAACTAACATCAAAACATACAAATCAACCAAGGTATCTAAACACAAAAAGTACATATGATGTCTCATTTTCTATTCAATTGTTTTGCATACTAGTAAACGTATTACGTTTATTACAATTTTTGAAGGTTTTTTTTTTCAATAAGTTTCACAAAAAAATTGCACGGTTGTAGATCTTGCCTGTAAAATTTTCCTCTGCGATTTAATATGAAGTCAACCATATTTCAAATGCAGGCTGAATTCATGTAAACAAGCAGCATGCAACAAATATCAAATTTGCATAAAAGGTGCAGCAATATGCAGATGATTAGCATTCCAGCACATGCACATGAAACAGGCATGACACCATCTACAATGTGTATAAATGAAAAGATTGCACAGCGGGTTTCTCTTAGAAATCATCTTTGAGTATTGGTTGTTTCTGTAAAGTTTGAGTTGAGTTATCCTACCAACACATCTGAATTGAACCAGGGCAGAATTGTGGTCTATAAGGATTGCGGTTTATCATTCCATGACTGCTCGTGTACAGGGCAAGTGTCTGCACCACCAGTCCAGCATGACAACCATTATTGTAGCTTCCCTTGACACTGCAGCAGAGATAGACATGTCTACAGTGGTGCAATGAACAGAGAAAAAGGCATAGTGTTATCTTTTCAGATGAATTCTGATTCTGCATACAGCATCATGATGGACTTATTCATGAGCGAAGGCATTGAGGATAATGAGCATTACCAGATTGTATTCATCATTGCCATACAAGTTCAGCACTTGGTATGCTGATGTGGGGTGCCATTGGGTATATAACCCAATCACAGTAATGTGGACAGTCACCATTACATTTTTGATGTGCTAAGGCCCCTGTTGTGTGATACCTATGTGATGCAATCATTCAATAAGATTATGCATGACTGCCTGTTGCCCATGTTTTTCTGACCTTCCTCAATACAGAAGGTGTTTGACCGTGGCCTTAGCCAGCACGTTCTCCCTATCTTTCACCCATCGATTATGGCAAGAAACTGACATAACACTACTACAATTGATGAATTCTGGCACAGAGCTGAAACCATATGGAGTGAAGTACTCATATTTGTCATTCAAGTTCAGCCTGACTCGATGCCCAGGTGGATTACAGCCGCTGTTGCTACTATAGGTAGCAGCTCTGTGTACTGCGCTCTTCACATTACATTTCCTTAACCATCTGCAAATCTATTTATGTTTTCCTTCTATTACATTGTATTTATACAAAAAATAAGATTCTGCTATCTGCTTCCCTTCCTGGTATAGAAATATTAATGGCTTCTGTGTGTGTGTATATATATATATATATATATATATATATATAATTAAAGACATAAAGTAAGAAATTTAGAACTAATATTTCACAAAGACCAGAAATTGAAATTAATAAATAATACATTTCAAATAATTATATAAATGCAATAAAGAATTTTAAAATGTTAAAACCAAAACATTTCAAACAAGCAAAATCTCACTTAAAAAAAATTTATGAAATTTAATGAAAAAAGAATAAAAACATACGAGGAATTCAATCAACCTCAATGTCACTTCAGGGGGGAGGAACTTTAAAATTAATTGAAATCTCTCTTCTACAAAAATCCTTGCTTTTCTGTATCTAGAATTAACCGATAAACCATTTTAATGTATTTCAATTGTAAATAAAATAGTTCACCCAAAAATTCTGGCCCTTCCCCAAAGCAAGGAAAAAAAATTCTATTTAGAAAAATTAGAATAATCTTACAAAAAGATAATTATTTTTCTTTTTAAAAGAATTGAAAAAAAAATGAAAAAACATAATACTTCAGTGAAAATTTTTAAACCAAAATCTTTACCTTTAACACTAGAATTATGGTGGTCTTCGTATACCTAGAATTACCGTGGGTGTCATTTTGACCCCTTGATAAGATATCTGCATATTTCTCTATATGATATAATATATTTGTGAAAAAGAAATTAAAATAACGCAAATTATGACAACTACAGTTTATTTTAAAGAATATAGACTTTGAAGGTATGTAGTCAAATAATGAACAAGCATTTAAATATTTCCATCGTAAAATGTAATTTTTTTTTTTCATTTTCTACAGCTTACATTTCAGAAACGCAGAAAATGAAATGTATAAATATTTACGCAAATTTTTTCAAAAAAAAGTGGTTTTTAAACCAAATATTAAAGTATTTTAAAACAAACTTTTTGCTATAAAGAGTACGTAGAAATATTTTATTTACAGATAATATATTAGTCAGCGCAGCAACTAGCACACATGCTTATCTTTCTGATTTTTTGTGTACAATATCTGCATACATATTTATTACAGTTGTCGCAAATATTAGAAGTTTTGTTACCTTTGCACTTCCTTACTTGACATTTCTTCCTTTTTTTTGATTCTATTGAATCTTGTCCATCCACAAAGCCACTTGAAGAGAGAACAAATTTGTTTTTACTGGATATATATATTCTTCTCTTAGTTCTGTTAAATGCAATAGAAAATCCCTTCTGCTGATATTTTCTTTTGTAACTTCCTTATACAGAATCCATGCATTTATGCCTGCTAAGTCCAAAATATTGTAGAATACATGTATTGGCCAATGGCATGATGGTGCTTTCACGGAGTATTTTCTTGCCATTTGATCCAAAACATCTACCCTGAATTTCATAGAATTGTAAAACTGTATTACATCAGGAACCTTCTTTTCAATAGATTCAAATTCAACTGATGAATGGAGTGTACTTAACAAAATTACGTTTTTGTTCCTTTTACTTTGATATGATGTAAGTGTTATGTAGTCGTGTTTCATCACAACTGAAAAAAAAAGTTCGTTTCTTAAATTTTTGAAACTAGAGGGAATTTCTCTTTTTGCATGATTTACTGTTCCAACATGACTCAATCCTTTTGATTTTAGGGATTTTGCAAGTTTTACTGATGTAAAGAAACTGTCTGTAGTTATATTTTTGTAAGGATCAACTAAACGATTTATTACGTTCTCTCCTAAACTTTGATCACTTAGTCTCATTTTATCTTTTCCTAAATATGGAAATCCATTTAATAAGTATTTTGTCCTAACGTCTACTGCTAGCCAAAATTTCATTCCGAATTTATCGGGCTTGTTAGGCATATACTGCAAAAAAGGGCATCTTGTTTTTGTAGGGAATAACTGTTCATCAATCGTAATGTTTTCATTTGGTTTGTAGCAAAGCTTACAGTTTTCTATAATCCATACTTCGGATATTAGTGCTAATTTATCACACTGCAAACTTCGGTCCCCAAGTCTTAGACCACAAACTAAGAATTGGTAAGCCCTTGGCAGCTAATGCCCCCCTTACGTACAACAACGCTATGAATGCTTCCAGTTCTGCTAATAAAATAGTGAAAGAGTCATTATGAAGTTTACGCTTGGCTTCAGCATCAGTACACTCCTTTATGACGCATAAAATTTTCATTTATTATTAACTTCCATGCACTAAGAGCTTTACCAGAACCAATGTGACGTTTAGCATAGGATGTTGGTCCTTCCTTTTTCTCGCAAGATATTTTGCAAGGGTCGACCAGAAGTCTTTGGAGTATTTTCTACTTTTCATACAGTTCCATCACTAGCAATTTCTTTACAAGTGTTAGTCTGAATTACGCTGAATTTCATATTCCCTTTTGAGCGTTTACTAGTTCCCGCTTTGGCATTCTTAGGTATGGCAGAATTTGAACTCGTAGAAACAAATCCATTTGTACTTTCACTTGAGCTAGAAGATGATATTGCCTGATTACTCTGTATAATAAATTCAGAATCACAAGATGTTTCATCTCCATCTTTATCTGCAGAATTATTTTCGATTTCAGAACCGGAATCGACATCAGATAGTTCTTGCATCAGTTTCACGATTTCTTCATGCGTTAAGTCCTTTTCTACGTGCCATTAGTACATTACTATAATAAATTCATGTAAATAGAATAAAATTTTCCACTAAAACTTGCTATGAATAATAAACAAAATATCTACAAAAAATCTACAAAACGTTCAGCTCGAAATAATCTCTTTTCTCTGTTTTCTTTCCACAAAGAAAAGTATTGCACATACTATTTCAAATCATATGACTGGCAGATGTGAAACTACGCAAACTCACCATATTCTTTTCCTTTGTTTGTATTTTGTTTAGCAGGTGCAAATAAAAATAGTTTACAGAAGTAACAGTGTTCAGATAATACAATGGAATGTATTCACATTTCTTTTCTCTCAAAGGGGTCAAAATGACAGCTACCGTATTTCTAGGTATAATCATTTGTTAGGGCTAAAATAAAAATACAATTTTCTTGAAATCTTTACTATTTCATAAATCACAATGATTTAGGAAAAGTCGAGAAAAGATTAAGATATTTGCGAAAAAAAAGAAGAGCTGTCAGAGATAAAAGTCCGCTAGGTGTCAAAATGACCCCTTCTGTAATTCTAGTGTTAAACAGATAATACAAAGAATTAAGATGTACTTGGGGGAAAAAAAAAAAAAAAACATTTAGAACACACAAAAAGTAATTAAGAACTTCCATCACTCTCATTAGACTCTTCTAAACATGAGAGCAGAAACAGAAAAGTACTTACAGGTTTGCCCTCTTGGCTTCATTGGTGAAACTAATAAACCTTGGCTAGAAAGCAATCACTCAAAAGGCTAAAAATTTGTACATGAAATGTAATTTTGAAATCAAAAGGAAAACTTTTAAATGTTTCAAGGAAAAATTATTTTTATTTTTAGTCAAAGAAAACGATTGCATATTAATAGAACGAAATTTAAGTAAAAATCTTCCTCTTGTAGAACAAAAAGGGAATAAATAATACTATTTAGTGTAAAATTTTAAAATCAAAGAATTCTCTCTCTCTTTTTTTTTTTAGATTATTCAAAATAGAATTTATTTTGTTTTTCCCTTGCTTTGGGGAGGGGCCAGAATTTTCGAAGTGAACTATTTTATTTATAATTACAGAAAAGCAAGGATTTTTGTAAAAGAGAGATTTCAATTATGTTCCTCCCCCCCCTGATGAAGTGACATTGAGGTTGATTGAATTCTTCTTCTGTTTTTGTTCTTTTTTTTAATTAAATTTCATAAATTTTTTGAAGTGGGATTCTGCTTGTTTGAAATGTTTTGGTTTTAACATTTTAAAATTCTTTGTTGCATTTATATGATTATTTGAAATTCATTAATTATGAATTTCAATTTCTGGTCTTTGTGAAATATTAGTTCTAAATTTCTTACTTTATGTCTTTAATGATAATTTTTCTGCAGCTTAAAGCACAAAAATATAGGCATGTTTGTGTTTTGATTTCAAAAGAATTGTTTTGTAATTATGTATATACAGTCAAAAGTCGTTAATTCGGACACCCATAATTCGGAATGATCTATAATCCGGACATCAAAACTAAAAACTTTCTGCGCATGCGCCACGTTGACACATGCGCAAAGGCGTTCACGCGTGCGCGTAAGACCTTTCACGACTGCGCATATGAGTGTGCGCAAGTGCAGAATACGTTTTCGCGTGCGCATTTTATGTATAATGGACGTATAAGCTAAAATTATCTAATTCAGTTAATGTTGATGATTGCGTTGTTCCTTAATTTTCAAATTGCATCCGGCTTATTATTTTTTGCAGACTGTAAGAGCAATTTTATAAAAGTAAGCTTAAACTTTCGATTATATCAAATAGAATTTCCGATATATATTTGTTAATATGTAAAGGATCTAAAGCGAAAGTATGTTTTGAAATCCGAAATCTGTTTATCAATTTCACGCTGCTCGGCGGCGGGCGCCTAATGAATTGGAAGTTGATTTGTCAGCACTATCCTTATCTTCAGCGCAGATGTTTTTATTTTATTTGGCTTATAATTCCTTACCAAATGTAATATTTCATCTCGATATGCTCCGTCTTCGATATGATTTAAAACAAGTTCCTCGTCGTTATAATTCGCTTCCGATAGGGAAGAAAAGTGACAGAGGTTATTGAAAACAAAAAAATTTCGATTGACAAATTAGTCGGTGTTCTTGACACAGCAATTATAGGACTTGAACGGCGGAACTTTGTAACTGAACAAGAAATTATGTCTGTTTAATAGAATTAAAGAGAAAGTATTATCACATGAAACGAAGCAAAACTTAAACAACTTACATTGAAAGAAATGTTTAATAAAGTAAACAAATAAATATTAAGCTTTTTCTTTTTGCAAATTTTGATACCCTTTAGATCATAATTGTTCTTTATTTCATAAATTACGGTTTCATATTTTTAATTTTAGAATTTCTGCATGCCATCTTACGAGATTTAAACTGATGATCTATAATCCGGAATCGCCGAAGTCCCGACGAGTCCGGATTAACGACTTTTGACCGTATAAATATATATGTGTGTGTGTGTGTAATGAAAAAAAAATGAGTACTGATATAGGAACACTGATGGCAAAGCATGCAGATAGTATACTGAACAGGAAGAATTCTGAATGTGTAATGTGCTTATATGTTGAGTTTGTAATATCTAAGAAAGTTGGCTGTCGAGGCAGAGTAAATTTCATTTTTATATATATTGACATTTGTGACCATAATTCACGTGGTACTCTAATCATACCTATTTCCAGAACATTTATATTTTTGATACTGTTATGATAGGGAGGGAGCACAGCAAAATTGCATCCAAGCAGCATAGAGATACAAGCAAAGTGTGTATTTATCCAACATGGAAGATCACATAGAAGGTTTTAGTTCTCAAAATTTTGAGTTTAAGTTCCAAATTACCCACTCAGAAGCATTCTGCAGGCCATGAAAGATGGACTGATCTAGAAATGATGCAATCCACAGAAGTTATTATGATTTTAAGAACAGAGAGAGAAAAGGGGTTTACTATCAGTTTAAATTATAACTTTGATTTACATATTTTTTATTAATATATACATCCAGCATGTCCACAAAAGTGGCTTTTAATTTCACAACTGTTGTCTGTAGACATACAATACTAGTTACAAAAATATTTTAAATGATGCAAAAGTTCATGTTTTTATACTTTTGATTAAAAAAATTTAATTTTATATAAAATATGAAATCTACCTTTTTAAATGTTCCTCTAGTCCCAAATAATTTTATTATAAATTTCTCAACACAAATATGTATGAAAATTTTGTGTTCATTATAAAAAAATAAGATACAAAAAGGTTGACTCTTAATGAACAAAATTGACCAAAATATTTGATATTAAAATCGGGAATCATATTCAGGAATTGTACAAATATTGAAGAGCGAAATGTTTACACTTTTACATAACTAAAAAGAAAACATCCCATAGAAAAAGATAGTTAAGAAATTCTGTGACAAGCACTTTTATGCATCTTATGAAAAATACTGATAACAAGCTTTCATATTTATACCATGTTCGACTCTTTTTAAGTAATTATTGAATTTTGACTTCAGTGCATCTTTAATCTTGTTTGCACATTCTACTTTTCACATTTTTTTGTTACATTTCATTGGTACTTCTTGTGTTATTTGATATGTGAGAAAGGTGACCAAAATGATAAATTTTTAACACTTAGTATTTTATTTTTGTTTAAAATTTTACTGACCATTTTCACTATTTGAGATGTGTTTTCTTAAATAATTTTGTTTGATAAAAATATTCTTGCTAATATTCTTTGGCTGACTTTGGCCTCCAGCTAAAAGAATAACCATTTTTCATTTTTGAGTATTTCTGAGTTGCAGGTATAAGAGTCTTAAAATTTTATTTTCATGCTTTTACTTTGTTTCAAATTACAAATAATATAAAGAAGAAGAAGGAATTACTTAATTATATTTAATAATTAATTTATAAAATAAATTTCCCATCTGAAGATATCAAATCAAAATTACTTGATTTATATTGCATCTACATAGTTCAACAAAGTATCTAATGGTGATGGTGCTCTTCAGGATAATAATGATGATATATTTTCTCTCCCATAATAGTTAGAACTGCAGCTGCAAATCCCCACTTAATTTTCCTAGTAAAAAGTATTTCAAGCACTCTCCATTCATTTCTGCTTGATGGAGGATATCTCCAGACCTCGTTTCTGTAAAATAATAATAAAGGAAGAAAGAAAAAAGAATTGTAAGTACTACACTATATTAACATAAGAAAACATGAAATACACAGGCTATTCAGAAAGTAACTTAAGTTTTATAATTAAAAATAAATAAATAAATAAATAAACATTTTTTATAACTTAAATTTGAAAGGCACACTATTCAGCTATTTTTCTAGAGAGCCTTCATATAAATTAAGACACTTATCATAACAGTACACAAGCTTATTGATTCCATTGACATAGAATGTTACCGCTGGAGACTTCAACCATACAAGAATGTCTACATGCAGTGACTCGTCATTGTCGCAGCGCTGTATTGCAAGCCAGGTTTACATGTGTGGAAACTAGTGGGAATCACTAGGAGCACGGTCTGGACTGTGTGGTGGATGACCAAATAACTTTCATACGAAACCATCCAAGAGCCGTCGAGTTTGAATGGCTGTGTGGGGGCGTGCGTTGTCATGAATAAAAAAAACCTTGGAACTCAACTTTCCTCGATACTTGTTTTGTATGGCTCTTCTTAATTTCTTTTAATATTTCACAATATCTCTAACTATTTATTGTTTCACCATGAGAGAAAATGTTCTTCTGGTAGATTGAGGTAATCTACCAGAAGAACACCTTCCCTGTCCCAGAAAACAGTTGACATGGTCTTTCTTGATGACAATGTTTGCAAAACATTTCCTTAGTTTTCTGGGAGAATTTTTGTGATTCCGTTCCATAGACTGTTGTTTTGTCTTGCAAGTCACAAACTTTACCCAAGTCTCGCCTTTTGTTGCAACACAATCAAGAATTGATTCACCATGATCGTGGTATGCCTTGAGAAATGTCAAACCTGATGCTATGCACTGCTTTTTGTAGTCATCTGACAAGAGTTTTGGTATCCATCTGGCACAAAATTTGTGACAGCTTAGATCTTGTGTCACAACACCAAACAACCAAGTTTGTGAAATTTGAGGAAACTCTAGTGAGAGTTCCAAAATTGTGAAGCAACAGTTTTCACAAATCTTTTTGTCAATTTTCTCTACCAGTTCAGCTTGGCCAGCCACTTTGCGCTTCCTGGTAAACATTATTGCAGCCATTTTTAAACATGATGCACTGTTGTCTCAGTCTGGCTTGTTCTTTTTATTTGAAGCTATGTTTTAGTCACTTTATCCCTGGCTGTATTACTTAACCAGCATCAGAAGCAAAATTTTACATTGTGAATCTAATATATCATTTTTCTTTACTGAACAATATTCTAATAAATCTTAACAATAATTGCAAAAGCATGTTCATCCTATTCTAGCACAGACTTAAACTTATGATATTACCAATGTCAATTCTGAAGCAGTTAACTTCTTTCATGATTTCCAAATATATAAAATATTAATAACAAATTTTTAATAACTTAATTTTGCTCCCCATAAATCTATCTTTAATTACATTTTAAATTTCACAGTAATTGGCTCAATTTACTTACGCTGAAAAGAAAACACATCATAAGACAGTATCCTAACCCCATTAAACACTTGACATCATAGAAAAATTAGCAGCAATGAAATTTTACTTATGCAAAGGATAATGAACAAAACACAAAGTACAAGTAAAAATTTTGATGCTTTTTTTCATGAAATTATCTATTTTAAATCTGTTACATAAATATATATTATTTACATTTTCATTTTAATAATTTAGTACCCTTTGTGATGCCATTGCAGATAAATTTCTATGAGAAGCTGGCATGTATATATATGTTATGCATGGGAACACCACAGAAAGTCCATTTAGCTAACCTTTACCTTCAACAGAAACTGAATGACCTATTAGTATTTCTAACTTTAGCAATTCATAGACTTATTTTCAACTTCACCAAAAGTAAAAATTAAGTTAATAAACTCTAATAAAATATTACAATAAATAATTCATTATTAAACACATTTCCATGAGTTCTTCTTATCATTATTCATTTATTGGAATTCAAGGTGAAATGGAAGATAGATTATATCAATAAGTTTCTTGATTATATTTGCCTAGTTGAATCCAGCAAAGCATATGAAAGTTATCTTCCTATAGGAAAGAAGATCACTCATATTTATGCTACACAAGGGGAAAAACAAAACAAAACAAACAAACAAAAAAAAAAAAAAAAAAAACATGAAACTATCCAGCCGGTTTGGTGTCCTTTTAGCCACAAGGGAAAAATCCAGAATCCTTTTATCCAGAATTTTCTTCCACAGAAGGGGAAATTGAGGCAGGTTGCTATAAATAAACGCTCCCCACTTAGCCACTCCCCACCTAGCCAAGACCATACAACTTTGACCCCCTTATTCCAGCTTTAACTTTTTCTTAAGCCCGATGTCTTAAACTGGCTTAAATTTGCCGACCATTTGCCAAATTAGCATACTTATTAATAGCACTAACTTTCACAGAGCAGACTACTTAATGCTTTTTTTTTTTTTTTTTTTCTTTTTTTCAGTTTGATCATATTTTAAACGAACTTACTCAGTAGACAATACAATTTATTTTGATTTGATTGTGATTTGATTTGAACTAAGTACTGAAATAAACTTGAATTGGAAAGACTAAAAATGTTCTTAGTAATTCTGATTTAAAAAAAAATCCAGACAAATTAAGTTAAAACTAAAATGCAGAGATTTATAAATAACTACTTTACTAATTAGTTTATTCAGCTAGATTGATGTTTCTGTCTTCGACATACTATTTAAAAGAACGGTAAGACAACAGTAAAGTTTTCATATTTTATCCTTGGAAGACGGCACTTTCATTTTAACCCTTTGCGCTCGAGGCACTTTTCTGTCAGGTGAACCAGCAACTTGAGAGTAATCAGCCACTCCCGCTTATATCATGAGTTCCTTAGTGTTAACTTAAAATAATTTTAGACACAATAAAACACTTTAAACTCGTATATTTTAACATTATACATATTTTTTTAACTTAACGAAACATATGTATTAAACATTACATTCTAAAATTTTGCTTTGTATGATATTTTACAAAACAATCTCTAATATGCATCCTTGGCTTGTCGGGGCATATGTCACAGTAGTATACAGTTTGTCACCTTTGGGACGTTCTTTGGGAGCAAACCTTGCAATCTTTTCTTGCCCCATCAAAATAATATGCAGCTTCCGATTTAGTCGGATCGCTTCAGAAATGCTGTGTGAAGTAGAAGCTGTGCTGGGTTGTTTTGTCGAAAGTCTCCTCTCAGTTGATCCAGTAAAGTTTTCAAATATTGTAGGTTCTCTGCTTCTTTACTGATTTATAAAGAATGTATGAATTGATGGAGCAGATCTCCAACACCCCCCCCCCACAAAAAAAGTGTTCACCACCATTTTACGGATTTTCTTAAAAAACAATATGTCGAAGCCAGTTGGTCAGCTCGATCAACAACGCTCATAAATTTGATGTAATTTACAATAACATTGGCCTTTTTTATAACAACTTCAATACCGCCTCGTAGAGTTCTTCTTACAGGAGTTATTCCCGCATTATTCCAAGTGGTCAAAGCCGTCACAATCCTCTTGTCCTTCCACGCAAGAACCAAAATATTACCTTTACGATATGCACATGTGGTTCGATTCTCAAATTTTGGCTTTCGTATTTCACATGGCAGGTGCTTTCTATTTGTCATGATCGTCCTAGTTAAGTGGCACTTTTGTTTGCGTAATTCTTCCGCCAATACGTAACTCGTATAATAACGGTCCGTGAACATGTGGTGTCCCTGAACACCGGGAATTTTTATCCTGTATCATTTTGTATAGATGTAGCTGTATTCTGATTGATACCGGTAGATCGAGTCTTATCAAAGTCTCTGTTGTTAGAGATCCATAATACGACAGAAGAGCACAAATGAAGCCGGTATTTGAATCTGCGAGCATATAAACCCATTTTGTAGGTTTCATTGGATTGTACGCAATAAATGATATGCGGCCTTTGAATTTGATAGTCGACTCATCCACACAAATCTGCTCTCCGGGTACAAAATAATTCAAGAACCTTTCATTTATATACTCGAGGAAACCAGATACTAACTGCAAACGGGTTCTAGGGTTTGTGTTTTCTGAGGGTATTGTCTTGAGGTGAAGTCTCCAAAATATTTGACAAAATCGATCTCTCATAAACATGTCTGAGTAAAACGGAATATAACTAGTATCATTTTTCGACCAGTATTCTTGTATGTTTGCCAGTGGCATTGTCCCCATATTTATGATTGCCCCAATAAACGCCCAAAATTCGGTAACTGTTACATCGTACCATGATCGCCATATAGAACGGGATGATAAGTTCTTCCCTTCCACCTTCCTTGCAGGTTATTGTTAGTTTCCTGCACTATGTCAGTAACTAATTCCTCGGTGAAAAATAATTTGAAAAAAATCTATTGGTTCTTTTATGTGTGCAAATACGTGCGGTCCTACTTGTCTTTCACCGGATACAAATGGTATTTTTCTGGGGATTTCTTCGGATTCTGTGCACACTGTCCATTCAGGTTCAGTCTCTTCTGTACAATTACTTTGGCTCCAGATTCAGTATCGATTATTCGGTTTTTTCGTCTTCTTGCTCCTCTAACGTCGTCACTATCTTTATCACTTCCGTCTTCGTTCTCATGGGTATAATTTTGTTCATTATTGCCGAAAATTTAAACTCATCTTCACTAGAAGTAACTTTTTCGTCGTGTTCCATACTTATTGGGCTCAGTAACTTTGAAAGAAATACTGCGATCGGCAAGATGGTTGAGTTCGAACTGATGTCGAAGACAGAAGACTACCCGCGGTCGCAAGTATTTTTGAGATAAGACATTTAATCACATAAGCATTGCAAAGACAACCTTTATTTGAGATAAGACATCTTTATAGCTATTCAGACACCTCATAATATGATCTACAAAAGGCCAAGTAGATCTCTCAAGTGATATTCCTTAGGTCAAACACAAATAAACACATCGATTCGAATGGTGCCTCTCAGGCACCGCTCGAGTTATCGCATCACATGCAGTGGTGCCTGAGAGGCACCGCTCAAGTGCAAAGGGTTAATTTACAATTATTTAATTAAATTAAATTTCATAGCAGAAAATATAAAAGTTTCACTGATATGTGTTATGACTTCTAATTGTTATTTAAAAAGGAAATCAATCAACAAGCTTAACAACTAAGGCAAATGGCTGCATTCTGACCTTTTAGCTCAATCTCATATTTGTTATTCCAGCGTTAGGCACAGATATTGCAATCAGCATTAATGAATAGCTAAAGCTTTGACAGTGAAAAAAATTTAAAAAAAGATTTCTAAAACTAAACTTTGGAAGATTGATTCGAAAATTGGTACTTACGTATTAATGCAACCAGGCCAAAATTCGCATAAATCGCCAAATTTGGCGACCCTACTTACGGCAATCCTACGTGTTATACGTAGTTTTGTAAAAAGAATTTATTTGTAAAAAGAAAAAATAACACTGGGCGTGTACTACCACAGCAATGGGTTTTCGGCGGAATTTGCGGAGAAAAGAAAGAGACTTTTTTGGTTACTGTACCTAACAGAAGCGCCGTTACCCTCATGGAAAAAATTTGCGAAAATATCAAGGAAGGAAGCATCATTTATTCAGATTGCTGGAAAGGATACAATACAAGTGAGTTCGAAAATGCTGGATTTCTGCATGGAACTGTTAATCACAAATATAACTTTGTGGATCCCAACACGGGCGTTCACACACAACATGTAGAGCGCATGTGGGGCTCAGCCAAATGGCGCAACAAAAAACAGAGAGGAACAGCCCGTCATCATCTTGACTCATACCTTATCGAATTTATATGGCGCCAAGCTCAAGCTGTTAATGGCGAAGATGGTTTTCAATCAGTGCTAAAAGCAATAGCCAAAAGATTTCCGCCGAAAATATAACTCTGCAACTTATTCAAATTCGAAACCGGAAGGGTTTAATTGCTATTTTATATTTTAAAACAAAATAATATAAAAAACTGTATTAAAAATTATCTGTAATTAATAAATGTACATTTTCTTTCTATTCATACTTTTTTACTCAAACTTACAAATCGCGCCAACCTGGTTGCGATAATACGTAAGTAATGCAATTTATCTCGGGAAAAAGAAATTATATATAAAATGTAAGCATATGTATATATATATATATATTTTTACATTGCGCCAAAAATAAAAAAGGGGGGAAGTTCTATATCTCCTGTTCTACTGGCCTGATTGACGAAATTCAATTTGCATTTCTCATGTCTCGAAAGTACGAGGGCTATCCAGAAAGTAGATTACGTTTTGGAATAAAAAAATAAACAAAGTATAGGAAACAAATTTTATTATATACAGATGAAAGCCACACTCAAATACTACTTTTCTACATAGTCACCATACAAATTAAGGCATTTATCGTAGCGATGTACGAGCTTGGAAATTCCTTCGTCGAAAAATTCGGCCGCCTGCGCCTTCAACCACTTCGTTACCTCTTCTTGCAGCTGTGCGTCGTCATCAAAACGCATTGATTGCAATTTCGTTTCACAGTTCACATGTTTCACCCATGTTTCGTCACCAGTAACGATGCGATCGAGTAAAGAGTCACCATCCTTATGGTAAGCGTCCAAAAAGTTCAACGCTGCAGCCATTCGCTGATTTTTGTGGTCCTCTGTCAAGATTTTTGGAATCCATCTTGCACAAAACTTGTGGTAACCAAGCTTTTCGCTGATGATTTCGTGCAACAAACTTCGCGAAATTTGTGGAAAACTCAAAGAAAGTTCCGTTATTGTGAAATTTCGATTTTCACGGACTTTAAGCATCGACTTTTTCGAGAAGTTCGGCGGTCACTATGCTGGGTCTCCCACTTCGATCTTCGTCGTGAACATTGGTTCGGCCATTTTGAAATCTTATGACCCACTGACGCACTCCACCTTCAGTGATAATGTTGTCCCCATACACTTCACGAAGCTGCCGATAGATTTCTATCGGTTTACAGTTTTTTGCAGTCAGAAACCTTATTACTGAGCGCACCTCGCAGCTCGCGGGATTTTCAATTAACGCAGACATTTCAAACCGTCACAGTATCTGAACGGAGCACAGCACGAACCTCTCACTAGCACGGCTAGATGCAGACTGAGCTGCGCAACGCTCTGACCCCAAGATGGCCGCGCTAGCCCCGCCCCTAGCGGACACAGACGGAAACGTAATCTACTTCCTGGATGGCCCTCGTATATTATTACTTCGTATATTATTCGTTGCGGGGTGGTTGGCACTAAAAAAGGGGTTTTCAATTAAATTTCGCCAGTTCGTATCATTCCTTTGTAAATTCTCTAGTTTTCATTTCCAGTAATCAATCATTTCAGAAATAGATCAATTTCATTGCATTCCGGAAGCGAATCACATAACCTAATGCGTTGCATAAAATGAATTTCCTTACACTAATAAAGGATCCATAAATTGAGTTTCTTAAGATTTACGTACTTACGCTGTGCTATGATGATCTGAATTGATAATGGCTTTGATATAGCTCTCATCAACTCTGACTGGACAGCCACATCACTATATATATATACACTGGTTATCATAAATTAAGGAAAAAATCACAAAAATAGCAATAAAACCCTCAAAAATAAGCCAAACTGTGTAAAATTTGAATATGTTGCCAAGTAAGAGTAGCTGAGTAAAACTCCAATATGCAAATTAGTGGCGCTGCACTCAGAATATGTCATCTGCAAGGAGCATAAAAGTCCATGTTTGAGAGCAAGCCTACATATTTCACTCTGATAGTGACATCAGTAATCTGAGATAGCCAATTCGTAACAATGATCTACAGGCATCATTTGCCTGCAAAACTATGACAGAAAGCCATTGGGAGACTAGAAACAGGACAAAGTCAAACAGAAGTGGCCAGATGGCTAAATGTGAGTCCTTCTGTGGTTCATAGACTTTGGAGGCAATTTCAGATCACAGATTCGGTACCTAGGAGGTTCAGCCAAGGATGGCCAACTGCTTCAATGACTGATATTTGACATTATGTGAACTCAGGAATAGAACCGCTACTTCGACTCTTCTTAGATCCTCCCTTGCAGCAGCCACCGTAAGGTTGGTGTCAACGTCAACTGTGCGTAGAAGGCTTCACGAAGGTGGTCTGTATGCGAGGCAAACAACCATTTGCGTGCTGCTCAAGTCACGCCATAGGAAGGACATTGGGTGGACGCACAGACCTACATGTTTTTCCAAGGGAAACCATCAATGCTCATGTTTATAGAGATGACATCCTTGATGCTCATGTGTGTCCATATGCCTGGGCAATAGGTGATGCTTTCCTATTAAAGGATGACAATGCAAGACCACACAGGGCTTGCATCGTATATGATTTTCTTCGGACGGTTTCACAGCAAAACACTAAATACAGCCCATAGATTGCCCTCAGAGCTCAACACATTAAAGATAGACTTGACGATAACTCTCGTGATGCACTGACGATAAACTCACGATGCACTGCTACTCTGCATACTGTCAGGGTTTATATAGCTTTTGACCTGCCTTCGAGAACATTCTGAGGCAAACCGGTGAGAATTTGTTCTAGAATGTTTGTACTCCATCTATGGCATATCGCCAATTTTGTCATCAAATGGGTGATTTCATGCTAAATCTGGCAACTCTCCTTCCTTTGCAATATTCTCGCAACCATAAAGCCGCTTTGTGGGGAAGCTATCTTGCTGCGGGTGGGCATTTCATAACAATATTTAATATGCTATCCTCTTCAAAAGTACTTTTGGTACTCCTTTCTTATTATAGCCGATGTTTTTTTCAGCTTCAAGTTCATATTTATCTCTTACAAACACTGGCTGCCATGTTTTCACAATTGTTTTTAATATGGCATCAAAAATATTTCCTTCTGCCAAGGTACTTTCACCCCGCACCACACTGATTTTTATTCCACCACTTACAGAATGCAACAGTCTTTCAACATTTTGTGTACAAGCAGCTGTTGCTGGATCAACCAAATGAAAATTATGGGTCACAGTAAAATGCCTCCAACTTGTTCTTTCCAGATCTTTTATTTTATGAGCTTGTTAATAGTCTGAATAAATTGTGTATCTCTCTCATATATGGTCAACAATTTTCCCTATGAGTTGCCTCCCTATTTGTAATGCAAATAAGAATTCACCAGTTTCTCAGCATAACCTATCTAGGTATCTAGTATTGTGGAAGAATTTTCCAAGTAATATGTTTACTTGTCTTACATATTTTCAAAAGTATTCCAGTAAATAGCTATATTTTTGCAAAGGCTGAATTGCTTCTCTTACTACTTAACTGAAGCCAATTCTGCCCAGCAGTAAATAAATTGCTGTATTGTTATAAATTTCTGAAACCACTGAACAAGCTGTTAAAATATAAGCTTTTCCTTGAAAATTCTGCATTTCAAATGTTTCCACTGATATGTAATTTTATTTAATGGTCATTTATGAATAAACTGTGAAATAAAATGTGTCGTTCTTGAAAGAAAGATATAGTATTTTCTTGTCCTCTTGGTACAAGAAACATTTTAAATATTTTTTAAAAATTTGTTTTGAAAAGGGCAAATATGTTAACATGTGGAATACTCACAGCTCTCCTCATGACAACATAATTATGAGTGATTACAAATTATTAATATTTATACAAAAAAAAAAATACAATAGCACTTGGTTTACTCGGACATCTTTTTACATGCAAACTATAAACTATCATAATCAGGAATGCCAGCTATTTAAGGATGACTTGCATCAGTAATCTTGGTGCAGTTTAAAAACAGATCGAATAATAAGGAAGCAGTACAACTTGTTATTCATTAAAAGCACAAAGAGAATTTGGGTTACATGACAAAAGTGTGAGGGTTCTTCTGCAAAGAGCTTCGGTTGATCTTTGAATTATGGTAACTTAATGATTTTTTGGTGAAAATTTGGCGATCAACTCTGCTACAGCAACCCTCTATTTTTTTTTCGCCGCCATTTTGTCTTCATGAAGTAAAGACATGTTTCTTTACTTTTTATTTACTGAACAATTTTTCCAACAATCTACTAGCCAAATTACACTTATACTAGAAATTTTATCTAACAAAACTGCTTAATCATGACAAATATTCACTGCAAAATTGGGAAAAAGTGCACAATCGCAAACTCCTTGCGCGTTTTTCACAATAACACATACAAATAAACCATGTACACGTCGACTTATTTTTACTTAAAAAAACATCCCAGAATTGCAGAAAAATGGCATTGCGCACACTCTTCACTATATCCATGTACACTGCTTTTTTCTCATAAATTAGAAAAATTTCACGAAAATGCATGACAATTTTCTGAATCTTTAAACCCGGTAAAAAGAACATATATGAAATTACCTTATCGTGAAAAAGTATATACCTTTCCAAATATGAACATTTCCACGTATAAAATAAATAAAATATCCAAAAACTTTTACCTCTAAATTATCTATTATATTATAAACGTCACCAACGAATTTATACCGCAAACATTACAAATACTTAGTGTCAAATATTTAAATTATTTCCATGCACGTTTACTTTAACTAAAACGTATACCAAATTCCTACAAACATAAAATTCACAAAATAACTATCATTTAATTAAAATATCACTAAAACATGTACACGTCAACTTATTTTTACTTAAAAAAAATCCCAGAATTGCACAAAAATGGCATTGCGCACACTCTTCACTATATCCATGTACACTGCTTTTTTCTCATAAATTAGAAAAATTTCACGAAAATGCATGAAAATACTCAACGTATACTACTCAAACATATTCCAAAATACTACAAACATATAACTCACAAAATCACGATCATTAAATTAAAATATAATTCAATTAAAAAACACTACTTCAAATATAAATAAGCACATACATTAAATTAATAAAAATTAGATTGCAATCCTAATTACTTTAAACTAAATCATTGCTAATAACAATTTTCAAATAATACCATTTTAATTTATTTACTCCTTACATTTAGAGCAATGCATAAAAATAATATCGTCAAATGATTAAAAATACTAACTTACCTAATCTTCTTCAGAATTTTCATTACGTCGCTGCAGTACTACTGCTAATTTCTAAATCCTAAATCCAGTAGTCAACTGGAAGTCTATTCACCAAGTAATAAGAAATTAATAAAATTTCACCTTTACTCAAACTACTTTCAGCAAACCACGTACCCTTCCTTACACTCCTTTTCACAAAATGTCCATTTTCACCATATTTCTTGCCCCGCCATTTAAATTTGTAATATCCTTCCTTTCACACAATCTCAACTTATTATTATTATCAGATAAACACATTAAAAATTTACAATTCACTTTACATAGTGCCATGCAATCCGAAAATTAATCAACACTATTTCACACAACACACAATGAAGCTTTTCCAAATTAACCCCTTTTCCGATTAAAGAACTGTAATTCGTCCATTAATGTCACGTTTCACACAACACAGAATATAGCTAAATACGAAATTTCCAGATTTCCCCCCTTTTCCGATTAAACAACTGTAATTCGTCCATTAATGTCACATGACACATCTCATGATCTGTCATTTCCATCACACAAAATAATGCGTAATCGGAAGAGTGCTTCTCACATTATTACCAAAGTCCTAGGTAGTAACCTTTATCGCCTCCAAAATGTCGCCAAACTACCAGTTACCATATTCCAAAGATCAGCCGAAAAATTTCATGAAAATGCATGAAAATTTTGTGAATCTTTAAACCCGGTAAAAAGAACATATATGAAATTACCTGATTGCGGAAAAGTATATACCCTTTCCAAAGATTAACATTTCCACGTATAAAATAAATAAAATATCCAAAAACTTTTACCTCTAAATTATCTATTATATTATAAATGTCACCAACGAATTCATACCGCAAACATTACAAATGGTTACAAATACTTAGTGTCAAACATTTAAATTATTTCCATGCACGTTTACTTACACTGAAACGTATACCAAATTCCTACAAACATAAAATTCACAAAATAACTATCATTTAATTAAAATATCACTAAACCATGTACACGTCGACTTATTTTTACTTAAAAAAACATCCCAGAATTGCACAAAAATGGCATTGTGCACACTCTTCACTATATCCATGTACACTGCTTTTTTCTCATAAATTAGAAAAGTTTCACGAAAATGCATGACAATTTTCTGAATCTTTAAATCCAGTAAAAAGAACATATATGAAATTACCTTATCGCAAAAAAATATATACCCTTTCCAAAGATGAACATTTCAACATATAAAATAAATAAAATATTCAAAAACTTTTACCTCTAAATTATCTATTATATTATAAACGTCACCAACGAATTCATATCGCAAACATTACAAATGGTTACAAATACTTAGTGTCAAATATTTAAATTATTTCCATGCACATTTACTTCCACTCAAATGTATACCAAATTCCTACAGACATATAATTCACAAAATAACTATCATTTAATTAAAATATAATTAAATTCAAAAACACTACTTAAAATACAAATAAGCACATACATTAAATTAATAAAAATTAGCTTACAATCCTAATTACTTTAAACTAAATCATTGCTAATAAAAATTTTCCAATAATACCATATTACTTTATTTACTCCATACATTTAGAACAATGCATAAAAATAATATCCTCAAATAATTAAAAATACTAACTTACCTAATCTTCTTCAGAATCTTGATTACGTGGCCGATAAACTTTTCTTATTTCCTCCGCTAAATAAAAAGCAAGCGTATGTGCGCCTGTTTCAGGATCTTTAAAATCATACTTATAGTTCACAACAAGGTACCAGGTAAAATAAATAACTTAATAAAACATCTTTACTTCTATCTCGCACAACCTTAAAAAAACACTTATTACTACCCTTTTCAATCCCACTAAACATCCATTTGAAATTCACTTTAGTTAGGGCCATCGGATTCAAAAATTAACCAACACTGTTTCACACAACACAGAATAAAGCTAAATACAAAATTTCTAATTTTTTCCAGATTTCCCCCCTTTTCCGATTAAAGAACCGTAATTCGTCCATTAATGTCACATGTCATATCTCATGATCTCTCATTTCCCTCACACAAATAATGCGTAATCGGAACTGAGTACTTCTCACATTATTACCAAAGTCCTAGGTAGTAACCTTTATCGCCTCCAAAATGTCGCCAAACTACCAGTTACCATATTCCAAAGATCAGCTGAATAAAGTACATGTTAGTATTATTATTGAAATATATTTCTAATTAATTCTATTATTATAAAAGTTTTAAAAATCCTGTATACTTATATTTAGAATATTTTGCTTTTTTTTTCAGATTTTTATGGCCCTGAATATGGACCTCCCTTTTTTTTGAAACACCTATGCTATTAAGTAAATTGCTAGAGACATAGTACTTAAAGCAGGGTTCTCAACCAGTGATACGCAAGAGAAGAATAGAAGGTACACAAAGAAGCAATGTATTTTTAACTATTAAGTTCAAAAATTAACATCCTGACTGAGTTTTTTCTCTAACACTCGTAAATTTATGCGATCTGAGCTTTGTTCAAGAGTGGTGGTGGTAGTAGTACATTGTAGTAGTCAGTTTTTGTTTAAATGGTATGCGTTAGTCAAAAGGTTGAGAACAGCTGCCCTAAAGGATATCATTTTTAATTGGGTTTAAAATTTCCGTGAATAGATCTTGCCATAATCTTCACACTGAAATAGGTACTCGGGTGGGGATACTCAGATAACGGGTACTTGACAAGGTAAATTTTCCTTGTGAAGAACACTATTTTATATTTTTTCTTTAAGAGACCACCTATTTGATTCTTTGGACTGGTATGAGCACCATTTGTCAAATTAACGAAATTTGTGCACTGATTAGCAGTCTCATGCACCTAATACCAACATATTTCTCCCCTTTTTTTTAACAGAAGGAAAAGAATGTTCAAATACATATTTATCAAGGTAAAACTACTGATCAACCCTTCATGGATCTTACTGATACAAAATATCCAAATCACAAAGGGAACGATTAAATATTCACAATGGAAATACATATTGAATACCCAGAAATGTATTTTTTAAAAAATCAAACAATACATTCTGCACAAAATATGAAATTAAAAATAACAAACCGTAGCCAAGGGTCTGAGAACCCATGCTGGGCAAGCATTCGTTTTGTTTTCATAAGCTGGGGAATATCCTCTACTTTGTATATTCTATAATCGGGAACTTCGGGTGGGCCATGATGTCCGCCACCCATGTTTATGCTAGTAAATATGATCTAATGCTACAGAACAATCTTACTATTTCTTAAATGACCGGACAGAGCAGTTATCCTTTTCGTAGAGGACAACATAAACAATTGTTCTAGGTGTTGCCAAATAGAATTTAAAAGTTCTGCATTACATAGCTTTAATTAATTGCGCAGAAAAATCTAAAATCTACAAGCGTCTAGCCCCTCAGACGCTAGTTTCCTCCTGGTTCCTCCCTGAACATCTGCGCAGGTTACTGCGCGTGTCGTCATTTTCCTGAAGGCGCCTCGTATTTACTGTTATTTACTCTGCTCTTTGACTGCTGTGGTAGCGTGTGATCGCTGATACAGTTCTCTTTTTTTATTTTGCTTCGATTATTATATCTTCTGCACAAAATCAAGAAAAACTGCCCATTTCAGGGCCAAATACTTCTGTTTCCTCAGAAGGTGTTTTTGATTCTAAATCGAATCAAAATCAGGAAGGAATAACTGTGTGCGATAATTCCAATTGTGGTATGTCTGATAATTCTGATTGTGTTGGGAGTGATATGGTTCATTGTGCAAATGATTTTAGTATAGCTGAGAGTAATTTTGTTTGCTGTGATTGCTTAAAACTTTCAACTATAGATACAATTTGAAACGCCATGCATATAAATTTCATTACAATAATACTACATTAATTGAGTCTCTGAAAACTAAGTTCTAATAGTATGGTTGATTGTGCAAATAATTTTAGTGTGGCTGAGAATAATTTTGTATGCTCTGATTGCTTAAAAACATACCAAAATAAATGCAGTTTGAAACGCCATACCAACACATTACACTCTAATAATACTACATTATTTATTCTATAAAAAGTGGTCGATCACCAAGCTACAAATGTGAGGACTGCTATCTGAAATTTAGTGACCTAAAAAATTGGAAATATCATCAAAATAAAATTCATACTTCTAACAGGTAATTATGTGTGTCCTGTATGTTATGCTAATTTTGAAAAGAGAGAAATAATATTTCATTTCAATAATGTTCATGATATTGATTTGAATCATACTGAGCTGGAATTTAATTCATTTGGTGATTTTTTGGCATAGAAGGCAGAAATTGAAAATAATACGAAGTCAAAATTTCTTATGGAGTAAGCATATTTAATATACATGGTGTAATGCCACTGTTCAGGAAATTTTATATCAGAAAGTAAAGGTTTGCGTCACTTAAAAATCCTTGATAGCAATAAAATAAATGCATATTGCCCAGCTGAATTAAAAGTAACAGAACATACAGATGGCAAATGTGTAGTGTCATATCAGAAATATATGGCCCACCAGCGGCCGAGCGGTAAAGTCGCTGAACACTGGTAGTTCGGTCCGAGGTTCGAATCCCGCGAACGAACTGGCTGCATGGGCGTTTTCATGGTTTTCCCCATGCGTAACGTGTATACGAACCAGTTTCCCTTAGAAAGTGCGGTAAAATCCTAGTATACGGTGCAGCCTTGGCGCAACTTTGAAAATTATCGCCAACACCAAAAATGATCCAAAGAACGTCTATATATATACTATACACACATACTATATATACTATATACATAGTATATACTATGTTTAACTGTATATTTTCTTTGAATGACCTGTTAACTACTCATCGTATATGTCCCGTTTTTACTGCTCATCATAAAGTCACCAAAAGTAGCCAAATTCCGTGTGCACCGGATACTAGGATTAAACCGAAAGTGCTCCACGAAAGCATCCCTCCCCTTAGGCAGATAGCCCTCAAGGCTTTGCCATAATCTCACGCACACACACATATCAGAAAATACATATTGGGCATCGGAATGATTTAGGTCACTTATTTTTAACAACAGATGAAATAAAAAATATTGCAGCAAAGATAGCAGCAAAAATTTCCCTGGATAATATTTTAGATGAAATTAGAAATTCTCTATGAGATGCTGGGCTTGAGAAGGTTCATTTACTTACAAAACAAGATTTACATAACATCAAAAAATCTTTCAATTTGTCTTCTAATTCTGTTAAACATGAAAATGATTAGGTTTGTGTAGATACGTGGGTACCTGAAATGCAAAATTCTGAACATCCATGCATTTCATTTTATAAAACCCAAGGATCAACATAGCATGAGTGAATATTGTACACAATATTCATTTCTAAAAGGAAATAATTTTGTTTTGATAATGATGACAGAAGCACAAAGAGAGATACTGAAAAAATTTAGTTCTGACTTGTATATGTATTGATGGTACACATGGGGTGAATGCATACAGATTTGAACTCGTAACTTTACTTACAATAGATGATTTGTGCCAAGGATTCCCGTGTGCATTTTTAATTTCTAATCCATGTGATCAGCCAGTGCTATCATTTTTTTTTTTTTCATGTATTAAAGAAAATGTTGGGCAAATACAACCACAAATATTTATGTCTGAAATGGGTTCACTACAGAAACGTCTTTTTTGTGCATGGCATATTGATAGAGCCTGGACACACAATTTAAAAAAAAAAAAGAAAATCAATGGTGTTGAAAAACAGGCAAAAACATATAAAATTATTAGATCTCTCTTAGAAGAACAAGACATTCATACTTTTCATACACTGACAGAAGCAGCAATAAAATTACTTAAAGAAGATCCTGACACTATTGAATTTGTAAATTACTTTGAAACGTATTATTTATAAAATACATCTAGCTGGGCATACTGTTATAGACTTCACAGTGGTGTTAACACAAACATGCACATCGAATGAATTCACCGAACATTAAAATATATTTATCTTCATGGAAAAAATGTTAAGAAATTGGATAACACTATACATGGTATTATGAGATTTGTAAGAGATAAAATGATTAACTGCTTAATTACAGCAAATAAAGTTAAATTAACAAGTAAGATTTGGGTTTTAAGAATCAGACATAAAACAATTGAAACACTATGTTTATAAGTAATAGAGAATGAGAATGGGTGGTCTGTTTCATCAACACATACAGAAATATACACTATACATAAAAGTAACAAAACTTGTACAGTCAAAAGTCGTTAATTCGGACACCCATAATCCAGAATGATCTATAATCTGGCCCTCGAAGCTAAAAACTTTCTGCGCATGCGCCGCGTTGGCACATGTGCACAGGCATTTTACACGTGCGCATAAGACCTTGACTACTGCGCATATGCGTGTGCGCAAGTGAAGAATACGTTTTCGCCTCCGTGTTTAATGTATAACGGACGGTGTAAGCTAAAATGATTTAATTATCTATTTCAGTTAATGTTAATGATTGCGTTGTTCCTTAATTTTCAAATTGGATCCCGCTTATTATTTTTAGCAGACTGTAAGAGCAATTTTATAAAAGTAAACTTGAACTTTCGAACTTATGTCAAATAGAATTTCCGATGCTGGAACTTCCAAAGGATCTACAAAACGAAAGTATGTTTCGATGTCCAACAAACAAAAAGTGGAATTGCTGCAAAAAATGGATAAAGGCATGAAGAATGTGACAGAGAGGTTAGTGAAAACGAAAAAATTTCGATTGACAAGTTAGTCGGTATTCTCGGCACAGCAATTAACGGGACTTGAACAGCGGAACTTTGTAACTGAACAAGAAATTATGTCTGTTTATAGAATTAAAGAGAAAGTATTATCACATAAAACGAAGCAACTTAAACAACTTATTGAAAGAAATGTTTAATAAAGTAAACAAATAAATAATAAGCTTTTTTTTTTTTTGTAAATTCTGATACACTTTAGATCATAATTGTTTTTTATTTCATAAATTACGGTTTCATATTTTTAATTTTAGAATTTCTGCATGCCATCTTACGAGATTTAAACTGATGATCTATAATCCGGAAAAATCGATAATCCGGAATCGCCGAAGTCCCGACGAGTCCGGATTAACGACTTTTGACTGTATATGTCACATACAGTGCACTGTGTGTAATCTATGCATTCAATGACATATATGCAGCTGTATCGATTCATCAGTTTGTAGAGACATTAGGTATTTTTTTGAAAGCAGGCAAGATGAAAAATATGCAACGCCTTCACCGGGAATCAAACCGCGGACCTCTGGATACATATCACACCATGAAGGCATGCCAAGAAGGTGGGAGAAATACTTTACCTAATCGCCAAATCCTGGGTGTGAAGAACAATCATCTAACACCCTTTTAGTTCGGGCACCACTGTACAGACATTAGAATTTTACATTGGAAGCAAGAGGGATTGAAAAATTAGCAATGCCTTCGCCGGGAATCGAACCACGGACCTCCGGAATATGCGCCCAGTGTGCAGACCACCACACCAAGAAGGCGGGAGAAATACCTTATAAGTTAGGTGGAGTATGTGCAAACACACTAGAAATACTGCTACTTATTAAATACATTGCTTACATCAGCACACTAGAAATACTGCTACTTATTAGATACATTAATTACATCAGCACACTAGAAATACTGTTACTTATTAAATACATTACTTACATCAGCACACTAGAAATACTGCTACTTATACTACAACTACAATACATAATGAATTATCCACTTATTATAGATGATGAAAATGAATTTTGAATTAAGTAGCCGAAAAAAAAATCGCAGACCCTCTCACTGGAACACACAGAGTCGTAGCTAGGGTTTTCAGCGCCCAGAGACAACTGAAGATTTCGTGCCCCCTACTGCTCGCCAAGAATGGAAAAGATTTAATTCTAAAATGTCGTAGCATCAGTTTGGCACCCCTTGGATTCTGCACCCGGGAACAGATGCCCCCCTTGCCCCCCTCTAGCTATGCCCCTGAGAACACAGAAAGAATGAACTAAAACAAACATGTTTAGAATTAGTAGATTCATTAAAATCTGACAAACAATGTGATGTGTTAAACAAGATTCTTAAGTTAGCACCACTACAACTAGAAGCGGTTGATATGTTAAATGCACAAGAAATACATTTCCCAAGTGCTAATAAAGATATTCCACCTAATAAAAATATAATACCAAAAGATTCTCAAATACAAAACGAAAAGTGAACTGACAAAATAGTAACACAGAAATATAATGAAAATTATTTTGTCCATTTAAATTTTTTATTTATTATTAATAAATGACAAAATAGTAACACAGAATGAAGATAATAATACAATTCTAAAAATTATTTTGGATCACAAAAATTTTACACATAATAGCACAGAAGAAACTTAACATTTCTAGTGAAAAATATATATTTTAACAATAGTCATTACTACCTATTCACAATTTCTTTTGTCCATTTTTATCATCTAAAACATCTTCTTTCAACTGCCTGTAAGTGTTTTATATGTGTCAGATGATATTTTTTTTTCTTATTTATATAATATTTCTCTCATTCTTCAGAACTTCTCTTTAATAATAAGATTAATTCCCACTCTGATTCGTAAAATGATCAGGAACAGATGTAGAAGTTCAGAACAGGGTTTTAAACCTTTATCTCAGGTCCTCGTGGTAGGCTGATGTATTCTGTGATTAATGAGTAAGTCTATTTTTCTTCATCCTCCTTGCATTACTGTCTTCCTTCCTCCCCGCCCCAAGTCCAACAGTACCAAATATTGTCCATACAATCAATCATTCATTGACTTTTATACTGTTCAGTCAATAGATTATTACCAAACATTTTAATGTTGATAAATATATTTTGGTGAAACTGAGTCAATTCCAAATTTGAACAGTAAGCAATATTTTCTACTATTTAATATTTGTCAAGTTTTTTATTTTCTAATTATTCAACCCCATGTACATTCACATGTTGTGCACTGGCCATTTTATTATGTGTAGAATTGTTTAAAACAAACTGAACATTGTAACAATCTCATCACAGTTTTGTGAATTGCCACATGCTGCTACATTTTTATTTTGGGGTTTTAATTATTAATAACATTAAATGGTAGAAACCTTAATTTTTTTTAATGCTAACTAGCTTTACATACCTGGTAAAGGTACCTGGTATTCCTGTACCTTGAATAAGGCTTACTTGTACATTATGTAAACTTATATTTTATCCCCACACATGTTGATGTCAGCATTTATTCACATTCCTTACATTTTACAGCAATAATTCATAAGTTTGTCTTATAGATATCTGAGATATGAAGGAATATGTAAAGAACACGTTTCCCCCCTTCGGGGCCGAATTTTGAAAACGTTTGAAATTGGTTTTTAGGTATTCATATTCCATACATTTTAACTCTTTCGCATCGAAGTCGCCCAAGCGCCCGAACATTCAGACATCAGCTGGACGCCCGAATAATTTCCTACCCAGTGCTTTCCCCCATCACGTTACTGTATTACTCATTGCTTTCAGGTGTTGTTAAATCACATGTCAATCATTCTTTTGAAGCTACTAAAAGTAGCTTCCTTGTTTCCTTTGTTCCTTCCTTTCCTTTGTTTACTATCGGTGTTTAGCTTTTGATGCCTGAAGTAGCAATCCTGTCCCAAGGGGGAACTTCACGTAGTGTCAAAGCGTCGAAGAAAGAAGTTCTCGCTTTACTTAAGTAAGGCTATTGTTAGCACTGTAGTATTCAACTTGTCATGGGGGAAGGAAAAGCATTCCAGGAGAAATTCTTAGATACAGGCATTTTCGATGTTTGGGGAATTGAGATTTTGCCCTCTCTCGATGCGAAAGAATTAAAGCAAGAATTTTATGTACATCTGTTTCTTCCTTATATGAAAAAACATAAAAACACGTTTTGCCCGTCGAATCTTAAAAATCGCTTCTTAAATAACATCTTCGGTAAAGAAGGAATAAGCTCCTAAGTTTTGATATCTCTAATAGCTTTGGGCGATTATCTGTAGGTGAATAAATCAGGTATTCTTCCTTTATGTATAGATTTATAATAAAACATCTGAACAAATAAATATGTATACCAATTAAAAAGAAAACTATTTCAGATAAACTAATAAAAGAGATTAATTTACACTCAGTAATGCGCACCAAGTTTGCAACGTTTTAAACGAGTGTCGCTTTAAAAAAACGGCTTTGACCACTCCAAGCTTTTTCGAGTAAACACGCTGCGCGTGAATCTGCACAAATGATCAGGAGGAAACTAGCATCTGAGGGGCTAGACGCTTGTGCCTCGTGCCAGTAGCGTGGTTGCAGTGGTCCGAGATGGAAGCTCTTATTCCTTCTCCTGCCGCCTGTGAGGTTGGGTCAGTGATAAAGTTCTTGAATGCAAGTACTGCGCCAATTGAAATTAATTGTCAGGTCTATGGGACAAACATCATGAGTAAAGCAGATGATGCATCGTTGGTGTAGGCAGTTTTCAGAAGGTCATCAAAGTGCTCATAATGAAGAGTGCAGTGGCAGACAGTCCCTCATCAATGATGATCTTGTTCAGCTTGTGCGGCAGCTCATGATGGAGAACCGTCGCTTCACGATTACGAAGCTGAGCAGCCATTTTCTGCAGATATCACAATCCTTGTTGCAAGAGATTGTCACTAAGCCCCTGTTGTTCAAAAAATTGTGTGCCAGGTGGGTGCCGAAAAACCCGACATCTGAACACAAAATTGAATGCAGCACTGACATTTCTGTAACGGTATCACGATGACGGCGACAAGTTCCTCAATGGGATCGTCACAGGCAATCAGACTTGGATTCTGCACTTTGCCGCGGAAACCAAGCAGCAGTCAATGCATTGGCAGCATAGTGGATCTCCAGTCAGGACGAAATTCAAACAGACGCTATCGGTACACAAATTGATGTGCACAGTGTTCTGGAACAAGAAGGGCATTCTGCTCATTGAGTTCCTTCAACGTGGTGAAACAGTAAACGCTGACCATTACTGTGAAACACTGTGGAAATTGAGATGCGCCATTTGAAAAAGATAAATGACTTAGAAACGTTTTGGGGATCGAGAAGTGATATGTCTTCATACAACTTCCTATGCCCTTTAAACCTACTATTCATCGATTAAATGGCGTTATCCAATATAAAAGTAAAGCCAATAACTTGTTTGATAGAGCAATTTAAATTATAGTCGGCCGATTCTTCATCATCTAATTGTTTCACTTTTGGTATCTTCTAACAGGTAGCTCTTCTTTTATATCACAACCCAGCCGTTCTAGTTTATTATTGTAATCCGTTGCAAACAATTTTGATGCATTAAATGTTAAATTGAAGTTTCTAGAGATGGCTTTTAAAGAGCTTGCAGCCTCCCTAACTATACTATATGCTAGCATGTAATCTAATCCTTTAGTCTGCAAATATTTCTTTACTGGCTCAGTATATTGAAATATTTTCAAATAGACACGAGCAGACAAAATTATTCTAAAAGTTGATATTTTATCCAGAATAGATTTTGCCATTTGTCGTATCTGTGCATTTTGTATACCATTGGAAGATAAACTTTTCAGAGAAAGTATTAATTCTACACACATACCCTCCCTCGCAGGGCCGTCTCGCCGAGTCATCTGTGTCAATTCGATTGTTCGAATTTCTTGATCAGCCCATAACCGCACCAGCCTTATCCACCACTGAATCTTACGGATATCTAAAGTGTGAAGAAATATGTGAAAACATGTTTTGCCCCTGTGGCGACTTGCCTATTACAATGCTGCCAGTCTGGTAACCTATAACAATGAAAGACAAAATAATATTTATTCTATTCTATTGTTAAGATTATTACGATCTGTCTCAATTACTGTACTACCTTAATAAAAATTTTATTACCACAGCCCCCTACCCCCTCGGGGGCCGAATTCTCAAGGGTAGGGGTCCAACTTCTGAAACTGGTTTTTAAGTATTCATGTTCCATACATTTTAAAGCAAGACTCTTGTGTACATCTGTTTCTTCCTTATATGAAAAAACGTAAAAACATTTTTTGCCCTCCCCTCCCTCCATTAGGTGCCGAATTTTTAAAAATCTCTTCTTAAATGACGCCTTCAGTAGACAAGAAATGAGCTCCTAGCTTTTGATATCTGCATCTGTAATAGCTTTGGACGATGATGTATAGATGAATGAATGAATAAATATCAGGAATTCTTTTATACACAAATCAAAATAATATATTATTTGATAGAAAATGAGAAACAATCAAAAATCAATATCAACATGTAAATATGTATTCAACTTAAAAAGAAAAATACTGTAGAAAAACTAATAAAAGAAATTAATTTGCACTGAGTAATCCGCAGCACTTTCGTAACTTGACGGCACGGCGTCGGTGCCAGCTGATTCCTTTCTGCATGCCGAGCTCCTTGACATAAACACGCTGCGCGTGAATCTGCGCAAATGATTAGGGAGGAATCAGGAGGAAACTAGCATCTGAGGGGCTAGACGCTTGTCTAAAATCTTAGGCAGTTCGCTCGCATTTTCACACTTAGTTTTCAGCTGCATTAGATGCGATTAGTCCAAATTTATTCAACTAAATATCGGTAAATAGTAGTCTCTGAGGAATATCTTGCTACAGTTCATAGTTGTCATTCAGAGAAGGCGTCTGGATGTTTAGCACAATTCCTGGATTTGAAGCTAAAAGACAAGATAGGACGAGTATAAACTCGTTCTGAGGTGTGTAAAATGTGCTCTCACACATAAAAGTTTGGATTTTTATTCCAAATGGATAGAAAATGAATGGCCTTTTTAATGATAATAATAATAATGGCTGAGAAATAAAATTACCTAAAAGTCTCTCCCCTATCAAAATTTATCACTGAACAAATACTTGGGTGTTTTACATTACAGAACAACATAAGTCAAAACATTTTCTCAAAAAAGATACATATGCCCGTTCAAGTGAGAAAAAATACCGTGTTCACCGTGGAGAAATTTTTCTACACTACTTTAAAAACTTTTCATTACTAATATTTACTTCAAAACGAACACTGCTATAAAAGATGAAAGAACATTTAACTGTGCTCAGCGAGTAACAATGCTATGTATATTGTGTGATTCTTCAGTGAAAAAGATTTGATATCTGTAATAATTTTTATACTATTACTCATACCAGATAACCATAGCTATTTTCTGAACTTGAAATTTTTTATGCTAACCATCCTCAACCACTGTAAACAGTTCTAAATAGTTTAAGAGAAAATGACTAAAACATAGAAATTTCAGCATTACTAGAATATGAAATTCAAAGTGCATTATTAACGTTAAAATACTTAACTTTTATTTTTATATGTGTCATGCTATAAATTTTCATTTAAATCATTGCTAACATGAACTGAAACAGAATTTAAATTTCTGCAGGTAAAATATGCATGAAAACCTAATTGTATATGTATGTGTATTAATAATACTTAAGAGATCAATGAGCTATAATGATTTATACTTTAGTACACAAATAAGCATGTTTACTTTCTAAGAACTACTAAGAATACACATACACATTTTATATATATGTGTGTAATATACGAGAAAGAAATTTTGCAAATGTAAAGAAAACTTTTCTTACGAGAAAAAAATGTAATCAGTTTTTTTAAAATTTTTTTTATTTTTTTAATGCTTAGAACGCACTTTCATATAATGTCCAACTTCCTTTCCAATTCGAAATACGCGAAACCACTGCTTTCTTCGTCTTGCTATCTTGTTCGATATTTTTCGAACCAATAACCTACCATAATAAGCTGTTTCTCCCCTTTTTGGCGTTAAGGCTGTTCTCCGAACCTTATCCCAAAATATGATTGCATATAACTAAATAACTTTGGAGTAAATGAAACAGTGGGCACAGCCATGTGTATACAGATATACAGGTTAGCGAATAAAGGCAAGGACAGTGGATTTGGATTAGTTCAGTAATTTATTAGATAGTTTATGTATTCCTATCTTGTTTATAACAAGCTTTTATTTAGGAGAATAAGAATAATACATGAATTCGCAACCTTTTAGTTGCAAGAAGTAAGATTTTGGGTAGTTATTTAAAGATACAACCATATTTATAATCTCAAACATATTCTATATAAGTTGTATTCCTGGGGCAAATGTGCATTAATTCTCTTACCTATTATTGCGACATTATAAAAATTTTATTTTATCGTGTTGCTTATATATTAGTAACTAGAATTGGTGTCGATTCTATGCAGTGTTGATACCTGTGAATATAAGCCTCATCGAAAATATATGCATATTGGATACCTCATCAGTGCTTTTAGGAAGATTTAGTGATTTTATTCTACCAAATATTTTCTGCTTTTTTTTTGCGAAACAAAAAACATCTTCCCTGTCAACACTGGCACAATCTCGAAATTTTCATTGCCAGTATATAATTGTTTGCATACAGCACTTTTACCAAGGAAATTATAGTACATATAAAAAATGCCAAGAATAAAAACCTTGGATAACACCAGATATACATAGTGATTTGATATTATCTGATAAGTATTGTAAATGAATGAATAAATTTGTCATTAAAATATTTTGGAGGAGCAAAAATACATTAAGCCATTAAATGGTCATTAAGTCATTAAATGAGGCTAGATGAAATACTCAAACTGTCTAGCTTCTACATTTAGTGTGACAGTAAAAAGTCTGAAAATAATATTAATTATTTGGTAAAAATATCTTTATTTATACCGAGTGTTGCAAATCAATCTTAAGTTATTTCTCAGAATGATACAGTACAGAGTTTTTAATCCGGACTCGTCGGGACTTCAGCGATTCCGGATTAGGGGTTTTTCCGGATTATAGATCATCAATTTAAATCTGGTAAGATGGCATGCAGGAATTATAAAATTAAAAATATGAAACCGTAATTTATGAAATAAAGAGCAATTATGATCTAAAGGGTATCAAAATTTACAAAAAAAAAGGCTTAATATTTATTTGTTTACTTTATTAAAATTTCTTTCAATATAAGTTGTTTAAGTTGCACCGTTTTATGTGCTAATACTTTCTCTTTAATTCTACAAACAGACATAATTTCTTGTTCAGTTACAAAGTTCCGCTGTTCAAGTCCTGTAATTGCCGTGCCGAGACTAACTCGTCAATCGAATTTTTTTCGTTTTCACTAACCTTTCTGTCACTTTCTTCAAGCCTTTATCTATTTTTTTGCAGCAATTCGACTCTTTGTTTGATGGACATTGAAACATGCTTTCGCTTTGTAGATCCTTTGGCAGCTCCAGATTCGGAAACTCTTTTTGACATAATCCAAAGTTCAAGCTTACTTTTTATAAAATTTTTATAAAATTTAAATAGTTTAATAGATGTTGCTGTAATTTAACACTTTTGATTTTAATGTTTTCAGAAATTTGCTAAATCTAATTTATCTTTGTGTGATCTTGCATCAAAGGCACCGATAATAAATTTGTTTTGGTATTCACTGCTAAAATTTTTAAAGAAAAACTTATTATTGATCTAAAAGAAGGAACAAATTATATTTATCTTGGTAACGCTACGCATGCGCAGAAAGAGCGTAGCTTTGAAGTCCGGATTATAGATCATTTCGGATTAAAGACTTTGTACTGTATATAAAAACTGTCCGCCCTCTAACTACATCCCTGAAAGTAAGCATTAATTTAAGTATTTAACAAATAGATTTGATCATACTTTATGCATCATGCAGACTATGTTTCCAGCTCGTTCATTTAAGTGCAATTTATTTCTAATGCATGAACATGAAATATCTTTTAAAATATTGTACAAGCTTACTCACTTATTCGTAATTTGATTCAGTTTTTATATAAGAATTAAAATTTACCAGACAATTGCTTTCTTAACATATATTAAACTTTAAATAGTTTAATAGATGTTGCTGTAATTTAACACTTTTGATTTTAATGTTTTCAGAAATTTGCTAAATCTAATTTATCTTTGTGTGATCTTGCATCAAAGGCACCGATAATAAATTTGTTTTGGTATTCACTGCTAAAATTTTTAAAGAAAAACTTATTATTGATCTAAAAGAAGGAACAAATTATATTTATCTTGGTAATATATATTATGAGTCTTAAGTTATAGTATCTTATGATATGGTTATTTATGGTGTCTCCTGATATTGCAGTAACGTAAAGGGCATTTTATATAACTTGTTGTTTCTTAAGTTGCATAACCTATTTTCATAACTTCTTTTCATCTTTATGTTTTACTGTTCTGAGTTATCAAATATATATAAAAGGTAAATTTCTAATCAAATGTTCAGTTTTTCACAGCAGTGTTATATACCATGATATAATGTGTGTTCGCATTTATTATACAGTTATGATCATTACTCATTATAGAGTTTTATATATTTGTTATATATATTTAATTTTTATCATTATGTATTATATGATGTTGCTTTTAGAATATATCACAATATATATTTTGAGTTGCTAATAGAACTCAAGTGTACAATTTTCTTTTCTTTTGTTTTAAAACATCTTTGAATATCCTTTTTTTCTTTTTCTTTTTTTTTTTTTTTTTTTTCAGTATGCCTATAAAACTTACTTGAGCTATGTTTTTCATATGTTAATGAGATCTGTGTGTTTTTTAGGTTAACTATTTTCATAAATTAATTAAAATAAAATGGTACTCTTTTAATCACATTTTACCATAAAAAGTCAGCCAGTGAATCACATTTTACCATAAAAAGTGACCTTTTAGTCACATTTTACCATAAAAAAATAATTTATGAAAGTCACATTTTGATAACAATATAAAAAATGTTCATACAAACTTTAAAATTATTTCTGTTTTTATTGGTAAATACTAAATATTCTTCACAAAATTCCATTTCTCAGCACACACCATCACAATTAATTTAATCAATTTCCAAATAAAAATGAAATTCAGTATGTCACAGAGTAAGTACCAAAAGTAGAACCGCATAAAACACACAAGAACATATCCATATTTAGCCAATCACTATTCACTTCCAACTGTTACTAATTGAATAAAAGAAAATACAAGTATAATGTTCTATGAATAAAAGAACAGTTACAGTAAAGAAAAAAAAAAAATTAAATATAGAACATTACATCTAAATTCTATATAATTATTCTTTTGTTTCTCACTTGCACTTTACATTAGTTGATGACAACTGATTCATGTCAGAAATATTGTTCCTTATAAAAAATACACACATAAATTTTGTTTTATATATAGAAAAATCTATGTACTCATCTGTTATCGGGGCTGGATTCAGAAATGTATGTATGTGTGTATGAACTTTTATATGTATGTTTATACACAAACATACATGCATACGTACATATATACGTGCGTATATGCATACGTACATATATACGTGCGTATGTGAACACATTCATGCATACATACATTTCTGAATTCGGTCCTGATAACAGAAGTGTACCAAATTTTGCTGCACTTGTTAAATGAATAGTGTAAGGTAGAATGGTTCTGGTTTATTTGATTACAGCAAAGCCCGCCCAGGCTATCTACCTCAGGGTATAGATGATGTTCTTGTGTAGTACTTTTCATTGAAAACGGGCAAATATTCATATTACATGTGTATATGTATAAACATGTGTACAGCTATGAAATATGCACCAAGAAACTGAAATTGTCAATAGTAATTTCTGTGTTACATACGAATCGTACATTGTTTTTGGACAAAGCTATGAAGCATACACAATCAACCTCATTCAAATACTAAATATTTAAGTATTTTCTGATTATCCAACCCGTAGTTTCAGCATTTTATAAAAGTGTTAGGTTTTTTTTATGCATTTCTGGTACACATGCGACTAAAGACAGCGCATACAAATGAATTAATATATTTTATAGTTAACCGTCATTTCACTGGGAAATACTTTTTTATCGTAATGAATTAAAATAGAATTCTGGAGTCTACGTACTTATAAGAAAGAAAGTGTTGGATTTCTTTAAAAAATAAATGTTTTCCCTAAGAATAAAGAATAAAAAAATTTATATTCTATGAACTTGTACTTTTTAAATGATAAAATCTACAACCTGAATATTAGGATATGGTTGGAAAATTACCATAAAATTTCTTGTCTCTACCAAAATGCTTTTAATATTCTGTGATGGAATGGGATAGTTCTTATGAAAATTATATTATGGTATTTGAAATGGCTTCTTGTTTGCTTAAGAATTATAATCAAATAATGAAGCTCTTCCAACAAATTTCATCTGACTAATATAATTTATGCCTTTTTTTAAATGAAGTGGTTGTTGTATATAATGATTGTAATTGTTTATCTAAGAGGTACGTTATATTTTCTCATGAAACCATTATGGCAAACTAAAATTCTTTTGATAAGTATATTTTGATTTTTGGTTGTTGGGCATTATATTTCTATTGCAAAGATATTATGCTATATTGATGATTATCTTCAAACTCCTAATATTTTTTACTCTACCTTCAACCATTTTTGACAAGCAAAAACTGATAACAATGTACGTTAGCCCCAATAATGGATTAACATGATATCAAAACATATTCATAAATTCTCCGTGGTTTCATAAAACACTGAGAAATCTTTAATAAACGACTTTTATCTGTTGATTATCTAACCAAATAAATAGTTCCTCCCAAATTTCCACAAGTTTCAACATATAATTTTTCAAGGTTTTTTATATGCTATATCTGTATAGTTTCTGTTGATTATGTAACTCAAAAAAAATATCTGTCAGAATAATTTTTTTAAGAACAATATTTCCATCAATCTTCTTGACTGACAGGAAAATATGTAGATAATGCTTGAAGTTATTATAGCATAGGGAAAGACATGGCATCAATTTTACAACAAATCTGAATTTCTTTTTGTGTGTGTCTTTGGTTACTCTAAATGCTATAATTTATTTAGGAAATTTAAATAATTCTTTTGCATAATGTAATTCATATCATCTATGTTGCTACAATTCTGTTTCAATACAAGACCATCATCTCAGTGTAAGATTTTCTATGTGGAGACTTGGTTTCTATTCTTTGTGTAATATAATATGGAGAAGCTCGTACTCTGAATTTTGATAAGTATAATTTATTCTTGTATTAGATTGGAATGGACTCAGTGTTTTCATATAGGATGTTCCATATTCAAAGTGTTAGTTCAGTGTTTCAAATTCAAAGATGATGAAGTTCATACATTGTAATTAATTAATAGACTTATCACACAGACCTTTTTAATAGACTTATTCTTGAATTTTTGGCTTAGATATAAAGTTAATAATTAAAAACAGCATTAGAAAAGCAAAACTGGTTAAAAGGAAACTTCAGTTATTTTTAAAATTAATATTTTATATTAAAATGCTTTTGTTAATATAAAAACAACAATAAACACATTTCTAAATAATAAGATTATTAAGATTCCTAAAAAAAATTTGGAACATTTATAAAGGTTTGCAAGGTGAAAACATGATCGATTTTGTTATAAATCACATGGTTTTGAGTATGCTTCTGCCAGATTGGTAGAAGCTTGGTGATCCTATTATGAACAAATCTTAACAGATAAAGATATAACATGTGAGTATGGAATCTAAAGGAAAGGTAAGGTTAGATTAGGGATCATTTGCGGTTTTGCAGCTGAAGATGATGGTTCGGTAAAACCATCGAAACTAGTCCTGTGAAAATTTTGTGAATTAACGCTGATTTTTGTTGTTTGACTTCTGAATCAGTATTAGATTAGGGTATTTGAATATGGCTAAGCAAATTGGTTATCAGCTTGAAGAAGAATGCCTTTATGAAGAACTTTATAGGGGAAACTGATTCGTATTCGCAAAAAAACATAAAAAAAAAAAAAAAACCCTGCACAGCCAGCTTGTTCACCAGTATTTGAGCTGAGAATGAACTACCAGTATTCAGTCGTTTTAACCACTCGTAGGACAAATCTAAAGAAAATGCTTGTAATATCATGTAATCAAAAGTTAACTACATGTTATATGACAGGATTGCTTTCCCAAGTACCGAGGTAGGGAATACTTAATCTGCTCTTTTTACTTCCTTGTACGAAGTAAAAAGGAAGTATTGTAATCGCGAAAAGTTTCAGGCAGCATATTTCAACGAAAATATCCATTTTGACAGCTATCGAATGAAATTTAACGATGTTTTTGCGTGATATCTGTACGTAAGGATAGAGTAAAAGACTCTTTTCCTCCAAAAAATTATAAAACTGCTTTAAAATGAATTCTGAAGAGAATTTTTCGTGGAGTCTGTACGAACGTATGTACGTACGTACGTATCTCGCATAACTCAAAAACGAGTAGCCTCAGAACGTTGAAATTTTGTATATAGGACTGCTATAACATGTAGATGTGCACCTCGAATTTTGGTTGCAATCGGCCGCAACAAACGTATATAAATATATTTATATATATATCCACTCTGTTACCCGGCTCAGTAATCTCAGTTTTTTTACTCTTATATGTTTGTAAATTGTATATTTTTTTGCTTTAAAAATGATTGAATTATGTTGTTCTTATCTTCCGGTTAAGGTTTTTATGCCTTTAGTAAATCTGTATGCAATATTTTTAGAATTATCGACAATTTTAAAGTTGTTTAAGTGCCGCTAAACCTAATAAAGTTTTTGACGGCGGCCATTGCTTGTTTACATTTGAAACAGCAGAGATTGTTGCCAATCTAGAGAAACTTAACTTCGCAACAACAAAGATAACGCCTTTATTTATTATTGCGAATTAAATCATGTTTAATCCTTTCTGGAATTTTTTCGAGGAAATAAGTGTTTAATATATACTTCGTAATTTTTAATACAGATATTTTGAATTTTTATGTATTTTTGCCTTCTCGCGAAGTGAGAACTGAATTAATTGAGTGAGAAATACTCAATCGTCTGTGAAAAACTGTTTCTTTTTTGTTTTGTTTTCTTAATTTCTGCATTTATTCTATTGTGGTTTATGCGCTGTCGGCGAAATAGATCATTTCAATAAGTTTAAATGGAATGCAAGAAAAATGTTTATAATTTAATATTCCGTACAAGGAAGTCATGTGGTGTACACATAAGATTTTTTTTAAGTGTTTGGTCATGGTATTATTCATTGCATGTATTTTCTATAATATATATAGAATACTAATATTTCTATTACAAGTGCCTTTTTTCATTTATAAGTGCTTTGCTTGTTGATATTCTCAAAATTGCATCTGATAATTAGTGCTATTATGTACATAATAGATATATAAATACAATAGACGCATATAATAGATTAATATATTTTTAGTATATAATGATTCAACTCAACAAAATGATTTTTATGGGAAAAAAAAAAAAAAGACACTTTTGACTGCACAGATTTTCTGGAAATCCCAAGTTAAACACACAGGAAATTTTTTATTTACAATCAGTGAACGTTAAAATCAGCTATCTGTCGCAATACAATAAAACAGCGACACAGCAACAGGTATCTGGTTTTAATCTTTACTTATACTGATTTCACACAAATGATTTAATACGTGTTTAACCTCGGATTTCCAGAAAAGCCGTACAGTCAGACGTGTTCGCTATATATATATATATTATTGAATTCACATACATAAAAATAAAATTTTGAATTAATTTATGTGACATAAATTATATTGAACCTATGAAAGCATTAACCAGTAAAGCATACACCAGGATTAAACCAAGCACTTTCTATTTTCAAGCAAAACATAAGCATTTGAAAATAAAATATGAAATTTGAAAATAACTGAAGTTGTTTTTTAACCAGTTTTGCTTTTCTAATGCAGTTTTTAATTAATAACTTTATACCTGAGCCAAAATTTCAAGAATAAATTGTACTAAGTCAATTGATTACATTGTATGAACTTCATCATCTTTGAATATGAAACACTGAACCAACACTTTGAATATGAATATCATATTTAAAAACACTATGTCCATTCCATGACATGATGGTCTTGTATTAAAACAATTTCAGCAGCATGGATTATATGAATTATATTACAGTCAAAAGTCGTTAATTCGGACACTCATAATCTGGGAATGATCTATAATCCGGACCTCAAAGCTGCAAAATTCTGCGCATGCGTCGCTTTGACGCATGAGCGTAAGACCTTTAAGGCTGCGAATATGCTTGTGCGCATGCGCATAATACGTTTACGCATGCGCGTTTAATGTATAACGGACGGTATAAGCTAAGCTAAAATTATCTAATTCAGTTTTGAACTTTCGATTATGTCAAATAGAATTTCCGATATATATTTTCTAATATGTAAAGGATTTACAAAGCGAAAGTATGTTTCGAAGTCCATTAAACAAAAAGTGGAATTGCTGCAAAAAATGGATAAAGGCATATCCTTCGTTTCTCTAACCATTCCGAAATCTGTTTATCAATTTCACGCTGCTCTGCTGCGAGGGGGAGGGAAACGCAATGAATTGGAAGTTGATCTGTCAGCACTATCCTTATCTTTAGGGCAGATGTTTTTATTTGATTTGGCTTATAATTCCTTACTAAATGTAGTATTTCATCTCGATGTACTCCGTCTTTCATACGATTTAAATCAAATTCCTCGTCATTATAATTCGCTTCCGACAGTGAAGAAAGTGACACAGAGGTTATTGGAAACGAAAAATTTCGATTGACAAATTAGTTGGTAATCTCGACACAACAATTATAGGTCTTGAACAGCGGAACTTTGTAACTGAAGAAGAAATTATGTCTGTTTATAGAATTAAAGAGAAAGTATTATCACATAAAACGAAGCAACTTAAACAACTTACATTGAAAGAAATGTTTAATAAAGTAAACAAATAAATATTAAGCTTTTTTTTTTTTTTTTTTTTGTAAATTTTGATACCCTTTAGATCATATTTGTTCTTTATTTCGTAAATTACGGTCTCATATTTTTAATTTTATAATTTCTGCATGCCATCTTACCAGATTTAAACTGATGATCTATAATCCGGAAAAATCGATAATCCGGAATCGCCGAAGTCCCGACGAGTCCTGATTAACGACTTTTGACTGTATACCAAAAAATTATTCAAATTTCCTAAATAAATTACAGCATTTAGAGTAACCAAAAATACACAAAAAAATTCAGATTTGTTTTAAAATTGATGCTATGTCTTTCACTATGTGATAATAACTTCACATAAAACTAAATGGTATTTACATATTTTCCTGATAGTCAAGAAAATTGATTGAAATGTTGTCAGACTTCTGAAAATGAGTTACATGGTCAACAGAAACTATTAACAGCTATAGCATGTAAAAAAACTTGAAAAAGAAGTTGAAATTTGGAAATTTGGGAGGAACAAATGCTATTTACTTAATTAGATAATCAACAGATAAAAGTTTATTAAGGATTTATCAGTGTTATTTGAAACCAAGGAGAATGAATGAATTTTATTATGCGATAATGGCGTCATGAGAAAACATAACACACCGCTCAGAACAACTACAATTATTATACGCAACAGCAATTTCATTAAAAAGAGCCATAAATTATGTTAATCAGATAAAGTTTGTCATAAGAGCTTTGCTATATGGTTATATATTCTTAAGCAAACAAGAAACCATTTCAAAGAATACAATTTTTCATAATAGGTATCCCATTCCATCACAGAATATTAAAAGCATTTTGGTAGAAACAAGAAATCTTATGGCCTGTTTTCCAACCATATTCTAATATTCTGATTGTAGGTTTAAAAATTTTGTCATTTAAAACGTACAACTTCATAGAATGTAAATTTTTGCATTCTTTTTGCATTCTTGGGAAAAGCACTGTATTTCTAAAGAAATACAATGCTTTCTTTCTTATCAGCATGTAGACTCCCGAATTCTATTGTAATTCATTAGCACAAAACAAAACAAAAAAAAAAAAAAAAAGTCAAATGACAATTAACTATAAATATAAACCATTTGTGTGGGTGTTGTTTTGTCACATATGTACCAGAAAATGCACTAAAAAAACCTAACACTTTTATAAAATGTTGAAACTAGAGGTGTTAATTATATGAAATTACTGTTGACAATTTCAGTTTCGTGGTGCATATTTCATAACTCCTCATACATATGTGACAGTTTTAAATCAAAAGTGCTATACAAAGGCATCATCTATCTCCTTAGGCAGACAGGCTTTACTATAATCAAATAAACCAAAAACATTCCATCTTAAACTATTCATTTAATAATTGTGACAGAATTTTGCTATGTATAAAACAGAAAATCTATGTGTGTATTTTTTTATAAGGAAGCATATTTCTGACTTGAATCAGTTGTCATCAACTGATGTAAAGTGCCAGTGTGTCATAGCTGGAGTATCAAGTGGTCCCTCTGCAAGATTTTTGTCACGTAAGGGTTAGTGAAGTCTCTGATGTTCCTGATACAAAAATTAAACTGTACCGGGAAGGACTCCTTACAGCTTGTCCAGAAGCAGCTTTTAATTATCATGTACTTCGATATAATAAGCAGAAAACAAATGATACTGTTCTGTAATTATGAATATATGTATACAGCACAAAGTCCGAAATCGGGACTTGGCGATTCCGGATTTGGGATTTTTCCGGATAATAGATCATCAATTTAAATCTGGTAAGATTGCATGCAGAAATTATACAATTAAAAATATGAAATCGCAATTTATGAAATAAAGAACGATTATGATCTAAAGGGTATCAAAATTGCAATATTTATTTGTTTACTTTATTAAACATTTCTTTCCATGTAAGTTGTTTAAGGTGCTTCCACAAAAAATTCAAAAATTTCCCTTTTCTTGTGTCATATACAGGGTTCTTTCCAGTGCCACACTCTTCGTATAATTTTGAGACGGATATGCATTTATCCATTTTTTGCAGCAATTCCACTTTTTGTTTAATGGACATCAAAACATGGTTTCGCTTTGTAGATCTTTTAGTAACTACAGAATTGGAAACTCTTTTCGACATAATCGAAAGTTCAAGCTTGGTTTTTATAAAATTGCCGTAATAATAACAGTCTGCCAAAAATAATAAGCTGGATCAAATTAGAAGATCAGGGAACAGTGCAGTCTGCTACATTAATTGAAATGCCTTATAATCAGTAAAGATAATTTTAGCCTAGCTTAATAGCGTCCGTTATACATTACTGGCTGTGTATTGTGTTGTTTTTTATATACGTTGGGTATGTGCTCAGTGATGATTACAAGATGTACACAAACATCGTTTATTATACATTGCTCATCCACTATTCTATATTACAGTTATGATTAAAGATAATAATAGATACAGTTACAGTTACATATATAACATCTCCCTTTTTTTGTAAAAAATAATAATAGTAGTAAAATTAAACATATTCTTTCAAATAATAAGGTTTCTTAACAGTCCTACCAGATAGAGTAACGTAGTTATGTCCATTTGAAAAATTTGATGATACTATACCTCTTTCATTATTTGGTGACCCAACACTTCTGTTAGGTTTTGAAGGACTTACAGGCACATCTAAATTTGTAGTGCTCCTGCTATTCTCAGGTATGTCGGGTTCATCTATAACTTCATTCTCATAGTTGTTTTGTATTGCAAACTCTTTCTGATTATTTCCTTTAAGAAGGTCTCTTCTGTTCCTTTCTACAATTCTTCCATCTGTTCTTATAATCCTATATGAGCGTGGTCTTTCTGCTTCTTCTATAATTTTCCATCTTTCACTTAGCGTTTCCCCTTTCTCTTTTATGTAAACATGATCTCCTATTTTCAGTGGTTTTAACGGTCTTGCATTCCTATCATAATAACTTTTTTGTAAGGTTTGTCTCTTCAGTAAATGTTGCTTATGGTCTTCATATCGTTTAGCTTGGACGAAATTCTCTTTTATAGGCATCAATCCATTTACCCTTCTTCCAAACTTCAATTCTGAAAGTGACTTAATTTCATCTGAAATAGGAAAGTTACGATATTTCAGTAATACTAAATATGGATCCTTATTGTCAACTACAGCTTTTTCTAACATTCGCTTGACAGTTTGAATATGTCTTTCAACCATTCCATTAGATTGTGGGTAATTTGGACTTGAAGTTCTGATTTCAAAATTCCATCTTCTTGCAAAGTCTTCAAATTTCCTGCAATTATATTGTCGACCATTATCCAAATATACTATTTTCGGAATACCATGTCTTACAAAAATTGATTTCAATTGCTTTATCACTGCTACACTTGACAAATCTTCCAAATGTCCAATTTCAACATATTTGCTAAAATACTCTATAACCATTAGATAATCCCTTCCTTGAAAGTAAAAGAGATCTGTTCCCAATACTTCCCATGGACCATTAGGTATTTCTTTAGATATCATTGGAGATAGCATTAGCTTTTTGTAAACTTAAACATGTTTGACAGTTCAGTACCAAATCTTCAATTTCTTTAGACATTTCTGGCCAATATAATATTTCTCTTGCTTTGATCTTGCATTTGACTACTCCTAAAAGACCATAATGAATTCTACTTAACATATCTTTTCGTAAACTTCTTGGTACAACAACACAGGAATTTTTAAATATTAATCCATTTGCTTCTGATAGTTTTTCTCTGAAGTTAAAATATGGTTTCGCCAGTTCTGGAACCATACATTTTTCATCTGGCCAACCAGTTTTAATTAATTTTTTTAAAACTTGTAGTTCTTCATCTTTTTCTGTTTCCAGTTGAAAAACTTCCATTTTGCCATAAGACATTGATATACATACTACAACCAATCCAACATGAGCTTCTATGTCTCCTTCAAAGAAATCAGATCCTTTATCAGTGAATGATCTTGATAAAGCATCCGCTATAAAAAGTTCTTTTCCTGGTTTGTATTTTATCTCAAACTGATATGGCTGTAATCTTATACGCATTCTTTGTAATCTTACAGGGCCAGGGCATTTATTTAATGGCTTTTTGAAAATTGATTCCAGTGGTTTATGGTCACTTTCCACAGTAATATATTTTCCAAATATATACTGATGAAATTTCTCACACGCAAATACAATAGCTAAAGTTTCCTTTTCAATTTGAGCATAATTCTTCTGTGTATCTGTTAATGCCTTAGATGCATATGCTACTGGTAAATTATTCTGCAGTAAGACTGCTCCTACTCCTTCTTGAGATGCATCTACAGATAAAACTACTGGCATGTTTATATCATAATACTGTAAAACTGGTTTATTTACTAAGACATCTTTTAGTCTTCTAAATGCTTTTTCCTGTGTTGCACTCCAGTTCCAGATTACTTGTTTTTTCAACAAATCTCTTAAACATGATGTCAATTCTGACACATTAGGTATAAATCTAGAAACATATGTAATCATTCGTAGGAAAGTTTGTAATTCTTTCGTACTTTTTGGTGGTTTTATATATAGAATAGCCTTAATTTTGTCTTCATCTGGTTTTAAACCATCTTTAGAAAATATATGTCCCATATATTTCACTTCATTCAGCCCAAATTTACATTTATTTAAATTAAATTTAACATTTTTTTCTCTGGCTCTGTCCAACAACTTCTTTAATCTTAAATCATGTTCTTTTTTTATCTTTACCCCAAATTAATAAGTCATATATATATATTTGAACTCCATCCATATATTTCACTTCATTCAGCCCAAATTTACATTTATTTAAATTAAATTTAACATTCTTTTCTCTGGCTCTGTCCAACAACTTCTTTAATCTTAAATCATGTTCTTTTTTATCTTTACCCCAAACTAATAAGTCATATATATATATATATTTGAACTCCATCTAAATCACTAAAATTTCAGAAAAACTTCTGGTGATGAACTCAGTCCATATGGCAACCTCAGAAAACAATATCTACCAAACGGAGTGTTAAATGTAGTAAATTTACAACTTGAATCTGACAGTTTAATTTGCCAAAATGCTTTGTTTGCATCTAAAATACTAAAGACCTTGGCATTTGTCATTTGAGATGAAATTTCTTCAAAGGTTGGTATGTGATAATGTTATCTCAGTATATTTTGGTTAAGGTGCTGAGGATCTAAACACACTCTTAAATTACCATCCTTTTTCCTTACTACCACTAATGAGTTCATGAATTCTGTTGGTTGGTTAACTTTCTTTATAATATACCATCTTTTTCCATTCTTGCAAATTCCTTTTTTAATGGACTTAATAAGCTAAGTGGAATTTTCCTACAGGGTTCTATTTTATCAACAGCTCCTGGTTTTAATTTAATATGATATGTATATCCAGTTAAATTCCCAGTTCCTTTAAACAAATCTAGATAATCTTTTAAAGATTCTGGTAACTTTTCATTGGAATCAGGATTTACTGTACAAATCCTTTGTATTAGGCTTAATTTTTGCAGTGTAGGTAAACCTAAAATAGATGGAACAGTTTTATCACATGCTACAACTTGAAATTCTACTTCGTCCTTGTCTTCTTTCGATGTTTTAAATAATAATTTACATTTTCCAACTACATCAATTCTAGTACCATTGTAATTATTTAAAGTGATTTTTGATTTAGTCAAACATTTATCTCTTAAATTTAATTGTTTAAATTTAGGCAATGGTAACACATTACAATGGACTCCAGTATCCAACTTAACAAATAAATATTTAGATATGTTTACTTCTAGTTTTTCAAATCATTCTGTTTTATTTTTAGAAAATGGATTTGTATCTTATACTGATTCTAAAATATATTCATTACCATTATTAAGTAACTCCTGCTCAAAATTATTCTGTACAACATTAACCTTTTTATAAGTGCACATTTTAGTCTAAATGGTTTTGGATTATTGTACTTATTTCCTTGATAGTTTGAAGAAGAATTAATACTTTGTTGCTTTTGTTTTAAATGATAGTTTTTCTTACAAGGCTGACGTTTTTCCTCTGAAGGTCGAAATTTATTACGTTTGATCGCTTCTATTTTATTTTCTTCAGTTAAAGTTTTCAGCTGAAGTTCTGCTAATTCAGAAGCTTTACACATTTTAATACATTTCTCCAATGTAAACTGATCTTCCCTTAATAATCTATCTTTGAGATTTTTGTTTAGAATTCCACTTACTATTCTATCTCTTATTAAACTATTTTTTAATTCTGAAAATCCACAGTTGCTACTTAATTTCTTTAAATCGGATAAGAAATCATCAAACGATTCACCTATAAGTTCGACAGAAAAATATATGTCTATCAACACTTTCGTTTGCTTTCGGTATGCAAAAATTTTCGAAAGCTTCAATTACTTTGTCAACATCCTTCTTATCTTCTTTACTTAAATTAGAAGTATTAAACTTTTCAAGTGCTTCTTCACCAATAAACTGCTATAAAATAGCTACTTTTATTTCAGGTGATTTAGTAATACCACCAAACGCTAACATATAAGTTTGGAATTTTTGTTTCCATTTCTTCCAATTTTCGCTTAAATTACCTTCGAAAATTAGATTACTTGGTGCTTTAATCCATCCATATTTAATTTAGGACTTTTAAATAGTTTATATATACGTATTTTTAGTCACTTCAAATAAAAAGAAACAACGCATTTACCAGCGATAGAAGTTTCAATTTCACTGTAAACAACTTTCCATCACGTTTTTGTTTATAATATCTTTACGAACGCTGCATAGTTCTTCAAAAAAAGTTTTCTTTTTTAATCTGTGGTCGACTCGACTGTGCCATGTGTTGTTTTTTATATATGTTGGATATGTGCTCAGTGATGATTACAAGATGTACACAAACATCGTTTATTATAGCTTGCTCATCCATTATTCTATATTATAGTTATGATTAAAGATGATAATAGATACAGTTACAGTTACATATATAACATATATCACAAGATTGGCGACAAAAGCCAAGTTGTTTCGCTAAATTTTGTCTTACTCCTATTGCGCACTAAATTAAGCCTGAATTGTATTTGTTTAGTTATTTACTATATCTACGTTTATTTCTTGCACATGCTTCAAACTAATCTGAGTCCTGAATAAATAAACTCTCACATGTACTTAAAATCTCCTGATACTTAATTACAACATTACTAACAGCAAGTTTAGAGCAATTCATAACTAAAATGAATGCAAAAATCTTATGTCCAAAACAGTATTCTCCACAATATCTGAGCATTAAACAATCGCCGAAAATGATGTTACGAATTTTGTGTTACGAATCCTAATTAAAAATATTGTATTTCCCCCTGCATTGCAGTGCAAAAAAATTTTCAAGAGAAAGCTCTGCTGGAAAAGTAAGAATACAGGGGCAAAATCTTTGAGTAAATGGACATCTTGGTAATTTGTATTGAAATTGAATAAATGTAATTGACCACTATGTCAGCTGTAATCGTAATTCCATTCTCATTAGAAATCAAAAACTTACGGTTGCTTACATTGAGTTTGCCGAATAGTATGGTTTACCATATGCTCGTAAACCGGTGTGACTTGGCAATATTTTTTGGTTAAATTCTAGGTGGGCTATACTAAAGCTGTTCCGTAACTTCAAATAAACTTTTTGGCAATGGTCATTTTTGTATTCATACACACACACACACGCACATATATATAAACATCTAAAGAGTCATATATTTACATATACATAGAGGAAGAGTTCGAAGTTGTTGATGTATGTTTATTGTAATAACTATAATATTTAATATAAATATAATGAATAAGACTTTTGTTAATGAATGTATATATAAATGTTTTTGCATCATTCATAATAATAAGCCAGTTTCCCTTAGAAAGTCCTCCCCTCAGGCAGATAGCCCTAGCGTGCTTTGCCATAATTAAATACACACACACACACACACACATTCCTAATAATAAATTTCTAATGTTTTAATATGTAGCATTTATAATAAAAATATACTTCTTAATGTATTTATAAACTAAAAAGTATTTCATTTATATCATGAAAAAAAAAAAAAAAAAAATCTGAAATGTTTCAGATTTTAAATTACGTCCAAAGGGGCGTTTTTTAACATTTTGTGTGTTACCTTTCTTTATTAAATATCATGTTCCTCGCACTTAAACCATAAGATCCAGTGCAACAGCAATATCGCAAAATAGTTTTAAAACGAGCATATCTTTAGAATTTCCGATACAGAGACTCACGCGCTGGAGATAAAAATGTTTTTTCTGCACAACGTTGCCATTGCTCGCTTTGAAATCCTTGAGTTTGTTAATCAAAAATTCGTCAAAGTTTTAAAAAATAGGAAATCGATCATAAAACAAATTTCAAATTTCAAATTTGGTCTTCCACATGCTCATATTCGTTGAAGGATTACGTTATTCAAAATTCGATGACTCTATGTACCGTTGTTTTATCATAATACGAGAAATATACATACATTTATGCAGATTTTTCATTATTTAATTTCTTCAAATATAATGCAGGACTCTAACATTTTGTGGCAACAGTTTGAAAAGTGAACCGACATTTATGAGTCCGACGCAAAATGCAAAAACGAAACTAATAGTCCTTCGGGATTCAAATCCCTTTGGACTAATAATAGCATACAATTTTAATGTGTATTCTCATTATTACATAAGCTATGATTTCCTCTTTTTACACACCTTTTACGCTGTTTGCAGTATGTCGCTGATTATGCAGTTTCAATTTAAAAGTAGTACAAGTAATTATCAGAAATGTAAAGTTGTACACATACAAATAGATTTAAAAAAATTATTCACCCGCCCACCTAGCTGCGTGCATCGCTAGATATGATTAAAAAGACGCATAAATATCATTAAAAATGCATAAATATCATTAACATGCGGAAAATGTAGCTCAAGTAAGTTTCATATGCATACTAGGGAAAAAAGTGATTCAAAAGATGTTTTAAAGCAAAATAAAAATGTACACTATAGTTCCATTAGCAAATCAAAATATATATTGTGATATATTCTAAATGTAAAATTATATAATACATAATGATACAAATAAAATATATAAATCTCAATAATGAATAATGATCATTAATGCTAACACAGCTCCTATCATGGTATATAACATTGCTATGAAAGCAAGAATATTTGATTAGAAATATACCTTTTACATTTAATTGATAACATAGGAGAGTAAAACAAAGATGATAAGTAGCTATGAAAAGTCCTTTAAGTTAATATTGCAATATCATAAGACACTTATTACAAGGTAAATATCATTTGTTCCTGCTTTTTACATCAGTAAAAAGTTATATTATTAAATATAGTGGTAATGATTGGCAAAACAGATTTATTATTGGTGCTTTTGATGCAAGGTCACACGAAAATGAACTTGATTTAGCAAAGTTTTGAAAACATTAAAATCAAAAGTATTAAATTACAGTAACAAGTATTATTAAATTATTTTAATTACATGTTAAGAAAGTAATTGTGTGATACATTTTAATTCCTTTATGTAGACAAAATTAAGAATAAGTGACTAAGCGTGTACATGTTTTTAAAAGATATTTCCTGTTCATACATTGGAAATAAACTGACAAGAATTGCAGTTAAACGAAAGAGCTAGAAATAATAGTCTGCATGATGTGTAAAATATGATCAAAATCATTTGTTACAAAAATTACAGTAATTTAATAATAGGTAAGAGGATTAATGCACATTTGCCGCAGGAATACAACTAATACAGCATATGGTTGAGACTATAAATATGGTTGCATTTTTTTTTAAAAAAAAATAACTAAGCAAAATTTTATTTGTGACAACTAAGAAGCTGTGTATAATGTAATATTTTTTGCTTCAGAATTTTATATTCATTCAAAAAGCAGAATAAAAATAAATTATTATGTATTTCTGTTTCTTATTCTACTGAATAAAGGCCTGTTATAAATAAAATAGAAATGCGTAGGGAATCTAATAAATTCCCAAACTGATCCAAATCCACTGCCCTTGTCTTTATTCGCTACCCTGTATATAGAGAATCTAAACAATTCCCAAACTGATCAAAATCCACTGCCTTTTATTCGCTACCCTGTATATCTGACTGTGCACGCTATTTCATTTACTCCAAAGTTACTTAGTTGTATGCAATCATATTTTGAATAATGACTGAGAAATGAAATTATGTAGAAGTCTCTCCTCCTATCTATATTTATCACCGAACAGAGATTTTAGGTATTTTACATTACAAGATATGTGCCAAAATTTTTTTCTCAAATGAGATATAGACTCAAGAGTCAAAACATTATGACCAGCACTACATTTTGCGATGAACGCGCCTGGATGACGTGGAAGGCACGTGATCAGGTGGAAGTGGTATTTAAATTTTGCTGGAGAGTCTGAAGAATCATTCTTTCACTTACTTCTGTGTGTGATGGGAAAGGCTGCAGATCTAAGCGACTTTGATAGAGGGCAGATTGTAATGGCTCGAAGGCTCGGAACAAGTATATCCGAAACTGCACGACTCGTAGGTTGTTCGCGATCTACAGTTGTTAGTACGTATGAAAAGTGGATGAATGACGGTGAAACCAGCAGTAGATGGCATGGTGTTGGACGTCCACACGCTATCGAAGAAAAAGGTCGTCGGAGACTGTCTCGCATGGTGAAGCAAAACCGGAGCCAGACAGTGGCTCAGCTGACAGCCGAATACAATGCAGGGCCAAGTAGAAAAGTAAAGGAGCACACTGTTCAGCGGACACTCTAGGATATGGGGCTACGCAGCAAACGTCCCACTTGTATGCCTTTGCTGACCAAGCGTCATCGCCAACTGCGCCTGCACTGGACCCGGGAACATCGCGACTGGTCCATGGATCAGTGGGAGAGAGTTCCCTGGTCAGATGAATCACGGTTTGTCATTCATCACGCCAATGGCCGTGTCAGGATACGCCTTCTTCCAGGCGAACAGTTGCTCCCTAAATGCACAGTAGGTCATGCACAGGCCGGTGGTGGCGGTATTATGCTCTGGGTGACATTTTCTTGGGCGTCTCTGGGACCCGTGGATGTGGTAGAGCAGACCATGAATGCTACAGGTTATCTGAACATCATTGCGGACCAGTTGCACCCTTACATGGCCTCTGTTTTTCCAGCTGGAAATGGAATGTTCCAACAGGACAACGCCCCGTGTCACAAGGCTACAATTGTGTTGGAGTGGTTCCAGGAACATGATGCTGATTTCCAGTTAATGTCCTGCCCGCCTAACTCACCGGATCTCAATCCGATAGAACACATTTGGGATGTCATGGGACGGCAGCTCAGAGGTCAAAGACCACAAATTCGCAATATCTCGGATTTGCGTGACCGTTTCTATAACATCTGGTACAATCTGTCTGCGGCCATCTATCAAGGACTTGTGGCATCCATGCAAAGGCGGGTTGAAGCTGTGTTCCGCGCCAAAGGTGGCCCAACTCGTTTTTGACAGGTGGTCATAATGTTTTGGCTCTTGAATGTATGTGCCAGTTTGGAGATATTTTTCTAAACTACTTCAAAAACTTTTTATTACTAATATTTACTTAAAAGAACACTGCTATAAGAGATAAGGGAAAATATTTCATTTTATTGTGCCCAACAGGTAACAATGGTATGTATATCATTATATAAGAAATAATTTAGCACTTGCTGTTTTGTAACGGAAAAGATTTGATATCTGGAATACTTTTTATACTATTATTTGTAATAGATAACCACAGCTGTTCTGAACTTAGAAATATCTTTGTGCAAAATATCCTTAACCACTGTAAACTATTCTCAACAGTTTAAGAAGTGACTGACTTAATTCTTATTTTTATATGTGTCATACTATAATTTTCATTTAAATAATTGCTAACATCAATGAAGCAGAGTTTAAATTTCTGCAGATAAAACATGCATGAAAACCTAATTATATACGTATGCGTATTAATAACATTTAAAAGATAAACGAGCTATAGTCATTTATACTTCAATACACAAATATGCATGTTTACTTTCAAAGCGCTCACACACGCACACATATATACACTTAGAAAGAAATTTTGCATTTAAACAAAACTTTTCTTACCAGGTAACATGTAATCAGTTTCTTTGAAATGTTTAGAACACACTTTCATATAATGTCCGACTTCCTTTCCAATTCGCAATACGCGAATCCACTCCTTTCTTCGCTCTGCTGTATCACCATCTTGTTTCATATGTTTCGAACCAGGAATACGATGGAAGCATAACTCAGGTTCCTTGCATGCTCGTGAATTACACTGTGGTACACAACAAAACGTGTGATCTTCACTTTTATTTAAATTACACATAATGCCTAGAACAATCAAAATTAAGTGTTTAATTACTTTCTGATCTCAACGCGTTTCACAAACTACGTACTGTTTTCAAACGTAAATACTGATTTTTAATTTTTCCACCTTTTAGCCACTAGATGGCGCATCAGAGCGCTGGAATCGCGGATACTGTATGCTTGTATTGTGTGTATACTTGAAGAAATCTTCAGAAGGGGAACTTCGGGGAGTCACATTTAAAATATTTCTTCTCTTACTATGGTAACTTCACGTGCGTTGAGGTTGTCTGCAGTTGATTGTTTTGTATGCATTTGGTAATTATCGTTAGTACATATGATTTGTTCGCATGTATCTGGTAATTTAGTTGGTGTGCCATTTGTATCTATCTTTTCTGTTTTGCATTTTGAAACCGTTTACGATTTTGTATTATTTTAAAATTTGCTATGAGACTCCGCAATAATTTACATGTTTAACTTTATTTTTCCTTACATGCTCACCATTTCGATAGCTCTTCTTGCATGCTTCGCTCGTAAAAAAAGTGCTATGTGACTGCAATACAGTTTTGCATAGAACTTTTGTCGCTTTGGTGACTATTTCTCAGCATTTAGAAACAACTCTTTTACTTCTCAGTAAATTCGAAAGTAACTATTTACTCGATGGAAGTAAGTCGCCGCAGATCAGGTACTCCATTGTTTGCACCATTCGAAGAACCTAAACCTAAACTAATAAACCGTACGATAATACTGGCAAACCGGTAAAACTAAGAAACAATAAAAGAACCAAAAAATTAAGTAACCAAATTGAATTAAAATTAAGTAACCAAAACATTAAGTACTGGGCAGCTCGCCATAAACTCGTCCTCCGAGGAAGATTCTCTGTCCTCGTCAGCAGGGTCACCTCGACCTTTATTCTGAATAAATTCAACATAATAGCTAAAATAAAATATGGTAGAATTAAATATTCTGTTTTAACAATATTGTGAATGGAGATTTTCCATATTTCTAAAATACTGAATCATTTATTCATTTCAATTAATCAATTTAACATAACATTTAACATAAATTCACAATCGTGAAATTCATTATTGATCCATTATTGATTCTTTGATCCGTGAGCAGCAGGAATTTTCTGCTGCATAGATAATGATGGAAATGTTCTACGGCTTTGACTATGGCGAGCAACACTTTCTTGGTGACACAGTAATTCCTCTCCGGTTTAGACAGGCACTTGATCCAATAAGCCACTACCGACAGCACCGACACTTTCATTTCTCGCATCCGTGTTGAGAATAAATGGTCTGTCGAACTGAGGGTACGTCAGTATTGTAGACGATGTTAAAGCTTCTTAAATGCATCCTCACATTCTTTTGTCCACAAAAACTTTTGCTTGATCTCTGGCAGCTTGTGAAGGGGTCTTGCGATAAATTAAAAGTCCTTCACGAATCTCCTATTGTAGGTGCAAAGCCCTAGGAAGCTTCTCATCTGATGGACACTTTTGGGACATTTTCAGGCTTTAATGGCTGACACTTTTCAGGATCCGTGCACACACCTTCAGCAGAGATGGCATATCCAAGGTAAATCCCATCCTGTCTGAATAATTTGCATTTAGCGGAACTCAACTTCAGATTGGCTTCTTTTAGTTTCTGAAGTACCCTTCTAAGATTTTCTAGATGTTCTTCGAAACTTTTTCCGATGATAATGATGTCATACAGGTATATCAGACAGACTTCGTAGGAAAGGGATTTCAAAAGTCTCCATTAGGCGCTCGAAAGTAGCCGGCACATTACAGAGTCCTAACGGCATCCCATTGAACCGCCGAAGTCCTTGTCCCCGTAGTAAATGGCGTCTTTTCTCGGTCTTCAGGCTGTATTTCTACCTGCCAATAACCACTCTTTAAATCAAGTGTTGAGAACCACTTTCTTCCAGAAAGAGTGTCTAGAATGTCGTCGATTCTAGGAAGAGGGTAACTGAATAATTTGCATTTAGCGGAATTCAGCTTTAGATTGGTTTCTTTTAGTTTCTGAAGTACCTTTCTCAGCCTTTGTAGATATTCTTCAAAACTCTTTGCGACCATAATGATGTCATCCACGTATATCAGACAGACTTCGTAGGTAAGGAATTTCAAAACAGTCTGCATTAGGCGTTCGAATTTTGCCGGCGCATTACACAGTCCAAACGGCATTACCTGGAACTGGCAAAGTTCTCTTCGCGTAGTAAATGCTGTCTTTTCTCGGTCATCAAGAAGTATCTCTACTTGGCAGTATCCACGCTTAGATCAAGCATCGAAAACCAGTTGCTTTCCGAAAGTGTATCCAAAATGTCATCAATTCTAGGAAGAGGGTAGCCGTGTTATCGCCGGTTAAACTCGTTCAACCGGCGATAGTCAACGTAAAATCTAGTCGAACAGTCTTTCTTTCTGACGAGGACGATGGGAGATGCCCATGGACTTGCTGAAGGCTCGATGACTTCGCTTTCTTGCACGTCCTTTAGAAGTTTTCCGCCCTCTTCCTGTTTAGAAAATGGTTGACGTCTTGCATGTTGCTTGATGTTGTCTTGGATGTTGGTTTCCTTGAACAGTCTGAAGGCTATCCGCTGCGTCTGCTCTCAGAGAAGAGGCAAGATGACTGACCTTAGCTTGGGAATCCCCTCCATTCCTTTTTGCTACTACAGAAAATTGTGTCTTATACATTTGCCAGGAGGTCTTCCCATCATATGTAGATAGCTACAGAAAGGGGCGAGCACGCATGGGTAGAAATTTGAAATCTTCAGAATTGTTTCCTGCTGTCACTATGCACTTCTTTCAGGTGTCAATTTCTTTGGAAATTGAAGAAACCTTGTCATCAATTTGTTCTTCGATTTATTGTTGGACGGCAGAAACTCTTACTTCTTTTTGTTCTTTCAGAGAAGAAACTATTTCTTCAATCTGTCCAACTCGGTTTACAACAGCATCTATTCTGCCTTCTATACCCTCAAATGTGTGTTCTATTATGCAGGTAATTTCATTTTTATTTCCTCTTCACCTCCCTCAGTCTTACTTGAACGGCGTTTATCTCTTCTTTAACCCTTTCAGGGGCGCAATGTTATGATTTTTTAAAAGTTATGAAAAAGTAAGCATAATGACATGCAATGGTCCTATAGACAACATAAATGAGTTTAAAAAAATATTTTTCGTCCCCCTTTATGGAAAGGGGACCGGTTTCGCCTTGAAACCAGCGCCCGTCTAGAGCATTTAAGACTAAACATTTGCTTATTTATCTTTACTTTGCTGAAAAGTATCTGAACGTAACCCAAATTGCAGATTACACTAGTAAATTACTGAAAAACTAATGAAGTAAGTAATATTTGCATAAACACGCATTTTTAATTATAAATAAAAATTTTAAAACAGGAAACAAAAAAGTATGAGACAAAAAGTAACTAATAATGCACTAAATTACTTGCATAAAAGTATGAAATATTTTTAAAAATTATGTTTAAAACTAAGAAAATTCTATGTAAAAATAAAATAAATTAAGATGCATACAATTATTTCCCTATGAACTAGAAGCATTATCAGGTTCAATGTTCCTTCTTACCTTCTTCGGGAACATACAAGGACCTGACTCGGAACAGAGAGCTTACTAAAGCTATGTTCACTAATTGTGGTAAGTAGACAGGATACAGACGAAGGGTATACAAAACCCTTTATTTTTCTCTATATACAATAACTTCCGTACTTCGGAATACACCGACCCGCTACTCGGGGTCTAACGTAAAAGTATAAAAATAAAACTAAACTCTAATTTAACTTTAGAATAATAAACGTGGAAGATTGGCCTTATATTAACAGGAAGGCGTATGTAGTACAGATAACTGAAAACACTACAATACGTTTAAAAGTTATCAAGAGGATTAAAACCTCTGGCCTGGAAGGCAACAAGCAACTGCGTAACTTCTAAGGTAAGCGGCCTGCTTCGAACTCACTGCTTCCTCTCTCTCGCTTGGCAAAAGGCGACAACTTAAATACTTGGCGTTCGCCAGACAACTTTGCATAAAAACCTTAACGCTTATAATTCTGGCCGGAAGTAGAAAATAAGAAGTGATAGTAAAGATTTAAAACAAAATAAACGTTAGTAAAACTTAAGATCCTTACATACTTCCCGCCAGAAATAATTAGTTTGAAACTGAGGTCTAAAACGACCTTGTTGAAAACTTTTAGCTCTAGAATCTAACGCGAGGCCAATCTTTTACAAACATACTTCGCTAGAAACTAGAAATTTAAAAGAAAGAAATTTGCTTTTTTTTTTTACAATAGCAGCTCCCAGGATATACAACAATTTTTTTTCATCTGTACTGCATCTAAACAGGAGCTTTTATTCAATTCTGGTTCCTTCCAGAGATCTGGAAGGAAAACTAGTTTAATGAAATGTTACACAATGAAATGGCAAGTAACATATACAATTATACTTCTCTTAACATTCTTATTTCATTCATGACTATTTTAATTATCTCTCCCCGTGCTCTCTGACATGTGTTGTAAAAGAACACCAAACACGAATGTGTTTCTGTCTACGTGTTCCACACGTCCTCCTACAATCAAAACACTAACGTGTTAACATTCAACATAACAAGACCTCTTAACACACCCTAATTTCAACTCTAAACCCTGAGGTACTATTCTAAAAGTGGCTAACTCTAAAGTGTAGCGTCAGAGAGCCTAACTACATCATTCAACCTTTAACACATATTCGCCATGCTTTAGTCTTTTTACAGTCACACGAATAAAAAAATTTTAACATTACTTTCACTTTTACCATATCACGGTATTTCTTAACATTTAAAATAACAGTTCACATTGTATATAAGAACATATTAACATGCCGTTAATTTTACACCTTTGGAAACATACATTAGTAGTACATTGTTAACTTCTATTCTTTTCAAAGGAAGTGCCAATTCTTTCTACATTGAAATAATACACTTCAAAAAGTCTTTCAGACTAAAACTTCTCTCTTGCTAGAATGTTTTAAATAAAATTTATGCAATAACTTTTTACAATATTTATGTTTTTACACAACGCTATTATACATCAACTTTAGTTTTACGCACGAGTAATTGAAAAACATAATACGAAAATCGGTCACAACTCATTTCTCGCCCTTTTGGCGATAAAGGTAGACCTCGCATGAGGTAAAACTTCTTGAAGTCTGCCACTTGCAGTAAGAATGAAAGATTAATTTAAGTTTGCAAAGTAACATAAAATTTTACTTATCTTTGTGATATTCGGACATCCTTTTCTGGGCCCAGTCTTTAAAGGTATTGCAGATAGTTGTGTGATTTATCCTCCTTCTTGTACGGGCTCGCCCTTCAGTGCTTTCCTCTGGAAGCTTCCTTTTTTCACCAGTTCGGTCACCCTTGAATAACTTCTTTTTCTCCTCTGCTTGTGGTCTTGGCCGTTTGATGGCAGCTGGTCTTGGCGGAACCGGGAAACTTCTGTCGTGTTTCTGCTTGGACCTCGTTGTTGGCCGTTCAAATTTTCCTTGTAGCTTTTCCTCCGCCGCTGATGGCCCTTCCGCAGTTCGGCTACATTTACTGCAGAGAGTCCTGTCGGATGAGTCGATCTTCCGTTTTAGAGCCGGGTTATAGTTGCCGTCATTTCTCCTGGTTCTCTTCACATACGTCGTCCTTCTCCCTTCTTCATTCTGGGGGTGTTCGTGAACTCTCTTTTCTGGACGGTGGAACGGCTTTTTCTTGCTACCTTCAATTTTTCCGCGGGGCAATTTTCTTTTCACTTGCTCCTGCCTCTTATTGGCTTGCCCTTGTACTTGTCGTTTTTCCACCTCTGGAGCTTGTGCCTGCGGTGTCTGCCGTGCCGGATCCTGCAAAAGATCTGAAAATATTTGCATTTTATTACGATCGAAGTAGGGCTTGATTTGATCAATGTTTGCGGAACAGGTTTCACCATTTCTGGCTTTTAACACTACTACAGCGTGAGTTATTTTTTCTATAACATATGGTCCTTCAAATCGTGGAAACAATTTGGCAGTTTTATCTTCTGGTGCTGAAGAAAGTGAATGCTTAATTTTTAAAACTTCATCCCCTACTTTATAAGTTACTCCCCGTCGTTTCAAATCATAATAGAGCTTCTGTTTTCTTTGTGCTACTTCCGTATTCTTTTTTGCTTCTTTTATTAGTTTTTCTATATCACCCATTTTAAATTCTGGGCCTCTTTGTTGCACATAAAATAATTTATCTAACGGTGTTATAATCTTTCTGCCTAGAAATAACTCAGCAGGAGTTTTGCCCGTTGTATCATGTTTTGCGGTCCTAAGGGCGAAAGCAAATTCATTGACATAGTTATCCCAGCTTTTATGAAAATTTTTAACATAACTACGGATAATTTTCACTATATTTCTATTGACCCGTTCCGCTATATTTGATTGCGGCCGATACGGGACCATTTTTAAACGACGTATGCCCAGTTTTTGGCACGTGTCTTCAAATATATTACTTACAAATTGAGGACCATTATCCGATATAACTTTTAGGGGCGCCCCGTATTTTAAAATATATTTATTTAAAATAGAATCAGTAACTAATTTCGCGGAGGCTCGTTTTAAGGGAACAATTTCGGTCCATTTATTAAAATGATCAACCATAACAAGGAGATAGCGACTTTTATTTAACTGACTTTTTGGGAAAGGGCCCAATAAATCGATGCCAATTATTTCATTCGGAAATTCGGATTTAATACTATTTAGAAACCCGGCCGGGCGGAAATTAATATAATTAACTGCTTGACATGTTGGGCAGGACTGGACATACGCCCTTGTTAACTTTTGCAGTTCAGGAAAGTAGACTGCCTCGCGTACGCGTTGGATAGTTTTTCGAATACCAGCATGAGAAGCTAAAGGGCTGTCATGGAGCTCCTGCAGGATATTTATTCTAAGACTAGCTGGGATAACAGGTCGAAATTCGTTGTTGGAATTCGTAGTTTTTGTATAAAATAATAGACCATCTATTAGTTCGTAATGGGCCGCCCTATTTCTTATCGCCACAATATCTTGGTGGCTAAAATTTTCAGGATCCTTCAAATACTCATAAATGCTTCCAAACTCAGGATCCTTACCCAGTTCGGTTATTACAGTCTCTCGGGAATTTATTGTACATGCTGTGAGCATTGCCACCTTTACGGTATTCCCTTGTTCATCTATTTTAATTCTTGATAGGGCATCTGCTACGATATTTTCCTTACCGGGGGTATGCTTGATTACTAGATTATATTCTTGCAGCTTGAGTGCCCATCTTATTAACCTTGGGTATAAATTTTTCCCTGAGTACAATCTAGTTACCGCCGCATGATCAGAGTACACTGTTATCGGCGCCTTTCCAAAATAGACTCGGAACTTTTGCACTGCTAACAGAACTGCAAGTGCCTCTCTCTCGGTCGCGGAATAGTTTCTTTGTGTTTGATTTAAAGTTCGGCTAAAAAATGCCACGGGCTGCTGATTTTGCGAAAGTACCGCTCCTACCGCATAATCCGAAGCATCCGCTGAAATTTCTAAATTCTCATCCTTTTCAGGAAATTTCAACACAGGGGCTTGCGTTAATGCTTGTTTTAATTTTTCGAAAGCACTATTGGCTTCGGCCGTCCACGAGAATCTTGCCTTTTTCCTTTTTAATTTTAACAATGGCTCAGCGATAGCCGCAAAATCTTTTATAAAGGACCTATAATATGAACAAAGTCCTAGAAAAGAAGAGAGCTTCTTTGCCGTGTTTGGAGTCGGATACTTTTGTACAGCGATTATTTTTGATTCATCTGTCTCGATCCCTTTTTGAGATATTTTGTAACCTAAATATTTTAATTCACGGGCTGCAAATTTGCACTTTTCGACATTAACTTTTAGACCGGCCTCATTTAATAAAGAAAACACCTGTCTTAAATCCTGTACATGTTGGTCGAGCTTATCACTAGTAATAATGATATCGTCTAAATAGATAAATGTGGACTTTCCAAGTCCAGGTCTTAACACAATGTCCATGCATCGCTGAAATGTTGCCGGGGCGCCTGAAAGGCCAAACGGCATACGCAAAAATGCATAAGTGCCAGACTTGGTTATAAAAGCAGTCTTAGGCACGTCCTCAGGCCTCACCCCTATTTGAAAATAACCAGTCGTTAAGTCTAAAGTCGTCATAAATTTGGTTGATTTTATGTTCCTTAAAATTTCTTCTATAATCGGTAACGGATATACCGGATATTTAGTTATGGAGTTTAATTTACGGTAATCAATAGCGAATCTCCATCTTTTTGGATGCGTCAAAGGATAGTCATTATTTTTCTTACATAAAACCACCGGGCTAGCATAACTACTTGAGATGGGCGTTATGATCTTTTTACGTAGCTTATCGGTAATATGCCATTCTATAATTTCTTCCTTATTCTTATCATACCGGTATGGTTTTTGACGAACTGGCATTGCATCTCCGGTGTTAATACTATGGTTAGTAACCTGAGTAAATCCTGCAATATCACTAAATAACGAAGCAAATTCACTTACCACTTGTCGGATTCTTCCTTGCTCGTCATTAGGGAGTTGGTCAAGTTTTAACATCGGCGGTTCAGCGTTTTCTGTACGAACTGGTTTCATTGTCAGCTTAAGGGACGCTTCATTAAAATCCAGCGTAGCTTGTGCTTCTGAAAGAAAATCTATTCCTAAAATTAAATGTGCTTGCATATTCTTTACTATAAAAAACATCACCTTTACTTGTTCGTCCTTGATACGGATATACAAAGGTACTTTACCTACGCACTTACATTTTTCTCCTTGCGCCGCTAACACTGTCGTATTATCCGCATTATATATGCGGTATTTGCGAAAATACTTCCTAAAAAACTCTTCTGCCACACAGGAACACTGCGCGCCGGTATCCAGGAGTGCGGTGGCTGGGATATTATTCACCAAGACTTCAATCTTCGGAAGAGTCAAATTTTTCACCATTACTGTATTTAACTTGTAGGAAGAGGGGTTTTCGTGGCCTTCGGATTTCCGCACCCTCTCGTCAGCAGAAATCCGTTTTAGTTTAAATTATTTTTCCTTTCCGTGCCTTCCTTCTTTTTCCACTGGCCTTGAGACTTTTTTCCTGGGTTGCTATTGAACTGTCGACGTTCGCCGGCTGTTTTTGAATGCTCGGGATTCCTTGCCCACTGATTCGCTTTTCTCCGTAGCCATGTGCTTGAGTTTGCTGTAGTCTTGGCGTACTAAATTGGTTTCTCTGTTGATACTGGCGTCTTCTTTCGACGTCCGCCGTTCTTCTACTTTCAAACTGGATTGCTAGCTCAAATAACTTTTCCAGTGTAGTCGGATTTCTTAATTCAATAAAGTCTTGCACTTGGGGCAGTAACCTCGGCAAAATCACTTGAATTATTTCAGGATCCGGACGGTTTCCATACAAGAGCTTGAAAACGTGAATTTTTCTTAAAATAAAGCTCGAGAGGTTTTCAATTCTTTGTTGATATATACTGAAAAGTTCCGTTTCTAATTTTGCACGATCCCTTACAACAGGGAAGGCTTTTAGTAGGGCAGTCTTGAAATTTTCGTAAGTATAGGTGGGACTTCCTGCTTGACCCAAGAGACTTCTGCCTATACATTTGAACCAGTTAAGCGCTTGGCCCCTCAAGGCGCTGGTAGCTAAGGTAACTTTTTGAAACTCGTGCACGGGGTAGAGCATGAAGTGGTCATCCAATTTTTCCAAAAAACTGGTTCCCGGTGAGTTTCCCTTAAATGTTGCTTCTGGTTTCATAGAAGCGCGCATGGTCTGGACGATGTAACCAAATCCTTCCAGGGCGGCAGCTGGCATTTCTGGATTCTGAGCCGTTTCTGCAGGCAGCACAGGTTCTTCTTGAAACTCGGCCATGGTTATTCTTCTTCGTTGGGCGCTACTATCAGGTTCAATGTCCCTTCTTACCTTCTTCGGGAACATACAAAGACCTGACTCGGAACAGAGAGCTTACTAAAGCTATGTTCACTAATTGTGGTAAGTAGACAGGATACAGACGAAGGGTATACAAAACCCTTTATTTTTCTCTATATACAATAACTTCCGTACTTCGGAATACACCGACCCGCTACTTGGGGTCTAACGTAAAAGTATAAAAATAAAACTAAACTCTAATTTAACTTTAGAATAATAAACGTGGAAGATTGGCCTTATATTAACAGGAAGGCGTATGTAGTACAGATAACTGAGAACACTACAATACGTTTAAAAGTTATCAAGATCATTAAAACCTCTGGCCTGGAAGGCAACAAGCAACTGCGTAACTTCTAAGGTAAGCGGCCTGCTTCGAACTCACTGCTTCCTCTCTCTCGCTTGGCAAAAGGCCACAACTTAAATACTTGGCGTTCGCCAGACAACTTTGCATAAAAACCTTAACGCTTATAATTCTGGCCGGAAGTAGAAAATAAGAAGTGATAATAAAGATTTAAAATAAAATAAACGTTAGTAAAACTTAAGATCCTTACAGCATGAGAAAAGCGACCGCTAAGAGAAGCATAATAAAAACGCAAATGTGAGTGTTTTTCAGTGTGATCTGTGTCTCTGTAAAAAATAAGAAATGTTTTCCCTCTCTCAAAAGCTCCATAAATCCACATCTTTGAAGCCGCTCAAATGAAGATATTGCGCAACTGTTTACAGCAGTGATCCGAAAGCAATAAACACAACTTCAAAAAATCTCGCGACTGCGTCATCTGATCCTTTTTTCGATGTCCCAGAGGGGCGGTGGTTTCATACTGAAACCGCAATGAAAACATTCAAAATTAAAAGGGTTGCATTACTTTTTTTTTGTGAACTAAGGACATTTCATTACTTATTGATGCCTGCTTATAAAATATATTGTGGAAAAATTAAAAATTTTTGGGTTTTTTGTTTTTAAAATGGGTCAAAAAGAGTAGTGTGCAAAAGAAGCTATTTTTGAATGATTCGTATCAATCAATGGATGCCCAGAAAGGTTTGCTGCTGCTATGTGTTATCATTTTTAAGAAGTAATTTAATTTTAGCAGCGGTTTTAAGAAAAAAAAAAAACCAAATTTTCTAACTTAAAAAAAAAAAAAAATGTTGAAAATGCGGTTTCAAGGCGAAACCACCGCCCCTTAAAGGGTTTACGAATCCTTCCATCTTTTCTTGAACGGCTTATATCTCTCCTTTAATGGATCCTTGACCAGTATTTATCCCCTCTTTAACGGAATTTTGGCCAGCTTTCATCTCTTGTTAAAGAGATTTCATCTCTTTTTTAATGGATTCTTGGTGAGCTTTCATTTTTTCTTTGACTGTGTTGGGGATCTCATCCCAAATAACACACACTAAATAAATTCGCTGGTTCGGTTCTTTATTAATTCTCATAATTAATTACAATTAACTCATAGCTGTGACCAGCCCTCTTACACCATCGATGGCGATTCTCAAACTCGTTTTATCATCACATTACAGATGCGCATGCGTGGATTACATTACAGATGCGCAGGCGCGAACATGCCGCCCCGCGTTGCAATGCTTAGCACTCAACTATTGTAATTAAGATATAGCATAAAAAATAAACAAGTATATCATAAACAATTTTGAATAAGTACTATTACATAAAATCATTATTATAATTAGACATTTACCATATACATTAGCGTACAACTCAAAGCAATACAATATAACATTTCAGTTACATAATGACATTTTATTTGAAGCACATTCAATGCTGTACAGTAACTATAAAGACAATACTCATTTTTTGTATTGGTAAGACACATAATTTGGTAATTGGTTGTTTCAAAGTTCCAGTTTGAGTTTTTACATTACACACGCGAACCTTTCCATCTTTACCATAAAATACTTCTATTATACGACCAACAGCCCAATTACAAAAAGGTAAATTATCTTTAATTAAGACCATGTCTCCAACTTGTATATTGTTTTTAGAACATTGCCATTTAGATCGATTTTGTAAATGACTTAAATAATTGGAGTTACATTTTTTCCAGATAATTTGTACTAATCTTGTGATCTGTTGCCACAATTTTAACCTGTTAATATTAACTTCTGTGATATCTGGGTCAGGGATCGAATTAATTGCTCTACCAATTAAAAATGCCCAGGTGTTAGAATCTCTAAATCATCAATGGATCTCTAAATCTCTAAATCAAATCTCTAAATCACGACAAGGGTGTCAATGGTTGGGAATTTAAAATTCCTTCAATCTGAATCATAATTGTTAAAAATTGTTCAAATGTCAATTTTGCATTACCTACGACACGTTAGAAGTGGTTCTTAAAAAAAGATTTAACTCCAGCCTCCCAAAGTCCTCCAAAATTGGGTGCTCTGGGAGGGAGAAATTTCCATTCGATATTCTAGGAACTCAAATAACCAGCTTAAAAGCTCATCTTGTTCGTTCACTAGTTTGTTTAACCTCTTTAAATCTGCATTTGCACCTACAAAATTCGTAGCGTTATCACTAAATAGAGTTAAACTTTTACCTCTTCGTGCAAAGAAACGCTTCACGGTAGCTATTAATGCTTCAGATCAGGTTCAAGGTCTGTTATCAGCTCTAAATGAATGGCCTTAGTAACCATACAAATGAATATACACACATAAACTTTTTGATATATACTTTTTCTCTGGTTTTTGTACTTAATTAAGAATGGGCCACAGAGGTCAACTCCACTACAATTGAATGTAAGATTAGCTGTGATTCTTTCCTTGGGTAAATCCCCCATTGCTGAGCTAATAAACATATTATACAATTTTTCCAATTTTTCTACAAACATTTCTACCACTTACAATCCAAAATTTTTGTCTTATATGATATAACAAAGATTGAGGACCCACATGCAAATATTTTAAAAGATAGTAATTAACTATTAACTCTGTTAATTTATGTTTAGAAGGCAGAATAATAGGAAATTTTTTCTCATAAGTTAAATTGCTCCTCCAACTCTCAACAGTCCATTACTGTCAATGAAAGGGTTAAGACTTTTAATAGAACTATTTCTTGGAACAATACCTGATTTTTTTAAGATAATTTATCTTATTTATAAAATACTCACCCTGTACTAAGTTTTTTGTTCTTGTTTACTATTCTCGTAAAACCTAAAACAAAAACTTATAATACTGTTGCGTGAGCACGGGTTCGTTATGAAATGAATGCACAAGTCCGATGAAAAATGAACAAAAATTTATTATTATCACAACAAAAATGCTTAAATTTTCTCAAATTATCATGCAGTATTACAATATCTCACAGTAGTTATCTTTTAACTACTCAAATGTCCAATAGAACGTCATTCAAAACAGCTAAAGAAAGCTAATCCGCGAATTCGCTACAATCAACAAGAGCAGTTTTCTAAACAACAACAAACTGAGCAACTACTACGAACTGAGAGGTTTTCCTCCTTCTATAAGATTTTAAATCACGTGCGAGAATTTTCTGGTACTTTCTCGAAATCAAAAAGACATATTTATTTATTTAATGTTAAATGCACGCGCTCTTGTATTTTCAATTTTCCGGCTTAGCTTTCTTTTAATATTCGTCACGCGCCGCACTACGCGGGAAATAAAACCATTTAATTTATAATTGAACTATCATTAGCTTTTTAAATACCAAATTCGTAACACTGCCCCCTTCCCAAGGACTGCACGTCCCGGGCAGTACAATCCCTGGACAGGAAAACAAACTTACAACTAAAGGTATAAATGCAATAATAAGCATTACATTACAATAATAAACAACATGAACAATAAATGCAATAAATAAAACAAATCAAATGCTATCAAATACAAATCAAATACAAAATACAAATCAAATGCAAAATACAAATCAAATACTAAATACACATTTAGAAACAAAAAGAACCATGGTTTTACATTATTTACAATTATTTACATTACGTACTATGGCCATAGTAATGAGCTAACCTGTCGTAATGAACGACTTTAGGTTTAGAGTTCGAAGACTTACGGATCCGAACCACGACGTCATTTAGCCTGTTTAGGATCGTGTACGGACCATCCCAAGGTGACTGTAATTTCGGACAAAGACCTTTCCGTAGAGTCGGATTCCACAACCACACCTTGTCTCATTCGTGGAATTGATGTTCAGTAGCTCTTGTATCGGGTCTTCATCTTCTCCGTCGCCAAGTTGACTCTCTCTCGTGCAAAGTTGTGCATCACTTCAAACTAAGCGTTTCCGTAAGGAATTCAATTTACTCGTTGCAATTTGTTTATAACTTCCTAAAGTGTCTGGATCCTCCTTTAATGGCATTTTAACAATGTACCTACCGGTTTTATCTCGTGTATAATTTCCTACGAAATGTTTCTTCCAAATTAAAAATTCTTTGTTTTTGGGTTTATCAGTTTCAATATTTTCTAATTCCCAAAATTTTTTAAGAGTTTTATCTAAGTTTTCTTCTTCCTTTATCATCCCACAATGAACACTGTTTTCAGTCTCTGTTGGAATACTTCCAGACACGATAAAACAAAAAACTGTATCTTGAAGAATAAGATCAGAATTATTCATTTGAATTTGACTCGGTTTCAAAAGTTAATAAAAAACTCCCGCTCCCAACAACACTCGAACATTAAATCCTTCATCTGCTAATTTTAAATTAGGAAGATCTTGCACTGAAATTTTAAATTTGCGCGAAGGTGTTAAATCAGCAGTTATTTTTGGAATTACTAAAAAGTCCAAATTCTTTATAAAAGTTCCTTCTTTATTGCATATCGAAGCATTAATTTTATGCTTTATTGTTAAAGTAGCATCATTTATTCCCGAAACGGAAATGTTTGTTTTTTCTTTCTCTAACTGCAAATGCTCAATAAGATTCCGTGTCAAAAAGTTCGACATACTGCCCCCGTCCAGCAGACACTTCACGCTGTGTTTTTTCCCTCGTTATCAATTAGAAAGCATACGACGGTTGAAAGCAGAACTGTACTCTGTTTATTCGAATAATTGCTAATAAATGCCTTTTGAACGAACTCCTGCGCATTAACGTTCAAGGTCGATGAGTCATCTCGTTTGGGAACGTTGCAGTCAGATATATTTGTTTTGTTTTTATTTTGTTCCGATAAAGAACATTCTTTCTCCTTTACGATATTATTTGCTTTCGGAAAGTGAATAGTTTTGTGATTCCGTTTTTGACAAAAACAAGAATATTTCGATGGGCAATTTGATACTGAATGCATATGTAGACAGTTAAAACATAATTTATTAGATTTCACAACCTGTACTCTTTCTTGTACCGGTAATTTTAAATACGATGGGCATTTTGCCAATCCGTGATTCTCGTGACATAAAATACAGTTCTCTGTTTTAACATCTGATAAAAACACTTTAGCTACACTTTTTGAGCTATTATACTTACGATTAACATGAGAATTCTCAGTAAGAGGTTTTCCTCGTGACGTGAAATATAAATCTATTTCTTTACTAACTCACTAGGTGAAAACCATGAATCACCTTGCCTCACTGCAATGTGAGAAGCTGTTCCCGTATCTAAAGGTTGGTATAACCTATCTGAAACTATTAGTTGTTTGAGGGTCTCGAAGTCAGTTACCTTCCTTAATTTTAAATAATAATCCCAGGCAGTTACTAAGCGTGAAGCAAACTGCACATGAGTTTCATGTGGTTGTTTAACAGTTTTTCTAAAGTTTTCTAAACACGAATATGGTGTTGGCTGAAACTCCTTCAGAATTACTTCTTTTACTTTTTCATAATTCGCGATATCCTTATCATATAAATAGGTTATTATATTCGAAGCTTTGTCTCCTAACAGATTTAGCAGAATTTCTACTTTATAGTCCTCCGAAACATTTTTTGTTATAAACGCTCGTTCTAATGACGAAAAGAAAAATCCTCAACTCTCAGGCCGTATAGCAATTTTTACAGTTAAGGTTCTGATACTTTTTATTAATTGATCTAGTAACTCTGATTTTGTTTCGGTTTCGCTTACACCATCAAGTTTAGTTTCTGCTTTAAGCTTAGCCAACTCTAACTCATTCTTTGATCTCTCAAATTTATTTTTCCTAACTCGAGAAGTTTTTGCTCTTCCAGTTTTCTATTTTCGATAATAGAGTTTGCTATCTCTTTTACTAAATCTTGTTTAGTTTTAAAAATTTCACTATTCTCAATAATATCAGTCAAATCTGCTATAGTCATTTTTTCGTCAACATTTAGATTTATTTCTAAGGCAATAAGCCTTAAATCTTCTTTTTTAGCACCCTTAAATAACATTGTTATTTATAACAGAACAAGCACAGAATGTACAGAATTAACAAGAGAGGAATCACTTACCACTGCAGTGATTCACGTTTGATGAATATCCTTATCCAAAATCAGCGATATTCGTTGAAAAGAACAAGCTGGGAATACTGGCAAACACAAACACTCCTGTGTTCTCAAAAACGAAACACTATTTATTCACCCACAAAACTCACGCTCCGGTTGACTACGACCAGATATCTTGGGGTCTCATAATTAATTACTATTAACTCATAGCTGTGACCAGCCTTCTTAAACCGTCGATGGCGATTCTCCAACTGGTTTTATCATCACATTACAGATGCGCATGCGTGGATTACATTACAGATGCGCAGGCGCGAACAGACTGAATCTTCGGATTCTGCTTTAACGGAATCTTTCATCTTCTCTTTAAATGCAGCAAAGGCTTCCACGAGCTGTCTTAACTGTTCCTCCATTGCTCTTGATATTGGCATTCAAATCCCACTCCTGGCACCAAAAATTGTTGAGTGCGTATGTGTTCGTAGTAGATTGAATGCACAAGTCCTATAAAAAGTTAATAAAATTTACTATTACAAGAAATTTAATAAAATGCTAGAATTTTTCTCACAGATGTTTGTACAATATCACAAAATCAGTCAATATAAATCTGTAGCTATACTTTAAACTACTAAAACATTAAATAGAACGCAATTCAGAGCGCAGAGAAAGCTCCGATCGATAAAATTAAATGCACCTAAGTAAACAACAACAACTTAATAAAGAACTGAACCGAGATCTCCAACTCCAACTACATTTGATATGCCGCAATTATCCTGCAAGTTGCGCACGACATGTTCCAGCTGTCTTGATGTTTTGTTCTACTGTGGGCCTGGAGGTAGACTGATACTTAAGCTGAGTCCAAGACCTACTGTCGAAAGTGTGGAAGGGGAAGTGACCATGATCACGTGAGCAGGTGGTGATATCGGATTGGCTGAGTCCTTATCTATTAAAATTAGATGAAAAACACAAAATTTCACACATAATTAAATAAAATAATAAATCTTGAGTGGAGGTAATCTTTATCTGTCATGTCATGCAACTGCAGAACTGCTTAACTTTGCAAGTTTAACTTTGCAAAACACAAAACTTAAGTAGGAAATCCTGATTGCCTGTAAGGAGGAATGCAGCATAAGGTCACAGATTTATAATATTCATTTAAAATTTCATAATGGAATAAGTTGAAATGCATCATGTGATTGTAATCCAGTGCATTTTGGAAGAATTTCTTGTTGGTCTTGTGTAGATACTTGGACAGCGGTTCGATATTTAGATCTTCATGAAGTCTTTTCTTTGTGAAAACATTTTAGTATTAGTCATAATTCTGAGGAATTTGCTTTGCACAGTTTGTAGTTTCTATATGTCATTTTTTGAAGCCGTTGTCCAAGCTGGAGAAGCATATGACATGATAGGTCTTACAGTGGATAGATAAATCAGACTTTTTTGCTAAGCTCTAAGTTTGAATATTTACCAATGAGCAGTTGAGACATTGCATAACTTTAGTAGCTTTGTAAGGATCTTAAATTTTACTAACGTTTATTTTATTTTAAATCTTCACTATCACTTCTTATTTTATACTTCCGGCCAGAATTATAAGCGTGAAGGTTTTTATGCAAAGTTTGTCTGGCGAACGCCAAGTATTTAAGTGTGGCCTTTTTGCCAAGCGAAAGAGAGGGAGCAGTGAGTCAACGCAGGCCGCTTACCTTAGAAGTTACGCAATTGCTGTTTGCCTTACAGGCCAGAGGTTTTAATCCTCTTGATAAATTAAACGTATTGTAGTGTTCCCAGTCTCTGTGCTACATACGCTTCCTGTTATTATAAGGCCAATCTTCCACGTGTATTATTCTAAAGTTAAATTAGAGTTTAGTTTTATTTTTATACTTTTACGTTAGACCCCGAGTGGCGGGTCATTGTATTCCGAAGTACGGAAGTTATTGTATATAGAGAAAAATAAAGGGTTTTGTATACCCTTCGTCTGTATCCTGTCTACTTACCACAATTAGTGAACATAGCTTTAGTAAGCTCTCTGTTCCGAGTCAGGTCCTTGTATGTTCCCGAAGAAGGTTAGAAGGAACATTGACCCTGATACTGGCACCCAACGAAGAAGAATAACCATGGCCGAGTTTCAAGAAGAACCCGGGATGCCTGCAGAAACGGCTCAGAATCCAGAAATGCCAGCTGCGGCCCTGGAAGGATTCGGTTACATCGTCCAGACCATGCGCGCTTCGATGAAACCAGAAGCAACGTTTAATGGAAACTCACCGGTAACCAGTTTTTTGGAAAATTGGATGACCACTTCATGCTCTACCCCGTGCACGAGTTTCAAAAAGTTACCTTAGCTACCAGCGCTTTGAGGGGCCAAGCGCTTAACTGGTTCAAATGTATCGGCAGAAGTCTCTTGGGTCAAGCAGGAAGTCCCACCTATACTTACGAAAATTTCAAGACTGCCCTACTAAAAGCCTTCCCTGTTGTAAGGGATCGTGCGAAATTAGAAACGGAACTTTTTAGTATATATCAACAAAGAATCGAAAACCTCTCGAGCTTTATTTTAAGAAAAATTCACGTTTTCAAGCTCTTGTATGGAAACCGTCCGGATCCTGAAATAATTCAAGTGATTTTGCCGAGGTTACTGCCCCAAGTGCAAGACTTTATTGAATTAAGAAATCCGACTACACTGGAAAAGTTATTTGAGCTAGCAATCCAGTTTGAAAGTAGAAGAACAACGGACGTCGAAAGAAGACGCCAATATCAACAGCGAAACCAATTTGGTACGCCAAGAATACAACAAACTCAAGCACATGGCTACGGAGAAAAAGCGAATCAGTGGGCAAGGAAACCCGAGCATTCAAAAACAGCCGGCGAACGTCGACAGTTCAATAGCAACCCAGGAAAAAAGTCTCAAGGCCAGTGGAAAAAAAAGGAAAGCACGGAAAGGAAAAATAATTTAAACTAAAATGGATTTGTGCGGACGAGAGGGTGCGGAAATCCGAAGGCCACGAGAACCCCTCTTCCTACAAGTTAAATACAGTAATGGTGAAAAATTTGACTCTTCCGAAGATTGAAGTCTTGGTGAATAATATCCCGGCCACCGCACTCCTGGATCCTGGCGCGCAGTGTTCCTGTGTGGCAGAAGAGTTTTTTAGAAAGTATTTTCACAAATACCGCATATATAATGCGGATAATACGACAGTATTAGCGGCGCAAGGAGAAAAATGTAAGTGCGTAGGTAAAGTACCTTTGTATATCCGTATCAAGGACGAACAAGTAAAGGTGATGTTTTTTATAGTAAAGAATCTGCAAGCACATTTGATCTTAGGAATAGATTTTCTTTCAGACGCACAAGCTACACTGGATTTTAATGAAGCGTCCCTTAAGCTGACAATGAAACCAGTGCGTGTAGAAAAGGCTGAACCGCCAAGGTTAAATCTTGACCACCTGCCTAATGACGAGCAAGATAGAATCCGACAAGTGGTAAGTGAATTTGCTTCGTTATTTAGTGATATTGCAGGATTTACTCAGGTTACTAACCATAGTATTGACACCGGAGATGCAATGCCAGTTCGTCAAAAACCATACCGGTATGATAAGAATAAGGGAAAAATTATAGAATGGCATATTACCGATATGCTACGTAAAAAGATCATAACGCCCATCTCAAGTAGTTATGCTAGCCCGGTGGTTTTATGTAAGAAAAATAATGACTATCCTTTGGAGCATCCAAAAAGGTGGAAATTCGCTATTGATTACCGTAAATTAAATTCCATAACGAAATATCCGGTATATCCGTTACCGATTATAGAAGAAATTTTAAGGAACATAAAATCAACCAAATTTATGACGACTTAACGACTGGTTATTTTCAAATAGGGGTGAGGCCTGAGGACGTGCCTAAGACTGCTTTTATAATCAAGTCTGGCACTTATGCATTTTTGCGTATGCCGTTTGGCCTTTCAGGCGCCCCGGCAACATTTCAGCGATGCATGGACATTGTGTTAAGACCTGTTCTTGGAAAGTCCACATTTATCTATTTAGACGATATCATTATTACTAGTGATAAGCTCGACCAACATGTACAGGATTTAAGACAGGTGTTTTCTTTATTAAATGAGGCCGGTCTAAAAGTTAATGTCGAAAAGTGCAAATTTGCAGCCCGTGAATTAAAATATTTAGGTTACAAAATATCTCAAAAAGGGATCGAGACAGATGAATCAAAAATAATCGCTGTACATAAGTATCCGACTCCAAACACGGCAAAGAAGCTCTGTTCTTTTCTAGGACTTTTTTCATATTATAGGTCCTTTATAAAAGATTTTGCGGCTATCGCTGAGCCATTGTTAAAATTAAAAAGGAAAAAGGCAAGATTCTCGTGGACGGCCGAAGCCAATAGTGCTTTCGAAAAATAAAAACAAGCATTAACGCAAGCCCCTGTGTTGAAATTTCCTGAAAAGGATGAGAATTTAGAAATTTCAGCGGATGCTTCGGATTATGCGGTAGGAGCGGTACTTTCGCAAAATCAGCAGCCCGTGGCATTTTTTAGCCGAACTTTAAATCAAACACAAAGAAACTATTCCGCGACCGAGAGAGAGGCACTTGCAGTTCTGTTAGCAGTGCAAAAGTTCCGAGTCTATTTTGGAAAGGCGCCGATAACAGTATACTCTGATAATGCGGCGGTAACTAGATTGTACTCAGAGAAAAATTTATTCCCAAGGTTAATAAGATGGGCACTCAAGCTGCAAGAATATAATCTGGTAATCAAGCATACCCCTGGAAAGGGAAATATCGTAGCAGATGCCCTATCAAGGTTTAAAATAGATGAACAAGGGAATACCGTAAAGGTGGCAATGCTCACAGCATGTACAATAAATTCCCGACAAACTGTAATAACCGAACTGGGTAAGTATCCTGAGTTTGGAAGTATTTATGAGTATTTGAAGGATCCTGAAAATTTTAGCCACCAAGATATTGTGGCGATAAGAAATAGGGCGGCCCATTACGAACTAATAGATGGTCTATTATTTTATACAAAAACTACGAATTCCAACAACGAATTTCGACCTGTTATCCCAGCTAGTCTTAGATTAAATATCCTGCAGGAGCTCCATGACAGCCCTTTAGCTTCTCATGTTGGTATTCGAAAAACTATCCAACGCGTACGCGAGGCAGTCTACTTTCCTGAACTGCAAAAGTTAACAAGGGCGTACGTCCAGTCCTGCCCAACATGTCAAGCAGTTAATTACATTAATTTCCGCCCGGCCGGGTTTCTAAATAGTATTAAATCCGAATTTCCGAATGAAATAATTGGCATCGATTTATTGGGCCCTTTCCCAAAAAGTCAGTTAAATAAAAGTCGCTATCTCCTTGTTATGGTTGATCATTTTAGTAAATGTACCGAAATTGTTCCCTTAAAACGAGCCTCCGCGAAATTAGTTACTGATTCTATTTTAAATAAATATATTTTAAAATACGGGGCGCCCCTAAAAGTTATATCGGATAATGGTCCTCAATTTGTAAGTAATATATTTGAACACATGTGCCAAAAACTGGGCATACGTCATTTAAAAATGGTCCCGTATCGGCCGCAATCAAATATAGCGGAACGGGTCAATAGAAATATAGTGAAAAGTATCCGTAGTTATGTTAAAAATTTTCATAAAAGCTGGGATAACTATGTCAATGAATTTGCTTTCGCCCTTAGGACAGCAAAACATGACACAACGGGCAAAACTCCTGCTGAGTTATTTCTAGGCAGAAAGATTATAACACCGTTAGATAAATTATTTTATGTGCAACAAAGAGCCCCAGAATTTAAAATGGGTGATATAGAAAAACTAATAAAAGAAGCAAAAAAGAATACGGAAGTAGCACAAAGAAAACAGAAGCTCTATTATGATTTGAAACGACGGGGAGTAACTTATAAAGTAGGGGATGAAGTTTTAAAAATTAAGCATTCACTTTCTTCAGCACCAGAAGATAAAACTGCCAAATTGTTTCCACGATTTGAAGGACCATATGTTATAGAAAAAATAACTCACGCTGTTGTAGTGTTAAAAGCCAGAAATGGTGAAACCTGTTCCGCAAACATTGATCAAATCAAGCCCTACTTCGATCGTAATAAAATGCAAATCTTTTCAGATCTTTTGCAGGATCCGGCACGGCAGACACCGCAGGTACAAGTTCCAGAGGTGGAAAAACGACAAGTACAAGGGCAAGCCAATGAGAGACAGAAGCAAGTGAAAAGAAAATTGCCCCGCGAAAAAATTGAAGGTAACAAGAAAAAGAAGCCGTTCCACCGTCCAGAAAAGAGAGTTCACGAACACCCCCAGAATGAAGAAGGGAGAAGGACGACGTATGTGAAGAGGACCAGGAGAAATGACGGCAACTATAACCCGGCTTTAAAACGGAAGATCTACTCATCCGACAGAACTCTTCGCAGCAAAATTCGCCGAACTGCGGAAGGGCCATCAGCGGCGGAGGAAAAAGTACAAGGAAAATTTGAACGGCCAACAACGAGGTCCAAGCAGGATCACGACAGAAGTTTCCCGGTTCCGCCAAGACCAGCTGCCTTCAAACGGCCAAGACCACAAGTAGAGGAGAAAAGGAAGGTGTTCAAGGGTGGCCGAACTGGTGAAAAACGGAAGCTTCCAGAGGAAAGCACTGAAGGGCGAGCCCGTACAAGAAGGAGGATAAATCAAGCTACTATATGCAGTACCTTTAAAGACTGGGCCCAGAAAAGGATGTCCGAATATTACAAAGATAAGTAAAATTTTATGTTACTTTGCAAACTTAAGTTAATCTTTCATTCTTACTGCAAGTGGCAGATTTCAAGAAGTTTTACCTCATGCGAGGTCTACCTTTATCGCCAAAAGGGCGAGAAATGAGTTGTGACCGATTTTCGTATTATGTTTTTCAATTACTCGTGCGTAAAACTAAAGTTGATGTATAATAGCGTTGTGTAAAAACTTAAATATTGTAAAAAGTTATTGTATAAATTTTATTTAAAACATTCTAGCAAGAGAGAAGTTTTAGTCTGAAAGACTTTTTTTGAAATGTAGTATTTCAATGTAGAAAGAATTGGCACTTGCTTTGAAAAGAATAGAAGTTAACAATGTACTACTAATGTATGTTTTCAAATCTGTAAAAATTAACGGCATGTTGATATGTTCTGTTATTTTAAATGTTAAGAAATACCGTAATATGGTAAAAGTGAAAGTAATGTTAAAATTTTGTTATTCGTGTGACTGTAGAGACTAAATCATGGCGAATATGTGTTAAAGGTTGAATGATGTAGTTAGGCTCTCTGACGCTACACTTTAGAGTTAGCCACTTTTAGAATAGTACCTCAGGGTTTAGAGTTGAAATTAGGGTGTGTTAAGAGGTCTCGTTAGGTTGAATTTTAACACGTTAGTGTTTTGATTGTAGGAGGAAGTGTGGCACACGTAGACAGAAACACATTCGTGTTTGGTGTTCTTTTACAACACATGTCAGAGAGCACGGGGAGAGATAATTAAAATAGTCATGAATGAAATAAGAATGTTAAAGAGGAGTATAATTGTATATGTTACTTGCCATGTCATTGTGTAACATTTCATTAAACTAGTTTTCCTTCCAGATCTCTGGAAGTAACCAGATTTGAATAAAAACTCCTGTTTAGATGCAGTACAGATGAAAAAATTGCGTATCCTGGGAGCTGTTATTGTAAAAACAAATTTCTTTCTTTTAAATTTCTAGTTTCTAGCGAAAAATGTTTGTAAAAGATTGGCCTCGCGTTAGATTCTAGAGCTAAAAGTTTTCAACAAGGTCGTTTTGGACCTCAGTTTCAAACTAATTAACTCTGGCGGGAAGTATGTAAGGATCTTAAGTTTTACTAACGTTTATTTTATTTTAAATCTTTACTATCACTTCTTATTTTCTACTTCCGGCCAGAATTATAAGCGTTAATGTTATTTATGCAAAGTTTGTCTGGCGAACGCCAAGTATTTAAGTTGTGGCTTTTTGCCAAGAGAGAGGGAGGAAGCAGTTAGTCGAAGCAGGCCGCTTACCTTAGAAGTTTTACTCAGTTGCTGGTTGCCTTCCAGGCCAGAGGTTTAATCCTCTTGATAAATTAAACGTATTGTAGTGTTCACAGTCTCTGTGCTACATACGCTTCCTGTTATTATAAGGCCAATCTTCCACGTGTATTATTCTAAAGTTAAATTAGAGTTTAGTTTTATTTTTATACTTTTACGTTAGACCCCGAGTGGCGGGTCATTGTATTCCGAAGTACGGAAGTTATTGTATATAGAGAAAAATAAAGGGTTTTGTATACCCTTCGTCTGTATCCTGTCTACTTACCACAATTAGTGAACATAGCTTTAGTAAGCTCTCTGTTCCGAGTCAGGTCCTTGTATGTTCCCGAAGAAGGTTAGAAGGAACATTGATCCTGATAGCTTTACTTGTGATATTTTGGATATGATGGGTACAAGTCAGTTGTTTATTTAAAATGGCACCCAGATAGCGAGCTTGTTTCACGATGGGGAGGAGTTCGGCGTGAAGAGTAATATTCTTTTCAATAGAGATATTTTCTTTTTTCCTTCTAATAATAATGACTTGAGAAGCGGAAGCATTAATGAGAACCTTCCAGCTGGCACACCAGGTTTCAATAGAACTAAGATGTTTCTCTTGGGCATTTTAAAGCTTTTTAATCGGGCACAAGAATGTTCTGTTAATTTTCGTCTTCTCGAGATTTCTGGAAAGCAAAAGAGTAGAATTACGGTCACAGCTAACACAGTAGTCAATTACATTTATTCAGATTAAATATAAATTACGAGACACCTATTTATTAAATGCGCGTGCTCTTGCATTTTTACGTTCTCGGCTGTGATAAGGTCGCATAGAGAGGAATGAGAGTATTCGCCGTGGCCATTTCGTCCTGGCCGTTTTGACGTGGCCGTTTCTGCCGTGAAGACATATTTTTCTTAACACAACTGTATTATATCTTGCCGTATTATTTTGATTTAAACTAATAACTCTGTTCAGTTTAATAATTTAATTTGAGAAACATTTTATATAAAATGTTTTTATGTACAGTTTTATATAAATACAGTTACACATAACATATTAATTTTAAGTGAGTAATCTGCTGACAAGATTCCAAAGTAATTCCGTTTACTATTTAGATTTCACAAAAATGTGAATTTCATGCTTGTATGATTGATTTCTCTGAACTAGTCGATTAAAATTTCAAGAAATTTTGACGAATCGTGTAAATATTGTACCGCATAATTTAAAAATCTATAAGACAACTTCTGTTATATTTGAAGTTTAGCCCTAGTTCTTTTTGATACTGACATAATTTTTCAAATATGTGTAATTTCTTCATATCTCATACTTCCCCCCCCCGGGGGTCGACCTAGAGAACTCTGCGAAGCTACTGGCTGGGATTTGTACCTAGGCAGTCTCGGCCACGGGAGTATAAAATTTATGAACTTGGTGGTTCAGAAGGCTCCGAAAAAGGTCATCATTGGCCGGCCTCGGAGTCTGGCATGTCCTGAACGGTACGGCTCTGGTAGCCGGGGGAAGTGGCCCCCGGTTTGCTGGGTAATGACCCACTGCGACGGGCTCGCCCGAGGGACTGGCAGGTAGTAAATGAAACGACCAGTGCCGCCTGGCAAAAGGCCTGGCGGTGCGCCCGCTCCTGCAGAGGGAATACCGGAAGTTGAACCTCCGCGACGTGCTCCAAAGGGAGCGGTGGACCGGTAATGCTGTTAAGTCTAGCGAAAACCGGGAATGCGAAAATCTGCTATATCTCATACTTGTAAATAATTGTATATATTAAAAGCAACCTTTATTAAGTATACAAAAGGTAAAAGGTAAACAGAATTATTAAAGTAAATAAATTTAATACGAGTATAATACGGCAAGATAAAATACAGTCATGTATAGAAAAATATGTCTTGACAGCGAAACGTCCCGACGGTGAAACATCTCTATGGCGAAACGGCCACGTTGAAATGGCGACGGCGAAAAATCCCAGAGCCCGCCTAGAGGTTCTTTGTTCAGTAAGAATTATTTACGAATGCAATGGTATCTATTTCAGGATGAATTATTTTTGCAGAAGGAGAAATCTTTTTGCAACCAGATGCCTTTTTTAATGATTCCGGTTGCAGCCTCGAAGGTCAGTCCAAGGGACAAAGGGATAAAAGAAGTCTTTTCGTTAGGGTCAGAATATGATCCCTTTTGTTAAGTACGAGTGAAGGAATCTCCATCCCCTCAGGAGATGAGAGCAGGTACGACACCGTGAGTTAGTAAAGTTTGGAGCAGCGAGAAAGGATTAAATCTGTCCACAAAATCAGAGCACAAGACGATATCACAGTACCGGCAAGAACAGGATTTTTACTTCCTGGATCCATAGCCGAAAACAGAAATTTTCGCTACGGTATCATAGAATATTCCAAGAACTCTAAAAGCCAGAAAGGAGTAGTAGTAGCCTCAGCACTCGTCGATCTATCAAGGACCGTTATCCCGGTGAGAGTTGCCAAAGTAACTGATAAGCCAAGCGTTATTAAGAAAGGTGCAGTGGTAACAGCATGTACACCAGTAACGAGCTTTGAATGAAACAGTAACCTCCCAGAATCCGTGTCTTCAGGGAGCATTACATCGGAGTTATTGTAGAAACCGTAATTAAACGATGAAGAGAGGAATGCTGCCGAACGTGTCATTCAAGATTTTCCAGATGTTTTCTCCCGCTCGTCTTCTGACGTGGACGAACCAATTTGACACAACATAGAATCGATACTGGTGATCATCCGCAAATTAACCCACACCCAAGACGTCTACCGATTGCTAAATAAGAAGAGGTACGAGCACTTTTAAAAGGACACGCAAGAAAGCGATGTCGTCGAGCCTTCAGCAAGTCCATGGGCATCCCTCATCCTGCCGTCAGAATGAAAGACGGTTCGACTAGATTTTGCATCGACTATTGCCGGTTGGAAGAATATTACGCAGAAAGACAGGTACCTTCTTCCTAGAATTGACACATCCTGGGTACTCTTTCTTGAAGCGATTGATTTTCGACGCTTGATCTAAAGAGTGGATATTTGCAGCAAGAGATACATCTTCACAACCGAGAAAAGACGGCATGTACTACGGGGACAAGGACTTCGGCGGTTCAATTGGATGCCGTTCGGACTCTGCAATGTGTCAGCTACTTTCGAGCGCCTAATGGGGACTTTTAAAATTCCTTTCCTACGAAGTCTGTCTGATATACCTGGATGACATCATTATCATCGGAAATAGTTTCAAAGAACATCTAGAAAATCTTAGAAGGGTACTTCAGAAACTAAAAGAAGCCAATCTGAAGTTGAGTCCCGCTAAATGCAAATTATTCAGACAGGATGGGATTTACCTTGGAGATGTCATTTCTGCCGAAAGTGTGTGCACGGATCCTGAAAATGTGTCAGCCGTTAAAGACTGGAAACTTCCCGAGAATGTTTATCAGTTGAGAAGCTTCCTAGGGCTTTGCACCTACTATAGGAGATACGTGAAGGACTTTTCATTAATCGAAAGACCCCTTCACAAGCTGACAAAGTTCTTGTGGACAAAGAATGTGAGGGTGAATTTAAGAACCTAAAAGAAGCTTTAACATCGGCTACAATCCTGACATATCTCAGTTCGATAGAACATTTATTCTCGACACGGACGCGAGCAATGAAAGTGTCGGTGCTGTTCTGTCCCAAGAAATAAACGGCCATTAACGTTTAGTTGCTTATTGGAGCAAGTGTCTGCCTAAACCGGAGAGGAATTACTGTGTCACCAAGAAAGTGTTGCTCGTCATAGTCAATGTCGTAGAACATTTCCATCATTATCTATGCTGCAGAAATTCCTGTTGGGCACGGATCAGGCATCATCGGCCTGGTTTTTAAATTTCAAGAATCCTGAGTGTCAAGTAGCCAGGTGGATGCAGAGACTCCAGGAATATTACATCACTATCCGCCATCGAAAGGGATCATCTCTCGGAAACGCCGACACCGTTTCTGGAAGACTGTGCCTAGAATGCTGCCGATATTGTTGCAGTGTCGAAGCGCAATACGAGCTGCTGAATCCGGTCGTACCACAAATTACATCAACATCGGCTGATCGAGACTCATGGAGTGGCAAAGAAGTGAGGAAAGATCAGCTGGAAGATGGCGACATGAAACCCATAACTGAATTCATGGAGTCTTCAAACAGAAAACTTACCTGGTAGAATATTTCGAGCTATAGTCCCATGAGAAAACAAGGTGTGGTTGTGGAATCCGACTTGACGGAAAGGACTCTGTCTGCAACTACAGTCACCTTGGGATGGTCCGCACACTTAACAGGCTGAACAACGTCGTGGTTCGGATCGTGGAAGTCATCCCACTCTAAACATATAGTCGTTCATTATGACGGGTTAGCTCATTACTATGGCCATAGTATTAAATATATAATTGTAAATAATATTGTAAATAGTATAAGCCCATGGTGCTTTTTGTTTCTAAATTTAGTATTTGATTTGTATTTAGTATTTGATAGTGTTTGATTTGTTTTAAATTACTTGTTATTGTTTATGTTGTTTGTTATTGTAATGTAATGTTTGCTATTGCTTTTTTGTCCTAGTTGTAAGTTTGGCTTCCTGTCCAGGGATTGTACTACCTTGGATGTGAAGTCCTTGGGAAAGAGGCAGCGTTACAGATTTTGTATTTGTTTATATATTTTTAGTAGAATTAATTAAAATAGTTTTATATACCCGTGGAATGCAGCACGAGACTTATTTGAAGATAAATCTACACCGAAAAATTAAAAATACAGGAGCACGCGCATTTAATAAATAGATAATTGTACGCTTTTGCTTTTCGGAAAAATCGAGAAAATAGAATATTCTCGTGCTTGATTAAAAAGCTTATAAAAGCTGGAGAAAAGCATCTCAATTCACTTGTTTACTTATTTTTTGTTGATGATTGTAGCGAATTCTCAGTGAAATCGGATTAATTTTCTCTGTTTTGAATTGTGTTCTGTAAAACGTTTTTAGTAGTTTAAAATATAACTACTGGGAGATATTGCGACATTGTACAAATATCTTTGAAGAAATTTCAGCATTTTGTTTTATTTGTTGTGATAAGAATAAATTTTATTCTCTTTTTATCAAACTTGTGCATTCAATTTATTACGAATTTACAACATAACGAATTTACAATATTTAATTACGTCAATCTGCGTTGTTTCCAAATATTCAGTTGCCATTCTTGTGCAGAATTTAAGCTCTAAAAGTGTAATTAAAGCCTTAATACAAATCCTTCTAGATCAGGTTACAGTAAAGAGATTCAATGTGATTTGGGTAGATCGTTTGCTGGTGAACTTGCACCTGAGGTTTTTAGTAAGTTTGGAATTAAGGTGTATCATTCGTCGGCGCGTCATCCTCAAAGCAATTGAAAAGTTGATGAAAGGTTGCATTCCACCTTGAAAAGGGTATTGAAAGCTTTATATTGGAAAGATCGAAGTACTGGGAAGACTGCCTTGTGCTTTGTTCGCCCTCAGAACTGTCAGCCATGAGAGCACAGGTTTTAGTGCCTGTGAGTTAGCACACACACACACACACACACACAAAAAAAAAAAAAAAAAAAAAAAAAAAAAAAAAAAAAAATGAGAACGTCTTAAACAATCGTATACAAAAATTGGCTAGAGGAAGAAAGTTCAGACCCTACTGTGGTCGAGTATGTGTTATATTTAACAAATAGATTAAAGAAGTGTCAAGAGCTGGCTGTAGAGAGGACGAAAGAGTGTTAGAGTAAATTGAAACTCTTGTATGATCGCAACGCTGTTACGAGATGGTTTAAGGTCGGAGATCTTGTGCTCGTTTTAGCCACGCCTAAGCCTCACAAAACGGCGGTAAAATCAAGGAGTTTAGAATAGAAGGAGGGAAAGCTCAAATCAAACCGTGAATCTTGGCGGCCATGGGGGTTACTGTCGCTGTGGCTTGTGCAAGGAAGTCTGTCATTGCAACATTTTTTTTTCTTTTCGAAGCAAGTCATCTTGTGTTGCATATGGATGCACAAATCAATTTTCAAAAAAGATTCCTGGGATTACTTTTCACGCGTAAGTATTGATTTTTTTAATGCAGTATGATAAATATGTTGATAAATAACAAAATGTCATGTTCATTTCTTCCCAGATGTGAAAAAAAGGACTGAACAATAATCAAAATATGTTAAATACATTTAAATGTTTCTGTTTATAGCTGGTATCTTCGTTCCTTAACATACAATGATATATGCTAGGATTTAAACTGTATAATTTGAACGTTTTAGGTAATTTAGCGTATAATTTTCATGAAAAGTAAGAAATCAATTGTTACTACTTTTATGAATTGGAAAGGTGTTAAATAAAGTAATGCTTTTCTTTATAAATTAATTATTATTCATATTTGAATTGTTTGCATAAACTTACAAATTTCTGGGCAGTATAGCGATAAAAGTAAGTAAAATATTTACGCAAATGAATACGTGGAAAGACGTACCCAAACATTTATATAGGATATTTCTGTAATTCAGTTTAATTCAAGGCAATTTCTTTGAGATTCATAAATATGAAACATGCATAAACTGAGATCATAAAATTCATATAAATCTGTTTTATTTTATTAATATTTAGTTTCTTGTTCTTATAAGGTTGTTGGTTTTGAAAAGAATCCATTTAAAACTTTCATTTATAAAAAATGCAGCTTTTGACCATTTCCTTAGATAATTAACTTCTTAAATATATGAATTTCTATTTTAGTGTATTACAGCTTAAAGCTGAAGCATTTAAGCATACTAAAATAAAATAACTTTCTTTTCTTTCTCTTAAACTTTGTATATGAGATAGTTCTTTAATAAATTATGGTAATTTATTATTTTCGTTATAAATTTAACATATTTTATCTACCAAATATGTGAATTTCTATATTAGTGTATTACAGTTTAAAGGTGAAGTATTTAAGCGTAGTAAAATAAAATAACTTTCTTTCTTATCTCTTAAACTTTGTATATGAAATGATGTTTGAATAAATTATGATAAAATTCTGAATAAATCAGAAATATCACTTCTTAAAGGAAAAATTGGAAAGTACACTCAACAGGTTGCTAATAAAACCTAGACAAATCCTTGAAATATGCTGAAATACCATTTTTAATGTTATAAGCATTCATTTAGATTTAGAACTACTTCTTCAAAATTTTCTGTACATAGTAAATTATGGATATCATATTTACTACTTTAAAACAAAAATTTTTTAATTATAGCGAAGTATTGCCTTATAAATTTAACATATTTTTGCTGGAGAATACATGCATGGAACAGCTTAGAAACACGCACGGTTCACTGCCGTAATGCAATGAATTGACAGAACAAACGTGGTAGCCGCTTGATAGGTAGGGTTTCATTCCCCGATAGTGCAGGAAACTGCGAACTCTCCCTTTTTTTATTCTAACCTCCTTGGATAAACTAGATAGGGCCAGGGAAAGTAACTAGCGTGATTTCCGAAACCAACTATAGCGTAGACATTCCTGATAAACGTAACAGTGATACTATTTATCATTCGAATTTGATGAAACCTTATTATCAGCACTCCGAGTTTGCGAATCTGATGATGGAGGAGGTCATTGAGGCTATTGAGGGAGAAGTTGATATTCCTTATCCTTTGGCTGATTCAAAGCAGAAAGAGTTTTGGAAAATAGTTGAAGATAGTAAGCTAGAGGAAAGAGCTTCGGCAGAGGAAATAGGAAAATTCCAGGAAGTTATAGGGAAGTATGGGACGGTGTTTTCTTCCGACCCCGGCTGTAAGCCTTTGGTCGAAATGGACATTAAATTACTGGATGAGACCCAGTTAGAGTCAAGGCTTACCGATTGTCGGCGAGATAAACCGAGAGCTTAAAGGAGGAAATTAGGCGATTAGGTGATCATAGAAGTCGGGCAATCTGATTACGTGTAACCTATAATTTTAGTAGGCGTCCCGGGTAAAGTTCTGAGCCTTTGTATAGACTACAGAAAATTAAATTCTAAAACTATGACCGAATTTTTCCTTCTTGCCAATATAGAAGAGGTTGTAGAAAAGGTTAGCGCAGCTCCGCTTATCACCATCATGGACCTAACATAAGGATACTTCCAGATACTGCTCACAGAACGTGCACAGAGGTATGCTACATTAGTGACGTCTTTTGGTTCTTTCATCCCGAACAAAATGATGTTTGAGCTTTTAAATGCGCCCTTCTATTTTTGTAAATTGATCGCTCAAGATTTTGGAAGGTTGGACCATTTTTTACTATCGTACATTGATGACATTGCAGTCGTTTCGCCGTCTTGGGACAGGCATATGAAAGATCTGGACGTGGTTTTAGGTCGCCTTCAGGAAGCTAAATTGACTGCTAAGCCCTCGAAATGCAAATTTGCCCAAGACAATGTGAAATTTCTGGGTCATGAAGTAGGGATTGGGAAAAGGTCGCTTGTAAGGCCAAAATTCAGGCAATCAGAGAGTTTCATCCATTACTAAAACACAGATACGTAGCTGCCTTGGTAATATAGGCTACTATGCAAGGTACATAAAAGACTACGCGCGTATTGCGGTACCTCTGACAGACGCTTTGAAGGGCAAAAATAAAAGAGAAAAAGTAATTGGGAAAAGAAGTGCGACGATGCTTTCAATGAACTTAAGACCAAACTAGTAAAAAATACGATTTTATTTGCACCAGATTATTCTAAACAATTTATTGTGCAGACCGATGCCCCCTTATTTGGTGCGTGTGTTGTGTTGTCTCAAATTGAGGATGGTGAGGAATAATACCCTATACTGTATCTTAACAAAAAGTTTTCTAAAGCTGAGCGTAATTATAGCATCATTAAAAGGGAACTAGCGGCCATTGTCTATAGACTAAATAAATCATCACTTAGACGAAAGAAAATTCAAGATCCAGATGGATCATAATCCGTTAACTTTTTTAAACAAAATGAACGGATCAAATTCTTGTTTGGCCAGGCAAATTATACGGTAATGCCGATAGCTTGACTCGTGCCTTAGTCTAGTGACTAAATATCACTCGAGGATAAAATGTCACTGGGGGAAAAAAAGAGAAAAAGTTTTCCTTGTGTACTGAAAATTAATGACAATTGATGAAAATAATTTTTGTAGTGTTCTAGAATCATTTTTTTAAATTCAAAATTGTTGACTTTTTCGAAATGCTTAGAATCAAATGCTTTATCTTAAATTTAGCATTTTGTAAAATTTGGGGAAGGCTCAGTTTTGAATTGGGAATTAAGAATTCTTAGTCTCCAAAACTGAGAAATATACTTTGTGTGAGGCGGATAATAGGAGAAGTTTAAATCTTTTTGTTGTATTCTTGTTTTTATGTTTATCTGTCTCAAGATGGCGTAATCTAAGAATTAAGAATAGTTACGGTAACTGACTTCTCTATTATCACTTAAATGGTTACCACTTTTGTTCTGAAAACTGCGAAAAGTGCTTAGAATTTTTCTTTCCATAGTCTAGGAAAATTCTATGACGGGAGGAGTTGTGATAAGGTCGCATAGAGGTTCTCTGTCTCAGATGAATGATTTCCAAATGTTCTTTCAGACCACAGGAGAAATCCTGTTCCAACGAGGTGCCTTTGTTAAGGATTCCGGTTGCAGCCTCGAAGGTCACTCCAAGGGACAAAGGAATAAAAGAAGTCTTTTCATCAGGGTTAGAATATGGACACCTTTGTTACGCACGAGTGAAGAAATCGCCTCCGCCCCCAGGATCTGAGAGCAGGTAACGATACCGTGAGTTTGTAAGGTTTGGAACAGCGAGAAAGGAAGGTGGCTTTTTCCTGAGATGAGCCAGGACTTTCCTGCTGGAGCGATGGGCATATTAGCCCTCTAGAGCTATCGCTTCTCGTGCATAATGTTAATAGCGATAGCGCATTTTTGCTGCTAACAAATTTCTAAAATTACGGGGCTGAATGTATTAAAGTCCCTCATCGTCATAATTTGCAAATGTTCACGATTTTTTTAAAATAAAATTCATGTTATTGTTAGATCTTGAGTTAGAAGTTCATTTCAAACCTGTATTACAACCTGGGGTTTGTGTAGCGGTTTCGGCCACTACATCACACGGCGTAGCTTTCTCTTAAAATTCGTCGTTGTACGGAGAAATAAAACGATTTTCATTACAATTCTACTAAAAATAGCTAACTAAATACGAAATCCGTAACAGTATCTACATATCGCTCTTAGTTGCTTCCTTCGCAGTGTTGCCTGCAGCTTCATTTCCCAACACTCCATGAAACTCCATGTATAGCCATTCGAAGAAGCGGACAAGACATCTACAAGCCAAATAATAAGGTTCAGTTCAAGAACTCATGCCAAAGCACATCTAAAACTTATCATTAGATGTTTGGGCAGTGAACAAATAGTTTAAAAGATTGAACGAAACGTTTGCTAATGAAAATTACTTTGAGAAATATTTATTCCCATAGTATTTGAGCTATTCTCGCCGTCAGGTGGCAGACCATTCTACCTACATGTTTACTGTTTCTATCATTGCAGTTTTGGCATTCAAAAATGATTATTAGCCGAAACGGCGTTAGCTCAGAAGGGCTATTAGTCTTGAAACGGCATTTTGAGTCAAATCACTAAAAGCGTTTAATAATTTTTCAAATTTTTTCCACTAGGTATTATCGCCCTGCTTTATAATGAAAGAAATTAAATAATGAAGAACATGCGTGGATGTATGTATGTTTCTCGCATTGTGAAAAAACAACAGTACCTAGAGCTATCAAATCTTAAGAAATTATTAATCTTATGTAACGCAGTACTCCCCCCAAATATGGGCAACTGGAAACCAGAATTACGAATTTGTTTTGTTATTTATTTCATATTTTGTAAAACATTAACGAATTTTTGATTAGCAAACTGAGGGCGAGCAGTGGCAACACTGTACGGAATAAAACATTTTTATCTCTATTGCGCGACACTGACTATCGGAAATTTTAAGGATCTGCTGTTTTTAAATGTTTTTAACCGAAAGAAGAGTGAGCCCAAATGCTCTCGAAACGTGTATGAATGTGTACATGAAAAAAAAGGCCCCTTTGGGTGTAATATAAAATCTGAAAGCTTTCAGTTTTTAATCGTTTGATTTTGCATTGTTGATTAGAAGCATTCTACTTAAGATTAAATTAGAAGCAGTCTGCTTAAACGTACTACTGCAAATGACAGCTTTTATCATTAAGCAGCTAACTTTCTTTTACTATAACCGATATCTGAGATTATTTCGACAAAGATATAATTTGTAGCTGAAATGTTCCAGTTTCTTCTTTTAAAATAAAATGCAATAAATATTTGCGTCATATGTACGGATTGTAATCTAGTCTATGACTCATGATATATTTCAGAACTGCGCCGATGTTGACGGAAAGATCAGTTAAATGAGATTTATTCATAATTAAGAGTTCTGGAATTTTCTGACAAGAAGGTACTTTATCACGCCTGTTACATTTAAATTAAATCTCCTGCATGAACTTTGGAAAGGGAAATATAATGAGATAAAGCATTATTACTAGATTTGAAGAAAAGATTTGTGCATAAATTGTGATAAGCTAGTAAAAGAAATAAAAGAAAAATGCAAAGACTCGATTTTATTATCCACTGGGAAAAAGACTCCAGGTTCATATTAATATCACCACTTTCTTTCTGAAACAAAGACAGCATCAGGTTTACATTCCTCTCTTCAAGTGAGCTGTCGCTAGTGTTACTGAATGGAGCTGATGGTGTTGCAAAGCGAGGTAAAAGTTTTACACAGTGTGCCACTTGATATTTTTGGCGATTTTTATGACCCCAAGAATGGCTGTAAAAACAATGTTTCCAAGATGGTTCCATCAAAAGGAACGCCGAAAATGTATGTTACGAAAGCAAAAAGAAAATAGTTATCTTGTGTGTTCTTGGCTAGGTCTTATCGTCAATATCCGATGACTGCTGCACATACGTAATACAAATCATGTTGCGGAAGCAGAATCGATTCTGGGTTACCAGAAAACTGGTTATAGCATCGGTATTTGGCACCAAATCAAATGTCACAGTTTTCTACACTGCAACCAACTATACCTTTAGCTATACCTTTAGCTATACCTTTAGGAAAAAAACCTAAAGGTCTATCTCGGGAGCTAATCAAAACTTTAGAATTACAAGGCAGGTTGAACATAGAGTCCCTTAAAAGAGTTGTGGTGCGACAGAGGTAAGATATTTGAGTGTCACTTAACAGATCCAGAATCAAGTCTCAATGTCATTATAATTTTTAAAAGCGTACGAAACAAGTAGGCTGCTTTATTTTTCATTGACGCTTATAAATGGCGATACAAGCAAACAACTACATATTGCATTACCAAATGATCGCAGCAATTTTAAACTAGAGGAAAAAATAATATATTAGAAAAAATCTGAATACTGTATACACCGTTCCCATGTTAATCTAAATGCATATTCATTTAGTATCTTATAAGATGTTTCGCTGTTCCTCCTGGCTCATCTCTGTTAATAATGTCTGTTGATAAACAATATTAAACTTTTAAATGTTTCTTTTGAAAGATCGTTCCATTCTTGTACTTCAGAATAGCTCTATTTTATAGGTATTCTCTGCTTATTTAAATGGAGAGTATGATACTTTCATTTATTAAAAACACATTTTTTTCTGTCTTCAACATTATTTCTTAAACGGAAGTGTACTCCCATTCGCACTACCACGCTTGACCTTCTTCCCAATCCACCTCAACATATTTGTAGACCTCTTTTAAGATTAAATAAACACAGACTTCGCTTGTTTATCTTTACAACCTTTTCCAACCAGACACTGAGTTTAAAATGCCATACGCCGAGAGCTCAATCAATTTCATCTTCAATTCTTTAAGTATCTTGATGACCTCAAAACAGACATACGTGGGCAAAACACTAGAATTTCATCACTGGTCTTACAAATATAGTACAAGTATAGTGAACTGTTCCGTCCCAATGTTTTGAGGAAGAACATTCCGGACCAGTCCAACGATGGTGACTTCCAAACAATGAGGCTAAAATACCAAGTTGAGTACAATGTCTTAAAACTGAGTGAACTTTTCATTGCATTCTTCTGTTAATCTGCATAAAACGCCTTGTGTAGTTTTTAAATTATTCGCATCATTTTCTACTTATCAGTAACCTTTGCTAAATGGAGAAAATGTTCATTCCAAATTTCCTCGAAGTACTGTTTCAAAAACAAAAGATTCTTTCTTTTACTTTTCTCGCCCTTTATTATGAAGAGAGTTAGTTTTACTTTTAAAATGCTCTGATCATTTTGATATGACATGAAATCGTACAGAAATGCAACATTACCATAATAATCTGATTCTGATCTTCATAAAATTTAACTATCTATCCTTGCACATATAAAATTTTGGCTAGCAGGAAGGGGGATTCAAACTCAATAGTTTATCGTACAATTTTTAGTATGTTCTCAAAGTTATGGTATGCTCCATTTGAATGAATAACGTTATGTCCAGGACCGATCCTAGCGGGGGGTAAGATGCTGGACAACACGAGGGTGGTAAAATTTAAGGGTTGCGAAATGATTGTCAAACGCATTATATTTCTATAAAAAAGGTCGGCCAATTTTAATTTGCAAGTGGGCAGCCAAAGGTCTAGGATAGGCACTGATTATGTTTTTCTAACAACTTGTTGCAAAATGTCACATTTAAAGTGCTAGTTATCGCATAGAAGTTTAGCTGATTCGATGGCATAAAGGAAAGAAATAAAAGCATATGAACTGTTATTTATTTTTATGTGAAATAAACCCTTCATGTTTTTTGGTATGTGTAATAATTCCTTTGTATTTAAGTATCGCTCAGTGTCGTTCTGAAAATGCAAGAAGAAAAATTTGGTTTGCTAGGTAAAAATGTATTAATTAGTTTCCTTCGAAATAACATATATAGAAGCACAAATATAAACTTCATTGCTTCTGATATTCGAAGAAGCATCGCTAGAATATCTACCTATGCTTCTAGGAATTAGAATAGATAGGAAAGGAAGATAGAATCTGTCGTAGACCGGCCGTCACGTCGTTTTAAATAATTTGAACTATCTGAAAACATTGAACCTGTAGAACCATTTTGGTAAGAGTGAGTAACGGCATCCGATAATACCAAATATAGCAAATAACATGATTGTGGAATGAGAAGTTCTTTCTCTGAAGAAAGAAACCTTAAACTTCTCTGCCAGAATGCTCCTTTGCTCATAATGCGATATAATGCCATATACTTTAATCCCTTTTGCATTACAACACGAACTGCTTTCTTCTGGACGATGTGAAGTCATCTATTTCTTTAGAGAGTACTCTAAGACTTTCTGACACCAAATTTATTTATTGTATGCAGTAAGAATCTCTAGTTCACAGTAACAGCGGTTTCATACATGTCAAAAAAGAACACGATTATAAAAAGGTTTTCATAGAATCAGCCATTTTAAACTGAAAGAAGTACTGAGAAGAATATCCTCTTCGAGGAAATCAAAGAGGAAAACTGGGTTCTAAGTGAAATAAGAAAGTTCATTTTCTTATTATTATTACTTTATAATTGACTTTAGACAAGATGACTATGGAATGAAGAAAATGACGTATAAAAATATTTTATTAGGCGCAACTGAATAAACGTTTCCAGTTGAAAGAAAAATAAAATTTTAAACTCATTTTTCAGCTATATTATTTCTAGAAAGAAAATAATATTCCATATAATGGAAATGCAAAATATTCAGTATATCACTGTGGAATTGTTTTGCTTCGTAATCTCAAGTTTAGATTGAATCTTGAATATTTATGAGCAGTGTTATTGTAGCCAATGTAATGAAACAAAAGAGAAACTTTATTTACGGTTTTTATAGTCACAACTGAATAGCACTTAAGTTCACAAAGTATTTAAAATCTGCGCTCTTTTCAAAGGAACAGCGAATTAAAAAAAAAAAAAAAGGATTTCATTTGGGATAAGGGTTATCACATTGCTTATGAAAAGAAATTATTTTCTGATAAACTTACTGGTATAATGTAATAAAAACAATATTGACAATAATAAATATTTCATAAATTATAAGATTAATTTTAATTTCATCTTACAATTACACTTTAAGAAAAACAGGAGCTTTTTTCTTTTTTGAAAACTTTTTCAGCTAAAATTTAGATCAGAACATTAAATTATATACTAAACAATTCCTTTGATTGCTTCGAAACAAATTTAAACCTGAATTTACCTTTTTTAACAGCAAAAGTAGTTTTCTCTGAGGAGAAATAGGACTTAGAAATGTATGAAAGAAATATATTCAAATAATATTAATTAAATTAAATAACTACTTTGAAGAATGTACATGTTTACTATCGGCTGGCTCAAGAGAAACTTCACACAATGCCCCATGTGCGGTTCGGTTCATCTTGGCCATCTAATACGAAAAAAAAACATCCAAGATGCATGGCAAAAAAGAGGCTATTCATATAATAATAATAACAATAGTAATAAAAATAATAAACTGCAAGCTTTTAGATTTTATATTATTCCCAAAGGGGCGTTTTTTTACGTTTTGTGTGTTACCGTTATACATTAACTATCCTGTTCTTCTCACTTAAATCATAAAATTCAATTCAGTAGCAATATCGCAAAATGATTTAAAAAGAGCGCATCTTTAGACTTTCCGATTCACAGTCTCGCTCGCTAGAGACAAAAAAAAAAAAAAAAAAAAAAAAAAAAAAAGTTTCCCTCCTTACGGTATTCCCCCCTCCTCGCTTTGAAATCGTCGAGTTTGTTAATCAAAAATTTTTTAATGTCTGACAAAATATGAAATAGGAAATAAAACAAATTCCAAAAGTCCAAATTTGGGTCTTCAGATGCCCATATTCGAGTGGAAGATTACGTTATTCCAAATTTGATGTCTGTAGGTACTGTTGTTTTTTAACAATGCATGAAACATACCTACATACAGACAGATTTTCATTATTTAATTTTTTTAAATATATAATGCAGGCTCTAATATTTGGTGGTAACAATTTGAAAAGTGAAACACCGTTTATAGTGAACCAGCGTAATATTCCGAAACGAAATTAATAGCCCTTCTGAGTGAATTGCTCCTTTGGGCTAAAAAAAAGAAATGTATTAATTAAAAATCTTTATTAAAATATTTTAAATATTAGGCAAATATTAAGGAAATGAAATAGGATAAGTTTACTTTTGATAAAAATTAAGTGACTTAAAATAGCTTATTTTTGTTCTAAAAATCTTTAGCGCAGTATTAAAAGGTAGTTAATGTATAGATTAAATAATTAACACATAATAAAATTATTATAATTCTATAAATTATATATATTTCTCATGATGTAAACAATATTAAATTAATTTATACAATATTAAACAAATAATTTATAGAATAAACAAATGCTCAAAATTAAATACATATTTATTTTTTTAAAGATTTTTTGGATGTATTTTAATATTGGTTTAAAGTTTTTAGCTCAAAGGTCTGAAAATTTCAAAACGGCATTTTCCGTCGATTCACTTTTCAAACTGTTGCCACCAAATATTATCGGCATGTATTACATTTAAAGAAAATAAATAATGAAGAATCTGCATGCATGCATGAACGTTTCTCGCATTGGAAAAAAATAAGGGTACCTAGAACAATCAAGTTCGGAATAACGTAGTCCTCTAACCGAACATGTGCATTTGGAAGCCCGAATTTTTAAATTCGAATTTGTTTTATGATCTAATTTAAATTTTGTAATATTTAACGAATTTTTGATTAACACACTCAACGAATTGAAAGCGAGCAATGGCAACACTGTACGGAAAAAATATTTTTATCTCCAGCGCGCGAAACTGTATATCGAAAATTATAAAGATATGCTGTTTTGCTGTTTTTAAATATTTAGTGATTATGCTGTTGAATTGAATTTTATGTGTTTTAAGTGCGAAGAATATGATATTTAATCAATAAAGGTAACACAGAAAAAGTTAAGAAATCAGACAAATTTTAATGCATATTTTACATTATTTTAAAATCAAAATAAAGCAGATATTAAGTACGCGAGAATAATTATCAGCATAACCCAGCATTAAAATGGTACTTCTTAAGAGCTGCCGTATGCAAAATTTTATTCTTTTCAGTAGTTAAATTTGTATTTAAATAACATTTGTGGAGTTATGTTGATTTTATTTCTTGCTATTTTACGTCAAACTGTTTAATTTGATAAAAGCCATGATCACTATTTATATTTCTTTCTATGCACTTTGAAAAACTTCAAAATATTGCAGCTCCTGTTCATTCAAGGTTCTTTTAATGCATTAACGTAAGCAGGTGCTAAGGAAAATGTTTGAAATTAAAAATTTCATTGAAAAATTATGCTTCAAAATTATTAACTTTCAAAATACGTACGGATGAAAAAAATTATATTTTGTTTACGAAAATGTATTTGAACTATCTTAAAGTTAGTAGTAAAAAAAGTAGTAATCTTAAAGTTAGGTAGCAGGAAAAAAAAAAAAAAAAAAAAAAAAAAAAAAAAAAAAAAAAAGGTAAATGTAATGATGCAAAATGTATGTAAAGGAAAAGAAATTTTGATCCTTAAATAATACTACAATGATTCTTAAGGTCTTGAAGACCTATTATATTCTTGTATGAATGCAGCATGACTGTCTTATCTGATTCTTGTACGCATCATAAGTAGGCAGCATGAAGTCTTGAAGACCTATTGTATTCTTGTGCGCATTATAAGTATGCAGCATGACTGTCTAAATATATTTAAATCTAGGGAAATTAAACAATGCGTTTCATAAATAATAACATAAAGATATAATGTCTTGTATGCTTTCGTATCATAAACTAAGCTAGACTTTAGAAGACTGTTTACGGAATTATCCCTAAGTGCGGGAAAGTCAGCAGAAGGGTGTAAAGAACCCTCTGTTAACTCAAAATTAAAGTTCACAGATATCACCAACTCGTGCTTACAAAAGCCAATACTTTTGGATTAACTTAAAAAGGTAATGACGAAATTAAAATTAAATGAAAATTAACCTAGCCCAACGGCTTCGCAGGTTAATTAATGCGCAGGTTGGCTCGTGAAATTGGCGTAAACAAGTTTAATGGCAAGAAGCGCTACAGAAATCTAATCCCTAAAGAAATCGAGATAGCCTTCAGACATTCAGCAAACGCTCTGAATTCACCTTCCAAAACCTTCCATTCAATACTAACTTCTTTCTACTTGATTTAAATACACGTACGGTAGATCACTTACATTCTGGTAAGAAAGCATGCACTGAAAGAAATAGCGTTGGGAAAGGTTGCTTCAAAATAAAATAACTGTTAAATAAATTAAACAAATCCCCACAAGGAACTAAATATGGCTAATAAATAAATCAAAGAAAACATCATTGACTGCAGCAATATTAATTATTCTACCAGTAACCAGCATTACATTCCCAAAATTATCAGCGTACGAAACAATCTAGAATAAAATGGCAAAAATCTCGACATTGTTATGAATATTTAGAAAGAAATTCAATAAGCATGTATAGTCAATCATTAGAAGTTTTATATCAAAGTCTGCAGATTGGTTTCAAAGACAGCGAAGGTGTCGGCTACGAAGTCGTGCCAAGGCCGTCTGAAGGACACTGGTTCTGTTACACTGCAGAGAGAGGCCGGTTTGATGCGTGCCAGTGATGAATAGGATATATTTACGAGGTCTAATTCACTGTGGTAAGACTGAATTTTCGAAGGACACAAGAGAGTGCAAGTGGGTTCAGGGAGGTTACAACCTCCTCTAGCCAGCCCATCAGCGGTCTCGTTTCCAGGTACACTCACATTAGGGTGGTGTGAAAAAGGCAATTTTTTTTTCAAATTTTATGATTTCCCGACCCAACAAATGGTTCTGTTTGATGTAAAAAACACAGTAAAAATTTACAGCTCAATCGCTCTTCATCTTCAGGTTCCACATGAGGTAAATAAAAATATCAGTGTTAATGTTATTGAAAACATCAAATTATATCTTAACAATAATTTTTTAATGATTTTTTACAACACTATTGCTTCCTGATAAACATACGGTTATAATTGGTAAAAATATACCAGTAAAAGTTTCAGCTGAATCATTCGTCATCTTCAGGCCCCACAAGAGAACCGAAGAAATTCGTCTTGGTGTCGAACTTCGTAAGTTAGTTCCGGGACTTGATAAGACTGCATATGAATCCGTCCTTGGCTTCTGCACCACGTGCTGCCAATGACGCTTTTGTCACCAATCTTACATGCCTCTATACCACTTGACAATAGTAAAAGAGCTTTCCTATTTCAAATGAGAACCGCCTCTCATCAATCTTAATGTCTTCGTCGCTGAGGATCAATGTAGCCGGCTTTCCAACAAAATCTCAAAAAGGTGCACTTTTAGTTGACTCCATCTTACGCCAATATAAACAATGACTGATGAAGTAAGATTGACAAAACACACTGAACAACCAACTAATTAACAATAAAAAGTCGTTGAAAGATCAAGGAAGCCACGAGATTGCTTTCCCAAAGCTAGAACCAGTAGTCAGATTAGAACTTATCCTAGCATCTAGCAAAATACTTTTGTATTAAATTTGATATTTTGTTGTGGGAAGCCAATTTATCGCACTAATAATGGCGTCTTTGACAAAGCAATTCATGAAAAAGCATAAAACCGTTAAAAACATAGGTACAGATATTCACTTGAGGTGTGTAAACTCAAGATGCCAATATTTTGGGCTGAAATTTGAATACAATTTGTTCTAGCCCATTTGGAACCATATAATGACTTAGGTAATATGAATTTAAAAAAACATTTTTCGCTCCACCCTAATCCACATGTGACGGTATCGATTGGAAACGCACATGTTTCCTCTGAATAAGCTAATATACCTTGGAATAATGTTTTACCAGTACTCTCTATGATCTTTGGCCAATTCTCTAAATACTGGATGGAGCTCCTGCTGTCGGTCAGGAGGATCTAAATGCTGTCCCTAGTAGAGCTGAAAGCATATTCGAGAGCGCCATTAATAGCAATAAGTTCTGTTCTAAAGATAGAATAGTGGTATGCAATTTTTATGCTGATTTTAATATCGCTCTCAGAAGTGTTACTAGAAATGTCACTACATGCTCTATGTCCGATCGGCTTCAGTCTGTATAGATAACCAATGCCCGGCCAGGAATATCATTAATGATTTCAAGAGCCAACTGCTTGAGTCATTTTGAACTGTGACTATGCTTGACAATACCGGACAACAATTCCTCCCGGAAGTCAGCATGTTTAAAAGAGGTTATAGGTGTAATACAACTAAAAGGTGTGGATGTCTCGATATCAAAATCAATAAAACTAAGTTTCTACACATGATTAAGTGGACTGTCTCACTTTAAAAGTTTGTTACTTGTCCAGTTTAAGAAGAAAGCAGATGTTCAATTGTAAGAAACAAAGCTTTTAAGTTTATTGAAGTGTTTGTATGAATTGACTTCAGATCTCACAGACAGTGGCTGGATGTCTGCCTTGTAAAGAACCACATCATTAGGGCAGCTGTGCCTAAGACCAGTGATGATTCTTTCAGCATTGAGCTGCACTCTCTCCAGTTTTTTTTTCAAATTAGTAGGAGATGCTAGGTTAAACATTTGAAAGCTGTAATCAAAAACAGGTGGAACACTATAATATAAGTAATTCTAAGAGTGATCGCGTTTAGACCCCAATGTCTGTCTGAAATATATTTTAAGATCCTAAGTTTCTTTCTTGCTTTATCGGCTAATTTCTCAATATATTTGGCGCAAGTTACTTCAGGATCCCCAAGGATGAAGCCAAGATAAGTAGGATATTTATAATAATCCAAGTTAGGAAATTAGTTATATACGAAAAACTCCGGAGACTAACTATAAAGATGATGATTAGTAGTGAAGAAGCAATCTTCAGACTTAAAAGCATTGAAGGTGATTTTGTGGTAATCCGCAAACTCCTGGACAGCTACTAAGGGTTCATATGCCCAAGATAATACTAAAAGTTAATTAAAAAGGCAAAAATATTACGGATCTAAAAAGGACGTTCATGCATTATGCGCCAAATTTAATATGTCCATAAACATTATTTTAATTAAAAAGGAAATAAAATAACATTAAAAATATAAATGCAAAACATTATTATAAATGCAAAACATTATTTGGTACTATTCGGTTTTGAGGGCCGTGAAAAATCACCAAACTATTGTTGATGCCAGTGCTGCCAAAAATAATTGCGGCAATCCTAATGCAAGAAAGGAAGTATAAAAGTAAATAACTATCTAAAGATTGATGCTTTAATTTAGATGAAAGGTTAATTTCATATAATACTTTATTATTATTATAATCTATATGAAAAAGTCTAAGCATGACTGAATGGAAGCATAAAAGTAAATAACTATTTCAGATCATTATTATGATTTATATAAAAATATCTAAACATAATTGAATGGATGCCTGCATCACTATTTCGCTACCGAGTTATCGCTAAAGCATAATTTCATCGCATTGGTTGTTAAAGCATAATTTTCTATAATGAATGATGCTTTTTCTTTGAAAAAATTCACGTAAAGTGCAGAATCGTCCACTTATTTGTTTGCCGCTTTTTAAAAGGGTAAAAACAATTGGATTTTTGTCAATTTTCTTTTACTTTTTGATTGAAAATAGGTCGATGTGTACATAGATAGAGTCAAGGGTGTGCGCATTGCCATTTTTGTGAAATTATGGGTTTTTTTTAAAATGAAAATAGGTCGATGTTTACATGGATACCGAGTATGTGCAATTCTTAAGAACACGTCAAGCAGTGGTTGATTTTGCACTTTACCCAAAATTCTATTGCAGACTTTTCGTCATGGGCAATTCCCAGATTGTTAAATCCATAGGATATCAAAAAAGGATTTAAAAATTAAACTTGTATTTCAATGGCGTCTTAAGAAATATAGAACTATATAAACTTACGCAACCTTTAACAACCAATGCAATGAAAAGTACGCTAGATTTGGCGTGCTGTTAAATGGGCGCTTTGCTAGATTTGGCGCTTTTGCGCATACATTTTCGCTGCAATCTTTTTACGGTCCTCAAAACGGAATAGTACCCATTATTTTAATTAAAAAGGAAACATTTTTCGGAACTAAAAAAGACTTTTACGCATTATGCAGGAACCCAATTGAATACTTAGTTAACTTTATACTACTGCATACACCAAAATTATACAACGCTTTAATACTGAACTTATGATCGGGATTTATTGTTATTTTTTCAAATATGAGTATTCGAGAAATAATTTAAAATTAACTGTTAGATAAACATTAAGCTCAGCAATATTTTTAAAACAACAACCAATTTTAAACGGCAATAATATAGCAACATAACGTAAAAAAAGTAACATAGCAATCCTATGCTACATCTGATTCAGACTTAATCATTAAAACGAAATAACATAGTTATGCTAAATCTAAATTTACCATGCTTCATGACATCTCGGTGAAAATGTGCTTTAGCCCACTGCTTGGCGATTTTTTGAAAATCGCTAGTAAACGTTGTATAAACAAAGTTGCGAAGGCGGAGCTATGTGACGTTCATAAATGGGTGGGACTAAGATTGTGACGTCACAATGTATTCTCTACAGATGTAGAAATAAGTATACTAAATTTTTTGTATTTCAAACTATTAAATACGGTAAGTGAATTGTAACAGTTATTAAAACTGTAAACAACGTCGTAGTCTCTCATACAGGGTGAATATTTTTAAGCTTTAGTATTTATACAAATAAAAACAGATTTTTTTAAATTTTAATTTCATATTGCGGAACATTTTAACTTTATCATCTTTACAAAATTACCTTATTGCTACGTGATGACACTATCTCTTACATACTAGTAAGTAAACAATCTTCATTATTTTCTAAAAATTTTTAAGCTTTATATTAATAAAAAAAGGGAAAATATTTATTATTGAATATCAACATCATAGACAGCTTTCATTTCCATGTTTCTTAAATTCCTAATCCACGTTCTATACTTTCGTATTAGAATTCTACACATTAATAAATTTAAAAAATCTAATTTCTCACAATGAAAGAAAATAAGAAAATATTAAAAATAAGCAATTTTAAAAAGAAAAAATATTTTCACTTACCCTTTTCAGGAAAATAAAAAGTCTTTTTGACAATGACGGCACGTTTCCCTTGCATTTCCAATAAAGTAATAAATTTACATGTACATTCACTCACCTCTCTCAGCATCACAGATAAATCCATAGCGATTGTTTATTTAACGAAATATATGCAGAAAAATGGCAAAAACACACAGATAAAACCACTCTATTGATAACTACCACATAAGAACATTCAAACGGCAAATGAATTAACTGCTCAAATTACGAAGTAAAAATTCCAAAAGAAATCGTCTGCTTGGAAATTCTTTTTAACTGCAAGTATAGTTTTGAAAGCGTAAATTATCGTCTGCTAATTGACAATTTGTCTTCGGACATTTGTGCTCTCTCCGAAGAAATTTATTCGTATCTAGTTATTAAAAAGCGCTGTGAAAGCCATGGCTTTTCGATATCTAAAGCTACGATAAGTAATATTGTCAACGATAGGAAATTAAAAAAAAGACAACAAATATAATGAAATTAAAAAACAAAATAAAATCTGAAATTTAAGATTTTACATTACGCCCCAAAGGTGCATTTTTTTAACACATTGCATGTTACCATTATTAATTAAATATCATGTTCTTCGCACTTAACCCTCTGAGCGGCCAGGGTATGCGCTAACAAAGCACAAATTTCCCACAACTACTATGAGAACAAATTGTTTTTCTCATTTTAATGTAAAAACTCTCCTGGTATTTCATACGTGGATTTTTTTTCTTTTGACATATTGCCTTAATTTCTTTGACATATTTTAATATGCACGTATATATATGTTCTTACAGATATCACAAAAAATATTCTAGGCCTTAAATATACGGCCTTGCCGCTTAGAGGGTTAAACCGCAAAATTCAGTTCAACAGCAATATCACAAAATAATTTTAAAATAAGCATATCTTTAGATTTTCCGATACACAGTCTCGCGCGCTGGAGATAAAAATGTTTTTATGTGTAGAGCATTCTCATTGCTTGCTTTGAAATTCCTCAGTATGTTAATCAAAAATTCGTTAAAGTTTTACAAAATATGAAAACGATAATAAAACAAATTCCAAATTTCAAATTTGGGCTTCCAGATGCCCATATTCGCAGGAGGATGACGTTATTCTAAATTTGATGTTTCTTGGTACCGTTGTTTTATCAAAATGAGGGAAACATACATATATTTATGAAGATTTTTAATCGTTTAATTCCTTTAAATATAATACAGGGCGATAATATTTGTTGGACACAATTTGAAACATTGGCTACATTGGCTTTTCCCATGTACACATCGGTCTATTTTCACTTAAAAAAAATCCCAGAATTGCACAAATTCGGCATCGCGCACAACCTCGGCATTGCGCACCACATTGGCTTTGCCCATGTGCACATCGATTTATTTTCACTTAAAAAACATCCCAGAATTGCACAAACTCGGCATCGCGCACCACATTGGCTTTGCCCATGTGCACATCGATCTATTTTCACTTAAAAAAAATTCCAGAATTGCAAAAACTCGGCATCGCGCACAACCTCGGCATTGCGTACCACATTGGCTTTGCCCATGTGCACAGCGATCTATTTTCACTTAAAAAACATCCCAGAATTGCACAAACTCTGCATCACGCACCACATTGGCTTTGCCCATGTGCACATCGATCTATTTTCACTTAAAAAAACATCCCAGAATTCCACAAACTCGGCATTGCGCACCACATTGGCTTTGCCCATGTGCATATCGATCTATTTTCACTTAAAAAAAATCCCAGAATTGCACAAACTCGGCATCGCGCACAACCCCGGCATTGCGCACCACATTGGCTTCGCCCATGTGCACATCGATCTATTTTCACTTAAAAAAACATCCCAGAATTCCACAAACTCGGCATCGCGCACAATCTCGACATTGCGCACCACATTGGCTTTGCCCATGTGCACATCGATCTATTTTCACTTAAAAAAAACATCCCAGAATTCCACAAACTCGGCATCGCGCACTATGTCGGCATTACGCACTGCATTGGCTTTGCCCATGTACATATCGATCTATTTTCATTAAAAAAAACATCAGAGAATTGCACAACGTTCTAGGATTGAGCCAAAACGAAATACAAAATATTAAAATAAGCAACTTTAAAACGAACCATACAAGAAAAATTTTTTCACTTACCCTTTTCAAGAAAAATGTAAAGTCTTTTTGAGGGGTTTTATATATGAATTTATATCAGGGGAAAACCCTTTTGGATCCCCCCTCATCTTTAAATAAATTTACGAACGTTTATACGCCGTTTCCGTAATATATGCAGAAAAAAGCTAAAACCCACAGGGGGGAAAACACTCGATTAAAAAAAGAAACAACATAAGAACATTCAAATCGCAACAGAATTAACAAGTAAAGAATAAATAAATAAATAAATAAATAAATAAATAAAATAAAAATAATGAAAGCTTTTAGATTTTACATTACGCCCAGAGGGCGTTTTTTTTAACGTTTTGTGTGTTACATTTCTTTATCATATAATGTTCTTTACACTTAAACCATAAAATTCAGTTCAACAGCAATGTCGCAAAATAATTTTAAAATGAGCATATCTTTAGAATTTCTGATACGCAATTCTGCGCTCTGCACTTAATTTTTTTTTTTTTTTTTTTTCCGTACTGTGTTGCAGTTGCTCGCTTTGAAATCTTTGAATTTGCTAATAAAAATTTCGTTCAAATTTTACAAAATATCAATCAGATAATAAAAAAATTCCAAGTTTGGGCTTCCAGATGCCCATATTAGGTTGGAAACGTATGTTATTCAAAATTTGATGGCTCTAGGTACCGTTGTTTTATCACAATGCAAGAAACATTTATGCAGATTTTTCAATATTTAATTTCTTTAAATATAACACAGGGCGATAACATTTAGTGGCAACAGAATAACAACACAGCTTCAAAACATCGGGTTAGCCATGTTGGCGCATTTATTGCCCATTGAAAAACAATCGCCAAGCAGTGGGCTAAACCGTATTTTAACCGACATCTCTAATTTTTAACTGTTCAGATCAAAATCGATGAGATTTTTGATACTAGAGAATTGACAGGAAGAACATTTCAAAAATAAGGAAGTAGTACATGAAAAAGGATAAATAAAATAGGGCAAAACAATATCTGATTTTACTAAAACCATCTCTTAGATGACAAATGCAATTAATACAACGTTTCCCCCCCAAAAAACGACGAATTTAATACTCCCAATATATTATTTTATTTTCAGAAAATGGAAAATATTTTTACATACAGACAAATGTTCCGATTTAAGATTGCGAAATAACGTCTTGCTTATGTCTTCCACAAGTAACTCTGCAGCATCGCAATTTGTCGAGTCATTAGATTAATTGGAAGCAGAAAAGATGAAGAATATGCAACCGCCTTCGCTGGGAATCGAACCGCGGATTTCTGGAATACCGACTCAGCGTGCTACCGTTACACCACGAAGGCACGCTAGGAAAGTGGGAGAAATACCTTATTGTTCGCTTACGCGTCAAATTATTACGCTATCAGCGTATCAAGGACTCTAAAGAGACTACTATATTCTAAAAAATTCATTTATTTAATAAAACATCACTCAGGTATATAACATACAATTAATCTTCACTAAGCCTAACTAACCACAGAAACATGTTTACCTAATTCTAAGAATTGCCCTGTTGCCACTCTCATGAAACCAAACTAACAACAATTATTAGTGGCCAAAAGGTAAAAGTAATAAGTATTGTAAAATTATAAGTATAAAATTAAAGTAAAGTAAATACAAAATACAAACTACATTGTTTTGAAATCCAACATCCTCCCACCTTAAGTTGTTGGGAAACAACTTAACCTATTAGAAATATTAAAGAAAAACTTGAATGGAAAAACATAAAAGAACTGAATTAAAGTCCAAACATTTATAAAGTCTATAAGTGTAGTCTTTGGATAGGCTTCACTTCTCTTCTACTCCTGGTTTTTATAGATTTAATATCTTTTTGGCTGTTTTCCACTGAATACCCTTCAACCCTAGCTTGTTCAAATCTTTCGTTTTTTAGATCTTCGAACCAATTACATGAAAGTTCTAAAGGAAAAATTCTTTGTACAGGACGTAAAAGTTTCCTATTTGTGGTTTTCAATCGTACCAATCTAATGACATTGTCTCTTCCAGGTAGCAATTCTGTAACAACGGCTAATGGCCACTCAGCACATTTAACATTATCACTTCTAACAAGAACTACGTCTCCAAGTTTGATATTTTGCTCATGCTTCTTCGGATCATGTCTTTGAATCGAAAGTCCTAGGTATTCAGATCTGAATCTTTTTCGTATATCCGTGATTAGATGTTGACGATATTTTAATCTCTCGTTGAGGGAATGCTGATCAATTTCATCCAAATCTGGAACGCCTGACTTTCGGAAATCTTGCAAAAATGAGTTAGGAGATAAAGGAACAAGTTCAGACTCATTTTCTGAAACATAGGTAAGTGGACGAGAGCTAATAACAAATTCAGCATCACACAATACCGTTGTCATTTCTTCAAAAGACAGCAGAGATTTCCCTAAAACTCTTCTAAGAATTTGTTTCATCAAGCCAACTAATCGCTTCCAAAAACCGCTCCACGAAGAGGCAGTTGGGGGATTGAAAAACCATTGAATTTTCTTAGTGGTGGTGTATTGAGCAACGACATTCCAATCAACGAGTTTCAAACAATTTGATGCTCCAACAAAGTTGCTTCCGTTGTCACAATAAACTACAAAAGGACGGCCTCTGCGGGCTATAAACCGACGGAAACTCTGGAGAAAAGCCTCTGTAGACAGTGAGGAACTGAGTTCAAAATGCACAGCTCTATACACAGCACACGTATATAGGCAAATCCAAGCCTTTCCTTCTCCTTTTAAATACACATGTCCAGCCATATCAATTCCCATAATTTCAAAAATAGATGGATCTCTTACGCGATTTTCTGGTAATGCAGATATCGGTGCTGTTGAATTTCTCTTTGCATACCTTAAACAAGTAACACATTTGGATAAAAGAGATCTAATGACTTTTTTCGCGTTTAAAATCCAATAATGTTCTCTTAGAATATTCAACAATATTTGAGAACCAGCATGAGAGTTCTTCTGGTGTTCTGCTGTAATTAACCTTTTGACAGCCTGATGTTCTCCCGGTAAAATAAAAGGATGTTTAAAGTTTTCTGTATCCTTCCGAAAGGTAATTTTTGTTCGCAGTCTAATAATTCCTTCTTCGTCCCTATATGTTGCCAAAGATTCTAATTTTCTTTTGTTTAAATGATCAGAAAAGTATTCGTTTTGTATTAATAATATGACTTTCTTTTATGCATTTTTGACTTTTCGTTGGATAACTCTCCAATAATTCGCGAAGACTTTGCATTTAGACAATTAAAGATAAATCTTTTTATCCAAGCACTCAACCGTATCACTTTGTCATAGCTTGAAAAATAATAATAGTACCAACTTGATCCGTAATGTCTGCATCCATTTTTCTTTTCATAAGTTTTGCAGCTACAAGTATTTGAGTAACTTAGGGAACAAATAGAAGAATGCCCATCAGATTTTGTTTTTCTCTTTTCCTTAGCTATAGAATGTTCATCGAAATTTTGTTCTGTGATGGGCCAGTTAGAAGAAGGTTCTAATAACCAAGTAGAACCCTCCCACCATTTGCTTGATAACAGTTGTCTAGCCGAACATCCTCGAGAAGGAAAATCAGCTGGATTCTGGATCCCAGGAAGATGTTTCCATGCAAGAGGATCCGTTAAACTATTTATCTCATTCACTCTGTTCTTCACAAATACCGTCCAGGTTTCCTTACGTTCAATCCACCCTAAAACAACCGTTGAGTCAGTCCAATAATGCTATTCAACATGTTTTCATTGAAGGCCTTCCACAACAGATGCACACAAACGAGCTCACACCATAGCAGCCATCAGCTCCAATCGAGGGATAGTCATGGGTTTTACAGAAGCCTCTCTAGCTTTGGCTGCTAAGAGATGAACTTGGACATTCTCCGATGTCTCCACACGAATGTAAACAACTGCTGCGAAGGCCGAATGACTAGCATCACAAAATGTATGCAGAGAAATGTTTTGTCTACTTGGATCAATTGAAAAACACCCTGATATGGTCACTTCCTTCAGCAAATGAACTTCTGAACTTCCAGCCCATAAATTCTTCTTTTATATTAGTGTTGACTTCAGAGTCCCAAGGTATGTTTTCTTTCCACATCTTTTGCAGTAACAATTTGGGTATCAGCAACACAGGACATAATAAACCAACTGGATCGAACACCTTATGAGTGACAGAAAGAATTATTCTTTTGGTCAAAGTTTCGAATTTATAGGTGTCTAACCAGTCCAGATTTATCATCAGCGTATCCTTGTTTCTATCCCATAAAAGTCCTAATACAGAAGTAAATGGTTCAGGACCATTATCATTAGTGTACTGCCAGCCTCTCAAATTGAATTTTCCCTCACTCAGTATGGCTTGAGACGTTTCAATGAAGGGTAATATATCACATGTATCATTTAAGCTCGTTACTAAATTATCAACATAGAAACTCGAAATAAGAATCTTAACATAATCTTGATTATATCTGGCATCATTCAAAGATTTTCCCAAATGATAATCTAAAACTGCTCCCAAAAGAAAAGGGCTGCTCTTTACACCAAAGACCAATCTGTTGTGTTGCATTACCTTAATTTCTTTACAGTCGCTATCATTCCACCAGAAGAATCTCAAATAGTTTCGTTCTTCCAACCGAACGCTGACTTGCAAAAAGGCCTTTTCAATATCTGCAACAACCCCATATTTAAATTCTCTAAATCTCAGAAGGAGACTTGGAATTAGTTCTAATAAATTGGGACCGGATTCTAGACACTGGTTCAAAGATGAAGATCCAATTTGCCTAGCAGACGCATCGAACACTGGACGTACTTTGGTTGTACCATGTTCCTTGACTACAGGTCGGTGAGGAAGAAAGTGCTGGTGTGGATCATGCACATCTGTGACATCCTCTATTATTCCCAATTCAGGTCCATTGCTTAAAGACATCATCATAGGTATCAAATAATTTTTCTGAATTCAGCTTCTTTGTTGAGACTTGAAGTCTTCTTATCGCTATATCTTTGTTGGTTGGGAGAGGCAAATGATCGTCTTTCCACGCTAAGGCAACTTCGTATCGCCCATCATCATTGATTCGTAGAGTCTCTTGAAAATATTTCTTCGTAAGAAATTCCTTTTCCTTTCGTGATTTTACTTCGACTGGATCAGATATTCCTCAGATGTCTAAGGAAAAAGGTCAGAAATATTGGCATCTTTCACAAACATTGTTACAATCGTCATCGCCGTATCTTCCCTTTCAGCATTCACTGATGTTTTACCAATCAATGTTTACCAGGTATACCAGGTAAGTTTCTTTGGCTACAATACCACTAGAAAATACTATTTTTCTGTCGGTCAAAAGTCGACCAGCCACATCTGCATCAATTAAAAGATCAGTAGGGCCTGATGAATCTTCAGTGTCATAAAAAGGCCTTTTATAAAAGGTATATTCATGGACCTGAGCTCTTTAATACATGGCCCATTTAAGGCAGAAGGTACAGCATCACAGATTGTATCTTGCTCATAAATATCAAAAGTACAAGTAAAATTATCGTCTAAACTCTTTAGCTTAATTTTGTAGACATTATGCACATTTTCAGGTGTTCGTTCTCCTCCAAAAAGGGCGTGGCTTAAAATCTGTTGTCTAGAAGGTATCAGGCCTAGAGAAGAAATTAAATCCTTCCTTAAATACGATTTTTGAGATCTTGTGTCATATAAAGCTCGAACACAAAGTGTACAATTATTTCCAGTTATTTTTACTTTCAGGGTTTGCAAAAGTACTTGTGGTGTGTTGCTAGCGCTAGAAAGATTTACAGAATTTTCTTCCTTGCTAGTTTCTTTTTCATCGCTGTTTAACATAGGCTTCTTAATATTTGTTTTATTTTTAAGCAACTCTAAACACAAAATTGCGCTGTGATTTTTATGGCAAATTGCACATTTAATAGAACTCCCGCATTTATTTGCACAATGACCAGCCTTTAAACAGCGAAAGTAGTGCCCTTTATCTTTTAAAAGTTTTTGCCTCTCTGAAAATGTCATTTTTTGAGCCTTAAAACAATTAAATGAATCATGTTTTCCACTGCAAAACACGCACTTCTTAGCGGGAAAATCAGTACTCAACAAACTTGCTGCCGTTGATGGTCGATCGTGAACAGTTTTAATAGATTTAATCCCACAGGTCACTTCGTTCTTCAAACCAAAACCAGCCATAGCTAAACTTATGCGTTCTTCGGATTCTACTTCTGATTTCAAAAATTTTAATAAACTCTCCAGTCTGCATTTTGGGTCTGGACCATGGTCAACATTTGCACTTCTTTGATAGGCTCTTAAAAAATCCTCAGGCAAGCAAGATTCAACTAAAGGATAAAGTAATGCAGCACTTTTATCTGTAATGACGCCAAGGGTTTCCAGAGCCCGAATTTGTCGTTCCAAATTATCATATAATGCACATAAGTTATTACAGGAATTACAAGAACTTGCATTTCTCAGGACCAATTTCAACAATTCTCTCACATAAACTTCCACTTGCAAGTCGTTTCGACCAAAACGAGTCTTCAAACATTCTATGGCCTTGGGATGCAGATGTAGCAGATGTAGGGGGAGAACTTTCTATAACCTCCCTTGCACGCGAACCCTCAACAGTTGCTTGTAATCAATATTGAAATTTATCACTATCAGAAATCGTAGTATCTTTGTCAATTTTTTCAAATTGACTCAAAAAAAAAAAAAAAAAAAAAAAAAAAAAACATCCCTTAATTTCACCATCAAATTTTCGTAATTCAAGCTTTGGAAGTTTAAATGTACGTTTACATACATTCTCATTAACAGATTCATTCAAAATTAAATTTGAAGTACTTACATTTTGTAGATTCTGAAGAATATCTTTCACTTTAGTTTCGATTCTAACGGCCTTGTCACGATAATCTTCAATAATATCGAATTCTGTTTCAATTTCGTTTTCGGACATTATGCTAAGTTAACGTATGTGCGTATCTTCCAAACGTTGAGCTTTCGAAACAAAAACATTAAGTTCCGACTGTAATTCAGAAGAATTTATATCACTTTTCTTTAAAATTTCTTCTAAAACATTGAAGGCTTTTGTAAAAGCAGCTCTGTAAATTTTCTTTTCAAGTTTAATAGCTTCCATTTTTATACTTTAGAATTCGAAACCAACGTCTCTTATGTCCCACTGAGGGTACCACTAAAATGTTCGCTTACGCGTCAAATTATTACGCTACCAGCGTATCAAGGACACTAAAAAGACTACTATATTCTAAAGTATTCATTTATTTAATAAAACATCACTCAGGTATATAACATACAATTCACTAAGCCTAACTAACTACAGAAACATGTTTACCTAATTCTAAGAATTGCTCTGTTGCCACTCTCATGAAACCAAACTAACAACAATTATTAGTAGCCAAAAGGTAAAATTAATAAGTATTGTAAAATTATAAGTATAAAATAAAAGTAAATACAAAATACAAACTACATTGTTTTGAAATCCAACACTTATAACTTTATGAAACTCGTAATTACTTTCCTGTATATCTGCCATTTGGAGCTAATGCATAGCGTTCAATTTCCTATTCAAGTTATTTTGTTATTTTTCTTTAAATTCGGACTTTTTTGGAACTTGCGATGATACTGTCATACACAACAGCGATGTTTTCAACAGACCGGTTGATCGAGAGTGTGGTGATGAAGAGTGAGTTTGCTGTCGAGCGTGTGCCAGATTTCTTCATCACTCTGCGAACTATTTCATTAGCTGTACTTACACCTTCAAGGATTGCACGATACTTCCTAACAGCTTCTGCATAACACTCACCATTATCGTAAGGAATTTTCCCAATTAAAACTCGCTGTTCCTTCTTGCAGAGCTCGATGTCGTCTAAGTTGCAACGAAGATGCAACAATGATAAATTGCTAGTATTCGCCAGGTGAAACAACACTTGACATTCATAAATCGGAACATTTGCCTCTTGTAAGCATGTAAAAATATTTTCCTTTTTCTAAACATAAAGCACTTTTTGGATATATGAAATATCTGGTTTTTGTTGGGACATTCTATTTAAAACAGGAAAATTTGTTTCCTTAACTGTAAAAAAAATATGCCCAGAACTGACAAATGTCTCGAGAAGACTACGTTATTTTTTTAGACTAAGCTGCTATCTGCAACTACTGGAAGAGAAGAATGACAGGATTCCCTCTTACAGTGTTAATATGCTATATGTATCACATAATTGTAACATATTGCAGCTGTAGTTTAAATTACCTCAACACAGGTTTTTCTAGTGTTATATCTGTTAAAAGAGAGTTTTGATTGAAGAACTGCAACCAAGAAAGAACAAATTTATTTTCGAAAATTTGTTACTTGTCACTTTAATTAGCTATAAAGTCTTTTGCAGCAGTGTTTGGTAGAATAAAGAAAAAATCTTGCACCAGGACAGTCGTGTTGTAAAAGAACATACATGAAGAATTATTCATGACAAAATGTGTCCTGAACACTCCAAATGCTTGCAAATTTGACGACAATGATTTTAAAGGGAGTAAATGCAAAAAGAATGCAATAATATAAAGGCATATTTAATTATGAATTCTGTCGGCAAAGGTTAAATTCGTTGTAACATTTTAAGCGTAACAGATATGACAACTTCTATAACCAGGGATATTCAAGACATTATGCGTTTTATGTTTATTCCAAGCCAGTCCTTTTACATTTTCAATCAAACTGAAATCTGAATTCATTCCTGTGAGTAGATTATACTGAAGTGACAAAAGTCATGGGATACCTCCTAATATTTTGTCGGTCTTCCTTTTGCCCGGCGAAGTGCAGCAACTCGACGTGGCATGGACTCAACAAGTCGTTGGAAGTTCCCTGCAGGAATATTGAGCTATGCTGCCTCTATAGACGTCCATAATTGTGAAAGTGTTGACGGTGCAGGGTTTTGGGCACGAACTGACCTCTCGATGATGTCCCATAAATGTTCGATGGGATTCATGTCGGGCGATCTAGGTGGCCAGGTCATTAGTTGGAATTGTCCAGAATGTTCTTCTAACCAATCGCGAACAATTGTGGCCCGGTGACATGGCGCATTGTCATCCATAAAAATCCCATCGTTGTTTGAGTACGTGAAGTCCATGAATGGCTGTAAGTGATCTCCAAGTAGCTGAAGGTATACATTTCCAGTCAATGATTGGTTCAGTTGCACCAGAGGACCGAGTCCATGCCATGTAAAAACAGCCCAGACCATTATGGAACCACCACCACCAGCTTGAACAGTGCCTTGTTGACAACTTGGGTCCATGGCTTCGTGGGGTCTGGGCCACACTCGAATCCTACAATCAGCTGTTACCAACTGAAATCGTGACTCATATGACCAAGCCACGGTTTTCCATTCGTTTAGGGACCAACCGATATGCTCACGAGCCCACGAGAGTCGCTGCAGGCGATGTCGTGCTGTCAGTAAAGGCACTCGAGTCGGTCTTCTGCTGGCATAGCCCAAGGAAGACAAATTTCGCCGCACTGTCCTATCGGACACGTTCCTCGTACGTCCCAAATTGATTTCTGCGGTTATTTGACGCAGTGTTGCTTGTCTGTGAACATTGACAACTCTACGCAGACGTCGCTGGTCTCGGTCGTTAAGTGCAGGTGGTCGGCCACTGCGCTGTCCATGGTGGGATGTTATGCCTGAAATTAGATACTCTCGGAACACTCTTGACACTGTGGATCTCGGAATGTTGAATTCCCTAACGATATCCGAAATGGAATGACCCATGCGTCTAGCTCCAACTACCATTTCGCGTTCAAAGTCTGTTAATTCTCGTCGTGCGGCCATAATCTCGTCAAAGCCTCTTCACATGAATAACCTGAACACAAATGAAAGCCCTGCCAAAGCACTTTGTATTTATACATTTTCTACGCGATACTACTGCCATCTGTATATTTGCATATTGCTATCCCATGACTTTTGTCACTTCAGTGTATACCATAAAATGCTCACGAGTAGTCAAGTGCAGGTAGTTCGCCATATTATAAACATTATGCCATGTGCAATAGTAAGATAGCAAAGCAGTAGTAATCTGCTTTAAACAGTATTCCCTCCGCTTCGGTTAAACAAGCTGTACATCGGGTTTTGGCAAAGTTTTCCTCATGTGTAACGTAAATATTAATCAATGTTTCTTCGAAGTATTTACTGTTATTTCTACGCCAAAAAGATAATAAATACGACTGTAACAAAAGTAATTTTATCGAATTTATTTAGTTTATTTCATCAATAATACAGTTCAGGTAAAGGTATTCCATGTAGAAATTAGACGAAAGCAAATATATTCTTTTCAGTAAGAATATATGTATTTAAGATATAATGTAGGAAAGAAAATTACTAACTTTAATTTGGCAACGACATTTTTAGTTCCTCATTTTAATTTATTTTACTCCCCTTTCTGTTTTAAGTTGTTTACAGTAATTTTGTCCACTGCATCTTTCCAGATTAATTCGTACAACTTCCTTATGTAATCCTCCTGCATTTTGAATAGCACTCAAAGTTTAAATAAAGGAACCAAGTTTTTAAATATCACTACTACTAATACACAGTACATTTTTTCCTGGCTTTGCTTGCTGCTGAACAGCGTGTGCTTTTCGCTCTGCTTTATCCTTTGTTCAAGGTATACAATATAGTACTTTCGTATATTGTAGGGTGCGACGAATACCGCACCCGACTATATACGAAAGGGGATATACGAAATAGTGGGGTGCATCTCACACCCAATGGTATGTGATTGAAAATGTGTAAAGAAGAATTAAGTGTCGAGAAATAAATTATATCTTATTATCCTTAACCAAGAATGCTAATTTTCTTACGTTGTCATATGTGTAGATCTCCGCATAAAGACCTTTCCAAGAAATTGCAGATAAACATCTCATCTTTAACAATTATCTTTTAATCTTCAAGTTACCTACACAATTCATTGCATACATATTGTTGTTTTTAAGTGCTAGCTGTTTGCTTAGCTTTTTTATTTTATTTTATTTTATTTTTGTTACGTGAAAATTTTGTGAATCTGAATTCTTAGTAGCTTCTTGTACTAAATCAAGAATTTAAAAATCTCTAGAAGCTCAAAGAAATTATCCAACGGAACTTTAGATCGAGGATTCACAGCTTTTTTGTTTTAAAAAGAGAAAGCATGAAGATCTTCATTACATTTCTTGTAAAGTTAAATACGAAGTTTAGTAAGAAAAATCTTTTATCCTACTATGGAGATGTTAATACAAACAGAAAATACTTATCGTAATATTCTCTGTAATTTATGAAAAAGTATCCAAATTAAGCAAATATTTATATCTTCCACAGTATCTCCATAGCTCGAAAGGAAGCGAGTTGAAATTACACAAGGAAGGATATTTTTCCAAAGGATCCGCACATACATCATCCACTTCAAGAAAACTATTAGCTATTTCTCTATTATAAAACGTCACAGTGAGCTATAAATTGTTTAAACCAGGTGAGGCTCCAAGAAATTAACCAATGTCTATCTTCTATTGTATGAAAGACGGAAGAAGAGGTGTCTTATTTTTGTCAAAATTACTTCGTAATGAAATTTCTGTATAAAGACCTTTCCCAAGGTCAGAAACTTACTTAATGAAAAACAAAATTTTTAAGGAATTGCCGCATTGCCTTGTGCGTATAATTGTGGTGTAAGCAGTTAGCACGCCCAAATAGCAACTGACACATACGATATTCGACGAGTGAGTCTCGTGCCTCTTTCCTGGTTCACTTTTAATAAAATATGTAATATTTTTGCCTTACATTTGCGACTTTGATGAAGTGCAGATGATGTACCGGATATAGGGTTCTTGTTAATGAAGTGCAAATTATGTATAGGATATAGGGTTCTTGTTATTAATCAAAACTGTCACCCTCACAGAAAAAAATGATCATGGGAAAACGCATGATGCATATACAGACGAAAGGGGGAAGGCTGTAATCTAAACCAAAGTATCTTTAGTTACACAATAAAAAAATTATTAAGAAAAAAATGAGATTATAAAAATTGATTCTTAATAAACATGATTAAAATCGAAGAGTAACTCTTGAATTCACAGGGAAATACATAAAATTGCTGGCCTTTATATTAACTAGCCAGTCATTTTCATTTGAACCTTTATTTAATTTCTTCTTTCCCTTGACCTCCACTGAATGCAAATTAGTTTGAATGTTTTTAGAGCTTTTGGCAGCATCGCCTGGTAGTTACGTGCTACCTACAGCTTTGCTAAAGTTATTCAGGTTTTAGGCAGTTATTATGATCTGAAACTTTACTTAAACTTCTTTCCGACGAGGGTTTGAATGTTTTACAGTTAAAGCGTCTGTCAGCCTCGCCTTGCAGTTATGAATAATCGCCAACTCTGTTAAAGCTATTTCGGCTTTAGGGATCTTGCTAGCCGACGTTTAGAAAACGCACCATTAATTATGTTGAGCCAGCTTAAATAGTCTATTTTGTGGGTAGTCTCAGACTACATTACCTACATTTGAATTTAACTTCATTTTACGTTATTTTAAATACAGCAAGTAACTGAAGTTCATTTGTAGCGCAAGTAGTGCATTCTGTTAATTAAAGATTTAAATAAAAAATATTTTAGCCTTCTTACGGTTTGCTTCATACTAAAGTGATAATTCGCTTTTCAGTCTAGTAAGGTATGAAAGATTCTGATTTGAATTTCTATACAAGCAGTACCCTACAACTTAAAGAAATATACGTGCACATATATAGTGTTATTAGAAATTCCTAATTGATTAAAGAAAAAAACTGGGCTAGTCAACAACATAAAATTTTTAATTTGATGATCCTCGACATCAATTGTAGATGTTTAGAAGTAGTCATTTACTGAAATAATGTAAATTAAGAAGCAGTAAAATACTCAGAGGCAAACTTAATATGCAATATACAAACTTAATATGCAAGAGAGATTTTAGAATTCAGTCATTTCCAAGTATGTGTACCTTTGTTTTTAGTATGAAATTATGATTTTTTTAGCCTATCAGAGGTCGAGCGGGAAAAGCCCATTGAACGCTAGTAGTTCGGTTCAGGTTCGAGTCCCGGCAAACGGGCTGACGTTTTCTGGGTTTTCTCCATCTGTAACATGGATACAAGCGCTAGGTATTCTTAAAATATCTTCCACGGGGTATCCCTCCTTTGATGTATTAGTGCCCAATGGCAGAGCACGCATTAAATAATAATAATAAAAAATAAAATCATTATTCTTAAAACCTTCTTATGGAACTTTAATTTTTAAAACTTTTATTTTTATTTAGGAGATTCTCCCTTTAACATATTGATTTGGGGCTTATGTATCATTGCTTTGCCTAGATTATGTTGCTGCGTGTTAATACGTGCAACTTCAAAAAAGTAAATGTTGCTCCTTTTGAATCATCTTCTTAGAGATGAATTTAATAATTTCCCTTTTAAACTGTAATACTTCATGCTTATGGATGTCTTTGCTATTTGAAATTTGTTTGACTATTTTGATGCGATTGAATGATCTGAAACTGTTTAGACTTGCACAGTGCTTATCAATGATCTGAAGAAAAGTAGCATTAGAAATATATTAACCAACGGACTTAGTTTTCGGTTTAATACAACTGCTGTTTTCTTACTTTGTGACACCTTTAACTGTGCCAGTTCCAAATTGAAAGTACTCAGCTTTGTGACAAGGGTTCGAAAAATTCAAATTACAGCTGCCATAAGAAACAGTTATGATTTGGCAGAGTGCTTTTCACAGACAGATCAAGCCAACACATATTTATTTTCTTGTTTCAGAAGATTGACTACGGTAACTTTTATTTTGCTGAATAAAATTTTCTCACTTTCAACTTGATTGATAGAGTATAAACGGAATCCTCACTATATAAGTAATGCTATGAAAGGAAATCGTCGGCTGTTTATAAGATAAATTCATCAACACTTAACAAGTATTGGGAAAAGATAAATTTTGGGTCTTATATATATTTCGCAACATTCAACTCTGAAATTATTTAATACTTTAATTCCACGTCTTTGGAATGAATTTCAAAATCCTTAGCTACAGATAACTGCAGATGTTTAGTATTGTCATTCATCATGGATTGATTGGAAACAACAACAATGGAAAGACTGCCGCAGTAAAGTTGCTGATATGTAGTGTCGAAGATCGAAAATTAGGTCGATTGAATAAGAAGCTTTGGTTTAGTTTTCTTTATCGTTGTATTTTCATTTTAAAGATACAGCTGTTCATTTGATTCAGGCACACTGTTTAAAATAGGAGACTAATATCAATATGGAAATTCATTTCTTCACTGGGATATGGATTCTTAACTTGAAAGTCTCAATTCGAATTTTAACATGAGGTGATCCATTTAGGAAAGGGATTTTGTTTGGTAAGAATTAGAACTCTGAAGAATTTAATTAACGTTTGCATTGCATAAAGTTTTTCACCAGAAAGATCAGCTATTATAAGTAGAATCAATGAAAAAAAGTGATAATCATATCGAGTCCACATAATCATGTGTTAAAAGGCAGACTGATTTTTGACATACTAGAAAGGTATATTTAGTGATCTATCTGGCCAAATGAACGTCAGGATTATTTTACGGAAAAAGCTTTGTAGAATCACACGAAGAATATCACGTGAAGAATATTATTATTTATTCTTTCGGTATCATAATCATCATCATTCTGTTCGAAGCGTGTTTTTATCTACAAGTTAAAATTGTTTGGTATTTTTCTAGCAACAGATTCTTAGATCTGTTGACTGCATTAAATAGATATTATATAAGGGCGCACATATGAAATTAGGCAGAAATGAATTTTGAAAAAACCCGAATTTACTTCAAAAGGGAAATAAAACTGTTTAACTGCAAACTCATGTATACTGACTTCATTAAGTCGACACTTTAATAAAATCACACATCTGAATATCTGGACTGGAATTAATCTGGTTAGTATAGTGGTTAACGAAATCGGCTGCCAAATCTTTAGGCAGAGATTCGAATTTCCCGGTGCTAGTGCCTTTTTTGGCAGAGTATACTTAAAATGAGTGGAGTTGGAGGTTCCTCTGACCGATAGAGGTGGGGGCTGGATTGTTTGAATTCGACAAAATACTCTAAGGCTCTCTGCCTAAACAGAAGGATGCCTTTATGGAGGTCTTTTCAAGGGAAATAGTTTGTATTCACCTTACATGAGGAAAATAATGCTGTGTTGTCAGCCATTCGCTGGGAGTTGAAGCCGATTTGAATTAGCAGCGTTAGCAGTTCTACGCTTTGCTCTTGCAGGCGATGGTGATAAGGGAAGAAATGGGACATGAGATTTTTAGGATTCCGTTTTCAGTCATACAGTTACCACTTTGTACCCAAAGCTTCCTTCAAGGACAGCGCTTTCCCTCCTTCACCGAGATTATTCTTGAGGTTCTTCCATTGTACGCACGCGTAGAGTATTAATAAAGACGTCGACAGTGTAATCAATTCAGGGGTATTACTTCGTTATTTATTCTGTTTAGCGCATTTCATTTTTGAATACATTATAAGCTGTTTAAGTTTAGATAGAAGGCAGTCAAAAATTATGGAAATAAATGCTAAATTTAATTGGTCAACTGAATTAAATATATGTGCTATTTAGTTAAGCAAACACCAGTGCAGTAAATTGGGTTAGAAGAACTGCCATGCCGTAAAGATGCAAACATTCATATGTATAACATAGCTTTAAGTAGTTACAACAGATTAATAAACACTATCTCGGTTGCTGTAAGTATTAAAATGTTATATTCTTTGGAAACGGGAGAGAGCATATTTTTTAAAGTGAAAATCATAAAAGGAAACACATGCATAGCACAACACTGTATTCATCAATATCATAAGCTTGTATCATCTGCTTACAAATTAATATCGGTCTAGCAAATCCTATATCAACTTTTTCCCCCCCTAGAATAAGAAAAAGTCCAGAATTTATTATTCATTTTAAAAATCAAAAATGAAAAATTGATGTTAAAAGAAAATTAATTTTTATTTACAGATCATCGGCACTGACAGATGATGTCATGGCCTGATAGCAAGATAAATTACATTTATTACGATTGCTTTGGGTAAGCCTAGTATTGTGCTTTCTGATTAGGGTGTGGGGTATTACAAAATTTTTCAATTTAAATACTTACATTTTAGAAAGTTCCATATTCTAGTTCCGAAATTTTACTTCCGTTATCAATATTAAGCATATGCAAATTAGAATCTTCTACAATGATAATCGTGAAAGCTAAACAGAGAAACAGACTAGTGAATATGAAAGATTCTTATTTACAAGAAGTAAACCTTAAAACTATGAGAAAAATTTTGAAAAATATTGCCACAAATTCTGTTAAATTCTGTAAATACATTAGCCTTTTTATGGTTATGATGTTGCGTGGCCCCAACACTTGTCCGCAACAGTAGTAGTGACTGCTATGAACTGGAAATTACACAAACTCGTAAGAAGGGTTTAAATCCCTTTTTATTCCACTTTAGAAATCACAGATGCGTTCACTTGACGCTCACAAACTACGCCGACCCGGCGGTGTAACAAAATAGAAAAATACAACTAAAAATAAATGACAGGATGAATAAATAACGAGGTCACTACCTACGAGGCTCTATAATTGTAACTAACTTAACCGCGTTCTAAGATACAGCTGAGATTCAACAAACTTACTGTTTAAGAAGTTGAAAGATTCAACGAAATAGGCACACAGGCCGAAACGCGTGGTTTTTAAATATCTACCTAGCAACCTTCACGCTCACGATTCAAGAAGCTCACTTACAATCTCGTTTCCCTTCTATTTAAACTCAATTTACGTCTGCTAAAATTTGAATACTCTGCGCGTTCTACTACGATTTACATACTCTGGCATTGGCAATTCTAGGGAAAAGTAAAGGCTTGACAGGAAACATAGCTTAAACTTAAAATAAATGTTAGTTAAAATAAATATAAACCCTACATGGTCATCAACGAGCTCAGCTCGCATTCCAGTTACGCACCACAGTGGGCGCAAATGAACACAACTCGCAGTACAAATTTATGACTAATAGATATCACGAGTATCTGAGAAGACAGAATTGCTTTATCTCGCACTCACTAAAGGGTTAAGCACAGACCTTCAAAGCAAAATTACCACGAGTAATAATAACAATAATAATAACAATAACAATGAAAATAACAATAATAATGATAATGCAATAATAAATTTAAGCTACTGTGCTCTAAAATAACGGTTGTTCAGTTAAGCGTATTATCAGATGAAAATATTGGGAACGAATGACCCACATACATGCTATTAAATCATTACGATCAACATAAAAATTTGCGGTAAGAAATACAGTTGCATTTAAAATATGCAGATCATACTCAACAACTCAAATCTTTCTTCGTAACTTTTCTCTGCTCCTTGAGAATAACTGGAATATAACTAGCTATTGGCCATTCATATGAAGCTACGGTTCTGTTTAAGGTTTACAGTATTATACATGCCATATAATGAGAAGAAGTCAGAGAACTGCAAGGGATTAAGTTTTATTGTAATGATTAGTTCACTGGATTCTTGAACTGTTCAAGCAGAATTACTTATTTGGAATGCCATTTTAAGAAATATTTTCAATCCATGAAATTTACATTATTATTAGAAACAGCAATTGGCTTAGGAATTTATATAGCAGCATAATAAGTACTACCTGAAGTCTGCAAGCATTTGTATGCGTATATCGGAACAAAATTTAATTTTCTTTGCTGATTTGTATTTATTTTTGAAGCAACAAAAGAAAAGATAGATTACTTTTATGCCCACCAGAGGCTGAACGGTAAAGTCGTTGAACACTGGTAGTATTGACATAGTTTTGATTCCAGGTGAACGGGCTGAACTGCATGGGAACTGCATGGCTGAAATCCATGTGTCACTTGAGTACAAGCCAGTTTTTCTTCTAAATGTTTGCACAAAGACATCCCTCCCCTTAAGCAGATAGCCATTGAGCGTTTTGTCATACTTAAATAAACCAAAGCAAACTATATATTTTATGCACCCTTGTTGGAGGCTAGTATTAAATATTTTTAAGCCAAAAGATTTAACTCTTAGGTCTTTCCAAATTACTCTTAAATGCAAAGAAATATTTCGCAATTCATATAGTGAAAAATTTGACACATAAAAGGAAAAAATCAGACCCTCTTGCTATGCAGATCAGTTGCATTACTGATGTCTCTTTGTAGGCGCTGGTTCACACACACACACAAGAAAAAAAATCACATTGAGTTAACATATAACTCTTCCATTTTTTCTAGAATACTTTAGGTTACACTGGGTCTCTTCCTCAGCTTTGCATTCCTCGTAACAACTACTTACCATGCTAGTATATGCATTTCACTCCAACATTCCAAATAGGCGGTAAACTAGGCGACTTCCCGTTCATTCTTCTCCTTCACTGCAAACTTAGACCACCATATATCCCAGAATTTCTTTGTAACCATATATACACTGCTGGCCACCCAAATTGCAACACCAAGAAAGACAAGAGATATCACAGAAAAATTTATTTAGTACATAACATGTTGACCAAGTATCAAATGATTATATTTATAGACTTCTGTGAAGTATGGTTCCTTCCAGAATCAGTAGCCAGAGTAGCCGCCATTGTTGGAGATTTAACTTACTTGCTCAAATAAATGCATAGTTAATTAATAATCGAAGGTATAAAGGACATTCGTTTTGGATAATATTAAAAGAATATCTTAGTCTTGAAAATGAAATAAAAAAGAAAAAACAATCTTTCGAAGAATAATATTTTTGTTAATTTGGTTTTCTCAGGACTAACATAAACAATAAATTTTGTTAGTTGCAGGAAAATGATCTTAATTTACTGAAAATCCCTATTCATAAAAGAATGAATGCATTTTGTCATTAATAACCTCCAGATTCAATATAGCTCTTTAAATGTAAATGAAAAGTTAAAAAATATTTAATCCAAAAGACAAGAAAGAAATTCAGCCATTGTAAACTTTGAAATAAGAATGTTTTTTTATTTGATGATTATGAGACAGTTTGCTTGTTCATGCAAAAAATAATGACAATAAGTTGGGAAGTATTTCTAAATGCTCTCTGTTTGGAAAGTGAACACATTAACAACAATAAATCTAAAAATATTTTTAAGCAATGAAAGCAAAGTTTTCAACATTATTGAATGCTTTCAGAAACAAAAAAATATTCTAAAAAAGATAAAACTCTCAACAAAAGAAATCATTAAAAAGCTAACGAAATAGCTTGAAGCAAATAAAATATATTTTAATTATACGAATAAGCAACAGACTAAAAATCTATTAGAATTATGAAAAATTAGTGAAAGCGAAAACAAATAATGCATTTGATTATGTGTTTTTTTTCTGTGCTTGCGTAATGCAGTAATGCATTTTAATAGCGCTAAGTATTTGAATTTTATGTACATTATACTAAGGAAAAATTGTTGTTGAATGAAGAAATATTTGAAAGAAACGACTGCTATAGCTTAAAACTGAGTAGCTAATTTTTTGTCACTCTAGATTTTTTGTTTTTTGAAAGCAGACAAAAACCTTATTTTATAACCAGCGAAAATTGCGAAACTTTATTAGCTTTACATTTTTGGATGTTAGAATTTTAAAATTTTAGTACAAACTACATTTAAATTAAGAAAACTAACTTTCCAAATGAAATACTGAGAAAAATGTAATAACTTTAAAAAATAAGAAAAAATTATAAATGAGGAGAAAAATTATAAAACATAATGATTATAATTTCAGTGTCATTTTAAACGAAAGTCAATTTCAAGGCATGTTAATTAACCAACTATTTATAATTTCAGCATTTACTTTAACTTCTCCTTTCCGTATACCTCACCTGAATGCAAATATATAACCAGAATTTAAACTGAAATGTTTAGATTTTAAGACAAAGCGACATCGCGTGCACGCGTTCCTCCTAGATCTAATAGTTGTAATTATTTATAATTATTCGGCCTTGCGTTCTGTCGCTGCCGGCACTTAAAATGACGCTCCGGTGGAATAGTGAGCCAGTTTCTAATATAATAATATGCAGTTGTGCATTCTTTGGCTACTGCTCAACGTTTAAGTTAAATTTGACCGTTCTGTTTAGGTGTATTACCACAAGTCGTGGCCTATATTGTAGTACAAAAGAGTGTCTTTGTGTTCTAAATTCCATTTAAATAGAAAGGTTATTTTTAAGTTTCTCACGACTTTGTCGTTTTTTCTGACTTTGCGATAATTGCATTATTTTTGTTAGGGTTATTGGACTAACCAGCATTACTATATCAAGCTTTTAAATCACGTCTAAAACTTGATATGGTAATGCTAGGTTTTGTTCTACAAGTTATTAAATTCCATTATTTTGTACAGTACAGATGGAAAGAAAAAAATATAGTAATGAAATGAAGTAATACTAAATGCAAAAATCTATCGGTCGTTTTCTAAAAGCATTTAAAACATGGCAGAAGACTTCTGCAGTAAGTCCAGTTTCTTTGCAAATAACTCTTTCTAGCAAAGAATAGAAGTAAATAAATAAAATCAACATTAGAAAAATTTAGATAGGAGGAAAAAATAGTGTGATGCTATGATAATGACATATCTTCGAAATCATGTTTCCAAGGGAAAGAAAGCTTAGAGATGTGACTAAAGAAGCATCCATATTCTCAAGGAAGTACGGAAGCTTTCCCTTGTGCTTGAATTTGTACTGTCGTATGCTTTAGTTCTTCAAAATCGTCTAACTGATACTTTTATATCATTATTATTCAGCACCGCGCCCCCCAAGATCTAGAGCAGCCAAAGAGGCCACAAGAGAGCCGCGCACAGAGAGACCAAGCCCAACGCCGGATCCACCCAGGGCAGTTCAACGAACCAAAGGCCCATAGGGGACCCACACCCCGTCGCCCAGGCGTCAGATTTATAAAAGAAATATTTACATGGCCAAACAAGGGCAAAAAGAGATACAATTAAGTACATTAATAATATATCAAGGATTGTACAAATTTAACAATAAGAGGTAAAGATTACAAGATTACAAGATAAAGCAAGTTACAGGAAAATGAGAATAGAACACAGAAGGCGTGTTATAAGTTAAGGGCATCACGATAAGACAGAATAGGCCTATTACTTGTTAATGACATCACAATATACTAAATCTGATCTAGGTACGTACAGACATCACAAAACAAATTCCTCCTGAATATCATTTTAAATTTATTTTACAATGCGTTTTGGAGAAAAGAGTCCTTTATTCCTTCCGCATGTCACGCAAAAAATGTCTAAATGGATTCGAGAGTGGTCAAAATGATAGTTTCGTTCGGAATATGACACCAGAAATTTTTCACTATTACAATACTTCCTTTTACTTCGTACAAGGAAGTAAAAAGTTATAAATCGAATTTTGAAAACATTGACTCAAAGTGCACAATTTCACCGACCGGACAACTTATGTTCCAAATAATTTCGTAACTTTGGATCTACCTGTCTCAGCACTATGTGATGAAATTACATATTGAATTTTTAATTTAGAATAAGAAAATGAAATTTGTTCATATATCTAAATAAACACAGCTTCAATAGTTAGGTAGAAACATAATTTTGTTTTTCAGTTATTAGTTAGTCAGAAGAGAATACATTGTTTTATTGTTAGAAAATACTACTTCATAGATGAATGTTTTTGACAGTATTTGATGGAAAAACGATTTTTTTTATGTGAACATTTGTACACCAATGACATATGTGTAGCTTCTATCTCAGAATTTCTGGAACCACCACTGATACTGCCTTAAGCTCATTTTCCGATCCTCACATATATTGTATAGATATTCCTATTAAAATTATTTAACTGAACTCATGAAGCGAAGTATGACAAATGTGCTCCTGCAGGATTCTCCACTGTGTACTTCTAAGTTACAATTGAATGTGAAGAATCTTAAGAACTAGTAAGCAAACAATCGCTTGAGTTCGTGAGATAGAAAACAACAAGTGAGAAGGGTGAAGTAACCCTTTATTATTCCAACTAAAGTTTAACAAAACTCTGTCTTTAAGTTATACAATAAAGCCGACACTCTGGTTTAAACTTAAGAAACTAAGGAATAAACTAAGCTAATCTTAACTAAAAAGATATAGTCAAAGCTATCAAATTCTAACAGAGTTGGCCTCTTAACGCTCATTGACTGCGAAGCTATCAAGGGCCTAAAGTGCGGCCGAGCGTAATAATAGCTTACGAGAGAGTAGCCTAAAACGGCGGACGCGTGCAGCTAGAATATCTGGTATCTCTCTCACTAAGACAGTAGAACTTCGGTATTAAATACCGCTCTTCTACATTAGCATTCAGATGTGATTCTAAAACTACGTTCTGGCCGTTAGTGGTAAGTTGAAATTAAGAAGCAATAGGAAAGGAAGTTTTTTCTTAATAAAATTAACATAATTCTTGCACTCCTTTATCGTTTACATTTCATTTTGAAAAGAACTGTTAAAATCGAGCTGTACTCATCTCAAAATTTGCATTATGAATAAGAACAGGGTAAAATTAATACTTGATTGTTTTGCAAGTTGATGCAGTTAGTTTATTTTGTCCCTTTCTGACTTTTAATTCAAAATTAAAAGAAAAATTTTAAAAAAGTTGATAGGTTTCAGATTTTAATGATTGCCCAAAAGGATTGTAGAGACATTAGGAATTTTTGGAAGCATGGGAGATGAAAAATTAGCAACGCCTTCGCCGGGAATCGAACCGCGGACCTCTGGAATTCGCGTTTAGCTTGCAGACTACCACACCTCGAAGGGATGGGGGAGAAGTGCCTTATATACTCCCCCTTTTAAAGGGCGACTGGGGTTTCTAAGGGACCCAATCCCCAAATCCTGTGTGAGGAGAATCATCATCCAACACCCTTTTAGTTCGGGAGCCGCTGTAGAGACAGCTTGCAAAAAATTTTTTTGCCTTTTTATTATTAATGTTTTGTTTGTTTACTTTATTTATTAAATATCACTTACATAGCGCTGACGTCACATAAAATTTGATTTAACAGCAAAATCACAAAATATTTAAAAACAACATATCCTTAGAATTTCCGATAGACAGTCTCGAGAGTCTGGTGGCAAAAATTTTTTTCTTTTGCCGTGCAGTGTTGCCACTGTTCGCTCTTTGAAATCGTTGAGTCTGATAATCAAAAATTCATTAAAGCTTTACAAATTACGAAACAGATAATAAAAGAAATAAGAAATTCTAGTGCCAGTGAAATTCCAGGTGTCCATGTTCAAGAGAAGGACTACCTTATTCAGACTTTGATGGGAGCAGGTACCGTTATTTTTTTTAGAATACGAGAAACATGCACACTCAAGCAGAATATTCATTATTTAATTTCTTTAACTATAATTAAATATAATATTTGGAGGACACAATTTGAAAAGTGATACGCCGTTTATAGAGACTCAACGCAAAATGCCGTTTCGAGATTAGTATCCCATTCGGTACTAACGTCCGTTTTGGCGTCAAACCGGCTTTTTTTTTTTAAAGTTTTGTGTGTTACCTTCATTTATTTTAAATATGTTCTTCGCACTTAAAACATAAAATTCAATTCAACACAATATCACAAAATAATTTAAAAAGAGCATATCTTTAGGATTTCCTATAGACAGTCTTGCGCGCTGGAGAAAAAAATTTGTTTCTTCCCCTTCCCCCACAGAGTGTTGCCATTGCTCGCTCTGAAGTCGGTGTAATAAAACAATCTCCAAATTGCAAATTTGGGCTTCCGGGTGCCCATATTCGAGTGGAGGATTACGTTATTCGAAATTTGATGTCTATAGGTACCGTTGTTTTTCCACAATGCGAGAAATATACATATATTTATGCAGATTTTTCATTATTTAATTTCTTTAAATATAATGCACGGCTCTAACATTTTGTGGCAACAATTTGAAAAGGATATGCCGTTTATAGTGATTCGACGCAAAATGCCAAAAAGAAATTAATAGCCCTTCTCGGCTAACGCCCCTTGGGCTAAAAAATACCGGATTATTTATGGGACGGCCCAATATGTAAGTATATAGCATAGTCTACTGCATCAGATCAATTGAAAGAATTTTTTTTGAAGTGATCGACACTGAAGCTTAGTCTCTTAAGTTACAAGAACTGCCAGTATTTATCTTCTATAGTGGCTTATGGATAGACCAGGGATTCTGAACCGGTGGTACGCAAGAGAAAAATAGATGGTACGCAAAGAAACAAAGTAATTTTAATTATTAAATTAATAATTGATTACCCCAACATCCTATTTAACTTATTTAACACTAGTAAATTTATGCGATCTGAGCTTTGTTCAAGGTCAATAGCCGCTCATAGACTTTAGTAAAATAATCCGTTTTTATTTTCGTAAATATTCTTTCAGCCATAGACATAATAAAAAATTGTCATAAATGTTGTTTTTAAAAGGAGTAAGAGAAATGGTTGTTGTAATTTAACGGGAAGTAAAAATAAATTCCTATAAGAAGCTCATTAATTCTTTTAGAGTTGATAGATTTACAAGCATGTCTGCACTTTACGTCGCCATCGTTTACGCCCTCATATTTGCTCTATTTTCAATTAGAACAAGGATTTTCTTCCATGTTATACTTCAAAAATAAATACAGAACAAAATTAAAATTGGGTCCTAATTTACGGTTAATATTAAGTGAAATAAGACCATGCATAAAGAAACTGATCTCTCTTAAACAAACCCAAATTTCACACTAAATTTTGGAATAACTTAAATTTTGATAATTAAAATGGCAATCAATTTTTAATCTAATATTTTTATGTGTGCATATTTAATACAAATTGCCATCAGGTTGTGCAAATGGCGAGCTATATTTTTTTTTAAATATTTCTATTGAGAAATTGAAAAATGATCATTGTAAAATGTAGTGGAGTACTAAAGTTTTTAAATTTTTGTTTAGATGGTACGCGTAAGTCAAAAGGTTGAGAACCACTGGGCTAGATAAAACGGCGTTGACGCAAGTAGTAACCCACGATCCTCAGCTGGCGGAAGTGACGTCAAAGAAAAGGGGGCGTGGGAAGTATCCAGAGGGGCCAGGAACCGGAAGTGACGACACCAGCGCCATCTTGTATCACGTGATGGAATGACATCATCAAACTTTCGTTTTTATTCTGTGGCAACGATTTTGTCTTCAAAGTTTTTATTTTTGTGGCAACGAGCTCTGGAGCCACGTGTTTGGCATGACATCACTTTTAATTTATTATTTTAAATTATTTAGTACGTCATTATTTTAATTGTCACCTTTAATTAATTTTTATGGAATTTAGTATCATTTACCCTGAATTTTAAAAATAACTCCACGGCTGGGATTCGAACCCGCCGTCTATGAGGTGAAAGACCTGAACGTTACCACACGGCTCCCCCGTTGTCTTACCAGACTTGTTATTTGAAACTCTCTTTGTTCCTTTGACTTATTTGCACCATTGATGTCATAAGGCTGAAAGTCTGCGCATGCGCTTTGACATGAAAACCGCGTCACACATTTGTTTTTACACGACGGCTAGATTTCTTTTGGCTTCTTAATCATTACTTTTTTCATTGCTGTTTTAAATGTAGGATTTTCCCACATTTTAAATTTTTCTTTTTTATTTTGTTGGGATATTTTTAATTGTTTTCTTTTTTCTTCTCATTCTAACTAAATTTATTAATTTTTCATTCCATTTTTTTTCCTTTCCCATACATAAATTTTATTTTTAACTTTCGCAAATTGACGTTTATTTCTACGAAAGTGACATCACATTTTCTTTTTACTTTTTATTTTGCAAAAGTTTTTTTTTTTTTTTTTCAAATTTATTCCTTTTCGTATTTTTACTTTATTTTTTTTTTTTATATTTAACTTTCTTTTTTTGGTTTTACAAAAGGAATATTTTATTTTTACAAATTAATTTGTTTCCATTTCACTTTTTTATTTTCCAAAAGTTTTTCTTCCAAAATTTATTCCTTTTCGTACTTTTACTTTACTTTATTTTATTTTCTTTGTTTAAACTTTTTTTGGTTTTACAAAGTAATATTTATTTTTACAAATTTAATTTTTCCTTTCCGCTTTTTTTTTTAAAAAAGGTGTTACTACATTTTTAACTTTATTTTTTTACCAAAGTAATATTTAGTTTCACAATTTTATTTATTTTTGTTTAGTTTTTTGTTTACATAAATGCAGTTTTTTGTTTTTACCTTATGCATTTTACTACCAAAAGTACATTTCATTTTTTTCCCTTTCCCTTAAAATTTTTTTTTGTTACATTTTTACTTTACCCTTAACTTTTTCCCCTTGTTTTAAATACAATATGATGTTACATTTCCATTTCTCCAAAAGTAAACTTACCTACATTTCTCTGTCTTTGAAATTTTAAGCTGGAATTTACATGCATATAACTTCACTAGATAATATTTTGTGTAACTTTAAACCAATATACACAGTGTTCATTCTATATAGTTTAACTGGAATATTACATTTTTTACTTTTTTACTACTAAGTTGGAGATACTTAGAACTTTTCCTTCTAATGTATTGTACTAACTATTAATGACTGTATTAACCTTTTGGCCAACTATACAAAACTTTGTTGATTCCTTTTACACGTCTTACTTTTATTCAAAGGATTCACCAAACTATGTCTGACAAATGTAATTTTTACACTTTCCATTTACACCTTTACCCTTATATTTAACTTATAAAACATATTCATGCTGTATTTCTGATTCCTTTTTCCCATAATAAATACAGACTTACACATGTTTCTTTATTGTAAGACCTACTGACTTTAAACAAATCTTATAAGGAGCAATAAATTTTCATGGTATGAAGCCCACTCAATGCAATGCATGGAGCATAAACAGAAACTGTGTTAGCTGTACATCATAATATGGGAAAATAAAAAAAAATTGATACTTGTTGTAAGTATTACATTCCATTTTTACTTTTATTTTTTTAAAGCAAATAATAAAAAATCTTAATGAATAGAAATAAATGTATTTATGTTTTGTTAAAAAATTATAGAATTTTATAACATAAATGATTTACTTCAAACAGGCATTCTTTTGTAGATATGTTCTTTTCTAAGCCAGAAAATATAAAAAAAATCAACCGTGTCCTTTCCGGAATTCCAGCCATGAGTTTTCCACTTTCTGATTGGTTGTGCTAATCTTTTACATAGCCATAGAACGTACGAAGAAATGCTATAATTAATTACATTTATCTCCCCTAATGTTAAAGAAAACTAGAGAAAGATACGAGACTATGTCGATTTAACTCAGATTATAAATCATCTTCCACTATAGTTTTAGTTTGGGCACCAGTGTAGGGAATTTTAATTTCCTTTTTCCCCTCAATCTATGAAACAATCAATTGTGTCATTACAAATCAATTGTGCAAAATCAATTGTGTCATTACCAGGATTCCAACTATGGATATCCCAGTTGGATTTGCTAATAACTTACATCTCGAGAGTATGCAAGGTAAGTATGGCAGTTATTTACACCTTGAAATATAAAATCAGTTATCTGAATTCATGAAACTCGTTTCGGATATTCGAGGTTGTGTACAAATGGGTTAAGTATGGTTTTAATTCATGTTCATTTGCAGTAGTTCTTTAATCGTACTTTAAACAAAATTAATTTAAACAGTTTTGCTCATCTTCTGAACTATAGCTTTCAGTAACTGAACTGCAACCTGATGACCTTACACACTTCATTAGATTTCTTAGTCACGTACTATTCCTCGAGGTAGTATAATGTTAAAGGTAGAATGGCGTTTGTATTATTAATCTAGTTATGTGCTTATCACGATGCTAATATTGATCCATTAATAGGATTAGTATGAGATGCCACAGTTTGCAGTGCTTCTCTCATAATGCAGTAGTCACCGCAGGTGATTTGCTGATTAGCTGTGTGTTTCAATTTGCGCATGAATTAACTATCATAAGTGCATTTCAGCTCACAAATTTAAGTAAACAGTAGAGAGAGAGAGGGGGGGAAGAAGAGGAAAAGATGAAAATACTCCTTTGAGAAAATAAAGAAAGAGACGCTTATTGTTGAACAGAGCTTCTTACTAAAAATTAATTTGAATTTTTTGAAAGTTCTTGAGATATAAAAATAATACTTTATGCAAAGAAAGCAAAAGAAAATCTATCTATAAGAATTAATCCAAGGCTTTTTTTGTTTTGATAAAAATAAAAAACAAGGAAAGTATCAACTTCATTTTTTTCATTTAAATTATCTTTAAGTGGATTATCTTTGCTTCTCGAAATTAGAGACTAAAGTTTTATAAATAAAAATCTTCCAACAGACCGGATATATGATACCGATATATGATTCTGTGAAGCTAGTTCATTATCTAAATATCATAAGGTTATCATCATATTTGGAAATAAAAGGGATTGTGTCTCCAACCAAAATTAAAAGCAGCAGATTAATTTCAATAAGAGGTAGCAGACGGAAGTGAGTGACAAGACAAATAGAAAGAGCGACGCAATTTAATATAAAATTCATTTCATAAATTGCAAAATGAGAAAATTTGAAATTAATTTTCAGTCCTGTTACATACACATAAATCACCTCAGGCAGATAGCCCTCGAGGCTTTGCCATGATCACATAAAACAAACCAAATTCACTAGTCAACGTGGTATTCAGAAACAACAGAACAAGGATGAAGGTTGAAACCGTTTATTCAACAGAACTATTTAAAGAGCACACCTTGTGCTTAACATATAGACCACTGCTTGTGGTGTTATGCTACGTAGAAGTAAAGGGTCCACCTAATATTTACCCAAAGTAAGTAAGTATTAGCCCCGCATACTGACTAGAAAACCAACAACCTTCTGACGCCCTCGAGTCACAATGAACTTGTGACCCCAGCCAACGCTGCAGGTTCTGCCACCGCCGGCTGCATCAACGGCACTCCTACCTTTCAGCTTTAAATTAGATCAAGTAAAATGCATTATATTACATGATATACATAGTGAAATATAGTTGTACAGATGTATTGTTTTATGGCTTTATCTATTGCAATGGGTACAGGCACCCTGTTTCAGGACATTACATACTGATACTTTAGCTACTCATTTTTGACGAATAAGTTGCTAAAGTATCAGTACAACTATACAACATTAAATTGTGTTGATATTTTAACTACTCAAACGTCAAAATATTGAGTTGCTAAAGTGGCAAATTTAAATAAAAATGGGCAAATTTTATTTGGAATGAGCCTAAATTTCGAATTCTGGAAGAATGATTCAAGCAAGTGTAATAAAAAAGAGATATTAATAAATGTATATCAAATTCAGTTAACATAGAGGAGCTAACATTTTAGAACTAATTTTTTAAAAACAACTCGTGCGAGTTTTACAAAACTTGGCAGCTTGGTATGATTTAAGTCGTAGAATCGAAATATGTAAAATAATTGGCATGTCATTTCAGAGAAAGTCCGATTTTGCGTCAAAATACCTATATTAGAACTATGCTATATATTAACCTAATACATATCCTAAGTTGCGAATTCAAGACATCAAAAAGGCAAGTTGAATTTCGTTAATCGGTAAAGTAGAACGCGAGATATAGGTTTTTTTTTTTTTTTTTTTTTTTTTTTTTTTTTTTTTTTTTAAAGACCAAAGGGGCTTTGTTCCTTTGTCCCTGAATTGCGATTTTGCGTTGGTTCACTATAAATGTCCGTTTCACTTTTCAAACTGTTGTCACTAAATGTTAGAGTCCTGCATTATATTTGAAGAAATTAAATAACGAAAATTCTGCATAAATGTATGTATGTTTCTCGCATTGTGATAAAACAACGTTACGTAGAGCCATCGAATTTTGAATGACGTAAGCCTCCTACGAATATGGGCATGTAGAAACCCAAATTTGATATTTGGGATTTGTATTAATCAGGATTTCATATTTTTTAAAACTTTTTTTTAACGAATTTTTGATTAACAAACTCAAGGATTTCAAAGCGAGTAATGGCAACGTTGTACAGAAAAAACATTTTTATCACCAGCGCGCGAGTCTCTGTATCGTAAATTCTAAAGATATGCTCATTTTAAAAACTATTTTGAGATATTGCTGTTGAACTGAATGTTATGGTTTAAGTGCGAAGAACGTGATGTTTATTAAATAAATGTAACATACAAAATGATAAAAAAAGCCCCTTTGGACGTAATTTAAAATCTGAAACCTTTCAGAATTTTTTTAAAATTTCTTTCTCTCTCTCTTTTCTTTTTTCCTTTTTGTACGTACATATGCGCATCATGAACACTAACATTCATGCACACATCGTACACCATTTTTGAATCCGCTCCCGATAACAGAAGAGTACCAAATGTTAGCAGGATTAAATGTGTTGCAAAGAATATTTATTAAGTAATATTTTAATAATATAGCATAAGTAGATTTAGCAGATCTAATCTTTCATATCTGTTTATTTCTATGTTTACAGTTCATTTGTGTGCATTTACCTGTATACTAGCTTAGCGCTATCATTGATATTTATATTTTAACAATTTAGTTCCTGCATATTATTTATTTATATACACACAATATATTTATCTATGTAATAAATTCGTGTTACAATTATTACGTTATGTGGGGATAGAAAATATGAATTTGCCTTTAATGCAGCTTTAACAAGAGGTAGAATTTAAAATATTTTGCTTGCTACAATGTATCGTTTTGTTACTTCATATACATTTTGCTTTTGCATAAAGATTTTTTAAAATTTCAAGGGTATAAACATTTTTATATATTAAAAGGTAAATGACTTACTGAACAGTAATTAGTATACATTTGACAGTAGCAGAATATTTGAGTAACCGGTGTGATAAATCTCTGTTATGATCTTTCAGCATATAAAGAGCGCAATAATGTAACTTCATTTCATATAATTCAGAATTTTATGCTGGCTGATAAATGCGTTGCCTTTTTTCAAAATCAGTAAAGAACTTTTTCTATTTTTTTCAAAATTTTTCTCTCAATAGTATCATTACAGTACAAAGTAAACAGGAACAATCACCTTTCTTCAGTCAAAATATTTAAATCTCATTTGACTTAAAATTTATTGTGTTGACAATTATTTTTATTATTATTTGATACTTAAAAACTACCATTAATTTGAATAGATTTGAAGTTTATATTAAAGACGGGAAATTCTGTAGCATGATTTCTTTTCACAGCAAATAAGAAACCGACTTTTATTGCAATCAATAATTCGAAAATGCGTTTCCTCTTGAATAGGAGAATATCTATACACCAGGTGCTCTTAAAGTGGTTCATAAAACTTTAGATATGATCAATAAACTCTAAAGTGTCAATAGGAAGTCAGCTAAGTTTCTTGAGTGAAAAATAAAAACCATAAAAGAAGATAGGTCATTTTTATCTTTACATCATATTTAGAAAATATTTTATCCACTAGCTGAAATTTAATATGATTCTAGCCAAATCTCTAACTTAGATATTGAATCAAATAGGAATATGTGTACATATATTTTTTTGAATAGGAATACATGTTTATATATTTTTGTTCATATTTTTTACAACTTAGTTTATAATCATGAAGTGCAATCAGTCTCAATAACAAAGTACATTCATCAATATACATATCGTTGTGAAATGCCCAGCTGCGATAAGATAAGTTCCTCTCAAAGCGGTCTAAGGTTTGCCAGAAAGTTGAAGGGAAAGCCAGGGTTGCCAGATTTAGCACGAAGTAGACCATTTGGCGACAAAATCGGCGATATACCATAGACGGAGTGAGAACATTCTAGAACATATTTGTCTTTCTACTCCTATGGCTTTTAAAAAAATATTTTATTTGCCTTACAGTTTATCGCTCAATAATCCATTTTCATTGTACAAAATTGCATTAATTCGAAGAATTCAATTTGGTTTTTACATTTTGCTCTGTATAAAACTGAATACAGAAAAGTTAGATGTTTAAATGACCACCACAATTTCCCACGGCTCGAAAAGGATAGTCCCCTCTTTTTCAGCTTCCTCCGTGTTTAGAGGGACTTGAAGTTTATGACTTGACAGCATATAAACAGCACTATGTGGTCGTTGGAAAGATGGTTACATTATGCATGCATTGCAGAGCCCTCAAATTTAAGAATGAAGCTTCAGGAATGTACTGCTCGGGTGAAAAGTTTAAATTTCCAGAATTAAATTCACCCCCACCCCGAAGTATTATCAACCTGGTATTAGGTAACACAAGTCAATCGAAACATTTCTTGACAGACATACGCAAGTAAAATTCGTGTTTTCAAATGACATCGTTCGGTGCAACAAATATCATGCGAGAGAATTACATGCCAACATTCAAAGTGCAAGGGCCAATTTATCATCGTGCAGGATCACTACTAGCACTGCCGAATGGCTAATCACAAATTTCTTCAAATTAAACTCATGTAATGAGTCGACATGATTGGAGTCCTTTAACTATTCCTTTAGTTGATGTCTCAGTTATTTGAAGAGAGGGACAATGCTACAAGTTTGTGAAGTTAATTTACAAAAATCCTTGCTTTACACATGGCCTGCTCGCAGGTAGCAAAAACTTTCCGAACTGTATACGCACCATATGGAAAAACAAAAAATATTTTTTATTCAAAAGCACTTCAATAAACAAAATTGAATGCAGATTACGGCTAGTCTCTACATATAATAAAAGAAAGAGTCTGTGTGTGTCTTTCGTTCGTGCTGTGCGTAAGCGACCCAGAGCTACCAAATTTGGTATATAGGTGCATCTAGACAAGAGCCAGTGCACCTCGAAGCGAATTTTGTATCTTTACGATTTTATCCCATCATTTTGAATAGTTTCATTCTTTTAGAAATGTGGTTTTGGCAACAGTTTTTCATTCATTGACGGCTGACTGTTTTCTCTTGAAAATATAAGATTCATTGCTATTATTTCATTGTAATTATTTTATATTATGTTTTAATTATATAAAAAGTTTTGCATGATTGTTTTAGGAAACAAAGTTCTTAACTTCCTTTATACCATTTGAATTCTTAAGATTTTGCAACGGGAAGTTGGTTAATTTATTTATTAGGATAATTAATATTTGTATTAAGAGATATTGATTATTTCATTGTAATTTTGTTTTATGTAATACTTTTTTAAGAATTTGTGTGTGTTTGTTTTTGGATAAAGTTGTTCTGCAGAGTAAAATTCTGCGCAGTTTTTAAATTTAACGTTTGGTGTTCCCTTTAGGCATTTTTCTGGTACATTTAAAGCCAGACGAAATCTGGCCGTGTAGCTGGTAGTTATAAATAAAATAAAGTGAAATACAGAAACACTTGCAACAACGTAAAATAAAATGGGGAATGCAATATTTTGAATTAAAATAATATTAAGCAAATTCTAAAGATGTATCATTTAGAGTCAGAACTATGTATTGTATTTCAGATATTATAAAGTAAATTATATCAAAATAAATAGATAATTTTATACAGGCTTATACAATAAACTATAAAACTGTAACTTTTAAGTAAATTAGGTCTAAAAAAACAAATGCATGACAAATATACGTTTATTCATCTGTTACTGTTGAAAATAAAAATCTAAATTTTAAAGTTGCATATCTTTGAAAATAATAATTAATTTTTTTAGGGAAATTACATCAGAGATTTAGTCTCGGGAATCTTTTTCGAATGAACATAAAACTTGTATTCTAGCACACACTTTTTCACTCTTTACAAAAACGCCCTTTACAAGCTTATTAAAACGTATCCAGCTACTTTTGAAGTACAAGATACGTTATATTAACTATACCATGGAAAATATTGATATGATTTAGGAGAATTTCAATGCTGTGAGGGGTACTGTTGAGTGGTGCAATAGTACCCCAGGCGATACTACTTAACACAAAATTGGCGCTGGAGCAATAGTCTCTAACTTCACTTGCGAGCTTCTGACAATGGCAGAGACACTTGACATGTGAAGATTCCTTCTCATTTCTGAGCAAGCAAAAGGTTTCATTATCTTCTGTGACTCAAAGGCAGCTTTACAGGCAATCCTGGATGGAAGCTCCCTGATCACTAGTAAGATCCAATTTCGCTTAAATGAACTTGAAAAATAGATGAGATTTGCATTCTTCAAAGGTTGCCAATACATGTTAACATCACAGCTATTGAGAACGCAGATAAACTAGCAACAGAGTCTTGAAATCTCAGCAGTTATAACAACATAGATGTCACCCTCTCGGATGCAAATGCTATGGACAAATACAGACTGAAGGAACCTTCATTTATAATAAAGCACCAGCTCCATAACATAAGTTGAGATCGACTTATAATTAAAACTTGCGTTAGTCAGACTTAGAACTGGCCATCACAGAGGGTGGACAGAGAGAGTAGGAAAACTTACAGAAACCGTGACAACTGCACACATGTTTGATTGTCCAGCCATCCTTGCTTGAAATGTCAAAATTCGGGGTCTTGTTTAAGAGGCCGAACCTCTACGATGCAGATTGCCAGGGCCAGATGCTCTACGATGCATTTTTCAGATTGGTCTTCTCCCATGGGCTGTATCCCATGGGCTGTGACATGGCACTATTGAATAGGCATTGTTATAGACACGATAACATTAACAACTTCTCAGACTAATTATAAAGATAACTCATAATTCATTTTTCTTGTATAATCGCAAAGGAATAATATGTTTAAGTGAGCATTATGTTACTAAATTTTAATAATATGAATATGCGTTTGTGCAAACATTTAATAAGACCTAAAGTGAAAGAAAGAAACTCTTGACTTTTATTGCCTGGATTTGCTGTCTGAAATATTTTCCATTTATTTTATAAAAATTATTTAAATCTGTTATGCTCAAATCATTCTTTTAAAGAATAATTTAGCTTCACGAACACCTTCCTCCAACTAACGAATTTGCACAAGTACAGCATAGTAATTTTAGCTCTTCCCAAAATTACCTCAAGCGGGCGTAAACAACTTCAATAAATCTGTAGTCAAGAAATATTTTTTTCATTAATGAAAGGCTACCTTAAAGAAGTAGAAATATTACACATCTTTCACAAAATATTTTCCCTTAAGCGTTTTTTTAAAATTTCTTCTGTTTTTAACAACCGGTGCGAATAGATAAATATTCATGAAGTTGCGTTTGGCGTAAAATTGAAGTTGGGAGGGTGTACATCGATATACCGTGCATACAAATAAATTATGTTGGCTTCGCCTTATCTTGCTCTAGCAGCCTTTTTAACGACAGGTCATAAATTAGATTTTGCGGTGTTGGTTTGAAAATGTGATTTTTGGTTATTTTAAAAGAAACAAACAAACAGAAAAACAGCTTTTAGAAGTGTTGTTATTAAGCTGCGTTTATTTGATCGATGTGTTTGAAATTTTGAAATAGCTGTAAGATCCCTCAGTCTTTTTGTCCTTACCAAAGAAATTATCTGCCTTCTTCATACTGTTAAATGTTTATGACACGTACAAAACTACACACTAAATTACTAAAACTATACTACTAATAATTGAAGAATATACATTAATTATCTTATTGCAGGGTAATTTCGTTTTAAACACCGGTTCCCACGAACTTTCCTACCTCTCTCTGAAAAACTTAACTTCAGACGCCTCTCAAGCTGAAAGCTAGCTCCACCTACGCCAAGGATGTCAAACTCGCGGCCCACAACAAATATTTTTGCGACTCGGCCAATATATCGGCAAATAATAATATATAATAATAAAATAACATATCGACGAAGAAAAATATGAAATGTTTACTGCTAAGTAATTAACGATAATTTATTCAATGTTGTTAGATTACTCACAGCGAGCTGACAAACACACTACTTAAATTACAAATGCGTGTGAGTAGCTTGCGTTCAGCTACCTTCGGCTTTTGGGGGGACACGTGCACTCAAAACTTGTACGCATCCCCTGATAGCCGAATGTGGCCGAACTCATGGTCTCAGTTTTCCAATCATAGTTTTGTACGATATATTGGTGCATGCATGTGCATGCACTTTGCTTTATTATTAATTATTACTTAATTCATATTGTTACGGATTTAATAGTTATTTATTTAGTTAGTTTTTTTATTTAGAATTGTAATTAGATTTGCTTCATGTTGCCTTAGCAACGCAGACGATTTTTGAAAAGACAGCTGCGTTGGAAGGTTAAAAATAGAACAGCGCGTGCATTTAATACCTAATAAATAAATATCTCGTAATTGCTGTTGCCATCCACAAAAATCCAGATATTTATAGATGTTTCCAGTATATTCGAGAAATTAATTATAAAGCTTATAAAAGCCGAGAACAAACAACTCATCTCAGTAGTAGCTGTAGTTCTAGCGAACTGTTTGTTTACTTAATGCTGTGATTGATTCGTAGCGATTTTGCTGTGAGATAGAATTAGTTTCTCTGTTTTGAATTGATTTTTGCTAAACGTTTGACATTTTGTGATATTGTTAGAATATTTTTGAAGAAATATTTCAGCATTTTGATTTATCTCTTGTGGAAAGAATAAATTTTTGTTAACTTTTTAACGTTAATCGTGTTTATTCCAGCCCTTTGTATTCAGTATGTCTATATCAAAACCAAGTGGTAGTAAAATTAAACGAAAAATCGCTGATGAACACAGAATATTCCAAGTAAAATGGGAATTAGAATATTTTTGCTGTGAAATTAAAAGATAAAATAATCTGCTTGATATGTAATAATACTATTAATGTACCAAAGTTATATAATATTAAACGTCATTACGAACAACACAAATCGAAATATAACAATTACGAAGGATTAATGAGAGAAGAAAAGTTGAAAGAGCTCAAGTTAAAAAGCAACAGTCCATGTTTAGTAAAGTATTGCAAGAAAGTGAAGCGGCGGTACATGCAAGCTACGTCTTGTCCGAGTAGATAGCTAAACATTCGAAGCCTTTTACTGACGGTGATTTCATCAAGGAATGAGGGCCCACCAGCGGCCGAGCGGTAAAGTCGCTGAACACTGGTAGTTCGGTCCGAGGTTCGAATCCCGCGAACGGGCTGGCTGCATGGGCGTTTTCGTGGTTTTCCCCATGTGTAACGTGTATACGAGCCAGTTTCCCTTAGAAAGCATCCCTCCTCTTAGGCAGATAGCCCTCGAGGCTTTGCCATAATCACACACACACACATCAAGGAATGCCTAATGAAAGCTGGAGAAATTGTTTGTCCTGGAAATGTGAAGGCTTTTTAATCAATTTCATTGTCTCGAAATACAGTTGCGGAAAGAGTTACTGATTTAGCCGTGAATTTACGTGATCAGATCAAAGCAAAATCATCTAGTTTCGAAAGTTTCTCCATTGCCTGTGACGAGAGCACGGACATGAGTGGCAAAGCTCAATTAGCAGTGTTTCTTTGTTCTTGTGACAAGAACTTTAACATCTTTGAGGAATTACTGGAACTAATACCGATGCCTGGTACTACCACAGGAGAAGATATATTTACTTGTGTTTTTGGACTTCTGCAGAAATACAATCTACCTTTGGCAAAATTAAATTCTGTAGCTACAGATGGCGCTCCATCAATGACCGGGAAAAACAAGGGCTTCGTAGCATTACTAAGAAAAAAACTTAGTGAAATTCACGGTTCAAACATTCATCATATGATTGCATTATACATCAAGAAGTTCTATGCACGAAAGTAATAATTATGGAGAATGTTTTGTCATATATAAAAAAAGTTATAAATTTTATAAGATCTCGAGGTTTAAATCAGCGTCAATTCGCTGCTTTGTTAAGTGAGTTAGATAGTGAATATTCGGGTTTGTCCTACTATACCGAGGTACGATGGTTATCTTGCTCCAAAATTCTCAAACAATTCTGGGATTTGAAAGAAGAAATATGTCAGTTTTTAAAAACGAAAAATCAAGACGTAAGTTTGTTTCACGATCCAATATGAATACAAGATTTATCTTTCTTGGTTGATATTACCGAACACTTAACCGATTTAAATTTCTCATTACAAGGAAAAGATCATATCATTACGAACATGTTTGACATAATTAAAGCATTCAAATGTCAACTAGTTCTTTGGGAAAAACAACTTAAAAATGAAGATTTGACGCACTTCCCGACGTGCAGCATGAACAAATCAAGTTTAGATGATACTTGTTCGTATCAAAAATACGCAGACAAAATTTCAAATTTAACAACTGAATTTGAAACGAGGTTTAATGATTTTAGTTCCCTCGAAGACAATTTTTTTTTTTTTTTTTTTTTTGTTTTCTTCGATTTTCTCAATAAGTATTGGCTCAGTACCCAGCCATATGCAAATGGAGGTGATCGAGATTCAATGCAACTCAAATTTGAAAGCAAAATTCATTGAAGTAGGCGTGCCTGAATTTTACAAATATTTACCAGCCAGGTTTGAAAATACTCGAAAATTCGCATATGAAATTATTTCCATGTTTGGTAGCACTTATCGGTGCGAGCAGTTATTTACAGTCATGAAAGGTAATAAGTCTCCTATTAGAAACCGTATTAATGATGCTCACCTTGGGTCAGCGTTGAAAGTTATCACTGCAAACAAAATTTCTCCCGAAATAGGCAAGATAATAGCAGAGAAGAGATGTCAACTATCAGGACGTAAACATTAAATTTTTCTTGTTCTTTTCTATATAAATATATATATATATATGTTTATTATTGTATTATTCGAAATAAATCTACGTTTCTATGAATATTGATTTTTTTTGCGGCCTGCCTAATGTTAAACCTTGTTTGTTTGGCCCAAGTGTACCTATGAGTTTGACACCCCTGCCCTACGCATTTCGTTAGCTGGCATCACCAAAACATCACAGTGGCATGCTATTATGATCTGCAGGAAGGGAGGGTAACTGCTTAAAGAAAGCAAGACTCATTACAAAGCTAGTGCGGTATTTCACCCCTTTTTTTACTAAATTTATTATCCGAAAATCGAGAGGGGAATAATATGCAAATAATTTATTTAATTTCAAAAGGGCGCTGTTACAGTAAGAACATAACAAATGACAAGTAGTTATGAATAAACTACAGACAGCTATCACAATGTTATTTCTTTAAAGGAAGACTACATTCTAAGCAAAATACGTAGTATTATCAGCATTACAATATCTTATAAGATATCTCCATTTTTATTTTCCTATAACTTGAATTTCGCCTGTTCTCAAAGTTGTTTATGCTGTTCCCTAGACCCCGATCATTCAAAAGTAATTAGAGAAAGTGAACGTATAGCTGAACGAAATCAATCGTAAACTAAAAGTCAGTTTGTGCTTGCTTCGCTGTGATTGGTCAGGTCTTGTATTAGGCATTAGGCTGACTTAAAATTTTACTATTAGAAGGTAAAGGTTCGGAGTGACCTTTGCGAGGGTTTATCTTTATCAATAAGACGAAAACAATCACGATGTAGGCAAATCGGTTTTACAATTTAGGGAAGTTCGTTCTTTGAAAGCATTGAAAAAAGGAAAAATTACATGAAAATTTCTAAAATTTTCAAAACCTGGTGATAAAATTCTGGGGAAAAATACGCGATGAAATGCAGTAATTAAAATGCTAAATAACTAAAATACGTAAAAACTCGTTTTTGGAAATTAACAAGTGCTATAGAAAAAAATCGATATAAATATCTTATATTTAAACCACATTTTCAAGGCATAAAATTTTAATTTCTTAATTCCTTCTTAATTTAGGAGTACATTTTTTTGAGCTGATTTACACATTCACAAAGGCTTCTTTTTAAATAATTTGTGATATACATTAGAGGGAAAGAAGGACCGTTATTGGAATATTATCACAATAATCTTCTTATTACCATAAACAAATATATATCAAGATTAAGACCGAATTTTGAAAGATGACCCGTTCTTGAATGACTGAGTATAAAAAAATGTATACAAACGCTACGCCATCAAAATGTTCGAAACCTTCGAGAGCAGAGAAGCATATGAAATTATAATCCGCTTAGAGAAATGACCTCATAATCGCTAAAAGGGTGATTATTAATGTGGATTAAAATATGGAAGACGTATTAACTGTTTTAGGAAACTTCTCGTTTCGTCAGATGTTTGAAAGTTAGAATTATTTGTTCTTAGATTTTTAAATATCAGTTAAAATGCACCATATGATATGACGTTATGTTTATATTTTGCAGACATGAATTATGTAACTGGAATAGTTTAGACTGGAACTGATAACCACATAGCTCAGACTTTCATTTGGTGTCCCCAAGTCCGTATGTACCCGGAATATACTCCGTAATCTGTTACAATTTCCGATTGCCTGTAAATAGTCTTCGATTTTGTAAGCATTCGACACAAAATAAGTTAGTGTCAGTCCGCGCAGAAATGAAAATATTTTTATGGCATCAGCTATAAAAGCGAGTCCTATTATATATATATATATTTATTATAAATATTTATAGAAGAATTCTTCTAGTTTACAAAAGTAAATATGAAAGAATTTTTGGCTATCTCATGCTCCTTCACTTCGTATCTAAGAAAATGGATAATATACCGTATTTCCTAGCTTACTTGCTTACCTCCTCTTTTTTATAAAACTAATTTGATCGTTCGAAAATCGAGAAGGGAGGAAATAATGCAAGCAATTTATTTTACAAGAATCGATTATAGTGCACTTCTGAAGAGGAACATCGGAGGAACAAAGTGGAAAGCGAACCAAAAACCCGTATATCGAAAGACTATGTATATCAGAATAGAGTAAGGTTGCACTGATCTGGAACGTAAGTTTTTAAGTTAAGTGTAAGTTAAGTGAAGGGAAATCGCAAGTTTTGAAAGTTTAAGTGTGAGAACATCTGCCACGTCTAGGTAGCTTAATGAAGAATCTGCACAAAATATGTTTCAAATAATAAATGCAAGAGAAAATAAAACAGATGAAATACTAACAAAAATTGCGGATACAAACTGAATACACCAAATAAAAATAAAAATAAGCAAGGAAATACAATTTATTTCCCTTAGAGGGGAAAACTATCTACAACAGAAGAAGAGAAAAAAGATGGGAAAATTAAAAAAAATTTCAGAATTTAGCGCTAAAACGCTAGGGGAAAATGATGGGTGGACATACAGTAACTCATTTGGTAACAGAATTTTTAATGAATCCTACTGTAAAATACGTGGTAAAATAGAAAAAATGGGAAAAAGTTTAATTCTTCAAGAAAATATTTTGGCAGAAATATGTTGCCGATGAAGAACAATTCAACAATATATCATTTTTTAAAACACTTAATTGAAGATAATGAAAATTTAATGTGTGTTTTCAAACTGTTCCGAAACTGACCAATATTTACCACATTCAGAATAATTGCATTTATTTCAAATCTGTAAAGTAGTAAGTGGATTCTGATCATTATTCTTTGTTTATTTTGTTAATTTATATTTGCTGCTCGTTGAAAGTTGTAGTTTGAAAGACTGTCTAAAGGGGCGGATTTCTAAGAAAAACTGACTAATATTGGAATAAAATAAATAATAAACAATAAATAAATAAATAAAAAACCGGATACAAGAGTTCAGGATACCAGCCCGATTGAACCATAAATATTCAATATTTTGTTCACCTGTCTAGTAAAGGGTACCAGCATATTCTTACCCAGAATAAATATTTCAAAGCATGTTATTTCTATAGTAAATACCACATGAACGCGTAAGAGAAACTAAACAAAAGGTTGAAGCTTTTAATGCTAATGACAAAGTATTATATTACTGAGGTATGCCAAGAATTCATTTAAAATGTAAGATAAACAATAAAGCAATTTTATTCTCCTGTGCATTTTCTTTTAAAAACCTTTTAAAGAGCATAAAGGAGGCAGCCCATTTTTAGGTAGCATATTTTAGAATGTTATGGTTTTAAATTATTGATCGTTTTGTAATTTGGTGTTACATTTAAATATGGAAGAAACAAAAATAAAGTTGATTGTTTTAAATAAAAAGGTATGATGCATCTTAACTTTTAAATTAGCTTTCCAATTGTTAAAGTTGTTTTGTGTAGAACTCACGTCGAAATCATCTGATACTAGTGCCATCAGAGTGCAAGTAAAAGTAAACTCTTGGATAATTTATTCTTTAAAAGAAATTTAGTCGTTGTTCTGTAAATTTTCTGTGGCCGCTTCATTAGGCATAGCTATAGAATTTCCTTATGTATAAAATAAAATGTCCCTTTATTTATTTTTTTCCTATGTGCGCAGAATGTACTTCTAATTACAGAAAAAATTTTTTAATAACGAAAACGTTCATGTTTTGATATTTTTAAATTTAAAGAAATTAAATTTATAAACTTTACGAAATCTAAACTATTTTTTTACATTCCTCCGATGATTCATTTTGAAATGTGACCAGCATAACCATTTATGCACATTTTGATTTCTTCTTAAAGGTTAAAAATGTAGCGGATATTTAATGACAAGTAAAAATAAGTTATTTACCTATCACTTCTTATTACTGAAAATACTGGTAGCAGGGAACAGCTAACACAGAGGGAAGGTCTAATAAATTCAGATAAAGATTTGAAGTTATCATTGGGCATGCAAATGAAGTTAAAATAAAATGGCGAACTTTAGTAAAAAATAATTAAACGTCGGGTCTACAAAAATGCTTACATGCCCCTTTATATTTGTAACCATTGGTACCGTAACCATTCGTAACCATATGTACAACTTACACATTAAAAAAAAAAAAAAGAAATGGGTCAGATTTACATCTTTCGTTTTACTGGGTCGGTTGCGAAATTTAACTTGCGTTTTTTATGTCTTCAAAATGCGACTTACGATATATTAAACTTATTTATAACATTGTTATAATATAGGTATTTTGACACAAAATCGGAGTTTGCCTGAAATGACATACCTATTTTTTCTATCGTTTACGTATGCGACTCAAATTATGCCTAATACTGTGATGTAGCCGTTCCTCAATAGACACTAATGCCGGCTAGCTTTAAAAGGATTTATTAACAGAGCACACAGGAACGGTTACAAACAAAAGAAATATACATAAAAAATGAAACATATACCAAATGGAACATCAAACATTGAGAATAACATAACATAGTAAGCTATCATCATGGCGGCTGGAGGTCGACTGACTTTTTTTTCATATCGCCACGAGATGGCGTTTAAATAAAATAGTTCGGTTACAGTTCATGAGTTCATGGCGTGAATAAAATAGTTCAATTACACTTAAATAGATCTGTTACATCCTCCCCCTCTGACTTCGTAGACGTCTCGGCAAGAAGTCAGGAACTGACATTTGTCTACTTTGTGCAGCGGGCGGAGAATCAGATGGACGGGCTCCAGTTTGACGAGGAGTAGATTTTGCGTCACCAGCACCTTGTGCAACAGGTGGAGATTCGGATGGTATTACACGTTTCGGGCGTCCTCTTTTCTTTAAGGGAACCACTGGAATTACACGAGCTGAGTTTTGCTTATTTCGATCTTGATATGGTTGCAAGGCTGAAACATGATACTTGCCGAGAATTTTGTCTGGTTCATGAGGATCGGCAATATCATAAGTGGTTGGAGATCTTGTAGTCACTATCACATAAGGACCATCTCTCTTGGGCATGAATTTAGCAGTTTTCTTCAGTGGACCTTTGCTGATTGGGTGGAGGGTGACCCAAACTTTATCTCCAGGAACGAATTTCGGTGTTTCTCTTCGTTTTCTGTCAGCATAGCGTTTCTGTTTATCTTGATGCAATTTGACTCTTTCTCGTACCTGTTGTACATTTCTTGCAAAACGTTTCAAATATGGAGTAATTTCGGGAACAAAATTATCGTTCTCAATTACGGCTTTTATATCATGCTTTACATCATCTAAGGTTCGTAACTCTCGTGCAAATTGAAGAAAAGCAGCAGAATGTCCAGTTGAATCACATTTGGCTGTATTCAAAGCAAACCTTATTAATGGCAGTTTATCCTTCCATGACTGATGGTCGTTACCAACAAGTATTGCTAAACGTGGTTTCAGATCTCTATTCTTCCTTTCAACTGGGTTAGATTGTGAGTGATAGACAGGAGTAAGACTTTGATCAATGTTCAAGATATAGCATAGTTGTTGCATAACAGCACTAGTAAACTGGGTACCATTATCACTTATTATTTTCCTGGGTAACCCAAATCGAAGGGCAACTTCCTCCAAAAGAATAGTGGCACATTCTCTGGCCGTGGCTTCCTTTAAAGCAAATAGTTCTGTCCACTTCGTAGCACAGTCCTGCACAATAAAAATCCATTTTTCACCAGACGGTGTTTCAGGAAGGGGACCGAAAAGATCAATTGACAAGGTTTCAAAACGTTGAGCATAGACTGGAGTTTGAAGTAAACCAGATGGCTTTTGATTAGTGGCTTTATAACGACAGCATTCGAGACAGCTTTTGACATATTCTGCTATATCCTTTCTCATTCCAACCCAGTAGTATCTTTTTGCTATTCGATAAAATGTTCCTTCAGATCCATAGTGACCGGCCGTTGGCGAATCATGATATTCTTTCAAGATTTCTGCTTTTCTTTTTTGAGGTATAACTAGTTGAGCTTCTTCCTCTTCTGAATCAGGGGAGTATCGGTACAAAACTCCTCTGTTCATAACGTAGCCTCTTCCAGTCCAAGTTGCACAGTCTGCTTCTTTCTCTGGACTCTCAAAAGTTTCGATGATCTTCCGAAGATCATCATCTTCTAGCTGTGATTGTCTTAATTCTGCAGGGCTAATAGTAGGGATTTCGACAGAGACAGCACATACTTGACAAGAATCTGTACTTGAGTGTTCACAAATAGGACGAGACAATAGATCAGCAATAAAGTTCAATTGTCCAGGAATGTAATTGATAGTCAGATTGTAGGATTGGATTTGTAAGGCCCATCTTGCGAGCCTACCAGTTGGTGACTTTAAAGACATCAGCCATTTCAATGGTTGGTGGTCAGAGGTGATTGTGATAGACTGGCTTTCAACATATCCTCTAAATTTGTTGAGTGCCCATACTACTGCTAAGGCTTCTTTTTCTATGGTGGAATAGTTTCGTTCTGATGCAGTCAGCAAGCGGCTGGCATATCCTATAGGGTGTTCTTCATTTTTCTCCCCTTGTAGCAACACTGCTCCAATGGCTACATTGCTAGCATCTGTGCGAATGATAAAAGGCTTCGTTCCATCAGCTTGCTTAAGAATCGGCGGGCTAATTAATTTGGATTTCAGCTCTTGGAAAGCATTTTCTTGTTGTGCTTCCCACTTCCACAGCGCTTTCTTCTTTGTTAAATCCGTTAACGGTTTGGCTATTTGAGAAAAATTTGGAATATATCGACGATACCAGGAACACGTTTGTACGAACGATTGCACTTGCTTAACAGTTTTCGGCGATGGCATGTCTGCAATGGCAGCAGTCTTGTGTGGATCAACAGCTATACCATGCTTAGTAATGTAATGCCCTAAATATTTCACTTTTTCACAACAGAAGTGGCACTTCTCACGATTAGCATTGAACTTGAATAACGATAGACGTTGGAAAACTTGTTCTAAGTCAGAAAGGTGCTTTTCGAAGCTAGATGACAGCACTATAATATCATCTAAATATGTCAAAGCAAACACCTTATTAAGTCCAGAACGGAACCTATCTATCAATCTAGAAAAAGTGGCAGGAGCGTTTCTCAATCCGAAGGGCATTCGGGTAAATTTATATGTACCAAAAGGGCAAACAAAAGCAGTCTTATTTTGATCTTCTTCAGCTACTCTCACCTGATGATAACCGGATCTCAAATCAATAGTTGACATATAAGGTGTCGGTTTTGCTTCACTCAACAAATCATCTATACGTGGCAAAGGATAAATGTCTGGAACGGTTTGAGCATTTAGGTTACGATAATCAATGCATAACCGTACTTTTCCATTTGCCTTGGGAATCAGAACCACAGGAGAGGCATAGGGGCTTTCACATTCTTTTATGATACCTTGTTTCAGAAGGGAATCAAGTTCCTTTTTCAACAGTTCTTTCTTACTTGGGCTCATCCGATATGGAGGGACTGAAACAGGGGGGCTGTTTCTTGTGTTAATATGGTGTTCAATGAATGGAGTGGCTTCTCCCCCTACTTTGAAGACAGTGTGATATTTGTTAAGCAATGCATCAGTTGCAAGCCGTTGGGCTGTAGTTAATTGTTGTCCTTCATTTTCTCGTAGTTGGCAGTTGTTTACAACAACTGGGGTTTCTTCCAGTACTTGGGATTGATGAGGTTTCACGAAGCTATATTTTCTTCGAGGTTCATCAGAAAAGTTCCACTTATTTTCAGCAAGATTTAAAACAATTTTAGCTTTTTGAAGAAAGTCAGTTCCTAACAGAGTCGAGTTATTTTTGGCATCAGGCAACACAAGGAGCGGAGTTTTGAACTCTCTGCCTTCGAGAAGAATGATTTGTTCGGTGCGAAGTACCTCTTTTTCAGATACCAAACCATCAGCGAAAGACACCTGTAGTGTTGTCTTTTCAAATACTGCATCTTGTTTTTGCAGAATATGATAGAGGGATTCACTTGCAATTGAGTGACTAGCACCACTGTCGGCGAAAACTGTACCGGAAACACCACCAATACTAATTGGAAATACAGCAGTCCGAGTGGAAGATAAACAGGATCGGATTTGGATAGTGCCAAAATTTGATGAATTTGAAGTCTTTGGGGGTTACAGTCTGGACATTTAGACTTGATAAAACCAGTTTTTCCGCACCCATAGCATGTTAAAGGAGGTCGCTTTTCCTCTGTTTGTTGCTGAACACGATTTGAAAAGGTTTTATGAGTTTCCTGTATGTCACTTGTTCGATTTTCTACTTTGTGTTTGGATGGATTAGTCGGTTTGTAAGAATAGTTTCGCCTGCCAGGAAGCTGAGTTTTATAGTTCGTATTTTTAACACGTACAGCTTCATAATCATCCAATTTCTGTACTAATTCAGATGAACTCTTTATTTTTCCCCAAGTATCAATAAAATGCTCCTTAACGTCACTACTGACTCTTCTTTTAAGCTGATCCGTCAGGACCAAGTCTTTCAGTGATTCAAAGTCTGTAACATCGAGACTATGAAGCCACTCTTCGAGATAATTGTTTAATTCGTAAGTAAAATCTTTCCATAAAGGCCCAGGGTGTTTTTGGTGTGTAGTAAGTTTAATTCGAAATGATTCAGCATTTAATTTGAATCTTTGTAGCAGAATCTTCTTGATGTAAGAATAATCTTCTAATTTGTCTTTTGGTTCTCTTAAAATAATTTGCGAAATGTCTATAGGCAGAAGAGGTAGGAGATGAGTGATGTAATCTATTTGTTTTATATTAACTTTCTCACATTGTCTTTCAAAAATTTGCAGGTAGGTTGCAATGTCAGAAGTTTCTGTAAATTTAGGGATTAGGTGTTGAATATTTGTTCCAATAGCTGCATTTGAAGCAAAGGCGGCATAGTTAGGGTTTGAGCTAGCAGCTGCCAGGTTTAATTTTAAACGTTCCAATTCTAATAAAAGTTCTTGTTCGTTTCTTTGACGTGTCTCCAGATCGTTGCTTTCACGTTGTTTTTGTTGTCTAGTTTCGATTAAAGTTTCCAGAAGATTCCTGGTAAAAGCCTCATCATAAGTGTCAGAATTGACAATAAGATCTTTAAGATCTATTACTCGCATAGTGTCGTTTACAGTGAAACCCAGTTCTGCAGCGAGAGTTTTTAAATCCTCTTTTCGTGCTTTGGCAAGGTAAGCCATAATTATATGAGAGAACAGGGGGGAGGGAAAATATGAAGTTGAATTTGTTGTTATTTCGATTTTATTCACAATACAGTATTTTAGAATTAATAATTATACCTTTAAGTAAAATGTATATACCCCTATTAAACAGCATGTATGAATGTAAACAATGTTACTCATACATTTATATACCACTATTAAACAGTATTTATAAATGTAAACAATAATACTCACAAAGTTTATTATTTCGGAGTCGTAAAAATATCATAAAATGCCCTCATAAATTCAACTTATATCAAGAAAATAACATATAATAAATTGCTCAAAAATTGTTTACTACTTAGCAACATACATAAATGTCTTACCATAAGCTTTTATATTTAAGCTGAATTCTTCGAAATCTTAATCTTAAAAAAATATTAAGCTGATTAAGCAACACACACTTAGTAACTCTTTTACTTTATTTAAATGGTCATTCGATGTTATTCATAATTATTTTCTTTCGCTTCAAGAAATATTTTCAAGACATGCATTCATTAAAGGAAAACAATCGTATTTTCTGAAAGTATTATACTATAATCATTTTCTCAAAATGTTCGTCGAAAGATAAATCAACAAGTACAATATTTTATTTTATGTAGAATAAAACATTTAATAAGGAACAACAGCACTCAAAGGAAATAAAAATAATAAAAGATTTGACGTAAACACATCATAAATCATCGCTAGTCTAAACATTTCCGCGGGAGGAAAACATCTGCTGCTGTAAAACAGAAGCGAAATTCTAATAAATTCCAATGAACAACGTCCATAAATATATTCAAACTTTAACACCAAAACATGTATTCAGTGAAACAATATTATTCACAAATTAATTTACTATGCGCATTAACATTTTAAAATAACAAATTACAATTCAAGAAATAACGTTTGGTTAACAGAAAGCCGTTTGCTTTCGTTTAAGACTCTTATGTAGTATCAATAAATGAGATTTCAGTAAAGAATTTACATTTGCTTTAAGAAGCAGCTTATAATAAATAATCAGTTTAAAAGAACTTTAAACTCAGATTAAACGATAATGTAAACGAAACTTATCTTTTCCGTTGAAATTGTCCAGTTGATGATTCGATGTGCTAGCAGCACGGTATGACAATTTTAATTCCAGAATTGGTTTCCAGAATATTTGACCAGTAGTCCACACCTGAAAAGAAACTGAGCCGATCTCCAGCAACTAAAAGTTAAATTCGGGAGTAAGAGCTTGTTAAAGCCAAACGGAAATTCTAAACATTTTGTTGCGCCATTTTGGATTCAAATTTAGTTGGGCGCCAATGTGATGTAGCCGTTCCTCAATAGACACTAATGCCGGCTAGCTTTAAAAGGATTTATTAACAGAGCACACAGGAACGGTTACAAACAAAAGAAATATACATAAAAAATGAAACATATACCAAATGGAACATCAAACATTGAGAATAACATAACATAGTAAGCTATCATTGAAGTGTCTGGTGTACAAATATAGAAAAATAACACTTCTCTGACTCCTATGGAACCAATATTTTATTCCATACGATGTTATAGATTCTTATTCATAAGATTTATTTACATTTTACATGCACGTAGCATCGCGTGACAAAAACTCGAAGTTTGTTTACTTCGTTCTTCGCGGAGACTAGAAGGTGTTGCCATTCCGCTTTAACTAAATTTAATTAGAAATGTAACGGAACTGAAGCGACACTACACACCCCCTTCCTAGTGACAGCGATTATGGAAAATAGTCTTTAAAGTGACTGGGGAACTTCACATGTCTGCCGGTTCTAGTAGTCTTAGTTTCATGATGATTTTCTGAAGTTCCTTCAGTGTTCTTGAGTGAAGGTGTTTCCCAAAGTTCCGCTTTCTTGGAATGGGAGTTTTGAAAAGGAATATCAGAATCTTGCGCTAGGAAACATGGCTTTAGTCTGTCTATTGAAACTCTTTTAACTTTTCCTTGGATTTCAATATCGAAGTACTTATCCTTTCTTGCTCTTACAGGATACGGTCCAAGATAGACAGGCTGTAGCGACGAATTATTAATGGTGTTGTATAGGAATACGTGAGAACAGTTGGAAAGATGTTTAGAAACAAAGACTGTTCTATTTCCATGGGTGGTGGTAGAACTTGGCTTCACAGCTCTTATTATTTTCTGAAGGTTTTGAGAAAATTCAGACTGTTTCATATGAGGTACTGTTGAAAAGAATTCACCAGGTAATGCTAAAGGAGTTCCGTATACAAGTTCTGCGGATGAGCAACCTAAGTCTTCCTTGATGGCAGATCTTATGCCTAATAGAACGAAAGGCAATGCTTCCAGCCATGATTTTGATTCGAGTAGATGACATTTGAGACTTGCTTTTAAAGTTCGGTGTTGTCTTTCGATCAGGCCATTTGCCTGTGGATGGTACGCAGTTGTAGTGTTTGTATGAAAACCAAGATATTTTCCTAAAGCTTGAAAAAGTTGGCTATCAAATTGCCGACCTTGGTCAGATGTTATGCGATTCGGAATTCCAAAGCGTGAAAACCAAGTATAAATCAAAGCTTTAGCAATAGATTCTGCTGATTGATCTTCTAACGGTACCGCTTCGATCCATCGTGTATAACGATCGATGATGGTTAGAAGGTATTTGAATCCTTTGCAAGGAGGTAGCGGACCCACCAGATCTATGTTTAAATGCTGGAATCTGTGTGGAGGTACTTTGAATTCTTCCAAAGATGAATGTGTATGTCTGTGAACTTTAGATCTTTGGCAAGATAAACATGCTCTAGTCCATAGTTGGCAGTCTTTATTCATATTGGGCCATATGAAACGTCGTGTTATCAATTTTATCGTGGATCTTATTCCAGGATGAGATAAATTATGGATTGAAGAAAATATTTTCTGCCGAAACTTTACAGGGATGTATGGTCGATTATAATTTGTAGAAGTATCACAGTAAATTTTCTTGTCGCTGTCCGGTATAGGGATCTGTAAGATTTTTAAGTTTGGGTTGTTTTTTAGTATCTCCAAGTCGTCATCTTCTTGACAGTCTACTATAGTTTGTAAGTCTATTGCAGATGGTACAGAAATGGTGTCTATGCGAGAGAGAGCATCAGCGACGGTATTTTCATGCCCTTGTATGAATCGGATATCGGTTGAGAACTGGCCAATATATGACAGTTGTCTAGCTTGTCGTGGCGAAGCTTTTTCCAAATTTTGTTGGAAGGCAAATGTTAGTGGTTTGTGATCCGTGTATATTGCAAAATTTCGCCCGTCTAAGATGTATTTGAAATGTTTTACTGCTGTATAGATGGCTAAGAGTTCTCTATCGTAGGCACTGTATTTTTGTTGTGCTGATGTCAAATTTCGGGAAAAGAAACTTAAAGGTTGTTTTTCATTATTCACAATCTGATGTAAAACGGCTCCAATGGCAGTATCGGAAGCATCAGTTGTTAGCGATATTTCAGCCTTTTCGGATGGGTGAGTTAAGTTTGTGGCATGAATAAGTGCATCTTTTAAGATCTGGAAGGCGTTTCTTGTTTCTGCCGTCCAGGTTATTTCTTTTCTGCAGTTCTTTTTAATACCACTGAGCAATGTTGTTAAAGGTTGTTGCAATTTCGCACAATTTGGTATGAATCTGTGATAAAAATTCACCATACCTAAAAATCGTCTTAAACTAGTAAATGACTTTGGTTCTGGGAAATTTTTGATGGCATCAACTTTCGTTGAGAGAGGTTTAAGTCCTTCAGCTGACACTTCGTATCCCAGGAATGCAAGTTTTGCTTGACCAAATTTACACTTTGCCGCATTAATACACAGGCCATATTCGTTTAGTCTCTCAAGGACTGCTCGTAGATGTTTTTGGTGAGTTTCTTCATCTGGGGAGGCTATTAGAATGTCATCCAAATAGCAAAACACGAATTCTAGTCCATTCAACACACTGTTCATGAAACGTTGGAACGTTTGGGCCGCATTTCGTAGGCCGAACGTCATGAATGGGAACTCGAATAAGCCGAAGGGGGTGAGAATGGCCGTTTTCGGTATATCTTCTTCGCGAACTGTAATTTGTTGGTACGCTCTAATGAGGTCTATGGAGAAGAAAACTCTTTTTCCCGCTAAAATGGAACTGCAATCTGTTAAAAATGGTAGAGGGTATCTATCAGGAATCGTGACGTTGTTTAACGCTCGATAGTCTCCACAAGGTCTCCAATCACCTGATTTCTTCATAGCGAGATGTAGTGGGCTCGACCAGTTACTTTTGGATGGTCTGCATAAACCCATTTGGAGCATAAATTCAAACTCCTTTTTAGCCGCTTTAAGTTTCTCAGCTGATAGTCTCCTGGCTTTAGCGAAAACTGGTGGACCTCTGGTTTCGATATAATGTTCGATGTTATGATTTTTAACTTTATTATTAACTACATTGAGTTTTAACAAATCCGGAAAATCGTTAATGATACGTTTATATGGATCATTTACGGCATTTAAAATCGGAATATTATTATTGTTATTTTGAAAACAAGGAGTTCCATTGGTTGTTAAGAATGTAGTACCATCAATCAACTTGCGATTTTTAGAATCTACCAAAAGGTTAAAATTTGCAAGAAAATCCATGCCTATTATCGGTTTGTTTACGTCCGCAATTACAAAAGGCCATGTGAATGATCGTCTGAGTCCAAGATCAAGCTTGTGTAATTTTTGGCCATATGTTTTAATTTTCGTACCATTTGCAGCAAAGAGTTCTAATTTTGAGATGTTTTTTTTATCTGCAGGCAAGGGAGGAATGACAGAAATTTCTGCCCCAGTATCTATTAAAAATTGGGTAGCCGATTCTTTGTCGCTGATGAAAAGACGACTCAGCTGCACCCCTTGTCCCTCCGTCGTCAATGAGAGACGGGGAGCTGGTTTTCCGGACTATTTGTCTGTGATGTTGATGAGTAGTTGCAGGGTTGTTTACACTTAAATGACTTATCACCGAATTTTTTATGATAGTAACAAATATCACTAGATCTGTTACCACTGTAACTCCTATCTCGTGATTTGGATCGGTTACGACAATAGGGACGACTATGACGTTGCTTGCTTAAAGCAGAAACTTGTAAGCTAAGTTCACTAACCTGTTTTTGTAAACTTTCAATCACTTCCGTTTTTACCGTTATGGATGATGCAGCAGCTATTTGGGGAGTAACAGGGTTTAATTCCCAAATCTTATCGGCCATTGTAGCCACTTTTGACAAATCTTCACTACTAACAGATATAATGCTACGCATATTAACGGGTAAACGTTGTAGCCACAATGTTTTTAGGAAAGTATCTGTTACTTTATCGCCAGCCAAATTACGCATCTCACACAGTAATTGAGACGGCTTTTTGTCACCCAGTTCTAACTCACTCAGTAATTTTTGGGTTTTTTGAGTCTCTGAATCAGCATATAATGAAATTAGTCTATTTTTAATTGCCTCATATTTATTATCTTGTGGTGGACTTAGCAAAATATCAGATACCTGTGACAAAATATCGGGTTCAATGGAACTTATAACATAATCATATTTTGTTTGATCCGCACTAATTTTTGCATTTCTAAATTGTGCTTCTAGTTGAATAAACCATATTTTAGGATCTGGCTTCCAAAAAGGAGGAACTTTAACGCTTACCTTGGCGACAGATGCAGTTGTTGCTTTAATTTCGGTTTCGTCTTCGTCAGCCATTGTAGAATTCGATCACGCCGGGATACACCAGTGAAGTGTCTGGTGTACAAATATAGAAAAATAACACTTCTCTGACTCCTATGGAACCAATATTTTATTCCATACGATGTTATAGATTCTTATTCATAAGATTTATTTACATTTTACATGCACGTAGCATCGCGTGACAAAAACTCGAAGTTTGTTTACTTCGTTCTTCGCGGAGACTAGAAGGTGTTGCCATTCCGCTTTAACTAAATTTAATTAGAAATGTAACGGAATTGAAGCGACACTACAATCATCATGGCGGCCGGAGGTCGACTGACTTTTTTTTCACATCGCCACGAGATGGCGTTTAAATAAAATAGTTCGGTTACAGTTCATGAGTTCATGGCGTGAATAAAATAGTTCAATTACACTTAAATAGATCTGTTACAATACTAAATTTTGTAACATTTGGTAAGAAACACTTATCGAGAACTTATTTCGAACTGTGGAAGAAGCAATTAAGTAAGTTCAATAATAAAAAAAGTATTAATAAATATATACCAAATTCAATTAACGTTAAGGAGCTAAAATTTTAGAAAGTTAATTTTTTAGAAACTACTCTTGCGAGTTTTACAAAACTTGGCACTTTACCATAAATAGTAGAAACGAAGTATAGAAAAAATCGACACGTCATTTAAGAAAATATCTAATTTTGTGTCCAAATACCTATGTTAGAACAATACTTTATATAAAACTAATATATGTCTCAAGTTGCGCTTTCGAGACATGAAAAATCCGAGTTAAATATCATCATTCGGCTCAGTGGAATGGGAGGTATAAAAAATGTCTCTTTATTTATTTTTTTCCTATGTGCGCAGAATGTGCTTCTAATTACAGAAATAATTTTTTAATAACGAAAACGTTCATGTTTTGATATTTAATCTAAACTTTTTTTTTTTTTTTTTTTTTTTTTTTTTTTTTTTTTTTAACATTCCTCCGATTTCTAGACTTATGTTTTGGAAATTTTGTTCTCGTTATGAAACATAGAACACAAAAAGTTTGTCTTAGGCAAGACATAAATTAACCAAGATATTTGGTATTAAACTCGAGATCCTATTTAGGGACCCTACAGAAACTAAAGAGTGAAATGTTTGCATGTGCAATGTCGTGCCAACTAGTAACATTATTTTGATTAGTTAAAACGGAACAATACTTGCAGTACTTGCAGCATTGAATATTTTTACGATATCCAGGTTATTATTCTAAAATAATAAAACTTCACAAAAATATTAACAATGTATTTAAGACCTTGAAAACTTATAAGTTACTTGTGCAAAAATTACAAATGTACACAGCGAAAAAAAAATAGTTCTATATATTCCGTTCTACTGGGCCGATTGACAAATTCATGTCTCGAAAGCGCGACTTATATTATATATATATGTGGGGATTTTAAACGATGAACAAATTAATTAACGAAAGACATTTTAATTAGACAAACGATTATTACATAAATTTAACATTTAAGAGAATTAAACAAGTAATGATTCGTCAAAGTTCTTTTTTTGAACAGAAGCAGCGTCTCTGCTTTCACGTCAATCGTCTATCATCTCAAAACGGTAATTTCCCTAATTTTTGCTTGGCGCCTTTGCAGCTCGTAGAGAGAATGACGTCACGGCATCTGGTTTTCATCACAGCTCCAAGCGATCGGCACTACATTTCGGCCATCCGAGGGTGGACTGGCCCTCCAGGACACTGCAAAATACAAACAAAAAAACAAAAAAAAAAAAAAAAAAAAAAAAAAAACAAAGCAACAAGCAAGAATATACAATAACAGAAATAAGTGTTCGTGAAAAATTTTAAAGTGCCGTCCATTTCTTGAGGAATTCGGCACATGTGGTGGTGGATATGGGACCCTCATGGCATCCTTCCTTTATTACGTCATAGGTGTTGCCACCCTTAACTTTCTTGATCTTATAAGGTCCGAAATACTTCGCTCTTAATTTTAAGTGTGGTCCGAATTGAGTCCTTTTGATTGCCACTAAGTCACCAACTTTGTACGGCTGTGCTTGTCTTCTTTTGGCATTATATGTCTTTTTATTTTCCTGTTGGACTTGGAAAATTTGCCTCTTGGCTTGCTTTCGTAATTCTTCTCTTTGAGACTCGAATTGAGATTGAAACTCCGTTTCTATCAGCTCTTTAAGCTGATCGGTGCCCTTACTGTTCATTTTAGTACCGAAGAGTAATTCGAACGGAGTGGTGTTAATGCTTCTTTGATATGTTGAGTTAAGCGTTCTCTGAACTTCGTGTGTATGTTTATACCATTCGGTTGGTTTCTTTAAGGACAGTTTCGCTAATACTGATATAATGACTTGGTTGATTCGTTCGACTTGTCCATTTGCTCTCGGCAGGCCTGTGGTGATTAGATGATGTTTAATATCTTCTTTAGCACAGTAGTCAGAAAACTCACTGGATGTGAAAGCCGTTCATCTATCAGAAATGATCTGACAAGGGCTTCCAAAAATGGCCTTCTGATTCTCTAACTTCGCTATCACCTCGGCTGAGGTCGTAGATTTTGTTGGATAAATCCAAGTAAATTTAGTAAAGGCGTCGACCACTACTAATAGGTGCTTGTAGTTTTTATGGGTACTTTCCAGAGGACCCAAGTGATCTATATGATAAGTATGCAACGGAATGTCCTCTTTGAATCGCGGATGTAAAAATCCTTCCTTTTTCCCAGCTTTACGATTTATTAAGATGCAATGAACACAATTCGCGATAACGTTTTCTATCTTCTGCCGAAGTTTGGGAATGAAATAGTATTCATCCAGGTGTTTCTCTGTATGTTTGATACCGGTGTGCCCTTTCTCGTGAGCATCTTTTATGATTTCAGTCTGCATACTTTCCGGTACGACTATCAATTCTTTACCGTCAATAAACTTGTATAGTACGCCATTTCTATTACAATAATTTTCATAACTTGAGGTTTTCAATAATTCCTTAATGGTTTTTATTTCAGTGTCATTTTCTTGAGCAAGTTTTAATTTAGGTAAGATATTTTCAATAGAAATGCATAAGACGTTTACAGGAGCTCTACTTAGAGCATCTACATGTGGCATTCTAACACCTTTACGATGCTCTATAACATAATCGAATTCCTGTAACAACAGAGCCCAACGAGCAACACGTGTCGCTAAATATTTTTTTTCCATCGTCCGTTGAAATGCTGAACAGTCCGTCACTATCTTAAATGAAATTCCCAAAAGGTAAACACGGAACCTTTTCAGTGCTTCTACGATCGCGAGGACCTCCAACTCGTAACTTGAGTACTTTTTCTCTGCATCAGAGGTTTTCCTACTCATAAAATAAGTGGGGTGAAAACTGCTATCACCTGGAGGTTTCTGCATTAGAATCGCCCCATATCCTTCTATACTGGCGTCTGTGTGTAGTTCGATTTCATAATTAGGGTTATAAATTGCAAGTACAGGCTTCTCAGCTAGCGCTGATTTCAAACGATTGAATGCGATCTTTTGTTCTTCACCGAATTCGAACTTATTACCCTTTTTTAGCAGGTCGCTAAGTGGCTTGGCAATTATAGAGTATTTATTAATAAATTTTCTGAAATACCCTGTCAGCCCAAGAAAACTTTGGATCTGTTTTAAATTAGATGGTTCAGGGAAATTTATAACAGCTTGCGTCTTCAAGGTGGATGGGAAAATTTTACCCTCTTCTATGACATGACCTAAAAAGTCAATTCGTTTCTTTAAGAATTGCGATTTTTTAAAATTTATTTCCAATCCGTATTCACTCGCTAGATTTAAAACTTGACTCAGCCTCTCGATTCCCTCTTCGTATGAGGCGGATAAAATGATGATATCGTCCATGTACGGCAAAACGATGCCATCGTTAACTAACGGTCGGAAAATGGTATTTATGAATCTCTGGAATACAGCTGGTGAGTTACAGAGTCCAAACGGCACTTTCAAAAACTGGTACTGTCCTTCATGCGTAACAAATGATGTGTACTTCCGACTTTCCTTTTCGACGTCCACGTGAAAAAAGCCATTTTTGAGATCAATAGTGCTGAATATACGTGCTTCTTGAAGGCGGTCTAGGATATCCTCAATCAGGGGAAGGGGAAATCTATCCTTTACGACAACTTTGTTTAAACGACGATAATCAACGCAAACTCTTGGTGTCCCGTCTTTCTTTTTAACGATGACCAATGGGCTGGAATATTCCGAAGAACTCTGTTCTATAATTCCTGACTTTAGCCATTCGGATATTTGGATTTCAACAATTTTCTTTTCCGCAAACGGTAATCTACGCGGTTGATGCGATACTGGTTCGTTATTTTTAACGAAAATTTTTAACTGTATGTCCGTAGATTTGGTCTTACATGGCATATAGTTCGAAACTAACTGTTGAACAGTCTCTTTAAAGTAGTTTGGAACGCTAGGTGCAATGTTTATTTCGTCTTCGATACTAGCTAGGTCAACAGGTAAAACAGATACAATATTTACTTTCTCTACACTCTGTGACTTACTTTTTATGGTAACCCCATTTTCATTTATTAATATTTCATCTTTTAATATTACGTTTAAGCCTAAAATGGCTTCATGTGTCATTACATTGTTGTCTACAACACAAATATCTGCAATACACTGGAAATCATTAATTTTAATATTACCTTTAAAGAAACCTAGAGGTTTTACTTGACATTTACCAAACCCACTCAGCGTTGAACTTACGGGCACGAGGCCTTCGATATTCAGTTTATCAAAAGTCGATCTACATAACAAAGTAGTTTGACTTCCTGTGTCTATTAACGCGGTTACATATACATCATTAATTTTTACTTCTTTGGTCAACTTCGAGACTACATCAATATTCACGGTTGATACTTCTGGTTTCGAATTCGTATTTGAGCATTCGAAACTTCGGTGCCCAAATTCTTTACATTTAAAACACTTGACTCCCTTATCTTTATGAACACATTGTTTGGAAATATGACCGCTTTCACCGCAGTTGAAACAGGTTGTATTGCGTTTAATTTCAGGAATTGTTCCTCGACTATCGGTTACGTTACGCTTTGTTCGGTTAACAGAATTTTTTGAGTCATATTTATGTCTAGATTCAATTTTTTGTTTACTTTCAAATTTTGTTTTAGACGTTCGCGACTTTTCTTCATCATCACATATCTGTTGATAAAGCTTCAATTTGTTCTTAAAATCAGTTAATGTTTGTGACCCATACAAGCAAGATTTTTTAAACGCGGAGCCTGGTATACCATCTATAACATATCGTATTAAAGCAGCATCTTCAATTTGACCATTTTTAGCAATTCTTTTCATATTTAAAAAATACTCATCAAATGTTTCATTGCTCTTCATTTTTTGTTTTGATAATAACTCATGCAGTTCGGCCGAATTGCAGCTGGACCGGAATTCATCAAGAATAGCATTCTTAAAAATTTGCCATGAGTTCAACTTTGGTTCACTAAGAACAAATAGTTTTGCTTTGCCTGTCATCAGGCGTTTAGCAAAAATCAGTTTTTGTAAATCATTTAACTGAAGAATGGTAGCTGCATCTTCAAAACTTTCGACCCAACTACTGACATTTTCGTGGCTTTGGCCATCAAATTGAGCAACAAAAGATTTGATGTCTTCAATAGTAACATTTATACTACAGTTATGAAATACATTCGACTTGTTTTCAAATGTACTAAGAATATTATCATTAGCACATTGGGAAGGAAGTTGTCTCACTGTGGCACCAGAATTGTTTCTTAGTTTCGTTTCATCTCGAACATTATCATCTACTTCATTTTTATCCCCACCATCCACACCCTCTAAATCACTTTCGTTTTCACTTTCTTCTAAAATTACATTATTTTTAAGCAATTCTAAATTATTCAGATAAGAAACAATTCGGGTTGCTAAGTCATCTTGTGCGCCAGAGCTATCAATGCATAAAACATTGGCAATGGAAATTAATTCATAAGCCTGAAAATCTTGTTTGATTTTTTCGAGTTTTTCATTAAGTTCTTTACTATTCTCTTCTAAAGAGAAACCACTAAATTGTCTTAACCTTTTTCGATTATTTCTGTCGCCCACATCGTTAAATATTATTTTGTGTAATAATTTTATATTATGCGCTTTTTCACTTTTCAGGACATCTTCCATTCCCGGCACATCAATTAGAAACATAGTTAATAAAATTGAGAAAATCACTCACTTCATATAATGGTAATCCACGATGTTCCTGGCTCTATAATCCGGAAACAGAAACGAAACAAATTACTTCCATACCATCCAATGGATCACAAATGGTGTCGAAAAAAGGCGAGTAGAAACAGGTTATGTCCGATGGATTTTTGGCCACAATTCACGTCTTGACACTTGACATCCAGTATTATTAAAATTAATTCCAGTCCTTAATAGAGCCGCACACTATTTACTCACTATTACGCAGTTTCAGTTCAGGTAAATCAGCATACATTCCTAGGAGTTTGATGAGGTTTTTGTTCGAAACATAGTTGATTATACGTCGTAAAACAGTCCAGCACAGCAACAGTTATTCTTCAAAACCGGTAGTAATCCAGGAAAGCAGGTAAAACTACAGTTCATTCGAGTGCTGAAGTGCTATCCCACTTCTGAGAAAATTTTTGTGGGGATTTTAAACGATGAACAAATTAATTAACGAAAGACATTTTAATTAGACAAACGATTATTACATAAATTTAACATTTAAGAGAATTAAACAAGCAATGATTCGTCAAAGTTCTTTTTTGAACAGAAGCAGCGTCTCTGCTTTCACGTCAATCGTCTATCATCTCAAAACGGTAATTTCCCTAATTTTTGCTTGGCGCCTTTGCAGCTCGTAGAGAGAATGACGTCACGGCATCTGGTTTTCATCACAGCTCCAAGCGATCGGCACTACATATATATAGCATTATTTTAATAAAGGTATTTTGACACAAAATCGAATTTTATCTGAAATAACATGGCGATTCTTTTGCATATTTCAATTCTACGTCTCAATTATGCCTAAATATTAAATTTTGTAAAATTTAGTGCGAAATTTGCGGAGAAATAATTCACTTGGCGAACTTTTCATTAATATATGGCAACCTATTTTCTTTTTCTTTTTTTCATTACACACGAGCGAAAAAAAGATCACAAAAGGTCACGTTCATTATTTTCAAATAATTTTACCAAAGTCCGTAAACCAAATTTTAAGTTATTATCGCTTGTAACGAATATGTCATATTTCAAAACGCGCCAATATGTAAATTCATTTATATCTTAGGAAATTATGAGTAAAAAACTGTATTTTTTTTTGCAGATATGCAGAAATACAAAAATGTTTTCGAAAAATTTATAAAAAGTATTTAAAAATATAAATTAAAAAAAAAATAAATCATAAAAAATGTGCGAATTATATTTGGTTTAAATTTAATTTAAGCCTAAATTTCGAATTCTGGAAGAAGGAATCAAGTAAATTTAATAAGAAAGGATATTAATAAATATATATCAAATTTAATTAACATTCAGGAGATAAAATTTTGAAAGCTAATTTTTTAAAAACTGCTCGTGCGAGTTTTACAAAACTTGGCAGTTTGTCAGAATTTGAGTCGTAGCATCAAAATATGGAAAAACATCGGTATATCCTTTTAGAAAAAGTCCGATTTTTTGTCAAAATACCTTTATTACAACAATGCTATATATAAATCTAATACATATCCTAAGTCGCGTTTTCGAGGCATGAAAAAGGCAAGTTGAATTTCGTCAATCGGCTCAGTAGAACTGGAGATACAGAACTGTCCGATTTTTTCCCCGCAGTCTACATTACACATTAAAAACACTAATTCATAACCAAACAGTACACTGAATGGCATTTAAGGAAAATATGTCTCAAATTATTCTAATATTTTTTATTGACTGACCCCTCAATACAAACTGAATATGACGTCAAAAACTAGCAATCTTGGAAATGAACATCTCCGTGAATTTTTGTCGTGCGGGAGTCCATTTCATACTAAGTAGAAAACTTCTCTAAGTGTAGGAACTTGAGAAACATACAAAAACTAGATACTATATTACAATCTTTATAAAATCGAATTGAAAGACATGAGTATTTGTTTCATTTAAAAAAAATGAAATTGAAATATGTCTGCGACCACCGGTTACTAAAATAAAGGCCCGGTACGGACATTTGGGGACACACACTTATATTTTATAATATAAGGTATTTTCTCTCTCCTTCCAGCCTGCCTTCGTGATGTAACGGTTAGCACAGTCGGCGCGTATTCGAGAGGTCCACGTTCGAGTCCCGGGAAGGGCCACTGCTCATTTTTCATGTCTCCTGCTTCAAAAATAATCCAAATAACTCTACAGTAGCGCTCGAACTATAAAAGTTGGTGGATGAGGATTCTACACGACCAGGATTTTGCGATTGGATCTCCTAATCCCCAGTCGCCCTTTAAAAGGTGCAGAATATAAGTTATTTTCTCCCTTATAATAAGTCACTCTTATAATAAGTATATAAGTTCCCAGCATGCCTTCATGGTGTAATGGTTAGCAAACTTGGCACGTATTCGAGATGTCCTGGTGAGGCCATTGCTCATTTTTCACGTCTCCTGTTTCAAAATAACCTAATGTCTCTACAATAAACGTTGTGAAAAACGTGTTTATATCTCTCATTCATTTTTACAAGTTCTAGGATAATTATATTCTGATAAATTTGAATAATTTATTTACGCTAATAGATTAAGAGTCGCCCAGACGGTACAGTGGTTAGGGAAGCCTACTACGGTACCGAAGGACCCGAGTTTGAATCCCGGAGAAGACATGGATGTATAGTGTCGGTGCGGCGTAGCCGCACTCTAAATATGCGGCGAGTCGAAAATCCTCTCGTGTGGACTGGTGGAAGGGGAGAGGGGTAGGAGATCCCCGGATCCCCAATCCTGGGGTGCTCTTCCTCAAAATTGAGGTGGAAAATAAAAGTCCAACCTCTCTTTGGAGTAGACTCTGGCAACCGTTCTTCTATGTAATATGGACAAGGCAACAACAAGAACTGCAACGATAGATTAAGAGACAATTTATTAAAGAATTGACTGAGATTTTTACCCGTATAAAACACACAAATGAGTTTGATAATTGCAATAAATGTCTTATGTTACGACAACGAATAACATTTTTACAGTTACTTATATGCGGAATGCACAATACGGATACTTCAAATTCATATTGTCGCCTTTAAATTTAGAATCAGTTAAAATTTAACTGTACTTTCATAACTAAGCAGCAACATATACTTTGGAAAATAAGTGTAGAAGTCGAGCATCAGAATCATGCAGAAATATGTAAACTGATATTTTTCTCAGAATTCTGAATTCTTAACTAGTCTTCCTGCCATTAAAAACTGATATTAATGAAAAATATCAGGAATCACATTTTTGTGTAAATAATTTATAGTATACTTTTCATTGTTATTTATCATTTGCTTAATTGTATTTTTAATATGCTTAGATAAAAACAAATATCTTTAGTAACTGAAAAAAATTCGGAAGGAAAGAAATATAGTTTTTAACAAAGCATTATTTGATATTCGTTAGATGTACTACATTGTATTAGATTATTTCTCAGCATTTAAATTCACAGCGTGATTTTTGATTCTGAATGAAAATAATTATTTAGTACCGCCTAAGTAATTATGAATACATACCTGCTCTTAAGATTTTTTTTTAAAATAAAGCTTAGTAACTAGCGATCAAATAAGCGCCTAGGCTACTTTTACACTTGCTTCTCTTTTCTTTAATTTTCTGTAGGGATTAAACATTAATAATGAAGCTCTAGAAGGAAAGTGATTATTGAAAATTCAGGAAAGTTTAATTAACAAGGAGGCTCTGAAATTTGAATTATTGAATGTGTATAGAAATATACAAATTAATCTTCTTAGATATTCTTTGGCTGTAATTTTTGAATATTTTCTTTACTGGTGAAAAATTTCATGGGAGGAGTTTTCTAAAATTATGAAAAGTAACAGAAAAACTTCAAATGACGAAAATGCTGTTCCAAGAAATATAATTCTTTTACTGAAAGCATCCACATCAGCTTTGGTAATACATACGCTTAATTCAACCTCTTTCATTTTATTGTTGAAATATATAACGTCAAGAAAATCGTTTCTGTATGGAAAACTTATTTAATTCCAATAAAGTTTTCCATACAGAAACGATTTTCTTGACGTTATATATTTCAACAATAAAATGAAAGAGGTTGAATTAAGCGTATGTATTACCAAAGCTGATGTGGATGCTTTCAGTAAAAGAATTATATTTCTTGGAACAGCATTTTCGTCATTTGAAGTTTTTTTTTGAATGAAGTTAGTCAAATGAAGTTTCGTCATTTGAAGTTAAGATATTTGCAAGTTTTAGTTACAAATTGCAGATGCGCTTTAATACATAAATAAATAAATTGTTATCACTGTGTCCACTTGAAAATATAGTATACATTTAAAATAATTTTTGTCCGAATTATGGTATATATTTACAATTGTAACTTATACTGAATAAATATACAGGGTGCCACTAAAGTCCGGTACCACTGCCGAATGGCTGAATATAGTCATAAAAGTGGTGTCTAGGTAGGTCGCCGCTTTTTCAGATGGCCCAGACTTTCCTTTTACTAGCGATAGGCAGAGCTTTGTCATCGATAATGAAATGGCCGTTCTTTATCGATTGCGAAGGTTTTGATGTTTTGGATTCGTATATGAACTTTGTCAGAAGGAAAATTAACTTTGCAGACACGAAGTAGAAACTGTTAAAAAAATTTGCTTACTACTATAGAAAATCATAATCATTCGATGATAAGAGTATGTTATGAAGTATGTTATGTATGATGCGAGTTATGAAAGTAAATGTAAAGATAATGTATGTATGTATGTGAAGTAAATAAAATCCTATGTGAAGTAAATAAAATCCTCTAGAATGCAAATGCTTTATTTGGTTATCTAGTTGAAAGTTTGGCCATTTTGTTCTATTTGTTCTTAAGTACTTATCAACATAAATTTTTATTAACTTTATTGCCTAAGATCTAGTTGATGTTTCGAGATCCGGTCCAAGTTAAAAAAAAATTATAGACGTTCATATTCATTAATTTTGTTGCATAACCTGTAATAGAGTTCTGTTTGATTTTTATTTGGTTTCATTGTCAGCTATTGCATGCTTTTTTTTTTTTAATAGCTGATGCTTTACAAAACCTTCCATACTATATTAAACATTAAACAGGGTATACTGTGTTAGATTTGAAATTTTTTATTGTTTCTTCAGAAACTCAACAATTGCCTCAATGACTACTGTATTTTTCGTCTTGTCTTATTGTATAATTGCAATCTGTTGATTTGAAATATAATAATTTAACAGTCAGTGTGTAAAGAAAATTCATTCTTTAGTTTTATCAGGGACAATGTTTTTCAAAATAATCTTATAATTAAACACAACCAATTCAAAAAAAATATTCTATTTTAAGTTAATAGTTCACCATAAAATTACATGCGTTGAAATATCAGGAAGTTATAATAATGAAGATATTGACAGTTTCGGAAAACAGGAAAGTTTTCTGAAGTGTATTTATTTCTTTAGTGATGTATAAAACAATGCTACTTAGCTTGTATAATATTACATCACTGTCTATTTTGACTGGCACCAGTAGACTAGCAGATAAGATAGCTGAACACTGGATGTTTGATCCAGGTACAAATACTGGTGAATGGGATAGCTGCATGGGAATTTTCCTGTTTCTCCTCATGTATTATGTGAATACAAGTCAATTTCTCATAGAAATACCTTCTCAAAGGCATCCCTTTACCTAAGGTACATAGCTTTTACTGTACGTTACCTTGCTTTGTGTAACTTAGCATAGCCATCAACACCTTAATAATTTTAATACAAAATGACAAAAAAATTTTTTTTTGCTACCATATTACCACAACAAATTTCGCAGTATGCACCAAACTGTGTCAACCATGTGTATGTGCATATAATAATTCTTCTGTTTTTAATAAGCAGCATCACCATTTTTGTATGTTTTTTTTCTTTTTTTGTGTGTATTTGTCCAAGTTACAATGATTTTTTATAAGTCATTTTTATTTTAATAACAAATCATACTTTTTTAAATGTGAAATTAATTTTAAAATATGCACTTGTGGAATTTGTCTGCAATGGATGAAATAGTAGTATGAAAAAAATTCTGAAAAAATAAAGCTCTATCAAATTATAAAGTTACAGAAGAATGGAATTTGCTATGTTAGTTGAATTTAAATTACCAAGAATCTTTTTCCCTTCGTTGTTGCTATACCACCAAAAGAAAACCAATTATGAACAGCATCCTGACAACAAAAACTTGCTTGTAACAAGATTTATCGATTGATTGGTACAGACTTTAATGGCATATTTGTTACCAAATGATCTAAAGCAAACCAGTATGAAGGGTAGTTTGACAGGTTAACTTGTTTTCAAATTAGCAACTCTGTAAAAGGGATCATCTAGCTGTACTGACACTGCATGTTATTTCTCATATCTAGTTATTTGGTTGTAACAGGCAATTAAGATAAAAACACTTTTAACACTGCTTAATTTTTATGTATGGTAGCCCAGTTACATGACTACAACATTTTTCCACTACTTTTTTTACACTGTAAACTTGGTTTACAAAGTTATTTACCAAGATTTTGGGATGTTGTATAGAAATATCATATGGAACAACTACAGTCAAATGTATTGTTTGAGAAGAGAGTATATCCTCTTACTGAATCTTTTCCTGCACTTATTGTTTGATTTAATATTTCCAGTATAGTGGAATTACCATCATGAAAACATAGCATCCTGTAGCTCTTTCTATATAATTCCATTCAGATAGTCACACTTTTATTTTTGTAAGTTAATGCAGAAGACAATACATATTTACATCTATTTCTGATACTTCCAATTTTAAGGAATAATCATGGGAGTCTATACTGTTACATAGAAGATGCTAAAAAAATACTTAACAGGGAGTTTAACATTCATGGAACAAAGGAGCTAAGGTTTCTTGCACTTTTAACAATATGTTAAAACTCATACAAGCATTTATTTCTTATTATTGATGTAAATCAATGACCAATTCCTAAAGTATTGAAAGATAAAAGTCAAGGAAAAAATTCTCAGTTCATAGTGCCCAAAGTATTTTGTTAATAATGATAAAATTCAATTAAAAAGATTATTCATGTTATTATGTAGAATTGATGCTAAAATTCTATATTAGAAACAAGTATCGATTGTGTTAGAATTAAAGAATAAACAGTCGGACGGAAATTTATTAAATGCATAAAACATAACAAAAGCCAGCACTGTATTTATTCATCCATTTCAAAAATTGTGGCTTTTCTATCCAAACGTTTTCAAATATGTGAAATCAGAAAAAACTCTAAAATTGTAATTTTTTTCCAGAGAAGCATTTCCATCGAAAAATAAATGTTAAAAAAGAATTGAAATACAAAATTTGTGGATTTTATGCAGAAAGTGAAAAGAAAATCATTATTTCATTATAATTTTAATCATAAAAACAGATCTGCTTAATATTATTTTTTGTAACAATAACAATAGAATAAAAATATTTCTTTAAGTATGTCCAGTGATATTAAAAATAGTTTTAAATTTTGATTTTGACTTGCAGATGCCCCAGAGGAGCTGCATGAGATCTAAAATTTCTCTGAAACATAGTTTGAAAACCTTCAAACTACTTGCAAACTTCAAATTATGTGAAAAAAAGAAATGTAGATGTAAACAGCAGTGATTAAAAAGTTTTAATCACCAAAATATTTTCATTCCATCAGATTATTTATTTTGAAGAAGACACTGTAGAGACATTAGGATTTTTTTTTTGGAAGTTGAGAGACATGAAAAACGAGCAATGCCCTCCCCGCGACTCGAACCATGGACCTCTCAAATCTGTGCCGAGTGTGCTGATCATGTAGACATGCTACGAAGGCAAGAGAAATACCTTATAACACAATCCGATAATAAGATCACAAATAGAAGATAAATGATTTCTTCTGGAAAATTAAAAAAAAAATATTCATATTGCATTATATACAAACCTATACCATAATTGGACCATATATAAAATTCTTGGATTAACTAATGGGAAAAAAAAGTAATAAATGTAAATATTTCAATAAATGAATGGATAAAAAATGGCCTTAAACAACCAATAGAGAAATTAATGCCAACAAAAACATTATTATTGAAACAAATGTAAATAAACACAAATTGCCTAGTGTATTTAATTTGAATATCTGTTTTGGAACGAAAGGTGTAAACAGCCTTAATGTGCTTAATAACTCAGATTTGTAATGCATATATTTTTATTTCCAATGGTAAACAAAAATATATACATATGTAAACATTATCAAGTACACATACACAAAAATATATCACACACTTAATAACAAACAGAGAATAAAGAAGCCTATTTAGTGCCTTCTAGTAACAGCCACAGAGATCCTATACAAAGAGAGCTATGCATTTCGCAGGTGGTGGAGGTTGTATCTTGGGCCTTACAAAGGATGATCACAGAATTTTCAAATAGAAAGGTTTCGCTGAATAATGACCGTGTAAAAGATAAGTTATTATGATGGAATTAGCCTTTGGGTATCGGAAATAGACATGTAGTTGAAGAATGAAAGCTTGCTTTAAATTACAGAGATTTCTAATATATTAATTTATTATATATTTTAAAAAATATTTTAATAATATAATACTTTTCTAATATATTTATTTTATTATCCAAAATTATTTTCGAATTAACAGAAAGGTACGGCATAAGTTTCAGTGATCAATTGTCAGAAAGGCTTTTTCTAGATGGCTTAATAATAATACAAGGAAATAAGCTTATTTTACACATGCCTTATGGCATAAGAAAAGGAACTTCTGAAGTACATTAAGAACTAAAATGAATGTACATATACCATAGAAATGATTTTTAACTATGTCACTGTGCCCAGATGCGGGCTCGTTTTTAGTCCGAAAAATAAATTAAATATGAAGAGTGGCCCTTATCAATTCCGCAAGATTTTCCACATACAACCTTACCACAATTCCGCATAAAACGTAAACAAAGTATCGAGACTTCGTAATCGATTACAAAGTGCAAAGCTATCAGCTATTCGTCATCGATGGGGAAAGGAAAGTCTGAGCCATCTGAAAAAGCGGCGACATGGTAAAGTGGCTATGCGCTACTGGATGAAATTGCTTACAGCGGCATCTGGTGTAAAAAGGCGGAGTTACCCTCCCTATCTCGAAAACGATACGAGATAAGAAGAAAAAGTTACAAAGTTGTAGAGCAACGTCGATTTAATGCCAAAAAAAGACACATTTTCTCCTTTTGTTCAAGTTTCGTGACGTCACAGTTTCGGAAACCGCAAAGAAGCAAATGTGCGTTTTCAGCGTTCTGGTTTCAGCATTCATATTCACAAGATGCCCATTCGTACTAAATCGACGATGCTCTACAACTTTGTAATTAAATTTTTTTCCTTCCTATTTCGTATTGTTTTCAAGATAGAAAGGCTAACTCCGCCGTTTTCCATCAGATGGGGGCCGTAAGCTATCTCATCCAGTAACGCATAGCCACTTTACTATACCTAGACACCGATTTTATAAATATAGCTGCAGCCGTTCGGCAGTTAAACGGATGGTACCGGACTTTAGTGGGTACCCTGTATATATGGAATTCAATTCGTGTGGGGCTTAGCCTTTTTTAGTCTTTTATGAATACACTAAAGTAGCTGGTAGCTGTTACTCACTACAAAGTTTGGCCTTATTTATATAAAGAATCTTACCCGAATTTCCTCCTTCACTCAACATAGTTAATTCCATAGAGATCTGCAGTGTTAAAAAATATTATTAAGTGTCTGCCATCAAAAACGTTTTCAAAACATTCGATAATAAAGCTATCATCACGAAAATATCTAGCAGAATAAAAGAAGTAGAAACCCACTTCTAACTAGGTTTACTGATAAAAAAAGAAACTGTTCCAAAGTGATTGTGTTAATATGCAATTAACCATAAAAATTTGTATTAAAAATTAAATAAATAGTTAGTTATTTGCGTATTAACCACTGCTAAGAGCATCGGTTATTTAGCAATGCGGTGTAGAATCAATAGCCTCTCTACCAACACAGGGTCGATATTACACGTCGGATTCTATCCTATGTCACTGTCGATCCTAAGCTGTCGATTCCGTGCATGTATTCTAGATATATTAATACACTGCTTGACATTGACATGCAACACCAAGAAGGAGTGATCAGAAAGTGATGAAATTTGGAAAAAAGACAGAGACAGCAAGCAGCAATATGTGATCTTTATTTCAAAATGATAGTCAGAATACAGAGCGAGAACGGCGTCGGTTCAGTAGGATAGGTGACAGGTGACGGAGGACGGGGACGCCTGGTGTTTAACAGAGGTAAACAGGCATATGTCCCGCCTGTTTACCTCCCCTATTTACCGAGAGTTTAATGAGATCTTAAAAGAATTATTACATTGCCATACAGGGGCAGATGAGAGATACATTGACTATTTATGTTGTATTACAGATTTTAGGTTTGCGAGGTATACATTACATAACATACTGGTTACACATAAAAACACATTAACATAACACATACATGACACATAAACACTATTAATAAAGGAGGTAAGTGCACTTAGCAGAAGGAAGATACACATAACTAGCACATTAAGCACACATTTGTGTATAGTTTAGTACATATGCTGAGGATCAATTTTGAATATGCATTGGATATACAATTTTGAATATGCATAATGCCAAATACACTTAATGTAGATATGTTACTCATAATACTGAATACACTGCTAATACTGCTTACGACTACTATATACAGAATAAACTTGGGATTACTATATACAGGATACATAATGCCAATGTAGATATGTTACTCATGATACTGAATACATTGATATAATACTACTTACACCCGCTGCAGATACCTGACGCATATTACATTGCTATGCATTTAAATATACATGTTGCAGATACAGATCATTTACGATATGCTCGAGATTGCTATATACACGCTTTAGAGTACTATATACAGAGTACATGCAGAATGCCATATACAGAATAAACTTTGGATTACTATATACAGAATACATAATGCTAAGTACACTTAATGTTGATATGTTACTCATAATACTGAATACATTGTAAATACTGCTTACGCACGCTGCAGATACCTGGCTAATATCACATTGCTATGAATTTAACTATACATGTTGCAGATACAGTACATTTTCGATATGCTCGAGATTGCTATGTACACGCTTGAGACTACTATATAAAAAATACATGCAGAATACCATATACAGAATAGACTTAAGATTTCTATATAAAGGAAACATAATGCTAAGTACTCTTATTATAAATATGTTACTTATAATACTGGATACATTAGAGAGACTGCTTACACACGCTGCAGATACTTGACTGATATTACATTGCTATGCATTTAATATACATGTTGCAGATACAGTTCATTTACGATATGCTCGAAATTGCTATATAGTACACACTTGAGACTACTATTTACAGAATACATACAGAATACCACATATAGAATAAACTTGGGATTACTATATACAGAATACATAATGCTAAGTACACATAATATAGATAATTGAAATACTGCTTACTCACGCTGCAGATGCATGACTCATATTATTTTTAAATATACATGTTGCAGATACAGTTCATTTACGATACGCTTAAGATTACTATATACATGCTTGAGACACTAAGTGCCCGTACTGCTGGTACACTTACGCGGACAGCGATGCACGAAGAAACACGTCTAGGCATAGAGTCAATAAGATTGCGAATGATGTCCTGAGGGATGGCTCTCCATTCCTTTTCAACCATTTGCCACAGTTCGTCTTCTGAACGAGACGGGGGCAGAGTCTGAAAAATCACATCCCACACATGTTCGATTGGTGACAGGTCAGGAGAGTACGGTGGCCAGAAAAGCATCTGTAGACCTTGCATAGCATGTTGGCAGATGCGAGCAATGTGTGATCGGGCGTTATCCTGCTGAAAAATTGCATTAGGCAGCCCCTGAAGGAAGGAGATTGCCACCGGCCGCAGTACATTATCCAAGTATCGTTGGGCCGTCATAGTGCCCTGAATACGAACTAGAGGTGACCTGGAATAGTAAGCAATAGCGCCACAAACCATTATGCCATGTTGTCGCGCGTTGGGGCGTTCGACAGTTACTGCCGGATTAGATCTGTCTCCACGTCGACGCCACACACGTATGCGGCGACTGTCACTGGATAAAGAGAAGCGCGACTCATCTGAGAACAAGACGTTTCGCCATTCTGTCATCCACATCTCTCCAGTCCGGCACCATTCTAAACGTTGGCGTCTATACTGTGGGGTCAATGGCAGTCTTCTTAATGGACGCCGTGAGTGCAGGCCATGTTCAACCAATCGACGGGAAATGGTTCTGGTCGACACGGGAACATACAGGATATCCTGCACATGCTGCAGAATCGCGATACAAGTGACTTGCAGGACCGCCACAGCAGCACTGGCCAATGAATTAGAAACCAAAGGCCAGTATTTTATTGGACTATCTTTTGCACGGATAACTGCTCTGATTTGTTTGGGCTCGAGTTTACACGCTTCTGGAGTGTAATTTACATTCAGAGAATAAATGACATGTATTGGCTATGCAGCTTTTTAAACCTTGTAAATTAGATGGAAGAGAAGAGTGCTGTCAGATATGTCTTTCAACTATATCCGACATGTGGTTATGTGACTAATGTTCAGCGAACCACTTTTGAACACTTCTGGCACGATGTATAGTTCTATTATCGTCCGTGAAGTATCCGTCGACATCAGGGGAAAATTGAAACATTGCAGGGTGCACTTGATCTGTCAACATATCTAGGCATCTCATGGCTGTTTGTTTACTCTAAGAACAACAGAGCACCACTTCCATGACAGCAGAACATGCTTCATATCATGGTACTCCCACCAAACCCTTGCACACTCGAGTAAGGCAAATGGCTCCATGGCTTCATCTCCACGTCTTTCATCAGTGCAAAATAAGGTTCATCCGACCGCATTACCCGTTTCTAATCCTCATATGTCCAGTATCTTCCTTCTCGACACCACTGCAAACGAATTCTTGCATGTCGGGCAGAAATGAGTGGTTTTTATCACAGGCACCCGACTATCTCACACATCCTATCCTCTGCAATTCTATGCGCATGGTTCAAGCTAAAATCTTTTGGGAAGCGCCTTGGTTGACGATCTGTGTCAGTTGGAGCACAGTAGAGTCCCTGTTCTGCCGTACAGTTCGTCGGAGACGACGTCGATCACTCTCTTGAAAAACTGTGATCGAACCGCAGTTACGTCTTCTAGAGAAGGATTGTAGGTTATGATTCCAACTTTTGAAAATCTTTGATTTGGCTTTCGAGAATCCAGTGAGATTTTCTGTCTTCGAAATTGAGGCCTCCGGCTAAACGGGAAACAACAATAAGCCCTTTTTCAAATGATGAAAGATCTATCGTTTTTTCCATTTTACTTCATTCATCGTGAAAGGCCCTCTTACACCTTACTTATACTAGCATTCTAACCATGTGTAACCAACGTCATTAAACAAAATGCATACTTCATCCCTAGCACGCATTCAAATGAAAAACCTAGAGGTTTCTAATTCATTGGCCAGTATGTGTATTATTAGTTATAAGCATTGCCTATGGTATGCCGTTACCGAATGTATGCAATAGCTATTTCTTTACTGGGAAATGTCAAGAGAATTTAATCATAACTTTTACGTAAAAATATTTTTGAAATGTCCTCTCTCAGCCTTGGAACCTATTAAAAGATCAACTAACTCGAAAGAAGAAAAAATAATGTATGACAGCTTACGGCATAAATTATTTATTTATTTATTTAGCCCAAAGGAGCGTTAGCTCAGAAAGGATATTAATTTCGTTTTGGCATTTCAAGTTAGTTCAATATTAAACGGAGTTTCACTTTTCAAATTGTTGCTATCAAATATTATAGTCCTGCATTATATTTAAAGAAATTAAGTAAAGAAGAATTTGCATGAATATATGTATGTAAAATTGTGAAAAAACAACGGCACCAAGAGACATCACATTTTGAATAACTCCACCCGAATTTAGGCATCTGGAAGCCTAAATTTGGAATCTGTAGTTTGTTTTATTATCTATTTCATATTTTGCAAAATTTTAACGAATTTATGATTAACAAAATCTACGTTTTCAAAGCGTCCATTAACATTAACATCACGTGCATCTTCAAAGTACGGATGTTTTATGCGCGAGGTTTCTTTTTTGTGATGCTGCTGTTGAATTGAATTTTATGGTTCAAGTGCGAAGAACATGATATTTAATAAATAAAGGTAACACACAAACGTTAAAAAAACGCCCCTTTGGTTTTATGAAAATCTGAAACCTTTTAAATATTTTTATTATTTTTTTAAATATAAAGATTTTTTAAGTATTTTCTTGTTCATGTAACATTATTTGTGTATTCTCTTTTGTACACTGTAATTAGAATTTGATATTTATGGTTTTATAAGCATGAGCCCTTCTTTAAACTTTCATATCTCACTACTGACTGTAGGCCGCCATCAGTTTTACGTGTTATCGATTCTACGCTCTATCACTGCTACATAGTTTCGATCCCATGCATCTGGCAACTCTATGGAGGTGACAAATTTGCATTACATCTTATTCATTACTACAATATCATCACACTTTTTTAACGTGTTTATTCAATTTCAGTAACTACAGTCGGGTATATGGCTTCTTCCACTTTTCGCAGTATCAAGACAAGTCATTGTCGATCCTATGCTAACTTGTGCAAAAGTTCTGGTACATTTTTGAAAGTTGGTTGTTAGACGTCAAGCCACAAGAGAAGTTCGGCACTTTTATGAAGTTCAGTTTAGTTTGTACCATAAAGAATAAAAAATGAAAAATTTATTAAGCTGGGGATGCCCATATGAAGATCTAAGTGAATAGCCGGCGACGATCCTTTCTTGAGTTGGTTTTTGATTACCAAGCCACAAAAGGTTATGAAATTTAACTTTAAGACAAGCTAAAAGATGGGTTTAGTACGTTTACCATTAGTTTATTTTTGAATTTATTTGTTTATTTAATTTTTATTTATTTATTATTATTTTGTAATGCCACTAGATCTTTTTCTTTTAATGAGTTTATTGCTTTCTGCTACTTTAATACTGCAATTATGATTAATGTTTCAGGTGTTATTAAACCATTGATATTAGGATACAAGGCGGACTTAACGGCCACCTGTACTTCAGGAAACAATACAACAATACGAAAACATACATTGTCTCACAAAAATGATCTGCCAATATAATGTTTTTAATTTTTATAGCTCTGTCTTTGTACTAAATAAATTTGAAAAAAATTAAATAGTAAATTTTAAAAATAACGGTTTAGGCTGAAAGGAAAAATAAAGATACCCCATTTCAATCGGAGATTTTCATAATTTCTAATTAAAATCGTCTGAAATACATAAAAAAAGAAATTTTAAGGCATTAGTTTGGATAAAGAAACCAGGTAAAAATCTAAAAATAATTTGTATTTATAATTCGAATTTTCGTTTCAGAAAATATTCGTTATTTTAATGCTTTCTTCCAATGGTTCTGCCACGAAAGGAAACATCGTTAGAAACCCGCAGATTAGTTATTGATTTGCATCCAAAGAATCGAAAACTTATTAGAAAAATTGCCTATTTACCTAATTTAAGTAATTCTACAGGTTTTGATATCATTAAGCGTTATAAGAAAGAATCGCATTTAAAACAAAACAAGACTTGGGAGAGCATTTAAGTTATCTGATGAAATGAAACGCTTTATTCTAAGGAATATTAAAAGTAATCCCAGACTGTTGCTCCTAAACTTGTAGCGGAATTTCGTATATTATATTTCATAGGTGTAAATGCAGAAACTGTAAGATGCGATTTGCAGGATATCATGGGTGAATATTTTATACCAGTAACCAAAAACTGAAAACTTTAACTCGCTTTCGCAAAATCGATGAAGCAGAAGGCACCCGACTAATGGGAGAAAGTGTTGTTTACTGATAAAAAAAAAATTAACATCTTTTCGACCCAGGTGGATGAGTGCTGGTGTGGAGAAAACCCAAAGGCGAAATTCGGAAGCAGAACTTAGTACCAACTGTTAAACCCAGTGGAGGAGGAGTTATGGTATGGAGATCTATGGCTCATTCCGGTGTTGGTAATATAGAGTTTATAGATGGTATTATGGATCAGTACCTTGACATTCTGAAGCGACATTTGGCATTGTCAACTCAAAAACTCAATACACAAAATAATTTAAATTCTACCAGAACAATGAATGAAGCATGTTGAGCACAATGTTAGATTTTGGCTGTTATATAAGTATCTAGAAGTAATTAAGGCACCACCACCAATCGCCAGATCTTAATCCTATTGAACATATTTGGCAGAAACTAGAACTGAAAATTCGAAAACAGAGCATATCTTCGCGGCAGCAACTGAAAATAGTGATGCAAGAGACGTGGCATAAAATAAGTAAAGAAATCACAAAAACTTGTCGAAAAGAATAAATAAAGAGTCAATGTCGAAAAGAATAAATAAAGAGATCAAGTGTAAAGGTAATCCCACAAGATATTAATAAGCAAAAACAGTGCAACGTTTTGTCATTTTTGGCTGTTATTAAAAGCGCCCGATTACTTTTGTGAGAATATTTTTCCTCAATAAACAAACGATGTTTATTTTTGTATTTAAATTTTATCTTTTCAACAGTGTACTTACTATAAAAAATTTTGAATTTATATAGTGTCTCACAAAAGTGTTCGCACACTTTAAGGATTTGCAGAAAAAGAGCTGTAACCCGGAGTAAAATTCGAATATAAAGTCCAATATTTTGTTCATATCATCTCCAGGTGATTTTAAATAAAACCAAACTTTTAAATTTTTAATACTGACTTATTTCTTTTTTCTAAAATTGAAAATGTAAATAGGCATAGCTAAAACACGCCACAACAGAGATCGTACACCGAAACATTTTCGTAAAATTTCATAAACAAAATTACTTACTACCACTTTTTTTATTTTTGCATTTTGGTGACATTTAAAAATTGTTTGGCTTTCCTTTTTGTTTGCTCACTTCGTTGTATTTTATTTAATGTTTAAAGATGGCTCGTAGTCGTAAGGAAAAAACAAACAGCATTCGAAAATTGATAATGTTTTATCGTAAGGTTGGAAATTTTATTCGGGATTCGTTAAATTATTAAATTTATCCCATTTTACGGTGCAGTATGTGATAAAATGCTTTAAAGGAGAAAATCGGATCCAAAATAAAGTAAGAAAAGGTTATCCAACAAAGAGGACTCGACGTGACTCAAAGTGATCAGAGATTATAATTAGAAAATCTGTGAAAAATCTGCGTTTGAGTGTTGTAACGATTTCTACAGAATTTACTGAATACTTTTCTACTTCAGTTTCACTTAAAACCGTTCGACGAGAACTCAGTTACATGGCTGGATTACATGGGCGCTCTGCTCAAAGAAACATTTTGGAAGTACAAAAACCAGAAAGCTTAGGCCTTTCTTCTCGAAATCAATGGTAATTAAGCCCGAAGCGTATTAGAATCATGTCTTATTTACAGATGAAAGGAAAATTAACATTTTTAATTCCGATGGGTGTATAATTGTATAGAGAAAAAAAAGAGAAGCTTGATCCCAAGACCTTGGTTGGTGCAGTAAAGCATGGAGGTGAAGGTGAGTTGTGTGAGGGTACATTTCAGCGTTAAAATTAAATAATTTAATATTTATTACTCTTTATTTAAATACCTTAAAAGATAATTTAAAATTATCCGCCCAAAATTTGGATACTGGAAACAACTTTCTTTTTTAATAGGATAACGATTCTAAGCTCACGCCCTTCAAAGTTAGTCTTTTGGGTGTCTATATTTGTCCACAAGTTCTGAAAACGCCATCTCAGTCACCAGATTTAAACCCAACAGAACACATAGGGAGAGAATTAGAGGTTAGAGTACGAAAAAAGCATTAAAACAAAAAACAGAATTAAAAACAGTAATGATGGAAGAATGGAATAAATACTGCAGTATAGTATACTACGAAACACTTACTGACAGAAATACTACAATATTTACTAATACTTGCAGATTTCTTCAAAGCGTATAATTTTGAGAGATAACTTTTCAGTTAATTTTTTATTATTGATTTTATAAAAAATGTTTTAATATGTTCATAAAATGATTAATATAGTTTTCATAAGAGAAATTTATAGACATAATTAAAAAAATTTTTCATTTTAAAATATTATTTTTGTTAATGAATAAAATAATATTTCACTGAGACTCCTAAGTGCTTGAACACTTTTGTGAGCCACTGTATAATCAAAATAAAAGCCTTTTTAATTTGCTTTAATTTAGTTTTTATGTTTGTAAGATTCCAAACCTAGAAGTTACTGCAATGTGTCTGGAATGTTGAGAACTTGGTAAGCAAATAATCGCTTTAGTTTTCGGTAGACAAAGAACAGATACTCAAGGAGCGTTAAATACCCTTTATTATTCCAAATAAAGTTAAACAGTTGACTCCTTCTTGCAGTTTACAATATAGCCTCTACTTGGGCTGGAACTCAGGGAACTAAGGAATAAGCTTAACTAAACTTAACTAAGGAGATATAGCCGAAGCTATCAATCTACAAGAGTTGGCCCCTTAACGCTAACTAACGGCGAAGCTCCCCGATCCAGACATAGACATGTCATGTGCCCCTTGGGCATACTTGTCATAAGCCGGACACGTTTCATTTAAATGCAATATCTCGGCACAATTTATAATGAATGAATGAATTAAAGCTATTAAGGGCTTACAGTACGGCCGATCGTAAAAATAGCTTTAGAGAGAGTATGGCCGAAAGGCTAACGCGCGCTGTATAGAATCTCTGTCTTTCTGACGAAGTCAGTAGAACTTCACAGTTAAATACTCATATGCATTTGACCGCGATTCTGAAAATACGTTCTGGCCGGAAGTTGTAAGATGAAATTCAGAAAGGACAGGAAAGTAACTTTAACTAAAAATTAGAGAAATTAAGATAAACTTTACATGTTCATTAAAAAATATAAGAACTGAAAATTTCCGACTATTTTTGTGAGTCACTGTATAACAAATATACAAAATTTAACAACAATGCAAAAGTGTATCTAAATTAATTTTTATAATACAAATTTAGATATTTACTTATTATTCCGTTGACCATGCAAGTTGCTTGCTTCGTAAAAATATTTCTACGGATTTTAATATTTTAGTAAACCAATTTTAACAGATGTTGTGTTAAGAATTCTATGAATACAAGCTTCCCGCAGGTAATTGCTCAAAGGTATAATTTTTTTTGGGCCGTATTCAGCTGACCATATCATGCCCATTAACGCACACTTTTCTTGAGAGGGGGGGGGCATAACTTTTGAAAATAAATCACTGAATGTGTTCTGTAGGAGGCAGATTCCAAATTTTAATAACGGTTTCCAAAATGCAAGAAAAAATACAGCAAGGACAGTTAATTCATATCCTTGTTCAGAAAACAAGATGGCTTATCGAGATTCGATCGGGCTATATCAAATGAAAGCGTAGATATTATGAGTGGATTATGACTTCGTACTTAATAAGCGCAGATGTTATAATTGTACTATAACATTCAAAATAGCCATAAACGGCGCTAAACTGCGTCGCTTGAAGACTGTTTCATGGTCGATGAGAAAGTGCGTAAGTACCAAATTTGGGACCTGCCTCCTAAAGAAAAGCAAGCAGTGGATTGACGGGATTTTACGTAAGTTCCCCAATTACTTTTCAAATTTAATCATATTTTTCAAAATGCAAGAAAAATACAGCAATAACACCTGATTTATATCTTTGTTAGTAAAAATCGAAACGTGACTTACCATACGCTTATTCATGCTTGGCGCCAAATCGCGCTTCTTGACAAGTTTCACGTTCAATGGGATAATACGGGTATTAGAACTACAAAAGAAATTTAATAACAAATATTTATACATAAAACAAATATTTATTTCTGTTTTGCATTCTAGAGTTTTCATCGCATAAAAAATTTGAATTGACTTCGCATCTGGATGTAAGCTTAGTAATTCAATTTATCTGTTCGTCACAGTTTAATCTGAAACATTTTCGTATATTTGTAGAAGGAGAGTCAATTAAATCACGATATCAACGTCTAGGCTAGCATAATAACGTTTACTTCTGTGCGAAAACTCTAAATGTATTTTATTTAAATAATTTTCTTACTTAATAACTGGTATGTCTTTATTTAACGACAACTCTAATAAAAGGGAAATAAATGTATTTCTAGAGAAATTAGAAGAAGTTGTTCATTATCAGTCATTCTTAACTGCAAACATGAATACGGAATGCAATTTTGTGTAATTCAAGCAGTTATACGGTAGTTAAATTATTTATTATGCGGTTTCATAAACGTGAACGTCAACAAGTTCCTTAAATTACTTATTTGTCAAAGACACACACAAATAAGTTCGTGAAAGTATTTATCTCTCTAAACTCACAATGCAGCTACAATGATTAAATTTCTCAACATTTTTACGAATTCAAACTTTCTTCGAATTCAATAACGGAAGAAGATGTAAAGTTTAATTAGTTTGTAACATGAATCGGAAATTAAATTTAAAGTAACAGTTGCTGTATTATTCTAAGTTCGATTCTAATTTCTTTCACAGTAAGGTATGGAATTATAATTTTAATTGGTTATGAAAGGAACTTAAAATACAATTCAAACAGAGATTGTAATGAAATTTTGATCATATTTCTTAAAGAGTATTATGAAATTTTAATTAAAAAGAACAAATTCAATATTAATATGAAGTTCAGTATTTTTGACACTCTTAATATCAAGCTTTAAATATGGCTGCATCAGACCTATGGAATTAACAATTGTCATTTAAATCTCAAAAGTATATTCTCATGCGAAATATAATTCAGGAAATATTCTAAAAACGTAAGTAAGTAAACACGCGCATGGACGAAGCCTTATGCAATAAAGATAATGAGTTACTAGCTTTAATTAATGCAGCTACGTAAATAAACTTCTTATTAGAAACCATTTGTTTAAATAATTTATAATATCTAGTTTTACCTCATTTAAGGGAATGATCACATACGACAACATTGGCGCAAAATTGTAACCATCTTTAAAAGCGATGTCAATTGCGTTTCATTGAAGTGAAGTTTGAAGTACCATTTAATCAGCATCTTACTTCAGGCTACTTAACTACAGCGTTTATTATTTTACTGAATAAACATTATTATTATTTGATGCATTAACAAGGAAGTGTTTGGACGCGAGTAGTATTAGTAAAGGATAAAGTAGAGGTGATGGAGGCGTTTCAGTTCCATAAACTCCTTACATAGTCATGACTTGCAAGTATATGCAAAATGACGTATTGTTAGAATATATCTTTTATAAAATAGAATAGTATACTTTTTGTTGCAAATTAAGACAGATAGATATGTAAACTACTATTTTGTTAAATTTTGCTTCAGCAAATTTATTATTAAATTACAATTGCTTGCTTATAAATAATAATTGAAATTTCCATGTGTGAATCCGATGGCATTTTGGAACTTAAAAACATATAATTTTTAAAACTCATCTAGAACTTAGAGACCTCCTATATGGCAAATTGTTAAATTTTGAAATAATTTAAGCTAATTTCACTACGTACGTATTTGATGTTGAAAGAGGATTATATTCTATTTGTTTGACCCTAAGAGGCTGATTTTATTCCAATTGTTTTAAAATTAGTTAAAATGAGATACTATTAAATAAAAGTGAGTTAAAGTTTCTTCAATCATTAATAAATCAAATCAATTTCATCTAATATCTGTTATATGACTTCTAGATAATCCTAATTAATAATATTTTTCTTAATTTTGTATAATAAACCAAATATCTAAATAGATAATAAATAGCTGAAGATATATTCATAATTATTAAAATCTGCTAAGTTTGCATTTATTGCTTTCGGTTTGTGAATCTAAACAATGAAAGTTTGCTCGAAAAAGAAATATTTCCCATTTTTTAAAGTTATCAATATCTGCTTATATTCATGATGAGTAAGTTAAATTAGTCTCATTGTGTTTAAAATTATTTTATCTGTTAGAATGACACTTTTATTTAAAAAAAAGTTCTTTTACATGCTAAAGAATTAACAGTATTGCTTCAGCAGCAGAGCCACGGTAATTTTCAGCGTAAATTTCAAATCATTTGCAGGAATTAAAGACAAAAATAGATAAATGGGATTACTTCTGGAGATAAAGCATTCAGTTGTAAGCGATGGTTCGAGCAAAATTTCCATAGAAGTTATAATGAATCAAAATTAGAGCAAAATCCTTTTCAATGAAATTCATCCACGAATTTAAGCGCATGCACTCCTGACATCCACTTTGTTGTCTTAATCTAAAAGCTCCAAACAATTTATCTCCCTTAATGCTCATGAATTGTTTTCTAAATTACTGTGCTGCCTCCCTTAAGAGAAAGGTAGACGTGGATAAATGTGAGCTGAATTTATCTTTGTCTCAACTTCACATCCACTACCATTGTATAATGAATATTTATTAACGTGCATTTTCATATTAAAACGTCGCACTGTTCGAAGTGATAGAGAGCACAAAATGAATTATTGCATACAAGAACTGTAGCTAAACTTTATGCAATATTCCACTTATCATATTTCTGAATAGGTATGAATATCGGTACTTCTGAAATAATAAAATGGGCACGATTCAAATACAAGTTTGAGAAAATATTATTCATAAATTGCAATAGGATTTTATTACATTGCTGAAAGTTTAGAGCTAAAAGGTTGTTTTAATACTGTTCGCGCCTTATGTAAATTTTGATTTTGTTCCCTGCAAGAGGGCGCCTGCGAGCGCCGAACTACTTGTATATCTATTGTACGAACTTGTTCTTCACACAGTCTAATAAACGCAGTAACGAACGTTTGTGTCTACTTTCCATCCGCTAACATGGTCCGTCGTGAGCCAGCGCATTTCTTTGGATGATGTGTCAAGACAATTTTTAACGTTCTGGTATAGAAGGACATTTCGTGCAGGGAAAACGGATTTATATTTTGTCTGGATTGTGAAATCAGCGGCAGGAACATGGAGTTGATTTTAAAGCAAAAGCGAATCATTAACGGTAAGTTGACTCGTTTAATTTCACAAGTAAATGGTTTACAAAATCAAGAAAATTCTTTTTCTGCCATTGAAGTGTACGAAAATGATGTTGGTGCATTAAGTGTTGAAGTGAACTGTTTAAACGATAACATTCTTGGTACTTGTTCTGACGCAGAGTTTAGTAAATATGAAATAGAAATGAATGAACTATTTTCCAAATTAGATGTATTAAAAATTACTTTAAAGGAAGAATCAAGAAAACTTAGAAATTCAGGCAAAGATATAATAAATCCTAATGCAAACGGCTTGAAACTTCCTCGCGTGGAATTGCCAGTGTTTACTTCTAATTGTGTTGATTGGATATCATTCAGGAATTTATTTCTTGCCAGTGTTGGAAATAATAGTACATTAAGTGACAGTCAAAAATTGCAATATCTTAAGCTTTCTGTGAAAGGTGAAGCTGCTGTTTTACTACAATCAGTTCAAATTTCAAACGCGAATTATGAAAAGGCATGGAAAGCGCTTACTGAACGTTATGAAAACGAAATAGAAATAATAAACGCAGCATTAAATAAATTAACTTCACAACCTGTTCTAAAACATGAATCAGCTTCAGGTTTGCGGAGATTAATTGATACAACACAACAGTGTATTGATACATTAAAAATCCTTAAACAGCCGGTAGAGCATTGGGATAACTATGATTATTTTTCTATTAAAAGGAAAACTTGATCATGAAACACTAAAAGAGTGGACGATAGAGCATTCGAACAAGAAAATTTCTGCTTTCGCTGAATTCAAGCGTTTTATTTTAAACAGAGCGAATGCTATTGCCTCTTTGGCGAAGTGCCAGAGGGAGAAGGCAGTTTTGCCTTCTGAAATTAAAACTCGCGGTTCAGGTAGCAGATACGCTTTTTCGTCCCAACTTGTGGCTAATGTGTGCGTTCATTGTAAGAATAATTCTCATTCTCAGTTATTTAAATGTGATAGTTTTTTAGAACTCCCTATCAAAGAAAAATGGGATATTATTAAAAGGAATAAGTTGTGTGCTAATTGTTTGAAAGATAGTAAAACGCATCCCATTTTTAAATGTCGTGCAGGAATGTGTAAATATTGTTCAAAGCCACATAATACAGTGTTATGTTCGAAAACTTCAAATGATGAAAAATGTCATATACCCATGGAACACAGAACTTCTGCTATTAGTAGCAATAACGCCACGGTGCCTGTTGCGCAAGCAGTTTTATTGCCTACTGCGGTTGTTTATGTTAAAGATATTAATGGCGATTTACAAAAATGCAGGATGCTAATTGATTCAGGTAGCCAGGGCTCATTTATTCGAGAGCACTGTGTAAATTTACTGCAGCTAAAGCGCACTAGTGCAAACGTAAGTGTAAATGGCCTGAGCTCGCAAAAAATTGGAAAGGTTTCAGGTTCAGTTCAATTACAAGTAACATCTCCATTTTATAAAAACGCAAGCATTTCAGTTAATGCATTAATTATACCCAAGATCACGTGTGACCTTCCTCAATATCAAGTTGATAGATCTGTTTTGACATCTTTCAAACATTTGTGGTTGGCAGATACAAATTGTTTCCAGCCTGGCCCAATAGATATTCTTTTGGGCGCAGATGTATTTGGCGAGATAATGCTTCATGGACGTTTAACTGTTCCGGGTCATTCGTTAACAGCCTTGGAATCAATATTCGGCTGGGTCATTATCGGAAAGACTAAAAGTGTATCGCAGACAATTGTATCGAATCATGCCAGTTGTACCAATGTTCAGCTCCAGCTTGAAAAATTTTGGAAATTGGAAGAAATTTCGGAGATAAAGCATTACACAGAAGAGGAAATTGAATGTGAAAATCATTTCAAACGGAATTTTTCTCGTGATTCAACAGGTAGATTTGTTGTTAAGTTTCCATTTCGTAGATCGGGAAATGAACTTGGGTCATCAAGGGATGTTGCTGTACATCGTTTACAAAGCATTGAACGTCAATTTATTAAGAATAAATCTCTTTCCAGTCAATATCACAAATTTATGGAGGACTATCAACAACTTGGTCATATGGAATTGATTCCAGGAAATGAAATTGATGTTCCAGCTAATTCTAGTTTTTACCTTCCGCACCATTCAGTTCCAGATAAAAATGGTGATAAATTTCGAGTCGTATTTGATGGTTCTGCAAAATCTTCTAGCGGTATTTCTCTTAATGAGAAATTGATGGTTGGTCCACAGTTGCAGACTGATCTGACAACATTAATTATTCGTTTCAGAATTCACAGAATAGCTATAACTGCAGATATAGAGAAAATGTACAGACAAATTATACTAAAAGATGCAGACTTTCAGAGAATAGTCTGGCGAGATTTACTTTATAAACCAATTCAGGATTTTCGATTAACTAGGATTGCTTACGGTACTGCATCAGCTTCGTACCTTGCGGTAAGATGTTTACAGCAGTTAGCCATAGATGAAGCAACTAATTTTCCTTTGGCTTCCAAAACATGTCTTAGGGACTTCTACGTTGATGATTTGATGTCCGGAGCCAATTCAGTTACTGAAGCTATAGAATTACAAATGCAATTGAATCAGATGTTGTCACGTGCAGGATTTATTCTAAGAAAATGGGCTTCTAACAGCAAAGAAGTCTTGAATTCAATTAATCCAGATTTGTGCTTATCAAATGTTTCTTTGAACATAGACAATGATGATACTGTAAAAACGTTAGGTATCCTGTGGCATCCAGCTTCAGATATGTTTTTATTCAAAGTCAATTCATCATATCCTGAAGTCTTAACCAAACGAACATTACTTTCAATAATCGCAAAGACCTTTGACCCTCTTGGATGGTTGGCACCGATCACGGTTCGATATAAATTGATTATGCAAAGATTGTGGAAACATCAGTTTCAGTGGGATGAAAAGGTTCCTCCAGATATTGAATGTGAGTGGAAACAACTTACAGAAGATTTGTTATTCATTAAAAGTATCAAAATTTCACGATTCTTGTTGGTTGAATCAGATAACCAGTTTCAACTGCACGGGTTTTGTGACGCCTCAGAGAAGGCCTACGCCGCTGCAATTTATTATCGTTCTGTGTTAGATACTGGACAAATTAATGTTCAGTTAGTGATAACCAAAACAAGAGTTGCACCACTAAAAACCATATCACTTCCCCGATTGGAACTTTGTGGAGCATTACTGTTGACTAAATTAATGGATTTCACCTGTAGGGCTTTAAATACTCCTATATCGCAAGTTTATTTTCATACTGATTCCACTATTGTATTAGCCTGGATAAGATCTCATGCAAGCCGATGGAGGACCTTCGTCGCCAACAGAGTAGCAAAAATCCAGACTTTATCCTCTCCTGTCCAGTGGCATCATGTGAGTGGAAATGCTAATCCTGCTGATCTTGCAACCCGTGGTGTGTCATCATCTGCACTGGTTACTTCATTGTGGTTACGTGGTCCAGATTTATTGTATAATTTATTTCCTTTTCAGCAAGCATTATCTGCACCACTACTGGATGATTCTGTGCCAGAGCAAAGATGTGCTTTACAGTGTACAACTGCTGCCAGTCACTTGACAGACGCTCATGATTTATTTTATAAATATTCCTCTCTCACTAAACTTAAACGTGTTGTAGCATTATGACTGAGGTTTGTAAATAACTGTAAAAATTCAGAAGATCAGGTAAGTGGATTTCTAAAAACAAGTGAATTAACTAAAGCTATGCATGTGTTAATTAAATTAATGCAATATGTTGAATTTAAGAATGAAATTAACAGTCACTTGACAGACGCTTGACAGTCACTTGACAGACGCTCACTTGACAGTCACTTGACAGACGCTCATGATTTATTTTATAAATATTCCTCTCTCACTAAACTTAAATGTGTTGTAGCATTATGTCTGAGGTTTGTAAATAACTGTAAAAATTCAGAAGATCAGGTAAGTGGATTTCTAAAAACAAGTGAATTAACTAAAGCTATGCATGTGTTAATTAAATTAATGCAATATGTTGAATTTAAGAATGAAATTAACACTTTAGGCAGAAATCAATCATTATCTGGTACAAGCAAAATTTTATCTTTGAATCCATTTTTAGATAATTCAGGTATTCTCAGGGTGGGCGGTCGCTTGTGACATGCAAACCTTGCATATGGTTTTAGGCATCCAATTTTGCTTCCAAAGAAGCACATTTTAACTCATCTCATTGTTAGACATTACCATGAAAGACTTTTGCATGCAGGTCCACAACTTATGCAATCTTGCATTCAAGAACAATATTGGATCATAAATGGTAGAGCTGTTATCAGAGATTTAGTTAGGAAATGTATAAAGTGTTGCAAAATTAGAGCATCTGTCACTAATCAATTGATGAGCGATTTGCCGTCTAGTCGCGTTTCGCCTGCTCCTGCGTTTTTGCGCTGTGGAGTGGATTACGCAGGTCCTTTTCAAATTAAAGCAAATAAGGGTCGAGGCTCTAGGTCATTCAAGGCACATATAGCTCTATTTGTTTGTTTTACGACAAGAGCTATTCACCTAGAATTAGTGACTGATCTTTCAGCAGATGCTTTTATTGCAGCTCTTAAGAGGTTCATTTCCCGCAGAGGCAAAAGCAGTGATATATATAGCGATTGTGGTTCCAATTTTGTTGGAGCAAAACGCAAACTGATGGAATTTGAAAGGCTTGCAAGGTCTGCAACTTATAACCAAAATGTTAGTAGATATTTGGTTGATAATGACATTAAATGGCATCTAAACGTTCCAGGTGCGCCACATATGGGTGGACTCTGGGAAGCTGGCATAAAATCAACAAAATACCATTTAAAACGAGTAGTTGGTGAGGCGAGATTGACATATGAAGAATTTGAAACATTTCTCACACATATAGAAGCTTGTCTTAATTCGCGACCTTTAACAAGTTTGTCTAATGATCCAAATGACTTGTCAGCATTAACGCCTGGTCATTTTCTTATTGGTAGATCATTAACAAGCATTCCTGAACCAAATTACATTGAAGTTTCCCATCTCACTAGATGGCAACATATTCAAAAAATGGTTCAACAATTTTGGAAGCGTTGGCACAAAGAATATCTGTGTCGATTACAACAAAGACCAAAATGGCTTTTGCCAACTAAAAATCTTCAAGTTAATGATCTGTGTCTCATAAAGGAGGATAACTTACCTCCAACTAAATGGAAAATAGGTAGAATTACTCAGTTACATCCTGGTCTTGATAGTGTTGTTAGGGTTGTGACTATTAAGACTTCAGATGGCATGGTTAAAAGAAATATTACAAAATTGTGTCCATTACCAATTTGAGTTTTAATTCATGTATTATAAATTAAGTATTATATCATAATTTTAATATTGTATTGTGTTTTAAATTTACTGAATTTTAACCACTAAATATTGAAATAGTATTTCAAGGTGGGCGGCATGTTCGCGCCTTATGTAAATTTTGATTTTGTTCCCTGCAAGAGGGCGCCTGCGAGCGCCGAACTACTTGTATATCTATTGTACGAACTTGTTCTTCACACAGTCTAATAAACGCAGTAACGAACGTTTGTGTCTACTTTCCATCCGCTAACAAATACTATTATAATAAACATTGAAAGTTTATTTTTAATCAAGTTGATATGATGGAAATAAGATGGGGTCATGTACTGAAAATATTTCTGTGTTTCAAGACCAACGTAACTGCTTTAGCTGCCGCATGTCTTAGTTAACTTTCGTAAAATCTTTTACATAAAAATAGGTTAATTTCCTAATGCATTCAAACCTCCATTTTACCAACACTCTATTTTACAAATTCTTCTATTTCGAGAAGCTTTTGGAGAGGTGTACATTTCCTTATATTAAAAAATTCAAAATTATCATAAAAATATCGAAAGAAAAGTCTAACCCTTAAAAGAAAAAGTGCTGATTCTCGACGAAGTGGATGAAGGTGTAAAGAAGAAAGACATTGCCATTGCCCTAAAATTCGGTATTTCGCAAAATTATTATTGGCAATCCTGAAAAATCTGGACAAAAGTTTGCCAAACTTTGATTTTACCTACCGAAGTGTCAAGCGTAAGAACGCTTGCATTTATGAAGATATTGAGGGAGCAACGTTAAAATGGTTGCGTACAGTGACAGAATAAATGTACCCGCATCAAGCCCATCAATACTAGAAAAGCTACGGAGTTTACGAAAGTTTTAGGACAAAATGAATTTCTTGCGAACAACGGTTATAAATTTAAAAAAAGAGCAAAATCATGTTTAGCTAAAGTAAAGATGTTAATGGAAAAAGATTTTTCTTATGAAAAGATCGAAAACTAAAAGAAATCATGTAAATGCGTATACCAAAAGATCTTTAAGGCCGACGAAATCAATTTATTTTAATAGCGGTTACCGCAAAGAATATTGACATTCAGAAAAGAGAAATGTTTTGGAGGCAAGCAGAGCAAAGTCAGAATTATTATACTACTATGTGCACATATGAAAGGAAATAAAATGAAACATGTGTTTATAGGAAAGAAGGAAAATCGAAGATGTTTTAGAGGTATTAAATCAACTGAAGTAGATAATGACTTCAAAACGAGTTCTAGGAAGATCTCAGACATTTTTGAAAAATATTAGATAAATACATGCCTGTACAGAAACGAAAAATTGCTCTAGTGATGGACAGTTATATAGTGCTTATCCTCGAGGTATCAAAGACAAGTATAAAATGTTAATGTTTCTTTTCCTACAAATACCTCTATGAAACTCCAGCCTGTGGATGAAGGAGTGATAAAAAGTGTTAAGACGCAAAATAATTTCGAAGAAGGACCTAATAGAAACTGAAAGTAATCAGTCTTCATGTGTAATAAGTTTATGTGGCTGCGTATCTGAACTTGAAAAAGTATGGAATTATGAAGTCACTGAAAAATTTGTTTGTAATTGTTTAAAAAAGTTGACTTCATCACCAAGATTGATACTATTGATGCATAATAGAGATGTTAGTGACGACGATGGATAAGAGGAGGAGCTAAATAATACGTGGATACAGTTGAAAAATCAAGGAAAATTTAAAAAAATGAAAAATTACAAGGTTATTTATTTACAAATAACGATGTTGAGACCTCAGGCATTTCTATCAACGACAGCATAAAAATAGCAGCCAGAAAGCGATTAACGATGCTGAAGAAAGGAGTGTATAAATTCTTCAGCAGAAGATATGTTATAAATGCGTTTCATATTTTATGATACGGGTTTTCAGTTACAATAATTCAAAACACATAGTAACTGGTTTCACTCCTGCTCAGTCATTTTTTGGGCAAGAACTCAATACACCTTTAGACCTAAATAATGAACCAAATGCAGCAGACAATCCTTCACAATACTTGTTGCATCAAAAGAAACACATTAAAGCCACTAGAGAATTAGTGAAACAAAATGAAGAAAAGTATTTTCAAACTCAAGATAAAAATGTGAAAAGCTGAGAAAGTCCCAAATTTAACATTGGAGACGAAGTATTTTTAAAGGCTTTACAACCACCTCATGCTTTACAGCCAAAATACACTGGTCCTTTCAAAATAGTAAAAATATTTCGAAATTAAAACTATTTAATTCAAAATATCACTGACAACAAAACTCAAAAAATTCATTGTAGTAAATTGTTTAAAAGAGTTCCTCTGAGGTCAAATTTAACTAATTAATACCATTGTTTTCATCGAGCCTGTTTTTCTTGTTCACTAAATAAAAAAATTATGTGTACACCACATGACTTCCTTGTACGGAATATTAAATTATGCGCATTTTTTCTTGCATTTAATTTAAACTTATTAGATTGAATTAAACCTACTTCGCCGAGAGCGCGTAAAGCACAATAGAATAAATGCATTCTTTAAAATTCACTTTTTTACCATAGCGACATTCTGGCGCTAGGTTTACTTAACAGTATTATATTTCGTTCATATTATAACTCAGAATGCACAAAATTTATATCATTTAAAGAATTATCTAATAGTTGCCACATGTTCTATTCAAATACTATAATAAAGCTAGAACTATGTGTAAAAGAAATTAAGCAAACAAAACAAAAAAGAAACAGTTTTTACAAAACGATTGAGTATTTCTCATTCAATTAATTCAGTTTTCACTTCGCGACAAGGCAAAAATACATAAAAACTCAAAATATCTGTATTAAAAATTACGAAGTAAATGTTAAACGCTTATTTCCTCGAAAAAATTCCAGAAAGGATTAAGCATGATTTAATTCGCAATAATAAATGTAGGCGTTATCTTTGTTGTTGCGAAGCTGAGTTTCTCTAGATTGGCAACAAATCCGCTATCCTGCTGTTTCAAATGTAAACAAGAGCAATGGTCGCCATCAAAAACATTATTAGGCTTAGCGCAACTTAAACAATTTTAAAATTGTTGATAATTCTAAAAACATTGCATACAGATTTACTAAAGGCATAAAAACCTTAACCGGACGAGAAGAACAACATAATTCAATCATTTTTAAAGCAAAAAAATTACAATTTACAAACATATAAGAGTAAAGAGACTGAGATCATTGAGCCGGGTAACAGAGTAGATATATATATAAATATATATCTACATTTTATAGATATATATATAAATATAATATGCTGCCTGAAACCTTTCGAGATTACAATACTTCCTTTCTACTTCGTACAAGGAAATAAAAATGATGCTATTAAAAGTGTTGATAAAATGATATGATTTGAAAATTGTTAATATAGATATATAGTAATCAAGAGTTGTTAGCAACAGTGAAAGATTGTAGGAAATATGAGATGCATTCAGTTACAAATGTAATGTGTCTACAGATTGTAATGAAATTTAGGCTACTGTATGTGAAACATGTATGTATTAGTTCTTAGTTTTAAGTTTTACCTTGACTCACATGTGTAGCAGCTTATCCCCCATTTTTTTTTATATTTATGCCAGACAATGAGATTTTGGCTAATTGAATATTTGATCATAATTTGGATTATGCCAGGCAGATATATTCGATTAAGTTAATATGTACTCATTTCAAATGTATACCAAATCTTAAAATTCTGATTTATGTGATTTCAAATATACCAAGTTTCATCTACAAATTGGTGTTGTGCTTCATCAAGGTTTATGATATTTTGAACTGTGCTATGTTCCTTTTTCTTCGGCCGGAGGGAATGTGCAGGCAAGCCTCCACATTATTCAGCGTCAGGTGTGCTAACCGCAACCGCTCAAGGACAACACGAAAGAGATTGCAACAATCGGTTTCTCGCTTCTTCTGCTGCTGGCGTTCGAGGGAGTAGGACGGGCTTCAGTATGTCTTCTCAGTGGCAGATGCGATGCGCCATTTTCCGGCTTCTCTTTGCTGTTCCTTCGATGCTGTCTGCTATACATGAAAATCCTTTTTAGTGAGATTTTTACATGAAGATTCAAGAAAATAATTACTCCTGTTACCTGTACATCGTTGCAGAAAAAAAATTTTGTTCAGCTTCTTCCTCCTTTCGAGAACTCTTCGCACGCACGTGCTTGTGAGATCTGAAATTTCCTGATTTAAAGAAGAAGAAGCAGAAATACCATGATTAATCAAGTACGCTTAATGACTGACATCAAAATTTGATTGTTCCTTTTACACCAAGACTTTGTTTCGAGATGATGGAGAAAGATTGACTTTATTCTGAGTGCAACGTTAATTCTGGTGAGGTGATGCGCATCACTCGTGCTTGATGTTGAAATTTATTCGTCTGTCTGGTTGATAATATTATTTATATTAATGCTTATTTCAACATCAAAGATGAAGAATAAAATATAATTGATTTGGTAACATACAGTTGTCATACTTTGGGGTAAGTACTTTGATTTCGTATTTCCTTCTAGATCACACATTTTGATCTGCACGTTAGTAAGTATTTATGGGTTATTGCTACACAACGCGGTTTACTAAGCAATTCATTTGATTTACATTTGTTGATCATTTAATTCAAAAAAGGCCATGTGACTATTTTTGGTGCTCAAGTAATTCTAATTCACTACACTTAATTCTATTTCATTTTTACATTTAGCACCGCAACACACCATCTATTATAACACTAGTTTGAAGAAAGTGTGCCAGAAGACGTATTTGTGTATTAAAAAGATGTGACTTATTATGGCATAAAATGCTGTCAATCAAAATAACTAAAGTAACTGCTTATTTTTGGAAAGGAATTTATTTAATTTTCATGCATAACGTTGATGAAACGTATGTAATTTTGCATTTATATTTCATTTTACTACTATTTTACATTTAAAATTAAAAACAAACTCTCATCTTAAGCCATATTTTATCATAAGCTCCATTTTGCAGATTGCTTCATTTAGACAAGTTTTTCTCAGGATGCTGCTACTTCATTAAATAGAGGCTGAACTAATATATTTGTTTTTATACAAAAACTTAAATTCAGTGATTTTGAATTATGCGGATAATTTTGTTCGGTACAGACATATTTTATTACACATTTTCCCAAACGAAATAATTCGGCACTGATTCAGAAATTCAGATTTTTCTGTTTTATTATCTGTAATCTAAAAAAACACTGAATTCAAATTTATTAGTTTATGTCAAAGAACATTAGGGCCATCTGGCTAAGAGGAAAGATAGCTTCATAAAGAATTTCTCAGGAAATATCTGCCATATTAACGTTACACATGAGGAAAACTCTATTTGAATCGGAAGAAATTAAGTTTTTGGTTAAGTCTGAGACTCCATTAAGATGGCGGTGATCGAATACTGAGCTATTTAAAGCGTATGGTAAATTGAATGAATTTACGCAGAAGAAACGTGGATAAAATATATAATTTATCTATATACGGATAAAATATGATATAAAATACGTTATTTTATAGACATTTAACAATGCATTTAAATTTTTAAATACATATACATTGTAATAAAATTAGAATGTGAATGGAATTCGAATCATTCAGAACTTCAGGTCTTCAAAATTCCAAATATCGGCATCGCTTTTTTTTCTTTCAGTTCAACCTACTGTTGATTTATTTATGACTTATCTCGGTTGATCTTTACAATATGGTAACTGGTAGTTTGGCGACATTTTGGAGGCGATAAAGGGACTTTGGTAATAATGTGAGCAGTACTCAGTTCCGATTACGCATTATTTTGTGTGAGGGAAATGAGAGATCATGGGATATGTCATGTGATATTAATGGACGAATTACGGTTCTTTAATCGGAAAAGGGGGGAAATCGGGAAAAAATCTGGAAATTTTGTATTTGGTTTATTCTGTGTTGTGTGAAACAGTGTTCGTGAATTTTTGGATCCCATGGCCGTAACTAAAGAAAAGTTTATCGGACACGTAATCAAGATTCTGAAGAAGATGAGGTAAGTTAGTATTTTTAATAATTTGAGGATATTATTTTTATGCATTGTTCTAAATGTAAGATGGAAGTAAAGGAATTTGGTATTATTGGGAAAATTGTTATTAGCAATGATTTAGTTTAAAGTAATTATGATTGTAAGGTAATTTTTATTAATTTAATGTATGTGCTCATTTATATTTTAAGTAGTGTTTTTGAATTTAATTATATTTTAATTAAATGATAGTTATTTTGTGAATTTTATGTTTGTAGGAATTTGGTATACGTTTAAGTTGAAGTAAACGTGCATGGAAATAATTTAAATATTTGATACTAAGTATTTGTAATGCTTGCGGTATGAATTCGTTGGTGACGTGTATAATGTAATAGATGATTTAGAGGTAAAAGTTTTTGGATATTTTATTTATTTTATATGTGGAAATGTTCATATTTGGAAAGGGTAAATACTTTTTCGCGATCAGGTAATTTCATATATGTTCTTTTTACCGGGTTTAAAGATTGAGAAAATTGTCATGTATTTTCGTGAAATTTTTCTAATTTATGAGAAAAAAGCAGTGTACATGGATATAGTGAAGAGTGTGCGCAATGCCATTTTTGTGCAATTCTGGGATGTTTTTTTAAGTAAAAATAAGTCGCCGTATACATGGTTTATGTGTATGTGTTATTTTGAAAAACGCGTAAGGAGTATGGTATTGTGCACTTTTTCCCTATTTTGCAGTGAATATTTGTCATGATTAAGCAGTTTTGTTAGATAAAATTTCTAGCATAAGTGTAATTCGGCTAGTAGATTGTTGGAAGAAGTGTTCAGTAGATAAAAAGAAAAGAAACATGTCTTTACTTCGTGAAGACAAAATGGCGGCGGGAAAAAAAAATAGAGGGTTGCTGTAGGAGAGTTGGTCGCCAAATTTTCGCCAAAAAAACGCCAAGTTACCATAATGTAAAGATCAACCCTTATCTCTTCTTTAGCTTCGATAACATGGAAGGAAAATGCAGCGGAGCTTATATTTTTAAGAAGCTGTTAAGTTAATTTTAATGAGATATGTATAGATAGATCTAAAATGTTTGAAAAATATGTACCCTATGAACATCATCGTATCTTATGAACTTATCCACAATATTAACGAGTGTTGATAAGTTACATACTGTATATAGCTCTTTAATTACTCTAATCGTTGTTCACTGTACATTATGTTTCAGAAAGAAAGGATAAATTTAAAATAATCCCACCAGTTCCCGAGAGGTTAGAAACTGCTGAATATTGGTAGTTCGTCTTGGGTTCAAGCTCAGGCGAACGGGTTGGCTGTGTGGCTGATTTTGTGGTTGTCCTCATGTGGCGTCAATATAAACCAGTTCATCATAGAAAGTCCTTCATAAAGGCATCTGTCCTCTTAATCAGACAGTCCTAGTTTGCTTTGCCATATTTAAATAACTAACCAGGAAATTTAAGACATTGTGGAATACACTATAACAGCATTTTAGTTTTGTTATAGAACACAAGGAATCCTTCATCAAAAGCTTGTATCCAAGTTTTACTGCTGAAAATAATATGTTTTAAGAAGAACTTGCTTGAAAAAAAGCATCACCTGGGTATTTGAACACACTGCTTGTTTTGGGAAAAATTCAACATTTATGAAGGAATTAGAGAAGCAACGCTTTTGCAGGCACAAATGACGTTTAGCTTAACAGTATCCACATGTTATAGGAATAGGTTTAATAATTATGAAGTTATGAAATAAAAGAAGAATGTAAGCCACCCAATACTTGAAAAAAGTTTTTAAAAGTGTTTAGTAAGAGCTAGTTGCTAAATGACGATTGTTAAGTACTAAATCTCACACTAGAAGTGTTACTCATTAGTTCAAGTGGATAACCTACCACAGCATAGTTTATCTTCGACGCATTCACTGCCTTCCTTAAACATCTCACAGGACTCAAAGTTTTGGTTATTGATAAAATATTACCCGCAAATGCTTTTTTGAAGATTTTCAAACGATTTTAAAGGAGAAACGTCTTTGCGAAATATTTAATACATGTTTTTTCTCAACTACATCTCCGTTCTTAGAACATTTTCGTTAATTTCAAACGAATTTATTTGTAAATGATAATATAAAATGAAATATGGATTCCTGTTCCATGTCTATGAAAGCTGTAACTCCTGAAAAATCTTGGAAGAGATTCTTGGCGCTGCGTATTTTAAATGAATCATACTGATACATTTTGATGACAGTAAATTTCCTTGACAATTGTTATTTGCTGTAGACAGAATGGCATTTCTGGTTTAATTAATAAAAATAGTGCATGAAATACGATTTATTTCTTTGTTTAACAATAAACAAAATGTTAATATATAAATATTTAATAATGCTATTATCATGCGCCCTGCAATAGTGTTACTGTATCTTAATTATAAAGAGTTTTCAAAAATAATACATATGATATCTTCGATAAGTTCATTAAATTGTGTATTTTTTAACTGAATACAGAAAAACATTTGAAGATTATCTGCCTAAGAGGAGGGATAACTTCGTGGACGGTTTTATAAGAGAAAACGTCTAGCATTTATATTACAGATGGTGGAAAAGACGAAAAGACTCTTATAGCCAGCCTGTTTTCAAAGATTTGAATTCGAGTTCAGTAATGTAATTGATTCGTTTATTGGAGGAATGTAAGTTATTAAAATTATTATTTTTAAGAATGAAGCTCGAATGTATTACAGCGTGTTCTTAGAGAGACTTCATCTAATCTAAAACAATGCAAGCATCTTCTGAAATTTTTCAAAGTTATTATTCTCTGTAAGATAGCTTGGGTATATTATAAAACATCTTCAGATAGGTCACGAGGGTTTGTGACTGAAAAACTGATCACTTCTATTTGGATTAAGGAGCATACCAAATAAGACAAAATGTGAGATATTTTAAAGTTAACATTAAAGTTCATATAAAATTAAAATTTTCATCTCGAATATTTCAAATGTTAATAAATTTCCATTAGGTATTTTCTTTTCGATGTGGGCATTTTAATTGCTGCATAAATTCTCTTGACCTACCTCATGAAAATTTCCCTCTCTCTTCACATGAGAATGGTTTTTACTTCCTTTGAAATTGGCTTCAACAACTGGAAGTAAATTCTCTTGATGTGAATAAAATTTTAGCCTTCTTTTTCTGTAGTCATGTTTTTGATAATGACCTAAAAAGTTTCGGGAAATCTTTCTTAGGTTACAGCTGGGACATTATTCGATGTAGATACAAAAGAAATTTTCTGGTAGTTCACATAGTGGACAGCATCACTCAATAATGACTGGTAACTAAGTTTTATCAAAAGAAAAGGTCTTGATTTTGACAATGTTGTCTGGTAAATTGAATTAAACATTTTTCAATTGATTGGTTCAATAAACGGAATCATTTTCAGTCCCTTGAAAATGACATTATCATTTTAGTTTATGGTATACCATACTTATATTTTTTTAATGTTTCTTAGGCCTTTATCCCTTTCAGAGGCTCATTCTTTGAGTACGAGTGTGGCAATCCCGAGGTATGCTAGTCCATCAGGGACCACCATCTTGGTGAGATGGTTGTCGCGATGTCTCACCTCTTATGTCTTTCTCATTTTCCTATTTCTCTGTTCTTCTCTACTATTTCAGCTTTATTTTCTCCATTGTGGATTATATTTTTAGAGTTTGAGGCTCGCCTCGAGATGCTATTAGCTCTTGTATCTAGCTTCTAGTGGCGAAAAAACTACCTACGTATTTACCATACGTAGAAACTCGTGTTGTTGGAGAGGAAGTTCCTGGTAGTTGAGGGGCGAGATACTGTATTTAACACACTTCTTTGGCCTCTGCTTATAATTAAACGTGAAATTAATTATAAGAAGAGGCCAAAGATAATTAAACGTGAGAACTGAGATCTTATAATTAAACGTGAGGAACTGGATTGTTCTTCCTGGTATCAGTCAGCTAATCTCTCGACCTTAGTGTTGGCGGCTTGGGGATAAACCGACTGTGGGACTTTAGTTTGAGGTCAGGTCGGGTTAGCCCTTATAGAGAAATCTGTATTGACTTGCTGGGCTCAGTGGTAGGTAGCGAGGCCGGAACCGAATTTTGTTTTTTTCAAACATAGATACTTCCGATATTTTATAATTAAACTACCAGAATCCAGTTACGCCCTTCCGTACACAGAGTTCTCTAGAATCTACTATAAACAATATACGTATCGATACAAATGCTAATAACCTGCTCACGTTTGCTTTTTGTCTCAAGTCCCCTTTATCAAGTGTAAAAGATAGCTTCATTCATAATTAATAAGTATATTCATTCTTGTATTGGTTAACCAAGATTTATATAAAGCGTACGTTCTGGAGACTTGCTTATTGTTACAACTTCGATCACCCAGCCTGCTCCTTTTCTTCAGTAAACCAAGCTCGAGCAAACCGATGTAACAGTGTTTGCACGTAAAAAACTGAACTTTTGTAAAGGCATAATTTCAGAAGTCGGTCTTTTGCCTGCTCTGAAGAAGAATTCGTTTTCGAGCTAACCGTTAAAATGTCTGCGCTGCCAAGCGGATCAAGATGTATAAGGCAGGTTATTTGAATAACACGAAACATGTGATCCTGACATTCAACTCGCTTGATCTGTCTAAGAATATTAATACTGTGTATCTCAGTTATCTCACAAGACCATATAACTCCAAATCAAATGCGATGTTTTGAATACCAAAGTTTTGGTAATTCTAAGATCTCCTCCCGTGGCAATCTAACGTGTGGACGGTGCTCGGTGGTCGGCTAAGATAGTGGTACCCGTACCGCTGCTCCGCTGCGCATAAACCGCAAGGGAAACATGCAGGTTTCTCACGTTCATGTCCAAAATGGAAATAATAAGTTCAGGCTATGAAAGTTACTTGAAATATATCTTACGCAGAAGCCAGAATGATAGTTGAAAGGCAGTCACTACGAACAGGCATGTCTTTCGCTAGTGCTGATAAATCAATTCGGTCCACTGGAGAGAGAGCCCAACCATCAGTACACAAATACCACCCTCTAAAACCCAGAAGGTTACAAGTGATGTCAAATATGACAAACCAGCTAATATACACTCTTAGACACACAAAAATGACGCACCAAGAAGGAGTTATCCGAATGGGACGAAAATCGGTAGAAGTGATGTACATGTACGGAAAAACAAATGATTACAGTTTGAGAAAAATTCGATGATTTATTGAAGTGATAGAGCTTCACAAAGTGAAAAAGTCAGTAACGCGTTTGCCCACCTCTGGCCCTTATGCAAGCAGTTATTCGGCTTGGAATCGATTGATAGAGGTTGCGGATGTCCTCCTGAGGGATATCGTGCCAAATTCTGTCCAATTCGCGCGTTAGATCGTCACCATCCCGAGCTCGTTGGGGGGCTCTACCCAAAATGCTTCAAACGTGCTCAATAGGAGAGAGATCTGGCCACCTTGCTGGCCAAGATAATGCTCGGCAAGCACTAAGGCAAGCAGTAGAAACATGTGCAGTGTGGGTGCAGGCATTATTGTGCTAAAATGTAAGCCCAGGGTGGTGTGACATGAAGGGAAACACAACGGGCCTTAGAATTTCATCAAACGTACCGCTCTGCTGTAAGGTTGCGACGGATAAAAACCAAAGGGGTCACTATGAAATGAAATGGCACCCCAGACCATCACTAAAATCAGGTTGGTATCACACCGCTGTCCGGGACGTCTCCAGACTCGCCTTCGGTGGTCGTCGGGGTTCAGTTCAAAGCGGGACTCATCACGAAATACTATTCTACTCCAGTCAGTGACATTCCAGTGAGAATGAGCCCGACACCACTTCAAACGGGCTTGACGTTATACAGAGGTCAATGGTAGTCGGCGCAAGGGGCTCTGTGAACACAGCCCTCTTTCTGTGAGCCGCCTATGAATGGTCCTTGAGGTCACTGAAGCACTAGTTGCACGTACAATCGATGATAATGATGCATCTGGGGCTGTGAGTGCCGCTCTGACGATTACTCGGTCTTCACGTTCTGTCGTTTTTCTAGGCCTACCACTTCCTTTTTGACGCAGTGTGCGGCCATGGTTCACCCATTCCTGCCAACATCGTCTAGTGGCATCGCTCCTGCTCAAATGTCGAGCTATTCGCCGATAAGACCAACCGGCTTCTTTGAACCCACTACATGACCTCTCTCAAATTCTGACATCTGCGCATATCGTTCTCGCACCTGTCTGCGAAGCATAGTTACTGTCTACCAGAGTACACGGAATGAAATTAGTAAATAATTTGTCACCTGGAATCGTAATTTCTCCTCTTAAATATATCCTAACAGTTGCGCAGATCAGATGCGCTGTAGCAACAACCGTTTATTCATTTGCAGCCAAAATGTAAAATTTTGCATTTTCCGTCGAAACATGTATGCATATCAGTTTTGTCCAATTTGCTTTATATCTTCTGGGTGCGGCGTTTCTTTTTTTGTCCAAGAGTGCAATATGGAAGAAAACACAGTAATCCAAAACAGATAACAACTACCAAATTCAGAAGTAAATAGTTCATTGGATGGTATGATTCTGGAATCTGTTGTTTCAGATAACCAGGGAGTAGAGGAAGGGTCAGAATTTCCTCACAATCTACTTATACGCAAAACCAAAAACCGCCACAAGAAGAACAAACATCACTAATAATGGCCACTCTCATATCATGGAACTGTCATGGTTTTTAGAAAAATCTTATTAACATCAAACACACAATCAATGTCTATCATCATGTGTGCTCGGCAGTAACAGGAAAGGTTGTTGCAATCAGAACAACAGGTTAAGCTTTCGGAGGTAGTGTTTGAACAGCAAAGATAATGCTGAAACTAATCACGTCAGTGAAGATGTAGGAATTCTAGCCTCACTTGACTATCCCTCTAGCTCAATTTCATGAAGCACGAGCCTCCAAACTATAGCCATTAGAGTAAATATTAAGGAATTCGTTTTCGATTTGTTCTGTTTACTTGTCTCTAAGTCACCACATCGATCAAAGAGATTTAAATGCTTTGATAGAGCAGTTGCCTGAGCCCTTTTTCATAACAGCAGACTTGAACGACCTCAGCCCGATCTTTGGAAGTAAGAACGTAAATCGTCGGGGCAGGCAGATAGAGCAAATGATTGAACATCATTGCCTCTGTCTCCTCAAAAATGGACAAGACACCTACTTCACGAACTCAAAAGAACCTTTTATGCTAAAGACTTTGCATCTGTTCACGTCTCTGTTACATTTTGTTCATTTAGTGTAGGAAATGACCCTTCTACTAGCCATCATTTCCCCATCTTTGTAACTGTAGCCCTAGAAGGAGTAAATTACAAGTTACTATCCCTTCGTATGGTAGAAAGGGAATTTTTTGCGGAGCTCACAGAAAAAATGGTTAAAGATGTACCTATCGACGATGCAGTCAAACTGGCTACAGATATTGTCAGGCAGCTATAATTTCTCTACCTATGACAGCAAGAAAACTGCAAAAATACACAAAACCATCGTGGGACCGTGAGTCCCAGGAAACTCCGAGACAATAGGGAAAAGCCTGGTAAACTTTCCCTGGGTACCCAGCTTCATTAAATTTTATAGCCTTAAAGAATCAAAGCAAATGCAAGGAAAGTAAGACGTAAGGGCGAGAGAGATTCATATATATCCTATGTGTCTGGAATCTTGATTAGGATTTTTGATTTTGTTTTGTTTGCATTCTGATGCTTTGTGGCCTGTTCTATTATAACACTAATTATGACACTTGAAAGTTTTTCGTCTTCTTAGACTTCCTCGCTCTGCCGTGATATTTAGTAACTAACGCATCCTACACTTGGCTGTTTTCTTGCGCTTTAAATTGGCAACTTTTAGATGCTTCCAGTAATTTAATTTTTAGCGTGTTTAAGTCTGGCAGTTTATCGCGAGATTCTAAAACTTTCAAAATCTTCGGTTAGGCTACATAATAGCAAAATTGTTAGAATTCTTTGGAAATCTCAGATGCTACTTTTGCTAGTTTGTCTACAGTTTCGAAGAAAAAAGTTAAATAATCCTGCATTTATTCGTTCGCGTTCATCTTTTTCGAGATAAATTGCTTCATGAGGCTAACTTTAGTAACAGGGCCTTAGGCTGATGAATTTCGTGTAATTTCATCCGTGCGTCGTACGAAGTTTGACATTTTTTTAATGTGTACTATTTCAGATGATTTCACGCTCAGAGCAATAATTGCCAAAGCTTTTTATCTTTTGAAACCCACTTGTCAATTTCTGCTTGGCTAGTTTCCGACGTTTCTGGCTTGACTAACTGCCCACTCGCAACATCCCAAAGTTCCGACTGGATTAAAACCATTTTCACTTGAAAATGCCATATTTCAAAAATGCTGTTATCCATTTTGTCAATTTTAATATTCGGGTTCATAATTTTCGTCCGATACTAATAGTTTCCGAAAAACCAAGGAAAAAAGAAAGAGTAATTTTTGCTTACCTTGTTTTCCACCAAAAAACATAGATGCTCAACTTACTGCTTAGACATTTTCTCCGTTGGACATTTTGCAAATCCTGGTTGATTTAATAGAGAGAGACATTGACACCTGGGCGCCTGGCTACCTGAGCCCATAACCTGTTGTTTTGAATTTTTTTTGTTCTTTTGAAGGCTTTGAGAGTTAAACACAGTAGTAGGTATAAAACAGTGGTTCTCTACCAAAGAAGTACAATTGCACTAAGATGAAAACATTAGAGTTAATGGATGCTTTCCTCGGGATTAACAAAATAGATGAATATATCACATCAAACTATGACACCTTAGTAAAATCATACGATGGATAATAGTTGAATATACTTGGCTGGTACAACATGAGTTAAGTCTGAATAACATTTCATTTAGTCAGACAGGTGGTGTAGTAAAATTATGCGGAAAACTTGGGATAGATTCTTGTTACAATGTAGTCTTCCACAGTCCTGATATGGAATATAAGCATCACATTCCTGGAGACATTCCATTCCAGTCCTGGAGAGACGCTCGACACACACACGGCTATTTCGAGAGAATCACGGCTACTGGCCATGTCGACAAACACCCCGGATAGGCATATCAGGAAGGACATAGTTTTCAGCAGAACCGGGAGGATACACAGTCGTCACCACACACTCTTTCTCTCTCCGTCGGGAGGATTCTATTGCTGAATTATATAGTTCACATTTTCTGCTCAGTGCAGCCGCAAAGGGAGGAATGCAGATTTTCTAACAATAATAAAAGAACGCATTTGAAGTTTGCGAAGTTGCTTGACTGAAGGATTGTTATGAGCATAATTGCTAGAGTTTAGAACAACCTGAAAATTTCGCGACTGCTACGAAAGTGGTTGCGGTGACGCGTAATTACCTTGACTATGTTTGCTAACAGATTTCGTTAAATGAACTACAATTTCACAAATACTTTTAGCTTTAAATTAAACTGCTGTTGTTTATCCAAAAGAACACTGTTATGAATTCTGTATGTATGTAAATAATTTTAATGAAATTATATGTAAATTGAAGTATGTAGTATGAAAAGTTTCAGGATGCGAAGCTCCTCCTGAAAAATAAGGGTACATACATGGATAAGTCCTTTTAACATTGCTGTAAATGGTTATTTTGCCCAATTGAAGAGATAGCTCCAAGCTGGCAAACATTTTGGAGACTAATTTTTCCGCCCAATTTAGTGAGAAACCGCAAAAAGTTGCCAATCTTGGCCACCATTTGGGTCCGACTCTTGTGTAACCGGACTCTTGTGGTCTGACTCTTATGTCTATATGGCACTAAGTAACTTGTAACTGCATATGATTTCCATTAATTTCGAGAACTCAAAGTTACTGAAAATTTCTCTGGCCGACGGGGGAAAACGATATTAGGCCACAGAAAACTTCAGTTTTCAGTGATACTCCTCCTGGTCTTGACGTGGCTTTCTGATTGGGATCCCCATGTTTGCTCGACTCTCTATATTTAGTTGTGGGGAAGAGTCAAGGTTGCTAGCAGCGGAAACGTCTCTTCACAACGCTGGTAAGCGTTTTCTTTATGTTATCACGGGATGCCTCGCACGCTCAGGGAACTGAGCTAGAAGCTTTCCTTGTTGATAATGTTCACGGATGCAATAAACGAGGACAGGATTATCAAAGCTAAAGATATTTTAGCTAAAGTATTCAAAATCTTAGAATTTTCAACGGGAAACATAAACAATAGTAAAATCGGGCTTCTTCGCGAGATTGAACAAGGAGTGAAAGCAGGTATCTCTACCGAACACAAAAAACTTATCTTGAATGCGTATCTTTACTGTTAACTTCTTGGATGGTTACTCAAAGTTCAAACGCGGTCAATACGACACTAACTCTAAGTTCTAGCAAAAATTCACGCAATACGATGGCGGCTGTTATAGATGAGAATGGTTTTCAAAAGCCCAGACTCGCACGAAAAAAAAAAAGAACTCTTTCAAACTCTGAATTAACGTCATCGGCCTTAAAAAATAAATTTTAACCCGAAGACCAAATGAATCAGGAAGATAATAAACCGGACTCTGAATTTAAAAAGCCAAGAAAAACCGCTACTCACATTACACCCATTGTTCTGGCAGATTTCAAGGGCAACTGGGAAACGTTGAAAGAACAGAACAGAAAGGACGTTCTGCTTATAAGCTATTTATTGTTAAATCGGAAGAAAGTCAAAACTGAATATTCGTGTAAAAAGAACGCTCGACTTATCCCTCGTTCGCTCTATTTTATTATACGCAGTTCCTGCTTGGGCCACTGTAAATAAAACCTAAAGAATAAAAATAAATGTTTTGCAGAAAAAAATTCTGAGATCAATAGTGAATCCTATCCATGACCAAATGTTAATTACTGCTCGTAACCTTTTCGAAAAACGAAGAACTCGCCTTACTCTGCAATTAAAGAACTCAGCGAATATGATTCTTTAACGGAATATGTTGTAAAACGCCCAAGATCTATTCATCATAATGCACATGGTGGTAACGGTAAACATGAAAATATTTTACAAATGCTTAATTCAAACTTACATGCACAACTGCTTGCTTGACTTTGCCACTACTGATTCTTTCTTTTTCGGGTGTTGTGCGTAGCTCCTTAATTTTTATAATTACACTGAAAGGCCTTGGAGATCATTTTGATTTACTGGCGAAAACTCAAAGTAGTTCATCCCAGCAGCAAAGTGGTCATCCATGATCCATCAGTTTTCAGTTTAACTGAGAGTTTGAAAGACCACCGTGCAAGCTTTCGCAATTTGATGCGCTCTGCATTGCCTTGCATTCAACGTTCTTAGTAGTTTGAAATAGTAACTACTGATTGTGCTCTGACATACTGAGAAGAGTTGTACGAGTACTTTTGTGTGAAAACTGCAGAGCTGTGAAGTGGTTTTGAAAAATAAATTTCATGAAGCTATTGTCGGTTCTGTGAGCATTATCAGTTATGAATCCATGGACACGTAACAATATGAACAGCTAAATCCATGGCAGCTTGAAAATGTGTATGCTTATCTTTATTTGCTCGTGTGTGACCAATATATTTGTCTCATTTTCATTCGGAAACATATTAACTTTCACGGAAAGAAAGTTTCATTTTCGCTGTTAAGATATGAAAAAAGTTGCCATTTTTTAAAAATATTTATTGAATAAATAAGCTTCTTGCTTCGTGAAATAATAAATATATCTTAAAATTAGGTATAAGATTGTATAAAGTTTAAATAAGGGCAATCTTGCAATAGAAGAAGTACAGCACAAAGCAACTTGTGTTACAGGTTTAAATTGAACATACTGTTAAATACAGAATACAGAAATTTTCAGTTTAAAAATGAACCGCCCATATAAATTTACAGAATTCTATGCATAATTTTATTCGGAGCGTTCTCAGATTCTTATATTTTTCTGTTATGTGCAAGAGGTTGATAAACTGGTATATTCAATATCTGCATATTTCCCCTTTCTCTTACCGACCAGATTTATATTTTAATTCGCTTTTCTCTTCTGTTTAAGAACGAGTTTTTTTTACTTATATATGTTTCTTCCTCTCGATAAGACTGTCTTTCGTTGAACTTCCATTTCGATTTCTGAATCCCTTTTTGGCGTCTCATTTCCTTCACTGCCTTATCATTTCCAAGTGGAAAATATGTTATTTCGGAAAGAGGTGCTCAAGCGTTAGACGGTTGTATGACACATCTGGAAGATAATAGAACCTTCAAGTCGAGCGAATGCTGTTATAGATTTTTGGGCTTTTTATAAACAGATAGGGAAAAGAAATTTCCAACTAAGTTCAAATGGCATCAGCTTTAACAAAAGTATTCAGTTAAAAAAATATTCAGTTTTTAATTACTTTTTATCACACGTGTTATTAAGATTTATACAATAGTTTACAACGTAAATGATGTTTTTAATACCATGTAATATAAACGTGAATTATTAAATTTCTTATTTTACTAACACAGTAAATTATTTCACACAAAAATAAGAAATTTAATGGAAATAATACCATTCTCTTCTAACATCGCAAGATTTATTTTAGCTAAATTGCTAGCTTTGTGTTAATTCAATTACTTCTTCTGTCAGTCATCACAAGAATGCAAACCGGTTAATGAAGCTTCCACAATCAGAGACTTTCCGTACAAAAATATTGATGAACGGGTAATTGTAGTTTCTGTAATTTACTAAAATTTTGATACAAGACCGTTTTCCTTGATTAGTTGTCAATAAAGTTAGGATGATGACGTTTGATTACATATTTCAGCAAAATGTTACGCTAACTGGAATGTATGACCATAGAGCTTAAAAAAAATATTCATATTATGGGTTGATTTATTTAATTATGGGAAAGCACTTGAGGGTTATCTTCTTAAGGGTAAGGAGACCTTCGTGGAGGACTCCCTGAGGGAAACTTCGTGGAAACTCCCTGAGGGTATACTGAGTAGTATACACGTTACACATAAGTGTAATAGGGGGAAAACCACCTTGCAGCCACCCCGTTCGCTAGGATTCGAATCTCGATTAAACTACCAGTGTTCAGCGAGTGTATCGCTTGGCTTACTCATGTTGAGTAGTCACGACACCAATGTTCTGTTTCTATACTTTGCCGTAAAAATCATGGACACCAATGCTGTGTTACAACTTCCTCTGAGGGAGGAAACTAATGCAGAAACAGACAGGTGAAACCGTAACTAACTAAATATCAACTAAGAAACTAAACTCTTAAGAGCTTGCTAATTACCACACGTTTAGTGATCGTATAGGTAAAACGGTAATGCATTGCGTTGTGAAAATGCATCCGGGACCGCGCCGTGAGAGGATCGAATAAATAACATGTAAAATCAATATATATATATAAGAAAAAAACACATAAAAGATATAAAGAAAACATAAGTAATAGGTTTCCAGATTAAATACCAGTTTATTCAAATTCCTCACAATTAAAGTTAAATCTTATCCTAATCAGAGAGTCAAATTTCTTATTTTTGTTACAGTTTCAATTTACTTATTTTAGACACAGGTGAATTCTTCAATTTGTCATTTTCTTTTGTTACATTTAAATTCATGATTTGCAAATCTATCACATGACCCTTTTAATTTAACGGATACCCATTCTGTAATTTCTAAGAGGTTAAAGAAAACATATTATCTGCAATTTAACATCTGTTCTAAGGAAGATTACACAAACAAATTACACTATTACATACTAATTTATATGAGGACCTTAAAGTTTGTCTCGGTAAATTAAGAAGGGGAAAAAGGAAACAATTCAGTTTCTGTAGACTTAGTTTAAGATTCAATTTAAGGTAAAGTTCCATTTTCCAAAAGTTCTAAAGAAAATTGATAACAAAGCACTTACCTGTGGTTTTGACGACTTGAAACGCACCCGGAAAGGTCTCGGGCTGGCCTTGCATTCTGGGAGAAATCAGGGGATTATAAGTCCACCATAATTCCTGGAAAATTCCATTCCGTAAGGGGAACACAGGCGTCTAAGGAGTCTCACGCTTTTCGGTGTCACTGGACGCAATTCCGGATAACACCGACTACATTATTTTTCAGCAACGCAATCCGCTCGCTCAGCATCGCAGAAAACAAGCCCTAGAACCAGCACCCGAGCAGAATCTTCAAGCTGGCAGTCAGGATGTCGAGTATAAAATCTCACGTTGGCCGGGGTGGAACTTGGCCAATAATTTTTGGAATTTAATACTCGCTGGAGAGAAAAATACTTAATACTCGATGAATCATTTTTTTCTTTTTGACAGCAAGGCGACTGCCGGATAGTGTCTGCCGTGATCAGCCTGAATTACCTCTTATTCAACCCCAGAAACTTAACAAATTCTTCAGCTTCGAAAGTCCGGCAAAAAATGATTAAAACTCGAATTTTCTTCGTCTCCTTCACAAACGCGGGCTCCCACTATGGTTCCAATTATCGCCCACTTAATTTGGGCAAAATTTGCGTTTCAACCCCGAATGCGGAAATAAGGGCGAATGCGCGTGCGCGCCCCTCCTTAACCTAGCCAACAACCGGACCTTCCGATCGCCAACCTGAATGACTTACATCGAAGGTTAAGTGGCAACCTCTGACCCTTCTGTCACGTACTTCCTGTCCTAAGGTCAACTGCACAATGAAATTTCTTCTAGAACATTCTAAAGGACAAAGCGCGCGAAATCATGACTTAGCAAAATTGCCTCCTTTTCCCTGCTTCTTTTCACAATGAATCAAAGCTTGGACAAAAATTGCAAATAAAGGAAAGTAAATAATATTCTTTAAACTAAATAATATTCCCAGAAGCATCTGTTTTTTCCCCAAAATTAAAGCATTAAAATAAATAATTCAGAATCAAATAAAATTAAGATTTCCTTAAATCCGAAAATCATTCACCTAGTTTTTATAACGCGATCAGACAATTCTCTACACGACACTCATACTACGTATTCTGAGCATTTATTTGTGCAGATAATGATAAATACCTTAAACTCGCATCACAAGCATTTGTAATTTTTGTTCTTGTTTTACCCAAGTTCCTTACTGGCAGAATGCCGGCGACATTCTTCTGCCAGTAAGGAACTGAATCATTATCAATAATTTTTCCTGCCCTTCACAGAAATAATAATAATTTTTTTAAATCACGCGGCGATTAGTCACTTGTGTTCAAAGCACAAATTATCGTTTATTATCTTCAATTTTAAATTGTATATTCTTAACCATAGTCCAGTTTAAAGATGAATGCTAGAATATTTAAATTTTTTTTATATCATTCGTTGGTTCTGACTTTATTAAGATATTTTTGATCTTTTTGTATACCTAAATATTTTCTTTCCCGAAAAAAATTCAAATCTGCACAATCAGTTTAGCAGTCCTTGTATTTTGATCCTCTTTTGAATGTTTTGATGAGTTATTGGAATTTCAAATGTGGTCTAGCATTGTCTAGTTTGTAATTCCACTTTCCTACAAGACCGTTTATTCCAGTACCATCCTATTACAGTTACCTATTTTCACATCAATATTTTCTTAGCTAACTACTGACTGAGAAAAATATCAGAACATTTTCTTAATTTATGTTTCTTTGGGCAATCCTCCATTATTAACAAGCTTTCGTCGATGAGTTATTGGAGTTCTGTGGCATATACCGTTCAGAGTAATGCCAGACGAAACTGGCACGAAGATTTGGCGATTTAGATTTAAGAGTAACAGCCTTATCGTCAACGTAGCAAGCCAGGAGCATGTTGTAGTCGTCTCTAAAATTAGGGAAGTCGTTGACATGCGGAGTGTAAAACGTCAGGGCCAAGATAGAGCCTTACGGAACACCCGTATGCATGCTTTTAAAGGTGTAGATCACATTTCCATGTTTAACGTAGAAGGTGCGATCTTCCAAGAAAGATATGATCAACAGAACCAGGCTACGAGGCAGTCCCAACTTGATCAGCTTATATATGAGACCTGGACGCCAGATGCGGTCAAAAGCATTGGACACGTCCAGTATCAGGATTGCAATACACATATTTTTATGAAGAGCTGAGCCGATGAATTCAGCGAATGAGCTGCGTACATGTGGAAAGTCCATATCTAAATCCATGCTAATGATCAGCAGGGCATTGGACGTCATTCTTAATGCGATTGTAAATCAAACATTCCTTTAGATTCTTGCTGAGTGATGACAACAGGCTTATCGGTCTGTAATTACCAGGATTTTCATGTGAATTCCAGGCTTGGGAATCAGAAGGTCCAAATCGATATCAGCTGGAGACGACGGGCTAAACTGACTTAACAGATGCTCAGCAAAGGTTTCAGACTTTTCGTTCGTCAGAGCACACCTAACCACTAGCACTTGTAATTGGGTTGTTACCGGGACTGGTGCATTTCATGAACTTTTCAAATAGAGTTACTTTTCAGGTTAATTGTTTCAATTTTATCTTTCCACGTGCTGGTCCTACGAGTCTGAATATGGAGTCTGATGTGTCGATGAAGTCTATTTATCTCTGTTTTAATCGCAGGATTCCATGTGCGATTAAAATCTTTTCGTAAGTGGTTGCGGAAAATGACGATTTTCTTAATGTGCATAGGTAGCTGGTGTTAAAACTGATTTCGTTGTTTAGGGTAGAACGAACATCCCCTAAAGCTGGACAGCAGAGGTCTCTTTAAGTTCTTGGACGCAATGACAGCTGAGGGCTTCTCTTTAAGTTTCTTACAGTCCTTACATTCATGGCCTAAACCATACTTCACACAGCGAGGAGGGTGCCGATATTGGTTCTGCTCATGGGAGAAGGCTTGGCAACGAAACCACTGCGTGATTCCTCGCCGTCCCTTGTAAAATTCCATTTTAATGCGAAGACGCATTAGAGAATTTACATTGCAAACTTTGGAAGGATAATCAGAAATAGTTGCCTTTTAATGATTTCCAGGCCCTTACGACAAGTCATCTGCACAGCCTTGTCAATTTGAAACTCTCTGTAATAAGCGCTTCTATGTCTGTAACACTAGTGTCCACAGGAAGACCTCTGATGACAGCCTTAATATTCTTATCAGAGGCAAGCTAGTGTGTATGGAATTTAATAGCCTTGCTATCCAGCAAGGCTGTAACCTTTCGATGATAATCTATGCTGAAGACTTTCACTTGAAATTCGTGATTGGCTTTCATTTCGGCCTTGAAATCCTTAATCCCGGAATTCTCTAACAGTTCATAGAGGTTTTTCCGTGAATAGTATGAATCTTTGATAATCACGGTGGGTAGGTTTGCACTTTTGCTCGGATACCTAAAATCGCTGTCACCTGATGCTTCTTGTTCAGCCTCATTCGTTGAAAGGTTTTTCAGGGAGCAAGGCCTGAGTAGAGATGCCCTCTGAGGCCGGCAGATTATTATTTTTTCCTACAGACTACAAGCCCTAAGGAACTGTATGTAATTTATGCAGTTTCGTCTTTGCTTCCGCTCTTTATATTCTTCTTCTTAGCTGGGTTTTGAACAGAATCCTACAAATTCACCTCAACAGTTTAATGGACAGCATGCGTAACAAATTCAAAATACCGATGAATGCCCAAGAAGGACATATACTGAGTGATTCATCTCTATCCCCATTTCGAGCAGAACGAGCATTTTTCATAATGTTTCAAAACATCAGTAAGGAGCATCATTTTCTCTTTTGTTTATGTTAGTTTGTTAAAATATGTGCACATTTCATTTCTTTAAACTGTGTTCATTTTCAGTTATGACGAAAAATGTTCATTAGCAGTTACCAACTCAGTGTACAATTTTCATTAGCAATATTAGCTTTCATTCAAAATGTAAGTGCTTTTAATTAAAGATTACTTTTCTACAATTATAATACATAAATTAAAAACTAAATGCCCCAAAAGAATGAAATATGAGGAGCTCAGTGGGCAGCTGCATGGCATATCTGCTACTTTGACTCATTACAGCTTTCATTCATGTCATTTCGAAGTTAACACTTCCGGATTTTGGCACCAAACTTAAGCTAAAAATGTACATTTTGATTTTTTAATATGCATTAATTTCCTTTATATGTGACACATTATTATTTAGACATCAGTAAACCTATATAGTGTGTTTATAAGCTGGAGATTGTCTTACTTATAGTTGCTTTAGAATGTAATTGATTTTCGAAATTTTGAACTTGACTGCAACTTTTAACAACATTATTCTCAAGACACAGGGTTTCTACATCAATTAATCAGAAAAGAAACTATTAACTATGAAGCCATTTAAGCTCTTAAAATACAAGAAAATGCTGACCAGAATAATTATTAAAACAGATGATGCGTACAAAAACTAATTCATTAAAACAATTAAAACTAAGCCTGTAAGAAACTTATAGTATTTCCCATACAATAAAAAGATATGTATTTCAGAAGTAATATTTGCTAAGAATGTTTAACAAGAGACGATAGAATGAAATGCAAGATAGCATTTTTATAATACGACATTTTGAAATGAAATACGCATTAAAAAAATAAGCAGATATAATTGCCTTTTAAACTTCAGGAAAAGTACGCTCGACCTTAATTTTCTCATTCAGTGAATGGACTGAACATAATTTAATAAATGACTTTCTATGTCGAGCATTGAAGACTCGTATGGCAAAAAATCTTCAGAACCGCTGCCAACTTTTGAAACTTAAATGTTAGAAAAGATGTTAATTCCTCATTGTTTAACAATATTATAACTTTGAAAGTACTTTTTGTAAAGCGAATTTAAAAAGGATGGAAGTCAAATGAATTTCAATTAGTCTGCTTATTCAATTGAAATTTTGAAAGAATAACCATAGAATTAAAGAATATATTTATAATTCAAAGTTTAAAAGCTAAGCGAGTCGAATGCTAGTTTTCAGGACATCGATTTTGTACAAATTTGGAGTTATTATTATCTGGAATTTAGATTGCTTATACTTGTTAAAAAACAGAATTGAATATAAGAACGGACGTAAGAAAGTACTGCTGGTGTTCAACAGTAATATATACGGACACGCCAAACTAAAAAAATCAGGAGGCTATTAAGGTAACTAAGTAAGGAGTAAGGAGACTAAGTAACCAAAATAATTGTTCGATTCATTAAAATAATTTTTAAACAGTAACAATACAGAAAAAAGAAAACCATTTTTAAATAACAAACTGTAATTAATATCTAAATAATATAGTTATGATATCTGAATCATTCTAAAATCTGAATTCATATCATATTCTAATATCTGAATAATTTTTGCTGAAAAGATTAAAAACAAGTAAAGAACTGCATCTACTTATAATGATTAATAGAATTTCAAACTTACGTAGTAACTAATAGAGGTAATTAATTTATTAAAATCTTCTTTAAAGCTTTACTGGCGGTTTTTCATGAAAAATATAATCTAAAGAAAGACTAGGAAAAGGAAAAGGATTAATGGCTTGATGTCACCTCTATTAAAACTGTTTAGATAACTATCAGTTTATCAGATTATTTTCTTTCACCTTTATTAATCTGATATTCTTTTAGTGAAAAGTAAATCTTGTTTTATTTCAGGTTGTCTTCTTAAAGTGTTATTCACATTTTCATGTACAGCGTGCAGTTACTCATTTGGATGCTGATTTGTTAGGTATGACGAAACGTATCAGCTATATAATATTTCAGTAGATTGAATTTATTGAATTATGGCAAAGCGCACAAGCGCTATCTGCTTAAGAGGATGAATGCCTTTGTGGATAATTTCTTAGGAACTGGTTTGTGTCGAAGTTATGCATTAGGAAAACCGCGAAAATGTCATACAGCCAAGTTCATTTGCCGGATCGAACTATCCGTGATCATCAATTTTACTGCTCGATCATTGTTGTTGGCCAGTTCAGCAGGGAAACATTAACGGAAACTAGTTCTCTTTTAATACGTAAGTCATTGGAATGGCTTGAATTTAAAAATATTCATCATTCCTTCTGATCCTCAAAATTCATCATGTGAATATGCAGTTACAATTTTTAAAGCCTGAAAAATGCATGTCTAAGATCGTATTATCATGCAATGATTTGTAGGTGCTTTACTTTTCTAACACGGTATTTTTACGATATTTTAAAACTGCATTGTTTTTTAACCTCTTTATTTTCGACGATGATGTTTTAAAACTGCAATGTTTTCTCCTTGCTTTCTTTTCTCTATGATATTATGTTCGACCGCGATGATATTGATTATGATATTGTTTTCGTCCGCGATGTTTTTGCTACGATGTTTTCGGTGGACATCCAACAAAGATGGAAGATTCTTGGATCTGTCTACCGAAGTGTTCTGCATTAAATTTTAGACATTATAGTCTTGCTGTCGAGGGTTACGAATCGATCGCTTCCGTGGTGAACTTTGGGTAACACTCTATATGATGAGATGTCTAAATGAGCGTTAAGTATTGGCCATTCCCGAGGAATGCATTAAGTTGAAAGTGTAGTTGGCAAAGTATATTTGAAACAACATACCTATTATTAAACTAATTATATATATTTCAGCTACTAAATTAAAAAAAGAGAGGTTATCTCATAAGATTCAAATCTGAGTTTGTTTTCAAGATACCTGAAACACCAGTCTTCAAGACCACCATTACTAGTGCATAGTCAGAGCAAAGAACTAAACAGTTATCCAGAGAAACCATTTCCCTTTCAAAGTTTTAATAATTAACTACGATATATCAAAATCTGTAGGACATCCGTTCAGAACTCAGGTAAATTATACCGAGTATCTAAAATGTTGGAATTAAATAAAGTAACAACTGGCTACAGTTTTGTATTAGTATTATTGCTTCTATCCGTAAAAAGTCAGAAAAGAGCTGCTCAACAACTGAAGTCATTTTTGTTCTTTCACATGAATATTCGCTGTTAGGAATCATTTCTGCAAATAAAATGGCATTATGATTGGGGACTTTCCAGCTGCATTTGTATTCATGTTAACGAAAAAAAAAACCATTTTGCATTAAATAATCTTTCGATCTTTGGCTTCCACGGAAAGCTTAACCCTTCTTTTTTTATTACAATTTAAGCAGCATAGTGATTCTGTATCAGCAAATCACAAGCAATAGGTCTGTAAGCATACAAACCCCAGATGGTGGATCAATGTCGAACAGTTTGGGTTGAACCTCTGGTCCTTTTAACCCACTGAAGGTGCTGCTGCAAGAAAGTGACCTTTATAGTGGCGTTTCTTCTGATAGTTTAATCTTATTTTGTGTTGTTGCAGGCATTCGACATTGTCTCGATCTTCGTCGAACATTTCTAGTTTCTTGAAAACCGATTCCGTAGTCTGAAAATGACAGTTTGAGAAACGCTTCCGTTGTAACGGACTGCATTTGACCCGCCTCTAAACGACTGTTGACCCTCCAGGCTACCAATTCAGGAAAGTCATTTTTCTGCAACGACATATTCACTGTTACGAAAACATTTAACGCTTGTCAATTGTTTCTCCTTCTACAAAAGAAATGCTAGAGGTCGCATTTAACTCCTTACCTAAAACGATTAGTTTTCGAAGTTACAGACAAAATTTGTATATTTCCAATTTTATAAACGTTATAATTCCATTTTAGCTTTTTCTAATTTATTTCTTTTAAAAACATAATCGATTATATGATTATTTCATACTGAACTTACTATACCCTCTAATTGTTTAAGCAGCGTAGTTTTCACCAGTTGTGACAGATACTGCGTACGAGTGAAAACCTCTCATAAGCCTTCTCTTTAAACATGAGCTCAGAAACTGTACTGTAGAGTAAGAATTTGCTAGAAATCTGTAAACTTATTCAAACAGCATAAAGATCGCTAGTAATAATGCATTTGTTAAATGTAAGTAATATATAATTGCAGCATGATTTATTTTTAAAATCTATTACCCCTTACTAACCTAATATAAATAAAAAGGGGGTAAAAGCACCAAAATTAAAATTAAGTATCTGAAACTATAAAATAGGAGGACTGCCCTTTCATATCTGTATCTTTGCCGATAAAATTCTTACACTTAATTTCCACTCAACTTTGATAAATGATCATCGATATTTTTACAACCTTACCTATAATTCATAGTAGATATAAAAATAACATCAATGGCTTAATTCCTTATGACATATGGAACCAAATATAAAACTTTTTCAATTAATTCTGATTATTAACAGTCAACTTAGAGAGTTTAGAGTTAATACATGCTGCAGTTACAAATACCAATTAATAAGTAAAAGTTCAGTATCTTTTTTTTTTACATGAGCAATTAATCGAATAGTGCGAAGATAGTGCGAAGAAGTACAAATTTTTCCTTAAAACTAATATTATTTCATGCTAATTATTTTCAACAAAAGTTAAATGATCACGGATACAAATATATAGCTGAATACTTTAAAATTAGGCTAAAAAACAAACTGCATTATTTGAAAGGTGCATATTAAAGAAAATCCTGATTTGTAAGGCTATCAGACATAGATTTTCTATTTTTCAGAAGCAAAAATGTTTGCAGAAATGAGGCAAGAAACAATTGTACTTGCAACGAAATGATGGAGCAAAAGGAAAGGAATCCATTTCTATTTGTCGATGGAAAGCAGAAAATATGAAGAAACATGACACACGGAATAAAACATGAAAAAGCTAAGATATTAGAATTTTGAAGTCACCTCTAAGACGACATTAAAATCAATTTCATTAATTAAAAAAATAAAATTTTTGAGGGTTTGGAATGCTTCAAGAAAATCCATTTCGCCAATTGAAAAATTTTGAGGAATATTTTCGTAAAATAAAATTTGTGGTTAACTGAAACTAACTTGTTTCCCTTTTTGTCTTGAATATAGTTTTGTGTTTTTTGATGCGAAAATTTAATATTCTTTTAGATTGGCTGACATAATTCAAATAATAAAAGGAGATGTCCTGCATAATTTTCTCTAATTACGATACGATTGCTCGTATCAAGAGACTCGAATTAAATTTTGGTTCCATTGATTAGAATTTGCAGATTGAAATGTAACTAAATGATTAAATTCAAAAGTTAGAGTTTATCGAAGCGATTATTTGATATCCAAGAAATATTTTTCTCTTTTTGTTTGCAACTACAGTTGAATAAACAAAGTATATATAAAAGTTCTCACAGCCTAAGTGTTTTGCAATGAATATTGTTTTGAGTATTTACAGTCATGAATTTACTTTCTGATCTTAATAACTAATGACAAATTTCGTTTTGACAATATGGACACAAGCATCTAGAATTTTAAGAAAGCAACGAAGAGTTTAATTTCAAGGAAAAGATTAAACCAGAAATCATCCAACAGATTTTAAGATTTCTTTCAGAATAGGAAAGAAAGGTAATCCTTATAACTAATTAAAAGTGTGTAGTGAAGAAAAGGCGCTGCAATCAAAGTGCAAGAATTTCGATTCCATGAATACACATAAAATATTTTACGCTCCGAAAGCTGCTAGAATTCAAAATTTGTATACAAAATATACGTCTGAGATGCGGTAATGTTAACAGTTCAGAAGAAGAATTTTTATCTTTCAAATTTGCAAAGTAAAGGGGAAAAGAGTTATCAGATAAATGGCCTGTCACGTCGCTTGCAGATGAGAAGCATATTCTTTCTAAAAGAAATACTTTGCGTTATACTGTAGGAAAGCAGAGGCTTTCGAGTGCGAGATTCTTATATTTTTATTTTAACAAGATTCGAATTTTAATGAACTTCCTTCTTAAGATGAGGTTTGAAACTTTTAATTATTTGTAATAGTGGTAAGTTAAATTATCTGTCTTTTATTTCTTTATCTAAAACTTAATACTGGAATTTCACCGCCTTTCTTTACAGATTGAAATCCTCATCCATACATTTTGAAGCTAAATTTTCTTTTTCGTAAAGATAATTACTCAAACATGTGTTTATATAGGTGTAAATATAATAGTATTCCTTTGCACGTATTTGCATAATTTGTGTTACAGAATGTGCGATTTTATTCATATTTCAGTTTTTTTAGCATTTATAACCAAGTGCAGGTAAGGGTGAGGTGGATAAGGCTTTTGTCTCAAGAGCCGTGACAAGTGATAACCAAATTATTTATTAAAAATGAATTTTAAGAGGAAGCAACGAAGAGTGAGTTAAGATTAACAAAATGAAATTCAAATGTAAGTTAATTAATTTACAGTTATGGTTCTTACGTATTATCTCGTCGATCGTTAAACTTCGCCAAGTAGTGCAATTTAGAGCCAGTTATTGCTAAGCGCATTGACTAAAATCAAACTTTTGGGCAATAAGAATAGGTGATTCTGTACGTGATAACGATTTGATACTTGCAAAAGTAAAAGTAATCATATTACAAAATGATTTTAAAATGAGCATATCTTTAGAATTTCCGATACACAGTTCCGCGCGATGGAGATAAAAATGTTTTTTCCCCCCCGAAGAGTGTTGCCATTGCTCGCTTTTAAATCTTTGAGTTTGTTAATCGAAAATTCGTTAAAGGTTTACAAAATATGAAATAGGTAATAAAACAAATTCCAAATTGGGCTTCTAGATGCCCATATTCGGGTAGAAAAATACCTTATTAAAAATTGGATGGCTCTACATACAATTGTTTTATCTCAATGCCAGAAACATGCATACTATATGCAGATTCTTTATTATTTAATTTCTTTAAATATAACAGAGGGCGATAAAATTTGGTGGCAACAACTTGAAAAGTGAATTGGACATTTATAGTGAAACAACTCAAAATGCCAAAATGAAAATAATAGTCCTTCAGGGCAAATTGCCCCTTTGAACTATAATCTAATTGAGCTAATCTTGTTTCAAACTATTGAAGGAAGTAATAGATGCTATAGGAAATAATTAAAGTAATACAGAAGCAAGATTTAAACAATAACTGATATTAATTTTTAAGTTACTCTCAACAGAAAAATAAAATAGATAATTTTAACATTGATACGGTAAATAATAGATTCTAGTTATTACATACATTATATGTTTCCAATCTAACAAATGTTTAAGCTTCCATTTTGTTTATTTATTATGTTAAAAAAGCATCAAGATTCATAGAAAATGTCCTGCCAGGATTTATATTAAAATTAATGATGCGAATACGTTGCTTACAATCACAGCTGGCTACTTTGAAACACACAATACGTTACAAATGGAAAAGTCTCTGAGAAATAATTTTAGTTCTTCTCGCCTCACGTAATTACTCGCATTGTGTGTTTTATATATATATATATATATATATATATATATATATACTTAATGCATAACCACAAAGGAAATTACCATCCTGTTCGAAGAATGATCGATAAATTGTTAACTGTACATTCGGTGATAAAAAGAACTATAAATTTGTTCCTTTAATATTCATAAACGTAAAAGTTAAGACATGCAAGAAAATAGAAAATGGTACATTTAAATTTCAAGCTGTTTATTTTCTCTCTGCATTTCCAATATTATTTTTTCTCATTAATTCCTGGAAATAATTTTCTTTAGAAACATTTTCAGCGGCATTTAGTTGTAAATAGATAACATTTATTTAAAATTGCTTTACGAGTACTATCTTATGTTTTATAATAGTTACATCGAAATGAAATGAAATTTTTTGGCAGAAAAAGAAAAGCAATGTTCTATTTTAATTATTATTAAATATATGATAGATTTTTAAAGTTGATTTTACGGCATGCTGCTATACAAAACAAAACAAAAATAAAAATTGTATTGGACCGGTAAATAAGACAATATTATTATTCCTTCTTAATTTAGAGCTTATATAAAAGCTGTACATGTTTTATATATTGAAGCTGGTATTAAAGCAATTTAATGTTAAAGCAATTTGTCACATTTCCTTATTTTACTGCAATTTACTTTAATTATAGATTGTGATAGTAGGTCTAAACTCTTCCTGCAAAGTATTTTAAAGATTTCTTTAAATTCATGAATGTGAGGCCATCTTATGTGTAGCGTATTATTTTTTTTCTTGTCTAGTTAGCAAGATATAGTAAACTAGGATTTAAATGCTAAATGTATTAGTGAGCAAAAATATAGTTCAACTGATTACTCTGGTAATTTTTTAATTTGGTTATGGCGACGCGCACAGTGGTTTCCCAAACGGAAGGATGACTTTTGAAGGACTTTTATGGGAGGTTGGCTCATACCCATGTTATATATAAGGAAAGCCACGAAAGCACCCTTTTTCCGGGATTCGAGCCGAGGAGCGAACTAACAGTGTTTAGCGACTTAACCGCTCAGCCGTTAGTGAACGTTATTCTAGTATTAGACTTCATTTTATAGCTTAAAATATTTTGATACACTTTTGGCCAATTTGAGGTTAAATTGCCTGATGAAAAATCTTTTAAAACGTTTGACATCTTACGTCATATTAATTCTATTGGACTTCCATCATACACACGAGAAAAAAATGTTGCCAAATGTAAGTAATTTTTCATAATGCCTTGAAAATATATATTTCTTAGGATATTGCTATTCGATATTTCATAAGACCTTTGAATTATATCAGGAAGTACTTGAAAAATTGAATTTTTAGTAATATATTTAATTGGTGTAATTTATAAAAAAATAATTTATTATGTATTGAACTAAAGATTTGTATGAATATTTTTAACCTTACGTTATTCACAAATGTATCTAACATCATGTATTACTCTGAAAGTTGTTTAGTTTTAGAAGAATATTTACATGTATTCGAGAAGACTACTTTAAGCTCACATAAATTTCTTTGCTTAAATATAATTTGACCTCAGAACTATATGTTTGTTTAACTCTTTTGGAATACTTTTATGTATTCTGAGATACATATGAGTATATTGGAGGACTGGTCCTCCCCTCAGGGTGCTCTCCATCAAAATTGGAGGCGGAACTGAGCAAAGTCGTACTGTCACCTGTATGGTGCCAATGTTCTTGCCAAACACATGCGCAGTCTTGAATCCCTGCGATCACAATGAATTTCAGGAACTTGCTCTGATTTCAGACAAGCGAGACAACAATACATATTTTAGTATGTATTTACTTCCATCCAATGTATGACATTGTATTTTATTGCTCATCAGTGTATTTTAATTCCAGTGAAATATCATTAATTTTTTTATCACAAGGTGAGAAATATTTTGTAATTTAGTATTATTTTCTGTCAAAATAACACAAAATTTGTTATTTTGGTACTTGCTTACTATGCCATCAACAGTGAAAGTTGGTACCATGGAACAATGAACTTTGTCGGATCCTTTCCAAAGCTTCATTCCTTCTGAATTCTGAAGCCCCTGAAGAATCTTTATTTAATAAACAACCAATATTTGAATAGTCAGCATACTGCTTCGTAAAACTAGTCGAATTCTTCTATTTTGTTAAGCCTTCCGATTTTACCGGGGGCTGTATTAAGAACGTTAAAAATATAATCGTCCTGCAGGTGATTATTCCAATCTATGAATGATTATCGATCATATCCAGCTGTTCTTTTCTCCTTCAAGTATATGTTAATTCTCTCGATCAGATGTAAATGAACCTGAGAGAAGTCACAAATGTGATTTATAAAAGGTGGCTTATGGAGCATCAATCGGAATTACATCAAACGAAATCGTGCTGTTTGACGATAAGTTTTAAGATCGATGGGATGTTACGTAAGCACTGTCATTCTAATTAATTTGTTTAGCAGATTCGTATTCATTAAAGTAAATTTGATACATTAAGAGTTTTTTCAGTTTTCTTTTCTAAAGAAATGCTTCTTCTATTATCTTATGAATAATTTTTCAGTCATTTGGAAAAAAATCACAATTCAGATTTAGTAACAACTAGTTAGCAAACACTTTTATGCCGTATGCGAAACGAAAGAGAATCTAAATGAAAATAATTACTTTCTCCTTTGTATCCAATTTAACGTTATAGTTCAAAATAATTCTGACAAAAGAATGAGAATACCATTTCTAGAAGATTGCTTTTATAGAAAGCATTGTTTTATGAATTTTTGCATTTAAATGTTAAATTGAGTGAGAATAGCATTATTAGATACACTAAAATTTTGTACCTGAAAAAAGTACTTCTGAAATGAGTTGCTTGTTGATTGATTAATTTTAACACACATGAGGATTATATATAAACAAAGCTCATGAGAGTTATTTACCAAGGGGCTGTGCCATTTTATCGAATTTCTTGAAAATTTCTTGAAGAGCAACTAGCTTGTTATACTCTACGAAAAAATCCACAAAGCTAGAGGCCAGTTCGCCGAGACCACCTGTATGGTGCCATACTGTGAATTGGCACCATTCTGTGAATTATAACACCACGTTTAAACCATGGGGGTAAGAATAAAAGGAAGCGCCAACCCCGCAATACGACTCACGCAAGGCTTCCAAGTTTTGATCTTTAAAATGTCAAAATATCGTAAAAATATAACACATTCTAAAGCTCAATTTTCTTATAATTAAGAGGTCTAAGCGTGAAAATTTATATGCTTCTTTCGATGCCCTTGATAGAGTATTCACTACTTTTGCTTTATGTTCCAAACATCAAACATTTTTTGCCTCCACGTAACATGTAGGTTTTTTTTCTTTTAAATTTTTAGAGAAGAGGCTTAGAAGTTGCTCATTTTAAGCTATCATTCTATTTTTATATAAGTGAAAAATAATCACTTTTGGCTCACTGAAAATGAAATTAGCACCAAATCCTGTAATCCTCGTCAAAATTAATATATAGACAGATATGCTAATAAGTTAACTTTTCTTTCATTTGTAACCATATATTTGTGTAAAATTATATACAATTTTACTAAAATGTGTGGAACAGAAGACAGAAATATTTGTCAATTCGGCGGAAGTACCTTGTGTGGTCAAGATGATATGACCACATGAATGTGCCATATCATCAAGATATCTTATTAAGAATTTAAAAATAGGGTGATCCACGGAGGTGAAAATATTTGTGCATCCTGCCGAAGGAGGCCCGATCGTGAATCATAAATTAAAGACTTGCACACACCGAAAAAGAAAAATATAAAACATATGTGTGTATTTATGCATATCCTTGCAAAAAGCATGTATTTTCCTATAACAAAATACTTAAATTTTTAAAATTATTTATAAATATATTTGGAAATGAAGGATATATTCATTCGTAAACTCCTGTGAATGTAGTGTGAAAAAAATCTAGTTATTAAATAAATCTAAATTTATAATGTTATGATGATGATGTCGTGTCTATGACAAAGTGCAATTATATAGCTTCGAAGCTGTCAAAGACAGCTTTTTCAACCTCGGCAGCTCTATCAGTATAAAGTAGGTCCACTGGGTCTTCAATGCCGATGTTTAACAGTCTGGCCTGGATTGCTGGGCAGCTGAAGATGTGATGGCGAGACAGTGGGATGTCATCTGGGCAATGAGGACAAATGTTGGTGTAACTACGCTGTCCGTCTGCAGAAATCCTCATCCCTTTTAAGTGATTTGTCTTAAGTCTGGTTATGATAGTCGTTATGGCTCTGTCACAATTCAATTCCGGGATTGCACAATTCATAGAAAAAGAAGCTGCCAGAGCCTCGAAGAGTTTGGACTTCTGCCTGTTGGTCCGCGGGAGGTATTTTATTTCCCTCCTACCACCCAAGGATAAACCTATGGAGGCATTTCCCGATCCACCTCCTGGGGACGCGCTCTCTAGGGGTTACAGGCTCCCCCAAGAGTATAATGTTATAAATATTATTAATACCCTTATAATTTAATTGTAAAAGTAAATTGAAATTCTGTTGACAAATATGTTTATAAAATTGTTTAAGCAAGAATTGTTCCTACTGGTAAACAATCTGTTAAAAGGTGTTGTAAAACAAATTCTATAAGATTTTTACTTGAGGAAATAGTAAAGAAGAAATTTTAAAAATATGTGTTGTTGAAATTAAGGGTAAAAAAAGTCAGATGAGTATTAGAAGAATTATTATTATTTCCTTTCATTCTATAACTCAGTCGCAAGTTTTAAATAATATAAAAAAATCCTTTTTTTGTTCCCTTTCAGAAATATTTATAGAAAGTTTAGCCCATAGAAATCAGCAATATTTAACGTACTTCACTATTAAAGTAAAAGGTGCTCTAATTTGAAATGAACCCAACAGAGCATTAATTATAAACTGACTCTGATTTAAAAGATGCCTCAAAGCTAAAAAAAATCATCTAATGTTTAAGAAAGTATTTGAAGAAGAAGCTCTGTAAATAGAGAAGAAATAATGCTTGATTTTAATGTTAATAATACAATAAACTTTGATCCAAATTTTTGTAATCCTTAAGCGAATAAAATCGAATTACCTCAAAATGTTTTTCTAATGAAATTAACGAAAGCTTGTGAAAATATTTCATTCAAATTAAACTGTTCTGGGAAATATATAGCATTTAATTCCATTCAGAATGAAATGTTGTTAAAATGTATTCTTTTTATATAATTAGGAAATATTGTAGAAAAAAGAAATTATATACATATATTTACTTCGCAATTACAAAATGTTGTCATTCGGTCATGTCAAAACCCATTGATCTTAATGGCAAGTCACTGAATTTTTTAGTCTTCACGAGGTGATCGCCACTGCTTCAAAGCAGTGTATGGTGAAAACCAATTAGAGACTCTCATCTTACTTCCTGCCTGCATGGTTTGAACAACATACTTAGCTTATTATCTGAGCGTGTACCATTTTCCGTGTGACATGAAACTATGATTCATTGTCAAATTTCAGGGATGGTCTTTAGATTCGTTGAAATAGTGCATGTTTGCAGAAGCGTTACAAATAACTGCAACTACATTACAATCCGCGAAGTTACTTGGCCACACAAAAGCTTTGCTGTTACATATGTTATTCTTTGCAGTGTTCGTTTAGCTCGTGTGAAAGAGTTGAGTCATCTTGGAAAGTAGTATTTTCGTGGAAATCAATCTCTGATTGTTAAAAAGAGAAAAAGATTTATAAATGATGTCTTGTACACGTTTTTTCTTCCATAAATTTTATTATAGACTCCATTTGTTTTCGTGCAGTAAATGAAAATTCTGAAGTTAAAAAAACTATAGTTATTCAAATTTTGAAAATTATAAATGGTGCATTTTCACAAAAATGAACTCTATATATATTAAACAGATAGAGACACATATGCGAATACAATTTTACTAATGAAGTGTTATTAACCATAATATGCTCATTTGCAAAAGAACGCTGATATTCATCGATGACTCTTAGTCTTAATCTTAATGTTCTTATGTCCAGTTTTATTGATCTTTGCTGTTTATTTGGAAATGCCTTCCTTGGGCTACGTACTGTTACATTCCGCGTTAACCTTAAACTGCTGTGAGCGGTTTCTCAGACCGCGAGACATTTTCCATTAAATGCTTCCACCCCTTAGAATAATTAATGGGTATTGCCATTCCTAGTACCTTCCTAAATCAGTTGTTCAAGGTCACATACCAAGTTGCATTTGGGTAGCTATATTTCTTCTTTCACTTTTTTAAATTTTTCCCCCTCAGCGGTCTGTGGGACCGATCACAGCAGATACAATTCAAATTTCGGCCGATAAAGTTCACTTTTCGTTATTGTTACATATTTCGCTTTTTTATAAATATTCTTGAAATGGCTTCAAATGCGTGCAGAAAACGTTCTATATATCTTACCTAAGACCAAATTGAATACATAGTTCCAAATTGGTCTAATTTAGAGTTCTCTGATGAAAGTTCCTATGATGAAATTATTGACAGCGACCACGACACAGCTTCAGAAATATCTGCCGATGGAAATGAAAATCCATGTTCTCCTTCTACAAGAGATTTTTTTATTGGAAAAAATAAATTCAAATGGTCTATTCAAGAGCCCAACAAGGGTGTTCGAACTCGTAGTCACAATATTATTCTTCGTTCAATCTATTCAACTGATCGTCGAACCCGACGTTGGCCTATGGCAATATTCTTCAGAAACTTGGATGTCTGTGCAACAAATGCATTCGTATTATTTAAATCTTATCTCATTGGCACCGAAAGTTAAACGAAAAGATTTCATTAGCAATTCAGTTGGTGCAGTCTCATGTAAAATGGAGGATAACTTCATCATTTCTACCTAAAGAACTCAAACTTACAATAAGAAGATTTTTCGGAATAAATGATGATGAAGGAAACATTGCAACTGAAGACGATAAATCAGATAAAAGTGAAAAGAACGTGCTATATTTGTCCACCGAATAAAGAAGGAAAACAGCTTATAAATATATAGCATGCAAAGAATCAGTGTGTCTACAAAGCAGTAGAAAAGTATGTATAAAATGCAGCTCGAATTATAAGTTTTAAAATAAAAATTAATTTTCTATATTCTTATTAAAGCATTCTTATCGCAAATTTTAATGCAAAATAAGAAAGTTGAATCTTAAAATTTACTTCTTCCATCCAGATACGTAAGCGAAGGAATTATTACCATAGTATATCTTTTATTTTAATGAACTGATTTAAGCATAAAAATTGATTTATATCTTCATGAAAAAGTTAAATATATGAAATTAAATAATATTTATTCAAATAAAAAAAACAATATCTTTTTTTTTGTTTTTAGCAGAAGCGGTCTGAGAGACCGCTCACAGTAGTTATGAGACAATTCAAGTCACAGTAGTTAAAGGTTAAATAATATTTACCTCAGGGTAACAGGGTAATATACTGAATGGGTAATTAGTTTTTAATAAATTGTTGCATAACTGTTTTGATAGTTTAATTCTCAAAACAGTTTAATTCAATTTAGTTTTGAAGTTAATTCTATATTTAAAATCTTGGTAATACTATTGCCATTAAAATCTAATGAAATTTTGGAAGAAACTACATACCCCTTTTTATGACTAATAAGAATATAAGAATATGAAAGATTGTAACATAGAAAAAACGGAAGAAAAGAGGCCAAGATTCTGCTTCAAAGTGAGCATAACTGTTTTCACATAATTGATTATTATGAATATTGTTTCTTGTGCTAATGCATTTCTCAAGTGATTTGTAAAAAAGGTTGTAAGGTTAAACTTAAAGCGTTATCTAATTATTTCTGTTTAACACTTCATTGTTTTAACGAGTTTTTGTTTTCGCACTAACAGAAATCTAATTACATTTCAATAATTAGAGTAAACGGAAATGGTAAAACTTAACTCAAAGATAAATTAAAACTATATCACGTAGTACAACTAAAAATTTATAATTTCTAGCCACCTCTAATGGCATAATTGGATTTCAGAAAATCAAATATTTAAAGTAGTAAACAAAATTAAACTCCACTCCCTAAATAGGGATTCTAACGCTATTCTTTAACAAATATAAAAAATCTGATGCACCATCACATGAATTCCTTGCACCGCCTCTTAGATATTCTTTTTAAAACAACTATAAACTGAGGAAATGTCGTTTGATACTTATTATTAGACCAACTACATATAGAAACTGTTATATATATACTATATAGTTAGATTTCGTTATTTGTCCAAAATTAATTTACTTAAATTTTGGCATTGAGGTAAGTATATACATACATATACATGTTTGATTTTGCCGATTGCAATAAAAAAGGTGCTGCATAACTAGGTATAGCAATCCCATATATAAAATTTCAACGTTCTATGCTTAATGCTTTTTCATTTATACGAGATACATACATATGTAAAGACGTCACGAAAGAGATACCTTTTGAATTCCATTTTACTATCCGTTTTGGAAAAAACAGTAATTTATTCTCTGCGTAAATTCGGACGTCACGAAAAACGAAAGTCGGAATGGATTCGGGAACAATCAAAATCTGTATCGTTGAAATATGATTTGGGGTATTGTTGAAATATGATTCCTGAAATCTTTGCCGATTACAGTACTTTCTTTTCTTTGTACAAGGAGGTGAAAATCACTCATCAATGTACAAATAACCTGGATGCGTCTCTCAGGCTAAACAGTTATACTGGCTGAATGCCACAGCTTTCAGCCTAATTTACTGTTTGTTTGCGGCTATATAAGAAATAGATGCACAAAGTAATGAACATATTACCTGAAACAAAGTTTACAAAGAATTTATGAGTAGTATACAAAGTTAAGCCAGATGCTGATGTGCTTTTCTGGAATATTTGTGACAGGAAATGAAGATACAGCTAATTTTACTCATATAGACATAAAATGAAATTACAGATTATTGTTCAAATGTTTAATGATCTTTCATAATCTTACTTTAAATTGGAAAGAAAATTTAATAATTTATTTATTTTAAAGCTCCGTTTCCTTTTGTTATTACAAAAAATACGAAAGAAATGTGCTATACAAAAATTTCCTGAAAATACCCTTTCAGTTTATTTTATAGAAAAGAACAAATACTACTTTCAGAGGATTGAGTCTATTGAAACTCAACTAGCTAAAAAACGTATAGCATAGTTGATAGAAAGCTTGCGAGGATTTGTGAATAGCACTGTCTGATATTTTCAAAACGCATTATTTCTGAGAACTGACACAAAAAGTTTTCTGGAAAGCTGAAAGCTGAAAGCTGAGACAGCTGTTTCGTAAGTACCTAGTATTTTTCACCTTCATCCAGCATGCGTTTTCTTTTTTACCTGGGATATAAATGTCTATTGTTGAAAGAATTTTTCTATTTCTATAAAAATACTTATATTTCCTTTGCAAAGCTTGTTTGAAAGTCTTTCAAGCTTATCTCTAAGCAAGGTAATATAGACAAAAATATGTTTAATCGATGGGATAGTGATGGTAAAATTACAATGTGATTGTTTAATAAAGTGTGTCCTTTTTATAATTGTTACAGTTTATTTAATGCAGTATTTGCATATTGCACTAATTTTCTTCTTAAGTTTTATGTTACGAAACTTTACCTTTAAGTTAATGCAATGTGACCATTATTGCCCATTCTAAAATGTAGCGAGGTTGATATAGTGGGTATTGAGGAGATAGGGAGATGAGGAATTACTAGTCCGAAAGGCAATGGGAGGCCACTGAAGTGCAAGTTGTTTATAAAAACAGCCTTGGAGAAGCAGGTTGCTTAAACAGTTTTCGGATAAATAGTATTTAAGCATTCATTGGCAATGGGAATATTACAGTCCTGGTTGCTTACATGTTATCACAACCAGTACATCTCTACTTGAGTTACACCAAATTATTCCAGGTAACAATGCTTATCAGAATTCGATCTAACTTGCATGTGATGTCATTAATCTACTCCAAAGGATCTCAGCCTACAAAATATCCATATAATGTTATAAAAATGACTTCAAATCTGCACTCCGGGTAATATTCACTACGCCAAGCAGCATGTGATTTCAGACTAACAACATTGTGTGGTGCTTACATGTTATCACAACCAGTGTATGTTGCAAAATTTTCAGAATATGCCAAACTCTAGGAATCCATTTCCATCATTATTCTCAATGCAACAATGCTCATAACAATCCTTCATTCAAACAACAGAGCTATTTTCGTGTGCGTTCTTTTTGTTGTGTACCAAATTCCAATGGTTTTCATAAACAGATCATGATATTTTTTGGCTTATACTTGTTTCTAAAATATGTACATGTGAAATTTGCCATCATCGGAAGAAACTGGGTAAAAGTTCTCCTGGAATATAGAATTTAAACGCAGAATCTCTAAGGATCAACAAGGAGACACGTTTGGTAGATAGCCGGCATTGTAGATCTCTCCGCAATTTTCTGATATTTTTTAAGCAAAAGCAGTTCGCTGTGCACACGAAGAGAACAGCGCAAAAAATTTCAGAAGGATTTGGAGACGAATGTGAGTATGCTATTTTTTAACGTATAATGTAATCCTTAATTAATAGTAGAGCCCACCAGCGGCCGAGCGGTAACATCACTGAACACTGGTAGTTCGGTCCGAGGTTCGAATCCCGCGAACGGGCCGGCTGCATGGGTGTTTTCGTGGTTTTACCCATGTGTAACGTGTATACGAGCCAGTTTACCTTAAAAGTCCTCCACGAAGGCATCCCACACTTAAGGCAGATACCCCTCGAGTGCTTTGCCGTAATCTAATAAACCGAAACCAAACCTTAATTAATAGTTAAAATTTGTATTTTAAATTGCTTCAATTGATCAATATATAAAGTATATTTTTCTTTCATATGTCAATCATGTTTGCCATCTTACTATAAATATTAAAGTTTGAACATCTTTTTAAAAACAAGTAGTGAAAACCACCAAATTGTACCAGATAAGTACCTTTTACCTTGCAAAAAAGTGCCAAATAGCGCCGTGCCAAGGTGTTTGCCTTTAGTACATAAATATTCATTGTGCTTTACTGTATAAATAAACTATGCATATTTTGTACGTTCATTACCATAAACAGAGACCCACTCTCTTGAGAATAATGATAGAGAAATCGGCACAGAACCTCATCGAAGGCATGGATGTTTGTAATTGCACAGTGTTATTGTGGCACGGGCGCAATAAAATCTATCCAACCGAAGTCCTTTCTAAATGGTGTGGTACTGGAAGAGGGGTAGGAGACACTAGGATGCATCCTTTGCGACGATATTCATTAAAGTTATGACAGAAAATTGTTTTCCCTCGTGAGTGCAATTTTATCTACTGTGGTGCACCCCGGGTTAATGCGGATGAGATAGCAAAGTGACAAATGCTTTTAGTCATTCCAGCGAAGGTATTAAGTGGCCATTGACCGGCCATTTGTAACAATAACAGCAATTTTCAGAAAACCTTAATTGTTTTCATCATGCTAATTCAGTGTAATGAATTTCGTTGTGCGATGAATTTGAATTAATAATTTCTTGTATTACGAAAGCAATAAATATCTAAAAATTTTATTCGTTTTCAACTAGAATCTAAGAATTATAATAAAAAGATACTTAATTGTTATATCATGCTGGTGGTAATTTGTCGTTTCAATGAACTGTTATCTAATTTCTGAATTTTCTTTCACAAATTTTAAGGTATTATTACAATATTTTGAAAATTTCTATACTAATTTACACCGGCGATTTCATTTCGAAAAGAATAAAATCCGAGATCTGTATATATCTGCGGAAGGGGTTACTTTCATTGTTTAATATACTAAGTGCATTATTTTCAAGAAATGAAGCAAAAGCTCCTTAAAACTAAAATCTGAGACAGTTATTTCATATGCACTTTTTTGTCCAACAATCGTGTTTCGTTTTCCTTTCTTCTGTAAGATAAAGAAGTTTATTTTTAAAGTCCTTTCTGCAAATATGGTGCTTTTATAAATTTAAATAACTAAAACGGTATTCTTTTAACAGCTTTTATAGGCCCTCCCAAAACATTCACAGTTATTCAAATGTAAAAATAATTACTTTACTGGTCAAAGGTTTATAGAAAGTAGTTGTTCATAAGGTATTTTATGTTAAATAACTAATTATTATGATTTACGCATTTACTGTAACTTCTCCTGTCCCTAGTCCTCACCAGGATGAATATTTTAGATGGAGAGCTCTTGACAGAAAGGCCTGCAGTTTACGATCTATCACGCTTATTCACAAAGCCTACAGACCATTTCTACTGCTGTTTGCTCCGATTGGTTGAAACAGGAAACGTAGGGTTACAGAACCTAGTGCTTGGCGACTTTTGGTTCATCGACTTTAGAATTTGTCTTTCAGCATGGTGTACCAAAAATTGAGCATTACTAACCGGCGAAACCGCATCTCAGCCGTAACGAGCGCGGAAAAAGTTCTCAGACTTCTAGATCGCCGGTTCTATCCTCGCTGGTAGCTTTCATAAACTCTGCTCTACACGGATATTCTTTTATTTTAACATTATTAAATGACTTCGTCATTATTTCTTTGGGTACGGTGTTAAAAATTAAACGCCTTTATTTTCTCTATTTCTGTTAATTTTTCTTATTTTTATTTACTGGTTTGTACTCTTTGTAGTAGGTACTAGTAGCAAGATTACGATCCAAGATCCCGAAAAGCGTTTCAATAGAAATAGCGCATAATGGAATAAAATGTAATTTTAGTTATACTTACTTTTCATAATTTAGGTAAAAAAGAATAGGTATCCGACGCCCTTAAATGTTTACTGAGTGTTTTCATTTGGTTTATTTTTTAAATATTCCTTTATTTGTATAAATTAATGCGCTATGGAAATTTACATAACAGGCTCTTTCTAACAGAAATGACGAAAAAGTGCATATGCTATCTCCATGTAAACACCTTTTTCTTGTATAACAAAATTACGTACTTTTAAAAGTTTAAATTCAAATACAAATAAACTATTAATAAGATCAGTAAGTTATATAAAATATATTCCACACAATTCCTCTAAGCTTTCATTCATAAACTAAAAAAATATCGAATGAAATAAACGCTGTTTCCGTTTGTTTGGCGTTAATTACCACGCCTATAGGGCGATAACTCGCCATTCCAAATATGACTGCCAAGCAGATGTTTCATCCAATGAGAGCAGACCTTAGAGAAATGGTCTGTAGGCTTTGTGAATATGCATCTATCACTCAGATTTGCCAGTGAATATTTAGGCTTCAGCCAACGTTAAAAGGCGCCGTTAAGATAGTGAGCCGCCTTAAGTAGCTAATTGATGTAGTCTCGGACTACGATATTATTAAATTGAAATTTCAATTCTCTTATTTTAAATACCCGAAAGTGGCGGTGATTTGATTATGAGTGCGCGCTGTGCCTTCTGTTTAAAAGTTATGAAGAAATAAAAAGGTTATTTAAAACTTCTTAAAACTTTGTTATGATACTTCAGATGGAACGATAACTCGCTTGTTAGTCTACTAAGCTTTGAAGGACTTTCAGTAAAATCTACATAATTAGGATCCTGTAACGTTTACTATAACTGAGATAGTAAATTACAAAGGATAGCTTATAAAGATGTCACATGTTTTTAATAACAGTTACAGATATAGAATATAAAAGGTTAATCTTTGGATTATGGTAACTTGGCGATTTTTGGCGAAATTTTGGCTACCAACCCTGTTGCAGCAACCTGCTAGTTTCGTTTTGGACGCCATTTTGTTTTCACGAAGTAAAGGCATGTTTTTTTTTATTTTTTATTTTTATTTATTTATTTATTTATTTATTTATTTTTTTTTGTATTTTTTACCTCAATATTTTTTCCAACAATCTGCTAGCCGAATTACGCTTATACTAGAAATTTATGGAACAAAAATGTTAATCATGACGAAGATAAGTTGCGAAATTGGGAGAAAGTGCAGAATCGCAAACTGCTTGCCGCGTTTTTAAGAATTCCACATACACGGTATCCATGTACACGTCAACCTATTTTCACTTAAAAAAACATCTCAGAATTGCACAAAAATGGCATTGCGCACACTCTTGACTTTATGCATGTACACTGCTAATGTCCCAGCTAGTAACCTTTATCGCCTTACCAAAATGTAGCCAAACTACCTGTTACCATATTCCAAAGATTAGCCACATAAAATATTACATTAAATAAATCTATATCAGAAATATTCTTATTTTTTATTTTGTATATATTCAAATTTTTCATTTTCTGTTGAAACTAATTATTCATTTTGTATTCTTTTCTAATGGCGCAAATAAACATAATGTATTTCTTAAATCTGAGTTATTTTATAACCACAAGTAGAATTATTGCAAATTTAGTACATGCGTAAACGTTTTGTATAAGTTACACTGCGGTAGAAAAGAAAAATAAAATAATTAAAAATTTTAAAACAAAAATAATACATCTTTCAAAACAAAGTAAAGGGACGAAAACATGCAATTATAAATTTTCCTTTCGAAACATTTATTACGTCAAAATGATGAAATTCATTTTGAAGTCAATATTTTGCCTCTTTTAAAAGCAGGTGTTAAATTTCGACTTTTTAAAAAACATTTCCGCTTTCCTCTTAACCTAAACATTTCCTGGTATCAAAATATATTTACTTGAGAAAAATCAATGAGAAAAGTATCTGGTTTAATTTTTTTTACTTTCATTTCTAACGATTTAGAAGACTGCTTTTACGATGCTGAGGTGCGCAAGATTTATTTACATAATTGCGTGACTGCCTGCGAAGGCAATTCATTTCTGTCATTTCATTAAATGCTAATAAAAATACTTTTTTATAATATAGCACTTCTATCAAGTGTGGCAGTTTTTAAACAAAACGTATTTAAATTGGTGTTAAAGAAATCTTCACTTTAAATCGTTCGATGAAACCAATTTAGTATAACTATTTTCTCTTCATGAAACAGCTGCAAAATCTTTGAATGATGCTTTTGTTTTAGTTAACTAAATCATTAAATTCATACGACTATGGGCATTTCATTTAGGATGTAGAAGAAATTGACCTTACTTATTTTTCAGTATTGTGACTAATTTATTTGGAACAAAATAGGTCACTCATTAAGCCTTACTTGAATGAAGTTTTGATGAAATTAAAAAAAAAAAGTAGGATAATTTTCTTTTCGAGTGATAATGCGGCGGACAGCTACTGGATTTATAGTTAGCTCTTCGACCAAAAGTCTGCTATCGGAACTATCTTTATTACTTTACTCTATCAGGACTACTATTTCTCCTTATCTGCTTTGCGAACATGTAAGTGTCCTGACTAGAACAGTGAGCTTACTGGAAACTATGTTCTGTTAAATTGAAGAAGAGATAACAAAGATGAGAAGGATTTAATTACCCTTTATTCTCCACGAATTACAGGTGCTGCGGCACTTCGGAATATAAATACCAAACACTTGTGGTATGAACGTCAGAAAATAAGAACTACTAGCTAACTAAATTTAAATAAGAGCTAAACTCGAATACTTTACACAGTCGAATAACACTAAGATTGGCCCTTTAGATTTTTACGTATGTAGTATGCAAACTGCGGAAAATTACAATACGTCTTCGATATAAAAAGGACTAAACCTCTGGCCTTAAAGGCGGACAGCAACTGATTGAAAGTACGCGTGAAATACAGTGGCGAGAAGGTTACTCTCCCTTTACTTGGCGAAAAACCACAACTTAAATACTCAAGGGTTTGCAAGCACAATTTTCATAACCAAGCTAAGGCGTTTATTCTGGCCGGAAGTGGAAAATAAGAGAGGAAAGTAAAGTTTTAAAATAAAATAATCGTTAGTAAAATTTAAGATCTTTATATCTTTCCCGCCATAATTAAAACGTTTGAAGTTAAAATCTAAAGACCTTTAATTATAAATTCTAACTCTAACGTGAGGCCAATTTTTTACAAAACCTCCTCAACTAAAACTATCTTACCTAAAAATTATATAAAAGTAGTTTTACAAAATATTCTCCTGGGACAGATTCTTCATCTGCCGTTGCACCTAAAAACATAATTTTTCTTCCCATCTTATTTGGTTCCTTCCAGAGAACTAGTTTAATAATTTGGTTACAGCAACATGAACACATTTCTTTCTTAGAAGTGCATTATTCTCAAATTATCTAATTCATTCATAGTTCTCTTTAATTACCTCCCCGTACACTTTGACATGTGTTATAAAAAGAGAAATACCAAACACGGGAGTGTATATGTACAAGTGTTCAACACTACCGCCTACCATCAAACCACTAACGTATTAACATTCGACATAACAAACCTCAGAACACGCCTTACAGTCAACTCTAAACCCTGAGGTACTATTCTAAGCAAGTGGGCTAACTCTGAAGTGTAGTGTCAGAGAACCTAACTACCTTCATTCATTCCAAATTTAGCAGACATTCACAATGCATAGCGCTATTTTCAGTCATACCGTTAAGTTTTAAACTTTTGCATTTATACAACATTTTCACTTTTAACATATCGAAGTTCTTAAATTTTAAAGGATTCACATGTACATAAGAACACATTAACAACATCGCAACTTTACACATTTCAAAACATACAGCAATAACAAAATGTTTTGTTAACTCGCTTCTCTTCAAAGCAAGTTCTCTTTCTTTTACATTTCAATACTACATTTCACTTCCATACAAGTCCTTCAGATTAAAATGTTTTTTCTTTACAGGCTGTTTTCAATAAAACTTTATACAACACATTTACAATAATCCTAAGGTACGTTTTCTATGCTGTTACAAAGCTTTTACAATACTCAAGTACTTATACATTACTATTTCACAATATTTTTAGATTACTCGCGAGTAATTGAAAAACATAGTAGGGCTCACCAGCGGCCGAGCGGTAAAGTCGCTGAACACTGGTAGTTCGGTCCGAGGTTCGAATCCCGCGAACGGGCTGGCTGCATGGGTGTTTTCGTGGTTTTCCCCATGTATAACGTGTATACGAGCCAGTTTCCCTTAAAAAGTACTCCACGAAGGCATCCCTCCCTTAAGGCAGATAGCCCTCGAGTGCTTTGCCGTATTCTAATAAACCAAACCAAACCAAAACCAAAAAACATAGTAAAATAATAGGTAAAACTCATTTCTCGCCTTTTTGGCGATAAAGTAGACCTCACATGAGGTAAAACTTCTCATTAAATTCTGCCACTTTCAGTAAGGAACGGAAAATTAGCAAAGTAACGTAAAGTTTTACTTATGTTTTCTGATATTCAGCCATCCGTTTTGCCGCCCACTCTTGGAAGGCTGCGAAGACATTCCAAGGTCTTGGCTGACCCTCATCCTCCTCTCCTTTCCATTTTCTTTTTGGACGTGCTTGTTGAGCGTTGAAAAGCTTTTTTTAGTCAGCTGGTTGTTTTCCCAGTCGCTTAATGGGTGCTGTCCTTGGACATCTCTTGTCAATTGTTGCCTGGTCCTGGTTACTCGCTGATCGAACTTTCCGTGCTGCATTGAGTCTGCACCTGCCTTCCCCGGTTGGATTTCGCGGAAACTTGCTGCGTAATGTCCTTTCCGATGGTTAGCCTTTCCTTTTCTCGCCGGTGATATGGCTGCTGCAATTTCTTCTTGCCTGCTTCGTTTCATTTCTTCCTATCTGATCATTACTATAGTAAGACGTCTACCAGGGAAAATTTCTTCAATCATAATTTTTCCGTCTGAATCGATAATCGTTCAACACTGTAATAGATTTTTTTTTTATATTATTCTAAAAAAATCAGCCAGATCGTTGTAGAAAAAGTCTTGCAAACCCGTTTCAGGTGCCTCATGGGATTTGTACTCTTTTGCAACTTTGGAACTTTTCAAGCTTTGAAACATCAATCACTGTACAGGTGGAAAAAAGGAAAACGTTTCCTCATGAAAGTGAAAAGAAATGCACATGTTCACATATTCTTTTTGATTAACGTCAGATGGCGATGAAGAGTTGATGAGGATGAACTTTTGCCAACTGTTCAACGTTGCGTATAGATTTCTTTCAACTTCAGCTTTCAATAGGTCACTATGAAAAAAGACTGGTCAGTCACAACGATAGACGTCTTTCAAGTTAAGGTCACGTTGTCGAAATTAACCGAGTTACCGCTGGCACTTGCGAATATCCATGGCGATTTTACCATAGCCTTCCTTTTGTTATTTTACAACATTTTCTGAAACATGGCGGGTTGAATCTATGATCATCATTTTCGTAATAGGTTATTAAAGCAACGAATTAGTATACGCATGCATGCTTGCAAGCCAGAGTTTACCACTGTGAAGCTATCTTTCCTGTATGGTATTCAAAGAAACCACTTCTTAAAACATGCCTTAAAAAGCCCTATTTGAAAAACGACATTGCTTATGGGATGACCAGATAAAACCAAACGTATATTAGTATAACGAAAAAAAAAAAAAAAAAAGAAGATTTTAGATGCTGCATTAAAAGCTGAAACAATGTCTCGTCACAAACTTCAATTCTTGAACAATGACAATGAAAAACATACCATCCTTTATAAATTCAGCTGCTCTAATACATTTCTTATTTAATAAGGATATTCTTGTAAAGTTCCTAAATTGTTAATGGCACGTTAAATACATTATTTCAAGTAATCAATAGTTACAGATTGTGTCAAATTACGTGCTTTAAAAAATTTAAATTAATTGGAATTTCTTTATATCTTTCATTTAATTTTCCGTTGTTTCATTTATTTATTTTCTTAAAAATCGAAATAAATGTACTCTTTTTAATTGCAAAAACTGATATTTATAAATATATTTCTCCCTGTAAATCAAGAACAGATTTTTAATTTTACTAACATAGCTTGACTTTGTTATTAATATGTGGATTCCATGAAGAACTCTTTGCTATTAATATGTGGATTCCATGAAGAACTCTAAGGTATTTCTTCCGTTATTTATGCTAATTTCACCACGAAGGTAATTACACCACGAAGGTATGCTAATTTCTTCTTAGCATACCTTCGTGGTGTAATGGTCAGCACGTTCGGCGCTTATTCTAGATGTCCGAGGTTCGCTTCCCGGTGAGGGCATTGCTCATTTTTCATATTTCCTGCTTCAAAAATACTTAATGTATCTACAGAAAAAGCTTTTGTCTTCGTTCGGGAAAACGAATTATAACGACACAAAATTGAGATATCTATCGGAAAAGATTGTATGCAGATCAAAATAAAAAAAGTTTCTTTTGGAAAAATACACTATGTCCTCTTGTTCCGTCATTTAACATCTCGTTTGGAAGCAAATAATATTTCGAGATCTGTGAACTTTCATAACTAATATCTGAGATTTAAATTATTTACTGGAGCCGTAGTTGCCAAATATATCATCTTTTAATGCGTTGTCGAGAATGTTTTCATTTTGGGTCATGTCTAATGGCTCGTTAATTAAAATATTAGTATAATTATAAAAATTGTCAGTGATTTGTCAACACGAAGTAATGATGATTGCTTAGCAGTTGCTATAAATTACGGAAACATAAATTTACTTTTGTTAACTTCTTGTCTCAAATATAACGATAAAATATGTTCTCCGGAAATAATGGCTTTACAGAATTCCTAGGGTGAAACAGAGTGCATTAAGGCTATTGCAATTTATAGACAACTAATATGTAGTAGCAAATGTATTGCCTTAAGTTTTCGGATAATAAAATATTACAGTAAGTAATGCTTTCTAATCTTATATTTTAGATGTGAGCAAGATAAACTCAAAATTGAGTACAAACATTGAGACTTGTATCCAATTAAACATCACTATACAGCAGAATTAAATGTCAATCAAGTCAAAACTGAAATTCCACCTAAATTCCGTTATTTTGATGACATTTAAATGGCGTTCGTAATAAATCTTATCAGACATTTAATATTAATTCAAGTTAATTAGTTCTTGAGCTAGAACCTAGATGATGAAACCCAAATATTACAAGCAGTATGTAATTAAAGAAGAGAAAGAACAAAAGCTACCACTTAGATCTGATACTGTGACAATTATTAAGTTTTATTAACAGTTAAATTTGAGATAAAGTCTATTCCAAAGGTTATCTCAAATGTGCCAAACCAGGTATGATTCAGGATGCCACACAGTAGAAAATATCTGAAACAATTCGATTCCAGCGGCAATACATGCAGAGTTAGGAAATAGATATTAAAACCATAGATTTAGAGTTTTATTATACATTAATTATGCATCATTAGATATTTATTAACATAAAAATAAACAACATAAAATATAATTATTCCTTCAATATAAATTAAAAATTAAGAGTGCACATATATTATGCATTGTGTACGTTTTAAATATATTTACTAAAATAAAAAATAAACATAAAATATAAGTATTCCTTTAGCACTGTTAAATAAAAAATTAAAATATTCATGCGAACTTTGTCCCTGCACCGTTGTACTCGCATCGTGCACTGTTGTATATCACAATATCAGGGGCATAATTTGTGACTTTCAATTTGATACATGATTCTGAATGTTCAGTTATTAAACGACTTCTTTTTGGACTCAAAATATTTTTCATATGTGAAAAGATTTGTTCACATAGATATGTTGAATCAAAAGTTGAAAGTAGAGTACATGCAATTTCTTCAAACAATTAAATCTCCCCAGCAATGAGATCCAGCAATTTAAAATAGCTGTCAATTTATCGTTAGACTTATCTTTCAGATTTTTTCGTAATTCCGTAAGTTTTGCTTTCCATAATTCTGTATATGTTAGTTTAATAATTTCCATTTCAAAATTATCAATTTAAATTAACTCAAAAATTCACAAATCGGATGGGATTATTAAAGAGTTTATTAAATCTGGCTTGATTAGGAAGGTAAATAAAGGCCATACAGGCATTAAAGCTTCAAAGTCGTTACATCTTTTGGAAAATTCCTCTTTAAGTACTTCAAAGTGAAGTTTATGTTTGTTTATAGTCAATGTATTTGCAAGGATTTTAATAGTTGGAAAATATTTGTAGGTACTAGTATTCATTTCTCGGGAAAGTATATTTAATTTTGTAGCAAATCCTTTCCAGTATTGAAAAAGTTCAAGCCTTGTTTGGTACTTTCCTTGCAATTTTAAGATTAGTCGTTGAGATGTTCAGTTATATCAGTTAGAAACATCAATTTTGCATAACCATTTTTTATCATTAAATTCAGGGAAATGTTGTTAATTTTCATTTAAAAACTCTGCATGACACAAACTTATTCAAAGTATTACCTCGACTAAATCAACGTACATGAATGTATGAGGAGAAATCCACATATTCACTTCATTCATATTTCTTCTAAAGGAGATTTAAAAGAGATTTATAAATTGCCTGTGTACCAATGAAGTATGAGACGTGATATGAGGAAATTTTGGCAACTAAATTTTTCTGATGTATTATGCAATAGAAGTTCAATACTTTATGTCCAATATTGATTTTTAAGAGGTTTGGCGAATCCGCTTTCCTTGCCAAGCATTGTAGAAACGCCATCACTAGGTATGCAAAATATTTTATTTGTATTAATGCTTTTACTTTCAAAATAAAAAAAAATTATAAATGAAGGAAGAATATCCTGCTCCGTAGTTGTCCTAGGCAGAAGAATCAAAGCTGCATAATTCTTCATAAACTCGATCTTTATTACTGCAATTACTACAAGACGCGCAAAATCATTCACATCGGTACTTTCATCAAGAGCGATGCTAAATGCAACAGTTTCTTGTAATCCAGAATTCTATTTTGTTGTTACATTTTCTGCCATTTAAGTTAGTCGCCTTTCCATAGTTCGTGCAGAAGCAGATATTTCTTGAATTAAGAATAATATTGTTTGTAGATTTGGTAAATCGCTGAACAATATTTCAATACTTTTTAAAAATGTATAATAATTAATTATATTCGTCATATGTAAAAGATTTACCTTTGGCAGCTATACAGTGAGATATTAAGAAACTACATTCGGTCGCTTTAGGTTTGGTTTTAACAGTTTGGAGGAAAAAAAAATGTAACTTGTTTCTTACATTTAATAATTTCACATTTCTAATAGCAATTCTGAAAGGTGGACTGATGTTTAGTTCGAAAATGTCTTTGTACACTTGACGGGAGACATACGGCGTTTTTACACAACACGATCCTTTCTGTTCTATGAATCCATATTAATTCGTCCAAGAGTCTTGAAAGCTGTGAATAACAAGCTTTCTTATTTTAGTAGATATTTTATTAAATATGTTGAGTTGTCACAATAATTAAACAAATAAAATACAAGCTTTCAAAATAAAACTAAGAACATGTTAGGAATTGAAAAGTAACCTATAGCGATCGTAAAATCTAGTGGTTAATGTGTGAGGTATGAGGTGGGACGGCGCAGAAAGGAGAGACAAGGCGATTTATCTTTATCTGATAACTTTGTAGAGTGGTATAAAGTGCCACTGAGAATTGCACAGCGTGCCATAGGTTGCCGCATGCTCTATTATATCATTTTTGGCTCTTGTAGACACATTTACTTCAATGAGAAGGATATGAAAAATTCACTACATAGAGACTCACTTTGAAAGTAGGAAGTTAGTCTGAGCCGCAAAATTATTGGAGTTTTTGCTTTGTCATCACTATGTTCGATTGAACATTATTTCCTGTTGTATTTATGAGTGGCTAGTTAATCCCTGTACTCTGATAATTGTTTTACGAATATAAGAGTAGTATAACCGGCCAGAGCTTAGCTTTTAACTTAAGATATTGCTAGTAATATGAATCTTAGTGCCCATTCGAAGAATCTTAGCGATAATCTTTTGTGTGGTAATGTAGGGTAATCAATTATGTAGTCCCTTTCACTTCTCGTCAGGTATAGGCACATATAGGTAAGGGACGTAATGTTTTCAGTTCATTGATTCCATACTGACTTTTCAGTACGGAATAAGCACGAGTTAAGGTACCCACAGCAGGTTTTAACAACATTTAGAATATTATCGGTCCGCGTGTTTTTGTGTGACGACTTTTTTTTCTTCACGATAACACTTAAATGCTATTTACAAAAACTTCCATTTTCAGTAATTAAGCATTTTGTATTCATAGTATGAAGAATTTATTCTCGGTCAAAATGGACAAATGGAAGTGGTGCATTACTTGAAGGCCCGTTTATACTAGCGAGACATTGAGCCCAAGAAAGGAGCATGAACTTGACAGCTTCAGTAAAGGGAAGAAAAGGCACTCACTATTTTTTCCTTCCTCCACCAACCTATGAGTATATGCAGAGAATTAGAAAGGTAAAGTTGTCGATGAATGTTTTTTGTCTGTGTATGACGATGTTTTCGTCATCGATAGATTTATATGAAACTTCTAAAAATTTCTGTTTTCCGTATTTATGCTTTCAGCATTCATATAAAGTGTTCATTAGATTTTGGGTTAAATGAAGTAGTACTTTACAGGAAAAGCATAACAATCATGAATGGGTACCGGAAGTGGTACTCTGCTTGAAGCCCGTTAGAGTATTTAATTAAAAACTGTATTAAAATATAATCCAGAACTTTTCAGCTTTAGTAGTTAAATATTAACGGGAACAACATATTAGATTTGGGCTTAAACTGATAAAGCAGTAGTGATAAATTACTTGAAGCTCTGAACAGTCTTTCGTAAAAATATATAATGAGATAATCTAAAACTTCTCGCATTTGGTGTTTAAAATAAATGTGTGTTTGAGAACAACATAATACATTTATAAGCATTAAATATACTATTTTAATTACGCTAAATGCAACCAGAATGAACCCATTATGAAGACGAGCTCTTGTTTTGAAGCAATTAAATATGTTAGCCTCAATCCTCAATTTTGCGATCGTTTACTTTTGGGCTGAATCATTTTTCAGAAGAAAGGATGCTGCCATCAAATATTATTACTATTTTTAAAGAAATAATATAGCAAATATAAATGTAACGAACATAAAAAATATAAAAATATATGGGAGCAATTAATATTCTGCTGGGAATTTTAAAGATATGCTGATTTTAAAGATTTTGGGATTTTGTTGTTCAATTTAATAAAGCATGAAAAAAGTTGAATAAATAAATCTAAAATGAGAAAAATGTGGTTATTCATCTTATTAAGAAAACTAAGCACCTAATAACCAGGGTTTAAATCCAAGGGTATGTATGTATGGAATGTATGTTTCTAGGCGTATAGTATCTGAGCGGCAAAGAGGCTCTCAAATAACATTGCGAGTCGAAAGTCCTTGTGAGAGGTTGTGGTATGGGAGGACCTCTTCAAGGTTATTCTTCCCGATAGAAGGTGCAGTGGAAGATAATAAATAACAATAACGTCACGTGGTCAAACGAAGCACTCACCAAGAAGAGGCTGTTAGAAGAACAGTGCAATCAGACAGAGATTCCCAATTTCGTCAGCAAAAATATTAGTCTATAGAGCAGCAAATGCCAAATACAAAAAATAGATAACGCCGACGAAACTTAACTCATGGAGGAATTACTGTTCCAACTTTCGCAGTTGTTTGGGTTCGGAGCAGAAAATTTCATATGATAGGATTTTTCGATCTACACAATTCACTGCCCTTACAAATCAACAGTGGGTTTCCTGTTTACAGACAGTACACACGATTCTCGACACTATTTTTACAGAAAATGGTCCAGAAGTGATGACCAACAACAAATAATACTAATGCAAGAAATTTGACTGCCGGAATTCTAATTAATGCAACAGATTCCCCCCAACTGAAGCTGAAGGTTATCCCAACCAAATGTTTGTGTATAATGGGTAATATATTTGTTGTATCAAGGGGATTGTATAGTAGTATTTTTCCCCCTTTGTTGTTTGCTTTAAAGAAAGTAGGAATGTTATATTCTATAAACCTTTTAGGTGAAACTTTTATGCTTATTTGAAAAATTATGCACATTGTGTCTAGCTTCATTTTTGAGTATTATAAAAAATATTATAGTTTATGAAATATATTTAATTGATCAACCTAATAATTTGATATTTTGTTTATTTCTCTAGGATCTAAAAATAACTGCATTCTTTACATATTGTATTTAATTTTTAGCTAGTAAAAATTTTGTACTAAATTTTATGTATTGTGTTAATTTAATTTTTAAAATATGTATAATATTAATGTTTTCATAGTTGTAGTGGTAATAGAGTAATTAAATACTAACTGTAACTTACAGAATGTACTGAAATTAATTAAAAATCACAAATATTATTATTTAATATAATAATAATAATAATAATTGATTAGAAGCATTAATATATTTGTTAATAGTTATGGGTATTATATTATGCACTGAGATATCCAGCATAGTTCGTCAACATACTATGTTACTAAATAATAATTATGTGCTGTAATAAATAACATCTAATGTGTGTATAAGAGTACTATAATAAGTGAGGTGCCTTTACTTTGGTCATCTCAGTATATTGAATTTAAATGGTTCTGTTGTAACTGTCTGTTTGCATATAATCGCAAATTTTGTATTTAATTTATAATGGGTTAACTTTTTGTAAATGTAAATTTTGTATTTATTTTGTAACGTACTCTAGAAACCTTTTGTAAATGTTCAGTAATGAGAATCATTGGTAATATCGAACAAGCAAGAAATGCAAATGCCATGTTAAATAGGTCATAATTAACATCTGTAATTAATACCCTAGCATGGAAAATGTGTACTGGGATATGTAAAAATGGCTATATAATACTGTATGTATATGCGGCTCTGAAACCTTTTCGAGAATTGTGTTAAAAAGACCCTCTGGCCTGCTGGCTTTGAACACTAATAAAAGAATTAACAGGCATCAGATGGCATCTGCCGAGATGATAAATACACCGAAAGTCTTGTCAAATACTATGGTCGTTGGCCATGGCGGTAGTGTTTTCGGATGTTCTCCCTTAAAATTAGGACGGTAGAGTAACAGTTAAATTAGGTACAGTAATATCTCAATCATCTGTTTCTTGCACAGGTCCTGACATCCGCCTGTACCTGTACCCCGGAAAGTTGTGCGCAATACAATTTATGCAGTTGAAATCTGATGTTAAACGAATCTGATTTAGTTTAAACGAAAACACAACAAATGCATAAATTCGGCATCTTCCACATATTCGATACTGCGCATATTAAACATTATATATTATATATGATACATTCCCGTTATTAAAAGTTAATTTTTTTTTCATGGAGATTAACGCTTCGTGAAGGCTGCCGCCATCTAGTTAGATTTAACGCGATTGTTTGGCGGTAAGTTGCACCCCATTAATAGAAATTACTAAATTTTCTCGAACTTGCAATACATCAGACGCCTTAGCATAAGAATCATAATGGCTGAAGAGAACTCTGGAAGCCAATGCCAATCTGTAGAAGATACATTATTCCTAGTTGTTGATGCCATACAGTAATCACTGTGAAATTTAATCTTCTTGCTAGGCCTTCATAAAAAAATTTCAGTACTCTGAAATTACAGCTAAAGCAATAAAACAAGAATGAATGTAAAATTAACTGCTCAGGTTCTTGGGATTATTATCTTCCATTTTTCATGCTTCTAATTATAAACCATATTATGTTTACCAAATATTAACGATGCATTCAGAATACAGTCAAAAAGGCTGCTTACATATATCTAAAACAACAAAGATGAATAAATTAAAAAAAAACACGTCTGGAACATCCATAAAGCATAATTTAGCAGTAGCTTGTAAAAATTACATTATGTTTGTCAGGAAATAAAATATTTTATTACAAATATTATATAAAAATAGCAAACATTACAAATGCAAAATAAGTAATTTTCTTCTCAATAAAAAGAAATTGCCAATCAATTTTAAATGCGGAAGGGAGGAAGCAACAAAGAGACATTACAATTATTACAAATGTTTCAAACGTTTTCAGTTTCAAAGAAAATTAAACGAGTTAACACGGTTGCTGATGGTCAATGAAATAAAGAGACGGAACTTGATGGTGTGTGTGTGTATTTAATTATGGGCAAAGCACACTAGGGCTATCTGCCTAAGGGGGAGGGATGCCTTCGTGGAGGACTTTCTAAGGGAAACTGACTCGTATACACGTTACGCATGGGAAAACCACGAAAACACCCATGCAGCCAGCCCGTTCGCGGGATTCGAACCTCGGACCGAACTACCAGTGTTCAGCGACTTTACCGCTCGGCCGCTGGTGGGCAGGCGGAACTTGAAAGACTTAAAAGAGCTGAAGAATATAATGCCTTTTGCATTTTTCTAAAGCATGTATGTGACGAAAGGTTGAATATGCTATAAAACACTTCTAAATCATTAAACTGGAGATAAATCATTAAACTGGATTCTAAATCATTAAACTGGAGATAAATAGAACATAGTGTGATTTTTGATAAACTATAAATCGGTCTAAATATATGTAATAATAAATAATGTATTACCTCAAAAGAGGAAAAGAATATCTACAAATTTGGCTTCAGAATTCCAAACATGCTTTCAGCATACGATTTATCTTGGTTGTTGATTTCTCATAAAACAGGAAATTAAAATTAAGAGGATGCGAAACATTAAAATTTTTCTGTATAATTTAAATTATTTAATAATACAAAGAATTAAAAATCAGGTGAAACAATATTTTATCTCTTATTTTTACAAGAGAATTTCATTTCTTTATATGTAGAGCCTCAAAGTGCATAACTCTATCACAGAAAAACCACCAATCATGCATGCAAACTACTATTAGATTTCTTGGAAAATTTAGAAAAGAGACAGATGTTAAATCTTTACCTATTTTTGATATTTTTTCTACGACCTCTGACAACGGACTATTGTACTTTGGCTTGATAAAAAGAAGGTTTTCTGGTATTTAGTTCTAACACTCTGGAAAGCGATGAAAAGGATGTGGGGCAAAATACTTCTTATAGCATTGAGAAATACTTCGTTATTTTAAAAATAAGTATGGTTGTTAATAGATCTGAGCAAAAGTCATGGATAGAATGTTTAGGAAGTGAATAATTTTACTTAAAACATTAATCGTACTGCACAAAATTTATTCAGAAAAGTGTAAACATCTTCTGTATAAAACAATAAATCTTCTAGAATTCTTCTTCATTAAGAAACACCTAAAACTTTTTAGAAGGTGGATTTCAATAAGTAACTCGGTTTGCCTACTTTACATCAATTTGCATTTGGAAGTGAAAATTCCATTAGTCTAATGCTACTCAAATTATTTTTGGACATATCATAGCTTATTTTTTTATTATACTGCTTAATATCGTTTAAGATTGTTGTTCGAAATTTTGAACATTATATTTAATTCATATAATGTAGGAGATAGATATTTGGAATAATTTTATTTACTCTACTTCCTCGAGTATTTAGCTCTAAATTCTGAAAATTTAAAAAATATTCGCATAATTTTCCCTTTTCTCTACTATACACAGTATTTTCATTCTGATGGTAGATTATTAGTAAATTGTATTCCCTTCATTACTTTTATTATTACTCAGTGTATTCAACTTGGACTTTCATCAGCATTTTAATCTATTTTATTTTTCCATGCATTTATTATTTAAAACGCATTTTGTGCAGATTCTTCATTAAGCTGCCCAGACGTGGCCGTTGTTCTCAAACATAAGAAAAGTTCCAAACATGTGATTTTAGGCTTCCTCTATTATTTCTACCATTTCTGGTATCTTTAGCCTTATTTACTGCTGATTTATTCGATGTTTCGAAATCTGGATCTTTTGCTTGCCCCTTTCTCCTTCGTTCCTCCTGTATCCCTCTTGGGAACAGCATCAAGACTCATTGATGTAAAGTACCCCTGGGACTTCACAAGGTAATTAAGTCGGAAACATGGCATAGAAATATTCTTCAGATATTGCAGTGTCAGTATTACTACGTATTTTTATTGGAATGCAGTTTTCTTTAAAAAAAAACGAATGCTGTACTAGTTACCAATAGTTTATCCCCTACTAATTTTCATTTTTTATGTTCTGACTGTGACCGCGGAAACTAAATTACTCGCATAAGTTTCCGTTCTAGATATTCGGACGATTAAACGAGTTAAAAGTGGAAAGGTACGCTAGAAAATATGGTATTTCTTTTTGGATAACATTTTAGTTCTACTTCTTAGTGAGCTATATCACTGAACACTAAACTCATTACATTTTATTATTGTAAAGAAATATAAGGATTACTCAGAGAATAAAGTTTAAAGCGAAAATGAAGAAATTAATATTTAGGTCGTTATAGCCCAATGTTTGAAACCTGTCCTGAAATGGGCAATCCATATGCGTGCAACTAAACCGAATTGTCGAAATTTGAAATCTATATAGCATCTCCATTAACTTTATGCCATGATAGGGTGACACACCCTTCATGGAATAGAAGATATTAAGTTGCGAGTCTTAATATGACCTGTGAGACTTATTATGAGAAATAAGTTGTGTCGTTACTCTTAAGTGCGAGTCCAATCGGAAGTTTGAAATTCAAATCCCAAGTAAAATGTCAAAACAGCTTTGTTTTCCTTAATGTTTTACAATAAGCCAAAGTTTAGTTTTACTAATGATGTGGCAGTAACGGGTGGCGTGTATGTTAAACTTTCCAGAACAAAATTTTGCTTTTATACTTTAGTATAAAATTTAATTAAGTATTTTTTTCATTGAGATCAAATATATATCTGGATGTAATAGAAGATAAAACATAGACAGAGGTTTCTCAATAGATAGCAGAGAAACATTGTTTTCTCTTCATCGATCATAAGAATTCAGTAATTACTCCTTTTTTTTTTCTTCGGAAAGTTAGTTATAATTTCATATCATTTTAATCACCTATGAATAATATTCTCCGTTTGGTAACTCCTTTCAGGCATAATCTTCTCGGATATCTCTCGTATTTTTGGCCAGTGCGATTTAACATACATTGATCGACTAAGAACAGCTTTGCGATTTTGCATAAAGAGCATGAGACTTGTGTTGAGCAAAAAGGGAGTATGTAAAGTCTCCACCATACATTCATAAATTCCTTTGGTTTCTGCTTATGATCCCAATTCTAATCTTTTTCTACCAATAGTTTTTCAAGAATCAGATCCTTAGTTGCTTTTTATTCTCTTTTTAGCCAATAGATGCATCTAACAGGTTCATCACTTATCATTAATCAAAAATCTTCTCAAATTTCTTTCTGGTGTTCTTAATTAGACACGTGTTTCGTTTCGGCCATTTTACTCCTGATATTCAGAAAGAAGATTCTTTCACGTTTACAGATGCTATGTCGATTTTCGTTGCTCTTATTAGTTGCTGTAGCATAATCAGGATACTGATTCAGAAAACAAAACATTTGTTATGCAGTTTTCAAGCAAATTAGTCATAACCAATTAATAAAAAGAACAGTTCATAAAAATTTTATTTTGTTTAAAATAAGATTAGATTATATCTTTCTTTGGAAGAATATTTATATGTAAACAGATTACTTTGTAGCTGAAAATTAATAAGAAAATAACACGACTGAATGATGAGCTTCTACATCTCATAAAGATAATTTCTAGTAATTTTCCTCCGAGATTACAAACTTTAACAACAAATTCCAAACACTATGAGTTGTAGCAGCTGAAAGTTGTAGTAAGAAATAAAGGAGATTATAATTATTGAAAGGCAAGTACTTTTTACTTTGTGCGTAGAAAAAACACCCAATGAATGAAAGGGGATAAGTTTTCATTATTTATTCTTATCTCCCTTGGGAAGTTTTCTTAATTTGTTTATTTTAAGTTAAACGTTAGATTACTTAGTGGTTAATTCAATATATTAGAAATTTTTTTTAAATAAATGTCAGTCTGAAAATTTAATATTTAGCTATTAATGTGTTTGAATTACACAGTATAACCAACAGCAATTTCTTAGAAATCAAACTTCAGATTTCAGACAGAAAGCAAACATAAATATGAATTTTCTATGCGATGTTATTATTACTCTATTTATTTTCTTAAATATTCTTAAAAATGTGTTTTCATTTTGTTAAAAAGCAGTTTCCAGATTGTACATTCGGCCCGTGCGCAATTTGTGTTTGTGATCCTTGTTATTAGTTAATAAATACTACTACTACTATAAAATTTTTCTCTTTCATTTTCAGACAGATGACCTCTCTAGAAAACATGTCGAATACATTTCCATTTCCTAACTTCATTACTAAACTTCCCGCACGAAGATACTTTCTTTCTAGGGTTAACTTGCAGTTTTCTACGACGCAGTCGGAAAATAAAATAAAGTCGTCTCGCTTCTTCATCGTTAAACAGTTTTTAACGAAGTTGGATCTTTTAGTGAATTCCAGACATGACTGTGTAGACAGAACTTTATATAAAATTCCTAAACGTGTGAGGAACGCGATGTAGGTGGAATAAGTTCAAGCAACTTGAGGATTAAAGAAAAAATATTTATCTACGCAAGTATGTTGATTAAGTTGTTTCATAGGATATACTTTTTAACTAACAACAGAAGTTGTAATATACGTATATTATACTTGCATTATTGTTGAAAGTTCTGAAAAACTACTTAGGGAAAACTGTGAAAATTTTGTTTTATTGGTTAAATAAAGAAAATAACATTGCTTGTAAGTAAAAATGAAACCAATTTTAAGCTGTCAAATTGTAATATTATTTCTACTTGTTCTTGACAGCTTGAAATGTACGATCAAATCCTTTTTTAATCTTCTCATGAGTTTCATATTTTTTTTTGTTCAGTAAAATATTTATAAACGTTATTTTTTAAAGGATATATGAATCGTTTTTACAATTTATTTGTTACATATAAAATGGAATTAATGTGCTATGGAACAATATTAGAACAATGTCATCTTTCCTCAGTTTTTGAAATTAAGGAAGTAAATCAATACAGTGTCATCAAAATTAAAGAAAGAAAAAAAACTTTTAAAGCATTTAATGTGAAAAATATTGTTTTTTAAATATCACGGCATTCTTAATCATATTCGACGGAAATATGGTGCTGTTGCAATGATGGATTTTAAATGAAATTTATCAAAGAGGAATTTTCATGTCTTGAATGTAATGATATTCATAGACTTCCTCTCTTCATAATGTAAGTAACTGTTATTTTTGCGTAATTAAAGTAATTGTGTATTATTTTTGCTTAAAGTTCTGCTTCCAATACATTTTATTTATAGGCGCTTCATGATGTTATTTTTACTCATGTATAATTAAGAATATTGTGAAATTTAAAATTCTGTCTTGCTTCTTAGTGCGCTTATAAAAATCGCATAACTTTTGCGTTTTTAATGCAATTTGTTTTTAAACTTATTAGTCAATAGAAGCAAGGTAAAAAATTACTAATTCTTAGCATAAGAAAGTTATTCCTTCTAGTGAGTACTACAATGACGTAAAAAACTTCATCTTTCTTTTGAGCTCAAAGTTTTACGACCTGTCGTTAGTTAATAACCAAGTTAACATTGCATTTAATGCATTTAAATTTTTCTTCGATCTTCATTGTTATTAATATTATGATCTTTGTTATTGTCTATCTATTGCAGCTCAACGATCTACTTTTCAAAAATCAAAAAATTATGTAAGAGATAAAAAAATATTTGGAATATTATTTTCTCATCTATCCGACGGTTCAAAGTTCGAATTTTTACAATAATTCTATATAAATATAAAATACATTCAATGTTAAATAAAAGAAAATATCGAATATTTGTATTTTTTTTGGAGGGGGGCGGTTTTGAACTCTTTGTTTAGTTTTGCATTTTCATTGCAATTACTTAAAGGGCAAATTTTCAAGAAAATTGATTGGGCAGAATTGGATCAAATTTATGTCACAACTTGATCCAAACAAACTAAAGCAAAAATACAGAGCTATTATTTTAAATAAAATCGTGTAAAAATCAGTACTTCGTATAAAAACAGTTTTGCTTTAAACTTTAAGACTCCATAAAAGATTATACAAATGTTATTAAATTGCATTTTGGAACTTCTTTCTAAATTTTTATTTTGAATCTGAAGCGTATCTCTTAATTTTTAATTTCAAATAAATTTTTTAGTCTTTTCTCTTAAGCTCCTGAAATACAGGAATTGCACAGAACTTAATTAGTATTATCACAGTGCAAGATTTTTCCTTTCCTAATTGCTTCTCCTTTTATTAGATAAATTTAGCCCAACTTAAGCTTGGAATTATTGCCTAGTTGATAATAATATTTACCATTCATAAGAGTGTAGAGTCATTAGGTTTTTTTCTGAAGTAGGAGACGTGAAAAATGACTAATGCCTTTGCCGGGATTCGAGCCTCGACCTCTTGAATATGCGCAGAATGTGCTACCGTTATACCACGAAGGCATGCTGAAAGAAGAGAGAAAATACTTATAAGATAAAACGCATTTAATATATCGTGGTGAATAAGGGTTTGATGATACAATTTCTGATCACATTTTCTGTCACTTTTGTGCAATTCGTTTTACTTAACAATAACACTCAAAGATGATTCATTTACAATAATTTGGTAAATAATTTAATTTACCAAATTATTGTAAATGAATTTACAATAATTTGGTAAATTAAATTATTACCAAATTATTGTAAATAAAATAAGTCTTTGAAGATACATTAAATTTCGTAGAAAAGTAAAACAAAAAGTAATTTGTTTCATTTTTATATATTTTGTGCTATCAGTTTTGGACAAAATGAAGCAGGCATCAAGTCGGATACATCTTGCTTTCCAAAACTAAAAAAATACATTTATTCAAACTTAGATTATTTTTAATGTGTTTTATAAATTAAACAAGGTAAAGCATAAACACCAAAATTTGAACAAAAGCTTACTTTATATTCATAACCTAAAACTAACCAGATAAATAAAAAGTTGAACTCATCCCCCCCCCCGCAGGAGGAATTTCTCCCCACCCCCAATATAGACGATGGAATCAGTAGTACAAAAATTTGCAATTTTTTTGCGATCTAATTTTTTTGGTATATGATACACATTTTAAAGCGTGTAGAATTTCTGTATAGATGAACTACTAAAAAAAAAATACCAAATATTTATTACACTGCGGAAACCTTACGACCGCAGTTGAAATTGTATTTGGCGAAAAAGCATTTCAGTAGAAGCAAACGTTCTCGCAAAACATATGCTATGCTACATAATTATCAAATTTTATGATGAGCTGTAACAAAATATAGCCTATTTAGTTAATATTTAAATTCAAACTGAATCCAGCTTTTAGGTGATTTGTTAATCTGCCTCAGTAAATCAATTTTTGTTTTTTAGAAATTTCGGAAGAAAAAATTGTCTGACGCAAGAAAGGAATGTAGGTTCGACAAATGACGAAAATTAACACATTTGGGAAATATTTCTATTTATAAGTATGTTTAAATTATGACAGCTGCGACCGATAGATGGCGCTAGCGATTACCAGATTTGTCTAGCATGAAGGATGATATCGGTAGTAGCTTGGTATGATCATAAAAATAATTGTTGTGAGAAAAGATGCATATGTGTTACCTAACATAAAATTCTTCAGTATTATTTATATGCAGAAACAATATTTAAGTAGTAAAAAATGCAGATACGCAGCGATAAGTTTTTACATGTCTATAAACTTTAAAGCAAGAAATATTAAATAATTTTATGTCCCAATGAAGAATTTTCTCAGGTGCTAATAGAAATAGTTATGGAATTTTGTTCTAAAATGTTTTAAATAACTTAAAATCAAAGTACATACATTTTGATTTTCAATGCTCTTTATTTAGATACGTATGCGAAGCAATACTAGAGTTACATAGAGATTTGAAATAATTCGTACTGTTTTCAACAAAATGAAACTGATGATAATAATAATAATAGCAATAATTATAACCTTCGTAGAAACATTTCAAACTGAGATTACATAATTTATGTAACATTTTGATTTTCGCAGCAAATGTTTCGTTTGGTAACATACTCATCATAGTTATCTCTGATATTGTAAAAATGATTGTCAAACATGAAGAAGAATACATTCAAATCAATTTTTTACTCTACTTAAAGTAAAAATTTGTGTTAGATAAAGAAATTTGACATTTATTCCTATACTGCACGGTGCTTTGGCAGTGATAAAAGATAAAAAATGCAGGAACAATGTTTAGAAAATTTAAGCAACATTTCTAATTGCGCAAGGAAATAAACGTTTCCTTTCTAAGCTACTGAATTTCATATTTAAAAGAAATCCTAGCAACATTCGCTAAAATGAATTAGAGAAATGGTACGATTTCATAATTTACAGTGTAGAACCAAATTTATTACCTACATATTTTATTTTGTTTTTAGCTCTGTAATATAAATAAATAAAATACAAAATTCAGGTATTTTCCGAACTTTGATTGAGAAGGAATAAAGTCCAGCTAATCAATGACATTCTGTACCTTCGTCAGTACAGATAATTTGTATTAACTGTTAGTTTAATGTATAAAATGTAAAGTACTGAATTCTCGACCTAAAACTCATTTGAGGTTATTAAACATGGGGATAAGTTTTGATAATATCATCATCTTTTTGGGGTTTAATTTATTTTATTTTGAAAAAGTCAAATAATTTCGAAATAAAAAGAATGAACTCAAAGAATGTGAGTCTAAAGCACTTTCCCATTTATAGTTTATATAATAAAGAAAAATCGTCTCTTTTTCCTTGAATAAATTTAATTATATAAAATTAAAATAAAAATTAATTTTATTTTCTTCCGAAAAATCACGAAAGCTTATTTAGTAGTCCTATGTATGGAAGCAATATGCATATGAGCCTTTGAAAAGATTGTAAATTAACTAATTAACTAAAAACTAATTAACTTTACTAATAACAAAGTTTGATTTTAAAATTTCGTGAAATGTTACTTTACAAACCCCTATTTATGGCATTTAATTTATGTTCTATTTCATATCAACTAATGGAATATATTTCAAAATAAAGAAATAATTTTAATTAAAAATTAGGTTCCTAAATTTGGAATGTATGATTCAGTTCAGTCAAACAAAAATTAACTCCTTTACTTAGATATTGAATCACATATGAATCACTGTAAAATTTTCAAACTACGGATTTTTAAAACTATACCATAGTGAATATACTCCTTCGGTAAGATGATCGTGTGTACTTTTATAATAAAGCGTATATTCTAATAGCTGCCTCAAGGAATATTTCTTTTAAAAGTTTGTCAAAAATCTAAGCAAAATGTTTTATAATATTCTAATTTTTTCTCAGATTTCTACTATATTCTGATTCCTATGCTAAATAACAAGTAAAATACCCTAGCCAATATCTAGGATATTTTAGTTATTAGCACATCTAATTTACTACTTTAAAGCTCTTTCCAAAGTGCTATTTTATACCCAGCCTTTCTCAGCTTTCTGCTTTGAAAAGTCAAATCTTAATACTATAATTATTTAAAAATTTAAAAACTTAAAAATAAACCCTTCTTTGTTAGATCATAGTATGTTCAGTTGATTAACAAAAACGAATTTGATAAGTAAAAATTAATTTTAAAATTAACTTCGATATCAATTTATTACTTAGCCCAGAACAATCAAAACGAAACTTGTTTTAATTAATGTTTTAATTAACGCAACTTCAGTAATAAGTAGTTTAGTTAGACATTTAAAGAAACATAAATTTCAACATCGAAGAAATATTGATGTGTCTAACAACATATTTAACTTTCAACAACAGCGAAACTGTAAATTATGAAAATGGCATGAGATATCAAATGCGATTTTATTAAAAATATGCATCTAGAATTATTTAATTCTAAGTAAGAACTTACCTGAAGAATACAGTGCAGTGTCGTCAATTGCTAAGTCTGACAGATTGAAACTTTCCACTTTCCTCGACGACATTCATTACTTTCAGCAAAAGTGTTGATTAAGAGAGCGAAGGATATATTAATTAAAAGTATGTTTTAAAAACTAAATGAATGATATTATTTTATAAAATGAACAATTAATAAACTTTCGTTTTGTTTTTAGATAAGCCTTTTAAACTAATTCATATGTTCACATTTAATCATAAACGGAAAACAAAGGGTTATCTTCAACAAAGTTGAGCAAATTTGCTCTTCTATATAACATTACATAAAAGAGAATCTATACGTGCCCTTTTCCATTGTTTTCAGTTATAGGGTAGGTTTTACTATATTCTGTATAGTGGAGGTAGCATTGGGATCCATATGTATACTATCTAGTATATCAATCAATTCTTTTACAGCTTGTTTTAATTTTGATATGTATTTATTTAGTGCTAAGAGTAACAGGGTACTACATCTTTCAGTGAAACATTAGGAGTTGAATGCCTTTGGACACCAATCTGAAACTTAACATCCCATAGTAATGCTTCTCTGATTATGTTATATAAGATGAATTTAGAGGCTTATGGTTCTAAAATATTAGCCTTCAAAATAGAATTTAATTAATATAACCTAGGATGTATTTTAATCTCGACAATGAAATAAAATACAATAGGAATTAATAAAATTTAAAGATAATTATTTGCGTGTGAGTAGAAACTGAAACTATTTAAATCATAGGGAATCAAAATTATATATGGAGAAAATACAAATTCAAACCAATAAATTTTAACAAAAATTCAGTTTATAGGTATGAATGTAACTTTGGTTAGAAATTACTCTTGATAATTTAATTTTAAATGATAAGGTTTAAAAACTTTTAGCTGTTAAATAGAATTTTTTAATCAAATAAACATGTGTACCAGTTGAAACAATGCAAAGTTGTATGAAACAGACTGTATGAATATGTACCAGTTGAAACAATGCAAAGTTGTATGAAACAGACTGTATGAATAACATAATTATATTTAGTCAAAATTTCAAATTATCTGCCAAAAAGTGGTTACCAAAATGTATTCTATCACATCACTTTTATAGTGAAATTATGCTTGGGTTTATATCTGAACTCAGATATCAAAATTTGAATTTTGACTATTTATTTTATTTTATTTACAGATGTTTATAAAGTGCAAGGAAATTATTAAGAATTATATAAAACTATAAATAATTTTCAATTAAAATATATATATAATAGTAAAGTATTGATTAATATTTATATTAGTTGAATCGAGTAATAAATGTAAAAGTAAGTAAACAAAAAATACATACAATTAACGGTAATAAAAACAAATAATCAACAATTAAATGAATACAATAAAGGTAAGTAAAGATTTTTGAAAAATATAAATAAATAAAATGCGAAAAAGAAACATTTCGTTTAATGTTAAATAAAAATACGTTAATTCTCTAACCAAAACTTTAATCTGATATTTTTTACAAGTCTTTGAAAAGATATTTTTATACTCTGGCATCTGATTTCGAAAAAGCTAGTTTTTTCTGAACTTGCACAACAAAATATTTATAAATACAAGCATATCAGATATTATTACTTCGGAGACTGTGCTATCACACTGGCAAAGACTTAATTATATACTTCACTATTTTATATTTTAAGAAGTTCTCATTTAGCTGTATATGATGGAATTAAGGCTAATTTAGGAACCAAGACTTTCTAAGAAGCAAAAGCATTAAAACTGATTTAATTGGTTTGCTCATTGATTAAATAAAGGAAGTAGCATGGAAGACTTAGTTATGTTCCAAGGGAACCGAATTTTGAAATTTATATATTTAAATAATGTCTATAATTCGAAAATATATTTGTTTGTATTTTTATGGGTATGGTTCATGAGTAAGTTTCGTTTGATCATACTTGGCTATAAGCAATAGCAGAGGCTTTATTGTTAATCAAATTAAATTATTTTCCAAAATAAAGGATAATTTTCAAAGCAGTGGCTCTAAAACTTTTTAAGAATTATTAGGTAGCATGTCTAAATAGTACATCATAAAAATGGCATTATGAATTGAAATTAGTCATGAGTTAATGATTATAAATGGAAGACATAATAACTGTTAATTTCATTAGCAGATCAATATTGTAGTATCACTGCTTTCTGTTTAATACAATAATAGCGTCATCGTTTAGTGAATGTCATAGATACAGCCTATAGAAGATCTGTAAAACTTTGAATCATTAATTCAAAGAATTTAATAACTGTTAGACATAATAACTGTTAATTTCATTAGCAGATCAATATTGTAGTATTACTGCTTCTGTTTAATACAATAATAGGTTATCGTTTAGTGAATGTCATAGATACAGCCTATAGAAGATCTGTAAAACTTTGAATCATTAATTCAAAGAATTTACGTAATTACGAAGGGATATATACTGCTAATAATGCTCTTATTTATGATTTACATTTTAAAGCTTTAATAAATAATTTGAGTTAAACATTCATAGTTTTTGTTAGCGTTTGATGACTGAATTTTTTCATTTTTAAAATAGAAAAGCAAAATATTTAACTGAATAATTTCAAAACTACAACTGTGAATTAATAACTTGTGTTGAACCATTAATCATTATTGCACTGATTGATGGTTCGTATAATACTGGTAAATGATAACTGCAAACAGAGGGACTGTTGTTCTTCTTATGTAACAAATAAGAGACATCTGATTCACTATAATCGTAGCACCTTTTTCACATGCCGATATTTCGAAACAAATGCAGTTACTATGAAATTGATGGTATCCCAATGTTATCTCAATAAAGAAACTGCATTTAGAGTCTATTACGCCATTAAATGGGGAGCCGATCCCAGAGATAAGACTGTGGATGCCACTGTGAAAATAGTAAAGTTAATCAAGCAAATACGGTCGACTACCATAGCGGCAAATTGCCAGTCAGACACAACTTCCGCATCTTTGTCATCCTGCCTCAACTTCGCTGTGATCACCTTAAGCTCCCTTAAGATTGCGGAAAGTTCTGCATCTGCATGCATGCAAGTGTGCACCATAGATCCTGGGTTCGAACTTCCGATAAGGACGTTGGCGTAGCTCCGATCGCTTTGTCCCCTTTGCAAGGCCGGTGATGACGATGACGTCATGTTACCGGAAGGCCGGAAATCATCTTCGCCTCCGCTGGCATTACCACCTTCAAGGGTACCGGTGAGAAGGCTTCTGGAGGATCGCTCTTTGAGCTCCATCTCCTGCACCTTGGTGCTCCGGAACAGATCCCGCCTGGTGATTTTGTGACCAGGCCTTTGCATTCGGAGCAACCACGGTAGCCAAAGCAGAAATAGCTTCCTGATCTAGAATATAAATAAATATTCTCAAATTAAGTACTTCATAAATATTAGTCTAGTATAAATGCATCTAGAAAGCAATGAAAATTATAAAAGTGAAATCTAAGTTTAAGAAATAGGATCCAAATTTTTTTGCTATAACACTTATTCACGTAATTCTCGCTATTCCTTTTTTAAATAGTTATAGTCTTAAAAGGTAAAAAAGAAATTTTGCGATAAAAAACATTTTCAAGGAAAAAGTAAAATACTAAAAAAGGGGGGCGCATGATAATACAAACCATTAAAAAGTTTATGGAAGTCGATTTATTAATATTGCAATTAGTTACTGCTTTCAGTTTGTTTTGGCTTCCCATCCCTCGAAAACTGGGAGTAGCAAATTTTCTCGTTAACTAGCATAATTTAAATCTGCAGGTTTTTATTAAAAGTAAATATTATAATGAAAAATTTTAAAAGGAATTGAGGAGAAAATTTTACAGCTTATTTTCAATGCACATATTATCTTATTGATAAAATTGACTGATGGCGGATCGCATAGAAGACAATGAGATGGTATGGTGATGAAAAAAGACAGTGGCTGTTTGTGTGTCTACTTTATAGTCCATATAAGTTTACAGTTGTCTACTTTATAGACGCTTTACACTCCTATTTAAAATTTTTCTGGACACTGAATCTCCAAGGGGAATTTCTGTTATATACTTTTTGTTCATTCGCTTTTCCTCTTTGTCTTTGTAAAAGGAGAAGTTAATGGAATTAGAGATGAAATTTACTAATATTTTGAAAGACTGGATCAGTTGTCCTAAAATGTATACGCGACGAATATCAAACCAAGAAATTCGAGGAACTGATCATTAGTATGAAAAGATTTCTTTCTTTCCTGAATTTGTGGAATAATTTGAAAATTGCGTAAATAAATCCAAAAGTTTCAAAATCATACTCTGAAAGATGCTAAGGGTATATGCGAGTAAATGTGATATTAAATGGTGAAATGGCTATGAATGTTTGATTTCAAATTGTAGCATAAACATACCTGATAATTTCCGTTTGCTCGATTGCTTGGTATGCATAAATATCAACTGAAAATCCTATCCACAGTTTAATAGCATGGTCTGTTGCACTAAAAGGTCTGTACTGAAATCTTTGAATCTTGAAATAAGATTTCCTGTTTAATTCGAGACATTTTATTTTAAGATTATGATTTTGTTTAAAGTAAAAGTATTGTTGCGTGCGTACGGGTTCATAATGGATTGAATGCACAAGTCGATGGAAAGTTAACAAAATTTATTCTTATCCAAAGAAATAAAACAAGATGCTGAAATTTCCTGAGAGATATTCGTACAATATCACAATATCTCACAGTAGTTATGTTTCAAACTACTAAAACGTTAAATAGAACACAATTCAAAGCAAAGAAAGCTAATCGGATTTCACCGTTAATTCGATACAATCAACAACAAGAACTAAGTAAACAACTGAATTGAAATAATTTCCTGCGGCTTTTGTAAGCTTTTTAATCATGCACGAGAATATTCTGGTATCTTCTCAATTTTTTCGGAAAGTATGTTAAATCTCTGTCTTTGACTGTACGACTGAATATAATAGTTCTTGGCAGTAGATCCGTTGTTTAAGTTTGAGAACAAAATCGAATAAAATAAAATCTTAGGCTGTTGAAATTAGGTTCCGTAACATTTCTCAGCTCAATATAATTAAAATATCCCCTGAAATAGAATTAACTAAATCTAAGGGACTAGAATGAACAGTCCGTTGCTGAATGTAATAACATATTATTTCAGCTAAACTAGTATTGAGAATATGTAATATGCTTGTAGTTCGAAAGGTACAATCACACAGTACCTTTCGAACTACAAGCATATTACATATTCTCAATACTAGTTCCAACAACATTTAAGCTTGCAATAGTATATAGTAGTAAGTGCAGAATGTGCAACTGCGTATAGCATTATTTATAATTATTTGTAAATATAACGACGAAATGTTGTACGTAATACATTACAAAACATATTGTAATGTATATAGGATAATTTAATATTGTAATTAATTTACAAAAGTGTATTTCTAGTGTATTAAGTACTGAGCATGCAGAGGAATGTTGTCTGATATTTCTAGTTATTTGTTAAGCATGTCTTATATTCCACGTGTCAGGTCTGCAGGTGTATGTAGTAGTTAAAGCGATGTATACATACCGTGTAAAGTAACAAACTATAGTTACTGTAGCTATCCCTATTTCATTAATGTGCAGAGATTTTCTATATAAAACACTAATTGAAGTAGAATTCTCACTTTTGAACGATTATTATTGATATAATTCATAATCGTTCTCGATAGACATATCGCCTTGTCCAATTTTGATAAAATCCACATTAAAACCTCCCTTTATGTCTTTTAAAAGTAGTCAGATACCCACGAAGTGTTTAGCATCTCAAATTTCATTGCACGTGACGCAGAGGTGGTCGCAATTTTGAAGATTAAATCTTTTAAAGTACGCAAAAATGTGGCCATTAAAATCTGATTTAAATCTATGTTAATGTATATTTATTCTTGTTTTATTGTTATCAGTTATAGGTTTATTTTTGTCTGACATTTTCCATTTTTCTTTCCGTAATTTATTGGTATAAGACCTCTGCAAAGGTCACCGCCTTCTTCTTCGGCCTCTGCAACTCAATAATTTCAATGTCATTGTGTGTAACAGCCTTTTTGGCCAATGCATCAGCCTTCTCATTTCCAATAGTATGTATCAAATGTATCTATAATCTGTATTACTATCAAAGCCGTATGTAATCAAATGTATGTACAATCTATATCTCAAATTCACTATGTTGAAACTACCGAAAAAGCATAAAACGTAAAACCACGAGAAGTTGATTCATTACTCGAAACGATGAAAATCTTCCTTTTAAATCAAACTATTACAGAAACATATGTAAATTCATTATTTATAATTGTTAGTGACACTAAAGATGCATAAATTTGTTATATTAGGAGACTAAGTAGCGAAAATGTCGCTATTCTCAAAGTAGCGTAACCACTCTTTTTTTTCCCTGTTGGTTTAGCTCTATTAGTCTTTCGTTCTGTTTAAAGTTCTTTTTAGCCGAAGCGCAACTATTTTTATGGCTTAAAATGGTTTTTGAATTCCAAACTCATTTAGCTCCATTCCTGTTTGCCTTCAGTTGATTAAAAAAATTATTGCTTTTAGATTTTTTATCGTGCTTTATCAGTTGGTGCTATGCATTTATAGCCATAGCCTTTACACGTGATATAAATCAAAGCTTAAATTTTAAGACTTGCTCAGGATTTTCTCAAAATAAAACAAGACATTTTCTCTTGAAATATTATATCTTGGTTGATATTTTTATGTTAACTAAAAAGGTTTCATTGTTAGCATTTTCTCAAATAGCCTTGCTAGGAAAACATTAAATATTTACCAATTATTTTAGCTGCTCATTTTAACTACATTCTTTTTTAATATCCTCAGCAAATGTTACAGAATTATTTTATCAGCTAATAGCTGCTACCTGTATAATTTTCACCTTTCAAATCCTATGTAATACTAAAAGCGGAATTAATTAATCTTTATCTTAGAGACATGTTGATAACTCCTTTGCTTGATAGGGTGAATGTCACACACTTTTTGTTCTCGTTTCACTACAGTTAAATAGCTAAATGCATACCTCTCTAAAAGGAAAAATATTTTAGCGTAGAATTTAAAAATTGTAACATAACATTTTAAACTTTAGATAAAATCTAATACGGATAAATCCTTTTCAAACTTTTACTATCTTTATTTGTATATAATACCCATTGATTAATTAATTTAGCAAATTTCGCAACACACTTTAAAAAGAAACCTGTTAAATATATTGAATGTTATCATAAACACTACCGAAGACTGTTCACGTTGAATATTATTTATTTCACAGATAACTATGAAAATAACAATGTTCCTGCGGCATTTAAGAAAAAAGTAGTTTCAGAAATGTACAAAAGAAATTGAAATTCGGCTGAGGTGTCACATAATTTTGCTTTTATTCAGGTTTCTACTAAGAAATGTGCGAAAAAGGTTAATGTTTTAAACTTATGATGGAAGATTTGAAGAAATAAGAGCTATGATACAAGATGTCATCAGAATTTAAACATTATTAAAATCGAATGAAACCTGAATTTACTAAACCGACATATTTTACACTAGAAACTGAATGCTAGCAGTATCTCTATGAGGCATTTCTTTAAACACAGAATTATTTTACTTACATTTCACATAAATTTGCAGAATATTTTAATACTTATCTCATTGTAACATGCGTGATAATTATACGTGTAATAAAGGCAGAACTAACAGCTTTTTATCGTGTAAAATAACATTCTGTTGACTTGTAGAGACATTAGGTATTTTGGAAGGAGGAGAGATGAAAAATGAGCAACGTTTTGGCCGGGAATCGAACCATGGACCTCTGGAATAAGCGCCCAGCGTGCAGTCTACTACACTAAGAAGGCATGCCAAGAAGACGGGAGAATACCTTATAGACTTAAATAACGTAAATCAAGATATTATCGATATTAATGTATAATATTTTGGATCGAAACCAATCACCCCATTAACAGTTTCTGTAGCCAGCATTATTAAAACTAGAACAGACAGCAGAAAAAAGAGTTCATATTAATAAATCTTTCAGGACAGTGACTAATTTAATTTTTCAGCATAACACTGTTGTTATCATGAGGATATCAAATTGCTTGGAAAAAGAAATTAATTTAGATTTTCTCAGTCAAACATTGTTTCGTAATAAAAGGCTTTTAGTTGAAGTCCATTTCACTGTTATTTATAATAATTAATTATGGATATGATTAGGCGAATACATTATTAAATTCTTTTTAAACAGAATAAACGTCCTTGCTACCTTAAAGCATATGTATTTATATGAAAATCATTATTTTAAAAGTGCTTTCGAAACTAATACATTTAAACTAAAACTACTTTCTTCTGAGAGGTCATCTCTCATTATGCTATCTTACAAGAGTTTGAAATACTGAATTTAATTAATTTTGCAAAAATATGTATTTTAGGAAAGATAAATGTTATGTAATGATGCTTCGTCTTTTCTGTCTCATGTATTATTTGACTTTTAATTACAAATGATAGAAACAAGAATATTACGTTAGTGATTAATTCCTCACGTTAAATTAAAGAGAAGTGAGAGAATGTTAGTCTTGGGTAATCTTCTAAGAAACTTTTGTTACTTTTTAAAAGTTTAACGTAGGATTATTTTGGTAAATTTATAAAAGTTACTTGACATGATTTTGGCAGAGATGTTTGTTTCATGCTTTCTTTCTTCTAAAAATTTAGCTCTTACATTTCCAACAATTTTAAATTAACTTCTTTCACTTGTTAAAATGGTGCGCTGTTGAAGAGCATTAAAGTCGTTTATTGAATGTTTTTGCTTGAGAAAGCTGCTATATTGTGATAGCACGATATTAAGTATTCTGGATTCATATATTATGTTTAATGAACGACAAATATGACGTTGTTAAGTTTTGAACCACGAAGAGGCATTAAAAGAAAAATGAAAAATGCGAGTCATTTGAGAAAATTATGAAATGTTTTTAGAATAATGCTATTTATCGAACAGTTTGTTTTCATTTACAAATAGATAAGATTTTCAAAAAGTGACTATAAGGCAGCTACTCTTAAAAATGATTTATTTTTTTTAGAGCAAGTAATTTTCAGAAATTGTTTTGGGGGAATATCGATATAGAAATGGTTCCTTAATTTTAATTAAGACGAAAGGTACAACGTCTGTCTGCTGATTACGGATGTCCTCGTGTTTTGATAAAAGCTGGCTCGTATTCGTAATACACAAGAGCAGCAGCGAAAGTTTAATACAACCAGGAATGACCTACCAGTATTAGCAACTCTGTCACACGCTTTATCAACTCTGTCACTGTATGTCTAAAGGTGCATAATGCAACTATTTCACAAATAAGCCACATCTACTTCATTTGGAATTGCATGATTATGTTCTCATTTAAACATTACTTGATAAGAAACTGAAATAAATGCTTTTCAGTGGTAGCAAGCAGAAAAGGAGGAGTCTAGGCAATTATTCTTTGGAACAAGTATAGATTTATTGGATTATTTACGTTATAGTAAGGCATACTGGGTCTATCTTCCTAAGAGAAGGAATATCTTTGTGGAGCATTTGCTGAAGAAAACTGGCTTATATTTATATTACACAAGGAAAAATATGATAAATGACAGAAGAAAAGAAGACTAAAAATAAATAAAAAAATGTATTTTAATCAACTTCGCATTATCTCAAGATTTAAAGTATTTTGTAAAAGTTTCATTTTTAAATCTTCAACTTCCTTTATTGATAAAATTCATAGTTCAAACATGTTGAACTTTCAATTTCTAATATAAATTCCTGAGAAAATTATTCAAGTTCCTGGCAGTGTCATCACATATTTGTTAAAACGAAAAAGCTGTAAAATTTCTCATTTAAGAATTTAAAAATTATCTTCGTGGGAAACAGTTACCACTAGATATGTTTCACTACATAACATTGTTGAGTAAACCAAGTATCTAAATTTTTCTTCCAAAAATCATGTGAAATATTTCTTCATATTTTAAGATTTTCTTGAAGTCTTATGTACTCATAAAATGCTTCTAATATGACTCAACGATTTAAATTTTAACACTTTTTTCAATAAACCTGGAAATAGTATCTCTTTGATTCGTTTATGGTTCCGCTTCTTCGAGAAATGACATTTCCTATTTATTCCAAATTCTGAACTATGTTACAACTTTCTAGGATTTTACTTTCCATTAAATGTCATTTATACATAGCCCTTATATCATATTTCTGTACCAACTATTGAGTAAGTGAATATAGTTTAACTCACAAAACTAGCTCAGTCACTTATAACGTTTATTATAATATGCAGTGAGGCAAATTTCTTTTTCTACCTTCATTTTCTTTTTGGCTTTTTCTAGCCAAACATCATAGCTACCAAATTAGTTTTATGAAAATTCTTGCATTAATTAAATAGCGTATTGTTTCTGATAATGCATGCATATTTAAACGGATGCTAACAATTTCTTAAGTGAAGTTTTGGGATCTGACATTTACTGTACTCTAACTGCAACTGTTTTTGAGACGATAGGTGAGATTCCAGGACATTTGTAAGAAGTATGCATTACATGAAATTATTAACTGAAAATGGTTTTATTTTATTCAGTCAGTCAGAAAAATTATGTATTTGCATTTTTATTGTGTATACGAGGTACAATGGACCATAAATGCAGATTTCAAGGATACTGAATTTGTAGAAACAGATCTGCTAAGACGTCCACTATAAAGCTCTGATTTTGCATGCTTCTTCCTTGGGACTTTATCAAAATTGATAATATATAAGTTTAACTACTTCAGAGAATCAATCAAGCAATTAAGCGTAGTAGCAGATGATTCTACTGAAGTACAATTTCAATCGTTCCGTAGTACGATTGAAACTAAATCTCATTGTCATTCTGTTAATTGACCAGTGTTTTTCCTGACTGTTTGAAATGACCGAATTAGATGTAAAAACACGTTCAATGCATTTAATAAATAGACTTAATGAAATATTACAATTCTTTCTCAGACATCGTGTAGAAATTTTTCTAGAGAACAACAATAATAAGAAGTTAAATTCTAATTTATTTGATATTTGAATTTTCAGTTCGTTAATTTTAAAGAATATTCCAGTTTCACGTTCAGTATGAATTAATCTTCAAAAATGTTAATGATAATTCATTTGTTGCACTAGCTTGTAATTCATTACATAATGTTTTAGATTATGCAATTTATATAGAATACTTGTTTTTTTAGTGCTGAATAAAACGCTAACAACAATGAGAATTAGTCGTCATATTAGTATGACTGCATTATTTTTAAAGAGTAAGCATGTACTTATATCGCTAGAAATAACTTTATTAGAATACTTGAATCATGGAAAATTTTTCTGAATTCTTATTGGTCAATTACTGAATAATTGTGCAACAATGGGGAGCGGAAAATATTCAGTTGCTTTGTATTATTCAAATGATGAAATACTTTACTTCTAAGTGAAGCGTAAGAGGTTATACAATTATGTAAAATTAAAAACTTAAACGAAGGCTTAGAGCGTAAGCAATTCTTAAACGAGGGATTACAACGTAAACAATCAATAAAATAACTAATGAAAAATGATAATGCTATCATTCTAAATAAATCTGCATTATTGTTGTTAAAAGGGGGTTACTTACACGCATGGGACACATTTTGCCACACACTCACGACATTTTTTAGAATAAAATGTAATAAATGCAATTGCCAAAAATTATTTCGAAACATTTTGTACTCGATAAAATAAGTCGTTATATTCGGCTATATTTATTGCCGGGCCCTAAAAATGTTCCAAAATAATTCTTATTAAAAAGCACTGAAAAAATATGTTATAAATACACAAGTTCACAGAAAATTACTGTAATTTGTAATCTGAAAACTGAAAGCAATTTCATTGATACCAATAAAATTTCTTTTATGTATGTAACTAACACATTGTGTGATGTTTTAGGGCATTTAACCTTAGAGTCAATACCTACCCCCCTTTCGGATATTAAATGTTCCACATACGCATTCGTAGGATTCTTTAACAATTAAAAATCACATTTAATTATCTGTTTAGAGCTATTATGTCATTTACGTTTTTTACGTTTGATTCATCTTTTTATAATCCTTTTTTGAATTACGATGTTGTTGTGGCTAATCTGATATCAAATAAAGACCACAAAATTCATTGTAGAAAGGAGACAAGCTTGCGCCTGCCGTTGACAAGAGTCTTGGGCACCATATAGGACCATGCTCAGTTCACCTCCCAATTTAGAAAGAGAGCAGGTCCTAAAGTCTCCTACTACTCTTTCCCTACCACTAACCACCTATCGAGAGGACTTTGGCTCGCCGCATATTTTGAGGGACCCCATACCGCAGAGACACTATTACATTTACAAGCATCCATACTTTCTTCGGGATTGAAACCTGGAAGCTTTGATACGGCAGTCAGAATTACTAACCACCATCCCAGTTGGAGGGAAGAATTCTGTTTTAACAACTAACGCCACAGGGATGTATAAATTTGCAGTTTCAAATATTGACAAGACGGAAATATAATAGGCTTCTTTCCTTCTTTCATATTCACTTCTCATTCATTTCGTTATTCACTTCTTTCCCTTTTTAACTGCTACAAATTCTTTAGGTACTATTGTACAAGATATATCCAGTAAAGATTACGGTACATCCAGTAAAGATTTAATCGTTTACTTCGCGCTAAGTGTTTCAAATGTATAAACCAAATTCAAACATTTTCTCATGTGGCGCGATATAGAGCTATGCGAATAACTCTTGTAAATGCTAGGGCAAATATTCGCCTAAATTTATTCCTCCCTCAGGCATTGCTCGATTCGCTATTTTGCATTTCTCAGCGATTTTTAAATATTGCATATCGAACGGAGTGAGAGTCTCTAGTATCAGAATGAATATTCTACTTCTGGAAATTTCTAATGCTAAAAAAGTTCTACTTTTAAAGTGGTACTGAACAGTCTTCGAAGAAAGTAGGAGAGTGCAAGTTTATTTTTATTTATTTGAAGAGTAGAATTCATGACTTGTTTAGACAAGTTGTTTCTAAGCATATACCTAGAAATAATTTATCTTCCAATCGTGTGCTTCGTGATTTCTGAAAGAGAATTTAAGGAGTGCTTGCTAAAATATTAAGTGTCCAAAAATCTTGATCAAATATTATGGCATTTCAATTTTCTAGTGAAAGAAGCAATATTTAAATCCGCCATATATTTGTCCTGATTTTATTGTATAATAAAGTTTTTCCTCTTACTGTTGAGCATTAATTCTGAAAAACATTCATTCAGATTTAATGAAAGAACTGCGTAAATTTACCCTATCTCAATAGCCAAAATATTTCAAAAAGCAAACTCTAATTTTTCAAAAGTCAGAACCAATAAAAAAATAAAATGGCGCTTTTTATTCCATTTACGTGGTAGTCTATAAATTTAGTGGAAATAAGTTGCTAGATTATTGCATAGAAACAGACCGTTCCAGAGCAATGAAATTTGAGATGGAGATTCTCAAAACAAGGTTCATATGCATCTCGAAACTTATTTCGGATGTTTAAAGTGTTTTAAGTGATGAAGTGATTTTTTTATAGATTTTTGTCACATACATTCACTTAATGATCGAACTAACCATTCCAAAATTCTATATGTTTTATTACTGAAGAGATCGGAAATGTAGCTTTCAAATTCTTTCTTCTTCCGAATTTGTAAATTAATTTGCCGATCTTTCGCTAGTTCTCCAAAATCGGTTAGTTTCTTTCTATGATTCTTGAAGTTTTCTATGATTTCTTATTATAGATTAAAACAACCTTCGTCTTTTGGAGTACAACTAAAACAGAAGAATAAAAATGAGAATGAACTGTAATTCAAGTTTCCGTAGGTTTTATAGTTTTTATAAGGTTTTAGAGTAAATTAGCTATACTAATTCAGAAGTCAAACAACAAAAATCAGCGTTATATTTACAAAATTTTCACAGGACTAGTTTCAATGGTTTTACCGAACCACCATCCTCAGCTGCGAAACCGCAAATGAACAAGATAGGAAATAATGATTAGATAAGATAAGAAAGCCTGGACAAGAATAAGCAAGTGGCGGCATCTGTTGGTGAAACCAGAACTAAAACATAATTTCTTTAAAGGCCGAAGGCAAATTTGGATTGGAATTAGGATCGTACCTAGAAAGTTACCTAGAAAATTACCTAGAAATTAAATTACCTAGAAAGGAAAGATTTTTATGAATGTGAAATGCCTCTAGAAAATCCAGTCCTCCAATGGAAGATGTTTGTTGAATAATTTTGGCAGCAGAAAAATTGAAAGTGTGATTTTCTTACCAACAATGTTGAGCAACAGAAGACTTCTGTGTTTCCTTTTTTCTAACATATGCCTCATGTTCCTTGACGCGAAATTTTAAGGCTCTCTTAGTTTGGCCAATGTAAATTAAACCACATTGGCAAGGAATCCTATAAATACCCCAGGAATTCATATCCGGAATGGGGTCCTTGAGTATGGAACTCGGAATTTTATTGATGGGAGAATAAACAACCCGAAAGTTAAATTTCTGCAAAATATGTGCAATTTTATAGCTAACTGATGGAAAGAAGGGAATGACAACAGAATTTTTATAATCTCCTAAAACAAGAGTGTGCCTTTTAGTGTGTTGAGGTGATAATTTTTTAATTGCTTGATTAATAATGTTGGATGAAAAGCCCCTGTCAATAGTTATTGCTTTTAAATGATTTAGTTCTTTATCAAGGGCTAGTTTGGAGGAGCAAACTTGAAGAGCACGGAAAACATAGGAATAAAATGAAGCTAACGTTTGTTTTGTCGGATGACATGATTTAAAGTGTGGTGGAAGGCAAACCGATGAAGGTTTACGGTAAACCGTAGTACTGAAGTTAGATGTGTTACGTGTGACCAGAATGTCGAGAAACGGAAGAGAATTGCAAGTCTCATGTTCAAAAGTGAACTGAATAGCAGGATCAATAGAATTCATTGTTGAAAGAACTTTATTTAAATCATCTTTATTACGTTCAAACAGGGTAAAAGTATCGTCTACGTAGCGGAACCATATCGGGAAGTTTAAAGTTTCAAACAATTTTGATTCATAATAAGGCATGTAGATATCAGCCATAATGGGACTGAGGGGGCTTCCCATGGCTAATCTCACAGTTTGCTTGTAATATTTATTTTGGAAAACAAAATGTGTTTGTTTCAAACAGAGTTGAGTAAGAGAAATCTCACTCAACAATGAGTTCTATTGATTCTGCTATTCAGTTCACTTTTGAACTTGAGACTTGCAATTCTCTTCCGTTTCTCGACATTCTGGTCACACGTAACACATCCAACTTTAGTACTACGGTTTACCGTAAACCTTCATCGGTTTGCCTTCCTCCACACTTTAAATCCGGTCGCGGAACCGACACCAGTTAGCCGACAAGATATTTAGCCGACAGGGACACTTAGCCGACAGAACATTTAGCCGACAAGGACACTTAGCCGACAGGACATTTAGCCGACAGGACATTTAACCGACACGGACACTTAGCCGACAGGACATTTGGCCGACACGGACACTTAACCGACGGGTGATTTAGCCGACACGGACATTTAGCCGACAAGACACTTAGCCGAAAAGGACACTTAGCCGACAGGACATTTAGCCGACACGGACAGTTAGCCGACAGGACATTTTGCTGACACAGAGAGTTAGCCGTCAAGACATTTAACTACGGGACACTCAACTATCAACACATTTATTCGACAGGACACAAAGCTGACAGTAACTTTTAGCTGGCACGTACCCAATAATTGTTCAAACTTACTATCAATTACAAATTTCTCGACTTCTCCGTAAGTTCAATATTTAAGTTATTTTTTCACTATCAGTAAAATTCATTTTTCGATTCTTAAAGATCTCATATATACTTTTAATTATTGTGTTAATTTAGCATTGTTTGATATATATCCATGGACCTTATAAGAAATACACCAACCCAAATGGGTTTTCTCCCTTGCTTCGGCGTATTGCCGGCTATCACCTTGACCATATCTGGAGGAGTAGGGACGACTTGCAGAAACTTAACAATAGTTGGCTATTGCAGCGCGTATAATTTTCAAGAAAAAGCTGGTGATAGCACCTCCTTTCACAAATTATAATTTTTAGATATTTTTATTTTCGAAACTGATAATTGATTTTTAAAAATTTAGCATGTTTATCAAGCGTAATTAATGTTCTAAATAATTATAAAGCTGTTACATGCTTTCAAGTCTGGATATTTTTTAGTTTTTCCTATGCTGTAAGGAAATTTGTATCTCCTTCTTTTAAAAAATAATATTTTAAATCTGAACTAATAGAAAAATTCAAACAAACAATTTTCTCTTACAATTTTTATGCTTTTTATTGGCGTAAATAAGTAAAAACTACTAAAATCGAAAAAAAATGGATTTTTGAATGTTTTTGCTTAAAATTCTTATTTGTACTGCTTTTTTTAAAAGTATATCTGAATATTATAGCATAATATTCTACAAAGAAGTTTTATTTCAATAATATTTCATAATACATCATAGTGATTAACACTTTTAACACTTTAATAATTTTTATGCATTTATTCTAATGTTAAAAATTGTATTTAACTGTAATAATTAATTGTGCTAGTATTTTATAGTGATTATTTTTTTTAATTTATGTCTAGTTCTGCATAAGTTTTCTTATTTATTGCTAATTTATTTTATTAACCCAAAGGGGCGGCAGCTCAGAAAAGCTATTAGTTTCGAAACGGCATTTTGCCTTGTTTCACTATAAATGTCCATTTCACTTTGCAAACTGTTGCCACCAAATATTATCGCCCTGTATTAAATTTAAAGAAATTAAATAATGAAGAATCTGCATAAATGCATGTATGTTTCTCTCGCACTGTGAAAAAAACAATAGAATTTAGAATCATAAAATTCTGAATAACGTAATCCTCCACCCGAACATGGGCACCTGGGCGGTTTATTTCGAATTTGTTTTAATCCATTTGATATTTTGTAACTTTAACGAAGTTTTGATTAAGAAACTCAACGAGTTCAAAGCAAGCAATGGCAACCCTGTACAGAAAATAACAATCTCCAGTGTGGAAATTCTAAAGATATGTCATTTTCAAATATTTTGTATATTGTTCTTGAATTCAATTTTATGTGGTTTACTTGCGAAGAACATGATGTTTAATAAATAAAGGTAACACGCAAAACGTTACAAAAACGCTCCTTAATTAATAATATAAAATTATATTGCTGAGTGCTTCCAGAGTTTATCCTTTCCCCCCCTCATTACGCTCAAAAAAGTTTATGCTCCGAATTTTATGAATTACTAAAATAAATAATCAGCTTGCAATGTTAATAATTAATGATCATATAATCAAATAAATGATAGTCTTGTTATGTTATAATAATTTTAAAAACTACTGCCTGAAAATGCTCATAAAATCAAAGAAAATTATCAGATCTTGTTTAATTTTACCTTATTTGTTTCAAAGCATCATATGCTATCAGTATTATTTAATTTTACTTTATTTGTACACAAAAGTAAGTTGATAAGTTTTCAGTTTCGAATTTTTACCGTTTTACTAAAGTAAATAAATTTATGCAAGAATTACGCTTGAAAAAAGTGCGCAAAATGCAGTAAAAAGTGCTTTTATGAGATATGTTAAATCTTGTTTTCAAAAATTGGGACTTTCATAATCTCATCACTTATACAACGTATCACATTTAATAATTAAAAACAGTTATGTGATACAAACGCCAGCGGTTTCCGTGTTAAAGTAAGCCAGATCGTACCTACTCTTTTTTCGGGCCAACCAGCGGCCGAGCGGTAACGTCGCTGAACACCGGTAGTTCGGTCCGAGGTTCGAGTCCCGCGAACGGACTGGCTGCATGGGTGTTTTCGTGGTTTTCCCCATGTGTAACGTGTATACGAGCCAGTTTCCCTTAAAAAGTCCTCCACGAAGGCATCCCTTTATAAAGCGCTGAAATTTCTCGTCGGGGAATATGAATGAAATTTCGAAAGGAAAAAAGAATTTTTTAGCTAAGTACGGCGGTCACTTAATTACATTTTAACGTGAGATCTTCAAAAATTATCCATAAAGCTTCTTCATTTAATCAACTGGGTTTTTTTAACACTTTCACTTCATTAATAATTTTTCTTGTTTACTTAATGATATTAATTTTCCAATCTCGCTCTTCCAAATGCTTTCATATTTTTAATACCTTTACGTTTCATTACTATTTTACACATCACATCATGTTACATTTTTTCCCTTACAAAATCGTTTGGCTCTTCCCACTAAGGAAATTTCCTTTCCCTGTCATGAGAAATCTGAATAATGCAATAAAAATTATTGTTATTCTTGAATTATACTTTTTATGGAAACATATGGTGGTGAGGGTTAGTTTAGCAAATATATTTTATTTTGTTATTAAAAACAATTTAAAAAAAGGGAATTTTTAAGACAAGCAAAAGTATAAGTTATTTGTGACCTTTATAATTTGCAGTTCATGCCACCAATCTTGAGATAAAAATTCTGTAACATTTTATTGACCACGCCTCTCGCTTAAAATACTTACTTAGGTTAATGTTTATGGCCCTAAACTAGTGCATAATGCTTAATTTAGAAGTAAAATATTCTTTAAGGTTTTGTTATATTCATTTTCGAGAAATTTCAGCGCTTTTTCAATTTGGCCAATGTACACCAAACAGCACGATACATATCAAACAATGCTAAATTAACACAATAATTAATAGCACATATGAGATCTTAAAGAATCGAAAAATGAATTTTACTGATAGGTGAAAAAAATTACTTAAATATTGAACTTATGGAGTAGTCGAGAAATTTTGTAATTGATAGTTTAAATAATTTTTGGGTACGTGTCTGTTAAACGTCACTGTCGGCTTAGTAACCTGTTGATTAAATATCTTGACATATTAAATGTCCCGTAGCTAAATGTCTTGACGGCTAACTTTCTGTGTCGGTCAAATGTCTTGTCGGCTAGCTGTCCGTGTCGGCTAAATGTCCTGTCGGCTAAGTGTCCTTGTCGGTTAAATGTCCTGTCGGCTAACTGTCCGTGTCGGCTAAATATCCTGTCGGCTAAGTGTTCTTGTCGGCTAAATGTCCTGTTGGCTAACTGTCCTGTTGGCTAACTGTCCGTGTCGGCTAAATGTCCTGTCGGCTAAGTGTCCTGTCGGCTAAGTGTCCTTGTCGGCTAAATGTCTTGTCGGCTAACTGTCCGTGTCGGCTAAATGACCTGTGGGCTAAGTGTCCTTGTCGGCTAAATGTCTTGTCGGCTAACTGTCCGTGTCGGCTAAATGACCTGTGGGCTAAGTGTCCGTGTCGGCTAAGTGTCCGTGTCGGCTAAATGTCCTGTCGGCTAACTGGTGTCGGTTAAGTGTCCCGTGGGCTAAGTGGTTGTCGGCTAAGTGTCACGGACCCCTTTAAATCATGTCATCCGACTAAACAAAAGTTAGATTCATTTCCTATGTTTTCCGTGCTCTTCAAGTTTGCTCCTCCAAACTAGCCCTTGATAAAGAACTAAATCATTTAAAAGTTATAACTATTGACAGGGGCTTTTCACCCAACATTATTAATCAAGCAGTTAAAAAATTATCACCTCAACACACTAAAAGGCACACTCTTGTTTTAGGAGTTTATAAAAATTCTGTTGTCATTCCTTTCTTTCCATCAGTTAGCTATAAAGTTGCACATATTTTGCAGAAATTTAACTTTCGGGTTGTTTATTCTCCCATCAATAAAATTCCGCGTTCCATTCTCGAGTACCCCATTCCGGATATGAATTCCTGGGGTATTTATAGGATTCCTTGCCAATGTGGTTTAATTTACATTGGCCAAACTAAGAGAGCCTTAAAATTTCGCGTCAAGGAACATGAGGCATATGTTAGAAAAAAGGAAACACAGAAGTCTTCTGTTGCTCAACATTGTTGGTCCGAAAATCACACTTTCAATTTTTCTGCTGCCAAAATTGTTCAAAAAACATCTTCCATTGGAGGACTGGATTTTCTAGAGGCATTTTACATTCATAAAAATCTTTCTGTTCTAGTTAACGATCCTAATTCCAATCCAAATTTGCCTTCGGCCTTTAAAGAAATTATGTTTTAGTTCTGGTTTCACCAACAGATGCCGCCACTTGCTTATTCTTGTCCAGGCTTTCTTATCTTATCTAATCATTATTTCCTATCTTGTTCATTTGCGGTTTTGCAGCTGAGGATGGTGGTTCGGTAAAACCATCGAAACTAGTCCTGTGAAAAGTTTTTAAATATAAGGCTGATTTTTGTTGTTTGACTTAGTATTTATTCGGCGTGTTATTGTGTTATAAATTAGCTATATAACTTTATTATAAGGTTTTATAATAGACTAGTTATTTCAGAAATTATGCAATTGAAACCTACAGATAATATAAAAATGGACGAAAGAAGTACAGTAAAATACATTTTTCGAGTATCTTACATAATCCAATAATGCTGCATGGAGTACGAAAGAAGTTGAAAGAAATTTACCGATTTTATTTCCTTCTTGTGAAATCTTGTGAAAGAACAAAACAGAAAAAAATGAATTTTTATGTTAACATCATGCTGGAAAAACGTGTATAAAAATATAGACAGAATGAAGATGATGAGGGACATATTTGAGATTTTATCCATTTCTAGACGTTGGATATTGCTAAATAATCACGTTATATCCAGTTTAATATTGTGAAAACATATTAAGGCACAAAGCCCTTAAAATTGTGAAACTTCTAACCAATTTCAACACAAAAGACAAATTGAAGATAGTACAAAAAGACCCTGCCAGTTTTCCTAGATAAATTGGAAATAAGCCAGATATACTCATACGTGTATTTGTTGAGAAAGTCTGAAGTATAATACTGATTTATCTGTTTGGAACAAAGGAAAACTTTAGGGATACAGTAAACGAGTTAGAACGTTGACCGTCTAGTCTTTTCGGATTTTTAATGTAATCGATTCTATCCTGAATCATCTAGGGCATTTTTCTCAGTTGTTTTTGAACATTCAATAAACCCTTTTAAATCTCAGAAGAGAAGAAAGAAGAATATTATAAAATATAAACCACTTTTTAATGCAATTTCAGTTATAAACTGAAATCTAACGTCTCATAAAATATCCACAAAATTAAATTTTTATTCTTTTCATCTGTAAGGACAGTATGAATTTTTTTCATATACACATGCTCTGCCGTGATTTAGATTTCAGTTTAATATATAATAGATGATTGCTTCTGAAACTATCCCTATATATTTTACTCCTTTCTTTTATCTTTTGTTACATAAAAGTTGTATATACACTTCTTGTAAGCCTGAAAACAGATATCATAATGTCACAGTTTATGCTACCTATTTTCCTATCATTTTTTTCTGTTTTCCAGCTTGCAAATATGATACATGATTTTCGTTTTCAGGTACTTTAAAATGCTTTCCGATGGGTATTTCTCTATTTCTTCAAAAGAGCTTTCCTGGCATTCAAAGTCTATCGGCATTCGCGCATTTTAGTTTTGGTCTGTGTATTCACGGAAACTGCATTTCAAACGGGAAATATTCTTTTAATAATATTTTGACAATTGATAATTATAAACATATTGCTAAGAAGAATATTTCTTTGTGCATGAACATGTTAAGAATTCGTCAGGCGATCACGGTTACAGAGCTCTAATAGCTTTGAAAAGAGGAAGCTTATCGTCTAAAGCAGAAAAATGCGTGGAAATACATAACTGCTTTCTTAATTGCTTTGCTTATATTTTGCTGTGCAATACAAATGGTTCGTTGGGTCATTCAGTATTTTATGTTACAATATTTAAGCCTAATGGCGAAAAATCTGTATTGTCATAATCTATAAGGCAGTACTTACGCCAGGTAAGTAGCAATTTTTTATTGGAGAACCGGAAAGTACTTTAAGTATTGCGATTTATGTAAATTTAAACAGTAATAAAATTAGAATCTAGTAATTAGGGAGTTTGAGAAACCAAGGATTTTAAGCAGATGTGCGACAGATCGTTTTCTTATAAAACGCGTTTTAGTATACAAGGTCCAAAGAATCGACTGAAATAATTATTGGTGCGAAACTGAAATTTGGGCAAGCAAGATAAAAATTACTGAGTTCACAATTGTTTATACGAAACGTAGGTCAGATTTTTTACTCGTGCAATAGACATGTGTAGAGGATTATTTTTGTTTTTAGTAACATAATTTCATTATCAAAATCTCGGCCCACCAGCGGCCGAGCGGTAAAGTCGCTGAACACTGGTAGTTCGGTCCGAGGTTCGAATCCCGCGAACGGGCTGGCTGCATGGGCGTTTTCGTGGTTTTGCCCATGTGTAACGTGTATACGAGCCAGTTTCCCTTAGAAAGTCCTCCACGAAGGCATCCCTCCTCTTAGGCAGATAGCCCTCGAGGCTTTGCCATAATCACATGCACATTATCAAAATCTCTCCCCTAGTTGCATATAAATGAAGTTAGAACTACATAATTTCTTTTTAACTTTAATATTTTTCGAAAATGAGAAAATATTTAAAATAGTTATGAGATACGGCTTTCAATTAACGATATGTACTTTTAATCATTTGAAAAAAAGTAAGCTAAACTTTATTTTTAACCTTGTACAGAAACGCAATACGTAAATGTCGGTTATTAATTTTAATCATTTTCGAAACTGACAATATATTCGAGAAAACAGTTATTACATATTGTCTACAATTTAAAATATAGCGTTTTAAGTATCTCAAAAAGAACTAAGCTAAGTATGATTAGCAAAGAGCTGACTGGTAATCAAACGTAGAGGTTTTCATTCTATAAATTAGCACAGATAAGCAAAACTTTAAAACATCTCACTGACTGCAGATTGTTAAAGCTCCAACTTACCTTACTTGTAATAAATTTTATGTTGATTCTTTTTATTTGCTTATCAACAAACTAATTAAAGTTATTTTATCCAAGTAAAGAAATGACTAATATTTCAAAATCTATCAGTGACTTGAAACTGTGAACTGTAAATTTTAAATCCATTGTTTGAAAGGCAAAATTAAAAATAATATTTACTAAAAGATTATCAAAAATATTTCCTAGAATACTAGACAGAAGTTTAGTGAAAATTTATTTTGAGCATAATGTGTGTATATCTAGGCGTTTCACTTAAGCAATATTATTAATGTACTTAAAAGTAATATCATTTTAAAGAAGTCACCCCAACGTGCCAAAATCTAATGGATAATGATGATAAATCTTTTAAGACTATTTTTCTGCAGAAAATGCGTGCCAAGAATGACTAATTCGCCCATCCATTAAAATGATTAAGAGATTTGTTCAAGAGAAAATACAAGATGTTTTGTATTCAGCCTAAGTGATATAAATTTGTATGAGAAAATAAATTAGACCTAAAGTTATGCTGCATGTTAGATAATTTAATTTTTTGCGAATATTCTAGATATAAAACTCTGTGAAAAACGTGTGAGTTGATGGTAAATTTAGTAGTATTATGAACTGATTGTATATTTTACAATGTTTTAGAGCGATTGGCAGAAGTCTAAAAATATTTTAGTTGTTTATTAAAAGATAGTTTAGAATACACAGATTTTCTAATACTTGTAATTGAATTTATTAATGAATTGCGGTAAAGATCTCATATTTTTCCCGAGGAATGATATGTTTTGTGAAACACTTCCGTATAGACACTGTCTCGTGTTTATTTCATAGATAAAAAACGTTTCTACAAGAAAGTACGCCATTAACCTATGAATTGAGCGTATCAGCTACAGCTAAATGTTAGTGAGACATCAGGACTGCATTATAAAATCGAAAAGGTATTATTCCAGCACACGGTCTGGAGCAGTGGTTGTTGTTGCTGTTGACTAAGGCTCACTTGTCTGGCATATAGTCAGCCCAAGCACTCGAAATTCTTCATGGTAAGCAGCCGAAGATTAGGCCTGTCGTTGGCAACAGCCTTCAGCACAGTGCGATTTAGCTCAGTTCCGCCTTCAGTTTTGATGTAGAGTATCCCGGAGAGGGATGTGTCCAAGAGCCTCACACCCCTCTTTCCCCGCAATCAACCTCTCGAGAGGATTTTTGATTCGCCTTATATCTAGAGTGCCCCCATGCCGCATGGACACTATACATTTGCAAACATCCATGCCTTCTCTGGGATTCGAATCCGACTGCGCTAGCCACTATACTGGTTGGGCGGCGGAGCAGTGGTTCTCATCCTGTTTTGCCCCATGCCCCCTTTCAATTCTTCTAGGACAGCATCCCCCTTCCTTTCAAAACTCGAAATATACACATGCATTTGTTTAGATTAGATTATTTTTAACAAGTTTTAGAAATTAAATAAAAAAGTATAGAAAATGTTGATAAATATAAAAAAATGAATATAAGTAGCTTTTTGCAGTCATAAATTAAATTTAATTACTTAATATCGAAATAAAAGATGACCTCATTCCCCCTTTTGAAAATATAAATTACCCCCTGATCTAGAACTTAGAATTCTTCCATAGGGTCTCATGAGTGTGTGATTTTACTGGTAGTGATATTTGGTGGTTATTTGTTAAATCAACTATTTGGGATGACTATTTAGGATAGAAATAATAATTCTGATGAGACTGATTCACGAATTCCCAGGTATTCCTTGGGATCATGGAGCGGCTATTATTGGGATTTCTTTCATAAACAGCAAAATGGGTACAATAGTGTATTGACAAGTTGTTAACAAATACGATTATTATATAACTTATAAATAACACTAGAGTCAAGCAGCAACTATTCTTCTAGAGCAGTAGAAACCCGCCTTTAGCAACGAAAGTAACTAGCTATGGACTTTTCAGACGTTGGAGTTCCTCGTTGACATTTTGTTATTATTAATCTTTTTGCTCCTCAGATATCCATTTGATCACTGCATTGCTTTCCAGTTTAATAATGTTCAAATTAATTTATTTCTTTTAATTTTCTGTTTCTTTACATCCAATTAGTCTATCATTTTCATGCATTTGCTATTAAAGAAGAAACATTTATTTTTCAATTTTATTATTTCCGTTTTCGGAAAAATTAATTAAATATCTTTTCCAGTGCTCCTATATATCTTATTTCAGGGTATGAAATGGAACTAACATTTTTCTCATCAGTATTTTCCATATAATCCTTTTTAATTGTCGTACTTATTTTTCTGCTCCAAGGTAAATTCAGTTACTTTTTGAATTTAAGAATACCGTAACTAACTGTATTAATTATCCTGATGGGGAAGAATGTAAAATGCATTCTTGTGGAAAACTAGGAATTTGTGCTTTTTGCTCAGTTTAATAATAAACCAAATTATATTTCAGAAATTGTAATTACAATTAAACTCTATTGTAGGTATGTTGAACTACAGTTTTGCAATTCATTCTTTGACCTTTACTGCTGCGTAAGAGAATAATACACTGCTTCCAATTAAAATTGCAACACCAGGATAGAATGATCTGACTAAATTCAAAATCACATTGAAGGGAAAAAGAAATTTAGATACGTAAATGATTAGTACATTTTGTCTTTTTAGCTTCATTATTATATGTTTCTTCGCTCGTACGTATATACAGTTCAACAGCAAAATTACGGAAATTTTAAAAGTTGCATACATGTTTAGAATTTCTGATACAATGTTAAGTTTTGGATTTCATTTTTTATTTTTTCCGAATACTGAACATTGATATGATAAAAATCATATCAATGTTCAGTATTCGTAATAAGATGGTTTGCAATTTTTTTATCTTTTGATTTCTGACGTTTTCTGTGTTAATTTTATTTATTAAATATCACGTTTTACGCATTTATGCCGCATGAAATTCAATTCAACAGCAAAATCGCAAAGTATGTAAAATAAGCATATCTTTAGAACTTCCAATGGACAGACTCGAGGGAGAGATAAAGGTATTTTGTTCCGTACAGTATTGCCACTGGTCGCACCATAGAGTTTGTTAATAAAGAATTCATTACAGTTTTACAAAATATGAAATGTAAAATTGGAATTTTAGAATGCTGACGTGTACATGTTCGGAACTGCGTTATTCAAAACCTGATGACTCTATGTACCCTCGTTTTCTCATAATACGAAGAACATATATATATATATACACACGCAAAATTCTTCATAATTTAATTTCTTTAAAAATTATACAGCTCGATAATAATTGGTGGCAACAAACTGAAAAATAATTATCCCTTTATAGTGAAATAATACAAAATTCCTTTTGGAATAGCGGAAACCAGCATTCTTGTAAGTGTAGAGCAAAGTGCTGCAGAGATTGATAAAATGCCTCTTTTCCAGTATGAAGTCTCTTTGTGAGAGGTGTATGATTATTAGAGCGGAAAATATTAGATATCTTCTTATTTTCTTTTAATTATTAGCTACCGTTATTCAATTTTCTACTATTATTAACTACCTTTTTATTCTGTTTTGTAAACCTTGTTTTGAAGCTGTCCTACGCCGCTCACCTTTATGTGCAATCCTGCGTGTGTGCTATGACTATTGTATGGTCTACATTTATATATATTTGTATTATGCTAACCTATATCCATACTAAATTTAATTAAAATTCGACTATTTTATCAATTCCGAAGGAATGTTACCAAATGTGAAAATTCAAGAGAATTTTATTATATTTATTTATTTAAGATAATTTTTTTACAAGTGTACATTAAGTAATAATATGGGGTTGTTTCAGAAAGAGTAAATTTTGTAAAAATGCTCAGAATCATAGAATAGAAATGTCTCTGAGTTATCAGTTGTATATCACAAAAATATAAGGGAAGGAAAGCTTAACAGAAATTCTTCTTTTAGAAACTGCATATCGTGTTTTAGAAATTTTCACTATGCCAGTGTTGTGCAATTCAATATTCTGCCATTGCTTTACTTACTTAGAAATGCATACGTTTTTTTATAAACATTTGTATTTTGCATCGCATATAACATGGATTTAGGAATATAATTTTAATGTATATGTTATAATGACTCATAGAATCTTTGATTCTTCTAGCGTACTTAAAAATTTAACTGCTCTCGCAATGTTTAAATATACTGAGTTAAAAATAAAAATTTTTTACTAGTTTACCATTTTTAATACCTAACATGTTCTATTGAGCATTGGATAATAATAGTAGTTATTGGTCTAAAAGTTATAATCACTCTAGAATGCGATGTATACACAATATCGCATTCTAGAGTATAATTCATTTCAGATATGAACTTTGCAGCCTCTAGTAAAGTCAACATAGCATAAATCTGAATCAGCACAGTACTTCATAACTGAATTCGAAACATGTGTATTACCTGATGTGTTCTGAATTAATATTCAGTACGTGCATTAGTTATTCGGTAACTTGACAGCTACTGAACTCCTTCAACATGAATCAGAATTGGGTCCTATATTTGGTCAGGTTTTAATACAATAATTCTGAATAAATAACTTTTCTACTATTCTACTGTAACTTGCTTACATAAAAACAAGCTTTGTTTAAAGTATTAACAACGCACTGATATAGAACTAAATGACAAGGACTGTTATTCCTTTCATTATTAGTATTGTTGCGTTCTACGGAATCGTGGATTTGGAGTGATTGATGACAACATTGATGATAAATCGAAACACAATTTATTCGTCAGTATTACACAGGAGAGTTCCAAAGACACATTTACAGTCGTCGAAGAACTGCGTTAAACACGCTGAAGCAAGCAGCAACACAGCCTTCATGCTATCAGGCTATAACGGCGAAGACACGGCAAATCACTAAAGTACAGCTCCCGACTTGGTTCGGTAGCACTCAAGCTCATTTATGTGCTCAAAACTCTACTACTGAACTCAACATACTCTAGAAACTTTGTCAATACACTTAACAATAAACTGCTACTCCGCGTACAGGCAGGGTATTTTCTCCGGTTATGGCATATTGCCAAATGTCACCAAAGGACGATTTAGCGCCAAATTTGGAAACCCTACCTTTTCTTCCCATTTTCTGGCAACCCTAAACCCGTTTTCCGGGAAAGTTATCTTACTACCCCAGATGGGCATTTCGTTACAGTATGCCAAAGCTATAAGTTTTCCTAGCATACAGAAGAATTCAAGAGTTTAGTGCTAATAAAAACATTTGCAGTATTTTAAGTATTGTATAGTGGAGTTCCTGACACTTAACTTTTACAGGTATTTAGAAATAAAAATATATTTTATTTTTATATGGTACAGAAAGCATTGAAAACTTTATCCTTCTTAAAAGATGAACGCTTACAAGAATATAGATATTAGTGTTCGCATGTTAAAAGTTTTTTACAATTGTTCAACGAGAAATGATAATTTAAAAGTGTTTTTAAGAGAAATCATTTTCCTGTGATATTTTATACCGAATGCTACAAATGTTCAACAATAAAAGTGATTTTCTTTTCACGCAATTTAGAAAGCGTTTCAAATGCGACCATTTTTAAAAAATTAGCGCTCAAAAGCACAAAAGTAAACATTTACCAAATTAAAGCTTCACCATACTTATTTGGATATTCAAGAAGTTCTCAGCATACTCAAGGCCAAAGTAAAGATTTTTTATTAACAACATGAAACATTTAAGAGCTTAGGATGGAATATACAAATATGTAAAGATTATAGCTTGTTATCATGCGTAGTATCGTAATATGAGTGATTAATGTGTACAGCTAGTAATTAAAAGATCTGAGTGGTTTGAATCTTGGTGCACTGATATTTTACCTTTGCTAGCATTCAATAAATAAATAAAGATAGATATTAATAAAATAAAAACTTCAGTATCTTTGCAGTTAAACAGTGATATTCAAAATGATTGATCCAAGTTTCAAAAGCTTTATTATTGTAACTTCTTGTGTAGTCTGTTGAATTTAATTACTTCTGTACTTTAAAAGAAGACTCAACTAATGAATATATCTCAAGAATTCAAAACTTTTAATATTACAATTTTAAACAGTTCACATGACATTCAGCTAGCACAGAAACACGTACATCACAACAACGGAATCGCATAGCATGAGCGCCATTAAAGTTATTTTAAATATACATCACATCCCTTCCTCCAGTTTATAAACAATAATAAAAATACCAAATAATATCAATGCAAGTATATTTACAATATGACATACAATAACAAAATGTTACATAAAAATGATATATGCAATACGTTACATTATTTTATTCCATGACAAAGTCTCTATATCTTGAAGGTTGTCTAATCAACCGTCCACTTCTTGTTATTGTACTACTGGATAGATTATTCTGTTGATTTCCTATATTAACAGGCACAGAAACATTCTCAGGGCTTCCATTGAATTTTCCTCTTTATCTTGTACTACATCATCATAATCATTATTAACTTTGTAAGGTGATTTTGAAAATTTTATATGGCGTCTGTTTCTTTGCAATATTTCCCCATTTGAATTCCTTACAATATAGGATCTAGGAGCTTTATGTTTTGAAATTATTTCACCTTTATCCCATTGTATAGTTCTAAAGTTGAACAAGGTTATACTGTCTCCAGGTTTTAACTCAGGCAGTTTCTGTGCGGTTCTATCATAATAATATTTTTCTCTAGCTTTAAGTGCACGAAATTTAGAATAAGGTTTGTTTATCTTAGTATTTAACAATTTATTACTGATAGGTAATCTTGTCCTTAATCTTCTATTAAGTAACAGTTGTGCAGGAGACAAATTTATTCCACTAATTGGGGTATTTCGATATTCCATTAAGCCTACACTTATATCTTGCACATTTCTCATGATAGTTTTCACTATTCCTACTGCTTTTTCAGCCAACCCATTACTTTGAGGATCTTTTATGCTAGAAACCTCAATCCATTTAGAGTAATAATCGATAACTACTAAGTAATTTTGATTACCAAATTGCAAGATATCAAGTGCAATATTTTCGAATGGTTTAGTTGGAATTTCATGTTGCATTAGAGGTTCTTTTTTGATTTCTATTTCTGAATTTTTCACATATTTCACATTTGGAAACAAGCTGCTCAATGTCATTTGTCATACCTGGCCAGTAAAAATTTCATGGGCTCTACTTTTACATTTCTCAATTCCAAAGTGCGCTTCATGAATTAATTTCAACATATCTTTTCTCAAATCATAAGGTACAACTAATTTTTCATTAATAAATAACAAGTCGTCATTAATATAAAGATCATTTTTAACTTTAAAGTATGTTTTTACACTACTATCTACTTTTTTGTAACATTTAGGCCAACCCTCTTTAATACATGTCATAACTATTTGCAAATCTGGATCTGATTCAGTTTCTTTCCTAAATTGCACCACTCTTCTTTCACTCATAGGCAAATATTTCGAAATAATGTGAACAACATTTAGCATTTCAGGATCATCACTGATAGTTTCATTTACAGGATATGCACGTGACAAAGTGTCAGCAAAAAGCATTTGATTACCTGGAACATAATTTATCTCAAAATCATACTTTAGTAACTTTAAGATCATCCTGTGCATTCTTGACGAAATTTTATGCAATGGTTTCTTAACAATTGCCATTAACGGTTTATGATCACTTTGTACTGTGACTTTCCGTCCATAAACAAAATTGTGGCACTTTTCAAAAGAAAATACTATGGCCAATGGCTCTTTTTTTTATCTGTGCATAGTTTTTTTCACTGTTAGTCAGGCTGCGAGACACAAATGATACAGGCTTGCACTTTTGAATTAGACACGATCCTAGGCCATCCTTCGAACTATCACACTGTATAATTATATCCTCATCACCACTGAAAACTTTTAAAATTGGAGCTTTGGTTAGCAGTTGTTTGATGTTGTTAAATGATTCTTCCTGAGTTTCTCCCCAATTAAATTCTACCTTTTCTTGAATGATTTCTCTTAAAGGAGCAGTAACTTTAGATACATTAGGTATGAATTTTGACAGAAAATTTAACATTCCTAACAACCTCCTTACTTCAGTTTTTGATTTTGGTGTTGGCATGTCAATAATTGCTTTAATGTGACTAGGATCGGCATTTACACCTGACTCAGAAATAATTTGGCCTACATATTTGACTTCCGGTACCCTATATTGTAATTTATCAGGATTAAATTTTATATTTAGAGACCTAGCTCTTTCAAGAACCTTAGAGATAATTATATCATGAGTAACTTCATCAGATCCTGCAATTATGATATCATCAAAATAAACTTCCACACCCTCAATATCACCAAATAAATTTTTGGTTTCTTTTCTGAAATATTTCTGGGGCGGAGGATATTCCAAATGGCATTTTATTAAATTTATATCTTCCATAAGGAGTATTAAATGTACATAGTTCAGAACTAGCTTCATCTAGTGGTACATGCCAAAATCCATCTTTTAAATCTACAACTGAAAATACTTTTTTACCTTCTAACCTACTAATTATATCATTTGGAGAAGGAATTTGATAGTGTTCCTTTTTAATTACTTTATTTAGATCTCTAGGATCCAAGCATAATCTCAGACTCCCATTAGGTTTTTCAACTATAACCAAACTTTGAACCCAATCAGTTGGTTTATTTACTTTCGATACTATCCCTTCTCTTTTAAGTTTATCTAAAGTATCTTTTCATTTAGGCTGTAAAGCCTGAGGAACACGTCTTGGGGGGTGTATTACTGGTATTGGATCATCTTTAAGGGTTATATGATATGGTTCGTCAGGAAATTGCCCTGTACCTGTAAATACATCTTTATACTGAGCAATTAAATCATTTTTATTAGTGATATTGCACTTTAAGGAATCAATCCTTTCAATTAGCTTTAATGCAGAACAAGCTGTTAACCCTAATATAGGCTTAGACCTTACATCAAGAACATAAAACTGGAAAGGTACATTCTTAAGCCTTTCAGTTGAACAATTAATTATAAGAGTGCCTTCTGGTTTTAACTTAAAATTACCATATGCAGTTAAGAACAAATCAGTTTCATTAAGTTTAGGCTTAAGTTTAACATTATTTAAAACATACAAAGGCAAAATATTTACTTCTGCACCAGTGTCTAACTTAAAGTCAACCTTAAAAGACTTATTATTTACATACATAGTAATACTTTTCACCCATGTTTCACTTACCTTGTGAATATCCTTATTTACTTCATCAATAGAATTTGTTAGATCTTTGATTGATTTTGCACTTATTTTAAATTCACTATGCCCGTTTACTGGTGGATCTATCATTACAGAGTCAACAAATACACTATGTTCATTATATATTCTAAGTTCATTATTTGGTATTCCAACTTCATAAATGTTCTTGCGACACCTCGCGGCAAAATGGTTCTTTACTTTGCATTTCGCACACGTCTTTCCGAAAGCTGGACAGTCCCGATGTTGCATAATCGAGAAAATATTGTTAAGAATTTTATTATTACTATTTTTATTATTATTGTCTATTTTTCAAAAGTGTGTTTTTGTTTTATTATTGTGTGAAGTTGTAACTATATGTCTTTTCTTGTGTGGCAACAACGCTTCTGTAATTCTTCAATTTGAACTTTTGGATGTGTGCCAAGTTTGAGGCGTAATGCTCTGATGAAAGCGTCGATTGATTGTGTAGATGAAACATGTTGTTTCAGAACGTTATTTCTTTAAAATATGTAAAATAAATGTTTTGCTTTCTGAACTCGGATTATGCGAACGTTATTTAGTTTCAACATAAAAGTTTGGCGTCCGTTTGACAGGACGTTTGTGTGATTTCGAGTAGTTTTGATTTAGGCGTTTTGTTAAAATGGAGTTGTTAAAGCAAAACGTGAAAGTGAACGTACTTCGTTTACATTAACTACGAAGATTGTGGAAGAAGAATTGCCTACTTGTACGGATCCTGAGAAATTGCAAGTGTTGTTGGGGCAACTAATTGACAAATTTGAACGCCTGGACAGTACTCAAAGCAGTGTTTTAGAACAAACCAAGGAAGCTGATTTCGAGAATGAATTTAATATGGCTGAAGGATACAGAGATTCCTTTATAGCTTTAAAGGTGAAACTTCAGAATAAAATTGGACAATTGAATTCGATGAATGTTACTACAGATATGGCTTCAGTTTCGATTTCGGATCCTAAAGAAAATAAAAACAGGAAGTTCAAACTTCCTAAACTTGAACTGAAAAATTTTTCTGGAGATGCAAGAGAATTTTTAGGCTTTTGGAGCCAATTCTCCAAAATTCATGAAGATGCGGATATTGTGCCGGAAGATAAATTTTTGTACTTAGTGCAAAGTGCAGTACCTGGCTCAAAGGCAGCTCAACTTTTGAACAGTTTTCCTGTTATCGCCGCGAATTATCCTAAAGCTATCGAGCAGCTGAAAAAAAGATTTGGTAGAGAAGACCTTCTGGTGCAGATCTATGTAAGAGATTTGCTTGGGCTTGTTACAAAGAATGCTACAACAGGCAGAACGGCGTCGGACTTAGGAGTACTTTATGATAGTATAGAAAGTAAATTACGAGCGCTGGAAAGCTTAGGACGCACCAAGGAAACGTTTGCTGATTTCTTGGGACCTTTAGTGGAGTCGTGCCTACCTGAGAATATTCTACGTGCCTGGGAGCGGAGTCGAACTTCTGAACAGGGACAGGAAAAGAGTTCTGAAAGAACGCTTGAAAAACTAATGTGTTTTTTAAGGCATGAAGTAGAATCGGAAGAAATGATTAGATTAGCACAATCAGGATTTACTCATTCTGTTAAGCGTCTTAATAAAAATGTTATTTCAGGTAATTCAGATTTAGCAACAGCTGCTGCACTGGTAAGTACAAATGAAACCAGTAAAGGTAAGCAAAATGTTTGTATATTTTGTGGTAAGCCTCATATGAGTGCTAAGTGTTTTAAAGCTGAAAATATGAGCTTAAATGAAAAGAGGCAACTTGTACAAAAGAAAGGTGTTTGTTTTTCATGTTTAAGAATTGGCCATTTAAAAAACCAATGTAAAGCCAATATTAAATGCCCCATTTGCAGTTGTGATCATATAAAATTTATGTGTCCTCAGAATGTTAGTTCTGTAAAACAAAATGACTCTAAGTTGGATGTTTCCCTTTCTAATAATAGTAAGAGCGAGAAAGTTTATTTGCAAACTTTATGTGTTCTAATTAAAGTTAAAGATCGAGAGAGAAAAATTAGGATTCTCTTGGATTCGGGATCCCAACGATCATACGTTGGGGAGAAAATTATGAAGCGAATGAAGGCTGATCCTATTCGACAGGAGAAAGTAATTCATGGTTTGTTTGGGGGGAGGGAAACTGCGCCTGTAACCCATTCTGTTTTTGCTATTGACATAAGCAGTTTAGATAACACTTTTAGGTGTTGTTTTGAAGCTTTTTTTTTGAAAAAAAAAGATATGTGGATTTGTTCCAACAATCAAGAATGCTCAGATTATAGAGGAATTGAAAAGCAGGAAAATTGAGGTCAGTGACACATTTTGCGAGGAAAGTGAAATTGATTTATTGATAGGTGCAGATGTCATTGGTAAACTGTTAACTGACGAATACCTAGAATTACCCTCTGCTTTAACTGCAGTCAAAACAAAACTGGGTTGGACGGTTATGGGTAAAGAAAATGATGCTGTCAGGGATAATGCCCTAATAAGTCTTTCCTTACATGTAAATAATGCTTCTTTGAAATCTTTATGGGAGCTTGAAGTTTTGGGTATTTCCGACCCGACGGAAAATAGTAAAACGAAAAATCTTCATTGCGACTACGAGATTGATTTTCAGAATAAATTATCTATTCGGCCCGATGGTAGATATGAATTAGAATTACCCTGGAAATGCGAATCTACCAATTTATCAGATAATAAAAGCATTGCTTTGACACGTCATCAAAAATGATAAAGAGGGCAAAAGAAAATAATTCTTTGAAGGAATATCAAGAAGTGTTTAGAGAGTGGGGAAATTTAAATATTATAGAAAAGGTTCCGGAAAAGGAATTAAACAATAAATGCCACTTTTTACCACACAGACCGGTTATTAAGATGAATAGTGAAACCACTAAGGTAAGACCCGTTTCTGATGCTTCATCTTGTGAAAAGGGAAAACCATCTTTGAATCAGTGTTTATTGAAAGGATCTAATTTAATAGAATCAGTCCCTGATATTTTAGACAGAATGAGATTTTTTCCTATTGGTCTGAATGCAGACATAGAGAAAGCATTCTTGCAGTTAGGAATTTCTCCGAAGGATAGAGATTACTTGCGATTTTTCTATCCAAGTGATGAGGGAGGGTTTCCTGCAGCCCTTATCTACTAGGTGCGTCTATTAAATATCTCTTGAATAATTGACCACGAACCACTTATTAATCCATCTGACTTTTTAGATGTGGCTGACAAATTAAAAAATTCGTTCTATGTAGATAATTGTATTACGGGTATTTACAATATTGAGGAACAAGAGGATTTAATTCAAAAGGCCAAAAGTCTTATGTCGAGAGGCAGATTTAATTTAAGGGGATGGGAGAGCAATGTTGCTTCCAAATATACTACAAAACATTCTGGGGACACACCTCTTTTAGGAATACTGTGGAATTTAGACAATGATACTTTAAGGTGTAATATAAATGTAAATATGATAACTTGTGATACTAAGGTAACTAAGAGACTGATTCTGTCTATTGTATAATCAATTTTTGATCCAATTGGAATACTTGCACCAATAACTTTGCTTCCAAAACTTTTGTTACAAGAAACATGGAAGTTGAAATTTTCTTGGGACGAGGTATTGCCTCATGATTTTGTAAGTAAATGTTTTGTGTGGTTATCTGATATACTTTTGTTGAAAAATGTGGCAATACCCCGATTCATTGGAACCTTTGCAATAGTTGAATTGCATGTATTTGTCGATGCCTGCAAATATGCTTATGCAGGATGTATTTTCGCGAGAAGTGTTGATTCATGCAGTGCAAAAATTACTATCTTAAGAGCAAAATCTAGAGTAGCTCCTATTAAGAATTTGACGATTCCTAGATTGGAATTAATGTCCTGTTGCATTGGATCCCGATTATTATATTCTGTTTGTAAAGCTCATTATGATTTTGATATAAATGTAACTTTGTGGTGTGATTCCACAGTCGCATTATGGTGGATCAGAAATCCTGGTAATTGGTCAAACTTTGTAAGCAATCGTGTTAAAGAAATTACTAAGTTGACAAAACCTGAATCATGGAGGCATGTGCCTGGTAATATGAACCCAGCAGATGTGTTATCTCGAGGTTGCTCTGCTAAACAAATGATTAACTCGGAGTGGTTTAAGGGACCTCTCTGGCTAAGAGAAAGCCCTGAATTTTGGCCTACCAATATTGTTGTCAGCCGAGCGAAGCTGACTTGGAAAAGAGGAAGGTAAAACTTATTAATGTTAACTTTTCAGAGGATACCACTCCTTGGTATGCAGAAAGAGTTTCTGATTATGAAAAAAATGTTTCGTGTAACCGGTTGGGTGTTACGTTTTATTTCTAACTGTAGGAAGAAGTCAAATTTGTGTAAAGAATCTAAACTAACTGTTGCTGAAATCATAAATTCCGAAAAAGTTTTGATTCGGTTGGTTCAAAGCTCAAATTTCCCTGACACTGAGCTCTTAATCCACTTGATGTATTCATTGATAATGAAAAAATTATAAGAGTTAAAACTAGAATATTGGAACGCAAAGACAATTCTGAATTTTTAACACCAATTTTGTTACCGAGTAAAGGTATCTTTACTACATTGTTAATTCAGTTCATAAGAAACATTGTCATGCTGGAACTCAAATGCTTCAATCTATTTTAAGAGAAAGATTCTGGATACTAAAACAACGTAAAACTGTGCGTAATGTGTTAAAAGGGTGTGTAATATGTCAACGATATAAAGCGAAACCGATATCTTGCGAAGTGACTCCTCTTCCTGAAGATCGCGTAGGAGATTATAGGGCTTTTGAAATTTTGGGAGTAGATTTAGCTGGTCCATTGTTTTTGAAAGACGGTAAGAAGGTTTGGATGGCACTCTTCACATGCGCTGTGTACAGGGCAATCCATCTAGAACTGGTGACTTCGTTATCAACAGAATCTTTTCTTTTGGCTTTAAGACGATTCATAGCCAGACGTGGCAGACCACGAACCACTTATTCTGACAATGGGACTAACTTCCGAGGAACGTATAACGAAATGTCTAAACTTAACTGGGACATAATAGAGAATGAGGCAAAAATAAAGAGAATAGTATGGAAATTCAATCCACCAACAGCCTCCTGGTGGGGAGGTTGGTGGGAACGGCTAGTTCGCATGTTTAAAGAACTTTTAAGACGTTCTTTGGGAAAATCGGTTTTATCTTATGAAGAACTAGAAACCTTAATTTGCGATTGTGAGTCGGTAATTAATTCTCGACCTTTAACATATATTTCGGAGAACTCTGAAGATGCTATCCCTTTAACTCCGTCAATGTTTTTAATTGAAAATTGTACTTCGAATGTAGCAGATATAGATAAAATTGACTCTCAGCATTTTTTGAGAAGAATTAAATACCGCACAAAACTTCTTAAAGATTTAAGGAACCGTTTCCGAAAAGAATATTTGGGGCAATTAATAATGAAACAACCACAAAATAAAGTAACCCGGTTGCCTAAAATTGGGGAGATAGTCTTAATAGGCGATGATTTCAAAAAACGCTTGTATTGGCCTTTGGGTAAAATTATAGAGAAAATTCCTGGTCGGGATGGCAAAGTTCGAACAGTTAAACTAAAACTCAGAATGGGATTTTCATAAGGCCCGTTCAGCGTATTTATCCACTAGAGATACAACTAGATGAAAATTATTTAGTTGAAGAGCCTAACGTTAACGACGATAAGAAAAACGATCAGACTGACGTACAGCATATAAAACAGAAATTTACGTCGTCAGAACGGCTTGTTAAGAAGCCTAATGTACTAGACCTTTTTAATAGGATAACATATGTTTTTGAGTCGTTTGCCACTGACTCAAAAAGGGGGGAGGATGTTGCATAATCGAGAAAATATTGTTAAGAATTTTATTATTACTATTTTGATTATTATTGTCTATTTTTCAAAAGTGTGTTTTTGTTTTATTATTGTGTGAAGTTGTAACTATATGTCTTTTCTTGTGTGGCAACAACGCTTCTGTAATTCTTCAATTTGAACTTTTGGATGTGTGCCAAGTTTGATGGCGTATTGCTCTGGTGAGAGCGTCGATTGATTGTGTAGATGAAACATGTTGTTTCAGAACGTTATTTCTTTAAAATATGTAAAATAAATGTTTTGTTTTCTGAACTCGGATTATGCAAACGTTATTTAGTTTCAACACCTGATATTTGTGCCTTCTTCCGCACTTCTTGCAGTCATATTCTAGTGCTGATTGCTTCTGCTGCGACGACAATTTCGGTGGCACTGACTGTTTTGATTTATGCTGCTGTTTTCTATATTTCTTCACGCTGTTCACAGTCGCTGGATCATCTTTCATGTTCCGGAGTTGCTCTTTGCTTGTTTCAGCGGCACGGACTATTTCTATAGCTTTTTCTAATCCTAGGTTAGATTATCGAAGCAAACGTTTGGTCAGACTCCTATCCCGAATGTCTAATACAATACGGTCGCGAATCAATCCATTTTCTTGTTCAGCAAACTCACAAGTTGACGCTAAAGCCTTTAACTGAGTGACAAAACATTCAATTGTTTGTCCTTCTTGCTGGCTACACGAAAAGAATTTGTAACGTTCATATACGACATTCTGCCGTGGTGACAATAATTTTCAAAAAACTTCAAGACCTCTTCGTACTTCTCCTTATTCTCAGGTGGCTCAAATCGAAACGTGTTATAAATTTCGAGTCCTTCAGTACCAAGTAAATTCAAAAGGATTGCAATTTTAGTCTTATCTGGCTTGGCATCTTTTTCCGTTGCAAGTAGATAGTTTTCTAGCTCTTGCTTCCATTTTTTTTTAAACATTTCCGACGGAGAATGTTAGCGGAGCAGGTGGTCTGAAATCCATTTTGCTCCTGACACCATGTAACTTCTTGTGTAGTCAGTTGAATTTAGTTACTTCTGCACTTTAAAAGAAGACTCAACTAATGCGTATATCTCAAGAATTCAAAACTTTTATTATTAAAATTTTAAACAGTTCACATGACATTCAGCTAGCACAATAAACGTGCATCAAAACAACGGAATCGCATAGCATGAGCGCCATTAAAGTTATTTTAAATATACATCACAATTATGATCCAAATTTCAAAGAGCTTATTATGCGTGCCCCAACTTCAATGATCCGACTCACCGCCGGAAGATGTATTTGAATGGTACATCCTCTCCATGCCAAGCCGTCCAAAGCACGGCAGTGGAAGCTCATCTTCAAATAGCGACATTTAGATTGGTCGTAAAACAACTTCCCGATATATAAATCCATAGTGACCCATCCGCTGAAACAGCCGAAATGAAATTTAAAATATTGTTATTAGAAAGTATACGCTCGAGATCGTGATGATTTAAGACAATGGAGCGGGGTAACGGGTACAAAGAAAATATTTCGAAATTTCCGAGCGCTTTGTGAAACCATAAGTGGCATTGGTACGACACAAGTATGATGCAAATTGCAAGCATGAATTATTTGCAAAGAACAGCATTGTAAAGGCCCAATGACAGCACAAGAGAAGAGGGGCATTTATGCACTTCTTGCATGATTTACAGGGATAGACAATAGAAGCAACAATCATAGACCACCATGTGCAAAGCATTGCTTACGAAAAACCTTTCATATGTAGTGTGGGAAGATAGTTTATTCAATCAGGTTTGGAATATGCTAATAAGATGACACTTACGGGAAAACAATAAGCTCAATTTATAAATCTGCTTCTTCTGAATGGGAAAATGCTACTAAAGCGGTGCGAGTTCAACGGAGAAATCACGAGCAAAGAAGAGGCCCATGTTCCGTAAAACCTGTACCTGATTCGGCTAAAATATTTGAAGGAACTGGATGCACGTGTGTTAGACCGCGATCCGAACAACCAGTTTTCATGCTAAATTTGCTGCGGAAGTACATAATACGGTTACTGCAGGTCTATTTCATAGTGGAAGAAGTCATAGTTTCATAGTGAAAATGCTCATTTGTTTCAATCCTTACTGACGCGTCCAGTCACAAGGAAACAAAACGTTTACCAAATACTTATTAGATTTATAGATTGGAGTTATAGAGCTCGAGTAAAAATTTTAGAATTTAAATCCTTACCTGGTGAAGCATCCGATATTGTCAGCAACTATTTAATTACCTGTCTTGAAAAAAATGGGATTTAAAAGAAAACATTATTTATCTTTGTGCCGATAATACGAATTCCAACTTTACAGGAGCTGATAGATGTGGAGAAAATAATGTTTATTATCCATAATATTATAAGAACATCAGCTGATGTTTTGCCAGTTGATATAGGAATTATTTCATTATTTGTTTCATTTTATCAGAGTGCTTTTATTTATTTGGAGAAATGGACAAAAAAAAAAAAAAAAAAAAAAAGATTTCAGAAGATGGAAACGGCATAACATAACAGCAAGATCCATTCACAGAAATTTTAAACGCTGGATAATATTAAATGAAATCCTTTCTTGGAGTCAAGTTGAAATAGCTATTTTGTTAATTAATAAAATGATACCAATCATAAATTACTGGAAATTGATATATATGAGGAATATGTTTACTTTAAACAACATATCACAGAAGAATAAAGATTGGAATGGTAAAAAAATAAGATATGCCCAGTTCAGAGGTGGATGGAAGTAACTCCATATTTTAATAAGAATCAGATTCCTTATTGAAATGTTTTAAAATGTGTTTTAAAATTGACCAATTTCTGGATTAGTGATAATACTCAGTTTAAAGTGGACACTCTGAAAGGTACGTTAATCACCAAAATAAATTCTGAGGAAAATTGCATTGACTTTCAGAATATCAAAAAAACAAACAGATGTTCTAAGAAATACTTATGCTTCAGAGACATATAAGGCTACTTCATCAGAATAATTTAGAAGGAGAAATTTATTATTGCGTTTAATAATGAATACTGCATTTTGATTTATTTCTTACTTATTAAAAATATTATATATCACTATTAAAAAATAAAACAAAAATTATTCATATATATACTATATATGAAATAATAAAAGCATAAGGAAAAGCCGGAGCAGTATCGATGCGTGCTTAGATCCATATTGCAGAAGAATTTTGATTGCGTAGTCTGCTAATACTGTTAACTTGGTAATATCTAAAGAACTTGGCAGTCGAGGCGATTTTAATTCCATTTTTATTTCCAATTGATATTTGTGGCCACAATCACTTGGCACTCTAGTCGTGACTTTCCACAGAAGATTTACATTTTTGATATTGTTGAGATAGAAAGCAAGCCAGCAAATTATATTTTAGCAAGGTAGAGAACAAAGCTAAAGTGCGTCGCTATGAAAGACGGAAGCACGGGAAGAAAAACGTTTTGGTTTGCAATTTGGTGATTGGTCAACAGGTATCTGCCTTAAGGGTTACGTAAGATCGCATGATTAATTTGAATGACGCAGTTTAGACTAAAGCTCTATTTTTAGGACAGATAGATGACGTTCCCAAATGAAATAAAAAATAAAAGAGGTTATAGTGAATTAAATTTAGAAGTTTGTTTTCATATTTCTTATCTTACATATATATATACGTATATATGTATATATACATATATATATATATATACGTATATACTATATACGTATATATGTATATATACATATATATATATATATATATATACGTATATATGTATATATACGTATGTAGAATAACTCGATTTTGCACTAAGTGAATTTAAGATCATACAACATATATATGTATATATATATGACCTACATACCACCTCCACCACAATAACAATAACATAATTTATGTGTAAAAAATTACTTAAAATATTATATATATAGCGTTCCGAATTTCGAACTTCGAAATCTGGTCACCTTAGTATTACTGATATCTATAATCTCGTAGTTGATTTTAAATGCTAATGTTATGCAATTATCGTTATGTTATTTTTATTATTTTAATACAGTATTATTGAAATGTATAAAAAAATCAGAGAAAGGTTTTTAGATTCATTATGAGTCTATTTAATGTGGTCATTAACATCAGAAATGATTTTAAAATGATTTGATTTATTTACTAAATTTTCTTTTAATTCAATAGGTAAGCGTTTCCAGACTTTCAGAAACCATTTCACATCTTACTTTCTTAATAACATATCGTACCACTACCTTGCCTTAAATTAAACCAGATTATTGTTTTTTTTCTGATATGCCAGTTTGTTCCCCCTAAATTGATTTTCAACTTTTCCATCATTTTATGCATCAAAAATCCTATAAGTGGTTTAGTGACTCAAAAATTCCTTATATGAGTCATTTATAACTCTGTTACGTGTGTAAATATATCTCACATTAACTCCAATAAATAGCCAAAGTGGCGAAATCAGTTGTGCCATCAAAATAACATTAACCCTGTAATCGGTTTTGTTTGTCTAACGTCCACTGCATAGAAAGTAACGAAGCTTTCAGCCTTCCAGGAGAAATTACCCGAAGCAAACACTCTATAAAATGTTACGGTGCAAATTACTATAAAAACGGAAATCGTGCTTAAGGCTTTTATATTTGCATATCTTTACAAAATCCTTTCGCAAATGCATACTTAATATAAATATTCGATTAAAATTTCGCTATGCAGCTTTAAAGCGGATTATATTTCAGTTGAATTTGCATTAAACAAAAATGCTAGAATGTAAATAAGAGTTCCCCATCTGAAAAGATTATGGATGATATTTAAAAAGGTTTTTTTTTTCACGCTTGGAGGCAAAAGTTTTAAATTATTTACTTTATGAACAGACTGTTTCAAATTGGTATTTGCAATTACATTTTTAATTCTTTTGCATAAGTAAGGGATTTGATACAAATGTTTTTGTTATTAGCTCAGTTAGCCAAATAAAATAACCGGGTTTATTTATAAATTTTTGTTAAAGCCTGATCAGTTTGCCTATTTAAAAAAAGTTGGAAATAAATAAGAAACAATTTTTATAATTTATAAAGTATCACGTGATATGTACAAGTAGAAGCAAACTATACATTATAATGCCAGTTCTATACTACTCATGTATAGCTTAAGCGTCAAGCCTTAAAGGCAGACCTTCCACAAACTTCAGGTACTACAGAACAAAATTCTGAAAAGATTTACAGATTCTCATTAGAAACATAGTGATTAGAAACAAACTGACCTATGTTGACTTGAATATCGACCCTGTACTGGGCCACATTTACTAAAGAAGCGTTTCTTCAAAACTGCACTTATCTGCGATACTGCAAATTTTCCTGAAGTTCTTAATTACCAAATCATTTCAGATATTAATTTGATCACATAATCTTCGGTCATGTGACCTCAGAGGCTTAAATTTCTTATCTTGCTTATTATGGCTCCTTCTGAGGTCATATAAACAACTTCCTAATCCGTATCCGTACAAGTAAAAACCAAAACTAACCGCTTGCGGGGGAAAAACACTATTTATTCTTTTGAAGTTTCAGAAGCCTGTTAGACTCGATAATGGCTGTAAAAATCGGCTTTGGGAACTCTGTATAATGTGCTTATATCTTACGGAACTGCTTTTTTCTTTCATATCAAACATGGGTTTAAGTACACTTTCTTCATTTCAGATTTAATAGTCTCGTGCATAACCTCAGCACGAGTTAATTACCGAAAACATTTTCTTAATAGCAATATAGATTGCATAAGTCACACTGTGTTGCTTTTTATTCCGAAAAGCAAACTGAATTCTAACTAAGCCAGAAACTTTTGTTCTAAACATTAAATTAACTCAGGTGGCGTATTCTCTTCTAAGTGCAATACCCACATTTGTTTATAAAGCAGATCTTATAGACATTTTGAACAGAACGATTTATTATTGTGTCCCATCAATCCCAATCCCGTTGTTTAGGGAAAATCGCAATATTTTACCATTTTTTAATCATGGTAATATATGCTAAAACGTCGGTCAATCAAAAACCACAAAGAAATGTATGTTAATTTCATCAAACACTCTTGTGGAAACTATGAACAAAACCGATAAGAATAAACATGCATTCTTAACACCTGTGTAATGTTGAAGACGCCTTTTAAACATTAGATTTAGTTTTGAAAATTTTCTAGTTAGTTAACATGTTAAAAAGAATGGTGCATACTCTAAAATTTCATTAGATATTTTTCATCGTTTTACGGACACAAACAAAAAATCCGAAAGAGGAGAAAGCACACATTAACAATCGTTTTCATAAAGAATTTATATTCAGAAAAATTGGATGAAAACTTTTATAGATTTAAATGATGCCAAAGTTACACTGACTATTTCTATGTTCGTTAATGAAGTAAGGATGGCCTCAAAAAGAAGAAAACGTATAAAATAAGAAAACTTTCAATTTTATGTAACATCAACTAATATACAAATAATAACTTGGTGAAGAAATAACAAACTTGCTGAATATGAAGTAGTGCGATGAAGTGAAAGATTTTGCAGCGTATACAAAGTCAGAAGCAATAATTGCTATCAATATCTTACAATTCTGTACACTGAATGAAGTAATTTTGGATTTGAACAACTCTAAAAGATAACTGTATATTTTGCTGTAGCCAATGAAAACAGCATCAAACTATTTTAATGGTGTGTTATAGTATTTTCCAGTTGTAGTGTTCAAGTAAGAGTGTTTACTTCCTTACGTGATGAAACTTCCTACATTGAAGAGTGTGGTTCATCATTTCGTAAAGAAATCGTCCTAACAACGCTTTTGCAGCCCAAATATCAGCAAAAGCCTAAAATTAAGTGGGATTACTGAAATATTTCATGGTTCATTCATTCGCATTCCTGAATATGCTATTGATTGTTTACTGACCACTATCGTTTTGTAATAAACCTGCACTAATGTTTTAATATATGCACACTCAGAGTTGAAAAAAAATAAAATTTTGTACGATTTTGAAGAAAATCTCATTCCAGACTAAAATCGCAAAATCCTCAGATCCAATAATTCATAAAATTTAACCTGTCTAATGGATTTTGTTTAAATGTTTCTTTTCAAGAAACATTTTCTGTGGATGACAGAAATTACTTGCAGATTTTTATTTGAAACTGTGATCAACGCTTACTTAAATAACTAAGTATCTGTGTAGGGTGTCTCAAAATTACCCACACCAGCACATATCTTACACAGCGCAAAACCACTGAGTTGTTGCAAGTAATAGGTAACAATAGGCAAAAGAAAGACGGGGCACCAGTACTTTCCGTCATATTGGGCAGTTGGACAGCTATAGTCCCCTCTGCACTAGAATCCACTTCAAGGTGTGGTTTGGCAAGGAATCCAAAGGAGTTTTAGTGTGATTATGTAAAAACACGTTGCATATTGCTATGAGGACATACTGTGCGACTGCGAAAAAGGAGAAATTAAGTGACATTATGCAGATCCAGCCCGTGTGCTACCAGGATATCCAGGATAGCCTTTATTTTTGTGATGAGTGCCTTTTGTTTTATGATATGGTTTTGTTACAGGATTCTGTCATCTGTATTTTCAGTAAATCTGAGATGGTGACTGGATGTCAGTAGACAGCTCGTCAGGCAAAGTCCGGGAGTTTCCGTGCTATAGCAGACGCACTGGTCCGTATTGCTTAGGCATTGGAGTTGTTACAGCAGAAATTTCGCTGTTGATTGAGTTGTTACACCAAGCGGCTGATTTCACGCAACAAATATCACGACTAGCCACCAAAATTATGTGATTTTTACACCTTGCGGCTATTGATTTTGCCGATATGTGAAGTCCAAGGTTTACTGACAACCATTCAAGAACTTGAAGAAGGAATACGAAGTCTTGAGACTGCTTCAGCATCATAACATATGAAGGATATTTCCCAGATATTATTTTACATATTTAATTGCGTGTCAAATCTATCAAAATATGTTACAGCTCTGCCAATTCATAGATAAATAAAGGTTCATTTTATGAATTTAATTCCTACTTTTCTTTTGGAACATTCTACATATTCCAAACTACATATCAGCTTCACAGAAAACGCTCACTTCAGATATAGTAATAACAGTTCAACTCGAACATTTTCTTAATATATCAGAAGTGCGAAACAATTAGGTACTTACTTAAAATAATGTGGGAAATAAATTAAATTTATTCATACATTTGACTGAGATTACCAAACGTCAGAAATACTGTAAATCGATTTATGGAAAGTTCTCAATTAAATCAAAACTTTTTTTTTTTTTTTTGCTCTTCGTTCTTTATTTTTTCCTAAAACATTTTACGTTTTCCTGATTACATGCTTTTATTTGCATATAAACTTTAATACATTAATTCACAGAAAAAGTTGTTATTAAAAGAAAAAACAGAATCTCGTCTTCTAAAAGAATTCAGATTATTGTTAACAGTTCAAACATTTAATGTTATTGAATAAATTCTGCGAAACAAATCTAGATGCAAAGAAATTGATATCATTTTTCAAATTGGAAGGTTGAAAAAGGTAACATAACCTTTATTTTTACTTTTAATGTTTTAGTGCTCTAATGGTACACCAATCAGGTATTAGAAAGGTATTCTCAAGAAACAAATATGCAAAAATTGAAATGCAGTGTTCTGAAAGAAACTGAATACATAATAACTTCTTGCAGAGAAATAAATGGATGAGAATTCATTGTTTATTGAAATGAAAAAGAAATTAATTTAAGAGAGCATGCAAGAAGGATGGAAAAACTTTAATTTAGTTTCTGTGAAATCAAATTCAGTTTTAAGGATTTATTTTGAAAGAATTCGATTACGAAAATTTAAATGACTATAAAATTCTCTGAAAGGCTCTGAGCTGGGGCCGTTTTTTAGATGGAAATTGCTTTTATATAATATTTTACTTTTAATCATGAAATATGTGTGATAGTTTTAAGCTTCTGCTCTAATGAAATAGCTTTTATTTTTATGACATACCTTTAAATATGTATTTTTCAAAAAATATTTGCATTCCTTGAGATTTTATTTGCAATTTCGTTTCCCATTATAGGAGGATTTGTAAATTGTAGCATATTCAGTTTTTTTATAAGTTTCTTCCGTTAATTTTTATTTATTTTAATTTTAGAAAATAAGGTAATAAGGGATATTAAAGGCGTATTAACTACAAGATTGCTTTCGTGTTTAGTTTGAAACTTGCATAAATATTTATGGTAAGTGTATGCTATAGTCTTAGATTGTTTTAGAATAGGCACTTAGGGGCATATTTTCTTTTTCTGGCTTTCCACTTAAAAATGATAACAACTGCTGCAGAAGAATGTCGAGTCCTCTCATTTGCTAAAATCTTCTAATCCCCTCTGTATACTTATTTATGATAGCAAATTGACAACACACGTTACGATCGTAGATGAGAGAAGATTCGTTATGGTACTGAAATGCTTATTTTAAAGAAATAGATTATAATTGAATACTTTTGTTTCAAAATTTTATCCGAAAACTATTGCTGATCTATAATTTCGCCCTGTTACAGAATCACGTTTTCCTCGTTTCAACAATGAACTATGAACAGGACGGAAACTTTAACACAGATTGAATTTCTGAGATTACTTTCTCAGATTCTTGAAAATTGTTTAAAATTTCTCGATTATCAGATTTTCTACAAAATGGAAAAAAGATCTTTCGAAATCTTTTGTTTCCTCTCTTTATATATATTTCTGTTATAATTCTTAGAGTATGTTTTTAAGTAACATTTATGCTACTTTCCACTAGAATTTCCATAAAAATGTCCTGCAAAGCAATTCCTTTCGAAAATTCAAATTAGAAGGTTTAATTTTGTTAGACTTCTGGAATATGAGAAAATTTTGTTCTGCGAAGTGGTTCTCTATTGCCATTCAATGCTGGCAAATAATATCGATGCAGAACAATCCGTATTTTGACATACGCTTTTTTAGAAAAAAGAATATTTATACAACATAGTGTGTTAGAACCACTGGAATGTGAATCCTGATCTAAAATAACCTTGTCGAATTCATTTCTAAAGTTTGATTGATTTATAAATGTAAAATCCAACTCAAATGAGATTGTGTGTATTTAATTATGGCAAAGCACACGACGGCTATCTGCCCAAGGGGAGAGGTGCCTTCGCGGAGGACTTTCTAAGGGAAACTGGCTCGTATACACGTACGTTACACATGGGGAAAACCACGAAAACGCCCATGCAGCTAGCCCTTTCGCGGGATTTGAACCTCGGACTGAACTACCAGTGTTCAGCGACTTTACCGCTAGGCCAATGGTCGGCCCCAACTCAAATGAGAAATTTTGATTTAGTTATGTAACAATATTTTGTACTGTTATTCCCTTTCTATTATACATCTCCCTGAGATATTAAAGGAAATTTTCAACAGCAGTGTAAATCGCATGTTGCAAAATGTTCGCTAAATTTCACTACTTTCTCGCAACTTTCCTTGTGATTTCTGCTTTTCTTTAACCACGATAAAATTACTACCAAGTGTATGAATAATTTCGAATTTTCCTTTGCTACATCCGGTATTATTCATACTTTTTTCCTTACTTTAACAATGCTTTGAATGTAATATATTGCCAACGATAACTAAGAATTATCTCGAAGAAATAAAAAAAAATCCCATCTCACAAGGAAGATCTGCTAATCCTTATAGATTGGTTAGCAACAAAGCAGACGACTCAAAGGGAATAATGTCAGTTAATATTATCTACTAAATTCTACAAATAATCCTGAAAAATTATTAAATATGAATTTCTGATCTCCAAAGTCCCATTTCTGCAAGTCACCAAAATCACAAAAACTGCGTTTATGTTACGCAGTTATTTCCACAGGATTTCAATTGATGATTTATATCGATTTTACAGCAAAATTTTTGAAAGTTTAATTTTAAATTAACAGAAATGCTCATAATATGCTTTATGTGTTGCTTATGTAGTGACTGGATTTATAATATTCTAATGGTCGTTAGTATCGGATTGTTGCAAACTAGATGTCTGCTGAATAACGTCAAGTTTCCATTGGTTCCGAAAGGAAAGAAGCACTGAAGTTTATGCAAATTTTCACACTATGTGATTACATTACATATGGGTGATGCAACTGTTGCACTTATTCCATTCAACAAGCATTAAAAATTGAATACTACCACTTGTCGTTCTAAAGTGGCTCTAAATTAAATGATAAGCGATATCAATTATCATAAATAAATGTGAATGACATTTATGGAAGTGTAGTCAATAAATTCTGAATAAAAATTAAAAAAGGTCTAACTAAAAACAGAGCCGATAATTATTCTAAAAGGTAATCTGAAACGATAAATATCTGTTGTTATCAGAGAAGCAAGTTACAAAAGTCTTATTAAGAGTATGTGGCCTTTCAGCGAGCAAATGTCTGCATCATGCGATAAGAAACAGTACTAATGAAACCTATGTGCCATGCAGCCAGTCATTACAGTATGAACGAATGAAATGTTGTCGTCAATGGAAGAAGAGCTTGCTGGAAAAAAGTCATTCTAACTAGCAATGGACCACGAAGGAAGACTCAATTATAGTATAGCATCTTGATGTTTCTCTTTCTTCTGTATATTTGTACCTCGTACCCCTTTCGTCATCCGCCATGTTTAACGTGAATATGAACCAGTGTTCCTTGGAAGGCATTTCTACCCTTAAGTAGATATCTCTACAGTGCTTTGCAGTAATCAGATAAATCAAACCTATTCCGCTGGCCGAAAGATTGCAATGTATTGACGGCAGATCAAAGAATATCTGCCGTGAAATTGCGCACTAAAGCTCCATGTTACTACATTGGAGATCCCATTTCTTAACTCTCGTATGCAACAACTACTAAACATGAGTTTTATCTTTCCTTTCACTTACGTAAGGCGACATCTGGTTCTTCCAACGTCATATGTGAATATCTATCATTTTCTTTACGGTTGTGGCTGCACTGTAACTAATTGTGGCTATAACGTAGTGGCGGCGGCTGAAAGCATAAAACAGTGGAGAAACCTCTGAGTAATTATAATATAATTCTTACGATGACTGCTTTTCTCGTAAATGTTTAAAATTGCCTCTCTGATAAATTTTCCACAACAGCCTTTGGTTTTTTTACTGATTGAGTATTTTCTATAAATCATCCTTTAATGTGGTATTTATTTATAAACTCATTTCCTGGCTGACATGAAAAGCTTTAAAATGCAATTTGTCAGAAGTGCGAATGCTATGCAGGACAGGCACTCTATGCCGGGTCATAGCAAATATGCCTGAAAAATGGCACCTTCACTGACATGGAGGATATAACCAAGACATTGCATTAAAAAGGTGAGGCCTGTTTTTGGAATTCCAGATACTTACATAATCGCATTCGCATGTATTTATTGCTGTTTGCAATAAATGTATTATCCTTCTTTAAAAGCGAGTAACATTAAATGACGTATCTTATATTGCTGATCCGTTAGAAGCAGAGTTATAATGCTGCACACAAAATGCATAGTAATGTTTAGAAAATATTTCGATTAAAAGTATTTTCTTTCAAAATAGGTTCAGATTTTGTTTTTCTGATATTTTTCTGATATTCAAGCGTTTGCTGCTATTTTTTGCCAAAGTGTTTCACTTATGTAACTTGCACTAATTACAAATTATTTCATTTTGATGCCCACTGACAATATATGACATTTTTGTGCCTCCTTTAATGCAAAGCAAAATTACGTAGTTTAGAACTTAACAATAAAATCATTTTAAAATTTAAATTTAGTATAACAAGGGTGTTATCCGGTGTTCTGTATCAGTTGCAGTAGATATAGGTTTATTTAGTTGTCATGCTAAGCATATGTTCAGTTACATTTCAGTAGCATTTTTCTGGTATCTGCTTTTTGGTCGTGGAAAATAGGGCTATTTAAATAAAATCTGTTTCTGGACTGTTCTCTTGGGCTTTAAAGCAGAATTAAATTGATAACGGTCTAGAATTCTTTCGTCCTTAATTGTTCAAAAACTCTGATGCATCAGGTTTTGCCAAAGGTTCAATAGTTTCATGTAAGGCAAATTTTAAGATATCCTGAAATCACGGTTCCATTTCAGAATCAAAACAACTTGAAATGTATTTTAGAATACTTAGTTGCACTGATTCTAATAAAAACCAAGAAGTATTCACCTTGCGATTTTTAGTGTGCTTTTTGTTCATTTAATTTTCGATGCACGTGCGTTAAAAATTTATCATTTAAAGTCTTCGTTTAATTCTTGAATAATAAAAACTAACGTAAAATGGCATTCCAATCATCCACAATATGGAAGTTATTCGTAGGAAATCTACACGATCATGTAATCTAGTTCATAAAATTTCACGAAACTGTTTTTAAAATGCGATCTGCAAGGTTAAAAAAAATATGAAAACTTTCAGACTTTATACCTTTCAGATTAAAACGGTCGTGTTTTCATTTACTGAAATATACACTTTTCGAAAGCATTTGGGCTAACGCCACTTTGGGCTGAAAATATTAAAAAACAGCATCCTTATAATTTCCGATAGACAGTCTCGCGCGCTAGAGATAAATGTGTTAAGTGTTTTAATCAAAAATTCATTGAAGTTTTACAAAATATGAAACAGACTATAAAACAAACACGAAATTCGCAATTCGGGCTTCCAGGTGCCCATATTCGGATAGAGGACTATGTTATTTAAAATTTAATGACTCTGGGTACCATTTTCCTCACATTATGAGAACACACTCAAACATTAATTCAGATTCATAATTTTAATTTCTTTAAATATAATACAAAGCAATAATATTTGGTGGCAACAGCTTAAAAAGAATGGCTGGAATGGCTTTAAAAGCTATTTCGAGACTAATAGCCCTTCTGGGCTAACGCCCCTTTGGATTTAAAAAACGAGAAAATTTTTATTTATTTTCAGCTTTGCAAAATAAGTTAAGTATCCAATGTCAGTATAGTATTGTATTTATCATTTCTTTATTTTGTCACCCGAGAAAAAGTATTTTTTTCTACTTGGTAATATATTATGAGAAGCACACAGATTTATCATTTTAGTCTCTCTTCCTTTCCTGAGCGATTCGCCACTGAACAGAATTTTCTGTTTGCCCATAAAGAACAGAATTACTATAATCCTTGAATAATGGTATTTTCTTACCAATTGTGATTCTTGAACGTATGTTGTTGAAGGTAGCTAATTGCCTACGTTAATTTTTGTAAAATGCAAACTCATACTAAGTTCACTAATTTCTTGCAGAGGCGTGCCCTTAAAGCTGAGGCAGGCTGCGAGGATTTTTCTTTAATAGACTACTTCTGATTGCATTATCTTCTGTAAATTTATTATGGTATCTTTGACTTTATCCCAAATAATGAAAATGTGAGGGCTTACTGATGTTCAAAGAAAAAACATCAAAGAATAAAATGAAAAATTGAATGGAAAAGAATAAAATTTAGATTTTTACAAGGTTTAGATGCATACAAGGTTTCCGCAAAATGAATAACAGTTTTGTTACGTCTATGTGAGCTATGTCTCAAACGAAATGGATTAAAATGCTTTGTGTTAGTTTTAATCAAGAACTCAATAGATTTCGAGAGCAAATAGGTACAGGTATAGAAATAGGTACCTATACCTACAGATAGCAAATAGGTATAGGTACCTCTTCATCAAAAGCAAAGAAATCTGCAAGATTTGCCGACTTTAATCTTGGTGAAAAGCTTGAGGTCAAGATTTTTAGGACAATGTTTTCAGGGCAATGAGTTCTGCCAATCAATCTTCCTCGAAATCAAAGATCCAACTCGTCTCTCACATGATATCGCTAAGCGGAGCGATGTTCCACCTTGTTGAAGGAAAATTTGCAACTTAGCGTCTTTTACTTTCAATTGTTCGGCGGAGAGTCTCGAATATGTTTATATGTTAAGGGTGGATTTTCGAAGTCTCAAATTCTGTAACTGTGTAACTTCGAAAGTTATACAATGCCCTTGATCTGAAGGTCGACTGCGTGACACAATTAAACTCCATACTAAACATACATGCACATAATCGTTTTAAATGAATGGATTAAATTTCAGTCCATTTCATATACCGCATACTTTACAGAGACTTCACGAAATGCCACACTCATTCTTATATAAATTGTACTTTAATAAAATTCTCATTCTTAATTACTTCTCTATTTTCTCCGAGACAGACTCGATTTGAAAAATGTCATCAGTAGCTTTGAACCCTATATATATATATATATATTTATATATATTTCAAAATAATAACTATTTCTAGCCTGTGTCATTTCTTTATTAATCCATATATATGGCTTACATAACACTGAAAATAAAGCTAATTTGGAACTTAAAATTTTGGAGAACTGAATCTTTTTCATAATAAGATGCAATATTGGTTAATTGCGCATTCTGCTCTTTGTTTTTCCCAAGACGCATTTTGCTTCTTTTCTTCGTGTCGCAACAAAATAAAAAATGTAACTATTCTGAAAGAGGCACGACTAATGTGCCATGTATTTGCGGCCGTAAAATATTTACAGTAAAAGAAATACTATTTAAACTGTTACGACTGCGACTTATAGCATCTGTGTGACTTCAAAGTTTCTGCTTCAAAGATCTATTACGTGTGCTCAACATCTGTCTGCGTCATTCCCAAATTACCATGTTTAATTACTAAAACTATAATGATTCTGTGTAGATGACATGTTGATTTCCATATGGGCAGAGAGCATGACAAAGTGGTGTAAATATCTTGAGGATTAGAAGATACATCAGATGACACAGCAACGGAGGATAAAAACTCTAGAGGAAGTGGCGTTGATTCATACGCAGTTTTATTCTCGTAATGAAAAGGGATTCACATATGGGTGCTATATGCGTGCTAACAATTTTGAAAGCTTACGCCTCTTTTTGCAAAGGAGAACGATACGTGGATAGCAAAAGCAAGGCGAAGCAGGAAAGGAAGGGAAAAGCGGCTAAGCAGTTATTCGCAGGTATGTATAGTAAAAATTTTTTTTAATCTAATTGGCTTAGAGCTATACGCAGTGCATGGAAACTTAAGATGATATGAAGCGAAATTAGCTTTTACATATGTCGCAGTTTAGATTACAGGAAGGGGGCTTAGCCAAGATCAAAAGAAGAACTAAAGGGGTATTACTAATTAAGTATAATTTATAATTACGTATTTTTTATCTTACATACCCCCTTCAACGAGAAAAGTACTTGGCGATAGAAAAGTCTTTTTAGAGAAAAACCTTAAAGCAATAGAAAATGACGAGAAACATAATTTTGAAAAGTACAAATCACAAAATTTGAACCAAAATAATTATTTAAATAATTGAAAAATATAAATTTTGATAATATTTTGTTGTTCATTGTTCATTTTCTAAAAAGATAAGTTTTTAAAGTTCTTGAAATGTTCTGAGCAAATGTTATAAAACTAAAGTTCTATATTTGGAGTAGATTTTTGACATAAAAACTTGCGTGCTTCTTGTTTTTACTTCATTGTGCGAAGTAAAAAGGAAGTATGGTAATCGCGAAAAGTTTCAGGCAGCATATTTCAACGAAAATATCCATTTTGACCGCTATCGAATGCAATTTAACGATGTTTTTGCGTGATATCTGTATGTAAGGAAAGAATAAAATACTCTTTTCCTCCAAAAAAATATAAAACTGCTTTAAAATGAATTCTGAAGTCTAAATGAATTTCGTGGCGTCTGTACGAACGTATGTACGTACGTACGTACGTATCTCGCATAACTTGAAAACGAGTAGCCTCAGAATGTTGAAATTTTGTATATAGGACTGTTATAACATGTAGATGTGCACCTCGTATGTTGGTTGCAATCGGCCGCACCAAACGTATATAAATACTATATTTATATGTATATCCACTCTGTTACTTATCACAGTGATTTCAGTTTCTTTACTCATATGTTTGTAAATTGTACATTTTTTGCTTTAAAAATGATTTAATTATGTTGTTTTTATCTTCCGGTTAAGGTTTTTATGCCTTTAGCAAATCTGTATGCAATATTTTTAGAATTATTAACAATTTTAAAGTTGTTTAAGTGCCGCTAAGCCTTTTTTTGTGATGGCGGCCATTGATTGTTTACATTTGAAACAGCAGACTAGTGGATTTGTTGCCAATCTAGAGAAACTTAGCTTCGCAACAACAAAGATAACGCCTTCATTTATTATTGCCAATTAAATCATGCTTAATCCTTTCTGGAATTTTTTCGAGGAAATAAGTGTTTAAGATTTACTTCGTAATTTTTAATATAGATATTTTGAGTTTTTATGTATTTTTGCCTTCTCGCGAAGTGAGAACTGAATTAATTGAATGAGAAACACTCAATCGTCTGTGAAAAACTGTTTCTTTTTTGTTTTGTTTGCTTAATTTCTTTTATACATCATTCTAGCTTTATCACAGTATTTGAATAGAACATGTGGCAACGATTAGATAATTTTGTTCTTTAAATGATATACATTTTGTGCATTATGAGTTATAATATGAACGAAATATAATACTGTTAAGTGAATCTAGCGTCAGAGTGTCGCTATGGTAAACAAATACTAGAGTGAGTTATAAAGAATGCATTTATTCTACTGTGGTTTATTCGCTGTCGGCGAAGTAGATTTAATTCAATGCAATAAGTTTAAATGAAATGCAAGAAAAATGCGTATAATTTAATATTCCGTACAAGGAAGTCATGTGGTGTACACATCAGATTTTTTTTACATGAATCTCATAATATAAATTTGACAGCTTTGTGTTTGGAACGTTTCTCATAAAAACCCCGGTAATCAATATAAAAACAAAATATTTCTATTACATATTTATGAAAATCTATTGAAATTAATAATTTTTTTGTGGTAAAAAACTCAGATTTCTTATTGTAGAGTAATGTTATGTTTAAAATACGGAAACTAAAATAATGCAACACAACATAATAATAAAATGAACTTTGATGAGAAATGGATTGTTCCTCACAACGCGAATCAGCATAACCGTTTGCTGATGGGTGCGTGATGTATGCAATTACACATAAAATTCCCCGTTCCTAATGAAAGATAACTGGCTTATATCATTGTGCAAAAACATAAAAATTTCTATTTACTATTAACGGTCATAAAATTCTTTTCATTATACTTAACAGAATTTCAGAATACGCTACTACAATAACACACAAAAAAAATTCTGGATTAAGAGAAACCAGATTGAGAGAAATATTAGTTTCGGAAGTAATTTGCCTCGAAGAAGCTTTTAGAATCTTCATAGTGATATCTGCTTACGGAAGTTTTTCAAAAGTTTTCGCCAAACTTAATTAAATATAATAATAAAAAATATAAAAACAAATCTGAAAAATTTCAGATTTTAAATTACGTCCAAAGAGGCTTTTTTTTTTTTTTTTAGCTTTTTGTGTGTTACCTTTATTTATTAAATATCATGTTCTTCGCACTTAAACCATAAAATTCAGTTCAACAGCAATATCGCAAAATAATTTTAACATGAGCATAGCTTTAGAATTTCCGATACACAGTCTCGTGCTCTGGAGATAAAAATGATTTTTCTGTACAGTGTTGCCATTACTCGCTTTGAGATCGTTGAGTTTTGTAATCAAAAATTCGTTAAAGGTTTACAAAATATGAAATAGATAATAAAACCAATTCCAAATTTTTGCTTCCAGGTGCCCATATTCGGGTGGAAAGGTACGTTATTAAAAACAGAACGGCTCTGGGTACCGTTGTTTTATTACAATGCGAGAAACATACATACATTTATGGATATTCTTCGTTGTTTAATTTCTTTAAATATAATACAGGGCGATAATATTTGGTGGCAATATTTGAAAAGTGATTCGGACATTTATAGTGAACTAATGCAAAATGCCAAAATGAAAATAATAGTCCTTCAGGGCAATTTGCCCCTTTGGATTAAAAATAAACAAATAAAAAAAAAGAAATTTTTAATAATAACATTTTTTAATACAATTACATATTTATATAATCACAACAAATTTCAAAAATTTTTTAACGTAACCATTTTTTTCATTATAGCTTACACTTTAACATCATTTAAAGAAGTGTTTTTAAAATGATAGTTTTTATTATTTTTAACATATTTCTAATTTACGCAATTTTTACAAAATTTGAAGATTCCATAGCTTTATCTAAATGCTAACATTTCCATCTTATGGGCAAAAACACATACAAATTGATGTCTTAATTCACCAATAGTTCTTGCGATGCTGGGCAGTTAATTCTGAAGGCATCCATTCTTTGTTTAAAGCAACTGGTATACTGCCCTAAAACATTTCATTATATAACAGGAAAATGAAATGCACTCCATTATATGAAAAATTAAAAAAATAATTCTCTATAAAAAATTGCATTTTTTTATAAGTTGGGAGCATATTCACTTTTCTAGAAATAAGTAAAAAATTCATAGAATTCATATTTTTAAACAAAAATTTAATTTTAAAATAATTAAAAAATTCAAAATATTAATTCAAAGGAATTTAAGCAATAATACAAAAATATGTTAATCTTGTTGGTAACCTTCACTGAATAAAATTTTAAAATTGTTTAATTTGTTAAACCAGATTAGTAAAATTTGAATTTCTAATATCATAAAATTTAGCCATATATTTTCCCAGTGCAACACCTTTTTTTAATTCAGTGTAATAAGAAAAACATTTTGAATTCAATATGTAATAGAACTGAAAGAATTAAATAACAGTTTACTTACTTTATAGAAATGAAAAAACATTAAGTATACATTATTAGCAAAATTATAAAATTAGGTGTACTCATGAAATTTATAAATGCAAAACCTTTTAAAGAAAATATTGAATTATTAAATTTTCATTCCATCAACGGTAATTAATTACTAGTCGAAAGGGGCAATTTTCCCTGAAGGATTTTTCGAATTGTTGCCACCAAATATTATCGTCCTGTTATTTAAAGAAATTATTATTTAAAGAAATTAAATAATGAAGAATCTGCATAAATGTATGTAGGTTTCTCGCATTTTGATAAAAGAACGGTACCTAGAGCCATTCAATTTTGAATAACGTACGTTTCCACACGAATATGAGCATCTGGAAGCCCAAATTTGGAATTGGAATTTGTTTTTATTATTTATTTTATATATTGTAAAACTTTAACGAATTTTTGATTAACAAACTCAACGGTTTAAAAGCGAGCAATGGCAACACTCTACGGGGAATAAATCTTTTTATCTCTAGCGCGATATCTCCAGCGGAAGTGTGTATCGGAACTTCTAAAGCTATGCTCATTTTAAAATTATTTTGCGACATGCTGTTAAACTGAATTTTATGGTTTAATTGCGAAGAACAAGATATTTAATAAATAAAGGTAACACACAAAACGCTAAGAAACGCTCCTTTAGACGTAATGTAAAATCTGAAACTTTTCAGATTTTTTTTTCAAAACAGCAAAATCAAAATTTTGAACAAAAATACTTGATGTGGATTTGAATGTCCATAGCATGTTTCTCAATTTTGTGTCGCTGAAGTAATTATAATTTCACGCACTTATTGAAAGGAAATAATCATCGACCTGTATTCATCTGTTAATCGATAATCAAAACGGGAAAAGTGAATAGGTAATTCAAAACACTTTCGTGTGAACACCGACTATTTTTAAACGGACGTTAATGCTTAATCTCTTGAATGACTAAATCACTGACTATTTAAAGAAAAATGCTGAAGAGTTGACAGACACAAATTCGAAACTGATTTGTCTATGAACTGCAAGTAGTAATTCATGAATGCGTTTCACGAGACGTTAGAACTTTTGGACTTATAGCCATATTTATTTGAATTTTATAGACACTTTCTCCAAATCCATATGGGGTAAAGGCAGGATCATTGTTGACTAATTGTAATATGATGATTTGGAGAACAGCTGTAACGGATTGACTATGGTTCTTTTCTCCTTAAAATTACCAACAAAATTACTAACTTTACCAATAGTCCTTTGAATTTGGTCACGTCCCCTTCCTGTCTTAAAAATATTAAGATGCGAAACTAAAGTGCGCCATTTCGTCTCTCTTACATAATTGAGCTGCACTGCTACTGCTGTCAGCCAATCAGATTAAATAATTTTCTATATATCTAGCGCTTTGCTGTTGCGCAGCCCTTTTTTTTCTTTCCTGGCTGCCAGTTAGATGTATCGCTTAGCCTCCGCTAGATAAAGTCCAGTTGTTTAAAAATGTAATGTACGTATAAGGCCGTGGGGGTGCATAGTGCACCCACGATGATGTGTAATGAAAAAGAATATTTGCCCTAAGAAATTAATTATTAAGGGATAAAATTGCGCTTTCAAATTACGGCTACGTCTGTCATTAAGTGTTATCCTTCTAACTATACAGTAAAGTCTTTCGAAATTATTACAATGCGAAGAACCATCGCCAGTCCGTTACAGCTATTTCCCAAATTACTGAATTACATACACGCGCGCACACACACATATGTATATAGTACAGTGCACAATTAAAAATATTTGGGTATTAAAGATTGCCATTGGCATTTGATATTATTTGAATTGTTAAAATCTTTAAATTGCTTAGTATTAGAATTCAAAGATACTGACGACACTTTTCAAGCCGAGAAGTCTGAGAGGAAACAGAAAAGTGGTTAAAGCATTTAGCAACTTCTCTTAATTATTAATTTTTAAAAGCGTACCACAACGATATGATTTATTTATGAGATGATCAAATAACGGTTTTCATTTCACTACATAATTCAATTTCATAGCAATTTTAATTTCTAGAAATGGAAATTATATACAATGAAATGAAATGAAACTGTCTACTTCTGGTTTTACCTAAAAATTATGTAATGAGGCAGAAACAGATAAAATTTCTGATGTTATTTTTCTTTTGGTGTAAAGATCAACATCTTTTGCAAGAGTGATGTTTGTTTTCAGCTTACAGGGGATAGTTTACAAACAATTTTCGTTCTTTGAAAGCATTTTTATGGCCACGTATGATAAATTTCTTTCAATACTTAACCAATGAAAGGAAAAAAATAAAATATTTTTATTGTTCTAATTCAATAATTTATCACAATTTTATTTACATTCGGTTTTTGCCTAACTGTTATACAAAGTTGTAAGAGATATTTATGAGTAAAAATATTTCTTGTTCTAATACTCGAAATAAAGAATGAATAATCGTAATAATATGTATTAAATGCAATTTTAAAAAAAATGAGAATCATATAATCTTTGTCGTTTTCTGAAAAATAAAGATTTGATTTTAACTTTATTAATAAACTGGATAAATATATTTAGGACTGGAAATGGAAAAATCAAATAGACCATGACACAAGAATAGTGTTTTAAATCAATTTATTTGACTTCATAACATAACTGAAGCTTTATTAAAACGCCCTTCCATTTTCTTAAAATCTATACTAAATTTCATGTTAGCACCATTTTAAATACGGTACATTATTTCAACACGTAATTACAAAACACAGAAAATATTACAATCTACACTCGAATGGATTAAAAAAGAAGTAACATTACACAATTTCACCTCCTAGATGCAAGCAGCCGAAACATGTTCTTAAATTCAGAGATCAACATTGCCGTAATTTTTCTTTTCTTTTTTTTTTTGGTGTTTGTGCATAGAGGCTCTTTTCTTTGTATGTTAAAAAAAGTTCATTTCTTTTCAAGCACATGCAACATTTGTATCAATTTTGATACTGAAGAAAAAGCCTTAAGCCTTCCTATTAAAGTTGACATGAGACATTTCAGGAGTGTTACATATTTAATTATCTACATGATTTTTGATGGTGCACCTTCTAGATTTCGATTGCAATTTTTCGCGTTACTTGCGCGCAATTTTGCGCGTTCTCGCGATTCTCGCTGTCGAATAATTTGCTTTGAATGCATATTCTCGCGCGAACTCTCCGCGTGCTAGAATTACTATTATTTACAACTGACGCACCGAACATGAATGCACCTTTATCAAAAGTGTCCCTCATCAACTCAGTCTTTGTCACTCATTTTATTTACTGTTTATTTATTTGCAACATAATTGAGAAATTCATTCTCAGTTTTTATTCAGGCATTTTAACACTTCGATGGCTTTACTATATAAAAATAAATGCTGAAGTGAAGGCCTAATTAATGTGCCAGTGTTGGACATATGGAGGATTACCCACGAAATGATATTTGTCTGTATGCAATTCTGTATAATGCTGCGTTAGGTTTTTAATATATCGCGGAGTCAAATTTAAAACTTGTCCGTAGAATGCTTACTAATCCATATTTAAACAAAACTGCTTACTTTTATAAAACTTTGCTTACATTATTTAAACACATGTGTATAGACTACGTACTTGTAAAGCGGGAATACTGCTATAACAAAGAAAATTGCTGTTAAAAACTATTCTTCTTGTGTTTTTGAGACCAGAACTATACAGAATAAAATCGGATAACGTACTTGCATATTTTTATAATGACGAGCGTTTTGTAATTTAATTAATTTCACCATGTAACAACATAAAAATTAGATTAAATGACATATTTAAATATTACATTATTGTCTTCATCTTAATATATTACATATGTTTACAAAATTTTAAAGCAAGCGTTTGTCTTTGGAAAGTTCTCACAATTATTGATGAAACAGTCTAAAGTTTGATAGTCAATTATGAAAAATATTTTTGTATACCATTAAAGAAAAAAATTATTTTTCAAATATTAATACCGTCAAATATTAACCAAATAGTTTTGAAATTAGTTCCAGAATTAAATACTTCTAGACTTTTAGACAGTGTTCAACTTCCTGTTGGAGATCTTAGATAATTTTTCAACAATGTAACTAACAAAGATGCAAAGTTTATTGCTTTCTAGTTAGCATTAAAATATCATTGGTTTCTGTTTACAAATTGCATTAAATCTAAATTCGTTATTAAATTATTTCGCATTATTTCTTTGAAATGTAAAGTAAATTTTCTCCTTTCATTTTAAATTTAATAAATGTTTTGCTTTTACTTAAATCAAGTTTCAGCAATTTATAACATGATAATAATATGCCAATAGACAGACAGTTGCTCCGTACGAAGTTTTCAATTTAAACACTTGCTAACGCGAAGTTTAATTGCTTCTAATTACGCACTCTTAGAATTATATAATTTTTTCTCATCACTAGCCTGTTTTTTAAATTAATTTAGCCACTAATGTTTTGACTAGAACTTCTTTTTGTCAACTGAAACATTTTCTGGTAGGATGTAGACTTTAACGTTTTGTCTGAATTTTCATTAATTTCATTTAACTCTAGAGAATAATCAATTAATTTTACTATTCATTAAAAATCGGGGTACATTTTATGGTAAATCCTCCAGAAGAAACCACGCTGGCTTTTGTGATTAGGAATGAATGAAACAGGAAAATATTAACATTTTAATACTTTTATTTAAAAAATATTTTTGACTTATTTTGAACACTTTATGCGTTTTTAATATGGATGCACTTTAATGTTTGTTCAGTATCATGCTCAGATTCACGGCAAAGGGATCAGTTTCAGCTAACACTTTCTGTAATGCATTGTTCATGGCATACAAGTTTAAATTAATGTTTATATCTACTGTAAATAAAACATGATAACTTTGTTATATATATAGAGATATATATGCTTCACAGTGAAATAACCATAAATGCCTTGAGATATTGTTAGAAATCAAAGAATTGCAAAATTTACTAGATACTACAATACATTTTTATTTTATGTATCTAATATTAGTGTGAAGGGAAATATGGGAGTGATACAGAGCCTGAAATTTATACTAACTACTTATGAGAAAGCGAGTAAAAAGTTACTTTTTTTTATCTGTTCCTTACAGTCAACAGCCCACCATACTATTATTATTTTATTTATTTCTGTAATGATGAAAGTTTTTTCAATTGTATTTTCGTTAGGTTATTATTTTTGAGTGTGTTAATTAATTATAAAAAGCAATATTCTATAGCACTGCACTTGAAATTCATTTTTAATAAAGCAGTAAGTATTTCATTTCTAATTAGGATGAAACTATCCGTTTTAGATTTAAATGAATTAATGGTTCAGGTGAAATTCTTTTATCTGGGTGACGTTTCTAAACTTTTCGGTGTACAAAAGTATAACGAATTAAATTAACTTTCCTTCAAAATGAAACTCAAGTTTGTTTTTTCCAATTATTTTGTGATAGCATAGTTTATGTAAATGTCAGTGTGCTTTCGTGTTTGAAAACAAACCAATACCTATTATCGTAAGCATGCTAATGAAATGAAAAAAATATTCCATCAATTAAAATTCTAACTAATCTTCGTTATCAAGTACTACTCAATTATTGCGACATTAAAATCACGTATAAGTAGAACAAAAAGGAAACTATCAATTAGCAATAAAAAGGTGAAAAAAAATTATATTAAACGCAGTAAATTATTTTTTGTTTTCAAAATCGGAAAGAAATATGTTTCTAATGTTAAATGGTTATTATGTAAAACTGAAATGGGATTGTTATGCTTATTTTTTGCTATCAGATTCATATACATCCTGCTAATCATAATTTGACTAAAAGCTAGAGAGCAGCTTAAAATAACTAGAGAATGTTTTATTACTGGAAGACTGAATTAAGTTAACTATAGAATACTTCATTACTATATTTGCTGATACATAGTGATAATTATAATTCACATAAAATAAAGAAATACAGAAAACTTCCTTATTAGGAATGACTGTACATTTGGCTAAGAAACGAATTCGATGTAAAAATGCGCTTTAAGCAAATAACTAGAGATTTTTAATAAGTTACAAAATAGTGTTGTATAAATATTCCTTTAGAATGACATTATTCTTAGCGTTTTGTAATTTAGTATATATTGATATTTTTACTTTTTAACATTTCCCTGTTTATATTTTAATTTTAAAATCACTTTCGTTGACTTTTCCGTTGATATATAATTTAAATTATAACTTTTAATTTTTCGCATTTTTGTGTATAATAAATATTAAAAAAACTGTCGATAGTAAACTCGGATTGATTGAACGCAGCATGCGAAAGAAGCGATGAGAATTCGCTGTAATATTCTTAATAAAACGAGCAAATATAAAGCCATGCTTGGTATTTTCGCATTGCATACCATTATTAATTATCTTAAATGCTGAGCAGTGTTTGTCGTTATATGAACTATCATAAAAGAAAGGTCAAGTTATAAAGGGGGAATAATCTGTTCAGTTAAGTCCCGATGACTGAAGAACTAAGAGTAATAAATGAGTTTAATAATGTGAGGGACTAGAGCTTTGTTTAATTCCCCATTTGAAATTTGAATAAGTATTGATTTAAAGTAATTTTGTAATATTACTTTAACGGCGAATAAATTTAATTTTGTTTCCTTTTCTCGTCTGTAATGTAGAGTGACTCAGACGTATTTTTAGTTTATTTGAATTAATATTTCGGTATATAAAACATTTTCCCTCTAAAACAGGGTTTCAAAGAAATCTCGGGCACAATTTAGCTTGAAAATGTATGAAAAGAAAATTAGAAATCAAAGAATGTGTTCGGAATTCAATAAAAAATCTTTTGAATTTAAAATCTCGCTATAACACTGTGTACGATAAACAAATTAAAGGAACAATTCACGCAATGGATCAAGAAATGAGAAATCAGGAAGGAAACTAACTATTTAGCATTTTTAAAGGTAAGATTAAAATTATTCACTTATGTCAATCATAACTTTAAAACACTGATCTTTAATGCTTAAAATATCCAGGAGCAAAATTACCGATTTACATCCTTATGAAATGATTAAACTTATACATTAATCTTATTGTGAAAAAACATGTTCTTGAAAGTTACGAAATGAGATAGTAATTCTTCAATTAAAATTTTTACGAAAACAGAACTTCCGACAAGCGGTATGTAACTAGCTGTAGGATAATAACCATATAAATTTTTGTTTAAAATATAAGACATTTTATTGATGGTCAAATCGTAAAATGGGAAAGAATTTTTAACAACTTTGAAGCACAACTAAACATCTGAAAGCATAATTAAAAACATATTTATTAGGAAATAATTGCTCATGATTTAAAAGAGAATGTCTCTTTGTGCATAAAGACTTGAATGTTTTGAAGGAACATAATGCAAAACAGATAAATATAGGATGATGCTTTTGAACTGATTGGATTATTATTAAAGCTTAAGGATTAGAATACTGGCTTAAAAGTTTCTGAAGTAATATAGTTCAATTAACGCAGGTAAAAATTTACAACAGCTGTGCTACCCATTCTTTATGGTGGGCTTTTGACTGAATATGACAAGTATAATAGAGGTCCTCAAGAATAATCTAATTTAATAAATAACTTCATTGCAGCCACGGTCCTTCAAAAAAAATTATATCCATTTCATATCATACGCATATTATATAATTAAGTTTAAATATGAATGACTTTAGTGAAAAATGTGTATTGTAAAATTACAGGATTAAGCTTTTATTATTTCGATACATGAATTCAGCAAATTAAAATCCAAGTGTAATTTTTTAAAAAAATCCCATGGTATTACTTAATGCGCGAATGCAAATTAAGTATTTTTGTTTATTTAAAGTATTAAAATAATATTTAAATTTATAGCACAAACTAATGGAGAACACGAGGATTAGAGGTATTACAAATTTAGAATGCGTCAAACATTTTGCGTAAGTTTGTTACTAAAAGACCAGAGCTGCTTTTAAATGTGAAAAAAAAAAGGAATTACGACTGAAATATTGAAATTTGAAAGAAAAGTGTTAATATTACTCTGCACTTCAGAAGTCCTTTCTTTGTATTTATTATATTCCTACTGTTAACTATTTACAATGTTTCACACATTTATTCTTTTTAAATGTTAAATTTAAAAATTCACTCATTTAGCACAATGAAAGTTTCAGGGAAATTCAGTTTCTTCATGTTAAATGTGATAAGAATGTGTTTTTCTTCTACTGAGAGAAATGGTTTGGTTAAATTCCCATCTGTTTAAGTACAGATGCTTGAAATGTTTTATTATCAGTTATTAGAAGTCTAGATTTCTATTTTCTGTTTGAATGACTGTGAGTTTTTAGCTTTTCGACGGTCAACGTACCCCCGTCCCAAAAGAAAGGAAGTACCTTTTTAAAATTCGCAAATCCGCTCTTTTAGAACGGATCATTGGTGCCTGAAGTTAAACATCATGATTTAAAAGGGAATGACTCTTTGTGCATAACTCCTGGTATAAATTGTTAAGTATTTTAATAAAAAGAGGGAAAATTTTTGTATAACATATGATATGATTTGATAAAAACAATTACCTTTAGATGCTCGGTGATTTATGTATCTGTGATAGATATTTAGAGCAGATTTGTTAAATTTTTTACTAAAAATACAAATGAAAGGAAAATAATAAATGAAAGACCCAAATTAAAGATAAGTTTAAAATTTTTAAAATTAATTAATTTTTCAAAATATTCAACATCTGTTTTCTTCTCTTCTAAAAATGGTATTCACGTGGATAGAATTTGTATTAAATATTTGCATTCAAATGCATAATTACATTTACACAAATAGTTGATATCGATATGACTGTGTGCGCTTTATGAGTTTATAATGTTTCGATATGAGAGACATTGCAATTGTTACTATGACTTCAAGCAACCTTATTCACTGCAACTGCTTTCATGTGCAATTGTTTTTAATTCTTATTTCATATCAAAGGGTCTCAACTTGTAAAATCACGTTAAATATTCATACATTTATTGCAAATACTTTTTACGTAACGCCGTTAAAATAATTTTTGAATTAAGTCTAATTTAAGAATTTTAAAAATAGTATTCAACTGATAATCTTTGAACCTTCGCATTTAAGGATAAACTACTATACTTAAGGGCTGTTTAATATAGTTTACATGTTATCCATTGTCGGGTAAAGCAATTTCTTTATAACAGTAGTTGTACAAGTATATTGAAAATGTATTTATGATGAAATGCTATATTCCGCTTATCGTAGACTTCTATTATTATCACCTTTCTAATTCCAATAGAAGAATCTACCAAACCGACTACGGATTGTTAAATACAACTTTAAGCGGCAGGAAACTATTATGCTTTTTAATGGAACACCTGCATTAAATGTTTGCACATAACCTACAATCAATAATTATCATGAATGAGAAGTTCGAATTAAAATACTGCAATTAAATTTGTATAACTGATTATACTTATCTCAGAAATAAAGTTGCAGATGTACTAAGGAGGCGATACTTTGAATGAATAGTGGAAGTAGGCCATCGATTCTTTTTGCTTATCGACAGAACCTAATGTATAATCGATAATAATTTAATGCTAATTAGCAGAAGACGTTAAGTTGCGATGGAATGGAGCTGGAGCGGCAACTGATGAAATATTACATCAAAGTGCTTGGCAGTGAAAATGAAGTGCAAATGCTTTCGCGGCGAAGATCAGAAGTGTGCCCTTCTAACACTGTGCCCATTTGCAACGATTAAACATTCTTTTATCAGGACAGAATGCGATGCTGTGCAACTCCTTTCCATCTCAGTGTCACGAAACGGAATTAAACCATCCAAAAAACCCTAAGTTAGTTTCAAATTTTAGTCAAACATTATTATCCGATATCTATTTCTAACAAACAATTTTTAAGCATGTTGACTAATTAATAATTTATAGTTTATAACAATACGAATCCCTAAAAGAAATAATTTAAATGCTTACTGAATACTAATGTTTAGATAAAAATGGACTTTCAAGCAAAATGCAAAATGATAGAAAGGCCCGGCTTGATCTTCCAATGAGATAAATTTCATCAACAGATAGTGGTAAAACTATGACCTTAGCTCAAACCCAATTAAAAGGCATGATAATATTTATAAAATTAATTTTTGTGTATAACAGAAAGATCATGCCAGGTGTATATGTCAGCATTCATGACTTCCTATTTATGTATTCTATGGTTATTGCGATCAGGTTAATTCAACTGCTTCAAGAGCTCATACGCATATTTTAAGAGAAAAAGTTTTAAACGGTTAATACTCTTTTAAGTAATTATGCAGGCTGTATGAGATATCTTCCTCATCTTATTTGAGAATCCGAAGAATTTGTATTTTCATTTTTTGCACGGACTAATTTTTAGAGATTTTAAATTATTTCGTCTTGAATGCTTATTAATGTTTTCAAATAAAATTTTCTGGCAAATTATTTGTTGATATTTTATGTCTTAGCTATTTCCTACCATTGATAACATTTATCAAATAATTTAAACCCACTTAACAGTTTCCCTTTACATTGATAAATATTCATCTTTAAATTAATAAAAATCCAGCATTCCACACAGTCGGTTCTTATGATATTCAGTTTTGAATACGTAGATATAAAATTCTCGAAATTATTCAAAAGCATATTTCAATATTTATGTGATCAAAGGTTTTAAATTACTTTTCCTGCGATTGTAAAACAAGATAAAGGTTTTGCTGTATGTTTTGTAAATTGATATAATATATAAACATAAATCTTGGTGTAAAGTTGAACTCACATTAAAAAAATTTTAATAAAGTAAACCTTAGAAGCGGAACTACTTTTTTCAAGGCTACGTTAAAGTATTAAATTTTGTCTAAACTATTTTAATAGAGAGAAAAGTTCTAAACATTAATATCATATACCATACTCCTTTAAGATGAGAAAAGTCTCATTATTTTACAAATAAAGTACGTTGGCTTTCTTACATTTTTGGTAAATTTATACTGATAGTTCAAAGGTGAATTTGAATTACGAGAGGATTTTAAAACGCATTAATAGCAATTCAGAGGCTTTAGTTTTCGAAACGTTTTTTAGTCTTAAAAGTAAAATTCTTCTGTAAAGGGAAGTATGTTTTGAAATTTAATGTAATATCTTTAAAATATTTCTTCTACTGCAAGGATTAATTAAAAAATATTAAGGGAATTCTTTAAAGTTCAATTTTATAATGACAGCTTCTGAAAAGTTGTATTTAAGTATTATGTACTCTAATTTCAACATTTCAGAATTTCGCAATTTGAATACTTATTTGAACAATTTTGAATTTGATTTGAACAATTTGATTTGAACAATTGAATTTTTTCCTGACTGAAAAATGCCACTGTACAACGTTAACGATAAACATTACGCTTTTTTATATCGTAACAAGTTTAATACTTCTAAATGCATTGTTTGCAATATGTTTCACTCTAACAAACTATCAAAATTTTAAAAGAAATTTAAAAAAAAAAAAAAAAAAAAAAAAAAAAAAAAAACAGATTTTGCTACTTAAGAGTTATGAAGCAATGAGTTATTCAGAAAGCAGCATATATTTATTAAAGCTTATATAGTTATTAATTTTATGTTGCTCTATATTAATTGGGAATATATATTAATTGGGAATATAATTTATTAATTGGGAATATAAACGCATCATTTTAAAAGTTTAGATTTGCTGCTGATATGTGCTGCGCAGTCATCAAGATAAATTAAATTCGCTAAAGTAACATTAATTAACTATTCTTGCAGAGTAACATAATGTTCTAAATTGTCAAAATATATTAGTATTAATGTATCTTAAGACGGGATATTGTGGTTGGAGTCAAGTATATTACGTTTAAGGAAAATTTGTGTAACTGTCCATTACTAGATATATTTCAAGAAGAACTGCTAAAGCTTTTAGTAGTTAATTTAATGTACTTATTGAAGCAACTAAATGGTTATTATAATTATTAAAATGGAGTAGTTTTCAAAAGAAATTGGAAATTTTGAATTGTGACATCATAAAGAGGGGGTGTATAACAAATTTTGAAATAATCCTTAGAAAGTTATTAATGTTTTATTAAGAAGCAATAATTCTAGCATAACTAATATTACGGTTTAATATCTACATGGACAGAAATAGCATTTACATTTCTTTTTTTTAATTATGTACATTTTAGCTGCTTTTTGAAGTAAATATCAAACGAATTTACTCCTGTGGCCGAATATTAACTGCAAATTCTTCGTTTTCCACTTTGAAATAGCCTTTTAAACAAATGTAACATTTACTCCCATAGCAAAATATTTCTAAGAAAAGATAATACCAAAATAAGCATGCTACACGTTTTAGAGCTCTTATGTTGAATAACCCGATCACATTAAACCTCTGTAGTAAAAGAGTCAAAGTCGTGGATATTGTATGTCGTAGTCACTCTCACGAAAAAATCGCTCCTCACGCTACAAGGTGGGGGGCCTGAAATATGGTCACGAAGGTAGAGAGGATAGTGAAGAGGGTAAACCCAAACAGGCAGATCCGATCGACGACCATGCCTGCGAACTTCCAGTCAGAGATGATTTCCTGATTCTCATCCTCTTCCCTCATTCTTCTCGTGATGAAGCGCAGCTCCCTGAGGATGCTCTGTAGCTCTCGCTGCGTACTTAGGCACGGGTGGTAAAGGGGAGTCTCGTCCCCCGACCCCCCTCCCGCCCCGGCCCGGCCCCCGCTGACCGTGTGCACGTATCCACCCCCGGAAGTGCTGTTCTGTTGACGGAAATCGTCGTCCATGTCTAAGACATTGGCCAGCAGGCTTCTGGAGGATCGCTCTTTTAATTCGAGTTCCTTCATCTTGGAACTCATGAAGAGGTGCTTTCGCGTGATTTTCTTTCCCGGTCGACTCATTCGGAGGATAAACGGTAGCCATGTCAAGAAGATTGTCTTCACCTGCAAAATGAAAGGAATCGAAATTCAGTTTTCAGTGCTTCAGTTAAACATTAAGAATAAGAATCACATAGTTAAGATAAAAATGACTCCTTACTTAGGTTTGAAACAAACAAAATCAAATTTTCTTGTGACAAAAAAAAAAAAAAAAAAAAAAAAACTAAATAGCATTCAAAATTAAAAATACCGTGAAAATTACCAAAAACCTTTACTTAGGATTGGAATCAAATACACACAAAGTTTCTTGAAATAGAAAAGCTAATATAGTGGATCATAGCTTATAAGAGAGACAGCTAAAAGCGTATATGCAGGGAAAGGTTTATAGATGTGTAGAATGTAGAAGAAAAAAATTGTTATTAAATCTCGAATGTATTTTGATATTAAAATGCTTAACATACAATTTATTTACAGGAACGAAAAGATAAGTCCTTATATTAAAAAAGGTGATCGTTTATATGCTTTGGAAACTATCATAAAATGCAAAAATGTGGTTGAAATATTACATTGTTATTTAGAGAGCTTAGTCAACGAACTAACAGATATAACAAACTTTAGTCAAAATATATAAATTTAATTTGAAATAACATATTTATTGTGTTCTGAGTGCATGGGAGTTCAAAAAGCTCAAGAAATATTCTGACTTAATGGCACCCTACAGATTGATATTTTTTTATGTAAATGTAATTAATGCTGTAAGTATTTTTAAATGTAGTGGTCATATACAGTTTGAAACTGCAAGATTAATTTAAAGGGTAAGTTGAAAGGTCTACCAAATCATTTAATTTAGACGTTGTCAAAAGATTACATACGTCAAGTTACAATAAGGTTTTCCAAATTTAAAATTTTAAAATTAAATTTTGAAATAATTATGGGACTGTAATTGGAACGGAAATTACATTTCTTAAAATAACGTTAAGAAATCATTCGTGGTTCTGAAGTATAGGTGACATTTTTTATGTGAGGTGATTTCTGATGAAGAATATTATATAGTTAATAAAAATCCTATGTTTCGTTTGTAAAATCTAGAAGAAAAAAGAAAAAAATGAAATGTTATTAAGCCTAATTGGACAGCTAGAAGGAAAGTGAGACAAATCTAATAAGTCAAAATAGAAGAAGAACAAAGGTTTCGAATAGAATACAGGAAAAAAAAGAAGAATTCTGTATGTGTGAATATTTCATAACATGAACGAAAGTGATTTAGCGGATAAAACGAAATTGGTTGAAAGTATGTGATAAATAAAAGAAAAGTCGTTTAGAAAATCTGTTATTATAATTAAACAGAAATTAAAAAGATATGGGGATAGTCTTTAAAAATACATAGAAGTAAACATTCATATTTTATAGTAACAGGAAGGTAATAATTAGCATGCTGTGAAAGAACATTGTTCGTAGCTTGGATTCAACTGTTAAAAATTTTAATTTATCATAAAATATGATACGGAAGTAAGAAAATGTTTATTAAATGCATACGTATATATATCGTTCCTAATTACTGAATACCTGCTTTTGATTTAATTCAGATTGTTATTTTTATAATATAATGTTTCTTTTAGAGTAAGAAAAGAATTTTATGATTATAGAATTCCTGGCATTTAAATATATGAATATATTTCATATTATCATGAGCCATAAATATGTATTCAGTACTGAGGTCATTTCAGACACTGGTTTATTTCGGGAAAGGAATCTGATTAAAAATGGTTTCATTGGGATATCTGCATAGTTTCAAAATATAATGTGATTTTTATCGTCGCAAGAATGGTTGTTTTATTATTTCAACTAAAAGATTTAAAAATCAGTAGGAGACGAAAATAGCAATATATGTTGGCAATTAAATATTAACACTTTGGAAAAAGAAAAGCGAAGCCAGCTAGTGAAAATATTTCATCTGCTTGGAGATTTGTTACCATTTCTTTTGCCTGAGCTTAATATTAATAACCAGGCCAAATGAACAGGGATTAGAAGGTGGAAAGCTTTCGGTTGTTTTGAGTCCTTGACATTCATCAAGCAATCTGTATAGGTGAAAGGCGAATGAAATGAAAATAATATAAAAGAATTTCAAAACCATTAACAGAGAAGTTAGGTTTAGAGCCTTTATTGAAATTTATGAAGTTCAAATTAGAATATTCATAGAGCTGATTGAATATTCAGCGTTGTCAAGATTAATTAAAACATATAAACTGTTTTTAAATACACGATTTTAGTTAAATGCATTTGAATGTAATTGGGTTTTAGCTATCGTAATACTCTTGGTCATATGTTCTTAAAAATAAAACCGAGGGATTCCTAACAATAGTGAATCTTTCATTGCAGTTTTCATACTAAGATTAAATGAAAGGAATTCAGTCACTCTGACAGTTATGATTTCTGTAGTATTAAATCTATTGTTCCTTGAAATTATCTTAATCATCTAATACAGTTCATATATGGGCGTCCAACGGTTATAATTTTAGCCATATGTAACGAAGACTGTTATGATAGCTAAAAGAATTAATTTTTAATATTTGCGCTAAAGGTAATACGAAAAGAAAATCCTTGCCTCTGAACATAGGAAAATTGTTCTTCTTTATTTCCCTAATTAATTTTGAATTTAGATCTTATCCTAAATCATAGGGTTTATTAATAACAGCCCTTTCATTTAAAAATCCATCACTTTTAGCAACTAGTAGCTAAAAAAGATTTTAAACGCTCAAATTCTTTAGATTACTTAGTAATTCTATAAAACCGTTGGAAGATTATTATGAGAATTATCGAATAGCGTAAAGTTCGAGTTCGATTTAGTGATAACTAATTTGATTATTGAATAAAGATATTATAGAAAAATTCAATTTAAAAAACCACTTTTACCGAATTTGGAAAAAAAATCAGAATCGTCGTTGCAAATGCAAATGCATGAAAGTATTAGAAAGATTAAGCACGTAGAGTAAGATCAAAAATTTATATCAAAATTTTATCCAAATCAAACAAATAACCAGTAAACAAAAGAAAATTAAAAAGAATAAAAATAAAGACAAGATAAGTGATGATTTGGAAGTTTACTTTAAAAGCACGAACAAAGAGATTACAAAGGGAGAATTTGATATTTAAATGAAAATTATATTATTCTTTTTTTCTAATTTTAACAAAGAAGTTTAAAAAGGCAAAAAAGCCAAAAAATAACATTTCAAATATATGCTTTAATATCAATAGAAAAAGTATCATTCGATGTGAATTTTGCAAAATGTCTGCTCGATGTGTTATACAATTCAGTATTTTATACGATTCATAACTAAGGTTAAATAATTTTTTAAAATTCAATTCAGAATTCCTTTTAAATTTCCAGTGACAGATTAAAAAACAACTGTAGTCAGAAATACGAACAGAAGGAACAGGTAACAAATCTAAAATTACAGTAAGTTTATAAATCGTTCATCTTGTGCCACGGTCTCCAGTATTTCTCCCCTAAGTGTCCCGAGCCCAGTGGAGGGTAGTGACTCAAATAGTTTGAGCCCATTTCCTCATGAATGTTGCACAATTGGCAAGGGAAACTCGGCAGTATTTTTATACGATATAGATGCATGTAGAAGCAATCAGGGCCATTCAATTAATAATAGCATGATAAAAAGGAAATATATTTATGGAGCACGTTTCCAATGTATTAGCGAGTATAAAGTATTCAGATATTGTATTGTGTTCTGAATAAGAAGAATAATTGAAGCCCTTGGTGAAAACCTGAAACATATTTGAGGAGTATGTAATAGAAAAGTCCCATAATTAACCATGACTAGAGGAAAATTAAAAAATAACAATATAGAATGTATAGGAAGAAAAAAAAGTAAATAAAATACAATGAATGGGGGGGGCGAGAATAAAATGTTCTTAATAAAAACAGAATGAATTGGGCAAAAAATAAAAAATTATCGAAAGGATGTTTTCAGTTAAATAATTACCAGGTCTATAATTACGAGTTTTCTCTTTCATTAGATCTCTCTTTCGGAGAATTAGTAGTTACACTATTATTACTATCGATAGTTAATGAATATCGACAATAATGAAGTTAAAAACGTTTCAATTTTTTTTCGTTTTACCTACATATTTTTGAGTTTACTTTCTCAACCTTTTGAATAAACCATCTTGTTGCTGTATATTTGGATATGGAAGAGTAAACAATCCTTTAAGTGAGAATGAGGAAGATAAATGCGGGCCATATTTTTCTGAAAATTCTCATTGTAGGAACTCTCCTTCTCGCCTGCTTAGCTGTAACCATTACCTTTCTGCTTTTGTAAGTTAGAAGCAATATAAAGCTTCGCTCTCTTTCTAATAAGCTTTAAATACTCTTATAAAATTTGTAAAACGTATCGTTAATATAGAAAACAAGCGGATTTTTTTCTCAAAATAGTAAGCCCATCTGATTTTTTTTTCTCTTAATAATCGCCCTACGAAAGTTCTTAGAAATAAAGATCGCAAGAAATAAACCTAAAGTAAATAACGCTGGCTTTATGTTACATAATTTATTTCGCGAAAAATATTTTTATCTTGATTAAAAGGAAAATATTTACCTTTTGTTTTCATTTTAACATTTTACTTTCATTTTAGTCATCCATTCGCACAAATGATTAAAAGCAAACATTTTTTTATCCATTTTATTATGCAAAAATACAAAATCTTTGTTACACATTTACTATATAATACTCAATAAAATCAGAATCACAAACTTCATCGTATTTTTTTAGATGAAGAATGGCACAAAAATAATTAAAATGTAATATTAGATTAATGACGTAATACGGAACAGGTTACAGAAACTTATCTGCAAACAGGAACTGGCATTTTATCCAGTTTTGTTTAACTCTACGTATATTAGATGAAAGGATTGAGTTTAAATCGAGTATGAGAGCAAAATTACGTTCATTACCGTTAAATTGAATTGAGGAAACGGAGGAATGCTTTTCCTTTTATAAAGTTCCAAATCAATGATTTCGATCATATTAATTTCTAATAAAAGTTTAGAGACTCAAAATATCACATTTATGTTAATATGGAAAGACAAAATAAAGTTTATTTTAGATAACGCGTTATTTTCTTGTTCATTATTTTTTGTAACTTCTATTTCATCAGCCGACTTTCATCAGAAAGAGCATGGTATTGAATTTTAAAAGCAAAATCTGTAGTTTAGAGAAACAGAGAGAGTACTGTGAAAACTATCGAAAACAGCAAGAAGACGAGCCGCCCACTTAGCGGATATGTGTATTTTATCAATGAAATTTGTAGCTGATAGACCGAAGAGTTAGCATCCTGATTAGGTAAAGCCAAGCTCATTAGTAGTTTAAAAGTAATCTTCTGGGTTTTGGTGTTTATTTAAATGCTTGAGTTTATAAGACTATAAATAGTAGTGGATAGTGCATGTTAAATGTTAATTGCAGTACAATATGTAATTTTTAATAAATATTTCAGTTAATTTTTACCTGTTGTCTATGTTACTGCAATTTAGTTGCCCAGCTGTTTAGTTTCCGAAGACGATAACCCCTTGAATTAACCAAGCGCAAATTAAATAGCTAGTTAGGTTTAACCTTACAAATTTCACATTAAATAGAACATCGTATTATTTTATTTTGCATAAATTTACCTCTGATTATAAACAATTTTAAATGAGTCACTAATATTTTGTTCTTCATATCATTTTTGTTCATTAAAATTCCTGTTGAACGTTCATCTTCAGAACGCTTAAAAATGGAAGATAGTTTAAAACACAATAATCTTAAATGAAATCGTTATTAGTTGATTTTCAAAATCTGTAGACGTCTAAACTTTCAAAATCTGGTATATATTAAGTACATGTGAGAGCTTTCATTTTAAAGTAAGGTACGGCACATGACATGACGACATCAGAAAGCTGTATATTGAGGAAATCTCTTACTTTTGATAGAAAAAATTGTTAATTTAAAATATAGCTCATCTGGTTAGTGAAATTGGTTATTATCGCTGATCACATTATATTGCTTAGATGGTAGATCTGAAGTTTAGTGAACTTGTATTTAACAGTTATACATATGATGATATTTTTCATCGAAGTAAGTTTTGAATTTTTAAGAACAACTGAAATAAACACGGCTAATTATTAAAAAACGTTCTAAACGTCAATCGTGAAAAGTACATTAATTAAAAGACATCAATCTGTAACTATATGGTCCCGGAGAAAACTGTTCCTCTAACGCTCTCACACACTCACACATAAAAGTGCTAAATAATGGAATGATGTGTTGAACAAAGAATGAGGTCTTGCCGAAATGAGGTAAAATTTTTCACATTCCTTGAGTGGAACAGGTTCAAAACAATGGTTGTTCTCTTGTTTCCCATATGTAATTGTGCATATTCTTTCTCAGATATTGACTACGAACGATGCTAATTGTTAGTCGTCAATATCTTAGAAAGAATATGTACGATTAGATATGAAATTTGTAAAGTGTGAGAAAACACTGTGATGTGTAGATGTTACAGTTGAGTTCGATTTACATTAATGGTGGTTTTGAGGAAGAAGAAAATTTACCTAATCATTACAATTCTAAGAAATAGACAATTTAAAAGCGTTAACGTTTTTGGCATTTGTGCTCATTACATGATCGTAAAGCATTTCTAGTGATTGCGTCTTCTTTTCGGCATTTTCTCTCTGGTTTTCAAATAAGCTTAACAAATATTATTTTAAGGTGTAATATTACTTAATTATTTAGACTGTATTATGTAGAAAGCAAGGTTAATTCTAGCAATGAGGTTGTTACAAACTATGAAATGATTCATATAAACCTGGGCTTAGCGATTTTAAAAATACATACCAATCTTTGAAATCAGAAGCATTTGCTTTGTTTTGATAAGATCTTAGATATTTTATCTTAGGATAGGATAACATTTTGCCTAGAATTATGCTATAAGAGCTTTTCAAGACATTAATATCAATTTTTTAATTTATTTCATCTTTTTTATCCTAAAGGAAATTTTTTTTAAAGCTTGAGGATAAGAACTATAACAGAAGGCTAAACGTTTGATATGAAAGAGTTTCCTTGCAAGCAAAAGCATTAACAAATCCTTCAGTGTTTGTAAACATGTGTTTGATTTGAAACTTTAATAAAAGAAATCATTCCCTTACTGTACAGTTTGCTACTTTATATATCTAGTAAATATTCATGACACATAATTAATAATCAGGCTGAGTACATTATTTAAACAATCATTCTACAAATCTCAATTGAGACTACAAATTCAAAACCTTATATACGATATTCAGCAGACTTTCATGTAACAGATACAATGGACATGCATCATAATCAGAATCTACGTAGTGGCTGCTAATACATGATATCTCAGGATTAAAAAAAAGTATAAGTAATTACACGAAGCTCATAAGATTTAAAACAAAATAAATATTCATATGGAGCTATAAATATCATATTAACACATTTCAACCGGGAGGCATATTAATATGTTATTACCCGACTGATAGTCTTTGACGATAACCATATTGTCATATATTACTGTTAAAAAGCGAGTGTTAATAAATAAGTCACTTATTTTGTGACACTTATTCACATTGTTTAATAGTTACTAGTATGTCAGTTAAATATTGTGACACACCATATATAGACTGTGATGTGAAAATTAAATAAGTGATTCATATGGTGACGACCACCTTTCCAAGATGACAATTTCTGAAATAGATTTACCAAAAATATAAAGAAACAGCTGTATTTAAGACGATCTACTTATTTAAGACGATAATACGATTTAAGATGATCTGTAGACCTATAAGACGATCTACTGTACTAAAGAACAAAATCAACTTGAATCATGGTCTTCTTAGAGAGGGTTCGCCGTTTTAGATTTTGATCATAAAGCTTTATTAAAACCTATACTTTGTCTTAAAACATTATATATTGCTTATAAAAATATAATTTAATTAAAATATTATAAGTGGTTTTTCACAGTTCCGCACATTACATGCACATAAAAATTATATATAATAATTTTTATGACGATATTTATGATGATATGATATAATAATTTTTATTTTAAGCGATAAAACGTTCGGTTTCGAAGCAAAGAACATTTAATAATGTACACCTAATTTCAGCAAGAAAAAGTAACGAGAAAATAGCAATTTTTTCTTACCAGATATTTTAAAATTTCATCCGTTAATAGATGTGAACATCGTATTAGTACCCAAAAGAAATGTGTTAATATGAAAGAATTTCTGATTTGTTAAGTAGCTATGTCTCCATTTATCGATTTCATATATATATGCAGAATATTTTAGCACACACAAAAATATGTATCTTGACAAATACATTCAGATAAATGGTCCTTTGTTTCTGTATGTTATATAATGCTTTAAAAACTTGAGCAGAATTGACTTTTACGTCATCATTTAAAATAATATTAAAATTTTAACGTTATAGAAATTGTAGATATGTTGACTTCAGAAGCATATGTATTACAAATGCATGTTATTTTAACAATGTGGTATTTTTTCTCCCATTTTCATCGTGATATGTCATTATAGTACAAGATAATATCACAGAAATTTTTAACTTTCCAAATGTAATGTAAAGCATTCTAAAATTAACAGTGAATTTTCTCAGCTTAAAATGGGAACTTGATTAGCATTTTGAAAATTTTAAATGATGTTATTTTTGGAATATCTAATCATTATCTTTGTATGTTAAAAATATTTATAAAATTAATCACGATATTTTTAAAGTGCTTAACGAAACGTTTTGTTATTTTTACCTTCTTTAGGCTCAATTGTGAAATGATTTGTCTTACATGAGCAATGAGTTGCAGGATGGGGTATTAAAGAGGGAAATAAAAACAATATTTCTGGGCCTATATTCACTTGCCTATCGATATCTCTGTTACTGAATAAGAGAGAAAGCAAAAACATTCTACTTTTCAATTAGAATTGCACTTAATTGTGTTTTTTTTAACAGCACCTTTCTTCCTTTGCCTCATCACATTCATTTAAAGTTCAGGAAGAACTAACGAGCTTCATTTAATTTTTCTTCAAAATGATTAATGATATGCACAGTTATGTGATTTAGTAAAGTTTTCAATAAATTGTAGTCTATAGCATTATAACATCATCTAAACCTACCGCCGAGAATAAAGAATAAATAAATGATCCATAATTATGGTTTAATAGATATTTAAACAAATGTATAATATTTACATTTTAAAAGAACACATCTTATTAGCGCATAAAGCGTGTTTTTTTCCAGGTTATTTGTTATTCAGATAAATTTCTGCAGATTATTGATTAGAATACATTACTTTTTCTAGAATCTAAACGTTACTCGTATAATAAAATATAACAAATTTAATTGTACTCATCATATCTGATTGCAACTTTGTGATTTTCAAATCATCCCAAAAGTGACAATTAGATATCTTTCATGAACTAATTTAAGAACTAGGTATCATGCCAAATATTTTCTTATCTTTCCTGAAGTTCGCCTTTATAAATATATATGTATATGCATACTCTGCTATGAAATTAAACAAATATTGGTTAAAATTTTGAAATCCGTAATAGGTTTATACATTTCGGAATTTCCATTTACGTGTCTTCAAAAGATTATTAATGCTATAATAATCCAAAATAATAAAAATAATCCAAAACACGTATGAGTAATTAAGTGGCACATTTTGCATAGAGTTATAAGTCATTTTCCTCTTATTAAAAAGCCATGGAGAAACGGAAATTTGAAAATTTTATAATTCAAAATGAAGGAGAATCACGAACAGCTTTTGTTTCATAATCAAGACCAATGAATAGTTTTGAATGCTTGTTTAAAGGTTTAATACTCAAGATCCGATTTGTTCGATACATAGACTATAAGCTACAGGACAAACTGTCTCAAACTAGTTTCGTGCTTTTCAAGCAGTAACTAAAAAATCATTGCGAATTTCTCTAGTGCATTCATTCCTTTTCTTCAAATGCAAATTTAATTGAAGAACTGTTTATCGGTAATTTTTGGAAGAATTATTTTATGGATCTAGAACACTGAAGGAAGACATGGCACCAGAATTTATGTCTGAAGCTGCATGTGTATTAAGTATTAGGATGCATATTAAGTATATTAAGTAGAATTTACTGTTATATAATTATACAGTGCAAATTAAGTTAATGCGATATGCAGCACGAGTTATTTGAATAACACTTTTAATAGCAATTCAATAATTTAAAATAAAATTAGCTGGTATCGAATTGGAAGAGAAGCCCGCCAATATAAAATTTAAGGGTAAAAATTAGACTGGAATAGAATTTAGGTAAAATTCTATCAGTTCACACGTGATCACTCACAGATCATTTTTCATGCTTAAAACGTTTCTCCATGCGAAAGTTAAAATCTCAAAAGAAATCTTGGTCGATAACTGAACAAGCTTTCTACCTGTTTCGAAGAACAATAATCATATTTGCGGTTAAGTGGCCATTTATCATTAACTATAGATCATTTGTTTATTAAAGGATGCTTTTCACCTTAAGATGTTAAATAATTGGAATTTATTCTGAAATGATTTTGAACGAATAAATTGATGAAAAGCATATTAGATAAAAGTATTGATCCCTAGTATTTCCCACTTGAATTCAGGTGTTTTATTTAAAATTTATCCACCAAAAGGCAATTATTATTATATTTTACAAGAGACTTATGAACGGATATTTGTTTGAAAATAATAATAATTACAGATGCGGTATAATTTTAGTTATCACTAATAATTAATTTTAAAAATAGTTTATTCATTAATTATTACTCATATAATTTATTTCGGATTCTATAGTTAGGTGTCACTAAAACGCAACTGTGGATGTCATGATATAATATTTTTGTTTATCTTTCTAAAGAGAAACAAAATCCGAAGCAAAGCTGTTTATACTTGTAATGCGAACAACTATCATCTAAAAGTAAAACCATCATTAACGCCAAACATTCTGAAGAGTCTCGGTAGAATTATGTTTTTTGTAGCGTTCTTACATTGATGGTAAGCTGGCAACGCATACTGAAAATAATCTTGCAAGTCAGTTACGTATTCTTTAAATACCATTCCCATGTAAAACTCCTTTCCTTTTCGTCATATCAGTCCTTCCTTGAAGCAAAGTCTCAGTGTATAAACATGGTTAATTGTTTTCATCCTCAAATTTATGGAATCAATGTTTGAGTATTTCCAAACAATAAACTTTAGACCAAACTTAATTGAGTTGTTAAAAATGTTACATTTCGATGTAGCATGTGAAATTAAATGGTTAAAATGATTCATCTCACAAACCGCTGTTTAATATTTTGTCCTATTATAAACCATTAAAGCAAGAGTACGGAAACTTCAATATAATAAGATTTTTTCTGCTAACCGTTTCTCTTACAAACGTCTCTACATAGACATGCCTTTCCTTAGGCATGCAAGCCCTTCTGTGTTTTGTTGCATTCTAAACGAACAAATTTGATTCTGCTTCCCAACCAACATTTTTAAATTTTCTTTTACCATAGCCCAAGAAATAGCATGAATTGAAAGAATTTTATGGCACATTTAGAGTAATATACTTGTCGTGAAATAGATGATTTATAAGGAACACTTAGAAAATTGCTTAATGTTTAGAATGTTTAATGAAATTTTTCTTATGAAATATGCTGTTTTCCTCTTAGCAAAATTTAGGTACACAACTTACCGAAAATTTTCGACTTTAAATACATTTCCGTTTAAATGATGATAGTGCTTAAGTTATTCAAATATTTAGTTTAAAATACTTTTATACTCTTTTAGTGTAAGAAAATAAAATAAAATTAGCAAGTAATTTAATTGTTTTTAGGTAAGGTCCTTAACTGATATTGTGCGATTTTCGCAATAGCAGATGAGATTATAAGAGATTACCACGCATACATTGTTATATGTGTAACATATAATACGCATGTAATATATGTTTTCCAATAAGTTAAGAGAAAAACTTGAATATTTCCTATAAAGAGCAAAGAAACTTTATAGAGAGTGTCAATTTTCTTGTTAAGCGTCTCACTGTCATCAGGCCATTAGATGAGGCGCCGAAAATAGGCACACACAACTCGAGATGATCGTGAAGGCAGTAAAGAGAATGAGACACACTCTATCCACGACCATACCCGCGAATTTCCATTCTGAAATGATATCCTGTGTAGCGTCATCATCGCGCATTCGTTTCGTTATGAAACGGACCTCGCGTAAGATGGCCGACAGTTCCCTCTGGGAACTGAGGCAGGAGGTGGGATTGGCGGTGGTAGAAGACGGTCCATGCATTGTTGGAGTTCCTTCGATGCTAGGTCCGATCAGTTGCACGTAACCACTCGATGAACCACCGCCTGCTACCACAGATGGCGCAGAAGTGCTGTTTTGACGTTGAAGTCGGAAGTCGTCATCCATATCCAGCACGTTGGCCAAGAGACTTTTGGAGGAGCGTTCCTTGAGATCTGGGGCAGATGACTTCGAGGATCGTCTACCAGAAGATGCAGCGAAGCGGGCCGCTTTGAGGCGAGCAGTTATCTTGGCGGGACGGTGCATTCGCAAGATCCATGGCAGCCACAGAAGAAACAAGGTTTTGATCTGGGTGAGAAGAAAACAGGATGCATTGAAGTCATTTTTGTTTCATGCAGAATGTTTTCATCACAATGAATAAACAGTACATTCTTCTCAAAAATCATATCATTTTGAATGATTTCTTCTCCATTTACATCTATTATCTTCAACAAATTTCAAGACAAGTCTGCTATATATTTAAAATATAGAGAAGACTTCGGTATTTCCTTTCAAACTCTTTCTAAATTTAGACAAGTCTTCTTTACTCGATGACACATTTTCTTTGATCACTTAATCTTTAAATAATTCTAATAAAATAGATTTGAAAAATATTATGTTATCTTCATAATATCAATGACTTGATAATTTCGTTTCCTGATCGAAGTCTTCTGAAAAATTACTTTTACCATGAATGAAATTTCTGAATAATTCGCCTCAGGTTTGATCATGAAAGGCATGCATTTCCCAGAAAAGTTCAAGTCAGTATATAAACATTAATATCTCAAGGTTGCAACAAATGCAAAAATTAAGCTGTACAGTTTGCAAAAAAATATAGCTATTTTTTAAGAGCTACCTTTAAATTTCTAAACGAGTACACGTTAACCATCATATAAACTAACTGCATACAGCAAAAGCAAAATGTTGAATCACTCTTGGCCGTTCCTACATATTCACGATCTACGCAACATACAAACTTTACGCAATATCATGCATTCTATTCTAGTACCAACAGATATTAATAGTTATGCCACAGCTATAAATTCGACAACTAACACAAGAACGATTCCCCAGACAAACATATTTAACAATTGCTATGCCACTATCAAAAGCAGTCGAAAATCTAGATAAAATTATTCAGTATACAAAATTTGGTTTTACAGAGTAAGTGTTTAAGATTTACACCTCAAAAGTTCACCAATTTTTAAACGTAATAAAAATTAATGATATAGATGCACTCAATAGTTAAGATTATTTATCGGCGTAATATTGTAATGTTGCATTATGTAATAAGTAGGTTAAGTTATTTAATTACGGCAAAGCCTCGAGGGTTATCTATCTGCCTAAGGGGAGGGATGCCTTCGTGGAGGGCTTTCGAAGGGGAACTGGCTCGTATACACGTTACACATGGGGAAAACCACGAAAATACCCATGCAGCCAGCCCGTTCGCGGGATTCGAACCTCGAACCGAACTAACAGTGTTCAGCGATTTTACTGCTCTGCCGCTGGTGGGTAGCTATGTAATAAGTAATACATTATAAAAAGAAACACGTTTATAAAAGAAAACGTGTATGAAGATTATCGAAAGAACATCATAATAATATTTTTATAACAACAGCGTATGTTATCAATGAATTTACTACTCATATCGGATTATATTCAAAGACACATTTAATATTAACTTGCTAAAATGTATAAATTGCGAATAAGAATCTGATAGAAAGAAAACTTTGCTTGACAGCTATGTTTCTATGATCGAATTAATCCTGCAATAGGTCTAGGATATTATTATACAATACTCTAAGATATTATTATACATTAAGTAAAATTATTAATAGATATATTATATACATAAAGTCCACGTATTTATGAAGCTATTTAATAGGAACAAATTTCTTTATGGTTACTGAAAATAAAGAAATAACTAAATTATATCATAAATATGATTATGAAATTATATTATGGAAATTACATTATGGATTTTATTATGAAATTGTGTTATGGAACAATTGATAAACAATGAAAACAATGGAAAACAATGAGAACAATTGCTAAACATAATAGATGAAATAAAAATTAAGGGATTATGCCTGATGACAAGTGCCAATGAAAGAGATAAGTTGAAGATATTATCATTACCAATATGTTCCCGATAATTTGCTTATATAGTCCACGGTAATGAAGAGTATCGGTATAAAATTCAGTTTCTGTTTCCGAAGATATGTCACGATTAGTTCATGTGCAGTTATGAATATTTTTTATTTCACAATACATAATTCTAATAAACTTCGGTATACGAGAAAGAAATAACACTTAAATATTTAAATATAAGATTATTACATTTAAAATGTATTAAAAACTAAGGGAAACCAACATTGCCTCTTTGTCAACATTGTTAATATATCGGCTAGTTATGAATGTTTTCTAAATAAAACTGTAATGCAGTTTAGCATGACAGTACCATTTTGGAAATTGGCATTACATTTATTAATAGCTTTAAATTCATTTATTTGGAAGTTACACATGATTTCGTGGCATATTTGTATTTTTAATTCAAACGTGTTATACTTGTTAAAAATATAGCTGTATTTAATTTATGTTCAGGAGATTAATTCAGTATGAGTAATTTTCATTATTAAATTGAAATCTAAATACATTTTTTATCGCATGCATTGCACAATTTAATAAATAAATATTATTTTATTAATCCTTAGAAATTAATATGAAAAGCAAGAATTTTAGAAAAGGATCAAGCTCACTTAGGGTCTATTTTTAAACAAACACCTTGCACTCGTGAAAGCATTTCGATTCCCAGTTTGTTTTCTCATATTTTATCATCGTCAAGGAATAAAGGATAAACATAAAATGCTAAAGCGACCCAAAACAAATTTATTCTTAAATGAATGTTCGAGAATTAATTTCGCACTCTTTTTTATGCTATAGTAATCTAAAACTTAGAAATTTTCATTTGTATTTATATTACAAATTAGTATCTTATTTGAATGAATTCGTAAGGCCCAGAATAAATGCTACTTGTTTTATAGCAGAAAGATCTTTACAACACGAATAACTGAAATTTAGAATTTTCTGTCCTTCAAATTTATTTTAGAACAAAAAGTGGCTAATGGTAACTTAGGTGCAACAATTTCATTAAAGGGAATGCTGATCATTAACGAATGTGAAATTGTAATAAAAATAATAAGATAAATGTGAGGAAAAAAATCGGAGATGACGAAAATGGATAAATATGATTTATATAATTTGTTGATAACTAAGTAAAAGTAACAAATGCTGGCTAAGATGAATGATAAATTTCTATGAAGGAAGGAAATCGAAAAAGTAATTTATTGCTTGAGTTAAATATGAAGGAGGATAACGCTAATAATCAATACAAAGATGATAATCAATATATTCTTCCAATATAGTAGGAAGGATTTTGTCTCTGCTTCACATTATTATATAGATAAAGCATGGTTTAATCTTGACTCTGATTCACATTATTATATAGATAAGGCAGGCAATTCATTCATATATTTAAGAAATTAGTTTTTTTAACCCATGAATTATGTCTATGAAGAATATGACTGTGTTAGAAAGAGTTAGGTAATTACGTTATCTAAGCTTTATCATTCTACATCAAGACTTTCATTTAAAAAGACGGACATGATCTAGGCAATAAGACATATTCTGGAAATTTGTACAAAGTTAAGCTGAAATACTATTTAGATTAATACATTTTTTGACCCTGAAAATTTAACTATATTGCATTCAAAGAGTTTTGCTTTCTCAAGTGAAAAGGATGCAGACCATTAATATCTACAGAAATAATTGTAAATAATGCATTTAACAAGAATCATAAATTGCTTGGACTTTTAAAGTAAATATTACACTATGGGTATTATATCAGGCGTTATGAAGTTATTCGAAAATTAATTAATAATTAATTACAGTTCTTACAGAAAAGTTTTAAATAGAATATTAAAAGATTCCTTTCTTTAAAAATGTCTTTGGTTTATTCTAAATAAGTAAAATTTATAATCTTCATTATCATTCAATATTTCGCTTCTGAAACAAAAAAATCATAAACTGAAAAATGCACTGCACTAAGCATTAGAGTTTTCACTAAGAATTTCCTTTATTTCGTATGCCATTTTTTCACAAGACTTTGAAACAGTTTTAAGAATGTCTTCCACTCTCTAAAAGGTTAATCTCTTTTCAAAATACTTTTAATTAACTTTAGCAAACGCTAACCGAAATCTGAATAAAAGATTTTCTGCTAGAAATGAATAATTATATCAGTCAAGAAATATACTTTCTATGACATATTTTTCTGACAATCACTGTATTTATTAAAATACATGATTGAAATGTGTGCACAGAAATCCATCTATCCATACAGAAAAAAGGTGTACAAGCAGGCTCAGATATAATCTGAGGAGCTGATAAATGCTTGAATAAAACTATATTAGATTTATTTTCATTTCCCAGAATCGAGGTGCATTTATTATCTTCCTCACGCATTGACTAATTTAATGAAACTAATTAAGTAATATAAGTATAATTTATTGTATTATAAGCTAAAAATAAAGAGGGAAAAGAAGCCTGATCATCATATTTTGCTTCATGAGTTCAGTTAAATAATTATTAATAGGAGTATTAATGCTGTATATAGATATCGAACAATAAGGGTAGGAAAGTGTCGACGGTGGTTTCAGTAATTCTGAGCCGGAAACTATATAGTCTAGAACCAAGCCTCTTCACTGAAGATCTGCAGAGCTGGATGCAGACATTCTGCAATCCTTTGTGGAATAAAATCTCTTCGTAACTATTAATAATTATGAAAAAAATGAAGGTGAGTATATTTTAAATTAAAAAAACTTCGTTTATGTTAATCGGAATATCCATTCTTCGGGGGTTGGTTCAGGCTCGGCTGGGACCACATGGTACTGTCTTGTCTGCCCCACGGCTGTGGGGACGTTACATGGTTGATGTCGGAGGCTGTCCAAGGCGGGATGGGTTTGTGAGTGTGGAGGGACGATGATGTCAACCTTGTAACTGTACTTGTGAAATTGCTAACTGTGAGGGGGGATAGTCACAGTAACTTTAGCGTTGATTTTGTTCGGTCGCTCCACCAACTGCATTGGGATTAAATCCTTCTGCACTGATCCGGGGTGGCGCGCTCTCGTATAGCCTCTTGTGATTGAGTAAGAAAAAATAAGAGTTTCAGAGTTCTGCCGACGTATGAGAGTATACAGATATATGACAACATAGTAAATTCTAAATAACAGCATGAACTGAAAGTTAGTGCTTATTGTTGAGGGCCTATTTAAGACGTGTAATATGTGCCGCATGAGCGTAAGTAACTCTGCAAAGATTAAACTGTAATGGCATTCATCCCTTGCTGTGTGACTCGTCGTTAAGCATAACCAAATAAAATCTTGCAACAGGAAGAAAATTTGATGTAGATGAAAAACAAACGTGTGGCAACTGGCCCAAATGAAGGATGCTGTTGAAATAACATCGCAATAATATAATCGTTTCGAAGAAAGATAACAAAATATGCAGTAGTTGTGACTGAGCAGAAGAATCATACGCTAGTTTGAAGACCTGGCGGAAGTGCAATAGTTTATATTTTCAAATGAAGACATACATATTTAAAACGTAACGACAATGATAATGTTTTTTAAAATTATTTATTTGGAATATAAGTTTCAACCTAGTTTAGTCAAAAATGCACTGTAAAAAAAGTGTTGTCTATACACGCAAAAGTCCGGTATTTTTCAACACATACCCAAAACTCCAAAATATATAATATAAGAGGTTGATAATCTTACCGTCTTCGCAATTTGAACTGCAATTTTATTTGATCCAGAACCTTGAAACTATTAAATACATATAGAATAGAAAGTACTGTATACTTCAGCCTCTGATTATATTCAGAGAATTTCTATTGATGAACTATGGACTCTGAACCACTGAAAATTATATTTAATTAATCTATCACATTCGTATTCTTGGCATATATATTTTATTTACTACATTGCAGATGATAGTTTGCTGCATTAAGGACACGAATATTATACTGTGTCATTAATTATTGTTATAAATATTCAAGAATGCATTTATTGCGCATTTGAGTGTACATTTTAGATAATTGACTTCATTACGAAATAGCCCATTAATATAAAACTATTTCATTGAAGACCTGTGTATTGTATAAATTGATAAAATTGTATAAATATACAATTAAAACCTGGTATAAGTGCTAGTTTTTAAGACTGTATCATTTATAATAGGAAAATTCTTTAAAATTTTCTTAATAAATAATATATCCAGTAGCAAATACATTTCCATTAAATTAAAATCATGGGAAAACGATTTTCAGTGCTCCACGCTCGAATGAAATATTTAGCTCGGCAAACATATGATTTCACTTATGAACGAGAAACACAGAAATTTAACACGGTGTATTGTGTTGCGACGAAAAACGTTTCGATAGAAGATAAGCAACAAAGATTAGATAATTACATTTTTAATGGTTTAAAAATAAAAAAAAAACTGTAATGTAAATAAGTAAATTTTATTTTGCTCTTTCTACCCCGAACATTACACAGATTTATGAGCTAAGGAATACTTGTATAATTAAATATGATTGTGTGTATCAAGAATTAAACTTTTTAAATGCATAAACGCGAGGAAAACCATAATTCAAAACAACGAAACTGTTACGATGGTTTCACATGAGATAGCCAGGATAGTCACGCCAAAAGATTTTACCAGTATGAAGGCTATGTGTTTATGCCAATAATAGTGCTTTCGTGGTTAGTTTGCAGGATATGAAAAAGCTGTGTGAAGAAGAAGCGCATTTTAATACAAATTCGGATAGATGTATAGCATTCTTAAAGTGTTAAAAGTCAGGTTGTAGGTAATCTGATAACAATGCTGCAGCCAAACACCATAGATCTCTTTACTGTCATTTAAGCAGTTGACTCAAAAAAGAAGTCGTTTTTGTTTAGAGAGATTTTTAGGCAAGACGTATTTTGATAAAGATAATAGGAAATACTGTCTACAGTTCCCTTAAACCGTAGAGTATCCGTAACGCATTAGCAGTTAGATATCAGCTGTTATTAATGGCTAAAACGTAGCGTCTTTGGAAATAGATGTCCAGATTAGAAAGCAGGTTATTTTTCCGTTGGAGAGAAGGTGTACTTCCTTTATGATTCATCGAAGTGTATGATGATAAAATAGTTTTACTTCAAATGTTTGCGAAATAGTATTAGTTGTCAAGGAAAGGTTGCGCCCTCTCCATACGTTTGGTCATGTTAAAGAAAGAACATTTGAAGAAAGGATACCATTCCCATGAAAAAGTTAAACTGCGACGAAAGAATGGTTATCAAGAGTTGGATGGATATTTTTGAACAAGGTAAGCACTACAATAAGTAACTGAAGATAGTTGTTGGTTTTACAGAAAAGAAGTTTGGATAGTATATGTTCATGTAAATAAAAGAGCTGTCACATCTGTCTCACATGCTGTTTCTTTAATAGGAGTGCAACTCACCTTTTGGCTGATTCTCGTACTATGGAGTAACTATTTTGCACTTTTACAGACCATATTTGCTGTAATATATGACAAAAACAATATGCCAAGAAAATCATGACTTATTTTACGTTGGCATTGTAATAAGTATGTAAAATAAATATATAAATTTTTTGACGGACAACATTTTGGTAACCTACATCTAAATTGAATTGAAATTAATTTTTGCTGCTGTGAAGAAATCATAAAATTACGTAGGGGTTCCATTGGTTTATTTCTCTAAAAATGAAAGAGATGCAATGTACATAATATATATGTACATTGCACTTCAGCCCTTGAATAAAAGGGGGATTTGTTTCTCATCAGTTTAAACGTAATCCTCGAGAAGGAGAGTCAAATGTCATATGTACTTGTTTATTGAAATCTTTACCGTGAATACAGGCATTGATAGTTATATATAAAGGAGTATTATGCGAGCTGATAATCCAAATTATTTTTCAGGTTATCATAGCACTCTTAATTAAATAAATAAATGTATACATGCATGTATTTTTTAGTTTCTGACAGAGTTTTTTTATAATAAGGAAAAGCATTTTATTTATCCGAAACATTTTGTTATATGACTTAACTCGGCGGAAGTCGCACCAAGAAAAGTTACTAGAGCGGTCGCGTGGGGTATCACGTACCCCAATATTTAAAATACGAGAAAAATAGTTTATTTCGTTTTAAACCTGTTTTTCTTGTTCTCGTGTATTATAAATACGTGAAAAATAATTGGGTTTCAAAAATTAATTTCCAAAATAATCTTAGAGTTAAAATTAAGATAAATGAAAATAATAAAAAAATAAACATCATGCCTTTAAGTTTCATTGCATCTCTAATACATAATGCTTATTTTATTTCTCCACACTTTGAACGAAATACATTTATGTGTTCTTGGCACAGAATGTTTTCACATTTTAAACATTGCATTCACGTTCTTCTGTCCTTGGCGCAAAGGCACAAAATTTATCACATCTTTCATACTTAGTTGTTTCGAATTTCATGTATTCGTTTTAATTCTTCGTCGAAACTTCTGCTTTTGTTTTGCATGCAGTAAGTCAGTTTCTTGGTAAAGTATTAATCTCTGATCTTTGTTCAAGACTCTTTTTCATTAAATGTAATGCTAAGTCCTTCAAAAACAGACTTTTTCTGGTGGATTAGCAGTTGAATGTAATATAATTCAAGCATTTATTACAGCAGCATTCAGTGCAGGAAAGAAAATTACCATTGGCCACCTCTTTGTTATTCTGGCAATTGAATAATTGGCTAAAATTTTTCATCCCCCATATCCACTGCTCCTTTATTCATATTATAAAAACATATAATTCCTGACGTTTTATTTTCTCCAATAGTATCATCTATAATATAATCGTTATATAATGTTGAAAGCATAAGAACAGTTTTTACTTTTTTAGGAACATTAGGAATTAATGTTTTATCTTTTTCGAAACCAAAACAGTGTAGAAAATATTCCTAGCTTCATCTTTAGTTTCCAAAATGCAATCTTCATCGCTTTCAAATATTTCTAATAAATCTCACAAGCGTTGCATCTCCAATTCATAGGGAGTCATTCTTTTTACCATAATGCAGTTAGAAAGTTTTAAGAATTTAATGTCAAGTACTTTAAAGTCACTTGCGAGTAGAAATATTTACTGTTACACTCTAGAAATAAATTTCTGAGCTAAATATTCAGTCAGAAAAACACTTACACGGACAGGCGCGTGGGGTGTGTCGTACCCCAGTTCCAACAAAATACCGATAAATCTTTTTCTGAAACACGCAGGCAAAGAAAAAGCGGTTCTAAACGTCAACCACAACTAGAAATTGAGCTACTGAAAGCAGCACAGAATTTCAGTTTCACAAGTTAGGAATATTCCACTTTTATGTAGGGTTAGGGTATGATACACCCCACGCGCTTTCCCGCGGGTTAAGAAAACATTTTAACTAAGAAAATATTTAAAGAGGTAATGTGAGCGAAATAAATTTCCTTCACGAAAGATAATATCTTATGCTAAAAGGCTACTAATTAAAAGTACTTTTTCAACACGCCATTGAAAGAGTTGAATAGGAATTAATGAATTACCTCGAACGTGCTGTCGTGGTGTTTCGTAACATGTCCAGCTAGCAGATGCAAAATTCGCGGTTCAGATCCTTATGCTTAGTTGCATTCTCATAGTTCTTGTTCTAAAAATTCTAGAATATCCCTATGGTGACGCTTGGCTAAAAATATCGTAGATGATAATTCATCACCACTTTCATTTGGCCGACTAGGTTTAGTTCGTCTCACCATTTGCAGTTTAAATAGGAAGAATATAAGGAACTATCGCCCTTTTCTCTACCTGCTCTGGTGGAGTAAGTGGAATCACGCCCAGATAGCAGTTATAAGAGCTGTGGTTGTAATCTGAGGAAGGGCATAGTCGATTTTTCTCTATTTTTTTGCTTCGAAATGCTTGGTGTCTCTACAATCTTTTATATGTTCATTTATTCTAGATAGGATGTTTCATTTTACTTTAAAGCATACTTTAGTTTAATTTAAAAAAAAGTAATAATCTGTTTAAGTGAAGCTTTAAGGTTACTTCAAAAGCTTTTGAAAATGTCATCTAATCTTTATATGGTTTTATAACATTTAAAGTTAATTTATTAAGAATTGTCCAATATACCCAACGAAATTTGTTATGAATGTTCTTTTACAAAACAGTATTTAAAAACAGTATTCAGCATTTCTAAAATACAGATTTCAAGCAAATACGTCTTGAGAGACTGGGCCAGGTTTTAAAAAATATTATTAAATCTATGTATTTACCGTTCGGTAGTCTTTAAAGAAACCAACAATGGCCAAATGAATAAAACCGTTTAACACAGATAATTTGTTGGAATGGGGGAAAATGACACGTTAAGTAAAACTGAGTATGTGGAAAAACAGCGTTATTTGACTAAAATATTATTTTAGAAGAAGTGCGATACATTATCTTATTCGGATAGAGCCAAATGAAAGATAATTATCACAACTAGAAAGATAAATCTGTATTGCTATTTTGTCCCAAGTCTCGAATACTCGTTGAATTTGCTACCGGTTACACCACGAACAAATGCAGAAAAGAGGGAGAAAACACCTTACATACTTCCTTTTTTAAAAAGCGACTGGGGATTAGGGGACCCGATCGCCATATCCTGGTGGTGAAGAATCATCATCCACTACCTTTTAGTTAGGACCCCACTATAGATTTATTAGGTTATTTTGAAGCAGGAGACATGAAAAATGAGCAGTGCCCTCACTGAAACTCGAACCTGGACCTCTCGAATACGCGCTGAGTGTGCTACCGTTACACCACAAAGGCATGCAGAAACGAGGGAGAAAATAAATTACAACTATTCCTCGACAATGGTAGCCTTCGTAAGGAAAATAACTATCACGTACTTAGTAAACTAATCAGCTTATTATGAGTAAACGAGTAAATATTCCACGTGGATTAAAGCAAACACAATTACTAGAGTTAAATTTAATTTTATATCAATCGACCATTTTTTCTAAAGTTATACACGTTCATTTCATCATTATTTGCTACTGCACTAATAGAAAGTGATTCAAGGTAGTAGAGCAGTAAATAAATTCTAAGAAATATGGGAAAATGTAATAAATGAACCGGAATTAGACCGTTTCCCCCAAACGCTGATAAAACTAATGGTTATTTTGCTTCTGCAGATATTCGAGCAGGAAATCTGAAGGAAAGATATTATGATAGTGAAGTCTCTGACCTCACTTCTTTAATAATTACTGCAAGTTACTACGCCGGGATATTGTAAGATAGCTTAAGAGGAAGCCAAGATTGCATGTTACTATACTAAAGAGTTCGCGCTTCTCTATTCAAGGTCAGCCATATTGGTAACGTCGACTTCCTGTTACAAAGGAAGGTTTTTCCTACTTTTATGAGTAAATTGACGTCACTGAGCTAATAGAAAATATACATCACTGTCTCGAACGCTGGAGAGAGAAAAGTTTGAACTTGAAAGAGCATAGCCTTGTCTGCCTTTTGACCTAAAATTTTTCCAAGAAGGTGAGAAAATTTGCTTGCGGTCAGCACAAATTTATTGGTGATGGGTAAATTTAAAACTATCCGGTAGTTTAAAACATATTCGCACATGCGGTCGTATTCCTTGTGAACAAACAGCTTAGGAGGGAAGTCGCAACAGTCTTAGGAGGGTCACTACAAGGTCTCGTTTTTAGGTGTTGCTTATCCTAATAGAAATGCATATCAATATGTGGCAGAATTCAGTACATTGGATTACATTTTCATATAAGTACTAGAACGCTGTTAAACATACCAGAGTAGACACATTAAAAAGAAATATATAATTTCAGAATCGATGACTTGGAGAGGCAGGGAAAGATAAATAAAAAGTCCATATTTATTCTGTGGTATAAATACTCGTAATAATGGCAAATATAAACGAAATGCTTACTGTGTTCAGTATTATTCTCTCCGATAGAAGTTTCGCGCAGTTTTGATTTGCTTTAAGTAATTTATCAATTTAGATACTCAATGCTTTAATTAATTGCTACGGAAAATTTAATTACTGCATTAATGCAATTTTTAATATTAGTATAGTTTGAAATGTTTAAAAGCCTTCGTTATTCTTAGCTTAATTTACTTCGGTTACCGTTCTGCTTCTTTTTATTTCATATATATGTTTTATTTATTTACACTTCACAAGTATTTTACTGTATTGCAAAACATTTTCTTAAATCTAGTACTTTAACAACAGATATAGGAGATGAAAAGTTTCTCTTCTATTCATAAAATATTTTCCCAACTTTTGAAATATAACGGTAGCCTTCTACGATATAAGTAAAAAAACGAAATTTTTTGAAATGGTCTGAATCTTCATATGCATGGTTATCTCTTTTTGAATAACTAATGCATTCTAGCAGATACTGAAATCAATGTAAGAGATTTTAATCAATTGTACGTAGTGAAGAGATGCAAACATTTGGATGGCACATTGCCTGATTAAGACTTCAGAAATTCTTTCTCTCTTCTTTAGTTTCCTTACTGTCTAGGAAAGAGCTGTTAAAGTACCTCTAGGGGACAGAAACTTTGTGGTAGTGTCACAAAAGTTGTCTATTTTCAAAATGACTTTCAGTTTGTTTTAATTTATACATGATTTGGATTTAACTAAAACTGGATTGGCTTTTCTGAGGAAAAAAAGAGAAAACACCACTTCAAAATGCATGGAGTTTAACCTCAATAAACTTCTAAATTTAAGGGGTTTTGCTTTCTTCGTTCAAAATCTTTAAAATTCCGGAAAATCAAAGTTTTAAAAAATAAAAAAAAATTATCGGTATTCTTTCACTTAACTATGGTATGTTTAGGATTATATAAAAGGATTATATAAAGAATAATTTAAATTATTTTCTTTCAGTGTGCTTACATACAAGACTTAGTTTAATAATTTTATTAGAAATCATTCATTAGAACAAGGTTACTCTGTAATATTACAATTTTATTGCAGTTTATTATTGAAACGTTAAAACTAATAAAAAAAAAGTATTTTTAATAGGATTTTAGTAAAATACTTGATTTTAAAAAATCAAAAACTCTGCTTTTAAATCAAGTTATAAAACAATTTTTAACATAAATATTGTGTTGGATATTTTCGTCTGCCTGATCCCCCTGAAACGACAAATTACATTATGGGTCTGATATTAGAGATACAAATTTTGAAGATCATAAAAGATAACATAATGCTTGATTTCTTGCTTCTTTGCGTGTATGCGATTATAATGAACGGAGTTAGCAACATCAAAGTAAAGCCTATTTAAGTTGTTTAATAGCATACGTGCTTTGCAAGAGTTTCGAAGCATCTATGAATTATATTTATGGGAAATACGCCTCCTCTTTTAATTTTACATATGTTAAAACTTTACAAGAAATTTCATGTAAAGATATGAGATTGTAGTTTAGTCAAATACATTGCATTGCATTACTCTTAAAGCCTTGATATTTATTAAAGGGAAGAGTGCATTTGAATTTTCATATTATAAACCAAATTTAAAATGAAGTTTGGTTTCGAAAAAGACGCTTGATGAAAAGATGACTGCAAAGGAAACTCTTCGAGTTCATATTTTATAAAATGGCCTTATTTAAGAAAAAATATTATGAATTGTATTTCAGTACCACATACCTTACTCTCATGAACAGTTACATGTGAAATGAATATCTTTAGATAATAATCAAATATAGATTGCTGGATAATAAATGATTGAAACTCTTCTTAGTTACAGATAATTTGAAAAGAGTTCTCAGAACAAATGACTTTCAGCTCAAGACAAAGCAAAGAATCGAAACGAACCTGTACTATGATTCTAAACTAATAAGTGGACTGTATAGCAAAAGAACTAACTAATTTATTTACAGTAATTAACTATTCAGATCTTATACATGCTCTGGCATGTTGCTTAGCCGAATCCAGATGGCCAAGTGAGAGTTTCTCTGCTTATCCAATAGGTGGCGCTATATTCTAACTTAACATGCCCGAGCCGGAGAAGTGAACAAAATGCTGGCATTAGATAGAAACAAAACTTCGTTAAAAGCGAAACTAACTAGGTTAGAAAATTTAGTGAAGGAATATGATGATACTTCGAATAAGAATGAACTTCAAATAAAGTATAGATCGCTACAAAGCATTCAAATGGATATTAGAAACTTGAGGATTAGATATTTCGAAAGCGTTGATGAAAAAGATGTCACAGCCATCGATGAAGAAATCGCCGAAATGGAAGAAAGAACGGAAGTTCTAGAGGTAAGAATTATGGAAATTCTATCATCTATAGCACATTCTGAAAATGAAAATGATTGTAGTAAATTTGATCCTAAAGTACAAATACGTTTGCCAGAATTACCAATTCCTAAGTTTTCTGGTAAATATACCGAATGGAATAATTTTAAGATTCAATTCGAAAACATCATAGCGAATAACACGCAATTAACAGAAGTTCAGAAACTCTACTATTTAAAGGCTGCATTAACTGATGAAGCAAAAAATCTTGAAACTGTTGATGATACTTTTAGTTCTCTATTTAAAGCTCTTCAAGATAGGTATGAAAAAAAAAGAATATTAATTGAGACGCATATAAAGTCAATAATGGATTTACGTACTTTAACATTCGAATCGTCTAAAGGAATAAGATATGTAATAGATAATGTTACTAAAAACGTTAGGGCTTTGAATGTTTTAAAATATGAGAAAAATAATTTATCGGATATTCTGTTATTAAATATCGTACTTCAGAAACTAGATTTCGAAACGCGCAAACAATTTGAACTAAGCATTAATGCTACGGAAGTTCCTACGTTTGATGAATTAATTTCGTTTTTAGAGAAAAGATGTCAGTTATTGGATAACATTAACCGTAGTATTAATAAAATGAAATATCCGTTAGAAAAAAGTTCGAAATCAAAGGCTCTGATGGTTAAAACCGATAGTGTTTCGATTTGTGTTATATGCAAAAATAATAATCATCCACTGCATAAATGTGATTCATTTTTGAAATTAAATCCAAATCAAAGATATGAAATAGTTAAAACCCATAAATTGTGTCTAAACTGTCTCAGTAACGAGCATTTAATCGCAAAATGCAATTCTAAGTTCAGATGTTCGGAATGCCATAAAAAACACCATTCATTAATACATCGCCTGCTCAGAAATGGCGCCATTCAACATAAGTTAGACAAAACAAAAACGGAAGCAGCGAGTGACGAAACTATAAACAAGAACGCAGATGTCTCTAATAAAAATCAATCAGGTTGTCTTTTGACACGCAGAAAAAACGTGTTATTGGCGACTGCAATAATATATATTTGCAATTCCGAAGGAAAAAGAATCCCAGTTCGCGCAATACTTGATAACGGCAGCATGAGTTGTTTCCTGTGTGAAGGAGTTGCTAATTTGTTAAATTTAAAGAAAGAAAGAATTTATGCATCTGTATCCGGAATTAATGAGAACGTTATAAATATTAATTATCAACTAGATGTACAGATTTCGAATAAGGATTTAACATATGTAAGATCAGTTAATTGCTTAGTTATTTCTAAAATAACCAATGTAACTCCATCAAGGTGTTTAGATGTGAAGTCATTAAATATTCCCATTGATATTGAATTAGCGGATCCGCAATTTGGAACACCTAACAAAATAGATATGTTACTAGGGGCCGAATTGTTCTTTGAGATTTTAAAAGAAGGAAAATTTCAATTAGAAAATCAACCGTTGATATTTCAAGAAACAGTTTTTGGATATATCGCGTCTGGTGCATGCAAGAATGACTCAGAAGTAAATTATTGTGGTTTAGTTCTAAATAGTGAAGAAAGAGTTGAAGAAATTTTGCAAAGATTTTGGGAAGTTGAATCCATTGAAAATATCGAGGATGCTTTGAGTGAAGAAGAAAAATACTGTGAAGAACATTTCAAGCGTACTCACTATAGACAAAATGATGGAAGATACGTAGTTCAGTTACCCATAAAGGAAGGTGTAGAATTAGGAGAATCGAAAACGCTGGCTGAGAAAAGATTGCATCAAGTGTGGAATCGACTAGAAAGTGATTCGAATATGAAAACATTATATAAGAATTTTATTAAAGAATATAAGGATCTAAATCACATGGAAGAAGTTCAAGAAATTGAAACATGGACTTGCAATTATCTTAGTCATCATGGAGTTTATCGGCCAGAGAAAGCCTCTACCAAGCTTCGCGTTGTGTTTAATGCATCCGCGGCTACTAGCAATGGAAAGTCACTGAACTCAATATTAATGAAAGGGCGAATACCTCAAGAAGATTTATTTTCTATTATTATTAGATTTCGAAAGTACAACTATGCATTAGGAGCTGATGTTCAGAAGATGTACAGACAAATACTTATTGAACCATCTCAACGAAACCTGCAGTTGATCTTGTGGAAGGAATCAGTTGGTAGTCCTGTGCAGACTTACCGTCTAAGGACTGTAACATACGGAACAGCAAGTGCACCATTCCTTGCAACAAGGGTCCTGAGGCAGTTAGCAATGGATGAAGCGACAGACTTTCCTCATGCCTCAAGAGCCATACTGAAGGACTGTTACGTGGACGACATTATTACTGGAGCTAATACCATGCAAGAAGCCAAGGAGTTGCAGACACAGATAACCTGTCTTCTAAAACGTGGTGGAATGCAGTTACACAAATGGTGTTCAAACAATCCAGAATTATTGAAGAATAAAGAAAGTGCTACTCAGGATTACTCCTTTCAAGTTACGGATAAGCCTCAGATTACAAAAGCCTTAGGAATGTCATGGAATACGTCTACAGACTGTTTTTCTTACGATCTAAAGGTACCTGACTTTGAAGAAACAGGCACGAAAAGAGATGTCTTATCAACGATAGGTCGCCTGTTTGATCCGTTAGGTTTAATTGGACCTGTTACGACAAAAGCTAAAATATTTCTACAAAAACTTTGGCTTCTAAAATTAAATTGGAATACACCTCTTCCTAAAAATTACTCTGAAGAATGGAAGGCATTTCTGCATAGTCTCAAAATAGTCAACGATTATCGCATCGCTAGATTTGTTCTAGCCAATGGATTACAACAAATAGAAATTATAGGATTCTGTGATGCTAGTCAGAAAGCCTATGGTGCTGCAATTTATGTGAAATGTATGTCATCTTCAAATGAATGTTTATCAAGACTTCTGTGCAGCAAGTCTCGTGTGTCACCTCTGAAGTCAATTACCATTCCTCGTTTGGAACTTTGTGGTGCAGTTCTGTTGGTAAAACTAATGAAAAGAATATTAGAGGCCATTCAGCTACCTATTGTCAAGGTGTATTACTTCACTGATTCGTCAATAGTATTAGCATGGATTAAGAAGGAACCTTATCAACTAAAGACATTTGTTGCTAATAGAGTATCTGTTATTCGAAGCATGACTGCGGTTCATGAGTGGTACCATGTTAACACTCACAATAATCCAGCTGATTTGATATCACGTGGAGCTGAACCTAAAGATCTTCTTCATAATGATTTATGGTGGTATGGACCAACTTTCTTGACTAAGGAGAGGTTTTTGACTAATCCTTGTGAATTAATTTCATCTGATATGGATGATGTGGAATACGTCAAAGAACTCAAACTTAAGGATAATGACTTAGTTAATCTAAATGTGAACTCTAATTCCCTTGTTTTAGATCATATTCTTAACATTAGTAATAACTATATTCGTATTATTCGTGTATTAAGTTTTGTTTGTAGATTTATAGCCAATTGTAAGGGAAAACATTTAATAGGTTCTCTAACTGTTAAAGAATTGGATGACGCTGAGAAAATCATTATCAGGTATGTACAGTTACAGCATTTTAGCAAGGATATTCTGTCTTTAAAAAATAAGAATTGTGTTTCTTCCAAAAGTAAGTTAAAATTTTTATGTCCATTTCTAGATAATGATTCTCTTCTGAGAGTAGGAGGCAGACTTGCCAATAGTAATCTTAATTACAACCAAAAGTTTCCTTATGTAATGCCAAAAGATCATGTATTTACTAGATTAATTTTTCAGTATTACCATGTTAAATATTTACATCTTGGTGCTCAAGCACTATTGCATCAGGTTCGTAGTAAATTTTGGGTTATTAATGGTCGAGATATAGTTCGAAAGGTTGTACATGAATGTGTAACATGTTTTAAGGTTAAACCAATTGTATGTGAACAACTTATGGGAAATTTACCTAGTGAGAGAGTTAATCCAGGGTTTGTATTTAATACGTGTGGACTCGACTTTTCTGGTCCATTCCTCATTAAGTATAAAAATCAGAGAAAGGGTAATTATGCAAAAGTGTACGTTGCTATATTCATTTGTTTAGCTACTAAAGCAATACATTTAGAGGTAGTAACTGATTTAACCACAGATTCATTACTTGCTACTATTAAAAGATTTATTGCTAGACGTGGAAAATGTAATACCATAATGTCAGATAACGGTACTAATATGGTTGGTGCAAAATCAGAACTGAAAAAATTACATAGTTTAGTCCTTAAATCTAATTCTGATATAGCAGATTTCTTAACATCTGAAGGTATAAATTGGAAACTAATTCCACCTAGAGCACCAAATTTCGGTGGTTTATGGGAAGCAGGTATTAAGTCATTTAAATACCATCTTCAGCGTACAATCAGCAGTTATAAATTAACTTTAGAAGAATTTTGGACTGTTGTCACACAGATTGAAGGTATTCTCAATTCTCGTCCAATTTTACCCTTATCAACAGATGCAAATGACTTTGAAGCCTTAACGCCGGGTCATTTTTTAATTGGACGTTCCATTACTTCATATCCTGAACCAGATTTGTCTCATCTTACAGATAATAGACTGTCTAAATGGCAAGTTATTACCAAGTTCATTCAAGTTATTTGGAAACGTTGGCAAACTGATTATTTAAATCATCTACAACAACGCACCAAATGGTTTATTAATAAAGAAAATTTAAAGGCAGGTATGTTAGTTGTGTTAAAGGAAGATAATCTTCCGCCATTTAAATGGTCTTTAGCAAGAATTCTAGAAGTTTTACCTGGTAAAGATAATAAGGCCAGAGTTGTTAAAGTGAAAACATCAAATGGTGTGTATATTCGATGCATTAGTAAAATTTGTTTATTACCTATCCAGGATAATAATGCTTAGTTTACATTATTATGTTCTTATTGAAAATTGTGCTTTACATTAAAATGGAATTGTTTAAAGAATAAGTTCGATTGTAGCATAGTGAATGTTTATGTTCTTAAAATGTTTACATTATTTTATATTATATTCATGATGAAAGATTATCTATTAGCTTTCATATTGTATTGTAGAATTAGTTGTTCTTGATTTGTTAAATTGTATGTTTGTTTGTAATTTACATGTTGAAATTTGTAATTTCAACGGGCGGCGGCATGTTAAGTTAGAATATAGCGCCACCTATTGGATAAGCAGAGAAACTCTCACTTGGCCATCTGGATTCGGCTAAGCAACATGCCAGAGCATGTATAAGATCTGAATAGTTAATTACTGTAAATAAATTAGTTAGTTCTTTTGCTATACAGTCCACTTATTAGTTTAGAATCAGAACCTTTAATGAGGCAAATATTTGAGAAAAGAAAGAGATTTCTTTCGTTGTTAATATTCACCCAATAATTCAAATTAATGAGCTTTCTCTCCCACTGAGAGAAATGTCATGCTCCGATTTATCAGGCGGGTTTTATTTGGCTACCCATTATAATTTAATCGCATAATTGTTCTACACAGCACGGAACATAAAGCGCAATATTTGAATTAGCACCAGAAGAGGTATTCTTGCACAGATAGACAGATATTAAATGGAAATTAGGTAGTTCGCGCCCCCACTCGACGCCCGTGAATTGGATCTCCGTATCGGATTTTTATGATTTTTCTCATATATAAGATCCAATTTTGCTAAGACAGTCTTAACGAAGGTCTCTCGTCATGAGAATCAAAAGTAGAGAGCTTTACTGTGATAAATCAATAAATCATTTATATAAAAATTTCAGAGAAAGAAGAAATGTATTTATTTTATGATATTATTTTCGTTTTTAGATATTATTCTGTACCTTAAACATACTAACATTGCGTAATAATTAGTTTTCACATAAAGAATGGTATTATTTTTAATAATTCATTAACACTTAACAACGTAAATTTTGAATTTAAATGCCTTACACAGCAAATAATATTACTTTTATATAGTAAAGAAGATTTACATTATTTTATAATTATCTGTGTTTACATATTCAGATTAGCCATTTTAGGAAAAATGTTATTCTCGAAGTTACTGCAGTATACCTTTTCTTGATGTCGCTCTTATCTTACTAGTCTATCCCAATTAGTAAAACAGTTTTACCTTAGTTTCATTATTTTTATTCTAGAGAATTAAGTTATGAACTTAATTACATAGTTAATTTTTGTTACAGAAATCTGAAACTATAAGCATAAACAATAAATGTATAATGTTTATTTCTAACTATGGTAGGTTTCCTATCGACAGAGAATAGTTTTCATTCTGTTGATGGCGAAACTAACTACAAGCTACAGTCTAATAATACTTTTAGTCAAGTTTTTAGCTCTTATGTGTATTACTGAAATTTAGTTAACATACTGTTTAATTCCGGAAATGATAATTTTTTAAAGCATATAAGGTTAAGTAGTTGCAAGTTGGGTAATTAATTAGGCTTACCCTTATAAAATGAGTCCTCGTTTGAAAAATCTACGTTTATAAGTATTCGTTTAACTTATAAGTCTTCGTTTCGAAGAGCTGTGTATAGTACCGAATCCACGAAACTACTAATTCAGAAGAAGGGGAGTATAATGTACTGTATTGTAAACCAATGTTCAAGAAAATATTTCACACAGCCACCACTCTGGTATGAGTTCAGCTCGCTTTAGATTTACAAGTCTTTAATATGAAAAAACTTAGTTTACAAACTAACTACCCTCAGAAAAAAAATCCTGCAGATTCTTAAACAGCAAAACCTTTTAGGACTGTGTAGAGTTGGTTAAGGATTAGCAAAGAAGGCGAATTTTCTTCAAGGGGATAACGATTCTCAAAACTGCCATATCTTGCACAGTCGGAAATCTATACGAAGGACTACCTCTGCAGCCACGGACTAGGTAAAGCAGGCCGACAATATACCGAATGTGGGAGTTTTACGGTTACTTTTATGGTTAACTTATTTTTCTCTGAAGCGAATCGATAAACTGCAACATCTGTTTGCAAGGTAATTGCGATAGATTTCAAATCGTTATTTTTTCTGTACTTCTAGAGTTAAAACTGCATGAATATATTCTGAAGGAATCATGATCCATCAATACAAATCAGAGTCAAAAATTAAACGCACTGCACAAAGTTACTGTAATTTCTTAGGATAAAGTGATCAATCTTTTTTTGCCATTTAGATTGCACAGCATTTATCTTACCTGACACCGTTCAATCTGCCCAAGAGATCATGCAAAAAAAGCGAGAATATTGGGACGACATTTGTTACTTAGACGATCTGAAGATCTTTACTCAACAGATGTGATAGATTCAATGGCTAACATCTTTCTGTCGTTGAGAATAACGTTTGACATACCAGTTTTTAAATACCACGAACAACATATTGAACTTTTACTCTCATTCATCCTAATAGCCTTAAATTTCTTTCTAACTGTGTTATATGTGTTTAATTATAACAATGCTCTATTTGCATTAATTACCAATGATAATTAAAGTTAAAGAGATAATATATAGTCCAATAATGTAACTTATTAACAGCGGATTCGAATAATATATAAAACAAAAGATTTGATTCACTATTATCCCGTAAAACCAAAATGTGGGACATTTGTGTTACTTCATAAAGTTACTTTTCTCTGAAACATGTGAGTACTACTCAAGCAAAAAAATTTAACAGATACTGAAGATATCAATTGCTCATAAAGATTATGGCATATTGTATTATTCCCATTGTGGCAACTGAATTATGCTTTTAATTTTATGATTATAAATAAGTAATCGAAATAAAATATAGTTACGTTAATAAATCATGTAACATACCCAAAACGTAAAGAGTGACGATAACCAAGCCTAATAACTTTTATAATTGCTAGGCTACTACGAAAAGTATTTTACTTATTACATGATACCTTATCAAATGATAGAAGCAGTCTTAAAAAATGCTTTCGGTACTATTCTGTTATCGGGATAGGATTCAGAAATGTATGAATGTATGCACGTGTATATGTATGTGCATATATGTGTATATGTATACACACACATACTTTCGTGCTTATACATATACATGCATACATGAACAACATGCATTCATTCATACATTGACACACATATATACATTTCCGGATCCGGTCCCGTTAACTGAACAGTGTCATGTTTCTTCGTCTATTGAAAAAGCTCACATATAAACTGGAGCTATTTTTTTCATAAGTTTCAGGCTATAAAATATTTCTCCCTTCTCCTCGCATGCCTTTGTGGTGCAATTGAAAGCAGCTCGAAGCGTTTTGGGGAGGTCCGGAGTTCGAGTTCCGGCAAGGGGACTGCACATTTTCACGTTTCTGCATGTAAATTATTAATGACTCTATAAGGTTTAGATTTGAAGGTTATTAATATAAAAGTTGCCATTAGCAGTAAACCCTAGATATACTAAAATATTAGATAAAAATATATGAAGTGTTTTTGGTAATTGATTAAACTGGTCAACAAAAGAAATGCATTTATCCCTAGTGCTTTATAAATGAATCTTTGTCATCTAATTTTGTAAATTATTTTTCTAAATCTAATTTTCTAAGTAAATATGAAAAATGAGCTCGCTCGCTCGTAGTTTCGTGATAAGACATGCTCCTTTTCGAAGCTAATATGTATAAATAACTTCAAATCAACAAGCTCCATACAAAAATGCAGTTTTTTGGATGCAGTTGCAACCAATTAGGCTCATTTTAATTGACTACTGTATTAGTACAGAATAAAACTATGAGGAAACAAGTTTAATCTTGAAAAAAATAAGCTATCAGCAACACAGATGGATGATACGTGAAAAATGCCGAGCTTTATCCTTGGTCAACATGTAGAAGGCACAATATACCCATGCTTTCTTGTGTAAAACAAGAAGTAGTAGTGAATTTGAAGGATGTGTCCTTCGAGAAAGGGTATACAGTAGCTGAAGAATAAAATGTGTAATCTGCCAATTTTCATATATCTTGCCAACAGTACGTATCCAATTGATAAGTGAAAGATATTTATTGCTAGGACAAATGGGTCGTATTCATGTTACACATGGGAAAAAACAGTAAAATAATTAACAGATGTTTTCCCTAGAATCATACTTGCGTCGAACCCCAGTATCCAGCGGTCTTAATCACTTGGCCACTGATGTTGGGGCTGAAATATGTGGAGCAACCTTTTCTTGGAAAAGAAGATCTTCCTGATGAGCTACTTGTCAAGCCAACTCTTTGTTATTGATAAAAGCTTCAGGAGCATAAAACTCATTTAAAAATACATTTTCATATTTGAAATTCCTACCGTACACCTGATAGTATTCAAGAAAGAATTATTTTGGAACGCAGGTTGTCGCAAATAGAAGCAAGCGGTATAAATAACTTATTAAGCACAGTAAAATAAGAAATATATAATTTGAAATAAATTTCTCTGTTTTTGGCAGCCATTTAAATAGTATACATTCTTGGTCTCAAATAAACATTTATGCAGTATAGAATTTATGCATACTTGATTTCGGAAATTTTTCTGTTAATTTCAAGTCTCATTGAATGTATTTCATCAACAAACTCTAAAAGTTTTTTCCCAGTGGTTATTTTAGTGAAAAATGCATTGATCTCACAGCAAAACATTAGTCAGTTCCAAACGTTTAGCATAATGAACAGAGAACATCCATTTAAATAGTAATTTTTTTACTATTTAAATAGTAATCCATTTAATTCATTTAAATAGTAATCCATTTAAATAAGTCGTTCACAACATCAAAAGTTATTCGTTTTTCGAAACACGCGGATAAGTTAAACATTGAATTTTCTTTTATATGTGTCGCTTTTCCAATGCCTAACATAGAATGAAAGAGAAATCGGAAATGACATCGCGTATATATCTGCCGATTGGTCGATTTGCCTTTTTCCTTACATCAGTTTCCAAGCTTGGATAAATTACATTTAAGTTTATAACTTAAAGCTTTAATTTAGTTTTAATTAAAAGTAAAGGACCTTTATTCCAATTTTAGTTGATGTATCAACATCTTTTTGCTTAGCAGTATAGTTCTGCTTATGCCATGTATGACTGTTATGCTACGATGTGTATACTCCCTTATGAACAAGCCAAAAGAACTAACTATTCAAAGAGCTAAAAGCCAAAAGATCTAATAGGTCAGCATCTGTTGGTACAAAGCATTTTTACAAAGATTTCCTAAGACAGAAATATACAAATGGTTTACAAAATATCAATTAGAATTCTTCATATTTAATAACAGTAATTCATGTGATAATTGCTGTAAAGTAAAACCTTTGTGTCGAAACAGCTTTGATCTTCTCATTTTGCGATGAAAGGTATTACACTGTCCGTATTCCATTTAATAGATTAAATACGGAGAGACTTTTGCACGTAAATTATCTTTAATCGCAGTTAATATTCTATGTATAAAACGAACAAAATAAAAAAAAATGTCAGATGTTTATAAATTGGTTTGAAAATATTTTCAGGAAATAAATTATGATACGAAACACAGACCTGTCGTTTTTGTTTACACGAAATAGATTAATAACAGATACTGAATTCACGTTTCTCATATTACAAATGCGTTTTGTTCGAAATTTTTTATTAGAACAATTTAAACATCTGGAAAAAATTAGACATCGCGATTTCCAGTGCTGTCTTAATTGTAAGAACAAAGCATTTTTACTACCAAGTATTTGACCAAGTTTGTAAAGACTGATCAAGTGAAAAATCCCTTTATCTTAAACATTAATTTTTACTTGTTTGAAACTGTAATTGTTTACAAATACATTTGTTTACGTAGTTTATGATTACATGAATACCAGCTCTAAAATACAGCAGGATAAATGAAAGGTTTTCTCATACTTTTTCCGCATACTAATATCACCTTTTCTGTTTTATGAACCAGATTTCACATTAATGGGTTAAGAACATGAATGAAAGTAAAGGAGTTTCTTGCACATTATCAAAAGAACCGCAAAACGAATTGTTAAGTTGTAAGAACTTTTATATTTTAACGGGGATAAAATTAGCGTAAGCAAATATTTTGATAAATAAATGACAACGAAATTTTCCCTGAATATCTGTTTTTTGCAAATTTTTATCGTTAACCAGACTTAAATATATCGTTTTTTAAAACATGTTTTATAGTAAACATTGAATTATTTACATGCGGCATTCACAGTGCAGAAAACATTTCATGCAAAGATCAAAACATTTCTTTCGTAGAAAAGTATATGACGCTGTTCAGTTGTATTAATTTTAATTCGGAAATAAAGCTACCGTGTGAGTGTCATAATGTGTATCAGTGTCGTAAAACATTAATAGTCGGGAGAAACTCAGAATAACATAAAGCGAGTATAAAATATATTAAAACATTTAGATGAAGGCAGTTATATCATACTAATAATTCGTTTATTCGTTTTCAAATTATTAATAGATTTTTATTTTGTTGTAGCAATTGATTACAAAATTAATCTGAAGTATATATAAAAATAATATGGACTGTCTCGCAGAAGCTAATATCTAAGTAAATTTAACCAATCTAAGTAAATTTAACTTCTCATGACTTCTGGTTATCAGGCAATGAGAATATTACCAGATATATCTTGCATTTATCAATAAAACACCTATTTTATCATAATAATTTTAATCCTTAATTTTAAAATTAGGTGCATTTATTTAGGATTATTGAAAAAATCCTCAAAAGAGTATTTACATTAAATGAAGTAAAATTTTTATTTGTAGTTTTAATCGAATATTTTAACGACATTATAATGGTATTAAAATATAATATGGATCATAATCCTGATGAGGGAACAAAATATTAAATGAGTTTTAAGGGATTGCAGTAATACCTCCATTTGTCAGTAAATTTTGCCATATTAACGAACGTAGAATAATTTCCACCTCCTGCTGAAAATATGTGTTAATTGCACGGATCCTCACTTTTATTTAATTTGCTCTAAAAAGGTATTGAACGAATCTTGACGTTTATGAAAATTATTCCTTTCCCCCATTTATGTGAAGTTATTAGAAACTCTTGTTTCAATGAAATAAAATGAAAATACTTTTACATGTTCACTTTTTAATGATTTACACAACTCAAAATCAAGTTTTAATCCATTTAAAATGTTGACTTCGCTCAATATACCCCTCTATAATCCTAAATGTATATTACAATGTTTTCTCATAAAATCATTTTTTGCCGCGAAATTTGCTAAGAATTATTTATTAGATCGTATTCATTTCAGATAAATTTGGTATTTTTTAATGACGTGGATTCCCCCCCCATGCTTTAAAAAGCATTTATTATGTATGAGACAGGGAAATTTAGTTGACTAGCGGAGAATCGAAGCTTAGCAGTTAAAATACAAATTTATAGAGCGTCATATCTTTAATGCAGAAGAAATGTTGTTTTGAAAGTCATGCGAAGAAAATGGAAATGTACATGCAAGAAATTTACACAATTATAGCACACTCTACATGCAAGCTTAGGCAGATATGAAAGAGATAAAAATTATAAAATATAAGACAGAGTACTCACCGTTTGTGATCAAAATTTTCTGCATGATGCATCCATCTACCATTTGGTAGATGCATGTTTGTGATGAGAAGACAGTCGGATGTAGAGAAACATAGAGACACACACAGAAGTAGAACAGCGCCAATCATTTCTACTTAAACAGACTACGAGGTACAGATACAAATCAGACACAACACAACATCACAAGACCCAACGGAAACATTAAACATATCATGACATAAGCACAAAAACATCAAGAAGATAAATTTAGAATAATTTTACGGAAAGTGGAATACATGATGATTTGCACGTTGTCGATACTCTTACAATATTGTAAACAATCCCAAGTAAATCAGTTACAGTTGCAGGGTAAAGCAGTGGAAAGCGATATGTCATAGAATTTTAATACAGTACCTATATTGCTCATTACATGAAATTGTAGCCAAATTTTATGTTAAAATGTCATGAAATTGTTATTTCATAAGTTCTTGAAAGTTAGATTATAATATTCTTGGATGATAGATGAATGTGACTGAAGAAATTGTGAATTGGTTAATCTAGCCTGAATTTTAGAAAATGAAAATATTTGGCAATTACCAAATATTTTCATTTTCTAAAATTCAGTTATAAGGTTTGAAGTTAAGAAATTCATTGATCATGAAAACTTAACCACGTCGAAACACTAGTTTATAGTTTAGATTCTTAAAATAGGTTGAACCACGAGAAACCCTAGAGCTTATAGTTTAGATTCTTGAAACAGGAAAATTGAAGCAAATTATATATCACGCAGCATTTGTTAAAATCCCTCCCTGAATAATATGTTGGCAAAGTAGACATAATTTTGTATTGATATTCTTTTCTTTATTCATTGAAAACTAATTTCGCCTTGTATGTTAATCTTTTAAGAGCTTTCTTTAAATAATGCTATCTTCATCATCAGTAAATAAACTAGATCAACATTTTTCCGTAGTTTTAAATCATCTTTCAGTCAGTAATAATGCATATAAATGTACTTAACTTATCAAATAGTATTTATTTATCAGATATTTTTCCATATTCATAGACCCAGTGCAGATGACTAATTCGGTTTTACTTTTAACTACGAATATTAAGAAATAAAATTATGTATGTAATTGTCAGAAAATACTAATGTAAGATCTTCTTACCTTAGGTATTTAATACGATTTTCAATGAGATACATTTCTGCCGGAATTTTGACAATCAAACGTCGAATCCTAAAACACTTCTAATGCGTCATTATGTATTAAAGCAGAATGGAAATATCTAAAACGTTCTTTTCCGACATATGACACACATCTGTACACTAAATAAATTCAGTGCTTATACTTTTCTGTTAACGTATCTCACAAGCCTAGCTTAGTTTTTAAAATTTATCGCATTATATGACACACATCTATATACTAAACTAAATAAATTCAGGACTTATACATTTCTGTAAATGTATCTCTCAGGCCTAGCTTAGGTCTTAAAGTTTATTGCATTAAAAGAGTTATTTGAGTTTCTTTTGCATTTTACACTTAATGTGCGCATTATTTAATCTGATACCGGAAAGTTTTGTCTAAGAGCTGACCACATTATAATCCATATATGTATGTGTTTATGAAAATGGTATTTTGTTGTAAATGATGTATTTCTATTTTCATTACGAGTCATATTAGGCTTGAATTAAGTAATTAAATTTGAAAACAGGAAAATTTACTTCCTGTGAAAAGGTTAGGTTAGGTTAGGTTATTTAATTACGGCAAAGTCTCGAGGGCTATCTCGCCTAAAAGGAGGGATGCTTTTGTGGATGACTTTCTAAGCGAAACTGGCTCGCATACACGTTACACACGGGGAAAACCACGAAAACACCCATGCAGCCAGCTCGGTCGCGGGTTTCGAACCTCGGACCGAACTACCAATGTTAAGCGACTTTATCGCTCGGCCGCTGGTGGGCCTTCCCGTGAAAAATAACTTATACTCAGATAGTAATCTTGAAACAATTGGCTGAATTTACAAATGTTGAAGATACACATACTTAAAATTAACAATCTGCTTTATTAAGTACCTATACTTAGAGTTACATTTTGTAATTGTACGTACTTTTAAATAAAGATGTAGCTCTTAGATACTATCAAAAGAGTACCTTTTATTTGACATTTTTTATTCGCTTCGGGATTGGACAAATGTGTATTAAAAACTAATATTTCTAATAGTGTATTAAAAACGACAAAACTAAATTAAGACAATATATATATATATATATTATATTTTTTTTCTGCAAACACTGAAGTTGAAAAGTTAAAACTGGTATTATACTACAAACTGGTCAAATATACTACATTTTTCTATATGCAATTCTTGAAATTGACTGTCGATATATCTATCGATATTTAAAAGAAGTTATTGCACTCATAAATGTGCAATAAGTAAATGAGCATCTGTCTGTTGCTTTAAATGTTATTTTACTCACCCCTGATGTACAAATTATATAATTATCGATAATTTATTAGAAATCGTTTATGATTCAGTTGCTTTCACACATTGACATAAAAACTTAAACTGCTGTTCTAAGCATAACTGGTAATTTAATAGTATAACCCATTTAAAATGGAAAAATAATTCTTATTTTTCTTATTACAATAATCACCATTTAATGTGATTACAATTAAAATTATCTTTCACTTATTGCTATCGAATTATCTAAGTTCTAATGTAAGAGACTACACAAAATGCTCAATATTCTTCTCGTAGTAGTAGCCTCTTAATGTGATCGCGAGTAATGAATGATATTAGTTAAGATATTTTGTCAAATGTTCTGTCTGATTTTATCCTGAAACACAGAGAATTCATTGTTTGTTGTAATCAACAAGCCATGAAATGTAAATCGATCTGCAAAATATTCTTTTCTAACCGAAATAAAATCATATAGATGATGTCAACAAATTTTGAATGACAAGGTTTTGAAACGGTATAGCGAATTTAAGATTGATATCTTTGTTGGGTGTCCGCCGAAAACATTGCGGAAGAAACGTCGCGGAGAAAACAACACAAGGAAAAGACTTCGTGGTACAAAACATCGTGGGAGAAAACAAAGCAAAGAGAAAGCATCGCCATTCAAAAATATCGTGGCATAAAATATCGTAGCCGTTCGAAAACTTCGCAGATCAAAATCATCGTTGTCGAAAATATCGTGGTAAATAATAAAGTACCTACAAATCATAGCATGACGATAACATCGCAAACATGCGTTTTTAGGTTTTAAAAGTTGTAAATGCATACTCGTATAATGATTTGTGAGTGCAAGAAAGAAAGAGGGATTACTTTACTTCTATATTTCATATTTTTGAATCAATTAATAAATTTTTCGCGAAACAATAAGAAGGAAACTTAAAAATTAAAAATGAGTAGAAAATTAATCAAATTTTAGAACTTAATTGAATTTTAAATTTACATAGTTCACTAATAAATGTCATTAATAAATTAATCTTTTTTATAGATTTTCACTGATAAATTTTTAAGAAAAATACAGTCTAAAGCACTTAGAATAAGGAATTGCATGAGGTTACTCCTATAAAAATTGCTTAGTTATTTATCCAATAATTTTCTTTCACATTTGTTAATGATATTGTTTTAGTGAAAATTATATTCTGTTTTGTTTCCATTTATTCTTAAATTTTCGCCAACATTTTCATGTAGAGTGTAATCAATTTTTTGGATATCGGTTTGTTAGTTATGACGGAAGTCAGTTACATAAAATGTCAGTATGGAATTTGAAAAACGCATGTGTGCGATGTTATTGTCATACGATGATTTGAGCGTACTTTAGTTTTACCTCGATATTTTCAACGACGATGTTTTTAAACTGCGAAGTTTTTAACCGATTTATTTTCGACCACGATATTTTGTACCATGTTGTTTTTAGAATTGAGATGTTTTCTCTTTGTTTTTTTTTTCTCCCGCGATGTTTTGTACCACAACGTTTTCTCCTTGCGTTGTTTACTCCCCGACGTTTTCGTCTGCGATGTTTTTGCCGTGATGTTTTCGGCTGTAACTTTTTGCTGAGATTGAAAACTGCACATATTAAAGGAAACAATTTCTTTTTAGGTTTTATTTTTAAATTTTAATTTTAAGGTTTGTTTTTTTAAGCAAGTTATGTAACCCAAATTCGATCTTGTGATCCAGTGCGATAAAAATATTTATTATCTGTTTGAGATGAAAACTAGAGTCTTTTCCCATACAAATGATATCAGCTAAAAAAAACTTTCTTGTTTTAGCTTCATCTGCTGTACTCATCTTTTGGAATAGTGTTTCATCAATAAATACTTTTTTAAATTAGGCTAGTCTTATAATAAATGATGAAAGAAAAGAAACTCAAGAAGAAAATACAACATCTCCAAACAGTAGGATAGAACTCAGTTGCTCTCCTTATGACAAAAAGGTTTTGAAGTAGATCATAATGAAATAGATGAAACGTTCATTTTCATAATAATGGAATAGATGAAACGTTTATTTTCATCATAATGAAATAGATGAAATGTTCACTTTCATCAGAATAGAATAGACCAGTGCTCCGCAACCGGTGTGCCGCGGCACACTGGTGTGCCATGAGTAGGATATAGGTGTGCTGCAATCAAATACATGTATTTGACATTTTGCAATTTTTTATCATGTATTTAATACACAATGACAATTTTTTTTCCTTAATAATGTCTATTTTAAATGTTTTTATATATTTCACTGTTGTGTGGTTGTGTGTGTGATTGTAAGTGTGTCAGCATTTGAATTTTTTCGGCACTTCCTTGATAACTCGGAACTCTTTGGTGTGCCACGAAATTCCAGAAAGACTTTTTGTGCGTCGCAGGTGAGAAACGGTTGCGGAGCACTGGAATAGACGAACGTTTAGATACTATGAATAAAGAAGCTTTATTAAGATCGTATTAAATTTCAGAAGCACTAAGAATATGAATAGGTTGTAAAAGAAATTTTGCACAGCAGCTGCAAGCTGTCCACATTTCAGGAATTTTTGCAGCTTTTATTTCTGATCAAAATCTTTTAGAATTACACCTTTGAATGTTTTCAGTATATCCACGAAATTAAATGAATTAAATTTCACCGATAGTTTTGACGATAATTCTTTTTTGGTTGCTTATGGTTATCATTTGTTTAATGCTATCAAAACAACCGCATAGAAACGCTATCATTTTAAACCGCAGCCACTGCATTTTCATTTTATGGATTGAATGTATCATTTAGACATAATTTGTAGCTGACTAAAAAAATCACATAATTTAAAGGTCGTAAATTAAACCATGTACTGGGTTCAGTTATTATGTCAATTACTACATTTATTTCATTTCTAAACAAAAAAATTGTAATGACTAAAACAACACTCATTCGTAGTTAATGAAAATAAGTGTACTTAATAGAAATTATACATAAAGCTAAGTGCCCTATTTGTTTTACTTAAATCGATAAAAATTTTTAAAGGTTTATTTTTACTTTTGGTTAGAATATCTTAGTAGCTAGCTCTGGGTTCACTTCAAAGGTGTGATAACACCTTTCCTGACACTGTAAGAAATTGCTTGTGTACAAATTACGAATTAGGATTTCTAAAACATACTTATTTTTTATGAACTATATTAAATTCCCTTCAGATTAACATTTATCTTTGGTATTTTTTAAACTGCAAATTTATGATTCTTTAGATTTTTAAACATAAAAAAATAAAATGAATGTTTACATAATAAAATTTTAGTTAAGTTGTATTTTATAGAATGGAATGCAAATTCATTTACAGTAACACTTAGAAGCTGAAAGCTTGCGTGGGTTCTAGTGTTGATAGAATTTCAGAGTAATCAATACAGTCATATGTCTAATCATAAATAATGTCATTTTTTATTGTATTCGACAAAAACAGATAAAAATTAAAGTGCCTTTATGCAATTTACGTACATACCACATTATGATGCATGAAAATGGGAATAATAATAAATGTCTATTTATCAAAGTGCATGCTTTTTTTAAAGATCTGGCATATGAAGAATTAATATGAAGACACGACTTAATGTATGAGAAATGCATTTGCATTATCAAGCTCCTTCTTGGTAGACGAAACGACGAAAATCCGAAGTAGTAAAGAAAATAACAAAGTGTAAATACCTAAATCCTTGGTTAGAAATTTATAACAAAGAAATACTAAAACTATATAGGTTTATTATTATTTTAACTAACCAGTTATTATGATTGAGATATTTACTAGAACTTCTCTTTTTCGTTTCCTTACCAGAATGAAGATTTAGTTAGAGAGTGTTTATCGAGGATTTTGGATATGAAATGTTCTGAATTTGACCTAAATATAAGAAATCACTACCTTAAAATTCCTTTGGGAAACATGTGCGACGTAAATACATATAATGCTACATAATTTTTATTAATTTGCAAACTGATGTTAATTAAGACGCAGGGATTGCTGCCGTGTGACCTTGTTTATTAAATGGCATCATTTGTATTCTGTAGTTAAAGCTAACTGATTTGTTGATATTTGCTGCCATATTGTGCTATAGGCACAGGTTGAAGCTGCTAATTGCTCCGCTAGGGTGAGACTGGATCCTAGGACTTCACATCTGTGAACATGATACCTCGTATATTCGAGCTGTAAGCAAGGTTTGAGCTGAAACGCTGATATATCTACATTTTTTGCGGCGAAGTCATTGAGTCTGCAACATATGCACTGTACACTAGAGCAATAATTTTGATAAAAAAGAATTCAATACATAATTTCTTTTTCTTTCAGAACGTTATATATGCAAAATTCAGCTATGCATTCATTCCCTTGCACATAAAAATTTAGCATTATATATTTCCTTTTGAATTAAAAAAAGAATTTGAAAGAAAATGGTTCCCTTGGAAGAAATATCCCTTGAAATCAAACTAAAGTCTCAAAATGTGTTCACCTGTGAGACTTACACTATTTAAAGAGTATTTTTTATATCATTTTGTAAATTCTGATTTTTATGTTATACAGGTGCAACATTTTTTGTCAGATCAGTATTGAAGCATTAACTTTTCTACCCCGATTTAGCTTAAGTGGCTATAAAATATACATTATTTGTTTAAAATGAATAATTTAAGATCAGCGTCAAAGAAAGAAATAAAAAAATATTCATACAGTATTATATATTATATAATAATAACCATATAATTCACAGTAATTTTTATTCCCAATATTTAAAATGCAATAAAAATATTAAAAAAGAGTAGCAGCTTAGTTTTACAAAATTTAAGTGCCTCTTTAAGTACCTCTACCTACCTCAAAATTTAAGTACCTCCACTTATTGTTACAGAATTAATGAATAGCACGTAATTACACATTCTTTATTATAGAGAACTACTTAAAATATTTATAGCACAATTAACTCGAAAATCATTTATTTATATTTTTAAAATTTTCAAATATTTGTAATATTCCCTATACGTATTTTACCTTTAGTACTAAATAAGTATTTGGAAATTAGAAGAGTGGATTATAGAACAAGTTTAAAACTATTTAATGTTTATACTTTGCATATTGCTATCTCATTAATTTTAGCTGAAATACCTTAAAATATGCATATGTTTCAAAACGTATAATCCATTACATCATTATGAAACGATTTATTCCACTTAATTACAATTTTCAACCGTTAGGTAACATGAGATAAACGCGAATTATAATTTTTAGATGAGGTAATGAGACTTACAGCTTTTAATAATTATACAAGTCGCCGTTATTAATGATTTTTGCAAATTTGAGCAGATTTCTTTTTTTTTTTTTTTTAGATTTATTAGAACACTCACAGATTTCTGAATATATTGTTGATTTAGTAAAAATACTGAAAGGGAAGGAAAAACGTTTTTAATTATTGAATTTGCTCATGGTTAATAAGAACTTTAAGAACGATGGACTCTAATAACAAACAGTGTCTGATTTTTTTGGCATTTTAGTTCTTTTGGTACACGGCAGAATTTTTTAACGTCCGTTAATTTCCCATTTCCCATCTTCGGTCTAACAAAAACTAAGAGGAACTTTTAAAAAATCCTATTTTAATGAAATTAAAGAGTCAAAATGAGAACACAAACTTACACTAAAATGATGTATTCGAATCATGAAGTGGAACTCACTGAATGACATTAAAGTTCCTTTTGATAAATCCAAAATTCATCTAACTTTTATTAAATCTAAAATATATCTTTCGATTTAAAGTTAGTTTGATTGAATATTTGTGAGCAGTCAGCTTTTATATACTTCTAGAATGTTATAGAATTTAAGTTCTGCCTAAGAATCTAAAATAAATTCAAAATGTGGGTTACTTGATTCATAATCGTAGAATTCGTGTGTAACCCCCGAAGTAATAAAAAATTTACACATTTAAAATATAAATAAAAAATAATAGCAAACTATAAAAAGAGTATGCCACATAAGATATTTTGAAAAGACATAAAGATGACTTTATGAAACACATCGATAAAATGATAAAAAGTCGAGAACGGTATGAGAAAATATCAAAGATAAAATGCATATTGATCGACAGTTTATAAAATGGTGCATAATATGAAAATGTTTAAAACATATAACGTTCAAAACATTATAAGATAGATTTCAAATTTTATTTGATATATGCAAACTTCAAATTACAATTTAACATAACATAAAGAATTTACTATTAAAAACTAAAGAATCTATATGAATTATAAATCTGTTTTGCTTTGTTCGTTAGCTAAAAATAACATCTTCTTTTGCTAACTCATAAAATTAAAGCCTTATTGTTAAAAAATGCACTGTTTATTTTTGATTTTTCTTTTGAACTTGATTTAAACAGAAAAAGTGCACGTTTTAAAATTACTACAATTTGAATAAAACTCTAGGCAGAAATATACATTGAGATACGATTAAAATTAAAAAAAAACAATACATATATTGAGATAATAAAATTTGAAAAGTAATATACATAAATATGTAGAGGACTTTAAATTGCACATTGCAACAAAATGTCATTCAGTAAAACAGTCGATTTCATTCTGAATGCAGAAAATTATATACAGGAGTAAAGTCAGAAATTTTGCAAACGATATATATTATAGGTGTATTTCTTTTCACACACTTTTGATATAAGATATTACTTATGGCAAAATATTCTTAAAAGGCATTGAAAAATAACTTTTAAATGTGTCACTTTCTTACATTGATGAGCAAGCTCCTTTATTTTAGCAATTATAAGCAAGAGAGTTTGTACCTCGTCGATTAGCAGCAGCCTGCTTTTGTGTTTCCGGCATTCATTTGCAACGAACAGGATTTTGTTGCTAACTGAAAACAATATATTCTCTTTCTCCCTATCTCAATCAGTAGTATTTTAATTTAATAAGAGGCGATAACTTTTAATTAATTTTTAAGTCCATTTTTAGATTTTTATTAGCACTTTTATTCTTGTCATTCATGGAACAAAACAATGTTATGAGAATTTTATCAGAGAAGAAACTAATTTTTTTCCCTTAGCCTTTCTAATCTACTTATAAGAATCTCGGGCAGAGAAAAAAAGAACTGAATTCCGTTAAAGAAGAAACAGATTAACTTAAATCCTATTTTCCAGAAAGACAGACTGAATAAAAATAATTTTATTAGTTAACGTACTGTTTTATAATTTTTTTTGTGCATAAAGAACCTTGTTTTTATAGCTCAGATCAACTAGTGTAGAAAATTAGAAACAGCTGCTGATTTCAGAAAGCAAATATCAATTTACGGATAAAAAACGATAAAATATTTTAATTCACTCTTTCTAATGTAATGTATTTCCGAAACTGCAAACAAAATATTAGTTATTATTTGCAGCCCTGTATATTTTTTTCAATTACGGTGATTATTAATTTTATTAGCAAAATTAATGACCTGCTTTTTCCAATTTACCTTAAAGTTGTAAATACATATATATTTTAAATTAAAAAGTAGCAATCATTTTCTTATTATCTTATTTTTTCTGCAGTGCAGACTGTTGATTTTAAAGAAGAACAAAAAATCATATGTTATCTTTTGAAATATTAGCAATTTCTATAATCTAAAAAATAACGGAAAATATTTGCGATGAAAGAAAAAAATGAACTTAATTTTTTGATAACTCAAGAATTTTTTCATGTTTAATTGTTTTAAATAATGTTAAATTCTCACTTGTGCAGAACATACAACTACTAACTACTACTAATTAATAATTACTGTTAGCGTACCATTATTATAAATATGTTTAGAATTTTGAATGGATGATTCTTTCTGATATTTTCATATTTCTATGTTACACTATAAATTAATGAATTATACTAATTCATAGATGAAGTACATCTTTATTGTACTATATGTTTCCAATAAAATTGACAAATATCTGAAAGGGACTAGCCTTCAGAATTCATAAACTGAATACCGAAAGAGATGTTATTCAGCTCTTGGCAATTTGAATCTGATTATTGTGATTCAAGGTTATGCTTTACTACAATGAAACAAATTTAAACCGCAACTAAGAAGAGATGACATATTAATATAAATATTGTAAATATTTGTTTTATTTGTGCATAATTTAGTTTTATATCTTTTTTCAGCATATGGTAATTTTATGTTTATTTATTGTATAGTTGGTTTGATTTAGAATCTCTGAATACTTCAAAAGAAAATAACTTGCTAATAATATCTACTATATAAAAGTATCAATTTGGGGGCTTTACTTTGGTCAGATTTTTGTACTTTACTTTGGTCAGATTTTTATAAAAATATTTTAAACCGAAATGAAAAAAACATATTTTCTGCTACATATTAATCCTATGTATTTATAATTACACATTGTAACTCATAGCCAATTTAAGAGTGATATTCATGAAATTACATATTAGATAATAAAAATGAAAGCTTTTGAGACTAATCTTATTACCTCTCGCTCTGATCTAAAGTTAAAATTATTTTTAAGAAACTTAGAAATAATACTACAAAAAGTCGCCTTCTATTAGGAATTTGAATGTAAGAACGTTTCGGTTTCGATAAAGGAACTAAAACTTTGGTTAGAATAATGTGAAAATATTGGGCAATTTTATGATCATAATAAAATTCAAATTATGGAAACAAGGAAGTTAAAACTTGTCCCTCAAGCTCCGGAACAAATATGAATTATTGTTTACATTCTGCTAAATTTCGAAATCATTTTAATAACCGTGAATAAAATCATTCAAACTTTAAGTTCAACAATAGGAGGTTAAAGGGATTCAGGCATTCTTTCCGTGCGTGCTTTTATAGTGTACTGGTTAATATAGCCAAGTATCACTTGGGAAGATCCAAATATTAATCTGCTTTATTCCTAGCGATGGACCGTTAATTTTTCTCATTTCATACTCCTACTATTGTGATAACAAGGAATGTGTCATGACTAATTTAAAAGATGTACCTGCCAGAAATCGTTTACTAAGTATTTTCCTAACGTAGTGCGATTTACTTTAGTATCTGGAAATGCATTTCCGTATTTCCTTTCCTTTTTGGTTTTCAAGTAAAATCGTTTATTATAATTAAATAATTTAATTTGGATATTTCTCGAACTAGTGAATATAATTAAGGAAAGACCATGAATTACATTTGTATTCGTACTGCAATATTTGCTGCAAAAACGTTTGAAGTGTTGCAGAATCGCTTTAAAATGTTTTTAAGTGATGAAAGATGTGTAAAGAAGGCAGAAAATGCCTCGAAGATGAAGTACATTTAAGAGACCATTCACTTCAACTAATCAGGAACATATTAATTAAGTCAGGGATTTAGTGCTTAGCGAGCATCGCGAAAAATTAAGTATTTTGCTGAACAATATCCTCTATTAAAATTCTGTAAAGCCCATTTGAGAGACGATATGCTCTCTATGCGAATCATTTCTCGAATTTTTCAAAAACGCTAACGTTTTTCCAAAACCTATTAACGTATTCATACGATATCAGCGATAATTTCTGAAGGTGAGTCATTCTTAAAAGGTTACATGAATTGTTACATGAAGAAGTGAATGAATGGTGTTTGAAAGTTTAACAGAAAAGGCCACCCTAAAGTTGGGCAAAAATCAAGAAACTTAATACACATTTTCGATCATCAGGAGAGGGTCTTAATTCATTTGAAATTCAGCATTACCATTGACGAAGTGAGAACTCAAGGCTTTCATTCAGAAACAGCTCAATAATGCAAGGAAATATACTAAATAGATGAGGTAAGACCCCAAATACCAAAGCCCATTAAAAGTAAAGGAAATTTTGCCGTTTCTTCAACTGTCGGGATCTTGTGAATTATAAGTTTAACCGAGTGGCCAGACTATAAGCATTGAATTTTATTTGATTGTTATGCAACATTTCCCTGAAGCATTTCGTAGAAAATGCCTTAAAGGTAAGCAGTATAACTTATGCATGTTGCACCACAGCAACACACATGGTCATAAAGCTGTTTTTTCTTGTAAATTTTCAGTGAAATATTTGTTAAGTTCGGCCGTGTAATTTATGTGTACGGCTGATATGGAGCAACATTACACAGTTTAAATTGCCACTTAATGTTCTCCATTTTAAAGCTTTTAATATAATAAAAGAAAATTCGCTGTGAGCTCTGAAAGACTTACGAAAAAGATTTTAAAGTATTAGAAGAAAACGTTAGCATAAATGCATTGCAATCGAAGGGACTTACTTTCAATAGTAGATAATAAATATTGACAAATAAGTTGAAATTTTATGTATTCTGGAATGCTTGTCAATGTTTTTAAATCACAGCAGTACTGATAACATTATGTCTAAACAAAGTTTACTGTCTTGCATGTTTCCAATGCAAATGAGAAATTTTCGGTATTCGAGGTTACCTGTGGCCACTCAAATACTAAGACTGTTTTAAATTAGTTAATGATTTCGAGCAAGCATATGTTTTTGAGTCCTTCACATATAGATATCGATGATGTAAGGAGTACTAATGTATGAGTTTCTTTCTTTGATTCTTTGCTGTGATAGAAAAAAAAATCTTCAGATTTTTCTCACTGTTTTTATTTTGTTATATTTAATTTTACCTTTAATGCAGACATTTAGTAAGAATATTTTGTATGTGCATCCGTCATAGCAGTAAAACGTACATATTGGTCAATTGGATATAATTAAACCTCATTCAAAGTGCTAATTACGGTAATTCTGCACCTTTAAGTCATAAGCATTTATCCAAATCAACCATATCATTTAAGCCAGTTTCGGTTATAATAAATTATAAATAAGAGAACGAAAATCAAAACAAAGGAAATAAAAAGTGGGAAAAATATATATTGCATAAAGACTTAAAAAAGAAATAAAAATGTATTTAATAACTACAAAATAAATAATAAGCATAAATTACAAAATATCACTTGTTATATTTTTATAACAAAAATAAATTAAGCAACTGAGAAAAGGAAGAACGTTCTTATGCTTAGATTCGACGGCATACATGATAATTATATTAAAAGATTTAAACTGCAGAAAACATTCTTCAGGAGGAATTACCTTCAACTTTGCTCAGTCATTTGGAATTAAGCTATACCAACGGTTCTTAACCTTTCGACTAACGCGTACCACCTAAACAAGAATTGAAAATCTTTAGTACCACTGCTACAAAGTACAACTACCACCACCACTCTTGAACAAAGCTCAGATTGCATAAATTAACGAGTATTAGAGAAAAAATTCAATCAGTATGTTGGGGGGGGTTAAGTTTTGGATTTAATAGTTAAAAATACTTTGCTTCTTTGCGTGCCACCAGTGGTACGCTACCAGCGGTTGAGAACCCCTGAGCTATACCATAGATGTGGAAAGGAGAATGTAATGAAATGAATTCATAAATTATTAAGGAGACATTAAGTTCTATCTGGATAAAAATCTTTTTCTAATCGGTAGAATTATAACATTAATTTTTTTTTTCATTTCTACCTGCAAATAATTTTATTATCAATACGTTTTTCAATATAATTGTATGTATAAGATTTTGCTATATATTTTATACATGAGGCGGCAGATTAATTATTTACGCATGTTATTTTTATATTAAAATAATGAATGAGTTTGCTTTTTCAAAATTGTCATTTAATCTACTTAGAAAACCAATGGTATGGGAAAGTATGATTTAATATTGTAGTTTCTGATATCTGAGTAACTGACATTGAGAGGAAACGTCACTTAGGTCTTAAGTAATATGTAATTTTAATATATATCTAAATTTAATACGTATCTCTAAAAAAGCAACAAAGAATCTGTTGTAAAATACGATCGGAAGCAAATCGAACGTTTTTAAAGTTTACTAAAGAAAAATTTCATTAAATATTTTTTGTGTATATATATATAAAAAATTAATTGTTTATAAGATTAAAAAAGTCTCTGAATTAATAAAATCGAAAAATACATACTTTCATTATTGAAAAAATGAGCAAAATATTATACCCGATATTTTTTCTTTCATAAAATTAACATCAATGTAATGTTGAATAGTGTTCATTTACTAATGCATGGTAGCATTATGTATTATTGAAATTTAAATACTATATTTTTAAAGGCTCATAATTAAGAAAAGGGTTTTGTTAGATTTTTATACTGGAAAAAAAAAACTTTAAATTATTAACTGAAAAAATCCGTTTGTGAATTAAATAACTGTGATTGAAACAAAAAGGAAAGCGTTAATATTTGTTCAGGATTCATATCTTTTTGTAAAACATACAGGTATTTTTTTCTCTTTACATACGCAAACGAAACAATTCAAAAAAGGCCTGAATCGAATATTTCTTTAAAAATGTTGAAATGTAATCAGGGCTGAAATCACGTTAAGCTTGTTATTAGCTGTCAACGACTTTTTCCCCTCATTTTCAATAAATGACCACTTTAGCGTCACCTAGGGCTATTCATAACTTTTTTATCATGCATGCAAGTTTTTTCAAGAGTCTTAACAGAAAGAAATTTCTAAATCTTGAGAAATATACTTCAGAGATTGCAAGAAAAAAAAGTTCATCACATCGCCTTAGGTGTGTTTTTTACCCCTTTTCTGTTTCTTTAGAAAATGTTTTTTGTTGTTGTTTAATACGTTTAATAAAGAGAGAAAGCGCTTTTATCTTTTTGTTATTTGACATATTATTTCAGCTAACATTATCACAATTTAAGCTTACGAAGTTTGGGTTGCATTAATTCATATGTATTAAATATTTAAAATAGAACGTAATTAATAGCAATCAGTTCATCAGTTACTTGAAATAAACCGTTTGGTCCTATTGAAACTCATTATTAAAACCGAACGCTGTTACAGAAGAGATAGAAAACTCAAAAATTTGGTGTTATCGATAAGGAATCTGTAAACATTCATTTAATGCATCACTTAATACATCGTGATAATAAGGTTTAAATAAAAGTTGCATTTTTTTAAACGCTTGAAGTTTGAACAAGACAAAAGACATGTATTAAGTAAAAATTTAAATTGAAAAGTAATTTAACTAAAATCAAGGACAAAATAACGTTTTTCAGTCATAAACTAATTTTAAAATAAGTCTATAAAAACAAAAATTATAGTATAGCATAATAAATAAGTTAAACGAGTTTTAAAATTTGGCAGATGAATAGTTCTATCATTAAGTTACAAAATTTATGGGAAATGAAAGTATTTTTGTCATTTCTTGATCCTTAAGTTTTAAACAAAAACTGCAGTGTAATAAAAATTTAAAAACAAATAAAATTTAAGAAATAAGCCCTTTTACACCTTTTTCAGTATCATAAGTAGTTTATTTTTCATAATGAGATGAAAACTTTTAAATATGTTCACAGACTTCTTTCTTGTACCAATATAAATCTTATCATTTTTGTAAAAGTAGTGAGTAATTTGGGCAAGATGATATCGCCAATACTTTTTTTTTCTTTCAACAGAAATTAGAAGCATGCCATTGTTCTATTTGATACATATAATGCAACTAGTTATTTTTCAAAAGTTTTTAAAGTTAGGAAGATAAACAGAGATAATACAAGTTCGTCTTTAGACATTTGAAATGATTTTTGTTTACAGATTCATGGATTCAGATAAAACAATGATAATTTAATTTATGATAACGGATGATATCGAAAAACAATCTCATCCACTTAATATAACTTTAAATGTTCTGTTATATGCAAGACTGTAAATATATCTTTTATCTGCAAAATATATGTGGAGCTTTCATGCTTAGATGACAACTGGATTTTAAATATTTTTTCCAATCCCGAATTCATCCTTCCCTTCCAATGTCAGAAAATCATGTTTCATTGAACTTCTTCTCTTTCGTTTAAAATAACAGCCCTTTGAGAAATTTGCATTCCGCTTTCGATGAATTTCGTCTATTCGAAGGTTGTTATCAATTTCTATAACTTGAGATACTAAGTAAACGAACTAAATTTTATTCAGGAAAGTAATTTTCGTTTTGCTTGAAACATTGTTTTTATAAAGCAAGGAATTTTCAAGTGAAAAATATATATTTGGAATATCAGGTGTTCAAGAATACTCTCAGTTCCAATTTTAAATCGAAACGGGGATTTTGACATTGGAAAGCACAGGGATTGGGAAATGACTTTAATCTAGTTTTTCCGTGCATGGATATCCTAAAGCATTACACAATGTAATCATTATGAACATTGCTCTATATTGTGCATATTTATTCCTCACGTTTCCCGAACTTCATGTCACACCTCCCTCTACTGCTGTAATGCATAATGTTATATGAACGTTCAGATAGTTGTTGTGTTAAATAAAATAAAGGGTTATAAGATTTTTATTAAAGTACAGAGGCTGTTCTTATATTTTTGGACAATTTTCATTGTAATTAATATTTTAACTAACATTTTTATGTTTTAAATATTCTATTTGATAATCCTTATTCTTCACTATACTATAATTCCAAGAAAGAAAATGAAGCCTTTTGTAGTATCGGAAGTGATATTTTATCCCATTGCTCTCAAACAGCTTTTCAAACTCTAACGAGATTGTAGGTCGACGTTTGGACAACCCGCTTTTTAAAAGTCCAGAAGCTCAAACATACATTGGTAATAGATAAGTAGAATTTAGTAGGTATATGAGCGAACCGTATCGCCTCGATACCCATTTCTTGTTCCATTTTTTCCCCAGGAAATTAACAGCTCTGCTTGCTTTGTCCTGATGCAGTTCTGCCGACTGATCACTCTGTGTGTAAAGAAAATCATTTCATATTTGAAAACTGAGTATAAAATATGTTTTTGATAATACATGGAATTGATCTTAACATTTTTCTCCAGTCTATTTATTTTTAATGTGACTTTATATTAAAAACAAGTAACAATCATAAATCCCTTAGAAAAGCTTTCTTTGAATTCCTTGAACCACGTTTTAAGATTTTTTAAAGATTTTTTAAGAAAGACATTCATTGTTATCATCAAGTCTTTGATGATAACAATGAATGTCTTTTTATTGCAGTCATTTAAGTACATCCAAGATTCGTCTATTGTGACAACACTTTTCCATTTTTGCCCGCATAAATGTTTTTCATAAAGAATACTGCAGCGCGTTCTGCGTTCGGCAATATGTCGTGGAGAAAGACGATGCACATTATTTTTTTCGCCGTTTTAAGATTCAAATCAGAACTTAATGATTTTGCAGCTGTCCTTTGACTTGGTGGACTTTCGTTTAACATTAAAGTTCTTACTTTTGCAACATTCAAAATATTCCGTTTTTTCCTTGGATACGCATTTTAAACAATTTTTCCACTTGAAGATAATTTTTGAAGTTTTTTCCCCTTTGTCCTTTGTTGTTGACCGCATTACCTGTCGTAGCTTTAGACATCGAAAAATCCATGGCTTTCATAACCTTTTTTTAATTTCTAGATATGAATAATTTTCTTCGGAAAGAACACAAATATAGCATTCCTTCAACTGCTTCTTTAAATACCACATTTTGCATGAAAACAAAACTGTGAAGTAGCAGATGTTAATTCATACTTTAAAAAATATAACTGCAGTTAAAAAATTCCAAGAAGAAGTTTTGCTTTACAAAACTGCTTGCCTAAAAATGGACGAACAGCCTTTGTAACGCAAGAAGCCAAATTTCCAATTCCTCATTACATGGTGTCTCTATAAACCTTGAAAGTAAAATGCCGAAATATACGCACATTTACCAGCCATTTACATTTGTGAATTTGTTTTCAAAGTGCATTGTTTTTAGAGAGAAAGTGCTGACACGGTTTCTAGAAATACAGGGCATACACAAAGAAATACTTCTGTTTCATAAGTTACAAATAAATGTATTTCCAACTTTAAACGAACAGTCCCTTAAACATACAATCCACATCTTCAGCAGTAGAAACTGTCCTCTTTTTCAATGCGTTACCATATAAAGTTCTGCGTTTACAGTGTAACTTAGTTTCGTGCATATTTTTCTAAAGATAACCTAGCGTCATTCTCCAGAAGTCAAAGCTTTCTATGTGGATCTCTTTTATTTTTTCTGAAGCAACAATCGATGACCTTTTTCTAAACTATTAAACATTTGTCTTCCCAACTGAATACCAATTAAAAATATTATACTCTTCAACTGGTCGGAATTTCGTTTTTATGTTCATAGCGATATGCACATGCTTCTCAGTCCTAATCTTCCACAGCTGTGGAAAGAAAGTGTTGAAAATGGAGATTTCCACCTTAATCATTTCGATTCCTGAATCATATACCACTCGATTTCTGCATTCTGGAGCATGTTAAGGACAATGACTACTTACTTACCGTTGCTTAAAGAGTTTCATCATTCGACAGCGCAATGGACTGAAGCCATCATATGGGACTTAATACATCGAGTTTGAAATATTATTTAATGCAAAGCTATATGACCCAAGAAGACTTTGATACTTTTGTCTTTGTCGGCACTAGCTAGAACTATTGTTGCTTTTTCCGGCACCTCAGATAATCACCGGTTGAAGTTACCAAGCGAAACAAACCTTAGGAGAATTTCCAGTTGGAAAGGCCTATAAATGCCAAGAAGCACACGCCGAAGAACTGCAGTTAACACATGTTAAATCTGAGTAGCTTTTGCGGTTGATGGTGAATGATATGCTTGCGTAAGGTGAAAAATAGTTTTTTGTTGTAAAATTGCACTCTTTTTTGTGTATGCCCTGTCTATTGCTCTTAAAAATAGATTATATTTACGCTAATGATAATTAATTTACAAAGTGAAGCAATTTGTAAGTATTGCCAGAGTGAAAGTTATTTAACAGTTGACTAGATGTACCTTCCAAAAGTACTTATATTATGAAGTTTATCGATGCCATTTTTTTCACAAATCTGCAAAACATATTCATTATTCTTAAATTTGTATACTTTTATTTTAAGCAAGAGAAAAATTTTATTTTCTAATTCTTGCATGTATATACGAGTATAAGATAAAAATATGTAAATCAAAATTATAATTTAAACTAACGGTAAACTCTTTAGTTCTCCCTCTCGGTTCTAAAAATCGTAGTAACTTCTCTGAATTGCGTCATTTCTAGATTTTTCCTTTTTGCACGGCCTGCTCAGCGCTGATGACGTAATAATTGTGAACTGAAACCAAAACTTTTCTCGTGCTTCCATATTGCATAACTACACACTTCAGCTTCGCTCTCTGCCCTGCTAGGATGTAATTTCGCTGGTCTGCTTTCTATCGCTATAATATCAATAATGTAAATGTTCTTGAATAGTGCCAAGCGAATTTTGGCCACAAATGTCAACTGGAAAATAAAAATGGAATTAAAACCGCTTCGACTGCCAAGTTTTTTTAGATATTATGAAGTCAACATATTAGCATACTAAGCAATCAGAGTTCCTCCTCTTCCTGGGAGAAATATTCCCCTTATTTTACTAAATGAAACAAGAAACGAACCTTTGCATCTTATTTTTTTTATATTTAAAATTTACAAAATTTCACTTCGTAAAAGCAACACTAATTGTTTATTTCATGGTTTGGAAAATAGTTTCTAGGTTAAATTCGCACTGCACTTACTAAATAAATAAAATTCTATTGCTCATTTTTAAGCCAGTTTTTATAAAAAAAGCCATAAAATACTTAAACATTTTCAAATATATTATCATTGTTTAGGTTCAAATAACACGCCTAACAACGAATATTGGGAGAAGTTAAACAACATACTGATTCTTGTTGTTTAACTACTCCAATAATTAATTTAGATGTCAAACAAAAAATATCAGAGTTGTATTTGCAAATTTTCACAGGACTTGTTTCGACGGTTTTACCGAATCATCATCCTCAGCTGCCAAAGCACAGACTTGAGGATGATGGTTCGGTCGAAACTAGTCCTGTGAGAATTTGAAAATATAACGCTGATTTTTGTAAAAATCAGAGATTTTTCTATTTAGTGCGACTTTTCTTGAAATTAAAGAAGTATATTCCTGAAATGTAAACTTTATAAATTATTTCTGCATATCCTTAACATCATAGTTAATTTAGATGAAAACGTAACATTTATTTCTTTCTACATGAGTTACAAAATTAATATTAATGGTAATATTATGATGATACTAATAATGGATACCACAAACTGGTATTAGAAACCTAATATTAGAGCTATTCACACATAATATTTAATACAGTGGTTATTCATAACACCAACAAAAATAAACTTACATATTCAGGCATTTCGTGCGTGTCCGAATTTCTGTGATGATAGTTGAGGACAACGACCGTCATTACAACTGAGAATGCCACCATAATCATAATGCATGCAAAATACGTTCCTGCAAATAAAAGTTCTATTTTAGAAAAATAAAACCGCATTGAAAACTGGATAATTATGCACGCAATAAGTCGTTAACTGTTTTTTCGCGTTGGTCTTTAGAAACATTTAGAAAAATATGTAATTCTGAATTTTGTTATAATCGAAAATTGAACGCAAAAAATTATAAAGTTATTTAGTTTTATTTGTTTTTCTTTCATGTTTTATAAAATAGTTTAAAGATAATTTGAGCATGTAATTATATGATTTTTTCCTGTTTTTGTACACAAATAAAGCAAATAAATGAGGTCTAAAAATTAATTTAAGTGCGGTCAGATTAGCAAAAGACTGTATTATGTAAATTTGATCTGCACTCTTGTGACTAAACGCCACTGAGATTGATTCCACAAAACACAAGATTTCAATTTATTTGTCAATATTTGCTTTATCGTCTTCAAAATAATTCCCCGCCGTTTGCACCCAACTTATTTGACACATTGACTGCTGCGTCACCCGTAATCGGGTGATGGCAAAAATTCTGATCAGGCTGCGTCATCCGTATTCATGTAACGCTTATTTGAATATTTACGAAGTAAAGTAGGTATTCGAAAAAATAATGATTGTTGAATGGTGAAAGAAAGAAACGAAAATGATTGTTGCCTACAGCTAAATTCATTCCAGTCACTAAACTGAATTGTGCTCTCTTCGATAGTTTTTCTTTCTAAGCAACCAATTCTTGTAAAATATGATTAGTAGTATCTGCACATTTATTATCACTGCATTTATCAGTATCTGATATCAGAATCTGAGGATATAATTCTATTTATAGTTATCTTCTTGAAAAATCTAGGCTATTTCTCATAGCTTCTATTCGAATTTGTGTAACTCGTAATAGGTTTCTTCTTCGTTATTATGTGATTCATTTAAAAATAATTATTCCCTTTTCCACTTTGCAAAAAACTAGGGCAATTTTAATACAAAAAAAATGTTAACTATTCCTCACTACAGGAAAAATATTTGGAAAAGAAGAAATAATTTTTGAATCCCACACGCTTTCTTAGATACTTTGCTTTCGAGGAAAGATTTTCAATGAAAGGAATGTCCGAAATGTTTTATTCTAGACGTTCTGAACTCTTACTGCCAGAAACAATTGGCGCATAGTATAGCAGCCCTCGTGACCTGAAAGACATTTTTCTTGCAAACTAGCATGGTAGACAACGTGTTAGGCTAATATTTCCTTCATTCTTCGAAACATGTTTTTAATATCGTTTTCTTCAAATCCCTTTACATCGTAGCGAAATTTTCTTCATCAATATTCTCAACGGAAACTTTACTGCAGAAATAAGACAGACTCATACTGTTTCATATCAAGAGAATAAGAAGCTTGCGTAGCCTTTTTTTGCTAAATTTGTAGTCAAATATTAACGAACAACAGAAGTATTGTGAGCGGGAACATTATTTTGGTTCAAAATAAGTGTCTTGTTTTCATCACGTCTTTTTTTTACGAAGCAAATGCCCTGAATATACCCAATTGACAATATTTCTCTCATTAACACTTTGACAAGCTGGTAAAACTTCATCATGCAAAACAGCACGGCTATTAAAGAAAACAGCCAACATAACCATGATTTTTGACTGACTGTTAAATGATATTTTTGGTCTACATACAATTTTCGAAAACCATTTACTCGATCGTGAACTCTTTTTGGATTAAATGCCTGTAACATAAGTTTGTTTCATGACTGATAATAATGCGTTTTAAGAAGGATGTTACTTGAAAGAGCATCATCTCCATTTGAACTAGCTACTGTTTTCGGAAAAATTCACCTTGTTCGGAACACTATGAGAAGCGACGTACAGCTAATCCATTTTTTTTTTTTTTTTACAATTGCTTGAGAAGATCCAAATAACAGAAGAATGTTTCAGTAATACTCATGATTGTTAAACGACAAACGAAAAATAACAAATATCTGACTTAAACGATGTGGTTTTGGTTAGTTCGAGTTGCTTGTCTAGAAGAGCGTGGTGCATATTGGATGCATTTTTGATTATCTTAAATATTTTATACAACGGAAAAATTCTTGCTTTCGATAAAGTTATTTTCCACAAAAGCATGTTTCAAAATTTCAGACGCTTTGTTGTCGAAGTTCCTTTGAGAAGACCAAATTTAATGTTCTTTCATCAATCTTATTAGTCATTTTTGAAAATTTCCAAAGCAAAAGTTCTTAGTTCATTTGAACATGAAGTTATTCGGAAACGATAAAAGGATATAAAATATGATTTATTGTAATATCACGATGAAAACTGTCACAATTTCTGAAAAGTTTACAGGGAATTTTTTGTAAGCATGTGTTTTAAATGAATCATTCCCGACTCATTTTGATCACAATATATTTCTCGTGCTACCTAAACTACCTAAAACCTAAAAATTACTAATGAATGCCCTTCTGAAAGCTGTAGTCTTATATAGACAGATGGAACTAAAGAATATATTAATATAAATTAATATTCACCTCTTTATGCTTAATAAAATTAAACATATTTGTTTATTTTTACCTCAAAGTATTTGACCAGATATTAAGTTTGTAGAATACTTTCAGCATACTAAATTCTTACTTAAAATGTGATTTTATGTATCAGCATCATAGTTGATATTTTTTTTTTGATTGATAATAATGGACATTTAAACTCTTTTGTAAATTACATTCCTTTCTGCATTATTTCGCATGTAATATTGTAAGTTTTCGCTTAGTTCAATTAACCAATTATTCAAATTTTTGTTATCTTTTCTGAACACCTCAACTTCCACTCCCATTTCCTCTCCAGGATGCACATTTAAAATTATGTGAAGTGAATATTTAAACGGGTGAATCTTGAAGTTTATTCAGAGCATGGTTTCCCTAGCCAACGCACGTTGCGAGTCTGTCCTTGCTCTTACGCGGAGTTGCTAATACGCCTTTTTGGCCATTGAAATAATTAACACATCGGGTAGGTTGCTGAGTCAACCTAGACTAACATTCTCAACTTAAAATGTTAGTCCAGCACTACTCTTTAGCTTTGAAGTTATTGTGTAATGATTCTTAAGTTCCACTCCAAGTTGTAGGTGTTATTGTAAACACTAAGTCCGTGCTTTTTCTGTTCAGAGTTTGAATAATAATAGAGGGTAATTTTTACCCTTATTCTGTGCTAGTGTTCTTTAAGATGCTGGTATTCTGTACCAAAATTCGATAGGTTCCTTAGTAGGACCTAGTAGAGTTTATGTTACCAAAGAGAACACGATCCTACAATATGTACGCTATAATTGATATATTAAATATAACAATTATTTGTATTTATAGTGAACGAGTAAAAGGCCAATTAGTTATTTATAAGACTTAAATAAATTATGCCATTATTTAATTCCATTTAGTTCTTATTATTTTATTTAAAGATGTTTAATGCTTTTTACACAATTTACTGTAAGAAATTGTTATGAAAACTATAGTTACAATTTTTCATTCTTAATTATTTGAAATTTTATACAAAATGGTAGATTGAAAAATTTAATTACTTATCAGAATTTTTAACATGATAATCAATTTAGAAACGTTTTAAGAAATTTTAAAGGATATTCGCTGCTAAAAGTTATTATTTTATAAAATTAAAATTTAATTCAGAATTGTTGTAGAAAATTTAAAATTTTAAATAACAAATAAGAATAAGAAGTTTATAGCTGAAATTCAAACACCAAGAAAAACTTAAAAATGTGTAACTGTTATTATAACATAATGAGCAAAACATACGTTTATATGTTAAAGAAACTTATTTCTTAATGAATATGTTTATCTTCTTTAAGTCCAGTGATTTTTACAAAGTACAGTGCCTGATTTTTACTCGAACCCATGTGAAAGGAAAAACTTAAAGCAAAACAAGATAAGTATTCTTGGTGAAGAAAAGTTACAATTTATGACAATACTATAATATACTAAACATTCTATAACAACCATGCTATTGAACATGCAGGAAAAAATGGGTTGAAGCATTCAGTTTACAACATGCTTTTAAAGCAAGCATATTTAGTAATTCATAGTTAATACTATTTAGATGGCTGCTAGTATCAAGTTGTTAAACTTATGTTTTTCCAACCAGGTTTTTATGAAGAATAGTTTCTCTAGAATATTTAACAGCAGGACTAAAAATTTCTCAGACATATATATAATTTTGAAGGAGACTTATGTTCCTATTTTGGAAAAATTTTGGTTACGTGAATTTTTTTTTTTTTTTTTTTTTGATCTTCCAGGCTTTCATTAATAAAAAAGGGCTCAATCTTGCTACCAATAATTCGAAGCTAAACAAACAACAAAGATAATAAAATCTTTTGTGAATGCAGCATTTTAATAATTTATTTATAATATACATGTATTTTAGGATCACTTCAAAGAGAAATCTATTGGGGTTTCAATTAGGTATATTAATGCATAATACAAATTTTATATATATATATTATGTATAATCAAGTACAATATATATTAATGCACAAGTAACATATCAGTATATTTAACTTTAACTTCTTATATTAACTAAAAATAAACATTTCTAATTAACGTTAATAAACTGCTATTGCTAAAATGTAAACATAACTCATATTTTGAAGGTATTGTGTTCACAATACGTGAAGTAGATTTATTTAAAATAAGTTACATTATTTTAGCATGCAAGTACTAGATTAAGCTATGAAATACATATGTATTTTAGGATTTATGTGCAACTATACTCAACTCTATTATAATTGGAATTTGTTTTTAAGAGATGATCATAACTGAAGCTCTAAAGGAATCAAAATATTAGTGAAAAAAAATATACCAAGTGCAAAATTTATAGATCAGGTGGGTGAGCTTTTATACTTTTCCGAATTTAATAGATCGTAGATATGAAACTTGAGTTAAAGCAGTAGTTTGTATGCACAACTTAATATTAAAAGTTTTATTTTACAATACTTACGATCTAATAAAGGAAAAGATGGTTTACCCCATGTGTAACGTGTATACGAGCCAGTTTCCCTTAGAAAGTCCTCCACGAAGGCATCCCTCCCTTTAGGCAGATAGCCCTCGCGTGCTTTGCCATAATTAAATAATCCAATCCAATCCAATAAAGGAAAAGAAATATAAGCAATATGAAACAAGGCCGATTAACAAAATATATCTTTGTGCAAAGATTTAAAAGGAAGATTTAAGAATATCAAGAAGGGATTTTGGAAGTGATTCTATTAACCAGTTAAGATGTTGAAAATAAGAAAACATTCACAGATAGTTTTATTTAGAATCTTTAAAAAAAAAAAGGGGGGGTGGAAGTTTAGAATTAAAATACTTCCAAATGCGTAGATTTTTGGTTTCTAAAGTAATTTTATTGTTTAAATGTTTTATGTTAAAGATTTAGATTATCTTTTACAGAAAAATTACTGAAAATATAGTAAATTGTCGTAGAATGTTTCGTTATTAATAAGAACAGTTTTACATTAACTATGCTTCCAGGATTTATGATGAAATATTTTATTATACTTATAGTTATGAGATTCGATGTTCCTCAAATAAATAATCTGCGTCAACGAAAAGATCATTCATGACGCATGTATTTATCAAACATTAATTATTACTAATGAATAATTAATATGCAGATTGATTTATTTTTGCAATTTCGTTTTTGTAAACGTCTAATTGTTTTTCTTAAAAATTTAATCGGTAATTCAATTTAATGAGGATGTATATTTGTTTGTTCAAGCGAAATTTCCTAAGTATATGTTAGAAATATTTTTGAAATTGAAATTCAAGAAATTTTCATGTTACAAGTTTTCATATTTTATCTGAATGTAAACAATATGGAATAGCCACTATTTTTCCCAGTAACAAATATCGGCTTTAAACATTCTAGATTATGTTTCGAACTCACTTTAATCCATTCAAACCAACCAGCGGCTGAGCGGTAAAGTCGCTGAACACTGGTAGTTCGGTCCGAGGTTCGAATCCCGCGAACGGGCTGGCTGCATGGGTGTTTTCGTGGTTTTCCCCATGTGTATACGAGCCAGTTTCCCTTAGAAAGTCCTCCACGAAGGCATCCCTCCCCTTAGGCAGATAGCCCTCGTGTGCTTTGCCATAATTAAATATACACACACACACACATTAATCTATTTAATGTGAGTAGAATATTTCGAGCTATTATAGACAGCAATATCTATTAATTTTACATTTAAGATTATTCCTAGTTGAATTAATCAGTATTATAAATCCAACGCTTTCTATAAATAAATCCGAAGCTTTATATGCTCGATTTCCATCTACTGCTGGATTCATTGAGTAAAAGTATAAAGCGTTCTGTGTTACGCAGTTTAAGATTATTTTCTATATTTACGCTTCAAATTAAATTCATTTACCAGTGCCTAAGATAAAAAAAAAATTGCACTAAGAAATAAAGAATAATCTGTAATTGCTGAAATGCAATCTTTTCAGCTGATGTTTGGCAATGGTAGATTACAAAAAGTGGTGGAATGTAAAGGCTGTTCCTCAAACCGTTCAACAAGAATCGAGAAGAAATAATAAACATGTTTATTTAATAGAAAGTGTTTTTTTAATGTTCTAAGAGATGTTCAACTAAATGTTCATCAGCAGTAAATTTACCTTTATACCATACTTATAAGACGACGAATTTGTTATAATTATCACGAAAAAAATTATATAACATCAGAAAATTCGCAATTTAGAATGAAATTCAAAAGGATAAAATTTATTTTGGTTTATTCTTTGCCTATACTTTTCTCGAATTGTTTTAGACTGAAGTTATTTCTACTTTGAACTTTTACCAAACATCAACACTTTATACGATCAAAAGAAAACTATTTCTCTAAATGCCAAAATGCTTCTCACTCATTCAGTGCATTGATTGAGCTTCTCGCTTTGTGTGATCACGTTGCTGTAATGAAATCGGTTTTCTTGGAGGTCAGTTGGCGGCTATACAATTTTCCCGATTGAGGTGTAACTGATGTTGCAATATTTCGAGACGGCTATTGACAAGCTAGTCACGTGATCGCAACGAAATCGACTCGTTGAAGGAAAACGATCAACCACCAGACCAGCTTCATTTATCTTATTCTGGAAGTGCAAAGTTCGAAACAAGGAACATACCGATATGCTTGATCAGATTTGAGTTGTTCTTTTTTTTCTCTAAGGAACGAGCCAAAGACGAGGAAATTACAATATCCGTCAAAAACAATGTTTGCAAGAGGTAGTATATAACCCTAACAATTTTAAGAGACATTCGCCACTATTTTACTGCCATGTTACATACAAATGTCAATTTTATAAGCTCGAACTGCAAAAATGTTTTAAGCGTCTTAAGATTTTAAATGTCTCATTAATTTTATAAACAAATTAATATTAAAATTCAGTGACTTTTTTCCTTCAATTATAATTAAGAAAAAACGGTTCAACGAATCTCAAAGAAAGTGGCAAATTTTAAGAGGAATCTGTTTTAATTTAACTACAGCTGGAAAATAATAAGAAATAGAAAAAGATTAATAATTCAATATATTAAAGTTAAGTATAAAACATACACTTAAAAATGATAATAGTTCTTAAAATACTTTGATGACAGTTGAGCAATAAATACGTTTGGCTGCCTCGTTTTATAAGGATGCAAATTACGTGACTGTTGTTCTGATGAAAGAAGAATTACTGTTACAACTGTTTCATTATTCCTATATAATAACACTAAAGAATAACAATTAGACTAAAGGATAACAATTATATGAAAAGAATACGATACTACTTTGGTAGACGGTTGCACGGATTTTGGCGATTTTTTTCTGGCGAGCGATACGACTTATGGTAAACCCATTGCTGGACAAGTTATTTATGGTAACCGATACTTTGTTGTCATTTTATTTAAAAAATAATGCGTTTTATTATGCATAAATTCCGTGTTTTAAATATTATTTATGGCTTCTAAATATTGAAAAGCAATTTAATTTTGCATTTTTATTTGAAATAAAAGTTTTATTGTTTATGATATTTTATATAATTTTATGTTGTGGATGATGTAATCAATGACGTCACCTTACTTTAAAAGTAATTGTTTTTAATATCTATAAATTTAATCTAATGTTTTAAACATTATTTATGGCTGTTAAATATTAAAATACAATTTAATTTTGCATTTTTTTAAAAAATGATTTTATTATGAATGATTATTTAAATAATTTTAATTCTATGCGTGATGTAATCAGCTCCCTGATTGGTTACTGAATATTTGTGCATTACTGCGCCATTTTAAAATTTTATTATTCATCTTTTCGAATTCCTTAGATTTCAAAGCGAATGGATGTGTCCGTTTCGAAGATGAATGTTGTTATTGGTAATTACCAAGAATTATTAGTATCGGAACCAAAAAATTGCCCTTTGAGACCTTATTTTGGCCAATCTGGCTTTCCTAATCGAAGATTTATTTATAAATTGTTACAAGGGTCAGAGTAAATTTATTTTAAATTTTTAAGGAAACTTCGCTAATTACTTCTTCAATGAAGTGCGAGAGATGTGGATCACAGATGAAGATTGTTAAAAGAGCCGATTCTGAGGACGGTCGTATATGGTATTTTGGTCACGGTGGAAGAAATAACCGCTGTAAGGGTAAAAATGTATTAAACATTCCTCCTTTTTTACTGACAAATTTTTTTCATTGATATCTAAATTATGATTCCGATTTTTTGTGGTACTTATCAATATTTCACTGTTACGCACTTGTTTCGTATTGAAAATATCGTTCTTAAGATTTTAGTTCTTCTTTTCAAACCATTCATAACTTCCACAAAGTATTTTTTGCCTTCAGTAAATCCTGGAAAAGGCTTAATATTGATTATTTTTAGCTTGGCCTAATGCTTTCCACAGAATGGCTCAAAGTTAGGAAGGAACTTCTAGAAAATTCTTGTACTTTATTTGGAAATAATTCAAGTGTTAAATAGTGCACAACAAGCATTAAATATTTCGAACCTCGTCAAATTGGAACAGTGCTACATTAAAAGGCTTCAAACTTAAAATTTGAAATTAATTAAAAATAATAAATAGAAAATAAAGGAGAATTAACCAAAACAAGTTTATTATCAAGAAAAGATAGTTTTACATTTTCATTACGAATTATAAATTACTCCGATATTTTTAGAAGTGAAATAATTTTAACCTTATTTATATTTATTGAAATTTCAATTTGATTAGAAAAGAGAAATTAGTAAAGAGTCTACATATTAAGCTGTTAAATTAGTTTGAATTTTAATATATAGGACTACTAAAATGATTCTTGAAGTTTCAAAATACTCCCGATAGAAGCATTACTTACACAACAAAAATCGATGCACGAAATGAGCCAGAAACAGAAACTCACCAAGTTTATCTCACACAATATAAAACTGTTCCGCGTAGGCTTCACTTATCAAGCGACGCATATCCAATCGTAACAGTGTTTAATCATTACTGTTTGTATTATAGGGTGTCCTACAAAAGCCCTAAATTTAATATGCCCTCAAAATACTTTATTTTTAGAAAGTGGAAAATGTTTTTGCATATATAAAACAGCTATATGCTCTAATGTAAGAATGTAGAGTTTTATTTCACCTGGCAGAAATGACATTTTATCACTGTGAGTTCGACATTTTATCACTGTGAGTTTACAGCTTCATTACAGCTTAGTTGGCATGGAGCGTTACTCAAAGGGACAGAATGATTTGATTCTGAAAAGCTATGTGAAGTACGACAACTATTCTGAAAAGTACGACAACTATTGTACATAGATAATATGGATTATTCTGCACAGTCTGTCTGAAAGTACGACAACTATTGTACATAGACTATTAGGATTATTCTGCACATTCTGTTTGATCTTTGGACATGGAAGAGCTCTAATGAAACAACATTTTAAAGGTTGATAGGAATATTTGAAGACCTAAGTTCGACAGATATACTATATCACGCCGCTCTCGATCCAACCGGTCAGTTGAAACGTCATTATATTTGTGAATGTTGGTATTGCAAGTCCCAAAAGATCTGAACTTATAATCCTAGAAAGATTAAAAGCGAAAGCAAGTAAATAGAAAACTCATCATGTCATTAGCCACCGAAGTAGGCAGATACCTGAAAAAGTAATTAGGAATTTCATCCAAAGAGTGCGGTGCTGCACAGCAAGTTGTAGAGGATATATGCCAGGCATTAGTTTTAGCATTTACAAGCTGCAAATATATCAAAGTAGTTTTCATTTTCTAAAACTAAAATATTTTATTGGACATATGAAATCCTGAGCTTTTGTTGGGACACCCTTTATTTAACCCCATGTCAATGATCATTACAACGGTATTGATCCGTTTTTAAAGTTTACTCAAGGCTGTTGGTATTGACAGAACATACGGAAATGATGCCCTTAACGAACCTCCAAAGAAAGAAACAATATGGCGTTAGATTAGGAGCACAGAGATGTTAGATTAGGAGATGCGAAAGATATAAGCCGAAGTCAAGAACTACTTAAATGTTTGAGCGATGGAGTAATGCGTTAAGAAAAACTAATGAAGTTTCCAGCTGTTTTCAAATGTCAATTTTTATTGCATGTTTAATACGTTTTAAAAATACAGCTTCTTGATATCTCATGAATCTTTTATAATAGTCCCGAATAAGAACTAAATTTGAAAACTATGTAATTTGAATAGCTAATATAATGCAATAGCATTAATATTTTTTTGTTGCCTTAATTAACTAAAGAATGACATCGGAAAATAAAATTGCAACTGCTGAGAGTTCTAATTCTCAGTGTCCAAAGAGACTAAGTATATAAATTCAATCTGAAAAAAATTAGATGGTAATAAATTTTGATAAAAGAAATAGAGAAATAATCAGCTGATATTTGTAATTAATAAGCAGTTTTTATGAAATATGAATTAGTGAAAACAAACGAGCACTGTAACGCACTTGAATAATTGCAAAGTTAATTCCAAACGTAAGCCCGTTTCTTTCCTAAATATTCAGTAATTAGCTTTATTAGAATTTCATTGTTTGCGTATCTGACTAATCATGAATATTTGAGACTAATCTGCTCCTAAAACTAATAATGAATAACCTATTTCGTACGCATTCTAGACACCTGTTTGGTTATGATGTTCACATTAGGTACTATTTAATACTATGTTTCAATAATCACTTTTTCTAAAGCTAATCGGAAGAAAATATGATTTTAAACAAAAACTATGATTATTTCTCACGTTGTTCAACACGCCACATCCTAGTTTCTTTTGTATAAACAATAAAAACAAACTACCATTTACTTTATCTAACTAAAAGGAATTCTTTAGCATAACATATAGAGATGAAATTGTCCAAAATGTAGAACTAATTCTAAAAGAAAAAAATCTTCTTTATATTATGTAGTAATTACGTAATAGATTTAAAATAACGGAATACAGTTTTGTTTTTCTGTTAACTAAAATGTGCTGTTTCGACATGTTCATCAAGGCTAAAACAAATTAGTGGATAAAAAAATGTCGCACTTATCTAAAGCGTTTTCAAAATGAAACTGATAGTTTAGATACTTATTAACTCTCCTTCTTTACTCTTTAATTCCCTTGATATATTATTCTACAGTGTCCCATAACAAATAAGCGAATGAATACAGCAGCAAGTTATTGATGACTCCATGTCACAGCTCATTGTGTGGCTATTTGCATTAAGCTTCTTTCTTGAAAGGTTACAGGCCACTAATAACTCTTGGAGTCTGCAGCCATTTCACTAATCACGGCATTGCCTGGAAAGGTGGTGGTTTCTAAGCAAGCAGCTCTTTGACTCACTTAAGGCTATAAAAGCATAAGCTCTTTATCAAGCTGCTGCAGACCGTATAATGATAGCAACACGATTCGCAGAATTTTCTGGGGGTCATAAATAAGCAGAAAATCTGAACCTGCTAAATCATGATTATGGATGTGTGTTGTTACAGGAGACGACGTAGAGCAATAAAACAGCAGAGTCTCGATGCAAAACATTTGCCTTAAAATTGTGGCAGGTCTTTATTTTTCTCCCCTGATGTGTGTATTAATAATCTGAAACCTTTAACGGAACCTTTAGGCCATTAACGTATATAGAATCGTCCGAGAATAAATGGTGGAGTCTATGAGGCCTCTACGACATTTATGTTGCATTAAATGGATTGAAAGTGTGTTTATTGAATTCAGTTACCCAAAAATTTTATCTCCATGTGTTTTTATTGTGTCCACGAGGTACCAAAATTGCGAAAATTATTTCAAGTGACAGTGTTTTCTAATGAGTCACAAGGATTTAGTGCCATTATTTATTTATTTATTTATTTATTTATTTTTGCTGATTCTTTGTTTTAACCTTTCAGGTATGTTACTTGGACATACTATAGATCCTTTTGTTCTTTGAAATCGATTAGATGGAAATGAAAGGCGCTGCAGATCTGCAGATCTTCCATCAATAAGATGCGCTACAGCCCTATTTTGAATCATGTGCAAGACAAGTTTGACCGTCGCTTTTGAATATGGCGGATTGTCAAAAATGGATCTATACCATTCATTGCAAGAAGACACTTACTGCCCTATTAGACTTTTCTTCCTTGAGCCTTTTATAAAAGCGATTAATTAAGTAAAAATTAAATACTTATACTAATAATACATTTCGGAGAGAATTACACAAACAATTGCAAGTGTTGCACCAGATGTTCTAGCATATGGAGGGGAAATAAATTTCGCTCTGACGTCGGTCATGCTGTTACGGTTGCTCATGTTAAAATATACGAATTCCTCTTGGGTTCTTTGTGAATTAAATAAAACACATTTAATTCATTCAACCTAATGCACACTTTACGGAGAACTCATAAAATTACGCTATTCATTCTTTGAGACAATGTATATAACATGAGTATTGCATTACATAAAAAGGCATTGTTTTAAGATGCTAATTTGCTTTAATGCAGAAAAAAGCATTTATTGCATTACGCAATCTAGATTTTGGAACCCAAATATCGATTTTTCTTGGTGCAAAAGTTAGTAAAAGGACGCAGTTTTTATCATGTCATTTATTTGTTTGAAAGCCATTTTGTTTTCATTTCGTGTACTTCTGATAAGGCATAAATATATTGAGGTACTGAAGAAAGTACAATCAGCGTGAGCTGCATAAATTTGCAGGAGTAGTTTCAAAGGTTTGAACAGAATCTTCTCCTGAAGCTGCAGAAATCAAAATGACGAAGGAGAAACTTATACTCACGGCGTTGAAAATGAACCAGAAAATTCAAGAAGATTCCAATTAAGAAAAGAAACAACGTTACTGGCGCCTTCTATTAGCCTAAAGTGAGACAAACTATAGAACAATTTCCTCTAAATTTGAAGTTAAAGACTGATTAGAATTGTGGTCGCTAGCTAGAATTGAAAGATTTTTATGAATGTGGATTGCCTCTAGAAAATTTAATTCGCCAAAGGAGGATGTTTCTTGAATAATTTTGGCTGCGGGAAAATGGGAAGTTCATATTCGCAATGAAATCATTAAGTATGTAACTGCTAATTTTATTAAAATAACAAATTTTACTGGTAAAAAATATCTATCATTTCTAGTTAACGATCCCAAATCTAATCCGTCTTTACTTTTAAGGAAATTATTTCACGTGTAATTTTTATTAAGTTGCACTAGTAGCCTTGCTTTTTATTCGTTAACTGACCTTTACGATTTTGCGTAGTCGCATGACTCATCTCGGATTTATAATAAATTTAAAATTAGGCCAACCACAGTTTTAGATTGGGATACATTTTAAATAAAACTCTACCGATTTCGAGGGTAAATTTTACACCGGTCGAAATCCTTTGCTCATCTTTTCTTGAATCGCCCTATAATCAATAGCGGTTTTTTCACGCAAATTCTTGGCTAATTTTTAAGTAATAAAAATTCTATACCAGTGATCTAACTCCCGTTTGTGAATCGACTCGCAAAATATTTTCTTTGAAAATATTATAGGTTATTTTATAGAGAATTAACTGCCAATCACCTATATACCGCAAAGAAGTTTTGGGTGTCTTTCGAAGAAAAAATATATTCTCAATAGCAACAAATCCAATGAGCATATTTATATTTTTTAAATTTCTAGGTGACATGGCTTAGAAATAGCATCAAATAGATTGTTATTATCTGCAAATTATTTCTGTGAACTTTCATGTGAACTTCACGAACTTCATGAATCGTGAAAGCCAGTTAACGGATACTTTCATGTGAACATTGTGTAAATAAAACAGTATTACCCTAAAACCAATTTCCAGTTGTTATTGAAGATATTCGTTGGCAGTTTTATTTACATTACATTTCCATCAAACATTTTCCGCCATGCACATTTCATTTTATGAGAACTGAAACACTCGAATTTTTTTCAAAATACCATATGCCTGAAAATAATGTTAGTTTATAAGTTATTTCTTCGCTTCTCGGCAAATCAGCTTAAATGCGTGATCAGAAATGCAGTAATTTGAGATGAATACTAGATTTACAAGAGTTGTCCTTTAGAATCTTTTACTGAAAACAATTTGCCAAGAAAAATGAGGTAATACAGATATGCACTTCTTCTAATTGCTCTGAAGCTCTGGTATTGAAATGGAAAGTAAGCTATCCCAATCATTTCTTATACTCCTCGAAAAAAGTAAGAAAGAAAAATAAATAATAACTTCCATCGTTTTTGAAGAATACGGAGTTCGATATCTTCAAGGAATTGCATCGAGGAAGGAGGAAATTCACATTCAACCATGGGTAACATGAGTACAAAAAATTTCCCTTAGAAATTCTTTTAGGAAGGCATCCCTTCCCTTAGGAAAGATATCCAAATAACCTGACCCAATTTAACCAGTGCAGCTTCTAAAGTTGTCGCAACGCTCGAAAGCAGTGTGTTATATATGGCACTGTTAGAGTTGAATTGGCGAGTACCAGGTATTACTCAAGTGCTCTTTATCACGGAGTGAATTTGTGCCCTTACTTTTGGAAATTTCAAGGGATCAAATTTGCTTTAATGATGAACAAATCTGTTATTTTTCGGATTTTATGCTTAAATTTCTATTGTTAATTCTATAATAGATTGGTTTTATATTATAGATTTTACATTATTTTCCATCAGAAATTTTTCCAAAATACTGTGCAAAGAAATTTGGTTCCAGAATCAAAAAAAATCTGTGAGTTATCTAAATTTTTATGAATTTTTGGAATCCAGCAAAACCTTTCGATGTTATATAAAATCCCGTCTCGTTGTCTATAAATCTGACACTGACTCTGAGTTCGATGCTAAAAGCAGTTTCAGTTTTCCAAAAGTATCTGCTAAATCGTATTCTTAAAAGGCAACTAAATAAGAACAAATGTCGCTTTGTATTATTAGTTTATTTAACGTACAAAACATGTGAACTTTACCGGTTGCCTTGGGCACTGAATATATTGGAGCTAGGAATGACCAAAGAATATTCTCCTTAAAAATCCATTATTTACGGAAGAAAATGCACGTGTATACAATAGAATAAGCGTCGACCAATTAAATAGTAACTTCAATTTAAAATAAAGGAGTTCAATATTCTTTCAGAATAGGATTGTTTTATAAATGTAAACTTCAAATAAAACGTACATAATATGATGTTCGTTTCGTGTAATTTATTAGTTGCGCTGCTGGTTCATTTCCTATGGATATTCTCGTTCCTTAAAATTATTATAATAAACCTTCAGTAGCAAAATTTTGAGCATGAATATTATTGTGAATCCCAGGCCCCCACAATTTCCCAAATGTTTACTGCTAATTTCAGAAATTTTGTCTCTTATGTCCTGATAAAATAATTCTTCTAGCATTAAGAAATGTTTAAGTGAGGATTTGAATTTTCTTGGTCTCATTTAAATAAATATAAAGCCATCTCTAATGCATCTCGTTATGTTAAACAATTTACATTTTAAATTCTGCGTCCCTTTCCATTGAGTTGTTGAGGCAGAAATGAAACTGCTTCTTTAACTCATCTAATAATATCCCATTGGTGGAAAAGTGATTTTTGGTATTCCATTTTTTACGAAGGAAGTATATGACATTGCTTTATGATATATTACTTTTATTGAAGTAATGTGAGTACAGGTTTCTTATAGCGGAAATTGAAATTTTTCACATTTTTTGTCTTTCAAAATTATTCATAGTCTCATACTGTTTTACTCATATTGCCTCATAGTTCTAACTGTTTCTATATTAACCATTTAAGACTTCATTTTATGCAAAGATTTTTGACTGATATATATTTAGATTCTTCGCATCTTACTTTTGATTTTCAAATTTATAAGTGCTGAGAAAAATACCATGTGGCAATTTAGATATTTTTTTGGAAACTATGAAAGACTGAGGCTTCAAGTAGGGATTTCAAACTTACCTATTGTTACATAAAAAAGTTTTTTCAGTTCAGTTTTAATTTTCAAAATGTTTTAGTAACTCTTAAATAGTCCTACATTTTACAAGGCAGAAGTCAACATCGAGTGACAGGAATCTGGAAATATGTCTAGATTGCTTTGATTTGCAAAGGCTTAAAAATGTTTAAATTCGCAATGAAAACTATTTTGTAGGAGAAAAGTCATTTAAGGATGCAAAGCATTTGTGCATTTAGGCGTTATTTGCATTTTGAGATAAGTGTACTTCTGAAATCTTAAATCTCTAGATAATTATAATTTTATCCGCATTCAGTTATTTTAAAACTTTAGAATTTATTGAATTCATTATAAATTTAATAGGTCTACTATCAACTTCGCAATCGCTATAAATATTTGAATTTAGGAATATTTATAGCGATTGCGAAATTGATAGTAATCAATACTTTTCAGGAAATTTACAAGACAATGTATCTCAAAATCTTTTAATATACTATTATTCTAGTAATGCTAAAAGGTAAACTGTAGTTAAAGATTTTCATTGAAGAAATATAAACATTTGAGATACATCTAAAAACGATACTTCTAATTTCTGTGGAATAGTACAGATTCTAATTACTGTTCATTCTTTTAGAAACTGTAAGCGGAATGTCAACGAAGTTGTTTCTTTGTCATCGCTTACTTAAGAATTCGGCAAATTAAATTAAATAGAAATAACAGTCTGACTGTACTATCAGATTTCAGATTAATATCTGAAAACATTTTGAGTTATATAACTGCGATAGGTGTAATTGTTTGACTTAGTCGCCTAGGAAGTCAAAGTATGAAATATGTAATCTTATGTTTCAAACGAGCTGCTTTTAACGTGGTATAGCCAAACGGTAATAAAAATGATTATGATATTATTTTATTCTAAATTAAGCTACGCAAAGACTTACTCATTTATTTCAACATAAAAACTAAATTATTCAAGATATAGTTATGCACAGAAACTTGTCATAATTAATTTCCTCATGTGGCAATATTTTCTTTTACTAGAAACTAAATACATGAACTAAAAGCAATAAACAAATCAAAGAGATTTCTTTCGAAATATATAAACAAAAATCGTTTAATTAATTATTTTAGATGGTTAATTTTGCAGATCACATGATTTCAAAAATTTTATTTAAATTGCGAATTTTCATTTTAATTCGAAAAACCAATGCAGGTATCTCAGAATTTAGTGAAACACACCTTGAAGACTACTGGTCTAATGCACAGTTCGAACGTTACGTTTATAGGGTTTCCCTTAGTTTTCATAACAAATTATTTTAAAATGGATACCTTTCCTGAACCTCTCATTTTCCTCTCGCCAGGATGCAAATTTAAAGCGACGTGAGCATTTAAACTGGTGAATCTTATAGTTTATTTATTTAGAGCGTGGCTTCGCTAGCCAGCGCACGTTACGAGTCTGTCCTTGCTGTTACGCGGAGATGCTGATGCGTCTTTTTGGCCATTTAAGTAGTATCACGCCGTGTAGATTTTTAAGTCAGCCTAGTTAGCCTTAACTTAAATTGTTAGTCCAGCACTACTCTTTATATTTGAAATTATTGTGTAACGATACTTAAGTTCCACCACAAGTTGAAAGTGTTATTATAAGTACGAAGTACGTGCCTTTTCTGTTCAATGTATGACGAATAATAAGGGGTTATTTTTACTCTTTTTCTGTGCTGGTATTCTTTACGTCTTTGCGAGAAGTTGCCAGGTTCCTTAAAGAGATCTAGCAGATTTTATGTTACCAAAGAGAATACAACCCTGCAAGTTTAAAGGCAATGTTTTCTAATACTTGCACTAACGTAAAATTAAATACTTCACTATTCAGCCTTTATTAATATTGCGATCAGTGTAGTTTATCAAAGCAATCCAAACTAAATATTTTGATAAATTCTTGCTTTTTCTATCCGCAAAGAACATACATACATTTATGCAGATTCTTCTTCATTGAATTTCTTAAAATATAATACAGGGCGATATTATTTGGTGGCAACAGTTTGAAAAAGGAAACCGACATTCAGAGTGATTCAACGCAAAATCTCAAAACGAAACCAATAGTCCCTCAGGGACAAAGCCCCCTTAGACTGAAGAAAACTGGCTCACAGAGATAAGCTTAATGATGCTTCTTTCTGTTGCATTGAAGAACTGTATGTTAAGTAATAGCTTAGCGAGTATATAATGTATTTTGTCAACGCGAGCCTTCGTAGTGTAATTGGAAGTACATCTGGCTAGCAGTCTGCAGGTCAGAAGTTCGAAACCTGGACAGGGCAGTGCTCAATTTTCCTGTTTCCTGCTCTGATAAATTTAATGACTCTACAAGTTAATGTTTATCACTGCACTGTTGCAAGAAGACCTATTAAGAAGATTTACACTGTTTTTTACACTGTTATTTAACTAAGTTTAATTACTGAATTGCATTAATAGTGTATCATGATACGTTACATTAATGATGCTTAATTGTAATATAAAATATTATAATATTAAAGTATTATTATTGAGTTAGAATAATGATGTAAAACAATAAAAATTACGGAATTATACTGTTCTCTAATTATCATGAAGAACTAAATCATGAGTCCACGTAAGTCCACAATTGAATAGCTGGAGAAGTAGGTTCTATATTTACACAGATGTATTGCAAAAAAGTTTATTTCAATAATCCTCTTGACTATGTTCTGTCTTTCTTGGACAAAATATGTTAATTTATTTAAGGTAGGGGTTCGCAAGCACGGGTGCTACTACCACCGCTTGGGGGTGTGAGATATTTCCATTTTTTGTTTAAAATAAACTAAATAATTATTTAAAAATTACACGGTATTTTTCTGTCACTCGAAGAAATAGTTGATAACAGTAAGTCTCTCATTACAAGTTATGTGAAGAAATTATGAATCATTTGAAAATACCATCATCCATTTAATGGATACTTTAAATCCATCATCCATTTAAAGGAGGAAAACTGTAAACATGGGACATTGCAAGATACCAACTTCCAACTTGGATAATATGTCAGATGATAAAGAACTAATAGTAGATCTTCTAGAAGTGTGCACAAATCGTGTTCTTGAAATGCAATTTGAAAGCTATATTTTGGAACAATGCATGGATATATTCCAAAAAATCAGTGAAAAAGGGCTAACTGTGCGCATCATATATTTATGCGAGTCTCTACTTAGAGTCCTTTTATTCAAAACAAAAGGGTCCATCAGCGCCCGATTCGGGTTTCGGTTCGGGTTTCGTATTCCGGCGAAAGAGCTGGGTGCATGGATGTTCTCGTGGTTTTAACCATGTGTAACGTGTATACCGGCCAGTTTCCCTTAAAATATCCTCTACGAAGGTATCCCTTCCCTTAGGCAGATAGCCCTCCAGTTCTTAGCCAAAATTAAATAAACCAAAGCAAACAATAAAAAAGAATAGAAATCGAAATAGGTAGGCGAAATGTAATTAGAAATAAAGTACGGCTATTTGAAAAACTCTTATTCAATAAACAAAATATCGTTAATTATTTTTGAAAGATTAATACAAATGCTAATTTTTGAAATATTTTCTTGTTTCCAGGTTTCGCTTTTGTTTGTCAATAAAATTTTATTACACAACTTTTTTTCCATTTCTTTAGAAATCGCTTTAGGGAATATGGCAGCATATTAAAAATTTTTTATACGTGCGAGACATGAAAATAGTTAGGAACACATGACTTAAGGAATCTGCTAATTCAATTTTTTTTCAATCATCATGTAACATCAAAATTACAGTTTCACACTTTTCTGTTACGTATCTATTTTCGTAGACTCCTTATACTTTCTGACTAGTTCGGAAACCTGCTAAGAATTATACTCTACGGCGTGTTGATGGAGTACCCACAATTGAATAAGCGAAGAGTTACGGAGGAGAATCTTTCTCAAAAGCAACATTTCTCCAGATGACTGAAGAAAATCCTCGAGTGATCAAAGGTGAAGTGTGGGGGGCTGGGTGCAAAATAGGAAAAGTGTTTTCTCTTGAAAGGGCCGTACGTCATGTCCAATTACAGTCGAGAATAACAGAGAATCCTCGAAATCTGAGACCTTAGAAGAAGAAGCTCTTCCCCAGTGAGGAAATTTTCTTGGGAGATAGGTGTAAGGGTAAGCCTATTCTTATGCTTTTTCTGCGTCGTGCTTTATTTTTACTCCTCTGCATCGAAGAAGAGAATATTTTTCTTAAAAAAAAATCAATCTTGTATTTTACGGAAATGCGCACACTTTATCCTTCTTCTTTTATTGTTATTACTATGTTGTTGAAGTATGTATGCATGCATACAAATGTTTGCTTGTATATTGAATGAAATCTCCGGTTTGAAATTTAAAATTTTTTGAGCACGTTATCATAACAAGATAGATATTTCGTATAATTAAACAAGATAGATTCATTTCCCAAAGAAACAATTTCACTAAAGCGTATGATTTTTAATTTCTTTGATTAGATACCATATATATAAGTATGATTATTGAACTATGCAATAGCATTTTCTAGATATGTTTACAATAATCAAAAAGCTTTTGATGCAGGAAAAATTTAGCTTATTATTTTTCTACCTCCTAAGTTACATACGCTATTACGGTACATTTTATCTAGAAATTTATAATTCTCAGAAGAGATACTGATTTCTTTCGAGGGAGGATGCATTTTAAAATTTATTTTCTTAATTAAAGCTATATATTGCTCGATTAAGCGATTTAAAGACTGTAATACAGTTTTTAATAAGTGATATTTTTATTTACTAATAATATCTGAAATAAATTTAATTATGAGATTTATAATATGCCTGATAGATCCCTTTTAGAAACATTTGCATTATTATTGTAATTAATAAAACGATGTTTCTAATGTTTACGTATTCTTGTAAAGAATGTTGGTTTACACGTCTCCCAATATCTAGCTTTACCACATTTTTCGTATGTTTATGAAACCTCGGTTAGTGAATCTTTTGATTGAAAAGTTAGATTAAACTATGCACTCCAATCTCATATAATACTTATTCTCTTTACTATCAGTTATATCTACTTGTTAGGTAAGCAAGATTAACAGTCTGGAATGAGACGGTTTTTTTTTTCGGGAGGAGAGATATGAAAAAAGTGTATACATTGCAGGTGACAAAAGTGGGATATCCAAAAAAACATAGAAAATTTAAAGGCTTATAAATGTTTTGCAATCATTGTTGCAAACGTCGAACGAAAATACTTACCATTTGCATTGACTGCTTTGAACAAAATTAAGTTTAAATTTAACAGCCAGGAAAGAGAAATTCTCAACTCACTGAAATATGATGTTATTTAGAAATTTAAATATTTTTAACTAAAGTAAGTAAAATATTTACTTAAATTTTATTGTTTTTACTTTTTCGTAATTACCTTTTCCAAATGAATTTTTGTAGTTTTCTGTAGTAAATACGGAGATTTATAAAAAACAAAATAAAGTTTCATTGCTTGTTGGGAAAAACAAGATAGTGTTTTGATAGTGAAAACTGTTTAATATAAAAAAAAGGTGTAGCATTGGCTACTGTGTAAAAAGGAAAGTATAGGTATCATTTTTGTTTAAGATTTTTCTTTGCATATTATGTAGCTTGACAATAGACAAGGGGGCAGATATGGGAATTTTATAACAAATATAGTATATGAGAATTTCTTTTATTAAGTAAGAATATTGCACTTAAAATAATTTCTCACAGAAGCCCAGGTACAATCGTTTATGTTGATGAAGAAAGGGAAATAAATATGCTTTTATTCATAACATCGGGGTAATTTCTGCATAAATTTAATTTATACAAATTTTTTTTTATTATTCGGTTGTTTATGAAATGGAAATTACATCTAGACGAGCATGAAATAAAGGAATACTATAATACTGCTATATAACTTTCGCTTTATTTTGATGCAATTTATCAAATTTGATCAATAAAAGTTTCTTTTTAAGACCGTCTTAAAATGTAAGCTTTCCTTTTTCTTTGTTATTTTCCGGCTGAGGCTACGAAATGATGAAACACATTTAGTATATTTCACATGCGTATGCTGCAACAAACAATACGTACATCCAGAAAACAAATACGACAGAGTTTGCGCAGTAGTCCTCAACACGTGCGTTTCCTTTTATGAGCTTCAGCAGTGGATTTTCCCCAAGAATTACCATTGTAATCCATGTAAAATTATTTATAGGTCATAACTGAACATTGTTTTAGTACATTTTGAAATACTTATAAAATGGGTGCAAAACTAGCATTTTCAATGAAACTGCGAGACATGGAAATGAAAAAATCTTGTCTTAAATAAAAGAATTCTAACTCAGCCTGCTATTACACTATTTAACGTTTTTGAGAATCTTTCTGTTATTTGTACTTTTGTGTTAAGATTTGTGCCATCTACGTTTCTTAAATAAACATACTTAGTTTTTTTTTTTTTTAATCGTTCTAGTATTTTTTTTCTTACGGTGTACATCCGATTTCCGGCCAAGGCTGTCTCAGTCAGCTTCCGCCATCTTGCCACATCTACCGCTACAATCTTCTACCTATTGACACCAACGTTCTTTAACAGCTTTTTCACATTGCTTGGCCACCTCATTCGTGACGGGGATAAAGCTCATTCGTGGTCATCCTCTCCCATTTCTTACCGTCTGGCTTTTGGAATTTTAGTTTCTTCACTGGGTTTTCATCTTCATACCTACATATATGGCTTAGCCATCTTAGTTGAGAGGCCTTAAGAACTTATTATATTTAGTTCAGTGAACTTTTGTTACAGTTCAGAATTATATTTTATTCTTAGTTTTTTTTCCTTCATTGACGGTCAAACCAACACTTTTTGCTGCAGACTCAAGTGCACAAAATGCCTCAATTGTTGCCGCCTTTGTTTTTCCCACGATGTCAGTGTCATCAGCAAAGGCAAATAACTACACAGGTGCTTGTATGGCGAATTTCGTATTGCTTTTTCAATAATTGATCATCTTTTTTACTTCCTTGTACGAAGTAAAAAGGAAATATTGTAATCGCGAAAAGTTTCAGGCAGCATATTTCAACGAAAATATCCATTTTGACCGCTATCGAATGCAATTTAACCATGTTTTTGCGTGATATCTGTACGTAAGGACAGAATAAAATACTGTTTTCCTTCAAAAAATTTATAAAACTGCTTTAAAATTAATTCTGAAGAGAATTTTTCGTGGCGTCTATACGAAAGTATATACGTACGTGCGTACGTACATACTTTCGTACAGACGCCTCAGAACGTTGAATTTTTGTATATAGGACTGCTATAACATGTAGATGTGCACCTCGTATTTTGGTTGCAATCGGCCGCACCAAACGTATATAAATATATTTATATATATATCCCCTCTATTACCCGGCTCAGTGATCTCAGTTTCTTTACTCTTATATGTTTGTAAATTGTACATTTTTTGCTTTAAAAATGATTGAATTATGTTGTTTTTATCTTCCGGTTAAGGATTTTATGCCTTTAGTAAATCTGTGTGCAATATTTTTAGAATTATCAGCAATTTTAAAGTTGTTTAATTGCCGCTAAGCCTGTTTTTAATGGCGGCCATTGATTTTTACATTTGAAACAGGAGACTAGTGGATTTGTTGCCTATCTAGAGAAACTTAGCTTCGGAAGAACAAAGATAACGCATTCATTTATTATTGCCAATTAAATCATGCTTAATCCTTTCTGGGATTTTTTCGAGTAAATAAGTGTTTAAGATTTACTTCGTAATTTTTAATATAGATATTTTGAGTTTTTATGTATTTTTGCCTTCTCGCGAAGTGATAACTGAATTAATTGAATGAGAAATACTCAATCGTCTGTGAAAAACTGTTTCTTTTTGTTTTGTTTGCTTAATTTCTTTTATACATCATTCTAGCTTTATTATAGTATTTGAATAGAACATGTGGCAACGATTAGATAATTATATTCTTTAAATGATATAAATTTTGTGCATTATGAGTTATAATATGAACGAAATATAATACTGTTAAGTGAATCTAGCGCCAGAGTGTCGCTATGGTAAACAAATACTAGAGGGAATTTTAAAGAATGCATTTATTCTATTGTGGTTTATGCGCTGTCGGCGAAGTAGATGTAATTCAATCCAATAAGTTTAAATTAAATGCAAGAGAAAAAGCGTATAATTTAATATTCCGTACAAGGAAGTCATGTGGTGTACACATCAGATTTTTTTAAAAAATATTTATAAAATCGGTGCAAAATTAGCATTTTCAATGAAACGGTGAGACATGGAAACGAATTAATCTTATGTTTTTATAAAATTCTAACTCACTACTAGTATTATAGCATTTACCTTTCTAAGAATTTCCTGTTATTTGTACTTTTCCCGAGGGCTGACTCAGGAGAATAACTGGGAAGTACTGGCTAGTATCTGTACTTAGGCAGTCTCGACCACGGGGAGTATATAATCAGTCTTCACAGGACTAGAACCTCCGTTCATTTGGGGGATGGTTCAGGCTTGGCAAGGACCGTACTGGTACTGTATTGACTGCTCCTTGCCTGTGGGGTCGCAATATAGTTAGATATTGTGGCCTTCCTTGGAGGTTTGGTTCCATTCAGTCCCTTCGACGGGACCAACAAAGTACGGAACACCCTTTGAATTTTTTGATGCTCCCGGAGTGGTGGCCGGTGCAAAGATATCTTCGTATCTTTTTTGTCTAAGCGTTAAATACGTTCTCATGCTATGTATACAGCCGAAAGGGGACCGCAGGGGCTGCCCCCGCTTGTAGGGTCCTCGGAGTTCGGGCGTAATTCCCGGAAGGTAAGTACCATGGCGGGGCTCGTCTCTGGAGTTCTATTATTTGTGCTTTCATGTCAAAATTTTTCTGTTTAAATTTTTAAATAAAGATAGTTTACCTTTTAAAGATAGTTTATCTTTTTTGTATTACTTAATAAATTTCATACCAATAATACATAGCAGATTCATTTTTACAAATAAAGAGTATTCTAAGCTCTTGATTTATGTAATCATACGTAGCTTTTCCCTCACACACGCATCCGTTGTCTAAAAATAATACTGTGTTGGTAAGTTTTACGACAGAGTCAAACATAAGACTTCACTACATTTTTAATGTGGTTTTCTTTAAACAGTTTTCTAATAAGATTGCCTATAAGATGTCTTAACATATATTAGTTTGATATCACGACAATGTTTTTAAAGATAAATTACTGTACCTTGAGTTTAAAGAAAGCAAATATTTTCTTTTAATTTAAAACTATTGGAATAAAAGATAAATTATTTTAATATAATTTTTAAATTTCATGATGCCACTATAAGACTACTTTAACTTGCAGATGTAGTACATTTGGATGGAATAATATCTCTTTATATTAAGATCAACAGAGTATGAAGATCCTTACTTGAAGTATATCTGATGATTTTTAGATTTGCATTAAAAATTATGCTTTAAAAGTATTTAATTTGGTACCCGCAAAAAATATCGCTATTGAGATTAATATATTAAATACTGATCTAAAACACCTTCCAAGCCATTTCCGGATCATTTAAATATGTGCGTCCTTTTTTGCCACCTCTAATGCGCATTAACTAGTGTCTTTAAATTTTTTTATTTGCGAAAAGCTCATGTATTCAGCTTTCTTTTACTTTTTTTAAATACATAAGCGCAATCTTGTGTTTTTTGCGATAAAATGTGTTTTCATATACATTTCAAACATTATTTTTTTAAGCAATTCAGATTCATTTTAGAATTAAAATGTTTTCATTCGTTTAGTAGTTATTGCAAGTACTGTTTGTAAACTACTTAACTTGTTTACAAACAGTACTTGCAATACATTATCTTGCAGATTGAAATTATCAAAAGAGCTGAATTTTGAATAAAGTAAGATCATCATAATATTGAAAAAAATGTTCTTCTTTTATGATTTGTATAAATAGAACTAAATGATAAAATTATTCCATTTTTATGAAACTGTTTTAAATGACTCGCATTTAAAGATTGAATTATACTTCTTTAATTCTTCTTATCTTCATTAAATCTTTTTCTTATTTTATTCATTAAATCTTCTTCATTAAATCTTTTTCATTAAATCTTTATCTTCATTAAATCTTTCATTAAATCTTCGTTTCATTAAATAATGCATACTGCTCTCCTCATTACACTCTGCTTATTTTTTAATGTTTAATATTTTTTACCACTTCTGTTCCCAACAGATGACGTTTTACTAGTTTCCTTTATGTTATTTCTTTTAATGATTAAATTGTACTGAGTAACTGAGGGTTTTTATTTTTCCAAATTAGCTCAACCTATTTATTAAATTCAGACTAATTCCAGTTACTATTACTGTTTCTTATAAGTTCTTATTTAATTTCTGACTTTTATTTATAAACATTGTTTTTTCATTTGTGTTTTAATTTTACATTTAAATTACTTTTTAATATTATATGTAGACATGAGGTTCGAGTATTTCTACATACTCCAAATTTCCAGATTTGTATACTAAACGACCTTACTTATAATATAATCTCAAATTTCTGCAGGTATGCTACAAAAAAGAATGCGGATCTGCAAATCCGACCACTTTACTTATCTAAATTTTATATGTTAAGGCTATAGATAATGGATGTGTTCAAAGTATGGTTAAATCTGCTGAATGCCATATGTTGGAGTAAAACTAAGTAAACAAGTTTTCTTTTACAGCAAAAATTATGATTATCTTGATAATTTAAAAATATTAGCGTGCGCAGATGTTTGCCATTTTAAGGGAAAAGTTATCCTAATATTTAGATATTTGGAATAAATATATGTTGAAATTTCAGTATTGATTTTCTTCAGCATTTGTACTTTCTGTTTTTAACAAGTACTTTTTTGTTACTTAGTTATAAAATTGTTTGACTCAAATATTAGAATCACTATTCGAATCTAGTAAACATTAGAAGAATTATTCAAATTTCTTTTTGCAATTTAAAAGCTGTTCCTGTCTCAAAATTTGAATAAAAATAGGCGCAGTTTTAAATTATGACAAATTAAAAATATATTAGAATGACTTTAGATTTGTTAGTAATTACAGCATCCTGAACGAATATCATAATTACTCGCTTATTTTTCTTTTCCTTTCGGGTAATTTTACCCTCAGCTTTCTAGAAGAAAACTCACTGAAAATTGTTTATGTATTCACGTAAATTTCAAATTCTTCAAGGCGTTCAGAAAGCAGGCATCACCTTAAATTGTAAAATTAATTCAGCCACATAGTAGTTTCTTTTCATCTTATAGGTATAATTGATTTACTCGGGGATTTTGGGTGCACTGTCTCTGACTGGTGAAGCAATAATAGAGAACAGGTTCAAGAGAAGGTAGAGAACTAATGCTCTTCACGTTCTGAAGACCATTGCACATGGAAAGAAAGACTGAAGAGTACGAAGACGATAATGACAAACTGCAAGCCATAGCAGGCAGCAGTTCCAGCAGCATTAAGTGATTTGGGGTCTAGGGAAACTACAAATTACTTAATGATAAATCTACGGGACTAGGGAGTGATTTGGGGGCAGCAAGAACAGGTGAGATTCATAATATAGGAAGCAGACATATTTATATCTTATTAAATAACGTTAATATTACTATGTAATATTACTGAAATGTAACTTCCCTTTCAATGAATAATGTCGTGACAGATACTCGTGGTTTATTTGTGAATACTTTTCATTCGTTAGGTTTTTACTCTAACTGCATCCTTCGTAATTTAAATTATTTGCCTATTGACTTTCGGAGAATAAAATTACTAAAAACTGGGAGGAAAACAAGAAAGTAAATACTGTAGTTAACTAATATGTAGTTATATTTTTCACGCCTGAACTCAAAAGAGATTAAAATACTATCTTTTTAAATATTTAGCCGAAACAAAATTTGATATAAATGCAATGTACTTAAATGTTTTAGTTACATTATGAATTCTTATCAGTTAGTTTAATTTTAACATAAATAAAACTAAATCGCTCAAAATATGCATTCATCTGAAGTGAATTTGAAAACCATGTTTTAGCTTAAATTTTACTATCTAGAAAATAGCGAATAATAATATTCTGGAGTCTCAGATATCACAGAAACACTCAAGAGTAAAGAAGGGTATCTGAGCTTAATTTCTTTTTTATTTGTCATGATAAACATTCCTCGGAATGTGCCTAGCAAATGACAAATATTCCTTACAATATCAATTTTATTTTTTAATCCAATCTCATATGAATAAAAATGAAAATTTGTCTGCGTATTCTTTCTCTTCTGAAGGATTTCCCTTTAAGCAGAAGTATTGAGAAATTTATTATTTTTTTATCGCTGTATTACATCTTTTGATAGCTCCTTTTGTTCAAGTTTCCTATGTTTTTGATATGGTGAAATAGGTTTTTTTCATTCCTTGTCATAGAACCTTCAGCCAGTTTTCCTCTTCAAGTTTTGTATTTTCACTTGAAAGGGGAATGATGGAATTTTTTAAACGTATGTTATTAAAAAATTCATTTCTAGTGGATCTCAGGATCAGCGGTGCGTTATGCGTATATGTGTGTTTGTACTGCTTTTTTGAGATTTATGGCATGAAGAATTTAATTTAGATGATAAAAAAAATTAGAACTACAGCAAAAATGTTGCAAACTCAAAAAGCAAAATGCTGAAATATTATTTTAGGATGTTTCTAAAAATTATATATTCAGCTACAACTAAAGAATTAAAAATTTCATGTGGAGATAGAAGACTTGAGTAATATAATTTCCCATGTTAGCCAATAAGAACTTGTAAAACATGCGCAAAAGTTTTTAGTTCTGAAGCATATATTGAATAACATACGAGAAAACAAAATCTGAAAGGTCTGCGATTTTATAGTGAAAGTATTTAATGCAGATACTAAATAATCAGACTTTTTACAGTGGAAGGTACAGCATTTTATAAATTGAGATAGCTTTTCTTTAACAACAGATGTCATATCTGCTGTTTCCGGATTCTATCCTGAAAACCACATTGCCTTATAGCTTAGTCTAATATGTAAATAAAAATATTTATGTAAAACCTTTCTAACTCTTTAGTGTTTTATGTTAATAAAATAATTTTTGTGATTTGAAACATATTTCTATAATTTCTTCTTTTTATAGCCCTTACCAGAATGCAAATTAACTATAGAGTATTTAAGCCAGAGTTTCAATAGAGCCAGAGCTCCTAGCAGTTTCACTCGGAATTCACGTCCTGTAGCAAATTCCGCCAAAGTTTATTTAAGCTTTAGCCATTTTGCTATCCGATATTAAAAACGCTTTGTTAATTATTTAAACCAGCTCAACTATGTTATTTTGTGTGTAACCCCAGATTACATTACTTAAGTTTTAATTTAAGTAACTTTTACTTTAAATACTTGGTGCGAAATTTTGTTCTGTGGAATAAACAGTTCCTTCTGGCAAATTTCAAAAATTTATAAATGGGTTATTTTCACCTTCTTAAGATTTTATTATCTTCCTTCAAGATTAGGGTGATAATTCACTTGTTATCTAGAAGCGTCTGAAAGACACTAAATATTTTACAGATTCAAGTAGAACTCTATAAAATACCCATTTACTCAAAGACTATTTTATCTCAAAGACTATTTTCTTTTTTTTTTATCTCAAAGTATGGAGTTGACATTTTAATTAAATTTCTTCTAGAAGCCTAATAATTGGTTTGTTGTAATTTAATATAAAATTTAATCTGGCTTATAAACAAGTTTGAAAATGCAGGATATTTGATACTATATGTCAGTTAAAGTTGAAATAATCTTAAGATAGTAAAAATTATTTTAAGTTTTACTAGCAAATAAATTTAATACATGCAGTGTTCTGTTTTCTTTTTGATTCATATCTCATATATTGGCTCAGATTAGAAGGTTAAGCAAATTAAAAGCCTGCGAAAGATAATTTAAAAACTAGCGTAGGTTAGTTGTAACTCATATTTGCAGAGTGAAAAACTGCCAGGCTGACGTAAAAACTAGCACCTTTCTATTTGGAAACACCTAACACTATAGTCTGTTTTTTTTTTTTTTTAATATAGGCACTTCAAGTCTGTTGGCAGCCGCTCAATTCATGGTATGCCACCGTCATGAGCGCATAGTACTTCATGGCGTCTCCATATGTGGCGTCAATGTCACCATTAACATGCAACAGCCGTTGAATTCAGTGCAAAGACCATTTGTTTTGGACATCTGCAGAGAATGCCGTACGTCTCCAACAAGTGCATCAAATTTAAAGGCAGGTGTACCGATCCTGCACTTAGTAGTACAGAGCGAGAGTGCTGTGATGAGAGGGTTCAAGCTGAAGCAAGACGTTACTATTTGGGATAAGACGGACTACGAGAATCACATTGGGCACTCTCCTTGCCACCCTGCTGACTTCAATATGGATGCAAGCTGTAATCCTCCACTTACATTACAATCTACAGCCTTATATACTAATAGGTCCAAAGGAGAGATAGGGTCCGGCAGTGGTGTGCAATGGACGGTGGCTTCATTGTCCAATCCTGGGCTAAAAAGCTTCATCCCAATAAACTCTGAACTTTACTGTTAGCAACGAAAGATACACAAATTTAATGTCAAGTAATATACACAAATTTAATGTCAAGTTCTCAGGTCATCCAGGGCGGTCTCAGTAGACATTATACAGTCAGAGACATACTAAAACTATTAATTTCGATTTGTAAGTCTAAGGCCCATTCTTCAATGGGTTCCAGCCCATACATGGATTAAAGGTAATGAAGCAGCAGATGTGATTGCGAAAAACTCAGCTAACGAGCCCCATGTGAGTAGAAAGCGCCCCTTCCGAATTCATATATGAAAGCTATTCTAAAATGTGAATTAATGAAACAATGGCAAAGGTACTGGGAGTCGAGCATCACAGGCAGAATATTGTATAATTTTTATCTAAAAGTAAACCAGAATTTAAATAACGGCTCTTCGCATCTCATACACTATCTGACAGGGCATGGCCGATATGTGTCCTATCTCCACAAATTTTGCCTAAGCGACAGCGACGAATGTATTTGTGGCAGTACTGGTGACCTAGATCACTATCTGTATGATTCCCCGCACGCAGCGAATTCGCATTTAAAAAGACCTGTTATAATCAATATGCCGGCATAGATAAAGAATACAAATAAGAATAACTATTCGCTAAGCCGCATTAGAGATTGTACAAACATTACTAAGAGTATTGCTGACAGCTTAGAGTAACTTCTCTATCAATACCTCCGACACCGTGCCGTCAGTAGTCCGTTCTGTACATATATTACCCTAGTGTTCTTTCTAAGACGCTTAAAGGGTTGTTTAAGTTGCGTTTAAGACACTAATGTCTTGTTTTTTTTTCTTTATTTTTAATAATGTTTACTATTATGATTAATCCAGCATTCATTTAATAGCGTTTCATGATTTGTAATGCATTTGGTAACATTTCATCTTCACATCTGTACCTGTCTCTAAGGTTTTGGTACTATAGCCTCTACAGCATAAAAATGTTTATGTATTTAATATGTATTTATATGTATTTAATTTAATTGCATAATTCTCAGTGTATATTTTGTATATATTTTATCTCAGTGTATGTATTGTATCTCAGTGTATACATTGTACTTGCAAGCAACAGCAACCTTGCGTAGCTCAAGATAAGTGGTTGTTAGCATTTCCTCTTAGTCTCAACAGTCCCCACCATGCATTTTCTTTCCACAGTCTGGTCCTCCTTTCAGTATTCCTTACTTAACGTAGTCAATCCCCGGATGACACAGCTCTGAGCTCTAAATGTAATCAATTCACGGAGGACACAGTACTAAGATCTTTCTTTTTTAAATTCGTTCGATGAGATCCAGCAGGCTGAAGAGCATTTAACCCAGTGGGGTATCTGCTAAAAAAAAGAAAGAAAATAAATTTGCGATCTTAAATCGTGGCGCCATCACCGCATAACACTTATTTTCTCCACCTGATCTGAGACTGTAGTTCTAGTTAGACTTCATTCACGCGCTTTTCAGGAAGCGAAACATGCTAAGCGGAAATCAGGTGAGGGAAATTTAAAGCGTCCTGAATTTTTTTTCCGCAGCTGTTGTTCCCATAGTTGCGAGTCATATCGGGCGGCGAAATATAACTTTGAATTTTCTAAGAAACAAAATTTAGTCGGAAGCAAGCTTTTTTGCTGGCGGCTGGTAAATACTCCATTGTAGTAAATAAACGATTTGATTCAAAGAATTTTGATAACTATGAGTTCTAAGGGGATTTGCCAAAATTGTTATTCTTTATAAATAATCGACATTTCGGTCTGCAAATTCTTGTTTTAGACGTAATTCAACAGGAAAAATAAAGTTTAACTTTAAATTCTTACTTCCACAAGTTAATGTAATCAAGGCAATACATATCTCACCAAAATTTAGGAAGTAACTTTGAACAAAGTACCTTTTGAAGTACATACTTTTAAGAATAGTTAAATAGCAAAATTGTAAGATTTCCAATAAAATGAATGAAAGTAAATATATACGAAAATTTTATCTTTCAAGCATTATTTGAATCTGAAAATAAACTCATTTATTTTAGCATTCTTGTTTAGTAGTAGTTACATATTATGTGGTAGAACAAATGAAGAACACTTCCAGGTAATAAATCCTTATGCAGAGTTTGAAAAGAGTTATATTTTTTACTGAAAAAATTGAGATTTATCTTCATTAAATTCGGATAAATGTTGCCTCTTGAAGCTATGAATTAAATAATTAAATGGCCTTTGTTCTAATACTTAAATATTTTAAAAATTTCTGGTATATTATTTTCTTTCAAACAAATGTTTTTTAATATCCTCATCAATCCACCATTTTTATCAACGCATTACAGATTTTAAGAAATAGATCATACTGAACGTTTTACAAAATATTTCATTTATTAATTATTTTAAAACAGATCTATTTATAAACAAATTTTTGTTCAATATTGTTCAGCATTAAGTAATTACTCTCATTTATACAAAAGAACTGAAGCTTCAAAATCTTTTAAAAAGTTTCTGTAAGAGTTTATTTTATTTCAGGAAAGTTGAAATATGTTCGCAATTATTGTATCTAAACTAGAATAATTATATAAACTAATCGCACACTTTATGAATTATTATAAACTAATCGCACACTTTATGAAAAGTTGATTGTAACGGAATATAAGAGTAGAAATGACCTTTCCAGTGCATAATAATTTCAAGTTAAATGATGCACATGATTCCCCAATCTCATGGAAAATTAAACAAACGGGACGACTTCAAACATATGTATGGAGACTGGGATCTATAGAGAAAATGTAATTTATTTTGGATTTAATGTTATTATGAGGTTCAAACACTTAGAATTATGTAACAAACATGATTTTCTAAAGCCTATTTAAAGTGTTTTCTCCAATTAGTTCACAAATCACAACACTGTTTAGAAGTTTTATAAAGAAGTTGTGTAATAGTAGAGATAATCCAATTACAGATTAGCTAACGCTTTCGGTAAATCTCCGAATACCTTGATTGCATATGAGAAATCAATATAGCTTAGGGGATCTTCATTGAAGTACGTAATTTAACTAAAAGAATGATTAAATGAACAAACCATACATTTGAGTTCAATAGTACAACATATTATATACATGTGTTTTTAAAACTTTCCGTATTTTACTTTTGTACAGCCATTAGGTTTTTTTTTAATTAGGAGATATGAGAAATGTGCTATACCCTCCTCGGAACTCGAACCTTGGACTTCTCGAATAAGCATCGAGTATGTTTCCAATTACACCCCGAAGGCATGCGGAAAGCAGCGAGAAAATACTTTATAATTTTAATATAACAAAATTGATGTAAATTATCCAAGTCATGTAAATTGATGTGAATTACCCAGGTGGTCAGACAGAAAAATATTTGGACAGGCAGAAGTAGTTAATTATTATTTATAGAGAAATTTATGGGCGGAGCAAAAGGAAACTAATGTAGTGTCATCAATCTATGGAAAGAATAATGAAACATGAAAGAGCTAAGGTGAGACGTAATGTTAAATTGAGTTGCTTGAATATGGCAAAGTCACGAGGGCCCTAAGAGAAGAGATACCTTCTTGTAAGACTTTCTGATGGGAAGTGGCTCATATTCATATTACACATGGGACAAAAAGCACGAAACACTACCATGCAGGCAGACTATTCAGCTAGGTTCGAACCCAAAGCAAGTCGAGCTACGATTATTGACTTAATTTTAAAAGGCATTAACTTCAATCCAATTTCTTCCAACGCGTTTCAAAATTCTAAAATGGGTCGTACTTTTTTCTTTTTTCAAAATTCTAAAATGGTCGTACAACAGTCGTACATTTTTCGTTACTGTTTTCCTTGACAGATGGGACAACGGTCGTCTTTCTGCTTCGCCAAAACTACATCAATCTAAGGTGACTTTTTTCCTTAATTTTGTATTTTATAGTGAGGTTTTTCTGTGCCTTTCAAAGAAATATTCTTGTGCAGGATTCCTGGTGAAACTGATATTCATAACTAGAAACTAACACAAAACCAGAAGTACTACAGGAAAGTTCTTAATGATAAATCTATATCACAATTGCGTTTATAATTTTATATTCCTGCAATGCTTTTAATATAATATTTTAGCAACTCTGTTTTAGAATAAGCGGTTAATGACTAAAATATGATAATTTAAGGTAAAGGATGAATTAAAGGGGTAGTTAGTCTTGCTTGACAGACTAACGTCATTAATTTAAATGTAATGGGTGACTTGGGAGGCTGGGGGCAGACTGATGTTTAAGTGACATTAAATCCGTGCAAATTTATGGAATAAAATTATCTGGTTCTTTAGCTTTTAATCACGTATAGCTGAAACCTGTAACGATAAACTGCGCATTATTTAAGTGTATAGTATATGATAAGTATATTATGTGTAGTTAATTTCAGAAGTTATTTATTGAAAGGAACTAAAGAATAATGAAAGAAAATACTAAATTTTGTTACATAAAACTACAAGTTGATCAAGTAATATGTGTAAGCACATGAAATGAATTCTAATGAAATAATGTCATCCAACTCCAATATGAAATAATGTCACAATCAACTCCAATGAAATAATGTAATCAGACATTAATTCATTCTAAAACGGACAGACAGTTTCAGTCAAAATATACATTTAAGCGGAAAAAGCGAAATGTTAATTGGAATGTTGTTATTATTATTATTAATTTAGAAGAATCACCGCTGAAAAGAACCACAAAGAGGCTTTACTTGTGTTGTTACATTTTACTTCAATTGAGCAAACCCTTGTGAATTTTGTCCTTAAATGCTGAGTTAAGAATGGTGTCTTATGATTGATTAATTTTAATCTTAAAGTGAGGGTCTGCAAGGTTTTATGCTAATCAAACTTTTACCGTACTATTTCATCTATAATCTCACTTCTACATTCGTCGGCACCCACCATGGTGCGTATCAGGTAATATGTATATAAGAACATAGTTCCTGAAGTTAAAGTATCAGCAACTGGTAGCGAAGACTGAACTTCGAGCTATTTCTTGCACAGATTTTAGAATTACGTAACTCGGCTTTAGCTTTTGGTAACCATATTATTCGCACTTAATTTAACCTTAACCTAAGCTTAGAATATGATTCGCTTTGTGAATTCGAAACTTTACATACGCGATTTCTGGTTTAGTATTTTGTGTTAGCTATAGTCTCGCAAGTAGTTGTAACTGATTTTGTAAAGCTCGAACTGTAATAATTTAATATAAAAACAAGAAGATTTATTTTAAACCTTTAATTAAGTCATAGTTGTTTCATTAGAATGGGGCGATTAGTTTTCTGTTTGTCAAGACACGGAACCAGGGATTAGTAAAAGACTTTCGTTTCCGACTATGTTTATTTATGACAACGTTTCATCCGCATTCACAAACCAGTTATTGAACCCAGACGTGAACTTGAACACTGAAGCGTGCAAGTCTCTTCTGGAAACATCGAAAACAAATTTATATTATAAGACAGAAATACTTAACTATCAGTGCTGATACAATTGAGAGTCAAGAGGAACGTGAAGTACCCAAACTATCGCTTAGATCACATTGGGGTGTTAGAAAGAATCTTGCATACTACGAGTAAATACCGGGATTACATTTGAGTCTCTTAGACAGTTATCCTGTTGAATGTACTGCATTATATCAAACTATATAAATGTTTCTGATAGGACCGTATGATTTTTCTAGAAATTGGTTGAAGAGGGTATAATTTTGTATATCAAAATTGCAATTTAATAATAGGGAAACATTTAAGTTGGAAGCATTTCTTAAATGCGTTAGTTGCGTTCTTACCTCCAATATTCCTTCACTTTCAACTATCATCTTGGAATATGGAATACATTGGGCGGTTTTTTGACTTGAGCTAAAATTATTTTATTAGCTACTCCAATTAAAGGCTTTCTCTTCACCTTGTGTTTTTCGAAAGAGAAGGGGGGAGAACGCTTCACAGAAAATTTATGCTATGCGCTATAAATAAATCAACCTAAGCTTAGAATTTTAAATACAAGAATTTTAAATAGAAATGCATTTTAAAATTAAATGCATTTGTATTTAAAATAAAATGCATTTGTATTTAAAATATTTTAGAATTTTAAATACAAATGCATTTTATATACAAGATGGTAATAAACAAATTCTCCGACATTAAAGGAGCTAAACATGTTTATAGAAATTGATTTATTTATAAATAAATATTTTAGCTAAAACATTCATAATGTAATGTTTACTTACTTATACTATTATCCCCAAAATGTTATGCAAATAAAAAACAATTGGGTTGCTAAAATTTTTCATGTCAATCCCAGACCGCAAAGCTTTTGCTACTCATTGGGCTATAACCTCGTTAAAATTGCCTTTTTTCTCGCGATGAAATGAATGCCTTCTTAATAATAAAAATATATCTCACCGAAAAAGTAACAAAAATTTCAAACAAGTATATAAACAAACATCTTTGAACAAATATATCTGTTAATTATAATAGAATAGGTGTTGCATACATGCTGAATTGAAATAACGTGATCGTGGTCTCTCAAATTTGCATTCCAATTATAAGTTCGTAATGTAAACTCAAATAAAACAATACCTTGTTCACCAAAGTTTGAAATAAAATTTGAAATATCGGAATCCTTCACGCAACTGAAATCAGTTCATAGAAGGTATTAGACTACGCAGCTTTACCTCTCTATTCCTCGTTTAGCATACGGAATTCAATGAAATATCCTCCATTCGCAGGAAAAGCCAGCTATCTACTGTATTTCAGGAGAATGTAATCTACAAACAGTTGCCTAATCCCGTTCATTAAAATTACGAGTAAAAGATTATTATAATGCAAGATCCCCTGCATATTCTCATAATACCGATTTCAGATGCAGAAAGGAGCATGGAAACAGCGTTCATTATGCTCTCTAGCAAAATCGTAACAGTCAATTTTAACTTCCAGTTATTTCTCATCTAAGAGTTTCCTAAACTATAGCTAATGGTAGTCTTTTGAAAGATAAATACTTAACATTATGGCTGAATACTTAAATACGGATAATTTACGATAACTTAACATAAGCCAGGTATAAATAGTGACAAAAGAATCATAAACAGTCATAAATCGATAATTTTAATTGAAATGAAATTATTAGTTTCCTAAAGAAAAGTAAAACTAAAATATGTTTTGTCTTCGCTTTATCAAATGAATTAAGCTGAATTTAATATTTGCATATTTAATGCAATTTGAATTGAATTATAGCTAAATATTGTATCTGAATTTAATTTAAACTTTATTTTTGACTAGAGTGCTCTTCAACGGAGAATCAGAATTACCGAAAATTACGCAGAAACATACATAAAAGTTAAGTAGTCTAATATTTAGCATCCAACGTCTTCAAATGAGCAACTATAGTGAACTTTGCTAGGAAAATAATGAACATATAATATTTGCAATGTAATAGAAGACGTTTACTTCATCAGCAACGAGTTTATTATGCCTGTTATTCACAATTCTATGAAATATCTTTAAATTCATGACAAATAAACTGAGCAACCGATAGCAAATTTTATTATTCTGAGAAACAACCTTTGCTGATGCGACGAACATTAAAAATCTGTTACGTTATGTACGGTTACCTCTATATCATACTGCTGAACACAATTATGTCTACATCATGTTGCCACAATATTACTGATATGGTTACGAAATACATGATAGAGATTGGGTTTATAAAAATAATACCTCTATAACGCACATACGATAACGTTATATTAACGTCCAAGACCACGTCGGTTATCGTGTCCTCTCCTAGTTCTATGCATCGTTTGCATCTTTGTTGAAAATTTTAATTGGAATATTTTTAAAAATTATTTTTGGGGCAATTTTTTTAGATACTCTCTCAAATAATTTCAATAATAATCTTTGCAGTAATGAGCTGATAACTGTCTTATTAATATAGATAATCATGATTGTTTGCATTCAGCTAAGGCGACAGATAGCTTTCCATTATGTTCAAGTAAATCTTCCTCGTGACATATAAATGCACAGGCTGTTCGCATATCTTTTAGAGATTTTAATTGCATTTATAGGAATATTTTACCTAATATTTTCGTGTTTTTAATGTTCTGCTTGATAACCCTTATTCTTCTTTGTTTTTCTAAACCGTAATTTCCAATACAATAAAATTTTTTGTAGCATCGGAAAAGATAGTTTATCCCATTCCTCTTGAACGACTTTCCAAAGTCTAAGGAGGGTTGTAAGTCGACGTTTGGACAATCCGCTTTTTAAAAGTCCAAAAGAGCAAAATGTTGATACATTAGGACATTTACTAGGAATACGAATGAAGGGTATGTATGGTCTTGATACCCATTTGTTGTTCCAATTTTTCCAAGAAATTAGCAGTTGATTAGGACCTATAGCTGTTGCTTTATCTTGATGCAATTCTAGAGATTGATGGCTCTGTGGGTAAAGAGAAGGTACTTCATATTTGAAAACTGTGTATAAAATATGTTTTTGGTTATATGTAGAGTTTATCTTAACATTTGTCTCCGGTCTCTTTATTTTTAATTTGCGGTTATATAAAAAATCAGAAACAATCATAAATCCTTTTGAAACATTTTTTGTTAGATTACTTGAACTATGTTTTAACATTTTTTTCTCCTCGTTGATAATAATAAATGGCTCACTTCTTATTGCAGTCATTTAAATACACCCAATATTCATCTATTGTGACAAAAATTGTCCACTTTTGTCCGCATAAGAATTTTGCAGTGCACTCTGCGTTTGTCGGTATGTAGTGGAGAGAGACGATGCACATTATGTTTTTTGCCGTTTGAAAATTAAAATCAGCATTAATCATTTTATTTACCGTTGACCTGAGTATTCTAATGATTTTGAAACTGCCCTTTGACTTAAAGGATTTTCCTTTAATGTTAAAAATGTTACTTTTCCAACATTCGAAACATTCCGTTTTTCGTTACATATGTATTGGAAACAAATTTTGCACTTGAAATCAAACTTAAAACATTTTTTCTTTCTTGTTGAGAATATTACGTACCGTCGTCGTTTCAGATATCAAAAACCATAGCTCTCCCAGAGTTTTATAATAACTAGTTACGAACAATTTTCTTGGAAAAGAGTACAAGCGTAACCTTCCATCCATTGCTTCTTTAAAAATGCGATTTTGCATGAAAACAAAACTATCAGCTCATACTTTTAAAAATATAGTTACAGTTTAAAATTTCTAAATAAGTCGATAAATATTACTTAGACGTATGATTTTTCTAGAAATTGGTTGAAGAGGGTATAATTTTGTATATTTTTCCACTTTTGTATAAATTTTCCAGTTTTGTCCGCATAAGAATTTTGCAGTCAAAATCGCAAAATCGTCTAAAAATGTGCGAACTGCCTCTATTAACAATATCAGAAAAATATGAACACATCAAGAATTTTTGAAATTTGTAAAATAATCTTATTGAATTTGCCTTCATTTCAACGATGGAATTGGATATTGGTTGTCTAGGTTATTTCCTATGAACCAAATATGTTTTACGTAATTGTGAATGACCCTCAACAGTCTCCGCTTCTCGTTCCAAACGATCTTTTAATTTCGGTTTTTTATACTATCACTATCTGTTTTTCAGTTTTGTTAAAAGACTTTCCTAGCATTATTATTGTAAGTAGCTTTTGTTTAGTTTTTAATATTTGGTCAAATATATGTCCATTTGTAATTTTTTACATTACTTTTACATCTGATACGTCACAGATATCGATTCAGTGGGTTCACCGAACGTCCATTCACATAACAACAATTTATTCATAATATTTTTATACATTCTACACTAGTCACGGTATCCACAGCCTGCAGGAATATCAGAATCGTTGCCTTTTAATCCAAATATAGAAGTTACTTAAATACCTCAAGTTTCCAAAGTATTTATGCAATGTTTATAATTAACTGATATTAAACAGAAAGTAATAAAAAACAATTAGAGTTTTGCCTTTTGAAACATTAGTAAGAAGCTTGTTCTAAATATGCCATATCTCCATATCCAACGTATACCAAATTAGAGACTGCCCTGGCAGTCTCTAATTTGGACTGCACATAGGTACACTGAAATACACTTTCTACTTTAAAGGTAATTAGAAATTACAACAGTTTTGACATTTAAAATATTAAAATGCTTGCTGGAAGATTTTTTTCATATCCAGCATTAATTACTGGGGATTGTCAAAAAATGTAAGTTTAATCGTAAGTGTTTTCAAATACAGTTTTGCTAAATAAAATTAAAAAAAAGAGATGTTGGACTCAATATATTTTACCAAATTCCAACAAAAAAGCAGTACGTTGCTTTTTCATAAATTTAAAAATAAAATCTAAATACATCTGATAATAATAGGGTTACCGGAAAGTAATGTCGCTTTCTTACATTAAATTCAAACGAATAAATTTGTAACAAGTTTTAATTTTATTCAATAATATAATAAACCTCTTTATTAGCAACCTTTCTCCATTTAGTATGCCGATTTCAATCCCAGACCGATAAAAATCGATTGGCGTTTGAGTAAAATATCTCGAGATGGCATTTTGGACATCATTCAAATTTTCAAATTTTTTGTCACTAAGAAAATGTTGTAGGGATCGGAATAAATGGAAATCCGAGGGTGCGATATCGGGCGAATATGGTGGTTGAGGTAGTACTTCCCACCCCAATTCATTATATTTTTCCAGTGTTCGTCTTGCACAGTGCGGTCTTGCATTGTCGTATTGCAGAATGACGCCTTTTCCGTTGACAATCGCCGTATTATTTTTCGATTAAAGATTGATTCACTAGATCCAATTATTCACAATAAAGGTCTACATTAACAGTTTTTCAAGGTTTCAGCAATTCAAATTGAACAATTCCGCGAACACTCCATCAAACCCCAGTAGCGCCTTTTCGGGATGTAAACCCTTCGTAACCCCTATTAAAACTGCCATTTGAGTTTTAGATTATCATATAGGACTTATTTTTTTGTCTGCACGAATCAAACGATCAAAACAAGGTTCTATATGGTGCCCGTTGTAGCAATACGTTGCATGTGATGGATAGGTTGGCTTTGTTCTTTCCGGATATATTGTGGGGGACTTAAACACCTGCTTTGCTTATTTTTCCATTCTGCTTTAAATGTTCTTGGATGGTCGACCGAGGTTGGTTAAGAGCGTTTGACATGGATTTGCTTCCTTTTCTGCCCTTAACATGATGTTGTCGACATGCGCAGAAGCGACATTACTTTCCGGTCCTCCTATTATTAAAATAAAAACTCCCATGACTCTAAAATAACCAAAGTAAGCATGAAATTTCGATGACAAACACAACACTGTAATTTATTCTTTTTATCTAATTAGATCTTTTGTTTAAACTGCGTGGACATGTAAAATTTACGTGACTTCGTTTTAAACATGATTTTTAATTATGCCGCGTAAAATATTTTAAGTCCCGCACTTTATGTCTTTTTGAATCAGTCATTTATCATCTCCCGTTACTAATACACTTACGAAATTTTTTAAATTTTTTAAATACAGATTAAATAAGGAACAATTTACACCCATAAACATTTTGTAAACGACTGAATAAAACTGGTTCCATTTTTGGAATAATGCATACATACCGGTTAGAAAAACTTTTTGCACTGTTTTATTCCAGAATTGCATATATAATTAATTTATTTAGTAAATACACTTAGACGTGAAATCAAATAGGAATAAAAATAACTTTTATAAGTATGTATGAACTATATCAATATTACCTTAGCAATATTAACATTATTAGTTATATAAAAACTAATGAAGTAAGAGAGTATATTCAAATAACTATAAATTAAAATAATTAATTTCTAAATCAAAGGAATATTGAAGAAATATCTTAAAATTTCTTAACCTAAGATATAATAATGCAAAATATTAATTTAATTTCAATAAATTCCTTACAGAAAGATTCTTTGATTTTTTTCTTCATAATAGAAATGGAAAGGTAAAGAGTTAGTGCTAAAATAATCGTATTAATCAAATTATGTTAAACTAAATAATCGATATATAAGTAATTTTATAAGCGAGTGCACTTCAGTTGAAAGTTGAAGATTTAAGCTGATTCTGGACATCAGATATTGTCAATAAAAAGAAATTTTTACATATATATTTTAAACATATAACACTGCATTCATCATTCTTAAGAATACCATGCAAAAATGATAACACTTACGCTATAATTATAAGAAAAGCGACAGGAAAGATTGACACAGCATTTGAGTTTACATCAATTTTTAAAACCCCAATACTTTCTTTCAGATTTAAAAATAAAAACATTTCTTAAAGATTATCTAATAGCATTCGTTACCTCTTTAATTAGCTTTTATTAAATATTTAAAAACATACCGATTCTGAACGTAAAAATTAAGCGAATTAAAATTGATATCTTCATAGAATTAGTCTTTTAAGTAATTAACAATGTCTCAAGTGTTATGTATATGATGGGCATAGTTCAAATTTACTATCGCAAATTACCATTTAAAATCCTTATTTGTTTAATTAACAAGTTATTGTGAGAGATCAGAAGAATATTTTAAAATTTAATTAAATGGGATAAAATTAAAATTTAATTAAATGAGATAAAAATGCTTAAGAGTAATCGTCGAATAAATCTGGCTAGCTTATTTGTCGACATTTGAAGAGAATACATTAAAGTTTAATGTTTAGCTATTATTAAAGTTCAATTGCAGTTAAGCGAAGATTAAAATGTCTTTTATCTCATTGCTAAACTACTCAACTTTAGATAATTGCTTGTAACTGATTTAAAAGTCAAATGCTATGCCGGAGGAAATTTAAGGAAGTAAGACAGAACAGAGAAAGAAGAGAGAAAGAGATAGAGCTTGGGGAATAAGAGTGCGGGTTTGATTGTAAGCTTGGGGGATAAGAGTGCGGGTTTGTTTTGGTTGCATAGATACGAGCGCACCTATGATGGAGACTGCATCTGAAGAAGGAGGCAAGGTTTCCGTCACGAGCATTTGGAACACACTCAGAGACAAGAGGATTGTAACACCTGAAACGATCAGCAGATCTCTTCAGAAGCTTCTTTACAAACAAAAACATTCACAACAAGCAACACTACGACCGTCTGGATTCCACTGGAATTCAACTGGATTGATTGCTTTAAGGGAGAGAAGTTCGCATCCTTTCCTCGTGGAATCGTTTCAGCTGAGAGCAGTTTTTCCCTCGACAGCTCAACAAATGTACATAAAATTGAATATATTAATAGTATTCTTCTTTGATTATCTTTAAAAATTATTTTTCTTAATTGCAATATAAGATATTTCCTTATTTAAACGAAATTATTATACACGTCCTACAATGATTTGTCTAGACCGCATGAAAAGCGTCCTATTCAGAGTTTTGTATTATTATTAGGATTTTGTCTATTTAATATCAGCGTTATGTATAGCACAGCGTTAGCTTTACGAACAGTGTAATAAAAACTCTGTATTAGAGTACTGTTCTCTGTTACCTTTCGTACATTAAAAAAATATATTATGCAATTTTTTTTTCAGACAACTAAGCAGATGTAAACAAAATTATAAATATTGATCCTCTTTGATTACTTTCAAAATTGCAAATGTAAGATATTTTCCTGTTTGTGCAGAATTATTATGCACTTTTTACTGTGATTGTCCTAGACTGCATGAAAAGCGTCCTATTTAGAATTTTGTATTATCAGTGGGGGAAGGATTTTGTTTACTTAATGTTACTGCTACGTACATTGTAGCGTTAGATATATGAACAGTGAAACAAAAGACAGGGTAACAGAGAATTGTTACTGTTAATTTTCGTGTATCTTCTTTGATTATTTTCCAAAATTCATTCTCTTAATTTCGAATGTGGAATATTTTCCTATTTGGACAGAATTATTGTACTCTTTCTATAATACGTAATTTGTTTTGACCTAATGAAAGGTGTCCTCTTTAAAATTTTATATTATTATTAAACTGGTTTTTGCTTACTTATGTTACCTTTATGTATAATACAGCTTTTGATTTATGAACACAATGAATTAAAATATTACATACTGTTACTCTTCGCATATTTTAGAAAAAAAATAGATTCTGATTATTCATGAATTACCGAAGGAAGAACTGCGTTTATCAGTTAAAATGCATCAAATGCGATTTACATTTACTTTATGCATATTGGTTTCAGAAATTTTAACATTCTAAATATTCATTACATTTCTGACTACTTGATAAAGAACATCAAGTTATCGAAAACGTTTTTCTGTGTACGTATGAAACTTTCACATTTAAGAACAGGAGTGGAAATTTTCAATGCAAATTTTATGTCTTTGTGCTACATGCCGTAAAATAAAAGCAGCTAGATTTGAAAACAGTATTAAAATATTCATGAGGCTATTCCTTCCCGTTTATAATTGATATAATGTACAGCACAAATTATAAATATTAAACAATATACTGGGAATTCGATTTTGCTGTATTTCGAGCTAATTTGCTTTTAAATGGGAACACAAAAAAATATTGCCATTGAAAGCATTCCATTATTTTAAAGTTAAAAATATTCAAAGACTGATTTTTGCTGATCATTTGAAAAGTTAAATCTAAAAAAAAAAAAAAAGCACAGCCTATGCTAAACTGATTTCTTCGGAGTATATATAAAATTATAGTGATGAAAAGCATCAACGAATAATGCAGACCAAGTATAAATAATATTATTTATAAATTTTATTATATTATATTTATAAAATTTCAGGAACTATTACATTATATCAAAATTTTGCTCACTGAGATAATATAACTCAGTTAATGGTGGAATATTTAATTTATTTAACTTGAGGTAAGGAGAGATTTCTTTCATTTTAAAGTTCATTGTAAATGGCCATAATACATTTGAAAATCATCAGTCTGTATTAATTGATTTTTTTCCTTTTATGAAATTGTATTTACTAAAATTAACTACAGTTACAACTCGTAGGTAAAGAACAAGAGTAGGATTACGATTTTCTAATGAATGATTTAGTATTTTCTAATGAATCGATTATATCTTCTGATTACGCGCCACTAAATTCCTTATGCAGTTAGGCTTTCTTGTGCAGCATTAAACAAAGATGCTTACGAAATATGATACTTTTAACTTTTAGTTTTATCATAATGCGGGCAGGATAATTCTTCCTTTATTAATTATTTTAAATATCTCTATTAAAGTTTGAGATTAACGTTCAAAGCATTTTTACATCAGTAATATATGCATTGTACTTTCAGTAATTTACATAACCTATTTAAAAATGAACATACAAGGATTATGAGATTTATTCTGCAATAAAGAATATTTATTGAAGAATAAAACTCATTAGATATTTTACTGCCATTAGATTTTTTTTACTTTTTATAAGGAAATAATTAATGCATTTGCTGAATCACTATATACACTTTTTCTTTTAAACTTGCTATTTAACGAAATATTTGCTATATTTAGGCTATTTTGAAAAGAAGAGCTCTTTTTAAGTAGAATAGTTTAGAAAAACACGTTTTCTGTTATAACGAGTTTTTATAACATTTAAAAGAAAAAAATATTATAATTTCCTTCGACTCGCCTTGTCATTTCTTTAGGTAAGATGCGCTCAACTAAAGTTTTACATTTGTAAGCTATGTGAGGAATGAACTTTTGACATATTCCAGTGCAATCCAGAAGATCTCTGGAAATGAAACTACAAATGCCTCCATGTGCAGAAATTCATGTACAACAGCGTGCCAAAAAAACTACACCAAATACGGATCATGACAACGTGCAGGGAAGTAGTGTGTTTAATTTTTGCCAATTTTTTGGGTTCGCACCTATGATTGAGACTGCGTCAGAGGTTGGTGGCATCGTTTCAGCTAACTGTAGAAGAAAGACGGTCAAGGACAGAAGAATCGTGACACCTGAAGGAATTGGAAATCAAGTTACAAGTTATTAGTATTCATCATTTTTAAAACCCTGCTTTCATTAATGATGTATGAGGAGTATTTGGTATATTAAGCAAAAATTTCAGACTTTGTCTTAAAGAAATGGAACTGAAACTACTCCGTACTTTCATAAGCACAGATACAGTAGACGTCGCTTAATGTGATCACGATTAATGCACATTGTTTTGGCGAAATCTGATACTTTTGTATAAATAACTTGGTTAATATGTTCAAAATATTATAGAATTTTTTTTCTTTTAAACTGAAGTAAAGTCTCCAAATAAGTTAAAAATGCATTATAAAAATATTGGCAAGTAACAGAGAATTGTCGCTATACAATGGATTAAGTTGCCAAATATTTTGGTTTCAATTTTAGTCAGCCATTAAAATTAGAATTTAGAAAAGGGGGGAGAAGGCTTAGTTTCATGCATATTTTGAATAATTTTATCGATTTTGAGGAGATCAGACACAGATCTTTCTTCACCAGGAGCATGAAAAGTTGCAGGAGTTTTTCCCCTGAAAACGTCTATGCCAAATCAAAATTGCTTAAATTTAAATTTTAAAATGGCAAGTTTGCTTGCAGTCAGAGATGACTTCTGAGTATCAATATTAGATGTACAGCATCAGTCAAATAGTTTCTAAAAATGTTATGTGCAGTTCCTAAACAAACTTTTGCATTTTTGTAGTTAAGATGCTGTAAAAATGTATTTATATATTTCTAGTTATATTTATATTAAATTACCTAAATTCCATAGATATTTAACGAATATGTTTCCTTAGTGCTTAATGCTATCAAAATAGCCATAGGAGAAAATGATTACATTAAGAGACGCCTACATTAATTAAGATGCAAAAGCATCCTTTCATCAATGGTGAAACTACCAAAGTGATCACTGGTATCGTATTTAAAATTGATAGATATTTTTTTTGTAGATGAGCGTTTTTTCCCTGTACTTATTTGACAGAATATATCATCAAAACATTTTAATGCAAGAACGTAATTACGTTGCTAGGTTTAAAAATTTATATCCGAAATTAAATTTATGGCTACAAATTCTTCCACTGTTAAATCTGTATTCTTATTTGTAAAATAGTCCTCATACACATACATTACAAACATATCTAATGTTATACGTTACTTTCAATGCACTTGACACACATATATACGTATAAAACGTTAAATAAATACTGAAAAATTTATTGAATTTAAAACATTTGTAGATTCAAATCCAGAATATGCATCTGATAGAAAAATTTAATTAAGTCAAAATATGAAAATACAGTTTAGTAAAACTTTATATACATCTTGGAAAATATATATATCAAATAGAACACATTTCAATTTTTACAATGCATGAAAGAACTGTGAAATATATCATGAATATTGATGCATTAATCCTTCTTATTTCATGAATGAAATTATAATAATTAATAGAACTTTTTCTCTAAACTTATAAGATCCACCGATAATACCAGACTAGAATCTTTTGAAATACTACAGGAAATTTGGAAATGTAAAATGTAGACAAATTAAAAGGGACAAAACTATTTTTAAATATGTTTACAAAGGTGTATTTACAATTTTATATTTATTATGCTTTTTAAAAGAAACAGTAACTCATTTTCCTTATTTACTCTCACATATATTTAGATACATATATGATGATTTTTAAAACAGTTCAAGTAATTTCTTTTTTATTTGTGATTACTTTGGAGTCGCTGGAAAGTTCAAAAAGAGTACATTTAAAAAAATAATCTCCTTTAGGTTTAGCGTTTAAATTACAATTTTAAGAAAGTTTCTTTTCCTTAAAATGGTCTCGTATTTCGTTTTTATGCTTATAGTAAAACTATGCGTTCTTCCATCCCATGTTTAAAAGCAATACCGTTATTTAGCAGCGATTATATTAAAGGATTTTAAGTAACTTTAAAAATTAATGAAACTTTCATCTGAATAACATTTTAAGCTTTCAGCTGCTGTTTTCTAATCAAAACGTTAACTGTTAATAGAAATAAAAATGAATGATGGAAGTATATTATTATTGAAGTTAAAAGTAATTGAAGAAATTAAAAAATGAAGTTTTTGATATAACGGTATACTAAAATTAGATTTTTAGAGACGACATTATTAACAGCAATCATAAAAGTATTATCAGAGAAAGATTTTAAAGAATTAACACAGTATGAGAAAGCATATCAGAAACAAACCGAGGGTTAGTTTTTCTCCCGAATCCGGTGGCAGGGTGAAGCCTAGAAGGGTCATGGAGGAGATGAGAACACAGGGGATGATGAGATTAAATCCATAGTAGAGGGTTCGCCTCCGTATATGGATCGTAAAGGTGATGTCAACGTAAGGCTCCGGACAACACGCATAAAAAATCTCGTTTCTCACTCCTGGAAGGCCTAAAATAAAAATAATTATTTAAATTTATAATATCAAGAAGTGTGCTATTTATAAATTAATTACTTCAAATTACAAGCAAGCTTAAAACTTAAGGATAAATATGACGTAGAACTACCGCTGTAGACAAAAATGAATTAATTTGTTGAGATTTGCGTAGCTAAGTGCATTGTGTAAAAATGATAAACATGCAGATTATCTAATTATTTGTCACATGGTGACTCGAAAGCGTTTGAGAAGGAAATTACAGTTATCAACTAGCTGCGTTTGTCAGAAATTATAATTGTAAAAAATATGTATACAAAAAAAATTGAAATCTTCATCATCTCTGACATGATCTCAGTAATTTTACACAAGGAAGGATTACAGAAAATTGGAGGAACGTCTCGCATTCCCAAAGTTTCAGCGAAATTTAAATTCGCACAAAGAGTGTATTATAATTCAATAATGAGAATTATTGGAGTCTCTGGAGCTGTCTTCTGTAATACTGGCGAGTAAATTGCGTTTTGATACTTCATCAAGTGCAATCATCAGTCACTCCAAATCCACGAACCCGAAGGCAGCAATATCAATATGTACTAGAATTCGATAAATGCAAAGTAATTGCAAGAAACTATACATTGCTATATTTGAAACGAAGTGTTGTTTCGATGAAAAAAGCTTTAGAAATATAAGTGAAATTGTAATAATTTTGTTAGCAAAAATTTATGTCATTCAAAAAGTAAGAGGGTTTTTGAAAAAATGTTTTATTTAAAGTCTAAGTACAAAACATATTTAAAAAACCTAGAACGTGCAAATCGATAAAAGAGAATAGCAGTAGATAATAAATAAATTATTTTAAAGAGACAAATATATTTCTTATTTTTCATTATGCAGATCTTTTGTTAGAAATTGGATTTTCCTTGTCATATACTGCAGACGTTTTTTCATAGAAGCAGCTATTTTAATATGATTTTTATTTTTTAATATTCTATGCTCATTTTTTAAAGAAATATTTCAGATGGTTTGAGACAGAAAGAAGTGAAGAGTCTATTGATTGAATTTGACAAGCACCCCATGGATTTCAGTTTTTCTGCCTTTTAAATCAAGCAGCGGAAATTTTACTTCCTTTTTATTCATGAAGAACTGAATGTTTCTCGTTCATATTAAATTCAAAAGAATAATATACTAGTGACTAAATATAAGAATAAAAGAGAAAGAATAAGTTCTATCTGAAGAAGAATTGAATATTTTATTTTGAGAAAAATTATTTCAAACATCTGCCAGTCTTTTATAATAAATAAATTTAAGCACTAGAACAGCTTTTTATAATTATTTAAGTAACACGTAAGTCTAAGTGCAAAGTTTTTTTCATTATTTATCACAATTAAAAATTATTAATGTTTTCCGTCGCATTAAATCTTTTAAGTATTGTGAGCTATGCTATAGAAGACATTAATGGACTCAAGTTTTACTGAAAACAAAAATCATTTCCCGCAGCTACGATTTCATTAAATCATCTAAGTAATAACGGTGAAAGGAAATGCGAATATTTCTGCAAACCTTGTAACAGAAAAATTATTTTTTTCATCTAGAATATGAATATGGAAATTTGATATGGAATATCTAATGATATGGAAACTCTTGATATGGAAATTTCCATATTTAGCCACAAGAAAATCTTTAAAAATACCATTTATATATAAGCTACATTTTTTGAACTTTCACCTCTTAGTCATTTCAAATTTTGTAGGCTGATACGTTACGTTGCGCCACGGTGTTCATGAGATCTGAAAAATAGCTATTTATCAGAATATTGCCATTTGGCATCACATGAGGTATTTTATTATCTTTCAGATTTTAGTTGCATTACTTAATAAACTTAACTATTTACAAGTACAAATTCACTTTTTTAGAATTTAAATCACTATTTTAGTTTTAATGATGCATCTAAATGATAATTAAGGCTATTGTTAATATACTTCAATTAATCTAATACCATATCATACACTTATCTTAGAACAGAATCCTTTGATTTATTGCTGCTGCTTAGCTGCAACGATATTTTTGGTTAGAATATTTATAACTTCTATACTTGAACTATGCTTGAAGCATATTTACTTACAGGTCACTTTCAAAATCTCGGCCAGTTATTATTCACATTACAATTAATTTTCTCAAATTTCTTATTAAAACTAAACTAACTTTACTTAGCTAATTCTGGTGGGTTAAAATTGTAGGCAAAACTTTATAAGTAAAGGATCAATCATTTATCAACAATTAGTTGAAATTAAGCGTAACTGTTTGTAAAGCTTAAAACAGTTGCCACATGTTATTAGAGTACGAATTTATATCTTTTTACTTGATTTATGATAATTTTAACGTTGTGGGTTTACGTAAATGATATCTCGTGAAGTACCTCAGCTCAGTACAGAGACATGTCGATGATGTGTTGTCTCGTTACACATTTTATTTAAAAAGATAAAACACGTTTTTTTTAGAGGATGAAAGGCATTGTACGTGCTAGTTTCTTCCTTAATGGAATCCGTTTTAAAGGAAAAGTAGTTTATGAGAAACGCTTGTGCCTAGTTCACAATATCGCGGATTATTGCAAAGCTATTGAAAGTCCGCGACGCAGAAATACTGCTCTAAAAGCACTTGGTAACTTTCAAGGAAAGAATAGAAAGTTTCAGTTTCTCAAGATAGTAATACAATCTGTAGCTTCTACAGAATAAATAAACTAAGTGGTACAAGGTGAAAAATATTACGATGACTAACTGGAAAAGTCAACAATAAAAATGTGGTAATTTTTAAAGCTGTTTTTAAGAAACAGATGGAGCAAAAAATTAAAAAATTTTAAATATTCCCTTTACTAATGCTTTGTAAGTTTAAATTATTCTTTTTTTGAATGAAATAATATTGTACTTATTATACGTATTTGTAGCGCTATATGGTGAGAGACGATATACAATCGGAAGAATACAGAAAAAAAGGGAAAGCTATAGCGAAAAGGGAGAGTTCTAAAAGAAAGGAAAAAATCACCTAACTTCTAATACATCTCTGAGTGATTTTACAACAATAGCATTCAGTATTCCGCAGATAAAGTGCTTCAAATGCTACAAATTTGAGAAATATAAAAGAAAATATAATTTTTTAGCGGAATACTTTTAGGCAGAAACTAATGTTTTAGCAGAATTTATTTAAATAAACAAAAACTTCTGAAGAGTTCTTAACTGAAATGGAAATTTGCAAATAACTATGGAATACCTCGCAACTCTTGAAATCTTGCATCATATTTAAAATTCGATCATATATCATACAATGCGATGTAGATACATTTAAATAAATAATCACGAACCATAGAGTTAAGTTCACAGGTATTGGCAAAATAACTTTAAATGTAACGCTATTTCCTTAGCTCTATTTCTTTTATACAAAGCATCATTGCGAGTGATGTACTTTTATTACTCTTTGTTGTATTTGGCCTGAATCGGTGTTGCAATCTAATATTATATATTTATATATTTGTAGAGCTATAATACCATCATATTCTAAATTAGTAACATATTTTGTGCGATCAAAATTTAATGTACGTAGGGCATCCAGAAAGTAAGAAGAAATCCAGAAAGTTTATCCAGAAAGTTTCCCTATTTAAAAAAAAAGAACTCACACTTTCAGGAACATATTTAATGGCAACACGTACAGCAATGTTTCAGCTATACTTCAACATAACCACCAGAATTGAGGCACTTGTATCGTGGGATCAACTTTTGTATCCCTCTGCCGTAGAACTCTGACGCCTGTGAATGGAACCAGCGTGTGACAGACGTCTTCAGCTCTTCGTCGTTGCCAAAACGCTCATCGGAGGATAGGAATTTCTTGAGGTGCAAGAAAACGTGAAACTCGCTGGGAGCAAGATCAGGGCTGTAGGGTGGATGATCAAACAACCTCTAGCCAAATTCCGCCAAAACAGCTGCTATGTGTCTAGCGGTATGTGGACGAGCATTGTCATGGAGGAGCACAATACCTGCAGTAAGCATTCCACGCCTCTTATTTTGAATGGCACATCGCAATTTCCGCAGTGTTTCACAGTAACGGTAAGCGTTTACTGTTTCACCATGTAGAAGAAACTCAATGAGCAGAATGATGCCTTCATGTCCCAGAACACCGTGCACATCACTTTCCGTACCGACAGCGTTTGTTGAATTTCGCACTGACCAGAGATTCACTATGCCGCAATGCATTGACTGCTTCTTGGTTTTCGGGGTGAAGTGCGAAATCCAAGTCTCATCGCCCATGACGATCCTGTCGAGGAACTCGTCGCTGTCATCGTGATACCGTTGCAGAAATGTCAGGCTGCTCCTAAACATTCAATTTTGTGTTCGGATGTCAGGCTTTTCGGCACCCACCTGGCACACAATTTTTTGAACACCAGGTGCTTAGTGACAATCTCATGCAACAAGGATCGCGATATCTGCAGAAAATGGCTGCTCAGCTCCGTAATCTTGAAGCGAAGTTTCTTCATCATGCTCTGCCGCACAAGCTCAACAAGATCATCATTGATGAGGGACGGTCGGCCACTGCGCTCTTTATAATGGACACCTTGAAGACCTCTCGAAAACTGCCTACAGCAGCGACGCACCATCTCTTTACTCATAATGTTGGGCCCATAGACCTGACAGAGCTGACGATGAATTTCAATCGTCGCAATGCTTTATGAATTCAAGAACTTTATCACCGACCGAACCTCGCAGGCGGCGGGAGAAGGAATAATAGCTTCCATTTCGGACCAATGGCTACCACGCTAGTGGCACGAGGCGGGACCTGCCCTGCTGGCATATGATTGATACGTCATAGATCTATTACGCATGCGCAATTGACACGGGTAATTACACGTTTACGTTAAAAGGGAAAACACCGGGAAACTTACTTTCTCGATGTGCCTCGTATCATAATATGTTTACATCATTCCATACCTGTGTTTCCATACACAATATGTTTATATCATTGATTACACCATTGTGTACACTGTATCAAGTAGTGCACGTAGATTAAGTATCTACTTATATCAATATGTAATTTTGATGCTTTCTTCTTGTATCTAAATATCAAAGACCAAGTTCTTTACTAACTAACTGTACAGTTACAATTAAGAATGTACTGTACTAGATGTTGAAATGCATTGCGAATAATGTCATAGTTTGCATGTTTCGTAGTTAGTAATAGTATGAAAATATTATTGATCCAATCTACTGCTTTATATGTTATCCTATGATGCATATACACTGCTCGACATTAAAAATGCAACACCAAGAAGGAGTGGTCAGAAATTTATGCAAATTTTAGAGTAGACGCACGTCACTGAGTTATGCGAATGATGTGAAACGCGCAGCTCTCCGACGCACGTGAAGTAAGCTATAAGGGAAGGAACGTGCAGAATGGGCAATATTCGTGTCGTTATTTCTGCCAGACGAATTATCGAAGAAAGTTGGTTTTTGTACCGGAGGATATGTGTAATAGAAAAGAATGCCAGGCCGCCGTCAACGAAGGCACTTCCAGCAGTTAGACGACTTTACTAGGGGTATGGTGATCGGACTGAGAAGGGCAGGTTGGTCCTTACGTCAAATCGCAGCTGATACCCACATGGATGCGAGAACGGTGCATCGGCTATGGCGAACATGGTTGGAACAAGGAAATGTGGGAAGAAGGAGGGATGCAGATGCAGCCAGAGTGACGTCAGCACGCGTGGATCGATGCATCCGCCGACAAGCTGTGGCGGTCCCGCAAGTCACTGTACCGTGATTCTGCAGCATGTGCAAGATACTCTGGATGTTCCCGTGTCGACCAGAACCATTTCCCGTCGATTGGTTTAACGTGGCCTGCACTCACGGCGTCCGCTACGAAGACTGCCATTGACCCCACCGCAAAGACGACAACGTTTAGAATGGAGCGATGTGGATGACAAAATGGCGAAACATCGTGTTCTCAGATGAGTCACGCTTCTGTTTATCCAGTGACAGTCGCCGCATGCGTGTGTGGCGTCGACGTGGACACAGATCTAATCCGGCAGTAACTGTGGAACGCCCCAACGCGCGACAACATGGCATAATGGTTTGTAGCGCTATTGCTTACTATTCCAGGTCACCTCTAGTTCGTATTCAGGGCACTATGACGGCCCAACGATACTTGGATAATGTACTGCGGCCGGTGGCAATCTCCTTCCTTCAGGGACTGCCTAATGCAATTTTTCAGCAGGATAACGCCCGACCACACATTGCTCGCATCTGCCAACATGCTATGCAAGGTATACAGATGCTTTTCTGGCCACCGTACTCTCCTGACCTGTCACCAATCGAACATGTGTGGGATGTGATTTTGCAGTCCCTGTCTCGTTCAGAAGACGAACTGTGGCAAATGGTTGAAAGGGAATGGAAAGCTATCCCTCAGGACACCATCCGCTTTCTTATTGACTCTATGCCTGGACGTGTTTCTTCGTGCATCGCTGTCCGCGATGGTTCTACATCCTACTGAGCTGACGGCGTTCTCGCTCTGTATTCTGACTATCATTTCGAAATAAAGATCACTTATTGCTGTTTGCTGTCTCTGTATTTTTTCCAAATTTCATCACTTTCTGACAACTCCTTCCTTGTGTTGCATCTTCAATGTCGAGCAGTCTATAATACTAATGCTTATGTTGCTTTATATGCATTGTTGTATACAGGATACTTACGTAGAATCTCTCTCACTCAGGTGCACCACTGGCATACAGAAATTCTTACCTACTGTCAGCAGGACTGAACATAATAATTGCCCACTAAGCTTCGCCTCGTAAACGTTGGGAGAGAGCCAAATTTTGAGAATCCATTCAAGTATGCATACTGCTCTTAAGATTTTCAGTACATTTAAACATAAAAGACAATATAGTATACTCAATATTTATGTCAGTGAAAGCTTATTAAATCTGGATAGAATTATTTATACCTATCCCTAATTTTTCTTACTGTCGATAAATAGAACCTACGTCTTTTTCACAGAATAAATATATTTTGCCTAATACTCTTTTTTGAAAAACAAATAGAAACTAGTTTATCGAATACATAAATTATCTTAATTTTCTAGAGAAAAGTGGTTTAGTAAGATGCAGTGTCTAAGCTATAGGGTTAGAAGCTAAGTTCAGCAGTAGCAAAAATCCCAGAACTGTACGGCTGTGGGAAGACGAATCTTTGTAGAATACATTGTAAATGATACCAGCTTGTAATTACTTTGTGACAAATTTATTTAACTGATAAATTTAATTTAAATTACTCTAGCTCCGTCTTCCCTTTTATTTATGTTATACATATTTTCGCAGATCAAAACATTTTGCAAATGTGCTCAGAGTGCAATAGAGTTTAAAACCCCTGAGTGGAATGATAGGTTTTTCTTCGATCGTGAGATTTTCTGTCACTCAATATATATTAGTTTATAATTTAAAATATTTTGCTTTCTTACTTTCTTAATGATGTAAATATCACCTTAATGAACAGAAGTTTGAGAAAACGGATACTAAAATAAGTAATTTTTTAAATTTAGCTGATATACAGGTCTTCATAAACATATCCAAAAAGCCCCGCCTTTCAGAGTGTTAAAAGCTCGCAGTCGGCCCTGAAAGACTTTAGTAATGGTCGGAACAACAACCATTCTCTTTTTTGCTCGATGCTGATAAGTACCTTGTGAGGATTTATTCATTTATTTTGACTAATAGTTAATTTTTAGTTAAAGCTACTTTCCTTTCACTCTCATTTTCACCCACGCTTTCCGTGCCAGAATGTAAACTAGATAGCGTGCGTTTTATTCAGCCAAAGGGAGAAAGAAGTGCTATTTAAGCGAAAGTTTCGCAAGTTGATTTTACCGCCTAAGAGACCTACACTGTGATGTGTCCTCAGCGACCCAACTTCAAAGAGTCCGAAAACTTGAAGTGCATGCTGCACGATATTTGCGACATAAAAGTGAAACTAGGAACTAGAAGTTGATTTTAGTGCGTGTTCTGCCTGATTGATGCCACGTTGTTACCATGATTTAATAACGACTTGTTTCTGTGACGATGAGTGCTTCCAGCCATTAGACTTGTCCCGCAGACTTTTACGAGCCAGAGCCTTTCCGCTTGTTTACTTTCCGCGTATTTGCTTTACGCGTGTTATTTTCCGCGTGTTTCCTCGTGTAAACCGTGTAGCTAGCTTAAATTTTATTTTATTTTAATTCAACATTACTTGTTTTAAATTAAGCTAGAAGTAGTAACTTATGTAAACCCAAAAAAGGTCAACTGCCAGTTCTTTCTGAAGACTATTTGCACCCTTCTACTGACTTTGTCTGCCTACTGTTAAACACATGAGGATAATTCCTCCGCAGTCATTTTAGAGCTCGTGAGTTTATGTTGCCGAAGCGTACGAGACTCTACAACCTCATTTTTTTTTTGTTATCAGTTAGTAAGAGCCGCTCAACCGGTATTAGTGACGCTGACGGCCGTATCGTTGAGCTAGGGTTTGAATCCATATGAAGGCATGGGAATTTGTAAGCTTATAGTGTCCGTACTGCAATGGGGCACTCGAAATACACGGCTAGCCGAAAGCCTTCTCGAGAGGTAAAGGTAGGTGGAGAAAGGTGGGGCACCCTGGAACTGTTCTGCAGAGTATTTTCCATTATTTGGGGAGGAGCTACACAGTTTATGCGGATCTACTGTCTTGTGATAAAGGATTTTATTTTTATATTTGGACAAATTGTGCAATATAGGTCGTATAATTATTACTAAATATGGTCCTCAAACAATCCACACCTTACTTTTGTAAATTTTTACTTTAGTTGTAACACAATAGAACTGGTTAAATAAATTCAATAATGAGTTTAAAAATCCGTGCTTGTGTAAGATTATTGTAGTCAGGGTCACAACTTTTAAGCCAGAGTAAGTTTACAACACTTTAGAGTTCATATAATTCTCGCATTCTTCCATCTCCAGGGATACGAAACCTCTAATTATACTTGCATATAGCCAGTAATCTAGATGTGCGTTTTGGAGGACGCCAGCTACGTTTTTCTAGTAAGCGGCAAGAAATTTAAGGTATATTTTGATTGAAATATTAAGGTAGTTAATATACACTAGGTGTCAATTGTACTGATTGCATAATTAGATCCAGTAACTGTACTGATTGCATAACCACATTGCTAAAAAGCTGAATCCGAATCTAATTACAGCATTATGTTACGTTAGCCAATCAGTCAAACATTTGTTGGCTTCACAGGAGAGCTTAAGAACAATAATAAAAAACTGTATTACGTAGCTTTTTCTTACTGATACGCAACAGAATTTTCCAAGGCATTTCATTCTCACACCTAAGTAATATTGCTTTCCATATCTTTAGAGCTTCAGATTCTTATCTTTCTCAACTTTGGAGAAAGGAAGTAAAATTATATAAAAGATGAAGCTCTTGATAATTTTCTAAACAAAACGTTAAAAGAATGAATCACTAGAAATAAGTAATCTTAAGGTGAAAAGCGGCAATAATGTTAACAGCTACTTAAAGAGGATATGAGAATAAAATGAGGTGTATACAAGTTGCTTAAGGAACCCTTTCATTTGATTTTGCGTTTTAGAAGCAGAGTTGTTAACATGGGAATTGTTATACTGGAGCTTTTAAGGAACATCCTCTAAAAGTCATTATGAAGACAATTGGCTGCAGAATGAATTTCCCTTTCTATTGTCAGGCGTGGTTAAATGAAGTCTCATCTGATGGTTTTTTTCAATAATGAATGTTTCTTTTCTATTTAGTAACTGCATTTTATTCATGAATCTTTTTTCTCAGGCCTGTTTGGCTGAATTGAAGACATTAATATTTTAACTAATACAATATTTTATTGAAATTAAAGTTATCATATAATTTCTGAAACAATACTAAGTGAAAATTATAAAAATATTTTATTAAATGAAAATTTCAAAAGTCAAAGGGAACTGTAATTATTGAAATGGACGTTTAACATTTAAAATGTACATAAATAGATATAATTTTTCATTAAAAACAGAGCTATGTAAATTTGCTTTACGTGTGCATGAAAGAGGAAAAAAACGTCTGAATAATACATGATCATGAATATAAACGTAAATGTAATTGAGTAGGTATTTTCAGATTGATATGCATTGAACAGAACGTTCAGATTAAGTTGAGTTGATCATTTCACATTTGAGTATACATCAAGAAGAAAGTCTAATATAATCATTGCTGTTGTGATCAACACTTAACGGATTTTTCAGAAGTTTCGAGTGAACAGGTGTGTAAAACTCTTATCTATTTGCTTGTCAGTAAAAAGAAAGAATTCATAAAGAAATAAAAAGAGGGAAAAAGAGAAATCGCAGCGTTTTGTGAAGATTCTTTATGTGCGAATAATGTTCAAACACATATAACGATTTAAAAAGTATTGCAAGTAAAAGTGCGTTGAATAGTCTGTTAATATGCGTTGAGTACTCTTGTGCGTATGCATATATACGACCCAAAACGTCTTATCTAAATTTGAAATGTTTATTTTTATCTGTATGCTGCTGTCTGCGTTAGAAACGCATGCATAATTTTCATGTATGTATAACATCTCTATAATTAGTTAAATATGTAATTTGCTAATATTCTATTTTGAGATCAATATTCCTGTATGTTGTAAATCAACGTGTTTTTGCTTTAGATATTTAGATTTATAATATTTATGATAAATTTCGATATTTCAGAAAAAAGAAATTTCCGTATGGTCAAGGCTATTATTATTTGATAAATAAAAAGAACTATCGGTACAGATGTAGAAAATGAATTCATATGCACGCAAACTATTTTTATTGTTATTAAAGTTATAAGAAAGTCTGAAATTAATCTTAGTATTTGTTAAGTTCCGTTTACTTCTTTAACCTAAGTTTTATTTCAATTTTAGCTATCTTTTCTATTTTTAATGCATGTTTGAATCTACGCTGTCATCAAGCTAAGACTCTCTGCATTAAAATTTCATGAATTCGCAGCATAAAACTGTGATGGCTTACTTTATGGACAGAGAGTTACAGCCGGAAGCGGTCTTTAAAAATTAAAACATAGGAAGTAAATATTTTTTTTAGAAGGTCTTCGAAGAATTGCCTGGCAGTAACCAATCGATTGTTCTAGGAAACCATTTTACCCGAGGATGAAATTGAACTAAAATTAATGAATTGTCATTTATTTGCGCGAACTTGAAACTTGTCAGAAAACTTCTTGTATTCTAGTTACAAGAAACAGATTTTAACTTCATTATATTTTTGATCTTCCGTTTAAGAGTTTAAATTAATTATATTTTTTCTGCTATTATTTATTTCAAATTTATTACTGTAGAAGCTGTTAAAACTTCAGGCTTTTATTATTGTATTTTGTTCTCTTTTTAGCCCAAAGGCTATTAGTCTCAAAACGGCATGTTGCGTCTTCTCATTTTCTGCGCTGGTTCAGTTTGCAAACTGTTGCCTCCAAATTTTATTGCCATGTATCATATTTAAGGAAACTAAATAATGAATAATCTGTATAAAGGCATGAATATTTATCGCATTGTGAAAAAGCAACGTACCTACAGCCATCAAATTTTGAATAACGTAGTCTTTGCACCAAACATGGGCAACTGGAACCACGAATTTTGAATTCTGAATTTGTTTTATTATCTATTTCAAATTTTGTAAAATTTTAACGAATTTTTGATTAACAAACGCAACGATTTGAATTTGTTTTATCACTTATTTCAAATTTTGTAGAATTTTAACGAATTTTTGATTAACAAACACAACGATTTCAAAGCGAGTAACGGAAACACTGCACGAAAAAAAAAAATAAAGAAAGAAAATCATTTTTATCTCTAGCGCGAAACTATGTATCGGAAATTCTGAAGATATGCTGGTTTTAAATATTTTGTGATAATGGTAATACACAAAATATTAAAAAACGCCTTTTTGGGTGTAATATGAAATCTAAAAGCTTTGAGATTTTCTTTCTTTAATTTTCTTTTTAACCCAAAGAGGGAATTTGTCCAGAAGGGCTATTAATTTCTTTTTGGTATTTTTTTTTTTTTTTTTTTTTTGATAATTTTACTCACCTTAAGTCTAAAGATCCCAGCTTAACTTATTTAAAGATATAGGAGGTAAAGGAATTAATGTAAGAAATGAGGACAATTTTGAGAATAGATTTGGAATAAAATTTATAAATATTTATAAATTAATAATTTTTTTCATTATAATTATAGGGTTAATTTATTGTTTCTTTTACCCTTCTTACATAAATGGGTGTGTTGGAAGCTGAGTTAAGGATTATGTTTCACACGCGTTGATAGTTTAGTCTAAAAGTTACGATTAGAATCCCTAAAACACCCACTTTCTTCCCGATTTTGCTTAGAATCTACAAATAAATCAATTAATTAAATCAAGTGGAAAAAAATAAGACTTTTCATTGGTAACTAGAAATCTCTAGCCAAAAGAATTAACATGAGCCGAGTACGTCTCGTAAACAACAAAAATCTAAAAATCTATATAATTGTATCTGCTGAAGAATAAGGTGAGCACTCATACAGGTATAGAATTTAGCAGATTATATACAACGTATGTTATATATGTATGTCGATATGTTTCAAAGAAAACTTAACGGGGGTGGTAGAAAATTAAAGTTAGATTTTTATTAATACATTTTTAATACATTATTATAATCTTTCAATTTTATAACTTATTACTATTTATCTTTTTCATAATTATTATAATAATATTTAAGATAAGGTATATCTTTGTGTCATTATTTTCAATACTAATGCGCAAAATTACTTCTTTTTCGTAACTATTAAATTTTTTTTGGTAACGAAAAGAAGAGGAAGACACTGACTGCGTGCTAATAATCATTATTTAGGTATAAATTCACTTAATAAAGAGCAGCTTAGTCAACAAAAGTAACCGGCGAAAAAGGTGCACAAGCTGTTTTACAGCTGCAAGCTCAAGTATTACGTATTTATATTATAACTGATTATAGACAGAGGCGACGCATTATATGTGACGTTTCTATCTATCACCTATCGATTCGGATCCTGCAATAATATAATAACTATCTCTAACTAGCGTTGCTAAGAAACTTACCAATCAGGATCCACTCGCCATTAGTGATGTACGTGCTTAGGTCCCCGCCTTCCTCGCTGGCCAGTCTCAAATCCAGCTGGAAGCCGTCGTAGGTCCAGGACCCAAATTTCATTTCACATTTTTGGTCATCGAAAGGGAACCATGTGATGTCGATTTTACACGTACTTTTGAAGATTCCGGGCGGGATATAAGTGCAGCTACCGTTGTTCCTCACTACGACATTCGTTGGGAAAGTACTGTCGATCTTTTCGTCGGCGCTGGAAAAGAAAAATGGCATGCGAAAAGTGAGATCAATGTTTTGTAAGATAATTACATACAGACTAATTACTATGAATTAAGTACAGAACGAAACATGCAGTTATCTGAAAACCGAGAAGAAGGTTAGAATATTTTCTTTTTCTAAATGGCTGGATCTAGCCGTTTATAAACGGCTAGAGTCCGCCATTGGAAAGCTTCTGGCTGTGAGAGCATTGTCAGTTTCGACAGTTTCCCGATATAGATAAAATTATAATCATTCTACAAATGTAAGAAAAGTTATTTTGAAAACTTTGTTAGTTTTGGGGGGCTTCTGCAGCACGTTAATGAAAAAAAATCAGAGTCTACGGTATCAAATTGGTTTTATTTTCTTAACGTTAGAGGTATTAAAGTAAATACTGAAGGAAACATTTTATTCTATATTGTAAATTTAAATTATGAATTTGCTAAAAGCAAATAAATTATTCACATTAACCTCTCGCATTTCAACATTCTTCTCGTTTTCCAGGTATTAATTGAATAAATAAATTATTGAACACCAGCTAAGGTACTAAGATATTTATGAACTCAACTGTATTTGAAGAGTACGTTATTTGCGCAAGTTCACGTTAGACTAGAGATGGGCAAACTACGGCCCGCGGGCTATCTCCAGCCCGCCGGAAGGTTCTGACCGGGCGCGGATAGAATTTTGCTTTGCCTGTCCGAGGCAAATTAAAGGAAATATATATTTATATATCCATCTCATTTTCAATTTTGTTTGAATATTATTTTTTTTCAAATGATTGATATCTTTTTACTTTCTCTATTTTTGTTCTACAAAACATAAATCGACGGAAATGGCAAGCACAGACAGCTTTCAATTGGTAAAGTGTGAAAAGCGGAACTCCTTTATTAGTTATAGCTGTAGATTGCCGCCGAAAAGCGTTATCTCTTTCTCGGGGAGCAGACGTATGGGAATCCAATGACTGCAGTGCGTTTAATGATGAATGAGCCTGGAAATATTTCTTACAGTTGTAAAAGATAAACCAGTGTGTCTCATCTGCAATGAAGCTGTAGCAGTCTTCAAAGAATCCATTCATTTCCCGTCATTTCACATCTAGGCATAAGAATTTCAATTACGAAGAATTGTCCGAATATGATAGAAAACAAAATACAGAAAGTTTTTGTAAAAAATTATCAGGCCAACAAAATTTTTCAAGAAGGTAAACAGTATCCAAGAAGCAGCTACACATGCACGTTACATTGTAGCATAACAATATTGCTAAAAATAATAAGTTCTCAGTGATGGGGAGTTCGTTAAACAATGCATGCTCGAAGTTTGTGATGTTTTATGTCCAGAGAAGAAAAATAATTTTGAGACTGTAAACTTATCTCTCGAAACGGTGATTTCTAGAATTGCAGACATCGATAAAAACTTTACATCACAATTAAAGTCAAAGATTGGCCAGTTTAAATTTCACTTCATAAGTATGGATGAAAGCACTGATATAAATGATACTGCTCAATTAGTATTATTTAAAAAAGGTAATGATGAAAACTTTGAAATTACCAAGGAACTAGCGTGCATGCGTTCATTAAAGGGAAGTACAACGGGATGTGATATTTTTCGTGAATTTCAGGAATGGCATTTAACTTTGAAAGTGCCTATAACAAATGTATGTAATATTGTGACCGATGACATGAATAAGACAGGAAAAAAATCTGGATTTCTTGGAATCTTTAATTAAACCTATACCGGGAACAATGTATTTTCTACATACACATCAAGATGCTCTGTGTAAATCTGCAGTTCAATATGAAACCCGTGCTTGATGCAGTCGAGAAGCTTATAAATACTATTCGATCTCATGGGCTTACTCACAGACAATTTCGAGATTCTCTTTAGTCCATGTAATCTGAACACTCTGATGTACTGTATTACACGAAAGTAAGTGGCTTAGTGGAGGATGTGTTTTTGAGTCAGATTAGCAGTTGAAAGACGACATTGTGTCGTTCTTCCATGAGAAATAGTGTTCTGCGGAGTGTGAAATGTTAGAAGATAGAGACTGGCTTTCGGACTTTACATTTTTCACAGACCTTCTTTGTCATATGACAACCTGAATGTCAAGATGCAAGGGAAAAATAAATTTTTCGACGATATCTGGGCCCATCTCAAAGCTTTTAAACTAAAACTCAATCTGTTTGCTGGACAGGTAGCTAAGAACGATTTGTCGCATTTCCAGAGGTTAAATTCAGTACTCTCAGTAAATAAAGAAAAAGCTTCAGAATTATGAAGATGGCTTGAAAAAAAACTGCATTTTGAGTTCGAACGCAGATTTCAAGATTTCAATGCCATTCAAAGAAAATTGGATATTTTTACCATGCCTTTCACAGTAAATTGTGAAGCAGTGACGTCAGATTTGCAACTTGAATTGACTGAGCTGCAATCTAACAATCATCTCAAGCAGTTGTTTCTAAATATCCAAAGTTAGAGTTTTACAAATCATTATCGAAAGTAAGTTTCCCAAATTTAATATTCACGCCCAGAAAAATCAGTGATATATTTGCTTCATCTTATAAATGTAAACATGTTATCACACTAGAAAGCTATTCATCTTAGAATTATCAGCTATTCACCTTAGAAAGAATTATTTCAGAAGTAGACTGACAGATGAGCATTTAGCCTCGTTCCTTAGCATCAGTATATCTTCGTTCGAAACTCAATATAAGGAACTTTTAAAAATGAAATCGCAATTTCATTCATCTCATTAACATATATAAATTGTAATGCTTGTATATTGTTTTTAAAATTTTAGAAAAATTTATCTTGGCCCGCCAAAATGTTTCTTTAGATTTTTGGCCCGCCATCGAAAACATATACCCATCCATGCGTTAGACGGTAAAAGCTGTTAATTGAATTATTTTTAAGGTGAAAAAGAATTATAATTTTATCGACTCCTTGGGCAGATAATACAGTTTTATAAATGAGAAGTCAATGAGTTGAAGTGTTTCATCAGGATATCTGATATGTGAAAGTAAGTAAAATTAATTTATTATTATCCTAGGATATTAGAATTTCCAGTTTCTAGCCAACCAGTAGCCACGGGTTAAAGTGGCTAGAATTGAATTTGTGCAGACGTTAAGGTCTTTTTGTTTCTTCCGGACTAAGAAATCAATAATATTATCCTTGGTATTCGAACCTGTTTTCAGCCGCACGTGCAGCTGACTACATCACAGAAAATCAATGAAAAGCATTAATTCCTTGAAATCTTATCAAAGGACATCTTTAAATCTTTAATAAACTAAAAACTAATGTTTGGATGAAATGAGAATTTTCACATTCCAATATTTCGAGTTTAAAATGCAGTCCGATTATTCACTTTTTCATTAATAGGAGATAAAATTCTGAATTGTTTAGCTTTAAATTCTATTAAAAATGTGTTTTGTTTTCAAGAAATGTCGCTCAATGTATCTTGGGATTTTTCTTTTGAAATGGACTTTAAGTGATATATTTTATTAACCGGCTTATTCTCTGTCAATGATTGCAAATGCCAAGAAACCGAAGTGCTGCTAATTGTAAATTTCGTAAAGGTGTTTGTAACCAAGCCTTGTCATCGTTAAAGAGGTTAAAGTTCATTAGAAGAATAGTCTTCAATAGGGTTCTACCAAAATCTTAGGCTTCCGTGCAAATTATCTAGAAGTTCCGCAAATAACAATCAAAATTTGATAGAATTTGGGAGTACCACATGAGCTAAACCTAAGCTAACCTAAGGTAAACATCTAAAATAATTATTTAGCAATTTATTTTCTGTTACAACTATTATCTATGTTTTCATGAAAGCAATCTCTTTGAATTAAATGTAAATTAAGCAGTTTAGGGAATAACAAAGAAATGTCTTTTTTCAGTCTGTTTACGTCAGAACCCATGCATTTATAGGCAATCTAACTGAAAAATTATTTTCAACTTTTTATAGCATCATCACCAGCCACAACAAAAGACTAACAAGCGAATGTTAAACACTTTTGCAGATACGTCATTATCGCCAGAGTTGTTTTATGAAAATAAGCGTAAGAATATTTCAGCTTATACACTTACTTATTGTAGAAATTAATAATATATTAACAACTTCATTTATGACACATCGGACAGTGTGCAGAGAGGCTGGATGCTAGCAGTCACTAGAATATTTAGAACAGTCTCAAATGCGGTAGCATGTATTCTTGCCGGTGTGCCCCCTCTGTCAATGCAATAGACGTATTTTTATCATAATTTTTTTATCGGAAAATGGTTTTATTGATGAATTAGATATTAGAAAGTAATTATAAATACTGTGATATGGATACCCATCCGGCCGAAAATACTTTAATTACATTTGATAAGAACTTTCTGGATGTAGGTCAGATTGATATTTATACAGACGGATAGGAAATGAATAATAGAGTTGTCTGTTCATGTCTGATTTATTTGTATAGAACAGAGATCGAGTACCAAATATATACGTTGAATCCGTTAAACGAAATTTTTTAAGCTGACATTAGAGCAATTTTTTATGGATTAAAGAAAACTTAACTTACAGACATAAAAAAAAATAAGTATTTATTCCGATGCTTTGTCTGCTTTATACGAAAGTTCTAATATGCAGACTAATACTTTATTAATAAAATAAATTAAAAATGATTCCAAATTTATGGCCAAATTCATAATATAAATTTAGACTGGATCAAGGCCCATGTTGGGTATATTGCAGAGAGCGGACACACTGGCAAAGGAAGCTGTTCAAGGCCTATGAAAGAAATTGAAGTGTTGTATTCGAAAAAAACGTTATTAAATATTCTGAAAAAGAATATATTTGTGGAATGAAAAGAAAATTGAGAATCGTCTATAATAAAAATATAAAAAAAGAAAAATATAAGAAAAATAATGGTTATATCAGATTTCTGAAAATTGACAAAAAGAAAATATTTAATAGTATAAATATGAAACAAATTATTACTGGTTACGGACGATTCTCAGCATATTTTAAGAGATTTGGTCTCTCAGAAAATGAAAACTGTCAATTCTGTAAAGTAAACGGTAATAACTACCACTTCCTTGAATCTTGTAGTTTTGCTAGAGACACAGTTCAGAGACACCAGTTTGATATAAATGGGGATATTGAAAATTATGAGAAATTTAAACAAGCAGCTGAAAAATTATGATAATAATTAAGCAGAATATAGAAGAGATAGGGATTTTGATTTGAATGGATAATCTAATGGAACATGGCTGGCTCGTTGTTCTCCGTTATTGTTTGACGGGTTGGCGCCTGTTATGGCCTGATAGTTGAATTTGTTTCGGCCCGGGGGACCGGGGGTTTCACCTCTTGCAACAACAACATTTATGAAATTTATGTTCAAACTGTTTAGTAAAATTAGTTAGTTTGCATTTAATTCAAATAGTTAGTATGATATCGTGATTTTCTGTTAATTTTCCGCATAACACGCCAGCAGTATTGATACAGGTCCAATAACTTTTTGATATTTAAATTTTTAATGGTAACAGGTGTATCCCTTTAAAATACTCCCTTTGACATTCTAAAAGGCAATAACATGCATTTATAGAATATTTAACTTGAATTTTAGTTGAAGTTAATGAATCTCAGATGAATAACTATACGTTAGATATACGATGCTAACGATAAATTTTAATAACAACCAAAAATAAAACCATCCTCAGCTTGCAATGATTTTGCAGACATATACAACTAAATAAAAATATTTCGCTGTGCGAGAAAGCTATCACTAAAATCGCTGGCTTCAGAGATGCTATTTTTAATCCAGTAGGTTTAGCGATGAAGTTACGGCACTGAAGATCACCAGTTCTGTACTTGGCACAGCAGTATCAGCTACAGAACCTTTATAGGCGTCCTCTCTTGGCACACATCACCTCTGAAGATAATGTGCTTCTACAACACCAACAAATGCCTTCAGAAAGGAATAAAACAAACCAAGTACATTAAAGTATCAAACCTAGTGCTTGCTAACTAAACATCTGGAATTAAATCTCTTTCACAGTATTTTCAATTTGCAATAAGTGATTTAGCGTCGTAAAAAATAAAACATATTGCCACCTGAGCGAAATATTTACGTGTGTGAAATACGCGTGTGAAATAATACGTGTGAGAAAACAATCCAATAAAATAAATGCTCAGTTATGTCATGTATATTTAAGTCTTTTCTTTATTAAATAAGCTCATAAGTGTCCACATGGTGTTAACTTATGATGAATTTGCTCGTAGCAAGTTTTTCTATATCATTTGCCTATTTCTCTTTTAAAAAAGCTTCTTTTAAATATATGGTTTTATGCTATATATCATGAGTTTCTGATACATTAATTCTTAAATTAGTAGGATAATCTTATATGTATACAATATACTTATGTTCATTCAAACTTAAGGATATGGATTTGAGTTTGAATTTATATGGAAAGAAAAGAACGATTTGCCATAATCATATTAAAACCGAAATTCTCAATAAATTAGAATTTACTGAAGGGGAATAATATTCCGGATTCCAATCAGAATTCATGGATCTCATTAATGTCATCAAATCCGCTATTTTGGGTCGTTATAATTTGCAATAACAGGGTGATATTGAACTATGCGATCTCATGGTTCCCATCTCATTCATGCATTGAATTTACATACTTATGTTCATTCAAACTAAAGGCTATGTATTTGAGTTTGAATTTATATGGAAAGAATAATTTATAAATTTAGAAGAAATCATATTATCAACCGCTTTTCGGAATTTATTAATGGAACGAACTGAATAATAAAAATAACAACTGAAAACAGTTTATGAATGGAAATCTTGAAGAATAAAAGTCTTTGAATACCAGATGTTCAATGATTTTATAAGTTAGAGAACTTAGGAATTCAGTTAATGCCTCAAGGACGAAAATCTTTCTGTAATTATGAATTCAACGGATATATGGGTTTTAAGGAGAAGGGTGAACCTTATGTACACCGTACTTTATATAAGCAGTAGTTAATAAATTTTAATATTGATCGGTCTCTAAAATACGAGATTTCTCGAAGTGTTTCGAACAGTCTCAAACAGTTAACGCAATAGTTCAGCATTTTTATGTTTCTGATAATACCTTGTAGAGACATTAGGTAATAAGGAAGCAGGAAAGAGGAAAAATGAACAACCGCCTTCGCCAGGAATCAAACCGCGGACCTCTGGAATACGCGCCCAGCGTGCGGACCACCACACCACGAAGGCATGCCAAGAAGGCGGGAGAAATACCTTATAACGTAATATAGAAGTGACTTTCACATTATTCTATAATTTCAAATGTCTATTCTAGAAGAAAAAATATATTCTCACCATTTTGATAAAATTAAAAAACTATAACAAGTTTTCCTGATGTAATGAACATCCAATAGTTATATAAGATAAATTTTGAGTCTTTTAAGAAATCACACGAAATTATTTAGGGTTTCATCATTTGATCATGGAAAGGCATATTAGGGCTTAAGGGGAGAAAAATCGTCGTGGAGGAATTCCAGAGAGAAAATAGACTGTATTTTCATGGAGAAAATAATGAACATACCCATGCAGTCAGCCCACTAATAGAGATTCAAATCCGTGACAAACTACTGCTATTCAGTGCTATTATCCATTCCGCGAATAATGGATATGATAATTTAAGAAATGTTACTGAGGTTTTCAACAAAGTTTTGTTCCCCTTTTTAAATGTAGAATTTAAAACAATCTTTCACAGTGGTCAAGATTAAAGTAACAAATATATTTGTTAAGGTAAATGGAAATAACTTAATAAATAAACTGGAAAACAGGGTGATATATGCATTTTGATGACAAATGTAAGTATTCATTTGACGTAAAAATGGTGAAAAGTTGCAATCTACACAGCAGCGGAAAGTCATAATTTTACGACTTTATGGCTTTTGAATTCAAATTAGCGCTTATGATCAAATAGCTTTAATATGATTTCGCATAATCAGCTTTGGTCATAAAATATGACGGTGGGGATATTAACTTAGACAGCTGGATATGTTCAATTAAGACAGCATCTTAATTGAACGTTATCTTCAATAACTGGCACTCTTGAGAGTGGCCAATCCCAAGCACAAGTAGGCCAACTGTTTCATTTATATAAAGATGATAAATGCACTTTATAGATACAGTTCTAAACATGTTAACAGGGTAATCATTAAGAAATGAAAAAAAAATCATCTGTGATGCATCATTTATCTACCCTTGCTTTTTTCTTTCTGCCCATGTTAATCTTTTTTTGCAATAAATTACTGATAGGAGAACGGACACAATTCCTGCTATCATCTGGTAGCAGCTAGGTGTCTCTGCGCTCCGTAATCTGTCACCTGTCAACTAATAACATAGACAGAAGATCAGGTCAAGATTGAGTAAATGTAACGCCACTTTCTCAAAACCGTGCTTTTGATTATACTTAGGATCATGAGTATATTATTTTCTCTACAAAAACTCTTCTTCACCTCTTTATGAAGGCGTATTGCGGGAAATAGTGGGCTAATACTGAAAGAATTTTATACTTGATGACCATTCATGTATATCCCTCAATTGGAAACTAGGCTTTCTTAGTACAATAGAAATCATGTTTGGCCACATGGAGAGTGTGCCTATTTTTATTCTACGACAAGCTCACTGCATGAAATACGCTGTGTTTCTAATTTAGAGACCATCGGGTACATTTGTCATTCCTTCTTTAGAAAAGAAAACACTGGCTTACGTAAAATGGTATTATGTTGTAGCGTTCTAGGCTGCTGCACATAATACCATTTTACACTAGCCATGGATAGGAAATATTTATGGAAAAAATATGTTTGAGATCTCAGCATAAATGATGAATTTCGGAATATTGCCTAATCTCAGTATATCTTAACGGTTGACCACGTTATGGCACATACAGATTAGCCAGTCACCGATTTCGTCAAAGGTGAAGGATATTCGTTCAAGAATGTGATCTGTTAATCCTTCGAATCTCAGTTCTACGACAGGGAGTAGTTTGGAAGTATCTAGTTTCATTTTGATATTTTTCTGTTACCACAACCTTATTCTCGAATAACAATGAACTTTCAAAATTTCAAACAGCAGAAATCTGCATTAAGATATAATTATTTACCCAGTTGTTTTTGAAAGCTGAAATGAATAATTATTTGCCAGGTAACATTTTTAACATTTTTCTTCCTTTACAGCAGACCTGTTTTATTCTAAAATAATCAAAAGACTAAAGATTGTCTTCGACCTCTAAGTTAAAAAAAGAGTCTGTAAGCTATCTTTCGTTGTTTAATTTCAAAACTGATCATCTAATTTTCTAAATTTCTTGAAAAAACTCTTGAATAATTCAAACTAGTCGTTGGCTCATTTCTACGCCAAAGAATCTCGCGAATTTGCATGCCTCCTCGCAGGTAGTGGTGGTGTATTCAATTATGGCAAAGCACACTAGGGCTATCTGCCTAATGAGGTGGATGCCTTCGTGGAGGACCTTTCTAACTTTCTAAGGGAAACTGGCTCGTATACACGTTACACATGGGGAAAACCACGAAAACACCCATGCAGCCAGCCCATTCGCGGGATTCGAACCTCGGACCGAACTACCAGTGTTCAGCGAATTTACCGCTCGGCCGCTGGTGGGCTCCTCGCAGGTAGAGTTAAAAGGAAATCTAACCGGTCTGACGTGAGCAATTACTGTAATCCGAAGCTCACAATTAAATTGTATTTTGCTTCACTGTAAATATTTGTATATGACGTTTTTCGCAATAAAATAATTAAAAGACGAAGCAGTAAAGCTTGTCCGTCGATAAAAATAATCTTTAAGAGAATTAAATTTAATCATCTGGCTCCGTCATGCGTGGAGCTTACTCCAGCGGTATGGATATACTAATGAAAAGCAAAGCATCTCTAAAGGGGAATGAAACTTTTGTGCAAACTGCAGATAATGATGTGGAGTTGGTTGAACTTAAACTAAAAAACATTCAAGCTCTTCAAAAGAAAGTTGATTAGCTACGAAGCGCGTGCTACGCACGAAGTGATATGACAGATGATGACGACTTAAACCAATGTGAATGATCGTCTGGAAAAACTAGAGATAAGAACTGAAATTTTCATTAATTCTTACCAGAGCCAGATTTACACTTGATAAAGCCCTAAGCTATTTGAGATAGGGCGCTCTTTACAAGCCTGTTATAATAAATTTTAATACTATTTATACTATACTTTTGGGGGGGGGTAAAGAAAAGTGGGGTCCCTAAGCTATAGCTTGTGTAGCTTATACGTAAATCAGGCCCTGATTCTCACAGTAAGTTAAATTCTGCAAAAGCAGTAAATGTTGCTGAAAGTAATTTAGATGAAAATTTTCAAATCAAAACTAAATTTCCACCGTTAGTTTTGCCTGAAATTTCAGAATATGAAGAATTTAGTTAATTTAAAAATCAATTTGATGATTTAATTATAAATAATGTTCAGCTGAGACATTCGCAGAAATTGTATTATCTGAGATTTTGTCTTACTAAAAATGATGCTAAGTATTTAGCAAGTAACTTTGATAATTCTGAATCTTTGTACACTGCTTTGGAATCTCGCTATGATAATGAATGTCTGATTGTTGATATATCTTGTGCCATATTCTCAAAGACATCCTTCTATTTAACATACGGCTTCAAGATTAAGTAAAATTTATTTTGAAGGTTTGCAGAGGAAATTATTTCATGTTAGACGACTAAGTCTGCTGAATGCAGTGCGCTTAAAATTTTGGAGTTTAGGTGGCTGTAGTTTCGCTCATAAAACAGTACATTGATGTGTAGCGTGCTTTAAATGATATCCCACTCTTTTTTCACAAATTATGGTTAATTTACCTAGTGAACGATTTAGTATTTCACTTCCATTTGCTATTTTAGGTATTGATTTATGTGGTCCTTATTTAGTGAAATTTAAAAATCAGTGTAAGGGTATTCTAAGTAAATTGTTTATTTGAAGTTTTATATGTTTCGCAACAAAAGCCATCCATCTTGTGACATTAACAGATTTGACTTCCGATGCTTTAATTGCAACACTCCAACATTTTACAAGTAGACATGGCAAATGTTTCAAAATTTACACAGATAATGCTACTAACTTCGTTGGATCTAATTCAAAATTGAAAAAGTCTTATAAGCTCATTAATTTCCCAGACAAAGAATTAGCTAATTATTTTTCACAAGAAAGTATAAATTAGTATTTTATTCCACCCAAATCGTCAATTCGGTGGACTGTGGGAAGCTGGGATAAAATTGGTGAAGTTCTATCTTAAACGTACGATTGGGAATTTTCATTTCACTTACGAAGAATTCGAAAAGATTGCCATTCAAATAGAAGGAATATTAAATTCGAGACCACTTACTCCTCTTGCTAGTGATTTGAAAAGTCTCGAAGTTCTGACACTAGGTCATATCTTGATAAGGCGACCTATAACAACAATTTCTGAGCCATATCTTGACAGATTTAAGGAAAAACCGCTTAAGTCGTTGGCAAAAAACAACAAAAACCGTACAACTTATTTGGAAAAAATGGAAGTCCGATTACTTGAATACTTTACAAGCTAGGTCAATATGGATGGTTGCAAAAAATGATCTAATGGTTGGCCAAATGGTTTTGATTAAAGAATATTTTCTGCCAATTAACAATTGGCGTTCCGGACGAATAACATCATTGTACCACGGTTCTGAAAGGAAAATCCGTGTTGTAAAAGTTGGTACCCAAACAGGGAACTTTAAAAGGACAATTAATAAAATAGCTGTAATAAATTGTGTATTATGTTACTCAGTTATTAATTATATATTAAAAGTTATTTTTCTCAATAATTCTGTAATTTATTTTGTATTTTTCTATACACATTTTTATACTTGTTTACATGAATAACCGAAACTTTAATATTAGTATTTCATAATTAAACTTATGTCAAGTTCTTGCATGTGAACATGGCAAGGCCGGGTGGGATGTTGGCGCATTTTTACGCTAATGAATCTCGCCAATGGATCACTACCTGCGATTGAGGCAGGTAGAGTTAAAAGGAAATTTTAACCAGTCTGAAGTGAGCAATTACTGTAATCCGAAGCTTACAATTAAATTGTATTTTTCTTCACTGTAAGTATGTGTATATAATGTTTTTCTTAATAAAATAATTAAAAACGAAGCAGTGAAGCTTGTCCGTCGATAAAAATAATCTTTATGCACATTAAATTTAATCACTACTACTGGATAAAAATTTCGGTTTGCTTATCCTTACTATACATCTGTGAATAGCGTTTAATATTCCTTCCTTCCTAACCTTCTCATTACTGAATATGAATATTTTATTTGACTTACAAAAGGGAGAAATTTCTTTGAATTTTCTACAATAAATCTTATTCTAATACATCACCATTATCATTTTATCATGTTCTCTGGTCCCTCGTCTTAGAGCGTTTATAATTTCAAATAAATTCGTATCGTGAATAATCTTCATATGAACGCTATTCTGCGTTTTACTGTCTCATAAAGCTTACAAAAAGTTAAGAAATTCTGAAATGCTTGATATTTATTTCTCCAGTTAACAAGATTAAAATAAAAAAAAAAAAACTTTTTACAATCTTAAGTATTTACGCTGATGCCAGTGCGAATTCTTCCTTCCAGCAAGTGAGTTGCAGCTTCTTGAGCTGCAAACAGATTTGACATCAGGATCAAGTTTAAGTCATGAATTTGATTTCACCAGAGAGGCCAACCCGACCAACATATCTGTACATCTCGTACTATCTACTCCCGTAGGTCGATTGCTCCGTTGGTGGTGTTAAGCTGAAGTATATTTTTTTTAGTTTTATTTATAAATATATTCATAAAACAATGGAGAAAAGAAAAAAAAAGAGGTTACATTTCTCCATCATTTTAAATTTAGGACCTAGATATAATTTTCAAAAATAATAATTATTTTCCCTGAAATATATTGCAACCTCGTATTCAATTTTTTTAAAATTTAAAATAAATCTATTTTTCTTTGTCAACCAACGATCGCACAGGAAAGACATCGAACGCTCGTTGTTCGTCATCTTTCTGTTCCCAGCTTCTCGACAGAATGCATATACAAAATCTTAAGGTTGTGGATCATATTTAATGCGCATGATAATAACTTTCCTTTAGAACGTTTTCCACAACAGCATCTCTTCAAAGCTCTTAAGTAATTTATCTCAGTAAATCACGTAAATTAAAATATTGATTAAAATGTTTAGTCATTCCTATTGCAAATATTAATTAAATTTATCATGATTATTTAATTTCTTAAATAAATGTAGCTATCATTTTCGTGGTTATGATGCATGTTGATTTTAATTTAAAACGTCATGTTCGAATTCTTAATTTGTCCAGAAAGTAAAGTCTGTTTCATAAATTTCAAAAGATCAAATGAAATAAAAGTACTAAAATTTGCGTGAGGAAATAGGTTTAAATAGATATCTCCATTTAAATGATTTATATTGATGATTTAAATGATTTATATTATTAGTTTAAATGGCTGTTCATTAGTTATACATCTGTTCATTAGTTGACAGAACATTAGTTCATTAGTTCATCAGTTATACATCAGTTCATTAGTTATACATCTGTTCATTAGTTAGTACATAATGTTCATTAGTTATACATCTTAAAGTGACAGCTGCTTAGCATGTCTACGAAATACAGAAAGCGCGAATTAAAAAAATGGGAAACTTTACGTTTGATTCTTGTAGAGATATTAGGTTAATTGGAAAAACCGGAGAGATGAAAAATTAGCAACGCCTTCACCGGGAATCGAACCACGGACCTCTGAAATTCCGGCTCAGTGTGCTGACCACTACACCATGAAGGCACGCTAGGAAGGCGGGAGAAATACCTTACATACTCCCCCTTTTAAAGGGCGACTGGAGTTTTTAGGTGACTCAATCGCCAAACCCTGGGTGTGGAAAGTCATCATCCACAAACCTTTTAGTTCGGGCGCCACTGTAGAGGCATTAGGTTAATTGGAAAAGCCAGAGAGATGAAAAATTAGCAATGACTTCGCCGGGAATCGAACCACGGACCTCTGAAATACCGGCTCAGTGCGCTGATTACTACACCACGAAGGTTCGCTAGGAAGGCGGGAGAAATACCTTACAAACTCTTAAAAATAATCCACAACTAAATACACTTAATAATACCATTTCTTCCATAGAATGACGTATTAAAATTTGTTTAATCTAACTGTAAATTAATTAAGCAATGCCATTAAAATAATTAAAAATTTGGAATTCTTCAAGTTTCTCTTAGTTAGACTAATTTCGGATCCCTGAATAATTGCTATCGCCAAGCATTTATTACGAATAATTCCTTCGGTGCAGTACTTGCTGATATTTCCACGCATTAGTTTGAAGTCAAACTACTTGAAAAGCTGTCTTTTGTAGGTTATCTGAAAATTCATAACCCATATTTTCTATGTTCTTCAAAAGTCTTTTATTTATATGAAGAACAATGATCAATCAATAGTATATGGCCTGTTTAGTTCGATAATGTTTTGCTTTCTTCTAATGAGCTTTGTAATTTCTCATTCGCAAACGAAATTAGCTTTATCGGCAGAAAGCTGAACAAGGTGCTGATGATTTACGGCCTCATCTGAATTGAATGTTATACCACGAAAGAAATTTTGAAGAGAGAGAAACAAGTGAAAGTCTGAGGGCACAAGATTAGGCAAATAGAATATGCGTGGCAATACTTTTCATCTAAACTTCAATAATTTTTGTCTGTGATCAAATATGTGTGTGGTCTTGTTTCCAAGCTCCTATTAATGAGATGACAGATCAGCTCGAATATGTGCTGTCGCCAATTGGACAGTTTCAAAGAATCTATCTTCCAGAAACTTCCATATCTCATTAATCGTATAGAAACTGCATTCCATTCCGATAACGTCTGATCACCTGACACACACAAGTTTGATCACCTACAAAAATTATCGGAGTTTGGATAAAAAGTATTGCCAGACATATCACACTCGCCTGATTTTGTGCCGTCAAACTTTCACATGTTTCGCTGTCTTCAAAACTTATTCATGGTATGACATTAAATTAAAACAAGCCCGTAAACCAGCACTTTATTCAGCTTTTCGTCGATAAAGCTACATTCTTTTGCAAATGAGGAATTCAAAAACTCTTTAAAAGGAAGCAAAACGTTATGAAAGAAAACGAGTAGTATATTACTGACTGATCATTGTTCTTTACACAAATAAAGGAACATAGAAAAAATACATCATGACTTTTCAGACAACCCAATATTTTGGATTCACAATGTTGATTATACATTGACGTATTTTAACGGTAGTAAGGAAGATTAAAAATTATTTTGTCAACTATTAATTCTATTACTTTTACCATTCTCTCTAATTTTGAAATTCAATCTTATAAAATCTTTTTTCCTTTTCGGACATTCTGAGCCCACCAGTAGGAAAGCAGTTAAGTCATTGAACACCGGTAATTCGACTTGGGTCCGATTCCAGAGGAACGAGCCCTATGTATAATGGGGATACGAGCCAGTACCACTTAAAAATCATCTACGAAGGCATAGGCAGATAGCCCTAGCGTACTTTGCATAATAAAACAAATAAAATTTTTATTTCCCGATTACTCGCAATAAAGCTTAATTTTAGCAGTATTGCTTATGGTGTATAATATTCTGTCTGTTGGTTAAACAAAATTCAATTAAACAATTTGTGCTTTTTTCTATTCGCACCGCACTGCGATTTCAAAGTTCAACCACAAGAAGCCTGTTTTCATCTCATTTTATCATTCTGTCTGTTATAAAATGCTTCAGTTTGTCCACAAGTACAGTTTTCAGGACATTAAGATATTAATAAAATTCGTCACTCAAATCCACATCTGATTTTAATTCTTGGGCTTTTTTAACATTTCTTACGAGTGTGGTTTTTATATATGAGACTAACTAAAGGAGCGCTAAAACTGCGCAATAATGAGTTGAAACTGTGTACTCGGAAAAGGAAAGCAAACACATTTTCGATAAGTAATCATAGTGCACCGCTTAACTCCAATATTGACTCCAAAGTTATCCTTACAGCATCTTCTGTTGGGAAACTAGATAGCTTTCGTACTCACAAAAATCAATTTTTTAGTCAATTATATTAATTCAAATCCATTTCTTTCCAAAACTTTCAAACTCTTACATCTCAGCTTTTTCCCATTTCATTACTTTTTTTAAGGCAGATGTCGCTATGTTTGTATTTCTTTCGTCTGTCCATTGATTCATTATAAATAAGGTTTTTCCTTCTCTTAACATTTCAAATATTTTTTTATTTTTGAAGAAGAGAGATTTATCTCTGGCCTTCCTTAAAGTCAATAAAATATTATTTAAAATCTATGCTAATGTAAGGTAGTTTCGTTTTCTCATTAGCTTGAAATTCCTCGAATGTCAATCTCGTTTCACTTCAGATACTTGCAAGTTATCCACTACCCTCCTGTTTCAACTTTTATAAAAGGCCATTCTAAGCCATGTAAATTTTTTGCATAGATTACATGCCTTCAAAACATATTTTGTAACTGAGGAATATATAAACAATTGAATAGAACAAGTGATTCATATTTTATATTTTAGTGTATTGAGTACTTATTTTTTATTTTATTAATCTCCTTAACATGGCTTTCACGATATATGAAGAACAAGGGAAAAAGAGATTTTGAACGGACGATTTTTATATTTGTAGTCTTTTAGTCTTTGTAGTCTTGACATGCAAAAAAAATCTTGACATGCATTAGTTTTTGTGACAGAATGTAATTAATCTACTGCAGGTTTTAGTTTTAAGTTTAGTTTATGGCAAAGCACACAAAAGGCTATCTGCCTTGTAGAGTCATTAGGTTATTTTGAAGCAGGAGACGTGAAAAATGTCCTCGCCGGGACTCAAACCTGGACCTCTGGAATACACGCCGAGTGGTGTACTACCGTTACACCACTAAGGCATGCAGAAAGGTGGAAAAAATAGCTTATATACTCCCCCTTTTAAAGAGCGACTGGGGATAAGGGCCAATCCTATCGCCAAATCCTAGTGGTGAAGAATCATCATTCACCGTCGTTTTAGTTCGAACGCCACTGTAGAGCGCCACTTCTAAGTATTTTTGGTTAACTTACAGAGTTATTTCATGAAACAAATTATGGAAAATTCCCAAATTCTTTTAAGTTGTGAAGAATTGATTACATGAATAGCAGTTTCAAATTAAAAAGAAATCCATGACACAGAAACTGCTGCTTAGTTTTCTGGTGCGCTCAGAATTCCATACAATAACTTGCACTGAAACTGCATTGAATGAAAAATATATTGCTTTTCATTAGATTGCTCAACTGACGGATACATTTTCCATTGTAGTGTTTAGTGTTTATTTATTAAGATAGCATGATAAATATATATGATATTAAAAAAGCATGATATATATATATATATTACATATATAGATAGATATATAGATATAGATTAAATTTCTAACTTTCTCTTCCAACATTCATATAAAATAGATGTTGATAAAAGGGACATGCCAGATGGGGAGTGGAAAATAAGATCCATGCTTCGGATGGTGGCCAAGACATTGTTGATTTTCTATGATTTTCACATTTAAAAATCGCTTTTGAAATAAAATATAGTGGATAATATTGTAATTCGTATCTAGATGGATCGGGTCGACAGGGTCCTTCTCCAGTCACCCTTTAAATGAAGGGGAATGTCAGGAAATTTAATTTTTAGCGTTCTCATAATTGTGCTGTCGTAGTATAAATGTTTAATACACCCAACTGGTATATGTAGCTCGAAATCCGGAGAAGGTACAATTAATATTTCTCATTCGGGAAATCTTTTTAATCACTATAAAGAAATTTATTGAACCAAGGGCCAGTTAACGCGTGACATTTTGCTCGTGTGATGTCGATAAAATAGGAGATTGTTTCCGATTCAAGCAAGACTATGAAACAAGTTTTCAATTTTCATTTGACACCCATAAGAAAGGTTATGTCTAATAAAAGCAATGAATATTTTTTGGAAATGAAAAGTATGCTTATAATGCAGAAAGAAACCGTAATTAAGTCTGTGAACGAGCCATATTTATATTTTATTTTATGTATTATAACCGAAGGAATAAAATATTCTATATAACTTATTTGTTGAACATCCAAATTATCTTAGCAACCTATTCCGTTACCGTTCTTTTTGAGCCTCTGGCTCGAGTACTTTACCATTCTAAATATTGTTCTAAATCATTATGAGTGTCAATAACCTTTAAGAATGCTTATGTGGGCTATCTTATAATATCAAATACGTATTCTTTTATCTTTTTGTGAATTTTAATTTTGAATTCCGCAAAGCAAGTAAGAAACTGATCCGTCAGTTAAAAGAATGGTTCTTAATTTTTTTTTCTTTATTACTTCCTTCTCATCATGTGTCAGAATGTCAATATCCTTAAGAATTTTTGGCACATAAGCTTAAAGTTTACGTTTAAAGCATAAGTTTACTATATTCAAAAATAAACACTACTCTTACGGGTTTTGTATTTATTTAGCTATTTTTAGTAGAATTTGTAATCAAAATTGTTTTATATTCCCGTGCAATGCAGCACGAGACCTATTTGAAGAACATGCTAAGCCGGGAAAAAATTTAAATACAGGAGCACGCGCATTTAACATTTTAATAAATAGATATCTCGTAATTGTACTCTTGCTATCCAGAAAAATTGAGAAAATACAAGAATGTTCTCGTGCATTTAAAATGCTTATAAAAGCAAGAGGAAAACATCTCAGTTTGGTTCTTTAGCAGTTGTTTGCTTAGTGCTGCTTTTGATTTTAGTGAATTCGCAATGAGATCGGATTAGCTTTCTCTGTACTTTTGAATTGTGTTCTGCAAAACGTTTTAGTAGTTTAAAATATAACTACTGTGGGATATTGCGATACTGTACAAATATCTCTGAGGAAATTTTAGAATTTTGTTTATTTGTTGTGATAAGAATAAATTTTATTCACTTTTCATCGTACTTGTGCATTCAATTTATTACGAACACGTACGCACGCAACATTATTTACAAATTCGTAAACATACGCATTTTATTTTATGTATTAAATATAAATAAAGAAACGTGCCCAGCGGTTTTGCTGCATTTACATGAGTCCTATGTTTAACATTTACGGTCTTGCGATTTCGACCATGACATGGCTAGTTTATTTCGTTTCCGAATCCTCAAATCCAAGATACGTTGTTGAAACCTCAATATTGCTCCTCTTTTGGAAGAACTGCCTCCGGTTGGAAAACCCTTTCTTAATCCCTAGGTACACCCATTGGGATTAAAAACCATAGCCCTCCTGAAAAGAATTTTCACTGAATAAGTTATAAGGTATTTTCCCCCGCTTTTCCGCATGCTTTTGTGAAGTAATTGGAAGTACACTCTAAGCCTACTCGAGAGGTCCAAGGTTCGAGTCCCGGCGAGGGCACTCCACACGTCTCCTAATTTAAAAAAACATCTGATGTGTACACCACATAACTTCCTTGTACGGAATATTAAATTATATGCAGGTTTTCTTGCATTTCATTTAGACTTACTGGATTGAATTAAATCTACTTTGTCGATAGCGCATAAACCACAATAGAATACTCTTTAAAATTCACTATATTTGTTTACCATAGCGACACTCTGGCACTAGGTTCACTTAACAGCGTTATATTTCGTTCATATTATAACTCAGAATGCACAAAATTTATACCATTTGAAGGATTATCTAATACACATGACACATGTTCTATTCAAATACTGTAATATATCTAGAACGATGTATAAAAGAAATTAAGAAAACAAAAGAAAAGAGAAACAGATTTTCACAGACGATTCAGTATTTCTCATTCAATTAATTCAGTTCTTACTTCGCGACAAGGCAGAAATACATAAAGTCTCAAAATATCTGTATTAAAAATGACGCAGTAAATCTTAAACACTTATTTCCTCGAAAACATTCCAGAAAGAATTAAGCATGATTTAATTGGCAATAATAAATGAAGGCGTTATCTTTGTTGTTGCGAAGCTAAATTTCTCTAGATTGGCAACAAATTCACTAGTCTGCTGTTTAAAAGCACTTAAACAGCTTTAAAATTGTTGATAATTCTAAACATATTGCATACAGATTTACTAAAGGCATAAAAACCTTAACCAGAAGATAAAAACAACATAATTCAATCATTTTTAAAGCTAAAATGTACAATTTACAAACATATACGAGTAAAGAAACTGAGATCACTCAGCCGGGTAACAGAGTGGATATATCTATAAATATATTTATATACGTTTGGTGCGGCCGATTGCAACCAAAATACGAGGTGCACATCTACATGTTATAGAAGTCCTATATACAAAATTTCAACGTTCTGAGGCTACTCATTTTTGAGTTATGCGAGATACGTACGTACATACGTTCGTACAGACGCCACGAAAAATTCTCTTCAACATTCATTTTAAAGCAGTTTTATAATTTTTTTTTGGAGAAAAAGAGTGTTTTATTCTGTCTTTACGTATAGATGTCTCGTATAAACATCGTTAAATTGCATTCGATAGCGGTCAAAATGGATATTTTCGTTGAAATTTGCTGCCTGAAACTTTTCGCGATTACAATACTTCCTTTTTACTTCGTACAAGGAAGTAAAAACGCATATATATATATATATATATATATATATATATATGTAAGAAAAATAAATAATATGTGAAAGATTTAATTAGCAGCGTAAATTAATTTCCATTTTCTATTCTAAAAATAGCAACATCTATTTGCACTGCGTCATTTCGAGAAAATCTATGTCATATGACAATTAACGTAATTCTGGTGATGTAAATTACTAATAACTAAAACTCAAGCAGCGAATAATAATTTTACAGCAATATTAACTATTCAATCAAAACGGTTTGAGAACCAAAACTAACTCAGTTTGACGTAAGATTTCATCCTGAACATTACGCACTTGCTTTCCACGCGTTGGCCTAGCAAGACTGCTGTATGTCTGCTGCTGCTTTCTTGCTACAAAGATATAAAAAATGTAAGCCTTTTGGAACAAGAACATTTAATGTGGCGACTTGTGTGTAGCCGCAACATGTTGCTGAAAATAAAACTGAAGATTTAATTTGTCTTCACCAATTTCCTAGACATTATGGATCAACACTTCTACGCCATCAAAATTCCTGCTTCTGAATATATTACAGTTGAGTCGACAGGCTGCATGTCTTGTGCGTTGGAATTCCAATAGAAATGCCTGCAATAACCAACCATCTCCTCAAACTTCCGTGTGAAACGGAAATCCATAATGGATATCGAGTACCTTCAACTCCAAAAGTGCTAACGTCAGTGAAAACGAATTGTACAGCCATCTCTGAAATGTTTAGAAGAAAAAAAAAAAGTGTTTTAAATCATCGAGGTGTGCCTGTGCTTCACAGAAGTGTTATCACCCAAATTGTGGCTACGACTGTGAAAGCGAATTAGTTAATTAATGTCTGTATCTTCAATGTATGTACGGCTTCGTCAATCTGTGTGCGCAACCTGGTATCAGGAAGTCAACTACACCGAATTGTTTCAAAACAAGTGTTTTTAAAGTAAAAAATCCATGCTTCGAAATTTAATCCAGCATGTGCGGTGATTTAATAAGTGCAACTTAAACAGCAATATAAAAATGTGGGAAAAAATCGAATAATAGATTTGCTGCGAGTGCTTAAAAATGAAATCTAGTGCCAGCCTTTCAAAATAATTTCAGCGTTTGTTTACATTAAAATGAGGAATGTTTTCGGACTGCTAACGTTTCATATTATTCCAGTGCTTTCAAGGTCATCGAACTGCATATCTTGATCCAGCTCTTATGCGAATAAATTCACACTTACGGGATTAAATGTACACTTAAAGTAGATGCCAGAAAATTATTTTCGCTTCTGCTTTTGCGTATATTGGGAACTCATATTTTTTTCCTCAATAAATTGGACATTAAAAATGAAGACTGTGATATAAAGACATCTAATTTAATAACACTTGTATTAGAAATTTAAATTCAAATAATTTAGTAAAGAAAGTAAAGAATTCTTAGATTATGAATTATTTTTAGGGAAGGCTATTAAGATAAGTTTTTATGTTTTTGAAATTTTGTTGAAAATTTTGAATACGAATTTTATAATTATTCTAAAAATGAAGTAGAAATAAAAAAAGTGAAATTAGTACGGATAATATGAAATTATGGTAAATGCATGTTAAAATTTATGTGTGATTGTGTGTCAAGTATAGAGTATGTTAAAGGATTACTGGTTCCTAAACAGAGGCCTATAAGTACCTCTGTTCAGTTGTTTCTTTTACCCTCTTCATGTAAGATAATGTTGGAGGCTCTCATTTTATGAGTGTGTGTAATTTTTTTATATTATTATACTTTTTTATTGTGGAATGTATTAGTGCAGTTCTCAAAGGCCAGTTACCTTATGCAAGGAACGGAGGCTTTTTCATGTAACTGCCTAGGTACCCTGGGCCACCAGTGCAGAGAACACACTGATTAGCTCAAGAGGACAGCCATATTGATGGATATGTTTGTTTAGAAGTATTGCGAGGCCTTCCAGTTTGGTAAAATCAGGAATCGTAAATGAAAGATAATAACGGTGAAAACTGCTACTATTATATTTATGGAGTTAAAATATAATTTATTAGTATGGAAATTAGTATCATAAATATTTATGTGCGTTACATTTAATTATAAGTAATGATTATGTAAAAGGTTTATTTTGTGATATTCTGTCATAACAAGAAACTTACCTGAAGGATTATGATTATGTGAAATCTAGTCATTATGGATCAACACTTCTACGCCATCAAAATTTCTGCTCCTGAGTATATTACATATATATATATATGAAAGCTTTCAGATTTTACAGTTCGCCCAAAGGGATGTTCTTTTAACGTTTTGTGTGTTACCTTTATTTACTAAAATATCATGTTCTTCGCACTTAAACATAAAATTCAACAACAGTGTTCCCATTGCTCTCTTTGAAATCGTTGAGTTTGCTAATCAAAAATTCGTTAAAATATTAGCAAGATATGAAAACGGTAATAAAACAAATATTTCAAATCAGGACTTCCAGATGCATATATTTCGGGGTGGATTACGTAATTCAAAATTTGATGGCTGTAGGTACCTCTGGTTTTATCACTATGCGAAAAACTAACATACATTTATGCAGATCCTGCATTATTTAATTTCTTTAAATATAACGCGGGGGGGGATAATATTCCGTGGCAGCAATCTGAAAAGTTTAACGGACGTTTAAGGTTTCGACGCAAAATGGCAAAACGAAATTAAAAGCCCTTCTGAGCTAACGCCCTTTGGGCTAAAAAATATATGAAGTCTTTCGGATTTTAAACTATGTCCAAAGGTTTGTTTTTTTTAACATTTTGTGTGTTTCCTTTAACAGCAGTATCACAAAATATTTAAAAACGGCATATTTTTAGAATTTCCAATAAAACAGTCTCGTGCGCAGAGACAAAAATGTTTTTTCTGTACAGTTGCTGCCATATTTTGAAATCGTTGAATTTGTAAATCAAAAATTCGTTAATATAAATTTGAAATAAACAATAACACTAATTCAAATTTCAAAATTCGTGCTTCCAAGTTCGGTTGAAAGACTACGTTATTAAAAATTTGATGGCTCTTGGTGCTGTTGTTTTTTTTCACAATGCGATAAATATTCATGCATTCATGCAGATTCTTCATTATTTAATTTCTTTAAATATAACACTGGGCGATAATATTGGGTGGCAAAATTGTAAAATGTGATTCGCTGTTTACAGTGAACCTATGCAAAATGTCGTTTCGAGGCTAATAGCGCATCTGGACTAACGCTCTTTTGAGCTAAAATAATAATAAAAAAGAAATCTGAAAGTTTTCATATTTTATATTACTCTCAAAGGGGCGTTTTTTAACCTTTTGTGTGTTGCCTTTATTTATTAAATATCATGTTCTTCGCACTTAAACCTTAAAATTCAATTCAACAGCAATATCACAAAATATTTAAAACATCATATCTTCAGAACTTCCAGGCTTCCAGGTGAATATGGGCTTCCAGGTGCCCTAATTCGGGGAAGACATGGCTCTATGTACCCTTGTTTTATCACAATGCGAGTAAGATACACACATTTATGCAAATTCTTCATTATTTAATTTCTTTAAATATAATGCAAGGTTCTAATATTTGGTGGCAACAATTTAAAAAGTGTTTTGCCGTTTATACTGAAGAAAGCAAAATGCCAAAGCGAGATTAATAGTCCTTCTGGGCATATTGCTTCTTTGGGCTTAAAAAAAAAAAACGTGGGGGACAATAATGCGTCACCACCAGGATTTGGCTATCGGGTCCCGGTCTCCTAATCATCGGCCGCCCCTTAAAATAGGAAGTACATATATAAAGTATTTTCTTCCTACTTTCCGCATGCCTTTGTGGTGTAATTGGAAGCATCCTCGACGTGTATTCAAGAGGTCTCAGTTTTGAGTCATTTTTCAGATCTCCTGCGTTTAAAAAAATGTGCTTAATGACCAAGTGAACGTACTGTTCGCTGCTTTTAATTATCCAGATTATCTTTCTAGATCATCCGCTAGATTACATTAATGAAACGAACATTTCATCTGCTTATATGAAAGAGTGATTTTAAATATTTCATTATAAAAGTATATCACACCTAAACACTTAAAAATTTTTAGAACATTTTATGCATAGTAAAACAAGCATTTATGCTCAAAATTTTGTAGCGAAAAAGTTTCAATTGTCTGTTTCGGCGAAACGCGTAATGGGGTTAGCTTGATTCGACGTTCAAACCAAAAAAATTTCCCTTGAAAAGCCAGTTTGGAAGTCGAGTTCTGCTAATTTACCATTTTCCGCTTACTTTTTTTATCTGATTTTGTTTTTTTAATGTTTTACCTGTTAAATGGTTTGATTTTCATATGTATTAATTTTTTAAAACGTGTTGAACGTTTTGGAGCAACAGCTCCTGGTAACTTTTAGGCGAGCTTACTACAATTTCTAATTTACTTATTTTGCAGCATATTGCGCAAGATGTTTTCTAGACCAAATTGGTCATTCAGTATTGTAATAACTACCTTGCTTGATATATTATTTCTTTTTCGCAGCTATAAGCGCAAAAAGTTTCAGTAAGTTCTGATGTTTTTAGTTTTTTAGGTTTTTAAGCTTTAGCTTATAAGTTGCCGGAAACTGTTTACAGTTCCACTTTCATGATAGGTTAGTTTTCCTCCCAAAAAACACTATAAAGCAGGCTAGCTCCCTCTTTACTTTCAATCACTGGCTCAGATAAATCACATAGAAATAATTAAGTTAAGCAACCAGCTTTGAAAAACCTGTAAGGCTAATGCTACTCCTCCTCCTCCTTCTACTTCAAGTAAAACACAATCACTTTGAAAGACTTAAAATTGCATCTACCAAATTACCTGTAAAAAATGTTCTCTCACGTATATAGGTCAAACAAAAAACCCTCTCAACCTCAGAATTAATAACCATAGATCTCGTATAAAAAAATTTAAAAATAAAAACAATAATAGCACCAAAGATTATCAGCTTACAGCAATTCTTGAACATTATAATTTACATAATTTTAATAACAAAGAAATAAACGTGCTTGATATTGTTCCAAACAGCAAACTTAGACTGTTTAAGGAATCGATTTACATACTTCAAAAAAAGTCACTTTATCCTTACGGACTGAATGCATGTCTTAGCAATACCACCAATAGACAGCAAGAAATCTCTATATATGGACAATTCAGATTTTTTAGCAATACTACTACCAGAGGATCTAGAGGAGGTGATACCAAAAACAAAAAAAAAATTTTTCAACACAAGATCTGAAATTAATTATTCACAATCTTATTTCCTACCTTGAACATAAAGAATTCGCAAAAAATGCCATAAAACTTCTTCATACCTTTAAGAATACTACCTTATGGAATCTGATAAAAACAGTAAATCAACCTTCTCAATGCTTCAAAATAGTCAAGGATCTGATTAGAGACTTCTGCAATTTTAAACTAAAGAACAGTAATTTTTTTCAGAAAAAACGTTTTTGTACTATTCAGTTCAAACACCCTTCTTACGATAAGTTAAAAATACCTAGCATTTTTAAAAAATTTCAGCACTTGCTTCCTGACCAACCACTTCAAATTAAACCCTGTTTTAAATTTGAAAAAACCTTAGGTCAACTAGTTATCAACCACCACTTTATACAAGATAATAGCAAATGTAATTGCCAATTGACTGTCTACAAAAAATATGTCGATCCTTTGCACCAACATGTTATTACTGGAGATCTTAATATCATTGAAGATGTAGAATTACGAACCCTTTTGCAACTTGGCACTAAATTTCGTCCTACTTTCGGTATTAATAAACACGTCTGCCTCAAACAATTCAATAATGCTCTTGATAAATTTATTATTTTAGCTAGTAATAGATCCAATTTACCCACTACAACTTTTCTTGAATGGAAAGCTGCACTAATTAAAGAATTTCAACGTTTGCTGTTCAAGTCACCTTTTTTCAACTCTTTACACAATAAAAAACGTCTAGAGGATCTAATTCAAAAATTGCAAGATAACTTTATCATCACGAAGATTGACAAAGCAAGCAACAATTTTAGTGTTATTTGACAACAATTCTACTTCAACCTTCTGCATAAAGAGTTAAATAACACCTGCACTTACCAAAAAATCACTATCAGTACTAAGATTCTTCTCAATAAATTTAAAGCACTAAATAAAAGGCTAAAAATACCATCCCAGAAATATAACAACAGGTTTGCCAATCTCTATGCCTTACCTAAATTTCATAAGACTCCAATAAAATTCAGGTTCATAGTTAATAGTACCAAAAGTTATCTCAAAGAAATAGATTGTCTCTTTGCACAAAAACTTCGTATGATAGGTGACCTAGTTAATAACTATGATTTTGAGGGTCTGCATTGCAATTGGATGATCTCTAGTAACGAACTAGTTCTTAAAACTATGAATTCACTTAAAACAGACCATATCCAATGCTACGACTTCGAAAACCTCTATACTTCTCTACCTCTTGAAGAAATTTTTACAAGTTTACTAGCTCTTCCAGATTTACTTCCGCAAATTTCTACCATTCTCAGCAACGAAAAATGGCAACTATTCTTCTCCAGCGTGCTCTTCAATAATTTTATTCAATTTGACAATAGCATTTATAAACAAGTACAGGGAATCCCAATGGGGGATAATTTTTCAAGCTCTGTCTGTGAATTATTCCTTTTTACAAAAGAATTGACCTATGTCCGTTCACTCAGTACAGAAGCACATATATTTTACCAACACATCTATAGATATATTGATGATGTCATTGCATTTAATAACTACAACAAAATAGAAGTAGCTAATATCTGCCCTGCATGCTTAAAACTAAATAAAACAAATACAGAACAGCATCATGTAGTCTACCTTGATTTACATATTATAGATTGTAGGGTTTATATTTATTTTAACTAACATTTATTTTAAGTTTAAACTATCTTTCCTGTCAAGCCTTACTTTCCCCTGGAACTGCCAATGCCAGAGTATGTAAATTTTAGTAGAACGCGCAAGGATTCAAATTATCAGCGGAAGTATTCTGAGTTAAATAGAAAGGAAACGAGTTCGAGATGTGCTTTCTTACTTCACGAGCGCGGAGGTAGTTAGGCAGAAATTGAAGAACTCCGCGTTTCGGACTGTGTGCTTGCCTCGGAGAATTGTTAATCGTTCAACGTGATATTCAAAGTTTGCTAAATTAGCAGCGGTATTGTAAAACGCGGTGAGGTTAGTTACGTTTAGAGAGCCTCGTAGTTAGAGTCTTGTTATTATTTTCTTTTCAGGTTCTTATTTTTATTTTACCGCCGGGTCGGCGTAGTTTGTGAGCGTCAAGAGCACGCAATTGTAATTTCTTAAGTTGAATCAAAAGGGACTTAAACCCTTCGCAAGACTCTGTCTAATTTCCAGTTTCAGCAGTCACCACTTTGTTGCGTGCAGGTTGGAGGCGCGCAACTCTACATTGGCGCCAGAAAACTTGTCTAACGGAAATGGCCGAAAATCGGATGGAAGACGCGGGACAACACCAAGAAATGGCAAGCCAATTGGAAGGATTTGGATACCTGGTCCAGACGTTGAGAGCGTCAATTAAGCCAAACGTCAATTTCGACGGAAAAAATTCGGTGGCGATATTTCTAGAAGGCCTAGAAAATCACTTTCAGCTCTATCCTATGCCTGAAAGGCAAAACGTTGCCATCGCCACATCTGCACTAAAAGGACAGGCCGCGCTATGGTGGAAGAATATAGGCAAATTTTTATTAGGGGAATTTGGAAGTCAGACATATACATTTGAAAATTTCAAAAAATCGTTAGTAAAGGCCTTCCCCATAGTGAAAGATCGAGCAAGGCTAGAAGCCGAACTATATAGTTTCTATCAACGGGATATAGAAGAGTTGACGGACTTCATTCTGCGAAAAATTAAGCTGACGGATATGCTGTATGGGAAGAAACCCGACGCGGAGATTATTGAAATAATCTTACCAAGATTGTTACTTGCTGTTCAAGACTACTTCGAAATTAGAAACCCAAGCACATTGCAGGAGCTCTTCGAATTGGCGGTGAAGTTTCAAAATCCCAGAATAGCGGAGAAAGCTAGAGGGGCATCGTATTCTCAAAGTACCCGAAGGCAATCTTCAAATGAGCAAACCAGAAATGCAAACCACTCTTATGGGGGAAAGAGCTATCAAGCTAACTCATCGAACCTCGAAGGTCAAGGCCCAAAAAGGAAATTCGAAAACAAACATCCGCGTACCCAGAAGGCAGAAGTTGAAAGGAAAGCTTTAAACGAGTAGAGGGGCCTGTGAAACCGAGGGTCCAGACCCCGGAAGTTTAAAAAAAAACCTCAAAAAGACGTTTAAATACGGTCATCGTAAAAAACTCACATCTACCAATTATACAAGTCCTGGTTGGCGATGTAACAGTAGAAGCCCTCATCGATACAGGAGCAGAAGGTAATTTTATGAGCGAAACATTCTTCAAAAAGAATTTTTATAGGTTACGATTATTTAAAAACAAAAAGATAGAAATTATAGCGGCGCAAGGAAAAACATGTCACTGCATCGGGAAATTATCATTAAACATACAGGTAAAAGAGGAAAGCCTCAAAGTATTAATTTTTGTAGTGAAGAATCTGCAAAATCTTCTTATTTTAGGTATGGAGTTTTTAAGGGCCGCGAGGGCCAAACTGAATTTTCAAGACAGTTCTGTTGTGCTGGAGATGGACCAGAGGGTGGTGGAACCTGTGGAACAACCGCAAGTTGACCTTAGCCATTTGAATGACCATGAAAGTCAAGCCATCCAGCAAGGTGAGTAATTTTTCAAACTTGTTTTCAGAAACGTCTGGTAGCTGTCAAATAGTTACGCATCAGATACAGTTAACTGCCGAAAAACCTTGTAGGACTAAACCGTATCGTTATGATAAACAAAAAGACCTAATCATCGAAGAAGATATTCAGGAGATGTTAAAGAATAAAATAATAACGCCCATAAATAGTGATTACGCGAGTCCAGTCGTACTATGTAGGAAAAAGAACGAGTTTCCTTCTTCGGATAAAAGGGCTTGGAGGTTTGCTATCGATTACAGAAAACTAAATAGTATTACTAAATTCCCAGTTACCCTTTGCCGGTTATAGAGGAAATTATTAGAAAGATCAAATCTACTAGATATATGACTACTTTGAACTTAACGTCTGGCTACTATCAAATAGCTATGAAACCCGAAGACATACATAAAACCGCGTTTATAACAAAATCGGGCACTTATGCATTTTTACGCATGCCCTTTGGGTTGTGTGGAGCCCCATCAACATTCCAGAGAGCTATGGACATTCTAAAGCCTGTCCTAGGAAAATCGACTTTAATCTATCTAGATGGTATAATTATAACGAGTAGTACGTTGGAACAACATATTAAAGATCTAGAAGAAGTTTTTAAACTATTAAAAGAGGCCGGTCTTACAATTAACGCCTCAAAATGCAAGTTCGCAACTAAAGAACTTAAATATCTGGGTTATAAAATTTCGCAAAAGGGTAAAGAAACGCAAAATTCAAAAATAAAAGCAATCAAGAATTTCCCACCGCCCAACACCGCCAAGAAACTTTCTTCTTTCCTTGGGTTATGTTCTTACTATTGGTCTTTCATAAAAGATTTCGCTAATATTGTTGAACCACTCTTAGTAATCAAAAGAAAGAGAGGTAAATTTACGTCGACAGCGGAAGCAAATACAGCATTCGAAAGATTAAAAGAAGCGCTCATCAATGCCCCTGTTTCGAAATTCCCGGAGGGGGACGAAACCTGGAAATTGCAGCAGATGCGTCGGACTATGCGGTGGGTGCGGTTCTTATGCAAAATAGCCATCCTCTGGCATTTTTTAGTAAAACGTTGAATCAAACACAAAGGAATTATACAGCTACAGAGAGAGAAACATTAGCCGTATTAATGGCTGTACACAAATTTCGAGTTTATTTCGGCAAAGCGCCAGTAACAGTCTTTTCGGATCATGCGGCTGTTGGTAGACTTTACTCGGGGAAAAACCTAACGCCCAGTTTAATAAGATGGGCTTTAAAACTCCAAGAATATAATCTAATAATAAAATATAAACCGGGTAAGGAAAACAATGTAGCTGACGCACTTTCTCGTATAAAACTGGACGATGAAGGAAATGAACTTAAATGCGCTGTGTTGACTTCAAAAATTTTAGATTCTAGAGATACAATTATCACTGAACTGAAAGCTGATCCTGAATTTGGAAATAACTATGCATATTTGAAAGACCTCGAAAGCTTTGAGCACACAGATATCGATGCGATTAGAAATAGAGCACAAAACTATGAAATAATAGATAATTTATTATTTTATACGAAAACAACAAACGAAAATCTCGAGTACAAACCAGTCATCCCAGCCTCGCTTCGATTAAGCATTTTGAAGGAATTACACGACGCGAAAACAGCGGGTCATTTAAGGGTCAGAAAGACTTTTAAAAGGGTACGCGAGGCGGTATATTTCCCGCAATTATACAAAATAATAACTGCGTATGTCAGGTCCTGCAATCAATGTCAGTTAATAAATGATATTAATTACAGCCCGGCCGGGTACTTAAATAGCATTTGCGCTACATTTCCGAATGAAATTTTAGGCATAGATCTTCTTGGTCCCTTTTCCCAGAGCGAGTTAAATAAAAATCGTTTTCTTTTAGTAATTGTAGATCACTTTTCAAAATGGACAGAAATTGTTCCACTTAAACGCGCGTCAGCCAAAACAGTCGCAGATGCATTCTTACACCGATACATTTTAAAATACGGTGCACCGATAAAAGTCATTAGCGATAACGGAAAACAATTCATTAGTCAAATATTTGAAAACATATGCACTGGACGTGGCATACGCCATATCAAAATGGTTCCGTATAGACCACAGGCAAACATAGCAGAAAGAGTGAATAAAAACATTGTAAAAATAATTCGCAGTTACGTTAGCACACATCACAAGCGCTGGGATGGCTACATAAATGAATTAGTTTATGCTTTAAGAACGGCAAATCACGATACGACGGGAAAAAACCCAGCAGAATTATTTTTAGGCCGAAAGTTAATTACGCCTTTAGATAAATTATTCTTTGTGCAACAAAGAGAGCAAGAGTTTAAACAGAAAGATGTGCAAAAACTTATTGATCAGACGCTTAAAAGCTCGGATACGGCAAGAAATAAGCAAAAAATATATTACGATAGAAAAGGCCGTGAAGCAGATTTTAAAGTTGGGGATAAAGTATTGAAGCGGAAATTTTCTTTATCAAGTGCCCCAGACAATTTTACTGCTACAAACTTTGACGGCCCCTATGTAATTCAGGAAATCAAAGGAGTCGTATTGTACCTTAAGAACGAGAGAGGGGAAATCTGTAAAGCAAGTCCAGACCAGGTGAAAAAATACTATAATCAAAATGATTTTGAAATCCTTAAAAGTTTCTTGCAGGACTCAAGCTTAAAAGAAGTAGAAGATCCCGAAATAACGTCACCCGTTCCACCACCCAAGAAGCAGAGAACTGAAGAGAGACCTAGCCCTTCTACAACCCAGGCGACGGTACTGAAAAGAAAAAACGAAAATTTTCAGACTCCAGCATTTAAGAAAAACAAGAATGCAAAGCCACCGCGTAAAGAAACCTTGGTAAAGAGGAAAACACCACCTACAACGTATCGCAGTAGAAATTATACATCAAGGAGAACGCTCCCAGGGCCAGAGAGTCAGGTGCAAACAAGGCCGCCGTTCCGGAAACTAAAAAGACAACAGGAGGAACGAAAATACCAGCAACAACAGAAGAAATTCAAGAAGGACTCCAGACCGGAGGACGTCAAGACCAGCCGTCCAAGGGAAAAACGAAAAGGACAGCAACCCGACGATTGCTATGCCAAGAGGCCAGCATGCAGAGGACGCAAAAGAAAAACTAATGTGGACGACACCCGGAGGTCAGTAAGGAGAAGATTGACGTCCATGAAACCTATAACGTGGGAACAGATTTTCCAGAAAAGAATGACGGAGTTTCAATCATCGAAAACTCAAAGATAAGTTAAAATCTTCTATAAAATTTTTCTTTTGTTCCGAAATGTTATGCGTAAGTACGAAGTTCTATGTTTTGACGAAAGTCAATATGTCTCGGTTGAGACTTAGTTTTCTTTTACTTTATTTAGCTAAGGCAAAAGTATTATTTTCTTTAAGTACAAAATCTAAGTATTTTCTGTTGGTCGAAAGACTAATTCTGTTATGTTAAAGCCAAAATTTGGCCGAAGATAAAAATAACTTCGTATTCTTGTATTAATAAGAATTTTAGTTTCAGTGCCGCCAGCTTGGCGAAGAATGAGTAAAGTAAAAATATATTTTCTCTTATTCATTTTATGGTAAATTTTAAAAATCATATGTATTAAAATTTTGTAAATATACGTAAGTACTTGAATGTTATGTAAAAGTAGAATTTAATCTAGAGGCATAAAATTTTAGATGCTAAAAGTAAAATGCTCAAAAGGAATGAATTCAAAATTTAAGTATTAAACTGTAGATAAAGTCATGCTTTAGAGCGAAAGCCTGCATGTTTAAAGATGAATGAGGGGGAAGTTAGAATGAATATGTTTTGTAGGGTTCTCCACCTACACTTGAATTTAAGAATGTTAAAGTAGCTCATTGAGTTGTAGAATGTCGAGTAAGGTGTGTCTATTTGGTCGTTGAATTCTAACAAATCATGGTGGTTAGGGGAAGTGTTGTAAGACTAAAACACGAATATTCCCGTTTGACACCACACATGGTGGAGAGCCAGGGTAAAGTTAAATTAATGTTTGAATAATTGAATGAATGTGAATTAAGCAGTAACTAAGGAAAACGAATCGTTTAAAAACAAAAATTTATTCAGTGTCAAGAAAGTGTAAATTATAATGTATTTAGAAAAATACTGATACTTATTCCTTCCAGATGCTGGAAGGAAAAGAACAAGATTGATTGCTGAAGTCCAGGAAAAGTTGCTGTAAGATGAGAGATTTATATAAGTATCTACATAAATTTAGTATGCCTTTGGTTACATAAGTTTTTTTTTTTTTGTGTAAACGAGGCTCTTAAGAGTTAGTTCAGAATTGTAGAAACTTTACAACAGGTCGTTTGTAGGACCTGCTTCCAAGTTTTCCAAATTCTGGCAGCGGCAAATGTAGGGTTTATATTTATTTTAACTAACATTTATTTTAAGTTTAAACTATCTTTCCTGTCAAGCCTTACTTTCCCCTGGAACTGCCAATGCCAGAGTATGTAAATTTTAGTAGAACGCGCAAGGATTCAAATTATCAGCGGAAGTATTCTGAGTTAAATAGAAAAGAAACGAGTTCAATGTGTGCTGTTCTTACTTCACGAGCGCGGAGGTAGCTGGCCAGAAATTGAAGAACCCCGCGTTTCGGCCTGTGTTAATTAATACTTTGAGGCTGGAAGAAGTGTTAATCGTTCAAGTGATCTTCAAGTTTGCTGAATTAGCAGCGGTATTGTAAAACGCGGTGAGGTTAGTTACTTTTAGAGAGCCTCGTAGTTAGAGTCTTGTTATTATTTTCTTTTCAGGTTCTTATTTTTATTTTACCGCCGGGTCGGCGTAGTTTGTGAGCATCAAGAGCACGCAATTGTAATTTCTTAAGTTGAATCAAAAGGGACTTAAACCCTTCGCAAGACTCTGTCTAATTTCCAGTTTCAGCAGTCACCACTTTGTTGCGTGCAGGTTGGAGGCGCGCAACTCTACAAGATTACAATTTTATTAAAGTTTACGACAAAAGAAGAGAATTTAATTTTTCCACACTAAAATTAACTAACTGGAATTCAAATATTTGCAAAAGAGTCATGCTTAACACAATTTATTCACAGCTACTCAGAATAAAAAGAATCTGCAATACTGCGAAACACTTACAAGAAGAAATACTATACTTCGTAACTATTTTGAAAAGTAACCTAATTCCTCATAAAATAATTAAAAATACCCTAAAAAAGCTGGCATTAGCCTTACCTATTTTTAGATTTTTTGAATTAGATAATGATATTTTATGCCTAAAGCCCGAAGGACGATTTAAGATGGATGACTGATTCAGAGAATCTAATGTAAAAATGTGCAGATAATTCTTGTTTATTCATTCTCTTTCCTCCAAAATTTGGGCACTTTACTTTTAAATACTATTGTTTAAATAGTTTTAAATTTCTATAATGGCCAATTTTACTGCTTTTATTAACAAATCGGGCCTTTTCGTTTTTCATAGTAGCTTGATCGCCCGCTAGCTTGAAGAATTACGATTTTTTTAACAAATGACTGTTTTTTCCTTTTACTCTTGCTTTTGTGGCCAAGTTTTGTAATTTTAGCTGAATTAGCCATTTTCACTATCAGTCACAATTTTTTCTTCCAACTACATGTCAGACGCCATTTTGAAATCTTTTCACGTTTTTCCGAGTTTTCCGACCCCATTCGATAATTGGAGACGAGTTGCAGCTAACGGACAGTCTTTTCGTATTGGCTGATGCCCACAGAACATCGCTCCCCCCTACATACATCACACGACTGAAGTACAGAGAAGGGAATTACAACTACTTTTCAACATAGTTTTAAGAGGGAGAGCTCTGCATCGCCACAGGTCAGTTTTTTATGTTTCTTTTGTTGCAACTTTTTCTTGGTCTTAGCAAGACCCACTTTGTTAGTTTTCATCTTAGTTTTCTTTTATTTTAATTACAGATTTCTAAAAATATATAAAATTATAAATCTTTAAGCTTGCAGGCCCAGCCCGTATGTTTTTGTATATTTAGGACTAATAGCAGACCGCTATTTACTTTTGTTTTTATTTTTATTTTTATTTTTATTTTGATTTTGATTTTAGTCTAGATTTTAGATGTATCGGAATAGTTTTTACATATTTTAACACCTTTATGTGTCATTTTGTGCGGACGCGTCGGGAAATTGGAACAGAGAATTGAGACTACTAAAATTTTACAAGACACTTTGTCTAAATTAAAAAATTTTGTAGCGAAAAAGTTTCACTTGTCTGTTTCGGCGAAACGCGTAATGGGGTTAGTTTGATTCGACGTTCAAACCAAAAAAAATTCCCTTGAAATGCCAGTTTGGAAGTCGAGTTCGGCTAATTTACCGTTTTCCGCTTACTTTTTTTTATCTGATTTTGTTTTTTTAATGTTTTACCTGTTAAATGGTTTGATTTTCATATGTATTAATTTTTTAAAACGTGTTGAACTTTTTGGAGCAACAGCTCCTGGTAACTTTTAGGCGAGCTTACTACAATTTCTAATTCACTTATTTTGCAGCATATTGCGCAAGATGTTTTCTAGACCAAATTGGTCATTCAGTATTGTAATAACTACCTTGCTTGATATATATATATATATATATATATATATATATATCAAGCAAGGTAGTTACAGGATTAATTTTATATATATATAATTAATCCTGTAATTATATATATATATATATATATTATCCTGTAACTGTAATAATAATAATATATTATAATTACAGGATTAATTATATATATATATATATATATAATTAATCCTGTTTGCAATATAATATATATTGAAAACAGCATTAATAAACTTCATGAATAATATTATTATTTTTAAATGAAATACGAAACTATATTTGTATCTCTCATCTACTATAGAATTATTTATATCCAGCCTGAGTAGAACTTCTGTACAAAACAAAATAAAGTTTAAATCTCTAAAATTTTACTATTTTCAAAATTTAGGAATAATTTTAATAGCAGAATTCATATTCAAACCCAATTAATGGACGAAAACCCTTCAAATTCTTGAGATAACATATCGTTAATATGTAGCATATATTCACTGCGGAAATTTATTGCTTTTAATTATAAGCATCGCCTAACAGTCAGTTGGGAACAATGCCTTATGTGTATATCGCGCAGCAGTCATTTAGGTGCTATACGTCATATGTATGTATGTTTGAACAAATAAAGCATTTAATAGAACCTAGCATAACAGTTTAATTTAACGCTAAAATAAAGACTTTGTCTTGCTCGCAGTTTGATCTTGTTAACAAATCTCTTGTTACTTGCCAATTATGGATGCGTAACTTGCATTTCAAATTTCATATCTGAACTTATTGGGGCGTACATATTAACGCCCACGCACGTGTAATTCCTAATATAACTTGTGCTTAATTGTGATTGGACAATGGATGTTTAAATAATTCCTAACATCGGTTACGATGACTTCTCGTTTGCAACAAAATCGCTTCGAATTACCAAGGTCATTAATTCAATAGTTAATTAACTGTGAAGACAACAATTTCCTCATATATGTGTTAACCAAAACGTGAATAAATTCAGAAAACTTTTGCTTAATGCTTTCCACATTACCTTAACGTTTCAGTTTGAAATATTCAGAAAGCCGAAAATAAAATTTAATGGCTATTATGAGTTACATTCAAATTATAACAACAACTGGAGTTATACATGCAAAATTCCATTTATTTTCCTAATGAGAATTAATTATCATTTCGGAAAGTTTTACCAAATTGTGTATTTTAGTTTAATATTACTCATAACGTGAAATGAAGAGAACGGATCAATGCCGATAGAAACAGATTAATGGTTAAATAAATATGGATGTGTACTGAAATTTCTTTTATCCTTTCCCCGTCACGTTAATTAGATTATTTATTTATATCGGTAAACCGCTGGGATCTGTCTGTCTGAGATGAAATAGCAGAAAACGCTTCGTGAAATATTTTCTGAAGGAATCTAACTAGCATTCATGCTGAACTGTGGAAACAAGAGCAACGTATGTTTGGGAGCATCGCACATTAAAACATAGCGTTCTTACCTGCAGCCAAACACCTCGGAAAAGCAGGATCGGTATGTTGGTATGCGGACTTCGAATTATAAGTTATATATGCCAATCAGTATGTCATAAAAACGAAAGAAACACTTTCAACACTTTATAACTAGAAAAGTGATTTTATCGCGGGGGTGGGAGATAAAATTTGAGAATTTTCGCAGTTTGGAATTTGCATTAACAATTTCGTTCCACTAATGGCTGAGTGTTTAACACCACTTATTATTTTAGTTCGATCGAAGTTCGAACGGGTTGACTGCATGCTTGGTTTTCATGGTTCCCCGCCCCGTGTGTAAAGTGAATGCAAGTCAGTTTCCTTTAAAATCCTTTACAAAAGCATCCCTTTCCTAGACAGTTACCACTTGTGTGCTTCGCGATGTTAAATAACCAATTTAAACACTAGCAATTTTGAGAAAATTTCGTAATATAGGATTGACATTAGCAGTTTGAGGAGAGTAGGCATATACCAGAAATAAAGCAATAACCGGCGCCAAATTATCACTTTAAGTAAATACTATATGCACTCTTCTGGTGGGTGTAAACTGAATATTGAATAATATTAATAAATATTCTTCTCAGTGAAAAATTTTGTGTTATGTTAATTTAAAACTAAAATTTGGATTAAAGGAAATGTAGTTAAAAATGTTTTTTTATTTCTATCTTTTAAAAAAACTTCGTGTTGTCTTGAATAACGTTTTCTAAAAAAATCTTACTTTTACATTTATTCTAACAACCTGTGAAATTCTGAATACTGTGTTTACATCAAAATCTAGAGCTGTTCCTCAGAGGTTCGTTGAGTACTTTCTCAATGTCGTACTTTAACTAGTGGTTTAATTGGCAGTATGTAGAAGCCTTAAAAATCAGACCTCTCGTTATTGCAGTTTTGCAAATGTGTGAAATTAAAAATTTGTAAAGTAGTGGATTAGGGTCACATACGTAAAAGCTAAGGAAAATACTTCTGTCAGATACAATTCTTTGGTCTAAAGATCAGAGATTCAATTAAGAGAAATGATTAGTTCTGCAGGAAGATTAATTTTTGAAAGGTTTAAAATGGGTTAAATTGTTAAGTTATACTTAAAACTCATTTGATATATACATGACATAATAAAAGCAAGGAATGGAAACGCCGAAACACTCTCGATGCTTACTTAGATCCATACTGAAGAGTTCTGATTGGTAGTATGATTATGTGTTGATTTCGTCAGTATCTAAAAAAACTTGGCAGTCGAGGCAGTTTTAATTTCAATTTTATTTGCAATTGATATCTGTGACCACAGTTCACTTGGCACTCGAGTTGTGCCTATTCAAGAACATTTACATTTTGGATATTACTGCAATAGCAAGCAGCAAAGCGAATTTACATCCAAGAAAAGCAGAGACAGAAGTTGAAGTGCGTTACACAAGATGGAAGCACATGGAGAGAAAAAGTTTTGGTTTACGATGGTCGTTTCAGTTCCCAATTATTACGTCATCAGAGCTGCGAGGCCATAGAATGATCTAGAAATGATGCAATCCAGAGAAGTTATTGCAATTTTTAAAACAGAGAGAGAGAATTAAAGTTTTTCCGTTAGTTTAAATTATAATTTTGATTCACATATTTTTTATCTTACAAACAGTTATTTCTCAGTCTATATTTCAAGATACAATTAGAATCTCTTACAATATTTACTGTAAAATATGTTGTAAGATACGGTAATAAGTAAGGTAAGCAAAATAATCACTGATTTTACAGAGTTTGAATTCTTTGGTAAAGTAAACGAATATCAATCTCCTAACAGACCTACAGCGAATTATTGCTGGTCTGAAATAATAACAAATTATTGAAAAGGTTTAAACAACCTTTTGAGTCCCGGTGATGGCATTTCACATTTTGTACCTCTCCTGCTTCAAGAAAAACCTAGTGACTCTACAAGTTGCGTCCAAACTAAAAGGTGGTAGACGATAATTCGTCACCACCAGGATTTGGCGACTGAGTCTCTTAATTCCCAGTCGCCGTTTTAAATGGCAAAATATAATGTATTTTCTCCCTTCTTTCCGCATGAATTCGGGGTGTAACTGGAAGCATACTCGATGCTTATTCGGGAGATCCAAGGTTTGATTCCCGTCGAAGGATATTTGGAACCTCTCCAGCTCCAAAAAAAGCTAATTATTCAACAGACTTAAAGTAGCAGTCAAATTCAAATTTAAAACTGAGCATAGTAGTGAAAAATTATGCAATTTATTTTAAATTCAAAGTTGGCTCAGAACTACTCACCCGCGTAACAAATAAATATCGGCAGCAATAATGCAAAGTCGAAGAATTACAATATTATCAGAGCTGGCGAAACATAGTAATGCGGCCTCGAGAGGCAGAAATAAGCTTTGTCTTACAATCCGAATCCTCGACTTAAATGCTCTCAAACTGATATGCATTCTGGTGAGGAAACGAAAAGAACAAACAATAGTGAAACTGAAGTTATAAATAACTGGTTAATTAAAATAATAATAACTCTACAACTTATACAAAACTCTAATTCCAAACAAGTCATAGATTTTTAAGCTCTGCATATTGAATATTACGAGGACTGTTAGGATATCATATGCTTGTATCCCTGTCCTGCCCACAAAATTTATGAACTGGTATATTTGTCTCTAGATGATAGTACTTGCGCGGTTTGGTGTTGAAAGGCAAGAGATACAATCGGAGTGTACTTTTATTCTCTTCAGTAAGAAATTTTCTTTTTGTGAGATGAACGTAACGGCTTTTTAGGAAAGAATAATATAATCAAAATAACGGCTCTTTTCGTTTGCATTATAGAAATGAAGAGAAGCATTTAACGAGATATAGAGTAATGATATAGAGATATGAAAGCGATAAAGAGAGAATATCTTAAAGATAAAACTTGTATTTTTTTTACTAAGTGATTAAAATCAAATTATTCTGCTTTATTTTAAGCACAATTATTAAGAATTCACGTTAGATATATATTCAAGGTCTCAGTCATAAACAAACACGTAAATTATGCAAAAATGTATTAAAAAAGATCATTATACAAAGATGATAGTAAAACGAAAAGGAAACGTATTTGAACTACTTTTGAATGAATTTGTACACGAAAGATTTTTCTTGATATTTGAAAGAAAAACGATAAACGATTGTTAAGTAGGGTTTAAAATTCTATACCAGTTTTATGGTGCCCAATTCTGTGCCATTTTAGAGTGTGTCTTTAACACTTAAAGAAACTTACCTGAGAGAGAAAGAGAGCGCAACGAAAGAGCTAACCGATGCTTAACAGCTGCGCTTGAGAAAATAAAAATGAAGAATATGTATAGGAAATCAATAGCTGTGGTGAACGATAAGATTTATTAAAACAAAATAAAAAAAGCACAAAATTTATTTGGATTACTCCAAAGTACAGGAGAGTTATTTGTCTAAGAGAAGGAATGTGTGTTCGAGAGAATTTTCTAAGAGAAACTCGCTCAAATCCATATTACACATGGGAAAACCGCGAAGCTGCCTTTCCAACCAGCCCGTTCGCCGGAAGTTAAACTCGAATAGAATTATTAGCGTTAAGCGATTTTCACGTAGCCTATGCTGCGTTAAATCTTTTAAAATTAAAAGTTTAATTAAAATTTTAATTGTTATCTATTTTTTAATGAATACAAATCGGTTTTGAACAAATAGTCAAATTATGAGAATAAAATAATAAAGGAAAATTAATAATTGCAGGGAGGAATTTGCTAAATTTTAACCGCGTGAACTGAAACCTGTTCTTTAGCAATAATTTTCCATAAAATGTAAAACATTCCAGGATATTAAGATGGTAAAACTTAGGTATTCTTAAGAAATTTTAGTGTGTTCCTATGATGAAGGATATATCAATATAATGCAACATAGGAAATTAAAATTTATATATATATATATATATATATATAAATAAAAATAAAAAGACATTATTAATAGCTGTAGACACTAATAGAATTAAGGTAAGTAATTTAGGCTCGTGAACAATTATTGAATTGATTTATAAAAAGCATAGGAACATTTCATGTAAAAGAATGCATTTCGTAAAAAGTGGGAGGGAAAAACTCTAGGAAGTGGCAATTGCATATTTTGCTTTTAGACACGTAAATTTGCAAATACAAATACATGCAAAATTTATACAAAATGTTATTTGTTTGGGACTGCTCAAGAGAGATTCTCAGACTGGTAGAAAACGAACCCTAAGCGTCTATAAAGCATTTCAGGCGTCAAAATTAAACTAAGGGATTGACTTTAAGATTGATGAGGCAGCGAAGAGCGTTGGCATTGTATTATCTTGCAGTTCATTAAAATTAATCTGCTCGCATAATTACTATGCTGACTGACTAGCGTCGCATATTCTAAGATTTTGAACGCTGACAAAACATGACAATAAAGTTGCAGTAAATGAATTATACAAAAATGTGTTTTAAACATCTTAAAAATTTGGCGAATTAAGAGTAAAGCTCACAGATCTAAAGCCAGAGCTAATAACTGTATTATTGTGAACAAGATCTTTCACGGTAATGATATTACGTGAACCATTAAGCGTTAGTTTGCATAATTTGACATATTATATTAATAGCTTAGATATTTTAAAAGGTTAAACGCCCTTCAATGGTACCTAATACAGTGATTTATTAACTAAGAGAATGGAGGAACTGATAAAAGTCTAAAAGAGGGAACTTATAAAGGGATCTATAGCCACAAGCGTCTAACGATTCATCTCATAGGTAAAACTAATAAAGTTAAAGGTCCCCTTAGCTATTAAAGTCAGCAACTAATAAAATTAAAGACAAGTTGCTGAATTATTTTATAAGCATATAAATTAATTGCTATATGTTATATAATAAAATGTATTTCAAGTTAATAGAATTGTCTATCATTTAACTGGAAATTCCGCAAATTTCGTTCTGTTTTTCTCGCATAGGCACATGTTTCTATCTCGTCATTTTCATTTTTACACCTAAATAAGAATGTTCTCTTTATCTTTTGAGACTAAATCACGACAAACTTACACTGATTCATGTTGCTTAATGTTATTTTTCTTATGATTTGATTATTATTTTTCTCACTCTTTGTCAGTAGTGTAGGTAAGGGGGAAAACATTAAGATACATTATATTCTCCTTCAGAATATTATGCCGTAAAACGTATCAGTAAATATTGACCGCTGTTAATTATGAATTTATGCAAGTATTCACTTCATATTTCGCAAAAAAAATTGAAAGAATTTATTTTCGCCTTAAACTAATTATTTTTGACAAAACATATAGCGAAATCTGTATTGTAGAAACAAAACCACTGTAACCTTTAAACTTCAAATTAAAGTGTAACACGTCGAAGAGTTCGGCATTAGTCCTACTAAAGCTAAAGAAAATAAAGTTTAAAATATACAAAACTTATGATATTTGAAAAAATGAGATCTGAAATTGTTTCGAAGGTTTCCGTTTAACACTTGAAATAATTTTAAGCTAAACAGCAGCGATAGGTCTGCTAGTTTGTGCTGAAGTTCCCCTCCGAAATTAAAATGCATAACATAAAATATGCTTCTTATAATGGGCTCTAAATGACAAAGCTAAACGGAAGGAAAAAATTTGTTATGAGATTAAGTTCATCGTAAACTGTCACCACGTGGAGAATTGTAGATTTATTTAACAAAGAAAATAATTAATTATTCTAGACCTAGCTGTGCATTCATTTCGCTGGATTGTTTGCTTACAAATATTTCTCACAAACGGTATTACTTTTTATTTTACCAAACTCAGAAATCTGCGGAAAACGATAAACATCTCGAAGAGGTTTCTTTCGAAGTGTTGAAGGTAATCATTTTTATGTTAGTTTTGATGTGAGTTTGTGGCAGTTCTGCTCAAAAGAAAACTCAAATGATACTGATAATATAACTTTAAATAAGAAAGACTTGAACTCTGAAATCGATTACTGAAATAATTATTGATTGCTGACAGGAGAACTTGTGGAATGAAAATAAAATAATGGATAGAACAAATCACTACTGAGCTCTCATTTTGTGGGAATCCTTATTCAGGAAGGCTAGTAAAGAAAAATGAAAATAAACCTAGAATTAACCTGAACTACAGGATTAAGTGATTATGATTACAATAATATCCTTTCCTACTGACAGAAGAGGCATTAGACAGACTATACGAGAATTATGTATGTTTTCTTTATTGAACTTAAATATGATTTGTTTCCTATCAGCATAATTTAAGATATAAGTTATTCGTAATTTACAAGGAGTAATTACAATTTTTAAATACGTTGCTTCATGCAGTTTTCAGAGTTTGATAAATAATATAATTTAATGTTTGATAAAAAGTAACATAACTATCTTACATGATAGTTATTATATTATCTGCTAAAGAAATGGAGTGTATTTCAACTAAGTTATCAACCTTGAAAATATAAATTTAGAAGTCAAACAACAAAAACGCTGTTTTTTGTTGTTTGACTTCTAAATTAATACTTGTTCTGCGTGTTATTTTATCTTAGTTATCTTAACCGTGAAAGCATTTAGAAATCAACTTTAAAATAACGTACTTCTTTGAAAAATGTGTGTACGTTTAATTATTTCAGTTCCTAGTGAGAGTTCAAAGAATGTAATTTCAATGCTTGTTTTTTTAATTGAATAATTAATTCTTTAACAAATTTATTATTGATTAATATTTTAACATCCATGAGCACGGATAACTTTTGTGGTGCTTTGACAAATGCATGTTATGACTGATTGATTATTTAATAAATAATCGTGAAGCACATATCAGGATATCTGCTAAAAGCAGAGATGCCTTCGTGAAAGACTTGTAAATATTGTGCATTTTACTATTCAAATAAACAATTGAATTACAAGGATCGGAATTAGCTGTAATCAGATAATGCTTGATATTTTGTTTGACAAAACAATTTTTGAGCCTTTAAAAATCAAATAAAACTTTTAATTTACAAATACCAATTAATATCAATATCTTATTTCATAAATCTGCTATTGACAATATTTCAGTTTTATGCGCAATTTTGGTCTCATATTACCAAAAACGTTTTGTAAAATACTATAATAGCCAAAGTACATCAGCCTTTGTTTATCACTCTGGTGGCTCAATATTTTACAGTTTAACCTCTAACGTATCTAATTCTCAGCAATGCCTTTATTTTTCTGTTTAATTTGGCGAAAAAGCAGTGTTTAAGATAGGCCCATAAAGTGTCTAATTTCTGCTATTAGATAAAAACGTTGTTTGTATATTACTGATTAAGACTCCTTTCGTCACATAGAAGAATATGAAAATATCACATGATGACACTTTTTATCAAACATTATAATTAGCAGTGGATGAATCCGCACATTAGGTTTTAGTTGAAGAATACCTCTCACTGAGACCTTTGAGTAGATGAGGTTACCCCTAATAGAAACATTTGAAAGGAAATTCCTGTCACTTTTAGATTAGAAAAGATCAATTGTCACAATTTTATTCACAATCAAGAACAGTATATAAAATGTATCGTAGTTTCTTTGTGTTGACCCATCCGTAGCTTTTTTGATGTTAACCGAAAAATTTAAAACGAGGGGCTCAGTTGTCCGGACTCATGGACACGAACATCGAAGTTTTACCGCGGCCTCTGCATCAAAGAATACACGTTTTATCAAACCTAATCCACAGTAAATGGAAGGCAAATATCTTTAACTAACATACGACAAAGACTGCTTGTAAAACATTGAATAATCAGGTGCTACATGTTTTTGCACTTTTCAGCTTCAGTGGTAAAGAAGCACATTTTAGATGGGATTGGCATCATGTCATTTGGAAGAAAACTGAATGATGCAATGTATTGCCCACGGATTAATCAAGATATGCTCTGGATCCTGATAGTAAGCGTTTAAGGATCTAGAGAGAAAAAGAAACATTGCACAATCCCAGTTATATCATTGAACACCATGTCTTAAATGTTGACACTGCAGTTATGTTGTTTGGATTTTCTTCGAGCTTACAAATGGTACTTGACTAAATGAAGATATATACGGTAATACATGCCTATATGCAGTACACCTGGTGAATCATCGAAGATCATTGAAGACATTGCTCATTTGGAGGACAGCCAGATTTGCCTGACCTGACCACATCGAAAATCTTTGAGACATTCTTGGCCATGAAATATGTGTTAATGTACCTCCTTTTACTTTACCAGAGCTGAAAACTGCTGTATCAGAGGGATACTACTCATTGTCTTTTTAGTTCGCTTGATCTTTAGTATATAATGAATGGGACGTAGTCGCAGAGCTTGCACCGAGATCAGAGCTCATCAAATAAGTTACATTTGTTTACAAAGAATATACTTTTTAGTGTTCAAAATTATTATATATATATATATATGTTCATATGTCTAAATGCCTTTTGTTTGCTATAACTGTTTACTGATGAATATAAAATAAGATTAAGCAATGTAGAGTCATTAGGTTTTTTTTTGAAGCAGGAGTACATGAAAAATGAGCAATGCCTTCGCCGGGACTCGAAGCTGGACCTCTCGAATACGCGCCGAGTGTGCTAACCGTTACACTACGAAAGCATGCAGAAAGAGTCAGAAAATACCTTATATAATTCCCCTTTAAAAGGGTTACTGGGGATTAGGGGACTTAATCGCCAAATCCTGGTGGTGAAGAATCATCATTCACCACCTTTTAAATTAGGCACCACTGCAGAGAAACAAGGTTATTTTGAAGCAGAAGAAGAGACAAACGCCGGGACTCAAACCTAGACGCGCCATCATTACACACGAAGGCATGCAGAAAAGAGAGAAAATTAGAGTCATTCAGAGTGTTTCCAGTCATGTCGAATTTATTGCGGCCTATTTAACTTTAGGAAAGAACACAATTACGTGAATTAATGTTTTCTAAGTGAATTAATGTTCCAGTACTTCTAAGTAAATAAACATCTTAATTTGTAATTATGCTTTTAGACGAGCATGATAATATTCTTCACGTTGATCACTCCATAATCAGACGAGCCATTCAAACATGTGAAAAGCTACCAACCAAATCTCTAATTTCTCTGTCAAATTAAAATATTATATATGTTACCGTGAAACACTGAAATTGGAGAATATAGGCATTCTCCGATGAATCTCAACATATACCGAATACGTTGGTGAAAGTTTGAATATTTGGTTATATTTTTAAAAATTCGCACTATCACCACTGTAAGTCGACAAGCATAGATATGCTCTGTTGGAGGTCAAAACGACAAGACAAGAAAACAGACACAGACAATAAAAACAAAAATATTTTGTTATGCCGCGAATGAGGTCACGTGGAGCTCGCGTTTTATACTCTGGAACACTGCTGTTTGTCAGTAACGTGGCATCGTTTGTTATACTCGGGAAAACTGCTGTTTGTCAGTCTTATGCAAGGTCTTTATTTCACTTTATAAGTCATTATATATGTCCTTCCTTATCTAAGATGGATGTTTATCTGGCTTCGGAGTCGAGTATGAAAATAGATTTTCTCATTGAGAAAATTTTTTTAACGTTCAACTATTTGCTTCCTGACTCCAAGAAATGTGACACTGGGGACGATTCACTAAAAATTCTGTGAAATGTATGGTTAAAAGTATCCTCTATTAACACTTTAAAATTTCCAATGCGTCAACTCTACGCTAACAAACTACGTATCTTCTAGGGCGATAACTGAAATCAGATAACGAAACTAAATACTTGAAGATATGAACAAGTGATAGAACTAAACTACAGAGCTCAGCTAAACCCTGTTTTTTAAACCCCCGTCTGAAACTAGTGTAAGCAAGTAAATGCAATTAAGCCATGCAAACCAGCAATACCTATGGGAACAAACGCTTAAACAGCAGAGGTGACGGCAGTAGCCTAACTCTTTTTTTCCCTACTGAAACTCGGTTTTTAAACTCTTTCTTCAATGTAGAATTTGAATTCCTTCACGATCGCTACCAAATTTAAATATTCTGGCACTTACAATTAGGGGAATGAAGGCTTATAGAAATGAATAGCAAATTAAATAAAATTTGTTATTTAAAATAAATATAAATCCCTACAAAGTAATTATGTTGTAGAAATAGTTAATGACGCAGAAAACGTAAAAAGCATAGAACGTAGACTGTTGAATCCCTAATGAAAGCAAGAATTTTGATTGCATAGAATGTTGACCCATATTGAAAAGCAAACTTCCTAGCCGATGAGGATTAAATTCTCATCTTTTTTTCAATTGGCATGCAGCCGCAATTCACATGGCACTCTAATCGTGCCTATTCAAGAACATTTACATTTTTGATACGACTGCTATAGGAAAAAAAATGCAGCATGCCAGCGTCTTAACATCAAGAGAGCTAGAAGCAAAGTGCGCAGTTATCCGATATGGAAGCTCACGAAAAGAAAAATTTCAGTTTTCAAAATTTTGAGTTTTAGTTTCGAATTAGTTACGTCATAAGCATTACGCAAGTCATATGATCTGAAAATGAAGCAGTCCAGGAAAAGGCATGACTGTTTTTAGAATAGAGAGAGAGGAATTAAGGGGTTATCTCTAGTTTAAATTATAATTTTGATTTACATATTTTTAAGTTACATATTCGCTCCCTCTCAAACAGAAAAAGCCCTTTTAAAAGGTAAAACGTTAAAGCTTTAGCGGATGAAGAGAAATAATTCGAAACATACGAATAATAATATTTTGTCCTACATAATTGAAATAAACGTCGATAATATTTTATAGCTTTATGCAAATTTTCTACAAAAATCTGTTTTGAGTCCACATAATCATATTTTTGAGGGAAGGCTTTTCAAATCTTTACGCACAATATCACAATTATAATAATTTTACATACACATTACTTATTTTGAATATTCACAATAAACTTCAAAATTTCATAACATAATTATTACTGAAATAATGTTTTTTTACTGTTCTTAGTGCATTTTTGATTTTCTTATCTTACTCAAAACAGGAAGACCCCTTCACACAGCTTTACCCAAATACAAACGTATCCATCTATTAGGCAACTCCACTTGAACCAACTGAAGTATTATTTCATCAGTGGTTAAGGTTTGCTCTGGCATTTACTTATAAAGGCCTCCGTTCCTTACATAAGGTAAATAGCCTTTGTGAATTGCAATAACGCATTCCATTACACATAAAAAATTAAAAGCTCGCTCCATTATATATCAAAAAACAACAATTTAAATAACAAATGTATATGAAAATATTATAAAGTGGGAACCTTCAAAGTATATATTGCATGCGGAGGGTAAACGGAACAATTATACAGGGATATAACATGCCTCTGTTCTTGAGCCAGTACTCCCGCAACATATTCCATACTTTACATTTAATTAGTCATTACATAATTATATCATTCATCACTATAACTTGAAATTAACTTTTTTTACCCATTTCACATTTTAATTACATATCATACATTCATACGCGAATACACACAATGTGCAAAACTTGAGCAACTTTGTCTGATTTTGGCAGTAATTCCGCAAAACTCAATTGGAGACACAAACCACAAAATTCCTATTACAGAGACACAATGTAACACTTAAAGCATGAAGAAAACATATTAGAATAAAATACGCAGTAAAAACAGCAGGAAGAACACAGTACGGAACGAATATAAAAATATTTTATTGACAGAATGGCTAGAGGAATGGCCTCTTTGGCTAGAGGAAAACCCTCTAGCCAAAGAGGGAGAACAGCAAACCAGAGAGGTACCAAAGAGGGTAAGGGATAAGACCTCTCCTAACTGCCATGATTGCTTTGTATCGTATGTCGATAACTCAACACTAGATTATCTAATAGTTCTTGAGATAAGAGTTCCCATTCTTTAAGTAACATATGCTTCACTTGCCTAGTTGTTCACAAGAGAGTAAGATCGTGCCGCAAGGGTATCTTCCTAAAGTATCTTACACTTGTTCATTTTGCCTTGAACAGAGCAGCCAGCTGGCTCATTCACTTTTCAGCAGCATGAGTGTCCCAGAACTTTCTTCCATAAAAACAAAGTCGGGACCAGTAGCACCCCGGAAAAGTCTACGCGAGAGAAGATAATTTCATCACAGTAACAATTTCCGGTAAGTGAACCTCGGACGAAATTGTGAAGCACCATCCGTCCGTTCAACATAAAGCCTTCTCATACAAGCACGCAACCAACCCAAATTTCTCTTTCACTGATGTTAGTGGAATGAAAGCGTGTACCTTCCTCTTTCCATGTCAACTGGCGCCGATAAGCGTTTGTCAGACTAACGATTAACGTTTGTCAGACTCTCATTGGTAAAGAGAACCTGACTCCATCGACGGGGCATCGAGTCTTTGTGTTCTCTTCACCACTATAAATTGTGCCAACATTCTTACCAGACCACCACCACGTTTGGGATGCTTTCCGAGCTTATGAACACTTTTATCAGTTCCAAACTCTTGGGCAACAGAAATCAAACTATATCAATTATCAAGCTTGCCAATCATTCTACCACGTGTAAAGGCGTATTGATGTTTTCTAGTAGCCATACTGCACGTATAATCTCATTCTCACTTGCAGAAAGTATGCCTGGAAATACGCTTTCTTTCCTTCTTTTAAGTACCCTTGCACTGCGTGCCCTGACTCCTCGCAGTGTGCTTGCCCGGACGTAGTCTCTGACGTCATGGTGCTGATAGTTGCATATGCATTCCCCTTCTACTGAATTGACTTCATTACAGAACTTTTGCAAAAATCTCTTTTCAACAGTTTAATGGTTGTATATGGAAATTTTTATATAATTATAATTTGTTGCTTAAGTTTTGCACACTAGTGTATGTATATATATATACATGTGTGTGTGGTCTTTAATTCTAATTCATAATTTTAAAACGTGATAGGTTACTTTCATACACATTCAACATTTTCCTGGGATGGTTTAATCTAAACCTACTAAATTATTAATTTAAGTTTTTAATATGTGGATATGTGTATACACACACAAAAGTTTTATTACTATTCGAAATATGATGATATTTCTTTATTTCGTTTTATTCGAAATAAACTAAAGAAAGCAAATCGATTCATTATTAGTATTTACATAATTAAGAATTAGATTAGAAAAATTAAAGTTTATTATTAACATTTTAGTCATACTAAAGTATTAAAATGTTATCACATTAATTTTGTTTATAAAATTATAAATACCACGTTTTTGGCTTTTGCGTATGTTTAATCTGAAATGATAATGAGAGGAATTTTAAACGTATTATTTATTTTTATTTACTTTGCTGCTTGTTGCTGCTTCGAACGCGCAATAGGATTAGGTATTCAACTGCTCTTTATTTTGCATTCATTCTCATATATATATTTTCTTGAGGAGGTTTAAGAATTTAAAACATTTTTCATATATAAAATTAGATACATATGTTTATATATAGAGAGAAAGACAGAGAGGATATAAAGAAAATTATCTCCTAGGAAATTCGAAGAGAAATTTAGAAAGCAAATGGGCACTACTGTGATAATAGTTGTGCCCATTTGCTTTCTAATTTCACTTATAATATGTACTCAATTGCGTTCTGAATTTCACTTCAAATTTTCTAGGATATAATATCCTTTACATTCTCTTACTTTATTAAATTAAATTCTAAATTTCAGCTATAGCGCAGGATTTTACTTTTTAGTCCTATTAAATAAATTTTAAAACTCATGAAATTTAAAGTTTTCCTTGCTATATTTTCAGTGTATATATATATATATATATATATATATATACAGTACATATAGATTAGTTCAACTGCTTTCTGGCCAGTTTTACCAATTTTTGGAGTTAGACATATTGAATTCACTTTCTAACGACTTTCTAGAATTTACTTCGAGCAAGAACGCTATTTTGATCAAGTTACCACCATCTTCGGTTCTTTCTTACCCTTGTTTTAATTTTGGTCATAGGAAGACCCATTAATTGCGCTTTATTGTTTACATTTAAAAAGCTTTTTTTCCTTCGTTTACAAAGTTTTAACTCTTCAAGCTAAATAACCCTTAAAATCATGTATAAGTTGACTAATAGCAATTTACTATTTATTTTATTCTGTACATTTACCTAACCAGGCTAGTTTGTATAGTTTTTTTTCTTGCACCATTGATGTGTTTCTCATTTACTTTTAACCAACGGACACGTCGGGAAATGAAACAGAAAAATTGAGATTTAAGTTATATTAGGTATATCTTATCGGTTTAGTTGTTAAAACGTTATTTCGTATTCAGTCTCAATTTTTCATGTTTTGACGAAACGCGCTATGGAATTAGCTGGATTCGAAGCTCACTGTGTATTTCTCTTGAAAAGTCCGTAATGAGCTTCGAATTAGGCTAATTTGCAATTTACCGCTTCTTAGTAATTTTGCTAGTGTTTTAAATATTTTTTGTGTTTATTTTAAAATGCTTTAGGATTGTTTAAACTTTAATCAACATTTTTTAACATTCAAATTTGATTTGAGTTTTACATTTACTTTATATTTGTCAGTTTTCTTGTTAAGAATTTCATACTTCTTGTATTTAAACCTTTTGTAATTGCAATTTATTTTTACATAGTGTTAAAAAATTATACACGGGAACCACAGCATCTCATGTACTTTCAAGCAATAGCATGAAGAGTTTCCTTTTTACCTTGTTTTCTAATTTTGCAGCTCAATGCACAAAATTCTTGACCGCACAGGTCTTTTTTAGTTTGTTCTCCTTTCTTCAATTATATATATTAGTATATATATTAATATATATATATATATATATTAGTATTAGAATATATATAAATACATATATATATATATATATATTGTAATTATTGTAAATATTAGGAAGTATTTCCATTTAATAAGAAAACTAAAGATTTAATAATTTCAATTTAATAAGGAGAAATTTGATCTAATGCAAGCATTATCACCTGTAAATGAACCTTTCGAACCGCTACCCATCGATACTGCTGGTGGTCTATATTATTATAACTCTCATAAAAAGTATATTCACATTGTTATAGATCACCTTATTTGTTATATATGGGCATTTGCTTCTAAAATTGCGTAACTAATACATGCATGAATTGTTTAAAAAACATTTTAAATTCAGGTCCCATAGAAAATGTTTTAAGTGGTGAAAATGCTGCCTTCTTCACAACTTAAACACTCTTTCATAAATGCTATACAATTATTATCTACTACTAATAGTAAAGAGTCAAGCTATTATAATTAGATTATATTAAATTCTTATCAAGGTTATTAAATGGACAAAATTGTTATTTCTAGTTGCTGAAAAATACAATTATACACCATATTCTGTAATAAAATTTCCACCATTTTATTTAATGTATAGAAAATTACCTTATGATCCTTTACTCGAAATTCAAGATTTGCATCCACTAACTAAAGAATTTACCAAAATTGCTCAGAAGATGTCTGATGATTATCATAATATAAGCAAAGAGAGATATGACACCCTTTTTAAAGCAATTTTAAATCTGATCATTTGGTAATGCATGAGGAATTTCAATATCCTAATATAAGGACACTGTCTCTTAATTCCTTGATTTTCTCTTATCATTCAAACAAATTATCAAATAAATTATTTTACGAATTTTTGCTATTCATAACAACCGAAACTCATTATAATAAACTCTAATTATGTCATTAGACTTGAAAAAGAAATTTTTATAGTTGTATATTTTAATTCCATCAATATCTTAAGCCAGGGATGGGCAAATGTTTTCGGTCGCGAGCCAAAAATTTTGGCGAGCCAAGATAAATTTTTCTAAAATTTAAAAAGCAATATACAAGTATTACAATTTAAATATGTTAATGAGATGAATGAAATTGCGATTTCATTTTTAAAAGTTCCTTATATTGAGGTTCGAAGTCAGATATACTTATTCTAAGGAGCGAGGCTAAATGCTCATCTGTCCGTCTACTTCTGAAATAATTCTTTCTAAGGTTCACAGTTGAAAACACTTGTTCACATATATAAGATGAAGCGAACGTAGAACTAATTTTCTGGGCGTGAGATATTAAATTTGGGAAACGTACTTTCGACAATGATTTGTAAAACTCTAACTTTGACATATTTAATAGAAACAACTGCTTCAGATGATTGTTAAATTGCAACTCAGTTAATTCAAGCTGCAAATCTGACCTCAAGTTTTCACAGTTTACGTTGAAAGGTATGGTAAAAATATTCAATTCTGTTTGGATGGCTCTGAAAACTTCAAATCTACGTTCGAACTCAAAAAAACGATTTTTTCAAGCCATCCTCATAATTCTGAAGCTTTTCTTCATTTACTTGAGGGTACTGAATTTAACCTCGGGAAATGAGACAAGTCGTTCTTAGCTAGATGCCCAGCAAATAAATTAAGTTTTAGTTTAAATGATTTGAGATGGGCCCAGACATCATCTATAAATTGATTTTTCCCTTGCATCTTAACATTCAGGTTGCACATATGACAAAGAAGATCTGTGAAAAATGCAAAGTCCGAAACCCATTCTGTATCTTCTAACATTTCGCACTTCTCTGAGCTGCCAAACTCGCTCGAAAACACATCCTGCACTAAGCCACCTTAATGTCGTGTAATACAGTACATCAGAGTATTCATATTGCACGGACTTGAAGAAAATCTTAAAATTGCCTGTGAGTAAGCCCACAAGATCGAATAATATTTACAAGCTTCACGACTGCATCAAGCACGGGTTTCATATTCATTGCAGATTTACACAGAGCATCTTAATGTACTATAACGCAAAGTAGAAAAACAACATTGTTCCCGGGATAGATTTTATTAAAGAGTCCAAGAAATCCGGATTTTTTTTCTGTCATATTTAGTGCTCCATCGGTCGTAATATTACATATATTTGTTATAGACACTTTCAAAGTTAAAAGCCTTTCCTGAAATTCACGAAAAATACCATATACCGTTGTAGTTTCCTTTAAAGAGCGCATGCCAAACTCGCTCGAATTTCAAAATTACTTCGTAATTTCAAAGTTCTCATCAACACCTCTTATAAATAATACTAATTAAGCAGTATCATTTATATCAGTTCTTTCATACATAGTTACGGAGCAAAATTTAGACTGGCCAATCTTTGGCTCCAATTGTGATATCAAATTTTTATTGATGCCTTCGATTCTAGAAGTGACCGTTTTTCGAGATAAGGTTACAGCCTCAAAATTATTTTTCTTGTATGGACATAAAACATCCCAAACTTGGAATATGCATTGTTTAACGAACTCCCGATCACCGAGGGTTTTATTATTTTAGCAATATTGTATACTACAATGTAACTTGCATGTGTAGATGCTTCTTGGGTACTGTTTACCTTCTTGAAAAATATTTCTTGGCCTGAAACATTTTTACAAAGACTTTCTGAATTTTGTTTTCTTTCATATTCGAACATTGCTTCGTATTTGGAATCCTTATATGTAGATGTGAAATGAGGGAAAATGTTATATTCTTTGAAGACTGCTACAGATTCGTTGCAGATGAAACACACTGGTTTATCTTTCACAACTGTAAAAAAAAAATACTTCCAGGCCGTTTTTAGTAGCAATTTTCGGGTTGAAATATTTTACGAATAACCCAAACAAGCACTAGCTACACTATACGTTTAACAATTTCACCACTATTCACAATGATGCTATGTATCCGCAATTTTTCCATACGCAATCAATAATATTAGAACTCGCCCAAAAAGAAAAGGCCGCTGGCTGGAGCTTAAAAAAAAATGCGCAGTCTGTCACATGTGAGGTCTAATTCACCTATATTGGATTCCCATATGTCTGTTTCCCGAGAATGAGATAACGCTTGTTGGCGCCAATCTACAGGTATTACTAATAAAGAACTTTCGCTTTTAATACTTTACAGATTCTGTCTGTGCTTGCTATTTTCGTCAATTTATGTTTTGTAGAACAAAAATAGAGAAAGTGAAAAGATCACCCGTTCTTTGAAAAAAAAGAAGGAAAAAATAATATTTAAACGAAGTAGAAAAGGAGATGGATATATGATATATAAACATATATTTCTTTTAATTTTTTTCGGAACGGCAAATTAAAATTATATCCGCGAGCGGACCGTAGTTTGACCATCCCTGTCTTAAGCTGTCTATACTGTCTTTTGCAGATTAGAGCATTTTGGATGGAATTCTTCTATACCTTTACATAGCCGAGCTTATCAATTAAAAAAATTATATTCAATTCTTTTTAACGTCTTGCTTCTCTTTAATTACAATGCATTTCTTTTACAGAGCAGTGTTTTTCATAATTAGTTAGAGAATCTGCCTATGGAGCATGCATTTTTGAAATTCTGGCAGAAAATACGAACTGAATCTGACACCAAGACGATTTCTATTGGCAAACACTAGATAACCTTTCATCCTATTTGGGAAAACATTTGGCGTTGAGATACAGCTACAGTCTTCTCTTTCATTGTCAGCATAAAGAACACGACTGATGAGAAAGAAAGAAATGTGGATTCCTAGATATAACCTAGAAGGAAGCCTTATTTATAAGAGGTTATTCTTGTATCAAAAGAAAAAGTACAAATTACTGTGGCTCTCTTTTCTTATATTGTTGAATCTTTGTGGGTATAATGGGGTGGATGAAATGAGATAGGGAATATAAATGAAGGCTGATGGGCAACATTGTTTAGCTGATAGAAACGTATAAATAATGAAGGCATATATGTTTGTTTATCGTAAATGTTGTGAGTAAAAACAAGTGCATAAAATTACTTGTTGCATTTCTTCAAGACAACACTTTTTTTCCAATATAGCCAGGTATTTTATGTAAGTCAAAGTTAGTATATACAATTATTAACCTAGAGAAGAAACATATAAAAATAAAATTTATTTGAACTGCAGAAAGATTAATGCTTCAAATTGTATGTCTTTTGTATAAAGCTGTATTTCTTCCCCACACTCTATAAATCTGTTTCACCACGCAAACTGTTCGGTTCATTGGTCTAGAATGATCCGACAGTTTAAGATCGATTTACAAAACAACAATCTCATGGGTTCGAATCTATCCACTGTTATCGGCATTTTGGACCGCGGACAATATTCTTCTTAACAGATTGCACTAGCACTGCAACATTTATTCATGGCCCAAAAGTAGGTGCAGTGTGAAGTTAATTAAAAATAAAATATTAAAAATATCTAAAAAGTTATAAACACATAATAAGAATAGAAATAAAATAAAACTTCATTCCTTAAACGTAAAAAAATGCGTTATTTAATTTCTTTTAAAATAGAACATAATTTTAATTCTTTATGTTTCTTCTCATAAATGCGAAAACTCACCAGTGACTATTGCAGTTACATTTGTGGCAGAAATATACAAAATAATTATCATTGAATGCTAACAAATACATGTTACAAAACGTTTTTATTGCCAAAAAAAATATTGCACATTTTTCTGGGTTCCATGCCTTTTGTAATATACACTGCTGGCCATTCAAATTGCAACACCAGGAAGGAATGATCTGACGAACGTCAAAATCACATAAAAGGAAGAAGTTGGGATATGCAAATGATTAGTATTTCAGCTCATTTAGATGACATCTGAAGCACTACATAAAAGAAATATCGTGTATGATTCCTCATTCGGAAATTGCTTTGTAAGGTTGGAGTTTGCTATCGTGTTATGCCTCGAATAAAAGAGGAAATGCTTACCAGCAAGATTCGAAATTCTATAGAAGCAGGGTAGTTGCCTATCGAAAGTGTAGCTTATCGTTTCGTGTTATCGCCGGTCGCACTGGTCGACATGACATCCAACCACTGTCATGTGAATATGGAATCAATGGATTTCTGAGGGTCATACTGAACGGTATGCAGGATGTCAACTCCCTCCCGTGACTATCGCCAGAGAGGACATATATATTATGAGGTCAGCACTGCTAAGCCGACCACATCACAGACCATTAGTCAGGAAATGGGGATATCTGCAGCACACCCAGTATCAGTCTTAAGGTGCGTCGACGTTTGCAGCAGCGTAGACTATCAGACCATTACTTCGGCTTCCCTTGACAATGCAGCACAGAAAGAGATGGCGACTCTGGTGCGCCAGGCGAGAAAGCTCAATACAGGAGTGGCACAATGTCGCCTTTCAAACGACTCTCGGTTCTACGTGCAGTATTTTGATGGTCGTATATGTGTCTGGAGTGTACGAGGAGACAATACGTCGCCTGCATAGGGGTGGTTTGGGCAGTCATTGGGTACACGACAAGCACATCTCTAGTTCGAATCGACGGTAATTTGAACGCTGATGCGTTCATTTCTAAAATCTTACGTCCAGTGGTTGTGCCCTATCTTCGAGGCCCTCAAACACCATGTTCCAACAAGATAATGCAAGTTGCACATCGTGTTCTGACCTTCTTCAATACACAGGGTAGTTTGACTCCATGCCTAATGGGATAAGGGCCGTTTTAGTTGCCAGGGGAGGCAGCGGTTTCTAATAATTTCGCAGGCCTGTAAACTTCCAAAATGCTTATAAATTTGCTTTCGTTCATGATGTTGCAATTTTAATGGCCAGTAGTGTACATATATCGAGGAAAAAGTGATTTATAAAATATAATATTTCAGAGTTTAGTACATTTTTATTAAACGTAGGAAAATTATTTTGAGCATATTTCTTGTATCATTTTCTAAGAATTATTTCCTTAATTTACTTGCAGGAGATTTTCATTTTGAGCATTTAAATTGAAAATTTTGGGGTTTTGATGTTCATTCTATTAAGTTTAATCTCAAAACATATAACTTCAGCGGTTAAAATATATCCTCTGTATTGCCCTCCTATAATTTAGGAAATTTATCCTAATATTTATCCTCAAGGGAATGTTAGAATGAATAGGTATTTCAGTAATGATGCGCATGAAAATAACGAAACCACATATTTTTTAATAAAACGTTAGTTTTCGAACAAAATTTATTTAAAGTATTCTGTCTGTATGCCGGGAATTAAAATGAAATTAGCTATGAAAAGTAATAAGAGAGTATTTTTAATGGGAAAATGCTATCTGGCTGTTACTAGCAACACAGTAATAAAAATAAAAAAGCGATATTTAAATAATAAAGGGAATTGCCTACACACTTAACTTCTGCATTTATATGTAACTTACTTCTTCTGACTTATTAATGTGTAAGAGCATTCTTACTGGAAAATTGCTTTTCAAAAAGAAATTAAACAATATTGCTTAGAAATCGTATGCCACCCAACCGGGGGAGTGTTTACTTATTCTGACTGTCATACTAAAGCATACTTCAAAACACGGAGAAAGCATGAAGGTTTGTAAATGTATATTGTCTGTGAGGCATGAGGACACTCAAAATAAGCAGTGAGCCGAAAGTTCTTTCGAGAGGTTAGTGATAAGGGAAGATGGGTGAGAGATCTTTGGACTCGTCCCCTCTGGGAGTTTTCCTTCAAAATTGGGGGTGGAACTGAGAAAAGTCGCACTGCCACCTGAATGGTACCCGAAGCTCTTATCAATGACAGGCGCAATCTTGCCTCCTTGCCGGGCAAGATTCATCCTTCCCCGGCAACACAGATTTGAAATTGCACTCCGTGTAGTAATTTGATAACTATTGGGTTGGCAAGAAAGTAACTTCGGTTTACACAAACAGATAGTAATATGTTTGTTTTGTTATTGTTCTGCCAATCTTATAATTTTTGTCTTTTCAGATTTCGCAGCTGATACGTTTAGGTTGTTATAAAAACAAATTCTGTATATTTTTATTTAAAACTGTTAGTTTACAGGTAATATTAACATGGGGTGCAAAAATAATTACTTCCGACAAATATCCATTTTGATCTCTATCGAACGCAATTTAACGACGTTTTTGCGTGACATCTGTACGTAATGACCGAATAAAAGACTCTTTGCTTCCCAAAATGTTATAAAACTGATTTAAAATGAATTCTGAAGAGAATTTTTCATGGCGTACATACGTATCTCGCATAACTCAAAAACGAGTAGCCTCAGAACATTGAAATTTTGTATATAGGGCTCTATAACATGTAAATGTGCACCTCGTATTTTGGTTCCACTCGGCGGCACCAAACGTATATAAATATATGTATGTATATATCCACTGTTAACTGGCACAGTGATATCAATTTCTTTACTCTTATACGTATGTTAGTAAGTTGTGAAATGTTTGCTTTAAAAATGATTGAATTATGTTGTTCGTATCTTTCGGTTAAGGTTTTTATGCCTTTAGTAAATCTGCATGCAATATTTGTGCAGTTATCAACAATTTAAAAGTTGTTTAAGTGCAGCTAAGCCTAATGAATTTTGCGATGACGGACATGTTTGCTTACATTTCAAACTTGGCAAAATAACGGATTTATTGCCAATCTAGAGAAACTAAGCTTCGCAACAACAAAGGTAACGCCTTCTTTTATCATTGCGAATTAAATCATGTTTGATCCATTCTGGAATTTATTTGAAGAAATAAGTGTTTAAGATTTACTTCGTAATTTTTAATATAGATATTTTGAGTTTTTATGTATTTTTGCCTTCTCGCGAAGTGAGAACTGAATTAATTGAATGTGAAGTATTGAATCGTCTGTAAAAAACTGTTTCGTTTTTGTTTTGTTTTCTTAATTTCTTTTATACATCGATTTAGATTTATTATAGTATTTGAAGAGAACATGTGGCAACAATTAGATAATTCTTCAAATGATATAAATTTATATGCATTCTGATTTATAATATGAACGAAATGTAACGCTATTAAGTGAAGCTAGCCCCAGAGTGTCGTTGGGGTAAACAAATATAGTGAATTTTAAAGAGTGCATTGATTCTATTGTGTTTCATGCGCTATCGACGAAGTAGATTTAATTCAATCCAATACGTTTAATTTAAATGCAAGAAAAAATGCATATAATTTAATATTCCGTGCAAAGAAGTCTTGTGACGTAGAAATCATGACGAAATGTTGATGGTCTACAATAACATTAAACGAAACAGATAATGGCCCAAGCATGATGAATCAGCACAGATCGTATCGAAAGCTAACTTCCATCAGAGAGAGGTCATACTGTCATTTCGGTGGGATTACAAAGCTGTTGTGTGTTTTGCGCTGCTTCCAAGCAACCAAACGATAAATTCAGGTGCTTACTGCCAACAACTTATGAAATTGGAGGAAGCCATCAAAGAGAAAAGGTCAGAATTGGCAAATCGCAAAGGAATCGTATTCCATCACGACAATGCGATATCTCACACTGTAGAGACATTAGGTTATTTTGAAGCAGAAAAATTGGCAAGTTAACGATGGTTTCATCGTCTTCAATTAGGAATTTAAAACTTTATATCATTGAGTTTATTTTTGTGTTATACATTGTTTAAAATGTGAACTGTTTACAAATTTGTTTTTACTGAATTATTCAGTATGATGAAAAGGAAAAGCAAAGAGAAAAACGAAAACCTCAAGTCCAAATAGTGATATTATCGACGGATTCCTCGCTCAGTTTATGATTAAAGAGCAGCCCAAGCGGGATAGTGATTAGCGATGCTGACTGCCGTACCGAAGGGGCCGGATTTGAGTCCCGGAGAGATGGCATGCGTTTTTGTAAACGTATAGTTTCTGTACGGCATGGTGGACCTATAAATACGCGGCAACCCAGAAACCCTTCCAAAAGTTGGTGGTAGAGTATAACAGGTGAGACACTCTTGGAGCCGTCCCCCTCAGGGTTCTTTCCATCAAAACTGGGTGCGGAATTCATCAAAATTGTACTTCAGCTGTACGGTGCTCAAGGCTTTTGCCAACGACAAGCACAATGTTGCACTGCTTGCCACAATGCATTTCATGGTCCTGAACTGATGCTACTGCGAGACAAGTGAGATATGTCACGCAACACACATGGTTAAAAGGTAGGCGATTTCAGCAGATAGAGGAACAGAAAAATCTACTGAAACTGCTGATTTGAAAGATGAAAGTGATAGAAGACACTTTGATCTTTCAAAGATTATAAAGAAAGGATATTTCTTTAAAATCGCGAACACATAGAGTATAAATATTATATAAGAAAGCAAGCTGTAATTTTAAGTCAGAATAATTCAGCTGTTATTAATAATAGGGCAAGTATTACCATACACATCTTTACCGATATTTTCTGGCCAATATCGAGATTGAGAGTATTCTAAAATTCAGTGTAACAGCTTAATTTTTAACAATTAACAGTTACAGAAAGTGAAAAACTTTATTACTTGAAATCATTATTACGACGTGTGTAGCAAAAGAAATTTAAGCAGAAGACAAATCTTTAGAATCATTATGTAAAAAATTCGAAATTTGTTTCGAAAACAAAAGTTTAATTCTTGAAAGACATACAAACTCCGTTGCGTCATACTTATGGAAAAAATAAGGCATGAATATGTGATTGAACCTGCAAAGATAATAATATTTCTCGAAATATTAAAGCGAAATATTATTTGAATATTATTCTCGAAATTTTAAACAGCATTCGAATATTGAAAGGTATTAATTTTCGGATCTCATAAATTTACTTATTTCTAAATTAAATAAGGAATGTCGTAAATTATTCGAAGTGAATTTAAATACTACTCAACTTCTTAACAGGAGAGACTTCTCACATTTCTTGAAAAAAAATGTCCAGCGCTCCAAAAATGCAAACAGAATTATCATTACAAATTCAAAATCTTTCGCTCCATGTAGCTAAACAAAGGAATTCATTGTTAATTCAAAATGAATTTTGCCCAGTATTTATAAGTTGTGTAAACTGACATATCCAATTTAATTTTGTAACGAATTTCACTCTTTAGAGGTTTTGCGACTGTAAACACATTTGATCTTTGTATTAACTGTCATTAAGCATTGGATACATTGACAGAGTATAGATCGAATGATTCGTGCAATTTATGTAAAAACGCGGCATCATGATAACTGCATTTTTCTGGTCAAAACGTGCCTGAGATGGGAAGGCTTAAAAAAGTTCAAAAAGATCACTCGATACCACAGCCAGCTATCTCACGCCGAAGTAGTTTAGCCGAAGGATGTGGGAGACTATCTTCTTTAATAGTCTCCCACATCCGAAAGAATTTGGATACACTTCTGCTCTTGATGGCTATAGTTTACATTAAGTACAAAAATTGTGAAATTTATCCTTGCAAGGCAATCATTGATACCGGCTCAATGTGTAACTTTATGATATTTTTCAACCAAACTTCACTTAAATCACACGAAAACTAATGTTTTTATTTCCTGCTTGAATGGCAAAGCTCTTAATATAAAACAAAACCGTAATGCCCTGACGTTAATAACGAGAAAAACTATAACAGAAATTAAAAATTTTTAACAGTACCAAAAATTACAAATATTACGCGAAACTAAAGAATGGATACCACATTATTAAAACTTTCGAATTATATACGACTGGCTAATCCTGAATTTAAAAATGAACGATTTGCTAATAGGAGCTGAAATCTGTTTTTTATTTATTAAAATGCAAGGAAAGGGAAATGAAAACCTTCTGCCTTCCGAATTCAGTATTTGGTTCAATTATTTCGAAAACTGATATCGCTTCAAACGAAGAAAATTCATTGTGTTGCGAATCATCCAAGAACTATATGACTTGACTTAGAGTGAAAGGAATTTTCAGAGGCTCAAAAGTTTAGATGAAGACAAGTCTATTAAAAGTTGTATTACACCAACGTTATTTTTTAAGAAATGTTAATATTCTAAACGTAAAAAATTGAAGATATATTGTCGATATGTGTATAAAGAGCACTTAATACTAAGAAGTTATAAATATACGGAGTCAATACGATTCAATTCATTGCGGAGCAGACTGCTTTAGGAGACAAAACTCTTCTGCTTATAATCTAGATTTTCTCAACGAACAAAAACATTTTAGCGTCACAGACGAAGTACACGATATAGAATTAAAATCATCATATTACGTTTCGCATCATTGAATCTATCGTCTAGACTTTGGTGTTCCAGCTTTATCTACTCACAGAACACTTAGAACTATAAGTAGTTTTCGAGAACCCCATTCCATTCTTAGAAAAATACATCTTAAAATAATATTTAATTTAAAGTTATATTATAGGTACTTCGTGTAAAGACAATTAAAGAAGATAACTGTATTTTTTATTAAAACCTTTTAATGTAAAATTAATGTAATTTACATATTAATTGAATTAACTAATGCTCCAGGTGTCACCTACCGTTGTCTTATATTTAGTGGCACAGGTCTGCTTACAATTTTTTACATAGACAGACTTCTATATATTTAGTGACACAGTTTTGCTTACAATGTTTTACACAGACTGCCTTATATTTAGTGACATAGGTGTGCTTGCAATTTTATACACAATCTGTCTGAACATAATCTATCGACTGAAGATAACATCAGTAGATCGAAGTCTAGATCTACTGATGTTATCTTCAGTCGCATTTCATATTGTACATTGATTTATTCCTTCATTTTGTTTTTGTTGCGAGATACACTCATAAACCTTTTTTCACTTAAATACTTTGTCTCGAATGGCATTAAAATATTTACAACTATGGAAGGAACTACTGAGTATTCTGCATAAAACCTATAACCAACTGTTTAGGAGCTGTTCTAAGTTATTCCCTTTCCTTCATTGGTAACCTTTTGGTTTATCGTAGCACTCGAAGGGAAGTTTTACCCAGTCATACTTAGATTTTTGATCTGTAAAATATTCTTTTTAAGTTTTATTTAATTGGAAAAGGTGCGCCATTGTATAACTAAGTTTTAACACTGTCGTCTAAATTCAATTCATTTTCCATTAGAAAACTGTTTAGTTTGAAAAAGGACATATGTCTCTTTGACATATGATGATCACATGTTAATTTTTAAAGCTAATATGTAACTAAATGTTTCTTCACATTTTTAGTTAACAAACACTAGTCACCTAGTATGGGTGTTTTATAATTGTCTTTCCGAATTTTTATTCTGACTCGCGGAACCCCGGGTTTGACTAATCAGACCAGTTATTATGAAAGCCAAAAATTTTATGCAGAGATTTTGGCTTTTGAAAATTTACCGGATGTGCTTTAGAAAAGGGAATCTTTGTAATAGAGAAATTAGATCTCATCTATGCCTAAAGTCAATGTTAATGTTAATCAGCAGCATTTGCTAACAAAGCTGTTAAACTTGAATTACATGAATTTCCTGATCCTTCAGAATTTGATTACAAAACATGCATGTATGTAAAATGTGTATTGAAGTCGGTCTGCATTTCAAGAATTCTTTTGTGGAGCAGATCAAGACTTGGGACTTTAAAATTCGTTTCTATTCTAAGACATGAAATATGTTGTCCAATGTTATTACTGCAGTTAATAAATAAGAAGCTAGAGAAATAAATTAAAACTAGACAAAATATATGTATGCGATGTGATTAATCTGTAGTTCTAGCATATTTCGGAACTCTCTACATTTTTTAAACTCATTTGTAGCCAATCGAGTATCCTGAATTCGACAACTTACAGACGAACTGCGATGGAGATACGCTAAATCAGATGAAAAACCAGACGACTTGATATCCAGAGGTGTTGATCGAGATAAAATTTAGCATCACAAACTCTGGCAGAGTGGGTAATCATTCTTATGTACCGAGCCTGTCCATCATGTATTGCGGCGTCTCGATTAGAATTAAATGAGGTTTATAATATCGAGCTGAAGTCAGATACCAAATGAAACTTCTTTCGTAAACAGAAGTTTTCAAAATGACTTTCATTAAACTCATTAAAAATATTTCTCCTTAAAACGTCAAATGACACAACTTTCTCATAATGTTTACAATATTTAATTATTACACGTTGTTAAAAATATTTTCAGGTTTTATGAAATTGTTAGATAAAAGCAAACAGAAATATTCTTTATCAGCAGATGAAATCAATTCAAGCAGAATAATATCTGACTCATTAAATCCATTTTGTGATGAAAATCAATTGCTCGCTAAGGTTAAAAGGACGTTTGTGAAATTGTAATTTGAATTTGACCCAAAAATATTCCATTAGTCTGTCAGCTAATCACCAGCTCAGGATGCTAGTAATGGAATATTACCATAAAATATATCTCCATATCGGTGCTCAAGCACTGTTAAATTGTATTGATCAAAAACTTTAAATTTTAAAAGTTCGGATTCAGGGGCGACTAATTGTGCTCAGCTGTGCAATTTGTTGAAAAGCTAAGCCAAGTTTAGTTCAGCAAATAATGAGATGTCTTCGTCAACAAAAAGACATGCAAAATGTACCTTTTAATTGTACTGGAACCGGATTTTACGGTCCATTTTACAGGAAGTATAAACATCAAAGGAAAGGGAATTTGCAAAAGCTACATGATACTATTTTTGTTTGTACTCAGGCAGGATATGCTGAGTTAGCATCAGATTTCAGATTTGATACTTTTATTGCCTCATTGAAAACATTTTTCTCTTGTAGAGGAAGGAGCTCGAACATATTTTCAGAGAATGCAACTAACTGTACTGAGTGAACTGTGTAATCTTTAAAATCCTGAAGTATCTTTAGGGAATTATGTAATGTCTGAAGAAATGAAATTATTTTTTTTTACCCCGTAATAGCTCCGAATTTCGACATACACTAAGCGGCATGGCCCAAATCATTTAAGCATCACCTTAAACGTGTTGTAAGATAGAGGAAACTTACATACGAAGAATTTATATTAAAAGCTTTTCAGATAGAAGACATCATTCGACTATTATTATCAGATGACCTTAAAGCCCTTACTCCATTTCATTCTTTAAAAATGTTTAGACACATTACTGCGATTTCAGACTCAGAACTTCTAGAGAAACTAGAAAACTAAACCGTTGACAAAGAACTACAAAAATTGTCCATGCAGCAAAGAAACAAGAGACAATTTTAAAAAAAAATCTTAAAATAAATTCTGTGATTTTAATGAAAGAGGATCATTTGTCTACTAATTAAGTGACTTCCTGATCGTATTGTAGACATTTTTCCTGGAGCAGATGACACAATTAGAAACATCGAACATTGTTTCAATTCTTTTCTGTTCGAGCCTCAAATGCATTGTTGAAACGACAAGTAACAAAATTGCCTATTTTATTTAAGTTGAATTATGAAATTAAGAGCACCTGAAATATTTGGTAAGGTGACTGTATGGGTTCAGTGAAATAAAGAGCTTTCTCTTTAAAACTTTTGACTATGAACGTACTAACCACAACGTAAATATTATTTCTAGCGTTACCCTTAATAATTATTTTAAATAATTAATATTGTTTATTCATATATAGATGTATTTTAAGCCGTTTTTTTAAGTTGCTACTTGTATGTAAAATTAAAATTAAGAGTAAAATAAAGGAAGAATACCAAATACAGCGCCATGAAACCTTATCGCAGTAAAAAAAGTGAATCCTTGCCAAAATGCGAATTTTCCGTTTATCAGTTATCAGTTATTGAAATAAAGAGAAATTAGTGTAATTCTCATTCTTTTGTTAGATCTTAAATGTCGCAAATATATTAGCATAATATTTGTATTTACGAATACACAGGATGTGTCCTAATTAGGAGCCGAATTCCATACTTATCGTGTTTAAAATGTATGATATGTACGTGCTACGGTAGCGGACTTATAGCCCTGTACTGGGTGTACGGTGCTCTGAATGTATGATACGTACGTGCTACGATAGCGGACTTATAGCCCTGTACTGGTTGTGTACCATGTTTTGAATGTTATCCCATCACATAAATATTCCTATTTAATGATATTAAATATGATATGATACGCTATAATAGATTTCAAATGGAACTCGAAATTAGGCTCTTTTCCTCCGCTGAAGAATACTGTAACAGTAAGTACACTTTTGAAGTTGGTCTTAATACTTCAAAAGTACTGTTAAACAATGAGCTATGTATTCTTCTACGTTGTGATTTGTTTTTCTCTCTGGAAGTCTGCAATCGGCAGGAGTAAATTATTCTTTCTGATTTTTTCTAAATAGATAGGCTTAATTATTTTTTCCCAAATGTCGATGCATTGATCTACGATTCGAAATCTTTGCTTGTTAATTACAATGCTTTTGAAGTATTCGAAAAATAAGATGAAGGAAAAACAAGTTATTATATAGAATAAAAATTGAAGCACGGTACCTGCGAAAATTCTTGATTTATCCTTACTTTTTTAAATCTTTAATACATACAATAAGCGCAAATATACGAGTATGTTGCTGAGCAAAATCTATTTGTCAATCAAATTATTCTCCTCTTGCAAAATTAAAGTCGATTTCTCTCCCTTTCCTCATTATATCATTTAGATATCGGAATAAAAATTCTTAATGATAAAAGGCTTTCCCAAACGGTCAGAGTTACAAAAAAAAAAAACGATTTTTTTAAATGATTTTCAGATATTTTGCCTGCAAAGCAATTTTAAGAACCTATTAAGAAGTATCTGTTTTAATTAAAAGAGCATTTCGGAAATTAAATTGAAATATGCAACACAATATAAATCCAAAAGCATATAAATAAGACTCAGTTAACATAATGAAACTGAGCAGTGTTGTTCAACTTAGAATTAAGATTTCATGTATAAGAAAATCAAATCGGCGAATATACGAGTAAAAAATTATGGCCAGCACATGACCTCCAGCCAGTTCCAGATTTTAATAGCTGTTTTAAATATGCTTAAAGTTGAGAATCACTTTCGGTTGGTTGACAGTTTGTAAACGATATCTTGATTTTCTAATCCACAGAAAGGTCTGTAATGCGAAATTTGAACTATATTTTATTAAGCATGCACAAAAACTGGATTTTCTAAGTTTATACGAACATAATCAAATTTTCCTCCTTTATTTGTCTATTAAAAGTTGCAGTTGAATAACATTGCTCTCAATCATAATTGAATTTTAAGTGCCAAATCCCAGAACTTTTGGATTATAATATATTTTTTTTACTAAAATCAGTTCAGAGCTTCAATAAAGAATCACTTAAGATTCATCAATTTTACAAGTTTAATTAAAATTTAATATCTTGTACCCATTGATATAAAAGTCTTAAATACTAACGTTGAAAATTTATCGATTATATTTTAATATAGTTTTTTTATTAAAAACTTTTATAGTCTTCAAGTAAAGTACCATTACAGTTTCTCGATTAAACACTATTATGCGATTCAAGTAAAACATCACTTCTTGTCCAGGTTTACCCAAAATTTAATCAGTTCTATATATAAATGCAGAAAGCTTAAATACGAAAAACATTTTTGGAAGTTTGATATGAAAGTTATCGTGGACTAAAAAATCGTGCACATGCCTGTACAGAAAAATAGTACAGACGCGTTACGGAGACCCTAATTCATGTTTATTCACTGAAAACTCAATATTTAATTTTTGGACCGAAAACATTATCTCCCTTACCAATGTATTTAACCAATGTACCAATGTATTTAACTTGATAAAAAATGATGCATTAATGAAATTTTTTATTAAAATATCATATTTAAAAGCCATTCTTATTGAGAAGTTTATCTGCAAGTGTTACATTTATAAAATCATATTGTAGCTTGGAAATAGTGGATTTCAGATGCGAAATTATTGTCCTCATTTAATATCTCTGTCCTAAAGCTCAGTACTGTAGCAAAGTTTTGTGCCTGTTTTTCATCTGTTTGGTATTTGGAAACAAAATAATCTGCCATTAGTGGTGGAAGTTTGGCCGAGGCCTTGGGATCATGTAGGAAACAGATGTAACTAATTTTTGGAAATATTGCATATATAGGGAATCACGTGATAGAAGATTTCAAATAGTAATAAAAGATGAAGCAAGAGTATACAAAAAACTTGTGTTTTGTTTGTATTTTGAATTGCTGTGACTAATGGCGTGGATATCACAAATCTGTATATATATATATATATATATTTTTTTTTTTTTTTTTTTTTTTTTTTTTTTTTTGTGGAGGAGTGTTGGATAAACTGGAGGAAAAATAGCCATCGCGTATTGCTGAGGTTTGCTACAATGAAATATGTTGTAAGGATTCTAAGTTTTACTAACGTTTATTTTATTTTAAACCTTTACTATCACTTCTTATTTTCTACTTCCGGCCAGAATTAAAAGCTTTAACTTATTTATGCAAATTTGTCTTGCTAACGCCAAGTACTTAAGTTGTGGCTTTTTGCCAAGCAAGAGAGAGGAAAGAGTTATTGCAAGCCGCTTGCCATAGTAGTTTATTTAAATAAGCTGTTTTTCTGATGTTAATATTACATTAAACATGTAACTTCTGACATGTGTGCGGAAATATCTCAACCTGATATTGCCACTTATGTATTTCCTGTGCCAGTCTGGAAGCAGTGAGGTGTTATATTAGAAAATTATGATACTGCTGAGAATGGGTATTAACTGCTGTGCAAATATATTGATCATTTATGTTGAGCTCTTGAAGAAGCACATTTATAAAGTACTGTAAAATGTATACATTATATTGTTGTCCAGTTGATAAAAGAATTGTTTATATATAAATGGAAACAATTATTCTTAATTCAAAAATTCCTAACTGAGCGGATTTATCTTTTGACAGAAATACGAATAAAAATTAGTAAAATTTGGGGCACTTAACCTATTATTGCAGCGATCTTGGGGCAGTTTGGCGAATTTTTACAGAAGAAAAGGTGATTCGGTGACTTTTCAGATTGCAACTTTCAATACATAGGGTTACCTAAAGAACTGTTATGCGCATGTTTCCCAAAGTTTGGCGATTTCTCAGGAATTCATAGGAATTTAGCAAATGCTTTTATTGATATTATTTGCTTAAAATTCCTTTTCCAATGAAAGTATGAACCAATGCCCAATTTTAAATATCTTCGTAATACATTCAGTTTTGAATTTTTTGTACTTTCTGAACTGTGAGAGATGTTTTATTTCTTTTATAATTCGGTACTTACGTATTCAGGCAAATACACTGAGGCAGTTTTTACAGATGAAAATGCAAAAATTGTGTAAAATATTCTGATCTACCGAACGCGTTTCCTCATTTTTCTCTTTGGAGATTTTGCGATAAACTTCTGTACTTTTGCAGAAATTTTATCGCACTTATTTTCATTGCTCGCAAATTCCACAAGCGCACATTAAAATTTAAGGCAAAAATTATCCCGATTTGTTGATAAAAACCATTAGAGCTTTGAATATAACAAAAAGAGCGCACACATGAATGGCGATTTTGCTTGAAGAACTGTTATGAGCACGGTTGCATAAAGAAGTTTATGTGCATGGTTGCTGGAGTTTTATACGTTCTGAAAATTTGACGACTTCTACTACGATGGTTGCAACACTTCTTTAGTAACTCTGATCTTTCTTTAAATAAATTCCACAGTGTAAGCTCCACTATTGCCATGCATTTCAACTCACTGAAAGAAATAACTAGCCAGCACTCTTACTTAACTCTTACTTACGACACACTAACTTAACTCTGCCAACAATTAATCAAACTAAGAAATTAAAAGCACATGTATTGAAGCTAAATATTATTAATCCGTTTCAGTGGGACATGTCAGTTTATATTAGGAATAGGTATAAAAGTATTTATAAAATTGTTATAGGTAATTTAAATTTATTAAAATTTGATTATTAACATATTTAATTTCTGATAAATAAATTCAATCTCCGAACAGGCGATTTACCACCAATAATGAATAAGTGTGACGTCACTATGCCTCATAAAATCTTTGCTGTGTTTTTATGTAAACCTAAATAATCAGTTTAGTTTCTGTAAAGAATTAACTGTTACTTCTTCGTTTTCCTCCGAAATAATAATAATAATAATAATAATAAAACTGAAAGCTTTCAGATTTTATATTACGCCCGATCGAAGGGGTGTTTTTTTTACGGGGGATTCAAAACGAGATTTGAAAAGTGATAATGACATTTAAAAGTCATTCGATGCAAAATGGCGTTAGATATTGTAACTTCTCTTTGCGTCGCTGCGCTATCAACATAATACCACTAAGAAATGTAAAGAAACCTCGAGCATAAAATATCCGTGCTTGAAGATGCACGCGATGTTAATGTTAATGGAACGCTTTGAAATCTTTGAATTTGTTAATCAAAAACTCGTTAAAGTTTTACAAAATATGAAAGAGATAACAAAACAAATTCCGAATTCCAAATTTGGGCTTCCAGATGCTCATATTCGAGTGAAGGCTACGTTATTCAAAATTTGATATCTCTACGTACCGTTGTTTTTTCACAATACTAGAAATATACATACATTCATGCAAATTTTTCATTATTTAATTTCTTTAAATAAATATTTGGCGGCAGCACTTTGAAAAGTGATTCAAACTTTTGTAGTGAACCAACGCAAAATGCCAAAACGAAATTAATAGCCCAAATGGGCACGAAAGTTGGGATCTTCTTTGCACAAAACAGGAAGCAGTGAAATATGTTTAAAGTTAGGGGAATGGTTATGCTGATATATGCGTTCAGAAAATTGAAATCGTTTGGGCTTTATTGAAATAGTGCCGTAAAGAGAAAGCAGAAATACGTGTTATCGCTTAGATTTGTATTTAATTAACTTTATGTGGCTCTAAGTTCAAAACGAAGATGACATTTTTGTTGCTGTTTTAAATATCATCAGGAACATTTGGCTGCCAAAATGATGGCGCCAGTTTTAATGAATTTGTTTTTTGGATAATCTCAAAGCTTAATATAATAATTAAGAAATCCTTTATATGATATATCCGAAATTTACAACTATTCATTATATAATTAATAAATCACAATCCTCAGATTTCCGGAGGAATAGTTGGAGCAAGTTCGGAGAGATCTAAGTCAACTTTAACGATAGACAGGACAATACGTAAGTACCAAACTTTTAATACGTATGATTAGGGAAATGAATTCTAATCTAAAGCATTTCAATGTGTTTATGAATGTCCATTAGTAAAAGTACTAGGCATTTCATAAATCTAAATTATCAAAGAAGGTAATAGTCAAAGTCCCTTCAAAGTGAGAGAGGATACCTCAAATCATCGAGAAACAATTACATTACATTTAAAAGTAACACTTTTCTTCAAAAATGGCAACGTGTAAAATAAAAGTTTAAATTAATCCTTATTTTAAATTGAAGAAAAGAAAAGCTTAGATTAGGGTAGATTTTGAATAAAATTGTGAATTCCAAGGGAGATCGGAGATAGGTCCTTATTCCTAAGTAACAAAAATGTTTATTAAAATAAGCAGAACAATGGCCATATTTATAAGGAAATGAATTGTTATATCTTAGATAAACCGAACGTAGCGCCATCTGTCAAAAACATAGAAATGAAACGTGGAAAAAAAAAAAAAAAAAAAAAAAAGACGATAGAATTTTGAAATCGATGGGACGAACTGAACTAGAATTAATAGCATTAACTAAAATATATTAAACTTTTGTGAATGTGAGCGGTTTGAAAAAAGAAATCGAATGTATCTTCCAAAGAGCTGTGGATAATCTGCATGGAATCAAACAATGGGAAATATGCTTAGCACTGAATGTTTGCTTATTTCTCCCTTTCGATCTTAGGATCGTGTTTTTTTATGTAAAATTTTAAAGCCGAAATACATCAAACAACAGTGATAAGATATGCTATAAATTTCTCAAGAATTAAAATCAGAGATGGCAGTTTTAAAAATTGAAGAAAGAATTTTAGTGGCAGGTAAGAAAAAGGAATGAGAGTTGAACTTTGGAGAATCTAAAAAGCATTTTATCTGACAAAGGAATAAAATGAATGACAACAATATTGTTATGATTATTTCTAATAGCAGACGTGCATTTACTGTTCCAAAGAAAGATGTTTCTTTGTCGATTTGTAATATTTACTGTCGAAAGGTAGTTAAAAATTAGTAGCCTACAAATGCCATTTACTGATGACTCTCGAATATAGCAAGAAAATCTGAAAGAACTGTTTTGAATTTATGGTAGATGAGAATGTAATAAATCGGCGAATGAACGGTTTGTAAAGATGTATACTTTGAAATAAAATTTTCTTCAAAGAGGCAAATTAACGACTTTCGTGGTGAGGTTAGTTTCCGTTTACAAATGCGGCTGTGAAAAAGGAAGAAAAAAATAAATATTTTTCTACCTCTGTATGCAGTCTTTAGTGTTCGATTACATGCATAAGGAAAACATACTTGTGCTCCAAAGTTACATTCAATAAAATACTTCCTGCAAGAAAGAATACTTATTGCTGTTTGTCGTCACGCAAAAGAACCATTAGTTTGCTATAAATTATATACGCTTCTAAATTTTATGGAATACTAGCTAGGAAAATATAGATATATTCGACTTAATATGTCTAAGTACTTATAAGCATTTTAGATTCGAAACTTCCAGAGCTAGCAGTTTCGGAAAAATCTCGGAAAGACCGAAGCAACAAATTATAGATACCTTAAGAGGTACCTCATGCCCCAGACCAATTAACGGTAAACGAGAATGGATTGTTTGTTAGCTTAATTGAAGATACAGTAACATACAAGTGCTATTTACCTAAGGGTAGGAATGCAATCGTAAAGAATTTTTTAAAGGAAAATTGTCTTCGTACTTACATTACAATGGAAAAACCAAGAAAATTCCATGCTACTACCCTGTGAAATTTGAAACCCAGTCGAAATCTGTATAATAGCGGATATTACATCGTCAGCTGAATATGGCCGAGAAAATAGGAACAATACCTGCAGGGAAATGCACTCATTGTGTTTCGAATATTGATTCTTTATTAAATAATAAAGTGTCAATTCCTTCAGAATTCCTCAGGAACGATTCATTGGCGCATCTCTGACAGAATTTTTGTCATTTTTGTGGTTCGATGGAAGATAAATTTCATGATAAGTGCCCAATAAGGCAATAATGCTTTTCATTTGGTCCTTGGCTACACGTCTGAGTTACCAGCGTCACCTCTAAATTTTATTTCGTTCTGATTTAAAAGAAGCTAACTTCTGTTAGCTTTAAAGGTTTCAAAATTAGTTTTCAGTTTGGGTTTTCAAATTGGGAAAAGAAGAAAATACAAGAAAAAGGGTGTCGAATATAAATGCTGGCGCAAAGTGGGGATTGTATATATATATATATATATATATAATATTTTTTAAAAGTGGGGGAAGATATTAAATCGGATTAGAATGCACTTAAACAATACTTCCTTTTTCTTTTTTTTCTTAATCATAGAATATGTGGCTGATTTTTTCCCTTCAGCTGCCACATCCTTATAGTAAAGTATTCAGCCTATAAAGGCTGAATCCATCGTTAATATAGCTATCAGTCATCGAGAACGTTGCTCAGGTTCCAAAGGGGGGGACGAAAAATTCTACACTCACGAGAAAGGAAAGTTTCATTCCAGTTTTGATATAGAACGTCCTGGATTAAAAATATTTTCCACATCTTTTTCGATACCAGCGACCTCTCGAAAGGATTTTCGGCTCGATAGTATTTTAAGTGCTCCTACGCTAAATTGACATTATACACTTAAAGACATATAATGCCTTTATTGGAGGTGTTAAGATAACAAGAATCAGCAAAATATTCATAAATTTATTGGTTTATTTATTTACAGGTCTATAGTTTTTAAGGTGTAAATATAAAATCGTATTCTTCAGCTGCAGAAGTGCAAAATTGCTGCCTTAGCACTTCCAATAATCTCTATTTAGTGTGTTATTTTAACTCAAATCTAGTGTTTCCTTCAGGAATGGCAAGGTTACGCCAGTCAGGTTCCCTACCGCCATGCCAGCAGGGTGGCTCATGGTCAGAAATGAAACGTAAAGGCGTTAGAAGGCACTTGCTTTCCGTAAATGACAATTTTGAAAGAAAAATACGCCGCAGCTTTAACTTCTGAGGCGATGGATCAGTACAAAATTGGCAAGGAGATCAATATGCCCTTTTCCACTGGACAGTGTAAAGTAGCATAATTCCTACAGAGGATCTTTCTAGAATTACTGGAAGGTGTACCAGCAACCATTTGAAGACATATGTGTTTCCCTTGAGGAAGTAAAATCCCATTTTCGAGAAAACCTATATCTGAATATCCAGTTTCAGGGCTGGAGAAGAGGCAAGACGATTCAATACTTAGATGATTCGTTCTATCAGTCATGTCTCGAAATTTTTTCCTCAGAATATCTCAACAATTTCGTCTAGAGGCTTTTTCTTGAATTTGATGTAGAAAAAATTTTCAGAATTTTGGCTAGTGCTGCTCATTCCGTGTCAGGTGTGTGTTACGTTCAAAAAAGTCTTCTGATCTTTCCACCGACATTTGGGTTCGGCGGTTGATCTTTTCAGCAGTTACAGTAACTATTCTTGATTAAAATTGTTTTGCTTCTTCTGCGTCATTTTTGTGATGGCAATGCTCCTCCTTGACTTCTCCGTCACCTACTTCTTTTGACTGCTTCAATTGCATAACATTACTCTCCATTTTAACAAAGAACAAAACAAAACAAAACAAATAAACCTGAACGGTTTCATGTTTTAATGGTCACTCGAAAGGATTTGTTAATGTTTCTTACGCTCTCAGTGAGCTCAGTCTAGCAGTCTGCTCTTATACTCACTCCAACTAACGAATCTCCTTTTTCTTTAGCTTTATTATTAATTATAATTTTCTTCGCACTAACTCCATATACATTTCAACAGCAAAATCAACAAAGTTTTAAAAACAGCATATATTTAGAATTCCCGATGCACTACATAAATTTATTTATTTATTAGCCCAAAGGAGAATTAGCTCAGAAGAGCTACTAATCTCGAAACAGAATTTTGTGTTGAATCATTAAAATCGTTGTATCAGTTTTCCAGTTTTTGCCACCAAATATTACCGCCCTGCATTATATTTAAAGAAATTAAATAATGAAGAATCTGCATGAATTTATGCATATTTCTCGAACTGTGAATAAACAACGGTACCTTAAACCATCAAATTTAAAATAACGTATTCCTCCACTCGAATATGAACACCTGATAGCCCAAACCTGGAATATGGAAATCATTTTATTCTCTAATTAATATCTTTAAAAACGTTAACGAATTTTCGATTAACAAACTCAAAGATTTCAAAGCGAGCAATGACAACACTACGGAAAAAAAGACATTTTTATTTCCAGCGCGCAAGACTGTCTATCGGAAATTCTAAAGATACGCTGTTTTGAAATATTTTTAGCCCAAAGGGAAATTAACCGAAATGCTCTCAAAACATGTACGCGTGTAAATAAAAAAACCCACCTCTTTGGGCGTACTGAAAGCTTTCCGTTCTTTCCTTTCTAGCCCAAAGAGCGTTAGCCCAGAAGGGCTATTAATTTAGTTTTGGCATTTTGTGGCGTTTCACTATAAACGGGGTTTCACTTTTTACATTGTGTCCCACAAATATTAACGCCCTATATTATATTTAAAGAACTTAAATAAAGAAGAATATGCATAACTGTATGCACGTTTCTCGCATTATGATAAAAAATCAGAACCTAGAACCATCAAATTTTGAATAACGTACGTCCCCACCAGAATATGGACATCTGGAAGACAAATTTGAAATTTAGAATTTATTTTATTATCGATTTCATATTTTGTAAAATTTTAACGAATTATTGATTAACAAATTCAAGGATTTCAAAGCCAGCAAGGGCAACGTTGTACAGAAAAAACATTTTTATCTCCAGTGCGCGAGACTCTGTATCAGAAATTCTAAAGATATGCTCATTTTAAAATTATTCTGCGATATTGTTGTTGAACTGAATGTTTTGGTTTAAGTGCGAAGAACATGATATTTAATAAATAAAGGTGACACACAAAATGTTAAAAAAATGCCTCTTTGGACGTAATTTAAAATCTGAAACCTTTCAGATTTTTTAGTCCAATGGGGCCATTTGCCCTGAAGGACTCTTAATTTCGTTTTGGCACTTTGCGGCGAAAGCTTTAAAGGCTATATCACTTTTCAAATCGTTGCCACTATATATTATCGCCCTGTCTTATATTTAAAGAAATTAAATAATGAAAAATCTGCCTAAATGTATGTATGTTTTTCGCATTGTCATAAAATAACGGTATCTACAGCCATCAAAATTTGAATACCGTAATCTTGCGTAGAATATGGGCATACGGAAGCCCTAATTTGAATTTTAAATTTGTTTTATTATCGATTTCATATTTTGTAACACTTTAATGAATTTTTTATAAAAAAATAAACGATTTCAAAGCGAGCAATGGCAATACTGTACGAAAAACAAATTATCTCCAGCGCGCCAGATCCTGTATCGGAAATTCTAAAGATATGCTCATTTTAAAATTAATTTGCGATATTGCTGTTGAATTGAATTTTATAATTCGAGTACGTAGAACATGATATTTAATAAATAAAGGTAACACACAAAACATTAAAAAAAGCCCCTTTGGACGTAATTTAAAATCTAAAACCTTTCAGTTTTTTTGTCTTTTTTTTCCCAGGTTAAATTTTGCATTTAGTACTCATTTCTTTCTATAAACCTTCTTCATAGTTTTCTATATTTTAAAATTATGATTTAATGTTACTCGTGAATAAAATTCAAGAAATGACTATCATTAAACGTTTTTGTGATGACTGCTTGTGAAACGATTTGGCGTGCTCTTCTTTTGTCATTTTATAAGTGCGTTTTTCTTTTGAACATTTCACTTTAATAGTTAATTTTGTTAAATTTATTATTATATTTAGCATATTTTCCCCAGAATAGAACCCATTTTCCTTTTCAATCATTTTTTATTTTCATTTCTTATTTTTTAATAATTAATATATATATATATATATATATATTACTCCCAGTTTACATTACATATCAGAAAAATCTTAGCATTAAAAGTATTTAAATTAGTCTTATAATTACTCGCAAGGAAATTTGACATGTTCTTCTACATTTTAGTACACATGACTTATTAAATTTTAATGCAAATAGTGATAGAAAAAAACAAAATTATAATTTTTGTCATATTATCTCTTGATATTAATTTCAAAAGACACAATTTCCTGCAGCAACAAAAAATGCTAAAATGCATTTATAAAGCATATGTTCATTACATAATATTTATTGTAAGGTTACTATACTACAAGGTTTGCTCGTGTGTGAGTTTACTGTGTGAGTCTCCTGAAAAGCCAACTACTTTCTTTGTCTTACTTCTATTAAGTAACGTCAGCATTGGAAACAGACTAAACCTTTCTCTATTGACCTTGATATTTTGTTGGTATGCTGAATACTTTTATTTCTTCTTTTCAGTCCCGACATTTTTCGTGGTACCTTTACGTGATTTTCTAGCAAACTGTGCTTCTTATAAAAATTCATTTCTTTTTACGCCACTTTATTTAACTTAGTTTTAGCATTTGTTTGTTTGAATAAAATCTTGGAATTAGTTTTAGTTTTACTGCCATGATTCTTCCGTTCACTGCCATGATTTGCTTTAAATTGTCCACACGTATGTACTTGCAGTGACAATACAGTATTAAATAAGAATTTAGTTTTGAATTCAATATATTATTTTGTTCAATATTGAATATTTTTCACAAAACTTTTTTTAATGGTCAAACTAATCATCCCAAAATATCGAATGTTTCATTGTCGGATAGACTGAAAACTGACGCTTCAAAAGAAAGCCCCTTGAAGTTTAGAAATTTCTAGAATTCTGGTAATTTTTTAAAAGCTGTTCTAAATTCAGATATTGAGCATTTACTGATAGTTTTGTAATTTAATCCTTTATTACAAGTTGAGTATTAGCAAATGCATAATTTTAAGCAATAATGAGAAGGAACTTCTAATAAACTAAAATACATATTTCTAACTTAATCTTTCGAAAAACTAGAGAGAACAATTTTCTTTATTACTTTTACGCATTCTGCGTAAGGCTCTAAACGTAGCATATATCATGGGGCTCCCATTTATAAACAGTATTATTATATCAACATAATGTCATAATAAGAAAAGCAGGAGTGAGAAAATAGAAATGTCTTTTGAGTATGATTACAAACAATTCACTTAAAACTCTCTTTATGAATTTTGATTTGAAATACACCATTCTTTGTATCTTTACGATTTTGTTTTAGTCACATATTATCAAGAAGATTATGACATCTAAAAAGTTATCTTTTAGTGCATTTGATTAAAATTATATAATTTAAAATACACATACACATATGTTTAACATTTGTTTACATATAGTTTACATAGACTTTTTTATATGTTTGTCTATGAGAAGATTTCCCAGGATATATATTGCTAATCGTCATGGGAGAAACACGCAAACTATTGCGTAATGTAGTTAAACACATATACAGATATTAGTGTTTGCCATTTTAAAGAATTTTACCTTCATAATCTACATCTAACCAAGAATGTAAAATTACTAAACCATGGCTGTTTCTTAAAAAAGGACTGTTTTACTTGCAACAGTACTCATTTTTTGCTTGCTCACATAAATATTGACCAAATGAATGATTTGAAATGCGCATAATTTTAATCACTCGACACTTTTTAGGCAAAAACTAAGGAAAAAATGAATATCCTCATATTCAGGAAAGTAAAAAAAATAAAGAATTCTATGAGAAAACTTAAAAAACTAGTCATAGGAAAAGAGAATGACTGCCAAAAAAACAAAACTTGCCTTGTCATCAAAAAATAGTATTTGAAGGGTAGATTGAAAAATAAGGGTAAAAAGTGAGACGTAAGAAATAAGCATCGAAAAGAAATAAAAACTGTTGGCGAAAGCGTGAAATAAATGAGGTTTGACGAAGCGATAAAAGAAATGGAAGAAAACTTGAGCTGCGTAACGATTAAGAGCGTAGTACAAAACTGATAAGAAGAAATTTTTGGTGTAAAATATCTTTTTCTTAAAGAGGACGCCAGATGGGTTATCGCGAATGATTCGAAAAGAAATTCGAATCAATAATCTGATATTTGCTTGGCTCCATTTCTTTCAAATTCAGCGCGCTCGTGCAGAAAACGTAATTTAAGATAAAATTGATCCAGCAATACAAAGATAAATATTCCATTCAGAAGATATTCATACCTAGTTCATTTTTTCAGAGAGCTAATTTTAAGTAGAGAGATTAAACACCAACTTAAAATTACGTACTTCTTTGAGAAAACACTAGAGATATTGGTAAAACTTTGGTTATCTAAACTATTCTCTGAAATGTTATCATAAATATTAAGCTATGGAAAGTGCTTTTATTTAACGGATACCTTTTACGATAGTCGCGAAGGCGACCAAAATGCATAAGAACGACCCCACTAAAGATAACTACAGATAAAGATATAGAAGATATACACTTCAGTATAGCTTGTTCATTCCCTTTCATTATCGAATATGAACTAAACAATACGTCTTTTTAAAACAGTATCTGGGTTATAGAACAAACCTAAATAAGCGGATTGTTTTGGCAAGATGAACAGGGTATGTGAGCTAAAAATTTGATCCTACTTGGCAATAAAGTCTACCTTAATACTGAGTTGAAACAACTTGAACGCATTTAAATGTGTGTAAAATGTAAAGTTATTGGAGGAGTTATCAAGAATAAGCGTAATATTTATAAATTGTCAGAGCTAGTTTCGAAGATTTAAATATAGAACCTTCTTCCTCACTTGCAAAAAAGCAAAAATGATGAAGAAAACGCCAGTGATGAGATATAGCGATAAGAATGAAAGAACGTTATTCAAGCTACTGGTACAATCTCATGATGAAGAATAAAAACAGCTCTGAGATAATTTTCTGAAGAGCTGAGGGTGAAGACTGATTGGAACTGGAATTATTAACTAAAAATGAAAGATTTTTATGCATATAAAACACTTCTAGAAAATCTAATTCGCCAACCGAAGATGTTTTTTGAGTAATATTGATAACAGAAAAAGGAAAATGCGATTTTCTAACCAAATGTGTTGGGCAACAGAGGATTTATATGTTTACTTTTTCTTAACATGTGCCTCATGTTCCTTAGCTCGAAATTTTAAGGCTTTGTTAGTTTGGCCAATGTAAATTAAACCACATTGTCAAGAAATCCTATATTAATTTCAGAAGTTCATATTCGGAATAGGGTTCTTAACTATGGAACTGCAAATTTTATTCGCATAAGAGCAAATGCACCGAAAGATGAATTTCTGCAAAATTCATCTTTTAATACGCGCAATTTTGTAGCTATTCGATGGAAAGAAAGCAATGACAACAAAATGTCCTAGAACGGGAGGGTGCGTTTTGATGTGTTGAGCTTAGAATTTTTTAACCGTTCGGTCAATAATGTTAATTGAAAAGTTTCTGACAGTAGCAACTGCTTTAAAGTAATTCAGTTCTAGATAACGAGCCAGTTTCGAGAAGCAAACATGAAATGCACGATATGTGAAAGAATAAAATGAAGCCAACTTCTGTTTAGTCGAATAACATGATTTGAAGAGTGGTGCAAAGAAGGAAACGAAAGTTTACTGTAAACAGTAGTACTGATGATGAATGGGACCAAGATATTGAAGAATGGAACAGGATTGGATGTCTCAAGTTCAAAAGTGAACTGAATAGCAGGATGAACGAAATTCATTATTAAAATAACTTTATTTAAACCATCTTTATTACCGTCAAACAGTGTAATATAAGCAGAGTAATATACTACCAGCTAAATCTTCAGGCTATCATCCTATCTTTTTGCGGTCTATTGCTCCGAGGAGTGGTGACTCCGAAGGGGAAGTTCAGCATTGAGGATTGAGGGGGATTCTTGTTTTCCTTACAGACTCACCTCTTGTTTGATATGGTGGATCAGTTGGGGTCAGGATATGTAGTGTCTAATTGGCAGAACACGTTTACCAAATATTATTCACTGTCATTTAATAAGGGAAAGGAGAGTTGTCTTCTTTCCCTTTGCTGGGTGTCATTATACGGCTTGCCAAAAAAATTCGAATTTGAAAAATGAAATCCAAAGAAATTTTTACCTGTCTCGATGTGTTTAGTATTTTATCCTGCTCGAATATCTCGACAAAAGAGCTGTATCCCATTTTCAGATCGGATGCTAGACTCAAAGAGTATCACCATATATGTATGCCGCTTCGCTGGTATACGATAAATAAAATCTCGGGGACGAATAATCTGGCTTAGTATTATGCTCTGACACTCTCGGATCTGAGAACATAAAATACATGGATCCGGTTCCTACTGTCAGAATGGGTAGCCTATGATGCCCGAACGGTAGCGGGACAAGCCCTCCGAGTAGGTAACGTGATGGCCAGAGACGATTTCACTATGCTCCTCACTGATGCCCACATTTCGTGGTATCAGTGCTCCCAGGAATGGTGACCCTGGAAAAACGGTTCAGCGTTGGGTGTTAAAAGAGGGAGTTCAATTTCCAAACTCCTTGCCCATGGAATGGGACTCCAGGAGGTTTGCGTCAAGTGAGACTACTAATACTCGTCTTTGAGGAGCTTCTGATGCAAGCCCATCTCCCTCCAAATGCGGGGGGGGTTTGAGTAAACACGTGTAATGAGTAAAGTCGGAGCCCGTATGATAATTATTATTATTCATAATCATTCACCATGAATTAAGGAGCCAATGAAATAAATTCCCGTATACCATCAAACTGCTGTCAGAATCAATACACTTGATAAGTAGAATATGACCTAAGGGAAGATCAAATAGTTATAAGTATTCAATTTTCAATTCCTTGTAAAAAAAAGGATGGGTAGTTTTGCTGTGATAGCGCTTCGTATTACTTCACAGTGTATAATGAATTTAATATTTCTGTACTAATTCTTAATGCATTTAATATATTATCATTTAAACAAAACTATATATTGAATGCGCACCATTTCTTAAAAATTAAACGAAAAGGGCAGCCCTTTTTGTACAGCTAAAACGTGGGTGATTTTTTTTCCCAGGCTACTACCTTCTTCGAGTCATAGGTCAGCGTACAGCTGTGGCTACCGCTCCCTTAACATTCAAACGGTACACGTGTTTCGCTATTGGAGGGTGAGAGAATTTCGGTTTCTTTCAGATGAAACAGAAAACTTGTAATTTGTATATTACTGCCGTTGTCGCAGCTTTGCCTTAAATACAGTTAAAGTTTTGTGTGAGAACAGGCTATGTCGCATTTAAAAGGGGGTTTGAACTTTCTTGGAGCATGGGCTATAAGTTATTACCCTTTTCTTGTTGGTTAGAGAGAGTTCAATAAAATGCTTTTAATGAGTAGATATTAATTTATAGCTAATTTGAACCAATAGTGAAATTAGAGGCGGTCCTTATTTTAGAGAAACCGAGGTTTTAGAAGTTGTTGCATGAGAGACAGGAGCGATTTTCTCACCCTATTGAACATTATAAAAAAGGCGATTGGAGAGGGAGAGATGTATAAAGTTTCGACAGCTCCCAGTGGCTCCGAAGCCGCTCGAGATCTTTCTGGCGAAAATAAATTTCATTGTCGCGTTTCTTTACAGCCATCCCGGTCACGTATAAAAAGTCGCATGAAAATAATTAAAGAGTAACAGTATTCCCGTAGCCGACAAGAGGAGCTCTTTTCATTTCTCCGGGAAAGATGATACTAGCCGCTGAAAATTGGCATTCCCGGCTGCTAAGGTTTACTTTTAAAGTAATATTTAGGGTGACGCTCACAAGAGAACAATGGTGAAGAATATTTCATTTGGACATTGCAACATGCAATTGCATTCTTTCCTCCAGAGACAGATGTACGTAAATGAACATCTGATTCTGGTGAGGCTTATCAATTTGGATTGGAGACCTTATGTGAGTTTTCTTTCCACTATTTTCTAATGATATTATTTTAAAAATTTATCAATTTGTTTATTTTATCTTAAGTTAATTGGTAGAAATGGTACTTAAAATTTTAATTATTAAGAACTAAGTTGTACTTAGGTGATTTTAAAATGTATACATGAAAAGAATAATTCGGTTACTTATAATTTCTTAGAATGATTTGTAACGTGTAGGCTAAGTATTGGTATATTGTAGAAACACTGAATGTGTGAGAACCTGGTAAATGAACCTGGGTAACTTATTTTGGTGTAGTTTTGTAATTAATTACTTATGTGTATTTGAAATAAACTATCTAATTTATTATTTTATTTGAAGTGCTAACTGAATTCTTATTTGTTTGGTTAAGCCTTCCCTAGTGTTTTGAGGTGTTATGTATTTGCACTTCACTTAAAGAGGCTTGTGGCTATCTCTAGAGTTTAGGGATTATTGTGTTGCAATATGCGTGTTTTCAGGAAAGACAGAGGATATAAATTGGAAAGGATTTTCATTTCACATTTTATTGAAAAATAATCATTTGTGATTTTATTTCAAGGCACCAATGGGATATTATCTCATTTAATTTTAAAGCTATTGTCTTAAAGAATTTGTGTTCGAATTATTATAATTTGCTTTATATAGTTTATGATTTTATATAAATTAGTAAAAATGCAATAACCAGCTTGTAGCTTTTCAAATTTGAAGAGAGTTTAATTTTAAAATTTATGTCCGGCGCCAGGTGTTTAGAGCCGTTCATCAGTTGTTTATATGCAAAGGCTTATTTAAAGCATAAATCTTTTTATAGAACCATAGTGAATAGAGTTGCATTCCCCGAAAACACTTTCTCTTTTAGTTCTTCGTAGCGTAGTAGGAAATCATTTGTGTTGTTCTAATGAATTATATAGATTCAGAGTGTGGCCGGGGAGTGGAAGAGTAAAGTGAATAATGCGGTCTGACATTGAGTAAATTTTCAGCTCTATAGTTTTGAATGCTCTACATAATTTTGCTATATTTTAACACTTATTTCTTCGGTATGCCCTTTTTTATCAGACGAACTCTTACTTGAGGAATGTACCATTTTATTAAAAATACCATTTCTCTATTAAACGAAGCATCTTGTTTCAATTGTAAGACCTTTGTATTGCCATCCATGAGTTTTGATAATGAGATCAATTTTCTGTGCAGCCATTTTCAGAGTGGCTGGGCTAAAATCTATTTAGCAGATTCAAGCAATATTAGTTTATTTTCAGGATAATTATTCAGTCTAATTTCATTTCGCAAACTGTTGTTCCGAATGTTTTGGTTATTTAAAAATTTTATTCATCCTTTAGCACACTATAGGTACTACCACATAAAGTTTTATTTTGAATGAAATGCACGATAAAATATGCCTTGTATCGTTTGAAATTTAAGATCCATTACTATGAAACGCTTTAGCAATTCATGTGTACTTACTTCGAATGCATTCAGTTAGGAATCAAACTCCTATGTATGCTAAAATTCAAGGAAAATAGAAGATAAATATACAAAAATGTAGCAGTCTGATTTTATCGTTCTATTTGGTTTGCAATTTCTGCTAAAAATATTCCGATGTCTCTTTTCTCAAATACTTTACAGCTTTTACTTTCCTAAGTAGTAAATGTTTTATTTCTTTTCTTTCTCTACTGAATATTGAGTCTGGTTTTAGTAGAAACATTTATTCCTCTCCATAAATTCTTTCTGTCTTTACGCTGACTTTTCATCTTAAAAATATCATTCGAAAATTTTATTTTTATTTCGCAAATTCTTATCTGTTGTTTATGTTTCAGTACTCTAGTTAGATCTCCCCCGCCTTATAACCAGTGTTAGATATTTTAAACTTAGCAAAGTACAGATATTCTTATTACCTTCACGAAGCAAACATTTGGTGTAATTTATATAATTATGTTTAAGAAATTCGAAGAGCTGCACACTAAACTGACCAATTAACATTACCTTAAGTATCTGCTTAACATTTGGTGGCAATGAAAATAAAAATTTGCCGCACATTAAGAAAAATGGATATTTATTTAATTTAATTTAATTTATTTAACCTTGCTTTATTTTTATTGAAATAAAAGTTTAGTTGTACAAAATGCATTGTCCCCTGGTGAAAATGCATTGTCCGGTATGTATGTACACTGGCGTGCAAAACGTAAGCAACAATGTAAATTTTAATCAGATAGCCATGAAATACAGAAAAGGGGTTCTTGCGATCAGTACAATGAATAAGCAATTCAGTAGAAAGATCATGCGTATGCAAATCTCAGGAACAAAACGTCACAGGCGACGTGAGCGTACGCAAAACGCGTGCGGTCGGTGCCCTCAACTCAAGACTGCAATAATAGGAAGGACGGAGACGTGATTAAAGACACTCGCTGCAAGTGAGTTCTTTCGTGAAATATGGCTAGAAGAAATCACCTGGATAAATTCACATGTGGAAGAATGACCGAAAAGCTTGAGGAGGGGCGTAGTGTGACCGATGTAGCTGAAGAGTTCCGAGTCATTAAAAGTGTCATTTCGCGCTTGGAAAGCCGTCCAAACCATAGGTACAGCTGTTAGTAAGGTTGTTGGTGGCCGCCGCAGGAAAACGACAGCAGCGGATGATCGATATATCGCCCTGCAGGCGAAAAGAGCCCGAAGCCAGTCAGCAAGAGCCATAGCTCAGCAACTGTATACAGCAACGGGGCGACAAGTGTCGTGGTTTACTGTGTCCAGACGCCTTCACAAAGGTGTCCTATTCACCCAGCGTCTTGAATGCAGCATCGCGTTTAAAGTTGGCCATCGGCGCCACCGTTTAGAGTGGTGCAAGGAGCACAAAACCTGGACATCTCATCAATAGAGTCGTGTCCTCTTTAAGGATGAGAGTCGTTTTAGAGCCATAAGTGACTCTCAACGCCAGTTGATTTGGAGAAATGTCGGGACACGGTTTCATCTCAATAACATCACGGAAAAAGACCATTACGGTGACTTGGAGTTCTCCTCTGGGGAGGCATTATGCTGAACGGGCGGACAGAGCTCCACGGTTTCGACAGATGTTCTGTAACCGGAGATCGCTGTTCTCAGGTGATCTTTCACCATGTACGTCTGTTCCGAGGTGTCATTGGAGCAGACTTTTTTTTATTGATGACAATGCACAGCCACAAGGGACTCCTGATGGCTGTTGGCTGTTCAGAAGTTAGTGGGAAGTGGAGATATCACTCGAATGGTTCGCCAGCGGACTTCCCTGATTTAAATACCGTACAACACGTGTGGAATGGTTTGGGGAGACGCCTTGCGGCACGATTACATCCTCCGGGGAACGCCCAACTGCAGAAACAGATGCTGATTGAGGAATGGGCTCTCTTACCTCAAGACCGGTTGGACAATCAGGTACTAAGAATGGAGAGACGGAGCGAAGCAACCATTACAGTAAGGGCGGGTCATATCCCATACTAAGCAACATTTGCTTGTTGTTCTTCCTGTTGTACAAACATGTGTAATGATACTATGGGTTCAATAAAGCCTTTCTTGTTTGATTCCATACTGTATGCATCCTATTCATTTTTGCGCAACTATGCTTTTGTCATCGTTTAAATACAAAATGCTCTCTCTCATTTCTGAATTTTATGTCTCTCAGATGATATTTGATGGAGTTATGGCAAAAAGAACACATGTTGCTTAAGTTTTGCACACCAGTGTAGATATTTGCATGCATTTCATTGTGTATTTATGTTTAATCTTCTCTGTGTTGTTAAAATTTTACTTACTGTTCATTTATCTCTTTTACTATTTTATATTTATTTTAATTTGTTATTTCTCTTGCATTTTGTTTTATTGTAAGTTTATTTGCATTTAGCTTTAGTATTTTGCTTTATTCCGATTTCTGAATTCTAACGACACACTTAGATAGTTAATTAGATTTTCGTTTTGCAATTACTGGAAGTTCTACGGAGCTAACTGTGGCAGTTATAGGTAATATATCTACTAGAACATGACATGCTGCCTACCAGACCTCGGCGTCGGTTTTTGTAGACAAACTGACTATATTCTACAGTTTCTTCTAAATTTTATGACACGTTTGGGTGCTTCAGACGTAACGTCTCGTAAGTGTATGGTGATTCTATAAGTTTTTTTTTTCCCCCAGAAAACGTCCGTATTCCTGTATTATTCTACCCTGCTTCTTGGTGATGCTACAGAACAGAGAACACAGGAAGCCTCGAATCAATTCTTTAAGTTCACATTATAGTCTAGAGCAGCGGTTCTCAACCTTTTGACTAACTCGTACCATTTAAACCAAAATTTAAAACCTCTAGTACCACCACTACAGTGTACTACTACCACCACCACTCTTGAACAAAGCTCAGATTGCATAAATTTGTGAGTATTAGATAAATAACTCAATCAGGATATGAGTTTTAATTTTTGAATTTAATAGTTAAAAATGCATCTTTGCGTACCACCTATTTTTCTCTTGCGACCACCAGTGTTACGCGTACCACCGATTGAGAGCCTCTGGTCTAGAGTTCGGTTCTGAGTTCAATAATGGATCGAAGTACTTTCAGATTCAAGATCTACAAAATGTATGTTCTCAGTTTTGGGGAAATATATGCATATATATAACATACTGAGATAAAATTTTGCTATATTACGGTTCTTTGACGCATAAAGATGGCCGCAGTCATTGTGGCCAGTGAACACTTTCCTTTACTGTTGATGTAACATTTTAGATGAAAATACAAGAGAACTGGCATAATCTACGCGCACAGTCTTGAACAGTTTTAGAAAGCTTGGCTAAGAATGACGAAGTTTTGATCTGATTTTATTTCTATTTATATAGTATTATAATAGCATAAACATATACATGTGTGTGTGTGTGTGTATAATAGAAAGTTCTTCAAGCAGCAGCCGAAAGAATTATTAATAGAGTCAAGTTTCTGACTTATATCTGGATAAATTTCTAAAGTAAATAATCAAAGAAATTATTTTTTTTAAATTAAAATAATTAGATGAAAATAGGTTAATACAAAGTTCAAAGTATTTTTTTTTTTTAATTTAAGGAATTTTATAAGACAGTCATCAAAATATTATCTGTTCCAACATAATAAATAATAATAAAACATAATAATAAACATAATAATAAAACATTATATACGAAATAATCCGAAAAAGAAAAAGAAAAATAAGAAGTAAAATTTTTGAACTTTTCTTTTTTTAAATTAAAAATTTTGGTACTTGGAATACCAGTGGTAGAATATACTAGCTGCAAGTATATGATCAAAAAACCAAAGTTACAGAAATCAGAATCAGAAAAATTACAGGAAAGACAAAATTCTCTGAGCTATGTAAAACGAAAATAATTCAAAACTTAAATGTAAAAGGCAAGTTAAATTTCAAAAATCCTCATTCCAGCTTAAGTTAAGAAAGGAAACAGAAACAAAATAGGGATAAAAAACATGGTGCCAAATATCATCAAAAAAGGAATATTGTCGGAAACCAAAACAAAAAGTTAGTTACAAATGATATTTTATATAAAATACAACTTTCAAAATAAAATTTATAGCTATTTATGTGTTATCGCAACCACCTAAACGATGTCGTCAAATTTTCAGAATGTGCCAAACTCTGCAAACCGTGCTCATAACCATTTTTCAGCCAATTATTCTGTTAATAGTCCTTCGGTCAAGCAACGTCACCATTTTTGGATGCGTCCGTTGTATTCCAAGTTCCGCCGGTTTTTATAAAAAAACCGTCATGTTATTTGCGTTAAACTTCATTCTAAAATATGCGATTGGGGAATTCGCCAGCAACGGAAGAAACTGGTAAAATTTCTGCAAGAATGCCGAATCTAGCCGCAATATCTTTAAAAGAAACAACGAGGAGATACATTTCATAGATAGCCGGTTTATTCGACCGAGGTTTACGGGATGCTGAGTCTGAACTTCTTTGATATTTTTAAGTGAAAACAGATCCCTGTCTACTCGAGGAACAGAATATCGCAAAAAAAAAAAAAAAAAAAAAAAAAATCACAGAAAGATGTGCGAACGAATGCAAGTGTTTTATTTTTTAATGCATCACGTAATCCTAATTTAACAATTAAAATTTGTATTTTAAATTTTTAAAATATGTTGATTACGTTTTTCAGATGAGTATCAGCATGTTCTTTAAAAAAGTCGCTAAAACTTGCAACTTGCACCTGGTACGTAAATTTTACTCTTTCATCTGTAAAGAATCGCTAAACTGCGCCTAAGTGGTTGCGTTAGTACGTAACTAAGTTAAAATTAAGGGGAGCCCACCAGCGACCGAACGGTAAAGACGCTGAACACTGGTAGTTCGGTCCGAGGTTCGAATCCCGCGAACGGGCTGGCTGCATGGGCGTTTTCATGGTTTTCCCCTATGTGTAACGTGTATACGAGCCAGTTTCCCTTAGAACGTCCTCCACGAAGTCATCCCTTCCCTTAGGCAGATAGCCCTAGTGTGCTTTGCCATAATTAAATAAACCAAATCAAATAATTATACTACGTGAAACTTCACTAAAAAGTCTTCTTAAAACGCCTTGGAATATTTTAAGATTGCATTTACCTCTCATCCATACTAGGTAGATTTAGGTGTGTAGGTTCAGTGCCAATGGGTAGGTGGGCTCATCATAAACAAAATATTGTAATTAAAATGTTTCTAAAGTTTAGTTACAATGTATGTCTTAATATATGTGAATTATATATGTGAAGAAATGTTGCAAAAAGCAATATTTATAATTATCTATAAGATATTTAAGTACTTCGCATTTTCTTTTAGGAAATTACTATGAATTTTTACTTGCATTTACATCCAACATATCAATGAAGATTTATTTTTATGTTGTTCATTCATAGATTAATGCTAAGTTAAGTAGGAAGGACTATTTCGATTTGACAGTTATTATTCCATTAATCTGTATAATTGTAAAAGATATTAATGTATTTTAGGGATTGCCAGGAAACGTTTAAAAAATCTACTGTGTCGTGGCCGTAATTTGAACTTCGGATCTTCTGGTTGCTATTTCAAAATGTTAAAAACTAACGTCACGTGAATTGGTTCAGTACATTGCAATAATTCCGTTAACAAAAAACAATTGTCTAATTTTTCGACATTTCAGTATTTTATTAACTAATATCTTGTATGGATTAAGATCAAAACAGCTCAAATGATATTCTATATGAAGAACTCGTATCTGAAACTGTTATACAGATGTAATTCTGAAAGTATTCTATTCAAATTTATATCACTTTTAAAGTATTTTAATTCCTAATTACGCTATTTAAAATTGTTTGGTAATTGTAGAATCCTTAGTAATTATCTTTTTTTCATTATCCATATATGCTAATCTCATATGTAAATTAGATTGTGAATTTTATCCTGTTTTTTCCCTTTGAAATGAGTGTTGAATAGGAATAATTCTGACTACTTGTAGAACATAAACTGATTTACACCTGAAAAGGAAAGAGAATATAAATTTAAAATATGACTTACCTATTGTACATTAGGACGTCTGGTTTCCAGATTTTGTGTGGAGGTATTCTTAAATCTTGTAAGCCTCCGAACTCTGAGGCGTTCCACCTGAGGTTCACATCGACCCACTCCTACGTTATATAACAGAAGAGATAAGACATAACATCTATATGAAAAGCAGCGCAATTTGTTAGGAAAAATATGGAACAAAATCTTCAGATTAGTGTGAATCAACATTTCAGGCTACTGCGATTTAGTAAAATAATGCAGTGCAATCAAGTATATTTAGAGGATCAATAAAAATAATTTAATTCTAAGCAACTGTATAATAATATTAGATTCAGTGTTTTAATTCTTATTTATTTTTAATTTTCGTAAAAATTTTAATTTGCGACTTTCGAAAAAAAATTTAAATTTTAAATTCTTAGATTTTCTGGCAAATTGTTCGATTTGCCACTTAGATTATTATTGTTTCAAGAAATTAATTTAGTGTGCAAAAAATTACTAAACCCATCATTTGGGTAACATATAAATGCTGAACATACAGGTGATAATGAAACATGCAAGTCTGAGCTTCTTTGTAACTATTAACACGTCCTCTTTTTTAAAATACATATTTCTAAATTGTATCTTGCTTTATGACGGTTAGTTTCTTTTTGATATATATCAAAATTTGACTCATTTTAAAGCTCACCAACCTAATGTAATTCATATAGTTTAACAAAATCCTGTTCTAATACTTACAGAACGGATGTGCGCAACAAATAAAATAATTTTAGATTTTTTATATTTATTACCATATTTCATTATACTAGAGACATTATATTTTATTAAAAATACTTTTCAAAATACTTTCTTATTTAGCACATTTTGTATAAATTGTCTCTTAATTTGAAATAACGTGTTCCACAAGTGGAAGTATAAATCATTGAATTCAAACTGACAAACACGTGGTTTAAATTCATAGAAAAGAAAGCAGCGTCTAAAATAATATTTTCATAGATATAAATCTCTGATGAATTCCAGAAAGCCGTGGTTCCCAAACTTTGTGTCTCGACGCAGAATGGTTTATGGATGGATTGCAAATATTCTAATACGTTCATAGCACTAGCTCCTTTGTATAATATTTTAAAAGAAATGCCTATATGATTTTGAAATGGGATCATCGATATATTAGTGCTGTGACAGGAAGAATGCTCTTAATCACCGTAGGGAAAACTTCTTTTGAAATGCACCTATCAATATATGATTTGGTTTGAAAACTATATTCAAGGAGATAATGTCGATACTTTCAGATGGATTCAAAACATTTTCAGAGCCCAATCTCTATTTGAACTTATTTCTGTAGGAGTAAATGTTACTGAGCAACATTACATAGAAAATAAGGTATGAAAGCAGAGAACGAATTCACTTTTGGATATCATTAAATGATGAACAAGCTACTTGCAGCATTATGTTTGTACAAAACTCAGATTTTGCCTGTAATAAAATTAAACATCATGAAAAAAGTCAACATGGAAATGAAGTGAGGTGATTATTTCTAATTTGATTCCCAACTTCCTACTATATCTTATAAAAAAAAGGCTGACAATCTCTTTCTCTAATTGGGATTCAAAGGACTTTTCAAAATACTTTCTTATTTAGCATATTTTGTATAAATTGTTTCTTAATTTGAAAAACGTGTTCCAACTTGTTTAATTTCATGAACTTAGCAACATCAGCTGTGTGCTGAATTTTTTTAAAGAGATTACTTTCTAATTTTTGAACCATGGAGAAATTTTGATATATTAAATGCATCACAAAAAGAAAGCGTTTGGAAACCTCTACCTGTAAGAGCAATAATCATTCTCGTTACAAATACTTAAAACCTTCATTTTAATTAAAAAATTGTCATTTGTTTATTATGCCCTAAATCTGATTTCTGAATGATTGTGAATATAATTTAAAGATGTAAAATTATTTTCTAAGAAACTTTCTAAGAAAATCGAATTCATACACATGAATATGTCATCCAATATTTTAAAATCTATTTATCTGTCTGCATATGCACTATATAGCATATATGCTAACAACATAGAAGAAAATTCATCAAATCAAGATAGCTCGTCCTTTTTCCGTAATGCAAAACTAAAATATTTACTTTGAAGTAATGAACTTAGCTAATTCTTTAAATGAATTCATATACATTCTAAAAAAGGTAGACTAATTTTGATTTTGTAATATTTTATGTTATACGTATTCTTGAAGCACGCTTGGAAATTATACATAATCTTCAGTTTTTTTAAAACATAATTCAGATTAAATCTTTTTAATTTTTAATTTTAATTTTAACATTTTCAGTTTTGCAGTTTAATACATTTAAGAATGTATTAAAGACATTTTATTCCTCACATAATTTAACTTTTGTCTCAGAGATGTTTAAAATCGTAAACATATTTTCGAAATAAAAACAGTTCATTTTGATTTCAAGAACATTCTTGAAAAATATTTTATTCATTTTGTTCTAGGTTCTAGTAACTGAAAAAACGAGGGCAATAAATGTTTCATTTATCATGCAAAAAGTTTAAAAATTTTCAGAAATCTAAATACGATGATTTGACAAATTCATAAAACTTGAATCAGTTGAATGCTTCTGTAATAAAATAAAATATGAAATATAATTTTAATTATTATAGGTACTTAACGAAGTGAAGTAACTTCAAATAGTGGCTTTTGTATATAATATGTGAAGAATTTAACGTAGCCTGAAATGTTGCTTACTATGTTGAAAACAGTTAAATTGTTGAACTACTCAGTTAGGTATTTAGTAAAGATTAATTAAATGCTTATTTTAAAATTTTTGTGATCTAATCTATTTTTTAAACCAATGAAATTATGTAATTTAATACACAGAATTTTTGATAAACGTTTTTGAAGAGTTAAGATATTAGTGATTCAGCATTTATTAAATATAAATAAAATTTTAAATTAATAAAGATAAATAAATAATCTAATTTTAAAAATATGTTCTATTTTAAGTGCACATTTTATACAGTATTACGTTTACTTTTTCAGAAAAGGCATATTCAGTTATTCATTAAATTTATAAAATCAGTTAAGACTCTTTTCCTGCAGTCGGTCTTTAATTTCTTACATTTATGTATTTTAAATACAATGAAACCTCTCCTTCCACTCACGTTTAAGAGATAAATTTTTTCGAAAGTGACCAGTATTTACAGATAAAAAGGAACAACAGTACTGAGAATGAACAATTATTATATTATCTGAAGCCACCACCTTCAAAGAAAGCATGATTATTTAAAATCATGAGTGGTTGTCTCAGAAAGGTTTCACCGTACTTTGAGGAGAAAATTTTAATCCAAATTCTTTTGCGAGTGTTAATAATTTAGATGTATAAATAATAAATATCTTTCTAAATTAATTTTACTCGGTTAAAGGAAAAATTTTATTTTTTTAAATATTTATGAAAAAGAAATATCGTCAAAATGTTAAACCAGTAATATTGATTATGAAGTCTAAGATATATTTGCAAATTAAAGTTAATTATAAGAACATTATAATGAAACCAAAATATTCTTAAAATTTTAAAGTTCAGATATTAAAAATATTGATAATGACAAACATAAAAATATATCTATAAACGCACATCTTCAAAAGATACTCTTCCTAATGACGTGTAAAAATTAAACTACTGTCGAACATGAGGCTGATAAAATTGAAAAACAATTTCAAGGGAATTAACTAATTTGTGTTATGAATATTCTGCTGTAGTGGTTTTATTTATAATTACATTTCAGGTATTGAAAGAAAATTCATAAAAACATTAACCATTCTTTTTCTAGACAAGAAAAAAATCAGAATTTTTTTAATAATATCTAATATTTAAAAATATATATTTCGTTATATAATATTATCTATGTTGCATTTAGATATGTTTTATTTAATTTTAAATCTGCAGAGAAACAATCATTAACTAAAACGAATTTATATAATTGTACTTATACGCACAATTCAATTTGCAGTTTTACTTGACGATATATATTTTTAATGCGTCTCGGATTTTATGAGTAGAACGGGATATAACGTCTAAGGTACAGCTGTACCTTAGACAGATAGCTCGCTTATAAACTTAGTGTTCCCCTTTCAAGTTTTCAAACAAATTTGAACAATACGTTCATATTAATGAAAGTATTCTGTATATGCTTCACAGGTGAAGAAAGGTTATGTGTTCTAAATCTGACTATATAATTAAATAAAAATTATAAAAAAATACAATTTTCTAAAATTCATATAAAGTATTACATCATCTACGGTATGAATATTTACTACGCAACAACAAAATCAATCCTGTGGAATCCATCTTATTTTTTCATAAAAATAACTTAGATAATCTATCAGTTATATATCTCTAATATGATTCAAAATTATAAATGTTGTTTTATATTTATTTTGGTTTATTTCATAGAAAGGCTCACTTCATCACAGAATTCAAAACGATAAATACATTATTTGAATAAAATTACTTCACGGCAGGCATCTATATTTGTATCTCCTATGCATAAAAAATTCAAGGATAGCTACGTAGGTGAAGTTTCTAAACGACATGTCACTTCGATATACAAAAATGGGTACTTCCTTGTTATAGTGGCACCAAAAATTTAATCGCTAATAAACCGAGATGTAACATGTAATGAGGTAGAAAAATGTGGCGATATTCCGTTGACATATTTCGATTACTAAGCGATTCAATCTTAGGGGGACGCTTAGTAAAGAAATATAATGATGATATATGACATCAAAGCTTAAACGGTACAGTTATATATTTAAAAGCGTTTTTTTCTCCTTTTGTAGCATATTGTTAAGTATTTGAATATTTTCACACATTCTACTGATTTATTCTGTATTAGACGATGATTATTCCAATGTCCGAAAAAGCTTCTGGACTGACAAACATTAATATATATATATTCCAAATAACACAAAATGTAATAAAAATAAAAGCATTCTTTTTTGAAAACGTATTTAAAGTATTTGAGCCGATAATTTATTATCTATAACATTTCCTGGAAAACATATTATCGGCTTTTCAACCTAGCAAAAAGACAGCCATTTGAGTTATTTATTCTATACTAGAACAGTTAAAATATAATTAATATAAAGCTGTCATACTAGCTACCTGACACAGTATTTCTTTGAGTGTTTTGCTACTATTGAAGATACCTGAAGCATGATTATTAGGAATTAGCTTTTCAGGTATCCCCTTTAAATCCAACAGGTCAGATGGGACCCCATATTTTGTTCAAAATGATGCACTGGGTGAAAATGACAACATTTTGACCACGCTGGTGTATAATGTGTAGCGTGGTGATCAGCAGTGCTGGAAATACTTATCGTCCAACTGATTTATAAAGTTATGCGATATTTTCTTTCCCCATTCCGCGTGCCTTTTTGGTGTAACTGGAAGCACTTCCGACGCGTAAATAGGGAGGTTGAAATTTCGAGTCCCGCCGAGGGCACTGCACACTTTTACATTCCTGCATCGATAAAAACAGTTCAAAATTGTTCAAACTTTGTATATACAATTGTTGTAATGGCTATACCGAAGAAGACTGGACTAATAATAACAGGATAAATAATGAACAGCCGGGGCACCCACATGAAACATCTACCTTCGTGGAGTGAAATTATTCTTCATGCATCCTATTAGAACTTTCTTTCGCATAAATACAGGAATTAGAAGAATTACCGTATCCCAAGAGTTGAAGATATACCTCATTCGAGAACCAAATACAGTTCAAAAACACAGATTTTACTGAATAAATATCAGAAATAATCATTAGTATACAATTCTCTTCTCATAATCAGGTTGAATTAATTCGGTGTTCCCAAAAACATGGCACATGCCAGCAGTCAATCCTTCTTATTTCAGAATCATTTCTTTCAGGATTCAGGATCATTTCTTCTGACTTTCTTAAGCGATCACTTGCATTCTTGTCCACTAAAGCTCACTTGGTGTTAGGTTTCTTTGAAATGTCCTCAAAGTTGGCAAGCTTATCCTGAAGCATTTGATGGTTTTAATAAGTAAATATCTGATCCAAAGTATATCGACACATTTTCCTACTACCCTTTGTGTACGATACGTGCATTAACACTTGTCAACAACAAGTGCACTGGGGAGACACCTTCAGCCGAATGACAGAAACAAATTGAGACCACCAGAATCCAGATAAATAGGGAAACGTTTTGTTAAATCTGTTGACTGAAAGAAGTGATGCAAAAGTTAGACATCTCGAAACAAACACCTTTCATTTCTCACATAATGAATGCACTGTTGTTCAAACTTTGTTACAGTAGCTTTATTAAACTTAAATTATTAACAAGAAGCAGATTTGATAGCAAGAAGGGCTTTCAGCATTTTAATCTTAATGTGGGATGTGCCTTATTATGAGATATGAGGCTTCAGACTTCACTTTTATATTTTATCATCTCACTCAGAATGAAAGAGAACAAACTACTGTTACTAGAGAATGGCAATTTGAACCTTTTAGAAGGCGGGGTAGAGACTCCTCGCTAATTATCTGAAAGATTTTCAGTGGTTCAGATTTTGAAAAAACGTTGGCTATCGATACATCAACAATATTTTAGCCCTGAAGATATTCTTTCGAGTGCCCTGCTCTTCATGCAACATTAAACAAAATCTAGCTTATCTGTTATAGTGTTAAAGGAATGGATCCAGAATTTTATTCTTGTATCTTTCCATCATCACAGTAAATCCAGTAATCATGTGCAGATCGGTGAAATATCTCAAATTATAACCTATACAATCATGGTCTCATAATTACAGATAATCAAATATTATTGAGCAAGCTTTATGTTTCTCGTTTCATACAGATCTTTATCTATTTACTTTCTGATTCCATAGAAAATAATTAATCTTCCATGAAATGGGTTTTGAGTTATTGCGCTTCCTTCCTGCTATATTGAGAACACCATTTTAATAATACCTTTTGGCCTAAGTGTTAATGAGGCACACATATATGATGCTCAGACAGAAAGGCCTTCAATAATTAACCTTCGTTTCACAATACTCACAGATATTAATGATAATTGTTGATGCATAGGTCAGGAATTGCATTTGGCAAGTCTTGTGCTGTATAATACTGATACTCTATGACGAATTAGAACTGGTTCCGAATATCTGCCTATTGTTCGAAATTTTCGGAAAAATAAAAAGGCAAATCGAAGCGTAGAATAGATACTGATTGCTTTCATTTTGAGCAGTTTTAATTCATGTACAGATGTGATGATAATTGTTTAGTAGTATTTAGTTACAAAAATACAGTCAAATTCAAAACAGTGCAAACTTTTTGGAAACTTTCATTTACACTCATGTCCATAAATTAAGGATAATTCGGAGTCACGCGGAAATCGAACTCTAAAATAAATATATCACCTGTAGAATCACTACACACATCTTCAAGAATCATATGTAAATTTCAGGAAGTAACCAGATGACACCGATGGTACGTCACAATGACGAGAGTGTAAGAGAGTATTATATAAGGAATACAGGCAAAGAAGTAAAATTGTTTGCAGGCGCTTTATAAGCATTTCAGTGCAATAACCGAATAATTATGACACAAAGGACGCATTTGGATGATTTTTTACGTGGTAGAATTATCGGCCGTCTCGAATGTGGGCGTATCCAAATGGAAGTATCAGACAAACTTGGAATTGCCCAGAGTGTCATCTCCAGGCTTTGGCAACGATTCGAAGATGATGGTAATGGGAGTAGACGTTACAGTACAGGTCGCCCCAGAGTTACAACGCCGAATGAGGACCGGTATTTGGCAGTTACTGCCAAAAGAAACAGGTGGAGCACATCCTCAGACCTGTCCCGTCAGTTCTCTTCAGCCACTGGTACGACAATTTCAAGGCAGACCGTGTACAGACGCTTAGGGCAGATTGGTCTATATACTCGTAGACCTGTCAGATGCGTTCTACTTACTGCAACCCACTGTCGCCTGCGGTTAGCCTGGAGTAGAGAGCATGCATTGTGGACACCGCAACAGTGGGCTTGTGTGATGTTTTCCGACGAGTTCAGGTTTAGCTTGTAGTCTGATTCTCGCCGGACTTTCATATGGAGAGCTCCCGGTACCCGTTACCACCAAGAAAACATCATTGAACGACACCGTTACGGTGGTGCAGCAGTGCTCGTTTGGGGTGGAATTATTCCTGGTTCCAGAACTGACCTGCATGTTCAAATTGGAACCATGACAAGCAAATCTATAGGGACGTCATTCTGGAACAATATGTACGTTTGTTTCGAGGCGCCATGGGCGTACAATTTGTGTTTATGGATGACAACGCCCGTCCTTACCGTGCAAACATCGTAAGCGAATGTTTTCAATCGGAGGATATCACCCGTATGTACTGGCCAGCATTGTCACCGGACTAGAATCCAGTAGAGCACGTGTAGGATATGCTTGGCAGACGAGTTGCAGACCGTCAACCTCCTCCTACATGTCTACCGGGACTTCGGAGAGCATTGCTTTTTGAATGGTGTAATATCCTCCAGGATCAGATCGCTAATGTGATACTCAGCATGCCTAGGCGTTGTACGGACTGTATTGCATCGTCTGGGAGACATACAGTGTATTAGCAATCATACCAACCATACAATATTGGTTTTTTGTAAATAGGTGGTTTTTTTTTTTTTTTTTTTTTTTTAAATTTGCTCCAGGGAGAAAAAATTGCTAATTTTTTTAATAATATCGAACATATAGCATCATTTTTTGCTCTTTACCTTTTGTTTAATAAATATGCTTTACAAATAAGTCAAATTTGTTTTGCTTCTAACTCTTCCTTTGCCTGATTTTGCATTATCCTTAATTTATGGACATGAGTGTATATAGTAAAACTTTTAGGTGCAATGACATTCTTTTCACCCAGACTGATTTGGGCAATTTTCGAATAAGAGATCATACGCGTTTTTGCAGAACCAATTTTGTCTCAGATCATTTGCTTTTCTTCAGAATTAGATGACTGAAATTCTCCTGCTTACTTCATTTAATGTAACTATATGCTTTTCACGTACTTGGTGTGCTAACGCTTGAATATGGGAGTAGATGAACTTATACGATCATAGAGCATCGCATATGTAATTTGACATTTATATATAGTACGTGTCAACTACATCTATTAAATTTCACCGAATAGCATCACTATTCGAGAACTAAAGCTCGCATACTTAGCTTTTAAGCATTAGTGTTCTTTTAAATAAGTTTGGCAACATTAAAAAAGTAATTTTTACTTATTATTTTTAATTCTGCATCAAGCATTAAATTTCGCAATAAGGTTGACTGGTTGATTCAGTCTCCTTTGTGGTGATTATATTTTAAAATAATATCAAGCATTAATACAAAAATTCCTGTCTTGTGTCATCATTTCTACAAGATCTAACATATTTAAGTTTAAAGTGATAATACAACAAAACTGGACAAAACTGGAGTAGAAAAAATGCTTTCATCGAAATTCAAGATTTCGAAAGGTGACTAAAGACATGGTATCCAATATTAGCCAATAAAACCTTGCGTCGTAAAGGAAGCACATAGCAAACCTGAAATTTCAAAACGTGTAGAATATATTAGAATATATACACTCTTAGACAAAAAAAAAAAAAAAAAAAGAAAAAAAATGACGCACCACGACGCACCGAGAAGATATGAAGCAAACTGGACACAAATTGATACGCATATAGGTTTCGATGGAAAATGCAAAATTTACATTTTGGCTGCCAATGAATGAACGGTCGTCGCTACAGCGCATCTGATCTGCGAGACTGGCAGGATATTCAAGAGCAGAAATTACGATTCCAGGTCATAAATTCTTCAAGAATTTCGTTCCGTGTACTCTGGTAGACAGTAACTATGCCTCGGATACAGGTGCGCGAATGATTTGCGCAGATGTCAGAATTTGAGAGCGGTCGTGTAGTTGGGTAATAGCTCGAAATCTGAGCAGGAGCGATGCCATTATTAGACGATGTTGGCAAGAATGGGTGAACTATGCCCGCACACAGCGTCAAGAAGGAAGCGGTAGGCCTAGAGAAACGACATAACGTGAAGACCGAGCAATCGTCAGAGCGGCACTCACAGCCCCAGATGCGTCATTATCATCGATTGTACGTGTAAGAGAGCTTCAGTAACCGCAAGGACCATTCATAGACGGCTCACAGAAAGGGGGCTGAGATCACGACTCCTCTTGCGCCGACTACCATTGACCTCTATAGAACGTCAAGCCCGTTTGCATTGGTGTTGGGCTCATTTGCACTGGAATGTCACTGAATGGAGAAGAAAAGTCTTCAGTGGTCATTGGGGCTCAGTTCAGTGCTTCGAAATGAGCCCCGATGACCAGCGAAGGCGAGTCTGGAGACGCCCCGGACAGCAGTGTGATACCAACCTAACTATCTTCCGGCAGACAGGCCCTTAACCAGAAGTGATGGTCTGGGGTGCCATTTAATGCCATAATGGCGGACGTGGTGCTGTACTGATTAACGATTAAGCTAACGGGACAGTGACCACGTCCTCCGTCACTTATCACTTATTACTTATAAGGGCCAGAGCGTTACTGACTTTTCACTTTGTAAAGCTCTATCACTTCAATAAATTTTCCAATATTTCTCAAACTGTAATCATTTGTTTGTCTGTACATGTACATCACTTCTACCGATTTTCGTCTCATTCGAATAACTCCTTCTCAGTGCGTAATTCTTTTTTTTTTTTTTTTTTTTTTTTTTTTTTTTTTTGTCTCAGAGTGTATGATTAGATTGCGATGGTGTGTGCGCATTGCAGTCAATAGTAATGATTTCTCGAAGAAGTAAAAAAATACAGATTGGAACTCATACAAGTGTATTTCAGAATTCAAGAACATTCACTCAAGTGTTGTCCGTGTTTATGCTTCCAGACACAAGCTGTTAGCGTTTGTCGAGATCAGTGACTGTTATAAGCTTTTGCAGTCAATAGGTTCAGAATGACCAAACAAAACGACGCGTGAGATCTCAATGCCTCATCCCACCAATGCCTTAGAGCAGTGCTCCGCAACCGGTGTGCCATGAGTAGGATATAGGTGTGCCGCAATCAAATACATGTATTTGACATTTTGCAATTTTTTATCATGTATTTAATACACAATGACATTTTTTTCCCTTAATAATGTCTATTTCAAATGTTTTTATATATTTCACTGTTGTGTGGTTGTGTGTGTGATTGTAAGTGTGTCAGCATTTGAATTTTTTCGGCACTTCCTTGATAACTCGGAACTCTTTGGTGTGCCACGAAATTCCAGAAAGATTTTTTGCGCGTCGCAGGTGAGAAAAGGTTGCGAAGCACTGTCTTAGAGAACAGAAAACTTGTTGGGATCGTTGTTAGGGATCGAATGACTACATCTCGGATTCTGGGTCAGGAAATATTTTGTGTTAGACATAAAGTATCAACAGATACAGTAGGACGTTATCAGCATCATGGATTTCGAACTGATCCCCGATGACCAAAATGATGATCATTACTTTGGTGTCACTTGCCGCTAGAGCACAGGAATCAGCGTTTAAAACAATGCGTTCAGTGACGGACGTGAGCGTATTAGTGAAGTAGCATCGCCTTTTCTAGTGAATCCTGCTTTAGCGAGAGCATTATGCTGGCCGTATCCATATGGGAAGACACCGAGGAGACGAACGTCGAAAGCTTACGCTCTTCGTAGTCATATAGTCCAAGCACCTGAACTGATGCCGGATTGGAACCGGATTGGATACAAACACGGAACCCAAACATCTGGTACTTTGATCAGTCGCCGATCTATTATTGACGTGTTAAGGTTTCATTCACCCTAATACTTAATATCGCTTTAGCATACTCGACATTTGAAACGCAATACTCCGTTTCATTTTTTCATTAATAGTCCGAAGTACACATTTAGACTAGCTCTTTTTGTACCCAAATATCCTGTTGTACCCTACCCATTGTGTTTTATTCGTCATTATGTTTATTAATTGCATTTATGTTAATTGCAAGGCATATATTCTGTTTTCGCCCTAGACTCTTTGCAAATACATATACTGCGCTTTTTGTGCTAGGCACATTTTCTGTTCCAAGTAACTATATCAGAGTATTGAATTAATTTAGTACGCATACAGTATTGTAAAAAAAATTGACTATTCTTCTTTGACGCTGCTAAGAGACCTTTGCATTCAACGAATGCGGGACCACTAGACTGCTCTGTGTTTTTAAAAGAAAAGCCTACAAGTAAGCCGACATGTGCATATAAATTTAAGTTCTTTATGTGTTTGTACGCCTAGTTTTTGTACTTGCTATATATCTGTATGCCATATGCTTTTTTGTATGTCATCAATGTGTAAATTTTTAATATGTGTGTTTATGTGTAGATATCAGCCGTCTTAATATGACATGCAAATCAAACAACTACAAAGCTCTGAAAACTCAACTGAAAAGCTCTGTAAAACAACCCAGTCATAGACACCCTTGTTTGATACTGTAAACAAACAATCTTCTCAATAAATGCCCGATATTGTGCTTCCATGGGGCCTCAGAAAATTGTTGCTTCTAGTCAGACGAGAAATGTGCGATGTACCACCAAGGTGTTCCCATTCTCCATCACCTGTCACCGGTCTTTAGCACGAGCACTAAAAACAATGAGAGGCTACACGCTTAACTAATACATAACGAAGAGCTCCTCCGGAAACTCCGAACACTCAGCTCAATCTAACATCCTTTCCTAATCAATACGAAAAAAAAGTCACTGGAGTTCTCTCCCGTCACATTCAAATTGAAACTGAAGCCGTAGAAACTGCAGTGCTCTAGTTAAAGAAAACTGCATCTTTTAACAGTGTCACATTCAACCCCCAAGGTTATCACCAGTAGATACGCATACATAGCAACGGTCAAAAACGAAGCAAACGGTCAGATGCGACGTCATTATTACGTCAACTTGAGGCCATAATTCAATAAGGAAAGTCCATCCCCATCAAAATAACAGCATATACCAGGCCAAGCTGACAGGGATCTTTTCAGCAAGACATCTCTTCTAGATCTCCCGACAGACTTAATCACGGATAATTTACCCGACTGACATTTATACCATCACGGATAATCAGTCCTCAATTTATGCAATCAAGGACAATTATTCCAACGTAATCCAGACTAATAACAATAAATTCATTATTACGTCTGGAGAGAGAGATCACAGTTCCTGCAAAAACTGAGAGACAAGCCGAAGCCCTCACCAATTATGCCGCCGAATATGACGAAAAAATTGTCCCATGGCCCATGGCTTTAGAATCCTTGCACACGACAAATGGAAGCTTGAATTGAAGCAAGAACACGAACGACGTCGAACGTTTAATTTTTTAACAAAAAGTGGTGTAGTCATTACCTCCCACTACCTCTCCCGTACACGGTTTCTTCCTACTTCCATAAAGAAACATAGCACCTACAGATATATAGTATGAGAGGAAAATGCCATCCAGACAACCACATGTTCCAGTGCGATCTAACAAACAATAACTATATTTGGCATCCTACAAACCCTGGTACTGAATTCAAGTGACTCACGATTAAACACCGCAAGATTCAACCACATTATAGTCGTCATGAAAGTACTCTAACATCAAGGTCTTCAACTGTGCCATCCTTGACAGCACACACCAAAACGTATGCCATCAGCGATACAATAATAAATATATCTATTCATATTTGTGTACGAAAATCTTGGTCATCAGGAAACACCGAAGCTGTGATAGTCTCAAATCAAAAGTTATTTATTTGTATCTCCTATCCCGGTTGTCAAGAAAACCAGCTACTTAGGTTTCACGCTAAATCACAACTTCACCTGGAATGATCACGTGAGCCAGGCCTGCAGGAAAGCCTACAGGATCACATTCAACATTTTTCCACTTTTAAAGAGTGATAATTTATCACTGAACCTAGAAAAAAAAAGCTTTACCTTTCGGTTATCCGACCGATTCTGACCTATGCCTCGCCTGCCTCGGCCAATGCCACAGATAAGGATATTAAGAAAATTCAGGTAGTGCAAAATAAGTTTCTTTGTGCATCACTGGTGACCTATATTACGTCCGAAATAAAAGTCTTCATTTCGACCTAAAACTTGAATCAATTCAAGATTTCATCAATATGATTAATGAAAATTTCTTTTATTTCGTCAATTAATGCACCGCAACTGACTACTAATGCAGTAGTCAGCCCTTCGTGACATTAGATTTTCTGCTTTAGGCCACGTGACCAGCTAAACAGTGCCTGACTACAAGCCTTTCTACAGCTCTGTCCAGTCTTGGTATTTTCTTGCAGGAAGCAATGGGCTTCAAAGTTTTTCTCACCTCAGCTTAAACCTCATCTGGAGAGTACTATTTACGGACTTCTGACGTCAGGTCCATTTCGGGATTCACTGAGGAATCTGAAAAGAGCAGGCATTCCCCGTTGTATGCCAGAATAATAACAATAACATTAAAGTATCAAAAGTCATCAATATTCAAACTTTCAACAACACAAAGATAAACGGAGAAAAAAGAAAAGAAAATTGTAAAAAGTGGAGAGAAAGAGCTTCCTAATAGGGTATTCAAAGAGAGCTAATTTGAACTTTTTAAGACATTCTTTTTGAGCCATCCAGTTAAGCTTTCGGGGTCACAAAGGAGGAACACGTGCTTCCTGATTTAAGTGGAATTTACGCTCTATGTGCCACCTGTGATATCCAGTTACGCTTTCCGTGTTTCCATGGTACAATAGAGTGCACAGTTTGGGACCAAGAATTTTGAACTCTTACAGTGTAAGACTGGAATAATAATAATGAAATTCCAATGAACTATGAACTATCAATAACTGGTCTCCAACAGTATTAGAAATACCTAGCCCCAATATTATACGATACAATACATTCACCATTTAGCGAATCTGCATTTATTGCAATCATTATATAATGCACCACCACCTTTATGTATCTTAACTTTTGTATAAAACTGACCTAATATGCTTTCGTATTTTGTGTATTCTCTCGCATGCATTGTACATAATACAACCAAATTCCAATTATAAGCCCATACTGTATCTCTAATTGAAGTATCTAAATGTAAGCTGAAGCATAATTTACAGTATCCAACTAATTATGTAACCATTTATATTATTTATTGTATCCTGAAACGCTATTTTTATTCATTGCATATCTACTGAAAAATCTCCAGACATTCATTTCTTAATGTTTTAATGCAAAATGGACCCGCTGTATAACCAACAGCATCTATTAAAGTGCCCCCGATAATTTCTACTTCCAAGTCAAACTGTGAAAATACTGTTAAAATTCCATATATATTGTTAATAGTTCAAATTTAAAAATATAAACCGATACTAAACCCCTCAAACATTTCTCAGGACGTATGTACAGAGCACTGCAGTGCGCCTTTTTTAGTTTTAATAAACTCTTGACGCAGGACGTTATTGGGACCTTGTCGATATGAGTTGCTCCAGATAGTTTGCTAGGGGCTGTACCAGTTTGGTCTACTGTGCTGTGCTGGTGCCTGCATAGACGTTCCTATTCCGATTTCGATGAAGCATTCTCGAAAATTCTCAGCAACTGAAAACATCCAGTTGATGGTTTGAAGGCAGATTTCAGAAAACGTATGTGCAAGTTAATACGACAGACGAACTCCGATATAGAATTCTTGTCAAAAATGTAAACCAATGCTAAACCATAGCCATAATATCTCAAAATGCCATCCATTAACTCTTCGACACCATTTAGCCATGGTAGCTATAGTACATATGACTATGACAACTACAGGAGCCAAGGACTGCTTAGCTTAGTTGTCAGAAATGGATGCTCAAGGATATTCTTTTCTGCAAGCTCTGAATCTCAAAATTACCTAAAATTTTAATCTTTTCATTCCTTTCCTAAAATGTTGGTTTGATTCTGCTAATTGTTTTCTTTTACGATGCAACAATTTTAATAGTAAAAAATATAACATCCTGTATGAATTCTGCTGTTTGACTAAATTTTTTTAAATATTCAAATTCACTAAGTATTTCTTCCAAAAGCTGAGATAAAAATAAGTATTCAAGGAAGAAAATAATTAAGAAAGATATTATCTATATATTATTTTGTATAATGAATGAAATGTTAACTTACAACAAATTAATAACTTCGCTTAATTATTAATTAATAATTTGCTTTTTCAGAAACAATTTTCCAGGTCCTTTGGTTTTCTCCTTTTGCCATGGCAGTAAATTGAAACAAGATAAGTGAAGTGACAGAAATTTAAAAAAGCGCAAAGTGGATTCTGAAATATTTTTGTTTATCTTTCACTTTTGGATAATGAAGGAACGCTCATAAGGCTGCGATTGTTTCAAAATATTTCAAATCTAATTTCCTTGTTTGGACAGGAAATTGCGAAGCTTTGCAAGCATTTAAATTATACTATATGAATAGCAATTAAAACTCCATTAACCCGAAGATTTTCAGCAAAAGAAAAGTTATTATGATAATAAAGTCTCCCGGTTCAACAATATTTTCTCTAATCTAAAAGCAATCAGAATAATTCAGATAATGATAATAAAATTTTGTTATTTGATTCTCTGTTTGCTTATGTCGCGATAATTATAGCAAAACATTAGCCTGTCTGTTTTAGAACACAAGTCCTATCTTCACCGCTTCAGGGTAAATTGAAACTGTAAAAAGAAATATGCAAAATTTTCAATTAAGAGAACCATACTATCTAATATACTAATAACTTTTTTTTTCCAATTTTGAGTTTCAATAGATGAGCATTGTTTTTACTCAAAATAGTATAGATCATTTTGCTGTTATCTGTTAAATGTTGTCAAAGAGTTAGGCCGAAGTCATTACTTTTCATCAAATGTTAGTTTCCGGTATAACAGGAATACTTGTTTCTTTACTTTTTAAAATTTATGTATACATTCATGTGTCTCGAATTCAAAAAATCTGAAATTTTGTAATGCATGTAATAATTAATTCATGAGCTAAATTTTTTTAAATCACTGTATATACTTTATTCATAAAACTTTTGTTTATATTTGCCAGCAGTTTCAAAATAAGCGATTTCAACTCTTCTCGGGATATTCGACCGCCAGCCAGGTTCTCGGTGGAAGACCATTATTACTTGTCAAATGGCATTCTGCTGAAATCTAAATGAAAATCTAAAGTACATCTTCCGACGAAGAAAGATTCATACGCAGCAGCATATATCTTTCTTTAATTACTGTTGTTTTTAGAAACTTTCACAAATGTTTTTAATATTAAGTAGAAAACACAAATGTTTTCTACTTAATATTAAAAGAACTACACGTTTTGCAAGTTAGATGTATGTCTTTATATCAAAAGCTAATATATTGCTTTATATAGATATTCAGCTGTTAAATATTGCGCGATAAGAGACGTACTTACGTGACAAACATTTAAACATTTTTATTATAAAATTATATTCTTAATATTTTCTTCGTAATCTATCTTTGCATTGCACATTAATCATCTCAAAAAATTGAATGAAACCTTTTTAGTTCTAGAATTAATTGAATTTTGAAACAAAGATATTAAATTCGAAGTTAAATTTGTCTAAAAAGTCTGAAAGAAAAATGGGACTGATTTCTTTTCTTCTTCAGAGCCATTGATAATGCGGGTGGTAAAGGAAACGGCTTGATTTTACTCGAAATTTAATAAACATGTATCTATTACAAGTTATTTCATAATGTCGTCAATTTCAAATATAATTCTTATATTTCCGTTTAATTTCAAGCGACTTTTAAAAGCCATTTCCTATTTCATTACTAGCTGTTGAAGATTGATTTTCGTGTTAAAACATGCCAAAATTGGTACTGAGATTTAAAACCAAATTGTTAAAAAAATTGTGTATTAATTCATTATAAGAATTTATGCCTAAAGGCATATATCATAATATTTTTATAGTATTTAGAACTGCAAAAACATTTACTAATTCACTAGGTATACAAAATTATGAAGTGGGCCTTGTTTGTCGGTCGTTGATTTAAGAAATAAGAAATAATTCATTGAATTAATATATTCAAAGAGTTATTCTCATTAGAAAAACCTAAAGTAAGCTTTCCTTAATCATCCTTAATAATCTATGCAATCCGATTTGTTGCTGCAATAATCAGCTATTAATACAATGCAATAAAAATAGCAGGTGTTTCTCATTAACATAAAAACAGATTTATTTATTTCAAACATTTTAGAAATTTATGTTTATGCTTAGCAGTGCAACCAATTTAATTAATTGAATAAAAAGATATTTAATATTTATCTTAGAAAACTTAAGAAGAAACTTATAAAAATCTTATAAACAGAATACAAACAGGACTTGTTTGCATTCTTTTTTCTTTTATATAGCTTTTGAAGAAGTGCGTTTTGAAATATATAATTATTATAAATTAAAGTAAAATGACATATTTTAATAGCACATTATGTAAGTGGATAATTAAATATGCTAGAGGATGAACAGCATGCATGGAGTAAAGAAAGTGGAAAAATGAAATAAAAATATAGAGCTGTAACTAAGTGAAGCAGAAAAAAAAACATGCATCTACGGTTACAATAACACTAACTCAAGTGAGTGTAGAGTGGACATGCAGAGGTCACAAACAGAAGTGACAAAATGTGCGACAGGCAGACAGTACAGTGCAGTAACAAAATGATGAGGTGATGGGTCAGGACTCCATTGAGTGGCAAGGGACTCCTTAACTTTTCCCTCGAGCTATCCCTATAATTATAAATTCTTAAAATTTATTTATTTAGAAACTTTAATTAGGCAAGGGCAATCGAGTTTAATTACATAACAGCTTAAATCGGTTTGGAAGTATATTTTACTATGATTCTAAATTATATTCATTTTTCATCCATCTGTATTTAACATGGCTTCAATTAAGACAAATTAACACGGGGGCAAGAAATATGAACGTTCGTTTTCTTGCAACATAATGCGATAGTGTAAAGTACTTTATAAAAGAAATTTAGCAGAATCAACCATTTATACATTTCTTAAATCCATTTGACAATATTTTAGGAATATGTACCTGAATATATGCATGGTTTGAAGTTGAATAAATGCCTGAAAATTCAGGAATTTTTGTAGAATAAAAAATCGTAATTTTTCTTTTTGCAGAATATTTTCGAAACTAACCATGTAAAATTTGCGTTTTCAGTTATAATTTCGAATGAAGCGTTTGAAACTTTTGACAATTCTTTATCTTCTCTATGTTTTGATTTTATAATTCTTTATTCCTTAAGAAACAGAAAGGATTATTTAAAGCGGTTACCAAATAATTCTCTGACGAAAAAGCGGTTATATTTCTTTGTATCGTCATAAAAAAATATAAAATTTTTTCTTGCTGCTAGAATATTTCAATTTTTGCTCACCGTCTGACGGTGTAAAAATTTAAATTGTCCCCACTCATGTCAAAATAAATCAGCGTTAAAAGTATAGGAAACTACATATAGGTTGATTTCTAGAAATTTTATGTAATTCGCAAAATAATAGTATTATCTGAAACTTCATATGCATTCATATTTTTTAATTGTAAAATGTTTAAAATTTTACATCCCAGACAGTCTTAACGTACTTACTAAACTTCCTGAGATTATTATATTTTTTTGATAATCATTTATTTAAATATACCGTTTCAAGTTTCAGTTTATATGAAATATTCTTCTAATATATATGCTGAAAGTATAAAAAGTTTTAAATATTTCTGTTGTATTTTGGTTTGTCTTAACAACTGTGTTTGATCATTGTAAATAGTTTTATATCTTAGAAATTTTAGGCAATTTTTTTATTTGAATTTCTGAATGAAGAAGCAATTAATTTACTATTGAATTTTTTAAAGATTTTTAGACACTTCGAAATTTCGTAGAATTCTATGATTAAGATGAAATGTGAAAAGCTTATTGTCTTTGACGTAGTGTAGAATTACTTTGGTTTTCTTTGACATTGTTATAAATATGTATTTGTAGTAGTTCTTCGTTTTTCTAACAAATTGTGCTATATATCTAGGTTGGGTAAAAATTCTGTATTTTTTTAGCTCAGTCCATTTATAAAATATTTCTATTTATATATTAAATATGCCAATATCCAGGGAAAAATAGTAATAGATTAGGCTATCATTATTAAATCTTTACAAAAAGTAATATACAATAAAATTATAATTTTCAGGAATAAATTTAATAAATATTTCAAAATAGTTTCGAATATGTAATTCAAACTATCTAATTATATTTGCCGCAAATTAAAAAATGAATCTGAATATTTTTTTTATAAATGTCCAGTCGAAAAATATATTAAATAATACAACTCATTGCTAATATATCTAAGAATAGAAAATATGTTTTTTATTGTTAAATTCTTTGAAGTATGTTATTCCATTAGTGACATAAAAGATAATTTTTATTTAACTCTTCCTTAAATTTGTACTAACAAATATATATCTGCTACCAAAACTTTAGTTGCTTTATTCATATCGCTTTCATTAATAGTTCTAATAACTTTTTGTTCAATCACATATAGATATATTAAAGAGAATAAAGTTAATTTGTATTTTTAATTAAAATAATTGACATTTGAGTTCAGTTTAAATCAAAAATCTTTACTAGTTTTATCTAGAAACTAAGTTTTGTATTATTGTGCTGTTATGCATTCATGTCCTTAATTAATTAAATCAGCATAATTATTAAATTAAAAATTTTATACATATTATTAAAAAAGTTTCTGAAATTTGGCTTAAAACTGAACATCAACAGTGATTATTATTTTGGCAGAATCTAAAAATGTCTTATAACAGAGCAATTCATTAGAAATCATTTAAATTTCGGATTCTATTTCCACTTTTATGCAAACGATGCATTTCTTCAAGTTAAATAAAAAGTAAATTGTTTTAACTAAATACGTGATGAATATTTTGCTAACAAATTCAGTTGCTATTAATTTCTTCTACATATAAAATTACGAAGTTCATCCAAAAAAGCAAGACCGTTTAGTTATACAAAATAAAAAACACAATTTTTATTCGAAAAAATAATTCGGTTACATACCTGACACGTGCTTAACTTCTCTACATAATCAAGCCCTACATATAAACATTTGTCATATCTCGTCAAGAGCTTAAGAATTCGCATTGTATACTCTTTTGCTGCCGTTCATTAAGCCAGGCGATCACTGCTTTCTCCAGCTTTTAATCACTCCAAAATGCTGACCGCCCATAAACTCTTTCAACTTAATGAAAAGGTGAAAATCGCTAGTAGAAAGGTCCGAAGTATAGGGCGCATGGTAAAAAAATTCCCATCCAAACTGATCCAGCAATTCTTGAGTTGCTGCAGCAGTGTGAGGGCAGGTATTGCCCTGCAGAAAGCATTCCTCGCCTCCTGTTTTGGATGGCTCGCCGCAGATTTCTTAGTCTCACAATAGCGGTTTAAATTGACCATAGCGTCTTTTTGGCATGATATACATCAAAAGAACACTTTTACGATCCTAAAAGATAGCTGCCATAACCTTTCTAATTGAGAGAATCTGTTTGAAATTTCTCCATTGTTTTTGGAGATGAGGGATGATGCCACTGAAGTGACAAGCGCTTGCTCACTGGGTGATGTTAGACACTCAGGTCTCATCACCGGTCACAATCCGATCAAGAAAGGCGCTCCCATCTGTATGATACTGTATCAGGAATGTCAATATATTAAATATGGAATGTCGGGTATAAAATCATGTGGATTTATGAAAAGAGAAATGCAGTCCATTCTCTGAGTTTTGTGTTGGTCATTCAGTTGCCGCGGACCCCAGGGCGCACGAATTTTGTTGTAGCTGAGATGTCGCCACGCAATTTCACCAAGCAAATAATGAGAAATGTCTGGAAACAAATTGTGCAATTCGTCGAGAGTTGCGCTCCTGATTTGCAAGAGCCTGATGTTCACTGCAATCTTTAGCTCTGGCGACAGATATGTATAACAAGGGAATTCTGAAGCTCGTGACCAGATACGACAAATGTTTAAATGATGGTGGTGACTATCTAGAGAAGTGAAGAAAGGTTCAGGTGTGTAACAGAATTGTTTTCCCCCACTAAATATTGTTTCTTCCATTTTGCATAAATAAACAGGCTTTGATTTCTGGATGACCCTCGTACATTAATATAAACATTTAAATTTCAACATGCATAACCTGTTGATATTTCCCAATTCACAACTCACGAATACAGTTTTGTGTTTTATTTTATTAATCCTAATTCAGTTTCAATTCAGTTCCAATTGGAGTATTTTGCATTTATTCATTCTTTGCAGCTATAAACTCAAAACTGTATTTGAAATTTGAAAAAAATAGGAAACTAAAATAAAGAAAAAATTTGCTATGATGTTTAGCAATACTGATTTCATTTAAATTTTGACATCAACAAAACTTATATTTAAATGTTAATAAATTTTAAAGCATAAGTTAAGTAAATTATTATAATTGCTTGATAATGTTTCATAACTATATTCATCAGCTAATGAAGTTTCTGTCTGAGGAAACACCGAAGTGGTTCAGGTCAAATATTAGCCCAATTTATCAATTAGAAGAAACGCCTTAAGAGAATTCCGTAATGAAGTTATAATAAACGATAAATAAGAATTGCTAGATGAAGATCTTATACATCCTATTTGTAGATTTTAATATGTTACTGAACATGTTTTTACTCCGTATCGGGTATAAAATCATGTGGATTTATGAAAAGAGAAATGCAGTGTATTTAAAGAATAGCAAAAAAAGAAAAAAAAAACTGCTATTGAAACATACACTACAATCAGAATTTTTAAATGCGGTTTAATTTCCACAATATTTAGTTCATGTATTAATACGTTACATAAATTAATGAAACCTTAACAGACGTATTATTTAACTTCAAAAATAAAAAGTAATTCTGACTTTTGAATATTTTTGAAATTCTCTTTGTTCTTCCTATTTAGAAACATTCACATTTAGAAATCATAATATACAATGCTTAAAGCACATTTTATTTTAGATAATTCTAAGTTATAATTTAAAAGCTATCTTTCATATCATATAATACTTTTATGTGCCTGAATATTAAATCATGCAAAATGGTTTTGGCTGAGGCGTTTATAATATATTGTTTTCACTATTTCAGAAGTTTCTAAGAATTTATTTATTTTGATCTAACCGGTTATTATATGTTAAGTAGCCTTACTGTCATGCTCTTTTTCCGTTTTCCTCCTAGAATACTAATCATTAGATCATGCATATTCAAATGAAGGAGAAAGAGATAATGTTTAAAGAGAGGTTTTAGACTGCTCAATTAGAACGTGTTCCGCCTGCTGAAGACCACGCTGCTAGTTGCAGTTATTCGACAGCAGTCTGTCTTCGACGTTGAGTTACTCTTGCCAATAAGGCTTATCATGCCAGTATAGGTTTGAGACTACTTGCGCATAATTCAGCCTTTGACTTACTGAGTCTATTTAAATTTACTACATTTTGAGTTACGCCGTAAATGTTGATTGTTTTTGTAAGCACAAGAAGTGCCTTCTGTTAAATAACTGAGTTCTTAATAAAAGAATCTTTACATCTTTCTTAAGCTCTGTTTCATGTTATACATAGCGACAAGTCACTTATACGCTTATTCAAGGATTTGCCACAAGTCCCCCTTAGTTTCAGGCACAATCCCTACAAGTTGAATAATATTTTGAAATTAAATAGCAAGTGAAAAAGTACAAAACGATATTCACGAAATACACTTTCGGCTTTCTATGGTTAAATAGGATAATTTCTTTCCTGATAAATCCGCCTACAAATAGATTATTTATTATAGTCAACTATAATTTTTATATTATTATCTATAAAATCTGAAAACACGAAGTAGCTATCATTCTTTCAAAACTATCCGAAAACCTTAGCGAAAGTGCAATGCATTAATAACAGTAATTGTTTCAAATGAGCTTTTAAACTTCTTTTATGTTTGTCTCTATTTTCTTCTATGCAGGTCAGCATAAAAATATATTTAAAACTGATTATGAACAGCATTGTTTTCGGACGTGTTATTTTGTCGATATCTTGCATTTCTCTTTTCATTAAATACTTTATGTTCGTATCGAGAAAACTCTTGAGTAAAAGGCATTTATACTGTTTTATTTGAAATTATCTTTGACACAATGACATTAAATAAAATAATTTTTTCACTTTTTGCTGATAATTATGTCATGAATTGTTTCATGTGCTGACATTTTGTCCAGATATTGGTTTTAGCATAATGATATTTCTTCCATCAACTTATAATTGGCCTGAAAATTTATTTGCGTCATTACACCGAGCATCATTTCTTGTCATTCTATTACGGCATTTCATGTTACCCCAAAGAATAAATTATACATTTTGTTGACTTGTGAATCGGAAGAAAAAGGAAGAGAGCTATTCAGAGTAAATGTCATCTTTAATGAACTATGAATTCACAGCTTACAGATTTGACTTTGCAGTTTGAATTTCTTTTAGAAATAGATTTACTGCATTTTTAAGCAGAACTATTAACAAAAATATATTTTAAAGATTTTAAAATAATTTAAAGCGCGACTAATGTTGTATGCATGTAGCATAAAATTGAAAATGTTTAAAACGAGTTTAGCATTTTAACTTGCTGTGTTAAATAATTTTCTTATTATATTCATCGGAATAACATAATGTCGTTGACTGATCACTGGCAGTGTGAAATAATGTAAATAACACTATTGCGTTCAACATGAAAGCAAATATGTGAACCAGATTGGATGTTCTTTGCAAATTTGAAGACTAATGAATTTCAGGGTCTTTCGATATATAACTATGTTCCTAGACTCCATGTATTTTATACTGAAGTTCAATACTATACATAGTATATCAGGGTAATGAAATTTTCTTAAGGCTTACAAATAACAATTTAGGCGAAAGAATGTTAGGACTATAATGAGTAGTTTTCTTTGACAAACTAGTTTTTATAATGCTGCGATAGAATTTGCTAATTAATTTAATGTTTTAAAAGTGAAGTTTGAAAACAAATATGTTATTATTTTACAAAACAGAGAAATTTTGTTTTTAAAACTCTTGTTAATTATTCATCAATTCGATGAAATCTTGACATTCAATTTGGCCATCATTTTATTTCTTAGTTTCTCACACGCAGAATTTGTGTAACTAAAACAACTTGTGTCTGAAAAAAAGTATATTATTTTACTGTCGGAAAGGAATATTTTAAATTAATTTACAGATGCTTATTTCCTTTTTCAAGGCTATGTTTAAGAAAAACTTCTATCTGCCTTGCAAAGCTTTGACAGATTTGAAAAACAAAGATAAAAGGTTTTGAAAACATATTCATTTCATTTGATTGGACGTAATCAATTCCCATATTTATTTATACACTTCTAGTGCAGTTTTACTTTTTATTTCATTAATCAAAGAAAATTGTTTAGTTTATAATTGTAAGTAATAGGATAATGATTGGATATTTTGAAAATGAGAGTAATATGCATGATAATAGAAAATTTTCTGTCTCTAGAACTAAAAAGATCACTACTTCTAAAATTCTTTCGAACATTTTCGCAAACATTCACGCTGCCCTTACAAAATACACACAGAAAATGATGTTTACGTTCTTTAGAGCTACAATCGTTCATTCTTTAAATTTCATTTGTTAACGCCAAAATTATTTTCACTCAAGAATGCTCTTAATGAACATTTTCTCATTTTCCTAAGGCAAGTTCCCGTTTAGTTTTCATAAAAAATCTCATTAACTTTCAGTGGAAAAGAAAAAAATGTCATTTAATTGTTCAGTGGCAATTAAAAAATATTTAAATATTTCTCTCAACAAGCAAAGGCTAAAAATGTTTTGTAACATTTTATTGGACTTCATTGTTAATAGCTGGGGAAATGAATTGCTGGCAATGCAATCAAAATTAATTACGTTCCATATGAAACCGAGTAACAAATATTTCTCTTTTCTTGATTCATGACAGTATTGTCTGAATTATTATTTTTCGAATAGCCTCTGGCAAGAGGTATTTTCTCTAAAATACAGAAACGAATATTAATTAAGCGTAGATAAATTATTCTTCAGCTTCTTTTCGAGCTTTTAAAATAACAATTTTAGTTACACGGAGAAAATGAAATACGAGTTTTAAGTCCTAGCTTAAGCAGCTACAAAAGGAAACAATAGATAAAATTAATCAGACTGTGCTAATTTATCAAGATGTATTACTATTGTGATCTTTTAATGCGACATAATAAAGTGCGTTCAGTAGAAGATTGAGTGTAGATCTTTTATTTAATATTAATTTCCAAAGTGATTGCTCGTGAAATTTCTGGAGAACCTTCTTCGAATTTCTTGTATAAAATCCTTTTTAAAACTACTATCGAAGGTGTTAGTGGTAACTTCTCGTGGTCCAACTTTAATTAAAATAATTATTTCAAATTGTTCAGAAAAATATTCAATGATTTAAACTTACAAATTTAGTTCAAAAAACACATTTAACAATGTTGTATTTTCTAGTAGCATTTTAAAAGGTATACGTATATTATTTGTGCCTCGCCTTCTGCTACTGCCAGATTCATCTCACTCTCTCTCTCTATATATATATATTCTTGAAAATATTTTTAATGAAAATTGAAAACAATGAAACTAATCTGCATCGGAGGAAAATAGAAGTTCTTCTTCGTTCCAATGTTTTTTGATTTATATATATTGTATGTATAAATCAAATGTTGTATGATCTTAAAGTATAGATCTTAAGTATAGATTCACTCTTTTCAGATCATTCTACTGTAATTAATCTTAGGAGATAATATAATAATAAGTATTATTTAGTAAATAAATTATGTATAAATCAAATATATATATATATATATATATATATGTCTTTATATATTATATGCAAGAAAATAATAACAAGAAAAGAACAAATAATAAAATTTTTACTTTCACGCAAAGCGAAGAATATGTAAGAATTAACTTTTTCGCTTGTGACTAGTTTATTTTATGTATTTACTCTGATGTTTATTTTTATTGTTGGATGCATGTTTCTTGTATTAAGGGTCTCACTTAGAATGTTTTCACTTTTCTGCTTACATATCGTGGTTATCATGCACCTAAGTTTTAGAACAGTTTCACTTTCACAATAATTTTCATAATAGTTATTTCCCTATTTTTTAAACAATTCTTAGGTTATTATCATACATTCTTCAGTTGCACAAAAATGAATTCACAAGTTCTTTTGCAACATTTTGATTAATTTTTAATAAAATATTTCAAAACGTTTTTATTATTTTGTGTGTGAAAGAACTAGCAAAGGCAGCAACGCTACTAATGAAATTACGCATTCGTAGACTTCTGATGAGACATATCTGTTTTTCCGTTCTCCATTTCTTTTTTCGTTTTTACATGACTTTTCTTTCTTTTTTCCTTTAAAAAAAAAGAAAGGCTGATAATTTTTTTTTCAAATTTCTATATGTTGTTCGTATGTATTTTAGAATTTCCACATTCGCAATTTTTTTATAAATATTTTACTTTGTCTTTAAATTCTCATATTTATATGTTAGTCTTCCTTTATGTTTTTACATACTTTTATAATTGTCATACTGATTCCAGATGAGGAAGCTCTATTAGCATATGTAAGCAAACTCAAATCTTTAATATATAGATATACATACTAGCTGTTATAAATGAAAAGCGTTATTTGCAACATTGTATGAATAGGACAACTGCAAATTCGTATCATTACAATAAAATAAAAGTAAAACTGTCTTTTATTGCTTTAATTATTTTTTTACTTAAACTAATGTTAATATTATGTTTTAAGAGAATTTTCATGTTGAAGATAAAGGAAAGTTTCAAAATAGTAAGTAATGTAGTGATTTTATATTTGTTTTATTAACTAACTGCATGCAGTAAAGCGATCAGTTTGGTAATTAAACTAGGTTTTTAGTCCAAAGGGATTTGAATCCCGTAGGACTATTAGTTTCGTTTTGGCATTTTGCGTCGGACTCATAAATGTCGGTTCACTTTTCAAACTGTTGCCACAAAATGTTAGAGTCGTGCATTATATTTGAAGAAATTAAATATTGAAAAATCTGCATAAATGTATGTATATTTCTCGTATTGTGATAAAACAACGGTACATAGAGTCATCGAATTTTGAATAACGTAATCCTCCAACGAATATGAGCATGTGGAAGACCAAATTTGAAATTTGAAATTTGTTTTATGATCGATTTCCTATTTTTTAAAACTTTGACGAATTTTTGATTAACAAACTCAAGGATTTCAAAGCGAGCAATGGCAACGTTGTGCAGAAAAAACATTTTTATCTCCAGTGCGTGAGTCTCTGTATCGGAAATTCTAAAGATATGCTCGTTTTAAAACTATTTTGCGATATTGCTGTTGCACTGGATCTTATGGTTTAAGTGCGAGGAACATGATATTTAATAAAGAAAGGTAACACACAAAATGCTAAAAAACGCCCCTTTGGACGTAATTTAAAATCTGAAACATTTCAGATTTTTTTTTTTTTTTTTTTTTTTTTTTTTTGATCGATTGAAGGCGGTAAAAGTTTTGCGTAATTTTAAATATAAACGCAAATGTTGCCACTGTTTCGAGAAAACTGTTGTTAATTCTTGAAAAACTGTAAGTTTCGGTTTTTGTTGAAGAGGTTTAATAAACCTATTTGATTTAAGAATTTACTTTTCTGATATATTTACTATTTCTTGTGATACACTATTGGCTAATGATACTAGATATAAGTAAATGAACTCTTAATATATAGTCTTAATAGCTTAAATTCCATCTCTTATTTTCATCACTTCAGAGATTTTTTCACAGTTTTTTGGAAGAATGTTCTTGTTTAAAGTCTTTTGTTGAAAAATGCAAGAATTCAGTGGCACAAAGCATTTCACTCTCTCATTAGCTGCGTTACTGGAGGTTTATTTATTACTAAAATCATATTTAAAAATAAACAACTTACATAAAGCATTACATGTATTCTTCAAATATGTTTTATCTTTTATTACCTATACTGTTTCATTTTCGCATCTGTCAAGTAAAGTTTACAAGCAGTCTCAAGCAAATGGAAATGATCATGATTATTTTATGAAATTGTTCGTAATTTTTTATTATTAGCAATGATAATCCAAGTTCTAATGATGAAAAGCAACAGCTGTTGTATCCACAAATTTACGTTAGATTTTAAAATTCAGAATGGGCCCTAGAACTCATTAAATTGCAGTTTTTATCGGTAAATTAAATATGTTTGTTTATTCTAGATTTTTCACAAATATTTTCTTCTTTTTTGGTTTATGACGGCTGTTGCGAATTAATAAGCCTCTTGGCAAAACATATACCTCATTTCGGAACAAATCATCTTTTTTTCTAATGAACAAGCTGCAATAAGTACTACAAATGTGAATTATTGCATAAATATGTACAGAAAGACTAGTTGCAGCATTTGTTGAAACCGAACATACTGTGTTAAATAACTCAACAGTTTTTTCCAGATATGCATAGATTACAATGAAGAAATAAATTTTAATATTAATTTAGAATTAAAAAATAATTTTACTGATACTTCAAGAAAATTAATACTATTACATGTTTCAATAAAAGAATTTTACATAGAAACATGATTTCGGCGAATCTTTATATTTATTTGCTGTTTTAGTTACGCATTGCTTATATCAATGCAACATTTCTAATGCTTAATTCAAAATATTACTTTTCAGTATAGCAGCTTGTGGTGAAGCGTCAAATCGAATATACACAAAAAAAAAAAAAAAAAAAAAGCTCTGGCGAATTCAACAACACCTAGCGGGAACAAATTAGAATTTCAACAAATAGTTACATAAAAAAGAGACTTTACTGAATAATTTATTACTCTCGCTTCAATGCTGTTTGTAAAGTGAAATATTAATTCTAGTTATTTTTATTACGATGCTTTTCTTTAATTGGAAATTTGAAACTTCAAAGAGGCTGTAAGTGAAAGCTAGTTTTCATTTGAATAGTAAAAAAAATTTCAACTACAATTCTATTCCAATAAAATGGTTGAGGTGACGGCTCAAATTCAGTCTTTTAAGTAAAAGCGAGATCTTTCTTCTTTTCTGTTTTAACATGGAAAAGTGAGAAATAAAATAAATCTAAATGAAATTTAATCTATAAGAACGGTTTACTTGTTTCTTTTTATTATTCTTCACATTAAGTATAAAAGAACTTATGTTTCATTATTTAATTCAACTCATACTAATGAGAAATGCTGTTATTTTTAGTGAGCAGTCTTTGAAGTAGCTAAACACATAACAATTTTGGCATGAACAAGCATGAATGCTAATAGGTAAGTATGATATTCATTGAATAAATGTAAAAGAACTGAGAAACTGCTTTTCTTTGGATTATTTTGCAACTCAAGCGCATTTTTGTTACAATGTCTTTAATGAGTACTTTCATAGTTTGTACCATAAATTTGGAAATGTTTTTTTAATTCTACTATTCAATGGAATTATGCTTATACAGTGGAATAATGTTTACTGAATGTAAGCTTCTAAACTGCAATTAAAAGCTGAAACAAATGTTTATTAGTTAATACGGGAGTTCCGAAAACTGAAAAATTCACATTATCGTTCACTGAGTTCTTTGGATTAAAGAAATTAATTTTTGTTACAGATGGAAAATTTACTTGTTATTTCAATTAAAGAAAACCTTTTTCAATAATATAAATAAACATACAAAATGTTTAAAAAATGATTGAAAACTCTAATGATTTTCGTATTCTGACTTGTAAAACTAAAATAAGAATATATTAAAATGAAGAATATCTTATGTAAAGAGCAAATTAGGTAAAATTAAAAATTATGTATACTGTTCATAAAATCGTGTAAAAAGACTATATCATTACAACATAAAAATTTGTTCATATATTCTTTATAAAATTGTTATTATTCTAAAGTGAAAACTTATGTTGTTTTAGCCAGGCAAAGTAATCTACATATTGAATTTTTTTTAAAAAACGTTTTTCTTCTTGTGAGTTTAGCAAACAGCTTCAGTCAGTTTGTAAGGTTACTACTATTTTGCGTAACCAATTACTTTACTACCACTTCTCTTTTTCTCTTCGCTGATAGAAGTAAAATTGCTGATAATGAAGGCAGCAGATTTTGTATTGAAATTCCTCAGAAAAAAATTACTTTTTGCCAACATAACCCGGATTTCTGTTGAGTTTTCAAAATTGAATTAATATTAATTGCTGTGGGATTCGAAGTTATTCTAGCCAAAAGGAAATAGAAGATCTATGGATCTTATCTGATAGCCGTAGTTCCCTACATCTTAGCAATTGGATCTCAGTGGGCTATAAAACCAACATTTCCATCCTACATAAGCTGATTTGGCTACACTATGATGTCCATCTCCAATGGATTCCATCTCATGTAGACATTTGCGGACATATGCAGACACATAGTGGACAAAATGGCATAGGGCGGATGTACTCGTTTTACTCCAGCCTCTTCGGCCTTACTTTTTTAGAACTATTCTCGTCCCCATCCATCACTGGTATCTGGGTAGTAGGCCGGTAATGGCTCTAACCTTTATATGTGAGAGGAGCTCCCGTACTGCACTTTCACGAGAAGCAAGTGACCACATCAAGTGCCACGAGCTTAAGGCTTCGGCCGATTACATCTTGGATTGTTTAGACCTTTCAACAGAGAATATATTTTTCAATCCTCTCCTTGTTCTCGACTTTCTTATGGTCAACAGACTTTTTGATCTTGTCTGATTTCGGAAGACTTTTGAAGGATAAGCTACAACAACAACAATTTCTCCTTTCCGTTTCTGTACGAAAATGCAAATCTAGTTTAACAGGTTTTTTAGATTGTAAGACACAGAGCATGTTTCTGCCTCTTGAGGGCGCCGGTTGAGGATAACTTACTTAGATTAAATTCTATAGTCATTTGACTACTAAGTTTCAGCTTTTGAATTTGAGTATTTCCTGTAAGTACATCACAACGAGTGGTAGCTGATCCTGTCAAGCACGAGAAGTACTTTTATATTCAAGTTCTAATTTAATAAAAAAAAAAGGTTTGCTTTTGAAACTTGTCAAGACTTTATAGTTCTTTTCAGACACAGCAAAAACTCGCTCTAAGATTGTTAGGAGTTTGGACTTAGTTTATGCTACCAAAAAACACTAAACTCCATAACTATAATGTGAATCATCAGAAAATGGCACAATCGTGATATGAAAAAGGAGTTTTCATCAAGAAAATATAAATTCCTCTAACCTGTGCCCTAAAATCATAAAAATTCAGAAGATCAAAGTCTTGGATGTTAGTCTTTTCTTGGATATAAACAAGAGCTCATTTCATTTCACAAAATCCTGACTTGGAAACAATTTCAAGAAAAATCATATAAAATGTCTAAAACATTTTCAGAAGTTAACTTCACACATCCTGTAGACTATGTATTATAAATAAAATGAAAATGAATTTGATATCAAAGTCTTTGCAGACACTACAATTGAATCAATTCTACAATAAAAGACGAAAGTCCAGAAATGAAGGGAAAAAAATTGAATTTCGTTATCAGACACAAGAAAGAGAGTGCAAGTGTACATACCTAATATAATAACTTATCCGTTCCATGAAGTTACACATAAGTTAAAAAAAACTGTAGGTGTAGATGTGAAGTTAATGATAGATACTGTAATTAGTGAATTTTTGCTTGAGAAAATCATGATGAATCTTTAGTGACATGAAACATCTTAAATAACTAGTTCAGAAATAAATAATTTCGAAGTAATTGATGAAGAAGGCCAAACAGTTTTAAAGTTGTTTCGTTTTACAAATATCAATTGTATTTACTAATTCTACTCTAACGTTTTGTAGAAGTGCTACGTGTGATTCATTTCTTCCCTTAACTTGATTAAGTTAACTTGAATTAAGTGTCTGTTTACAGAATACGTTTTCAATACTTCATTTTATACCTCTAAATATTCCACCTTCAATAAATGTCAATAAAAAAATACTAACCGTGTCTTATGAGGAGTAAGTTTCATCTTATTTAGAAAAATTTCCATGTTGTGCAGAAGCAAAACGAAATATTAAGAGATGATATCACTGTGAATATCTAGATTCTATTTCTCGAATAAAATAAAATTTAGGGATCATAAAAGCGTGTAGAAGTATATACAAGACAAGGAAAACAAATGTTGGAGCATAAAAAATACCATCTTCGCTGTCTACTATACTGTTAGAAGAATCAAACGTTCTGCTAATTATACGTTACGTCTGATTGTCTGCCAAACTTTCATAAGTAAATCACGTTTTGAGAAATAATGAAACAGCTGAGAATTATTTTAAGGCCGACACTTTCATCTCAAATACAAATGCTTAAATTTACAGTGGGTTTCAAAACATTAAAATAATTTATTAAAAACTCCATACTTTGTGAAAGCAGGTTGAAGATATTTTCGGCTGGCAAATCATTATTTCAAACTAAAAATGTTTTCCCTGTAAAGAATCTAAACCAGATAAATATGAACAATGCGCTTGCACAATGCGTAATAGATATAGGAAATAATACATATAAAAAAATTTCTCATGCGTAATAATAAAGATATTCACTTTTATAATCAAGGATATTCACCATTACAGTCAAGGATATTCCAATTATCGTGTCATTTTATTAAAAGATCTTTTGTAAACAAAGATAAAAATATGACTAACAAACGATTTCCCTGCATTGCTCGAAATCATGATAGACTTTTGAAAAAGAACGTAATTGATTAGAAATATAAAAAAGAACGTACGAGAAATACATGATTAAACCGAAATAAGAAATTAAATCAAATTAAATTCATAGAGAATTCCAAAATATTGAGAAACACGAGCGAAATTGATATATCAAGACAGAAGAAAAGTGAGACTATTACCAATATTCTTTCTAATATTTTTTCACTTGCGTATTCTTGTTGGGCATAACGTAAAAAAGCATCTGGAACATGGCTTCTGTGATAAGTATGATATAGCGATATATGTAGTGCAGGTAAGGAACATTAAACAGCAATACAACAGACACTAGAAAGTAGGTCGAGAAGATGAATAATTAATGCATTGCAGCATTTAAATTAACTGCAGTCCATACGTGGGTAATATTCAAAGAAACTATCAGCAACACATAATATGACGTTTTTTCAGCAGGAAGGCCAGCTGAAAAATTACATATGTGCTGCTTGGCAGAAAGAGAAAGAAAAATGCTCTCTGAAATGATTCAGGAAATAAAACTCATGAAAATGCATTAAGCAAAAAATTTCTTGTTAAATGCTAGACTAACATGACTGCTGAGAAATACTTCTCTTTTAGTAAGATCGGATTAGGTAAGCAAGTTAAGAAAGTACACCTTTTGAATAGTTTACTCGCAATGAATAGTAAAAGAAATAAGGCGATTTCTAGAGGGATGAATAGCAAAGAAGACTCATATCAGAGGGAACAGATGCGTGCCTGAAAGAACTTTTGGCCGAGGGGGTTGAATCACCTTATTTTGAACCTACTTATTAAGACTGAGCTAATGCTAGTTTTATGATTAACTTGGGTGCTGTTGAGACTGTTGAAATGAAAACATTTATATTTGGCAATAGTACAAAGTGAAACATTTCTGTGAAAGTCCCTAAGCTCCTCATAGGAAAGTGTATAATATTTACTCATAGCAAAGTGTACTGCGAGGTATCAGGACACACAAATCATCCTGTATATGCTTCAAGTGCACCAGTTCCTTACTTAAACGTTCAAAAATTCCTTCTTCTTAAATTCAAGAGATCTTTGAAATAATAAGCTCTTTCATAATAATTTGAATGGGTCCAGCCACTTAAATTAATAATAATATTAAATGAGCCATGTGAAACGAATTCTAAGAGATATTTTACATTCTTGTAAAATTTTATGCTGCTCTTCGTGTAATTTATTCGCTTTTTCTCCCTTTTAACTGTTGATTTGTGATTTATTTATTTGCATTGAATCCCAAAAATGTAGCAATTATTTTCCATTGCAAAATCCTTGATTACTTTTGACTGTAGAAAATATATGTTATAACTTTTAATTTTACAATGATTAAATATACGAACATTTTACCTGCATGTAAATACTAAAAGTTAAGTGTTTGTTAACAAATTTAATTACAGTCTATTATGTTACGATATATTATAATATACTTCTATATTCAAATAAGAATTTGGTATCAAAATTGAAACTGTTGCTATGTTCCTTTGGTAACTTACGAATATCCCTATCTCATAAAACCGAATCGATGTACCAATTAATTTAGAACTTAATTTTAGGTGTTAAATAATTAAAAACTCTATTACAACATAAAAGTAACTTAAATATTAAAGTAGCTAAATGAAAGTTAGAAATTAAAGAAATTTTGAAGACATTGCATCGAAAAACAAGATAAAAGAGCAATGAGTAGCCACCAACGTTGAGATCGTGAATGAGGTGACAAATAATTAGTAAATTGGTAGCAGAATGATAATAAATTCAAATTAAAAAAATCAGCACAATCTAACACCTAATGCTTTCTCGAGTTTTCGAAAACAAATTCATAGCCTTTAGTCTTGGGCATGGTCATCCAAAAGCCAAGACGTCTGAATGAAGAGGAGTATTTGGCATTTTTATTCAGATGTCACAGCTACACAGTTCTCCCATACACTCTCAATTGCCGCTGGAATCTAGTTTCAAAAGTTACTGTTTCTCAGAGTGTTTTGCTCGAAGAATACATATGTGCAATACAACTCTTTAAGGATGCAGTTGACCCTCGGTTCCTTTTCATAAAAGGCAAAAGTTGGATTTAAAAATGAAAATATTCGGTATATGGACTGATCAACCATATTTTCAGATCTGCCTTCAACTGAACATTTCTCGGATGCACTACGGAGAATGACTGCAATTTTTCATCTGCCTCCAAGAACTAAAAACAGCTTTTATGTAGGAGGGTAATGATTCAATATAGACATACATCAATTATCTCATTATCTACATGAAGGCTCATTGTGAGACTTATGTATTTATTAAATCGGACGATACTCCCTATCAGATTTATTTTATACATCATCTTGTAACGTCACTTCCAAATAACCCTACATCCATGAACAATAATTACGATAATAAATGAGCACTTTCATTGTTTTAAGGTATGGACCTGCTACCTTGTTATCTTATACTCAGTATCCATAACAAATTGCATATAATTCTGTTCAGTATTTTCCGAGTGTTTAATGCAAATATAATTTCGCTCTATCTAATTACATTTTGAATTAAGACTTCCGTATTTTTTCCTATTTTTCAAATGTTTTCTCGGGTAAAAAAGATAAAAATGTAGGAAAAAAGTAAAGACATTTCAAACGTCACCACCGTGAATGATTGTTGGGTTGAACGTTGTTGCTCTTTGTTAGTTCCATTCGTTATTTAGTTAGTTCCATTCGTTATATATATTTATATGTATCAAAATCGATTTGTTTTAATGCCAAAGTTTTTTCTAAGACTGCAATTGAGATAAGTTTCAGTAAATATAATTGAATTCATATTAATTTTCATTTTCAGTTTTTAATTTTCCTTCTTAACAAAACGTCTCTGATATAGTGTTATTAGTATGATAGAATTATCCCTTACAGATTTGTAAAATTGCTTAGAACTGTTAGACTAAAAGTGTTTTCTAAAAGTGCACTTGTTCCTTTGCGATATTTTAATTGGCATTAAAAAGCACAAACGATTAATTAAATTAGGTTAACTAAATTACAAAGAAGAGAGAAATATGTATGTCACGGCTGATGTAACATAAATTCACTTTCAGTGGTCTTTTTAATTTTTTCATCACTACCTTTTTGTTCTGGGGGTGAGTAAATTACGCGCATTTCTTTCAATGGCAGAATACAGTTCTCTTTTCGTTTTTTTTACTAGCAAAGCCTGTTGCTAATGAATGTTTTAGTTGTAAATGATGACAGTTATTTACAAAATTGTTTGTGCTATGTCAAAGTTGAAAACTGCTCCTTCACTATTCATGAAGAAAAAAATTTTAGAGGACGTAACATGGATATCTGATTTCATGGATGGCTTAAGTACACAAACATACTGCTATGCATTTTCATAAATAGTGTTAATAATGACAAATGTTTGCTGCGTAAATATGGATGAAATTAGACTTAATGTTATTGAAATTACTTTATATTGCGTATGTTTTACGCACAGCGATGGGATGTCATAGGAACCAAAGTTCATCCATATATCAGGAAAATTTAGGAGATAATTTGTTTTAAGAATCCGAATATTAGCCATATTTCGAAGATACTCATATTTGTTGTAAGCATCCAAAATATCAGCAAAATTCTGAAGAACACTAACATTTATTCTATGGATCCAAAATTATCCAAAATATCAACCAACTTTCAAAGATATTCAAATTTGTTTTAATATTTCAACCAGAAGGTGAGATCTTTGAATTTTTTGATTTGAATGACTGATTCTAAATGCAGAAAGCTAATCTCATTCCCTTTTATTTTCCCCTTTTTCTTTCTTTTTTTCCTTTGTTAATTTTTTAATTTTGTTTTTACTTTTCACACTTTTTTAGTACACTGCATTGATTTGTTAACAGAGAAAATGCATGAGAAGGTTTTAAAGTTTGATAAATTTTGACATATACTCTTTTTCAACAGAAATTATTATTGTATTCCTTTTTGTTTGTATGATCTCTAACTGCGATTTGTTTCACATAATACACAGTTATATGTAAAATATAGTACTTGTTGGCCATTTTGAGCATAGCATGTTATTTAGATTTAATGCAATAAAGATATTTTTCTTTTCTTTTCCTTTTTGTCAATACGTATTTCAATAAATAGATACCAGAAACAATATGATAACAGATTTAAGAGACTCAGAAACAGAGCATTGTTTTGGTTACAGTAGTTTAGGATATAAATAAATAAATATTTATTTTATAGTTTAAAAATAGTATCCCTAAAAAAATCGGAATTGAAATTTGCTTCTGGAATTGAAAATTTATAGGAATAAAACTTTCAGATTTCAAAGATGGGATTAAATATATATTATTACTTATTTTAGTTCTATTATAAATAGATGCAAAATATATTTTAATTGTTTGATATGCTGAAACTTACATTTTCGTTTATGTTTCTTACACCATCCGTTACGTCGCAGACTAGTAGTTACGTAATGTGATATTAGGCATTTAAATAATAATCCTCAGACTTAATTTTACAATAAAGTGATAATAATAATATATATATCTGAATAATAAGAATTCAAATTTATCTTTGTTTCAATCATGTACTGCTCTAATACTTAATACTTTCTAAAGTTTTATACGTAAAGATTTAATGTTTAATGCAAAAGTAGGCTTCATTTCATAAAAAGCGTAAATGTATTTCATACCTGAATTCTACGAGCTATAGTTCAAAACAAAGGTCTAAAAATTTTATTAAAGGCATAAAAGTATTTTCAAGTCTCGTCTTCAGCATCCGAATAAATAAAAGTTTTATTTCATTCTCTTAAAACCGTGCATTTAAACCTATATATTATTTTCTACAAAAAGCTAATTCTTCTTAATAATTCGCATGCAAGTAAGAACCTCTAAATTTTTATTTATTTTCCTGTTTTCATGCAAAAAATGCTTCTTACTACTCATCTAAATTTTAGTAATGCTTCAAATGTTCAATCGTTTCTAATTTTAATCGTTCCAAATTCCAAGCGTCGTTTTATAAAGCTGAATTGAGCATTTTTAGCGCGATTTTTGTTCCTTTTTGCAAGAATGGCCCTAGCATGCATTATGCCCATGCCGAATATCCTTATAAAGTGATGTACCTCTCAGAATATAAAGGCCAAAAAGTCATTATTTATTAGTTTAACTTATTTGCAAGAGGCTAAAATAAACTAGAATGCCACCATGCAATTGTTAACGATAGGGCCGGATTAGGCTTGGCAAAAGAGGATAAATCAAGCCTAAAATTTAGATTATGACAATATCCGAGAATTATTCCCGGACCATGAGGGCCCTAATGCTTTTACATGACATAAAACTGAATTTAAAAAATTATATTTGGACTTGGTTTATCCTCGGATTGAGCTGGTGTATCGATTTTCCAACTTACCAATTTTAACCAGATATTTGAAATTATTTGTTGGTTCTTTTCGTCCTATAAGAGGGGAAACGAAAAAAAGAATATAAAGTAGAGAATCATTCCAAACACACAAACTTTTTTTTCAAGCACATTGTTGCTCTTGTGCAGGCCTGAAAACAGGGAACGCAAAAAATTATAAATAAACAAGGGGGAGTGGAAAATTGGGTTCTCAATAGGAGAAAAAACTAAAGTAACAGATGGTTCTATAAATTAGCATAGTGGACGAAAGGAAAATAGCTTGCCAGTAATTGCTTCAATAGCCAAAAACGCGAGTTCATATTTGAGAATAAATTTCCAAGCGACAAGCTTTCTTTTGTAAAGTTTTTTTTTTTTTTTTTTTTTTTTTTTTTTTCTAAAAATTTATATTAGTAAAATAGGCAATATATTTTCCCTAATCCACGCAGCATACATGAAATAGTGAATAACGTTTCAGGATCAGGATTTATTTATTTATTTTTTTTTTATTTCTTGCGCTTTTGGCTAAGAATTCGGTTCGTCTGTTTTTTGTGTGTGTTTTGCGACGGTTTAGAATGAAACAACTTACCAGATTTAACCAAATGTTTGACGTTATAATTTGATTCTTTTCATCCTGAAGGTGCAAAGAGAAAACAAGAAAAAAGTATCAAAAACATTCAAAGAAGGAGAAAAAAGATATGTGCAAGTTGTTCGTCTTGTCTGCAAAACAAAGCAAAATAATCTCGCTTCTGTTCTTTTTAATTTTATTTTTATATATTTTTATTAATTAATTTTTTTACATTCCAAAAAATGAAAAAATATATACACCTAATTCTGTTTTTGCATAGAGTTTTGTATACGATTTTTGTTTGAAACAGGCTGGGAAGAAAACTCCATTTTTCTTTCTCTAGTCTTATTTCAATCCAACATGATGCAGTGAATCTTTTTTCTAAATTTTTTCTTTTGAATTTCATTATTGAAGCACTCTTATTCGAGATAAAAGTTGCTAGAATATATTTTTATTATAAACATACTTTTTTAATGATTGTAATACTTTAAGTACTTTTAAAAGTTCTCATTGTACACTAAAATGTTCAAAAACGAAAACTAAGGAAATGTAATTATAAAATACGCCCTTGGAAAACCTATTTTACGTCTGATATACGAACTTAGTTCTCAAAAGACTTTCATATGACCAGAGAGATTTAAAATGTTTATTTAAACAAATATGCCTGTTGTCGGAAGATGTCAAAAAATAGTTAACATGCTTCAATATGTAGGTTTTTTTTCGTTTTTGTATTCGCACGTTAGTACCAAATTACTTTCTTTAAACACTTCAGTTTTTCTTAAAATGAACAACATAATTATCTTTATAAATTTATGATTTAAAGTATGCGTCACTACATAAAAATCATACGAAAGATTAAATTAATGATTTTGTTATGATTTGCTGGAACTTATTTTCTGTAATAATTTCTCATCATCTAGAATCCCCGATTTGTTTTTACCGTATGCGCTAAATATATTCTACTCCGTTTATGCTACCTAGTACATTTGAAAACCTAACTACAATATAAAAACAGAATTAGGTGTTCTTTCTTTAACCACTTCAGATGTCAGCTTAGTAGAATAAGCTTATACTGAAATTTACAGTTACAAAATGATAAGCAACAGTTGAAACCATAAATAACTCATTTACCATTTATTTGTTTCCAATATATGTACTTTCGTTTGAAAATGTAATTTCAGTTATAGTACATATTTAAATAATACATATTTCTTTTAAAACTAATGCAAAATATGTGCTAAAAATATTTCACTCTTTAAAACAAATTTGTAATAATGATTTTAACTTATTTTCAAATAAATGAAGTTGTTCTTCTAATACTTCAGCAAAATTTGAAAAGTGTGCATTAATTTTATAAATTAACATCATTAAAAACTGCTAAAATGGCAGTTAATTTAAAAAAAAATCAGTTTAAACTGAAAATTAATACATTTTTATAAAGACAAGTAAACTCATTAAAGGAACCGAGTATAACCGAATTTTTAGTAACGGTTTTTCTCTCAAAGTGAGAATTTAGGAGTAAAGTTTACTTTTTTAGTTAAATGTGAATAAAAAATTTAACATATGTTTTTCGTATTAAGGCATATTTAATTTTATGTTCAGATTTCAAGACGTCATATAAATACGCTTTAAAAATTTACTTAACTGTAACCGCAACTAACAGAATCTGAAGTAGTTAAAAGAATAATTTGTCATTTGTAATTGTTGTTAAATGTCTGTTATTTCATATATTATTCAATTTAATTATTTTTTACAAAACACACTGAGGGAAAAATTTCAGTCTTTGGTGTTAAAAAATCCTACATTCAGAAGCAAAAAAAACCTGAATTTTCGTTTGGGATAAATTGATGATATCAGTTGACATTAACTACCAAAATAATTTAAAAATAAAAACAGGTAAATTGACAGTACAAAAATGTTATTAGGAAAAAAAATACAAAAAGTTCAAATAATATGCATCAAAACCATATGAATTCACAATACACAAATATTATCGCAAAAAGAATCAATATTCAAATAGTATACACACGAAATACATAAAAATTAAAGAAATTAATAAATGTATATTGTTAGAGCAACTTTAAATCACTTATACACATATAAAATGTACGAGTAATAAGAAAAGAAAAAAACAATTTGCATATAAAAAAATCAAGCTCCTGAAAGGAAGAATTTTACTTAAAAACATATCATAATTAAACAATTACAGCAATGTACTTAAATGCAAAATAACAACGATAAGGAATGAACAAGATTATTATACTTTTATTAAAAAGATAAAAAACATTCAGCACACTTCTTAACATATTACACTTGAGGCATAAAATTCTGAAGTATTTAAAATGCAAATCTAAGTAACATTATTAATATATATTTGTTAAATCTTAAAAGGTATGAAGTGCAGATATTAGCATATTAACATACATACAGCATAAGGTTCGGATTTCGAATAAATTGTTAAATTATACATTCGTTAAATATTTGTTTAGTTATTTGTACTTTGTATGTATTTTTATAAGCAGAAGAGCTTTATCCTTAAGATATGCAGTTATTTTAAGGATTGCTGAAAATATCAGGATATATACTTGTATGAAAAATAGAATTTGTATAAATAAAAAAAGAATGTCTATTTAATATACTGAGGTTTTATATTTAAAATTTTGAATTCTGAGTACTTGGTAACACTTCACTATAATGATTTTGAAAATAAGTTTTTAAATCTAGAGCTACATATTCAATCTTCAATGCATTCCGTCGGAAAATTTTCAATCTTTTGGGAAGAATTTACTACATAAAATATTGTTTCCTTAAAATGTAAAGGTTGAGTTTAATATGTTGCGAAAATCTGTTTTCCACTAACCTTTTGATACTGAAATCCGCTGTTTTATCATCGGCTCCTTTCAGCAGACTCAAAACGCTCGAAATAAATATGAAGATTTAACAAAGACGTAGCTAACAATGATTCTAGTTTTAGGTGCTGTAACTTATAATAGAAATAAGATTGAAACTGCAATAATCGATCTTGTGTTTTTTCTTTTTGTAACAACGAAAGAAAGTTCAAACTTTGTCAATACATTATTGATAATCATGTGGAAGCTTATATTATTATTGATAATCATGTGGAATGCATCTTTCAAGTAATAATATTATTTTATTAACAGTGCAACAAAAATACTTCTAAACTTTTCAATGGTATGAGCATTATAATAAAATTTTTGAAGTTTGAACAGCTTCGTTCTTACTAATAAATGTCAGTATTATAATTACTTGTATATTACAAATTTTCGCATAAGAATAATATTTTTAATGAATTTGAATTGCCTATTCAACATTACTCCTAAGGCCAGAAGTGGCTATTTTATTGTGGAGGCAACTAGTAGGCGGCCATTTTTGCCTCTTATGAAGGGACGGACAGGTAAACCATACCTCCTCCGGGATCCGAACCCGGGCCTTTCTTTATCGCAATAGGCTCCCCCCAACAGCATTACCGTCTGGAAGGTCATAAGAATAAATAAGTATATATAAAATGCTTTTTCTTTTAAACGGTCTTTGTTATATGCACCGAGCAATAAAAATATCAAATTATTAACTATCTCAATATTCTTGGTGGTATGTAATTAAAAAGAAACTGATGGGCATGCTAATAATAACGGATTTAAATTAAGATGAAAGGGTATAAATGCTGTCACTTCTGTTGTTTCTAAAATGTTAAAATTTCTCATACTGTTCCAGAATCTTTTACATATAAGTCCAACAGCTTTATTTCAGCAATTGTGTTACTGCAGCTATTTTATTAATAAAAGCTTGTTATTTAAAATTTATGTTAAATGTATTATATATTATAATTTTTAGTTAAAAAAACAGAAAAATAATAGAAAAAAATCATTGCTTCTGAATAGCACAGGAAAATTAATGCTTCTATCACTGTAAAAACGCAACAATATTACAAACGCATAACAATATTACAAATGATGTAATAATGCTATGTATTCAGAGAACCTAGCGGACTTTGCCAGACAGACCAACCTTCAATTCTCTTAAATTTCTGTCTTAATTTAGAAATCCATGTTCTACATTCGTTCAAATCGTCGAGTTGCTAACATTGAAATTTTAATCCCTAATTTAAAAACCAGCCTTCATTTACAGCCGAACAATAGGTAAAAAAAAATGTTCGGTTAAAAAAACAATCCCATATTTTAATAATTCATTCGGATGAGTATTTTATACTCTAGCCGACGATGCACAGCTCTAAATTCGGGATTTATATCAGTCTAATCATCATACAAGGATGATGAGAAAAAATGGTACTAAATTAATTACAAAGTCATCTAAATTACGAACACATTTTTTATATATTGTATACTATCCTTTCAGATACACATTTTTTTAATCTCATATTCTCTTGATAGAAGGAAGTGAAGAAATAATTTAAATTTTTGCTTAAACAATAAAGGATAATTCCGGTTCAATAAAATCCTAGTAAGAAAAAAATGTAAAATTATTAAGACTGAATCACAACAAAGTCGGCAAAAGACAGGGAAAAGGCCATAAATAACAGACAGGGGAAAAGGCCGCATGCATGTCGTAACACACCTGGTATACGTTACAAACAGTACTGAAATCATTATCACACATGCCCATATTTTTATTATCATTATCTAACTTTTGTTTACTATGAATATTTCAATAATTAATTTCTTAGCTGCTTTTGTTCGCTTTTTGGTATACCAAAGGTATTGATAATAGAATAATATGACAATAATAAAACTTGTTTTTGTTATTCTAACGTCGACTTAATGTTTCTTTTTTATTATTTTTATTTTTATCCCACAGCTGAGAAGGTTCTGTGTATTCTTCAAAATTATAGTCCTGCAAAATAACTAATGCCACGTTGATTATGCTTACTTGCTTGAGCATCACCACATATTGTAGCATTCTATAAAAATTTTGATCTTACGAAATCCTTTAAATAATATTTATGATCAAAGGTGTCCTTAATAATTATATATTTTTCTATTTTTACAGACAAAAAATTATTTTGTATATGCGCTTTATTACGTATTTCCTTTGAAGAGGTGTTTTGATCTCGAATTCCTTTCAATATAAAATATTTTATTTCTTTTCCGGGCATTTAAATATAGCTATTTACACACCAAATGTTATAAAATACTTTGGCGATTTAATTGATTTTGCAAGAGCAAAACATTCCAGAACTGTCCACATTACGCAGATGCGTATGTGATAGATTTTCGAAAGGGAACTGGTTCATATTTGTTATTCTTCAAAAGCCGTTGCAGACATCTAGGCAATGGCTATCACCGGCTTTCTAATACTACTATTGATGTTCTAAAAATAATTGTTAATCAATTATGAGATTTAAGTGCATAGATGTTTTTTGAAATTTATATCACAAATGACAATTAAAATTTTTGACACAAATTATGAAACATTTCGAAGGTATTTTAGACAGTGTGAATAAAGAAATACAACCTTTTTGTTAGATATAAAAGTACTTTTATCTTTAAAATTTTTGGTTTTTTTAGAAAATAATATAAAAATAAACAAATAAAACATTTTTAAATAATTTATTACTTTAATTTAAAATTTGTTACTTCCAAATATATACATATATTTTTGCATACACAAATATTTATATGTATTTTCCCTACAAGAGTATATGTATTTTTGCAAAAATACTTCTTGGTAATTTCGTTTTCGTTTTATTGGAAAATTTAATATTGGTTAATTTAAACTCGAAAGTGCAATCAGCTATAAAAAGGTATAATCAAAAATATATAAAGGAAGATATCACGGCAAAATAAGCGACTCCAATTAAAACAAACTTATACATTTCACAAATACTGGCTGTTAATTTTTAACAGCATGAAAAAACTCTGATGTAAGATATTTCTGTGTACGTTTTCAAATTTTTCCTCATTTGAACATACATCCTGGTCTAGAACCGATACCGTTTGTCAACGGCATAAAAATGTGCTCATTTCTAAATTCCAAAAACTCACACACCAGTCGGATAGTCCCAATTATCTAGCTGATCTTCCCACTGTAAACGTTAACTCCATCGTTAATATCTCCAATAGGAATCTTTCGGAGGATCAGTTAAAAGTATTAAAATATAATTTCAACTTTTCAAAGACATCTAAACCTTCAATTCCTCAAATCATCGCCCCTATAGAGAAAGCCTTTAAGTTCTCCAAAATTTCGGAAACGCAGAAGGATACAATCCGCCACCTAATTACTCATAACGTTAATTTTAACAATAAATCTTTGGGTTCTAATCTTAGCAAAAAGGAAAATGAGATCTTACGTGAAATTCATTCTGATACTAATATCATTATCTCTAAAGCTGATAAGGGCGGACAGATCGTTGTTATGGACAAACACACATATATTACTGGAGTCTCTAAATTGATAAATGAAGGCCCATACTGCTCGATCCCTAAAGATCCTTCAACTTCGGACCTCATGAAAGTAAAAAGTGCTATTAAATCTTCCCACATTCTGCCAACTCAGTTGAAGAAATCACTTATTCCGCCTATTACTAATTGCGCTAGACTTTATGCTCTTCCAAAAGTCCACAAAACCGGTATTCCTTTTCGACCAATTGTTTCCAACATAGGTACTGCTTCATATCCTTTGGCCAAATATTTAGTTTCCAGATTTTCTCCTCTACTTGATAACAATATTCACACTGTAAAAAATTCTGTTGAAGTCATTGATAAACTTAAAAATATTTCCCCACTTCGTTCCATTATGGTTTCATTTGATGTCAAATCATTGTTTACTAATGTTCCGGTCGAAGGAGCACTAAATTGTCTTGAAACTAGGCTTCGGGAATTTCACTTCACACATACTGAAATTAATGAGTTGGTTTCGCTTACTAAAGTTTCTCTAAGTCAAACCCACTTTGTTTTCCAAAATGCATATTTTCGTCAAGTTGAAGGATTGTCTATGGGTAATCCTCTCAGTCCGGTACTTGCTGACATTTATATGCACTATTTTGAGATGAAATTATTTGATAAATTATCTTTTCGTCTTTGGATTCGGTATGTTGACGACACTTTCGCACTTTTTGACGGTTATAAAGAGGATTTATCCGAGATTCTATCTATTATGAATTCAATTGATCCAGCCATCCAATTCACTCTTGAAATTGAATCCAACAATTCCCTCCCCTTCCTCGATATTCTTATAATCCGCAATGAAACCGATTTTAGCACCACTGTGTACCGTAAACCCTTTGCAGTTTGTTTACCACCCCATGCCAAGTCATGCCACCCTGTTAAGCAAAAAATGGCTTCTTTTTACTATTATGTTTTCCGCGCGCTAAAAGTTTGTTCCTCTGAATCTTTGCTTACCAATGAACTTAATTATTTGAGAGCAGTTGCGATTGACCGTGGATTTTCTCCCGTGATTATTGATAAAGCCGTCAAAAAATTTTCAGATTCCCATCAAAGAAGACATTCCACTGTTAGAAATAATATCAATGACCTTGTCGTGCTTCCATTTTATCCTTCTGTTAGCTATAAAATTGCACGGATTCTCCAGAAATTCAATTTTCAAGTCGGTTTCTCCCCTATTAATAAAATTCACCCTTCGATTCTAAAAGATTGCGTTTCTGTCTTGAATTCTTGGGGAATTTATAGTATATCATGTCAGTGTGGTTTAAGATATATTGGCCAAACAAAAAGAGCGTTGAAGTTTCGTATCAAGGAACATGAATCTTATGTCAAAAAAGGGGAAATTAACAAGTCTTCAATAGCGTATCATAGCTGGACTTTTAACCATAATTTTGATTTGGGGTCTGCAAAAATCATCCAAAAGGCTTCTTCCATAGGCGAATTGGATTTTCTTGAGGCTTTTCACATTCACAAAGATTTAGAAAGTTTAGTTAATGATTTGAAGTCCAATCCAGTCCTTCCTAATGCCTTTAAAATTCTACTGTCTTAATTCAATTATTTTTGCCGATAGATGGCGTTACCTCCTCGCACTTGGTACTACCAGAGGGTATAAAAATCCGTTCAGTGGTTGCTTTCCATTATTTGAAGTTCAGATTTTGAGCGTAATGTGCATTTGCCCCTCGCTCCCTATTTTAACTTCGTTAATATTTCTTTATGCTTGATCAGACAGCCTGGCTCAGTAAAAGTAGGCGGCCAGTGCAACTCTGATTAAAAATCTAGTTATAACCACGTGCAGTGCTGATAAGCACCACGTGTTTCTGTGATTCCTATTTTCTTCTTTCTATGTATTTCTTTCTCCTGATGAGGAGGGACCTTTAGCTGCCCTCGAAATCGATTGAGTGTTTCATTATACCTACGCTAAATATAAGGTTGTTTTTTACGATTTTGATTGTCACATTAGCGTGTTTCTCTTCTAGTCTAAAAATAGAATTCTTTAAATAGTTATTTATAATGCTCTGGGTCATGAGGAATGATCACGAGAAACGCCGAAAACGAATACGAATTGGAATAAATATTTTTAATAAAATTCGTGCAAAGGGAATAATACTTTCAATTTAAAAAACTAAACTGCACACTTTATATTGTAATATAAAAACGTTTAAATGTACTCTGAGATAGTGCATTCCGGCATAAACAGGCAATCCGGCATAAACAGGCAGACTATTAATATATACTGATTAAAGTGTAGAAAAGTAATCATTTGTAACGCTGCTTTCACGTTAGTAAAAAAAAAGTAATGTCTTTGCAGAGAAATAATATAACCAGATGTTAGAATATAAGTATTCTGAATCAGACGAACGGAGCCATTACTTAAAAAATTAATATATATCAAGAAATGATATTTTATACTGCTCTTTTTACATCATAAATGCTAAAATGTTGTTGGATTAGAATATTAAAAGAATTATTATAATACTATATGCGCTTCATTATTAGAAGAAAAGAATAAATAAAAAATTGTTATGCATAGGAAGTATTTAATGATTTGATGTAATTTGATCAAATTTCTGAAATTAATATATATCAAGAACGGAATTTTATATTCTTCCTTTTACATTATAAATGATAAAATGTTGTTGGATTAGAACAAGAAAAGAATTATAAAAATTCATTCTTAAAGGAATAGAACAATTAACAAAATTATTATGCTTTAAGAAGTATTTAAGCTAACTCAGAATTATAGCATTTGGTCTAAAACTGTAAAATTTCTGTTCAATCAAAATGTTCCAGGTTATTAACAAACGTTTACACAACAGGTAAACAGAAGAATGTAATGCTTCTTTGGAGATTATTATTATAATATCTATACATGTGAAAACAACATGGATAGTAATTAGACATTTTAGTATTAGATTCTTTCAAGGTCAGAGTTACCTTAACCGCCTGAATACAAAATGGTATATTTTTTAATGTGCTTTCTGAAACCATATTCGCTTGACATTTGCAGCTTAACATTTAAAAACAGGTCTTAAAATAATTTTCCCTCATTCTCTAACATTCATTTTTAAAGAAAACCTGCTAATTTTATTCTAAGTAAAAAACTCAAGTACGTCAATAAGATTATTTAATTACTTTTATGGCAGACCATCTTTAGTATAGCAAACACACGTATATATATATATATATATATATATATATAATATGTTGTATGAACTTAAATCCATTTAGTGCGAATACAAGTTATTGTTACTTGCGCAATTGCTGCAAAGTTAGTTAATAATAATTTATTTCCTAAACAGTATTGATTAATTGATTATATTATCTCCTAAGTTTAATTAAAGTAGAATTATTTTAAAAGTGTGCATCCATACTGGTAAGTTATATTTTGAAAGATGTTTTGAAGTAATTTGAAAGCAAAATGTTAATAATGTTTTAACGGGGACTGGAGTTAAATCATCAAGAAGAATAATATTACAATTGTAAAAGGAAAAATTAAAACATGAAATTAATGTCATTGATCGGAAATTAGTTGACTTTTCAAGGGGAACAAACCAACTCCCGTTCAATGAACAATAATCGATAAAAATACGTAAATATGAAAGTGTTTCGTCTTTACTCGAGTTATAAGTTAAAGCCAAACCGGCAATTCTAGTCAGGCCAAATATTTCCGCGAATAGTTGCTACTCAAAGAACTTATTCTCATGAAGCATTTTAGTCAATTCAATTTGGAGTAAAAATCAATTACTGTAGAGAAATCCTGTAAGGGAAGAATCACACCGAGATTCTTCCCTTACAGGAGAGTGTAAGGGAAATCACACCGAGTTTCTCCCTGTAAGGGAGAAATCCTGTTAGGGGACGGTTACTCGAGTTTTACAGGATTTCTCTACAGTAATTGATTTTTACTCCAAATTGAATTGACTAAAATGCTTCATGAGAATAAGTTCTTTGAGTAGCAACTATTCGCGGAAATATTTGGCCTGACTAGAATTGCCGGTTTGGCTTTAACTTATAACTCGAGTAAAGACGAAACACTTTCATATTTACGTATTTTTATCGATTATTGTTCATTGAACGGGAGTTGGTTTGTTCCCCTTGAAAAGTCAACTAATTTCCGATCAATGACAATAATTTCATGTTTTAATTTTTCCTTTTACAATTGTAATATTATTCTTCTTGATGATTTAACTCCAGTCCCCGTTAAAACATTATTAACATTTTGCTTTCAAATTACTTCAAAACATCTTTCAAAATATAACTTACCAGTATGGATGCACACTTTTAAAATAATTCTACTTTAATTAAACTTAGGAGATAATATAATCAATTAATAAATACTGTTTAGGAAATAAATTATTATATACATATATATATGCACTGATGTGCAAAAATTAAGGACGAAGTCGAAAAATTAGCATATCAGCTGAACGAAGAGGCAGAGCGGACAGAAAGACCAATCAGGAGATTAAGTAAGGTGATGTACGGTAGCACATGCGCAGATATGCAGGTAGACGTAATGGGTGAGTGTCTGAGTAGTATAAAGCATGTTGTCGGTGTAAGATCAGTATTTCTGGCAAAGAGATTGCTCACCGTATAGCAGTTAAAATCACACCGAGTTGCTGCCTCAGCTAGAAATGGCGAATAATCAATCTGTTAGACGACATCTGGATGCTTTTACCCGAGGTCGAATCATTGGAAAGTTGGAGGAAGGCCGCAGTGTGACAAGTGTAGCTGCAGAGTTCGGAATTGCTCACAGCATCGTTTCACGACTTTGGAGACAATTTCAAACTACAGGAACAGCTATCCGGGGGTTTAGTAGTGGTCGTCCACGAGGAACCACACCCGCAGATGACCGGTATATTGCCTTACAGGCCAGAAGAAACAGGCGGCAGACAGCGGGAGAAATCGCTAGACACACGACACAGGCGACTGGACGACCGATATCGTGTTTTACCGTGGCCAGAAGACTGCATGGTGGTGGTCTGTTTGCACGACGCCCTGTACAGTGTGTACCTCTAACGCCTGCCCATCGGAGAAGGCGTTCTCTGTGGTGCCGGAAACACCGGAATTGGAGAGACAATGAATGGGGACGAGTACTCTTTACAGATGAGAGCAGATTCAGTCTGAGTAGCGATTCTCATCGCATACTCACCTGGAGAGAGCGGGGAAGCCGCAATCATCCCTCGAACATCATTGAAAGGGACAGGTATGGAGGTGGCGGTGTTCTCGTTTGGGGAGGCATCATGCTTGGTAGTCGTACAGACCTTCACATCTTCGACGCAGGTTCAGTCAACGGGACCCGTTATTGTAACGAGATTCTTCTTCCATATGTGCGTCTTTTTAGAGGCGCTATGGGTCCGCAGTTCCTTTTCATGGACGACAATGCACCATGTCATCGCACAGTAGCTGCCGAACAGCTCTTAGAGAGTGAGGATATTGAACGTATGGATTGGCCGGCACGATCTGCGGATCTCAATCCCATCGAGCATGTATGGGAGTTTCTAGGCAGACGCTTGGCAGCTCGTACCTTACCACCAGTAACGATTCCGGAGCTTCGATTGGCGCTGCAAGACGAATGGGCAGCAATGCCTCAACATCTCATTGACACCCTCATTCTCAGCATGGGCAGACGCTGTGAAACCTGCCTAGCAGTCAGGGGAGATTATGTCCCCTATTAAAGACCGGATGTTTCTTGTGGACACCCATCACATGGATGTTTCGGCTTTCAGTCGCATTGCGCTCCATGCTACTTTTTCAATAAAGCTTCTTTTTATCCCTCTGATTTCTCTTTTAGTAAGTGTTGCTTACATTACTCATGTCCTTACGTATTGGGGATCTTACGGTATTAAATGTGTTTATTTGGAAAGCTTTTGTACAAAGTTATATTGAAAAAACCGTCTCATCCTTAATTTTTGCACACCAGTGTGTATATATATATATATATATGTCTAGAGATAGAAATTCAAGTTTTAATCTGTTTAATCTGTTATATGTATATAAAGCATTTTGTATAAAATGTTTAGTTTCCTTACGAAAATAGCGTTAAAATTAAAATGTTGTCTTACATGTAAATGATGCGTCTTATGTTATGGCCAATAGGATGAAAGTGTACGAATACATATCCGTTCTCTAAAATTTCATCGTAACTAAAAATTGAAAATTTAGAAAAACTGGAAAATTTTACGGATGATTGCATTTTTTATAAAGTTGGTCATATTACTCTGGAATACATACAGCGGGTCTAGTAACCTTTTATAAAGCAAAATTCAAATCTATAGGATAGATCTCACGCCATGATAAATTCACAGTATGTTTGCCTCTTAATTCTATGATTGTACGCAAATTTAATGAATGCTAATATCATTTCCTTTCAAAGCTCTAATGATTTTACTGACATTACATTCTTTTTTTTTTTTTTTTTGTAATTTTTAACTCGCTTGTTATAAAGTGTGAACCTTTTACATTATTCTCTGTTGCCCTTCATAGCTGACAAAGTTTCAAATCAGTAATTAATTATTTGCACATATTTCAACTAACAAATCTCAAGTATCACTGCTAATGTAGGAAGATGGGCAGCTTACGTACAACACTGCAATTCTAAAACTCGATTTCGTTGTGAACGGCTTAAAATTGAGGGAAAATTCTCCTATATCCGGGTAGTCTTTCAACACTATTTCGCTTTAACAGGGTGACAAATGACAAGAAATGAACGATGAAACATGAATTCTCGCATACCCACAGTCAGATTTAGACTTGATCTTGCCCTGAGCTATTTGAGATATGGAACCCTTTATAAGTCTGTTATACTATATTTTAATTTTTTTGTGGGGGGGCACTGAAGAAAGGGGGGCTCTAAGTGTAGCTTTTCCGTAAATCCAGCTCTGCGTATACCTATGACAGAAATGTTGATATTTGATCATCACAGCATATTAAAGTAAATAATTAAGAAGAATCTTTGTACATAAAAAACTAAGAAACAATAAAAGGGAAAATAGTTAATTGTATATCATAAATAAGAACAACTGGATTTACATTTTCCAAATGAAGATAATTCACTCAATGAAGCAGAAAAGTTAAGAGAAAATTTCACAAAGGTCTTAAGTCGGTACAACGAAATATATAATAAATATAAATATAATATTTATAAATTTTCTCACGTAAAAGCAAGCCATCGAAAATGTCACATATTTTACAAAATGTCAAGAAATCATGATGCTTCTGAAGCTTTCTCAGTAGATGAGGATATTTCGCTAAAAGACAGAGTCCTCTTTTAATGTTAATTAATAATCATGCAAAAGAAGACAATATGTATTATTAATACCCTATATGTCTGAATAAGTTTCGTTTTAAGGAACACATTTTTCCAGTTACAAAAGGATGACAATTTTGCCTTTAAAACCTAACTCTGTTTTTCACTTCCTTGTACGGAGTAGAGGAAGTGTTCTAATTGCAAAAAATTTCTGGTATGAAATTTCAACGAAAATATCTATTTTGACTGCTCTCAAATCCATCTGAACGACGTTTTTGTGCGACATCTGTACATAAATAATTTCAAAATTTGATTTATGGAAATATTTGTCAGCGGGGAGAAAGGAGAAGGTTAGAGTTGTTTAATATTTAAAAAAGGAACATAATGCATTACTGTTTTAAAAAGAACGATTTACAAAATTAAAGCATGTTTGGGTTAAATTTTGCAGTATGAATGCCCAAGAGAAGAAAGTAGAAAAAAGGTAAAGGGGAATAAAACTCAATTGTGACATTTGTAACCGAGAAAAAAAAATATGTAAACAGAGATAGAAAATTTGAATATTTCTTTCAAAAAATACTACATGTATGAAATAGCTAAACTATCCGCTGGAAAAAAAACGTAAGGATGATGACATGTGGTGAATAAATTATAATTTATATTTACATTCACAACCTCTCCAGAAAAAAGTAAAATTTAAAAAAAGGTAGCCATTTGGCTTAAGACTATTAACCAGATATCTAAACAGATAATTTGTATTAAGATTATTTTTCACTTGTAAGCACGTTGACTAAATATAAAACTGAGTTTTTCATATTTTATTTTATAATTATAACAGTGAATGACTTTTTTTTTATAACATTTAGTTTTTTTTTTTCTCTTTTTTTCTTTTTAGACCCTAATTGATTACTTCTAGTTAATATAAAGTAAATTTTCTAGTAACGTAAAATCCACCTTACCCCTTACTTCTACATTCAACTGGAATTTACAATGACATATTTAGATCGCGTGCCTTTCCCTGCTTCAAGACTTTTGATGGTAGTTTTTACGTAAATGAGTTACACTTTTTCCCTCAAGATTAAAATGCACTTGGACTATATTGGATACAAAACTCATCTTTTCTTTCGTTCCTCGTCTACAGGATGAAAGAACGTTTAGTTAAAGATTTTGCTTAAAACGAAGTGTACGCATTTTTAATAGCAAATTACTTTTCAGAGGAAATTAGTTCAAAAAATTAACTTCACATCCCTTTACAAGAAAAAAGAATACCAACGAAAGCAGGTGTAAATTTTATTTCTTAGAAGAAAGAAATATTGCATTTATTATAATGAACAAAATGCGTATAAATTATTTAATACTTTGGAAATGTTACAATTCCAGGCTTGAATATCTAGGTCCAAGAAACGAAAAATCAAATTAAAAATCACGCACTTTTTCTCTTATTTCAGCAATTCTTCAGATTTTCTCAAATTAATGCATTGTATTTACTCAGGTTGAGTGTAATGCTAATTTTAGAAAATTACATTTTGCTTCTGTTACTAGTAACTGCATCAAAAATTAACTGATTTAAATGTACCATTTCTGAGCAGATTTAATTTGCTATGTGAAATGCGAGTTATTAAGCGACGCCTACAGTACAAAAATCATGTATTTGAAAGGGCCTTATACAAATTATGGATGTGTCGTATGTATTAGCATATTCAGTAAACCATGGAAAAACAAACCATGGAAAAATGTACTTGGTTGTTCACCGAGAAGAGTCGTAAAATTGCAAAGCTATGTTGAATAATTTAGCTCAATTATTTAATTTAGAGTATTAATTAATCTTGTCGTTCGTAAAATCTATGCTAAATAGTTTAGAAGAAAACAAACGGAAATTAAAATGCTTTATATTTCTCGTATTATGAATAAAATATTTTTTGCTTTCTTAGTCCAGTGTGTCGCTATCGTTTAGAGCTAAAAGTTTGAGTGGTAGATGAATGGAAGGCAAATTTATAAAATTCCTTTTTGTAACATATCAAGAAAGAGCACCAAAATTTCCAAGCACTTTCGTCTGAGAGACGTTATCACTAAAGATGAACGTCAAAGATATTACTTTCGCAAATGTTTAAAACTGCTTTTAATTTAAGTGATAACCATTCGCAATTTTGGACAGGAAAGCAGCTTAAGTACCTCATGTATTTTCCCTCTAAAAGATCGCAATTTGCCGTCCTTTTGTCCTCGATATTCATTGGGCTTCAAGAAATCCCCATAAATTTTAACAGCGAATGATATCATTTGAAGCTGTCACCAAACTCGTACGATTACAGGAAGAAAGTGCAGTGGAGAAATAAATGGCAGTTAGAGGGCGAAAAGGAAAGTGTAACGAAAAGGGAAGGGAGCATTTTACTCTCTTCCACTCAGGCACAGCCGCTTTTTCATTCATCAATCAAAACCTAACAAAATAAGAAAAAAAATGGTATTCCACTTCTGCAATTTCGTTACGGTAATAGATCGAAGGAGATGGGTTGTATCGATTCATCGTATGGAAACATTTGTTTTCATCATTAATACGACTTCATGAAATGTTATCTAATCCTTACTCCGTTTTTCTTTCGTTAAAAAGATAAATGATAAAATATTGAAACGTAGAATTTTCCCTTATCAAATATAACAAGCATATTTCGAAGCATAAGAATTAATTAACTGCTTAAAATTTGATGATTTATAGATTTGAAGCACACATCTTACCACTTCAGCATTTTTACTACTTTAAGCATCCTACCACTAAAATACAGCAGTGCAGTTTATAGTGCATACCCAAACTTTAATTATAACTGAATGGATCATGGTAAAGCCACTGTCCTGGCAGAAGTGGTTACGAAAAAAAACGAGTGCTTCCTCTACCCTGCATGATTTAAATAAGAAACTAGGAAAGATTTTTAAAATAAAAAAAGTTAGATATAGATTTTATATAAAATTTTATTGATTTCGAGGATAGTTGCTTAATTTCTTCTTCTTCAAAGAACAAAACATTTGGTATATCATTTTCTTTGAAAATTGATAGATTTTTTATGAGGTCTACATTGCACTGAATTTGTTTATTGTAATTTTTACTCTGACAAGTGTCTTTAACATAGGTCTAAAGTGGCGAAACGTTAACAGTAATATACGATTTTCTCATTTTTACCTGAATAAGTCGCATTTCAAGTCTTTCTCTAAACATGTGCCAAATTCTATGTTCAATGAATACTTTCTTCCCTGTACTGGATTTGACTCAAAGTAATTTTTTAGCGATCCGTTGTTGTGTTTTGAGGATGCCAAAGCAAAGGGGATTGCAAAGGCATTTAAAAGGGTGTCAGAAGGAATGTTTTTCGTGATGTCTGTACGTTACTTATATATGTACTTCGCATAACTTAAAAACAATTAGCTGTAGAATGCTAAAATTTTGTATGTTATAACATCTAGTCGTACACGCCCCCTTTTTTATTGCAAGCAGCAGCACCAAACATATACATATGTATATACATTTATACACACCCATCTTCTTACCCGGTTCGGTGAGATTTCTATTTTTGATTCTTATATCTTTGTAAACTGTGCATTTTTTGCTTTAAAAGTGATTGAGTTATGTTGTCCATATGTTCCAGTTAAGATTTTTATGCCTTTAGTCACTATGCATGCAATAACTCTAGGATTATCAACATTAAGAAGCGCTATGCCTAACGTGTCGGCTATCTGTTAACATTTGAAACTCTTAGTAGTAGAGCGAATTAAATCAGTCGGTGCACCAACCTCAGTGTTGTTTTGCCCAGTGGGAGCAAAATCTTTTGTGCACCAAAAAATTTGCCTTTTTAACCGCTGACCGAATTGATTGTTTTTGCATAGAAACTTTAATTTTAACTGCAAAAAGTATTTTAACTGTTTTAGCTGTATTTGGTGCTTTAGGTTTTTCTGTATTTTGCTGTTTTTAATGAACATATATATTTTTGTTTTGACGCTAAGGAGAATTGAAACCTGTGCCAAGGAAAACTGAGCAGATTGAATGAGAAATATATCTCTAATAAAATTCGAGGAAATAAGTTTAATGAGCATCAACAAAAATGTGTATAATTTAATAGGCCATACAAAAAAGTCACTTGACGTCTACATCAGCTATTTTTTCCAAAGAGAACTGCATATGCATTCAGAAAATATTTCCATGCAGATACAGCTAGAAATGTGTGCACCATAATACCAGAATTTCACCATTGGAGAGAAAGCAGGTACAAAGAAAACAAAAACCATTCTTATTTATTAATGAGTAAACGCTTTCTAATACATCCAACACAACACGTCTTATTAAAACACAGTTTTCGCACAAAATGAATAGATTTAGTATTGTTGTCATAGCTTGGAAGCACAGTTGGCTTGATATAAATATAAATGAATAAAAAGACAGAAAGGAAGAGCTAATTACTTAGAAAATACTTCATAATCATTCTTTAAGTCCAACGATTGGAAGTATTGATAGACAATAGTATGATAATATTCTGTATGAAATATATAGAAACAAATAAGACTTCTAGAGCGAGAAGAGTAAAATATCAACACTGCCCTTACCAATACTCAAACCACGAACCTTCCACTTGCTGTATGGAACAAGTGGATCCTCTTCCACTTGTTAGCTACCTACACCGCAAAGAACACCAGAGAGCAGAATGTGATAACTCTTTGCATTCTTCTCCCCTAAATTTTTTCGCATTAGCGGAGGCCAAAATACTTTTCTGTCAAACATCTCAAACGCTTGTGTATAGGAATTTCTTTGGAACAGAGTTCCTTCCCGCATGCCAAGTGGAATGCTAGATCGTTAACAGTAACATACTTACTGCGTGCAGTTTCCTCTCAGGGCAGGATTGAAATTACGAGCATCAATAGATAAACGTTAACGCTAAACAAAGGAGAGAAAAATCCACCGGAATTTGAACTACGGATGTTCGAAATGTCAGCTAAATGTGCCAACACTTATACTATACGAGATGATGCGATGAATCCTTACCAATATAGCTTGGAAGATTGGAATATGGAAGACCACACGTTCTGTTGTATAGTTCAGCTCATTAATCAGACCCACTGAACGGGTCCTTCCGAATTCTAGAATTTTACACAACGATACTGAATATTTTATTAGAAACAGAAATAGAGAAATCTAGGTTTTATAATGCGTACAAACAGTTTATAATTGAGTTACAATCATATCATATTACAGTTATTTAGATAATAAGCAACAAGCCCCGTCATGAGTATAATAAAGTTACATAAGAGGCAACTTGCCAACAAAATTAGATTAAATTGATTGGAATTCCTAATATAGTTGCAGGAGTACTTTGTATAATATTACATATATCTCCTTTCTTTAAGTTCTGACTAAATCAGCAAAAATTCTATAGATAACACTAAAGAATGAGTTATCAAGTGACGCGAAGAGCTTAAATATGTAATCCGAGTCTTGAATATGTTTAATCATATAGGACATAATATGAATCAAAACGCAATATGCCAATAATATAGGCATATTAAGCCATCTGGATTAAAGACTGAAATATTGGACAGCTTATTTTAATCAATTATGTTCGAAAGTTTAAGGGCGCGCGTAATTAGATGTATATTATTAACTTGTCAAATTATTAGATAACATCTTTGTAGAGAAGTTATAAATATGTCGTAGCATTAATTTTATTATTATTTGGCCAACTGGAATAATCAAATTCCCCTTTCGCCATCCTAATTCCTAAATATTCGAGCTGCATTATTAAGAATTTTTTTTTTTTTTTTTTTTTTTTTTTTTTTTTTTTTTTTTTGCGTAGCGAAATATGTGAAAAAAAGTGACTGAGAAATATGAAAATATTATTTGATTTCTTTCTAAATAAACAAAATATCAAATGCAACGTAAATATACTTCGTTAATGAAGCAGAGGGAATTCTTATTAATAAAGCGGCTGTTTGATTAATTTTCGAAGCAACCAAAACCTCAGTTTCTAATACGTCAGCTTTCTGCTGGCCATAAACACAGCACAAAATGTAACGAAAATCAGATTATTTTTCTCAATTCCCTTTTTAAACATTGCGAAATAAATGAAGCACCTTTTTACAGTGAGAAAATATAATGAATAATGCAATGGAAAATATTTAAGAATAATGCAAAGGAAAGATTTCTGATAAAGAAATAGATTTTCGCTAATTTAAATTTGTTCCCAACTTTGGTTAAAAATAATATTTTAAAGCAAGCATAATAAAGTGCATCGTGAAAATGAACCTGAGAATAATTTCTTTCATCAGAAAAAAAAATAAAACAATGACGATAAATATATTTTAATTAAATTGACCCGTTTTTACACATAGACAGACAATAAAAACGTAAATTATTATAACTTGAAAAATGACATTTACTTAACAGTGGGGGAAAAGACTGTCCAATGAATATAAATTCACATTTCAGATTTTCAGTGTATAAAGAATTATACCTTTTAATACCATCAAATCCTCTCTTTGAGGTTAAAACGTGATAAATTCTGTTAAGCATGGATTCAATTAAATTCTGAAACAACTTAATTGGAACTTCTTCCCATGACTTTAGACTAGAACCTTCTAAATCCTTTACTAGAGAGATTGTAAACAGACCGTTATAGTGCGTTACTGTGGCTAGTGTTCCTCATTAATTTTGCACGAGGTTTAAATCCCTAAATCCTAAGAGGTAGTCGAAACGTAGAACTTCACTTTCTGGAAACCATTTACAGCTGCCATTTACGATTGTATACTTGGGTTATTCCGAAAAAATCATAATCTGTTAGAAGTATTGTTACGAATTTGGTATTTAAAAAGCTAATGTTAGTTTAATTATAAATTAAATGGTTTTATTTCTCGCGCAGTGCAGCGCGTGACGAATATTAAAAGAAAGCTAAGCCGGAAAATTGAAAATACAAGAGCGCGTGCATTAAATAAATAAATATCTCTTTTTGATTTCGAGAAAGTACTGGAAAATTCTAGCGCGTGATTTTAAAATCTTATAAAAGGAGGAAAACATCTCAGTTTGTAGTAGTTGCTTAGTTTGTTGTTGTTTAGAAAACTGCTGTTGTTGATTGTAGCGAATTCGCGGATTAGCGTTCTTTAGCTGTTTTGAATTACGTTCTATTGTACATTTGAGTAGTTAAAAGATAACTACTGTGAGGTATTGTAATACTGCATGATAATTTGAGAAAATTTAAGCATTTTTGTTGTGATAATAAAAAGCTTTGTTCATTTTTCATCGGACTTGTGCATTCACTTCATAACGAATCCGTACGCACGCAACAGTATTTTCTAATTCGAGCGATAAATGATTGGCAAAAAAATCCGTATAATACTAAAACTTTTATCCAATAAGTAATCACTGAACAAGGGCAAGGTAACCTAGCACGAGCCGTCATATAACCATCATTTTTGTTATTAAAAATAAACGTGTTTTTTTTTTTTTTTTTTTTTTTTTTTTTTTTCCCAATTTCGTTCCAGTATTATTACAACCGACTGGGACATCAAAAGTGTCTCTTTACTGTAACTTATGCGCTTCCAGAAAACAATCCATTACATTTTATTTTAAGCTTTTATGATTGATGTGTCAGTCGACATTTTGGTTTCCTTTTCCATATTTACAATGAGCCCATGAATGAATCTTTACTTAATCTAAAGAACCTCTGTTTGCTGTCCACTTACAATCGTAAGTATTTGCGGTTAAATGTTTTAGGAGATAAGTATTTGTCCAGCGAATACGTTGATACTGTTGTGTTCTACGGGTTCGTGGATTTGGAACAATTGCCGATAACACTTGATGACGAATCAAAACACAATTTATTCGCTAATATTACACAGAGTAGTTCCCAAAACTTTTTATAGTTGTCGAAAAACTACTATAAACACACTGAAACAATCAGCAACACAGCCTTCTGGCTATAACGGTGACAACAGCTTCACGGCAAAGCAGTAAAGTACATCTTCCGACTCGGTCGATCGTTCTCAATCTAATCTCTGACCTCAAGACATTCCCACTACACTACTGAACATACTACTCTCTCCACGTACAGGCAGGGCATATATAGCTTTAAACCTACCTTCGAGAATATTCGCGAGCAAAACCGCTAAGAATGCGTTCTAGAATGTTCTCGCTCTATCTGTGGCATATGGCCCAATTTGTCGCCAAATGGACGATTTCTTGCCAAAGTTGACAACCCTGCTTTTCCTTGCCACTTTCTGGTTACCCTAACCAGCTTTTCGAAATAGCTATCTTATCGCAGCTGGGCATTTCGTAGCAATATTATGAACTGTATTGTAGTGTATTTAATACTGATAGCTTAATAACAGGGCTTTTACTTCAATGTCATTCTTTCAGACTAAACATCTACCAACAAAACACATGAATTGGTAATTTCTGGCCTGTTCTTTTCTCCAAATAGCCTTCATTTATGGAACATAGTTTTCTTCTTTAACGTTTTTACGTCCTTGTTGGAAGTTAAAAAAGTACTGTAATCGCGAAAAATCTCGGGCATCATATTTCAAAAGAAATATCCATTTTCACCCTTACCAAATCTATTTGGACGATTTTTTTGCATGACATATGCAAGCATTGACAGAATAAAGAACTCCTTTTCCGAAAAGGGGTTGTAAAATGCATTTGAAATGGGCTAAAAAGGATTTTTTTTTTTGAAGTTAGTACGTACGTATTTCGCAAAACTCAAAAATATTAGCAGTAAGGTGTTGAAATTTTATATATAGGACAGCTATACCATCTAGCTGTGCACCTCTCTTTTTTATCATAATCGGCAATATCAAAAGTGTATATATATGTGTGTCTGTAACGAGTATATATATATATATATAACTGAGTATATATGTATATGTAACGGATGTATATATAGATAACTGAGAATATATATATATATATGTGTGTGTGTGTGTGTGTGTGTGTGTTTAAACCAGATAACGGGATATGCAGTATCCTGTTATCTGGCTTAAAAGTTCTTATCCATCCCTTAATTTCCAAATCACTGCTAGTAGTCATATAATTCCAATAACAGCTGTATTTAAATGACTAAAATATTCATGTTTGGGCAATTCAGATTTAAAAAAAAATTAATTTGGGACAAATAACGAAATCTAACATTTAATGCCATCTCCCGTTTCCAATACTTATATCTGGAAATGTTATATATTCGCTATGAAAAAATGAAATTAAAAGTTTGACTCCTGTTTGGTAAATCTTGAACCTAGTGTTTAATTTGAAAATTTGCAATTTTTGATGTCATTTTCAACTTGCGATAACTTTCATGTTATCGCATTTACTTTACAAAATGTGAAGAAATTCGAAACGTACTCCATAACACTGTAATGTTGTTAGGAATTTTTACAAGGTCTGAAAATAATGAACACAAATAAAAGAGAAATTATTAAAGTGGATATTGCGTTTGACGCTGCACTGGATACATTGAATGCAAGTGTACGTAGTATATATGCATTCTATTCTTTTATTTGTGCAACAGCTTGCCAGGAGGCAGAGCGCTCTAAATAAGAAAAGTGACCACGTGTTTCCTTTTAAGGAACGTAAGTGAAATTTAATTTGCTATCAGGAAACAGAGAATGTGCTTATGGTGCTAAGATGATGAAGGGTAGAATCTGGTATTCCGTCACAGTCAGGTATAACAGTAGTTAACAGATTAAGTAACAAACTGAAAGGAAAGAATTTAAGAGCTTAAGGGAGGAAAATTTAATGGATGATGCGTAGGGTTAGTTTAGCAAACTTCCAATGCGTACTCGTAAAGCCACAGACTTACAAATGCTATGAGACACAGGTTGAAACATCCCTGCTACTCTTCCTGTTGAAATCATACTATTCGCCTTTGACAACCTATTCTGTAGCATTGCAGACGATGCATTGCTTTTCATACCTATCGTTTTAAACATTAGTAATTTGAAAATGGTAATACAAAAGATAATGCTTTTTGTTAATATTTTGGCAGCGATTTAAGAGTGTGAATATTATTTTAGGCTATCTTAAATATGATTTACTAATGTTTAAAGATGTTTATGATGAATTGATTTTAATACTTTTCAGAGCTCTGTTAAATAAATGTATTATGTATTTAATGTGCAAGTTTTTATAGCATATTAATTAAATAATTTGACATATAGAATTACAGGTACGTTAGTTGGATAACAGATGTAAGTTACTTTGAAAACCTGACATTTTGTTCCCTGTACTTTATTATGTTTATAGTACTTCGTTAATGACTAAGTTAATACTTTTTTCTTATAGAAATAAACCAAAGATGCAAAATTTTGTTCAGATGATTTGTTTCGTTTACTATTTTTATTAGTTCATATGTGTGAAAAACTACATTACTACTAGAAATGTTTAAAATAATTAAAGGTATTTAAGGCGAAAAATAACCAGATCTGTTTTTGAAACAAAAAATGAAAATTTTCTTTATAGATGACATTTGCTAAGTGAGGCATCACAGTGTGTAATTATGCTATGCGATACATTACCTACTATCTTTGTTTTGTTCTTAATGGTTAAGCAAATTTCATACGTTTGAGTTTTAATCTCTTACGCTGCATAAATTTCTACGCAATTCCCATTACTGATAAAACTCATTTTGCTGCAGCTACTTAAGCACAGAAATGTCAAATGATATCAGTACTTAATTTTAACAACAACGCCATGCTCTTGTACTTTGATATGTGGCCGTAATTCATCCACTCCTCAACAGATGGCGCACATAATTTAAGATTCCGCTAGTGGAGCTAAAGCGCGACATTAACTTAAAGTATCGATTCGTTTTAGTGTAGTAGTTCACTTGGAAATGAAATAATTTTCTTCAATTTCAATGTTCTATTCTTCGCTTCAGCTGAACGAATGTTCAATTGTACTTAAATTGTACTGAAAAATGTACATACCTGAAATTAATAATGAACAAAATGTAATTTAATGCATTCTGTAGACAAATTTAGATTCTTTCCTGGCAAGTGCTAATCTAAATCTGGTTGTACAACATTCAAAAGAAGTTTAATTAATAACAGTCCCTTTAGATCATTGTTGTTTAAGGTTGCATAAATTTTCAAGCACTTTATCTTTCTTTTCTGCTCTTTTTAGTATATCTGTGGACTATGCAAACTTTGATAACAGTCTTCTTGTCTAGAGAAACTCACACAGATATTTATGACGTTCAGGTTGATTCATAAGGGATTTGACGGACATTGAGGAAAATGCTAATGGGAAGGAAATAATATAACGGGAATGTAAATGAGAATATCAAAAGTCTAATGTAAAATGTGTTACTTAAAAATAATCATTTGACACTATTTAAAAAGAACTAAAGATAAACTATGCTAACTGTATTAAACTAGAGGTTTAAATTCCGTCGTCGTTAGCAGGTCACAAATTCATAATTATTGGATATGATTCTTTACTCAAATGAAAGAAATTCTCCTGTCTCGCCTACCGGCTAATTTCACATTTTGTCATAACGAAGCCTGCAACTTATGCAAGTAGGCAGTTCTTCGTAAAGATAAAGGCCTTAACAGAGAATCTTGATGAGGGTTCCTTTCTTCATGATACCGAACTTAATTAAGGTGTCGGAACATTTGTGCCTTTATGTCAGGACATCCTTCTACCTTGGCGAGAGAGTGTGACCTATTCGCTCCATGAAACCTTTGCCTCTTGATAAAAGACTGGAAGCTTGAAAAAAGTTGCCGGAACCTTTTTTCAATTTGCCCACACAGGTTAAACCAACCCCATTCGTTCTGTCTACATCATACTAGTTATAATGCACGTTATATCAAGTAAAGCAATTAGGTAAAAAAAAAAAAGATATATACATATTATTATCGCAACACCTTAGTCACTAAATTTTTCTAGCATGGTCAACTCTAGTAGCCATGTTTGTAACATTCTTTCAGCCAAGCAATATACTGTTATTTTTGTATGTGTGCATTGTTGTTGTATTCCAAGTTCCAAAGATTTTTATGAACAAATCTTAATATTTTTGAATTAAACTCACTTTTAAAATATGCGCTTATGAAATTTGCCAGCATCAAAGGAAACTGCGCTGAGATTTCGGCAAGAATGCAATATTTTGCCGGAAAAATCGCTAAAGAGTACAATGATGAGAAGCCAATGCCAATATCCGCAAATGTATTTGATAGCTGTTGCGTAGTGCCGTGGTTGTGCGTCATACCAAGTTTGTGCAATTCTCTGATTTTTTTTTAAAGCGGCCAAAGATTGCTATGAAATGCTGGGAAGAAAAACAACGAAAAACATTTTAAAGGATTTCGCGAGAACTGTAAGCTTTTTTTAATGTGTATATAACTTTTGTCTAATAATTCGAATTCGTATTTTAAATGGTTAAGGTGTGTTTGCTTTTGATATGTTGATAATGTCTGTAGTTTAATGATAAATCTGGATAGTAAGGATGTCGTTTTAAAAAGTCTTGAAAATCTCCAACTTGCATCCGATAAGTAACTTTGGGTTTTTCATCTTAAAATAACCGCCAAGGTGATTGCGTTAACTCATGAAAACCAGAAGAACTCTTTAATCAATATTTTGCAAGTACTGGACTGACATGATTAAAGATGGGAAATGAATTTCAACGCAACCAATATTCGATAGATAAGACTACGATCTATGAAAAGAACAGAAAATATTTTTTTATTTTTAGTTATCTCCTTCAACTTTATTTATACTCATTGTTTTGCATCTCAAATAAACGCTGAAATCAAATTGGAAAAAAACAAAGTCACAAACCTAAAATTTAAATTAAGCAAAAATGCAGTTTTATTTTGTTCCCAGTGTTAAAAATGTACCTAACTTTATTAACTCATTTTAATTAAAATACTGCACTAACTAATAGGTAACTAATTAATAAAAAAACTATCTAATAAACTCATTTTAATTAAAGTAATAATAAAAAATCTAATAAACTAATAAAAACTAAACTATAAGACACTAACTATAATAAACTAATAACCTAACTATAATAATCACTAATAAACTGACTAAACTAACATTGCTGCAATAACTAATAAATTATAAAATAATATTAAACTAATAAAATAATGAAAAATTAATAAACTCATTTTAACTTAAAAAATAAACTAACTAATAACTCATTTTATAGTTATTAATAAACTATTAAAATGATCTTAACGTCAAAAGTTTAAGAACTTGTTTTTAGGTTTAATAACTTTTTAGCTTCACAATAAAAACATGTTTGTTAAGTCCACATAAGTTTCTTTTCCAGATACTGTAAAACTTAAGTTTTCCCGCTACAAAAGTCAATATTATTTGTGTAAGAATTTTTGAAAACGAAGTAATGTCGTTTTTCATATTATGTTCTGAAAAAGAGTATGAATATTGACTGTACTGATACAAAGGTGTACAAAAAATCTACAAGCATTCTGTTAAAGAATTCGTGTTGCAAGCTAATCAGATATCCTTTTAAAACTGGGCAGAAATTGAAGTTCATTAGACTACAGAAATTCATTCAACGCATACGCTGATAACGCCTTGCACCATAAAGTAATTCAAATAAGGAAAGGCTGATTACAATTAACACAACTAAGCAAAAGTTCCTTTTATCAAGCATGTCTTCTTCGGACGAATTCATAGTTTATGAAGCGCGAATTCGCTGGTTGCAGTTCAGGTTTATCAAGCGAAAATTCACTCGATTAATGAAGCGCAAATTCATTGCACACTGTTCTGTTAAAACTTACTACGTAAGAACGCCTTTCAACACCATATTCTTCGTCTAGGGAAAGATCTAGAGCACCTTCGAAGCAAATTCGGGGATTTACAGATCATTAACCTGCAGCACTGTTAAGTCTGTGTATTTAAATTGATCCTGCATTGTAGTAGCTTGCGAATGGCAATTTTCAATATGATCCAAGTATGAAGAGTCTAGTAGAAAAAAGTGGTACTGTATATTTGCGTTATTAGTTGTGCACATTACAAAGCATTTAGATCACATCAATGAACGCCAAGGATATTGAAATGCTTTCAACTCTCAATCGATGAATGGAGCAGCAAAATTAATCTGACAACGTTTTTGAAATCGGCTTGTTTATCTCCTTGCTTTATCATTCTTAGTAAAACTATGAAACGTTTACTTAAAAAATTAAGAATCGTTTCTTAAGATTAATAGATTAAACATTTAAAAAGAAGTTCTAAATATATAATCCTCCTTGTGGGTTTGCAGGATTCAGTCTTTCTATTTAAGGGTAAAATTTTTATGCCCCCGTTAAAGAATACTTTTTCTCAATCCTGATGATGGTTGGTTTTTTTTATTACATTATGGCACTCGAGGGCTATCTGCCTTAAGGGAGGGATGCCTTCGTGGAAGACTTTTTAAGGGAAACTGGCTCGTATACACGTTACACATGGGGAAGACCACGAAAACACCCATGCAACCAGCCCGTTCGCGGGATTCGAACTACCAGTGTTCAGTGACGTTACCGCTCGGCCGCTGGTGAGCCAATCCTGATGGTCTCAAACGATAAATTCGTCAAAAGGAAAAATTCCTATTTAGCAGAATCCCACCAGTGTCCAAGCGGTAATGTCGTTGAACACTGGTTATTTGGTCTGGGTTTCGAAACCCGACGAATGGGCTGGCTGCGTGGCTTTCTCCTGGTTTTTGTCATATGTAATGTGAGAGAGTTAACACATATTACTTACATGCTTAAAAATATGTAATTCTATTTAAAGTTATTTCAAGTAATATGTTGGTTGTTCTGCTGTTTAAGTACCTGATTTAGGCCTTGTTTTAGATTTCAACTTTTCTTCAATTAAATAGCTTCACTAAGCCCTATGTGTCACACACTCCTAATGGCGGTACAAATACATATGTAATGTGTATACGATCAGTCATATGTATCGATCAGTTATATGTAATGTGTATACTATGCAGTTTTCCTCAGAAAGTCCTGCACGAAAGCATCCGACCCCTTAGGCAGAGCCCTAGAGTGCTTTGCCGTAATCAAATAAACCAAAACCTATTCAGCCAAAAGCTGAGTTGAAAATAAAATCTGTAAAAGTGTTGTCATCCCCATTGTTTCACATAGCCAACTTGTTTCAAGTAAATTTCTACTGGATTTACCATCAAAAGAAAGACACTGTAACAGTAACAGTTCAAGAACATAAACTTTTGTTATGGAATCTAAGGTATGGCACTGTCTACGGAATGAGATTATAATTAAATGCATTACATAATAAATTATTTAAAGAAATGCACCTTTTTTATACACTTATGCAATCATTGCTTTAATATACATCGTAAATTCCCTAAAACACAATGTTGTAAGTTATAGCGACCTATCCAAAACCTAATGCAAAAATAAATAAAGCGAATTACTCAGGGACTGAAATCACCTTCACTGTTCTTAAATTAATACCCCAGAACACAGCAACGACTTCAGATAAGTTAGCTTTCTGTGGAGGGGCGTTAGAGGAAAGCGATTTCGAAGATAAACTTCTTTCTCTCCCAATACCATTACTAAAATGAAATTCTCTGCCGATAAACTTTCACTTATTCGTTTGGCTTTAGGTAATCTACTTTAGTATAGCCCTATCTGGCTGAAACACACATGGCTGCCTGTTTAGAAATCAAGCCTTTAACCTAAAACTAGCTTCTGAAGGAATCGATGGAAAGTATTGCCATAAGATGTAGTATCTGATGGAGCATTATTGAATTCTGAAGGAGCATTTTGGGATTATACTTAAGGAACTATATTATGTTAAGGCTATCATTCAAGAGTTATAACAAAGGAGCTGTTATAAGTCTCAAGATTCAGTAATTGTGGAATACAGTAATAATATGAACCATCTTTAAAACGACATGTGTTTATGCGTAACGTATTTGTAAAATACTTTCACTTAACGGTACTTTAATAGGAAAACAGAGCTTTAATAAGATTTGCTTACTAAATGTCTATGAAATATCTCTTTGATTACGAATAACTTGCACAAGCACAGATTAAAATTAATGAAACCCAATTTTACTACGAAAGGCCAAAACTAAATCAAAAAATTACAAATTAAATGCTCGACTACTCATTGACAATAACTAGAAACAATCGGGGATTTTTATTTGAATGTACAACTATCAAAATCAAATTCTCTGAAATAAGACACCTGGATGTTTTTCTTTTGCTAATCACTATGAGCTTTAGCTAACCACGTATGAACTAGGATGGTAAATGGAACTGATGCCTCGTACCAATACTAAACTCTTTCGAACATAGATCTGAGATAGCAAATAAGAAAAACAAGGTTCAATAAAGAAATATCTTTGCTAGCTTTTAAACTCTCCAGCACAGACTTTAACATTAATATGTCTGAGTCTCTATATGTGACGTGAATCAAAGGAAAGATAGGACAGTGGTTAAATTAGGCTTAACACTAGAACCGCGGCAGTTTCGGTGTACCTAAATCCGCGGGCTGGGTCAAATTGACCCCAATCAATAAAAACCTGTGTTGCTAAAAGTAAGCTGTAATTATTTGGCAATGACATTTATTCATTTTTAACATTGAATTGTTATAATAAGTGATAAAAATAATAAGATATTACAATATGGAATATTGTATACAGTTAGTAAAATATGCAGACAACTTTAATGGAAATATTTAGTTTCTTACCAGTCAAGATTTTCTACACAGTTCATGCACATTTTGGGCAACTTCTTTTTATATATTTTGTACTCTTTCCACATATCGGTATTTTACAAACAGAACAAGTATCTACAGTTTTGTGTCTACACTTGAAAGCTTGGCAATGAACCCTTTTTCGCATCTGCGCAAATTCTTCAGTAGTATTGGCTTTTGTCTGTGTATCTGGCTTGTAGTTTCTTTTGTGAATATATGCACTACACAACTCTTCAGTGAGTTGTTGAAGATACTCTCTCCTCGTAATTTTTTTCCAGTAACTTCTTTGTATAAAATCCATGAATTAATCCCTGCAAGATCAAGAATATTGTAGGAAACATGAACTGCCCACTTCTTTGATCCTGCCTTCACAGAACATTTCCGAGCCATTTGTTCGGCAATGTGGACACCAAATTTTGTTGAGTTATAAAATGATATTGTTTCTGGAAGCTATTTTGGGTGATTATTGTCTATATCAACTGTGAGATGAAGGGAGCTCAATAATAAGACATTTTTGCTGGTTTTTCCCTGATAAGCTATCAAAGTTATATCATCATGCTCCAGTAACAATGTATCGTATAATGGCATCTTTACTTTTTTCACAAATTCAGGTACTTGTTTCCGATTTCGTTTCATCGTTCCAGTTAAACTCGTGGTCTTCGTTTTTAACATTTGGGACATATTTAGTGTAGTGGTGATATTTCTTCCTTTATTTTCAAAAGGTTCTATCAAACGCAAAACGATGTATTCGAAGAGAGGTACGTTTTCAGGACGTTCCTCATCTTAACCCAACTATAGAAAACCATCGATATTTACTATCGACATCAGCGGCAAGCCAGAACTTGATACCAAATTTATCTGGTTTACTTGGTTTATTGCGTGAAACGACATCTGGCTTTAGACGGAAACAGCTGTTCATCAATAGTTATATATGGGCCTGGTATATAGAGTTATCGAATTTTCAATAAATTTCTTCCAAACTTCAGAAATGAAACAGAATTTATCTGTTTAAAGGCATTTAGATCAGGAAGTTTTTTTTTTTTTTTTTTTTTTTTTTTTTTATTTTATTTAGAATCGCAGAAATTTTATAAGTTTTCTGAATCTAACTCTCGCCATACTATCGCGGAAAAAAGGTGGATCCCAAACAACAAACCACAGATTATCAAGCTCTAGATTATTTGCACCGTATATACCTCCAGCATACAGAATTGATATAAAGCATCTTAAGTTCGTCTAAAGTATTTTTCCTAGTTGCCGCTGAGCTTCTTCCTCTGTACAATTTTTGATCTGACGAAGCATAGGCTCATGTATAAGTAGCCTCCATGAACTAATTGCATAGCCATTTTCAATATTTCTCTTTGCATAACTGGTTGGGCCACTCTTTTCTTTGTAAACATTATATTTAGCAATTCTTCTACGCATACAACTTCCAGAGGTGATGCTTTCCCAACACGTTCCATCATTTGTGACAAAAGTTCCAGAGTTCATTTCATCTGAATTTGAATCTGATAACTTTTTACGTTTATTTACACATTGTGTTTTCTTCCCAGAAGTGGTTTTTCTGCTAGTACATTGTAGAGGAAAATTAGATACGGTATCTTTATCCGAGGAATATTTTCTTCATCTGGAGGCACATATTCATCATCACTGAAAACAATTTCTTTATCATTATCGTTTTCGGTTTCATTTTCCGGTAATTGTCGCATATATTTGAGGGTCTCACTAACTGCTAATTTACGCATATTTCTTCCAGCCATTTTCGCCTAAGATCAATTTTATCTCCGCGTGTAAATAAGGTGGCAAAAATCTAACAGACTGGTACTCTCAAACAATCTCCAAGGCAATGCGAACAACCAGTTGTGCAGTCATAAAGAACCAGATGTGCGCCCGCTAGACTACCGCATTGGCTATGGTAGTATTGCACCACATTCCATTCAATAGGCGAAAACAAAAAACATCGGAGAGAAAACATTCCTTGAATACGCTAACCAGAGGCATTTTTTCCATACGGAATGATAACGGGAGGGGAGGTAAGCGGGAGTCTGCAACACTGGCTACTACTACTACTACAAAATTCTCAGCTGCTCTTCTGTTATCAGTAACAATCTACTGACCTTGACCCTGCTTACATCCGGGAAATGGAAAGAGGATTGAAAAAGCTTTTCCCATTCCAGGAAACGTTGAATTGCAAATTTAGTACTTGTGATTATAATGGGGTCAAAATGACCCATTCCGCGGTTTTAGGTATAAGTATTAAAAGCAAAAAAATTATAAGTATTTAACGTATCATATTTTCACAGATTATTATTGGTATAAAAATAGGAAAAGTCAAGAATTTTTGTATCAATTCCGTAAGTAACTTTTTGAGAAAATCGGAAACAAAATTGCTTTTGAGTCAAAAATGACTCCATCCGCGGTTCTAGTGTTAAATATTGGCAAAACGTAAAATAAGCGCTAACAACCCACGGCTCCAAATGATTTTGATATTGTGTGCAGCTAATAGCATTTCAGATGCAATGCCCAATATTAAGGTTTATTGATATTATCACAAATGCTGGTCACTTTCAGAAATTGTCATCTTAGAAAAAGGTTGTCCAGAGATACTTTATCGACTGTAATTCCTTAACTCGAGAGCACGAGCATTCATTTGAGTTACAGAGTGCGAGTACTTGTGTAACACGCATGTGTTTTTTGAAAAAAAAAAAATGTAAATTCTCAGATAAAAGGGTTGCATCTTTGCTATAACGATAAATTTTATGGTAAAACTGAGAAAGTATGCGCATTAAAATTTTTAGTTTCTCCAAATACTTTTATGAAATAAAATGTGTTATTGGATTAGTAAAACGTATTATTTATTAGCATCGGAAAAAAATAGTATACCATTAATCTGCATCTATTCTTTATTTTCTTTATTAGCACTTCAGAAGCAGTTAAAAATGCAAATCAAATATGAGTATTTATTCTATTTTTAATATATTTTTAACTACGTATACCTGGTTTAAATTTTTTAATAAGGTAAATTATTCTTTCTTAGGCCTTGTTTTGTTATAGGAATTTAATTACCTGACTTCAGATCTATTTGTACTTTTGATTGCTTTCTCATTCTCAAGGGGGGGGGAAGATAAGATTAAAGCAATAGTAATTTGTTCTTATATTAAGGAAATCATAAATAAGAGAATTATTTACCTATTAATGAGTTATTGGAACACATTATCCATGCGAAAAGGAATACTTTTGGTGATAACTTTTTTGGAAAAGCCCCCACCGTTTAATTCTTCTTTATCCATAATAATGTAATAGTTTTAATTATTTCTTTTAAATTTCAAAAGTAGTGTTTTGCAAATACTTGTTTCATTCATGTATTATACCTTTCAATTTTCAAAAACGGATTATTGAAGGATTATAGAAAATGATTACAATAACGAAATTATATATAAGGTCTCATTTTCCTTCTGTAACTATCGAACTCTAGGGGTGAAACTTACTTACGACACAAAATGTCACTGAATCCCTTTATTGTTGTAAGATGTTATTTAACATGCTATTATGGGAAGAGAATTCTAAACAGATTTTATAAACATCAACCCATCGTATGGTCCATGTCATGTGATCAAATGCTTGATGCCTTTTATGCGCACACTTTAATTTATTTAACTTAGAGAAATATTTTTGAAACAAACATGCATACTTAAAAATAGGTTTTTGTAATTGTTGTCTATGAATTTCATTGGAAGAATAGTTTCCAGAGCGTCAAGGAGGTCGTACTTCTACTTCTACCCCAATTTTGAAGGACAGCACTCCATGGAGTGGTCCGACAGTCTCCCACCCCTCTCTCTTACCACAAACCACACGAAAGAACTTACCGCTCGTTATAAATTTAGAGTGCGCACATGCCGCAAAGAATGTGCATTTACAAACATCCATGCCTTCGCCGGGATTCGAATCCCTGTCCTTCGGTACTGCAGTAGGCTCCCATAACCACTATACCGTTTGGGCGGCTTAAAAATGGGTACTAAATTGAGATTTAGACTGGCACTGATTCAATAAAATTCATGCGTTTTGCGAGAACTTGACATATGCCTCTTTTTCAAATAGCGAGTATTTTTGTTATCAAGGAACATGATTCTTTCCAAAAAGAATTATTTCTTGATATGCTTCTGTCACATTTATTACAATGAGTTTTTAGTATTTTATGTTTAGTTTCCAAAATTGCACAGTAATCAGTTTGGTGTCACTTGATACGGTTTATAAATTGCTCGTATCTAAGTAAATGGTTACATCATCTGCATGACTCTGTTATGTAACAACAGAAGAACTAGTTATTTACCTCTCACCAAAATAACTGTTGAAGTTATGGTGATTAGATATATATGAGTGTGGAGGTCTCTCTGACTCAGCAACATTTATGGATGCCTATGCCATAGAGCCACATATATTTAATGCTAGCATTCGAAACATTGCCCGCCAGCGGCCCAGAGTTAAAAGCAGCTGAACATTGCTAGTTCGTTCCGAGGCTCGAGTCCCGGCGGACGGTTGGCTGTTTGTTTTTGTGGTTTTTGCCATCTGTAACATAGATACGAGACAGATTTCCTTAGAAATCCCTCCTGGGACATTCCTTCCTTCCGTGCGGTGCCTAACGGTGGAGCACAAAGTAAATTTTAAAAAAAATTCAAACGGTGATTTGACAATACGTCATATATATTGCATTTCCTTTTAATGCTGAGTTGTGTCAAAAGATTTTAACACACACGTTAGTCTCAAAATAGTATCAACCAAATATTTTCAATACTTTCATAACAATGTTCCCTTTTGTTGCACTTAACCTTACTCAACATTTAATTTTGTTCCTAAGGGCAAATGTCATTCACCTCATAATCGAAAGAACTCTAAACTTCACCACCATTTCTGTTGACATTTCTTAAATCCTAAAGTAAACATCTAAACTAAAATTACAGTTTCCGTCTTTGATTCAAGATCTGAAAATCAGGAAAATTAAAAATCTAATTTCAGTATTCTCTTCGGCCCCCACTATTTAATTTTCAAAAAACTCAGCTATTACATGAACGTTATATTATTACATACATAAATTAATTGTTGTAGTTAATAAATTCGACAAGATTTCTGTGTAATACACTAGAAATGAATATTCAACGCATCGTTGCTTAATAATTTATTTCCATGATTGTCGTCTAAGCGACGTAGACTTCATAAAACCACGGGTGAGCAGTTTATGATTGGAACGAATCTTATTAAAATATCTGCAAGAATATTAAAAAGAAAATCTCCTTAGGGATTTCGGGAAACCTTCCTCGCAAAACATTTCCAAATCTTTTCTCTTCCACTTTATGCAAAACTTTCAAAATGCATCCATACTCTGCCGACTTTTATTCCTTTCATTTACATTTAGAAGCCTGCAATTTTTTTTCCGTTGAAAATGCCACTTTCGGTGTTCTAGAGACTTCGTTTTCTTAACTTCAGTCTCTGCTCTTCGCTACTCAAATACTGGAATTCTTCATTCATGTATTTCCCCAGAGAGATGCGACAGATTTCCAAAGCAGTTGAGATTTCCAAATTTTTACTTTTCTTTCGTGCCTTAACTAATTTAGTTTTTGCATTTCGACAAGTGTTTTCAGCTCTCGGCTACAGTATCGAAGTGGTATCTTAGACTTTTCTTTCAATGATCTTCAGGTTTATTGTGGTGAGAGTAGATAAGCTGAACGACTTTCCTATTGAAAGGGACTGAGCTGAGACAAAATGTCTCTCTTTTGAAACTGATCTAGTTCTGGGCGAAGATGGAACTAAACAGAATTTCAGCTTCATGCGAAAGTCATACTATCAAAAATTAAGTACAGAAAATAAATTTAATTTAAAATCTTCCTTATTTAAAATGTCCAAAGAGAATACTCACCAAAATTATGACAGAGGAGGATAATTAGTTAATATTAGTAGTTATTCTTTAAGTATGATACATATTATGATACATACTCAATAATTTTTATAGTTAATTGCATTCGTTGTTGCTCATTAGCCTGCTAATTCTGAAATATTATTCAAAAGGTAATCATTGCACCGTATAAATGACATTACAACTTTTGCATAACTTCTTAATTTTATTTCAGGATAGCCTAGAGGCGTTTCCAAGCTTTTTTCCTCGACCATTTCTTCATCGAGTCTATATTATACAGCATATAACTTATTCATGATATAAATAATTGCATATAAACTTCAAGATAACAATTCGAATAAGAATATGAATAAAAGTTTTGAAAAAAACGTTTATTGAATTTATGTTTTATTAATCTGTCTATTATTGTTATTTTTATTTTCCCTATTGTAACAGCATTTCAGAAACAAAATCATAGATTCTATTCGTGCAAGAGTTATTTTTATCACTTTTATGGTTCCGCATGATGTACTGATGCAGTGGTTTCTTTAATATTTGACAAAAAAAAAAAAAAAAAAAAAACTTAAATTACTTCAAAGATACTCGGTCCTTTTTCGTGTTTTCTTTGTAAATCATTGACTTGTCTAAAATCTACTTCCACTAAGAAGAGGAAACATCAATAATGTTGGTTCGGCAACAACATTTATTTTAGTATATTTTCCTCTGATCACTTTTATATTCCAAAAATTAGCATACCCACATCTTCTGAATAAGGTTTGACTTTGTATAATAAGGTACATATTAATAATTATGGTAATATTTGTATAATATGATATATGTGTATGATATTGATACTTTCATATCAATAAACAGTTCATTATCAATTTCATCGGTAAACTTTTTTGTAATGGGCTCTTGATTATACCGTTTAATTGTCAATACACTTTCTGCTGTCGCCCTCTTGATCATAACTAACCCTCTTAAAAATTTCCTTATATTATTCATTCATACGATCACATCTGAGGCAATCATATATCACGATGTGTTAAAGCTATTTGATGAGATCAGTAAAAGAATTGTCTGCGCTATGTTGCAATTTCTTTGTTTAATGTCCATCCGAAACATTTAAAAATATTCTAAGAAATACTTATATATGTGTACGACTAGAATAATTTTATCATGTAACAGTTGGAGAACTAGCCTACTTTAACTTACAGTTACAGACAGGGATTTGATGATATCGCATGCGTTTTCTGTTATTATGCAAATTTAGAAAGTTACATTTGAATTTCTATGGTAAAATCGAAGTGAAAGTTTAATATCTCAATTTGGAGGAATTCTTAAGTCATTATTAGACTAAATAGGAAGTGTTTATACATTTTTAGAATGATTTCGGGACTGGTTAATTAAGAATTTTTATAAACATTCAATCTGATAGCCTCTTTTTTGGACTAAAGTCTATATCGTAATTTTCAGGATAGGAGGATTTTTCATAAAATTTCCAGCGGTGATGATTTCCATTTCTCTTCCACTACTTTTGGAATCCAACAATCGTGGTGGGTGTGCTCTTAGAAAAGCTCTTTTCAAGAGACATGAGGCACAATAGTCCATATACGAAACGTCAGGGAACTTCTTTGAAAAGATAGATATGCAATAACTGCGTCGATCTTCATATCTTCAAAGAATGCCGTGTTTCTTTTAGAAGGATGACTTTATAATGAGTTTCCCTCTTTGAAAGCATTAGGAGAAAGAAATAAAATTTCTCTAAATATCGGGAGTAAAACTTTCTCTTGATAGTACGTTGAGTTGATTTAACCACTTTTTTCACTCTTCTTATCTTTGATTTCTCACTGTAACAGAAACTCTTAATGAAACTTACTGTCGATTCACTGAACCAGGTTTGTACATTTTTTTCTCTTCATTTTCGATAACAAATATAACTCTTTTGGGCAGTCATTTAATTAAACCCATGCTTCATCAAAGATCACAATATATTTCCATTTATACCCAGCTAAATAATTTTCATACACGTTCTACAAATGGTTCTGCTTGGAGCCAGATGCCTCAACAAACTTTGGTGAACATGATGTTTTTTACCTTTTGTGAGTTGTAAGTTTTGGTTTATTACTTTATTTACTGTTGCTACAGATGTATTTAAAGAGTTTGCAACTGATTTCTGCGTCGGCAGATTTTCTGTTTTACCAATGATTTAAATTTAGAAACATTAGAAACCACTAGTGCTAAGTCATACCTTTTCCGGGTGTTCGTTTGGCGTCTAGAAGATAGTTTCCGTTAAAGAGTTCCATTGACTGGCGGACTTCTCCCTAATGACTGTTTCTTTTTTGATTAATAAAGCTGCTTATTTTGCTTTAAGAAATTTTAATACTATCCATTTCATAATGTTTTTGAATTATGAAATAGGAATATTTCTCTTCAAAGAGAGCAAACATATATTCTTCGATCCACAGCTCATTTACAAGCGACATTTTGAAAGACGAACAAATTTAAAAAGCAGACGATATTTCTCATTTCAAATAATAAGCTGTTGCCAGAAACTTCTATTCCAAATATTTGCTCTTTTTAGTTCTTTATCGAAATCATTCTAAAAATGTGTAAACACCCTCTATATCTTACGCCATTCGATATTCATAACGACGACAAAATGCTTCATTTTTATGTTATATTATGTCATTTGATGAAATGTTAGTTTAACATTTTGGTAAAAGTTTTGTGCATCATAATCATACTGAGAATAAAATTTTCCGTTTTTAAAACCCACTAGCTTCACCCCCTTTTTTTTTTTCTGCAAAGGATGTTCCTTTAGCTTCACTAAATTCAATTTCTGAAATTTATTTATTTACTGGAATCACGATAATATAGAAATAAGAGACTCTGTAAATATTATTTTATACATTTAAGGTCCGGCAACACACACGCCCACCACTGGCTGAGCATTAGTCGCTAAGCACTGGTAGTTCGACTGGGTTCAATCCAGACGAATAGAATGGCTGTATGGTCGTTTTCGTGATTTTTTCCTTGTGAAACGTGGATACAAACCAGTTTCATTGGTAGTTCCTCCATGAAGACATCTCTTCCATTACGTAGTTAGCTTTAGCGTCTGTTGATATGTTCGAATAAATCGAGAAGAAGTGGGAAAGGACGAAATGTATGCAAGAAGTATCTTCTCAATGTAGTTTATAATTCATAAGCATACTTGCGTTCTTCTAAAATAACATTAGTATAATATAAGTATTTAATTGAACGTTTGGGCAGTGGACAAATTTTGCTTTGAAAAATTAATTTGTAAATATTTCTAGTATCTTCCTTTCCACCCTTTTTTTGTTCAAATTGTAATCATTCGCCAATATTAAAATAAATTAAGAATTTAGTTTCTGTTGATACTTTAAAATACATTTTAGGTGCCATTTCTGGTTCGTTAACTCTATTCTCTCACGACTGGTTCAAGCAAGATAGTAGTGGATACCGAATCAAACGCAAATACTGTTAATATAAGCCTATCAATTGACAACGTTCCTCTGGATATCAGAAAACAGCGCAACAGCCATGACATGAGCAAGAATATTATCTGGCGTTCTAATAGTTACGCAATAGGCATACGCTATTAATATTATCGCTAGCACAGCCACGATGACACACGGTACGTTTTCCGGACCGTCAGCGTGAATCAATCGAAATCCAATCCAATCTCATTAGGTTCTCACTGACTAAATACAACGTCAGCCATTCAATTAGCAGAGGAATTCGTCCGTTCGGATCCATATCCCGTTTGAGATTCAATCAGAACTGTTTAGCGTGGCCGAAACTGATGCCCACGCAGCTGAAAAGCTCTGAGTAATATTGTAAGAGAGAAGCTGAGTGAATGAAATGGAGGAAATATGCAAATTACGCAGTCTTTCAAAAGACGGTAAGTAAATAAATAAAAAAAAAAGAAATATCCTCTTATTCTGATTGTTTTTGCGAGAACTCTTTACATGAATAAATAGCATTTAACGTAAGTAATTAATTGAAATATTGTTTTCAATATTAAATTCGGAATTAAATAATCAGCTGTAATGGAGTACTAATTTTCTTTTTGATTCAATATTGACATCTTTTCCGAATCTACAGAATAATTAAAGATAAGTTATGTACAGGATGTTTATGAACTATTAGTACTGGTAGAAGCTGGGCGAGCACTTCAGTAATACAAAAAGAGACTGAAATATTGCTCAACTTAACTAACCATTACGTTTTCGTCCCAGTTTTGAGAAAACATCCCGGGAGGCGGTTCAAGGGCCTTCCACTCGTATTTCTTTACCACTAACCTCTAGAGAGCGCTTTCGGCTCACCATGTATTTTGAGTGCTTTCTTGCCGCACAGACTCTATACGTTTGCATCTGTGCCTTCTCCGGAATTCAAATCTTGGCCCATCGGTACGGCAATCGGAATCTTATGAACTTCCAACTAAGAACATCGTTTTCCTATATTGCTTTCGTAACCACTATAACAGATGGGAGGCTATTTGTAACTAACAGAATGAGCTTCAGATGTGATTTAACGCAACAAAACCATCATTTTTCTCTATAAAGATGCATGGTCGCACGTTGAGCGATTAAGTGCAGAAGAGGCTTTCCGTACTACCGCCATCTTTCGAAATGTAAAGGCATAGGGTGCTTGCAAGCGTGCATACAAGAGAAAAGATTTTCGCATTCAACATTATTATTATTATTATTTGTAATTCCTTTAATTTTTTATTTCTATTTTGCAGTTTTACCTGTGTTTTGATAATATGTGTTCCAGTATTATGGCATGGTTTTGCTTCGCTACTAGTGACTTTTCTGTATGGTGTTTTGAATTCATAGCGTCTCTGAAGTTCTTCAAACCTTCCAGGAAATTTCGGGGAAAGAGACAATAGCCTCCCTATTTTACACCCATCCTTCTCTCCCGCGGAGGAGGAGTTACTCGCTCGTTCAAACATAATTACTCCATATGACTTCAAAGATCTTATTTTTACTAACCAGCAGAAGATGCTCTGTGAAAAAATTCGCGATGAATCTTAAGATTCATGCTTCATGCACCATCAGTAGCGACTTGGAGTAGATCGATATTATATGAATAAGAAGAAAGCGCAAGAATGATCACATCTGTGTGTCTAAAAGTATATCTGTATGTCGCTTTGCATTGCGACATATGACATATGTAGGGAAAAGGTGTGTGTGTGTATTTAATTATGGCAAAGCACACTAGGGTTATCTGCCTAAGGGGAGGGATGCCTTCGTGGAGAACTTTCTAAGGGAAACTGGCTCGTATACACGTTACACATGGGGAAAACCACGAAAACACCCATGCAGCCAGCCCGTTCGCGGGATTCGAACCTCGGACCGAACTACCAGTGTTCAGCGACTTTACCGCTCGGCCACTGGTGGGCTGTAGGGAAAAGGAAAGCACCATCTAATGCCCAATCGCTTAACATTCGACCATGCATTTCATGATTAAAAGTGTTTGTTTGTTTATTCCATTTGTTTAGAATCATAATCTATATCTAAGCATCGAAAAATGCCTATAATTTCGAACATTAATGCGAGTCGTATACAGAGTCTTTTTAAAAGATGGCTACAAACTATAAATATTTAAAGATTAGTCCCAGACGTGTACTTTTAAGCATAAATTTTCAGAAAGTGTGGTTTTCATAAAATTGTATTCGAATAATTTCAGCACTGGGGAGGTTGTATAAATACAAAATTTAACTTTTTATATGATACCATTAGAGAAGTAGGTCAAATTATTAAAATATTAATGAATAAAAAGCGGAAGGGTATGAAAGCAAACTTATTAGATAATTTTCTTAGACATGGTATTGATCAAAATTCGATATATTTCTACAAAATTTAAAGAACTACTACAATGTATAAGTAAATTGCGTCCAAGATTAATGATTCCTCATTAAGTAGCACATTATATATTATACAAATTATAGTTGCCGCTTTAAAACTGTTGATCGCTATAAGTAATATTCGAGAAGATATTACTAGTAGCTTCCCTAATTTTTTTTGTAAAATTATTATATTTAACTTACCCTGAAGCATAATGAGCATTCTGATAATTCTACACTTTTCCTCTAAGAAAACCACATAAAAAGCTAGACCCCCGGCAATTTCCATAATATCGTTCCGGGCTGCCGAACTCCTGTTCTTCACGTCAGGGAATTAGTGTGTTCAATACTAAAGTGAATTTTTTTTAGTATTCCAAAGGGGCAATTTGCCCTGAAGGGCTATTTATTTCGTTTTGGCATTTTGCGTCGGTTCACGATAAGCGTTGTTTCACTTTTCAAGTTGTTGCCACCAAATATTATCGCTCTGCATTATATATAAGAAATTAAATAATGAAGAATTTGCGTTAATGTATGTATGTTTCTCGCATTGTAATAAAACAACGGTACCTAAAACCATCAAAAATTGAATAACGTAATCTTTCATAGAATATGGGTTTGTGGAAGACCTAATTTGAATTTGAAATTTGTTTTATTATCGATTTCAAAGTTTGTAACACTTGAACGAATTGTCGATTAACAAGCTAAACGATTTCAAAGCAAGCAATGGCAACACTGTATAGATTTTTTTTTTTTTTTTTTTTAATCTCCAGCGCAAAAATCTTTATCTGAAATTCTAAAGATATGCTCATTTTAAAATTGTTTTGCGATACTGCTGTTGAACTGTTTTATGGTTTGAGTACGTAGAATTTAATAAATAACGATAACACACAAAACGCTAAAAAACGCCCCTTTGGACGTACGAGTAATTTAAAATCTGAAACCTTTCAAATTTTAGTTATCATTTTTTAAAAATTTTTATAATTAATGCAGTAGAACTGCTTTAATAGCTTCTATCAGTTATTTAATTTACAATGTGTTATTTCTCACGAATGCAGTACTTTTTGCCGTTCACACAACTAACTTATAAAACGTTCACGTCATCCAATTATGTGTTATTGTTGAGCAGCACTATATTCAGAAGCATATTTTTGTTTACTAGCATTTGCCCAAAATTCATCGTTTTATTTTAATTATGTTATCAGGTATTTCTCCCACTTCCCTAGCGTGCCTTCGTGGTGTAACGGTAGCACGCTGGGCCGGTATTTCAGAGGTCAGTGGTTCGATTCCCGGCGAAGGCTGTTGCATATTTTTCATCTTTCCTTCTTCCAATTAACCTAATGACTCTACAATGTGTATTAAAGAATATTTTCGATTACTAGATTTTCACTAGCGAAAAAAGCGAGCAAATTAACAGCTAGACAAAGTAAAAATAATTTACAGCATTGCTGAAACGAGGATCCCATAATACAATTACTTAATGAAATGATTAACTTCAGATTTGGCTTATTCTGAAAAACGCTTTACTCTTATTTTGAGAAACTATTTATTAAGGAAGACTAAAAGAAGTGTAGGAATTAGAAATAAGCACACCGCTTGCCAGTTTATAAATATAAAAATATCCACTAAATGAACTGACTTTTTTGTAAACACCCTTTTAAGATAATGAGACTATTAAATCATTTTTCCGTAACTTTGTAAAAGTTACGGAAAATATGTTTCATTAATTGCAACTATTTAAGAAATGTGTTTCATTAATTGCAACTATTTAAGAAATGTGTTTCATTAATTGCAACTATTTTTATTATTTAATTAAAATGCACTTCATTCATAAATTATATTTTTAAAGTGCATCAAAGAATTAATATATCGAGGCAATTCTGGATATTTACATGTCATAGCATAATTCCAAGTTTGAACTTTCATGAAAAGCATTTTTCTGGATAATATTGACCTATCTGAAATGTTAAAAACGTACCTTTTTTAAAAAATATTGTTCCTTTTAGTTTGACCTTCTACTTTCAACAATTTTTTCAAATTAAGTTTTGAGATTCTATCTTTGTAACATTCTAATACATTCATTCCAATCGATAACTAATTCTTAAACCTGTAATTTCATGTACTCAAACATTAAATTAAAGTAATGATAAAATCTTATGAACTTCCAACTAAGAACATTGTTTTCCTATATTGCTGTCGTAACACATTTAATAATGATCTCTTAAAATGCCGCGGTTAGCGCAGCAAAGACTGTTATGCAAATATCTTGTAAACCCGTCTCTTCCTCAGTTATTAAAATAGTCATGAATTATAAAATTCGCTATAAAAGCAGCTATCCTGGGATAGATAACATTAGAACGTGTTAAATGCAAACCAAAACGCAGGCAAGCGAAGAAAAATAGAAAGGAGATCAAATTATCTGACGATTGACCTATCTGGAGTTGATTGTCAATACTAGTGAAAGTTGTAAATACTTGTGTAAATGACAATGGATTCTGTCGCTGGGTGTATTTGAATTAATTTTATTTTATGAACCGAAAAGCGTTTTAATAATTGATAATTTAATTCAAAAATATTTACTTTTGTTAAACATTCGAAATTTTGATACGCAAAACATCTATATATTTTAGCTTTTCACAATGTATTTCAAGTTCTTTATTATTATTATTTTTCATCTGCTGGCATAAGTTTTATAAATTATTATTGTGTATATATTTTCATCAATTGCTATTTTACATTTATTTTATCTTTCACATCTATGAAGCTCTTTTATCATGTGCTTCGTAATGTACTCTCCATGTTTTCTCAGAATAACAGTTTGATCGAATATCGGTCCGGTTTCTTTCCGATCCCAGGTAAAGGACTGGTTACATGGTTAGTTTTCATGGTTTTCCAAATGTGTAAAGCGATTAAGAGTCAGATTCCCTCAGAAAGTCCTCCACTAGGACAATCCAGTGGCCTACCATCGGCCAAGCTGTAAAGTCGCTGAACACTGGTAGTTACGAACACTGGTGCGAGGTTCGAATCCTACAAACGGGCTGGCTGAAGGGTGTTTTCGTAGTCTTCACCATATGTGTATAAGCATGTACTATGAACTATGTAACTATGTAAACATGTATTATGAACTATGTAACTATGTAAGCATGCATACAGGACCAATGTATGCCCTTATAGGCCCCATGAGGTGTTTCCCCGAATAGTTGCGGAACCTGGACTAGACCCGAATAGTCTTAGTAAGCCGCACGGGTGTCCAGATTCTGCTCTCAACTCAACTCAACTCTTCCCCATATGTGACGTGTATACGAGCCAGTTTCCCTTAGAAAGTTCTCTACGAAAGCATCCATTCCCTTAGGCAGATAGCCTCCAAGACATTGCCTTAATCACACAAACCAAACCAAAGACAACTCTCCTTTTACCCAGATAATCTAACATAGCCAGAAAATTGTTCTAAAACCCGCAGGAAAAGTTATATAAGTTGGTATACCCGCAGGAAAAAGTTATATAAGTTGGTATAAGAACCACCGATTACAGCGAAAGAAACATTGATCGATGATTTCGCTGAGTCAGCTACCCAATTACGCAACCTTCCCTTCCATGACTGGTTATGGCTTAAACACTGCGAAACAGGTATAAATGGATTTAATACTTTTTATGCCTTAAACTACAAAACATTATGATGGCAAAACTGGTGTCTGGAAGAAGCCTTCTGGGCAGAGCAGAATGAAAACGAAAAAGCTCCACCTTTCCAGAAAAACAATAATGAATGGCAGAATGATAAGTTACAGTTAACTCATTAAACTGGAGGAGGAGTCTAAAAAGAAAGTTGAATTTGTTTACTGCGAAACACCAGAAAAAAATTAGAACAAACATTCGAATAAGGCAAGATTTCTACGGGAAACATAAAGAGGAAGTGCCTGGGATAATAATAGTTACAGCAGATCATATCACAATGTTTAGAAGTTGTTTTTATCTACGTCAGTGAGTACTTTAAGTGCATGTAATATGGAATATAAAATATTGGTTAAATCAACCAATAAAATAAACTGATAAAATGTATGAATAAAAAATTGATCTTTATGTTTTAAAATCTTTTTTTTTTTTTTTTTTTCTTTTGCTCTCTGCTGATTAAATTTCTATAACCCAGTGAACTTATCCTCCAAATAAAATTGCTGAAAAAAAAACAGCGAACTATTAATATCATTTTTTGTTAATTGTAATATCAGTTATTAAACTTCAGTTTTTTTAACGGCTATCAAATTAATTGCAATTTCGGATTAATCGTTTACGTCATTAGCAGTATTCTCCGGTTAATCTGGAGTTATTAGATTTCTGAAAGCACATTTCGTGCACTGATCTTCATACGAATATGTTAGTTGCTTCTCTCACGTTAGCAAAAGATTTTATTTTGTAACTGAAGAAATGGCGCTTGTGTTTCATCCTTTCCGAAATCGGCAGACTATTATTTAAAATCGAAGCCAAACGAAGCCTTGTTTATGATTTTTTTTACTGTTAATAAATTATCATGATGCGATGTAATTTCTGTCTTGGTTGTCAGAAATAACTCTTTTAAATTATTTATAACTTATGAAGGTATATTCGAAAAGAAAGAAAGAATTGCTAAAATACATAAATTATCGATCTGAAACGAATTTGTCAGATTTTTTTCCAGCAGGTGTAACGCAAGAGAAATAATGCCAATAGAAACGGAAATAAAATTTAATGAATTATTAATATAACTTATATCAGTAAAAGTGTACAATAAAAAAGAGTGTTCCTTGATATTTTTGTGGATTTTTATGACGCCCTAAGACGGCTTTCATAATACAAAACGTCATCCACCTCTGCCGAAGAAACCGCTTGCGAAAACTCGCTCTTAATGCGGCTCCACATGCCCTCAATGGTGTTGGTATGAGCTCCCGTTTCGAAAGGCTTTCTCGCGACAAACTCACTCTGAGCCATTCAATTAATCCTTAAGCTCGACCAGACGCACATCTTTCGTACAAACTTGACATTCATAGCAAGAAAACTAATTAAGTATTCATTCATATACTAATCAGCTATAGCTTTCTTAGCTTTTCGCTCTAAATCATGATTTAAAAAAAAAAAAAAAAAAAAAAAAAAAAAAAAAAAAAAAGACTAATTTTTATCTTACCAAACATATGTTTTTGTGGAAGTGACAGACAAAGTTTAATTAGAACAAAACCAAAGCTCAATTAAATGTCTAATAATTCAAATTTCAAAATACGTGATACGTACGGTTTCAAAATACATACGTGATACATGTACTACAAATCACGTAGTTTTAATCACTAAACTAAGAATTTCCAGTCAGATTAAACGTAACAAAAATATTGGTCCGTAGGGGAAAAAAAAAAAAAAAAAACTGTTTGCTATAACATTGGGGAGAGAGTTTAGTCTAGGCTACCAGAAAACAGGTAACGGCATATGCATTTTTTGGCGCCAAAACAAAGGGCAGCTTTTTCTACACTGTTACCCTGATACCATATTCAAACAGGCGTCGGCACTCTTCTTTGGCTGTGACTCAAAATCAACCTAAATATATATGTATTAAGAAGACATTTCAGGCTAGTGATAATTTCCTTTTGGAATAGGAGTAAGAAGATAAATTTTATTGAGAAAATAATTACAATACCCTTTAAATTTTAAGCATAAAAATTAAAACTATAATTATTATAAAAACAAGCATAGCTGAATGAACTTTATTTTTCTCTTCGATATCAATGGCTTCCCTGATGCGGAACTTGTGATATTAGTATAGTCACGTCTGGCTTATATACTTGGCTAAATTGGCTTCGACGAATTCCAAGCATTTGAATATTCGGTAATGAAGCTGCTCTTCTTACTAAAATAAACTTCGTGTGTGAAAATGTTTGCTCTCATTCATAAATTGAACCGAATGCGAACAAAAGAGCAAAGCCAATTTTTTTTGAATTAAGGGTTAGTATGAATCCGCGTTGCCAAATTTATCGATTTCTACTTGAAATTATCTTACAGTTTTTATTTTTTAAAAATACGTGTTACTGCAACTCTGTAATCAAGCAAAAGTGTTATTTTCCTTTTACGTTTTATGTATTTTTCAAATGGTCGTTTTCTATTTTTGTTTTATAATTTATTTTAATGTATTATTCTTTATCTTCGAAAATCTAATGGGTTACTCGGTGACTCGCGGGTCACAGGTTGCCGAAGCTTATATTAGCGTGCACATGTATAGTAAATTTTGCATACTTATTAACAGCTTTCAGTAACAACGTATTAATAGAGGGTTTTCATTAAGAAATTAGAAAATGAATGAAAATGCCTTTGCGGCACAGTGTGTCCGGTCTAGGCTCACCTAAAAATTTCTTTCTGTACGCACAGAAAAATGGAATGAAAAAGGATTTATAGGTTACTCTGAACCTTCTTTATTTATATTAGATGGCAGCTCAACACAAAACAGTCCATATATTTTAGCCATATTTAGTTTTTTAAGACCCTCATTTTTCAAAGAAAGCTTCCGGATTTTTTTAGGGTATAAAAGGAATTGTTTAAAAAGAAATTTCTATGTTATTTTTTTGGCTGTATGCTAATCTCCTAATTCTATATCAGTTTTAAATTTGTACCTTCAAATCTTGCCTAAAATCAAATGGCGAACCCTAGGTGTGCCCAGATCGGGCTCACCGATAATCTAGGAAACCTGAGAGTCTGTATTCTTTGTTTCTCCGCATCTTATCGGTCAGTTCATTTACAACAATGCTCGTTTCAGCACTCTTTTCGAAGCTCTATTCAATCAGTGTGCACATTTTGGGCGCACCCACAGAATTCAAACGATAAGTGCTATCTTCACAAAATTTTAGTTGTGTACTCCTCTAAGCTTAATTAGACTGCCTACTTTTTTTTAAATCAAAAATCCGACTTTAAAAGGTAGCGTGCCGGAAAGGGTTAAACAATTTATGAAATATAACACATAAAAGTTTCATTAATATTTTCCATTGAATTGAACTTTATTGTTTGCATGAAACAGTGTGAATAATCCATTCCTAAAGCTCCAAGTGACTGATTCAACGCATATGGACGTATATAACGACTCTTTTTGACACGTAACATAAATATTTCTTCTTCCTATTGCTCATTTGTATCACGTCGACATCTACCTACTTTGGTCGTTATATCATTTCGACCTTGTTGAGAGTCTTAGAACTATCACGACGTCTGTTAGTCTCGTAGGCTGGGCAGAAACATCGATCAATCTTGAGACAAAAGATGAAAAAGGAAATGTTTCGCCCTTATTAAAAGGAGAAAAATGTTGGACAATAAATCTACCTCCAGACTAACCACTGAGAGAGAAATGAGAAGTAAAAGGTCCAATAAAAATGTTAAATTTTCCGGTTTCCGATGAAGGAAACCAATATCGTTGAAGAACAGCTACGAAGTGCTATATATTTAGCTTTCTCCTTGCGTATAAGCCCCTGGGAAATCATTTGAGCTGGACCGAGAAGAAGGGGGTACGGAAAAGGGGTTGCAAACCAAGAGGAGCGGAGGCAATAAAGATCTCTGTTCTTTATCCTAGTAATGACATTTTGCCGATGAAAGATAACGCTAGTCTACGCTGAGAACCTAATCGTGGCATTGAAGTGGGTAACAAGGATGTCCAAAGGGATCTGAATGAGCTATTATGACAGGATTGCATACTCAAGGAGTTGGGAATAAGGGGTTATACGAAGTTTTTACCTAAGGGATAGAAACTGAATTAAGGAAACAAATAGTCCTGGAAGGGAACATAAAAGTCTTTTGGAAAATTCTATACATTTTCTGTGACTGGTAACAGTATTCAACTTATAATCCGCTTCATAATTGGGGAATTTATTAAGATTCCAAGCAAAGGCAAGGAAAGGTCGGTTATCTTTCATTAGATATAATAAAAATAAGTATAGATTGATTTAGCATATAATAAAAATTTAATATAATTTTCTCAATAAATACAGATAAAAATGACTTTAATCCGACGTTATCATCTTATTTGAGCGAAACATTTAAGGAAATTTCCTGGAACTCTTAGTGGAGATAAACAACTTGATATAAATCATAAAACGTACTTGAAAAGTCATTAATTAATTATTTTGCAATTAATTAAATACTACGAAATTCAGTTATAACAATAAATATTACTAATTCTAGAGCATAAATAATGCAAGTAATTTCATCAAGTAAGTGAATTAATACAATGGCTCACTGATTCCATTTCTTTGGACGTGTTGTTAATTTGTTCTTGCAGATGACTTCCTGAGAATTATTTTGACAACACGATTAAATTCGTCAGCACTAAGAACGTAATTTCTCCAATCTTCCTGCTTATACATTAATCGTAAACGTTTTAATAATTTTTGTTTTCTGTGCTCTTTCACCTTGATGTTGAGATAATATTATAGATAAGTAGGTCGCTTTTAAAATGAAATGAGAAAAAAGGAATCAACCTTTTAGGTTGATATACGCCGTAATCAACCTAAAAGGTTGATTCCTTTTCTCTCATTTTATTCTTTATCCAGGAATTTATTTCTTCTATCGGGAGAAGCGCGTGACACAAAACATATGACTGAAAATTTCTTGACATGTTTTTCCCTGAATTTACTTTCCTGATTATGTATATCTATAAGTACATATTGTGTATGCTATAAGTATTCTGGTTTCATCTCCAATAATGAGACAAAGAATAGATAATTGATGATTAGTTTGTACACACTTAAAAAGTCGCGAAATTATGCCTGGTTAGACTTTCAGATAACGCTTCTAATCGTGAAACTTCTTTCATTATGTTATGTACGAAAGTTAAACGAATTCAAAAAACTTGAAATAAAGGTCCATATCCTTCATCCACACGTTGTGTATCTTTGCTTTACAAGTAAATTTCCTTGTTTGAAATAACATGCTTTATTTTTTCTTTAGATTTCCTTCGAATAGAAAGCTTTTAAAGTTTTCCTCTTTTATTCCTTCACCGACCTTTGTTAGAGAAAAGTAAACTATAATAAATCTAAACTTTCCTGAAAGGTAAAAATACGAAAAGGAAAAAAGTAAGAGTTTTATAAGAATAGTTAAGAGCTAAAGTTTTAGCCACAGTACTCTTTCTCTTTCAAGTTTTAAGTGTACACATAGATGAGAAAGTTGTAAATGTATGAACAAGTGAAATATTACACTGTATACACATACATATATTACATTTAAATATTATGAAATTAGTTGACTGTCTCATCAATTTCTTTTCATGTCTGAAATAACATGCACAAGTTTTAAAACTGCAAATCAAAACAAACCATTATAAATCTATGACCGAAAGGTAGAATATACTTAATAATCGTTTGAGCTTATGAAATCTTTTAAAAAATAAGTAATTGTGAATACTTTTTATTTATAATTTAAGGTAGCTATATATTTATTTTAAGGATATATGCCTGGTATCTGAACAAAAAATAACTTTTGTATTCTTTCATTGAAAACTATATGCTTTATAATCATTTCTTTGGGGCTATTTTGTTTTCAGCATGCGTATCATCTTAAGACATACTTAAAGTATACACTCAAAAATATCGGGTCTAGGACTTTTCACGCTCGCCATTTCACCGTGGCCGTTTAGCCGTCGGGCCGATTCGCTCTCAAGGCAAATTTTTCTTTACATGACTGTATCATATCTCGCCGTGTTAAATTTAGTTAGTTTAATAATTGTATTTACCTTTTGTATACGTAATAAAAGTTTCTCATAATATATATAATTATTTACAAATATGAGATATAAAGAAACTGCATATAGTTGTTTATAAATATAAGATAGAAAGAAATTACACATAGTTAATTACAAAATTATGTCAGTATCAAAGAGAACTGCGACTAAAACCTCTGATATAACATAAGTTATATTATCGACTTCAAAATTATGCAGGCACAATTTTTACGCGATTCGTTAAAATTTATTGAAATTTTAATTGGTAGTTGAGATCAATCAATCATGCAAGCAGGAAATTCACAATTTTATGAAATTTGAATTGAAAACGGAATTATTTTGGAATCTTGTCAGCACATTACTCTCTTAAAATTCATCTGTCATGCGTAACGATATATTTGTATAAAATTATATACAAATACAATGTATATATTATTCAAAAGCTTTTATTATGAGGAATTTCCTGAACTGTAAATGTTAACAAACTACCTGGTTCTTTAAATGACAAAAATTTAGAAAGTTTTTTTAACGATTTGTACTTTCAAGAAATTGCAAAAGGTTCTTTCTTTTAAAATTTAAGACAGCCAGAAGTATATAATAGGTAAACAAAATTATTAAATTAAATAAACGTTATAATATAATATGGTAAGATATAATATAGGCATATAAAGAAAAATATCTCCTAAATATACAATAGGTAAACAGAATTATTAAACTAAATCAACATAATATAATACGTCAAGATATAATACAGTCATGTACAGAATAATATGTATTGACGGCGAAACGTCCATGGCGCATAGTCTCATTCCCAAAATATCGACTTTTAACCAAATGATAAAGAAAGGTACACAGAAAGAGAGTATTCCCAATGATAAAATTAGAGATAAAAATATTGCTGAAATTAATTATGTGACATTTTTAGAAATCTTTCACCTAAATAAAATTAGGCAATAAAAAGCAGACATTTTAAATAAAAGTTTTTGATTACGAAGGCAATTCATATATGCCTCTTATCTTTAAAATTCATATATGCCTCTTATCTTTAAAGATAAAAATAATTTTCTGACGATCCGACTTTTTCATTCCTTGAAGGACATGGGCCTACAACACTACCCTTCAAAATCGACATAGTTTTATATGAAGTGCACGTTAAATCAAGGCTCTTTGCCTATTATTCTGTTTTACATTGATGTGTATCTTTTGTATATATCTCATACCAATTTAGAGAAGCATTATTTGACTAAAAGCTGACCATCTCTTCTTTAAGAGTCAAAATGAGATTTTCATCGAATAAAAACTGACTAAACTTCAATTAAGTCACCAACTTAATCGGTGTCATATGTACAGTATAAGCGAATGATAGCTTTGCTTCTGAGGGCAATGCATTAAAGTACTACCTAAATGAGTTTTGCCTGTATGGTTAATCAGTTGTCATAATAAGAAATGAAAGCGAAGATTTTGAAATAAATTTGAAACTTCCTGCTTATTCGAAATCATAAAATATAACAAAAAGTGATTTCTTATTTAAATGCGAAATTATTAAGAATCGTGTTTCCACTGAATAAATTTTTTGTTTTTGTTTCAAATTTTTAGCTTAAATTGTGTGTTCAAAATGTAGTTTTTGCACGTGCGAAAATCGCGTTTTTGCAGACATTTTAGCAGACATTTAAATAAAACTTTTTGATTACGAGGGCAATTCATATATGCCTCTTATTTTTAAAGATAAAAATAATTCTCTGACGATCCGACGTTTACATTCCTTGAAGGACATGGGCCTACGACACTACTTACTACGACACTAGCTTAAAGTTCGAAATGTAGACAAAACATTTAGGTAGTAATATGGTGGCGTGGAGGTTTCTCGCCATGGTGAGAAACCAAGAATTTTTGGGAACATTTTTGGACTTTGTGGAAATTTGTCGCCAACCGAGGGTGTATATGAGTGTAGTTCCGAAATGTTGAATTTATATCAAAAGTCTCACTACGCATATTTTTAAATCCTTTACTTTTGATATCAAGTACCAAAAGAAGTTGAGTTTTACAAATTATTATATTTATAAAATTTTACAATGTTAAAAATAATTTTTTTTTTTTTTTTTTTTACATACAATAAAATTCTTTTAGACTTTAAATTATACCTTTTCATAAAAGCAAGATTTTCGGCAGTTAGTTTTAGAGCACGTCTGCCTAAACTAACTGCCGAACGTGCCTATTCCAGGCCACGTTTTGCTGTGATTATTACCAACTTGAGTTAGCGGCGTTGATGTGTTCTCGCGTTTAGGCTTTATTCACCGATTACTACAGACCAGAGCTCTTCCTGCGCGGGGCGTTAAAGTATTCTGTGAGACGTTAGACTAACATACCAAACCTTGAAATTATTATTTGTTACGTTGTAGAGACATTAGGTTAATTGGAAAAGCAGGAGAGATGAAAAATGAGCAACCGCCTTCGCCGGTAATCGAAACACGGACCTCTGAAATACCGGCTAAGTGTGCTGACTACTACACCACGAAGACACGCTAGGAAGGCGGGAGAAATACTTTATATACTCCCCCTTTTAAAGGGAGACTGGGGATTTTAGGGGACCCAATCGCCAAATCCTGGGTGAGGAGAGTCATCATTCAACACACTTTTTAGTTTGGGAGCCACTGTAGAGCCGAAGTTTGTTATTGTCGAGTTGACGCATTGTAAATTTTAAAGAGTTAATAAAGGGTATGTGAACCCTTCTTCTGTGTAGTTTCCTGCTACTCCAGTATACAGACAGAAGTTCATTCGCTGGACTCTACAACGTATTTCTGTTAAGTCAGGAGTGTTGGCTTCCTATAAACCAAGTTGTGTCATTTGTTAATTTTATTGATGTATAAAGGGCTTTATACACCCTTCATCTGATCTCTGTTTTAGTTTCACAAATGCTAAAAGTTAATTCTTTTAAAAGTTTATGTTTTTAAAGAGACACAGACTTTAAACTGATTGTTTCACTTTGACTAAGCTCACCAGCTATCGAGAGAATAAGAGAGCTAAAACTGACAGTTCGACATTTCTGAGATATGAGCAACCTGCATGAGCACTTCCGTGGTTTTCCCCACATGTAACATGAATTTTAGCCAGTCCCCCTCAGGAAGTTATTCAAGAAAGCATTCACCTCCAGAGACAGAAAGATCTGAATTTGCCTTACCATAATGTAATAAATCCTAATACAATCATTCGGACTATTATGCTTAGAATTTTGCTGCTGGTCACTGGAAGAACACAAAATTTCAAATGCGTCATATTTTTACAAATTAGTTACACATTTTACATTCTGGCTACATTCTTTAAACTATTGTCTATGTAATGAGAGTCAACCAACGATCGAATGTGTGTACCATTTAGCACAGCTATTTTTATCTATGTACCACTCTGAGAATGAGGACTACTTGCACTTTTCGTGATTTCTCACGTGTTTAAAGGTGAACAGAAACCAGTTTCCTTTGGATAGGCCTCCGCATAACACACCTTCTCTTAGGCAAATACTACTGGTGTTTATAGCCGAAATTTATTAAACAAGCCAAAAGCAAACATTTAAGGAAGCGCATTTTTATTTTGAAGCAAATAAACTGCTACAAAACGCAATAAATATGAATTATCAAAATGTACACGTTTTTGGTTTGCTCCTCAGTGTAATTCTGGTTATGTTTTATTAGAATGGTATACTTTTGAAATGCTCAACTTTAAAATACTAAAAGTCAACGTTTAACCATTTCTGCTTACTCTGCTGGCAACTATGGTAGAGTAAATTTAGAAATAAATTTTCTTCAAAAATCACGCCAACAGAATACGTTATTTCTGCCAGCAGATGGTAGGCTGTTTTATATTCTTGCTTGGTATTCAACTTCTTTCTTTCGTTCTGCGGTTTTATATCTCTTAAGCAAAACGCTTCGACAAATCTGTATTCCTATATTGTCGTTTCATTTCGTAAACCATCTTTTAACATGAATTTATGCGAGATGTACATTTGACTAAAACAAGTAAGGAAACCAAACAATAAATACGGAAATGCATTTCTCCTAAACGTGGAGCGAGTAGCAAATATTATCAAGTTTTACTGAGACTCGGACATGAATTTTAAGACCGCTGCTACTGTATGAAAAAGAACAAGATGCTAAATATATATATTTCGTGTAACGATTAATGAGAATACTTTTATGTTGGACGTCGCATTCTCTGGATTTGACTCTTGATTATTTTCTATGCAGCTATCTCAGCGAAAAAAATTATTAATAATACTCCGAATCTCCAGTTGTAAGATTATGTTACACAACCCATTATCTTATTAATCTATCTGTAATATTATTTTTACTTCTGTCAATTCTCACCGAGATTCAGATAAGCTACTTGTAGAAAAAAAAATGGATTTCTTAACAGTTAGAGAGAGAGAGATTCGGTAGCGACGCTGAATGTTGTGCCATTTCCCGTTCAGCTGTTCAGTTGCGAGTTGCTTTAAAGCAGCGTTAGGTTTTTCCCAGCTGAGTTTGCTTGTGCAATTAAATGAGTTTCTGTCAGCGTTTGATAGATTCCCTGCATCAAGTTTTAATTTAGATTTTATGTACGATTAAATCCCGCAATCAGTAAAGATTGTTCTATGAACTCAAGCCGTGGATTTCTAAGTTTAAAGCTTTGATAAAAAGATTGATTCAGCCTTCTTCTGAGTTTGAGTTACTTTGATTGACAGAGCAATGAATCGCTTGAAAGTCTCCCTAAGGCCACGTTTAGCGAAATAAATGAGTGTTTCTAACAAAATAACCTTAGAAATCTGGGCTCAAATCAGAAACTAGAATGTGAAACATTAAGAGATGTTATAAGAAACGCCTTAAAAGGAACACGTTTGAGCAAATACTAAGTAAATTTTAGCAAAATTTAATTTTTCAAAGAGATAACTTTTTTTCTATATTTAATAGCATGCGTTTTAAAAGAAAAAGAAAAAACGGAATAAAAAGGTTTTCGAAAAGTGTCGGTTAAAGTTTTTTACATTCTTGCTGAACTCGCAGTCTCTCCTGCTCTTGCACTCTCTTCTGCTAAGCCACGCTTTTTACTTTTTGTCTTTTTAGCTTTATTATTAGGCATCGTTTTCTTTGCATTTCAACAATAAAATCACAAGGTTTTAAGAGCTACATGGCAGCATATGTTAAGGATTCCCTAATGATGCAGTACCAAGTTTGGCATACGTTTTTCTATTTTTTCAGTCTGTTCATAGTTAATCACATCAATATTCATTTTTCTTGGTACGATGGATAGCAATTTTTTTGTTTTTATTATTTGCCTTTTATATGTTAACTTTACTTACTAAATATCACGTTCTTCAGGCTTACGCCGCAAAAAATTCAATTCAAGGGCAAAATCGCAAGTTATTTTAAAACGCCATATGTTAAGAATTTCCGATAGCATGTTTGAGGTTAGCCTACCTATTTCTATAGTCGCTATGTTATTTCTTTAAAGACTTTAAAATAGTTATCATAACAAGGAAAAAAATATATAATGCTTTTAATGACCCCAGCTAGAGCTATTTCTTAAAAATACTAAATATTTCTAATTAGAAATCTCACGATTTTAATACACACTTATCAATGACATCAAAAAGTAGAAAAAATATTATTAAGAATTGAGTTTGCTGCTTTTAAATCGCTTAATTTATTACTCAGTAACCTTCCATATTAAATTTGAAAGTATCTTAGGTTTTACTCAATGGCAATACGCTGGAATGGGGGAAATAAAAGTACTTTGTTTTCTGCCGTGGTAACGCACCGCTTTCAAAGAACCGGATTTATTAATTAAAACTGAAAGACAAATATTTTATGTTCGAACAGTGTTCCTGCTCGCTATCAAACCGTTGAGTTTGTTAGTCAAAAATTCATTAGAGTTTTACAAAATACGAAATAGCTAATAAAATTTCGAAATTTGGGCTTCCATGTATGCATATTTGGGTGGAGGACTAAATTATTCAAAACAGAATCGTTCTATATACCGTCGTTTTTTCACAGTGTGAGGAGCATACCTATATGTAGTTTCTTCATTACTTTTAATTTCTTTAAAAATAATACAGGCGATAATATTTGGTGGCAACAAATTGAAAAGCGATATTTTTTCATGCAGGAAGTATATCATTTTCTTCTTTCATATTTCTTGTTTTTTTTTTTTTTTTTTTTTTTTTTTTTTTTTTTTTTTTTTTTTTACCAGTAGATGAGCGAATAAGACGTTGAAGACTGGCAGTTCTGGCAGCAGTCCAGCAGAGTACAGGGGTATCTTCTTGGGTTTCCTGATGTGTATGATGAATACGCGCCAGTTTTAGATAGTCTGCCACGAAATCAACCTTCTTCTGAGCAGATATTTTGATTTAATGTTTTCTTTAATTTTAATCTTTAATTTAATTTTGTTTTGCTTTAATGTGGCCAACGAAAATCAGATTTCACTTGGTAATACCCCAGTTCAGCTATTCTTCATTCAAATGAAAAGCAGTACGCGACTGCAATGGCTAACGGAAGGTTATGATTATAAAACTCAAATATATTTTCGAATGTACATATATATATATATATATATATATATATATAATTATTAAAAGAGTTTCGTTGCATGGATAGGGCACATTTTAATATGGAAATGAAATACAAGATACGGCTTTCTTCTATTACAATTAAAGAAAAGATACAAAATTGCTTTGTGATTCCTTTAGGTTTTTCGAGTGGAAAAATCTGGAAAGGCTAATCTTTCCTCGCCGGCGTTCCATCTACAGATCTCTTTAACTGCTAAAAGGACGTACTAAGTATTTACACAATGACAGTACCCAAAGGGAGGATGCAGTTAGTCCTCACAGCATCAGAAAAACAAACAGCAAAATTGGTTTTTCATTTTGGATTAAGGGAATGCTTTGTTTGAGAAAAGAACTAAAGTGAACAATCTAGCATAAGTTTTAAGACTTTTTCCCCCTACGGAAACGGAGGTTCGTTCTTTTCTAAAATTCTACAGCAACGCTCAGCATGCATCTGTATGTGAATTCTTATATGTGTATTCTATGTGTGTGTTCTTATGCATCTATATCTGTTTACTCCAGCAATGTTTTTTTTTTTTTTTTTTGAAATATTATTATTTCAGAAAGAAACGAGAATTTTATTTCATGAAATAGATCCCTATTTCTAGAAACTGATCTTTGAAACATTTATTCGGAAGATTTACTGCGGTTTTATAGTGAGGCATGTAAAATAATATTCGAAATTTATCATATTTTAGATTTTCTTGCTTATTTCTTAAAGATTTAAAGTTGAAACTTATTGCTCACATGGTACTGAAATCACCCGAGAAGTTATTTCGTATACGAATTGCAAGAAGGAATGTTTTGACAGCTGTTGTGATAAATAATGCCAACATCAAATAAAAATTCAGTTCTGAAAGTCCATGTCTACTCCAAGAAAGTTTTCATATGATCGATGGCAACCCTTTCTCACAATGACCATTTCGTATCAACCCATAATCAATCAATACTCGCCCTTCCTTGGCGAAGTTTATTTTACTTTTGGTTGCAGTTCCTGCAAGTAATGCTTGAAAAATTCCCCATGCTGAGAATTAATTATCATACTCATCACAACTTGTCACTGACAGCCTCCTTCCATAAATTTTGCGAATTCTTGAAAACGAAATTATCTTTCTGAACTACGTTTAAGTCTAAATTTTTCAATTTAATGCTAGGGATCGATAATTTCATTTCCAATATAAACTTTTGCTGAACTGAGAATTAAGGAAAGGGATTATTTTCAAGGTTAAGAACTTCCTAAGATATTACATAAAATAACTCTAAATTTTCAGGATTATGAAACAATATGTATATACCATCTATTAAGCAAGAGATGTCAGAAATATGTCTCTACTGAGTATTTTCAGAATATATTTAACGGAATTTAATTTCTTTTTGAAATGATACATTATTTCGGATACTTTGTTTATACAATCGTGTGCAAAATGAAGAGAATTTGCAGATTATGTCTGTTTTGACGAAAACTATTGAACCAAAGGTACTAATTATGCCATCAAAGAATTATGCAAATATTCAAAATCCAATAATAATACACATGTGTGCCTATGGATGTGGGGAGAATATGAGCACGGTTTTCGGCGATTTGTGTGTTGGTATTCCTTTAAAATATTCATCCTGTTTCTTGCAGGGGTTGCGTAGATTTTATAAGGTGTCAGGTAAAATGAGTAGCCACGAACGTATGGATGGAATGATTAATGAGAATGTCGATAGATTAGAAGCAAATAAATCGCAAGCGCAGGTGGCTAAAGAGCTCAACTCCCAATGTCATCTGAAATTTGCAGAAATAGTTTCAGAACACTGGATCCATATCGAAAAGACCTGGACAAGGTCGACCAAGATCCATAACGATGACAGAGGATCATTATTTGACACTTTTAGCGCGTCTACACAAGGCTGTTACAGGTTTATAACTCTCAGATGAGCTGTATGCTGCCACTTGAACCCGAGTTTCACGATCTATAGTTTCCTGAAGGCTTCATGAGATAAGGATGTATACCAGAGGACTCGCTGTTTCCATATTGCTCAATGCAGAGCACAAGAGAGGGCGTTTAGCATGGTGCAGGCCAGCGGTCGCCAACCGGTGTCCATCAAACCTTTTGATGGTCCACAGAAAATTTGGGACCTTATTTATATTTTTATGAAGATTCAGCTTAAAAAAGAACGAGTAACAAAACCTATCGTGGAATATGGATTATACTTTTCTTTAATTTTAGCTATTAATTTTAGCGAAACTCCTTCTGAATTTAAGGACTTTTTAGCTACTTTTGCAGGTGTACCTAGCGACATTTGAAAGTGAGAGTTGGCATCCATGGTTATGCTGCTGTTATCAATAAAATCGCAAACAGGAATTCTCTCTCTCCTTTTGAATTACAGACATATGCTATTGTGGTCTTAATAACAAAGTTTTTTCCGTGTCAATAGGAATCTTGATGGATTTTTATGAGAACCATCTGCATTCTTGTATATAATTGCATCACTGAAAGTTTCCGTTTTTGTTTTGTCCAAGTTTTGATCGATGGCGCCATTGCTGAGTAAGCGATGATTATTATGTTTACAATAATTAAAAATTGAAACACAATACTATCCCTCCCTCATCTGTAAAAAGGATCATTACGGTGGTGGTGTAATGGTTTGGTAAATCATTACGTTGGATGAGTGCACACGCCTGCAGGCGTTTGACAAAGGCTCCCTGACTTCTATGAGATATAGAGGAGATCATAGAGCCCTATGTTTAACTTTTCTGGGACGCATTCGGTCCCGAGTTTATGTTGATGGACAGCAATGATCGTCCATATAGGACTCAGCTAGTCGACGATTATCTGGAAAGTGAGAATATCGGCCACACGGATTATTCAGCCAGATCTCCTGACCTTAACCTCGTAAAGCATGTCTGGGATGCTCTTGGTAGGACAGTTTCGTCTCGCCATCCCTCTTCTAGAGCCATCCAGGAGTTGAAATCTGCCTTGCTGCAGATGTGGGATGGCCTGCTAGCTCCCTGTATGCAGCTACGAGACCTGTCTGGCTGTGAAAGGGGACCATTCTGCATATTGGACACATTTTCAGAGCGAAATCCCAACGTGGATTTTAGACATTCCTCCGCCATGAGATATACTGATAATCATGAACACATAAAAAGGCTTCTGAATGATACACCTTGTGTCTGTTATAAATGTATATTCGTACCAAACTTCATTAAAAATCTGTCCATTAGGTTTCCAGAAATTCAACATAATGTGCAAATTCTCTTAATTTTGCTCACCAGTGTATATTATGCAGAATGTACCATGTGTTAATAAACAGGTATGTATCAGAAATGCACGTTTTAAATGAAAATTTCCAATATAAATTACTCTCATTAAATTTATTTTTGATATAGTAGTATGTTATTTCGAAGGCTCTAGGATGTAGCAATTAAGAATTTAATAGAAAATTTTGCAGGTAAGAAAATAACTGGAAAGTTAAACATTTAGGAAATCTGAGCAAATTTTATAATTGATGGAACTATAAAGTGAAAACTGTATTTTTTACCTAATTTTGAATTCTACATTGACATGTGTCAATGACTACTAAATTTCGAAACTTGAATTTATTATTATTTCAGTCAAAACTCATTTTTCGCGACTGAATGATGAACTTATTTAACATGGTACTGCAGCGTTTAACAATCTGGAATTGACAATGACTTCATATGAAGTGTAGGTGTCTCCTTGCTACGCAAGTGAGTAGTCAGTAATGTTACGAAGATTTAAATTGTTATAACGAATGATATTATAAATATATAAATTCTAGGTTGATGAAAGGTCATCGTACTAAACTTTTTCATAAATAGAATTTATGAAAGAAAAATTGTCATTAAAGGCAATAATCCTTAAGTTTAAGAAAGGGAAAATATTCATATACACATGATGCAGTATAAAAACATATTTCCCGAATTTGAGGCAGATTATATTTCAAAAAGCACAAATACTTCATGGCAACCTCTCTCTCTCTACCTATATATAATGTGTGTGTGTGTGTGAAACCGATACCTTTTACATCTGGCAGTCGTAACGGCTAAGGGTGAAGGCATGAAGACGAAGCAAGCAAAACTAAATTAGAGTAGTTAGGAAATATAATTTTTACGTACATGGGGTTAACACCATCTATGTCATCTTAGGGGAAAAAACAATGGGGCGAATTAAGCATAGAAGCGCAGAGATTTTGCAGAGCAGCAGAAGTTAAGGAAAAGAATGACGTAATTGCTCGCGAAGCAGTATTTATACTAGACAGATGCATACAGCTAAACTGAGTTTCGTTAATTTTAGGTTTTAAGTTCTCTTTGCAAGCAGCGTTATGTAGTGGTCGTATGATCTTGAGAAGATCTTGAATTTCGGAGAAAAGTTAATCTTAGGGGAGAACAATTTTGGGATGCCAATTATTTCTTAGCGTAGCCATCGTATTTAATTATTATCTTACATATATATATATATATATCTTAAAGTAAGGAGGCTGCTAGCCTTCAATACAGTAAAGGTTTTGTAGAAAAACTTTTAAGCTTAAAAAAATAAATAAATAAAAGGTGGAGATAATACATATAGCGAGTTCATTAAAGTAAGAGATAAGGTTTCGCACTAAGTGAATTTAATATCATACAACATTATATATATACATATATATATATATATATACATATATAGATAGATAGATAGATAGATAGATATAGATATAGATATAGATATAGATATTCATAGATAAAATGTAAAAAATTAACAACCAAATTCACGATATTTTTTGCGGTTTTTGCATTTCACATTTCTTTAAGTCTTCTAACTTTTGGTTAATTTTACATATTTATAGGAAATTTTGAAAATTTACTAGTTTTGAATTTCACTTATTTTGGGACTTGGTGGATTTGGTTCCAAATTTCTTACTTCTTCTCTATACTGATTAATTTTCAGCGGCATACTGCACGAAAATAACTTGTTAATTAAACATGTAATAAAATAACCTGCACAGGTTTTAATCATTCATAGAAAACAAACTGGAATTAGATGAAAGTGATACTTCACTGCCAATAATATGGCACATTCTAAACAATCCTTTCCAACCAAAGTTGAAATTCATCAAAATTCTTACGGAAGCAAATGTCTTCTGCATAGTTAGCATTCATTGCAGATAACAGACAGAGTAAGGAAGAGGAAAAATGGCGCTATTTCAAGTTTCGCGCAACCCGTATTTTTGTTGCCAAAATGCGTAGTTAGATTATGTTTAATTATGATATTATTATTATGTACAATTTCTGAGAGGATATCTTAAGTAGTCTCTTAGAAATCATGAGAACTATCTTCTAAGAGGAAAAACGCCTTCGTGGAAGACTTCATGAGGAAAACTGGCTTGCATTCACACCAATGCGGAAACCACAAAAGCCAACAAATCAGCCAGCCGATCCGCCTGTGTTCGAATCCAAATCACATTGAACTACCAGTATTCAGTGGTCTTAACCACATGGCCACTGTTAACGCTTGTTTTAAAAATTGAAGGCAAAAGAGAGAGGACAGGAGAGACAACATCTTGTCCAATCTGTTACCCGATTCATCAGATCGAGATTAGTACCAATCCAAGAAAAGTCTTTAGCAATATAATACAATGTACTGAATACGCTAGATGCTTGTTTAAACTGGTGTTAATTTCCCTGAGATATTTCAGATGAGATGTGAACAGAAGTTTTCATTTTTAAATTTTAAAACTATACTTTTTCATAATATGCATATACTATTCATATCGTATTTAAGTTTTGTTTATAACTTCAATTAGAAATTAATTTAACCTTTAGGAATAAATTAGACGGAGAATATATAAAGTTAACTTTTCATAGAAAGAAATTCTCTTTAGATTAATTATTAGATAATTATTCTCAGTCATTAACCCTTTAACCGCTGAACCTATATTCCCGTGAAAAGAGGATTTTGTATTACATGAATATTGCTATAATTAATTAGAGATTACATCATCGATAATTTATGTTTATTAATTGCAATTATTTAGTAATATAGTTACAATATAAATGTATCGTAATAAATATATGACATATATATATTTATTATATTATATATATTATTATTTATTATATATATATATATATATTATATTATATATAATAAATATATATATATAACATAATATTGCATAATATAATGCATATATAATACAATTGTGTTATTAAAAATTCAAATATTTTATTATATTTTGAATTTATTAATTAAATTTATTTCAAATGATTATATGTTATACGGAAGCCACGACATACGATATGGATTATATCTTAATATTAATTTAATCAAGGAAAGTGTTACTGCATTTTGAATAGAGGAAGAGTTTCAATATACAATTAAATAACATTTTTGGATCTCATGATATTTCAAATTTATCTGTTCGTATTTTGAATAATGAAAAAGTGTAATTACCTACAATTTGTTTTCTCTACTCCTGAAAAATGTTTCAGAAACACGCTTGTATGTGCCATTTAATATTTCTGATTAGTTATACTTTTCTTTTTATAAAACGTATTGGTAAAATCACATTCTTAATTGCATTTTTTTAAAAACATTTTTCGTGATATTAAGAACCTGGCTTTCTACTTGGACTTAAAAAGTCTCTCATTTCGCAGCACCATTAACTGATTAAACAACACTCAAGCAGAACGAAAGTTTATTCATTGCAAATTGAATGGAAAAAAAAAAGTTTCCTAGAGCATTTTGAAAGCGTCTTTTTTCTTTAAGACATTTTAGCGAAATTAAAGAAAGAAATAATAATAATACGATTTTAGCGAAAGCATAATAATTAGCTGTTGGTGAAAATTAATTACTGAATTCATGCTTACAGTTCGTTGTATAATTTCCATTATTTAATATTACAAGAGTAAAATCATAAATTTTTATTACTAAAAATGTGTTTTTTATAATAATTAATAAATTTATTTTGTTTTATATTCTATAGAGTATCATAATTTTTTCTTAAAACTGCAAGAAAAAAAAGAAATTTATTTTTCTAGCAATTAGTAAAATATAATACTTTTGCTTTGAATAAAATAATACAGTTATCGTTGTATGACACTGCTGAAGTAAAATTATTAAAATCCTAACTTTTTTAGAAATGGTAATATTTAATTTCCTATTCATTGTAATTCTCATCATACCATACAGTTTCCAATAATTTTACTATTTAATGCGATGTAAGAAAAGTGAAACATTTTTCGGATACGACTCTTCTTAAACGGTAAGCAATTCATATCCAAAACATATATATAGTTTGCATCTGAAATTTTCCTTTTCTATTTTTAAGACATATAGCAATTTCAAAATGCTTTATGCAATTCTGATAACTAAGTGTAAATATTTCATTCTGCTCTAACTACTTACTTCATAATGAATGAAGGAAGGAATTCTACCTAATCACAAATAAACAAATATTTATCGCTGTCTGCAGCTTCGGTAGAGCGTAACACAAATTTACTGATTTCCGTCAATTGATGTCTTTTGATGTCAATTGATGCATTGACACTTCGGTTGTGTATATAGTTTTTGATGTAAAAACTGGGTTTCTTATTCGAAAGGAGACAAATGTGGCTCTTGGCAACTTTTTCCACCCTGCGATAGAAATGGAGCGGACACTGCATTATATGCAGCATTTGCTATGTAAGAATATTTTGGAATTTTCTATGAAATCCAAATTACTAGTTAAATTACTGAAAGGAATAATTTTGGAGTAAAAAAAAGGAAATCTGTGATTTTTTTATCTTCGAGCAGTGGGAAGGTACATGAAACCTTTGCATATCATTTACGAAGTAAATGTCTCTACTTACACAATGAGTTTGATTCATAGCCACGGATTCTTGAAGTTGAGCAATAAGACATAAAATGATTTATTTCTACTCCCCAAGATCAAAATGGCCAATTAAGGTTAGGGATGCAGCGAAGATTATATTGATAATATCTTTTAACAAGAAGGGTATTCTACATGGAAAATTTGTTTCTTTAGAATATGCCGTTCCAGTCCAGAATTTTGCGTGACAACTGGTTGCAAGTTTTTTTTTTTTATGTTTTGAAGTCATTAAGAAAAGATAGTCCGTCAAATAAAAAATGGGTCTTAACTGTATAACCATGATGATGATTAACCTACAGTTCCTTGAAAGAGTGGGAATTTTTGGAAAAGGACACTAAAAATCATAATCATGCCCCGTTCCCTTTCTCGCCTTAATATTTTCTATCTTTTACGTCACTACAGTTCTTAAATCCAAAAAGTCGTCTAAAAGACATTCGGACTAAAATGTAAAGTTAGAACTGCATTCCAAGAACAAAATTCTTTTCACACGAATTTATGCGCTGATTATTTAATTTATGCATATACTATAGTGTGCAAATTAATTGGGACAAAGCAGGTTTTTCACCGAATTTTAATTTAGTTGCCAGCTGGTAACATCAAGTAACTCAAAGCAATTTTATCTGATAATATAATCTAATATCTGAAGAATGCGGCCTAGATGTCTTCTTTCAATTACTTAGAACTGGTTTAGACAACAAATTACAATTATTGCCCATTTTTTAAATTCTTTGTGTGAGAAAAGGAAATTATTTTTTCATTTTTTTAAAATTCATTGTACATTTATTCATTTTGGTGTAATAAAAACGGATATAATGCCCAGAAAGAGAGCAAAGGTTACCACATTTAACAACGCAGATCTATGACTCTAAGAAATATTGCTTCCGCACCTGTGTTGAAAAATCGAGCATTTGTCGACTTTTGAGAATATACAATGAAATTGATAATTTTCTTTAAAAAGGAAGAGCAAATATGAAAGGAAAAGAAAAACAATTCCAAAACCGAATCGCTTCCTGCTCCGAAATAACATTAGTAATCCAGAAAAATTAATAAAGACTTTAAAAGAGATCTATTGTCTATTAGTATTGATTGTCATCGTTCGAATGTTCGGCGTAGACTCCTCACTGCTGGTTGGAAGGCGAGAAAGCCAATTAGAAAACAATTTTTGATATGTCAAGAGAAGCAGAAATGATTATTGTGTGTCCAAAATTACAAATCTTGAATAACAAATGGCTGTATAAAGGTTATTTTCAGGGATGAGACTCATTTATTTGTTCATGGTTAAACATCTAATGTTCTTAAACGAAGCAAAGGTGAATAAATAAAACCTCGACATATCCAACAAACCATAAATTCTTTCAGAAACAATTTTTTTGCGGTTTTCGGACTACGGATGTCACTTTATTGACGGAATGATGAATTCGTCGAAGTAGATAAAGAAATTTTAAAATGTAGGATTGCGCCGTTCTTGAAAAACCTTTGAGAGGACATTTCATCATGACTTGACTCTAACCCAATTCGAAATCTCTCTGAATGTTCAAGTTGGAAAATAAAATTATTGGCGTAGAAAGTCGCTCTACATCCGAACGAAAACTTGCGGCAAGGAGCATCTTAGCAAAATGGATTATACGATAAGAGGATAAGAGAGGGCCTGATTAAGAAGCTATAAAAGTGTGAATCCATGATAAAAAAGTCAAAATTATATTCACAAAACTAATTAAGTCAATGGCTAAACTCATTCTAGAGGTCATTTCTGCTAAAAGAGGCATATTTCCTATATTGTTCTGTGTTATCACTGTATATATTTCCATAAATTACCAAAAAATTACTTTATCCCAATTAGTTCGCACATTGTAGTACATTAATTAACTTCTCCTTTCCTTATTTTATATAGTAATAATAAAAAGTCATATAATTCCACCATTTTCAAATTTTCACAATATCATGCATTAGTCCCCAATATCATGCAAATTTTACATTAAAAGTAAGTGCTATCTTCAAAAAGATGCAAGTGCTTAATCAAAAGGTTTAGCAGTCAGTTATTATTATATATATTATATACATTAAAATTCCCTGAATATAAAAGTATTTATAATACTGAAGTTAATTTTCATTATTTTTGCAGGGTTTTGAGTTACCCATAGCCATCTTTCATGACATAACAAAAAAAAAAAAAAAAAAAAAAAAAAAAAAACATGTATACACAGAAAAAAATAGACATGGTTCATTTTATGCTCAGGTGAGAGAAGAGATCTGTGACAAGATGAAATTAGACTTTTCACGATTATTGCGCACAGAACTACTTAAAGCTTTCCGCTTATACAGCTACTTAAAATAAAAGTGATAAAAGAATGTTGAGTGATAAAATAAAATTGATAAAAGCCTGTGTGATAAAAGAATGTTGCTAAAGCATTTAAATACTGGTAACTATTTCTAAAATCATATTCTTGCCTTGTGACCTTCTCTCCAAACACAATACATTTCAATGAAGAATGTTTTAAAATGTTCAAAATTTAGCTGTTAAAAAAATCGATTTTTTGAGCGCGTTAGAGGAACAATGAAACAAAAAGAAAAGAAGTATATGAAGGGACACACAAAAGAAAACAAAGAAACTGTGAAGAAAAAAAAAAATTCTTTACTTCTCTGTCTCTCTAACGTTGTCTGACGATTGCCACACGCAGCTCATTATCATTTCTATTAACGTTCACAACTGATCCCTGCACTTTCCTGCATCCCTAGTCTCTTCCCCTCCCAACTTCCTCAGAACTATGAGCAGGCCAGAGGAAGGTAAGTTAGAGGCTATTGATCCACGAAGAAGAGCCAAGCAGCTAAAGTTCCCTACCGTGGCAAGTTTTTTCACTTCCTTTCCCCACCGCTAGGATCGCTGTATACTGCTACGAATTAGGTACGCTATTTTCATAGTCATTGAGGCCACGGGGAATGCAGAAGGGCTTTATCTGATATTTCTTTTCACTGAAGCTCACTTTTGCTATTTTTGTTCATTAAAGAGGATATCACTTATGACGCTGATAAGAGTGCGCTTTTTATTTGGAAAAAAGGCTTGTTTGGGTTGAAAAAAATGCGTCAGATAGCAGGCTATGTAAGTTGTATTCTACTGTAACGCAAGGCTATAACCGTATCTCCAGTGTATGGGGTTAAGTAAAAGACGTAATTCTAAAAATGTCTATTAATATTATTTAATTTTTGTCGGATTATTAGTTACGTTTAGATTGAATTTCGTCAACGGAATTTAGCATTTTTTATAAAGAACTGTATTATTTTTATTGCTCTTGAAATGTTAAGAAGATGCCACATTTGTATTTGGTACTTATAAAATTCGATCAAACAGGACTTTTCTTAAATAAATATATGCTTTTTTGATTCACTTTGATAATAACAAGACTTCTGACAACCAATGGAAAACTAAATCAATGAAAATCATGAGGAGCAGAAAATTAATGGATATAACCCTAATTTATAAAAATCCGTTTTAAGTTTGATTAAAAATTTTTAGATGCTAGAAATTTTGAGACACTTTATTTCGGCTTCAAATGGAAGTGTAAAAATTTTTAAACTAGAATGTCCCCCTCCCTACTCATATTGTAACATTACCTTTATTCAATAATTTTACAAAACTATTCATAACTTTTCTCAAAATAATATACTTAAATGTATTCAATTAATAACATAGTAAATTAATTACAGTTATATAAAACAAATAAGGAAATCTAGTAATGTGAAAAAAGTAAGTAACTCCAGTAACTCTACACATCCCACTCAAAACCGTCTATACTGTTCTTTCGCTCTACTTGTTTCATAAGTTTCACAAATTGGGTACATTTGCGATATTGCAATCAAACTTTTCTCCATACACCACTAAATAACGCTTTTTTTACCTCTTCGCTACAACTGATAAAAAAAAAATCTAGATTCAGATACTGATCCATTCTGCAGTAAGTACCGATTTAGACACACTCATCAATAATCAAAAGATTCTTTAAGCAAAAGAATTAATTTCTGTATTTTCAGAACCTAGGGTTATAATTTTTAAGTCATGCATTCAATATTTTCAATCGTTTGGTAATGATCGTTTTCAATCGTTTGGTATCTTAATAATACGTTTGCGAGAGATAACTCGTTGCGTTAAATGCTAACACAACACACAAAAGTAGATTTATAATAAAAATAAAATAAAATAAAATAAAATAAAATCTGAAATGTTTCAGATTTTAAATTACGTCCAAAGGGGCGTTTTTTAACATTTTGTGTGTTACCTTTCTTTATTAAATATCATGTTCCTCGCACTTAAACCATAAGATCCAGTGCAACAGCAATATCGCAAAATAGTTTTAAAACGAGCATATCTTTAGAATTTCCGATACAGAGACTCACGCGCTGGAGATAAAAATGTTTTTTCTGCACAACGTTGCCATTGCTCGCTTTGAAATCCTTGAGTTTGTTAATCAAAAATTCGTCAAAGTTTTAAAAAATAGGAAATCGATCATAAAACAAATTTCAAATTTCAAATTTGGTCTTCCACATGCTCATATTCGTTGGAGGATTACGTTATTCAAAATTCGATGACTCTATGTACCGTTGTTTTATCACAATACGAGAAATATACATACATTTATGCAGATTTTTCATTATTTAATTTCTTCAAATATAATGCAGGACTCTAACATTTTGTGGCAACAGTTTGAAAAGTGAACCGACATTTATGAGTCCGACGCAAAATGCCAAAACGAAACTAATAGTCCTTCGGGATTCAAATCCCTTTGGACTAAAAAAATCTCGCGCAGAACATTATAAACCTAACATTTCAACTCAGTTAAAAATATAATTTAAGTTTTCTTTAAATACGAAGCTATAGCATACTTAAAACTTGTTTTTAAGAAGAGGCGTAGCCAATATTACGTCATAGAAAGGTGTGTCCAAGCATAAGAGAAGTAAACACAGCATCAACTGCTGCAGCCTATTTTGCGATTTAGCTTTCTCTGCTTTGGATTGTGTTCTATTTTATATTTTAGTAGTTTAAAATATAAGTACTGTATGATATTGTGATTTTGTACTTATATGTCTGAGAAAATTTCAGCATTTTGTTTTATTTCTTGGAATAAGAATAAATTTTATTAACTTTTTATCGAATTGTGCGTTCAGTCCACTATGAACCCGTACAGACGCAACAAATTAAAAATAAATAGAAATTTCAAGTACCAAAAAAGTAAAAATATTTGCTATAATGTAAGATTCATACGAAATTTAAATTTCTTACCTTTTGATAATAATCTTTTCTTAATATGCTGTTTACAAATTAAAAGAAAAGCATACAAATTTAAAGGAATTTTCATAGCTGTTAAATGTTATCTGTAATATTATCTTGCTTTAATGCAATACATACTTTTTATTGGAAAGGTTTGGTTACAGATTTGAAAATTCATAGGATTTAGAGCCTATAATGTAGAACACCATTTATATTTTTATTAGATTTTGAAATCAAGGTGTAATATAAAATTAGTTACATATACGACAAATAAAAATCTCCAAAATGATGAATTAAAGGTTATTATAGCTTGTAAAAACTTTCATGGTGTTAATACTTTCTCGGGTTTAAAGGTCTATGAAGGCTATAGCAACTTAAATGAAATATCATTTAATTATTAAATTTTAAATTTACTCGTTGTAGTTTACAAAGAAAAAAGATTGCATGTCATGTATAATTAAAGAAAAGAAAGAATTTTAAAAAACAGATAAGATATTTCTTGGAAATTTTCAGTTTTTTCCCTTCGCTAGCTTCCAAATTTATGCTGCAGCGGTTAGTTTTGTTCGCTATTCTGCTTTTTATAACACTGTTTGGGGTTATAAATTATGCGATTTTAAAATCCACTTATAATTCATTTTATTCCAGTGTGCAAAATTTATGCATTTCTAAAATGGCACTTACATCTCTTTTACTTTATCGAATCCGAGTTATTAATTTTATATAACAACACACTTAAAGTTTTCAAAATGTATATGCAAAGAAAAAAAAATTATATTTAAAATTTTACTGCGAGAAAAAAGGATTAGATTAAGTTGAAAATACAAATACAAATACTTAAGTTGAAAACACAAATACGTAATTTGAAAATACAAATTATTATTAGCACAGTACCAGTATCATTAAAATATTTTAAGAGACCTAATATAAGAGATTGTTTTAAACACTTAAAATGTCCATTTCAAAACTGTCACCATTTGCAACCTAAACTTCTGAAATTCCTTCATTTACTCTTAATCGAACTGCTGCTAAATTCATTAAGAAATTATTTATCCTTTTAACCATTAGATTCACCTAATGTTTGTTTTACTTCAAAGTATGAAATTAAATCATTTAATTACCTTTGTTAAGAGCATTTTATCTTCAACATAAGCTAGTAAATGTGCGGCTATTTTCCACTTAATTTTGCTTTTAAAATTCAGTATGGTATTCAGATTGATATGGTTGAGTATTATATTTTATTAACATATAGCATAGATGTTTATTATGTAATTGCATAGATTTTTTTATTAAACTCATTCTGTTCTCGTTGGAATTTAAAAACATATGTATTTTTTTGTTCAAGGAAGGCACATCGAAGATTACAGAAACATAATTCAAATAACTTACCTCTAATTACGAAGGAAGTATTTGTTTTAAATAATTAACTCGAGCGAACTGAAAAGATAGTAAATACATTCCACATCGTTAATCTTTCAGTTTTATGTTTTTTTTTTTTTTTTTTTTTTTTTTTTTAAGGTAATTCTCAAATGTAAAGTGGTATTTTTTAATTTGTCACCAAGGGACAAAGATAAACTCAAGGAACCAGAGCGAAAACTGAATCATAGGCACAGAGAGAAAAATACTGCACAGATTATAAAAAAGAAGCTTAAAAAACTACAGTTTTATGTCTTGCTGCATTTCGAGCTCTTTTCTAATTAAATGTTACACTCACACTGCCATAACGATTTTCTAGGAAAGAAAAGATTTTTTATTTCCTTCTTTCTTTGCTTTCTATTTCCTTGAATCCTTTTGCAAATCCCAATTTGGGGTGCTCCATTCACCGTAGGAAAGAAAAAGAGAGAAAAACCCGGGGGAGAATAATAAATAAATAAATGTACCAAGAACTGAAGGAAAAGAAACCTAGTTTCGCTATCTAATTGACGCGGCGAGATTGAGGGTTATATTCCATTCAAAGACATTTTCTTGTCTTCAAAAGATTATCATTCGTCTTACGGGATACATAATTGCTCACCCATCATTGTTAAGTAATGTTAGTAATTTGGCAGTCTTAAGGGTAGCAAATTCCAGTTTTTTTTTTTTTTTTTTTTGATTAAGTAGAGATTGCAATTATCTTTTTTCAGCTGGAGTGTATGTAAAAGAACTATGGAAGGGAGACTCCTGAGCAGACACTTGGGGAAAGAAAGAAATGCAAATAATTTGATGGTCCAGTTATTAAAATGTATCTCATTGGCTTCAGAAATTCGAATTCAAATCCTAATTTAAAGAGTTCATTAGTCGTGAGATTCGTATTTTAGATCGACGAAAAGACTATTCCAGAAATTTTCCCATTCTTAATTTTTTGAATGTGCATCAATTAGACTCTTGTGATTTACTAGTGTCATTTACTATGTGTGAAATAAGGAAAACCATGTTATACATGTATAAGTTTCGATACATTTACAAAAAATAAATGAAATGAGTCCATACGGTTTGCTGCTTGATTGTATACGGTTAAAACAATGTAATAAGGAATATTCTGGAACAACTGGTTTGGGAAGAAGAATATAGAATAGAAAGGAGGGGATCCTCGAAAGTACTTTAGGTTTGTTTAATCAAGCCTAACGTTGTCAAACTTAATGTTGTTTTGCATTCATTTCAAATGAAATGTGTCTGCGAAATTTCAGAGAAGAAAGACATAGTGTTCAGTTTTGATTCAAAAATTAATTTCAGTACCATTTATTATAAATTGCATTTAAAAAAACAAACAGTGAATACTGGCTGCAGTGGGGGGAGAATACCTGCGGCAATAAGCAGGTGAAAGTAAAATAGAGGAACTGACTAAACTATGTTGAGCAAAGGTATTAAGAATTACTGTCAATAACTGTCATGATTATATCTAAGTATTATTTATATTATATATAAGTAATTTGCATTTTATATCTAAGTATTTATAAATCTCATGCTACTTATACAAGACAATGTTTGTAATATGTTTGTAATTTATATATATAAGACCCTATCTTAGCATTATGTATATCATATCTAAGTATTATGTATATTATATCTAAGTATTATAAGTGTCATGTAACTTATACAAGACAATGTTTGTGATATGTTTATTATGTTTGTAATACCTAGGCTTATACACAGGCATTGTATTCCCAGGTAATATTTACATATGGAAGACCCATCTGCCAGGATGAATATTAAACACTGTACGAGTTTTACAACAAAGTCAGACCAGTGGTCATCCCAGGCGGCGCTCAGTACCATTTATTACCTTTCTTATGGGTGTAATTTTCTTCATGATCAACGTATTTTCTTATGAAAGCAAAAAGATCCAAATAAATTTGTTGCAAAATTTGCATATAAAATGTTAAAATATCTAAAGGTAATGAAATTTCGAAACACAGGATACGACAAAATTTAGAAATCCTAATATGTTTTCAAGGGTTTTGTTTTAATTAAAATTCTTTTTCAATTTATTAAAAGAGTTTAATGTTATAAAGATACCAATACCTTCTAAGTAAATTAAAATTTAAGCCATAATGTAATGAATTCTTAAACATGCTTTAGCGTTTATTTTGAAATATATGCAGACAGCTAGGTAACTTTGATACAATGCTCTTTTGTATTTGCATTTTTTCCAATTTTTCAATCAGGAAAATAATAAAAGATATTTTTACCTATAACGAGAAGAGAAACACTCTAATGTAAAAATTAAAATTAGGGAAAAAAGCAACCTTAGGTGTAGATTTTGCACAAAATTCTGTCGATACCGATAATGATCTGACATGGATAATTCCTTCTTTGTGAAAGAGGGCGATCACAAAATTGGGACAATAAAAATAAATTTATAATCAGTCAGCGGAGGAAATATAAAATTAATGTAGTCCATCTATCGAATAAGAAACTCGACCAAGCTGTATGAATTTGAAAACTTGAGAAGACTTTGATTGGAATGAACGTCATCAACTAAAGAAGTTAAAATTCTGCGAATGTGAAATGCTTCAAGTAAATCGAATTCACTAACCGACGAATTTCGTAGAGAATTTTTACAAAGTGAAAATTCTATTTAAGTAGCCAGTTATGATTCGTTAATGTCAACCTGTATATTTCTGCGTTTTAGCATTTGTACTCTCTGGTTCAAGATTTTAGTATTTTAGTTGAATCGGTGCATGTCAGACCACACTGATAAGAATTGCTATAAATTCCAAAGGAATTAAAATCAGAGATAGGATCTTTTAAAATCGAGCAAAGAATTTTAATTTGTATGAAAAAAATTATCTAAAATTTGATTTTGTGAAGAATCCAAGTAAATTTTTAACTGAATACCTTTTGTCAGTCTTTCCTGATACCGATTTTCGGTAATTTTACTATTTTTTCATTTTGTGCTCTTAATAGTCCTAAATAGTTCTACAATATAATTCCTTTATCTTTGAAGTTGATGCCGAGGATTATGAAAACAAATTAAATAACTGACAAATTAAGTAGTTTATAAAGCTGCAATTTAAAACAATGAAACCAAATTGCCTTATAAAACTAATAATCTATTCCATTATACGTCTCTTCTGAAAATATTAAATAAGTATCGGAATAATAGATCTTGAGAAATTTTTATTAGTTAATTAAAAGGAATTCATTTTAATTATTTCCTTTATCACTAACTGTGTTTTCGCATTATCATGATAATTGTGAAGTGTAATTAATAAATGTAACTTTTATCTATTATAACAATTTAAATTTTTTTACGGAGAAGTTCGTCTTAGAGGGTTAGATAATTTTGAATTCAAAATATTGAATTGGGAATATTTTTAATTGGGCGTCCTAGATAATCTCCAAAAGTTTTCATTGTACATTGTTGTGAATTTGTTGATACCTTCTTTCGCTGCATGTTTTAAAATTATTATCTAAATTGTCATGTTCCACATATTAAATGTGATTTGAAGGTCATTTCATGGTCTCCTACCCTTTTTCCACTTGAATCTATGTTATTAGCCATCTCGATCTTCCTGCTTACCATTTTAACATCAACATCCAAAAAGATGCTAGCTGCGATATATTTTCCCTGCCGTTTTCCCATTAAATTAGATCTAATTATTAGGATTAGCTCCCTTAAGTTCTGAGCAATTTTATCCTACGTTTTTTATCGATACTTAATTTAATAACTTACTAAATAATTTTTTAATTTCATAAAACATAAAACAAAAATAAAATAAAATATTTTGTCGAAACTTAAGTAAACAACACGAAGGCACAACTTTTCTTTGAGAAACGCGATATGCAGTAACGTTTAATTTTCATAAAAGTTTAGCGAAAATTAAAATACCTAACAGAAATTGAAGGAAAATTGCGCTGACAAAATAGGGTTCTGCTCTAATGAAGGAAGGAAATTTTTGGGGTTTTCTTTATCTTCGCTTGAGTCTACGTAAACAGACTTTAATAATGTCCGTAGGAAAATAAGAAGGGAATTTTATTTTGAGATTTCAACGAAGTTTGACGCAAAGTCTAAATATTTACACAAGCAAGTTCCAAATATCATGCTTGTTTATTTCTCCTGTTTTCAGTCCTCCCCCCCAAAACAAAAATTGAGCAAAAAATCAGTTTCTTCCTTCTGCTAGATAACAGGATGAATTTTGTTTTTGAAAAATGGATGCAAAATTTATATTCACATAAAAAGATGTCAGAAATATTAACGACGTATTGTTAGTGGTCTTCGCAGTTTTTGATATTCGTCGCATAACCCTATGAAATAACATGTAGAAATAATAAATGGGCTAAACTAATAATTTTAACAGTTTCTATACCCATACGAAAAGAAGCATATTTCAAATTTACATTGGATCAAAGCTCACGCTGGTCATTATGGGAATGAGAGAGCGAATGCTCTAGCGAAGGATGCCGCCCTGGGGGTTGGAACTGAAAAGGTTTCTATTCAAGATTCGAAAAAGAAGGCTATAATATATGACAAGCTTATTAGAGACTGAAAAAATTTGTGGGATCTATCTGAATGAAACAAAAACTATCTAAAATGTTTAAAAATTAGCAAAAAAATGCGAATTTTAGGAGATGTAGATGTTAATCAAAGTCTCACTGCACATGGAAGGTTCCCTGCTTACTTAAAAAGGTTCCACCTTCAGGAAAATGATATATGTAAAGTTTGTAATAAATTCGGCGATTCAAAGCATTTCCTCGAGGACTGTCTGGCTGGAAGTGTGAACTGTTGTCTGATGCCAATTTCTTTTTGTCTTTTTTGTCTGGCGAAGTTTGAGGAATTATTTAGTAACTATAAATTGTTTAGAAAATTTTTAAGAGATATCATGCAAACTGTGAATGAGAATAAGAAGAATATTTATATCTAAATATAACAAAGCAGAAAACCATACTGAAAACAGAAATAATTGAAGTAATTTTTAAATTTAAGATGAATTTTGATAATATAAAGCAGATTTGAGCTATTTGATAATCTTTATAAGCTTTTATAAGCTTTTCCAATTAGCTAATAATAGCTAATTGAAAGTAAAACTTATAAAGATTTTAAACTTAGAAAAAAACACAGAGATGGAAACGACACATCTATATACTATTTCAACCGAGAGTGTTTGGAATGTACGTATCTGCTTTACGTTTTTTTAATAACTCTTTTTTTCCCGCTTTTATGTTAGTTTTGTGCGATTGTATGATCTGAACTCATTACCAGATGTTTATTAAGTTTTTAGCTTTTTTTTTGTTCTTTTGTTATGCTTTGTGGCTTGGCCTGTCCCCTCATAGCCATATGGCAGGTTTCGCCTGCTAGGTGAGTTGGAGGCCAGTGCTTAGAACTAACTGACTAACTCACTGCATATTTGTGTGACGCCCAGCTTATTCCAATAATACGTGTAATTCCACTGGAATATTAATAGAAGTGATGTTAATAATATCAACATTTTGAAAACTGTCCCAAATTTTTAGGATTTTTGTAATTTCTTGTATGATTTACTTGCTGTTGTTGTCACATTTATAGCTGTTATTTGAATGAGTGATTTTTAGAAGTTAGTAGTTTATGATGTTTCTTCTTTGGAAACTTTCTCTGTTATAAAATAATTATATATAAGTTTTCTATCATTTTATATTAGTTTTATTTGCTTATAAACTTGCCCATTTATTATTTTCTGATGTTTGTCTTCTTTCAATTATTTTTAACTAAACATTGTTTATCATCCAGTTTTTATGTCAGGGTAATTAAAAACAGAAAATCACCCGAGATTAAACTCCCAAGAATAATGCCTCAACATTTTTAACCTCATCAATTGATTATTTTAATAAGGGAAAAAATATTCTGCATTTAGCAGAAGTATATTTAATTCGATTTAATTTAGTTTCAAATTATTATTATTATTATTATTATTCGATTAGATTTCGCTTTCAAACAATTTCTTTTTCGATTTCGATTTAACTTTGCTTTCAAATAAATTACTTTTTTAGTTTAATTATAAAATCTTTCGGTCCTCACGTACACTTAAACAAGGTACAGAACTAAAAATTTTGTTCTCAGAGCAATGTGTTTTTAATTTATGCGTAAGAAATAGCCTCAGTAGAATATTTTTGCTACTTGAAGAAGAGAAAGCCTAAGTTTATCTCCTTCAAAATACGTAAATTTTTACCATAAAACAACATTCAGACTATTTTTAAATGCTGAATTATTGAAGAAATAAATTTGTTTTATTAATCAAAACAAGCCGTGTAATTTTTGTTGTAGTTTTAAATAAAACATTCAGGTTTTCAGATTATAATATCTATTAAAACAAACCCGACTAAAAATGAAATTTCATTCACCAGCGAGTATGAAAGTGTCTAAATTTTAAAATTTTTAAAATCAGATGTTACAACTGCGTTAGTTTTATAAGAAATCTCCAAGCATTTAGAGAGAATATGATACAAATTTTTCTTAATGATGAAAAGTATTATTCTACGTCATTATTAAAATTTCACATCTAAAATAAGACAAAGAGAGTAAATAAATAATTACAAGGAAAATAAAAAGAAATGAAATTTAATTTCTATGCTTAAACAGAATGCCTGCAAATAAGACTTTTTTTTTCTTTTTCCAACGTAGTTCCCCTACGTTGAGATGGCCTTGATTCCCAATATGTCAACATTTAACATATGTCTAGACTTAACATAAAACATCTTTTATTCATTTTCATCAGTCTTCTTTAGCTTGATTATCCGCACTGAAATTCTTGCGAGTGAATATTTTCTTAGGTTCTTCTTTTGAACAATGTAGCAGATGTTTCCCTTTGTCTTTTCTTTTCGTATAAAATTCTAGGGATTTTTCTTCCTCAATAACTTAAGTTATAAATAGAAGTGAATAAGTAATGAGAAATTTAATTGAACAAAATACCACACGTAACCTCTGTGTCGAAGAAACCTTTTAGAAAGTACATTTACCAATATGATTATAGGTATCGATATGATAAATATGGGGCTTTAATTCAGACCATTGTTTGGTTTCAAAGATATTTCAGGTATCGCATATTTGAAGACAAATATGAGATGGTATGCTATAAATTGCACGTAGTGATGTCTCCAAGACTATCTGTTCATTCTCTTCTTTAATGCAGTAACATAACCATCTTAGCAGATCATGCTCTGATATCACAGTTTTTACGCACGGTGTCCCGTAAATGTTGCGACAAACTTCTGGGGAGGTAGAGCACATCATAAGGATCACGAATTGCATAGGAACCCGTGGGTGCCTAGAAACGCCACTATACGCCACCAGGGGTGCTGTACAGGGGAGTGCTAGTGGAAAGTGAGGATTGCCTCATTCGAGCGATAGGCAATATACGAAGAGCATGGAACGCTATACGAATGTAGACATGCACTTAGTGTACGGCATAGCTGAGGGTAATGGAAGAGCTCGAGGAGCATGCTGTTCTTAAGGTGGGAAGACAGAGAATGTCTGCTTACAAACAACTTGCACATACCTTTGAATATTTGTGTCTTATTACTTTGTATTAAGGCTGCACTGCTACTAAGATTAAAAAAACATAGTATTTGAGCAAAGTAGGAAAGTAAAGAGTGAATAACCGTTTTTTGGTCTTGGAGACATCACTACGTGCAATTTATAGCATAGCGTGTCATATTTGTCTTCAAATATGCGATACCTGAAATATCTTTGAAACCAAACAAAGGTCCGAATTAAAGCCCCATATTTAACATATCGATACCTATAATCATATTGGTAAATGTACTTCCAAAAAGGTTTCTTCGACACAGAGATTACGTGTGGTATTTTGTTAAATTAAATTTCTCATTACTTATTCACTTCTGTTTATTTCCCTTTCTTTTCTCAAATATATTAAAATTCACAACTGAATTAATATGTTAAACCTGAAATTTACCTTAAATACCCTTTAGATAAATCACCATTTTGAATAACGTTAAATAATTGTAATGAAAAAAAATTTAAAAAAAGAAAGAAAAAGGTTACCTTATAAATACCGTATAATGAAGTTCATTCAAAAAAGTAAAAAAGATCAAAGGGATTGCCTGTTGGGCTTGCAGTTCATGAGTTAGGCTAGAAGAACACTTTGCTGGAAGTCTCGGTACAATTAAATAAAATGAATTCCTGCTGGAAGTTCCCCACAGTACGTCATTAAATCTCATCAATTCAGACATTACCTCGCTAAATTACGCTGCATATGGCGGCTTGAGATATGACTTGCTTAATAGACTCTGTTTTATTTAATTAACATTTCATTGGAGAGTCGTTAGAAATGGCAAAGTGCAAAAATGGAGAAGTACGCTTTTTGAAAAATAAAAAGAGAACGGTTCTAAAGACGCTAATTATTTGAAGCATGAAATTAGTTTTTGACTCTTACTAAGGCTATTTGTGGTATTATTTTTATAACCCATCCTGCTGCTTACGTGGATCTAGTAATGTGGATTTAAAATTGAGCAATAGTTTTAAGAACGAACAGGTTATTTTTTGTCAATAACCGTCACGATTAATTGAAGATTTCTTTACTCTTTATGGTATAGTAAGAAAAGTATTTCGAAGCGGAAGAAATTTCGTGATGCATTCTAAGAAGTCCAATTTTAGCATACCCTAGTTTTGCTGCTATCTAGAAAAGTTGTATAGCAAGACATTTAATTACAAGAAGTGTTGTAGGATAAGAGGATAATAATAAGAATATGCTTTCTTTCAGAAGAAGAAAAATGACCATTTTATAGAAACTGTAATTGTTGCATTAATCTGAATTTACCATGAACTAGTTTCCTAAAATAGCGGTTAATAATTATTACTTATATTTTAACACAATTAATGAGTTCTTTTATTTAATCCGCTTGGTTAAAAAATGTTTGACCTCAGGAAATTACACGAACATTTCTGAAAAAACATGCTTTGTGTTCCTAAAAAATTGAATTGGCTTATGAGGGATTTTACATACTTATATAAATAAAACATTTTTGACATTTCGTATAAGCTCCTCTAAATTACTTTATTGTTAAAAATAGCAAACAAAAATTATAATTCAGAGTGATTTTTCTTACTATAATGAAATTCCAACCATAATTACTGGTTTTGAGACCTGTTAAAGCTTGGCTAAGTTTGGCTTCAGGTATATCTGAAAATAATCCAGTTTAAGTTTCACTCAGTGGAATACGTAAGAAAAGTTTCCATTCAAAGCTTTTCCATTTAGGATCATTGCCAAATCTAAAAATACAATGAGAGTTCATGTGACAAGGACTTATGTATGAAATTGTGCCACAATGCCTCCCGCCCCTTTATGGATTGGACTGTATAGTGGTTAGCGGATTGTTGATTGCTAGTCTGAAATTACGAATCTCAGTTCGACACCGGTGTAAGGCTTGGTTACATGTGAGTTGTTATTTCAGCACTTTTCGAAGTTGTGACGCCCTGTGGCGTATCCCATGTCATGCTTACGTACGTTAGGTGCACAGCAGGCTCTAGGTGATAAGGTGGTTCAGTGACTGACTGGTTCGGCTACGATGAACATGCAAATGTCCAGTCGTTTGGGGAAGGGAACTCTTGATGTTCAAATACTGATTATGTACACCGCCAAAACACAAGCTATAGTATTTATACGGTAAACATGGTTTTTTATTACAATTCACTGTTGTTGCTATCTTGATATACACCCACTTTTAAAAAATAATCGCGGCTAAAATTAGAAGATTCTGTACACTAAATGGAAACAGGAAAGGAGAACTAACTAGATTGGGGTAACATTAAATTTAATTTAAAAGTATAGAGCTCCAAAAACTTGTGAAATCGTGCCATGCAATAAAATGTTAAGGTATAATGATCGTCATTTATTTATTTTTATATTTAGTGCTGTTATTTGCTTTAATATGAAAGAAAAATTCTATATTGTTGAAGAAAAGCCAAAATGAAACCTGAAGTGTCACGATGTTTGTTGCCATTTCCAGAAAGCCAGGAGTGGGAAAGGCTGAATTGGGATGTCGCGTAAAAATTTATGACTCCAATTCCTGTAGGAGTTCCTTATAGCGACATTAACACTGTGATACCAGAGTGATACCTCTAATTGTGATTTACGTCTAGACAACATAAATTTTAACAGCAGTTAAATTTTACATCGCAGAATTCTTTAATATCTAGACCAGTGTTTCCCAAGGTGGGGCCCACGTCCCACAGGAGGGCAATTCGATTGTTGAGGGGGGGCAATAAATATAAATGATATATATATGGTATGTAAATTCAACTGGTAATTTTTTTAAATTTTAGTTTTAGAAGCATCATTTCCCAGAAAAAATTGTCAAATAAAAAGGTATTTTTTTGTTGAGGTAAATGGGTCATACAATATTTAAATATTCATTTTTAGCCTACGTTTACTCTAATTCATATTATATTTTACAGTTTTTAATTACAGGGCATAAGGATTTTAAAAAGGTTAGATGCGGCATAGCACACACACACACACACAAAAAGGTGGGGAAACATTGGTCTAGACACATTAGGTTTCTGCAGCAAGAAATCTTGAAAAATCAACTGTGTCTTCATTTGATATTGAATTCATATCTTCCAAAATCTGAATACATTAACCATTATACTGTATAGAAGAATACATAGTAAGGATTTCTTTTATGGTTTAAAATTTAGTATATTTCAGCAATCATATCGTGGGAAATATATTTCAATTTACGTGGAATTTAGTGAATCAACGAGTTTAACTGTTTTACTATTGATTTTCAATTTTAAATTTATTCAAAAAAGAAGCTGCCTTGTAAAGATACTTCTAATGGTATCTGAAATTTAATTTTTAAGCCAAAAAATACTTCCTTTGATAAAAGTTGCAGAATAAATATAAAATAATTCAAGAAGATCATGAAATGTTAATTTCAAATATGACAAAATCGAATATCTTACTCTGAATGCTGATGCATATTCCTGTGCTAAATCCTTAACGTCTTAAACTGGATATCTGAATAAGGTTTTCTGAACAATATGTAAATAAGAATCTAATCTTAGACAAGGTTAGTATCAAAAAGCAGGAGAAATATTGATGAACTAAGGAAAAGTAACACATCTGACATTGCTGAAACTTTGACAGCTCTGGAATTTGTGCACTTCATAGACGTTTTCAGATTTCTATAATTATTTCAAATAATTATTCTTTTAAAATATTAAAATCATATGTCTGATTTTCATGAATTTAGGTTAAAAATGTTGCAACAGAATATGAACCGTCAAGTTAAATCGAGACAGGAAATAAAAGCTTAAAACCTGGACTAATTTGCTTCATAATGATAGAAATTATTTTTGAAAAGTTAAATATGTTTTAGAATATTTTATTTCACTTCATTCAGCAACATTGGACCTATGCAAATCAAAAAGAATCAAAAACGTATTCGCCGATATTGAAGTTTCAACACTCAGTTTCCATTTTCAGGGTTATGCATTACTTGTAAAGTTAGAAAAGGAAGTAAGAGGCCGAAAAATATATGAAACTCTCTTGAATATCTGTAATAGATATCTCAAATTTGGAAACTCCCGTTGCAAACAGTCAAATCTTATTTCCTCTCTTATTTGAGAAATCAAAATCCATTTTTTGACTGTGAGGTCAACCATGTAAATCTATTTCAGTTAAGACGTTTTTTCTCGTATTTCTCATAGCGTGCTAGAATTCAACAAAAGATGACCATTTATTTCAGAAGAAAAATTGGACACTAGACTAGTTTCCAATGAAGAAATAAAAAGGAATTCCCCGGATTAGTGCAGTTCAGTGCTTACGAATGTCTCATCAAATTGAGAAAATCCAGTATAGCTTGTTTTATTCTTCACTTTCAGAAATTTTTTGCAGTCTTTCTGAATTAGTAATCCTTAAATCGATAGCCTGACGTCAAAATAAATGATAGTTTGGAGCAATTGGAATTAGTCTAGAGAACTAGGGAGTTACTGAGTACTTGCCAAAGTAGAGAGTCAAAGGATTTTTTAAAATCTTGATAGCTTCTGATTTTAAGGGGACGGTGGACTTTAAAATAGCTAAAAATCAACCAAAATATTTAATTCGTTATTTTACTCTCGTAATATTCTACATAGGTGACTACATCGTATGCAAAAAACCGAGTTCAAATATTCTAATTTTTAAAGAAGTTACAAGCATTTAAAATGTGTAAACAGAGTAAACTTATCCCTTTAAATTTTTGAGAAAATGTAAAAAAAAATGTATTTCAACAGTTATTTACTGATGTTGTAATGTATATATTTGACCAAAAGAAGTGTTTATTTCTTAAAAAAAGGCTAGAAATGTCAAAGTATTGACAACTATTAATGAATTTAACTTTGGTTATTTAAATGCTATAGGCGTAGAACAGGAGGAAACAAACTCGTTTTCCCTACTCGTTCCAAAAAAGCGTGATCAACGTCGCTTGAACCAAAGCAAAAAGAGAAGTTTACCTGCTTGGAAAAAACAGAAATAGTAAAAAATATTGTAAAGCATAAAAGATAATGTAAATGTAACAAATAAAGGTAAAATGTATGATGAGGGTGAATTTTAAAAGTTTCATAAATATAATGCATAAATTGTTTCTACCTCTAACTTCGAATCTACCAATTTGCGATATGTTTATTTTTCTCAAATTTAATATTATGAAATTAAAAATAGTTAAATGATACGAAAATGTTATCCACTGTCTAAATATTCATATTTAAAGTTAGTTTTCTGTTTCTCATGACCCTGTATTAAAACTAGGTTTGAAGTAAAACTTTAAATTCGGTTTTCTCAAAGCAAATTTTTTCGCAGTTTGTATGTCTTTAAAATGCTGCATGCGTCTCATTTTTAGTTAAAAATGAATGATATTTGGAAGAAATTATCTTATTATATATTACAGTAGATATGTGTATGCATTTTTGGATATGAGGTTATTAAGAAGTTTAAACTTGTGATAAAGTTTAACAAAAGTTTTTTCTTTAACAAAGAAAAGAGTTAAATTTTCAAAGTTTGTTAAAAGAAACAGACTTTCGTTTTGTTTGCAACGTATATCGTACTTTCTCAAGTACCTAATGTACAATATCCAGTATTTATAATTAAATAGTAGTTAGATAAATTTTTACTTCAAACTGATAAATTTCATACTATGTTGCTTTCAAAATCAATTTAGTTGAAACGTTAAGTATCACCAAAAACTTTTGAGAAAGGTAAACTAGTCGGCATATCTTTGTGTGAAGTTATATGAACGAAACAATAAGGTTCATATTATTCAAAATATTTGCAACATTTGTTCCAGTTTATGCAACTTAAATTTTTTAAAAATAGCTTCATTAAACAATTCATTTGCTTAAATATAAAAGCAGTTTTTAAATACATTAAATAAACTTTTTGTTGGAACTGTTCAGTTAAAACTATTGGTAATTATAATGCAAACAGCGAAAAACAGTATAATGCAAAACATGAAATTAGGTAAAAATGGCTTACTATTATTTAGATTTTATATGACACTTATACCGGTTTCGAAAGCTACCGACTAAATGAGGTCAGGAAATAAAAATTGACATATAACTGCATTTAATATCGCTACTAAATGAGGTACTCTTTTTCAGAGAGTAAAAATTAAAGTATCTTTAATGTCGATATTGGCTCAAGAGACTGCTTATTATCTGATAATAGCGAATTTTTGTATACTTAGTTAAGTAACATCAGTTGCCAAATTATTAAAAGAATATATTTTTAAAGGACTTATTATAGTTCTTTTGTTATAGTATTCCTATTTGAATCAAACGAATATTCATTTATAAATATATAAAAAGAGTTAAAATATTAATTTTAATTTATAGAAGGATTTATATTATACGTCTAACCGTTATTAAATTTCTCAATATAGTAATATTGCATCTTTATAAAATCTAACTTTATCAGAAATTATAGCATTTTCGTGTGTGTAGTATAAGTAGTTAGCACGTCCAAGTAGCAAATGGAAGGTCCCCGGTTCGAGTCCCCAGAGAAGGGAAAATTATTGTTTTTCATATTTTCTGCAACAGAAAATTCTTATTGTAATTCTCTACAACTTAAATGTGCTTAAGTAAAATAATATATAATAATTATTATACAAAAGATTTAGATAAAAATCCAGTTCACCAGAAAATTATTTTCCAACTATGAATGAAGTGTTTTACAGTAAGAAACAAAACTATTTCTATATTGCTTGATATTTGACACTTCTATCATTAAATCTGGAAATCAATGAGAAATTTGGGAAATTTTAAATAAGTTCTTACGAAACTTTAAATCTGAAATTATATTTCTTTGCATTTAATAATCTGCAGTGAATATTGAATAATTTATAGACAAGCAATATTAATAAGTGCTATGTTTGTTGTTTCTAACTGTACGCTGAAATGGTGATTTACTTTTCTTGTTTGAAGAATTATACCGAAGTATTTTGAGCCGTCGTCCATGTGCAAGTACTAACAAATATACATAAATGTTTGAAAGAATATACTACATTTGTTGGATAATATAGTGCCTAATATAAAATATAATGTCAAACAATGCAGATTCAACTTAAAAAATATTTTTCTCATTAAGATAAATCTAGTTATCAAACACAACTACATATTAAGACACAATAACACGCCTAATAAATACCAATTCAGAAGTCAAACAACAAAAATCAGTGATATATTTTCAAATTTTCACAGAACAAGTTTCGATGATTTTAACGAACCACCACCGTCAGCTGCAAAAGCGCAAATGATACGGAATTTGCAGCTGACGGTGGTGGTTCGGTAAAACCATCGGAACTAGTCCTGTAAAAATTTGAAAATATAACGCTGATTTTTTTTGTTTGACTTCTGAAATTCTGCTCCATATATTGTGTGCATCAATACAATTAAAGTATTTTGAAGATCACGCATAAGTCCATGCTTTGAAGAATTTTTTTTTTTATGAAAAAAATGGTTGCTCTAGATTTGACACATTTCTTAGAAATTCTCACAATAAGAATTCACATTCCTTTAAAAGAATTTCTTCTATAAAATAATAACTATATTTCCTTTTATTATTATTGTTTTATAACTGGTAATTGGTTTAAATAGATTAACAGGTTGAATATTAGAAAGGATATAAATATTTCACATAAAGATAAAAATGGCTTGAAAATTAGATAAGATGTAAACACTACCTTTATAAGCATTCTGAACATTAATTTTTACTTAGGCATTTCTCTTTTAAATAGGTTTCTCAAATTTCAGTAATGCTTCATTGTATTGAAGAAACTTCAATGAAACCTCTCACGGTGTGTTTGGTTGCCAAGAGAGCGTTCACAACAAACGCTCTCTTGGCAACCAAACATTGTTGAGCTCCGTGTTATGGAATAAACGTGGAAAGAATGTGCCTGTAAATATAAGAGTTTTACTGACTGTTTAGATGAACTTTAGTCATGTTTAGGATTCAATGAACTGCTTCCGTAATAGCTGGCAACCTCCATATGTCACGCTATTTCTTGAAAACATTAAGACTTATTTATATTGGCCTTTCTATTTTTTTTCGACCTGTGCTTCTCAGCCGATTCCTTGAAATATGGGTTGAGCATATCAGTTGTATATTTCTCATACCATATTTCCAAAGCAACATATCATAATAAAATAATATGGAATTGTTCCTATATTCTCAGCAGTTTTAGAACTATATTTATGATGATAAGAGTTTTATTGAACATCCGGAATAATTGAATAAATGGGTAAAAGCGTAATCATACATTACCATTCTTGAACAAAGTTCAGATCGCATACGAATGTTACGAATGTTAGATGAAAAAATTCAATCAGGATGTCGGTGTTTTAATTTTTGAATTTAGAAGTTAAAAATATTTTACTTCTTTGTGTACCACCTATTTTTCTCTTGCGTACCTTCGGTTGAGAACCCCTGTCTAAAGCACCCTCATCATTCATTCCTACCTGTTACATATTAAATTTTCTTAGTACAGGGTCCGTTAGTGAAGCGGAAAATTTTAAAAGTCAAATAGCTCATTTTCCGCTCACGAGGGGATTGAAAGTTTGGGATTTTTGTTTGCCATTAAATGGCATATGTTAAACATGGGCAACGTATTTTTTGTGTAAAATCATTTTATAAGTGACTGTGTGAATTTATGACTGATGACTGTGCGACTTAAGTCGATATTGGAACGACGAAAACCCAGGTGAATTACATAAAAAACCATTACAAAATTCGAAAGCTTCGGTATGGTGTGCACTTTCATCGTCTGGCATTACTGGGCCATATTTCATCGAAGACTATAAAGAAAACGCCACAACTATTAATGTAGACTACTACACATACATGGTCAGAAGATTTTTGATGTAACATGTCCCGGGTTTGCGAAAATGAAATTTTTACCAGCAGAATGAGGCTACAAGTTATCCTGCTCTTGTGCGCATGATCTGCTTTAAGAGAACTCTTGGACAGACTCATATTCAAGCATTGCGACATCTCGTGGCCTGCAAGATCGCCAGATTTGTCCGCCTGCGACTTTTATCTTTTAAGATTTATGACAAACAGGCAGTACATTGATAGACGTAAACCATACCAGAATTAAAAATCAAATATCAGACAAGAAATTGCACGGATTCAACCTGACCTCCTTTGTCGTCGAGTGAAATTATCGGTCAGTAAATGTTTACACAGAAATGGCTCTCACTTGAAAGTCGTTATTTTTGCAAAATAAATGGTATACTTTACTCAACTCAAAATGTTTTACAAATATTTCATGAAACAAGTGGATACGTTTAAAATTTCTCGCTTCACTGGAAGATCCTGTATAGTCTCAAAGCATAGATGACAAAGGCAGTCGTCGAATGCACCGATTTTCGGAAGACACCAGTTAAGTTGCTCCCAATAGCCACAATTATATAAAAATATATTTTGCTTTGAATTATTATGTTTAATTGGAGTGACAACTGTACTGATCGCCTAGATTTCCGAAAATGCCGAAGTAACCCCGTCCTAGTATAATAACGAATGTCTCGTTCATATTCTGTACTTCTCTAAGTATGTTAAGTTAGTAAGGTTATTTGAATATTGAAATACACCCGAGGGTATCTGCTTAAGGCGAACCATTTGAGCTCCACGTGTCAAAATTCGGAAAATCTTTAAATTAACTCTGCGCCATCACATACAGAGTCATCCATCTGCTGTCCGTTGTGTCTATTAAGATTGCAGCCGAACGCACAAAGGTATGCGCTGCACATGCTGACAATGATGAAGCTTATGTATATTTTTGTTTTCTTCAACGTCTGTGGAAATACTGATGCGTGTCAAACAAAATGGATTCACGGCTAAGTTACAACACGCGTGTCACAGGTTCACTTTCCCTGGCCAAAGGGAAGAGATGCCTTCGTGAAGAACTATCTAAGGAAACCTGGGTCGTATTCACACTAAACATGGGAAAAAAAAATGAAAACCAACCATAGATCCAGTTCGTTCACCTGGAATTGATCCCATGACGAACTTCCAGTTTTCAGCGTTCTTAACCACTTAACAATTGGTGGGAGCCGAAATAACGTAGAATGAATTCTAAATAATATAGAATTAATATGGAATTTTCTTCGACTGTGCAAGAACATAGAATCTTTATTTCTTGCAAAGAGACTTAAAATTGCATTTATAAAAGGAGAGAGAGGCGAAAGGTGTTACATTCTGTAAATGACAGGTGCCGCATTTCTCTTCTAAATAAATAGAATGAATTAGGAGTTATTTTCTTTTTACTGCGCATCAAAATATTGTTTATTTTTCTAGTGAGTGGAGTTGAAGAGAGACCAAAGGCCTCACCTTAAACTCTGTCCTTTTTTCTACTTAACATCTTTACCAGAAAAGAAGATATTGTTTGCCTTTTCGGTAAACAAAATATTTTCCAACTGATTCTGTATAACTTAAACTAGAAACGTTATGTCTGTTGACACACATAAAAAGGACATAATATACAGAATAAGCTACACTGCGCCCAAAAAATAAGGACAATTCTATATCTCCCGCTCTACTGGGACGATTGACAAAATTCAACTTGCGCTTTTCATGTCTCGAAATGGCGACTTAGGATATTATTTGATTTGTATATAGCATTATTCTAATACAGGTATTTTAACACAAAATCGGACTTTTTCTGAAATGACATGCCAATTTTTTCCCATATTTCTATTCTACGACTCAAGTTATGCCAAACTGCCAAGTTTTGTTTAAATCCCACGAGCAGTTTTTAAAACATTAGCTCTCAAAATTTTAGCTCCTCACTGTTAATTGAATTTGAGATATATTTATTAATATATCTTTTTTTTTTGTTAAACTTATTTGATTCTTCCTTTCACATTTCGAAATTTAGGTTTATTTCAAATAAATTTCGACCAATTTTCACGTTTTTTTAATTTGTATTTAAAAATAATTTTAATATATTTTTCGAAAACAACTTTTGAATTATTACTATAAAATGTTCAGCGTCATCTTAAAAAGTAGATATATTTCTAAGCATACCTGTAAAAAATTAGAGATTTTTATTCAAAAATTTTTAAGATATACCTGAATTTACGTAGTGGTGAATTTTGAAATTTGGCATATTTGTTATAAGCGAAAAAACGCCAAATGTGGTTTACATACCTTGTTAAAATTGTTTCAAAGTATGAACGACGACATTTTTTCCGCTCCTGTTCTCCCGAAAAAAAAGGAAAGGAAAATAGATTGCTATAATTTAAGAAGTCGCCAAGTAAATTATTCTTGGCGAAATCTAAAAATAATGCGCCAAGAAAATTTTTTAAATTTCTCCAGAAAAAATTACAAAATCTTAACACCAACCTATCAAGAGGAAAGGTAATCTCGTCATGTATATAGAGTGCTCTCATGGCGCAAATACACTACATATTTACAAACATCCATGCCTTCTCCGGGATTCGAACAGGAAACCTTCGCTACCGCATCAGGCTTCCCTAACCACTATACCGTCTGGGCAGCACTCACATAACATTTATAGTACTGTATTTTCTGGGAAAATGAGCCTCATATGATAAGGAAAATTACGTGCACACGTAGTTATTTTGTCTCGTACGAAAGCAAATACTTTAGGCAAAGTGCACTGTGAAGCTTTATAACGTGCAGAGAAAAGTAAGTAATAAGTGATCTTCAAATAACAATAATAATCATCTTTTACAACAAAGCAGAATATACAAATATTTCTCTTTTTGTGCATTTTGATAACTGTAAGTTACCTAAAATGCTATATAATCATTATTTTTTGTAGGGAACTATGCATACTATATAATATAAGAATCTGTTACGCATAGCATAAGAAAAGTCACGATAAGCAGAATATAAAAGAATATTTCGTATCGCCGCCAGGGCTTTTAACCTCAGAAGAAGAATTTTGATTTGTATGCGTAAATACGGCATAGCATACTAGGGTCTAAGTGGAAGAATACTTTCAAGGTGGACCTTGACCTTTTAAGGTAAACAGGGTTCACGTTTACAAGACTTATAACTGATGCTATTATAACTTTTATCAATAGTTGGGCAATACGTCAGTTTCCATTTAACAATTTGAATTCATTGAAAGTTGTTATTTTAATTTTAACGGTCTTTCAAAATTGAATTACATTCCTGAAATAGGCACTATGTCACAAAAATAAAATTTGAGTTTGAAAAGCGAGCAATAGTTAGTAAAGTAGCTATAAACTGTAACACGCACACATATATATATATATGAAAAAAATGGCGTACGAATATTGATCACGTAGAATGTTGAGTCCGTAATGATCGGCAAACTTGGCAGTAATATTCATCTTTATTCCAATTGCAACCACAATTTACTTGGCACTCTAATCGTGCCTATTCAAGAACATTTACATTTTTGATGCTGTTGCGATAGAAAGAGAGCAGCTACGCCGCGTCTTAACGGGAACAAAGGGAGAAACAAAATAAAGTTAATCCAATACGAAAAACGTACCAGATGTTACGCAGTTATCAAGAGTGCGCAGTTACCAGGAGAGAACAGTTACCAGGAGAAAGGTTTCAGTTCTCAAAATTTTGATTTCAAGTTTCGAATTAATCACGTCAAAGTTTTGGTTTAGGTCTCTCATTAGTTACGTCATAAGAGTTATTAATTCGTATGCATGGACTGATCTAGAAATGATTTTGATGCATTGCAGATGCTCGGAGGAGGACGTATAAAAATGTAGAGAAGAAATTTAAAGAGCTGTTGCTAATTAAGTTAGTAATTTATTATTTCCTTATTTTCCATATATATATATATATATCATAATACTAAAAGTAAAGTAATATTATATTAATATTGGTAATAAAGCAATTCACACATGCATTAAATTAAGAAAAATTCATGTAAAAGTGTATATCAGATTAATCATGTTTGATGCATAGAGTTGGCGTATTAAGTTTGGACGATAATTTTGGGGCAATAAAAAACTAAGAATCATGAACTAACTATATGGAAAATATTGGAAGTATGATGAAACTGGTATTGTAAGAATTGTAAGGAAATCTCGTATCAGATGGCTGGGCCATGTGTTTAGATATGATGAAGCATTTCCAATCAAAAAGATACCTTTCGAGAACTAAGAAAGTAAAACGAAAAGAAAGACCACCCACTAGCTGGATATATGATGTCGATCAAGATTTAACGTTAATTGGTTAATTTAAATTAATTGGAGTTAACCGATGGAAGGCTATTGCACCGAATGTGGTCAGGTGGAGGAACCTTGGAGAGACAGCCTAGGCCTGTAACAGGCTGTGGAGCTTATGGACGAAAAGATAAATAACTAAGAGCAAGTAAATCTAAAATTTGAACGAAATAAAAGTATGTAATCTAGAAATAAAGAAAACTGAAAATATAAATAAAATTTTGAAATTATACTCAGATTTTTCTGTATGTAATCTAGAAATAAAGAAAATTGAAAATATAAATAAAATTTTGAAATTATACTCAGATTTTTCTGTAAACATTTCTAAAATAAAAAATCAAAACAACAAAAGTAAACGGAAGAAAAAACAGTATTAGAAATTTTTTTAAGAATATTTTGATATTTTAGACTGACATGCGCTTCTGGAATATATATCATCAAAAGGATAAGCAATATAGACTAAAGCTCTTAAGCGCCTCGTTCTGTCATTTAATTTCGCAACTTTCGTTATATGTCTAAATATTTTGCATACATGAAGATAAGGTTTACGTTTAATGACTTATAAAATATTTTTAAACAGAGCATTTACATGAATAAGAATTTCAGAAGTTAACTGCCTATCTGAAAAGTCCAAATTAAACTGAAAGCTCTTTCCTTTTATGTGCATAAAGATTATTTGGTGTAGTTTGTTGATTAGGATAAAGCTTGCGAAGTTACCTCAGAAGGACTGCTTTTGTAGAGGAATCTCTAAAAGAAAATTTTCATATTATGCGAAAGCAAAACCACAAAAATTTCATAAAACAAGCTCTTTTTTTCAGAGAACAGAAGCCAGGATGCAAGCAAAGCTTTAAATTTCCTTTTTATTTTATATTTATGCAATTAATTAAGTTCGGGAACTTAGTCTTGAAATTGATAAAACTAATGAGAATTGTACTCGTATAAATCTGCTCGTGCTATAGTGTTTACATAGAATCACATTTTTCATTTAAAAGTTATTGAGATTACAAAAGCAGATTCATTAACTTGAACATAACTGGAAAACGAATTAGCGCTTAATAAATTAGTTTTCTGAAACAAGGGCAGCCAGCTTAAATAAGAAGGGCACGAGCTAATTAAAAGTTTTTTCTGCGTCTGTAAGCCCATTGAAAGGCAACCGAGGTTAAATTTAACATTTCATTCAAAAACCGAATCTCACACGTCTAATGCATATATGTAAAAAGTAAAATAATTAAAATTCACAAACCAGTATTGTTAGCGAAAATAAAATACCTACCGGGCAAGATAAATTAAATTAATTAAAATGTTTAATTTTTTTACATATGAATACCAACAAAAATAATTAAAAAACTACTTTCTATAAAGTCTTTTTTATTTATTTTATTACAAAGCTTTAGTAAATATCAAATTGCTTATATTAAAATGGGTTATAATTTAGTTAATACATCAAACAATCTGACCGAAAAACTTTGTTAATATGTAAATGTGTATTTTAACAGTAATATTTTTTTTATAATCGAATTACGAAGAAAATAAATGCTTCAAAGTTTTGCTTGTCTGTATTAGAATTCATTCATTACTACAGTTTTTTTAACTGTATTTAATTTTACTGTAATCTTAGTACTTTATCAGATAAAGGAGTTATGGCGATTATATCAATAGACCATCTTGTCAAGTCATATTTTCATATTTCACTAAGGTAGAAAATATCTGAAATATTTAATTGCTCGGTAATGCTAAAAAAGCAACCTGTCTGAAAAATAGGAAATACCTGGGCTCGAACTCATCTGAAGTTAATGATGCTTTACCATTTGCATGATTAATTTCTTATTTTAAATGCAACAAGCTTGCAGCTATTGCTGGTAATTATACACATCCAGGATTAATTTCTAATGACGATTTTTAAATTTTTTAAGTCATTAACAAACAGAACTTTTAGATCAATGAACGACGTTTCGCTTTATATGTGAATATTTTTCTGCTGTTATAAAGGACATATAAAACAGAAATTTAAAAATATAAATTTTGGTGTATCTAAAAGATATGTGAAGACTTTTGATGGAAATTCAGATATCAAATATTTTAGTTCCCTATCTGCAATTAGGAACTCTTATATAAAGACTCTAAATCTCTTGCCTTCATTTTCTCAATGCAACACTGAACTTGCATCTACCCAACCCATATATTACCTCTTAGAGTCTGTAATTAAATCTCTATATCTGACTAGTTCTAGTTACACATATTAGCTATTTCCTTCCCTTTCATTGAAATGTCAGCCTAGAGCACCTGTAGTGCCATTTAACACTAAGAAAACAAAATGCCGCTAATCATTTATAAGGTATTTTCTCCCTGCTTTTGCATGCCTTCGTGGTGTTACGTTTAGCACACTTCGCGCTCATCTGAGAGGTCCAAGTTCGAGTCCCGGCGAGGGCATTGCGAATTTTTTCGATTTCCTGCTTCAAAAATTCTAATGATTCTACAGTGTCTAAAAAAGGTGGTGGATGATGATTCTGCATTACCAGAATTTGGCGATTGGGTCCCCTATACCGCCCTTTAAAAGGGGAAGTATATACTCCCGCCGTGGTGTAATGGTTAGGACACTCGGTGGGTATTCGAGATTCGAGTCTCGGCGATGTTATTGCTCACTTTTTATGCGTCTGCTTCTAGAAAACCGAATGTCTCTTCACATTCATCAAAAATGTTCCAATTAACTCTTTTAAAGAAAATAAAATGTGTCACAAGTCTCATCTGTAAACTTACAGCTATGCATAACTTATCATATGTACTTTATTGAAACTATTATGTAAACGTTTCTAGCAAATCAAAACAAAGAAACGCTCTGGAATAAGACTGTGAGATCTAAAAGTTAAAGAATAAGAAACGAAAGATTTGGCAATGACAGTAGAAGCCTAAATAAACTATATATATAAAGAACGAACGAAAGAAAAAGAACTGAATTCTTTCGGTGTCCATTCATCATTTCTTAATGTCGACACCAGGTGGCACTGACACACGATTAGGTCTTGTGTCCACGCAAAGGATGCACGTGATCGACATTTAACAAGCGTAGTTAAATTCCTGATGAATAGCGTTCCAGCCATTGGAATTTAAAATTAGTTTTCCTGCTCGGTTTTCTTTTTCCCGTCATTTTCCTGGCTCATTTTCATACCAGGTTAGGAACGATAAGAGGACGAAGATGAAATTTCTTCAATTTCAGGTTGCTACTCAGAAAATGTCATCATTAATATATGGCGTATTTCATGTTATTTTGCGTTCTTAAATCACGGATTTAATCGTCTGTCACAGAATAGTAAACGAATAAAAAAAGCTGAGACGTAGATTCTCTCATAACATGACATTCTAATTATTGCGATTATACGTAACGTCTGAATGTATTAAAATAAAAATTCATGAAATAATTTTTTATTTGTAACATTCGCATTCCTTATGTAATAAATGTTATTTGAAAACAGCTGAATTTCTAAAAAACTTCTAAACGAGTGTGTAGAAAGCAAGGTTATAAAACCATTAGCCTGCAGTAATGCAATATACTTATCGTGGCCATTATATCGACAGGTATCTTTTAGTTACTTGTAGGTACTGCGCGATTATGAAATTTATTTATGTAAACAGATAATAGAAATGACTGTTATTTTATTATTTAAGACACATTAATTGCAAAAGTTTTGAAACTCTGTCATTTTAAAAATTTAATTGTGTTCTTTACTCTAATTTTGAATAAGCTTAAAGACTGATTCTCTCTCTCTTTCTTTTTTTTTTTTTTTTTTTTTTTTTTTTTTTTCCAGTTCGTTTCTAATGCATAACCTACTTTTTTGAGGTGGGTGCTTAATGCAAACTTGAGTATTTAAAATTAAACTTTAAATTAAAACTTAACTTTAATTTATTTATTTAAAATTATTAAGTTATTTAACATTAAAACTTTAATCATGGCTAAAATATTTAAGCATAAAAGTCTTTGATTTCAATAAGTTTTCTTTCTGTCTTATAAATCATACGTTTCTTTAAGATTACATTTCAATTTTTAAAATTTGACAAAAATGGTTTAGAGTGGCATAGATTTTGAATAAAACTATTGATTCCTAGGAATATCGGACTTAAGTTCCTCCTTTACTTCAAAAGCAAAAATATTTTGCAAATGTAAGAGATCGTTGATCGTTGTTTGCTTTTGGTGCCTACTACAACAGAGTATAAACCAGTTTATAAAAAAATTTATCCTGAAACCGCTTGCATACATAGAAAACATACAGATGTTAAATTTAACAATTCACCTTATGAAGAAAAAGCGCATATCTTTTTATCTAAAAGGAGGTCTTTCAACCCGTGACTTATTCTGAGTCAGCAAAAGCGATGAGCATTTTTGCCGCTTCAAAAACAGCTCTTAACTTTTAAACGGAGATTTTACTGCTTGAACATTGGAAATATGCTTAATAATATTTTCAAGGAGATTCTGTATTTTGCCATCAAAAATCCAGTTAACTACATCATTGAAGGATTGTGGATTATTCGGAATAGTTTGAAGCTCTTTCTTAGCTGGTTCTTTTAGTTTCTCACTTGTTAGAGGGTTCGATAGCTTTTTCTTCGGTTTTCGGTAGGTTCGGAAATTATTTACTGGATATTTCTGTTGGAGAGATATCCTTCTGTACTTCTTTTAGTGGAAATTTCTCTTGATAAGCCTTGCAAATGTTAGCACATCTAAGAGTCTCAAACTTTCTGTTTTTTGACCACGTGAACAATTCATACGCAAGCCAAGTATCGCCATTTTTATTACATCACACGTTATTAAAATTTTAAAAAATTAGAATTCTTATTTTATAATCCTATCAGCTCCTTTTCATTTCACATGCGAACCTCAGAAATACATATATGAATAAGTGTATTTAAATAAATAACAACAGAATGAGAAATTTAAAAAAAAATTGAAAGATTTCAGGTTTTACATTATGCCCAAAGGCACGTTTTTTTAACGTTGTCTGTGTTACCTTTATTTATTAAATATTATATTCTTCGCACTTAAACCATGAAATTCAAGTCAACAACAATATCGCAAAATAATTTTAAAATGAGCATATCATTAGAATTTCCGATACACAGTCTCGCGCCTTGGAGATAAAAATGTTTTATTTATTTATTTTTTTGTCCGTACTGTTGCCACTGCTCCTTTTGAAATCGTTGAGTTTCTTAATCAAAAATTCATTAAAGTGTTACAAAAAATGAAATCGATAGTAAAACAAATTTCAAATTCCAAATTAATAAATAATAAAATTAATTAATAAAATTATTGAAATTAATAAAATTAATAAGCAGAATTAATAGTACTTAAAAGAAAAATAAACAGTTAAAAGTTAAATCTGTTATTGACGATGTCTGTTATTCAATTATATTAACCAGAATCATTGAAGGATAAAATCTTTTGTTTAAGAGTTGCACAATTAGTTAAGTTTAGTTAGACAGTAGGTTTCCGTTTCTTTGGAAGTAATTCTTTGAAAAAAGCATTTCGTGTATAGAAAGGAGAGATGACTATGAAGATAATTTTTTATGTAAATAATGAATTTGTTTGAAGTTATTTAGAAGCTTTTGTTTTAGGTAGATGTTAATCACTTATTTAACCTTTTAGGTATTCAAAGTAACTTTGGGCTGTACTGTAAAACGTTTGTACTTACTTTCTGGACTGAAACCAGCATTCTAACTTTTAAAACCCGATAATATTTCGAATGCTTAAGCAAAGTTATAAAATAACAAGCAGCCACAAAAATATATGTACGCAATGCAATTTATTACAATTTAAAATTTTCTAACTAACAGAAAAGACAAGTTTTAAAACATTCTGTAGACGATGCAAATAACTCGAAGTTAAAAGCTTCCTAATTTTATAAATAAATAGAAAAAGATCTAAGAGCTCCAGACAACAAAGGTTGTAAAATATTTTAAACTTTGGAGCCCAATATATTACAATGCAATGAAACCGTAATTTAAGTCGTAATCTGAAATTCCCCCAAATTACGAGACTCTGACAAAAATTCATCCAGGCGAATAATTTGCCAGGCATCAAACAAGCTCGTCCCTCAAATTCCACTTGTTCAATATAGCAGGAACGCGTTATCGGGAACTGCATTTAATAATACATTTCCGAAGCCTTCGTGGTACAAAATTTCCGCCGAACAGACAACATTCCCATTTATTATGCAATCTAGCCTGCAGCTTGCAGCTTTCCCCCTTTCCCGTCGTAACGATCCAACGCTCATAAATCACGTGATTTGTAACGAACCGGTAATAACTGGACTCGTTATTAGAGGAAGCTAAAAATCGAGTTTTCCGGAATATCATCCGAAATGCGAACTCTACTTCATTATGAGGCGGCGTAAAGGTCGATGTGAACTCCTGGGAGACCTTGAATTTCCTATGAAACGAACGAGCGTCAAACGAGACGTTATGAATTGTTATATCCCTGAAGTTAGACTCGACTCGCTGTAAGTAATGCTTAAAAAGTTCGTTAAAATTCAACTGAAAGGATTCTAAGCTCTTTATCGATTCATAGGTAAAATATGAGTGCGCGAATAACATAATTATATTCCGTAAATAACCTAGACTGAATTATTAACTTATTTTCCAAGAATAATTTTATATAAGAAAGAGGTACTTTATTCTGTTAGTTTGCTGACGAAATCTAATGACAGGTTATTGTCCAAGCAACAAAAAAGACTGAGGAAGCCTCATTTCTTGTTGAAGATCAAGAAGTATTGGTACTTTCAGTGTGCGCTGAAAAACAAAAATTTCACAATGGAAAACAAAATTTAAGTAAATTACACTAATATTTTTTTTTTTGTATACAATTTATTTCTTATATATATAGTTTTTAAAACTTTTGCTAATATGACTTGAAAAGAGTTTTAGTTTTCTACCAGCTGGCTTCACATAAATTCTGCTAGGTCAGACTTAAGGTGTTGCCGAATAAGATGTAGTAATGATATGATGTAGGAGTGATAATGTGATGATGATAATAATAATAATAAAGCTGTTGCTTTGGAGGATGTGGAAAATTATCAAGAAAGGCAACAATGCATTAATGATAAAAACATTTGAGGACACAACATTAGAACAAGAAAGAAGAAAAATTCTGGTTGAAAATTGGCTGTAAAAAAACAAACTTTACGGTTTAATAATTTTTTGCAGAATAATCTTGTGCATTGAATGGTTAAAAAGTTAAAAATGCGGGACGTAATTTTGACAGAGGGGAAATTATGTTGCCTTTATGAAATACTGGGCTACTTTTAAGCCAGTGATCAACTGGCGATTAATCGCGTATTCTGCTGTTTTCGTTCACCATGGCTGCTATAACATACAAGTACCACTTCATTAAAATTTAATTGGATCGATTTTGAGTTTTGTATCGATTCAAATATAAAACATAAATGATTAATATTACTCAGATATATAATCCATGCTAAATCACTGGCTTATTCTCCAAGAATACTTTTCTGCTAGAAGATGAGATCTTATAATGCTGCTCTGCTGAGAACATTCAATGACAAATTATTATTCTAACACCAAAGAAATTAATTTGTAGCAGTAAAACTAGTGTATGGTTACAAATCAAATTATAATTTTAAGTTTAAATGATTCCAATAAAATTCCGAATAACAGAACTTAAATGGCGAGGGAAAAAGTTCTAATCAATAAATCTGAATGTCACTCAACTTCAAACATTTTTAAATAATGTTTTTTTTTTTTTTTTTTTTTTTTTTTTCAATTTTTACAACTTAATGGCATATATTATAATAAAAACAAATTAGTTTAGTCTATTGCTTATAAGAATATGAAAATATTCTTCAGGTGACAACTATTAAGTATGAACATTTGTTGTCAGATAATGTTAATTAAAATTCAATTTCTAGCTAAAAGATTTATTTGAAAAGTACTAATCTAATAAAAGTGTAAATCGCAAATGTTTTAATAATATAGGAATTATTTCGCAGCTTGTCGTAAATGAATTTTTGCCATTTTGTGAGAAACGTTATTAATCGCTAACCATATGCGTTTCCATGAGGCGATATTGAAATTACAATATTTGTTTAATTATAGGATAGAGCGGCCATTTTTCCTATAAGTCTATACCCTTTCAGGCGTATATTTTCATAAACGTTCATGAGTTTAAAATATATTGTAATACTTATTTTTATCGTGAGTATTTCCAAAAATATATTGTAATACTTATTTTTATCGTGAGTATTTCCAAATTCATTTATAAGCAACATATTTTGCAGTTTAAAAGCAATAAAAATGAAAATTAACCTTTTAAACTAGAATAAAAATCTGAAACCAAAAGGCAAGTTTCTTTTCTATGGTTTCGTTTGTTACTATTGCTTTTCACTAACCAGTTATTTAATGTTTTGGATCTTTACTGTCACTTCTAGTTTCCGTTTTCCTGAAAATATTATTATTTATTTAAAAATGTAAATGAAGTAAAAAGAGATAGTACTTAAAGGAAGGTTTCAGAAGTTTAATTCAGGTCGTTCTCTGTCTCTGTAGATCAGGATAGTAGGTTGCTGCTAGCTCAGATACGATTTGTAGTCTTCGGCCTTGCATTAAAATTGCCGATTTGGAATATCTACACCGGTCAGAAATGCGACCCAATTTCTCGTTAAATTGAATTGTGTATTCTCTAAATACTAGCTTAAAAAAGTTTAAATATATATAGGTTTTTAACCAAATTAATTACCATTTTAAAAGTTTTATGTTTTGAAGGGAATGAATGTAACTTCTTTTTTCCACAAAATATACTACGATACTTACAAATTGGATTGGACTATTATGATTATGGTAAAGCATCTGGAGGGCTCTTTCCCTTAGGAAAGGGGTGCCTTCTTCTAGGACCTTTCTTATTTTATTAGAAAATAAGAAAGATATTATCTCATTTCCTTAAATTTACTCAGATTCATGCTAAACATGGACAAAACCACAAAACCTCCAATACAACCATCCTGCTATGCGGAATTTGAATTACGATGCTTACAAGAAGTAAGTAATAACACTATCATAAAAACTAAATATATAAATCGTAATATTACTGAATAAAAAAGGAACGAAAAATAATGAATAATTGTATAACAATTTATACATCAATTGTTAAAAACGATGTAAAGAAAAATCTCATACGCCGTATATAATTCAATGGCAACATTGCAAAAAAATTTTAAAGCAGCATGTGTTTAGAATTTCCGATAAATTGTTACCAGTAAACATAAATTTGTGTATTATTTTCAGTCTGTTCTCAGTTTATCATATCAATATGCAGTGTTCTTAGTAATATGGCTAGCAAATCTTTTTTTTTCTTGGTGTTTTTATTATCAACCTTTTGTGTGTTAAATTTATTAATTAAATACCATGTTCTTTGCATTTACGCCACATAAATATAGTGGGGAAGTTGAAGATGCTAAATAACAATTCCAACGTTGTTTTCCACACCACAGAACATTTAATAAAGATAATCAGAAAAGGTACAAATTAGATTAAATAATATTAAATAATAGTGCCGTTTAATCCAAACATAATTCTGTATAGTTTTACCAGTCTTATCACATAACCGATTAGTGCCTACTCGCACTTGCTGATGTATTAAACAGTTCAATTTACCACCTTCGCGTGGAAAACTACAGTTCCTTATTCTACACCTTCACGTGCAGACAGACATCTCACCACCTTCGCGTGGGATAGCAGAAGAGTCTCTGTCATACACATCTGTCACCTCGCTGCTGGCGCATCGGTGAGGCCCTCTGGTGGTTGTGTCGCATTTACGGATACTACAACTCGGCCTGCCGGACATTTTTTCGTCCACGAAAACACGGATCAGCAACACTGGAACATCAAGACAGCACCTGAAAATAAATTTAAAAAACAAAAAAGGGAAAAAAAAACAAAAAGAAAGAAGTGTGGAAGAACCACACATAGTTCTATATAGTAGAAGTCCACGGCTTCATGAGATCAGCTGCTGTAGTGGTACATCCAGGACCTTCATGGTGTCCCACTTTTTCCACCTGGTAACGTTCTTTGCCTTTCCTCGTTGTCACACGATATGGGCCGAAGAACTTTGGCCTTAACTTTAGTCCACCTCCATATTGCGTTCTTTGTATGGCAACTAGGTCGTTCACATTGTATGCTTGTGCATCTTTTCTCTTCTTGTTGTATGTTTTTCTATTCTCTTCCTGAATTTTTAGAATGTTTTCCCTTGCTTCCTCTCTCATATCTTCTCGATCTTTCATCATAATATTTCTTTCTTCTTCTTCAAGAATTTCCATAATCTTTAAGTCTTCTCGATTTCTCATTTTAACACCAGTGAGAAGCTCAAATAGAGAACTCTTTGTGCTTCTGCTCTTAGTGCTGTTTAAGATCCGTTGTACATCTCCAACATATTTGTACCACTTGGTTGGATCATCTATGGATAATTTGGATAGGACTGGAATCAGAGTGAGATGAATCCTTTCCACTTGCCCATTTCCTCTAGGAACGCCTGTAGTTATAAATATGTGCTGGATCTTCTCCTGACTACAGTAATCTTCAAAGTCTTTAGAGGTAAACGCCGTACCTTTGTCACTTATAATTCTCAAAGGATTACCAAAAATTGATTGTTGCAGTTTCAGCTTCTGCAATGCCTCTTGAGCTGATGTAGACTTTACTGGATAGAGCCACACGAACTTTGTGAATGCATCAACCACGGTTAAGATGTGATTGTAGTTCTTATTTTTCGACGGTAATGGTCCTATGAAGTCGATATGAAAAGTGCTCAAAGGGATACTATCTTTTGGTATGGGATTCAGCAACCCTTCGCTCTTACCTCGTTTTCTGTCGCACAAAATACATTCTACACAATTTGAAATAACTTGCTCAATTCGTTTTCTAAGGTTAGGAATATAAAAGTCGGTTTTCAGCAGATCTTCTGTTTTAGACACTGCGAAATGTCCCTTGTTATGAATACTACGTACGATTTCTAGCTCTAATGCTTTGGGTACCACAAGTAACTCACGACCACTGTCGAACTTGTATAATACTCCATTTTTCACTAGAAAATCTTTCTTTAGTCCTTGCTCGACTAAGGATTTTAGCAACTGGAGACGCTTATCACTTCTTTGCGCAGCTGCAATTTTGGCTGTAATTTCTCCCTGAGAACAAGTAACCATCATAACAGCGTTTCTACTTAATGAATCCACATGCTTCATTTGTTGCCCAGATCTGTGAACAATTTCATAGTCAAATTCTTCTAGATGTAACGCCCATCTCGCCACTTTAGGGGTTAGATCTTTCTTAAACATGGTCTTCTGGAAAGCATCGCAATCCGTAACTATCCTGACCTTAGATCCTAAAAGGTAATTAATGAATTTCTTTAGAGCTTCTACTATAGCTAAAACTTCAAGCTCATAACTAGATAGCTTCTCTTGTTGGAGACTAGTTTTTTTACTCATGAAGTAAATGGGGTGTAACTGTCCATCATCTGACTTTTGTAGCAATACAGCGCCGAAACCATGACTGCTTGCGTCTGTATGCAATTCTAATGCTCCTTGTTTAAAAATATGAAGAACCGGACTTGTGGATAAAAGTTCTTTCAATTTATTAAATGCATCTTTTTGCTCAGGCCCAAATTTGAATTCTGCTCCGTTAAGAAGAAGATCACTTAGTGGTTCCGCTATTTTTGAATAATTGGCAATAAATTTCCTAAAATACCCAGTAAGGCCCAAGAAACTTTGAATCTGCTTAAGGTTTTTGGGTTCCGGGAAATTTTGAACAGCCCTGGTTTTTCAGTAGAGGGGCGAATTGTACCATCCTCAATAACATACCCGAGAAATTCTATTTTTCTTTTCAAAAATTGGCATTTCTTAAAATTAATCTCCAAACCATATTCTTTGGCTACTTCTAAAACGCGTTTCAACTTTTCTAAACCTTCTTTCTCATTTCGTGCTGGAATAATAAAATCGTCCATGTAAGTAACAACAGTGTCATCCCGAATTAAATCTCTAAACACATTATAAATAAATCTTTGGAATACACTAGGGGACGTGCACAAACCAAAAGGTGCTTTTAGAAATTCGTACAAGCCTGCATGAGTAATAAATGCCAAATATTTAGTGCAGTTTTCCTCAACTGGAACATGAAAAAAACCATTTTTTAAGTCTAATGTCGAAAAAACCTTTGCTTCACCCAAAGGATCTAAAACTTCTTCTACTTGTGCCATAGGAAAAGAATCCTTAACTATTTTTTTATTTAACTGCCTGAAGTCAACACAAATCCGTGTCTTCCCCGATTTTTCTCTACACAAAACAATTGGCGAAGCATATTCTGAACACGACGGCTTTATAATCCCATCCTTTAACCATTCATCTATTTGATTATCAACAAATTTTTGATCAGCAAAAGGAATTCTCCTCGAACGCTGAGAAACTGGAATATCATCTTGTAATATTACTTTCATTTTTAAGTCTGTACTGCGCGGCTTTTCTAACGCTTTATACTCATTAATAAGAGTGGAAACATTATTGCGTAATCCTTCATCTTTAATATGCCATAAATCTGTTTCGCTGTCTGCCTCAATGGCTGCAGATATAAAAGACAAAAAATTCCTTTCCGAAGAGACGGAATCATTTTCATATTGCGTAATCATCACCTGGTCACAACAGATCATTTTTAGACAGAAAGGGGGGGAAATACAGTCTGTTATCAATTCATCAACCATTGCTGCTTCTCTCTCTTTTTGTTTTTTGCTTTCGCATAAAGAAAAAATAAACTTAGCCGTTTCCGCTTTAACCACGTGACCAAACGAACTTTTGAGTTCTATACATCCAGTTGATAATTTATTCGGAAAAAGGGATTTCTTTACAACTATCAATTCACTTCCAGAATCTATTAAACATTTTACTTTCTTACCATCAATCAACAGTTCAATAAATTCTAACTTATTTCTAGCTGCATTATCCGATTCAATCTCTAACCCACATACCTTTTTGGAGACAAACTTTCCTCCTTTCCTAACCGTTTGGGACAATTTCTCGCAAAGTGAAATAATTCCCCTTTACTCCCACAAACATAGCAAATACGTTCTGGTTTACTACTACCCTGATTTACAAACTTCCCTGAATCCTTGAAATTGCTCTGAGCTTTTCTAAGATTGTTTTTGGAAAAATTAAGCTTTTTATTTTCTGGAGTTTCGATTCGCGTGTTACTGGTATCAATTAAATATTTACCCCTGGATGAATAAAATAAATCACATTCTCTTCCCAATTGATTAGGTTGAAACCAACGTTGACCCTCCCGAACACTAATATATTCCTTTGTTTTAGAATCAAGAGTTTCATACAACTTATCAGATACAATAAGATCACACAATTTCTTAAAGTCATCTACCTCTCTTAACTTGCAATAATAATTGAAAGTTGCACTGAGTCGAGACGCGAATTGAACATGCGATTCAGATGAATGTCTCTGCGCATTTTTAAAATTGTTCAAACACTCATGCGGTGTTGGCTGAAATTCTTTCAAGATTAGAGTTTTTAATTTATCATAATCCGCGATTTCTTGTTCAGAAACATACGTTAGAACATTATTACATTTATCACCTAATATATTAATCAACACTTCTGATTTTAACTCCACTGGTACACTTTTAGTAGTAAAAGCTTTCTCAAGTGACTGAAAAAACAAATGCACAGCTTCCGGTTTCTGAGGTACAGCTATAGTTAGTGTTTTGACGCTTTTAATAATATCTTCAACACTAGTCTGCGCGTTTCTTCTATCACTCGATAATGATTGTGATTTTAAACTTTCTAATTCAATCTGCTTCTCAATTTGAGCTAATTTAAGACGTTCGATCTCTAACAGATAGTGTTCATTACTTGTTTTAGGCGTCCGATCCTCTGCTATCGACTTGACGACGCCACGAACAAATTCAATGTTCGTTTTGAAAAGATCAGAATTTTCGATAATTTTTTTAATTTCAGCTTTTTTAGCATTTTCTGGAACAGTCTGTCCAATTTGTTCCGCAATTACTATTAAATCACTTTTCTTTAAATTATTTAGGAAACTCATTTTAAAAACGAAACGAAAGTATCACTATCTTCAAGAAAGAAATAAAGCAAAGTTTTCACAGTACCTTCTCTGAAGTATCCAAGTATCAAGTATCCAAATATCCAAATATCCCGGACAGGCCCCCAGATTTTCTGTAGTGGGGGAGTTGAAGATGCTAAATAACAATTCCAACGTTGTTTTCCACACCACAGAACATTTAATAAAGATAATCAGAAAAGGTACAAATTAGATTAAATACAAGTGCCGTTTGATCCAAACATAATTCTGTATAGTTTTACCAGTCTTATCACATAACCGATTAGTGCCTACTCGCACTTGCTGATGTATTAAACAGTTCAATTTACCACCTTAGCGTGGAAAACTACAGTTCCTTATTCTACACCTTCACGTGCAGACAGACATCTCACCACCTTCGCGTGGGATAGCAGAAGAGTCTCTGTCATACACCTCTTTCACCTCGCTGCTCGCGCATCGGTGAGGCCCTCTGATGGTTGTGTCGCACTTCCAGATACTACATAAAATTCAGCTGAAAATCAAAATCACAAAATATTTGAAAACTGTATATCTTTAGAATTTTCGATATATAGTCTCCCGCGCTGGCAATAACAATATATTAATCTGTACAGTGTTCCCACTTATCGCTTTCAAATCGTTGAGTTTATTAAAAATTATATTAGTTTTACAAAATATGAAATATATAATTCGAAATTTAAAATTCAGTCTTCCAGGTGCTCATGTTCGAGTGAGGACTACGTTATTCAAAATTTGATGGCCTCATTACGAGAAACATACATACATTCATGCACATTTTTCATTATTTAATTGCTTTAAAAGTAATAGAGAGCGACAGTATTTCGTGGCAACAGTTTGAAAAGCGATTTAGAGATTTAAAGTGGTACCCCACCAAATCCCTTTTCAAGACTAATAGCCCATTCTGTTTAATGCTCTTTTGAGCTAACAAAGAAATTCTTCAATCGATTTGTTAATATTGAAAATGTACACAAAGAGGGGCATTATTGGTTATGTATATCGAAAATAATCAAATACTAAGACAATTATCACAGACACTAAGCAATAACAAGAAAAAATTCATAATTGGCGAATTTATTTGATATTCGCGGAAACATGCAATATTAATGAAATCTTAAAATTTTTTAACACTTTTTAAGATAATCACAGAAATTTGCAGCTCGATAAATTTAGTATACTTGAGCATAGGAAAGGAGAAATAAGAATGTATAAATATTTCATAGTCATAATATTAAAAGTACAGCATACACTTATATTTTCAAATCTCAAAATTCACTCAACAATGTATTCAGATTTACTGATCCATAAATACAATTTTCTTTTTTAAAATTATTTTGCATCTTCATCATGTAATGCTAAAAATATATCCTTCTTCGATGTAAAGATTCCTTTTTAACGGTTCTGTTATGAAGAAATCCTTTGTACTGTAGGAATATTATCTATAGCATAAATATGTTTTCCTGAATATGTAACACGCGATACTTTTTGAAGCATAAGAAAGCTTCAGCAAACCAAGAAAATAAATATCTGAAGCTACGAATTCACCATCAGTTTAAAATATCTGCATAAAAGAAGAGATTGGAAACATTTTGCTGGTGTTCTGTTTCTCTTTAAGGAAATCTGACTTATTAATTGCAGAAATAAAGATTACACGTTTTATATTCCTCATCAAATTAATTATGAAACATCACTTGGTGCAATACACACTCTAAAAAATTAATGTGTGATTATTGGATTTCGATGTGATTCCGGAACTGTGGTTGCTTTGCTTTAACCAGTTAGGCTCACCTAAAGTAACCGGCGGTGTGTGTGAAGTTGAAATGAAAGATAAGCTGCATAAATCTGAGTTGAAAATAATAAGAAAATAAGTTTTATTTTTTGACAAAATTAAGGCTTGAGCCGTAGATAGTCCTTGCCTTAAATAGGCTATTAGTAAGACTATCGGCTGGAATGCACATGTTGCTTCTTCCTTTGAATAATTATTCTGGTATAAATCTCTTCACCCAAATGCAAACACTCACAATATAATATTTAACATGAGCTTTTCAAAATGTCATGTGAAATGGAAGCAAAAAAAAAAAAAAATACTATGACATTATTTCATTATAAATTAACCCCTAGTGAAAATGTTTATACTTATTTAATAAACGAAAAATTTAACCTTTTACAACTTAGCTGTGATTTTACTTCGCTGAATCGCTTGTTTAACAAATACTTTCCTCAAATAGTGCTTTCTACTTTGTGGCGACACTAAATTCGTCAACTGGAAATAGCAAATTCTTCAAAGAAGTTCCCTTCGAGATGCATTTTATAATTACATGGAATTTTTACTTCTTTATAATAAATGACAACTAAATTGGAATAATGAATGAAAGAAGAATTTTCAGTTTCATTCCAATAATTGGTGCAGTTCTCAAAAGTGGCATTCTAGAGCTCACACAATTTCTCATTGCGTATGGATGATTTATGAACTACCTTAATCGGTTTATTGCTATGGGAGAGATCTTTGCATAAATAGGGATATTAGCACCTTGCCACTACGTTATTCGACAGTCCACTTATCTACGATTGGCATTGCCGGAAGCCAACAGCTGAGAGACGTCATGCATGGCCAGTTAATACCTGAAAAATAAGATATGCAGTATCCTGCATTAAGGCCTGTACTTCTTATGCTGTCATTACTACAAGGATTTAAGACTGATCAGTTATGACCGCCAGGTACGCTTTAATGTTTTGTAACAGCATTTTAGAAAATGCAAGCACGATCTTCAGCTGTATGTAGCCATTGTATATATTCATATATATTCTTGTTGACTTGATACTGCATATTTTTCTTGCTTGATGTGCAACGTTTAAATATTTGTACTTATTTCATCTATGCATATGTACTGGTATCTACACCCTGGTCTTACTGTATTTGTATGCCCAGCTTATGTTATAATAATGTAATAGTAGTGTCCCCACTTTGTATCCCCCTTGTTCTTGCCCTTCTTTAGTTAAGTCCCTAAGGGCACTGTGCTAAGCCTTAGTTTTGTTTTATTTATTTGTTTTTGTTTTATTCCATTCATGGTATCCAACAGGAGATAAATATTCCCCTGCAAATAAAGAATTCACCTAGAAATTGAGTGATGAACATATTATTTTGTAATCCAATAAAACACTAATAATTATTTTAATCTAAAAAAAACGACAGCTTCTGCTTAGAAGTTGTTTCCCAAAATTGTTCTCGAAATTTTTCAAACTAAGCCATCAGAAAACTAACCTACGTTGCTAAGTATTCTGATATCTTCTCGAACTTTGCAAGCAGAACTGTGAAACATTTGCTTTTAATTAAAGCATAATAGACAGTTTATTGTATACAGACTGTATTAAAGTTATGCTTTTTAACAGAATCTTCTCATTTGTATCGTTCAGATTCTTCATAGAGTTCTGTAACTTATTTTAGAAAACCTTATAATGAGATTTTATGTATAGGAGAAATAGTTAAGCAAACAGAGCTGTGCACCCTTTCTGATCACTTTGTAATTTAATTAATGTGTAATTAATATATATTATATATAAAACTTTAAATACTTGTGAAATATAAGCACTATTCACGGTTTAAAAGGAATAATTGATATTTCGCCTTAGGGGTGGCGAAGACGATACAAAAACTTACAAGTAATTCGTCTTTTCCTGTTCTTTTTCTTTTCCTTTTCTTGCAAAATGTTCAATACTCACTCGCACTAAAGCTCCATAATGTAAAAAAAAAAAAGATGATTGATGACTTAAATTCATCAATAAAACTATAGGAAATAAAGTTTTTGAACAAAAAGCGAAAGAAACAAACTTTAAGCCTTCTGCTATGAAAATAATTGTATCGTAAAATCCTTGTTTCAGTATCGGATTTTTAGCATACTTTGAGAAATTTGTTGCATTTCTTTCTTAGTTTTATGAAACATAAATTTATGTGTGTTATATTTATGTAAATATAAATGTTACAAATAGGTGATATATATGTATATGAATAGTTAGCATGCATACCATAATGATATTTATAAACACATTCATGGGAAAATTTTATTGTTACCTTAAATTAGTATTTCAGGAAATTTTGCAGTTAGTAACTAGTATATTAGACTAACATTTAATCCTTCTTTATTACATACGTTTTGAAATCTCTATTAAAAATTTTGAAGGGAAACACGGGGCAAATAATACAACGCATTGCTGTTTTTTGTTGATCGTATTGTCTGCTGGGCTGCCAACTTGAATATTTCTGAACTTACTTCATTCGACTGCCTTCAGGCAAACGGCATGTGGTAATAATTATCTTCATGAAGTCAACTTATTGATAAGACGTTATGTATAAAAGAATCCAAGAGAATTTTTGCAAATTTTATGAGATTTTCTGAGATTTCAGAAACGCAAAATTTGTCCATGGTTGTAAAATAACTTCGCAAAACTCAGATTTCATTTTATTTATTATTTTATAATTTATAATATTACAGCTAGACTGTTAGCATGTTTAAATAAATTTTAGTACCTTCATCGATTAAATTACTTAATAATCTAAAAATATAGTATTAGAATTTTCTAGGAAAATACATTACATATATATAATCCTATACTCAGACAAAAACCAGGTTTTTTTCACTTACTGTTATTAATGCATTTTTGTTTATCATTTTGAAATTTAAAAGCGTCCGCTTGTCAGTTAGTCCCGCATTTCTTCAGAGCTTGATCTTGATCAGTTTGAATCTTTAAACCTTATGATAAAGAAATTTTAGTCCAAAGGGGGCAATTTGCCCAGAAGGACATTTTGCGTTGATTCAGCATAAGCTTTGTTTCACTCTCCAAATTGCTGCCACCAAATATTATCACACTACGTTATATTTAAAGAAATTAAATAAAGAAGAATCTGCATAAATGTTTGTATGTTTCTCGCATTGTGATAAAACAACGGTACCTAGAGCCATCCAATTTTGAATAACGTAATCCTCATACGAATATGGCCATCTGGAAGCCAAAATTTGAAATTTGGAATTTGTTTTATTATCGATTTCATATTTTGTAAAACTCTAACGAATTTTTGATTAACAAACTGAAGGATTTCAAAGCGAGCAATGACAACGTTGTACAGAAAAACATTTTTATTTCCAACGCGCGAATTATATAGTGTGTATAGGAAATTCTAAAGATATGCTCATTTAAAAATACTGTGTATAGGAAATTCTAAAGATATGCTCATTTAAAAATTATTTCGTAATATTGCTCTTGAACCGAATTTTATGGTTTAAGTGCAAAGAACATGATATTTAATAAATAAAGGTAACACACAAAACGTTAAAAAAAAACGCCGCTTTGGACGTAATTTAAAATCTGAAACCTTTCAGGATTTTTGTTTCAATTTTATTATTATTATTATTTCAGTTCTGTGTCCGAGTGTGAGGCTCAGCTGATATGCAGTTTTTATAATGTGTAACATGAATACGAACTAGACGATTTTCCTTAAAAGGCGTCTTCGAAGGCATTTCTTCCTTTACGCAGACAACCGTAGTAGCCATTATCTAATAAAACCAAATCCAAACTCCTCGATCACATATAATATAATTGTTAACGTTGTCAGAATATATATGGTTTTTAAAGATAAGTATCTCTTAAAAATGTTTATAACATAATGTTTATTTAGATATTATTCATATTTATATATATTAATAAAACGTATCCGCTAGACGATTTGGAAATGTTAATATAAAAATGCTCATGCACATGTTTCTCAGACTGCACAAGCCTTCTTTAGGGCACAATAGGTTTCACTTCTTTCATGTCCTGTTTATTCCTCGGATATGTCGCATTTGAGCATGTCTAGGATTTCATCGGTCAGCGACTCTCTCGTACAGCTGAAGAGCACACACTGAGACTGAACTTCGGCGTCAAGTCCAAGCCATATGGAATGACATTCCCTAGGATTACTTTCAAAACCTGTATGATTCAATGCCACGACGTGTACAGGCTCTCATCGCTCAGCGTGGTGGACACAAAAAGTACTGATTCCCGACATTCTTCTTTTTTTTTTTTTTTTTTAGTCCAAAGAGGCAATTTGCGCAGAAAGACTATTAATTTTGTTTTGGCATTTTGCTTTGATTCACTATAAATTTCAGTTCACTTTTCAAATTGTTACCACCAAATATTAGAGCCTTGTATAATATTTAAAGAAGTTAAATAATGAAGAATCTGCATGAATGTATGATTTTTCTCGCATTTTGAAAGAATAAAAATAAATAAATAAAAAAAATTTAAAAAAATTAAAAAATTTAAAAAAAAACCGGTGCCTAAAGCCCATCAAATTTTGAATAACGGGCGATGCGATTACACCCGAATATGGGAATATGGAAACCCAAATTTGGAATTTGGAATTTTTTTATTATCCATTTCATATTTTGAAAAACTTTAACGAATTTTTGATTAACAAACTCAACGATTTCAAAGTGAGTAGTGGCAACACTGCAGGAAAAAAAAAAAGACTTTTTTATCTTCAGCGGGCGAGACTCTGTATCGGAAACTCTAAAGATATGCCCATTTTATAATCGTTTTGCGATTTTGCTGCTGAACTGAATTTATGGTTTAAGTGCGAAGGACGTATTTAATAGATAAAGGTAACACACAAAAAGTTAAAAAAACGCGCTTTTGGGCGTAATGTAAAATCTAAAAGCTTTTCAAATTTTTTTTTTTTTTTTGTCTTAAAAGTTTGATTGTTTACTTGTGCGTTTATCAGTAAATATGTGGAATAAATTTTATTCATTTTTGACAATTCCTTTATGGTGCTGCATTTTTCGCAAACATTAGTGTATGAAACAAACCCAATGTTAAACAAGTTTAGAATCCATAAAAACTATCGTCCAGTGTTCTACAAACTAGGTCTGAGGTATTCTACAGAGTTCTATAAAATTTCAGGTATAACTCCTTTAGAGTTATGCATAGAGATATACAAGATATGTAGATACTCTATAAAGATTTGTGCAGAAATTCAACACAAATTTGCACAATTTTCAATGGTTTCAGGTACAGAATCTTATATAATTTATATAGAATTAACTATATAATTTCTATTGATAATATCATATCCAGTTTATAGAAAAATTATAAAGTATTTTCCTAATAACTAGTTAATTGTGATTTAAACCGTTAACGTATTTTCTCCATTCCGTAGCCCTCACCATAATGTAGATTAATTGTTTGAGTATAAGTCAAGGGTTTTGAATGTTCAGTGTTACAGCTTTAGTCTCCCTCATCTGCAGTTTTCGCCCTATCGCCAGCTCTACCAGAAATTATTCCAGAATTTATGTTTAAAATGTCCGAAAGTAGCGGAGTTTTGTTTCGTAAGCACAAGGTGCCTTCTTTTAAATTTAAAGAATCAGTAAAAAGTTCATTTTTATCTTTGTAGGACATTTTCATCTTAACTGCGACTGGAGAGATAACTCACTTGTCAATCTAGTAGCATCTGAAGAACTTTTATTTAAACTTCGCTAAATTAAAATCTATAAACTGGGCCATAATTTGAAAAATTCTGAATAAGTCCTCTTGCTTTAATTTTCTATAAATGATTCGCCAGAAACTTTTAAGGTTTTAAAAGCATTATAAAATAAACAAAATTTCCTTTTTGAATTGAAGGGATAAAAATTTTCATCTCTGAATAAAATGTTTTAACCAAAATTTTAAAATGATATGTGACTTGGGTATATAAACTTTCGGAATACATGTGATTTTTTCAAACTAAATATCTCAATATGATTTTGATTTCAAATGATTTTAAACAAAAATAAATACATTTTAAACAATAGTTAAGTTTAATTAAAATTAAGAAACAAAAAGGATATATATATATATATATGCAATAATTAAAAGAATTAAAATTTTATAATTAACAGGATAAATTCAATCTTTTATCTAATATTCTAATTTAAATTTAGAAAATTTAATTTTTGTATCATATAATAAATACAAGAAACTGCACAAAAGGTTACCTAAGTTTAGAAGTTAGAAAACTTTAAACTAAAGAGAAAAAGGGCAAATATTTTCAATCAAAAATATTTCAACACCTTGTGAATAAAAAAGTGAATACTTTCGCTACCTAATATCCTATATAATACATGAGAATCTAAAATTTTGCTTTGATAAAAATTTAAAAGTTCTTCAATGAAACTATAAAGTCTTTATAATATTTTAATATGGTATTATAAAGCAAGATTTCTGTAGAATTCTTTTCTGTGAAAGCTTTTCAGCATTTCTTTAGAATTTTATAGTTAAGCGTTTCTACAGAAGTTTACCTGTCAACTTCAATAAGAGTTTCTATTGAGCTACTTTAGCCTCTCTAAAGTTATTCGTAAGTGCACATTTACTAGAACTGTGAAAACATCATTGATCCATCAATTATTCAGTTAATTTCATCATTAACGTAGAATATGTTCTAAATGAAAAGAGTTCAGTGTGTTTCTAAAAGTGAACGAAAGGTTTTCCACTTTAGAGATAAAAGTATTTTGGAAATGTGATTAGATTTTCATTTGAAGTCCATATGAGACAAAGTTTGAAATTTACCAATAATTTATTATGATAAAGTTGATGCATAACCTTAGATCTCTTTTATTAGTTATCTAATGACTAATACATGTGCCAGTTTCTCCTACGGTTCTCATCAAGTGCATTCGGGAATTTCTAATATTCTGCATTTAATGTCAAAATAAAAAAAAATTCATTTTATTTGAAATTTTTTAAATTACTTGTATTCCATTTGGTGCCCAGCATTATAATGTATTGCCATAGATTTCAGTTGCGTTTGATCCCGAAATCCATGCTAGTTTTCAGACAAAATACAAATTATTTATCTACCTGTTATGAACGTACTCAAGAAACATAAATGAAAGCAACAGTTAAATTTCTTTGAAAATTTGAAATGCTAATTTCAGCGTTATATGTTCTGGTGTAAAATCAGAATTTAAAGTAACAGTAATGAAACGTTTCGTTACCATGTTCTCCGACAGATGGCCCTACGCTCGCTTTCTTACTGTCGGTTTGTTAATTTTCCTATAAATTTATTTTTTGTTTCTCACACTTGTTCCATTTTTCACATTGTTTACAAGCATGTTAACGCGAAATTTAAAATTAAACCCCCAAAAAGCAGCTTTAGCTTGTAGTTGAATATGAATATGACTTTATAAATTTCGAGAACAGAAATTCGTTGCTTCTTAAAAAAAAAACGGGGAATTTGTTTTCGAAATAAATAGAGTTTTAATCTAATCTAAACCAATCTAAAGCTGTTATTTTACCTAATTTTTTATTACTCCCTACTATTCAGCATTTTAAATTTTGGCAAAGAAAATTATATCTGAATGTTTTTTGTAATTTAAATTTCTTAGCACAATTGATTAGATAGCGCAGTGATTAAAAGTTCACTGACAACGATGAAATAAAATCAGTCCCCCATACCTTGGCTATATAGTATGGAATGATGATTTAATTAAACGGAAAGAGGGATACAGTCTGCAAAAAATATTGTTAAATAGTTAATAGTTGTTAATTAGACTAAATGGAAAATTCCTAAAACTTGATGTTTTGCATCAACTACAACGTCCCCAATTCGGATGGTTCGAAGTACGCGTCATCAATTCATCAGATCAAGTTAATTAATAGGATATTATATTTTGGGCCCATTTCTATTCTTCTCTTCATTAGAGGCATTGAGAAACGAATGCACCTCCATTTCCTGCACGCCAGTATCAGAGTTTCTCTCCTCCGCTCTCATTTCTGCCTTCAAAATTGTCGGTCTGGCTGCAAAGCTCGCCTTTCCCTACGGATGTCCTGTGTGTAACGTCATTGAAGAGCGGTCGCAGTCTAGCTGACATCGGCAGAGTGGCCGCACACTTCGTTTATAAAGTGATATTGTCTAGAATGCAACAACCTGTGACAGGAAAATAGGGAAGAGAGGTGTTTGGGCACTCGTCTGGTTGTCCTATGCTGTAGAAACTACAGATATTGACCCCTGTACACTAATCGATCCTATCATAAATTATACTAGCAGTAGTTAAACTTTGCTGTCTATTAGGTCCTAAACTGGAAGTCATACTATTTTAAAACGGAGATTAATTTTATGAAATAAAAATTTTCTTTCTATTCTGTTAACTTAACAAACGTTGCTTTCAGAATTGCTTTCTGTCAGTTAGGCAATATTACCATAGCAGTACTACAGATATTTGCAAGTTTGTTATTTTTGCTTAATTAGCGTATATGTGAGAGAGTCGGTATTTTTTGGGGGGCTGGATAAAATATAAGATAAAGAATCAAATACAAAATGCTTAAAAATGCGCGATAATGATATGTATAAAGACAGGTTTCAAATTTTCTAGCTTACTTTATTTTTAAAGTTATTTTTTTATGAAGTGTTAAACCCCACTTCTGATAAGCTCGTTCTTGCTGAATTTATCGCCACTCATAATTTTGAAACTTTTTTTTTTTCTGTCTAAATGAATAATTTTCATGAAATACATTTCATCTGCCCATTTGCATTTGTTTTGTGAGTGTTATGTTGTGACTTATATCACTTGTCCGACAGTAACATTAGAACAAGCCCACGAAATTCATCGTGGCAAGGAGAGCAAGATTGCGCCCGCCGTTAGCAAGAGCCTCGAACATCGTACAGGTGACAGTACGACTTCTCTCATTTCCACCCCATCCTCTACCACCAACCTCTCAAGAGGATTTTTGGCTCGCCGCATATTTAGAGTGCCCCCATGGCGCACGGACATTTACAAACATCCATGCTTTTTCCGTTATACGAAGCCGGGCGGTGTCCAATAGAAGTATCAGAGTTTACGAATAGAAATGTCAGAGTTTGACCTTATCGGTTAAACAAAGTCTGCTGGTGACTCTTGGTCTTACTGTGACTATACGCTGAGGTTAGATGACGCTTTGGTAAGTGTTGTGATTGAGTTTCTGTCGCGATCCAGGCAACGATTGTAGTCTCTAGATTTAACTTTAATCACTCACAAGAGGTGAGGTAGTATAAACTAAAGGTTTTAATTCTGTATCTGTTTGTTTGATGGTTAGATATTTTGGTGGTGAAAATTCACCTTTCGGAACATACGTAACATCTTATTGTTCTTATAATTGAATTTGGTAAGCTATCTGAAACCACAACAGGTGTTACAATATTGGTGATATGGGATATAATTACTTCATTATACACTGTCTTGACTCAAGATCCACCTCACAATGTATTACGCTTTAATAACTTTTCCGTTTAAGATCTTAAATGTTAATTTATGAGAACTACTAAATAAGGATGTCTAAATATATATTTTTGAATACAGTACAAACAAAACAATTTAGATAAAGAATTCTTTTGCTTCAATATATAGGTGTCTGTACGCTCACTGATGTTTGTTTCATCTTTAAATGCTGATACAAGATTACAGATAAATATTTGTTGATCTGAGGTTACAGATTAGGATATATATATATGAGCTTTAGTTAGTAAATATTATTAGATATTGATATATAACGATTTACATCTCGTTTTAGATTTTAAATTTCTGTCGGACTTCTCGATAGCCGACCAAAGCACCTAGTACGAGTAGTTATCAGGGAGTACCTGTAAAAACGAAAGGTTTGATACTCGGAGATTAAAAATCTGTCTAAGGTGGAGTATTCGTTAACAGAGGTTCAACTGCATATGCTATCCAGTACAATAATATAAGCAAATTATATTACGCTTTTAAATTTTTAAAAATGAAATTGATTGATATTTCTCGTATCATTAAAACATAAAAATGTATTAAAATAAACAATTCGTGCTGGCTGACTCCGCATGTAGCTTCACTTTCCTAAATTCGATAAATAAAATTGCTTATGGAAAATTTTATATTTCTTGTACATTCTCAATTTCAAATTTTAATTTAAAACACAATTTTTTAATATTTATTTATCTTATTTAGCTATTTATGAACAATGTAAAATGTCTAAGAAGTACGCTGTTGCTTACTTATAAGCAATTGCCTGAAAACAATTGATTAATTAGAATTATTAGAATACATTTAGAAATACCGTAACAGTCATAAACATAACTCTTTCGCAATAGGCTACTAACTGTATTTTAAATTTAAAGCACGAAACCTATTAGAGATAATAAATAAATTACTAGATTTTAATGGTGAATATTGCATATTATTTGATAGAATAAAATGAGACGTGCAATTCCGTTTACATTTATTGTAACAAATGGACAAGAATGCGTTGTGTGGGGATAAAGCTCTTATGCGTGAGGTCAAATAAGCTCGAGAAATTACGGTATTGATCTTCCGAAATACCTAACACTCAGAGATCAGATAAAGAAGAATTTTCCTGTTAGATCGGATAATAATAAAGATTCATCCACTTGGCAGCCTCTTGATGAAAGACCTTTCTGAAGAATGGCACGCCAGTAATGTGTTATGCCATCACGACACTTCCTAGTGGCATCTTAGCAATTCCCACAAATCGTTACCATTGCCAGAGTTGCCACTAGCGAAAGTCATGGTGGCTTGATGGCGAGATAAACTAACGACAGCCCCAGAGACCCCGTGCATCTTCTCTGGAACAATTTGTTGCCAGTCCATTAATGTGGTGCCAAGGTTCCGTAAATATTCCTTCTTAAAACAGCTCTCTGATGAGTGGAGGATTGGTTCGTATTCCATCACTGGTGATCCCTTTTTCCGTATTCTATTTATATTTCATTCTTCCATACCAGACATTTTTGACAAACATTAAATTAATAGAAGCCAGATTAATTTAACACCGATTATTCGAGATATTAACTGAGAGGTGTTTATGTTTAAAGGGTCATAGTGCTGTTGTAACAAAATAAATTTTAAATATTTATGTTTGCGTTCAGAGTATTAATAGTTACGAACTGAAGCAAATCATTCTCAATTAATTTTATCTTATGCTAAGAGTTGATCCGTACAATTAAAAAATTAAGTAAATCTAGAACTTTAAAACTCTTTAATTAATATAATATAACAAAATGTTTATTTCGCTTATTGTTTGCTTGTTATTCGTGTTGAATAACTGGGTAACTATTTTTACTTTTGCGTTCAATTGTGATAATATGATATATTATTAATTATGCGTTCAATAATAATAAATGTTAACTATAAAGATTAACATTCAATACATTTACAAAAAATGGCTTCATGTGTATTAAGAAAAGTAACATAATCTTTGAATAAGTCTGGAAATGTGCATGAAAAAAAAGTTTCTTTGTTTATAAGTGAATTGCACTACTCTAAATTTAAAGAGATAATTCTTTACTTATTAGTAATGTTAGTGTAAATTTTTTAAATTCAGGTTACTTTAAACCTTGCAATAAGTACTTTAGGAAACCAGAAAAAAGTAAAAGCATTAGCTGCTTGTCCAAAGATGCATTAAATGGTGACTGTATCGCATGTTACTGAAATTTCAGCAGATATTATTATGAGAAGTGTATAGGAGAGCACTCAAAGTAAATTTGATATCTACGTGAAAAGAATGTGATATTTATAATTAGTTCAGTCAAAGTTTGGATAATTTCAGTAAATTTTGCGAATTCGGAATTACATTGCATTATTCGTTGCCTCACTTTACGCATATTTTCATTAGACTGATTCACCTTTAACAAATAATGTATTTTTCTAATTCAAGGAGATTGTTCATTGTTTAAGAAAATGTTTAAAGGTTAGTTTCATGTGTCGACCTAAAAGTGTTCTTAGAAATATTCCTTAAGCTTTCGTTCCAAAAGAAATTTAAGTTTTTGTTCTCGTTCAGAGTAAAAAATACATTAATTTTTCAAGTGAAACCTTACTATCGTTTTCTAACATTTTTGAATAATAATGACAGAAGAGACAGAAGTTAAAAATGCACGCGTTTAAATGACAGTATAAATAAATGAAATGAAATCTGTATTAAAATATGCATATTAACCATAAAATGAAGCTTATAACACATTTTTCTGAAATTCATGAAATGGTAACTAGCTGAGAGTAAAAAATATTGCATTTCCAATTTACGTAATAAATTAGAAATGTATTTTTTCCCTTCATTAAACGTTAGTTTTACATTTGACATTTTATCCTCAAAAACACTTTTGAAGAATTTTAAGTTGAAGCATTAAAGAGTTTACATATTTAGAACCATCTAATGAGCAAATAAATAAAATTGATTGTTAGTTGGAAGTATTCTACTGAAAAAAATATTGATAGTAAATATAAATAACGTTTATACAAGGCAAAGATACAACATTTAAATTATTTAATTAAAATTTTATATTTCATTAAATTAATGAGATATGTGTAAGAATTTCGAAATTAAGAAGAATTATTAAGAGAATATGTTGAAATTTCAAATTGTAAGTCAACAAACCATAATGCTTAATACATAATACTTATGAAATTGATATTCAAATATTTATTTCCATAAACAAAATCAGATAGAAATGATTCCAGTTGCTTTTGGATTCCTTTTCGGAATTAATTCAATTATGAAAGAGTTATTTCCATTCAAAGAGATATAAGATAAAAAAAAACATATTTGGAAATATATTTAAATTTTAATAGTTAATCTCATTAACTAACTGAAATTATTGAAGATAAAATATTTCGAAACGTGGAATCTTAAGCGAATAAATTTGTGAATAAAATATTATTAAATGCTATTTGGAAAGCAGTTTTCCAAACATACCAGTAAAATATGTTTTTTTTTCAAGCAGCGTCTGACGTGTTTCACACTTTTCTTTGCATCTTTCTATACTCAATTTATATAATCCTTTATTAAATAATTATATGCATATTAATTTAAAACTGTATGCCGGAATATTGCATTCGTTAGAAATAATAAGGAAAATAATTTATGACTGCTAATTTTTTTACATAAACTTTGCAATGTTGAATAAATTTAGGATATTCGTGCGTTATAGCATATATTAAGTAAAAATATTTGAACAAATCATTGAATAAATTACCTAATATAGTTAAGTATTTATTTTATAGTCAATTAAATATTCTAAATAAAATATGCAGCTATTTTATGGGGTAAATTGTCTCTATGTTCTACTTATTGTATATTACCTACTTATTTCTACCTATGGTCTAGCTGAAGTAGCTTATTAATAACACTAATCTTATTATCAATTTTGTTCTAAAGTTAGCCACTAACTATTGATGACTAATAAATTTTTCATTAACACTAAATCTGTGTACAAATTGTCTGTTAAAACTAATCACGATTGTGATCTGAAATAAAGAAAATATTTTAATATTAAATGTTGTTTTTAATATGATTCTTTAATTAAGAACAGATGATAGTAAATTTAATATCGTGAAAAGCTTTATCAAGTTACATTTTGATAAGAAATTGCCTGCACAGTGTACAGAAACTAAATTGTATTCTTAATGTGAAATATACAATAAAACTTGAATAATAATAACTAGATAAAACTAAGCGTAATATTTTTATGCTATATTTACATTTATATATTATTTATATATTTGTGTGTGTGTGAAGTTGAATTTCAATGTCAAATGCATATTTTGTGTATAATATAAATAAAATATAATTTTATAAATTTTTATTTTATAAAATTTTATTTCTAAAATAATATAATTTTCAGATTCTTGCTTGTAGCATATAAAATTTCTTCCCGCTTTCGGTATGCATATTACTTAGATTTTAATGTTTTTTCAGTACTTTTTCATCGATGCTACAAATATTTTAAAATTGTGAAACACAACAGAAAATGGCAGTAAGAAACTGTAACATGCAGTACAAAATGTTTCTGTTAAGAAAAAGTGTATGCTAAATCTTAACGTAGCGCTTATTCTTAGTTCTAATAAACTTATAATATAATTCTAAATAAACTTATAATATAATTGCATAATTATAAGGCTTATGAGTACAGTTTACGTCGGCACTACGATTCAATGATATGTAGCAACTGGAATCAATTTGAAAGGTCATTCACAACTTTAATCCATTGCATAAAACTAAAAACAACTTGTGGGTGCTTTTCTCGATATGACAAAAATAATTTTAAATGTAAATAAAGTAATAAAATATTAATGTTGTGTTATATTAAACACATTTTTAAAATATGCTTCTGATAAACTTATTAATTACATAGAGTACAACATTTATAAAAGAAATACACACATACGAATGAAACATAATTAATATTTAGTTATATTAAATAAAATTCGTATGAAAATAAAGTAATATTTTCTAACACTGAAGCAGTATGGGAATGGTTATAATTGAAAACAGGCATAACAATTTGTGAATTAGTTATTCATTTTACTTAAATGCAGTTGTTTTTTAAAATAGGAATTTTAGCTCATCAAATTGCTATGCTTTAGGACATAGAAAATCCTCAAAATCAATAACACATTTTTAAGAAAAATATTAAAAATTATAAAATGTGTAAACTCATACAAATAATTCTTTGTTTGTTGAGTAATAAAAATATGAATCGATAAAAGAATTTTAAGACATAAGGTAAATAATATTTTCAAAGAGCAACATGTTATTTTTCCTGAATGCATTTTTGTAAAAAACAGAATTTTATTTATACAAACAACACTACTGTGTAGATAAATAGGTTCCACATTTTTAATTTCTACCAATATTCAGTAAAAGAAAAACAAATCTAATTTAATAACCAAACGAACTTGTTATCCTCTTGCAATATCAATTGAAAATGTCTTGAAGAAACACTAAATTAAGCATACGAATTGTAATCACCTTTTCTTTGTTTCGACGATCTTAAAATGAATGAAGAACATACGTTTCAGTTCTGGAGAAATCTTTGAATATGTATCCGAAACTGCTGATTTTTCCATTTTAATATGTAGCTGTTAAGAATTACTTAATTTCAAAATAAACAATTATTTGAAGATAAATGAGCAATACCGTTAAGTATACCTTATTTAATTAATTCAAGTATCTAATTGTTTTATTCGAATATGTATTTTATATCAGTTCATTTTTCCAATACAATAATGTAATTTATGATAAATATTTTTGAGAACAAATAGCGCAATTAAAAATAAATAAACGAAATGTATTAAATCTGAAAAGTTTTAAATTTAAAATTACTCAAAAGGGTTTTATGTTTTATATACTTTTCTTAGTATGCTCGTTGATCAATCTGTTCTTTTAGTTACTGTTGCTGACTATTTGATTAATACTTATTTTACTATTCTATTCTTTCATATAATGGGAAGCAATTTGTTGGTTGCTTTAAGAGCTACAAAACTTCCCATTACATGATATTATGAAAAGCGGTAAAGCCTACAAAATCTTTGTATGAATAAATGCATTTAAGTAATTAAAATTTGCTCATATATATCATTTCATGTGTTTCCGAAGAATAAAAAAGTATTATTTGTTTCCTTATATTTTATATTATACATAAATGATGCAAGCATTTATTCGGAAAATAATATCATTTCAAGAAAATTTCTGTTGCTTTTTGTCGGTCTTTTAACCAATGATTTAATTTTTATTCATTATCACTCTCTCTGTCTCGGGGGAACAGGTTTAAATTAGACTTATGTAAAAGCTTTCCATATTTTAATTCAAAATTTTAATTTTAGTTAATGAATGCATTTAACGCCTTCTTCACTCTTTGAGAGAGTACTCTTAAACTTTTAAACCTGTTTCAGCTTCATTTTCCTGCATTTTCTTAGTAGATTTAAATATCAGTATTATTATATTTATTTAAATAAATTGAGAGCATGCTGAGGTTCAAAAGAACTTGCTTCTGAGTAAAACTATGTATATGTATATATGTAATTAATTCTGTAGGTACCATGATTCATTATTGCATGTAGAGAATAACAGAGCATCATCGGATACATGAGGTGACATGATGGAGAAGAAAAACTTGCAGACGTATGAATTCGACACATAATTTCAGCAAAAGGATATTTACAGAGTTGATTTCTTTGGTTAAATTTTGAACTGTGATTCGACAAGAATTGACTGTATGACGGGGTTAATAAGATGACATAATGTGAATTAGTTTAAAGATGACGTATTTAAGATTTATATATTAATAGTTTTTAAGAGAGGAAGGGGACTTAGCGAAATTAAAATGAAAAGTTAAAACAACTGCTTCTAGATTAAAATTACTAGCTTTCTTTCATATTTTATTTCTTATATATATATATATATATAACAGATTATAGTAAAGCAATAGAAGGCTATCTGACTAAGAGTTGTCTTCGTGGAGAACTTGAGGAAAAAAGGTCCGTACACATGAAACCACGACAAAGCTGTGCAACCAGCTTGTTCCTCTCCAATCGAGTCCAGATCGAACTACCAGTGTTCAGCGAATTTAACGTCGGACCATTAGTGGGAACTTCTAATTAAGAAAGCTTCTGACGTGTCTCTCATGAAGGCAATGAAGCTTCCTTTGAAATCAAGAAGGTTGAATTTACGCTTTTTTTTAAGAGCAAAATAAAACTGCTCGATGCAAATTTTTGCCAAATTAAGTATAGAAAATTTACATTAGTATAATATAAAAATAAAATAAACGGAGGTAATGTTAAGGTGAATTATTTTTAAAATTTGCATAAGTAAAGGATAACTCAATTATTTTTTTGTATTCTCTGATTTTACTTAGTATTTTTAACATTTAAACATATTTCCGTATCATATATTAATGAATACAGTTTATGATTATATGCTGATTATTTATATAACATTACAGTTTAAGAAATATTGCCTTTCATGAGCTTCGAATTTTGATCTTAAATATTAATTAAACAGTTATTTTAATTTAATGATTATATTTGGTGGTTGAGTTTTAGTTCGACAATCATTTAGGACGGAGAAATAACGCAAAATTTACTATTTAAATGTGGCTGTTTTAACTATATTCTTGTTTTCCCAAGGAATATAAGGAAAACCAAACACCGAAAAGAACTTTTTTTCAGCTATTGTACGATGTAGTTATTAGTTTAAACTTTTATTTCAAAATATAATTATTTTTGTAATTTGATCGAAATGGACATTCTGCTCTTTTATTACACATCTTTATTTTTACATAAAAATACAGCTATAAAGCGAATTAGAAATCCATTTTAGAATGTCTTATGCATATTCAATAATCTAAGATTTTATCAAAATTTATAACCATATAAGTAAAATTTCATTTGTGTATCGAAAATAAAGTAGAAGAAATAAATATAGGCAATTTGATTAAAGTTAATTGGAGTTGAAAAAAATACTAGTCTGAATTTAAATGTAATGGCAATGTGTTTCTGGTTTACTTTTTCGATTTTTGATGTATAATCACTTTAATGTTTTCTTTATCAGCCTTTCACCCGAATAAAATTTCGAAACATTTTGAAAAGATAATTCTTTTTTAGTTGATGGTAATAACAACCAGAAATATAATATGAGAAATGGATGAACATAATACCATTGATTACTCAGAGATACAAGTTCGTTTTGTTATTGCAACTGAGATTTATCTCACATAAATTGAAATATATGTTATGTATCAAAGTGTGAAAACTTACCACGTCTATGATTTGTTGAAGGGTGAGGCCAAAGCTAAGCAGGAGGGGTTCTGATTCGTTGGCAACGGGTCGTTCGAGAACGTTGTAATCATTGAGAAGCTTATTGAGTAGTCGTTTCTCGTGCGGGCCCTGCTCCGATTCTGGAAGAAAGAAATGAACCGTGAGATTGAAAATAAAATTCCCCACTCTTCTTAAAGATAAAAAAAATATTGAGTGGAAATGGGTTTGGGATTTTATATGAATACTTGAAGCCCCTAAGACGTCTTGCTTCGCATGAAATGCAAAGTAAAAGAAACAATTTTAACGGAAGTGAGCATCGCAAAAACTAGTAATACTGAAGATTAAACAAGCATTTCCATTTTCTACGATAATCTATTACTTCTCATCCATGAAATATTGCTTGGACGAAACATCTTGCAATATAGTAGTATGATACTGTACGATATGGTATGGTATGATAGGATGGAATTATTATGGAGGGGTATGGTACGGTACAGGATGTTACAAAATGATCTTTCCAAATTTGATTTGAAGTCAGAAATGGGACTAGATGGAAAGGTGCAGTTTGTATTATAATGTTCGCACACACCTAAAGTTTTATCTATATTAACACTTCTAACTAATATCTTCTTTTCTTTTCTTTTTCATGAGGCAGTGACGAAAATGGCCACCTTCCAAGAGATGGCACGATGGGCGGAATGGTGGATAGATACCAAATCTGCCACCCAGATACAGCGCAACTTCCAGATGTGATACAGACGCATTCATGTTCGACCATCCGATAATGGAACACAAGGTTGAAGGAAAGCGGAAGCGTCATAAAGTGGACGAATTCTGGGCGTCTGAGTACGAGTCAAGCAGATGTGGAAAGGGTGCAACAGGCATTTATCCGGAGACCAACCAAATCGATCCGTCAAGCATCTCGACAGCTAAGCTACAGATACCAACAGTCATGGTACACAGGGTGCTAGACAAGCCACTTAAGCTGCATGCGTACAAGTTGCAGCTGCATGCACTTCAACCTGATGATAGGCCAAAACGCAAAGCATTTTGCAATTGAGATTCTGAATCGTATCGATAGAGATTAGACTTTCTGACAAAGGTAATATTCTCAGACAAAGTATGCTTTCATATGTTCGGGATGGAAAACCTACACAATGTATGGATATGGGGCTCGGAGAGCCCTCACGTAAACTGGGAAATTGTACTCAAGAGTCCAAAGGTATAGCGTGATTTACTTTATGACCGTGCCATGGAACGTTTTTATTTGCAGAAGCATCAGTCAGTGTGACTGTTTATCTCGATATATTGAGACAGTTTGCATTTTCACAGGTCAAACACCTGCAACCTAATATCCTCCTGCAGCAAGTCCATACCTTTAATCACTGGAATGAGATCATTAGCAGGGCTTTGGAATGAAGCATTTCAAGGTCGATTGATTGTGCAATGAGGGCCGATTACCTGCACCCGTGAGTCTCTAGATGCAACAGCACTAGAATGTTTTTTTTTTCTTTAGTACTTTGCGAAGCATGTGGTGGCATACAAGACGTCAACGCGGTGCCTGCACCCGCAAAGCACTTAAACACATTACGGAAGACATGCTTAGCCGAGCTTGAACGGGACTGAGATATCGCTTGGATAGCCTACTTGCTGGAGATGGCGCACATATCGAACTCTGTTACATGGCTACTAAAACCTTGTGAACATAATGTCTCAAACCGCAGCTTTCTATCGTAAAGATTTTTTTTAACAGCATAATATACTATATGGTATATATATAGTATCCTTCGAATAACATTTTCAAATTAATATACGTATGAAGTATGTTAATCCGTAGAAAACAACCTCTTCGATGGTTTCTAGTATGCTAGTATATTTTACTTTTTTTTTATTTATAACATACTACATTGTTAAGCACTACACAATAAGGGACAGATACCCAAAAGAGGACCTTTTTTAGGGTAACTGACTCGTATCCACATTACACATGGGGAAAACCATGAAACCTTTCATGCAGCCTGTCTGTTCGGTCTGGTAACCCTCTCATTTCGGTGCTGGAAGATCGGACCGAGCTAACAGTGTTCGGCGCCTTTTACCGCGCGGTCGCTGATGGACCTTATGGCAGAATTTAATGTTTAAATTCCAAATGTTTCATTAATTTTTAGAAAAGAACTAGTATTTTGAATGAAAGGTATAAATAATGGAATTTCAATTAAAACACCACTGAAAATTTCCATCATTTCTAATGGTAACACTACGCAAATGATCGTTGAAGAGAGAAAATTCAATTTATAAAAAAATCCCTGTTTAAAATAAGCATTTTACTATTATACCATTGGCTCTGATTTGGTCACATTCTCAGCAAAACGTGACAGGAAGTAGTTTATAAAGAGATTACAAACAATTAGTCTGAAGGAAATAAAGTAAGAATAAATCAAGAAACAAATAAATCAAGAAATTATTTTTTCTATAGCTCACTGCATGCAAAAAGAGCCAAGTATTACTGAAAACTGTGAATTAAAACGTTTTCTAATACATAGCATTTTATCAAGTATAAAAACGTTAAAGTATTGATTGAAGTTTTTAATCAGTACAAAATTTGGAATATATATGTTCAGTGGAAAACATAAAAATAAAATCAGAAATGGTAAATTGTGCATCAAAGATAATTTTCAAATTTAGAAGCGAAATCTTAAATTAAAAAGATTATGCGTTATTTCATCATCTTAAAATATTGTATGATTACTATTATTATTACTTTTTTACATATTTAAAACTTTCCCATTCTTTTTTCCCTTTAATTAACCTAGAGCATACCGCATCTGTAGAGTGAATTTTAATCCCACTAACTACATGCAGATTAGCATTGCTCAGGTTGATATGTAAAATATTGAGAGTATTCGAAAGAAAAATTTGTTAAAAGAGCAATAATATAAACAAAATAAAAATTTATTCGATCAAAGAAGAAAGTTTTTACCAATCAAAAAACAGTTCTGCAAGCACAAAGAAAAAGTATATGATTCACTTTACAATTTTTTACTCTTGCATATAAACAAGTAAAACAAAACTAGCAAGGAATAAGTGCTCTTTACATTTTTTACATGGTTATAGAGCATAAAATTTTAAAACAAAAGACAATATATTTTATTAAGCATAATAACCACTGTTAACTTTAATCTCCGTTATTAATCTCAGGACGCCTAGGGGTAAGTTGGGCTTTCACTTCGAATTCAATCGGGATAACTCTTACATTTTATAAATGTTTTACTATTACATTAAATATATACATATATACAAATCATTACGGAACATTTTTAACCTTAATCACATTCTCTCGCTTTCCGATTCTCGATTGATATCGTGCGCCCCCTATCAGCGGCTTTTCTACAATGCCATCTATCGGCTGATAACACTACTTTAGAGAAAAATTAAGAAGGTCACGTTTTTGCATAAATTATTGATACTGCAAGAAATGCATGCTTTTATTATAGTACATGCATCCATAAATAACATTGTAGGGAATCTTAATTAACTATTAATTTTAATTTCAGTCATTATGATAACTTCTTTCTCTCTCCATCATCAGAATGCAAATTAGTAGTCAGTTCTTAAAGTGAGGTTTTTGGGCTTTAGACAGAGAGTGCTTTTGGCATCGCATAATAGCTACGTGGATAGTTTCATGCCTGCTATTACGACTGTAATTATTCGGCTTTGCGGCCTTTCGTTGCAAACACTTTAATTCTGACATGCCTGTAGGCTTATTCAGCTAGCTTCTAGTACAGTATTTAATTGTTCAGTCCTTCACAAATGATGAACGTTTAACTGGATTATTCCTTTCATTTTGCATCGCCACGAGTTGGGTCATTTTAACACAAGATCATGCACTTTTGTTCTAAATTCTGTTTAATTAAAAAGATTATTTTAAACATCTCCAGAATTCTCCTCCTGTTCTCAGACACAGCGATAATTCGCTTCGCATCTGTTAGGGTTACAGAATTGAAATAGCGTTAGAAACCTAAAATAATACCTACATCACAATAAAACCTAACATATATTAATAATTCATTTAAATTAATGCGAGTAACTAAACGAAGTTTCCGAAATTTTAAAAACGTTTTACACAGAGATTTTAATCTTTTTACATAATGCAAATCTTTTAATGTGTATAGTAGAAGGATATAGAAAAAGAAAAAGCTTAATATTAAAGGAGCAGTTATTAATTTTTTTACATGCCAAAGAGAAAGTCAATTAATCTCGAAGGTAAAATACCTTAGAATTTATTACATTTTACCGCTTTCAGCTCCTAAATAATGCACCATGTAATATTCAAGACTAAAAAATTTTAGATTTTTGTTACGGTATCATTCTTTTTTTTTCGTTAGATTTAACAGTTCCTTCTGTATGCTCTTATATAGTCATATATTTAGTTGTTGTTATACATTCAAGTGTTATGTATCTACAGACATACTTGGGCGTATATAATATTAATAATATGAAAAATAAATTTGTAACTTTATTTGGTAATGATCCCGTAATTCTAATAATGATTTAATTTGTCTATTTTCCCTTTCTACCTATAATGAGTAGCATACCTTAATAAATCTTTAAATGCATTAGATCAAAAATAATCTCTTTCATGTGAAATTTACATAATTCTCATGCCACATCTATTCATACAACGCAGAAACTCTTTTAGCCAATAACAGCATTAATATCTGCAAACCAAAACCTTAATTAAAGGAAAGGGATAAAATAATACCGTAAGTATATTATTTTAACCTCATATCGTATTGTAATAGACTCATTATTCTTTTGTTTGTAGACTCATTATTCTTTTGTTCGGATTTACCAGCATAAATTAAACTATCAGCAAGTATAAATGCAAGGCTGAAGACAGTAACTCTTATCTCAGAATCGAAAACCTAGTAACGTGGCCTTCAAGAGGCAAAATACACTTTAACTTAGCAATCTCAAACCCTTACTTAAATGTACGAAAATTCATTTATATTCTGGCTTTAAAACGGAGAGAGAAATGAGACAGCACAGATTCAAAACGTAAAATAACTGATTATTTAAATTAAAGGAAACCTTAAAAAGCATCTGAACAAGTTTCGATTTCCCATCACTAATTTATTTAAAACTGATTTGATATTTTATTTCTTATTCCGCTGTACCTTAATTTAATATGCCATGTTTTTTTTACAGACAGCTTTTTCTCCTAACAAAGAAAGAGCATGCCATCATATCCGGAAAGGCATTAAGTTTTATTTATTGAAATTAATACTTATGAGTGCTAAATCGTTTGAATCTTTAAAACAGAAATTAGTTTCTCATCATGTATAGTAACGTTCTTATTTTATTTTTTCAGCATTCACAAATGTAAGTTCTAAATTTAGCAACATTTACATTATTTACATTTCCACGTGTCTAAGTTTATTTTATTTTGGATTTAAAAAATGTTTTTTCTAACATATTTATTTTGTGTTATTGTATTATGTGTTGTAAGTATCATGGGTAGCTTTTAGGGAATCTGTATTACCACAGGGATATTGTCACTAAACAATTTAATCTCAATTTGATTCAAATAAAGCACGTTTTCTTATGAACAATATTTTTTATATTTTTTCGAAGAGTAATTTCTCTCCTCTAAAGAAGAGAAAAATGTATGTATCATTTATCATAAGAACAAAAGGAATGGGAGGGAGATGTCCTTTGCGAAAAATGAAACACCTCTTCCTTGAGACTCCACTATAAAAAAGAACGAAAATGTAAATACATGAAGTCGAAGAATAAATAAGAAATGAGGAATGGCTTTGTACTAACAAGAAGCGATCCCATGATGTTACAATTTGAGACAGCAGCAATTTCGCAAATTTCGAATTGCTTATTCTCTTTCTGATTTTCTTTTGTTTTTGAGTAACTTTTCTCATTAAGTGTTAAAATTTAAAAGAGTACAGCAAAGTAGTCACGAATTCTTTGAATATTTCAAAATAACATTTTCAGTAATGTATCAAGAATGAAACTATGCATTATACATGGCAAGTGAAAAAGCATCATTAGAAGCCGAGAATAAAAGAACAGCTAAAAACTTCGTATTATTAGAAACAAGGAAAGATAAAAGCGAAACATAAATATGCTCTCTCTGCTATTCTCTTGTAGTAGAAATGAACCATTAGAGACTTTTTAATTGTATTTTCTTCAGAATACTTTTTCCGAGAGAGTTTTCGCGAAAACTTTCTGATTAAAGTTTATATTCTTTATTTTGTTAGTATATAATCTAGACAAATAAGAAAAATTTTTAAGATATTAGTGCGCACAAAAGAGTTGTTTTTAGCCGTATAAATTCCGAATAAACTTTGTTAGCGTTTTACTGTTTTGCTTCAATAATTAACTGAAAATTAAAGGTTGTGAGACTTGAAGAATACCTTGAATCTTAAATACTTATATATTAAAAGCTTATATACACGTTTTAATATTACTAAAACCATAAAACTAATACTGGGGAAATATTTGTACTTAAATTTAAGTGTTTGATCTGTTAAACAGATGAATAAATAATGTTTGCATTTACGCACATTTTCGGTCACACGAGGAAGGAAATTTTAGAGTAGTTATATCAAATTATAGACATTGCAGAGAAAAGTTTACATATTAAAATACTGATATAACATCGAAAGCTATTACGTTTTAAATTTACTTACTAAATTATTTATAAAAGCTCAAAGACACTATAGTAAAAAAATTTACCTACATATTAGTCTTTACTGTTCTTAAAATAGCTACCATTTCTTTGAAGAGTTTTAAATTTACGGACAATTTTCTTTTATCCGTAGACTATTTTAATGATATAGTGCATTATATAAGCAAACCCTGTGTTAGTTAAATGCAAATCATAAGTCTGCTTCTGTATTCCGGGATTTGAAACAATTGGCAATGAAATAAAACTACACGTTTTTTTAAAAAAACTGGTTTATTAAGTTTTGCAAGAAGAGGATGATGCATACAGTTCAGTAGATATAATGCGTAAGCACTTTTCTGGCAATATAATTCTTAATTAAATATTACTTATTTGAATGAATCCGATAGGTAGGTGCATTCTTGACGAATAATTGGCTGGCAAAATTTGTGGCCGTTAAATAAATTACGCTTTCTTTTAATTTATGAAATTTGTAATATAATTACAGTATGAACCTGACGATGCATCATTCATGCATTACGAAAGAATCATTAAAACAGTGATATAGCATTGTTGAAGTTATCTTTTGCTGCTTGAGCATAACATTGAAATAAAATGTGCAAGAAAGATGGAACAAGGACTCAGAGCCTTTACCTATTTTAAATAGAGAAAAGATAACTACAAAACTCAACGAATTTTAATTTGAGTATTATGATTAAAAGTATTAATTTATTTGCATATTTTCTATAGAAAACTCAAATTCAGTTCAAAGCAAATATGCCTGTTGAATAAGATCGAGATTTTAATATATTTTATATATCTGTCTTATACTAATTATTAGAAACATTTTATTATATTGTCGTATTTGAATTAATGCTTTTGATAAGATATCAACTATGCCTTTTTACACAGTTTGGAATAACAATTTCCATGCCATTAAATCTCAACAAATGTATTCTTCGATAAATATCACATCTATCTGAATATCAAAATTCATTTGCAAGATATATTTACAAAGACTATCAGGTCTTACAGAACAGGAAACATGAAACATCAACATCGGAAATCGAGCCAAGAATCTTCTAATTTGCTAGCTGTTTCTATTAATCACTAGCATACATAATCAATATATAATAATACTAGGTGTACCCGCCCGGCGTTGCCCGTGCATTTAGAAAATGCAGATAAGTGAATAGCGCAGGAATAGTAGTGTAGGACATGTAGACTGTCTCTCTCTCTTCCCCCCCCACAAGCTACAAAAAAGAAATGAATTGTAATTAATCGATTTAATGTATCGTCAAAACAGCAAACTAACGCTAGAATAAAGAAATCAATTGTTACAATCGAACGTTATTTGAAAACAAATAATAATATCAGTGAGTCAAAAAAACCGTGATTAATTAATTATAAATAATTTTTTTTAAATTTTTCTAATTCAAAAATCGAAAATCGGGCTTCGAGGTCTGGTGGCCAGCCCCTTTGTGCTTCCGTATAAAAAATTCCAGGTCCCTGCGTGCGATAGATTTGGCTGGAGAGCTCGGTCAGACAGACAGACAGACACATTACACTTGCTTTTATTATTATAGATATATAATCAAATGAGATAATCCTTACATTCTTCCTTCCTTAAAGTGCAACTGGCGTGAGGCAGGAGACTCAATGGACTGAACACTGGTGGTAACAAGCTCTCGCCCCCCTGCACGTTTTGATTCAGGTATTAACGGCTTTTCCTGTGACTGTACATATTTTCAAAATTTCTTATTTTTCATAGCGTGCATACAAATTAGTGATAAATAGCATAAGCTAATAAGTTGTATGTTTCATGTTTTCAAATGCGATTTTTTTTCCCGTGAGGGTACATTTGAGTTCTTAATTTTTTAACAACATTTCTTGACATAAAAATTAATTATATCTCTTGTGAATGCTGAGGCATATTACGATAGATATAGCATTTTAATAAGATACACAAAATAAAAACATCTCTTCTTTGAAACTTTATAAGCATCTCTCAAAAGAAATGATTATGAATGAGCAATAAGCAACGACAACGGCATATATATAAATGAGCATCTTTTGTAAATATGCTAAGAGTTCAAACTTTCAGAAATCATACTACGGTTTGCACCAGATTTTCTCGCATTTTGATGTAAGCTTTTTAACGGGCTGAGACAAATTTCTGTTTCTGGAATTGAATGCGAGCCGTTACAGGTTTCGAATTCCATACGATTTGTGGAATTCAAGCTGCCAGAAAGATATGCTTCCAATTACAAACCCGAGGGCAGAGCAGAGAGAAAGTTTCTTATGAAGATATAAAAATAGAATTTAAAATTGTTTGAGAGCAGTTAAAAAAATTAAATCAATGTAGCATTTTCGTCTCTATATTTCAGAATGGATGTCACAGATGCTGCATGAAATCAAATAAGATACTTTTCCTTTCTCAGACTGAAAGCTAAACTTTGAATCTCTTTTTCAAAATTAAATGAATAAATGAAAAATAAAACAGCTATCTGCCATCCAAAGCGACGACCAAGTATCATCTCCTGCAAATGTCCTTGACAATTTCATTTCCCCAAATTCCATGGAACAAAGACGTCCCAGAAAAAAATATCAAATACCAAAGCTAAGAACTGAAAATTCTCCTGCAACTAGAATTTTAATCCATTTTATTTATATCCTTACGCAGTTCAGGTTTGTTTTTTTTTTTTGTGATATTATTACTTTTTCTTTTCTTTTTCACTGGAGATATATGAAATAAGTTCTTCCGTCTCTTTGAAAAGACAATTCGCGTGACTTACATTTCAGCAGGCTTTTAAAGTACTCACGTAGCTGGAATTTTGGAAAGAATGACAGGGAAGTAATATGTCGAAAATGTGGAGAACATCTTGGATTGGATTGCGAGTTAGGTGACATTTGATACTGAGCATCAATATTATAAGTAAATGTTTTCAGAAATAATTTTGCTATAAATTCGTGCAATGTTTTGTGTTTGATCGCAACGTGGTATGTAATTCGAAACAAACAATTTCATATCTGTTCTGTTATTTGAAAGCTTAAATTTCACCTGTCCAAATGGTTGCATTTTATTATTACCATTTCATTTGAAGAAAATAAAACTTATTACTAAAATTATTTTTGTGATTTTCAAAGCATTAAGTATATTGATAATAAAAGGCTAAGAAAAATTGATAAGATGAAAGATTTTACCAAAACATTAAACATAAAATTATCAAGTACTGAATAAGGACAACTTCGGAACTCGACAAAGCAACAGTTTCAACATGGTAACTCACATTTTACAATTCACATTATGCGTTATACGTTGATGCGTATAAATTTAATTAGCAACTATACTATATTCAATTCTGCTACTTCACATGCTTTTCCTAGGTTAGATCAGAATACGTTAGGTTAGGTTTGAATATGGCAGAGTACACAACGGCTATTTTCCTAAGGAAATGCTTTCGTAGAGAACGTTCTAAAGGAGACTAAATTTTTATCACGTTACACATGGGCAGACCACAGAATACACCCACGAGCTCCAAGTATTCAGGTTTTTGTTCGAAAAGGACTGAATGCAATATCAGTCCTCAATCAAATCAACCAAAGTATTTTTCTATAAATTCATGCGAAAAATATCTTGAAGCAAAATTTCTTTTAAAATTTTATTGTTTTCATCAGGCGGATTTGGTGTATTTGATGAATATTTGATGCGAGCCTTGGGCACAAGTGATCTAGTGAAATATAGGCTATATTTTTACCAGCTATTTTCTTTATTAAATAAATGCAAAGATTTTTACGTGGCCGTAACATTGCTGACAGAATATAACATCAAGTTATTAATCCCGTCATTTGCCTTTCCTACTTTAAACAGTTTATTTTAAATAACTGATTTTATGTTCTTGAATAGCCCAGGGAAAATAGGATAATTAGTTAGATTTAAATTGTTTCAGGTGTTAACCTCGAATATGTGCAAAAGTCAGAATTCGTTTTTTGAAAGTTTATAATTTTAAAACTTTTTTTAACTTTTTAATTATTTAAAAAGGGAAAGATAAACGACACTATTTTTGGAACATTGCATTTTTGTTCTATAATATTCAAACTGCGTTTATTATTATAAAAATATTACAGATAATTTGAAACGAAAATATTCAAAGGCTGAAGCTTTTATTTTTTTTTTTTTTTTGATTAAGAGCTTTATTTCTTTCATTAAGAGCTCAGATGAAAAATATTCCCTGCTTAAATTAAAATTTAATAATCATGAAACAAAGTATGCTAAAAAAAGGAGACTATTTAACCTTCAGACTTCAGTAGTGTACGATAAAATACATGGTAGCTGGGCTAATTCGGAGTAGATTTGTATAAAAATGAAATATGCCAGTTTGCGCAGAATTTGAATTAATTAATGCAGGCATTTATGTCTATAAATTAATTTATACATTAAATTAAATAGTTATAAAACAGCTTCAGATAGGAACATAAATGTCAATTGAAATCTGCGCAAAGACATAATTTAATAACGTATAATAATTTCTCAAAGAACACCAGCCAAAATATATCGTATCTAACTTGCAGGTTGAATGACCTGATTGCAGACTGTGATTAGGATTTTTATTGAAGTTACATATGGCAACAGTGCCATCGTATTTATTGAAATGACGTTTTAAATAATAAAGTTGCCAATCTGCGAATACATTAGGAAATTTGTTGGCTGAAAATCTGTTTCTTCAAGGGACTAAATTATATGCTTTAATGTCAAGATAAATGATTAAGTAAAAACTATCATACAATCAATAAATAAATTGATATATGGGCGTTCAATGAATATAATTCTTTGAAACAAAACTTGGCCAAATGCCCGTGAAATTGACTAAAACCTGCTTTCCATTTTAAAAAAATTCCAGGACACTTTATAGAATACAATCCTTACAAAGTATCTTAGCATAACTCTTAGAGTTGTATGGCTACAAACTAGTACTTCCAAGTTAGTCTAGAAAACTGGAGAAAGGCAATTCTATAAAACAAAAAATTAAGCATAGAATGCGAATTTGGATACATATTACGAATGCCAGCTACAGAACAGCTGGAAGTGGCACTGATATGGTCTCCGGACAGATAGAGGCCATGAAGTCGTCAGCAGCTGATTTGGAAGAATGATAACAGATAAGAGCAACAATGGCCTATGACAGGGGTTGTCAACTTTTTTATTACTACCTCCATATTTGTAGGTAATAAAATTTCTTTACCGCACTGATCCCAAGTAACTTAATTTAACTACACTGTAAAGTGTTTTTTTAAGTGAAAAATCTGTAGTTAAATTTATCCATTGGTTTATATTTTGCATGTAATTTGTAATAGGCAGAAATTTTTTTTAAAAAATGGCGAAGCCGTATAAATATTCAGAAACAGGAGAGCTTTGCGCGCGTGGGCAGAATCAAGTAGAGAACTGTGTGTTTCGATGTATATATCTATGTACGTGTAGATGTGTTTCAATCTTCTTTGAACTTCTTCATCGGACAAAAACCTCAGCTGCTCACCCCTAAAAGCTTAAATCGCTTACTTAGTGGGCGTTAAGGACCAGATTGACTACCCTTAGTTTCTGATGTGGCTGGAGAGAAACTAAAGAAGCATTAGACTAACAGAAAACAACATTGGAAGGAATATGCATTCCATTGGGGGGGGGTGATAGGAAGCTAATCAGTAACCTCTTAGCACAAGCAACAAGGGGACATTGAATTAAGTATAGACTAAAATGTATATCTGATGTGAGCCCAAAAGGGCGACAGCCCAGAAGGGCTATTACTCTCAAAACGGCATTTTGTGACGTTTCGCTATAGACGGCGAATCACTTTATAAATTGTTGCCACCAAATATTATCGCTCTTTATCACATTTAAAAAAACTAAATGATGAAGAGACTGCATGAATGTATGTACTATATTTCACTCATTATGAAAAAACAAAGGTACCTAGAGCCATCAAATTTTGAATAACGTAATCCTTCTTCCGAGCACGGGCAACTAAATGCCCGAATTTTGAATTTCGATTTCGTTTTATTATCTATTTCAAATTTTGTAAAACTTTAACGAATTTTTGATTAATAAACTGAACAATTTCAAAGCGAGCAATGGCAACACTGTACGAAAAACAATTTTATCTCCAGCGCGCCAGAGTGCTTAACGGAAATTCTAAAGATATGTTGTTCTTAAATTCTGGTGACTTTGTTGTTGAATTGAATTTTATGTGCAAAAATCGTGATATTTAATAAATAATGTTAGGACACAAAACGTTAAAAAATACTTCTTTGGGCGTAAAATAAAATCTCAAAACTTTCAGATTTTTATTTTTTTTAAATGTAATTTACCTGTGCAAATTTCTACAGTCGGATCGTTGCGTTCTTGCCTTTAAAATGGTAAAAAGTGAAAAAAGAATAATAATTAATGATTCCAAATTAAATGTGCCTTGCAAGTTTCTAGATCACACAGTATTGTTAAGTAACAATAAATAACAAAAGGATAATTATATTTAATTTTGAACAAAAAAATTTCACCAGGGCACATTATTTTAATCAGTTAATTTTTATGAACTTTTCTAACAATATGCTTATGATATTTAAAAAGTCGAAAGTACTTTATGCGTTTTAAAGATAATAATATCTCAAAATCAATATTTTCACATTTAGAAAAAACAATATATTAAGGCTAGCTTTTGCAACTATTTAACAAAGTACTTTTAAAATTAAATTTTACATATCTGTTGTTTCAAATCTCATTCCTTCTTATCGGAATTATAAATACTTTGTTAGGCAATATTGAAAATAATTTTGGTTTCTTTCGCAAACTTTATCTGCCGTTTAGTGCAAATTACACATTATTTATTTTCATCTGTAATTTGATTCACTGTACTTGAAATTGAACCGGTTTGCTGTGTTGAGCTGCATTTAAAATAATGATATCATCACAGAAGGCTTGACTGGATAAAAGCTTGACAGAACTGCGTTACCACTGAATGAAAAAAAAGTACAATTTTTAGAGAGAAATAATGTATTTGCGTTGATATCTCATTAACTGTAAACGTCTTTGAATTCGATTGAATGCAAAATATTTTGCACTACATTAACAAAGTAGTCCGTCCTTACTGTGATTTATGATCCTATAATTTAATGAGTTGTCAATACTAAAATTCATTGACTGCATGTTAGTTGGAGCCAAACTTCCTTGGAGCCCTGACAAATTTACTAAATTTTACTTGGAACATTTTAGTCTATTATGTTGCCATAAATGTCGAATGGTCGCAAAGCTTCTTGCCAAAAATGAAAATAGGCTGATTCAAGCTATAGGAAGTAAAATATCACTGAGTGGTATAATCACTTATATTAAAACAGCCATATATTCTAATATTTTAAATTTCAATATGAGGTTTTAATTATGATAGTATAACGCAGTTTATGCTCTCATACTTATGCATTTTATTATAATGAAAACGTACCTAATAATATGCAAAAGTATTAAATTTTTTTTAATATGAGATATCACTGTCTATTATTAAACAGAAATTTCTGAATTTCGATTTCTATGAACAGTTTTATGGATCTGATGGATTTTTGTAATTCATTAATGGAAAGACAGCGACGCTGCAGCTGATAATGGATTAGCGATTACCATTTATATATTTTATGGAAGTTTTCGACAAATAAAAGTAAATTTCAAAAAATATGTGTGAACCTAATTAAATTTTTCTTTAATAAGAAAATACAATAGACAACATTTATAAGTAATTCGAATATATAAGGTTTAGAGTAAGATTAAGAACAGAAAAAGACAGTTATGCAAAAATAAAAGAAATTTAAGGATTTAAAAAACGAATAGTTGCAAATGATTAACGTTCAAGTTTTTAAAGTTTCTTGGATCGCATGTGCAATATTTCTGAAATAAAAAGAATGAAAAGATTTAGTTGAAAAGTTTTGCAGCTACAGGAAAGTTATGAGTATTCGTATTTTATTAAAGAAACGACATTCTACAAGAAATGATTACGTAAAACTTTCCATTTTTCTCTAAACGAAAATGCTTTTTACTCTCTTTTAGGTATAAAAGTAAGAAAAAACAAGTAAGAAAACTAGATATAAAAGCAAAGCTACATACGTTTTGGAGGGAAAAATCCATGAAAAGAGAATATGAAAAACATTTTGTCGTGGAGAATATATGACTGAATTTTATAAAATATAAAGGCTGATATTTTGCTTTTGGGCCATACTTTAAAAATGCCGTAATTCTTTTAAAACCAGTGACAAAAATAATGCTAATGGTATAATATAAATATAATAAAGATATCATTATAGTTTCTATATAAGATAAAATATATATTATTTCAGTTGTTATTAAATATTTTCTTACTTAGATGAACTTTTAAGTGAACCTACATATGTTTTATGCTTCTACGTCAAACAGCAACGCCACTGTGTATGGTTTATTTACTATTTTCTTTTTTATAACAAAGTAATAACATTTTGTAATATTTTCTAGAAAAATCTTTAAATTAAAATAAAACTCTTCAAATATCATTAAGTGTTATTCTTCAAATAACAGCATTAAAATCGAAGTTAATTCAAGGAGAAAAATTACATTAATATCACAAAAGGAAAATTGAAAACAAAAAAATGCTAAAACACATCTAGTAAATATTGTTTAACTGTTGATTCCGACTTTTTTAGCAATTATATTAAAATTGACAAATTAAAAAATATTACACAAATCAAAAAATATTGTTTCTTTGAAATAGTTAGTAATCTGAAAACATGTGTAATTCTAAGACACACTCCATTTTTTAATGCTGCTGACACCTAACTATGGTGCGTCACAGTTTCGAAGAAATCAATATATATAGATAAGGTTAATACAACAGTACATTGTGGTAGTCCAACTTTTACATAAAAGAAATAAAATTTTATCACATAATGTCTTAAAAATCAGTTTTCCTTTTTTGAAATAAAGTGGTTTCAGCATGAAATTAAAAAAAACTGTTATGATACAACTGTAATTTAGAAAACGAATGCTGAAATCCTGATATTAAATTACTAAAAGCGATATATTTTTTCTAGGTTTACTTTTTACAGCACTACATCAAATATAGGTATTCATATTTTTGTAGCATATTACTACATTTTTATCATATATATATATATATATATATATATATATTATATACATTGCAAAATGCATGTATTTTGTGCAGGTACACTAAAACACAATTCCTTGCATATTTTTTAATTAAACATGTTAATGGAACTTAGTTCTAAAAGATATAATAATTTATATTTCTAAAACTTAGAAATAAATCTTATGTTGCGAATTTATAAATGTTAGAATATCATTAAAGTACGTTATTATTAAATATCATTAAAGTACGCACTGTTGTTTTCTATTATTTATTTTCGTAAATTCTGTTCGTGTATATAGATAAGAATAAGTTTTTTAATTGTTTTTCATTTATATCGAAGTAAAGTGGCTTGATAAAAAGTATTTTATAACATTATGATTCAGAACATATATTCTATTTACTTGAAGCAGTTTCAATGTTTAAAGCTTCACTTATCATTACATTATTCTAAATATGAAGCTTGCGTGTAAATGCTTCCCTGCGAGTATAAAAAAATCAAATAAATATAATACCAAACTCTAAATATAGTGATTTCTATATATAATAGTCAGAGAGACCTCTCGAGATAGATAAAGATATATATCTCTATTTATCTATCTATCTATATACGTATTATAGCTGATATTTATATAGGGATTCAGATTTACCTGAAAAAAACATTTTTTGTTTTGATAGAAATAGAAAATTTCGATTCGCGATTGATAGATCGTTGACTATTTTTAAGCTCATAACTTTTTAATACAGCAAAATATAATAAAAAGGTAGTTTGAAGCAAATATTGTAATCCAGGTGAATTCCAATGCAAAAGTGTCCTCATCAAATTTTTTCTCATTGAATTATACTGAAGTTTATTAAAAAGAATATTATTTCAATTACACGGCGCAAAATTTATGTTTTTTAGACTGTAGTAGCTAATTGAAAAGTAAAAAGGAATGTCTTATATAAATGGTAATGATTTTCTATTTTTCTAAGAAGCGAAATTTTTACTTTGGTGTGTAAATGATATTACCGTCTTTCAGGTAATATTAAATAACTCAAATAAAAATTTTTGCCGTTATTTAATCTATTTTATACATGCAGTTTTGAAATATTTTACATTTAATCTGATGCACTAAGTTCACATAAAATATAATATTGAAAATACGTAACTCGCAGTTGTCAGCAATGTTTTACCTATCTCAACCACTATCGCACGGATGAAATAGTTAAAGTATTCTACCTTATTTGTAAAAAAATAAATGGAATAAAAATCATAAAGTATATTTACATCATAAATTATATGTGGCCCAAATAACACAACAAAAGTACAGGGTTAGCGAACATTGAAAATATGAAATATCATTTGCGTTACAGCTCATGCCTATTAGAATTATTCTTTGGATAAAAAGAAGTCGGTTTCTGCACGAGCATTAGTTACTTGCAATGCATCATGCCTAAGTTGAAAAAAAAAAAAAAAAGCGCTACTGGTAAAATTGTTCTACCACAACCACAAGAACTCCTGCACAACTGGTAAAGAATTCCATCGCATGAAGCAGATAAGCAGAGGTCTAATGTCTCCAAGTGCCCTTTTGAAGATGAAAAAGAAATTTAAAACAACTAGGGCAACTTGTCACGCATTCTTTCAGGTAGAGAACTTAAGTAGATCTAGTCTTTTAGTGTCAAAGATTTAGTTGCCGTGGTCGTTGAAGCTAGTAATCAAGCATGGTTGTGTGAGTGTGCCAGTTGTTGGGCATATGGTTGAATAAGCCGTATTCCACTGTACAAACAATCTTACGGAGGATTTTGAAATTTTATCCCTAGAAAATCAAGCACATATACCTATTGCACGAGTAGCACTCGAAGGTTCCTAAAACTTTTGCACTTCAGTTCTTTGCTCGAACGGTGGTTGATTTACTTAACCATGGAACATTCTGTGGACTGACCAAGCCCACTTTTTACTCAATGGGCAATTTAACACCCACAAATGTTGACTTTGGATCATGCTATCTAGGAACAAGCCTCACATCCCTTCTGTTTTTACGGCTACCTTTACGATTGGACTGTATTTTTTAAAACGATAACTGAAAATGGAAACTAAAAATGTTCCGTAACAGGAAAATAGCATCGTTATATGCTGAGGGATTTTGTAATTTCACAATTTCAACAGTGATGACTGCCTTCAGGACATCATTTTCATGCACGATGGTTGCATTTCACAGACGAACGGATGATCCGCCGGCAGTTTCCAACAGCATGGCCGCCTTGTTCGCCGGATATCCCCCCGTGCTGTGGAAAATATGGTTCTGCGATTACAGCGCATTATTGAACATGAAGGGGGCATACTGAGTAGTTATAATGTCACATTTTCATATTATTTAACATTTATGAAGCATATTGAATGTTTTAGGTGTATTACGGAGCCACTTATAGGCAGATACTTTGTTTTGTACTAAAATTGTTTATTTAATACATATCAAGTGCATTATTTGAATTATCTGTAATACAAATTTTATTTCATTTTGTCCAATAAAACGCATTCTAGAGACGTCTCAAATGGAAAACTTATTTCTTGCTAATCTGTACTCTACAGCGGCAGTTATCTCTCTGTTGATTTATATGACACCAAATTTACTTCGAACTGCCAAAGCAATTTTTTGCTTCTGACCGTATTTCTTCACAGATTTAATTAATTTTCACAGATTATTAATCTCCAGACGTTTTATCTAAAATAAAATCATTATTTATGGAGACAACGTTTTGAGCTATTAAATAAAGTATACTTATATTTAATTTAGTGTCTTTGTTGTAAAGCAACGTTCATTAGCAACGGTGCAAATAGAATTCTATTTAATCGAATCGGTTTTAAGCAGATACAGCTTAAACACATTTAAACATATTCTTTCTATAATAATTTTACTTCTGTAATGTTCCTTCACAGTATATCAAATTAAAATCTGCTGAACGACAATTATAAGTATTTTCAAAGATAAAGGAGCAATAAAATATTCATTTTCTTATTTAACTTCTATCACGGAAACAGAGAATTTAGTATGTCGGTGAAATCATAAATTCCGTGTTAGTTAAATGTGGAAATGGCCGCTTTTATAGCTTTCTCTAAAATCATTTCTGTAATTACGAGACTAATTTTTCATATGTTACGTTTACTATAACATCATAACTCTTATATATTTAATTATTTTAATTCCTGTTATTTACGTATTTTCTGCTTCTTTAATTATATGTATAATTGCCAATATTTTATATTAAAATAGTTAGTGTGTAGAGTCATTAGGTTAATTGGAAGCAGAAAAGATGAAAAAATACGCAACCGCCTTCGCCGGGAATCGAACCACGGACCTCTGGAATACCGGCCCAGCGTGCTACCGTTACACCCCGAACGCACGCTAGGGAAGTGGAAGAAATACCTTATAAGTGATTCCTTTGGTAGTATGTTTATTTTTCCCAATATCTGTTGTAGTATGAATTATCAAATTTTTGCTTCTTTGTTAGTAGGTCCTGATTTTTGTTTTCTTTTCATTTCACTAAATGCGATTTCTTGTAATTAAAATCTTGCCCATCACAGCATCAATGTCAAACATATTTTGCTTAGAAATAACAATGAAGGTACATTTAGAGTTGTAAAACAATTATAATCCTTTTGATGAATAGATTAAAATTAAATTTATCTTCCTTTCGCATTCGATATGTCACACCATTTTAGATATTATGACAATGATATCTGAAAATTCCTTACTTGATATTGAATTCCGATATAATATTATTGCCAAGGAAAAGAACTAAAACATTGATTGTAAGTGCAATAAACGTCATTCAAATACATTTTGAAATTACCCATTCACGGAATATGAAGTCACGAAAACTTGCATAAGTGATAAAAGAAATATTAAAGCAAATCGGATCATTGAAATTTTCTGGACGATCATAAAATATCATAAGTATTGGAATATAATTTACACCTGAATTAATTATTTTAGTACACTAATTGATTACAATTATTTTTCATTTTCAATAAATAATAGATTTCGAATCTTTTAATCATATTCCAATAGTTTAGGAAATGAAAATAAATTTTGCGCAGTATTCAATTATACGAAGCCATCAAATGAGAAAATTTAGCCTTTCTTAATATATATATATATAGGAAATATATATATATATATATATATTTCCTGAGACAGAAATTTAATTCTGCGAAGCGTGCTCTTTAAAATTAATTGTATGATTACGAAAAAATGCTGAAATAAATAATTGAATAACTGGGAGATAAAGAAGGAAAATGAGACTTTTATCAGAATAATTTAATTTTACATTTAAAAGTACATTTGCCTCTCATTCTACATCTACCAAATATGCTAATTATTAATACTTGTTAAGTGTTAATTGCTCAGAGATTAAGAAAGACAAATCACACAAACGATACTTGCTTATATAGATGGCTACCTTCGTAAAAAAATTTCTAACGAAACTATTATTCGTGTTTATGCCATATGTGTGATAAATTACACAAAACCCATGCTGTAATCTGTGTAGCTGGAAACCAAATTCAGAACAAAATACCATTGTTCAGCGCCTTTAACCACCGCTTCATCATTAAGCCCAGTTTATGCGCTAGACTTTAAGAACATTGAATTGGATTGTAACCGCAATGTAAATGGCAATAATAACAGTTACATGCCAGCTTTTTGCACTTAGTAAGTAAAAGTGGCAAACTTCATCTAAATACTATGCAAAAATGACTTATATTATAAATGAAGAAATGCACTAAATACTCCTATTCTGAAACATGAGGGGTAAATGTCATGGTAAGTTGCTTTATCCCTAACTGCTACATAGCTTTTCATTGCTGCTTACCATTATTAGGGAATTTTATGGAAAGATGACAGTAAGGAAAGTCGAAATCAAATTAAATGAATGTTGATTCTATATATATTAACTATTTCGAAACCTCTATAATGAATTATGACATTCCTCCTATGCGACATTTATGATATAGTAGGTAATAAATCCAGCCAGATCCGTGGTTCCATTGCCGGAGAGGTAATACTTGATTCTCAAATTTCCCGTTCTGAAAATTAAAATTTACTCGTTTATATTTTACAAATATTGTAGGCCAATTCGATGTCAAAGAAATTCGTTTTAATTCGTTTCAAGACGTTTTAAAATAGGTACTATATTATCGATTTTATACCATTTATATCATAGAGAAACTGAAAAAGCTTCAAACAAATAAATGATATCTTTCCGATTTAGAATAAAAACCAATGGTCCAGAAAACTGGAGATGGACTTCTTGAAGCTCCTATTTAGTGGAGTGTCATCAAAGATAAAGAATATGCTTTTCCGTAGATTAGCGAGCTGGAAAGTATTGGATTTCACTAAATATACGTGTAACCACCAGGCGAATATACTAATTTTGTGCAATGAAGTGCTTGTGTGCTCTTCGATATTAATCGACATTCATTTGTTTAATTCAAGATTGATAAATAAGAAGCTTACACATAAATGCGGCATTAATAAACTTAACAATTTAGTTCTTTCATTTTCTCAATTTCCGACTACGGTTCCCCGAATAAATTTAAGTACGATCTCACTCGAGGAAAATAAAGTATAAAGATCTTTATGCTCTAGAAAATATGTGCAGTTATTCAAACTAAAGAAAATACACATTTTTGCAAAATGGAACGGCATAAAATAAACTGGAAAGAAAAAGAAAATATTCAAAATCCTCAGTTTAGAATCCTTATTCTAATAAAACGAGAACCTCAGAAGTCGCAAGCTTAGCGCAACAACGTAATCTGACTCCGCAACGGCAAAATTATTCTGTAGAGATGCGAAATATGAGCCGGGTTTTTTTACCATTGCAAATGGTTATAACTTTCTGCTGACGCCATTTCCAAATGCGTCTTTGGCATTACATAAAGCTAAAGACATATCTTATCGCAAATTTCCGCCGGCTAAGGAGTTTTACTATCTCTCTTTGTAAAAGGAAAAAAAAAAAAAAAAAAAAAAAAAAAAAACGAACAAAGCTAATCCGTATTAGAAATCATGTAGAATTCAGTAAGCTCTATTTATTTGGCATTCTCAAGGGAGGAGAACCTTAAAGTTTTCTTAAGTAGTTTAAAGAGAGGAGCTCCATCTGAATATCAGCATTATTTCTCAAGGAAGTAAATGTTTCAACTAAAAAACTTCATGAAAGTTTATATGCACCTGAAATGGAAATTTCACATACTCTGAATTGTTTACTGAATGTAAGTTCTGAATGTATAACTAAAAACCTCGCCATCTTCCTTTGGAATACATCCTTGAGAACCTCTTATCGATATAAGTAAACTAGGGTATTACAAGGAAGAAGATCCGAAAAGAAAGAGGAATGATTCACATTAAAATTAAGAGAAAAATAGTATTAACGTTTTGGCCGTATTTTTAAGATGTTAAATTTTAAGAATGCAGTTCATTTGGTTACGTAAATTAAATCATAGCAATCAGAAGACGAGAAACACATTTAAAAGTAGAAAAGGAAAATTCAGTGCTTTTGGTTTTTATTATTCTTGTATTTTGATGATCTCAATGGGAAACAAGAGATTAAAGGCTGTGAATTTATTTTTCAACTTATCAATTTATTTTTAGCGTACGATTTAAGAATGTTTATGTATTCCAGATTATATACAATTAAATAACGTATTGTTGGATATAAAAACAATTCTTAAATACAAACACTGCCAGAAATAACCACCGATCCTAGGACTTGGTCAATCACACGTAGCTGAAATATCGTTTCAGAAACAAAAGCTTTCAGGATCTTATATTGTTAAATTACACGTAAGTTATAAAGTCATTCTTCGTCTGTTAAAATTTGTTGAAGAGAAAAAATATAGTTTATTTCAAAGTTCAAACGCATTAAAATTCACAGTTTTGGGTATTTTGGTGGAGCTAGTCCTAAAAGTGCCTGTTGCTTGAAACTGTTCTGTGCAGTATCTGTACAAAGTCGTTAAGACGATTAGAACACAAATATGAAAATTATATATAGCTGTAAATTACATTTATAATAACATTTCCTTAGTAATACGTATGCAAGATTAGAGCATGAGGCTAGAACTCTGTAACTCAAGATTTCATTAATGTAGTACATAGAGATGTAATCAATACCTTTGTACAGAAAACAGGCACAACATTCTCCAACATTTAAGATGTCAACACACTTATATGAAATAAAAATATTACATATGCAAAAATAATTACATACTAATATTAATGAATGAAGATGATAAGTACATGAGTGAGAACCACTGTTATTTCTTAAATACTGCGAGATTGTCTGCTATCAATGTGTATATGCCATATATATTTTTCTAATTTTTGTATTGCCCATAGAAACTTTGCTCTGTAGGATAGTTTGTTATAGCAACTTCTCCATTGCTCCGCAGTAAAAAAAGTTTAGTTTTTTTAAGCTAAGGTCTGGCAATCCTCAGCCCCCCCCCGTAATTCCTTCTCGGTTAATCGAGAATAGACTGTATTATGTAAAAGGATGATAATATAGTCGTATGAATTTATTGTTTGTTTAAGAAGAAGATCTTTTCTACATATAAAGTGGAAAATACTTTCTCACATCTTAAAATGTCAGATATTACTCGAACAAATCTTTCTTAAGAATTTTAAATCAAAATGATAAAAACATATTTCTGAGTCCTCTTCCTCCTCCATTTCCTATCAACATATTTCGTAACTTCAAGAAACGATCTTTTCTTGTATTTCAGAAGTCTAAAAGGACCTAAAATGAGTCAAAATGTTGGTTTCGATTTTAGGATAGGATTATTTTGCAGTGCATTTTGCGGAAATTCTAAAGAGAAGTAGCGAATATTAATTCAAATGCAAAAATACGCTACAATCCTATAACAGAAATTTTAAAACATGAAAGAAAAAATCCGAAATTTTTGGATTTATTTGACATTTGTGTAAAACAAAAAATACGATTTTTCGATAACTAAAGTCTTAGAAAATTCCTAAAATTCGCCAGAGTATTAACTGCTGCCCTATTTATAACAAAAAACATTTATTTAACTGAGTGGTAAATGCACTAACAGATCTCTAGATTGGTAGCTTTAACTGCAGATAGGTTAATATCATTTGGTACGCATGTAATTAAAATAAATGTTTATGCAGGAGAGTATGCGAATTCATCACGGTCCATATGGAATGTTAATAACATATTAGGAGCATAACAGGAATGTCACTGAAGAATATTAATCAAAATGTAAATGAATGATCTAAAACATATTTCTTGCTGCAGTCTGGTTTTCAATCATAAATTATGATGAATAAAACTTTCGCGTTATTTTTATGCTACTGCAATAACATGAAAGTGGTTTAATGTTAAATAATACTGTATTTTGCAAAGTGAAGTTTATTTACATTTAAATTAGAATCGCTTTCATCCTATTTCGTATTAACAAACTAACAAACAATAGTATCAATTATAAGTTTTGGTTGTTTTCGTAGATATTTTGATCATATTAATGTTATTAGGATAAATTTATGACGTGTGATTTTTTCCTTTCCTAGATATAGAATAATTACAGAAACAATAACGTGCAAGTTCAAATCAAAATATATTTAGAACATTTTCGTCAAGTCTGTTTTCGCCTATCTTCAAGAATGTTTGTTTAAATGTAATGCTTTCCCATCCAATTTATGAGCGCTAGTCACGGCTAAGAGATTTCTGAACTTGATGTATAAGAGATATCTCTCTATATTCTTCATTCAGCGAAAGATTCTCGGAATTAAAATAACTTAAAGAGGAATAGACGTCGAAACAGAAATCTGAAACATAAAATAGCATTTTAAACTAATGAGCATAAAATTGCAATAACATTAAACGTTATTAAAATAACGTTAGTACTCCAATTAAAATGGCAACACCACGAAGGATAAAAGATATAGATTGTTTCATAGATTTCTAGTAATGCAGATGAAATCATAAGAATGTCGAGTAGATTAGACAAAGAGGACAATCTATTATCAGTGTCGAGTGTGCTAACGGTAAGATGATCTGTTATAAAAGCAGTAAAATTAAAGAAATTACAGAATATTCGCGTCCATATAACTGAAATTTGTTATCAGTGTTTATCTAGTGTAACTAATAGCGGCATTTTTTGTGCTAGTGTGTGTGATACTTTAGACCAGAAGTGTTCAGTTGGTAAAAGACCTAATGAACGTGTTGGCAAAGGCAAAACCATAAACCGCTGTATGTCGAGGAAGTGTTAGATGTTGAGTAAAATAAATAATGACACTTTTTTTTTGGTTGGGAGGCGGCCCAAGATCTTTCTGAAGGTATAGGACACCTAAGTGTTTTAACAGATTTGTAGTAAAGTACTGAGAAATATAAACCTCTCATCCAGTGGCACCTCATCTACAGCTCTCTGGGCTGCACTGGTGTGTGGATTTCTTAAGATAAAATTCCTTCAAGTGCTTCCTACAGTAGCCTCAAAAGTTCAGACATCCATCATGTTTGAGCTTTGGTTGATGCAAAACTGAGATATTATCGTTTGAGAATACGGTGTTGTGCAATTCATTTGACCATGCTCAGTACATCAAAGCGCCACTTCAGTCATAGACGTCTGTGCTGTATCGTTATAGAAAATTTGTCTGTAACCCCGAAGGCGATCTCCATACGCAGTCACTTCTTAATGTGCTTCACAACGCATTCTCTATGCCAGGGTGCGTGATATAGCTGTACGGTTCGTGTGGGTCATTCGGCGCAAGATATCTGTCTTTTCGGTCTTAATACCTTTTCGGTCGCGAAAGATGTCTGTCTTTTCGGCCGATTAATGTGGCAAAATGGTCATGAGCTTGCATATAGTTCTGTCCATCTTTTTAGGCTCGCTGAATTCCAGTTTCGTATGGCAGAAGTCATATTTCGATCATAGCGAACAGTGATTTTTTTATGATAGTTCTGAGCTGACTTCCCACAACCTGCCGTAATTTCTATCTTCTTAGCAGATGCATACTTTAAGCTTCTAATCAAATAACAAGAAGAAAATGGAAATTCGTCCACTCATCCATTTTCTTCTTGGACGTCTTTCTCCACCAATTCTAGTTCACTTTACATGCGTCCTTTATTTGCTGCTTGTGCAGTGTTAATCCTTTTCATGTCCTACCATGCTTTGTTTTTTATGAGCATTTCAAGTTTATCAGCGTTTTTGTTCATGCTGTTGCAAATTAATTGGCCAGTAATGTAAACTGAATGCAGTACAAGAGGTAAAATACATATATTTCGATCACAGTTTCTTCAACAAAAGAAAAAAATTGCTTATAGGGTTAGAAATTGTTTTTAATAAAACTAAATAATAAACTGATAATAAACTAATAATAAACTGAGCTCATTAATTATCCGGCTGCTGACAAATTAATAACAAGTTAAAAATAAGACTCTACTTTCAGAACTGAAAGACTAATAATTCGAAGTAACCTAATGATAATGAAAATAAATGAACCCTTACTGTTTAAATAATTATTCTCATAATGCTAAAAAATGCTTTCTAAAGTTTGTAAAAAGGATGACTAAGTAAGATTACAATGTTTAATAATTAATTTCCATCACTTATTATTAAAGTCGGACTCTTTCAAAATAAGTATGATTGTATCCATTCACAGAAAACATAAATTATAAACTTAACCAAGCTTTGCTGCTTTAGTGCAAGAGAAGTCATTTCTCATGGTGATCCATCACCTGTTTTTTATTAAGGTTGACGTTCTTTCTCACGAATAGTGTCTAAGTGTATTCTCCACTGAAGACAGAAAATGAATTCCTTTTGCAAAATGTAAAATAATAACTAATTCATTATTTTATATTTCGCTAAAGGAATAAAAACATAAGAGTATTTACACTAAACCGAAAATAATTTACAGTATTTGCATATGAAAAATTTTATTTTTGTGAAAGTAATATTAAGTACTTTCGATTTAATATATAGTACCGCTAAAGATAAAATTATCTGACTTTGTGACTGAATTATTAATATTGTTTTTACAAAAGAATAATATGTACTTTTTATTCATATGGTTGGTGTTCTTAATGTAAATTACAAATTCCTCAGATGAATCTTCTGTGCAGCATGTACTTAAACAGAGGAAGAGATAAACTGAAGAAAATGAACTATGGACACTGACTTCTTAAAAGCTGGTTAATTCTAAAAACATTAAATTTAGGAAGATTTGATTCTATGAAAGGATTAATTTAACGATAGAAGCAAAAGTAAAATTTTAATAATTGTTTAAGCAATGTGTCAGCAAAAGAATTCAGGGAATTATGAAATTTACATAATTTGTGTGCTAGTTAGTCCAAGTGGATTTAATGGTTTGCAGCATAGCTTTTCATCGCTGCCATCACTTATCACCACAGCAGCTAAGCGCCTGTTTGCGGGATCATGTAAAATATTAAGGTTTTCAGAGGCATGAAAAAAATCAAACTGTACCCTAACAGGGAATCAAAGCGCGGAGTTTCACACTTTCTAGATGGATTCACTTTTACCACCGTTTCTCAATTTGTGGTCCTCGATACCTGCCGTTGCTATCCTCCTAGATTTCTAAAAACAGACAAAAATAATAGTCAAATTAAATGCGTGTACTACACACTATAGGTGAAAAATCTCAGAGTCTGGAAGTTACACTTGGTAATAATCTATTATCTTTTCTCGAAAGATATAGAGATTTTATTAAATTTATTACCGATCACCTTACTATGGATATCCCACTCCACAAGGGAGGACTTTAAAAGAAGGGCTATGATTGTACTGCTTCTCGCCATAGTTTCTTCGCACATCTGGCGCCGTTTGCTTCATTACCAATGAAAATGGAATATAATGAAATATGCAGTTATGCTTTAAAATTATAGATTAATTTGAACATCTTTTCAAAGGGAAAGTGTTTTTATCACAAATTCAAGTAAAAGCAAAGTACTGAAATCAACTTCAGATACCTGCTGGTTTCAGACTTAAGTATACTAGCATACATCCAAACATAAAATAGCTGTGAAAGAAATATTAAAAATGAATATGAATTTTCGCCTATTGGCTATTTTAATATCGATATAAAAATAGTTAAATTTTAATTAATTGTCCATTCAAATTGTAAATATACTAGTAGTAACATATGCTAAAAAATTTATTTCGAAATGTACAAAAGTAACGTAATCTGTAGAGCATTCTGATTTATAAAAGTGGTACCCACTTTACAAACGTTTGAGTAACGCTGAACATACCATAACAGCATACACGGAGGAATGCAGTAATTCCGTAGACAAGGGTCGCAATACTTTTCTGGATTATATCTAACAACTTAGTACGTTTTACATGAAGATGTGACTTTATTATACTATATGTAGCCGCGACATCATTGTATTGACATCATTTTATATGTAAGCAGGACATTATTATAATTAATACATGCAAACACACACATATGAATATATATATATCACTTTTAATCAATCCTTTTAAATAATTCTATTTTAATGAGTAAATTCATTTCAATAGTATTCTAACTACTTTCTTAAAGGAGATAAAACACTGCTGGCCATTAAAATTTCAGAACCAGTAAGAAATGATCTGACAAACTTCAAAACCGAATGAAAGGAAGAAGAAATTGGGCTATGCAAATTATTAGTACTTCAGCGCATTTAGACGGCTCAGGAGAGAGAAACGGCATCTTAAGCACTACATAAAAGTTGTGTAGCGGATTTCTCATTCGGAAAGTGCTTTGTATGGTTGGAGTTTGCTCAGAATATCGCGTTAAGTCTCGAATAATAAGAAGAAATGCTTATCAGCAAGTTTCGAAATTCGATAGAGGCAGGTTGGTTGCCTATCGAAAGTGTAGATTATTTTTCCGTGATATCGTCGGTTGCACTGGTGGCTATCCAACCACTGTCATGCGAATATCGAATCAAAGGAATTTCGGCGTGTCATACTCAACAGCATGCAGGATGTCAACTCCCTCCCATGACTATCGCCAGATAGAACAGATATATTATGAGGTCAGTTCTGCTAAACCGTACGACCACATCACTGACCATTAGTCAGGAAATGGGCATGTTTGCAGCACGCAAAATATCAGCTCGTAAGGTGCGTCGACATTTTCAGCAACGTGGATAATCAGCAGGGTGACTATTACCTCGGATTCCCTTGTCAATGCAGCATAGAGAGAAACGGTGATTCAGCAGGTACGCGAAAGGAGAAAGCTGGGTACTGGAGTGGCACAATGGGGTCACATTCCTACACGCAGTATTCTGATGGCCGTATACGTGTCTGGAGTGTCCGAGGAGACGGCACATCGTTTGTTAGCATTCGATATCGGGAAAGGGGCCTTGCACCTGGTGTAATGGTTTGGGAGCCATTCGGTACACGACACGCACATCTCTATGTCGGATCGACGGTAATTTGAACGCAGATCGGTACGTTTCTGACATCTTACGCCCAGTGGTTGTGCCCTATCTTCGAAGTCCCCAAATGCCATGTTCCAACAAGATAATGCAACACCACATGTTGTACGTCGTATTCTGGCCTTCTTCGATACACAGGATTATGGTTATGTGCCACAGACCAGACTTCCGACCTAAGATAAAACCGGACGGAATGATTCCTGATCAGTGGATAAAAAAAAACAGGCAGCCACCACAACAAGGCAGTGGCTGAAAGACCAAGTGCCATTAATTTCTTTTAATCAGGAATGTCACAGAAAAGTATTTAAAAAAATGATAGGACATCCTGCATAATATGCGACGTATGACAATAAGCAAAACGTCAGTGTATAATATTATAGTAGAATATAATATGATATACTGACATTTTCCTTATTGTCATATAATATAGTGCATTTAGTAATAAGCTACATGAACACATAATTTAATGGTATTCCATAGTATAATGCCTTAATATTATGAGATAGAGCTATGATAAAATACGAATAATACTATAAGTTAAATGCAACTAAATTTGAAATGTGACACAGTAAATTTATTATTTATGTGTTATATAATACATAACATATAACTGACATAAAAAGCGTTTTATAACGCATAAATAGTTATTTAAGAATGATGTAAATAGGTGATATATGAGTGAACCAAAATACGATAATACATTGCGTTAGGTGATTACATTAGTTGTTTTAAAACAGTTCCGCACTTATTCTCACAAACATTACAGCAAATAAAGCGTTACATGAAATGATTCAATGAAACAGTTATACTATATGTAAAATGACAGGTATGATAATAATTTTAAAATATACTTGGCACAGGAATTTAATAACGATACGCAAAGTATTTTAACAATTAAATCAATAGAGGTGTTTATGATATAAATTTTAAAAAATAATAACAAATAAAAGAAAAAGATACTCAAATTAAATATCTAGTAACTCGGTGCAAATATTGCAAAGTAGTAAAAAAAGGGGGGAAAGGATGCGCATTTAATTTTGGAAAAAAAAAAGCATACATGAAAATATAAACAAAGAAAATTGCAAACTAAAAAAAAAAAAAAAAAAAAGACTGAGTAAGAAGAAGAGTTAACATTGCTTCTAATTAAAGAAGTACACATTTTTTTTATCATTAAAGGGCAAAACTATGAGTATTTCATACAAACTTATATTAATGAGATACACAAATTGTGAGTGCAATTTAAATATTCAAGATAGTATAAAAAGTATACTGTGAAAAATAATATTAGAAAGAGAAAATCAGCAAAACTTACTAATTGAAATTTGATTCAGGCGAAGAAAATGTATTTAAGTTGTAACAAATTTTTATACAATTACTACGTTTATTTAATGGTTCTTTTTATTTCAATAATTGGCTAAGCCAATTTGCCCAGTATTGTTCTGAAGGTTGTCGTAGATGAAAAGTTTTGGTATTTACGCAATTAAATGCATAGTGATGAGGTGATCCCTGATGACCGCAGCTGCATAAGCCGTTTTCTGATAGGCCAAGGTCCATGACCAGTTGTATAATTCGTGATTGTATTAGAGTACGTAGATACATCAGTAGATACTTTGGGGAAGAACTTGTATGTTCTGCGACCCGTTGTACGTTATTCCAGCGAATCTGCCATTCTTGTAACATACTAACGAATGTCACTTTCTTAAGGAAAGATCCTGGAAATGGTAATGCATATCCTGGTAGATGTATGCCCATAGCCGCATTTTTGGCTAATTTGTCCGCTTGCTCATTCCCTACTATTCCTGTGTGTGCTGGTACTCAACAAAAGGTCGGTCTTAGTTCTAATGGAGATCTGAGCAGGAGTTTTTGAATTTGAAAAACTAAAGGGCTCCTTGATTGTGTTCCAGCAATGGCTTGAAGACATGATTGCGAGTCGATACAAATTATAACTCTATTTGAATATAGATTCGAAATTAGGACTGCTTTTTTAACTGAGTTAACTCTGCCTGGAAAATTGAATTATTTGAATTGAGTCTTCTTTTCCATTTCATTATCCTGTAAAATACATAATCCGCAATCTTTTCCAACATCTAGTCTAGAACCATCCGTGTAAATTGTAAGATCTTTAGGAAGATAATTAATGGACTTAGTATTGATGCTTGCCAGTCATTCAGAGCTGGATGAGAAAGGAGATCTAACACTTTTGATTCATAATCAGTAGGATAGTAAGAGTGATTCCATAAGGTACTGTTTACTTTTAAACGAAGTACTCAGAGAGTGGCCTCTCGTGCTTCTACTAGGTAAATTAGAGGTAAACCTGTAAGTACTTGCAATGCCGCTGTTGGTGATGTGCGAGATCCTCTGCTTATGTGAAGAAGAGACACCCTGTGTATAGAATTTAATAGCCGACGGGCATGCTTAGTTAGATTAACTGCCCATATTCCAGCACAGTAGAGAACAATTTTTCCGATGACCGTTTTATATCACAATTTTAATAGGTGAGATAAGGCTCCCTAAGACATTTCCGTGGTTCATTTCATATGATTATTTATGATAATAATTCTGCTTTTCATTTTTTTTAGGTGTGGAATCCAAGATAGTCGTGAATCTAAAACAAGACCTAGATACTTAATTTGGTTACTGAATTTAATTGATTGTCCTTGTAATTTCAGAAATGGGTTTCTTTTTAAGGGTCTTGCTGCACCTATTATCATTACCGAAATTTTTGAAGAAGATATTGTGATTTTATGATTACGGGCCCAATTACTAAATATATCCAAATAGAACTGAGCTATCAGTTGTAGTTTTGACTTCCCACATATGACCTTTAGGAAGTCGTCTGCATAGGCAATTATTTCACATTCTTGAAAGTGTTTGAATTCTTTAAGAATCGAATTGGAGATTATGGACCAAAGTATCGGTCCTAAGCAAGAGCCCTGTGAGCATCCTTTTTGAAGCTTTCTGGTTACAATCGCTGAGTCTGTTGTAATCTGTACTATTATGTCCTGTAGATAGCTCCTGATTATATCAATAAGATCAGATAGACATCCCATAGAGACCAGTGCATTTATCATGTCCGGCCACCATAGGAAGTCAAAAGGTCCTTGAATGTCCATGCTTATGATTAAAGAGTGCTGTTGATTGTTTCTGTTATTCTGCAAGATTGTTTGTAGGCGAGAGATGGCATGTTCTGTTAAATTTTCTTACAGAATCCAAATTGTGACTCATTTAAGATATTATGAGAAAACAAATAAAATTGCGAGCATCCTAAAATTATAAGTTCCAGTAACTTCCCCAATGCTGGGATTAAACCGATAGGTCTGTATGAGGAAGCTTATAAGGGGTTTTTACCTGTTCTATAAAAAAGAACAACTTCTGCCCGTTTGGAAGAAGTAGGAAAGTGGCGTAATTTCCACCAACAAGTTCATGAACTCTAAAAGGAAGACAGGAGAAATTCCGTAGATCATTTGTAAAATAGCGGTATCGATACCATCAGGCCCAGGGCCTTTTTTGGGTTTAAATGCTTGATGATATTATCTAATTAAAAGTAATTTGGTTCAGGCTGTGATGGAAGAGATGAAGATATATATACATTGAAATTTTCTCTAAAAATAGATCGAATCGCTTTATCATCTTCTCGATTAGCATCCTTGAAAATTGCAGAGAATAAATATGTGATTGTATCTGTTGGTTTCTTAGCTTTTGGTTGTATTAGAGAGAGAGAAGAGTAGTCTTGAGAAGACAGACAAGATAGATCTTGTTCGCAGCTACCTTAAAAACTGATCCAAAAGAATCTTTTGTATTTTCACAAAAGTTGCGCCAAGAATTTTGCTTTTCTTCTTTTATTTGTCGCTTATAATTTGCGTAAGATTTTTTTATATTGAACGAATAACGCTTGACGTTCAGGGAAACGAGCAGACTGAGCTTGTCATCGTAGTTTTGCGTAAAGCTGTTCTTTCTTTTGACAGCTTGTCTGTAAACCAGGGAGCACTGGATCTATTGAGAAATGGTTCTCTTCTAAAGGATCGTTGACATGCTAATAGATATATACAGTTTATGAACTTAGATCGCATAAGCTTGATCGATATCAGCTACAGTACGGCAGTTTTGAAAACTTTGAGTGAGAAACTCTTCTGAGTAAGTTCTGAGTTTTCCTAGACCACCAAATGATGTTTTAAAGCGCGTTTTTGTAAAAGTACTGATTGTAGTGCTTAAACTAAATGTTATTGCTGCATAATCACTTAAAGTAATATAATATGAAGTCGTCCAATCTTGATTTAACCCTCTCAGCGTTACGGCCGAAAATTCCGTACAGAAGGTTGCCTTCCACATTCATTATACATGAAAATTTCTGGTAGCTTTTAATGTATCTGATTTCAGTTTGGATGTATCTTGGAAGAAAAGGAATCAAGGTATAAAATGAAAGAGTCATTTTTTAATTAAAATCAAGAAAATATCACTTATTCATGACATTTTGAGGAACTTTGAAATTTCAGGGGTAAACCCGTGAAGCTCAGAGGGTTAAAGTTGCAACTGCAGAATTGGCAAATGTTACATCCGGCCAACCCTTTTTCCTCACAGTGTTAAACGTTGGCGGAGAAGTAGTTGAATTAACAATCAAAAGATGATTTGATTCAATGAAATCCAAAAGAAATGCCGATCGAGAATCTTCATGGTCAAAACCCCAAAGGGAACTTGAGGCGTTGAAGTCTCCTCCAAGTAAAATATATTTAAAGCAACAATGCTTAATGTACTCGATTTCAAAAAACAGTGTATCTATGTTTTAACTCGGTGGAAAGTATATTGAGGCGATTAAGAAACTACCTTTCTCAGTGTCTAGTGCGATTGAAATTTTGTGTTCTGTAGCTTTCCAAACCAAGGGGGATAAGATTCCAGTATACACTGTTGTAGCCAAATCATTTAATGAAAAGAAGATTTTTTCTATTTGAAACAGTTTCTATTAAAGAGTGTTCTCTCTTGTGACATAAGTCTCTTGATAAGATTTTAGTATACACTATTGTAGCCAAATAATTTAATGAAAAGAAGCTTTTACTATTTGAAACAGCTTCTATTAAAGAGTGTTCTCTTTTCTGACTTAAGTCTCTTGATAGAGACCGAAATAAGAACATATTTGTCTATAAATCATGTGGCTTGTTGCCACTGACGAACGCTGTAAATTACATTGTATAGATGTAAAGTTTTTAATGGTAAATCTAGGCTGTATAGCTAGAACTCATTTGTTTTAGTCAGAAGTGCTTGAAGTTCCTTCTTGTAACTGGAATATTTTTTTGAGTTCGTAAAATGATGACAATCCAAGCTTGTGCCTCTAGTGTTGTTAGATTTAGTACAGTTGTTTCACAGTGGGGCTTTTTGACAGTTACTGACTGTAATATTGTGTGAATAAGAGCACTGTACATAAGCCGGAGGCTCCTTGCAATTGCGGCTTTTGTGTCCTAGCCCTTGACAGTTATAGCAACGAAGAAGCCTGACGCATCTTCGGTACGAGCAGGAGTTAAATCCTGTAAACAAACCACCTAGTGATCCGATTTTATAGTAGTAGTCCAGATCTACGTTTACTATCCAATTGTTACAGCTGCCTGATCGATGCAGAGAACTACGTAGATGGATGGCACCTTCCTTATCAGGTGGACAGTGTATTAGAAATGCTGAGACTAAATCGTTAGCTGTGTAATTTGAGGGTACTTCAAATACGATGATTGTTTTGGTACAAAGTGGCTTTGGTACTCTGATGTTGAAAGACTTATTTAGGGTTTTCTCAGATGCTATAGAGTCCTTTAGTTTTATAAGATGCTCTTTGGTTGCAAAGCGCATGAGAAGATCATTGGAACACGTAGGACTAATTTCTTCAATTGGAATACCCAATTTCTTAGGATTTAAACTAGACGCTAAGTGCTGTTGAATAAGTTTGGGACTGCTATCTTGTGATTTGCACGAAATAATAAATACGTAATCGGAGGGCTTTTGCTTATTTGTGACTACTTACTTTTATGTCTAGCTGTTACTTCCGTGAAACCCTTGCCGTTTATCTCTCCCACCCTTTATTCGAAATCTCCTTCTTTCAAAGAATCAAGGTTTTGTCCTGTGACTTGTGCAAAAGTGCGGTTGTGAAGTTGCTGCTTCAATTGAAGAATTTGTCCTTCCTGTCTTGCAATTAATAATTCTTGATCAGATACAATATTAAGGATCTCCTTAATATATGTTGTCGCTTGCTTGTGGTCAGCTACTTTTATCTTGGATCGAACTCGATATTCTTTCAAAAAACTGGTATATTGTAGTGTAAGAGATTGAATAGATTTCAGCCTAGAAGTTGTATTAGTCAGTCTGACTGGCCTAGTAGGCCTAGAGCTTTCTATTAGAATAGATCTACTTGGGGAAACCTCTCGTGACCCCATTTAAATCCTCGTAAGAAATATAACTATTGATAAAGACTAAATGTAATAAATTCAAATCAAGCTGGTTTAAGATGTAAACAATCCGCCTCCACGTTAATGTTATCTCATTTGGAATATTGAAATGATCACAGAACTTGTAAATCACCTTGAAAGTAAAAACAAATCACTAAAATTAAAGTTCTGCGCGAAAGCAGCAATTTAAGTCAACTGGCAAAAAGTCGTCAGGTGGTTCAGAAGCTAAGGCTGCAAACGTAAACACACAGCCGCCACACTAAGCCTAACGCCTATTCGGCATATAAAATTCAAATATTTTTAAAAGTACACAAGCTGGAGCCGCAATTTTTGATATGTAAGTATCAAAACTAGTATGAAATTCAATTCATTGAGCAAAAGGTATTTACACAGCATATGAAAATTATAATAAGAACAAACTCACTTTTAGTATGCACATGAAGGCGAAGAACACGGAAATAAAAAACAATCTTCTTATCTGAATAAACACGCCTTATAGATGAAAAATAGGCTTGAAACACACAATTGGAATAAAGGTATTTTCAAAATACCGCACTTTAGCACGCACAAATGATATAATTACCGAAATGATTTAACTCGCAAAACACACAACCATCATGGCAATGGGAAGAATCCACTTCTGATACACCGGGTATTCAATTACTGCCTTGGCCTGCATGGTCTCCAGATCGGTCTCCAACTAAAAACATCTGATCATGGGTTGCTGAGAGACTGGCCCGCCACCCCTCTCCAGCTAATACGGTTGATGAAGTGTGCCATAGACTTGAAGTAACATGGAAAGTGTTGCTCATTTTTGTCATCCAAGCCCAGTTTGACTTCATACCTAATGGGCTAAGGGCCGTTTTAGTTGCCAGCGGTGGCAGCTGTTTCTAATAATTTCGCACTCCTGTAAACCTCCAAAATGCTTACAATTTTAATAATTTTGTCTTCACGCCATACTGTTTGCATGCAATAAATATCTTTTTACTTCCTTGTACGAAGTAAAAAAGGAAGTATTTTAATTGCGAAAAACTTCAGGCATCATATTTCAAGGCAAATATCCATTTTCACCACTATCAAATGCGGTTTAACGATGTTTTTGCGTGACATCTGCAGGTAAGAGCAGGATAAAAGACTCGTTTCAACCAAAAAAATTGTAAAACTAATTTAAAATGAATTCTGAAGATACTTTTTCTTGGCGTCTGTGAGTACGTACGTATATATCTCACATAACTCAAAAACGAGTAGCCTCAGAACGTTGAAATTTTGCATATAGGATTGCTATAACGTGTAGATGTGCACCTCTCGCATTCTCGTGCTCTCGTATTTTGGCTGTAATCGGCCGCATCAAAAGTATATAAATATATGCATATATATATACATACATATATATATATATATATATATATATATTTATAAAAAAGTATGTAATGTGTAAAATATATAAAGTGTGTAAAGTGTATAAATGTAAATCTAAATCTAAAGTGTATAATCTAAAGTATATATAAATGTAAATCTAAGTGTGTAAAGTATATAAATGTAATTTAAATCTATGTAAATTATATAAATATATGCATATACACTCTGTTACTCGGATCAGTCATCTCGTTTTTTTATTCTTATATGTGTGTAAATTGTGCATTGTTTGCTTAAAAATGATTGAATTATGTTGTTCTTATCTTCCGGTTAAGGTTTTTATGCCTTTAGTAAATCTGTATGCAATATTTTTAGAATTATCAACAATTTAAAAGTTGCTTAAGTGCCGCTAAGAGAAAATAAGTGTTTGAGATTTACTTTATAATTTTCAATACAGACATCTTGAGTTTTAATGTACTTTTGCCTTGTCGCGAAGTGAGAACTGAATTAATTGAATGAGAAATACTGAATCGTCTGTGAAGAACTCTTTTTTTCTTTTGTTCTTTGCTTAATTTCTTTTATACATCTTTTTAGATTTATAGTATTTGAATAGAACATGTGGCAACGATTAGATAATTCTTAAGATGATATAAATTTTGCGCACTCTGAGTTAAAAAATGAACGAAATGTAACGCTGTTAAGTCAACCTAGGGCCATAGTGTCTGTGTGGTAAACAAATATAGTGAATTTTAAAGAGTGCATTTATTCTTTTGTGGTGTTATGCGCTATCAACGAAGTAGATTAAATTCAATCCAATAAGTTTAAATTAAATGCAAGAAAAAATGGATACAATTTAATATTCCGTACAAGGAAGTCATGCGGTGCATACATCAGACTTTTTGTATTTGCTTTCCTTCATGATGTTGCAATTTTAATGGCCAACAGTGTATATTGAATAGCCTACTGGAAAGTGAATTATTATTTAATGACACTGCAGCTTTAGCGCAAGTGTTAGGCAATTTCTTACAAATAATTAACTTGTTTACTTAAATGTTTGATTATATACGTATATAACATACATACATACATTATCCGGCCTAAAGTATGCAGGTACCGCGCTAAAGAAGTGCATCTGGCAGGTGACGTAATTTGATGAGCAGCTGAAAGATATAAAAGTGTTTTTAGTGCTTTGTCAGATTATATTTATGCGTTTGTGAGATTTTAGAGTAAGTAAAATGAGCTTAGTAACTTTGATCGTGGGGTATAGCAGGATGCCTCTTTTGTGAAAAGTCAGTTCATGTAATTTCGGATATTCTACAGAAGCAGAAATCCATTGTGAGTGATGCAACTGTGGATTGGAAACGTCGAGGCTGTAAAACTGTAGAAAAAAGAAGTGGCAGTGGGAAAAAATTAGTGAGCGCAGCCATTGAACTCTGAAGAGTGTATTGAAGCAAAATCGCTAGTCATCGCTGGTTGAAGTTACTCAGGATTTTCTAAGTTCATCAGGCATTAGTGCTAAGAGCAAGACTGTTGGTCAGGAGTTAACCCCTTAACTGCCGCGGGCGTATATATACGCCTTGCTCAGCCGATACGTTAACTGCCCCGGGCGTATATATACGCCCTTACAAAATACTATCAGCTGCTTTGCGCTGCTACCCGTTAAACTATTCGCAAACTTTTGGAATGCAACACCAGAATGACCTTGACGAAGTATGTGAAGGAGGATATTATTTCAGAGAAGTGTGGGGAGAAATTGGAGAGAGGGACGTGTCTAAAGTGCTGAAAGTAATGACTGCGTGGTATTGGCTAGTGTTGTTTGAGTAAAACGTATTTTTTTTTTTTTTTTATTCTGTGTCCTCCGTTTTCGTTTACTTTTTGTAGTAGGTTCCAGGAATAAAGAAAGATATAACGGATGTTTCAAACCCATTTATCTTTCTTGAATTATTTTTTGATGAACTGCTCGTGCTTTATATTACTACTGAAACTAACCGTTTTGTAGACGAGTATATGAACCAACAACACCTTGCAAACGAAAAATCAAGAACAATATCGTGGCATTCAACCAATTCAGAACAAATATATGTTTTTATAGGCATACTGATTTCAAAAGGTATATAACACTGAAACATGATATTACACTTTACTGGTCTAAAAATGAATTGATCGAAACCCCATTATAGGGACCTTTTTTATTATAAAAACATCGTTTTATTATACCTTACATCTTTTTATTATATTTTTACTCAAAGTATTAAATTTTGTGCATGCATTTTTTTTTTTTTTACTGTTTATTTTGTGAAACTAAACAATTTTTAGAAAGTAAAACTTGCTCTTATTTTCCCCCTAATAAATCGCATAACTACGCGCGGATATGTGAAAAACCGTGGCACTGGGGAATGAATCTTGTACGTTTTCCGCGGCAGTTAAGGGGTTAAATAACCTAGGATTCCATGGCCGTGCAGCCGCTCACAAACCGAACTTCATTTCTCAGAATGCGAAGCGTCGTTTGCAATGCTGTAAAGCTTACCGTCATTGGATTCTGAACATGTAGAAAAGTATTCTTTCGAGTAATGAATCTCGATTTGCAATCTGGCAGTTCGACTGGCGCGTCTAGGTTTGTTGGTTGCCCGGCGAGAGCTTCAAGTAACTGCACTTGTGCCGGTTGTAAAATTTGGTGGTGGTAGCATGATGCTGTGATGGTGTTTTTCATGGGTTGACCTCGGTTCTTTAGTTCCTCTGGTTGGAAATATGAACTCTGTGATGTATGTGAACATTCTGGGCAATGATGCTGTCCCAAATCTATGGCAATATTTCGAGGAACGCCCATTTATCTTCTAGTAGAATAACTGCTACATTCACACATCGAGACTTGCGCGGACATGGTTTTACGAAATGAGTGTTCAAAAACTGGACTGGTTATTCTCAGAGCGCCAATCTAAATCCCACACCTTTAGGACGAATTAGAACTCAGATTACGTAGCCAACAAGATCGACCATCTTTCCTCAGTACCATCACTCACTTCAGCTGTGACTGGACGCCTAGAAATCAGTTTTTATGGCCAAACTGGTGGAAAGTCTCGCCAGCTGTCTGCAGGCTGCCATAGATGCAAAAGGGGGACTGACATTACATTGATATATGCCTCAGGACTATGGGAGTCCGCACCAGTGGGTGTCCGGATACCTCTAACTAAAATCATTATATAATATAAAAGATACGTATTATAGGCAAGACATCATTACATCGGAAAGAAAAAAAAATAATTGTGACAAAACACATGAAAGTACATAAAGAAAACTGAAATTGCTTTACGGTGAAAAATTTAGCGGAAATTCAGGTAAATTGTCATAAATGAATTTCACAATGAACTGCGTAAATGTTCAAATGTTAGAAAAAGTCCTGTGCTATTGATAACTGATACAAGATGAAGTCTATGAGTCAGGTCGTTTAACTTTTCAGTTACATCTATAAAGTATTTTCTCCCTTCTTCCAGCATGCCTTTGGGATGTAACTGTAGCACACTCGGCACGCATTTGTGAGGTCCATGTTCGAGTCCCGACTAGGGCGCTGATTATTTTTTATATCTCCTGTTTTTTTTAAAAAAAACCTAATTGTTCTAATTCAGTGGCGCCCAAACTAAAAAGGACGATAATTCATCAGCACTAGGATTTGATGCAAAATTACCATAGCAAATTGCAACAATAAATGGGAAAATAGTAAAACAAATGCAATCTGCCCTTGTATGGCGATGTAAATGCTCTTGTTAACGTCCTAAAAAGCTCCCGAGATGGCCTGTTGAGACCTCAGGGAGTTGTTCCTGGTTAGTGGAGGACGCGGGAGACATGCCTATTTACCTCTGTTAGACATCAGGCATCCCCATTCTCCGTTACCAACCAACCAATCAACCGACCACTAGGATTTGGCGACTGGATCCTCTAACCCCCAGTAAGGTTAAAGGTCCATTAAAAGGAGGAATATATAAGGTGTTTTCTCCCTCCTTCCAGCATGCCTTCGTGGTTTAACGGTAGCGCACTCGGCGCGTTTTCGAAAGATCCGAGTTCGAGTCCCGGTCAGGACATTCCATATTTTTTGTCTCCTGCTTCCTAAAACCTAATGACACACATCTATTGAAAAAGTGCCATTCATTGCTTCTACACATTTATCGAACAAGTGCCATCCAACAAATCAAAGATTAATTAAACATTGTGAAGATAGTTGTATCATGTTATATGCATAAAAATTACCTTCGCACGCAGAATACATAGTTAATGGTCTTCAAGGAAGAATAGGCCATCGAACATCCCGAGGGAAGCTTGTCGACTAAACTAACTCAAATACCCATAGGGAATTTCTGAACAGTGTTAGCACAGAGGTCCTACAATGTCAGAGATAGAAATGGTACAAACTTTAATCTTGATATGCAGGTGTCTGCTTAATAAGCGATTAAAAAAATATTTCAGATTTAAAATTTTGCCTTCCAGAAAAATTCAGTTAAAGAACATGAAACTTTATTTTGCGTTTTAAAAATTTCAAAGCCTGTCATAGATGCGCAAAAGTTCCTATGATATTATTTCATCATAAACATTACCAGATGGAGATTTGTTAATTGAAGAAAATTCTTGAATTTTCCTTAATTAGCTGAGCATTTATTCCACTGGATCACTTGAGGACGAGTTTTTCAAAAAAATATATCTCTTAATAAGAATTACTTTCAGTCATTTTTATGAAGCCGCGAAATCTTCTTACTGAAAATAGTAATCTTCTTATAAAATTTCGGAAAATATTAAAAAGAAGAGTATTTATATTTAATTATCTATATCTTAATGCCTGTATATACTATATTTGCATCTATGCTGCATGTATGCATTTAAATCTAAGCTTTCTGAATGGCTACTTTTTTCAGTCAGAAATTATTAAGATAGAAATGTCCCTCACCCCATTAATCAATAAGCGAAAGAAATCATAATCTTAATTTTAACTTGAAGGACATACTTAAAAAGGCTAGATGACAATAAAGACTGTCATTATTTTTTTCGGAACGTTGCAGCCTCGTTAAGGTGTTGCTTAACCACCCGGAAAATTTTCATTTCGCAAAACGTAAAAATAAGCCGAATTTCACTGAATATTTTATCTTGTGGAGAAAAAAAAGGCAGAAAAAATATTGACAATTTTTCACCAAGGAAATTCCATGCTTCTTAAGAAAACGATGAATGATCTCAAATAGCGGAGCATAATTTCGATAAACGTTAACGAACCTGAATGTCTGGGGCTTAAGAAATAATTATTTTTCAGAAACATAACACTATTCTTTAAAATTATGTACCGAGATGAAATTTATTGTGCTGTCAAAGCTGAAGGTATAGAATTCCTGAAAAGTAATTAAGAGAACGTTATATTTAATTCAAAGCTCTTGAATTTAAAAGAGTGATTATTATTTTTCGAAATTTTCTTCAAAAATGAAAGCGAGATACTTATTTTTCTAATTATTGCACAAGAAAACAATGAACCATGATAAATTGCCAAGAGGATGATAATGCAACCAATAGGATTTTCTACATCAACTTCTGCATCAACTCGTAAAAATGCCAAGTAAATGTATTTAATTAATATTCTACTCTCTGAGTAACATATTAAAATGTTAGATAGGCGTAAAGAAAGAAAAGCCGCGGCATATTTTGATAAAATTCGCAGAAATATACTGCAGCCAGCGCACATAAGCTATTTCTGCTTATGTGCATTCCAATGAATTAACTTAAAATGACCACATTATGGCACCATTTAGAATGAGAAATAGCTGCGTGATAGAGAATAACTGCGTGATTCTCTATCATACGTATATAAGCTATGCAAAGATTCGATTAAAAACAGTCTATGAAATTGGCAGGCAGTAATCTCAACTTTCATGCAAGAACTTCTCCCAGCTCCCCATTGGGACTGTATATGACACATGGCATACTCCCCATTGGAGAAGTATCCCATTGTTCCGAAAGTGTTGTAAGGATTATGTTAATTTTATTAACAGTTAAATTTTAAGTTAAAGTTCCTATCCTGTCAAATTCTTAACTTCAACTTACTACTTCCGGCCAGAATGTAGTTTTGGAATTTGCTGAATATTTAATGAGAAGGAGCGGCATTTAAACCACGAAGTTACTTACCGAGACAGAGAGAGAAACAGAGTTTCTTAACTACGCGCGTCTGCCTTTTTGGCCGCTCTCTCTCTCAAAGCTGTTATACGCTCGGCCGTACTCAGGCCCTTGCTAAGCTTCGTAGTAAAATAGGTTAAGGGGCCAACTCTCATTGAACCTTGATAGCTTTGGCTATACTTACTTAGTTAATCTTAGTTTTAGTTTAATTCTTAGTCTTTTAAGTTCAAGTCCAAAGTGCGGACTTTATTTGTTCACTCCCAGGCGGAGTTTTGTGAAATCTTATAGAAATAATAAAGGGTTATTTAACCTTCTCTCTTATTGTTTCCTGTCTTCGAATTCTGGCGATTATTCGCTTATCAGTTTCCTAGTTTCCTCCCTTCCAACATTAACTTAGAATTTCAAGTGAGGGACCTTACAGTGTATTATACGCATTCAATACGCTAAGGCAAGAAGAATACGCAGCTGGCTGCTCCGTTCAATATATATTTTGTTTCTAGAATTCCTCAGGAAATACCTGATATATGTAGTATAAAAGAGCAAGATCGTGCTCTCACCCAAGAAGAATTTGATTTTTCAAAGGGCACAGAATCAAGACCTGAAACGGTTACCTCTAGGAGATTTTACAGTGGCCAAACGTCGAAATTTTACCTCAGGAAAACAAATGAAAAAAATCAGGAAGCCTTCTAACACTTTATTTCTATTTAAATTTCACTTTGCATCAGTATTTTGATTTCTCTATTTAATTTCGTAAAACTTAAAATAATACCAGTGTAAAACCATCAAATATAACTGAAAGTTGTTGAATTTGGAGAAATTTTCGTCTAATAAGAGAATCCAATTATCTTCTAAATTTCAAAAGAGAACAATTTATTATGTATATTTATACTTATATGTATATCATAAATGTTTACAAAGCCTTTCATTTTGTCATCAGCTGAAAAGTGTTTTTCCTATCTGTATGACGTTCCGTCACATTTTATACCAGAAACGTTAACTCTGTTATCATATCATTTGTTATTAATCCGTCAGTGCTAATACATCAGCAAAATATCTAAGTTGTGGACGAAAGACTATGTCTCGATATATGTGTACCCTTGAACACAGTTGCTGAAAACACGGTATGGAAATCATTAATGCATCAGGTAAAAATTCCTCTCTTTTCAATGATTTCACTCTCATGAAAAGAATGACACTCGAATGCCATATGGTATTCAGCCACTTTACATGCAAACGTCTGCCTATTGCCATTATGCAGAGTGAAACCGATATTCTACAGATACCACTGCAGTCGAAATATTCTTTGACAGGCGGGAAATGAAACACAGGGTTGAATTGGTGTCTGACGTAAAGGCCAATCCAATCCTGTGATTATCCGTAAGGGCCAATCCAATTCAAGCATGAAATCCTGGTTTCCAATCTCCTTTTCAATGAAGAAATATGACTATTAATGTGTGTAGAACTGGAAATATTTTTGGCACTCGAAAATTCATAGGTACAATAATTCCAAAATGTTTTATATATTTTCTGATTATAAACATATTATGTTCTAAAATTCGAAAAGAAATACACTGCTTTTAATTCTAAAATTAGACACAAATTAATTTGTCGTAGATTTTGAATAAAACAAATAAAAGTTCTAGTTTTAACAAAATATCTTTGCTCTTAAAGAAGAAGAAACTGTGTTTCATAACCTTCGAAATCGATATTTTTTCAAAACGTATGCCAAACTAAGATTTTTCTTGACTTAATTATAAATATTATACGCATTTTTCACAATAGATATTTAGTATATGTTTAAATTTATGAACTTTACAACTTAGATATTTTGCTGATGTATTAGCACAGACGGATTAATAACAAATGATATGATAGCAGAGTTAACGTTTGTGGTATAAAGTGTGACGGAACGTCATACAGATAGGAAAAACACTTTTCAGCTGATGACAAAATGAAAGGCTTCGAAAACATTTATAATATATATATAAGTATAAATGTACATAATAAATTGTTCTCTTTTGAAATTTAGAGGAGAATTGGATAGCTACATTGGATAGCTAGATATCAAAAGGTAGATTTATAAATTTAATTTTATGAAATGTACGTATTAAAGTTCGATGAAATTAACAGACTTTCTATGTGAATACTAAGTAATTTTAAAACTTGCATGTTTCAATTACATATACTTACTCTATATTACTTGTTGACATCAAGATGTCGCAGGGAAATTCATCAAAATATCAATAAATGGAAGCACTTCATACATAAATATTTGTAAACGGTAACGTCCCTATGAATATTAAATTTGTTTTAAGTTGGTTACCTTCTACGTGCATTCCAACATTTAGTATCAAAATACCTCCAGGTATTAAATAAAGGAATAAAATGAGTAATATTTTAAAGAATAATTTGAATCTGAGACTGTGGCCCAGTTAGACATTCGAATAATATTCATCAGATATTCAATTCTACATTCACCAACTCTCATATATTGAACTATCTGTACATTCAAATATCGAATCGAAATCTCAAGGTGGGTAGGTTTAGTTATTCATTCTGTTACTTTGATATTAGAGATAAATTTGTTTGTTTGCTTAATGCAAATAAAATACGAAATGGTTAGAGTAAGTCTTAAGCCGCAAAAGTTTTACGTATCGACTTTCACCAAAAATACATTGCGAATTTTACATTTTTCTTACAATAAGATTACTGCCTCTTTGTAATTACTTTCACCATATTTTGAATAACTTTAGCAATTACTATGGTTTCCAAACTCTAGTAAAAGCTCGAAGTTATTTGCAGAATTCGTATTTTTGATAAAAAAAACCTCTGCTATTCAGGTTGCAACTTACTGCGTTCCAAATGGAGTTTGCGTTATATATAAAAGGAGTATGGATTACAAAATAAAAAAATATGCTATTTATACTGAAGTGTAATTATGTTTATAAATGATACAAATTTTAATACGACAGTCATAACTAATAAATGAAATTGCAAAACGTTAATTAGACAGGCAATGAAACAATTAAAGTGTTAAAATGCCTTTTATTATTTGCACTAATCTTGAAGTTAATACTGTTACGGTTTTTGAATTGTTGATTTATTTAGTTTGCTATTTTGAATATAATTGTTATTAAATTGTTTCATTTCCCCGTGTAATACTATACGCGACTTATTTGAAGAGAAAGCTACGCCGCAGAAATGAAAAATACTGGAGCACGCGCGTTTAATAAATAGATATATCGTAATTGTACGCTTTTGCTTTTCGAGAAAAATCGAGAAAATAACGGAATGTGCTTGTGCGGCATTTAAAAAGCTTATAAAAGGAGGAAAACCTCTCAATTCAGCAGTTATTTTATGAATTTTGTTCAGAAAACTACTGTTGTTTAATGCAGCGAATTCGCGGTGAAATCGGATTAGCTTTCTCTATGTTTCTCTGTTTCGAATTAGTTGTATTCAACGTTTTGGTAAATTAAAAGATAACTACTGCGAGATATTGCAATATTATACGAGTATCCGAGGAAATTTAAGCATTTTGTTTTTATTTGTTGTGATAAAATTAATTTTATATATTTTTGATCAGACTTGTGCATTCAATTTATTACGAACCCGTTCGCACGCAACAATACGAATAATATCAAATCATTTTTAAGAAGTAAGTATTTTTAAATGATTTAGTTCATTAAAATGCAAATTAGCACATATTTGCATACTGTTTCTACCATAATATGAAACATATGCGTAAGATAATATCTTCCAAATTAGAACAGCAAAAATATCTAAAAATATACGCTGCTCGTATTGGTAGTTCAAACTCCTGGAGATAGTAAAATCAAGTGGTTGGTCGGATTTTTATGTAATTCTACATTATGCGTCGTTATGCAAAATATAGAGAAGATGAAATACAATTGTAATTTGAACTGTATAAACCCAATGAGCACCAAAAATGTACAGCACGGGGATGTACATGAAAATAATTTAAATGTCTCATCTATAAGCATAAGCGGACACATAAAAGACAATCTTAGAGATATTCCTATTTAAAATCTTAAACTGATGTTATATGCGTGTCATCTAAAATTCCTAAATATGTTCTTTTTTCAACTTAATGTATGCGTTACTTGAAAAGGAAAGTAGACCTTTTTTTGACAAGAAACGAATTCCGCGATGCATAAGCATAATAAGGATTCTTTCGATTCTGTTGCAATCCTCCCATTACTTAGTGACTCCCAAAAGTCCCATTTTAAAACCGTTTGTCTCCACCCACCCAGAAGGCAATAGACAGCTTCACTCTTGTTTGAAAATGTTTTCCAAGGCTCTGTCATTAGAGAACTATCCTTCTCTCAGGCTCTTTAAGTTTTCCAAGGGACCAATTAAGCTACAGTTCACTAAAAAAACTGTAGAGAGAAAAATGTCGACTGAGCTCAACTGCTGTAGTTGCTTCGAGTCTCATTTTAAACCTTCGTTCGCTGTTGTATGTTCTGTAACCTCCACTATTCCTTTTATATTGCCTTTTCTTTTACGTTGTAGCTTGGTGTTGGAGAGAAAATGTTTTTCTTTTATATTACTTTCTTTGTCCTTTTGACAGTTTCTTATGCGATTTGGAAACTCTGTGGAACAATACATAAAATAAAATCACAATAAATGTATTAGGAAATCACAAAAAAATCAGTTCTCATTTTTTTTGCCTACTTAAATGTATACTCTAAACTTATTTATACACGTTTATTGAAAACACGAAAAGATAGAAATTCAACACCAATTTAGTATTATATCAATTAAAATCTATGGCTACAGGGCTCCATTTCTTGAAGTATTTTTCCTAGCTATTCATAAAAGTGGCAAGGAAATACTAAGAATGTTTTATGAAAAAGTCAAATATTTCGGAAAAGAATTTTATGAAAATGGTTTCAAGGTTAAGGTTAAGAAAGTTTTGTAAATAAGAATTTTATATTATGCGACCTAAGTTGTCCAATAGTCACATATTCATTGTGCTTACAAAACACCCATACATATATGCGCAGAATTCATTTGACGTATTGGGAACTAATACTTTCCTGGATCCCATACATTTATGAGCAAAATTCATGAAAATATTAGGAAATAATATTTTAATGAATAATGTTAATGGCATATTTCATTGACAATGTTAATCACATATGTTGCATTATAAAGCATGGAACCATTAGTCGCAAAACTAGAAACATTTGGTTTGTAATTTCTTGCACCAATCTGGAGAAAATCTTATCAAAATCGCTTAGTAACGAGTCTAATTTCTGTGAATTTTATATAACATAATGTCATAGAATAAGATGCATTTTATATTGTGATAAAAATCTGACTATTAATTATAAGCATTTAGCACGTTAGATTTACAGATTCCTCGCACCTGAACTGATAAACATTATTTGAAAAACAGTATAACTCATTTTGAAAACTTTTTAATTACTATATGCACATTCTCTGATCAATACTGAAGGAAGCAAAGCATGACATAGTCTTTCAAAACGTTGTATGCAGTTTGGCTGCATCACATCTGAAACTCTTAAAAGTTTGAAATATCAGAAAAACTTGTGACAAGCAAAGAATAATTGCTGTTGGATAATGCTAGAAAACTAACTTTTTGTGACTTTACAAATAAAGATATTTCCTTATGATTATAAAATAAAGAATTGTTTCAGTTCGCCTTGTAATTATTCTAAATTTATTCATCATTGTCCTACATAAGCACATAATTCACGCTTTTTGTATTGACTGATTTTAGCTTTGTATCAACTACTTCAAACCCAAAAATACTTGGATCCTTTCTTTACTTCGCTGTACATAAGCGGCCTCCAAACTGAGGTATGCGCGCTGCAGGGGATACGCGAAATGATACTTGGGTGTACACCAAAGAAGTAGGTTGGCGATCACTTGCGAGTGTTGTGATGAGTAACATGTTAGTGGGAAGTTCTCTCTTTGGTCTAGTTTCAGTAGAGTCTGCATAGCTCAACATAATGTCGTAACTTTAAAGCGCATGCATATTACAATAGATTACATTAACAATATATTACAATATATTACATTGCATTATATTTCGTTATACTTCAAGAATTGTAATTCAACACGGAAACGATAAAGCTGACCATCCGGCGCTACACCCCTTAACTGTAAATCACTTGATTCCGCAGACACTTTCTCCTGCACAGATTTTAATACTCCTTTATAGAGACTTGATATTGTTTGCTTCAACACTTGATATTTTTTTCCCTTTTTACAGCTAATAAATACGTTTTTACATTTGAATTGTGTATCTCGTTAAGCAGTTTGAACGTAAGAAACATCGATTCTATTTTAATACTTCTTTATCGCCACTTAAGTGCGTTTAAATGACAAACAAAATGAATTGCGAGTTTTTTTTAACAATGTTAGGTTATTTTACATTATGCAACGTTACATTATATTACAACATATTATTTTTATATTGAATTATATTATACGGCACACAAATATAACATCCTAACTACATAACTTTAAAGCGCATGTCTGTTGTATTGCGTTTACTGTATAACGTAGTATGTTATGTATACTGTAAACGTTTCATTATATTACATTATATTATATTATACGGAATACAATTGTATACCTCTAAGATGAAAATACTTCATAAAATATTCGCGTAATTTTCCTCTTTCCCTGTTGCACATAGCTACCCTGATTATTTAAATTTTTATTACTTGTGTTCCTTACATAATATTAAAAACATATTATAATTATTATAATAATAAAAATATATTAATATATTATATTTAATTCATTTCCTCTCAGAAGGATATCATTGTACCCTATATAATATAACATCATATAATACAATAATATATAGCCATTTAATATATAATGTAGTGTAATGAGTAATAATACCCATACAATATATTAATATAAATTCGAATAATATATGCGCATATAATTTGTCATTTGTGCTGTAATTATTTTCGTCTTGGGTATATGTGATTAAAAATGTTTGGAGATCACAGCTCTACATAATGGATCAGTGAGCTTCATAAAACAGGAAATTTAAACTGAGATTAAATAATTTAGGTTAAAATTTCACGCCGAACAAATATTAATTTAGAAGTCAAACCATAAAATTCAGAGTTATATTTGTAAATTTTCACAGAAAATTTCCAAATATACCTCTAACTTATGTTGTTACTGAGAATACTTTAAATAAACTGAGAATGCTTTGTTTGAACACTAAACAGTGACTGGGTAAGAATTTACATCATTGAGGATCACTGTGAGAAAAGAATGACGTCTGTGGCATCTTTGAAGAGGGGTTATATTTAAATTAAAATTAGAAATTCAGAGGGATTTTGTCAATTAAGATATTAATTTTGTTAGCACTTGTCTTTCATATTTTATATCTTGTATATATATATGTGGGTTCTTTAGTTTCGAAATCACAATTCATATTCAAACAAAACACATTTAATGAAACATTAATACATCTATAAGATCGTTAATCTATTAATACAGCATCTATAACACCGTTTATCTATTAATACAAGATCTATATCATCTTACATCTCCTCTAATAAAATAAAATGGCGAGAAGTCTAAAAATTTCACTCGTGCAGTCAACAGCTAAAATTCAGACAGCGCGCGAGAAAAATATTAAGCTATGGAAAAATATTAAGCTATAATATTAAGCTATGGAAGCCACATTCGGTCTTCCTGCTATGCGTCGACCTCGACGACATTATTCTACTCTTGACATCATAAATCATTGGTCATCTTACATCATTATTGTCTTCGATAAAAGAACCATCATTATGAGTAAGCCGAAACCTGAAAAGAAATAGGAAGGGAGAGGGAAAGATTGTGTGCTAAGGACAAAATTGAAAGGAAACATCTTAATTGTCCTTCATCTTTACAACAATAACATCGTCAACAGTCCCTTCTAGTTTACAGAAAATATCATCTAAATCGAAAAATATTTTCAATCTTTAACATTTTTGGTAAACTTCAATTCATCTTAAAAATAGCATTAACTGAAATAAAATCATTATTAGGTAAAAAATTACAGTTCGTTTATCAGTTGTATCACTCCAGGTTAAAACGTCATAATCAGTATTATTTTATACATCTTCTTCTGCTTGAGTCCATTGTTTTATGTACTCAGCGCATGTAGTTGTTTTTGTGGTCCTTCATGATTTCCTTCTTTTACAACATCATAGGAGTCATTATTCTTTATTTTGACAATTTTAGACGAGCCTAAATACTTTGATTTTAACTTAATGTTTAATCCAAATTACGTTCTTTTCATTGCTACTAAATCATTAATTTCATAACGTTTTGGAGAACGTTTTCGAAAGTTATATGCTTTCTTGTTTTCTTTCTGTACCTTAAATATTTGTTTCTTCGCATCTTTTCGGAGTTCTTCTTGGTAAGTTTGAAAACTATTTTGAATTTCTGAGTCAATTATTTCTTTAATGGTTTCTTTTCCAGAAGTATAATCAGCAACTGCTTGAAAATTAGAAGCATTCTGTTTGTTTACTCCAGATATAAAATTAACAGCTGATACTGCTTTAGAAAATCTTCTTTTGGGGGCAGAATATTCTTCAAGGAAAGATTTACGCCTCTTATATGACGTTATCTTATGTTTAGTTGATTTGTAAGTTGATGTTGAAGTCGCGCTAGATGGTGTTGGAACAGCATCAGCACCACATAGGTCTCTATAATATTCCCAATCATCAGCATTAAGAATTTCTCGCAACTGACGAAATTCTTCATGAGTGATACACACTTTTCTTTCTAATTCTGCTTAACTGCCTTAACTGCATTCCACGAATTAATTTTCGTTTCACTTTCAATAAATAATTTTGCTTTACCAGTTAAAGATCTTTTGGCGAATATCAGTTTCTGCTATTCATTTAGATTTAACAAATTAGATACATCCTCAAAGTTTTCAATAAATTTGTCAACCGAATTATAAGCATTACCATGAACTTTAGAAATCAAGCTTTCAATATCATTAAAATTTATATACATATTTGAAAAATGTGAAAACGGAAATTGAACGGATGACTTACTAATATTTTGTTTTAGCTCATGATCTCCATCAACAGCAGCAAAAGAAGAGTCGTTGAAAATTCGAGCAGTTGATGCATCGATTTCACTATTAATAGCAGTATTTCTTCTTTCAGCCAATATTGCTTCATATTCCCTTATTTGTTGCTTGTAATTTGATCCCGATTCTGACACCAATTTTTTGGATTCTTTAGTTTCGAAATCACAATTCATATTCAAACAAAACACATTTAATGAAACATTAATACATCTATAAGATCGTTCATCTATTAATACAGCATCTATAACACCGTTTATCTATTAATACAAGATCTATATCATCTTACATCTCCTATAATAAAACAAAGTGGCGAGAATTCTATCAATTTCACTCGTGCAGTCAACAGCTAAAATTCAGACAACGCGCGAGGAAAAATATTAAGCTATGGATTTAAAATCACACACACACACACACACACACACACACACACACACACATATATATATATATATATACATGTATGTATGTATGCGTGTGTATGTGTGAGATGAAATAATTTTGTTCTTTGCAGTTAATTAGATATTAAACGAGTGCTTGACTAGAGAAAATACCAATTATTTTTCAGTCACAAGTGGATTGAAGTTAGAAAAGCACTGAAATATCGATTAAGTAGTACAGAAGACGCCTCGAATTTCTGAAGAATTACAAATCACTTGATAATCCAAACATATCTTTTTAACTCATTAATTATTCCATGACATATTACAATGGAGATAATTTGCATAGCATAATTTTGATTATGAAGTATTAAATTTTTAGCAATGAATAGAAGCAGCCGAGCAAAGGACGTCCTTTAGCTAGCAAGAGCGTACGCAGCAAAAGAGAGTGCACATATAGTGGCGAGGGTATTTGTAATTTTCAGAGTACTTTATTTTAATCGTATACTCCAGGAAAAGTGAAGTAAAACGAAGGGGTATGCACTTAAATTTAAATTAGTCATTCAAAGGTGTATTCTCAGTTTGTTCCAATTATATTTAATTTGTTAATACATTTAGGTTTAATATCTTACATATTATATACATATAGGCATTCAATATATATATATATATATATAACTATTCAACGACGTTGGAAGCTAAATGTTGCTAGACTTTCTAAGAACTCAGAAGAATGTTTTTCACTTTTCCATTAAATCCCTAAATAGCTCAATTTTTACTTATCCGACAAAGTACGCTTTCTAAGTTTACTAAATACATCGATCAAATAAGCTTAATAATAAAATCAAATGCAATGAAGTTGTTGGCTTTTCATCCAAGTTATATAGTATTTTCCCTGAAGAATGCAGATGCTCCCTAGTATAATGAGAATACGGAACCAATTTCCCTTAAAAACAATCTATAGGAAGGCCTCTTTCTTTAGTCAGATTTCTGCAATTTGCTTCGTAATAACCCAATCATAGCTCCATCTGCGGAAGAATATTGTTATTTCATTGTTGTTATTTTCAAATTTTATGCAAATATTCTCATATTAAATCGCGGTGTACCTGCTATTACATATTTATTTCACGTTTTAACTGATTTCAAATGATAAATTTTCTGTCTTCTCCGAAGTAACAACAGGGAAACTGCAATTATTATATTGTAATGTATGCGTTGTGGAAATAAATAAATAAAACAAAATCTTTCCTACTGTGACCACAGATGTTTTGACATATTTTTGACATTTTAAAAAATTCTAAAGCGTCGATATTTATAATATTTCGCGTTAAACCATAAGCCTGAGGAAATCCAATACGATTCAATTTCCCATTTTATGTGTCATTTTCGTTTCCATTCTTTATCCTGGAAATTAATACAGTTAAAGCTTTTTCACAAAGGGCAAAGCGATAAAGAGATAAACAATGAAGCATTGCCTAAAGATGGACAAAATTAAGTTATTTAATGTTAACTATTGGAATTCATTACAGATTATTCTGATGATGTTTCTAATTTCAGGCAGAATAATTGTATATTCGGAAAAGAAAATACAATGCGGTTGTACGAAGAAAAATATAGAAACCACAAATACAAAAATCTATAAAAATATAAAACATAATAGATTAATAATGAATGTAAATTTTTTAATGAAATATTTACGTTTATTGGCATAAAGTAAAAATATTATATTCCATAAAATTACGATAACTGGAATTTTAGTAACTGAAAAACAGTACCATAACTGCAGTTTCCTAAAACTTCTATTAAATTCGTAAAAACATACATTTTCAGTTTATTATTTCAACGTAAATTTTTATAAACATGAAAATGGAGGTCTATTCTTCCTATTCTAGATCAAACTACCTGCAAGGTCTGTAATGCACCGGAATATTTTCCACGAAATAAATAAGACAACTACAGTGTTAAATATTTTATTTCAGGCTCAAATGATAATGAAAAAAATGCTAACTTTTCTTTCAACTGCTTAAATTTCATCAGAATACTTAACCGATGGCTACCGCAACAAAGTATTTTTAAATGTTAAAGAATTTACTTTTTTCCTGATTCTTGAGAATTCTTAAATTTTTAGCTAAGCGTAACTGAGTTTCAAAATATTGTGGATAATGATTAACAAATTCTAGAAAATTCTATGTTATTCGATAGTATTCTTACATAAAGATGTGAAAGAAATTTCGTTTGAATTTATGTTATTGCTGTATTTGCGTACAAGAAAATCCTGTTCCTATTCATTTCTATATGAAATTTATCTTAAGGGGTGGCTGAAGTTCGTAGAAGTGATTTCAGATGCAATCTCAACAAATTTTCCATCATAACAATCTTTTCTATTGTTAAAAAATTTTTCATATGTAAGAGCTCATCTATCCAAATTAATTAATTTAAAATATGATGAGATGCTATTTATAGTCATCTGTTCCTTACAGAAGAAGATTAATTTAAGAATCAATTGCAACTGATTACAGAACGAATTAGGAATTATAGTTTTGACAGTTCTGGTGAACGTGCATTGGATTTAGAAAACTTGGTAGTTCAATTCGCGAGTGTATTTAAGCAGAGGCTATACAGCTGTTTTTATATGTAGTACATGATTGTAATGTATTATGAAGCTATAAAATATTAGGAAGGAAAAATACCTGTACATTTTAATGGGAGAAATATGTTCGTACAAACACTTAATTGAACACTAAATAAGTCAATATATTTTACTTGTATGTATAATCTTTTAATTTGTCCAAAATATAAAATATGTAATATTTTCGACAAGATATAATGTTGTTCCTCCATTTGCTATTTAATGTTATTCGTCTACGCAAAGCAAAGATTTCTGTTTATTAATATATGTATGACACCATCTGCAACCGTATCCGATAACAATACATCTCTTTTAAATGCATAATATTTACACTTCATAATATAATAAAGGTATTTAGTATTTCAAAAGTTTCTAAAAATCCAAACCGTCATACAGATTATTTAGTGGTATAATAGGCATACATTCGATATTATATACCTCTGAAATAAATATACGCACAATAACTGTATCGAGTATATGTCTCGACTGCAGCCTATTCATTCCGTCTCTACAACATAACATTATGACTTCACTTTTTTGTAGTATGATTCAATATCTGCCCATCAATGTCATTTTCTAAAGTTTATTATCTGTTAACTACCAATTTCGATTAAATTATTACATCTTGATTATTTAGTAAATTTTTCAGTATACTGCGCGACATTAATAATTTTGAAATTTCTTAACATTTGGTAACAATTTAAATTACAAGCAAAGAGAAAACATAAATAATTTTAATCATGTGGGACGTTTGTAGATAGTACTGGCGCCTAAAACGTGAATTGCATAGCATAGGGATGGAACTCGCAGGCAAACGTACATTTAACACATTTTAATTTTGGACCAACTAAATCTTCAGACGCATATTCTGATTCACACATGAGCGATTTTTACACCAAATCTTCTGAAGTTTACGTTTTAAGACATGCAGTGGATTGAAGTGAGCCGCTACGTGTTAGTTGGAGGCAAGCAAACGGGAAAGTGCAACGCATTCACACGAAAGCCTGAGAATTTCACAAGGTTTTGGTTCAGAAAAACATTTTGATTCCGTTGAAAGCTTCTTCGGTGATTGGCGAAATCCTACCTTCACAGCAGTGTTAAGAACGTATCATACAAATTAAACTGAAATCTGAAATCACACAGTTTATATTGATATATTAAAAGCAGTTATTGTTTTTAGGACAGAAAAGGTAAATACCCAAATTTAAAGGAAGAATATAAGGGTCTACTGCCAATTAAAATCAGAAGTTTTCTCCTTATATACATATGTAAGATAAAAAATATGAAAGCAAACTTCTAAATTTAATTGGCTATAACCTCTTTTATTTTTCATTTAATTTCGGGATTTCCTCTCTCTGTCTAAAAATAGCGCCATAAATCTAAGCTGCATCATTAGTAAATAACTTGCCAAAGTTTTAACTAATGCCGATTAACGCATGATTAACAAAAAAACATGATTAATGGCAATTATCGTCATTTAACTAATGACGATAATCGCAATTAATCATGTGATCTTACGTAACACTTAACCCAGATACCTTTTGCCCATTTAAAATAATTGTAAATCAAAACTTTGACTGCCTTCCTTCTTCTCTGCATTGTAGCGTTGCGCGCCTCCAACTTGCACGCAAGCAAGAGGTGACTGTTGAAACTGGATAAATGACAGAGTCTTGTTAAGGGTTTAAGTCGCTTTTTATTCAACGTAATAAATTACAAGTGCGTGCTCTTGACGCTCACAAACTACGCCAACTCGGCGGTAAAAATAAAAATAATAATCTGAAAAGAAACTAAAGACAAGACTCTAACTACGAGGCTCTCTAAAAGTAACTAACCTCACCGCGTTTTACAATACCGCTGCTAATTCAGCAAACTTGAAGATCACTTGGACGATTAACACTTCTTCCAGCCTCAAAGTATTAATTAACACAGGCCGAAACGCGGGGTTCTTCAATTTCTGGCCAGCTACCTCCGCGCTCGTGAAGTAAGAACAGCACACATTGAACTCGTTTCTTTTCAATTTAACTCAGAATACTTCCGCTGATAATTTGAATCCTTGCGCGTTCTACTAAAATTTACATATTCTGGCATTGGCAGTTCCAGGGGAAAGTAAGGCTTGACAGGAAAGGTAGTTTAAACTTAAAATAAATGTTAGTTAAAATAAATATAAACCCTACATTTGCCGCTGCCAGAATTTGGAAAACTTGGAAGCAGGTCCTACAAACGACCTGTTGTAAGTTTCTATAATTCTGAACTAACTCTCGAGAACCTCGTTTACACAAAAAAAATATTATGTAACAAATTGCATACTAAATTTCTGTGTATACTTATAACTCTCTCTTCTTACAGCAACTTTTCCTGGACTTCATCAATCAATCTTGGTCTTTTCCTTCCAGCATCTGGAAGGAATAAGTATCAGTATCTTTCTAAATACATTATAATTTACACTTTCTTGACACAATAAATTTTTGTTTTTGAACGATTCGTTTTCCTTAGTTATTGCTTAATTCACATTCATTCAATTTTTCAAGCATTAATTTAACTTTACCCTGGCTCTCCACCATGTGTGGTGTCAAACGGGAATATTCGTGTTTTAGTCTTACAACACTTCCCCTAACCACCATGATTTGTTAGAATTCAACGACCAAATAGACACACCTTACTCGACATTCTACAACTCAATGAGCTACTTTAACATTCTTAAATTCAAGTGTAGGTGGAGAACCCTACAAAACATATTCATTCTAACTTCCCCCTCATTCATCTTTAAACATGCAGGCTTTCGCTCTAAAGCATGACTTTATCTACAGTTTAATACTTAAATTTTGAATTCATTCCTTTTGAGCATTTTACTTTTAGCATCTAAAATTTTATGCCTCTAGATTAAATTCTACTTTTAGATAACATTCAAGTATTTACGTACATTTACAAAATTTTAATACATATGATTTTTACAATTTACCATAAAATGAATAAGAGAAAATAAATTTTTACTTTACTCATTCTTCGCCAAGCCGGCGGCACTGAAACTAAAATTCTTATTAATACAAGAATACGAAGTTATTTTTATCTTCGGCCAAATTTTGGCTTTAACATAACAGAATTAGTCTTTCGACCAACAGAAAATGCTTGTTCTTAGCTTTTATACTTAAAGAAAATAATACTTTCGCCTTAGCTAAATAAAGTAAAACAAAACTAAGTCTCAACCGAGACATATTGACTTTCGTCAAAACATAGAACTTCGTACTTATGCATAACATTTTGGAACAAAAGAGAAAAAAAAAATTATAGAAGATTTTAACTTAACTTTGAGTTTTCGATGCTTGAAACTCCGTCATTCTTTTCTGGCAATATTGTTCCCAAGTTATAGGTTTCATGGACGTCAATCTTCTCCTTACTGACCTCCGAGTGTCGTCCACATTAGTTTTTCTTTTGCGTCCTCTGCATGCTGGCCTCTTGGCGGAGTAATCGTCGGGCTGTTGTCATTTCCGTTTTTCCATGGGACTGCTGGTCTTCACGTCCTCCGGTCTGGAGTCCTTCTTGAATTTCTTCTGTTGTTCCTGGTACTTTTGTTCCTCTTGCTGCCGTTTCAGTTTCCGGAACGGCGGCCTTACTGGCACCTGACTCTCTGGCCCTGGGCGCGTTCTCCTTGATGTATAATTTCTCCTGCGATCCGTTGTAGGTGGTGTTTTGCTCTTTACCACGGTTTCTTTACGCGGTGCATCTGTATTCTTGTTTTTCTTAAATGCTGGAGTTTGAAAGTTTTCATTTTTTCTTTTTGGTACCGTCGTCCGGGTTGTAGAAGGGCTAGGTCTCTCTTCAGTTCTCTGCTTCTTGGGTGGTGGAACAGTTGTTATTTCTGGACCTTCTACTTCGCTTAGACTTGAGTCCTGCAAGAAACTTTTAAGGATTTTAAAATCATTTGGATTATAGTATTTTTTCACCTGATCGGGACTTGCTTTACAGATCTCCCCTCTCTCGTTCTTAAGATATAATACGACTCCTTTGATTTCCTGAATTACATAGGGGCCTTCAAATTTTGGAGCTAGCTTTGTCGTAAAATTGTCTGGGGCACTTGATAAAGAAAATTTCCGCTTCACTACTTTATCCCCGACTTTAAAATCTGCTTCACGGCGTTTTCTATCATAATATGCTTTTTGCTTATTTCTTGCCGTATCCGAGCTTTTAAGCGCCTGATCAATCAGTTTTTGCACATCTTTCTGTTTAAACTCTTGCTCTCTTTGTTGCACAAAGAATAATTTATCTAAAGGCGTAATTAACTTTCTGCCTAAAAATAATTCTGCTGGGGTTTTTCCGTAGTATCGTCATTTGCCGTTCTTAAAGCATAAGCTAATTCATTTATGTAGCCATCCCAGCGCTTGTGAGGTGTGCTCACGTAACTGCGAATTATTTTTACTATGTTTTTATTCACTCTTTCTGCTATGTTTGCCTGTGGTCTATACGGAACCATTTTGATATGGCGTATGCCAAGTCCATTCCATATGTTTTCAAATATTTGACTAATGAATTGTTTTCCGTTATCGCTAATGACTTTTATCGGTGCACCGTATTTTAAAATGTATCTGGGTAAGAATGCATCTGCGACTGTTTTGGCTGACGCGCGTAATTGCGGGAAATATACCGCCTCGCGTACCCTTTTTAAAGTCTTTCTGACCCCTAAATGACCCGCTGTTTTCGCTGTTTAATTCCTTCAAAATGCTTAATGGAAGCGAGGCTGGGATGACTGGTTTGTACTCAAGATTTTCGTTTGTTGTTTTCGTATAAAATAATAAATTATCTATTATTTCATATTTTTCTGCTCTATTTCTTATCGCATCGATATCTGTGTGCTCAAAGCTTTCGGGGTCTTTCAAATATGCATAGATATTTCCAAATTCAGGATCAGCTTTCAGTTCAGTGATAATCGTATCTCTAGAATCTAAAATTTTTGAAGTTAACACAGCGCATTAAAGTTCATTTCCTTCATCGTCCAGTTTTATATGAGAAAGTGCGTCAGCTACATTGTTTTCCTTACCCGGTTTATATTTTATTCTGATATTATATTCTTGGAGTTTTAAAGCCCATCTTATTAACCTGGGCGTTAGGTTTTTCCCCGAGTAAAGTCTACCAACAGCCGCATGATCCGAAAAGACTGTTACTGGCGCTTTGCCGAAATAAACTCGAAATTTGTGTACAGCCATTAATACGGCTAATGTTTCTCTTTCTGTAGCTGTATAATTCCTTTGTGTCTGATTCAACGTTTTACTAAAAAATGCCAGAGGATGGCTATTTTGCATAAGAACCGCACCCACCGCATAGTCTGACGCATCTGCTGCAATTTCCAGGTTTTCGTCCCCCTCCGGGAATTTTAAAACAGGGGCATTGATGAGCGCTTCTTTTAATCTTTCGAATGCTGTATTTGCTTCCGCTGTCCACGTAAATTTACCTCTCTTTCTTTTGATTACTAAGAGTGGTTCAACAATATTAGCGAAATCTTTTATGAAAGACCGATAGTAAGAACATAACCCAAGGAAAGAAGAAAGTTTCTTGGCGGTGTTGGGCGGTGGGAAATTCTTGATAGCTTTTATTTTTGAATCTTGCGTTTCTGTACCCTTTTTCGAAATTTTATAACCGAGATATTTAAGTTCTTAAGTTGCGAACTTGCATTTTGAGGCGTTAATTGTAAGACCGGCCTCTTTTAATAATTTAAAAACTTGTTCTAGATCATTAATGTGTTGCTCCAATGTACTACTCGTTATAATTATATCATCTAGATAAATTAAAGTTGATTTTCCTAGGACAGGCTTTAGAACAATGTCCATAGCTCTCTGGAATGTTGATGGGGCCCCACACAACCCAAAGTGCATGCGTAAAAATGCATAAGTGCCCGATTTTGTTATAAACGCGGTTTTATGTACGTCTTCGGGTCTCATAGCTATTTGATAGTAGCCAGACGTTAAGTCCAAAGTAGACATGTATCTTGTCGATTTGATCTGTCTAATAATTTCCTCTATAACCGGCAAAGGGTAAACTGGAAATTTAGTAATACTATTTAGTTTTCTGTAATCGATAGCAAACCTCCAAGCCCTTTTATCCGAAGGAGGAAACTCGTTCTTTTTCCTACATAGTACGACTGGACTCGCGTACTCACTATTTATGGGCGTTATTATTTTATTCTTTAACATCTCCTGAATATGTTCTTCGATGATTACGTCTTTTTGTTTGTCGTACCGATAAGGTTTAGTCCTACAAGGTTTTTCGGCAGTTAATTGTATCTTATGCGTAACTATTTGACAATTTCCCGGCTTTTCTGAAAACAAGTTAGAAAAATTACTCACCACTTGCTGTATTGCTTGCCTTTCATGGTCATTCAGGTGGCTAAGGTCCAATTGCGGTTTCTTCACAGGTTCCACCACCCTCTGGTCCATCTCCAGCACCACGGAACTTTCTTGAAAATTCAATTTGGCCCTCGCGGCCCTTAAAAACTCCATACCTAAAATAAGAGGATTTTGCAGATTCTTCACTACAAAAATTAATACTTTGAGGCTTTCCTCTTTTACCTGTATGTTTAATGATATTTTCCCGATGCAGTGACATGTTTTTCCTTGCGCCGCTATAATTTCTGTATTTTTGGTTTTAAATAATCGTACCCTATAAAAATTCTTTTTGAAGAAATTTTCGCTCATAAAATTTCCTTCTGCTCCTGTAGCGATGAGGGCTTCTACTGGTACATCGCCAACCAGGACTTGTATAATTGGCAGATGTGAGTTTTTTACGATGACCGTATTTAAATGTCTTTTTGAGGGTTTTTTTTAAAACTTCTGTGCTCTGGACCCTCCCTTTCACAGGCCCCTCTACTCGTTTAAAGCTTTCCTTTCAATCTGTGCCTTCTGGGTACGCGGATGTTTATTTTCGAATTTTCTTTTTGGGCCTTGACCTTCGAGTTTCGATGAGTTAGCTTGATAGCTCTTTCCCCCATAAGAGCGATTTCCATTTCTGGTTTCCTCATTTGAAGGTTTCCTTCGGGTACTTTGAGAATACGTTGCCCCTCTAGCTTTTTCCGCTATTCTGCGATTTTGAAACTTCACCGCCAATTCGAAGAGCTCCTGCAATGTGCTTGGGTTTCTAATTTCGAAGTAGTCTTGAAGAGCGGGTAACAATCTTGGTAAGATTATTTCAATAATCTCCGCATCGGGTTTCTTCCCATACACCATATCCGTCAGCTTAATTTTCCGTAGAATAAAGTCCGTCAAATCTTCTATATCCCGTTGATAGAAACTATATAGTTCGGCTTCCAACCTTGCTCGATCTTTCACTATGGGGAAGGCCTTTACTAACGATTTTTTGAAATTTTCAAATGTATATGTCTGGCTCCCAAATTCCCCTAATAAAAATTTGCCTATATTTTTCCACCATAGCGCGGCCTGTCCTCTTAGTGCGGATGTGGCGATGGCAACTTTTTGTCTTTCAGGCACAGGGTAGAGCTGAAAGTGATTTTTAGGCCTTCTAGAAATATCGCCACCGAATTTTTTCCGTCGAAATTGACGTTTGGCTTGATCGACGCTCTCAAAGTCTGGACCAGGTATCCAAATCCTTCCAATTGGCTTGTCATTTCTTGGTGTTGCCCAGCGGTTTCCATCCAATTTTCGGCCATTTCAGTTCGACAAGTGTTCGGGCGCCAATGTAAAGTTGCGCGCTTCCAACCTGCACGCAACAAAGTGGTGACTGCTGAAAACTGGAAATTAGACAGAGTCTTGAGAAGGGTTTAAGTCCCTTTTTATTCAACTTTAGAAATTACAAATGCGTGCTCTTGACGCTCACAAACTACGCCGACCCGGCGGTAAAATAAAAATAAGAAACTAAAAAGAGATACTAACAAGTAACTAACTACGAGGCTCTCTAAACGTAACTAACCTCACCGCGTTTTACAATACCGCTGATAATTCAGCAAACTCTGAATATTACGTTGAAAGATTAACAATTTGCCGAGACAAGCACACAGGCCGAAACGCGTGGTTCTTCAATTTCTAACTAGCCACTTCCACACTCGTGAAGCAAGAAAGCACCCTTCGAACTCGTTTCCTTTCTATTTAACTCAGAATACTTCCGCTGATAATTTGAATCCTTGCGCGTTCTACTAAAATTTACATACTCTGGCATTGGCAGTTCCAGGGGAAAGTAAGGCTTGACAGGAAAGGTAGTTTAAACTTAAAATAAATGTTAGTTAAAATAAATATAAACCCTACAGCATTACTACTGCTACACTCTTTTTTCGCTTGTGTTTCCGTCGTGGGCAGATGCTGCAATAATCTATGTTCGCTTCTATCGCCATGGTATCAAAATTATAAATGTTTTGGAAATAGGCACGATTAGAGTGCCAAGTGAATTGTGGCCACAAATGAAATTTTAAATAAAAATGAAATTTAATCCTGCTAGACTGCTTCTTTTTGAAGAGGGATGTACATTCTAAACATCAAGTATCTTCGCAATCAACATTTCTACGCATCTACGTCTTAGTGTTCTTATATCAATGCTTCCAAATTTGTGCTATCATTATATATATATATATATATATATATATATATGTAAGTTTTCCATACATATTTGTAAGAGGTTGACTTGGAGAAAGCTGTAACAGATTGGCGCTGGTTTTTGCAACGGATTAGTGGTGGTTTGTAATATCCTGGAGAGGCTTTAGTGCGTAATTAGAAAGATGACGCTCAAGGACAGACGTATCCATAAATTCCACACATAATTTTATTCCTTCGTAATTAATTTTTAAGACAGATACTCTTTCTCATTGCACATCATCATTGTGGGTGCGCTACGTACCCCACAATTTTATACAAATGATATTTTTCGTAAATATCCAGTATTGCAGTTCGCCAAGAGAAAAGGTTTTAGTTCTGGAAATTGTGAGTTCAGGTTCCGAATTAGCTACGTCATCAGTATTATACAAGCCATGTTACACATATTGATCTAGAAATGATGCAGTCCAGAAACGTTATTAATTTTTTAAAACTAGAGAGGGAGATTTCAGGCCTATTGCTAGTTTAAATTATAATTTTGAGATTTACATATTATTTATCGAGATTTACATATTACTTATTAGCTATGTCATCATCGTTATGTGAAAAACATATTATACGGATTATTTTAGAAATGACACATCCAGAAGATGTTTCTACTATTTTTAGAATGGAGAAGAGAAATGCGCAAACTAAAACTAGTTAAGGGGCTATTGCTAATTTAAACGATAATTTATATTTATATTCTTTTTATCTTACGCATTCCCCTCCCCATCCAAAGAGAAAAAGGCTTAGCGACAGAGAAGCCTTTTTAGAGAAAAAACATTAGAGCAGTAGCAAATAAAGAGAAATATAATCTTTGCAAATACAAAATCATAAAATTTTGATCAGCAAATTATTTAAATAATTGCAAATTTATTTGTAATTTGTAAACCTCGATAATATATTAGATCCCTATTAAAGTTTCAGTCCAAAGTTCCTTGTATTTTAGAGTCCACTGCTTCACATTGGTTCAGAAAAGTTTTTTTCAAAACTTTTCATGCAATATCACATTTACAAACATTTTATACACACCTAAGTTAATTTGAATAATCACAATTAATCACAATTTGAATAATAACAAATTTCAAAATTTCATGACATAACTAATTTTCATAGTTATAACTAGCATTTAAAATCATTATTTGTATTATTGAAATTATATTTTTGCTGATATTATTAGATTTTCAAATTTCTTATTTTACACAAACTGGAAGACTCCACAGAAAACCTTCCCTCATATGTAAGAAAAGGAATAAATGATAGCAGACTTCATTACATCAAACATTAACATAATTCTATATAATATTTGCATTTTTTCATAAGTTGGGGGCCTTTAAAATTTGTGTTGTATGAGAGGGGTAAAAGGGCCAACTATACAAAAGGTAATAACATGCCTCTGTTTTTAAACCAGTGCTCGCTTCACATACTCGTTCTTAACATATAATTATTTACGCTATAGAATTAATTCATTAATTATAACCATCATTTAAGTACCGTACAGTATCATAAAATTTACCATAACTTCCAATTAATTTTTTTAGTTACATTAGTCATACAAACAATCACTATCATTCAATTTCTTAAATTGTTCGCATTTCTATATTCATTGTAAAATACTATCAAACATTTCAGATTTCCTACATTATATTCAAAACACAATTTTATATCATTTTCTGTACCTATATTCAAAATTATTGGATTCAGTTCTTACATTTAGCTCATTCTTAAAATAATTATAAAATTCCTTAAATTCAAATTTTTAAACAACAGTCCCATTCTTAAAGTAATTCCAAAAGTCTTATTATTAAATCAAATGTTTTCAACACGAAATCCAAAATATAATTATTAAAACAGTAGTTTTTAATAACCTTCTATAAATAAATAAATACAGATCTTTAAATCTGTCACTTACTTTTATTAAACATAATTATGAAAAATTCCATCCTCTGAGACCATAAAATTTTAATCGCTTCCGTAAAATAGTGCTAAATTTTTGAAATCCAATAAAATAAGAAAATAATATTACGTACTTGTTCACTAATTACCATTAGTTGTTACTCTCTCTAAACATTTTTAGTTGCCACTATCTTACTTTTATCATAAAAGCACTATGTGAACTTTTAAAATCCATAGCATTATTTGAATTTCGCTCCATTGAAAAATGAATGAAAATATTTCTTTTTCGTTTGACCAACTACGCGATAAGAAAGCGGAAGTAAAAATATAGTATTTCTGGAGCGAACGCACTTTAAACATGTACTAGTATTGACAGAACTAGCGACATTGAAATTGCTGTAATGCTTAAACGATATGGAACTTTGACACACTGTACCTATGAAGACACTCATCAGCTCATTTTTAGAACACTTTGCTGGATTAATTTTCGAAGAACTACAAATGATAGGATTTTTTTTTCATTTCTAGATATTGAGTATATCGAGAACAGTCTCTGATACGGATGCAAAATAAAATAAAATTAGTTGTCATAGCAAAGCTTCAATCCTTGGAGTTCACACATTTATCTGAATTTTGTACATAAACTAAATTTAAAACAGGGCTCATTCTGCACAGACGAACTTAACTTTCCAGCAAGGATTTCCGAGAGAGATGATATACTTGTCGATTAGCTATAATGAAGCAGACTTAGATGCAATGATTGTGTATATAATAATAGCATAGATACTGAAATATATCCTTTCGTTGACGCTGAGATGTTGATCCATAATGAAGAGAAACTTGGAAGTCATATATAGATGCAATAAGACGCAGTCATAGCAGTTTTTAATCACTTTTCTTATACTGTAGTTAAACATTTTGCGGCCACAAATGCTTAGCACATTAATTGCGCCTGTTCTAAAATAGTTATATTTCTGATTTTGCCGCGATAGGAAGAAAAAGCAAAAAAGTAGCGTCTTAGCAAGAACAGAGGTAGAAGCAAAGCGCGTAGTGTTCAAGATGAAATCTTAATTTAGAATGAATTAGTTTCGGTTTCAATGTATTTGACTGCATAATTAATAATGTTGTAAAATTATTATTGGCTGTCTGAGTTTTAGTTCCATTTACGTCACTGACTTTATGCAAAAGTCGTATGTTTTGGATTATTGTAGATATGATGCAGTCTAGAAAAATTTGATACTACTTTTAGAATAGAAAGAGGAAATGCTAAAATTAAAATTAAGCATTAAGGGGCTGTTGTTAATTTCAATTATAATTTGCATATACAAACATTTATTAAAACTAGTTGGGTCCCGAATGCGTGTCGGGGTAGTTCTTAAACGGTAAGTTGCATTTATGTACAATTAATTAGCAGCGGTTTCAATCGCATAATGGCAGGAAGAACGAAACATGTATTCGGCCCTCATTCATGATCAGGGTTTAATATTTTAAATACTAGGAAAATTCGATTTGAATCATTAAACAGAAGGTAATTAATAGTTTTTATTTGTTTCTCAGATAAACATATCTTTTTCAAACTTTTATAAATATAAGTATGAAAAAAATACATTCATGGGAAAAACAAATCAATTCAAGTAATTGAAGTAAATTTTTTCGAATAAATTTATATAATTTTTCAAATATACGTATTTTAATTTATATTATTCAACATTTTTCTTATATAAATACTTATGTAAACTGTTATCCCTTTAAAAAAATCTCCAGCTTTTATACTTCATTACCATTTAAAAATAGACAAAATTAATACCCTAAACAATTTTTTCTAAAGTAAGATAATATTTTTGTTAAAAAATTTCTTATTTTAAAATTCCTTCAGAATTCAATCTTCTGCAGCTCAAGCTCAGGCATTATTTAATTATTTAATTGTATTTCTATTTTTTTTTACCTCACATAGTTTTTTTTCTACAGTTTATTTATATATATTACATTTTAAGGAAAGTGCTTTAACATTTTAGCACATTTATGGCATACATTGAAATAGAAAACAAATAGCGTATCATTCTGGACATGTCACTTTTCTCTCTACTTGGTGGGATATGGAAGCGGATTTCAAAAATCTTTCAGACGTGAGTTTCCCTTTGACAGTAATAGCAAACATAAATGACGAGAATGACTCGGTCAGGGTTTTGTTCAATTCAGAAAAGCACCTCCATTTTATTGACTCCTTTTCTCTCTCCTATTGGTATTTCTCTCCCAATATGAAGCCATATTTTATCTCCCATGCCAACTGCTAGTCCAGGATGTGACACAATGACAGGAAACGTTTCTCTTGGAAGTGATCTCGCCAAGAAGCGAAACGCAAAGAAAAGGAAAGAGGTCTTTCTTATGTACGTACGTTGCCATGACGCAACCTCATTGTGTCTAAAACTTTTGTTGCGCATTTTGTAATCTAGAAATAAATGATCATGAAACGGACGTAATGCATTACCTAAAGTTTATGGCTGTATTTCATATTATTTTGATATGCTTGATGGTATTGAAATTCCAAGACATATATTACAACACATACCAAGCATTCCATATTTCAGTATCCCATAAACTAAATAGGTTTAGAAAAATTATCCGTTATATCATCCTACTTATTTATGCATTACATTACTAAAGGACATAGCTTAATTTTTGATTAAAACATTTATATATGAGGATTAATGGAACACTAAATTCCAGTAAGTTAATTGAATATTTCAATCATTAAATTCTCTTATATGGTTTGAAAATGATACATTTTTTAACGTGAAAAAATATATAGCTATAATTATTTTGATTATTTTAAATTTTAAGAAACAAAATCTGACATGGCCCAGCACAAACTCCTGCCAATTTAACGTTATAAATAGTAACGAATTTTAAGTAGAGTATCTCTTCCGGTTGATTTGTTTGTATACAAAATAAAATTTGTTCTTCCTACATACTTATTTTACATTTATTTCTAAATTAATCTTCAGAAAATCATTCGAATCTAATTTGTTTATAAGTTAAGGACAAAGAGAAGCTTTAAATAAAGGTTAAAATGGAAGGTAAAATTTTATAGTGTAAATCAATTCTATTTAGAATGAAATTTTCCTGCAGTTAAATGTTATCAATAACAGTTTTTTGGCAAAAAACTTATTCATGTTTCGGAAGATTATGTGTCAACCGCAGAAAACATCCACTTAATGTGATAGAGGGCGATTTTTTTTTTTTTTTTAAGCCACCAGATGGCCTATTAAGTCTTGAAACGGCATCGAATCACTAAACTCGTTGAATCAATTTTCAAATCGTTGCCACTAAATAGTATCACCCTGTATTATATTTAAAGAATTTAAATAATGAAGAATCTGCATGCATGTATGTATATTTCTCGCATTGTGAAAAAACAACGGCACCTAGAGCTACTAGTTTCCTTTTTCTTTTTTATTAATCATAGAAGGCGCGGCTGAATGTTTTTCTTCAACTGCCGCATCCCTTGGTAATAAAATACTCGTCTCGAAAGGCTGAATCCATCGCTCACGTAGCTATCAATTCATCGAGAACGTTGCTCAGGTTACTCAAAAAGGAGACGAGCAGTTATGCACCCACGAGAAAAGGAAAATTTCATTCCAGTTTTGATATAGAACGCACTGGGGTAAAAAGTTTTCCCACAGCTTTTTCTTTACCTGCGACCTCTCGAGAGGACTTTTAGCTAGATATTATAAGTGCCTATACGCCAAATTGTAATTATACACTTACAAGCATAAAATGCCTTTATTGGAGGTGTTCAGGTCACAACAATCAGCAAAATATTCACAAACTTGCAGGACTAGAGTTTCCAAGATTTAAATGTAAAATCACCTTTTTCAGCTGCAAAAGCGCAAATTTTCTGCCTTAGGACCTCCAAAAAACATCTATACAGTGTGTTATTTTTACTGAAATTCAGTTTTTCCTTCAGGAATCGAGCCGAGGTTCAAGGTTATGGCAGTCAGATTCCCTGTCACCATGCAACGGCTCATGGTCGAAAATAAAACGTAAAGGCCTAGAAGGCGCTTACTTACTGTAAGTGACAATTTTGAAAGAAAAATATGCCGCAGCTTTAACATCTGAGGCGATGGATCAGTACAAGACTGGCAAGATGATCAAAATGGATTTTTCGACTCGACGGGGTAAAGTACCATAATTCCTGCAGACGATCTTACCAGAATTACTGAAAGGTTTATGAGCAACCATTCGAAGACATATGTGTTTCGCATGAGGAAGTATCAACCCATTTTCGAGTAAAATCTATATCTGAATGCAAAAATTCCAAGCTGGAGAACAGACAAGATGGTTCCATATTTAGATAATTCGCCCTATCAGCCATGCCTCGATAATTTTTCATTTCACCGACATTATGGTTCGGCAGTTGATCTTTTCAGCAATTATGGTAATTATTCATGATTAAAATTGTTTTTTATCCTTTGTGTGATTTTTGTGATTGCTCTTCCCTTCTTTGAGATCTCCATCACCTACTTATTTTCGACTGCTTCAATTTCATGATATTACTCTCCATTTTAACAGAAAACAAAACAATGCAAATAAGAAACTTGAAAGGTTTCAGATTTTAATAATCACCTGAAAAATTTGTTAAAGTTTTTTACGCTCTCACTGAGCTGAATCTAGCAGTCTGCTCTTACACTCAATCTAACTGGTGAATCTTTTTTTCTCTTTAACTATATTATTAAGCAAAATTTTCTTCGAAATTACACCATATACAGTTCAACAGCAAAATCATAAAAGTTTAAAAGCAATATATGTTTAGAATTCCCGATGCAGTGTTAAATGGTGACATAAATTTATTTATTTATTAACCCAATGGGGCGTTAACCCAGAAGGGTTATTAATCTCGAAACGGTATTTTGCGTTGTATCATTAAAATCGTTGTATTAGTTTTCCAGTTGTTGCCACCAAATATTATCGCCCTATATTATATTTAAAAGAATTAAATAATGAAGAATCCGCATGAATGTAGGCATGTTTCTCGCATAACGTATGAGTACATGAGATAAGATCGGTGACGCAGATCACTTCGTCGAGTCGTGTATTCTTACCCGGGGTGTGAGGCTTAAGTATGGAGACAAGAAGATTGAAGAAATGATCGTAAATAGTAACAGATTTAAAGATTTTGCTCAAGAGATAATGAAAATTATTAATGGCAATAAAGAAAATATCGGAATTGAGAGTTAAGATCTTCTGACCTATTCAATAATTTTGTGCTCATTCGAAGGCTGATCAAGATTTTACAAGAAGTTCTTTTTATGTTTTGTATGAATGATTTTGTGTTGTTTTGTCTTGGTTTCATGTTATTACTAACTTTGTGGATTTTATTATTTTCCTCAGTTTCATTTTTGTGTGAATGATGGATTTTTGTTTTAACTTGGCTTGCAACCATTTGCTCTCGTAATTTTGTGTTTGTTATGTTTCCTTTTTTAACCTTTTTTGTTACTCGGGTCTCGGGCTTCGGTTTCTCGGTTGTTTAAATATTAAGTCTTTTCAGGTAAATTTTGAATTGTGGTTTTCCTTGTGTAAAATTTGAGCACTGCCGGTTCGGTGGCTTCTCGTTTTTGTGTTGGACGGGCCTGTCCCATTTTGGCCATGTGGCCGATTTAAATCGGCTGTGGGGGCCGGGGCTGCGCCCATACAAAATACAAAAAAATGCAAATACATGAGCACTTGGAAGCCCATATTTGAAATACGGAATTTGTTTTTATAATGTGGACAACATATGACTTCCTTATACACCTATTAAATTATGCACATGTTTTATTGCGTTTCATTTAAATTTATTTCCCCGAATTTCATTAGAGATACATTTCTCGTTCAATCAATTCAAGTCTCACTTCGCGGCAATTTAAAAATACATAAAAATTCAAAACATCTTCATTAAAAACTGTAAAATACAGAAAAACCTACGACATAAAGCAGAGTTAAAAAACCGTTAAAATTTTTTACAATTAAATTAGATTTTAAATTAATTAGGCAGAAAGACAGATTTTTCGGTGCACAAAACTTTTGGCCCCACTTTGCGGAAGGACACTGAAGATTGTGCAGAAACTGACTTAATTCACTATGACGCTAAGCTTCAAATGTAAACAAATGGCGGCGTTTTAATATGGTTTATTATAGTATTTGAATAAAACATGTGACAACGATTAGATAATTTTTTAAATGATATAAATTTTGTGCATTCTGAGTTATAATATGAACGAAATATTATACTGTTAAGTGAACCTAGCGCCAGAGTGTCGCTATGGTAAACAAACAGAGTGAATTTTAAAGAATGCATTTATTCTCTTGTATTTTATGCGCTATCGGCGAAGTAGATTTAATTCAGTTCAATAAGTTTAAATGAAATGCAAGAAAAAATGCGTATAGTTTAATATTCCGTACAAGGAAGTGATGTGATGTACACATCAGACTTTTTTTTTTTAAATATTTGTAAGATTAAATTTTTGCCTTCGCTTGTTATCATTTGCTACTTTACTTTAACTGCATTTAAACTGAATTGTCTAAAACTGAGTTCATTTGTTGTTTATTTTCACAATGTTTTTAAGCAAACAGGACGTTGACACTTTGGGTCATGTCCCAGCTTTCAAATATATATATATATATGTTTTAAGTAGTAATTTCCTCTAGTGTTGTAGATTATATAAAAGACATGCTCTTTAATATAGAAATTATTAGGCTTAAAAACTCTAAATAATATGATTTAGATTGTTTGCACCCGATATAAGAATCGGGTCACTCGGTGGTACAGGATAAGCCCTGCTGGAGGGGTTTATTTCTTTCTCATTTAAAAAAAACTATTTTAATTCAAATATTTATCCTTTGGACCTTTAAATTTTATTTATAGTTAAAATGTCTAGAAAACGAAAAGCTGTCTTCATCTGAAACGCATTTGATGCAACTGATATTTTAAAAAAATTGACAAGAATGAAAAATTTATGGAAGTGCAACAATCGAAAATCTTAATTTTCGTGTGTCAGCACTGAAAATAAATGTAGAAGGAAAGAATGAAAATAGGGGTAAAAAAAGCAAGAATTTAAAAATTCTACTTCAATGAAGTTGGGTGTTCAAAGAGAAAACACTTGGACCTGTACACCAGCAAATAGCAGCAACTGAGTTTGTGATAACGGAAAAGACAAAAACGATATAATTGCAGATTAAAGTCAAGAGCGACTGGTTTTCGACTATATAGTTGTATAAATTTAATTACTTCATATCGTATCATAAACGGAGCATCCCATGATTTATCAGTAGAATTATTTGAAGATTCAGGAATTTATTCAGTGATGTATATGGATATCATCTAAAGACGTTTTTCCTCTTAATGAAAACCAGTCTTTCCTTTCATCTCAAGCTTTCAAAATGCCTAGTCTCTAAAACGACTGATAAAGCCTCTGACCAAATACTGATGAAGTGGATTGAATTGGTTTGTTAAGCTCCGGCAAAGCAGAGCTATCTGCCTAAGAAAAGAAAAAACGGAGGATGCCTTCGTGAAGAACTTTCTAAAGAAAACCAGCTCGTATACACGTTACACTTGAGGAAAACCAGGACAGAACAGGTCTAAATGTGGGAAGCAACACAACCAACACATCGCCATTGGCAGAACTGGTGTCGCTCCTTGACACTAACCGTGCCCATGCAACCATGCCCGTTCGCCGGGATTTGAAAGCCGGAGCGAACTATCAGTGTTCAGCGACTTTACCGTTCTCGGCCGTGAATGACCGAAATGAAAGGCGATAACTTTCATTTAAAATGTCAGAAATACCAAGATATTTCGAAAAGTTGGATGCCTTTTAATATACTTGCAAAATAAAAAAAAGAAGAAAGAATAAAGAATAAATAGAAGAAAAATAAATTTTTCATAAAATTTAATATTTTTTTAATTTAATATTTTTTTAATTTAATATTTTTTTAATTTAATTTTTTTTTAATTTTATGATATTTGATTCTTGCGATTTCAAAAGTAAAATATTCTAAAATATGAATAACATTTAAAGACATTAAATGTAGGATAATAAAATCGTGTAAAGCAATGGGTGCAAATATAAAAATGTTTAAAGTAATGTATGCAAATCGTCCTAAATTAAAATGTCAGATATACATCTCTCTTATTTATATATATTTTCTGTACGGAACACTGAAAGGCGTGTTAAATGTGCTTTACTATATTTTCTCTTTTAATATATGCAGTTTTCAAACGCATCGTAATGTGGGTCGCAAAGTATTCTTCCGAAAGAAACGCAATTCAAATAAAGAAAATCAAATTCTGGAAAATTTATATTAATAAATATATTTAAAATGCGCAGTTCCAATGAATGAATAGAAAATTTTAAAAAATTATGCAGCATAAACAATTAAAAAAAGTTAAAAAATTGCCTAAAATATTAACTACAGTGAACCTAAAAATACCTAAAATAACCTAAAAATACAGTGAAAAAAAAAATAAACGATGCACCTTTTATTTAAACTCCGCACTTCCAATGAGTAAATAGAAATTTTTAAAACAGCTATTTAAAAGAAACCACGTGCCTTAAGTGATTAAAATAAAATTCGAAAAAGAAAAAGTTACTTAAAATAATAACAATTATAATTAAAAATATAATATAAAGAATATTATTTGAAAGAAAGAACGATGTGACTTTTATACCTCTCACGCACAAAAGAGAAAGGAAAATAGGTTGCCATATATTAATAAATTCGCCAAATGGCGCAAACTAAAAAAAAAAAAAAAAAAAAAAAAACCCCAACTCTTGGCGCGAACTGAAAAAATAGAGCTAAGATAAATTTTTGAATTTCTCCGTAAATTTCGCACATTTTACAAAATTTAATATTTAGGTATAATTTGAATCATAGAATCGAAATGTTAAAAAAAATGGTATGTTATTTCAGAAAAAGTCCGATTTTGTGTCAAAATACCTATGTTAGAATAATGCTATATATAAAAGTAATATATATATAAGACGCGCTTTCGAGACATGAAAAACGCACTTTGAATTTCGTCAATCGCCCCAGTAGAACGGGAGATATAGAACTGTCCCATTTTTTTTTTTCCGCAGTGTACATGTTATAACAGTCCCATATACAAAATTTCAACTTTCTGAAACTACTCGTTTTTGAGTTATTTGAGATACATATATACGCACATACATGTGCTTCAAAAAGGTCACTTCTTGAGTCCATTTTAAATCCATTTCACAATCCGTTTTCGGAAAAAGAGTCTTTTATTCTGTAAATACGCACAGATGTAACGCAAATACATCGTTCAAATGGGTTTCGATAACGGTTGAAATGGATATTTTCGTTGAAATACGACACCCGAAATTTTTCGCGATTACAATACTTCGTATAAGGAAGTAAAAAAAGCCCCTTTGGGAAAAATTTAAAATCTGAAATCTTTCAAATTTTTTAAAATTTTTTTTTATATTTTTCCGTGAGAGGTGTTCATTAATTACCTTTATTAACCTTACTCCAATGTTTAAAATATTTACTTACTTTTAATCTATATTTTTTTAGTAATTAATTAAACATAAAGCTCAACTATCTACATACTAGTTATTGCCTTTTTATCACCAAGTGCATAAAGAGCATAGAAGATCCCAAACGTCTAAAAATGAATGTTGGTTATTCAGGAAAAAAATTTTTAACGAGCGAAAATATAAAATCTTTCAGTGGTTATGAATGGTTAAGTATTGCCAGGAAAATTAAAAATCACATTTATCGAAGCTAAATAATTCAGCTGAACACTGCTCTTCTTATCTCAACTTTATAGTATATAAGTTTGACCACACAGCAAAGAACCGGACTATTCTTTTTTTTTTTTTTTTTTTTCAGATGATCTTGAGTCAGAAAATTTAATTTTGCACATATAGCCTTCTTAGATGTTTAAAAGTTTTCATTGGTATATATCTCCAAATAATTTATACTGAATTCTTAAAGAACATGTATTAAAGTTTTCTGATTTCATACAATTTTTATAATTTCAGCAAAAGTACAGTAATAATATTACGAACAAAATATTTCACCATTCCAATACTTTAAGAATACTGCATGTTCTAAGGTTAATCTTAGTTCTTAAAGGATCGTTATAGAAGTCCTGCGAGAATTAGTGTGGTTGGCAAAAAAAGTGGGTCGAAAAATCAAACCATACATTTGCTTAATGAAGTTATTAGTGATTATTACACTTATCAGTTTTTGCTTCATAGGAAAAGCAAAGTAAATGATTAAAATAAATAAGCTTAATTGAGTTTCCTTCTGCAAACAATGGCTAAGAAAAAGTGTTTTTTTTTTATTTTATTTTAAATGGTGGAAAAAGTTTCCTCTAGCATATTCTGTACTTCATTAACAGGAAATTGAGTAGAACCGTATGATAAAAAAAAAATTAAGCTTATTTGAAGAAGGTAATAAATGTCATGTCAAGAAAGAAATCAGAAAAAGTAAATTTCAATTTTTCTACTAATACCACTTAATTGCACTGTAGTTAATACCTACTGCAGAGAACAGAAGCATTTAAAAAAAGAGTAATCTTCTGAGCTAAGCAAAGTAAATGGATCCACAGAAAATTATTCTCAAATTGTAATAGCGTTCTACAACTTCTTTTAAGCTGAAATTCTTTAATATATTTTTAAGATGGTGAACGTAGGAAATAACGTTTTGTGGGTTACCGTTATATATTATTAAATATCATATTCTTTACACATAAACCATAAAATTCAGTTCAATAGCAATATCTAAAAATCATTTTAAAAGAGAATATCTTTAGAATTTCCGATATAGAGTCTCGCGCGCTAGAGATAATTTTTTTTTGTACAATTTTGCCATTGTTTGCTTTAAAATAGTTAAGTTTGATAATCAAAAATTCGTTAAAGTTATACAAAATAGGAAATAGATGATAAAACAAATTGAAATTCCAAATTTGGGCTTCCAGATGCCCGTATTCAGGTGGAAACGCACGTTATTTAAAATTGGATGGTTCTAGGTACCGTCGTTTTATCACAATGCGAGAGACAGACATACGCTTACGCAGATTCATCATTATTTAATTTCTTTAAATATAATACAGATCTGTAATGTTTGGTGGAAACAGTTTGAAAAGTGAACCGACATTTAAAGTTTTCAACGCAAAATGCCAAAACGAAATTAATAGCTCTTCTGGGCTAACGCTCTTTGGGCTAATTAACTTAAACAACACAGTTATAGAAACATAAAATTTTTGATACTTCCTGTTACTACTATTTCAGTTGCTTCAATTAAAAGTGAACAAATTCTTCGGTTATATTCATAAATTTATGAGTATAAGAAAACCTAGGATAAGAAGAAGCTAATTAATTTCCTCTGTAAAAACGGAAGTGTACGTATTGCATTGCAGAACCACGTTTATTTCATCAGCTTAGATGTGTCTCCAAAAATGGTCTTGAGCAGTTTTATTAGAGGTTCCTGACATCTTTCTCATCCTGCCCAATCTCCGGTGAGCCAATTAATTGTGCTGGTCGAATGATCTTTTGGTATCCACCGCACAGAACTCCTTTCTTTATCGGGATGTCCTTTAATGAGTTCCTGTATGTGAGCCAATTTCTACAAATGGCGTGGCTGCTTGTTTTCTTTGGGGAAAACAACACACCACTTCGAACGTTTAGAATTTTATGGACGATTCCAGTTGATGAAATTAAGTGTTACAAATAGTCTGTTCACTGTTTTTTTCTCACGTTGTATGTGAAAGAGTGCGTTTGTTTCTAAGCATGCGTGAAATGAAAGTCTATAGGTTTTTTTGTTTGATGGAATCGCATTTAACTAAATTCTAGAAAGAAATCTTTAAACGGAAAATAACAACACTAAATAAAAATAAAAATAAAAAAATCAAAAAAATCTGATAGGCTTCAGGTCTAAACGATAGCCTAAAAAGGTTCTTTTGAAGTTTAATTAATTTATCAGTAGATTTTATCAATAAAGATGACCTATGCTTAATAGCGATACACTTTATTGGATACGAGATGAACACACATTTTGAGTAATATGGGAACGTTGCATATTCTCTGTACGATTGAAAAGCGAAAAAATAGGTAACGTAATTCTGTAAAAATATTGAATGTTTTTAATTAGGCATATCGTAAATTAAACGCGTCTTTAAAACAATGGGATTAAAAAGTAAAAAAAAAAAATAATATTCTTGAGAGCTGCATCTATTGCTTTTAAATAGCTTAGTTTATTAATCAATTACAAAATATTCAATTTGAAGGATAAATAAGTTACATTTTGCAAATCGCAACAGACTCGAATGAAAAGTGAGACAACTAGCTGACAATAATTCAACGCAAAATAGTGTTTCGAGACTAATAGCTTCTTTGATCTCAAGGGAAAAAAATAGCGATTGAGAGACAATATAAATTTAAAACTGGGCAAATTAAGTTTGGCGTAAATGTTGAGTAAAACTCTATCGATTTCGAGAGCGACCAAAAACAGGTTTCTCTTCTTCAGCAGTGTAAATATTTTGCGTGAAACATATATTTCGAAACAACAACAGCATTCGAAAATAGACTGAAAATCATAAACATTTGAGTACATTCTGCTGACACTGAGTGCATCGAAAAGATTCACCTAATACTAATGACTATGATTACAAAAAAATAATATATATATATATATATATAAAAGGAAACTAACTACGAAGTTTTATTTCTTTAATCCTTTAAAATAATTTAAAACTCTATTTCAATCGTATTTGGGTAACTAACTTCTTTGAACGATAGTTCTCCTAAAGTAGACTCGAGCAGTTTAGCTATTGATTCTTAATTGAAGAACATAAAATATAACAGTTTTCTTTCCCAAAATATAAATATTTTTTAATTAAAATTTAATTCATCATATGACATAGTTAAATAAATAGGAAATTAACATAGCATGAAACTGCAACTTCTACTGTCTGAACATATGTAAAATAATGAGAAGTTAACAGTGTTTATCAGTGAATGACCGCCATAATTCTTTCAGATGGGAAAAAACTTATGATACTTATTTCCATCATTTTGCTTCTCGGTAATATTAAAAATGTGGAAATAAGAAAATAAGAAGTACATTTTTCTAAAGGCCAGTTGCTTTTAAAATTATTCGTTAATTTTACACACTGAAAAGAAAACAAAACAATAACAAAAATGTGTTCATTTTTGCATACACAGCTTAACTTATCACACTGAAACGCAGTTAACTACAGGCCAAATACTTTTCATACAGTATATCGAATTCAGAATTTATTTTAATACTTTCTCTACACAATATTAGAATTTTTTTTGGTCAAACTATTACGCTCATTAGCAAAGCCACACCAGTTATGCGTGAAGATTCCTTTAATAAGAATAAATACAGTGGCTCACATTTTTTTTTCAGACACATGTGTTTTTCAGTTTTATTTTCAAATACCAGTAACTCAGTATTAACGAAATGACTTTATGTTTCTTTCACACATACTTTTGATCATCTTTTTAAATTAAACTGATTTTTAAAAACGTTTTTAAAGAGTTTTCGGTAAAATAAATAAAGTATTCGGACACTTTGAGCAAACACTTTATAATTAAGAAACATACGAAAATAACTTGGCATTCAATATTTCATTGGTTATCTTTTTGCTATAACTATGTATTTCACGTACGAGTGTATTGGCATGGATTCAATCAAAGTTTTCGTGTAAGAATGTGTCGTTAGGCTGAAGCAGTGACAACGCTGCAGCAGTGTGTTAGGAGCTCCTCGTTGAACGAGTTATAACCGCGGTAATATTTGTCGTGTGTCTACAAAGTTAGTAACATCGTAAAGGTCTCAACCAGCTGCAAATTGTGATGCTTGATTTGTGTTCCTACGTCTTATAATTCCAGAGTTATTGAAATTTTTAAATTCTCATCCATTGTCAACGCATGAGCCTATGTTTTTGAATGAAGAACCGGAAAAAGAAAATGAAGTGCTGCTTTATGCTCCGTCGTTGTTAAATGATTACTCGCGACCAAATTGCCTTCTGTTCTCAATACAGATATCTGGAGAAAGCTGGCGCATTCCGCTTTCTAACGGTGCAAGAATTGTGTTTGTGGTGTGTGTTTAAGCAGAGTTATAATTATTTTAATTAGAGTCCATAAAGTGTCATTTTTGCGGATTTCGTCTAGGATATCTTGGCTTCTATTTGGAATATCATCATCATTTATCCTCGGCAAAGTAGGTCTTCTTGTACTCTTTATTTCGGTACCCTTGCTTTGAATTTATGTTTATTAGTTCATCTGCTATGCACACTTTTGTGTTATTTTTATAATCCGTAACTCGTGTTCCCCCCTACTAACTTCTTCCAAGTCGAATTTTTCGACGCAGGGGTTGCAAGGTTGTTGTTTTCTCAAGAAGCCCCTCAGGGTTAGCATATTAACAACGACCTTTCCCCTCCACCTACAAAGCGCATGCGCGCTTGGCACAGAACCTGTTGACACCTGTGACCTTAGAACTTTTTACCGCGCGGCTTTGTTTATGTTTCGAACTTCAACTTTGTCATTTATTCGCCCATTCATGTTTATGTTACAATCTTTTTATACTTTATAGATGTAAATTTATTGATTAATGAAATTTACTGATTGTATTATGTACAAATTACTGACTATTGATATAAATTTAATAATCTTGTGTTTGTACTTTCTAACCTTTTTTTTTTTTTTCTCTCTCTCTCTCTCCTACTAAAATGTCTGTATTTTGTGGGTTAAGTTACAGGTAGTATAAGTTCTCAATCCAACATTAATTTTATTTCCTCTATGACTTTCTAGTTAAGCTGTCTTCAAGCCTTTTCCCCTCTCCTTTCCCCCTTCTTTTTATTTCTCTGATAACTTCGCTTCTATGTAACTTAGCGGCCTCAAACTCTTCTTTTCATCCCCTTGTTATCCTGTTATTCCCTTTTAATTTCTAAGTTTTCTCCTTAACTACATTAGATAGCGCCCTCTTTTCATTTTCCCCTCTTGACACTTTACCTTCTTTTTTTTTTTTTTTTCTTTTGCTGACCCCCTCTTTCTTTCCACTCCACCCCCTCCTCACATTTTTTTTTATATTTTAATTAATCCTTTTTTTTCGAGCAATTTTTGCAACTATACACTTCTTGTATTTTTAGAATTTTTTTTTAATAGTTTCCTCTAGTGGAAACACCTCCACATTCTTCCTGTTGTAAACCCGCAACCTCTTTAAGGTCCAGGCTCTCCTATTACTACTCTTTCTGCACTTGCAATTCTCCTTCTGTTCACGTTTCAGCTATTCCTTACATTCTCCCCCATTTTTCATCACTCATCTCTTCTCTTTGCTATCTTTGACTTATTAACATTCTTCGGGCCTCTGGCATACCCCTAGAACCTCTCGGTTTACGTGTTTATCACTTAAATATATGTGTATACTTACAAAATATCATGTGTACTGCTATTTATTGTGCTTACTGAAACTTTTGTGCATTAATAATTAATTATTTCCATCACACATTTGCTGTGTTGTGTACTGTAACTCTCAGTTTCAAGTTCTGCGCAAGTGATAATTTGTGTGCACTTTACATTGTAATTCTTCCTGCGGGCTCAATTTTAAGCACTGCTCAAGTGAACTACAGTTACGCAGTGGCTTTGTGATTTAGTGTATTCAGTGAATTAGAGACTCAGTGCCTTAATATAGAGATCTCAACAGCTTCCTAATATAAGACTTCAACAGCAGTGCTTTAATATAGAGATTACAGTGCCTTAAGATAATTCCTTGTTATAGTGCCACAATTTAGTGCTCAGTATAGTGCCTCTAATTGCCATAATATTGAGATTTCTACAGCATTCAGTGAGATAGTCTACACAGTGAAATTAGAGACTTAGTGCATAATTTTAAAGATTCCAATAGCAATTAGTGAATCTGCGGAATAGCAGAATATTTTTTTTTATCATTAGTGATTTCATACAATAGACTCAATGCAGTATGTCTGAAATGCGTACCTCCACACACTGCAGTGATCTAGATTTGCCAAATCACTTAGTTTCAACTGACTTCTCATATAGAGAAAAAATAAAAGCGGTCTTCGACGAGAGCGTACAAATAGCCAATACAGTTCGAGGTAATAAAAATATATTACCACGCCTCATAGCCACTCTAGAGATCTTTCGGGACATCGCATTACGTGGAACAGAGGTAGTCAACAAAGACGTGAACACTTCTGTAATCTCGCGCTGTACCACTAGCACTAACACCCCTTACCCTGAGGTGGTTACTTCAAGTACAAACACGGACTCCCTGCCAGTAACAGCAACTACGCAGGCTCCCAGGAACACCGGGGAAAGGCATAGCCACTTGAAGTCAGTGACAACACCATCAGCGATTGTGCCCCAGAAACCAACCTTTGCGGCAGTGCTTAAACAGTTCAGTAAACCCAGTCTGATCATCAACCCTTTAGGGAGTATCCATCCACGTGATCTAAGAACACAGTTACAGCAAAAGGTTCCACTTAGTGAGATCCCAGTTGTCGTCAACGCTATCAAACCGGCTCCAAAAGGCGGACTAGAAGTTTTTTGTAATACAAACGAGGAGGTACTCAAGTTACAGGAGCACATCAAAAAAGCTGAGGTCCAGGCAGAGGTTCGTCTCAGGCAAAAGAGGCAGCCGAGAATAGCCATCCATAATGTTCCAGAACATGTTAAACCAGAACAGCTCATCGCAGAGCTCAGCGCAACAGCAGGTCTATCAGCAAGAGTATACAAACCCCTGTTCCGACTTAAAGAGCGCCGAGCAAACAGAGTCAAATGGGTTCTCGAGTGTACCACGGAGAGCTTTGGAATCGCCATCAACATCAGACGTCTGTTCACAGCATGGCAGGCTCATACTATCACGGAGTTCTTGGGAATCCGTAGATGTTATAGATGCCAGCAATTCGGGCACTCCCAGGATCTCTGCCGCAGCAAGAAACAGTTCTGTGCCTTCTGCGCTGGGTCGCACAACACCAAAGTCTGTCAAGCAGAGTCACCAGCCTGTATCAATTGCGGGGACTGTAACTACCGCAACGGCACCTCCTACTACTTTGAACATCCGGCATACCACCCGGAATGCCCGATGTACCAGAGAGCCGTCTACAACACACGCTGCAACACACAATACTGAAGCTATAACATCTCAGCAGCCTACCAATGCTATGTTACTACCTAATGCGTCTGAAGATAGCAACACTATCTCACAAGAGATCCTACCGACAAATATCGACAACCCAGCCAACCTGATTCTAACTCATTCCTCAGCAGGCTCCATAAAATGCACGCAAATTAATCTCCAACGGGCAGAAGCAGCTAATACGCAGCTAGTGCAGCATGTCCTCGATCATGAGATAGATATCATCCTTCTCCAAGAGCCTTACTGCAGAAACGGCGCAATAGCCTGCCTACCACTCTCATGGAAGATCTTCCAGCGGAAAGCGCAACTTAATGAACTACCCCCGAGAGCGGCGATCATTTGTTGTAATCCACAATGGTCCCCACTCATTATCAAGCAGGCACGAGATCATGTTGCAATTCTTCTGAATTATAATAACTCCCAGATTATCCTATCATCCGTCTACAGCTCTCCACCAGAAGACATCAGTAATGCAGTAGATAGTATAGCAGAAATACTCAGAAAACATACTACCATTCCTCACGTAATAAGTGGAGACCTAAATGCGCACAACGTCATTTGGGGATACCCAAATACCTCACCGAAAGGAACAGCGTTAGAAGAATTTGTAATGACAGCCAATCTACAGTTAATAAATACTCAGAACGCCCCACCGACGTTCGACAACTCATACAACAAAGGATGGCCTGATTTAACAATAGCTACAAGTAACATAGCCAACAATATAACAGATTGGAGGGTCATAGACGACGAGAGTTGCTCTGATCATAAATATATCCACTTTGCAATTAATACCGACACAAGCATCACTATCCTTAAGCGCTACAAGATCCCAGGCAATAAACTGCGTGCATTAACAAAGGCTTTCTCGGATACCCTACAGAGTGAAGAAGAAGTAATAGACCAAATAAATAGCCCAGAGGGATTAGACACTTATACAGATCATCTCCTCAATACATTGCGATGTATTTGCGACAAGCTCCTGAAGACTCGCACTGCTAAACGCATACAAGGCATATGCTGGTGGACTAAAGAACTACGCCAATTACGGCAAAAGTGCAGAGCCCTAAGACGGCGTCTCCGAGGTGTAATGGACGAAGCCACCAAAATGGCATTGCTGACCACATTCCGCAGGGAAAGGGCGCATTATAAAAAATGCATACTACGAGCCAAAGTCAATAGCTGGCGGAAATTTTGCACAGCTAATACCAACGTCTATGGAATCCTGCATAAACTAGCTACAAATAAAGTTTACAAGCCTGACCAGCTTTATGCCCAAGCAGCCAATAACTCAGACACCACCAATCTTGCAGAAACCACAGCATCTGCTATCCTTAATGCAGTTTTCCCAGCAGATAACCCGGATGATGATTCAACAGAACAACAGAAGATACGGGACAACCATTCCATTCCTAACACACCAGACGACATTCCCTTCGACTCAGCTGAAATACAGCAAATCTTCCGTTTCCTTCCCATAAAAAAGGCTCCGGGACCAGACGGTCTAGACTATGCTATAATAAAGGTGGCTTACACATCCCGCCCTACCTTCTTCGAGAAATATTTCAGCAAGCTCTTAAAATACCAGATCTTCCCAACTGCTTTCAAAAAAGGAGAAGTGGTCCTGTTCCTGAAGAAGCAGAGATCCCCAGATGACCCAAGCTCGTTTCGGCCAATTTGCCTACTTTCGTCTCTGGGAAAAATTTATGAAAAATTACTGGTAAACAGACTTAAATTCCATCTCGAGCAGACCAACCTCCTCAGCCCACGGCAATACGGGTTCCGAACTGGCTTGTCAACCACGCATGCCCTGAGTCATCTTAAAGATAGCATAGAACAAAATAGAGGCAGAAATCTTCACACGGCATTCATATCCCTGGACCTGCAAAGCGCCTTTGACACCCTCTGGTGGCCTGCTATAAAGCAAGCACTTAGAGAGGCACAATGTCCCAAAAACATCTTTAACATCATCACGGACTATCTACATGCACGTAGCCTCATAGTAGCCAACAACAATGGCCTCACTATCAAGCGGCAGGAAAGAGGGTGTCCACAAGGCTCTTGCGCCGGTCCGTTGCTCTGGATAATCACCTTTAACTCCATACTACAACATGAATGGCCTTTGCACACAGATATTATAGCATACGCCGACGATGTAGCCCTTCTGGTGTCTGGCCGCACAAGAGATGAACTGGAACGGAATGCCACAGAAACCTGCTCGATATTCACGGACCTATGCAATAAACTTAAGTTAACCATTTCTCGGCAAAAGTCCGCAGCCATCGTAATTCCACGTCCTGGCACAAATCCCACAAGACGTCCATGTATAAAGCTACTGGGCAAGAACTTAAAAATAACGAAGACGATTAAATATCTAGGAGTCACTTGGGATCAAAGACTCACCTGGTTACCGCACCTCCAAGAAATACGTACAAAAACATCGACCATCGCAAGGAAAGCCAGGCAATTTCAAGGGAGAAATTGGGGACAAAACCTCCATATCAGGAAACTATTATATCTGACAGTGGCAGAGAGAATAATTCTCTACGCAGCAGTCATATGGGCACAACCAATGAACAGCCGAAAGACCAAGCTACTGACCACAATTCAACGACCGTTTGCATTAAACATCTGCGGAGGTTATCGCACAACAGCGTCCAGCGCCGCCACGATACTTGCAGGCCTGCTGCCATTACACATAAAGGCAGAGGCAGAGGCTACCTATGTACGAATCACTCATCACAGACAAGAAGCCACATATGCAGGAATTACGTTCAGAACAACAGACTATGAACTCCCTGGCAGTGTGCAACACATCCACCCTGCCATCAAAGGTAGAGGGATCCATGTCAAAATCCAACATCAGCCATCGCACTCCAGACAACGCACTTCCTGTGCGATTACACAACTGTTCACTGATGGATCAAAACATGATCAGGGAGTGGGCTGCGCGTTTGCTCACTACGAACATGGCACACTAGTAAAGGAATGGAAAGGACATCTCACTAACAGCAATAGTATTTTCCAAGCAGAGGCACTAGCAATACTGAATGCGCTACGACATGCCCTCAACCTTTCCCTTACCAATGCGACTTTTTACACAGATAGCATGTCAGTGCTACACGCACTCAGGGATCATCACCACACTTCACCCATCATCATAGATATACAACAACTTTTACGCAATAATCATCAAGCCCGCTTTAACATGGTATGGGTAAAAGGACACTCCGACAACGAAGGGAATGACGTCGCAGACCGACTGGCTAATGAGGCTGCCAACAACATCCACGCTCAAACTATAAGTGCCCCTACCCCCGTCTCACACCTCAAGAAAACTCTGCGTAACATCTGTAAAGAAAAGTGGCAAGAAGAATGGAATAGTGGCGACACAGGGAGAAGGACGTATAACTTCCTACCAAAGGTAGACACGGAACGTCTTATAACAATAGCCCCACTGACACAGTACATAACGGGTCATGGCCCATTTCCATCTTATTTTATGCGCATGGCATCTCAGCATCTGACAATTGTGTCTGTGGCATGCTAGGTTCTCCCGAGCACTATCTATTTGACTGCAGTCTAACAACAAACCACCACTTACCACATCCAACGAATGATAGAACACTTTACTATCGTTTCATAATCAAACACCCGCCAGCTATAAGGAGCATCTGCGCAGTTGTACAGCAAATCAACGCCCTAGGGCAAGACATTTGCGAGCCACAGTAGCATGGTACTGCAGACAATGTACTCAACTATTAGATATTCGCAGTATGTACACATTCTGTAATACACATTCCACATTCAATTTCGAGCCTCGTGTTAACATCTGCTTTCAATAGCCACCAACTTGCAGATATAATGTTACTGACATGTTTATCAGTGTGAAGCACTGGGCACCCAATGGAATGATGTGTTATCGTAAATCGAAATATATAATATCCGTACAATGCACGAATGTAGTGTATGCAACGAAATATGTAATTCATGCAACAGAAGCCCCTAATGAAAGTATGTACATTATGTATTATGGGAACTGAGCATATTTCCGCACAGCACTACTGCTTTACGCACACCTCACTATGTCTTATATGTTTCCTCTGAGTGTAATATTTGCATTTATGTGCTCTACGTGTTTCCATATGTATTTTATGTGTCATGATATGTATTTTCGTGTGTGTTTCTATGTCTTTATGTTACGTAATTACGAGTGTGTTTTTATGCTTTTACGTTTAATTTTGTATATCTATGTGTTTCAGCTTATATGAGTGTTTTAGTGTTTTAATGCTATCCTTTATATTCTTTCTAAGTTACTTTGTGTTATTAACAACGTCCTATGTAAAAACTACCCGACATCTAGCCCCTGTATGGCCATGTAAACTCCTGGTGCAGCCTCACGGGGCTCCAGCGAGTTGCTTCTTCGAGATAGTGGAGGACGTGGGACATATGCCTGTTTACCTATGTTATACGTCAGGCGTCCCCGTCCTCCGTCACCTGTCACCTGTAAGAATGTGTCATTCCTCTGTAAGAATTGCTTTGTTAAGGAATATCATGTTTCCTTACTCGTTTTTCCAACTCATTCCATGTTCGATAGAGTTTAAGTTCGAAGAGTATAAATGAGTATTGATTATTTCAGAACACTTGTGCAATAACTACAGGCGAAAATTTAGATGCGTGTTTTTAGAATCGTTATCCTCCTAGAACTTTAATGGAAACTGGAAATGTATTCTACATTCCACGGTTTCTTACAGATACTTTCAGATTTTCATTAAGAATGTTTACAGATTTATATTGATGTCTATTATGTTTTATGAAAACAAAATTTTACGTTCCAGAGGTAGCGAAACATGCGTACATTTTTAAGTCTCAACAACCGGTGCTTAAATTAGATAACATATTTTATGTATTTGAGCCTTCATTTAGGTTTCGCCTTAATAATTCGTTCATCGGACACAAATATATTAAATTTTGTTTCATCCGTAAACATAACATTGTTCCAATTTGATAAGTATTTCCTTACCGTGGATACTTACCGATTGCCAGAAGTATTTCTCTTGTTTCTTTGATGACAAAGAGTTTCCTTCTGATCGCTCACTGTATCCATTTGCTCTTAAGACTTTTCTGATAATTTCATGACTGAATATTCGTTCAGTTTTGAACAGTTCCAAATAATTTCACCCATTTTAATAACATTAAAAGTAGTTAAACGCTTTACAAAAAGGATATTTTGGATAATTCGAATACTTTTGCCATCTTAAAAATAAATTTAAACAAAAAAAAAATTATTTCTAATGGAACTTGTTATTGATTCCTAGGTTCTTGTGTGTTTTCTTCAGACATGAGTTATTATATTTTGCTAAATATGTAATAATATCCAAATACAGATGATAATTCTGATGAAGCATTTTCACTTAAAACGAAAAAAAAAAAAAAAAAAAAATTATATCTAGAAACATCGGTTTCGAAAGCATCTCAATAAAACTTCTGAGTGTTTGAATTATTATGAGTTACTAACTGTATTCAGTTACAGTTTTATTGGAACAAAACAAATAAAAAATGTCAGACACTTACTTTTTTCAAAGCTGTAAATGCAGTAGAAATATCCAAAAATTATAGCATTTGGTGTGTATAGAAATGGAAAGCGTCAGAAAAACGGATTTGCTTCTAAGCAAAGAGCAAAAATCCTGAATGCAGTTAGATAAGAGAAAACAAATGACCACACAAGAAGGGGGAGAGGGAAATATCGATGTAAAAAAAGCAATATAAAATTTAACCGGAAAAAAATAACAGAAAATTCGTAATCTGAAATAAGAGCCAATTTTTTTTTTTTCAGAATTTACAGACTTATGTTTTCGGTTAAGGGTTATGCATATGAAAATCATTGGTAACAAAATTTAATAATATATCTTTATATTGAGAAGGGTATGATTATTTGTACTCGATTAACTCTAGAATAAATCCAAAGAAGGAATATAAGAATCCCTATAAATAAATAAATGTGTGTCCTTAATGCAGTATAAAATGATTAAATGATTAGCGCGATTTATTTTTATTTGTTATAGTAACTGAGATATTAGTGTCAACATTATTTTGAGTATTCCAAAGTCAACAATATTTTCTGCACAAAACTGATGGCCATTTCGAATAAATGTTTTGAAATACTTCATAACAGCGTTCACCTTAAATAGGTCTTCCATTTTTTTAATTTACAATTTGCTATATCAGACGCCAAGCAAATATGCAATGTTCCACCATACAAAAGGGATCAAAATGAGCTGTAATTATAACTAGAGGGAACATTAAGAAAGGCATATTTACGCCCCAGAAATTTTCTCGAGTCACCGAACACACCCATTCTGGGCCTTTTCCAGGAAACTTTACTTCCCTAGCAAAAGCGGTGGAACGGTTGCAAACGATCCCTGTCAAGTTTCTAAAATATCCAGCCAGTAAGCGCATTCTTGTGCCCTTCAAATAAATAGCGGGGAGAGAAAGTTTTCCGAAATTATTTCATGAAAGTTTCGTGTCTGGCCAAAAGGTGAAAAGCTCTGCTTTGCTTGCGAAATAAAGAGACTGATAAAGTGAAAATTGTTTTATATTATCAAGAGAGTCTTTGTACAGTTCTCGGACAGCTTTAGGTTGTCGATTCAATATATTTCTTTGCATAGTCTAGCAGAAAATTTACTCGTTAATTGCTTCTCCCAAGGCAAGTTTAAGAATTAAATGCAGAGCGAATTATAGAAGGTACTCTCTTATTCAGGTAATATGAGATTTACTATTTACTTTAGCATTTAGGCTATGACAATTAAATGACTTATATTGTTACTTTAACACAAATAGAAATTTCTTTTTGGTTTGACTTTTCCATACATAGACAATTATGCAAGTACTGCAAAATACAAGCATCCTTGCATTTTAGATTGTATTTCAGAAGTGCATAATATTTAACTTGTAATTCGTAAATTTCTCAAATGCTTAATGAATAAACATTATTCAAGCTAAAAATTTCAAGAAATTTTAATCCCTTGCTTTTTCAATAAAGGATAGCAATGATGAAGTATTTCCGTACTCATGAGGAATTTTATTTACGAAAATAAAGTATTTGCAACAAAATTCGCAATTTAATTTTAAATCTTTTTCATTAATAATGTAATATAGGCTTTAATTGTTACGTTTTTATGAACTAAAGTACTTACATATACATACTGTTGATCAAGTCTTTGAAGAATTCAAAGGCAGTAAGTAACATTTGGATGAGTTCACATGCAAGTTTAGCTTGACTCGTGTATATTTGTCTGCTTATTTATTTTTTTTATTTCTTCAGCATTTCAGCTTTGTTTCGAAAATTACTTTGTTCAGCGAAGTCAAAACCTCATGAGATATATTCATTTAGAAAATAATATATGTGGACTTTTCAGCTCCCCGTTCTGGAAAGACATTTTGAGAAACTAAAGGATCTTATTTCCTTTTCGATCTTGATTCCAGAATATGTAATAATTAGGACTTCAAGGTAAAAAATATTAAAAAGAATATAAATAAATTTGTAATAATAAATATAAAATTAAATTAATTACATAGTAATTATTTAATTTATTATATTAGGTAAATCATTTGTGGATTTGCACATATTCTTTCATTTTTCTTTTACTTTCAATGCTTTCTCTAATCTGTTAATCTCAATCTGAAAATACCTTTTGAATTAAACAGTCTGAAGGCGATTTACAATTTAAAGGTTGATTTAGACAAATTGATAAGACTGGTAAATAAAACCTGGGATTTACGAGTGAAAATAAATTTCTTAGAAATTAAATTACGCGCTTTATCAACATTTAATTTTTTTTTTTTTTTTTTACATAGTCTCCAGTCTCAAGTAAAATTTATAATACTTTTCTTGATAGAGTAGATTCCTCTATTCAGCTCATGTAAATTTTATTAAGAATATGTTCATTTTTAAGGAACCCATTTGCATTATATAGCGCTGGAATGGTAATCAGTGTTGAAGTGCTTCTTCAACTTAACAATCTGTTCCAATTTAACCCGTTCGTGACCAAGGTCGCGTGGACGCGACGCAGTGATTCCACTCTTATCAGCCCAGCGTCGCTTCCACGCGAAGAGCTCCGATTGATATGGAGAGACCAGCCTCGCGTATGCGTAATCGGAAATCGGAACGTTTTATTTGAATTTTTAAATGCTACTAGATGGCGTTAAACGGCAACGGTTTTCACAACGGTCGACTCATATGGTATTTGACCTTCATGAACGGGCATTGGTTTCTGTTCTATGCTTCTGTATTTGATATATTTATTGATGTAAACAAAGTGAGAATCACGGCTCTTTAAAGGGCTGGGATTTATTGCTCGCTGTGTTTATATTTTGACAGCTTGTGGAAATTTATGGAACGTTTATTAGTTGAAATGTTGGAGTAGAATTGCGTTTGTCTTTTGAGGTTTGACAGAGCGAGATTTCGAAATAGATGAATTAATCAAATAGTGAAATGGAAGAAAGAATTTCTTCTAGTTAATATAAACAAACTGGGAAACACGGGTGTTTGAAAGGGCACGTGTGAGTTCAAGTGACTTGTTTATTGCTTTGTTTTTTTCATTAGGAGAATATGGGGGAGTACATTCAGCGGATTAGCGGGATGAGTAATATTAGCCATATTATGAGTGCAAAATATGCAATGTTGGACTCTGTGTGAATCCTTGTTTTGAACTATATCACACACAGCAGAATTTTAAATTTCGATTTTATTCAGAATATATTATTATTCTTAATTTCCTCTTTTTTTATTTTGTGTTTGTAATATTTGCAGCTTTGTTTTATTGTGTATAGTATTTGGTTTCATGTGCATAGTAATAATTTTAGTTTTTTGCATATTTCATTCATTTGTATTAACTTTATATTTTTTATTTTAATACATATTAAATAGAAGTATAGTATATATATAATTTATAAATTTGGAGTCTTTTTATTAAAATGCTGATTTTATACGAATTTTTTTCTAAACTTAGGCTTAACTGCTTAAAATGCGCGGGCCGGTAGTGACGCTCCGTTTCAGAGCGTTCGGTCCCGTGACTGAGTTTTATTTCCGGCGCGCTGGTCCTCAAGGGGTTAACCTGTTTAGTCAATGACGAAAGTTGAAACTGTTCGATCTGAACTCTAAATTACTCAAGTATAATTTATTTTTATTTGACATCTTAATTCTTCTTTGTAATAAAAATAAATAAGTAGTAATGTTACTCTTTGAAGGAAGAGATAAGTATTCAATATAATAGCAGAAGTATCAGAATGATCATCATATTCTAACTAATTAAATAGCTATGCATAGAAATTTTGTGATTTCAAAATAGTTTCCATTGAAAAGGGGAAGAAAAGAAATTTATATAGTAATTATTAATAATATTAGTCCGTACATGATAGACATACGCTTAATCTAAAAGGAAGCATTGCGTTGTAGAATTTTAACTAAGGTAATAAAGTAAAATTTTTTTCCTAGAGGATACAGGTATTTGAGGTTAGTTGCCATTGGCAGAAAATGTTATTCTAAGGTTATTTTAAAACTTCAGAAATGTTGCCTTGACATTCATTCCTGTTTATTTTTCCAGTTGCAAAATTGCTAACGTTCCCAATTGGTTCAACTTTCAGATCATTTTGGCATTTATCTGCAAAATAAGTTTTTCCAGTTCTAAACATCACAATTCTAATTACAGTTCCTGGGGAGCTAATGGCGTACATTGCCAATGCAGTAGTTTAACATACGTCGGCAAAACTAAAACAGCATTAAACGTTTACATTAAAAAAAAAAAAAAAAAAAAAAAAAAAAAAAAAAAAAAAAACACTAACGCTTTTTTCATTTTGAAGTTTTTTAAGCAAAAAGCAAAAATTTGCCTTTGTGGGGCATGTTTTGTGGAAAAGTGAAGCATAGTTACATTACGCATAGGATGAATTATGTAGCTGGGCCATCGAGAAGTGAACTGAGAAAAAATTGATTACATTTAAGTTTCTTACATATTTTACAGCGAGGTATTTTTAACACTTGATAAATACGTGTTTCTAGCATTTATCATACATCTTAACCAGGATGCAGCGTAACTCGAAAGAAACGTTAATTGTTTCATTGAAGTTATTCATTTAGTTTTAAGCACAAAGCTCTATGATGGCGTTTTCTGCCCCCAAAAGTGGCAATTAAAGGAAGAATCTCCGAGAGCAGCTGGAGATGAATGATTGTGTACATTCTGCCATCAAGTCTGTTTGTGCCTAGATGGCTGTCAACGTGCAGCCGCGTGATTCACATTCTCCTGTCTTCTTAATTGCCGACGAGCGACCGAAGCTCCCTCTCATGGGTCAAAAGTCAAAGGAATGGTAAATGAGGAGAAAGAGGATCTTCAAAACCCAGCAGCTAAACACTAAACTAAGCTTGAAACGTTCTCGTTCATTTCTTACTTAGCCATTCGCCTCCCTTTTCTAAAAGTTCCTCTATTGTTTTAAGTACATGGCATTGATTCAGTTCCCTACATCAATACATTAAGAATTAAGTTGGGATAAATGCAAAAATGTATGCTGGATCTTTTCTATTATAGGATAACAAACGCCAAACGATTTTCTATACAAAGATACATGTGCCAACGTGAAACAAAGTACACTATATTAGTCAACTTTTCTTTGATTCTCGTAAGAAGGAAAAGAAGTATAATAATCGCGAAATATTTAGGGTATCATATTTCAACGAACATATCGATTTTCACCGCTCTCGAATCCATTTGGAACAATTGTTTTTGCGTGATGTCTATACTTAGGGACAGAATAAAGGACTCTTTTTTTTTTTTTTTTTTTTCTGAAACGGATAACAGAATGAATTTAAAATGGATTCAGAAGGGATTTTTTTATATATATGATTGTAATTCGTAATCGTACATATATATATATATATATATATATATATGTACGATTACGAATATACATACACCTACTCACCCTCTTACTCGGCTTTGTAAGTTCTGTGTTTTATTAGTATATTTTAGTGAGCTGCGCATTTTTTTGCTTCAAAAGTGATTGAATTATGTTGTTCTTATGTTCCAGTTAACGTTTTTATGCTTTCAGTTAATCTGCATGCAATAGTTGTAAAATTATCAGCAGTTTAAATGTGCAAGTGGCGTTAGGCCTAACGTGGAAGTAATTTGTTTACATTTAAAATTCTAAATAATAGAGTGAATTAAGTTGGCTGTTGTGTCAACTTCAGCATCTTTTTTCTCAATGCGACCAGAAGTTAACGTTAAATGTTTTTGTTTTGTTTGTTTCATGTTGTCTTCCTGCCCGTTGGCCGAATTGCTTGTTTTTATTTAGAAACTCTAATTTTAAATGGAGAAACCATTTTTCTTTAAGTGCTTTTAATTATATTTGGTGTTTTAGGTCTTCCTGCATTTCACTATTTTTAATAAGTTTCGAATTTTTTACGTATTTTTGCCTTGCCTGTTGAAAGAAAACTGAATTCATTGAATGAGAAATATATCTCCAACGAAATTCGAAGAAATATATTTAAATAAAGTGCAGGGAAAATGCGTATAATTTAACAGGTCGTACAAGGAAATCGCGTGGTGTCGACATGATTTTTTTTTTTTTTTTTTTTTTTTGTAAGTAGAGTTGAATCAACGATTTAGAGACCAAATGCAAATTTTTAGTTTGCTTTAAACAAGAATTACTATTTGTCTTACTAGCATCATTGCTTTAAGTTAGGATAAGAAAAAAAAAATCGTTTGAAACCTCTTGAGTTGTATCCATTCTAAAATTAATTTTGCTTCAAATAAACTTTGATTTCTTCTTTTGGAACTCTTACTAAAGCATACTATTACTACATAACTGCTGATATAAATATTAAATGCTACTGCGGAATTTATAATTACTGACCCGATGGGTGCAATCAACTTCCAGGATGTCTTGCTGTCTCAACGTAATGCTGAGCAAAAGTCAGTTATAGCATATAATAATTTGTATCAAACATTGCAAATCTAGTATGAAAAATGCTAGAACTGTATTGTATTCTATTACACTGCAAATAGTCATGACTTCAAGTGATCGAAAATACTAGTTTTTCGTACATCACTTGTTTGAAAGTGAATGTTTCCAGTGATGAACGATATTGAAAAACAATATTAGAGCTTTAATGAATTCAAATTTTGTGACAAGGTAATACACAGGTTGAAAACTCTTCAAGTTTTCTAGAACCCCAAAAAATTTTGAAACATCAAGTGTATCTGTTCACTCTGACTCAAGATGGCCTCTCAAAATTAATCTATATTTGTTCATTGCACTGTGTTGGAAATACTATTTAGTGTTATTTTCGCCAGAGATTTCGATCGTTAACACGTAGTTGACCTACAGTAGCTTTTATATTTATTTATAAGTGAAATAAATTACTAGATTATATTGTTGAGTGATTAGATTTTTTTGAAGCTGAAGAGGAGAAAAATTTGCAGTGCCCTCGCCGTGCCCCGAAACTGGACCTCTCGAATACGCGCCGAGTGTGCTACCGTTATACCACAAAGGCATGCTGGAAGGAGGGAAGAAACATATTACATACACCCAATTTTAAAGGGCGATTGAGGATTAGGGAACCCAACCTCCAAATCCTAGTGATGACGAATTATAGTCCGCCACCATTTAATTCTTAAATTAAATGGTGGCGGACTATAATTCGTAATTAGTTTATTTTAAAGCAGGAGATGTGAAAAATGTGCAATGGCCTCGCCGGGACACGAACCTGGACTTCTCGAATACGCATGCCTAGTGTGCTCCCGTTACACCATGAAGGCATGCTGGAAGGGGGGAGGAAATACCTTATAAATATTTTTAGGTGCCTGTTGAGATACATACCTTAATCATTGTACGATGTGGTTTGTGATGTGTGTAAATGTTAAGTTTACACACATCACAGTTTGAATATATAAATGTTGTTACAAATCGAAACATTGCAGTCTTTTTCAGCGTCATTTGGGTTAACGGCAATTAAGCATTGACTTGAAAAACATTAAAAAAACTTGAACAGAATAATTTGAACTAGAACAGAAAACCTTGAAACGTCAAATTATCGCTGAAATGGCATCTTTGTAACTTGTACCTGGATGAGCCGATTACCACTTTCTTCAAGTAGCATCCGCGTTTCCTTATGTACAATTAAAGTTGAAAGTTTTCGAGCCTATATCATTCTAAAACACTTATGTTTATTTGTTGAGAAATATTTTACAAATTATGCTGTGCTTTCCTTTTAGGTTATGTATTCCTTTTACCAATTGTTCTTCAATTTATATCTTTCAAATGAACTTCACAGAAGTTAAAAAATAAGGCATTAAGTAAATACTCTGATTTGATTTCAGTGTGAAATAAGTGTAATATTTTAACAGATTTCTTTTTCAGGACGACAACATAGGTTGCAATTCATTTGTTCTTACTGCCTAAAATGTCAGTTATCATCATTAATTTGTTAGCAAACGTAATCTGTAATAATGAGAAATATTTTCTTCTGTCTGTGAAAAATCATTGAATCATGGGGTTAAGTTTACTGATTCACACCGATTCTGCGAGTTTTGTATTTTACAACGTATTTAATTATTTATTCGTATTAACTATATTTATTATTAGTATGTTACGCATTTCAAACTTCATAATTCAATGTTTTGTTAATGAATCTGCATTTTTAGAAAGTACACTTTAACGGCTCTTTAAACCTGAAAACTAGAATTATCATTTTCACGACATGAAAATATTACCTCATGTCAAAATAAAATATGTTTCTAATCTATACCCCCTAATGCTTAGTATCAATTCTCAATAAAGTTTAATAATTTAATAAAATTTTGAAGTGATCTCTTTGAAACTAATGTGTAATAGCTGCAAACAAATGCTCTATAACTTAGTATTTTTTTCTCTTGACGTTTCCATGCTGTAATTTCCTCGAATAAATATTTCGCATTAATAAAAATTCAATTCAAATATTTAGACTTCACATTTCGTTCTTCAAAGTGAAATTTAAAGAGACTTCTAATGTTCACTTCAAATCTAGAAAATGAAAGCTTTTTTTTTTTTTTCCCCTTTACGCAGCTGCTGCATAGAAACATTTGTTATTATGGAGTTGCAAATGAACTATTTAGAAAAAATGTTAATTAATTTATTCTTAATATTGAAAATAGTGTATTGTAGAATAGTATATGTGATGATGTAGCATAATTTGATGTGTGAAACGGTAAGAGTAGAAATTTCTTATTTAAAAGGAAAAAACGAAATGAGAGGTGGAGAGAAAAAGAAAAGGAACAAAAGAAAACCTTAAACAAACCAACTATAAGCATACCATTTTTAACAAGAAAAAGGAATAAATTCTTTTATAACCTTTATTGAAAAAACATTTGTCCCATTATTAACAGTCGAGATAGCTAATGATGAATTAAAACCTGGGTTGCTCTCGAGAGGAAAAAATAGCAAAGGAATAATAAAAGGAATAAAATTTTCATGAGTCGATTTAGGTTATAAAATAAATCTTTTATTTCGCCCCGTTAGTTTGCTGATAAGTTAAAACACTCCTGTTAACCCATTAATGACGAAAGGAAAAACCTTAAGAACTGAAATTCTCTCCTCTAATTATTTCTTTCTAAAGAGAAATGCCAGCTTTCTGGAACATTTCTAAGAATGGACACATGTTATATATTGATTCCGTTCCCTCAAGGGCATAAAATATAGGGTTTTGGAGATTTTGGATTTGGTGGAAAACGGGAAATTGCACTTCAGTGTTCGGTCAAGCATGGATATTTTTGAGAAACGTTTCCGCGACTGCCATCATTACGATAAAGTCAGACATGTCAGTAAATGCAGCGGATAAGTTTCGACACCGACTCTATCTTAACATTTCGAGTTTCTGATTAAATCGCAAACTTCTAGCACGACCAGATTTTGTTAGATATCTGATCTCTTTCTGTTGAAATGTTCTGAATTTCCTTTTTAATGAGCTGTATAAAGCTGCATCATAAGGAATGGGCTCAATATTATCTCTCTAAACTAACCAATAGCTGTCTGCTATTAAAATTAATTTCATTTTCTTTTCATTTCATTCTACCAACTAAATATCCAGAAAGAAATGTAGAAGTTCTAGCGCTTGAAAGATGCTTCCTTTGAGATGCGCGCTTGAAATATTTTAACTTTTGTAAGCTTTAAAAATAAAAAGTTTGAAGTTCGACCCAAATGGTGACATTTCGTACTATCGTATTATTGCAACCAACTTATTAGAAGTCGCCAAAGTTTCAGAATATGCTGAACTCTGTTAACTTCTCGCATAGCAATTATTCAGACAAGAATGTACAAGACAAACAGTTTCCGATTCCTCCATTTTCGAATGCGTTCTTTTTTGCTGTACTCAAACTTCCAACGGGTTTTATAGATTTTTATCTATAGATTAGGATTTTTGTTTTCTCTTAAACACGGAATTTCCTTTAAGAGAAGAAACAGAGTACTTTGTTGCAAAATCGCTAACAAAATAAATCTTTTCTAAAAGCCATTGCTGCGAAATTTCCATCACAACTAAACTAGAAACTTGTTTGTAAAAATGTTCTTTGGGATACATACACATATGAAACGTAAAATACGTGTATATTCGAATATGTAATTGTTTTACCATAAAAGTAATTGGACTTTTTTTCTTCCTCAAATTTAGACAATCTCAGCCAAGGTAGTAGCGATAATACCGTAAGTACAGATATTTCTTTTAAACTTCACTACGCCGTACGCTGAGTACAATAATTTCTACGACTGTGCAAAATTAATTTCTTTGTTATATGTTTAATATTATGTATTTATTATTATTTTTGTTTTCGATTGTTAAGCATTTGTGTGCGTTTAGAGACTTTTTTTCTTGATGCTATGTTTTGTGTTTGCCTATAAGAAAGATAAGTTCTTCGTTCCCAGAAAATTTATCTGTAGAATTTTAATTTCATTTTACGTGCCTAATTTTTCGTTTTTATATTTATGTAAATTTATATTCGTGTGTATTTTATGCCTATACATATTATGTTTAAAATCAATTTACCGTGGAAGACTTTGGTTATAGCTATTAATTCTATCGTAATCATCGAATGTAAACTAAAGTTTAAAATGAAACATTAAAAAACAATTACAGGAGAAAACTTGTTAAATTGCGGTGATATTATTTCATCGCAAGTTATCGCCAAATGGAGACTTAGGTACTAATTTCATAAGAAGGAACTTAATTATTCAAGACGCCCCCATACGCGTATTTATTTCCTGTGATGCTTGCAACAAATATTGCTTGCTAAATCCGCTTAATGAAGGCAATTAACGAAATTTTCGAAAGTCGTTTCCTTCAAGAGTTTAATTAATTAGGCATAAGTAAAAAGTGAATCATTTATTTTAAATAGGTTAGAAATCTAGATTAAATATTTTGAGCCAGTGGCAAAAAACTGTTTTATTCTATTTCTGCCATTTGTTGAATTAATTAAAACTTTGTAATTTTCTGAATATTTATTCGTATCAAAGTGATTGATTGTGCTCATATATTTAAATAATCTTACAATAGTGATGGCTATAGGATTAATTAGAATTTTAAATTATGACTTATTCCTAATAAAAAATCAAACTCGGATATTATTTATAACAGGCTAAATATTAATAATATAATAACTAGTATAAAAGTAAAAGACTTCGAAACTTTTGCAAATTAGTAAGAATTTAATAAAAATCGATCATTTGTTCATTAACGTCTTAAATGCCAGATCTCTTTTTAAACTTTAAGGGATATATTTTTCAAATATACCTCCTCTTTTGCATGTAAACAAACATAGTGCCCTAAGTTTTACATAATTAAAAATAAATATATGTTTTTATTGATTAAAACTCAATCCTCATTTGGCTATCACGGCACGTTGCATGTAAATAATTGTATACAAATATTTTCTTACGAATGACATGCGGTAACACATTTTGCATGTAAAGCAATAGACTTTACACAATGTTTCCATTTTTTTTGACAAATCTCAGATTTATTCCTTTTTTTCCGTCTAATTTTCTTTCTAAATAATGTCTTTTAGAATATTTTCTCACGTCTTCTAGCATGCGTTTTAGTGAACTCTAGGATGGTCTTCTGTTATTTTTCGGGTCAGATAAACCAGCGGTCTCCAACCGGTGAAACATAGACCAGTGGTGCTCCGTGTAAACGTTTTAATGGTCCGCAGAAAAATTGGGACATTATTTATATTTTTATGAAGATTCAGTTTAAAAAATGAAGAATAACAAAACTCATTATGGAATATGGGTTATTCCTTTTTAATTTTAGCTACTACTTTTAACGAAATTCCTTCTGAATTTAGCGAATTTTGCAGGTGTATCTAGCGACATTTGAAAGTGAGAGTTGGCATCAATGGTTATGCTGCTGTTATCAATAACAGCGCGAACTGGAATCATCTTTACTTTTGAATTATAAACATATGATATTGTAGTCGTTAATAACACGGTTTTTCTCCATGTCAATAGGCAACTCGGTGGATTTTTATGAGAACTATCTGCATTTTTGTATTTATTTGCATCACTGAAAGTTTCCGTTTTTGTTTTGTCTAACTGTTGATCTATGGCGCCATTGCTGAGTAAGCAGTGATTATTATGTTTACAATAATTAAAAATTTGCGGCATTTATATTTCAGTTTATTGATATTGCTTTGAGTTTGCCGGTTTTTTCTTGCTCTTCATGAAGTTTTTTTTCATTGATACGGAAATGTGATGCTTGGAAGAATGTACAAGATGGTAAGATTTTTGTACTTTCCATATAATTTTTCAATGTGAATGAAATATGTGTATCTGTGAGATGCTAATAGTGTTTTAATTCTTACTCATAAACAGGAGCGTATCCTGAATTTCCATAAAGGCATGCTGCTGAACACCAAATATATCGAAAATTATATTAACAAATGAAAATTAGAATTATATGTATTTAAAAGTTTAATATTGTTTTTGTGTATTAATATGTTGTTTTTAAGGTCGGATTTATTTATTTTTTTTTTCATATTAGCGGTTCGCCAAATATAAAATTATATATGTAGTGGTCCGTGAAGCTCTAAGTGTTGACGACCACTGAGGTAGAGAATACAAACTCAAGCAGAACCTTGCAACTACACTTCTGAAATCTAATAAAGGCATTTTATCATTATAATTACAATATATTGCATGAGCATTAATTAAGGCCGTATCCACCAGCATTAGTAAAAAGTACCATTCCTTGACTCTATTTTTTTCTATACTTTTGCATATTCCAATTAAGTTTGTCAATATGCCCCATGTTATTATTGTTATTTGCAATGGCATTAAGCTGCGGAATTAGCACTCTCTTTTTCTCAGTTCTAGACCATCTTTATATATATCCCAAAGGTAAAACTTCCAAAATATTTGATAATATCCTAATACTGTTGTTATCTTTCCAAACAAGGAGAAATATTCTGAATATTTCATCAAATCTATAATCAAAAACCCACGAAATGTTTTCATCATTTCCTTATCTGTTTTATAGGGCAATTATTCATTCTGCTACATCTCATGGTTCCTATCGCAGGTATATTTCTCATTTTTAGATTTTTCATTAAATCAAAAATTGTGAAACGGGATACAATATATGCTGTGAGAAAGAGGCAGTTTTTTGATTCAAAGTAGGATCGAGTTTAAATGCCATAAAATCGTCAGTTTTGTATTATTTCTTAAATTAATAGAAATTAAACTATGAGTAAAATACAGCATGAAAATGTATCGTGAGAAGGGGTAGAACCCACAAGTGGAAAATGTTTTGTTCAAATTTTTACTGAAAGCTCTGTCGATAGCCAACAAGGGCTTTAATGAACGCAGTCCGGAAAACATTGACAACCCCATTTTAGGCAAAAACATATTAGTTACTAGAAAGAATATTTTACATTGCGCCTCTTCGAAAAACAAAGAAAGCCCCTGAAAGAAACTCACAAGTGCTACTTTATGATCCTTATGGTCGGTAACTTACTGCTCTCTCTGTTGATAAGAATCTTTTGCTACGAAAACGAATTCTGGCTTCAGCTACAGTTTCATCCAAATCGTATTCTATTTATCTATTCGATTGAGAAATGAAATTTCAGAAACTTTATAACTAAAAAACTAAACTCAGTGGCGTAACAGCCCTAACGGGCCAATGCCTGCAGTGCCCCAAAATCTGCTTTCTTGACCGTGGACCCGGGTTGCGTAAGCATATGCCCTGAACAAGTGGTCAGCTTGTCGCAGGACCCCCAGTTTTAGTCTCCAAGCAAACTTGGTACTCATTTTATCGACCCAACGGATGGAAATCAAGGGATGAAAGCATGAAGGTAAGAAAGGAAGGAGTGGCCAACCGGCACTTAGAAGTGAAGCACTGCTTCGAAGCTTCAGTCACCAGATGGGGTGTTCTTTGTTTACATTCAGAAGCTCGCTTAACAGTGTTCTGATGGCATTTCGACACACGGCAGTTCCATACAAATCGAAAAAGGGACACTTTCGGATGAAAGAAACATTCATAGTGTGATGGATAATAGCAATTTGCATAGTTTAGTGACATTTACGCGAAAATCACATCTTGGTTATTTTTCGATAACTAACAACAGCGATTTTGATTATGAATTTGTTTTATAAAATTCTAAGCTGTTGAACTATAAAAATATAAATTTTAACAAACATATTATGCTGAAAGAATGAAAAATACCTTACGGTACCTTTAATATTGTATACGTCTTTCGATACCCTTGATAGAGTATTCGCTACTTTTATTTTATGTTCCAAACGCCAAAATGTTTTAAATAAAATAAATTTTTTTCACATCCATACATTATTGTTAGATGTACCTTTAAAAATTTTTTAGAGGAGAGGCTTTACTGCTGCTCATTTTAAACTCATCGTTTTAATTTTATATATCTGAAAAATAATCCCTTTGGGCTTAACGTTTTACTTATTTGGCTTAATTAAAAATAAAATATAGTGAATGCACAGAAATTAAAGATTTGCACATGTGGGAAATGAAAAATATAAAATATTTATGGATATTTATGCATGTGCTTGCAGAAAGCATGTATCTGCCTTTAACAAAATACATAAATATTCATTAAATTATTTATAAATGTATTTGAAATGAAGAATTTATTCATTTATAAACAACTGTGAAGAAATCTAATTATTAAATGTATCTAATTTATAATGATTATAAATGTTATCTAAATATATAATAACCTTAATATTGAATTGTAAACATAAATTGAAATCCTGTTGACAAATACGTTATAAAACTATTTAAGAAAGAATTGTTCGTACTGGAAAGCAATCTGTTAAAAGGCATTGTAAAGCAAAGTAATAGAAGAAAGTAATAAAGATTTTTGGAATATGTATTTTTGAAATTAGTGGTAAAAAAAATCTGATAAGTGTAATTAAAAGAATTATTTCCCTTACATTTTATAATAACTCAGTTACAAGTTTTAAATAATACTTAAAAATATCCTTATTTTATTCCCTTTCAGAAATGTTCAGAGAAAGTTAAGTACTATTTAAATTATTTCACTAATTTCTAATAATTCTCTAATTTAAAATGAACCGAATAGAGCATTAATTATAAATTGACTTATATTTTTCGATTTAAAAGATGCCTCAGAAGCCAAAAAATCATGTCATATTTAAGAAAGTATTTTAGGAAGAAGCTCTATAAATAGAAAAGAACTAATGCATAATTTTAATATTAATAATACAATAAACTTTGATCTTAATTTTTGTACCTTAACCAAATAAAATCGAATTACTTTAATTTTTTTTCTAATGTAATTAACGAAATCTTGTGAAAATATTTCATTTAAATTAAACCATTCTGAGGAAACCGTTCTGCGAAAAGTATAGCATTTAATTCCGTTCAGAATGAAATGTTGTTTAAAAATATGTTGTTTTCATATACTTAGGACTCTGAAGTGTTGTAGAAAAGGAAAATATATACATTTATATGTATATTTACGACGTAATTACAAAATATTTACATCCGATCGCGTCAAAACCCATTGAACTTAATGGTAAATGACCCAATGTTTTGGGCACCACGTAGAGATCACCAGTGCTTCAGAGCAGGTTACGGGAGAAACCTGTTTAGTGCCACTCCATCTTACTTCCTACCTCCATGGATGAAAGTCTTAGTCGACCTCACCCAGCTCGGGGATCGAACTCCGGACCTGTGGTGCTGCTGCGCGATGCGCTAGCCACTGCGCCACCAAGCCTCACTTTATAACTATTTTGTACTTTAATTCTGGATATTTCTTTCACGCTGGGGGGAAAACACGAAAAACAGTTGGTATTGTTTATGTTTAATTTTCCATTTTAAATTTTCTATATAATTTCTTCGAATTATATTTCAAGAGGAAGTTATTTATATGGTTTAAAACATTCCATTTCTTAACGTTTGTAAGCAGTTTTTCCTTCTTCCCACTGCGTGAGACTATTTTATGGGAAATTAACCCACAAAGTAAAGTACAACGAAGTCAAATATTTGTTCTTTTTTTAATAGACTTGTCTTATAAAATACTGAAAACTCTACCTTTGTGAAGGCTTATTTGGTACTACACCGGAAATTACGCCGAAGTCTCTAACCAAAATCTTTCTGAAGCACTTGGTGTTTCACTTATCTCTGTTAATAACATCTTCACAAGTTAAAAAATAAGGAAACATATAAACCTTGAAGCTTCACAGTGACAAAAAGCACTAGCTTTTATTATGATCATGGGCAGATGCCGATACAACCCCTTCAGGCTTCTGGACTTTAATCACCTTTGCGAGTTTTCGTTTTCCTCTATTGGAGGTCACGGTATCCCCTCCTTGATTGCCTTTATACTCGTCAGGTGCTGATGAGAAAAGGATTCTGCAAAAACACCATGCTGTGCTATTGTTGTCTTATCTTCTGCGGGCTTTAATCTGGCGGGATGTTCGACGGAAAAATAGTTATAGGTCGTAACTGTTAGCATTACCCTGGAGGCAAAACACATGTTCCTTCATTCGGCCACCTTTTTATCGTGTGTTTTTCTGTCCTTTTAAAAAGAATTTAAGCAAATTGCTTGCGGATGTTTTTCGTGGATAAAGAATAATTGATTTATATCTCGTGTAAATTGTTTATACATGGACATATTTATGAATAACAATTTTCTCTATAACGTTAGAAAATGATGGACTAAAAAAATATCATAAAATTGATTGAAAACACTTATGGTTATGAGTAGAATAGATATTTTTGTTACTTTATTTTATAAACAGAATAGAGAAACATATTAATTTTTGCATTATCTTACATGCATTTCAATTTCATCCTATTTTTCGTGTGAAATGAAAAATATTCGAATTGTGTAATGGGTGTATATTATGTTTTATGTGGGGAGACACAGAGAAAGTCATGATAGAAATGTATTACTGCTCAGTTTTTATAAACAGAAGAAATGCCATAATTTATTTTCCAAAATAGAAAAATGTCACATAAAAATTGTGGATAGAAATTTCGCAAAGCATGCGAACAATCAATTGTGAAAATAATTTAACTAGAATTTAGTGATGACTGAGTGGATGGTAGAGTTGAGAAGGTGTGCGGAAAAAATGTCACCCGGAAAAAAGGGAAACGGAAAGAATGTCCCTGGAAAATAAGGAACGGAAAAAATGTCACTCGGAAAATAAGGAACGGAAAAAAAGGAACTCTGAAATCTCGCCAAATAATGTCGCCGATTGGAGATGGGGAAACCTGCCAAACGGGCAGGGTTATAGCGGGCTCTCTTGAGGGAGGTTTTAAGGGAGGTTTTAAGGGTAAGACGTTGAGCTGGCTGCAGCTGAGCAAGGTCATTTCGATAGCAGGTTTTTCAAACTTGCCTGCGGGAAAATCGTATGTTCTCCCCCGTGGTTCATGGGTTTGCTTCACCCGTTTCCTTAAAGAAACCGACCCACCTCACCCTGAAGGAAAGAATTCACGGGGAGCAAATGTTTCTCCTCTGTTAAATAATGATTGCCGGTCTTTAAACTAAATTTCATCCATCCCTAACTGGAAGCTAACAGCTTGTTCACATTAAGTTTGACAATTGTTTGACAATTCGTCATTTATCAACACATTAAAGTGTTGATAAATGACGAATTGTCAGTAAAGACGGCACACGAAAGCTGCTAAACAGAACTATTGGCGTAGTATTGTTTGTTATTTCTTATTACGGTTTAACGAATCTAGCAATAATATTATATTATGCATTCCGTTATTATTTAATCTATCCGTAATATGAAATATAATTTTCTAAACACTAACGGTTTATCATCAGTTAATTTATAAAACGACAGATATTTTATAGTGTCATTTTTTTTCGCCGAGTCCTGCATTATATTCGAAGAAATTAAATAATGAAAAATGTGCATAAATATATGCATATTTCTCGCATTGTGATAAAACAACGGTACATAGAGCCATCGAATTTTGAATGACGTAATCCTCCTGCGAATATGGGCATCTGGAAGCCCAAATTTGAAATTTGTTTTATTATCTATTTCATATTTTGTAAAACTTTAACGAATTTTTGATTAACAAACTAAACGATTTAAAAGCGAGGAATGGCAACACTATACGAAAAAAAAAATTATCTCAGCGCGCGGAACTGTGTATCGGAAATTCTTCTAAAGATATGCTTTTTTAAAATTCTTTTGCGACATTGCTATTTAAATGAATTTTATGGTTTAAGTGCAAAGAATATGATATTTAATAAATAAAGGTAGCACACAAAACGTAAAAAAAAAAAAAAAAACGCCCTCTTTGGACGTAGTTTAAAACCTGAAACCTTTGAGATTTTTTTTTTTGTTTGTTATTAAGTTTTTTTTTTTTTTTTTTAATATGAATGATGGTCCCTCAGCCGACTTCGACTTGACCAGAAGCAGTTGTCACTTTATTATGCAGTCACCTAATAGGTGGGCCACCTTTGCCTCCTATAAAGGGACGGACCATTAGAACTATGCATTCCCCTGGATTCGAACCCAAGCCGTTAGGTATCGGTTAGTTTATAGAATATAATATTCTATACTAATTAATACAGTTATTTTAAAATAATTAGCTAAACCGGCTTGGCTAGTTCCCCCCCGCCAAATATTTACTTATTCGAGGAAATAACTTAATTATACGCTTTAACGGTAACATATATTTTACACTATATTTATTTTATATTAAAATTTTTCCTATATATAAATAGATACGGCCATACACGCAATCGAATCGGCTTAATGTACTTTCATTTATAGAATAATGCACTTCCGAATGTGAACAGTGAACATTCTTCTGGTGATTATCTTCCTATGATGATCAGTATTTCTGAGAACTTGGACATCGGTGCTGAGAGCTATTTCTCTAATTCGCAAAAGCCCAAAATCTTATGAACCTGTGGTCATCTTAGAAAGGGTTTACTGTACTTTCTGTCTCTAACTGTGGCAATTTATTGGTATGAAAAAATTTCTTATAGTAGAATATAATCCATTCATGCAAGCCCTGTTATAAGAATAATTTAATAAAGAAGCAAAATTATCATTTTATTCAAAATTGCATTCCTCGAGCGAGGTAGTAAAGAGTTCTGACTTTCTTATCGGTTAAATGTTGCTATTTCTGACTTTTAACTTGCTAATCTAACATTTATTTATTTTTTTTTAAGCCCAAAGGGCTATTAGTCTCAAAACGACATTTTGCGTGGTTTCACTTTCTGCGTTGATTCACTTTTCAAACTGTTGCTACAAAATATTATTGCCATGCATTATATTTAAAGAAACTAAATAATGAAGATTCTGCATGAATGTTTCCGCATTTTCAAAAAACAACAGTACCTAGAGCCATCCAATTTTGAATAACGCAGTGCTCCAACCAAACATGAGCACTTGAAATTCCGAATTTGGAATTTGTTTTATTAGCTATTCCCAATTTTGCAACACATTAACGAATTTTTTAATTAACAAACTCATCGATTTAAAAGCGTGCAACGGGAACACTGTACGAAAAAAGAAATGTATCTCCAGCGCCCGAAACTGTGTATTGGAAATTCTTAAATTTTGCGCTTTTTAAATATTTTGTGATATTGCTGTGGAATTGAATTTTATGGTAAAGTGCGAAGAACATTATATTTAATAAATAAAGGTACCACACAAAACGTTAAAAAAAATCCTTTTGGGCGCAATATGAAATATGAAAGCTTTCAGATTTTCCTTTAAATAATGAAAAATCTGCATAAATGTATGTATATTTCTCGCATTGTGATAAAACAACGGTACATAGAGCCATCGAATTTTGAATGACGTAATCCTCCTACGAATATGGGCATATGGAAGACCAAATTTGAAATTTGGAATTTGATTTATTATCGATTTTATATTTTGCAAAACTTTAACGAATTTTTGAGTAACAAACTCAGCGATTTAAAAGGGAGCAATGGCAACACTCTACGGCTGGGAAATAACTTTTTTGTCTCCAGCGCGCGGAAGTGTGTATGGGAAATTCTAAAGATATGCTGCGGCATTGCTATTGAATTGAATTTTATGGTTTAAGTGCAAAGAACATGGTATTTAATAAATAAAGGTAACACACAAAATGTTAAAAAAACGCCCTTTGGACGTAATTGAAAATCTGAAAACTCAGATATTTTTTTTTTTTCCCCAGTGGCATGGTAAAATGAATCATTAAAAACGAAGCTGAGCTTCTTAATTACATTTTGCAGCTTTAGAATGATACCGCTAATTTGATTATCCAGAACTCGAAATATTGAATAAATTAGAGTTAAATAAAATTCAAAATTAATGCGAAAGAATTTGTTTTAGCAAATTTCGTGAGATAGAAGATTATGTTCTGCTGTTCTGTAATTTTTAATTAGGACCGTAAAAGAAATGCATCTTGACGAAGAGGTGAAAACTGTTGAAAACAGTCAATTTCCTATTTATGAGAAAACTTTATTATGACTTTGGAGATTAAAAAGTATATATAAATATTATAGTTCTCATTTTTCATGTTTAAATAATTAGTAAGAAATATGGATTCTAATGCAGCAATTGTAGTGTAATTCTAAATGAACTATTTATAACATTGTTATCAATGAAGCAACAATCGTATAATTAAAAAAAAAATAGATGCAAAATTCTATTCTTATTGTTTTGAGCTCAAGTTCTATGTTTCAAGAGCTTTCAAGTCTGAATTAATTACTTTTCAGACTTAAAATTGCAGTATAACTTTTGTATTTAAAATTTTGTTAGCAGTTTGTTAGCAGTTCTAAAACAAATATCATGCAGAATTTTAGCAGTATTAGAAAAGGCCTCAAAAAGAGCTGACAAGGAAACTTCCTATCTTTTGGCTTTTTTAATTGTTGAAGTGTATGGAGTCAAAATTAAAGCTACTAACAACCAGTTTTTAAGGTTGTTATTAATTAAAACATCTGTAATTTTTAATAAGCATCATGTTTATGAGGAAATGACAATTCAGATAATAAGTATTATCTGAATTATCGTTTCCTAGTCATTCCTAGTATCATCAGGGCCGGTGCCAGAGCATATGCAATCGGTGCGGCCGCACCGGCCGGCAGAATTGAGAGAACGCAAAATTTTTAGAACTTTGGAAAGAGCTGGGCGGCAGAATTTTGAAGTTGTAAAGCAGGCACCGTGCGGCAAAACGTCTAGCGCCGGCCTTGAGCATCATTCCAAGTCTTAGTAAATCAGCTTAGAATAATTAGAACTGATTTATAGGAATTTAGCAAAACTGCGCTACAGTAACATATCATTGATAAAAGTATATCCCAGGAGAAAATATTCTTATTATTATACTATAACGTTCCCTTATAAAGAATGTAATATTTAGCAATCATACTTAGTATTGCCGATTTTTCAAGAAAAACAAAATTCACAAGGTTTTGCAAGCGAGTACACCATTCAATACTTTACAAATGAGTCGCACTTGATCAAACAAACCATAGGTTTATACACAACCGTCCAGGAGTAATTTAGTCAGGTATTTTTAAAATGTTAATATGCAAAATATAGAATTAATACTAAATATGCATAAATTTTAGACTTGAGCCTTCTTGACGTGCTTTCGTGGTGTAGTGGTCTGCACGCTGGGCACGTATTCCAGAGATCCGCAGTTCGATTCCCGGAGAGGGGGTTGCTCATTTTTCAAGTCTCCTGCTTCCATAAAATATCGAATGTCTCTGCAATCTAAGTGAAGAAATATTCGACATAACAGACATTTAACTTTTTCTTATAATATAAATTTTGCGTGGGAACAGTTTTACATTGAGCTGAAAATAAGTTTATGTACTCTGCAGTAAAAATTTACATTCATTCAATTAATTATTTATATGTACTGAAAATTGTTTTTTCATTTTATGTGAAATTTATCTGGCGAAATTGAATTTAGAAATTTTCTGCATTGGCTATAATTTTCTTCCTTCTGCAAAGAATATATACGTATATATATATACGTAAACGAGACATATTTTGTCGAATGCCGTAACAGCATTGCCGTATCCTTTTGTGTTAATATATTCAAAAATTTTAAATGCTATTACGTAAACTGCATTATATGTTACATGAAGGGGATTAAATTGAATCCAAATTCAAAATATTTACATGTCTTTTCACTCATATTTCTAACAATTTTATTTTCATAGGGAAAGTTACCAAACACTGATGATATAATAAAATTGACAGTCATTTGTGTTCTATATTCTTAAGCAGAATACATAATGCAGCTCATCAGCGCTCCAGCGGTCGCCAGGGCCGTAGCTAGAAGGGGGCAAAGGGGGCATCTGTCCCCGGGCGCAGAATCCAAGGGGCGCCAAACTGATATTACGACATTGTAGAATTAATCTTCAGTTGTCCCTGGGCGCTGAAAACCCTAGCTACGACTCTGGCGGTCGCTTAACATTGACAGTTCGACAGGGGCTCAAATCCCAGCAAACAAGCTGGTTGCAAGATAATTTAGTTATTTCTTCCTGTGTAAGGTAAATACAATCAAGTTTCCCATTCTCATACTTCGTTAAGTCCTCCACGAAGGCAAGTTCCCGTGCTTTGCCATGATTCAAATAACCACCAAAGAAGAAATGAGGAGAAAATGCAGTAGATACTAGCTATTCAAGGGAGAACAATTATTAATAGATGTAGAAGAGCATTTTTGAAATCATTTCTTGAGTACCAATTCCGGGGAGTTCTAAATCAACGAGAGTTCTTAAATGTTAAATAACTTCAGTGCCTTTAATTGAGTCTGAAAATTGAATTGATGGAGTTGAATTTTTTGAATTTTAAAATTTGCAATTTGCTAGAAAAGACGAATTTTCTGCTCAAGTGCTTGCAACAATATTGAAAATTCAAAATTTGCGAATCTATGGGCGACGTACGTCATTAATTACATCAAATGCTTCTAATAATTCTTCTAATAACTATTTTAGAGTTTAACATAAAACCTCTAAAATTGCAGGGACTGTAAATAATCTAAAGATATTTAGAAATACAACAAGATTTGACAGTTGAGGAAAATTGAAAAATACACTAATTATCATAAAAGATGAACTGAAAATAATTATAATGTAAGAAAGAAAAATTTTCTCCTTTCTTTTTGTTTATTTTCACAATTTAAAAAAAAAATGATATAAATCTAAAATTTGGTTACTTAGGGAAATTGCTATAAATTAAGCATAAAACAAATCAGTGCGAGAATGGTTTTGCATACGAACTGCGACTGCAACACATTTCAACCAGTTTTAACCAGCTTCAAATGTTAAAAAGTTCCAGAATTAAGACCTTCTTATTGTAAATGCACAAAGTTTAAATCTTGGCATAAAATTAAATAACTTGGGCATTTAAAGCCCGAATATTGGAAAATATCATAATTAAGAATTTTTAAATTTTTGCAATAACATACGTACAAAATAATGATCAACAATTGATTCAAGGCTTTCATACGAATACAATAATCCGAATGGAATGTAAAAGATTATTACTATTCTAATTTATATTGAAAGTTGTTACACGACCTTAAAAAATCAATATTATAGTTTATAAGGCAGACATGTAACTGAAATTATTAAATGCCACAAAAATGCAAATATAATGAGACTCTTCTAATGCGACCACTAACGGTGGCTTCAAGCGATTTTTAGGCCACTTATATAGTAGATGGTTGCATTAGAGAGGCAAATGTATAAAAGCCTGTTTATTTATGTTGTAGGAAACACTTTTAGAGTTCGCCGTCATGAGATTCTCTGTACTTATATGTAAAACAGTTACAAATAATACGTCTTACTAAAACGATCTGACATATTTAGGTTTCTAAAATGATGTGAAAAATTTCAAAAAGGAAATCTAACAGAAAAAAATCCTGATTTAGTTAATTTAAGCAGTTAACACAGTTTATGATAAATAAAACATTAATTAAAGCATCACAGGATTCAGTATGAGAAAAAATTAGCATAATCATCAAATCAGATTATTTAGGTTATGGCAAAGTACCATAAGATTATCTGCCGAAGTGAATATGGATGCCTTCATGGAGGACTGTTTATAGCGAGTAGTTGACAAAAATTATTTCATACGTCTGATGGAAACTGCCTCGTATTTATGTTACACATGGAGAAAAACACGAAAATTTCCTGGTAAGTAGCACATCCGCCATGGTTTGATGTGCTGCTTACCAGGAAATTATCGTGGCGTGCCAGTCGAACTACCAATATTCAACTATTTTTACCTCTCGGCTGCTAGTGGTCAAAGGTCATTTAAGTTATTCTCTGAATTTCAAAGTTATCTGTCTATGCTTTATTACACATTTATTCATGCTCAGATTTTTGGAAACAAGAGATAAATTAAAAACTGGAATTCTAGATAACAAAGTTAAATAATTAAATTTATTTAATTTCCCCATTTTGATACGTTTTACGTTATGAATACGAAAAGCTCCCACGTATGACTTATTTGGATCTCAATTTGGAGAGTAGAATAAATAAGCTTCTTTAATTTGGTTTGGTTTACTTGACTATAACAAAGCGCACGAAAGGTATCTGCCTAAGAGAATGGTTGCCTTCGCGGAGGGCTTCCTAAGGAAAACTAGCTCGTAACCACGTTATATAGGGGAAAAACCACGAAAAGCTGCTTTGCTAGGAATCGTACCCAGATATAACAACCAGGGTATTCAGCAACTTAACCGCTCGGCCGCTTTTAAGTTTCCATAAGCTCTACACGTAATTGTAATTAATATAACTACTATAAGTAAAAATCCTTTCTAAGATATCCATCAGCCATCCATCAGATTTCAGCCTATCAGCGGCTGAGCGGTAAAGACGCTGAACACTGGTAGCTCGGTCCGAGATTCCAATCCCGCGAACGGGCTGGCTGCATGGGCACTTTCGTGGTTTTCCCCATGTGTAATATGTATACGAGCCAGTTTCCCTTAGAAAGTTCTCCACGAAGGCATCCCTCCCTTTAGGTAGATAGCCCTCGTGCGCTTTGCCATAATTGAATAATCCTAATCCATCCATGTTTCTAGTGGATTTTTGATATCTGTGAAGATCACCACCCTAGAAAGATGATATTCAGTGCAAGTGTTTGTTTATACCTATAAAAATGCCGGTCACTTTTGGAAGTGATCGTCTTAAAGAGATGGTCGCCAATCGTTTATGGGCTACTAGATGGTCCGGCTCTGAGTAGGTTACGCATTGGTGCATTGTAAAATGCATTAAATCCTCTCTAATACGATCATCAACGTTTCTAATTATTTTGGTCTTTGGTGGAAGTGGTCATCTTAAAGAGATAATGCTCGGTACAAGTGTTAATTTCTACTCTGAGAAATTATTTTGGAAGAGGTTGCCATAAGAGGGTTCATTGCATATTAAATGTTTAAATCCAGATCGCGTGGTTATGGGATCCATTTTAATTAGATTTTAAAATTTTAGTAAAATAAAAAATCTGAAAGGTTTCAGATTTTAAATTACGTCCAAAGGGGCCTTTTTTTAACATTTTGTGTGTTACCTTTATTTATTAAATATCATATTCTTCGCACTTAAACCATAAAATTCAGTTCAAGAGCAGTATCGCAAAATAATTTTAAATTGAGCACATTTTTAGAATTTCCGATTCACAGTCTCACGCGCTGGAGATAAAAATGTTTTTTTTGTACAACATTGCCATGGCTCGCTTTGAAATTCTTGAGTTTGTTAATCAAAAATTCGTTACAAAATATAAAATCGATAATAAAACGAATTCCAAATTTCAAATTTGGGCTTCCAGTTGCCCATATTCGCAGTAGGATTACGTCATTCGAAACTCGATGGCTGTAGGTACCGTTGTTTTATCACAATATTTGGTGGCAACAGTTTGAAAAGTGAAACGGACATTCAGAGTGATTCGACGCAAAATGAAAACATTAGTCCCTCAGAGACTAATAATTTTGAAATAAACCTCTTAATTTTAATAACTGTGGTATTCTTGTTTTCAAACTTAAGTGCAAATTTAAACAAATGTTTCCTGTGCAGATGCGTTACTTTTAATTAAAACCAAATGAGAAAAAAAAAAAAAAAAAAAAAAATATGCGAAAATTAATTAGGTAAAAAATTTAGTCCTATTCTTATCGCAAACCGTAATTTGAAATTGCATCTACAACTGTTTCTTATACCAAAGCTCAGGATGAATTAGTTTTCTGTTGTGCGTCAATAAATGTTTCACTAAACCGCAGCTTAAGGCTATAACTACATGCAGTGCGAGGAGAGTAATTACTAAAGACCTGACAATGACCGACGCTGGACAACCCGCCTTTCCCCCCTGGCGTCCATCGCGAAAGCTTCCCTCTCTAAACAACCCTCTATTTTTAACCTTAGCGAAGAAACTATGGAGGTAGGCTCCATGGAAGAAACAAGCAGCCAACACATCTTCTTGCTTCTACTCGCACATGTTTCCGGTCATCCGAAGTTACGGTTGTTGAGATAAAACTTTTATCACCCAGATTGGCGATCTTTCTAAACATGCCTTATATTTCCCATTGCAAACGAAGGGTGACATTTTTTCCGTTCCTTATTTTCCGGGGATTTTCTTTCCGTTTCCCTTTTTTCCGGGTGACATTTTTTCCTACAACCAGTTGAGAACAGGGGATTTTAGTTCGGGCGCCACTGTAGAGACATTATGCATTTTAGAAGCAAGAGAGATGAAAAATTAGCAACGCCTTTGCCGGGAATAGAACCGCGGACCTCTGGAATACGCGTTCAGCGTGCATAACACCACTCCACGAAGGCATGCCAAGAAGGCGGGAGAAATACCTTATTCCGTAGCATACAGTTTTTACCGCAGGGGTGGCGTAGCCAGCTGTAATGCAAAAATGTTGCAATAAAATAATGTTATAAGAAAACGTTATAGTGTAATATTATAAATACCAAATGTTATGGTATTATCCAAAATTAATTAAATATTTAAGATTACCGTATCTACCCAATCAACACGTAATCTTAAAATAATATAAATTCATTGCGCTGTATAAAATACAATAACTCAATTTTAAAATTATGATAAATTTTAGCTTCTTTTAATCTATTACTAGCAAATCAGAAAAAACAGTTTTATTTTTTTCCTAACTTGCATAGTGCCAGTAAGAGACATTTAAGACAATAACACCTCTTTCATATGTGATTTTTTTTTTTTTTTTACCAGGTGCTGAATTAATTTTCATGATGATGAGACTTATTTCAAAAAAGCTAGGTTCCACCACCATTTTTACAGTCCTTGACAGTTCTATCCATAGCCAAATGATAAACGATCATGACACACGTGCCTATCCATAAAGATATTGCTAAATAAACTTTCGATGAAATATTAAGCTCCTAAAACGCAATGCTGCTAATCTGTTCTTGATTCTTGTTTGTAAGTATGAAGAAGCTGCACTAAATTACGTCTGTTTTATTCTTTAGGCGTCAGCACATGGCACACGCACACAATAGCAGCACGGATTCTTAGCTAAAAAAGCATCGTTCTATGATGAATGAAGATATTTGCTTCAAAATGAAGTTCATCGAACCATTCTCTGTTGTTTTGAGTTCACAGCTGTATTGATTACACCAGTAAAATTTCGTAAGTGGAAGATTTTCACTAAAACATTACTGCAGACAAAGCGCGAAGAAGCGCAATAGGAAGACTGAGGACTTCCCTTCCCTTGTCGCATGGCCATTGAAAAAGCAGAAAATAACCGGTTCGGTGAGAATTCATGCACTGAAGTTGAGTGAATTCGATGAAGATTAATAGCATTTGCCGTTTTAATGACTTGAATATGTATCAACGGATGTAAACTGTATACAAATTTATACGTTTGTAAAATTTTCAAAATTTTTTATTTTTTCCAAAATTATTTAATTTTTACGTTGGTAATAATAAAATATATAAATATCTTATTAGATTAGTTAGTTTCTTCATTTTTATGACATCATTCGTAATAATATCTCAGATCTTAGTATTCTAAATGAAAATTGTATTATTCACATTTTATCTCTGCTAATATTCAAATTTTAGTACTTTAAAAATACTTGGAAGAAAAATTTTTAATTAAAAAACTTAAACGAATTCGAAGAAAATTTGAAAAACTGTACAATTTTTAATTTATTATTCTGCTGTTTGTGTTGTTAATTTCCGTTATTTCATCGAATGAATGTTGCATTTTTCTTTAGAAATGCCCTTCAAAATTACTATTCTAGAATCTAAAGAAGTTCGCAAAAACTGTATTTGACTATACTTAAAAATAGGATCCTATTTTTTCTTGATAAAAAGTATTAATATCAAATGTGTAGAACATATTATTAAATTATAAGTTGACTTTTCATTTTTTCTTTGGCTTATCAGTGTTTTTTGTTATTTCAAAGATATGAACTACTTAACATTAACAAGATTGTGTAGAAATTAATGTGTGCACGAAAAACTGATACACTACATTTATAATATTTTTTCAATGACCATATTAACCATAATTAATAAAAGCATTCTCGTTAGTTAAACTTAGTTTCCTTACTTACTTTAAATCGTGTTTTTCGTAAATTGGAGGTTTATATATTAGCAAGTCCTCTCTACAACAAATTTAGAAAACGTTTCCGAGAGAAAATTAGTAAAACTGATCTCTCAGCCTATTAAATAGGGATATTATGTAAAATAAAGTATTATATTAATTTAATTCAGATAGAAAGAGCGAACGCATCTGAAAAAACATAAATAAATATTACAGTATTCAGTTATGGCAGAGAACAAAAGAGTTAGCAACCGAAGCTCTAATGTTTAATTAAAACTCCTCCTTTAGAATTATCCACGCCTCTACCACTACCATAACTTCTGGATTGACTGGATTAGAATTTGAGGGACTTAATTCACAAATTATTTTTATTTTAATAGTTACATAAAATGTGATTATAGATAATACTAAGATCTTATTCTTTAGGATAAAATACGTGAAAGTTTGAGAATTTGAGGAAATTCAAATCTGCGAGGAATCTGGCAATCCTAACAACTGCATAAAAGTTTTTTGTTTATCGCGAAGAAAATACTTTAAAAATATTTGACAGAAAGTACAATTTAAGTACAGAATCTCAAGCATTAAAGATTTTTTGCTTACGTTGATCTTTTATTTCCTTTAGCTACTAAAATAGATTTTACATTCTGATTACGGATTCAAATGACCATTAAGATAAGGATGAAAGTGCAGTTTCGCATCATTGTAAATTTAAACTTTACGTGTAAAACATTGTGATGGTCTCGTGAATTAAACTCTGGTCTAAATTTTCTCTAACCCTTCTTTTCTGATGATACCAGCTTTTATATTGCCGGTAATTTACATGTAACGCAGAAATCGGAGAAATCCGTAATACTAAACAAATCAGTTAAGGAAACACGAAAAAGGAAATCACGTCCGATGATCCGTCTTTCTCCACGTAAAACGAGAGAAAAACATCGTACTGCATGGCGAGACGTCAAGAATCTTAATGACCTGGTCACGTTTTTTAGACGGAAGAAAGGATTTATCGGAAATACGACAGAAGATCGATCTGATACCAATCAGGAAAACACAAGCAGGTTCTGTGAGAAGTATGGAATGATGGAACAAGTTACGTGTTCTATACAATAAGAAACGGAAGTTCCTCAAATCAACTCTAGACCAGAAGGGGGCATTGCACAAAATAATGTATTTCCAGTCATTTTCTGGTACTCTCATCTATTGTCATCTCAAGTTCCCATAATATTACCAGGGAAGAAAAAGAGTTTTAGGCTGAGATAAGAAAGAAATTTTTTTTAGCTTTTCATTCTTCCGAAATCTTTTCACTTTACTCCAATCCTTGATCTTCGCAGTAATTTTCAAAGGTGAAATCCTTACAAAGTATTCTTTTAGAAGTTTTCTGTTTTATTCGAAAGTAAACTGGATGAAACGGAAATATAAAAGTTCCATTAAATATATTCACCTTTAGATTTTTCTTTTTAATTTACAGCTTCTAACAATTTTATTTTAAATATTTCCTCATGTACCTTGAAAATGATTCGAAAAATTTTGTATTAGGAAGGCAATGGCGGTGCATTTTATGTATTCTGATGCATATCTTGAGAAGATTTGAGCGCCCACCAGCGGCCGAGCTGTAAAGTCGCCGAACACTGGTAGTTCGGTTCGAGGTTCGAATCCCGCGAACCGGCTGCCTGCATGGGCGTTTTCGTGGTTTCCCCATGTGTAACATGTATACGAGCCAGTTTTCCTTAGAAAGTCCTCCACGAAGGCATCCCTTTCCTTAGGCAGATAGCCCTCGTGTGCTTTACCATAAATAATTAAATACACCAAAAAAATGAGAAGTTCGGATACATTCCTAATGTTGTTATAAACTTCAACTTTATATTTCTCTTTGCAAGATAAAACGAAAATATCACGTGTCTTCTTTGTGATTGCATAATCGCAAATAATAAGCATGATGATTGTTAAAACTGACACAGGCAACTGCTGCATAATAAAGCGAAATTAAACATCATGTTTCTTAGTAATGCATCTTGCTACTAACTTTGAAAAATCTTATTAACAACTATATGCGACATATCACTCCCTGTCAATACTTACAAATTTGTGACTAAATTTGAAGCATATTTCTTAAAAACTTCTCATAAAATTGTTTTATAAATGTGTTGACATTAATTAATGAAGAATTTTTGTTCTTTCCCTACATCTGAACATTCTGAATTTCGTCTGATCTTTGAAATGTCTAGACAGAAATGTCTAGACATTTCAGTGTTTTGATTGAAATTTCATTCGTTTGAATTCGTCATTCATTCATTTGAATTCGTTTTGTTCAAAGAGAAAATGAACATATAGTTATCTCCTATTTGTCAAGAAAAGCAGTAATTAAACGCAAAGTATTGGGAGGAATTGGATTAGATTTAATTTGAATTAATTATAAACGATACATGTTTATCAACGTGAAAAGTTCAAGGTAATTTATGTGACAATCTAAGGAAGCTTTATGGATAATTTTGGTAGGGCCAACGTAAAATTATAATAAGTAACGAAGTATGATTAGCTTAAGTGCCAAAGTTAATTAGTTTAGTTAATGGCTAACTAAAATCAGTTTTGTTTATTCAAAATCTGTACCAGTATGTTTTTTCGCCAATTTTTTAAGTTCATTGTTAGTTGTTAACAGTAATATTCATCTCTAGCAATGTTTGATTTAACTTAAAACTGCTGATACTGTAAGAAACAAATAACAGTTATTTTTTAAAATACAAGATGAATGATGTATCTTGCTGTATACTTCGGTATTTTTAATACCACAACGAAGAAAATCTATATTCAGCAGATATTTAATCGTACAACTTGTAGAGTCAATAGGTTTTTTTTATGCTGGGAGATGTGAAAAATGTGCAGTGCCTTTACTGGAACTTGGACCTCTCGGACATACGCCAAGTAATACGTAGAAAAAAGTTTAATGTTAAATTTTAAAATTGATGCAACTGCATATATTTAATTTTGAACCATATTGTTGGAATCACTGAGAATACCGAAAACAACTCAAACAACTGGACAATTGGTGCCGGACGCATAATTTAAATTGACTCACATACCATCTGAATCCACAGACTGGTGATTGTGGTTAAACTACATTTCATAAAATATCATCTTTGTAAAGTAAATGATATAATTTCCTCTTTAGTCATTACTGAAGAGATAATATCCTCTCTGGTGTTTTGGTGTAAAACTCAAAATGATCATTTATAGAAACAAAATGCATTTCAGTATCATATTCATCAAATACTATCTCTCATTAAAATAAAATTATACCTTCTGTCTTTCTTGGAAACACATTTCAATACAACAATTCCTAAACTCTATAGATAGCCACAAACTCTTCATTTTAATATTGATATAGAACACCTCAAAATACCAAGGAATGATTAAACACACAACTAAAGATTCAATAATGAGTTCAAATCAAAAAAAAAATAATCCGATTGTACAGTTTCCAAATGCGGAAAAAATTAATTTCCAAGCAACACATCCTCTATAACTTTGCATTCCAGGTTCGTAGTAAGAAATCTATGTTTTCCGTAAGAATCACATGGGTAACATGAAATAGACCGCTATATAAAAAATAACTCAAATAAAACACACAATATTAAATCACTAAACACATTTATTAAATTTTATAGAATAGCAGAAATTCTGATAGCTGGCCAGACTACACCTAAAAAGCGTTGGAAATTATTGGGTTGGAACTAATGTCATTAATTAAAGGTATGTTTATTCACGTGAAGGACCTTAATAGTAATCGCTTTTACTGGATATCAGCATATTATGAAATGCCATAAATATGAAATTTAAATTTGAGATTTTATCAAGCATCATTTAATACTATTTGTTATATTCAAGTATTTATTTTAAAATTTACGTTTTATTTCTTTCTTTTGCACGTTATTGTCTTAAATATCATGGTTGCATAGAATGCTTGACCTTTGCTTACTGTTAACTACTTTAAATCCAAAGCTTTGAAGATGTCCAGAATTTCCTTGCTGTTTTCTATTGCAATCAGATATATTGCACATTACGCACACATTTTCTTTTCTTTTGCTTGTTTGTTTGTTAAATTTCTCTCTAAACTTAAATCTTTTAAATCCAGAACATACTAGTGGAAATCCAACAAGCAGTCAATAGGATGATGTAAATTCCAGATTTGAAACTTACAAAGATTACTAGAATTTATACTTCGCCTATGCAAAGAGTGATAATATTATATTGTGATCTACAAGTTAGAGAGGACAGTGATGTCGTCACAGCGTTATGCATTGTAAAAGGAATACAATCGACTTCATAAATTTAGGTGCCATACCTTATTTTCATGATTACAGCAAAAAAGTGGAAATTGGTAATCCAAATGATATTTTGACAATTATTGTCAACTGTTTTGCATCAAATGGAGAAATTAATCAAAAAAAGAAAATAAAAAGTAGCAACACACATCAAGATCATTTAAAAATAAGTCCACATATTTTACATACAACTTGTTATAACAACTTTCATGCTTTTGAAGTTGAAATTGTAATAATTGTGCAGAAGAAAAAAAAAAAAACTACATTTATTTCTGAGATTTTTTTCATCTGCAAGAAAATCCCAGAAATAAAAAGAGACCAGAAATTGCGGTTGCCATTGTTATGCGAAGTGAATAAAAGCGTAAATATTTGAAGGCAAAACAATACTTTTTATGTTTTAAGAAGCAAGTTGAACAAAAGTCGTAATTTTCTCTGAGAGTTTCGATTGCTTGATTTTTCTTTCTTTTCCAATGCGCAGCATCATTAAATTGCTACCATATGTAAAATGCCATATGATAACCACTGTCGAATAAATTTTTGGGAGGGATAAAAGCAACGAACGTAAATTCTTTTTTTCCTTTTTTTTAAATAGAGTTTTTATCATTTAAATAGGTAATGCTTACGGGGCACATCATTTAGGATTCGTTTGTTCAATGTGTTACATATATTCAAAAGTTTCTAGCAGAAATGAAACGTATTGATGCCTATTATATATTTTCTAATAAGAGTATTAACCTTTCATAATGTTGTTTAATATTCTTAGCTCAGAAGATTTTTAATTGGAATTGCTACTTTTGTTGTTCGTACTTACAATGTGCACTCTAAATTCATGCAGTTCGTACTTACAATATGCACTCTAAATTCATGCAGTAGTTAAATCGCTTCTTTCATTAAGAAATATATTTTATACGTGAGAGCATAATTAACAGGTACAGCAAATCAACGATTCCTGAAATAATTCCTCATACAAGTATAAAAAATTCCTCATACATGTATAAAAAATTCTGCATTTACGTTGGTTATAGTCAAGTCTGTATCGATTTCTAGAGTAAAAAGGTACAGGTCCCCCTCATCAGGAACAAAGAATTCTGTATCGAAGGGAGAGCCACGGTTGTATTTATACCAAAAAGGAGTAAAATGAACGAGAAGGTAGCGCTATTTGTCAGCAGAAATGAGAATGAAAATGTAAATATTAAGTTAAGAGAATTATAAAAGCGTTGAAAAGAATTGGATTGAATTCAACTCATTAACTAAAGAAGCTAAATCTTTGTGAATGTGAAAAGCTTCAAGAAAATCAAATTCATCAATGGGAGAAGATTTTTTGAAAAATGTTGCAGACCAAAGTCAAAATTGTGATTAAATTTATGAATATCATTAGTTATCTAAGACTTAAATTCGCCTTTGCGGACACAAGTTTCGTATTCCTTGATGCAAAATTGTAATGCTCTTTTAGTCTGGCTGAAATAGCTCAAACCACACTGACAAGATATGTTATAAATTTTCAAGAATTAAATTCAGAAATGGAATCTTAAAGAACTAAGCTATGGATAATTAATCGATGAAAATTGACATTAAATTGAATTTTAAAGAATCCGTGAAATTTTGTAACTGATAGAAGAATGAAATTAAAGCACGAAAAGCTTATTAATGTTATTTTTAACAGCGGGATGTCTTCTCTGGTGGCAAGATGAAAAGGTTTTAAAGGCTTTATCAATTAACAAGGTAGAGAAAATCCTTAGTTAGTGGAAACTGATTTCAAGTACTTGTGTTCATTAGCAAGCAAGTTTCTGAGACATAAACTTTGAAAGCTCGAAGTACGTAATAGTAAAAAGATGATCGGGTGACATACTAGATATGAGGTGGTAAATTACCATAAAAGGATTTACGGTAAACAGTAGTGCTGACATCAGATTCATTTGCAAATGCTAAGAATAACACGGAAGGGAAGGGAATTCTCAGATTCAGTTTCAAAAGTAAATTGGATGGCTGGATCTATATAGTATTTATAACGAATAAAATCTGGAATATATCTTTTTTATTGCCATCACAAATCATCTACGTAGAGAATGCAGAGACGAAAATGTTGTTTCTCAAATAATTCGACATCAAAATAGTGCATGCAAACGTCCGCAAGTACAGGACGGGGGGGATTACCCATTATTCCTAATTTTTCCTGTAGTAGAAGTAGTTTCGCCGATTTGCATCACATGGTTCCCTTTGACGCATTTAGTTAATCTGAGCAAGCATTTTATGGTTACCTATATATCAGAAAGATTATTTTATCTTTACCTTTGAGTGAGTGTTCACGAAAATGTATTAAACGCTGAGACAGGGTCATGACGACGACATTCTGTTCCATTGTAAAGCCTTTATATGACATCATCGAAGCCAAAAACAGCATATGATCGCTTTGAACAATCAGAGCAAACAGAAAATGTTAGTTTAACTGGCAGAACAAGAGACAAAACATTATTTTACTGGAAGTTATTTAAATTCTCCATGCAAGTAATAATTCCGCAAAGATGAGCTGATAAAATGCAATAATTCTCTTTAGCTATTTCTTCTAGTCATGAATCTGGAAATTTAGATAAAGTAGAAACTCTTGTCCTTCTGTGAACCTATCTTCAGCTGAACTTGATCCCGCGATTCGAAGATTTTTTAGAAAGAGAAAAATACAAATCGAAATCTGCTAATTACTTTAAAGCACAATTAATATCTAAGATCTGTATGAAAATTATAAGAAATATTTCGTAATCGCATTTTACTTTCATATGCTCTTTTTGTTTGTTAATTTCTATTTGTTTATGGCAAGAACTCATACTTTCTTTACCATATTTATGTTTAACTTAAAACATTTTTAAAATTAGAATTTATTATATGGAGACAAGCTGATAATTTTTTTGCTAAATTCATAGGTGTAAAGAAATTGCATAATTGCTATGATTTTACAATTTTTTCTTCCTCAGTTCATTGCAAATAAAAGAAAATTTTGAAATATGACTTATATTTTTGTCATAAGACTTCCTTTCTTATATTAAATTTAATATAATAAATCTGATATTAAATAACAGAATATGATAAAAGGAGTATTACATTATATTATTAACCTTCTTATTTTCCCCCCATTATTGGCAGATTAAATTAGACTTGGTAACTCATTTCAGTTCTCCAACAATTCGCTAGCTGCCCGCTTTTTGTTGATTCTTCCTATGCGTAAGATTATTTATTATGTGCTCGTTTGCCTTCAGAAGTTCAAATCCGACCCTTACAATGTTTCCTCTCCCCTCTTCCGTGTTTGGCCATTATTATCAACAGTTAGTCTTCTCCATATTAAATCAAAAGATAACCTTGCAAATGCTCGGGTATGCAAAGAATTTCTTAAAAAGCATCGAGTATGCAAAAATTGATTTTTACTCTTATTAAATAAAAGTATACAAATAAAATTCAGTGCAAATATTCAAATGAAATTAAATGAAACTATGGAATCCTGAGTACAAAATCTTTTTTTTTTTTTGGCTTATTTCTAATCACGAAACAAATTCATGAATGTTTATGGGTGCGCGAGAGAATGAAGGTTAGTTCGGTACCTTAGCTCTTAACTGATGATAGCAGGAATTTGTGATTTTTTATTGAGGAAAAATCCGAATGTATCAATCCCGAATCATATCAGGTATTTTCTCCCTTCTTTCCGCATGCTTTCGCAGTGTAATTGGAATCATACTCGACGTGTATTCGAGAGGTTCAGGTGAGGGCACTGCATAGTTTTCACATCTCCGGCTTTAAAGAAAAAAAAGTCTTAAAGGTTTATAGATTTTAAATTACGTTAAAAGGGGCGTTTTTTAAAGATTTGTGAGTTACCTTTATTTATTAAATATGTTCTTCGCACTTAAACCATAAAATTCAGTTCAAGAGCAATATCGCAAAATAATTTTAAAATGAGAATATTTTCAGAGTTTCCGATACACAGTTCCGCGAACTGGAGATAGAAAGGTCCCCCCCCCATAGAGTGTTGTCATTGCTCGCTTTTAAATCGTTGAATTTGTTATTCAAAAATTTGTTAAAGTTTGACAAAATACGAAATTTGGGCTTCCAAATGCTCTTATTCGGGTGGAAATGTACGGTATTTAAAATTGGATGGCTTTAGGTACCGCTGTTTTATCACAATGCGGGAAACATACATACATTTATGCAGATTCTTCATTTTTAAAATTTCTTTAAATATAATACAGGACAATAATATTTGTTGGCAACAATTTGAAAAGCGAATCGGACATTTATAATGAACCAACGCAAAATGCCAAAACGAAAATAGTAGTCCTTGAGGGCAAATTGCCCCTTTGGGAAAAAAAAAAAAAAAAAAAAAAAAAAAAAAAAAAAAAAAACTAATGTCTACAAGTGATGCCTGAACTAAACGACGATAATTCGTCATCCTCAGCATTTGGAAACTTGGTCCTTCATCCCCAGTATGCACGGTATTTTCTCTCTCCTTTCCGCATGCCTTCGTGGTGTAATTGGAAGCATACTTAAAACGAATTCGAGAGGTCCAGGTTCGAGTCCCGAGACTGCATATTTCACACATCTTCCGCTTAAAAAAAAATCAATGAGCCTACAACCCTCTATCTGAATTTTGATTGAAAAAAAAATCGATCGATAAAAGAATCCGAATATTTTCTTTCTATATTCTCTACCGCCAACCTTTCATCTGGAGTTTTGCTTCGATGGGTTTTAAATGCCCCATCCTGTGTCGCCAAGGTGCTATGCCTTTACGTGCATATCCTTGTTTTAGTCCGGTCTCAACGACTGGGAATAATCATAAGAATCATAAAGGTCGGACCGTATTACTAGAATTTAATACGATTTAAACAACTCGACATTTTTAATTTAGCTAAAAAGTTACAGAGTATAACATGTTTATGTATTAAAAATCTAATATAAAAATAAAAATTTTATGTGTGAATATTTTGTGCTCATTTAATTAAATTTTTTATGTATGCTAAGCAAACATAGTTATCATTTTCATTTCATTAAAATCAAAAATGTATTTTTCTTCAGTGAAAAGAGAGAAGGTTTTTTTTTTTTAAAAAAATCCTTAAGCAATCAACTTTGGGTAAACATTTGCTTTCATCCAAGTCAACGAAATTAGTAATTGAGAATTTTCAAACCTGCGAGTAAAATAACTTGCTTTAACCATCATAAATAGTTTCATTTCATCTTAATTTAGTTCACTCTCGAGACGTTTTCCTTATTATTTTAAGGTTACTTCTATAACTGATTAATAAAGCTGGCACGGAAGTTAATTTTTTTTTCTCTTTATTTTCTCTGCAGATTTTTCCAGAAACTGATTTTTTTAAGTCACAATTTTTTTTTTCGGAAGTAATTTAGATTCAATACTTACTACTTTCTCTGTGCTCTTTTCCAATAGATCCACTTACATTTTTTTCCCCTCTTTCTGATTTGCTAGAATAATTTTGTTCGATAAATCGCATGCAGCATTATTAACTTATATTTTCGATTTGATTTTGAGCTTTCGATATAAGCTTCAAGAAACCTAATGGAATGTGTAGTGCGGGGGAGGGATTTACTGATTAACTAACTAGAGCCTGAATGTAATTTAGTTGTCTATCATTTACGCCGATGTTTAGTGGTCTGTTTACAGATATTTTGTATTAGAAGTTGTTATTGTTCTGCGCATATGTTATTGTCATTTTTGCACAAGTATATTTTCCGTTTTCAGTATCTTTTACCGCATGAAAAATTTTACCACTTTCTTTAATTAATGACACGCTTCATCCATAATTTAGGTTTTTAATTTTGTCATTTATTTTTGTGATTTGTAGTTTAATCTCGTTATCGATAATATGTCATTACAAATTTACGTATTAAGAACATTAATGTTAATGAGCTAATATTAAGAAAAAGAAATGGACGGAAGGTGAGTTAATTTGCAGAACGTTCTTTTTCATTTGCGGAAACAACAAACGAAGAGAAATTAAAGTTAATTTAGAATAAGAATTTAAATTACGAAATTTAAGAAATAATTTTAAGATGATTATAAGTGTTTTAGAAATAATTAGAAAATAATATAAGCTAGATAATAATAATAATTTAAGGTAAATTTACATAAAAATAAATTTAAAATAAACTACGTATAATTATATGGAAATATAAATTAATTACATAACAGTAAATTAATTTTATAAAAATGTACTTAAAATAAATGACTTTTTTCCTTAAAATAAATTATTCATATTAAGAAGAGCAGTTATTTTACCTCAAAAAATATTCTTGCAAGTTTACTTGGAATGAAACTTGTCGGATTAGTTTCCTATTAATGCATGTACCCAAATATCAGCCATATTCTTGTTTTTGAACTTTACAACCTAAATTCAGACGCTTTTGAGGAATTATGGCATATGAATTCATGCAATTAAATTATGTTTATTTCAAATGAGAGTAAAATTTCATTTAAGTTTTCACATAATGCTTTTTAACTTACTGTTTAAGGACTGATTATCACTTGTCTGATATTTTAGAGAAAATAAATACTGTTGTTACTAATTCTTCTATAATGTAATAGGTTTCCAAGAGAATTAAAAACGACTGCGTGTCAAAATATTTCTCAAGCGATTGGTCGTAAATTCATGTTTTCAATTTAAGAAATGAATCACGTAAGACAGACTGTTATCATTTTGACGTGTGATACTATTCAACTAAAATGCTCAAAATTTGAATTTTTATATGAGCTTTGAGAAACTCTCTAAGCTGTCACCTTAAAAAAACCTCTAAACTATTGCACTCTAAAGCCGTTAAAATCAGTAAAAGTGTTATATAATAGGAAATATTAACTGTAAAAAAATTTACAAACATTACCTGATATATTTTTATCCAGTTAAAAGAAGCGAAGGAATCGACAAGTTGCAGATAATTTTAATTTCATGTAATAAAAATTTAACATTTATTGAGTTTACAAATGAGAGCTGTAATCCATACATTTATCTTTAACCTTTTACGTCCTTAAAGACTATAAATATCTGCATTTAGTATTTTACTTTTTTGAATTTCATGAATAAATGTCATCAGAACAATTTCTATAAACGCTTCCTTCAAATTCTCTATTGAAAGCCACAATTAAAGGTATCTCAGGTAGCTTGAAGCGTATATCATTATTTTGCTCACTAATTTCGATATGTAAACAAAGTACTTTTCCGCGAAATTTACACAGAATTTAAAATATAGTCTAATCGAAAGCAGTTGATGTGTCTGAAGTCTGGCGAGGGTATAGCAGTTTTTTCTTGCTTCATGTTCCAAAAAAAAAAAGCAACTACTATTTCTGCAACTGGCGACTGAGCTAAAATATAGTGGACGATTCTTCGTCACCACTAGAATCTGGCGATTGGGTTTTCTCCTCTTCTGCTACTTCTTATGTTAAGGATAATGTAAGGAATTATTTCTTCTTTATCGTGACTTTGTGGTGTAATTGGAAACACTTCCGTCTAACAATGGACAAATCAGGAATCTGAAACCCAGCGAGAACAGTGACGATTTAATAAGTGAATGAATTTAATGTCTCTAAAACGTTACGCTAATTTGTTTATTTCCTACATTTTACATGTGGATTGCGAGCACATATATTATGTTAAATGTAAGGAACTGAAAGCACCTGCAATAATTTTGCATTGCTGGAATAAAAATCACAAATTACAATTTTCGGAAGCTAAAAGTATTGTTTGTATTTCTCCAAGCTTTAGTTTACATTTCTTGGAAGTCTGAGATTTTCCGGTAGAGCAATTTCATTAACCAGGCATCTTTTACTCCTTTTCGTTGGAGTGGTTGAAAAAAAGTTATTCTGAATCTCACTTCGCTTTTTCTTTATCCTTGGCTCAAGCTCTCCAACTTCCACCTCAAAGACAACATTTTTATTTCATTCATCAACTTACCATCGGCATTGCAGTTAGGAATAAAAAAAAAGTGCTTACTTGTGCTAATCATTAAGCTGAACATTTATGCCATATTATGAGACTATTACAGAAAGTTGTTTTCCTGGGCATGTATACAGTAATTTAGTTTTCAATTTTTATTTTAAAAATGGGATCAGAACACTTGAACTCAACTTCGTGGATTTCTTAAGTTATCGATAACTTTTGTAGCCATTTTTCCATTTAAACAGCACTTCAAGAGAATGGATCAAAACTTATGTTAAAATAATTTTTCTGCTAAGTAGAAAGCAAACCAAGAAAAGGCAAATGTCTCACGGGTGACTGAATATTTAATGCTGTCTTGGGCACAGAATATTTAATTTCATCCAAATTCTGAGAAAAGTTTTGAACCTAATTTGGTCCAATCATAGTTCTCAAAAGACTTTTCAAAAGGGTAAAGTTAAATACAGTCATCTTCCTGAATAATATAAGCCTCCTTCCTTGTATTTAATTATACTTTTGTAGGACTTGAACTCTGAGAAGACGGTTTTAAAATATGAACAACTTTAAAATGAATTTCGAAATATTCGCTTTGTACGAACCTGAAGCTTTTGGGCACTCGTACATCCTGTCTCCATTCGATCCCTTGTTTTTTCGCTTTGACATGAGAAGGAGGTGAGAAGAGATTCTAAAGGAAGCATATACAGACTCAAATTCTGCTAAAAGCGAAGACCCTTCTCTTATTCAGAGCTATTTTTTCCGGAGGCATCAATATCAGGTTTGCATCAATATGAAAATACTTTATTCAGATACAAAGGACCTTACAATACTCAGAGGAAATAGTTATTAGGGAAAAAAAGGAGTTTTAAGTATAAACGTCTCAGTCGCCTAAAAATGTTGTATATTTTGCAGTGACTGAGTTCCCCATTTTATTATGTTTTAGGAAAAGGCAGTAATGGTAAATATTTTTCAGAATATATAATACCGTGGCTATGTGTAACTCTTGTCGTTTCTTCAAAGCAGACATTTAAGAAAATGTTAATGTGTTGCCAATCATTAAACAAAGTTTAAAGTTCAATAAATTTAGTTTCAAGTGAGTTGTATCTAAAAGGAATCGGCAAAGAATCTGCAGAGAATCTGAAACAATGCTGAATATGTCACGTTCTAGGCAAGAATTGAGTATAACAAGTTTCAGTAATCGTATTCCTTTATATGTGGACTCGTGGTGTAAATGATTAACGTGTTTGGAAAGCAATTGGCAGATCTGTAGTTCGCAACCCGGAATCACACAGTTTCTTTTTTTCACATTTTCTGCTTCAGAAAACCTAATATTTCCTACTAAATATGGTGACAGATAAGTCTTCAAAGCATCAATTTGGTTGACTGGGTCTTGCCTTTCCCTCAGTTGCCTTTTAACTGGAGAAAAATGTAAGGATTATAACTTCTTAACAACTTCTCCCATGCGCTCGCAGATAAAAGGCATTATAGACTAACCACGTATACGACATATATAGCTAGTTACTTATAAATTCGCATTTTTAATACTGCCAACAAGATTTGGTGTTTAATTTTTCTGCTTCGAAAAACTTAATAGTTCCTACAAGTACCAAAATACTCTTTGCCACTTTTGATACCTTAGCGGAACTTTATTGATTTCATTAGCACCATGAAACGTCTAGTTGTAATGTTTTTATAAAAGGTCAAGCAGAAGTATCACCCATTTTTATGTGCCCATGCTTATATTTTATTACAGGATAAAAACTATACAGAGATTTTAGAGAACATTATAATTATATAATACAGCACATTATACTAGATTTCCTACAAGAATTTCCAAATAAAATGCGTTCTCGACTATCCAGGATCGGATTATTCGGTTTGCAAATTATCCGTGCCTGGCTGGGGCCTCACGTTTGCATACCCATTGCTATGAGCAAGAGTGTGTAAAAATCAAACACACGCTAGCCCGTGCCTGCTCTAAAATCCATTGAATTGCGTCTTTAGGTTAGGTTTCAATGATTCAGTTCGTTCTGCGTGTTAGTTTTTTAAGAAATAAATACATACAATATGAGCGAAAATTGATAGTGTGGATTATCCGTTTTTCAATTATCCGCCCCCGGCTTTCCCTGAATTAGCCCGAATAATCAGGAATACATTCCACTGTCCATCTCCTGAATCTGAACTACTTCAAAAAGAAGTTTATTTTTACCGTAACTTATACGTAATTCCTTATATTGTAAAAGAAGTGTACGGTCCTTAAACTTCTACCTATAACTACATTAATTTTTTTCTAGTATTGCGTTTTAATTTAGAAGATTATTCTTTATTGGATATAAGGGAATAAACTTAAATTGGGGTACTTTTTAAACAAAACTTTATCGACATAAAATTAGGCAATAAAAACTTTTGTTTAGTATATATTTTAAATAAGACTGTATCGATTTTGAAGGCGAACAAGTACAGGTCCCTCTTTATCAGGAAGAAAGAAACTATAAATTTTGGAGATCATATTGTACATGCTCCTCGTCTGCCAAACAGAAAAGTATTTAAGTATGGCAACGTTATAACTACAGAAAATCAATGGAAGGAGAAAAAAAATGAATGTTGCGCTATCTTTCGAGGATAACAATAATGAAACAAGAAAATCCTATTAGAATTTGAAAATGTTGGGAAAGCTGGTGTAGAATAAATGCTCATTAACTACAGAAGGAACATTTTTCTGAATGTGAAAGGCTTTAACGAATTCTAAATCAAGATTTGGATCGAAATTGGAAATAATTTCATTACATTCCGGTTCATGGAGATATGCACAATATGCAACACTTTCGTTTCTTGATACAGAGATGTATTGGTTCAAATATTATTACGCCCAGATACAGAGAATTGTGTTGGTTCAAATATTATTATATTATTGTATTATTTTATTGAAGCAAAGAAAGCGCCCTGCTTGAGTACAAGTACATAAATTTCTGACTATAGCTACAAGCTAACCTCTTGAGAAATACTGTTTCGAATTCGTTTCATTCTCATAAAATCTCCAAGGAATACTGAGAATTAATAATAGTTCATGTTAAAAATCATTAACTGTCTGCTCTTCAAATGGTAAATATAATCGACTTTTTATATTTCCTAGTTTCTCAGTACAATTGGAAGCTAAACAAACATTTTACTTTCAAATACTTTAATTCACTTTGCTTCTGAATTACCACCAATTCTGTTTACCACGAATTGTTCTTGATACAGAGAGAAAAATTTTCTTAGTCATAGTAGTTATCCATTTGTGCGATGAAAGTCTATAGAGCCCGCGATCTTTCTTACTTAGAGTATGAAAGGAAAATTGTCGGTAAAGAATAATTAATTATTCTTCATGATGTTTCATAGAACATATTCATTTTCGAATATGATGGGTAAATTGTTATGTTTATGCATGGTAGTTTTGCTATATTATTAACCTACACGTCTGCTCCGTACGGTGATCTAAACTGATTTGTATTATTATTATATTTAAACTCTGACTACCTATTAAATGGAAGATATGGTAAATTAGACTAGTGCGTTTAACACGCAAATGAATAACATCATGGCAAGCTTGGAGGTTTGCTACCCTTACCAGCCAAGAAAGGTTAGGTTAGATTTGCTTTGCTTTGGTTTATGTGATTACTGTAAAGCCTCGAGGGCTTTCTGCCCAAGAGGAGGGATACCTGCATGGAAGACGTTCTAATGGAAACTGCACCATATACATGTTAGATATGGGAAAAACCAAGAAAGCACCCATGCAACAAGCCCTTTCGCGGGATTCGAAACTCGGGCCGAACTACAGTGTTCAGCGACTTTACCGGCCGCTAGAGGGCCCTGCCAAGAAAGGGAAAAATAGGGTATGTTTTAATAGTTTGTTATGAATTCATAGAAATAAAATGTTTCCTTACGAGATTAAAAAACGGTACAGTAATTGATCCCTATATGCAAATGCAACCGTATCCGAACATGATATGTAGCTTAAACTATATATCCCTTCCAATAATTTTGAGAAATGAAGGTACTAGGGACTTCTCAGCGGCCGAGGTAAAACCATATAAGACCGGAGATGGCATCTGTACTCAGTTTTTAGTTCAGAGCAGACTTCGGTGTATTGAGATCTAGGTGTGAACTCCGCCTTTTAGATTTGCATTGCATTGCATTGTGTTTAGTGTTCTTAGTAGATTGAAGTACAATATCTGATTGTGTTCTGTGATACTGAGAAGAGCTGTACGAGTGCCTCTGTGGAAAGTTCCAAAAATGCTAAGTGTTTCTTTTGGAAAATGAATTTTATCAATTATTATTATTCTGTGTGCATTCATTACGAAACCGTACACAGCAACAAATTTTGGTATCAGGAGTGGAGTTTAATTGCCGTGTCAAAGGGATAGTACACAACGACAATTTATGTTTAATTTATGTTCTTATGTTGTTATTATTCTTAAGATGTTTTTGTTGCGTGAATACAGGTTCATAATGGATTAGATGCACGCAGTAATCTTAATTCATAAATACAGTCAAGCAGTTTTTAACGAAACGAGATCAAATTTTCATTTTAAATTAGTAGACTAATTTCTGTTTTTCTAACGAACCAATTCGGTCAAACATTTCGCCTTTTTTTAGGGGGGGATTTTTTACCACTGGAAGTTTGTTCTTTTCATGTTCCATGCTGTTAATGATCTTGCCTATTTTCAATAGTCATTGTGGTCTGTTTTTTGATAAAAAATCTCAACTCTTAATGCCTTAAGACAAAATTCTCTTACTTCAGCAATCACTCCAACTGGACAAATTTTTTTTTCTTATGCATGCCAGTATAACTCTACGTGCCGTGGCTTGCGATACACCAGAAACATCAGCTGTCTTGGTAATAGACACACTAGCCAAATGAACGTGAATAATTTTTTCTCTCTTGAAATTCGATAAATCTTATATTTATATCCCGCAGTTCTCTGTCTGCACCTCTAATGACATTGAAATTTTAAGCTTCTCGTTCTGCTGCTGTTGAAAAAAGTACCGAAAAATTCCAAGAAAAAAAGCACTCGTTGGCATGGAATTTGTAGTTCGTATTCGCCAAGTGTATCAGTTTAAGTTTCCAATCTTAATTGCCGTATTTACTTTCGTATTCTCCCTTATTCTACTAATTTTACGTTAGAAATGGGGAGGGTAGAATATACGGTGTACATTATTTCTGAACAGATTCGCATACCACATAAACAAGCACACATAAAGGCACACTAATGTTATTACATTACTTACTCTAAAGAACTTATCAGTTTCAATAATATTCTTGTTTACTTAAACAAAATGTTTTTCTTTTTGATCACATTTTTTACATCATTATCAAAACCAGAAGTTTCTAAATATTGCTGCAAAAAATAGGAGGAAATGTATGCGAGGGGAGGAGAAATATATGAGTAAATACAGCATATATACACAGTTACATCATTATTTGAAGTTAACGGCTGTTTTATCAAATATTATGTTTCATTGAATTATTGCCAATAATTATAATAAATCTTCTATTTTCTCTGTTGATCTGGGAAATGAAATACAGAAGTATAAGGTAAATACCGGGATATATATGTATCTATCAGGAAAAGCACTCTTCCCAAGAAAGTGGACCTTTTACACATTGCCATTAATATGCAATGGTTATGAATTATTATATCCAAATATGGAAAAGTTACCACAGAAATTTCTAAGGAAAGCAGCTTCAAAATCAGTCAGTGAAGGTTACCAAAGATTGGAAGCGAAAATTACAAATATTTAGTTTTTCAGCTGTATCACAAAATATTAAACTTTCATTTTTTAAATAAATAATGATATTCTCTTATGAAATAAAATTAAAAAAAGGATGGTAATTATGAAACTAAGTTTAGAATTTATATTTTAATTTTAATATTTACTTTAGTTAATATTTAATTTTAATTTTTAATACGGTTATTATAATATTTGCAAATTTTACAAAACATTTAAATTAATAAAATACTCTTTATGAAATTTGAATCAAAATTTGCTTTCACGTTTGTATCATTAATATGAATTTCTTGTAAAATAACATTTATCATGAAAGCAAATTCCTCGTACATAATTAGAATAGAAAGAGGAGCAACCGTGAGCATGACAGTTCTTTAGGTAACTATATTCATTGAATGTGCAATCCGAAAATTCATCGAATCTATATTTCTTCGGTAAAAATCGCCAAAGTGTGCTACGCTAATAAGTAAGTCACTTTTGTAGAACTATTAAGTTTCAAGTAAATGTACAGGAATTATGGAACTGCTAATTCATTGCAACCACTTGTTTCTAACATGAGCAGGGCCGGATTTAGACTTGATAAGGCCCTAAGCTATTTAAAATATGGGGCCTTTTATAAGTCCGGATATTATATGTCAGTGCCAAATATGATTTTCGAATACCTAGATTTGGGGTGGGTTCCCCGAGAAAGCGGGGGCCCTAAGCTATAGCTTGCGTATCTTATACGTAAGTCATGCACTGATTCATGAGGGATGAAAAATATCAGTGCTGTTTATCAGGTAATTAGAAGTTTTAATATTTTGGCAGAAATACACTTTAAAATTTTCAGAGCTCGTATTTATTTTTAATAACTTAATTAGTTAATTTATTTTAAGCCAATTTAAATTTTGTTTTAAATCTACACTCCTTGAATTATTAAAGTAACTCGGTTTCCTTACTTAGATTAAAATTCTTGTTCATTAGATGTTAGTTATAGTTTTTATTTGATTTAAACTTTTCAGCATTTGCATTATTACAAATAAAAGTTAGTGAAAGAAGACAGAGGAATCAAAAGAATTAAATTTCTGAAGAATTCGTTGGTTGACTAATTACTCTGCTCTTTCATTCAAAATTTTTATCGAATATATGTGTTTTTTCCATTAAACGGTAAGACACTTGTTCCGTCTAACTACTCGTACATACGGAAAAATTTGTAACAAAACGCATCTTAGAAATGTACATTCATATGGGAGAATTCATCTGTAACTATTCGAATCCTTGGTACTTGAAATTATACCGTTTCAGGGCCAAAAAGAACCATTTCTGTTTTTCGTGAAATGAAGCCTCATTATGTGTTATCCCGAATAGCTATGATTAAATTAATTCGGTCTAATGAGATTCTACTGTGTCTGGAATTCATGGGTTAATTAAATTTGAAAAAACATCATTAGAAATACATGATTCAAATAAGTTCTAGTATTAGAAACAGAAATGAAATATTCTACACACTTAATTTCAAGATGGGGAATAGACATTTAAGCTATGTATAATAAAAGTAAGTATACTGCAGCAAGTATACTGCAGTAGGTGAGGAAATTATCCACTCCCAGAAAGGGGAGAGTTAATGATGAAAAATAATACTACGGGACTCTTTTTGAGAACACATAATTGAAATGAGTACACTTTAAATTCTTTAACGAGAATCAATAGGAGGTGACGTCAGGTTTCAGCAGCCGCAGAAATTCCACCTCCAAAAGCGTGTATAAATGTTACAGCGGTCAAAAACGAAGCGGTGCACGAAGAAACACGTCTAGGCATACAGTCAATAAGAGTGCGGATGGTGTCCTGAGGGATAGCTCTCCATTTCCTTTCAACCATTTGCCACAGTTCGTCTTCTGAACGAGGCAGGGGCAGAATCTGCAAACGGCGTCCAATCACATCCCACACATGTTCGATTGATGACAGGTCAGGAGAGTACGGTGGCCAGGGAAGCATCTGTATACCTTGCAGAGCATGTTGGCAGATACGAGCACTGTGTGGTCGGGCGTTATCCTGCTGGAAAATTGCGTTAGACAGCCCTGAAGGTAGGGGATTGCCACCGGCCGCAGTACATTTTCCAAGTATCGTTGTGCCGTCATATTGCCCTGAATACGAACTAGAGGTGACCTGGAATCGTAGGCAATAGCGCCCCAAACCATTATGCCAAGTTGTCGCGCGGTAAGGCGTTCCACAATTACTGCCGGATTAGATCTGTCTCCACGTCGACGTCACACACGTTTGCCGCGACTGTCATTGGATAAACAGAAGCGTGACTCATCTGAGAACATGACGTTTCGCCATTCTGTCATCCACATCGTTCCAGTCCGGCACCATTCTAAACGTTGGAATCTATGCTGGGGGGGGCAATGGCAGTCTTCTTAACGGACGCCGTGAGTGCAGAATACGTTCAACCAATCGACGGGAAATGGTTCTGGTCGACACGAGAACATCCAGGGTATCTTGCAGATGCTGCAGAATCACGGTACAAGTGACTTACTGGACCGCTTGTCGGCGGATGCGTAGATCCACGCGTGCTGACGTCACACTGGCTGCACCTGCACCCCTCCTTCTTCTCACATTTCGTTGTTCCAACCATGTTCGCCATAGCCGATGCACTGTGCTCGCATCCATGAGGGTAGCAGCTGCGATTTGACGTAAGGACCAACCTGCCCTTCTCAGTCCGATCACCATACTCCTCGTAAAATCGTCTATCTGCTGGAAGTGCGTTCGTTGACGGCAGCCTGACATTATCTTCTATTACACCTAACCATCCGGGACAAAAACCAACTTTGTTCGCTTATTCATCTGGCAGAAATAACGACATGAATATTGCCCATTCTGCACGTTATTTCCCTTATATCTTACTTCACGTGCTTTGGAGAGCTGCGCATTTTACATCTTTCGCGTAACTGAGTGACGTGTGTCTACTCTAAAAGTTGCATAAATTTCTGACTACTCCTTCTTGATGTTGCATTTTCAATGTCGAGCAGTGTAAGATTTTCTATTGGTAAAAAGCCAGTATTTTTGGTTTCTCCGGTTACATTTTCGATACTGCAAGGGGTAACACAGCACAATTTCTGTTATAACATAGAATTTTGCCGAAGTGCTTTATAGCTTCCTTATGTCGGTTAAACTATTCCTTTATTCCTGAAATTTGTCTACTTTTTACAAACGCAAATCCCATATGAAATAACAATTTCTAACAAAGACACGTTTTAACCAGGGCATATTCGTGTTAAAACCTTTCGTGTTTATATGACTATCGCTAAGCCAACTCAGGTACTTAAAATGAATTCCCTATACTCGTGAAAACACTGTATATGCAATGCTTAAGGTGATAATGGGTGTGATAGATTAAAAAAAAAAAGATGTCCCAAATTCCTGTTTAGATGCAAAAGAGGGGAAAATAAAGGGACAAAGGGCGTTTGAAATTGTCAAGTTTGCAGTTAAATAACATGGAAGACATCTTATATGGAAGCCTTTAAAAGTTTCTGCCGTAGTTGGAGCAATTCTCTGCACTAGCAATATTTTAATTTTCCACTTACAGCTGGTTAAGATTTAAATAAGGCATATTGTTGAAGTAAGTTTTAAAATTTAATTAAATGATTTAATAATAATAATAATTTCTAATTACGCATAATATACTATTATTATTATTAATTATAATTGCAAACAAAATAATTTGCAATTATTAGTATTATTACTATTATTATTGTTTCCTTCTTTTCTACTTTTGTATACGTATCACTTTTGAAATGCTGCCATCAAATTTTAAAAAAATAATACAGCGAATATAATACATATATATATAGATGTTGCTACCCATTATTATCTTATATAGATATTATAGATATATTATAGATATATATGAAAGATATACACAAAATAATCATAGTAATAGGTCAAAAATTAAAAACAGAAATTTTTTATCCACTCCTGCGCTGTAGCTGCGGGATTGAAGTAAATTAAAGCATCTAAAGTTAAAATAAAATTGGAATCAAAGCAAGACAAATATATCTAAGATATACGTAAGATTATGATAGATTAAGATTATAAAGATAATTATATGTAACATATATATATATATATACGTAAGGCATAAAAATGTGACCGAAATTTATTACCTAATTGGGAATAAACTGAATACTTAATTGGAACAAAGTGACAGCAAATTTTCAAATCGTTAATTTTAAGTATACATATATCTTTCGCTTTGCGCCATTTTTCATGCAGTTACCGCAATGCGAAAACTTTTGCCCAATCGCTATGTAGGATTAAAAAAACGTACTTTGAAAATTATAAATAGTCTGGCCACGATGTCTCTTTTGCTGCATACGCAAACTAATTATAGGACATCTTTTGCTGGGTGTTTTTATTCATTGTTAAAAATGTAATGCGTAATAAACAAAATTGTGGAGTGCAGATTACCCACACTATATTGTGCCATGTCATGGAGTAATCGAGAAGGAATAAAGCTATGTTTGGATGATAAAGTGATTTGTAATTCTTCAAAAGTTTCCGCCATTTTCTACAACGTAATCCGTATTTCAGTACTCTTCTAATTTCAATCCATTTGCGGCTGAAAATTAATTATTCTTCCTAGTCATGCATTCGTCTAATATCAAATTAACTGCAACGAACAAAATTATATAATCATATATAATATACATGGATGTTGCCGCCTAATGTTATCTTAATCGCCTAATGTTATCTCTTCTCGCCTAATGTTATGTCTAATGCATTATTTTTTTTTCCAATGACAGATTGTGAACAATTGCAAATGTAACCTAGTTTATTAATCTATACAAGGCCGGATGTAGTGGTGTCTTTATTATGGAGGCACCTAATAGGTGGGCCACCATCGCCTTTCCTATGAACGGACGGACAGTTACAACCATGCCTTCTCCGGGATTCGAACCCAGGCCCTTCGGCATCGCAGTCAGCTTCCCTGATCACCATACCGACTGGGTGGTTCTTTGTGCATTATTGTTAAAGAAATAATATAGCGAATATAAATATATATCTATATAAAGAAAGATAAATTAAATTGAAATAAAACCCTTACTGCTAAGTTCAAATTTGTGCATTTCCTCTCTCTAAAACTAGTAATTAAACTAGTAATTTAACTAGTCTCTAAGTAAACTAGCAATTTTTTTCTGCGCCGCGTTATTTTGAGACTAATCCATATCATATGACTGATCGGTAACGATGATGATGCAAATGGAACTAAAATGCAAACACACAATAATAATTTTACAGCAGTATTATTTATACTGTCAATGCATTGAGAACTAAAGCTAACTCATTCTGAATTCAGATTTCATCCTGAACACAATTCACTAGCTTCCCGCACTTCTGCCTAACTGGACTGCTGTTTCCTGTTATCTTCTTACTGCAAAGCTATATAAAAAATGTAAACGTTTTGAAATAGACACGAGTAGTGTGCCACGTTGTTTGTGGCAACAACATTTTTTTTTTTTTTAATAAAGATAAATATTTAATCTTCCTCAGTTGCCAAGATGCTCTTCATTATGGATCAATATCTCACGTACCTATGCCATCAATATTTCTACAACGTCATTAATTGTCTGTCAGAAGTTTGTTTTATTACTTATATATACCGAAACGAAAAAAATGCGGTGTTGTCATCCAATGTTACCTTCATGTATCAATTTTTAAAGAACTAATATAGCGAAAATTTTTAAAGAAATAATTATATATATATATGTGTATAAAAAATTGGTGACAACACTTAACATTTCATTGCGAATTCCAAAGATATCAGATATAAGATACGGCCAGCTTGTTGTCATTTGACAAAGTGTAAGAATTTATTTTTTAAAATTTAACCAGCCTGTTACTAAGCGTTTTAAAAGCTATACACGAAGTTCTTTATCTCTTTTATTAATTACCAGATGGATCTGTGATCCTTGCTTTAAAATACATGCATATATGTTTTTCTTTTTTACATTATCTATTTTAAGGCGCTGGCCGCACCAGTGACTAAGTATTTAAAAAGGAAAACGGACAACAAAAGTGATTCGACGCAGAAGTGACATTCGAAAATAATAGCACTTCTAAGCTAAAAAATGCATGACAAAATTTAACACTGTGTCGGGAACTCTAAAATTATGCTGCTTTTAAAAATTTGGTGATTTTGCTGCTGAACTTTATATGGGGTAAAAGCGAAGAAAATGATGTTTAATAATAAAGTGAAAAAGACCCCCGAAAAGTTGTATCAGCAGGAGTGATTGTAAGAGCAAATAGATAATTTGTGAGCTCAACGAGAGCATAAAAAACCTTAACGAGCTCGTTGGTGCAAGGTAAAAAATCTTCATTAAGGAAGAATTCAAAATTGTAATGATTGGTGTTGCAAGTAAATTTAACCTTTAAAATGTTTCTCTTGGATTTATTATGATATTCGTTTAATATAATATCTTTTGTTTAGCGACTAGAGTAGCAACTCTGATTGGTCGGTCTATCTGGTCTTCTGATAGGTCACCGGCACTGGCTGCCATATCTTTGCGGTCGAGTTTGAAACACAGCGGAGGCATGTGTGTACAATAAACCTTTGCCAAAAGCGAGGTTTTTGACATTAAGGTACAGCAAAATCACATTCCTCAAAGTTAAATTTCTATGCAAAAATGTGTTAGATAAAATTCATATTGATATAGTATTCATAATTTAAAGACACCTAAATCTCGTTGCACCTAAAAGCAGAAGAGAAAACAAATGTTATTCAAAAGTATATTCATTACTCCTTAATAAATATGTGAACACAATACTTCTTTTAAAAGCTCGTGATTTTTGCTTGACACGATGACCGGCACAAATCTTTAAAGGTTTTGCGCTGGAGCGCAAGAGTTTTTAAAATGCCTTTCATGAAGTTTTCTTTTTCCTTCATCTGGGTTTTCTTTCTAATGCAAAATCAGGCAGTTAATGTGCCTTTTTTTATTAATTCGTTTAACTTCTTGTGAGTTAAATATATTTTATCTTCTTTATTATCGATTTTTCGCTGTCAACTGGTGGTATATGATCATCCAATTCTTTATTCGTAATTTCTCGATTAATGTTTTGACTACTGCTCCTTCCGTATCTTAAAATCCTTCGCGGAGGTTCTACTTCTAAGCTCTGATTTCGAATAAATAGAAAACATAGCAGACACAAATACAGAATTTTACGTTTTTTTTTATTTATTTATGTTTTATTTTCACGAGTCTAAAATTACTTTAGACTGAAGACTGAAAATGTGAAAGACTGAAATTGTCAATTAAAATATCAAAATGAAAATTACTTTCTTGAATAAAAGAAAATCAGGTATCGTTATATTGATTCAATAAATTCAGAAGCATTTTTATTAACACATTATATTAGCATTTTTGTTATTGCCAAAATGCTAAACGTACAGTTTATCTTGTAGGGGCATCAGGTTTTTTTTCTTTTTTTTTTTTTTTAAGCAGGAGAGATGAAAAATCCGAAATGCTCTCGCCGGGACACAAATCTCGGACCTCTCGAATACACACCGAGCATCCTGAATATTACACCGCGAAGGCATGCTAAGAAGGCGGGAGACATATGTATTTCCCCTTTTAAAGAGCGACTAGGGATTAGAGGAACTAATCGACAAATCCTGGTGGTGGAGAATCATCATCCTTTTTCAAATTCTGGCTCCATTGCAGAGACATTAGTTTTTTTAAGTAGGAGAGATGAAAAACGAGAAATGCCCTCGCCGGGATTCGAACCTCGGATCTCTCAAATACGCGCCGAGCGTGCTGACCATTACATAGGTGGGGGGAAATACCTTATAACCCCCTCGAATTTGATTTAATGCATATTAGTCAGAAGAATGTATTTAGAATACATTTTAATTTAGTTCAAAACAGTTTACACTTATATCTTTGCAAGTGTGATTTTAGCATTTGTTTTGCTACTTAAGTAGCATTTAATTTCCGTTGTTGATGTTTTTGCAAAAACATCAATGTATTTTGGATTGATCAGTAGTTTAAACAAAACAGAATTTAGGTATATTAGTCACGAAAAACAATAGATATATTTTATCATGAATCTTTGCAATGTTCTAAATATAATCTAATTTACGAACATAAAGTTTTCTAACTGCGAGAAAAGAATTTGGTTGGTCTTCGCATTTGTACGAAACACGTTTGTTTAAGTGCAATTCAAATCAACAAGTTAAGTACGTTTGCCAAAATTTTCAGTATTAGAAAAGAATATTTTCATATTCCTTACTGGTGTTTACTTTAGAAAGCATCTCACCATGGTGCCAACCCAGGAATCTTACAGATCGATAATTGTGAATAATATCGCACCGGAGAGAAACCCGTTCGAAATTTATCCGATAATTTGCACCCACCAGATCTTATCTCCCTGACGAAATCCGTGAGCTACAGTGCATCCATCCCCTTGCACTCTGTCTGTGGATGCTCATGTCCATCGATTGCTGAGCAGCTCAGCATTTCTGTATGCCGGACAAGAGTCTCAAGATAGCAAATCCTGTCCCTACTGAATTTATCCCTTTTCCGATATATCAAGGAAAAATCCCTTTGGTAATGCATCGGCTCAGTGAAGGCTCATGAACAGAGTTGGCCTTTTATATTACCCAACTATTGTAATGGAATTAAATGTGTTCTTATGTGGATAGCGAAAAGATAACTCTCATGATTATTGGAAGCGTAAGGAATGCTAAACAGGTTTCAAGTAAAACAGGTGTATACAACTAATTTTTCATGGTAAAATTATACATTCGTTTTGTGCAAGCAATGCATTCGGTGATATTTGCGATTAATAATATGAAACAATCCTTCTTTGTAAAAATGGTTTAATGTCATCATATTATTTGTAAAATATAAACGTAGTGGTATGTATAAAATGGTGATTATAATGCTGCCTTCCGACACACCTTAAAAATTAAATAAAAAAATAAGTAAATATGTAAGCATAAACAAATCCTAACATTAAAAATTCATATTATCGATTAGGCCATCTTTACTCTTACAGTATCAGATGCAAACAAAGCTGTTATTACTGAAGCACAAGTTATTAAATTTGAAGCGCTACTTTTTATGATTCAAGTATTTTATTCATACAGCTTTTTCGAATATTCTTCGGATATTTCATTTATAATTTTTTGGTCCAGATAAAATACGTTTTTCGAACAATAAAAACGACTTATTGATACTAACATACACGAAAAAGTAAATATATATATATATATTAAAAGAATTCAACTAACATAGGCTTGTCCCAGGACTTTATTCCTGGGCTTGTCCAACACATGGGCAGGGGATTGCAATTCGGCATGTCAAAGGTTTGAAATCTATTATGCTTACTGTTATCAGGAAAAACTGAAGGAAAAAAATCTCTGCAAAGTACATTTTTTTTAAAAAATTCCTGACAGCAGTATAAATTCCGGGAGCAAAATTAAAACCTGTAGAAAAGCAATATATATATATATATATATATATATTGCTTTTCTACAGGTTTTACAGGTTGTGTGTTTGTCCTCTAATAACTCAGTCACTACTATAGCTACCCTCAGCAAACTTTCTACAACTGTTATCTGGGTTCTGGAAAAAGTCCACTTTTTTCAAAAACAAATAGCTAAAATCAGAGATATTAATCAAAAACTCGGAAAAGCGATAATTTTTGCCCTCATTTTTCCGAGTGGCAACAGTCTCGCAAGCTGGAGATGAAAATCTGAAAATCTGCTTTACTTCGGAAGTTGTTGCTACTGCTCGCTTTCAAATCCTTGAGTTTGTTAATAAAAATTTCTAAGTTTTTACGATGCAATGAAACTAGCATTGCCAAACATTAAATACATAATTCCCAATTCCAAAAGTTGTTGGGAAGTCATTTCGATTGCGTACGACTTTAATTAGCCGAGATGTTGATTAAAAACTCCGAAAACATTAATTTTCGCACTCCTTTTACCGAGTGGCAACAGTCTCGCGCGTTGGAGATAAAAGTGCTTTATTTCGAAAAGTGTTGATACTGCTCGCTTTCAAATCGTAGAGCTTGTTATTCAAAAATTTACGCGTTTTAACAAAATCTATATAGAATGTTTGTTTGTGTGTTTGTTCGCGTTACTGATTTCTGATTAATTATGATCCATTTTTTACCACATTTAATCGAGTAAAATTGTATATGAGTAAAATATTAGATGGAATTGAGCTTTTACGACCGTTTGATTAGAAAGATGAAAATCATTAAAAACTACGTGCCATTTTTGCTGATATAATGAGAGAGAATTAGTTTATTTTTCTATTGAAATTTTTTATGTGGGTTCCATATCGCATCAGACTGAAAAATGTATGAGTATGAATAGTACATTTTGCATCCTTATTAGAGAAGGCGGTATCGTTCTCTCTGTTGTTAAATGCATTACTCTCAGTCTAACATAACTGCCATCGGGTACTTCTTAAATAAAGAAACCCTCAAGTACAAAAGAAGACGAAACTTTATATCACTGTTATAATTTTTTTCTTACAGTGATTTAGTTTTTTTAACCGAATATTTGACAATTTCACCAGTCATAGAAATCTTACTGAGTTTAGGATTGATTATTGAACCTTCGAGAAGGCGAACAAATATAAAGTATTAAATCTGAGCTTAATATACCACAAGAATTTGTATGTTTAAATATATTACTACATTTAGTAAAATAAAAGACTTTGATTGCTTATGTAAGCAAAATGGGGTTGGGGACAGAAAAGACCAAATGTCATATTAAAATTTTTCTCCCTATCATTGAAAACAAACTACTAAGGAAAATAATGTTGCATTCTATTAGAATTCTATTAGAGTAAGACATTTCGAAAGGTAATTTTATGATACATTGTAAACTTTAAATGTTTTGTACCTATTGCAGGGAAAAAAGTAATAAATAAAAATTAAATTTTTAATATATAACTTTGCATCCATTTTTAATGTTTTTGGTTCTTTATTCATTTGGTTAATATTTCTTTCTTTATTACTTGCTTATTGAGTTTCTCTCTTGAAAACTACTGAAACCTCTGCCGTCCTTTTTCTTCGTAGATTATTAAAGACATTTTTACATGCAGTTCAGATTTTGATTGATATTATTCCACAACAAATATATATACGTCAAAATCATTTGTTGAACAGAGATTTAGAAGATTATTATATGAAAACAAAATCTGATGTGGACACAATATGACTTCCTTGGACGGCTTATTAAATTATAGATAATTTTTGCTGCATTTCATTTTAATGTATTTCTTGAATTGTTCTAAATTAATAAACCAATACCTCAAGTTGAAAAGTTGAAAACAATACGCAAGTTGAAAATGATACCAAACTTGCAAATTTTGAAATTAATTACCCAGGTGAGTCTTTCGTCCTATGGAAGTCAGACTTCTTGTAACTTTATTTTTCATAGGGAGTATAAAATTTTCCCAAATATAAGTATAGGAACTAGAAAACAGCATTGTAATTTAGATTTCGTTATTTGTCCTAAATAATTTTTTTGAAAAAAATAGGACACCTCCATTTTTTGTGATTAAATTACTTCTGATTTTTCCTGTAGTTTATTTAAACTTGTTTGCTCGAATTATTTTAACTTTGTTAACCAATTTTTCAAGGCAAGTTGGAAACAACATTACAAATTGCAAATTTTGAAATCAGATAATCTGTTCTTGTGTTCTGTGTTGCTACAGAACAATCCCGATCAATTTTGTCATTTAAAACACTTCTGTAAAGTAACTATATGACCTTGGAATATATGACTCTTCTGGAAGCAAAGGACCACAACCAACGATTGCGGAAATTAAGGTCGGGTACAGACTTTTAAGGTCACTGGTATATACTTTTATTACTGCCGATTGCAATAAAAAAAGCGAAGTTCACAACTAAATATTATAGAAGTCTCCTACAGAAAATTTCAACGTTTTACGACTAATATTTTTTGAGTTATGCGAGATATATTTATACATACATCACGTATGTACGTATACATGTACAGACGTTACGAAAAAGTCCTTTTTGAAATCCATACTAAATTCATTTTACAATCCGCTTTGAAAAACAAAAGAGTCCTTTATTCTGTCCGTTTAGAACTCAAGTAAAGCAAAATCATCCAAAAGGGTTCGGAAACGGTCAGAATGGATATTTCTGTTAAAATATGATACCCGAAATTTGCGTTCGGGTTTACTTCCTTTTACTTCCTTTTACTTTGTATAAGGATATCAAAAAAGTATAACATTATTATTTGTTGTTTTCAAAGAGTATTTTTTATCTGTAAAGAATGAAAAAAGAAAAAAAAGTTAAAAAATAAAACTGAGGTTACTCGTTTTACAATATTATTTTTCACCAATACTTCACTGAAGCCCGACTGAAAGATGTTTAAAATTATGTATGGGCTTTGTGTTTTAGGGTTCATTGTTCTAACATTGTGACATGGCATTTATACTTTATGGGGATTAAAATGAAGTGTTTGTTTGTTTACGTTATAATGAAACGGATTTACTTTATTAATCATTATATAAGAGCAGAAGGAAAAAAGGGAATATCTTTTGAACTGGAAATAGATGCTGGAGAATCGAAATATTCGCTTCTATCGAACACAAAGCCAAATAAGCGAGGCAGAAGACCTCCTTTTCTGGCGACTCTGGATCCAAAGGGATTTGAAATTGAAATGCCTGGAATTCGTTTTCCTGCTTTAGCTTTAACATTTCTCCACATTGGACGTAGGGAGTGGGAAATGGCTCTGTTGCAAAAAATGAAGAGATAGAAATAAGTAAATAAAAAGCTCTCTTCGAACACGAAAAGCATTCCGGAAGGGCATGAGTAAAAAGGAATGCCTAGCATGTGTATGTATCAATCCACGGACACAAAACTTTTGCTTTATATCCAGAAAAGAAGCGAAGGCAATTTATTTCGAATGCTATAATACTGTTGCTGCTTTTAAGTTTGCAAGTCTTATGTCTTCCACGAAAAAAATTCTTTATTTAAGAGAAAAGGAAAATGATCATTTGTCGATATTGAATGAATCGGTACTGAGAATTTAATTTGCACTGTTACGTTCAGCGTTTCATTAAATTTTTATTAAACCTTTACTGCGGATTGATTTCCATATATCGTTTTCATTTTTCGTGCTATGAAATAGGAAAGCGTTTATCAATTTATCACTTTTAACTCTTGATTGATATTTGTTTATTATTTAAAATCAATGGAAGCCTGCAATTTCTTTATTATATCTATAAAATGTTTCACTTATAGATAATTCCCTCAAAGAACGACTTATAATTTTCTTACAAAGAACGACTTCTTCTACATTGTAAAGGTATGCTTTATTTATAAACTGACCTTAAGTTCTGTGAAACTTGTGGTACATTTATGACAAGGCAAGGATTCATTGTGATATGTCACATGCATTACGTCATCTCGAAAGAATTATTTTTGTTTAGTCAGCGAATGATTCAAATGGCAATGGCTCCTCAGTCAACCGATCTCCTGATTTTATATCGAAAATTTAGACAATATTTTAAAATTTCATGAAAATTAGATTTCTTGTGAATGTCGAATGAATTCTCGAATTCTGGGATTTTTTCCTGATATTTTTTTTATTTGAATCCCTTTTATATGAGTTATAATATTTTTAAACATGTATTATTTTATGGTAATTATAAAGAAAATTAGAATTTTTGCAAAAATATGTTGCTAAATAACCTAATTCGCAATCCAGATTAAGGAGTACAAACGTAAAAAAATGTTGCCTAACTGAAATAATAATAAGAAGAATAAAAAAAGGAAAAGTCTTTTACAGGAAATCGATCACCGTTACCACATATGGCTCATACACAACTATTGAGTGTCGAATGAACATTTTTTTTGGGGGGGGGGAAACAAGCTAATTAATAATAAAATTCCTGTAATGCAGCTAAATATCAGTTGTTTCTGTGTTTGGTTTATGTCTGGTATAAATCCTCCTACTCTCATTCCGGAATTTTAAGGCAAACGTTTGGCGAAAGTGTTATTATAATACCATAATTTTCACTACTTAACGGATTTACTTTAACCATCCACGAATTTTGCTCGTAATGTGGAATTGTGATTATGAAGAAGCCAGTGGTAAGTTGATAACATAGCATTTTGCGCTGAGGATGTCTCATTGCCATGTAGTATTGTAAATTCTGAGACTTATTTCATATTTATATAAAATGTTAAAGAAACTATGAATAATTTTATGGGGGTATTGTTTAGTAAAAATCCTGCATGTGTGAAGCGTACTCTGCGGGGAATAAAGGGACAGTTCTATATCTCCAGTTCTACTGGCCGATTGACAAAATTCAAATTGCGTTTTTCATGTCTTGAAAGCACGATTTAGGGTATGTATTAGATTTATATATAACATTGTTCCAATATAGATATTTTGATACGAAATCGGACATTTTCTGAAATGACGTGTCAATGTTTTTCTATATTTCGATTCTACGTCTCAAATTATGCTTAGATATTAAATTTTGTAAATTTTAGTGCAAAATTTCGGGAGAAAATAAAAAATTTATTTTGGCGTGTTTTTTTCAGTTTACACTAAGAATAATTCACTTGGCGAACTTCTTAATTCATAGCAACCCATTTTTCTTTCCTTTTTTTTCATTCTGGACGATCGGAAAAGAAGTCATTGTTCTTACTTTCAATTACATTGAACAAAGTGCGTAAACCATATTTGGCATTATTATCGCTTGTAACATATATGCCAAATTTCAAAACGAGCCAATATATAAATTCACGTTCATCTTAGGAAATTTTGAATGCAAACTCTAATTTTTTTGAGATATACATAGAAATGTGTCTACTTTAAGATGAAGGTAGACATTTTATAATTCAAAATGCTTTTTAAAAAGTTTATAAAAATTATTTTAAAATGCAAATTTTAAAAATAAATCATAAAAATTGGGTGAATTTTATTTGAAATGAATCTAAATTTCGAAATATGAAAGGAAGAATCGAAAACGTTTAATATAAAAAGATATATTAATAAATATATACCTAATTCAATTAACACGGAGAAGCTAAAATTTTGAGAGGCTAATTTTTTTAAAACTACTCGTGCGATTTTTACGAGACTTGGCATTCTGGCATAATTTGAGTCGTAGAATCGAAATATGTGAAAAAAGTAGTATGTTATTTCAGAAAAAGTCTGATTTTGTGTAAAAATACTTATATTAAGGAACAGTGCTATATATGAATCTAATACGTATCCTAAGTCGCTCTTTCGAGATGTAAAAAGCGAAATTTGAATTTCGTCAGTCGGCCCAATAGAACGGGAAATGCAAAACTGTCACCCCCTTTTTTTTCGCAGTGTACTTAAAATGTGATTTATATTAATTGCATTTTTGCATAATCAATATCGATTAATTGCAATCATCGTAACCCTTTATTTTTACTACCAATAATCAAGTTAACTATCATTAAGTTTTATGATGTAATAAATGATTCTCAGCTGTATATTTTGCGGTTAATTCAGATTTTCGTTTGAGCCCGAAATATGCGTATATTATGAAATTAGGTTTTCAAATAATAGCTGTGTAAGACTTTCTTACTTGAAACTGTGTGTATGCTTAAAATGATCATAAATTATCCGCTTATCTGAAATACAATAGAAGGTGCAATTACACTATCAACGTATTAAAATAAACATAAATTTTTTGTTCAAAATTACATTCCTTACACCTTTCAAATACTGTTTCTGAATTCATGAATGATGAAAAGCGTGTGATGATTAAACAAATCATTACACATATTTTACAATACCACGATACAAATAAATCCTCATTAAATTACACTTTTAGAGAGGCAGTTTGTAGTTTTCATTTTTCTTTTATTCCTTTTTTTCGTCTTTTCTTCCCACCCCCCTTTTTTTGAAAAAAAAAAAAAACATACTGCAAGAAATAATATGGACATGGACGAAAGAACATTTTCTTTCAGACATTTTGTTTTCATGTAAACCATTTTAATAGCTCTTATATGGAAGTCGAAAGTGCTACATTTCTTATTTGAGATAAAACTGTGGGCATAGCGAAATTAATATGCATTTGGAAAGTTATCTTTTATGTAAGGAAGAGGCATACACTATGGTGAACAAACCAACGTAAGTTTGGTGCGGAATTTTCCAAAAAGTTAAGAAATATTTCCCAAAACGTATGTTTTTTCAAAAGTTAATTTTTTTTAATCGGATTCTATTGATGCCTCTTTAGTGAAATAATAAAATACAAAGTTAATGTTTGGTGCTTGGATATTAAAATTTTATAAATAAAATCAGTATTGAAAAGAAATTGCTCTTTTAAATTATACTAGAACATATTTAGCCTATTTACTTGTAAAGAATTTATTTTACTTCAAATAATAAAATTCATTCAAAAAATTTGAGTGATTGTAATCATTAAAATTTAGCTACTAAATCTTAGGAACAATTCAGTAAAATTAATAAATATAACATTCTGATCGCAGAAACGTAATTTACAGCATAAAGTTGTTGGACGCCTTCCTGAAATACTAGTCTGATAAAGAACACTGGCTGTTATTTGCCTGAAAAAAAAAGAAACACAACGTTCAGGGTTCGCGTCCCAGCAAGGGAACTGCACATTTTTCACCTCTCCTGTAATGACTTTCCAATGTGAATGAAATAATTGCGAAAAAGTGTGTTTTAGAGTATTACTTCAGCAAATATTAAATGTTTTAATACTAACGTAATAATAACGTAATAACGTATACGATTTGAGTAATTTAAGAACCTGAATAATTGTGAGTAGTATGGTATTATGTTAAATAATTTTAAAATTTATGAATGGTTATATATTAAGATAAAACTTTGAAGGTTCTTATTAATGTTTCAAACATAAATATTATTTTTATTTTTTCAATATATAGTGAAGTGTGGTTAATTTTTTAATGGAATGTTATAGTGAAGCTTAAAGAAAAAAGGTCATTTGCCTTTACCAGGGACAGAGGCTTTTTTGAGTAACTGCCTAGCATTCTTTAATCATCGGTGAGTATACATCAGTTCGTAAATGTGGACTAAAGTGATGGCTGGAAATGTTTGTTTTTAGAGAAAGTTGCAGTTCCTTCCAGTTTTGTACAAAATACGTAAATTAGAAACATCTTAATAATAGCAAAAAGCATTACTTTAGTAATGTTATTTCTAGTGACAGTAAATAGATTGAAAAAGTAACTACATTATAATAATATGAAATTTCTTTTGATATTGTAAAGTAATTAATGGATGTATTCAAAATTTTTATATTTGAAAAACTTAAAAGCCTTCTCTAATCAGATACAATTATAAAGATACAAAGAACAAATTGTCACAAAATTATATTATTATTATTGTAAGGTAATATAGAATTTTATTTATAAAATTTAAAAGTCGCATACATTTAACTTGCGCATACAAGTTATTCGTCTTAAATTTTAATTTTATATAGTTTTTATTTCGTTTAACTAATATGAGAATTATAATGGCATAAGTTGTAAATGGAAACTTTGATAACTATACAATAATAAAAGCTAGTTACCGCCTGCAGGGAATGGCGATTTTCAGGTCCTTTTATATTTAAGCATTCTTCAGCCATCAGCAAATTCTAACCCTGATTTTCTTGTAGGGGGCATATTTTATTCATTATTATATATATGCGTTTTCGGAAGGTGCAGAACAGTACGAATGGCAAATTACTATCGCTGTTAACCTTATACTTTAATTGCCTATATAAATTATTCTTCAGATACGTTATCTATTATAAAATCTATACACCTCTAGATGATCAAAATCATCCGTATTTTTCCCTAGAAATATTTAACAATCAGATCTGAAAGCCCCTTCCCTTTTCGCTATAAACCCACCATGCATAAGGTTTGGGAAAGACACAGTGTACATCACTATAAACAGTTCTACTCTTTCCTTCACTATTACTTCCAGCTCGCGAAGTCACCTAGCTTTACTGCTACCGAAGGGAATTGTAGTGAAATCTAAAAGACTGGTCACAAATGTGCCAGAGGGCAGTTGCGCATCGTTTCGTTCGCCTGAAAACGAAGCCTTGGATATTCAAGCGTTTTATGGCTTGGAAGATGATTACTTTACGTGTGGATTTTGGATTTTATCGATCCCTCAGTAGCGGCTGGCATATGAAATGTGTTGTGTGTATTTTATGACTTCTGTGGAAGAGAGGTAAATACTTTCCGTCTTCAGAAATTTGGTTTTGCTCTTTGATTGTTTTAGTTTCTTTTTCTAAACATTTCGACTGGAAATTAAGAAGTAGATGAAGGCTATGTATTAGTAAATGAATCGTGTGGAGTATACGTGGTTTTCGTACAACTCAAAATTGCATTAATCCAAAGCTTTTTTGGTTTATATTTTAGCAAATTTTACCCGGAAAAAAATTTTCTTCGCAACAATTATTTTTCAGTTTTAGGAAAAATAAATTGCCTAAATTTGATATCTAATATAAAATTAATGCAATGAAAATATAAACTCCTTTAATGAATTTTGTTTTAAGGTAAAACTAAAATAAAACTTTTATATTAGAAAAGGCGAATGAAGTAAAACGTACGTGGTTTGGACGCAGTCAACTGTTTTATGTTCACGTTTACAGAGTATTAAATGTTAACATACTTTTTCTATATTCGCTATATTGTCTGTATTTGGGATTCAAATTGATGACTATATTAGTATATGCTTCTGATATCTTCACCTGTAAAATTTGTTACTGCTTGGAGTTGTAAGAAAGGTTTAAACTTTTGGGTTAATATTTCACCGCTTCTGGCATGTTTATTCACAAAGCTTTTGGAATATTAACGCACAAAAATACTGAAGAATACCAAAATGTTTAGTTTAATTATGCTTCATTTTGAAGTTGAGGATGACTGTGATTTGTAAAGCAATTTAAAATTGAATGCTAAGTCTAAAAACTCTTATTTTTGAAAGCACGTAAGATGTGACATTTATATATTTAAAATTGGAAATTTAAAAATTCCAATAATACAATCAATCAATAGGGTATTCAATGCCTTAATTATTATTTTTTTCGTTTTAAATTACTGTGAAATGCATTAGCTTTAAGGCATGAGTTGCCCATTTTAGTAGCTGTTTAATTTAATTACTATTTATCTTTACTTTACTATTTTCAACTTTAGCAATGACATCAGCATCTTGAGAGTGTTTCAAGTTTCATCTTGGGAGAGTAACGTTTGCTACGATTCGCTAGAGAATCGGAGCCTCACAAATGACAATATCTTTTCAATTTTAACAAGACCCATATGATAAGAAAACAGTTAGATATAGGGTGGTTCAAAAATCATGTAACAACTTTTAAGAAGCGGTAGAGCACACTTCAGAATACATTTTTCTGATAGGAATGTGCAGGCCCAGGTGATCCGTTGATGTACAAATATTACAAATAAGACTTAAAAGGAATCATAAATTGTTTACATACGGCATCGGTGACCAGAGTTTCTTTGGTTTTATAATAATTGCGTCAACATGATTATTAAAATTGCATCCACAGTAATATATACTTGACAACGTCGATCGAGTAATTGGCATAGAGTTCCAAACATTTCACATATTTTTGTCAGACAAGCCAGCTACAATGCGACGGGAGTAACCAATCCCTCGTAGCCGCGGGAGTAATCACTTTCTCGACGTTTCCTAGTAGGTAATTTACGGACTCACATTCAAGCGATTATTATAAACATTGCTGTAAAAAATCCCTTGTTAGCAATGCTACAAGTAAAAAGTTTATGCTAATTTCATGTTTTATTTTTGCGCGTGTGCTTCAATGTGATACATGTACCCATATGTTTCTATGCAAATAATTGTTTGCTGTAGTGCGCTTTACTATATCTTATGATTTATCCGTAGAGTTCTGAATAACCCTCATAGTGGCTCACCTCAGAGTCAAAACTACTCCGTTCCCTCAAAGTTAAAAGCAAATGAATGAAACATTTGAGACTAGATTGAAGTTTTTCATGTGTAAATCATTAGCTTAACACTGATGCAAATTAGTAAAGATTCTTAAATACGTATAAAATGAATGCAAAAACATAAACATGTTAACATGAAGCTAAATAAAACTGTGTTCCTAGATTTGCTTTCGTTTCATAACTACAGTTAATTTTAGCACTGTATTTATGTTCGTTCTATAACTGAAAATTAAGCCTATTTTCATTTTTATATTAATGTTATATGCATTAAAATTTTTACAATCATGCATCTTCCGATACCAATCCGAAGACGTTACGACTCTAACAATTAATCTCATTTAATTTAGAAGTCAAACAACAAAAATCAGCGTTATATTCACAAAATTTTCACAGGAATAGTTTCGATGGTTTTACCGAAACACCATCTTCAGCTGCAAAACCGCAAATGAACAAGATAGGAAATAATGATTAGATAAGATAAGAAAGCCTGGACAAGAATAAGCAACTGGCGCCATCTGTTGGCGAAACCAGAACTAAAACATAATTTCTCTAAAAGCCGAAGGCAAATTTGGATTGGAATTAGGATCGTTAAATAGAACAGAAAGATTTTTATGAATGTGAAATGCCTCTAGAAAATCCAGTTCTCCAATGGAAGATGTTTTTTGAATAATTTTGGCAGCAGAAAAATTGAAAGTGTGATTTTCGGACCAACAATGTTGAGCAACAGAAGACTTCTGTGTTTCCTTTTTTCTAACATATGCCTCATGTTCTTTGACGCGAAATTTTAAGACTCTCTTAGTTTGACCAATGTAAATTAAACCACACTGGCAAGGAATCCTATAAATACCCCAGGAATTCATATCCGGAATGGGGTCCTTGAGTATAGAAGTTGGAATTTTATTGATGGGAGAATAAACAACCCGAAAGTTAAATTTCTGCAAAAATATGTGCAACTTTATAGCTAATTGATGGAAAGAAGGGAATGACAATAGAATTTTTATAATCTCCTAAAATAAGAGTGTGGCTTTTAGTGTGTTGAGATGACAATTTTTTAACTGCTTGATTAATAATGTTGGGTGAAAAGCCCTGCTGTATTGTGTGTACTTTATTATTTAAGTTAATTTAATTATGTTTATGCTATTAGTTTATGCTCAGTTAATTTAGTTTGATTTTCTGCATTGTTTATCATGCCTTCATCCGTTAATCGTTTCACTAAATTACGCCTGAAACGGCAAAAATTCCTGAATCATCTTGACTTTTTACTTAAATGTAAATGTAAAAAATTGATCCCCAATTTTATTCAAATCAAATCTAATCAAAAACCTTCGAGTCGCGTTTCAAGAATTCTGTTAAATTGCAAGCTTGCCTTACTTCGGTCCGTGATAAGGGATACACGTCAACAATTGTCCAAAATTGAACATGAACTCTATAAGCTTCATCTGGAACTCGCTAAATCCTATCCAAAATTCACTGCCCTTGAACAAAAGTCTTGGTCTAGAACGGAGAATGCAGTTATCCGTCATAAAAACACCCTTGCAGTTAAATTCGAAAAACTTCTTTCACAGTCTTCCAGTTCAAGTAGCTCAAAAAATCTTCCCATTGTAAACATCAAGCCAGTAATTAATATTTCTAATGTTAGTCTTTCAGAAGAACAAGAGAGAATTCTAAAATATAATTTTAACTTCTCACAAACCTGTAAACCCTCGATTCCAAAGATTTTGGCTCCTATCGAAAAAGCTTTCAAGTTCAGTAAAGTTTCAGATTCACAGAAAGAAATGATTAGGCATCTTATCGCTCATAATGTGAAATTCAATAATAAACCTTTGAAACCAAATCTAACTGCGAGAGAAAGAGCTACAATGCGCGAAATTCATTCTAACCCGGATATTATCAATTCAAAGGCCGACAAAGGTGGCCAGATAGTCGTCATGGATAAGAACACTTACATCGATGGTGTCACTAAACTCTTAAACGAAGGACCATATAATCCGATCCCTAAAGATCCTTCACCTTCGGACTTATCCAAAATAAAAACTGCGATCAAATCTTCGCAAATCATTTCAAGCAACTTAAAACATTCGCTTATCCCATCTGTTGCGAATTGTGCCAGATTATATGCTCTTCCCAAAATTCATAAAAGTGGTATTCCTTTACGCCCTATTCTATCAAATTTAGGTACTGCCTCGTATCCATTAGCTAAATATTTAGTTTCTAGATTTTCCACTCTATTAGACAATAACATTTACACCATAAAAATTCAATAGAGTTTGTAAAAAAGGTTAAAAACATTTCTCCTAGTAATTTACTCATGGTTTCTTTTGATGTAAAATCATTATTCACCAATGTCCCAGTGGAGGGTGCATTAAGATGTCTAGAAACCAGACTTCGCGAATTTCATTTCTCTTGCATCGAAATTGATGAGCTAATTTCTCTCACTCAACTCTGTTTGAAACAAACACATTTTGTTTTCCAAAATAAATATTACAAGCAAACTGAGGGATTAGCCATGGGAAGCCCCCTCAGTCCCATCTTGGCTGATATCTACATGCATTATTATGAATCAAAATTGTTTGAAACTTTAAACTTCCCGGCATGGTTCCGCTACGTAGACGATACTTTTACCCTGTTTGAAGGTAATAAAGATGATTTAAATAAAGTTCTTTCAACAATGAATTCTATTGATCCTGCTATTCAGTTCACTTTTGAACTTGAGACTTGCAATTCTCTTCCGTTTCTCGATATTCTGGTCACACGTAACACATCCAACTTCAGTACTACAGTTTACCGTAAACCTTCATCGGTTTGCCTTCCACCACACTTTAAATCATGTCATCCGACTAAACAAAAGTTAGCTTCATTTTATTCCTATGTTTTCCGTGCTCTTCAAGTTTGCTCCTCCAAACTAGCCCTTGATGAAGAACTAAATTATTTAAAAGCAATAGCTATTGACAGGGGCTTTTCACCCAACATTATTAATCAAGCAGTTAAAAAATTGTCATCTCAACACACTAAAAGCCACACTCTTATTTTAGGAGATTATAAAAATTCTGTTGTCATTCCCTTCTTTCCATCAATTAGCTATAAAGTTGCACATATTTTGCAGAAATTTAACTTTCGGGTTGTTTATTCTCCCATCAATAAAATTCCAACTTCTATACTCAAGGACCCCATTCCGGATATGAATTCCTGGGGTATTTATAGGATTCCTTGCCAGTGTGGTTTAATTTACATTGGTCAAACTAAGAGAGCCTTAAAATTTCGCGTCAAAGAACATGAGGCATATGTTAGAAAAAAGGAAACACAGAAGTCTTCTGTTGCTCAACATTGTTGGTCCGAAAATCACACTTTCAATTTTTCTGCTGCCAAAATTATTCAAAAAACATCTTCCATTGGAGAACTGTATTTTCTAGAGGCATTTCACATTCATAAAAATCTTTCTGTTCTAGTTAACGATCCTAATTCCAATCCAAATTTGCCTTCGGCTTTTAGAGAAATTATGTTTTAGTTCTGGTTTCGCCAACAGATGGCGCCAGTTGCTTATTCTTGTCCAGGCTTTCTTATCTTATCTAATCATTATTTCCTATCTTGTTCATTTGCGGTTTTGCAGCTGAAGATGATGGTTCGGTAAAACCATCGAAACTATTCCTGTGAAAATTTTGTGAATATAACGCTGATTTTTGTTGTTTGACTTCTAAATTAGTATTTATTCGGCGTGTTATTGTGTCTTAATTAATCTCATCCTTAGTACAAACAAGTTTGTTGACGTAAATGTATTCATTATAGATGGCTAGGTTAAATTATTTGAATAGGGAAAAGTAGACGACGGCTACCTGCTTAAGGAAAGGGATAAAATTGTGGGAATGTTTCTGAGCCATTCAATTGTATCTATTGTAGATACAATTACAAGCAGAAATTCGCATAAGGGATAACCTCGCTTTTAAAATCTCCCCCCTCTTTTTTTTCTAGCATACATGGAAGGCGATTAAAAATACAGCATAAGGAAGTAGGTATGATTTGTTTATTTGCCTTGAAAGCAAATATATTTTATCTTCAGAAAAAGAATACATTGCATCAATTATTCTTTTGCTTCCTGGATGCTGTCTAATTTTTAACAGGCAGACGTGCACATTTAATTTCTGAATTCATATGATTGTTTCAGAGAGTGGAGAAAGAAGCATAATTTCAGGGAAATGTGAGAATTATTCCAGAGAGGAAGAATGAAGAAATCCAAGTTCAAACATGTAAATCATTTAGTATAGGTTAATTTATGAAGGAAACATATTTTACCTTCAGACGCAGCCTATGCCTACCGTTTCTTTAAACACAGAAGTTATTTGGAGACTCTTTTCGGAAGGTGATACTCCTTGCGATTGCGTTTTATGTGATCCTATAAATATGCGTCAAGTATACTGCTGAGCATATTTGTTTTTATTTCATAATCTAACGCATTTATTACACTTCAATTATATTTTACTAACATTTTTAACAGAAGAACTAATTCTTTTACCGATTCATTTTACTGACATCTTGTAAAAGGTTTGACTGCAATCATTAGTTACTTGGATGAATTGTTATGGATAAAACGAGTTCAAATTTCCAAAGGAATAACCATTACTTCCACCCTGTTTCAATTATATGAGACTACATTACGATGGCGAAGTTTCATTAAAAAGCGAAAATTCATATGCAATTCCGATAATGAGCTGTAATCACCTCACCATGTTTAGGTATTAAACTAGCTAATTATAGCTGCGCTTCTTGGGACTCTTATAAGCCTCCAGATTAGTTGATCGTTCAGTCTTTTAATCGGTTAAGTGAAAACATGCAACAAAGGACTCCTGCCGGTCTTTATATTTATATATACTGCGAAAAAAGATCATAAGGAGCCAGAACTAAAATAATTAATTCCAATATTTGATAAGAAAGGGTAGTCACTGTGAGTAAATCGTGACTTTTAGAAAACTGAAATCAGATACAGTGGCACAGAGTCTACTTCATTAATCCGTTACTTGAACGTGTACCAACTGAACTTTATTAATAAGATAAAAAGGGAAATAATTAATCCATTTTGATAAAAAAACATTATTATTATAACACAGTTTAATTCTAAAATAGAAATATAGTGGGTGAAATACATACTGTACATAATTCCAATATTTTAGGAGATTATAAAAATTCTGTTGTCATTCCCTTATCAATATCTGAAATATCTGAAAGATTACACATGATACTGTGAATACATTTTTTTTTGTTATCCAGATCAAAAGCAGTTTTTCAACGTGCCCTAACATCCCTGATCTTCGTGTGGTAACTGATTTCATCCACTTCTCAATGTTAGCCGATTTAATAGTTTCTTTAGTTTTCACATTCGTAGACATCATCGTAATCGGCATACAGTATAATATAATCAAGGTACACAAGCCATCTCCATACTTATCAACAGATACTTTATTTTTTACCACGATATTTTCGACGACGATGTTTTTAAACTGCGATGGTTTTGAACCGCTTTATTTTCGACGACGATGTTTTGTACCACGATGTTTTAGAACTGCGATGTTTTCTCCCACGATGTTTTGTAGCACGACGTTTTCACCTTGCGTTGTTTTCTCCGCGACGTTTTCGTCCACGATGTTGTTGCCGCGATGTTATCGGCGGACACCGAAAATTCAGAGTTATAGTACGGGGAGTTTCTTGAATAATAGCAAAAAGCCGTGCTAACGCTCATCGTTATTCGTAGCATTGTCTCGAAAGAGGTACGCAAGTGTAATGCGCGTAGTCGTGACTCATCGAACTCAAGTCGCATTCCAAACAATGTCGTATACCAAGCACACATTTTCGCGAGCAAACAGGACAAATAGCAAGGAATGCATGAATAATAGGATAGCAGGAAACTTGTATGCTTGCTTTCAAATTCTGTTGCTTACTGTAACTAACTAACGCAGAGATATGGTTACTACTCAGTTACGTAGATGATTAACCGCAGTTTAGTTTTTATCAGTACTACAGATGAGAGATGACAGTAAATATTCTGGCATAAATCAAACGTATTACGTGTTTAACAGTATGATTTTATAAGGAAGAAAAGTGTGTACTCTTGCAGTAAAAATACTAAATGATTTTCAGGGAATAATATGTAAGCCTTTTATAAATACGCATTGGTAATTTTATGCTAAACGTTTCAAGTTCATGCTAATAAGTTTGAATCTACTTTTAAGATTTGTTTCCTCACTAGTTATTAGCCTGCGCCATAGCTATGTCTGCATATTTTCTCCCGTTCACTCCTAGAAGTATGAAAATAAAGGTTGAAATGAAGAAACATAAAATCACATACGAATAAGAAAATGCTCCTTAGCCAGCTTAGCAGCAACCTTAGTGAAAAAAAAAATATTTTTTGCTGCTAAGTGACTTAACGAACAGTAAGAAATTCAGCTTGGGAGAAGTTAGATTTTCTTTATGATAAAACAGAACATGGTTACAAATAAGAAGGATTTTTTCGAGTTTTGTAAAATTTCTGTGGCTATTGTAAACAAGTATGTGAAATCATCCACAGTGTTATCATGTGGTCCGTTATATGGGATATCTGGTTACGCTGTATTTGTAAAATCCAAAATCAGATTAATATAAAATTGAACACTTAATCTGAGGATTCAGAGGGACTTCATCCAATGTCTTCGTGAGAACATCAGCTATAGGAATACTTAGACTCACAAAAGATAGTAGTTCATAGAGCACATCATTAATACCGTTATAACTGATTGATAATCAATGTCAGATTGGACCTTGAATGAGTGAAAACGTGACCTTAGCCCGTGCTAACTACTAACGCTAACCCATTTAGAAATTATCAACCCTCATTTTCCTTCTGACGAGTGACCTTCACATCTACACTGATGGATCTCTTTGGATTCTGCTCAGGGTGCCATCTCTGGCACCCTGAGCCTTCAGTGACCTTTTTACTAACATATTGGCTCATTTACAACTCACTTGATGGAGAACTCGAAGCTATTTGTATAACCCTGCAACAACTTGTTATTCATCTTTTCCCTCTTGCGAAGGCTGTAAAATTTTCAGATTCTATCTCAGCTCTCCAAGCTTTGAAAAGCAGGAGAATGGGGATTTCCGTATAGAGAAATGCAGAGAACTTCAGAAAGAGGTTGTATTCCAGTGGGCACTATCACATTGTGATCTCTATGGAAACGAAATGACTGACCTTCTGGCAAAAAAAGGGAACTGAGACTCTCCGAAAGTTACTTCTGCTCCACTCTACTAAATTAGAAATAAAGAAAGAGAATTTTTCAGCAAATCGTTTTGTCATGTGGTTTCTCACGGTGCTGGTGTTAAGCCGTGGAGTGTGATTTGTGGTACTCACAATGTTCCGGACTCACTCCGTGCTTTCACTAAAGCCAGCGTAAGACTTTTGATCGGACACGATTGTCTTAGTGTCTATTTGTTTAATTTTACAGAGACTAATTCACCTGAATGTGCTCTGTGTGATTCCGTACAAGCCATGGCTGCTGCTCATCTGGAAAAGTGTACTGCACTAAATGATTTGGATTGTGTTGTTAAAAAGTATTTTGTTTAATAATAAGTAATATATAACTACCTGTTTGTTTTTAAATTTTGTCCCTTATTTAGATTAAATAATTTGAGTTAAATGTTATACAGTCACGATCAATTCAGGAATATTTGTCAAATACGCGGTTAGTCGAGTCGCATTAAGAAAATACGCAGCCAAATACGCATTAAAAAACTGCATGTAGACTTGAGTGTATTAATTGCCATTATTCGAATTTATAAAATACAGAAAATGACAAACAGGTAACTAGAAAATATGAAGTGATTTGATAATTTTCTTGAATATATATTTAGCATTTATCAATATAACGAATGAAAGAAAATTATGTTTTAACATTAAAGGTATTAAAATGACGTTTCCTAACTAGCAAATTTTGTCCAAGAAAATCTAATGCAAAGAATAAAGTGTTTAAAATGATTGAAAGAGGTTATCAGTCTTGCCAGATGGATTCCAAGATTCTTCCAGATTACAGTTATAGAAACACTAATCTCTAAGTATGCCACAAAGAATAGCCAATAAATTTTGCAGAAATTTGAGAATAATTAGTTTTAAAAACGTATTACGAAACCTCTAGTATTGAAGGAAATTGTTTTATATCTGAAAAAAAAATATGAAACATGAATAATTTTCTTGATGCGAAGAAGAGAATCTAGATGTCAAATATGATAAATTATTTTTCTGTGTTCTAAGTGCACTAAGTTTGAAATTATTGTATGGATAATCAATGCTTATGAATCGATTTAGAGTTCCCAAATAAGTGACAATTTTTGATTTAATTAAAACAAATGAAGTAAAGAAAGACAATAAGATATATTTTTGCTATAAATAATAAATATCAAAACCTGCCGTTCATATTGCCAAATGTGTGTTGTGTAAGTGTACTAGAGTTCACATAAAGTTAGATCTCTTTAACGTTCTGGGAACAATGCATGACTGCCCTTCTATTTTTATAAAATTTGTTATTATAGATCTATTTCAAAAGTTACTCTTGGAAAGCATTATGAATTTCTCTTAATTTCCTGAATATAATAAAACTAATTTAGCAGCCAAATGATTTCGATGCTGTTTTAAACTTGTATGATTGCACCTTTTATTTTTATATAGTTTGCCATTATAAATGGATCCATTTTAATACCTTACTTACAGAAAGTACATTGAAAATGTCTTAATTTCTTGAAATTCGTAAAATTTCCAGTATCTTCATGTTTACTTTGGCGCTGAAGAAATACTTCTCGTCTTCAAATGAGTGCATAAACACATACTATCGTTTTTGCTTCTAAAATAAACATTCATTGCTACGTTTCGTTGTTTCATTTCATTGTTACGTTTTAAAGAATGATGTAATTTTAATGTCGAAACTGAAAGTTCAGAATTAATTAGCCAATCCACTGTCAAATTGAGCAAACAATATACAATTGCAACATTTATTTTGATAAGGTTCGTTGTTATGTATAAGTCTATTTGAATATATTTTCTCATCTAAAATTTTCTGAATTTCTCGAAATTCATAAACGTTAAAGGGGTCTTCATATGCTGAAGAAAATACCTCTCGATTTAATATAGTTGATCTATTTTTGGAATGGGAAGCTAATCTTTTATTTTATGCTTGTATTAAGAATAGAAACTCGAATTTGAACATATAACAATTCTAGACCTTGTTTTATCACTAAATGAATACAAAACACTAAATATAAATCAATTTTTCTCCTTTGGGGTATTCACATGCAGAACTAAGTTGAAAGAGATTTATATCATAAAAATATTAAAGTGCCTGCAACCTCATACTCGTATCAAGTAAAACAAAATCCATCTTCTCAGAATTCTGTTTTGCTTTCTAAAAAATATTCTGGCAAAATCCCAAATACTCAGAATTTCTTGTTTCATTTATACGCCTTAATGCCTGTGCAAGAGGGAAAAAATACCAATTTTTATGCAGTATTACCAAAGAAATGACTTAAATCCTTCACTGTTGGCAATCTTTTGTGTAAGAAAGCTGCCAAATATAAAGATTTCAATAAAATATGATCAGTAAAATTCTTTACTGCAAATATTGAAATTATTATTTTTACTAATTCCATATATACTTTCAATTTTTGCACTGCCAGTCGAAATCTTAGCTTGGAGAAATGTTTCATGGTTATCTACAACATTATTTACTCTAACGAGAAACATATTATGTTAAAGAGACTAATAATAAGCAGCAAGAAGAATATTATTCTTATGGGCAGAATAAATCCGGAATGCGTTTCAAAGAAAAGTTTCTGTTGGAAAGTTAAAAAATTATTGTCATACTCCCATTCTTTGAAATTGAATCAGTGTTAGTTAACGTAAAACTTTAGATGAAAATCTATTTTTACAAATTAAATTAGAAATCTGAATGGACATCTAAATTTTGACTCAAGCTGGTATGCACATTAATTTTTTTAAAAACCTGAGCTGCTATTTTATTATAAATAATAATGGGATAATTTGTTTAAGTAATAAATGGGTCAAAATTGAAAAAAGAAATTCAGATAACTCCTATTTCCATATCGTTTAGGAATATAATACAAAAATCTACGCAAGCTTAATGAAGTATCTCTTGTGCTTAATGTATTATGTAATGTGTATTAATGTGCTTTACGTAGTTTAATCAATCGAATGCAATAAAAATACACTGCTAGCCATCCAAATTGCAACACCAAGAGACACAAGACATATCACAAGAAAATTTATTTAGTAGAGAACATGTTGACCAAGTATCAGATGATTAAATTTATAGACTTCTAGGAAGTGTGGTTCCTTCCAGAATCAGTAACCAGATTAGCCGCCCCATTGTTGGAGATCACCGCTGCCACACGCCTCGGCATTGATTCAAAGAGACTTTGGATGTGTTCTTGGGGTTGCAGACCAAGCAGCTTCCACACGTTGCCAAAGTTGATCTGGTGTGGCAGCTTGGGATGTAATCTGGGTCAATCGTTCAGCAACCATGGGCCACATGTTATCTATCGGCGAAAGATCCGGACAGAGAGCCGGCCAGGGAAGCAATTCAATCTGGCGATTGACGAAGAACCTTTGGACAATGCGTGCGACGTGTGGTCGCGCATTCTCCCCTTGAAATATGGCTGTGGGCAAGCCCTGAAGGTAAGGAAGGACAACTGGCTCCAACAACTCGGAGATGTAACGCTGGCTGTTTAAAGTACCGGCAATGCGTATTAGAGGAGTGCGAGAGTGATATCCAATACCGCTCCATACCATAATATCCGGTGCAGGACCAGTGTGGCGGTGCATAACGCAGCTGTTCAGCATCATCTCTCTATGGTGTAACCAGACTCGATTCCGACCATCGTGGTGTTGCAGACAGAAGCGTGGCTCGTCAATAAACACAATTTCATTCAATTATGCCGTCCACATCCTTCTTTCATCGCACCATTGGCGGCAGAGACGTCTGCGTTTCTGCGTCAAGAGTAGACGAAGCAATGGACGTCTTGCGGAGGATAGACCACTGTGCTGTAAACGGCGTCAAATGGTACGCGCAGATACTGGATGATGCGTTGCAGATTGAATGTGCTGTTCTATGTTTCGTGATGTGACTGAGCGATCCGTCACTGCCATGCGCACAATGTTCCTGTCATCACGTGAAGCGGTGCACTGAGGTGGATGCGATCGAACACGTTTGCCCGTCGTACTTCCCTGCATCCAACGGTCACATATCCACATTACAGTTGTTTGGTTTCGTCGAACACGACTACCGATTTCCCTGAAAGATAATCCACACTCTCGGTAGGCCACTCTTCTTTCTTTGTCGAACTCGGATACTTGATCAAACGATGATCGCTGTTTACTACGAGGCATAATTGATCGGTTTTTTGAAAGAAAAAAAAACCGCAAGAAAAACACAATTGCCAACCTGAAATCGTCGAAACCTCCAAGCCTTAACTAGCCCTTTGAAGTGGCGCCACAGGCGCGCGTCATGTGCGTATGCGTTGAAATTCTAATCATTTGCATAACTCACCTCCGCTAATGCATGCTGGAAATTTCATGTTATCTGCATGCTTCCTTCAGGGTGTTGCATTTACGGTGGCCAGCAGTGTAGTTAAGGAAGAAAATTATTTCCTTTGTATATAGAGAATTATTATTTATAATCGCGATAACCGTAGAGTACACATGATACCTGGTTTTCTTCGAGAATCTTCTTTCTTCTGTTTTTTCGATGCCGTAAGGTTGTATACACTTGGTAAAAACTTCTGCTTGATTTTAAAAATTCCATCTCATTATCACTTCAAATCGTTTACTGCTAATAAAAAAGGGTTAAACCTTTTGGTTTTAAAATTCATCATTATTAACGGTCTCACGGTTGTTTATGAACTTAGTTCTTTTTCTGGTTCCCAAATAGAAGTTTTCTAAAGTTTTACATTCAAAATTCATCGTCAACTGAGAAAAATTAAACTTAGAAATCTTGTTATTAAGTACATAATTTCCATAACCGAATTACGTACACAAGAAAATTTCGGGAAAAATATGTTTTGCTAAATATGAAATAGCCTGTAATTTAATAAAAAGTAAACGTATTACTACCATACTAAATACACATTTGTAGGCTTGTATGTTGTTTGATTATATTAGTGCGGATTTTCTAAAACGTTCAAAGGGTGTGAGGCACTTATTGTATTACTACAGTTTGGAAAAGAATTCTGAAATCGATTTTGACTTTTATGTCCCCATCGCTATGAGGAAAAATTCAATACTCGAGGTCGTTTCGAATCGATTTTAATGAACCGCAACTTTATGTTCCAAAACAGAGAAGGATATTAACCCAATAACTCCGCAAAGGATGCAAAGAAGATTCGATTTTCCGTTCCATTTTTTTTTTTTCGAAAGCAAACAAGCTTCTAAGAAATTGAAAACCAAATATTCTTTAATCATTCTTCTGTTTTGGTTGTATAAAATAATTTAAATTTTCAGATCCCATGCAAAATCTTGTTTACTCCTCTTTGTACATTGAGTAAATTTCGGAATTCAGAAGCACCATTTTATATGGTCGAGAAAGTACTGGAAACTTAAATTCTAGATGAATTTATTTCCTGGCATATAGAGAAAAAATGACGGCAAATTGTACACAGAATCTCTTCTACAATTTCTAATCAATTATTCATTACTCAAGTTTATAAAATTCTGCACTTATTTTTGACTAGTGCAAGTCTTGAAAAATAGGAGTGGATTACTTTATTGTTCATCCTACGTATAATATTGTAAAAGAAGAAGAATTTGGAATAATTGGAGAAAAGAAAAATGTAAAATATTGCTTAATATATATAATAATATATATAATAATGATATTAATAATATATATATTAATGATATTAATAATATATATAATAATGATATTAATAATATATTGCTTATTCTTATTATGTAATAAGACGAAATGATTCCTACTAGTATCTGTATCTATAACATAAAAATATGTAAAATCTGTTATTTTGTATTTTATTTGCTTTGCAGTGATTATTCTATTGCTTATCTGAAACATTCTTTGCAATCTTGCATGAAAATAATGTCTTTTGTATTATATTTCTGGGAATGTGAAGTAAAGTAAAATTTTATGTTCTCGATTCCGTTTCATTTGACATACTGGATCGTATGTATGTTTATTATGTACCAGTTCTTTCCAGTTTTAAAAATAGCTCTTTGATACATCAAGGAAAAATCACAGAATTTCATCGCAACTAATATATACGTAGGTTAATAACGATAGAACAATCAACAAGCTATCAATTTGTTTTCGCAAAGTTTATGGAGATATTATCTAGCGAAGGAAATGAATGGTCTTGACAGATAGCCAACAAAGACAAGGAAGGATTTTCTAGGCGTTATTTAGCAGTATGAACTAAATAATTACTCTTTCAAACTCTGTACAAATAAATCAGAAAATTATTCTGTTCCTCAAAAATGATATTACTGAGCAGCGTGGAATTTAGGAAAATAACTTCATCTCTTAAGTTTTGTTGAAAAAAACTGAAAAGGAATTTTGAAACATCTTTTATACTGATATTTAAATGCAATCTTCTTGAGAGTTTTTTTGCGCATGGAAGTGAAGCATTTGCTGAAACATTTATGTTTACGAACATTAATTAAAGGAAAGAAAATGAATATGGTTTTTGTCAAAACGTGCAGTTTTTAAACGTACAATCCAGTAGAGTTTTTTGGCTTTTGAATAATCCGAATATCATAAACACCGTCCAAACACGCTATGGAAAATGAACGAATAACTTTTATTTCTCCAGAAGTTTATTGAAATTTGCTGCGAGAGAAACTGATGAAAATAACCAGTATTTCTAAGTCTATAAATAATAATATTGACCATTACTGATAGTCATTGTAGCCATCACCGGACTATATTTCTTGAAAGGCGCGCCTCGCGTGAAGACAAAGGAGAAGAGGTGGTGACGCGTCTCGAGGAGAGGAAGCAGTCCTCGGAGTTCAGTGACACTCTTGACTTAATGTTCTGAGGTACGCTGTTAAAAGCTCCTATCGTTTCATTTTTGGATATGTTGTAATATTTCCCTGCGCGCTTAAGTAACTTGTCTAAAATAAATTCTAACTTGAATATGGATAATTTGTATCTTACTTTATAAGGTTTTATAAATCATTCCGATATATATTTAGTGAAATCCTTTAAACTTATCACCCAATGTCGCAACACGCACATGGACTGAAAACTGGGAATCTTATTCCATTGATGAAGAAGGAGGCATGAGTGAACTATTCCTTATCGGTATTTAGAAGTCACTTTCTCTTTTGAAATATTCCATTTATTTGATAAAATGGAAAATAACGGCACAGATCAAGCCACTAGAAATATAGCACGTGTAGCGATAAAAGCTCCCCTTTTCTGGCTAGCAAATCCGGAAATCTGGTTCCGGCAGATCGTAAGCCAGTTCGTTTTGTCTGGTGTAACAGTAAAGTGCACGAAATTCCATCGCGTAGTTTCCGCTTTACAACTTGATGAGTTATCGGTTGTGGTAGAAATTATTCTTAACCCTTCAGACGAGGCTCCATATATGTCAATAAAAAAGTCTCCGTACGCAATATGCCGATACCGAGGAACAGCGGCTCAAAGATATCATTTCTGGAATGCAGCTCGGCGACACAAAAACTATCACGCTTCTTACTGGAGATGCGAAGTAAGGCTGGCTCACGAATGAGTGAGGATCTTCTTAAATCGCTTTTTCTGCAGAGACTGCCAACGCATGTACAACAGATTTTAGCCATTTACAGTGAGAAGTTAAGCAAAGTAGCCGTGATAGCCGATGGTACCATGGAAGCCGCCGAGAACAATGCTTCAGTGTTTGAAGTAAAAACGGTAGACTCTGCGCTAAAAGAATCAGTAATGGATATTTTATCCCTCTTTTCTCGGATTGAAGCACGTTCCAAATAGCGTCCAACCGAACGAGAGCAGCAGAATAAAAGATGCCGTTCATCAAGCCGCCCCGACGAGGTAATACAGAGCATTGCTGGTACCATCAGCGTTTCAAAGAAAAGCTACCAAGTGCGCAAAACCCTATATCTTCAAGGCGGAAAACTAGCGCCGCCGTCACGAGCCTCCTCGGTTGACGGCAAATCCGAGATTTATCGTTTATACCTCTCAGATAAATCCATAGCTTCAAAGTATCTGATTGATACGGGAGCAGATGTCTCGGTAGTTCCGCCCACAGTCACGGAGGGCAATCAGCCACCCGCCAAGCGTCAACGTTTTGCTGCAAATGGGACTACAATACCTACTTTTCGCCAGAGACGCATTAAACTGGACTTATTACGGAAGGAAATTCATTGGACGTTTGTCATCGCTGCAATCTCTCAACCCATAACTGCGGCTGACCTCCTTCGTCACTTTAGATTACTGGTCGACATTCATCAAGGATGCTTAGTGAACCCACTTACCCAACTACGTTCCAAAGGCACTGTGACTACAAAAGATATAAACTTATATTAAGGCAGTAAGCAGGAATACTAAATTTCACCAATTGCTTGCCGAATTTCCTGCGCTTACGGAAGCTAGCTGAACGCCACGAAAAATTACTGTATTGAAACTAGAGGCACATCTTTGTTTTCGCGGCCGCTCAGGCTTTCAGATGATAAGCAGCCAAACACCACTTCCAGTACCTGGTTCAAATTGCAATCTGCAAACCTTCCAAAAGCTGCTGTGCATCCCCTCCTCTGCACATGGTGAGGAAAATCAAGGGAGACTGGCGACCATGTAGGGATTATAGGAAATTAAATAGTGTCACCATTCCAGATCGCTATCCTGTTCCTCACACACAGGACTGTCTTCAAGTCTTAGATGAGAAACGGATATTTTTAACCCTTGATTTGGAAAAAACTTATCATCAAATTCCCGTTCGGGAAGATGTGCCAAAAACAGCCGTTTCTACACCATTCGGTCTCTTCGAATATTTGTTCATGCCATTCGGGTCATCGAATGCTGCGGTTACATTCTAGAGGATTATTCATCACGTTCTCAGCGGAATTGACTTTTGTGTACTGTATTTTGATGATGTATTGGTAGCATCTGAAAATGACACGCAACGCATGCAGTATCTTAAGGTGGTGTTCCAGCGATTCACGGATTATGGTATAGTACTAAATGCAGATAAATGTGTCTTGGGAAAATCAACTGTGAAATTTCTAGGACATATGATACTCCTTTGCCAGAGAAAATTTCTACAATTGTGAATTAACTTATTCTGGGTATGTGCAATTTTCACTGCCCTTTTATTCCGCAAGCTGCAAAAAGAAGATAAATGCTTTCCACGTCAACTAACACAACTGGATTTTTATCAGCCAATATACGACTGATATTCGCTACTTAAAAGGTTCAGACGTTGTGGTAGCGCATGCGTTGTCTCGGATTCATATAGCTACTATGAGCACACCATCTGCTATCGACTATTATCAGCTTGCCAAGGAGCAAGAAAATGATGCCGAATTGGAAAATATTTTATCAGGAAATTCGACCACCTCATCAGCGCAAGCCCATCCCAATTAATCAGCCTCCAGTTATTCTGCATTGTGATATATCCACAGGTAGCATTCGTCCTTCCGTTCCACAGTCATTTTGTCGAGCAGTGTTTAGCAGCTTTCACTCTCTCTCACACCCAAGATTTAAAGCTTCAGCTAACCTGATCAACGAAAGATATGTTTGGCCTTCAATGAAAGCGAATGTGGCATCTTGGACTCGTTGAGTGCTTAGTGTCAGAAATCTATAGCACGCCATATCGAAAGTAAAATTGGTGTTTTTGTGCCACCTAGTACTAGATTCGAACCCTGCACATTGACCTCGCAGGAACTCTCCCTCCATCCGAAGGCTTTTGATACTCTCTCCCATGTGTCGATCGTTTTTCTAAGTGGCCTGAGGCATTTTCGTTAGTAGATATATCCGCACAGACTTTTGCACCATCTATCTACGCGAAATGGATCTCTAGATTCGGATCCTCAATCCGACTAACTACCGACAAAGGAAGGCAGTTTGAATCATCACTCTTCGATGCACTAACCAAGTTCCTGGGTACAGCTCGATACCGTACCATACGTCTGGAAATGGCCAAGATCTCCATACCATCCGTCTGCAAATGGCCAAGATTTCATCGTGAGCTGAAATCCGCAATCATGGCACATAGCAATAATCAATGGACTGCTGTATTGTCTATAATTTTATTAGGTTCCAGAGCCACTTGGAAGGATAATCTGCAAACAACCACAGCAGAAATGATGCACGGAGCTCCAATTCATCCTTCCAGGAGAATTTATGTGCCCTACTCCTTGAACCCGAACGGTGCGTTAGCAAAGACTTGGCCACCTGCAGTCATGTTTTTTTTCGAACGGATGTAGTGAAAAGAAGCCTTCAGCAGCCATACGATGGCCCTTATAAAGCGATCAGTAGAGGCGACAAAGTTGTCACAATTCCAATGTGGGACAAAGCTAAGACCCTAAGCATCGATCGGCTTAAGCCGGCATATGTTGCAAGAAAAGATGCTGAAGACTCAGCATCTGCAACCACTCAAAGCACAACTTCCCTCTCTACAATACAGGATCCACCTACAAAATCAGAGATTGCCACATCGCCAGCAGCTATTTCTGCGCCGAACTGTGAATAACCGGCAATGGTAACTCCCTCAGGCCTACGCGTACGCTTCAGTCCCCGGCATAGCTAAAATCTCGTTGTCGCTGGTGGGGGAGGGCTGCCTTTAGTGAACACCGGACTTTATTTCTTGAAAGGCAAGCCTCGGATGAAGACAAAGGAGAACAGGTGGTGACGCGTCTCGAGAAGAGAAGAAAGCAAACAGTCGTCGGAATTCGAGTTCACTTCACACTCTTGACTTGATGTTTTGAGGTACGCTGTTAAAAGCTCCTATTGTTTCCTTTTTGGATATGTTGTAATATTTCCCTGCGTGCTTAAGAAACTTCTATAAAATAAATTTTAACTTGAATATGGATAATTCGCATCTTATTTTTAGGGTTTTATCAAACATTCTAATATATATTTAGTGAAACCACTCAAAGCCATGTTTTCTGAAATGATTACTGCTACAGAGCACCAAGATCATCTAAAAGCTTGTTCGGCCATCTTAGGAAAGATTTGTAATAATAATTGCTTTTCATGATATATATCATCTAGCACGTTAGGGTTATCTACCTATTTCTAAATTATAATTAAATAATGATACTGACCATCATTGATAGTCATGTTCGCTTAGACAATAACCTCTGTAGAAGTTAAAAATCATGTAGAAGCTCGTGTGGCCATCTTAGGGAAAATTTAAAATAATAATTGTTGTACACGCGCAATAGACGTTAGGGTTATCTACCTATTTGGGAAAAAGGCTTCTTGGAGATATTTCTTGGATAAACTGTTCCATATTTATATAATACGTGAAGGAAAGCGATTAAAATTCGTATACCCTTCTGAAGAAAAGCTATTTCGGCCTCTAGACAGCCTTGGATAATGAATATTTCTTATGTTATATGCATTATTAAGATAAATCAAGAAGTGTCATATTAAGCTAAGTAAAAAAAAAACTATATATGAATAGAAAATGCTGTAAGTGGTATTTACAATATGCAATAAATTTAGCTATTTTCCTGTAATTATATCAAAATTACTTTACTTAAAAAATGTCATGAAACTTTTATTCATGTTACTAGCACTAGACTTCAAAAAATAAACCATTTTGTATAATTAATAGAAGCAAATAATAAAATAAATTAGCAAATGCATATATTTCATCTGCTTGGGATACTTGTGTACTAGACTATATAATTCAACTTGCAAAGTCATTATGTTTTTCGATGCAGAAGATGTAAAACCTGTGCAGTACTCTCGCCGGGATTCGAACTCAGGAAACTCTCAATTACGCGTCGGACGTGCTTCCATTTATATTACCAAGGCATGCGGAAAGGAGGGGGAAAATATGATATACTCTCCCTTCGGGCGCCCCCGTGGAGATATTTTTAGAATTTTTCGAAGGAGGAAAATTGGAAAAACCCACAGAGTACCCGCTGGAATTCGAACTTCGGACCTCCAGATTATGCGTTGGATGTGCTTCCAGTTACACCAAGAAGGCATGCGGAATAGTGTTGGTTTGGTTTAAGTGATTACAGAAAAGCGTCAAGGACTATCTGCCTTAGGGGAGGGATGCGTTCGTGGTGGACTTTCTGGCTCGTAAACACGTTACACATGGGGAAAACTGCGAAAATACCCATGCAGTTCGAAACCCGTTCGTGGAAACCTCGGACCGAACAACTACCAGCTTTCTGCGACTTTTACCGCTCGGCTGCGGGTGAGCACATGCGGAAAGGAGAGAGATAATACCTTATAAATTGATTTTCAAGATTATTCAAATAAAAAATTCAGTGCAATATTGGAAAAAACACGAGCAATGCATTTCAAAACCGTTTTGTACAAGGGTCAACTATCATTTAAAAAATATCAATAACTGCATTAGCCTTTTTTTTTTTTTTTCCAATGTCACTTCACAGCAATAAAAGTTATTTGTGAATTTTGAAATACTGTTTATCAAATCAAAGAACCTACGGTATTGTATTTATCATTTTATGAATTTAATCTGTAACCTAATGACAAATTATAATATGCGAAGAAGACTATTGCGAAACTTTTCTATATCACAGTCTCATCTCATTACGACGCAGAATAATTAATCACGTATAGTTGTCAAAGTAATTGCTTTGTAGCAACTAAGGCTAATGTCCAAACATTTCAAATTACATAACAACTCATTTTAAACTCATCAGAAAATTGTACTCAAGGTACACGCTTTTGGAGGGCATAAATACATGTAAATCCGAAGCAGTATAAATACAGGGTGTGGAAGTCCAGGATTTGTAATTTGAAATGTCTTTTAATGACTTGCATATTATCGGCTAATGATGCCATTTAGTTCGTTCGAACTCTGATTTGCCTCGCTATTATGACGGCCAAGTGATTTACAGCTTCAAGACAGAACAGTTAGATTATTCATTGATAATCGTTTACGCGTCTGGAAGAATTCTATACGCTTGGAAAAGAATAGCTATTAAAGCAGTTTAGTGTATTATTCTGTTTATCAAGTTATAAGACATTTTATGTTAATTAACCAATTATTGTGATTTAAAATCTTTACGATAACTTCTCATTTCCGTAGTTCTCACCAGAATGCAAGTTGAGTATTTAAACAGAGGGTGTTGAATGTTTTACTGTTAGAGCTTTTCATAGGCTTTCCTTCAGTTTACGCCGCATTGCTCAGCTGTGCCAGTGATTTTTCCGGCTTTAGCCATTTAGGTAGCCGACGTTGAAAACAGGCTATAACAAATATTGAGCCAGCTTACTAACTTGTGTAATATCCGACTAAATTGCATTTAATTTGAAATTTAAAAGTACGCTATTTTAAATACATGAAACTCACGATGTTTTGATTGCAAACACGAGTTATGCTTTTTCTTTGAGTTCAAGATTAAGTAAAAGTTTATTAAAGACCTCCTCAAACTTTTGTCATGATATTTTAAATGGAGTAACTACTCGCTTCACTATCTCATAGCGTCAGAAGGACTCTGATTTAACTTCTACATAATAAGGACCTCAACTTCCTATCAAATGTTATTTCTTTTTAAAGCAAGACGTTTAAATAACATATGCTGTATTAAAATATTAAACAGCTTTAATACTATTCATTTAAAATTGCTTAAAGAGTTCTTTTTTATGCCAGAATAAATATGAGTGGATGTAGAAATATTTAATGCATAAAAATGAGCCATGGCTGTGGCAATAATTTTATCCTGGAAAAATCTGAAATTCGTGGATTTATTCGATGCATACGGAAAACGTTTATATGCATGAATCCTTAGAAAAATCCTGATAGTTCGCAAAATAATCGCAGAAATTCATCCTTTGGTAAAATTACTCGTTATCAATTATGTGAATAAATGCTATTCTTAATTCATTTCTAATTATCGAAAGAACTAAAATATAATAGTTATGTAAACCAGTTTTTAGTGGCGGCTGTTTAGGTACAAAAGAAATCATAAAAAGTGGGAATCTCCTGAGTAGTTAATCTGCTTCTTGTAAAGTAAATGGGGAAAGAGAAATAATTTTTTTTCAAGTACTAGACCTAAAACATTAAAAGTCTTCCTATATAGCGAACATCAATCTGTCTATAAAAATCAATAATGAAATATGTGGAAGTTTGTTTGTGTTATCTTTCTTTTCATGTGTCACTACGTTTTGGTTTTATTGAAACATATATACTGTGTCATATTCAATAATAGTGATTTTTAACTTCTGTTATAGCTATTGTTTTAAAAAAACATTTTGGGCACAACCGAAAACTGTGTTCCTACTTGTGTTGTCACAATCGGCACTGATTAACAAACTGCTATGAAATGTGTAAAAAATGTGAAATGTGTAAAACATTTTGGGCACAACCGAAAACTGTGTTCCTACTTGTGTTGTCACAATCGGCACTGATTAACAAACTGCTATGAAATGTGTAAAATTTATAATTATTTACAAATATTTTAAGAATTATGCTATGAAATTACACTTCATTTATTCATTTCAGATTAATCAATAAACTGTTCTTTTGCTTTTGATGATGGATCAATGATTCAAAAATCGTAAACAGCATTTAAGGAAAACGTAAGTTAGAGATTTTGGATTTGATGAAAAGACAAGGACACTATACAAGTTCATATTTATGTTCTGTAAATTCATATGATTTTTGCAAATGAAAACCCTGGCATGATAGCCCATGCCAGAATTTCTTTTCAAATATTAAAAGCAGTACGGAAAAAAATCTTATCCATGAAACTTAGTACTCAGAAAGTATCAATGGAGAAATGAACGCCATGATATATAGTTTTGGATTATTGAGAAATGAGCCATTATTATAAAAACGCTGATATAAAGTGAATGAGGAAATAATGCGCAAAATAATACCTGTCTTGCTTCTAAATGAACATTTAGTCAGAGCGTGTTACGTAAAAGCCAATCTTATTCCCATTACACATGGGTACTGCCGATGAGAGGCTATGGTATAGAGTTAATAGGAATTTAAGAAGCATGAGACGAGAAAATGTGCAATACCCCGTCGCGGGGACGCGAGCTTTCTGAGACTAGCTTTTAGATCGGACATTGCTTATACAGTCATTAATTTTTTTAAAAGAATGAGACATGAAAATGTGCAATACCAAGACTCGAGCTCTGGACCTTCCGATGAAAACCGGACGGGCTTCACAGTTACACTACGAAAGTAAAAACTTAAAATGCATTCCATCAAGTATTTCGTAAAAGCATGAATATTAAACGCAATGGATAAAAGTTAAATGATTTTCTATGTACTAATGGATAAGAAGAAAAAGTTATTTCAATTTAGTATAGCAATAGAAGTATTTACTTACCAAATGTTAAGTTACTAGTTAATACGGAAAATAGGTTACACCAGGATTTAAGAAATCAAGAATGAAACAAGTAAAGGGAGGGCTTGATCAAAAACTGACGCAAAATGTTCAATTTCTCCCCCATCTCTTGACATTCATCTCCGGTTGCAAATGAGCGAAATTTAACTATTTTGCTTTTGGCAATCAAATGTATATAACTGTCGCAAACGAAGCACGTTTTAACATGTAGATGAAGCACATTTTGTCGTAGCTTAGAAAATTATGTGAATGAAACAGGGGAACAGGCCATCTTTACAATATATCTTATTTTAGGAATCTCATCGTAATTAAAATATCCGGGCAGTTTTCACTTTAAAAGGCTTTTAATTTATGTAATTAAATGAGTCCAAAACCCCTAACAGCAAACTCCTAATGTGAAGCGAATTATTACTATGTCTGAAAAAAATTACAGATTTTAAAAGAGGACAGGCTTAAAATAAAATCTCTCTATTTAAACAAGCATAAATGAACGCTCTTATGCTAACAAAGTCAGCCACAACTCGTGGCGATTCAAATATGCCAACAATCAAATTCCAATTTAAAACGTAGTCTAGTAGTCAAAGACTCCACAACTGAATTTAAATTTAAGCTCCGTATGAACTTCTAACCGGCGTATCAGATTTAAATGTCGGCAGCAACAAAGCAAAGCCGAATAATTATAAACTTATCAGAGCTGGCAGGAACTAACGTAACGTATCCGCGAAAGTCAAATAAGCGCTTTGTCTCACAAAACAAAAACCCCAGATTAAATACCATCTAACGGATTTGCAATCTGGTGAAGAAATGGAAAGAAAAAGTTATAGTAAAGTTCCAAAATCATAAAAAACAGCTTAGTTTAAATATTAGTTACCGTACAAGTTAATTGCATCCTTCTGTTTTGGGAAGATTTTGGAACATTGCTTTTTATTCACGCTGTGACCCGCTACTTTTCGGTTTGACAATAGTTGGCCATGATTATGAAATATAGGTAAATATCACATTTTGAAGATGATGCTGCTGCATAATTTGTTACTATGAGCCAGCAAACAATTGGCTGAGCACTTACAAGTTCATCAAGTTCACTGCTAGTTTAAAGTCAAATTACTGCATCCCGTCGCTGTTTCGGGTCTGCTGAGATGCTTTTTATTCACTTTTTTAAAAATTAAATAAATATCCTTTCAGATGTTTTCCCTGTTTTAGCTTTTATCGGCTCCGAGTTTTAATTTTCTTACATTCATTACATATGCAGTCCTTCACAACATAATAATACAGAACAACTATTTATTATGCATTCTCATTTCGGCTAGTTTCATTTTTCATGGGCAAGCACCTCTTAAAGCATGCTTACTCTACTGTCAAAATATGAATATTTATACCTGAAGAATCTAGTATGCATTACAACAATTCTGACTCATGTAAACGTTTCGTGGTTTCGTCGCGTTTTATTTACTTGTTACGCACCAAAATTATTGTAGATGAATGAAAACTGATAGAGATTAATTATATAGAGCCTACGTTTGAGCTTTATTTGATAATGCCGAAAGCATTATTTACTTGCTAGGAAAGAAATGTATACTGTATTAAAACATTTTAGAGTGGCAACGTGAGATGAAATACTAGGCTTAAAAACTGCCTGAAAAATAAATTTTATTTGATTTATAGTGTAGCGTAAATTTTTTTCTTGTAATGTAGTATACATTTCACAGCTAAGCTAATACTTCCTGATGTAGCGCAATACTTGCTAGGAAGGAATAGCCCAGTGTATTAAGGCATTTTAGAGTTCGACGATTAGAGCAAACACTAGATATGAAAATTTCCAGAAAATCAATTTTATTTCTCTTGAAGTGCAGTATACGTTTCACAGCTAAGTATAATACTCTCGGATGTAACGTAATAATGTTTCTTTTTGTTATGCAAAACATTTCTTTTTATACATTAAAATTTCTGTTGCTAAACAAAACTCGAAGCCAATTGGGGGAGTATGTGCCCATTTATTCCTCTAAATTAGTAGAGGAAGCAAACGAAAACAAAATTAGAAGCAAACTTTGCTCGGAATTACTTTTAGGGGAACGACTAATTTGATTGTGAAGTCAAAAGAAATTTGTGTAGTATGAAATGCTATTTGGAATTTCTTGATAGAGATCTGTCAGAACAAAGGAAGGACGAGTAATCCTATTTCGATAAAAGTTCCTCGACGTTTTGGAAAGGCAGAAGGAATCTTTTATTCGGTGTCTGCACAATTCGAGCGAAACTATGTGATCTGAAATACTGCTTCATTTAAAAGACTCTAGCCTTTTGATTCAATTTGACTTTCTTTTGAGTCACGCATTGGGAAATCTAGAAACTAGGAATCAGCGTTCATTTGATTCTTGGAATATATTCTATAAAATTTTATGCATATTTTTTAACTGCGCAAAATTACATCTATTCTTGCAAATTTAAGGTTTAGCACATCAAGGAAGAAAAAACAATCGAGTTATTTCTACGAAATTTGTTATTAAAAGAAAGATGTTATCATGAAATTAATTTTGTGCCTCGTTTTTATTTTATACTCATGAGACTTCTCAGCATTAATACATGTAAAATAAAATTAATAATAAAAAAAGATCATTCATTCATCATATTTGATGAGGAAAGAAATATATAAATCAGATTAAATATCTTGATATAGAATATATTTTTATACATTTAATCAGAAAAAAAGGATGCAGACATATATTATGTTACAATTTGTTTAATAAAAATCGAACAAATTCAAGTATAATATCAGCTTTAGAAGGAAAATATTATCATTTGAAATATGCAGTTATAAATTTTCAGTATTTTATATACGAATTCAATATACATTTTTCATGAAGTACATTAAATATTTTCGTACTTATGCATTATCTCGTCGATAGTGAAACAGTATGCGCCAGTTATGGATAAGTGATAATAAATAAGATTATGACCTCACAGCATATACGCTTTTGTTTGATGCGTTAAATCAAAGTTTGTACTCATAGCGTTCTAGGCAGTTTGCAGTAAAATCGGAGAGCCTAACAAGATAGTAAAAATCCACGAAAATCTTTTTACGAAGTGCAAATTCGAAGCGCGTTTAACACTTCCACAGTAGTGTCTGTTTGGTAGGTTGTGCAGAGAGTTTAACTAATACTTTATTGTAAATGTTACAAATAGATATGCGCCTCAGAATTTCTCAGGATCGACTGGCGCAAATTTGGCGTCAACTTTCATGTTTCTGTGGCAACCAACTTTCACCCGCCGACGAACTGATACGTTCGGCCGACATTTTAAATAAATAGCTCATTTTCGGAAAATTATGTTAAAGTAAAACATGAGTAACAGCTTTTTACCCGTTCAACGATTTACATTTCAGAATTGTAGCTAAATAACTGGATAAAAATATCACAGTAGTTATTATTTTACTTTTCCGTTTTTAATAGCAGGAAATGAATTTTTAATGAAACTCATATTTCTCATTAAACTCTTCTGTTTACCTCTTTTCTCTCTTATACTTAAAAAATACAGTATTTAAAATGAAATCATATTAAATTTATTAAATTATGTTAGTCATGTAATCATGTAAATAATGTTAATTTAGTGCATGTAATAATGTAAACAAATTAAATTTAGTACATTAAATAGATTAGTAAATGAGATCATATAAGTAAAAAAGATTTAGTACATGTAACCATATACCAAAAATTGATTTAAAACATGGAGTCACGTACCTAAAACATGTTAATTACTTGTAGTGACTGAAATACATTTAGTACATGTAATCCTGCAACTAAAATAGGGTACAAAATCGGACTTTGTATTCTCACAATAACACCTGTTTTACAGTAAATGCAGATATATTTTCACCTCTGAGAAAACAATACTGCTTTCAAATTCGAGCAGGGTTTATAATCATTCTTAATTATAATTATGCGGAATTTATAATCTCCAGGAAATGTCTTTCTCATAGATAAAATGCTTTAAATCAAATTTCTTGACTGTAAGCATTGATAAAAGAAACTCACAATAAATAAATAAAAGTCTTGTGGAGCTTTTATGTATCTTCGTTATTCAATTTCATAAATTCGTTACTTTTGCGCCTCGATTTTTGTATGTAAACAACAAGATTTTGGCTTCCCTGCATTTTGAAATTAATCAAACTACAGGTCCACTCACTCTTTGGGCACTTCGTGGAGGTTCAACCTCCACTATTACCCTTCCAGGGGAGCAGCGCACCACCTGGAAAGCACACCAGGCAGCACCGGTCGTCAAAGTGCTCCTGCCAGTCGCATGGGCGAGCCCGTCGCAGTGGGCCGTTACCCAGCAAACCGAGGAGAACTAGCCCTCCGGCTACGGTTCCACACCGCTCAGGACATGCCAGTCCCCGAGGCCGGCCAATAAATGACCTTTCCCAGGGCCTTCAGAACCACCAAGTTCATAAATTTTATCCCCCCGTGGCCGAGACTGCCTAGGTACTAGCCAATAGCTTCGCAGACTTCTCTACGTCGACCCCCGGGGGGTTTTGTATGTAAAGAAGAAAATAAAGATCATAATATCTAGTAAACGTTAACACAACATTCTACAAGACACCTTTCGCTAAGCTAGTTGGAATAATAAAGCATTCTTGAATAAGATCACTGCCATTTGGAACAGAATAACTAGACATGTATTCATCAACTCCATCAGCTTCATCTATGCAGCTCATGGAGTTGCTTATATGTGTTTTATTATATTCATAAGTAATATCGTGCTTTCATTATATTCATAGGCAGTATGTGTTAATTTTATTTTGTTTCATCATTTTTTCGCTGAAATCGAAAGAAAAAAATTGTGGTATATAAAATACAATTTGATTTTACGTTTTCTTTTTCTGGCATTAAAAAAGCTGACAAGAGTTGACTTACAGTACCATGAATTTGATTTGTAGGAAATTATTACGAGATTGAGTTGCAGTGGGAGAGCGTTTTGTAATTAAACGTTTTATACTAGTATCTATACTAGTTAAAATCATGGTGTCATGCCTCGCGCTCGTTCAAACACGAGGTGGGTTCTTCTGTGTAAGCTTACCCTAGTGGGAAAATAACACTTGTCCGCTTTGACATTTTCTTCACTAATTTATTACACAAACTGCACTATGGATACACCATACAACGAGTACACTGTAACATAAACTATATACAATATATATATACAAGGCGCGCAAAAGAAATTAAAACATATTTCTTTTCTCTACGTTCTCACACGGCATGCTCGCCGGTCCAACTCCCAGTGCCCTCTCCGTCCAGTCTTTCTTCCCCCCACCAGCCTGCCTCGACCGGTTTTTCCGGGGTAAGTCACTTCCGTTCTTCGTCTTTCATCAGGGGAAGGAACTTCACACCTCCCCTCTGGTTTGTAAATATTTACGACTGAGTCGAAAAATTTGAAACCCATATTATTTTGGCACTTACCAGGTAGTCCCTCTTTTCCGGAACACAGGACAAGGAATCACAGTAAAATCAGAGAGCAAAAAAAAAAAGGGTCATGCTACAGTTATAAACACTAACACAAAAAAGAACACTTAAAACACATAAACATAAAAACTGCACATGTCCAAATTTCTACAGCGATACAAACCAAACATTGCAATATCAACTCACTGACACTTCTGTAAGGAATAATTCGTTTACTAATATACCCTAATAACACAATCTTTTCTAGAGTAACCACAATAATACAAAAAAAATAATAAATGAAAATTACAATATCTATATACTTTTTGCCATACTAGCATTGAACATTATCCTTTCTAGTGTTACAATAATAAACAAACACACACACAAAAAAATATATGATACCAACATAAGTTTCTTTGTTTTTTTTTTCAATTTAGTTCAGATTATTGGTCACTTATACATTCGTGAGGGATCCTCGACAATGCGTCTGCATCGGAGTTTTTAGCTCCTGGTTTATGCATTACAGTGACTTGGAAGCGGGATAGAGCTAATGCCCATCTCTGTAATCTAGCATTCCGGGGTATCCCATCGGTTAAGTACTTTAATGGGTTATGGTCTGTATGCAACAAAATTTTATTTCCGTATGTCCAAGTTTCGAACTTGTCGAGAGCCCAAATAATTGCATACGCCTCTCTTTCTATAGTGCTCCATTTAGACTGAGCGCTAGTTAATTTCTGGCTAGCAAATGTTATCGGTCTAGCTTTCCCATACTCATCTCGTTGAAGTAAACACGCTCCAATACCTATTAGTGAGGCGTCTGTGTTAATTTCAAAAGGTTTCCGTATATCCGGCGTATATAAAGACGATGCCGTGCACAAAGCATCCTTTAATTCTTTGAATGCCTTCTCGGCTTCAGACCCCCAAGGTATATCATTAGGTATAGATTTTCTCGTGAGATCAGTTAACGGCCTAGCTACTTTTGCATAATTCGGAACATACTCTCGATAGTAATTATATAACCCCAAAACTGATCTTAATGCCTTTTTGGTTCTAGGTGGCTTCAAATTTTTAATGACCTGCAATTTCTCTGGATCTGGGCCATGTCTGCCTGAGCCTACTATGTGACTTAAATACTTTACCTCCGACTTGCCAAAAGAACATTTCTCTAAATTAGCCGTAAAGTTCAATGTCTGTAAAGTACTGAGTACGGCTCTTAAATGTTTAAGATGTTCTTCCCACGTTGACGAATAGACAATTATATCATCGATGAAACTTTCAGCATAATCACTATGTGGTCTAAGAGCTTGATTCATAACTCTTTGGAAAGTTGCGGCAGCACCTGACAAACCGAACGGCATCACTTTCCACTGATACTGACCCTTCGGAGAAACAAAACTTGTCAGATGTCTACTTTCCTTCTCCATAGGGATTTCCCAATACCCCTTAAGAATATCTAGCGTAGACAAATAACGTGCTGCCCCTGCCTTATATCGAAGCTCTTCTGCGTTTTGCATAGGAAATGGGACAATCTGACTTTCCGCATTAAGCCCTCGATAATCACAACATAAACGTACGCTTCCGTCCCGTTTCGCTATACACACAATAGGGTAAGCAATCTCTGCTGTGGAAGGTTCAATTAAACCTCTTTCTAACAAATCAGCAATTTTCTTTTCCACCTGTGGCTTCAACACCTCAGGTACCTTATAAACATGAGGTTGCTTTCTTTCAACTCCCGTTTTTAACCTGATACTGTGGGATCCTACCTTCGCACATTTAATCTCCCCGTCAAACACTACAAGGAAAGATTTGATTAATCTGTTCAACTGATCCCTTTGTGACCTATCTAAATGTTTCCATTCCTCTGAAACACAGATCCTATCTAAAAGTTTGTCTACTTTAGGGTTTCTTTGAATAGGTGCGTGCTGCACCTCCCCAAATTCTGTGTCAGCCTCATAGATTATCCCTACTGCATTTATAGGCTGTATATATTTCCGTAACTTATTTTGATGCAAATGTCTAACCGATTCATCTGGCAATTTTACCAAATATGAATGTGGAGACTTTTTCGCAACTATTTCTCCAGGTCCTGTCCATTTCGAGCAAAGTTTATTTGTTGACGTTGGTATCAGTACTACTACCTCATCTCCTATCTCGAATTCATTTTCCTTAGACCTCAAATTATGATGATGAACATATTTCTGCTGTTTAGCTTCCGAATTTTCTTTAGCGAATTTCTCTGCCTCCTGTAACCTATTTCGAAGAGAAATTAAATATTCAGTAACCGATTCCCCAACTCCTTGTGGTAATACCGTCTCATCTACCCAACTTGATTTAAGTATCGCCAGTGGCCCCACTGGCACCCGACCATACATCAGCAAAAATGGTGAGACTCCGGTAGTTGAATTCGGTATCTCCCTATAAGCCCATAACAAATATGGTAGCTGCTTATCCCAGTTTCTTCCTTGAGTATTTATCGCGTGATGCAACATTGACTTCATTGTTCCTATCCACCTTTCCACTAGCCCGTTTGACTGCGGATACCCTGGCGTAGAAAATTTTGGCGAGGCCCCTAACCTAGTTAAAAATTCTTGTGTTAGCTTAGCCTTAAAGTTCGTTCCGTTATCCATGGCTATCATTCTCGGAACTCCTGTTCGCATGAAAATATCAATGAAAGCGTCACATGTAGCTTTCGCTGTTATCGCCTTTAGTGGAATTGCCTCCGGCCATCTGCTATGTTGATCAACAACACATAACACATACTGGTGCCCTCTTGAAGATTTCGGCTCAATCGGCCCTAAAACGTGCGCATTAACCACTTGAAATGGAAGTTCTGGCCTCCCTACTGCTGTAATTGGAGCCCTATCCTTCACTTTAACTTTCCTTCGTAGCTGGCATTCCTTGCAAGCTTCGCACCACTTCCGCACCTCCTTTGACAACCCTTCCCACCAAAACGACATTTTAATCCTTTCCGCCGTCTTCTTTGCTGCGAAGTGCCCTCTTGTAAGCTTTCGTGAGCCAACTTTACAATTTCTTTCCTGCGGCTTTGAGGAACAACTAACTGACTACATCGCTGCCCATTGACACTTCCCGTATGGTACAAAATTCCTGACTCCAGCCAATACCCATTCTTGTTATTACGTGCATCCATGAACGCGCTTTTCAGCGAAATACATTCCGCTTGCTCCTGTCTAAAACGTTGAGTTTGCGATAAGGGTGGGTTATCAGCTGACACTTGCTCACTGCCTCCCACTTCTACTTCCCCCTCATCTTTACTCCTTCCCAACGGTGTAGTACGAGCTATTTCCGTTTCACCTTCGACCTCGTGACTGGCTTTTTCTGTCGATTCCTTTCCGTCCAAGTTACTCGATACCTGACCAACTCCCAATACTAGTTTTTCTTCCTTATCTTCTCCCCAATAAATATTTCCTTGTTCCCTGAGAAGTCTAAAATCTCGAGGTGTCACCAGCGCTTCCTCGTTCAAATTATGCACTACTGCTGCATGAACGTTTACATAAGGCTGTACCTCCTCTTCTCCTGACCAGATACTGATAGGTACTGTAACTAATTGGGCTTCTACCTGGGGTCCCACGGCGGGTTGTAACCATATCTTCCCTCCAGACTCCAAATATTTCTGTGGAACTACCGATTTCCGGATTACAGTAACTTCTGCTCCGCTATCAATCACTCCTTTGAATCTAGCGTTGCCTATCTGCAGTTCTATCCTAGGTAATTCCCCACTTGCCCTAGTTAACGGAATTTCTTCTGCATAGTTAGCTAACTTCAACCCTACGCATATTTTATTTAATCCCTTTGCTTCCACCTCATGCGTATCCTCTTTTTCGCTTCCTCTCTTGGGTTTCGCTATCAGGTTTATCGCTGGACAAAAACGTTTTATGTGTCCTTCACCCTGACACTGAAAACATTTTAGAACTTTCTTATTTGCCTGCATCATTCCTTGAGGTTCTAAAGTTTTTGCCCCTTTGTACTTCTCCTTATCAACCCTGTAATCAGAACTGAAATTCCCCTTACTCTTATTTGGTCGTCCTAATTTTTCCCCTTGTCTTATCGGTTCCTGTTTTGGTCCCACTTTATTTACTTCCTGAGCACTCGTATTGTAATTTCTAGGCATTGCTGCAACGTAATTATCCAAATCATTTGCAAGCTCTGACGGAGATAACCAGTTTTCTACCTCTTTTAACAGTATATGCGCCTTAACATTTGCGGGTAATTGATCTTTTACTTGATCGACAATCAATAGTTCTCTTAATTTATCAAAAGTCTTAACTTTTCTGGATTCTAAGTAGAAATCAAGTGCTGCCTCAACCCTCGCTATGTGCTGAGTATACGTTTCCTCATATCTTTTTACACATTTTTCTAAATTCTTTTTATGTTGCAATGGGGTAATCTGGAATTCTTTTAATACTGTATCTTTAATCTTAATATAATTATCCAAATCCCTTTCACCCAGAGTTGAAATCAAACTTTTAACTTTAGTTTTTAAACTCTGCAAAATAATTTTCCCCTTATGTTCTTCCGGAATTTTATAGAGATTAAACATCATTTCCGCATGATGGAAAAAGAACGGCCATTCCTCAGCTTTAGATGGCGGGTCAATCATAACTCCTTTCATTATTTTTAAATGTTTCAAGAAATCATTTCCCTTGCTCTCAGCATCTGAAACCCCTTCATCCTCTGAACCCGATTTATTTCCTCCTTTATCTATTTTCCTACTCTGAATTTCTAATTCTTTAATTTTTATCTCGTGTTCTCTCTCTAATTGTCTTTCCCGAAATTCCATCTCTTTTAATCGGTCTTTAGCCGCATCTGCCTCTAACTTACACTTTTCTAGCTGCAGCTCCATTTCCTTTAACTTAATTTGAGCCTGCATGTTCTTAATAATTTCATCAGATTCTTCTGACACCCTATTTCTCCTTTTAGGACCCATATTAACTTCTGGTATTTCTTTTTACAGCTTTACCCATACAACACATAAATAACACTTAATTTTACAGGCAAACATACATATTTCACTACTACTGAATACTACCATTATTCATTTAGCAAACATTATCATTAGTGAACACAATCATGAATACCTTTCTCATATTACTATTAACATATATTTCACCATATATTGTTAACACATAAATACCAAAAATTATATTAGCTTTTGAATTTTGAATTCTGAATACTTTGGCCTTACGCCGTAATACCTTACATATTCTGGAAATGAAACAAACATTTACTTATTGTTCTCAAACCATTAAACTAATTAATTTTTAATCAACCTATTAACTTTAATGACTAAAACATTTTGCCAAAACACGGCAACAACAAAAATAGATAATTTCTACCTTAATTAGTAACATGAGCACACAATTAAATGTTTCGAAATTACTGCTGACATATTTTTGAACTATTTTAACATTCATTTAGCATACATTATCTCCTTAATAACAAAATTAATCATAATTCCTTATTTGCATATAAAATATACTTTCTAAGTGTCTACTGGCTTTAACGCCTGGCATTCTCATCATGTTATTAACCGACATTAACACAATTTTAATTTTCTCCGTTACTATAGTAATTATAGGGAGGGAGCTCTCTTCATTTATATATTGTGCTTCCCAAGAAATTAAGAGGGACTTACCTTTGATCCCGATAGTAGAAAATGACGAGTTGTGCTCAATTCTGTACAATTTCCTCATCGCGCTGCATAACACTTCACTTAATAATATCACCACGGTAATACTGATGATCACTTTTACCATCCACTGTTTCAACACTGCACGAACATTTCAATTAATAATATCACCACGGTAATACTGATGATCACTTTTCACACGACGAGGTTTCATACACCCTTTCGTTTATTTGCACGTGTAGGCTTACGCGTGCCACTTTCCGTCTTTCATGACCATCTTTTGTCATCTTCCTTGCTTTCGTGACTTATTTCCTTCATTTAAACCACGTTCACTCAAATCACTTTTTCCGATCTTACTTCCTTCGTATTTTTGGTGATTTTTTTTTCCCCACTATCCTGTACGACTGCGAAATTTTTCATGCCTCGCGCTCGTTCAAACACGAGGTGGGTTCTTCTGTGTAAGCTTACCCTAGTGGGAAAATAACACTTGTCCGCTTTGACATTTTCTTCACTAATTTATTACACAAACTGCACTATGGATACACCATACAACGAGTACACTGTAACATAAACTATATACAATATATATATACAAGGCGCGCAAAAGAAATTAAAACATATTTCTTTTCTCTACGTTCTCACACGGCATGCTCGCCGGTCCAACTCCCAGTGCCCTCTCCGTCCAGTCTTTCTTCCCCCCACCAGCCTGCCTCGACCGGTTTTTCCGGGGTAAGTCACTTCCGTTCTTCGTCTTTCATCAGGGGAAGGAACTTCACACATGGGTTTGGAAACTAACAATGAAGGCGTTTAGCAATTACTAGAGGATAATAAAAATAAACTCAGTCATGAAGTACTGAAACAACTTAAAAAGGCAGCATTAAAAGACAGTTGTGGAGAATGTGTTTTCTGAAGATGAAGAAAGAAGAAAAAGTGAATCTCGTTCTTTGGTCAGCGAACTTCATATAGCAATTAATCCTGATAGAGTAAAACTTAGTAGAAAGCTAAAGTATCTGCATTTCCTGTGTCAATGAAAATTCTCAACAAATCACATTGGAAAAATTTTGTATATGAAACCAGAAGACTAGTCTGCGCAGCAACTATTTGCAGTTAAATCTTACCTTCAATTTCATCGCTAGACCTTTATATGGTTACTGAACTTTGTTCATTACATCACTATGCCTAAATTGCTACCTTCTACATTTTCATGAACTTCTACTACTGTACTGTATGCTGTGCTCATCAAAAGCTCTGTACAACCTAGACATGTTACATACAGGATAGGGTGATCACCCGGGAGCCTGGAGGCGCGACTTCGTCGCTTAAATGCGAAAAGACTACTGAGTTTCAAGCAGAAGAGGCAGCCAGATCTGGATAGCTCGAGGATGCTTTAACAAAGTTAAACGCCCTAACCCATGCAGGCGATCCAAAGGGCCGCTAACGAGTCGGTCGAGCCAACGAGCCAGGACTAAGCCGAGTCGACAGGTGTACTCAGCAACTCACATCTCATGTATCCGTCCTGGAGGAAATGTTAAAACATCTGCTATCAATAGGGGTCCCACCACAGGACAGCAGCAGAACTAATTCACTTATAGATTGTGAGACAGACCGAGCCCCCAATCCGGTCATGGTACGCACAGGTCGGTTCCAGGCGTTCTTTCTTGGTGGGAACCAAAGAAGGGTATTAATATGCAATTTTGAGGCTCCAGGCGCCCACTGGTAACTTCAAGAAATCTAAAGGCTCGCCGACTCGTCCGAGGGGGGTGTTTCCGCCCTGAAAACCATAATCACATTTTTTATGCACATAGTTTCCTTACCTATGTGTTTCAGTGGTCTAAGGCACCATAATCAAGGACAATAATGCCTCGCCCATTTCTCTTCCTCATCACTTTTCAGTCTACCTTTATACAGGTAAGTTAAAATTAAAGCGAATATTCTTTCATATTTATCAGTTTCATTTGTTTAATATCGATTTTTTAAAAGAAGGTGCTCTGAGGTTTAATGATTTTATTGCTTTTTAAATGAACTTGTATACAAATAATTCTTTTTCTAAATTTTAATCAGACAAAACATCTTTGGTCCAAGAACGGATTAATCAGTTTCAGAACAATGCATAGAGAAGAAAAAGTTTCGATTTCTGAGCATTTAGGATAACAAATCGATTTCTGAGCAGATTTCTCCTTTTAATCAGCCTTCTCTAAAAACGTGTAAAAATGCTAAAATTTGTGGCAAGAAAATGACATTTTCAGAATCAAGTTCTAATTCTTCATTTCTTTAGTAATGCAAGTTAATCGCCTACTTTTATTGTCAGTTTTTCTGTCGTTTAGTAAAAGATCAGTTTGTCGTTTTTTAATAAATAATTAAAGCTATACTCAGATGTTGCTCAATCAGTTTGAAAATATGAGTTTTTCGCAACAGTATCAGTTGCTACTGTAGTGATAGAAATCAACAAGGAAAAAAGTACATGTAGACAATATTTGCACATACCAGACGCTGCATCAGTTCTAAAGCATTAGTTTTTAACTGTGCGCTTATTGCATGAACATTCAGAGTAATAATTTCTTATTTTAAAAATTTGATTCTGTTCTGACCAAAAATCGGAAATGGAAATAGATTCTCAATCTAAATCAATTCGGAAATGGAAATTTCTCAGTCTGGATAAATTAAAGAGTGATTTTATGATAAAAATTATTAAATCAATGCCGGTTTTCTATCGCTCATGTAGGTGCAGTTTCAGGTATTTATACTGCATAATGAAGATTCATCTGAAACAAATAGAGTAGTAAGTTGAAGAAGAGAGAATTCTTTGATTTTATAAGTTTTATACAGAGACAAAAATGATTGACTCTGCCTATAAAATCCAACTACGTATCATTTATTGTCGCAATCGTTGGTTGTAGAACATTACTTCAAATACAGAAATGTTTTAAATGACGTAAAGATTCTTGTTTTGGTATTTTTAACTCATACAACTGCTCAAAAGTTTAATTTGGATGACACTTCAAGAAAAAATAATTATCCTAATATGTTACCCAAAAATTCATAATTTTTTCTTAGAATACAAATTATTTAAGGTACAAATTATGGTGCATTGAAGCTTAAAACTAAATACAAGACTTTCCACCAAAAAACGGCGGAAGAAAATTTTAGTCCTCATGATTAAGATGCGAACCATAGAAGATCCTTTGGACTTAATGAGAAAGGTAAACGGTCGCCACGCACTAATTGCATCGCATTTCTTCTGCTGGCAAAGTTAATGAGAGGAACTCATTAAGAAGATGCTACCCAACTCGGAGTTTAGAAATAAAAGAAGCCAGCACAAAGGTTATTGAATTATTTTAATGCTGAAGGTTTGCAATCTACGAATAGGAATTAAAGGGCTGCACTCAAATTTTTCAAGTGAATTGTACTGAGTTCACTGAAAAGTGGCAGAAGATAGATTGTTAGATTTATAATACTATTTATCTTTTCAATAGGCATTATTTTGTTAAACTCCGTTTGGAACATAAAGAATGGAGTAGATGCAGACTGAAGAAAGCCTCGTGGAACTTGCGTTTTCTTTTCAATTTACAGATGTTTCTTTTTGCTCAGGTAAGTTATAAGGCTCCGAACATGATTTAAATCGAAAATTATAATTTTTAGTTCACTTTATGGAACTGAATTAACACAGAAGAAATGAAGCTTTTTATTCATGGATACATTTCAAAGAAGATGTGCAGCTTTCTTGTAATGCTCTTATACAGTAAAAAATACAATAAATTAATGTTAAAGAATGCAAACAACTACAGAATTATTCTTTTTAAAAACATTGCATTTATTTTTTAGTTCAAAGTAATTGGAATAAAAGTAAATAATTAATAAAAAGTCTTAAAAATATTGTATTCTTGAATTACATAGAGTTAAATATCTGAAAGTGGATAAAATCGAATAAAATGATACACGTTTTGCTAATTAGTCAGCAAAAATTTAGTTTAGAATTTTCTCTGGTTGTACATTTTGAAATATTGTAAGTTATCCCATCATTTTAGTAGCTCATATAAAATCGACGTGGTTGTAATACCTCTAGAGTAAAAAGTGGTTAACTATAAACAAACCGCTGTCTAAAATAAATTTGCTGAGATGAGGGGGATTAAATTGTAAACAGCGGAAAAGTGGATTTTTGAATAAAGAGTTTCCAACTAAAATCTCTATGATAACAAGTACATGGCATGTCTGTAAAGAAAAGGAAGGCATAAAATGAACATGAGAACGGATTATTAAAAGTAATTGAGAATAATTAAAAATAAAGCCCAATATCATTTTCATTAACTTAAAACTGTCCATTAATATGCATCTGAAACTGCCTTCAAAATTACATTAAGGTTTAATTTTTAACATACAAATTTGAAAACATATATCTTGATACAATATTTTTGACATACGGTATAATTTACATATGTGCATACACTACTAAAACTACTATATTTGAAATAATCAGCATTTATAATGCATTTCAGATTAACCTAAGCATGTAGAATTTTTAGCTGCATAAATGTAGTCCACACCAATACTTCGGTGACAAATGGATTTCATTTTATGGCTTGTTTTGTGCTAGTTGTCAGATTAAGAGAAGTGATAGCCAAGGAAATAAGAATGAAGTCTTAACATGGAAAACATCATCATTTCACAATTCGAAAGATTTCTCATGCCTGGACTCATATCGATTACATACAGTAAGCTTCAGTACTATCTTTCCTTTAATAGTCATATACCTGTACTATCGCATCGAGAAAAAAGTCCCACAGAATCAAGAAAGGTGCGGTACTTTCTTTAGATTTAGATTGTGAAGGCAAGCTCTCACATTTTTCATTTCGAATTCAATTTTAACTATGGATGTTGGCTAAAAAGCCTATAAACAGACCGATTCTGAAGTTATCTACATTCGCATCCGTGAATAAAGCTGCAAGACACGTCTGGGAAGTTTTCTGCCGACGCCGATTCGGATGAAACTGGGAATTTTGATTAAGAATTTCTTGTGCTTTTTCATATAATTATTATAATAACTGTAAAAATGTTTAATATTTGTTCACCAAGATACTCTTTTCTTGGCGCATACACTGCTAGGATGAAAAATAATTCGTAAATTCAGAATTGAATCCAGTGGCAAATTCAATGTACCATTTTTTGCTTCAAGCACCGCATTTTGTTAAAAAATTGCTGAACATTTTTCATTCCTACCAAATGCTGTAGTATTCTGCAGTTATGGTGTCAGAGTTTAATTAGTGACTTGTTTGATGCTTTAAGATTTCAGTTCCTTCGGTATACCGTACTTCTACGATGAATTCACGAATGTTAGTTTGTGACTGGTGTTATATAGGTTTCTTGGGACCTATCGTATTTAATGTGTATTGTATTTAATGACCCTGTGTATTTAAATTTATACTACAACATTAATTATCTGAATAAATACTTGTTTCACAAGTAAAGGCATTACGAGTTCCTTTCTAGTATTATATATGGGTAAGTCAACATTTATCTTTTTCTAAAGTTATTATTATTATTAAAGGTTATTAAGGTACACCGAAATCAAATCTAAATATTCTCTTACGTTCGAGTATTGTCGATCTCAAAGCCTTCTTGGTAAAAATAAAATCTAATAAGGATTATTGACGATAAATTTTACAATGCGGATTATATTTCCATTAAAATAAAAATAGACATTACCGCATGCTAAAGACAGAATAAGCTGGCGACGGAGGTAGTCATACATTCTGGAGCGCTGTACAGGTCTACAACTGGTATCATGATGTGCGAAATCATTCATTATGAATATGGCTCTGTTTTAAGTGTTGCAACTGATAATTTGACCATAATAGAGCATACGTAAGCGGTTAATTCTATGTTGGCATTCTACTTGGAGACATAGTACAATCTAATTTTTTAATAAGGTAAAAGAATGATTACATATTGTTGATATCTCTTCATAATCAAATAAATTTAAATTAAATAATGCGAACCTTCTTACTTAGATATCCATCCAGATCAGTTCCTCATAGAGTATTTGGTAAGTATCGTATATCGATAGCTTAAGTACCTTGATAATTCTTGGGCAGTAATCGATAAACTGGTGTCAACTATGCATAAGAAATAGCTACATATCGTCTAAAATTATCTTACTCCCGCCATTTGACTAATTTTATCTTTTGCTTTCTTTCCTCTTGTATCGTAAAAGCTTAAGCGTAAAAGTTATTGCATTATTACTTATATATTGTATCCCGCAATGGCTGAAAGGATAAGGTAGCTGAAAATTAATAGTTCGATATGATCTTGAAATCTCGGGAGATCGCAGACGGCTTGTTGTACATTTCTGTGGTTTCTAAGCTAGTTTCCCTCAGAATTTCCTCCACGATCTTTCGCAGTCAGGTAACTCTATTATGCTTTGCGATTATAGAAACAGTCTAACCAATTCAATCAAACAAACCCCACAAATAACATAATTCAATAAATGTTTCTGGAGGCAATATCAGTTAGTGGCAGGAAATTTGTAATAAACAAAATAGTTACTAGTAAAGTTTATAGAATTCTGTGTAGTTTTTTGAAATTTAGAATCTTTTACAGAAATACAAATGATAATTATTATAGAAATACATTAAACATATAAGTTCGTATTTTATAATGTTCCCTAGGTTAATGCATCACTTGTAAGAAAACCTCAAGAGTCACCTAATTTTCCTACCACTGAAAACTAATACCTCACTTTAAACTTTGAAACTAACCAAAATTCGTCAGGAGTAACATTTAAATGTTACTTAAAGTGTAATTAGGCTGTCCTAATTTAAAAGAAAGTGACATCTGAACATTATGTTACCTCATTTAAATAAATATAACGGTATGTAAATGTCAAATAATTTAAAATATTCTTAAATACGACACAATGTTTTAAATAAAATATAATTTCCTCGGCCATATATACAAGACAATATTTCCATTTAGTCCATTATATTGCGAAGATACATTCCTAGAAAGAATACTTAGAATTCCTAGAAAGAATTCTTATACTGCTATTAAAAGTTTTATAATACTATCTCTGAAGTTTAGGTGGCGTAAGTGCGCAGGAAGTGATGTAAGATGATGTTACCAAAAAAAGTTTAAAAAATCAAAAATGTTCTGTATAGGTCATCTTCTTAAGGAAATTAAACGTTGTTATGACAATTGAGAAGACTAAAAAATGTAAAGAAATATATGACAATACTTAACACTCTATCAGAAACTCTAAAAATATACTGCTGTTAAACATTTTGTGATTCTAACTGTTACAGTTGATTTAGCTTTAGTGCGAAGAAAGCAAAACTTAATAATAATTTTAAAAAGACAAAAGAAAAAGTAAATAAGAAGAAAGTGCAAAATTAAAAAGACAAAAGAAAAAGTAAATAAGAAGAAAGTGCAAAATTAAAAAGACAAAGTCCTCAGTTAGCAGATGGGAGTCCAAAAGCAAACCCGGTAAAGCTGCGAGCTCAGAGTTTAAAAAAAGACTTTAACACTGGAGTGACTTTGAAATCTGAATCTTGTCAGATTTTTCTTTATTTATTTCGTATCGAAAATTTACATCTAAACTTATATTTCATCATCTATTACAATTCTCGAAAAAAGTTAAAAGAAGAACAATTGTTAAAGTAAGCCTACACTGTAAAAAAAAAATCTGTAAAGTTACGAAGAAACTCATGGAAACTGGGATGCCATGGGTTATTTGAGTAACAGAAACAGGTGTTTTCTTTGTAACATTACAAGAGTTTTGCCTGTAATGGTTACAGATCTTTATCTTGTAATATCACAGCATATAGTTATGTAAGTAGAACATATTTTTCTCATGTAAATTCCCAAACGATATATCTGTTATGGTTACAGATTATTTGCGTGTAATATTACAGCAAATAATTATGTAAAAAGAACATGTTTTTCTCATGTAAACTCCCAAACGATATATCTGTAATGGTTACAGATTATTTGCGTGTAATATTACAGCAAATAATTATGTAGAAAGAACATGTTTTTCTCATGTAAAATCTCAACAGATATATCTGTAACCGTTACAGGTTATTTACTTGTATTATTATAGCAAGTTATTATGTGAGTAGAAGATACTTTTCTTACGTAAAATTCCAATGGTTGTATCTGTAAAGGTTTCAGATTATTTCCTTCTAATATCCCATTAAGTAATTATGTGTGTAGAATATATTTTTCATAGATAATACTAAAGGATATGTTTATAAAAGTAGTAGATTTTTTTTGTCTAAAATGATGCTTATTATAATAAAATATATTGAAATCAAGATGTTTTGAGTAAAACAATATCTTCATGTGTATATCATTATACAGATATATGCAAGTGAAGCATAATAGTTTGGCTTTTTAAATTAGTCAATTTGACCTCAGAATAGCATTAATTTAAAAGATGTGCTTTCAACAGCAATGTTCTTTTTTCAAAAAGTAACATTAGTCTGTTAAAGAGTATTTTTGTTTTATGAAGAGAAACTTATGTCTGATATTATTGAAAGGCCTTTCATATTATCATTTTGATTAATTTAAAAGTTCAAATTGATATGCTACTCCTTATATTTGCCCTGTAAAATAGCTGAAAAAAATAGTATGTTTTATTTGCATGTTAGTGTCAGTTAATAAGATATGTTCTAGAACTTTCATTTTAGTAATTTTAGCTAAAATAGACACATGTTGCTTTAGATTTAACTTATATGAGTAAACGTGTTGCATGTTGATATGATCATATTATTACAGTAAAAGACATTTTGTGAAATATTTCTATGAAGAACTCAGAACAGCTGTTCTTCATATTTCAAAAATATATTCTCTCCTTCTAAAAAATGACATTTTCAGTAAATTAAAGAATTCAACATAGCGATGAACTTCATTTTGTTACTACAAGGAATTCAAATTTTGTTCATATGCTTGAATTACAACGTCTAACTAATTTTTTTATTCTTATCTGCACTCAGTGTTTGTCAACAGTCTGCTATTGTTTGAAATAATGCATAACGTTTTTACTTACCTTCAAATAATTTCCTTTGCATTAACAGATAGAAGTCTTTCATTAAAAACCTAATGTCATGCTTTTTGAATAAGCATAAAACTTTGCCAACTGACCTTAATTTTTAAAGCTTTGTTTCCCTTAAAATTCTTAATACAATTATGCCTTTAGGAAATTTATTTCTAAAATTAATACTTCAGTTTAGCTTAAAATTTAATGCATTTTAATTTTACCTATAATTTTTTACAAACATAATATGTAATAAATCTAAGCTTAATATTTACCATTTTTACCATTTCGAAAGTGATACTAAAAAGTATTCCTAGTTATTATAAATTTCGAGATTCGCATACAAAATTGTGAAATAAACATGTGACAACAGAAAACAAACTTTATGCTCTCTCTATATTACAGCATGTTAATTAAGAAGTTTATTGAATTTATAATTTTATTGTGAAACACTATGAAACAAATAATATGCTAATTAAAATACAGAAGTAAAAATAATTTATTACTTAATTCATAAACTTTACATAAAACCTGAAAAAAGAATTAATTAAAAAATAACATAATATAATTTAATAAACATTTCATAAAAATTCGTTTCGACTGCTTGGAAAAAATGAATGGTTTTTCTCCTCTTTGTAAACCATGTCTCCTAAATAAAGAAAAAAACATTTCTTTTAAAATCATAATCATGCTCTTAAAAAGCTTATAAAAATTATTTTAATAGATGTTTTAAACATGTGCTTATATAACACTTTTAATCATATTTCTTTATAATATCTTAATTAATTAAGAACAGCTTAAATTCTTTAAAAAATTGGATTAGAGTGAACCGTCTCATTACAACAAGCTACCTCAGTCAATCACTTTTAAATTTAACCAGCATTCTTCATAAAATAACTAATTAGTAAACATAACTTCTCTAGGATGCCCACTATCATTTAAAGATCAAAATTTTCAGGAATCACGTATAGCTAGCTTAGAGAAGGTTCATTGTACAAAAACAGCCAATATTCAAATATTTTCATAAATGAAGCCACCATAGTTATTAAATATAATATACAGTATACTTATATTCAGAATTCAGAACTTGAATAAATTTCTCGAACTGTTTTAGCATTCGAAAAATATTATATTTATTACCTTAAATTTCTAAAACAATATTACATATTCGTCCAAAGGAATCACTGGGACTCGGACAACATTTTCCCCCTAGCTTTCTTTTAGCACAGGATTCTGAATATGTTTTAAAGATTTAGGTAATGTTTGTCTTCCTTAAGGCGCTCACAAAACAAGTTACCCTAAATGTTTTGTCCGCATAGTGGTCATTTTCATCTTACTAACTGATTTGCTAGTGGATTTTGGGTGCATGGCCTATCATTGATGAAACAATAATAGTGAACAGCTTCAAGAAAATGGGGATATGTAATGCTCTTGATGCCATATTCCCACTTATTTTTACTAATTTTATCTTCTGAAAATTAAGAGCGAAAAATTAAACGAATAATTTAATTTCCAAAGGACAGAGTCACAGTAGGAATATAACAAATGAAAAGTAATCATGGATAAACTACTACTATCACAATATTATTTATTTAAAAGAAACCTCTATTTCAATAAGAATACACATAATTGCAACATCTAATAAGTTATCTCATTTCTTCTTTATAATTTGAACTTCTGTCATTCTCATTGTTGTTCTTGCAAATCCTTAGGCCTCAGATCATACATAAATAATTAGAGAAGGTTGTGGTCCGATGCTTGCTAGGGTGAACATTCAGCTGATATGGCAAAATTGCACAGTGAATGGCAGTTGGTATTTGCTTTTACTATCATAGATCATTGTTTGTATTAGGCTGACATAATATTCAATAGTTAGAAGAGAAAGATTCAACGGGGCCTTAAGTGTGCAAAAGTTTGCCTTTGTTAGTATGACGAAAACAATCATTATGTTGATAAATCCATTTTAAAATCTTGGAATATTCATTTTCTGAATGCATTAAAAGGGGGAAAATTATGTAAATATTTTTTTAATTTTCAGAATCTGGTTCTAAAGCTGGGTGGGGTGGAATATGCAACGCAATACGATAATTCTGAAGATCATTGCTCGTGGCAGTACAAACTAAACGGTGATAACTTGCATGCTGTAGAAAAAGACACAAATTGCAGTTCCAGATGCATTAAATGCTTTGAGGTCTAGGGAGTAGCAGTGGGCAATACTAAGAGTGAAATTCAATGTATAGGGAAGTAGGAATGAAAATTACTTTTATTAGATAGCTTAAATGGTTATGTTACTAAGCGTTCTTATTGGAATGTAGGTTTCTTTTAAATAATAATACTATGATAGTTACCAGTAGTTCATTCATGAATATTTTTGATTGGTTATGATCTTATTGTAATCACATCCTTCAAAATTAAATTGATTGCTTAATTTCCCCCTTGATTTTCATACTATAATATAAAAGGAGGAAAATAGTCTGGAAGTAAACATAACTCCTCTTTCTCTCTCTATATATAGACATGTATCTTCGTGTGCAACTAAGCAAAACAAATGTGACTTTTTCTTCTTTAAAAAAATTGTATAAATAAATAGGATGAGAATTAAGTTCATTTCAAAGACTTATGACACATGAAATATACATGATCAAAATAAATTAGAAAATTAAGTTCAAATAAATTTTAAGCTAAATTACGTGTTGCAATGTAAGTTGCAATAATTCAGTTGTAATAATTAATACTAACAAAACCAAACATCATATTCCCATTCTGCAAAGTATAAAAATTCTTCTGCAAAACTGAAAAAATGACCAACACTTTGGCTTATTTGATAACTTTCAAACTCACTCTTTTGTTTGCATTTAGAATTTATAACTTTAATTTTCCACAGAAATTTGTTTTTGATTTTAAAAAATTTCACTGGCATAATTTCATTCACTTCAGCATATATTAATAGATGCAGAAGGTTTTTGTACCTTACATAATTTTAAATCTTATGTAAACTAACGTAATTAATAACAAAATCAAAACATAGATCAGAAACAGCATAAATTTAATTAATAATTACTACTAGTGTCACACAAAATGCTATGAAATTAATTAATAAAATAAGAATGAGATAAAATATATAGAATTAATATTCCACATGTGTGAAGTTTGGAAGTTTTACGTTAAATATTTTTTTTTAATTAAGTATTTTTAAAAATGACCCCTTAAAGCATGGGACCTTTCGTAATTAGAACTTGCAAATCTGCTTCGCTAGTCTTTCATAACATTGCTTTTCTTTTATTAACAAGAAATATTGCATTCAGTTATTTAATTTAAGATATCAAAAATAATGCTACTGAAAGGCATGAATACTTACTTAAATTTGAAATTAATTTGGTTGACTTAAAATAATATTTAAAAAAAATAAATCTTCATATATAGGTCTAAAAATCAGACCTTATTAATTTTTTTTTTTTGAACGATATCTGAATTCTGCCTTAGTTTGGACTAGTAAATCATTGGGCAATTAAATGCCAAGCTATAAGAGAACTAATGTAGTTTACAAATGCACTGAATTTTATTTCCGGTATTAACTTTCAAAGAAAGTAAACGTTTCTGCATATTTGTATCATTTGGATTGATAGAATATGGCAAAGCATGCAAAGGCTATCAGCCTAAAGGAAAGTATATATTCATAGGCGGTTTTGTAAGGAAAAAGGAAAAGTAGCTTGCATTTCCATTTATTCATGTGTGTGTATATATATATATATATATATACTGTTAATGCTAAAATCAATGCTTCATTAAAAATTCATTATTATTTTATTTTTAATACAACATACAGATACAGAATTGTTTTAAATTCCAATAAACAATAATAATTTATTTTTAAGAAAACTTATTTTATGATTTATATATTATATTACATGAATAAGAGAAACATTTCTCAAGAAATGTATTAAACTTGTATTAGCAGATTCATGCTATCCTAGTAACAAGACTATCATACTTCAAAACTGTATTAAAACTGGGCAAAATAAAATCAACATAAATTCTACATTAAATGTTTAAAAACTTATAAGTATGCAATGGTAGTTATATATACAATATAATATATGTTGTCATTTATAAAATATTAATGAAATGATATTTTTGGAAATAATGCACGAAATTTTAGTTTTGTTTTATAATTAGTTTAACGAATTGTTAGAAAATATTTTAGGTCATTTCCATTTTTCCCCTGTTGATATTGGTATATTAAAATATATGGAATAATTAAGTTGCATCTAGTTATTAAAACAAAACATTACGAAAAGTATGATACGGCATATTTTTAATCAATATAATTACTTCATTTTGGAATTATAATATTTTCGTAAGAAATTAATACCACTGAAAAAAATATTATTACACTAAAGGAATAAACGAGATTCTCGACCGCGTTGTTCAAGTTTTTGTAATTTTACTTCATAACACACTCGTACATAAACATATTAGACTGAATTATAAACCAGGTATAACTAATTAGATAATCCTAGAAAAAGAATAAACTAAACCTAGTAAGCAAAAAAATATATACATTACATTCAGAATTCTAAATGTTTATATAAACGTTTCTCGCAAGGCCTGCCGGGAAAAAGATGTCAAACGTTCTTTGGTCAGACGATTGGAAAAGAACGCTAAAATGATTAGTTTTGTTTTCAACAACCACATTACCATTTCAATTATATACCACAAACAGTGATTAAATTTTGGAATAATTAGTTTTAAATAATAATAAGGGCAGTTGAAGGCGTAATTTATCGGATGCACAATGACAAAATACTACTATTAGATCTGCATTTGGAATAAATATTTTGCACTCTTTCAACTCATTAGACATTACGAACACTGATATTAATTAATCGCAAAGCTTAAACGTTTAAATACTTACTCACTACATATAACAGTGCAAAGTGCATGAGAATAATCTGCATAAAATGAACAAAAAATATTTCAAGTAGTAATTGTAAACATTTTCTTACTTACCTGCGCTATACAACCAACATGCATTCAGCCATGTTTTTTTCTGCAACTAGCTTTCAAACACTTTTCTCCTGATTGACTAATTTCCAGTCAGTCACGTGATTCTTCCGCACGGCTACTGAAACATTATCTGTAATGTTACAAGCAAATCTGCTGTTACCGCTACAGTTTGCTTTCAACCTGTTACCATTACAGGAAATTCTTCTGTAACTTTTTGATTTCTGTAACTTTACAAAACTTTTGCCTGTAAAGAGCGAACTTTTTTTTTACAGTGTAGCTGCACTGAAAAGTTTAACTGGGTGGATATATATGCACTGAACATTGTAAACTCTCTTGCTTGCCCTTTGTCCAATGCAATTTCCTTTCCTTTATAGTCTAAGGAATTAGGATATCTTCTTTCAGAAATAATTTTAACAAGAATGGGGAAGAGGTTTGTAATAGTTCAAACAAAATTTCTAGCATTCTAGTAGCCTGACTGCACAGTTTGACAAAGAGAAAGTTAAATCGTTAAATTTTATGAATTTCTAAAATGTTTGAATTTCTGCAGTATTTCTAAAGTTTTCGAGTATAAATATTTGCTTTTCAATCTGACTAATCTGACTTTGTGATCTTTTTAAACTGACTAACAAAAATTTGTGATAAATCTGTCCCTAATATATCATGTTTACATAGCAATTTACAAATGCACTAAGAAAATCTTGTGGTCGACTCTGTGCAAATTTAGTGCACTTTCGTTTGTGTGAAGATTGTTCTTCACCCAAAAGTTGGCATATAGTTGAAGAGAAATAGAATGACTTCAGTGAAATTTCAGCTGCTTCGCTGTCTGCTCGCTTTCAATTATACAGATTTTACTTCTGAAGTGAAAGGAACAGAAACCAACGGTTGGTGGAACCATATTGTGCATCATAATACGCTCGGTAAATCTCGTTATGTGCATCCCTGCAGAGGAGGCAAATTGATGAGTAAATTCCTGTGCTACCTTCTGTCTGTTTATCTTCTCTGTTAGGTCACAAAACAATCCTCGGGGATGGCCATGGCCTAGATACCTTTGTCAGACAAGACGAAATGTTTACCTTGTTTCCGTAAACAGGTCCCAGATTCTGGAGAGTCTGTTAAGAGTTCACGTATAATTCTGGATATCTAATATTAATTATATCATCGTATATTTTATAGTACTGCATTATTATAAGCAATTTAAACTATTTCTTCTGCACTTATTCGAAAGCATACTGTTCATAATGTGTTCCCATTACCTGAAACACATTTATATCAAGAGTTACTAAAGTAATTAAAACCAAATTGTTTTCTCGAAATCAGCTAGCGCTTGCCTAATTTTTAATTTTAACTTATTCACTAATATTTAAATGTTGTTAAAATATGTATTTTGTAGTTTATATTTTACAAATTATTCGAAACATAGCGCTCAAAACTGATGGACATAATCAAAAACTCTTAGGACGAATAACATCTAGGATACATTATCAGAAATGGATCCCGCCCGAGAAAAAAGTTGAAAGAAACTCAATGCAGGCATTGAATTACACAATAAAGAATCCCAGATTAATGAACAAAATTTAATATTTTCAGGATGGCCCAATATGTGTAATGCTTTTGATTTACATAATTTTTATGCAAAAAAAGGTCTTCCTTCGTGTTAATTTTAAAGTAAGCTGTAAAAATGCTTCTTTTGAGCTCCTTCATCAAGGATGTCCTGAAGCGTTTTGTTGAAATATACAAGTCAAGCTCAAAAATTGATTCCACATATTTGCGGAATCAATATAAAATATTTCCATATATTTATATAAATTGATTCCACATAATAGAGGAACATTTTACATGTTCACAGTATTGGATTAGGGCAACCACTAATGTTTTCGAAAGATTCTAGCAGAGATAATTCTCTAATATGTCATCAGTTATATATGTACGCATTAGACGTATAGATTTATACCAAACTTCTTGATTCGTAAAGACAGACAGACGACTTTCCGTCGTATCTTGCCTTCTGACTATAATAATAACAGACTCAAAGGCTTAAAATAAAGCCTATTTATTAACACGCCTAACTTACAGTGCTGCCTAACAAATATGATAACAGAAATCCATTTCATAGCTTACAAGAAATGCAGGGTAAATGTTCAAGCTAAATTAGAAAGTGAAATACAAATAAACACACGCCTACGGATGTCTTATTTCGGCTTTTAAGTATTTACGAAGCTAATCCGTTTGTGGAATCTAAAGTATATAAATCAATTCAAATAAAAAGGGGAGGTAAGCAGAACTATTATCAGAAAGGCTATCAAAAGCTCATTCTCAATTATAGAAGTCTGCGTTTGTATATTTACATTCATTTGCGTTCTGGTGAGCATATTTAATGAATAAAGACTATAGGATTAATTTTAATCTAACTTTCATAAATGAACACTGCAAGAATATGCACCGAAATGTTTTAATAGATTCATTTCTTCGTTCTTGGATATCCGTTAATAATAACTGAACTCCTCTTCATAAAAATACATAACTGAGTAATAGTAGAAAACGTAAAGAAATTTCTGTACGTATTACTGGGGTCGTGAAAAACATGGCTTCGGATACATTTAGTCATCTTAATTGTTAAGGTTTTTCAATGGTTTCAAAATCAAAGAAAGTGCGAGCGATCATTAGACGTTTAATTTGTGATATGTAATAATTTTCTAGCAGCTTCAAATAAAGCGATAAATTTCTTCAATTATGATATTAATCCAAAATTATATCATAAAAATAAGTATTTTAGCTAAAGGTATTTATAAACATTTTCTATCAATATTAAGTGCAAAATAGATATCTGTTGCAAAAATAAATTAAATAAATAGTTGTTGCAAAAGTAAATCTTTTAGAGAGAAAAAAAGACTGACATATTTATACCATTTTGGATCATTAAACATCCTTAGTCTCTGAGCAACTGATTTTATTTCGCCAGTTAGAATGCCTAAGAGAATATTTAGTATTATAAAAGATGTTTAAAAAAAACATGTTCTAAAATCTTAAATTTCAAAATAGTTTAGTGTAGTTGGTAATACACATAATTTACATTTCCAGTAGATAATTTGGATAACTACGAGTATGTTCTCGTAAAACATCTCGATTACGTTAAGCATGATAAGCTTAAAATATCCAAAGAATTTCTTTGCCTGGAGTTAAAAAGAACATCTGGAAAAAGTGTTTCTTTGCAGGTGTAATTAAGAACTTTTCTTTTACTTATTTTATCTGAAAGGATGCATTATTTTATTTTACCTTATTTATTTTTATTTCAAGAAAGAAGTACATCAGTGAGCAAGCCATTCCTTTGTTCTCCTTCTCTGGAGTATTTCTTTGAAATAAAAGGGAAGTAATGATTTTTACTTTTCGGTGAAAAACAGACAATAATCCCTTGCCATTTGAACTTCTGATTATTTTTTAGCATTTGAAGATCTTTTTCAGCTTGTTTAAAATCACTGAGTGCATTGAAAATACTCCAAAAGTTCTAGAAAATCAGTTATATCAGACCCCTCCCTTTTTGACAATTTTTATAATAATTTCTGTAACTTTGTTTTAGAGAAAACAATTTTGTGTAATAAAAGACGTCAGCAAAATGTAAAAATAAATAAACATTAAATTGGCTGCTTCAATACATTTAAAATATGGTATTATTAACTGATTTCAATTGGATGGCCACAATGTTTGTTGCGTGATTACAAAAAAGGCGAGTAAATGCACTAATAAGCAACGTAAGACAACGGCAGTATACTACACTTGTAGAGACATTAGGTTAATGGGAAAAGCCGGAGAGAGAAAATTATCAACCGCCTTCGCCGGTAATCGAACTACGGACCTCTGCAATACCAGCCCAGCGTTCAGAACCACTACACCACGAAGGGACGCTAGAAATACCTTATACATTTAATAAATGAGTTCTGAGTTGTAGCTTTCCTCTTCAGAACCAATAACCTTAATGAATGCAGTAACTAACAACATTAGAGAGTGAGAGAGAGAGAAGTATTGGAAAGAGAAACAAACAAATAAATAAATAAATAAATAAATAATGGAAATAAGCAAACTGAACTTCTAATGACTGTTACAAATCTTACAAAGCAACAAACATTCGTTTTAATAAAAGAAGACCATGTATAAGATGTCTTCTGCCTCCTTTCCGCGTGACTTCATGATGATACCCCATCCAGCTAACAATTGGGAGGTCTGGTCTTGGAATCCCGGCGAGGACACTGCACATTCCTTACGTCTCCCTACATCGATAAATCTGATGAATCGCCAGATGATTAGCCTATATTTTGAGTTTATGCCATGCAGTTACAATTTATGCATTTTGACGTGTTTATTACCTGATTGGTATCAGGTATTAGCGATAGGGTCACTTTATTCACAGTCGCTCTTTAAAGGGGCATGAAAAGTATATAAGGATTATATAGGCTATTTTCTTCCTTCTCTCTGCGCGTCATCGTAGTGTAGCTGAATAGCACGTTCGGCTAGCAATCGGGAAGTCTGGTATTCGTATCCCAGCAAGTGCACAGCACTTATTTCACGTCTTCAGCACAGACAAACATAATGACTCTACACATTGATCAGCACGACGCCGAATGCAGGAATTTGCAAATTTTTATTTATGTTTATCTATTTTTTTCCTACGCTCTGCTTAGCATTTCCAGGTTATCTGAAAATGGTTGATTTTTTGTGATGCGTATAAAACGTATCATGTAAAAGTAATTCAGTAAGGTTTGTTTTAGCAAACATGTTTTTATATTAAACATTTTTGTTCTTTTATTTCTTCCGTTAGCATCACCAGAATTCAAATGAAACTGATTTTATATAGCATGCAAATGAAGTAGATGTATATAGCAGGGGTGGCCAAAGTAAGGCTCGCGAGCCTGATACGGCTCTCGCAGGCAATTTGTGTGGCTCATGCATAAAAAATATGGTAAACTAAAACTATTCAGTGCCCAAAAGGAAGTAATTAATTACTTTAGACTCTTTTGAACAAAGTTATCAGGGTTTTCGTTCTATTTAAAATATCCTCCACTACTTCTATAATGATGTAAACATGAACTTGTGGCTTTTAGAATATCTAGATGCAGCTCTCGAACATTCCTGAATTCAAACGCTCGGCTCTTACTGACATAAAGTTTGGCTAACCCTGGTATATAGATAATTATTGGATTATCTCTCTACAATAATTCCCACAAATTTCTATAATTCCTGCAATTCTTTATCTTCATAGGTTTTCTCTGCGCTTTACAAAAATCTGAAATCTTCGCGTAATCATTGTTTCAGTTGAACACCCCATGACTTCCTTGCACGGAATATTAAATTATACGCATTTTTCCTGCATTTCGTTTAAACTTATTGAACTGAATTAAATCTACTTCGCCGATAGCGCATAAACCACAACAGAATGAATGCACTCTTTAAAATTCATTTTATTTATTTATCACAGCAATACTCTGGCCGTAGGTTCACTTAACAGAAATACATCTCGTTCGTTTTATTACTCGGAATGCGCAAAAATTATATCATCTTAAGAATTACCCAATCGTTGCCACATTGTTGCGCGAAGCTTAATTTCTTCAAATTGGCAACAAATCCATTATTCCGCTAAGTTTCAAATGTAAACAAATACTGTTGCTATGGTAAAAAAAAAAAAAAAATAGGCTTAGCCGCACTTAAACAACTTTAAAATTGCTGATAATTCTACAAATACTGTATGCAGGTTAACTAAAGGTATAAAAACCTGAACCGGAAGATAAGAACAACAAAATTCAATCATTTTTAAAGCAAAAAATGCACAACTTACCAACATATAAGAATAAAAAATTGAGCTCACTAAGCCGAGTAACAGAGGGGGTATATGTATATGTATAGTTATTTACTTTTGGTGCTGCCGATTGCCACCAAAAAAGGAGATGCACAACTATAACCTATAGCTATTCTATACACAAACTTTCAACGTTCTGAGATTATTCCTTTTTGAGTTATCCGAGATACATACATGCATACGTACGTACGTACAGACGCCACAAAAGAAATCTCTTTGAAAAAAATCTTCTTAAACCAGTTGTATAATTTTTTGAACAAGTCTTTTATTCTGCCCATACGTACAGATGTCACGCAAAAACATTATTAAACTGCTTTCGATAGCGTTCAAAATGGATATTTTCATTGAAATACGGTACCTGGAATAATTCGCGATTTTTAGCGTAACATTCCGTTATCATAACATACAAAAATTATACAAAAGTGGTTTGTGATAAATGTTACCTTTTTTTTAATTGAGTTTTATGTCTAATGTAAAATAAAGAAAAGATATAAGAAGTTAGCTGCTTTTCCCTGTGCGTATTTGTATGCTGTACGTTGTTAGCTTTTCCAATTGGCAACTGGAAAAAATGTGGTTCAAATCTGAGTGAAGGCACAAAATGCTTTATGTTCTAAAATCTTATATTTTCTACTGTGGTTTACGAACTAAAATAATTCAAAATTTCGTAATAAAAAACTGTAAAGAGCAAGAAAGCTACATACTTTAAAAAGATAAGATAAGCAAATGCTTCCAAGTCAATATAACGAATTTAGTGATGAGGAATCCTATATATATATATATATATATATATATATATATACTACTTCCCCTTTCGAACGTAAAAATAGTAACTCCTTTTGATAAACTCTCTAAACTGCGTCAGTTTATAATTCATCGCTGTCATGATTCTTGCATAACACTGGTGATGTAAGAACTTGCATAAACGCTTTAACCAATAATAATTTTAGGAAATAACTATAAACCACCAGAAATTAAATCAGATCTAAAATTCAAATCTTTCTGAAAGAGGATTTTACCTTGAACACTTCCCATTCGCTTTCCGCTTATTTGGCGGCCACTCTGTCTTAAATACGTTTAAGAACTGGAAACCGTACAGAGATATATCCAAAACCGGCTATTATTCCGAAATTTATCTGTCTGGCTTAAAATATTTGTCAACGAAAATAAAATAAATTTTAAATCGGAAATGACTGCAACTATGTCTTTAGGCACGTCTAACCTTCAACATTTCCAACGTTATTTCATACGTATATGTTACTGCGAAAGGCCAAATTTGGACAATGTAGACATTCGTCGGTGAATGTCAAAATTCACATATTCAAAACTATTTGCCAATGTCTTTATTTCTGTCTTACACAGGCAAATGTCAACATTTACCGTGCTCTAATGGTGGATGCTAAATTTGTCGGAGATTTGCATTTTCTGCTCCATATTTCTGAAGAGATAAAACTTCACAAAGGTGACTAACATTTTCGCCTGTCTTACTGACAGGAGTATCCAATTCCGGTAAGGAGAGTTGTTCGTAACTTTGTAGAGGCGTTTTCACTGTGGGACCATGTAGCTTTAGATTCCAACGTGAGAAGGGCTACTCGATATTAGTTGCCTTAATAATGACAGTAGTTGTGCTTAGATAAATGTTAATCATTTAGTTTTAAATTTAAACAAATAAATAACTTTTTTTACTATTGCATTTATATCGTACATGTCAAAATACGAAAAAGGTTAAGTAACAGTACATGTAAATAAACTTTTGAACTTAAACTGTACATTCTAAATGGGCAAAGAAAATAATATCAAAGAAAAGTCTCAAGTATGTGATTCAAATCTTATTTTTCCAAGAACTTTTATGACATTTTAAATTGCACAGGAGTTCTTTGCTTTTACAATTGCATTTAGTTGTGGAACGCTTTCTTTTGCAGTGGCAGAGTGTACAGACTTGCCCTCCACTTCTCGAATCTCCTGCAGCTGCTTCTCTCAGCAACATTTCTTGAGAAGAAATCTCATCTATGGAAAGTAACTTTTCTTTACAAATTACGAACTGATTACAGGTATAAAGCTGCTTGAAGGTGTATTATTTATTTGCAAGTTTATAAACGTTGGAGTCTTCTATTCCAGCAACAACTACCAACACTTTTAGGCCATCTGTACTACCACGGTCGACATCAGGAACTTGTATTCGTACGGTATCACCAGTTTGAGTAGGAGGAAATTTTTGTTTTGAGCTTTGTTACTTTTTTTTTTTTTTTTTTTGCTTGCAGTAGAAGATTTTCTTTCGCGACCGATCTTTTTATAGAAATAAAGCCGTGTTGTTCAGTCAAGGATTAATATGAAGATGTGGTAGGTTGAAAGTCCTCTTCAATATTTTTCTTTGGAATGTGGTTTTCGGTATGGTCTCTGCTCAAATTTTCTCAAAGCTGTTCTTCCATTTCAAGCGGCCGAGCGGTAAAGTCGCTGAACACTGGTAGTTCGGTCCGAGGTTCGAATTCCGCAAACGGGCTGGCTGCATGGGCGTTTTCGTGGTTTTCCCCATGTGTAACGTGTATACGAGCCAGTTTCCCTTAGAAAGTCCTCCACGAAGGCATCCCTCCTCTTAGGCAGATAGCCCTCGAGGCTTTGCCATAATCACACACACACACACACACACACAACTAATCCATTTCAAAACTATTAGCAATTTCCTTGAATTCTTCTTCGGTTTCAATATTTGCGATTTGTTCGTCAGGCAAAAAAGACGATGCTATGCCTCTTCTTGGTTTAATGCCAAACATGGCTTCATAAGGACTTTGACGTATTCCTTTATGATATATAGTCTTCTTGGTAAATTGAACAAAGGGCAAACCATCTATCTGACCATTTATCGTTATCATTATCGTTCAACCACGCAGTTAACATATTCTGTATATCCTGAATAGCCCTTTCAACTTAGCCTTGTGTTTGACTATGATGAGGCTTCCCTTGAACTATTATAATATTTTTTCACATAGCGCATAGTTCAGATATGACTTGATTACTGAATTCCCTACCGTTAATTGAATGCAATATAAATGAAGCAGCAAATGTTAAAACTATTTAAAGAAGATGATACGCTACTTCTTCAGTTGACTTAGTTTTCAATGGTCGTAGCTGGACAAACTTAGTTAAATGATCTTGATACACCATTATGAACTTATATTCGCTATTCCTCTGTGACTGCACATCTATCAGATAAACTCGACATCTTGAGTTTAACTCAGAACTGACCATTAGTTTCACGATAATACCTTTCTTAGGTGCACCATGTTTCATTTGACATTATTTACATAAATTTAAGTACAACATTACAACTTCATATGTAATATTTTTGTATTTACCTTGAAAATCTTCAAGCATACCTGTTTTTCCTCAGTGGCCTATTCAAGTGTGAGTTTCAAATAATATGCTGAACAATTCATCGTTAGTAACATCATACTAGATATTCGTTTCTCCCAGTTTTGAGGGTGCAATTAATGTTTCTTCCTCATTAAGTTTTAAAACGTCAAAACGTTTTAATCATCTGTAATCTAAAGCCTTAGATTTTGCAGAAATAACTTAATTTTGCAGAAAGTATTTTAGAGTACTTTTCTTGTGAAAAATAAAAATCGTTGTTTTCTTGTTTACTCGCAATTAATGAATTTAACTTTCCAAATAAAAGTTCCGGATTCACTGCAGTATCCATTTAATATAAATTAGGGTATCGGATAAAAAAGCACAATTTAAGAAAACGTTGCGCGTACCATCAAACCTTGCTAAACAGTGACAAATAGTGTTCCAGAGTATAACAAATACATGCCATATAACTTCAATTGCAGCAGAACAAAGGATTTTGGAGACAGGCTGTCGCCTCTTTGTTGTCCTCGACTTCTCTCTTCGACCTCATCCACAGAATGTCTTCCAGAGTTTCACACTTTCCAGATTTGACTTTCCAGGTTTTCACTTTCCAGATTGTTTCCAGAGTATAACAAATACATGCCACATAACCACATTCAATCGCAGTAGAACAGAATATTGGGCGACAGACTGTTGTCCCAGTGTTGACCTCGACTTCTGTTTTCGACCTCCACCACAATATGTTTGTGATTGTCGACATGGCATACACTGCTGATGGCCCGAATGTACAAGAATATAATGAAATATTCGGTCTTTCACCGATGTATTTGGTATGTGTTGCCATTCACCAGAGAATGTCTCTATTCTCCAATTTTGGTCTTTCACAGTAAAATATATACATAGGAATGTTCGGTAGTAATTTTTAAGTGCCGTTGCGTGTCGTCCATTTCACCCGGCGATAAGTGAGACTCTTAAACATATCTATACATATTAAGCGATAAGACGCAAATACTTTCAATCATGACAGAGGATGTAGATAGTCATAGCACCAAGATGCATAGATGCAATCAAATGTAGCCGCAATGCCCACAATTTAACACTTTTTACTTATGAATAAAACAATGTTTGAGTAACACATCTCTATTATGAAACACACACATCATAATGAAAAGAATCTGCACCCATTCATCATCCCATTTTGCAAGTTTTCCACATCTTAAGACAAATGTAATCTACTCGTACATCTTAAGACAATGATGGAAAATTCTGAAGTGAAGGATGACAACCTTGAAAGGAATCAAGAAATTAAAAGGTTTGGGCTTGCAACGTTAGTTTCGATTTCGATAATGATTTGATTGCCTTTATGTTATAAATACTTTATATAAGAGCCTTCACCAACAGCGCTATGTAAGATCGTATGAATAGGATTAATTTGAAAATGAAGCAGATTATTATATATATATTTCCAAGAGAATAATTGACCTTAATAATTAAAATTTGTATTTGTAATCTTAGCAGCGTTAGCATTGGATATTAACTTTGAAAGTTAGTTTTTACCTAATGTTTTTTACTAAATTTGTTAATTATGTATATATATGTAAACTGTATGTTTGTACGTATAACAAGCCACTGAAAAATACTGTCCCCAAATTTTAAATCTGGAACTTAAATATCATTATTTACTTCGGTTCTTGAAATAATAACGTTTCAGCATTTACAAAGAATTCTTAAAATCGAAGAATTGCTTTGAATGTGAAGAAGATTGTTTGAATGTGTAAATAACTTTTACAAAGTATGCTTGAAATCAGAAGGAGAGACGAGATTTTAGACATGCGTTTTACCACTATTCCGAAAATGTGAATCCACTTGGAATTTAAAATGAAAAGTAAGGATGAATCAGAAAACTTTGAAGACAAATTAAGACAAATAAACTTTTATATACTGGCTAAACAAATTTCGAACAATCATAAAATGCCGCTAGTATCTAATTAAATCTTAGTTCGCTTTTAATAATTTTATGAAATTCATCTTTAGTTTCTAGTTACATCTAGCAACCATAATTTTAATTGGAAGTGCTCTTATTTTCTCTTTTCGTTTCCCCGATCATTCAATTTAAATGCAAAATAATAAATAAATAAGTAAACATCTTGCGTAAATGACTTTAAATGGAACGTCTATTTTTAATGACCTGACTTAAATATTGATTGTAACATCACATGGCAATTCCTTATTACCAGCGAGTTGTTGACTTCACGTACATTAAATTAGTGGAAATTTGAAGTTGTATACAGATATTCTTGCTAGATTATTGGCTGGTGAATATTTTGATTGTTAATTTTAAGTAGGTACTAGAGAACAAGTAGCAATTAGATTCTCGTTATGATGCGGAATGCTCATCGTAGCAATAACCTGACTGTTGAAACTTCAGCATATTTCTGTATAGTAACCACTTAACTTAATTTGACTCGATTGCCCTAAAGCGTTTCAGTAAAATCTTGGTTTAAACATTTAATTTTTATTATTATATAAATTTAGTCAGTACATGATTTTAGTACTAGATTGCTGCATTCGCAACAATGGTATTGAAACTTCCATCCAAATACTTTAATTACACTTTATTATGAATTAAAAAGAGTTCAATTTTGGTTTGCCTTTCTAGAAAAATGTGTGCTAATAAGAAGTATATATATCGCCTTAAAAATACAGCAATATTTATATACAGCCTTGACCATTAAAAACAAGAATTATTTTACATTTAATTTGATCGAAAAATCTTTCAAGTATCTGTTTACATTTTTGGCATGCTTCAGATTTCTTTGCTTTCATAAAAAATTTTCTATTCCAAGTTAAAAAAATTTTGCATTTTATTACACACTTAAAATGCCGCTATTTATTATATATTTAAGTCCATATTATCATTAGAAGCTTTATAATCAGTATTTACGCAAATTTTTAGAATCTTTTAGAATAATATTCAGAATTTTTTAAAAACTGAGGAAAGAAAGAAAAATGAAATTCAAGTGAAGTTTCTTTTTTATATTTTATCCATAAAACCATAAACTTAAATAAAAAATTTAAATATATTTACGACGTAAGGTTTTGAAAATTTGAGCATATAAAAATCATATTTCATTTAAAACAATCTCAGTATCAGGAGCGTTAAGAAAAATATAAGATAAACATTGTAATAAATGGATATTGTTTCTTATAAAGATATATTTAGTTTTCAGAATATTTTATCCTCAATCATCAGTTGTGTCTAGAGTGTCTAAAGCCGCTGAATGCTGATAGTTCGACTCTAGTCTGAACCCAGGTGATGGTTTTCTTGGCTTTTCTCAAGTGTAATTTGAATATGAGTCACTTTTTCTCAAAACGCTCTTTATGAATGCATCCATCCCTTGATACAGATAACCTTCTAGTAATTTGCCATGTTTTCATGAACAAACATTGTTAAACTCTTTTAAAATTTCATTAATAGTAAATTGCTTTAATAAATCACTTTGATTTTATTTTTTATTTTCTCTACGGAAGAAATAATTTACCAGCTTATTCATTTATATACATTAATGATTTTCAGTATGCATTTCTTGACTCACAAAATTTTCTCTTTAGCAATCCTTTCTTTCCTTATGAAGCAGATATTAGAAAATTTTTAGCAAATTTTTAACTAACTATTTCTTATTGAAATATATTTAAAAAATGTAAAGTTATCTACACAGTACAAAATCCTTAATAAATATCTCAATACAAACTATTTTTCTTAAACATTCCATTAGCTTTTAAAGAAAACGGAACCGCTGCGATTTATAGAAAGTTTACTTTAGCCACAGAAACTTAAAAGATTAACTTCTTTGATGGATGTAATTCTTCGACTGATGCAATGTTCAATACACACTTACACAAAAGGTTTCCTTCTTCCCATTCTTTCCTCATTCATCAAAAGATTCTATTCTTACTGAATAAATATCATGAACAAATACAGAAATGGCATCTTTCCGCGCTTCGTGAGACCTCCATGCTGCAGTGTCAATCCTTTCTATCCACAGTCGGTAATAAAACAATCCTTTCTAGAAGAGAAAAGATCAACAACAAATGCAGCGATAAACAGCTTTTCTGACACGCAGCAATAGCTCTCTCTGCTCACTCTCTGACACCTATAAAAGGGGAGATCGCTAATCCGTCGGCGGACTTTTCCACATCCTGTCCAGTTTTCCCCTCAAGATCCGGTAATTTCTGTCCCGCCTCTTTAATGGACGTCGGGATCTTATCCTTTCCTTTTTGCCAGGAGTTTTCTCCTGTCTTCTCTCCTACTGGATAAAAAGAGTAGAAAGCAGATCTAACATTCTGGCGATTCTGAATACCATTTAATTCCATTGTCTACAGACTTTATCTTTTTAAGGTCGGTATTAAGTAGTGAATAGTAAAATAATGGTGTTACTTTTAGAATCAACTATTATAGGATAAAAATAAGCAAACAAGCAGTATTTTCTAACCTTGATAGAATTATTTTAAATATCCATATCATTCATTTTTTGCTTCGCGTAAAGAGTTATCACTTTAAACACACGAATCTGCATATAATTCGAATTTCCACATGTTTAACAGAATAATATAAAATGATTCCATTTTAGGACACTACTTTCGATGGACTTATTAAAATCCATATACACTTTTTATTTTTTATGATAAATATTTTAGGCCGCTGACCGCGCGAGTGGCTAAATTCAAAGAAATAAAATGTAAAGAAACTTCTAACATTTTGTCGGGAATTCTAAAAATATGATGTTTTTAAATATTTTGTGATTTGGTTGTTGAATTAAATTTTGTGTGTTTTAAGTGGTATAAGTTAACACATAAATGTTAATAGTAAAACGAGAAAAAATTGTTAGTCATCTTAATTAGAAAAAATGAATTATGATATGATGACCTGCGAACTGACAGAAAAAATAGAGAAAAATGTATGCTTATACGTAACACTACACCGTTAATCCTAAACCTATGCTGATATGGAGCTTTTAAAACTTTTGTAATTTTATTGTTGAACTGAACGTGGTGTAAGTGCAAAGAAAACTTAAGAGAAAGCTTAATAATAAATATAAAAAGACAAAAAAGGGGGCACTAGCAGAAGTGAGTGCAAGAGCAGACTGGTAGAGTACGAACTGAGCGAGGGCGAAAAAATCTTATCAATTGTCTTTGGGCGACCGTTAAAATCTGAAATCTTTCTGATTTCATAAATCTGAAGTTTGATAAATTTTAGTTTATATCTTATGGAAACAAGGGGCTACTTATAAAAAATTAAAATAGTAATGTTGGTATGTAAAATAGTAATATAGTAATGTAAAATACAATGCAAACAGCGAACCAATCAATACCTGGAATATTTAAGTATCCCAATGGAAACACGTTTTCTGAATTTTCTTGATAGCTGTTTAATGCGTAGAAACGTTTTCAGATTATTTAAACCCCATAACCCAGACATATTGAATTTTCAATATTTTTAAAAATAAGTAATTACATTATCGACAAAATTTTTAAATAATTAATGAAATATTAGTATTTTTAAACCTTTAAACAGTTAGCCTTGCTGTTTAAATCATCGCAACATTTAAATATCAAATGTTCAAGTAAATGTTGAAACATTGCTTTTATTTCGTCAATCTGCGAGATAACGGTAAGGAAAGTGAAGAGATATTTTCAAAGTATTTCTGGTAATTTGTTAATTTAATTGCGCTTTACTGCGAGTTTGAGAATAATTTTTCTTAATGCCATTTCCATTTCTACGTTTGTTATTTTAGTTATTTTGTGGGAACAAGCAACTGGGGGAAAATTAAGTTAGCAATGATTCAAGTATTGATTTTTAATATTTCAGAGGATTTTCTTCCAAACAATTAAAAATGCATAGTCAAGGTTTTACAAGACGGGCACTCAAGGTTCTAGTTGATTTATTTTCCTGTATAGATGTTCATCTTAGAAAAGTGATATTAAATGTAGGTATTTATTTATGTTCTCATAAGTAATGAATGGTTCCTTTCCTAAAGGCTCGTCATGGAAAGATTCGCTGTAGCACATTTTGTACTTAGAAATTACGCCAATTTTTAACATATAAGAAGGTAACATTAGACGTGTTGATGTAGTAATATTAGTCACACTTGTACGAACAAATAAATTAATGTATTAGAAATTTTAATAATGTATTAGTATAAAGTTTTAATTTCTGCTTTACTAAAATTTTGAAAAAAATATGAATGATCAGTTTAAATTTGTGCTTTAAACTAAAAGATTAAGAACAATTTCAGGTAGAAGAACTTATTTTTGCGAGCTGGAAAACACTTTAGAATAAAACGAACTCGGTGACAATTTGCGGCATGATTAATGGTACGGCATGTGTGCATTGCTGTTCTCACGAATTACATTACATGTCACGAAGCCACCCACACGGCATAGAGATTAAGGAAGCCTTCTGCGGTACCGAAGGTCTCGGGTTCGAATCCTAGAGAAGGCATGGATGTTTGTAAATGTATAGTGTCCATGCAGCATGGGGGCACTGTATATATGCTGCAAGCCGAAAGCTGTTTCGAGAGGTTGATGTTAGAGGAAGAGAGGTAAGAGACCCTCGCACTCGTCCCCCGGGGTGCTGTCCATCAAATTGGAGACGGAAGTGAGTGAAGTACTACTGCCACCAGCAAGATGCTCAAGAATCTTGCCAACGACAGGTGCAATCTTGTACTCCTTGCCACGAAGCATTTCGTGAGCTTGTTGTGATTTTACCTTCAGACAAGTGAGATAAGTCACAACAACAACATTTCACCAATTATTCATAATATTAGCTTCTGAGCGAAACTCTTCGTGATAGCAGTGCTTATTTTTCTCGCCCTTTTAGGATGACTTTAGAAAATCCATAAACCCTTCTACCATTCAGTAATGTCCTTGAAAATAAAAATGTTTAAAAATATCGTCTGAGCTACAATTTGCCATGTAGTAGAAGAATCATTCTAAAAACGAGTATTGAAAGTTGTAAAAAATAAAATTATTCTTAGATAAAGATTTGATTCTTTAATTCTACTTTATATTTCATAGCACACTGAGGGAGGTTTTCTGTCTTTATCCTCACGAAGACATTTTATATCTCTTTCCATTTATATATTTTATCGATTTTATGCCAAATGTTCTTATTTTCTTTTCAATATTGATTCAAGTTTCGTTTTAGGTTTTGAGAAAGATACGATACCAATTTAAAATCTTTTTCTATTTGAATTCAAGAAAATGCATCGATTTTAATTAAATTCGATTTCTCTCTTTTTATGTATAAATGCAATAAAAAGTAAATATTTTGTTCAATAACTTTCTTATGATATTCAGTGATTATAAAATATTTACCAACAGTAGAATATTATTTATTACATTTTACTATTGGGGCATGGCATCATTCATTATAATCGGATGACGCGACAAGCTGTGAGAATAAATATTTTACTTTTTCGATGATGAAGTCAGAAGATTTATCAATGGGAAATGATGAGGACATCCCAAAATTCAAGTCATGTTCTGAAGAAGAAATCCGGGACCCTGTTTACAGCAGCAGAGCTCGGGGTCAGAACTTGGGTGGGTGACCACCCAAGTGACTGGCCTCGACGTATCATCTTTCTTCAACTAGTGAAGATACATCACAGCTTGTGCGGTGGCCAGATGCTCCTTCTCCAAAGTCTACTTGACCAACTCACGTGCATTAGCACATGTCCCTGCTTCACCTTTGTCGGTGCGGTGTAAATCACCTTAATTTTTAATTCTTCCCAACGCCTTAGGGCATATCTCCAACAGAAACGGTTAAAGTAGTAGAGACTACTAAATGCCGCCTAACCATTCTTTCGATTTCGATGATGAAGTCAGACGATTCCGCCATTAAGACGATGACGCGACTGAAAGATGTTTACATGTAAAAGACAGTCGATTCTCTTCATCTGTATATATCATCTATGCAAATTCATCTTTCTACACATGTAATCATTTTAGTAAGCAACTATTTATGTTTCATTAAATATTCGAGTTATTCATAAGTCGAATTAGTCAATTCAAGCCCCTAGACAGCCACATCGGAAGTAAGTTTACAAACATCATATTCCTAGACAGTAAATACCGATCCTACACTATTATTTATTACATTATAAGGTATTTCTCCCGCCTTCCTGACGTGCCTTTGTGGTGTAGTGGTTCTGCACGCTGGGCCGGTATTCCAGAAGTCCGTGGTTCGATTCCCGGCAAAGGCGGTTGCTAATTTTTCATTTCTCCTGCTTCCAAAGAATCCAAATGTCTCTACAACATTTATGAAAATATATACAAATGAAACAAACAATATAAAAATTCATACAAACTATATGAAAATATATACGTCTCGATTGAGGAATTTTTTTCTTCTTTTAAGATATAGTAAATTCACTTTTAGTAAAATAAGCCTAAATCGGTATCAATGCGTCTCGTTCTCAGCACTTCATCTTAAACATTTACTGCTTAATTACGTTTAGAATGAATAAGCTATATATATATATATATATAATTACAGCTAATTCATGCATAGCTAATTACATGCGTGCGCGCACACACACACATATATATATAGTTTATTACATTTTGGGTTATATTTTGGCTTTATTTGTTTATAAACATATGTGAGAATGTTTTTAAGGGACTCAAAGCATTAAGGTAATTAATATTAAATAAATTATATGTTTAATTTTTAAATACAATTCCGTTATAGCTTCATAATGAAAGAGAGTTTCATTTAGAATTCTAGATTTATATTTAAAAGCTCCTCAATTTGAATGACAGCTTACATTCAGGATTTTGAACTCAATAATGAAAATCAGAGTATTAAAAAATGCAAATGTAAATGTGAAAGTAACAAATGTTATACGTATAGTAAATGCAGAGTAACGCATATAAAATGTCAAATTGATTGGAAAATGTAACGTTTATGAAGAATAGCTGCCATTTTCGTGGTATACTATCAGTAATGACTTAACAGTATCTGGAACCCCTGGGAGAAGGAGTGTGCTGCAGCTTCTAAACCAACCACTCACAGAAATGAAATATAAATGAATTGACATGCAGCCCCTATGCTCGTGGGGTCCCCAGACAAATGCCCAATGCCTCAAGACGGTCCTGCATGCCACAGGAAATTTAATACATATTCAAAATTTTAGTTAGAAATTCAGAGACATTATTGTTAGAAAAGTTTCATTCTTATAACAAGGAGTAATATTGTTGCCCTGTACATAAAATGCCTCAAATAATATTAATCTGATCTTCTACAGTATTATCTTGCGAAATAAGTATCAGTTTATAGAAGCGTAACTTATGAATGAAACTTATGCTAAATTCAAATAAGTTTTATATCTCTAAAATGTGTATCATATTCCAGACATTACCTATACGCGAATTTCTTCGCCAATTTCTTCACTAAGCACTCAAGTTGTTGAATCGAATAAACTCCTGTTGATGATGAAACATAAAAGTCAAAAGCGCCCTCTTCCAAAGTCTCGTCTCTAAGTTATCGAGTAATTTTGGTTATCTTCTGCTGCAACAACTGCGATAGGATCAAGACCGCGAAAGCGTGAGAGAAGTGTTTCGCGATAATTAGGGTTGTACTATCCATTACATCTCTCGCTTCGAATTGGCGTAATTTGTCCGAAAGGTTGCAACGAATTAGACCGGAGTGTTGTGACATTAAGGTGGGATTGGCTCTAATGATAATAGTCGCTCAGGTGCCTGCTACAGGCAAAGAGAAATGGCAGCACTTCTGAGTCGAGAGTTTCGCCGTGGTTATCTTAATTACCCTGTATGACACTACAAAACGAAGTGCATTACTTTGTAATATTCCTCTGTAAATGACATTTCCACATAAAATATCTTATAGAAGATTTATAATTTTCCTTACGAGCATTCAGAGTAGCAAGTAAGATACAATTTTACTAGAGTTATACAATCTGGTTTCATGACTATATTCTATAAATTCTAATTTATTTCGAAACGAGCTTCCAAAATGTATCTTACCTGATTTCCATAACGCGCAAACTTAATCCTGTTGAGAGTGTAAGATATTGTTGAATGCATACTTATTCGTAAAAGACTGAATGCACACAGAGCTGATGATAGCTCGATAAAGTTTATTCCCCTAAAAGAAATACTTTAAGGTTCTGGAACTTTTCACATAAGTACACATACAGCTGTTCTCAGTATGACAGAGTATGTTCAGTAGTTAACACTTCGAATACAAACAACGTTAAACACAACGGAATGCAAAGCGCATCTAACCAGCGAAGCCCGCATGAAGATCGCTCATTATTCCGAACTCAACTCTGACCTAGAAACTGAGAACTGATGATTTCTCCGGTGTTATATAGCTTTTACCCAGAGAAATTGCCAGTTTATTCGATTTCTAGAAATTGCTGCAAAACAATCACACTTACATATACGGTAGATACAGTTGAAATCATATATAGGGATCATATAAATTGCAGTTACACAGGGATTGGTCAAAATGTGCATGAAATGGAAATCTATGAAGAAACATTCGAATCCTTGAATTCTACGAATATTAAGAACATTAACTAAAAAGTAATTAATTATATTGATACAGTTTCATCCATTAAATATCTGATGATAGTATTTCTTTAAACTCAAAATGCAGAGACTCTTGATTCTTAGAACGATTTTAGAGTTCCATATTCATTGTTAATTTATTTTCAGTCTTCAAATATATTGCCCTTTTTACATGTGATTTGATTTAAAAGATTTCTAGGAATAATATTTTAACTATTTCTCAGATATAATATTTTTATCAAGCTACAGTGAGCAAATGAATCTCATGATTAAAAGGTTTAAAAAATTAGTTATTGATTTAATTTCCTTTGTTTCTTTCTTAGTAAACGTACGCAATGTTTTAAAAAATTTTGATTTTAATTTGTTTTTCATTAAGCACAGATTTCACACTGAAATTTAATTAAACACTTGTAACATTGAACAGAAGTTTTTGCTCTTAATGTTTCTTACACGAAAATTTGCGAAACTAAAAATTTTAAATATTCGAGAGATTCGACAGCGTTTTAGGAATTGTATTTGAAAAAATTCAGGCTTCGTGTCATCTGTAATAAAAATCATCCAAGTATCTGCAAGAAAATCTTAACTAAGAATTACTCTCACTAGCTTTCGCTTTAACAAGAATGAATTTTTGGATGCGAAGTGAGACCCAGTGAAAAATTTTGCTTAAAAATTCTCAAAACCTGTAATTAATGGAAGTTGTAGAAATGGAAATTTCAGAGTATAGAATTTAGAAATTGCCTTCAGAGGTTTTCCAAAGTCTCCGTGTGACTAAAATATTTGAACGTTTCTAGAATTAGTATAACCCCATATGTAAACAAGAAGTACAGACATATTTAAACTGTAAACACTCAAATTTTTAACTATATAAACACAAATAAAATACTAATCATGAAATAATTCATCATGGCTGAGAATTGATATAATTCAGTGGAAGAAACTAAGAAATTGAGATAGAATATATAATGCAACAGCATTTCTACAACATTGCAATAACCTAAAGTCTTTAAGCAATATTTTCCCAGTTTAAAATTTTGTAATTTTAAAACTACTTCCTAAGCACAAATCCTGCTATTCTGTGATAGGATTACGGCAAGTATTTCACAAAAGAAGCATCAGACAGAGAGAAAAATTTGGCTAATTTTAGTTATGATTATTATTCTTTCCTTTTCTGTAATGCAAACTCTTAGACTATTCAAATACTATCTTTTCAAGTATGTAGGTTGTTTTAGTAACTTTGCTTAGAAGTGTGCATGGGAGACCGGTATACGATAACAGGCATTTAATTATATAGGAACACAGAGTTGCTTACATATATCCGATGCGCTACACACCCACAAACAATCTAGACAGGTCACAAATAAGGAGGTATATTAGGGGCTTCTGCGGATATGTTAGAGGATTTTTGGAGCTACATGAAAACCCAGTGTATAAAACCCTCGTTGGAATCGGATATAGTACGCATCATTACTGCAAGTAGCGTTGTTGCTGATAAACACGGCATATTTGAGAACATTCATCGATCGACGCGTCGTCGTTGCGAGATGTGTATCGTATCTGCAAGCCGCACCTCGGAACATTTGCTTTCAGCAGTTATAACACCTTCAACAGCTAGAAATATTAGGCTAAGAATAGTAATTTTGTTTTGCAGTCACTACAAAATTCATCAAAAAAGATAGAAAGCAAAATACATTTAATATCCGACCTATTTCATCAGGATAGGATCTGAAATAAATATATTTTTTTCCAATGGCGGCCACTAGCCGTTATTGGTGTTGTCAACTACTAAGGTCGGAAGCGGTGGTCACTTTATTATGGCGATACCTAACAGGTGGGCCACCATTGCTCCTATGAGGGGGCAGACAATTTACATCCATTCCTTCATTCCTTTCCTGGGTTTCGAAATCGGGCCCTTCGGTATGGCAGTCAGTTTACTAACTACCTTCCCGTCTGGGCGATGCTGAAATACAGGGTGGTTATAATTAAAGTGGTCCTATTCAGACCCATGTAGAACCCGTTCTATCTATGGATTTTAATGAAACTTGGTATATACGTTATATGGACTATGGAGAAAAGATTTCAGTAATAAAACAATAGTTCAAATTTTGACCATCAGATGGCGATTTTCAAAGTTTTCTGATGGAAATTAGTCAAACCTATAATGAGACTTGCAGCCAGAGCCAGAAAATCATTATGCGTGCCTTTGTCATCGTTAATCATGCCCTTACAGAAGAAAGATCGAGCGTTACTGGTAAAACTGTTTTATCAGACCATTATCTTCATGGATGATGGAGTAACTCCCCACACTGGGCGTTAAGTCAAAGAACTGCTTCGTGCTAACTTGGAAAGAAACGTGTAATATCCAGAGCTTTTCCGGATGCCAGGCCTCCTCGTTCACCCGACTTAAATCCCTGTGATTTCTGGTTGTGGAGATTCCTAAAAGACCGTGTTTATGGAGGATGAATTATGACTTTACATAAGTTGAAAACCAGCATTACACACCATCATGCTGAAATCCCACGAGAGTTACTTCGGGCTACCATCGAACACGCTATAATGCGCTTTCAACACGTAACTGATGTCAATGAAGCACACATTGAGCACGTTCTGCAACTGAATAAATTTTAATGATTCTAACATATTTTGTGTCCTACTTTAAGCTCCACAATTCCCCCTGGCGGTCAAATTTCGAACAATTTTATTGCAGAAATCGTTTCTCTATGGTCCATATAACATATGTAGTAAATTTCATCAAAATTCAATAAGTAGAACGGATTTTAGAGTGGTCTCAATAGGGTCACTTTAATTATAACCACCCTGTACATGTATTTAAGCTATTTCAGTTTGTTATCGTATTTCATTGACGGTTATTTATCCAAGAAAGTTTAATTTTAAAACAAGGTTTAAATATTTTACTTTTACTAATACTCTACAAATTAAGAAAAATTCAAATATTTTCAAACGAAACAATATTTAATAAACTATTTTTTAAGAGAATAGCTAAACCGGTCAGTATTATTCTATATCTAGTGTGCAAGTGAATTTATATTTTAAAAGACACACCAAATTTCAAAAGCACGAAAATATATTTTGGTCCATCACCATTTGTTGTTTTAGTGATGAGATGGCAAGATTCTGTAATTTTTCATACATCATTTGTGCTGATATTGCTTTCGACGCCATCAGTGACAATTTATCACTTCTTTGGCCACATTTACAAGCATCAAGATATCGATTTTCTACCGTCTTCCTTACTATAAACAGTTTTGCCATTTCTTTTCCTCAAAATAATGTTCTGCGGATGGAATTCCATAGCTTTCTAACCTACACTCCTTCTCACTGCTGACACCCTTACATTTATTATTAATTTATTTTATACATTTTAGTATTGCTGAATTTTTGCCCAGTAACGTTTCACTTTGCTTTCCATCCATGTATTCTTACTTCAGAATTGCTCCGTAAACATTTAATTGCAGTTTACTACAACTATGGCTTATGAGGCTGAAGCAAAATTCCATGGTAATATTCACGATGTTTGTTCGCATTTATTTACGACAGATACGTTAAAGTTTTAAAAATGGAGAAGAATTTGAAAACTTTTCATTGATTTTTGTGGTTTTAGATATTCGATGTCAATTGGAACTCTGTTCAGTTAAGAATTTGAACATTTCCTGGGCTTATATTTTCTCAGTAAGTCTAATTCTGATATCCGTAAGTTTTGAACTTCTAAACATTTCAATTGAAAGAACTTGAATGTTTTGTTACTGTAATCAGTTTGTAAAACTTATACAAGGCCACAAAAATCTTGCGCCTGAACACGAGTTATTGAATAGATAATTAATTTATATTAATAAGTCAATTTAGTTTTTGTGGAAAAAACTAAAATGTTAATTGATGTCAAGTCTAACTTTATGAATTTCAACTCCTTTGCTTTTTCAATCATAGAATAAAAACCTTGCTAAAATTATTAGTCCAAAGGGGCTTTGTTCCTGACGGATTATTGTTTTCGTTTTGCGATTTTTCGTTGGTTCACTATAAACGGTGAATCACTTTTCAAACTATTGCCACCAAATGTTAAAGTCCTGCATTATATCTGAAGAAATAAAATAATTAAAAATCTGCATAAATGTATGTATATTTATCGCATTATGAGAAAACAACGGTACATAGAGCCATCGAATTTTGAATGGCGTAATCCTACTGCGAATATGGGCATGTGGAAGCCCAAATTTGAAATTTGGAATTTGTTTCATTATCGATTTCATATTTTGTAACTATTTAACGAATTTTTGATTAACAAAGTCAAGGATTTCAAAGCGAGCAATGGCAACGTTGTACAGAAAAACATTTTTATCTCCAGCTCGTGAGTTGTTCTTTGTTCTTGTTCTACTGTTTGTTCTTGAACTGAATTTTACGGTTTAAGTGCGAAGAACGTGATATTTCATAACTAAAGGTAACAGACAAAATGTTAAAAAAAGACCATTTGGGCGTTATTTAAAATCTGAAACCTTTATTTTTTTAATAATTAAACTTTTTGTATATACCTTTTTTATTACGTGCTCCACCATAAGGAAACGGAATAGGGCCATATGGAAAGGGAACCATACACCGTAGATGAATTTTTAAGGGAAACTTGGCTCGTATCTCCATTACAAATGGGAGAAACCATAAAATCGCCAATGCAACCAGCCCAACAGAACTACCAGTGTTCAGCGGCTTTTTACCGCTCGGCAGCTGGTGGACTCTGTATACCAGTTGTCTCAAATTAAGTTAGGGAATCCTGAAAAATACGACTTTCCTTTTCTTTTCTTTATTTTTTTACATATTTACTTTAGAGGAAACTGTAGCATTATAAAAGTAAATATTTAAAAAGTTTTTAAAGTATATTGGTACGGATTTTGTATTTAGTTGGCTATTGTTAGTAGAATTGTAACTAAGCTTGTTTTATTTTCCCGTGCATTGAAGAGCGGGAAATTTTAAGAGAAAGCTACGCCGGAAGAGGTAAAACTACAAGAGCACACGTATTTAACATTTAATAAAAGTTTATCTCCGTAACTGATATTTAATTTGAATAAATGCAAAAGACTTCAATGTTAACTCGTAATTCTACGCTTTTTGCTTTCCAGAAACCTCGAGGAAACGGAAATTACGAGAACTTTCTAGTAATCGATTAAAAAGCTTTAAAAAACTGGAGAGAGACATTTCAGCTCAGCCGAAATTTCGCCAAATCACCTTTTACTTCGGTAAAAAATCGCCAGACTATGCCAGTGTGGTTGTGCTAATACGGTAGTACCTAAATGCATTTTGATAGCACTGAATTATAATCATTAAAATACCTCAAAAAACCGAAAAATTTCGTTACTTATTAACACTCTGATGCGATGCACGAGCAGAAGGTAGATTTTTGAATGGCAACTTTTGTTACATAGTGCGTAGCTAGATGACAGACAACGTTTCCAGGGTACAGCGTCGAGAAATGAAAAAAAGGTACAGCCATCGAAAAATAAAAGAATGCTTTTGAGAAAAGATGTGAAAGGTATTTTCCCCGCCAGCCTATCCTAACGTCCAATCTTTTACTGTATAGCAAAAGAAGATGGGAGGAAGAGCAAAAATCCAACATCTCCTATTAACTTGGATTGTGAAGAATTTAACGAATGGATGAATATTGATGGAAAAACTCAAGATGCAACTTTGGTGATAGAAGAAGATATCTGCTATCATCTTTTCAAAACAAGTCCAAGTAAATCATCTGATAACTTCTTGAATAAGATGAAGTCGTAATCTTCATTGAGATTCCTACAAGTATTGAGATGAGGGCTGCCTTTCGAGATGCTGTGAACTTACGTATTTGTGTGGGTTTTAGTTACAGTTATATTAAATTAGTTTCAAGTTCCATTGTTGTTTCGAAGGATGATTTTTCTTACAGTTTAATACTTTCATTCGGTTTAAGTTACCAAAATAACCATGGAAAAACGTAATACCATAAGGCGGCAGATTCTTCTTATTTTATATATTTAAGACATTTTGCTTTGCGATTGTCATGATATTCCAAAATTCAATCAGATTTTGAACTTTATTGGTTGAACCCCTAGAAGAGCTGAATGTAAATCTAGGGTTCCAAGGAACACAATCTGAAGGCTATGGCTATGCACTGAAATCATTGATAAGAATGATTAATCATTGATAAGAATCATGATTTTAGTTTGTTGAAATAGTTAACGCGTTTCCAATTAAAAATATAAAATTTTCCATCGCAAGTTTTTCTGATTTCTTTAACCAATATTTGTCCATTCTAATTTGGGAGCAAGATGTCTACCTGTCCAAGGAGATGTATGTTAATTCAACTTGGAAGGAACACGAATGTCAAAGTGAATCTTAAAAAAAAAAGGCGCCTTTTCACAGGATAGGCAAGCAAGTGTCGTGGTTATAAACAGCCTTCCCATAAAAATCTTAACAGTCCTAAATAAGTATTCATAAACTCTGCTTCTTTCTCAAGCCATGTAAGAAACACTCGTTTCTTATCATCAAGAAGCAGTTAAAAGTTTCTCACCTTCTGCGGCTGGCATGCTACAACATTAAAAGATTTTCATAAATATTCATAGTTGCTGTTGAAGATATGAGAGCGCGAAATGACATTGCGAAAGCGTAAAATACATAGGAACTGCCTGTTCGACATTCGCCGTGCCGGTGTTTATGGGCGCCATAAATATTTCACGCAGCAGCGGCGGTACTTTTCAAAAACTGAAGTTTTCCTGCTTTCACAAACACCGCGAGCTCCCTTTTCAATTTGCTAGATGGAAGAGAGTTTCAAAAGCGCGGCTTTCGTAATACATTTTTTGCTGCTGCTGTTTTGTTTAGTCTGTTCTTTTTTAGAAAATATTTAGCTATTTATATATGGAAGGTGGTGATACGTGATAACGTTTCGGAATATTTAGAAAATAATAGAGGGAGATACTTTGGTGAATGAAAAGATCCTTTGTCTTCACATTATGTGAACGAATTTAAAGTTTAATATAACTTCCAGTGTTTAGTTTGCGAAGTAGTTCCTAAATTCCACGCATTTTTCTAAACCAATATTTTTATTTTTAGAACGTTCAATACACCGTGCGCTGAAAAATTAGTACTCGTTGTTATGGTAAACGATTATTGATATGCTAGACAGAAATTCTGATGTATAGGAAACTGGAAACATTAAAATGGATGAAGGTGAATAGAATATTAAATCATAGAAACAACTATTACGCAAATGAAAAACGATATAATACAAAGAGATAACAAAATGAAGTACAGACATGATGATTAATATAATATATGGGTGACTTATTAAGCCAAAATATTCCAGATTTACATATATTGGGATAGAAGACGAGTTAGCTGACCTTTTGATCGAAAAGGGAACTGATATTCTCCAAAAGTTTAGATTTCCAAGAATCTGTATACGTCAAAAAACCAGCAGGCATCGCGCAGCACACCCGCAAAAATACGGGAACACATTCATGACTTATTGCCAGCAAATCTTCGCAAAGTTATGAACAATGAACTGCGAACAGACCCTCTTTGTGGAGCTGCAAATGGCGGTCATTTGAAAGACATAATTCTTCCCATCTAGTTTTTTCACATTTGCCAACCATGTACTTTATATCTGAGAGAGGAATAATTTCAGGAATAATGTAATTTCTCAGTACAACCAGAAATGAATTTTTGTAGGGGATTTTAGAACAGATTCTTAATTATGAATAATCTAAATATAAAAATTAGGACAAAAATTTTTTATACTATACAAACAAATGCCAGACTTCTGTTCCACCCTGTATTTGCAAATAGAATATGAAATAAATTAAAAAATATATCTATTTTTCCATAAATCTATTTATACGATTTCAGGAATATAAGATAATCTGCGCAAGTTTCAAATATTTAAATTAAAAATAATCTCCACTTCCTGTGTCTTAAGTATCCTTTTATCCAGGTAATAAACAGTTCCTAAGTATTCATAGAATACGAGTGTCCGAAAGGAAAGTTACAAAACGATTTTTAAAAGTTTAGAATATTATTCGCTGTTTTTCCTAAATTTGTAATACATGTGAATATGTATTCCTGCATACCAGTTAAAAATAAAGTAATGTTTCTGCAATGAAAAGATGACACTTTTTTTTTAAGCGAACTTTTAGTTTTGTGCATGAAGTACACTTTTTTATCATCGATCACCAATAGTTTACTAATGTTTGTGAGAAAGATGTTAATCTTTTGATGAGAACCTTTTAATTTGAATCGATGTTTTCGTCAAGAGATGCTACAATCATTAAGCCAGTGAGACGTTTGGCTATTAGGAAAATAATTGATAAAGCAATTAGAGATGCTGGTACTAAGTGAGAAAAGAATAGTCGTAAAATGGTGTTTAACTCACTTTCATTTTTTTTTTTTTAAAGGCAAAAAATATAGCAGAAAAAAATTAACCTTTAGTAAATTTTAAAAAGGAATTCTTCTAAGGGAAAACAACGATTTGATGATCCTTTGCTCGGCTCGCTACTGATATAATAGTTTATAACATTGTGTTAACTTTGCAGCATTTTACATACTAAACCTCCCCAAGGAACACCTATTGTAATCCTGGCAGTGTTATATTTTAAAATATCGACTGTTTATTATCTAACATATGCCATACGATTAACATAGCATATTTTTAAATATAAATGGTATATAGAAAATAACACAATGCTGGAATATATATTTTTTACGTAAGAATAATTTATGTCAGAGTGTAAGTGAAAAGAATACCGTTTCGAAAATGAAATTTTATTAAACAGCTAAAAGGAAGTTTTCATTGTTTTCAGTTAGCGAATTTTTCGTCTGCTAAAATAAAATAAATAAATAAATAAAATCTGGCGTGCACAATACGTGACTTCCTTCTACAGCCTATTTAATTATTCATATTTTTGCTGCACTTCATTTAAATTTATTTCCTCGAATTTCATTAAAGATCTGCTTCCCATTTAATCAATTCACTTCTCACTTCGCCGCAAGGCAAAAATCTGAAAACATATTCATTAAAAATTGTAAATTACAGAAAAACTTAAAACACCAAATACAGTTAAAGCAATTAAAAAAACAATTTTGACTTCCTTGATATGAAGTAAAGTAAACCCCCTCTCGAATCTATTTGAACGAAATTTTTGCGTGACACCTGCACAACAAAACTAAGAACAAAGGACTCTTTTCCTCGAAACGGATTGCAAAATGCATTCAGGAGATATTTTTTTCGTGTGATCAGTACGTACGTTCGTACGTAAATATCTCGCATAACTCAAAAACGAATAGCCGTAGGACGTTGAAATTTTGTAAATGGGACTGCTATAACACGTAGCTGTCCACCTCCATTTTTCTTTGCAATCGGCTGCAACAAACCTATATATATATTGTTCCTCTGTTACCCGGCTTGGTGAGCTCAGGTTTTTTTTCTTTTATTCAGATAAATTGTGCATTTTTTGCTTTAAAAAGTGATTGAATTATGTTATTCTTATGTTCCAGTTAAGGTTGTTATACCTTTTGTTAATATTCATGAAATAGTTGTATAATCATCAACAATTTAAAAGTTTAAGTGGTGCTAAGCCTAACGAGGCCTTCACGTGTTTACATATGAAGCTCTTAGTAGAATAGTAAATTAAGTCAGTTGGTGCACCAAATTCACTGTCTTTTTGTCCAGTGTGACGAAACGTTAACCTAACTTTTCGTGCACCGAAATTTTGTCTTTCTGCTCGCTAGCCGAATTGCTTGTTTTTGTGTTGAAACTAATTTTAATTGTAAAATCAGTTTTTTAATTGCTTTTATATTTTTAAACTGCACTCGGTGTTTTAGGTTTTTGAGCATTTTATTATGTTTAATGAAGGTGTTTTGAGTTTTTATGAACTTTTGCATTGCCGCAAAGTGAGAACTAAATTGATAGAATAAGAATATATCTCTGTTGATGAACAGAAGAATTTAAATGTGCAATAAGGCTCATTTAAGAATCATTTCATCTCTGAACGATATTAATTTGATTCTGTAGCTTTAACCTATGGATCTTTGCACATAGCTTGGCAATTAGGAAGGAAGTAAATCACCTATCCAGTGACATTCTACTCTTCTAAATCCTAAACTCATTAGTGCATTATTTTGTCGTTCACAATGAAATAACAAAGGAAATTTATAGTAATAGTGGCTTTCTGATTTAAAATCCTAGTATAATTGTGTTGACATAGTAATCGCTATACGTTGCCTTGGCTTTTTTTAAAATTTTATTATTATTATTATTATTATTATTATTATTATTATTTTTTTTTTTTTGAAGAGAGGTTTCGGGAAACATTCTAAAACTCTATCTTTGTAATGTCACCAGTATACGTCATTTTGATTTAAAAAAAAAAAAACTCTTTTGTCATTTTGATTTAAAAAAAGTGTTTTAGAGCCCGTAGAACATTTTTTTTTTTGGTTATCTTTATGTGGAGTTTGCGTTATTTCTAATTATTTTGTAATGTTCTGTAAATATTGTACTCTAGCGAAGCTGAAATATTTTTATGCCAAAGTACAGATCTTTAGAAACCTTTTTTAATTGTAATACTGTATATCTGTGTGCTGTTTTGTAACATATAATTCATTTTTATTTCGTGTTTCGGAACATTATCATCTGAAACTGCCACTAGCTCAATTTTGATTTAAAAATGTTTATTCTTTTGTAGAGACATTAGGTTAATTGGAAAAGCCGGAGAGATGAAAAAGGAGCAATCGCCTTCACCGGGAATCGAACCACGGACCTCTGGAATACCGACCCAGCGTGCAGAACCACTACACCACGAAGGCACGCTAAGAAGGTGGGAGATATACCTTATACTTTTATGTAGAGATATGATCATATGTCATACTGTCTTCGTTAAAGCATTTTGTCTATTAAAAGTAATAATAGTAATCTCTTTAAATTAAGAAATACTAATAAGTGTTAATGCTGTATCATAAGTTATAATACGACGTTTAGCTTGAGAGAGCTTCTCCTGAAGCATGCGTCGTTCGCGTTTATCCGCGCAGTGATGACGTAACTGCTTATTACGTATCTATGTATGTGTATACTATTGTTACTTCTTCGCCCTTTTTCTCTGCTGTACGCCACTATGTTTAAGTTAAACTCTGTAATTAAAAATGTTCATTGATATTACAATCTATTTAGGCGCATTTATTTCTTCAATGGTTATGGGCCCAGGAACGTCTCAACTGTGCCTAATTAGCAAAATACTTATTTTAAAATGAACATTTTGAAGTTTTCGAGCATTGAACTCTTAAGCCTAATTCAATTCAAGAACTGTTACGTCTAATCAACGGTAAGAACTGATCAGCGTTCAGTTAAGCCTATTTTTATATTGTTCAATCTTGGTTTTTGAGTGTGAGAGACTGTATTACATTAGGTCGCATTTGACTACTATAGAAAAGCTCGGAAAAGATAATTTTGACAGTTGGAAATTACAAATAGAAGCAGTATTGATTAAAAGAGACCATTGGCATTATGTAATCGGTAAAGAGCTAAAACCTGCTGAAGGAACCGAGGACGAAAAGAAATGGCTCCAAGCTGATCAAAAAGCTCGCGCAGATATAATTCTTGCTATTAATCCTAGTGAACTGTGTCATATAAAGCATTGTGTGACATCAAATGCTGTGTGGAATAAACTCAAAGCCATATATTAAGGCTACATTATTAAAACAGCTTTTATTTAGAAAAATGGTGGAAAGCGAAACGATGTCTGAACATTTGAATAATTTCTTCGAAATAGCTGATAAGCTTAAACAAATGGAAATTGACATAGCTGATGATTTATTATCGATTCTTCTGCTCTATAGTATTCCAGAAAATTTTGAAAATTTTAGATGCGCCATCGAATCAAGAGATCAGTTACCTATTCCCGAATCTTTGAAAATCAAAATGTTGGAAGAATGGGAAGCAAGAAAAGGGAAATCTTCTCAAGATTCACAGAATGCATACTATACTGATTATAAAATAAAAAATCAAGAACAGAAGAAAAATGAAAAATGGAAGGTAAATTCAAACAAAAATTTTCCTGCTGAAAGAAATTTCTATGTTTTTCAAGGTTCTATGATGGCTTCTAATTATGAAGAGCAGATTAGTTTAGCAGTAAACACTGCTTATCAGAAGACCTCCTCATGGTGCTTAAATAGTGGCTGTACATCTCACATGTGCAATGACAGAAGATTATTTTCAGAATTTCACCCTCGAACGAATTCAACCATAAAGTTAGCAGTTGACAAAACAGCAAAAATTTCAGGAATTGGAACTGTCCTTATAACAGTACCTAACGGAAAAAAGACAATTAAACTTACGCTCAAAAAATGTGTTATGGGTTTCGGAATTAAAATGTAATTTGCTGTCAACATCTTAAGCTACTGCAAATAATCGTTCAGTGATTTTTACAGAACGACATGCTAGAATAATAGAACCAAATGAATCTATACTAGTGCAGGCTATTTATCATGGTCATGATCTTTATTATATACATCCAAGCATGTCATGATCTTTATTATATACATCCAAGCACTGAAACAGCTGCAATAGCACAGGTAAGTGATTTTGTATAGGGGCATCTTAAATTAGGTCATTTAAATGAGTCTGATTTGAAAAGACTTAAGTCTGATAACATGGTTAGAAATTTAAGTTTTAATAACACTGAATCTCTAAAAGACAGCAAAGTCTGTATCAGAGGTAAACAAACTGTGCAACCTTTTGAAAAAGAATCAAAATTTCAAAGCGATGAATTACTGAACTTGATTCACTCAGATTTGTGTGGACCTGTGAGAGTCCCATCCCATGATGGTTCGCGTTGTTTTGTTACTCTCATAGACGACAAATCGCGTTATGTCGAAGTCAGTTTTCTTAAAAGTAAAGATGAAGTGAAAAATGCATTCATTAAATACAAAGCTGGCGGTCGAAAGTCGTCTAGGAAAGAAAATAAAAATCCTTCGGACTGATAACGGTCTCGAATATCGCGGAGAAGAATTTAATAAATATATTCAAGAATGCGGGATTAAATGAGAATTCTCTGCACCAATGACTCCTCAACAGAATTCGAGAGCTGAACGCATGAACCGCACTTGAACTGAAATGGCCAGATGTTTGTTACTACAAAGTAATCTTCCCCAATCCTTTTGGGTTGAAGCCTTGAACTGTGCTGTTTATATTCGTAATCGTTGCCCGAATCGAAGCCTGGGAGTAAAAAAAACACCTTATGAGTTATTTTTTGGCATCAAGCCAACTGTATCTCACTTCAAAGTATTCGAACAGAAATGTTTTGTACTTAAAAAAAGGTCTAAAGTGAAATTCGATCCTCGATCAGAAGAACATATATTTGTAGGAGACTCAAATTAATCGAAAGCATACAAGCTGTGGAATAAAAATTCCAGAAATTCATTATAAGCCGAGATGTTAGAGTCATTGGTGAATTTGAAAACTATACTAATTATGATAAAGATTTAGAAGTTTTATTTCTCGAAAATATGCCTGATAAAAAGAAGGAAGAACCTCTGAATGTAAAGCAAATATCGGCTGATGAAATAACAGAAGACCCTTAAAATATGGCAGAAGCATGTGCTGAATCATCTGATAATGAAGATTCTGATTCCGAAGCACTACCTGAAATGCAGATTAAAAGGGGGCCAGGTCGTCCAAAGAAAGTCAAGACTGGGAAGCCAGGAAGACCAAAAAAGGAGTACCACAATATAAACATAGAAAAGGAAGAAGCACAAATTGCTGAAGAAGATACAAATCCGACATTAGAAGAAGCATTAAATGGAAGTTATGCTGAAGAATGGCATAAGGCTATGCAAAGTGAGTATGAAGCACTTGTTAAAAATGGTGCATGGAAATTAGTAAAGCGACCACAGAACAAAAAGGTAATAGGATGTCGCTGGGTTCTTAGAACAAAATATAATGCAGATGGAACAGTTCAAAAGAGAAAAGCTCGATTGGTTGCTAGAGGATTTGCAAAGGAACCTAGAATTGATTTCAATGAAACCTTTGCTCCAGTAGCCAGGCAAAGCTCTATAAGAACTGTGATTGCATATAGTGCTGAACAAGACCTTATGTTATATCAACTAGATTTTGTTATGGCTTATGTTAACGGAGATTTAAAAGAAGAAATTTTCATGGAACAAGCTAAAGGTTTTGAAGACCAAAGTAATCCTGATTATGTTTATGCCTTGCAAAAGTCTCTTTATGGTTTGAAACAAAGTGGACGACAGTGGTATGAAAAATTAGACAAAAAACTCAAAAACTTTGGGTTACAACCATTACAATCAGATAAGTGTGTATACAGGATGAAAACATCTCAAGGTGAGTTAATTCTAATTTTATATGTGGATGACTTAATAATAGCAACAAATAGCTGTGATTTATATGCTGAACTTAAAGGTTATCTTTCTAAAGTGTGTGTGTGTGTGTGTTATGGCAAAGCCTCGAGGGCTATCTACCTAAGAGGAGAGATGCCTTCGTGGAGGACTTTCAAAGGAAACTGGCTCGTATACACGTTACACATGGAGAAAACCACGAAAACGCCCATGCAGCCAGCCCGTTCGCAGGATTCGAACCTCGGACCGAACTACCAGTGTTTAGCGACTTTACCGCTCGGCCGCTGGTGGGCCTATCTTTCTAAAGAATTTCATCTTAAAGATTTAGGCAAACTTCATTATGGTCTTGGAATGGAATTTAATCAAGATGTAAATAATAATTCTATTAGTTTTTCTCAGCAGAAATATGTTGATAATATTCTACGAAGGTTTAATATGCAAGATGCAAAAGCAGTAGGTAGGTAGGTTACGGAGGACTGGAACGCCTGGTGTCTAACAGAGGTAAACAGGCATTGCAAAACCAGTAGCAACTCCTTTAGATCCTAGTGTAAAATTAAGTAAAGAAATGTGTCCTGAAACTGAAAAGAAAGAAATGAACACATATGGATATTACATATGCCGTCAGTCACCTGAGCCAATTTAATAACAATCCTGGAAAATTACACTGGTTAGCTGCAAAGCGCGTTCTTCGATACTTAAAAGGAACTAAAAATTATTGTTTAAAATTTCGAAAGACTGGAAAAGCACTTATTGGATATACCGATGCCGACTGGGCGTCTGATGTTAATACTAGAAAATCGTATACAGGTTACCTATTCAAGCTGGCTGGAAATCCGATAACATGGGAATCACGAAAGCAACAAACTGTTGCATTATCAAGTACTGAAGTAGAGTACATCAGTCTTTCAGAAAGTGCCAAAGAAGCAGTTTATTTACGTCGTTTTCTTAAAGAATTAAATTTTACTGCTGATCATCCAAGCATTATATATTGTGATAATCAAGGTGCACAGAAGCTTATGAAAAATGAAGCACTAAACACATAGATATTAGACATCATTTAACTCGTCAAATTTATGAAAGAAATGAAATAGACGTTAAATATGTGCCAACAGAAAAAATGCCTGCTGATGTACTGACAAAAACATTGACTGCTTCGAAACATTCTAAGTGCTGTAAATTAATTGGAATAACAGTAAATGATTAATGTTTATTTTTTTTTCAGCCGCCAAACGTCGGAAGGGGGATTGTTGTATCATAAATTATAATACGACGTTTGGCTTAAGAGAGCTTCTCCTGACGCATGCGCCGTTCGCGTTTATCCGGGCGGTGATGACGTAAGTGCTTATTACGTATCTATGTATGTGTATACCATTCTTACTTCTTCGCCCTTTTGCTCTGCTGTACGCAAAGTTAATCTCTGTTATTAAAAATGTTCATTGATATTACAATTTATTTAGGGCCATTTATTTCTTAAGTTATTTATTTATCAGTTAACATGTATATAATTGATATGTAAACGCTAGTTGTTAGCATTAAATGTAAAATTTTTTAAAACATCTATTTAAATATTAAAAATTATAATCATAAACAATATAATAGGATACTTCCTTAACTTGCACTGCAATCTCTACTTACGATCATTCAACTAAGAATTATATAATTTAGTAAATAAATCATAAACATTCATCAAAGCATTTATTAAATGATGCTCTTGGCTCATCAGCGGCCAAGCGGTAAAGTAGCTGAACACTTGTAATTCGGTCCGATGTTCGAATCCCGCAAACGGGCTGGCTGGATGGGTGTTTTTGGAGTTTCCCCATGTGTAACGTGTAAACGAGCCAGTTTTTCTTAGAAATTCCTCCACGAAGGCATCCCTTCCCTTAGGCAGATAGCTCTCGAGGCTTTGCCTTAATCACATAAACCAACCAAATGTTGTTCTTGAAAGGAAACCCTAACATCAGAATATTTTAATACGAATTCATTATTCCGTTTAAAAAAAAAAAAAAACTAATGTAAAATGCGGGATAATGGTTTACAAATCACGTACAAATGTATTTAATATTCAAGGTTTCTTTTACTGCCTTGTAATACAATACATATACTAATGCAATCCTGCTTACAATACAAAGCATTCTGCTACAATTTTATGCTCTTTGAGCTATTGACTTCAGTTCATTTTATTCAATATAACGTGAACTGTTGCAGGAAGAAGTTAAGCTAAACACTAAATAACATATTGATGTAATCAAATAAACTATTCCCTCCTTACTGTAAATAAACTGTTTGCTCCTTACTCCTTACTATTCCGACGTAAATAAACTATTCCCTCCTTACAATTGTAAAAATTAAGAAAATACGCTTTTACGTTTTCTATAAATTCAGTTTTCAAAATTTTAACAAGTATGTAGTCGCTAGCATTTTGAGAAAAATGTGAAACAATTGAATAATTTCAAAAGCTATCAAATATATATTATTTCAATAATAATAAATTTAATAAAATAGATATCATTTCAAAAATATATCCTGATGTCTAAATGTCATTTTTAAAATAACTGATATCACCAAATAGCTATTCACTATTCAGATATCTCTCCATATCAGACTTTAGGCTTGAGATTGGTTAATATTCTTCAGGTTGCGTTGTGTGTATTTTCTTGTAAGCGTGGATTATGTTTTAATTAAAGAACATTTATATTTTAGAGAGTTATAGAAGATTATGTGTATGATTATGGATTTAGATTAGCTTTTAAAAAAGACTAAAGAATGTTTCGAAACGATGATTGACTGATAAACATTAGAAATAAGAGATAATAGATAATGTCTTAACAGAACCCCTTTAAGTATAATAAGTGTGTAACAAATAATTAGAAAAATGTAATTTGGAACATTGTTTTACTCATACTTAAAACTTCAACTTTTGTTCATATTTTGGAAATGTAAATAATAACTAACAAGGTATTTTACAATTTCAAAGCTTATATTCTATTATTTAAAACGATGTTTAAGCATTTTCAAATATAAGGACAATCCATATCTTGGAAATAACAATATGCGTTCTGAAGCTACTTTGAATTTAAGCCTAGAATAAATATTTCAAGGACCATTACAGTTTACAAAATATTTCAAGAATAAGATTTGCTATTTTTCATGTCGAGAACTGCCTAGTAATTCTAAAATGGCTTTTTACTTCTGATATGTTCTTATCGAGCACACAATGCATAAGATAAGACAAATAAATGCTTCAAGAGGAACATGTAATTTAAATTTGAAGGGGGAGAGGGGACAAAAATTTAGTCTCTACCATACCTGTGCTTCTTATCATGAAGGTATGAAGGTTTCCTAAACCAAATTAAACAATGGATTTCTTTTCCATAAATAAATTTACAATGAAAAAATCATATATTTATTTACTCATAAAATCAAAGCACATTTATATGAAGTGTAAGTAGCTACTAAATCTTTTTTTTTTTTTTGCTTTGATAAGCATTTGGCATTGGTTAAAAACTAAACAAAGCAAACGGCGTTGATTTCTCTACCAAAATATGCTTAAGAATATCACAGAATACTCCGTGCTCTTATTCTCAATTTCTTATTACTTCTTGTCTTTTTTACTTTCTGAGGGCTAGTCATGCTTTTAGAGTTTTAAAGTTTTCATCTGTGTATTTTAATCTGTTATCATATATGCCTAACTTATGGTTTTGTATAAGTTAATACTTTAGAATTTTGATTAACATTAAAAATATCTTCAGTACAGTTATAAGGTATCTCTCCCACCTTCTTGGCGAGTTCGTGGTGTGGTGGTCTGCACACTAAGGCAGGTATTCCAGAGTTCCGCAGTTCGATTCCCGGCAAAAGCGCTGCTAATTTTTCATCTAGCCTGCTTCCAAAAAAATACCTAATGTCTCTACATAGTCTATGAAAAATTTCGTAACCATTGCCATTCATCACCTTATCATGCATTTGTTATCTACGCTGCTTGGTAAGTGCTATCCACTGCTCGAAAAATAAGATTTTAAATTTATTTTCAAAGCGCCCTTAGAAATTGTCAGTTCTCAGAACACAACCATCCCTACTAAATATTTTTATGTTAGGTGGTTACCCAAAGTAATTTTAAATAAGGTGTATTAGTCCAAAAGTCTGTTCTGTAATTGATTGCAGGGGAAAACAGGTAGGGTACCTTCGTATAACATCCCACTGGGGGTGTTTGGAATTGGAAAATTGGAATTGAATGCTCGATAGTTAAGGTAGATGCAATTCCTGTTCACCTCTGCTCAGAGTGGGTGTCCAAATTCTGCTACAATGTAACCAGTGATGAACATAAACAGTACTGTATTAAATTAATTCTTTTTAAGGATTTAATCCATTCAAAATAAGATATAGTTGCTATAAATCTTGGGAAATAGGCGAAACATATTTGGTTTGTAGCTTTTTAATTAAAAATAACAATCCTTGCTTAAACCAACTATTCATCTTTCTTTAAATATGTTTCCTGTCAGAGAAAGGAACCCTCTGCCATTCTAGCGTCATATTATACTTGAATTTCCGAGTTACGTGAGAGCAAAATCACCGTGCGGACCATGCACCTGACCAAGCACGTACATTGAAGAGTCATATTAATAAAGATTTACAAAGAGTGTAAAAAAATTGAAAGTCGGGTAAAGTTGACTTTATTTATCAGCCATTACATTTAATTAGTCTTCGATCTATCTATGCAAAGTTGCAAGTGACACTGCAAAATTCATGCGTTAATGGTCACAAGCAAATAAATTTAGCGTAAAGAAAGTACTTCAGCCATAATCTATGAACCATTTCAACTGGATATAGCAAGGAATGCCTAGTTATTGTATTTCTAAAGATGTTTTTTCGCTATTGAAATTCTTAAAAATGGAATATTTTAAGTCTACAAACAATACACTTTATGCATAACCAGCACCCATTACCGTAGAAAAACACACAGAAAATTACAAAACTATCAAGTAAATTCTGTTTCTGGGTTCTTCAAATTGAATGTTTTTATAATTTTTGAAACTCTAACTCTTCTGCTAGTTTAATTTATATCTTAATAATATATTTTTCTCTATAATAAATTTAATTCATGCAGAAGGATCTGATACAATCTGATTATAAAATTAAAATTCATGTTGTTCTTATTAAAGGTGATGTATATGCCTAGATTTATAACCAAATATGAAAAACGCAAAAATAATCGCGGTTGTAGACCGCTTGTGTACCTCTTGAGTGGTTAAACCATATATAACTTCACAAACTTCATTTTCAAACAATTTTATGAATGTACTCCTAGAATGTTTGTTTTATCGCTGTAATTCACAAATTAATTATTAGTTATTAAAATTTAATTTTTTCATACTCATTCCCATAATTGTTTGAAGATGTATGGAAATAATATTTCGAAGAGTCAAATTGGTTACAGAAAAGTTATGAATGTTTACTAGAAATTAATTATCTTCAAAGTCTAGGTATATTTTAAATGATAAATTAATCAACCAAACTTACTCGTAATCATTTATATAAAACTCGGGCAACTTTAAAAATGTTCTGACGATGTAATACCATACATAATGCAAATATACTTTCTATCAACAGTTTCTACACTTCTTGTAAGTTTCTTATGTCTTAAAGATCTACCACTTGGACCAAAAAAAAAAAAAAAAAAAAAAAAAAAAAATGCGAGTTTGCATTGTATAATGCACCTTTTTTTCATCTTCCTTCAGATATGACGACAAGAACACAACGCATTTATCGCTTGCTTCCTTATTTCATTAATTTCCTAAACGAGGCACTTCCTGAAAATCGATTTCGAAGGCGGAAGTTCCTTGCAATAAATTACCGTCAAACAATTAATCACTCTTAATATCGATTTATAGCAGCGAGAATTAACTAGTAACAAGGTGGTGGAGAATTTTTTCAAGAGTAGATTGTTTCTCAATTAAGGATGGATCTGGAGGAATGTTCAAGAGGGAGTTTAGAATAAATTCGAAATTTTCGTCGATTTCGAGCCTATAATTACGTTCTCCATTTCCGTATACTTATCTTTCTTTTACATTTGTACTTAATTTGCCGTTTAGGCAGTAATCAATAAATTAAGAGTCATTTAGATTATTTTAAGAGGAAATTAACATTAAAAAGACCTGAGATTGCATTTAAGAAAAGGCACGGTACGGCTGGAAGTTAGTACTTTATTTAATGTTAATTTTAATTGAAGTCAATTTTTATGTCAGCTTTTTAAAGCTAAGTATTCCATTTTCGACATGCCACATAACATACGAATTCTGGTTTCAGTTTATTTATACAGGCTGAAACAAAGCCTCACCTCTGGTCCAGGTAGGCATACTAGGTATCACCCGGCCATGGTAGCTGCTAAGCTTCCGCTCAGGATGGAATTCCGAGAGCAAATGTCCAGAATTGCTGTCCAAGAGTCTCCTACCTCTCCTCATAATGCGACACTTTCTACCGAAAATTCTACATATTGTTTTTAAATAATAGATCATTGAAATGTCTGCCATTGCATCGGGAATTCGAAACATATGCTGCTTTTTAAATGTTTGTATTTTTGCAGTTGACTTGTATGCGGCGTAAGTAAAAAGAATAAGATGCTTAATAATAAATCTAAAAAGGCCTTAGATGGAGTGAGGGCAAGAGGAGACTGGTAAACTGCAAGCTCAGCAGGAGCGTAAAAAAACCTTTCGGGTGACCGTTAAAATCAGAAAGCTTTTAGATTTATTATTATTACTATGCAAATACTGGTAATTAACAGGATTATTATTAATATCAATAGTAAAAGCATATGTGTAACAAAATGCAAAAGTTAAGAGCTGCGGAAAATTATAAAATTATCAAAAAAAAAAAAAAAAAAAAAAAAAAAAAAAAAAAAAAAACCTGTTAATAAACCCTATCAATAAACTTTGAAACCAAAGAACTCTATATGGAATATAGCTTTTAATATCTAATTTTGAACGGAAATACTTGAAAACAAATACTGTGAATAAAACATATAATAATAATAACTTAACCAATTATAAAAACCATTTATTTCTTTAGCAGATCAGTAAATCTCGAATCTCTGGTGTAAGAGGAAGAAAGGTACGAGACTCTCTAATTTCAGCCTTCGGTAAAAGATGGGTAGGAAATATTTCTCTCGTACTTAGCCTAAATTAAGTAATCTGAAAAATCTGTTTCTTATATGGGATTTGAATTGAGTTTATAAGTATAGAGCATTCTATTGTAAAGATATTAAATCTTAATAGCGTGTACAGGAATGAAGTGTTTTAATAATACGATAATATATTGTAATACTTTTACACTGCTCAAAACAATTAGTAGATATGATTTTGTATATAACTATATTTGGATATAAACTGTTTATATCTGGATATATATCTACAGTTTATGTTCGGATATAAACTGTGGATGAGGAAATGTTTTGTAGACTGATATATGATGTATAGGTGTTGGAAGATATGAAAAAAAGAAAAAGAAGCAACAGACAAGTAATAATTACATTTTTGGTGATATTTGTTGGTAAACAAAAAATGCAAAATTTGTGAAAATTATACAAACAAGCAAAAAACGCGGTTTCTCGGATTCAAGTGAGTTTCAACAAGGAATACTGTTTTCTTTGACCGAAAGAATTGTCGCAGGTCTACGAGGTATAGAAATCAATGAAGGACTGGATTTTTCTCTTCCAGTAATGTGGAAAACAGCTTTTCAATTGTTGAATTGTTTCTGGAGGTGATAAGCTATTAGCGACCCTTATCCCTAGAATTCCCAAACACGTTCTACTGGGTTCACATATGGGAAACATGCTCATCAATTCATTCGAAGGATTCCTTTGTTGGAAGGAAATTGTCCACCAAAACATATACAAAACCCCATAGTGGAGTCCGTTTCGAACAGTTTGAGACAAAACTCTGGTACCAATATCTTTATGAAGATACTGTTGCAATAATGTGGCGTTCATAGTATGGTTTCCTCTGCCCGTTAGGGTTAAACAATACTGATATCCATTTTTTGTTTTTACAGGCGTAAGACCTTGTCTCGATATTCGGCAAACATTTCCAGTTTCTCAAAACCAATTTCATAGTCTTAAAATGACACTCTGAGAAACTCCTAATGCTTCCGCTACAAAGGATTGCCCTTGACTCGTCTCTAAACAATAAATGGCCCTCTGGGCTACCAATTCAGCTACGTTATCGTGATCGAAACATCGCATTCACTGTTAGGAAACATTCAACACTTGTCAATTGTTTATTTCCTCCTATAGAAGGAATACTTCAGGTCATTTCTCACTTATTCTCTAAAACGCGTAGTTTTTAACATCACTGACATAATTTGCATATTCCCAATTTCGTAAACGTTGTAATTTTCCCTTTTAAGGTCTTCTATTTCAGTTTTGTTAAACAAAGTTGCCAATTATATAGTTATTTCATACTGAACTCACAGTATCTCGTAATTTGAGCAGTGTACGATTTCATTACATCACTCTTTTTTTAATGAATATTAAGTAGGACAAGTTCGTGCAATGTAAGCTGCGCAAAAGAGGATATTTCATATTAAAAAGCAGTATGATCACTTTTTCTATTATATTAATTTTCATCAAGAACTTGAAAAAAAGGAGTTTAGCATTTTAATACCAATATGAGATAAAAGATCGAAAATCATATTTAATTTTTAAATTTCGAAATAGATGGCTGTTACGTTAGTGATGACGAGTATAAAAACTAAAATATCTATTCAAACTAAACCTTTTATTAATAAACTGCTATTGAAAATAGTTTAGTAATTAAGTGATTTTCTTTAATATTCAATAATTACTTCTAATTTTATTTAAAAATTCATTGATAAGCATTTTGATATATTGCGAAGACGAAAACCAAAGTTAAAGCCAAGTAAAAAACGCATATATATTCTGACACTCGAATAAATATTGAAAGCAGTTTCGGATATGCAGTTTTTCCAAGAGAAATTCAACTTTCCTTTTTTTCTTCCATTTGTCCTCTATTTCTGATGCATTTTTCCATGGGAATAAATAATATAGATATTGTTTGCCCTTCTTTCTTTGTGCCCGCTGTGTGTGTTTTGTTTTTCATCTCAAAAAGCAACGATAGGAATCAGCACTGGAGCAAAAACATATTGTAATATCTTCTGCGAAAACTTTCCTTTCTCGAACGCTAATATGCACTGAAGGAAAACATCTAGTGGGAATAAATTCAGTAGGTATTTTTCCCGTTTCTTCCAATTTCTGATGCGGATGATGATATAGTTATTAGAGTTCTTTCTGTCTCATCTATGACTGGTTTCGTTATCTTCATGTGACTGTTCAAAATGAAAGAAAACAAACATATCTTGAATATGCATAGTTATGTAAAAGTTTACTTTTAACGTATGTTTTGTGAAATATCAAGATATAAGACATTTCAGTAGAAATCAGAAGTTTTAGATATGATTTCATGGTGGCATAATTTAATAGCACGTATGCAGTATGAATCTTATTAAAACAGAAAGTACTTAAGTGGTTAAATTTTCTTTAAAAATTTCTGATAGTGATATTGCCAAAGCAAAGATAGGAACATATAGATTGTGCATATAGGACAACGTTAGGATTAGCTATGCATACATTGATACCCAAATTTGTAAAGGTGTGTCATGTGAATAAACACACAACTACTCTCTTAGATATAATTTTCTTAAGTATTATTGATTTAAACACAACATTGGAATCTTACATGTTAATATGTCTTGAAATAAACTGTTCATAAAATATACTACAATGGTTATCATTAATTAAGGAAAATTGACAAAAATGACGATTACTCAAAATGTTACATGTAGAATTTAATGAAACTGAACAGTAGTATACAACACAAAGTAAAGTATAAAATTACATCAAAATAAGTCAACAGACATTTACGATGTTGTAGAAATTAGCATATGTATAAAATGAACAAATCAGATGTGTCAGTTTTGTATAGGAAAACTACCTCCAAAAGGAAGTTTGACCTCCACTAGAAGCAATACAGCACACACAGCCATGTGTGATTCTTTCAATTACACCGTCTATCAGTTACGTAGGAATTAAAAGCCATTGCTCTTGTAAAGCAGTTGAAAGTGTGGCAAGGGTATGAAAGGGAGGATTAAGAGTAGCTATACGTCTTCCTAAAGCATCGCAAATATGCTCGATAGGATGTTCGGTGATCGAGCTGGCTACTCCATGCTCTGAATTAACACTGCCTCCTCCGTATGCATCTCTTTCACGAATGTTTGATGGATGATGACGAGTTGCATGTCTTCTCCAAATCAAATAACGTCTACTGTCGCTTTGGAAGCTAAACCTCGTCTCATCCATAAAGACAACAACCCTGCACTGATGGCCGTCTAGTGGATATGTTGACTCGCCCACCTCAAACGTTCCCTTCTGTGACGTGACGTGTGCAGCACGCTGGTCGCCTCGGGTATAGATTTCCTATGCACAGAAGTCTTCTACGCACAGTAAACGTTGACACCAACTTTCCAATGGCTGCAGGAAGGGAGGATCTGAGTTCAGTTGGAGATGCGGTTCTATTCCTTCGTGCACATAAAAACAAATATTGGTCATCGGTGCTCGTCGTAGCGGTTGACCGTCCTTGCTTGAACCTCTCGGACGCCTAATCTGTGGTTAGAAATCGTTGCTAGTCTATGAACGACAGAAGGACTCACATTTAGCCACCTGAATACTTCTGCCTGACTTTGTCTTACCACTAATCTCCCAGTAGCTCTCTATCGCAGCTCTTCCACCAAATGATGCCTGGAAATCATTGCTACGAATTGGCTCTCCCAGATTTCTTATCTCAGTATAACACCGAAATTTACAGGCTTCCCTCAAACATGCAATTTTGTTCTCCTCACAGATGACGCATTCCGACTGCAGCGCACTAATTAGCTTACTGCAGTTTTATTAAAAAACTCTCATTTGAGAACATATTCAAATTTTATATAGATTGGCTTATTTTTGGACAAGTTTGTAATTTTCTCTTAATTCTTAGAAACCAGTTTATTTAAAGCCATCTACTGTAAATTAAAAAATGTGACTTATTGAGATTTTGAATGCATCATTGCAACTGTAAAGTATACTCATCAAAATTATAATAAATAGCACAGGATTTTAAGCCGTACAAAATCTCTTGTCATCCATGGATTTAAGTTTACTGCCGACATTTCCCATCTGAAACTTTCCAGATTTCATCTCCATCGAAAAGATGAAACATTTGTTGCGAATGTGCCAGAGGTGCGGCTTTATTTTTTCCTTTTCTCACTTTTTTACTCCTTTCGTTTTGAACAAGCTATCGAATAATTTGTTTTTCAAACTCTGATTATATATTTTGTAATGCACTAGATATAGCTGAACAGCATTACGCCTATTCGTTTTGCATTGAAAAAATTAAGTTTTATTAGAAGAAAAATTAGTTAACAATGTTTTTGTATTTAAGTGTGAGCAGGTTTATTTTTATTTTGCCGAAGATTAAAAATCCGATTTCACGTAAGAATTCGGTATATTATTGCGAAATACTTCTGCAAGGTATGAAGATGAATGTTAAAAATTCACTTAAAAAATACGAAAAATGTAGGTATTGTTTGCACGCAAACTAAACTATGTCAAAATGTATCTATATAAATGTGCACTAAGTACGAAATGTGCACTAAGTACGAAAACATCTTGTCATTTTATCTCAGAGCTGCATATTTATTTTTGATGCAGTGTACTTAAAAATAAATTAAACTTAATTTTGGTTTCATTACTTATTGGTATGGCATTGAGAAACAATAAAGAGATATTTAATCCTGCCTTCGCTAAAAGAAAGATGATTTTTGAAGCTTATATCAGAATGCCATTTTACAAGTACTGACAATTTTGGTAATTAATTACGAGAAAGGCAACATTTTTCATTGATTGTGAACAATGACTGATGCTCTCTTTTGCAAAAGCGATGGTCATATTTATAATTAACATAAACTGCGAGAAAAAACAATACATTACGTGAAGCGATATTTTTAAAAGCGTTAGTAATTTCTTCATTTTGGCCCATACTATAAAGTATTTATCATGCCTCATTGCAGAGTGATTTTTAAGAGTAATATCTACTATTGAAGTTAAGTTCTAAGCGTAGATTAAGTCATACTACACCTGTTTCAATATTTAACGTTTAAATATGTCACCTTGTAGAGACATTGAGATTTTTGGAAGCAAGATAGATTGAAAAAAAGCAACGCCTTCGCCGGGAATCGAACCACGAACCCTTGGAATACGCGCCTAGCGTCAGACAACCACACCACGAAGGCATGCCAACAAGGCGGGAGAAATACCTTATATACCCCTCCCTTTTAAACGGCACTTAAGGTTTTTAGGGGACCCAGTCGTCAAATCCTAGGTGTGGAGAATCATTACCCACCACCCTTTTTAGTTAGGGCGCCACTGTAGAGATTTTAGGTGATTTTTGAAAGCAGGCAAGATGAAAAATCAACAAAGCCTTCACCGGGAATCAAACCATGGACTTTCGGAATACATTCCCAGCGTGCAGACCACCACACCACGAAGGCTTTCCAAAAAGGCGGGAGAAATACCTTATAACCTGATAATTCTGCATGCTCAAAAACATATAACTAATTGAACTCACATTAATTAATTAAAACAAACTACGCAAAGAAGCTACCTAATTGGGAGGTTGTTTTTGTGTAGAATTCTGTATATGAAACTGGCCTGTCTTTAATTTAAAAGGGAAAATACATATTGACGTTCGTTGGTTTATTAGGTATCAGTTAATATTCTAGGCATAATCGACATTTTTTTGTGTTTCATTTTGAATATTTAATTGCGATAACAGGATCTTCTTTCATCATTTGCAATTTTGCAGCTAATAATCAGGTTCTATAGTTTAATTTTCGCAACTTAGTTCTGCAAATTTATGAATATTACTGTATTTTTTTGTCTTAGTACCTCCAATATTAGTAGAAAGCTCTGCTACATTATAGTATGCATTCTAGGGAACAAGCTGAGATCTATGAAGATTAATTATTGCACGAATGAAATTCTTTTTCTTTTTTCATGTTGAAATAAATGCTGTATTTATTAAAATTGTAATAAACTATTTAAGCATTACTGATGACACTGCTAGTGACAACCTGCTGGATTTTATGGGCTGTTATCTTTGTTCTTGTTTCCCAAAGAAATGAAAAGTTTACTTTTTCAATGAATTTTAAAATGCTAAATATGTTCCGTACATTTCATTGTATAAAAGTATCTTTTAAAACTGTGCTCTCTTTTCATGTCAAATTTATGCTAATGTTGCATTTATTATTCCACTTTCTCACTGCAAGCATTTTATACACAATAATTTATTATTTAGCATTTTATGCAGGAGTTTAAATTGCCATTCTTCATTTCCTTCAAGAAGATATTAAGGATTCCGTTTTATAGTATAGATTAATTTTATATTCTTAATACTTTAGAAATAGCTTTCAGCTCAATTACGTCGTTATATAACATAATAGCAAAATTCAGATTTTATTAAGTACATATTCTACTTATGAATTAAGAATACAGATTTTTTAAAAAGTTAACTAAAGAAAGCTTAACAATACCTCGGTTCAAGTTTAATCTCGTAGCTATATGTGTTATAAATAGACACGCCTGCTTCTTAATGAGGTCCGCTTGAATTCACAAGATATAACTTGTTCTAGGAGCGTGTTGTGGATGATATTCTCACTCTGCTTAATTAAATGTGTCGAATAATGAAACAGGGTGAATATTATCCAAGTAATCTGTATGGAATTTGTGTTATCTCACTAAGAGAGATACGAGAGCCTCCAAGGCTAACATCTTGCGCTGCCTAATAGACACCAATTTTGGGAGGACGCCGTAGCGGATGTTGCTTTGTTACTCGGTCCGCTAATGGTGGTTTCCCTTTGATTAGTAGCTGCTAGTAGAGAGGACATGGCTTGTTGCATGAGCTTCACTCTCCGTGGTCATAAGGGAAATTGGAAGACCGCGACATGCATGTTAGACTCACTGATCTTTAGAAGACCTTATTAATTGGATACCTAATGAAGACATACCAACGTTTGATAATGGAAGAATTGTCAATGAGTTGTTTCACGTAACTCTCCAGATCCAACAATCTTGTTTGGAACAGAAAATATGTATCGCTTACGACTTTTCACATTGTTTTAGAATATGTGGTTAGATTAACTATATGAATTTTCTTTTAGTGATTTTTAGATAAGCAGCTAGAAATGGATACTTTTATTCAGAAGAATTGTGAAATATTCAAATAAATGTTGATACAGATATAAAATATTAAGATATGAGCTCTTTTATTAATTTTCATATAAATCCTCTTTTAGACGCATAAATAACGTTGTTTTTTGTTTTGATATAATTTTGCATTGTATTTTTTCTTCACTCCTGTGTGTGAAGTACCAGAAATTTAAAGTAAAATTTGGCACGCAGGAAATATTTGTTGTAAGCTATTTAAATTATCTGCATTCAGTTTTTAAAGTTTCATAATAACTAATGAAAACTAATAATTCAGAATATTGTGTGCAATATTCTGAATTGTTATTAGATTTCATTAGTTATTATGAAGAATATTGTATTACACTGCTGTTATTATGAAGCAAAGCATCTTCATAATAACTAATGAAATAAGTGTATGTTATTTCATTATGTTATTTCATTAATTATTATGAAGAATATTGTGTTACACTGCATATTCAGAATATTGTGTTACACTGCATATTCAGAATATTGTGTTACATTGCTGTGTAAGAAATTAAACTACCGCGTGAGGAGAAACAAACATAAATTTTATTAAATGCCAGTGTGTGATTAAAAAAAACCTGTATGGCTAAATACGCATAAGAAAGGTTGTATGATACAATTATAGACATCCGATCTATTTATGGCAGAATGAATGCAGAAGCATATTCGTAAATTAAATAATATTATTTTCTGAGTTGAATATTTTATACCCTTGTAATTTTGCAAATTGCGCTAGATATATTTTACATGTTACAACCAAGAAATTCTGTATCAAATGATTTAATCTACGGTATTAGGCACATTTTATTGCGAAGTCTATGAGCTTTGAAAATGTTAAAAAAATTACCGCTGGATATAAAATAAATAAATGTGTTTTAAATTGCATCAATTAAACAAATCCTTGAAAATAAAGTAAAAGTTTTAATAGATCAAAGTGTGTCGTTTTTAAGTCTTCCCTTGTTAAGCAATACAACTGTAAAGTTTACATACTGTATTGAAGGATAAAATTCTGATAACTAGTTATTTACTAGAAACGTGAATAATTATTTGCTGTCTTTCCCGGATGCGACTTATAAAACTTCATGCATTAACTACAAAACCAAGAGAAAACGGAATTTTTTTTTTCTGGAAAAGCTCTGTTGCGGGCTTTTATAATGTCAGTAATAACTACGTATGTCTCACATAAATTCTTTTTTAGCTAAATATGTTATCAGTAAAATATTGTCAGTAATTTCATTTTTCACATTTGGTATACTTTCCTTTCATACATTTTCTAATCTTCTAGCACAATTCTTTCTGATAACCTTCTGATATTTCGAAGTTCAATCAAACGTCTGTCCAGTACACCTGGTAATATATATCACCAATGTAGACAGCATTCTTTGTCAACCCGTTTTTTAATATCTGATTCTATCTGCTGGTGGCGTGATTGGTATTTCATCTTGTTTTGTCTCCATGAACATGCTCCATCTTGTTTTGTCTCTATCATTTCGATGTTTTCCTTTCCGTAACTTTATTTCATTTTTTTATTTCTTTTTTCATAGATCCATCTTTTTCTCCTCCTTTTTTCGCTGCACTTTTATGTAGTTTTTCAAGTGTAACGAATAACAATATTTCTGCAATAGAGGTAAAAGCACATGCAAGAGTTATGTTTGGTAACTATTGTAAGCTTTTCTTCAGAAAACAGTCATATTTTCTTGATACAGTTTTCAAAGCATATTATGCCAATTTTATTGAATTAAAATCTATTTTTGTGGAAGTTAAAACTAAGTGGGAAGGAATGAACTTCTAATGCGTAAGTTTTAGTAGGTTTTTGGTATCAGACATTTGAATGCCAGTGGCTATAGACATTCAAGCATAACTTTATGAGATATGCATTTCTTTTAGATTTTTCAATTCCGTGCATGAAACTATTAAAAACAGTCTGTTTCGGATTTTGCATTATTAGATGTAGCTAGCTTGTTGTATAATTATGTAATTATTTTTTTCTTACAAGTGCCTAAGACTTTCTGTAAGATATTAATAAGTAACTACTAAACCGATATTTCTGTAGATATTTTCATTCTGCACTTCCCAATGGTGTAGGCAAAAAATTGATTACGTTGTAAGATAAATCAAATTCCTTCTAAAGCACATTAAAACCCTGATACTCCAGCATCGCCTTTATCATAATTACGGTGATTGATATTAGCTCATCTTTTTCTAGCCCAAAGGGGCAGTTCGCCCAGAAGAGCTGTTAATTTCGTTTTGGTATTTTGCGCTGATTCACTATAAACAGCGAATCACTTTTTAAATTGTTACCACTAATTACTCGAAACCTGTATTATATTTAAAGACATTAAATAATGAAAAATCTGAATAAATGTATGTATGTTTCGCGTGCTGTGACAAAATAACGGTACCTAGAGCCATCAAATTTTGAATAACGTACGACTTCACCCGAATATGGGCATCTGGAAGCTCAAATTAGGAATTTGCCTTATGATCTATTTCATATTTTGTAAAGCATTTATGATTTTTTATTAAGAAACTCAACGATTTATAAAGCGAACAATGGTAACACTTCACGAAAAAAAATTTAAATACATTTATAGATCCAGATATATTTATATGATTCAGATCCTGATTTTATTTGGCTTTTTTTTGACTGCGTTCCCCTCAAAGAATCTGTACTGCGTCACTTAAATTATTATTTCATCTGCAGTGATATGCAATGTTTTCGTTTTATTTTATATTTTTGCTTCCAGTTGGATATATTAGAAGCAATAACATTATACAAAATAAAAGCTTCCTTTCTAATTATTTTCTAAATGATCGTCTAACAGATTAAAAGAAAAATATATGAAACTGATAATAATTGAAATATATGTCCCATTCTTCTAAGATAAATGATAAGACAGCACGCACAGAGAAACGAAGAGTTCAAAATAGTAAGAGGTAAGTATATATTGCCTATGTATGATAAACAATACTTGGGAAAATATTTCAAACCTTATCATATTTTTAAAAAATGACTAGAGAAAAAGCTGTTTCACACAGTCATTTGTTTTACAGAGAAAGAAGTTTAAGAAAGAAAACTGATACTGAAACAAAGACCAGTTAATGCCAAGAACATAGGCATTAATATTTTGTAAAATAATAAATATCAGTCACATCAATAATTCAAGAACTTTTTTAAAATATGTATTAATTTTGATCACTAATGAGCAGAGATGTAAAATATTATGCAAAAAAATGGTATACTTAAGAACTTAGGTTTCCAATCCAATTTGAAAGATGAAAATATTTATGAATCTGATAAACAACTCCAAGATTTTTAGTCCTATACAGTAGATTTCGACCTGCTTTGTCCTATGAACACTTTTTGTCATTATTAGAAGATCATTCCTTCCTATCCTTCTCAAAACTCAAATACCTATATTTAGATTTAGGTAATGTTTTAATATGTTAATATGCTAAACATCAAAAAGTATAGGTAATATTCATAAATACCAAAGCTTAAATTTTTTTTTTGTATTCATAAATTAAAACTTACTACTCAACAGCTAAATAAAAAGGTCGACCACTTCTCCTCTGAAACCTGACATTCCTCGACCCACCCTAAATGGAATACTGCCGTGGTTGAAAATACCTGGTCTAAAAATATGTAAACTATAGCTCTACCAAAAATTAAAAACGCTTACAATTTTAACTTTAAAGTTTTTAAATGAAATTCTTGAAATGAAAAATTATTTTCATTAACGCACATGTTTTAGGGAAAAATTCATTAAAATATTTATAAATAAAAGAAATAAAACTTTGTGTCTCAGACCTCTTAATATACTTAAAATATTTATCTACTTCTAATCTTTAAAAACTTACTTGAATTTACGTACGTAATTGTAATGTAACCCCATGATAACGTATTTAAATTTTACAAACTTAAAACTAGATCGATGTTTAAACATTTTTGCTTATGTTTCAGCATAAAAAATCAGATTAGCTTGTTTTCATCATTTCAGACTTTTATTTTAGCATTTGAAACATAATCATTCTAAGCTTCTATTTATCTTTAAAATCGATTCAATGGTTAATCGGTTTACTTCACTTTGGGTATACATACGCGAGTACTTGTTTTCTCATATTTTCACATTGTTCAGGTATTCATCTTTTACATTTAAAACGCTTTTAAATGATAACGCTTTCGGATGATTTAAGCTGATTTTATCAAAAACTACTGAATTTGAATTTATTAATTATAAATGAAAAGGACGAAAACGAATTTCTATAATTCATGTTTTCTGAGGATTTTTTATTATTCTTTCCATACTTCATATTTCTGAGGATATTTGATATTAAATTTATAATCATATTTTCTGATTTGATAATTCATAGTTCCTTATAATATTTTTTATAATTCATATTTCCTTTCATGTATCTGAATTTCTACAATTCACATTTTATATGAATTTCTATAATTCATATTTCTATAATTCATATTTTCTATAATTCACATTTTCTTCATATATTCTTCATATTTTCCGATAATGTAGTTGTTACAGCAAACATGGAATTTTATGAAATCCCTAGAAACAGGTTTCAAAATTTGAAATATGTAGCTCCTATTTTCCAATCTCCACATGTTAACAAATCTTCCAACATCTAAATTTTCTCCCCACAGCTCCTCAGCAAGATGTTATTTAAAAAAAAATAAGAGGCAGCACCAGACACGGAAAATGGGATTTTCAAGAGTCGGATAATGGCAACGCCAGGTATACTTACGACACCAAATTTCTTCCAGCTCGGAGAAAGGGCTAGAAATTATTCCGTTCTGGTTTTTAAATTGCAATAAGCGGCTTGCAACAGTGCGTAGAAGGTAATGGCATGTGCAAACTCGCTTTATTACTTTAAGAGCCGGGTAAAAATGTCAGATTTCTTTCAAGAATAAGGAAAGGACAGTGTTGATAAAACTTCTCTTTCAGCTGGATGTTCGAGATACTTTCAGAATCCTATGGGATAAGACAACCAAAACTACAGTGTTTGCGTGCCGACAAACAATTAGAGAGGAGTTTAAAGAAGAGACGGGTAAAATGCTTTTGTTTTTATACCTGGTTGCGTGTATGTTTGAAAGAAAAAGGTCACGCTATATTCTCCCATGTTTGCATAGACGTTATACGTAAAATCAGATGAGCAAACGTGGTAACTTTAACATAGCTTGACAAACTTTTAGCAGACAGAAGACGATTTTAGTTTGTTAAACTAACAATTACTCAAGTGACTAATATTTACGTTATCAGACGCACGAAATTTAAACCTGCTGTATTCTTCATAATAAGACTTTAATTCTCAAGAGAAAATTTGTAAAAAAATTACAGTACACTAAGCAATTTGATCTAACAGAAAAGAACTTTCCTTCGAGAAAATGATGCACCGTCATGAAAATACATATTCTTACGTAATCACATTATTAAACATTATTTTTGAAATTTCTTACGTAATCATACGCAAGTATATTTGAAAGCGTAATAAATTAATTTACTTTCTTTATTGTCACTAATATTTTAAACATATGACTTCCAACTGCTAAAGATATTTCGTAATTCAAAGAACCGTAAATTTTTATATGAACAGGAGAAACATAACTGAGGCTAATATTGTTACCAATTTTGTATTTAGGTAGTTAATATTAGTAGAATCATAACTAAAAGTCTTTTATTTCCCCGTGCAATGCAGCGAGTGATAAATTTGAAGAGAAAGTAGGTAAAAGGTAAAAATATAGGAGCATATAACATTAAATGGATATCTCTTTTATTTGTATTGAAATTGAATAAATGTAATTGACTACTGCGTTAGCTGTAACCGTAATTCCATCCTATTGTTGGTTTCTAGAAATGTCGAGAAGCAAAGAAATTACTAGAACTGTCTCGAGACTGATTGAAAGCTTTAAAAAGCCAGAGAGACATCTCAGCTCAGTTGCTTAGTTACTGTTAATGGGATTTGTTTAGTTTCGCGCGAACTGCGATATCTGAATTAGCTTTCTCTTTCTCTTTGAACTGCGATGTATATTAACGTTTTTAGTAGTTTAATGTATAGCTACTGGTTGTATTGCGTTCTCTTAACGTATTTGTGTTCTACTGATTATTCATTACTGCCTGATATTGTGAACACATGTACGAATATGTCTGAGGAAATTTCCAGCATTATGTTACATATTTTGTGATAAAAAATATTTACCTTTTATCGGACTTTTGCATTCAATCTATTATGAACCCGTACGCATGCAACAATACATATTCGTGCAAGAAAAAAAAGTAAAAATGTGTACAGAATAACGTCTTCTATGAAACGTATAATTAAACATCTATTATAGAAAAGGAAAAAAAATCCGTTGCCAAAAAAAAAAAAAAAAAAAAAAAAAAAAAAGAATAGATCTAAAATATGTTGTGTGAAATGTAAAGATTCTTTTTATAGGAATAGCAGTCAATGAATAAAATTTCATTTCATTGGAAGTCCACAGAATCCATATTTATTTTGCACGATAACTTCAAATGATCTAAATATTACCATCTGACGATATTTAATTTCCAATTTCATAAACACTGTCAGTTTTGAGAAAAGCAGTTAAAAATGGACTACAGATGAAAAGTCACACAGAACAAAGTGCGAACGAAAATTTTACTTAGTAAAACTCTTACTAAATTTAAGCAAACTATATTACTTTGATGAATGTATACAAATAAACCAATACTATGTGTATTTTTTAGTTTCCCATAATTTTCATTTGTATCTGAAAAGGCTAATGTATTGATTAAAGTTAATATGCATACATGCATGTACGATAAATATTTAATGATACATATATGTATACATATGTGTTAATAAAGTGTTTTTAGACCTGCATTTGAGGGAAGTGAATGTGAATGCTTTTGAATTAAAAAATACGTATCATAATTATTTAGAAAATATGAAGTATTCATTTAGGTTACATTTGATGCGCAATCTGAGATAAATTGAAGAAATTCGACAACAGTGATTTTAAAAGAGTAATTTTTTAAAGGAATGTCGCACATTTTTTATTTCCTTTCCCTTTTTTTCTATTATTTCTGCTCAGAGCTTAAGATAATTTGTTTCTACTTTGCGTAGAAAATTCTTCCGGTAAAATGTACTTCTGGGAATCGAAATCTTGGACTTTTACGTGCTATTTTACAGTTGCACATGGATAGTGCTGGAGACCCACAAGGTCATAAATCTTTCTGCGAATCCACATTATCATTTCCTTTCTTACAGTTGAATTAAACTTACAACCTGTAATTATGTTTTCTGTAATTCCGTTGCTTTCGAAAAACTGCCTAAATTCTTAAGTCTAATTTTTTCTACTAGTCAAAATGTATTCGAAATCCATGCTTAATTACGTCGTAGTATATTTATCGACTGAGGAAATTTAATCGAAATTCATTTCAATGAGTCAATTTTATAAAGCATTTAACATCTGTTTTAATTTTATTTTTGGTTTACATGTTTATTTCCGAGTTACCCACAGTTATAATTTTGAAAAACTCAAGTCTGGGCTAGTTCAGCCTGTAATTCTGCTTATCATGCAATGATATTCTCCTCGCAGGAAACTATGCAATACAGTACTGCAAACGAACAAGTTTAGCGTTTTTTTTTTTAGTCTTTTAGCAAGCTGTTTTAGGTGATTTCAGTCTTGAATCTGCATTCTTCAGCAGAGTTTTAGTCACAAAATTATCTCCGGATCTATAAGGCTGGAACATAAAACCCTCAAATTATTTTTTTTGTTTTAATGCAATTGTTTAGTTCTAAATGTACAGATGCGTAAAAAGAATTACAATGAACTTGGTTAAGTGAGAAAAATGTGCGGATATTCACGGCAGATATTATTTGAGGTGTTACAAAAGACATTAAATAAATTTTGTGTGTTCTATTTCTGTTAGTTGTCAAATAATGGTTTGTAGTTTGTTCATATTAATATAATTGAAAAGAAATAAATGTTCTGGAACACATTTCTTTCAGGTACGTTTTTAAGTCCACCAAAATTGAAAAGACACTTCATAAGTACAATTTTTGAAGCAATCCTACACTGATTCAATAACATCCAGTAGAATGTTACCTAGCAGAAAAATAGTGACGTTACGAAATTTATCTCTGCTATGTAGCATGATAGAAAAGACGCAGCATTTAATTTCAGTGAAATTAAATCTAGAATTACGTTATGGCTCAACATTTACCAGTGATACGTGACCAGATGTAAATCGATTGGAAAATGAATTTATTTTTCACAGTCATAGCTATTGACAAATTTATGCCATGTTCAATGATATTTCTATCATACATGATATATTTTAAGCTCGGTGAAAATTCCGTACGGGCTTTGTAGAGGTAAACCACTTTCTTTGATCATTGATTTGTGCTTAAGCATGGAAATGTGAAGACCTGACCAAAGACGGAGCTTCAAGAGTCCTTGTAATACGCAAACATGTGCTCCGGTCAGATAGAGGTATTATTAGCCATATGTGCGATAAAAAGTAACATATTTATCGTGGCTCTCTTAGCACTTGCACATGGCAGCATTTATTGTAGGTATATGTAAATCATTTCATATAATTTATGATATATTTGTTGTCTCGACAGTAGTATAAGTTGATGACACATTAATCGCGTTCTCCCATTCGTGTGCTTGTAATGTAAATGATTATCATGTGTAGCTAACAATGTAAGATTCGAGGCTGTCCTCCGGATAAAGCAACAGTCGATTTTTTGTTTTCCATGCAATATGACGAATAAATTCCACAGTGCCGTCGTGGGTCCTTTGTAGTATTATCTCAGTCTACCTTTTGGTAGAGGAAGAGGTAAAGCCGCCGGGCGCGTTTTTAAACACACCCATCTAACAAACTGAAAGACCCATGTGTCGATTCCAGGTAGACTCGTTCGGAAACTTTTATGCGCGGTAACTATTACACCTGACATGAATTGATCTAAAATACCATTTTATGTTAAATGACGCCTACTGTAATCAGTTTATATTCGATAAATCTTACTTGGGTATATTGCCTATTAGTTCATATTTTATGCCGATTTATTGTGATTAGTTGGTGTTGTCAGTTTCATGTTGGTAATTTATTTCTGTCTTGATAGAATAATTATCATCTTTGACTTTTTGAAACACTGCAATTCTCGTTTTTCCACTGGATTTGTGTAGCTTATTAAACACCTAAAGCGTAAATTTATAAGGGTTTATTCAGAAGTCAAACAACAAAAATCAGCGTTATATTTACAAAATTTAACGCTGATTTTTGTTGTTTGACTTCTAAATTAGTATTTATTCGGCGTGTTATTGTGTCTTAATTATAAGGGCTTGCAATGGAAAGTATACCTAAACATTTTCTTTAGGTTTCTCTACATCTTTTTTGTAATCTTGTGCTAGTCATTAATTCTATTTTTTTAATACTACTTTTTAGGTATTTTTAACTATTAGTCATTTGTTTTTTAAAATTTTTCATTCATACTTTACTTCGTTTTATTTTAGTTTCATATTTATTCATTTCCTATTTCGTGTAATTTTTTCTTTCTTCTAAGTTCAAATATAATATCATATTTAATATGTTATTGCTTTAAAATATTCTTAACACTATATAAATATATATTCAAAATGTAAAATAGTTTAACCCTTAGCCTGTCGAGTGATTTTCTACAAATACCTTTAAAACTGTCACTAATTTTGGACCGAGCATCCCGTAAAATGTCGGGAAAATAACCCTAAACCTCTGAAAAATGCCAGATACTGCTATTGTTATTTCTTTCCCCTCCCTGAATACTAGATCAAGGGTTCCGACTGTAAGTAAGATGGATTACTACCATAAATATTAGTACCTGAGATGTGAGTTGTCAAGAAAGTTGCAAATGACTATAATAGCTTCTCCGTGATGACCGTAAGAATGCCGCAGGGTACAGGTGTGAATACTATCTTAAAAGTTTTCTTTCCTAAAAGACTCTTATTTTGAAATAACTTGATTTTAAAATTTACACGCTCTTCTTTTATTATTATTATTCATGTTTAATCTAAGTTAACTAAATCTCTGGGTCATTGATTATCATCTGAATTTCAATGCAGATTGGTTAAACTGCTATTAATAAAATCCATATTAAAAAAAATATCTGGTGCAATATTCATTTCTTCTGTGAGATTGATGAAACATTTGAAAAGCAATGTTTATAGTTCGATTGCATTTGATATTATTTCTGATTTCCCATGTTTTTGTCATAAATTAGTAATGCATTTACATGCAAATAATAATTATTTTAAATAATTTCTTTTTACTTAAATAGTACCTATAATTTAAGATATATAGCATAATATTTGAATAGTTACTATGAAAAATATATGTTTTATTATTTCTGCCAAATTTAATCAACTTAACTTGATGTGACTTTTAAACTTGCTTTTAGAGAAACTCTAGTTAAATATTAAGGAGATTTCAAAATTTAAACTTTTAAGGCATATTTAATGCTGAAATTTACTTAGTTTTTAAAACGGATGTTATTTTCTGAAAAGATTTCGTTTTTTGAATGAACAATATATACTTAATGTATACCAAATATGTTCTTTTAAGTAAAGTTAATTATTCAGCGAACTAAGATTTTGTAACTGAATATCTTAATTTCAAGAGCGGAACAAGATTTTCATGATTATACCTGGATAGCTAGCTGATTTGAAAAACGGATGGGTTTCAAATGTGACTTTTTCATCTGATTTATGAAAACAAAAAATTAGGCGGTTTTATAAGGTATTTCTTTCACTTCCCTAGCGTGCCTTCGTGGTGTAACGGTAGCACGCTGGGCCGGTATTCCAGAGGTTCGTGGTTCGATTCCCGGGGAAGACGACTGCTTATTTTTCATCTTGTCTGCTTCCAATTAACCTACTGTCTCTACAAGTGGCGCCCGAACTAAAAGGCTTGTGGATGATGATTCTCCACACCCAGGATTTGGCGACTAGATCCCCTAAAACCCTAGTCGCACTTTAAAAAGGGGAGTATATAAGGTATTTCTCCCACTTTCCAAGCGTCCTTCGTGATGTAACGGTAGCACGCTGGGCCGGTATTTCAGAGGTCCGCGGTTCTCTTCCTGGTGAAGGCGTTGTTAATTTTTCATCTTGCCTCTTTCTAAAAAATACCTAATGTCTCTACAATTTCAGGATATAGCATAAACATTTGCTTTAAATACCTTCTTGATCTCAAAGAAATTAAATAATAATATAAATAAATAGTAATGCCTTTGTTTCTGCTTTTTCTTTAGCAATAATTTCGAGATTTTTTAATACACAAATTATGGTATTAACTTTTAAATACCTGATCTGTTTTTAAGAGGAATAAACAAAACATTTAGGAGTTATTTAAGGGCTGAAACAGTGATAATATCAGTGTCAAATTTGCATTTCCCTTTTTTATATACATTCAAAATATTCTAAAATTGAATTTTAACCTGAAATAATTTTTCTTTATGAATTTTCAGTTGATCATAAATTTATTGACTAAATTTAAAAATTCTTGGCTTCCCATCCTTGAAACACACCAGTACACTTTGTCTGAAATAGGATTAAAAACATTATCCTATAACAGAAAGCTGAAAAGGAAAGATGACACATAGTTACTAAGAAACAATACAATATTGTTATTTTATTAATAGTTGTTCAGTATGGTATTTTTCTAAATAAAGGGTATTATTGTACATTTTGTAAAAAATAAGTAAGCATTATATTTAATAATAATAACAATTATTAATTGTTTAATAAGTCATTATAAAAATATAATTGAATATTTTTTGTGGAATATACTTTTTTATTATATTTTCTTCTTTAGGAATCCCAGCATTCAATTGTTTGAAGCATTAAATTCTAAGAAATTGTCTTGCTTCAACGCAGAATTTATTATTCACATGAAGTCGCTTAACCAAAGAAAATGCCTTACAAAGGTGTATTTTTGAAAAACAGCTTTTATTACAATAAATATTTTTATTTTAATACTATTATTAATATACAAAAAAATATTTACGTTCACTAGAGTGAATAAGAGTACTGAATGTTGGTGTTTGTTCTGGATTTGTCGCTAGCAACCAAACAAGTTAGCGGCTTGGTGTCTTTATAATTTTTCCCATGCGTTATGCGAGTTCAAGCCAATTTCATTTTGAAAATTTTCTAAGAAGGTATTCTCTTAAAACAGATAATCCAGGACTATTTTAACAGCTGTAAAAATAATATATAGGTATTTTTTGTTATACGACAGCACGAGCAAAATGATTTTCTCTGCAAAAACATATGCACCAGCACTGATTATCGGCCGCCATTAAGTTAACTATATCGTTCTTATTCTTTGCAGTACTTTTATTGTTATGTCGCGAATTTCAATTATTAATATGCGTTTCAAGTCATTATTCTAATACTTTTATTTGTATTCATGTGTATTTTAATTGGGAAAAAATATTCTTAAGCTCTTAAGGTTTATTTAACTCATTATTCTTGAGTAGGAATTGTAACTAAGGCGGGAAACGGTTACGAGAGCCATCTCTTTTATGGCCTTTTACCAACAATGGAGGGAGTAGAGGGTGTGTATTGTCGCCTTTTAGCTAATGCGTGTGAAACGGAAATCCTTCTTCCTGTCGCTTTGTAAAGCTTGCAGTTTTGCTTACTTCAAGACAGTGAGTGGTTAAACGAACTTTGGGTAATTGGATTCTCGTGGAGCTTATTTTCCGCTTGTTAGTTGGGGGTCTACTTTTTCTCATGTTATGTGTACAGATGTTTTTCGGATTGCGTTGTCCGATTTTCTGGTGTTTGATTCGTCATGGGTGTGTCATTTTCTCAATTTAGATAACATAAAATTCCGGTATTGGTAAGATTTAATTTTATGATTTTTTTGTGAAAGCCTATGAACTCACAGAGGCGGAGAAACCGAGATTTCCTGGGTGCTTGCACCAGGCTAGAGATCATTCTGTTTCCTGATTCTTTCAAGCTAAGAGTAAGAAGAAAACGAGAGGCGGGGGCTTGACCCCCTTGTGGGTCTTGCTTTCGCGAATGCCGTGAACCAGCGGGCGGCGGTCTTGAATTTCTGTCGGCTTTCAGCTGATGAGAATTTTGCTCGAGTTGAGACTAAGTTCTTATGCAAAATATAGCTTTGCTGCTGCTTCGTCATATTTACCCAAGAACTTTAATATGACATTCTCGAGGTTACCTTAATACAGATTTTGTTGTAGCGTTAGCGTTCCTGATAAAGACTGCTCCCTAATTTAAAAGAATCATCCTGATTCCTGTGTCTTCCTTGGGTCTTGATTTGTTGAAGGCGTTAACGTTCCTGATTTAAAAGCAGTTGGACTAGCTGTTGAACTATCTAAAACTCCGTATTAATCCGTCGTTGATGGCATTCTCGATCTCTTCGAATGGTCGACGAAATGAGTAGGACGATCTGTTGAACTATCAGCACTCCATATTAATCAGTCGATGATGGCATAGGAGTTTAATGTATGGACTTCATCCTGTGAGTGAATTTTTTTTCTGTCTTTTGTATTTAAATTATAACCGAGTAATGATACTATATTAATATACGTGTGGTACAACCGCCTAAATTGTGATTTATGTAATGTTAAAAAAAATTAGTACACCTAACATGAGTATAAGATTTAAAATGATATATATGTTAATTTACCTCTTAAGGTTAATTTGTAGGGGACTGATCAGTTTACCTAGTTATCATATGTTTGAATATTCGAGAAATTAATAAATGTGTTTGATATATATTTTATGTTTCATTTGTTTAATTTAGTGTAGTTTCTGTGGTCTGTCATGTCCCTCCATTTGTTTGAGCCGGGAGGCTTATAAGAAACATGGAATTTAATTGAATTTGGAGTTATTGATATTTCCTTTTGCATAGGTTACTCACAACGCAAACCTTAAACGTTAAATTGTACTACCACTATACGAGTGATTGATAGATATGATATACGAATGTTTATAAGAATGTCGAAATGATATATGAATATTATGAAATAGATTTGAATGTGAATTATTTGATGTTTGATTTTTTTTAATTTATCCGGCACCACAGTCAGTCAATTAAGTTTAAGCTAAAAAGTTAAAAGTATTTAAAAACAAATTTTTTTCTATTTAACATTATTTTTTTTCAAAGAAAGTTTTGTCAGTAAAATGCACTATTTATAATCTTTCATTTTATTTTGTTCTTCTGTTATGTAAATAACCAACTTAAAATACATATTTTGTAAGCTGGTAAAGCCCAATAGCGCGAGCGGTATCTTTCTATTCAAAACTGTTTAGCGCATGTTACCTTATTATAAAAATCTGATGTGTACATCACATGATTTCCTTGTACGGAATATTAAATTATACGCATTTTGTCTTGCATTTCGTTTAAATTTATTGGATTGATTAAATCTACTTCGCCGACAGTGCATAAACCACAATAGAATAAATGCATTCTTTAAAATTCACTCTATTTGTTTACCATAGCGACACTCTGGCGCTAGGTTCACTTAACAGTATTATATTTCGTTCATATTATAACTCAGTGTGCACAAAATTTATATTAATACAAATTACCAGTCTTTAACGAGCTTACCGACCTTAGCGCTCAGGGGTCACGCATATTTAAAAAATTGCTTATATGTTATAAGAAAAGGGGAACAGAAAAATTTAGAAAAATGTAATAAGAGCACATTAAGAATTTAATTCACTTAAAAGAGCATCCTTTTTTTTTTGGGGGGGGGGATTTACAAAAGATAGTAACGTGTTTTCAGCTGAGTTCATTCATCAGAGAAATCTTTGCATATAAAGCTGTTTTTGAATTGTTTCACTATACAAGTAATACAAAATGAAGCATAGAATTTTTTTTTTCTCACATGCACCCAAATGCACGCATTACCCTTTCCTGGATTTGAAGAACTCACAGAGAGAGAGAGTAGAAACGAAGAAACAGTCTTTCAGTCACTCAAGACGCATTCAAATGCGAACGGTTCTCAGAAGATATTCGAACAAACAGGGGCAACGGGTTTAGTTATACCACATTACAAAGAAGATAAAAGTGGCGTCCGCTATGTTAGAGGAAAGGCCTTTTGGTGGTGAAATCTGTCGGCCTCTTATCTGTTGATCTACATCTGTAAAGAAATACCGCAGAAACATGTGTTCAAAAAGACCACTCTTATACTTCTAAATGCTTTCGGTCTGACAGAAAGATTTTTTAAAAAAATCAAGTTGTTTTCAATATAGGAAAAAAAAAGTAATAAGCTAATTTAAATTGTTTTTCACAGAATCGAGTAGGAAGATAAAATATTATTATATTTTCTTAGAGATTATTTTGCGAGTAATGTTTTTCAAGTTACGGAAATCTTACCTAAGTGCATGTATTTTCAAATCAGATTTATTTAATGCCTAATTTATTAAGTTGTCTTAATTTACTTAAAAATCGCACTTTTGAACATATAAAATATACATTAATACATACATAAAAATGAGATAAAATTTGAAAATAATGCAATTTAGGAATTAGTGCATTAAAATAATTAAAAATTTGTTGTGATATCACTTTTTACGTTATATGCATTTATTTTATTTTTGTAATATGCGTTTAAATTTGTTTTATTTCGGTATATGCATTTATTAACCTTTGTTGTCAAATTTTGTCCGATTATTTTAATATGGCAAAGCAAACGATATCTGTCTGTCTAAGGATAGACAAGTCGCCGTGGTAGGCTTTCTAAGTAAAACTTACTCATATCCATGGGAAAAACTATGAAACCCAACCATGTAGCCAATTTGTTCATTTTGGTTTCAGTGCGAGTGGAATTAATAGTAATCAGCGGTTTTAGCTGGGTGGGCCATTGGTGGGCTCTGATAGAATTTGAAAACCTGATAAATCGTATTTAATAAACATAATATCAGTAAATGAACCAGATTTATAAAACAAAAATAAAATGCTTGTATCGGACATAACTAAATCTCGATATAACACATAATTACACTGATAAAGTGAGGTGTTTTATCACTGAATTCAAATACTAAACGGAATATACATTAATTCTACATATAGAAAATTTTAGCAAATTTCGCGGGGAATGTCTGTCTGCAAAATCCTTATTATATACATCGTTATTTTAAATTCATCGCATATCTCGTATTTTTACTCTTACCTCAAAACACATTTAATTTACAAATAACTTTATTTTTTATTTAAAATTAATAACTTTATTTCCCTATAGTAATTTCTCTTGATCTTTTCAGTTATAGGATAACACGCGCGAAACAAGTTTCTCTTTACAAATATATGCGCTAGTAAGAAAATGCACTTCAACAGCAACTCATTTCGATGATGGTAAAATTTTTCTAAACATAAGAAATTTGTTACTTAAATTCATTTTTTCATTAAACAAAAAAACGAAAGAGAATGAGACATTATTAAAAATGTTTCATTGACATTTCATATTCTGAAAAGCATGTTATCTGTAATCGTTTGGTTTATTTAATTATGGCAAAGCACTCGAGAGTTATTTACATAAGGGGAATGTTGCCTTCGTGGAGGACTTTCTAAGGGGAGCCGGCTTGTGTTCACGTTACACATGAGAAAGACACGAAAGCATCCATGCAGCTAGCCCTTTCGCCGGAATTCGAACCCCTGATAGAACTACCAGTATTCCATTGTGGGCTAGCTTGGATAACGGAAAAGATCAAAATCTCATAACAAAGGCAAAATGACAGCCTGTATAATACGAAGTTATTGCCATTTCAATAGCATAAAGTGACTTTCGCGATATTGTATTTTATTTTATTTAGCTCATGACAAAATACAGGACTATTTGGTAGTTTGACCTGGATTGAAACCCCTGTGAACTGCCTCACCACATGTGCGTTTTCGTGAATCTACCTATATGTAACACCGGTAGGAGATAGTTTTCCTTAGAAGGTCTTTCACGAAAGCATACCTTCTTTAAACATATCGGCCTTTGCGAGCTTTGTCATTAATCTAACAGTCCAAACGTAATCCCAAGCGAGGACTCGTAGTCAGAGCATGTCTTCGTGAAGGACTTTTTAAATGAGATTGGCTTATATTCGCGTTAAATATAGGCAGCAAAAATCCACGAAAACTGCCATGTAGCTAGCCTATTCGCCGGGATTTAAACTCGATTCAAACTGTCAGTTTCTACTAGGTCGCTGCGGGCTTTTGTTGTATCTTTATAAGAAATCTTTGTAAAGTAATCACGAACGCATAGTTATTGGTTTTTAATTTGGTTTGGTTTTACGTGATTACGGCAAAGCCTCGAGGGCATCTGCCTAAGAGGAGGGATGCCTTCATGGAGGACTTTCTAAAAGTTACTGGCTCGTATACACGTTACACGTGGGGAAAATCACGAAAAGGCCCTTGCAGCCAGCCCGTTCGCGGGATTCGAACCTCAGACCGAATTACCAGTGTTCAGCGCCGTTTACTGATCGGCCGCTGGTAGGCCACAATTATTGAGTACCAACGGATTAATTAAGTTAGGAATTTAATAACTTTCATTCATAGTGCTGCTATCAGCACTGACATTTGGAGAGGTTATTTTCTAACGAAATTCTTTTAATGTAATTAATTTAATTCGTTAGCTAATTGTTCCTCTGACTAATTTTTGTGAGCAGTATATGTAACCCTTCCATACATGAACTGTTTTACTTAACTTACACTACATTAATTTTAAGCGATTTTATACCGGTAGATTTCTTTTCAAAAAAGTTCCAAGAAAAGCATATTTTTTCCCTAGATTTTAAAACTAATTTGTATTTCAAATCTTAATAATAAAATTTCTTTAAAACAAATGTTTCTAGAAATTCCTGCTCCATATGAATTTATTCGATTTAATTGAAGTTTTCGAGTAGAATATCTTCCTTTCGACATCCAAGAAATTTTTATATGTCAGTTCGCTTTTATAAGGAACACACATACGAGTAGAAAAATCAAGCATGCTGAAAGCACAGTTTTCCTATTTCAAAGTGTAAAAAAGAAGAATATACCATTTAAAACACCGGCACTTGAAATACGAGGGCAAACAAGATAGATGTTTGCAGCATTTTTTATTTTTTCCTATTCTTGACGAATCAGAAATTGTAATCAACTTTTAATGCTGAAATAAAATATTTAATTGTATAATATATGATTTATTAAAAAGTACGTCTTACGTTACAATTATTATTTTTTCCTCTTTCTTCTAAATTTCGGTAATGTATTGTAACGACCAATGATTCTGTTTGACTTTCATTTCCGTAAATAACCACAAGGCAAACTGTTGTAAAACAATTTATCTTCATTTACAAGCTTGCAGTCGTGAGAAAGATAACACACACCTGCTGTCTGACAGTGATACTTAACTCTCAGAACTCTTCCGTAAAGTGTTCTTTTCAAACAGACTTCACACCCTATTAAAAGCTTTGTGTCAACTGACCGCCGCCTGCAGAAAGGTAAGGGAAAGAAGACCAGATCTCATCGTCTAAACACGTCTTTAGCAATTTTGGCGAAATTTGGGCTTCGTGTGTACATGTCTTAAACATTTTTCGAGCGATTTGAAATTCGTGTAAACACGTCTAAAGCATTTTTAAAGCAAACTCTGAAAACGTTTATACACGTCTTAAACAGTTAAATTCAAGCCAGTCAATTCCGAGCCAAACTCTTGATAAATTACTTTGTGTAGCCTTATTTAAATTTAGATTTATATCCCCCCGGGGTTCGACGTTGAGAACTCTGCGAAGCTACTGGCTAGGATCTATACCTGGGCAGTCTAGGCCATGGGGCACCACCGTATATCTGGCAAGTTCATGAAAAAAGGACTTTTGAAATCTTATATCAATTTCATTAGAATTTTCTCACTTCGAATTTTTGGCTGTGGTGTAAAGAGGAAAATGTGAAAATTTATCTACAGCCTGAAGACCTGTTGAATTTAAATATTCTGATTTTGTGCCTTCTGCTCTGTGATAGGGAATGTTTTAAAGTGATGCTTAGTTTGAGTAATAAACTGGTATTTGTCATTTGTAAAACGCTACAATTCCTTCGAATTGCTCTAAATATTCAATTTCTTTTAACCTGTACCTTTATTCCAGAGACCCTTACTAAACTCTAGCACGTGAAATATGTTTATTTCTATAATACGAATTAAGAAGTTTAGAAAATGTTTGTTCTTGTGGTTACTGCATGATTCTGATTTAAGGGTTTTGTAAAATTACCGTGTTTGCATAAATATAATTCAGCATATTATTTTTTAAACTTATATCAATAATGGAAATCTTGATATAAGTTTAAAAAACTTATAAAAAGAAGAGAAATTAGTTTCCTATTTGGTAAATGAAGGAAGGAATATTTACTTTCACTATAATGTGACTATTTTTATGCAAATGTGTTCCCTCAGCTTTCTATATAAGAGTTTTTCTCTTGACATTTTTAACTGAAAATAATTGTTCTTGCCCAAAATGACAAGTTCTAAATAATTTAAAGCATCAATATCTGAAAGTTATGTAATAGAGTAAGCTGTATAATACTCAACCTTTGTAACGGAGTGAAGCTCTGTATTGACACATTTGTAATGCCGTATATCTGGCAAAACCTTAATGGCGATTTTTAACATAAAAAATATGAATTCAGGTCTCGAGCTGGCGAATAAATGCAGTTATATCTTGAGTGGGAAAAATGCTATTAATAATTTTTATCTTCCATGATAAATATATAATACCGATTTCTGCAACAATGTATTTTTTTTGTAATTTCAAGTTTGAATAATAATTTATAAGAGTTCTAAACTAAAACAGCGAGATATGAATGTGATTTTAAAACTTATCAGGCATATATGTATACGTCTTGTTATGACGCGATTGTACTTAATGGGAAACGCCATAAACTGCTATGATATATCTGTTTATTTTTTCAGTTACGTACTCAAAATGTTCAACTTTTTTTGTGATATGTTCGTTTAGGTATATGTAAATTATAGTAGTAGTATTTTTAAACGCACTTGTTGCTTAATTTGCAAGGACATTAGTAAAGAGGCCATTAATGTTTAAAGCATTGACAATACGTGAGGTTTATTTAGTTTGTTTAACCAGTTATTTTAGAATTAAGATTAAATAATACCCCGAACAAATATTAATTTAGAATTCAAACAACAAAAATCAGCGTTATATTTTGAAATTTTTACACGACTAGTTTCGATGGTTTTACCGAACCATCAATCTCAGCTACCAAAGCGAAAATTAATGAGATAGTACATAGTGATTAGCCAAGATAAGATAAGAATGGCTGGTCAAGAGTTAAGCTACGGGCGCCATCTATTGATGAAATGAAAACTAAAGCATAATTTTCTTAAAGGCTGAAGACAAGGATCTAATCACTATATCTTATTTCATTTATTTGCGCTTTGGTAGCTGCCGTGCCGTTTGGCAGCTGAGGATGATGGTTCGGTAAAATCACCGAAATTAGTCCTGTGAAAATTTGCAAATGTAACGCTGATTTTTTTTTAATTCTAAATTAATACAGTTATTTTATGTATGGAATTTTTACTGTCACTTCTCTCTTTCCGTTTTCCCGCCAGAATGCGAATTATTTCCCATGCATTTAAGTCAAGGTTTGAGATTGTTTAGATAGAGCATGTTCTGCCTTTGACCACATTATCAGTTTTGTTATTCTAGATAAGAGTTCCTATCTTCGGCCTTGAATTATACTTGCTGAGAGTGAAATTCAAGCTAGTGAATTCCGAGCCAAAGTCGTGATAAATTACTTTGTGTAGCCTTATTTAAATTGAGATTTATATCCCCCCCCGGTGTTCGACGTAGAGAACTCTGCGAAGCTACTGGCTAGGATCTATACCTGGGCAGTCTAGGCCATGGGGCTACATAAATTATATACCTAGTGGTGTAAGGTTTTAAGTTAAACTAACCAAGTTTCTTTTTATTTTAAGTTACCCTTTCCTGTAAACTCTTATTTCAACTTCCCTTCAGAATGAGCGCGCGGTTCAGCTTTATGCTATTTGTGTTTGAGCCAAGTTTTGTATTTAAAGGTTAGTGAGGAACTTCTCAAGTGTGAGAGAGCTTTCAGTCTCAGACCACGTCGGCTCGGTGGACGTTCGCCAGAATAGTTAGTATTATAAATTCTTACGCCTTAGCGCTATTACTCTAATACTGATTGAAGTGATTTAAGTGCGTTAGTACTTAGCAAAGGCTTGCTACGAACCATACTTAGGCCAATCTCGCGTTTAAGCTCTGTGACAGCGACTATTTAAATGTCTACTGAAGTTTTACTTTAAATTGCTTGATTGTTCAGTTTAGACCCAAGCGAGGTCATTATTTTTCTGTTATCACTCCCGAGCTGGGAGTTGCTGTAAATAGTGGTTTAAATAAAAGGGTCTTTTAAACCCTTCTTACGTTGTAATTCTTCTAGCACTCACAAGAACATAGCTGCATTCAGCTCACTGTTCGAGATCAGGACATTGATACTGTCACCATTATGTTTGTCAAAAGTATGCACAGAACACTAAATCCTGAAACTGGCGCCCGAAGAAAAATAAGAGGATGGCCTGAAAGGCAAGAAGAAGAACCTGTGGTACCAGCAGTACCTGTACCGAACCCGGAATTACCACCTTCAGCCCTAGAAGTATTTGGCCACATTGTGCAAACTATGCGGGCATCCATGAAACCAGCGCAAGTTTCGACGGCAAGACTACCGTAAGTAATTTCCTGGAAAAACTAGATGCGAATTTCATGTTATATCCAGTCCACGAGTTTCAGAAAGTCACGCTTGCTACCAGCGCTTTGAAGGGCCAAGCGCTAAATTGGTTTAAATATATTGGAATGAATCTTTAGGGTGAACCACGAAGCCCCACGTATACGTATGAAAATTTTAAAAGTGTTTGGTGAGAGCATTTCCGGTCGTACGAGATCGAGCCAGACTAGAAGCGGAACTTTTTAGCAGATATTAAGAAAAAATCGAAGATTTGTCAAATTTTATTTTAAGAAAGATTTAAGTTTTCAAGCATTTGTATGGAAGTCGCCCGGATTCTGAAATCATTCAAGTGATAATCCCTAGACTACTGCCCCAAGTTCAAGATTTCATAGAGACCAGGAACCCAACCCTTTCCTGTAACCTTCCCTGGATAAATTAATCGAACTCGCCGTGCAGTTGGAAAGTCGAAGAGCTGCAGACAACGAAAGACGTCGCCAATTTGAGCGAAGAAGTCAGTGGAATACGCCAAGACCGCAGCAGAATCAACAACAGAACTACGGGAACAAGGCGAAGCAATGGCAAAAGAAAGATGGATCCCCCAAGACGACCGGCGAACGGCGAAATTTTCATCATAAAGCAGGGAAAAACTCCGAAACTGAGCAAATTAAGAAAGATTCGGCTAAGCAAGATTTAAACTAAAGGGGATTTCTTTAAGGAAGGTGAAGAAATCCAAAGTCCTGAAAAATCCTTCCACGATTAATTTAAACACCGTAGTCGTTAAAAATTTATCTTTACCGAAGATTGGAGTTTTAATAAATAATACAACGGCGACAGCCCTTTTGGATACAGGTGCGCAAAACAGCTGCCTTTCTGAGAATTTTTTCAAGAAACATTTCCGTTGTTATAGAATTTTCAGCGCAAAAGACACTAATGTTATAGCGGCCCAAGGAGAGAAATGTAAATGTCTAGGTAAAGTGTCACTTTTTGTGCGTATCAACAACGAGAAGACAAAAATTCTATTTTATATCGTGAGAAAGCTGCAAACATGTGTTATCCTTGGTGTGGACTTTTTCAGATTGGCAGAAGCTACAATCGACTTTCAGGGATCCAAGCTAACAGTCACGGTGCAACCAGTTAACAAGAAGGACGATTGGCCCCCGGAGCTTGATCTACAGCATTTGCTTGCCGAAGAGAAAGAAAAACTGCAGGCTTTGGTAAGTGAATTCTCAAATTTATTCAGTGATGTACCTGATTTCGCTCAGGTCACCAGTCATGAAATCCAGACCAAGGATGCCCAACTAGTAAGGCAGAAGCCATATAGATATGATAAGGTTAAGAAAGAAATAACTGAGATTTATATTAAGGAAATGTTGAAGAATAAAATCAATACGCCTATTTCTAGCAGTTATGCTAGCCCAGTAGTTTTATGCAAGAAAAACAAAGAGTTCCCGATTACGCACCCGAAGCGTTGGCTTTTCGCTGTAGACTATCGAAAGTTAAATTCCGTCACAAAATATCCCGTATATCCTTTACCAATTATCGAAGAGGTAATCTGCAGTATTACCTCTACGAAGTACATGTCCACATTAGATCTTACGAGTGGGTATTTTCAAATTGGGGTAAAACCTGAAGATGTCCCTAAGTCTGGTACATACGCATTTCTTAGGATGCTTTTCGGTTTATCCGGCGCACCGGCATCTTTCCAGAGATGTATGGACATTGTCTTAAGACCGGTCCTTGGTAAGAGTACGTTTATTTATTTGGACGATATTATAATTACGATTATAATATACGATAAAGTAATAGTTTCGAACAACATTTAAAAGATTTAAAACAAGTATTTTTATTATTAAACGAAGAAGGTTTAAAAGTAAATGCATCCAAATGTAAAATTGCCGCAAAAGAACTACGTTACTTAGGATTTAAAATCTCTCAGAATGGCATTGAAACCGATAAGTCCAAGGTTATAGCTATCCAAAATTATCCTGCTCCTAACACAGCTAAAAAGTTATCATCATTTCTTGGTATGTGTTCATAGTATAGATCCTTCATAAGAGATTTTGCTAAAATAGCTGAGCCACTGCTTAAATTAAAGAGGAAGAAAGCTAGGTTTTCGTGGTCAACAGAAGCCTACTCGGGATTTAAAAAATTAAAAGACGCCCTAACACAAGCTCCCGTTTTAAAATTCCCGGAAGGGGATAAAGGACTAGAAATTTCAGCGGACGCTTCAGATTTTGCGGTTGGTGCAGTTCTTTTCGAAAATTGGCAGCCCGTGGCGTTTTTGAGTCGAACTTTAAATGAAACCCAGAGAAACTATTCGGCCAAGGAAAGAGAAACTCTAGCAGTTTTATTAGCGGTGCACAAATTCCGCGTTTACGTTGGAAGTTCTCCAGTAACTGTGTATACCGACTACGCTGCGGTCACCAGACACTATTCTGGAAAAAATTTATCGCCGAGATTAATAAGGTGGGCACTTAAGTTACAAGAGTATGATCTAGTAATTAAACACACTCCGGGAAAGGATAATGTTGTGGCAGATGCTTTAAGTTGAATCAATTTGGATAAAAACGGAGATACAGTTAGAATAGCCATGCTTACATCAAAAGTTTTAGAATCTCGTGAAACAGTAATAGCCGAACTGCGTATTTCCAAATCCTACCCCACTTTTCGAATTTTTGACGTCACCAAAATATCGACTAGTTTCACCTGGCAAGACGGCGTACCCCACTTTTGACTACTACGGCGCGTTTTCGAAAGAATTGTGGTGTTGATTAGTATGTTTAGGTGCTAATTGTGAGATTTTCGCAATTTAAATTATTATGAGTGGAAATTTAAGCAAAATCTTTAGTGAATGGTTATTGTTTATTGCCGTAGTGTACTTGAGGAAAGAGGAGAATAATTCACTGCTGATGCATTAACAGTATGAAAAATTTGGAAGACTCGGCAATAAATGTGATGCATTCATCGCAAAATTCAGCGAAGCCAGTAAAACAAACGAGTGTTCGCAAAACTTATCCACATCTGAAGTCACTATACAAAAATTGTATGTGTGCCAACACAGATATTTTATTAAATAAATAAAAAAAAACTTTAGATCAAGGAATAAGAAAGAATTGCAGTGCCTCTGTGTGCTTAAAAACTACGAAGCATTCTGCAGACTTTTATGCCAAAATCAAGGTTGACAAATAGATTAATAAATTTTAATGTTTCTTTCAGTGTATATATTTCGAAAGTATTAAAATAACTTAGACAGTTGTTTAATTGCTTAAAACAGCAATAAAGTTCATTTGTAAAGATATACAAGGAACTTCATAATTATCAAAATATTTCATTGCTTTAGTGAAAACATTAAGTATCTTCGTAACTGTAGTATTATGCTCTGTTTTATAACTTTATTCATTTGTTATACATTAAAATATTTTTTGTTTTATTTACTAAATGTGTTAAGAATTTCCATACATGCTTGTGCAGTGTGATTGCATGTTTGTGCAATGAACTTTGATTTTCATGAACGAAAGAAATACAGTCTCCAAATAAGTACTTTTTCGTTTTCCAGTTTATGTGTTTAGCTGTAAAAGTAAATTCACTTCAAGTATGTGTCTGCAATTTTGACGATGTAAATACTAAAATGATTGTACAGTAAAAACTCAACTAAAAAAATATCCAGAAAGCTCTTGAAATTTTGGATAGTCAAGCATATAAAAAATAAAATAGTGTAATAAGTGAATGGAAGAATAAACTACTAGTCTAAAATCATAAAAACAGTTCATCTTATTTCTATCAACTTGATTATCAAAAGCCAATATTTAATATTATGCACAATTTTGAAAAAAAATGTATGCTGCTGATCTTTGGAATATGATAACGAGTAATTTTTATAATGGTTGTTATGTGGATTAAGACTACAAGTTGAGACTTTAAATATGAACAAGAGTAATCTAAAGATTTGAAGTAGTAATTTTATATCCAACAATCTCTGCCAAATAACTTCCATATTTTAAGTAATTAAAATATATATTTTTAACCACTTGTTATTAATTTTATAAAGTACGTTCTATAATTAATATTTTATTTACTTTCATCTATTTTTAATGTTTGCCATTATAAATTTCATACTATGTACTTTTTTAAGATTTCATAGTTGCTAATTAAACTTCCTTTACAATTTATTTAGTTATTTTATACATACATTTATATTTTATGTAAGAAAGGGATTTATGTGCAATAGATATACAGTGAAAATCATTTAACACAAAACTGAGGGGACTGAAATATTTTTTCGTGTTAAAGAATATTAAAAAAAAAAAAAAAAAAAAAAAAAAAAAAAACATATATTCAACAAAATTAAGCTTATTAGAGTATATTTTATTTACATATATATGTATATATGCATGTATTTAATAAATCAATGAAACAAAAACATCCACAAGAACTTCATGGAATTTAATACAAAATTTTCATGTTTTTTAAAAACAAAACATTTATTGAGTTTTGGGAAAATAATCTGATATTTTTCTTTCCATTGTCTTTTTTAGCATCAAATTGTTCAATGTTGAACATTTTGTTATTCATTTCACCATTGGAATGTGCGTCTAAATAACTATCCATACTTTTTATGATATTCCTCATTTCGGATGACGTGGGAACAGGAACTGCATTCATTTTATTTTCGTCATCAGAATCTGCATCAATGATATCTTTTTAGCTTTGAACAAACTCCAAAATAACTTTGTCTGCCATAATTGGGGCTGTACACACATTATCATAAACTACTGCAACGAATTCTTCCAATAGTACAGTAGGACAGTCCATTAATACAGAAACTTTCTCAAACATTTCATTAAGTGTCAGCTTAGTTTCAATATCCTACTTCTTCATTTCTTTCGGTGCCAAAGAATCTGATACTTTTGAGAATCGTGTGTAATGAAAATAATTTTCATTTATCCTTGGAGTCGCTGAATTCTATGCAGTGCAACATATGAGCCAAACTCACTAATTTTTACTCACACTGCCATGTACTCATCACTGAATTCCAAAGCTAACTGATGAGATATGAGATGTTTGTGTGGCGTTTGTAGACGTGGAAGGCGAAAGTAGCGTAGATAAACAAAACTGGCTCGTGTCGCAGGCTATTCCGAGGGTATTTCAAAGCCAAATTAGCCTCTTTTCTACGAAACATGTGAAACCACCTCTCTTTCATTTCACACTCTGCTTAAATCTCGCCTGCGATGCCAGTGTTTTCTGTATTTTGTTCATTTCCAGAAAGGATATCTTTTCGTGTTAAGCAATTTTTGTTTCATGTTAAGAGAAACAAAATGCATGAAAATACATAGTAGTTTGTTGGGACTGTTGCATTATTTCGCGTTCAACGTATTCCACTGTATACAGATGTGTTTGGACTATGTATATACAAATAATTTTTTAAAAGGAAAATTTATAATCCTTCCAAAAATTTTCGTGCATTATGCTGCTAACAATTGATCAGTAAATATATAAAGAAAGAAATTTAGAACCAATTTTTCAGAAAGAATAAAAATTCAAATTCAAATTTACTTGATAAAATCCTGTTTAGACTAGTAAAATCTTTTTAAACTAGAAGATATTTTTAATGATTTTACTTTCCCCTCCTCGTTTTCCTTTGCTACTGCTGTTTGATAAGAGGTTCTAGTAAAGTTTTGTGTTAAAATTATTTTGAACTTTCAAAGATTTTCCACTGCAGGATTTTAATTTTTTCTACATTTTTAAGGGCATGTTTTCATTTTTTTTTTTTTTAAGATTCTTTTTAATTTTTAAATTGGAAGATATTTTAAATGATTTTCCTTCGCTTTGAGGATGACTAGAATTTTCGGGTGAACTATTAAGATAAAAAATATATTGAAATGGTTCATCAGCTTATTCTGGATACAGAAAAGCAAGGATTTTGTTTTAGATGGGGAAATGTAATTAAATTCGACATACCTCCTCTTGATGATATTATGTTAAAGTTGGTTGGATTCCTCACCTTTCTTGTTCTTTTATACTACTTTTTTGTTTTTTCTTGTGATGGTTTATTTTAACATGTTGACTGCCGTGGGGGTCACCGGTGACCGGCACTCGACTTGGCTACAGTGCCGTGGGTACCACCGGCAATGCGACAAACGGTAAAATACATAATTAGAATAAATATCGATACTGATAAATTTTTAAATAGTACCATTCTTACTGTATGGTTTGAAGAATAATAAATCGTAAAAATTTAAATTATAAATCACAAAAATGGTCTACAGATGTTTGGGGGTTGCTGGTGACCCCCAGCATGAAGCACAATTACATAACATTATTTTCTGTAGATAATATTTCGACATAATATATATCGCATAATAAAAATTTCAAGTTGCCGTCATGGGCAAATCACGTAAAAAAATGCATGCGGCAGTCAACGTGTTAATTTTTACATTTTAAAGTATTCTTGTTCTACATTTATAAGATTTTATGATCATTTGAACTTCAATTTTTAAGTCTTTGTGAAAAGTTGGTTCCAAATTTCTTTATATACTATATATAAGAACTCCTACACTCCTAGAAAAAACTAATGTATATATTTATTTATCCCACATTTTCATTTTGAAACATTTTAGTACATGCTTTTCTCAATATTTTAAAACTTGAATTTTTGTTGAACTGAAATATGTAATATGGAAAAATTCTATCAAAAAACATAACGATAATAATAATGTGGGGTATTTGATTCTCTTCCCCTAATAGTCATTTGAAACATTTTAGCGTGTTTTTCCATTCAGCTGAAACGGTAAAAATATAGAAAAATTCCCACAGAAACATAATTTGGCTGAGAAACAAAACAGGCCAAAAATTTGATTGGCGTCAGGAAACTGATTGGTCTAAAACAGAGCTTCTTAAACGTTTTTTCAGTGGTGAACCTTTTTTATCATAGATTTTTTTTACGACCCCAAAATATTTACGAAAATTTTGTGGAACTCTATATTCCGAAAATCTGACATGTGCGTGAGTGAAACTGTCAATTTTTTCACATGTATTGTACGATAATATTGCAGTTTTAGGTCATTATCTTTAATTTCTCATTTTTAAGACATAGGACAATGTGAAAATTTTAATTCAGTAACAGACGAAATGACAGCGTCACGAGCAAAGCAAGTAAAATGAACATTTATATTATAAACAGAGTGCGTTGAAACATTTTTGTTTTTCTCTACTCTGTATTGTCTTATCTTTATCTATTTTCAGACACATTGTGTAAAAATATTGGGTAATTGTAAAATTATTATATTAAGTTTAAGAAATGCCAAAACTACTAAAGTTTTTTGCGACCCCTTGCTGTAGATGGGATTTGTGATCTACAGTTTAAGAAAGTCTGGTCTAAAATAACGTTACAATATTTGATTTTGTTGGAACATTGAATAACTGAGGCCACAGCCAGTGCAGTTATGGCAGGTGTGCAAAATTTTGGAATTTACAGAAATATCGAGTAGCAAAATTTTTGGAATTAAGGAGTGGAAAAGTTTTTAGAATTTAGGACCCAAAGAGATTGCATAGCACAACAAAATGTACCTGCCGAAGATAGGACTCCAGTGCATGGTTATATTCTTGTAAGGAATGCCTGAATGCAGAGATGCATTTTGAGTCATCATCGCTAGGTCACCAGCCTACACAGCATTGTGTGATACATCATTCATGTAAATAAGAAATAAAATTGACTGCACTTTAGTTAAATAACCTAACTCATTCCTTGTAAGTATTATGCAAGAGTATTGTAATTGTTGAATAAGAATACAACACTGGCTTTCTGTTCATCTGAAATGGGATAGATATTTTAGCAGTTATTCCACCAGAAGTTTGAAGGAACGGATCATTCTGTATTTAGTTAGGTAATCAAAATACACAAGCTATGAGCATAACATATTAAACCATAATTCACTTTTCACATTGGACAGCCAATGTTTATCAATTTTCACGTAAGTCGTACTTTCCCGTAAATTTGAAAATACTTCATTGCATGCTGTTCTGTTGAAGACAAGCCTGAAATCATTTTTTTCCTCCCTTCAAAATGCAATTGATAACTTGTATTGTTTTTTTACAAAATTTTAACCTGGGAGTCATGAACAAATTTGTGGGGGGTCACCAAATTCAAAGAAATTTATTTGACAATAAAAGATATACGGAATTTGAAGAGAATTTTGGATGTTTTTTAACATTTGGCAGGAATTTTAAATTAAACATTTCCATATTTTAATTTTGATTTTATTGCTTTCCACTTGATTTATGTGTTATGTTTCATGATTTCCAAACATCTCGAATCAAATTTCAAAGCAATTGCATATGCGCAGCTAAGATGTAGTTTTTTCGGTTATCTTAGTAGTGTCTTGCATGCAATTTGTAACTGTAATATGCATCATTTATAAACTATGTTTCTTATTTCTAATCAAATTTGTTGTCAAGTCAGCACATAATATTTCCTAAGCATTGGAAAATTCAGTAGTGTCTCGAAGGATAACAAAAAAAGTTTTATTTTAGTTGCAATTTTGTTCATGATGGTTAAATGGCCCAAAATCTCTTGTGAACATTGGGTATTTCACAAGAGAAACGGGATGGATGGTCCAACATCAAATAAACTTAAGAGAGAAACTGTTAATGAAAATGCAAACAAAAATAAAACCATTGGCTCTCTTTCTACTTCTAAAAGAAAAAAAAAAAAAAAAAAAAAAGGGAGTAAATATCAAGAAGAGTTTATTTTATACTGTTTTACATGTTGCATTATCAATGGAAAATGAATACCCATTGTGTGTTAAATGCAGTGGAAACTTGGCACATGGAAAGCATGAAACCTGCAAAATTAAAAACACATTTAGAAACGGTACTTTTACCGTTTTGCCGCCGCAAAAAATAAAGACGCCAACAATGGTACAACTGATGCCAAACGGAATATCTTCGCTGCCAACCTTCAATGCCTCATTTTCAAAACAAGTCGCAGCGATTTCTTATCAGATTGATTGTTTCTTTCAATACTGGCATACAACTACATAGAATTTTTACAAGATAATTAAATTTTATGCCCCAAGACCATTGGCGTTAATTAAAGTCAGTTAGACTGCAATCACATCACTTACCCGAAGGCAAAAAAATAGAAAAGGCAAAATCAAGGGTTAAATTCATCATTTCTAATGAGAATGCAGTAGCGAAGTAAAGCACTGCAGTTTTACATAATTTCTGAGTAAGCTATTTGTACGAATTGAAATAATTCTTGCATTTAAACTCGTATTCGAAATTAAGATTTAACTTGAAATTAATGTAAATAATTACTGAGAGAATTATATTTTTGTAGCGTAGTTTACATGAGATGAGATCACGTGGTGTCACGTGATACGAACCGGCGAATCAGGATGTTGAACCATGAAAATATAGTAAATTCTTAATGTCTTTTTACAAATTTATTATCTTTATTTATTGGCTTTTTACAAAATTTTAAAAGATATTAAAATGTTTATGCCATCAAAATAAGAAATTCTTAGAACTAACGTTTGTTAAAAATTTTGTATGTGAATATTGTATGTTGTCACCAACAAAGTCTGCTTGGCGCGATATGCGCCAGTGAAACGGAAAAGTACCTCAGAAACTAAACATAAAGATTAAGTAAATAAATCTGAAGAATTTTTTTAAGGAATGAGCTGAGAGCATAAAAAATGAAAATGTAATTATGAGAAAATATACAACAGTTCCTGAGAATGATTTACAAGCATCCTTAAAAGTTTCATATTTAATTGCAAAAAATTTAAAACCTCATACAATTGGAGAATCGCTCATTCTTCCTTCAGCAATTAAAATAACATCATTTATGCATGCAGAAAAATATAGTAACGATTTAAAAACAATAGCATTAAAAAAAGATACCGTTTCTCACCAAATTTTTGTCATATAAGACACTATAGAATGCAAAATCCAGTCTTTACTATAAAACTTGATGAAACTACTGACATTACTAAAATGTTTCAATTCATCGTTTATCTCAGATATGTTTTTGAAGACGATGCAGTAGAATATTTTTTATGTTATAATATTTGTGAAGGAAAAGCAACTGGAGAGAAAATATTTGAAATTATTAACAGACACTTTGAAACGAATAATCTTACCTAGACACACTGTGTCGCAGTTTGTACTAATGGAAGCTTTTAAAACTAAGCCAATACTTTGGCAAGGAGAATTGAACAGAAACATGCTTTTCAAAATTTACTAAAGAAAATAATACAGATTTCTTGTTTAAAACAACATATGATAAAATTGACAGAAAATTTTTTGAAAAATTTCCAAATAAGGAATTAGGTTGGATCTGTGACCCATTTTGCCTTTGGTATTTTCAATTCCAATGTATCTCTAAATGAAAAAGAACAATTAATTGATATTTTAAGTGACGGAATACTGTGTGTTAAGTCTCTACCTTGCCAAAAATTGGTAAAATCCTAGTATACGGTGCAGCCTTGGCGTGACTTTGAAAATTATCGCCAACACCAAAAATGATCCAAAGAACGTCTATATATATACTATACACACATAGTATATATACTATATACATAGTATATACTATGTTTAACTGTATATTTTCTTTGAATGACCGGTTAACTACTCATCGTATATGTCCTGCTTTTACTGCTCATCATAAAGTCGCCAAATCCTGTGTGCACCGGATACTAGGATTAAACCCAAAAAATTTTAGTTGATTGGAAACTAATATGCCAATTTAAAAGGAATGAAAGTAAATTATTACGTTTCTTACATAAAATTGTACAATAAACTTTGAGCTTATATTTAAAACTTCTAAAATGCTTATGTTATATAAGCCCATTGCTTATGTATTGCTAAAATGCTTATGTTATATACCATTTTTCTGTTATATAAGCATTGAAAGTGGATTTCTCACTGAAATAGAAATAATTTTGCTATTGAATTAACATGGAGAACTTTTTTTTTTTTTTTTTTGAAATATTTTTTTCTCTGTGACATTAGTTGCATCTACTGCAAAATAAAGATTTAAGAACTGTTTTTGAAACATTTTGAATTCGTTGTCATATTGATCTATGAAGCACTAGATTGAGTTTTTATTATATTATTGACAAATATAGTTTTCAAACAATCAAAAAATTTTCACCGGAGATCATTATTTGTCAAATATGAATGTGTTTTCAAAGAGGAAATAAATAATACGTGATAAAAAGAAAATTAAGTTAGAACATTGACATCTCTAACAAAGTAATTTGCTTTGATTTAATCTTTATAATACAATATATTTTACAATGATAAGGCAAAATCCAATGTGAAAGGTTATGGGAAGATTACGATAGTACCTAGAGTACTCAGCATTTCGTATTATCCTATAAGCAGATAATAATAATATTAAAATAAATTTTATCTCAATGAAGTTTTCTTAATACAGAAATAGTAAAATTATGCAATTACATAAACGAATGCACTATCAGACAATATACTTAATACTGTTTACAAGTGAAAGCCAAAGCTCTGTTTATGTTACCTCTCGCCCTTCCGCGCATGCTCAAGAATTACCATCCAGGCGAAACTAGTCGATTTGTCCATGACGTCAAAAATTCGAAAAGTGGGGTAAGGTTTGGAAATACGCAGCCGAACTGGGAAAAGATCCCGAGTTCAAACATATATATAATTATTTAGCTGACCCTGAGAATTTCAGCCATCAAGATATTGTGCCGATAAGAAATGGAGAGGCAAATTATGAAATAATTGATGTACTTCTTTCTATAAAAAAAATTCTTAACGAAAATCACGAGTTTAAGCAGGTTATTCCAGCAAACCTAAGATTTAGTATCTTGGAAGAATTGCACGATTCACCTATTTCCGGCCATTTGGGCCAGCGAAAGACTGTCCAAAGAGTTCGGGAGGCAGTTTTTTTCCCCCGAACTGCAAAAGTTTACTAGGGCGTATGTCAAGGTCATGCCCAACATGCCAATTTAATAATTACATTAATTACCGACCGGCCGGTTTCCTAAATAGTGTTAAATCAGAACTCCCAAATGAAATAATAGGGATTGATTTACTTGGAATTTACCCCAGAAGTAAATTTAACAAAAGCCGATATCTTTTAGTTATACTGGACCATTTCAGCAAGTGGTTGGAACTGATTCCGTTAAAACGTGCTTCTGCTAAAATCGTAGTGGATTCAATTTTAAATAAGTATATTTTAAAGTACGGGGCGCCGCTAAAAGTTATTTCCGATAATATTAGTAAGATTACCAAATTGTTAGTAATAATTTTGAGGAAATGTGTGTAAAACTGGGCATATGCCATTTAAAAATGGTCCCATATCGTCCGCAGTCAAACATAGCGGAACGGCTTAACCAAAACGTAATTAAAATTATTCGAAGCTATATCACAAATTATCACGCTACCTGAGATAACCATATAAATGAGTTTGTATATGCCCTTAGAACGGCGACACAACGTTGAAAACACCTGCTGAACTATTTTTTGGAAGAAAGATTTTGACATCCTTAGATAAACTCGTCTTTGTACAGGAAAGGGCACAAGAGTTTAAATAACCGATATTCAAAAGTTGATAAATGAAGCAAAAGGGAATTCTGAAATAGCCCAATGAAAGTAGAAATATTATTATGATCAAAAGAGAAGAGTCGTGAATTATAAAGTCCGAGATGAAGTCTTGAAGATTAAACATGCCTTATCAAATGCCCCAGAGGAAAAAGTGGGGAAATTTTTTCCGTATTTTGAAGGCCCTTTCCTTATCGAGAAAATTACCCAAGCAGTGGTAGTGTTAAGAGCCAATAACGGCGAGTAAATTACTGCTAATGTGGACCAACTGAAGCCATATTATAATCGTAATAGAATGAAAATCTTTGAGGAATTTTTGTAGGATCCGAGAAGACCGACTTCCACGGAGGACTTACCTCAGCGGCAACAACCAGAACTGGCAACAATTGAAACGAGGGGTCAGAAACAAATAGCCCCTTATCAACAAAATAGAAGAAATAAGAGGACGAAAGTCACCGTGGACCAAGGGATAAAGAGGAAGAGCGAAGGGAATAGGACTTTGAGCAAAAATAAAAGACCAAAGAAGAATGGACAAGACCAAGCCAAGGCAGTAAAGAGGGGAGCTGAAAAGTCAGAAAGGACCCTGAAAACCAAGCAGCCCCGGTTGCAGCCTTATAATACAGTTTCTGAATACAGCAGGAGGCCGGAGCAACGACAAGGTTTCAGGAGTAAAGAAATCCACCTAGGGGTCCAGGGAGGTCATCGACTAAACGCCCAGCAGAGCAGCCGAGAGGCGGGAGTAAATGTCCTAGACTGGAGCCTAGGTGTCTTAAGCGAAAGCGTGTGATGGAGACCAATGGTAGCCGCCCCAGGTCAAGAAAGAAGTTAAATTAAACGGAGCTCTTTGCAACCTTCAACGACTGGGTAAAGAAGTGAATGGATGACTACAACAACAGATAAGCAGCATTTCTCATTCTAACGTTTAGTTAATTTCCAGATATTACTGCAAGTTGCAGAATCTTTTTTTTACCTCAAGCGAGGTTGACTTTTACGCCAAGTGAGCGACAAACGATTACTTATCTTGAAAGTTGTTTTGGTTTAAATTATATATTTTTTTTTGGCAAAGATTTAAAATTACTTAATATTTCTAAGATAGACTATGAAGTATTGCGAAGATATTAGTTTTGTAAAAGCAATGAATTGCTGGGAATATGTTAGCTAAATGTTTTTATAATGCTATGTCGAAAGACTTGTAATTTTTTTTTTAAATTAACAGTCTGTAGAAGTAAAACACAACTTAGTCTAGACTTAAAAAAAATTAAATTCTTTGCTTGAATGATTATGTGTGTGAAGTTACAGGGTAGGAAAACAAGTCTTCATTACGTAGCACTTATTGTTATTATGTTTTAATAAAGTATTTTCCTTCCAGATGTTGCTGGAAGGAGTGCGCGAAAGACATAAACGCAAAACAGATGAAGTTGTATGTAAAGTCAAGTTCGTTCGTCTGTAAATTGTAGAAATTTTATTTTCTGTAAAAGATTGGCCTAGGTTAGGAGAAGTTAAGTTAATTTTTTTAGAATTGCAAAGTTTCAATTTGGTCCGTTTGGACCAGTATAGTTCAACTTTTGCCAATTCTGGGGGAAGTATGTAAGGTTTTAACTTTCTGAAGCCGGCTGGTACAGCAGTTGTACCAGGAGAATGACTTTCTCAGACGCCGGCATTGGTACAACTGTCGTACCATCCATGCCCTCCCCATTTTAGAGAATCGCCTATCTGTAGATCTCTGGGTGGTCCATTGTCGCTGCTCAGAGTAGCCGCTGGCTACGCATTATTTCCCTCTTCTTATCAGTTTGGCTACATTTTGGCAAAAACCGCAGGTTTCGTCTCGTGCCAATATACTTGAAAATCAAATAGAGGCCATCTCTTTTTCAATCTGGCTCAAAATTTTAATGCTCATTTTTTTAGTACTGACTTTTGCTATGATTAAAACGTCAGCGATTTTGCACGCTCTTTAAGCTTACCATATTTAATGTTTTTTAATCATAACAAATAAGAATAGATTAATATTTTAGATTTAATGCCCTTCTAGAAAATAGGTAAAACCGCTTTTATCGTTTACTTCCTTTTCATACTTATGAATAATAAGACTTTATTTTGACATTTTTTTGTGGAGTGCATAAAACCCTTAAGAACTGTTAACTCTTTCAAAGTGCTTCTATTATGTAGGCAATTTTGTCTGATTTATCAGGAGATAAATAAAAGACAATTGTATGCATGATAGTTTTTGTGATTTTCATTCATTCAGTGATTGCTTTCAATGATTTTCATTGATTGTAAATTAAATAAAATCAATTTATCTTTAGACCCTCTTTTAGGATGAGATCTGCCAAAAAGTATTTAAATATCAGTAAAGCTCACGTTACTTCTAAATTGAATCGAAACATCAGTAACATTGTATAAAATTTCGGCCAGTTTTATTTGCTGAAATTCTTATACTCCTCAAGAGATAAAGGGAAATCAGACAAGTTAATAAAAAATATCTTTAAAAAAGGTTGTTATTTTGTCTGTAATAAGGTGTATGTCAACTTACTATTAAATGTATAAAAATTAGGATTGGATTACGGAGAAGCACGCGAACGCTATCTGCTTAAGGGGATGGATGCTTTTGTGTAAAACTTTTTAAGAGAAAATTGCTCGAATTTACGTTCCTGGTGGAAAACTCCACATGTAATCAACCCGTTCTTCGGGTTTGATTGGATTAATTTTGTTCGCTTACTGAATTACATCAAAGCACACAACAATTACCTGTATAAGGGGAGTTATGCCTTCGCGGAGGACTTTCTAAGAGAAGCTGGCTTGTATTTACGTTACACAAAAACCGTGAATCCAACTATTTAGCCGGGATTCAAACCCAAGCGAGCTACAAGTGTTCAGCCACCTTTACCGCTCTACTGAAGAGCCCGTAAAAATATTGATAAAGGAAAAGTATTGAAATAACTGGTTTAATTTACTAACCTATATTTCTCAATCGACAGTACATAAATTACGCATATGAGGGGGATTATTTGTGAATAAATAAACTGTATTGCACTTTTCTCCACTATTTCATATTACGATGGAATTATTGCATTTCAAAGTTATTCTCATGAATTAATTTTCATCATTTTTGATATTTTCAAAGAGAAAATTCCACACTTTAAATAAAAAAATACACGAGAAGATACTTTATGCAAAATTTGGCGTAAACGGGTTTCTTAATTTTGCTTTGAAAATATTCCAGGGTAATCGTTTTCATTACTGGAAGAAATATGAAAAACAGATTTACTACATTGTGTCAACACCCAGTATGTCCTTATTCTTTTGAAAACGTGAAAGATTACTCTTTCTAAAATAAATTAGAAAATATATGTGCAAATAGAATATTCGTTAAAAATGAAATAGACTTCAACCTTTGGATATAACGATGGTTTTAGACGAAATTTCTACCTATGAAAAGAAATTGACGTATAATTAATTCTTCATGAACATTTAAAACTGTTCTCAAAATTCTTTTGATGACTGCATGTATAGGTCACAGAATTTTTCTCTGCTAACATAAACAAAAGCCAATTTTACAAAGAAAAATTCTCGTTAAAGATATACCTTCTTTGCATGATAGTCCAATGTAATATTTGTTAAAGTTAAATGATTAAACGCAACCAATGTATCTCGGATTTTGATTTTTATATTATAATAACAAAATTATCGAAAAAAGCAGATTTAAATCTCTGTTATTGTTATGTAAAGTTTTATTATTGCTGTAAGTTCATCTCAAAATCTAATTGTATTGAATCTCATTCTAGTCATCTAATGGTAATAAATATTATTATTATTATTATTTCATTAAATTAGTCATTGCCATTATTTTATTAATGAAAATATGTTATTAAAAATCGCATTCCAGCCTGCAGACTTACAAATCTAGTCCGTATTTACTATATTTTGTTAAATTTTGTTCTCTCTTTCTAATTTCTAATACGAAAATACGCGAATATAAATGAAGACTGAAAACAAAGTTAAAAAATTCACAAATTATTTACGAGATTGATTAGAAATAGTGAGTGAAATACAAACATTGCATACATTTTGTTCTAAATAAATTGTGCACTGGATATGCATCCAGTACTGCATATTTATTTATGCACTATTTATTTAGAACTTCATTTAAATGAAAGCAAAATAATCATCGAAAAAATTGCAAATCTAGCAACCCCTCTACTATAGGACGTAAGCGTCCGACAAACATGTAAATTTTACTTCATCCATGCATGGATTCCTACCTCCATGCATCCATGGAGGGGGACTAACGACTTTTCTCATTAGGAAAATGGTTTGAAGGCTATATTATGAGAATTTCGGCCCGGTTTTAGAAGGTTAAGTTAAACTAACTAAGTTTCTTTTTATTTTAAGTTACCCTTTCCTGTAAACTCTTATTTCAACTTCCCTTCAGAATGAGCGCGCGGTTCAGCTTTATGCTATTTGTGTTTGAGCCAAGTTTTGTATTTAAAGGTTAGTGAGGAACTTCTCAAGTGTGAGAGAGCTTTCAGTCTCAGACCACGTCGGCTCGGTGGACGTTCGCCAGAGTAGTTAGTATTTAAATTCTTACGCCTTAGCGCTATTTCTCAAATACTGATTGAAGAGATTTAAGTGCGTTAGTACTTAGCAAAGGCTTGCTACGCACCATAAATAGGTCAATCTCGCGTTTAAGCTCTGTGACAGCGACTATTTAAATGTCTACTGAAAATTTACTTTAAATTGCTTGATTGTTCAGTTGAGAATTTAGCGCGGTCATTATTTTTTTGTTATCACTCCCGAGCTGGGGGTTGCTGTAAATAGAGGTTTAAATAAAAGGGTCTTTTACACCCTTCTTACGTTGTAATCCTTCTAGCACTCACAAGAACATAGCTGCATTCAGCTCACTGTTCGACTTCAGGACATTTATACTGTCACCATTATGTTTGCCAAACGTATGCACAGAACATTAAGTCCTGACAGTGGTTCTGGAAAACTCGGAAAGTTCATTTATTGGCCGTCTCGAGGGTTTGGCACTTCCTAGAGCTGTTGGCTCTAGTAGCCCGGAAGAAGTGCCCTGGATTGACTGAGTAATGTTCCTCCGCGACGGGTAGGAGCTGAACTCCTATGCCTTAGTCTGAGGGGGAAGGAGACCCTTAGTGCCCTAAGGGGGAAAGAGGAATGTCCATATTGCTAGAATTAGCTTTACATTTGAATTTCTACCTTGAGTTCTTGCCATAAATGCTGGTCGATTTGCAAGCACTAAGTTTTCTTTCTGTTCATCTATTTGAATTCAAAATAAAAAAAAGTCTTTTACATCCTTCTCAAGTTTCTGTACTAAGTTTTAGACTTAGAGATAAGTCACTTTAGGTCTATCATAGGTTTAATCACAGTTTACAGAAGTGAAAGATTTTAAACCTGTCATGTGAATTAGTAATGGTACTTTAGAATTCGAAAGGTATTTCATTTTATGTTCTATAAAAGCAACATACATGCTGGAGGTATCAGTATTCGCTGTGACATTTACGATTTTACTGTCAATTGCACATCTGATCTACTGGAAGTAAATTTCAACTTGGATAGTTCAGTCGATGGTTATTATACTACCATTTTTTTGTGTACTTTTACAACTTATTTATTAACATATTTGATGTTGTCCTGTTGTTGAGCACAACTTGCAACTTTTCTGAATGGATCCCCCCCCGAGAGAAGCGAAATAACAATTTGATATTTCGCAGATATCAGGAAAAATGTACGACTGTACTTCCAGGCACTTTTTAATGTCTGCATTGGAAATCCATTATTGGTATCGATGACAAATAGCATGCCATACCTGAAACACTATAAGCAGATTGTTACATTACATACTTGAAATAAATATTTCTCGCTACTTTAAATGCGACATACATTATCATATTACATACCTATTTTAAAATGCTAAACACATTACTATAAATATCTCATACTGCATTATATTGCACATATAATCCTCAACACAATGGATAGATATTGAGGCAAATTATTTCAACCACTACATAAAACTGTGCACATTAAAATAATTTGTTTAATAATTTCATACAACGTCACATTTGTATACAGTTATACATGAGTATCACACACATTTAACACTTATGTGAATTGTATAGTAATAAAATGTATAGTATAATAATTTATAGTATAAAATATTACATTCATTTTAAATTCATTTGACATTGTTATTGAGAGTTAGCGAGGTAAGTGCACATTTTAATTCATTGAAAGCATAGTTTTTCCAAAGCATATTTTGAGCCTAGGTGTGCCAGTCAGCCTCGTGATCTTGCAGATGCTCGTGCCTCAGCAGATGGAAAGGTGACAAGTGGCGAAAGACAAGGATGCCTGATGTTTAACAACGGCAAGCCTTTATTTATTTCGCATTTGCCTGTATCTTGAGATACCAGCTCCGCCTGTGAGCCCTTAAGAATGCTGTATCTTAAACGTTTACCCTGATGGATACAAGCTATTTTCTTGTAAAATGAAGTGAGGAATATAGCTTACGTATAAGACCAAGCACTGTTAGATATTGATTTAAATCAAGCATGCCATTTATTATAATAGTGGATCCCATCGGAAAGAAGTTCATTCTTTTCCAGTTGTTGCTGTGCCTGAGGTGTGTTGCCATTCAGTAAAATTTATTTGTGAATAATTTCTTTCAGGCGTGTATCTGGAAATTATATAAGATAATTTTTACGTGAATATTCCTCAGAGAACAGGCCGTAAAGATCTTGACATTTTAACTTACAAAATTCAGTTAGAAGAAACTCTCGACTCAGATGTTATTAAAACCAAGTTTCTTCTTTTAATACTGAAACAAGTTTAGCAACAAGTTTCTTCTTTTAATATTGAAACAAGTTTAGCAACAAGTTTCTTATTTTAATATTGAAGCAAACTACAATATTTCATCAATTATCAGTTTTATAACTGTAGCCAAAGCAATACTTCACCAAACATATCCGACTTTTTATCTCAAATGAAAATTAAATATATTTCTTCTTATCGTTAGTAAAATAGTAGATAGCGCAGTTCGTATTGACCTAATATTTCATTAAAGAAAATTTCCTACAATATTAAGCAATATAACTAGACTCTCAAACTGCGTGTTACGTTTAGAGAATATAGATCTTAAGTTTTTGAATAAAAATTCCAAATACTATAGTTAATACATATAAAGAAGAAATTTTTATTATATGGCAGTGCCATTAACACGCTTCTGTAATACAAAGAACTTTAGTATTTCTATTCCAAAACCCAGTCCAGCATATCTGGTATTGATAAATTTCGAAATAAAAGAGCAGACTGTTATGAAAGTTCACTTTTTTCCTAACGCAATGCAATCGAGCACGAAAATATTGCTTTTAATTCAATAAAGTGGAGCAGTAAAAATGGCCTATAATACGCCATAGCGAAGTCTATTGGTAGTCTTTCAGCTATAAAACACAGGAGTGCATTTGCTGGATAAGAAGAGATAAATATTTAAGAGTCACATAAAAGGATCTGTTTGTTCGAACTTGTTCGTAGTAAGTAGATGATTAGGGTCGACGTTTTTTTCCTTCGGTGGGCGAAATGAAAAATGCAGAAGGTTATTTTCGAATTTTATTGCAAAGGATTGCTAAATCTTAAAAGAGAGCATTTAGAAAGAAAGTGGCTTAAGGAGATCTCAAAGAGGAAGTATTTTACTTGTTTTATGCTTTAATATGAAGTTCAGTTTTGAATTAATATTTACGGATAATATTTATCGGGAAAAGACAAAGAAAGGTCGCCTTTTCTACATTTTTTTCAATGAAGATATTAAAACGCGTTTCCCGTTAATAAGGAAGTTTCTTAATTAATTACCCTTGCGCGTAATATTGAATGCCATGGCAAAAAGAAAGCGTCAAACTATATATTTTATTCAAAAATTATATATTATAAAATCATTACTATTGATACAGAAACATGATAAAATGTTACTGAAATGCAAAAGATGATTTATTATAAAATCGTTACTACTGATGCAGAAACAACATACAATGTTACTGAAATGCGAAAGTTATGTTTCAGTAGCCTTTAGACTATATTGCTTGAAATTGCTTCACTCTTTCAAGCTCCTTAACTGTATAGCACATTTTATTAATTATCAACTTCGTATCTGTCGCCAAACTAATACTTCACCAAACACATCCAACTTCTTATCCCAAATGAAGATTAAATATCCTATTGTTCCTATAGTTAGTAAAATGGTAGATAGTACAGCTCCTATTGATCTAAGTGATTATAAGCATAGCTTTTACATACATACACATACATACTTCTTTATAGCGTATTTATTCACATATTTCTGCATGTCGCGAAACTTTGGCCTGTTTTTTTGGGCACATGATCTAGATGTTTTTGATTTATGGTAGCAACGTAAAAGGTACGCGGAAGGAAAGTATTTTGTATAAATAAAAAGAACATAGATGAAATTGATAAGTCTTTTTAAATACATAATATAACTATAGTGTGTCTCTATGTGTGCTTTTTAATGTGCTGTGTTTATCACTTAAGCTGTTTCTTCAGAAAGCTTCAGTATACCAAGTATTGTTCTCCTCCCATTTTTTAAAGGGTAAAATTAGTAAGAAAGGTGATAAAATGTACGAGTGAAAATCATATATATGTACATATATATGTATGTGTGTGTGTGCGCGTGTGATAATTTAATGCGTTGAAAGAATCTGATACTTTAACAGCTCTCAATCGTCATGGCCGAGGAAGGATATTCTGCTGTGTTGCAGCTTGAAGTCTACGTAGTTAGATAGATGGATGTATAAACCACAAACTTCCAGATGTAACCATTTCAAAATATAATTTTATTCCATTTATAATTCACATCAGATCAGTTCTGTAGGCAAGGGATTTATCCAATCATATTTCAATACGATAACTTTTATATACACTGATTTTAAAGTAAACCGTAGGCATCTGAGAATCGTAGCAGCGCGAGGGAAAGCACTTAGGGAAAGGAATGGCGAGTTAATCAAGTCATTCATTTCCTAGCTCCTACCACGCTGTCAACTACATGTTTCTCTACCTGTCTTTCTTCTTATTCTAAACTGACATCGTATCCTTGTTAACCTGTGTATATAAGAAGTTATTGTATTCAAATATGATTTAATAACAAATTCTCCGCTAAAAAGATAATTTTTTATTTGTGCGAAAATAAAGATTGGTGATTTGTAAAAAAATCTAGTTTCGCCATCTTCGTCTCTACACTTTCAACGCCGGTCATGAACACTGCAAGCTCATTCCTCCCTCATACGCATTAAATTATGACATACGTATAGGCTATACTTCACAGGGTATAGCGAAACTTTCAGTTGAATAATTTTTCAACATGGGGAGCTAGTGACGTGAAATTGTGCATGCACTTGCAGGAGACCAATGGAAACGTACTGAGGGACTTTGGTTAATTTCGGAAAAAATTTTGTGTTCCCCAAAGCATACGAATATTCATTTGAAGAGCATGTTTTTTAAGCTAAAACGTTTTATCTTTGCGACCAGAAACCTAGCGAAGTACTCAGAAAATGGCCTAGTACCTTTAAAAATAGGACAAAGCTATCTTCAAGCAAGTAAAGAGCTTTAATTGGCAAGTTTAAACTAACAGTGATTAATCGCAAATGTAAAGATCATAGAAAAGACAGTAAGGACATCCGGGAACATATCCTCTGTCAAAACAATAATAGAAAAACAGCGATTAATGTCAGCTCGACACATGACTCAAAAACTTGGCGTGAGTGCAGCCATAGGATGGAGAATAGTCTGCAAAGATCTTGACATTTTACCTTGCAAAATCAGTTAGAATAAACTCTCAACTGAGAGGCTGTTAAAAAACTGGATTTCGCCAACATCATGTGCGAAATGATCGACACTGATTTCAACTGTACCGATATCGTTTTAATCCGATCATGCACACTTCTCGTTGGATAGTTATGTCACTCGTGAAAATTATCGTGTTTCGGGCAACGAACAGCTGGGATTTGTCGTCAAGCCCTTTCATTCACAAAAGGTCACTGTCTGGTGTGGTTTCTCTGCTGATGCTATTTAGGCACCGTATTTTTCGTTCAGACAGTAAATTCTGAACGCTGTCTTGATTTCTTAAGAACGAAGTTAAGTTCATATCTGAAGCCTACCACGAACACGGGTCCAAGACATAGGATTTCCGCAGATGGATTTCCTCCACATTCAACAAGAGACGGCCTGGACTTGCTCAGTAATCAGTATGACAATCGAGTCATTAAAGGAGGGTTCCTGAATCGCTTTGACGATGGACATTTGTTGTACCCCTATAGCCCTGACTTATCACCATTGGACTTCGTTTTATAGGACTATGCTAAAGATAATGTCTACAGAAATCGACCAAAAGCCATAGAAAAGCTGAAAACAGATATAACAATTGTGATAATATTGATTCCAACAGATAACAATCTCAAGCAGGTTATCGCGTATTTCGAGCTCAGTCTTTGTTTCACTGTCTCTTCAGATGGCAAGCATTCTGAGAAACTCCTCTTTTAATTTCCTTTATTTTCCTGTGTTTATCCTGAAAATTTGAAACAAATATCTTTTCCCCATTCAGAAATTTTTCAATTTTTCCTTTTTCTATACCCTGTGAAGTACCCTACAGATATATAGATATACACTCTTAAGTAGTTCCCTATCCTTTACCATTGGCCAAAAATGCACAGTAGTAAGAATTGTGTTCGCATTCATTTGAAGAGGTAATTTTTATTATACGATTCAATGGTATCGTTGCATCGCTGATAATGAAACATTCATACATCGTAGGTAACGCGTTAAACTCAAAACCTTCGGTGCTCTCAATCAGCTAATCAATAAACAGGAGGGATGTAAAATTACTAAAGACTGGTAATTCAGTCCCGGTTCGAGTTGCATCGAATTGGCTGGCCGCACGACACATTTCGTGGCTTGCCCCATGTGTAACGTGAATACAGGCCATTTTGCCTTATATGTCCTCCATGAAGAAATCTTTTAAGTAGATAGCTCTCAGGTGGTCTTTTGCTGTAATTTAAGTAAACAGACTTAACCTACTCAACGGGTACCATTCGTTCTACTATCGAATAGCAAGATTATAAATATAAAATAATCAGATGTTTCCAAAGAGAGTGTGGAATAAAACAATTTCAGAGACAGATTAAAGCACAATTTTATTCTTTCAAATAATAAACATTTTTAGTTTTTTTGTGTTGCTCGTTTGTTACAGTAAAACCAAACAGACCTTATACTTCTAAATTATTCCAATCTTCTGAGAACTTCGCCATCCAAAGCAATATGACTGTCGGTGATGTTCAATACTAAGGATTATTTTATGTTCTTAGAAACAATGTCCTTTTTTAGAGGTGCTCGTTATAAGACGTTTGCTGTATACACAAACGAAATATACTTGTCCTATTGTAGTTATCCCCGCAAGCAAAATGCAGGTGTTAATATTACAGATTTGAAAGAAAAATTATTGTTCTGATAATACAAAAAATCTCACTACTTATCACGCAATTTCAGTTCTGTGTGAATAATTGCTTAGTTTTCTATAATTTCATATAATTTTGAATGCCGTAAATCCGTATAATAAGTTTTTAATAGAATAGGCATCTGCTCTTCTTCAAAATATTTTTTTCAGAAGTTAAGTTTTATTCCACGTGTATTACTAAAATTTTCACAAAAGCTGATGCATTTAAAATACTTTTATTATCTATTTTCCAGATATGAAACGCAGACTGAAAAAAAATGTGAGACAATCTGACTCAAACTAGTCTTTTTTTAGTTTTTTTAATGAAAGAGTTTTAGCTACTTAAGGGATATATCTAGATCTTGCTTTTAATATCCAAAATGTTTACGAAATTGGTGGTATTTCTGGAATATAACTTAAAGCACGGCACTGAACTGAAACTCGGGACGTCTGGTCACATATGTTAGAGAAATGTGCTAATATAATAAATTTCAACATTTTTGTCTCCATTCTTCTTCCATCAAAATTGTTTGTTATCCCTCATTATAAACTAATACAAAAATGCCGTTTCATAATAAATTTTTCAGGAGTAAAATAATGCATCTTTGCTCCTGAAATGTTTTTTTCAAATATTAAAGTGGAAAAGTTAGAACTAAAATGCGAACTAATGCGCCAACTTCCAAATGGAATGCTAGTGATATTCATCATTTTCTAATAATGTTTGTTCTTTTCTCTGTTGACTATGAAAGCAGAAAGTAAACACAGTTTTTTAGGATAACAACGCAAAGAGAAGAGGGAAAAAAACTGCTAAAAAGCTCTTTTATTCTCATTACTCTGTTCATTTGTTCTCAGCATTCTGGATTATATCGGAGTTTTTCAAATTCTTCTTGCTAATTTGACTCAATGAAAGATTAAAAAAATTCAGAATTTTCCTGCCTAAAGAGTATTTTTTTTAATGCTAGTTCACTCACTATATTTTATCATGCAATAGAATAAAGTAATATACATTGAGACAAAAGATAAATTACTTTCAAATGAAATATTCATTGGGCGGTATAAATGTAAAAACCCTTTAATGTAAAAGCTTTATAGCATTTTTAAAACTTCATTATTAATATTCGAAAACCTTATTTGATTATTATAATGAGTGCAGGGATATTTTACTTTCTAACAAAAATTCAAGCATATGAAGATCTTTCCACTTTAATTTAATTTATTGTGGGTTTTAATAAATATTCTATATTTATCCAACGTGGAGTCCTTTTTAATATAAGGTTATTCCTAAAAATCAGTATTGTAATATTGATAATATGAATTATCACAAAGGTCAATTTATTTTTCCGATTCTAATTCGGAATATGCGTTAAAATGATTAAATAAAACTTTGATATAATTCTTGAAAACTATGTTTCTTTTCTTAGCTAATAATTGCTATTCTACCTATATTTCACAAAACGAAATGACGAAGCACTGATATTTTTATTTATGCCTAACCTCCAAATCTTCTCAGTTAAAAAAAATCTTTTTTCGTGCTCGTCATGTGATGAATTCGCTGCATTTCTGCATGTAATTCTAATAATTATGAGTATTATTCAATTTCTGTTTACAAATTTCAAAGAAGTATGATTACTCTAAAAATTTATAAAAAAAACTTTCTCTATTTCCTTCATATTTTAGTATTACTCTTGAATCATTTTAAAATTACTTCAGCACTGTAAACAGAACTTATGAGACAAAGCATTTATCTCTAAATAATTCTTCATGAAATAATTGGCTTTAGTCAAAATATTTTCTCGCAAACGTTTAAGTACTTTACCATATTTTCAATTCCACAGTAAACATATTTGCAGCTCTTTAATTTCGTTACCTATGACAATGAACGTTGTATGACAATGAAAGCAACAACTTTATCATTCGGAAGGGACTATGACCACAAAGATTCTACTGAAGTTTATCTGAGCGTGGAAGGCTTTCATTTGGGAATCTGTCTAATCAGAATGATACATTAAAATACTCTGAGAGTTACGAAACACCTTGAAGCTAACATAACGTGTTGAAATTTTGGAAAGTTTGATTGCAGTGTTACCTGGAATAATCTCAATTTTCAAAAGCTATATTTTTAATCTTAGTGTTCATTTCGGCATATATTGTATTTCCGATTATTAAGTAGAACATTTTAGTTATTATCACAGTTTACGTTGGAATCCGCTATTAATGTCGCAATTTTATAATAATTGTTGGAAGTACTGTCTGTAATGCTCAGGGTAAATAATTGCGCGACAGCTCATACTGAGTTGAATTTGTCGAAATACTGCAAGCTGAATTCCTTCAGTTGCTCTTACTTTCATAAACTGCAAGTGGCATATCAGTCTCAATTTTCATGAAATGTCTATTCAATCTCTTTTTATATCGCGATAAGAAAAGCAAGATATAGAAAACTTCCAAAAGACAAAGATATTTGAGTAGCCATATTGCTTAGAAAAGAATGTATAATACATGTGTTTGTCGTAGAGTAAAATTCTAAATTACTCGTATATAGCACTACATTTACTAAAAAGCATTTACACATAAATAAATAATTTTAAAATTCGAAATGATCTGAATTCATGAACACCTTGTACTATTTTAAAGCATTTTTAATGTCTAATAATCAATTATATGTTTAGCCTTTCCTTCAAGAAGCTTTAAATATTTCACAGATCTAAGGATTAAAATACTAGTACTATGATTCGATATGCTATTTATTTCATATTGCCTATCAGACAGCAAGAAAGTTGAGATTTTCTAATTAACTATTACTTTATTAATAAAGTGTATCAATATATACATTTAATCAATTAACGTGACTTTAAACTAAAAAGAAAATTTTTAGTTACAAAACATTTTCATCAATGAGCTGATTTTTGTGAATTTTTATTCACCTTTCATTCGTTTCAAATCACCTTTCTGTTCCGATGCGTACTCTTGTAAATTTGATTAAATAACTAATTTCTTTAATTAAATTGTTTTCAAGTTAAAATGCATTTCTGCATTCTTCCATTCACGAAACAGCTAACAAAGGCTAATAATTGCTTCCCTACTTTTTTATACGGGTCGAATGAAGCATTTTTACTGATTTTTCTAAAGTCTTAATTGTTATTAAGGCAATAAGAAGTAAAATACGACAGCAAAAGCATTTAGTATTTATGATTAATTATTTCTTTGAAAAGTATATATTGTTTTAAATATTTACATTTTATTTGACTTGTGAAGATATTTAAAGATGGCAAAGAAATATATCTGCTCATTGAAATGATGTATTATTTTAAATTTTGCTTCTCCTCGATAAAACAGAGCTTGAAAGAAATTTTTGAATGAATTTTAGAATGGACGAATACGCAGTCAAAATAACTGCTGCCATTCAGAATCATTTACTGCTTTAGTGAGCTCAAATGTTTCTAGTAAAATACATTCAACTTTGTTTGATCAATAATACTAGTGAAGGAATTTAAAAGAAATGTAAAGAATGAAAATATAAAATAGTGAAAGTTCAAATAACAAATATGTTAATTTGTATTTCTCTATGTAATTGCAACACACAATTGCAAACTTGAAAACGAAGTAGTAAAAGAAACACATTGCCTTGCACAGTGCGACAACCAAACGAAACATCGTTCTGGAAGTTCCTTGGGATTAACGAAAATCAGCGCATGCGTAGTAGCGCAAATGTGCTCGTGGTTTGCGTGACATGAGAACATGTATATGCATGCGTTCTAATAGTTTCTGTCTGATAAGGAATAATTTGAGGAAAGTTACCAGGTGGTGCTTATTTTTCGTCGGCAATTCGTTAGTTGCCTTGAAAAAACGGCAAAATGGCTCATCTGTTATAGTTGCTTAAATTTAGTTTTTCGAATAATTTAAAATTTCGAAGAGAAGCGAATTGTGATGAGCGGGGCGAAAGATTCTGCTTACTACGGATTCGAGCTGACAGAACGTTGGTAATCCTTGTTATGATCTTGCTCCAAAAATAAGCTTAAAGCGAAAGTAACCTTTTTTCCGTACTCCTTAAGACGCATTGAAACCGGTGAAAATTTATTTTGGCAGACCAACCGTAAACAGAACAGGGCGAGAAATATTGTGGTTTCCTGGAATCAGAGAAAGACTGCATTACATTTTATTAAAACCTGCCATCAAACAACATGAAAAATAGATGCCAGAACTGTGCAGTAAAGAAGTAACATAGAGATGGGAGCAAATTTAGTCACAACAACTATTCCCCGACACCAGCCGTTCTGGTGTGAAGCAGAAACCCTAATCAAAACGATAAAATAATTGAAAGCGATTGATATGAAGTCTACGATATCCCCAACTAGGAAGACATTCTTCTCGAGGGGCATATAGAGTTTCAATTATTGCAAATGGGCACCCATCCATTGAACGCTGCTTTAATCAATGTTTCCCAAGTGTACTGTTGTGAAATATTATAAGAATGAGCTCTTTCTTGATGAATAATAAAATCATCCTTCACTGTATTTGGCTACTGCTCGATTATTTTAAAACGAAATCATTCGACAGATAGTCTTTTATTTCTCATTTCTAAGTACTACATAATATAAATATATATGTCTGATATTTATTCAGTACATCGCATATGATGATATTTCAAAACAGAAAATATCTATTATGGCTTTAGAAATCACCAATCTTTCATTTTAAGAGAATATTCTTATCACTGCAAAGAAAAATGTCAGTTTTTTATTTATAAAACTATTTTATTTATATAACCATTTGTTGGGTGATCTGATAAAATCAGCACCATAAGTTAAAATTTTCTTTTAAAGTAGAACACAATTTCGTAGTAGTAAATGTGTTCCTAAGTTTCATACCGAGTTCTTTTCAATTAATAATAATCGGATTTCACTGAGATCAGTGTTCTAAATTCTACGAGATGTGGTTTGATAAATACCCACCAATGAATTTCTCTAGAAAATATTTAAACTACAAATTCGATTCATTCGTTCCTTTTTGCACCCATAATTAAGATTTGTTCCAAAGTAAAGTCTCTAAAGACAAAGTAGCGCAAAAAAGTGAAATATTTGACTCAGAAACAAATTGCTTGCATTTCCTTTTAGTCGGTTCAAACTAACTGGGCAAGTTGCCAAAATCTTTCGACTGATATCTACCGCCATTTTTCTTTTCCTGCAATTTTCAAAGTATTCCAGAACAGAAGTATTGAATTTGAAGAAAATGTAGAAAGGATAAATAAAACTTAGTACCTTCTTCTAGATTTCCTTTATCAAATCCACCGAACATGACACGCGTAATAGATGCTGATTGTAAGATCTCCAATAATCTAAGAAAAATTTTAATTTCTTAGATTTTTCCTCTATGTGTTAGCTAATGGTTATCTCTATCATTAAATATCGAATCCTGGCCGCTAGGAGAGAAACAATTAAAATTTGAAATGAACATAAAATAGTATTATTGGACAATTCAAACACTCTAAATTTTGAAGATGTAATTTTTTTAAAACACAGCTCGTGCTTTGAGTTAAAATAATATTCTTTTAACTTAGTAATTTAAATCATTTGCGACTGATGACACATTTAATTCCACATAAATGATTTCAAGAAAGAGTTAATTAGATTCTACATTATCACTACGATTGCTATTTTAATTATTATTACAACTGTTAATAATATATTAATGCTCAGATAATGCTGAAGTGCAATTTTTTGCAGAGTTTATCAGAACATACTCTTATGGTTGACATACATCTTTTTCAAGTCATGTCAAAGAATTCCATAGCTGGCTCATATTTCCCTGGTTTCATTTCATAAAACTATGATCTGCAGTGTTATAGTATCGTTTAAAATAAAAACAAAATTTTAAAATGTACATTTAAATTCGAAGCTTTTCCCTCAAATCGTTAGGTTTTATAACACATTAGTTGGGAAACACTACTCTTATCAGACAATAGAATTTCTGTAAAATATTCTCAATAAATATTGCATTTTTATTTTAAAATTAAAATATTTAATTTTGCATTATCTTTAATTATGTAATAAGAGCTTCATAATCGCATGTAAAAGTTTTAATATTTTGTTTAAATCGATGTAATACGGTTTTAAGGTATTTTGAAACTTCTCGAAATATGGTATTCCTTCAGCTATCTCTTTTATTTAAATAAAATTATAATTTCAAAATAAGTTACGTTTAGCATTGACTGACTGTAAGCTGAATACTGTAGCCTGAGGATAAGTGGTAATATTTAGTTAATTTTTAAAGCAAACAGTTGACATGTTTAACGATTTACGGTTTTGAATAACTTTCTGTTCAAAACCATTTTTATATGAAACTTCAAATATATGGCCTACGCTAGAAAAAAACAAATATGTGTTTTTAAAACTGTAAGAGTAGGATAAAATTAATATCTTTAGAATGCTCTCAAAGAAAGCATTTATAGGCATAATTCTAACATCTGCAACTGGTTTGATTTAGTAGATTATGACAAAATACACTACAGCTATGTACCTAAAAGGAAAGATGCCTTCGTGAAGGACTTTTTAAGGGAACCTGGCACTTATACAGGTTACACATGGGGAAAACAACGAAAAAGTACAGCAGCTAGCCCGTTCTCCTAGAATCAAACCTAGGTAGTATCTACCAGCATCCAGCGATTTTACGGCTCGGGCGCTGGTGGCCATCATTTGTGCATGAATACCCTGAGTTTTTATATTTCTTGTACAGAATAAAATTTTTAACATCGCTTTGTTTTGATGCAGTGTGATGTCTTTGTCCTCCTTTGAGATATTTTGTAAATCTTTTATTTGAAAGCAATGATTCTCAAACTGTGTTCTGCAACAGGCTTCTGTGCAATTAATGCAGAGATTCCCCAAATAAAATCTTACTTCAAAAACCGTTTCGAACATGGTTATGTATCAGAAAGCTAAACAATGAGGTTAATGTAATTAATGTATTTTACTTCTATTATTTTTTTAAAGAAATATAAATAATTTTGCATATAATAATAATTTTCTTTGCATTTTAATGATTTTGAAAGATTATGTTATACTGAATGCTTGTTCATTATTTATTTTTCTAGAAACAGTTGGGCTTCCAAGTTCTCCGAGTCAAAAGAGAGACCAATGATTTAAGTTGCAAAAAGCAAAAATGGCAGATGCTAATAATTTATGCAAGACGCTTATTAAAAATCGATATATATATGAAAGAATCGTGAAAATCGAGCATTCCTCCTTGAAAATCATGTTTGACAATGTTCTTAAAGCAATTTCTCTGTATTTATTTATCGATCTTTTTCCTGCCCGAAAAACTCTCACCACATTTTCAATTGTCTTCGGATTTATCCATCAAATGCACCACTATTGAAACGGCGCTGGAAAAAATTGGGTCTCACATAACAATGGTGTTGCCTCTAGAGAGGTCTGTTAAAAAACCTCTCAATTCTGCGGGGATAGAGGTAGCAATCAATCTCCTCACCCACAGTACACTAACACTCTTTTTTCTAACTTCTAGAGGTCTTAAATCAATTCGGTACCTAAGCATTGGTTGAGTTGTTTAGTTATTTGGTAGTTCTTTCTCGTGCTATAAACCTCGTCTCAGATGAAGCGAGTATATTATTTGATAGGTTAGTTTTACTCGTAAAGGAGATTCTAAACGATGGTTAGATAAAGAAAAGATTGCTAATATACTATGTTGCCTAAATCTTTGAAGACATAATTTCTGAAAATGTTAAATATTGTCTACTGGATTTGCGTTTTTGGGAAGTCATTACTCATTACCCTTTGGATTGTTACTGGACAATTTAAAACTTATCAGTTTTAAACACGAGGAAAAAATATACTTTTATAATAATACTATACTTTCAGGGAATTGAGTCGGATTTATAAACATATATTTCGTTATATAACCTTCTTTATTAATATGTAATCAAATATTCTAGGTAGAACAAACTATTATTTATGAGTAGTTAGATGTGGTTGAGAACAATATATTTATTTTATTCCTGAGTGTAAAGTTACCTTTCTCTGTATGACCAAAATTTGTTATTGTCTTATTAATAACACAAACTATCTTAAACCATTATTAAATATTTTTTGCCTACAAGCCCAGCTTACAAACTATAATTATATTATTTTACATAGATCAGATATCTGAGTTTGAAATGCTGCTGGTATTCGTAAATCTTCTTGTATCAATGACTAAAGTATCAGTTTGTGAATGTGGATTATAAAAATTCTGTACAACTGCAAAGCGATTCAGTCTAACATGCTGGATTTCTGCATCGAAAGTAATATAGGAAAAAAAACCTATGAGGATGATATCATCAAAATGTAACACAGATAAGTTTTTAATTTCTAGATTTAGAAATACAACAAAATTATAATTCTTTTCTCTGTAAAATTCTTCAAGAGAGAGAGAGAAAATGTTTTCCATTGAAATTAAAAATAACGGTAATAATATAAAAATTAACAAAATTAACCATTTATGACTGACTGCAACTGCTTTAAAACTGAACTGAACCGAAGGATTTTACTTATTTGAGCTAATTTTTACTTCTTTTTATTTCCCGCCACTCACAAGAAATTACACAATGTTTATTAAATGAAAAAAATATTCTAAGTTACTTTGTCGTATAAAATTCAAACTGTTATACTTAAGGTTTAATACATTTTTATAAACATGAATCAATGAAAATTCTAAACGAAATTTGAATTTAGACGTCTAGGTGTCTTAGCAGATGCCAAAAACATTTGATTGTGTTTGTAACCTTCAGTGACAAATATCAAATTTAAAAATTTAAAACAAAATTCCCTATACTTTTTTTTAAAATTTTACCTTTCTTGCATTATTATTAGGGCAGAATTAACTATTAAGGTTTGCCTTAATAACTACAGCTCTTAATAATAAGGTTAAACACTGCATTTGGTTCAAATATTTGTTTTTTAAAATCACTGTAAGGAAATGTTTGTTTACAAGTGATAAATTAATTTTAATGGCAAAATGTTGTAAATACTATATAATATAATTTTATGATATTATATTGAGCAGACCTTTCAGCATAATATAGATTCATTTATATCTACAGTTTTGCTTTAATGGAAAAAGAAACACGTTAAAATCTGTAGAGTTCATAGTAAAGAATTAAGGTGTTTCGTCAAAATAAAACTTTGTTTCAGTGGTGTCACTTGATGTTGCTGAACATGTATTATTAAAAGCCTAAATAGTTAGGTAATCCGTATTAAATTTTTAATGGTTTGGCTACATTAAAAATTATACCTTTTTCGAAAATGCAGCAAAATTTGAAACGAGGAGAATATTATGTTTTCGGAATCAAAAAGCTGTTTTTATTTATTGTAAGGTCCACGATCTTTAAACATTCCTTATATAAAAAAGAATATTTTTAAAAAGAATTTTCATTTAAATGTGTGAAAAACTGGCACATGATATGTTCTCGCCTTTAAATGCAAACTAATACATAAGGCAAAATATACCCCATGTAAATTCACTTCAGAAGTTTACTTTTACTTTTAAGTCATTTAAAGGGAAAATATCTATATCTATATATATATATATATATTATCCCTTTAAATGACTTAAAAGTAAAAGTAAATACTATATAATATAATGGAGGTAAAAGTAAAAGTAAATACTATATAATATAATCAATATAGGAAGATAGATTTATTTTGTTATATATATATATATATAACAAAATAAATCTTCCTATATTGATTCTGTATTTAAAATGCTAATGAGGAGAATGGAGACAAGATACACTTTTAGTTACCTTATTTGTTAAATGATGCTATGTGTTCTATGTAGTGATAACATTTATTATTAATATTGTTATTTTTTAGGTTAAAAGTATAATTTGATATTTTACTGAGACCAATGCCTTTTTATGTTTTCTAAATGAAAAAAAAATACCTTACTTTTTCTTGGCGAAATGATATTTTGTCTTGTTTACGTGCCTGGCGTACTAGATTTTAGCAAGATAGGCCTTAATATTTATTAGTTAGTTAGTTATTGGGTAAGAAAACAGAGCTGTTGAAACTGTTTGTAGAAAGTAATAACGTCCTTGCATGTAAGATAAACTTTTGCGTATGAGCTTCTTGCTTTGCTGAGTTTTCGGTAAGAAAGATAATTAAACAATATAAATATTATAATTTCAAATAAAACTAAATAAATGTATATTGGTTTAGAAGTTCAGAAATATATGTTGAGAAATTTTACTATGCAATTAAATATTAATATACATATACAAGGCAGATAAATGCTCAGAAAATGTATCTTAAGGTAGAAAAAAAAACATAGCTTTTTGCTTGATCAATAAAATATTCTGCTTGGGAAGAGATATAGCAATATTAATATAAACGTACAACATCATACCGGCTCTTTCCTTAATATAACGTTTTGCACGTTAATGGGAGCTAAAATTTGATTGTGAGTTTAAAACAAATTAATAATTATTATATATAAAAATACATTATAGTTATTCTGAATATACATTTCATATACATGTTTTTTTTCACCAATCTCATTGTATGTAATTTCCATTAGTTTGCGGATATTAAGCAATTTTTCCTCAGACCTTGAGAAATACCGTCGATCCTCAACACTCTATCGCAATTCAACCATCCACTAAATCTCGCAGATGACTAAGGATCACATATTAAGACAATATATTTTAACTTAAAGGTGAAAGCTTTACCGTTTTGTGGTTTTAGTTTTTCTAGTAAAGAAGAATAAACAAATTAACTTTTTGTAATTTAACTTAAAATTTATTGTGCTTTTTGTTTGCATCACACGTTTTCAATCCCGTTAGTTTTGTCAAAAGAAAAATTTTAGGCTATCCGATTTTTCGGTCTTTCATTAAGTTAAATATTTAATTTTTTTGGGGGAAACCAAATTAAACTTTCATTATTGCAGACATAATATATTTTAATATATGTAACACATAAATAAATATTTAACACATCTTGCTATCTCCCTTTAAAGAAAAAAAAAACGACTTGCATATATTGAAATCTGCATGCTAACCTTTAGCTGCTTTAGGTGGCGCCTTGCCGTCGGACATTTTAAATTAATGAACGAAAGCAATTATGTTTATTATTTACGTATAGAGTAGCACTTTTCAATATTCATAATGCATCAGGTAACCAGAAGGCAATATGTTTCTGGTCTTGTTTGAAATTCATTTTACATTTAGAACATTATATTGAAATTATATTTTACATTTTATTTCAGTTTATCAATATTCTTAATTTAATTCTTATGTTTATAATGGACACAACTGATACTGTCCGAATTAACAAAATACGTATTATCTAAATTAAAATAAAAGAAGAGTAAATAATTTTAATTAATCAGTTATTCTTATATTTTATTATCTAGAAAGCTTTATATAGTTTAAAATATATAATTTCATACATTTTGGATATTACTGTTTTCCTTCAATATAAATGATAGTTTGATGATTTTTAGATGTTTGTTTAATTTTATTAGTGCATCATACTAACCTTCTATTTAAACCTAATTTCAAAATCATCATGCTTTGATAGTGTGCATACCAGCACTCGCATTTTACTCTACTATATTATTTCTTTGCTCATTTTTTATTACTTTTAACATATTTACTAATTTTTAACTAATTCCTTTAAGAGAATAGGTGGGTTTTACAAACAGCATTTAAACCTTAAATTTATGTTCTGGTTATTTATGCATTATATGCACTTATACTGTTTAAATATATATAGAATTGGTAACTGGAAAAGTAATTTCTATAGATACAAGAAAAATTGATTATTTCAAAAATATTGCTGAATTAATCTTTTCGTAGTTTATCAACATTTCTATTATTCACAAATAAATCAATAATAAAAAATAATATGAAATACATAAATTAAAAGCTTGCTTACATAATGAGAGACAACCCACAGTGGAACAGAACTTACCTAAAACAAAAGAACAGATTTTAATTGGCAACAAAGTTTTAGTTTTAGTATTTTAAGTTCTAGTTAAAAACAATAGCATTCAAAAAAGAAATATTCAGTGTACAAAATCAAAGTAAAAAGCTGTGAATTATAAGAATCATTAAAATGATGAATCATTCAAAAACATGTCTGTAGTACTGAAAACAAAACTTGTTAAAATTATGAATATATCTCTATATACATGTATAAAGAAGAAAGTTTGTGTGTTTGTTCTCTAGTAATTCAGTCACTACTATAGCTATCGTCACCAAACTTTCTACAATTCTTTTCTGGGTCCTGGAAAAGGTCTACGTCCACGTTTTTCCAAAAAAAGTAGTTAAACCAGAGATATTAATTAAAAACTCTAAAAAACGATAATTTTCGCCCTAAAATATTTCCGTTATGTAAAGTATAATTTGGGTTACTATCATTGTTCTCTGATTTATTAGTTTAATTTTCTTTTCTCAGCTGAAACACTTCTTCCGAAAGTCGTTTCTTACTTTTGATAATGGAAGAAAGGACAGTAATTTGAAAGGATAAAACAGACAACGAAGTCTGATAATCGGACAGGTTTGCCGAAGAGAGCTGGTGGTTTGGTGTATTTAATTATGGCAAAGCACACTAGGGCTATCTGCCTAAGGGAAGGGATGCTTTCGTGGATGTCTTCCTGAGGGAAAGTGGCTCGTATACACGTTACACATGGGGGAAACCACGAAAACACCCATGCAGCCAGCCTGTTCGCGGGATTCGAACCTCGGACCAAACTACCAGTGTTCAGCGACTTTACCGCTCAGCCGATGGTGGGCCCATTGCTGAAGAGAGGAGTTTCATTTCTGTATGACAGTAGCCTTATTTGAACCTGAAATTCCTTTTGTTCTCTTATTGCTTCGCTTAGGGATTAGATTTAAGTGCTTAATTAAGAATATATTTGAAGGCTAAGTTCTTTGAAAAAGTTGTAATATGTGTGCATGTTAAAATCTTCCTAGAAAATGTATTATTCTTTAGAAATAAGGATTTTAAATGAAAGAACGGTTATTTTGATTTTTATACCTATTAAGTACGCAGTTTGAATTCTTATGATGTTAAAAATGGTAAATTTAAAGAAAATAAATATGGGTAGTAATTTAACCTTTTGACCACGAGTTCAAATTTCATATAGCGTAAAAGAATAAAATAAAAATTAATTTCTTCTTACGAAATAACTGAAATCATAGTTTCTGCCAAAGGTATAAGAGCGTTCGCTGCTCATATTCGAAGCAAAAACAGGCGAATAAAATTAAATTATATGAATGCTGCACTATATCAATGCTGCAAAAGTAGTTAGTCGTATATATTGGAGCAGGAAGTATGAAACTTCATCACTGCTCACACCAGCATTCGAGTTCCGGTACTTTCGTCTACTAACCGGACGTCTTTCAATTACATCACGAAAGTAGGAGGTAAGGAAGGAAAAAATATCCTTTATAGTAGTACAGCAATAGAACAGCAATAGAACAGCAATAGCCTGAAAATTCTTCCCTTATAGTACATGTATCATATTCTGAAGTTAAAAATCATATTAGACTTCCTTTTCATTTATACATCTTTTTAAAATGGTTTCTTGAAAGTCAAATAAAATGCACTTTATTGCAATATAAACAGGGAGAAATGAATTATTAAATATCCTGTAAATACTCATAAGTTTAACTAGTACGTACTTGAACATTTTAACTCATATATGGCAGTGAATTAGTATGTACTTGAATTTACATTTTCATTTGCCAAAACTCTGTACATGAAAAAGGTATTTATTTAGTAAATGTAAATGAAACAAATTTATGAATATGCAACGCTAAATTTTGGTAACTTAATTACACAATTAAACACAAGAGAAAGAAAAGAGATAAACCCTTCCCCCATTAAAAAGCCATCAAGAAATTAGTGTTTTATCTCATGTCTTCGTGCTTACCAAACTATGAAAAGTAAATTTGCTTAAAAGTAATTAATTTTACCAATTTAATTATATTTATCCAGACTTCCTGAAAACCACGTTTTCAGATTCTATTTTATTCCTCTGCACTTAAAGAATCCTTGTTAACATATACCCCTGTTCTGAACGATTTTCCTTTTGACTAACTTTACTGATAATTATTTCGAGATGCTTTCCTTGAATATTTACTTTTATATGAATTTAATTTTTAATTCACCGTTTATGCTTTTGATTATTCTCCCTCTTCTATTTTACTTCATAATTGAAATAAATCGTTTTTCTGCTCTATTTACTTGTGAACTTTTTATTACTGATTTTAATCAACAATATGCAGCGAAACAGAGTTAGAAAATAATTTCAGAAGAAATTATATTTTTAGCCACATTTTCTTTTAAATTTCAAATAACAGAAATGAATATGTAAGGAAAGTTCTAATATAATTTTCCCGCCCTCATTCGTATTTTGTTACGTAATTATTTGCAGGAATACGTGTTGTCATTCAAGAATATATACAGCACAATTCGAAATGTTATTATTTTGTTCTCTCGAATAAAATGTTATTACACAGTTTCTTTTTGTTAACAAACATGCCCATAAAACATTAATTCATGCTTCTTAATATCTGGAAAAATAGGAAGTAATGCTCTTCCATTACGTTCCCTTATACATTTATTTTCTCTTGTTAATATTATCAATACTAGTTACTCACAATTGCTTGAAATGCAATGGAAAGTATTTACACTCAATTTTGAGTCAGATAACGCCTAGTACTTTTACAATGATGATAAAAGATGCTGATTCTGAAACTAGCTATTTCCTTTAATAAAACAACAAATAAACAAAACAAAATTACAGTTACGCAACAGGTATCTCCATTACGAATATAATAGCCAGTGTCAGTGAAATAGTTATTTGTTTAGACTCAGACATGTTTTATGTTATTTTTTTCATTTATAAATTCCTGGCTTTGGCTCTTAACGATATTAAGTGAAAATTAAATGTTTTAATCTTCTTTGTCTATGCGTTTGGTTGGTTGGTTAATTGTTTCTTAAGGTGTTTTTTTTCCCTATTTTTCAGAATGCAAATCGATCGTTGAGAATTAGCAAATATTTTTGCGAAGGATTCTCAAATATTACTATCATCTGAAATCTCCTTTTTAGAAGCATAAATTGATTTTTAGGCAGCATTGTTGAATTGTTCTAAACCTACGTTTCTAACAACGTTAGAAATCCTCTTCCCATCTTTTCTCATCAGTTTCCCAATCGCGACCATTTTCTGAACTCTGAGCAGTTTCTTCTATCACGTTGCGAGTTACTACGGTTGTTTCTAAATCTGGAGACAAGACAAAGTTTTATATTATTTATTGTTTCCACCAGAAATCAAACTTTTAGTGGCTTAACCTATCACACACACACACACACACACAAAAAAAAAAAAAAAAAAAAAAAAAAAAAAAAGGCTAGCAAAACCAATATCTCTATTTTATAATAACAGCGGTCAAATTTCAGAAACCAGTGTTTAAAGTCATTTTGAATCTCACCTTCTGAAAGTTCGTTACCTTCTCAAAGTTCTATTTCTTTTTATTTCCTTTATAGAATTTCATGCTCTTTTGTTTGAAAACATATTAGAGATCCTCATGTAGTGCATGATTTACGATAGCTTATTATTGTTCTGATAGTAAAAGTGAAAATATATTCCGACACAAATAACTGTATCTGGATTGGTATTGGAACCATTACAATGCAAATAAGTAAGTTTGATAAAAGAGTAAAAAATAAGCAAATAAGCTCCATGTTTTTTGAGTTAAGCATTTTGCGATTTCCCCCGAATCAGATTTATAGATTTGAAAAGTGTCTTCAGACGTCAGTAACTAGACGCACTCATTAGGGTTAAATGCGGCCTGGATCATTACCTCCGAGAGATACTGGCCTCATCGGGTTTTCCAACCCTCAACATGAGGCAAATATGAAAACAGCAGATGTGTGGCCTAACTGATCATGCTTTTTCCATAGCGGGGTTATTTTAGGATCATACAAAGCAAAGTTTGCATAAAAATACTACTACTAAATAGATCACTTATATCCGCCCTCTTTCTGCTTGCATTGCAATAGGAACTGTTGCTTTTTGGAAAGCGTGGCTTTAGGGGATCGATTTTATTATTTTTCATTTAACAGATAAGCAAACAAAAGCTGGTATGGTCAGGTAAGAGATAAGAAAATAAAAGCTCGTTCTGCTGGGTATGGTGACGTTATTTAATATCCTTGAGAGTGAGAAGTAAGCGTTTCATGATTGAAGCGAACTTCTAAATAGGTCTTGACAGCCGGTGAAAAGAGGAAAGAAACAATTTTCTCGTAAAATAAGTCCAGTTTTGGAGCTAAAATATTTATCGTTTTGGGGAAAAAAGTAGCAAATATTTGAGATTTGTAGGATGCTAAAATGTATATCTTCAATTACTTTCCCAGCCGGCTTGATGCCATAGTCATTTAATGTACGAGCACTGAATTCTCCAATTAGAAGAAAAGTTCTTGGGAAAGGTGACAAAATCAAAAATTAAATATCGATTTCCTGGAGAGCTGTAGCACGCATATGTAGTGTAGTCTACATAATTCTACTTAATTCATAATTATTTCTTTCATCTCTTGTAATAGAACCATTTTGTAACTCATTAATAACATAAAAGGTTTAAGTTAGATGACGTATAACACTAACACTGATACCTTTAACTACTTGTCTTGATTTAGGCAGCACGTGCAAAAAAATAACAAAGACGCGAAATGTATTTCAAGAGGGTAAATGCAAGTTTCATTGAAGCGAACTACAGGTGAACAATGTAGTATGCGATTTACCGCTTTTAGTTAGTTAGTTAGTCTTAGATGGAGACACTGCAATTGGTTGCTGCTTTAATTCCATTTATGTCGTTGTTTACACTGAAATTTGTCCTTCAAGTATAGGGTTGAATGAGCGGTCTTATTAAGGCCCAATTCTACGTTTGTTTGCTTTGAAAACTTTGAGATATTTAAGTTTAATAGAATTTAAAATTTACTAGTTCATTAAATTAATTAATAGAATCATTTTCATGTATGTATTATTTACTTACTTGGTTTTATTTGCATATATAAAAATAGCGTTTTTATGTCGCCACCTGAGAAATAAATGGATAACTAAAAGTATTAGATAGGATACACCATCATTACCAATTACAGAATGAAAGATTTTATTTTCAAAGACACAATAAAACAATCAAAATGCGAAAAGGAGATTAGAGCTTATTTTTCAAATTTATGTTATCAGTTATTTTCAAATTGATGTAGTGCGTCTTTGGTTCAACACGTATCTATTTTATAATATTACCCTGTATATTTCCAACCCTTAATATTTAATTCTCTCTCTCTCATGTAAGAAATATTAATTCGAAAGTTTTGTACAAATATCTTCAATCTTTCTGATTCTTGTAAATGACATATACGTAAGAGCATAATATTATTGCGTGCAAAAAGTTAAATTTATCAACTACCAAGTTTCTTCCAAAGAAATGAAAATACAGCTTCCTATATGCAAAGATAAAATATTTGTGAACAGAAGTTAAACTAAATATGTAATTAATTGCCAAAGATGTATAAAAATTCATCATATTAAATTTTTAAGCTAAACGCATAATAATATGGAAGTACAGGAAAATAGCCTTAAGTATCAGAAAACAAAAAATTATACGAAAGCAACTCGTTATCTTTTAATATCATTTATCGTTTGGCAGCAGTAAGCATACCCCAGAACCATAATTAGCTCATGAAGTTAAGCTATTTTCAGAATAAAGTGAAACCTCAAATATAAGCAGGAAATGGAGGGAAATTAATCGATCGCTTTTGCAATCTCAGAGACTGTAATCTGATAATTACACGCCTTTAAACGTGTTCTAGTATCTTCTAACGCTCGCAATTTGCACCCTTGCGGTATGCAGAACAGTCGCCGAAAATATCCTTTCAACCCGTAAAACGGGGCGATTCATTCCAACCCTGATGGAAATTTAGAGACTCCTCGATTTTTATCTGACATCCATTGCCTTGCACTGAAATGTTACTTCCAAGATCAAAGTCTGCCTCCAAATCAATAGCCTACTGCCTGGAATGGCTCCCAGAAGGGCAGTATAACAGACGTTTTGCTGTACCCGAGTAGTAACGACCTGTCTCGCAAGGAGGCGTTGCGTACTGTCTTACCATCTTGCCCTAACCAAGCTAATGAGATGGCCTCTGAGAGCGCGAATGGCCCTTAAAAGGCGAATTTTAATGCATCTCCAGTCGGATGTTAAGTCTTCAAACTTACGCAATGGCATAATATATCAGGAGAAATGAATGAACAAGAATATGAAAAGTTTTGATTTCTTTTAATAGGAAAATATCACTTTCGCGAAAGAAAATTTAATTTAATATATCCGCGTTATCACAGATTTTACAGAATAATGGTTATTTAGGAGATGCTTGTTGGTTGCTTAAATCTTTATGAAATTATATGGAACGAAACCAGTGATGAAAAATAATGAATTCGGTCATTAAATAAACTTTTCCTATAAATCCTACTTTTAGTTTCAGATATTTTGGTACATTAGTATTTTAGTATTTTGTAAACATTACACTTGAATTCACATTTTGATAAACGATGCTTATCGTGAAATTATGAAATAAAATTTCGATTTATATAAGAAGACTCTCTCAGTGTTAAATATTTATTTAATTTCTCAAGATGAATGAAGTTATTGCTGTTAGGAAATGCTAAGTTTAATAACAAAATTATTTTTAGTCGAATAAAAAAACATTTTCGACTCGTAATTTGTGTAACATCCGGACAAACTGTATATTAATATGCCATTAATGGATAAGCCAAAATTTAAACTTTCGTTCTGTAATAAGTCTAATATAATAATAATATAATAAGTCTTGTAATAATTTGCAATAAACCTTTAATTTCGCAAAAATAAACTCCTTCTGAACACGCGGTTCCATGGTTCTTTTAGCGAATTATGTAAATTACTGTAAAGAACCATAATTAAAAGACTCTGAGTCTTAATATAATTTTAAAAGTTTTTCTTTTCTACCAATTTAATTTTAGTTTTTTCGCTTAATGCTTTCTTCTCTTATGCTATAATCAAGTTTAAAAACAGAAATAAATTAATAAAAATATGTTTAATCTCGTTCTCAATTCTTATAATTAAACGTTAAAAATCGGAGTGTTTTCCAAAATACCTATATTTAGTTACTTCATAAACTTACCAACGACGACCAGGCTATATTCACTATTTTGCATGGTTGCAGTTTAATGAAATACCGCTCAATACAGTACAACAATGCAACAATCCTCTTCAGATCATTTACTATCAGAGCTGTGGTACAACGTTCATATTTGTTTGCCTCAACTATCTTCAAATTTTGTCAACACAGGAAATACATGTATTTTGTTTTCTATGCAACTCTTACTACCCCCAACAAATATATTAAAAAAAATGCATTAAGAATACATAAGTATTGCGTTAACATCAGGTAGAATTTGAAAAGGAAAATTATTATTTCGTTATTTTTATCGACAATTTTGAATAAACCTTCCTTAAATGTAGCTAATTATCTACTGATCAAAAAATTACTATTTATTAATGTAATCCAATTTAAAACATATCATTTAATTATTTATTTTAGATATTAAACTCTGCTGTCCAAAAGATATCTTCAAATGATTTCAAAACTGATTTTGACTTGCGGAAACCTTAAACAGTAGCATGAAAAACCAAGGTGCTATAGAACATACCATAAAGAGCACTAGTATAGTTCTAATTAAACAAAGTGACTTAACAAAAAAGAAAAAAGTAGATTTGATTCCAAAAATAAATTAAGGCAATATGTCTGTTATTCCTTTTATAAGCATCTTACTCGAGTAAAATTGTTTATTAAATTTCTCTTCTTATAAATGAAGAAATTGATTAACAACATATCCACCAAATTTTTGGGAAATACTTTCTATGAGGCATTCTCTTCATGATTAATTTAGCTATAACTTGGAATTATCTTGATACATCATACCAGTTATATTTTGATTAATAGAAATTTTGCTCAATTCAAATAATTAACAGTTTAATTTTTTAATAATTAAAGGTAAATTACCTTTTACCTTTTGGGAAATTTTGCAAAAAAATATTTTAGTAAATTGCTTCGAAAACTTTGTTAAATAACATTTAAAATGAGCATTTAAAATGCAATTTTAATATAATGAATTTAATTTTTTTCAACAAGAAATAGTAAATTGTTATTTGTTTTTTATTTTAAATACATGTTTTCTTACTCTTTTAAATTCTTTTAAATTTCATATTATTTAAGTCAAACGTAGAAAAAATCGAATGAATTCCACATTTGAGGGATCAGCGTTTACTTAATGATGGCAGAGATTAAACTTACAAATACGACGTTAAAATAAACTCATTAGAGAAAACACATGCTTAAAATACTCGTAAATGCTTCAGCTGCAATCGTGTCCTCACTGTAGTTACATATTTTATCCAACTGATTATAATAACCCCATAAGGAAACAAACCATTAATAACCACATAAGGAAACAAAAAAACTTAAAAACATTTAAAGTATAACTGAATAATGTGCTGAAAGATTTAAATCAGAATGGTGATTTTTGCTTTTCTTAGCAATGAACGTTACATCACACAAGAGAGAAAACATTCCAATAACCACGATAAGCTAATTTTAGAAAATATTTTGCATAAATTCATACGAATATATTAATTAATGCAAATTAATTATTATTTCTTCCATATTATTATATGGTTATATTATTTATTTTTAGCCCACAGCTTTAATTTGCCCAGAACGTCTTTCGTTTTGGCATTTTTCGTCGATTCACTATAAATGTCGGTAAATGTTTCAAATTGTTGCCACCAACTATTAAAGCTCTGAATTATATTTAAAGAAATTAAATAACTAAGAATCTGCATGAATGTATGTATGTTTCTCGCACTGTGAAAAAACAGCGGTGCCGAAGAGTCATCAAATTTTGAATAACGTAGTCCTCCACTCAAATATGGGCATCTGCGAGGCCCATATTTGGAATTTGGAATTCGTTTTATTATCTGTTGCATATTTTGTGAAACATTAAAGAATATTTAAAAAAACATAACGATTTCAAAGTGAACAATGGCAACACTGTACGAAAAAATATTTTCATCTCCAGCAAGCGATAGTGCGTATTGGAAATGCTAAAGATATGTCTCATTCAAATTACTTTGTAATATTGCTGTTGAATTTAATTTTATTTTTTAAGTGCGAAGAACGTGTTGTTTAACAAGTAAAGGAAATTCACAAAACATTAAAAACGGCGTAATATAAAATCCAAAGGCCTTTAAGTTTTTATTTTTAATTTATTATTGTTCTGTGTTTATCCTTCGTATTATTTAGTTATAATTAATTAATAATATTTAACATTAGTTATTATTTCGTTATACTCATAACTTAAATGATTAATTATTATTTCGTTTTCTACAGCAATTGCATTGTACCAATTATATTATATATATTTTTAAAGCTGTTATGTACTTTTTCTTATTGATAGTTTTATTATATTACTGTATTCACATTTTAGTCCTGCATTCAATATCATTTGTCTATGCAGTTAAATCCTTTATTGCATAATAGAGGGCTTTACAAATTGCTGCACATAATTATTTCCCAACCGTTTTTAAAACTATCTACTGTGTATTAGCGTGAGAGCTTTGAAAAGTATGTTTTAACGTTTTGATAAATCTCCGAGAGAGAGAAAGTAACATCTGCCACGGTGTTGCCATATATCATCCGGTCATTAATTCCCAGTTAGAGCCCTAAGTTACATCCCAAGCCTTTCCTAAGTGGGAAATGAAATCTTCAGACTCGGAAATAAACGAAGAAAAAATATTTCCTCTCTCTGTGCGCGACATCTGCAACACCGTTTTAACCGTTTTTTAAAGTACACCGCAGAGACAGCCAGATTTTCTTAATGCAGGAGTTTCGTTTAATTTTATGTTTATAGACGCCTTCCAACGAAGGAAATCAAAAAGACTTAAGACGAACTTTCATATACATAAGTAGTTAGTTTCTTTATTCTAGATATCCTTTCGTACCGATCTGATGCACGTATAAGAAAACGCACTAAAGATAATTCGAGGGATTGAGTATAGCTGAAAACACATATGGTTTTGATATGAATCAATGATTTCTGATATCTTATAACATACACATTCCACTAAAATATACGCGACATCGTCAAATTTTTGTATTTATCTAATCAAAGAACACTTTGGGTATGCTTAGAAAATACATAATGACTATTTCAACATTTTCAGTCATTGCAGTGCTTTTATTTAATAATGCCAACCAAATGTTCAAAGCGTGGTCTTTTTGCAATCAGACAGCTCTTCCATAAATATATACATTTTTTTCTGAGAAGCTTCTTTGTTCTTTTGCGTAAAAGCTAGAGAATTATTTACCAATCGGAAGTTCTACATTTGCAAATTGTACTGCAGTATTCATTAGCAAATTAATCAATAAAAAGATTCATGCCGGTTATACTAATTTATAGGAGACATAGAAACTGGATCTTACTGTATCAAACAAAAAGAGAATTCAATATTTTTTTAACATAAAACATATTTAGATTCTTAAAATTTAGAACAAGTTTTGAAAATTTTACTTAAAATACATGAAATTTACGGGTATGAGAGACTACTAGTTTTCATGCAAAATGGAAACTTTGATTTTTGTACTCAAAATTTTCTACATTATTGCTTTTAATTTCATTTTCGTATAACTCATACAAAAGAAAAGTCACTCTCTGTAGTTTAAAACATGTATTGTTACTTGTGCACGGATTCGTAATGGATTGAAAGCTCGCAGAACCGATGGCAGCTTGATAAAATTTATTTTCGCAAAAGAAACATTTTACAGTTCTGAAGCTTTTCACAAAAGTACTCGTTCAGCTCTTCTCAATACGAATGAGAACAGTCAGCAGTTACGACTTCAGACTACTAAGAATGTTTAACACAAGACAGTATCAAAAGATGAAATGTATAAAATCTCACAGCGATTTTTCAATTCTACTGAACTAAACTCTGATCTAAACTGCGGCTGTCTCCGGTCTTATATAGTTTTCTCCCCCCCCCCGTTCGCAGAGAAATTTTCACTACCTTCGATTTCTTGAAGTAACTGTACAAAGTTACAGTTACATAGGGTCGGATACAAATACAGTTACATAGGGATCGAAACAATCAAAGTTACATAGGTATAGGACCAAAATGTCGCCAAATGGTAGCTATGTTTGGTGACTTTCGGTGATTTCTTCCATAAAAGAAACATTTCGCGATACAGATTAGTCGCCAGCTTGATACCAATTTATCTAGAGAGCCAGTTACCTCAGTGTTAAATGAACTTAAACCTTTAAACCTGTTTTCTCCGAACGTTGCTTCGCCCTCTTGAGGCCTTTCATACATTATACAAGAGATACTGAAACTCAAATATAATTTCTCTAAGATTATTTATATGTAAACAAAATTCAGAGCCAATGTTGTTAAACTCTTTTTCACCTCTTAATGTTCATTCTTGAGCGATTTAGAAAGCGATTCAGAAATCCTCGAATTCTCATTTTGAATATTGTTTAAAAGCGAAATGTTTGTGAATATTGATGATTAGGTTAAATTTGCTTGAGCTTCGATGAAGCACTCTGCACATTACAGAGCAGAATAGCAAACATGTTGAGTGAAGCCAAGAAAGAAAGGGAAGTCAAGTACGCCGATAGTCTCCGTACCACATTTGCTTTGCTAGAAGTATGTAATCTGATAATTCTGAGGTAAAACACTATAAAAAGACAACCATGTATATTATTAATTTAGTACCTTGAAAAAAGTGTCAAGAATCATAATTGCAGTGTATATTTATGGACTGAGGAACTTGGTGATCATTTTCACCATCGTCTACAACAGCACACATTTTATTCACCTCTAACGCAATTCAATAATCCTGCATGCTATAGCTGCATATCTAAAACAAAATATTCCAGTAGTAAAATGTAGGTGAGACTTTTTTTAAAGCAAACCTTTGAATTACAGTGTCATTTTGAACCAAGGCTTACCGATGAATTTGGAGATATACATAGATAGTATACAAGGAAATTCATTATTGCATTATATGCAAATATATATATGTATATATTTAAAGAAATTTTAATTTAAATTTTAACAAACAGTATAAAAGTAAAAAAGCAAATTTAAAGCCAAAATTTAAAAAAAGAAAGCCAAAATAATTTTAAAAAAAAATTTTTAAAATGTGCAAACATATAAAAGATTTAATTCTCGAACTAATCTACAATATCATTTAAATTCAGAAGCATAAGAAAATCAAGTGCAAAACCAATCCATGAAAATAAATTCACTAATTTAGCAAATTAAAATTAATCCAAACAATTTTTTAAAAAATGCATAAGTGAATGACTGTTGAGTAGGCAGGAGACAGACTTATCAAGGGGAACTTGCCTCCAAACATAACTCTCCAATCATTCAATTCGTGTTTCGTCATTCATGCAGGCAAGGGTAAAAGTCAAAACCAAAAAGAATGTCCAAAAAGAAATACCAACAAAGTGGTACCCCTAGAAATTAGCATTTAAGAATTAAAGTTCCAAAAGAAAAATACTAATGAAGTTTTTTGAGAAACAAGTAAAGTTAAGTATTAAACTAAACTTTTTTCAAAAAAATTAAATTAAAAAAAATAATTTCTTATAAAAAATAAAAAATAAAAAATAATCTAGAAACCAATGTATTTTAGAAACCCTTGTCTACAGAAACCTCCCCGACACATTAAATTTAAATTTCATTCCTTGCAGCAATGGCGCAAAGAATATTTAGTTAAATTTGTATTTAAATTAAATTTAATTAAATTCAATTTATTCTTATGAAACAATTATATATATATATATATATATATGAATAATTAAAACTGAGGTGTTGAATAAAAACTAAATTCAAAGGAAAGCCCCTTATATACCATAAATAAGGGTACGCTTCCATTTCAAAAATATTTTTCGGACATAATATCGGCATGTAAGGAATGCCAATGACATATATAGTCATACACTGTCCCATATTAAATTAATAGACGGTTAGATTTTTATTCTCTTTTGTGTTTTCCTTTTTTTATAATTTGATGAAATAATTATCTAAAATGCATCAATTTTGAGAAGGTTAGGCACTTTCAAGGAAATGTTTTAGTGTCATCTAACTTCACATAAAAATGAATGGTGTGGTATACAGTCATCACATTGCTTATAAGAAAAACAAAAATTCATTGCTTATTTTGTATATATTAAATCAAAATAATTGATTTCTTATGTAGTATAACTATTTCATTAATGAAAGACAAGGGTTATCTAGTAAAGGAAAAAAAGAATAAAACGGACTAAAGCTTAAGGGGACTCATACACCTTAAACCCCTCATGATCTTCGAATATTTGACTGTTGCAAGAATTGGGATATTTTATTTATTTTAAAAGCAATTACTTCCAACCTTTTACAGCTGACTACATAATATAGCTGCTTTAAAAACTAGTAACCAGAAAGTTTGTGTTGCCACAAATATTTTTGTAATTTAATCCTCTTTGTGACAAAATATTTCGCCATGTTTCCACCTTGCGCGCATGATATTTTAAAAATGGCTAATGGTACATACTTGAAATTGGATGGAATTCTTTATACGGGCATTATTTTCGAACTGAACCAACAATCTGATAAATATTTTAATATTGAAACATTTTATGGACGAAAACATTACAAATTTTGTTAATAAAATACATTTTATAAACTCAACTCAAAATAAAATAAATATTGAACATGGAATTTTTAGAATTTTAGGTTCAAAGGTAGTTTCCAAATGTTACAAAAGCTATATATTAAATATGGAATTAAATTATGAAACAGAATGTTTTAAACTGTGCGCGCAAGTTGGAAACATGACGAAAAATGTTGTCACAAAGCGGATTGAATTATAAAAATATTTGTGGAAACAAAAACTTTCTGATTACTATTTCAGAAAGCAGCTATGTTATGTAGTCATCTGTAAAAAGTTGGTAGTAATTGCTTTTAAAATAAATAAGTTATCCCAATTCTTGCAACAGTCACCTATTCCAACATCTTATGGGTTTTAAGGTGTGTGAGTCCCCTTAACTTTTCAATTAATACGAATTCAAAAAAGTAAGCATGTAAAAGGCCCCTAATTTTCTGCTGCTTTAATAAAAACTAAACTGATGAAAGGAATAAACAATTTTAAAAAAAAGTTCCCCCCCCCCAAAAAAAAACACTTGAAATACTGGTTAGATAACTGCACTTGAAGCTTAAATTTGATTTGCAAGATCGGAAAGCGGAACTTTGTAAGTTTTCAGTCTTGTTATGCAATTATTTTAAACATCAGGCTTTCTAATAAGGAAGCATATTTTAAAAATAGATAAGAATGAAAAATATATTAACAAATAATATGACTAGTTTGAGGAGTTTGCCATTTTTCTCATTTCAAATCTTTCTCATTGCTGTATTCGATATATTCCGAGTTCTGAAGGCTGACAACTTATTGACGTTAAATGCTAACATTAAGAAACAAAGTCATCCTAAATATAAAAGTTTTCTATTATTTTGACTTCCTAAAGCATCTATAGACTCATCGACGGCGAGAGGTAATGTCGCTGAACACTGATAGTGCGACCAAGGTTCGAAACCTCGGTCGGGCCTGCTGCATGGGCGTTTTCGTGGTTTTTCACATGTGTAACGTGTATAGGAGCCAGTTTCCATTAGAAAATACTTCACGAAGGCATCCCTTACTTTAGGCAGATAGCCATCGAGGGCTTTGCCATAATCAAATAAGCGAAAAAAATCAAACTAAAGCATCTGCATGCTAAAATACTGATTAATAATTATTATAACCTTTATAAGAACTGTTAAATGTAACGTGTTCTGCTAGCGTCTAAATTGCCACCCCTTGTTGCAAAAGATAACAAGTAAATGGTTAAAAAGAGATATCAGTGAAAAACAATATTTTTAATTAATTTAAAAACATATTTATTTTAGAATTTTTTGCATATAAAAAATGACATTTGAATTGTCGTCTTCTTGAATTTAAATTTTGCACATAAAGCGAGAGATATTTTCAGTTTTGCACTGTCACCCAAATCGACACGCATCGAAAGTGAACATCACTCGCTGGAATAAAAGCGGTAAGTTGGAAAGAAAATATACTTGACGTGAGTGTCGAAACATTCAGAAAATTTCTATTTGTATAAAAGTATTTGGTTGTTACTCTATACACCAGATTTTTTTAGTGCTGGAGATTCTTCGCATCCACTTTGGTTTAAAATATTATTATTTCTCAGTTTTATTGGATCTTTTATTTTTTATATGTTATCGCCTTGATATAAAAGTTTGTTCTTCAGATATGATTACAGAATCGCATTTCTCCAACTTAACATTTCTTGACAAATTAGGTTTCTAATGAATTTGGAAAGAAAAATGATATATTGTATGAAATTTCAAACTCATTTCCTCATTTTTCGTTTAGTGATTGCTTTCTTCTTTCATTCATTTCTTCTTTCATTCACGAATGAATTATTTTGTACTATCGGAAGTATCCAATACCAATTAAATTAAATTGAGAGTAATGAATCTAACAACAGAGAGAACGATACCGCTGTAATCCTTTTCCAATAACGATGCAAAAGGTACGATTCATAATCATACATTTTTCACTCTGATGCGATATGGAATTCACATAAAAAATGTCAATAGAAAAATAAGCTAATTTTATCTCATTATATCGACAACAATAGCACGAAGTGTTTAATTATTTTTATCTTTCTAATCAAATGGTCGTAAAATCTCAAGTTCTATTCAATATTCCCCCTATATTCAATTTTAGTCGATTAAATGTGGTAAAAAATTTATTATAATTGATCAGAAATCAATCACGCGAACAAGCAAACAAACACACAAACAGGCATTCTTGTTAGTAATGTATAGATATTTTAAAACTCACAAATGTTTGATTAACAAACTCTATGATTTGAAAGCGAGCAGTAGCAACACTTTTCGAAATAAAGCATTTTTATCTCCAGCCCGCGAGACTGTTGCCACTCGGAAAAATGAATGCGAAAATTAGCGCTTTTAGGGTTTTTAATTAATATTTCGGCTGATTAAAGTCGAACGAAGATTGGAATAGTCGAAATGGCTTACCACGAGTTTTTGGAATCGGGAATAACGTATTTAATGTTTGGCAATGATATTTTTATTTTATTGTAAAACTGCGGAATTTTTTATTAACAAACCCTAAGATTTAAAAGCGAGCAATGGCAACACTTCTCGAAATAAAGCAGATTTTTATCTCCGACGTGCGAGACTTTTGCAACTCGGAAAAACGAGGGCGAAAATTAGCATTTTCAGAGTTTTTAATTAATATCTCTGATTTCAGTTTTTTAAATGTGGTCGTCGACCTTCTCCAGGACCCGGAAAATATTTGTAGAAAGTTTAGTGACGAAAGCTATAGTAGTGACTGAGTTATTAGATGACAAACACACAAACTTTCTTCTATATATGACTTTCTTTATATATGACAGAAGGACTTGCTATAAAAATGAAAGACAGCTTGCCTTTATATTATTCTATACAAAAAAATCTCTTGAACCGTCTTATAACAAGACGTTAAAACACAACAATTAATAAATCAGTTGAAGTAATGAAGACTATTTTTTTGGATAATTTTACTGAATCACAATGAAATCATTTTAAAGTAAATTTATAGATTGCATCTCAATATAAAATTTTTATTTAAATTAATTTGAAACAAACTGTCAAAGATATAAGCCTGTTTTCTAGAAACTGCATTTCTTTTGGAATGCTGCATCGGGGATTAAATTGCAGAAACATATTTATACTAAACTTAGAGATTAATGTTTGGTAACATTCTTTCAATAGTTTGGAAATATTCATTAAATTTAAAGCCAAAGTGCTGAAATAGAAGTCTAGTTGGTGTAGAAAGTGTTTTTGAAATCAATCGCGAAGAGGAAAAACAGCTATATGTTTTACGACAGTGCAATACAAAAGGTAAGTTCTACGAATTTAATAAAGGAGCTTTAAGCTTTAATACAATGACCAATACCGAAATAAATAAATTGTTTCTTGGTTATTACTGAGATTTACTTTATCGGCAGTATTTCTTATACTTTAGCATGTTTTATTCATTGAAATACTATACCAAAACGCATCCGGAATGATTCCATAAAAAGCAAGGTTTATTACATCTCAACAAAGTAACTTCATCTGACTGCAGCGCATTTATCTCAATGACTTTCCATTTTCGGAACATATTAGTTCATCTTAATCGTCATGTGACGCACCGGTGGATCATGATAGGTTTGTTTCAGAACCTCGTCACCCACCGGTAAATAACAGCAACATTCACGTTTTGCCCGGCATGTACCACAGGTGGGTCACATTTTTTGCAGTTCTATATGGGAATATTAATTTCTTCGGCCTTCAAATCACTCTGTTCAAATTGTCTTAACGCGTGTCGACAGTCAACGCGCTAAGATCTTTCTTATGAAATTCCTGCAAGAATCGCAGCGAATGTTTTTCTTATTGCATCAATAAACTGAAAATACAGATTACAAAGCGATAAGTTTCACAACAGAAATAGGAAACACTACGCGATGACTTATTAGGTGACTACAAAGTTTACAGAGCTGTGTTTACTGAATTCGCTGTCAATATTCACGAACAGCAAGAGCCTTGCATTATCGCGGTGTACAATCCATGGATTTTCTGACCCTAATTCAGGTGAGTTTCAGACTAGAATTTCTGTTAATCTCGCTAATGGCTAAATTAAAGTCTTACAAAATGTTAGTAAATTATAACGGATTTGTCTTACTAAAGGAGTAACAGCCTGCTTATTTAAGTCATGTATTAGACAAATACGAAACATTCTCCCCATGAAATCATTCAAAAAAGCTCGCATTTTCCTCTTAACATTTTTAAATGCATCACTGCAGTTTTAAGTACTTGAAATTAATTTAAATAAATATTAAGTACTTAAATTTAATGCAGATACTTTATTCATGTCAGTCTTATTAAGTCGATCTATGCGTAGTGCAATTTTAGATCAATGTTTGCGGATAGCTATCAGAATTATTTATAATATTATGGTAGTTTTTTTTTCAGATAACAGGATATCAACATGTGGTTAGTTAAAGATGCTAAAATTAAGAATTCCTAGGATGCAAATTTACTAATGTCTCACTTTGTTTTCAGGCTCTTTCGTTTTCGCCGTTTGTGTCAATGTTCAACGACTGCTCTATCAGTTTTATCTGATAGAAAATCAATTTATAGAATGTATCATTTGACTGTCTGTATCATTTATGACGTCATTTGAATCTACCAGCAGTGTTACAAAGAAAAATATTAGATGAAGCATAAATCTTTTTGGAAAAAATCAAGTATATACAATTCTTTACCATAAAATTGCAGAAAATAATCATTCACATACTTATCTTACTAAAGATTTGTATCGTATTAAATTATTTGGATATTTTGCTTTCTTATTTCACCGAAGATTTGTATTACAGTTGGTTTAACTCCTTCGATATTTATTTTGTGCACATTTGCATCTAAGGCCATTTTTGTCTACTTACTGTATCTGCTCGCTTTCGGTAACAGCATTCACTACTCGTAAAAGCCTCCTTGAGCATTTTTGTTGACGTCGTCTCTTTCATTTGCATAACTTTTCTTCCAGATATTCTCGTATGCTTACGACAGGAAACGTTAAGATTTCCGTTACCTATTTGTTTTATTTCACCTCCAGCAGCGACAAAAGAGATAAAGTGACTGAAAATTTGTATGCGTCCTAAGTTGCATTCCCTTCAGAATAAATGCCTCTAGGCTTATTCTTTATGTGAACTGTAAACGCATATAAGATATCTTCAAAAGTTTTATCTGGAAAGAAAGGGTATCGAGATACAAAATGTACTTTCCCAGTAAACATATTTTTTGGCCTTCTTTATTCACACGGAACAACTTGTAGTCAACTTTCAATTAAATGTATCATCTTCATTAATTCAACCATAAAGTAGAGCTTAGTAGTAATGAAGTAGATAAAGCGGTTAACGTTTTTTCTCCTGTTTGCTTTCTGTTGAACAGTGTGCTTGTCTACGAATTCGGTTCGCTCTGAATATGAACCAGTTTCCCTTTAAAAAGCCGTCTGGGAAGATAGAAAGCAGGTAACGTTCTGAGTTTCCCTACATTTACTTAACCGACCAAAAACATCTATGAATTTGTTTTAGCAATTGCTAATGCAGATGAAAGAAAGAGAGATGCATGAGAATTAACATATGATACCGAATTAGTACATAAAGGCTATTAATTTATTTGAGATACATGAAGAGGAATTTTTTAAAATTTTTCTTGAAATTTCCTGTTCCTTTGATTTGTGAACGCTTATTCTTTAAATACACACAGAATATTTAGCATGTAACATACTTGTATACAAATGTTTGATAAAATGAATTTTATTTGATGAAGCAATCGACATCGAGAATGAAACATAAACATTTACAACGAAACTTGAAACGTTTTCAGCTATTCTTAACTAATAATGATATATATGACCAGTAATTATATTTTCCGCAGAAGAAATACTGTACAGGATCTCCGACAGTTAATGTTCGTACTCTGACAAGAATGTCTCGTGTAGCGTTTGCAAATGCATGTGTGATTCTTTTCGGGATGCGGCCGAGATGACTATCTGTTTCATTCACTTCATTCATCAGTAAACTTCATTTTTGTCAAACTCAAGAGAAAGAAATATAGTGGAAAAGATTACGAATTCTTTCGGGCTGTGGGACAGGTCTGTTTCTGGTAGTCAACCGTCTGGTAATTGATCATTCAACTTACCTTGAATATGATTTTGCAAAGTAAGATGGTGTACTATCTCATTGAAATACGTTAAATAAAGCGTTTTGCATTACCGTAACTGGATTTAAAGACAGTAAAAGCTCTATAGCACGTCTACGAGCATATTGGTATTAGTTTCAATCAAAAACGGCGGTGATATATATGCACATTTATTTTTTTGAAAGACTGAATTAAATAAAATGTATTTTATTTAATTCAGTCTTTCAAAATAATCTATTTCAAACAGTCTATTTCAAACAATACATATCTATTTCAAACAATACAAATCTATTTCAAACAATACATATTTTAACGAAACCTTATGATATTTGACCAATACATTTTCCGAACATGTGCAGTTTCGAAGAGGAAATCCAATTCTAAATTAAACTAATTTTCGAAATTTATGTGGAATATGATTTGAAGTCTAGTAACTTCAGAGAATCTCAAGTTACATAAGAGTGCAATGTGCTTTATAACAATTTAAATTTAATTTCAGTTCCACCAGATAAAACAATTCTTGGCAGTTCCTTTGTTAGTTTTCATTTATTATACTCTGTCATTAGTTACATACTTATGATAATGTTTCATATCTGTTGATTAACATTAACTGTATTTTGAAACAAATATTGCTTTGAATGAGCAAATATCAAAATCAGTTTCGTTAAAAAAACTCCTGTTTTTTTAAATTAATTAATAAATAAATGGGTAATTTCCAAGCTTGTATGGCAGCAAACTGAATGCTGGATTCAAACAATACTATTCAGCCAAACGCAAATAGGTGCGCGGAGTAAAGTAAAAAAAAAAAAAAAAAAAAGCATGGCTGCTTTTTGCTCAACAGCTCACGAGTTTCAGTTCATCTTTGCTACCTTCTGACTATCTTATACGTATTCTGATCTGTAAAAACTTTTGTTTTGAACGAATATTTGTAACGTGAATCAAAAGGAAAGAAAGACAGCGTTTAAGTTATGCGTAACTAATATTAAAACTAAAATAATTATAATAAATTAACTAAAAGTATATTATAAAAATGACGGTTTACTACTTATAAAATAGAAAATATCAAAACATTCGCCTTTAGGTTGAATACTATAATTTTTCCTAAAACTAACTGCAGTTTTTAACGTTATATAACATCTTTTATAGATAAAATGAAGACCTTTAAGAACAGAAACCTAACTGCCTTCAGCCGAAAAATGGCTTTCAGTATGTAATGTGAAATAAAGCTAACATTAACGATGAATTTTGAAATACTGTAATTCAATTCTCAAAATTGTTGCATGAGTAGAATGCAATTATTCTGAACGTATCTAATATCTTCCACAATCATCACAATCAGTCGGAAGTTCCTTGGTTCATCAGTCTTCGCGAAGCCTAGTATTTAATTATGCTTCTAACTCTTTCAGAAATATTCTAATTTAAACAAGAATTCGATAAGAGGAAAGTGCTTAGAATCGAAAATAAGAAAGTTTAGAAGGTACATGATATGGAAAAGTAATTAATAAAACAAAATATTTTTACTGCATAGAGGTTTATTTTCATGGGCGTAACATCTGCTAAGCTTTTAAATTATTTTGTCAAAATCAGTATATCTATTAATATATAAGCACTATTATTGCTTCCTGTTGAATAACTATAAAAACATATTTCCTGTACGTAAGACATCTACGTATTTGCTTCCACCGGTTGTCGAGCGAAATAAACTTCGTTGAGCTGTATTAACATTTCAAACACTCCTTGCTATACCGGAAAATTAGACAATAATTGTTATGTTTATCTCGCCGCTTTCGTTTGTTTATAGAAGAATCTACAGCTTACTAATGTATTGTTTTTTGAATTTTTATTCGAGGATTTGTTGTATTAAGTAATTACATTTTTATGTGAACTAATGTCTTGCAAGTATGCACCAATCATCTTGCGACTCTCAGTCACTTGATAAATAAGATTACGCTCTCGTAACTGGCTGCTCAGTCATCTCAGAACTCCCAGGTCAGCAATTCCCGCAACTGCTCCCAGCACCTAATCATTTTCAAACTGCATTGTAACTTACCTTATCGCTCTGCAAAAATTAGAATGTGATTTTGATCAAGTTATTGCTTTCCTCAGGACTTGCCACTCACCAGATTTGCCCTAGAGCAGCGGTGTTCATACACCCTTGATCTTATATAAAAAATTACTAGAGTCCACTGGCTTATTTTGAGCTATTAGTCCAAACTCATATGAAGTTAGTATTCTAACTGAATGTGACGATTCCGATTCCGACACTCCTGAGGTTTTGCAACACTCCGTTAGCACTCCTGCGGTTCTGTAACACTCCGAACGGCTGGCTCAATGGTGGTTTTAAGGGTTTCCATTACGTATAACGTAATTTCTAGCAGTTTCACTAAAATGCTTTCCATCAAAGCATGACTTCTCTTTGATAGATATTTCTTGCGTAATTTGCAGCAATCAGTTAATGCAACAATACACTGGTGTGCAAAAATTAAGGACGAAGTCGAAAAATTAGCATATCAGCTGAACGAAGAGGCAGAGCGGACAGAAAGACCAATCAGGAGATTAAGTAAGGTGATGTACGGTAGCACATGCGCAGATATGCAGGTAGACGTAATGGGGGAGTGTCTGAGTAGTATAAAGCATGTTGTCGGTGTAAGATCAGTATTTCTGGCAAAGAGATTGCACGCCGTATAGCAGTTAAAATCACACCGAGTTGTTGCCTCAGCGAGAAATGGCGAATAATCAATCTGTTAGACGATATCTGGATGCTTTTAGCCGAGGTGGAATCATTGGGAAGTTGGAGGAAGGCCGCAGTGTGACAAGTGTGGCTGCAGAGTTCGGAATTGCTCACAGCATCGTTTCACGACTTTGGAGACAATTTCAAACTACAGGAACAGCTATCCGGGGGTTTAGTAGTGGTCGTTCACGAGGAACCACACCCGCAGATGACCGGTATATTGCCTTACAGGCCAGAAGAAACAGGCGGCAGACAGCGGGAGAAATCGCTAGACACACGAAACAGGAGACTGGACGACCGATATCGCGTTTTACCGTGGCCAGAAGACTGCACGGTGGTGGTCTGTTTGCACGACGCCCTGTACGGTGTGTACCTCTAACGCCTGCCCATCGGAGAAGGCGTTCTCTGTGGTGCCGGAAACATCGGAATTGAAGAGACAATGAATAGGAACGAGTAGTCTTTACAGACGAGAGCAGATTCAGTCTGAGTAGCGATTCTCATCGCATACTCATCTGGAGAGAGCGGGGAAGCCGCAATCATCTCTCGAACATCATTGAAAGGGACAGGTATGGAGGTGGCGGTGTTCTCGTTTGGGGAGGCATCATGCTTGGTAGTCGTACAGACCTTCACATCTTCGACGCAGGTTCAGTCAACGGGACCCGTTATTGTAACGAGATTCTTCTTCCATATGTGCGTCTTTTTAGAGGCGCTATGGGTCCGCAGTTCCTTTTCATGGACGACAATGCACCATGTCATCGCACAGTAGCTGCCGAACAGCTCTTAGAGAGTGAGGATATTGAACGTATGGATTGGCCGGCACGATCTCCGGATCTCAATCCCATCGAGCATGTATGGGATTTTCTAGGCAGACGCTTGGCAGCTCGTACCTTACCACCAGTAACGATTACGGAGCTTCGATTGGCGCTGCAAGACGAATGGGCAGCAATGCCTCAACAACTCATTGACACCCTCATTTTCAGCATGGGCAGACGCTGTGAAACCTGCCTAGCAGTCAGGGGAAATCATATCCCTATTAAAGACCGGATGTTTCTTGCTGGACACCCATCACAGGGATGTTTCGGCCTTCAGTCGCATTGCGCTCCATGCTACTTTTTTCAATAAAGCTTCTTTTTATCCCTCTGATTTCTCTTTTAGTAAGTGTTGCTTACATTACTCATGTCCTTACGTATTAAATGTCTTACGGTATTAAATGTGTTGATTTGAAAAGCTTTTGTACAAAGTTATATTGAAAAAACCGTCTCGTCCTTAATTTTTGCACACCAGTGTATATTTATTCTTTCAATTCTATAAATACAAATTACAATTTCCTAACTAAAACGTTTAAGGTGCGTTTACCGATTACTTTTAACACTAAATTAGTTTATAGTTCCGTCAGTTTTTTTGTTATTTCTGTTAGCTTGATTTTTAATTATTTGCACCCTGAATTACGATTTACATACAAAGAAGGACATTTTTTAAAGAAGCCAGATGTTGTGATTTTAAACCCCAAGCTATTCAACGTTCCAGCAGTGTACTCGTACATAGTAAATGTGACCGTTAATGTCATCGTATGGTAATTAATGTATATTTCGCTGTTCAGCCATATGGCCCTACAATCATTATTAATCATAGAAACGTCAGCTTTAATGCTTTCTGTCTGTAACTATGATTGCGCAATAGCTAAATGTCACTTGGTGTTTAATTTCAGTTGTAATTAATTATCGAATAGGTAGTTAAATATGTATATCAATATATCAAACTAAATTTTGTTCATATAACAAAGATATGCTTGTTTTAAACCTCTACGTGCAGAAACATGTAAGTTTAGACAATGCATTTATTTATGTCATAGTCAGGTACATAAACTTCTGTATAAGTTCTGTTTAAAATAACAGCGGAGGCATAAAGTGCTTTAATTCTTTAAAATAAAAGTAAAGACCTAGAATCTTCTTATTTAGGAAATATGTGGTTTAATTCTGAGTACTTTCAATGATACTGAAGAGTTAACATTTTTAGAAGCAGTTTATTAGGACATTTAATTCTGTTTGTTTGATACAAAGTTTTATTTCAATATTCTACATGACCCTTCCTGCGGCAGTTCGATACCTCTGACATACTGCACTTAAAATTGTTTTGTTTGGAATATTAGGCATATGAAATGCTCATAGTTAGAGAATCTGGTTTATCAAAAATCACTTTAAAAGATATGTTGATAGTTCAACTATACCCTAATTTTAATATGCTGGCATACTGTTCTGTACAAATGTACAACATGTCTCATAATGTACAATAGATGACTTCTGGAAAAAGCTACATTGTTGAATTAGATATTGTAGCAAAAGTTTCATTATTATTTAAAACCGGAACTAGCCTATAACATGTCAGATTTCGAGATAATGAATTAGAATGCCATGGAAAAGCTGCATTTTTACTGTATTAGTGGTACATATATTGTAATAGAACACCGAGTTGGGATGTCACAATTTATTGACTATCTTTTTTTTTTTTTTTTTTTTTTTTTTTGTAGATTAATTGGGTAACTCTTTCTGACATACACTGAATGCAGTACTGTGAAAGTTAGGTGAGTAACTGAGCTTGTAACTCTTGATGTGTAACACTTCGCTGAAGAAAAAAACAAAAAACGGAAGATTGGGTTTTTAAGATCAATCGTCTGACGTTAAAGTACAACACGAACATTTATTAACTTGAATATAGTTCATAAGCAGAAAGATAATCTACATTGGATATCATTTGACTGTCGCGTATAACAGTGATCCAAACTCAAATTGCGCATGCAGGCCGAATGCACGACCTGAGAACAGCTGACGGACCAGGATTTTTTTTTTTTTTTTACTTTTAAAGGAAAAATGAAACTTTTTTATCCATAAAATGAAAGCATTTTAACTAAATTTTAAATTTCTCTAATAAGAATATTTATCAAAACACACATAAATAATAACAATAACTCAAAGGAAATGATTAAAAATTTATATTTCTTTTCCGTCTGAAATATAAAGTTTCATACCTACAGGCCATTTTTCTTGGTTACGCTTTACGCTTTGTGACTGAAATATACAGGAGAGCTAAATGTATTCAGATTTCAGACTGATATTTAATTCAAGTAATTCTAATATTTTTAATTAACCATTAAAATTAATTATGAATATGAATTTGTGAAAACTTTCCAATTAAGAAAAAACTTAAGACTAAATAATGACAACCTAGTCTAGTTTTCTCATTTATTAAATTGTTCTTTGACACATAAATTAGAATACACTTGCTTGTATATAAATTATGCTAAATTGTGTACATAAAATACAAAATTTATCTGTATAATGCGCCTGCACTGGAGAAGAATTACTAGAAAATATTTCATCACGGATTCCAGATGCTCACTGGTCAGTCGTGTTCTTCTCTTATTAAGTTTTAATTGCGAAAGAAAAAAAGACTTTTCACTTATAAATACATTTTCAAACAAAGTAATTATTCTTAGTGGAAACCGTCAGAACTGTAAATGAACGAATAAAATTTAACAAAATTTGTATCTTCAGATCTTTGAATAAGATTTATTTCATAAAGTAAATTGATTAACTCCATTTACAGGTTTTCTGGTACATTATTCACCTTCGTTTTTAATGATAAACAAATTAATATGAATTCGGGTTTTAAATAAGTAAAACCTTGAAATCGTTGCAACAAATTCATAAATGAAATGCATTTGTTCATTATGTTATTGGTTTGGAAAGAAAATTAATTCTGGGGCCACCATTTTGATATCTCTGTTATATTTTATTTAAAACGTTTTTATTTGTTTTAGAATATTATGTTTAACTTAATTATTCGTCTGATTTGAAAAGATAGTCAATGTGGTTCATAAAAAACAAATTTATATGATATGGCGATATTTCAACAATATCTTAATTTAGATATGCGGGAGTACTGCTCTGTACAAATACGGAGTAAATGGAGTTTTTATAAAAATGGGATATCTGAAATTTTGATAATTATCATCTTTATTTCCTACTAGCAACTTCGATGCCAGCCTTCGCATGGCTTTTGAATGTACCGGAAAAATGTCTGAAGGGAACACCAAACGTTAAATTTAAAAACTGCGTAGAATTTAATTCTGTAGAACAACTTCATAAAGAAAAGTTATTACGTATAACAAAATTACAATGAAATAAGCAATATCCCTTAATGCGAATATTAATTATCCTAATAAATAAATTAACCAACTTCCCTTTGCAAAATCTTAAGAACTCAAATGGTATAAAGGAGGTTAAGAACTTTGTTTCCTAAAACAAATCACTCAAAACTTTTCAATATCTTAAAAACAATGAAATGAGCAATAAATAACGTAAAAGAATACAAAAACAAAAAATTCTGAAAAGCAAAGTATAATTAATGATATTTTACCTTATATTTTCAAGAGAAAAAAATTACAATGAAATGAGCTATATCCCTTAAAACAAATATTAATTATCCTAATAAAAAAATTAACCAACTTTCCGTTGCAGAAAAAAAATTATGCAAAAATTTTCAATATCTTAGAAACAGTGAAATAAGCAAAAAATAACATAAAAGCAACTCAAAAAACATAAAATTCCGCGCAGAAGTTTATTCTGCAGAACAACTTTATCAAAAAAATCAATAAAAATGTATTATATATATATAAATGACAATGAAATATGCCAATCTCTTAAAAACAGTGACATAAGACATACGATGAAAATTTGTCGCCAAACCCATATTTCTAAAAGAATGAAACAATTCAAAATGATGCGATTTCATCAAAAATCTATCAACAACAATAAGACAGGAAAATTGTTGCCAAAGTCACATTTTTAAAGATGTGAGATGTGAGAAGTGTACTCGGAAGCTTCATTTTAAAATTTTCTTAAAAATACAAAATATTATCATTTTTCCAACATTCTTTTTGTAAAAGCAACCGCAAGGATAAAAGTTTAACGTGTCCAAATATCAAAGAAAAATAAACTGTACATTTTTAAATATAAACTTTTTTAGAAAAAATCCCGTTGGAAAGGTGTTAAGCACTCTTTGTTAAATAAATTCGTATTTAATCAATTTACTGAAACACGAAATTTTTTTAGTTTCGTAAAATAGCTAAGTGCTTACGTTTCATGACGATGTGAAAATGGAGTGTGTAGAGTAAAATCTCGCTTTCCTATAGCCCATTATGTCTCAAAATGACGCGATTTCGTCACAAAAAATAAAATAAAAAAAGTTCTAATTCGAATTTAGAAAAAATCGCTTTGAGGTGCACTGGCTCTTGTCTAGATGCACCTATGTACCAAATTTCGTAGCCGTAGGTCTATTAGCTTACGCGTAGCGAGAACGAAAGACACACACACACAGACAGACTCTTTCTTTTATTATATGTAGAGATGTGAAACTTGTCAAACAGTAATTCATGTTCACTTAGTTATTCTTTATATTTATATCAAATTATGATTGTTTGCCCATATTCATATGGAAATAAGTAATGAATAAGGAATCTTAAAAATGGGCAGTAACGTTGTTTAGACTAAAAATTCCAGTGGTAAAATATTTACCATTTCGCAAAACATAAATTTATGATTACAGAAAATGTTTAAGCTTCAATTATAAAATAGATGTAAAGTTACTCATTTTTATGTTTTAACTATATCTTAACTATATTTATGTTTTAACTATATTTGCGAACAAATGCATTGTCAGCCTATTTGTAAAAACATCCAAAATAAATAAATTCAGTCAGTGTTTAAAAGAGTAATACCGTCAGAATAACAATTTAAAATGTTTCCTTTTTGCTTCACCGCAACCTAATATTAAGTAAAGTAAGAAAATTCCCTCCTTTTCCTCTAAATTGTTTACCCTTTCCTCTCTTCCCAATTCAGTTAATTTTTTATAAATGTTGAAAGAATGAAATCCAGACGAAGCTTATGTAAATTACTGGAATATTTATACGTGTTTTTTCGTTAATCTGGTTATTCGGGTTAAAAATATTTTGAGGAGATAAAAATGAAATATTTCAGCCTGACTCCAATCTAATCCTTCAGAAAAATGCCTAAAAGAGTGTCCAAGAGAATTTTTACCACAGAATAAACGATGGAATGAAGGAATAGTGATTTATTGCTTTCTTGCCATACGTTCTACGCTGTGCAATCAATCTTTTATTCATAATTCGAAAGCTCCTCTTCAGTGTCAATAAAGCGATTCATCGATTTTTTTGCAGTGAAAATAATTTTTACTTTTATATCTCTTCGAATGGACTTCGTCGAGCAGTGTGAGCATTTAATTTTGATTTTGATCGATCAGTGTGGCTCGCGTTAGAGTCCGTGACGCGAAGACGGCTTTTATGAAAATAAATTTGACGCGCGTGCCACCACTGTTGAATATCGGAAGGGACTTAAACATTATGTGTTGGGACCAGAATTTACGGGGTAGTTTAAGAGAGTAGTAAATCATCGGTCTAGATTTACTGGCTTGACACACTGCTTGGTTTGAAGTTTGGTATAAATTTACTCCTTTTTTCAGTAACTGGAAAGTAAAAATATTAAGCATTCAATTTCACCTGTTTCAAAATACTTATTTTCTCGAATATCGCTGAGTGAATGTAAAACCAAATTATTTTAAATTCAGACTTTTGACAGGTATTCATATCTTGACTTATTCAGAAAGTGACTTAACATTTGCTTCGATTATTTGTGGGCATACGCGAGCAAAATTTGTGTATTATTGGAAAGTTGCAAAGAGTAGCAATTTCATACATTATATATTTAGAAATTTGAAGAATAATTCACACTTGAGGGATTATTAGTAAAAGGAAAGGCCAGTTTTTCTTGATGAATAATTGAAAATTATTATATTTGTGACCGATACTAAGATTCTTAAATGTTGCATTTAAAATATTATGCGAAATAGATTTCGAATTTCAAAATTCGAGTATCCATTATGCAAATGTTGCATATTTCAGCTCAAATTATTCATAGACTATTAGGAGAAAATGTTAGAACGTAATAATCATGTTTCTTCCCAATCATTTAAATTTCAACCGTTTGTCAGACGTAGATGAAACTCTTTACGTAATACGAATGCTGCACAGACACGAAACTTTATTTGTTCAAAAGATTCGTTCATTTTTACAACAAAACTTAAATAAATGGTTAGCAACACTGAACCTAGAGATGCAACATACCTCCCAACAAAAATATATTATTTCTAAGGTTGAAAATGGATATAGCTTTAATGCAAAAACTGAAACGTATGTTCATTGCAATATCAATAAGCTAAATACATTTTTTTAAACTTCTTTATGTTAAAAGTACACCATTTTACATAAAATGTCTTATACAAAATAGGAAGTTCTTATTCAACTCATCTAGGTAACTTATATTTGTTTTCTAAAGAACTTTAATTTCTTAAAAACCTTTCTGATAATCATTTCGATAATTGTTAACACAATTTCAGATATACTTATGACATTATCGCATTTAACAATAATAATTTTATTAAAAATAGCAACATCTACCCCAACTCTCTAAAACGTAATAAAACCAATAAAAATCAATTTGTAATAGACTATCTAAGAATTCATAATCTTAAAAAATAAAACTTTTTTAATAAAAGAAGATAATTTAATTTTTTACAGTAATAACTTATAAATTGGTACTCCAACATCTTTAAAAAAATCGTACGAAATACCGTTATAAATCAAATTAACAGAATTAAAAACGTTTGCACTGAAAGAGAACAACAAAAGAAGGAATTGTAACTAATATTTTAAAAGAAATTTAATTTTCAATTAACTCCATTAACATTCTTTTAAAAACGCCTGCAGTAGTCTACACACTACATAATTTTTAAACGTATGAAATTTTATCTGAAAGCTCAAAATAGAGGGGTTTTAGAAGGTTTTATAAGGGTGTTTTAAAAATAAATAAAGGTGTTTTAGAAGGTTTTTATAGTTTTCCTTTTTATGTATTTATGTATTTATTTCCATTTACGTAAATTTTTCTTGACTTTGCTGTTGTTAACTATATTCCAGTCCTCATGATAAGCACATGACTTGAAGACCTTTTACTGTTCTAACCTTTGTTTCTTTTTTTTTCTTTTCTTATTTTCCTAATTCACCTTTTAGGAGATTTCTAACTCGTCTTTGCCAATTTGTTTCACTAGTGAAGTCAAATTGGCAACCCTTACCGTCAGTTTTGAATCTAACGTTTATAATTTTTGTTTCGAAATCTGTAGTTTGATTTCTAGTAGATTTTGTACATCTATATTTTAATTTCAATTTTTTTCAGCTTTAATCTTACATTATGCAAAAAAATACACTTAATTACTTACTTTTTTTCAAATTTCGGATTTTTTCATTTAAGATGTGTTTCATATTTTTCACTACTGGATTGCTTCTTTGTCCTCTGAGTAAGTTTTAAGTTCATGTTCCGTGTTTATTATTTATTTATTTATTTTTGTATTTTAATATTCATATTTATACTTTATTTCAATTTGAAATTCAGTAAAAATTGTCTAATTTAATTCTTTTGCTTGATTTCACATTGGAATATTTACTCTGCGCCGGGAAGGACTTCCTAATTTTCAGGTTAATTGTTATAATTTAAATACTTATAGTAATAGTTCTACTTAATAGTTCTTATTCTTAAATAGTTCATCAACTAATTTTAAATATAGAAACGCAGCTGTTTTCAAGTGGAAGAAGGATTGTAATTCATTCTCTTGTATCTTCCTCTTGATAACGTTAAATCAGGTTTGATTGAATTCCTCTTCTTTTATATTTTTTGCTGATTTGGTGTATTTTTTCAGGCTTTTATAATTTTTTTGCTTTCGTTTCAGATTTCTTTAATTCTTATTTCATATTTACAGGATATTTTGAAATTTACTGGTACTGAATTTCACTTCTTTTAAGTTTTTGTGTAAAAAGGGTCCTAAATTTCTTACTTTTTACTTATTGCGCGGAAATACTTGGAATAATTTTATATAAAAAAATTGTGATACTATATATATATGGACATACAAATTTTTGCCAGTGTGTTCTAATTATTATATCTTGTTTTATCTAGTTTTAGCTGTGTGAAGAGCGAATATAGTAGAAACACTTATATTAAAATTAACGAAAATCCTGTAAAATATGCTAAAATGTTTTATCCATTATATAGATTACTGCACTAAAAATAGAAAATTTTATAATAATCATATTACAATACACTCTGCAGGTTAAAGGACTAATATCGTTTTTAATGTTATACATTCAAAGTTAGGAATGAAATATGTTACTTTATTAGTAACAGAAAATTATCTAGGGAAAATCATATTTGTAATAGTTAATATTCAAGTAAAAGATATATATATATATATATATAAATTCATTAATAGTCACTGATATAGATGAATTCTGAAATAAATCTTATTATTGCACATAAGGACTTGGTGCTTCTGCAGTTTTGCTGACTTTTCGCAAATTAAGTGCTAGCAAAATTAAAGCTTCTACTTTTTATCTTATCGGATGTATAATCTTTATAGTGCATCTTTTTAATTTTGATACCCTTAGTTAGGCACTTAGGTTTTATTATTTATGCGATTGTTAGGACTGCGAAATTTCAGACTTGCCGAAACGAATATTTTTCTGTTCTTTTATAAAAAAGCTGTTAAACATTTATTCGAATTATTATAGAGCTATTGGACTTATTTTAAATTGCGAAAGGAATGAAATCAACTATGTGTTCGGAACTGGAATTACAGATCTTCCATTGCTATCTGGACGTGTTACCGTAAATATTACGGTAGCATCACGGGAAATTCAATAATTCCTTATAATATGAGACAGTATCAGTTTTATTGCTAATTTGCACAACATGAAAGTTAAATTTACATACGGTTTTGTTTTACGATGAACGTTAATGTTGACCTTTTCCAACCCGCAATGCTCACTTTGAGTCAGAAATAGCAGATACCACTCTTTTGATTTGTTTGTTTTTTAATCAAGCTTAAATTTTATGCACTGTATAATGCACACATTCCACTGACGTACTACAATATTATTATAATTCAAGCCTAAAATAAAAAGATGACAATTATATATTCTACAAAACATCAGGAAATGTTTCGTGGATAGAGAGTCTGTAAAATAAGTAGTGTCGTTAAAAGCTAAAACTAAATTAGACATAGAAAAAAAATATGCACTGTAGACTAATTTTGAAGGGATTGGATTGGATTATTCAGTTATGGCAAAGCACACGAGGGCTATCTGCCTAAAGGGAGGTATGCCTTCGTGGAGGACTTTCTAAGGGAAACTGGCTCGTATACACGTTACACATGGGGAAAACCACGAAAACCCCATGCAGCCACCCGTTCGCGGGATTTGAACCTCGGACCGAACGACCAGTGTTCAGCGTCTTTACCGCTTGGCCGATGGTGGGCTCATTTTGAAGGAAAACCATATGAGCTATAAATGGAAACCATAATGGAAATTACTTAAAACGGGTTTGAAAACTCATTATACTATTATATTCAAATTTCCTTTTCTAATGTAAAATGAGATGCAAGATGATAATGAGGTAAAATATTGTACTCGTGGTGAGAGATCGTTTTTATTATGGTGGATAGTTGCTGCTTAATATTCATTTAAAGACGTCACTTATTACATATTCAAACCAAGTAATCAGAATTCTCTAAATGAGTAAGTGCTTTGAACATTAACGTTTTACATTTCTCAAGTCTCTTGTTGCATCTTTTCCTAGTACTGTTATTTTTCAAACGTGCTATCAGTACTGCTATTTATAAATGCTTGATGTAAACTGTAAGTAGAAATATGCGTTATTATAGTTATTTGATGTCCTTTATATATAGGGAATACATCCTAATATCAACTATTTGTATAAATACGGCAGTGGTGTTATAAATCAGAATTTAAGAGTTAAATATTTCATTTAAGTATGCATAAATGGTACCTAATCAAAATAAATGTTACTTTACCAAATAAAAAAACGTTAAAGTGTACAAGAGTCTTTTCAAAGAATTTAGCTTTTCCAGTCATCACATTATTAAAATACGAGCTCGTATACAGGTAAGTAGTTATTGTAGTTAATTAATATGAAGTTAACTTTCGCTGAAAGTTACTTCCTGAACGTCGGCAAGTTATCATCCTACTCTAGAGAAAACAATTCAATAAATTGTGCTTACTCTCTACTGGCGGCTTGGAGCTTAAGCGATGTTTTATAAAATTAATAGTTAGATTACATATGGACGAACTATAATAATTAGGCCTTTAATTTTATAAATATTAAATTCAGTTTTTCTATAGTGAGACATGTGGTTTTATATTCAGGTAATCAAGGTAAAATACAGGCAATTACTAATCTCGAGAGTCAATGGGAATGGAGTGGGACTCTGACCATTACTGTTTTTCCAAACAGATCAGCGCTAGAATGAACAGTAACGAAACAGCTTTACATTTAAGACAATAGTAACAATTAATCTTCGGTAACTTTTCAAATTATTGTGGGTGCTTTAATTTGTATAATTTACTGGCCTGCGAGATTATTTATGATATGAATGAACAGTAGATAAAAGAGTGCTAAATTTAGCTTAACTTTCAGTAAAACGTATGCTGATTGTAACGATCTTTTGAAAACTTAAATCACGAAGATAATAAACCTTGATGAAAGAAATAATGTTTATTTTGAGGTAAAATATTGCTTTACCACTAGACTATCTCACCTTTCAAAAATATATTACTTTACCACTAGACCCTCCCAACCTTTCAAAAATATTTTCATTTTCTTACTTTATGCAATGCTAAGCAGTTTTTATATTAAAATAATTAATAAAATTGTAATACATATTGGTTCAATGCTTATATAAAATACATTTTTTCTTTTTAATTAACGGGTCTATACTTTGTTAACTACGTATTTTAAACATTACTAAACTTAAGCGGAAAAATAACTAACAGCTTTAAGTTGGAAAAGGTAGCTCATTTTTTCTTTTTTTGTAACCAGGGCAGATTTATTTTAGTTCCCGTGTTTGCTGGGGAAAAAAAAAAAAAAAAAAAAAAAAAAAAAAAAAAAAAAAAAACTTTTTTTTTATTATTTTATAACTTTTATTTCTCAATAAATTGCAATCTGTTTGCTCATCTTGAAGTTCCTTCCAAATATTTCTCGAAAATACTCAGTATTTCTGAAAAATATTGCGCAGAGGGTTCATAAAATATGTTCTTCATTAAAAAAAGGAAAAAGTTATCTAGAGCAACGCTTTTTTACAGAAGAATAAATTATATATATATATATAAATATATTCTTGCATTCCTTATTTTCTGTGTTTTAGAGACTAATGAAAATTCCACCTTTCCTATGTTTGAGTGAGCTCTTCGTTTTTCCAGCGATTTATTTTCAGCTGCACGCACAATAGATAAGATATGGATGAGAGACCAGTGTCTGCAATACCTGCCATACAACCCACGTAAAGACCACGTAACGACAAATTACCAATTTTACCTGTTACAATGAAATTGCATGCATATATATATATATATATATATATATTATGTTAAATGATAAGTTAATCTTAGTTTTTCTGTACTGCTTACGACCACTTTTTATCATTAGCATATATGAAAATCATCTTTGCAGATATCCACAGTTTATTACTTTATTATTCAATACACTGAAAACATTATTTCTTTTATCACAGAATTTAGATCTAAAATTGACAAAGTGAAATAATATTGACTGTTTAATGATTTTTATTCACTGTTTCAATTATTCTTGCTCTTATTGTATGCAAAATATTATGTAAAATTTTTATGAACAATTTTTAACTTCTATTTACAGGCACTAGATATTATGAATACAGCTTAACGCAACATAAACTGCGATTACGTATTTTGTTCAAGGGTTTTTACTTTAAAAGGTTTTTACTTTAAAAAATATTTCAGTGTTAATACTGGGGTGCGGAAGTTCAGTTTTTTTTAATTATCAGAATTCTTACCGTAATTCTGTGACTAAATTCTTAGTAGTAATAGTCACAGTAAATAAATAGTAGATTACAAAAAATATCAGAAATGAGAGATTCTCATGTAATTTAAAGATGTAGCTGTTCTTCAAACCTGTTTGACGCGAAAGAGGAAAATATGATGAATCTGATTACTTAACTGCAATTTTATATTTATTATTTTACTAATCTTATGTTTCAGGCATCAATAAATTATTTTTAATACAGTAATTACGACACGTTAAGAAACAGCATTTTGCTTAATAGTTGATTACCTTTACATGAGAAATGGCTACTGCGACGTACAAATCTCAGAGATTTAAAAAACGTTTTCATTCTGAAATACTAGCAAACTACAGCGTTAAATATTAAGACCCTCGATATTTAATACAGTTTGTTACATTCGTTTCATTTAAGATATCGCCTGTTATTAGGATTAGCGATGAAAAGTTTAGGTTCAGCATTTTCCTCAAGAGAAAATTTATGTTTTACTTCACGCTACATAATTTAAATTCTTCATTGTGGTGCTTCTAGTTACTTTACGAGAGAGATATAAGGAGCTTAGTAGGAAATACGATAGTAAAGCAGATTACATAAAGCGCATATTGTTCAATGTTTATTTTGTATTTCAACATAAAATAGCAACTTCAGTGTAAGAGGCAATAAGGAAAAATAAATAATTTTCTCTAGAAGTCTTTATTTCTTTAGCGAAAAGTGAAGTTTTATAAAACTTAGCAATTGCGAAATTTTAATGGTTATCGAGTAAGCTCGCTTTAGAATTAGATTTATAAGTATCAATTTTGCATTCATTATGATAGATAAAAAGAAAATGATATTTTTCAAATAAAAGAATGTTTTAATTATTTTTTAATCAATGTCATATTTTATTAAAAAGTGCATGACGAAATTGATTTTTCTATTTAAAGAACTTATTAGTAGAAATAATCCCATGCAATGTTTAGTCATTTTTTGATTAACTAGGCATACGTATACATACGTTATATATCAATATGTGAAAATCTAGGTTACGTATTAAATATCTATATTTTATGTTTCAGGTTATGTATGTAAGATTGCTTTATTTTTAAGGGAAAGAAGATTCAGAATTCATTATTCAATCTAATGTAATATTTATCTTTGATTGCTTGAATGTATGTTACCTATCTTGTCAACGTGGAATCATTTCAGATATTAATTTTTAAAATAAAAATACAATTGTTTTTAAATTGAACGATAGTATAATGCCCAAAAAACAAGAGTTTTCTTCTGAATAATAATCAAAAGAAAAATTCTTCTCTTCCTTGAGTCCTTTCTACTGATGTATTCTATTAATGGTTTTTAACGTCTTGAAGGTTTTAAATGCAGTTTTCAATATAATTTCTTTGCATAAAGTCTTAATTTATTCTAACCCATAGTAAGGCACAAAAAACAAAATTATGTGCTTTCAAGAGCTACTATTTTCTATTTTGCAAGTAAATAATAAAATATACATTCATTAAGGTTTAATGTTTTATTAGATCTAAAGATGTTGCATCCTTCAAAATACTACGAGCAATTGTTTCAGTATACGAATTAAGATTGTAAATAAAAACAAGCGAAACATTATCAAAGGAATTTTAAGAAGCAACCAGTATAATTACATAAAAATGTTTAGAAATGGATGTAATCTGATTAAGATACAATATTTTAGTGTTCATGGTAACTTTTAGAGTAGTGGTTTAGACCATGTTATGTTTGAAGCATAAATTCTTGAAAACTGTATTTTCGATTCCAAATATGACACCTCAAAGAGATGAAACCTGTTTATATCTGGACATTAGTTTGAAAGCACTCTGTTTTAATTTCACATCACTTTTACTATTTAGACATTATAACGGTAGCTAATTTTATAATGTTAATGTCTCTATTCGTACCTCAGTAGTTTAAGATTATGCAAACAAAAAAAATGCAAAATAATTCTATTTTTAAATTTTTTATGCAGCTGATGTGCACTTCACTTTTAAAAAAAGAAATTTATGGAGTTGTGCTTACAATTCAGTATTATTTAAATATTGAGCATCTTAAAAGATCTATTTAGAAGATATTTGGTTTGAAATTAGGTTTTAGTGTTTACCATATATTTCGCAGTTTCTTCATCACTGAAATGTTAACTCGTGGTTGTAAAATTAGCAATATTTTCAAACCAATGGTATTTAGTTTGGTTTGGTTTATTAGATTACGACAAAGCACGTGAGTGATAGCTACCTCCGATGTTATTCGGATCATTGTGTATCAGTCATACACATTTAGATGACCATAATACCATTTGTAATTGGCCTGAGTTTTCTGTGAGTTCGATACTGTATTCAGGAAATAATAAGAAAAATTATGTATTTATTTAGCAGGTTATAATAGTTTATAAATCATTTATGGCTACGTTTGTCTAAGAGAATCAAGTTATGTAATTGAAAATTATGTTTTGAGCGTTGTTGCTCAGATTTACAAGCATAACCCACTCTTATTTATACGACATCAAAATGTTCGACTCGAGCAGTCATAATGAAGAATTCATTTATTTGGAAATTGTGATTAGGAGAACAAAGAAAGGAAAAAGCTCTATTGTGGAGGCATAATTTAAACGGAAACTAATTAAACATTATGGTAACTAGTTAACGTAAAAGCCATGGCAATCGGTTCTTATTTGCGAATGCCTACTGTCAGTATGTGATTTGTTAGTATCCTTTATCGAAGAAAAAATACTATTAAACGACATGAAGAAGTAATGTAAAGATTTATTATTTAAAAAATGCATTAATTATTTACATTTCTTCCTAATATAATGCATCATCTATATACATTTCAGATGACTGCGTGAGTAAATTTTCTAAAGCGCATATGAAAAAAAAAGTAAGCGTATGAAACGGCAAACTTCGCATGTACCACTTCTTTACCACTTCTAATGTTAGAAGTTCGATAAGTTTTGGCATAGAATTGTTAAAATCTAAAGGCTGTTTGGCAAATTTGAGAAATGTTACCTTACAAGTGGCATTTTGAAACATTTAAAATTGCTTTTTATTTATTTATTTAATTTACTGTTTGAGTTATAACGTGCGACTGAAGAAAGAAAGCCGATAAAATGAATTATTTAGAAGCTACTGTTAATTAGACTAGAAGAGAAACACGCTAATGTGACAATCAGAATCGTAAAAACAACCTTGTATTTAGCGTAAGTATATTGAAACATTCAATCGATTTCGAGGGCAGCTAAAGGTCCCTCCTCATCAAGAGAAAGAAATACCTAGAAAGAAGAAAAATAAAGGGAAAGGAGTCTCAGAAACACGTGGTCCTTATCAGCACTGCACGTGGTTATAATCGGATTTTTAATCAGAGTTACACTGGCCGCCTAATTTTACTGAGCCAGGCTATCTGATCAAACATGTAACACAAAGGACAAGAAAATTATCGAAGTTAAAAATAGGGAGCGAGGGGCAACTGCACCTTCACGCTCAAAATCTGAACTTCGAACTTCGAAATTCGAACCCTATTTTTAACTTCGCTAATTTTCTTGCCCTTTGTGTTACATGTTTAATCAGATAGCCTGGCTCAGTAAAAGTAGGTGGCCAGTGTAACTCTGATTAAAAATCCGATTATAACCACGTGCAGTGCTGATAAGAACCAGGTGTTTCTGAGACTCCTTCCCCTTTATTTTTCTTCTTTCTAGGTATTTCTTTCTCCTGATGAGGAGTTACCTTTAGCTGCCCTCGAAATCGATTGTTTCAATATACTTACGCTAAATACAAGGTTGTTTTTACGATTTTGATTACTACTGTTAATAATTTAATTTTTTGTAACAGAGTAAATTATATTACTGAATCTAATGACATTAAAAAAATTGCAGCGGACTATACAGAGATGAGAAAATCATATGTGCGGTCCCTACAAGTCACTGCTTCCAAGCTTTTACGATGTCCCTACAAGCTGCTTTTTTACGACGTGTTTCTGAAATCGCAGATGCAATAATTCGTTCCAGTTGACAGTGAAATAGACATAACTTCACCATTAATTGCAGGAGATTTTATGTTCTGCACTGTGTTTGTCGTCAAAGCATCTCGATTTCAGGAGGGCTGACGAACCAATGATTTTGCTTTTCCTTTGATATCTTTTTAGATATTACGAATCAGAGGATGTAAAATACTACTCTAAAATTAATGAGGCGTGGGTAATTCAGCCTGAAAAATTTTCTATCGGAGGAACAAGTTAGAAGGCACTTGAACTTTCTACTAGAGAGACCTAGAATGCTATTGAGGTCTCGACTAGAAAGACCCTCGTTAGCAGGCCCCTCACACTATCCTTGAATTATATATAGTAAAGAGCTTCTCGTAATTGTAATAAATAGTTGAGTATTATAATGCAGTAAGTATCACGCAAGCTCACAAACGTACGCAAACATTATAAGGAGTCAGATGCGCTATCTGCCGTCACTCAACACAGTAGTAACCCCAGCAGTTATTCCCCTTCACAATAAATAACGAGTCATAAAAATAACATTAATATTATAATGTGAAAAGTATGATTAGGATTTCTGTGAATTCTTGACATTTTTATCTCTGAATCAGCAGCTGTATGTTGAAGAATGAGGAAACCATACTGAACAAATTTAATCTAGCTACTAGTACAAATATTTTAAAGATATAATACCAGCGTGAACTCTCTTACAACCTCTGTGTGTATAGCATGGTTTTTTGACTGCATCCTCATCACTTGTTTTATGCAAAGCAAATAGATGTAAATGTTGTGTATATAATCTTCCAGTTAACGAGAAAAAAATTTATGTATATCTTGTCTCCAGCACTCACTTAGGCATTTCTGTCCCTGCATCGCTACATGAAGCAACCGACTGAAGATAGCCGGTATACAGCTTGCACTTTTTCAAGCTAGAGATGGAGACAACGGCCGACCGAACGAAATGGAATCTTAAAACCTTCCCTCATTGTTAAAGACTATGGAAATATTTGGAGTTTTTTTTCAGTGTGTAGTAGAGAAGCACCGCATTTTCATAATCCAAAATGAATTAGCGACCGTAGCGAACACGACTTTTCAAATATTCAAAGGTAGTTTTTAAAGTCTGAAAAATAAACGTAACTGATGTCTGTGTAAAGGAAGAAGTCTTGGACGGTCCTAAGTATTAAGAAGAGAAGGTGCAGAGAATCAGGAAACCTTCTGCGCGGAATCTACAGAAGTTAAAAATTCTAGCTATCCGTCATTTTTTGATCTCTTAAAACCCAAATGAATACTTATAGCACAAAAACAAAGGTTGATCAGTTGAATGTGTTTATATCTGGTTAGAAGTCTTTTTATTACTTAGAAGAATATATCCACAAAATGTGTTCCTTCTTTTTGAATAAACTATCTAAAAGTGCAAAGCGGAGAAAGTGAGGATACTTTGTATACGCAAATATATTCATTGCTATCAAATTGTGTTTCTTTTATTTAAATTTATATTTATTATGTATTATAACGCGGTGATTTTTCGATATATCGTTGTGATTTTGCAGAACTATGTTTTTATTTGTTTTATATTTATGTGTTTATTTCGCAGATTTATGTTATTTTGTCAAGTTATCAATTTCCCCCAATATTTTAATGGTTATTAAATATTAAAATTCTAGTTAATATCACTTGAATGCCTTGTATATATGTCTTTAAAATTTATCACATTTTAAGAGATTTATGCTTTTATTTTGTTGAGTAACAATTGTTTCCTGAATAGTTTAATGGTTTTAAATAATAAAATTCGTGTTAATATTACTTGAATGCCTTATAATAAACTACAAATCTCCACATAACTCATTAGTCAATTCATACTTTTTTATGCCACATATCTATTATCCCTTTTTTTCCTTATTTAACAAAGAAGTCTTCTGTTCCTTGTATCAAGACTACTGTAGTCCCTATAGGAATTCAGAAAAAAATTATTAGACCCGAGAGGGCTTTTTATTTATACAGATAACTGCAAGTATTGAGCATTATTCTTTAACCACTGCTTCAATTTGAAGATCTTCGTTTGCTTTCATTTATTATCTGTCAATATCAACTTGCTTTATGCCACTTAAGTTTAGATTAGAAACTAAAAATATTATCATGTTTTTAACATATTGATAAGTGTAGAAAGATTTTTCTAATTTTATACGTTAACGTAGAAATGTTTCTAATTAATCTTTCTAATTTAAAGTATAAACTAAATTTTTACGACCACGCATCCATAATAGAAGCATTTTCTATTTTTTAGAATGTGTAAGCTATATTTTTACGGAACTGAAAGCATATTTTATTCTATACTTTCGGTTTTAAACTTTCTAGACATTTGGAAAAGTTTTTGTAATACACTACACTCCAAAAACTAAAACTTATCAAAGTAAATCTTATACTTCTGTAAAATACCTTGCCTTTATCTAAAATTGAAACGAAAACATCTATCGTTCTTTACTCTAGCTCTTGGAAACGGAAAGTGTTCAGTTACCAAAAAATTGTTAGAGAACTAAGCAAACCCAAGATCTCGCCAATACCAAGTGCCATCCTCTTCGAAGAACGTACAAGTTCTCGAGTTCTTATCGCGGATTTTTCACTATCTTCTATTTCTTCCGGCGTGTCATCTTCTTGAATGTCGAAAAGACTCTCTTAACTTCGAGAAAAGTGCAGATAGCCTCCTAAAACTTTTTTGACGCGAGATATGTTAGCCTCTGGTGACATTACAAACTAACTTGTCAGAAAGTTACGTGTAAGTTGGAGTGAAAGCGAAAGGTAATCAGCCTTTTGGTCGGGTATCTGAAAAATTTTCAAAGTAAATTCTGTCAGGTACCCTGGTTGAAAGAAAATAAATAAATAAATAAATCTTCTGTGTTGGAGTTTAATAAATTTGTAAAGTTCGTCTGTAAAATTCTTATAAGTAAAGTTGAAACTGCGTTCTTCTTGCAGTACCAGAAATAAAACCCTACCTATTATCGGTGGAATAGTAAGTTCCAGAATTTTAAGTAGATAAATGTATGCTGTGTATATATTACTGATTATCTTTCCATTCTTATGCTGGGACCCTTGTGCTTTAAAGTACTTCTTCTTCCTTAGTGTGCGCCTTCGTAATATAATTGAAAAGCACATCTAGATAGCAATCGAAAGAGTGATAATGTGAGTCCTGGAGAAGGTACTGCCCATTTTTAAATTTTCTGTTTCTTACCTAGTAGTCTATACAAGTGTCAACCTAACTAAAACGTCGTGGATAATAATTTATCACCACTAACCTTTGGCAATTGAGTTTCAGTCTCCCTAGTCACTTTTTAACAGAAGACCATAAGATTTTTCTCTCTCTCTGATCCATGTCTTCGTGGTGACCTGAAAAGCACAATCAGCTAGTCGGCTAGTAATTGGAAGATCCGGAGTTCAAGTAACAGCGAGAGGCACTGCATGTTTTTCATATTATTGGCTCTAAAATATGCCTCATGGACTTCACATTGTAAGTATAGGCTTATGAGTAAATGTTTTATGATACTTTTATGTGACTACAACAAGAGAAGATATTCCTTCAGCTCTGTTATATAATTAAGGCACAACACTTCAGCTAACGTAACTTCTATGTACAACATATTAAACAAACTATTATTGGGAATATGTATACCGCCTAACAGAACACAGCGAACGAAAAATTTGATTTGTGGTGGACAGGAAGAAATTACAAAAGAATACGACCTCGGAATTTCTTTATTCTTTTACTATAGAATTTCAAACTGTCTTTTTTCGTAACAAGAAATATATGCTATAGCTGAATTTCGAAAGCTCTTTTTGCGGTAAGAAGTATTTTAATCTATTAATCTTATAGAACCGCTACTATTATTGTTTATACACAGAGGCTGTTCGGACAGTTTTTAGACGATTGTTATTGTATATGCGGAAATATTTTACCGAACATTTCGTGTTTTAAACATTGTATAACCCTTATTCTTCACTATTTTTTCACACCGTAGTTTTCAACGGAATGAAGATTTTTTATTGTATCGGAAGAAGTGTTTTATACTATTCTTCTTCTTGAACAGCTTTCCAAAGTCCAAGGAGTGTTGTAAATCGACGTTTGGAGAAACCACTTTCTAAACGTCCAAAAGTGCAAAAATCCATGAGTAATTATCATGTAATTTAGTAGGATATGAGAGAAGGATATGGCCTTGATACCCGTTTCCTGTTCCATTCTTTCCAGGAAATAAACAGTAGATTTTGACGTGTGGCTGCATGCTTTGTCTTGATGCACTTCTACTGATTAATGACACTATGGGTTGTAGAGTTGCGCGCCTCCACCCTACACGCAACCAAGAGGTGACTGTTGAAACTGGAAAATAGACAGAGTCTTGCTAAGGGTTTAAGTCCCTTTTTATTCAACTTAAGAAATTACAATTGCTTGCTCTTGACGCTCACAAACTACGCCGACCCGGCGGTAAAATAAAAATAAGAACCTGAAAAGAAAATAGTAATAACAAGACTCTAACTACGAGGCTCTCTAAAAGTAACTAACCTCACCGCGTTTTACAATACCGCTGCTAATTCAGCAAACTTTGAATATCACGTTGAACGATTAACAATTCTCCGAGGCAAGCACACAGGCCGAAACGCGGGGTTCTTCAATTTCTGGCTAACTACCTCCGCGCTCGTGAAGTAAGAACAGCACACCTCGAACTCGTTTCCTTTCTATTTAACAGAATACTTCCGCTGATAATTTGAATCCTTGCGCGTTCTACTAAAATTTACATACTCTGGCTTTGGCAGTTCCAGGGGAAAGTAAGGCTTGACAGGGAAGATAGTTTAAACTTAAAATAAATGTTAGTTAAAATAAATATAAACCCTACAGGGTAAACAGAAATTATTTCAGAGTTGAGAAATAGGTACAAAATAAGTTCCTGATAATATGTAGAATTAATCTTAGAATCTCTGTACAATCTATTTATGTTAAATTTACCGTCATATGAAACACCAGCAACAATCCTAATTTCTTTTGAAAAAATTCCTTTAGATATTTTTAATGTTTCAAGAACATTTTTCTCTGTTGAATTTGTCTAAATCTTTTTTGAGATTTTTAATCCTCTTTGATGATAAATGGATTTTATATTGCTGTAATCATTTAAATACATCCAATATTCTTCTGTTGTGACAGCATTTTTCCATTGTTATCCAGATACATGTTTCTCATAAGGAATTCCGCAGCGTGCTCTGTGTTCTTCGATGTGTAGTGGAGAAAGACCATGCCCATTATGCTTCGTCGCCTTTTTGAGATTCAAATAGGATTTAATTACTTTGTTTTCATTTACCATTGAACATTTTAACGATTCCTCAACTGTCCTTTGACATAGCGGATTTTTTTTTAACATTAATTTCTTACCTTTGCAATATTTGAAAAACTCTTTTTTTAATCGATATGTGTTTGGCACAATTTTTCTGCTCGAAGCCAAACTTCTTGTTGACAATATTACCTTTAGATATCGTAGCTTTAGATATCGTAAATTTAGATATCGTAAAACGATGTCTTTCACAGCACGTTTGAATAAATAGATACGAATAATTCGGAAAGAGTAAAAACATAGCCTTCCATCAACTCCTTCTTTAAAATCGTTAAAAAGCGTTGAAAACAAAACTATCAAGTACCAGACGATAATTTATACTTTCCGAAATACACCTGCAATTACAAAGAGCATTTTCAAGCAGTTAATAGTTTTCAACAGCAAATTAAAATCATCTAAAAAAATGTGCGCACAGCCTCTGTAATTCTCAAGGTTTAAAAATAATTCCTTGAACACATTTTGCTCTTGAATTTAACTTTTTCTTCAATTAAATAAGATATCATTAGTTTATAAGCATTCCTTGTGACAGGCTTCCACTTTCTCCGGAAAAGAACTATTCATTTGCACTAAGATTTCGTTTTATGATCTTCTTACCCTACTTTCACTAATCTCTAAGAGTAAAGATCTTACCCCAAGGATTAAACTGATGCCGGGGGATACTTTCCGAAAGTATTATATGGGCATTACGCAGACATGTTTAATCAGTTTTAGCTCTCGGCAAGACTTAGCTTTCGAAACTTTTGCAGTTAAAACTTTTTATTGTGCTACTTGTGAATTCCCCCTACTCAGATCTTAAGAGACATAATTCAATAGTTTTTATAGGGAAATGTATCTCATTTTAATTAAATTTTCACTTTTTAGTGAAAATTTTATACCTGAATTACTTTTACTAATCTAAATTTTCCTACATGCAGTAGATATGAATTAAAAAAAAGCTGATTTAGGAAGTAATACTTAATGAAACTTGTTTCGTTAATTATTATTATTTCTCTTTCTCAGCCAAGCGACGTAACAATTAGAAAAATTCCATAATTGATTATGGAATATTTCTAAAGATTTTTGCTCCTTAGATTTGTTCCGAAATAAGGCATGACTTAATGCATATCGAGAAATGATTAAAATTAGAGGTATTGTTTAATATTTCAACAAGCGTATCGGTAAAACATGACAGCAATGAGCAAATGATTCTTCGAAAATTTGGATAAGACTTATTTAGTTTTAATTTAGCTTTGATCCGAATGGTTGAGTATCAGATCGGAAATTATACATTATTATTGGCTTAAGCGTTATGTAAGTACCTGCTTTATTAGTGTCATGTAAGAATAGTGCCTGCTGAAAACATCGCGGACAAAACAATGCAAGGCGAAAACGTCGTGGAACAAAAATTCTCGGAGAAAATAAAGCAAAGAGAAAACATCGCAGCTCTAAAACATCGTAATACAAAATATCGTATTTGAAAACCTGGAAAACCATCACATGCCGATAACTTCGCAGACATGCGTTTTTCAGACTTTAATAATTGTAAAAGGAGACTCGCATAAGGATTTGTGAGCGCAAGATGGAAATAAGGGTAATTTTTACTTTCCTATTTTTATTAACCTATAAGGTATTTCTACCGCATTCTTGGCATGCCTTTGTGGTGTGGTGGTCTGCACGCTGGGTGCATATTCCAGAGTTCCGTGGATCGATTTCAGGAGAAAGCTTTGCTAATTTTTCATTTTGCCTGTTTCCAAAAAATACCTAATGTCCCTAAAAACTAATAAATATTTGTTGAAAATGTAAAAGGGACACTTAAGCATAGAAAATTAATGCAACATATAGCACGTAATAGAATTTTAAACTGACATAGTTAACTAACAAAGGTCATTAACAGATTATTCTTTATAAAGTTTCACTGGTAATATTTCATGAAAAGTATAGTCTAAATGAGAATAGAAAAAGGAACATAAGTGACTGCATGGCATTATCTATAAAAAATTGCTAAGTTAATAATGAGATTATTTTTTTCACTTTTGTTATTCTGATACTCTTATAGTGAAAATTATTTCTTGCTCTGTTTTTTAAAAATTGATTAGTTAATAAAAACTATGAAATTAAAAGTTACCCTTCTTTTCAACTTGCGCTCACAAATCATTATGCGAATATCCATTTACAATTATTAAAGTCTGAATACATCGCTGACATATGTTTAATAATTGTAAAGTCCATTTACAATTATTAAACACATGTCTGCGATGTGCGTCATGCGATGATTTGTAGGTACTTTATTTTTTACCACAATATTTTCGACGGCGATGTTTTTAAACTGCGAAGTTTTTGAACCGCTTTATTTTCGACGACGATATTTCGTACTACGAATACTTCTTTGGCGAAATGTAATACTTCTTTGGCGAAATGAAGCAACTCCAATGATGGAACACAGCAATAACTTTTATTTAACACTAAAAAAAATGGCGACATACAAACAAAAAGAAACATCTTCTATAAACTTATTTAAAAAAAAATAATTACATGCTTCGTGCCAGAAAATGCATGCAGCTCTCGAGCCTGCATTTCAATATTGCCAGTAATCTGTACATTATTTATTATTCATCTATTTCAAATGCACGAGAGATTAATAACGATATTAAAGCTGTTACAACCTCTTCCCCAACGGAGAGACTTTTTCCGAAGGGAAAAGTTCTGTAAAATTTGACAGTTTAATAAGCTTGGCTTGCTCATTTGCTTAAAGAGAAAAGGTAACTTCTCTCATAAGTTTCCAAATTTCAGGTCAAAAATTTAAAGTTTTAAGCAAATACTTTTACATCACATTTAAATAGGAAGAAAATGGACAGTTCAAATTAGTCTTCCTTTTCTTTTCTTGACGGTGCCTAGATCTCTTCCATGTTGGATCATTTCCTCGGCTATAATTCACAACAAAGCCTTTCCTCAGTTCATTTGTTTGTGCCTTTCGGATAATATTCAATTGACATTTGCTTTCGACAATTGTTTTCTTCGTCTATTAGTAGCGGCTTTAATATTAAATCAAAAGCCGAAAGATGATGATAACGCTGCATTGCAAAATGATTCTCAATATTAATTTCTTTATCGTGTTTCAAGTTTTCGTGAACATTTTCCACGTTTAATTCTGGTGATTTAACTTCTTCTTCAAATACATCTCTGGATGCTTTATTTTCTTCCTTCATCGGTTCCAAGATCTGCTCTTCAGCTATTTTTCTTTTCCTTTGAGCTCTAGTAGAAACTGCATTAAAATGGTATCACTAAGTTTACGTTCAAGTGATAAACTAATAAAATAAGGCAGTTCAGTGTTAACAGGAAGTAATAACCTGATATCACTAATATTACGTTCAGTGATGAACTAATAAAATAAGGCAATTCAATATTAACAGGAAGTAATAACCTGGTATCACTAATATTATGTTCAGTGATGAACTAATAAAATAAGACAATTCAATATCAACAGGAAGTTACGTTCAGTGATGAACTAATAAAATAAGGCAATTTAATATCAACAGGAAGAAATAATCTGGTATCACTAATATTACGTTCAGTGATGAACTAATAAAATAAGGCAATTCAATATCAACAGGAAGTAATAACCTGGTGTCACTAATATTGCGTTCAGTGATGAACTAGTAAAATAAAGCAATTCAATATTAACAGGAAGTAATAATCTGGTATCACTAATATTATGTTCAGTGATGAACTAATGAAATAAAAATACGCACGATTATTCGATCTCGGTCTGTGCCTCCAAAAATAATTATGACTGTGATACTTCTTTGGCGAAATGAAGCAACTCCAATGATGGAACACAGCAATAACTTTAATTTAACACTCAAAAAAATGGCGACATACAAAAAAAAAAAAAAAAAAAAAAAAAAAAACATCTTCTATAAACTTATTTAAAAAAAATAATTACATGCTTCATGCGAGAAAATGCATGCAGGTCTCGAGCCTGCATTTCAATATTGCCAGTAATCTGTACGTTATTTATTATTCATCTATTTCAAATGCACGAGAAATTAATAACGATATTAAAGCTGTTACAGATGTTTTAGAACTGCGATATTTTTTTTTTTGCTTCATTTTCTTCCATGATGTTTTGGTCCAGGACATTTTCGCCTTGTATTGCTTTCTTTGCGACGTTTTCGTCCGCGATGTTTTCGGCTGTAACCGTAAGAATCATGTGAAAAGGATTAATTGTTTAATGATCACTTTTGGAATGATTTGTTATAAGCTAGTTACTGCTTTTAGGGTGGAGAAGAAAATAACAAAATAGAGAGGAAAATAAAGAAGCTATTTTCAAATTAAAGTTAGAATTTTATTTGACCTATTTTTTGTGTTATTACGCACACTTGTATATATATATATGTAATGAAGTCAACTTTCATTGTAATGCAGCAAACTCAGAAGAAGTGGTGCAGAATCATTCATTGCCCAAAACATTGATGCGCAATGAATAGGAAACTAGAAGCCAAGGCAGATTAAGTCTTCATTTCTATTACAGTAAACATGTTGCGGCCACTAACAACTTGGGACACTAATAGCGCGTATTTCACGATGTTTACATTTTCGATAGCTCTGAGATAAGAAACGAGCTGCAGGAAGCAGTACAACTAGGCCGAAATATAGAAAGAAAGTTGTGTTCAGGATGATATCATAACTTAGAATAAGTTAGTTTCGATTATCAGGGCATTTGACTTGGTCATTAATACTTCTGTAAAATCATTATTGGCTGCTTGAGTTCAAGTTTCATCTACATCAGCAGCGTTATGTAAGTGTCATATAACATAGATTACTCTCGAAATGACGAAGTTCAGAAAAATATTACTATTTTTAGAACAGAAAGGGGAAATACCAAATTAAACACTAAAGGAATATTGTTAATTTAAATTACAATCTATAGCTCTTTTCATTTACCACGAGTTCTTTCTGGAGGCGTGCCAAAGAAATTCGGTTCTTGTTTTAAGGGAGAAAATTTTTATCCTCCCATGCTAAAAGTGAGTTTAGTTTTTAGCACATCCCAACGTATTCAATTTTTTTTTAATTCTTGGATTTTATTGCTAGTTTTGTGTAGAAAGAAGGTTTTTAGGAAATCTCAAAACCATCATTCAACGAAATCAGTCCAGGGAGTTAGCGATTTGATTGAGTCGACTTTTTCCTTATCTAGTCCTATTCTTACCATTCTTTGGTCCATCGCCACATACCGTTTTTGGTTCACTCCCCGTTTCCTATCTTTTTCATCAACTTAAACGGTGAGTCATAAAAAAGGGCCGATTAAATTTAATAAGTGAACGCCTTTGATCTGATCTCATAAAAAGTGGTTTTGTCGGTCTGTAGTGACTTGTCTACAAAATAAGCTATGAGTAGAAGTTGGGCCCAGTGGCCAAATGGTGTCTTTTCCAGAAGACGGTATTCCGAGTGTCCGAGGTATTCAAAGAGCATACTATGAGAAAACCAGATCCAACTAAGGCACTGGCTCATGCTGCTAAGTTTCTTATTTTGTTATGTTTCTGCAAGATTCTGTTTGATTTCAGGCAATGAAACGGTGTTTAACAAAATCAGTATGCTTTTTCTACAAAGCTAAAAAAAAAGGAAGTCAGGAAATTTTAAGCCTCACATTTGAGTAAGAGAAAATTTTGGCTGTAGTATAAGTAAATTTAGAGCCCAAGTTTCAATAGACGCATGCATTAACTAAGTTAAATATGAGTGTAAACTGAAATTATTTAAATTTCAGTGCGCGTGCTGCCTAGTGCAGTGATTGACTTCTAATATGTTTCCTCTATTAACTGTTTTTAGCAATTTAAATGGCTCTGTTTTCTATCCCAATGCAATCTGGGCACATGACATTTCAGTTGTAGCTTTAAGTAAATGTAATTACATGTTTTTAAATTTCCCTTTAGCAAAATCTAGATTTCCTTGGTTTAAAAGAAAATTAACTTAAGCTGGCGATCGTGAGTATGATCGCCTAAGTTGCAATTTTAACTAGGAATCGTAAGTAACGATTTCGAAAACTCAAATATTTTCTGAAATATTATTGAATTAAAAATAAACATGTGTTTGCTGTCCCCCAATTAAGCTTATAAGGTTCAATGTTCCGTCTTACTTTCTTCGGGAACATCCAAGGACCTGACTCGGAACAGAGAGCTTACTAAAGCTATGTTCAATAACTGTGGGAAGTAGACAGGATACACAAGAAGGGTATACAAAACCCTTTATTTTTCTCTATTTACAATAACTTCCGTACTTCGGAATACAAAGACCCACTACTTGTGGTCTAAACGTAAAAATATAAAAATAAAACTAAACTCTAATTTAACTTTAAAATAATAAACGTGGGAGATTGGCCTTATATTAACAGGAAGTCGTATGTAGTACAGAGAACTGTGAACACTACAATACGTTTAAAGTTATCAAGAGGATTAAACCTCTGGCCTGGAAGGCAACCAGCAACTGAGTAAAACTTCTAAGGTAAGCGGCCTGCTTCGACTAACTGCTTCCTCTCTCTCGCTTGGCAAAAAGCCACAACTTAAATACTTGGCGTTCGCCAGACAAACTTTGCATAAATACGTTAACGCTTATAATTCTGGCCGCAAGTAGAAAATAAGAAGTGATAGTAAAGATTTAAAATAAAATAAACGTTAGTAAAACTTAAGATCCTTACATACTTCCCGCCAGAGTTAATTAGTTTGAAACTGAGGTCTAAAACGACCTTGTTGAAAACTTTTAGCTCTAGAATCTAACGCGAGGCCAATCTTTTACAAATATTTTTCGCTAGAAACTAGAAATTTAAAAGAAAGAAATTTGTTTTTACAATAGCAACTCCCAGGACAAGCAATTTTTTCATCTGTACTGCATCTAAACAGGAGCTTTTATTCAAATCTGGATCCTTCCAGAGATCTGGAAGGAAAACTAGTTTAAAGAAATGTTACACAATGAAATGGCAAGTAATATGTATAATTATATTTCTCTTAACATTCTTATTTCATTCATGACTATTTTAATTATCTCTCCCCGTGCTCTCTGACATGTGGTAAAAAAGAACCCCAAACACGAATGTGTTTATGTCTACGTGTGCAACACTTCCTCCTACAATCAAAGCACTAACGTGTTAAAAATTCAACATACCAAGACCTCGTAACACACCCTAACTTCAACTCTAAACCCTGAGGTACTATTCTGAAAGTGGCTAACTCTGAAGTGTAGCGTCAGAGGGCCTAACTACATTCATTCAACCTTTAACACAGATTCATCATAATTTAGTCTTTTTACAGTCACACGAATAAAAAAAATTTTTAACATTACTTTCACTTTTACCATATCACGGTATTTCTTAACATTTAAAATAACAGTTCACATTGTATATAAGAACATATTAACATGCCGTTAATTTTATGCATTTGAAAACATACATTAGTAGTACATTGTTAATTTCTATTCTTTTCTAAGCAAGTGCCAATTCTTCTACATTGAAATAATACATTTCAAAAAGTCTTTCAGGCTAAAACTTCTTTCTTGCCAGAATGTTTTAAATAAAATTTATACAATAACTTTTACAATATTTAAGTATTTACACATTGCTATTATACATCAACTTTAGTTTTACGCGCGAGTAATTGAAAAACATAATACCAAAATCGGTAACAACTCATTTCTCGCCCTTTTGGCGATAAAGGTAGACCTCGCATGAGGTAAAACTTCTTGAAATCTGCCACTTGCAGTAAGAATGAAAGATTAACTTAAGTTTGCAAAGTAACATAAAATTTTACTTATCTTTGTGACATTCGGACTTTCTTTTCTGAGCCCAGTCCTGGAAAGTAGCGTAGATTCTTATTTGATTTATCCTCCTTCGTGTGCGGGCTCGCCCTTCAGTGCCTTCCTCTAGAAGCTTCTTTTTTTTCCAGTTCGGTCACCCTTGAATACCTTCTTTTTCGCCTCTGCCTGTGGTCTTGGCCGTTTGATGGCAGCTGGTCTTGGCGGAACCGGGAAACTTCTTTCGTGTTCCTGCTTGGACCTCGTTGCTGGCCGTTCAAATTTTCCTTGTAACTTTTCCTCCGCCGCTGGTGGCCCTTCCGCAGTTCGGCGACATTTGCTGCGGAGAGTCCTGTCGGATGAGTAGATCTTCCGTTTTAGAGCCGGGTTATAGTTGCCGTCATTTCTCCTGGCTCTCTTAGCATACGTCGACCTTCTCCCTTCTTCATTCTGGGGGTGTTCGTGAGCTCTCTTTTCTGGACGGTGGAACGGCTTCTTTTTCTTGCTACCTTCAATTTTCCCGCGGGGAAACTTCAATTCTTTTCACTTGCTCCTGCCTCTTAATGGCTTGCCCTTGTACTTGTCGTTGTTCCACTTCTGGAGCTTGTGCCTGCGGTGTCTGCCGTGCCAGATCCTGCAAAAGATCTTTGAAAATTTGCATTTTATTACGATCATAGTAGGGTTTGATTTGATCAATGTTTGCGGAGCAGGTTTCACCATTTCTAGCTTTTAACACTACTACAGCGTGAGTTATTTTTTCTATGACATATGGTCCTTCAAATCGTGGAAAAAATTTGGCAGTTTTGTCTTCTGGTGCTGAAGAAAGTGAATGCTTAATTTTTAATACTTCATCCCCTACTTTATAAGTTACTCCCCGTCGTTTCAAGTCGTAATACAGCTTTTGTTTTCTCTGTGCTAATTCCGTATTCTTTTTTGCTTCTTTAATTAGTTTTTCTATATCACCCATTTTAAATTCTGGGGCACTTTGTTGCACATAAAATAATTTATCTAACGGCGTTATAATCTTTCTGCCTAAAAATAACTCTGCAGGAGTTTTGCCCGTTGTATCATGTTTTGCGGTCCTAAGGGCGAAAGCAAATTCATTGACATAGTTATCCCAGCTTTTATGAAAATTTTTAACATAACTACGGATAATTTTCACTATATTTCTATTGACCCGTTCCGCTATATTTGATTGCGGCCGATACGGGACCATTTTTAAATGACGTATGCCCAGTTTTTGGCACATGTCTTCAAATACATTACTTACAAATTGAGGACCATTATCCGATATAACTTTTAGGGGCGCCCCGTATTTTAAAATATATTTATTTAAAATAGAATCAGTAACTAATTTCGCGGAGGCTCGTTTTAAGGGAACAATTTCGGTCCACTTACTAAAATGATCAACCATAACAAGGAGACAGCGACTTTTATTTAACTGACTTTTTGGGAAAGGGCCCAATAAATCGATGCCAATTATTTCATTTGGAAATTCGGATTTAATACTATTTAGAAACCCGGTCGGGCGGAAATTAATATAATTAACTGCTTGACATGTTGGGCAGGACTGGACATACGCCCTTGTTAACTTTTGCAGTTCAGGAAAATAGACTGCATCGCGTACGCGTTGGATAGTTTTTCGAATACCAGCATGAGAAGCTAAAGGGCTGTCATGGAGCTCCTGCAGGATATTTAATCTAAGACTAGCTGGGATAACAGGTCGAAATTCGTTGTTGGAATTCGTAGTTTTTGTATAAAATAATAGACCATCTCTTAGTTCGTAATGGGCCGCCCTATTTCTTATCGCCACAATATCTTGGTGGCTAAAATTTTCAGGATCCTTTAATTACTCATAAATGCTTCCAAACTCAGGATCCTTACCCAGTTCGGTTATTACAGTTTCTCGGGAATTTATTGTACATGCTGTGAGCATTGCCAGCTTTACAGTATCACCTTGTTCGTCTATTTTAATTCTTGATAGGGCATCTGCTACGATATTTTCCTTTCCGGGGGTAGGCTTGATTACCAGATTATATTCTTGTAGCTTGAGTGCCCATCTTATTAACCTTGGGGATAAGTTTTTCCCTGAGTACAATCTAGTTACCGCCGCATGATCAGAGTACACTGTTATTGGCGCCTTTCCAAAATAGACTCGGAACTTTTGCACTGCTAACAGAACTGCAAGTGCCTCTCTCTCGGTCGCGGAATAGTTTCTTTGTGTTTGATTTAAAGTTCGGCTAAAAAATGCCACGGGCTGTTGATTTTGCGAAAGTACCGCTCCTACCGCATAATCCGAAGCATCCGCTGAAATTTCTAAATTCTCATCCTTTTCAGGAAATTTCAACACAGGGGCTTGCGTTAATGCTTGTTTTAATTTTTCCAAAGCACTATTGGTTTCGGCCGTCCACGAGAATCTTGCCTTTTTCCTTTTTAATTTTAACAATGGCTCGGCAATAGCTGCAAAATCTTTTATAAAGGACCTATAATATGAACAAAGTCCTAGAAAAGAAGAGAGCTTCTTCGCCGTGTTCGGAGTCGGATACTTTTGTACAGGGATTATTTTTGATTCGTCTGTCTCGATTCCTTTCTGAGATATTTTGTAACCTAAATATTTTAATTCAGGGGCTGCAAATTTGCACTTTTCGACATTAACTTTTAGACCGGCCTCATTTAATAAAGAAAACACCTGTCTTAAATCCTGTACATGTTGGTCGAGATTATCACTAGTAATAATGATATCGTCTAAATAGATAAATGTGGACTTTCCAAGAACAGGCCTTAACACAATGTCCATACATCGCTGAAATGTTGCCGGTGCCTTTGAAAGGCCAAACGGCATACGCAAAAATGCATAAGTGCCAGACTTGGTTATAAAAGCAGTCTTAGGCACGTCCTCAGGCCTAACCCCTATTTGAAAATAACCAGTCGTTAAGTCTAAAGTCTTCATATATTTGGTGGATGTTATGTTCCTTAGAATTTCTTCAATAATTGGTAACGGATATACCGGATATTTAGTTATGGAGTTTAATTTACGGTAGTCAATTGCGAATCTCCACCTTTTTGGATGTGTCAAAGGATAGTCATTATTTTTCTTACATAAAACCACCGGGCTAGCATAACTACTTGAGATGGGCGTTATGATCTTTTTACGTAGCATATCGGTGATATGCCATTCTATAATTTTTTCCTTATTCTTATCATACCGGTATGATTTATGGCGAACTGGCATTGAATCTCCGGTGTCAATACTATGGTTAGTAACCTGAGTAAATCCTGGAATATCACTAAATAACGAAGCAAATTCACTTACCACTTGTCGGATTCTTCGTTGCTCGTCATTAGGCAGGTGGTCAAGATTTAACATCGGCGGTTCAGCCTTTTCTCCACGAACTGGTTTCATCGTCAGCTTAAGGGACGCTTCATTAAAATCCAGCGTTGCTTGTGCCTCTGAAAGAAAATCTATTCCTAAAATAATATGTGCTTGCAGATTCTTTACTATGAAAAACATCACCTTCACTTGTTCGTCCTTGATACGGACATACAGCGGTAATTTACCTATACACTTACATTTTTCTCCTTGCGCCGCTAACACTGTCGTATTATCCGAATTATATATACGATATTTACGAAAATACTTCCTAAAAAAATCTTCTGCCACACAGGAACACTGCGCGCCTGTATCCAGGAGTGCGGTGGCTGGGATATTATTCACCAACACTTCAATCTTCGGAAGAAACAAATTTTTCACCATTACTGTATTTAACTTGAAGGAAGAGGGGTTTTCGTGGCCTTCGGATTTCCGCACCCTCCCGTCAGCAGAAATCCGTTTTAGTTTAAATTATTTTTCATTTCCGTGCTTTCCTTCTTTCTCCACTGGCCTTGAGACTTTTTTCCTGGATTGCTATTGAACTGTCGACGTTCGCCGGCTGTTTTTGAATGCTCGGGTTTCGTTGCCCACTGATTCGCTTTGCTTCCGTAGCCGTGTGCTTGAGTTTGCTGTAGTCTTGGCGCACCAAATTGGTTTCGCTGTTGATATTGCCGTCTTCTTTCAATGTCCGCCGTTCTTCTACTTTCAAACTGGATTGCTAGCTCAAATACCTTTTCCAGTGTAGTCGGATTTCTTAATTCAATAAAGTCTTGCGCTTGGGGCAGTAACCTCGGCAAAATCACTTGAATTATCTCAGGATCCGGACGGTTTCCATACAAGAGTTTAAAGACGTGAATTTTTCTTAAAATAAAGCTTGAGAGATTTTCGATTCTTTGCTGATATATACTGAAAAGTTCCGTTTCTAATTTCGCACGATCCCTTACAACAGGAAAGGCTTTTACTAGGGCAGTTTTGAAATTCTCGTAAGTATAGGTGGGACTTCCTGCTTGACCCAAGAGACTTCTGCCTATACACGTGAACCAGTTAAGCGCTTGGCCCCTCAAAGCGCTGGTAGCTAAGGTAACTTTTTGAAATTCGTGCACGGGGTAGAGCATGAAGTGGTCATCCGATTTTTCCAAAAAACTGGTTACCGGTGAGTTTCCATTAAATGTTGCTTCTGGTTTCATCGAAGCGCGCATGGTCTGGACGATGTAACCAAATCCTTCCAGGGCGGCAGCTGGCATTTCTGGATTCTGAGCCGCTTCTGCAGGCAGCACAGGTTCTTCTTGAAACTCGGCCATGGTTATTCTTCTTCGTCGGGCGCCACTATCAGGTTCAATGTTCCGTCTTACTTTCTTCGGGAACATGCAAGGACCTGACTCGGAACAGAGAGCTTACTAAAGCTATGTGCAGTAACTGTGGAAAGTAGACAGGATACACAAGAAGGGTATACAAAACCCTTTATTTTTCTCTATTTACAATAACTTCCGTACTTCGGAATACAAAGACCCAATAGTACCATTATGACTCTTAATCTTTTGTTTGCCTGAAATATAGTTAACTTTTGTTTCTTAACGTGTCCGAATTTAAGCCAATAGTACCATTATGCGAGCGACAACAATTAAGCATTTGCTTAAGAAGAGAACTTGTGGTCTAAACGTAAAAATATAAAAATAAAACTAAACTCTAATTTAACTTTAAAATAATAAACGTGGAAGATTGGCCTTATATTAACAGGAAGCCGTATGTAGTACAGAGAACTGTGAACACTACAATACGTTTAAAGTTATCAAGAGGATTAAACCTCTGGCCTGGAAAGCAACCAGCAACTGAGTAAAACTTCTAAGGTAAGCGGCCTGCTTCGACTAACTGCTTCCTCTCTCTCGCTTGGCAAAAAGCCACAACTTAAATACTTGGCGTTCGCCAGACAAACTTTGCATAAATACGTTAACGCTTATAATTCTGGCCGGAAGTAGAAAATAAGAAGTGATAGTAAAGATTTAAAATAAAATAAACGTTAGTAAAACTTAAGATCCTTACAAGCTAAGGTCCATATAGTAGGTTCATATTAATATATTCCGGTTTATTAATAATTAAGTATACAAATTAAGTTTATAAGTGTACAAATTAAATTAAATTTTAATTAATAGAAATAATTTAATACAAATTGAATATTGCATAAGGCCCTTTATATTCTTACACTCACTTTAATTAATGTTTTTCACGAGTTCAACTGACAAAATTATGTTTCGAATTCGAACAATTCAAAAAACGCGAAAGTTTCACCAAAATCATAATAAATTGTAGATAATGTTTATTCGATATGAGCAACATTCATAACATGCAATTGAAATCGAATTAATTTAAATAATAAAGATATCTGAACAGTATATATCGATTAAAAAAAAACCTAAATGGTTCTTAATCATAAGTTGAACAGAACATAAAAGATTTTATCTTAGCCATAAAGAGTTTGATAAAATATTCACAGCTTAATTCTTATAGCATCATGAAACACACTTTAGCTTTCAAATATTTTCCGAAAGTGTAAATACGTGTTTATTGTATTGGATACAGACCAACACTTAGCTGAGACTGAAAACAACAAAGGGTGATATCATATCATTTAAGAAACTGGCATAAATTATTCAGAGATATTAGCATAACAAAAGAGCCAGATAATGTGGAAGCTATTGAAACCCTCCAGCCAAACTAGTGCACTCCTTAATGGGACAAAATTTCGTAATCTTCGCCGTTGGTAGTTTGCAGCATAACGAGATTACATATCATCAGTCTGAGCCTAGTAGATCTCCTAGCCGTCCTGGTGCTTCAGTAGTTCCCATACTTCGCAGCAAAATTATGTTTGATTTTGGGCAGAAATTGCTTTTCAGCAAAGATTAGCATAAACCTGGCAAGTTCTGCGTAAAAGCCTAACCGTTTAGAAAATTAATATCTTAAAGAGCTCGTTGAATAAAGGGAATGGTTTTCACAGATTAAAACTGGCTCTTTTAATTAGAATATGTATCGATGGGCCAAAAATATTTTAACCTTTCTTTTCTGGATTTTCTTTTCTTTCAAAATAAATACTTTCTCAGTTTAATAAAAGAAAGCATGTTAAGCAGCACATTTTAAACTAAGATAACCAGCCGAGAATAAATCTTCCTTTTTTTCTTTCTTTTTTTTAAAATTTGTTGAATGATATTTCTTCGTTTCATTTAAGATGCTCTAGGAAATACACATGTAAAACCTGTACTCAAATGAAGCTATTTTTATTTCTACAGAAGTCAAAGTTGCAGCACTCGCATGAATCACCTTAATTAAGCAGTCATGAGAGTACATATTATTTATCGAATAAAAACGTAAAATATTATTGTGAAAATTACAGTCTTAACTATGCTTTAATTTATCTGACAATATCACAATGATGGTATAGCACATGACATTCCTCATTGTGGAAATTTACTTGATAATAAAAATTTTATGAAGCATTATGTTGTAATTGTGATTATTTTAATGAAATAATGTATGTATACGCTTTTTCTTTGTTAAACGTGAATTTTCTTGGCTTTAAATTTTTTAAAGTTCTCTTCTTAAGCAAATGCTTAATTGTTGTCGCTCGCATAATGGTACTATTGGCTTAAATTCGGACACGTTAAGAAACAAAAGTTAACTATATTTCAGGCAAACAAAAGATGAAGAGAAAAGTAACAGAGATTTATATCTGACAAGCGATACAATGTATAAATTCATTTTGAGTGAAACATTCATGATTTTAGAAATCATTCCCAAAAGTGTAAATTAAGACTTATAACCGTATGCTCCTCAGTGTTTTTGTTTATACCTAAAGTTTACCTACCTATGAGAAAGGTTGTCTTCCTGATGTACTATCTAAAAAAATGATTTTAATTTATGTTAAAGAAAAGAATATCCTGCATCCAAGCCCTTCGCCGAGATTCGATCTTGAATTGTACTACCATCATTCAACGGGTTTATCCACGCAGCTACTGTAAAAGTACTAACAAAGTAGGTCGAGTTTTATGATGAAGTGATCTAGGATTTATTATACTGTGACAAAACACACTAACGCGTCATGCCTACAAGTGCTTGCCTCATACTCTCGTTCAATATAGAAAACCTCACGTAAATCTCCATGCAAACAGTCTGTTCGCTAAAATATCAACCAGTGCCGATAGTGTTAATCTGTCTTATGCTCTTAAATTCGTTGTGCTTGTATGATAAATTTGCTAATATAGATTTCCAGATTCAAAAAGTATTTAATTGAGATATATAAAGAGAAGTGAGTTACTATTTGAAAGACGATTAGCTATAAGAATTTCTTATAATATTATTTTAGTTTAGTTTTGAACAATATGTTCTTATATTATTCCCAAAACCCTCTTTTTGGAAAACCAGTAAGAGAAAGCTCATAATTATAAAATAGTAATATCTTTAGTGTCTCGAAGCGAATTCTTTTTCTTGGATGGAATTCTTTGTTAATATTAGAACTTGAATCAAGTTTCTGTATTTTTCCTTGTTCTAAAACAATATTGTGCCTTGAGGGGAGAAGGATGCAACCTAGCTCCTTCTTACAAAACTATTTTTTACTTATATATTTGTGCGAGAATACATAGATATTTCCGATCTTCAAGATTCGAATTTTCTTTAGCTACGGGCAGTTCCTCCTCCCTCTTTGTATTTTCTTCTTTAAAATGTGCCGTCAATATCAGTGCCGAATTTCTTTGTATTGTCTTGATTCCGAGCTCTGTGTTTCCAAGGTAGCCATTTAATATTCACAAAAAGAGTAAACAAAAATAACATGAACCGTATATTACATTTATAGCTAGTGATTTTAAAACAGGTAGTATTACTTTGGTTCGAAAATTTTAAATCATCTCTTCATCATCGTATGGGTATAAAACATTTGGTTTGATTCATTGAATGAATTGTTGGAGAGGGACGTGTCCTTCTAATCTGATGTATATAACAAGAGAATAGAATAAAATAAGGTTAAAATGTGATTTTATGGAATAAGCTTTTAATTGAACCCCATAAAACAATTATTGCACTAAACGAACACAAATAATATATAGTTGCGTTTTTCTTTTCTGTTTCAGTTCGTACGGGGTTCGTGTGGATTTGGAGTGAATAATGACGACACTTGATGAAGTATCGAAACACACTTTATTTGCCAGTATTGTCAGGACAGCTCCAAAACATGTTTTACAGTCGTCGATGAACTACTATAAACACGCTGACACTATCAGTGACACAGCCTTCAGGTTATCAGTCTATCACGATGCAGACAGCTTCCCGGCAAAGCACTAGAGTACAGCTCTCGACTCTGCTTGGTCTTTCTTGGAAATGAACTCTACATACTCTCGAGTCTCTCCACGCTACAACTCGCGATGCACTCGAGGACACACAGAGCACGACTCCCGACTCTTCGGTTCAGTCGTTCCCGGAGATCAACACGCTCTCTCGACGATACACTAAGAGACTCCTTCGGTGAACTCGACGACCCACTCGGCACTCGCTGCCCGGCTGTCAACTCGATCGACTCCGCACGGACTGACTATCTTGCAGTCTAGACGAGGCACACTCACTCATCCTCTCGACGAGTCACACTAACTGACTGCGGACCAGCAGGGTTTATATAGCTTTCGGCTTGTGTTCGAGAACATTCTGGGCTAAACCGATAAGAATTCGTTCCAGAAGGTTCTCCAACAATCTATAGTATATCGCCAATCTTGCCGCCAAACATCGCCAAATGGGCGATTTCTCGCCAAATGTGGCAACCTTGTCTTCCTTGCTATTTTATGGCAACCCTTAAACTGCTTTGCGGGGAAACTATCTTACCGTACCTGTACATTTCGTAACAATATGTAATTTCACTGGAACAAGAGATTGAACAATCTTCTTGAAAAAATATAACTAATTTTGTATCATGAATAATGAACGCGTGTGGAGCTCTTGATAAATATATAAAAATAATGGCTTACGTTTTCCATACCTCAGTTTTATAAGGTATTTTCTCCCCTTCCTTCCGCATGTATTTCTGATGTAATTGGAAAAATATTCGATGTGTATTCGAGACGTTCAGGGTTCAAGTTCCGTGTCCATTGTACAATTTTCACGCCTCCTGCTTAAAAATAATTAAAAAAAAATCTAATTCTCTAAACTTCCATCACTTCTGTAATCGAAATTTCCTCTTTGACATTTTGAGGCTTTCTTTGGAGATCTGAGCGGGCATCTGTCCGAAAATCTCGAATTGCGCCAGTTGTGTGTAAAGCTCTTTTCAGATAAATCCGTGAACAGTTCACGGGAAAAGAATTTTATACTTATCTGGATTTTCCACACTTGATAAAAGTTCCCACACAACTCTAGATCCAAGAAGGGAATTTTCTATTGCTGAACTTTTTTCGCTGTAGATTCTCATAGCGTATGGCTAGCAAGTATGTGAGCACAACAACATCCATATTTTTATAACCAAACCGAATTGGTTTTCCTGGGATATGAACATTTTAGCCGAATGATGACAGTAAATGGGGGACACCGATTCATCTATACGCAGTTTAGAATGGAAGATGCCGAATTGCTGAAAGTTTCTCCAATGCCAATGCCTCTTCAACAGTCGGAAAGGATTTTGAATAAGACATTAGCGTAACATATCTCCACGAGCTGACGAAAAATACAAACGACGGGAAAATAGTGGAAATCTCTCGATTTCCGATCCACACCGTAAGCCTCTCCAACCGAGTCGTAAACTACCACTAACCTATCACCAAATACCACGTGCGTTTCTTTAGTGGTTATGAGTAACCCACTTCAAATCCGTATGGGAATGTGTGAAGGGAGAAGAAGACATACGGGAGTCGAAAACAGATCAACAGTCATCAACACCTTTTCTTGATACTTACTGGAACTTTTCACATTTGGAAATTCTTTCTTGATGCTTCTATTCACTGTAATCAAATTAACTTTATCGTGTTAAAAATAAACCTTAATACGGCAATGTTCCCCTTAAGGAACATCCACATTTCTTATTTCACAGTAAGAAATAATAATCAGCTTTCTATGATAATTTATTGTTTATCCATAAAATGATCCTTTTTCATTACTCTCATTGATTTATAAAAACATTTGTTGAATTTTTAATTTTATATTAATTTTTGAATTTTGCTTAGAGAAAAGTAAGAAAAAGCTGAAATAATGATTTTTTACGTAAATATTATTTATTTTAGCAACGTTATATCACTGCTAAAAGTAAAACCATATTTTCTCTCTAGTAAGTCAAACATTTTACAGAGCAATATGAATAAAATTTTATTTTTTAAGAAATTTTAAAATCGATACTCCATTTATGGAGCATTGGCGCGTAAAAGATGAAATATGAAATTGTGCTATCTGGCATACTGGACTGTTCGTGGAAGGAAATGATCACGAACATATTTACAAGTTATTATGGAACTTTTGTGCGAAATCAAATCCCGAGTGTTCCCAAATAATGTGACATTGTGTTTGTTAAATATTTGTTAGCATCCGAGTTTCTAAGGAACGAATTAGACTGAAAGTATTCCATTTTCAATCTTCAGAGTAGGAAGCATGTGAATTATGATGAGAAAATGTATTTATTTGATGGTCTCAGAAACTATACACTTACAAACATCCATACGTTCTCCGGAATTTGAAACATACGCTAATGATGGGCAGCTAGCATCGCTAACCATCATAGCAATCCAGTGGCAGTATGTTTTATAGAAGTATAAATTCTCATAAAATCAAAGGACTAAGTGTTTATGATACCTAGCTACAAATACATGATATACGGACCTTGTTCACGGGACTCACACCTACATAATACTCTAATTCCTGCCATACTTTCATTAGCATGTTTGATCAGTCGTTATGTGAAAGAATCAAGTTAGCATTATTTGAAGGAAAATATTTGTTCGAATTTCATACACTGGAGTTACAAGAAAAATAAATTTTAAGTACAAATCCACAATTGTCTGCAAGCATACATGGTTTCCAAACCAGGAGTGCTGTAGCTCAACAAATCCGGACATAAAAATCTACTAAACTGAGGCAATACCGGATCAAATAGGCTAGCGCTTATAAGGTGTCGTCGGAATTAAGGTTGCCTACTTATATTCATACATAATATTATCAATATAATTTGCATCCAAATACATTCACCGTTTTAAAATGGCCCGTATTATAGCAATTATTGCAGATTTCTGTTGGATTTTCTTAATCTGAGGCTGCTTCGAATATTTTGGATAGCGTACAACATATGAAATATATACACAAGGCAAAACTCAAAACGCATTATAATTGCAAATTTTCTCTTCGTATTAAAAGTGTAATTGGATAGCAAATTCATACTGGAGGTTACTTTGAAACACACTGCTCAAATTGCTAGTTGCACAAAACCGATATTCGTACTTGATTAACATTCTGCCGGAATAGATCCTATTAGCTAGTGCTCAGATAATAATGCCGTAATACGTTATATATACCTTTGGAAGCAAGCAGTGTATAATTTCCCCGCAGCTACAGTGAGTTACTGTAAATGCTTCATCTATCGAATCTAAATGGACTGTGAACGGATAAACTGACAATACATGGAATTACGCATCCGAATGCCTTTATATTTACAACAGTAGAACTGGGAGCACATGTTAAATGATTAATACGCAAACACATACGCAGATCATGTGTGACAATGAAGCTTCCTGAGAATGCATAAAGGAAAAATGTCACAATTAAGACTACGTTTTACTGATTATCAGATTTGAGTCAACTCTGTCTCATGTCCTTTTTCACGATATTCGATCAGAACAAAACGTTTAATGGTTAGTGGTCTAGTTTAAACGTAGGAAGCTGATCGTAAGTGAAAACGAAACCAAAAGTGAAAACCAAAACAAGGACAGACCCAGTAGCAACAAGCCATGCGCGACTGAGGGATCCACGGTATCGTCCCTTAAAATTAAGACGGAACAGTTAATGCAGCGGGACTACGACTCTACGACCACTGGCGACATTCTGCTGTTTCTTATTCTTATATCTGCATGACGGGAGGTACTGGAGATTATAGCGGCATCAAATATTTAGAAACTCTAAAAGAGAACTGAACAATCATGAACAGTTTTGAAAGCAAAATTCATCAATACTTGAATCATAACGATCTTGGTACCTGATTACTGCTGCTGTTGCTTTCCTATCCATTCGATTTGTATTTGACTGAACATTGAACAATGCATTGAACGTTCTGTTAAGAGGCTATGCATATAGTTATTATGGGCTGTATTCTAGAACTAAGAAATTTTGCTTCATCACATTTTTATTCCCGCTTAATTTCTTGAAATATTTCTTTAGAAATTATTACATTTTAACCTTACCAAAATGCTAAATAAATAATAACGCCATTTTCCGCAATAACATTTAATATTCTAGTTTCCATAGTATACACTTTCAATGCAATGTTTGATTTTACATGATGGCTGCTATTCAGATCGGTATTTACTGGATAGGAAGCCAAAAATACAAAATTTTAATAATCTAGTTCCCGTTTCTGATGCAAGATGTTTTACAAAAATTGTGCTAAACGAAATGCTTTTATAAGTTAGCTATTTAGGACCTCATTTCAAATTTTATCAGAAAGATTTTAGAATATCATTTGAAAATGATAAAAGATTTTAATACTATTTCGGCAATTTTAAAACCTTTAAAATTAGACTAAGGTTGTAATGTCTCGTTTAGTTGATTAACGAGTTATTTTATGTTAATTTTCTATCATGCCTCTCTTATTTCCTATTTTCCTGCCAGAATGTAAATTCCTAGCTCGTGTAAGATCCATATGAGGTAGAAATGAAAGAGTATTTAAAGGAAGGTTTTAAAGGATAGAGTGCAGCGTCTTCTATCTGCTGAAGTCCACGTTACTAATTTGATTTTCTTGAAAACTGCATGAGAGGTCCTACTGCGGCGTTGCTCTTTTCTCGCGATTAGGCTCGGCACGCCGACTTCCAACTTGTGCGTTACTCTAATCGTGTAGCCGTTAGGTTCATTTATTTTTACTTAGTTAAGTCAAATTCAAAACCTTTTATTTTTTATGCCTTCTGTAAGCAAAGTGGTGTCTTCTGTTAAGCTTTATTTGAGATAACTAAAAGGGTCCGTTACATCATTTTCTTTTCTTTGCGGCACTTTAAAAAACATAGTGATACTTCCAAAGAACACGAGACGTTATAATCTAACCTGGTCATTACGCTGTGTCCTTATATAATAGTTCTATTACGAGCATAATTAAAATTAACTTCTGTTAAGAATAAATATAATGTGATTGTATCTTGTAATACACTTACAATGAAGCCTAGTCATATTTGAAACAAACAAGTGTCAAAATGGATTTGATGAAAATTAAACAGTCATATTAAAATCATAGGTTATTTATTTCAGAAAAATTTTAGAGCGTTACTTTTTTTAATTGGTCGTCTTCGAAAGAAATCATAGGAAAAATTTATAATTTTTGGATATTATTTGGATATGTTTGTATATAATTTTTGGGTATTTATAATAAATATTTTCGGATACAGTTTTTGGATATTTACAATAAATATTTGTATATACCCACAAAACTTCCATACAGGCTCTGTGTGGTACGCGTTTCCATAAGTTATACACGAGCCTCATAACCTCATACACTTTCATACGCGTTTTCATAAGCTATGTGGCTTCTATCAGCTAGTAAATTATACGGCTACGATACGAATAAAGAACTCATTACTAGTGTTCAGGTGGCCATAGCCAACCTCCCATTCATGGCCCATTCGTAAATCATTCCGAATGTGAGTGTTCAAGATTTCTACTTAGGAATAAATTTTTAATTAATATAATATTATTTAAAATCTTTACATTGTCTCCTTTAAGTAATTAAAGCTTGATATACAGAGAGTTAAAGACAAATACATACAATAAATATTCCCATGTATACAAGCAGGCACCAATTAAAATTTGGTAATATTATACGCACGAGCATTGTTCAGAGGTAAAAATGTATTATCCTGGATAATATTTAATTTTGAAGGTTTATTGGAACTTGGATTAACGCATCAGAGGATTAATCTTACTCTGTAAATAAACGTTTCCATTCGCTTGACTGCAAACGGTAATGACGTAATAATATTGCTCCTGGCCATAATTTAACAACATTTCTCGCTCAGAGTTCCCTTAAATTTCAAGCACTGCTACACATTCCATACTGCAAGACTGACTGAGTGCTCAAGAGAATAATTTTATTCCTGAAGCAACTTATGTGTTAGTTTATTATCCATCCTATCTTAATCGAAGGATTCATGTCTTGCATTTATTGATAAATCTACATGTAATTTCGGCGACACCTAAAATACTCGAAAATTTTTAAAATGTTCCCAGGAATAACCTGGAAATTATAAGTTTAGATAAGTAATTTTTAATAAAAATTCTTGGTAACTGCATTTATTAGACAGTTATCAGAAATATAGTTGATATATCTGTTAAATGTTGTCACTTTATAAAAACTAATGAATTACAAAGCATCAAAATTTTATAATTAACCTGATGAACACTAGAAAAATTTAATCATGTAATTTTATTCCTAAAAGCTTTCAGGCGAATCTTAATTTTTTAATAGTTGCGTGCCTAAAACAACTAAATTAAAAATGTAATATTTTCATTACATAATACATTTTTGACTTATCAGCTGAGAGAAGAGAAAAAATACAATTCAATGATTCCAAAGCTATTGCCTAACTCAAAAAAAAAATCGAAACGACCAAATTGTTTTTGGTAGGTAATAAATTTAAATTCACAAATTAATTTGATAGGAAACATTTGTAACACATTTAATCATATGCATACTTTTATCTTTCATTCCAAAATATTACGCTAAGTTTTTAATCAAATGGCGTAATACGATGAGAGAATATATAAGAAAATAACAATTCATTTCGAAAGATGAAAATTCCGTTGCTTCAGTTCAAATTTGTAGTAACGAATTAACTATAAATAGAAAAAAAATGCTTCAGTTTTATTTATAACCGGTCTTTTATGTAAGACATAAGTATTTTAAGATATTAAATAATCCTAATTACTTTACGTTAATTCAAAATTTATATCAAAATAATGTTCGCTTTACAATAGTTCATGCAAGTTGAATAAAGGGTAATGTAGTTTCTCTAACTTTTCATTTCAATATAAATAACAAATTCTTCCTTCAAACTACTATGATTTATATGTGACGGACGAGGAATTTTCATGTTATCTCAAACGTGTCTCAAAAGTTTCCTTCATTGCTCATTTCCTCCAAATTATCATTAAAAGTAGTTTGGTTCTTAGTAAATTTTACAATTTTGATAAATGCCTGATCATGAGGCAAACTTAAAAATACAAGCTGTTTTGTTAGAAGTAGCTTATCAAATTTAAAGAAATTTAATAAAGTCATTAATAAAGAAATTCCAAAATGCCTTCAAGATTTTTACTTTGAATTAGCATATTTAAAATTTTATTTAATTTAATAAAATTTTAAATATTTCTAATTACTAGAAATTTTTTCTAAATTTTTAACATAAAATTAACTATATAATGTTCTAAATGGACTAAGAAGATAAATAATTGCTCTGCTTTTAATATATGCTTATTCATGTATATATGTCACCCGCTTTTTTAGCATGCCTTCGTAGTGTAGTGGACAGCATGCTCGCCGCGTATTCGAGAGGCCCGTGGTTCGAGTCCCGGCGAAGACGTTGCTCAAGTTTCATCTCTTCGGCTTCGAAATAAACTTATGTCTCTACAGTGGCGCCCGAACTAAAATGGTGGTGGATGATGATTCTCCACACCCAAGATTTGGCGATTGAGTTCCCCAAATCCCCAGTCGCCCTTTAAAAGGGGAAGTATATAAGGTATTTCGGCCGCTTTATTAACATACCTTCGTATTAAGTGGTCAGCAAGCTGGGTGCGTATTCCAGTGGGTTCATGGTTCGATTCCCGGCGAAAGCGTTGCTCATTTTTCACTTCTTCCTGTTTCAAAAATAACCTAATGTCTCTACACATCAACCAAATGATTCTAGAAATCCCAGTTTCTGTTAAAGATGATAAAAATTATGAAGCTTCAAATAATATACAACCGCTACCTATTGAGCCTCAAATCAAATACAGCATTCAGGCAAAGGTACAGTCATGCTATTACTACGTGTTAACTACAAATACTTGGGATAGATAAATCCTGTTTTTACAAACGCCGGATATTTAAATATGTATTAGTTATTTCTTTTTAGAAGATTTTATTTTTAAACGTATTGCAGATTATTCGTACGATGAATATGAACTGCTGTTTTTTACGAAAATGTAGGCACTGGAGTAGCGTTTTAAACAAATAATGAGGTTTCTCAATATACATAGTATGATGGAATGAACACCTACAACTTTTGAAACACAAACTATTCATCAATTTATTGTTTGACTTTTGAAGCTTAATGTAAAATGTTTCATGCTACGAAATTTTTGACTCATTTCTCTGCTTCTTATTGTCTTGTCGTAAATTCAAGTATTAAATTTAATACTCAACTATCGTGCTTGTGTAAGGGACTACAAAGCATGCAATATGCGGCAGAGACTTGTAATCGGTCCACACAAACACTTTCCCTCTTTGTAGAATATGGAATACTAAAGTAGGAAGAGGGATAAGTTTCTCGAGGGCATCATCCGTCATAACTTCGGGTTGATGGATGACAGATCGAGACACTATCACGTGCTTTATTTGACACCCTCCCTATCCCTCAACCGATATTGCAATTCTACTATATGTTCTTAAGATTTCCTTACTAGTTTTTGGAGCATTTCTAGCGAAATAGTTCTACTCCGTTTGAGGATTCTTGCGCCCTGCTTTGAATAATATATTTTTGCAGAAATATTGTTTTCTGTATGACAGCATTTCTCGGAAATGGGTTGTGCCAGGGGTTTAGGTACTGGAAAATTCTAAACCGACTTCGCGATCCGTTGGTTTTAAAGACGTTGATTATGTACGGTGGGGCTACGTAATAATATCTTCAGTGTTGGCGAAGTAGAAAGAGATGAGCTTTATTGCAATTTTCGCAGATTACAGAGGAAGGAAAGCAATTGCGCGTTATTTCAATAAAACGCAGATAAACCACTCAGATAAAAGAAATAAAATGTTATTTTATCCGTCCCGCTGTTAACGTTAATATTAAATTAAATTATTTATTAACGAGGCTTGAAATCTTTCATAATTTTGAGGCATTTGCCTTAAAAATTAGTACACCTTTGTGTTGTAACAGTTATGAGCAGGAAACAAAACGTAGTTCATGTGTACTGAATATTGTGATTGAACATAGCTAGAAATCTAGAGCAGGCAATTAACCTAAACGAGCGAAAACATTACGGTAATCGAAATTAGTTTGAAAAGGAAGAACTATACGATGACTCTTAAGAAAGGAACAGTATGTCCTTTGAGGCTTCTTAATAGAGTTACTATTACTGCTGTTTAATTTTGAATTAGTTGCTTTACATTTTAACTTTCCTTTGCAAGTATTCTAGCTTGATAATAAACGAGAAGGAATTCAAGAATCCTGTAATCCTGTATTTCTGAATTAAAGCGGATGCTTATATTTAGTTGATAAAGTACATATACATCTTCGATAACAAAATTTCATTATTTAGTCTGCAATATAAACGGGAAATTAGCTTAGATTTCCATTTATAACACATATCCCCTCCGCCAAAATTTACAAGAAGTGTACACAATGTTTTTACTCTAGAAATATTTATCTTTTGTTAACCTTCTTATTCACTACAGAAATAAACGTATTTAATTTTCTGTGGCTGTTACGATTTTATTCGTAAAATGCATAAAATTATTTAAATGGAGGAAAATTATTTCAGTTTTGTTTTTAGAATGTGCAAGGTTTTCGAAGTCGAAGTAATATTTCACAGTACTTATGCATCTTCATAAAATAAGTCAGCAAATATTTTAAAATGTATGTTTCTAAGTTATAAACATTTGCCAGATAAACATTATGCTTCTCTTTAACGTTTTATTCGCTAGTTTACACTCGTGATGGAAATTTCTAAGCAAAATGCTTTTTTCCCTCTGGAGTTCAACATTCAGTAGTGTTTAGACAGTTTGAAGAAAGTGGTTATCCCTGCAAAGGGGTTAAGACTGGAACGGCTCTGAATTTCAGTGGAAATGGTGGAGAAAATTCTTGAGATGTTTCAGCAGAGTTTATGAAATCCGCAAGTCGATCCTATGATCTCATAAACAACTTCAATGCATGTAAAGAGTAAAACGGGTGGGACTGTTCGAGGGTTTCCCACTACTATTCCCGTATCACCAACCTATCTAGAGGACTTTCGGCTCACCGCATTTTCAGAGTGCCCCTATATCACACAGACACTACACATTTACAAACATCCCTACATTTTACGGGATTCAAACCTAGGCCCTTCGGTATCCCAGTAGGCTTCCCTAACCATAATACCGATTGGGCAGCTTTTTATAGGGATTGTTTGTAGTTTGAGTGACAAAATTTGAATATTTTATTTAAAAGGATATTTAATTTTTTTCATTCCAGAACCTGAAACTAGTAAAATATGCAACTTGTTTAGGCAGTTTGTAAAGTATTCTTAAAACGATATATGAATCATGAGTGAAGCTGTAGGATTTATTCCATATTCTGACGGAAGTGAGGTTTCTATAATCGAAAACATGGATCTGCTTAACATTTCTTTTAGTTTCTAACAAGACATTATAAGGTATTTCTCCCACCCTCTTGGCGTGCCTTCGTGGTGTAGTGGTTCTGCAAGCTGGGTTGGTATTCCAGAGGTCTGTGGTTCGATTTCCGGCGAAGGCGATTGCTAATTTTGCATCTTACCTGCCTCCAAAAAATGCTTAATGTCTCCACAGTGGTGCCCGAACTAAAAGGGTGTTGGATGATGATTTTCCTCACCCAGGATTTGACGATTGGGTCCCCTAAAAACCCCAGTCACCCTTTAAAAAGTGGTGTATATAAGGTATTTCTCCTATTTTCCTAGCATGCCTTCGTGGTGTAGTGGTTCTGCATGCTGGGCCGGTATTCCAGAGGTCCGTGGTTCGATTCTCGGTGAAGGCGTTTGCGATTTTTCATCTTTCCTGCTAACAAAAATATACCCAATGTCTCTACAACATAAATAAATGGTTTTATTTTAAATCATTCATTTGTATCTTGTCATGCTTATTATCAATATGTATTCTAGAAACTGTTGAAGATTATTAGAGTTGGTAAAGTTTTAAACGGATGAGTTGATTATTTCGGAATAAAAATTTTCGAAAGTAGAACTCATGAGATAACAATAATGTATGCATTATTGTTATTGCATGAGTTTAAGCTGTATTGTAAGACTATAGCATAATTTACTCCTATTTGAATTATTGCAAAAGTCCACAAATTTTTAATTTGGCAGAAAAATTGGAGTTGGGAATTGCAATAGCCAAACGTTTCTGTTCAACGCTTAACACTTAACGCTGAAAACGCTTAACACTTGAAACAGGTGGTTGTTTCTGGAAACTTTGACATTTTGGAAATTAAAATCTTATTTTTTTAAAATTCTTTAAAGTACTTTTCCACACTATGGTTATCATTCCAAGCACGATCAATCGAAAAAATCAAAGATTCTAATATCTATTAATCTCTGATTTCTCCTTGGATTAATCTCTGATTGCTTTGAGGCTTTCTATTAAACTGGCATTAAATCTTATGCAGTACTCTATTCATATTATTATGATTAATTCATTTTGTAGCTTTGGATCTCTTTTCCCACCACGTTTCTGTAAACAAATAATTTGATTAAGAGCAATAGGGGATTTTAAATTATTGGTGCGTGTATTAATACATGCTATTTGTAATACATATACAGCTAATTTTTGGGCTAAAGTACCGCAACGGATTTGCAAAAGAGACTTGCATGTTAACTAAACAAGAGTAACAAAAAGAAAAGGATTTAAAAGACGAATTCTAACAGAGCAAGTATATCCATTCTTTACGTACATAACTCAAACCCTAAATTAACAGATACACCAGTACCCCACAGCTGTCAAATGAGATCCAAGTTTAAAGCGAGAGCACCCCGCGGGGCTCAAGTAATTGACAATCGCTTGGGATTAATTAATTCTCTCACTTGACGATTTTCAGTCACTTTGTGTCCTGAGGAGAGCGGCCGAGGTGATAAACACAAATATATCACAGTTCCATCAAATCTAGTTCTTTTCACGTAACAGAAATACTGATACCCAAATGAACGTTAAGTATGAGCATTTAAGTAGTGACGGTAGTCGATTTTCCGGCACACATCCTTAAAGGTTTTATGCGCCGAACACATGTCTGATACATCCACCCTCGAATTAGCCACACGCACACAGATAAAGCGTGAGCTTAAAACAATAACAGACTTATAAAATCAAAAGAAATAATAAAATGATGAATGTGGAGATGAACAACTATATTTAAGACTTAGATAATGATATAAAATGCAAAACAGGAGTAAAATCATAAAGCATGAGATACGTTCAATAAAATACATAGCATGAAAATAGAAAGATACAACAGCGAAATAATATCAAATGAAATGCGAAAGAGCCCTCTGTTTCAGGCAGTGAAATAAACTAGTATTAATCTCTGTCGTAATATTCATGATCTTGCATTATTATGAAATACTATTATTTGAAATTTTAACCTTCCCTGTGTAGTTCCGCTAAGTTGGCGATACCTTTAGTATGTTTGACGGTAATTATGAGGGTTTAAATAAAGTTCTTTCAATAATGAATTATACTGATCCTGCCATTCAGTTCATTTTTGAACCTGAGACATCCATTTCTCTCACAATCCTCTGCATCTTGAACAATCATGTCATTCGACTAAACTGAATTTATTTTCTTCCTTCGTTTTTCGTGCACATCAAGTTTGTTCTTCCATATCGGCTCTTTATCAAAAACTAAACTGGATCAGTCGAGCACTAACTGGAACAAGAACTAAACTGGTCAGTATCTGCACGATGTCTCGTTGACCAGTTTAGTTCTCGTGCTGATGACTAGTTAAAATACTGAAATGAACTTAATCAGAAACAGACAGATATGTTAATGTTGCTAATAGATGTTCTGCATCGGTATTAAGCTCAAGTTACTTGATGCTTCACTTTACGGAGCACGTTTGCACTTAATTAGACCTAGTGTCTTCACTATCAACTCTCACATTTACGGAAATTATACAAAAATAGTGTAAAATGTTAATTTGCAGTATTTATACGGTATAGAATGTAAGTACATTTAGAGACCTTTCATCACTAGACAGAACTAGGCACAAGTTTTTATGAAACAGAGTTCCCGTAATAGAAAATGTTTTGCAGGAGAAGGATGAAAGCCTGCGGTTCTTTTTAAAGAAAAATCCCTCTCACCTTAGCCTTGACATAAATACATTGAGCTAGCGCGAATACGTTAAAAAGTGACAATGTAAAATGTTTAGTCATGAATTTTCCTTAAACAAAATGTTCTGGTATTGTAGTGAATACAGAAATATGCAAAAATATTTTGTTTACGATTATATTTTGGTGCTCTAAATAAAAGCAACATTAAGATTTTAATTGCTTAGAGAAGTACCTTTACCCTGATTTAAATGTATGATCTCAATATGAAAATTTAATTTTAATCACAGTTAACAAATTAATTGTTAAATAATATTAAATATTTTTTTTAATTTGTAGACGAGTAAATAATAAAAAAGTAAATATTGACGTTTTCAGTCCTGGTAATCATTATCTGAATGCGTATACGTACATTTAAACTGATTCTGCTACATTGAAGGTAATCATTATAAATTATACAGATATACTTAGAAAAATTATGTAGATAAACTGAAAAATATTCAGAACTTAGATAAGCTTTAATTAAAAGTATAGTGATTCACTAATTTAGCAGTCGAAGTTTCGTTCATAATAGTTTCGAAATTTATTTGTAAGATGAGAACATAATTTATGAAAATTGCAATTTATTTTACATATTTAATAAATTAAATACTGAGAAAATAAAGCGGTAAAATGTTTTTGCATGAGCTGAAATAGCGTTCGTAATTTAAACGGAAAATGGCATAAAAGCTTAGAAATAAACTATCATGTATTTTTTATACTCAAATATAAGCGTAGAACTTTGTTTTCCTCGAATAATTTTCAAAAATATGTTCATAAAGAAGAATGCCGTACCACCTCATTTCATTCATCACCACTCGAGTTTGAAATGATAGATAAAAATTCGGACTTTTTGAAAAAAAAAAAAAGAATCAGATGAAACGATATGTTATCGCAAGCAAGATCTGTATGGCAACTGGGTGTGTTTTCTTATTTCAGTATCTCCTCTTCTCATCTTAGACCTGTTCCAGGAGAATCTGTCAAAGAAATTCTCTTTCGTTAAAAACTTTTCATCCAGTCTACTCTTTCAAACTAGACGTACGGTCACACAGTGCAGCCAAGAAGGCTTACAAGTGCGAATGAGGAGAGGGATTTGAGCTTCTTTAAAAACATGTTTGCCATCCTTAATCCTTTGCATGAAACGGATAAGGAAGTAAAAAGAGCGTGAAGCAATCACGCATTTGAGAAGATGGGTTTAATGGACCTGAGACAAAATTTGCTACGCTTTTAATGACGCTTTTATCAAGCACGTTTGTAAGCTTTTATGAGACAGAACGTGAGAAAGAAAATTTTGTGACAAAAATTTTAAAAAGTCGGTTTTCGAATACTTATTGGTTTCTTTCAAGAAAGTGTTTTAAAGAATTCATGACAAATAATTACACTTTTTTAGTATTATAAAGGAAATATCTTAAATATGCAAAACAGAAACAATTCAAAATTTAAGCGCATTAACTAAGTTTAGAGGAAAATCGGCATGCTAAATATTTGGAACATTTCACAGAAACATTGGTTTAATGGAACATTTTTTCTCGCTGCTATTCATAAATTCAAAATAAATAACTTGGAATAATATAGCGCAGTCTCTGTTATTAAAATTTCCTCATTGTTATTGTTCTCCTGACATCCAGGTTCCTTTTTTATACTCACGAGTTAAAGTACAAGGTATAACATTTCTTTACCTGTGATTACAAATATCGTATTTGATAGATTAAACTTCAAAGGAATGTGTTTTAACGCTGAATACTTTTAAAACTCTTTACGCCCCCAGACGGAATAGTGGTTAGTGACGCTGACTATCATATGAAGGGCCTGGGTATTAATCGTGGAGAATATATGGATGTTTGAAAATGGATGTGTCTGTAAAACATGGGGAGAATCAAAAATCACGTCGAGTCAAAAACCCTCTCGAGTGATTTGTTGGTAGGAAAAGAGGTTGGAAAGCCACGGAAGCGTCTGCAGTGGAGTTGTCTTTCAAAACGGAGTGCCGAAATGGGCAAAGGCATAATTTCACTCATACGGTGCACAAAGCTAATGCCAACGACAGACGCGAATTCATATTGCTTACGATGACAAAATTCAAGAGCTTGTTCGGATTAGGTCAGGCAAGTGAGATCGACAACAACATGAACAATACTCTTTACTTCCATTGCCTAATGTGCGGAGTAAACCATTTAAACAGAACTTTCATGAAATCTTGCGTAAACAAGAAATTGCTACTGATAATTGATATAGACAATATTTTGACAACTCTACCGACCTCTGGGCATAAAATCTATTAAAAATATAAAATAATGGAAGGAAACATAAATAATATTAAAAACATAAAGTGCAAGTTTCCTAATATTTGGAACAACAACAAGATGTGATATGCAAGAACAACAAGATGTGATAGCAAGTTAAACTATAAGGTTTTAAGTTAAACTAACAAAGTTTCTTTTTATTTTAAGTTACCCTTTTCTGTAAACTCTTATTTCAACGTCCTTTCAGAATGAGCGCACGGTTCAGCTTTATGCTAATTTGTGTTGGAGCCAAGTTTTGTATTTAAAGGTTAGTGAGGAACTTCTCAAGTGTGAGAGAGCTTTTAGTCTCAGACCACGTCGGCTCGGTGGACGTTCGCCAGAATAGTTAGTATTATAAATTCTTACGCCTTAGCGCTATTACTCTAATACTGATTGAAGTGATTTAAGTGCGTTAGTACTTAGCAAAGGCTTGCTACGAACCATACTTAGGCCAGTCTCGCGTTTAAGCTCTGTGACAGCGACTACTGAAGTTTTACTTTAAATTGCTTGATTGTTCAGTTTAGACCCAAGCGCGGTCATTATTTTTCTGTTATCACTCCCGAGCTGGGAGTTGCTGTAAATAGTGAGTTAAATAAAAGGGTCTTTTACACCCTTCTTACGTTGTAATTCTTCTAGCACTCACAAGAACATAGCTGCATTCAGCTCACTGTTCGAGTTCAGGACCTTGATACTGTCACCATTATGTTTGCCAAAAGTATGCACAGAACACGAAGTCCTGACAAAGCATATAATTTATATTAGGATACCATGTGAAAACTTGCCTTCCAAAATCGAGGAGCTCTCTGAAAATCTCATATTTGATATAACTTCAGTTGTAATCTAGACTGATCATTTGAATATTCAATAATTGTGTACACAGATACTAAGATATACTAGATGATGATTTTCTATTGACGTCATCTGTAACTATAAACAGGATTCCTATTAATCAGAGAATAAATGATCCATACACATTTCTGAATACCTATAAATTCCGTGTTTGGGGCTCTGTGACCCCAGTTCGGTGGAATGATTTGTCAGATTTTAAAAGCTCAAAGTATAATAAAATCACTGCATTTGTACATTTCTTTGTACGAATAACATATGTGTTATTAAAATTGAACATGCTGTGTGTTCTTTGTGAATAAACTCAGCATTCACTGTAGCAGCATACATCAAATGCTTATCAATACTCATATTTCTCGTTTCTCAGCCCCTTTTCTAAAACGGTTAATTCTTCTTTGAAATTTCTAAATGTAGATATTCATATTAATACGGGTAAAACGCAGTTATCGTAAAACTGAAGTGGCATAAAATGAACTCTTGTAAAAATGGAAACACTTGTAAACGTGTTGCAATGTAAAATAAAGAGAGAAGTGACGCACATCCATTGATTGCGCCGTAGAAGAATTGCCAAGAGAAACAGAATAAAGGCTCAGTTAATACGTTTGATACTCAAAAAGTAAGATCATATTAATAATTTTTACAAAAAAAAAATTACAGGTTTGAAGTCTGATAGTTTGCTTGGCTACGTCGGCTGAGCCCATTATATGGAAACATGGTGCAGGAAAAAAAAAAAAAAAAAAGATACAGAAAACATGGTACAGAAGGAAGAAGCACATTAATGCATTACACTAGGGTTAAGCACCCCAAAATATTTCGAATGCATTTTGAAAAATGTACGAATTGCACGATTATTTTGCAATAATGTAAACATTATCATAAATATGTAACTTATACTTGCAAATAAATTTTAAATTTTTAGGGCGAAATGATAGAATGTTATAATTACATAATATAGTTTATGTATACACATTCCGAACTAGTGTTGTTGGCATAGAATTGAATATTTTCCATGCATATCAAGCTAATGAAATTAAATTCTTTTCTGACAGCGCCCAACTTAATATAAAATGCAAATTTCAGCACATAAATTAGCGCAGTAAGGCATACATATTATTAAAAGTGAAAAGCATCCCTAAAAATAAAATCGCCTGCTTTTCATGTCCAAGCATCATCTTTTCCTAATTAAATAAGCGACGGAAAAAAATATTAAAAAAATTCTGTTTGCTTAACCAGCGGAATTACTCTCACTCAGCTGTTCAGGAAATATTTAAATGAGAAAACTATATGTGTACATTGCTATGTCAATTTATTACATCTGAACATCATGTTTTGAACTCAAAGTAAATTCGTTCTTGGTATAAGAAATCTTTTGACAACCACGCATCTGAAAGCGTTGCTATAACAACTACGACAATTAAATTAAGGCTAACCTTGCTTTCAGTAGCTTGTCAAAATTTAATTTAATACCATTTCCATGACAACCGATTTAACGAGAAGAAATGGTACTGACAGTTTAACGTGCTTCCGAAAACATGTGATCGTGAGGAGGCAACCAAGAAAGAAAGAAAAAGCTTTCATTTAAGCTGGCTAAAATAAATTTTGGTAATGGCAGTTTGAAATTAAGCAACTGACACTAGATACTCTCTCTCAGGTAATTTGATACTACTGCGAATTATGCAAAAGTGTTTAACTATATTGTGATGGATGGCGGTTCTTAGAAATACTTATTTTTCTGTTGGGATAAATGATCGTAGTTTATTATATACGCATATACTGTGTTCGCTTTTAAGACAGACTACTCATTTAAGATTAAATAATTTGACGACATTTCGTTTGTATTGCCTCTTGTTATAGCTTCATATGTAAGAAGTTGATATTTGGTTGGGAAAAAATATAGGAAAGAGAAATGGTTTGATGAGATATTTATGGGAAGAAAATTGCTTGCCATATCTGTGCTTTCTGTTTTGACATTCTGCTTCCATCAACAGACACAATGGTGACCAATGGTTAAGAGCATCTGCCATAGTTCAGATAAGGCACGTTTCGAAGATGAGGCATGATTTTATGTGAAACGATATACCTATAATCAATATTACCAAACTGGACCTCTAAAAGCCAACATATGTCTACTGACGCAACATATGCTTGATGATGTGCATACCTGCGTTTAGGGTATTTACATATTACGTGTCACCACGTTCCATTGCGTTGTCAGGATGCGTGAGTTTTTGAGAGGAAAGGATACAGTGAGCATAGCATATATACACATGCATAGCCGTGGAATGAAAGAGAGGAGCATTTGAAACACGCAAATTCGAATAGATGGATTTCTTCTCATAAGAAGATTTGTTTTCAGCAACAATATTACAAAATATGTTGAATGTCGGAAGGGGATAACAAAGTATGCAACTTGCAAATATAAAAAAGCTGTTAGCTATATAAAATGTATAATAGACGCAAATGTGTTTTACATTTTAGGGTGTTTTATGTGAGCCACCAGCAACAGAAGAAAATTTAAACAAATCATATCAATAAAAATAACTGTAAAACGTCCTCTACTCTTGTAATAATTTTACATCAATCTTCTGTCTGATAATTTAGCGAACTCAGGTTTCCTGAGATTTAAATGTCAAATAAAATGTTCTGTGCTTAAAATTTCAAATGACACTGACCGAACTATTCCTCGCTCCAGTAAGGTGAGCGTTGTTGGCAGAAGTATTTTCTATAGTTTTCGGTATTTCTCACCTACTTTGAACAACACTAAAAACTTTAAATAACGCAATAAATGGTATGAGAAGTGCTTCCGATTATGTTGTGAATAAGCACAGGAAGCAGAAAAAATAACAGTATCTGAAAAAAACATGAGCTTCAGTTACGAATTAGCCTGCATTAACGAGGCTTTTAATGCATCAAAAATATTTTCTCGACAGATCATGAGAAATTATGACGCTTATTATAATTTATTACCATATATAATGTGAGCTTCAAAGGAACCTTCGTATCCATTTCATATACCTAACTCTTGCCAAGCAATCAAATTACCGGTACATTTTGCTATCAGTATATAAATCTTTGGATAAGTAAATATAGTGTAGCTTACATATTCTTAAGACAACAGTACAGAAATCAAATAGTATTAAAAACTGCTAAATTACCATTTATAGTCAAGATTAGGGGTTTGATCAACATCAGACAAATAATAGTTAAGCGTTTGGAAAGTCAATAATTAAACGAGGATTTGTAAGTTTACAGCATTCCCGCGTCGTTAATTCCTATGTAGCTCAAGCAACAACTGTTAGCATTTTAGGAATAGATAGAATTAGAATTGAATTTTATGAAGTTTTTTTCATATTACAAATCTGGAGTTTAATTTAGTTTATACATTAAAATGTTAAGGTGTTTTCTCCTTCCTTTGAGCATGCCTTTGTGGTATAACGGTACCACCCGCACTAAAAGGTGGTGGACAATAATTCGTCACCACCAAGATTTGGCAATTGCGTCTTCTAATCCGCACTCGCCCTTTAAAAGGGGGACTGTATAAGGCATTTATTCTCCTTCGAGCAAACCTTCGTGGTGTAACGATAGTACACTCGAAGCGTGGTCCAGGTTCGAGTCCCGGCCAGGGCATTGCACATTTTTCACGTTTCCAGTATCAAAAATCCTAATTGATCTACAAAATAAACATAAGATGTAAGGGATATTTATACACAGAAAATCATTTTAACATCAAATTATAGAATAGCTAGGATAATTACCTCGAATGTATTCCGACTATGCCTCGAATAAAATTAGAGTCCCGAAATTCCTGACTTTAAATAAAACTAATGAAAAATATGTCTATTTTATTTCACTTCAGTCTCAAGAAAACGAAGAATGTCCCTAACATTCCTTTTTTTGACCAAATTCCTGTTTATACATTTGTCTGATTTATAAGAGTGAATTATTTAAAAAAAAAACTATTTTTTTGCTTTTTATATCCTCTTTTTTTTCACAATTTAAAACCATGAGCAAAATAATTTATCCCTTCTCTTCATGTCTTTTACAAAATAGCAAAACACAGACATTTAATTTTAGGAAAAAATCCTTGTATGTCTTTTAAATTTCCATCCGAGTATTAAATTCTATCTTTTTCTCAGGGATTTCGGAAGTAAACTTAGTTACATTGCACATTCGTATTTTAACGATTTTTTTTTTTTTTTTTTTTTTTACTTTTCCAGTTTGAATCTTATTCAAATTTACTTAATACTTTCAGTATTTATTTTAGTTTAGTTAGCATTTTGGTAAAATTTTAAATAAATATTTCTTGTGTGTTTTTGGAATTAGTTTGGGGAGTTAATATATTCGGATTCTATTATAATCGTCAACATAGGTGTTTTCACTATCGTTCAAAATTAGGTTTTAAGAAAAATATTGTTATGCGAATTAATTTTTATATGCTCTCTTTCTTTGTGTATTTATTTATTTATTTATTTATTTATTTATTCATTTAATAATTTTTTAAAACCTTATTATTTGGTAATTCAAACGAGGATATCATGATTACTAAGAATTCAAATTCTCTAGAATTTGTATCTAAAAGAAACTAAACGTAACAAACATAAATAATTAAGTCTTAATTCTAAAATTCAGTAGTTTATATCTCAAAACTAGAAGAACTAGAAACTTAGAAGGTGCTTTTCGTGTTTACAGTTTAAGTAGAATAAAAAATTGTAATTTATGAAAAGTTTGAATTATTAATGTAATAAATATATATGAGCACAACTAAAAGATCCAACAAAACCGTTTAAAATATAAATTGTTTCTATTTAAGATAAAGTACTTATTAAATAAATAAATATGAAAAATACTACTGGTTTATAAAGTATCTAAATGTATATTTATTATTTTTGTACTTTTAAATATAATATTTTTCTTTCAATTTTTATTTTGCATGATGTAGTAAGATTTGCTGTTCAAATGGAGTTTATATTTTCAGTTATTTATATAGAGTTATATCAATCGTTTAAGTTGTTAATTGTTTAAAAATAATACAACATTGTGATTTGAAAAAGGTACATAATTCATTTCTATGTGAAAATGACTACATTAATCTTTTTCATCGTTACATTTTTTATTTTGGTAATGAATTGTCTTTTAACCAATTAAATTTAAATTTATGAAAGGTAAATAATTTACACCAACAATTCAGGTTCAATAATATTTCCGTCATAGAAATATCATTAAATCAATGTAAACCAACAGCAGCTTGAGGTGGGCTTTAAAATGACAATACGTGTAACTGCGTCAGAGCTTATTGAAAGGAAATGATTTAGTACTATCTGTAGTGTTTTCTATTTGATAGTGATAAAACACCCAATATGTGACTGTCTGAGAAGAGGAATATATTTTGGAGGTATTTTTTGAGAAAACTTCTTCATTACACAAACTGAGTATCAGCCATGCAACCAACTCGATATCTGGGTTTTGAATCCTAGTCGAATTACCGCTTGTGAATTCCTTACCTGATTTTACACTTATTAAATAATTGTATCTATTAAGATATTCCAGCGTTATTATCTCTTTGATAGAGACAACAAATTTATTTATATAATCAATGATCGCCAAATCTTGGTTGGGGAGAATCATCATCCACCACCCTTCTATTTTGAACACAAATACGTTCACCTGTCATGTTTATGAATCAAAAGTTAAGTCAAATTATATTATGCAATACTGTTAGCTGTTTCAACAATAAAGGGCAAAAAAATAAAAAAATCGACAGTTCATTTATTTATAATTTCTAATGACTAAATTTCCTTCGCTAATGATCTCACTAGAAAGCAGGTTTTTTAATGATCTGCATTTAAAAACTTGTTACATGAAATTTGTTTTTTAATAACAATTCTCTAATGCGATAAATGTTTTCCTCTGATTAATATAAAGCTAATCGAAGTAGACACAGCAAAGCAAATAGTTATTGATAGATCCATAACAAGAAAAACATTGAAGACAGAAACCCTTTGGAGGGAAAAAAAAATCACCGCAAAAATATTCCACTTTGGCAGTCGGAAAGACCAGTTTTAGTAGTCTTTGGGAGAACCACCTTCGTTATCTGTTACGTACAAAGCTAAAGAGAAAGGCTATGTAGAAAGAAGAAAAATACTAAAATGTACATTCCTAGCGTCAAACGTAATTCCCAAAGAAATGTATCTTAACAGAAAACGAAAGACAGAATCAGAAGGAGCGGGTAGAATAAAAGAAAGAAATTTCTTGACGGATGATTGGACGTAACTGATGATAACTGCTGGAAACCATTTTTTTCCTCCTCTTTTTCCATTCCCTTCCTTCCTCCTTCTCAACTCCTTTGAGGAGATATCTTCTGATATCGAATTTTTTCTTTTCCTTTTTTGTTCTTTTCTCCTGACTGTCAGTGCTATAGCTATGGGCGAGCATCATTTATTCCTTCTGATGATACTTTATACCTATATCTCTCTATATATCCATATATTATAAATTTATTTATTTATTTTTGATTCGAAGCTCATCCGATTCGAGGAGAACTTGACGTTCTGCTGCTCTCTGACTTGCTTTTATTAATTTGAAAAAGCAAACATATTTGGAAAAAGTATTTTGCGTTCATAAATGAAACTCGAGTTATTTGAAGGGTTTTGAAATAAAGGTATGCAAAAGTGTTTTAACAGAGAAGTAGAAATTTTAATATCTTTAAAGATTTATTACATAATAACGCTGTGTGCGCCTCAAGTATAAATTATGCCTTAAGGAAAAAGGCATATTACACGCAGTGTAAAATATATAAAATTCCACGTTGTAGAAGTCAGAAATTCCAAGTTCTAGTATGTCAAGAAATATATTAAGCACGTTTAAATTTATACTTTTAAATCGAAGCTAAATGATAGCAAATATAATCTTTAAGAAATGTTAATATCATATTAAAATTTTTCTTCGGTAAGTAAAAAACTGCTTCCAATTATATTAAAATCGTAAATGCACACTGAATACGTTTCAATCTCCTTTTTAGTTTCTTTATGAAATGAATTAAATAAATTTTAGGTTATTGCGCACACGATCCTTTCAATTAATTATAAAATCTCAAAATTGCATACAAATCTTATTTTAATGTTTTCTCACGGTAACTTTTATTCGTTATGGGTTATAATGTTCTAGAATTTAATTTCTGGAATAAAAGGTTTGTTTGCATCATTTAATATTTAACTGGAAACTAAAGTTAAACAAACAAGAGAAAACTCGACGTAAGTTTAGTTTTAAATTCAACGGTTTGGAACTTTGGAGACATTTAAAATTTATTTTCAGCACAAAAATTTTTTCATTATATTGATAATCATTCTGTTCACCGAATATACAAAAGAATACATATTATGTTCGCTTAAATATATTATCAAATGAATATTTAATTATATACCGGAGAATGCTAACTCAAATTCACATAAAATAACCTGTCTGATTCTATATTTTTTTACATGCTTAATTACTTGATTTTCAGTTCACGGAATGCAAAATACATTATTCAAAAATTACAAAGGAAGGTTTAGACTGCGCATTTATTCTTTGTAGTAGAATAAGAATTCTAAATCAAAAGCTGCAATTATTCTTTACGACTTTGAAAAAATAGCTTTTGATATTCATTTAAAGATAATGTGTTTAACAGGAAACGAATTCTTTTAATAATTATGAGATGTCGAATAATTACAAATTATATTATTCTTTATGGAATTTAACATGCAATTAAACTTTCACGAAGTTTGCATTTTCGTATTTTTCCTTCATATTTAATGTGCATTTGAGCCAGTTTCCTTTAAAAAGGCTAAAACGAAGGCAAGTCCCCAGGAAGGCAGTAATATTGGTTTTGCTCTAATCATATATTTCAATCCAATCATTATAAATTTCGTATGAAATGAAGCACAGACAAAAATGTGCTCTCACAATTTAGTTTTTATCAATTAGAATAGATAGAGTAAGGCTTCTCCGTATGTGCTTATTGCGAAAGGTGGTTCTAATTCTAAATGAAGTGAAATACTTCAACAATCTAAAAAAATAAACATTTTATTTACAAAACAACTTGTATTGCACCGAAGGTTCACTGCTAACTAACTACGTCGCAAACTAAAAAAACTAACATTCTTTTTCAGAAGCGAAGCGCCCTCTAACGGCGATACATAAATCATTTGGGGGATTTTTCCACACTCCCCACCTGATAATTTTTGCAAAAATTATCACTATTTCAGCATACAAATAATAAAATATAAGAAAGCAACTTACATATCAAATACATTCAACTGATTTAAATATAAACTGGAAAAGGAAATTCTATAAAATAAACAAATATAGTTAACTGCATCAACTCAAATGTTACTCAATACGTAAATATTAATTCAAGTTACAAACAGTAAATTATTAGTAATAACTAAACTAATTATCTAAAATTAATGTTAGTGAATATGAAATACAAGAAGTAAAATTAAAAGGTTACAAATTTAGTTCATTTTCAGTCTGATAGTTCAAGGGGGTATATCAATTGTACAGGTCTCTTAAGGTCCCCTTTTTTGTTTTTACCACACATGATCGTACAAGACCATCACGTCCTTTGAAGACTTGAATTACTCGACCTAAATCCCGGAGGAACTTAGATTTAGTTGTTCCTTCAAGTAAAACTATATCACCAATTTTAAGATTTTTCTTGGCTTCTGGTGTACCGAAGAAGTGAGCATTTCTTAACTCAAGAAGATACTGATTTTTCCATTTTTTCCAGAACTGTTTTATAAGTGTTGTCTGATATTCTTTTCTTTTTATTAGACTCTTTCTTGTTGGAGAGTTATTCAGGATCTCAGCAAAGTTGTATGGATATTCATCCTTATGTCCGCTCAATAGAAAATCAGCCGCTGCAAACGGTTCAGGTTCATGTAAATCGTTGTAAAAGTAGGTCAAAGGACGTCTATTCACAATATTTTCGACCTCTGTCAACACAGTCATAAATTCTTCAAAATTCAATTGAGCTCTGCCTAATATCTTTTTCAACGGTTCCTTTATGGTTTTCATAAGGCGTTCATAAAAAGCTCCCCACCATGGAGCAAGCTCGACGATAAATTTACAAGTCAAGCCTTCATTTGCTAGAAAATTTTGAAAGTCTGTACCTTTAATTATGCTGTAAAAATACTGTAAATCTTTGGCAGCATATTTGAAAGTTTTCGCGTTACCTGAATAAAAGGTGCGACAGTTTCCTCTTCTAGAAATGAAACGTCTGAGAGCCAAAATGAATTTGTTAGCAGACATGTTGGAAATGAGTTCTAAATGTAACGCTCGTGTAACAGCGCACGTAAACAATACGATGTATGATTTCTGAATGTCGTTTCCAGACCTGATGTAAACTGGACCTGTGAAATCCACGCCTGTAACATAGAAAGGTGGAGTTTCAACAATTCGATCTTTAGGTAACTGAGCTGTCATTTGTTTCGCTGGTTTTACTGCGTATTTTCGACAAATTAAACAGTTCCCTAAGACTTTCTTTACCAACTGACGGCCTTTAGGAATCCAAAATTTCTGTCTCAGTTTGGCTAAAGTTGCTGCAACTGCCGCATGCAGAACGTTATTATGTTCCCTTTTTACTATTAATTCAGTAAATTTGGAATCTTTAGGATAAAGAACTGGATGCTTCTCGTCAACTGTATATTCGGTTTCTTCTAATCTTCCCTTAATTAGGAGAATTTTATTTTCATCAAGAAACGGTGCCAAGCTGAATATATCAGAGCTTGGAGAAATTGACTTGTTAGATTGAAGAGCCTAAATTTCAGGTGTGAAGAAATCCATCTGGGCTTTACGAACACAAAAAATTTCAGGTGTGAAGAAATCCATCTGGGCTTTACGAACATAAAAAAATTCAGTGTCCTGAATTCCAAAAGCACTTAATGTTCCACTATTAGCACGCAGTTTTCTTGCCTTAGCAACGAAACGTCTAACCCATGCCATAATTCTGAGATATTTCAGCACATTACTGAATTTTGTTATATCCAATAGTTGATCATCTCTTTTCACAACAACGTCATAAACAGATATCTTACTACGGAGTTCTAGTTGCTTATCGTTTCCCACGTCAAACTTCGGTTGAACTGGCCAGTCTATACGTTTGGTTTGCAACCATTCTGGTCCAAACCACCAAAGTGAACAATTTCTTAAATTAGCAACAGTAGTTCCTCGTGATATGAGGTCGGAGGGGTTATCTTTTCCACGGCAATAATGCCAATTATTGCTTTCAGTTAGTTTCTGAATTTCATAAACTCTGATGAAAGATTTAAATCTTTCGGGAGATCCCTGAATCCAAAAATACGTTATTTGAGAATCAGTCCAGTGGAAGGGGATTACTTCGTATTTTAAAGATTTTGCTATTTTATCACTCAATCTAGCGGATAAAAGCGCACCCAAAAGCTCCAATCTAGGAAGTGTAAGGGATTTCAGAGGTGCAACTCTACTCTTGGAAGCAACAAAAACTGTTTGAAAAGTTCCATTGTTCAAAACTATTCTCAGATATACCACGCATCCATAAGCTTTCAAACTAGCATCAGAAAAGATATGGAGTTCTATTTGTTTCACATCTGCATCTAATATTCCTTCTAAATAGTAGCGGGGAATTCTGAGGTGGTTCAGTTCTTCAATTTCTTCGTACCAGGCTTTCCATTTATAACTAAGATCAGGTGGCAGTTCATCGTCCCAATCAATTTTGGCAGACCAGATTTCCTGAATCAGACACTTTATTCTTATAGTGAAAGGGCCATAAAATCCGACAGGATCAAAAATACGACCTGCGGTTTGCAATAGAAAACGTTTTGAGTTGATTGACGAGAAAATGAAATTTGTCAAGTACTGAGTGTCAAAATAAAAATTATCAGTATCCGTATCCCAGTTAATTCCTAACACTTTGATCGGGACAACTTCAGGAGATTCTTGCATCGAAAATTCTTTGCGATGCCAAATATCTTTGAGTTCTTTGGAATTAGTATGCCACTTATGTAGTGACATGCTAGCTTCATTAAAAATGTTCACAATTTCTAAACTTGTTTTCAGGGCTTGTTGTAAATTTTGGTGACCACCAATAATGTCATCAACATACAGGTAGTTGTTTAAGAGTTCTACTGTTTCAGGATATATTTCTGAATATTTTTTAAGGTGATGCTTAATAGTAGCAGCTAGGAGAAAGGGACTAGATTTTACTCCAAACAAAACTCTTGTAAATCTAGAGGTTTTCAAACTCTCATTGTTATCATTAGGATCATCTTTCCAAAAGAATCGTGTAACGTCCCTGTCTTCTTCATTTAACTCTATCTGTAAGAATGCTTGTGTAATGTCCGCTGTAAAGGCTATCGAATTTTTTCTAAATTTTATCAATAAATCAAAAATATCAGGTTATAGGTTCGGACCAGTATATAAACAGTCATTTAGAGAGAGTGTTTTTGGTTTATGGGCTGAAGCATCATAAACTATTCTTAGTTTGCTTGTTGCTCTATCATTTCTGATGACTGGTCTATGAGGTAAATAAAATAGGGTTTTATCATTTTGATTGCCTTCTTGAACTGGTTCAATAATATTTTTTAACTCGTAATCCTTTAAAACCTCTGTGTATTGAACAAACAAAGAGTTATAAATTTTAAATTTGTTACTAAATTTCTTAAATCTTTCAAGTGCTATATCCCTATTATCTTCCATTAAATGTTTTGAATTCGGTTTCCAAGGTAATTTTACTTGGTATCTGCAGTTCTTATACCTGATATCAGATTCGAAAGATTTCATAATTTCTAAATCAACAGTTTTGTCGTTTTGAGTATCACTTTCCAAACCCAAGTTTTCTAGCTTCCAAAACTGTTGTAATTGATCTGATATCATGTTTTCATTTACAATTACTTTCATAGTTAATAATTCACTATGATCATTATTTACTTTACCCTGCAAACACCACCCAAATAAAGATTCTGTGGCTACTACATTTCTTGAAATTCTTTTAATTTTACCAGTAATTATAGAATAGTAGAAATCTACCCCTATGAGAATATCAATTTTGTCACTTTTCCTACAACAATCTGCTAATTGTAAATTTTGTAAAATTTTATTTTTCTTAGCAAAGTTCAAATCTGGAGGAGAGATAACAGTATTGGATATATTTTCGGTTTCAAGAAGCTCAATATATATATTAAGATTAGGATCGTTTACATTTTCTAGTTTTTCTCTAACAACATTAAAGGTTTTTTCTAACGCACTTTTATCACCAAAGGAATAAACAGAAAGTGATTCTTTTCTAACAATCGGAAGTTCCATTTTAGTAGATACATCTTTAATTATGAAAGATCTCATTGAGATATCAAAAAGAATTCTGACATTTTCAGATTTATCATTATTTCGGATCAATGCAGAAGCCGTTTGTAATAATATTTTATTAGATCTATTTTCATCGGAATTATATGACGAAACAGCGGAAATAACGCTCGAATCCGACGTTTTCTTTTCATGTTTTTCATTACCTTTTTTCTGATGGAATGAATAACAAATGGCTTTCGAGTGTTTGTTAAAGCAGAAGGCACAGTTTATTTTTTGTTTACAATTTTGAATCCGGTGAAACCGACCCAAACATAAAAAACACCACGATTCACGTTTTAAGATCTCTTTTTTCTTTTCTACACTTAAAATTTCGCAATCCGCAGATTTATGATTTGTGTTCCCGCAGAACAGACACTGCGATTCGGATGACGCCGCTAATAACTCAACTATAGACGGCTTGCTCGTTATGGCTGGAGAATGTTTATGTTTGAAAAGCAAATGCTTTTCCAATCGCGAATATTTTTCTCTAGAATTATAATTAACAGAAGCCGCGCGTTCTCTACTGAATACTTCGTTCCTCAAAAAGGCTAACAAACCTTTTAAATCCCAACTTTCGTCTTTAATTTTTCGGCTATAATCAAGAACGAATTCATTAGGAAGTAATTTCAAAATTAAAGGCGTTAAGAGATTTTCGTAGGTATCAGAGTCTATTTTTAATGCTTCAAGATTTCTTATCTGTACTTCGGCGTGATCTAGAAGTTTTCTTAATCCTTTTATATCATTAGGATTTCTAACAGGGGAAGTACTTAAGAGTTGTCCTAAATGCGAATTAATTAAGATGTTCTTTTGACCAAATCTAGAACGTAACAGTTCAAGAGCAGCTTCGTAATTATTTTCGATGAGAGCGAAACCAGAAATAGCTTTGGCGGCTGAGCCACCAAGAAAGCTTTTTAAGTAAATTAATTTTTCTATTTTTGATAAATTCGGATTTTTATCAATCGCATTTTCGAACTGACCTATGAATTCTAACCAATCCGAAGAATCACCATAAAATTTAGAGATCGTTAATTTTGAGACGAGTGAATTTGTTACTTTCGTTTTGGGATTCTGTAACAGTTTCATTAGAAATGTCTCTATTTGTATTGTCCGAATTTTCCAACTTATTCAACTCTTTCAACTTTTTCTTTCCTCTAAACTGCCACACTTGAATTTTCTCTTCATATTCCAAAGCGGATGAGATTTCAAGTTCAAATTCGTCTTCTTCGACTTTTAATTCTCGTTCTATTTCAGCGTCTAAATTGCTCAAGGATTTTGATTTTTCGTTTAACTGGTCTAAAATTTCTTCTAATACATTTACATTTATACTACTATCATCTTTATTCAGTTCGGTTTCAATTTTCTTTAATATCTTGGACACTCCGGTCCTCAATACCTTTCGTTTCGATTTCAGTTTAGCAATAAGATCTTCCATATTATATAAAAATAGAAAATACAGGCTTACCTTGGCTGTCTTCGCATAAAATGATATCCAAATTTAAAAACACAAACTTCTAAATTGGCCAAAGTTTCTCGGCACCGATGCGCCATATTGCGAAAGGTGGTTCTAATTCTAAATGAAGTGAAATACTTCAACAATCTACAAAAATAATCATTTTATTTACAAAGCAACTTGGATTGCATCGAAGGTTCACTGCTAACTAACTACGTCGCAAACTAAAAAAAAACTAACATTCTTTTTCAGAAGCGAAGCGCCCTCTAACGGCGATAAATAAATCATTTGGGGGATTTTTCCACAGTGCTGTGCAGTGAAAATAAAGCCGTGAAATGTTACGGTATAATGCCACTACTTATCATGGCATAAGCAGGTTTTATTTACATTCTAACGAGCGTTGTTTGCATGATAGCTATTCGTCATTAAACTTTCCGTTCTAATTTTAATACTTAACACGAGAGATTTTACACTTAGTATATAGAAAAATTACATGAACTGCAAATAACTTATTTCAAATTTATCAAAATCTAGGCACATGAAAATGTGTAAATGTATGACTCTAGTGTATACATGGTAAAGCCTTGAGGATCACAGGAAGTTTCAATGGTATTTTGCGCAAATGATGCCTAAAACACTTTTCTGAGCCTGCGGAACTTAAAATTTGCTTTCAAATTCAATGTAATTTTATTTAACAAGATGTTTCGTCGTCTTACCTTACGCTCTACGACGGCCATGATAAGACTTACGTCACGTTGCTAATATTTCCTTGGCTTCAATCTTTTGACGTCATGCTTACTCCACTTATGGTTTTTACCTAAAAATGTTCTTGTTAGAAAATTTTAAACATATTAAGGGAAATCAAATTCATTCATTTCAGTATTTCATTTTCATGCATATGCGAACATCTTTTGATGAAAGGATTTGTATTTATCATACTGAAATTTTTAATATAACTTTATGTAAATGAAAGCATATTTCATGAGAATACAAACTGTGTTATTTTAAATTAATGATATAATTGCATGTTTCTACAGCTTTCAATTTGCGCATTGTTCAATACCACTGGCGTGCTAATAGTTAGTACTTTCAGATGTAAACATTTTCTATTACATTAGTCTTTCTCAGCGTATTATCAAATTTTCGTATTGAGAACACGTTTAAATAACTATCACATAAATTGCATTTCTTAGTTAAACGCGGAAGTGCTATAAATTAATTATTATTGCAGATTTAATTCCCATTCGCAGTAGATATGATGTAATTTACCTTTCTAATTATGATATCCAGGTTATTCATTCAAGGCATTTTGAATTCTTTTTTCTTAACTGTTATATAATAACTATGCATTCAGCTTTAATTTATTCAGAAAATAACAATGTTTTATACAAAAGAATTGTTTTACTTATAAAAGAAAAGTTTATTTTATTTAACACTGATTAATTGTCTTTGTTTTCTGCCATTAAACTATTTCTATTCTAGTCTTCGTCAAAGTGATAATTAGGTTAGGTTTAAATATTGGAACAACATTGATGTGCCTATCCAGTGATTTAAGAGCCTTGAGGCATAAATCACACATTACTGTTTCTAACACGTACTCATGAGTTTATTTTATGTTTCTAGCTAGAATTAGGCGAAGTACACAAAAAAAGACAGAATCAAATATTTTATCTGCAACTTTGTTTTTATATTTTAAAAATCTCAGTTAAATTGAAACCTTCAAATACCGATGCTTAATTTTTGTTAATTTTGTGTTTTATTGTAAAGCAATAGAAAAAGAAAAAGATCTTTCATTACGTTAAATTTCTGTGCGTTAAAGAAGCTTAGTTCTCCCATTAATTAATTCATGAAGATGATAATTAGTCTAAGCAGCATAAGTCAGGTAGCCAGCGGCCGAGCGGTAAAGTCGCTGAACACTGGTAGTTCGGTCTGAGGTTCGAATCCCGCGAACGGGCTGGCTGCATGGGCGTTTTCGTGGTTTTCCCCATGTGTAACGTGTATACGAGCCAGTTTCCCTTAGAAAGTCCTCCACGAAGGCATCCCTCCTCTTAGGCAGATAGCCCTCGAGGCTTTGCCATAATCACACACACACACACATAAGTCAGGTAAGCAAGGACAATGCCAAGCGTTATATAGGAAGTAGTATAAATTTTGTACATTTTAAAATATCCCCCCCCCAAAAAATCTGAATGGCTTCAGATACTAACTGTCGTCCAAAAGGCTTTGTTAAGGTATTTTGCGGTCTGGTTGAGCTCGCAGTCTACCAGTCTGCAGTTGCACTCACTCCTGTTAACAGAGCTTCTTTTTTTTTTTTTTTTTTTCTTTGGTCTTCTTAGCTTCATTATTAACAATCATTTTCTTTGCACTTACGCCATATATAGTTTAATAAGACACCCATAAAATTTTTAAATGCTGCATAACAGCATACACTTAGAATTCAGTGTTAAGGTTTTGCCATACATTCTTCTATTTTTCAGTCTTTTCTCAGTTAATTCATTATTCAGTTTCTTTTAGTAAAGTGGCCTTAGAAATGTTTTTGCATTGTTATTATTGTTAATGTTTTATGTGTTAATTTTATTTAATTAAAATCCCATTCTTCGCACTTACGCCACATAAAATTCAATTCAACATCAAAATAAAAAAATATTAAAAAAAGCAAGCATATCTTTAGAATTTACGATAGACAGTCTGGGGGCGGAGATAAAAATTTTCATTTAAAAGTGTTGTCACTGAAAATATGAAATAAATAATAAAACAAATTCGAAATTCAAAATTCGAACTCCCAGGTGCGCATGTTCAAGTGGAGGACTACGTTATTCAAATCTGAATGGCTCTAGTCACAGTTGTTTTTTTCACAATGCGAGCAACACGCATTATAAAAACGCGCATGCAGATTCTTCATTATTTAATTTCCTTAAAAATAAAACAAAGTCTTAATATTTGGTGGCAACAATTTGAAAAGTGATACGGCTGTTTATAGTGCACTACACAATACCTCATTTCGAGATTAATAGCCCCTTTTGGGCTAAAAACAAGAATTCTGAACTTTCTTCGTAATTAACATACCCCCCTTTACTATTTTATTTTCAATCTATAGTCTCTATTTAATTTATCTTCAGTCTATAGTCTCTATTATTTATTTCCAATAGAATATCTCCCTTCTGGTATGTTCCTTTCTTCATGTTTCACGTAAAGTGCGGACACTAGTGCATTTCAGTAATCTCAAAGTTTCGGTCATTAACTTAGATATTAAATAATGAAAAAAATCTTTTATAAAATATAAAAAACTTTAAAAGATATTATTAAATTACCGTTTGAACATTCTTGAAATTAATCATTATTTCTAGCTAGAAACTACTAATTTCTGTGAAATATATTTATGCAAATTTAGCGCTATAATTATTTATAATTTGGTATAATTAATATAATTTTGTTACAGTTGCAACAAAGGTATTAAAGATGATATTAAACGTGACTGATAACTATGTTTTTTTAAAGTCACTGTCTCCGCACGCGATCAAAATCTTTTGGAATCTAGAGAATCGTCTTATAGGTGTTCTACTGAGGAGGTTCACAGAAAGGGGCTGCAGGCTTCATTTTCTTATATATTGATCTTAGACATCACCTCCACTTACAGAGCTTCTTAAGCTAATATATAGAATTTTAAGAGAAATCTCTCTATATTGTGATTCGGTGTGTTTTACAATATGAAATTAAACATTTCAAATTGTTACAGTAGATCCAAAACTCTAAATAGTCAAAGCTTCATTCTTTTTCATTGAAAATTATATACAAAAAGTTTCATATCTTTGTATGCAAGCTTAATGGCTATATAAGTTATTAATAGCTTTATGGAGTATGCTTCAAAGTTAAAAATGCGAGCTTTTATACCTAAACCACAGTCATTAATCTGCAAAATAAGATGTACTTCTATTGTAATTTGTTCCGGAATGTGACTTAGGTATAGCTAAACTTACGTAGAAAAAGCAACTGAAATGTTGTCGAAGTCTAAAATGTGTACAGTTTTGTGAGAAAATATATACAGCTCTTTTATTTAATTTATTAAAACTTAGTGAATTGGAATTTTTGATTTAAGGAGATCAAATAAAATTTCAGATTTCACCTTTGCAGGCTTTTAGAGCTATAAAATGTTTCACAAAATGCCTTTACAGAAAATCCAGTTAAAAGTATTTCAAAAATACTTTTAACTGGATTTTCTGTAAATTGTTAACGAAACTTCTATTTCCGCCTAAAACCTTTATCCTCGTATTTTGTACATAAAAGTATTAATTACATTAGTACCGAATCATCTCCTAAATTATTTATAGAGAAAATTACGACGACTATTATTCAAAGAAATACATATTCTGCAGAAATTATTAGATATTTCTGACCAAAAAATACAAATAATTGACTATACTTTCTTCGGAATTCGAGCCATGTATAGCATATCTTGCTAGCTGAAGATGCTATGTATTTACAACACTAATTTCACTCCTGAAGGGTTCTCAACTGCCTGGTCGTTAACCATTTTTTTGGCACATATCCTAGCTGTTATTTAATTTACAATTCTTGCAGAAAAATTATAATGAATTTAGTCAAAACTTTCCTTTCTCAGCAACTCTTGCATTTTTTTTTTCTTTTTGCTAAAAGTACAAAATCCGAGGTTACACTTTTTGAGAATTTTTTACTCTTTACCTTTTTAAAAATCGGTTTTCGTAGTAAAGCTTTTTGAGGAAAAGAAATAAACCATTTATTCTTTCTACTGCCGCATGCTTTTTTCTGCGTTCTCCGTCTCACCTCTAACTGGAATCTATAACTCGGGAGGTCTTTTATGGCGAATGGTTCCAAAAGCCAACTGCTTTGAAGAATGGGGGGGGGGGTTAAAATGAGTTAGATTTATGCCTTCCTTGAGCTCTTGAGTGTTCTTGGTACACAGCGAAAAAGAAAACATTTTAAATGTATTTTCTTCTAGAACGATTGCATTTACAATGCTAAATGCTTGTAATAATAGATAATTTAAAAAACGGATAAGCAATGCTCAAGATCCATTAACGATGCTTGACATGCTGAAAAAAATAAACTTAAAAATGAAAGAAAATAGTTGAAACACGTGAAAAAAAATTGTTAAATGTTCCTTCGAGCAGCATACTGTTACTTAGCCCTGGATATTTTCACTCCTTTCAACAGTAAACGCTGCATCATTACTGAAGGCTTTATACTTGTATTTCACAAGATTTCAAAATTTGGTTATTTCTGTTTTTTCTGTCAGTGAAAATTTGGGGTATGGAAATATATCATTACTTGGAATTCAAAATTTCGCATACGATACTTATTTCAATCAATGGTCTCAAATTCAAATTGCATGCAGGCCATTTCGTCATCTGCTAAAGGCAACTGACGAAGCTATCTGTTTTTGTAACCAAAAGGAAACGTTTTCTGACAAAATAAATTATTTTATTTTATAAAATTTTTTTCAAAGCATACATAAATGGTAATATCAATGACTCAAATAAAATATTTCCAATGTACAATTTCTGTTCGAAATATAAAATTAAGATCTACAAGAAATTCCTGTTGTGTACATTTGGTAATTCAAATCTACTGACAGCTAAATATCAAACTTTCAAACTGACATTTAAAATAATTCTTATGTCTTGAATTAACCAATAAATAATTTATTTAAACTAAAAAGAAATAAATTACGAAAATTTTCGAAGTGGCAAGAAAATAAATAATGCGAATCCATTCTTATTCTTTTATTTACTAAATTTGTTTGATAAATGCGTATCATTACATCTCTTTGAATGTAAATAATGATAAGTTTCTTTATTCCTTACTATAATTTTTAACTACAACACCTCATGGCGTTTGATTTCGAAAAAGTTTATAAATTTGTAGTAAAATTACAGAAAACTATTTTTATCACATATTAATTTGGTTCTTTTTTCAGACTTATTAATTTTCAACTCTAAAATAAACTGTTCACATTTACATGTATTCCCAAACAAAGGTAGTATTATTAATGCAAAAATTCATAATTGACGGCATTTACCTTTTGACAAATGCAAAAAGTTATTAATAAAATCTGCCCCTTCACATTTCAATAAGATTTACTATATCACATGTTGATTATCGCCTTTTGTTGATTTTTCTATGTATTATTCAATTTCGTTTTAATGGTATTAAAATAATGTAAAACGGCATTCAAAAACTTTCAAATCACAAGTCTTTGTTCATATTCTTGTATGAAAATTAATGTTACATTAATGCTAATTAAATTAAAGAAAATGTATTCGCGGCTTCATTAAATTACTTAGGGGCTACACGCAACTCATCGGCCTCCAGTTTGAGATCACTGCTCCCAATTAACTGGTGCTGCACCGAAGCCAATATCCGAGGCTAATTATCCCAAACCAAGATTTATTCCTACAACAGTTAATAAACCACAAGAAAAAGAAAAAAACGTAAATTACCACTAGCAGAAAATGCTACTCAGTTAAATACTATGCATCTGTATAAACATTTCTTTTATAACGAACTGCTATTGCAAAGCAGTTTGTCTTTAGAACGGTTAGAAAAGGGAGAGAAATTCCGCATAATATGAGATGCACAAAACATGATTTCATCTTGATATAAGCTAAACAATTAAACTTTCTTTTTTTTATATTCCATGCACTATTTGAAATTGTTTGGATATACCTGAACGTATTAGTATATTATTAACAGCAACAGTATGTTTCGATTCTCATTAAAATATGTTTAATTTCAATAGCCAAAAGTATACATTTTTTATTATACAGCCAAAAGTATACATCATTGGCTTGGGGGGATATCTTACATTGCAAAAATCTTAAATTTAAGCAAAGCAACTATGTCGATCATACAGAAGAATAATTAAAAATCTGAATGTTCTGCTTTTTGAAGGTTATTCATAAAGTTAAAATAACATTTACCTTCCAAAGAATGAAGTAGAAATTGCATTTAAATTCTTATTAAGGATCGTAAGTGATTAATGTTTTAATGCATAATATTTGAAATCACAATACACTGTAAAATGTTTGTGAGGTTTTGGACACTGATCTTAATTTTTTGCTATTTCGTATTAAAGTTTAATTCTTGAGAAGTATCTACTATTTAAGAAATGGATATTTTGTATCATATTTTCTTAATTACGGCGTCGGCGTCGCGTATTTATTATTTGCAAAAAACTGTTTACCGTTACTAGATTGAACAGCAAGGGCCAAGTACCTAAGCATCATATTTTAACTGGGTTTATTTTTATTTAGCTAGTTGGTATCGTGTACCGCGTAACATGTTAGTTTCTTTATTCCTTACTATAATTTTTAACTACAACACCTCATGGCGTTTGATTACGAAAAAGTTTATAAATTTGTAGTAAAATTACAGAAAACTATTTTTATCACATATTAATTTGGTTCTTTTTTCAGACTTATTAATTTTCAATTTATTTATTATTTATTGACACCAATAAGAAGATTTCACCTTAAAATGCAATAATTGAACGTTCTTAAGGTAACTGTCAACATATTTAGAAAGGTAATGGGGAAAATAGCAATTTTATTTACGAATTTTAAAAACTTCACCTTACTATTTATGCGAGCTATTTTTGCCTTCGTCCTTAAAAATAAAAAAATGCCAGTGTGCATATAAAATAATCGAAAGCAAATTTTAAAAAGAAAAAAAATTCTATACAAAATACGAAAATCTATACAAGTATTAATTTTTTTTAAAGGTCACGTAAAAGGCTTTGTTTTCTTACGCTCTCACTGAGCTCGCAGTTGACTAATCTGCTCCTGCTAACCCCCTTTTTTTCTTTTTAAATTTCATTATTAAACATCTTTTTTTTTTCGAACTTATGACATGCACTGTTCAACAATAAAATCTTAAAATTTTAGAGCTGCATAGCAGCTATATATATCAAATTCCGGATGCACTGTCAAGTGTTGGCATACCTTTTTATATTTCTTTATTTTTTTTTTCAGTTCATCGTATAAATAAATATTCAGTTTTGTTAGTAAAGCGGCTTACAAAACATTTTATCTTTTTATTATTAAAATTTTATGTGTTAACTTTAGTAAATATCGCGTTCTTCCCACTTATACCACATAAAATTCAATTCAACAGCAAAATAACAAACTGTTTAAAAGCAGCATATCTTTAGAATTCTCAAAAGACAGTCTCGCATGCTGAAGATAAAATGTTTTATTTCGAACAGTGTTGCCACTGCTCGCCTTCAAATAGTTGAGTTTGTAAATCAAAAATTCTGTAAACTTTTATAAAGGTGAAATAAATAACGAAATAAATTCAAAATTCAAAATTATGCAAAAAAAAAAAAAAAAAAAAAATGCTCGGGTGCAAGACTACGTTATTTTAAATTGTATCGTTCCAGGCAACGCCGTTTTGACAATGCCAGGAACGTACATAAACGAGGCCAGGAATATAAATGCATACGTGCAGATTATTCACTGATTAATTTCTTTAAAAATAATGCAGGTGATAATATTTGTTGGCAAGAATTAAAAAAAAAATTATAGTTTTACAGTGAAACGACTCAATGACACTTCGAGACTAATATCTCCTTTTGGGCTAAAATGCTTTATTACCATTTTCTCAAGCTTCATTAACCGCTTTGTATCAGATTCATGTACTTATTTAATGACTTGCACAGAAGATACTTTTTTCGATGTTAGTCAGAGCTATATTAGTAACTTAGAATATGGGTGGTAATCACGCGAAATTTGAATGAATTCACAATTGTCATTACTTAATTCTATAAAATTACTTAATTATATAAAAATCAAGTACTTAATTCTATAAAAGTCAAGTACTTAATTCTATAAAAGTTGTGAGCCTGAACCTATAAGACAGTAATGCTATAATTATTTTTAGAATAAAAAACACACTTATACAAAGAACTCATATAAAAGTGTTAATTATGAAAGAGAAAGAACAGCAACAATAATTGAATATAAATTCGATTTTGAGGGTTTCTTTATAACATTTTCGCATTTACCTGGCCGGAGTAAACAAGGTAATGGTTTGAAAATTATTATTTGCATTAAGTTTTAAAACCTTCATTCGAGCATTAGGTAGTTCGCTTGGAAGATTAAATCCAAAAATTTATCAAATTTTGCTTAATACTTAATTAATGAAATTTCTTTGAAAATGTCTTATTAAAATCTACTGTTGCAAAATTTCTCAAGCAAATGATCCAAAGTAATGAAATTGTATTTTTATTTCCCATAAGAAAATATAAAATTACGTAAAAAAATAAGTAATCGCAAAATTTCTCTTACTTCAAAGACTTTGCGTTAAGGAACATAATTGCATTCAATTTAAACTTCATTCTATTAGCCACTTCCAAAACGCGAACTGCAGCGTGGATTGGGAAAATTGTAGTTTCTTAATTAATATTATGGTTTAAAAAATATTCAGCTATTTTCGAAGAGCTTTCTATATCTTTTGAATTGCCTCTTGCAACAGAAATAAATATTTTTCCTAAGACTGAAAGACTCTACAAGATAGTCTTGTCATTTTCTTTAAATGTTCAATCAAGTAAATTTATTGCTTTTTTTGTCAAAGGATGCTAAGTTAATTAAACGTTTGAAAAGTTACTCTGTTACTGTACACATATATACACTTTATCAGGTTCTGTTTTTGGATTGTTTCAAAATAAATCTAAGTTTGTGAATCAAAGCAAAATTGACGTTGTACGTTCCGTTGTTTAAAAATAGTGGACTGTAAATTAACTTGATATTACTTCAGTATAGAACTCAAAAAACCTCAGACTCCTAACGTTTGACTTTCAAATAGTAAGTTAGGCGAAGAGGAACGGCGAAGACCACACAAACTCCGACTTCAGTGGCGGCTTACCAACACAAACTCAGAACCTCCGCTTAGTTGAAACTCCAGTAATTCACAGCAACCTCGAAGCTCTAACCGCGAGCTTTAAAAACCTAACAAATTTGCGTCTGCGCCGCTCCTCGGTACAAAGAAAGAAATACAATTTGCATAACATCGAACATACCCCTTGAAGTCCCAAGGGGGTTCAAACAATAAATTTAAACTGTTGAACTGCTAAACCTGAAAAAAAAATTAAAGTCTCTAAATCAAGAATTAAATGGAAAAGCGCATAGCTTTGCTATAGGTCGTTTTATTTCACCATTAAACGTGCGTAAACTCACCACTCGAACTTTATCATCCAGACCGGGATGCACTTTAATAATTCTACCTAATTTCCAACGTAGCGGAGGTAGATTTTCGTTCTTAATAAGAACCATATCACCAATCTTCAGGTCTTGTTGTACCTTGCACCACTTGGGTCTTTGCTGCAATCTAGATAAATACTCACTGCTCCAACGATTCCAGAAATGTTGAAATAACCTTTGCACGTTCCTCCAACGGTCACTGCAGCTCATGGTTTCTTGAATTTGGTTAGATTCTGGAATAGCGTTTAAAGCCGCTCCGGTTAAAAAGTGTCCTGGTGTTATCGCCTCCAAGTCGCTACAATCACTTGAAGCTGGTACTAAAGGCCTAGAATTAAGACAGGATTCAATTTGGGTTATTAATGTCAAAAATTCCTCGTATGTTAAAATAAGTGTTCCTAAACATCTTTTTAAGTGATGTTTCATAGACTTGATACCCGCTTCCCAAAGCCCTCCAAAATGAGGGGCAGAGGGAGGATTAAACAACCATTTAATATTTTCTGAAGAAATATAACCCTGTAGCTGTTCATCACGTTGAACAATAGAAAAAGCTTTCCTTAATTCTTTATTAGCTCCTACAAAATTCTTTGAACAATCACTGAATTTCACACGGTTTGACTCTACGAACTATAAACCGCTTAAGTGTCGCGAGGAATGATTTTGTTGAAAGATCTCCAACTAATTCTAAGTGTATTGCTCTTGTAGTAAAACAAATAAATAGACATACGTAACACTTAAAGATTTTGACTCCTCTACCCGGACGATATTTTACGTTAAATGGTCCTGCTAAATCAATCCCTACACGAGAAAAAGCTCTACTTTGAGTAACTCTTGAAGCGGGTAAATCTGCCATTAGCTGAGTTGCAGTTTGCGCTCTAACTCTACGGCAGATAACACATTGGTTTATATACTTTCTTATAATATCTCTAGCATTCACAATCCAAAATCTATGTCGTATGACAGAAGTGAGTAGCTGCGTACCTGCGTGAAGATACGTGTCATGATAATGCTTAATAATTAAACGCGTAATATTGTGATTCTTAGGTAAAATCATAGGATGTTTCTGATTATTTGAAACTGTAGAGTTTCTGAGCCTTCCGCCTACACGCATTACTCCCGCGGAATCCAAGAAAGGACTTAAAGACAGTAATTTACTTGATGTCTTCAAGGGTTTACCAGATTCTAAACAGAATAATTCTTCTGGAAATTCGGCTCTTTGCACAATCCTAACAATCATAGAAGTAACTTCACAGAATTCTTCAGTAGATAAATACCCCTTTATACGCTCTGTAGGTAACTTACTACAATTATTTCTAAATCTTAAACACCACGCTAACACTCGACATAACTTTAACCATGATGAAAATCTTGAAAACACACTAGGCTCTTCAAATTTGGAAATATTTGAACTGAAACTCTTTTTCAATTCCTTCAACATAACCTCACCCTCTAATTCTACACTTGAATTTTGCTGTACATGAATTACGGATTCGTTTAACCACTGCGGTCCTTTCATCCATAACTCACATTGTAGGAATTCTGATGGAATAAAACCTCTGGTCCCACAGTCTGCAGGATTTTCTTTCCCAGCAACATAATTCCATTGAATACCTGGAACAGCTTTCTGGATTTTTGCAACTCGATTTGCCACAAAAGGTAGCCAACGGCGAGGTTCGGACGAAACCCATGCCAATGTAACCCGCGAGTCGGTCCATGCGTAAATATTGTTAATAGGCAGTTCTATGCATGATAATAGTGCATGTAAGAGGTTGGTTAAAAGTAACGCAGCACACAACTCTAGTCTCGGAAGAGACTGGGTTTTTAAGGGCGCTACTCTAGTTTTCGATGTCAGAAGGCTGACTTTGACTGACGTTGGCTGACTTTGTCAAGGTTGATTGTTCGGAGATAGATGACTGCACAATAAGCCTTTTCTGAAGCGTCGCAGAAAGCATGGATATCTATCACTACTGCCTTCGGACTCAAGACATACCTCGGAAATTGTAAGCTTGAAAGTAAGGGCAATTCTAGATAGAAACGCTTCCATTTCCTACTTATTCTCTTATCAACGAGTTCATCCCAACCCAGCTGCAAGTTACATAACTCTTGTAATAATATTTTCGCGTATATTATTGTTGGCGCTAACCATCCCATTGGATCAAAGATTTTGGCTACTTCTGATAAAATAGTCCTCTTAGTAAACTCTTTATCACTTATGCATACCGAAAAATGAAACGTATCACTAGAGTTGTTCCAATTAATTCCTAATACTTTTACTTTCTTGTCACTGTTTATTTCAAGAGAAATATTGGATTCTCGTAAGCACTCGGGAATATTCTCTAAAATAGCTGAATTGTTTGAAATCCACTTCCTTAAGCGAAATCCACCCCTTTTCATCATTTCATTCAACTGCTGAACTAGAACATTCGCTTCCTCTTCACTTTGTGCTCCTGAAAGCAAATCGTCAACATAAAAATCACGAAGGGCAATTTTTGATGCTAAAGGAAATTTCACTTGTTCATCTAATGCAAGTTGTTTCATTACTCTAGTAGACAAATATGGAGCACAGGCAGTCCCATATGTAACTATCACTAATCTAAATGTACTCAAGGGCTCACTAGGACTATCCCTCCAAAGCATTCGTTGCCAATTTGTATCTTCTCGGTGGACACGAATTTGTCTGAACATCTTCTCTACATCGGCACATACTGCAATTTTGTGAGTTCTAAACCGTAGAAGAATTGGAAACAGCTCTTGCTGAACTCTTGGGCCAACCATCAAAATATCATTCAATGAAAGACCCGATGTCGTTTTAGCTGAAGCATCGAAAACAATTCTCAGTTTAGTCGTAGTACTTGATTCCTTTAATACGGCATGATGAGGCATGTAATACGTAGAGTCAATAAGAATCTCTCCCTCAGGCACTCCCTCCATATGTCTCAGCTCAAGGTATTCCCTCATGAAATCCTTATACTGTTCATATATCTGAGGCCTTTTTAGAAGTGAATTTTCTAAATATTGGAATTTACGCATAGCTAATTGTCTGGAATCTCCAAGCTGAGAAGGCGGAAAGTGAAACGGTAATTTCACAGTATATACCCCACTTTCCTCTCTCGTATATGTAGATTTGAAATAATCTTCACATGCTCTCTCCGATTCAGTAAGCATGTCAAACGTAGGTACAGCATCCAATTTCCAAAAGTCAGACAGCATCTGATCAGTTTCCACTTGTATATTATTAACATAGATAGTAGGATTAATTTCTGTTGAATTATTCACACTACCTGAAATAATCCATCCTAGTTCAGAACGAGAAGCTACCGGTTTACCTTCTTCGCATTTAATTATTTCTTCCTTTAAAAGAGGTAAGGCAATATCTACGCCTAAAAGTATATCAACAGGCCCACTTTTGTAAAATGTTGGATCTGCTAACATTAAATCATTATATTCCTCAACGTACTTCTTATCCAATGTAAAATGCGGCAAAGTTCCAATAATTCTATTGATGATAAATACTGGTGTTTTAAATGACACTTTCGACGGAAAATGCGGAACGAAGTTTATTTCCGTAATCCCATTAGTTTTCGTATCCAAAGACCCTAAACATGAAATAAAAACTTTGGCATTTCTTCTTGCTAACCCTAGCCTTTGTACACAATCTTCTGAAATCAGGCTTGCTTGACTGCCAGGGTCAAGGAGGGCTCTACACAATTGGTATTCACCCGATGAATCTAACACTTTAATAACAGCCGTACATAATAAAACTTCACTCTGAAAATTAAAGTCTGAAACACAAGATTTAATTACTGGACTAGAACTTGCGATATTCTCTCCCCTGACCCAGCCGATTGAGCGCGAGGTTCTGGCCCAGGGAAAAATGGCTTAGCCGTCACTGATAATTCATTCGAACTGTTTGCAACTCCTTTACGTGCCTTTGGCTCATTTTGAACTCTTTCGAAATGCAGTAGTGTGTGATGATTTTTAAAGCACTTTTTACATTTATGTTTACTTCTACACTCGAAAGCTTTATGGTTTGAAACCAAACAATTAAAACAAACATTATTTCTCTTGACAAAATTAACGCGTTCCTGAACATTCAGATTTAAAAACTTATTACATTTAAAAACTGAATGACCGGCTTTACAATACGTACACTGCGCGCGAATCTCTGAAGCCAATGAAGTTAATTTGTCTTTTGTAACTTGTTTTTTAACACCTTGCGTTTTACCTGCTTGGAAGGTTCTGGCATGAGATTTCAAGAACTCTAGCAGATTATTAAGTGTTGGTATTTCCTCACTCTTTAATGTTCTTTCCCACCATCCTCTCGTTGAAGAATCCAATTTAAACTGTACTATTAACATTAAAATAGTATCCGCGAATTGCTCCACTTTGAATCCTAGATTTTCAAACGAACATACACACTCTCTTACAGTGTCTACTAACGCTAATATCTGACTAGGAATTTCAGATTGTAAATTTGATAAATACAAGATTTTCTTTAATAACGATGAAAGTAATTCTCTCTTATGTGAAAATCTTTGACACAATAAATGCCACGCTATTTCGAAATTCCTGTCACAAATAGTTAAAGCTTGAACAATCCGCAAAGCATCTCCTTTTAAAGAACCCTTTAAATACTGTAGCTTTTGTGCACCTGATAAACGGTCATTATCCACTATCGCCGTTTTAAATAAATCAAAAAATGATAACCATTCTTCAGTACTGCCACTAAAAACAGGAAGAGTTAGCTTAGGTAAGCGTATACTCGCTATTTCACAAGATTTAGTTTCCACACTAATGTCTTTAACATTCTTAACTCTGTTTAGCATTAAAATTAACTCATCAGCAGTATCTTGTACGACCTGTTGTTCTTCTATAAATACATCAATATCTTTTTCTTCACACACTACAAATATGTTACTAAAAATATCCGAAAGTTCGGTCATTAAGTCATTTAATCTAGATTTAAAAAGTTCCAACTGATCAACATCAGCAGAATCGTAAGTCACTGCAATTTTCTCTTTCAGTTTACTTAACTTAGCTTTAGCTACACGCTTTTTAGTCTTAAGCGTTGTAAATTCCATTATCTAATAAGAAAGATAAAAAAACACACTGACTCACCAAATTTACTGTGACTCCGGCTCGACGGACCATAAAACATGTAAGTTCCGTTGTTTAAAAATAGTGGACTGTAAATTAACTTGATATTACTTCAGTATAGAACTCAAAAAACCTCAGACTCCTAACGTTGACCGAAACTTCTTTATTGACTTTCAAATAGTAAGTTAGGCGAAGAGGAACGGCGAAGACCACACAAACTCCGACTTCAGTGGCGGCTTACAAACACAAACTCAGAAGAACCTCCGCTTAGTTGAAACTCCAGTAATTCACAGCAACTTCGAAGCTCTAACCGCGAGCTTTAAAAACCTAACAAATTTGCGTCTGCGCCGCTCCGTACAAAGAAAGAAATACAATTTGCATAACATCGAACAGACGTTTTTAGTCAAACATTGATGCAACTTCACTTAAAAACTGTTATGAAAATGTAACTGATTTCAGACGAAAACGAATTACGCTTTACACTAGTGTGCAACAAAGTAGGGGAAATAATTATGCTTTATTTATACTAGTGTACTAACAAAGTATGCTAGTGCTATCCGCTTAGTGAAGAGACGCTTTCATAGAGGACTTTCTAAGGCCAAATGGTTCGTACTAATGTCACACAGGATTCAAACATGAAATTGCCCATTAAAACAGCCCGTTCGATCGAATTTTTAAATCTAGATCGATATACAAGTGTTCAGCGGTCGTATCCTCTTATCCGAAGTGATGTGCTGTTCTAGGAACATATTTCAAATACTTTTAAATATTTGTAAAATAGGCTGTTATTGCATATACAAATATAGTGTGCATTATAAAGACGAAAATCTATACAAGTGTGTGTATTTAGATTGAAAATTCTATCGAAAGTTTTAACCAGGTAGTCATCAATTTTATCTATTTATAATATTAGAATGGATAAGACTGAATACAAAATGTTCTCCAATGGAAGTACCTCTTGCAGAACTTTGGTTTGATTTCTGTTATTCCTGATGGTCTAAGGGTATATTCTACATCCTATGAATTCGGAATGAATGAAATGATATCCTGTCAGCTTCTGTAGAAAAACATGCTGTTGATTTGTTTCCTTTATCAACCTGTAACATCATTACACGATTATTATATCCATCAGTAATATTAAACCAGTTTAATTAAGGGTGCACTGGAGTTTGCAGTTGTGTTAAACGTTGACTGCATTAAAGGTTAAAAGTATGCTCCCTTTTTTTATAAATAATTTTTCTGAAGATTATGTCCAAAATTGGAATGCAGAACGTAAGAAAACTGAAAATAGTTTTTTAGAAAAGAAAGAAAAAGAAGTGCATGTTTTCTGAGCTAACTGAAGCTACTGACTTGGAAGTAAACCGTAAATTTATAACAGCTAGAGAGCTAACAGATACAAAATATGTAGAATCTGGAAACAGCTACTGAGAAAGAAACTAAAATAAATCGACAGACCGGCCAGAGTTGCTAATCTTAAAAGGAAATATAGAAAAGGAAGAAACTTAGGAAACGGTTATCTGAGAAGGAAATATATTAAATTTTTATAAGATGTCTACTGAGTTAGTTCGTGCTTCTGTACAAACATCTATAGAATAAATTTGGCAAAAAATTGAACTTTTTTGCTGCAGGTCTAACAAAGCAGTTTAGTCCTACCTCTTGCAAATTAAATTTATTTTAAATATTGATATCTCCAAAATATATGGTATATAATACTGAATACTTCTTTATAAATTCTTCTAGAAAGACGATATACTAGGTAAGCATCCGCACAGTAAACTCTTGACGAACGCAATTGTACTTCATATTATACGTACGGCACAATCGTCTTCCGCAAGGTTAGCATTTTGTGTAAAAAAAATGTGTTAGATATGCAAATTCAGTTTACATAAGTACGCAATTTAAACAAAAATATTGTTGTAATTAAAAGGAAAGGAGAGAAACAAATGTTAATTGAAAGAAATTTTATTACTGCTTTATAGGTACGTCATGCAACGTTTTAGAACGCTTTCAGAATGTTTTTCTTAAATATATTTTTTAAATACTGGTTGTTTTTTCTTGAGGCAGGGGCAAATCTCTAAACGTTTTGCGGTAAGGAGCGCAAAGTTTTTCAAAGTCTGTCATAAAATGTACTCAGCTTTTTTCACTTATCTCCATTGTAAAATTAAACAGTTCCTATGCCCTTTTTTTTAAAAAGAAATTGACTTTGTATAAGTTAAAAGCGCTTTATCGTCTTCTTTATTAACACCGCTTTCACTTTCGGTTGGTGTCACACGATCAGCCAATTCTTCACTCGTCATTTCTGTATCCTAGTTCTCGATTAATTCTTCAACTTTCTCCATGTGTATTTTCCTGCCTAAAAATTATTTGCCGTTAATTGCTTTTGCAATTTGTACGATTTTATTGGCTTCATTTTCATTTGATGGGAATTCTTTAAAACTGTTGACAGCTTCTGACCAGAGCTGATGGCAGCAAACATTCACTGTTGATGAATGGACGCTGAACCGCGTATAAATGAAATTCTACGTTGGACAAATTAAATGGAAACAATTAAGATATCGCGAGCATATGAAATCCAGTTCCACAAATACGAGCTTGGCAAGGGTTTACTGCTTCATTGCTCGTCACGCGTTTGTTATTTAAATCTTTTATTAGGTATTCGAAATCATAACTACCTACAGTCCGTTATCCACCTTTTATACATTAATTAATTTATTTTTAATCTTAATTTAGGTTGATCAAAGTATGTATCCTTTCATGGGGACATAATTACACATTCATATTTTAAAACTTCATGCCTGGATGATTCTAAGGAGGAAAAATGTGTGGACCAACAAAATGCCAGAATTTTTCAAAATTATCTATAGCGTTAAATTCTGCATCCTTTATTTAAGGTGCTTAAACCTGTTATTAGCAATAAATCGCTGCTTTTCGAAGGAGAAAAAACTTGGAGCAAAATTAACACAGTTTATGGAATCCCCTTCAGCGTTTGCTAAAGTAGTTGACAGCATTTCATTTTCTTCCGTGCTTGTTTAAAACAGTGTAAAAACCCTAAAAAATATTTCTTGGAAAATAAAAATACCACAGGTAAATACAAGCTGCTGTTTAAGAATTTTTGCAAGGAATGTTAATCTTTGGTTTGACAGGAATCCTTTACGCTTAAAAATGATAAGTTTGCATATGAAAACTGTACTGTTATAGGATAAAAAAAAAAAAAAATTAAGGAAGCAGGTGCGAACAATCAACGAATATATTCCTCATTTTTCCAAACTACAATGAATTTTATCACTAATAAGCCTATGATCTGGTTGTTTTTCTTTTGATGCCCAACTAATAAAAAAACTGCTTATGATTCATATGGTCAATTTGTTTTCGCAGTTTATCCAAAATCCTGGAGTTATTACGGGGCATAAACCCGTGGAGTCAGATGAATTGAATATGTACCATTTAATATCAGAATAATCAAATCTATTTAAGCCGGCGAAAGTCGCACCAAGAAAAGTTACTAGGGTGGGGGTGTGGGGTATCACATACCCCAATATTTAAAATACGATAAAAGTGGTTTTAATTAGTTTTAAATATGTTTTCTTGTTCTCGTATATTATAAATACGTGAAAAATAATTGGGCTTCAAAAAATTAATTTCTGAAATAATCTTAGAGTTAAAATTAAGATAAATGAAAATAATAATAAAAAAAATCATGCCTGTAAGTTTAATTGCATCTCTAATACACAATGCTTATTTTATTTCTTTACACTTTGAACGAAATACCTTCATGTGTTCTTGACACAGAATGTTTTCACATTTTAAACATTGGATTCACGTTCTTCTGTCATTGGCGCGAGGGCAATTTATCACATCTTTCATACTTAATTGTTTCAAATTTCATGTATTCGTTTTAATTCTTCTTCGAAACTTCTGCTTTTGTTTTGCATGCAGTACGTCAGTTTCTTGGTAAAGTATTAATCTCTGATCTTTGTTCAATACTGTTTTTCATTAATTGTTTTATTAATTTCATTAATTGTAAGTCCTTCAAAAACTGACTTCTGTTTCTGGTTGGTGGATTAGCAGTTGAATGTAATGTAATTCAAGCATTTATTACAGCAACATTCAGTGCAGGAAAGAAAATTACCATTGGCCACCTCCTTGTTATTCTCGCAATTGAATAATTATCTGACATTTCATCCTCCATATCCACTGCTCCTTTAGTCATATTATAAAAACATATAATTCCTGACGTGTTATTTTCTCCAATAGTATCATCTATAGTATGATCGTCATATAATGTTGAAAGCATAAGAAGAGTTTTTCCTTTATTAGGAACATCATGAATTAATGTTTTACCTTTTTCGAAACCAAAACAGTGTAGAAAATATTCCTAGTTTCATCTTCAGTTTCCGAAATGCTGTCTTCATCGCTTTCAAATATTTCTAATAAATCTCACAGGCGTTGCACCTCCAATTCATAGGGAGTAATATGGTTAGAAATTTTTAAGAATTTATGTCAAGTACTTTAAAATCACTTGCGAGTAGAAATATTTACTGTTACATTCTAGAAATAAATTTCTGAACTAAATATTCAGTCAGAAAAGACAGGCGCGTGGGGTGTGTCATATCCCAGTTCCAACAAAATACCGATAAATATTTTTCTGAAACACACAGGTAAAGAAAAAGCGGTTCTGAAAGTCAATCGCAACTAGAAACTCAGCTACTGAATGCAGCACAGAATTTCAGTTTCACAAATTAGGAATATTCCACTTTTATATAGGGGTGAGGTATGATAAACCCCACGCGCTTTCCCGCGAGTTAATATAATACTGTAGATATATTAGGTTATTTCGAAGCAGGACAGATAAAAAATGAGCAACATCTTCGCCAGGACTCAAACCACAAGCCTCTCGAATACGCGCCAATCTTGCCGACCACTAGAATTAATTAAAGCATTTACTATAAAAATAATATTCATTGATTCTTGTTTCAGAAATATGAATTGTGTTTTCACCAGTATAAATAATAGCGATGAAACAGGAGGCCTTGAACAAAAAATTAACAAAATGATAAGCATTTTAATATAACTTCGCTTTTGTTTTGAAAACAAGTTTTCTGATTATTATTATTATTATTATTTTGATTTCTTGCCTGCTGAAACTTTACCTCAATTATCCTTCCTATATTCTACATTGTATTTAAAAACACAAATTAAACTCACATGTATATATAATGAGTTATGCTTAGATTAAAAAACTGTAAAATTTGATCATTTTTTCTAACTTTATCGTAATTTTTTAATTATACGCTTAGAATTTCTAGCCGAGATCATTCAATCCTGCGGTGTTGCATGTTAATCCCAAGATACCATCCGAATTTTTTTAAAAAGCTGAGGAAAAGTCTCTGCATCCCTTTTCTATTCATAACTGACATCTAATATCATTAACAGTTGCATTTCCGAATCCCTAATGAGTAATAAATAGATCAAGACTCTTATTTTCAGAAGCGGTTGAACACGTTGGATCCCCCCTTCCGCCTTACGTCCATTAAAACCATTAACGCAAATGAGTTCTATAGCTGCTGAAGTGTGCCTCTCTTCTCCTCTTTTAGAAGAGTCCCCCGGGACAAACAAATGACTCAATGTCTAAATCGAAGACACGGAGAACTCTTCGACATAAACTCCAACTTCTCGCGATTGCTTCAGCAAGTCCATTAACATATCTCTTTGTGGGAGTTTGCACCAAGATTTGATCGTGACAGTTTCTGGTCATTATCTGTATCATCTCCTTGCGCTTCAACGGATGCGTTTAAGAAGCATGCCTATCTCCACTCCAAGTTCTGCTGCAGAAGTTTAAGTGTACCGGAAACGGAGGGAAAACACTAGATTTTAGTCAGACGTTTTGGCGAAGTAATGAAGTTCGCTTAAAATTTTGTAGTTAGAATATGGAGTTTACCAATAGTTTAATGCACCCGTGGCACGCTGAGCTAACGGAAGAGGTAGATAAAGCAGGTTAAATTATATTCAATGAACATTGAATACTGCATATCTCCTAAATTATGAAGATATCAAAGTTTTATTTCGCTGAATCGTCATATTTAAGCTTACATATGTCGTATTAGATGTTTCTCTAGATTAAATTAAGCAGACATACAAGAGATATAGGAGAAGTATAGATCAAATTAATCTGAATTATGTTAGCAATTTAATCTTCTTAAGAAACCATTCATTTTCTTATGCCTGGTATTTGAAGAATATGATTTACTTTTAAACACAGAATAAAACTAAGCATAAGGACTCGTAATAAGTAAAATTAAAAAAAAAGTTATTTTATTGTTTTATTGCCTTTTTATTCGTGATGTTAATGACAGGATTTAGCTTAAATCTGTTTAATAGTTTGCGTATAATTCCAGAGGAGGAATATAAAACTGCTTATTTATAAAAAACTTACACTAGAAATATGAGCGCATGTGAAAAGGCACGTGAGATTTTATGAGGCCTTTTTTCGTTTAAGAGTTGCTTCTGTACAATTTCAGCCTAGTAGTAATGTGTATTGTATTGAGATAACAACTGGATTTAGAATGTCTCGTTAGTCTTTTCTTTATTTTTGCATCAATGATTAAAACGGGAAAAATGTATCATTTAATCACTTCCCTATCTGGTCAAATTCTATGCATTAATTAACTAGATCTTATTATATTTAAATATTTTTTCGAATTTGAAAAGCACGCTGTTTATAAGTTAATATTAATATTCTTATAATCATGCCTTCATAACAAAATATACTTTACTCTTCACATTTTGTGGTAAAATATTTTTCCTCAAAAATAGATATGTACATTAAATTCTAATGATTAATAATTTATCTTAAATAAAATATACAACATATTTTATCGTATAAAACAATATCTCTAAAATATTTCTTTTTAAGTAAGACCACAGCAGTATAAAAGTAATCGCTTAACATTCATCGCTCAAGTTTAAAACTTTTCCAAGATGCCTAAAATATGATACGATACGTCTCCCGAAATGAACTGTATTATAGGTTCAAATTAAAGCAGTACTAAGATGATGACCTAGAATGCTCTGAAATAGGCTTATTATGGTATTTTTTTATTTATCTGAACTAGGCAGGAAACAATAAAAGCGCAACAGAATTTCTCTAATCTCTTTCTTTTTCCTAATTCTGCTGGACTCTGCATTTTTTCAGTTTCCTTTAATTGCAAGGATTTTCCGGGAAGTCGGAAACGAACTGCCTCTGACAAATCCAGTGACTGAAAAATGTTCTTCAGTAACCAGGAACCAGAGAAGAACCCTTGGTTTTGGAACCTAAGTCACTAGACAACCAAGATTCCATATATCAAAGAGGATCAAGTCTTGTTGGACCATTATATCGAACTTCTTTGGCCTTTTCTTTCTTCCTACTTTATGTCAATACATTTCGTGATCTTCCCTTAAGAAACGGGCTGCAAAAAGTTTTATAAATCCCACAACTGGCACTTCGATGCACGACTTGGATCTAGATTTTGTGAAATACGAGTTTCGCGTAATCCTTCCGAAATGTTACTATTGAAATACTGCGTTTATTGTTGAAATGGTGCAGTGAAATAAGTTAAGGTCTTTGCCAGGAAATTCATTCTAAGATATCGTAAAGTGAGTTTCTGCCTTCATTTGAAATAATTTAGTATTTTTTCAATGCAGAATGAAACGAAGCATTTACAAATAAAGATAAAATGAAATCATGTGGATCAAACTTGCATTTTAACGTCGACATTTATTTAGCCAATATTTAATTCTATTGATTCTTGCTGCAATATTGAAAACAAATTGTTCTTATTTCCTAGATTCCATGCTAGTTGCGTGTTTTAATTATGCATTTTCTACATTTTAGTTTCTGAGCTCGCTTATAAAATTTCATAGCGGTTTTAATTTTAATCTAATTTATTTTATAAGAAAATTCATTTGTAGATGCTTTTTTTTTAAAAAAAACTTTCAGAAAATAAAATATTCAAACTTACACAATAGCCAAATTTTCCACGTTTAATTTAGTAAACATTCCATCCCTTTCTATAATAATAATAATAATAATAATTTAACAGCACAAATAACAGCCCAACGGTATGTTTATGACAGCCTTCAGCTACATATGTTGCCACCTAGGCAGGGCAATTTTTAACAGCGTAATATTCGGCCATACACAGGAATTCCCTCTTCACATTAGCACCCTTCCCTTTCCTACCCGATCCAAGATTTGTCACTGATCGAGCGTCGTGTGGGTTGGGAAGTTGAATAGAACTGAAATTTGGTCAAATTAAAGGTGGACTTACAACAGCTGTAGAATAGGATGACGCTGAAACTCAAGTAGGATCTGCATGCTTCCTGCTGTATCGCATTTTGTATTCAAGGTAAAAATGGTCCAACAGGGTTTTAGAGCCTCCGTTCCTTTGCCTGAAGGTTTTTTAGTACCCTATAAAGTACGGAGGTTGCAGCATTTTGTTGTGTAGCAAATTAACGTTGTTAATCTAATTACAGCTATCAAAATTTAATGTATTAATTATTCTAAATTTTATGCTACACAGCATTTATTTGTTTAATTAATTATTGGTATTGTTTACCTGAACTTGCACGAAAATTTTAACTAGCGCCATTAATTCTTGCTTGTGTATTCGCGATTACTCACACAATGGATCTTGGTAAATTTCCACGTAATAAACTAGGATTTTCATGACTTAAATTAAGTTAAACCCTTAAAATTTAATATCAATAGATGCAGAAAAATTAACACTTTAATTTGAGACTACTTTCATAATTATACTTTCAACAGAATTTAAGTTATAGCCATTTAATTAACGTAAAACTTCCAAAACCCATTATTTGGCTTAAAAGGGGGAGGAATTCACTTTTAAGGAAAAAAATGTGCGTTCTTTTGGGTCTTGGGACAAGTCTTCTTGAGGGAGTGGTTATGGTTGCCCTATTTTTACAAGTGCAGATGTTTAGGCATGGCCTTCGACGACATGTTGGCGAGAATTTAGTTTCGCTTTTAGTTCAACGTTTTGGAAATAGGTTAAATTTTGCATGACATGAGGTTGGAGTCTAATCAACAGATTTTTTCACCTTGGCGGGCGTGGACTTAGCCAAGTTAGCTGCCCCGTCACACCTAAAACGGGTTGATTTCGGGGCGAAGGTTACTTTTTCGTCACTTCTCTTGACCGGCAGTACAGAGTAGCGTGCTTTCACACGATATGGTTTTTTTCGAAAATGGCAGTGATCCAGCATGCCGTACCTACGGGGCCGATTGTCCTTGCGGCCTGTATAAATCTTCACCCAATCTAGTTTGTTCAATAGACTCTGCATTTTGATATTTATTCTGCACAACAATGATAATCCTGGGCTGAAGTAGTTCAATGCCATAGCTAAATCTGACTACCCTGAGCTGCCTTAGTCCACTGCCATAGCTATCCTTAAACTTCACCCTTCAAGATGTACACGTTTCACTGGAGCTTCATTCGTTATGCGGGTTCCTCTTCAGGGAACTGACGGGATGGTTCCTGATCCAATTCGTCAGAAATGGGTCATCAGTTCTTCGCACATCAACATTTATGGGTTCCTGTCAGATCTTCCTTGGCACTCCTGGGTAGACCAAGCTTATAGATGTACCTCAGGAAGCTTGCGTGATTATGGTATTCTTCAGGACTAGAAAAACTCTACCGTTCAGTATTGTCCGGAGCTCAATTTCCACCGGACAGTATACCTGTGGCCGTGTAGTTCCTCTGCATGACTGCGTCGTCTTCAAAAAGCATTCAGATAAGTTTTCTTTTTTTCTTGAATTTGGTTTCTTTAGCGTATCCTCAGCTCCTTTGTCTCCTTGGCCAACCGTCGATGAATCGAATGACTTGCTAGTAGGAAAATGTAATTTAGAAAAAATATATATATTTAATTCACTTAGCTATTTATGGTTTATTTGATAGTACCTAGGCTGAGAAAATTAAAAATATACATATATTCCTTTAATAAATATACCTTTCAGGTTCAGTTGGAAGAAATGAATGTTACTTAAATTACGAGCATCACTGCCTCGTCTTAGAAATCCTGTTGAAGTTGTGTTATATAATATTTACTGTTAATGATTTTGTTTGCGCAATATAACCTTTCCATCATTTCCTGTTATGGAATATTAATAGAGCAGGTGCAAATTTTAATTATATGCAATATTGATTCAAACTTCTGCATCTCTCCTGTTATTGTAATTTAATGGTCCCTAGAAACCATGGTAAATAAAATAAATGTGGGTGCTTGTAAAAGGTTTAAATTATAGGATTTGCACCCGGTATTTTACCTAGCTTGTTTGTTAAATTGCAAATGATCTATTGACTTAAGTATTCTGTTTCCAAACTATGAATTTGTTCTCAAATAGCCTGTGTCAAAATTTTCGTAGGAAAGTATAATTGGTTACAGTATTTCTCAAGTTACAATATATGTTACTGTTAACTGTTAAATGTTAATTATTTTTATTTCTTTTTAATCTCCGGAGAAGGTAATTTTTTTTCTTTTAAAAATAGTTCTGTCTGCTTTTGGTATCTACCATTAATAGTTGATGCTATATTTATTAGGCTCAATAAACTTATATATTTTCTTTGTATTAATTAATACTTGTAGTATGTTTTATTTGATTTGTTCATGTCACTCATCGGCACACCTTGAAGTTTGAATTAAGAGTTGTTCGGTCAAATTTACACAACGCAATGACTATTTTAAATTTGAATTAGGTTAGTCTGTTAGGAAAATTTAAATTCGTGTTACCGTGTCCTTATTAAAAAGGCACTTAACATTTTTTTTCTGTAATAAATTATCCTTTTGTTCTGATTTGCATGCAGTTATTCACACATATAAAAATTTCACATATGTAACATTTCATTTAATTTTAAACCCTGTTTCTTGGTGCGCAGATTTTCATAGCAGTGAGCGTAATTTACGATTTTTCTACATGGTTCTTCAATTGAAATTTTATTACTAAAAGTTTTAATGAAAATGCATTTTGGAAAATAATTTGCCGCATACTCTAATGAATTCTTGAAAAGATCTGCTGAATTCTTGAAAAAAAACCCTATTAATACAGGATATGAAGCTACTTACTCCGATTTATAAAAACCTCTGGACTTGAAAGAAATTTTTAAGAAAATTTAACTACTAAATTGGCATTAATAAATTCGAGTACCACCGTTTGAAGAACATGGAGGCTGTTTTGATGTTAAAAGTATTCGAATAATTCTATGAAAAAGTCAATTGAATATAGCGCATCATTAATAACAAACGGAATGTGCATTTTAAATTGAGCTAGGCTTTTATTTTTTTTTAATTTAAAACAGCCGTGTTATATTACTGGGCTTAAATTAGAAGCATATTATTCTAATTACACTAATTAATTGCATTTTAAAGTAGTCAACACCAGCCTTTATGAGCCCTTTTTTTTAAATAGAAAAGAACTACAAAAATTGCCTAAATTTCATTCATACTGACTGCATCCCTTCTTTCTATAAGCAAGCTTCGTTCTAAACAGTAGCAGCAACTATTCAGTAGCCCTTCAATTAGTCAATAGCCATAAATACAAGTAACTTCAATTAGTCGTTTTAAAATAAACCAAGCTGGAAATGTTAATTACATTAAATGATGTCACAACGTTGCCTTGTGAACGTTGCCCTGACAACAAAATCCATAAAATAAAGTTCTTTAAAATTTTGCTCTTCCACAGTTTAATCATTTTAAACTAATTGCTTTATTCCACCTACCTGATCCAACAAAATAATGTTTTTACACTTTTTAGAATTTTTTAAATTACGCTTTTCTTGGAAGTTTTACATTTATATAAAACACAGCAAATTTTACTTATAAATAATTCCAGTAACAAATAAAGGCGTTACTAAGAATATATTTTGATCTGCCATTTGAAGGAAAAGCGCGTGCTCTGTAGTCTTATGAGAATTAATAGAAATATTTCTAAAGAATGCTAGGAAAGATTACTGAAATATTATAGAAAAATATTCAGAACTTTCGCAGGCACAAAGCAAATGTTTTAGTAGAGATAAGTTTCCCTTTTTATTCAGCATTTTGTTTTTCTTTTTGATTATGTTAACCACGTAATTTTTTAAAGAAACTGCTAAGGTCTTATTGTGCTCATTCTCATCGAATCACTTATGTCGTGCGTGAAAAAAAAGTTATAATTGTTCTGATGTTTTCCAAAGTTTGTTCTGATGTTTTCCAAAGTGTTTGGAAAATTTAATATCTTCAGCTTAAGACTAAAATGTAGAAAGGTAACTCATTAATCAGACAACTGATCCTACTGTAAAAAAGGTATCAATGTTAATAAAAGTTTTTAAAAAAATGTTGAAATGAAGCTTTATCAGCAATTGATACTTGCATTTAGTAGTATAACTTTAAAAAACAGTTAAACTCTTAACTTATTTATGTTTTTCTTAGCGTAAATTTAACGTAATGCTGAATTAACGCAGTAAATGTCACAGAAGTATCAATAAGACTTCACGCACAATCAACTGATGAAGTAACGGATTTATAACATTAGCAATTTTTTTAGAAATATTTTACCCATATATCTCAAAATTTGATGCTACAAAAAGCTGATGTTAACCTCAATAAAGAGTATCATTATGCATCTGTCCTGTAAAAGAAAACGTCTAACTGCGTTTGCGTTTGCAAAAAGAAATCTGCTAGAAGTTTCGCTTTGCAAAATCATTAGACATAAATTTTGTGAGAAATACAAATGACTACTTAAATCTACATATTGAAAATATCTCAAAATTTTATTTAGAAAAACATTTAAAAATAACAATATTGTAAATCTAGTATACCATAAAATAACTTTAGGCTACTACTTGTATAGAAGTTCAACTCAATATTTCAGACCTTACCAGACTGAAGAGCGAGTTATCGCTTTAGTCTGAAGCAAAGACTAATTCGTAATAAGGCGACGACAACTTTTAACTTAATTCCTTGAATGGACCGAAGTCACTACATGTGCTACGGATGGGCTTTCAATGCTTGTGGCCATTAAAAATAACAAAGAAGAAATTAATTTCAAATTTAGGTATGGGATTACACACACAATAGACTAGTTAAGCGGTTAACGAATTTGATGGCGTATGTTTTAAGCATCGACTAGCAAAAAGACTAAAGCCAGAAAACCTCTGGCCGATCTTGCTATAGTACGAAACCTCAAGACGAGGCTGCCAGAAAATCTAACTATAAAATAACCAAAAACCTCGGCTTAAATACATGACAACTTATTTCCATTCTTGCGAGGACTACTGACTGAAGAGGTTGAAGTAAAGGTTCACTTCAAAATTATAGGTTAATTAATTAAGACACAATAACACGCCGAATAAATACTAATTCAGAAGTCAAACAACAAAAATCAGTGTTATATTTACAAAATTTTTCACAGGACTAGTTTCGACGGTTTTACCGAACCACCATCCTCAATCCAATTGGAATTAGGATCGTCCAAATTTGCCTTCGGCCTTTAAAGAAATTATGTTTTAATTCTGGTTTCACCAACAGATGGCGCCACTTGCTTATTCTTGTCCAGGCTTTCTTATCTTATCTAATCATTATTTCCTATTTTGTTCATTTGCGGTTTTGCAGCTGAGGATGATGGTTCGGTAAAACCGTCGAAACTAGTCCTGTGAAGAATTTTGTAAATATAACGCTGATTTTTGTTGTTTGACTTCTGAATTAGTATAGGTTAATTAACATTAAATTTTATATAGTGCTGAGAAAATCAAAAACGAAAGAGTTCAGATTTGCAATGGAAAAATATAAAACGCAAATTTCGAAGAGTGCGGGTTTTTCCGTCTGTCTTTTGACAGAAGGGAAAAAAAACTTTTAAAAATAAACTTTTATATAATACATCAGTGATTTTAGGAAAACATCTCATACAAATTTCATTTAAAGGTTTTTTTCCCCCTCTTCATCGAATGCCTAGATTGCTAGTTTGTTAGTTAAACTAGGATATGTGCAAATCTATTTCAACATTAAACTAAAAAAATATAAACTGAATTTTACAAAGATTACTTTAGCACATTACATTGTCGTCCACAAATAATGAGTACACAAATTTTTAGCTCGAAAACATTTCAGAAAATAGTTTTAAAATCAATCAGACGCCTTTGACCATAAAGGCAAACACCATGAGTGAACCTGTAGATACATTAGGTATTTTTGGAAGCAGGCAAGATGAAAAATGAGGAAACGCCTTCGCCGGGAATCAAACCACGGACCTCTGGAATACTGGGCTAGCGTGCAGAACCACTACATCACGAAGGTACGCTAGGAAGGCGGGAGAAATACCTTATAAACTAATTAAAAGTTTATAAAAATTGCACTTCCTAACTAGAAGAGTAGAAGAAACTGGCAAAATAGTAGCGTCATATTGCTAAAATCGATTGTCAAAGTTGAATATTTTGAAGTTTGAATACCCGAAATGTAAACAAAAAGAAGAAAGCTATAAAGAATTAAATTTTGTTTAAAAATGAATTTGGATAAAAAGTTTTGAGAGCACTAGGATTCTGCACTTGCCTCTGATTTAAGTCATAATAAATTTTGATGATGAAATTTTAGTTCACGTTTTTCCTTTCAACACAGGTGGATGTTAAAGTTTACAATGAAAGAATGCGCTCTCTATTTTACATCCATACATCCACTATATTGTAATGATTCAAGTGAAAATAATATAAGACAACACATTAAAATTTCTTTACATGAACATAAACATCTCAAACCGCTTTCAGTAAATAATCAGTAAAAAATATTAGTGTCGTATGAATCCAGTTGTACAAATCTCACATCGACCATACCGACTGCAAATATTTTTCCTCCTGGCTATTTGCAGGAAATAGACGAGCCTGAGAAGTTTTTATGTCCAACCAGTTACACGCAGTGCCTTTACACCGATGCTATAACGTTCATCTATTTTATCGAAGGCACTAAAAGAAAAGAAGATACCAAACAAAATAAGTGCATTTGCCACAGGAAATAAAAGTAACCAACAGTAATGTCTGAAGCTTTGATTTTAAAAGCAAAAGAAAGAGGATTTCATTTTTGGCTGAAAACAGAAGTAACTGAAACCAGTAAACAAAACCTTTACTGTTTCAAGTTCCTTTAACTCTAATAGGTTTGATTTTGAAAGTACTGAAACTTTGGGAACAAATAATTTGAAAAAAAAATATTTAGAAAAAAAATAAATATAAACTTAGGTTTTCGTAAAACTACTTTTAAAATACGGTCTATATAAAAGAATGAAATTCTCTCTGTACATGAAATAAAAGTATTGCTTCCTACACAAATTAGGACTGATTTTCTATGCAAACAGTGCAATCAAACTAAAACTTTTATTCAGTGACGTTAAATAATAGTTACATCAGATGTAATGCATTATGTATAGGGAAACTTATCATTCCTTATATCAGTATTTTTAAAACTAACATCATCTGAGTAAAACTGAATATTATTAAAAACTTATGTGTGATGAATTTTTTTTTATTACAGTAAAAGAAATGTTACTTATGAGAGATGAAATTTATATCTGAATATCGCATTTGGCAAATACATGATGGCTGGCACAAGTTGAAATATGGGAATCTAAAAGATTAAAAGTAATTTTCAATATTTGTATCTCATATCTATTTAAATATTGATTCCCTGAAGCTGATGAGAATGACGTAAAAAAACCCGCAAACTTACGTGAGAGAACAAATAACCAATATCATGCAAACTGTTTAGTGGAAAATGGCATGGGCTTATTTTTGCTGTTTGAAGGATGCCATGTTTTTAAAAGTGTGATGGCAAAGCCCAAACTCATGCCGCACATTTCTAAATTCATAAATTCGTTTTCATACCCCTCCGGACGTTATAGTGATTAACTGATGCTAACTGCTAGCCTGAAACCAGGGATGGTGGTTTAAAACTTCGTAAGGCATGACTGTATATTTTTATCTTCCCTCCCCATTTGTCGGGTTTATTATAGATCTGTTTCGTATGGATAATCCTGGGAAGGAGGAAGAACTGTAGTCAGGACATTTCCTCTTGATGAGACTGCTAAACGACGCATGAAATTAGCCTTCGAATAAGTGTTCTAGTTCATTGAGTAAGTGTTCAGGATTCATCGAAAAGTTTGAGGTGAAATCGGGTATATACAAGCAAAATGATTTTTAAAAACGAACGTGTGGCGCCAAACGTAGCTCGAATATGGAGCTAGAAATTACTAGCAAAACATCTAAATCTGAGGGAATATCTTTAAAAATTCGACTAAAAATCCATGGAAAACAATAAACTGGGACAACAATGCACTGCAAATATCTCTGAAGCCTATTCTGTTTCAATAATTACATATTATTCAATCTTCGACGTGAAGAAAACAATTTCAGATCGAAATTCGCGACGCCTCTTTATTGGCTGCAATAGTTTTGAAAGAATTTTCAGCAAACCTGCTTATGAAATGCAATGAATTTCTAAATTTTCTTACGTTTTGATTGCAGTGCGTTTACTTTGCCTTGGCATTTGTGTCTTAGTATTATGTTGTAGAGTAATTTGGCCATACTGAAATTTTGATGTAATTAAAGAGATACAATAACAGGCTTCTGCATGCTCAGAGTACAGATTGTCTCTTTTACATCTTGTGGAAGTTTACTCTGCGATCCAAAGAGGTACGGATTCCTACGGACAAGACAAAAGCGTGACCGCGCTGATGTGTACTTCTGAGGTCTCTGAAAGATCATAAACAGCTATATTGTATCTTTGCAATCCACACCCTATAACCGTCCAAATCGAATGGATATTTAAAAACCCACTGAATTTTATTAATGCATATTACTGTATGGCATATTAAACATCTAAAGTTTAGTTTAGTTAAAATGTTTCACTATATCGGTTTTATTTGGCAATATATAATCGTGTTGAAAGTGCTGAAAATCAATGCAATTAAAAAATTTCAAGCATAATTAAAAACAGTATTTTTACAAATATTTTTATATTTTTTCTGTTTACGTAATGGGATTTATTCTACGTCATTCAGTTTGCCTTATTTTACTATTTTCCATCGCATGGTTGTTTTTATCTTTTATACTTCTCACTTGTTATTACATTTTTAAATTTAACACCTAACGTTAATAACTGACGATGAGCGTCTTATTGAAAAATGTCTCTCTTGCAGCATTGCATGGATTTATTTAAACCTTATTATTTATACATTTTGGAACATATGTATATATAGTAATTATACCCAAAGCACAAATCTGTAAACTTGCTGTTTTACCAACAATTCGCATAAATAATTCAGAAAAATCTTTAAATCCTATTATAATATAATATGTTTTATATTAATTATTATTCTTGCACTTTGCAGTCCCCGGATATTTTTGGCATATTGAAAAGCTAAGGAACAACCTAGAAAATGCACATGAACAAAGGAAAAAAGCTCACACTCTCGGTTTTGCTTTTGGACCTAAAAAATTCACATGCAACGACTTGCATTTTTAACACTTGTATAATTATTGACATTTTCATGTATTCACTGAAATAAAAATTTAGAACGGTGTCAGAAAACACAACTGTATGTGTTCTATTGCATCCTCCGGCAACCTTAAGAAGACTGCTCGCATAAATTTCTGAAGAAGGCTTGCCAAAAAAGTAAATGGCATCATGGAAAGCAATAAAGTGCAGCTGAGTTATAACCTTTACTCTTTCTATGTGTATATAAAGAAAAGAAATCCTTCCAGTACCAGGAGAAATGAATGCAGCTTGACACACTGAAAAAAACAGCTCTCACTTGCTGCAATGTCCTCAGGAAGCAAAAAGTTTTTTTTGAGGTTTATTCATTTTTTTCTTCTCTACACTAGGTTAAAACCTCACATCAATGATATTTGGGACCACACTCTTACACTTCTGTAGGAAAAAGGTTTATAAGTAAAAAGGATCCATCTTAAAAAATCCTAGAAGTTTAAAAATGTTATTATATATATTTTTCCCCTTTAGGAAGGGATATTTGCATGTACGTTTATTTCTCGACAAAAGGAGGGGAAAAAATCACTGCTGAAAACAGTCTACCGCGATGTTTTTATTATCATTCATCTTTTTAACGGTGGATTTTTCTCACGCTGCATTTGAGTTTCGCAATTATCTTAGGAAAAATTTGACGAGGTTATTTTAATGACGAGGTTATTCAGTTAAATTGAAATTCGTATAATTTATAAAAGAATCATTTTTCAAGGGTTATATGTGATCTAACGAAGGCAGTTCTCAGTGCATTTAACATAGTTGTATGAATCATTGTATCAATTGCTTCCCTTAAATTTATGGAATTTCTGACATTTGGTTTTTTGAAAAGAATTAAAACTCTTATCTTATGAACAATGAAACACATCCTATTAAAGCAATTGTTGCATGCTGTGTAAATTGCAGCAAAATTTCAATTTTAGTACTTATTTTGTTGTAAGATTCTTATTTAAGACACATCTCGAAGCCGTGTCCGAGATCTTGGATTTAGTAACATTGTAGAGACATTAGGTAATTTTCGAAAGTAGGCAAGATAAAAAATGAGCAAAGCCTTCACCGGGAATCGAACCACGAACTTCTGAAATACCGGCCCAGCGCGCAGAACTACTACACCCGAAGGCGGGAGAAATACCTTATATACTCCCCTTTTTAAAGGGCAACTGGGTTTTTTAGGGGACCCAATCGCCAAATCCTGGGTGTGGAAAATCCTCATAAAACGCCCTTTTAGTTCGAGCGCCACTGTAAAGACGTTAGGATTTTTTTGATAACAAGAGAGATGAAAAATTAGCAACCGCCTTCTCCGGGAATCGAACCACGGACCTCTGAAATACCGGCACAGTGTACTAACCACTACACCACGAAGGCACGCCAGGAAAGTGGAAGAAATACCTTATAACACAAACAAAGAAGGTTAGGCTTGGGTAGATATAAACAGTTCTATTCTTGTCAGATTTTTTTCCAGGTGACTACGAAATATCGAAATTTACTGAGTGAAGAAGATAGATGGTAATAATGTGATCTAGAATGAAGCTGGATACGATACACAGAGTAAGAAGGTTAGATAAATGATTGCAGACTTTTATACGATTTGTTGAGCAATGATTATTTATATAAGCATGCGGCGTCATGAAGTTTCATTGTACAAAAGTCAGTTTTTAAAACTCCAAAAATATTGAAAACAGACAGACATTTTAAGTTACGTATCATTCGTAACTTTCATGTGATAACAGTTAAGTATGCAGATTAACTTTGCTTTTCTGATATGCAAAATCAACACGTAAATATTTTATTTCTAATGGCTATGATTTTTCGATATTATTTATTTTAGTGCAGCTGATATATCGAAAATCACGACCAACTTACTCTACATACTGTAATTTCTAGAGATAGCATTACATAACATGAAATGAAAGTTCTAAAGGTATATATTAATCCAGAAAAGTATCTTATCCGAAACTGGCCAGGTCGTGTTGTTGCCGGTTAAGTGAGATTCTATTGTATTAAGTTCTAACCGATCCGAAAAATTTGTAAAATTGGTTTGACTATTTTATATTACGCATTAATATATAAGCATTTATCTTTCCATCTATTTATTTATCCTATCTATAAAAAATAATAAGTAATACTATATATATATATATATATGTATGTATGTGTGTGTGTGTGTATCTATGTAATGTTTTACTTTGTTATATCTTATATATATATATAGAGAGAGAGAGAGATAGATATATGTAATAATAGCAAGGAAAAGTCAGAACACTGTTGATGCGTAATACCCAGATAGGATAGATCGTTGATCGATATTGAAGAGGAAGAGCTCTGATTGCGTAGTATGCTTATATGTTGATTTGGGGATATCTAAGAGAACTTGGTAGTAGAGGCAGTTTGAATTCCATTTTTATCTTCCAGTTGACGTTTGCGGCCACAATCACTTCGCACTCTAGTTGTCCCTATTCAAGAACTTTTGCATTTTTGATATTGTTGAGATAGAAAGCATGCCAGCGAAATTACATCCTATCAGAACACAAAGCGAAGCAGAAGTGCTTAGTTATGCAAGATGGAAGCACACGAAGCGAAAAGGTTTTGAGTTAAAGTTTCAATTCTCATTTATTATGTCATCAGCGCTGCTCAGGCCATGAAAAATGGAATGATCTAGAAATGACGCAATCCGGAGAAGTTATTACGATGTTTAAAACAGTGAGGAAAAATAAAAGAATTTACAGTTAGTTTAAATTATAATTTTGATTCACATATTTTTTTATAATACATATAATTTATTGCGCTGGAGGAATCAGCTTACAGTCGTGAGGAAGAAATTGATACGGAACGAAGTTCAGCCAATTATCATCTTTATTTCAGGCACACTAGAATAATTCCTCGCAGACAATATATATTTTTTTTTATCATAGCAATTACGATAGCTTCTTATATACACAGGTTAACGGTGGTGACATCATTTTAGACGAATAAGCAGAGCTTAGAAGCTACATTAGCAATGCCAAAAGCTAAGGAAAGGAATGACGTAGTTTTTTTGTGCCAAGAGTATTTATATCAAGTCTGATGTAACTCTAGAGACAAGCTATGATTGGTTAATATTAGGTTGTCACATAACATAGAAGGATCTCGAATTTGGGAGAACAGATGAATTTAGGGGTAGAACACCAAATCTAGAAATATAAATTTTGAGGTCACCAATTATTTTTAAAGCAGCTATCGTATTTTCTTATATCTTATCCATATATACGAGTATATATATATATATATAGAGAGAGAGAGAGAGAGAATAACATAAGCTAAATGGAAAGTAGGACTATTTTTAGAATCCTGAGCGTTGGTGCGAAGATTTAGCTAATAAAATCAATGAAATGAAAATAACTCATCAAAATTGCAAAAGATACAAAAAAAAAATAATAATATTTTAAGAAGAAAATTAAATTTAAAGTTTTAAAAAGAAACTAACTTTTTTTAAAAAATAAAGGTAAAATGAACATAAAGAAGTGAAGAATGGAAGTAAAGATGTAAACGATATTGTCTGTCAAGCAGTAGCTAATAGCAGTAGTAAAGCAAATTCAGCTTCAATGCAAACTCATGTTTCTAATATTTCTTCATTATAATATCACTGCCACAACTCCTGATCCCTTTTGTGTTTCTGCTGATATGAAAGCATCTGCGAATAGGATGGTCATTGAAGGTCTAGGATTGGGCCATAGATAAGTTATTGCCTCTATCTGCTTACAAAAATCTAAATCTATCTTTGGTGTCTATAAGAGTCTGTCATGGAACTTAAGCAGGGATGAGTAACCCAAGAGAGATCTTCATAGGAAAAAAGCTATGCTTACTGGTCGATCTATTGATGTAAATGCTTGGAGGAAACAACCAGCGGTTTTAGAAAAAATCTTTTGGCTGAAAAGAGAAACAAACCTTTGATCTTAATAACATTTCAACAAATAAATATAACCTTAATTACAAGGACGACAGTTTAAAATTTTGAATTCCCTGCTAAAATTAAAAATTAAATTTCCATCTCCTTAAAACAGCCAATCCATTCGGACAATCGAACTCTAAATAATGATAACGAGATCGCTAATTCTTTTGGAAAGCTTTTGTTCTAAACCCAAATGAAATAACTATTTGCTCGAAGATTATTAAACTTTTATGCAAAGGAATGGTAAAAGCTTAAATTAGCATAAATGGACTATAAAAAATATTGAGGTCTTTGAAACTCCTTTTCGAAATCGGAAACTACTGCTTGCTGTGCTCTGAGGGGTCGGCAAAATCTCCTGAAGAAAATAGTATTCATGCTGATTTTCTGAGGCATTTTGGGGATTGTGCATTTGAAGGACTATTGTCTGTTTTTAATCATATATAGAATACAGGCCTAGCCCCCGCTACCTGTAAAATGGATCGTATTGTCCCAATTATCATAAAGGGTTATTATCATAATGTCACCAGTGCTGTTAGTAAACTGATAGAAAGAATGCTAAGCAATATGATAAAATAATGATAGAAGAATGCTAAGCAAAACTAGTTTTTTGAGAATTACGATATAATATATTATGGATGATCTTAGGAGAAATCGCTCGACAAACAACAAAGTGACTCCCTTCAGCCAGTTAATAACACAACCACTGGCTAAAAGGAAGATTCTCACAGGCGTTTACATTGATTTTAAGTTAGCGTTTATCTGAAGAGAAAAGTTACTTGAAAGTTAAAATCGTCCACTATCGGTATCCGATCTAAGATGCTTTACCGGTTTCGTTGAATTATCTGTCAAAGAAAGTGAAGGGTCTGCTACGGCAATTATTTATCTAAGAACTATAGTCCCCAAACAGGTCTACCACAGGCAGCTGTTTCCAGCTGCTCTGTTTTTAATATTTGCATTGCAGATCTAATACAGTCATTCAAGTCAGTCTTAGGTGTTGACTGTCTGCTTTTTGCGGACGACTTGGGCTTGTGGACGCATTCGTAAAAGAGGAACGTCAAAACTTCAGTCTAGGTCACTCTAAATAAGGCACTTAACATGCTGGAGACATAGGGTAAAGTATATAATATGATCACTAATCTAAACAAAACTGTAACTCAGACTTTTTCCTTGACGCACCAAAATTTAAAATCTGAACTATGTTACCAAAATATCTATTAGAGAGTGTGGATAATTTTACTTATTCCGACTCCTGAGCAGCTATCTATTGCATTAGCTTAACTCACAATCCTTCCTCCTGAGATCTTTTGAATTGTCAACTATCCCTATAAAAATTGGAACTCGTGGAAAAAATCCGTAATTCTTCAGTAGATTTGTGTCACTGTGGACTAAGTGGCAATAAATAGGCTTACGTGCTGGCGTATTACAACTCACACTTAGCAATGTACCATTTTGTACGATAAAACGTCTTATCAAGAATTCGTTTTCTTCCCGACATAACGAAGTATTGTCGGTTCAAAGTGCTTCCAAAATTGAAGTTTTTTGGAGCAAATAAACATATTTGACTGGCCCCGCTGTAAGGCGGCTTCAATATTTAGACTCTACATTCAGCATGACTGCTTGGCTGGACATATCTTTAAAATTAGTTGGTTTTATGAATCTTTACTGTACCCTTTGTTGTGTCCATGCCATTATGGATGGCCACAGTATTTCGTACTGCAAAGCTTTTCGTGCGGCTAACTTGGTCGAGCGATACTTGGAGGCAAGAAATCGAATGCGACAATGGCATTCTTTTTTGTATTTCCTTCTTTGCTTGTGTTTATTTGTTACTCATTTTATCAAGTTCTCTGTTATTGGAAAATAGAAAATATTAGAGTCTTATCAGGTTAAAAAATTCACTATCTTATTAAAAATATTTTAAAAAGTAATTTTAATCAATAATTTAGAAAATAAAAATCAATTCTGAATACCAACAATCATTTTACAATTTCTAACAGTCACCTTAAATTTACTTGCAGGGTTAAAAGATCTAAAGCCTAAAGGAAAGGACAATTTCTGAATTACTTTGAGTAAGAGAATTTGGTTTATTGTTTCAGAAGTAATTTCAGAGTACTGTTTTAAAATTTTACAAGGATCTGAAAAAGGCGACGAAAGTTTTCGTGTATTAGGATATTGAAATTCTTTATACATTATTAAATCACCAGATTTAAGGAATTTTGTTACTGAATATGATGCATTATTGAATTCTACAGTAATCTGACATAGCAATTTTCTCTATGCAATATTTTCTTGATAAGAATTTAACTTATATTTTAATCTAGCTACAATAGTTTGATTAACTCTTTCTAATTTATCATCAGTTTGTAGGCTATTAGTCGTAGCTAATAATTACGTAGCAAGAGTGTTCTTTTCAAAATCTTAAATTTTGAGGAAGTAAAGGCAACATTTCTATCACTTAAAATTTCTTTAGGACCTGAATTTGAAATATCTGTCTTATTAAATTTGTCATTGTTTATGTAAGTATTTGTAGTTGTACTTTTAGAAGCGAATGACCATATATATAAAAAGTAGCATGATTTATACTTATATGACTATAAATTTTAGTAGAATTATAATAATGCTACCCATAAACAGTATCAACATATTTTTCACTATAATAAAATTACTTTTCTTGCATAAAAAGGTATATCATTATAAACTATTACACAAAATCTCAAGCTTTAAACTCTTGAGAATAACATTTTATCTTCGAAGAGATATTCTTCTTTCTTTATTAATGTTAAGGTACGGAGTAGACACGAAAGAAAAAAAAAAATAAAAGTTTTTTCTAAAAACATCTTTTCAGAATCCTTTTGTAGATAATCTAGAGAATCTAGAAAATTCACTCGTGCTTACAAACAGTAAAACGAAATCCCTTTGTTAGAGAATTATTCTTCCGGCAATTAAACTCATATGTTAGGAGAGCCGCATCCTTTCAAAGATTCCATACATCCTTTTAAGGTTTCGCGATTAAATCTTCACACTCAATAAACACTAAACCTAAAGGTGAATTACTCAAGTTTTGGAAACAAATTTACTCAAGCGTATGATCAAAAACATAACAAAATTGGTATAACCTAGAGTGTAAGACAAACATAAAAAAAATTCGAAAATTAATTGCCCTTGAATATGCAATTTAACTAATGGGAGTAATTGCTTTGAATTATTCATCGCAAATCACTTGCGAATATAGAAGTCCATAAATGCTTTATGAAAAATTGATGCACGGATAGCAAAGAATGAACATTAACAATAAGGTTATATTAAAAGAGACACATCTTTATACCGACGAAATGAGTTTTCTTAAAAATAAACTTAATGCCTAAATATTGTCTAATAATCTGAAAATATGCAGAACTAAAAAGGGATTACATTAATTTTCTTTATCATTTATAAGACTCTTATTATTTTTAAGTATGAAGCAGCTGGAAATAAAGGTATTTAATTTCATATTAAGTTCTCCATGTTTGGAGAATTTAAATTCCGTTCTTGACTGAACAGAATATTTTTAACTGAGAAACTTTGTTTATGCACATCAAATAAGGTATGAAATAAATCGATTTAGGAGCTTGTTAATATATATATATTCATTTCCTCATGAAGCTATTTCATTCGGCAAAATGTTGAATAAATCCACTCCTCATCGAAGGAAATAATAATACATGAATCTGAATGATGATCTCCACAGTCTCTGGTGTCTGCCTTAGTTAATGTTTTACTAAAACTCACATTTTTTAAAGCGATCATAATTGACTGTTCTTGTTCAAGAAAAAAAAATTGCAGCAACCAGAAATTGATTTAATCAGAAATAAACCTGACAACATGACTCGAAACTTTAAATTTGTTAATATGATGCAATTCGCATCACTTTACATTGCTGGAATTATTGCATTAGCGCAGTCAGAACATATCAAGCTTTATTAGCTTACCTGTTATTACCAAGTGTTGCAAAAGTAGTTGAATAGTGGACAATCGGCTTCTACTCAGCATTTCCAGTGTTATTTGGAATGGATCCAATTCAGTCAAGACCATTATTTCGGCAACATAATCAATACAGGAAAGGAAGTAGCTATGGCGATTATTTTTGTAATTTGGATTTCCTGATCAAGATTATGCAAACCAGTGCTAAACGGTTTATTTCGCAATACATCTTTTAGCTTAAGTTTCAGGTCTGCAACACTTAAACTGATTCTCATAATTAAGCTCAAAGAGTAAAATATTTTTAGTTGATTTATTTTTATGATGCATTTGTCCCAAATATTTTCATCTCTGCATATGTATTGAATCAGCAGCTGCTACTGATGCATAATCTATGGCTATACATGTCTAGTATAATCAGGAAATTGCATTAGCAAATACTCGTGTTTTTCCCTCAATTAAGATAATTCTGTAATTCTCGAAGTATCGATTAAAGTCTCTCGTGAGATATTTCATTCGCAACAATCAGAAGCATAGATAGCGCAAAGGTAATAGCATACCTATTACTACCTAGTATCATCATTCGAAATGTTTGTAAAACGAAATTGTTTATCTCATATAATTACTGTAAAATGAATTAATCCCTTTCTGGTCCAAGGACGAATGCTTATTTAAACTTTGCAACAGCTTTTTATGCACAATTACATGACATAAAAGAAATGGAAAATATTAAATCTAAGACAAAAAATAGACAAAAAATTAAACAGATAAAATAAGAAGAAAGCTTAGTTTAAGTTTGCTATGCATTACGAAGAATATAGAACATAAGTGGAAAGCAATGAGAAAAAGAAGAAAAATTGCTGTATGGATGAGCAGATACTTTCCTAAAAACATCAGGTAACTGGCATCATACATAAACACCAGCTAACATCATCAGAACTTTCCATGTCACCTTCTCTTGTATTTTTCTCTCAGCATCACTTCATTTGAGACAGATGGGCTTCCATTTAATTAAACATTGTCAAATGTGAATTTTTATTCTATATGTTTAAAAATGTTTCTAAAATGCAGTGTGGAATTGTTTTGGGAAATGGCTTATCACGGTGATATTCTTACACGAAAATTTTGCATCTCACCCTTTTTGTAGACACAACGTGGAACAAAGAACTCAGAGCCCCTTCCATTCCCTTTTTTTCCTCTGAAGACATTTCTTACACAATCACCTTTTCTTCCTACATCTGAAGTTTTTCCAGCTTTTTATCGGTTGATATTCTAGTACCTCTGGTATGTATTTATTGTTAGCTTTCCAACTAACGCCTTTGTCTGCAGATATAAAACCATAGATAGAAACACTTCTATATTATAAAACACACCTTTGAAAATCATTTGTTGCCACTTTGAATGTTCTTAAGTCGACAAACAATTCGAAGAATTTTTCTCTCGGATAATTTTCTTGTGATCCGGAGTTCCACTCTTATGATGTGTGTTGGGACAAAAATTATGAATCTGCAAGTTACATGGAATTTGTATAGGAAGCCATTACATGGAATGGATTACATGAAATTTACATTTTTATTAGGAAATGTTATATCCGTGTTGAATTTCCAATGGCTATTAAATTATTTCAGAGATAAAGAAATTATCATGTCTTGAATGAAATATTACTTCCATTAGAGATCATGAGTAAGGTTTATGACTATTGCTGCATTTCTGTAACCCATTGCTTGTGTATCCTGATATTAAGATATAAATGCTTGCATTATCTTCATAATATTTTGTTTCTACAGTATAGCTGTTTGAATAAATTCAAGGATTCAGTGCAGCTGCCATCAGGGTTTTGCAAATGAAATTTTAGATTTCTTTGAAGCATTAGAATTTTAAATTTGGTTTAATACATTTATGTTATGTATTTTGTAAAAACGTCCTTATTGGAATAGACGTAGGAAGTTTTATATCAAATTATTCGATAAAAATAAAAACTTTCGTATTTATAAACATGAAAACCTGATTTCCACTGTTCAGATCTTATTGTTATGTAAAGAATATAATTTCTATTAAATGTCATTTCCAAGTGTTAGTTCAGTAGAAGAAATAATTAATTAGTTAAATGAAAGAAGTAATTAATTAATTCAATAGAACAACAACTGAAATGTTAATTTTAGAAACCTTTAAGTTTTCCCCATTGATTACAAATTACTGGCATAAAAACGTAAAAGATTTTCCTTTGCTTTATTGAAGACCCTTCTTAACTTCTTGTTCCAGAATAATTTGCTTCTCAAAATCTCACTAAAAGTTACAAATTTAAATTCAAAAGAAATTTTGACTACAGTAAAATGAATAAATATGTGAAAATTTATATTTGATATAAGCATGATCTGAAAATGAAACACTACGATATTAATTATACTTATCTCCATTCTAATCCGATGCTGATATTTTTACATGGTGTTATTTTTACATGGTGTTTAGCTTATAAGGTATTTCTCCCACTTCCCTAGCGTGCCTTCGTGGTGTAACGGTAGCACGCTGGGCCGCTATTCCAGAGGTCCGTGGTTCGATTCCCGGCGAAAGCGGTTGCATATTTTTCATCGTTTCTGCTTCCGATTAACCTAATGACTCTACAAGCTTATTTAATTCACTTGGTACCAATAATAAAATAAGTACATTCTGTATTGTTGCTGTTGTGATGTATCTCACTTGTCTAACGGTAACATCAGAACAAGCTCACGAAATTCATCGTGACAAGGGCAGCAAAATTGCAACTGTCGTTGACAAGAGCCTTGATCACCATCCAGGTGACAGTATGACTTTACTCAGTTTCCCCCTCCCAATTCTGATAAAGAGCAACCGAGAAAACGGTTCCAAAGGTCTCCCACCCTCTTCTCCTATCACCGATCTCTCGAGAGGACTTTCGGCTCGACATCTGTGTAGTGTGTCTCCATGCCGCAAAGATACTATATATTTACAAACATCCATGCTTTATCCGGGATTCGAACCCAGGCCCTGCTGTATCGCAGTAGACTCCCTTAATCATTATACCGTCTGGGTGGTATAATTGCATTCGTTTTCAGTATAGTAAGAATGTATAAGATTATTTTCCTAAAGGATAAATTTGAACTTGTATTCTACTTGTTTCCAGTACCCTCTTTCTGTTTTTTTTAAACATTCAACAAACATATATATAATTTCCTGCTCTTTAAAAATAATCTGATTTGTTACGCAATATTAGATATATTTTTAGCATCCATTTTTCACATCTGGAAATTTAGTTCTAATAAATGACGATGTACAAGTAAAAAATGCCTTGAATAAGTATTTAGGAAAGCATTAAATACCAGAGATTATACCCAATCCAGAGCTTTTAAGCCAAAATAAAATGCCAAATTTCCTTAGTCATACCATACAAGATTCAAATTAATGTTTGAAATGGAATGTTATCAATGATATTTGAAAATAAATTTTATTAAAATTTTTGAAAACGAATGTTTTTTCTTAAAACTTAAAAAAAGGAGTTTTTTTTTATAAACTTCAAAAAAGAATGTTACTTCAGGATCTTAAGTAATAAATGAACTGCAGCGCTTTCTGTTTGATGGCATTTTGAAAGAAAGAAAATCTGCTTTTTCCTCAAAATGCATATATATAATGTAAAACTGTATGAAAAGCAATTAAATTCAAATTTTCGTAGTTTCCAAACAAGATGAAATGCATTTGTACACAAATTCAAATATGATAACAAGAGGTTTTTTTTTTTCGTCTCTTCCCAAATTTAATGTTTCGGTTGTTTTTATGAATTCATTTATAATTTAAAGAACACGGTTTGAAAGCAATTTTTTAAACTGATTTATTTTTTTCTAGGAGTCACTAACAGATTAAAATTAAAAGTATTTAATTTTAGCATTAATCATTCCACACAAAAGATTTACAGTCGAATATTTTCTATTTGTAGGAAGTAAAAAAAAGAGGATGGAGTAAGCATACTTGCGATAAATTCACTTCAGTAATTACTTGAAAATATACGTTATTAGAAATTTAAAGTAGAGCCATTAAATTAAAGAGAACTTTTTGAAAATGTTTTTTCTATCTATATATATGTATCTATTTTTTATACTTTTGTATGTAACAGACACGTAATAAAAAACAAATATTCATTATGATGGCTAGTGTAGAATGCTTACTGAAATCTTTATTCCAATGCTTTTGCGACTTCGAATATTTTTATTGATTATTACGGGTTATTTTTCCACTAGGCTTTAATGCATACGAGTAATGTGGCAAATGCATCATTTTAATTAGGTTTTTATGTCGTTAAAATTGTAGGTTTAATCACATAAGAACACATTCAGTTTTACGACATAAGAACACGTTTATAGACCGTCTTGGGTGTCTTGTAGAATTTTATGTTAATTAAACAGTTGTTATGATTTGAATCCTTACTTCAACTTCTTCTTTCCGTTGTCCTCACCAGAATGCAAATTAGTTGTTGCGTATTTAAGCTGAGTGTTTTAATGCACTAAGGTTATAGGTTATAAGGTATCGGTTATAAGGTTATACGGCATTTTTCATGTCTCCTGCTTCAAAAACTTCTAATGACTCTACAAGGCTTTTAAACACTTTTAATTCACTCAGTTTGTTATCTTTTAACTCATCTGATATTTGCAACAATTTACAACTTCGATTCAATATCCAATAAATTTTCTGTGCTATCAAAATAGAAGACAAATCCGTAAAAGTGAAACATAAAATTAACAAAGCCACAACCTTGTTTCTGACATAGAACTCAATCAAGAACTCAATGGATTTCGAGGGCAAACATCATCAGGTCCATCTTCATCAGGATCAGAGAGATCTTCAAGACTCGAAAGCAGCGGTCACAACGGTCGTATTTATAGACACATGGAGAAAACTATGAAAACTCCCATGCATAGAGCACTTTCGCGGGATTTTAACCGAATCCGTGTTTAGCGAATTTGCCGCTCGGTCGCTGGTGAGCTTTAGTACTTAAAGAGATACTTAGAAACACTTATTTTAACCTACGCGGAATTTTGACTTTAATACCCCAAGCTGCATCTTGTTTTAACTCTACTTATTGGTATAAGCATCATATGATTGCAATGCTATAACACCAGGCAACAACAAGAGCGGCTTTCAGTGCTCTTAAAGCGTTACCTAATTTATAAGACGTTAAGGTACCGTGATCGCTGGAGGAATTTGCAGAGGCTGATTCAACACTTCTAGAAGCAATGGGGTAATGAGTATTTATCAAGATTTGTAGCACAGAACTTAAATGGAGCAGGTTGCAGCGAGATTTGAAAGTTGGTGATATGTTCTGATTAAGAACGCGAATCTATGTTGGCTACGCTTGCAATTATGCAGACTTATTAAAGTGTGTTCCTGGCATGGATGACAAAACTCGAGCGACAGTCTTACGCATTCACAGTTGGAAAAAGTTACTCATAGTGAAAGCTATGTTCTTCACCTTTAATCTCATGATATTAGAGACATTAATTTCTTATTTTCGAGTCTATGTAGATAATGTGGATTATTTACAGATTATGTTTAACCTCTTTGGTGCATTAAGACTATACGCATATTTGATGCTTTGCAGATTATATCTTTTCTAATTGAGCTGAGGAGCGCATAAATGCAAATTAGGGTTTTAAGCTTGCACTTGGAGCTTCAGTCCGTAGTTACTGGAGCTGCAGTGGGGTAGATTTTCGTCTGAAACGTGTTTTCATGAAGCAGGATGTAATTCAGTTTTTGCAGTGCTGGTCGAGTCGCCTTCTTCAGCCTTGACTTCTGCTAACAGGAAAATCAATGAATTCCCGTCAAGATTAGAGATTTGAAATTTGTTTTAAGTTCTACTAATACTGTAAAACAGAAGTCTGCAAAATACTGTCAGCTAAATTGTAACAATGGAACAGCTGCAAATATTTTGAACATCAAATGAATCCTTCATAAAAATCAAATTAAATTGATTTTGTCTATCCGTTTGATATATTATTAGATATAAAATACATACTTTAATTGTTAAAAAAATCATTTATTGCGTTTAAATCGTTCAGTTCGCTAAACAGAGCTTTTAAAGGTAAATAAGGTAAATAAAATATCTTGTGTGACATCGAATCCGACTGAAAGGTGCAGATCGTTTTTGGTGAATAAAAATTTTGTGTTGAATGGCAACATTTACGAACTCACTAGAATTATTAATGTTCCATCAACTTACGTAAAATAAAAAGCGCCTAAAATTAGGAGATTCCCATGCACATGTTTCTGGCATCACAAACAACGTATATAAAACGACAACAAAGTCATCGTTTGTAATGTGATAATTACAGAATGAAGGCAGAAAGATGCAATGAATGATGTAAAACTACTGTATAAATTTTAATGTCACATAAACTGATGACAGATGATCTAGACATGAATATATAAAAATAGAAAGCTGTCTTACATTTTACAGATTTAAAGACTGTTAGCCGTCTTACACAATTATTGTTTGAGAACCGCTGAGAAAACAATAAACCTGAAAATGATATTCAAGCAGAGTTCAAACGAACCAACTATAGTAAGAAAGAGAGAGAGAGAGAGAAACTGGAATGGGAAAGTTACATCTTACTGAATGTTTAACATTATGATATTCTCTACGATTTAAAGAAATGAACTGCATTATTTCATTTTCTATACGAACTCACTAATCCTAATTGTTTTCCGACAAAAACACCAGTGCTCTATCTGACTATGTAGTTGTTTTTTTCTTATCACGAAACGCAAAACTGAAGGCAAATAATGTAATATAATGGGTTATATGTTTCGCAATTGAACCCAAAAATGGATGAACACACTGGATTGAACACATCTCCTTAAAAAAGAGAAACGAGGGTTTTTCCTTCCATAGTTAAATTTGCATCATATTCTAACTTAATTCAAATTAATCAATGTAAAATAGGAAGGGACTGTCTGTACAATATTTTCTGTTTGCTATTTCTATTTACTGGGAGAGTGTCGATGAATTTCATTTCAAATTCGAACACAGATACTTAATATTACAAAAGCTTTCATTAGTATTTATTACGTTGTTCTGTGAATCGACCTAAAACTATCTCAAAAGAGGAACTAAAGCTTATTCATGAAAATGCAAAATTAAATTTATTTTGCAAAGAACAATAAATTAGAATTACCCTCCATTCTGCGGAAGTGAAACTGAGCAGGCTTTCGTTGAAATAACTAATGGCCGCTAGAAATTGAAGGGAATAATTGTTCCTATCCACTACAAACTGCTTAAAGGAAATGCTACTCAAGGAAATTCTTAATTAAGCTATCTGAAAATATTTTAGTTTCCAGGAAATTTCTCTTTGTTCATTTTTTGTCTGTCTTGAGGAAACCAAATTTATAAGGAATGTGGCAAAAAACTCGAGCTTCGTTTGTCTTCATAAAATGGGGAATAAGAGTGCCATCTACATTTTTCTTGGGTTTTTAGCGTATAAAATACACTAAATGGCTGCATTTGTAGGATCCATGGCGGATATGGCTCTCTGAATTTATTCTGCTTTCTAATTGAGCAGTGAAGCTTGATATTCGCAACACTGTAATTATAGTGTGAGTGTAATAACTACTTTTTGAAATGATTCAAAAGAAATGCTGCAATAAATTTCATTTTATCATTTCAGTTTTTTATTTCTCGCATTTAGCGATGTTTTGACTGAACAAATTATTTAACAACTTTCATAATATTTAAGGTTATACTGTCAGTGAATCAATATTTCTTTATTTACCACAAGCGTATTTCTGTTACTACTTTATTAAGTGTGGAATAAATATTCATTTTATTTTGCTTGCATTATAAACATTATATTCAATTTGAATTTTTATACGGAATAATATTTATATATTTTAATTATTTAGTCACAAAAATTGGTTGAAAAATATATAATTATTCTGATGTTATTTCTTCTAAATTAAGATTTAAAAATATGATAAATTTTTCTGTTTTAATATTGAGTTTATCGACGTTTAGAGGCGTATGTATCTTGTGATAATTTATCAGCTTTAGAAGTTACTATTAAAAGTAAGGTGAAGCAGTATTTAAAAATATTATACAGAATCTCACAAAATAAACAGTTGGATTTAATGAGGTATCTGAAGTATATATCATGTGAATGTATTGAAAACGTTTTTGTTTGTAACTGCGCATGAACTTGGGGCTTTTAAATGGCACTCTGCAATGCTTGCTATGAAAATTAAGCCACTAGGGAAGACGCTTTAATCAATCCGAGATATGGAACGGTTTGTGGATAATGGGAAGACGATTTGACGTGGAGAATATAAGAAAATGGAATCTGTTCCGTTGGAAGCAATACAATGTTCTGTTGGAACCAAGATAAGAGAGCTGCGGTAAATTACCGAAATTCGTTGAATTGTGTTTGGGCATTGTGCGCTAAGGTAGACTAAAAAATCCATTTTTTAAAAATGTAAAGCTACCTTCATTAAATGTGCGAACATTATGCCAATTGGATTTAAGTTTGCTGCTCTAATTAGAAAATAAAATGAAAACTTACACTTGCATACAGGTGTTTAGACATAAATGTGCCTGCACCTTTAAAAGTTTTTTTTTTTCCGAACTAGAAACTGAACTTCTTAGGTCTATGGCATACCTAATGAAGACTTTTATCTTTTTGAATAGGACTGACTTGCATGAGTGTGCCGGTACCTTTATTACGAAAGTATATATTTTCCAAATTAAAACTTATACCCTTTCGAAACTCTTATACGCAAAAGTTTTCATTTGTTTCTAATTTTACTTGGAACTGCATTTATTTTTGAATAATGGTTTTTAAATCTGAAATTATGTAGTACCTAAAAGTAATTTAAGAAATTTGAACATAAATTCTAAATTACTAATAATTCATATTCTTACTAAAGGTGAAAGAAAATGTAAAAGCACAGTAATCTAATTTAAGCACGCTATAAATGACACAATTCACAGCTCATTATTCATTGTGATGTTAGTGGATAAATATACCCTTAAGTGATTTTTATGGTAAAATATTTTAAATAATAGCAACAAATATTAATGACATATGTCTAATTGTGTAAAGAAAATGTTTAAAGGCACAAAGGATACAATTTTCAGTTACCCTTTTTCAGTGTCAAACATAAAGTATTTCACATAAGATATAAGAAATAAGATAAGAAAAACGTGACATTTTGCAGATCAGAAAAACAGTATTCAGTGTTTATCACTGGCCGTAATGGTATGTTTTACCTGGAGAACATTTATTCCTGGTGCGAATAACTTGGATGCATAGCAAATTTCGAGTTTCTAGCTGATAAATTCGTACGACAGCCGCTTCAAAACTGATTCATATATTCGTCATGATACCTCTATTTATTAAAAACGCATGCGTTACAATTTTCCTGCATACAGAGTCGAAGGAAATAGTTATGGTTTCTTTTTACTAAAAGAAACTTTAATTTAAATAAGAAAAAGCTTGAATTTAAATAAGAAAAATACCCAAATCTCTGTTTCATTTCTGTTCCCAACACTTTGCTACAACGTGCTATTCGAATTTCAATTTCAAATTCCAGAAAGTCATTTTGTTTATATTTTTGCGATTAAATTCTTTATGATCTCATTTTACCGCATATGGTACTCAGAAATCTTTTTCTTTATTTTCAAAATAAATGATTTACACCTGGCCTATGCAAAATGAGAAATATTGGAGAAAATAAGAACTTTAATGTATTTACATGCAACAAATGATACAAAATGAGAATGTTTGAAATTTAAATTCTTTGATGAATATGCAATAATTTAGAAAAATGTTTAAGTCTTGAGCGTTTGTATCCCCACCAACATGTATCGAATCATAATTTCGTCATCGTTTTGTATTCAGTAACCATTTATGGGGTGTAGCGCATGCGTAATAATAATGCAAATGCATGTAATAAAACTAATACGTAAAATAATACATAAAAAATGTGAAGCCAATGAAATGTTTCGCAAAGGCGACTTATATTTTCATATACTTCGAAGTGGGGGGATGATGAAATATATGTTATATACTATTGTATGTAATTGCTACAAAATGTCCATATAGAAGCTTCTACATTTCATTCCTTTCAGGTTGTCTAAAAAATAATGCTTTCGAAATCTACAGCCACTTGAATCCATTGTTATTCCTTTCTGCTCATAATAAAAATACAATTTATTTCTCGATTACATAAAAATATTGAGTTCGAATTATTTTAATCTACCTTTTCGAATCATTACTAAACATTTATAATAAAAATTTTCATATTCTTCTGTTTCCAAGAAGAAAGCTTGATTTTAGGCGTTTTTCGATTAGCAAATGAATGGCTTTTATTTATAAAAGTTTTTTTTATTTAAAAAAAATGAAAAAAATGACCTACTTTTCTAGCAGATAATTTATTATTTCATGGAAGATTTTTTATTAGGAATATTTTATCCATTACATTCGTAAAAGGCTTTTAGAGAAATCTATAAAGTGAGATCTGAAACACTTATCTGAAGATAAAATAAAATATTATATACTGTTAAACAAACGCTTACCCAAATATATCAAGAAAATGCTTAAGTCATATTTTAAATTTATGTTTGGTGTAAATGTATCAATACTGGGGGCCCTTGAAAGAGCAAAACATTAAAAAAATAAAGATAATAAATAAAGAAAATTTAGTTATCACAGAAGCTTTTGTAAATTTAAAGAATTTTTCTAAAGCACATTTTTCAGACTCTCACCTACAAATCCTAATAAATATTCTACAATTTGAAGAAAATTTCAACGGAGAAACATGAAACTAAACCAGTCTGATAAAAAAAAATTATTACTCTTTCTTTTTCCACAAAACTCTTATATGAGAAGCCGTATCAGACATTACGGAGGCATTACTGGTACGTACATTTTAAACCGGATCCTTGGAGACACATCAATTTGTCTTTAATGCAACGTGGAACATGCGTTCTGACAACACAAATTGAAAACCGCATTTGCTTTTTTTCTGCAAAAGCCTAAGTTAAGCAAGAAAGTGCATTTGATATTCAAAATCCACGGTACTTACTAGGGATCCCGTCATCTTACAACGTTCCAAACAGGATATTTTGGGTGAAAAATTTGCATCGAATCGCAGTGCCGTCGCTTTTACTGCAGGAAAAAAATATGATAGAGAAATAGAATGTGGCATGAAGTTTCTAAAATTCTCCCGTTTCCGTCAATCTCCGAAATGTTCAGTTTTCATGTCAGTTTTAGCAAATTTAGGCATCGAATGTGAGAGAGGAAAAGAACTTTTTTATGTTTTCCTTCCTGCTCTGAAACACATTTTATAATAGAAATTTTAAATTAAATTCCAAACACTTTCAAGCCTGAAACGCCGCATGTATTGTTAAAATATGAAATGTAAATTTTTACTATAAAGTATTGAATTTCCTCAACTATAAGAGCATCTCTTATGTATGAAAATGTCATTCTCAATACTGTTTAACAAAAAAGTTGATTATATGCAGATAATACACAGTAGGCGCCACATAATGTGATCATGTTTGTCCTCGGCTATTTTGCTAACTTTAATAGAATAATAACATCAAATGATGAAAAAATATCCTTTAAATTATTAAAAGAATCTGATTAATGTGATATGAATGTAACTAAAACATATAAATAGGTACTTTTATATAATTTTATTTCGGAAAATACAAGAGTTTTTCTATAATTTATTCACAGTGCCTTTAACGCAAAAGTTCCTTTATATGAACGGTCGTTGTATTTGGAAAACTAATAAATTATTATGATTCAGAGCTTGACCATATCCTTCTTACTCTTTCGTCACCAGAATGAAAATTATATTTAAGCTGAGGATTTTGGATTTTAACGCAGAGCGTGTTTCTGTCCTCGAGGTTTGTAATTAGTCGGCTTTTTGTTATTTGCTACCAACATTTTAATTTGATACGCTACTTAAGAGTTTTCTGAGCATGCTTATATTTAAATAAAATTATATATTCTCTGACTGTTATTTTAGATCCATCGCCACAAGTGGTGGTTGTTTGTACGAGAAGTGCACTTATTTTAAAGGATTGTTTTAATAAAAAAAGTTTGTTTAAACCTCTTCCAAGTTTCTGTATTTACTTCAGTCATAGTGATAATTTGCTGTACGTCAGTAAGTGTTTGGAAATAGTTTATGCTTCCAAAACAAGTCAAATTATATACGGTTTATAAAGTTTCTAAATGTTATTTGGCCGCTCATGTATCTCTAATCTTAATACTCAGAAGGAGTCCTAGTTGCAAGAGAACCTGTCAGTGTAAAATTTAAAATTAGTCAAAAAAACAAACTTTGTTTGGAGAAGATGGTTTCCTTGAATTTTATTTTTAGAGGGTGAAAACCTTTTTATTTACTCTTGAAGAAGAAGGGCCTGTATCTAGTTCTCTTAAACTCCGCAAAGTTATTGAAAACTTATGTCAAATTAAGTTTTATTTTTCCCCCCTCCAATTTTAAATCATTAACCAAAATCAAAATCAAAATGTTTGACGACTTAGTAACTTACCTGGAGTTATTTCTCTGTGACATGGTAACTTTTATAATGCATTTTAAACTTAATTGGCTACTTCATAATTTATTTGGCGACTTTATTTCATTTAAAAAATCATTCTATAATAGTTTGATCATATTAACGAAATTTTATTACAACAAGCGATGAATTTTCGATGCTTTTGTATACAAAAAGGCGGGATTTGGGCAATTCAATATTAATATCCGAATGATAGCATGAAGCGGTGTCTACTGTATCTCATTTCACCGTGAATTGTTTCGTGCAGTGAGTGGGTAATACGTCCAATTAGCAGTTGGGAAATCCATAGTTTAAAATTTGGGAAAGTACAAATAATTTATAATGTTATCTGGATTATAAATAGCTAACGGAGCACTCTAACGTAACCGAAATGTAGAGGTGTGTTGGTGTATTTAATTATGGCAAAGCACACTAGGGCTATTTGCTTAAGGGGAGGGATGCCTTTCGTGGAGGACTTTCTAAGGGAAACTGGCTCGTATACACGTTACACATGGGGAAACCACGAAAACGCCCATGCAGCCAGCCCGTTCGCGGGATTCGAACCTCGGACCGAACTACCAGTGTTCAGCGACTTTACCGCTCGGCCGCTGGTGGGCCCCGAAATGTAGAGGACAATAACTTATCACCACTTGGAATTGGGATAATTGAGTTGGAAAGAATATAAGAAAAATTGCATTCACCTGTTTGTGCTATCATGGGGTCAGTGAATAGCATGTCCATATTTAGCAAGCAGCACATCTTCTCGAATCTAGGATTTTTCATGTTGCTACTGAGGAAACATATCGAGTTCCTACAAATTATCTTATTTTATATTTTGAATATCAGTCATTTAATTAACAAAGTAATGCGATTTTAGAAAATTATTTTAATAGGAAAGCCGTTTTATATTCCGGAAAACGTTACTTACATGGAGATAAAGTCACAATAATACCTTACTCGTGAAGCAAAAGCAAATGCTCGTCTCAGTTTATGGGATTTATTACATTTCCTATACGTTTATGAAAAATCTAATCAAAACTGGCTGTTTTTCTAATTCAGAGTTAGAAATTCAGAACATTTTAGTGTAAATTCTCTTCGTATAACTTGCAATGGAAACATATTTAAAAATGTAAACCAACAATGCAATAAATTCAGTATGGATGCAAAAAATTCCTTATAAGAGAAACAGCCTTCCAAAATTAATGTTTTCTTGAATTTGATACCGCAAGAATAAATGAAAAACAAGTTAAATATTTATAAACAAATTCATTAATACTTGGCTACAGAATCATAAGCAAATTTAGCTGCGCATGTAAAATATTCTGAACAAATGGCTTAATATTATTATGCAAATATTGTACTGAAAATTCCCATAAGAGTTTTATTAATTTTTCACTTATTATGAATAATATGAATACGATAAATGTATCAAAAAGAAGATAATTGTTATCTAGAAATGGTCATTACATCTTTCTAAATGCCCTCTTTCTTGTTGATAAATTTACTGAAAATAATACCTTAAAACTAAAATATTTAGAACTTTATATTATTGCGAGACAACCAATTATTTATTACCATAAGTAAGTCTATATTTAAGTAAGTATAAAAGCCGTCAACATTATTCTAATTAAAGGACTCAAAAATATAATAATTTAATATAATAATAAAATATTAAATAAAAATATATAATAATAAAATATTAAATAATATATATATATAATAAAATATTTAAAAAAATATATAATAATAAAATATTAAATAAAAATATATAATAATTTAATATAATAATAAAATATTAAATAAAACTATATAATAATTTAATATAATAATGAAATATTAAATAAAGAAATATAATAATGTTTTTTACACTACTAGTAGTGTAAAACTTCAAAGAATAGTTATTTTCGAAATTAAATAAAGGAAACAGTCATTGAATATTTAATTATTGTTTTGTTGTGCATGGGAAACAAAAAGGTTTCCGAAATATACAGAGAGATTTAAAATAATAAGTTGGGACACAATACGTAGAAGGCATTTAGAATAGTATAATTACATTTTTAAAACTGTACATAATAGATTTTGCTCCCATTTAAAATATTGTAAATTGTTTCATGGTATTTTCTAATCCCCTGTAATTTTTTAATAGAAAGTTAATTCTTTAAAAATGAATTTTTTATGAGCGGTGAATCATTATTAATTGCATGTTAAACAGGTGAATGCAAAACGATATTGTTACCGTAGATGCTAATAATTAAAATATTAATGCGGATATATATATATATGATAATAATGATAGTAATAAACCGCATGAATTAGCAAAGGTAAATATGGAAGAGCCACTACTATTATTGTTTGAACAACAAAAATAAGAACTTCTGAATAATTGTACCTTGAGTTGGACTTCAGAATGTTTTCAGCGGAGTTTCGGTTTTCAGCATAAGATTATAATTTGAATTTATGTGTTTTAGGAATGTAGTGGTAATAGACAATTAAGTAACTAAATCCAACTTCGTAATCATTTGAAATTGTTTTGGAATTATAAAGCTATTTGAATTATAGCAGCTGTATTTGACAATCAAATTGCAAAATATAAAAAGTAGAAATCATCAGTAAATTATGTAAAGACAGGCATTCCTTGTTTTTTAACCGATGAGCCATCATATGTTTCCAGTTAAACATGTTATAAATTGTTTACGTACTATTTACCCTGACTGTTATAAGCTTTCGGGGCAAAACTTTATCTGAAAATGATTCCTTTTTACTTGCTAATTCATTCAACTTCAAAGCAGTAGAATCAAAGGGGGAAGCACTTTTGGTTTTAGAACACTAGACAAGAACACTTAATTTGTACATCTACATTTGTCGACTTGAATTTTCCCTAATATTTGGAAACTAGCTCAAGGAATACATCGCGAATGATCAAACCCATTGGCAACTTAGCAGTCTCGTAATCGAGAAATTTGCCCTAGGATGAACCATTGGGGGTAGATCAACACTGCACTCCCAAAAAAGAAGAAAGGCACACACGCACAGCAAAAGATTATGTGGGTGTCGAAATTTCACTTTTGCTTTGAGGTTAGCAGTTAAACTTCGTTAATTACTATAACTTCTATGACGGCCCTTTCACCTTAAACAGCCGCTTACATTTATATCATTTAATGTTTCAAAACAACAGCTGTAAACTTTCCTACAATATATTTGTGCTAAAAAGAGTAGGAAAAACACCCCAAATGAAATTGTAAAATATTATAATCTTACAATAGCAGCAATAAAATCTTAAAAATTAATAAATAAATGTTTTGCTAGTGAAACATTAAGAAAGAAATATATATTTTTCTGAAACATTTGATGAAATATTAAGAAAAGCGCATTTTAAGAATGTATGTTGAGAAAGCAGTCTAAAATAAATTAAAAATATTCTGGGGAAGTTTCTTTACTTTATAATCGTATTCTGGTAACCGTACAAAAATTCATTATTCGGTACAAATATTAGTTAAATTATACAAATATATTTTTTAATTTTAATTTTTAATTAATGCAAGTAATATTAAGAGTTGGCAACGTACCATTATTGAAGCTTTACAGTGTTTTCTAGAACATAAATTCTAAAGGATTGTGTAAATAAGATCACCATTTGGAAAAAAAAATATTCTGATTAACATTTTTTCCGCAACCTATATAAAAGTGTTTCTCACGTAATTTCTTAATATTATAAACCTTTTCTAAGCGATATTTTAATTATATACGAGCACAAAATTGAAAACACTCTACTCTTCAGTTTATGTGAGACCCCTGAATGTGATTCTTGATATTAATATTAAATATGCGAATAAATTTTTGGATTCAAACATTTTGTGTTCTATTTTCTATAACGACGACTAAATTTTCCTAATAACGAAATAACAAAAAATCATAAGGACATGAGCAATTGTAAAAAAGTTAGATTTCCTAGTAAATTATTACTTTTTTTAATTCAAAAATACAGAAATGTGAATTTTGCGTCATTTGAAATATTTTTGTAAATGAAAGTATATGTCTACGACTAACGGTTGTGAAAATAAAGGCTTGGTAAGGACTTTTGTAGAGCAGATTTTTTAATTATGTGTTCAATAGCCATCTTTAACTTTATATCTCGCAGTAAGGAACTCTTAGAATCATTATTTCTTTAATAAGTTTGAAATTTATTAAAGAAATTCTTATGCGATGGTTAGCTTCACACTGAACTCAAACTGAGTCGTAAAAAAGAGCTAGATTTTAAGATAATTTTAAGATTCTATTTTAATGAGCTTAATAATAATGTCGTAACATAAAGGTATACCGATAATTAAAGTAATCGTCTTTGCAGCTATAAACTGTAGAAAAAATAATTTTATTTATATTTAACACCTTTTTACTTTTTATGGCGTCAAAACGTCAATAGTACACGTCTTTATTATTTCAGTAAGTCTGTGGGGTGGAACTCTTCAAATTTGCCTTAGCTTCCTTTTAATGTCGTCCTTTGATCATTAAAGCGCGTTTAATTGCGTGTTAAAAAACCATGAAATGAAACTGAGTATCGTAATTGAATAATATCATTTCTTTTAATGATACTTAAAGGATGCGGTCTTCTACGTTATTTACTTTTCATTTAACTATGAGAAATTTGAATTTAAGGATATCATAAACATTATTTACATCATTTTTAATGGCTGAAGATAAATTCGTCATGTTTGCAATTGCTTTAAAGCTCTGAAACCCGTTAGTCTTTGCAGAATTTATAAACACTTTCCAATGTTTTCAACTAATCAATTATAAACTTAAAATAATGTGTTAAAAATATTTGCGTTTCGAATAAAAGTAATTAATATTAATACACAAATGGATATTTTAATTTACGATAAATAAAAAATATTAGTTTTTAACGCATAGATATACATCTACAGCTAAAATTATGTTAAACGTTTCAAAATTGATTATTAGTGTTCTTTGTTTAACCTTTTACATATTATTATACTCCAAACAAAATCTTTAAATTTTGAAAGCAAATATATATTTAATTGTAACTTTAATAAAGAAACCGTGAATATTTTTCTCTTATGTTATAAGCAAACAATTGCTTAAAAACTGTCGAATTATTATCCGAACAGTGAATTTCAGAGAATTTATAACAACAAAATGCAGTTTATGCATATTTCTTACTTTAGGCATATTAAAATTAAATGACATTTCAGCAGACTGTTCATAATTCCTGACAGTGGACATCTGCAGTTAATATTTAAGACACAGTTAATTTAAAAGCTCATACTTAGCTCAAAGTGATCAGATGAAAAACACCAAAAAATTCATTAATTCTCTTAAATCCATTAATTCAATAGTATAAATACTGTTTACTTCTCAAAAAGTTTAACCACTGCAAATATGAAATTTTACAATACCAGAAATGATTTAGAAGTTGAGTCATTAGGTTACATCGAAGCCAGAAAGCGTGAAAAATGTCCAATGCCCTCCTGGGGACTTGAACATGGACCTATTGAATAAGCGTTTAGTTTACTACCGTTACCCCACGAAGGCATACTAGAAAGAGGGAGAAAATACTTTAGATACTCCCCCTTTTAAAGAGAGACTGGGGATTAAAATACCCAACGCCAAATCCTGGTAATGACGAATTATTTTTCACCATCTTTAAGTTCAGACGCTACTACAGAGTCATTAGGTTATTTCTAAGTCAGATGCCCTTGCTGAAACTCGAACCTGACTCTCTCGAATACGCGCCGAGTGTGCTACCGTTACACTATGAAAGCATGTTGGAAGGAGGGAGAAACTACTTTTTAAAGTTATTAATTTAAAATGTTTTGTTTATCACAACAAGGGCAAATTTAGTCCATTAAAAAAAGACAAAAAAAATTATATGTAATATAATTTTAAGTTACACTGGTAGTTTGACTCGAGCTTGAAGACAGTTGACTGGACTTGCTGAAGAAGTTTCGTAATTTTTATCATGTTTAAGCCAGTTTCCCTTATCAAATCCTTTGGGAATTTATCCCTTTCTTTAAGTAGTTAGCCCACTTGTGCTCTGCTTTAGCTGATTTGAAAAAAAAAAAAAAAAAAAGCACGCGCCTTAAGCGATAGAAATTTTTGATAAGCTTTGAAATGCTTATTAAAATACTCTTATTACCGCAAAAATAAGTCTCATTAAAAATTCTTATATGAGAAATGTATGCATGCAAGTGTTTTTAATTTACTTTCGGATGTAAATTACAAAACTATTTTACTTGTATAATTCAAAAAAACTAATTAATTTCTATACTCACTAATTCTTCTAAAGTCTAGTTAATTAAATACAGAATTTAATGTAAGTAAACTGTGTAAAAACTTTGAGCATATATTAAAATCTCCTAAAGGCTATGCCTCTTTTCTTACTTGGAAAGTTATTTTCTAAAACATTGCTCATAGGTGGCAGTACCTAGAACTACGTATATATCGGCGGGAGTATTAAAGAGATGTCTAAACAAAAATTCTTGATTTTGTTTCTCTCATGAGCAGATATATTCAAAATTTTAAAATTACTTTCCCTATTTAACCTTACAAGCTGTTATTCAAGGATAGCATTTATTTTGAAGTAAAGTATCCTTTTAAGAAATCATATTTAAAGTATGGGTATTTTAAAACTGATTTAAGAAAAAGCATGAATTATAAAATGATTTCTATATTTTAATAGTGACTTACTTGAAGAAATATTCTGGGCATTCCATTGCGATAATTTTTCTTTTTAATCCATTCTTAAGACATACTTAAGTTGTTATAACACTATGGCTAATGCAGCTTCACTTAAATATTGCTATGCGTTTCTCCTTCTTCAGTGAAATGGATTTATATGCAGTCGGAAATTTCATTAGGTCTTTCCATAGTTAGACATATGGTTAGGTATTATTTTAGGCAAAGGGTCTCGCGAGCGGCTAGTTCTTAAAGAAATAATATAGTGAATTATGATTTGTTTTTTAATTGAATTTTATGTGGTTTATGTGTGACAAAAGTGATATTAAATAAATAAAGATATTATACAATAGTTAATAATAATAAGACAAAAAATTGTTAGCCATCTTACTAACTGAACTGAACTGAATATTCATATGATGTTTGAGAAAAGACTTAACCTTTGCACGTGTACAGAGACTAATGTTTTATGTAAGGAAGCCATTTAGTCAATTGTTCAGTCAGCAAGCAAGGAAAAAAAATGAACAGGATATGCCATTTCCTGTACCGTAATAAATAACAAATTAAATTTCTTTGGGGCTTATGTACTGTAGTGGAACATATATGTCCCAGCCACCAGGAAAATATAAAAAAATATAAATATATATGCCAACACTTAACACTGCATCTGGAATCCTAAACATATTCTGCAGTGCAGCTTTTAAACATTTTGTGATTTTGTTCCTAAACTGTGCGTGGTGTAAGTGCGTAGAAAATTGCGATTAATAGTAAAATTCTAAAAGCAGAATGGTGTTTACCTTAACAAACCCTTCTGGCAACCGTTAAAACCTGACATCTTCCATTTTTTTTAAATTATTATTTTATTGCGTTGTTGCTATCAGGCCTTACGTGAACAGGAATGCAAAAGTATCAAACTACGAAAAAAGCTAAAAACATAAGATGCTTTATTTCGCGAAGAAAATACTATTTGCTAGAAATAATAGTTATTTATGTAGTTATTATAAAGGAATCCATATTATAGATGCGTAAATGTACTGCAGTCTACGTTGTTAGGAATACTGTTGTCAATATATTGCTGCAAAATATTTTCTAGATTTCAAGATACATTGCAAAATTTCTTTCTCTTCGTTGCTGTTGAACGATTTATTCTAAATTATCATTTTAAGATACTGAATAATATATCATTTCAATTAAAGAAAAACTGATTACAAAATATTGACTGATTACAGCAATATGACTATCCTATCCTTTTATGATTTTAAAGTTCTAAAGCATCTATAATATACATCTTTATTTCCTTTAAAAAATTTAAAAATAAGTGTTTGAAATTCACTAGTGCTCAGTTATGGTTTTAGCTCACTTGCCATTAGTCTGTTCATAATATTCGAAATTTTTCTTAAACTTTAGTTACCGTTTACTGATTGTGAGGTTTATAAAATAATTTAGGTTAATACATTACTATAAAGTCTTTTGAATTTTAAATAAATATTATATTATTATTTAAAATCATTACACATTTGAACATTTTAAAATATTGTAGATTTAAATAAGGCTATTAAATAAAGGTTACTTCGTAGTATACAATAAATCTCCATTTTGTAAACAACACTGCAAAAAATTTCAATTTCTATGAGTACTTAAAAAACACTTAATTTTTTTTTTTCAAAAAATGCAAAAATTGCATGAGCGTATACGGAATATTTAAACTAAGGTATTCTGGTACTCAAGTTAGAAAAAAAATTGCAACATTGAAGGAAAGGGATTTAATTATCGTACTATTGCTCATCATCAACAATGAAAGGAAAGAATTCAATTATGATACAATATGGAATAATTACACAGTTTAAAGATTAAATAAGCAATGCAGGTAAATAGCCTTTTATATAAACTGTATAACAACTACTAAGTATAAGAACCACGTCTAGTTTAGCGATTTCAGTTTAGATCTGCGACCGTTAATCTGGTTACAAGTTTGCCTAAAAAAAAGGTAATAATTTATCATTAATCTCTCTTAATTTGGTCGCTTACCATAATATAATATTGCATTTAATTAGGTAGCATGCTGTATGATGAGAAACAAATGAATTTTAATCAGAAACATGTTCTCATTGTGTATTTACCTGCACGTTTTACTTCCGCAGATATTTTTCTGAAACGTAAGGGAGGTTCATTTTCGAGTAAATAAGTATATGAAGTCAGATTTTTAGCCGCTTGGAAAATATCATTATAGCTGCTTTGCGTTGTGGAATTATATGAAAACATACTTTCATATGAAACACATTTAAATATATTCAAAATTTCAGTATATTGCAAGTGGTGTACCCCCAAACAGCTTCATTAGGTTCTAAATTTTAAAACGATAACATATATTTAGTGAACGACCGAAGTCGGGGTGTGCCTATAGGTCCCAAGCTAATTAAAATGTTCGTGCCAAGAAAACATATTTATATAACCTAGTATTTTCTGTACTCTTTTCCGCTGCCGTTTGTTACCTGCATATCTAGCTCTGAGCTGATAATGCAATAAAAGAAGTATTCAAATAATATATTTTCCAATGTGTTTTTACACTGAATAAATGTATAACCATAAAAATAGTATGCCAGGTAAAGCAACGATAAGTATTGCTATCTGAAATTGCACAGATATTCTTCATATTCTCTTATGAAATAATTCAAAATTCCATCACATTTTCGGTACAGCTTTCAGAATAATTCTTTTCGTTGGAACTTTTGAAGTCCCTGGAGAATATCTTGGCTAAAAGGATTTTCAACGAAGCAGAATTTCTTAATTAAGATTCTTTCATGTTTTCCCCTCACCGTGTCAAGCTTTAAAATGCTCTTTGTTCTAGAGCTTCTCATTAGCATTTGAATGCTCAAGGACTGAGTCAAATATATATTCACGATTTTTGAAGGAAATGGCAGATTTAACTCCCACATTGTCATCAAGATTTCTCAAGAAACCTTTTTTTCCCCCAACTGCTTTTCAAAACTTTCAAATAAAGATTTAAAAATAAATTCCATTTGTTTCTCTAGGTTTTATGAAAGGAAAGCTTAATTTGTTTTCATTTTTGAAATACTTTTTTTTTTACTTAATAACATAATCAATTCAAGTATCTGCATTTATCAGTTAATTACAATACACCGTGTAGCCTTTTCATTTAACTAATTACATAAATATTTTCATTAGACTTTATAAAGATGATGCATATTTACATTATTCCCCAATGTTATACTATATCCAAGCTTTAGTATAAAATACCATGAAAATTATTTCACATCTCGTGTTACAAATAAATGTATACGTTATTTTCGAAACTGAACGAAATCTATCACATTTCATCTGCGTTTGCAAATGTCTCGGATTAAATTTTTTCAATGAAAAATGTTATGTATTTTAGGTAGACACATCCATAAATTTAAATGTAAATAATACTACATTTAAAAATATTAGAACGGAGCATTGAAAATAACATGCATTAAATGTCTTTAATGTCGTACGTTAAAATACACAGTATGTTTAAGCTAAATGTTAAACGCGTATCTCCGCCGAAGCATCAGTTAAAGAAGAAAATGCTTATCCGCTATTATATTGTTAGCGAAATGTTTATCACATCACCAGTGGAATTATAACCCAAAAAAAAAAAAAAAAAAAAAAAAAAAAAAAAAAAAAGAAACAAAGCATGTAGCATCCAATTTAATTTACTGCTTCTTCAGCAATTCTTCAGCATATACCGTATTGTGTTATATATATGCGATCATTAAGGGCCAAGGATGAGAGAGGAAAAAGCAAATTAATGCAGCACGTGCATAAAAAATCACTCATTAAACATGCAGCGACATATATTGCACCTAAGTGGATAGGTGAATAAAACTCCAAAGTAATATTTTCGTCCCGCATCTTCGCTAATGATTCAAGTAGGTGGATACCCAAAACAAGGAAGGGTGAAAACTAAGACTTCTTTCTTCGATGCTACAATATAATGAGATAATGAGTTGATAGAAGATAGCTGAGGGGAGGGTATTTTGGATTGCATGAATAAAAATTGATTGTAACTAACTTTAAGGAAACTCTGAGGGGCAATTAAATATCTAATTACTTAAATCTCGTAAAATCTTTACGATAAATTGAATGTTCTTAGACGTATCACATTTCACGTATTAAATAATACCCAAGCGATTTAAAAAAACCAGTAGTATATGAATTAGTTTAAGATTGTTAATTTTTATAGAAACTTTCAATTTATTCAGTTACATTAGTGCTAAACATATAACCGAAGTCAAGTTTTATACTGCCTAGGGAACAATTCTGCGAAGTAGGTTTACACGTTTCTCCTTTATGTATCATTCACATTTATATGCTTCTCCGCCACTGTCGTACCTCATTCTTATGCTTGCTAAACCCAGTATTTCATTTTTATGACTCACAATTTTGGTTACACCTTCTATTTTTTCCCTGACATATCCAACTAAGTCTCTTTATGTACCAGTTTTTCCTGATGTCATGTCTACCATTCGGTAACATTTAAATGTTATATGTTAGACATGCGAGGTGGAGAAAGGAAAACATAAAGTATCTTAAACCGAACAGAATCTTCGATTCGGCTATTTATTGGAAGGAGAATTCAATGTTAGAATAGAATAGAATAGACAAAGAAAGCAAAAGAAAATAATCCAAGTTTGCTTTCGCCAGCAAACTTGGATTATTTGGAAGCTTGGATTCCACAAGGCATGGAGACGCTGCTTTCCCATGTCTTATGGTAAGCAGTTTAACCAAGGTCAGTAAGCCGGAAAAGTTCTTCCACACGCTGACGTCACTTATTTGTTAGAAAATAAAGCTACAAAGAGAGTAGTTGCTTCTGAGTAATCTAAGAGTCAATGATGTTACATGACAGCAAGTCTTATAGTACAGCAAACTTGTAACCCTTCGGTTTAACTGGGATGTTTTTGCTTTTGCATTTTCAGTGTTTCGGCTGAGGCTCAAAATCAAACAGTACATCAGATGACACTGGAAAATTATTCTTTTTCAGAAGAAACTAAAATCTGTATGCATGTGAAATCTTTCTGGAAAAAAGTGTTATTTATTCAAGATAAACAATTAAAATAAAGTTCAGATTTGTGTATAATATATATATATATATATATAAACAAAATTTTTATTTATAATTATATTTTTATATTTAATTTTTTTAAATATCGACAATAATTTTCATTTTTTTAAAATTATAAACATGGTAATTAAATTTTTATAATATCACATTATATTAATGATAAATTAACAGTTTTGTAATACTAGCAAAGTTCTGTATCTTAGAAATGCGTATCACATTTTTAAATTGAAATTACACATTACAATTACACATTAATTATACAAATATTTTGATGCATTTATGTAATCAATGTATCATCTTATTCTTTTAAAATATGCATCAAATCCGTTTTTTTAATATGTACTTTCCTCACATCGTAAATGAGCTCACGTTGCATATATTGCATTCACATAAATTACACATTATCTGCAAAAATGATTGCTGCGTTGCTTCAGATGCTGACATTTGTCGTACCTGCCGGAAAGCCTTTTAAGTAAAGGTAGGATAATAAATCTGATAATACTGAGCTCAGATTGTTATGACTATTGACCACGATAACAAAAGAAAATGAATGAGTTCTAACGCAGAGAATATTTTTAATAATAAGCGAATTTATCTTGTCCTCTTATCAGAACTTTCTAAGTCTATAAATGGACGAAAAAGGATTTTATCATAAAAACACATTATGAATAAAATATTATTAGATGCTTATTTATTTTAAATTTCATAAAATAACTACATAAAGTGAAATCAAACTAAGGTGCATATTCAATCTAACGTCTAGTTACTATTAACTTAATTTTACTGTAATGACTTGGCAGGTTATCGTTATTATTATCAATCTAACTGCAAACGCAAAAAGAAGTCAAATTAAAACTCAAATGAAGTATGTTAAGCCATGTTTGGTAACTTATGAATGAATTTATAACACAAGCGAGAAAGATGACTTGTTGTAATAAAACTATTATAAAAATGTAGCTGCCTATCATGTACTAGTTAAAATTCTAAATCTACATGAACAAAAATTTTAAGCCTTAAGAAACGTTCTAACTTTAAGCTACACGCCTGATTGATTTACATTACATATTATAAACTCATAAATAGTTTATAAACTATATGTTGGACTGAACCGGACCACATGTTAAATGGAGTAACGGCGATAACTTCGGGTTGCTCTGTTGTTTCAGCGATGATGAGCAGGAAGGCAAAAATGCAACTGATTTCAAGCTGTTGAGCTGGTGGTCCCAAGTTATGCCAAGATGAGAAATATTTTTTTTTTTTACTATGTGGCAATCTAGCAAAAGGCAATGTGAAAATCAAAAAGACAAACTTTGCTCGAAAACTTTGCATGTAATTAAGATATTACCTGGATAAGCATACTTTTATATAATGCGAAATATCCCTGATTGAAACTGCTTTAATCACATTCCTTAGCTGGTCATATCTTGCTGAAATAAATACGCAAAATTTAAGCTTCTTTTTTTCTGTATACATAATAATTAGATCTTTCGTCATGCTACTAAAATATCCCTTTCAAAATTCCGTAATCTGCACTGTATTTATATTTTACCCTAATTTATATGAATCTAACAACATTTTTAATGAGTCGCGGATTTTCAAGCTCAAAATTTAAAAAAGCTTTTCCTTTATTACACTCTTAAATTTTTCAACATTTATAACATGCTTATAAGGAAATAAATTCCATTCTCCCGTTTTACTGCTATTGGTAAGACCCGCCTAACGCTAGAGGGCGCTGAAAGCGCCATTGAGTGCGTGCTGAGAGTCGATGCAGTTGCTCGATGGAAGGTGTGACGCAGTTGTGAGATTCTGAGATTGAGATGAATTATATTTAATTAAATGAATTTATATTTTATTGATTAGTGATTATTGAATTTGATTTATTGATATGAGTTTAAATAAATCTTCATCAAAGGGAATGATATACACCGAAAAAATTGAAATGTGCGAAAATCTTTGAGTGTATTTGATCAAATTTATATTTGCTATTACATTCTATTCTAACTTTTGTTGAGCATACATATTTGAATAGTTAATGCTTGTGAAGAATAAACAACTGATCATTCAATGAGGTTTACTCAGGAATAAATGCATCTTTAATCAAGGATGCGCAGAAATTGAGTAAGAATTACTTTAAAATTTTCGAAGATTTAGTATATTCAAAATTAATCAAATGTGTAATGCAATAAAGTAATTATATCATAAATGCTTTTTTTTAACTTAGTTTTATGTATTTATGTTATAAGCATCCATTTGTAATATTTTATAAGCAATTGTGTGAATTTTCTTTTCTTTAAAATTACATATAATTCCATGTTGATCTAAACTTTTTTTAAAAAGTCCTGAAGTTACTTTAAAAGACAAGCTCAGCATTAGATTAGCATAATTTAGTGTTCATTTACTCAAGCGCGGCTAAATTATGAATAATTTATTTACGCAGCAAATTTTGGATATATGTAAAGTTAAAAAATAATAATATACGTGCGGTTTATTTTTTTCGTGTCATTCATTTTGAAGCTGTCAAAAATATTTTAGCATACTTTCGGAATTGATATATTATGCGCATAACTAAACAACTAGATGCATAGTACACAGTTATTAAATAATCATAAAGTGAATGAATGATAGAAAAGAAAGATCAATTTTTTTTTTCAAAAATGCTTGATTTATTTTGAGTTCTTTTTAACTTTGGTATGCTTTCACGCTTGTAACTCATTTATAAGATGTAATTGCAAATATGGATTTTTGAACATGAGGGCTCAGATTTTATAAGCCAAACTAATATATGAAAATGAAATTTGGTATATTCAATATAGAATAGGTACACTGATATATATATATATATATAAACATAAGATACTTTTAGAGCAAGGGGTCCAGACGTCCTGCTTTTGGCGGACAATCCCCATTTTTTACACTTTATCCCGTGTTCCGAGACGTTTTAGAAAAGTCCCGATTTTAGGAACGAATGCATGCCAAGCAAGGGAACGGCGGGAGAACGGGAATGGAATGTACGATTTTCGGCAGTCATGTGGCTGTTTCGCCAGAGTTTACATTATTTTTGTTAATTTTAGACTGTTAAACTTTAACAACTAACTGTTGAGAACTGATTACGAAGAACTACTTATTAACGTTCGAATTGTTGATCAGTTGTTAGACTAGTTGTTAGTTGTTAGACATTGTTGATTCGACCACCATTGCTTGGGCGTAATGAACAATGGCATTTTTTAGCATTGACAACGACGAAAACATTTGTAACTGTCTGTCAGACGATGCACATCATATTGCGTACTAGTGCTAGTTAAACAAATGATGTCAAAAAATCAGCTGTTCAGATAATTTCAGTAAGTAAGTTTAAAAAGATTTTAATCAGACCTACCAAACTTACGTGTGACCACTCAAAACACACATGCCTCTGAATACCATAGAACGTTCTTCTTATCCACCGACAGCGAGGCAGCCGATCCACTTGGGCAGTTAGCATACGGCGAGATTGCCCCGCTGACGGAATTAACTTGGTCCACAAAACACACTTTGGTGCATAATGTGCTCAAGACGAATGTTGGGGGCGGTCCAAACAAATGCTGGGCGAGACGATAGTGCAGTGATGGAAGAATGGTGCATTGCGGGTGAGAAGGACAATTTCAGTTACACATTTATCGAATTATGGATAGGTGGTTATAGTAGGCATCAACAACGTGAGCAATAAATCAGTACAGTACAATAGATGAGAAATTAGCAGAGTGACTGATAAAATAGTAAAAATAATATCTAAAAAGCACATAGAACTATTCAAAATGTCCACAAAAAGGGTTTGTAGGTCAACAGACCTCAGCACTCCCCAAAAGGCAACAAATGTTAAAAGGAATGTATCAGCAGAATTAAAGAGACTTTGGGAGACAAGGAGATGGAAAGACAGGAATTGTAATATTCTCTGCACATTGCATTTTAAATGCGCATCCAAAGCAATGTTTGCATTTTGAGAATAATAAATGCTCAGTGAAGGTAATAGGGTCCAAAGAGTACAGTCTTGCAAATAATATTTCACTTGAAGAGGCATGTTTGAAAAGGAGAAAGAACCTATGAAACATGAAGCTGGGTTTAAAAATAGACATTAATAAAAAAAGCCCCTTCCGTTGATTCTTTTAAATATTGACAAATTATACGTTAATAAACACTTACTTTATGGGCATTAGAAAGTGAGAACATTTTTGTGACAACTAGCATTCCCAATTTTAATACTTAACAGAATTTTGCAAGAAAAAGAATCATTATTATGAAAATCATAAAATAAGCAAAGCAACAGCATTGTGTTTGGCGTAGATTCAGTCAAGAACTCTATCTATATCATAGGCAAATATAGATATAAGTCCCACTTCATCAGCAGGAAGGAAACCTACAACTAGCCGAAAGGCAAAGCCATATTTATATTCTGCAAGTGTAAGGTGAACGAGAAGATAGAGCCATTTGTCGGCAGAAATAGCCACAAAAATTGAAAAATTAAATTAATAGAATTTTGAAAGCTGGAAAGACTGGAGTTTAATTAAAGTTATTTTCTATTTTTCTTTTTTTAGTATGAAAATATTTAAGATGGTCTTGGATAATGATGTAAAATGTAAACCAATATTTAGAAAAGTTTAATATACATATGAAGATTTATAAGATAATAGAGTATTTGCCGAAAGTATCGCGGATGAAAGCGTCGCGAAGAAAACAACGCAAGGCGGAAACGTCGTGTTACGAAACACCGTCGGAGAAAAGAAAGCAATGAGAAAAACATCGCAGTTTTAAAACATCGTGGTAGAAAATAGCGTAATCAAAAATAAAACGGTTAAAAAATTTCGCAGTTTAAAAATATCGTCGGCGAAAATATCGTGGTAAAAAATAAAGTACCTAGCACTTTTGCATAATGCTTTGGGAACGCAAGAAGGAAAGAGAGATATTTTTACGTTTGTATTTCATATTTTTAAATGAAATAATCAATTCTTGCTGAAAACGTAAAAAGGAAACTTGAGCATTTAAAAATTGAAAATGAGCAGAAAATTAATGCAACTTATAGCACGAATAGAATTTTAAATTTGCATGGTTAATTAACAAATGTCATTAATAAATTAATATTTTTTTATAAAGTTTTATTCGTAACATTTCATGAAAAATGCAATCTAAAACTGTATAGAAAAAGGAAGATAAATAACTGCACGAGGTTACCTCTATAAAACTTGCTCAGTTAATTATCAAATTACTTTTTTTCACGTTTGTTAATGTGATACCATTTTGATGAAAATTATATCTTGTTCTGATTCCGTTTATTCTTAAAGTGTCATTAACATGTCTTGCGCTTTCAAATTTTTTTGCTAATATGCATTTACAACTTTTCAAACCTGAAAAACTCATGTTTGCGATCTTATCGTCATGCGATGATTTGTAGGTACTTTTTTTCTTACCACGATATAGTCGACGACGATGATTTTAAACTGCGAAGTTTTTGAACCGTTTTATTTTCTACGAGGATGTTTTATACCACTATGTTTTAGAACTGCAATGTTTTCACTTTCTTTTCTCCCACGATGTTTTGTACCACGACGTTTTCGACTTGCGTTGTTTTCTCCGCGACGTTTTCATCCGCGATGTTTTTGCGACGATGTTCTCCGCTGTAACCGATAATAGAGATACGTTCCATCATTACTGTATATTTAATCTGCGAAACGTAATAGGAAACAATGTATAGCCAGTACGTCTTAAGTTTACATTGTGCAAAACGTAATTTCAGTTCCGGCAGCATCAGTTTCTGCCATTTTATATACATGAAACTGTAAGAGTACTCGAAGTACAAGAACCTGTAATAAGAATTTGAGAAAAACATAGTATAGTTTCGCTAGCTCTGACAGAAACGTTTCCTACAAATAAGGATATTTTCGCCAAATTTGTTGATAACAAAATTTCTTAGTGAATAAGTTATTTCTCTCGCCCTTTTAGCCTTCGAAGTGTAGTGGTCAGTACACTCGACGCGTATACGAGAGCTCCGTGTTTCGAGTCCCGGCGAAGGCAGTCCTCATTTTTCATCCCTACTACTTTCAAAAAATAACTAATGCTCTACAGTGGCGCCCGAAATCAAAAGTGGTGGTGGATAATGATTATCCACCACCAGGATTTGGCGATTGGGTCCCCCCAGTCGCCCTTTAAAAGGGGAAGTATATAAGGTATTTCTCCCGCCTTCTTAACATGCCTTCGTAGTGTAGTGATCAGAAAATTCGACACGTATACGAGAGGTCCGTAGTTCAAGTCCCAGCGAGGGCCTTGCTTATTTTTCATGTCTTCTGCTTCAAAATAATCTAATGTCTCTACAAGCCGTGCCGAATAAACTGAGTACTTAGAGAATGTGCTTAGATCTTCAAGCGATTAAACATAGCAGAATGATATCTCTCACTACATATACATAATAAGTACAAAGGCATATTCAAGCAGTTAAATTAAATAAGAAGTAAAGAGAACTAGCATATCAATTTCATTGGTGCAATGCAAGCGCTGTCGTCTACAGATATCAAATATTATTTTTGGTTGTTGAAATAATCTTTATGTTATTTAGTTGAGCTTTCAGCGTATCCACTGTATTAATGTATTAATACTGTATTACTGTATTAATGTTTAATGTATTAAAGCTTACTATTTAGTTATGTGCATTCTTAAAATCCGAGGGTGTTATGGTATTCTCGAAGCAATATTAAGTTTTCATCTTATGAAATTCTGTGCTCTTACAACACACTGTATATCTTTATAGCCGCACGTATGGGAATCGATTACATGAACATAATCCTGCGGAGTAATTTTGCGGAGCTTAGCAATAATGATTTTCCTCTGAGACAACCTTAGTCAATATTAAATATGATGAAGTTGTTACATCTTCTGGAATTACATTGAGTTTAAATAACCGATTCATTTTCTTAAGATTAATTTAATATCAACATTTTTACCCTGTTACCTTCCCTGTTCTTTATTTACGAATGAAAGGTTCGTTCTAGCTAACTTGAAGAAGTACTATATACTGCTTGCAGAAGAATCACTCACTTTTACTATTACTTGGCAAATTAAGGGCAATATTTCATTTTTAAATGTAATTTATATTTATTAGTATTTTAGATTAAAAACAGCATATTGGTAATTATTCGTAATTTTATCTCTTGATAAAAAATGTGAAAAAGCGTAAAATTTCTTAATGTCGGTAATATTCTTTGCAGATCTCTAATTTAATATATATGTTTGGATTATGTGTATATAATCTGAAATTACATCCAAACCAAACAAAAAAAAAATTCAAATATCATACGAACTAATGGCAATGTAGAACCCAAATGAGTTGATATAAAATGTTCAGAACAATGTAATTTCTACGCTTAAATATTAGTAATTAATTATTTATTATATATATATATATATATATAATCTGCTCAGACTTGATGCAAACTAACTATATACAATTACGATACAAACTCATAAATTATTTAATCAAAAGGAGAATTAAAAATTTTAAAAACAATTACAATAAATTTCTGGTTTTCCTCTTGGTTAAAAAACTTATGACTTTTTGTCCTGACTTTATATTGCGTAATTAATTTAGAATCGGGTCGGAGCAGATTAGATCTTGAATGGATTCAATAATATCAAATTTTATTATCTAAGAAAATCTAAGAAATAAGAAAATCTAAGAATTATCTAAGACGGAAGAATTTTTATTTATTGTTTATTAGTCTGTATTTTATGAAATTTGTTGTGTTAATTTACTTTCCTTTCAAATGGGATTTTAAATACTGGTTTTTTTCTGTCTATTGCTATGGAAACATATTGTGTTATTTTACACATGCATACATGTAGGTATGACTGGTTAAACTTCTTGTACCGCAATTAGAGGCTTAACAGGGCTTAGTCGAGCTATTTAATTAAAAAACATTGAGATCTAAAACAAGGCCTAAATCAGGCCCATTAAGCAGTAGAAATACTACCTGAAATAACTTAAAGTAGAATAAACAACTAAAATAGTAGGTATAGCCCGACATCGATCTGTGGTGCCTGAGGTTCAAATCAGAAACTTAAAACTAGAAAATTAGTAATTTTCTTAGCCTTAGATTCCAGCATTTAGATCGTTGGCAATTATTTGTTTTCTGAAGTAGCAATTTCTAACTCTAATTTAATAGTTGCAATTAGTTATAATTTTCTGATTTATTTTATAACACTTCCATTTAGCGAATGAATTTTCTCTTTAGTTACTTACAATTTTAATATTGTATGTAAAATTAGATTTGTTAGTAGCCCTAAAATATTTTAAATCAGCCATTTGATATCAAGATTTCTTCAAAATATTATAATAGACAGCTCTATAGCTGTTTGGCGGAAAACATTCTTATCCTCAAAACTTTATTTTATGATTTGCTTTTACACTTTGTCCCTAGATTCTTTTAAATTTCCTCTTGCTCTTAACGAGATAGAAAAATAAAAAGGGAAATACTTATATTTCTTCCCTAATCCTCTAGATCTTTCGGAGAAAAAATTCCTTTTCTTTTTTCTTTGAGATACGTTTAGTAGAAGCGAAAGCCGTAAAATGAATAGCTTAGTTGAAAAACCCCTTATGCCTCATCTATTCTCTCAAAAAATCTATTTTCGGCATAGATCCCGAAAGAAGTGCCAATAATTCAAAGGCTTTTTTAACAGAAAAAATAGATCGTTCTAACAAAATATGAAAGTTTTCTCGCCTCAAAAATGAAACTTTTAACCATATTTCTTCATTTACTAGGTTGGTATTCTTTTTATACCTTACATATGTTTTTGAACTCTTTTAAGGTGCTGTAACCCTCCCAGTGGATTTATGGTATTCAGAGTCATTTACAATGGGTTATCGAACTTTATTCAATGTAAAACAAATGAAAATATGCAAAAGTGAAATGCCTCAAAAGCTTAAAAACGCCTTGATAAAACGGCGTTTGAAAACTCTCTAAAACGTTTATAAACAAAATATTCCGATATGCATTCCTTAAAACTGTTTTTAGAATATTTCTGTTAACAAAATAGCACATCTTATGAAGAAATATTTTCATAGGTATAAACGTAGGGAAATATAATATAAAAGAAACACCTCGTTTATAATATTGCTGGATGCACATTGCAGATAAAATTATTATTTTGCTTCATTGAAAATTCGAATTTGTAATATTTAAGCACTCACTTGTTTGCAAAGACATACTATTCCAATGGCAACCAGCAGTCTTTAATTGTACTTCATGCTGCGGACGATAATTATCTTTCATTAAACGTTGCGTTCAAAGAAGTTTTTTGTTTCGAATTTTACTCAGGGTGTATGGATAAGTATGGGGTAATTTGAAATTATCTGTCTAAAATTTAATGTGGCCTAAGCACATATTTTTCGTTAAGAAAATTTGAGGTCTGATCCTGTAACGTTTATTATTAAAGGTAGATTCTGATGCATATTTCGAAGGGTAAAGGATATCAATAAAAATGTTTTATAGTAGTTTAATAATTAGTTTAACTGGATGAAAAATACGCTAATGGAAAAATAAACTCAAACAAAAAACAAACTTTGTGTTGCATAGTTTTTGAATAAAATGTTATGTATTCTGAAAGTGATCTGACATAGGGTCTTCTTCTTGAACCGCAAAAGGGTTTGCTGCGCGTACTGTTCAAATGCAGCATTTGAGAACATTTTGCATAAAGAGAACAGAGACAAATCGAAATATTACTTTCTATACTTTTTTTTTTAATTTGGAACAAATCGAAAAATGATAACAAAATATTTTTTTAATATCACGTATGAAATGAGTTTCCCTTTAGTCCTTTTTCCTTTTTAATTTGTGTGGTTCTTCTTCTAGTGACTCAAGTGGAAATTTATCTGAAAGATCTTACAGATGTATAGGACAAGAAAATATTTTTTATTGTAACAAATGGACTACAACGAAGCAATCTTTTTCTTTGATACAAAATGCTACGGGTAGGGAGGAAAGAAAAAAAAATTGGACCTTTATTTTCTGTGCAACGGAAAGCTGAAACAAATAAACAACAAAAGTTTAAAAGTTCCATAATATCGATCAACAGGGCACCCTTGTTATCAGCAATATATATTCCGAATACAACCTTTTTTATTTCTTTATTTCTTTCTGTTTATTTTCCGGAGGTTTGTTTGAAACCTAAAAGCTGTCTTTAGGTTTTTGCGGGTACGCACTTTTTCGATAAATTTAGGAGAAAATCAGAAAGTATCGGATTTTAGCAAACCATCTTCTAAAGAAAATGAATCCTTAGTTTCTTTTCGGCGGTATTCTTTCAACAGTTTCCTAGCGAAGATCACGTGCTCGCTCACGCTAACCATTTCGACGTTTTTTCTTTCCCATGAACCGGCGAGTGAGCTATGCTAATGTATTTGTTGCAATAACCAATGTGTGCACTGTGCTTTAAAAAGTAACTGTAGCTTTGAAAATTTGTAAATTCCGGAGAATCGTAAAACAATTTAAAGAAAACTTTGAAAATATTATTTGTAAAATTCATTAGTTTTGATAAGAAGTTAAGATATGAAATGCAAAATATTGGCAAATTGTTGTAAAAACGCTTCCACAGAGTAGTAAAGCGCAATTTATAAACCAAATGTCCCTGCCTGTGGAACGGAAATTTTATGAATAATTCGCCATATTTCAAAACGCCTTTTCTCATAAATAAATTCACAAAAATTAATAATTTGCACATATAAACGAACCATATTCTCATGAAGGTTTCCTGTCGCGCTACAAATCTTTTATGTGTGCCTTGTTGGTCACACGAGGCTTGTCATCCTTAGCCAAATTCTATCCGCACCTTTTACTGCATTTCACTGTTGATGGTTATTATTGTTGATTTCCTTGAGTTGTCCGCACAATCTTAGATGTGAGACTTTATAAACATGTTGCTTAAAGCATCACCTTAGAAGAAGTTCAAGAAGTTCAAGAAGTTCTGAGGGAGCATGGGAAGAGAGTTATTGGCTTCAATTAATTATATCATAAATTCACTCGAGCTGATTTACCAGAAGTGTTGCTTTCGTGGAAGAAAGTTTAAGAGAAACATGCTAATGTCTAGTAATGTTACTCATGAGGAAGCACCAAAAATGACCCGGAATTCGAACTTGACCCGGATTATCAAAGTTTAACAATTTTATATCTTGGTTACTTCTGCGTTATGAACGAAACCTAGTTATTATCACTAGAATGCCAACATCATGCTTTATAGTAACTGGCGATTCCTGTGGAATTCGGGCAAAGTTCTACCGCACTTTCTTCATCGATTCGATGTATACGCTTTATCTCCCCTCCCAATAACAAGTGTTTGACGCATGATTTATTGTTTCGAAAACAGTTCGAGAATCAAACTTTTATAGAGTAGAAAGAATATGGAAAGAGGCCGCAGGTAGCGAAAGGATAAGGAATAATCGGAAGTACTGCAGGGAGTGAGAAACCTTCAATAATGATTATCAAAACGAGACGTCCTGTCGGATAGCGAATAAACAAACTGAAGGGCTCTCGATTCTTCGTACATGCTTCAAAAGTCGAAGAGGTACGGGAATACCAATTCTCACTGCATACTTGCGTAACGTATTGCAACGACCATAGAACGGTATGGGAGTCCATGGACGGCTGTAAGCGAGTAGCATGGGTCTCGATTCCGATTGCAGCGCGATGATGGTAAGCTTAGAAAAGGGCACTAATCACATGAAAATATAGACCGAGCGTACTAGGCTGGAATGTTGTAAGGTCTTTGTGACTCAGGGATGGTCTAGGGTGCTCGCTTTGACAGTATTTGGGAACTTTGTCACTTCTGTCTAACACTCTCATTGCATCCAGTTACGTAGATCTGCAAGGTAATCCCTAAACATTCTTTTATGATTTTAATGTCATTTTGTCGAAAATGATCTGAAAAGCAGAGTAATTGCTCCTGCCATAGATACCGTGTGTGTCTAGGAATATTCTATTGATTTTCCGTTCTCAAATGGCCAACGGGAAGCCCATATTGAATTCGTATTAGACATCTTTGTACTATTCTAGAAAACCGCGTTTAGGCAAATCATCTACCACCAGATTCATGGAGAGTTCTAGACGTCGTCTGGCATGCGGCGGGACGAGGCCTGAGGTACGAATCTCAAGGCTTCTAAAATCCAATCGAATGTCATTATTAACTTAGGCTGCAACTGTGATTGAAGTCCACTTTTTCCTATTAGCCCAAGGAAATAGTATCACTAGGTTATCGAAATCAGAAGCCAGCTTTTCACAATTCACGATTTTAGCGTTACTAAATATTCCTTGAGTATATTGAATTAGATAATGACTCTATCGAGACCTTATTCCTTGTCAAAATTAGAGAGCAGAATCCACGCTCAAAATTTTTTCGTTTTATTCGTTTTTTTCCTCAAAAACTGCTGGAATGAGATCAATTACTTGTAATTAATTTTAATTTTAAATTAAGCCATGTTTGGAACAACACTAATTACACGTAGTAAAATGTGTTAACGTTTCGTTCGCCTTTCAGATCGCGCTACATAATACGGCAAAAGTAACATAAATTAATAAAAAGTTCCGCTATTGAGCAAGTAAGCAAGTAAGTAAACTTCGACTTTATCTTTTGTAGAAATTCGCTAATTTTCTCTTTCTCTTAGATGAAAGAAAACAGTTCTTGAGATTATTTACTCTTAAGGGAACCAAAAAACTAAACAATGCCGGAAAATTATGGGGTCATAAGAAAGTGGCCAGAAGAAAGTTCAAATCACGCTATTTGTTATAAGCATAAGACCAATAAGGAGGAAAATTAGCTACATTTGTGAAGCTTATTACCGAAGCATCAAACGTAAAAGAAAATTAGTTATTCGTTGTGTTAAATAAAGAATTTGCTAAACAAAATTGGAAATTTAATTTATGAATCTAGCTAAGAGAAAAAATAGATATGCTATATGTATATGTAAGAAATATTAAGAATATGTAAAGGATGAATTAAATTTTAAATTAGGAGAGTAAATTAATTTCCCTTCTCTATTCTAAAAATAGTAATCTCTTTTTGCACTGAGTCATTTCAAGATTAATCTATGCCATATGACTTTTACATAATTTAAATGATGTAAATGGAACTAAAACCCAAACAGCCAATAATAATTTTACAGCAGTATTAATTACCCAATCAAAATCTATCCCATCCATCCAATTAAAAAACTAACTCAGTCTCAGTTGAGAATTCTTCTTGAACATAACACACTCGCTTACTACTCTTCGGCCTATCTGCACTGCTGTCTGCTGCTTCCTTCTTACTGTAAAGTGATAAAAAATCTAAACATTTTGAAACAGGCAGAAATATTGTGCCAAGTTGTTTGTGGCCGCAAGATGTTTACAGAAATATTACGGATTCAACCTTCTACGTTCTAGAAAGAAGACCATTTTTATTATATATATATATCATTTGCGGTCGAGATGTTGTAGAGAGATGTAACTCGCACATGAGTAGGATGCATAATAGAAGATAGCTTGAAACTGCTGCGTAGATGACTGAAACTCTAAAAAATCACAAAGAACTGTAGAATTGCAGCATATCTTTATTATTAATAAGGAATAATCTATTAATATATATTTTTCATTTTTCACATTCTATATACACTAATTACATTTTCCATAGTAGAAGATACTATTAAGCGATCAGGCGTGAGCTAATCGAGCAGCAACAAGCGCATAAAAGCGACTGTGTACTTCAGCAGAACCGATAAAGAAGCACGGAATGTTTGTTTGAATCTTAAACAGGGACTGAGTAAGATTTTACAGTATTTTGGAATGCTGCAGTATTAAGGCAGAAGAACTAATGAGGCAAATAGCGTGGTTCGAAGTAGTAGTAGTATTTAAATTAGAATTAAGAATTAAAAGGTCTATTGTAAATTAAGTTAATAATTGTCTTTCATAATTTATAGCTCACATTTATATATACAAGTATATATACAGGCACATTTTGTTGTATGCATTGCTGTAAAGCCTTCTCTGGAGAACATCTAACCGATTTGTCGACTTTTCTGATTGGTAATACGTCGTAAAATTAGTTCGTAAAATCCGCGCTATTGCAATAATTTCCTCTACCATTTTTCCCATGTGTATTTGACGTAAGAAAAGCAATCATTTGAGGAGAGATTCAAAGTATAATAGAGGAATGGCACATTCATTAACCTTTTTTTAGTAATAGGTAAATGAAAGTTCTTGGAAAAATATTTTAACGTTTCGCTTCAATACTCTGTAGAGTTTCCTTTAGTTAAATAACATTTTATTCAAATTTTTGTTAACGTTCCTGAACTCCTAAACTTCCCCTGGCATTTTCTTGCCAGGATGTAAATTTAAAGTTAAGTGAGTATTCAAACGGGTAGGTCTCTGAGTTTATTCACAGCGTGTTTTCACTAGCCAACGCACGTTTCGTTGTATATTCCGCTGTTACGCTAGTACGCCACTTCGCCATTTCGGATAATTGTCTCGCCTAGGTTCTGTTGAGTCAACCTAAGTTAGCCGTAACTTAACGTGCTAATCCATCACTATTCGTTTTAGACTTGAATTGGTTTATGTTATAACGTTTAAGTTTCACCGTAAGTGGTCGGTGTTATTGTAAAGCACGAAGTACTTGCCATTCTGTTCTGAGTTCAATTAATAAAGGGTTGTTTTCACCCTTCTTTTGCGCTGGTATAATCCATGCCTGCGCGAGAATTCGCTAGGTTCATTTGTAGATCTAGTTTAGTTTATGTGGCCTAAAAATGCTAGATCTTATAACTGTTTATGCTTAGTTCAGAAGAAACCTTACAATACGAACAAACCCTGATAACCGACAACGATACTTACAGAATCAGTAAGTGTAGCACTACAGAAATTCATGCAATAAACATTAGTCATTTAATTAAGATTTAAGTAGACGCTATTCGTTTTGCAAATAGATAAGGTAAATAAAAGGTGTTTTTACTTTTTGGCCATGGCTACATTTGTATACATATTTCCGAGCACAATGAAGCATCTTGGTACCTTTTAATTGAACGTTATAACATAATTAGTGTTTTGGCAACCAGACAAAAGTCAATATGTCAAAGTACAAAATACAAATAAAAAAATCAAATGCTTATGTGTAAATACGTGCATTAAAAAGAGAGAGAGAGAAACAGAAAAAAAAATACAGTACTATTATTATTCATTTATTATCTTTATTGCTGTTTCTATTTGTTAAAACGAACAGGTGAGTTTAGATTAGGTTATTGGAATATGGCAAAGCCACTAGGACTGACTGTCTAAAGAGTGGGATAACTTAGTGGAAGATTTTTTGAGGGAAACTGGCTCGTATTTAAATTACACATGGAGAAAAGTACAAAAAATTAACAATGCAGCTAGACCTCTTGCTTGGATTTGAACCCAAACCATGTCAAATTATCAATATTCAGCAGTCTTAACCACTCGAGTACTGGTACTTCAAAACAGAAGCAACATATTTTAATAGAGCAAAGACGATAGTAAGATAGATAGGATAATTATATTAATTCGAGAAATCATTAAAAGTGCTTAATCTTAACTTGATGACATGACTTTTCCTGAGTCATCCGATTAACACGAGATAATTATCTGGCAGTCTGATGCTATGTAATAAATTGACTTTTTCAAAGTCTTTGGTTCATTTTCAATTTTTTGTAACTAACAACAACGAAGTGGGTAGTATAAATCTAATGTGATAGGATACGATGCTAACGGTTCAGGAAAGTTATTTGGAATAATAAAAATATGATGATATTGTTTCCTCCGCTTATCCTCCTGATTGAATGAGGATTCTTTGTGACCAAGAGAGAAAGGAGCGTGTCTCTTATTTACCAAGGCTTTGGATGCTTTACATGAGATGGTATGAGTTTGGCCATCTCCGTCCCAGTTTTCATACAAACACACCAGGGGATGGATCTTGGGAACCACTAACTATTCTCCTCTACCTTCAACTTCTTGACAAACTTTCGATTTTCAGATCGACAGACTTTTAAGTACTCCCATGCGGCAAACAACCTATTAACTTAAAAAAAATCCTTTTTCGAGATTTATAACCGGACCCAATGCTTTGGCATACTGCTCTTCTTCTATCATTTCAACATTCTAACAAGAGAGTAAATTATAACGTATATGCGTTTTTCCCCACAAAATATAATTCTCAAGCTTATTATGTACTGATTAGGAGCAAAATGAAATTATTTACCAAGCAATTTTGTTACCGTCTTATTTCTTGCGATTTAAGACGTTATCAAAAAATTAGACAGTTTTCAAGAAAACTCAAGACAACAAAGAGATCAATAGTGTTTTTTTTTTTGTAAAAGTGAGTTGAACTGAAGCAATACGAAAGAACGAAAATACGTACATCAAAGACCAATCTGAACAGATGCCAAAGATTTGGCCACGACCAAATTTTCCATAATAATAAATCTCAAACGCTAAATAATGTATAGGGGCACCTCGAGTACATTTATGAATTACCTAGAGACGATGAAAAAGGATAAAGTTTATGTTTTCTGACTTTTGTCAAAAATGAAAGTTTCTTAAAACTAAAAATCAGATCTCACAGTAAAAAAAAAAAATGTTGTGGAACAAATGCTTCGCAAATTGTTGGTTGGGCAAAGTGTCGAACAGCGACTTAACGCTAAATCCTACAAACTGATATCCTTTCATTGGTACTGAGATAAAACCAGTTTTGTCTCTAACATGTTACAGCTTACGCTTGTTGTACATTAATACAATTCAAATGAGTGCTTGTAGAGTCATTTGAATTTTTTTGAAGCAAGAAACGTGAAAAATTCGCAGTGCCATTGCCAGGTTTTGAAACCTGGATCTCTCGAATAGGAGTGAAGTGCATTTACAATTGCACAACAAAGCCAAGTGGAAAGAAGGAAGAAAACCTCTTATATACTCCCTCTTTTGAAGGAAGAGTGAGGATTAGGTGATCCATTTGCCAAATCCTGGTGGTGACCACCATTTAGTTCGGGCGCCACATGTAGAATCATTAGGACTTTTTGAAGTATGAGACGTGGACAATATGCAGTGCCCTCTCCGGGGCTCGAAACTTGGACCTCTCAAATATGCATCATTGAATGCTTTCAATTACACCACGAAGGCATGCAGAAAAATACCTTATATTCTGAAGATATGAATTTACATGTTCATTTCGAAAGCCAAGTAGAATGAAGGTTTTTTGATCTATTTCTCTAAACGAAATGCTTAAAAAATTAATGCAGGTGACACAATTCAACGATCAAATTTCTTTTCATAATAGGCAACTCTATGTGATGACGTATTTATTTTATACTTGCTTTTACTGAAATCTTTTAAACTAAACAAAATCTCTCAAAGTGTTATATATTGCTCTGGAGGTGTTTAATTCACGTATGAATTGTATGAATTGTGATGCAGAATTTCACTTGAACTGAGAAATACATTTAAAATTTAAAATTAAAAAAGCGGTTTAATGCTAATGAAGTGAGTTTTTGAACATCATTAGTTACGCTGAAGAACACGAAAAGCGGTGAAACACATTAGGGAATGAGAAAAATTCAAACTCAGAAAAATAATACACAGAAAAAGATTACATAAATATGTTATGGATTTCTGGAAAAAACGAAACGAAAATCTACAAAGTAACATATTTCTTTAACATGTAGACCTTCTCAAATATCTCTGCAATAAATATATTCTATGTTTCAGAATTGTACATGTTATTTTAGAATCACGTTTAGTTACAAGATATTTTAGAATCAACGATGCATGAAAAAATATGTGTTTCTGTCTTTAAAGATACATAAATATTTCTGTAATTTTTGTTATAAATAAATAATATTTAAAATATTTCAAATAGCACCTGAATGTATGGCAAATAAAATTACCCAGCATCAGACACCCTTTTGGGTTTGTTTGTAAATTCGAAGATAGTTCAGAAATAACGAATCAGAAGTAAATAATTTCATAGTCAATTATTGAAACTAAATGTTGATATCTTAAAAAAACATCGACGGTTCATTAACGGATGCGGTTCAAAAGCAATGGTACATTATTAGATTTTTGTTTACAAAAAATTTCATTAAAAAAGATATTTTGCAAAACCTACATCATTAGATGAAAGCTGTCATCTATTTTTATATAGGGACAGCAATTAGATTACCTATACTTTACCTTAAAATCATTGATTAAGTTGATTAACCACAGCTTCTCACAATTTTAATGCCTCATCCTATGCTTTCCGCTCGCTGTATCTACTGTTCTGTAATATCTGGAACGTAACGTAATTTCAGACCCTGCAATTACCGCGGCATATTCGACATTAAACGATGATAGAAGGGCTTTTATATCGTAACATTTATGGCTAACGGGGGTCGTTGGGAAGTTATATACGAAACTCCTTTGGAATGCTCCCTGGATACGGAAGCAAAACAGGAAGAGCTTTACTCTGGGTACTATTCTCTAGTCTGTATTATTAAAGCTTTATTGGATCTCCAAGATCAACCAATATATACAGATTTAAGGCACGCCTTAGCGCTTAGCTGGGAGATGTTCGAATTTAGCATTCGGAAACTGAATGCTGATTCAGTTCAGTTGGAAACAAATTCAAATTCCGACCGAGACGAAACAGTCAGTCTTGCATTTGTAATTTTGTAAAACTATTAATTTCGTATACGGTGGTTCAGTTAATTCTAAAACGCAGTCATACATGAAAGTGGACTAGTCTCCGCTGGATGTACGTAAGTTTTCTAAGTTGTTGAAAATAATTATAATAAGTGCTTAAAATTTAATTTTGAAGTGTGTTTGCGTGTTTGACTTTTATGTTGTTAGAGGGGTTAGTTATGTGAAATAGTAACTGTTTCCCATTGCCTTTAAAAATAGATGTTGTTCTTGCTTAGGAAAGCAGACTGTTTGATAAACTATTTCAAAATTTAAACTTTATAACAAGCTATACTTTCGTTTAAATATAGCCTAAATATATTAATTATAGTAGTTTAAAATCATTGATCTTAGAAATGATGCAGGTTAGCTTTGGAAATGGCGGTTGATATTTTCCATAACGTTTTACTCATTCAGACAAACATCAGTGCATGATTTCGAGTAGATGTTCCCAGCGAGTCGGTAGTGACTCCTTGGGATCAATGGAATTTTTAGGAGGACAGTAATGATTAAGGGATCGATAGCCGAATATGAAAGGGCAGTTGATCTGTATAATGGAAATCCCATGGATAAAAATATCATGAATGCTATAAAATATGGTAATTAATTGTCTATTGATATAAAGCTATATCATGTCTAAAACGAAATCATGTAAGATAAGTATAAAGTCAAAATACACAAAAGTTATTTAATATACTTTAAAATAAGTTATACGTTTTTAAAATAAATGCTGTATGAAAAAAGTGCAATATGAAAATGTTAAATGCAGGGGAACTTAAGAAGACATAACCGAAACAAAAGGATGCGAAGGTCACAAAACTTTCTCAGGAGATATAATACATACAAGCCACTTGCAAAATTGAAAGCAGATTCTGATGCTCGCTTTCACGTCATTAAAAATTTAATACATATCACAGTTCACGACATAGTTTGTTGAACTGCGATATATCTAATGTTGTTATTATAAAAAGTTGATTACACTGAAGGAGGATTCTCAAGTAAAAATCTTATTCAGAATACACATATACGCTCTTAAGTTTTGGAATTTAAAAGTCATCCGAAAGAAATATCCAAAAATGATACTTGTTATCGGTCAGCATTATTAACTTTTCTTTCTTCTTAACTAGTAGAAGCAGACTTTGCTCAAATCAATAATTTACTATAAAAACAATAAACAGATTAAATACTTTTGAACCAGGTGATTTAAGAACTGCGCTAAGCACTTTTAGCGAAATATATGAAATTTTGCATGAATACATCAAGCGCAAGCATCACATTAATTGAAACCGAACTTTTGTGCAATTACAACTTTCAGTTTCGTTTTTAGAAACCTGTATACACTTAAAAAAATTGTTTATATTTCTAAAGTTAATAAATACACAGAATAATAAAAAATAAGCCACGTAAAACCTTTCCTTCAAAACATTTGTTCATATTCTAATTGTTAAACTTTTATTATTTATTTTCAGTTATTCATATTGTGACTATGCTGTAATAAGTTGTATATTATAGAGAAAATTGCAAGGAGGTTTCTTGAATACCGCTTTTATTTTACGAAAAGCATTCTTTTAAGAAAACCATTTTTAAGAAAACCGTTTTTTAAAAGACGTCGATGTAAGAAAAACGTTGGTGATCTCTGATGTAGAGGAACTATTATCCTTAATAAATGGTTAACAGTCTGAATTTATTAGTCTTTATGCAACCCAGTTTTCATATGCGTATCATAAAGAATTACTTTAGGGGTTACTAAGCGCAACACTCAAAAGAAAACAAAATCTGCTTTTGTTATTATAAAAAAAAACCTTCCATTATTTTAACCATAACTTCTTAGGTAACATCTTAATAATGAAAATTTGTATGCATAAATCAAAGTCAAACATGGTATAAACTATATTTATACCATGTTTGACTTAGAATGTTCGCAATTAATAAAACGAAAAGTAACATTTATATAACATTAACGTAAATATTGTATAAGAGGTATTGAAATGGATTTGTTAGCACCACATTACAACGTATTGAAAGAAGATGTTGCGAGTTTAGTTAGTAACGCCTTATAATCTACAGAATCAATTCGGAAATTACTCTTTAGATGCGTGACGATAGCTCATTTGCCAAGGTTAAAAATACTGCGATCTGAGAATGAAAGCATATCACATTTTGAGGGGAAATTTTGCTAAAAGGAAGCGATAAACGTGCTACGAAAAGACTACATCGTATTCTGGATGAATGAAAAATTACTTTGGAGCATAAAAATAGTATGTCATTGCAAAGTATGATGTAGTAAAGAATTATAACATTCTGTAATGCAGATGAAGACTATATGGGCGGCCCAACCGGTATAATGGTTAGTGTCGCTCACTGCTGTACCAAAGGGCCCGTGTTCGAATCACGTAAAAGACAAGGATGTTTGTAAATGTATAGTGTCAATGCGGCATGGAGACACTAGAATATTCGAAAGTTCTCTCGAGGAGTTGGTTGTAGGGGTAGAGGAGTGGAGACTGTAGGACACGTTTCCCCGGAGCTGCTCTCCGTCAAAATTAGGAGCTAACTCGCTCTGCCACCAGGGATAAATAGCCCTCTTTTAAGTCCTGTTTGCCACCCTAAAGTGCTCAAGGCCGTTGCTAACGGCAGACTTAATTTTGCGCTTCTTGCCACGAGGAATTTCGTGGGTTTGGGCTGAGTTCAGACAAGTGAGGGTAATATTGTTTCTTAATTTTGATTTTCAGTAATTTACTACTTCTTAATTTTAATTTTTTGTAATTGAATTTTAGTAATTTGATTTTATTTGTTCAGTTTAAAGTAATTATCGTAAGTTAATTGTTTCAAATTGTAATTGTTAACTTTAAATTTGGTAGTGTTAATCCTTCTATCCTTTAATATGAGCTTTAGTTTCAACTTTTAATTTTTGTTTATGAACATAAATTTAGTGATCTGGTTTTATTTTACTGTTTCTTTTGAGGTTGTTATGGTTAGAGCCTTAATGTTATTTAACTTTTAAATTTTAATTTTAAATTTACAACCACTTTTAATTACAACTTTTAATTTTTAACTTTTAAATTAAGTTTCTGTTTGTTACACTAGTTTGGTGTGTAAATTTAATTAGTTTTTTGTTGTTTGTTTAAAGTTTACCTCACTTTCTGGTAAAGTTTAAGAATACATGTTTTCTGACTCTGGTGGTAACTTCGATTGAGGTTTTGAAGAAACTTAATTTTTTAGAAATGATTACTGATTCGAATAACTCTGTAACTACCGCATTTCAACAGTTGTAATAAAAACATCTTTGTTTTTGATTTAATTGAAACTACAAATACTAGATTTAAAATTCAGTACATACCCCATTGTTTAATTGTAATAAAATAATTATATAATAGAGTTAATATCAGTTAAGTTAAGCTTATTGTTAACACTATTTTTCCAACAACTTGACTGCAACGGGCAACATTCCTATTCTCATAATTTGTTAGAAACTATTTTCTTATCTCTGGTAATCAGAGTCTCAGGTGACGTTTTTTGGTCAAGCGGTATACCGCATGTTCTTATTTGCATATTCTGCACCTTTGTCTCTTTGAGTTCTTTTCAACTTTTCTATGCAATTGCATTAAGGGGGTTCGCTTGCGAGGGATGAAAATTTTGGTCGTGAAGCGTATTCGTGTATGACACCTGCATTCTGCTAATTTTCAGATGAGGTTAGCTCAGAATGTTGTTTACGTCGCATTTCGACAGATGGGTGTAGCCTTGAGAGGTTGTATTTGGGGAGATATTAGCCAAGTTCTGGAGGCCGGAAAAATAATTTTTTTTTATGAATCTCAGTTTTCCACCTAAAGGGTTGCTGGAATTGGGCGACTGTTTCTTACTCGCTCTTCGTCAAGTTTCCCGCCAAATGAAGAAAAACGTCTGCGCAGGCTTTTCGAGGGCAGCTGGAACTTCGAAGCTGATACGTAGGCAGAGAATCCGATGTTTGGACAGGGGAGATCAGGTGATCGACTGTCGTGTTCCATGGGAGTAAGCCCCGAATGAGAAGAATATTTGTTTGGGTGAGATAGAAAAGGAAGTGCAGGCAATATCAGCGGAGAAGCCACCTCTAGATTCCGAGGTCCAGTCGAGGAAGACCATCACCTTCAAAAATTTACATCTTCTCGACTAATCTAATCTTTTTTTATCCGTATTTCTTCTAAATGTTTGTCCTATCCCCGTACCTTAATATACACCAAGGGAAATTATGCAGACGATTTCTTCCACTCCGCGTACCTTTGTTAGCGGTGGTAACCCTTTTGTTATTTAACCATTTCTCTATATATTTTTAAAGGAAATTTTGCTTAATGGAATTTATATAAGTGGATTAAATATTCCAATATATTGGGAAATGTTCTGTCGATAAAGAATGCTAATTATATCTTCTAGACATGTGATGACACGGTGTAAAATAATGCTTACTTAAATATAAGAGTTTTCAAACTTAACTCTCCCCGGCTCCGCCGGACAACCAGGCTTTGTTACCTATGTCTCCGGTGTTGACCGGTACATCTTTTTATTGTTAATCATATTAATTTTAGTTTTCCACTTTACAACTAATGTATTGAAAATATATCAGCTATTTCAAGATAAAATGTCCACCACAGTGGATAATCAGTGTTCCCTCTGATTGGTGCGTTTAAAAATTAAAATAGCAAGGCATGCGAGATTTTGTACAGTTTCTTCAGTCTTTAAGTGTAGTCTTGCCTCCATATGTTGTATTCAGTCATGTAACTTAAATTCAATGAATGAACTTTCTTTAAACGTTAGCTATTTTACTTTACTTAATTTGTTTGTTTATCTACTTACTACTGGACTAAATTTTTTTAAACTGGGTTTTCATTGCAATTTTTCACAACGCACATTACTTCTATATCATATTATACTATGTTACATAACTATTAATAATAATATATTGTGCTTATCTAGGTATACTAAAGTTTCATCCATGAGTTGTATATTACCTTTATTCACGGCACCTTTATTCATATTCATAAGTAACATTGTATTTAACAGCATTAGTCAACAGCAATAACAACAAGGCTCTGTGGAAGAAGAAAATAAATAATCTTTGGATAAGTAATTCAATAACGCTAGAAGATTTTCAATTTCCTTTAAAGAACTCTGGCAATTAAGATCCAAGCCATACCCGAAAAAAAAAGAACACAATTGAATTATTTACTCTCTAAAATGTATTAGAAAATTTGACTGATTTCGAAAAATTAATTTAGTAAAGAGAAGAATTTTTTTAATCTGGAAGAGATGAAATAAATATCAGTCAAAAAAGCATTTCCGCCTAAAAATTATAAGTTTTTTTTTCTGTAAAAGTGGTACGGATTTCTATTAATGTTCTGTAAAAATACAATGAATATTTGGCTTCCTATAGTAATATGTAACGAATATTTGGCCTATTACAACAATATTTGTAGAAGCCCAAATGTGGATTTTGAGCGCTATACAATAAATATATTATTAAAAATCAGGAATCCGCAGGATTCTGGAACATACGGTATAGTATATTACTTGCTACTGTTCTTCCTTATTCTACATGTAATTGAGGATTTTATAATGCATTTGGGCACTAATAAAAATAACCCAAAATGATTAACAGTGTTGATTACTAGAATAGATGAAGATTATAATACTTCACATGTTAGGTACTTCCTGGATCTCCAGGGAAATACCTATACATTTTTATGCAACCTTTGAATAACATTAGGCAGATAGCTCTCGTGTGCCTTACCATGGTTCAAACAAATCTTAGAGCTTCTGCTCTGAAAGCTGACTGTGCCTAAGATTTGGACAACGGTGGTCTATTAGAGATGCTAAAATTGCCAGATATTTTGCAGCGAGGTTCTTTAAGACAATGTTACTCATATTTCCTTATTCTACATAATATACTAATTTTTATTAACGTTTCAGCTGGGGTAATTTCTCACGTGATTCACTGATTTATCGCAAGTCAAGAGGAATATTACATAGAATCATTTATCATGTATAATAATATAATGTTTGATTTTTATAGATATTTAATGAAATATAAATACAACAAAATCCCATCACAGAAAGGTTCAATGACCGTAGAATCGTATATACTCTTATTACGATCACGATCTTGTCCCCTAGTTGAAAACGTTATTGCAAGTATCCATTGGAATTACGGCATGATGAAGCGTCAGATTGAATGTAAATATTTACATCACATATTTCCATCTAGTTTCGATTAAGCAGTACGTATTGAAGAAACGATTGAACAAACAATCATTTCTAGTGAATAACATTCATAATATTTTTTTTCCTCAAACATGTGCATAAAATGTCTCTCTCGATTTATATGGTATATTTTACACTGTGACAGGCAAGACATTGGCAACATTTTATGACTGCGGGTCAAAAACAACCAAAATATGTGCATTAAGAAGACGTTTCTGGTTTGTGGTATTTCCATTTCAAAAGTCTTCTGATGAACGATAAGATAAATGTTACTGAGAAAATAATTACAATACGCTTTAAATCTAATACATGAAAATTATAATTATCACAAAAACAGACATAACTGAATGTCAATGATCTTTATACGAATACAAGCATCTGAATTTTTCATAGCTAAGCTGCTCTTGTCTTTGCATAAAATAAATTTCGTAAGTTGAACCTAACGCGGACAGAACGCAAGAGTAATTTTTTATCACAACTGAGTTTATTCTTGGGCTAATAGCGATTACTTGACGAATAGAATATTAAAATTTATTTTAACAGTACATGGACATCTAACTACAATGCACGTAGGGATATTTAAGTATCACTGTAGCCTACTTTGGATTAAATTACTAACTATGATAATGTTATAACTCAGTTAGTAACGATATTCCATAATATTCTCAGGATGAAAAAGAGATTTTGCTGTTACTAGGAAGATTCTAAGGTTTTCATTCAGTAATCTGCTAAAAGCAATGAGGAAAAATTCAAAATTAAACTTATAAATAATAATTACACGTATAAAACAATGAAATCGTCTTATTCCACATTATGAATTTCGATGTAGTTTTATAATGAATGCATTACTTTAACAAAATTATACGCAATTGTTCAAATTATATCATCTGTCTTCTAGATTTATGTTAGCGATAATATCCATTTTACAGGTTATACCCGTTATTCTGTCGGCATTCTGTACACATACAATTATGACATTTTGTCGGAATCTTCTAATATATCACATTACATAATATCGCAAGATGATGATATAATAGCAAAATTAAATAAATGCCACAAAAGAAATTACCGTTTATTTTTATCGAAAGCATTGTTGTTGATGAGCACATAGACATTTATCAAATTCACAACATATACGAAGTAAATTTAGTATTTCTATAGCATATCTGAACATTCTATTCTGCTTCTGAAAATCATTAAATTACTAAATCGTGTTTCAGAAGTTTAATAATTCATTGCTAATATGTTAAATGTGGCATAAAATGTATAACGTTATATATAACGAGATCATTGCATTCATAGAGATAGAAGTTTTAGTTTTCAGCACTGCCTTTTATTAATCATCACTTTTTAACAAGCAGACTGTTTCAGTCCTTATACATTAAGCTTTACTGGTTCTTTGCGGTAAAAGAGAACGTCTGTAATGTTTATTGTTTATTTCAAAAGTGCACAATTTTACCAAAAATGAGGGCACCTACTTCAGTTGATAGATGGGAATTTATTAAGTTTCATTTTTTAAAGTTTGTTTAAACATAAAATTTAAGTTTCTAAAAAGATTTTGTGACAAACTATTGTTTTTATACGATATTCTGAGATTAAATATATCAGTCATGTAGGTATACATGTGTAGGTGGAAATTCGAGCTTTCAGAAACTTTGATAGGTAGCCTTTCGATATCAAATGCAAAATGAGTTAAGATTTACTGCTTCTAAACATACAATAATTGGCAAGAATATGCTATTTGTTTACAACCGTTACAAAAACAAAAACAAAAACAAAAACAAAAAAAAAAATTCTTAAAATAATATTTAGTCGATAGTAATATTTTGATTGGAACTGCACTGAATAATGCATCTCAGGATAATTAACAGGGAAAAAATATATTATTAGACAGAATGTTTTGTCAGTAGAGCATACGATAGATCATAAAACACAGAATTTTCACCAATTAAAATAATCGCAAACTTTCGCCTTCATATTATCAAATTTTTGCTATCATTACCTGAAAACGTAATTGGAATTATTATTAAACTGCGTTTAAATGAACACATATAAGTCGCAAACAACAAGCTATGAATATGTATTCATACCATACGATAGAAAGAATGTAAATAATTTAACTGGATATTATATTTTTATTAAAATAAAGTCCTGTAATTGGAATCTGAATGTTAGTTGATTTTCTGAAACTGTTAACAAAGGTGAAAGTTTGTTTTGTTACAAAAATTAAACTTCTAAGCAAAAAATCAGATCTGGTCGCCACATGACTTCCTTGGCCTATTAAATTATACACAGTTCTGCTGCATTTTAATTAAAAATATTTCATTGAACTTCATTAGAGATAGATTTCTCATTCAATTAATTCAGTTCTCCCTTCACAGCAAGGCAAATACATAAACTCAAAACATCTTCATTAAAAATTGAAAAACATAAGACACTAAATACAATTAAAACAGTTAATTGTTTTTGAAATTAAAATTAAAGTTTCTGTGCAAAAGCAAGCAATTCGGTTATCGGACAAGAAAGGAGATTTTTTTGGTACACAAAACTGAAAGTTTGCGTTTGGTCCATCTGCGAAGGTGCTGAAACTGACTTAATTCATGATTCTGCTAAGTTTCAAATGTAAACAAATATGGCTGCAATATTAGGCTTAGTTGCACTTAAACAACTTTTAAATTGTTGATAATACTACAATTATTTCATGCAGATACCAACATATAAGACTAAAAATACTGAGCTCAACGAGTCGAGTAACAGAGTGGGTGTATATATATGTCATACTTGGCAGTCGGGCACAAATATAAAGCTTGGCATGAAATGATGACAGAGAAGAGGTTAGTTGTTAGAGGTTTTGGTTCCACGTGTTTATTCAGTTCAAATGGTAAATCATTAATCTTTTAGATTCTTCAAGAATACATATACAATAGTAATTTAGACTAAATACGATTAACTTTAAATTTACTACGTCATACTATTCAAACAAAGAAGACAGACGGAAAGAGCTGCAGCGAAAGGGTTTTTACCTATATATAGTTACATACTTTTGGTGCGGCCAATTTGAATCAAAAAGAGAGATGCACAACTAGATTGTACTTATACTAGTCCTACATAATAAAGTTTCAACTTTCTGGTACTGTTTGTTTTTGAGTTATGAGAGATACATATAAATATACGTACGTACAGACGTCACAAAAATTTCTCCTGAATCCATTTAAAATCCATTTTATAATCCGTTTTGGAGAAATAAGTCCTTTACTCTGTCCTTATATACAGATGTCAGCCAAACATGTCGTTAAACTTAATTCGATAGTTGCCAAAGTGGATGTGTTCCTTGAAATATGACACCCGAATTTTTTCGTGATTACAGTGCTTCTTTTACTTCATATAAGGAAGTAAAAATTAGACAATCATGTTAACCGAATTCCTAGTAGTTTAAATAAAATCAATTAGCATATTCTTGCGGAAGGTGGAATATTTTTTTAAAGAAGATTTCACAGTATTAATATGAAATTTTTATTGTGTAGAGTTAAATTTCCTCGCAATATGCTGTTTGAAAGCAAACTAGTGAATTAGTGTTAAGTTCCTTTAAATGAGACTGCGGTGCCAGCCTAGAGTTATGAGGCCTAAAATTATTGCGCATAACCATTGAATCAATTGAAGTAACTGGAATAAGCTCTTGGAAATGCACAGATGTCTGAGTCTCATGTATCTGAATCCTAATAGTAAGTAGATCGATCTTCCCTATCGCTCATCTTGGCTCTTGGCAAGTGGTTAGTAAAGCACGTAACAGTATATTTCTAACACGTTTTTCAGGTTTGTATTACTTTAACAGTAACAATGTGAAGACAGAATTGCAGCAAAAACTCACATTCTATGCACTTTTAAAACAACATATAGTTATGCGACAAATTAAATTTTCTTGGCTTTAAAACTGTCTGCAAAGCCAATGTTGTTCTTCATTTTCATGAAGTAACGTATTGATTCCTTAACGAATTATGCGTACCACTTTTGATTATTACCTTTATATTTAAATATTCCATTTAATTTAAAATTTAAACCTTGAGATGTACTGATCAAATCCGCCGACTAGCTATCATTTTGTTGACTAAAACTGAAATAAGCTGTAATGTAAATAATTCTGTAAAGCGTAAATGAGTAAATTCTTTTACTCATTTACGCTTTACAGAAGTATGCTTAGACGCCAGAATATTGCCTGAAATTGAAATTAATGATCGACAGTATTAATAACTATATAGTAACTTAGTCGAAAACAATGACTGGATTTCGGAGAATGGCTGGTTCTTGAACCTTTAAAATCATGGAAACATAATTTCCTCCACACAGTTAAATACTTTTGATTTCACTGTCATTTTTAATATGTTGTTTTATTTAGTTATTTGTTGCTTTTAGAATAATAGTTTTCGTTTGTGCATGTAACTGAATTTGTATCCACAGTTTTGTATAAGTCTTTGTATCTTATACAGAATTGCGTATATTTCAATCCTGAATCCAACATTTAAACTGTAAAAAATTAGAAACTGTAATAATTGTTTGGTATGTATGTAATTGAATTAATGACCACAGTTTTCTGTGTGTTTAAACCTTACACAGAAATGCATATCTTTCAATTCTGAATTTAAACTATAAAAACTAGAACACGAGATATGTGCAAAACCACTCCAGGCTTCGTTCAGACTGACGCATTTTTAGATGTATGTAGATGTATAAGCCAAAATATAAAGATATATAAGCTAGTCTTCTTTTCTAGGCAATCAGACTTTGGTACATCACAAAAACTGGGTTAAGGATTTTGCCTAAAAGTACTTAATTTTGACTTTCTGCCAACTTGGAACCAATCAATTACAGCAAAGCCAGCAGGAACTGACATTCAGTTGAATTCAGTTGAAAACTGTACCGTTAGACGTGCAAAAGCTGCTCGTCTACGCGTGCCCAGGTTTATCTTCCATTGATTGGCTACTATTTAAAGATCGTCACATAGTTGTAAAAGGACTTAAGGACATCTTAAGCCATGAAAGGACATTTGGTGATATTTCACCAATGTGATGATTTTCTGGGAGATTCGGGGAAACGCCCTTTCGCGGCTTTAGGAGTGATTTTTCTAGTAATGTTCAGAACCCTGCAATACAATATGCTAAAGAATAAATACGGCTCCGAGAGCTAGAATTAGGCAGTTGTTAATCAATTGTGAGAGTCTACGTTTGAAAGAGAAATAGCTAAATTGCATTTCAGAGTTCATTCTGAGTGCTTTTGGGAATTTATGATATTTCCTTCGCGCTAAAAGAATAGCTGTAGATAGGAAATATTGCTCTTATTATCTGCTTTAATATTTGCTTAATATCCACTGCTACATTTACAGCTATTTATTTTGATGCATGGCATTATTTTTATCATACATTAATAGCTTCTTCCTCATTATTTGAAGCAATTGTTTGAAAAGAGGAACCACGAACCCGTAATAATATTTATTTTCTCTTCTTTGAATTGCTCCACACCAGACTTTCGATAAAAATAAATAATGTATGCATGATAAGCATAATTTAAGTTGTTTATTCATGTATAACGGAAGTTATTAATTATATGAAAGTAAATTTCATTGGTTTTTCAGTTATGGTTGGCGTTTGATAGTCAGAACATGCGAAATATTATTTCATACTTTATCCCCAATTTACTTAAATGCACAAGTTCTAATGCATTAGATTTTGTTGTTCTAATATCATGAAATGACACTATTTGCTAAAGAATAAATCTAATATTTCCTCACGAAGAAACTGTTTTCATTGTTTCGCTATAATCATTTTGTATGCCCTAAATGACTTTGCAAAGTCTGAGGCTTTTGTTAAGAAATTCAGAGTTTCCGTATACAATTGATCAGAAATTTGGTTTATAAATTATCAGGCAAACCGTACTTTTATAATAGTGAGGTTAATCTGTAAATTCTAGTTTAACGTTTAATAAAGCATTTAAGTGCAAATAGCATGTAAAGTTTTAATAAACTTTCCGTAACTGAAAGTGATTTTTTTTTCTTTTAAGGAATGTCCATTTTCCTTAAATAATAAATAGTTCCGAATTAATTAGATAATAGAATGGTTAAATAAAATTTGCATGTTCCAAAATATTAAAAACAATTCTAAATGTTTGTGTCATTACTATTTTCGAGATAAGTTAAATATTTTAAAATTAACTGATTAATTTGTCTTTTATCATTATAAACTCTGCATTCAAATGAGAGCAAATTAGCAGAATAAAATTGTGCGCAGCAAAATAAACAAAAAACTCACAGTTATGATAAGAAAAGATAATTGTAATTTTGTGTTTTCTGTTTAAATTTCATGAGCGAAATATTCTTTATTTAATTAAAAAACTAAATCATTTAATTTTTAAAAATAACCGAATGAAATGCCAATGGGCAGAATTCTTCTACTTCGTTAGCACATGAAGGAAGCACTATTGCAAGAACTTCTATATTATCTATTTATTTCAATATAATCAGCTTTAAACTAATGAAAGCTAATTCAACATTAAACAAGATGAAATTATAACAAAGAGTTTCTATATTAAAGAAAAATTAAGCATCAGTGCAGCATACAGGTATAATTACTTTTCTCTTATCTTAAACGGTCAGTTTCCAAATAACACACGTAGTATTTTAATTTAAAAAACGAAGTGAAATTGGAGGTAGATGACTCACACATAAAAATGAAAATAAAAAAAAAAAAAATACCTGCACATTGTGTTAATCTTCTTTTTTCATTTTTCTTACGTATATAATTAATTTTGTTTCACGAACTTTGCTTAATAATAATAGGTTTGCTAAACAGCTAATTTTAATGTAAGAGGTTTAATTCCTTTTCTCATCTTGATTTTTCTAACCCTATTGCACAACTAAAAATCGTAAAGCACCCAGGGTTCGAGTTAGGAACATAATGCGCTAGTATGAGTATTGCCTTTTCATGTTTATTTCGAACATAGGAGCAGCACTGCATGCTTGGAAGGAAACAGATGACCATTTCTTTTCCCGCTCTGAATTTCAATCCTTTCAGCACCATAACTATTACAATGGAACTCTTAAACGTAGCTTTTAATTATTAGATTTGTACAATTTAATTACTACCTCACAGAACATGGTCCTTATATGAGTTACCTGAAACTCTGTGGCTTTGTGTTCGGTAATCCTAACCGCTGGCTGTTTGGCTGCCCAACTGTTTGACAGTAGACATTCTTCTTCGCAAACTGCGGGTAACTCATATGCATGGGTGAATAAATTCTGCAGAAATCAATACATATTTAAGCGTATAATGCGTATAATGAACAGCACAAGCATTAACAATGATAATTTCTAATACTCTGGATTAATTCGTTATACGTTGCAATTTTTACCATACTGCTGGCATTGTATTTGAGTATACTTTCTGTGTCTGTAATTATGTTCTATGTTTTAATTTATATGTTATAAGTAATTCGTATGAAAACTATTCTCGGTTTAACTCCGTTCAGAGAAAATCTCTTTTAGTTCACTATGAAAAAAATATATAAAGAACAAACTCAATAGCAGTTCTTACTGTCCTTGTCAATGAAACTTCGCTGATCAACATATAGTTTCAAATGTACTTAACTAATGATTTTCCTGCTTATCTTGGCTGAAGGTTCGCTGATCTTCGGATTTGTCCCCTATGTGCTTTTTCAATATCTTGGAGATCGTGGGCGGTAGTCTGTCGTATTTCCATCATCGACATGGTATCTGATGTTTTCGGTTGTCCTTTACCAGGATCAAATTTAATCCAGAACTGTCTTTTACACTGCATCGTGCAACGTTCTAGTTGATCCTGCTCCGGGCTGACTCCTGTCTGAATCATCGAGCAAGATAAGTCCATTCCTTATGAAAAATGTTAGTTTGTTAAATCTTAATTGATTCATTTATTTCTTAATTTTCATCAGACAAATCAAACGGTTCTAAGGCATAAAAAATGGTATTTTTTTCTGTACCTAGCGGGTGTTCTTGTTAAAAACTTAAATTTGTAATTTTAACTCTGATTTCCGTAGAATTAGCCACCTTTTCCTAAGCTACGCGTTTATAATAAATAAATAAAAAAAAAGTAAATTATTGTGTTCCGAGTAAAACTGAAAGGAAATAGCGAGTGGTAGTTCAATGTAATTTCTCTAATGAAAAGCTTATTATTGTTTAATTTGTTTTCAACACATATAGAGCTGTGCGGTAGATCAATGAAATTTCTCTAATGAAAATGCTAAATATTATCTAGTTCGTCTTCATATCTTAAGAATTAATACTAAAGGTTTTCTTGTTTACCTCTGGTGGGTTTACCTCACTGGTAATAGTTTGACCCGCAATGAGTAATTTATGAAAATCAACTAGTGCAATATATTTAGGTTGAATATAATCTTTGGTTATAAATTGAGAGTTCCCTTTTTACCCAAATGTAGTATAAAACTGTTAAATGAATTATCATGTATATAGAAGAAATTGTTTTTAATAATTAAACCTCCCCGCGAATATTTTTAAAATTAATCATAGTATCCATAGTTCATTTATAATAATTTACTTTTAAGAAAATTTAATAAAATTTAAGTTTTATATATTGTATAAAAGTTGTAATGTGTTTTTTCTCATACATTGTATTATTTTATTGTATTATAGTATTATTACATATGATTTTAACCAGTCTTAAATAGAAATAAGGGTTGTTCCATTTTTCACACAACGCAATGTTATATTTTAGGTTAAATGGGGGAAAATTTAATTTATGTGTGGTGACTTCCTTAAAGTACCCCATAACACAATGGATCAGCTGCTCTACTGCCGGAGATGAATTGAACAGAACAATAAGTTTGAGTAAAGAAGAATCACGAAATTTGCTAACATGAGGCGTACTTTTGAACGTAATATTAAATAATTCACTGAAACATTTGCGATCAGTAAATTAATTACGACTGAAAGTGTTGGCAGAAAGCAGCGACGCCAGTAATGTACCGTGTACATATTATTACTGCATTTTAAAAAAAAATATGCTAATTAATGTGGCATTCTCAAGAACAAAATTAGACATTTCTATGGTAGGTATTTTCTTCCGTTTCTTTTTATTTATTTAATTATTTATTTTATTTTATTTTATTTTATTTTATTTTATTTTTTTATTAATTTTTTGATAAAATTTGATAGTTTGGTAGCTCTTAAAATTAAAGCACACTTTTTGCAAGTAATGAAGCATCTTCCTCTCAGTGGAATAAAATATCGCTTTTAAACTTGCGTTAATATGCGATTAGAAGCGTTCTTTTGGGATCACGACTAGCAATTAAGTACAACGTGTAAGAACAGGATAGAAAATTAATTGTAACAATATAGAGGAAATTAAATTCGCAACATATATAGTGTCAGTGCTTCAAATGAATCCGTCAAAAAATATAGTATTTACGTAATTTATAAACTTCTATTCTATGAAAATGCACGCTTTAATCGAAATCAAAGTAATAAAATGGAATATTACGAATTCATAATTTTTCGCACTTTGGGAACGTAAAACAAATCTTACTCAAGGAATCAAATACCCATTTTTCTTCAAATTTTAGAATACTTAGAAATAGGGTTTTTACGGCATTAAAGAATAAGTATTAATTAGCACAAATTGTTATAAAATGTTGTATTATAAATTTCATATTTTGGTTTAGTGATGCAAATTATAAAAGTAAATTATATTGACTGTTAATGCGTTAAAATACTTTATCCGAAAATTCTTCTAAGAAAAAAGTAGCTGATTTTATTTTCAATCTTTACTATAAAATTTGAAAGCAAAATTAGTGGTTCGCTATTAGTAAACATTGCGAAAAAATATGTTTTTTCACTGAAGAAATATTATCCAAGTGGAGAGATTTTAAACAAATAACAAAATTATATAAGAAACGGCTATTATACCTTCATGCTCATATAAATTTGTTTTAGAAGCTAGAATCATTTGCCAGCATGTGATTTGAAATGCTACCTTCCACCAATAGCGAAGTTTTGGGAAATATTCTGGAGTTTCATGAAAGATATACATAGAGTTACAGGCTAAAACATGGCGAAAAAACAACATAACGTCGAATGAAACATTATAGGGGGGGAAGGAAGCAGTGAGAAAATATCGCAGTTTTAAAAGATAGAAGTACAAAACATCGTTACAGAAAATAAAGCCATTTAAAAATTTAGCAGTTTTAAAATATCTTTGCAGAAAATATCGTCGTAAAAAATAAAGTAGCTACAAATCATTGTTTGATGATAAGAATGCAGACGTGTCTTCGGACTTTAAAAGTATTAAATGCTTATTCACACAATGATTTGTGAGTGCAAGAAGAACTGTGACATATTTATTTTCTCTACACTTCATGCGTTTGAATTAGCTAAAACATTTTTACTGAAAAAGCAAGAAAGAAATTTAACCACTTAAAAACTGAAAATGAACAGAAAATCAATGTATAACATTATAAACAGTTTATAGAATTATAAACTTATGTATTTAAATATTTGATATATTCACTTAATTAATATATTTTATAAAGCTGGAGTAGTAGTAATCTCTTTTCTAAAGTTAAGTTAGTAAAGCGAACATGTATTTAAGAATTTTTAAAGTCTGAAAACAAATGGCTGCGATGCCGCTTTACATTCTACGCCTATGTTTTACAGCAAAATATTTTAGAACTGTGATTTTTTTTTCTTCCTTTCTTTTTTTACAATGTTTTGTAAGACTATGTTTTTTCCCTTGCATTGCTTTTCCCGTAAACTAATCAAGTGTGATGTTTTAGAGGGACACTCATGACAGCATTTCTATGATCTGACACTAGCATGAGAAGCATGGCTGGTACTCTGGGTGCTGTTCATGAATTTAATGATTAACAATATATTATAATGTTGTTAAACAGAAATAGCCACTTATAAAAAATCCTCCTTTAACCTAGGCAGCTTGAAACTTTTAAAATTATATAGCGGAAATTTGTATTTCACTGTCAATGCATGCTCTTTTAAATTTTGAAACGTATATTTTACATTTAACATATTTCTGCTTAAACGAACAATCTCCTGATGCAGTGTTTACATTTCTATTTTCAGGAAATATTATATGTCCTAAAAGCACAGTCAAAAATGATGAGAATTTGAAACCCGACTAAAATCAGACAACTAGCTGTTTATTCATATCCAACAGTTATCTATTTTAAATGCCTAGGAATTTCGAACATCATCGTTTGATCGCAGAATTCGAAACCTCTTTGAGGTATTTCGAGTAAGGGATTCGAAATCCCACCATCTCGTGTCTGTCAATGAAACGTTCAAACATGTCCGATATTAAATGGTACTGAAGATGAATATGTAATTAGTCACTGGAGTACAACAAAATGGAGTTTGCATAGATTTGGCTAAATAAGGACCGAAATGAGAAATGCACATGAATAGAAGCAGTTTACAAAGTGGATGGCAAATAGGCATGCTTTGAATTTATTTTTAGTCTTCTGTACAGTTTCGTAAGTCACTGCTACACGGTTCATGATCTATGTGAGCATAATTTTGTAATATACAATAGAAGCACTTCAAAGAAACTTGAACAACTAGATGATTTCTCTTTGATTCTTTAAGATTCTCGTTGATAAATTCAATCGTCGATTATCTATTGGTTCAGGTGCTTAGCTGTGCAAACTGCGCAGTCACTGCGTTAAACTGAACGTTATATTTTTATAGAAACACCACCGAAATTTGTAAATACGGTGCTTAACGTAACATGTGTCCAAATGAAAAATATAAACTTATATATTTGTTAAGATGTATAATACTGGGTATGTTTTCCAATAACTTACATGATGTAAGCTAAATCCCTTTTTAACTAAAATGTATATAATCGTAAAAAGTGTGAACAAGAAACGCCAAAAAGGCGCACTAGTACACATTTCTACGGCTTGTACACCAAATTTCCGGTTCAGAGCAATAGAAGTTAGAGGAAAAAATTATCGTTGATCCTTGAATTTAAATCTTGTATTTTCAAGATGACAGCCAAATTTGTAAGCAGAAAAATGTATAATATTTACTTCTTTACATAACAAATGTGCGTTGAACCATCCTTTAAACAGGATTACAAGTAACTAAATTCAGTATTTAAAACAGGAGCCTGTATCTAAAAAATGACATTCTATTTATAGTTACTTAGAATATTTCGTTAAGAGCGCGATTGTCTATTTCCATTATTCTGTAATGTTATAAAATTAAGCAAAAACTATTATTGGGAAATGACTGAGATTATACTTTGTAATATTGGGTAAACTTGGACCTCATTAATACTAAATGCGCATCATATGACAATCGTTAATTTAGGAAAGATGCATTCCAGAAGAATTGATTATGATCATGTCCAGAAAAAGTGCCCAAAAATTAAATCCAACACACACTCAAAAATAACAAAGAAAGAGAGAGTGAGATGTAGCTTTAGTGTTTGAGTTAGCTAAATGTTTTAGCTAGGTTTCTGAACATCGAAGCAATAGCAAGTAAATATTTGCGTTTGAAAATATTTGGGTAAATCCCCGATTTTGCTACAACGACGATTTGGATGAATTAACTATTGAAATGACACCAGTCCTTTTTCTTGAGTCTGTACACTTTAGCAAAATAAACACATGTTTTAATTTTGATAATTATAAAACTTGCATCATGCAGAATATATAATTTCATGAATGCGCTCTAAATGCAAATGCATTACATTACATGTACAAAAATCTAAATATACAAGCGATTGCAATGAAATGTAAGAAATACGATGAATCCGTTGGAATAGTGTGATGTAGAGAATGTTAAAGACATGAGTTCTTATTATTAAAAAAATGGGTAAAAGAGTGTAAAGTCGAAAAGCAAGGTAAGCATTTTTATGTATCATATTTATTCGCGTATTTTTCTCCCTACCTTTTTTAGCCCAAGTTTCTGGAAATATTTTAAATACTCACATATTTTTCTTTTCCTCAAGATGTTCAGAAAGCGAGCTCCCTTAAATTTTAAAATTAGTTCGTCCACGTTGTGTTTGTTTTCGTCTTATTAATTTATCTGCTCGTGAATGTTGGGTCCATGAGCTCTGACTGATCAAACAATAATAGTGAAGAACTCCAAGAAAACAGGAATATCTAATCATCTTTTTAAAGGTAAGGAAAATAACTGCATATGAGAAGACGAATTTAATTGGGAAGACGATCACAGCGGTGACGCTGCCGACGACTTGCTATGTGTAGCAGACAACAGTTCCAGCAGCTCTAAAAGATTTGAAGTCTAGAGAGCAGCAGGATCATAAGAAGAGCGTGTCGAGATTCGAGACACAGCGAAATAGAAATGAAGAAATCTGATTAGATATTCTAATGTTAATTTTACTATGCATTGTTAGTACAATACAGACTAAGTAAATAATGTTATGATAGTTACCGGCAATTTATTCATGTGTGATCTTGCCGAAACCCTGCAATTCGGAAATTAAGTTATTTGTATAATTTTTCTTTATCTCTTCTATTGTATATTAGCAAGTCCTTTGCCGACTGAATTATCCCCCCCCCATTTGTTTTCTAACTTACATTTTTATTGCATTTTGCAATAAAAATGTAATTTTATTGCAAGTTTTCAGATGAAGGTTTTTGCAGCTTTAGCTTTTATTCAAAATTTAAATATATATCTTTTCCTTAGAGTACAATTAAAATGAAATGATTTAATCTTTAAAATATTATTTACACAACCTCATCTTAAGTGTTCTGAGGCTATTTAAATATAATATATATTAAAACTCAAACTGTCTTCACAAGTTCTGACTCCAGCAGTGAAAAATTCAAGTAGATGTGTTGACATTTTTATTTTGCCTGAATATATTTGCTTCGTTGTGACATTTAAAGTAATCAATTTTATAATTTCCTGAAAAAATATGCTCATGTTTTAACACAAATTTGATTTCGCATTCGTATATCATTTTGTCTGGTAAATAGTCCATGAGTATTGGCATTTATTATTGGTGAACTGAAAACTATTACTCTTGCGACAAATTAGTATTCTAAAAAGAAGTGCAACCGTATATATCACAATCTATAAGAGATTATGATGAGGTAAAACTTGTCATATACCTACAGCTAATGTATTTTCTTTAAATTTGTTTTTTTAGCTTGCCCTTTTAACGTTAGGCCATAAAATTTTAATAAGCCTAACATTTTCTCGTTCACATAACATTATTTTAAAGGAATCTGAGTCTGGGATAAAGTTTCAAGCAAAAGATGTAACCAGGATATTTTCTATTTGTTTCTTATTATAAATTGCTTATTACAAACGCTTATTATAATTTATTGTACATGCGTATTATAAATAAACAATAAAAGGCAATTTAAATTTAGTAAAAGCATATTTAAATGAGACGCGATACATGTTAAATATTCTAAATGAACTTCTTACTATACATATTATAAAAAGATAATTTTAATTCTGAAAGTTAAATTGAGAAAATACCTATAACTATCTCTTCTAAAATATTATAAATTTGAGTTTACTTTAATAAATATAAAACAAATAAAGTGCGTTTTTACATTCTGGATTAAAATTTCATCGAAAATGAAATCATCTTTTCAATAAGTTATTTTCTAATCACTGTAGATTAAGATTTAATCTTGTTTTCTCTCGCGTCAGAAACAACTTTTGTTGAAGATGGAGCTATTACACGATGTAAAGAATAGATGTACTGCAAAATCAAATTGAGACAACTTTAGCGGCAACCGCAAAGTAATCCCTGCCGGTCACTCAAGCTGGGGTAATTACGGACAGGCGACATTTTGGAATTGAAAATCCTCTGAGAGTATGGATGGAGTCCTTGCTTCCAACTTAATCTCCGAGCGCCATGACATCAATCAACGAGGCAAGTAGGTCAAATAAAAAATAAATAATGCAAGGCAGCAAAGTTTGAAAGAAGAGAATAAAAAGGACCAACGGTTGCAATATATTGCGAGCAGGCTTGAGCAAAAGAGAAACATCTCACATTGTACACTTTTCCTCTTCTTTGTTATATCGGGTTTTGTGCCTTTTTGGCTGAGGTTCAGAAGCTGTAGGCAGACACATTTATCATACTGAAAAGCTGGTGATGACACTGTCATCCAAAAATGCAGAATAATTCCCTTTATTATAAATAGTTTACCTGCGTAAAATGTGAGATTTTATCATTTCTGAAAAAAATATGAAGTGATCATTCACAAAAACGTATTTTTCATGTAATAATTTGTAATCCTTCAATATACTGCTTATTCGCTGCGCAAAGTGTGTAAATAATATGGAACTTTGGCGAAAGTTGTCTGATTTTCTTAGGAGCAAATCGCGAACAATAATTTTGTTAAAAATTCATGGTTCACCGAGAAAGGTAAATAAACTCTGTGCGCATTGATGACATTTTGCAGATTTTGTATCCAATAAATGCAGAAGTGGGTTACTTTAGAAGCGTAGATGTCTGCCAGCTATTCATTTACCCCAATTTTGCTGGCGAATTCTTTGTCGGATACAGCTGACAGAGCTTTTTTATTTTTCTTCCTTTTCACCATCGACAGAACAACTGGTCCATCGGGTTAGGTTCTTAACAAGAATGTGGTAGTTTGTTATTTCAGTGTCTGGAATATGAAACAATTAATCAAACCTTCACGTCCACCATATCTTTCGATAGATTAGTATTAGTCATATGTTTTGTCTCACAGGAATCGAATAATATGCATTCATAGTTACGTTCCAATGCGCTTTTCAGAGAGATTCTGTAGCTATGAATTGTACTGTTTAGTGGTGATGCTAATGTCTGGGGTGAATAGTCTTTAAAGAATTATACCATGCCAATACTACTACATACAAAACGTCATTTTACAGAAGTGTATCCCTTTTGGATTGTCATAAGGTTTGATTGATTTCATTTAAATGCTGATGGTGTTATCTTAACCTGATTTGATATTTTATTCGATAAGACGATGAAGCTGAGTCAGGCAGCCAAGCGATGATAACACAACAATAAAGGGACTTTCCCGCCAATTTCGGATAATAAATAAATTATCCCATTCCTGAAATTCGTCACCATGCCAATTAGATGCAGATAGTTATAGCAACGTCTGCAAATTCAGACACAGCCTATACATGGGTTTGGCGGAAAGCGTTCTGAATTGAGCCAATCTTTATCCTCAACATTTCCGTCACGAAAAGGTAGAAATATGTCTACTGTGGTATTCTCTCACGCTGCTCTTATTTTCTGGGGCAGTTCTTGATTTCCGAAGTACAGTACATAGATTTTGGATGCCTTAGCTTAAAAGAAGAATTTACTCAAAAACACATCAGAGCTCTAGTTAAACCTGAATGCATTTATGTTGCTTCAAATCGTTCCTTTATGTTCTCTTTATGTGCAGATCCTTTTCCCTAATTCTGTAACTACCATTACTTTCCCAGCAAATGAATAATTTATTTGGTCATTAGAACAATTTTGAACGATAGGGGGACTGGAATAATACGGCGTTGTTATTAAATGACGTGATGTAAGTGATATGTTTAAGGTACGAATTAAATTAGGACGGATCATGTTCTTTTCCAAAAATCTCAATTTTTAAAGCATAAAAGTTATTAAAGTAGAAATATAAAATCATGCAGAAATGCACTGCCTGCGCTAAAACTGATTCATTTAAATGTGTTTGCTTCTTCTGTTCCTACGTTACCCCACACGTTTTTCTTAAAATAAAGAAAGAACTCTAGATAATGTTAGCAAATTTACAAAATGAAGAACACATATTGCGATGATTATCTGATTTGACTGTTAGCATGAATGGGTATTTAAATTAATAAATTTACAAATATTTTCTATTAGCATTTGTAATGTTCTCCTTAAACTGGTTCTAACAAAACATATTTCGAAAGCTCTGTTTTAATCATCACTGAAAAAAAGACTCGTTGGTCAAGTGAGGAGGGACTGGAAAATACGCGAGGGGAGGGGGAGAGACTGACAGAGTCAAAACGAAGAAATAACATTTGTAACTTGACCGGCGACCATAACGTAAGGAATATTTAAGCAAAACATAAAAGAATTGTTTGCGGTACAGTTAATTTCTGTAAAAGTATTTTCTCCTTTATTATGTGATAAATGTGCAAATATATTTAAATACTGTTCTACGAATCTTGAGTCTCCATCGGAATTAAACACTATTTCGCACTGCTAGTACTAGAAAGTATTAAAAACGGAGCATTAACATTTACATCATTGCTATTACATTATTACCATTATTATTTATTGCTCTTATAGTCAATTCTTAAATATACTATTAGCAAATTGCTTAGTGTTAAATTGTGAAGGATTAATGATTTTAAAAGAAAAGAACCTTTTCTAAATCTATTAAGCAATACTTCATAACCTCTACAGAAGAATCTATTCTACTGTAATTAAAAGGTTACTTTGTTAGCATGAATGACAATCAATCAATCAACTTAATTGATGTCTGTGACAAGACACGGACTGTCAAAGCAATATATTGTAATAAATATAAACTTCTATCAGAAATTTAACAGTTTTTTGAATATTTCGTTTTGGTATAAAACAGAAATGAGCCTTTCAGTTTCAAATGTATGTCAGAAAAACGGAAAAAAAAAAAAAAAACTAAATATTTTTGTTTAAAATTGTAATAAATAAAAATAACATCAAATAACGTCACCATATAATATTTCAACATCATTTACATAAAAAAGGATCATGAAAAATTAAATTCTTTCTACATGATTACATGAAAATAAACATGAAAAGTTTTTAAAAATTATTAAATTACATGGAAAATGAATAATTATTATTATAATTTTCTTCCAGTGCATAAGAGCATATATTTATGAATTTTAAAACTAAAAGCTGTTTGCATATTTACCGGCATTTGAAAAAGTAGCGTTTATTAATAAAAATTCAAGCATTTTATCATTCGGAACCGATACACGTCTGGAATTTTACTCAACATCATTCCCGGTTTTCAACTCGCACCTTATATTTACATATTCAGTAATTTATCATATGTTTTTAGAATAAATAATCCAGAATAATATAATTAATTTGTTTCCATTAAAGATTTTATCACTATTGGTTATTTAGCCACTAACAAATGTACGCATATAAAATGATCACAGACGGAGATTTAATGAACTAATTACCTTTTTTAAAAAAATCTGCCTAGAGATTAAAAGGAATTTTATGCCCCTACTTTGAACGTAAATTAATTGGAATTAATTTGATTATTTATACGTTTTTAAGGACATTAGTCGGAGCATTAAATCATGTCGGAAACCAATTTATGCTTATTGATGAGCGGTAAACTGTTTGATCATTTAAAATGCGAATAAATACATTTTTCAACATTTTATTTAAGAGCATTTTTTTTTAAATACGTATTTTTCGAGACATATTTTATGACTATAAAAACAAAACGTTACTTAAATAAATAATAATTAAATAAATAAATAATAATTAAATAAATAATAAATTAAAAATAAATAAATGCTATAAAATGTTTTTGTCTTATTTTGTCTTTAAATATTTTTATGTCCCATTATAGAACACTATAGAAGGAAAAATATAAAAAAGATCTGTGCTAATCAAATTGTTTTAGAGGTTGCATTGCTTTATAAAACGCCTATATTCCTGACAGAATATTTTCCACTATTGTAGCTATTTTGGAAAAAGTCAAAAATGTTTTTCTTTACGCAGAAAATTTCATTAATAATAACAAATTTATTTTCGACAAAGTACTTGACTATGTCTATCACATATGCTTTATTTATAAGTTGGGTATTTGAATTCAGGTTTGCGTATCTTTAAATGCATTTAATATTATATGCACATTTAGACCGTATTTCCTTACGTAACGGTAGTTCGAGTATTAAAATTTCAAACTGTACTGACAATACTTTTATGCTTCATCATTGGGTTGTGAAAGTTGCAACAGAGATGAATATAAGCTTCCACTCTTGTAGAATATTTTATTTTCGACTCAATACCAACAAATGCTAAAATAAACTTTTTCATAAATTTTGAATAATAAATGGTCAACTTCTCACAGTTTTGGAAATATTCTTTCTATTATAGACGTTTCTGTTGCAGACATTCTTTCTAGTTATCAAATATGTAATCAAATCAATGATTCATTCTGCATCTTGTACACCGCTTTACGAAGAAACGCAACATATAAGTCAATATTTTGCCTCTTATGAAGATGGATTGGATTATTTAATAATGACAAAGCACACGAGGGCTATCTGCCTAAAGGGAGGGATGCCTTCGTTGAGGACTTTCTAAGGGGAACTGGCTCGTATACACGTTACACATGGGGAAAACCACGAAAACGCCCATGCAGCCAGCCCGTTCGCGGGATTCGAACCTCGGACCGAACTACCAGTATTCAGCGTCTTTACCGCTCGGCCGCTGGTGGGACCCTCTTATGAAGAAAACTTAAGTAATATTCTAGGGAAAGAATTTTCTGTATCGTCAAGACTCAACCTATACTAAATATAACCTATATTAATAATGACCTATACTCAACCTATACTAAATAAATATTATATGTAACTAAAATCTAATAACGATAAATTTGTGGTTCCAGCTTTCTAATATTGTTTTCCAAAGTAATGGCACACAGAAAACTATTAAATGCTTTGTGAATAGTAGCTTCATAACAGCAACATAAAAGTTGATGATTTGAATACTCACGTCTTAAGAAATGCTTTCCACATATTCAAAATCCCACGTTTCCAAGAAATCTCTAGAGTAATGGTTGATGTTTTTACGAGACATGGCAATTTCGAGCGTTCCAATTTAGTTTCATAATTCAGTTAGATCATTTATAATTTTTACACGTCGAGTTCTTAAGTTGACAAATAAATTTTCCGTGTAGTAGTCATGAGCGCGTTATCTAAAAATTAAAGTCAAACTACACTAATATGGACGACATGCGCTTAACTTTCTAACTAAAAATTAAAGTCAAACTACACTAATATGGACGACATGCGCTTAACTTTCATGAATTTAAATACATAATCAAGCCTATTGTTCTATGCGTCGTATTTCTGTAGAAAATAAATGTCATAAAAGGAAAGGTTCCGGTGTTAAATTATTTTAAATATAAATCTAACTCAGTGATGGATTACAGGGTAATTCAAGTTATTTTTTCTATTCGCAAAATTAAGAAACGCATTTATCTTCAATTTTAATTTTACAAAGATATGTTATTGGTTTCTGTGAAAAATCTATTTTTGCTCATTTTCAATACTATGTGTTAATATTACTTCAAAAATCGAACCTTTTGAAGTAATATTATTGAGATATAAGTTGGTGAAATAAGAACATAAGCCTTTTTACTTCCTTGTACGAAGTAAAGGAAGTATTGGGGAATCGAACCACGGACCTCTGGAATACGTGCCCAACGTGCAGACCACTAAACTATGAAGGCATGCTAAGAAGGCGAGAGAAATACCTTATATACTCCCCCTTTTAAAGGGCGACTGGGGTTTTTAGGGCACCAATCGCCAAATTCTGGGTGTGGAGAATTATCCTCCACCACTCTTTTTTGTTCGGGCGCCATTGTAGAGCTATTAGAATTTTTTGGAAGCTAGAAAGATGAAAAATGAGCAACGCCTTCGCCGGGAATCGAACCATGTACCTCTGAAATACCCGCCCAGCGTGCAGACCCCCACACTACGAAGGCACGCTAAGAAGGCGGGAGAAATACCTTATAACGTCAACAAAATGTACTGTTACAAAAATTTAGGAAATAGCATCAAAACATTTATCGTTAAGGCACGCTATGAGCTTAATTTACCTATTGATATCTTTTTTAAATGGAAAGATGAAATCCTTAGGCACATTACTACTGATCTATTACCTGTAAAATTTTAAACAAAGTTATTAATAAAGAACTCTTTAACGCAAATACTTCTAAATTCGCAAGCACTACAGAAACCTCAATAAATAACAGAATTGAAACTTTTTAAATTAAAACTTTAAAAAACTCAATATCTCCATAAATCCAAGTTTTAACAGATTTATCAACCTATATGCTCTTCCCAATTCAGATTTATTGCAAATGGCACCATTAATTACAAGAAAAATATAGACTATTATTTTGCACTTAAAAAAAATTGTTAATTAATATTCAATGCTTGCAACACCGATCATAAATATTGTTGTATCATCCAAAATCCCCTTCCTGTCATTAATGCCGTTCAGTTTATCGACATACAAAATACTAACTGCTATGATTTTGAAAATTTATATACCTATCTTCCATTAGAAGAAACCTCTGCTAGTCTCCTAGATCTGCCTAAACTTTTTCCTGCTATGCTCACAATTATAGACTTTAATAAATGGAAAGCCTTCCTTAAGCACACCGTTTTCCATAACTACATTAAATTTCAAAATCAATTTCCTTAACCTCAGATTTATCCCAATGGCTCACTGTAGCACTTCCGTTTGTAATATCTTTTAATTCATCAAATAATTTACCTTCCAAAAAAATATGCGACAAGAAGATTTAATTTACTACGCACACACTTACAGATATATAGATGATCTTATAACATTTAATAATTTTAACAAGATTGAAAATTCAGAGATTTTTCCAGAATGCCTTACTCTTAATGAAACTAATAATTCACAAAATATAATCGACTAACTTGATCTTCAAATAATTAACTACTACAAGATTCTACTGTTTGACAAAACACGCGATTTCAATTTTAGTCCTAACAATTTAATAATATGGAATTCCAACATTTCCAAGAAAGTTATTACTAATACTATATTAAATCAAATACAAGGCATTAAAAATATTTATACAGTTACAATAAATCTACAATGCGAAGGTATGCTACTTATTAAAATTCTCAAAACTAATCAAGTGCCTAATAACTTCATTAATCATTGTCTTAAAAGAGCAGGCATTAAGTACTCTATCTAAATCATTTGGCTGATGGGGATATCAAAATTTATTCCTAAACCTGAAAAGGAGATATATGTTTCATGACTAGGATTTGTAAATAGTGTAATTACTGAAGTAATTGTAAGTAATGTAAAAACAGTTGTTTCTGGCGTTCTCTTTATTGCTGTTACTAAAAAAATGAGCCTACTTCCATATTTTCTAAGACTGCTTAGTAGGTTGTGAGTAGTGAAGATTACTAGTATGTATTTTCTTTTTCCGCTACGACAATTAGCCAGAAATTATTTAATTTCCTTTGTATGGTCAGTATAAAGTCAAAATTTTAACAGACTCCTCTTGAACTCGAAAGGGAGTTTCACAACCAATCCCATTCCGCATCAAAGACAGATTCTCAAAGTCCCCGACTGACATTAACTCATTCGTTCCTCCTACTCTCTCCATCTTGTTTCCAATTCCAAATTCCATTCTGGTTACAAAAACAATAACGGACATGTCTCCATCTTAACACTCGCAAGCACGTAAGTTAATTAATTCATCTTCTGGCCATTTATGTATATTATGTACATTTAATTTTGTACATTTTAATGAACCTTATTTTCTGTAATTTTTTTTTTCAATTTTTATATTCAATAATTTTTTGCGATGATTGCATTATGTTTATTATGTTTATAAAGATTACTTTGAATTAACATAAATGAAACGAGGGTGTCGGCTACACTTTAATTATATTGTTCTTATATTCCGGTTAAGATTTTATGCCTTTAACAATTCTGCATGCAATAGTTGTAAAATTATCAAGAATTTAAATGTTGTTTAAGTGCGGCTAACGTATCGTTTGGCCGATTGGGACTAAAAGTAAACTTTCAGTTTTGTGCATTGTAAAATCTGCTTAATTCCCCGCTGTCTGAATTGCTTGTTTTGCGTAGAATCTCTAACTTTAATTGCAAATTTTATATTCTTGTTTTAATTATTTTAACTGTATTTGGTACTTAATAATTTTCAATTTTTAATGACGATATTTTGAGGTTTTATGCATTTTTGCCTTGCCGCGCAGTGAGAACTGAATTAATGGAATGAGGAAATATATCCCTAATGGAATTCAAGGAAATATATTTAAATGAAATGCAGCGAAAAAATGCGAATAACATAATACGCCGTTCAAGGAAGTCATATAATGTGCGCATCAGATATTTTAACGTGTAACTAGCTCAAAATATATTTAAATAGATGGACCTAATTTTTTAATGTAGATTTAAATCTCATAAATATTAGAAAATGTGTTCCTGGACATATCGATTGAAATATAAAATACAGCATCTATATATTACTAGTAGGAATGACTGAAGTTGAAACAATTTATAAAATTTTAACTTAAAAATGACTGTTCAATTACATAAACAATTGTTTTAATATAACGTTGTTTTAATATTAAAAATTATTTTATTCAGGCTTCTAGATGTATATTAAAATGCATAAAATATGAATTATAATCTGTATGATAGAATTAACTAGAAGAAAAATTGCTCTACACGCAATAGTAATCCAAATATCAACTCCCACACGCTGCTGCTCTACACGCAAAAGTAATCCAAATATCAACTCCTATGTTGCCACGCTGAAAAAAAAACTGTATCTTGTTAAGAAGACAAAAAAATTCTAGATTTGAAAGAAGGAAAAACGTCCTTTATTTATTCTTTTAGAGCAGACAATAATGCTTCCAAGAATTTTATGCAAATAGGTCTTAAATTTACTCTTTTCATGAAAGCACTGCAATATGATTGAGTACAAGCTTCTGACATCAAATCAGGCTGGATGATTTGTATCTGCGCATAGGAACATAAATATAAATTGCTTTTTCCAAGTACGTAGCATCGCTTTAGTATTTTCTAGACATTGTTTTCCAAGTTAAATGTTGAAGAAATTCTAATATTTGGATATATTTTCACAAAAATGATGTGCTCTGCTTGCATGGAATAATAGAATATATCTTCACTACAAATATATACAAAGATTGCGATTTTCCTTATTCTGTGTCCCTATATATTATTTTTCAGCTTAGAAAAATTTAATGAACAATATGCAACATTTGTTGAAAGGTTTCTTTATAGCAAATAAGTTATTACAATCCAAAATGCATATATTATAAAGAAATACATTATAAAGTGCGTGATAAATTTAATTTTAGAAGATAGGATAGGGTAAGTTTACTAATTAAAAACATTCTTTACTTTAAGGTAAAATAAAATATCGTTTAAATTAGTTAAAGAACTACAAATATTTAACTCTTTAGTAAAGCAAATGATAACTATTTTGAATGGTTATTGAAAGTGCTAAGGCAACAAGAATCAGCGTAATGTTCATTGGAAGTACTAAAGCAAAAAGAAACAGTGTAGCAATTAAAAATTTTTGCTGGACTAGCTTCTGTATTTCAACCTTTGAAAATAGTCCTGCAAATTCATAAATATTACACTGACTTTTATAGTCTTAAAACCTCCAAAAATCATTATTCGGTGTGTTATTTTCAGCCAGATTTTGATTAATTATTCGTACAATTTTCCAGTTTAACTGAAATGTCTCAATTATCTAGATCAGGCGCCGGCAACATTTTTGGCTGCCTCTCAAAATCAGCTAAACCGTATGTATTAAAAAGATGTTTCAGATCAGCCTTATTTTAATTTTAGAATACTCTTTGTCGGTGAATAATCAGATAAATTTTATTGAGAAAGTAATTGCAATACGCTTTAAACGTAAAAAATTTAAAATATAATTATTCTAAAATCAAACATAACTGAATGAACTTTTTTTTTCTCCTCCATATCAGTGACCTCCCAGATACGGAACTTGTGATGTCAATTTAGTCAAGTCTGGTTTATAGTTAGTCTTCTTAAGACGAATACATACGTCCGAAAGTTTCGTATTTAAACTGCTCCTGTTTTTATTTACAATGAATTTCGCGTGTGAAAATATTTCCTCGCATTTTGAAATTGAACCGAATGCGGACAAACTGGCAAAGCCAGTTTTTTAGATTTATGAGTTATAGTTCAGCCTAGCCAGATTTATCGATTTCTCCTTGAAATTATATTAAAATTTTTAAAATTGCTTATTCATTCATTACTGCAGTTTTGTAATAAAAAGTGTTCTTGTTGTTTATTTTCGAGTTATTGTTAATGTATTCTTCAATTAGCCGTTTTATATTTACGTTTTATGATTTATTTATATATATTAAACTTTATTTTCGGAACCCAGATAGGCCACATAATATGATGAAATGGATCACTCGGTGACCCGCGGGTCATAGGTTGATGAGGCCGGTATAGCTGTACCACAAAAGTGGAGAAGAATTTAAGTTAAATCTTTGCCATTGATTATTATTTACATTTGCTAAACTTAAATAGTTTACTTTCATAGGCTCTAAACCTTATCCACAGATGAACAAATAATTCTTATTCAAATATTTTGAATTCATAATTTATATTAGTACATTTCTAAACATTTAAAACATCATAATTTCTAAGTTGGAATATTTGAGTCATTAACCCTTTGCGGCACAGTGTGCCCGGTCTGGACACCTAAAAATTTCCTTTTCTTCTAAAAATTCCTTCCACAGAAATATTGAATGAAAAAGGATTGAAAGGTTACTATAGGTTACTCTGAAACTTCGTTATTTATAGTAGATGGAAGCTTAACGCAAGCCAGTCCATATATTTTAGCCATGTTTAGTTTTTCAAGACCCTCATTTTTCAAAGAAATCTTCCAGATTTTTTAGGATATAAAAGGAATTGTTTGAAAAGAAATTTCTATGTTATTTTTTGGCTGTATGCTAATCTCCTTATTCTATATTAGTTTTAAATTTTTACCTTCAAATCTTGCCTAAAATTAAACGGCAGTTCGCCGTTTGATTTTGCCCAGACTGGCCTCACCGATAATCTAGGACAACTGAGAGTCTGTATTCTTTGTTTCTCCGAATGTCATCGGTCAGCTCATTGAGAACAATGCTCGTTTCAGCACTCTTTTTGAAGCTCTATTCAATAAGTGTGCCACTTAATCCACTTATCTTTTTAATTCTGTGGGCACACCCACAGAATTAAAAAGATAAGTGCTATCTTCATAAAATTTTACTTGTGTACGCCTCTAGGCCTAATTAGACTGCCTAGCTTTTTTTTTTTTTTTTTTTTTTTTTTTTTTTTATCATCAAAACTCCGACTTTAAAAGGTAGCGTGCCGGAAAGGGTTAAATATAAGGTTGATATTCACTCACTGAAAAGGAAAGGAAAATGTGAATGAAAAAACGTAAAACACATTTAAAAGTTTGTTTCCTTTGGGTTTCAGTTTATTTAGTTATGAAATTTATTTCAGTTATATTAGAAATTACATGATTAAAAAGTCGCCTTTAAATAATTTAATTTCTAAGTAAGGTATTTTAACTTTAAAATGAAAAGAAATATTATGACGGCTTTAAAAATAAACACAGTTCTAATAGGAATTTCCGGATTTTTCCTTTCAAACGAAACCTTTCTACGATAAGAGTATTTTCCAAATCGTTAATACATTATGAACATTTTATCAATCAATACATATTTCCTGTAAAGCAGGCTGAGATAAAATCACAGAGGCGATTTAGAAAAATTATGAAGGTGATAATTTTACTGCTTTCAAGAGAAATTTCAAGTCTCTTTCTATTATCACAATCATGGGAACACCTCATTAATTATTAATATTTCTTCCGCGTTAATGCTGCTAAGAATTACAGGGAACAGAAACTGAATTATCACGTGTTATTTTTCTTAAAACTCTATGGAAAATGTTTTGATGGAAAGTTTATTATGCGAAATTACTTTGAAATATCTTCGATGCTTATTACATTTTATACACTGGAATAATATCTAGAGTGAATTATGCCAATGGTTCCGAAAGCTTTCTCAGGCACTGGTATTAATAAAACTATAAAATGCATTTTCTGCTAAATTTAATTTGTTAGAGCTGGTAAGTGTAAAGTTCGTATAAGAGAGAGAGAGCATTTTATAGTCTATCTAACAAAAGTCCATCTGCTTAACCCATCTGAGTTTATATATCCGCGTTTTGGGGAAAGAGAAGCTGGTTCGGGAAATATATAAAAGCTTATGCATATTATACAACATTCGAATTAGCCAGGCAACGTGAGTACATAAAATTTAAGACAAAATTAATAATATATTGTTTTGTCCGAAGATCCGTGTAGCGTCCGAAAACCGCTAGTAGATTAGCATCTTGCCTGAGATAAATGTCATCCAATAGATTTCTTCAAAATTAAAGTAATAATAATAAGAGCTCTGATGTTAACAGCACATGACTTCGAGATACGGCTTATTAAATTGTACACATTTTTATGTATTACATCATTTCAACATATTTCCCCGATTTATTCTAATTTAATTAACCGATCAATCAAAGCAAGTTAAAAATGACAGAAAAAATTGCTAATTTTGAAGTTAAATATCCCGGTCAACTTTTGTCGTAAGGAAGTCAGATTTCTTGTATTTTTATTTTTTAGAATGAGTCTAAAACTTTCCTTAGTATAAGTGCAAGAGCTGGGAGAGCGAATTAAATGTTAGATTCCGTTATTTGCTGTAAATGGTTTTTTTATTTGACCAAAACCTGACTACTTTCGTCATTTAAATCACTTCTGTAATTGAAAGTTTATGGCTAAAACCAACGATCGCGAAAATAAACGCCAGGTAAGAAAGTGTGCGTGTGTATATATATACATAATAACAACATGAACAAAAGGAGGAAAGGACTATTAAGAATTCTAAGGGTAGGCTGCTGTGATTTAACTAAACATAATCATGAGAATGAAAGGGGAAAACTCCTATTAATATTCGAATATTTCAATAAAGTAAAAATTAAGAAAGCCAATAAATATAACTAAGAATTACAATTTTAAGTTTACATAAATTCCAATTTGCAAAATCGTAATAGGTAATGGTAGATAGAAAAATTAAAAACAAACATAAAAGTAATTGAAATAATGTTTTAAAAGTACTTGCAATAGTAAAAGAATAAGTGGCAGATGGAAAATTGCCCTACAATCACTGACTAATATTAATGTAAATGTATATAAAAATTAAAAGATTGGAAAATTACAAATAATAATTAGAGCCATGTAAAAAATTACCTAAAAATGAGCAATTGAAAACATCACCTCACACACGTTTTCAACTGCCAGTTGTAATGAACAAGAGACAACGAGATGTTTTACCAATCCTCTACACAATATTTCAACGTTATACGGACGTTATACGGCTAATCATTTTTGAGTTATACGAGATGCATTCGTACATACATAGACGTCAGTGAAACATTCCTTTTGTACCAATTTTAAATCCATTTTCCAATTCGGTTTTGTAAAAAGTCCTTCATTCTGTCCGTACATAGGAACGTCACGCAAAAGAAACTTCCTAATGGATTTCAAAAACGATCAAACTGGATGTTTCCGTGAAAGATCCAGATTTTATATACCCGAAATTTTATAAATTATTTTATACTTTTTATATATACAAAGATCCAAGATTTATAAAATCTTTATATATCCCGATATTTATATAATCTTTAATATCTTTATACCCGATATTTATAAATTATTTTATACACCCGAAACGTTTCGTCATTACAATACTTACTTTACTTCGTGTATGAAAGTAAAATTCAGTTAGAAGTTTGTGAAGAATTATTAGTACCCCGTGCTGCTAGCTCCATACGTCCTTCTGCCATGTGAGCTCTTGTGGTGTAAGCAGGGAGTATTTCCAACCAGGAATTTGTACTATCCGCACTGCGAATCCTGGGAAAAGCACAGGTGACGTTTGTACTTACAGCTGAGAAAACTTAATAGTGCCTCGACAGCTTGTCAATACCTGAAACTGGGTAACTAGGTCTCATGCCTCTCCATAATCGCCAATTTAATTGAAGAAAATGTAAGAAACTATCGCGTTCTGCGATCGACGATCCTTCAATGGAAGTGACTAACATGCTCAGCCTGAAAACTGGAAGATCAAGGCTCGAATCCTGATGGTGGAATGAATGTTTTTCATATTTTTGCTTAAAAAAATCAATTTTATCTACATCCTAACTTTTATCTTACAAAGTTTACAAATTACAAAGTTAAATTGTTTTAATCATTTCAGTAATTATCAGCCTTATATATTTTCGATGCTCTCGCTATAATTTTTTTTAAGACGCAAAAGCATGTTAGATCCAGTAGCAAAAGCGCTAGTCTAATATAAATGTGTAACGCTTTTCTCCCCCTTGTTTTACTTAACTTTATGAACAACTTATTTGTGTAGTTTTAGAATGGACAATTTTAATAATAATTGAAATTATAATAATATATTATTTCAATAATTTACAAATTAATAAGGAAATGAAATAATTTAACGTATATAATAAAACTAAAGATGTAACTATTAAAGCGAAAAATAAACTCTTTCACCTGAAGTATGTCATAAACCATGTACGTAGTTTAAAACGCTCCAGTCTCTTAGTTTATTTTAAACAATTTTTATTTTACTTGTACGAAGTAAAAAGGAAGTATTGAAATCGCGAAAATTTTCAGGCAGCATATTTCAAGGAAAATATCCATTTTGCCCGCTTTCAAATGCAATTTAAGGATGTATTTGCGTGATATCTATACGTAAGGACAGAATAAAAGACTCTTTTCCTACAAAAAAATTATAAAACTGCTTTAAAATGAATTCTGAAGAGAATTTTTCGTGGCGTCTGTACGAACGTATGTACGTACGTACGTATCTCGCATAACTCAAAAACGAGTAGTCTCAGAACATTGCAATTTTGTATATAGGACTACTATAACATGTAGATGTGCACCTCATATTTTGGTTGCAATCGGCCGCGCCAAACGTATATAAATATATTTATAAATATATCCACTCTGTTACCCGGCTCAGTGATCTCAGTTTCTTTACTCTTATATGCTTGTAAATTGTACATTTTTTGCTTTAAAAATGATTGAATTATATTCTTATCTTCCGGTTGAGCTGTTTATGCCGTTAGTAAATCTGTATGCAATAAGTTTAGAATTATCAACAATTTTAAAGTTGTTTAAGTGCCGCTAAGCCTAATAATTTTCTGATTGCGGCCATTGCTTTTTTACATTTGAAACAGCAGGGTAGTGGATTTGTTGTCAATCTAGAGAAACGTAGCTTCGCAACAACAAAAATAACGCCTTCATTTATTAATGCGAATTAAATCATGCTTAATCTTTTCTGGACTTTTTTCGAGGAAATAAGTGTTTAAAATTTACTTCGTAATTTTTAATACAGATATTTTGAGTTTTTATGCATTTTTGCCTTGTCGCGAAGTGAGAACTGAATTAATTGAATGAGAAATACTAAATCGTCTGTGAAAAATTGTTTCTTTTTTGTTTTGTTTGCCTAATTTCTTTTATACATCGCTCTAGCTTTATTATAGTATTTGAATAGAACATGTGGCAACGATTAGATAATTCTTTAAATGATATAAACTTTGTGCATTCTGAGTTATAATATGAACGAAATATAATACTCTTAAGTGAACCTAGCGCCAGAGTTGTCGCTATGGTAAACAAATAAAGTGTATTTTAAAGAATGCATTTATTCTATTGTGGTTTATTCGCTGTCGGCGAAGTAGGTTTAATTCAATCCAATAAGTTTAAACGAAATGCAAGAAAAAATGCGTATAATTTAATATTCCGTACAAGGAAGTCATGTGGTGTAGACATCAGATTTTTTTTACAGTAAACGTACTTCCTCATATATATATTTTCGTAATTTGATTTGCACTATAACGATCTCTATCCAAATCGTTTTAAAACTCTCCGTATCAAAAGTCCGATGAATGAACTACAGTGACTTCTAAAAATGATCCATATTCATTACAAGATATAAGAATATTCGATGCTTATAACTGTGTTCAAAAGATATTTCGATCTATTTAAACATAGACAGAATACACATAGAAAGCGAGTGGGGAGGAAACGAACACTTGTTCTTTTGGACTGTTTCAACACAATTCTCAATGACCCAATCAGTCCTTTTAAGTCTCATGTCGTAGTCTATGTCCTGCTCGTCTACATTACAGTAATTGGGAGAACTTCAAGACTCGCGACGGAGCATAAAAAATAGGGATAGGAGGGTAAACGTCTCGTAAGGAACGATGAAAAATTGCAGACTTGTCCGCCCATAACAATCCGATGAAGAAGATAGATTTTGAAAGTTGTGTTACGAGCAAGTAATCTAGTTGGAAGCTTTCTATTAAAGTTTTTATTTTGATGATTTTTAAGAAACCTGGTGTTATATTTGAAATTGTTTTGAAAGCATAATATCACTATACTTCAAGAACTTATTAAATGCACTTATTAGCTTAAAAATAAGTCACATGACTTTTAATTTATCTAACACGCATTTATATGATCCATGTATGTATGGAGGTATATATGCATATATTGGAAAAAAAACATTTTCACTCTTTTCATAGACATATAATCGAAATTTTTAACATACAAGTACATTTCAGCTGTATAATTTTAATACCATTATAATACTTGTATTATTACCCAATTTTAATTATATATCTCCAGTAACACAAAGAGAAAAATGACCGTAGCTTCATTTTAATTGTACATCTTGGATAAAAAGCTATTTTGCGACGGGGATTTTGATATAAATTTATATTTCTTTCTTTTTACTCACTTTTTCTGAAAAAAAAATCTTCAAGTGTAGTTCATATGCTGTTTGATTCGCTAATCTTGCTCCTTAATCTATTTAAATTCTTAAAAAATATTTTTGCTAATATCCTAAAAAACAAAGAAAGTTTCAAGTGTGTCAAGACAATGGATTGCATCTTAAAAAATAGAATTATATCTGCTCTTTAAATATTTCAACTTATAAAATGTCCATCTAGCATTCAGTTTTCAATCGGCAATTTAAATGTGCATACTTTTAACATCGTTAGTTTGACATAAGAATTTACATAGTTCTAGAATTTAATGCCTGATCCCAGGCGAGTGCAGTCATCTCCATTTATAATGACACTTTTATTCTTATTTTCTTTGTCAATTGCTTCGGCTGTTTCTGAATTTTAAAATCATACATTAATGAAGCAGTTTATTTGATTTTGTTTCAACTTGAATCTAAGCCTTTCAACTTGAATCTTATAATGAAAATACTAAAAAAACTACTAAGAAATTTTTATTATTTTCATATTTTTCTGCTGTTTTCGGAAATTTTTGTGTTTTGAAAACAAGTAGTTGCGACAGGGGATATTACACACACAAGATTGTGTATAGAGAGTGTTTCCGAATTCGACCGACAAAGTCAGAAAGGGGATCATAGGCATCAAAAGGATGAAAATATGCCATAGAATATGGGGTGGCAAACCATGTTTAGTGTAAAAAAAATCACAAAAATATTTATGAAGGGTGTGACGCCGAATGGAACAGAAGGGGTCAATCCCAGGCATAAAAAAATATATTTAACGCAAAGGGAGAATTACGATGCATCACAGTTCAAAGTCAGAAAGGAGATGAGGAGATAGTTTTATAGAAATAGTACGAAGTTGCGACCGCGGAAAGTTATTGCAGAGCGACACTGACGGACGAAGGATTGCAGGACACCTTCAAACATCCCCGGTGCGCTTGCGATGTCTGCTAAAGCGACGATGATCCGTGCTGTCATATTCTTCACAGCACCCACAGATGTCTAATGCATAATCATTTTAATAATGTAGATTTCGGTAATCAGAAGCCATTTAAATTTTAACTATCGTCTTAATATTTAGCCAGGTAATAAAACTGATGTTTTCAAAATTTTCAAAACATTCCGTGCTTTTGTACCTTACAGTTTGAAAGAATCGAATTAAAAAAAAGGTACTAAGATTCAAACTTCCTAAATTTAAAAGTTCTGAACATCTGCGAGATCTGAGAATATGAATATTTCATCCCTAAAAAAATTAATAAAATGTAACGGGTTCTCATCAATTATTTAGAGCCAGGTTTCGATTTTTAGTATATCCTAAAGGTCACGGTACTCGTGTTAATTGTACGGGAAAAACTAAATTATGATATTTTATAGAATCTTGAAAACATTTACAGCTTATAATATTCCCTTTTTAGAGAGCGTATATATAAGATAGTTTTCCGTATAAAGTCTCCATTAGAAGGTATCCCTTTCCTGCAGCATATAGTCATCGTATGCTATATCAATCAAACAAAGCTTTCATGAACAGTGCTATGCAGTTTCAGACATTTTTAGCATTCCAGAGGAATGGGTATGTATTAAAAATAACGAATAATAATTAGATCTTTTTTTTTATAGTTACCGCTTTCTTTTTCATTCAAGCAAAATTTGTTTACCCTATTGTACTCTAGAAAACTATTCAATTCCTTCCTTAATTTTAGTATACTTCTGCTAAGATCACTTAACAACTATAAACGTGAAAGAAGGGAAGGAAACCAGAAGAAAATGCTTAGTTTTCTGTCTTCAGCGTCCAGTTGCATCGTACGATGTATTTCGATCGGTATATCACAGAAACAAATTTTTATAAATATATAGGAAGAAATAAATACAGGGAGCAATTTTGAATGCTAACAAAGAGTCGTTAATAATGATTATTTTGGTACTAAAACAAGTTGGATTATTGAAACGCTCTTCTTTATAAAAATGAAATTATTAAATAAAATTCCGTGACACGGTAAATGAATTAAAAACAAAAAGAAGTGAATGAGTAACAAAGACATCAGCTATTGTAAACAAACTTACAAGAAAATTATTGCTAAGCAAACCATTATTTACAAAAGTAGATTATTCCATTAGTTAAAAATTTCCAAAGTACTCCAAAAATATTCTAACCAGTTCAGGAAAATATCCTTCGTGCATTTACGTTAAACAACAAAAATCCCCTTAGGTCATTGTTAGTTTTTTCTTCTCATTCTTGCTATTAACTGTTTAGTTGAAGGGACTTTTTCCTTAGGCGAATATTCTTTCAGAGTTTCGCATTTCCTGGAAGCATCTTTATTACTTATGCTACAGTTTATGCATCATCATTAATATAATAGTCATATGTTACATTTTCGCGACCATAATTAACATTTATGATGCTGAAAACTAATTTAATAACATATTTTAACATTAAGGCTTTAGTTAAACTACATGCTATCTGCCAGAATTCTTACTCCTATGTATTACACATTAATGTCTGCTACGTTTGAGGTAAAAATATTAAATCCGCTGTGACCTGAGCGAGTTTATTCCGAAATCCTCTTCCAAATATTTATTAATTCACTTCTAATGGCAGCTATGAGTAGAGATAAGGTTTGCCTTTACACAAAAGTTTTTGGAAGCACCTGACTTTGATTCTAAGCAATTGTGACATTCTGGATTCTAAATATTAAAATTAACGGTAGGAAAAAAATATAATTAATTAAAAGCGCAATGTTAACAATTATAATAAAGTGTAATCGTTAGATATGAAGATTATTTATTAATTTTAATACGGCATATCTCAGGAGTACTTATCACAGACTAGGATAAAGGATATCTCCATGGTGGATTTTCTATGGGAAAATAACTAGTGCTTAGTTTACCTATGAGAAAAACCCGTATTAGAACTTAGAAAACTTAAGAAAAAACATCAGGAACAAGGAGTGAATCAAAAGCAGTTAGTGAGGTTGGAGCAAAGAGCGTAAAAGTTGAACGAGCAATGGGTTTGGAATATTCAACTAAATGCTGATTCCCAGAACTGATTGTTTTCAACTGTTATTTTGCAGTTCTCTAGAACATCATTTCTAGAGAGAACTAACAATAAAAGCTTAGAATATTTTTTTTTCAAATAGTTGGGAAATGATAAACTTAAACACCCTTTTAACATAAGAGAGTAAATATTCTTTTTCTCCTTAAAATGAGTATCGAAATTTCCTAGCAACGCTTTTAACGAGAACTGCGTTCTGTTTTTGGCTGAAGAGGCGTTGGCTTGCTCGGTAAAATGGATTTGTTCTTGTGAATGATGAGCACATCTCAGTTACTGGCTCGCTTTCAACAAGAGTTCTCCGTAAAATATAAAAGAGCCAACACTCTGTTTTTCACAGTAAATTGATTCCATTTTTTTTAATCGGTTGTGGAGTGGATCGTCCAACTATAATTAATCGGACTTGGAACCTGAGTTGAACTACGAGTGTTCAGCGAAATTAATCATTCAATTATATGTTATCGCCCTTTATATGAAGCAGCGATATAAGTACGACATATTAAAATTTATAAAATCTGAATCAGCTAGACAGATTTATCAGATGAAGGTTTGTAGATTTCGTAAAAGAAGATTAATAACATTACATTTTGGAATTAGGTAATTGTAAACAGCGTATTATGAGTTAATCGTAAACAGCGTTTAAGTAAGACAGTGAAGTATGTAAAGTTTAGATATCTTCTTGGCAATCATAAACTGTAACTAAACTTCAGACAGGCTAGCAGCGGATTATCTCTAAGTCAAAAATAACAATTGAAACCTGAGGAGGGAGTAAAAGATCCTTTATTTAAAACTAAGAAGGACAGTAAGGCATACCTGGTGCTTACAACTCTATCATTGGTGATGCGATAATTCAAGTACAGTAAGTTCAAATGTAAAATTTAAATTCAAACAAATTAGTAGTCGAAGGTTGCACAAATTAATTAACGCGAAGTTGTCTCAAAACTTAACCGGCATGTATATTCAACTATCGGCAATTATATTGCAGGGCATAAGACTGCAAATCTTATCTTGCAACCTAGCAACGTGGCCTCGCTTTGTCTTACAGCCTAAAAATCCACCATAATACACGCGAATAAAGCAAATATACGATTGGGGAAGATTTGATGTTGTATTTTTAAGGACAAGGTAACGTGATTTCGGCAATATGCCTTATACTGGTTAGAAAATATAGTCACTTGACCTTGTAGTTTTGAAAAAATCAAGTCGGTTTCAGATATTTGATGAAATGTATTTATTCATAACATGGAGCTGATTGTTCTTGACTATCGTTCCGTTTCCCCATATTCTATCTAAACTTTGTCTCAATAGTGTTTTGAAAAAAAATATCTCCATTGTATAGCCATTGTGCCTCATATGTGATCTCGATATCAAGCTATAAGCGGCGACCAATCTGCAATTGCCCTAATCTTGACCTTACAGACAATGATTCTGTAAAAGATGTTAGTCTGTTACTTGTTTTAAGATTTTATTAAACTGTCCGGCAGGTACTAATGGCTGAAAATTGTAGATGCGGGGGAGGATAGGGGAGAAAAGCATTCAAAAACTAAGACAGTGGCTAACTCACTTTTTTCATTACAGAAAAGTAGTAACATTTTCATGACAAATTGACTTGCTGAGTAAATTTATGATTAAAAAAACACCATCATTGAAAGTTGACATCAGACATTTTCCTGTTAGTGTACTCACAATATTCTTGATTATTTATATTATATTTTAATCCTTAATTTCTCAGAACTATATTTTTGTATGTTCTACTAAAATACATTTAAAAAAGAAAGTGAAAAATTTGTTTAATCTTGCACTTGAAATCTTCCATAATTTTAGTAATATAATTTCAAATTTAGTAATTTAGTAAGATAATTTCAAATAAGTATACCTCCTGTTTTGACAAAGTATATGTTTATTATTCCAGAATGTAACGTTATATATGAGTTTAACATAGCATGCGATCTGTAATATATAATGACTGTGATATAGCGTTTAGGAATAAAATATGTTTGTTACGATTCGGAGACCATGTAAATTATATTGTGCGTGAATCACTACCTAAGTTTCGGAAAATATTTTGTTCGAGGTAGACAAATGTAGATCACATGAAATAGAAATTTATTACCTATACATACATCAAGACTTGCGCTGATTTTATGTAGTGTTTCTGTTTTAAATTTTTCTTTTATGGCATAAAAGTGGAAAAGATATCTGCAAGGATATAACATAGAAAACACATATATTTATTATTATGTGGGTAGTTTTTCGTAATTTCAGGAATAAAAGTAAACATTTGTTTCACAAATGTACGACAGAAGACTTAAGAAAATTCCCTTTACATTCCTTGAAACTACTGATAAAACAGGAATGCATTAACTTGAGCTAAAAGAAAGCCAACAGTTATTCTGTGGATAAAACCGGAAAGCCCGTTCTGGACGGGATAAGTTAGATTTCCGAATATCCTCTAGAAATACAGCAGTTGTGTCACTCCGTTCATCAACTAATCACAAATGTTTCCCAACTCAACTCTTCCGAATAGTCGTTTGGATTCTCCTACATGTTGACTATGTGAAATGAACGAAGTGTTTGATGCTTTTAATATGAATATGTGCTCTCACATATTACCATGGTTTTGGATTGTACCCACTTTATCCGAACGCCAGAAAATTAATGACTTCATAGCCAGCCACGCCACGGTATTATTATTATTACGAATAATAAAAGATTTCACTAAAGGATTGGAAAAAGGGACTGATTTCAAAATTCTTTGAAGCCATCTATGTACAGGGTGTCATAATTTATTTACCGAGTAAAGACATATTATATATAATACAGAGTAAGGAATAGGGAAAAAGAATTGACTGAAATTTAATAAACACATCAAGGAATTTTATATCAATTCACTTCAAAATTAGCATCATTAAGTTCTTGAAGAATATCAGATCGGTTCTCGATTTTCTTTCAATGTTATTAAGCAATTGCTGAGTCGTGGTAGTTGCTTCTGAGGTGATTTGGCTTTTTTATTTTTGAGCTGCGAATCTCTGCAGTATAAACTCGGTTCTGCAAGTATACCCAGAAAAGAAGTAAAGAGGTGTGACATCCGGAAAACAGGGTAGTCATGACACTGGTAAATTTCTATTACTCCAACGATCTGGAAATGAATCATCAAGGAAATCACGCCTACGAGTAGCTCGACGTCAGTGATCCCATCCTTCTGAAATTGCGTGTATGTCTTCCAAGTGCGGTACAGTAAACAATCTTAGCATACCAAAGTAAACGATGAGCAGTCGACCTAAGAATTTCTGTTTGCAGGCTGGCACGGCAAGTGAAGTTACTGGGTCTGCTCACAAACATCCCGAATGACGGAAACATTTTCATCACTAACTCCTGGTCTGTCTCTATCTCCTTTATGAGAAACATATCCGGTCTCCCGAAGCTGTTTTAAGTATCTTTTAATTGATTTTTCTGTTGATGGAGGTTAATTAAATACACGTCGGAACCCCTTTCGATACGGTTTCCCGCAACCAAAGAAAACACATTGCTTTTTCACGGCATGACGCCGTTTTGTCTGCATGAAAAATTTTCCCGTTGCGATTCCCAAAAATTAGAACAATGGAATTACGGGAACTAAAGATTATATCGATATAAATTTTTTCGGTTATTTAATAAAATTACGTTTCAATTTTATTTTGTTTTCCAGTTTTTAAATTATGGACACCTTATATATATATATACATAATAATAGGCTAAACAATAAAAAAAATTAAACCCGACCTAAGCTACAGCTGCAGGATTGAAGTAAATTAAACTTAAAGCATCTAAAGTTAAAAATAACTGGAATCGGAGCAAGACAATTTCTCAACAACATTAATAATTGAAACCGCGTATCAAAATTAAAATAAGAATTCATAGTAGTACAAACTCGAAAATTAAAATGCAAAAGAGCAAAATTATACAAAACAATAAAAATATAAAATATGAATCTCCTTTTACTGAAATTCCAATTCAGAACTCATCAGAGGAAAATGATTTAAAGCTTCATAAAAGTTGATTAATATGTTTTTAAAACACAGTATTTTGTTCTCCTGGTGAGATTAAAAACCGAAAAAGGATTGAATTAAAATTTTATTTAAGACATTAAAATGCATATAAAACCGAAACATCGACTCTCAAATGTACGGGAATGTTTCCTACGCGCTTTTGAAAACACACGAGCAAAAGCAATTACAAATAAAGAGCAAAACAAATATACTTTAAATCAAAGTGTCCTTTAAACAACAGTCAAAAATTGGGTGTTCCTCGATTATCTTAAACTAATATTTTAATACCAAGAAAACAAAAAAAAAAAACGCTTCATGAATAATAAAATTTAAAAATCTAATCCAAGCCTTAAACAGCTAAAAATTGTAAACCGATTTCAAACAAAAATAGAGAAAAGAGAACGTAAACCTACTGAATTCTTAAGAGGACCATCTTAACCCAAACTTCCTGAATTCTTAACACGACCAGCTTAGCCCAAACTTACTGAATTCTTAAGGTGACCATCTTAACCTAAATTTACTGAATTTTTAAGACGACCAAACTGCGTTCCTTGCAAAAGAAAGTAGAATTCAATGTTGCTCTGGAGAAGCAAAAATTTTGTAATTCTTGAAAAAAGTATGCGATAAGGTTCAAAGTGTCCTATAGCACTTTCAACATATTAAGTATTTCAACATATATTCAAAATTCCCTATCCTATTAACCGTTGTGTGCGGGGGTGCCAAACTTTGGTTGCAGTCTGTAAAAGTTATTACTTACGAGGAGGGTGATCGTCAACTATTCAAGAGCTATTCGAAATTGCCAGATGTTTTTGGCCTCTTTTCAGAAACAGCATCATAAAATAAGGCAATCGTATCAAAGTTACGCCAGTTAACGTCAAGCCAATATCTTGTAAACATTTATATTTGCGTAATGTGCACATAAGAAAGTATAATGGTCAAGCTAATAAAAAAGAAAGATTTTCCATTTTTCTATTGTAATTTAACATACTTAAGACAGAAAGGTCTGAATTCATATCATAAATCCGTTTCAGCATTTTGATTCTCAAATGAAAAAAAGAAATTATAATATTTATTTGTATCAGTAGAGATTTCAGTATTTTTCGAAGGGAACATTCATTATTTTAATAGGTAAGCAAACCGTACTCATTCTTCAAGTTCAAACTCAAGAGAAAAATTGACCGATTCATTTCAATGCTCTTTATTTGCAACTTTTCTTTCAACATAATAAGACACATTAACTGTTTTAAATTTCAAAACTTTGTAACTCCCGTAAGTTTTGCCATCGCCTGAATTTGATTTATCAGCTGTTATACTGCACCCTTGCGAATTTTATTAAACATTCTACTCCAGAGGCATCTGTGACATTTGTAAACTCACTATTAGATTAGAATTCATTATTGAAATACCTTTTATCCAATCTAAATACGCGCAGATCCTACTAATTTATTTTATGTGTTATTTGTCAATTATCTTTGTTGAAAACGAAGGAATTTATCATTTTCAATTTAGCTTGCTGCATTTAGATCCAATTAATTCGATCTATAGTTTAAGAATATTAGTGTCATTATTAGATTAATACCTTTCGTGAACATCTTCCAAGGGATAAAAATAGTTCCTCTTCTTTGAACGCTGTAAATCCTAAGTTCAAATTCTCAATTTTACATTTGCCTCATTGTAAAGTTTTAACGTAACATTTAAATCTAAAATGTTAATAAATGTTTTCTCTCATACCCTGATGGGATTCATTTGTAATTATGGAAAGCAAACGAAATCGTTAACCTCTACTGATGACTAAAGGACACTGTCTAGTACGGCTTCCCAACGTTTTTCATACCTCAAATCCTTAAAAAACATTTTAAGATTTTTTTATATGTACATTTATATTATGCGAAGCAAACGAAAACAATATTTCATTTCTGTATAACTTAGAAGTTGAAGGTTCAGAGTATTTTAGTAATAGATATTTGTAAAACTTATGTAAACCTTTCCGTAATTAAGATCATATTTGTTTCAAACATTTATGTATGCCGTCAGAGTATTTTTATTTATTATATGATACATTTATAGGTATTTATTAAAATAATAGTGAAATCATTAGCTTTTCCTCAATATAAGAATGCATTTTTACCAAATTTTACATTTTAGGTTATCAATCAATTACTTTCTTGTAAAGATTTATCGAATAATTCTTCTTACTTTGTTACATATTTTTGCCTGATTAACAGTACAAATTGAATTCTTTATCCTTATTCCTACTTTACTAAGATTAAGTAATTAAATATTCACTCAAATGTGTTATATATTAGATTTATATCAACTCTAATTTGCTGCTAATTAAATGAAATTATTACAAAGGATTTTAGTTACACGTTAAGAATTGATATGAGAAAAAAAAAAAAAACAAATAGTCCTCCTTATTTCATATGCATGTGTTAAGCGTTTATTTCTCATTTTCTTTGCTCTAACACATTTTCTTTTACTTGCATTCCATCACACGATTCTGAACAGTAAAGAATGAAAATAATAACAGGTCTAAAAAACGGAAAATACAAGTTTTCGATAATCAAGCATTTTAAAATACATATTCCATTTTAAAGCACTGTTGCGATACAACAGCATTGTAAATGCTTGTGTTTAGAATGCTGTTGTGCATCCGGATTGTGGCAATCAATTTTATTTTATGCTAAATAAACTTCATTTATTGGGTTTCTGGCAACCTTTAAAACGAACCCTGAATGCCTATTTTTTGCAAAATCTGTGATTCTTCAAAAAATTCAATCAAATTTCGAATCCTGTTCCAGGAGAATTGGGCTTTCGCAGCAGAACAAAAAAGTCTGAATTTTAGGTATATTGAATTGATAACTTTTGCGGCTATCTGAAGTGTTATTGCAATTATATTTTTTCTCTGAAAATTTTACGTATCTCAATGGAATTGTTGATTTATTTTTTAATTATTCATACATACTTCATGAATAAGGGTATGTCTCTTGAGAATTGAGATCAGCCACTGTATAAAATGGCACTCTTTTAGTGCAAAGACTGGATTGTGCGAGGGATTAGGCAATATTTTTCATACCAGCTTAGGTTATTTCGGAGTTACTCCAGGTATATGTAGTTTTATGCTATTTTGCTGGAATCAGATACCACTATAGCCGCGGAGCGTATGAGTGAATTTCTGAGACAGATGCTTTAGGTGTTAACCGTACAATTTGGCTGGCGCCTGCAGGATCTCTACTTAAAAGATTACTCCAGTAAATACTCTCAAACTTGGTATATCATTTTATGCAAGCAAATCCTCCTTTAGGCATAGACCTAGGTGTCACTTTCTTCTTTATTCAAATTTAAAGAGGCTTTGCGTTGACGGAAAGACATTAATAACTCGGAAACGGAGAATTTCTTATCTCAATGTTATGTCTTGAGATGGTCGCGTTGTTGAAACTATTCGTGTAATGTAAGTGTTTAATACTCCTAACATGTTATCATTTAGTATTTCTAACATATATCTGCAAGCTATTGCACAATATACTGTAAAATTCGAATTAATACTGATTCTAATTGAATCGGGAGATGTAAAAAGGGACTATGTTAACAAAAGTCAAATTTTACAAAAAAAAAACAAAAAAAAACAAAAAAAAAAAAAAAAAAAAAAAACTTTCGCATTCCTTACAAGAATATTAGAAGTCAGCAACAAAAGCCTGGATCTGTGTAAACTAGGATCCATGTAGTTCAGAGCTTTCAAAAGTCTTCTTTCATTTCCTATTAGTTTTTAATGTATCATAATTCTGTTGAGTGAACACACCAGATCTCAGATTTAAAGATTGCATTTAACTTGAATTAACTTCACATTGTCTCAGATTCTCACTTTATACGGTTCTACAGCAGTCAGGGAAGGAGATTATCAATTAAGCTCTGAAACTACCAAAACTACCTGATATATTATTATAACATACCTGACATAAGGATATATGTTCTTGGTTAACTATGAGTATTTATACTGTTTCCAAATATTTTCAGCTTAATACAGGGTGTGTTACTACCGTGCCTATATTTTCAAAATAAATATAAAATGGTACTGTTATAAGGCATTGTCTTCCTTCTTCCAGTATGCCTTTGTAGTGTAATGGTAACACAGTCTTCGCGTATTCGAGAGGTTCAGTTTCGAGTCCTGACGAAGACAGTGCTAATTTTTTTCCTCTACTTCAAAATAACCTAATGTCTCTGCACTCGTTTTGTAGAGGGATAGAGTAATTTGTATATAAAACCTGAAACATCAATTTTTGATTTCAAATAAAAGTTACGTGTTCCAGTGTGGGAAGATGGTGCTGAATAGGCAGCGGCAAGATCCAGTTACAGCATCAATGGTTGCATAGCAGAAAGACCCCGAAGCCATGGTAATCGAAGATTATGATTTTTAACAGAGCATTTTACCCAAGATAGTACGGTAAATGAAGCATATAACTTCTTACAACAGGTACATCCGAAAGCGGAAATCTACTTAAGTGACTCCTAACCCTACCGATGTTGCCTTTATAGGCGCCTGTAAGATCTCTGGAAAAGTTCGAAACGGCAAAAAATTTGTGCAGTGTTTACAGTTAGAAATTTATGAAGTTAAATCTAATTAACTGTATAACTAAATTAGTTTAGCTGTAATTCATCGGACGAATTAATTACACTCAACTAAAGAATTTATTAGGCTCATTTGTAATCCACAGCTTAAAATTAGCAAACAATAGCCTCGACTATTTGCAGAGGTTTCAGAAATTTAAGCATTGATGATGACGAAACTCGGAACCTAACTTTCACCCAATTAATTCGGGTCCACTTAATGAGAATCCTAACCCTATAATTTAATAGATGCAAAGTTCATTTACGAATCTACAATTTCGTTAAGAAGACCGTTGGTTGTTTCCGATTTATGAACTGCAGTGGCTGTTACCACAGTACTCTGTCTAAAATAAAGATTTGCTAATTAATGAAACTAAATTCATCCTAGGGAACATAACCAGAAAAAACTAAAGGCACTGAAAGGAATTAGCATAAAAATAACATTAGCTCAACTGAAATTCACAACTTGAATTTCCAATAGCATTCTCGGGTTTCATCTAGCATTAATCTTATACCACACTATGCTGCCAAAAGTGAAGTCATATTTACTACTGCATCTCTCATTCATTATAGCATGCGTATGAGACTGCAATCGAAATCTTGTATTCTGAATATGAAGAACTAAGAAAACTTTTGTTGCAGAAGAAACAACTGCGATTTTTAATTATGAATTTCAAAACATTTTATTCTACTTCAATCAGCAAATTACATTAAACAGAAGTCGAATTGGTTTGGTTCGGTTTATTTAAATACGTCAGAGCACATTAGGGCTCTCTGCCTAGTGGTTGGATACCTTCGTGGAAGACTTTCTAAGGGAAACTTGGTCGTATACACGTTACACATGAGGAAAATCTCAAAAACACTCATGCAGTCAACCTGTTGGTCGAGGTTCGAACCACGCACCTAACTACCAGTGATCAGCGACTTACCGCTCGGCCGCTCGGGCCCCAAAACAACTGAGATACAAAGATTAAAAGAAACGATAAGTGATAAGTGACGGTGGACGTGGGCACTGTTCCTTTGCCGTAAAGATTAATCAGTACAGCACCACGTCCACCCTTATCTAAAGTTGGCTAGAGATTGCATATAGGTACATATAGAACATAATAATTATTCCTATAATTACGCAAATGAACTTGGAAGAGCTTTCATGCAGTGCTAGTACATATGCACTACATGTGTGCAGAAGGCGGTTGCAACTAAATTACTTCAGTGCACATATAAATAGTGCTGTGCATATACATATTTACATAATTATGACATTGCATGTCTTATATAGACACTATGCGATACGGCATTGACATTATATATGAGGTATGAGATAATAGTGGTATTACATTACCATTATTGACATTACATTTACGAATTACATTATGCAGATTCAACTCTGTAAATACATTGTCAGGAGCAACATTGCATATAGAACACATTTATAACACTATATTTGCTCTTGCTTTTATGTGATTGAGCTTCAGGATGGCGTACAGGCAGACCTGATATATAGACATTATAGGTGCTCAAGGCAGAGGTCCTGCTGTACCTGTGAGATTTTTGTACAGGCACATAGATACTTATTTATGACAGTGTTTGCATATAATGCGGTACTGTAAGTATTTTCTATATTATGTTACGTAATTCAATACAACATTGCATATGACTTTACATTACTATTCAGAAATGACGTTACACTTGCGTTACGTGGTATTACATTTACAGTTTGTGCAGCGTTCGGATTCAGCAGTGTTTTTATTATGTCCAACGTGACATTAGATTTTGATACATATTGAACAATATAATTGCTCTGGCAGTTATTCAAATGAGGTTAGGATGTCTGACATGGCGGCGCATGTGATTATACATTTCTGCTGTTTATAGGAGCATCTTGCTATGTCACTGCGGTATGTGCAGACTGTACTGTACATATGCTTTTGCATACATATTCTAAGATATTGTCCTTTGACTGTTCAGTACATCCGATGCGACATTTACATTTAAATACACGTATTTAAAGCAGTTAGTTTGTGCAGCCACTTATGGGGATGGGCATTGGGTAGCATTACACTTGCAATTCAGGTCTAGGCAGAGCCTGAAGTCAGCTGGGTACTTTCTTTGTCTGACACGTCATCCATATTAATATTCACTGTTAAATTAGTGGAGATGTTCGCGCATACTTGCTGATGTGCATGAACTATTTTATATAATGGTTTTTAAGTTATTTACATTGCTTGAATTTTGATTAGTACTGCTGAGATGTTGCGGTACGCTTCGGATAAACAGTGCATGTACACATACGCGGTATACTTAGCCTTGCGTATACGTGGTATATGTGGCCTTGCACTAATTATTCGACTGCGCAAAGGTCAGTTCCGTGTCTGGCAAGTAAATTCATAATTTTAATGAGCTGTCGATAAAGGTACTTTTGCTTAATCATGAATTTACAGAAGGCCTGCGTATTGACAGTTGGAATACGTATGCAGTTCGCTGGTAAGTGGGCAGGTTGTGACATAATGCTCCGGAGTACCCAGGTGGCCACAACTGCACTGATCTGTGTCAGTCACGCCATGCCTGGCAAAGTACTCCGGGAAAGGCCCATGGCCCGTGATATAGCGCACCAAGTGCGTATTAGAACATAGCCGGGCAGGGTTTACGTACATTAGATGGTAGTGTGTACGCCTGCCTGTTTGTGCAGTGTCCCATTCTTCCTGCCACATAGCGAGAGCCTGCAGATGGAGATGTCGTTTCAAAGAAGAGTGTGGCCATGGAATTTCCAATTCCTCTGCTTCTATGTTGAGGGCTGCGTCTTTCGCGAGGAGGTCGGCTGCCTCGTTACAGGTGTTTCCTGCGTGGGCTTTCGTCCATGCCAGGCGAACATGCAGATGCTCTGTCTGCCTTAGATGGTATTGAATTTCTTTGATAATTGTGGACGTATGTGCCGGATTTTGGATGGCTTGTAGGGCTGACATGCTGTCGGAAACTATTGCTGCATTCCTGATGTTATGGTAAACAATATGTTGTACTGCCTTTTGAATTGCCAGTGCCTCCCCTTGAAAGACGCTGTTGTTTTTGTTCAGATGGCCCTTAAAAATGCAATGCTTATAAAAATTAGATCTATATGATATTCATTACATTTAGAAGAGCAAATACACCTTATATCGCGCAGACCAGCGGCCGAGCGCAAAGTCACTGAACTCTGGTATTTCGCTCCAGGGCTTCAATCATAGTGAACGGGCTGGCTGCATGGGCGTTTTCGTTGTTTTCCCATGTGTAATGTGTATACCAGTTAGTTTTCCTTATAGATTCCCCCACGAAGGAATACCTCCCCTTAGGCAGATAGCGCTTGAGAATTTTGCCATAATTAAGCAAACCAAACAAATCTAAGCCCATGTACTGAAGTTAAGGATACATATATGCTTTTTTATTTAATAAAGATATGACGTATACGTATTCATTTTTTTAATTTCATCATCAGAATTATTTATAAAACTTTTAGCTATAATTATGTCATTATATTTTTTATGAAATACGAGTTTTGGACTTGGACAATTTTGATATTCGCGCAGATATAGATTTCCATACTGTTTGGAAATTTCATTATTTTAAAGCCTACATTTTTCACATGGGCAGATTTCTATTTTGAAATGTATCAGATTTATTGATGGCTCTATTATTTCCAAACTTTCGCATTCATAGGCTGTTTCAGGCAACACTCACGTAATAATATCAATTATCAATTAGACAAAACGTACCAGACAGCAGCAAAGAGCAACCTACGAGTAATTATGCTACCTTTTTTTCAGCAACTATTCATTCAGGCAAGTAGCCATTTTAAATATTCACAAGCCACAAAAATTTCATTCGATAAATAACCAAAGTGAAATGAAATACATTCGACAGTTGTTATAACCTCCGTTCCGTTACAATAACCGCGGCGAGATATCCCAACTAATGAGACTATATTACCTCTAATTTTCTTTACGGTTCTCTTTCGCTATGTTAACGATTTCCCTTTACGATAGATATCATTATACCAAACATCAGTTTGATTTATATAGCGTCAAAAGTTTAATATACATTTCCAACTCTTAACAACATCTTCGAAAGTATATTCTCCAACTTATGATTCATTTTAAATCAAATAACCCGTAAAATAATTGTTCTTACACACAGAGTAAATAGACATTTTTTAAAATACGATAAATCCGTCCGTATTGAATGAAACACGCATCTGCCGTTTATAAAGTCGTAATAATTTAAAGCATATTTATAACAGGGAAATAAATTAAAATCATTTGAAAGATGCATGGAAAAATGATTTCAGTATGCTGCACCAATGGATTTATTATACAGTGCACATTATGATCTTTCCCAACAATTAGTCCATTTTTTCTTAAAAGAAATAATTAAGCTGTACGAATTATGGCACAAGTACTATGAACTAAGTATGTGAATGAATTTTTCTTTTCATTATCTATATAGCAATTAAAAACTTTCCTACCCATTAAATTTTTTAATATCTTTGCTTACAGTCCAAAAGCTCCAGTTGCTTCTCAGTAATATTCCAATCAGAGCAATTAAAATGTGGTTTCGCTTTTATTACAGACAGGTTTCGCAGTGCAGAAACTTTCGCAAAGATAGTATTTTCGGTGCTCTTATCTTTGAGAGCAATTTTTCAGCAAGCCAGTTTATTTATATTTTTAATATATATATATATATATATATATATTGTTATTCAAAACTATTTGCATAATCTTGATCTTATTAACTAAAAATTTTAAATAAAATCCTACTCATGTTAATGAGATAAATGAGCCTGCCGATTCTTTCATACCTATTCTATGTTTGGATATATGCTGGTAAGACGCTGCGCAGTCGTAGTGCTTTGAATCCCTGTTTTGTTATTATGATTAGAGTAACTACAGTAGAAAGTCCGCAGGTAGAGTAATCGAAAATAAATTTCGTAAAATGTTAATCCTGGGAGAAAATCGTGATAGACGAATGCCAAGTATAATTTCCAGTCGCTGAGATTTTCAGCTAAAGTGTGCTATAGCAAGTTAATTAGAATTTTATTTTGTCTCTTTTCTTTGGAACCCTATGAACACAAATGACGATTTCAAGGCACACTTATGGTATGTAGACCGTAGATTGAGAAACGCTGCTCTAAGTAATTCGCAGTGTAAAAGAGTTTTTAAATGCTGTAGCTAGTACGTATACAAAAAAAAAAAAAAAAAATAAAAAAAAAAAATAATATTTTGCAACAAAAGTATTAAGTTAACAAAGGGAAAATTGCAACTTATAAACACAGGGTGGTATAAGAAATTTCCTCTATTTATGAATCCCTACCGACCTATCCGCTCAATCACCCGAAATACAATTAGATTGTGATAATTTAAACAATAGCGCCCTAACGGTTACGTTGCAGTTAAAAAAATTAGAAATTTTTAAATGGGAACACCCGCTTTTTTCCAGCGCAGCGAACCGAAAAACCATAAATGGCCTTAGCACGATATATGTACGATAAAAATTATCTGTGTAAAATATTTAGAAAAAAGAGCATTGTAAAGGACCAATGACAATTCAAGAGAGGATAGGAAAAAAGCTTTAATTGTAATTACAAGTTTTTAAGATGTCCACATTTTCAGACGATAACATAGGAGAAATCTGTATGACTTCATGGTGTATGACATCATTTCTCTTGTCATTTTATGACATGACACGTGGATATGCTATCTAAACTTAGATTTCAGATAACTCCAGAACCCGAAACCCATCGGACTGAGATCGGGGGATCGCGGCGGCCACGCAACTGCAAAGTTAAGGGAGATGACTGACTTGAAACGTTGTACACGTTGAAAATTTTTAATTCAGATAAAAGGTTTTTTTTACCTTATTTCTCTTGTGTTATCCTTTACAATTCTCTTCTTTTTAAATGTTTTACGCAGGCAATTTTCGCCATACGTATATCGTTCCACGCAGTTTATGATTTTTCAATGCGCTGATCACTTTGCATAGAAAACACGTGGGTGTTGCCACTCGAAAATTTCAAAATGGGTTCGTCGTAACGGCAACCGTCAAAGCTCTATTGTTTTAAATTATCATAATCTCGAGCGTGCACCTCCATATAACAGTAATAGAAATTTTATTTAGATTTGTTAAGCGGATACGCTGCGAGGTGTTCATATAAAGAGAACTTATTTTTAAATGACCATTTTATACATATTGACATTTTTAGCTTTTTTTCCGATACTAAAGTATGGAGCTATGCTACAAAATACATAAAAATAACAGTTATTTAGTAAGTACTTACACAATTTGATTTGAAAATTATACAAGATAACTATTTGATTAACTTGCATATAAATTTAAATTATTCTGAAAAAAATTGATTAAGTACTGTTAGTTGGTATGCGATTAATATTACACGTGACTAGAGTTGGTACTAAAATATGAATTTAGCCGCTAATTTAAATTAAGCTGCTTCTACAACGTCATGAAATATTTTTCATTTTAAAATTAATTTCATTTAAATATTTTGTCTTCTACCGCAAGAGATTAAAATAAATAACCACATACCACGTTTGATGAAAACACTAATATATTTATAATGACTAAGAGCTGAGGGCTCTTGGATTAACAAAGGACAGTGAAGTAGTAAAAACAATGTTTCCAATCAAATCTTCTATACTAGACCAATACCTTTTATTGAAAGTAATTGGTTTTACACATGTCAAAAAATCTGCTATGTTTGCTTATTGAAAATAGCTTACCTACTGCACACATAATATTAGATAAATTCTTTCACCACCAATTCAAATTTTTTGCCATTTTTTTATTAGATTTCTTCCTATACTTCCAAATATATCTTCCTGTAGCATACTTCTCTTTACTCAGAGATAATAGCTTTACCACTATTTCTGAGACCCCATTGGTAGGTTACTTTCGTCATTGATTTGATATAAGTATGACTTTTACCTAGCCTTATGCCGAGTTCTTATAACTTGACCTCTATTCATGAGAAATTAGAAAAAAAAATGAATGCACATTTTTAAGTTTAGCTGTATAAAATATTTTGCTAACATAACAGGCTAAAAACAGCGAAAGAGTTTTTAGAAATAAAAAATTCGCAATTTAATTACTGATCCGTTCAGTTTTAATGGAATTATTCTAAAAACTAGAATTTGAGAAGGTATGCCAGAGTACATTGTTTTTTAAATTTGCGTATGAAATGTTGTAAAGAGAACTGATGATAGTCGATTCTATAATTTCGTTTCAATAGCTACACAAATTATGTCAAAGGCAAAAAATTTCATAACTTAATAGGATCATTGAACTACATACTAAAAGAAAAGGGGTCCAGTAAAATTTAAATAAATTCGGGTTCTATCTGCAGTTGTAAATAGCGTGTCATATTTTACTTACTTTTTAATTTTATGTCCTGTTTCATCGAAACACTCTGAATTGGCTGGGTCTTCCAAAAATTATTCTATCCCAAATTTTTCATTTGAGTTCTAAATATCTCCATTACGTTTTTAAAAAATCATATATACTTACGGTTTTAACACATTAATTGTCAAAATTTTAATATTTACTTAGATTTAAATGTTATCATTGGATAGTAAGGAATTCTGAAAACTTTTGCCTCTGTGTCTAGAAAACATGTTTTTTGAAAGTTTCCGAACTTCATACACCGAACATTGTTTTCCTACAACTATGTTCTTTACTTCAAGAAATATCTAAAGTACAAGTGTTTGCTTGAAATGCTTTGATATTGACTTGGATTTTACAGTTAAAAGATAATATACTTTTCTAGATTGGGCAACTCAATGCTTTTCTTACTTTCTCTTGCAGATGTAAATAAATAGTTCGAATTTCTGAATGTGGGAAAAAGACTCCTGAAATTTCCGTAACATGCAAATGCATGTTATTCTATTCGAAAAAAAAGCAGAATTAAATTACATTATACTAAAATTTATTCCCTCCAAAAATGCAGAATTTTATATTACATTATGCTAAGATAGTTTAAAATACTAAAAGATCATGAAATTTGTAGATTAGTTGTTCTTTTAAATAAAAAAGGTACAAATTATTAATCAAAGTTAAATAATTTTAAAATCAGACTAAGAATTTAGAAATTTGAATGAAGCAATTCTCTGATACGCATATTTGGAAAAGAGATCTTCAAAATGTTATTGAGTTTTTTTAGTTCGTATACTCAAACTAGTGAGAAATATTTCAAGAAGTTCGAAAACAATTTTACCATATAACATAAATGAACTTTCACGAGAACACATCTCATACCCAAAGAATCAATTTCTAGGTGAAATTTCTAATCTTAACTGTTTTTTCAAGTTTAAATAGCATAGTAATTTTCCTTTTCATATTTGCTATGTAGAACATCTATAAAAATGAAGAAAAGAACATTCCAATGCTTATAATCACTCTTTATATTAAACTTCACGAAAGTAAAGTACGAAATTTGCATAGGAAAACATATCATAGCTTTAGATATAAAGGCTGGAAATATTGACTTACATTTTAACACAGTGATGAAAATTTTGTCATATTTTACATATATCTTGGATGAAACACTAAGTGAAACAGAATGCAGAGATTACTTTTTCCAAGTTCCTATCTAATGAGTTCTGTAGACAGTTTACATAGAAAATAATAAGAAAACAGTTATTATTTTACTACAACCATTTTACCTGCATCATATGGCAAAAGTTACTATCTTCATGTCCTGTTGAGAGTAAGAGACAGCTTTCGCCAGGTACCTCCTTATCCTTTACAAAAAGGTCTTTAATTGTCAAGTTTCAAAATATTCACTACAGATAGTTTGATGAACTATACGCATACATTATATACATATATAAATAGATCTACTTAATATTATTTTATTTAAACATAAAAATGAAAATTATAGTATATTATATAATTAATTATTTTGGATGTTTAATTTTGATTTCCTTAAGATATTAAATTTTTTTTCCAAAATTTAATTTTGACTTGCGGACTTCCTTGAGGACAGTTTAAAAACTACTAACTGAAACTAAATTAACAACTTAGATATTGTCAAGAAAAATTATTATTATTACCAGTAACTTACAATTATTATTCATAACGTTATCCATTATCAAAAACATATTTATTTATTTTTAATTTTCCATCATATATAGATGGCTACAGGTAATTTTCATTAGCTTAAAATTTCCTTACCTAATGGAAGACATAGAATGATGAGACAGAAGAAAAGCTGCGCACAGATGACGCTGTTCTCCATCTTCACCTTCAATGACAATCAATCCGGATCAGCAGTCAGTCAAGACGACCATTTTAATTTCAGTTATGATTTCAATAAATTTATCTAAAATTTTATTCGCTTTTTAAGACTTCCAAATGGGACATGTTTCGCCGAAAGGATCTCCTTTAACATATAGTATCTTTGGAAATTTTCAGTTTAGAATAATTTTAACATGAAAAATCCCTCGTCTCTTTATTCTTCAATTTAAAGAGATTTTAAATTTTTTTTGGTAATTTTCTAAAGTACTATTTCCGATCTGTCGGGTAAGGAACAAAATTATCGCTGCGGAAAAGCTGCGAGTGCGGATAAGCTGCGTAAGTGGTTATTTGTGGTCATCAGTTAAAGAGGCTTGCAATTTGTCTGAGACATCTTGAAGCTTTATTAGAAGAAGGAAACGTGTCCATGCATGTTCCTCCTTTCATTCAGGAATAAATGGAATTTAAAACACATACAAGGGTTTCAAATCAAGTATATATCCCTAGGAACACAATCATATCACCAATACGAAATGATTCCTATCAGTAGCCATTATGAGAATTTGCTAATCACTACGAATGAATTCGTCTAAGAAGAAGAAACTTCAGAAATATTTAAAACTTGAAGATATTAAATATTTTCTTCGACTATGGTATATTAGCTTTCATAAATGCTTTTAAGAATCCAGTTATTAGTCTATTATAATTGAAACACCTATTGCTTGAGGATTTGAAGACCTTGAACTATTCTTATTATATGATAAAACCATACTGTAGAGATTATAACTATATTAAACTTTGAGAAACTTCAATAGATTTAGAAATGTTCCACCACTGTTTAAGTGTTAAGATTGCTGATGGAAATAAGCCCTATTCAAACGTTCTTATCAGCATGATATGGCAACAGCAATGAATTAGCGTCATGTCCTGCAGAGGGTAAAAGACAGCTCTCTCCAGTTACCTCCTTATCCATTACAAAAAGGACTTCATTTGTCTAAAATATTGACTACAGTTAATTTCAAGAACTATACACACACACATTCGATTTGCACGATCAAATATTTAAAAGAAAAAAAAAAGTAATAATAAGTTTAAACCATATAAATCAAAGAGGGAATATTAGCATTAATAAGGATCATAATTGAATTTCGTTGTGTGCTATGAGAAATGTTCAGAAAACGAGTCTGCGTCTAAAAAGTCAGCGACGGTTTTTTTCCCTTCACAAAGACTCTGTTTCTAAGCAACTGCTGGCTCTAACGATCCCGTTGCTGTCGCTGCTCCTCCACGATGAGATGCTTCTTCATTGTGCATACCTGGCACTCTCGGGTTCAAAACGTCGAAAAGGAAAAATTTTCTTTCCGAACCCGCCCACCCGCCGGTCCCTGTTATCAGGTGGGGGAGAGTCTAGTGTCCCTTTGGGTAGTGGACCCTCTTTCATGGGACGCAGTTGCACAGTAGGGGGAGGGCCCGCTGGATGTTCGAGCGACCGGCACACGCACACACTCGCACTCGCAAATTCCTCCGCAGCCTGTCCGGCTCTTCGCTCCGCTATCCGGCAGCTGGAACGTTGCCGAGGCCCCCTTTCGGTGCCGCCCCCACCCCTCGTCAAAAGTGCAGGACAGCGCGTGCGCGCCGCCAAGTCCCGACGCATGCGTGAAAATCCTAACACCCCCGCACAACTGCTTAACACTTTTTTATATTTTACACCAGCAGAATCTGTTCTACTTGAAATTAATTAAGCTGTTATATCAACAACCGAGTTCTTACATTACGAAAGCCATTCAGTTGATTCTAAACGATTAGGCGTTTACGTGGTAAACTGGAAGAAATAACTAAGCATAATTGCATCTGCTCAATAAAGACCCCGTAGTGTATCACAAAACATATGGCGTCGTGTGTTAGAAGACCCTAATCATAAAAGCAGGAAACAGATGAATTTCTTCTCGACTGATTTCCGTTTCTGAAAATTGGATTATTTAATGAAGAAAACTACTACACTGATATCTAGTTCTTTTTAAATGTCTAATAATGCAAACTTTTTGCTGAAACATTACAAAAAGACTATTAAGTTACAAATTTTGGAAATTAAATTCACTTTAACGCAATTCCTATAGGAACAACTTTTAAACGGAACATAGTATTTTGCTTATAACATAAGAATGGGCTTACGTATTAATGTTTTCAGAAGGTGGTGTTGGTGGTGTATTTAATTATGGCAAAGCACGCTAGAGCTATCTGCCTAAGGGAAGGGATGCCTTCGTGGAGAACTTTCTAAGGGAAACTGGCTCGTATACACGTTACACATGAGGAAAACCACGAAAACGCCAATGCAGCCAGCCCGTTCGCGGGATTCGAACCTCGGACCGAACTACCAGTGTTCAGCGACTTTACCGCTCGGCCGCTGGTGGGCGCGTTTTCAGAAGGATGGCTTAAATTAGAAGAGACGTATAGATATGCGATGCGACTTCATTACTAAAATCCTTGAATATTTTTTTCTACATCTATGTTTTTTAGAAGTTAATGATAAGAAAAAAAATCATTAATATTTTTATTCTTTTAAAGTAAACAATTAGATAAATAACTTATGTTGAAGCATATCTGTATCCCATATCTTATTAAAAATGCACAAATTGTGATGACTCATGATTAACTGGAAATGTTATACCTTTCAGATATTTATTTGGAATATAGTAACAAAATACTTAATAGTATTTTGAAGTTTAAATTTTGTTACAAATTACAAATATCTCTAAAGTTTTAAATTCTGTCTGATTTTTTCCCCTTCTTTTCCTTGAAAATGGGATTAAAAAATAGTGTAACTTGTGGTAATGGTTTTATTACATTAGGCTTAGTTTTATAATTTTTCGTTTCATGTCCTACCATTTATTTTATAAGGATATGATTCTTAATTTATAAAGATACATTAAGAAGCCTATCCAACGTTAGCAATTTTAACCCAAATTTTAAATGAATTAATACATTGAGATATAGCGATATTCGATTGCTTCTTTTCTTTATCCGAAAAGGGTTCCATATAATTTCTTCTCGAACAGCAAAAGCATTTGAATTCACACAACAAAAATAAAGTTTGTTTTTAACATCCTATAACATACTAGAAATCGGAAAGGATTATTCATTTTGCTGCACGATTTAAAAAAAATATTAGTAAGTTAAGATCAGTTTTAAGATCTCCTATACAGTTATTTAGCGAAAGGGCTTTTTTTAATTATAAGGAGGCTTTGATTGAAGTTTATAATGGAATTATACCAAAAAACACATGTTTGCCTTTCTGTAATCAATCTTTGTAAATACATCATGTGCCTCTACCCTAAATGTGTGATAAATTTGATTTGTTACATAACTAACTTAAATTAGGACTCAAACTGAAAAAAATACTTATTTCGAAAGCATAATTCTCTAATGTATCATGTGCATTAATAATTAAATTGAAAATATAACCACCGTTTATTTAAATGAGGTATCGCATTTTACCTTAACACGCCCAGATTTATATTTCTACTTTTACACCTAAATTCCTTACATCTTACATAAGCCATAAAGAAAATTTTGGCAGGTACGTTAGGAAAGTTTCAAAATGTCAGATTTGAAACAAAAATAATTTTAAAGTAAGCTTCTGAATTACAGGAATTAAAATTCATGCCTTTATGAATTTTATTTCTGTTGGTTTGTAGTTTTTAACTTCATTTATATCTAACACACTATACATGTAAATGAACATTGATTGCTCAAATACAGGAAACTTTATGTTAAAATGTCTATTTACAAATTGTAATAAATAAAATAATTAATAATGATGCTTTATTTGATTTAGTGAAGACAATTCCATCAAATTTAATTAAATGATATCTCTAAATTTTAAATTACAATTATTTTAGTTTTAAAATTAAATATTAAATTAAAAATGAAATTGAAAACTGGTTTCGAATAAAAAACTGATAGGCGTAATTTATATTCTAAGTGCTTTTGTCATCATCTTAAATAATCATATTAAAAAATAATAATTAATGTTGTGTTGTTATTCTGTATGAAACAAATTTTGATTTAGCTGCTTTCAATTGAGCGTTCATTAGTCTATTCTTAGAAAGCAAAAAAATAACTTCCATGTGTGGCTAAAACAGAACTGATTGTCACATTCAATGAAGTAGAAAGACGGAAATGGTTTATCTTCGTATGCGTGGGTAGAAGCAAAACAAAGAAGTATTAAGAGAAACCACAAAAATTCTATATATAGCATTTAGAGTAAAAAAAAAAATGAACTAGAGTAGACAGTGTAATATACGCCAAGATTATTTGTGCACTTGCTTACTTTAGAAAAGAAAACATCTGTGATTCTTTTGGCCCATTGATATTTCATAATACATCCCTGCAAAGAATTCATTCTATCATAAGGCTGATTTGAAAAATGGACAGATTAATTATTTCTTGAATGATTGGTCATAAACCTATTTTTTGAAGGGAAACAAATTAAATGGAGTAGACATCCAATTTAGTCAACTGGGAAAAGTTCAGTGATGTTATGAATATTATTCGAGATAATACTAAGTAAATCTGTTGCTCATCATACGCGAATATTGTTAAAAACAACTAGGTATGTTAAATTTTCAAATGCAATTAAAATTATGTTTTACGCAGAAAATATTAATTAAGAGTCATTGGTTTAAAATTAACCTTTGCAGTAATTTTTAATTAGAATTATGTGTTTAATGAAATTCAAGTTTTAATAGACTTCAGAATAGACTTACATTATTATTTTCTTTTTATTTCATAAAAGCCTGACAATTTTTAATATCATATATCCCAAATATCCCAAACAGTTTTATTTCTAAAGCATTTCTACATTTGGCGAAATGAAACTTGCAGACATACTTAATAACCGTGCTCACAGGATTTCATTTCCCATCTGCAAGCGATATGAGTACTCACAGTGTTCGTCGATAGTTGTTTGCGTCAGGAATGTAATGAGAGTACGGTGGATCACACAAAGAGAAAAAAATCATGTGTGCGATCCCCACAGGTCGCAGTATTTGAGCTGTTACGAAATGTAAGACAATAAGCTGTGACACTGAAGAATCAATAGTTCGTTCAATTACGGTTCTTCTTCACATTACAAGAATTACAATTTTAAAGCCAGTGTCGAGGGATTTTAGCCATCTGTGCTGTGTCTGTTACCAAAGCTTCTGGATTTCAGGAATGCTGATGGAACAATGATCCTTTTGCGCCTCTGATATTGTTCCAACTATAACGAATTAGATGACGTAAAATGCAACCGAAAATTTCAGTCTCCAAATTCTTTTAGACAAGGCAAGAATTCAGAATGCTCTTGTACTTTCAACTAGAGAGACTCTTGCCGCTACCATAATCCTCACATATTGCAATGTTTCTCAACCGCCAATTATATGTAATAATTATAATAGTTACTTATCTTAACATTTATGTATTACTGTAGGCAAATGATAATAAGTATGTTATAATTAACGTACAGAGTAATTCTTAAATTCTTGTAAAGTGGTTTTTGAAAAAAAATATCGGTCTGCTGCCCCCAAAAGCCTGAGAAGCACTGAAATAATGAAAGAAATAACTTATAACAATCTTTTTTATTCCTTCAATGCTGTTAAAAGCACAAATTACCGAGAGCAAAAATAGCGTACAATAATTTGTATGTCGAATTTAAAAATTAAATGTTAGACTGTTTTGTTTAAATTTTAAGGAGTTATATACTATAACGAAATCATAAGCAACACGATATGTTGGTATATGTTGCATAAAAATACGAGAAATGTGATTACAAGTTATTGCTAAAATAAGTTCAAAAAATGTTTTTAGTATAAAGTGCTTATAAATTTTTGGAAGATTTGCATAACATTTGTCTAATTAAATAACAAGAAAAAAAGCGTTCTATTTTCATGAAAATGAAGCTAACGTTTTAGGTCTAATAATAGAATTTCCTTGCAATATGTGTACACAATTTAATTCATTTGAGTATTTCATTTAGTAAATATAGTCTCAGACATACCAACTTAGCAGTAACTGAGTTCAAAACATCTACAAACGGCTATATTTGGGTACTAAAAGGTGCCGATTAGACAATGTTTCGGTATTTGTTCTCTTACACTTCACGGCTGAGCTTGTGAAATATTGCGTAATCATTTGAGCTACTGAACTACTTAGCAATTAAATAAGAATGACAAAATTAGAAACAATTCACTGAAATTTTGTGCTTCTTTTTTAGATGCTTTTAATGAAATAATAATTCAATGTCAATGAAATAAATAAATGTTATAATAATTATATATGGTATTAAGTACATTTATTATAGCTATTGGAAGAATTAAATAGTAGATCAAAAATATCTTTTTTCTGGGAATTGCCAAATTGAAACACGCTTCTGCGTTTCGTGTTCGCGTGTTTTTCTTTCTTCTCTACGTACATATGTATGTATCTCGCAAAACTCAAAAACAAGTCGCCTCCGAACGTTGAAATTTTGCGTATGGGATTGTTATAACATGTGTTCGTGCACCTCCCGTTTTGGTTGAAGTCAGCTGCATCCTTTCTGTAACCCGGCTCAATAAGCTCAGTTTTTTGTTTCTTGTATGTTGGTAAACTTTGCATTTTTTACTTTATAAGTGATTGGATTATGTTGTTCTTACGTTCCGTTTAAGGATTTTAGGTCTTCAGCTAATCTGCAAGCATTATTTGCAGAATTATTAAAAAATTAAAAGTTGTTTAAGTGCTACTAAACCTAACGAAGCCGCCATATGTTTACATTTGAAATTCGTAGTAGAACAGTGAATTAGTTAGTTTCTGTTACAAATTTACTGTCTTTTTATCGAGTGGAACCCAAAGTAAACTTTCAGTTTTTTTGCACCGAAAATATGTCTTCCTGCCCGCTGGCCGAATTGCTTGTTGAGTAGAAACTGTAATTTTAATTTTAACGTTTTTAACAATTTTTAATTGTATTTGCTGTTTTATGTTTTTATGTATTTTACAATTTTTAATAAATCTGTTTTGAGATTTTATGTATTTTTGCGTTTCCTTGAAATGAGAACTCAATTAATTGAGTGAGTATATCTCTAATGAAATTCGATAAGTTTAAATGAAGTGCAGCAAAGCTTATGTACAATTTTAAAGGCCGTGCAAGGAAATGATTGTTCACATCAGATTTTTTATTATTAAATTCGTTTTTAGTTACCTTCATTAATAGCACAGTGAGGGGTTCCAATCAGGAGGAGGGAGAGGATACTCTCAGTCTTTTATTTAAATATCAAGTAATTAGTTTTAATTTATGAATAAAAAAAATTATTCAAGCTTTGGTATCGACCAGCATTTTTCGTACCTTTTGTAGCTTAATTTATAAAACACGATAAAAAATAACCTAAATCTAAATAAGGAAAGAAAGAGGGGGGAATGATATTCTAGCAATGGTGAAAGGCATGAATGAGGCACAACAGTTTCAGAACCACTGGTACAGACTGACATCTAATAATGACGGTATAAGATTTTACTTTGTCATTCACCGAAAAACTTGTCTGTATGCTTACAGTATACGCCCTGATAAAAACTGTAATAAATATTGTGAATTTTATGCATCCAAGAAACCTCAGTCATAGATAATTTTAAAACTTGTTGGAAAAAGATAGCATTAATTATAGCGATTTGTATTTTGGTTACCTCATTGCTATGATTAAGCGAAGAAAGAAACAATATTTGTCCCTTCAACACAAGCAAATAATTTTATTTTTTTCAAGAAACAATAAAATGTAGAAAGAAATTAAAAATTGTGACTGGTGGTGTCACTTTATTATTCTGTGCGGTAACGCCGTAAAACGTTATAGTCACAGGCGTTATTTATAGGGCTAATATAAAAGTATTTCGGAGATAGCAAATTAAAGAATTTGCGAGAAGAAACTAACTACTTACTATGAGGAAATAAAATCACTGTATAATTTTCCAACCACAACAAAAGCTAAACAAGGTAGCACTCCAATATATACAGTAAAAGGTAACATAAAGTTATATTCCTCAGCAGCCGTACGCTAAGAATTTGACAGCCGATTTCAAAATTAAGAAATATCTGTCGTTTATAGAAAATCCTTAGAGTGAATTATTACAAAACTAGCTGCATAAGGATATGGTATGATTATTTAATGCTATTTTACAAACTCATCCAGCTAAAAAATAATACAAAACTTTAGGTTTTTTTTAAAGGATCAAAAAAAGAGCAGCAAGATGCTTAATTTTTGGAAATTAGTAGCTAAAATATGCATAACGCAAGACAAAGCAAATATGTGCACAAGTGTTGCTAACGATTTCACTTCCATAAACATTTGAAAATCATCTTATTCTTTAAAAAAGTGTGAAAAGCATATACAGAAATCGACTTACTCATCCTCACCTTGGTGTTTTATTAAAATTAATATGTAGCATTTATAAACGTAGTTGGTTAAAGATAGTGCAAATTTTATTCCAGCGTCAAAAATCACATCATTATTTATATAAACATTTGTATATCTTAAGGTTTGATATTTAATTTAGTCTTATTAAACTACTGCCTATATTAGCATTTTGCTGCACTAACAAAATTAAAAAGACGCTATGCACATGTACGCTATTTTCGGATGCAGTATGTTTCCATACACTATTCATTGATAAATTTAGATTTATGTTACTGCTTCCAGAGAATATTTCGGGTTTCTTTGGAGGCAGGTTTAATATTGCCGTGTTGAAAGGATGTCACCCAGCATGAATGTTCTGCTCTGCTAGTTATTTGAGATCTGAATCTTCCTTAAAAGAGAACCTTTCCCCATTCGCTTTTTAAAACTGGAAGAATATGAGAAATTACCCATTAGCTCATGCATGCTGTACTGAATTAATAGTCAGCACGTTAGCTATTGAGCATGCACAGTTAGAAAATGGAAGATTGTGTTTAAATTTCGGCGGATGCACAATTGGTTTTTCATACTTTCTGACTTCTAACAAAAATAGTAGTCTTTAATTATATACCTTTTCGAAAGTTCCAACTGCTTGAACAACAGCATTTTGAATTTTACTTCGTTTTCTATTAAATGGATAATTTGAAAACAGTTTTTATAAAAATATCCCCCATTTGTACATACTTTGAAGAAAACATTGTAGCCGGCCATGTGTTTTCTATTAAATTTAGGTAAAGTTTAAAAACATATAACATAGAGTTGTAGAGACATTAGGTATTTTTGGAAGCAGGCAAGATGAAAAATTAGCTTCACCTTCGCCGAGAATCGAACCGCAGAATTCTCAATTACGCCCTGAGCGTGCAGACCACTGCACCACGAAAGCTCGCTAAGAAGGCAGGGGAAATATCTCATATACTCCCTTTTTAAAGGGCGACTGTGGTTTTTAGGGAACCCAATCGCCATATCCAGGGTGAGGAGAATCATCATCCAACACTCGTTTTTAGTTCGGGCGCTACTGTAGAGACATTAGGTACTTTTGGAAGCAAGCAAGATGAAAAATGAGCAACCGCCTTCGGCGGGAATCGAACCGAGGGCCTCTCAATTACGCGCTGAGCGTGCAGACCACTACACCACGAAGGCTCGCTATGAAGGGGGGGAAATACCTTATAGGGTAATTAAAACAAATGACTTTTCGATTTGCAAACAGCCACGCTTCAAAAATTCATAGTTTCTTTTTAAGTACTTCATTATATTAACCGTAATGCGTTAGTCATGTAGCATATTTCTTAATATAATAAAGTGATACATAATTTTCGCAAAATTGTATATGTATTAAATTTGCAGTTTTAGCGAAAATCAGGAAAATTGACACAAAATCAATAAAGAATAATTTTCTAACGGGATTTCACTATCTTACTGTAAAATATCCTGAAATTGTTTGTAAATAGCATTTTCTTTAAAAATATGTTATATAGAGAAAAATGCTTATTGTTTGCCACAGAAAAAGCATTGTGTAAGTTCTATGTAATCCTGAAGAGAAAATAAATAAAAACACTTCAGTATGAATGAAATCAATTCAATCCTTCCAAGGAACAACCAATTCGTTAATAATTATTTTTTGTTGCCAAACCAGGAAACAAAAACATTTGACGCTTTAAGTTAGTATGCATACGTATGACATCATGATTTAAATTTAATGAAATATAACAATTTTTCCTCAGTATCAATAAAAGAACTAGCGTGGCAATAACATATCATGTCAAATATCCTAACCTGAAGCAAAAGAGTTGCCAACAGTAGCTATTTATTTAAAATACTGACATTAACATTTATTACTGACATTTATTAAAATACTGACATTAACAAAAATTTTTGACATGTCATGACGTCACATGCAATCGCGTACTTTCTTCAACTTTACAATATGACCTTATATAATAATAATATGTTTAATGTTTGGCAGTGCTATTTTTATTTCATATAAATTTTTTATTAACAAACACTACAGTTTGGAAGCGAGCAGTTTTGAAGCAACACGTTTTGAAATAAAGAAGATTTCTGTCTCCGGTGCGCGAGACTATTGCCACTGGGAAAAATGAGTGCGAAAATTAATATTTTCAGAGTTTTAAATTAATGTCTTGGCTTATTATAGTCGTAAAAAGATGAGAATAACATCAATAAAGAATAATTACTAACTAACCGAAATGGCTTCCCCCGAATTTTTAGAATCGGGGGGGGGGATAGCTTTCTCGAAACTCAACTCCCTGCCCTTCCGGAGGAGATGATGTCACAAACAAGCAAACAAACAAAAAGAGGTACACATATATCTATACATTTTTTAATAGTATAGATATTATGGAGAAAAAACACTTTTAAAGGAGACGTAATTAATAAGTAATATTAAAATTCGCTATTATCGGGGTGTTAACGAAAGTTTCCCGCCACGGAAGTATCGTCTGTGCAAACGGTTCGCGTTGGTATGTTTATTCATATTTTGTTTTTGGCATTTGAAAGAAAGATGCTTGTTTTAGAACGCTCTGTTGTGAAATTTGTAAAACAATATAATTATCATTAAGTATGGTGTCTGAAATGGAACTATGACGCTACCAGATTAGAACCATCATTTACTTTCAGTTCTGTTGCAAAACGACAGCTACAGAATATCACCAAATTGTACATATAGCTTTAGGTACTAATGTTGTATCATATGACATTGTAAAGGTTTAGTACCAAAAGTTCAAAAACAAGGACTGGGACATTCAAGTAGCAGAGCGCTCTGGCCGCCTACTGATGTTGATGAGGCCCGCTTGTGAGAACTTGTGGAAGAAGATCAGTATGCAATCACTCGAGAGCTTGCTAAGGAGTTAGAGGTAAGTCGCATGTCCTTTAGTTGGTTGCACTATGCATCGCATAAACGTGACGTACAATTTCAATCGCTGGGTCCCGCATGAGCTGACTGAAGCCGATAAGGGCAGACGTGTTCGGGCTAGCACTAATCTGCTCGCATATCAACGCAAGGAGAAAATTCTGGACCGGATCGTCACTTGTGATGAAAAGCGGATTTACTTCAACAACACAGGCCGAAAAGGACGGTGATTTGCTCCCGGTGAGCCTGTCGGCAACGTAAAAAGCGCAATTTGACTAACAAAAAGATCATGATTTGTATCTGTTGGGATAGCCGTGGTATTATCCAAAGCAGAGCTTAAATTGCGCCGGAGCCCAACGGAGTCTGGCTCCAGTACTTCTTAGTTTTTGGGATAAATCATAATTCTAGTCGAAGCTCACAGGAGCCCTAAGTAAGAAGGCTTCGGCGCTTCTTTTGTATAACTGAACAACAATTTCAGTAGAAATTTGATCTCGAAACTTTTATCTTTTGCAATAAAATCATATTACAATCATATTACAATAAATTTACATATTACATCAGTACAAGTCGTATTACAATCAATACATTTGCAATAAAATAAATCATATTATTATCATTAATACATTTTAATTTATCTCTTTACATTTTATTTAAATTAAATTGTTATTATTTAACTATTTTAATAATAATAATAATAATAATAATAAATTAATTTTTAATTAAATAATAAGCGATAAATATTAATGATTAATATTATTTAAATAGGGATTAAATATTTAATTTAAAATTATTAATGATTTTAATGCTCATTTTATTTACTTTTGTTCCTCTTTGCTGATGGTCTTCCATAGGGCTCCGACACTTCTAATTTTAGAAATTATACCCGGATCCAAAGAGTATCTGGGAAAAGGTAAATCCCTCAGCAGTAAGGTGTACAGCCGGCTGCTAGTCCATGTTGACAATATTTAAAAAAAAAAAAAAAATCTGAAAGGTTTCAGATTTTAAATTATGTCCAAAGGGGCGTTTTTTAACATTTTGTGTGTTACCTTTCTTTATTAAATATCATGTTCCTCGCACTTAAACCATAAGATCCAGTGCAACAGCAATATCGCAAAATAGTTTTAAAACGAGCATATCTTTAGAATTTCCGATACAGAGACTCACGCGCTGGAGATAAAAATGTTTTTTCTGCACAACGTTGCCATTGCTCGCTTTGAAATCCTTGAGTTTGTTAATCAAAAATTCGTCAAAGTTTTAAAAAATAGGAAATCGATCATAAAACAAATTTCAAATTTCAAATTTGGTCTTCCACATGCTCATATTCGTTGGAGGATTACGTTATTCAAAATTGGATGACTCTATGTACCGTTATTTTATGACAATGTGAGAAATATACATACATTTACGCAGATTTTTCATTATTTAATTTCTTCAAATATAATGCAGGACTAACATTTTGTGGCAACAGTTTGAAAAGTGAACCGACATTTATAGGAGTCCGACGCAAAATGCCAAAACGAAAGTAATAGTCCTCCGGGACTCAAGTCCCTTTGGACTAAAAAAAAAAAAAAAAAAAAAAACGTCGAACTGTGTTTCGGCGCAAAAGGGTTCCATCAAGATAATGCAAGAACACATGTGTCTGCATTCACCGGCTGGACTCTGTACGGACTCGAATGGGACCTTCTGTTACACCAATATATAGCTCCGATATTGTTCCTTCGGACTTCTGCCTTTTTTCAAACCTGCAGCTAATCTTGCTTCTGCTATCATACATTCTGCACTGGACGTCCGAAATGTGGTTGACCTGTTTTTGGACTCGCGGCCACCAAGTTTCAGGATTTCTTTAAAAAACTAACAAAACTTTGGCAGAAAATCATAGAAATGAGCGATGATTACTACCCGCACTAGCGATACTGTTTTCGTGTTTTTTTCTAACTTTATAAGAACGTTTTTTTGGCGGAAAATTTTCGTTGCAACCAGATAATTTTGACAATTTTATTTGTTTACTGTGCTTTATATTTTGAGATACTGAACTTTTAAATAATGCACGCTATTAAAATGAAAGACCATTTTGAAAAAGAAGGATTTAAATGTAATACACATAGATCGATTTAGCTGTAATAATATGAAATTAAATAAAACAAATGATTCTTGAAAATTTACAGCTCTTAATTTTATCTACTTTAATGGAATTTTAAAAAAACGTGAAAATGAGATATGCCATTAGAAACTTTCAAATTAAGCATTTCAGTTGCATATTAAAACTTTTTTATTAATAATAATCACAACTGAAATTTGGTTAATTTTTCCTTTGGTTTAGTATTATTTTATTCATATTTCTGTTTGATCGTTTTAATATCAAACTGCAGACGAAAACATGCAACTGATTTTTAGTCATTTATTACTGTTTTAATTTGGGCAATTTTGCTTTCTGTCGAAATGGGAATTGCTGTTAAATGAAGTGAAATATTTGTCAGTAGCTTCATGCGCAAGCAATCCAAAGAAACAGATGCAAAATTATATCTTGAATTTTTAACACTGTCTTTTATTAAATAAATGAGAAATATCTTTCAAAATTATTAATGTACTGTAAAATAATAGCATAGGGAATTCTTTATCATTTAGATTTTCAATTCTGAAATTGTAATCGTTAGATTTTCAATTCTGAAATTGTAATCGTTAGATTTTCAATTCTGAAATCTCTCTGTCTGGACAATTTCGTAACCTTATGTATGGAAATTTTTATTATATGATGTATTTTAATATGTGATAAAAAATGTTAACTGTATAGGTAGCTTTTGAGTAAATTTATGAAACTTACTATTTTTAAAGTTAATTAAGATTAATAATTTATATACTTCTTTTAATCAGTTTTGAATTAAATTCAAGGCATCCGAGAAACTGTTGTAGGAGGAAATGTCTAACTGAAGGCTTTTTCTTTTTTCTTCTTGACTAATAGTTTGTTTTTCAGCAAGGCAGCATTTGCTATTAAATTTGTAGTTGTACCTTTAAGGTATTAAGCATAGATATATGTATGTTGATTGTAAATGAGTGGGGCTTTCGCTTTTTTTTTTTTTTTGGTCGTTTATTTTATCATTGAAGGTTGGTAAAAAAAAATTTCACATCGTTTGAAGTGTTCTGTTAAACGTATATCAGTATTATGACATCACTGTGTTAATAGGATAGCTACCTGCCCCATGTAGTTATCTTAAATATTAAAATTTCTTTATCCACTTTAATTTCAGAACATATCAGCTTGGGCAAGACCGCTGAACAGTAGTAATTTTACTGAGTTCTTATCCATACATAATATGAATACGAGGAAAGTTTTCCTTAGGAATTCCGTCAAAAATACACTCCTTCCTTTAGGCAGGTGACAGGTGACGGAGGACGGGGACGCCTGGCGTCTAACAGAGGTAAACAGGCATATGTCCCACACCCTCCCCTATCCAGACGCAACAACTCCCTGTGGCCCCATAAAGGAGCACCGGGAATACTCATTGCGTTTTATTTTCTGAATAAGTGCCTTTTTTACGGAATTGCCATTTCACAAATTCGTTGACTTACTGTATCTTGTGATAAAGGAATAGTATTAAGTTCATAAGCCATTTTTCGTTGAATAATGTTAAAACGATATCTTAAGCTGCCGGTAATTTAAGATTTTATCCAATAGTGTAAGCCTGCCCTGTCTTGGCAATTCTTAGGCTTACTATGTACTTCTAGTGAATATTCCAAAGCTTTTTCATTTGAAGTATAAAATCTTTCATTACTTGTTTACTATTTTTGAACTCTGATAATTTCCTCTTAAAATATTCTTCAGATTTATCCTTTAAACTGACATGCTTTGGACATGGAAAACTTCATGGCGAGCAATAACCTGCATTTGCATAACAGCCCCGGTGCACAGCCGACATTTGACAACTCGTATCGTAAAGGCTGGCCCGACTTGACCCTTTCAACATCGGACATTGTCAACAATATTTACTCTTGGACTGTCATGGATGATGAAAGCAATTCCGATCATAAGTACATCCATTTCCTCATTCAAGTAGACACCAGCATTAGCATATTAAAAAGGTTTAAGCTTCCGGGTGGCAATATTAGGCATCTGCATCGCATTCTCAGCAAAACTCTCAGAAAAGAAGAGATGGAGCTTAATACGCATAATGACCAGTATGATATGAATATCTACACAGATAATCTTCTCACCACTCTCAGGGCCACATGCAAGCGAATTCTACCAATCAGGACTGCCAAGAAACTGCAAGGCATTACGTGGTGGACTAGGCAGCTGAGACAAATGCGCCAAAGGTGCAGAGCCTTACGTCGCCGTCTCCGAACGGCTGTAGACGGCACAGAAACAGAAAGGTTGCTAACTGCATTCCGACAAGCACGGGCACTTATAAAAAAGCAATTCTAGAAGCCAAAATCAACAGCTGGCGCAATTTTTGTACCAGCAATAGCAATCCTTACGGAATCCTGCATAAACTGGCCACGCAGAAAATCTTCCAGCCGGCACAAGTGCCAGTGCAGCCAGGGAATCTACCACAAACAATTGACTTAGCAGGGTCCACGGCCACAGCACTGCTTGATGCAATCTTCGCAGCGGATCCAGAACAGGATGACACGACGGCCCAGCGACGCCACAGAGAAACGCCACAGAGATCCCAAGAACGCCAGATGTCCCCATTACAATGCAGGAAATCACTCAAATCTTCCGCCATATACCACTGAAGAAGGCACCGGTTCCGGACGGACTTGATTATGCAATCTTAAAGGTCGCCTTCCGAGCACGGCCCACCTTCTTTCGCCTCTACTTCAATAAACTCCTGCACCACAGAGTATTTCCACAAGCTTTCAAGAAGGGACACGTGGTACTTTTTCTCAAAAAAGATAAGAACACAATAGACCCCTGCTCCTTTCGTCCGATCTATCTCCTTTCAGCGTTGGGTAAGATCTATGAAAAGATCATAGTTAACAGGCTGAAGTATCATATTGACAAAAACAACTTCCTCAGTCCCAAGCAATATGGCTTCCGTTCAGGTTGCTCAACCACACATGCCCTTCAACGAATATATGATGAAGTCCAGCTTAATCGCGCACAGAATCTTCAGACTGAATTTATCTCAATAGACCTCCAAAGCGCTTTCGACACCCTTTGGTGGTCCGTCATCAAGTAGGCCCTCAGAGAGGCGCAATGCCCGGAGAACATCTACCAAGTCTTTGAGAGTTATCTCACAGATAGGCAATTACTTATGGCAAGCAATAATGGTATTGTTACTAAGACCCAAGTCAGAGGCTGCCCACAAGGGCCCTTGCTCTGGAACGTGACATTTAACAAAATCCTAGAAGCGACGCGGCCTGACCACACAACTATCATTGCATATGCTGATGACGCGGCTATCCTTGTTAAAGGTCGCACGCGAGACGAAATTGAAGCCAATGGCAGCGAAGCGTGCGCCAAGTTCGCAAGCCTATGCGAAGACCTTAAGCTGAAGATTTCTATCACCAAGTCTTCTGCACTCCTCATCCCGAGACCGGGCACGAGGCCTGTACGTCGTCCCTGTATCCGATTACTTGGCCGCAACATTAAATTCATGGATACACAGAAGTATCTAGGAGTGGTCTGGGACTCTGGCCTAACATGGGTGCCACATTTGCAGCAAAAGAGAGCAAAAACCTCCGCTATAGCCAGAATGACACGGAAATTTCAAGGAAGGAATTGGAGACTAAATCCCCACATTCAAAAAGTGCTTTATAGCACGGTGGTAGAAAAGATTGCGCTGTACGCAGCTGCAATCTGGGCTCAGCCGATGACAACGAGGAAAATCAAGCAGTTAACATCACTCCAACGCCCTTTTGTCATAAGCATCTGCAGGGCATACTGCACAACAGCCACGAGCTCCGCCCTTACTCTAGCAGGTATAGTCCCTCTACACATCCAGGCCGAGCTAGAGGCGACATATACGAGAGTCCTTCACCTGAGGAAATACGCCTCCTTCGCAGGTACTCTCTACAGTCCAGCACTTTATGAGCACCCCAAGACACCGCTGCACACACATCCAGCACATAAAGGACTAGGGGTCCCACCACGTAATGCCTTGCAGTTTCTTGGCAGTCCTGATTGGTAGAATTCGCTTGCATGTGTCCCTGAGAGTGGTGAGAAGATTATCTGTGTAGATATTCATATCATACTGGTCATTATGCGTATTAAGCTCCATCTCTTCTTTTCTGAGAGTTTCGCTGAGAATGCGATGCAGATGCCTAATATTGCCACCCGGAAGCTTAAACCTTTTTAATATGCTAATGCTGGTGTCTACTTGAATGAGGAAATGGATGTACTTATGATCGGAATTGCTTTCATCATCCATGACAGTCCAAGAGTAAATATTGTTGACAATGTCCGATGTTGAAAGGGTCAAGTCGGGCCAGCCTTTACGATACGAGTTGTCAAATGTCGGCTGTGCACCGGGGCTGTTATGCAAATGCAGGTTATTGCTCGCCATGAAGTTTTCCATGTCCAAAGCATGTCAGTTTAAAGGATAAATCTGAAGAATATTTTAAGAGGAAATTATCAGAGTTCAAAAATAGTAAACAAGTAATGAAAGATTTTATACTTCAAATGAAAAAGCTTTGGAATATTCACTAGAAGTACATAGTAAGCCTAAGAATTGCCAAGACAGGGCAGGCTTACACTATTGGATAAAATCTTAAATTACCGGCAACTTAAGATATCGTTTTAACATTATTCAACGAAAAATGGCTTATGAACTTAATACTATTCCTTTATCACAAGATACAGTAAGTCAACGAATTTGTGAAATGGCAATTCCGTAAAAAAGGCACTTATTCAGAAAATAAAACGCAATGAGTATTTCGCATTGCAGTTGGATGAAAGTACTGATATACCGAACTTTCCTCAATTTTAGTTTATATATGTTTTGAAGAAGGTAAACGAATTGCCGACATCTTGAATCAAAACATATCAGTTTAAAGGATAAAATGCCAGTTTAAAGAAGTATATATTTATGAATCTCTTCATGATAGAGCAATAGCAAATGAGATTTTCAAACTAATTCACAATTTTAAGGCTGAGAATTATATTCCTCGAAATAAGTGCACTAACGTATGCACTGACAGAGCTCGGCCTTTAACAGGAAAACCTTCTGGTGTTATTTCTGAAATAAAGAAAATCGCACCTGAAACAAAATTTATTCACTTCTCCATTCATCGTGAAAGTAGCTAAAACAATCCCTGAAAATTGCTTTGAGTCAAGCTGTGAATATTGGTAATGTTATTAAAAGTCCAGCTTTAAATTGAAGATTATTTATGATTAGATAGACAGTAAACATGAAAAACGTTTGTTATATTCCGCGGTAAGGTGGTTATACAGAGGCAAAGTTTTAAATCGTCCTTTTGAACTTCGATCAGAAATTCAACTTTTGCTCTGTTATTCAAAAGTTGAATTGAAAAAATATATATTTAGGGAATTGAAATTGACGTCTTTTTTTTTTTTTTTTTTTTTGACGAATTTAGTTGATATTTTTGAAAAGTTGAATGAATTAAATTTAGGATTACGATTACAAAGTGTTAGTTTGTTTATAAGTTATTTCTCCCGCCTTCCGAACGTGCCTTCGTGGTGTAGTGGCCGGTATTCCAGAGGTCCGTAGTTCGATTCCCGGCGAAGGCGATTGCTCATTTTTCATTATGCCTGCTTCCAAAAGTACCTAATGTCTCTACATGATTACTATTAGATATAACATAAATGCAATTAATAAAAAAACTCGAGCTAATAATCAAAGAATTGGATAATAATATTTTTAACTTTTTACATCTACAAAGTTTTTTTAACCGAAAATGACTTGAAAATAAAAGACGAATAAGCATCCGACATTAAAAACCGTTGATTTTCATTAATATGTATTTTCACGAGGATGATAAAAAAATTAGATTAGAAATTCCTTTTGTTTAAACGTATCTGAAATTTTATCTCATGATGAAAAAGAACATTTGATGGAAATTTCCTGTGACCGAACTGTAATTGTAAATTTCAAAAATAATGCACTTGTTATCTTTTGGCTGAAGTGAAAAGAATTTAAAAACATTTTATATAAAGCTATTAAATTTGTATTCCTTTTTACTCAACCGATGTTTTGGACGAGGATTTTCTTCTATGTTATATTTGAAAAATAAATACAGAAAAAAATTTCAAGTCGATCCTAAAAAGCCAGACAAGTAAGCCAGACATAAAGAAATTGATCTCGCTTAAATAGGCTAAAATTTGAACTAAATTTTAGAATTAAACTTAAATTTGATAATTAAAATGGTGCATTTCGACATTAAAATCCTGTGAAGTATTGTAAAATCTAATTTTTAATCTAATTTTTTTATGTGTGAATATTTATTACAAATTGCCAGTAAATTGTGCAAATGGCAAAATATATTTTTTTAAGAATTCTTTTGAGAAATTGAAAAATAATCGTTGTAAAATGTGGTGGTGGTACTAAATCTTTTATATTTTTGTTTACATGGTACGCGTTATTAAAAATGTTGAGAACCGCTGTAATAGAGTATTTTATTGATTAAAAGTTTCCTCTTCACAGGAGTTATAAGAATGTTAGAGTTTATTTTAGTAAACTCTTCCATGTAAAGTGTTTAAAACGGTTTCATGAAGCTCTATATATTATTTTAAGAAATGGTGCAACTGCAAATGCAAACGTAACATCATCAACTAAGGAAAAGGTACTTATAGCCATATTCTATTCGTATTTGTATAATAACTATACGAAGAATAAAAGAAACCTTTTCTTCGAATTATTTTCTCCCTTTGATTAAAACATTTGCCATTACGAAAAATTGTCAAAATTATATATATTCTAAAATACCAGACATTGATCTATTGCGATATTCTAGCTTTAAAGTATTTCGAGAAAGAAGCCCGCCAGAGCTTTGAAATTCAGAAATGAAATCGAAATACTTTTCTGCGAAAAAGAATATCTCAATTGACAACTCCAGAGACTCTATTTCGCTGCCGGAATTGGCCTATCTGGAATATATTTTCAGTAGCATGAATAAACTGAACTGTGATATGCATTTTAAAGCTAGGAAATGTGAAAGCTTTGTCGCTGTAACTGGCAATTTACGAGAATAAAATTCTGAAAATTTTTGCGAAGTTGTGCTTTTCCGGCTATACGCTTAATTATTTCCTTATGTTAACCTGAGACGATTTTCAAGAGCGGAAATTAAAGTGATTGCTCAAAACTTTATGCGTTGTGAAATATTTTAATGAAAAATTACCCCGTAGCTTTGAATAAAAAATTATAAGCAGTTTTAAGTGAAAATTTGTTTCTAGAAGTTTAGTTTAAATGAAGGAAAGAGATTTTTCTACGACTGAGAGATACGTCTGGGGATCTTTCGGGTAAGTATTTATACTCGCAAATTATTTTTATCTGCAAGATCAACGTGAGTATATTTACATGATTTACATTGTTACTTTTCGAAAACATTGAGTAAGAGAGACACAATTCACTAGTTACGTGTATAAGCAAACATACGTAAATAATTTGATTCCAAAACTGAATTTCTATTTACGTCTAACAAATGAAAAGTGAGAAAATTTTAAAATAATTGATTTTGGGACTCGCTATTTGAAATTTATGTTTATCCATGAAATTAATTTAAGTGGCGTGTGGCTGCAAAAATACTTAAAGCCGAACGTCGCGTTATATTGTGATAAAATACTTACATATATTGTTAATGTTTCATTCTTAGATGCTCATAATATGGAGGCTAAGTTTCATTGTTGTTTATTTTACCTAACTACTTTTAATAAATCCAACGCTTTTGTAGTAAGCCTACAAAAGCGTAAAGTAAAAGCGTAAAAATAAGGGCTTCTTCAAAAGGAAAGAGTGCTAAAAGAAATATTCGAATACCTTTTGTGGAATCAGGTACCGAGGTTACAGTACACTCATGCCACTTATAATTAATTGCTTCTGTTTATTCCCTTCTTACCACTATGTATAGCATGTATAACGCTATGTACAGCATTTATTTTAGCTAATTGTCGATTTACATAGGTGGCCAAAATTGTGGACACTTTTGGACATTTTTATGTTTTTGAACTTTGTATGCTTATAGAAAATGTTACGTTTCACAAAATGCAAACTTTTATATATCATTTTAAAGAGAATTTATTACTGAATTCATTACAAAACACAAAATTCAATTATTTGCAATACAAAAAATGTTAAACGATAATAGTTATCGATATACATTAGATAATGATGATTGCAGTGAGTTATCAGTACTTAGTAGGATACACTTTATTTTTGATTACAGCTTCACATCGATGTTTCATTGAGCTGACAAGAGTTTTAAGCTCTTCTTTCGTTATTACATGATGCCAGGAAACAATTATAGCCTCAATTAGTTTTCTTTTATTTGATGGGCGCCTCATTCGGACAAGAGTTTTCAAACGGTGCCACAAATTTTCGATAGGATTGAGGTCAGGACTGTTTCCTGGCCATGACAAAAATTTAATGCTCTCTGTACGAAACCACTCTTTCGATATTTTGGCCGTGTGGCGAGGAGCAGAATCCTGCTGAAAAATAAACGAAGCATTGTTAGAAAAGAGATCTCTGATGGAAGGTAGAAGTTTTGGTTCTAGAATAGTGTCGATGTATTTTCTGGCATTCAGTGTCCCATCGATGGCATGAAGGCGACCAATACCATCTGCTGATGTGCATGACCAAATCATTACACTAAATGGGTTCTTCACAGTTGCTTGAATGCAGACAGGATTTAGCTCTTTTCCTATTCTACGTCATACACATTTTCGCCCATGACTACCGAATAAGGATATCTTAGTTTCATAACTCCATATAACTTGTGACGACTGATCATCTGTAGAATTAATGTGTTCCTTTGCCCACTGTAGTCTTTTTTTTTTTTTTCGTTGCTGAAAATTAAGATAAGGCTTTTTTCGTGGAATTCTACCTCTTAGTCCAACATCTGTTAATCTTCTCCTCATTGTTCTTGAACTGACAAAATCACCAGCATCATTCAGATCACTTCTGATGGCCGCTGATGACATTTTTCTTTCTTGGAGACATAGTCTTTTTATTTTTCTGTCATCAATAGATGTGGTGCACCTTTTTTGGCATTTTACTTCTTTGTTTTTTATTGAATTTGTCTCCTGATATCGTAAACAAAACTTTCGGACTCCAGATCTAGTCACTGAACCACCCACCTGTCTTGCAATTTCAGCATAGGAAAGACCACTTTCTCGTAACACAATAATATTACATCTCTTTCTAGGTGTCCAATCTCCTCTTTTATTTAATATTATTGCTTCTCGACTAAATATTAAATTAAAAAAAAAAATCCTACTTGTAATTGCAGTGTATAAGAAACAGGTCCTCCTTCTAGAGAACAAAGCAAAATAATGAATTGTTTCAAGTGTAAACATGATGTCAGCTTCTACTGGCAGTTACTAACATTTAATTGGTTCTCAGAACAAGAACAGTGATTGGCCAGGAAAGTTAGACATTACAAACCACTTCATAACTGTGTTTTTTATATATATTAAAGTACATATAACTTTTTTGTATTGCAAATAATTGAATTTTGTGTTTTGTATTGAATTCAGTAATAAATTCTCTTTAAAATGATATATACAAGTTTGAATTTTTCGAAACGTAACATTTTCTATAAGCATACAAAGTTAAAAAACATAAAAAATTTTAAGAAATTCTAAGTTTAAGAAAAACCACTAAGTCAATACGCTTCTCCTAGTTAGCAAGACGTTAATTCTTACTCAAATATGATTAAATATTAAGTGGCGTATGAAATAGAAAGTTATCCAGGAAAAGCAAAAGCAAAAATTAAAAGAGATGAAATTGAGTAACTATGCATTAAAAGTAGAAACGTTCTAATAGAATTTGTCCCAACAAAAAGCCTTAAAATGACAACATTTTCCCCTAAAATGAAGTAAGAATTGTCACTTGTACTCTGAAGGAAAACGAAGTATTACCATGCTATCTGTTATGCGAAAAAACGTCCTATTTGTTAGTCATCTCGAAGAAAACTGAAATTATGGATTTTACAGTCTCACGAAGGAAGATGTACAAGGTTCATGAAATGGCAGCGACATACATTCGTGTAAAAAATTAAGATATTTCGCAGATAGTGTCTATTTTTACAAAACGTTCTGAGCCGCAGGTACTAGTTATATCGCAGAAGAATTATGCAAATATTCACAGTCGAATAAATAAGCGTAAACGTACGTGTCTGCGGAGCTGTGATATTGGAGGGGATATAAACGTACAAAGGGCTTTCGGCGATTTGTGTGTCTGTACTCTTTCCCGATATTCATCGCGTTTTTCACAAGACTTGCGTAATTCGTAAAAGGTACCAGGTAAAATGAGTAACCACGAAGGTATAGATGACAGAGTGAGATGGAGAATTATTGGTACTGGAGGCAGGCCAATCACAAGCGCATATGGTTATAGAGGTCAATGTAACGCCAATTCGCGTCTGCAATTTGTGAAAACAGTTTCCGAACACTTAATACTTATCGAGAAGACCTTGTATTAGATGACTAAAGACCCACAGTGACGAATGAGGATCGTTATTTGGCCCCTTCAACGCGGCAACACATAGCTTCTGTAGCTCCACAGCTACCACGAGAGCTGTATACTGCCACTGAAACTGGAGTTTCAAGGCCTACATTTGCCCGAAGGCTTTATGAGATAGGATTGTAGGCCAGAAGATCCACTGTTTACACCCTGTAAAGCCCAAAAGAAGATGCGTTTAGCATTATGCAGATAATATTAACCTTGGACCACCCTTTAGTGTAGCACAGTGCTTTTTACAGATGAATCGAGATTTAGCCTTGATCCTAATTTTCGACGTACCAGTAACTATAGATAGCCTGGAACACTATAAAATACCTCTCTTATTAACCTTTTGAAGACGGGAGGGCCATTATAGTGGCCATAGAGTCCTCTCTTTGAAACGACGGGGTTGTCCACTTTAGTGGCCATGTCTTTTTCCCCCATTTTCCAGGCTGAAAAGTGGGGTGAAATGTCAAATTTGACGTCCCTAGGGTTTTAACTACTTATCTCTTTCAAAGGTCTTCCTTTTGCGACATAGATGCACCCCTCTGAGGATCCATTAAACTACACACAATAATCTTTGTTGCATATGGAAGGTGATTTCTTAAAGGGGGGAAAGCATTCGGTTCAAGATTCCCCGTCCTTTGGTAGCTTTTACTGCTACCAAAGCGTCGGCCTCAAAAGGTTAAGGAAAAAGATCATTACGATGGTGGAGGTGTAATGGTTTGGGCAGGTAATGGTTGGGCTTCATGTGCTTGACAAGGGATTCCTGACTGATATGAGGTATAGATAAATGATCTTACAGCCCTATGTTTGACTTTTCATGGGTGCAGTTTGTCCTGGGTTCCTGTTAATGAGCGACATCGCTTGTCCACACAGGGCTCAGTTGGTCGACGATTACCTAGTGATAGACAGACAGACAGAAAGAAGTACAGGAGGCACCAAAACATCGCCATGGGGAAAACTGGTATCGCCCCACTGCACTAACCATCTATGGAAGTGTACCCTGATCGGGCACGCTAACACCATGCTCGGGAATTAGTTTACATTGCAACAAGCAGCATTCATAATACACTGTTATATATTAATGGTGCATAATTTGCATTGCAGACAATATTGTCTCAGATATACTTTACACGGGTACTTTGCAAATGGATAGATAGATACAATAATTACAATAGATAATTACAATAAGTTATTTACAGATGTATATACATATTTCTTTTGTGTTTCGGTTTGGAGCTTTGTTGGTGGGGGCAGTGTTTATGGTATGTAGTTCGTTGTTTGTTTGGTTTTTTGTTACACGATTCACAGTTTATAAGTTATCATTCATAGTGCAGTTTATAATACAGCATACAGTTTATCAATTCATTTCATGGTACATAGTGTTGAGTACGTAGTACTGGGGCATTTGTCACACATTGCACAAAATGAAGTAGTTCGTAGATAGTGATATGAGAAAAGTTACGGTTGTCTCAATAATTGGATATATTTAAGTGTGTTTTCTAAAGGCACTCCTGTATAGTATGAGGGTGAGAGTGGATATTCTTATTGTTGCGTTTTATGAACTTAGAGGATTATTTGGGTTTGTAAGATATGGATGACAGAGATCCAGTCCTTGGCGGTGTAAGAAATCAATAATATTTTTGATGTTTTGTAAAATTTACGGTGCTAAATAATGAATCTTCTAAATTCTATTCCAGTGTCGGTGAGATGGCAAATGCGATGGGCTGACGTTAGCGGACACTGAAACATGCAATGTTCAGGGTCTCCGCATTCCCCGCATATGCATCTATCTGACGTAGCCATATTGCGATCATAAAAATACTTGGGGAAGGGACCGTAACCCGAGATGTACTGGGTGAGGAAATAGGTTGAAATTGTGGTATTTTCATCAGCCTTGGGTAGTAGTTCGAATGTACGTCGTCCTTGTGGTCCTTGTTCCCATTGACGTTGCCACTTTTCATTCGCCATTTGTTTTAGTTTGTATTTTAATGCTGATTTAGGATTACCTGGTGATATTTGCTCCATGGATTGGCCGGTCATATCTCCTTATCATAACCTATACAGCATGTCTGAGCGCTCTAGCGAGGGCAATTTCATCTCGCCATCCCCTTACAAGACCATCCCAGAGTTGGAAACTGTTTTGCTGCGGGAGCGATATCGACTGCCATAGGGACTACTCACTTGTCTTCTGTCCAGAATGTCGTCATATTGCGTGACCTGTATAGCAATGCGAGGGGACCGTGCCGCATATCAGACTCATTTTCAGTTGGATATCATTACTTAGATTTTGGACATTCCTTCATGAGCTATACTGATAATCATGCACACATACAAGGACTTTTAAAAGGCGCATCAATTTCGCTGTTATAAATATATACGCATATCGTATTTCATGAAAATCTCTGGGCTATTTTTTCGCGGTTAAGCCGACATAATATGCGAATTTTCTTAATTTTGTATGCAAGCGTATTTTTATCTAGAACGATTAATTAGTTCATTTAATGTAATGATAATTTTATTGCCTACAAACAGCTATGCATTCAGTATCGTAAAAGGCGTCTCTTTTGCAGTTCTTGGGATGGAAGCTTTCAAAATATACACAAATGTAATTGCAGTACCGTGTTTACTCGCTTAATAGTCGCACCCCCGTTTTGAAGCGGAAGCAAACGTCAAAATTGTACAATATTGTGGACTAGGCTTCTCCCCATAACAGTCGCACCAAGACTTCTGCAATGGAAAATTGGCAAGAAAAGGGAGACTATTATACGAGTAAATAAGGTAAAATAATAATAAATAATATAACATTTAAATTTAGAAAATAACTGACCACAAATGCTTATTTTCTCTAGCAAACTGTGATAAATATTTCGAGTTTTAGAATATTACGCCTAAGAATATGTATTGTTAAGATGGAAAGCTTCGCAGCAGCAGGAGTGGCTCCCTCCGAACGAAAAGGGACACAACTACGCATGTGTGAAATATCTGTCGCCAAAAAGCGCCAAAGCTGGAAGCTGATGTCGAAGTTCGAACAGGTTCGATGGCCACGTTTATCAAGAGTTTAAAGATGTGTGACTCCATTTGTTTTTTCCTACATATTGACAGATATAAAATCAGACATCAAACTGCGATATGAATAATACAAGTTCAATTAGTAAAGCAAAAAAGCACGAAAATTCGAGTTTAAATTACCGCGAAAAGTCAAAGAACAATTCATCTTAACCCGTGTTCCTCAATTTTCTGTACACGTGGCGGAGGTGGAAAGTCTCGGCCAGGTACATCACAAAGGGGAAAATTCTCGCCAACAGGTTCCGTCGGCAAATGCTTTGGCGAATTGTCCCTCTTCTTTCTAGCGGCGTAGAAGACAAACTGGTTTACATTACGTCTATGGAGCCTTTCCTTCTTTACATAGACTTTCTTTGATTACGCCCCCGGGATATTTGTCATCTGACAGTCTTGGCTATAAAATACACGAACTGCATTCCTATACGATATCCTTTTGAGGGGGTATCTAGTGCTAAAGTCAACAAGGAGATCGGATCACCTCCGTCTATAGGTATTGAGAAAGCCCGCTTTCTCTCGGACAATGCTGGACGGCAAAACTTCTGTCCACAGTTTTTAAATTCAGTTTTGGAATCATTTCAGAAGCTTCGTCTTCCGCCTAGTAAGGAATACAGCCAGAAGGACTGATGGTGTAGCTGAATATACAGATTCCGGACATCTCAACCTTCCTCACAGTACAGGTTACAGTATTCCATATAACAACGCTATACCATCAAACGAAAGGTCAATGATCACAAAGATCAGGTTAAGCCTGATAACACGACTCGCTGGGATTCGTATACTATTGCCGAATTCCTCCTTCTGCGCAGTTGCACTGTACACCTCCACGGCAATATGCAGGTTTTGTTTGTTTCTTTTATATGAAATACACTGTTACTTTTCTTTCATACTTTTGCAAATTACAGTGTGAAACGGATTCTAGAATACAGAGAATCGTGCTAATATACTTGCCAAATTAATTAAAGAGTACTGATGTCCCCGTCTTCCATTACACGCCACCTATAGGTGAGCATTAAAAAACTACGTATATAATTTAATTGATAGAAAGATTAATTTAAATACCTATCTATCTTTGCTTTTATGGACATCAGATACTTTTTTTCACAACCAAAAGCTTATTTAAATTAGTGCGCGTTAATGAGAGTTGAAAAGGTATAAAAAGTAATTACATCGTAGTCCTGATGGAGTAAGGACCTGTCTTGCTATTCGTATCAGCTAGCTCCATTTTTTTTTTGGAAAATGCTAGTATTTGTACAAAGCCTCATCAGTTCCCGTTGTTTATCGAAGTTGGTAAGTGTTCCATCTATAATAAAAAATTGAGAGTGAAACAAAGAGTCTTCTTTCAAACAATTGGATTATGATAAATGTAAACTTAAAGGCAGTTTGTCAAAAGACATAAACGTTAGTATCGATAAATAATAGACTTTTTAGTATGTAATTTATAGCTTTGATAATTTACTGTGCAATGATAAATAAATTTCGCTCAATCCTAAACTATGCTCGTGTAAATTCGTAAATTTTATAAATAACACACTACTTTTATGTTAATTTTTTCCTCCAAAATTTATTTCTACCAGTCTCAAAAAGAGCAAATTAGGTGGAATCTAAATATCGATCGACTATATAATTTAGAATGCTACAGATTTAGCAACGCTCCAGGACAGCAGTTATCTCATGGGGTTTTCTTTTCAGGTGCACATAGAACTCATAAATTTTTGCTAGGTCTCAGGTAGCAACTTTCTACACAGTGTATTAAATTAATAGTTAATTTTATATTCAGTTTTTAAATGAATTTTAATAATTTTATTTACAAGTATTTATTTCCTTTTATTGCGAATTTTCTTTTTAAGCACAGTTTGAACTTTTTTAGGTATTTAATGTATTTTAGTTGGATTGTTATTTTAGTGCACACGTATTTATTTTTAAATTTATCAAAATGCCAAAACGCAAAACAGGCATTATAGAAGATGCATTAAGAAGGCAAAGAGCTGAAGCACAAAGCTTACAGCGAGCTATGGAAAATGAAGAAGAAACCACTGTGAGACTGAACAGGCTGGCACAAAAACAAGAATAGTCACGTACTCAAGGAACTGATAAAGAAAGGTTTAGGAGTCTCAGCAGGCAAACATATCGACAAGAAAACTTACGCGCTAAAGAAACTGTAGAAGAAACAAATAGAAGGATAAGAAGACAAGCAAAAATTGGAGAATCATTGCAAGCTCAAGAAAATGCAGAAACGATTAGGAGGCTGATCCGACAAGTGGCGTATCAACAGAATATGCGTAATGAAGAGACAGAACAAGTTGCAAGTATACGAAGGACACAAGACTCATCATCACCGTCAAATTCGAATGGAAGAGCTAGAACAGGATATCTGAAATCCTGAAATCCGCTGAGTTGGCATCCTTTCCAGTGTATTACATAGTCCATACAAAATTGGTTACCAACTCAGTAGCTTAAGGCCCTTGAAGATATTAATTGCACTGTGTTTTTTAGGAAGCTGAAGCTCTTACCCATCGTACATAATACATGCATACTTACTAATACATAATACAAATACAAAATATAAAAGCAAAAATGTGATGCACTTACATAATACAAATACATTAAACATTCTTGTATAAATTCTAACACATTCTTGAATAAGTACTGAAACATAGCTGAGCTATTAAAACATTATACAAAAGTGATTACATCTTATGAAACTAATGTTTGAACTTTTACCATATTATTACATAACAATACTATTACAGAAATGCATTATATAGCATGTACAAATACTATATATTATCAATCTACTTCTTCACGAATATTTTTACAAAGTAATACATTATTCAGCAGGTACAAGTACAGTGTTTTATCAAACTTCTTCTTAACGAGTATTTTTTTGCATTCTTAGGTAAATACTAAAACCTGTTTCAAGTACTGATACATTACACACATGCAAATTTACCTTACAGTATATAGTACTTTATCCAATCTCCTATACTTTATAATATTACTGCGTATAATACAAAAAAAAAAAAAAAAAAAAAAAAAAAAAAAAAAAAAAAAAAACTTCCAAGTACATTTATATTACATTACATTACACAAGTATGATGTACCTGTACCTTACATAGTTACCAATGTTTAATACAATAGCAAGTATATTCCAAGTGGTACATTTACGGATAAATGGCAGAAGTGCATTAATTACAAATACAGTTATGACATTTATTATCCACTTATTGATTAAATACTCATACATTACTAGATAATTGCATCTTACAATACCTAGTACATATTATAATCGCTATTACATTATACAATTACTATGCACATTATTTCATCTGCATATAACTTAAATAGATACGATCCTGATTGCATGTTAATATTTTGTTCAGTTACCACTGTTTTTGGCATAAACGGAAACACAAATACATATTCCATCTTCCAAAATTCAGTACATTATACAATTAATAACAAGTCTAGTACATTATGCAATTATACAGTAGCTAATACGTAAACAGTTATTGTACCTTATAACGCAACCTCGTAGTAATGCAAAAAATTACTAAATAATTATTTATACAATAGCTAAAATGTTAAAAGCCCCTTAGAAAGGCCAATACTAACGTGCAATTTCCAAAATGTAATTACCAATATATAATACAATTACTGATATATTACAAGGCAAGTTCAGTTGCAAATACATTGTGCAGTGTATTGTACCAGAGCACAGTAAAAATCTACTGTCATAGACATGGAGCATTCTAATTTTCTATAATCTTCGTACGATTATCAATGGGCTATCCTTCATATTCATTTGCAGCATTCCCTTAATGAACTGATTATGCTAAGATTGCTTGCCTATTCTAAGAGTATTTATCTGCACACCAGTCAATAATGTTTTTGAGAAGGGTGGTTGTATATTTATTATATTAGAGGCTCTTGTGTTGTGTAGCGAATTTAATTTAATTAAGTGATTCATAAAAATCAAAATTTTAATCTGTAATTATTCAAAATTTGAGCTACAGAAGTTTGGTTATATTCTTTTTTGATTTATTAATTCTAGTGTAATATTTTGGCTTTCCGAGTTTACGCGAACTGCGTCTTCAATCTTGTTACACGCAAACAATGGATAGGTGAATTTTTTCACGTAATAAACCCAGTTTTTCATGCCAAAAATTAATTTGATTTCTTAGTATTTAATATCATTAGTTGCAGAAAAATTAGCTCTTTAATTTGACATAACTTTCGTTTTTCTAACTTTAATTGCATTTCAGTTATGAGCTTTAATTAGTAGATTTTTTCTTCGTTTGCTTGTGATTTAGTTAAAGGGGGATGAAATGCCCTCTTTCCGGTTGAAAAGTCACTTTTTGCGAGTTTCAGCGTTCTTTCGTTGGGACCGTTTGCAGGGTTGTTGAAATTCCTAATTTCCCCCTTCCACAGGTGGTGTGTTTTTGGCGAGGGTTTGGCGACATAGAATTTTCGTTGAGGTTTCAAAGTAGTGGATTTGGCGAGTTTGCTAACATGAGGGAATGTTGTTGTTGCAACTATTTTAACTTTTGGCGAAGAGTGGGTTGTGCCAACTTGGCAATCCAGCGTCCTCCCTTTTAACGGGTTGTTTTGGGGGACGAGCACACTTTTTGACACTATTTTTGACTGTTTTCACTTGCCGTGAAGTTGTGCTGGCGGACAGCTAAATTTGTTTGGAATCATGTTCAAGAGAATGAAAAGTGTGGTAGGGCCCTGGTTAGGCCGTTGCTTCTCGAGTTTTACTTAAATGAATTGGCTTAAGTAGCCGTTTCTCGTGGAATTCGGCCCGAGAAAATGTTTGGCATCTCTATCAAGTGAATTCCGTCAGCATAGATAAATCCGTCAGCACTTAAAATGTTGGATCTGCAACTTGTGAATAACTTCAGCATCGATAATAGCTCTTATAAAAGTTTGAACTGCAACTTCTGAATAACTTCAGCATCGATAATAGCTCTTAAAAAGGTATGATCTTCAACTTCAGCATCGATTCAGTGCGTTTTTTTTTTCAAGAAAATTTTAAAGTTTCTAATTAAGCACATTCCATGGCAATAGCATTCAAGAACTTTTCTATTAGACTTTTGGGACTCGAAAAATTTTAAAAAATACTATTTCAAAAAATTCCGTGTCCGTAGCCACAGGAACTTTTTCCTAACGTCTCTTTTGGTGTGTCAACAGTTGGTTTCAAGAAATGGGTTTGGAGTTCCACCGCCTCTTACTCGCCAACCAGGCTCCTGTGAAGTTTCAGCTAAGTGATTTGTATTTTTTTTTCTTTTCTAATAGTTAATGGTTAGGGAATTAATTCTGTTTGTTGAGATGAAGTAAAGTATTAAATTGACTAAGGATTTAAAGATTATTTTTTAAAATTATTGTAACTTAATTATAAAAGAAAAATAAGTTCTTCATGAAATTATTTAATTGAATTTTTTTGGAGTTTTCTTCATGGTGAAGATTGATTTGTAATAGTACCAGTATCTGAGCATTTTTGCTCCTCTCAGGGATTTACTTTGTTTGTTGAATTGTAATAACAAAACTACTTAACTTTTATACGGTTAAACAATACTTTATTAATCAAATGAAAAAAAAATGAAAATTATTATGTGCAATAACTATTTTATTTTGTTGGATGGTATTGAGTGCAATAATATTTCTTCTGTATTGATTATTCTGTGTGAAGTGGAAGGTGTAACTTGTTAAAATTTATATTTTTCTTTTTCTCCCCGGGGAGGGTACTGTTCATTAATTTATAGTTTATTTTTGGTATGTTTACATAATTGCAAAAGTAACTATAATAGAGATTCTGGTAGAATTCTGGTAGAATTCTGGTAGAAGACTAATGTTAAAGAAATAATCACTCAGTAATAGTTTGATTTGTAAAACAATAGTACTAAATTTGTTGAATATATTTTGATTTTCCAAGTAATGGATAATATATATAAATTTGCAATAAGAGTTAAATAAATATTTTTTTTTTAGATCAATCAATGGTTAATTTATTTTGTGTGCTCATGATTTTTACCAGTCTTTACTCAAATGGATTTTAAGGGTTAATCCGGAATAAACACAACGCAAAATTTTCAACTTTATTGTTACCAGTATTTTTCTGTGGTAAGAGTATTCTGGTGTTATGGTCAATTTGTAGGGTACCTTTTGGTAACTTAGGAAAATTAGAAGGTAAAAATTCAAAAACACCATAACACTTGTACCACATGGACTTATTATTATCACTCGGCTGCCTGAGTCTCTGACCTCTAAGTATATTGAGCTAAATGCAAAGTAGTCCGGGCTGCCTTCTTCACCACATTCACAAGATACATTAGCTCTAATCTTAAAGCCGTAGAGATAAGAAGGAAAAAGGCCGTGGCCTGTCAAAAAGTGAGTGGTATTGTTAGGCGGAATATGTTTGTCCAGGGAAAGCCTAGGGATGTACTTATAGAGAACAGGATGCCACTAAACGTCGAAAGCAAGAAGCTCCACGTAACAGACAAGTCCGATCTAAAGAAATAAAATGGTTATGAGAGAAGACAGGCTTCGCACGAGTACAGGACGACATTAACGTAGCACTCTTCACAATGCAGGAAGATATGGACTCGAAGTTTACGTTGAGCAACACAATGTCAGTTCAATGGTCGGCCCTTATAAACTCTGAAGTGGATACTTAATACCAGGAGAAAGGAATACGTAAGATACGTGCACTGTTGTCACAATTCGAAAATTGTAGAAACTGAAAGAAGATATCCAGAAGAATGAATAATTTAAGGAATGGGAACCACCAGTGTTCTAAAAATTTGTTTGCTAACATACGTACTTACAACTGTCTTAGTTTTGCTTCCTTGGGTGCAAATATAAAAATGCTTACAGGTTCAGGTCCCTTTTGTATTAGAATTCATGGTGCCATATATCATCGAGCAAACCATCTTCATCCACCTCATCCTGATCAAGAACAATATATCCAGCTGTATATTTTAGATTCGGATCAAGCCAGAGAAGTAGAGAATCAATTGTACTTGGAAATATTGCTTTGAAACCTGAACTGCCGACATAATTGGATGTAGTTTAAGGAATGTTAATCCATATGCAGGGACCTACAATATACTGAAAAACATTTGAAGAAGGAACTCTACGACAGCAAGCTGCTGAAAATGCTGCTGCCATCCATATGTATATCAAAGGAGAAAGTGTTCTTACAGGTGAGCACAGAGGACGTTACAACGCTCCAAAAGAAACTGAAGTTGTAGTTGTTTTCAATGATGATAATTCTCCATCAGACAGAGATATTGTGATGCATGCAAGAGGTGGTGGTGTCATTAACATCCAAAACTTTAAATCCTAGCTTGGAACCAATGGAATATGCAATTTTCTTTCCTCAAGATGATTAAGGATTCAGTTTGACAGTAGTACACAGATTAGCAGTTTTATAGTCACAGAGTGTCTATACGACAACATTGGTACAGCCCCTAATTTGTATGGCTTAAAATTGTTAATTAAGGCAAAATAATGCTAAAATATTTCGTATTTTATACATGTTCTTTTCAGATGTACATAGAACTTAGAAATTTTGGTTTGGCCGCAGCTCACTAGTTTTATTAATTAAAACAGATCTACATCGTATTTTAATGTTTCCCTCTAACATAAATACTCAAAGGATTTTTGTTTTCTGTGAAAAAGGTTGTAATTGAAAAATAACAATCAATATTAATGTTTATTTACATTATCAGAATTTTTTTTTTCAGTCCAAGATGTATTTTTCTACAAGATATTGTTACCACCAGATGGTTCGTAGTATGTTTTAATTAATATTTATTAACTTTTTCAGTGGAGATTTTGGTGTTTAGAAAAACACATTTAAAAAGTGTTGAAAATACATTACTGTTGTGTACTATTAGTGTAGAAAATCAAAAGAAAATCATTGTTTATTTACTGTGTTTCTCATTCTAGGTAACAACAAAAAATATTAATTAATTGCTTAAAATGCTTAAATTTGCTCCTCACATAATATTCAAATATACTTTCGAATTTTGATTTTGACATACGGAGCTATTAGGCCGAAATCCCGATACCTAAAATACCAATCGAAAATTGTTTGAAGACCTGGGAACGTATTTTAGTATTTAAGAACTATTCATGCGCTCACTTAAGGATGGACATTATTACCATCCCACACATAACTGTGACACAGAAAATAAAAATCATAACTGGGAAAGAATTGGATGTAATATTAGTCAAAGTAATCAAAACTCGGAGCGAAGGTTTTTATGCAAAATCTTCCAGAAATATTTGTGCTTACGGAAAAGGAAAAAATACATAATTCGGATACCTGAATAATGACGTGTATGTAGGCTGATTTTTCCCTAATTCATTGTAAAAGAAGGGAAATTTCCTTAAAATATTCATCATGCTTATACGGACATTGTGAAATGAATGTATTTTGCAAAGTTATTCCTAGTTCTGCAGTTTCAGTTTCTAAATGAAACAAAAACATTACGTTTCCAAACTAAGATAATTCCGCTCATGCAAAAGTCATATTAAAATATGTAAAATTTAAACTTTTATACAGACGGTGGACAACGAAGTTCCAGTTATTAATATATATAATTTTTTGTAGACCAATACATCAGATTTGTAGAACGCATCAAAATTGAATTTCGTAAAATATTTAAATTCTAGCTATAAAAAATGGAGGCTTCAAACTCAATCTTGTTTCCAAATGTTACTTCACTCGTCTACCTACTCTACTCGTCTGTCTTGAGCAACATTTCTATGATATATTATTAACAATTTTAATTAAAGTTTTCTCGAAACCAAGCTTTCCCCAAGGAAAATACTTTCAGCATTGATATTACTTTTCTAAGTGGTTGCATTAAACATTTAAATCTCGTAATTTTATACTAAAGCATGTTATGTTATTAAAATTGTTTAGTATGTAGCTATAACTGAATTGATTTTAATACATTAGAACCATGATTTTAAAACCAAACACTTAAGAAATATTTGGTCGTACATCTTAAAATGTGCCATGCGTACTGCTAACTGCATTTATTAAATCGGGGATTTCCAAATTTTTCGTACATTATAGCACATTCTAATATGAGTAGGGTGGCGGCACATTTATTTTTAAGGTAGATTTATAATTTGGTAACATAATAATATAATTAATAATATACATAATATACAAAACGAGTTACTGAAAACTATACTTTTAAGGTACAAATATTATTGTCTGTATTCTTAAGTACAAAAAAAATAATCACTGCATACAAAAGTTTGTGATATTCGGCATTGCATTTCACTGGACATTTTCCCGTAATTAGACGAGTATGATAATATTCTTGCTCGTAAGCAATCATCAAAATGTTATTTAATTCGAGATGTGTACTTTGATTTTGTGATGTTCATTTGAAAACGATGATATTTGACATTTTTTATTTCTAATAAATAACTGGATTAAAAAATGACAGACTGGTCTGGACGCCCAAACCGTACCTTCAGACTGAGACAATCTCAGTCAAACTGGTAAGCCCGTTTAAAATTATGAGCATTTAATTATAAATAAATAAATTTTAAAAAGCATGATTTTTAAATTCCTCTAATTAATTACTAACATAAAAAGCATTATAAAAACATTTCTTATAATTTTACTGAAAATTTACATAATTTCTTTACCGTAGTTGCGTAACAGCGGGCAGACCTAAAACCGCTGGCGGGCGCAACAGTGCGAGCGGACATAGGGTTAGAGACCACTGTATCAAGCTGAACTTTTCTCTGGACATTTTTAACTCTTTATATTCCATAATAAAACGATACACACAGGAAATAATAAAGATAACACATCTCTTTCATTTTTATTCGTAATGTATGATGCTGAAATCTGTAAAATCATATAAATATTATTTTATTTAATTTATCTATTAATTTAATAAATGTCCTATATATCTTTATGGTATTCAGTTTTGAAGATATTTAGAAATGACACACTCATATGCACGTCAGTCATGCAACTCTTAATCATTTCTGAGCTCATTTTCATTACTCTGAAATTAAGAGCGTTTTGAACATGTTTCAGTTAGCTTTAACTGCATTTACAAAAATAAAACTACATTTTCTTCATGAAATTAGTTTATCAATCAATGACAAAGAGATGTTAATTAAAAATTCATTCTTCAGACTACAGTGGAAAATATATAAAATAGGCAATAATTTGCCGATTGCTATTGATAAATAACTGTGTTATACTCAAACAGATCAGATACTTTATATAGCAGGTTTTTATTCAACATTTGTGATTCAAACATAATAAATGCATTTAATTTTAACAATTATAATCTATTTTTTTAATTTTGTAAATTATTTTGCAATTAATTCCCTATTCCCGACATTTGAAATCCGTTTTCAAGCGTACTTCAAATTATTCGTATTCATTAAAATCTAATGCTGTTATCCCAACTTTAACAGAATAAAATTTCAATTCTTTTCGAAGTTATTGGGATTATACATTGAAACCACGATGCAGCACTGTTGTAATCTCCCTAATGACCTGGATAATGAATGTGGAATATTAATGATAAACTCGTTTCTGTGAAACAAAGCACAAGCAACGCATTTAAATATTTTAGATATTTTAATGATCCCAATTAAATTCCTTTAAATTTGTTAGTAGGAAATCTTGCGGAAGAGGAAGTCAATTGCAGTCAAAATGTCTAAAAGACATTTTAAACATAATAAAAAATATTACATAAATTCGTTACAAAATTTTAAATTAAAAGGGAAGGGAGTTTATAATAGAGAAAACATTAAATGGACTGGGACTGGTTGTTCTTTATTGATTATTTTTTCCTTGCGGCAAATTTATATTTTGAAAAAGATCTTAAATAAAATATTGATGTATCTCTTGGATATAAATATTCGTTAAATAAGTAAAAAATATCGATGTATCTCTTGGATATAATATTCTTTAAATAAATAAAAAAAATATTTAAGATAACGGAAATAAACATTTAAAATTTTAAATATTTAAGATAACCGAAAATTCAGTGTTTTTAAATTAAAAGACACAATTTTTTTCATTTGAAAAGTGATTAAAAAGTGTATATCATTTGACGCCGATTCCTTTCATTAAAATGCTTCATCTCAAGCAAAGTATTTAAAACGTTGGATTCAATTGCTTTATTATATACCATACCTGCATAAAAATTAGGAATGCTAGTTCATTCCTAAATTTAATACTGAAATTATTAAATATATAAATTTTAATGTTACTTTATTTAAAAAATAAATCAAGAGAATTCATTTCTGTTAATAAAAATAATAAATGAAATTTTAAAATAAAAAGCTATATTTCAGTTTATAGTTAACACAATTGACAGTTAATAGTTAATAGTTAACAGTTAAAGGTACATTTTTGTATAATGGTTAACATACATTTTCATTATAATTTCATTCACAACACATCTAAGAAAATTTTACTGACCCATAACAACAGAAAATAGGCTGTTAATCTCAATTTGATTCATATAATTAACATTTTTTTATTTAAACTGAGAATGTGATGATCTAACTATGCATGATCAGAATACCGATATGAAACATAAGTGACTGAAATCTATGTTTTTATAACAGATGTATTTCATATAAAATTTGCTGTAATTTATATTAAAAAAGGAAATAATCATGTTCTTATTACACGGTGTTTCTCAATTATCCTGATTGATATCGACTTATTAAAAAGAAGAAATATTACTTTACATATTTATAAAATCTTTAGTTACATTCATCATATGTAAGTTCAGTTAAATCAAAACAATTAAAGATCAAAACAGTTAAGTATACGTCTAAATCAGAAAGCGTCATTCATCAAAATCAAAACAATTTCCATACTCGGCACCTGTTCATTGGAATATTTTTTTCTCTTTCATGCTTTCTTAGAATAGTTCCGTCAGATATTCTCACCGCATGTATTAATTAAAAATCCCCATTAGGCAATAAAGAGTCGATTCTAATTTTTCTGAAATTGTATTATTCCAGCAAAAATCTTTATTTTCATACACGCAAAATTAATTTTTTTAGCTGCTAATAACCGAAAATTTTATCTTTTCATACGCTTACTTTGAACTTATTTGGAATTAATTTTAACTGAATTAAAGAGCATCTCTCCAATTTAAACCAAGAAAAAAAGGCATGCTTGATTGAAGTAGCATTTGAATAAAACTCATATTTTAAGTTTTCTTCAAAATTTACGCTAGTATAATGTTGATTTTTCGCCAAACTAGAGGTTTGAGGTAGTATTGCCCTATCTAAAAATACACTCTTAGACTGAAAAAAAAAAAAAAAAAAAAAAAAAAAAAAAAAAAAAAAAAAACCACTACGCACCAGAAGGAGTTATCCGAATCGGACAAAAATCGGTAGAAGTGATGTATATGTACAGAAAAACAAATTATTAATGTCTGAGAAAAATTGGTTGATTTATTGAAGTGACAGAGCTTCACAAAGTGAAAAAGTCAGTAACGTTTGTCAGTAGCGTTTGTCCACCTCTGGCCCTTATGCAAGCAGTTATTCGGCTTGGCATCGATTGATAGAGGTTGTGGATGTCCTCCTGAGGGATATCGTGCCAAATTCTGTCCAACTGGGGCTTTAGATCGTCAACATCCCGAGCTGGTTGAGGGGCCCTGCCCATAATGCTCCAAACGTGCTCAGTAGGAGAGAGATCCGGCGACCTTGCTGGCCAAGGTAATGTTCTGCAAGCAGTAGAAACATGTGCAGTGGGGGCGGGCATTATCTTGCTGAAATGTAAGCCCAGGGGGGCGTGACATCAGTGGCAACGCAACGGGCCTTAAAACTTTGTCGACGTAGCGCTGTGCTGTAAGGTTGTGACGGATGACAACCAAAGGGGTCCTACTATGAAATGAAATGGCACCCCAGACCATCACTCCTGGTTGTCTGCCTGTCTGCTCGAAGACAGTCAGGTTGGTATCACACCACTGTCCGGGGCGTCTCCAGACTCGCCAGTTCAAAGCGGGACTCATCACTGAAGACTATTCTACTCCAGTCAGTGACATTCTAGTGCGAATTAGGCCGACACCATTGCCAGCGGGCTTGACGTTGTACAGAGGTCAATAGTAGTCGGCGCAACCCCCCTTTCTGTGAGCCGTCTACGAATGGTCCTTGCGGTCACTGAAGCACTAGTTGCACGTACAATCGATGATAATTATGCATCTGGGGCTGTGAGTGCCGCTCTGACGATTGCTCGGTCTTCACGTCTGTCGTTTCTTTAGGCCTACCGCTTCCTTCTTGACGCTGTGTGCGGCCATGGTTCACTCATTACTGCCTACATCGTCTAATAAAGGCATCACTCCTGCTCAAATGTCGAGCTATTCGCCGATAAGACCTACCGGCTTCTTTTTGACCCAACTACACGACCTCTCTCAAATCTGCGCATATCTTTCACACACCTGTATGCCAGGCACAGTTACTCTCTACCAGAGTACACGGAATGAAATTAGTGAAGAATTTAAGACCTGGAATTGTAATTTCTCCTCTTAAATATCCTGCCAGTTGCGCAGATCGTATACCCTGTAGCGACAACAGTTCATTCACAAGTGGAAATATTTAAAGGAAGACGTTCAGTTGGGAACTCTTGTATTCATAAAAGATAAAAATTTGCCTTCAACCAAATTGTTAGTGGGGAGAATAGCTGAGGTTTTTTATGGTAGGGATGACAAAATAAGAGTAGTAACTGTAAGAGCGCCTAATCAACATTTGCTAAAACAAAATGTTCGAGATATATGCATACTTCTGCAGAATGATCGTTTATTCTCTATTATAAACAGGTATATGTTGTAATAATTTGAATGTATATTTTTCAATATTGTGATTTGTTATTGTGAAGTAATTTATTGTAGTGCCTTTTATATTTACATTTATTGAAATAATAGTTTTGAAATTGTTAATTTCAAAACTATTACTACGGGAGTGTTTTTTATTAGCTGAGAAATTCTTGGCGACAGAGGAAGTTGCGATTCATATGTTACGCTGTAAAAAGGCAACCTAGCGTCAGAGTGTCGCTATGATAAATAAATGTATTGGAAGTTTGAGCGTGTTATTTTTCTGTAATATCTGTGGTGTTATTTTATTGTGATATATAGCTACGAGAAATAGAATAATTCAATTCAAAATGCTAAATTCATGTTAAATTAAATTTGTTTAATTCTGTCTTTACATGAAGCATAACAAGATGAATGATGAATAAACCTATGTAATCGTACTATTAAGTAAATATAGATTATGTAGACAGTTTTGCTTTGGTTTGTTTGCTTAATTATGGCAAAGAACTGAAGGGCTACTTGCCTAGGCAAAGGGAATGCCTTCATGGAGGAATTTCGAAGGGAAACTGGCTCGTTACAAACGAAGAAAACCAAAAAAATAACTTTTTTTTTTTTTTTTTTTTTTTTTTAGTGCAATGATCTTGGCGAATTTTGTTGTAGAAGAAAAAGCTGATTCGGTGAATTTTCGAATTACAACTTACAATGCATATGGTTACTTAAAGATGCATGAGCATGGTTGTCGGAGTTTGGCGACTTCTGAAAATTTGGTTTGGTTTATTAAATTATGGAAAAGCACCCTAGGGCTATCTGCCTAAGGAAAGGGATGCCTTCGTGGAGGACTTTCTAAGGGAAACTGGCTCGTATATACGTTACACATGGGGAAAACCACGAAAACGCCCATGCAGCCAGCCCGTTCACAGGATTCGAACCTAGGACCGAACTACCAGTGTTCAGCGACTTTACCGCTCGGCCGCTGGTGGGCCTCTGAAAATTTGGAGACTTCTGCTACTGTGACGAGGTCACATTGAATTAATTATTTACTACTTTATGGCAATATTTAGATATTTGCATCAGATTCCATTGGTGAGAGTTTCTTTTTTTTTCGCCAACTTGTGTTGTAAGGTGAGGAACATATTTCATCAGACAACTGTTGTAAGCGGAGGAAAGTATTGCATCAGACAACTGTTGTAAGCGGAGGAAAGTATTGCGTCAGACAACTAGCGTCTTCACTTCTGTTTGCCTGGGTAGCTGAAGGTATTTTGCGATTGGTTGCCTTCTGACGCTGGATCTCTTTTCATTAGCGGCAAGACTTAACTGTGGAACTTTATAAAAGACGGTATTTTTTGTCCACGATGAGGGAGGAGAAGGAAGAGATTGTGAAGGTGCGAGATGGAGATGCTGCATAGAGAAAGACAATAAGAGTGGGGTAAAATGCAAACTTTTGGGAGTTTATCGTGCAAGCTTGCTTTGGTCTCCCAGTGTGTATGAAGGAAGCGAGTTTCTTTCTCTTTGATGTTGTAGCTGCAAAATTCAGGCTAATCTCCTTTTTTTCCCGGGCTTGGCATTTTCGCCCGACATCCCGTTGAAGAGTACCTGCATGTGTTTGAGCTGAAATACACCAAGTCTTCGAAGGGCTGTGTGGAAGAATTGATCTATCCTTTTTTTTGTTCTGAGTGTGGAGGCCTCATATCGTCATGTGACATACCGGATTAAAAAAAAAAAAAAAAAAAAAAAAAAAAAAAAAAAAAAACAGGAATATCTCTTCAGTATTGTTAGTATCCAATAAAGCAAGAATTAAATTTGTTTTCACGTGTTTGTCACTCTATCGTCACGGCGGGCTATAGACCTGGATCTTGTCCTGGGATAAGTTGCCACTATATTCCTGTTTATCATAACATGTGACATATACGTTTGCCACCACAACCAACGAAATAATCATTACCACAGGTACGATAATACGTAGGCAACAAACGTCCATGCAGCCAAAGTGTAAACAGCAGTTGTTCTACTGGGAACAGGTGGTACCGTTGACCGTGACATCTTCTCAAAATAAATATCCATCTACGTAGAATAGTTTAATAGACGATCATACTTGTAACTTACATCTGCAGGTACTCTAGTCTGTTTTTAACGCTGCAAACAAGTCAAAATTCTATACAGCAAAACACCAATATACGTATTCTGGCTTGTACTAGAGGTTAAATGCTGAAACAAATTCGTCTTTTCTGTACTGCGCATATGTAAAAATGCATGCAAATTTTAACAGAGTGTGTATGAATATGATGCTATTTTCAAATCGAGTTTTACAAAAGCAGCTCTTTTTACAGCTAGACAAAGGATTATCACGTCAAGAAAAAAATATGGGTCTATTATTCAATACAATACAGTATAGTATTGATGATTGCGTCTCTCGCTGGTAAGGAGCAGCATTAGGAAACAGTATGACTTCGCATATTTCCTTTCCCATCTTTCTTCCTCTTCCTATTGAGAGCAGTTTCCACTCACCATGTGTGTTTAAGTGCCTCCGTGCTGCAAAAAGGCTTAGATGTTTGTAAATGCACTGAACATTTACAAACATCTAAGTCTTTTCCGAAATTCTAATCCGGAACCAGCAACATGGAAACCAGATGCTTTACTGATCAGGGCATCTCTCTTTTCTAATCTAATACTTCAATAAAATCTGACTGGCTAAATGTTTGCATCTTGTTTGTCAATTCATAAGTAGTGTGCATTTGTCTAGGCTAAGTAAATTAATTCCATCTCCTTTAAAATTATGCAATTCTTTGTAGTATCTTTCTGAATTATTAAATTAAAAATATACATATTTTAAAATTTTTATAAAGAGAGCGAAAAACTTGAAAATAATGTAAGTGTAAACTTCGTTTTATCGAGCCGAAAAAGAAAAAAAAAGTGATATTTATAAATAAATTTCTGAATATCTAGAATCCGAATAATTGAAGCAATCCTGGAAACTTAACCCGGGAGCGCGCGCGCCCTGGGTCCAAAAGACCAGTTTTTAAAGAAAAAAACTATTACTCTTCAGGTAAAAGTGTTGCATTTATGCCAAAATTTTGTGATCAAACTTAAAAAATATGCAAATTATAAAAATAAAAATTTTAATTTCAATTTCTGTAATATTATTTATGAAATAAATTTTTTAAAGGAATAGAAAAACGTTTTATGTTAATATAAAATTTATTAGGAATTTATTATATTATTATTCAGGTTATTCAGGAATTATTATTCAGGTTTATCAGGAATTATTATTCAGGTTTATCAGGAATATACTGTCTGAAAGAACATCTTCCTCTGAAGGCTTCAAGTTTTTCATTAAATATTATGAACTCACCACTAGTGTAATATTTCTGGTAGTTATTCACAAAATCTTCAAAAAACTCTCTTATAGGGCCAAGTTTATCTGTTTTGTTCTTGACGAAGCCAGTTCCTATGTCATCAAAACGCAAATATCTTTATAAAAAAATCTGATGTGTACACCACATGACTTCCTTGTACGGAATATTAAATTATACGCATTTTTTCTTGAATTTTATTTAAACTTATTAGATTGAATTAAACCTACTTCGACAGCGCATAAACCACAATAGAATAAATGCATTCTTTAAAATTCACTTTGTTTACCATAGCGACACTCTGGCGCTAGGTTTACTTAACAGTATTATATTTCGTTCATATTATAAATCAGAATGCATATAAATTTATATCATTTGAAGAATTACTCGTATCTAATCGTTGCCATATGTTCTATTAAAATACTATAATAAAGCTAGAACTATGTATAAAAGAAATTAAGCAAAGAAAACAAAAAAGAAACAGTTTTTCACAGACGATTGAGTATTTCTCATTCAATTAATTCAGTTCTCACTTCGCGAGAAGGCAAAAATACATAAAAACTCAGAATATCTATATTAAAAATTACGAAGTAAACCTCAAACGCTTATTTCCTCGAAAAATTCCCGAAAGAGTTAAGCATGATTTAATTGGCAATAATAAATGAATGCGTTATCTTTGTTCTTCCGAAGCTAAGTTTCTCTAGATAGGCAACAAATCCACTAGTCTCCTGTTTCAAATGTAAAAATCAATGGCCGCCATTAAAAACAGGCTTAGCGGCAATTAAACAACTTTAAAATTGCTGATAATTCTAAAAATATTGCACACAGATTTACTAAAGGCATAAAATCCTTAACCGGAAGATAAAAACAACATAATTCAATCATTTTTAAAGCAAAAAATGTACAATTTACAAACATATAAGAGTAAAGAAACTGAGATCACTAAGCCGGGTAATAGAGTGGATATATATATAAATATATTTATATACGTTTGGTGCGGCCGATTGCAACCAAAATACGAGGTGCACATCTACATGTTATAGCAGTCCTATATACAAAAATTCAACGTTCTGAGGCGTCTGTACGAAAGTATGTACGTACGCACGTACGTATATACTTTCGTACAGACGCCACGAAAAATTCTCTTCAGAATTAATTTTAAAGCAGTTTTATAAATTTTTTGAAGGAAAACAGTATTTTATTCTGTCCTTACGTACATATATCACGCAAAAACATCGTTAAATTGCATTCGATAGCAGTCAAAATGGATATTTTCGTTGAAATATGCTGCCTGAAACTTTTCGCGATTACAATACTTCCCTTTTACTTCGTACAAGGAAGTAAAAAGGAAACATTTGTAGGACATAGTTTTGTGGAAAATTTCCAAGCCGGTTCCGTCTATTGCCCGCAGATCCCGCACATTTACATGAGATGACTTATGTCACAAAAATATAAAAGACCTATAAAAGTGAGAAATTCAGTTGTGTTATGAGTATATCTCTTTCTCTTTGAAAGCTGTCAGTAATAGATTCAATATAAATATTTGTATAACTGACGACTTTCAGCAACATTTGTTCACTTAGTAAAAGTCACTATGATTCATTTTCCCATAGTTACCATGAGTCTACACATATTTTGCTTTACTGATGTTTCCAGACAATTTAGTAATAATATTATGAGCAGGAGTTCTAACATCAGCTTTAGACTTTCTTTTAACATTCGATTTTTTGTCGTTTCCAATTAAGCAATAAATGTCATTCTCATTTTCGTTTTCAGAATGCATGTCGATTTCTGAATTAGTACCATGAGAACTAAAAAATTCAATATAAGTTTCATCATCAATTTCTTAAATGGAGTCTTCAACAGTTGATACATGAAATAATTTTTGAAAACGTAACATTTCTTCCATATAGGATAAATTACGCAACATGTTTGCAGCTTTCTGCGCTACCACAAATGAAATACCTTACAGCAATGCGAATAGGCGCGCTGGGTCTGAAAGACCCGTTCCGATTAAAACAAAACTTCGAAGAAAATTTCCGGCAAAAAACTTCGGAGACATAAAGAGAATGGCCTTGGAGGAGACTACACTAAACCATAACCACTTGAGAAAAATAGGGGCGTTTTCAGAAAGGTTTCTTTAATCGGGCAGGCCTATTGGACCCAGCGCGCGCGCTCGCGGCTTAATTTTACTTGGTGGTTACTAGTCTATAGATTAATTATTTCATTGAAAGGTTTTTATGAAGGAAACACGAATATTTAAAATTAAGAAAAAATTCAAATATATTTTAACGTAGAACAGAATTCCAAGAAAAGAGTTTGAAAACAATTGGAAATTTAGGCCGGAATAAGGTTGCGTTTTCCTGCCTATTTTAAAACTTTACATTGACTATTTTCTTTTCTGTTTGATTAAAACTTTCATAATTTTTATGTTCTGGGACAAGCATTCATACCGGAATTGATGACGTAATAGAAACTTCTCAAAATGGGGAACTGATACGCAGAGTAAAATGCACAAAATATGCCATATATTCAGCTTGTTCGCCGAAACTAAAGTTTGAATCGAACAACCAGTGTTTAGCGATTTCACCTACCCTATCATTGGGAAATCACTATACGAATTATTTAACTTATTTTTCGACCGAAGGAAACACTTTAAAATAATTTCCAGAACTATAAATTAGATTAACAAATATTAATGATATAATTAAAGTTCAAGAAATGGAACAAATAGGACAGAGAGAGCTTAAAGTTCAATTAACATAAAACTGCGAACTCATTTCTAGTACAGTATTGCATGAAATGAGTATCACAACTCAGTGCATATTTAGATAATTCTTACTTAACCGTTTCGTCTGAATCCAGAAATCTTACCCTAAATCGAAAATATATGCTTTATTAAAACTGTTTTGCGGTTATTCTTTTATTCATGCCGCCTTTCATGATGAGATAAGTTATTTTTCAGAAATTATACTTAATTGAATTCACATTACATTTAAAACTGATATTAACATTAGTGCCTACACAGGAAAGCATTTGGAATAGAATTCCAAATCTGTTTCATTGCCGGCGGACTTTGATCGTGTCTCCTTCAGCTAATTAATATCTTGTAAATGGGAATGGATTAGAACTTTGTTGCCGTTTAATTAGCTGAGTTGGAACTCACTATTCTTCCACGGATTTGTTTGCTAATTATTTGTAGAGACACATATATTTTTAACCGTTTCCGGGAATATTATTCATCATCGATAATTATCGGGTTAAATTTTGCACCCATTCCATTAAAAACTTTGCATTGAATGGTCAGTGTGTTGTGAAATTCGGTTATGTGCACAAAATCAGTAATATTCGTTTCATATTAGAAAAATGTTTTAATTTAAAGAATACATTATAGTATTGAATTCGGAGGGTAATTTTTTAACGGGCAAGCGAGTGTTACAATAAATCTTTAAAAGCACATTCGTTTTTTCCATAAAAATAAGTTAACCCAGAAATTTTAAGAATTTACGAGTCATACAGTTCCACTTAGTAATTTCGAGTTTGTGAAGAGAGAAACAGCTTTGTTGACAAATTTAAAACACCTTTGTTTTATAGATTGTGGGGTTTATAACGATGCTTCGTTACATGAAACTAAATAGGAATCTACAAGTTGTGTCACTCGCAGAGTAATAACTACAAAAATAAATCCACTTCTGAGTGATTTGTTGAATATTACAATATTTTATTCAATTTAGCCGTAGGTGATATGAAAACTAATTTCTGTAAATAAGCATAACATATTCTTAAATATTCTTATACCTAATGGCAGCCTAACATTTACTCCCTATTGAATTAACAGTTCCATTTCAAAAAGCTGTTGTGCGAAAAATTGACATTTAAATGATTTAGATTATATAATAGATATTTGCAAAATTATCTATAAAACCAATATTATAGTAGCCACTTTCTTTTCAGGAATCCTACTTTAGACAATATTTGCAGTTTAAAAGTAGCTATTATATATATATATATATATATATATATATATATATATATATATATATATGATACTCAAAGTCTTGTATCAAGTACCAGATGCTTGAAAATATAAGTGTCTTCACTTAGAGCATTTAATTTACATTATTAATTTATATTAAAAATTCTAATCAAGAAAAGTTGCAAAAGCTCCCAAATATATACATGTTCTTTATACTGTCATATCTACGAGTAAACGTCCAAGTAATCCGAATTTTATATGAAATAAACATCACTCTACATGTCATGAAAGTCATGATACTATGCTGAACGATACCATGCTTTCAAATAATAACTTTGTTGCTTTGAAAGTATGATATACTTTATACCAAAATTCAACTTTGGTATGAAGCATGTCATTGTAAATATAATGGAAATTTAATAAACATAGGAAATCTTAGCTTTTTAAAATTGAATTATAATTCTCGAAGCATACCGTTAAACATCTCGGTAAGGGAACTTAAGCTGACAGAAACCAAATACGTTGTTAAAATGCTAAGACAGTAATTGACCTGTCTGAAAGTATGTCGTGGCTGCTGATCACTTGTATAATCTTCGTTTTAGCTCTCTCACATTTGAAAGAGTTTTTTTCATTAAAATCTCACTGCGTATTTGGTTATCTTATATTGCAAATGTTAGTTACTTTATAATTTTGCAATTATGTTTTCTTAAAATCTCATTTCGCGTGATAAATATCCTTCGTTTATCCATCTTTTAAGAAACAGTAATTTGCTAAAAATCATGCACTGATCATGTATCACTTCGTTAAGAATACATGCTAAACATTGTAAATATTGGAATCTTTATTTTGTAATTTACACGAAGAGTCGCTGTCTAATTTACAAGTTCTGGAGTAAGGTTACTTTAATTCCAAGGAGATTTTAAACCTGCATGCAGAATTCAAGCAGATGATATTTTAGGAAAAGTTAATTCTTGCCTTATATTTAATACAATAATTTTGCTTTTCCATCAAAATGTATGTACAAAGCAAATTATGTTACGTTTAAATATCAACTTCACCTAGCATTTTAGAGATAGATTGGAAGATTAGATTGGAAGCTTTGCCAGTGTCCAACACATTAAGACGCTGAATATAAAAGTTCGAGCCGGATTCTAGCCTGGTCGAACGACCTGACCACGTGATTGGATTTCGCGGGCTTTCCCACGTGTAAAATGAACACAAGCGAGTTTCTTCTAGTCTCTCCCGAAAGTCTTCTAAGAAGATTTCCCAACCTTTAAGCTTGTAGCTCTCGTGTACTTTGTCATGATCAAATAACCTAACCTACCTTAACCCAAAGATACCCAATCCTTAAGTCTTGCATTTAACTTAACCCTTGAGCCCTGCATTTGCGAGGTGCTATTCTGCTGATATAGACGTTAATAATTACGTACTATCTGTTCATATTTTAACGTCAAGCAGAGGTGCATTAGTGCGGATCTGGTTGTGTAATTGTAGCTTCAATGTATTGTATAAATTTGAAGTCATCTAAATTGCTGTGGACAGTTTGCAGAAGTTTTAGTTTTTCATAAAAGGAATAGCAAATAACTCTTTAAATGAATTTTAACTTTGTATGCCTATAACGTACAGAGTTACACTTAGTTTATGATGGCGATAAGTCTTTCTAGAACAGAAAAGTTAGGCAGTGTAAAGATAATACGTTAAATGGGTAATGAAATCTTCTAAAAGTACTTCCGTATAATCATTGAAAACTGTTTTAAATAATTATACTGTAGTAGTCTTATAAGGTTTGACTTATAATTTACTTCAAGTTAGATAACTTTTGAATAGAATATTATAAGTGAAACCTTTTTTTAATTGAACGGTATCTCTTGTGGAAACTATTACAACACCATTACAACGGTGTTACAGTGAGTTAAAACAAATGAGGGCGAATAATTTCATAACCTTTCCACGCCTGAGACTTAGACACATCTGTCAAAGTAGCTATCCAAAAAAGTGACAAAAACGTGTTCACGTCCCATTAATCCTACCAGTTTCAAGAAGCGATCAATCACCTTGAAGTCTTGTCTCTTGTTTGGACCTCAAAGGTGACTGGTCAAAGATTAGAAGGTTTAGGTCACAGCTGTTATTCTTTTCCATACATTCCATTTCTACAAATATTTATCTATTAAGCGAGTTCATCGCTGAAATTTTTGTAGTAATGGGAAACCTGATCTGATATTACCACTTAAGGATATTTAAATATTGTTATGATTATAGACACCATGAAATGAACAGTGGCTTATTATCTAATTCTTTAGAATCTCAAACCCTTTAAATGAATGTCTTATATTTCCAAAATATCGTCGAATGCTAAAACCATTAAAAATATTGCATACTCGAAGTATTTAGATAAAATTATTTTTCATTAAAATCCTAAAAGTATCAAGATATATGTAGAAACTGCATATAAATATTGGCAATAATACATATCATATTAGCAATATAAGATAGAAGACAATAAGAGAAATTCTGATGAAATTTATTTGGACACGGAATCAATATGAAAATGTAGTCAAAGTTCAGAAATTACTTTTTATTCATATATTGGGATAAAAATAACACATAAGTTCGTAGTGGATTGCAAACAAGCAGTTATGGTGAAGAATGAGATCGCGCACCCCGATTTGAAACTGATAGCAAGCCGCTTATGTACTTACTTATTGTATTTATTTTATTTATTTTGACATTTGGTAATATTTCGTTATATTGTAACAGCGTAAATTTATCTATCTATATATATATAAATATAAAGAACGTCTGTTTGTGTGTTCGTTTGTTGGCTATACACTCAGTGACAACTATAGTTATTGCCATCAAACTTTCTACATTTCTTTCCTGGGTTCTGAGAAAGGTCGACGTCCATGTTTTTTCCAAAAAAAATCAATATATACTGCTGACCATTAAAATTGAAACACCAGGTAGGAATGATCTGACAAACGTCAAAATCACACGAAAGGAAGTAGAGGTTGGGATATGCAAATGATTTCAGCGCATTTAGATGACGGAGGGAGAACCGACATCTGAAGCACTGCATAAAATAAAAGTTGTGTAGTGGATTTCTCATTCGGAAAGCTCCTTGAAAGGTCGGAATTTGCTCAGAATGTCCTGTTAGATCTCAAAAGAAATGCTTACCAGCATGTATCGTAATTCGATAAAGGCAGAATGTGCTTGCTATCGAGAATGTGGATTATCGTTCCGTAGTCTCGCCCATCGCATTGATCGACATTCAACCACTAGTATGCGAATATGGAAACAATGGTTGCTGAGGGTCATACTGAACGACATGCAGTATACAAGTGCCCTCCCACGACTAATGCCCGAGAGGACAGACATAGAGGTCAGCTTTGCAAAACCGTATAACCACCTCTCGGACCATTAGTCAGGAAATGAACATGTTTCCAGCACGCCCAGTATCGGCTCCTACAATGCGTCGACATTTGCAACAGAATGGACTATCAGGATGGCGACCATTACTTCGGCTTTCTTGACAATGCAGCATAGAAAGAGAAGGCGACTCTGTTGCGCCGAACAACAAATACAGGAGTGGCACAATGTCGCCTTTTCAGTCAGGTTTTACGTGCAGTAATCTGATGGCCGTATACGTGTCTGGAGGCACCGAGGAGACTGCACGCCGCCTGCTTGCATTCGATATCGAACATCTCTAGTTGGAATCGATGGTTATTTGAACGCAAATCGGTACATTTATGACATTTGACGTCCAGTGGTTGTACCCTATCTTCGAGGCCTATCAAAGGACATCTTCTAACAAGATAATGCAAGACCATATGTTGCACGTGATGTTCTGACCTTCTTCTATACACAGGGCATTCGATTGTTGCCCTGGCCTACACAATCTCCAGATCTTTACCCACTGGAAACATCTGGTCATGGGTTGCTGAGAGAGTGGCCCGCCACCCCTCTCCAGCTAATATGGTTGATGTTTTGTGCGCTAGATTTGAAGCAGCATGGAATGAATTACCCGTTTTTGTCATCCAAGCCCAGTTCGACTCCATGTCAAACTGGCTAAAGGCCTTTCTTGCTGTCAGGGGTGGCAGCTGTTTCTACTAATTTTGTACCTTTGTATATCCCCAAACTGCTTACAAATTTAAACATTTTGTCTTCGTGACAACTGTTTACGTGCAATAAATTCGTTTTTTGTGTATTTGCTTTCCTTCATGGTGTTGCAATTTTAATTTCCAGCAGTATGTATATATACAATTGAAAAAGAAAATGTAAAGCTAACTGGTAATTAGACGTAAGACCTATTTGGTCTCAAAAACTTTTGCGCATAATGCTGCAAAAAGATATGAAATAATAGTAGTAGGTAGAAACATTGCAGCGATCTTGCTAAAACGTTACCAGGAGCTGTAGCTCCACGAAATATTATAACGCAGTATTACATAAATAAAAATAAATTTATCTGGAAAAACTGCAAACACGCGAAAAAACAGCCAAAATTAATGCTGGAAGACTTACTAATGCACGAAAAAATTAATCTGACCGTTGTGATATGTGAAAAGTTAACTCACATGATAATTAAATCGACGGAAAAAAAATATAAGTACAAAAAACATAGATTAAAATATGCCAATACATTAAAAAGCAAAATTTAAAAATTAAAATGAAAACACAGAATGTAACAATACAATATACAATAATTAAATAGCGGAAAATGGTAAATTAACCCACTCGTACTCTCAATTGGCTTTTCAAGGGGAAAAACTGATTGTCGAAATAGGTTAAATACCATTACGGGTTTCGCCGAAACAGACCATTGAAGCTCTTGTTTAATGCGAAAATTTTTTTATAAAAGAACATTAGTATTCCCGAATATATCTTTTTTGGAATAAATCCTTTTTTGGAGCTTCACTGCTCTGTTCCTTTTTCCCGACGCGTCCGCTGAAATACACATTAAGGTGTCAAAAGCTATTGCAACTCCGAGCAATGTAAAATTAAAATCTAAATCAAAATAGAATAAAAGAATAAAATAAAATAAATAGCGGTCTGCTATTAGTCAAATATTACAACAACGTACGAGCTGGTCCTTTAGACCTTAAAGAAGATGTAACTTGTATAAAGAGAATGGTGCTGTAAACAAATAAAAAAGTAATTAAATTTGTAAGAAAACAAACGTCGCAGGGTCTTATTAGGACCAAAACATAGACAATAGAAACGAAGAAACTGACCTGAGTGGTTCTGTCCTCTGCATCCGAAAAAATGATTTTGGAAAAAGGGGGTGCAAAACCCCTCCGTGCTCAAACCAACTTTCCTTATCGTCTCGTGACGGCGTTGGGCGAAACGATAAAAACTGTAGAGGCCAATGGGCTGAGATTGTAGGTTGGCGGGAATTCTTGTCCCCCCCCTTTTTAAGGAAGGGGGTGACAGATGAGAAAGGACACGGAAAGAACTCAAAATGGCGTCAGTCAAGTTATTAGAAGAACAAAACTGTTAAAATTAAGTGAAAATGAGTGAAAATGGCTAATTCAGCTAAAATTACTTTTTTTTGGCCACAATAGAAAGAGTAAATTGGAAAAAAGTCATTTGTTAATAAAAGTCGTCATTCTTCAAGCTAGAGGGCGGTCAAGCTACTATGAAAAATGAAAAGGCCCGATTTGTTAATAAAAGTAGAGTTTGGCCTTCTAAGTAAATTAAAACTATTACATTATAGTATTAAAGTATAGTGCCAAAATCTTTGGAGGAAAGAAAATGTATGTAGAAGAATAATCTGTACATTTATACAATTTTTACATTAGATAATCTGAATCAGCCATCCACCTTGTGCCTTCCCGTGGGCTTTAAGCATAAAATTTCATTATCCAAAACAAATTATCTAAAAATTGGTAAGGCTAATGCCAGCTTTTTTAAGGTATTTTAATTATTTTATGAGGAATTTGGTTATTTTTCAAAATTGTGACGAAGTAAAGTATTTTTTCTTGTAAGTGTTCTGTAGTATTACATATTCTTTTTATTCTAAGTAGCTGTGAAAAAATTGTGTTAATGATGATTCTTTTGGAAATATTAGAATTTTAGTTGGTTAACTTTAGTGTAGAAAAATTGAATTCTCTCCTCTTGTCGCAGACTTTAATAAAATTGTAATCAATAATATTTAGGGCAAGGTATACTACATTATTTTGCACTGTATTTGTTTTATTTAGTTTTAAGCTAGTTGGGTAGATATTAGCTGCTTCTATTTTGCTATGGTTGTTAAAGGCTATGATATCATCTATGTAACGATATATGTGTTGGTAAAATTTATGTTCTTCTATGTTTAGTGAACGGACAAAGGTCAATTCTCTTCTGAAAAGGAATAATTCGCACAACGCTCGAAAAATTTCCGTCCATTGGGATTCCTTGAATTTGTTTGAAGATGCTATTGTTAAAGAGAATAAAATTATTGAAAAGCACGCTCGTAAGATAAAGTTGCCATTTTTCGTTATCAATTATTGTCGAAATCTGTGGAATTATATCTGGTAGAGCAAGTAAGCTGGTATAAATTTCTTCAAGAGGTAAGGTAGTATAAAGGTTTTCGAAATCGTAGCATTGTATATGGTCTATTTGAATCGAATTAATTGTCTTAATTACGAGTTCGTTACTTGAAATATATATATATATAACATATATATATATGTTACACGAATTTAACGCACTTCTGATTAAAAACTCAATGATCAGAAATCTTTGGATTGCCCCTCTGCAAAAGCGTAAGATATATATGTTTCAAATTTACTCAGAATACTCGGCGATATAAAAAATTCTGTTGCCACTAAGGAAAATGCAATTATCTTAATTTGACCCGAATGTAATAAAAAAACTCGGCTATTAAAGATGAATATGTTGCATTGACCAAATCAAAATATTTTGTAATAGTTAAAGTGTGTTATTGTTCAGTAGTGGGTAAAATATTATTTTTTTACGCAATAACTCGCACGCATCAACATGCGTGTCATTACATCACACGCATTTTCTTTACTTTTGAAAAGGAATTTGTAATAGTCGTCACAAAGCGTTAGTTTTGCTGGGAAATCAATTATGCCACTAGAACGAAAATCGGTTGCTCGATTTAAACGATTTTTAAAATTAATTTATAAATTTTTGTAGCTAATTTGGTCCCCTTTTTATTCATTCACTGGAAGCAACGGCTGTTCCGGCTCTGTCAGTAGGGATTATCGGCACAGATATTCCAGCTGGACTAGAGAAACATTTTGTAGGATTTTGTAGGACTGCATAAGTATTTGACTAATATAGGAACATAGTATATCTCCTATGTATTTGAAAGTGAAAAATATGGAATACAAATTTATAAAAAATATTTAATGTTTTTGAATTAGATATATCATGAAATAAAGACATTTTTATTTAAATCAATCAGTTTAAAATGTTAAAAACAATATTTTAAGTTATGCATCTACCTCTTTTAATTAGTTTGTTAATTAATAACATATATATTAAATATGAAAGAATAATATCTTACGTTTTCCCAAATGGCAACGAACAATGGCATGAACGAACAACGGCATGAACGAACAAGGCAAAACCATGTTATGAGTCTAATTGTCTTTTTGGGCTAATAAAAATATTAATAATTTATGTTAATAAAAAATGAGAAAATAATTAATTAAAATATTGTAAAAATTAATCTAAAACGATAAAATTATAATAAGTTAATATAAAATCGAAAATATTATATGAAGTAATTATTAAAAAGAAATGTGTGCAAATTCATAATAATAAAGAGACATGATACTAGAAAGAATAAAGTGTAGATTTTCTGTCTATCCCTTTTTGTTTCCCCAAATGGCTGTACACTTATTTCTTACTTTTTAATTGGAATAGCTAAATCGAGTACTCATTTAACCGTCTGATCGCCAAGAACGTTGTATAGGGCACCAGAGGTGCCATAATATTACACTTAGGAGAGGCTGGAAGATCTCATAAGCAACCTAGCATTACAAGGGTTTCAAATGTTCATACTCAAATTCAGATTGGCAGTAAAGACTCCGCTAACTACTATACAGTACAAGGGGACGATAAGACAAAGGTAAATACTTTTATTAGTATTTTCGCACTCATATATATATATATATATAAGCACTTTAATTTGGGCATCTATCCCATTTAAAGAAATTTTAACCTACTTTAATTAAAACTGAACATAATCCATAGAAATCGCTCTGACTCATGAGTTAGCATTTTGGCAAGGAAAATTTTTTCAGCTGCTGCACTTTAAAGATTAGATAAAACATGGTATTGACACATTCTGTTAATACTGCGATTTAGTCTGGGAGAATATCAGGAACGACGTGGCTAATTAAGACTGGGTACAGGGCACGACTGCTTAGCCAAACATCTCAGAAGAATATTGACTAACAGCCAATTCTCTATTTGTAAAAGAAACAGTATGAGTAAGCTAACCTTACTCGTCTGTCCTGACCTTGAGCCTAAGCTACAACATAACGGTGATGTTTTTCTGCTGGATTGAATGACCGTTGATCTTATGTCCTGGGCACACGGTTGAATCTCCTCTAAATCACTGAACATTTTTAAGATTTTAATTGTAAAATTTTTATATCTTAATTTATTGATATTTTCAAGACCCGAATTTTAGTGTTATAATTTTTAAGTGTTTTTAATATTTTGATGATATCATATAATTTGAATTTAATTTTTTGTTCTTTGACAGAAAAATAAATTGAGAGGGTCTGCCATTTTCTGCTCCATATTAAGAAGCAAACCTTAAATCTCCACTGTATTTCTCAACTTATTTTTGTCAGTTTTATTACATGCAATTTCGTATGCTTTTACAATAATTAGTTTACTATAATTACATTTCATGATACATTACATTATTAATACATTACCAACTCAATTTTGACAATTTCTTTCATGTTTTTCACTTTTGAGATTATGATATGTTAAGGTGTGGGTGTATATGTATGTACATATAATGTAATAAAAAACAAATTTAGAAGTACTGATAAAAGAACACTGAGACGCAGAAACACAGAAATACTGATTGGGAAGCACGCGGATATCATATTGGAGAGGAACAATTCTGACTGCGCAGAGTGTTAAATTCGTAATGACTAGAAACATGGCAGTCGAGGCAGATTAAATTTCATTTTTATTTAAATTGAGACTGTAGCCACAAATCACATGGCTCTCCAACCGTGCCTATTTCCAGAAAATTTACATTGATATTGTTGCGATAGATAGAAAAGGAGCACAGCAAAGTAGCGTCCAAGCGACTACAACGGTAGAAGCTAAATGCGCAATATTTATATACGGAGGACTCACCAAGTGAGAATTTTGGTTTATAATAGAAAGAATTCAGTTCTCAAAATTTTTAATTCAGATTCCACATTAGCTGACTATAATGCTTCTTATCAACATACAATCAACCTAAAAATAGCCATGTATCCTCTATAACATCTAGTTGCGCACCTCCCTTTTTTATTGCAATCGGAAGTACTAAGAGTATATATTACATAGCAACTCTCTTACCCACCCTTTCTTTCCCCAGTCGTTGAGCAAAGTCATACAATTCCAATTGCACAAGTGTTTTATATTACAAATATATTCATATTGTGGTAATCTCAAATTTAAAAGCATAACTTTGCACAATTAACGAAATCTAACTCTTAATGCGGTCACTCAGTTCCTATATGTATATCTGGCAAAGTTTTGATACTCCTTATGAAAAAAATAAAAATACAACAAGTTTGACTCCCGATGACAAAAATTGATCTGTATATTTAATTTCAAAATTTACAATTGTTGGTGTCATTTTCAGCTTGCCTTGAGGGATCGGTTTATTAAGTTAGAGTAGTTCCAGGAAATAAGTTTACATGAAGTGCAGTAAAAATGTACATAATTTAATAGGCCTTACAAGTAGTCATGTGATGTTTACATGATATTTTTTCTAAGAGAATGGTTTTACTTTAGCACGATATGTTGAATCTTTAAAGTAAACAGCAAGAGAGATAGTTCAATTATCCAGATACTTCTAACTTATACGACAAGAGTAAATAAAACATTCTTTTAATACACATCGTGTACATAAAATTACTTTTTTTTACTATGGTCTCCTAATCCCTACAGTTACATTTAATAAAATTTTATACTTATTCTAAAATATCAAACAGAGAAGAATTTACTCTTACAAAAGAAAAACTGATTCATATATTAAATTTCAAATTTCGGACGTTTATTATTTTGCTATGTCAGGGTGAAAAAGCACTCTTTATTGCTCTCCTTGAGAGGTCGGTTAAAATAAATTACGATCTTTTGACATTGAACTTTGTCTCCTTTTAATGCCATTTCGTGATATTTCTTTGTGATTTAATGAGTAATATTACTACTTTTGTTATGCCAATACCATTTTCACATAAGAAAATCATAATTTTTCAAATGTTATGAGTTAATAATATTTACATACAGTTTTACCACTTCAGAAACCTAATCTAATTAATACTCATACATAATCTCATTGGACTAGGAATGTACTTTTCTTTTCTAATTTAATCAAATTATAGTACCGGTTCTCTAAGTTCCAAAACGTGAAACCTGTTATTATATTATAGATCACGAATTCTATAAGATACTTATATGAACGATTTCCTTTTTTAAAAGAAGTTACATTCATCACAAGTTTTCACGCTAGTCTGCACGTCATTTTGTGTCACTTAATGTACTATCCGTAACTAATCCGTAAACTACCATTCCGTTTTAGTTATACACGGATTTAAATATTTCTCCCTGCAATTTGTGTACTACCCCTGAATTATCAAAAAAGAAAAGATTTAAAATTTGGAGGTTAGTTCTTGCAGAAAGGGGCAGGCGATTTGAAATTTTATTTTTTTAGAATAAATATATGTAATAAAATCAAATTTAGAGGAATACAGATGTAGGAATTCTGAGCCGTAGAAACGCAGAAATACTGATTGCGAATCACGTAGATAGTTCAGAACGTAGTATAACCATATTGACGATGAAGAATTCTGATTGCGTAGTATGCTAAAATGTTGAATCCGTAGTGATTAGAAAACTTGGCAGCAGAGTAATATTAAATATTCATTTTTATTTCAATTGACATATGTGGCCACACTTTACTTTGCACTCTAAGTTTGCCCATTCAAGGACATTTACAATTTTTAATACTGTTGTGATAGTACTAATAAAGCAGCACCCCAGTGTCTGAACAGCAACAGAGCTAGAAGCAAAGTACGCAATTATACAATATACAGACTCACCAAGAGAAAGATTTGGGCTTAAGATAGAAAGGTTTCATTTCTCGAAATTTTAAATTCAGGTTCCGAATCAGACACGTCATAAGCGTTACGCAAGCTATGCGACATAGATTTCTTTAGAAATGACACCCAGAAATGTTATTAATTTTTTAGAATAAAGAGGAGATTACCAAATTTAAAAAATGCAGCAATAAAATGCTATTACTAAATTAAATGATAAATCTCATTTGCATATTTTTATCTTACATATATGGGATTGGTACTTACTATTCTTGATGTCTGTGAATTTACTTCAGATGGCTGTATAGGGGCTGTCAATAAACCAGTCCGATTTATAAATAACTTGAATATTTAATCAGAACACCAACTACAACACAATATAAAATGATTATATTCGTAGATGGAAATAGGTAAGATTATTTACAGATGTAGAGAAACTAACTTCTTGTACACAGAACACCCTCTTTTCATCTTAATGGCGTCACCTCCTAATGGAGGAATCGTCTGTCTTCTATCAGCAGAAAATAAGAATTCTTTCACACAGCTTGCAATGACATCTGATTGTTGTTGACGATGCCAATATACATATGTATAAACTCTTAAATACCTAAAATATTAAAATATACCCATTACATAAAATAGTTGTGTATATGCAATATATGTCTAGGACCACTGGCTGCGAAAATAAACTCGTCATAAAATTTTAACGAAAATGTTGTATAAATGTTTGACTGTAACTGAAGCGCAGTTTTCAAAATGGCGTTTTAAAGAGGAGAAAACATGGTCTTAAATTCGGGTGAATACAGAATTTATTTTTTCCCTGCCGGAAATTCAGAACTACTATTAATCACAGAAGATGAATAAACATGGTTGAATTAATGGATAAAGCAGCTATCCGAGAATAATACATAAATTAAAGTTTTTCGATGATAGATGATTCGGATAACTTTAACAGCACTTTCAAAGCTCCTCCTGCATATTTTATATTTTTCGTTTCGCTGATTAACTATTAGAAAGTTTACTTACTAACTTAAGTTCACTGAAAATAAGAGAAAATTAAGATTTTTATTTATAGATTATCGGCCTGTTATAATAAGGAATAAGAATTATGAATAAAAAACGATATTGCTAGAACGAGTATTATAGGATTTTCAAACACTTTACTCTGTATACAGAAAGAGAACTTTTGTGCAGTAAAATATTATTGATGATCAATATAGGTTTAATTTATTTTAACTTTGCTATTATCATGGGCGATTTTGTTTCAAATGGGCACACATTAGCAGAAGTTTAATGGGATATACCCCAGTTTCACATCACACGATATACAAATATCATGTGACGAATAGTGCCATAATGTTACAATCTACCTAAGACTAAACATAAGTTAAAAATTGTCATAGATTATTATGCTGTTTGCTATTTAAGATATTTTTAGTTCTTTTCACTTAAAATTGTATGTCATTATATATGTTACCGTGAAAGATCGAAATTGGAGAATGTCGACTTTCACCGGAGAATATCAACATTCACCAAATACTTCGGTGAAAGATCGAATATTGCATTACATTCTTTTATATTCGGACCCTCATCGGTGTATGTCGACAATCGCAGATACGCTCTGGTGTAGGTCGAAAAGAGAGGTCATAAAGTGTTATATTAGTTTAAGTTGTTGCAATAAATAAGATTTGAATCACATAATTTAGTAAGTTTTTTATTACTATTATTTTATTTTCCCATTTAGAACGTACAGTATAATTAAGTAAGTTTTTAACATCTATTATTTTCTTTTTCATTTTGAATGTACTGTGTGTTTTAACTTCTTATATTCTTAAGTTCTTATTTTAAGTTTCAAGTGCGTTTTTTCGCAACTGAATTTCGGAGAAAAAAATGTAATATTCTCATATGTTCAACATTCACCATTAGTACATGGCGAATGTCGACATTTACCGGTGTAAGTCATAAATAAGGGTATTTGGAAAATATTTCGGAAATACACCAAGCGACTATGTGAATGTTGACATTCACCGGTGAAAGTCGACATTCTCCAGATTTCGGTGTTTCACCGTAACATATATATTTAATTCCTTAGAATATATAAAGTTCTAACAGCTTGTTGCAAGAATTATTGTATTATAATTTGGAATAGTTACTTTTAATGAGTATAAAATCACATACGTATAGGTTTTTACACGAAAATATGTACAACATGTCTACCAAGGTTCTTATTCGGCCTTATTTTCGCAACGGTTGGCCGTAGACATGTACTTCCAATTGCAAAAGTGTTTTAAATAATGTAAAATTCATGTTTTGGTATTATTAAATTTAAATAAATAAATTTGGTAAAGATTGCGATACATTTATGTATGGATATGCACACATGCACATATCTTCTTTTTCTCCCCCCCCCAAAAAACTGTAAGTACAGTAAAAGGGGGCGTGAATTTACCTCTTCACCTTAGGAGCCTTAAGAAATACGTATGTACACATGGCTCTGCCTACTGATAAACCACATTAAACTTCAAAAGAACTCTTTTGGGTAATTTTTAGAATTTGAACCCTTTCAGATGTTATTCTTTCTTTTTGTATTTTATTATGCATTATTAACTGCTTTACGTTTATTTCCATATTGGGCAACATTCTATAGAGCTCCAACATTTGTAATTAAAATTTGGCTGTAATCTTATAAAAAATTTAGAGATTTTTACATACGAGCTATAGAGTACAGATCTGCAGAGAAAGACAAAATAGTAAAAGAAAGAAAAAAAAAAAAAAAAACTTTTATATTCTGTAAGATTCAAATGTGGTCGGTAGGTTGTCTTGCACACAGCTAATGACACTCAGTAACTATTTCTCAATTATTTACAACACACAACGTAGATTATATACATTTTACATAAATAGAAAATACATTAATTAGGTCAGAACTGTTGATCATGAAATCAATACACTAAACATCCAGCCTCTCCCGCCGAAACTCAGTTTCCAACTAACTCTTTTCCTCCATCTAGAGGGCGCAAGTTACTTTTAGGATTAATATTCTGGAGTACCAGGCATTACACAAGCCTACATCATTTTGCTGGTACTAAAAATAGATAAAACTAATAAATTTAAGTAAAAGCAAGTATTATAGGCTGCATTTAGCATGGGTATTCTTTAATTCTTAGAATAATGTAAAAAATCACATATGGATTCAATATAATAAAACAGCAGTTTCTCAGCTAATTTAAATCAAAAGCACAATCACAGGTTATAAAAAGGGAATGCGCAAGAAAACTTAAAATTAAAAAAAAAAAAAAAAAAAAAAAAAAAAAACTCCGCTCCGCCGAAAAGAGAATGTATAATGCGAAGTGTGAAATCTGACACCTATGAGACTGTAATAAAACAAAGAAAATAAGCGAAAAGCTTGATTATAATAAGTACAAATTAACGAAACTATTTGAAGGAAAATTTCGCTCTTCCAATTCCAGTTTCATTTTGTAAATGAAACATTAACATCTTGGAATTTATTTGAATTAAATTAACCGTTGAGTTAATTTTTCTTCTGAGAATGAAAATGAATTTGTACATTAATTTGGTCTATGTATTTGTCACATGAAATATAAAATTAAGCTCTCCTTTCCAGTGAAACATCTGAGGCAAATGCCATTCAGAAGCTCAGAAAGGAACATATTAGATCTCTGGGAAGTATTATCATGGTAGTACAGGCCCAGATAACTAGTTTTCCCAATATCAGCATGAACTATACTGTGTTCGATTTTTTTCAGTTACTGAGAGGAATAAGTAATTTATCAATGTAATTTTTTATCCATTACATCTGGAAATATATTCAAGAGCTTTCTGCATAAATAAAGCAAAATCAAATTGACTCGTTACTCTAGGATATAGACTGATAATAAATCTAACCTGAACAATTTCCATTTCAAACCTTAAATTTGGCGAATTTGCAATTTTCATTATGTGCATTAATTTTCTTGTTATGCAGTATTTAACAATGCATTAATACAAAAATATAATCAATATCTAATACGTGTAATTCTAACTTCCGTTCATTACTAGATTTTTTTTTTTTGGTGTTCAGCAGCCTGCCCTTTATGAAAATTCAAGATACGTCCATAGTTGTAGGATTGACTTCACGCTGATAATATTCAAACTTTAATGCACTTTGAACTAAAAAAAAAAAAAAAAAAATTAAAACTTTTTTTTTTCACTTAAGCGTGACATTTTCTTATGATATAAACAACTTGCATACAACTCACCGCTTGCTTCTTTTACAACCAGTACAGAAAGCTGACTTCATTCACCTTCAGTTTTATTTGCAACAATCCAATTTTTATTTATTACAAATTGGACTGGATACCAAACGGTAAACACTTTGAAAAAAAATGTCAAATGAAGGCGGTGAAAATGTGCTTTAGGCCCCTGCTTAGCGATTTTCAGCAGCGGCGATTTTTTGAAAATCGCCAGTAAAAAAGCAACGTATTCTGTTGCATAAAGCAACGTATTCTGATAGTTCAAAGTTGCGAAGGCGGAGCTATGTGACGTTCATAAATGGGTGGGACTAAGATTGTGACGTCACAATGTATTCTCTACAGATGCAGAAATAAGTATACTAAATGTTTTGTATTTCAAACTGCTATAATACGGTAAGTGAATTGTAACAATTATTAAAACTGTAAACAACGTCGCAGTCTCTCATACAGGGTGAATATTTTTAACCTTTAGTATTTATACAAATAAAAACAGATTTTTAAATTTTGATTTCATATTGCGGAACATTTTAACTTATCATCTTTACAAAATTACCTTATTGCTACGTAACGACACCATCTCTTACATATTAGTAAGTAAACAATCTTCACTATTTTCTAAACATTTTTAAGCTTTACATTAATAAAAAAAGAAAAATATTTATGATTGAATATCAACATCATACACAGCTTTCATTTCCCTGTTTCTTAAGTTCCTAAACCACGTTCTATTCTCTCGTATTAGAATTCTACACATTAATAAATTTAAAAAATCTAATTTCTCACAGTGGAAGAAAATAAGAAAATATTAAAAAAAAAAGCAATTTTAAAAAGAAAAAATATTTTAACTTACCCTTTTCAGGAAAATAAAAAGTCTTTTTGAGTTTTTTTTTTTTTTTCTTTTATTTATATCGGGGGAAAACCTCTCTAAACCCCGTCTTTAAGAAAATTTACTCAGTTTTATCGGCCGTTTCCGGCGGATAAATCTTTATGATTGCCGCTTGGTTGTGCCATTTTCGCCACATATATTCCGCTAAATATGAATCAAATTCGCCATCTACGTGGTTTGCATTTCGACGTAAATGACGTTTGATTCCAGACCAGGTACCTTCTATGGAATTAGTGTGCGCACCCGACTCGGGATCACGGAAGTACAGACTGTGGTTGACAGTCAGATGGCCATAACCTAAATTTTTAGTCCACCATATGCCTTCCAGCAGTCTGAAACCACAGTTGATCCCGGCAAAACCCATTCAACTATCACTCTCTCCAAACTCTCCTTTGATCTATTCTCAACCTCTCTAAAAAAACATCTGTTCTTTCCTCTTCCATACTTCATTTTCCCGAATTTGCTCTCATCCACTTCAACTATTACTACTTCACCACCAATTGGAACACTATCATTTATCACAGTCGACATACACACTTCTCTGGAAAACATAAACCAATCAACAACAGCATGTTCATGCACTTTCACTTCTTGAATCACAGATTCATTTCCCATTTTCAAAAACCAACACCTCGTAATTCTCAAAATATCACATATACTCAAATGACTATGACTAAACCATGAACCTTTCCATATACTCCTATAAACATCATGCGCATTCACTTTTCCTTGCTTTCTACATCGCCATTCAAATCCATCTATACTCCCCTTTCTTTCACAAAAACGCATATTTTCACCACATTTCGAACAACCAAAAAAGGTAGCAATCAAACCAACTTTCATACACCATTCAATGACGGCACGTTTCCCTTGCACTTCCAATAAAGTAATAAAGTTACATGTACAATCACTCACATCTCTCAGCATCACAGATAAATCCATAGCGACTGTTATTTAACGAAATATATGCAGAAAAATGGCAAAAACACACAGATAAAACCACTCGATTGATAACTACCAAATAAGAACATTCAAACGGCAACTGAATTAACTGCTCAAATTACGAAGTAAAAATTCCAAAAGAAATCGTCTGCTTGGAAATTCTTTTAAACTGCAAGTATATATTTTTGAAAGCATAAATTATCGTCTGCTACTTGACAATTTGTCTTCGGACATTTCTGCTCCCTTCGAAGAAATTTATTCGTATCTAGTTATTAAAAAACGCTGTGAAAGCCATGGCTTTTTGATATCTAAAAGTACGATAAGTAATATTGTCAACGATAGGAAATTTAAAAAAAGACAACAAATATAATAAAATTAAAAAACAAAATAAAATGTGAAATTTAAGTTTAAAACACAAAATACCATTAGTTTCGCGTAAACGCTTCGTGTAATTCACAACAAATGCGAGGTTTAAACCTCGTAGAAATTTAAAACAATTTTCATTCAAACATGGAAGTTTATTTCTCGCAAAATGCATGATTCATGCGAAGGATTCATTTGTTAAAATTTATTTGCGTGCATACATATTTTCTTAAAGAGATATCAGTCACTATGCATACCAGAAACAGTGTATAGAAAAGCCTGCTATACAATTTGAAGTCAATTAAATAAGATTAAAAAATTCAGATAATTACACAAATTGGCATTGCGCACTGCCTTGGCTTTGTCCATGTGCAAGTCGATCTATTTTTACTTAGAAAACATTGGAGAATTGCACAAACTCGGAATTGCGCGCTACATTGGCTTTTCCCATGTACACATCGATCTATTTTCACTTAAAAAAAATCCCAGAATTGCACAAACTCGGCATCGCGCACCGCATTGGCTTTGCCTATGTGCACATCGATCTATTTTCACTTGAAAAAAAAAACATTCCAGAATTGCACAAACTCGGCATCGCGCACAACTTCGGCATTGCGCAACACATTGGCTTTGCCCATGTGCACATCGATCTATTTTCACTTAAAAAAAATCCCAGAATTGCACAAACTCGGCATCGCGCACCACATTGGCTTTGCCCATGTTCACATCGATCTATTTTCACTTAAAAAAACATCCCAGAATTCACAAACTCGGCATCGCTCACCACAATGGCTTGCCCATGTGTACATCGATCTATTTTGACTTAAAAAACATCCCAGAATTGCACAGACTCGGCATCGCGCACAACCTCGGCATTGCGCACCACATTGGCTTTCCCCATGTGCACATCGATCAATTTTCACTTAAAAAAACATCCCAGAATTGCACAAACTCGGCATCGCGCACAACCTTGGCATTGCGCACTACATTGGCTTTGCCCATGTGCACATCGATCTATTTTCACTTCAAAAACATCCCAGAATTGCACAAACTCGGCATCGCGCACAACCTCGGCATTGCGCACTACATTGGCTTTGCCCATGTGCACATCGATCTATTTTCACTTCAAAAACATCCCAGAATTGCACAAACTCGGCATCGCGCACAACCTCGGCATTGCGCACTACATTGGCTTTGCCCATGTGCACATCGATCAATTTTCACTTAAAAAAACATCCCAGAATTGCACAAACTCGGCATTGCGCACCACATTGGCTTTGCCCATGTGCACATCGATCTATTTTCACTTAAAAATAATATCTCACAATTGCACATACTCGGCATCGCGCACAACGTCGGCATTGCGCCCTGCATTGGTTTTGCCCATGTACATATCCATCTATTTTCATTAAAAAAAACATCAGAGAATAGCACAACGTCAGCTTTTCCAATCTTCTAGGATTGAGCCAAAAAGAAATACTAAATATAAGCAACATTAAAACGAACCATAGAAGAAAAATTTTTTCACTTACCCTTTTCAAGAAAAATGTAAAGTCTTTTTGAGGGGTTTTATATACGAATTTATCTCAGGGGGAAACACTTTTGGATCCCTCCTCATCTTTAAATAAATTTACTAACGTTTTATACGCCGTTTCCATAATATATGCAGAAAAAAGGCTAAAACCCACAGGGGGGAAAAACACTCGATTAAAAAAAGAACCACCGCATAGGAATATTTAAACCGCAACAGAATTAACAAGTAAAAATAAAAATAAATAAATAAATAAATTTAAAAAAATGAAAGCTTTTAGATTTTACATTACGCCCAAAGGGGCGTTTTTTTTTAACGTTTTGTGTGTTACCTTTCTTTACGAAATATAATGTTCTTTACACTTAAACCATAAAATTCAGTTCAACAGCAATATCGCAATATAATTTTAAAATGAGCATATCTTTAGAATTTCGATACACAGTTTTGCACTCAGCACGTAAAATTTTTTTTTTTTTTTTTCCGTACTGTGTTGCCGTTGCTCGCTTTGAAATCTTTGAGTTTGCTAATCAAAAATTCGTTCAAGTTTTACAAAATATCAATCAGATAATAAAAAAATTCCAAGTTTGGGCTTCCAGATACCCATATTAGGTTGGTAACGTATGTTATTCAAAATTTGATGGCTCTAGGTACCGTTGTTTTATCACAATGCGAGAAACATTTATGCAGATTTTTCAATATTTAATTTCTTTAAATATAACACAGGGCGATAACATTTAGTGGCAACAGAATAACAAAACAGCTTCAAAACATCGGGTTAGCCATGTTGGCGCGTTTATTGCCCATTGTAAAACAATCGCCAAGCAGTGGGCTAAACCGCATTTGAACCCTTATGGATATAAACAACTTGCATACAACTCACCGCTTGCTTCTTTCACAACCAGTACAGAAAGCTGACCTCATTCACCTTCAGTTTTATTTGCAACAATCCAATTTTTATTTATTACAAACTGGACTGGATACCAAACGGTAAACACTTTGAAAAAAATGTCAAATGAAGGCAACTAAAAATAAAACAAAATGTGCTTAAATATTTGAATTAAAGTATTTGAATTAAAAATGCATAAAAACAAATTACGGAATTTAAACTCAATGAAAGTAATGCGTGTGAAATGATCTACATTTGTCTTTTCACGTGAGAACAAATTTATTTGGGATAATTTGAATGGTTTTTCATATGAATGGAAATGTGTGTATATTCATAATAATGAAATTCCTTAGTATTTTGTATAATAATTTAATTATTAAAACGCTTTTTCTTTATATAATTAAATATGTAAACACTTTGAAAATCAATCAATTACATAATGAATATAGGTTAGCAACCAAATTCAAAGGTAAGTTCGATTACCAACTTTTCTAAATAATTTAAAACAATTATGCATGTATGTACACATCAATGCATATAGTGTTACCAAAACATAATAATTTACTAACTTATGGAATCTTTTAAAATCCTCATTTTAAGGAAAACTAAAATCAAATTCGAAAGTTTGTATGACTTGATAACAATTGATTTGATTAAAATGTTTTGTCAATCTCACTACGAAAAATATATTTAAATCCTAATTACATTTTCATGGGATATGATTTTAAGGTCTGTTCCAAAAATAAAACAATATTTAAAATTTATTTAGCTTTATTGAAATTAATGAACTGTTAAAGAAAACAATTATTACCTACAAAGTAATAATTTTGTTTCAAGACACAATTGCGCAATTCATCTACACTCTTAACCCGCGGGAAGGCGCGTGGGGTGTATCATACCCCAACCCTACATAAAAGTGGAATATTCCTAACTTGTGAAACTGAAATTCTGTGCTGCTTTCAGAAGCTGAGTTTCTAGTTGTGGTTGACTTTCAGAACCTTTTTTTCTTTGCCTGTGTGTTTCAGAAAAAGATTTATCGGTATTTTGTTGGAACTGGGGTATGACAAACCCCATGCGCCTGTCCGTGTAAGTGTTTTTCTGACGTAATATTTAGTTCAGAAATTTATTTCTAGAGTGTAACAGTAAATATTTCTACTCGCAAGTGATTTTAAAGTACTTGACATTAAATTTTTAAAAATTTCTAACTTCATTATGGTAAAAAGAAGATTGCATTTCGGAAACTGAAAAGGAAACTAAGAATATTTTCTACAATGTTTTGGTTTCGAAAAAGATAAAACATTAATTCCTGATGTTCCTAAAAAAGGAAAAACTGTTCTTATGCTTTCAACATTATATAACGATCATACAATAGATGATACTATTGGAGAAAATAAAACGTCAGGAATTATGTTTTAATAATATGACTAAAGGAGCAGTGGATATGGGGGATGAAATGTCAGCCAATTATTCAATTGCCAGAATAACAAGAAGGTGGCCAATGGTAATTTTCTTTCCTGGACTGAATGTTGCTGTAATAAATGCTTGAATTATATTACATTCAACTGCTAATCCACCAACAAGAAACAGAAGTCTGTTTTTGAAGGACTTAGCATTACAATTAATGAAAAAAAGTATTGAACAAAGATCAGAGATTAATACTTTTCCAAGAAATTGACGTACTGCATGCAAAACAAAAGCAAAAGTTTCGATGAAGAATTAAAACGAATGCATGAAATTCGAAACAACTAAGTATGAAAGTTGTGTTAAATTTTTTGCCCTCGCGCCGAAAACAGAAGAACGTGAATGCAATGTTTAAAATGTGAAAACATTCTGTGCCAAGAACACATGAATGCATTTCGTTCAAAGTGTGAAGAAATAAAATAAGCATGGTGTATTAGAGATGCAATGAAACTTAGAGGCATGATGTTCATTATTTTCATTTATCTTAATTTTAACTCTAAGATTATTTCGGAAGTTAATTTTTTGAAACCCAATTATTTTTCACTTATTTATAATACACGAGAACAAAAAAAAAAAAAAATTAAACTAAATAATACTATAATACTATTTTTATTATATTTTAAATATTGGGGTATGTGATACCCCACTCTAGTAACTTTTCTTGGTGCGACTTCCGCCGGGTTAAGGCAGGCTTGTTAGCATTAATTTTGAGAAAGTTGAGAAAACATTTTCTGGTGATGGGAAATGTTTAGAAAAGGAAATCTCTTGAAAAGGACACCAATTTAGGAACATTGTATGGACTCTGGAAACATTTGTAACGTTCAGTAGCTTGAGGAGATAAACATATGCCATTGTTAATTCTGAACATTGCTCTCCAGTTTAAAAAATTTATTTCCCATAACGTTGTTTCCTCAAATCTCCGTTTCTTTCGAATTCAGTCTTAAAAGTGTTCTTAGTGTATGTATTCAGTTTTAAAAGTGTTCTTAGTGTATGTATTCAGTCTTAAAAGTGTTCTTAGTGTATGCATAAATAAAATTCTATGCAAAATCTTACGTGAAATGATAATAAGAAAACAAAAAGAGAGAAATTTAAGCCTAAATTTGCGTTTAATAGCATGTGTGTGTGTGTGATTATGGCAAAGCCTCGAGGGCTATCTGCCTAAGGGGAGGGATGCCTTCGTGGAGGACTTTCTAAGGGAAACTGGCTCGTATACACGTTACACATGGGGAAAACCACGAAAACGCCCATGCAGCCAGCACGTTCGCGGGATTCGAACCTCAGAGCGAACTACCGGTGTTCAGCGACTTTACCGCTCGGCCGCAGGTGGGCCCCCGTTTAATAGCATGACATTGTTATGTATTAATTGTTATTATTTTTTAAGCTTTAAGTTGCTTACTTAATTCAGTTTCGATCAATAATTGAAGTTATTAATTTTTTTGCTTTGTTGTTTAAAGTTGGTTGTAAGTTTAAACTGTAACTTTTGTAAACTTTAAATTTAGGTTTGGTTGCTTTAACAGTTTACTTGGTTGAAGTTATTTAATTTCATTTTGAGTTTAGGGACTTAAGTTTACTTGGTTTTTGTACTTTGGTTTTGACCCTTAAGGTTGTTTAACTTTTAACTTTAATTACTTTAAAGCCTTGCTGCTGCACTTTTGCAACAATTTATATTGTGATTTATATTGTGTTACTTTTTAATGAATTTAATTGTTATGTAATAGTTTAATTTTTAATGTCCTAAATTCATTTATTGTGTTAAATAACTATTCACTCGTTCTGAAAATTTTCTCATCCCAACTGTCGGCTTGGAATTCATTCTCAGAATCCCTTATCAGGGTTTTACTGAACCCCGAAATTCTTTCGCCCAAGTGTTTGAACACATGTTGGATGTTTGCACGATCTGGAGTTTTTACTTAACCTTTAAGAGACGAAGCAGTTTGGAAAGGTTTCACTTAAAAAGATGTGAAAACCAAATGCATTTCCACCCCCTTTTAGCTGCCATTGTAAAGGGAAACTACTGCTCTTTTGCAACTTTTCCTGTAGATCGCCTTTGTTAATTTTCAGATAAGGGACTAGGGAATAATATAAAAGAATTTGTTGAATTTGTTCTCTTTTATGCTGTTTTCCCTAAACTAGGGAAACATATTATAATGAGATTTCGTAGCTAAATAATTGTCGTATGTCGGATAATTAACTTTTGACACTGCCTTATAATGAAAATACGCCTTAGCAGCAAATGCACGCCTATAATCAGTTTATAGTTTATTCCGTTTTTATTTGTTTCCAAACTGAATTTAGTTTAGAATTACATGTACTAATTAACATTTTTAATTTATACTCGAAAATTATGTTTAAATATTTGTTTCTCGTATGAATCGGCAGTTCGCTTTTATTTGTTTCCAAGCATTGTGTAACAGCTTATATTTATATATCAAACAAATACCGTTGTATTTTTCTTATATTAGTTTAGTTTACCTTTTTCATTAGTAGTCTTTCTTATTCAGTTTAATTTATTGATTTCCCCCCCATTGTATCGTAATTGTTCTTTCTTGCAGTTTTGTGATAAAAGCTTTTTTCATCCTTTAGCATTTTTTAAAATTATTTTCGTTTAATTTAAAAACAGATTTTATTGATTATATTTTCATTGCATTGCACTCCATTGCATTTTGCATGTTTCAAACAGCAATATTAAATACAAAAATTACAATAAAAAGGGTAAATGTAAAAAAAAAAATATATTTTTAATGACACTGAAAAGTTGGTGAAATTAATTCTAATGCCAAATTGCTAAGATTTCACTGCTGAGGGAAACGAAAGGGAATTTGCGAAACCCCACATTTGGGAGGCGCGAAGGTCATCTCGCATAAGTGGCAAGGGAGGTTATTCGGACAATGACTATCTCCGCACACTGAAGGCTGGGGGGGAGGGGAATTTGCTGCCCGATATTTCGGCCACAGCCGTCTGTCTGAGACACTGCAACTCTGGCCGATATTTAGGCCACCCGTCTTTTAAAGGTTAAACAGGACCCCGGTTGCTGTGACATCTCTAGCGGGAAAATGTTCTACGAAGAATTTATTTATGAGAGTGAAAAGTCGTTGGATAGGAAGCTCGCAATGTTGGAGTTGCGCCACGAGACGGGGCTAGTTCTCCACCTTTTCCCATCAGCAGAGAGTATATTGATTAAGTGGAGTGGCCTTGAAGGCCGAATGGTTGAACCGCGCTAGTTGGCTTCTTCTGGTAGTCGGGGAACCCCTTCCCGTGAAGATGTCTCTGCTTGGCATCCTTCCGATCATCATACTTCGCCAATTTTTCTAAAGTGCACCAGTTACAAAAGTGGCTGCGCAGTGGATGACCAGAGGTGGAGTAAAGAAATTTGATGAGACGTAAGAAAAACGAAAGATGTCAACTTTACCGTTCAGCGTGGAGGGCAGCCACTTCGGAGACGAGGAGGAACAGCGAAGAGCTTGAGAGAATTGTGGCGGTTTGTAAATTCGATGGCTACTGACCTCTACTTTCTCGCTTTGTAGCCGAAATGGTCCCTACTGTTGATTTCTGGTGAACGAGCTGTCCGGGAACGAGCTGCCGTGCTTCAAGACTTGTACCACTAAAATTTAATTTTGTTTATTCCTTTTGCAGATTAGGTGTTATGGCTTCTTCATTCATGTGAAATAAAATAATATGCTGGTGTATCTTGAAAGGAGGGCCCTCCGCTCATTGGTTATGTTAGCAATGTTAAAGGTTTAAAGGTATGTTTTATTTTTTGTGTTCTTCAGCTAAAGTTGTTAACCAGCCACCTCTTAATAATTGTAGTGAAAATTGTGATTATCACGACACTATCCGCAATGTAACCAAATCTCTTTATCACCATAAATAAACGTTAGTTGAATTTTACTTACCTTGTGTATTAATTAATTTTACACTGGACCGTAGTCATAAAATGGGTTACTTGCAATTTTTTTTTTTTCACAACGCAATATATATTGTCTGATTATAATGATGTATGTTCACCTTGATTACTTTTGCTAGGAAATGTTTACTTATGTTTCCACATATTCACACAATTACCTACTGCCATATAGGTATTAACATGAATTTTCAATTGCTCAGAAATGATATTTAGTATATGTTATATTAATCTATACTTAATATAGAACAAAATGATTGGCAAACACGATTAAAGTATTTATACAAACTCATATATGACAAATTTAATTCATATACTGCGTAATTAATTATACATCTCTAATAGGAATAATAGGGCAAATTTAATTTGGCAAAAATATTCACTCACGTGTTACATTGAAGAAAGGTGGAAGCAAGCCCAGCACGTACTCATAAAAATAGGCGTATTAGCCTGGGCTTGCTAATTGCTATTTTTCCACCCCGGATGGAGTTCCACGTAAGAACATCTCGGGATGTGGTTCGAAAGTCTCCTACTCTTCCTTCCCTACCCCTACCTCTCAAAATGATTTCTGTCCGCTGCTTAATTTAGGTCCTCCATGCTGCACATACACTATACTCTTATATATATCCATGCCCTTCTCCGTTACTCGAACCCTACGGATTCTCTCTCACCACTTCGGCTTTCTGCTGGTAACGTGTGGCTTAGTCTGTGCTACTATTCTCTCTTATGTAAAATGTAATTGTGTATCTAAAATTGTGGTGAGTGCTTATCATTCCTAATGCTCTAGTAATTAAAAAGGTACATGCTAAGAAATTTTTCTTCTTTAAATAAATGATATTTAACTACCAAGCTGGTCTCGCGGTTTCCAAATTCCATGTGGTCATCCACTATACTACAAATTCCATCTAGTCATATACTTCTCTATGCTTCCAGTCAACTACGCAGCAGTTCTTTTTCGGTCATGACTAAAAGTGAATTAATGCCTTTCCCAATCAACCTCTCATCTAATAAGTTATGTACAACAAAATAAATCATCACATATATAAGTCTATATCTTTGTGCACTTGGGTTTAATGAAGCCGAAAAAATGGTAAAAGGAAAAAAAGAACCCGAAAGGTTTCAGATTTTAAATTACATCCAAAGGGCGTTTTTTAACATTTTGTCTGTTACCTTTATTTATTAAATATCACGTTCTTCGCACTTAAACCATAAAATTCAGTTCAAGAGCAATATCGCAAAATTGTTTTAAACTAAGCATATCTTTAGAATTTCCAAATCAGAGTCTCGCGCGCTGGAGATAAAAATGCTTTTTTATGTACAACGTTTCCATTGCTCGCTTTGAAATCCTTGAGTTTGTGAATCAAAAATTCGTTAAAGTTTTATAAAATATGAAATGGATAATAAAACTAATTCCAAATTTCAAATTTGGGCTTCCACATGCCCATATTCGCAGTAGGATTACATCACTTAAAATTCGATGGCTCTACCGTTGTTTTATCACTTTTGCGAGAAATATACTGTTACGTTATTTTCTTCCTTTACGTTCGTTTGGATTTGGAGTGAATAGCGATGACACTTGATGAAGTATCGAAACACGCTTTATTTAGCAAAAAATTAATCAGGACAGCTCCAAAGTCACGTTTCACAGTCGTCGGAGATCTACTATACACTCGCTGGAGTAATCAGCGACACAGCCTTCCCTCTGACAGGCAATAATGGGGAGACAGCTTCACTGATACGCAGTCGCATGGACCAATCCGACCTAAGGTTCTACACCAATCAGAGTAATATGTCCATGCGACGGAAAAGAATCTACAATCTACCGCCAGCGGCATTCACTGAATCAATGATAATAATATTACAATGCTAAATTGACAGTGTCATCTACACAATGATTGTTACATAATAATCCGTATGAAAATAAATATACGATCAATTAATAATTACATTGTCATAAATAGGACTATGTTGTGGAGAGTGGAACTTATATATTAACCAGTTTTTAAACCTGTGTCTTCTTCAATACATCATAACTTCATGTTCTTATCAGTTACACACCTAATGATGTGTGTCCGTATTATTTTTGCAGTTATCCACAGAGTAAGCCAGTCACATCAGTTCAGGCAATTGATAGTTCCATAGCCCAAAGTATATGATGTTGTGTAGGCTATTCTATGTTCAGTTTTGTTAAATTCCTCGTTCAAGTAAATACTACTTGTCCATTTTGATACATCATAACTTCGTGTCCTTAACAGTTAGCACACCTCATTATGTGCGTCCATAGCAATTTGCACACTGTGTCGCAATTATCCACAAGACAAACACGAAATTGCAATTGGGAATTTCATAAAATTCACATGTTTCAAATGCTGCAACTAATTTTTTATTACAGTTAGAATATTTACCAATTAAACATACTACAAATGTACATGTTTAAAAAAAAAGAAAACTGCAACTAATTTTTTATTACAGTTAGAATATTTACCAATTAAACATACTACAAATAAACAATTTCAATCTATACAAATTGGCAGGTATTCCTACAACATAAGAACACATATTCAAATATAGCTAATTCTTGTAAAATGGCTATAATAGTGCCCAATTTCTTCAAATAATTAAAAACATCTACAGAAAAACAGAAACCAATTCCTAATTGTAACAAACATGAAATATCCAAAATTATTCAGTATATATTATATACCAATCAATTATACCATATAAATGCACATGTTTCAAATGCTGCAACTAATTTTTCATTGCAGTTAGTATAGTTATCAATCCATCATACTATATAAATGCACATGTTTGAAATACTGCAACCAATTTTTCATTACAGTTAGTATATTCCAATTTGCCATCTAATAAAATAAATCCGCTTTAAGTTGAATTGGCTGTAATAGTTCACAATGCTTAAAATAGTTAATCTACTGGAAAACAGAAACTTATACCCAATTGTGATGGACACGATATACATACAAAATAATTAGATACAGCTCTAAATTCGTGTTCTTACTGAAAATGCAGATATTCTAAGAACTGTAATGAACTCTTTTTTTTTTTTTTTTTTTTTTTTTTTTTTTTACACAGTCAGAATAATCCAGTTTACCAGCTAACAATAATTGTAATTAACTTACAAAAATGCAAAAATAATACAATAATAACAAAATGGCGAAAAAATAATAAAAGGAACAAAATAATAACTATAAAATAACAAAACAAAATTCAGAATTAAAGGCTATAATATTAGCATACAAACAGACAATTCCCAAATGCAGAACTTATTCCCATGTGGAAGTGCAGAGCACATCCAGTACTTAATAGTGCTAAATATTCTATGCATTGAAGTTAAACACACAATTATCATTATAACATTTCAGATGGAAAAAAAAATTAAAAGGCTACCCATAGTGCAAATATTATGCGAAGGTTCTTGGAAACGTATACATCTCATTGCAAATATTAAAAATTTGAGTTAATCTGTGCTGAAGAATTTGTCGTTTTAATAGTGTTTTAGTCCATTCACTCCAATATAAGTCTGATGGTCTTTGCAGATGAAATTCAGCGGTGACTGGGCAAGAAAAAGCAAAATGGTCTGGAGACCCAATACTTCCATAGTGACATTTGTCATCTTTCTTAAGATGAAATCGGAATAAAAACGACGGAAAGGGACCGTGTCCCGTGAGAAAAGTTGACTGCGCTGCAGATGAAACCAAAAATGTTTCCGAGACCTTTGGCAAAAATTTAAAAGTTCTTCTGCCCGTTGTGGAGTGTTCCCACTTTTTTTGCAATTGTTGGAGTAAGTTCTCTTTTGTATATCTCTTAATATAAGAAAATGGTAAAGGCAATGAATATTGAGGAAGATTATTATCTCTTACCGCTTCTTTTGCCAACTCGTCTGCCAACTCATTGCCATAAATCCTCCTATGAACGGGAACCCAGCTCAATAAGTGTCTAGAAGTAGCAGGAAGGTTAAGAAGGATTTTTATCTCTGCTACTATTGTATTTCTTGAATTTGCCCCTTTTATGGCCTCCAGACTAGAAAGTGAATCACTGTAAATTTCCACTTGTGATGGAAATTGACTTGAAAGATGTACTGCTTTTTTTAATGAAAGTAGTTCAGCCTGAAAGATAGAGTTCGCCGGCCTCAGTCTGCGACGCCATGAATGCATTGGTTTGCCATTTTGAATTACACATAGTCCGCATCCTGTTCCTTGTTCCGAATGAGATCCATCTGTGTAAATCTGGAATTGACTTTTTGACTCATTTCAGAAGGTTGTCCTTATTGCACATAAAATGTCATTTTGTGCTTGATGACACAGAAGTTCTGTGCTCCTAGTTTCATAACTAAAAGGATCGTATGAAATATTACACAGTTTACTCTCTAGACGAAGACGCAAAACTCGAGCCAGCATCGCTTCCCTTTCTGCTGTTAAGTCCAACGGAGGAATGCCGGACAAGACCTGCTAAGCATCATTGGAAGTTGTTCTGTAACTTTTGACTGATCATTAGAAGAAAAGATCTTTGAATATAAATTAAGAGTCGTTTCTCATGTATAAGACCTTGGTATCTCAAGCTTCCTACAAATTTAATAGATTTGTTTTGCAATTTTAAAGGTGGTTTGCGTTTGAAGGGTTTAAATGCCCCTATCAACATTGCTTGAGTTTTACTGGTAGAAATAACCACTTTGTGCCTTCGTGCCCAGTTTGCTATAATATCCAGATAAGCTTGAGCCGCAGAAGAAATACCCGATTTACCTTTAACAATTAGCATAAATTCATCTGCAAAAGATATGAGTTTACAGTCTGACTTTCCATCAAACTGTCGCAAAAGAGAGTCAGCTACTATCGTCCACAAAATGGGACCGAGACAAGATCCCTGAGGACACCCTTTTTGTAATTCTTGATTATATTGTCCTGAATCTAAAGTCACTTGGATATGACGATCTTGCAGATAACTTCGAATGAGGTCAATGATATCTACTGTACACCCCATGGTGACCAGAGCGTCTATTATGTCCGGCCACCACAGGGAGTCAAAAGTTCCTTGTATATCGATGCTGATCAAAATCGAGTGCAAATGCTCGTTCCTATTCGATTGTAGTGACGAAATCAGGTCGTAGATTGCATGCTCTGTAGAGCGCCCTTTTTGAAATCCATATTGTGATGGATGTAGTATACTATTTTTCTGTAAATAATACTGCAGACGCCCTAAAATTACCCTCTCCAAGAGCTTACCTAAAGCTGGTATTAAACAAATTGGCCGGTAGGATTGCTGTCTAAGTGGATCTTTGTGCTGTTTTAAGAAAAGTATGACTTCTGCTCTTTTCGATTCTTTCGGAATGTATCGGAGTCGCCAGCAAGTTTGGCTGCATGCGATGATCAAGTCCGGTGCAATATTGAACAACAGTCGAACAACAACATTATCTAGGCCGTCTGGTCCGGGAGCCTTCTTTAAATTTAGGTGATTAATAATGCGTTCTAATTCCAAAAAATTTGGTAGAGATTCTGGGAAAGAGAAAGATGAAGCATGGTTATTAAATTTAAAACGTAACTCTCGCTGCGTTGAATCATCTTCTTCTGGTAAATCTTCTTGGAAAATCGATCTTAATACATGTGCTACCGCTTGCTGTGAACTTGTAGCCGAAGGAAAAATTTGTATTGGAAGAGAACAAGGCTGGAAAACTTTGTCGAAAGCAATTTGAAAAGCTGAGCCGTAAGACAGCTTCACTGCAAAGCACAGAGTACAGCTCCCGACAATGCTCGGTCGTTCCCGGAACTCCACGTACTCTCGAGACTCTCCACGTTATAACTCGCGATGCACTCGATGACACACAGAGCACAGCTCCCGAATCTTCGGTTCAGTCGTTCCCGGAGCTAAACACACTCTCTCGACGATGCACTAACCACGATACACTAAGAGACTTTTTCGATGCACTCGGCGACTCACTCGGCACTCGCTGCCCGGCTGTCAACTCGATCGACTCCGCACGGACTGACTATCTCGCACTCCAGGCGAGGCACAGACTCGCACTCTAGATGAGGCACTCTCTCTGACTGCAGACCAGCAGGTATATATAACTTTCGGCTTGTGTTCGAGCACATTCTGAGCTAAACCGATAAGAATTCGTTCCAGAAGATTCTCCATCCATCTATGGCATATCGCCAGTTTTCTCGCCAAATGGGCGATTTCCAGCTAAATGTGGCAACACTGCCTTCCTTGCTATTTAAAGGCAACCCTAAAACTGCTTTGCGGGAAGCCATCTTACCGCGCCTGTACATTTCGTAACAATACACACATTTACGAAGATTTTTCATTATTTAATTTCTTCAAATATATTGGAGGACTCTAATATATTGGAGGACAGGTGGCAACAGTTTGAAAAGTGAAACGGACATTTATAGTGAACCAACGCAAAATCGCAATAGTCCTTCAGGGAAAAAGTCCCTTTGGACTAATAACTACTCATTTCCCAAATCCTGTTCGAAAATTATAAATAAAAACATTAAAATCAATGAAACTTAAAAGTACATCAATTAAAAACTGCTTTCATTTAAAACTTAACTGTAAGAAGTACACCTGTTTTTTGAATGATGTAACATATATGGAGAGTGCACTTACATAATAATATATAATACTATTATGATACTATTATGTAAGTGCACTCTCCATACATGTACATAATACTATTATGCAGAAAGCAGTCAGAATTTTCTATAAAGCGCAGGCCACAAATAGTCCACAGAATTTAAATTAAAAAAAAATCATAATACATTCTTTGTTAACGAAATTTGAGTTAAAATTAAGTTGGTATTATTTTATAATATGGAATTTTAATTCCAGATGCTACGCAGTGGAATAAAAATACTACAAATACTTGTGCTAGAAGGACCATTCTTCACATCAGTCTGTAGAAAAATTTAAAGAAAAAATGCTCTTGTGAAACTGCGAGAGTGTTTCAGATTATAGAACCTTCAGAGAATTGCTTTGAAAATAGAAGTTACAATACAAAGTTAATGTTTAATGAAATTAATTTTCCCGATTTTCATTTTTAAAAATGCTTATTAAATTACTCAAACTTATCTTGAGACGAAAGTGACAAAAATTACTTTCTTAAACAGTATATTAATGTCTGTCTCCACTTTTGTAAAGTCGCTAAAATTTCAAATATTCTGATATTTTCAAAACTGAATTAAAATCTTTGTCTTCAAAATACAATCAGACTTTAAATATTTATTTTTCACTCATGTTGCCAAAGCATTTTAATTACGATAATTACCAACAAATTATATAATCTTTCATACTGCCTTACATCTTTATTTGATTAACGTGAGCACAGTTAATAAATTCATAACTTTGTAATATATTATGGAATAGTTTTCTGTATAGTGCGCAATTTTTCAATTTTGTTTAGAAAATAATAAGTTTTCCTTTGAAATCTCATCAGTAACAATATTTAAGTTTTAGTTTTCTTGTTCAAAGTATTTTATTAATTAATGGCAGAAAGGAAGGATAATAATTATAATTTTACACCCTGCAAGCATAGAGATATACTTTTCAAAGATTTTGTTTCACTTTTCTTAGAAGTTAAATTATCTTTCGTTTTATAAAATTTTATTTTCCCCTATCATAACGATACAATGAGAATAATCGTTATTAAAAAGGGAGACAATATGTTAAAAGCATATGGAAATGAGTTATGTGAATCACAGCGAATAAAATGAAACTAAAATATTTAATTGACTTTAAAGATATAAAGTATGTATAACTAATGCTGTATAATCCAATGCATGACATAGTTTATAAGAATGTTTAGTTTGTTTAGTAATAACAATAATGAAACATTTGGCTGTGCAACTTGGGCAAGGTAGGATACTCAGCGTCCATAAAGTGGCCGAGTCAGTTAGACAGCTCAGTACTGGTAGTCGGTCCTGGGTTGAAACTCTAAGGAAATGGCCGGTCTCCATATTGTGGAAAAGCCCCTGTCAATAGCTATTGCTTTTAAATAATTTAGTTCTTCATCAAGGGCTAGTTTGGAGGAGCAAACCTGAAGAGCACGGAAAACATAGGAAAACAATGAAGCTAACTTTTGTATGTAAATTAAAAGGGGCTTTTCACCCAACATTATTAATTAAGCAGTTAAAAGTTCTCATCTCAACACACTAAAAGGCACACTCTTGTTTTAGGAGATTATAAAAATTCTGTTGTCATTCCTTCTTTCCATCAATTAGCTGTAAAGTTGCACATATTTTGCAGAAATTTAACTTTCGGGTCGTTTATTCTTCCATCAATAAAATTCCGAGTTCCATACTCAAGGACCCCATTCCGGATATGAATCCCTGGGGTATTTATAGGATTCCTTGCCAGCGTGGTTTAATTTACATTGGCCAAACTAAGAGAGCCTTAAAATTTCGCGTCAAGGAACATGAGGCATATGTTAGAAAAAAGGAAACACAGAAGTCTTCTGTTGCTCAACATTGTTGGTCCGAAAATCACACTTTCAATTTTTCAGCTGCCAAAATTATTCAACACATCTTCCATTGGAGAACTGAATTTTCTAGAGGCATTTCACATTCATAAAAATCTTTCTGTTCTAGTTAACGATCCTAATTCGAATCCAAATTTGCCTTCGGCCTTTAAAGAAAGTATGTTTTAGTTCTGGTTTTAACAACAGATGGCGAAGCGCCATATTATTCTTGTCTAGGCTTTCTTATGTTATCTAATCATTATTTCCTATTTTGTTCATTTGCGGCTTTGCAGCTGAGGATGGTGGTTCGGTAAAACCATCGAAACTAGTCCTGTGAAAATTTTGTAAATATAACACTGATTAATTAAGACACAATAACACGCCGAATAAATACTAATTCAGAAGTCAAACAACAAAAATCAGCGTTAATTTACAAAATTTTCACAGGACTAGTTTCGATTGTTTTACCGAACCATCATCTTCAGCTGCAAAACCGCAAATGAACAAGATAGGAAATAATGTTTAGATAAGATAAGAAAGCCTGGACAAGAATAAGCAAGTGGCGCCATCTGTTGGCGAAACCAGAACTAAAACATAATTTCTCTAAAAGCCGAAGGCAAATTTGGATTGGAATTAGGATCGTTAACTAGAACAGAAAGATTTTTATGAATGTGAAATGCCTCTAGAAAATCCAGTTCTCCAATGGAAGATGTTTTTTGAATAATTTTGGCAGCAGAAAAATTGAAAGTGTGATTTTCGGACCAACAATGTTGAGCAACAGAAGACTTCTGTGTTTCCTTTTTTCTAACATATGCCTCATGTTCTATGACGCGAAATTTTAAGGCTCTCTTAGTTTGGCCAATGTAAATTAAACCGCACTGGCAAGGAATCCTATAAATACCCCAGGAATTCATATCCGGAATGGGCTCCTTGAGTATAGAAGTTGGAATTTTATTGATGGGAGAGTAAACAACTCGAAAGTTAAATTTCTGCAAAATATGTGCAACTTTATAGCTAATTGATGGAAAGAAGGGAATGACAACAGAATTTTTATAATCTCCTAAAATAAGAGTGTGGCTTTTAGTGTGTTGAGATGAGAATTTTTTAACTGCTTGATTAATAATGTTGGGTGAAAAGCCCCTGTCAATAGCTATTGCTTTTAAATAATTTAGTTCTTCATCAAGGACTAGTTTGGAGGAGCAAACTTGAAGAGCACGGAAAACATAGGAATAAAATGAAGCTAACTTTTGTTTAGTCGGATGACATGATTTAAAGTGTGGTGGAAGGCAAACCGATGAAGGTTTACGGTAAACTGTAGTACTGAAGTTGGATGTGTTACGTATGACCAGAATGTCGAGAAACGGAAGAGAATTGCAAGTCTCAATTTCAAAAGTGAACTGAATAGCAGGATCAATAGAATTCATTGTTGAAAGAACTCTATTTAAATCATCTTTATTACCTTCAAACAGGGTAAAAGTATCGTCTACGTAGCGGAACCATGCCGGGAAGTTTAAAGTTTCAAATAATTTTGATTCATAATAATGCATATAGATATCAGCCAGGATGGGACTGAGGGGGCTTCCCATAGCTAATCCCTCAGTTTGCTTGTAATATTTATTTTGGAAAACAAAATGTGTTTGTTTCAAACAGAGTTGAGTGAGAGAAATTAGCTGATCAATTTCGATGCAAGAGAAATGAAATTCGCGAAGTCTAGTGTCTAGACGTCTTAATGCACCCTCCACTGGGACATTGGTGAAAAATGATTTTACATCAAAAGAAACCATGAGTAAATTACGAGGAGAAATGTTTTTAACCTTTTTTACAAACTCTATTGAATTTTTTATGGTGTAAATGTTATTGTCTAATAGAGTGGAAAATCTAGAAACTAAATATTTAGCTAATGGATACGAGGCAGTACCTAAATTTGATACAATAGGGCGGAAAGGAATACCACTTTTATGAATTTTGGGAAGAGCATATAATCTGGCACAATTCGCAACAGATGGGATAAGCGAATGTTTTAAGTTGCTTGAAATGATTTGCGAAGATTTGATCGCAGTTTTTATTTTGGATAAGTCCGAAGGTGAAGGATCTTTAGGGATCGGATTATATGGTCCTTCGTTTAAGAGTTTAGTGACACCATCGATGTAAGTGTTCTTATCCATGACGACTATCTGGCCACCTTTGTCGGCCTTTGAAATGACAATATCCGGGTTAGAATGAATCTCGCGCATTGTAGCTCTTTCTCTCGCAGTTAGATTTGGTTTCAAAGGTTTATTATTGAATTTCACATTATGAGCGATAAGTTGCCTAATCATTTCTTTCTGTGAATCTGAAATTTTACTGAACTTGAAAGCTTTTTCGATAGGAGCCAAAATCTATGGAATCGAGGGTTTACAGGTTTGTGAGAAGTTAAAATTATATTTTAGAATTCTCTCTTGTTCTTCTGAAAGACTAACATTAGAAATATTAACTATTGGCTTGATGTTTACAATGGGAAGATTTTTTGAACTACTTGGACTGGAAGACTGTAAAAGAAGTTTTTCGAATTTAACTGCAAGGTTGTTTTTATGACGGTTAACGGCATTCTCCGTTCTAGACCAAGACTTTTGTTCAAGGGCAGTGAATTTTGGATAAGTTTTAGCGAGTTCCAGATGAATCTTATAGAGTTCATGTTCAATTTTGGACAATTGTTGACGTGTATCCCTTATCACGGACCGAAGTAAGGCAAGTTTGCAATTTAACAGAATTCTTGAAATGCGACTCGAAGGTTTTTGATTAGATTTGATTTGAATAAAATTTAAAAATAAATGTAAAAAATTGATCCCCAATTTTATTCAAATTAAATCTAATCAAAAACCTTCGAGTCGCGTTTCAAGAATTCTGTTAAATTGCCAACTTGCCTTACTTCGGTCCGTGATAAGGGATACACGTCAACAATTGTCCAAAATTGAACATGAATTCTATAAGCTTCATCTGGAACTCGCTAAAACGTATCCAAAATTCACTGCCTTTGAACAAAAGTCTTGGTCTAGAACTGAGAATGCAGTTAACCGTCATAACAACACCCTTGCAGTTAAATTCGAAAAACTTCTTTTACAGGCTTCCAGTCCAAGTAGTTCAAAAAATCTTCCCATTGTAAACATCAAGCCAATAGCTAATATTTCTAATGTTAGTCTTTCAGAAGAACAAGAGAGAATTCTAAAATATAATTTTAACTTCTCACAATCCTGTAAACCCTCGATTTCAAAGATTTTGGCTCCTATCGAAAAAGCTTTCAAGTTCAGTAAAGTTTCAGATTCAGAGAAAGAAATGATTAGGCATCTTATCGCTCATAATGTGAAATTCAATAATAAACCTTTGAAACCAAATCTAACTGCGAGAGAAAGAGCTACAATGCGCGAGATTCATTCTAACCCGGATATTGTCATTTCAAAGGCCGATAAAGGTGGCCAGATAGTCGTCATGAATAAGAATACTTACATCGATGGTGTCACTAAACTCTTAAACGAAGGACCATATAATCCGATCCCTAAAGATCCTTCACCTTCGGACTTATCCAAAATAAAAACTGCGATCAAATCTTCGCAAATCATTTCAAGCAACTTAAAACATTCGCTTATCCCATCTGTTGCGAATTGTGCCAGATTATATGCTCTTCCCAAAATTCATAAAAGTGGTATTCCTTTCCTCCCTATTGTATCAAATTTAGGTACTGCCTCGTATCCATTAGCTAAATATTTAGTTTCTAGATTTTCCACTCTATTAGACAATAACATTTACACCATAAAAAATTCAATAGAGTTTCTAAAAAAGGTTAAAAACATTTCTCCTAGTAATTTACTCATGGTTTTTTTTGATGTAAAATCATTATTCACCAATTTCACAGTGGAGGGTGCATTAAGATGTCTAGAAACCAGACTTCGCGAATTTCATTTCTCTTGCATCGAAATTGATCAGCTAATTTCTCTCACTCAACTCTGTTTGAAACAAACACATTTTGTTTTCCAAAATAAATATTACAAGCAAACTGAGGGATTAGCCATGGGAAGCCCCCTCAGTCCCATCCTGGCTGATATCTACATGCATTACTATGAATCAAAATTATTTGAAACTTTAAACTTCCCGGCATGGTTCCGCTACGTAGACGATACTTTTACCCTGTTTAAAGGTAATAAAGATGATTTAAATAGAGTTCTTTCAACAATGAATTCTATTGATCCTGCTATTCAGTTCACTTTTGAACTTGAGACTTGCAATTCTCTTCCGTTTCTCGACATTCTGGTCACACGTAACACATCCAACTTCAGTACTACAGTTTACCGTAAACCTTCATCGGTTTGCCTTCCACCACACTTTAAATCATGTCATCCGACTAAACAAAAGTTAGCTTCATTTTATTCCTATGTTTTCCGTGCTCTTCAAGTTTGCTCCTCCAAACTAGCCCTTGATGAAGAACTAAATTATTTAAAAGCAATAGCTATTGAGAGGGGCTTTTCACCCAACATTATTAATCAAGCAGTTAAAAAATTCTCATCTCAACACACTAAAAGCCACACTCTTATTTTAGGAGATTATAAAAATTCTGTTGTCATTCCCTTCTTTCCATCAATTAGCTATAAAGTTGCACATATTTTGCAGAAATTTAACTTTCGGGTTGTTTACTCTCCCATCAATAAAATTCCAACTTCTATACTCAAGGACCCCATTCCGGATATGAATTCCTGGGGCATTTATAGGATTCCTTGCCAGTGCGGTTTAATTTACATTGGCCAAACTAAGAGAGCCTTAAAATTTCGCGTCAAAGAACATGAGGCATATGTTAGAAAAAAGGAAACACAGAAGTCTTCTGTTGCTCAACATTGTTGGTCCGAAAATCACACTTTCAATTTTTCTGCTGCCAAAATTATTCAAAAAACATCTTCCATTGGAGAACTGGATTTTCTAGAGGCATTTCACATTCATAAAAATCTTTCTGTTCTAGTTAACGATCCTAATTCCAATCCAAATTTGCCTTCGGCTTTTAGAGAAAATATGTTTTAGTTCTGGTTTCGCCAACAGATGGCGCCACTTGCTTATTCTTGTCCAGGCTTTCTTATCTTATCTAAACATTATTTCCTATCTTGTTCATTTGCGGTTTTGCAGCTGAAGATGATGGTTCGGTAAAACCATCGAAACTAGTCCTGTGAAAATTTTGTAAATTAACGCTGATTTTTGTTGTTTGTCATGTTTTGTATATTTAGATATTGTGCTTTGCTTGTCTGATTTCATGCATTTTGCTTACAAACGTTTTGTTTTCTATTCATTTCAGTGAGGGATTTTTCTGCTGTTTTGTGTGTACTTTATTATTGCTTAGTTAATTTAGTTTGATTTTCTGCATTATTTATCATGCCTTCATCCGTTAATCGTTTCACTAAATTACGCCTGAAACGGCAAAAATTCCTGAATCATCTTGACTTTTTCCCTAATGTAAATGTAAAAAATCGATCCCCAATTTTATTCAAATCAAATCTAATCAAAAACCTTCGAGTCGCATTTCAATAATTCTGTTAAATTGGAAGCTTGCCTTACTTCGGTCCGTCATAAGGTATACACGTCAACAATTGTCCAAAATTGAACATGAACTCTATAAGATTCATCTGGAACTCGCTAAAACTTATCCAAAATTCACTGCCCTTGAACAAAAGTCTTGGTCTAGAACGGAGAATACCGTTAACCGTCATAAAAACACCCTTGCAGTCAAAGTCGAAAAGCTTCTTTTACAGTCTTCCAGTTCAAGTAGTTCAAAAAATCTTCCTATTGTAAACATCAAGCCAATAGTTAATATTTCTAATGTTAGTCCTTCAGAAGAACAAGAGAGAATTCTAAAATATAATATTAACTTCTCACAAACGTGTAAACCCTCGTTTCCAAAGATTTTGGCTCCTATCGAAAAGGCTTTCAAGTTCAGTAAAGTTTCAGATTCACAGAAAGAAATGATTAGGCATCTTATCGCTCATAAAAAAAGAAACACAGAAAAAAAGGAAACGCAGAAGTCTTCTGTTGCTCAACATTGTTGGTCCGAAAGTCACACTTTCAATTTTTCTGCTGCCAAAATTATTCAAAAAACATCTTCCATTGGAGAACCGGATTTTCTAGAGGCATTTCACATTCATTAAAAATCTTTCTGTTCTAGTTAACGATCCTAATTCCAATCCAAATTTGCCTTCGGCCTTTAAAGAAATTATGTGTTAGTTCGAGTTTCACCAACAGATGGCGCCACTTGCTTTTTCTTGTCCAGGCTTTCTTATCTTATATAATCATTATTAATTCATTTGCGTTTTGCAGCTGAGGATGGTGGTTCGGTAAAACCATCGAAACTAGTCCTGTGACCATTTTGTAAATATAACGCTGATTTTTGTTGTTTGACTTCTGAATTAGTGTTCTTTAAATCTGTTGATGAATCTATTGATGGCAAAGATTACTCTAGGAATTCACATTTTACATAAAATTTAAAGTTTCTGTGCATAATACATGTGGCATCCACAAAGAATAATTTTTGTTTGTAGACAAATATGGAGGACGCTAAACCACAAAATGAACTGAAAATGATTTTCAGCATATATTTATTAAAATCTTCAATATGAAATGGACTAAAACTTGACAATATGGTGACATATATGAGAATTGTAGTAAAATTATATTTTGCTGCATTACAGCACTCAAATTTTATAACGATTTTTATGAAAATAGAGCTTCGAGAATATTTGAAATCTGGAAATATGGAGCTGCAAAAGAATCTTATATGATCAAAAGATGAATGAATGTTCTACTGAACAGTGAACTAATTGCTTTCTTAGAATATTCATAACGGGTCTTCGACGGGTTAAGATACTGAATATTGTTGCGAGTTACGTTTTGTTGATTCTCTTTAAAAAATCCCTCCAGATAAGCAGGAAAAAATTAACAATTTATTTGTAAATTTACGACTCACAGCTAAGTAAAAAGCTAGGAATAGGTCAAGCAGAACGCGGATATTAACCAGTTCTTTCTGAGTTACGAGAAATATTCTCAATTCTCAAAACCAATAGCAAAGCCAACTATAAATCTCAACTCTCATAATAATGTTTAAGGCTATCACAGTGCACTACTTTAGGTTCAGAAGAAGGAGGTATTTCGATACGCACCATAACGTCATTCAACTTGTTAATAACACGGAAGGACATTTCCAGGATGTTGGCATCATGCACAAGATACCTTTATGTCGCTTGGTGTTCCAGGACCGGACTTGATCTCTTTTCTTGAATGACTTTCTGTTGGTCTACTGCATCGTATCTCTTTTTTATCCTGTAGATCGCTGCGCTTATCCTTCCCCTGACAAACTTATGAATGATTCCTAAACGATTTTACAGATTGTAACATACTACTCCTGTGAAGAAATCATATTTGGTTGTCATCCGAAGAGCACGTAAGATGGCATACGAAGATCGCATACAAAAATCATTTGCGATGGTGGAAATCCGATGCACTTATGAACGGCATTTCTATATATTGGAAGGAAAAATAACAATTTTTGGTCCTAATCCTGTTGGCTTTGGAGCCGCAGATAGTCTAACAATATTCTAATGAATTTCGCTACCATGCTCTCTGGTTGTGGATGAAAAGTAGTGGTTTGAATTCTTTCCATATCGAGAAATCTTGGAAACCTTTAAATATAGCATATGTGAAGTTTAGTCCTTGTTTCACAGTGAATAAAAAGAAGACCCCTTTAAATCATTAAATTCAATTTTTTCCAGGACTTCTGCTATGGTTGAAGGTTCTTGATTAAAGATTGATAGGCTTCTGAACAATCATAACAACAAGGATGTACTTGTTACACATATTTGAAGTTGCAACCGTGAATGTCCGGAGCAATCACTCTCACAAATATAGTTATATTGTAGAGTTGTAATCGTCCACATATTTATGTTGCCGATCATTTTCGAGCTCCAAACGCATCACAGTGCTTGCAGTACGTTTCTACATCTACTTTGGCTTTATCCAGAAGAAATGTTCACGAACTTCAGGGATTATCTCGTTGCACTAAGATGACGTCCAGTAGTGCTACTATGAAGGTCTCGCTGAAAACTAGGGATTCGCGATCTTGGTAAGATCACTTATCATTTGAAACTCTTCCCGTCATCAATTTCCCTCTAGCGGAGTAAAATTCCATCTCGCAAGTAATTTCAGATTTCACAAAACGTAATATTATTTTGTTATCATACAATATTTGGACCTTTCTCAGCTTTTCACTGCTACAAAGAGAAATGTCCACAGGTTACAGTGTCTTGTTAATTTGTCTGACTACTGAAACTTGAAAGCATATTTTAAATAGGCTTTCTACCAGTGTTTGCACTTTCCAGTTCAAGGTTTTCTCATAAGTACATCAGCATTCCTGTGCGAATTTCCTTTGCGATGCCAAATTCCCCTGCTTATATTCCCGTAGGCACTGTATGCATATGTCATTGTCCTGCAACCCCTTGAATAATTTTTTCTGTTACAATTTTACAAAAGTAAGGAGCTGAGGATGATATTTGATAAATGGATGGTTTCCGGTGACGATCTAGTGTTGCTTCACATTCATGCGACTAACGTGATTACATGAAGTTGAGAAGAACGTGTTGAATTTTTTTTGTTCTATTATTTTATTTTATTTTCTGTTGGCTCAGTTAAATCTTTTAGTGTAGGTGAACTTTGCTTCTGATCGACGGAACGGCCCGCGAATCTTACACCTTTTTCTTCATCCTGTGCTTTGCAAGCGAAGAGTGGGTTAAGTGCGAAGATTGGGTTAATAACGACTTTGAATGGAAAAAAAAGAGTTTCTGAATTGCACTTTAAGAAAAATATTTATTCATTGAAATAACAAAAAACAGCTTATTCCGATTCTTTACTTTCAGAAGAAACATTTTATTTCTGCTGTGCTGCAATCTGCAACAGCATGGGTTTTTTACGACAAATCAATAATGTCTATGCTTTATCGCCTGAAATTTCATTAAAACTTCCCAAGCATTTAATGACATTTTAGAAAATAATAAAATCTCTTGTTGTCAGTCCAATCTCTGATTATACGTAAATAATATGACTGGTTGCTTTTTTGTTTAGGAGCTACATCGTACCCTTAAATAATGTTTACACTTTCATTTAGTGCTTAAAATTATCGGAAATAAGATATGGCCTCTTCAGCAGCAATGCAATTTTCTAATTATAATGGTTTGGTTTATTTAATTATGACAAAGCACTCAAGGGCTATTTGCCTAAAGGAATGTATACCTTCATGAACGATTTTCTAAAGGAAACTGAAACGTAAACACTTTACACATATGGAAAAACTCCGAAAACGCTTATTCAGCCAGCCTATTCTCCTAGATTCGAACTGCGGACTGAACTACAATGTTCAGCAACATTGCCCCACGGCCACTGGTGAGCTCCTAATTATAATAACCTGTTTCTCTGAAGTCCAATTTTTGACAAGGAAATGAATATAAAGCTGGAAAACACCGCAAAAATTTATAACAGAATTGATGCAAACTAACTTCTTATATATACATACACATATTAGCTAAAAATGGTAAATTTGGATTAGATTTAATAAACACTTGAATCAGAGCTAGAATGAATACGTAACTAATAACGATACTTTACTAAAAAGACGATACTAACTATACAACACTGAGAAAATAGTAACAGCATTTGCAAAAACACACTTTTTTATTTTAAAACTCATCAGAGTGCTTTCCATAGCTTTTCAGATGAACAATCTTCAGTGTTAGAATATTTTGAAATTGATATAACATGTAAATGAAAAATGTAACAATAACGCAGTATAACTTAATTAAGATAATTAATAAGTAGTGCATCTGGGGACTCATTTGTCAATACCGCTAAAGTTGTTAGTTTATCTTGAGCAGTTGAACGAGTTTTACAGAGTGTTTAGTCGTGTGACGTAAATGCGGGGGAGTTTCTCTATTAACATTTTCCAAGAAGACATCTATTCCTTAAGCAAATAATCCCACCATGCTTTGCCTTAGGCAAAAATCGATTTCAATATGTTGCATCTTCAGTACACATGTGGTGCATGCTTCATACATTGCAAGTAAATCCTCTCTTAAATCCCTAACAGCTCTCTAATAACCGATTGTACTTAAAGGGGTCATCAAATACATTTTAGAAAGCCTGTTAATTTTTTGTAATGAAATGAATTTCACAAGGGCTCTTGAAATGCGTAAGTAAGACAAGAAGTTTGTGGCTTAAAATTCTAACGCTCCTCATATTTGAGTCTCTTGTCACTGTAATAAAACATAGAACAAAACCACTAATGTGCAAAATGCTTATGTTAAAGAAAAGTTAACATTATGTACTAACTTTATACATTTCAAAGTAAAGCAGTAAGCATTATCTGCAAGAGTAAATAAAGAAGTCATGTCTATTAAATGTATCAATTTATAATAGCAGGATATCTAGACTCTGATTGCAATTCAGAATTTTATCGCCACATTATGCAATTCAGGAACCTTTCATTAAATAACGGAAATACGTTGATAAAGAGTGTATAAATGTAGTAAATATGTAAATACTTTGACATAAATCACTAAAGATCTAATACATTCTTTTAATTATAATATTTATAAATAATTTTCTCGATTTGCCTTCTTAATCAAACACTTAGTAAAAAACAAATACGTATACTTGGAAAAATCTTTAGAGAATGACTAAAGTAGTACTTTAACCATGTAGGTTCTGTTTTTTGGGAAGGGAAGAGGTAATTCTCCACAAAATAAACTTATTTGATGGATGGTTATATTTCTATCTTATATTATTGTTAAACGTAAAAACAGTAAAATATTCCTGTAATATTTCATTCCTAATAGCTAGAACAAATTAACTGATTTTGGCAAACTCTATTTATCTGCCTAAGAAAAGGAATGCCTTCTGTGAGAACCAAATACAGCTACAAGTGTATTTCAAGTAGTATCCATAAAAACAATGTAAAGTATTTATTTATTTAAATTATTACTCGTCTATAGTATCACTTCTCCCTTTCGGTTTTCCTGTTAGAATACCAATCTCACATATTTAAATGATATTTAAATGATGTAGTATCGAAAGGGCTTCTGAAAGCCACGTTTCTAATTGAATTTCTACGATATCTGTGTGTCTTTGGCGTTGCTTTATTCTTGTCAATAGCGCTTGTTACGTCGGTGTAAGCTTGAGCCAACTTGCAAGTTAATTGTTTCTGTACAGCATTTGGCTAACTTACGATTTAGCTTAGTTTTAATTTGAAATTCTACTTTTGAAGTTTACGTCATAACTGCTGGTTGGTTTACTAAACACTAGAAGTACCTTCTGTTCAACGTAATCTAGGTAGTTCTTAACAAAAGGTTCTTTTACATCTTTCTTGCGCTCTCTGTTTATTTATCTAGTCATAGTGATAATTCACTAAGTCTATTAGAGTCTGGACTTAGTGTATCGTAAGAAAAAGAGTAAGGCTGTGTATCTGCTCTGAATAAATGACTATGAGAAAATATGGCCATGGTTAGATTAGGCTATTTGGTTTGCGACGAAGAACACAAGAATTACCTGTTTAAGGGAAGGCATGTCTTCGGAAAGGTCAATTTAAAGGAAACTGGATTGTATTCACGTTACAGACGTGTAAGCCAACGAAACCTTCTATACAGCTAGTACGTTTCCTGGAATTTTAACTCGAGTCGAATTACCAGTGTTTAGCTATTTTAATGCTTTGCCTTTGATCGGCAATGGCCATACGTAAAAGAATATATCCTTCTACCTTAATTTGCAGGATTTTTCAGAAATTTCTCTAAATGTAAACAAACACAACGGACTCTTTCATGTGAAACTTTTTTTAAGAAAATAATTTCTGTAAATTGTCAGTATTTCTGAGACTCTCATCAAACTTCGCTGTCGAGCGTTATATCTCTAGGATGACTACCTCTACTGAAGACAAAATCATTTCAAATTCTCGACGTTAGACTTTATTGTATGTCTGATTTTCTGCTGTTTTTGTACAAATTACCATTTATCAATCACATTTCTAATAATGAATTATTCATCAAGCTTATTTATAGCTGATCGCTGATCTCTATGAAATCATGTTTAGCCAAAACCCTTATATGCTTTGCCATATTGAATTAAATAAGTACAAAAAATCAAAACTAGGATACTTTTTGTAAACAGTTGGTGCTAATTAGTGCTGTTCAACTGGAAATGGATCGGATTATTTTTTACAGCAACGCATTTTAGCCTCGTGATTTACATGTATGTATTGCTCAGGGGAAAAAAGGAAATTCCTAGACGAAAATAATGCAATAATGAAATGTTAATAAACAAATAAATATAAGCATTAAATTCATTTGATAATTATAGTTTATAATACAATTATTAATAATCCAAAAAGTGTATACTAATATTATTAAACTGTTTAATAAATACATAAGAGAGCACTTCAAAACTTTTCGCATCCTGAATAATTTGTCTCCATTCTAGTACGATGTATACTTTACAGACTTAAGTGAAGAATATAGATGAGCTCTGTAGCTCCATTCAAGTTTTATTCCTGGTAGACTGATACTGAATGAGACCTAAAAGCACTTTTATTTTACAATATAATCTCCCCTTATGATCCCTAACGCACCTATTTACTTTCCCCTTCGCAATTCGTGAAAGTCCCTTTCTTGACCGCTGTCGAGACACCACCCTTCTTACTCAACATACAGATCGTTTAGAATAAAATTAAACGGTATGAACAATTTACTTTCTTCAAGCATGAAATTCTTCCCCTTTTAAAATTTTTGCATCCAAAATATTAAGGAGTTACTGTTTTGAAAAATAAAACTTCTTGTTAAAGTTTAATGTATCTGAATCTGAATGCAGATCTCGATTTAAGTCATTAAACGCCTCATTCTGCTTAACTTAGTTTAAAGAAAGAACTTCCATAAAGCATTTAAAATCTATCATGGCAATTCTTTTTTATAAAAAAGGTCAGATGCATTTGATTCAAAGGATTCCGATTCTAATCAATATTTTTTTGCAAGTTCTCACTTGTAATTAGAGCTTTACTCATTAATGAAGATAAATTCATGACTTCCATTGTTGAAAGGATTTCGAGTGCAATTTATTTTAAGTGCAAGACAAAGACACAGAGAGTCAGAGATTCGACATTTTATTTTCTTTTTATACAACAGCTTTACTTTTATATTTGCAAGCTTAATTTAAAAATATCGGAAATTGCTTAAGCTACATATTTCTACATTTTAAATCTGAATAAATGGAAAATTAGTCGGCTTATTTTGTTTAACTTTTTTTTTTTTTTTTTTTTTTACATGTCAACTAAAATTTTCTCAGTGTTTTTGTTTCTGGAATAAATATTTAGCGGTAACATAAAATTGGAGTAAAACATATGGAGTGTAAACTTCATGCTTGAAGAAAATGAGCTGTTCATACCGTTTAATTTTAATCTAAACGGTCTGTATAGTGTGTAAAAAGCATTTCAGAAACGACGGTTTTTATTATGAAACAAAATAGCACCACTAAAAAAATTAACCTATATTCTTGCACACATATTCATTGCAAAGAAATTATGTAATACATAGTAATACTTAATATTTCTATTACTTGAATTTAATACATCTAGGAATGGTCTGGTTTGCGAAAAAATTGGCGGAGGCATTTTGTCCGCATTCGGTTCAACTTGTGAATGCGAGCAAATATTTCAAACACGAATTTATTTTAAGAAAAATGAGAACTTAACTACCGAAAATTCAGATTCTTGAATTTTTCTTAAGACAAACTAACTGTAAGCCAGACGTATCTAAATTGATGTCACAATTTCAGAATCAAGGAAGCCATTAATATCGAAGAGAAAAATAAATTTCATTCAGGTACATTTTTTTTAATAATTAGCATCATAATTTAAGTTTTTATGTTTAAAGTTGAAAATGTATCGTAATTATTTTCTCAAAAAAAATTAATCTTGTTATTCACCTAGAAAACGTATTCTAAAATGAAAACACCATGGACCTGAAACGTCGTCTTTGTGCACATATTTTGGTTGATTTTGACCAAATTTGATTTTGGACCTTTGTTGAAGATCCAAAGTTTACTTGTTACGGTACATCGTGAAATTTCAGAATACGCAAAGAATTCCATATTTATTAAGGATAAGTCTTTAGGACATAATGTATTATAATACAACTTCAAATTGACAAATTAGGTTGAGAACGTCTGTTCTAATGTAATAAAAAGAGGAGATAAACAAATAACATAACAGGAAATAACAGAATATATATCGGCAACACAATATTATAATGCACAGTACTAATGATATTCAGTAAGTGTCCACAGTGAAAAATCCTTTTGATAATGATATCAAATAATTTTGCCAGTTAAGAATCTGAGTGTTCAGGAACTTTAGAAAATGTAACAACATTTCAATATATAAATAAATAAAGGGGAATGAAATTTTGATGTTATAAAGTTGAGAAACTAATATGGCCCAGTAGGCAGCGTACTCACTGCATATGCATCAAATAAAAATGTTTTGTGCAAGTAAACCTACAAGGTATTTCTCCCGCCTTCTTAGCATGCCTTCGTAGTGAAGTGGTCAGCACGCTCGACGCGTATTCGAGAGGTCCGTGGTTCGATTCCCGGCGAGGGCATTGCTCATTTTTCCCATCTCCTGCTTCAAAAAAAAAAAAAAAATCCTAATGTCTTTACAGTTGCACACGAATTAAAAGGTGGTGAATGATGATTCTTCACCATCAGGATTTGGCGATCGGATCCCATAAACTCCCAGGGGCACTTTAAAAGAGGGAGTATATAAGGTACTTCTCCCGCCTTCTTAGCATGCCTTCGTAGTGTAGTGACCAGCACGTTCGACGCGTATTCGAAAGGTTCGTGGTTCGATTCCCGGCGAGGGCATTTTTATTTTTCACATCTCCTGATTCACCCCCCCCCAAATAAGTGAATTATTAATTCTAGAAAGACCATCATTGCTACATGAAATTGAGAATTCTTTAAATGTTAAAGTACGAATAATTTTTATAGTAAATCAGTGTTTGTTTTGGATTGGTAGTTTGGAAATCTTATACCGTATTTTTTTCTAAATAAATACGTATATGCATATATATATACGTATTTTACTTTTATTTGTTTACAGGATGTAAAAACGATAGAATGGAGCAAATATTTTACCTTTTTAAAAAAATGCAGGATATTAATAGAGTGGTTTCAAGCATTTAAAAAATGTGCGATTTAAGTTTTTCAAACACCCAGTCCAAAACAAATATATATATATATAAAACGCAGAAAAAAATTAACTTTCTGAATCAGTCTGAATGAACAGCATCGCTCTCATAAATGCGAAATGCGTAATTTTTTTCCTTATAATTTCAAAGAATTTAAAACATAACATTTAATTTTATGAGACAAAGAACTGGAAAATTAAAAGAGGTATTACAATTGTGGAACTGCATGTTTTTAAATTTGCTACATTTTACAGCTTATAAATATTTTTAGTATAGCAAGTTAAAATGAAATTTGAAAATATTGTTTATATCCACCTAATTTATGCTTTACTTTTAACTCAAATATGTTCCTCTCTCTTCTTAATTTTTTTTTTAAATTTTTCAAATTGCTTAAAAAAATCAGGGGAAAGTAATTTACTTTCAACTGATGCCTCTTAGAAGCAAAACCACTTTTCTCCCAAACGTTTGATTATTTTTTGAAGTTAATTGAAACAGATGAAAAACGTGGAAGTTTCTATTATTTTCACAAATGCAAAATAGTTTTCTCTTAAATTAGATTTTCTTTTGTACTATAATAACTTGTGGATTAGAAAGATATTCACGATTCATTTCTGCTTCTAAGAAAATACGTAATAACAATAAAAGGTGCAGAAAAAAATATAATATTAGTTTTCTCTAATTTCATTTATCTACTCCAAATAAAAATTTAGAAGATAAAGAACAAATTCAAAGTGTAATATAAATTTTGCTTTTTATTTTCTGATATTAGGCTACTTCTCAAGAATGTTAACTTTCGTGTAGAATCTAATTTAGTTTTGCGTAGAATGAAATATTGTAGAACACTATTAAAAAGTACTATTTCTTCTACCATGTTATTTTAAAAATGGGAATGATCTGAAATAAATATAATAATAATAATAATAGCAAATAAAGAAAGACAATTTTTAAAGATTTTATCGACGCACCAAAAGATGTTTTAAGGTCATTATGCTTTCACTGAGCATTGCACGTTAACAGTCTTCTCTTGGACTCACTGCTGCTAATACATTTTTTTTTCTTTTTAGCTTTATCATTAAGCATCACTTTCTTACCGCTTACTAAACATATAACTTAAGACCAAAAACAGAAAACAGTTAAAAGCAGAATACTTTAGAACTCTCGATGAAGAGTTAGGCGCTAAAAGATTTTTTTAATAATTTTCTTTGAAAACTAGCAACTCAAGTGGCACAAGATTTTATATTTTCATATGCAAATGCGACATTGGCACGTACTTTTATACACATTTGGTATATTTGATTGCTTATTATTTTAATTTGGTATTCTTAGTGCATTACGTAATTAATTCGTACATACGACTTCAAATATTTGATATATTTTTAATTTTCAAAACATAAAATGGGAAGTACATTTTTACTTTACTGTATTTCAGAAAATTTCATTTGTATGGATTTAGATAATATCACATTCTTTGCTATTGTGTGATGTGTATTTCAGTTTATAATTTATGATTTGTAAATATTATAATTTTGTTTTAATAGTATTTCTTCTTATTTGAGTTTTACAAATATTGTTACCGCTAAGCCATACTTGACTTGATCAGAATAAGTATATTCAGTAGTGGTGACTTTATTTAAAGTGAGGAGAGAACTGATTTCAGGTACAAACACCTTTTTCTAAGAAACTCTGCCCCTTTACCAATACTCATGGTCTTTTATGTGAGGATCTTAGAGAAGAAATGTTCAGTAATGAGATTTATATATGTTGGCAGAAGTACTCGTTCCTTTCGCAAGAAAAAATCCTACGTAGAGATTTCATAGTATGTTTTATATGAAAATAATAAACTGTTGAATTGTTCAAAAAATAATCTAATTTCTTTTCTATTGTACTGTATATTTTATGTATGCTGATTTAAATCAAAAGAGCCTGTATCAAGTAGGTTTCAGCAATATTTTCTCAAATGATATTATTGCTATTAAATATTGCTCTGAAGAGAACTACAGTTCATAATTTCTGTAAGAGTATTACTTTTTAGATGGCTGTGCATTCTAAACAATATATTTCATAATGCCTTCTTATTTTATTAAATTATAATATCTTAAAAATTTTTGTTGGAAAATTCAGAAAAAGTATACACCTCATTAGCATGAAATTAGTTAATTTTTATACAGAATGCTATTGTGGGAAACTACGGAAAATTGTATCTGTTGTATATGGAACATGAAGAACTGGAATTTCGAAGAACGTATAAAACATTTTACAATACAATTAGAAAAATAGATGCAAATGAAACCTGAATTTAAATTGAACTTGTATATCAGCTCCGACCTAAGCTAAAATTTAAACGCGAAATATGATGAATTCCAAGTTCTCGGTATACTAAAATCTCCATCCGGGATTTAGAAAAAGCTTAAAACCTTGCATTAAAGCTTTTTTAATTAATTATGAGGTTTTTTATTTATGAGGAAGAAGAGCCAGTTTCAAATTAAGGAGTGAAATAGTAGTCAACGACTGTTCAGTTTAAATACAACGCAAAGCAATGAGGAATTCTAACCGGAGTGTCAAAAATCAACTTTTCTGCAGCGAATAACGCAAAGTCGAAAAAGTACAGTTATCATAGCTGGCAGGAACTAAATGTAGCATGCATGCTCAGATTAGAAACATGCTCTGTCTTAAACTCCAAAAATTTCACTTTAACTATTAGCAAACTGATTTTACATTCTGGTGAGGAAACAAATAATAACCTTGTAATTTCTTGTAACAAATGGCGTGAGTCATTTTTCAAACAAAGCATCTGCTATAGGTCAGTGATGATTGATTGACACAAATCTAAGTTCTCATTCTTTTACGGGTCATGTGACCATAAGGGCATTCTTTAAAATTGAGCTTCAACTCTTCGTGCGAGCAGTGCAGGTTAAAACCCTCGATTTAATTCGTGCGTGTGTACCTTGATGTTTCTCGTAGCTCTTTGTATTAATTTATTTACCCCGAAACGTCTCCTTGTATTATGTTATGTATGTGTGTGTGTGTGTGTGAGTGTATTTAATTATGACAAAGCACACGAGGGCTATATGCCTAAGGGTAGGGATGCCTTCGTGGAGGACTTTCTAAGGAAAACTGGCTCGTATACACGTTAAACATGGGGAAAACCACCAAAACGCCCATGCAGTCAGCCCGCTCGCGGGTTTCGAACCTCGGACCGAACTACCAGTGTTCAGCGACTTTACCGCTCGTCCGCTGGTGGGCTGTATTATGTTATGACAAAGAACCAAGTCATAAAAAATGGAAGATTACACAGTTTCAGAAAACATTGCTGTGATACCTCGGTTTACGTTGTAGGGTACTTCTCCCGCCTTCGTAGCGTGCCTTCGTGGTGTAGTGGTTCTGGACGCTAGGCCGGTATTCCAGAGGTCCGTGGTTCGATTCCCGGCGAAGGCGGTTGCTAATGTTTCATCTCTCTGGCTTTTCCAATTACTAACCTAATGTCTATATAAGTGGCACCTGAACTAAAAGGATGTTGGATGAGAATTCTCCACACCCGGGATTTGGCGACTGGGTCTCCTAAAAATCCCAGTCGCCCTTTAAAAGGAGGGAGTATGTAAGGTATTTCTCCCACCTTCCTAGCGTGGCTTCGTGGTGTAGTGGTTTTGCACCTTGCTGCTTCCATACCTAATGTTTCTACAACGTCATTAATCTGCTCCATATCCTTGTACGTATAACAAACGTGTACTTTTGCAATGAAAAAAAACGGGAAAGTAGTTAATCCGTTCTTTTAAAAAATCCTATTTTTGTTATTACCGCTGTTCAATTGTAAAATGCAAATCCAGAGTGTTAAATATATAGTGCATATAAATGAGTTGCATTAATACTGTAGACAAATGTAGACAAACTTCTATCCAGTTCATAAGCATTTTTTTAACATACTCTGACGACTGTGATCCTTGGTAATCAATTTCCTCTCCTTTAGCAAGGTTAGTAAATTTAGTAGTTTAATAGTGTCTTTGTTCTTCACAATCATATTACTATTTTTGTTGGAATACGGTACGCTATTGCCAAGTCACTGATAAGGATACCAATTTTTTTTTTTTTTTTTTTTGTTGCTCTACTCTTTTCGTTAACATTCTTTAAACTCATTAATAATTTATGCAAAAAATAGAATAAAACACCATGATACCTTTTGCAATTGCACTTTTGCAATAATTTATGAAAAAAAAAAAACCCCACGAAATTACTTGCCAAATGCAAAGTCATTGCTAGGGTTGCTTAGTCATAGCTTACTGAATTGAACTATGTTTTTACTTTCTATTATTACGCTCATTATAGATTTTGTTTTCTACAAGTAAATGCAATTCAATCTTGATAGAGCTGCTATCTGCTTTTTTACAGTGTCATATCCGTTTTTGACATTTCTAGAAATCCAAGTACTTTTCAACCATTTTAGGACAGACTGTTTACAGAAAAACATTTGTTTTTGAAAAATGCTTATAATGCGGTATCAGCTGTACATGATTTTCAAGTAGAAATTAGATATATTTAATCAGTAAATAGGCATTTATATTTTACTAATCTAATATGTATTGATATGCGGGACTTGAGTGATTTGTCTGGAACACGGCACATTTGGAAATTACTATACATCCAAACAGTGATACAAATTAACAGCTCTCGATTGTAACTATTTCAGTACTTGATCCCTGAAGGAAGTAATGCCGACGATTAATTAAAAGATTTGTCGTCTGTGTAAAGGAAAATATTATTTTTAGAGAGACAATCAGAAAACATAGACTAGATCAGAAAACATGTTTAGAGGGAATCCTAAAATTTCTTTATACTTCAGGTTATAGTGAAAAGAATTCTGCTAGGGCTGTTTAAAAACAAATTTAGGTCATCCGTTGAAAAGAAACTTTTAGAGGAATTTGGCAAACGTGCCATTTCATTTTTTCACAAATACTCTTATCATTTTGTTTCTTATGCAAAACGTCTTAAGAAAGACTTAAGACTTTTTTCTTATGAAAATCACCAGTTTGTATGTAAACCATTTTTTGTACAGGTTACGTTTATTCTTTTTAAACATTCGAAGTATTAATTTTATTCGAATATTATATTTATGTGATATTCCTAACTAAATTTTAAATAAAATTGTAGCAAATATTTTCTCAAATATAATTTATCCTGTAAGCGTTGGATAAGATATTGTTAGGAATTTTGTATTTGGATAGCTAATTCTAGTAGAATTTTAGTTAAAATTGTTTTATTTCCCCGTGCAATGCAGCACGAAACATATTTTAAGAGAAATCTACGTCGGAAAAGTAAAAATACAGAAGGACGTGCATTTAACATTGAAAAAATATATATCTCGTAATTTATATTTAAATTGAATAAATGTAATTGACTACTGTGCTAGCTGTAACCGTAATTCTACTCTTTTGCTTTCCAGAAATATCGAGAAGCAAAGAAATTACTACAACTATCTCGCAACTGATTGAAAGCCGGAGAAAAACATCTCAGCTCAGTTGTTTAGTTAGCTGCTACTCTTATTATTTGCGAGCTTATTTGCAGACAGAGACCGGATTAGCTTTCTTTTGCATTGCGTTGTATTCTATTTTTTTTTTTTTTTTTTTTTTAGTAATTTAAAGTATAACTGCTGATTATACCGAAACATTATCTAATGCCAATGTAGAAGTTGAACCAATTCTGAGTGTAGATGAATTCGAAAATGAATTAGAAATTACAGAACAATATCGCGAGAAGATAACGTTATAGAAATTCAGGCTTAAGAAACTGATTAAGGAACTTAACCATGACTTAAGTGCGAAGATTTCAGCAGTTTCGGTCCAGGATAATGACTTAAATGCACCGAACACTCAGCAAAATATAAAAGATACGCCTAATGTTAAATTACCAAAACTTTCGAGTCCCGTATTTTATGGTAACAGTAGTCAATGGCTTAGTTTTTGGAATAGTTTGAGTCCTCAATACATAATAACGAATCATTGAACAAAGCAGACAAATTTATTACCTGAAAGCATATTTAGTTGGAACAGCTGTTAGTTGCGTTCAAGGACTTCCGTTATCGCCAAAACATTATGATTCAGCAATTCAAATCTTACACGACCGTTTTAGAAGGAGAGACATTATTAATCTTATTAATGCGCACATGAATAATTTGCTGAATGTTGAATCATTAAAAATGCGAATGACATAAAATCATTTCGTAACTTGTATGATAAAGTACAAACACAGATTAGATGTCTCGAAGCGTTAGATGTTGTATCGGAATCTTACAGCGCTTTGCTGCGTCCGATGATTTTGAAGTTATTGCCTTCAGAATTAACGCTTGAATTTCATAGAATACAAAATGTGGGAACCGATTATAACATAAAGGATTTAATGTCATTTTTACACGAAGAACTTTCATCCCGCGAACGCAAAAGGTCAACGGTTTCGCAACAGCAAAAAGTATCCAATCGATTACAATTTTCTTCCCCCCTGCAACGAAAAGCGCATATGGTCTCACAAATAGACATAATAAACCGAAGATTCCGACCGCTACAGATTTGTTTACAAAAATCCGAATGCAGGGAGGAAAATATGAATTGCGTCTTCTGTAATCAATTCCACAAGATTTATGACTGTAGTTTCTTTTCCGGCTTATCATTATATGAAAAAAGGGACATTTTGAGAAAGAAATGTGCTTGCTATAAATGTCTAAAACCGCACCATTTAGCGCAAAATTGCAGAACATAAATAACTTGTTCTGTTTGTAAAAAATAGCATGTAACTATTATGTGTGATAAACAAAATCCTTCTATCGGGGTTTCGAAAATTAAAAAAGACGAAGAGATAGAAAATAAAGTACTTTCAAATCAAGCAGGATGTTCAGAGGTATATTTGCAAATTTTAGTTGTCGCATATATGGAAGAGGGAATAACCAATTTGTTCGAGCGTTAATTGGCACCGGAAGTCAAACTCATAAGCAGGTATGCAGCGGAAAGGCTACAATTAAGAAGCTTAGGTGAACAAAGTGTAACCCACGGACGTTTCGGTGGCATAGAAGTTTCGGAAAAACATAAACGTTATAGAATAAAATTGGGTAAATCAATGTATTGGATGAAAGAAAAATATGTTCTTTGGTCCCTAAAATCAAAAATATAGACTGGATTAGGGAACTTTGAAGAATAGGAATTTACGTCAGTGATGTTTTTGAAAATGGAAATTACAGATTATTCCAGGAGAACCCCCAAGAGATTCATTTGTTGTTAGAGGCAGATGTTGCTGCAAATTTATTTACAGGTAAAATCGAAGCTCTTCCTTGGGGAAGATTAGTTGCTGTAAGTACAAGACTTGGGTGGACAGTCATGGGGAAAGCGAACACTGACAATTATGAAATAGAAAATTACTTTTCCACGCTTTCGTTATCTTTACATATTTCTGATGCCACACTGTCAGAACTTTGGAGGCTTGATGTTATCGGAATAAAAGATCCAGTTACAAAGAAGGCTAGAGAGGAAAGGGATTTGCAAGCAAAATTGCAGTTCAGAAATAATGTATCTCTAAACGAAGAGGGGCGTTATGAAGTCGCTCTTCCGTAGGCTGATAATCATGTACCACTCTCCACCCACAAAGATTTAGCTTTGAAACGTCTACAATCTACCACCCAGAAACTTCTATCTCAAAATTTGTTTTCATACAATGCAGTTTTTTAATGACTGATGTAACTCAGGAGTGATCTAAGAAGTTAAAGAAAATATAGCGGTTCACTATGGACATTATTTGACTCATAGACCGGTGATCAAAGAAAATAGCTCAACACCAATTCGGCCAGTGTTTGATGCGTCTGCGAGGAAACAATCGTCTCCTTCTCTAAATCAGTGTTTAGAGTGTGGACCAAATTTGATAGAACTAATTCCTTCTCTTTTGTTGAGATTTCGGGAAGGCAAGTTTGCTGCTATAGCAGACATTGAGAAAGCTCTCTTAAAGATCAGTGTAAAGCCTCGAGATAGAGACTGGCTTCGGTTTTTCTGGTGGAATGATGTGAAAGAAAAGAAAACGAAAATATTTCGTCATACTAGAGTAGTATTTGGGGTTAAGAGTAGTCCTTTCCTTTTGGCAGCTGTTATAGAATTCCATCTACAAAAGTACAGGAAAAATTCTCCATATGATACGGAGATGATAGCTAAACTCTTGCCTAGCTTCTACGTAGATAACGTTGTTGCCAGTTTTGACAAAGAATCCGAGATGATCCAGTTCATCTAAAAATCTCGAGAAATAATGTATGAAGGAAAGTTTAATCTTCGAGGTTGGTTACATATCGGAGATAACTTGAAACAGGAAACTATTTCAAACGTATTGGGTCTGTTATGGAACTCTCAGAAAGAGAATTTAACTTTGAATCTGAATTGGCTAGAAGATTTTGAAATGGGTATAATAACGAAGAGAACAATTCTCGCTGTAACACACAACATCCTATTGGAATTGTGAGTCCTGTTCTCTTGTATCTTAAAATATTGTTGCAGAACCTATGGAAAACAGGAATTTCTTGGGATACTGAAGTAGACGAGAGTACAAAACAAAATTTTGTGAATTGGTATAAAAGCCTTTTTCTCTTAAAAGAAATATCCCTCCTACGTTGGATACATTCCAGCAAGGACAATAGGAAGTTCACGCATTCTGTGATGCCATTAGTAATGCGTAGGCTGCGGCAGTTTTCTTGAGAACTGTAACGAATTCTGGAGTTGTAGTTCATCTTTTGGCATCGAAGTCTAGAGTAGCTCCCGTGAAATCTATTACGATCCCTCGTCTGGAATTGATAGCTGCTACTATAGATGCCAGACTATACTCTTCTGTTTTAAATGGTTTACAATGGCAAAATGTGGAAACGCATTTTTGGACGGATTCTACAACAATTTTGACGTGGATTCAAAGGGAAGAGATTGTCTAGGCTGTCTTTGGGGTAAACAGAGTCAGGGAGATTAGGAAACTGACGGATACAAAAACGTGGTTGCTGGAACAAAAAATCCAGCTGACCTCCCATCAAGAGGTTGCACCGCCAGACACCTTTTAGTAGTTAGATGGTGGAAGGGCACCATTTGGCTGAAGAAAAATCAGGAAGAATGGCCTAGACAAAGGGAAATACCGGACATGGAAATAGTTAATTCAGAAAAAAGGGAAAATCAGTAATTTCTGCACTAAATACGCAAAGGGTAGAACATTTTTTGAGAAATATTCATCTTACCACAAAATGTTAAGAATAACTGCTTGGATATGCAGATTTATCAACAAATGCAGAAGATTCTAAACAATCAGGAGAACTCACTGTCCCTGAAATAGAAACCGTAGAAAAGAAAATATGCAAGATAATGCAGATAGAAGCATTTGGCAAAGAACTTAAAGTTAGAAACCTTTGTACTTTTTTGACTCAGATGGCCTTATTCGGTTAAAGACCAAGATTACTAGAAGAGAGGAAGAAGAAAATTTTCTCTGTCCAATTGTATTGCTCTCAAATCATGATTTAGTTCATTGGTTAATTTTAGATTACCATTTGCGACTATCCCACGCTGGTGTGCAATTCGTACTAGCCAATATTCGACAGAAATTTTGGATCCTGAGAGGAAGTAAAACAGTACGTAAGGTTCTCATGAAGTGTGTTCGCTGTAGAAGATATAACGCAAAGAATATAGAGACTGTTCCAGTACCTCTTCCTGAAGATCGAGTTAGAGATGCTCTGGTGTTTGAAATGACCGGAGTCGATGTAGCCGGTCCTCTTTATTTAAGGAAAGAAAAAAGGCATGGATCTTGCTCTTTACTTGCGCAGTCTATCGCGCAGTACATCTTGAGCTGATAAAAAGTTTATCAACAAATGCGTTCATCTTGGGATTGAGGAGATTTATTGCCAGAAGAGGTCGTCCAAGTATTATTTACATCGACAATGGCACTAATTTCGTTGGAACTGAAAATCTGATAAGATCGAGAGATTGGAAAGAAATAGAATGTCATTCAACTAGTATGAGAATACAGTGGAAGTTTAATCCCCCAACTGGGCTTCATGGTAGGGCGGTTGGTGGGAGAGGTTGGTACAAACAGTGAAGAAGATGTTGAGAAATGTTCTCGGAAAGTCCTGTGTCTCTTACGAGGAAATGTTGACTATAATTTGTGATATCGAATCAGTGATTAACTCAAGACCCATTATGTACCTTTCAGGAGATCCAAATGATCTTACGGCACTAACTCCTTCAATGTTTCTACAAGATGTGCACGACGTCGGAGTACCAGACTTAGACTACCTGGATACAAGTTCTTGCAGAACTTAAGAGAACACTTTCGCAAAAGATTTCGTGATGAATATTTAGCTATCCTAGCGCAAAAACCATCTAAACGATCTACTCGGACTATCAACAAAAATGACTTGGTGTTTGTCGGCAGCGACAACAAGAAGATAATAGATTGGCCAATAGGTCGTGTTGTAGAAATATATCCTGGGAAAGACAACGAAGTACGTGTTGTCAAAGTGAAAACTGCAACGGGTGAACTCCTAAGACCTGTGAAACGTATTTATCCTCTCGAACGTAATAGACCTAACTTATTTAGTGACTTCACCATAAACAGAAAAACCCTACCGATAAGTGTGACAGTGATATGAACTATCAAACTAGATATGGACGTAAAACTGTAAAACCTGTTACATATTTTTAAATTGCTATACTAATTTTTGTTTCTTTTCAGTATTTTAGAAATTTAATTGTCCTAACAGTAGTCAATTGGAACATGTTATCTGGATATGGTATGAATGTAATGCAGAGAATGTTTAGATGTGTAATACTTCTTTGTAAGTATTAATTTTAGAGCATTAGTTACTTTTCATATTTGTGAATCAAAAGGTGGGAAGGACGTCCCATTCTTGCCACTAGATGGCGGGCATCTCTTCCTTTTCTTTTTCTTTAATTGAGTTCTGAGAACGAGGCTAGATTTGGAACCGCTCTGAGGAGCGTAAAGACGAAACTTCAGACTCTGAAAAATAATTAAAATGTACTGTCTTAAAATAATTATCACCTACCTTGTAAATAGTGTATATTAGTGTTTTATTTGAATAAATACGTAAAAGACAAGACGGCCTGTTAATTCTAATTGAAACTCTTACTGGAAAACGTGATTATAAGAACCCTGGCGTCGCGAACACTGAAAATGTAGCAGGTAAGGAATTTTACATTAATTTTATTGTAAATAGAAGAACCTGATGCAACAAGCATTGTTGTTTCGTTAAGAAGTTTTCAAAAGGTTTTAATTTCTAGATTTTTTACACATGAAGACTTTTTGAATATTCGTAATCAATCTTTATTTTAAACAATTAAAACAAGTTACTTTAATCCTGAATTCAGTATGTTTTCATCTCAAGGAGAAAATATGTTTTAATACATTCAGCCTAAAAATACATGCATGTATGGCTAATTTAATGTTTAATTAATTGTTGTTTAGTTTTAATTTGTTTTATTTCGGATCAGTTTCAAATGGTATGTATGAATGTGGATCAATGTGTTCTGCATAATGTATTTTGCAAATGAAAAATAAAACCTAGCACATAATAATGAACCGATTTAAGCTCAGGCTTTCCAGTCAATACTTATAAAGTTGATGAAATTTAAGTTTAGAAGATTAGGTATAGATTTTGAAATAAGGGTGATTGGGATTTAGTGTGTCTAATTCTTAAAACCAAGTAAAATTTTTATTAGCAGGTAGTTGGTGATATACTGAAAATTAACACATAAATACAAACCTGGAAAGCGGAGTTAGAAATTAGAGAGAGAGAACATAAGTCTAAAAGGTTATTTTACTACATGTATGTTGTATAGCTTAAATATTTCTCTACTAAACTAAACTCGTGTGCGAAATGAAGAAGGTGTTCAATTTATGTCTACTTTTACGAAATGCGTTAAAGTGAAGGTACTGATTATGCCACCGAAAAATGATTATGAAAATATTCAGAGTCGAATACGTAAGAGTACATGCATTGTCTGAGGAGTTGTGATTGTGGAGGAGATATATAAGCGCAGTAGATGCTTTTAACGCTTTGTGTGCTCGTACTCCTTCACAACCTTTCGCCGTGTTTCTTGCAAGAGTTGGATAAATTTAATAAGGTATCAAGTTTGAGATGGAAAATTGTGAGTAGATTGGAGGCAGGCCAATCACTGAAGCCCAAGTGCTGCCACTGGAACCCAAGTTTTATGATCTACAATTCTCCGAAGGCTTCATGAGCTAAGGATGTATGCCAGAAGATCCGTTATTTGCGTACTTCTCGCTATATAGTTCACAAAAGAGCGCGTTTAACAGGTTTCAGACAACATAGCCTAGGACCAGCCTTTCGTGCATTTTACAGATGATTCCAGATTCAGCTTGGACACCGATTCTCGTCGCTTCTTATCTGAAAGGATATCAGAACATGATACTATCCCTCCCTTATCAGGGAAAAGAATCATTACGCTGATAGACATGTAATGGTTTGTGCATTATGTTGAACTACCGAACACCTTGCACCTGTTTGCCAAAGGCTCCCAGACTGCTATGAGGTACATAGAGAGATCACAGAGATATGTGTTTGACTTTTCAGGAGCTCAGTTTGTACTGGGTTTCTGTTAATCAACGATAAAGCTCATCCATATACAGCTGAGTTGGTCGACGATTACATGGAAAGTAAAGATATTCGTTGCATGGACTGGCAAGTCAGATCTATTGACTATTATAGAACATGTCTGGGACTTTCTTGTTAGGGCATTTTCATATGCCCATACTCTTTCGAGAACCATCCCTAAGTTGAAAATTGCCTTGTAGCAAGAATGCAATTGACTGCCACAGGAATCCTTTAACAGCCTGTTGTTCAATACACCGTCACGCTGCGCTATCTGTCTTGCTGCGAGAGGAGATCATACCCCATAATAGAGGTATTTTCAGTTTGATATCATAACTTGGATTTTTGGACATCCCTGCACTATGAGCTTTACTGAAACTCAAGCCTATATAAAGTGAAGTTTGAATGGGACATCTCTTTCTCTGTTATAAATGCACATTTGTACCAAATTTCAATGAAATATGTCTGTTAGGTTTTCGAAAGTTCGACATAATATTAAAATTTTTTTTTTTTTTTTTTTTTTTTTTTTTTTTTTTTTTTTGCACACTATTGTCTTTTCTTTCCACATGCCTTGAAGGAAATCTGAGATAAAATTTGGTGGTGTCTGAAAAAAAAAATGTTAACCAAAATATTGTAGGATGGGAATTTTTTATAAATTTAGACGAGTTTTTAACAAGAACTGGCTCACTTTTAGACTGTAGAATTTAAATCTTATCCAAGGTCATTAAGAACTTTGTTTGCGATTTTTTTTAATTTTGATGGGGAAAACTTTACGATTTTTGTATTTCCTTGACAAATTTTTAACTTTTATTCATGCAGAAAATAATTATTTAAAGCTAATAGAGCAGAAGTTAGTAACATTGAGCAAGAAGTTAGTAACTTTCCTGCAGTTATTTCATAGTTTGAGAATTTAACACATTCTAAAAGTAACTGAAAGTTTCGTGATTATAATCTCAAAAGAAATGTTTATTCTATAGAATTTAACTATTCACACATAAGTGCACCGTGGATGATAAATTGTCACCAGAGGGAGTTAGTCGAAGGATCTTTTCGTTTTCCGTCATCCATTTTAGCGCGAGATTTGTTAAATAGTTATTGCATTCTTTTTTTATCAAAATTCTCGTGATATAGGTGGTTAGTAGTCTAGCTAGTATGAGGGTGATCCATGATACGTGTCACTGAAAGATTCGGATAATTTACTGTTTTACAGAATTAAAAAATATCTAGTAATCTTTATAATTTTAATATGTGGAATTTTATGTTAATTAACCAATTTTTATGACTTGAACTTCAATTTTTTTCCGTAGTCCTCCCCAGAATGATAATTAATTTTTGCGTGCTTAAGCCGAATGTTTGATGTTTGAATGTTTTAGAATCAGAGCTTCTAGCAGATTCGTAATCTAGATTCTCTTTATCTCCAGCTCTGCAAAAGTATTTATGTATTTAGCCATCTTACTAGCCGACTTTTGAAATACTTGCTGTTAATTATCTTGAGCTTATTTAAGTAGTCTATTTTGAGTATAATCTAGAATATGTTACCTACATTTGAACTCTAATTTGCATTATGTTAAATTAATGCCTGTAAGTAGCGGAGGTTCGTCTGTAGCACAATTTATAGCTTCCTTTCATTTAAGAGTTAAATAAAAAGGCTACATCAGTGTTCTTAAAACTTAAAATGTGTTTAAGGCTAGAGCAAAATCTCTCTTAATATAGTAGGGTTTGCAGGAAATTGAAATACCTTTATAGACATAGCAGAACCTTACATATAAACGTTCGCGAAATAAAACTTACTTTTCAAAAACGATACCCCCAAAACAAAAACTGCGAATCTATTTACAGTGGACTAATTCTCATACCACATTATTCATTTAACCTTTCACAAAATAAATTTATAGAATCAAACAGCAAAATTAATGTAATGATAATTACGACTGCGCAATGATACAAAATTGAGCTAGAATTGTCATTTAAAGAAGGTAGTCTAAAACTCAGCAAGAAGGAACCGCATGCATAGAAACGTATTATGGAATTCACAATAAAGTTAAACAAGGCATAATAAATATATATACTTGTGTGTAAACATGTAATGCAGGAGAAGACTTTTCCTTTAATTTTTCTATAAATTGACATTCATTGAAAAGATTAGTCTAATTGAAATAATGAACAATAAATTAATAATTAGTAAAACACTATCTGCTTTTAAAAAAAGGATGAATTAAATAACATTGAAGTGCCGTAAGCAAAAATAATGAGTATTTAATAAGTAACATTGTACTTAAGTATGTACTTATTAGTAACAAAAAAGCACACCAGATTCTCCTCTCATATGATCTTGTGCAACGTTAATAAATTTTCAAAGTTTCCAGGAAGTTATACTGAGAAATGTATTGAAGCTCTTCTAACAAGAAGTTATATGTTTTGTTTAGTAACTTAGTAACATGTCAAAGAGCATAAAATGAAAAACAAAACCAGCATACTTTGAGCTTTTGTCGTTTTAGTTTAAACAATTAGTTTAAATTACTAAGAAAATGCTCACAGTTTCTGTATTTAAAAGGGCAGTGGCGTAGCGAGGGGGGCAAGGGTGTGCATGATGCCCCGAGCGCCGGTCACAGAAGGGCGCCAAATGGTCGCCAAACAAGATTTTCATCATATCACTGTATTTTTTTTGGGGGGGGCGCCAGTTATGTTCGCTACTCCACTGTAAAAGGGTCAGCTTTCAAACAAAGAAACCGGTAACGTTTTCTCACAGCTGAATGACATATTTACTGAGCACATCTGTGGCTGCAAGAATACTTCGGCTGAACTTCGATAGCTCATTGCAGTTTCGATTCTTAAGGAGCTGTTTGACTGCTCTGAGTTTCGCTGATTATACGATATGTAACGTGAAAGCGAGCCAGTTGGTCTGCTTTCTTCGCGGAAGTATCTTTTTTCAAGGAAAGTAGATCTTCCGTGAGTTTCCACTTCCTATAGAACATTTATAATGCAATCAAGGGCAATGTAATTTTAAAAAGTTGATGTGAAGATTGCGGTCACCTATTTTTATCACAAACTTCAGAAATATAGTATATTATAAATTCAAATGTTACTGAATATTTAAATTTTTGTTTAGTTTATTCCAGTAGGAAAAGGAACACTAACACAGGGAAATAATGCCATTTTCTTGATTCAGTCTTTCTTTTTGAGCTACCTGCGTGTTTGCGTGTTTATGAAATGATATTTTTAAATTCTAATCATATTTCTTAATAATGTGTTGGCGATTCTTTACCTGAATTTCATCCCTATTCCTAAATTTTTGGCGAAGTCCTTTCTTTCTTATAAATTATATTAACCTCTTGGCTCCCGCCAAATCGCCAAACTCATAAATCCATCATATTACATATGATCCTTATAGAATACTCTGATGAGAAGATAGCCTCACCTCGTGATTTCAATCAATACCTCTGACTGGATGAGCATCATGACGCACACATATATATAAATATGACTTCAAGTTAAACTTTCCCGATCATTGTATTAGACTTATTGCTTTATATCTCCAAGACAGGATCTTTGCAGTGAAAATTGGCAGTTATGTTTCTTCCACGAAACAATTTTCACTGGAGTGCCCAAGTATCTTTACTTTCACCATATTTATATAACATTTACATTAACGATATTACTAAAGACCCACAAATTACCATTGCTGTTTTCGCTGATGATACTGCAATTATGACCCAAGCTTTCTACTGTTACTGTTGTCCAGCTCCTTCTTCAACATCACCTCTATCATCTAGAAAATTGACTCAGACTTTGGAGGATTGCAGTTAATACTAAAAAATCAAAAGCAATAATTTTTCGCAAAGAACAAACAAATTTCACACCACCTAAACCTCTTCTGTTTGATGAAGAAATTGACTGGGTTGACGAAGTTTAATATCTAGGAGTCATTCTTGATAAAAAATTGACTTTTCAGAAGCATCTCAGGGAAACTGTCAAAAAAAATTAATATCACGCTTGCAACTATGCGCCCACTTCTTGGCAGAAGAAGTCATATGCCCGCTTCTAATAAACCCCTTTTATATAAATCTATACTTCGACCAGCATTAGTCTATGCCAGTCTTGTCTGGGGCCACGCTGCCAAAATTCACCTTCAACACATTCAAGTTCTTTAAAAGAAAGCACTCAGAGAGATTATCAACGCGCTATGGTTTATTCCAAATTCGCATATCCATAGTGATCTCAAAGTCAATACAATTCAAGATTATATTCAAAAACTTACCAGAAATTTCTTCTATTCAGTTCTCACTCATCCTAACAACCGCATCAACTTTCTTAGATGTTCTCCATTTCCCAGAGAAAAGCACAAATATCCATCTGACATTCTTCATTCTTAACATTTTTTACTCATTTTAGATTCTTCAGTTCACTGATTTGAACCTTCGACCAGAAACTCACCTTATTCGTCGACTGATGGCGGCCACTTGACCTCTACTTTCGTCTTTATGTTTTACCGATGTTCTTCACCTGATACTAAGAATAAGGAGGCGCTGCTTTCTGAAACTCAAATTCACTATATGTTCTTAGTTGAGTGTTCTTATAGGAGGAACGCTTGGGTGATGGATGCTAAAATAAACGTATCACTTTCTATTCCAAAATTTGTCTCATTCCTGTTGCACCGGCTGCATAACACCAATAATGCATGAGAATATACACTACATGTATGTATTCGTCATTTAAAGGCTTTGTTTTAAACGGGCATAAAATTTTTCATCATAATGTTCAGCAAATTAGTTCCATATATTTACGTTGCATTTTATGCAACAGTGCAAAGCATAAAAAGAACTGTCAGTAATTCCATGAGAGTATGAAAGTCTGCTGGCTGGAGTCACAATTTCCATCACGACTCGAGAAATGATGCTGGAATATTGTTAGTTTTCTAGTTAGTGTGTGGGAATAATACCTACTTATTTAGGGTAAATATTAGGTGGCCCCCCTCACTTCTACATAACTTAACATAGAATTCCATGAGGGTGCATAGCCGATTATCCTCATAAAACACCTACAAATATCTTTAAGAAAATCATTTTGGGGTGTTTTGTTTAAACGTTAAGTAACCTAACAATATACTAATTTTGCGAACATGGAAGACATAAATATTTATGTATTTATAAGCTATTTATTTAAAGTTGAAATTTTTAATCTCTTTTCTTCCCTTTCTTTCTCTCTTTATTTTCAATGGAAATATCAACCACAAGGAAATGTGTTGATTTGAGAAGATTTCGAGTAGGTTTACTTTCAAAGACCGCTCATATTTCATAAATTCCATAATAAAAAGTATCTCAATGGTTGTTGTAGATTTTATAAATTGTAGAAGACGTTAATTATGATCAGTGTAGCCTAAACATTTTGCCAATATACAGTTCTTCAGTACTTGATAAGGGTGGTCAAAAAATGATTTCGGTGTCACGAATAACGAGGGGTGTGTTGAAAATTAGCAGAAGAGATAGACGGTGATGCTCTCTATAAGCAAACATAAATACCTCCTTGAAGTATTTACTTTGCTCTTAGAGAGCATCTCCATCTATCTATTGTTCAAATCTTATTTAATTTCATTCACCGTGCCTGAATTCGTTGTGGTATAGTGCTCAGCTGAGATTTTAGGGTTCCACACGAGAGAGAGTATAGTTTAATTCTTTGATTATTCAGTTTGTGTAGTAAATTATTTTTTTAAAATTCTATTAAAGCTTTGGAAAAGTTGCTTTCCTGCAAAAAATTTAATTTGTGAGTTTATCAGGTTCAACCTTCCGCCTTACTTGCTTGAGGAACATTCAAAAACCTGACTCGGAACAGGGAGCTTAACAGGGAGCTTATTAGGAAGCTATGTTCAATAAATGTGGGAAGTAGACAAGATACACAGGAAGGGTATACAAAACCCTTTATTTTTCACTCTTTACAATGATTTCCGGACTTCGGAATACAGAGACCAACCACTTGTGGTCTGAACGTAAGAATATAAAAATATTAACTAAACTCTAACTTAACTTTGAAATAATAAACAAGGGCCTACGTGGAAGATTGGCCGTATATTAACAGGAAGCCGTATGTAGTACAGAGAACTGTTAACACTAAAATACGTTTAAAATTATTAAGAGGATTAAACCTCTGGCCTGGAAGGCAAGCAGCAACCGAGTAAAAACTGCTAAGACAAGCGGCCTGCTTTTACTAACTCCTTCCTCTCTCTCGCTTGGCAAAAAGCCACAACTTAAGTACTTGGCGTTCGCCAGACAAATTTGCATAAATAAGTTAAAGCTTTTAATTCTGGCCGGAAGTAGAAAATAAGAAGTGATAGTAAAGATTTAAAATAAAATAAACGTTAGTAAAACTTAAGATCCTTACAAGTTAATAGCTTCCATTTAGGCTACGAATTCTTACTGCATTGTTTTGCCTAACGAAACTGATAAAGACACTCAACTTTTCTCATTTAATGTATGTTTTCAAATTTATGTTACCTTTCAAAGTCAAAACTTGTGTTTTTTGTACGATAAAGAGGAGTTTAAAGTAGCCCAATATTTTAAGCTGAAAATGTATTGGTTTACATAATAAAATATGTGGCAATTTTTTCCCTAAATAAGTGACAGCTCGCAAAGAAGATTGGTTCCGTTCCTGAACTACTTGTGTTAAAACTATGTATTAAATACATGGCTCATTTCTCACATTATTGATTCGAAATTTTTTAAACGCTGATTCAAAGAATAATTAAAAAGAGAATTACTTCTAATTTAGTTGTTATATTTCTAAAGATCTATATTTATTTCATGTACCATATACTGACTGTTTAAATTCTAAAACAAAATTAAAAGGTAGTGGTAAAAGGAAATGATCAAAACGTAATAAATTTTCCCTCACGCCTTTGAGTAGTTTTAAGAAAGCAGATAACTTACATAATGGCTCTTGTACCTCATGATAAGATTATTAAATATTACAGAAGACTTGTTAGGCATTAGTTTAATTAAATGTTATTGGCAAGTGCTACAAGACTTCAAAAGTATGTTAATTTAATACAAGTTGATAGAAAAGCGGATTTAATTAACACCATCAAAATCTTTTTAAAACTTTCAGAAAAGTACTTTTTTGTGTTGCAACAACTGTCTCTAAGATAAATTCTCATTCTAAAGCGCACGTTTAACAAGAGTTGACACGCTGCAATATGCTAATATTCAGAGCCTAAAAACAGTTTTTAGAAAGTAACGCGCTTTTTGAAAAGTGATATTAATAACTTAAAAAAAGTTTGAAAAAATTACATTATCTTGTAAGTCAGTTTGGAATAATGCTTATGAATAATTCAACTATGCACTAAATTTTTAAATTCTGAACTATAATATTTGCCTGTATGTGTGAAACCAAACTTCATCTTTCGAAGCATGAGTTATGAATTTGATTAATTTTGCTTCTGTTAATGAAGAGAAGCTAATGGAGCAAACGCTTTCTGATAAAAATGCATAGTTTTTGCTAAAATTGAAAATTGCTTGTGAAGAAGCATAATAATAAATCAAAGTTAAATCCTTTTTATTTAACGAAACAATTTTTTAATATTCATGCAAAAAAACCCTAAATTATGCAACTTTTTGATACCCAGAAATATCATAGTATTTGAATGCATGATTAATTTGTAAATACAGAATTCATACGAACTTTGAATTTAGTACTAAAAGTACTTAAATAATATCGTGTACAACAAAGAATAAAACCTTTTTGTAAACAATCTTTTATTAATCACAATAGTCTAAAATAAAGGAAATGGAAATTTAAGTATTTTTCCTACATCACATATGCGAATCAAAAATGAAAATTGCGGAAAGCGTATTAGAATCACGAACAAAATTATCCAAATTCATTAAATGTGTTTATTTAGATATAGGCATTCAATAATAGTTCTCCAGCTTTATAATCATTATTAATGCTATTCCGTTATTATTCTCTAATCTCGATACGAGAAAATTCCTATGCCCTTAATTTTGAGATCACTTCATGATGTCGTTAACATGAAATATAGTTTATCTGATTTTAGACAGATTTAACTTATTGAACGTATACATTATTTTAAATTACGAGTTCTCTAAAAAAGTGTTCTTGTTTAATAATAACCGAATAATGGTAGTTGAACCTGGATGTTCTACCGTTGAGCTCAGACTGTGAATATAAATATGCAAGTATACTATAAACACTAATAAATAATATATACACTAATGCATAAGAGTATACAAAAAACATTGTTGTTTATAGTTTAAAAACGTTGACATAAAAATATTAGTGTTAACATTAGTTTATACCATAAAAACATTAGTGTTTATAGTTTACCTGCAGCTTTTACCCATGTTCATCCTTGTAAAATTTAGTCATATAATTCAATCTTGTTAATATTTTCAATGCATAAACATTTGTACGGATATCGTATATATCACGCTCTGTGTTATTTTGAAGTTCATCCCGCACTATAATTGCTCAAGTGTACCCAATATAGGTGCTACAGTAAAACTGCACAACTTATTGTAAATATGCAAAGTATATTACCATTTAGCATTTGATTTTGTTATTTATTTAATGATACAATTATGAATATGCATTATAATTATGCGCGCATTGAACCGTACGAAGTACTCACGTGTAGTGTGGCTGTTTCATTAGTCTATGCCCCCTTGCAGATAACAACAATTCCTAGATATCGAAGAGTATGATGTAGGATCGTACTCTCTTTGGTAACATAAACTCTGCTAGATCCTGCCAAGAAATCTGGCGACTTCTCGCACAGGCGTAAAGAATACCAGCACAGAAGAAGGGTAAAAATAACCATTTATTTTTCGACAAACCCTATCTTTGGACAAATAGGAAAGGCACATACTTCGTGTTTCCAATAATACCGAAAACTTGGGGTGGAACTTAGGAATCGTTACACAATAAATCCGAAGACAAAGAGCAGTGCTGGACTAAGAATTTAAATTAAAGCTAACTAGGTTGACTGAACATCCTATCCGACGTGATACTTATTTAAATGGTCAAAAAAGGCTTATCAGCGACTCCGCGCAACAGCATAGACAAATTTGTAACTTGTACTGGCTAGCGAAACCACACTCTGAATAAATTACAAGATTCACCCGTTTATACACTCACTTCCTTAACTTTAAATTAGCATCCTGGCGAGGAAATGCGAAGGGAAAACTGGAGGTACAGGAAAGATCTCCAACTTAAAATAATTTGCTATGCAAAATAAGGAAAACTTTACAAACTCATTATCAATACTTTTTATTTAGTTTCAAAAACAGCAGTGTTGATACGATATGCTTACCTTTGTTGTTCGGCGTCTTTCTTGCACACCACATTATACATTGCCAAGTCCCACAGGAGAGAACCAGTTTTGTTTTTTCCACGAACGTAGAAAATGCTTTATAATAAGTTACAATGCTACGCGTCGTTCCCGGAAGTTATTTAAATGCATCTGTTAACAACCTGATTTAGCCGAAATTGTAATAAAATCTATTGTCGGCTTTCGTGGTTTGCATAACATGATCAAAATGTTTGAATACTGTTCATATTACTGCACTTCATTTGTTTGTATACATGTAGCTCAGTAAAATAAAAAGCATTATGTAACTTTTGTATTTAAAATATGTGCTATTTGATGGATAATGAAGGTTATTTTTTGTATACTAGCTTTGCAGTCATTAGCTGATGGATTACTTAAGGTGAGATTTCGCCATACTTGAAATGAATAATAATGTGCTTTTGAGACTTCACAAGTTGTGACTGAATAAAAGCTCTTTCTTTTAAGAATAAAGTTACAACGGAAGACTGAACATACGCAAAAAATAACACAAAATAAATTAAAATTATAAAATCAAAAAGGCAAAACATTAGCTTAACATTATTATCGTAATGAAGAAAAAAAAATGCAGTGTACATGCGCAAAAAATTAAAAATATGGAAAGAGAGAAGAGAAAGGAAAACTGCCATTATGCTAGTCGTATTGATGGAATATTTATAATTAATTTGTAATGACCTAAATAAATTTAGCAGAGCTTTATAAGGCGCAAGGAATTTAATTGACGTCCGATTATTGTACACAGAATTGCATACAGGATTAGTAGCATGCTGAAAGCGAGATGGTCGATTACTTAATCAGTTATAGATTCTTATTTGTGTACCGAAGACATTCTGGATTCTTAGAAATATCTAGGAGGTAATTATATTTCCCAGCATGGGCTTCTAAAAGATAACGCGCATGTTTAATTGTATTTTAGTGAAAAGGGTTGGCCAATCTAAGTGGCGAATGTAATCTGTTTAATGTAGTAATTCCCAATTTTAGTTCGATATGTTCAGATAGTATTCTGAATAACATGAACTCTGATCAGAATATACGTTTTTAAAGCTGAATGCAATGATATAATATTGTATCACTCTTAATTGGACGAGTTCTGCAAATATACAAAGAGCAGTCATTTATATAAATCCAAATTAATGGGTAAATTACTGCTTTCGACCTCTATTAGCAGACAGTTAACACTTCTGTAATTATTGTATAACTTCTGGATGCTGTGTACTGATATTATCAGCTGATTTTTCACATTCTGGTAAACGTTTTACTTTGTAGTACAAGTGAGAGTGTATGAGATATACACAGCTATAGAAATTTAATTATCTGCATGGATTAACAGCTTTCGGAGTAAAATATATATCAGTAATAGTTGGCTGAAGATTAAAGTAGCTTGTCAGAGCAGAAATAAGCTTTAGGTTGAAACTAGCCATAACTAAATTATTGTGTGTGGCAATTATGAAGCAATTTTTTTCGAACGGCTAAAACTTCGTGAGCGAAGATTTAGGGAATCCGCCTTTTGTGATGTATTATCCGAAAATCCTACAGAATAGTAAGCTTTGGTACGTGACGATGTAACTATGCATTTTGACTTAAAGAGTACCTCCCATAAGTACTCCTTGACTTCTCTTTGTGGATAGTAAAAACTTTTTTGTAAGTACTATTTTGTATACAATTCTAGCCACCGTAACGTATTCTTAACTGGGTCTAATATGTAGCTAGTGGGATATGCAAAAAGAGAAGAATAGGTAATGATGGTGTAACATGGCTTCGCTTCGAGATGAAGATGAAATGTACGAATAAAAAAGCAGAGGGGAAGATGGGCGATGAAGTTTAGGTCAGATTATATGAATATGGAGAAGCATATGACGGGTATCTGCCCTAGAAAAGGTGCCTTCGTGGATGACTTTCTGAGGCAACCGATTTCGTATTGACGTTACACATGGGAAAAACTAGAGAAATCACCCTTGTGGCCCTCCAGATCGTCTACATTCGAACCCGTGTCTAACTACCAGTATTCAAGGGGTCTTAAACACTATTAGTGAGACCGATGAGGGATGCAGCAAATGGTAAACGATAGATAAAGGCGATAGTGTGTAAGTGGCTTTGGGTTGTAAATGAAGAAAACCTGATCTTCATGTGTTCTTGGATAAATATAATTTCGGGAGGATTTGAAGTGAAGGAATTAACTGAGCTATTTTAGGGCTTGATGCAAGTTGCATTAATTCAGTCCTGCTAATTATTACTTAAGATTACCCTAAGATATTCAATATCATGCCAGATATTGCATATTTTATCAGTTTATTACAATGATTAATCTCAATTATTTGAAAATTGAAAGAATAATTTAAGTCACCATTAAAAGTGTGTATGAGTATATATGAATGTTGCATATTATCTCTCCATGCAAGTTTAAAATTCAGGTTCAAAATAAAAAGCTTAAAATTCAAGTTTAATTATCTTTTGAACCTCGTTAGTAGTTATTGCAAATGTACCTAGCTTGTTAAGCTAAAAATACAAAGGTAGTTTTGTGTGCATTTAAAATGCTGTAATGGCTCTGTGTACAATTTTAGAAATTAAATGATAAATTTAAAATGAGCACGGGAAAAGGAAAAGACTTGTAGAGTCATTAGGTTTTTTTGATGCAGGAGAAATGAAAAATGCGCAATGCTCTCCTTGGACTTGAACCTGGAATTCTCGAATACTTGTGGAGTATGGTTTCAATTACAACACGAAGGCATGCGGAAACGGAGGGAGAAAGTACTAGACACCTATAGAAAGATGTAGGACTGCTGTATTGCCTGGCCAAGATGCTTCCTGCACATATATTACACGACAAGTAGAAAATAAACATGACTTGAGTCATGTTTATTTTCTACTTGTCGTGTAATATATTTTCTACTTGTCGTGACATAAATACTAAGCGCTAAAATTTTGTTTGCATTTAATGGAAGGAAAACGGATAGAAAAAATGTATTAAACCTCTTAATGTCAGCAGGGGAAAATGATTTTGTCTTAAAAAATAAGACTTTCCTCTAAAGGCGACAAAAGTATCATGAGTATTGTTTATAGTCCTAGGAATACAGAAATAATAAATATAATTTTACCAGATTTTGACTTAAATTTAGGAAAAAAAGAAGATTTCTTAATCTACAACAAAGAATCCGGTGGGCGGAATTGCGTACTAAATGGTTATACCTTTCTTTACTTACCTCTTTCTTTATAATGCTTAGTTATTTTCAATATGATTAGCCTGTTGCTACACAAGACAGTTCAAGAATGGTTCAGTACAAAAAGAACTACTCTTTTGTGCTGTCCAAAGCTCCATAGGAAATCTGTGTGAAAAGTCTTAGAAGAAAGAGGCATCCATCAAATAAAAAATAACTAATTAACAACATATTTACTTTTTGCCATCATGTAACAGCAAATTTATTGTACTGTCGGTATTTGTCAGTTCAGTTAAGCATTGTTGTGATGCTGGTATTAGGAACAAAGGCTTTTCTTCTATACATATTGAATATAAAAGTATTTAATGTAGTTAGAATATTTTATTGGCTCAGAATGACTGTACTTTTTATACTATAAATATTTTCTTGATAAATATATCTATTTTTATTTTATTTATTTATTTTGTTTTTCCGTTTAGAATTAAAGTTTTAGTCGCAGTATATAAATAATTGCATTGCATGAAATATTTAATTTTCTATAGGCAGAATGTTGTAAATTCTCCAGACTAAAAACTATTTACAGCATCCATGAGTTTGCTCATCACAGTATAATATCACATCTTTTAAACTCTGTTCTTTAAGGTTTCTATTTGAACCAAAATATTAGCTCTAGGAAGAAATTAAACTTATTCTATTAAACAGGATCCTTAAAATTTGGCCAAAAAATAGGCATACACAGGCATATGTTTTAAATAAAACTCTATCCCAACTCCGAGAGCCATCAGATATAAAATCAGATATCTAAAAATGTTTTTGCTCCTAAAGAAGTAGGAACTTAAATCTGATCGCCCTCGAAAATAAAGTTTAATTTAAAATATATGCGAAACTAAGATTGCTCTAATTTCCAAGTTTTAAATCGTAGTGTGGCGTGTTTCTTTTCTATTTTATTAGGTTTACTTTACTTTTAATCAGTGTCTCTTTTAAATAATGTAATTAAATTGCGAAGATGTTCTAAACATATAAATATTTGTTTCAAGTAAATATAATAAATAATGCAATGTTTCCAGATTGCCAAAGAAAACTAGAAAAGTAGCAAGACGTATATTTTAAAATAGAGTTAGTTATAGCTAAATTAGCAGAGGAAAAAATCTGTTGTTACCAGTTTGAAAATAAATGGAACTTATGTTTGATAACCTAAATGAATAGAACCTAATGCTTATAGATCTTATGAACCTAAATGCGAAATGTATTTGAGTTGCTCGGAAGTGTTGCATGAAAACACGCTTTAAAATGTATTTAACTGCAGAAACAGAAAATCATTATTAGTAAATATTTTCTACTTTATCTGTGATTTCTATGCGAAACATTTTTAATTACCTTCCGAAACAGTTATTTAATAAATTATACACTCTGTTATTTGAAGAAATAAGCATGTTCTTATTATCTAATGAAACATAAGTTCACATTATCTAATGAGTTAAAGCAATCGTTTACAAAATTACTTTGTTTAGTTAAAACTGATGACAAAAGGCTTTTCTAATCAAAGCGTAATTATCTTTCAGAGGATTTCTTAGAGAGCTAGAAGGAAACAACCTAAAGTAATGATTATGATAAAAAATAAGGAAAGTTTTAAGTAATTCTTTTAAATTAAACTCACTTTCATAAATAAAATATTTGGTCCTTTCTATTTTCCGTTTTTTAGTTGCAATGGTCACATTTTATTTCTAAAAATTTTACTAATTTAGTATATACATAGTAAAGCTTAAACTGTAAATTATTGATAATTGCTAATAAATACTATGCATATGATGAACTTCAAATAATATTTTTTCAGTAATAATAAGCATGTTTATTCATTTCCATGTATAAAAATTTTAGAGAACTGGTAACAACATTATACGGAATTATCGCATTCTTCTTGTGCGCGTTTTCATGATATAAGTGGTTTGTTTTTCTGAGAGAAAAAAACACTTAATACTTCTACAATGGTTTAAACCAAAATGTTGTGATGACAGTTTGTCACTACCTATACTTTGTGTTATGGCTGTAGAGTAGCGCTCGAGAGCTTTGTCGTAATAATAATTATGCCATCATAATTGTTTTCCGGAATGCTTTTCATTTACTAATATGCCTTATATATGCGATAGCTAACGCAGCTCTAAGAGGCAATACAATACGAACTGACAAATATCGAAGCAAAAAAAAAAAAAAATAAATAAATAACTCGAGAAGCTCTCCTTCTAAAAACAGAAATTTCACGTTTAAATATTACTATAATTTATCACAGCAAAATTTTGAGACTCATTTCTTCTTGAATGATTTGTCAATTTTGAAGTATGGCTGTAATAGTAAATGGTGCCATCATTGTAAAACTTCAGTACATTTAATGTATTTACAAACGTTAAGTGGTGTGCTCGAATAAGGAAATCTGAAATATAGATTGAATCAGATTGACTGCGTATGCAAATACTTTTTTAATTGATTTCACATAATGCGAGTTTGATACGCAGTTTAGTAATAGATTTATCAAGAGCTGGATGTTGCACTTTGCTAAAACTGAAAATGTATCGCTATGGTTAAGATTATTGATGTAAGGAATTGATTTCTCATATTTGGAATCAGAAAGCATGAGTTAGATAACAATAAGAAGTTAAATTTTAATTAGATGAACTATATTTCAATCCGCTATTTGACTTCAAATCTATACAAAGTTAAAAATTTCTCTTTTCTGATGAGAAAGATTAATCTCACCTTTTGAACAGTATTACTAGCAGCGACAAATTAGTGATCAAAAACTCTGTTAGATATTAGTTCGCTTAGAAATAGGGGAATTGACGTCCATTCTTCTTATGTGCTAGGTCATCATGGATTCTATGAAAATGAAAGAGCTGATTTCTTAGTTAAAGACGCTTTACCATTTAACATCTATTTATTATCAATATTATATATCAATATTAGCATTCCAAAAGAGTTACTGGAAATCCTTTTACTATAAGAAGCTTTAATCTAAATAGAATGAGGAATATATTTCTTTTTATAATGTTGGTGGTACCAAAACGTTCCTTCTATTTACCATAAACGGCATTCCGAGTCTTTCCTCTTTATTAATTTTAAAGTACCTCAGTTTTAATCTGGTGATCGTAAATTTGCAAGCTGCCTGTTTCAATCTAAGATAAAATCATTTATGTGAGTATTAAAAAAAGTATCTCAAGATGTGGAATACTTAATGTTTTCCTGCCTTACCTTTTATGGCCCTAGATTGTGTTTGCAGAACGATTTGAAAATTCTTAGGTGCCTTGAACAGTGAACTTATCTGTTTTTGTTAAGTCTAGACTATTTTTCTCTATTTTTGTTCGTTTTATTTATGCATGTAATATTTTATGTTTTAGTTAACTTTCTTTTTTATGTCCCGTGTTGTATATATGTGGTGAATTGGGAGATTGTATTTGTTCAAAGTAAAATTTAAAAAAAAAATAAAAAAAATATGACTCCTCAAGCTATTTCTTTAATGAATTAATCAGAATAAAAGTATCTTCCATAATGAAGACTCTCATTGAAAAATCTTATCACGTTGTGTTTCAGACATTAAAGTTATTACTCTCATCTCCATTTTTAATTTCCCATATTTATATATAAATAAATAATAGCTACTAAACTATTCTATATGTAAGTAAAAGCATAAATCAATTAGATGATAAAAATGAATAAAAATTGATTTTTTAACTGTCTGCGTAATTTTGCTCAAATAATAGAACAAATAACCTCCTTTACTCATTTGTCAACTACAAGTGGAAATAAGAAAATTATTATAAATGTTTACTGTTTATGATTTACTCTAAACATCATTAATCAAAATATCTGTTTAAAACTTCTTATGTGCTAGAACAAAACTTCCAAAGTTTAAATTAGCGTCTAGGAACTAGACGCTAATTTAAACTTTGGAATGTTAACATCTTATGAGTGCTTTTTATTATAAAGAACGAGATATATTTATTAAAAAAGCACGAATTATCGTCTTATGTGCTTCCAGTGATATATTTAAGCATATTAATATGGTTCATATCATAGATTATTTTTAAATATTACAACACTTTCTTCAGTTATATAAACTAATTGGAAAAACTGAATGTTTAAATTCAATCTTTAATACTTTTCATCAAATGTAGTGTATATTGTGTATATTTTATCATACAATATTTTTCTAATGAATTAATGTTTATTTTAACTGTTTAACTCAAAGGAATTTATAATTTAATTATTATTTTTTTTTAACTCAAAGCAATTTACTCTTTGCGTCTAGAATGCCTTGTTGATAGATTTATTGTACAGTCTTTCCTTATTTTTTCGATATTAAAGGGTAAAATATGTTTTTAGAGATCTGCTTGAGAATAGGTAAGTCGTATGATCCTTCTATGTTACTTCTTTTATTTAACGTTTAAATTTACAAATTTTGGATTAATATTTCAAATTATATATTATGATAGCTTTACAAATAAATAACAAGTGAAGTCTCATAGAAACATTTTATTTCTGGTCTCCTGATTGAGACACAAAGTTCTTCAATTTTTATATCACTTATATTGCATTTTATTGCAAAAATATTAGTTGTAATTGAGAACATTTTAATTACTCAGGGATGTATTATCATTTATTTACATTTCTTCCTACTGAAGGTTAGCAGATTTTAACCCGCGAGAACGCACGTCGGGCCTGAGAGGCCCGGTCGTTACAAAAACGTAATACAAACATTTCTCCCTTTGGCATTTCCGGAATTTAACCCTTCATCTTTTCTCAGAAACTGAGTAACCGGGCTTTCCAGGCCCGAGGTGCGCGCTCGCATTGTCATTTAAAATTGTGAAATATGTGAAAGAGATAAGGCAGTTGCAAAAAGGTATTGCTATTCAAGTTATGACGATGAAATAAAAAGACTACAGAAATTATTAGCCGAAGTGTCGACCGATAAAGATACAATTAATGAAGAACTCTTGCTCACAACGTTGTGAGAAAATTGCTCGGAAATGTTTGTGAAACAAAATTTGTGTCCTTCCCTATGAATTCTTGGCAACTACTTATGAATAAAATAATAGTAAAAATTCTAGTAGATTGTGCAAACATTTATATTCAATCCATTGTCGTTAAATTTAGAAGATAGAGAGATGCTCGATCCATAAATATTACAGAAATCAGAACATTTATCGGTCTTCTTTATTTTGGAGGACTCCACAAGACTTCTCACGTAAATGTTCTCGATCTTTGGGTGACTAACGGAACAATGCTTGACATGTTTCATCGAACAATGTCTAACAAACTTTTTTTTATTTCAAATGAGATGTTTGAGAGTTGATGACAGAAGAGATCGCTTTTCTAGAAGGGAAATAAATAAACTGGCTCCGATAAGATATTCCTTTGAAAAGTTCGTTGAAAATTGCAAAGAAGTTTACAGTCTTGCCGTAACGGACCGAAAAATCACAAATTTACTGCGCTATGTGCGAGAAAAATATTTCGGTAAACACAGCATGATTATTTGAAAAAAAAAATGTGAAACGAAAGTTTTATTTTGAAATTATTGCTGTAAATATTTAATATTGCATAAATTAGTACTAAATTTCATTTGCGCTCAAAAAGAAATCAGTTTAACTTTTGTTGTTAATGATAAATAATTTCAGCCTTAATATTGTTTTAAAATACAATTTTATTAGACGTATTAACTTAAAAGTATAGTTTTATATTTTATACACTCTGATTTTATTATTTCGATGTTTTTCTTCAATTACACAAGCAGTTTTATTTTTGTTTTGTTGAGAAAAACGCTTCGGGCCTACGGAGCCCGACGCGCGTCCTCGCGTAGCTAAAAGCAGCGCGCGCTTTCGCGGATTAAATGTTTTACTAATTGTATACATTGCTTTTCAAAATTTATTCGCTCACCGTTCTATAATTCGCATGCATAGAGAGAAAGACAGAGAAAATGAACGTTTATTAGAGATAAATTATATGATTTTGCCCTCAGTTACTGACCTAATGCCATGATCAACTTGAGTAATTCAATCTCCTTTACTTCAGCCGATGAGACAGGATATTCTTGATAAATCTCTCAGCTGGGATACAAAGTGTCACCTGTTCGCTCACTCTAGCAAGAAAGCTTTTGTTGAGGGCAGCTCTTCTTTGTCACAGTCAGTCACAGGTCTAGGGCAATATTTGTCATTCACTTGTTTCTCACCGAATGATGTCAGTGATAGAAAGTTTTGAATTCAATGTTTTTGAGCATATATGTTCCCTTTCCGTAATTTTATTCCAAGCTCTTTCTCAACTAAATTATTTTACGCGTATTAGTATTAGAAAATGGAACTTATTATAAGTGAATGAAGATATTGCAAAAATAGAAATGTCCTATCTATTGAAAGGTTATAATGGATGGCAATTTTCCAAGAGCGATTAACAAAATTAGAAATGAAGTTATAGCTCAGGAATAAAATAAGAAAAGGCACCGAAAATAAACATTTTTCTTATAAATATTTTCATGAAAGTGTTAGATAGACAGACAGATTGCTGTAGAAAACAGAATGACCAACCATACAGTAGTTAGTATAATGGGTAATTTACCATGTTACCTTAAATTCCAAAGTAAACAATCTTTGTGCTACATTTAACATTCGTATGGAATGCATACAGGGTGGTTACAATTAAAGTTACCCTGTTTAAACCAGCGCAGAACCCGTCTGGTAGACCTATTTCATTGAAACTTGGTATATTCGTTATATGGACTATGGAGAAACGAAATCTGCGATAAAGTTTAATTATGCAACATAGACCGGCAGATGAAGATTTTCATGCAACGTAGAAACAACGTTATTCAAATTTGAAGGTTTTTTTTTTTTTTTTTTTTTTTTTTTTTTTTTAATTCAGTAAATTAATGTCATAAATTATTCTTTTCATGCCTTTATAGAAGAAAGATTTAGATTTAATGATCGAGCTGTTTTATCACAACGGTAGTAATTTATCAACTACACTGCGGGAATGTGGATGTTTAAAAGGCTTACAAAAAAGCTTATGGCGAGGTAGGAACTGAAAAAGATTATTCATAAATTTAAAAAGACTTGAGAGTTGTGTGTGCTGCGAAGAAGAGGACGGAAACAGACTTTAATTTTAGTTCCGAATAATTTCAACATAGATTTCGCTCTAATTTAGAACTACGAATATCTTTAGAAAAACATATAAAACTTTAGAAATCAAACAAAAAACAACCATATATTAACTAACATTTTTGTTAAATGCTGTCGAATGCAAGGGTGATTTGGCGTAAATCCTTTTTCTTCAAGAACGAAAACATTTAGCAGAAGTGGAAGAAACAATATCCCTATAATTACGGAAATCAGTGTGTGGAAGAAATAAAAAAAAAAAAAATAAAAAAATAAAAAAAAGTCTGAAAAAGGAAACGGTATACTTTTAAACATATCATGCGGATAACCGCTTTCAAGGTTTGTTCTTCGGAATATTTGCATTCCCAAAACGTAATCATTTTAAAACAATAATTATTGACAGATGAGTCTCTTTCACTTTCATAATTAAATCCTCCAATTTATGTCCTTCTCTACTCTCAGACAAATCTTTCCTATCCTACATAAAATATATCTTATTTTATATGTCAGTCGTAGTCTGTCAATATTGTTTGTGTTCTCTATATGTTAAACATGGAGATCATCACTTATCAATACAATTCATTTTTTGGTTCTTAATTAATTTGTAGTGTACGTCACCAGTGCTGTTTGACAAGTAGCGACCAAACAAACACAGTAGTGCAATTTCACATCAAGGAACACTATCTGTATGTTTGAAAAGGGAAATAAATAGAATTTCTTGAAGCATTAGCTTTTTCATATTTTATTAATGCTGCATACGATAGATGAAGTTATATTTTTTCTTTGCTCGGTTTTGTTTCTTCTCTGTTCTAATCTTTCTAATGTAATTCAAACAAACTTGTTTTAGCTGTGGATCATAATGGATATTCAAATAATCAAATAATTATATCAGTTTAAAATTATATATATGGTATTTCTAGTCTGAGGAAAAAGGAACTCTCAACAGCTACATATGAATTAATATTATTTGTATAGAAGTCATTACCATTCAAGTATTTTCAGTGTAAGCCAGATTTTTGCCTCGCACTTATTTTCACGTGAGCAGATTTTGGTTGAAATAATATAATCTGCAGTGTAGTAGTTCTGTTATAACAGCGTAAAAAGTTAGAATCATGCCATTATTTTAATTGTCTTTCTCTCATCTTCGAAAATTAGCTTTCTTAGAATAGGTTTAGAAAATAGCATATAAGATCAAATGCTATATGAAAATCTTATTTTTTTAAATAAACTGCTTTTCAAAGTTTAACAGTAATGCACAAATGCAAACAATAGCTATAAAACGGCGTATAATATTGACAGATAGTTCAGAAATCCAGGGTAATTCCCAAGGATGTGTGCGAGAGTAAAGACGAAAAAAGGTTCGAACAGAAATGGCGCAGTTTAAGGGAACTCTCTCAAAAAGCACACAATAAAGAAGAAGTGATATACGGCTCAGAATGCACTCTAAAGAAAACACTTCTGGCCTATTCGTGATAAGGTTTCAAAAACATCTAGGCACCACCCTTTGTCTTTCTTGTACCAAAAATCATTCCCTTTATAGGTAGAATAAGCGAAAAGCACTCTTTTCTTCTGAAGTCAAAAAATATAAATGCACTAGAGAAGGTCCGTTTTCTTTCCACGAAGAAATTCTTTCATTTCGAACTCTTTCTTCCCCATTTCGTTCTCAGATATAGAGAGAAATAAACTCTGAGACATGCCATTCTTGATTTATGTTAAGATGCTGCTTCTTTTCATGTTTATTTTGGAGTATTTATTTGAAGAGGTCATTTCAGTTTTGAAAAGTTAAATATTTTGGCACAAGTGTATGTTGGTAAACCTGCAAAGAGGAAAGAATTATTAAGTTTACTGTTTACCATTTCTTTATTTTTAGTCAGAAAAATATTTGTTTTTCCCTGAAACTCTTTCCGAGTAATATTCGTATTATTACGTGTTACAGAAATGAAATACATTAATTAAAACGCATTTGAAATGAAAATTGCTGTCTTAATTTGAATTCATTTGAAACTTCTTATATTAAAAAAAAAAAAAAAAAGAGAGAGAAAAAATGCTGATCAATGCTTACGTTTACAAGTACTATTTTCAAAAATAGAGTAATGTGAAAACATTTGAAAGAGATAATTAAGTATTCAAAAATGTTTAATTCTCTCAGCGTGAATTAACATTAACATTAACTTTCTAAAAATTATTCGACACACTAGCCATTGAAAACAATTGCTGACCAATGAGCAGGGCACAAATGGTTGGTTATTTTAAATTAAAGCATTATTTACTTCGTTACAGATTCGACGCCTTACAAGTTTTTAAATAAGCACTGACAGTAAAAACGTGCAAAATTATATATTTTAAGTAGGAATGATCCATAAGTTCTTAAATTATCAGATAAGTATTTTAACCGGATTATTATATTTTTAGAAACTTCTAAACTCACTAGGAGTAACTGAATGGACAAAATATATCGGTAAATTATGTTCCATTTATATCAACAGCTTTATGACGAAAAATTTAATTACTTCCTTGTTCGAAATAGAGGAAGTACTGTAATCACGAAAAATTCCGAGTATCATATTTCAACGAAAGTATTCATTTTGACTGATATCGAATGCAATCCTTTTTTTTTTTTCTGATATCTCTACGTAAGGACAGAATAAAGGACTCTTTTGCTTCCCCAACGGAATATGAAACTTATATAAAAGGGATTCAGAAGAGATTTTTTGTGACGTGTGTACGTACGTACGTATGTATGTATCCCGCATAACTCAAAAGCGATTAGCCTCAGAAAGTTGAAATTTTGTATATAGGATTGCCGTAATATATAGTAACGCACCTCCCTTTTTGTTTGCAATTGGCCGCACCAAAAGTATATACAGTAGATTCCCAATTATCCGCGCCTGCCGCACAAAGTTTTTTTTTTCCCTCTCTCTTTACAAGCGTAAAGTAAAGAAAATAAAAATGTTCACAAAACTGAGCGAAACATTTGCTAACATCGCGCTTATTTATAGCAAAAATATCCCGGGCCTTCTCGGAACCTTCCCCTCTGATAAGTAATTGATTTCTTACTCACCCTTGCAGTATCCGCTCCACCGCCCTCTCTCGTCTTAATCTTGGAATTCGAGAAATTGAACTTCATGGGGAGAAACTTAGTGGTGACCAACAAGCAGCCGATGATTTCCACCATGAATTTGAAGAATTTGTTTCAAAAGAAGAGCTATCTTTTGAACAAATTTACAATTCAAGCGAATCGGGACTTTTGTGGAAATGTCTTCCCACTCGCACTTTAGCATTTGAAAGTGAAAGTAAAGCGGCGGGTCATAAAAGCAGCAAGGAAAGGATCACTATCATGTCTTGCAGTAACGCTACCGGTGGACATAAACTTAGACTTGTTGTCATTGGGAAGTAAAAAAAAAGATATCTTTCAAAGGCACAAGGATAGAAAATTTGCCGTTGATTACTTTAACCAAAAAAAAAAAAAAAAAAAAAAAAAAAAGGATGGATGAACCGAAACATTTTTCAAAAATCGTCCGAAAGCAATATTTGTTCTTTAAGTGCGTAAACATCTTAGATCGAAAATCCTGCCTGAAAAAGCTGTGCTGTTGATCGACAACGCACATTCTCCCCCAGCAACAAGCGTGCTAAAGTCTTCTGATGGACAAATTTTTGCAAAGTTTCTCCCTCCATACGATACTGCTCTAATCCAACCCATGGACCAAGGAGTCATTGCAACAATGAAGAGAGCATACCGAACCAAGCTGCTAATGACCAAAATTGAAGAAGGATATGATCTGACAGAGTTTTGGAAACACTACACAATCTTGGACAGCATCTACGATATTGCATCTGCATGGGACTCGGTGAAACCGTCAACCCTCATAAAATCATGGAGAAAAACTCTGGCTAATGTGGAAGCCAACAACAACCTAACCCCTTTGAGATTTGAAGAAGTGAACACGCCCACAGCGACTCTTGTCGATATAGTGAAAACAGTTCCGGGTGATGAGAACGTCGATGCTGAAAACATTAACGAGTTATTGGAGTGTGACGTCAACGAAGCTGGCTTCGAAAGCTTAACAGATAACGAAATTGTGAAGAAAGCAAGGGGAGAGACCGATAATGAAGGACAGCCAAGTGAAGGCGAAGTCGAGCCCACTGTGCAAATGCGGAAGACTCACGAAGCGGCTTTGCAACAAGTCGACGGACTGCTGAGCAATTTGGAAGAACAAGACGACGCGGAGTTGGCCGAGAAACATGCTTCGAGAAATGCAATCTCGGATCAAGAGAAAATGCTTCCAAAGCAAGAAGCAAACACGAATGACTGATTTCTCCAAAAAGGTGTAGTTTCACAGTTATGCTTTTGTAATTACTTAATGCATTACAGTATTAAAAAGTACATATGTATTAATTTTTCTGTGTATCCTTGACGCCTCTCGTAAGTACAAAGCACTTTTCTATTTTCATTAACAAAATGCATTTTAGGTTAGTTTTGAGTGATATACTAAAATATTAAGTGTTAGTTAAACATTTCCCGCTGTTCATTTTACGTTTTATTGTACATAAAACGATTTTTCAAAGTTGGAATGACTGTTCTCTCTTTTGCAATATCCGTTTTTAGCTTCCTTCGGATTCTCCGCGATTTTTGTTATCCGCGGCGGCCGCGCCACCCAATTCCGCGGACAATCGGTAGTGTACTGATGTTACCGTGAAAGACCGAAATTGGAGAATGTCGACTTTCGCCAGAGAATGTCAACATTCACCAAATACGTAGGTGAAAGATTGAATATTGCATTACATTCTTGCAGATTAAAACCCTCACCGGTGTATGTCGACAATCACACTTGAATGCTTGGTGTAGGTCGAAAAGAGAGGAGTATACGTACACTCTGTCATTGCAAAAGGAAGTGTTCCACAAATAAATGTAGCTGTAAAAGCAAGGGCCTCTTGTGCAATTCAAGTGTCATAAGTTGTTGCAATAAATAAGATTTGAATCACGTCATTTAACAAGTTTGGTGAATCTTTACATTATGGAAACTTGGCGATTTTTTGGCGAAAATTTGGCGACCAACCCTGCTACAGCAATTTGCTAGTTTTGTTTTGGACCCCATTTTGTTTTCACGAAGTAAAGGCATGTTTTTTTTCTACTCAACATTTTTCCACCAATCTGATAGCCGAATTACGCTTATACTAGAACTTTTATGGAACAAAAATACTTAATCATGACGAAGATTAGGTGCGAAATTTAGAGAAAGTGTAGAATCGCAAACTGCTTGCCGCGTTTTTAAGAATTGCACATACACGGTATCCATGTACACGTCGACCTATTTTCACTTAAAAAAGCATCCCAGAATTGCACAAAAATGGCATTGCGCACAAAAAATGGCATTGACTTTATCTATTTACACATCGATCTATTTTTTCTTAAAACGTCAAAGAAAATTGATAAAAATCCAATTTTTCTTACTCTTGTAAAAAGCGCCAAACAAATAAGTGGGTGATTCTGCACTTTAGCAGCGAAATTGTTTCTAAGTGCTTATTAGCTAAAATCACGATCGTAATTTTCCGGAAAATGTCACATTACATGTCTCATGATCTCTCATTTCCCTGAGACAAAATAATCTGTGATTCGAACTGTGTACTTCTCAGATTATTGCTTAAGTCCTAGCTAGAAACATTTATCCCTTACCAAAATGTCGCCAAACTACCTGTTACCATATTCTAAAGATTAGCCGTAAGTTTTTCACTTCTATTATTTTCCTTTTTCATTTTGAATGCATTGTGTATTTTAAGTTATGTTCTTAAGTCCTTATTTTAAGTCTCAAGTGCGTTTTTTCGCGACTGAATTACGGAGAAGAAAAGGTTCTCATATGTTCAAAATTCACTATTAGTACATTGCGAATGTCGACATTTACCGGTGTAAGTCAGAAATAAAAGTATTTGGAAAATATTTCGGACATACACCAAGCTACTCTGTGAATGTTTACATTCACCAGTGAAAGTTGACAGTCAACATTCTCCAGATTTCGGTGTTTCACCGTAACATATACATTACAAATGTTATATAATAAATAAATGCATATTTATTACAAATATTATATAATAAATATAATATGTTATATTATATTATATATATTATATATATATATATATATATATATATATATAAATATTTTACATAAATTATGTTATATCACAGATATAACAGAGTGGCTTGAAAATTTCGGTGAATTGTCCCATATGTTAAAAACCTCACTGGTCAGAATGAGGTGCCAACGTAAACGTATTGAGTGAGTTGTCAACAAGCGCACCCTAAATGCAAACCATTGAAGTGAAGCAATGGTGTACGTTGCTACCTAAAACTGTGAGAACTGATGTGATTACAAAATGGAGCAAACCATTAACTTGATTAGTGTTTAGTGGTTCTGGCTGCTATAGCGTTCTTTGGGCTCAGGCCTGGAATTCTGGAGAAGAAGTAAATGTTTGTAAGTGGCTGTACAATATGGAGACTTTCAAAATACACAGGAAGCAGAGGGTCCTCTGGAATGATTAGGTAGTAGAGAAGGAGGAGTGGGAGAATCGTGGACCTGTCCCCTGGGTAGCTCTCCGTTAATACTGAGACTGAGCTAAGCCACAAACTGGGTGTTCGTTAAATTGGAACGGAGGTAAGTCGAACTGTCACCTATACCGTATTCAAGGTCCATGTTAAAGACAGTTTGTTCTTCTTGTCAGGATAAAATGCGTGGACTGTTTAGGACAGACAAGTGAGAAAGGCCACAGCAACATAATTCCTGAGTATTACAAAAGAAGTATTAGCACATAATTTGCATACGTACTACTAAGTGATTTTTGGAAGTTACAATTATAATTGCATTTAAAAAAACTCCACGCTCTTTATTTGTATGAACAGCAGAAAAATTGAAAAATAATTTAAAACATGTAGTGTAGAGTTTTTTAATATACACTATGGCATTTCCGTTATATAACTACGTAATACGGAAAAATATCCATGTTTGCTTTTGTTTACACATTATTATGAAGTATTAATGAACAAAACGAAACAATTCAACTACGGAAGTAATTAAACAAATAGTTCAAAATATATAACACGTATGTCTGTTACATAGCACTGATATACTGCATTTTAGCAAAAGAATAATTCAATAAGAACAAGTTCAAAGATTAAAGATTATAAAGAGCGAAACTATGACCAGGAAGTGAATGGAACAAAACTTCATTCAGAATGATTATAGCTGAATGTTTTAAACTGACTACAACAGAATGAATGACATATTTAATATTCAAAACAATAACAAGGTATTACTTCGAGCTAGAAAATGATAGATATTAAGGCAGCTCAAAGCCTTATAAAAATTTTTGTAATAATAATTTGTCAGTAATTCAAAAGATAAATATCAAAACCGTTACTAATCATTGATAATGTTGAAGTAAATCCAGTGTAATATAATTATTATAGTAAAGGAGAGTATTTACGATTAAAATTCAGTAAAACTATTCATTGTTATAGTAATGAAGGTGTGGTGTGGTGTATTTATTTATGGCAAAGCACACTAGGGCTATCTGCCTAAGAGGAGGGATGCCTTTCGTGGAGGACTTTCTAAGGGAAACTGGCTCGTATACACGTTACACATGGGGAAAACCACGAAAACACCCATGCAGCCAGCCCGTTCGCGGGATTCGAACCTCGGACCGAACTACCAGTGTTCAGCGACTTTACCGCTCGGCCGCTGGTGGGCCTGTTATAGTAATGAAATTTTAATGGTAATTTAGGTACTCTATTAAAAGTTCATTATTAACACATTATCTACAAAACAGTATTAAAAAGTACTGAACTCTATTACAATAGTAGACATAGTAAAAACTATTCGAGTTCTGCAAAAATTATTACAAATCTATATAAGATTTTAAGTTTATTAACCATTCATCTTATTACGTTCTATTTTTACACTACCACTTTCATCAGCTCCCACCAGGTTGCAAATTAGTTAAAATACGGAGTTCTTGATTTTAAGCAAAGGCTTTTCGTAGTGACCCCTTTAGTACTATATTCTCACTACTTTTCAGTTTACTTGAATCGACTTTACTTGAATTTGTTTGAGTAAACCAGAGCCTGAGCCAAAACGTATAGTGAAATTTGTTCTGCGAGTTACAGACTTTATTACAGAAATTTTATTTTGACTTTTATTTCTGTAAATACCGTAAGTATCGGAGACTGTTCATTAATACAAATGTGTAAATTTAATAAAGAGATTTAAATTTCGTTTGTATAGGTCTTACTTCACTGGAGTGAGAGATAATTTAAAGTAGATAGGCTCCAGACAACCTTATTAGAAAATGGAAATATTAGCTTATATTGTGTTATGTATTAATCGTTATTTTTTTTTCATATTTTTAGCTTATATTGTGTTATGTATTAATTCGTTATTTTTAAGTTTTCCTTATTATTTCAGTTTTGATCTATATTTGATGTTCTATTTTTTTTTTTTTTTTTTTTTTTTGTTTGTTTTGTTTTGTTTAGTTTAAAGTTGGTTGTAAGTTTAAACTGTAACTTTTGTAAACTTTAAAATTTCGGTTTAGTTGCTTTAAAAGTTTTCTTGAGTGGAAGTTTTTTACTTTTAATTTTAGGGACTTCAGATTTTTGGTTTTTGTTATCTTGTTGTTTTAACCCTTAAGGTTGTATAGCTTTTAACTTTAATTATTTTAAAGCCTTGTTGCTGCACTTTTGGTGTGTTAAATTTTTCTTAACTTAAGGTAACTTTTTTTATCCCTCTTTCTATTAAAAGTTAATCGAATTCATATTTTCTGACTGGCGGTAGGTAAAACAAATCTAATTGTAATTCAATCTGAGTTATAATTGTTTATACTTTAATTACTGCTGAGGAAACAATTTATATAGCGCTGACATTTTTTATAAATTATATTGTTGTGTAATTAGTAGTTTCATTTTTAATTTCCCAAAGTTATTTGTGTTAAATTGGTTCTGAAAATTTTCACCCCAACCGTCGGCTTGGAATTCATTCTCGGAATCCCTTATCAGAGGATTTACTGCACCCCGAAAATTCTTTCGCCAAAACGAAAAACCATATCTGCGGATGACGTGTTAGATGGATACACCAACTGGAGTTTCCCGAAAAGAGGACCCTGTTTTGCTGGACAGGCGAGCAAGGAAAGGTTCTACAGCGTATTTTGAGGAGGGGGAAATAATTGTTGGGTAGGAAACTCTACATGGTTGACTGGGACTTCGAGCGAGGTTAGATTACCCCCCCCCCCATTGTTTTCGTCTGCGGAGCTTGTTAACACATTTGGTGTGGCCTTGGAAGCTGAATGAATAAATGGCGCTAACTGGCTCTTCTGGTAGTCGGGAAACCCCTTCCCGTGAAGATTTCTCTGTTTGGGTTGCTGGACTTGGCTTCTTGCTGATCACCTTCTACGCCAAATTTTCAAAAAACGCGCCAGCTATTAAAGTGGATGCGCATTGTTTTTCAAGAAAGGGACGAGGAAAACATTTTTCGATAACAAGCTTTCCTTCCGAAGGAGCCAAGGAGACTTTCTCGAAGAAAAGAAACGAGAGATGACTTCTAAGATGCAGAGCGGAGACCAGCAGTCGGGAGTTCCTGCCGAACTGAACGATTAGACTATCTACACTGAAGAAAGGCATTTTGAGCCAAGAATTCCTGAGATCGACAGATTTCATGATGGCGGGTGTTTCGGGAAAGACCGGAGTCCTACCCGTTGGAAGCGGCTGTGGGGTGAAAAGCCTGGCCTCTCAAGGGGTTGCACATTATTAATTGTTATATTGATTTTTTTTTTTTTTTTTTTTTTTTTTTTTTACAGAAACCTCTACCGACGTAATTCTTATTTCCAGTTTTTCGCGACAGTGTACATCTGAGTTGTCGCTTGTATCAAGTACCCAAAATATTGTTTGATGCCTCCCAAACGGGAAAGGTGAAATTGTTAAATTTGTAAGGAAGGTATGTAATTTCAGTTGTTTCTTCAGATTAGGGCTGACTAGTCGCCACCTTATGTTAAAATGTGAATTACTCATACTATTTTATCCTTAATAAACGTTAGATTGAGTTTACCTACTTAGCCTTGAAATTACTGTAGTTAATTCCTTACACTGGACCTTAGTCATAGAATGGGTTTAGTAAACACAACGCAACTTCCTGAAATTTAAAATTGTTTAATTACTTTTATGTTACACTATGATAACTACTCATCTCCTATGTTATGTGACTGATACAATATTGGTTGAAATGTTCTGTTATGTTACCCATATACATACAGTTACCTACCACATAATCTGGTATGAACATTGATCATAGTAATTACACAGTAATGATGTTCAGTAGTAAATAATACGTATGAAATTATATTATGAAATATTTATATAACAATTGTAAGATATATCCTAAGTTTATAACAGTTATATTAAGTTCATTCACCTTTCCTATCTCTTCGAACTTCAGCTTACAATTCCTTACCAGCATGAGTTTTTTGAATCGCGTTAAATGCAAATGAGAAAGGGTAGTATTTAAGCCGATGTTTCACTGACTTCGAGAGAGAGTATTAGGATTCCTGAATAGCGCGCGTTTGACTTTTTGGCTACGTCTCTCTAAGCTGCTACTACGGTCGGCCGTATTACCTGTCCTTGATAGCATCGCTGGCTAATTTAAGCTTACGGGCCAACTAGTTTAGAAATTGTGTTAGCTACGGCTAAATCTCTTTAGTTAGTCATTATTTCAGTTCTCATTTCTTATATTTTTGAGTTTAAACCCAAGTGGAAGTTTTGCTGTACGTCATGAGAAAGGGACCATCTGTTAATCTTTATTTTGAACAATAAAGGGTAATTAACCCTCCTCGAGTCTACTTTTCTGTTTTTGGTCTTAGCTATTATTCGCTTAATAGTTCACTATATTGCTTATTGCTTAGTAATATATAAAAGTAAGGATCCTTTTAATATAATAAGCATATATCATGAAAAGTAGGGGCAGAGGAGATTGAAACCATTAAATAAAAAACATAACGGTCTTTATGCCGTCATGAACTTGATGACTGCGAACTAGTTCAGACCTGTCACGGAAAGTGACTGAAGTGTAAAATAGGTATTAAAATTTAACGAAGAATTATATGAAGTCTCTAGGAAGAAGGAAGAAACAGGAATTAATGTGCCTTTTATTCCAGTGTATACTGTGTTATATTTTACTGAAGTAATCTTCTTTATGGAATCGAGTAAGTAAATTGAAATAAAATTTCTCTCCTGTATTTCTCATTATCGCTTCATATGATATTACTAAAATTTGCATAAATGGCTAATATTGCATGCACCATGCTCTCCATTTCGTATGCATTCACGGTTTCATTATCTGCGGAACATTGGAGGAATCTAAATCCACGTGTAACAAGGAATGATTGTTTACTGTTGCTCAAAGTGATCTATTTTAAATTTCAGACATAGTTTGGTAATCGAGTTTTTCGTTATAGGCATATATTTACTGATATGTTTTAAACCTAAAACAGCATTTCAGTTAAGTTTAATTTTGTTTAGTTTCCTTTAATTATAAAAATTCATTCATTAAATGAAAACAAAAGTATTGCAGTTTAAGAACTTCTTATAAACTACTCCAAAAGTGAAATCTTTCTTCATATGGGATTATGGAGCATGGAGCATCAAGTACGTTTAGTTTCTTCCTGAAACTTTTCCGTTCGAATAGCGAAAAGTTTTGAGCTTTTCTCAATGGATGAATTGTGAGCATGAACCAGTTTTTCCAAAGATGTCCTCAACGAAGATAAATCCCTTCCTCAGTAAGTCGTTCCTCAGTAAGTTTTCTATAGTTATGTAACCAACAAATCAATCTCGCCTAAAATTAAATTCGTATATGAAAACCAATTAAAAAAGTAACAGAAAAAGGCATGATTTCAAAATTCAGCTTTGATTGAGTAAACGAGCAAAACAATGGCTATACTAATGGATTCAGTATACCATTGCGTTTCTAAATTTGCTTCACTGTCAGTTTTAAATGAGCATTTTAATTCCAGTCAGTTACCGTCGTAATGTGTGTCGTATTTCCCACTGCCACTGCTTGGCTTCGTTAAAATGCAGTGGTTAGTGTCGTTACATAATCACTCTATTATCCAAATAAAACACTATAACATAATTTACTCTAGCTGACTTTATGCTTCAGTTTGCAAAACGAAGTATTATGATACTAGAACAGTTAATGCATTTGGAACAGTAATACATTAATTGTTCGTTTCGTTAAACTTATGCTTCTGATGTTTTCTATCTGTGGTTACTTGTGATAGAAAGAACATATCAATGTACCAATGACTTCAAAAATCTATCAGGAGTGCATACGAAGTACAGGGCGTTTCAAAAAGAATCATTCGATTTGAAATGCAAATACTATTTAAAATGCTTATAAGTTATTTCTCCCACTTTCCTAGCGGGCCTTCGTGGTGTAGTGGTTCTGCACGCTGGGCCGGTATTCCAGAGGTCCGTGGTTCGATTCCCGGCGAAGGCAACTGCCCATTTTTCCATCTCTCCGGCCTCCAAAAAAAAATCCTAATGTCGTCTCTACATTCTGAACATAGAAAATTAAGATGCATTTTATGTTAAATGGTTAATCATAACGTTTTACAGCCACATTAAAGGTGTTCATGATGTCCACTTTCGGATGGATTTCTATACGGTAGTCAAATCCACCCCAAACTTTTCCGAGCATATCTGCATCCCCTGCTTTCACGGCTGTTGTTTTATGTATCTTCAGTTCATCTAATATAGATGGAAGTGGAGGCACATAAACACATTTTCTTATAAACACCTGCAAGAAGAAATCTTAACTGAGAGGTCTGACTGTTATTTTGATATTGCCGGTTAACTAGGTGCTGGTTACGAGATATTTTACTGTAGTATAAATTCAATATTTATTATCCTGAAAAAAAAAAAGACATCTTCAATGAAAAAAGTTTTATTTTAACTTATGGTTTCTGTTTTTGGAAATATAAATATAACTATTTATACTAATGATGTAAAATAATGATTTTAAAACTTTTATAGCCATTTTCCTTCAAAGAATTGTAAGTTCGTAATACAGATTATATTGTAATAGTTTGAAAGCTAAATTAAAAATCCGCGTGGAACAGAAATAACTCGAAGAACTTGCAGTTTGTCAGATCTCATAATTCTATATGTTATGTTATGTTATTTAGAAGCGAAGGAGCCACCTAATATTTACCCTGAGTAAACAGGTATTGGCCCCACACACTAACTAGAAACCTAACAACATTCTGGCATCATTCGAGTCGTGATTGAAATTGTAACTCCAGTGAGCACTACAAGTACTGCCACCGGCGCGGTACTTGTAGTGCTCACTGGAGTTAACTGGGCATCAATGGTACTCCTAAACTTTCAGCGTTAAATTAGCTCAAGTAAGGGATAAAGAAGTTGTGTCATTTCACTAGCATAATGTACTGAAATTATGCAAAACAGGAAACGACTGCTGATATTTGAATCAGTTTTAGCTCTTTATATTTATTTTATTAATTTCATATGAATGTAAGAAAACAAAATCTGAAAGGCTTCAGATTTTAAATTACGTTCCAAAGGGGAGTTTCTTTAACGTTTTGTGTGTTACCTTTATTTATTAAATATCATGTTCTTTGCACTTAAACCGTAAAATTCAGTTCAACAGCAATGCCACAAAATGATTTTAAAATGAACGTATCTTTAGAATTCCCGATACATAGTACCACGAGTAGATAAAAAAGTGGGGGTTCACCGACACGGGGTGTGAAGTGTGGGCGTGGTCAATGACGTCATAGAGAGGGCGGGGCCAAAGGCAACGTCATCACACTAGGAGGCGTGGTCACGAATGGAGTTGAGGTGTTGGTAGACTGCTGGTTGAGTTGTAGACCTCATGCTTTCCATTTAAAGTTAGTTTTTTAAATTGGCAACAGGAAATATTTTCTGCACCTTAATTTTGATGAAATGGCGATGCTGCCCTATCTTGACGAAAAAGTGAATTATATGTTTTAGAAATATATTTGTAAGTCTGGTGTTAAATTATTCAATGCGCGACTCTGAAAACAATGTAAAAGAAACAAATATAAAAAAAGACTTTCCTTTAATGATAGTTCATCATGTTATGAAAATGTAACTACAAGACAATTTGTTTTTTTATTACTCAATTTTATTCTGATACTTTTATTCTTTCTAGTGTTCCATGAAACTTTAACTTATTTCTCAGGTTTTCTGTTCATAATAACATATTCATTTACTGTCATATTTTTTTAATACTTAACGTTTCTAATTTGTAATATTTTATTTAATTTCCACATACTATGTTTTTTCATATCATTTCAGCATACCCTGATTTTTAACTTATATATTATATTTCACAAACGTTCCCGCACATGCTGTTTATTTGTTACACTACTTAATTTTAGATGCAATTTCACACTTTTTTAACGTTATAATGTTCAATATATTCTGAATTTTAACTTCATTTACTTTTTTAAACCATTCTAGTATTCTATACACACTTTAACTTAGTGGTTTGAAATTCTATTTAAAAAGAAACGTTTATTTTTCGTGATCTTAGTTCTTTTACTAAATTTTCTACAGAATTTCTAATTTCATTTACATGTTTAACAATATCTTCCTTACATTACCGAATATTTTTTTTTTTAAAACTTAAGTCTATAACTGTTAATTGCTTTTCTTACGTTCATGATTTCCCTTATGTGTTTATATTTCTTAATTCTAGTTTAACTTATTTATTACAATGTTTTTATTTCTGTCTCATCACTCGTAATTCCAACATTTTATCCCTTTTTATTCATTTTAACGATATGGATTGTTTTCATTTACTCCATATTCAAATATTTCCCTACAATTTTTAAAATACTTGTTTTATTCTCCGATCATAATAGATCATCTACAGGTTTTACTCAGAAATTTCCATTCACAACTTTACAGTTTAATACCATTTATATCTAAATGTATTTCCTTCTCATATAGTTTTACGGTCTTCAAAGTGTCTAACATCATGTTTAGTTTTAAATCCCTATTACCTTTATGTGCGTTGGTAATTTTCATTTCTAATTTTACAACCACGTTCAGTGTTTCATCCACACATACCAAAATATTTCTTACATCTTCTGGTATTTAGTCCATGTCATATTTCAGTACTTCAAATGAATTTACACTGCTCACATTATTATTTTTTCATGTTTTAGAGACACTGACTATACTAATTTTACTATTTTTCATACACTAATTGCATCTAGGTCAGCACTCATGATAAAGTAGCAATTGTTTTGCATCACATGCATAAAGAAATTTTTAAAACCAACTTTTTCAATATCGTAGTCAAATTACTGTTTTCCAGATGGGAATTACCAGTAGTCTTTGGTACATCTTTCTAAATTTTAACATCTAACTTTTAATTCTAACATACATCTTTCGAACAGTTTTTTCTTTTAATGATAGCCTTACCTTATTTGTTCAAATTAATTCTTTAATTCACCTTCTTTACTATCTTTTAATACCTTCATAATTCACTATGCAAACGCAATGTCTTTCACTGACATTCTGTTTAATAATACTACAAGTTTCCTTAATTGACAAAAAGCGAATTATTTCTCATTTCAAAATAGAACAACTATATTTTTGCACAAACATTACCTTCATCCATTCAAGACACCCCTTAACATGTAACTGACGTAGCGATAGAAAAGGAGACTCTTATCATATGCTCTTTCGACATTTGAGGTTTTTAGAACTTCTTTGACAAGTATATCAGTACCATCAGAAAATATACTTGACATTTTTACTCAGTTTAAAGGCAACATACTGTTATAAGAATGGTTTTAGTTAAATTTATAACACAAATAAACACATTTTATGCTAAATAGGCATAAACATTTAGATTCATAATATTTCTTTTTAATCCGATGTAAGAGTTGAATTTCATTCATAATACGGATTGTCCCTTGATTTTTTTTTTTTTTTGTTTGTTTACCTTACACTAATAGAAAATTTTTATTTTACAAGTTCAGCTTTTAACGAAATAGAAATAAAAACTACGATACACCTGCTGTTTTTAAGAAAAGGAACTTTGATATATTTCTGGAAATGTAAATGCTTTTAGAGTTTTCTTTCAATAACGTTGATTTTCATTACTTTACTAACTTCAATAATTCTCTTATTAGCTAATATGAATGAAAGAAGACTGTCAAAAATGTGACACAGTATAATTCTTACGAACATACGTACCTTTACCAGCATACACATATTACCGATTGAAATGAAGAAAGATACAGATATTTTACTCCAATCTACATTAAATTAAAAAAATATTTAAACTTTCATACATTCCAAAGAATAAACGAAAACTCAATAGATATTGTCATGTTTGTATATATGAGATAAAAGTTTTATGAATGGTATTTAAAGTAATGCTTAGAACTTCATAAAAGCGAACATTCACTATGTTAATACCCATATCATCAGTTATTTACATTAATCAATGGAATATTAATCATTACATGTACTATATGCATATATATTTAAAGTTTAATTGTCTTTCAATTGAATAATTAACTATTGAGAGAAAGAGGTTCATATCTTACACTATTTAATTCACATGGAACAAATTTTTTTTATCAACCACATTGAACCACGTTTATTAAATTCGCCAAAGCTCTTTTATTTCTGCATTTTCACACTCACGACACATTTTAAATGTAAGTATTGATTACAATTTCAAACACCGATATCATAACTCAGTGTAAAACTACATCATAACTCATTTTTTCCCTAATAACTACAATTTTATATATTCAAGAAGTACATCTAAGACATGATCATTTTCTATGTTCTAGCAAATCGATTCATTTGCGAACATACTATTAAGACTTGCGATTTTAGAAGACTTGCATGTATTAACGATGTCAACGTTTCTTCGTTTTTGTAATATTCGCATCAAACCATGTCGCATTCGAATATGGTGTAAGAGATCACTTTTTCTTTTAAACACTTGTAAACAACGGATGCAATTTATAAGAAGAGAAGTATCATGCTGTTTCAAAACATCATCATCAGCATATTTCTGTTTCTTTTGACACCAGCAAAATTAAGAAAAGAAAGTTTCGTGAGATTTTCTTCAAATTCTGTTTTACTTGAAAAAATGTCCGAACATCCAATACGATGTAAAGATTCATATTGTTTTAAATTCTTATGCTCACTAAATATTTTTTATCATGATTTACTCTTAAATGTAACTTTATATGTTTTCATATCCTTTTTACATGAAAAGAACTTGTGATTATTCACTACAAAATTCTAAGACGAGAAGCTTCGCGACTTTTCAAACTATGAACTTAAATTTCTTAGGACAAACACTACATCTGATGTTTCTTTCATGAGATTTCAAATATCTCTTCAGATTACTCATATTCAAGAAACCTTACAAATATATCACATAAGTTTAGCGAATAATCGCTTCATAAACTCTTAAATTTTCAACACGAGTGAATCACTTGAAGCATATACTGCACTGTAAACATACAATACTTAAAAAAATTGTTATAAAAATTAAAAATACATTCATTTCACGAAGAAGCTTTTCTATTTAAATACATTTATTTATTTCCAAAGAACAAGTTTCTGTATTACACATAAAATATACTTAGAATTTTCTTACATTAATTAACATCAAATTAACAGCAATATCCATTTACTGACATTTGATATACATGTTTGCTTTAAAATTAAAACTAAAATTTCAATATATTTATATTAAAAAACATAAGGAAAAAAATAGTCATAACATCAAACAAACACAGAAATTTAAATAGAATAGCTGTACTTATATTAATGCATTTTTATAATCTTCATAACATTTCAATTCAAAAAGCCTATCACAAAATAAATGAAAAATTTTTTTCTGCCTTAAAGAATCTCTTATATTTTTAAAATTAATACATAAAAATATATCTTCACCAATATATTTAATTCTATTATCAACACTTATTATAATGCAATCATGTCTCGTTTGTGAAGGTTGATTTACAATGCAACTTTCGCATTTAAATAGTTTTTTAATCACTGAATTTAATTCAGTTTTGATAGAGTTTATGAGTTCTTTATAAAAGTCATCATCATCACTTACCTTATCCGAACAATTGTTTTTATATTTGATTTGCATCGGTAAAATAATTTCAAAAATACTTTTATATAAAGTATTAGATACATCAGCAATAATTTCTTTCAATTTTTTTAAAATATCGCAGTTTACTTTTAGGTATGTAGGTTTTAGTTTAAAAGAATTTTCATCTTGTTTAAAAACTTGTTGAAAAATACACTCACCTTCTTTGTTGAAAACTACCAACTTATTATTGCAAATGATGCTGGCACTCGTATAGACAAGATTAAATTCATATATTTTTGAGGAAAATTCGTGCCATGTTGCAGGAGTTATAACAACACCGCGTGTAGTAGAGTATAATATTTTATTTTGTTCCACACATTCACGTAGATGAATGTTCATTCTGTTTTCAAACTGATTTATGGACACAAAATATCCCCAACCAAGTGTCCACTGTGCAATCAACTTCGAACTTTCTTTTTTTCTGTTCTCGATTATTCGGCATGAAGATATTTTCAGGAACAGATTTCATATAGTGGGCAAACCAATCATCCTCTGGAAGTTCATCCTCATTATTATCCAAGCGTCGTTTTTTAATTTTCGAAATTTTTATGTTTCGGAATGTGATACTAATTCTACAATCTTTAACGTCAGGTAGAGAGGGTATTCCATGCATCCAAAATTGATTCGTTGGGGGTTTCATTACAAGGAGAGTTCCATGAGTTAAGTCCACGCTTCGAGATGTGAAATTTCGCCTGGTAAATACCATTTGACGTTTTGCACCTAAACTGATGATAGGTATATCACTTTCAGGTTCGAGACAAGTTTCATTGTCTTTATGCGTTGAAAATTTCGCCACTCCGTCAGGATAATAGTTCAAAAGCAAAATTATATTTTTTGGCAGTTATCGTTTCAACATAATCTTTTACATTTAGAAGAGTTTGAGTCCATGGTTCTGCACAAATGCTCGTTCCAGAGAATTCGTAACTAAGTCCTTCATCACCAAAACCGAGTACTTTTCTTCGTGTAACATACTGAGTCCCATTAAATTCAAAACTAATATTTTTAAAATCATAATTTGATAGTTCATCTAGCAAAATATCAGCTTCATTTCGTGAATAAAATTCTTCGTATAATTCCACATTTAACTCTGTATCACATATATTCTTCATATTCGCTTTTGATTCTAACGACAATTCTGAATGATATAGAAATACGTAGCATTCTTAAATAGCAAAAATTATCTAAAAAATACATTAACGAAATGATTTCATCAACACTTATCGTAATACATTCTTGTCATGTCTTGTTTGTGAAGCCAGTCTTTCCGGCGTCATATGTGTAAAAATAATCATGATAGGATAGTGGGAAAGAGTTATAGTTTCCTAATGTTGTTATTCTGAACCTCGATATTACATATATGCATAAGGAGAATCTTAAAAGCATCAACCACTTATCATGATAGAGTAATGGAAAATTTCTAAAACTCTGATAATCATATGCGAAAGAATCTATTATCTTAAGGTTGTTGTTGCTATTCCAAGTTTGACAGTACAAGTTTGACGCTGCAGACCAGCGCTTATCAAGGGTCTTCTTTCACTTCTGTATGTACTGTCAAACTTGGAATAGCAACAACAACCTTAAGATAATAGATTCTTTCGCATATGATTATCAGAGTTTTAGAAATTTTCCATTACTCTATCATGATAAATGGTTGATGCTTTTAAGATTCTCCTTATGCATATATGTAATATCGAGGTTCAGAATAACAACATTAGGACACTATAACTCTTTCCCGCTATCCTATCATGATTATTTTTACACATATGACGCCGGAAAGACTGGCTTCACAAACAAGACATGACAAGAATGTATTACGATAAGTGTTGATGAAATCATTTCGTTAATGTATTTTTTAGATAATTTTTGCTATTTAAGAATGCTACGTATTTCTATATCATTCAGAATTGTCGTTAGAATCAAAAGCGAATATGAGGAATATATGTGATACAGAGTTAAATGTGGAATTATACGAAGAATTTTATTCACGAAATGAAGCTGATATTTTGCTAGATGAACTATCAAATTATGATTTTAAAAATATTAGTTTTGAATTTAATGGGACTCAGTATGTTACACGAAGAAAAGTACTCGGTTTTGGTGATGAAGGACTTAGTTACGAATTCTCTGGAACGAGCATTTGTGCAGAACCATGGACTCAAACTCTTCTAAATGTAAAAGATTATGTTGAAACGATAACTGCCAAAAAATATAATTTTGCTTTTGAACTATTATCCTGACGGAGTGGCGAAATTTTCAACGCATAAAGACAATGAAACTTGTCTCGAACCTGAAAGTGATATACCTATCATCAGTTTAGGTGCAAAACGTCAAATGGTATTTACCAGGCGAAATTTCACATCTCGAAGCGTGGACTTAACTCATGGAACTCTCCTTGTAATGAAACCCCCAACGAATCAATTTTGGATGCATGGAATACCCTCTCTACCTGACGTTAAAGATTGTAGAATTAGTATCACATTCCGAAACATAAAAATTTCGAAAATTAAAAAACGACGCTTGGAAGATAATGAGGATGAACTTCCAGAGGATGATTGGTTTGCCCACTATATGAAATCTGTTCCTGAAAATATCTTCATGCCGAATAATCGAGAACAGAAAAAAAGAAAGTTCGAAGTTGATTGCACAGTGGACACTTGGTTGGGGATATTTTGTGTCCATAAATCAGTTTGAAAACAGAATGAACATTCATCTACGTGAATGTGTGGAACAAAATAAAATATTATACTCTACGACACGCGGTGTTGTTATAACTCCTGCAACATGGCACGAATTTTCCTCAAAAATATATGAATTTAATCTTGTCTATACGAGTGCCAGCATCATTTGCAATAATAAGTTGGTAGTTTTCAACAAAGAAGGTGAGTGTATTTTTCAACAAGTTTTTAAACAAGATGAAAATTCTTTTAAACTAAAACCTACATACCTAAAAGTAAACTGCGATATTTTAAAAAAATTGAAAGAAATTATTGCTGATGTATCTAATACTTTATATAAAAGTATTTTTGAAATTATTTTACCGATGCAAATCAAATATAAAAACAATTGTTCGGATAAGGTAAGTGATGATGATGACTTTTATAAAGAACTCATAAACTCTATCAAAACTGAATTAAATTCAGTGATTAAAAAACTATTTAAATGCGAAAGTTGCATTGTAAATCAACCTTCACAAACGAGACATGATTGCATTATAATAAGTGTTGATAATAGAATTAAATATATTGGTGAAGATATATTTTTATGTATTAATTTTAAAAATATAAGAGATTCTTTAAGGCAGAAAAAAATTTTTCATTTATTTTGTGATAGGTTTTTTGAATTGAAACGTTATGAAGATTATAAAAATGCATTAATATAAGTACAGCTATTCTATTTAAATTTCTGTGTTTGTTTGATGTTATGACTATTTTTTTTTCCTTATGTTTTTTTTAATAGAAATATATTGAAATTTTAGTTTTAATTTTAAAGCAAACATGTATATCAAATGTCAGTAAATGGATATTGCTGTTAATTTGATGTTAATTAATGTAAGAAAATTTTAAGTATATTTTATGTGTAATACAGAAACTTGTTCTTTGGAAATAAATAAATGTATTTAAATAGAAAAGCTTCTTGGTGAAATGAATGTATTTTTATTTTTTAAAACAATTTTTTTAAGTTTTGTATGTTTACAGTGCAGTATATGCTTCAAGTGATTCACTCGTGTTGAAAGTTTAAGAGTTTATGAAGCGATTATTCGCTGAACTTAGGTGATATATTTGTAAGGTTTCTTGAATATGAGTAATCTGAAGAGATATTTGAAATCTCATGAAAGAAACATCAGATGTAGTGTATGTACTAAGAAATTTAAGTTTATAGTTTGAAAAGTCGCGAAGCTTCTCGTCTTAGAATTTTGTAGTGAATAATCACAAGTTCTTTTCATGTAAAAAGGATATGAAAACATATAAAGTTACATTTAAGAGTAAATCATGATAAAAAATATTTAGTGAGCATAAGAATTTAAAACAATATGAATCTTTACATCGTATTGGATGTTCGGACATTTTTTCAAGTAAAACAGAATTTGAAGAAAATCTCACGAAACTTTCTTTTCTTAATTTTGCGGGTGTCAAAAGAAACAGAAATATGCTGATGATGATGTTTTGAAACAGCATGATACTTCTCTTCTTATAAATTGCATCCGTTGTTTACAAGTGTTTAAAAGAAAAAGTGATCTCTTACACCATATTCGAATGCGACATGGTTTGATGCGAATATTACAAAAACGAAGAAACGTTGACATCGTTAATACATGCAAGTCTTCTAAAATCGCAAGTCTTAATAGTATGTTCGCAAATGAATCGATTTGCTAGAACATAGAAAATGATCATGTCTTAGATGTACTTCTTGAATATATAAAATTGTAGTTATTAGGGAAAAAATGAGTTATGATGTAGTTTTACACTGAGTTATGATATCGGTGTTTGAAATTGTAATCAATACTTACATTTAAAATGTGTCGTGAGTGTGAAAATGCAGAAATAAAAGAGCTTTGGCGAATTTAATAAACGTGGTTCAATGTGGTTGATAAAAAAAATTTGTTCCATGTGAATTAAATAGTGTAAGATATGAACCTCTTTCTCTCAATAGTTAATTATTCAATTGAAAGACAATTAAACTTTAAACATATATGCATATAGTACATGTAATGATTAATATTCCATTGATTAATGTAAATAACTGATGATATGGGTATTAACATAGTGAATGTTCGCTTTTATGAAGTTCTAAGCATTACTTTAAATACCATTCATAAAACTTTTATCTCATATATACAAACATGACAATATCTATTGAGTTTTCGTTTATTCTTTGGAATGTATGAAAGTTTAAATATTTTTTTAATTTAATGTAGATTGGAGTAAAATATCTGTATCTTTCTTCATTTCAATCGGTAATATGTGTATGCTGGTAAAGGTACGTATGTTCGTAAGAATTATACTGTGTCACATTTTTGACAGTCTTCTTTCATTCATATTAGCTAATAAGAGAATTATTGAAGTTAGTAAAGTAATGAAAATCAACGTTATTGAAAGAAAACTCTAAAAGCATTTACATTTCCAGAAATATATCAAAGTTCCTTTTCTTAAAAACAGCAGGTGTATCGTAGTTTTTATTTCTATTTCGTTAAAAGCTGAACTTGTAAAATAAAAATTTTCTATTAGTGTAAAGTAAACAAACAAACAAAAAAAAAATCAAGGGACAATCCGTATTATGAATGAAATTCAAGTCTTACATCGGATTAAAAAGAAATATTATGAATCTAAATGTTTATGCCTATTTAGCATGAAATGTGTTTATTTGTGTTATAAATTTAACTAAAACCATTCTTATAACAGTATGTTGCCTTTAAACTGAGTAAAAATGTCAAGTATATTTTCTGATGGTACTGATATACTTGTCAAAGAAGTTCTTAAAACCTCAAATGTCGAAAGAGCATATGATAAGAGTCTCCTTTCCTATCGCTACGTCAGTTACAGGTTAAGGGGTGTCTTGAATGGATGAAGGTAATGTTTGTGCAAAAATATAGTTGTTCTATTTTGAAATGAGAAATAATTCGCTTTTTGTCAATTAAGGAAACTTGTAGTATTATTAAACAGAATGTCAGTGAAAGACATTGCGTTTGCATAGTGAATTATGAAGGTATTAAAAGATAGTAAAGAAGGTGAATTAAAGAATTAATTTGAACAAATAAGGTAAGGCTATCATTAAAAGAAAAAACTGTTCGAAAGATGTATGTTAGAATTAAAAGTTAGATGTTAAAATTTAGAAAGATGTACCAAAGACTACTGGTAATTCCCATCTGGAAAACAGTAATTTGACTACGATATTGAAAAAGTTGGTTTTAAAAATTTCTTTATGCATGTGATGCAAAACAATTGCTACTTTATCATGAGTGCTGACACAGATGCAATTAGTGTATGAAAAATAGTAAAATTAGTATAGCCAGTGTCTCTAAAACATGAAAAAATAATAATGTGAGCAGTGTAAATTCATTTGAAGTACTGAAATATGACATGGACTAAATACCAGAAGATGTAAGAAATATTTTGGTATGTGTGGATGAAACACTGAACGTGGTTGTAAAATTAGAAATGAAAATTATCAACGCACATAAAGGTAATAGGGATTTAAAACTAAACATGATGTTAGACACTTTGAAGACCGTAAAACTATATGAGAAGGAAATACATTTAGATATAAATGGTATTAAACTGTAAAGTTGTGAATGGAAATTTCTGAGTAAAACCTGTAGATGATCTATTATGATCGGAGAATAAAACAAGTATTTTAAAAATTGTAGGGAACTATTTGAATATGGAGTAAATGAAAACAATCCATATCGTTAAAATGAATAAAAAGGGATAAAATGTTGGAATTACGAGTGATGAGACAGAAATAAAAACATTATAATAAATAAGTTAAACTAGAATTAAGAAATATATACACATAAGGGAAATCATGAACGTAAGAAAAGCAATTAACAGTTATAGACTTAAGTTTTTTAAAAAAAAATATTCGGTAATGTAAGGAAGATATTGTTAAACATGTAAAAGAAATTAGAAGTTCTGTAGAAGATTTAGTAAAAGAACTAAGATCATGAAAAATAAACGTTTCTTTTTAAATAGAATTTCAAACCACTAAATTAAAGTGTGTATAGAATACTAGAATGGTTTAAAAAATGTAAATGAAGTTAAAATTCAGAATATATTGAACATTATAACGTTAAAAAAGTGTGAAATTGCATCTAAAATTAAGTAGTGTAACAAATAAACAGCATGTGCTGGAACGTTTGTGAAATATAATATATAAAATCAAGTATATAATATATAAAATCAGTGTATGCTGAAATGATATGAAAAAACATATGCTGAAATGATATGAAAAAAATATGACAGTAAATGAATATGTTATTATGAACAGAAAACCTGAGAAATAAATTAAAGTTTCATGGAACACTAGAAAGAAAAAAAGTATCAGAATAAAATTGAGTAATAAAAAAATTTATCTTGTAGTTACATTTTCATAACATGATAAACTATCATTAAAGGAAAGTCTTTTTTTATATTCGTTTCTTTTACATTGTTTTCAGAGTCGCGCATTAAATAATTTAACACCAGACTTAAAAATATATTTCTAAAACATATAATTCACTTTTTCGTCAAGAGAGGGCAGCATCGCCATTTCATTAAAATTAAGATGCAGAAAATATTTCCTGTTGCCAATTTAAAAAACTAACTTTAAATGGAAAGCAGGAGGTCTACAGCTCAACCAGCAGTCAACCAACACCTCAACTCCACTCGTGACCACACCTCCTAGTGTGATGACGTTGCCTTTGGCCCCGCCCTCTGTGTGACGTCATTGACCACGCCCACACCTCATACCCGGTGTCGGTGAACCCCCACTATTTATCTATTACCGCGCGCTGGAAATAAAAAGGTTTTTTCGCCCGTAGAGTGTTGCCATTGCTCTCTTTTAAATAACTGAGTTTGTTGATCAAAAATTCGTTAACATTTTACAAAATAATTGATAATTATCGATAATATTCCAAATTCCAAATTTGAAATTTTGGCTTTCAGATGCCCATGTTCGCAGTAGGATTACGTCATTCAAAATTGGATGGCTCTAAATACCATAGTTTTATCACAATGCGAGGATATACATAAATTTATACATATTCTTCATTATTTAATTTCCTTAAATATAATAGGGGGCGATAGTATTTGGTGGCAACTATTTGGAAAGTGATGCGCCGTTTATAGAGTTCCGAAGCAAAATCGCAAAACGAAAACAATAGTCCTTCAGGGATAAAGCCTCTTTGAACTAAAAAGGATATGTTCGCTTCTTATGAAGACAAATACGTCGTAGGAGATCAAGGATAGTTTATCCGTTTAGTATCAGGTCAAGCATCACTTTTAATCGGAAGAAATAATCTTAACAATGTACAATTTATGAACTGTATTTCCTTAATATTTTCATGGACTCAAAAGAATCAAAAATCAATGAATTCGCAAAATAAGAATCATTGATAAGATATATAGTAATTATTATCTTGCTTAATATCACACAGCTTTTATGGTGACTGTGTATCGCTACTTTCTTGAATGTGAATAACAATATTTTACCTCTTAAGAAAATTTTTATATTTATTTCCTTTTATATCTTAGACTGCTGTTTTTAATCAAAGGAGATATTTAATGAAAGCATTTTTTCAAAGTCATTTTAATATCTGAAAATGTGGAATATTCTTAATTAATATAGTAAAATATGCCATGAGATTTACTTATGCGTAAACCTAAAATCCTATGAGATCTTTTGAATTTTTCAGAATAAAATGTACTATATGCGCCATGTAGCCGAAAGGCGAATTGTAGACTCTCGTTTAATGAGTATAAAAGAAGAGCTGTTAAGAGCTTCCCATCTACGTAAAAATTCTCTTCGCAGCAAAAGAGGACAAATTAGTGGCATGAGATTCTCTTTCGCTTGAGGTATTTTTACAAGGCAGTATAATGTTATAAGTCATCCACAAAGAAGCTGAATTCATGATAATTTACCGTGTATTATTTGCTTCTTTGTTTACTGGTGAAAATTAATCGTAGCAGTCAGAATGACAAGATTTAGTAGAATAAATTTGAATGAGCTCATCGATAGCTAAACAAAATATTTATGTATGAAATTATTAATTATATTTGAGATTAATGCTTATTTTTTTCGTATATTTACTTTATAAACATCCCCCATGAATTTTGATACTTCTGAAAGCTGTAAGTTATAATAGTTACTATGAGCATTCAAAATTCTGTCATTGTATTAAATGACAATTAGCTTGTTTAAAATAGACTAAAAATTGTCAGAAATATGCACTTTACTCACGAAAGATTTTGCCTTGAAAACAGGTGAACTACAATACCTGATATTATGAGTAAAATATAAAAGGAAGACCAAACTTGTTAAATATTGAATTGGACGTATAACTGTAATACATCTAGGGCAGTGCTTTCGAAAATGCTCAAACATTTATGGGGTTTTACTTGATAAGGATCTATTAAGACTTCAGATTTGAAACGAATTATCGTTCTAAGTAACTACAAGCCATGGAAATGTTTTAATAACCTGTTTATTTAACAAATATTAGAACATCAGTGAATATTGTTGCATTAACAAAATAAGCCACAGCATTTAGTGATGCAACTAAAGGAACAGTAAATTTCAGTTTAAAACTTAGGCTAGTAGTCAAAGACTATATAGTTTAATTTTAATTTAAGCTAACTCCTTCGGGCGGCGAAACAAGTTCAAATGTGGGCAGCGTTAAAACAAAGCCGAGTACATAAAAATTTATCAGAGCTGGCACGAAATAAGGAATCTCCACAAAAGGCAGAAACACGTTCTGTCTTATAATCCATAAATCTCAGTTTAGCTATTATCTAATTGATTTCTATTCTGGTGAGCATACGAAAAGGATAACTAACTTATAGTAAAGGCGAAAATTATAACTAACCGGTTAGTTTCAAATAATAGCCTTAAACATTATCGATAATCATGTACAGTTTGTTTCATCAAATCCAAGATAGCTTGTAATTTATAGCACTTTTATAAATTCAAATTCATTTCCAAGAATAAATGCAATAGACACACTGTCTTCATGTACATAATTAAAATTTACTCGGATACTCATCTTTTAACTGGCAGAAGCTAATTAGTAACTAACGCTTTCTGGTTCTCTCCCTTTTCCCATGTAGAGATGTGTTGAGTTTAGAGATCCTGGAGATGAATTCTTGGGAAAAGTCCTTTTGGAATGTTTTTTTTTTTTTTTATTTATTTTTTTATTTAAAGAAAACAAAATCCTCCTGCACCACAAAGTATCACATGAGACTTTATTGAAAACAAATCATAAGTAAAAAAAGCAAAATTGTAAGTAATTACATCAGTTTTCAATAATGCAATGAAATCATACACAAAGAAAAAAACACGCAAAAGTAAATACAAAAGTATAAAAATGTATAAAGAAATAATTTACAATGTTTAAAAAAATGTTTAAAGTCAACAAAATCGTTGAAAGCTCGGTAGGTCGAAGCAGAAGATACAAAATCATTTTGTTGGCCAATGAATTCCAATTAATTTTAATCTGCATTTCAATAGATTTCTTGCTTTATCAAGCAATGGGCAGTCAAAAAGCAGGTGGAAAACACTTTGCTGAACGCTAAGACTGCAATAACACAAATTGGAAGATGTCAGCTTAAATCGTTCAAGATAAACATTAAACTCACCATGGCCAGACAAAAATTGCGTAACTTTAAAATTGAGCAACAAATCCCTACTTTTCAGTCTTTCAAAAATAGTTGGGAAGAATGTTTTTGTAACAGATCCCTTATCAGAAGAGATATAATCACAGTTTCACTGCTCAATCATTTTAGCTTTGAATGTTTTTCTAAAATAACATTTTGGAATATTTACATCAACATTAATATTATTTTTAGTTGCATTCTTAACAAGCCAATCAGCTAACTCGTTTCCACAATTACCCGAATGACCACGGACAAATATAAAAAACACTGAAATACCCTTTTTCTCCAGGTCTCCGAGAGACTGCTGTATATTAACAATAATATCTTCACATAAAGAGGTATTTTAAGGGATTCCAGGGAAGAGAGTGAATCCGTACAGATTTAAGTAGCTGGAACCACGTCCATCCTGGCTAATTATCCACTTAATTGCAAAATTAATACATAGAAGCTCAGAAATATATACAGTGTTCCATTTCTAATGTGAAATTGGTGACACCCCATTTCAATATAATCTTCATAAATAACATAAGCAAAAACAACTTTATCATCAATCCTACTACCATCCGTATACGGCAGAAGTGAGAATGAATTTACATCAGTGTTCATACTATCCAGAATCTGTACTGGTTGTCTTACAGAAGGATGTGAAAGAAAAGCCAAGGGCAATAAACGATCAAAATGAGAACTGGAGTAATTTGCAAGATTATTCTTGTAATCTATAAAGGTCAGAATAAACAAATACAATGGTGGAAATCCGGCAAACCTTTGGGATCTTGGAAACGTTTTTAAAAAAACGCTCAGCACTTCATTTTTAATTTCTCGGCATTTTAAGTTCAGTCAAAGCGATCTTAATAATTTGGTTCGTCTGGCATAGGAGGTTGCGCAAAGGCAGATGAAATGGCTTTATGATCAATAGTAAGGACAAGGTTTCCAGAATAAGCCAAAGAGAACACTTTACTTCACGTAAGCCACATTCAAAAGTACATGACTGAAATTGTGCACTAGTGGACAATGTTAAATTACAGTATTTATGTGCAACTACATGTTGACATAGTCTGCTTTATTTTTCTTCAAGAATGTTTAGAACTCATGTTCAGTATTTAGAACCAATCTTTCATTGCAATGAACGTTAGTTACTGGAAAATCTGCGTCTTTTCAGCTCTGCTTTCAATATTGGAAACATATAAGGGAACCTAAGTTAATTGAAATGGCAAGATGATTTGGACAATCTTCTGCGTCTTTCTTTTATTTCCTGCGCGGAGTAGCAGTATCAAAAAGGGTCTCGCGAAGACTATACGACACAGTGTTTCTACACGTAAAGCAAAATATTCACAGAACTCATATACAGCTTTTCTGTTGCGTTTAGCTTTATTTCTTTCTCCCGTTCATTCTACAGCAATTAATCTCATTTAGCCGTTTGATCAGATCATCTACTATTCTTGATATTTTTTTTTCTATTGGCGAGCTCTAGTCTTTCTTTGGAAAGTACTAAGCCCGGAAACGATGGTCTCATTACTAAACAGACACCTGAAACCTGGGCCACATTTGCCTCCTGGGAAAGAACGGACAAATTATATTCATATATTCTCCGGGATTTGAAAGCGGGTTCTTCGGTATGGCTCTTCCGTGGTCAGATTCAGTGGCCATTTTCCCGTCTGGGCGGCAAAAAATACGAAAGTTATCCATGGTAACTATTTAGCAAACGAATGTTGAAAGAGATTACCACTTTTTGTTTAAAAAAGTTAATAACTGTGTCGCAGAATATTATTCAGTTTTACATACCGCATTCTCACAAAGATATGTATTAATATTAATGCCTGTAATTTTTGCGTTTGATTATCTGTATCTGAGATCATCCATCACATATCGTCTAAACTTGAGTTTCTTATGACATTCAAACACACTCGATGTTTTGTTATTATCTTCACTATATTCTTTAACAGCCATAATGTTGCCTTTTCGTTTCTCACTCCGAAAATATCATATTACGATTATGAAATTTCTCCCTGACGGAAAAACACTATATAAAACCGAGTAGGACGACTGTTCTGAGTTTTTAGTTCAGAGTAACTTCGAAGTATTGAGATTTCTCCGGGTCACCTTCATTCTTTAGATGCGCTTTCATTGCGTTGTGCTTAACATTCTTAATAGTTTGAAGTGGTAACTAGTTTTGCTCTCAGTCATACCGAGAAGAGTTACTTTTGTGGAAAGTTTCAGAACTGCAAATTGTTTCTTTAAGAAAAAAATAAATTTTATGAGGTTGTTTTTAGTTCTTGGTGCATTCATTCCATTACGAATTCCTACACAAGCAACAATATAATGCATAATACTAGGCATATATATTTTTTTGAGATGTAAACGGAAGTTAAATCATATTTACTTCGAACATAATTTAAGTCCACATTATCAAACAATTTCAGAAACTTACAGGATCGGCCTTCATTTCAAACATATCCACGAGTAAACATTTAATCTACTTTACAGCAGTTAACTTTCACTTCACATAATACCAGTATAAAACGCCACTGGAGCACACTCTTCCTGATGCTTTTAGATATCAATTTGATCCTGTTAAATTTCACTTGAAGTGCTTATTACTAATGGCAAAAATCTATTCCTGATGACAGAGACAATTACGTGATCGTGCATTAAAACAGGTTATGTATATTAATGTGAAAACACTTGGGTTCTAACAAGATGCCCAAACAATAAAGACATTCCAATGGAACAATGGAGATTTTATTCAGTATGGCTAACTTGCTGTTGCAGAGCTAATTTGTTTTGAAATCCCGAGTGTCTATACTGAACTTACCTCTAAAATTAATTTCAAAGCTGAGGTAATTTAATATTTAGAGAATAAGAATTTCCTTTTCACATTAGATTTGCTGTAATTCTGTTATAAAATAATACAATAAAAATATCTGAAAATTTTGACTTCAACAGGTCTTCCCAAAGGCTTTGCTAAGGTCTTTTACGCTCTCAATGAGCTCGCAATCTACCAGTCTGCTGTTGCACTCACTACTGCTAATCCTTCTTTTTTTAGCTCAAAAGCATGTTAGCCTGAATGGGCAGATCCCTTTAAATGTCTAAATCGCTTTTCAAATTTTTGCCATGAAATATTATCGCTCTGTATTATTTTACAGAAAATAAATAATCAAGAATCTGCACGAATGCGTGTATATCTATCGTACTGTGAAAACCACAACAGTAGCTAGGACTATCAAATTTTGAATAATGTAGTCCTCTACCCTAACATGTGTATCTGTAAACCCGAATTTTGAATTTCGAATATTATATATATATATAATTATAAAATTATATATATATATATATATAATTTATTTCCTAAACCGTATTGATTAATTGATTATATTATCTCCTAAGTTTAATTAAAGTAGAATTATTTTAAAAGTGTGCATCCATACTGGTAAGTTATATTTTGAAAGATGTTTTGAAGTAATTTGAAAGCAAAATGTTAATAATGTTTTAACGGGGACTGGAGTTAAATCATCACGAAGAATAATATTACAATTGTAAAAGTAAAAATTAAAACATGTAATTATTGTCATTGATCGGAAATTAGTTGACTTTTCAAGGGGAACAAACCAACTCCCGTTCAATGATCAATAATTGATAGAAATACGTAAATATGAAAGTGTTTCGTCTTTACTCGAGTTATAAATTAAAGCCAAACCGGCAATTGCCTTTAGACTGTCTACTGGGCCTATTTCCTGCCTTTAGACTGTCTACTAGCTCTTGGATAGCGAAAATGCCTTTTTCCTTTCTTAAATTCTTAATCATTGCGACACGACAATAAGCCAGAAATTAATTAATTTCCATTCACTAGTATTTTTAAAAAAATCTTAACAGACGGTCTCTCTCAGATAAGAACTCCACAAAATACATCCCTCAAGAATTCCAAGTCCCACCCACTACCATAAATTTCTTCACCCAAGTCTTGCCGACTGATATAATTCAAAGCCCCTACTGCCGCTAAGAATTTTCGGACACCCTACACTTCTGAGTCAGACACGAAGAGAACACACTGCCAACTCCCCCACTAGAAAGAATGTAAGTTACTTAATACCTTTCTGGCCTTTATATCTTCATGTACATTCACTGATCTTATTTATATTATTTTCTATTTTATTTTTATATTATTTTTATATTATTTTTATATTATTTTTATGTTCTCTTTGATTTGTTTTTGCAAAGTTTGCATTATTTATCTTTTTTATAATCTTCTATGTTTATTTCAACTTTACTTTGATTTCGATTTCATAATGACAATTTCCAATGTTTAATTTCTACAAATAATATAGTACTCAAATACATAAAGATGATAGTGTCGGGGACGATTACTCGAGTTTTACAAGATTTCTCTACAGTAATTGATTTTTACTCCAAATTGAATTGACTAAAATGCTTCATGAGAATCAGTTCTTTGAGTAACAACTATTCGCGGAAATATTTGGCCTGACTAGAATTGCCGGTTTGGCTTTAATTTATAACTCGAGTAAAGACGAAACACTTTCATATTTACGTATTTCTATCAATTATTGATCATTGAACGGGAGTTGGTTTGTTCCCCTTGAAAAGTCAACTAATTTCCGATCAATGACAATAATTACATGTTTTAATTTTTACTTTTACAATTGTAATATTATTCTTCGTGATGATTTAACTCCAGTCCCCGTTAAAACATTATTAACATTTTGCTTTCAAATTACTTCAAAACATCTTTCAAAATATAACTTACCAGTATGGATGCACACTTTTAAAATAATTCTACTTTAATTAAACTTAGGAGATCAATTAATCAATACGGTTTAGGAAATAAATTATTATTAACTAACTTTGCAGCAATTGCGCAAGTAATAATAACTTGTATTCGCACTAAATGGATTTAAGTTCATACAACATTATATATATATATATATATATAATTTTATTAAATTAATTAATTGAACACGCAAAATATTAGTAATTAAATGATAAAAAAAATGTTTTTGCAAGCTTATTGCTAAGAAAGGTGCACGTTGAAGTGATAAACTGAGAAAAAATTGCAACAAAATAGAAAAAATGTATGCCAAAATTAACACTTATCAAGAATTCTAAACATATGCTGTTTTTATTATTATTATTATTATTTGTTGTTGTTGTTGTTTTGTAATTTTGCGGTTCAACTGTGTATGGCGTAATTGCGAAGAAAATGTTGCTTAATTATATAATTATAAAGCGAAAAGGACAAAAAGAAATGGGTTTACAGGGGTGAATGCAACAACAGACTGGTAGACTTCGAGCATAGGGATTGCGTAGAAAACCCTAAACAACCCTTTTAGGCGATCGATGAAATCTGAAATCTTTCGGATTTGTTTTTCTTTGTCCTTTTAGTTTTATTATTAAGAAACATTTTCTTCACACTTCCTCCATATACAATTCAATAGCGAAATCGCATAAGTTTTAAAAACAGCATAGTAGCATGTGTTTAGAATTCCTGATGCAGTATTAAGTATTGGGATACATTTTTATATTTTTTCAGTTCATCATAATGTTCAATATTTTTAATAACATGCTTAAATAACACTTTTTTTATGTCAATTTTACATTAACATTGTGTTAAATTCATTAATGATCACGTTCTTCACACTTCCGCCACATAGAATTGAATATAACAGCAAAATCACAATCTATTAAAAAAACTGCATATATCTTCAGAATTTCCGGTAGACACCGTCTGGCGCAGGAGCTAAAAATATTTTATTCCGTACAGGGTTGCTAATATTTGATTTCAAATCGTTGAATTTATTTATAAAAATTCATTAATGTTTCACAAAATATGAAGTAAGTAATAAACAATATATAATGTATTGTGAAAGTACTGAATATTTTTAAGTAGATATATCACGAATTAAAGCATTATTATTTGAAGCAATCCAAAAGTAGAAATGAATATTCTTAAGAACTGCATCCATTGCATTTATATAGCTCAGTTTGTGAATCCACAACAGACATAATTAATTTGAAGATAAATATCTTACATTTTGCAAAGTGGCAACAGACTCGAATGAAAAGTGAAGCGACGCATTTACAGTGATTTGAGGCAAAATCTTTGAGACTAATGGCGGCTTTGAAATAATAATGTAGACTGAATTTTGTGTCAGAAGCAGATAACGCATTTGTTAGAGATGGCGTTTTAAAAAATATTTAATCTCGAGCTGTTTATCCTTTTCTAGTACGCACGCGTCACGTTTATCAGGTTTCTAACACACCGTTTCTAAGATCTAATACACACACATTATCATGGGAAAATGATGATGAAAGACTCGATGTGAAATGTTAAAATCTGAACATTAAATATGTGCTTATGCATTTCTTCGTATCGGAAGGAAAACATTTAAACGCAGGCCTATACTTATTTATTAAGTAGTTTAAATATTGAAATTTTTACACATAATATATCATGATGCATTAAATCAAATGTTATAAAACTGTGATTTTGCTGTTGAGGTATAATTTGTTTTCTAAATGTGAAGAAAATTTATCTGATAAGCGCAAACAAAATATTTAGTCAATCGAACTGTTAACCGAAAACGATCTGCATCATACTTCCAAAAGATTTTGAATTTAACAATCTAATTATATTCTATATATCTATAATACAATATAATTAACAATCTACTTATATTCGCTATTATTTTCAATATTGAGAATTTATTTTCAATATTGATTTTGAGTTTCTATGTTAAGAGACGGAAAATCTGCCAAACAGATCTTAGTTATGCTCATCCGGTTGTGGATTCCGAATATAGGGGGAGGGATATTAACTTTTATATTCTATTTCATGCACTTATCATACTATAAATTATTATCTGACTTAAGATTAAAATTATTAAACATTATTAGGTTTCATTAATGCAAAAAGTGTGCATCGGCTTTAAACGGCAGAAATTAGAAAAACGGCAGAAATCGGCAGAAATTAGAAACTAAAGTAGAAAGCTATTTTTCATGCGGATATTAATATTTTTGAAGTAAAATTTAAAAATAAAAAAAACTTATAATTCATAAAATAATGCGTCCCAATAATACAATTTTCACCTTTATATCAAATTATAGACTGCGTTTTGAATACTAATGAGTTTCCAATCAGATTTAATTTCTCTAAACTCTAATTCTTTCTTTTTTAATCTCTCGTGAAATCAATCGTATTATATTGTATGGGCATTTAATTGAAGACAGCCGTTGTAAAGAAAGAAAACAAGAAAACATTTCTTGAAAATGCATTTCTGTTTGAGCCGGTATAAAAGGAGGTTAAGAATATATACTATTATAAAGGTTAATTTGTTATGCGTCTGCGTAAACTTACACAAATCAAAGCAAAATTGTCCAATAGGAATGATGCTTGGTAGTACGTAGCTCTGTAGTTCAACGGAGTTGAATTAAAAACGTTAAAAATTTGCTGATTCTGAATAAAGTCGTGATTTTAAATTATATTATGAGATGGGAAAAATCTTCTTACTGAAATGTGACAATAGCTTTTAAAGTTTCGAAAAAGTAAATGTTGAATTTGTCAAAACTGTTGATGGACAAAATTAAAATCAAACGTTTTGTGTTAACTGGAAGGAAAAAACCCATAAGAAGCAGAATAAATGAGGCATAAAATTCGGAGTTTAGAAGATGATATCAAGGAAATGTAGACATTCGGAATATGCATACTAAATAAGCCATTAATTCCATAAGAAAACAGTATTTCTTCCTTCCATATAGGCATATGCACTGATGTTCTCCTTTTACATTATTTAAAACTGACACTCATTTAAAATGAATTATACGAATTACAATATTTAAGCCAAATTTTGAAACTTATAAATTTGTAGAGTCCTTAGATTTTATTTTATTTTTTTTAATATACAAACCTTATAAAATCTCACTGCATTTAAATTGGCAACTATACTCAAATCTTTTACATGTCTAATGTATAAACTATTATTTCATAAGAGGAGGTGAGCAAAATTCTTTAATATCGTTCAAATAAAAATAAATTTATATAATTTAAGAGATTAATAAATAGTTCTCGTCTATTGAAATGTCTTAGTATTATATAAACCAATCTGGAAAAGTTAGGCGTTCAAAAATTTATTAATCACTTTCATTTTCAATAGTGAGTTGGTTTTAAATCCGTGTTTACATTTTAATAACTCAAGCAAATTGATAAGTTACCAGTTATGCCATACTAATGCTTATAAAACACTTACCGGAAGTGCAAAAATGATAGCTTCGATAAGGGTATAAAATCAATCTTGCACTAGAATACTAATTTAAGAAATTCTGATGTGGACATCAGAGGACTTCCTAGTACGTCCTATTAAATTATACGCATTTCCCCTGTACTTTATTTAAGCTTATTACCTCTAGTTTATATTAGGGATATGTTTTTGATTCAATCTATTAAGTTTTGCCTCCAAGGCAACCAAGAATATATAACATCTCCATTAAAAATTATAAAATACCTCCCCCCCGGGGAAAAAAACCCCAAAACACGCAATACAATTAATAGCAGTTTTAAAACATTTTTTTCAATTAAAATTACAGTTTTTACGCAAAAGCAAGTAATTCGACCAAAGAGTGAAAAAAATTGGTGCACCAAGTTAACTTTTGGTGTACTTGTGACTTAATTCCCAATACTACTACTATGAGTTTCAAACGCAAATAATTTAGCCCCACGTTAGGCTTCGCTGTCTTTGCACATTTAAATTGTGGATAATTCTACAGCTACTTATTATGTGGTGGTGTTGGCCGTGATCGTATTAAAGTAACGATACTAAGAGTATCAAATGCGAATTAATTCCGCGTAAATAGTTAAACTAAAATTTAGTGGTTAGTACATTGAGTGATCTTTAATAATAAGAATAAAATGACTTACTCAATAAGGCATGCATGAGTCTGTATTTCTCTTTTAAATATACATTTATTAAATCAAAAAACACACTTTTCTTGATTAGCCTAGATTATATAGGTCACAAAAAAAAAAAAATACATTCATGAATGCCTTTCGGCATGTCCTACTCGTTAGTCCTACGGGACTCTCACAGCGTTCATACTGTAATTCCTAATCCTACAGCATCGATGCCACATTACTTATCATCATCTTGCAAGAAGCTTAATTAATAGGCAGAGCAATTATTCGCGATAGAAGAGAGATTTCTTGTAGATAGGCTTAAATTTGGCGTACATGGTCGGCACTTCGAAAAATCCAATTATCAGGATTATACACGTTCAATCACAGCACAGGAACAATTTTTTACCTCGCAGCATAATCAGCAAAATTTACCTTAGTTCTTATATTTTTGGTACAAGAACATATTTTCTCCTCCATCTTATGCAAAGGAATATCTATTACATTATGCTTTACCGTAGACGATGGCGAGAGCTGTGTGGGTGGCCCGAAGGCCCACACACTCGTTAACACGACGACAGGCAGAAAGAGAGAGACAAAACCAGTCCTTCCAGTTTTTATCCACTGCGACGCACGTGATAGGGCGCGATAACGATTCAAGAATCGATAAAGCCACCGTGTTCACTGTGAGAATTCTGTGTTCTCACATTCCCTCCGGCCGAAGAAAAAAAAAATTGTCCGATCACTGGACAAATGCAATCTCTCACTGCTGGACATACTTGAACTTTCGTCTGCACGACATACACATTTCACACCAACCTTTACATCACTTGCAAAGGCACTGAACTTTATCATTTCGTTGGCACTATATAAACATTTCCCATTACATGCACACAGTTGAGCTCTCGTATGCACTATACACACATAATTCACATTAATTTTTCACATTGCTTGGGAAAAAAAACACAGCACTTTAAACACTTTGTGATACACATTTTTTTTTTTTTTACATTCCTAAATTAGTATTATTCTTTTACGTACTCATGCATGTCTACTCTTACCTAAAATATCACCACAGATGTGATTCCATAAAAGAAATTTTGACATACATAATTTATAACCCACATGTGATAAAATCAATTTATCAACTACTAATGATATTGCATTATCAATTTGATGTTACTCCTCTTAACCATTGTTTACCTTTGTTTACATTATCTCATTCTTTACATTTTAGAATCACATGCACTATTTCATTACTTAGCTACTTTTATCATTTGATCATATTCATTTTACATATACATTTCATATACCAATGTGTCATGACATTGTTACAAGCTACATTAGTATTAGATCCACTACTAAATTACATACCTTCAATTTGATTCAGCAATAAGACAAGGAGATTTGCACTACACTCTTTCCTTTCTTTTCCTTTTTTTTTTTTTTTTTTTTTTGAATCTGCAACCCAGTAATCAATGATACCCCGCATAGTACAATTCAATTCTTCTCTTATCTGGACCAGCCAACTCTACCAAAAATCGTGCAATTAGCGCTTTATTACACTAAATTGACCCATACCACACACGATCATCATTCATTATCTAGCTTGTACACATGCTACATTCTTATCATAACCACAACATCTTTACACTTTTTTTTTTGATTTGCTGATCTGCAATTTACAATTGTGTTACGCTCCTAATCCTCATTTTGTGTTGAATCAGTTCTTGAAGGCTTTCGTAAAAACAATTTGCTTACGTGAAATTTAGTGGTTTTATTATCTAATTGTATTATATAATTATCATTTCGTAGCATTTTAATGATCTCATATGGCCCCTTGTATTTTGGATGTTGCACCCTTCGATCAGTAAATTCCTGCATAAAAACTTTATCCCCTGATTTCAATTCTGGAATTTTTCTGCCTTTCAAATATTTTTTTTGCATAATTAAAGTATTCATCCTCATTTAATTTTACTAGTTGCTTATCTCTACTCAATTGTGCCTTTAGTCTTTTGGAATATTCCTGGAAATCTTCTGCTAATTTAAGAGGATCATTGCTATCTATGGAAGTATTTAATGTTCTACCAAAAAAAAGTTCTGCTGGTGAAAATTGAGTTACAGAATGTTTAGCATTATTATAATACAGTTTAAACAGTACTTTTTGTGGCCATTCAAATATTTTCTTTCATATTGCTGCAATTGATTCTTTCATTACCCTGTGAACTCTTTCAATCAACCCATTGTACTGTGGATAATAAATTGAACATTTTCTGTGTTCTATTTTAAGAGATTTTAAAAATTGATTAAATTCTATGTAACGAAAATAGGAACCGTTGTCTGATAAAAAAATTTTTGGGATGCCAAATCTGGCAAAATAATCATTTAAAGATTTTATGATGGATTGAGAAGTGCAGTTATTTAACGGAACTGTTTCCAAATATCTGGAATAATGATCAATGATAGTGAGTACATAAAACTTATTATCTATGGATCTTGGCAGTTTACCAACTATGTCTATAGCTATCATCTCTCCAGGAGCAATATCTTTCTTAGGAATTAGACGTGGCAGAGTGTTGTGAGGTCTAGACTTATTTTGTAAGCAATCTGAACAATTTTCTACAAAACCTTTCGTATCGCTGTACATACCTTTCCAATAATACTTTGCCTTTACAAACTCATATATCTTTTGAATACCAAAGTGAGGCGCATGAACTGTCTGTAATACATCTTTAATTAATGCCTTAGGAATTAGAATTTTATTCTGGATACTTCTGTCTTTCTTTCTAGCATTTACAGGTTTTAATTTTATCATTACTACATTTGTATGACTATCAATAAAATATTGTTCAACACTTTCTTTGTGGTTATCCTGTAATTTTTTTATAATTGATTTTATGTCTGGATCACTTTGCTGTTTAGTAATTATGTTTTTAATAGACAAATTATCATTGGTCCTAAATATATTTACATTGTTTACCACTACATCCTCTAAAACTCTTGACAAGTAATCTGCTGGGTTTTTTAAACCAGGAATATGCTCCATCGTGTATTGGAATTCCTGTAGATATAATAACCAGCGTGCTACAATATCTGGCTGTTTTTCAAGACTAATATGGAAAGTCAGAGGTTTAGCATCCGTTAATATTATAAATTTTTTCCCATACAGATGTTCGTGAAATTGCTTTATTGATCTGAAGATTGCATAAAATTCTCTCCTAATTGAAGGATATCTAGCCTCAGCAGGTGTTAACATTTTTGAGTAAAATTGTACTGGGAAAAAATTATCATCATTTTTTTGCATTAATATGCCACAAATGGCTGATCTAGAAGCATCGGTTACTAACCACTTCACCGGCGAGCAAAACTTCTATATTTTGTACCATTTTTCTCTTCCAATGGTAAACATTTTGTGTCTGAAATTTAGCTCAGTTAACGAGAGAAATATTTCCTTCCCCCTTCCACTACCTGTGAGGTCTATTGAGAAATTCTATTGAAATAATAAATATAATGTAATTAAATGTAATTTTATAACCTGAACCCCGTACTTGTCACACTCAAGGACGTCAGTGACAACCCCATAAAGGCGACCATCGAACACAAAAGCTGGTACCTCGTAGAGGAGATATTATCAGCTTTGACAACACTACCATTTAAGATCAAGCTATGTCGTCCCTGGAAATCTGTTTTTATAATTATTTTAAATATAGGAATAATTTTAAAGTGTAATATATCATACATCATTTTATAAATAATAAAACTATATTCGTACGAAATATTCCTAAATTAAAAATATTACATAAAAATAAATAAAATATCTTAATATCTTATATAATATATATATATAAATGTGTGTGTGTGTATTCGGGGTAATGATGTGATGATAAAACGTGTTAAAAACTCGCATCCGTCTCATCTAATGCTATGCATTTTAGGACTTTTCGATTTGCATCTGATAATTAGTAAGAAGAGTAAAATCGATTGAAAGTTATTCAAATGCAAATGCCATTTTTGATTGTGAAATAAAAGCTTTGTTAATTAAAGCAAAAATCAGTATATTTGCTTATTTGAAATAGCTATAAATAATGTTTTGCTACTATTTTTCTTAATGCACTGTAATAAAACACGCTTGAATTACTTCTCATATATTTTCATACATTTAATTATTAGCCCAAAAGCGCTATTAATCTCATATCGGGATTTTTCGTCCTGTCACTTTAAATGTCTGAATCATTTTTAAATTGTTCCCACCAAGGATGTTATCGCCTTGCATTATTTTTAAAGAAATTAAATAATGAAGAATCTGCATGTATTGTGAAAAAATGATGGTAGATACAACCGTCAAATTTTGAATAATGTAATTTTCATGCGAACATGTGCACCTGAAAGCACAAATTTTAATTTCGAATTTGTTTTATTATTTTTTCATATTTTGTAATACTTTAATTAATTATTAGTTAACAGTCTCAAAGATCGGAAAGCGAGCAGTGGCAACACTATTCCAAATAAAACATTTTTTATCTCCGACTCGCGAGACTGTTGCCATTCGGAAAAAAAATAAGATATTTCTCTTTCATTATCAAATATTTTGTCATTTTGCTGCTGAATAGAATTTTATGTAGCGAAAGTTTATATTTAATAAATAAAATTCACATACGAAAACTTAGTAATAAAAAGAAACAAAAAAGAAAAGTTCTCTAAGCCATCTTATTAAGAAAACTGAGGATTGGTATTATGAAATGAAAAAAGACTGAATAAAATAGAAAAATATATTGCAGCATTTAAAACTGCATCGGGAATTCAAAAAATAGGCTGCTTTTAATATGAGTTTATTTGCTGTTAGACATCTTTTTGTTTATATTTATTTACTCTATTTTTAATTATTTAATTGTACTTATGTACTTATTTATCACTTTTATATTAATCCTCTGCCCTCTTATTTCTCTTCTCAAGAGATATTAACCACTCTTTGCTGTAGTCCTAATAAAGAAGACTTAGACGCTCCAGAAGGATTAAAAAAAAATTTTTTTTATTATTATGGATACAAGAAGTAGTCATTTTAGTTCCCTCCCTACAAGTTTTCCAACTATTTTTTTTTTTATTTTATTTTTTTTTCTGAAATAATAACCAAAGAAGAATAAATTAAGATTTATTCTTTCCAAAAATAAGTTAAACTATTGACCAAAAAAGGAAAACAACTCGTTTATTTTCGTGAGCTCACCAGCAACTGAGCGGTAAACTCGCTGAAAACTGGTAGTTTGGTCTGGGGTTCGAATCCCTGCGGAGAGGCTGGCTGCATGGGCGCTTTCGTTGTTTTCCGATTTGTAACATGTATACGAGCCAGTTTCCCTTACAAAGGCCTCTACGAAGGCATCCCTCCTCTTATGCAGATAGCCCTCGAATGCTTTGCCGTATACATCTAAACCAAACCGAAATACTTTGAGGAATGAACAAAAAGAAGAATAAAAAAAAACTGATGTGAACACCACAAGACGACTTATTTACATAATACATATTTTTTGTGCGTTTCATTTAAACTTATTTTCTCGAATTATTCTAATTAACCGATCCCTCATGCAAGTTGAAAATGAGACGAAAAATAGCACTGAATATCCCGGGAAATTTTTGTCGTGCAGATGTCAAGCTTCTTGTAACATTTTTTTTTTTTTTTCATAACGAGTACAGAACTAGCCTAAATAGGCATGGGAACCTGAAGAACACATTGAAAGATAGATTTCGATATTTATCCAAATAATTTTTTTTTCTTTTAATTTGACATTGTCAAAACATGCATATTTTCATCATTTATAATACATTCATAATTGGATATACATGACTACCACCAAAGATTGAGAAAATAAAATAAAAGCCGTGTAAAAACATTTAAGCTGGTAAGGGGCAGTATATATATATATATATATATATATATATATATTTGGTACTGCCGATTGCAATAAAAAAGAGAAGTGCACAACTAGATGTTGTAGCTGCCCAACATACAAAATTGCATTGTTATAGGACTAATCGTTTTTGAGTTATGCGAGATACATACATACGTATGTACGTACCATACAGATGTCAGGAAAAAAAAATCTATTTTGAATCTATTTTACTGTTTAACTACCCATTTTAAGAAAAAATGACTTCTTTATTCTGTCCGTACGCACAGTTGGAAAAGGATTGTGAAAATGGATTTGGGAACGGGCAAAATGGATATTTCCGATGAAATATGAACCCCAAAAATTTTCGCGCTTATAAACTTCCTTTACTTCTCACAGTAATAAAATAAAACAAAAGCGAATCCAATCACTTCAACTAAAAAACAGCCAAATAACATGAAAAAGTGGTACGTTTTCAAAGTGAATTCCTTTCTCTACATTCAAAAAGTTAAAAAAAAAAAATTCTTCAAGGATTCAAAATTAAAACAGAAAATATTTTATTTATACTAAGTTAATCATGAAGGGGTAAGGGAATTATTTCCATGCGATATTCTTATTACTTCAGAAAGAGTTCAGAGTAAACAGTGTATGTACTCAAAAAAAAAAAAAAAAAAAAAAAAAGGCCACGTTTGGATTTGAAAGGATAGCATTTAAAACCTTCAGACTTGTTTGTCAGTTAATGGGAAGGTGTGTAAATTGTTGTGCATCTCTCGAAATCTGTGTTAAGGGGGATTATTCCCTCGGAAAAAGCGATCCCCCGTCGTTTGCTTTTCAGGTACAATCTGTGGAGTGAGTCTGGTCAATTAAGCCATCAATTACTTCTTTTCCTTTTCGACTGGTACTGAGGGGTAGGAAAAATAAGAAGCGTCGAATCTCTCTCGGGGGTCACGGTTCATGCCAAATTTCACCTCGACGATAGTCTGCCGTCGCTGACGGTTAAATAAACATTTCAAACTGACGATACTCTATCGGGGCAAACGGTGAAGTGGCTAAATACAAAGGTTTATCATTTTCTATGTTTTTTATTGTGGGTTTTTCTAAAATTAATTCTTGTATTTTATCTAATGCATTTTGGCATCTCTCGTTCCACACGAATGGTATATTCTTTCTTGTTAAATTTACTATTAGCTTGACAATTTCTGCATAATTAAAAATGAAGTGTCGAAAATAATTTACCATACCTATGAATGTTTGAACCTCTTTCACATTTCTTGGCCTAGGAAATTTGGCTACTTTCTGAATATTCTCCTCTGAAGGAGCAAAACCATTCTTATTAACCGAAAAACCTAAATACGTAATCTCTTGTTTACATAACTGCAATTTGGCTGGGTCTAACGTTAAATTAAATTTTTTTAACTTGTCAAACACCTTTTGTAAAATAATTACTAGTTCATTTATACTGTTAGCTGCAACAATTATGTCATCTAGAAAATATTGTAAATTTGGACCCTGCAACTCACCTAAACATTTTGATATTAGAGTATGGAAATAAGCAGATGAATTTTTTGCGCCAAAAGGTAACCGAGTTGGTTGAAAATTGCCAAGTTCTGTGCAAAAGGCTAATTTTTCTGTATCTTTCTGATCTAACTTTATTTGAAAAAATGCTGACTTAAGATCTAGCACACAATAATAACTTTTACCTGCTATATATTATGCAAAATATCTGAAATCTTAGGTAGACATATTTGATATGATTCAGTTATGCAATTTAGCAATCTATAATCTACTGCCATTCTAAATTTTAATTTGCTAGGATCAGTATTAGATGGTGCTTTCTTTTTGACAAAAAATACTGGAAAACTGTAACTCGATGTCGATGGCTCTATAGTACCTTCTCCTAACAGTTTGGCTATCTCCTCTTGGGCATATTTTTTAGCAATGCGAGGAATAGTGTATGGTCTAGTTTGAATTGGAAAGTTATGTAACAAATTAAATTGTGGCACGACAGCATCAGTCTCACCCAGAGTGGTGTAAGATTTTGAAAACACAGCTGAATTTTTCATGAGCATTTTAATCATCTTATTTTTTTATTCTTCTTCTAAATGACTTAAATCAAAATCATCTGGGCTTAATTCCTCTTTCTTAATTTTTTAATTTCTTTTAAAGTTATATGGTTAATCTGCAAATTTTGTTGCTCTCTAGGTTTTTCAAATTGTTTTTCTTCGACTTTATATACCTTACCAATCTTTTCACCCTTTCTTAGAATAATTGTGGAATTGGAATTGTTTTCAATTATGGTGAATATATATTGCCTGTCACTTATCTCATGAATTGAATCAGTCATACCTATCTTGCCCACTTTTCGCCTATGTGGTGAGAACATTATTTGCTTTTCTTTCTGCATATTAATTGGAATGCTTAACTTTACTATCTCTGCTGTATTTGGCGAAATTCTGGTATTTAATACCACTCTTACAATACCCGACTCCTCTGGTCTACAATTCTTGTCTACCTTTTTTGCATTAATGTTAGTATAATTCTTTCTTTTGTCCAGAAGATCAAAATATGTGTTATCAATGATTAACTGACTTTTATCTGCATCTATAAGTATCTTATTTTTTGAATGAAATCATACCCTAAAATCATTTGATAATTTGTGTTCCAATTATGTTGTGTAACAAAAAATTGGATGGCAAGCCATTTATTTCCTTAACGAAATTTTAAGTTTACAGCAGATAAATATGGGATAGTAGCATTATTTAGCGTATGTATTCTTACAGATCTGCTTAAGTAATGAATCTTTGTATAATTTTTTATTACCTGCAAGGTGTCTGGCTGTATTAAGCTTAAATTTGCACCTGTATCGAGTAATGCTTCTACCACAAAGTCGCCAAATTTGATTTCTATTACTGGTAATTCTGTGATACTATTAGTCTCTCAAGAAGCTACCAATTTTTGTTCACTATTTTCTTTAATTTTGTGTCGGAATCTTTCATGTGTATTTGGCCTATTTGAATTCCTTATTCTCTTAATTTTGTCTTGTTTCCCCCAAATTTTTTTATGGGCACTTGAGTAACACTTAATGCATCTGGGAGATCTGCAAGTACCCTCCATTAGTTTAAATTATTTCTACGAGTATTGTATCTTCTGTATTGTGGCCTATTTCTATTACTGTTCAGTGGTCTATTACCTCACGTGAAAGCATACTGACTATTATATCTATTCCTTCTATTGATAAAGTTACCCCTATAAAAATTTCTTCTGTGGTTGTTTCTAGCCTGTGTATAATATTGAAAATTATTGTTTGAAGGAAAATAAGAACACTCTGTAGTCCAATGATTCTGTTGTGATGACAAATATGACAAGACTCTCTATTATTACTACTTTGTGTAGCATTATTTTCTAGTCTAGTTACATTGTTTACACTACCATTAGGTAAAATTTAATTAAATTTTTTTGACAAATCCTTAATGGCTCTATTACTTTGCATTTGTTGCATAATTAATGCATTTAATTCCGGTGAAAAATCATGTGTCTGTGAGCTATTACCAGAATCCTCCAATGCTTTTTCTATGTTCTTTGCCTGTTTAACAGCAGTAGCAAAATCAAAAGGTTCTAGTTTTTTAACCTCCAGTCTTAAATCTGGTCTGAGAGCTTCTAAGAATTTTGAAAGCATTGCTTTTTGAGTGAGGTTATGTACCTCTTCACTCGAACTAGGATAGCACCAAAAATATTTTGTAGCATAAGTATTCACTTTTTCCGCTAAGTCCTCGACTGACTGATTTGGAGTCTGTCTTATTGAGTTAAAGTTATTTTGAATTGTGTCAAATGACTGAGATTTTGCAAATTTTTTACTTAGTAATACTTTTAAATCCTCAAATGACATATCATTACACGATTCATTCATTATCAATTACAAATTTTAATGCTTTACCCCTCAATTGAATTTTTAACACCAGACTTTTTCTGTTTTCATTCCAGTTCTCTAAACTTGCCATTTGGCATAACTGATCTAAAAAAAAATGTTATATTTTCGTCATGCTCCCTTGAAAAAGTAGGCAGAGCAGTAGCCAGACTCATATACATTACATTATTTTTCTTAGCCATTCTGAATCAATTTACTATCCTTTAGTACCACTATAAATTACTATAATTATTACTCCTAATATATAGTACATTCATAAATACACTATTGTAACTTGTCGAAATTTTTCACATGGATACAAGTTATTACATACTCATTACCACACAATATGATATACATTGAGGATTAATTTCTTAAATACTGACCAATTTTGAATTGATATTACCATTTTCACATATCTATTTTTTATCATTAAATTATTTCACATTAGCAGAAAACATAGTCATATAGAATTCTATTTTTTTTTTTTTTTTTTTTTTTTTTTTTTTTTACATATGTAATTTTCAACTTAATCTTTCTTAATGATTCATATCAGATAATAACAAAATTTAAAATTTTATCCAATCATTACTAATATTCACATATTTGATATCAGACATAATCACAAAATTCAAAATATTTAAGCAATTATCAATAGTATTCATAATGGAATCACATGTGTAGCTATATTTTAGGCATAAGCATAAAATGGTTCTCTACCTGAAATCAAACAGTTAAAAACTTTAATTCTTTTTTTTTTTTTTTTTTTTTTTCCACGGCACCATATTATGTGGTGTTGTTGGCCGTGATCGTATTAAAGTAACTATACTAAGAGTATCAAATGCGAATTAATTCCGCGTAAATAGTTAAACTAAAATTTAGTGGTTAGTACATTGAGTGATCTTTAATAATAAGAATAAAATGGCTTACTCAATAAGGCATGCATGAGTCTGTATTTCTCTTTTAAATATACATTTATTAAATCAAAAAACACACTTTTCTTGATTAGCCTAGATTATATAGGTCACAAAAAAAAAATACATTCATGAATGCCTTTCGGCATGTCCTACTCGTTAGTCCTACGGGACTCTCACAGCGTTCATACTGTAATTCCTAATCCTACAGCATCGATGCCACATTACTTATCATCATCTTGCAAGAAGCTTAATTAATAGGCAGAGCAATTATTCGCGATAGAAGAGAGATTTCTTGTAGATAGGCTTAAATTTGGCGTACATGGTCGGCACTTCGAAAAATCCAATTATCAGGATTATACATGTTTAATCACAGCACAGGAACAATTTTTTACCTCGCAGCATAATCAGCAAAGTTTACTTGAGTTCTTATATTCTTTGTACAAGAACATATTTTCTCCTCCATCTTATGCAAAGGAATATCAACTCGATTACATTATGCTTTACCGTGGACGATGGCGAGAGCTGTGTGTGTGGCACGAAGGCCCACACACTTGTTAACACGACAACAGGCAGAAAGAGAGAGACAAAACCAGTCCTTCCAGTTTTTATCCACTGCGACGCACGTGGTAGGGTGCGATAACGATTCAAGAATCGAAAAAGCCACCGTGTTCACTGTGAGAATTATGTGTTCTCACTCTATTGCATGTAGATTAATTAAAGGCATAAATACCTTAACTAAAACCTTAACTGAAACAATTGAACAGCATTTTTCAATTACTTTTAAGGGGGAAAATTGCACAATTTACCAGCATAAGAATAAAACACAGAGGTCACCGAATCAGGTAAGAGGCTGCGTGTATATAGTATATATATATATATATACGTTTGATGCGGCTAACTCCTGTAAAGAAGGAAGTTACACAACTAGATGTTAGAGCAGTCGTATATACAATAACGGCTAATTAATCGCTTTTCAGTTATACGACATACGTGCGAATCTACGTATAGAAGTCACCGAAAAAATCGAAATATGACACCCGCAGTTTTTTTAGATAACATTAATTCCTTTATTTCGTACAAGGAAGTAAAAACGTAAGTTACAACTATTAAATAGAGGTATTTTAAACGACTATTCGGTGAAGTTAATTTATCAATATACCAATGAAGACGTTCTCTCCAATTTAACGTATGTAAATAAAATTCTGGATACGTTATTTCCTCACTTAGTACTTAGTACATTTAGTAAATCCCAATGAATGAAAATTTTCGATAGATTTTGTTAATGTTATGTATAAATCTAAGCCTTGTGAGTGTGTTAGTAACAAACGTGAATGCATCTCTGTAATTCAATGATATTGAAGACTCGCAGATCAAAGCAAAATTGTTTGAAAGCAGTAAATGGTTCAGCCTCTTTGAATATAGCGAATCAGAATTTTCCTTTGCGATTTCAACATATGATAATTTAGTACTAATGATATTTATTCCTAAGAATACAAAAATAGTGCATTTTAGAAACTCTATAAAAGAGTAACAGCTTCCGAATTTGCGCAACATACAGGCATTTCATCGAAAGCCATAATTTCAAAATCTTCTGTTTGAAGACTTTAAATTCATGTTTGAAAATTCTGTTTTCTAAATGAAATTCCCTTTCTCGGCGTTAAATATTATTTATTTCTTCTTCATATTTTCTGAAAATATTTCTAATTTACTTTCTTGTTTCAAGCAGAAATGTCCATTCTTTAATAAATGAATAAATAATAACAATAATAAAAAATAATTTAATCTTAATTAAATTTGGCTGACAATATATTAGTTTTTCTAAAATGCTATTAAAATATTCCTATTAAATCTATAAAATAAATCTAATATTCTATGATTCAAGAGCATATTATTTCTTTGATTTAAAGCCATATATTGATATTTCAACATAGCAATGTTCCAAAAGAAATTGGTTAAGTTCGAAATTCTTTCAAAATTATAAATTTCATCAGGCATCAACGGAAAGAACTCTGTTAAAAATACACGTTTTAGAATTATGGATATAAAATAAACCTTCCTTTCCGACACATTCTCGAGCAGGAATGGGCATTAAATCGATCGCGAACAACCGGTGGACCACCAAGACATTTTGGGGTGACCGTCTTTTCTACAACCTAAGACGTGCACACTAAAAACAACATGGTTACGGAACATCGACGCCAGCTAGACTGAAGAATCATCATTTCACAATCGATGTGACTGTGTTTACTTAAGCAAATGACTCGATGAATGTGTAAGAGACACATGTACCTTAATTGGAAGCATACGATGACGCTTAAGTATATATAGGGTTCCCACCTCTTCCGGAATTCCGGGATTCTCCCGGAATTGAGTCCTGGAAATTAAAATCTCCCGGCTCCCGGAAAGAATTTAAAATAATTATTACTCTCCCGGAATATCACGTTTCTCGAAAATAACGACACAATGTGCACGGACGAAATGGTTCAGAGCATCGAAAATCACACGACTGCGCACAGCAGCCAAAGAACGTTTATGTCAATACATATTCTTTGCATCAGCGATCTATGGTGAGCGGTGAGTAAGCGTCTTACGGGATGAGTCGTGGTTTCATGTCGGTGTGTTGCGCGCACGGGCCCTCATCTCCCCTCACCCTCTCATTTTCAATCCATTCTTTCATTTAGTCTGCAGTTAGCTAAGACAAGTGCGTATTTTGAAATTATTTAAATGCTTTGATAATAATGTCTAGTGAAAAAAGCAATTCTGATTCTGCAAGTAAACAAATACCACAGAAAAAATATTCGACGTCGTTTCAAGACAATGGTTAACTCAATTTGATTAGCTTATGAAGAGAGACAACTTAAACGGAGAATTTAAATTATGTCGCAAAAAGTTTAATATTAAGTACGAGGATGTTAGAGCTTTAACTGTACATTCACAAAGCAAGAAACACCAGTCCTTTATATTGAATAGGGATTCTTCGCAATCGGTTTCGAACTTTTTCATGAAGAAATCTTCAGAAGAACAGGACAATATCTCAACAATTGAAATTACTTCAGTCTATCCTAGGATTAAGCATCATCACACTCTTAATAGCTAGGATTGCACAAATTGTATAGCACTCTATTTCCAGATTAATCTTTGCCAAAAACGATTTCTTGTGGTAGAACAAAATGTACAAGTATTTGCGAGAGTGTGCTTGCTCCTGCACCTCAAAAAATACTTTTAAACGAGATTAAGGAGGCAGAGATTTTTTTAGTTCCGAATGAAAAGAAACTTTTTTTTCCCTTCTCCCGGAAACTTTTTTTCCTCTCCCGGATTTTGACAGCCAAGAGGTGGCAACGCTAAGTATTCAGATTCATCGGTTCACATATGTTTGTTGCTCTATGCATTGAATACGTCTACGCTTCACGGTATAGTAGCCGCTTATGTTATTCAAACATTCAACTTGACAATTTTGTGTTACTTGTGTTTTGTAGTAAAAATAATAATCTGTCATATTTTAAAAGAGGGGTACACTGTCGAAAACAAGTGTTAAGAAAAGAAAAAAACATACAATTATAATACAGAATGGTAAGAACAGGTTTTCTTTACGATGGTGAATGCAAAATTTGTGTGCTAGATTATGTCATACAAATGTGGCACTACCAAAAAAAAAAAAAAAAAAAAAAAAAAAAAAAAAAAAAAAAAAACGATGAGAGGCATTTGAAAAGCACCCATGGAAGTTTTGATAGAGATTTTACATTAAAAGCGAAATGCGTATAAAAGAATTTAATTCGCTATTAACCGGACAACAATTACTTTTTATTTTATTAAACCCAGTACTATACCTAAGGCTGCTACAGTTGCATCTTTTCGTGCGAGTCATATGCTGGCAAAACATAAGAAACTTTCCGCAGATGGACAAATGATAAAAAAAAGTTTCTGGAAGCCACCGTTTTGTTATTTTATTCATTCACGAGCATGGCTGATATTTCTCAAATTTCAATTTTTATAAGAATGGTTTTTAAGATTATGGGTGTAAAAGAAAAATTATTAACAATATAACCTCCAAAGGTTAAGATATTTACTGCGCATTCAAGAAATACATAGAGGAGAAAAAATAATTCCAATTTATAAAATCGTACGGATGACAACTGAAGGGCCCCATCAATGACAGGCACAGTAAAGGGAGTTTTGGCTATGTGTATCACAGATGAAGACATACCGCTTTTCTTTTCTTATTGCATTATTGTATTTACCAATATTATTCTGATCATTGCATTATTCACCAACAGGCCCTGTGTTGTAGACTTCTAAATATACGTCATGTTAAGAGAATCTGCATGAAAATTGGAACTCATTTCGTGGAAGAAGCATTCAGAGAAGAATGTTTCGGGACCAACTAGAATTAAAACGAATCTGATTATGGTGAATTATTATATCACTCAGATGTTCGATGGTAAAGTCAGAGTATATTTTTACACAGACTCAGAGACTTGCTATAAGAGGTAAAAGATTTTTTTGGAATCAAATGATAAAAGCGTAAGTTGAACTTAGTGATGACGCTTGGTTGATGGATTTAGCTTTTGTTGTTGATACGGCAAGCCATCTTAGCGAATTCAATGTACAATTGCAAGGAAAAAATCAAGTAATAGTAGAATTCATTAGATTTATTAATACTTTCAAAAACAAGTTGCAGCTAATATCTTCCCAGTTGATGAAGAGGGAGTAAAAAATTTCAAAAATATTTCTTACGAGTTGTTTATAAACAAAGGTATATTAAAACAAATAGAAGTATTGTGATGAAAAAATAAAACTTCACTCCAAATTTGAGAGACTTTTTCAAGAATTTACTAGACTAAAACAATTGTCACATCCATGTATTACCCCTTTGGCAATGTTGATTTGAAAGAAATAATTAAAAATGTAAATTATATATTCTCTTTATTTCTTGAGGAAAACGGAATTTTTCTCCTTTAAAATGACACAATTTTAAAAGCACGTAGTTAGCAACCTAAGAATAACTTTTGGAATCTAATGGACGAAGTACAGTATCCCAATTTCAAAATAGTTGCATTTCATTTAATATCGTTCTTTGCCTCTACTTACCTGTATGAATCTGCATTTTCAACAATGAATATAATTAAGGCAATGTATGATTCCCTTCTCACAGACGACTACTTAGAATCCAGTGCAAGATTAACAGTTAGTAATTGTATACCGAAATATAAAACACTGGCAGACAGTATGCAGACTAAGTTTTCTACTAACTATAACTACAAGAAATAACTTAAGATGAAAATGATTTATTTTTTAATGTATTGTGAATTGTTTGATAAGAAATTAATGATTTGAAATCATTAAATTTATAGCTGTTATAATTATGCTTGTATCTTGCGTTTTGCTTTAAAAGAGTAAGTTTTTGTAGATAGGGTTAGGTAGGTAAGTACATATTTCGTATTTATTATTAAGTTATACTAAATATTACGACGATGTGCTTTTGCATATTAGCTGACTTACTCTGCAATTCAAAATTCCACAACAGTCAAAAGTGTTGTAACATGTAGTAAGAATTATTAAAGTAGTAGTATTAAAGAAAACCATACTACATTTTTCCTATTTTTAAAATTTCATAATTCTTATTTTTACTTTTATTCTGAGCTATCAATTTATTGTCAAAATTATTTGTCAAAATCATTTTAAATGATTGAAAGCTTCAGTAGTTACGGAGAAAATTGGGCAGTAGTTCAGATTTTACACATGGGATCTTTTCAACGAAATGGCATAAATATTTCACGTTTTATTTCTTATATTCACGTACTTTATTTTGATCACTTTTACAGTTGATATTATGAATTAAAAAATTAAAATGTGTTTTAACCGTTTTGAGATTGTATTCAGTATATCTACGAATGGAAAATCCTATCATGAGTAATCCCTAGTTTCGAGCTTTTATCAGAAGGCTTTAGTAATTCCTAGGTTTTACCGCAAAAGTTTGGTAAAATGCCGAAATTATAGCATACTTTGGACTTTTGTCAAGCCATTTTGTTAAAAGCTAGGTTTCATCTTTAGAACCTACGGTTTACCAGATTTGAGGGTTTTATAGTAACATATATAAAATTAATAACATATGGTCATAGGGCAAACTTTGTTTTGCAAGGTGGACCGGGCTGCGCCCTAACAAAACAAAAACAATATAATAACTGCATAATAATAATTTCGACATTTACTCTTATGTACATCGCGTTCCACACAGATTGTAAATATAAAAATGGGTTTACTAAGCTAAGCCTTTTAAACCAGACATTATATTGAAGCCCTGAAAAAGATCTCAGTTACACGTTGAGTTCATGTCCAATGTGTTAACACAAAGAAGTTAGCGAGTAAAATAACTTTAGAATTATAAAACTGAATATCGTTACGAATTTTGTACATATGTAAAGAATTTTAATGAAATTATATGTAAAACTGTAGTACTTTTTTTTTTTTTTTTTTTTCGTGTGTGTGTGTGTGTGTATAACGTAACATGAAAATCTAAAGAGGCGAAGATTTGTCGGAAACGTAAGAATACAGGGGCAAGTCAATTTAAAATTGCGTAAATGGCTATCTCATTAAATTGTAAGCGTATCAGGCCCTCATATGCCTCCCAGTAATTTCCAGAAGTACTCGGAGGCCTGGAGAAAACTTTATAAGAGCGAAGAGAGCATCAGTTTCTCAAATGTTAGTTCAGAGCTGAATTCAGAGTACTGAGGTACGCGCGTTGCAATGCGCCGTGTTTAACTTTCTTAACAGTTTGAGGTGTAAATACTCATTGTACTCTGAGATACTGTGAAAAACTGTACGACTATTTTTGTGGAAGTTTCATAACTGTGAAGTGTTTATTTTGTTAAAATGAATTGTATCAATCTATTAGTGCTGTGTGCACTCAATCTATTACGAACTCGCATGCACGCAGCAATATGTTATATATGAAGGTAAATAATATAGCGAACGTTGCTTTAAATTCGAAAATTATATGCCTTTTGCAATTAGACAGAAAATAAAAAAAGAACGAGGTAGAGAGACAGATTAATATTTCTTTCAGAAATACATTCCAGAGCCTTGTCAAGTATGCCTTTCATTTTAGTCACATATTAACACCCTCTGACAAGAAAAATCTAGCTAGAATTAGTTTAAAAAGTTAAGCTATATACGAATCTCAGCGATTGTGCTCAATATGATAATGAAGAAATACTTGTGGCATTAAGTTACTAATATTGCAATTTCACGAAATGAACTTTTCGCATGATAACCATCTTACGAATATGTATATTATTTCCATTTCGTAACCATCTAATGCTTAGTTAAGTAAGACAAGGAAACCATTCATGAAAGAAATTCCATAAGTGTTAATTTTGAACTCAGGACGCTACTTTCAAAACTCTGCTGACATTAGTAAACTTAATAAAAGCATTACTTGCACTTAAAATCGATCATTTGCATTTTTATCTTCTCTAAATCAAGGGATGTTTAATTACGTGGCCAAAATTAATTAGGTACAATTGATTTAGGAGAAATGAAGACATAACTGTTTCTTCTAAAATGTGCTATCTTTATTTCAAATACAACTAATTACTACCAAGGAAATATTTTATTTACTGCTGATACATTGCGTAACTCATCTTTTGATTTAAATGGATATTAAGGTGCTTCCATTACACTTTCATGGAGGTTTTTAATTTGAAGAAATTTATATTTAATGATATCATGTTATTAAACTACACTGAAGTTCTAGTTCTTAATTTTAATTTGAAAAAAATAACTTTTAACGTGAACAATTCATGCTGAAAAATTAAAGATTTTAAAATAATAAAATCTTTAAATTTGTGTCTCTTTTCTAACAGTTTAAAATGAACTGCTTCATACTTCTTTGTGATGAGTCACTTTTTGAATAACATTAATGATGCAAATATTATATGGCTTACTGGTTTCTAATTTCAGTGAATCTTAAGTACGTATGTATAGAAAACGCATAAGAAAACGTCATTCATGAATCTACAACAATGGCAAATCTACAACAAAGTGAAAATGAAAAAAAGAACTTTCATTTTGTCATGTAAGTTTATGATGCTTGAGATAAAACTTGAAATGCATGTCACCATCACAACACATATGCTCAGAATGCTAAGGCATGCTCAGAATTACAATGCATGGATTTTGAAATTCTTTAAACCTTGAAGTGAGGTGAGCAATAACGCCAGTATTCGAAACGAAAGTTAGTGATGTCTATCTTAATAATAAGATGCTATGATTGACCGTTTAATTTATTTTCCCCCCAAAGTGAAAAATAACTGTCTTACCTGATTCTGAATTTTAATTGTCTAAACATCTAATTCTTTCAAAAAATTTGAAAAACATAACTTTGCAGATCGAAAAAGTGTTGTCTTTTTATTATATTTTGAAGCTCTGATTTCATGCATTTGTTTACTCAAAATATATATTAAGGCATTTCTTTATGATTTTGATCTTATTATAATCCAATTCAGTATAAATCATAAGCATTTCAATAATAGTTTTCTTTTGATAAGCTGATACGCATGGTTTCAATGATAGCTGATCCTCTTTCTCGAAAGTAACTAAACACGTAGTTCAAATGCTAAAAAACATTTGTAGTCATTACAAAATGTATGAGCTGAAAAAAAAGCTTGCATATAAAAGTTTGCAATCATTGTTTAAATATGCCAACTTATGACATCTCATAATCATACATAATTATTTCAAATCTTCTTTTCAGTATATTTCTGTGAAATTTTGAATATGAAGGTATGAAATGCCCTGCATTTACTATATTATAAAATAATAAACTTTTTTAATCTTCTGTTTAGCTCTAGGATGAGCTAGTTCTATTAAAATATCCTTCACGAAGTCATCTCTCCATTCAGGCAGATAGCCCGTGTTAATGAATCTAAATAATCCTGATCCTAGTACTTTTGCCTTAGAGGGCCTTACTAAAACATTAGGTTTTACAAAACCTTTCTAATCTCACTGCTGAAAGTATTATCATACAATCCTCGACATTAATTAGAGAAACATCGTAATTATAGATTAGGCAAGACATAGCTCTAGATTTCATAGTTAACTAAATTAAGCATACAGCTTCCTTTTAGAACACCATATATATAAACATACATAGCGTATATATATATATATATATTATATATATATTAAAAAGTAAATTCTTCAGGCTATAGCCTATGAGCTAAAGTGATACTTCGTTTCTTTGCAAAAAAATTATAAACACAAAGTAAAGATCCAGTCGTAATTACATTTGCATTTAGTTTAGTTAGTATGCCTTTCTTACATTATATATATATATATATATATATATATATATATATATGTATATATAAAGTGCATATAAACATACCGTGGAAAATCCTGAATATTTAAATTTTTGTCTGTGAATATCTTACTGTACAGAGACATTCTAGACAGTGAAAAGTAAAAAAGTTTAAAAAAATGAAAAAGGAATTTTTAATTAAAACAATTAGCGAAGTGCTTACTTTGGAAACACGAAATACTTATATAAATATTCTATATTATTCTGTTGTGAAATATAACGAAATGAGTCTCATACGTAGATATCAAACATATTTTCTTGACGTGGTTTTACAGGAAACTATAAACCACTATTCTCCTAGTAAATCTGCCAAAAACTTAGTCATTGTGTATCTTTGCACTACGTCGTAAATATTGAAACGATGTCAGATTAGAAAGGACCTATTCCTTTTTATGGTCGCTACCAATCACGGAAAAGCCTTTAAAAGGGCGTCGAATTCACATTCCACAAATACGTGGGGCTCCGTAGCCTTCATCGAAGTATCGTTGGGTAGCCTGCCATTCTGAACTGAACTTTGTGACATGACATTTTTTCTTCAGACTTTAATGTTTCTGTCTTTTAAAGATATTCGCAAAGCTCAAATGCCCTTAAAGATGGGACGACATTGGGGATTTTTCCTCTCTTCTCATCTTTATGTATTTTAACTTATGTAAACTGTTTAGAACCTTTGCGATATAGGACATGTTCTTGCGTGTGAAGTAGGACTGCTGTAATAAATTTAAGCTTACTGTCTAGGGTAAATCCTCGGTATTTCTACTTTATAGAATTAATAAATTATAAATTTCCCATTCTTAAATTTATCTGATCAAACGCTTTATTTTTATGTAAATGATTTTCTTTTTATTCTAATTCTTCCGTTAACAGACATTAGAACGAAAATTATGTTAAATTTAAATAGCGAGTAAATCTGAAGTTTAAAAAATGCGTATGGCAACCAAGCATGGTTGCCTGTTTAGCTTAATATTTCCACTTAGTTGGCCTATGTACTGGATTTTTGTAACTGGAATTTTGCATTTATAGAGTGTAAAAATATAATTTTATTTCTTAAGACGAGTTGATACACAATTTACGTGTTTTATTTCTTTGACTATTTGAATTCCTATAACATCGCAAGCAGTCCCGTCTAGTAATTGCAAATTTCTTTGCAAAGTTGCAAAATCTTATTCTAGTCACGGGATCTAACCTATCTGCAGTTTAATAATAATATTTTATAATATTATTATAATTAACAATAATAATAATAAATTATATTTATGCCATCTGCTTATCAAAGCTCTGATACGTATACTTTGTGACGCAGATTACATCCAGAGCATTGCAAGTCTCTTTGGTTTCCGTTATGCTCATTTACATAGTCGCATCGCGGGTGCGTATTTCAACTATTGAGTCATTAAAACTTTCTTTAAAGGAATTTGTGTTTTAAACTTGTCTAAATTTCCTTCTTAAAAATAATTAAATATTGGTTGGGTCAATTATCTAGGGAATAAAAAATTGATTTTGCATTATTGCTGAGCTATTTGAAATACGTAATAAAAGCACTGAGTTAAGTAGCAGTACATTAAGGAATTGAATTGGTATGGTTAGATAGCTGTTCTTTATAGTTTTCTAAGAAATTGGAAATATATTTTATAATGAAGAAAGACGTATATTATTGGATAAGAAGAAAATCTAATCTGGCACAAATTTGCTGGAAAGCAAACATTATTGTACTTACGAGATTGGGTAATGGACATATAATTCTAGTACAAAATCTTTGTTTCTCTGAATGTCTAATATAAAGCATTTTAAGTGTGTTTGTCTGAAGAGATATTAGCCTTAATGTTAAAACTTATAAGCATGCGTACTACAATCTCATTGGGCTGGCTAATTTAGCTAATAATTAAGCTTATAATTTAGCGGATAATTTTTCGTGAGGCTATGACGAAATATCTCCCAAAACGATGTATAGAACTATATGTATTGTGCCAAACGACCGCCATCCATTGAATCCACGGACGATGAAATTATTTTCCACGAGGGCTATATACACCTCGCGCCCGTTCAGACACGAGGCGGGTTCTTTTCGTGCATTCACCATAACAGAAAAATAATCTTCATCAGCTTTGAAACTTTATCCACTAATTTATTACACATAACGGTACACAATATTCCACAAAACGAAATCATTGTTATCCATAAGAAAAAAAAATACTATATACAGTATAAAGCGCGCAAAAACATGTTTTAGTTATCTCCTTTCAAACGGCATGCTTGCCGGTCCACTCCAAAAGTTCCCAAGTCTCCTCCTCACCCCACCAGTCTGACTCGACCGGTTTTTCTAGTTAGCGACGTCACTTCCTTTAATTGTCTTTCAGCCTCGAGGAGAAAAAGTTTCGGAAAAGTCTTCCGCTAGGGAGGAACTTCACACACTTCTTTCGCTGCACGTGTTTCAGATATCAATCGGCTTTGTGTGGACTTATTGCGAAACCTATTTCGGTGAAATATTGATTGATGCATGTTAATTTTGCAGGGGATTAGAGACCATCTTACGCATAAACTAAGAACTTCTGGAATACTTTACTTAATTCATCCATTATTTAATATGAGTTAAGGATGATTTCCTTTAAAATAAATATTATAAAAAGGATGAATTACAACTCATCTAGCAACGTAAATTTTGAAACAATTATAAGGCATATTAGGGAATATGCACCATCTATAAGACATATTAACACTTTAAAATGGTTGTCAAGAAAGCTCTCGAGAAACAAAAAGAAGCTGAAGAAATAAACTCACCATTTAGTTTCTCTTAACCTCTTATGAAGCAAAATTTATCAAGCCATAGAAAATCCTGCAAGTGACATTACGAATTGTTTATGTGAAGCGGAAGTGCAGAAAACAGTTTTCCCGCCTAAATGCAAAATAGGTTTTATTGTAAAACTGTGTAACATACGATAAGAAAAAAAAAAAAAAAAAAGGAAAAAGGAAAAATGGCGAGCACCAAAAGTTAGCAAATCCCGGAACTGAAAGAAAGCTCAGCAAAGTAGACAAAAAATTTTAAGAATTATCCAGAAAAGTAAAACACTAAAAATACGAACTACTTTAAAGACAACATCGAAAATGAGAAGAAAAATAAATGCGATGCATTAAGTCCTTTATTTTTCGTCAGTTGCTTTTCCGCGTTTGAAAGCCTTTTCATTCTTAACTTAACTTTTATAACGAGTTACCTTTTAAAATATTTTATTTTGTCTTTTAGTTTGGCATTTTTTTAAAACGCCACTATTCTTAGATTTCGACTTAAGTAATTTCTTAGAGATTAAAATTCAATTAGCATACTGTTGAGTAAATTAAAATTAATAAGGATGTGGCTTTTATCTGTAGGAATCTATTAACTAACATTATTGAAAATTAGCTAAGACAAATTACTTTTTACTTTTTCATACATCCATTAAGGTATGTGTATGTGTGTATTTAATTATGGCAAAGCTCACTAGGGCTATCTGCCTACATCCATTATAGAATATGACGCATTTTTATTGTGTTATTTATTATGTTAGTTAAGTTGAAGACTCTTAAAAATAATTCCTATTTCAAACTAATGCTCTTAAGCAAAGTAATTCAAAAGTACAATTAAAAATTATAAATACAAACTCACATTATATGAAGTATGTAGCAAATGTATTTCAGGAAAAGTAACCACTAAATATTAATGTTCTGAAATGTGCTTTCAACTTAAAACTCATATTCAGATATGTTAATAAAAATTCTAATTTTTTAAGTGTAAGGAAAGTGTAGTGTAATTTAGCATCTTAATATCTCACTATTTTAATTTGTTAACATCTAAATACATTAACATCGCATTTAAATTTATTAACATTTAAGATTCACTGCCATTAGAATTTAATTTGAGAAACTGTTAAAGAAAGCATATAGCTCACATTTGATTGTCGGAGTATGACACAAATCATTCTTCCCTTACAAGATTAATAAAGGAGTTTGCATCTCAGCAAGGATTGTAAAAGAACAAAAAGACTTAATGCTGAAGATACGACAGGCTGAGTAACTATTCTTAATATGAAGCAAATAGGAATTTAAAAACATTTAATTTAAGCAGATGGGTTGAGATAATATAATACGCTCATACTACAAAGAATAATATATTGCTGGTTTGTCGTACCGAGAAATTTAGACAAGCGCAGAAACAAGCAATTGCTTCATGAATTCTCTCTGCAGATAGCATGAGAAGGAACTTTCGACACATTCGGAATTATCTGCGAAAATGCAATAATTTTTCGAAAACTAATTACTTCGAAATTAAATTTTAGAAATTTGAATCCTTCAAATAGTATCACTTCTATATATTATCAGAAAGAAACAGCCTCTAACTTCTTATGATTCTAAAACAACTGATCCTTTTTACCAACCGACAGCCTATATATATGAGTAAGGGAGGTAATGTTTTACATCCAAAATTCGATAGGTAAGCACTAACAACCTACAACACGTGTTTACTATTTTTATCTATTGTGTGTCTATGTATTTGTCTGTCTTTCGGTCTGCGAGTGACAACTGTTTTATCCAAGATAACTCTTATACCACACTTCCAAAAGCTTCTATTTTATGTATTTAAGCTTTTTTCTTTCATCTAACAGGCTAATTAGATTTGGGGTAAAACTGAATAATCGGAATTGCGACTTGAAGCTCATAACAGTTTTTAATGGAAAACTAAATTAAAATATATTTCAAAACCCTTCAATTTTATTAGTTAAGACTTTATAATTTATTTAAAATCAGACTTTTTATATCAATGGAAGCAACATTTTACTTAAAATGTTGCTTCCATTGATATAAAAAGTCTAATTTTAAATATGATAAAAATAAATAAAATAGATAAATCGGGACTTTTAAAGTTCTCAATAGATTTTCGTGAAAACAATATTATGATAAAATCCAAAACTTCTCAAACTAAACCAAAACTCCTTCGGTGTTTCAAGGTCGTATATGCATTTAAGATGCCCATACAATCTTGACTGAGACATATTAGATTTTGACTATATGATAAACCGAAAGTGGTACTTTACTTAGAGCATTAAGGATATTTTGGTGGAAAAACGTAGAGTCACTCTATAAGGAGTATAATATAAAATAATGCAGCACATATTAAGGCATTTCTATTATGATATATGATATTTATTTGATATAAATATTATTTTATATATGATATATGATATTTCTATTATGATATATGATATATGATATTTATATTATTATTATATTATATATGATATTTATTTATATCAAACCGTAGAAGAGGATCATTTTTATAACAGCGTTTTCATTTGTATAAAGCTCTTGTAATGCACTTGTAATGTATGTTCCAGAAAATGCACTTCTCACGAGGCATCAAAAACAAATTGCAAATTCCAAAACGTCTGGCTTTACTTTTTACTGATACTCAAAAGCACGGTAGTCAGTATTCATCTGTACTTCTAAAACGTAACTTATACTTAAATATCGAGAGCATATATACTTACAGATCAAAATGAATTTAGGTTTGCTGATAATATAGAAATAACGTAGAAGAAAACTAAAGTATGGTATTCGCTTCAAAGTATTTATTTTAAATATATTAAAAGCAGGTAACTTTCTTTAAATATACAACAATTAAATTATATGTTATTCAAATGTACAATAAAGTACAACTTTTAATAAAAAGGAAAGTTACAACATTTAATTATGTTGATGTATATTTAGAAAAATTAGTTTTTAAGCGTGGTCAATTATATTTAATAAAGTATGAACCAAAATTTCGTATACCAAACTTTTCTATTTATTAGAACAAAAAGTTAGATTTTATTTACAAACGGTTAACTGGTAGGAATATTCTACTCAATTCTAATTGCTATTTGAATCAGATGCTCGGCGAGAGGTCATGTGCTGGACACATAAGATTTTTTTAAAAATTAATTTGAAGCTACCAACATAAAAAAAAAAAAAAAAAAAAAAAAAAAAAAACTTAGATGTGTCTTTTGTGCCTTTTAAATTATTTTTTGTGACGGGCAACTTCGAAACCTGTTCTTTCCGACTTGTGAAATTCCGGTACTGGTGAATTTCTGGGTGAAAAGAAGGTGCTAGAGATTAATAACTGTTTACTTTATTGAAGTAGTTAATTTTACCCAAGGATGCATAAGAATTTTTCACTTTCTTTTTCTGAAGATTGAAAGGGTGATTATGAACATAAAAAAGACTATAGTGTTTATGTAAAATAGCAGCAAAAAGGGAAGCACTAGTGTTAAGCGAAGAGAAAGGAAAGTTCGCTTCAATAAGCTAGCTATTCAGAAAAAGAAACACTGTAGTAAGCCAGATATAATATTAATTGCCTGGGTTTAAATTCTGGGTTTCTAGACGATTCCCTAGCGTTCAGATTTAAAAGGGTTGTAATGTTGCGACCCTGCTTCCGCTGGGAAAGGATTTTAATGAAAGGGACAAAAGCAGGCTATTCCGATCTCTGGCTGCCGGCTTGCTGTTGGCTGTCTGTGTAACAACTTGTGAAGTCGTGAAAATTCAGGAGGTTAAATTTAATGATTCAGCAGCTCAAACCCGCTGTGAAAATAAGCTTAGTCCAACACCTGTATTTTTAAACTCTCTCCATCTAAGATCTACGGCTATCAGTAACTTTTTATCTTTATTATATGCTGTGATTATTTCCATCACCAAATGATATATTTTATGAAAATATTAGCAAATGTTTTAAAATATTTTTTAAACCTAGCACGGTAATCTGGTGTTATTAACAATCTCTAGAGTTGTTCAACCTTCTTTTGATATGTATTAAAAAAGAAAACAATTTATATTTTCAAAACTGAGCCGAGAAGAAAAGAATAATTCCTTACGTGTGCTTTATTTCTTATTTAAAAGCCGAAACTCGAGGATCAGCAAAGAATGAATAATGCATACAGTCCTCCAATTTATACAAAGAAAGAACAGCAAAATTTAATGTTAGTATTTCCGGAATTGGAATTTCACATACTTTCTACTGGAAAATAAATAAACTTAAGGCTATTTTAAAGTCAAATAAGACGTCTTTTGAGATACGAAAAGATTTTTCAACACATAAATCGATTGTGTATTCGCAAATATTTGGCAGATTCGTCAAAGTAATATTGCCTTGTACGCGACTCTAATTCCGTAGTTCTAGTTCTCTGTAGTAAATTCGTTGCCTCTTTTTAAATATTTAATTACAATGAATGCTCACATACACACACATATATAAATATATCAATATACAGGAGGGTTATAAAAATATCTTCGATATATGAAACCCTAATAGCCTATCCGCTCAACTAATCTAAATGAAATTTTAGATATTGTTATTTGAAGATATGCGCTCGAAATTGGGATGATTTAAAACAACATAACTCTCCCGATTACGGTTGCTGTTACAGTAAAAATTTTCAAAATTTTCAAATGGCAACATCCCCGATTTTCCATGTACAAATTAATCAACGCATTGAAAACCTTAAATCGTGCTTGAATGGTATAAGTATGACAAATGGTAGAAGGTAGAAGTATTGGTGGCGTAAATACAAATAAAATTGGTGGCTTGAATGGTAGAAGTATTGCTGGCGTAAAATACACTGGTGTGCAAAAATTAAGGACGAAGTCGAAAAATTAGCATATCAGCTGAACGAAGAGGCAGAGCGGACAGAAAGACCAATCAGGAGATTAAGTAAGGTGATGTACGGTATCACATGCGCAGATATGCAGGTAGACGTAATGGGGGAGTGTCTGAGTAGTATAAAGCATGTTGTCGGTGTAAGATCAGTATTTCTGGCAAAGAGATTGCACCCCGTATAGCAGTTAAAATCACACCGAGTTGCTGCCTCAGCGAGAAATGGCGAATAATCAATCTGTTAGACGACATCTGGATGCTTTTACCCGAGGTCGAATCATTGGGAAGTTGGAGGAGGGCCGCAGTGTGACAAGTGTGGCTGCAGAGTTCGGAATTGCTCACAGCATCGACTTTGGATTTCACGACATTGGAGACAATTTCAAACTACAGGAACAGCTATCCGGGAGTTTAGTAGTGGTCGTCTACGAGTAACCACACCCGCTGATGACCGGTATATTGCCTTACAGACCAGAAGAAACAGGCGGCAGACAGCGGGAGAAATCGCTAGACACACGACACAGGCGACTGGACGACCGATATCGCGTTTTACCGTGGCCAGAAGACTGCACGGTGGTGGTCTGCCTGCACGACGCCCTGTACGGTGTGTACCTCTAATGCCTGCCCATCGGAGAAGGCGTTCTCTGTGGTGCCGGGAACCCCGGAATTGGAGAGACTATGAATGGGGACGAGTACTCTTTACAGATGAGAGCAGATTCAGTCTGAGTAGCGATTCTCATCGCATACTCATCTGGAGAGAGCAGGGAAGCCGCACTCATCCCTCGAACATCATTGAAAGGGACAGGTATGGAGGTGGCGGTGTTCTCGTTTGGGGAGGCATCATGCTTGGTAGTCGTACAGATCTTCACATCTTCGACGCAGGTTCAGTCAACGGGACTCGTTATTGTAACGAGATTCTTCTTCCATATGTGCGTTTTTTTAGAGGCGCTATGGGTCCGCAGTTCCTTTTCATGGACGACAATGCACCATGTCATCGCACAGTAGCTGCCGAACAGCTCTTAGAGAGTGAGGATATTGAACGTATGGATTGGCCGGCACGATTTTCGGATCTCAATCCCATCGAGCATATATGGGATTTTCTAGGCAGACGCTTGGCAGCTCGTACCTTACCACCAGTAACGATTCCGGAGCTTCGATTGGCGCTGCAAGACGAATGGGCAGCAATGACTCAACAACTCATTGACACCCTCATTCTCAGCATGGGCAGACGCTGTGAAACCTGCCTAGCAGTCAGGGGAGATCATATCCCCTATTAAAGACCGGATGTTTCTTGCTGGACACCCATCACAGGGATGTTTCGGCCCTCAGTCGCATTGCGCTCTATGCTACTTTTTCAATAAAGCTTCTTTTTATCCCTCTGATTTCTCTTTTAGTAAGTGTTGCTTTTATTACTCATGTCCTTACGTATTGGGGATTTTACGGTATTAAACGCGTTGATTTGGAAAGCTTTTGTACAAAGTTATATTGAAAAAACCGTCTCGTCCTTAATTTTTGCACACCAGTGTATTTTCAAAGAAAGGAACTGTAAAAGACCAATGACAACACAACAGAGGAGAGGGGAAGAATATTTTCCTAAATTACAAGTTTTCAATGTTCTTACCGTCGCAGACAATAACGCATTACTAACGGGAGATTATTGACATCAATAACGAGCTTAACTTCGCAGAAGGAATTTGTATAACTTTATGTTCTATTGGGGCATCTTTCCTTTTCCGACAAAACTCGTGTATTTGATGTGTATACCTTAAATTTCAGATAAACCTACAAGCAGAAATCTATCGGAGTGAGGTCGGGAGATTGCGGTGGCTACGAACCTGCAAATTTATGGGGGGTGACTGTCTTCAAACGTTGTACACTTTGAAAATTTGTAATTCCAATAAAAAGGGTTTTTTCCTCTCGCCTTTCTTATATTACCGTTGATCCTTTATAATGCTCTTCTTTGCACAAGTTTTACTCCGGTAATTTTCGTCACTATGTACCTTTCTAACTCCATTAATGGTTTTTCAGTGCACTGATCAATTTGCAAAGAAAAAACATGGTTATAGCCGTTCAAAAATTTCGACATGTTTTCACTGTTACAGTGACCGTGAGATCTCTATTGTTTTAAATCTTCATAATCTCGAGCTCATACCTTCAAATAACAATGTGTGGAATTTTATTTCGATTGGCTGAGCGGAGCTCATTTATCGGGAAATTTCTATGACCACCCTGTATATATGTATTTCAAGGCAGGCTAGAATAAATAAACTTTAAAATAGTTATTAAACGTAAAGAAAATCATATTTAATAGAGCGTTTAACATGAATAAAAGATTTTAAATGAAACACAATTAAAAAAAGGTTTTATACAATAAAATTGTATTCTAAATGGATATAATAATTAATGGGAAATAATTTTAGTACAATAGTTAGTGCAATGGGAAACACTAATAATTTTAGTGTAATGGGAAACAATAGTTTAACGGAAATAATAAATTAAAAAAAAAACTATTTGCATATTTCTTTACACTTTATATCGCAAATAAAAAAGCATTTTATTTAGCACTTTTATTTAGCACTTGAATATCCAAATGATAAAAATGCTTCACATATCCATCAGAATAGTTTTGAAAACCAAGCTATTTCAGTAAAGCAAAATCAAATTTAAAAAATAAAATTCAGAAATGCAGTTAATTTTGATCAGATTTGATTTCGGAAAATTCGTGAAAAATACTAAGGTTAGGGTGAACGTAGCTTCTAAAAATTAAAACTAAAAACTTAATTAATAATCGAAATAAATAAATACAAAGGTATACAAAAGCTTCTAATGGTCTAAACAAATTTTCAAGTTTCATTATTTTTGAAACACAGGTTAAATAAGTTAAATTTTCATAAATGTTACTATAGATTTTATTTCATCAAAAGCAAGAAAAAATAAATTAAGAAAAGCTCGTATGTTAATGTAATAATTTTTACGTTAAATGCAATGCTATTTATGTTTTTTCAGATTTATTTACTGTTTTTTGAACAAGGTACTTTTTAACGTTTTCTTTTAAAAATTATATATCGTTATATGTATTAACTTTCTGAATGCATAACATTATGATTAAAAATATCATAAAATTTATGGTACGGTTTCATATCACTACCTTTGCCGTATACGGACATATACAGATACATTTAATTTGATCGCATATAGGGCCGCCCATTTACCGCTTTAACTCAGGGAAAAATTGCCTAGGTTTGGCTCTGCGAATCTATTTGATAATATATCGCAAAACATTTCTTACTGCAAAAAATAAATTACTCTGTTTTTTCGTAAAATTTAAAAGGAAAAAAAATGTTAGCATATTTACATAGTACTAAATAGATATACTACCTATTTAACTGTTTAAAAATTCAATTAGCACTCTTCAAAATTCAGGGAGATATTTAAGACCGAAATCATATTTTTATAACTTTACAGCCGAAAATTTAAAAACATAGTTGATTAACTTTTTTGTACATTATTAATACCTTTTCATAATTTCTTTCGTAAACAATGAGTACGGATGCTAACTACTTCAACGCTAAATTCTGGTTTCGTATAGATAGTCTGGTTAAGTTCTCTGAATATTGCTAATCCGACCTGCTTTGGTCTTGGACCCAGGCGAACACTGGTTTTTGTGGTTTTCTCGATGTGTATCGTGAACACTAATCATTTTCCATAAGAAAGACCTTCACGACGACATTCCATCTCTCTCACATAACCCTCGTTCATCTGCCATATTCAAACTACTTAACCTAACTGTATAGGCAGCCAAGTAACTATTTATGTCCAGTCTTAGATTTTCAGTGAAATAACACAGGAAGGAAATTTAAAATAGACCTTTCTATTTAGTTCTTCATTTTACAAAAGTACTTTCGTAATCACCCCTTCTTAACCCTTTCACAACGAAGTCGCTTGTATCAACTGTGCATTCAAACAACGTCAGGTTCCTCAGACGCCTACGCCCATTTTCTAATTAGTGCGTCCCACAGCACGTTATTGCATGGCTCACTGGTTTTGAGAGTTTTTAAATGGCATGCATATTGTTCCTTTGAAGCGACTAAAGTAGCTGTCTTATTTGAAGGCAGCCGCCCTCCCCTTTGTTTAGCGTCAACATTTAGCCATTGATGCTCGCATTTGCAGTCCTGTTCTAAGTAGGTGAGACTGCGCAAAAATCCCTAGAAAGAAGTAATCACTTCACTTAAGAGATTATTTTTAACGCTGTATCATTCTACTTGGAAGAAGGAAATGCATTCCGATAGCACTTCGCTTACACGGGTGTTTCAGATGTTTGAGACGAACAAATTTTGGCTTATATGCATGCGAAAGAGTTATAGAAATTTTGCCTCTGAGCGTAGAAAAATGTTTCCTTCTTAGTAGTGTTCAAATGAAGTATACTGACGTCATTTTTCCTCAAAGTATTTCGAGACATTTGATGGCAAAATGTTCAATTCATTTATATTTCTGTTTGGTTGAGAAACCCTAAAGCTGTTTAGATGTTAAAATGATGAAATCGTTTGATTTCTAAAAACATCATTGTTAATTATTAATTGCAGATTTTTATAAAATTAAGTAACAGCATAAAATTCTTAACCAGAAGATAAGAACAACATACTCCAATCATTTGTAAATAAAACACAATTTACAAATTATAAGAATACAGAAACTGAGCTCACTGAGCCGAGTAACGGAGTGATACATTCATATATTTATATACCTTTGGTGCAGCCGATTGCAACCAAAAAGTTAAATGCACATCTACATGTTATAGCAGTCCCAATTTTAACTTTCTAGGGCTATTTGTTTCTGAGTTATACGAGATACATCTATACGTACGTACAGACGCCACAAAAAATCTCTTCTCAATCCACTTTAAATCAGTTTTATATTCGTTTTGGGGAAAAAAAAATGTCCTTTATTCTGTCCTTACGTAGAGATATCGCGCAAAAACATCGTTAAAATGCATTCGATAACGAACAAAATGGATATTTTACCCGAAATTTTTTCGCGATTACAATACTTCTTTTACTTCTTACAAAGAAGCGATAATTATGTAACAAATAACATTAATAATAATTAAATTAGGTAACAATTACACGGCAACAAGTCCTTGAGAAAGGGCTGGCTGGCTTTTTCCTATGTGTAACGTATATGAGCCAGTTTCAATTAGAAATTCCTCCACGAGGGCATTCCTCCTCTCGTGGAGGCAGATAGCCCTCGAATTTTTTCCCCTAATTAATCAAACCAAGCTATACTTGCAGATTTTCCTATGGGAAAAAACCCGAAAGATCAGATGTGTTAAGGGGGATCAAAAATATGTTTTGGAATTTGACCAAAATAAGCAAAGAAACCAAAATGCAAACAGAGAAAAAACATCAGATAAATTCGTGAGATAATTTTTTTTAAATTTGCTTCACGTATTTACTTATTTAAGAAATATATTTTAATTTTAACACAAGACTTGCTTCAATGTACTGTTATGGGAAAATTTACGTAACTATTCACTAAAGCAAAACTTTTACAAGAATCCAGTGACATTTTGCTAAACTGCTACAGTTTCCTTCATAATTTTATGAAATTTATGAATTTTAAACAAACGAAAGTGATTACAAAAATAATCTCTAATCTATCAAAAGCAGAATTTAATTGCCTCCATTTATTGTCTTCTGTTACAGTTATTGATCTCAACCAGTGCTTAGAATAAATGCATCAGAGATTGAATTTTACGTAGTTACACATATGGATTAATTTTGTTTACCACAAATGAAGTGAATTGCGATTATATTACTCTGATAATATAAAGCAGAAATGTTTGATTTAGTTAAATTAATTTGCCACTGTTCTAATATTAAAGCCAATCGAATTGTGTAATTATTGATAAATGTTCGGAACGCAATAAATGTACAGATTACATTATAGAGAAAATTGTATTCCAAAGTACACGTATTAGCATTGTTGACAAAGTTAAACAAGTAGCAATAATAAATAATCAAGTTTAATTGCTAATATGATTAGAATACGGACATATACACTACTGCCACTACAATAGATTACAGTATTTATTAATTTTATAACTTTCAACTATGTATCTAAATGTTATTTTAAACAAATTATTAGAATCCAGAAGCTTGATGCATTTTCTTTTCTCCTTTATATGCGTTCAAATGGATTTAGATAACTTCTGTAACATTTTAACGGTACGTAATTATCCTTGATTTTGTTTTAAAAGTAAAGAAGTTGCATTTTATATTTTATGTTAGTAGCTCAATATATCATTCTTAATGTGATAGATTTGTACGGACTCTAGAAATGCGTTGTAGTAGAGATAAGAAAGCAAAGACCCGGATGCTACGTTTTGTACTGGAGATGTCATAGCAGAATTTCATTTGTTCGAACTAATCAAGCATACTGGTTTCGAATAAGGCTCTTTTTCGCTAACTCATAATAAAAACTTTTTTTTAAATTTAAATAAATTAAATGGAGAGTTCGCTTCAAGAGTAACCTGCACTTTTTATGAAAATGAAGTTACTTTATATTCATAATCTTTGCCCACAGATGACAGAATTAAAGTCGTGCAGAAAACACAGTACTTACGTATTAACACAAGCACTTTGGCGCGGTTTGGCGATAGAAAGGGAAAAGTTACTTTGTAGGGTTTATATTTATTTTAACTAACATTTATTTTAAGTTTAAACTATCTTTCCTGCCAAGCCTTACTTTCCCCTGGAACTGCCAATGCCTGAGTATGTAAATTTTAGTAGAACGCGCAAGGATTCAAATTATCAGCGGAAGTATTCTGAGTTAAATAGAAAGGAAACGAGTTCGAAAGGGTGTTTTCTTGCTTCACGAGTGTGGAGGTGGCTAGTTAGAAATTGAAGAACCACGCGTTTCGGCCTGTGTGCTTGCCTCGGCAAATTGCTAATCTTTCAACGTAATATTAAGACTCTGCTGAATTATCAGCGGTATTTTAGAACGCGGTGAGGTTAGTCACGTTTAGAGAGCCTCGTAGTTAGTCACTTGTTATTATCTCTTTTCAGTTTCTCAATTTTATTTTACCGCCGGGTCGGCGTAGTTTGTGAGCTTCAAGAGCACGCATTTGTAATTTCTAAAGTTGAATAAAAAGGGATTTAAACCCTTCTCAAGACTTTGGTCTATTTCCAGTTCTCAGCAGTCACCACTTTGTTGCGTGCAGGTTGGAAGCGCGCAACTTTACATTGGCGCCCGAACACTTCTCGAACTGAAATGGCCGAAAATTGGATGGAAGCTGCGGGACAACAACAAGAAATGGCAAGCCAATTGGAAGGATTTGGATACCTGGTCCAGACGATGAGAGCGTCAATTAAGCCAAACGTCAATTTCGACGGAAAAAATTCGGTGGCGATATTTCTAGAAGGCCTACACAATCACTTCCAGCTCTACCCTGTGCCTTAAAGACAAAAAGTTGCCATCGCCACATCTGCACTGAGAGGACAGGCCGCGCTATGGTGGAAGAATATAGGCAAATTTTTATTAGGGGAATTCGGAGGCCAGACATATACATTTGAAAATTTCAAAAAATCGTTATTAAAGGCCTTCCCCATAGTGAAAGATCGAGCAAGGCTAGAAGCCGAACTATATAGTTTTTATCAACGGGATATAAAAGAGTTGACGGACTTTATTCTGCGAAAAATTAAACTGACGGATACGCTGTATGGGGAGAAACCCGACGCGGAGATTATTGATATAATCTTACCAAGATTGTTACCTGCTGTTCGAGATTACTTTGAAATTAGAAACCCAAGCACATTGCAGGAGCTCTTCGAATTGGCGGTCAAGTTTCAAAATTGCAGAATAGCGAAAAAGGCTAGAGGAGCATCGTATTCTCAAAGTATCCGAAGGCAATCTTCAAATGAGCAGACCAAAAATGCAAACAGCTCTTATGGGGGAAAGAGCTATCAAGCTAACTCATCGAAGCTCGAAGGTCAAGGCCCAAAAAGGAAGTTTGAAAAAAACCGTCCGCGTACCCAGAAGGCAGAAGTTCAAAGGAAAGCTTTAAACGAGTAGAGGGGCCTGTGAAAGCGAGGGTCCAGACCCCGGAAGTTTTGAAAAAACCCTCAAGAAGACACTTAAATACGGTCATCGTAAAAAACTCCCATCTCCCAATTATACAAGTCCTGGTTGGCGATGTACCAGTAGAAACCCTAATTGATAAAGGGGAAGAAGGTAATTTTATGAGTGATACATTTTTCAAAAAGAATTTTAATAGGTTCGATTATTTAAAAATAAAAACACAGAAATTATAGCGCCGCAAGGAAAAACCTGTCAATGCATCGGGAAATTATCATTAAACATACAGGTAAAAGATGAAAGCCTCAAAGTATTAATTTTTGTAGTAAAAAAATTTGCAAATTCCACTTATTTTAGGTATGGAGTTTTTAAGGGCCGCGAGGGCCAAACTGAATTTTCAGGACAGTTCTATTGTGCTGGAGATGGACCGGAGGGTGGTGGAACCAGTGGAACAACCGCAAGTTGACCTTAGCCATTTGAATGACCATAAAAGTCAAGCCATCCAGCAAGTGGTGAGTACTTTTTCAAACTTGTTTTCAGAACGGCCTGGTAGCAGTCAAATAGTTACGCATGAGATACAGTTAACTGCCGACAAACCCTGTAGGACTAAACCTTATCGCTATGATAAACAGAAAGACCTAATCATAGAAGAACATATTCAGGAAATGTTAGAGAACAAAATAATAACGCCCATAAATAGTGAGTACGCGAGTCCAGTCGTACTATGTAGGAAAAAGAACGAGTTTTCTCCGTCGGATAAAAGGGCTTGGAGGTTTGCTATCGATTACAGAAAACTGAATAGTATTTCTAAATTCCCAGTTTACCCTTTGGCGGTTATAGAGGAAATTATTAGAAAGATTAAATCTACTAGATACATAACTACTTTGGACTTAACGTCTGGCTACTATCAAATAGCTATGAGACCCGAAGACATACATAAAACCGCATTTATAACAAAATCGGGCACTTATGCATTTTTACGCATGCCCTTTGGGTTGTGTGGGGCCCCATCAACATTCCAGAGAGCTATGGACATTGTTCTAAAGCCTGTCCTAGGAAAATCGTCTTTAATCTATCTAGATGTAATAATTATAACGAGTAGTACGTTGGAACAACATATTAAAGATCTAGAAGTTTTTAAATTATTAAAAGAGGCCGGTCTTACAATTAACGCCTCAAAATGCAAGTTCGCAACTAAAGAACTTAAATATCTGGGGTATAAAATTTCGCAAAAGGTTATAGAAACTCATTCAAAAATAAAAGCAATCAAGAATTTCCCAGCTCCCAACACCGCCAAGAAACTTTCTTCTTTCTTTGGGTTATGTTCTTACTAACCCATTTATAAAAGATTTTGCTAATATTGTTGAACCCTTGTTAGTAATTAAAAGAAAGAAAAGTAAATTCACGTGGACAGCGGAAGCAAATACCGCTTTCGAAAGGTTAAAAGAAGCGCTTATCAATGCCCCTGTTTTGAAATTCCCGGAGGGGACGAAAACCTGGAAATTGCAGCAGATGCGGCAGACTATGCTGTGGGTGCGGTTCTTATGCAAAATAGGCATCCTTTGGCATTTTTTAGTAAAACGTTGAATCATACACAAAAGAATTATACAGCTACAGAGAGAGAAACATTAGCCGTATTAATGGCTGTACACAAATTTCGAGTTTATTTCGGCAAAGCACCAGTAACAGTCTTTTCGGATCACGCGGCTGTTGGTAGACTTTACTCGGGGAAAAACCTAACGCCCAGGTTAATAAGATGGGCTTTAAAACTCCAAGAATATAATCTAATAATAAAATGTAAACCGGGTAAGGAAAACAATGTAGCTGACGCACTTTCTCGTATAACACTGGACGATGAAGGTAATGAACTTAAATGCGCTGTGTTGACTTCAAAAATTTTAGATTCTATAGATACAATTATCTCTGAACTGAAAGCTGATCCTGAATTTGGAAGTATCTATGCATATTTGAAAGACCCCGAAAGCTTTGAGCACACAGATATCGATGCGATAAGAAATAGAGCAGAAAACTATGAAATAATAGATAATTTATTATTTTATACGAAAACAACAAATGAAAACCTCGAGTACAAACCAGTCATCCCAGCCTCGCTTCGATTAAGCATTTTGAAGGAATTACACGACGCGAAAACAGCGGGTCATTTAGGGGTCAGAAAGACTTTAAAAAGAGTACGCGAGGCGGTATATTTCCCACAATTACACAAAATAGTAACTGCGTATGTCAGGTCCTGCAATCAATGTCAGTTAATAAATGATATTAATTACATCCCGGCCGGGTACTTAAATAGCATTCGTGCTACAATTCCGAATGAAATTTTACGCATGGATCTTCTTGGTCCTTTCCCCCAGAGTGAGTTAAATAAAAATCGTTTTCTTTTAGTAATTGTAGATCATTTTTCAAAATGGACAGAAATTGTTCCACTTAAACGCGCATCAGCCAAAACAGTCGCAGATGCATTCTTACACAGATATATTTTAAAATACGGTGCACCGATAAAAGTCATTAGCGATAACGGTAAACAATTCGTTAGTCAAATATTTGAAAACATATGCACTGGACTTGGCATACTCCATATCAAAATGGTTCCGTATAGACCACAGGCAAACATAGCAGAAAGAGTTAATAAAGGCAAATTATTAATCTTTCAACGTAATATTCAGAGTTTGCTGAATTATCAGCGGTATTTTAGAACGCGGTGAGGTTAGTCACGTTTAGAGATACTCGTAGTTAGTCACTTGTTATTATCTCTTTTCAGTTTCTTATTTTTATTTTACCGCCGGGTCGGCGTAGTTTGTGAGCGTCAAGAGCACGCATTTGTAATTTCTAAAGTTGAATAAAAAGGGATTTAAACCCTTCTCATGACTTTGGTCTATTTCCAGTTTTCAGCAGTCACCACTTTGTTGCGTGCAGGTTGGAAGCGCGCAACTTTACAACTTATCTTTGCAAGCTGGTTTCGCGCCATTTTTAGAAAGATTCTCAAACTATCGATATTTACCGTAAGTTGATAAATATTATGAAAAGAAACCTTTTAGTGATTTCAAAAACAAATTTGAATTATTGAATAAGGATTACGTGACATATTAAAACAATAAAAAATACGTATATAAAATCTTTCTGTAATTTTTTTCTCTATTATTCTTCCAGAGCATACTACGATATATACAAAATCATCAGAGAACTGCGTAAACTGGACTTTTGGAATTTCTAATACAACAAACATGAACGCATACGAAACTGGCGATGTTGCTTTAACGTCAGGATTGTTATGAAGATGGTTGCTGGAAAAATGGTTATGCGCATAGCTGCCAGAGTTCGGCATATTCTGAAATTTTAAGCTTCTACTAAGGTGGTTGCGTTAATACGTAATTATCGAAAACACTTTCCTTTTCTACTGCGAAATGCAAGCAAGTTTCTTCGTACCTAAAAGTATTGATTGGAGGTAAATTGTATTATTTGAGCTTAATATAAATGTAACTGCCGCGCAACCGGTATGATGGTTAGCGTCTCTGACTACCGTGCCGAAGGGCACGGTTCGAATGCCGGAGAAGGCATGGATGTTTGTAGATGTATAGTGTCGGTGCGGCATGGCGGCACTCAAAACATGCGTCGAGTCGAAAATCCTCTCGTGTGGTTTGATGGAAGGGGAGAAAGGTGGGAAACACTTAGACCCGTCCTCTCCAGGGTGCTCTCCATCAAAATTGGGGGCAGAATTGAACCAAATCGCATTGTTACCTGTTAGGTGCTCAAGGCTGTTGCTAACGACAGGCGTGATCTCCCGCTCCTTGCCACGATTAATTACGTGGGCTTGGGCTGACTAATTCAGACAAGTGAGCATAAGCAACGACATAAATGTAACTTCTATGATGCATTGTACTTGTCAGTACAGAAATTAATTATTAAATTAAATGATATGTTGCATGCTCTTTGATATACTCTTCCTCTGTATGATGTGTTTTAAAATTTGTCAAACTGTCAAACCATTGACCTCTATAAGAGAAGATCAGAAAGCAAATGATTGACGGGGAATAAAACTTGCAAGGGACGTTTTTCCTTGCTTAGTTGCATGTCTTCGTAGTTCAAGGCTCAGTTGGAAGCACCTCTAGCCAGCAATCGGTTCATCACGGAGAAGTATATAAAACCTAAAACTATGATTTCCGGGACTTCATGATTTCCGCATGTAAAACCAAATTCTAGGCGAATTTACAGTGACGCACGAAATAAAATGTACTGGACGATAATTCTTCATCACCTGGATTTAGCGACAAAAACACCGCCTCCCCAATTATCTTTTAGTGAGGAAGGATAAAAAGAATTTTATAAGCATGCACTGCCATTTAATTATCATCATTAGCGCATCGCATACACAAAAAAATTACAAGTAGGTAATATTTTATTAATTACTGAAGAAAATTCGATTAATTAAACAAGTCATTTGCAATTTATTTTACACCACACTACATACTTCCATAGAGACCATTTGTATGCGAACCATTTATTCTCGGTGACTCAGAATTTTAACAAAATAAGAAGTTGAATTCAAAAAAATTGCATTGCATCCTTGAATTACATTACATCTTTACATCTTGGAATTCTAATATATTACAAAGTAATTCTCCATACTTCAGGATTACTTTATAATTTATTAGAATACTTGATGTCTTCACTATGATGATTTTTCATTTTCCATCTTGAATTTTATTTTATGGGGTTCTTCAATTAACACACACACATTTATATATATATTATATATATATATATATATATATATATATATATAATTTAATTTCTTGTGCAGAGATTTACTAATTTCACTATTTCAGCTTGCAATATGATCATTATCATTAACTTACTCATCATTATGAAATATATATTATATTTATTTACGTATTGCTCCCTTTGACAGATTTCACTCCATGTACTTTTCTATATGATTTACTTGCATAATTTGCATTATAAAAGAATGACCTGTTTCTGGAATTACTTATGCATCTCAACGTACTTTTAAAAAAAAATCTTAAATTCTGAATAACGCAGTTAGACTAAATGTAATACTGTCTCAGTTTTAATTGTTAAATGATAAGCGAATAATGATAGAATAATAGAAATAGTAAATTCGATGGTATGAAAAATTTGAGTGGACACCGAAAATAATGATAACAACATTCGGCGATTCAGGTTTCAAGATGCATTCATAAAGACAAAAGAATAAGAATTTTTTTAATCTGGAAGTGGACAACTCTCCTATCCAAAACGCAAAGTAATCGCAGGGATGAAATATTACCTCGCTGACTTTCTTTCTGGGGTTCATCTACAGTCATTATTAAAAAAGTATATTGTGGGTAGTGTATATATTATCCACAGTTTTCTCGGTACCAGCCTCCCTTTCAAAAACATATTGGATATTTCAATTCCAATATATTTTTGAAGATTGATATATTGGATATTGGATATTTCAATTCCAATATATTTTTGAAGAGTCGTAGAACCTCGTTAATTTACTGCAGGAGTTAGCATCTAGATAATTTTAGTTGAATCTTCAGTACCAATTTCTTTAGTCGGCGAAATACATTACTCTACACACAATATGGAGATGGCAGTCAAAAAGGAACGAAAAAAAACAAACATGGCGCACATGTCAGGCGGGGTCAGGACAGCCAGAAGAACGACCTACACCTTCGGAGCCCAACAGCAGAAGGAAGTAAAACCGGTTGTAGTCGTCAATCTCGCTCTGTCATTGAGCGGTCGCAGGGAACAGACTTGATGTTGAATAAATATGGAGGCTTGCCTGCACAGACACCCCCCCTCCTAAAGAAAAAAGCTGTTAAAGGACTGATTTATAAAGAAAAGTTTTATAGGCATCGAAATCTTAAAGATACCAAAATATATCGTGAAATATTAAAGTATGAAAGGTTCTAAAATTTAGAATAAAAGTAATATAAAAATTGAAGACAGGATTCATAGAATTTATCTCATAATTATATACTTTTTTAATCAATAAATTTCTTCCTTTCTCACTTTTCGAATATCGTAAACATCGCGTAATTTTCATTTTTAAGTCTGCAGGATGCCAAATTAAACAAAGAAAGAAATACCCTCGAGCAAGTACACAATTCAATTGTAAAGACTATTTAACTGCATTTCGCTTGTGGAGGAAAATAACCTTGAATCACGAAAAAGTAGATTTATTTAGTTTATTTGAGTATCACAATGCACTTGATGGTGGACGTATGGATGCCTAAGTCTTGTCTAAGTAATTGCTTAAGTGAATGGATGTCTCCATGTAAAAACTTCTAAAGGAAACTGGCTGGTATACATGTTATGCATGGGGAAAAGCCATAATAGCGTTCATGTAATCACCCCGTTGAACGGGATTCGAGTCCCCTAATAAGCTACCAGTGTTCTGTGACTTTGTCGCTATGATGCTTTGGGCCGAACCACGAAAAGAGACAGAAATGACTCCTTTGCAAACTCATAAATTTGATACTCCTTCCGTCTCAAATTAGTTGCTACATTTCACGTAGGTGGAGTCATAAATAACTCTCGTTGCAGATGATTAGCTTGACATCAGTAAAATTACATATAGATTAAAACTGTTTTATTTGCGATTAAAATTATCACAACTTGGCATTTTCATTCTCAGTTTTTACTTTCCACAAATGTAGCACTTATTCTGGGACAATTTTTTCGGATCAAATTTACCGGGTTCGCACACTCTTAAGTTACGCCTCATTTTGTATATACTCTACCAAATTTATACCAGTTTATCAGAAAGATCATGTTAATGTGATTAATGCAAAGCCTCGAGGGCTAACTACCTAAAAGGTAGGATGCCTTTGTGAAGGACTTTCTAAGGAAACTGTCTCATATACACAAGAAAGACCATTGAATTCACAATTCATTAGATAGAAGATAGATTTATGCGATTACTGATGGAAGTGTCCTTACAGAATGGGACGGGGTTGGAGGCGTGCGAACACTGGATTTTTAAAACTAATTTAGTATTTATTTAAAGAGGGAATGCTTGTTAAGTAAATGCTGTTGATTGATAACTTAGCACTACGAAATTTCTAAAAAATGTTCAAACGAAATCATAAAATCATCAATAATCATCAGTATTAATAATCAGTACAAAATTATTCAAACGTAGCAACTAATTTGAGACAGAGGGAGTAAATACTGAAAAATATGCTAACAAAGGTCTTGATGTAATTTCCTTAATCGGCTATTTGTATATCAAATATATTATTTAACAATTTTTAATTTCCCAAATTTTGAATCTTTCCCAAAATTTTATTCTTATATACACATAACAAAATACGATGGCTGCTTTAAGAAATAATTGTCGACGTCAAAATTAACTATTCCAAAATTGGTGTTTTCCCCCCTAAATTAATATATTCTCTCTAATTCGAGATCTTTCCATTGTGCAAGCAAGCGTGCACTTTGTATTTGCGTATCGTTTGTTTTAATCGTCATCGAATGAAGACACCACCCCTTGAAAGGACTTCCCCAACCGGTTGTTCTCTTTTCAGGGTTTGTAGTTCGGAGGTGGAGGACGGGCTTCACCTCCTTCACCTCTTCTCTTCCCTGCGGCCAAGCTGATGCCGTCCTGATTTTTTATTCTCCTGTTACCCTGATATAAGCCATGCGAAATTGTCAGAGCAACTAATCAACTTGTTGGGAAATCTTAAGAATTTGAAAATCCAAGATTCGTATAAGATAGCTTCTATAAAATTCTACGTGCCAGTGAGATATTCATGGAAGAACGAGGTCGATGGAAAAATGAAGTTTTTTCACTACTATGATTTTTTCAATCGACCTCGTGGTTCATCGTATACGTGTTCGCGAATATGTGTTTCTTCTATTATTACAAAAAATAAACCTTGTTCTAGTTCCTACTGGTTCTCTACAAAACTAATTCGCGACTTTGTCTTCTCAGCAACCCTTTTTTTTTTTTTTTTTTTTTGAACGGATGGACTATGAAACTTGTTCCGAAGTGTTTTACAGTAGTAAAGAATATTCGTTATCTCACGTGTGAGGCCAAGCCTTCACAGATGTGGTGAAATATATGAGTAAGAATCAGCGAGAGCCAGTGTTGATCAGGCTAAATATCATTTATATTCCTTTAATATTGTTGCTTGCGTACGGGTTCGTAGTAGATTGAATACACAAGTCTTATGAAAAGTTAATTTATTCTTATCACAACAAATAAAACAAAATGCTGAAATTTTTCCTTACGGATATTCGTATAATATCACACAGTAGTTATATTTTAAACTATTAAAACGTTAGTTAGAACACAATTCAAAGCGCAGAGAAAGCTTATCCGTTCAACAAAATTTACCGCAGCAAAGTAACAGCAACTGATTAACAACTGAACTAAGATGTTTTTCTCCTTCTTTTTAAAGCTTTTTAATCGTGCGCGAGAATATTCTGGCAATTATTATATTCTCCAGGTCTTTGCAAAAGAAAAGAGTAGAATTACAGTTACAGCTTGTAGGGTTCACTTGTCTAACTTCTAAGTGAGAACTGGAAGACTAGTAACTGCACAGAAAAAGCAGGGTTAAAAGCACCCTTTATTACACTCTTTAAAATTTACAACTCGACGCTAACACACTACGCCTCCTCTTGGGCGGTAGCGGAAATCACAGAACTCAGCTTATAATTTGAAGGATATGCACAAGTAGTCTAACTAAGTTACAGGGCTCAGTTAATTGCTGTTTCTTAAATCCGCGTCGGAACTAATGGCAGCAAGTAAATGCAGCTATGCCACGAAAACTCGCAATAACTCCGGGAGCAGAAGCTTACGCAATAGAGGTGACGGCAATAGCCTAACTCTCTCTAACTTTCCTACTGAACCTTGGCTTTTAAAATCTTTCTTCACAGGGTAGAATTTGCATTCCTTCACGCACGCTAGTAAATTTAAATATTCTGGCAATGAAAACTAGGTTTATAGGAAAGCTTAAAATTTAAACTTAACTTTTTGGTTAAAAATAAATATAAATTCCTAAAAGTTAACACACAATTACATTTATTCAATTTAAATATAAATTATTAGATATCTATTTATTAAACACGCGTGCTCTGGTAATTTAATTTTTTCGGCGTAGCTTTGTCTTAAAACTCGTCACGCGTTGCATTCTACGAGGAAATAAAACAATGTTAATTACAATTCAACTAAGAAATAGCCAACTAAATACAAAATCCGTAACAATATTTATTCTAGAAATAGTGATGCTTAGTATAGGAAAATAAAAACGTTTTCTCATGTGAATGTCTGGTTGTCATCAATCTGCATCTGGCTTCTCGTTCTGGGTAAGTTCCTTAGTTAAATGTTTCTCTCCTTAGGTCATACATCTTATCTCATATTCATAAGTATCAATGGGTTTTTGCGGACACAATGTTATCTTAGCTAACCATTCAAGTACATAATTATTTAACACATTTTAGTGCCCTTAACGTTTCACCATTGGCACATTTTATCTAAACATGCATGTTACATAACACTGCTTGAAATAGGTAACGAAAATTAACCAGTCACAGCTTCGAGTACTTTCTCCATCTACTAGTTATAAATGCTCTTTGCAAAGTAACTACATCATCTTTCTTTTCTCAGCTTCTGTTTATCTTGCAAACAACTCTGCGCGCTTATGCTTTTCTCTCTAAAATGCTTACGTCGTTCTTTTAAAACCCGTGTACATGTAAATTGTTGTATTCTCACTATGATTAAAAAATATTTGTCTGCAAAAGGATGATTTTTCATATGTGAGAAAATAAAGTTTGGTGGACTAGAAGAGAAACACGCTAATGTGACAATCAAAACCGTGAAAAACAACCTTATATTTAGCGTAGGTAATACCTACGCTAAATATAAGGTTGTTTTTCACGGTTAAAGTTTGGTGATTTATCGAAATCCAGCTTTGTTGTCTTCATCTGTGCGCCTTAATTATCAGCCATGAGCGATATTGAAATGTGATAAATGTACCAGTGGCGTCTACAAACTTAAAATACTACATATATTTATTTATTTATTTATTAATAGTCAATGATAATACCATTCTCCGATATAAAATAATTAATCTGGTTAATTACTTATTGGATTAGCATTAAATTTCGTTGAACACGCAGTATAATAATATAATTTTGGATTTCTACAACACCTTCTTTTCCCTTTCATTACTACAATTTTGTTAGGAAGTAAAATAAAAATAAAATATTTACCAAAGTTAAATTTAGATAGTGCTTATTCTACTATTTTACAAGTGCTTTACTAAATTTTTACTAATAGTTTTGCTAAGAATCACAATCAATGCATTAAATAATCTACCCTGTTCTCAAAAGGAAGTAAATTTATTTGATATTCTGTTATGAATGATAAAAATAAGCTTTCAGTCCGTCTCGTGTATTTGCTTAATAATAATAGTAACTAATAATTGTTTGCGCTATAAATATTCCTCTAAATTCAAAAGATAAATAAAAATAATCGCATCTTATTTTTAACGCAGATCTTTAGCTTTAACTACTTTGAAAGTGTAAATACTAAAAGCACTTCAATCTAGTTAAAAACATAGGCAACAAAGTGAGCACGAAATTTAGACTATATTTTTTCTTTTATACTATATTTGTTTCTAGTATTTTTACACTTTACTTTTGCAATGTGTAAACGAAAACATTTCTTTGTTCTCTGCAAATTCAAACTGGAAAATTAATATCTTTGATGGCATTCTTCTTGAAGCTTGAAGCTACAATCATTAATTAATGTTAGACGCTGCAGAGTACTAAGCCATGTGTTTCTGTAGCCACATTTATGCTACTGGTAGATGATGAAGATAAAAGACCCATCGAGTGATTAATCACTAATATGAGGGTAAATCATTGATGACATGTTCTTGTGATTTACATCTTCTCTCTGAAAACTAGTTTTCGTGAATTCATAATTTCTTCAAGATTACCTCCCAGTTTCTGATAAAATTAATAGCTTGTGTACCTCGGTCTTTGTATTTTCGACTTAATATTCTCAGTGCAGTTGTCAGAAAAATTATATCAGAGACACGAGATGTATCTACAATTTATGTAGTCACCAGTACCAACAATAACTCTGGCATGGTATTTTATCATTTGCGGGAGTGTGATATGAAGCTCTGACGGTTTTCATGACAATATTTCGAAAACGAACGAATAGAAATATTGCTACACAGAACATTGCACAGAACGAGATACCCAGAAACATTGCTAGAAATACGACGTGAGTATAATGCAGTCTTAAAAGCTGCGATATAGGGATTTCTACTATAATTTTTGCTTTATTACATAATTTTCCGCATGTACGCTATACGAAGAGATATGTCTGATGCCAAATATTGGTTTCAGCAGGATGTATAGTTTAGTGCTTTACATCATAAGGAACAGAGCTATAATTTTCAAATATGTCCATTGCTCCCATATCATTTGCCCATTGTTCCCTTGTCATTTGGTTTCTCTTATTTGATCTTTAGGTATTAAGATACCATGCGTTCTTCTGCGGCAATAAACGCAAAATATATATGCAATAGATCATAACTGTTTTGTGACACATATATATTTGAAATTAATTCGCATAGATCTTGTGCTAAATATTAAAGCATAGCCCTCAAATGTTTTTCTAATATATTAATTTTTGTATTTGAAGCCTTGTATGTTGTAGACTAAGTATCGTCAAAATATTCATTGTAATATAATAATTGTTCAAAATATGATAATCTGTAACTCGTATAATAATTCGGACACTCCAAATTACTGAAAATAATACGGATTAGTATAAATATATACATATTTGTAATGAAAGCCTTAAAATGTAAAATAGATTCACATTCTGCCAGGATAAACATCCGAAATATGCAGATCCTAAATATATCGGTAAATTAAATCAAAGAATATCGGTAATATTTCTTGCTATAATTCTTTGTTTTAAATTAAAATAAATCTGAAGAATGATCGTCTGCATTTAAAAATTATTATTTGTTTAGCAAAATATATTATCAGTTTCATGTCTTTAGTGAACATGGCAAAATGCTATAAATTAATGACCAATTCTGTTAGAAATTTAATAATTCATCTCTTTAAAAATTATGAAACGTATTCGAAATATCCAAGCAATCCTTAATGTCATTTAATTATCTGTAGTCTTATGAAAAGAGGAAAATTGCATAGAACTGTTGAAATTGCTCTGGAGATTGAAATGCCTTCAAAGGTAGCACCAAAGAATCGTATATTTATTCTGAGAAAAATCAAAGAAGACATAAAAAGACTGCAATATATCTAATAGATTTAAAAGAATAATTTGCAATAAAAGGCTATCTTGAAGTTTTCAGAAGAGGCATATAGGAATATGAAAATAATTAGCATCGAACAAAAAGGAAATTATCCGTCAGCATGGAAAGTACGCCTGGCATTCGCAAACTATATAGCAAGCAATGTTTTATAACATTGGAATAACGTTATACCATATCGCATTGCAATAATATTATTTTCAGAAATGAAAAAAACTTAACCGATAGACGAAATAATATGTGGCAAAAGTCGAACTAAAATTGTACTCGAAAAACTACTGCTTATTGTAAGGCGAGGGGCATTCTGTTTTGGAAATGTTTCATTGGTTTTGGGGTACGGTATTTAGTGTTTACTGAAAATAATACGAATTAATATAAATATATACATATTCTTAATGAAAACCTTAAAGTGCAAAATATATTCACATTCTGCCAGGATAAACATCCGAAATATGTAGTCCTAAATGTCCCCTTTTGGTTATTGTACAATTGCCCTGAAAGTATCAAAACTTCTCACTTAACTTCTAAGGAACATGTATGCAGTGAGTTGAGAAAAGAATAAGGTAACATGATGCTTTTTGAAAAATTTTATTCAAAGTAATACGTAAGAAGAAATTAACCAAATGGAACATTAATTCATGAAACAGTTAGTTGATTGCACACCGAAGCACAAGGAATGTATAATTTTGGCTAAAGGATATCCAACGAGATATTGAATCAAATATTGGAAAGATTTTAATCATATAATCAAGAGATCCAACAAGTGTTCCGTTATTTTAATATTTTATTAAATATATCCATGCGATTTCATTTCCAAAACTTTGGAAGTAATTTTTTTTTCACCAGAAATATTTTGAATAACGTTTTCAAACAATCAGGTTTAAAATAGATAATCAGTAATACATGTAAAAGAAAGATAAGATGATTTTTCTAACATTCAGTAACTGACATTTGCAAATAAACCTAAAAACGCAAATGTTCGAAAATAAATGTCAGACACTATAGATGTCGAGGAGTTTAAACAACATATTATGTATGAAGTTGCCTAAACTGATGTTATCTTAATGTTACAGTGCGTAAGGAAAGTTTTATATATTCAGTTATAACACTGAATTAATTGCAAAAGATCTATTTTTCTTATGCGATTATTAAAACATGAATTGACTTCACAAAATTAATAATTCCATTATTTTTTCTAATGACTTCCGTAAATCATCCTCTTTTCTTTCTTTCTTAGCATTATCATGAAAATCATCAAATACTGATCCATCTTTACCTTCTGATCTCTGAAATATGTCTGTAGAAAGAAGTACAAATGTAGTTTCCAACTATTTTGCCGTTTCGAAACGATAAATATTCCCTCTCATAATTTTCAGAGTAAGTTTACGGAAATGCCACTTACGTATTAACGCAACTACCTTGGCACGATTTGTCGATGTTTTACAAAAATAAATGGGATTTGGTGAATTTTCGTTTTGCAGCTTACAATAGATTTGATTAGCTAAAGAACTGTTATGTACCTGATTGCCAGAGTTCGGCGACTTCTGAAAATCTGGCTTCATCTACTAAGGTGGTTGCAATAATACGTAAGTACCATCGAAATTTACATAAATTTTAAATTATTTTAGTTTCTATATTCATATGGAATTCTTCAAAAATGTTTAATAATCTTTACATTTCTATATAATTCTGTAATATGTGTGATTACTATAAGCGTAAATGTTAAAATTTCCTTCTTTGCAGAAGGAGGTTATCATTGATTCTATATTTCTCACTTTCAAAATTCTGCTAGTGTGACACATATTTAGGTACTTATGTATTACTGCAACCACCTTGTCGCAGTTAGACGAATTTTACGGAAGAAAAAGAGCAATTACTTTTTATTACTTTTATTACGAGAAAACTGTATATCAGATGCATATATGTTTTACGTTTCAGTTAATATTTTTCCTAAAAACAGTTAGTAAACATGTTTTTGTTTTTGATGTGGTAGAAATTTCGTAGCGAGTGCTTTTAGAAAAGATTCAAGCTATTATTCCTTTAGCGGTTTTGCTGCAGAATGCTGTATTTTTGTAAAAATGTCACTCCTCTTTCTTTTATAATAGGAAAATCCATTAAGTACTAATTCTAAATCCTTTTTAAGACAAAAAATAAGCATAATTTTTATACAAAAGCCACTGGAAATTGCAATAGAGCAAACAGAACGGACGTAAAATTTGCGATATTGGAAACTGAACATTTGTTTTGCGTATGATTGCCTGAATATTGTACGGTTAACAGAATTTTGAGCATTCCGAAATTTTGGCGACTTTTAATAAGGTCGTTTCGATAATATGTAAGTACCCATATTCATTATGAGACTTATTCATTAATTTTCGAAATATAATGGCCAAAGACAAAACTTTTATATTTTTTTAGCAATATCGAAAAGCTTTTTAAGCGAGCTCAATCATATGCACTCGTTTTCAGACTAAGCATTTTCTCAAATATTTAGTTCTCAGTAGCTCATTATTCTTTAGGCCAAAATTTAGTTAAATACTAGGAATGAATTAAAACTTAGTTAAGATGAATACAAATTTAGTAAACAGGATTTAATTTCAAGAAGTCCTCTTCGTATGAAATTTTCAATCATCCTTCTGATCATCTAAGTCTATCATGGTTTCAGCGCAAGATTTAAGTTTATTCGCCATTTAACTATACCAATTTGTCTTTTGGTTGCTAAAAGGAATTTTCGGCTTTGCATTTATTAGTGGTAAAATTGTCAACAGCAAAGATAAGAGATGAGTTTTATTGTAAGTTTTGTCTTATATTTTAACTAAACAAATATTAGAGCACTTTTTTTGCACGGTCTAAATAATTCAAATATTTAAATATGTAAACTCATATTAATATGTAACTAAATATGTAAGTTAATTTGAGCTTCTCAGTAACTCATCTCTAATTAATGTAGATCTAGCAAATGCACTAACAAATGGAACAATGGATCTGTGCACTAACAAACGAAACCCTCACTCACAAAACACGTAGATTGGGTGAGATGGGCGTTTTAAGGATATACCTTTATTTGCGGGATAGTGGTCAGTGACTCTGACTGCTGTATCAAAAGGTTCGGATTCGAATCCCGGAGAAGGCACGAATGTTTGTAAATGGATAGTGTCTGTGTAGAATTGGGGCACTCTAAATATGCGGCGAGTCGAAAATTCTGTCGAGAGGTTGTGGTAAGATAAAGAGGGTCGGGAGACCCTCGTACCCATCCTCTCGGCGTGCTTTCGCTTAAAGGTGAGGATGGAACTGAGCAAAGTCGTATTGTCGCCTCCATAATGCCCAAGGCCTTTGCTAGGGACAAGAGCAATCTTGCCTCCTTGACGCGATGAATTTCGTGCGTTTGCTGTGATATCAGAGATGCGAGGTAAGTTATAGCAACAGCAACCTTTATTTGCAATTTGTTTCTCTCTCGCTCTTTCTCCCTGAACTGCAATTCTTTTTTTGGTGGTGGTGGTGGTGGAGGGGTTAATCTGAGCCTAATCCGCATTCTGGAGACAACTGACAGAAGATACAAAACATATGGGAGTGATTTAACACAAGAACAACATGTTAGCTAGAATAAAGCTTATATTATATTTATACTACACAATATATTTTATCTTCGGCGCATAAATTTAACAGATATGAAAATTTAAACTTTCAGTTAAAAATAGTAAGAATTTATATCAGTATCATATGTGTAGGAATATGTTTGGCGTTTATCGGTATTATGTGTTAGGTTTATGTTAATATATTATGTGAACATGCTTCAGACTGGTTTTTACATTATCAATTTGACTCCATTTGCAGTCAGTTATTTTATTTAAAATATTACAAGGAAAAATATTTAACTTCTTTCCGTTAATTTAGATTAAGAATTTCATTAGACTTTTATCTTCTAGTGTTTTCGCATTTTCATGTTTACAGGGGTCTCTTCTGAGAATATATATCATCTATTCCCGTTTAGAAATCAGTAAATGTTTTTAAAGAAAAAGGTGCAAATGGAATAGAAAATATTCAAAATTAACTTATGTGATGCAAATTTAACAATCTGGTTAAAACATTAAGTTTAATCGCAGTTACGTAATTGATGCTTCTGGTTATACTTCGTATGGAATTTGTTAAATTAATTAGTTTTTAACGGATGTTTCACTAAAGTTTTCCCAAGAAGATTTATTCTTATTTTTCAGTTTCTTGCTGATTATTTATCACTGAAATCGCCTATAATTTTACGAGTTATTTTTTGTCTTTTCTTAATTAAACATATATTCTAGTAAATTATAATTCTGCTTTTTCTTCTTTAGTTTCTTAATTTAAACTAAGACTGCTTATTAGGAAATTAAGCATCTGAGTAAGGGAACCACTCTGCAGTTTTAGAATGTAATACTGATGTATTTAAAATTCTTTAAATGAAAAGCACAAATAATTTATTTCAATTTCAGAACTATGCACAGTTCGATCAAATAACTTGAAGAACTTATGTTAAAGATGTTGTTACTCAGAAAACATAATTCGGAATTATTTTATTACAATGCTTGAATATCTTTCGCTCAGACAATATGGAATGTAGCGTTCCTGCATAGCTCTGTGAAACACTTTATTAAAATATTCTACCCGCGCCTGTATAAACAGTGTGTCCCAAAACGTCGCTCACAAATGTTAAGTCCTATTCTGTCAGACCATGACGAACTAGGTTTACAAAGGAAACTGTGCCCAAAACTCAAACCATGCAGTGCTATAGCAACATCTCGGTACATGTGTCTCGCGATTTTTCCATTTCTAGCCACTGGCCGATAACGTAATGCGTACGAACCATTTCCTCGTTATCGAACATTCTTATCGTGCAATAGCAGCCTAGTGATCACTGAACACTGGTAGTTCGATCAAGGTTTAAACTTCTGGCAAAAGGGCTGGATGCTTGCGCGTTTTCGAGGTTTTCCCCAGGTCTAATGTGCATTGTGCCATTTTTACTTAGGAAGTCCTACACGAAAGAATTCCTCTCGTTAGGCAGATAGCCTTCGACCACTTTGTCAACAAGTAACTTTTTGGTAACTTTTGGTTCGGTGTTCATCAGACTGTCATATTCCATTGATAGAATTTGAAAGAAAGAAAAAAAAAACTGAACTAGAGATTAGTGCAATGTCTTTTGGGACACTATTCCATGAAAATTAAGGAAAATTGAAAGTTGGATCGAAACAAGGACAGAAAAGTGCATGGAAATATATCTTTCTGATCTGCATCATTTGCAAATTTATCTCTGCTGCATGATCGTTATAGAACTCTCATCTTTCATGTACTTACATAACATAAAAGGGCAGTTAGCGAAATATGTATGATGTCAACTTTTGCAATCTAAAACTTGAATCAATCAATAGAATTATAACCACATCATAACTTCATTCACTACTCTTAATCTAGTATTTCTGTATACCCTTCTAATCGTTTATATTCACTCAGTATACTTGGATAAAAGATGATATCTGCGAATCAGCGATTGTTGATTTATTTTTATTAAAAAAAAAAGAAAAAATAAGTTTTCAACTTTCAGTTTCCGCGTCAGCTTTTTCTCTTGTTTCACTCTCACGTATCACTTTGAGGACGTCATCATTTTTTTGTTTCATATCTGTATATGTATGGGTAAGATTAATGCATTAGCAGGTTAAAATACTAACTTTAGTTTGCAGTAGTCCCTTAACTATTCTTTTTAATTTACGCGTTTTATCTTTTTGTCAAAAAATTATAACTGGTATATGAAATCTTTCCAAATTGCATCATTTCAAAATTAGTCTTTCTCACCTGTTATTCAGGTTATGCAAGGTAAAAATGGGTATGAGACAATACTAATTTTGACTTGGCGTAGCCAAGACAAAATTAGTACTGTTAGTATTGTCAAAATTAGTACTGTCAAAATTAGTATTGTCTCAAAAGTCTTCTTTTTACTCTGGTTATTTTTCTTTTTCAATCCTAAAAATAGAAATTGTTTATAATAAAATACTCTAAACTGCATTGTTTCAAAATTACCACCTGAATCTTTTATAACACGAATGACTCACACAATCGTAATACTGTAGTTTACGAACTGAAACTTAAATTTAAGTTGAACCAAAGCTAAACAAATCTTAAACAATTTCTCGAAATATAAGATGAACATTCTGTCTCTGAATCTTTGTCTTACACATTTGTTGTCCAATTTTTCAGCTCTAAAAAAAGCAAAAGATACCAAAGTAACTAATAACTAAAAAACGAACACACATCTTCCACCGACGTAGTTGTCTGAGTCTTTATCAGGAACGGTTTTGTGAAAAGCGAAATAAAGTATTGAAAATGCTTTGGATTCTTCACCATTTATTTTCTCTTACAGTTAGAAAATATTTTATATTTAATGATGCCACTTAAAGTTCGTAATACTTCAAAGCTAAATTAAAGGTAAGAGTAAATTATTTCTTCTAACTGTTCTGTGGATATGATGTACTGGCTACCAGGTTAAATTTGCGTTTTCTAGTAATCTATTCTATAGAAGTTTAATCTAGTGATGAACACAGAGTTCACAAAAAATCAATGAAGACATTTTCAACATACTTAACATGCAAAATTTGAAACATTTAAGTTAATACTAGGCTCACCTGCCTTCTGCAATATTTACTTCTCACGAATAAAGGTTTGAAATGCACAACATACCGCGAGAAGTCCTTTTACTTGCGATAAGAAGCGATATGCTATGAGTTAAGAGTTCAAAAACGCACAGCTATGTTGCACTGATATCACAGTTCATTTAGCGACGAGGCGTGCTAAATAGCAACACTATCAATGACGCTGCTGTCACACAAATATGTGTAAGGTGAAGGCCAAATATGTTTACTTCCTGAAAATCCTCAGATAACGCATTTGTAACTATCAACACGAAAAGCCAATTGTTAAGGCTGCTGAGATGATGAAACAGATAGCTGAACGGAGTTCTGTACAAATGCAAAATGAAAGACTGTGCCCCACATATTACCCTAAAATATCTATCAGTAGTTTGGAAATGCTCGAATACTTATCCTTTCTATGAAGTGAGTCAGGATTTAACAGTTAGATGATTTAAAATGGTCCGAGTCCCTTATATGCTGAATTATTTAATTAGGCTCCCTTCGCTCCTTTTCCAATTACACTTGCTATCATCGGTGATCATTAGCCAGATCATCATAATCATTCCAATCATTTACAAGGATTTCAAACTGAAAAGTTTCCTTTTTTTCAGTTTTACATTTGATAAATAAACAAAACGTTTCAGGTTGAGTACTACAAGTGTTCACTGTTCCTTCAGCTTTCAAACATTAGTAAGCTAAATCCTTGCTGTGAGATGTAGGAAGACGAACATAAAGCTAAAGACAGTTCAACAATGTGTATAAAAAGCTGAAAAAATTTTCAACAATGTCTATAAAAAGCTAGAAAAACTTTAAACAACTTATTTTTATTAAACCAAACTTGAACACAAAGCTATGTAACTTAGCTTATAGCTTATAGCTATGTAACTTAAAGTAATAGGCAATGTTAAAAGTCAAACTAAGTCTAAGATTACACAAATAGTTTTAAATGACTCAAAACTTCTCACCGGCCTCACAATTAGATATCCGCAGCGATAACGCAAGAAGTTACAATGTTAACAGAGCTAGCGAAACCTAGTAATCGCCAGCTCTCGTATCTTTGATCGAAAATTGTTTCAGTACTGCTTTCTCTGCTACAATGCTTATCTATCATTGCTGTGGAAGCTGTATTCACAATTCATCTTTTCAACTTCTGCGTAACTAGATTTTAAATCTTTTTCTGAGGGAAAAAATAAGATTAGTTTATTTTAGTATTTTGCTTTCGTGCTCTAACGATAGATCTTTGGCGCGTATTCGAGAGATACAGTTTAGCGACCTGGCGAGGACATTGCTCAGTTTTCATGTTTTCTTCTTCAATAAAACCTAATGAGTATACAGTGGCGCCCGAACTAAAAGTTGGTGGAAGCTTATTCTTCACCAACAAATTTGGCCACCTTGTCCTCTAAACCCCAATGGCCCTTTAAAAAGGGGAAGTATAGAAGGTATTTTCTCCCTCCTTTTGCATGCCTACGTGATATAATGGCCGCACGATCGGAGCATATTCGAGAGGTCCAGGTTCAAATGCCACCGAGGGATTGCTCAATTTTCGTGTTTCCTAATTCAAAAACCCTGTACAACCTTGCATTATTAATTTTATAAATTAATTACTTCAGAGTGAAATTTTGAGCAATCAGTCAGTTATTTAATATTCTATCCGAACAATTAAAGCATTTTTATTTGCCTGAAATGTTTTATTTAAAAATCCTACATTAGGAAATTAGGATCATTAGGAAATGTTTTAGTTAAGAATTCTACCTATAAAATTAGGAATGTAGATTAACATATCGGCTTTATCTTACTATCCGCAAGCTTTATGCAATATTTTACATAGAAAAATTATTGCTTTATTTTATATTGCAATGCGAATTAAGGGAATAATTAATTGCAATGCGAATTAAGGGAATAAGGTTGTTAATATTAATATGGCAACCCGTAAATGTGTTTCTTCTGCAACAAAAATGATATAGGAAGGAAACACGTTTTACAGGCTATTATTGATCAATAGATAAAAGAGGAAATGTAGGAGTAACCAGCAAAATGAAGTAATTTGAGGTGAGAATTCGCAATGCGAATTAAATCAGTATTGCCAGATAAATCTCTGCTTCGCACAAAGAACCCTAGCACGATACAAAATAGCAATGCAATAGCAAACTCAGTTCCGAATTATGAACAGCGCGTGAGTTTCATTAAAAATAAATGTGGAGTTAAAATTACTTCTTTTAATGTTGCGACAAATATTTTGTACGTAAACAAAGATAATAAATACAGAATTTAACAATTAAACAAATTTCTTTATAGTATAGTGCTGCGAATTATTAATATATGTAAATAATTTTAGCAAAATTATGTGTAAAATCGTATCTCATATATTTTTTTACCTTCAGATTTCGAGAGAAACCCCAGAAGTCGCCAAAATTGACAATCATTTTCTCCTATCCCTGTATAGCTGTAGTTTGTCTGATCTTTATATATAACTGTAACTATATCCGGCTCTATATGTAACTAACTGTATATGCCATCTAGCAATTTCGAGAAATCGAAAGGTGCTAGAAATTTCTTGACGGCCACAAGCTATATAAGACCGGACTGAGCATCTGATCTCAATTTCTAGGTCGCAGTTGATTTTGGAATTCCGAGAGATCTCCGTGCAAGCTTCGCTCTTTAGACGCGCTTTGCATTACGCTGTGTGCAAAGCATTGCGTTGTTTTAGAAGTTCATAGTCTACAATTCTAAATGTTCATTCATAGTTCATTGTACATTGAAGATGTAACGTTTTTAGAAGTTCGAAGTAGTAAATACTAATTGTGCAATGTCATACTGAGAAGAACTGTAGATTACTTTTGTGAAAAGTTCCAGAACTCTGAAGCGTTTGTTTTGAAAATACATACATTTTTTTTTAAGCTCTCATTAGTTCTGCGTGCACGTATTCCATTACGAAGCCGTACGCAAGTAACAATATTACCACTGAAGAACTTCAAGCTAACTTTGACCAAGAAAATAAGCAAGTCCATGTGAAAGTTCTTTCATTTAAAAGGAAGAAAGTGTCCCTACCTATCGCATTTATCATGGATTCTAAATAAGTGGGAGTTCGAATATTCAAGTTTTTGAAAGCAAAAATGAAATTCATTGGAAATGGAAAGAGATCCACTTAATGGCAGAACAATGGCTCCTTTATAAGCTGAGATAGACGGTAGGCAGTGGACGAAGTGTTCAAATGCCTTAAAAGGTACAGCTCTAAACTATACTAAACATAAACGTAACTCCTCTGAAGAACTTCTTGAAACTTCTACTTCGTCCTGCCTTCAAAAAAAGCGTGATGGGGAAAAATCGAATGTAGTTCAGACTGCTTCTTCTAGTGAACACGCAAATTAAACTTAGCTTAAAATCCGTAAGATTTTTCACATGCATAGTGCATATACATATTTTTATACCTAAAGAAGTATTAACCTAACATATACAATATAACAGGTTTAATACCCTCAAAGTTTTCTACAATATTTCCCAATTTTTTCAAGCTTAGAAACTGCTTAAAATATAATTTTTTCAAGCTTATAAAGCTTAGAAACTGCTGGAAATAACCGAACATATTTATTATTCAGCTATTTCATCAGCGAAAGCAATGCCAAGAGAGCTAAACCTTACGCTGAAGTCAAACCTTACTCATATCTTTTTTGGGTTTTAGCTAGTAGTCAATTTTTGCTAATTAATCACTACACTATCTTTGAGCTCAACAATTGTTATGATTCAGAAACTCACTTATGACGTTTCGTATTTTGGCACCAGATATTTCTGAGTTGATCGATTAAAACGGGCAGTTTTACAGGTGAAAACATCGCGGACGAAAATGTTGCAGAGAAAACATCGGGAAGAAAGTTTCTCAAATGAAACAACAAAACGTAAAAACGTCATCTTACAAAGCATTGTGGGAGAAAAGAAAGCAAGTACAAAATAAAAAGCAAAGGACCAAAAAATCATCTCATGATAATAACATCACAGACATGCGTTTTCTGTCCAAAAAAATATTAAGTGAATTTTCGTTTAATGATTCGTGAGCACTAATAGAAATAAGTAATAATTTTAGTTTGATATTTCATATTTTTGTATTTACTATAACTATGTTGTGAGAAACAAGAAGGAAAATTAAGCATATAAACAACGCAATCTAAGTTCTTGCACATAGGCAGTCTGCAATAACACCTCGTATTACAGTTTGAGCGTGTTTGAAATTATCCAGCATAATAGATGAGTGTTACATTCAATATGTTAAATTAATTATATATTAGTAAAATGATAATAACTATCGCAGTATGTTCACCGTGCAAGCACTTACACTTTGATCACCTAAGAATAAAAAACACTCAGTAATAACGTCCGCACGTTTCGCAAAACCTGCCTAAAATAATTTACATAAAATATTAAACAGGTTAAAATACTTTTAACAAATTTATTAAATTCAAAGTACTTACACGTTTCTTTAGTTATTCATCAGTTTTTAAATTCTTTTATTTGTTCTACAATAACCATTTTATTACCGGAATGCATATTACTCTTGGAGTTCTACTACAAAACCTACATGCTCTCGTAAAATTAGGAAGGAAACTGCCGATTTTGTAAAACAAAGAAAGTACACTGGATTAAATGCATCTAGCTAATTATAATTAACAAGAAATGTATTTTAACACAACCTTAATAAGAATGAATAAATGCAAATTGCTAAAAGCATTATAAGCCTTTTGTTGACGTTTAACCAAACGAAGACATTGATCAAATAGGTTAAGTACTTACAAGCATTCACTAAAATCTGTAAACAAGCAGCGGTTTTCAAATAGTATTTAGTCTAGACTAAAATATCTTCATGGGTAAATGTAGCATAAACATTTGGTTGTGAAATCACGATGTTACTTACTTTCTTGTTTCCAAATCAAATTATTATGATGACTAGGAAAAAAATAGAGGAAGCACATTTTCGTAATTTAGAGTGTAAAAGAGAAAAAAATCGCCTATTCTGATTTGAAAAAGGGAAGGAAAAGTGTTATCGAAGAGATTTTAGACAGAGTTACATAATTATTTCTGTGATATCTAGAAAATGAAATAATACTGTTTACATTTGCTTCTCATTTGTATGACGATAGGACCTTACAGAAAGTTTATAATGTTTATTCTGTTCGAAAATGTAAAATGGAGATTAAAGGTACCAATTTTGTAGCATAAACATTTGGTTGTGAAATCACGATGTTACTTACTTTCTTGTTTCCAAATCAAATTATTATGATGACTAGGAAAAAAAATAGAGGAAGCACATTTTCGTAATTTAGAGTGTAAAAGAGAAAAAAATCGCCTATTCTGATTTGAAAAAGGGAAGGAAAAGTGTTATCGAAGAGATTTTAGACAGAGTTACATAATTATTTCTGTGATATCTAGAAAATGGAATAATACTGTTTACATTTGCTTCTCATTTGTATGACGATAGGACCTTACAGAAAGTTTATAATGTTTATTCTGTTCGAAAATGTAAAATGGAGGTTAAAGGTACCAATCATGGTGAGCATAATCATAAGCCTCTCATATCATGTTGAGACAATCAGAACCATCCTCTCAGTTTTCACGTCATTTTCGGACGCTCAAAAAGTCCGTGGAGTTCACGTAGAGAATAATTATGTAACAGGACGTTTCTTGGTCTATTTTATGGAATCGAAAAGCTCAATTTCTCTACATAAACTTTTCTAAATTTGATCAATATCAGGGGCATCCCATGATAACTGCAATTGCCGAAGGATTATTTTAGCGAGAATTACAAAAGGAACTATCCACCCTAATGGTAGAATAGCTGTGAGACAAATGAAAGAATAATTTAGTCAGAAGACTTTGATAATCTATTACACCGAAATTACATTTAAATTCATAATTGTCAGGATACCATTCCAATGACAAGAAATTTATTATTTTTTACTTTCTATTACACGATGAAATTGTGATTAGCTGTATTCGTAAGGCCAGCATTATTTAACAATGATGGTTCACCTGTTGACCAATTGTGGAGCTCAAAGCCATCTTTTTTTTAACATTTGCTGCAAGTCATCTATCAAAGCGATACCTTCGAGACTATCCTTAATATAAGTTAGTACATCATCAATGTAAAAATGTCTCGAAGTAGCATTCTTTACCTCCGAAAAGAAATTCAATTCTTCAGTCACTTTCTGCAAACAATGGTTGCAAGATATGGAGTAGTTGCTGTTCGATTTGTGACAATGTTTAAACGACAAACTTGTATTTTCTTATCTGAATAATATTCTATTAAAGTCTCGGTCTATTCTATAAAGTCTTTCAATAATATTCTATTAAAGTCTCGGTATTTTTCATGAAGTTTAATCTATCTGTACAGCAGTCGTATATCAATGGTTATTGCAATGTTATGAAATCTAAATAGTAAATTACAAATTAATTCATCTTGTGCTTGTGGGCTAATCATTAATGTGTCATTTAAAGAAACACCTGTGGTTGTTTTAGCACTCGCTACAAGAACGCCCACCAATTTTGTTATTAAGCTACGTTCCTTCAATATGAAGTGATGGGACTTATAATAGTGTTTATTCCCTAATCCACGATGTATATTTAACACTAATTCGAGGCGTGCAAGTAAAAAATATTCTTTCATAAATTGAATATACTGGTTGTAAATTTCTGGCTTGAATAATAATCTGCTTCTCTAAATCGCACCATTTCGATAGGATTACCTAAAACGTCTCTATTGTGTTTGAATGCTAATCCAACTGAATAACGGCCTATTCTGTTAATAAAATGATAACATTTAAAATGTTCTTCGCAAAGTCTTCCTTCATCTGATAGAGGTTGGGTTGTGCATTTGGAAATTTATCCAAGTCCTAGATAGAATTTGCTAGCTCTTCTGCATCTGCATTTTAATGATTTACATCTACTGGCTTAGGTACCTGCGACCCAAAATTTGTAATACACGAAATTATCCATACCAGCCTCGAATATATCGCGAATGGAAGATTTGGACCATGTTTGACAATTTCTCTCGCCATTTAGTGCAGAAACACATTTACATTAAATGAAATTTCGTTCGTCGTGACTTGTAAAATAATGGATCAAAAACCTTAAATCACTGAAGTTATCGAAAATGGTTGATGATAAAAGCGCATAGTATATATTATCTGTCACCATACCCAGTACAAAAGCTGACTGGATAAGGTGGCAGATAAAAACGTTAGATAAGGTAGTACAAGCGCTGTAAATCGACTTCTGCATTACTTACAGTATTAAATTCATTTTAACATGACGCAGCAATTCTCTCTTTCCCTCGTACTTCTGATTTCTTCACAAAATATCTTGAAACAAATTATCTCTGAGCTCCAGTGGAACATAAACATCCCCACTTCACAAACGGTTGTTCAGTATTTTGAAATTTTATTAAAATTGCACACAGCGAAATGTGACTGTTTTGACTAATTTTGCATTCGAATCCCAATGAAGTGAAGTCACAAACTGAAGATAATACATCCTTAGCATTCGTTAACTCGTGGTATTAGGGATAAATTGTGTACGTAGAGACATATTGTTTAACTGAGTTTTATTCTTTGAATTATTTACAATGTACAAATTGCGATGATTCTTAGCAAAGTTGACATGTATTTAAATACTAACTCAGAAGTCAAACAACAAAAATCAGCTTTATATTTTCAAATTTGAAAATATAATTTTCAGTTCTGTGAAAATAAAATTTGAAAATATAATTTTCGGTTCTGTGGAAATTTGAATTTTCAGTCCAGTCTTTTAAGAACAAGAACAACAACAAAAAAGTAATAATAATAATAAATAAAATAAAATTAAAAAATTAAAATGTCCGAAAGCTTTTAGATTTTATATTATGCCCAAAGAGACTTTTTTTAACATTTTGTATGTTACCTTTATTTATTAAATATTTTTGCTCTACTACAAAATATTCAAAAACAGCATATCTTCAGAATTTCCGGTAGACAGCCTCGCGCCCTGGAGATAAAAATGTTTTCTTTTCTGTATAGTGTAGCCATTTCTCGCTTTGAAATCGTTGAGTTTGTTAATAAAAAGTTCTTTAACGTTCCACAAAGTTTGAAATAGACTATAAAACAAATTCGAAATTCGGGCTTTCAAGTTCCCATGTTTGGGTGGAGGATTACGTAATTCGAAATCTGATGGCTTTAGGTACAGTAGTTTTTCACAATGCGAGAAACGTTCGTGTACATTCTTCTTTATTTATTTTCTTTTAAAATAATACACGGCGATAATACTTGGTGGAAACAATTTGAAAAGGGATTCGTCCGTTTAAAGTGATTCACTTCAAAATCTCGTTTCGAGACTAATAGCCCTTCAGAGTTAACGCTCCTTTGAGAAAAAATCTTACACGGTGGAAACGAACTGGATAAAGTAAAATAACTAAAATAAAAAGAAAATATGAAAGCTTTCAGATTTTAGATTATGCCCAAAGGGACGTTTCTTGAACGTTTGTGTGTTACCTTTATTTATTAAATATCATGTTCTCTGCACTTAAACAATAAAATTCAATTCAACAGCAATATCGCAAAATAATTTTAAAAAGATCAAAACTAGGATTTCTGATACACAGTCTCGAGTGCTGGAAATAAAAAAAAATCTTACAGTGCTGCCATTGCTCGCTTTGAAATCGTTGAGTTTTTTAATCAAAAATTCGTTAAAAGTGTTACAAAAAATGCAATCGATAATAAAACAAATTTCAAATTCCTACTTTGGGCTTCCACGTGACCACATTCTATAGAAGATTACGCTATTCAAAATTCAGCTATAATAAGATTACGTTATTCACCTATTTTCAAAATTTGATGTCTCTAGGTACCGTTCTTTTATCCGAATGCGAGAAACATGTATACATTTATAGAGATTCTTCATTATATAATTTCACACACAAGGCGATAATATTTAGTAGCAACAATTTCAAAAATGATTCGCCGTTTATAGTGAACCAACGGAAAATACAAAATCGAAATTAATAGCTCTTCTGGGCAATTTGCCCATATGGGCAAAAAAAAAAGAACTAAGCATATGCGAACTATACTCTTTGTATCATCGAATATAGTGCACAAAATCATTTCAATGAAATGTGCATGAAAATTGTAACTTAATGTCCTTCCAACATATAAAATTGTATCGCATGTAAAGTTTTGAAATTTTCACATAATATAAATAAAACATTTCCCAATCTTTAGAACAAGAATGATAAAAAAATTGAGCGATTTTCTACATGTTTTGTAATGCTTTGCAATCGTAAATAAAAGGTGGGAAAATGATGTTTTCAGTTTCACATCTTGGTGAAATTATGGACGAAATGGCAGTATCCTTTTCTCATTTTAGCCTCGAGATGCTTCAAATTTAGCAAATAAAAAGGTAACACTGTTAATTCATTCAATTTCAGCAACTAAATATTCAAGATGATTTCTTCATTCCCTGGTTGATTTTCTGTTATTTTACTTTATTTCATATTTTTTTAATTTATTGCTTGTGTTTTAATAACGACTAAAAACTTCATCTTTGCTTGTGTGTAATTCAGAGTTAAAGAAAAAAAAAAAACTACAACCCAATTCAAAATGGATATGATAACGAAAACACTATAAAAGAAAAATAGTTTATCATAGTTTAGTGACAATTATAAATTAATTATTTCTACTATCTCCAGTTTTATGTAGTGAATGATAAAATGTTGGGGCGTTCGTGATATATTAAAAAATGTAATGGTTTAAACGTTTGGCAATAAAATAAAATTAATAGGTTTCGTTATTTAAGCACCCCACACTTTTATTATTCGCATTACAAAATTGTAGATGACTTATGTAAATAAAATTATTTAATCTCTTATTCCCACTAAATTATATGATAAATTATTTTCTCCATTTAATGCATTCATTACCATTTCCATTTGAAATAAAAGCTAACATATAAAAACATTTTTCTAAAGGTATTTTCTTTTTCTTTTTATGCACATTCAAAGATTCAACGTTGCATTACATACAAGACTATATTATATTTGGTAATTTCATTTTAATACTTCTCATATTTGCTTCCGAGAATTTTCATGAGCTCAGCTTCCGCAATTAGGAACGGTCAGGAAAGAGATCGAACGTCCAGAGTATTAATTCATATCCCAAGCTTTTATATTCCAATATTGATTTCGAATTAAAGGTAGCATCCCAGACGTGACTACGTAACGCGGTGGAAGAACGAGATGAAAATAAGGCATATAACAGACGCAACGGTGGATGAAATTTTCGAGAAATACTTGGGGTCAAGGCTACTTGCGATTAAATTGGCTCCTTCCTTCCAAACACGCCTTGCCAAGGAAAAGGTTCGTTAGGAGCTGCTTCGAACCGGACGAAACCGGATTTCGAGACAGAAAGGAAACTAATCCCTTTGTTTTTGATTGGGAGAACGTAAAGGGCGATTTATATATATGTAAATACAAATGTAGAGTAAAATAAAGCTATTCCGCATTAATTTATTTTCTTTTTTGTTTGGCTTCTTTTATAAAGATGGTAACATTTTTTTTTACTTTACAAGATTAAGAAGATTCTACTTTTTCAGCCTCTTCATGAATTTTTTTATACTTAGCTTTACAAATAAAAAATATATACTGAAAATTATTAGATATGAAATATTAGAACTATTTTAAATGTTATTGAACCAAACACTTTTACTTCCTTAAGTCTTTTTTTAATTTATGCTGAGTGTAAAGCTTAATATAAATCCTGCTCTAACACATTTTTTATTCACGTCACGTGTGTTTGCTTAGACAAGAAAGAAATGCAAATTAAAACGTGCAAAAAAGATTTTAAAATGTAGTGAAGATTAATTGAGACTCAAGATTCTTTATCTGAAGAGTATTCTAGTTATGCGTACGGGCTAATCTGCTTCAAGTATCGGAGTCGTAAAGGAATTAATATTAGAGGCATAAAGTCTCATGGCTATCAGAGAACTGAAAGCTTTCCATTCTTCTATGATTATTTAAACATAAATAAAAACGAATATTTTCCTTTAGAGATTTGATTTCCATATTTGTATATTGTATTTCCTGGCTAGTTTTGCCCCTGCGCATATTTTTCCTCTGGAAGTTTTAGCGCTAGGTTCTGAAAATTAAAAATGTATTCCCATAATTTTCCCATTCCACTAATGTATACTATAGTTTTCTCCACTTAGAGCTAGTTTTCTGGTAAATTTTATTCCCTTAAGTATTTTTATTTTTATTCACTCTGTTCAGTTTGCATTTAAAATTTGGTGATAAAATTTCATTGCAATATTTCTTCTTACGTTTTATTTATTTGATAACCTATTTTGGGCAGATTCGTTGTTAAGCTAACCGGACGTAGCAGGGATTCTTGCAATTAGGAACGCGCTGTAGCTTAGTCATTTCTTCAACCCATTGTATCTACTAAAGATGCATTCGATCTTTCAAAATCCGGGTTTTTTGTTTGACCCCTCCACTGTCTCCTTTGTTCCTCCGATATACCTCGTATAAACTGAGGTCAATTCTCATTCATATGAGATACCCCTGGGGCTTTACAAGGTAACTGAGCTGGACACGTCGCTTCGGCTGAATTATCGTCGGATGTCTGAGTAATAACTGTGAGATATTATAATGTTAATGTTACTATGTGTTCATATTGGAATGTAGTTATTTAAAAAATATATTGTAATTAATTACTAGTACTTCATCCATAATTACTTTTCATTTGTTATAATATTCTTCGGAAATTAAACTACTCACATTATTCCCCCTTCTTAGTTTTCGGATAATAAAGGTAAAAAAAAAAAAAAGAAAAGAAAAGAAAAGAAGAAATATGGTATTCAAGGCTAGTCATATTAATTGTTATCAGTTATAGCGGGTAAAAATTCCATCTTTTAGTTTGTAAATTCTTGTTTCGGTTATAGGTAACCAGAAACGGGCACATAAAGTTTATTGAATTTTAATATGTAGTTATTTAAGTTGATGTAAAAAGGAAGCTCACCCGCAGACATTTAGAAAGTAACATTTAACGAAATACTAGCAGGTGAAACTAGTAAAGATGCTAGTAGGTATATTTTTAAAGATTATTGAATCAAAAATACGTAGTTTTCTCTCAAGAAAGGCATCTGCCTAATTAAAAAATAAAAGGTTTGTTTTGCATATTACTAGCATTTTATTGTTCTATCCTGTGACTGATTACTTACAAACCATACATGTGTATGAATAATAATTTAGAATATCTACAATGATACAACTGAGGTAAAAGTCTTCATCTATAATATGCACCTAATGATGCGTTTATGCACCTAGAGGGAAATTGAGAGAGGAAGAAAATTTGTAATTCTTTTCCGAAAAATATTTGGGCTATATAACTGTATATTTTTATTTACGGAAAAAGCTAATGTCATATTTTCACCGTATGGAATAATTATTTCAATCTGTTTTTTGAGGGAAAACAGTTCCGGCTTCCTTTCAATAAAATTTATATATTATAATAATTATTGGGATATATATTTATGTGAAGGTAAAACATAATATCTTCATGGAATGGCCTTTAATCCCAAACATTTTGAAGTGCACTGAACTGGTGTGAGAATCCTCTGAAAAAATGTTTAATGCTTGTTTAAATGTGCAGTGGTTATCAAATTATATGTTTAATATTGTCTATATTAACAGTATACTGAAATTTGTAATATAAATATTCCTGCTCTAAATCTAACTATTGATTTTCTTTCTTTCATGAAATGGGTTAACTGAGCATGTTTTTTGAATCTTATTATTATTATATTTGGGGATGAATTAATGATGAAATAAGTAATCCTTTCTTCAGAAAGAAATAGAATAAGCTCACGTTTATTTCTCTAAAAATCCTCGTTATATTAAATACAAAGCTACTTGGCTTTGTATTTAACATAAAGAGGATTAGCTTAAATTTCAGATCTTCGTTTTATACGGTTCGTTACCTTAAGCATATTTTCTACAGCATTATTGTAGCTCTAGCAAGTGACATACAACAAAAGTAGTGCAAGAGGCAGGGATGCTTGGCGCTCTAATTTATGAAGCTGGCATACAACATGTTTACCGGCCGAAGTGGAGCATTGAAAGAAGCAGATATCAATTTGAAATTCTGCAGTTTTTTAACATTTCTCTTCGGAAGATATTATTAGAGAATTATATTAATGGCTATTAATGTTGTTTAACTATAAGGGGCTTAATGGACGTTTGGCACTCCTAATAGTAATGAGATTATACAGATATATAATTTTCTGATAGATTTTTCATATGCTTCTAATGAATAAAAGCTAAACCTATCAAAGGCTTTATGCCACAGGTAGAAGTAATTAATTTATACTCAGCATTTTCCCAAATGGGTCAATTTAACTAACTAAATTTTATTTGAAATTAAGCAGGCTTTGTGTATGACAAAGTAGATGCAACTTAGGAAAGTCTTCCTAATTGATAACAATGCTCATATCACGAGGTCTGAAACTAAAACTTTCATGCTCTCTCTATATATATCGCTCATAGTTCAACTGTTCTTTGCATGTTCTAAAACTTCATAATTTGAATATTGAAGGTTTTGGAGAGCAAAGAGCATGGATGAGAAAATCGCAAGTGGGAACACTGGAAGAACGTATAGTGTTGAATGGGGGCACCCAGAATATACTAAAAAGTGGTGGCCTGTCGAGTGGCTTAGTATGAGGGGAAGAAGGCCGGGAGATCGCTGGTCCCTCCCCAGGGGTACTAACCTTCAAATCTGTGAAGGAACGGATCAAAGTCGTGCTGTCACTTATATTGTGCTCAAGGCTCGTACCAAAGCAATCTTGAACGTTTCTACTCTCCTATAAAGTGCCTGGGTTTGTTCTGATTAGATCAGAAAGCGAGATAAGCCACAACGCAAGCTTATGTGTGAAATACAAGCTCATAACTGAAATTAGAAATTAACTGCGTGAAAGAAATTGAGCATAAGTAAAGCTCACGAATTTCGCACCTGGAACTGAAAAACATGTGGGAGACTTGTTGGGATCATTTTTTCATTCACGAACTTAACGCACCTGTTATGCACAGTGTTTTATTTCTGCATAATGTGTAAGGTTCTATATAAACTGACTGAGTTGTCTTATTATTTTGCCTATATTCTCATTGTTTCATTCGCTCTCATCAGCATGCAAATTAGTTAACGTGGTTAGAGCAGAACTTTTCAGTTTACTGCTGAGTTTTTCCAATTATCACTAAGCAGTTACTTTGCTATCTGTCTCTGCTACTGAAGACTCAGGTGTTAGAAACACTTGTCAGCAGGCACCCGGGTTATAAAACCACATCCTGTATTGAACACGTGCGAAAATGGCATATCTTTCCTATCCTAACGCGACAAAGTTGAAAGGTGAGATAAAAATCTCGTGAAAGTGCGATGTTTTGAGTCTTCAGATACAGCAGGCGTTGAGATAGTTCTCCTAAAGATGTCCGGTGGTGTAAATGCAATTTAGCTACCGTAACCCTAAACATGTAATGAGGCATATCTTGTGCTACGTGCTATTGGCGAAAGCTCGACTCCTTTGCTACTGAAGTGATTTATCAGCTATAGCATCGTTAGCCGTATTTGCTTCGTAAAATATTATAGGGCCGAACCAAACTTTAATTTAGTGTCACAAGTTACTTTGAATTTATTATTTTAATTTGATTGTAAAATTTACTCTACATATATCGCAAGTATCGGCTTTTAAGTTAGAAATATTTTGGAACGAGTCAAAGCTTATTGATGTCTGTGTACTTGGTATTTAACATTTACATTTGACTAAAACACTTGTTCTATATTTCCCGCAATTAGATGGTTAAGATATAATTTTTATAACCATTAGACTGACGTCTCAATAAACAGGTTTACTTGAAATCTTCGTTTGAGTTTATGTCGAAGGCACTTAGTAAGTTTCGATGTGGAACGCTGCGGCATCTATCTCTCTTTACTGGATGATATATATCTGTCTTTACCAGAATGAGATTCCGGAGTTGCGGAATGCAACTTTAAATTTCTATTTCGAAATAGTTTTAAATAGCAGAAATTGATAATATTCTAAGAAATGGTATATGTTATTTATATTTTACTTTCTTAGAAATACACTTTCGTTTCAAAGTGAAAAAAACAAAAATTGGCATTCAATAAAACTATTGGCATTCACTAAAAATGTTTTATAATTGTAATAAAGATAACCTAAATATATAAGTAAACTCTAAACACCCTAAAACTGACGACGTTTAGCTGACGTTGCGCAAGCATTTATTCTCCTTCCTTTACGATATTGTGTACCTACGAATCTATTCATTGCACGTTTTAGCTATATTTCTGAAATTTAGACACTAGCTATGTAGTACACACATACGTAATGTGCATCCAAGAAATTCATACAAAAGTAAATTTTATTATTACTATTTGAATTTAAGAATTGTTATTGACAATTCATAAACAGTAAAAACACAGTTTTAAATTAATTATATGTAATCACATCAAAAATAATGGTTTGTGATAATTTAATTAATCAGCAACTAATGTGCATTAAATGATATTTATTTTGTTTGACTAAAAAAATTTATTAATCTACTCAAAAAGTGAATAAATAATTTTAAAACAGTAAATTAATTTCAAAGTTAAACAAAGTAATCTCTTTTAAGTAGAAATGTGTGAGTGAACAAAAATGTCTAAACTGATGTTTTTATTGGTGAGAAGTAATTCTTTTTATTTACTTAAACATGTTTAAACAGTAAAACGAAACATGTACTCGCAGATACATGGGATATGCAAACTAAAGTCTACGAAGAAGAATGAGCTGATATACAAACATGAGAGGTATCATACAATTCTTTATATTATCCAATATCCATAATCATGAATCATTCCTAAGTCTGAGAATTATGCCCTTGAGACTTGAGGTGATGAAGAGATAAAGCTAACAATGGCGCCATAGGCAGGAGAAATATTCTTATCACACTTCGATATGTGAGACAGTTGAATGAATTTCACATTTTTTATCAATAAGACGATCATATTTCAATGTGTACTTTACAATATGCTTATTAAAATTTTATGAGCAGTTTCTTGAGTAACATAAGTTATTCGTTGCTAGTTTCATTTATGTTAAAATATCTAGCATGCACCTTAAAAAACTTAATATATTACTTATAATCATATTTTACTTGTTTTGCAAAATATATATTTTTTTCTAGACAGTAAGCAAAGCAGTAACTTATCGCGAAGCAAAAGTTCGCGTTTATTTTGAAGAATTTAAAGAAAATGTTTATGACATTAAAAATATCAGATTTTTGCGTGAATATTAATAAAACTGAAGACATCGCGAATTTGGTCTATATTTTAAGTAGTCTTCATTGCAAAGTTATTTCTATATTTAAATAATCCTTAAGCTACTTTCTTTAGCCTTTCTGTAAAGATATGGTGCAAAATATTCACATTTCAAAATACAAACTAGAAGAATGAAATTTGAATCCACCTTTGATGTTTTTGGACCTGTGGAATATTAGTAAGTGTTGTTTCTCAAAGTGACATAAAGTTCATTATTCATTTAAGTGATTAGTTTATGCAAAAAAATAACAGAAAAGAGGAATAAGCTTCTTCTGATTTTAAAAAATAAACAGCTTTATGAAGAAACGCTCTGCATGCATAAAGACGCCTTCTAGTTAAATGATAATTGTAATTAAAAAAAAAACACTGCTGAATATGTGCATACGTCCAAAAGAACCAATATGCAGCTGCATCTTACCAACTTTAGTATTAGTAATTTAAGATTGACCATTTCTTGGATCTGAAGAAGACCGTTTAGAAATCAGAAGCAAGATGCACCTGCAACCGTAGAGGGGCTGAGGAGGACAACAGGTGTCAGTGTTTATCGGAAACAGATGGCACCACGAGCAGGACACTGATATTACCTTCAATCAAAATCATAAAAAAAACCTTGTATTTAGCGTAAGTATATTGAAACACTCAATCAATTTCGAGGGCAGCTAAAGGTCCCTCCTCATCAGGAGAAAGAAATACCTAGAAAGAAGAAAAATAAAGGGGAAAGGAGTCTCAGAAACACGTGGTCCTTATCAGCACTACACGTGGTTATAACCAGATTTTTAATCAGAGTTATACCTGATATTACCTGTTTTTATAAGACTTTAGTTCCAGAATAAGCTTGGCTTATAAAGGTAAATTTTAGCCAAAATGTGTAACACAATTCTTATTTAGTTACATGCTAATTATTTGTATTATTTCCTCATTTCTATACCACGCGCCCATGAAATACTAAAATACTCAACCACAATATTTTACTGATAATTGCAGTGTTTCAAAGATTCGAGAGTTTTTTTTTAGGAAAAATATGTTTCAGTGAAATCATGCATATTTGTTAGTATTAATCATTCATACTTGTTACTAAGTGTCACAACTTATAAAATAAAAATATATTATTTTTCTAACTATATGTATAGTATTAGAAATATTCGTCACCTTTATCAAAGTTCGTGTTTCTCAAAAATATCTAGTCTTTAAATTTAAATAATAAATAATTAAATTCTTTTAAAATTATTTAAAATTTCTTCGGCAGATAGAGGCTTTCGTAAGCTAATTTGGAATATTTACTTTCGATTCGATATTTTTTAATTTAACAATTATTAATTTACTCCAAATCTCTAGGTATTTAAGGAAATATTTGCTGGTTTATACTGAAAATTATTTGCCCTCTCCTGAAAACCAAAGTTTCTCAAATGTTCTTATGTTCCGAAATTCACCAAACGTTTTAACTATACTCTGTATTTTAATTCGTAAGATTAGAAGATTTTCTGTCGATATTTGTTAATTTAACTGTTATTAATTTACTTCAAAATCATATTAATGATTTAATTTATTCGGTCAAATGACAAGATTTTTCATCTGTTGTCAATAATTTTAGATTCATAATTATTACACAATAATGTCTAAGAACTATAAATGCAATTATTAATAAACTGCTATTTTTCATAGAATAATATTTTCAACAAAATGAGCAAACAATGTACGCTATATAGAAACCAGATGGCAATTTTAAGAATAATAAGAGCATAACCTAGATGGTTTCTCTTAAACCTTTTTTCTTCATTCAGTACTTCATTTGATTACATAAAAGTAACGCCTGTTTGAGAAATTTTTGTTCAATTATCGGAAAGAATATTTCGAAGATGAAGCTATTTTGCATTATTTTAGAGTTATGAAGAATTACTGCTTGTTTGGTTTTAAGTTTTTACCTAATTTTTGTGCCATCTTTAGCAAGTGCGTTAAGAATAAAGAATTTTTAAAAAAATTTATTTATAAGCTGACAAGCTAAAGATGGGGACTTGGGTAAAAGTTGCATAAAAACAAGCTCTTTCAAAAACAGCTACCTCCGGATAAGTTCCAAAAGAATGAAAGTGCGGTACACCTCACGAAAACATTCAAATTCCTTATTTCCCACTGCATACAAAATTCATTCCCTTGTCGTTCTCATGTGAGTTCTTTGCATTTCTCTTTGCTTCCACTTACAGACTCTGCATGCAATAGTTTCTGTTTTTATTCATTCTATCATGTCCTTTATTTTTCTATGCTACAGAAATTGTTCTAGGAATAAAGAGAAATAGTTCAGAAAATGCCTAGACTGTGTGAGCTTCTTGGAAATCGAGTGGCAGCTAATGTAAACTGAATCTTGTTTAAAAATCATTACGAGAAAACTTTATATTGATATATGCATGTGCAACGCACAAAATTCGTATCAGCAGGTTCGACTTCAAGCATGCGCATCATAAACAGCCAGTGACAATTTTCCGTAAAAACCAACTAAGTTCCTCTTATGAGTGATAGCACTAAAGATATATTTCACTCTGAATTATTAATTCACTTAAATTATATGAGGCACCAAGTCTATGTATTCACTAAGGCGCCGAAAAGATTAGAACGGAGACTGCATACCAGACAAAATTCAGCCCATCATTAGATTCAGTTTTATGTAAATCGTTATTATAAATTTCAGCCTCAGATCTGGTTCGGTTTTATTTAAATTGTTTATGAATTCCGAAAACGCAGTGATTTGGGTTTCATTTCCCTAAGCAATTTTACTAATTATTTGTTAGAGTTTTAAACAGAAAAGAATAATCGCTACTATCTATACAAGTTAATGGAAAGCGATAAAAAAGGAAAACAAACAAAATAAAATATAAAATGTATGTTCTTTATTCGCTTAAAATTTGATGAATACGGATGACTTTAAAGAAATAACATTCTCTAAATAAAAAAAAAAATAAAAAAAAAATAAAAATAATAGAAAAATTAATAAAAGTATTCATGAAAAATTGTATTCTTTTCTTCGTTTTCCTTCACGGTTGTGGTCTTCTTTGATTATTTAAAGATGTCATTATTTAGCCAATATACGCAAATTAAACTATCCTCTTAAGGACTGTTTTGAATTCCTCGGCATTCCATAAGAGGTTATTTTAAGGACTAAATGCTCGTAATTTAAAAGGTTAAGCTCTTTTTAAACGTTTGAAACTAGTTTAAAGGATGTAGTACCAGCAGCAACAGCAGCTATCCAAATGTTTCATGCATTGTTTAGAAACTCGCTTTTCTTATTTGCAGTAGAACCCGAGTCCGTGGCAGAAAGAGAACACTTTCAGTTGACTTCGCTTTCAACTATTCAGATCTGTTTATATTTCAGTGTGAGTTTCATGCATACCTTATAAAGATGCTCATGGCCAGTTGGAAAAATTACGAGCGGCACATCATTTTTGGATAGGTAAAATATTATTAGGTACCCCAAATGAATACCAGTAGCAAAACATTACATTCTTAAGTGAACTGAATCACTTCTCCAGTTTCCATAGGTACATAAGCTAAATCAATCCCTCTGTTGTATCATACGCGATAAAGATATTGCTGTACCTAACGAACTGTTAAGCTTCCCTCATTTAGAAATCAGAGGACCATTGGAGAAGGTTGTCCGTGGGTCTTCCACCCATTTCCCTTCATTCCACCAAACTCTTGACAGCATTTCGTCTCGCAGTATATTTTGAGTGCATCTTACCTCACAGACACTATACGCTTACAAATATCCATGCCTTCACAGGGATTCGAACCGGGTCATTGGGTAGGACAGTCAGAGTCACTAATCACTATCCCGTCTGGTTGGGTACCCATTTCCACAGGTTACAAGTGACGGAGAATAGAGAACATCGGCGGCTCCAGAAGTTAGCTGGAATTGTCTCCTTCCTTCCGTCAAGAGTTTACTGCACCATAAGGAATTGGCATGGCCAGACAAGGGCTGAAACTACATAACTAATACATTACACATATATTTTTGTTTATTTGATGTTACATAAGGTACGCAGGAATTACACATATGCACAGGTAACAGGTGACAGAAGACGGGAGCACCTGCCAGCGGTAACTAGATGTATGGTTTCGTCCTCTATTATCCGTAGATTATTAAAGAATATAAGTCAGTTACATGGCCTTATAAGGAATAGATGGCGAAACTATGGCTGCTGTTTTGGAGACAGAAGCTGCAAGACACATTTTGCAATACCAGAACATGAGACATAGTAAAATATAAAATACAGCTATAAAATCCAAATTTAAATATAAGTAATGTATAAGAACAGGAATGTGAGAGTTACAGGGGTTGGACAAAAATATGGAAACACCTTTAAAAAAACATGTTTCTTTGCTTCATATGGTGTAGGAAACCCGTTGGCATCCAAAACAGCTTGCAGTCTTCTCGAAATGGATAAATACAGTTCCTGTATGTTTTCCAAGGGAATATTATACCATTCTTCCTGCAAAACGGTGGCAAGTTCAGATAACGATGTTGGCGGTGGATAACGAGAACGCACTTTCCGTTCCAATGTAGACCACAAAGGCTCGATAATATCCAGGTCTGGTGACTGTGGTGGCCAGGGAAGATGGGACAACTCATCTCATCCTCGTGCTCAGAAAACCAGTAACCGACAATGTGAGCTGTGTGAACAGGGGCTATGTCGTCTTGGAAGACACCATCACCATCGGGCAACAAAGATTGTACCATGGGATGAACTTGATCGGCCAAAATGTTCACATAAGTCTTGGCAGTCATGTGCCCTGGACACAGTTATCATGGGGCTAGCAGAGAACCACGATATGGCTGCCCAAACCATAACAGAACCCCCGCCATGTTTCACTCTTGGCAACAAGCAGTCTGTATTATAGGCTTGAGATGGCGTTCTCCAGACGTAAACTCGGCCAGAATTGGGAAACAATATGAAAGAAGACTCGTCAGACCATATTACTCGCTTCCACTGCTCTATAGTCCAGGCTTTATGACTTAAACACCACCTTTTCCTGTTACGGGCATTAGTATCACTTATGAGTGGCTTCTCAATTGCAGCACGGCCAGCAATTCCCTGTTTATGAAGCTCCCTTCTAATTGTTTTGGTACTCACAGGGTTCGATAACACAACATTCATTTCAGCAGTAACTTTTGCAGCTGTGGTCTTCTTATTTTTCGTCACAATTGCCCTTAATGATCGTCTGTCACGATCACTCAGGACACACTTTCGTCCGCGCTGTGATTTAGCAGATGATGTTTTTCCGCTTTTCAAATATGCGGAATAAATCTTCGATACAGTACCTCTTGAAACACTAAACACCTCGGCTACCTTGCTTACGGAAGCACCTACCATACGTGCTCCAACAATTTGCCCACGCTCGAAGTCTGTTAACTCTGACATAATGCAATGGCAACCTCACATAACAGTACTCCGACAACAACTGAACTGTTTAGCACATTTACGAAGTTGTATAGGTGGCGTCAGTAGTCAAAAATGCCAGCGCCACCTACATATTTCATTAAAATCAATCTTTCTTTTCAAACATGCATTTGACAAGGTGTTTCCATATTTTTGTCCATCCACTGTATATCAATCTTATTCTTTCATAAAGTTTCATCGCATATCCTACGAATGGAAACAACAAACATATCCCTTCGCTGTCTCAATATCTAGGACATAAAAACCATGCTATTTCTTTATTTGGAATGTCGCTAAAGAAAACTTACGTACTACTATTCCCACGTGTAACCACTAGCTTCATGATCGAATGACTCATTTACTCTCATTACAACAGATTATATATACCGAGTTTGGGATGAATTAAGCATTGCATAAATGTGTAGCTTGTAGCCGAACGTACACGCATTCTGCATAATTAATGCATAAGATACGGGGATTATTGCTGCTGCTTCCGGTCTGTAATGTTAGGGTAAAAGATAATATTTTTAGCAATATTTCAAATCACAACATTCTTTTATATATTCCCACTATACATTATGCATTTTGTATACGTATATACAATTAATGCATTTGTGTGCTTATACAATGTGTATTTAAGCTTAATATTTGAAACGTTCTGAAGAACTATGTTATAATTTTAGTTTTAGGCACTTCATATTTTTCCTGATGGGATATATATATATATATATATAATTGCAAAACCTTAAGTAAAATATTTCGTTCCTAAAGAAGAGAGTCATACTGCGTACCTTGTCCGAAGTGAAAGTCATCTTTAAGTTAAAAGACCATATCAATACTAATAATTGAAAGCTTGTAAAATTTATCATCATTGATTTAGTTTTAACATCATCACTGTGAAATAGTTTTGACTTACGTACTAGGAATGTCCCGTGAGTATGCATATAATAACCATAATAAATTCCAGATTTACGCAGGAATAACACATTCGTGCGTAAACTATATAGTGATTTAGCCGTAATAATTAAATATTGATCAATTAACCAAAAAACGTCGCATTTTCAAAGATTTCAAATGTTCAGATTAAATTCTAAGTTTTAGTTATTTCGGGATTAGGAAGAAATTTGTTTGGAAAAGTACATTCTATTAACTGAGATTTACGAATTAATCGAGTTAAGATATTGTATGTTCAACTAATAAAGCTTTACTTTCAAGTTCATTACACTTTGTATATTTGTTTCCTCTAATGGGTTTTCTAGTTTTCAGTTCTGTTAATTTTAATGGAATTAACCAGTATTTAAATTCTCAGTATCTCCGTATTACTATTCTCATATGCGAAACCTGCATTCAAATAAATTTGCAAACTACAGAAATGTACATCATTAATCATATCTTACAGGCAGGTTCATGCACGTGAAGATACTTTCTCGTTTTCCGGACAGCTTGTGAAGTGAATGCTTGCTTGTTATCAATCATATCTTCATGGAAATGTATTATCAGTCTACGTAGAGATTGTACTTCCTTTACATAATTCTCCTGAGGCGAGAAGCGTTTTATGCTTATTAACACATTATGTTATTTTTTTTGTATTTACTGTCCTTTCTATTTTCATTAGCTCATAATTGTATACAAATTAATTAACGTATATTAGAATAGAGGTCTTAAAGTTAAGAATGACCTTTCATTGGTCTGAATCGACTGGCCATTTTCACCAAGCTTCTAGTTTTATTTCAATCAGTTTTAGATTTTGCTAGCCGTCTTGTTCGCGTGATTAGAGTACATGAGTCAAAATTTACAGTAGGACATTCTTTGAGAATTTATAATTAATTGCTTAAACTTATCTAAACATTCAAATATATTAATATCGCAAGGGGAGGAGAACGACTAAGACGAGGGCAATAAATACCCTGACCATCCACGGAGCTATTAAATTTCAAGTAATGAAGTTCAGTGTTTATTAATTCGAATTTCTTTTTAATATGTGCTATTAATGTTGGCAGTTCTCAAACACTGCAAAAAACATGGCATGAAAACAAATTTAATTTACTACCAAGTTGCTTGGCTTGTATAGCCTTACCAAGGCAATGAATTCCACTGTAAACTTTCATTTGTCACGCATGTCTATTGGGTTTTGAATAAATTGACTAAAATTCCCCGTTATATAAATAGATTCATGAAGCTCCAGTGAATGCAGAATAAACCATCTTTTTGTGTGGAATATGTGCCAAGGTAGTGATCGACCAACTTTTTCCAAACTAAACCTGACCATCCACGAACTTGAAATACATTATCCAAACATGATCCCTGAGTTGTTTTGCCTCAGAGAGTCGGCATGTATCTAGAACATATTTTGTCACATTGCCAGTGAAACAAACTTTTGCAAGAGAAATTTTCTTATCGCATTACCTTATGCAATGGATACCAGAATTAAAATCTTTGGAGCATTTTTGAAATCTCGCATATGTATTCTCAAACTAGAAGCTAATTTTACACTTGCGGATAACAATGATTTTTTACTATTCAACTCAATACATTTACATGCAGAAATTAAATCGAAAATTTTCTGACAAGAATAAATGTGAGTTAGCAGGTCATTCGTGAGATATTTTAGTTCCCGTTTAACTGTGCAATCCGTACCATTCCTCTTCGTAGAACTATTATCATTCTCATGCATAAATTACGTGTTTTTTTATAATATAAAAATCTTGCATTTCATGAAACTCTAGGTGACAAAATGGTAATAACAATAGAATAAAATGCGATCACCCAAATATTTGTGACTAGCTGCGGCATTTATGAAAATATCTCCAAGCTAGATATACAGATTTATTTACACCAAATAATACCACGTATATTACCAACACCACTAAGCACAGTTATAATTGCCAATAAAAACCATGTCCAGCTTAAGCCTGACCGACAACGGAAAGCAGATGTCAAGATATGATTATAAATTCGAGTATACGGTTACAAAATGATGAAAAGCAAAAAGCAAAAATAACTGAAAATGGAGAAAATATGGAACCACTTAAATTGAGATATTAATTTTATGAAAAAAAGCAAATGCCAGAATATGATAATTTAGCTGCACATTCTGATGATATGAACCTCAGTTATTTGCTAGTGAAAGAAATAAACTCTAGAGACCCCCAACAGATGATAGCCGATTTCATCCTGGTCCTTAATTCTATAAGAAACGTACCAGGATAATTGACTTAAATAAATGAAAATGTATGTAATTTACATACTTTTGATGTCAATGGTTTATTTTCCTGTGAGTACAAATACATATAAAATTCGCAATTAATTTCCAAGTTAATCATGTGATTCATATCATGAAATATTGTGAAATATTCAAGTTCACAGGATTTTTAATATCTTTTATATGTAAGTTATTTCATTTTATCCCAACTTTCATCAGTCCGACCTTCATTATTTCCAACATATTCTACTGTTATGAACCAATTACGTACGATACGGTAAATGCGTAAAAATATTTTTTCTTTAAAATTGGTAAAACGTTACGTGTCAGTATGCCACTACCGTGTAATCTAGGCTTTTTTATACTTGCAGCGGCCGAGTGGTAAAGTCGCTGAACACTGGTAGTTCGGTCAGAGGTTCGAATCCCGCGAACGGCCTGGCTGCATGGAGTTTTCGTGGTTTTCCCCATGTGTAACGTGTATACGAGCCAGTTTCCCTTAGAAAGTCCTCCACGAAGGCATCCCTCTCCTTAGGCAGATGGCCCTCGAAGCTTTGCCGTAATTAAATAACCTAACCTATTTTCCATATTTTCTCCATTTTCAGTTATTTTTGCTTTTTGCTTTTCATCATTTTTAATATCATCTTAATAAATCGCCGCAGCTATCATAGTATTTACAATTTCTAGTTGATAAATTTCGATAACCTGACCACCCTCTTTCAACCACAATTATTATCCTTCAATCACCATACTTTTTCACCACATTCTTGTTCTGAATTATATATTGCGTTTCATATCCAGCTATCGTTAAAATCTACAACTATATCTCTGATAATTCACTTCCCAAGAACTGACCATAAATGAATAATTGGAATTTTAATACCATTTACAGGTGACAGGTGAGAGTAGGATTCGGACATAGGGCTGACTGTTCGGGTATCGTTCGGATCCCGCATCTGTCCAGAAAACATTGCCAAACAGGAGCTGATGTTGAAAGACAGACGTTTTGCGGAGATTCTCACAATACCAAAGCTTATTATACAATATATGACAATATAGAGATACTTCACATAAAAAAGTTTTCTTACTATGTTGAATTAAGGCAGTAACTTAATACTGTTGACCTTTGATCTCTTTTCTAAGTTAACGAACATTACAAAGTAAAACTTTGTAAAGTTCGTTAACCAATTTTGTCCTCCACACATTCGGCGGGGCTTTTCGCTCAAAAATTCCATTTAGAAAGATGTATTTTAGAAATACTTTTAAATCTTTACAGCTTCAATATAGTCTCAGTTCCTGAAATAGAAATGTAGCGTTGCCTGGCAGAAACGTATACTTTAATTGTATTCCAGGAAACTCAATGCTCCTGATGTCGCAGTCCTACAACTCAAGATGATAGTTCTATATTAAAACTTTCGAAACTAAACCTCAAAATTTACGAATATTGCTTTAGTTTCCTTTGCCTTAGCATCTCCAATAATCGTTATTCGGAGTGTTATTTTAACTAGAATTCAGAGATATAAAGAGAGATTTCTGCTGCAGATTTGTAGTAGATTCATCGGAATATAATTTCAAGTTTAACTTAGGTATTATTAGAGTTGGATTAAAACTTGTCGTGTAATTCAGTAAAATTTAAAATGTTCAAGAGTGTTTACTCTTATTTAAAATAATACACATCAACATGTCGCTTTCTCTACTTACAAAGGAGACATTACACATTTTTAGAGAGATTTCGTTAAGCCTTTGATGCGCGGTGGTCGCGCCTTAAAACCACCATTTTCCGATTTTTTTTCATCTTTTTTTCCGAATTTTTTGAGTGAAAATGAATTGATTACTGATCTTTAACATCTAAATAACACAAAATTACTGTAGAATCATATATGTTTAGGTATTAATACTTTAGATCGGATGCCTTTTAAAATTCACTTTCGGTGAGACAAAATAACTTCCTTTTATTAATATAAACAACTTTAAATTTCAAAAGTTAATCATCGCACATCATGATTTCTATCATAAACAATAAAAAAGTGCAGTAATTAAACTGCATATATAAAATTAACCCTCTATATGTATGGCATTTGCTATGTGATTTCAGGACGCGGGCACTGCGCTACTAGAGCTTCGTGTCACAATGCTTACAATCCTCTAGAGGCTCGGTGTTCGCGCCCTGAAACTACTTCTCATTGGCGTTCGCTTGCTTTTCAAATAGGCATGTTGATTTTTACCCGGATATAGAGAAAGGGCTCTGAAACCACAGAGTTATTTTATTACTAAACAATACATGCACCTGCCCAGTAAAAATGTCTTTCTTTTCCAAATACCTTTCTCTGACATCAACACACTTGCTCCCCAAGCTAGTATTGTGATTTTATAAATTATTTCCTGTGGTTTAAATTTAATGTAAATGTACTTTGCTATAATTAAAAATAGAAATTGCGTAAAAGTTTTATTTAAATTAAAAATATTTTGTGACGAAATACTAATAAAATAAGTATGAATGGGAAACGAACGATCCGTACAAAGCCAAATCCAGGCAGTGTACATTTTGTAGCATATGAAAGAAACCTCATAGAAAAAGATGTATGTGCGAAACGTGCAATGTGAGTCTATGCATGTACCAAAGAGACAAAACATGCTTTGAACAGTGTCAAAAAAATTGTTCTTTAAAATTTAAAAAAAAAAAAAAAAAAAAACTGAGTTATTTTTTATCTTTATTTTATTGAGTTTTTAAATTCATTCATCCAAATGTCCTTATTATGTAGGTATACTTATATTTTCACTGCTGTAGAAAAATTACATAAATGTTTATTTTTAATTTTTTTCTGACGATTTACTTTGTAAAATAATGTAAAAAATTATATATAATGCAATTATTTTTTTTTAAATCCGTAAATTTCGTCATTTATTGGAAACGCGCGCGGAAAATGGTAAGTTTTTTTTTCCCTATTACATCAGTAAGTTTCAAAGCCCTAGACGCGCGGTGGTTTCACAGTGCGACCACCACCCACAGAGCAATGAGCAAGAGTAGATTTTTTTTTTTAATTCATATATTATTTGTCTCTAGGATAACAATATTTAATTTCTAGAGATTTTAGTTAAAAAATTATTAAAATAATATCGCGCGCGTCAAAGGGTTAACGAACTATAAAAAACAGTTGTTTTGGAAACACATTTCTGCCAACAGCTTTTATTTAAAATGCAAAATATCATCGGCTAGTTTTAAATTTAATCTTCTTTCAACATGTAGCATATAAACAAGTTGTAGCTTGAAGGATATTCTTTTGCGCTTCCTGAAGAGAAATATTGCTATTTCATAATTGCGATCTTTGAGAAATTCATAGTTTTAAAATTTTCAAATGCAAAAACAATATCACTAATCGGCAAGGGAAAAGTCATCAGTCAATATTTTTCTACATGGAACGATACTTCCAAACGTATATCCAAAAAATATGCCTACTGTTTTTATGTTTTTAAAGTTACATCGCTGTTAACAAGAGAACGTTCTTCGACTCAGAAATAAATTGTACGTTCTTTAAATACCTCTGCATAAACAGTAATAAAATAATAAAGCAAAATTTACAAATTGCAAAATCATAATGTTCACCAGCTTTTGTCGAGGCATGTAATTCAACGCAAAAATTGTAGAACCTGTTAGGAAAACTATTTAGCTGGAAATAAGTGAAATATATCATGAACCTTGATGAAGCTTGGTTTACCTAAATGGCTGCAGCGAAAAAGATTTATATACTACCGGAAAAGTAAAGAAAGATATGTACAATCCTGCTTCTGAGAATGCAAAAAGAATTCAGGAAGAGGTTTAAGATTGCAGCAGAATGTTCTTAAAGTGGGAATTAAAAAATAAGAAGAGTGGAAGAATGTGTTAAAACCAACTTGCAGTATTACCAAGAGAAAGTTTTACTTCCTATCTTCATAGAATAAATTCAATTTTATTCCAATGACTTTCAAAGAGTGAAATTTCATCCAGGAAAAACAAATGCCATTCTTCGAAAAATATCACTACATTCCTTGAAAAAATGAAGACTGTTACATGCATTGCATAGACACTTAGTCAATGCATTCCTGCAAAGTTCCCTGTTCATCTATGAATTATTGCTCTTTGGGTCTCTTGAAAAAAGCTCTTCTTAAGCGCAAAGCCACGACGATTAATGGGCTTGGGAAAGTAGTGGAAGATAAATCGAAATCAATATTAATGCAAATTTTGCAAAAATTCCTTCTATCATGAGAATCGCGATGCAGACTTGTAATCCAGAAAGAAGGCTATCAGATCAAACATTTAAAAATAATCTATACATTTTAGACATTAATTAAAGGTCCCCTAAAATATTAATTGAAAGTCGCTGAAAAGCTCCATTCCCCTGTAATTCTAAATGCGAAGAATTTGAATTGGCATCTAAAAGTTTTATTAAACAAACATGAAACCTTACATATTATTCTGTTGAATACTTCCTTTATAAAAACCTCGTCCATTTTCTTCCCTAAAGTAATCTTCTGATCTGTTCTCAGTATCCTTATACACAATCTAAAAATCTTGAAACTCTCGAATTGAAATAACTAAAATGCATTATTGCCTAACTGTTTCTCAAGTCTCTCTGTTGTCAGCATTTCAATTTCGGTGACAATCAGTGCATTTATAAAGGGATGAAAAGAGCCATTTTAAATGAGCAATTTGCTTTAAATATTACCTGAAACAACTAATGAGTTTCCAGATGAATTTGAATTATAATATAACATTTTTCAAGTACTATTTTGATTATAGGGTAATTATACATATATTAATAACGAACTTATTTTTGATTATTAATCAATTTTCAATTATTATATATAATTTATTAGTACATCAGAACATTCTTTTAGCAATTGCATTCTAATTATCATTTCTTGTCAAGTTTTAGGTATAAACTGCTTTTAAATGAAATAACTTGGCTGAAATCACTATACAGCCCGTTTTGGTTAACATATTTTATTGAAATGTTCGCTTTATGGACCACAGAGAAAAGAAAAATGGAGTAAAAATAATTGTTCAAATTTCCATCCCGGATAAAAAGATTCGCATAAGCTATGATATACAAAACCTGGAAAGACAAAATTTCATTTAATAACAGCACTTATTCATTTTAGATTCTATTTTTGTCGGCCACATGTTTAAAGAGCGGTAGGACATGTTCAACAACAGGGTAAAGGACTTCTTGAGGACTTGCAGCAATATGCATGTAGCAATTGCCCTTAATTCAGGAGTCAGACACGGGATTTTAAGTCTCTCTAAAATGATTGTGTCTTTAAGGTGTAGGGTTTATATTTATTTTAACTAACATTTATTTTAAGTTTAAACTATCTTTCCTGTCAAGCCTTACTTTCTCCTGGAACTGCCAATGCCAGAGTATGTAAATTTTAGTAGAACGAGCAAGGATTCAAATATTCAGCGGAAGTATTCTGAGTTAAATAGAAAGGAAACGAGTTCGAGGTGTGCTGTTCTTACTTCACGAGCGCGGAGGTAGTTAGCCAGAAATTGAAGAACCCCGCGTTTCGGCCTGTGTGCTTGCCTGGAAGAATTGTTAATCGTTCAAGTGATCTTCAAGTTTGCTGAATTAGCAGCGGTATTGTAAAACGCGGTGAGGTTAGTTACTTTTAGAGAGACTCGTAGTTAGAGTCTTGTCTTTAGTTTCTTTTCAGGTTATTATTTTTATTTTACCGCCGAGTTGGCGTAGTTTGTGAGCTTCAAGAGCACGCACTTGTAATTTATTACGTTGAATAAAAAGGGACTTAAACCCTTAACAAGACTCTGTCATTTATCCAGTTTCAACAGTCACCTCTTGGTTGCGTGCAAGTTGGAGGCGCGCAACGCTACAAAGGAATCCGAAGTGACAGTGACCGAGGTTCGGAGAACATTGATTCCAGGCATTCGAAAATCTTCCCGAAATTATTCATCTCAGCTAAGTGAATTCAAATCTGTTCCTTTACTTTCCGACCAATATGGGAAGCTGTACTATCTCGTATAAAAACATTACTCGTATACTATCTCGTATACTATCGTACTATCTCGTATACTATTGTATAAAAACAGTAGTCTTTAAACACTCTTTTTCTTGTAAGGTAGGAATTATTCGTGTAAGGAAGAATGCTTAAAAAAAATTAGTCAATCAAAGCGGGATCTGCAGTGATTTCAGCCAAGTCACTGTTGCCGTAGAAGTTTCCAATGACGGACACTTGTAACGGTACTGACAAGGAATCTTCGCAAAGAAAAAGGAAACAAGAATGAAAAAAGTACTAAACTTGCCCCATGCAAATACGCAATCAGAATGCAAAATCTGAACATGCACAACATTAGGACTTTAATTATCTCATATGCGACAGTTTGGAGTACTTAATTCTTCTAGTATAATTTACTATATTCATCACCTGCTTGAAGAAAATAAGTCGGCGGTATATTTCATGTAAGAAAATAAATACTGAAGCAGCGTTGGCAAAGTTAGGTAGTGCTACAATCCGAACTAAAGGGTATCTCAAAACTTAAGCAAGAAGTAATTTTGATAGGAAACACGAGTTTAATTAAAAATTGTAAATTTGTTTACTGATTCATAAAGTATATAATATGGGGTTATTTATGGAATAGCATGCCGGGTAAATGGCTTCCACGGCTTTGTTGGGACATGCGCATTCTCGTGTTGAACGTTTCCACACCGCGTTGCATAAACGTGGCCGAATTTCATTAATACAGAGCTCAGTTTTCTGTTTCAGGGCCTGGAGGGTGGTGGGCTCGTTGACGTAAACCTTCGACTTCTAAAACGCCTAAATGAAGAACGTCCAACGGTATTAAATCGCATGATTTTGGTGGCCAATTCTGATCACGAAGAAACGGGAATGACAAGACCAGGAAATGACTCATGCGGTAATTGAATGGTTTCGCTGTCTGTATGGTGTGTGGCACCATCCTGTTGAAACCAAATGCTGTCCACATGCGCATTCCAGTTTTTTATGCTAAAATTGTAAGATTATCCAGCTTGTTTAAATCTTACAATTTAGGCAGAAAAAACTGGCTTATCATATCGCGATAACGAGCACCATTTATTGTTAATTCCTGACCAGCATCAGTTTCTTAGAAGACTAGTCCGATGCCTCTAGCCCAAAATCCTGACCAAAAAGTGAAACGCTGTAGATACATTTATTTTTTAGATTAGATGCGATTGGATTTCCTGAACCTCAAATACGCTAATTTTGCCGATTAACCAAACCATCAGGAAGAAAATGAATCTCATTGTTGAAGATGATTTTTGTTCGAAAAATCAGCATCCATTTTTTGTTGTTCAATAATCCATTCAACGAACTCTCTTCGTTGTGAGTGTTCAACAGATTGTAGTTCTTGATTCAATTGAACGTTTTCATCATGAAGATGAAAATCTTTCGTGAGAATGCGCTTTAGAGAACTTCTCGAAATGTTCAATTCTTGACGGTGTTAAATTGATGCTCCAGGACTCTTAGCAACACTCTCACGAACTGCTTCAACGTTTTCTGTCGAATGACTTATTGAAGGACTGCTAGAGATTAAAATCACTGATTAATTCTATCTGTCTAAATGTTTTAATTAATCTGTTCACAATTGACGAAGTTAATTCCAGCCATATTGTGTGCAAAAATTGCAAACTGAAGCTGCTAAACCTTCATTATTTTTAAAATACTGCTGAATAATCAAAAAGCATTGTTCTTTCATGTAGCTTTCCATTTTTAATAAACCTGAACTGTCAGCTATAATGCGGTTCTTTTTTTTTTCTTTGCCAAAACTTTATCGCATAAATGTCGCAAAATTCAAATCTTCAGTGAATTTTGAGACACCCTTAAAAATCAGCTATACGTTCTTGATCATCTCTGATACAAGGATTGCATTGAATTTCTCCATGAGTTACCTGTAATATTCAAAAAAAGAGTGTATGTTTACGATGTCTTCGGATTAAGAAATGTTTTTGAAATATTTGATTATAAGACTGCAAGCGTATGGAATAAGGAATACATTTAAGTGTTATTGATCTCAATATACGTTACACAAGATATAAAACATGAATCGTAGCTTATCCAGCTTGTTTAAATCAAAAGTATTCAAACTAGACATGAACTACAACTATTTCACAGCCTTATCCACCGGACGGTTGGGCAAGCAATCTTGATACAAAAATGGTTTTCTATTCATGAAACATGATCTTTAATTACTTTGAGTGTGCTAAAAGTTTCAAAAACAATACAGATTATGGGATTTTTTGTATGAAAAACAACACATTCTTTTAAATGAGTAATTGAAATACATTATTAAATTGCAAGTTAAAAGAATATTTTCCAGTAACTTCAGGTAACAGGCATAAAATTGTTAAACAAAGTTAAGCGTAGGAAAATGATATTATAAAAAAAATGGCACTCGTAATTCTGATCCCAGATCGCCAAGTGAAATGTTTTCGGAATTTCAACTTGCTCTAATGGTGTTCTTAAACTTAATATGTTTCACAAACAATAATCAATCAACAAATGGACTGTATTCCTACACTTTTATTTTATTACACTTGTCAGCGATGCGAAATAATTGATACAAAATAAGCGAGCCATTCTACATGGCTGTCACAAACACAATTCTATCAATCAATTATCTTGTTGCCACACATAAAGTTCAAAACTAAAGGAAGAAAAACAAAAGGAATTTACGCTGTTTGTAACAATAAGATGAAGCAAACGATACTCACATAAACATCCTGGCCCTCGTTGAAATCCCAGGGGATTTCAACAGTTGGAGCATTTTGAAACTTCTTAGTCTGTAATAAAGATAAACATAAGAAAAATAATACAAAATATTATATGCGAAGCAGTTCATAGTTTTTAGTCTGAATAGGAAGAGGACACAATTTCACGACTGGTCGTTTAATGACACCATGACCAGTTTTAATACTAGCAACTCTGACTCTTTGATCTGAGCCCGGATGAACAGCAATTTTTCTCCCTAACCTCCATTTAAGAGGCGGAAGATTGTCTTCTTTGATAAGGACTAAGTCATTGACTTCTAAATTGTTTTGACATTTTTTCCATTTAGGTCTTTGTTGAAGCTGAGACAGGTATTCTCGACTCCATCTTTTCCAGAAGTGCTGAAAAATAAACTATCTCACATGCCATCTATCAATGTGATTGAAGGAACTATAATTTAGGTCTGGTTCAGGTATGGTAGTTAAAGACGTTCCTATTAGGAAATGACCAGGTGTTAATGCAGTTAAATCATTTGGATCAGCCGATGTTGGACACAATGGCCTACAGTTGAGACAAGCCTCAACCTGCGCTATCAAGGTCTGAAATTCCGGATAGGTCAGCACACTATCACCAACAGTCCTTTTTAGATGTAATTTCATTGACTTTACTGCCGATTCCCATAGTCCACCAAAATGGGGAGATGATGGCGGGTTGAATATCCATTTTATTTCCTCTAAAGACAAAAATTTGTGAATTTCTTGATTTGGCTTAGATTGCAAAAAACATTTTCTGATTTCTTTGTCTGCACCTTTAAAGTTAGTACCGCAGTCACTATAAATCTCAAATGGTTTCCCTCTTCTTGCAATAAATCGTTTCAATGCACTTAAAAATGCCTTTGTTGACAAATCTTCTACCACTTCAAGATGTACTGCCTTGATTACAAAACACACAAATAAGCATACGTAATATTTAAATGATTTTTGTCCACGTCCTGCACGATGTTTAATCATGAACGGTCCAGAAAAATCTGTTCCAGTTCGATGAAATGGTCGCGATTGTGTTACTCTAGATTCCGGTAGATCAGCCATTATTTGACTTGCAGTTTTAGCTCTAATTTTGCAACACGTGATACAAGATCTTACTACTTTTCTGATAGCAGATCTAGCAGCTATGATCCAAAATTGCTGTCTAATTAAAGATAGAAGTTCCGGTGCTGCATGCAGATATTTGACATGAAAGTGTCTAATTATGATTTCTGTCAGATTGTGTTTTGAAGGTAATAAGATTGGATGTTTTTCATTTTCTGACAGTTGCGCATTTTTCAGTCTTTCTCCTACACGTAACACTTTGTTGTCATCTAAAATTGGACACAAGCTAAGGAGGTTGCTGTTTCTAGGTAAGTCCTTTCCCAACTCCAAACATTGAATTTCTTTAAAAAAGTGAAATCGCTGTATTATTCGGACAATACAGAAAGTTGCAGCTCGAATTTCATTACTAGATAAAAAAGACGTATTTCTTTCTAGATATGCTACTTTAGAATTCGATATGAATCTTAATATCCAAGCAAATATGCGTTGTAACTTTGGAAATGAAGATATATTTGATATAATAGCAAGTTCCTGTACAGGTTCAGAAACTACAAATGAGACTGTTTTACGTGCATCTGGTAATGCCTCTTTATCTATAAGAATATTTTTAGACAAGGCAATCTCACTGCACTTTAACCAAGAAGGACCATTCCACCACAATTGATGAGATAATAGTTCTGCAGGAAATAATCAACGTGAAGCACAATCAGCTGGATTTTCCTTTCCATCAACATGACTCCAGTTGTCAGGTGGTAAGATGGATTGTATTTCAGAAACTCTATTGGATACGAATACTTGCCATTTTTTAGGATCTGACCTTAGCCATGACAACACAATTTGTGAATCACTCCAAGCTTGCACTAAATCAAAATTTATAACTAATGCAGCTTTTACAGACTGAATTAAGCGTGCCAATAACACTGCTGCACATAATTCCAGTCTTGGAATCGTAATAGATTTTAATGGTGCTACACGAGTTTTAGCTGTTACGAGTTTAACATTAATGTCAGAGTTATTGCAAGTTTTGATATAAATAACTGCTGCATAACCTCTTTCAGACGCATCACAAAATCCGTGAAGTTCACATCGAAAATAATCAGGTAGCAGAATTTTCCTAGGTATATTTATAGAATTCAAAAGTTTAACTTCTCTACATAGATTTCTCCAATTTCGATCAATCTCTTCTCTTACAGGATCATCCCATGATAACTGTAATTTCCACAATTGCTGAAGGATCATTTTAGCGAGAATTACAAACGGAGCTATCCACCCCAATGGATCGAATAGTTTTGCTACGAATGACAAAATAATTCTTTTAGTCGGAACACTTTGATACTCTATTACACCGACATTACATTTGAATTCATCATTGTCCGGATGCCATTCCAATCCCAGAACTTTCAATGGTTTGTCTTCTATTACATGATGAATATTGTCACTATCTGTGTTTGTTACAGGATCATCCTATGATAACTGTTTGTGTAGAGAATTTGTCTGATAGCGTTACAAAAACTAGGTGAATGATTTTCTGATTTATGGAAATTTTAATTTTATTTGATACTGAATTATTTATTTTAATTCTTTAATTTTGGGGAAAAACAAATGCTTCTAGGAATATTATTTATTTTCCTTTATTTGCAAATTTTGTACAAGCTTTGATTCATTGTGAAAAGAAGCAGGGAAAGGGAGGCAATTTTTTGCTAAGTCATGATTTCGCGCGCTTTGTCCTTTAGAATGTTCTAGAAGGAATTTTCATTGTGTAGTTGACCTTAAGAGAGGAAGTACGTGACAGAAAGGTCAAAGGTTGCTACTTGACTTTCGATGTAAGTCATTCAGGTTTTTGGCGATTGAGGGTTCGGTTGTTGGCTAAGTGAAGAAGGGCGCGCATGCGCGATCACCCTTATTTCCGCATTCAGGGGTTTGAAAACGCAAATTTTGCCAAAATTAAGGGGACGATAAGTGAAGCCATAGTGGGAGCCCGCGTTTGTGAAGGAGACGAAGGAAATTCGAGTTGGAATCACTTACGGGCTTGCTGGACCTTTGGACGTTACTCTTGAAACTTGCTTGAAGGCGATAGGCAAGATGTAATTTACGAAGAGAGATGTTTCCCGGCGGGGAGCGGGAAATATGCTCCCCGGCCGCGTTTTGGTTAAGAGGCGAGACTGACTTACTGACTGGCTTGTGAAACTTACTTTGGACGTTACTCGTGAAGCTTGCTCTTGGGATGAGCAACAACAGGCGAGCCGTAATTGCCTAGAAAAACGTTTCTGGCCGAGAGCTGCAAACATGCTCCCTTGCCGTGTTCTGGTAAAAAGGCGAAATTGAACCGGGCGAGTGACTGAAGACTTTCAAGACCAGGCGGATAGCCGTGCTGGGCAGCAGTGCTCCTGTTTCTGTTTTACAGAGGTAAAATAACTTCGTCATTTTGAAAACCAGTTACCTGCGTGTTGACTTAAGACTTTCAAGACCAAGCGGAGAGCCGTGCTGGGCAGCAGTGCTCCTGTTTCTGTTTTACAGAGGTAAAATAACTTCGTCATTATGAAAAGCAGTTACCTGCGTGTTGACTTAAGACTTTCAAGACCAAGAGGATAGCCGTGCTGGGCAGCAGTGCTCCTGTTTCTGTTTTACAGAGGTAAAATAACTTCGTCATTATGAAAAGCAGTTACCTGCGTGTTGACTTAAGACTTTCAAGACCAAGCGGATAGCCGTGCTGGGCAGCAGTGCTCCTGTTTCTGTTTTACAGAGGTAAAATAACTTCGTCATTATGAAAACCAGTAACCTGCGTGTTGACTTAAGACTTTCAAGACCAAGCGGATAGCCGTGCTGGGCAGCAGTGCTCCTGATTCTGTTTTCCAGAATTAAAAATAGCTTCGTCATTATGAAAACCAGTTACCTGCGTGTGTGTTTTTGCAAATAGTGCCAGGATAGGACGATGTCTTCGGAAACTTCCATTTTGTGACCGTAAAGATGAGCCCCGCCGACGTCAACGCTTATAAGGATACGAGTCCTCGACTTCAAGATGTCCATCCAAGATAAGTTTTATTTATTTATTTATTTATTTTTTCGTGTTTGAACATTAAGTAAGTTTTCAAGAACTTCCTTAGAATGTAAAAACAACGTCGAATCTTAAATTATTTCTCAGGCTTTTCAATTGTTTCCCTTTCTCCTTTTAAATTACCAATGTTAAATAAGAAACTACTTGCCGTGAAAGGTTTCTACTTCCTCTTAGGGAGGAAACTAAACTCTTAAGAATTTGCTAATTACCAAACTTTTAGTGATCGTATAGTGAATTTTTAAACCATTTGCGTTGTAAAAATTGTATCCCGGGACCGCGCCGTGAGAGGATCGAAACCATAAGAAAAACATATACAAGATATATAGGAAAAACATATTAAATATATAAAGAAAACATACTGTAATAGGTTTCCAGATTAAATATCAGTTTATTCAATTTCATCACAATAAAATAAAATCTTATCCTCATCAGAGAGTCTAAGGAGAATTCTTCAATTTGTCATTTACTTTTTTTTTCATTTAAATTCATATAAAAAACTCTAAGGTTTGTCTTGGTAATTTAAAAGGGGAAAGGGAAACAATTGAAAAGCCTGAGAATTAATTTAAGATTCGACGTTGTTTTTACATTCTAAGGAAGTTCTTGAAAACTTACTTAAAGTTCAAACACAAAAAAAAATAAATAAATCTTATCTTGGATGGACATCTTGAAGTGGAGGACTCGTATCCTAATAAGCGTTGACGTCGGCGGGGCTCATCTTTACGGTCACAAAATGGAAGTTTCCGAAGACATCGTCCTGTCCTGGCACTATTTGCAAAAACACACACGCAGGTAACTGGTTTTCATAATCACGAAGCTATTTTTAAGTCTGGAAAACAGAAACAGGAGCACAGCTGCCCATCACGGCTATCCGCTTGGTCTTGAAAGTCTTAAGTCAACACGCAGGTAACTGGTTTTCATAATGACGAAGTTATTTTACCTCTGTAAAACAGAAACAGGAGCACTGCTGCCCAGCACGGCTATCCGCTTGGTCTTGAAAGTCTTAAGTCAACACGCAGGTAACTGGTCTTCATAATGACGAAGTTATTTTACCTCTGTAAAACAGAAACAGGAGCACTGCTGCCCAGCACGGCTATCCGCCTGGTCTTGAACGTCTTCAGTCACTCGGCCGGTTCAATTTCGCGTTTTTACCAGAACGCGGCAAGGGAGCATGTTTGCAGCTCCCGACCAGAAACGTTTTTCTAGGCAATTACGGCTCGCCTGTTCTTGCTCATCCCAAGAGCAAGCTTCACGAGTAACGTCCAAAGTAAGTTCCACAAGCCAGTCAGTAAGTCAGTCTCGCCTCTTAACCAAAACGCGGCCCGGGAGCATATTTGCAGCTCCCCGCCGGGAAACATCTCTCTTCGTAAATTACATCTTGCCTATCGCCTTCAAGCAAGTTTCAAGAGTAACGTCCAAAAGTCCAGCAAGCCCGTAAGTGAATCCAACTCGAATTTCCTTCGTCTCCTTCACAAACGCGGGCTCCCACTATGGCTTCACTTATCGCCCCCTTAATTTTGGCAAAATTTGCGTTTTGAAACCCCTGAATGCGGAAATAAGGGTGATCGCGCATGCGCGCCCTTCTTCACTTAGCCAACAACCGGACCCTCAATCGCCAAAAACCTGAATGACTTACATCGAAAGTCAAGTAGCAACCTTTGACCTTTCTGTCACGTACTTCCTCTCTTAAAATCAACTACACAATGAAAATTCCTTCTAGAACATTCTAAAGGACAAAGCGCGCGAAATCATGACTTAGCAAAAAATTGCCTCCCTTTCCCTGCTTCTTTTCACAATGAATCAAAGCTTGTACAAAATTTGCAAATAAAGGAAAAAAATAATATTCTTTTAAACTAAATAATATTCCTATAAGCATCTGTTTTTCCCCAAAATTAAAGCCTTAATATAAATAATTCAGAATCAAATAAAATTAAGATTTCCATAAATCAGAAAATAATTCACCTAGTTTTTATAACGCTATCAGACCAATTCTCTACACAACATTTCCTTTCCCCTAAGGAATTAAATTTTGTTGTACCAAAATTTAGAAGACAGACACTTCTTGAAATACCATGACTCATACTGTGCAATAAGGCTAAAGGATAACATAATGTAACAATATTTCACACGACTCTTTGGTATCAGTGACGTTACTGACACATTAAATTCCAAGTCCAAAATGTGCAAGGAAAACAACAAGATTAATCAAAGCAATTACTAATTAAAATACTCAAGAAAGATCATCAAAAACAATTAATCCAAAAACATCAATTAAATCACTTAATCAATTAAACCTAGAAATACTCAGAACACATACAAAAATAAAAATAAAACTAAGGCGGTAATCACAAACAAAATATGTCTAAGATCAAGCATTCAATAATTTTATGACAAAAAGAATTTCTCCTTTTTTTTCAGTTCATTACATCACACTAGTGTTGCAGTCTCTGTGTGGCCACATTTCTGAACATTTATTTATCTATTCATTCTCTCTTTTTTTTCTTTTTTCAGTCCATTAATGTAAACAATTTCACCTGAGGTCGAGCACATTCTACTATTGTGACAATTTCTGCTGAGCACAATCATGGAGTACATTAAATGAGTACGGAGTTGTCAATGCAAGCGAGGAAAAACCCTGTAGTTAGAAATCATTGTGTTAGCAACTTCCCCCTGCAGCCTTCAACGCGAGAAAATGAAAGCAACAACCCCGTAATGTAAGAACTCAGCACCGCAATAGCTTTAGTAGAGAAACTTGACCTTAAAAGAAACCAGATTTCACCCTCCTACGTCTCACCTTCGACCAAGGAAGAACAATCACTCTTTCAAAGTTGAAGAAGACTTTATCTGTCAATTTTTCCCTTACGATAGATAAGCCACTGAATGTGTTCGGATACTCACACCCGAAGAAAGAAATAATCTAATCCAATTGTTCACACCAAAAAAAAAAAATAATAAATAAATAAAAATAAGATAATTAACGCGCCGCAGATACATAAAATACATTCCTGAGAAAATAAACACACTAATAATTCAAACAATTCCAAATAAAATATGTCACATGAACGTATTCAAACAAAGACTAAAGACCGCTCTAAGTACTACGAAATTGAATAACTTCCAGGAATGAATCCCAAACAATCACGTCTAAGAACAGAAGCGGCCTGATCAGGCCCAAGCATTAGAAAAGAAAAGAACGTTACAACACAAGGAACCTCGGAACCAGCCGAAAATACCCCACACAAGAAAATCAGAAAGAAAGAAAACGTGATTGTCCAGAAATTCAATCCAACCAAAATCAATTCCGAGAATTAATATAACGAATACGCTGTGCAAATACCAATTAGAATTTTATCCAATACACACACAAAAAATAATAATAATACAACCTAATGCATATACAAAATAACGTTTGACCAAACTGAAAAAGTCAAACTATATACCAAAAAAAAAAAAAAAAATATATATATATATATATATGTATATATTTCGCTAAATTCTGATTTACTGAGTCCAAAAATAAATGTTTGCAAAGCCCTACATTAGTAAGCAACAAAACCCTGCGAATCCCTACGTCTCAGGTTATAAGGAATATCAGCACATTGATTATGAATTCTCTCTGGAGCATCAGAGTTCCACGCCTGCAATGAAGGAAAGTTTATACGTTCAGGTACCTTTGCCAATCTATCCACATGTACTACCTGCGACTGCTGTGGGCTCGTAACTGACTCAATTTTAAAATTCACTTTGGTGACCTGTTCTACCACTCTAAATGGACCCTTATTAAACTTCGCAAATTTCTTAGTCAATCCAGGCCGCAACGCAGGAGTATAAAGATACACCATATCCCCTATTTTAATATTTTTTGAAAAAACAACCTTGTCTCTAATCTTTTCCTGTCTTTCAGCCGCCTCCGTTAAGTTTTTATTTACTAAAGAGAAAACCCTGCGGAGTCTTAAAATTAAATCCCTTGAATAAGTGTCTGTGTCACGATAAGTCTTAAAGTCTGTTTGTGTCAACAAATCAATAGGTAAATACCAAAGTTTTAGTGATCGTATAGTGAATTTTTAAAGCATTTGCGTTGTAAAAATTGCATCCCGGGACCGCGCCGTGAGAGGATCGAAAACATAAGCAAAACATATACAAGATATATAGGAAAAACATATTAAATATATAAAGAAAACATACTGTAATAGGTTTCCAGATTAAATATCAGTTTATTCAATTTCATCACAATAAAATAAAATCTTATCCTCATCAGAGGGTCTAAGGAGAATTCTTCAATTTGCCATTTACTTTCCTTTTCATTTAAATTCATATAAAAAACTTTAAGGTTTGTCTTGGTAATTTAAAAGGGGAAAGGGAAACAATTGAAAAGCCTGAGAATTAATTTAAGATTCGACGTTATTTTTACATTCTAAGGAAGTTCTTGAAAACTTACTTAAAGTTCAAACACAAAAAAAAAAAAATAAAACTTATCTTGGATGGACATCTTGAAGTGGAGGACTCGTATCCTAATAAGCGTTGACGTCGGCGGGGCTCATCTTTACGGTCAAAAAATGGAAGTTTCCGAAGACATCGTCCTGTCCTGGCACTATTTGCAAAAACACACACGCAGGTAACTGGTTTTCATAATGACGAAGCTATTTTTAAGTCTGGAAAACAGAAACAGGAGCACTGCTGCCCAGCACGGCTATCCGCTTGGTCTTGAAAGTCTTAAGTCAACACGCAGGTAACTGGTTTTCATAATGACGAAGTTATTTTACCTCTGTAAAACAGAAACAGGAGCACTGCTGCCCAGCACGGCTATCCGCCTGGTCTTGAAAGTCTTCAGTCACTCGCCCGGTTCAATTTCGCCTTTTTACCAGAACGCGGCAAGGAAGCATGTTTGCAGCTCTCGGCCAGAAACGTTTTTCTAGGCAATTACGGCTCGCCTGTTCTTGCTCATCCCAAGAGCAAGCTTCACGAGTAACGTCCAAAGTAAGTTCCACAAGCCAGTCAGTAAGTCAGTCTCGCCTCTTAACCAAAACGCGGCCGGGGAGCATATTTGCCGCCCCCCGCCAGGAAACATCTCTCTTCGTAAATTACATCTTGCCTATCGCCTTCAAGCAAGTTTCAAGAGTAACGTCCAAAAGTCCAGCAAGCCCGTAAGTGATTCCAACTCGAATTTCCTTCGTCTCCTTCACAAACGCGGGCTCCCACTATGGCTTCACTTATCGTCCCCTTAATTTTGGCAAAATTTGCGTTTTCAAACCCCTGAATGCGGAAATAAGGGTGATCGCGCATGCGCGCCCTTCTTCACTTAGCCAACAACCGAACCCTCAATCGCCAAAAACCTGAATGACTTACATCGAAAGTCAAGTAGCAACCTTTGACCTTTCTGTCACGTACTTCCTCTCTTAAGGTCAACTACACAATGAAAATTCCTTCTAGAACATTCTAAAGGACAAAGCGCGCGAAATCATGACTTAGCAAAAAATTGCCACCCTTTCCCTGCTTCTTTTCACAATGAATTAAAGCTTGTACAAAATTTGCCAATAAAGGAAAATAAATAATATTCTTTTAAACTAAATAATATTCCTAGAAGCATCTGTTTTTCCCCAAAATTAAAGCCTTAAAATAAATAATTCAGAATCAAATAAAATTAAGATTTCCATAAATCAGAAAATCATTCACCTAGTTTTTATAACGCTATCAGACAAATTCTCTACACAACGTAACTGTAATTTCCACAATTGCTGAAGGATCATTTTAGCGAGAATTACAAACGGAGCTATCCACCCCAATGGATCGAATAGTTTTGCTACGAATGACAAAATAATTCTTTTAGTCGGAACACTTTGATACTCTATTACACCGACATTACATTTGAATTCATCATTTTCCGGATGCCATTCCAATCCCAGAACTTTCAATAGTTTGTCTTCTATTACACGATGAATATTGTCACTATCTGTGTTTTTTAAGCCAGAGGTTTTTAACAACGACGGTTCACTTGTCGACCATTTGTGAAGCTCAAAGCCACATATTTTTAGCAGATGTTGCAATTCGTCTATCAATGCAATACCTTCCGAACTATCTTTTACACCAGTTAACATATCATCAACATAAAAATCTCTTAAAACTATATTCTTTGCCTTTGGAAAGTTCAATCCTTCATCAATCGCTAACTTACTCAAAACTTTGGCTGCAAGATATGGAGCAGCTGCAGTTCCATATGTAACTGTTTTCAAACGACAAACTTGTATTTGCTGATACGGGCTATCTCTCGATAATATTCTCTGAAAATCTCTATCTTTTTCATGAACCTTTATCTGTCTGTACATCATTTTAATATCAGAGGTTATTGCAATGTTATGAAGTCTAAATCTTAGTAAAATATCAAGTCATCTTGTATTTTTATATTATATTAAATAATATTAAGTCATCTTGTATTTTTGGGCCTATCATTAGTGTATCATTTAAAGAAACACCTGTGGTTGTTTTAGCGCTCGCATCGAAAACAACTCTCAATTTTGTTGTTAAGCTAGAGTCCTTCAACACGAAGTGATGTGGGATATAATAGTGTTTATTCTCTAATTCATAATCTGTGTCTGGAACTAATTCTACGTGTTCTAGTGAAAAGTATTCTTTCATAAACTGAATATACTGGTTGTAAATTTCTTTCATAGATAACAGCCTCTTCTCCAAGTATTGAAATCTTCTGTACGCCACTTCACGGGAGTCACCTAGAATATCTCTATTATGTTTGAATGGTAATGCAACTGAATAACGACCTGACGTGTCTCTAAAATGCGAGTTTTTAAAATGTTCTTCACAAAGTTTTTCTTCATTTGTTAAAGGTTGTACATTTGGAATCTTTTCTAACTCCCAGAAAGAATTTACTAACTCATCTGTGTTTTTATTCAAATGATTTACATATACTGGTTCAAAATTTGTAGATTCAAAATTTGTAGTACCCGAAATTATCCATCCCAACCTCGAATTTAGAGCAAATGGTAGATCAGGACCACGTTTGACAATTTCTCCCGTCATTAAATGCAGAAATACATTTACTCCAAATAAAATGTCAACTGGTTGTGACTTGTAAAATAATGGATCAGCTAATTGTAAATCTCTGAATTTATCGAAGATGATTGATGGCAAAGATACATAGGGAATGTTATCTGTCACCTTGTACAGTACAAACGCTGATGTTGATACACGAATATCACTTTTAAAATGAGAAGTGAATACTAAATCGACTTCCCCATTACTTATAGTATTAAATTCTCCTAGACATGATACAGAATGGAATTATCTTTCACTCGTAATCCTAATTTTTTCACACAATCCCTTGAAATAAATGATCTCTGAGATCCAGTGTCACATAAACATCTACACTTCACAAATTGTTGCTTAGAATTTTGAACATTTATTAAAGCAGTACACAATAAAATGTGACTTGTTTGATTACCTTTTGCATTCGAATCATAATGAGAGGCACAGACTGTGGCTGAAACGTCCTTAGGACTCGTTAAATCATCTCTTTTAGGGATAAATTGCGTAGGCGGAGATATACTGTTTAACTGAGTTTTATTCTTTGAATTATTTACAATGTGCAAAATACTGTGATGCTTCTTAAAGCCATGTTGACATGTATTTAAACTCTTGCATTTTTTGAGCAAGTGCATATTCGATAAACAATTAAAACAGTAACGATTAGATTTTACAAAATCTATCCTTTGCTGAACCGATAAATTTAGAAATTTCGAACATTTGGCTAAACTATGATCTTCTTTACAATAACCACAACCCAAAGTAGCAACCAGAACATTATTCTTATTTTCAAACACAGATTTAGGTACCTTATTACTTGTTGATTTGCTATTTTGAAGTGTTCTTGCATAGTTTTTTAGGAATTCAGTTAAAGTCGTAAGTTTTGGAATTTCATTAGATTTTAACTGACGTTCCCACCATAATTTTGTAGCAGGGTCTAATTTTTGCAAAGTTAAATAAGTCATTAAAGTGTCACCAAAATTATCAATGGTTTGATTCAATACTTCTAAAGAACGAATTATTTCATTAATATTGTCAACTAAATTTAAAATAGCAAATGCTGAATCATTTTGAATAGTTGGTAAACTTAAAAAACGTTTAATATATGCAAAAATTTGTTCTCTCTTATTTGAATATCTTTCGTCTAACAGATTCCATGCTATTTCAAAATTACAATCGGAAATTTGAATGGTTTGAATAATGCGATATGCTTCACCTTTCAACGAAGCCTTCAAATACTGCAATTTTTGAGCATTAGATAAATTTGTATTATTTCTTACACAAGCACTAAAAAGATCTTTAAAATCTATCCATTCAGTAATATTACCACCAAAAGTGGGTAATGTTAACTTGGGTAATTTAATATTGTCAAGAACCTGTTCTGAAATTACACTATTAGAATTATTTTTATTATTTTGATTTTTTAATATTTTTTCACCTTTAAATTTCCACAAATAAATTTTATCTGTGTACTCCTGAACATTATCTATTTCGTTTTCTAATTCTTTAGTATCTGTAATTAAACTTTCGATTTCAGAATCAAGCTTCCTTAACTCAGTTTCTTTTTGTGTCAATAATTCAACATATTCCTCTAGTTCTATTAAATTAATTTCATCTGCAGTTAAAATAGTTTCAATTTTCTTTACATAATTAGTAACACTCCTGCGTAAGACCGCTCTTTTTGTTTTAAAAATTATAAGTTCACTCATAATTGATCAATTCAAAAACAGAAATTGTTCTTAAATTACTTAACACTATTATAAAAATGAACTCGAATTCTATGTTGTATTACAACATTGTTCTTAAAATTTAACAACAAATTAAACGAACTTTTGTTCAAAATCTACTTACCTCTCAAAGTGGAGGAATATTTTCATCAACCATATGCATATTTGCGTTGTTAGAATACACTTAGAACAGTCACTATCTTCACTAGCTCTCCGGCTAGACTTTTGACCAACACTAGATGTTCTTAAACTTAATATGTTTCACAAACAATAATCAATCAACAAATGGACTGTATTCCTACACTTTTATTTTATTACACTTGTCAGCGATGTGAAATAATTGATACAAAATAAGCGAGCCATTCTACATGGCTGTCACAAACACAATTCTATCAATCAATTATCTTGTTGCCACACATAAAGTTCAAAACTAAAGGAAGAAAAACAAAAGGAATTTACGCTGTTTGCAACAATAAAATGAAGCAAACGATACTCACATAAACAAATGGTATTAATTTTAAATCAAACTTTTGTTGAATGCAGCACACATTTTACTTACAAGCTGCTTGTTGATGTAGGGAATATATTTTGTGTCGTATTTGTTTCATTGACGAAAAGAAATTTTGAAATTTGGCAGCACATTGAAATATACACTTTGGTACAAAAACTTTCATCATTAGTACACTCTTAGACAAAAAAACAACGCACCAAGAAGGAGTTATCCGAATGGGACGAAAATTGGTAGATGTGATGTACATGCACAGAAAAACAAATGATTACAGTTTGAAAAAAATTGGATGACTTATTGAAGTGATAGAGCTTCACAAAGTGAAAAAGTCAGTAACGCGCTTGTCCACCTCTGGCGCTTATGCAAGCAGTTATTCTGCTTGGTATCGATTGATAGAGATCGCGGATGTTCTCCTGAGGGATATCGTGCCAAGTTCTGTCCAACGATCGCGTTAGATCGTCAACATCTCGAGCTGGTTGGAGGGCCCTGCCCATAATGCTCCAAACGTGCTCATTAGGAGAGACATTCGGCGACCTTGCCGGCCAAGGTAATATTTGGCAAGCAATAAGGCAAGCAGTAGAAATATGTGCAGTGTGGGGGCGGGCATTATCTTGCTGAAATGTAAGCCCAGGGTGGGGTGACATGAAGGGCAGCACAACGGGCCTTAGAACTTCGTCGAGTACCATTGTGCTGTAAGCTGTCGACGGATGACAACCAAAGGGGTCCTACTATGAAATGAAATAGCACCCCAGACCATCACTCCTGGTTGTCAGCCTGTCCGGAAGACAGTCAGGTTGGTATCACACTGCTGTTCGGGGCGTCTCCAGACTCGCCTTCGCTGGTCATCGGGGTTCAGTTCAAAGCGGGATTCATGACTATTCTACTCCAGTCAGTGTCATTCCAGTGCGAATAAGCCCGACACAACTGCAAACGGGCTTGACGTTGTACAGAGGTCAATGGTAGTAGGTGCCAGGGGCGCCGTGACCTCAGACCCCTTTCTGTGAGCTGTCTATGAATGGTCCTTGCGGTCACTGAAGCACTAGTTGGACGTACAATCGATGAAAATGATGCATCTGGAGCTGTGAGTGCCGCTTTGACGATCGCTCGGTTTTTACGTTCTGTCGTTTCTCTAAGCCTACCGCTTCCTTCTTGAGGCTGTGTGCGGCCATGGTTCACTCATTCCTGCCAACATCGTCTAATAGTGGCATCGCTCCTGCTCAAATGTCGAGCTTTTCGCCGATAAGACCAACCGGCTTCTTTGAGCCCCCTACACGATCTCTCTCAAATTCTGACATCTGCGCATAACGTTCGCGCACCTGTATGCGAGGTATAGTTACTGTCTACCAGAGTACACGGAATGAAACTCGTGAAGAATTTATGACTTGGAATCGTAATTTCTCCTCTTAAATATCCTGCCAGTTGCGCAGATCAGATGCGCTGTAGCGACAACCGTTCATTCATTGGCAGCCAAAATGTAAAATTTTGCATTTTCCGTTGAAACCTGTATGCATATCAATTTGTGTCCAATTTGCTTTATATCTTCTCGGTGTGTCTTTTTTTTTTTTTTTTTTTTTTTTTTTTTTTTTTTGTCTACGAGTGTAGTTTTGTTTTAAAATGAGAAATAATTTATAAATGAGTTGAATCCAACTTTTTGATACTTTTACAAAAATATTGTTTCGACAAGAAAATGCTTTGTTTATTTACTGTTTAAAAGGACTTATGTTTAAAATATACAGTAACTACCTTTGATTCTACTTTTCTAGAGATTCTTGAACACGAAGTATCGAAATGAATGTAAATTCCACGTATTAAAAACATTTGCTTTTATTAGATGATGCAAAGCATTTTACATAAATTAGTAATATATGAAAGCTATATATTGCAGACGTAAAACAACCGTTGGAAATCGGATGGAAATGAACACAGCTAATGTAATGTTAATATAATCCTGGAGTACAAATAGTTTCATTACTATCAAATTCTTAATGAAAAAGAAAACGATTCAGTATGTGGATCAAATAGAATGAAAACTTGAGCAGGAATATTGAGTTATGGTTATTTATTTTATTAATGAAAATATATACTTCTGGCGTTCCTTTTTAAAATTAATATATGTTTTAAATTATTTTAATTTTAGATTCACTGATAAAACTGCGTTTACAATTTTCATGCAGATATGCAAGCCTAAGTTTAAATCAAAATTTCTAATAAAGTACATTTTTTATAGGTGACTAAGAGAAAAATTACAATGTCATTATTTATTTCATGTAATATTTATTTATTTATAAAACATATGTAATAAATATTTATGATTATCACTAAGAAAAATATCTCCAATGAAATAAACAGTATCTCTTGGTTATGGGCATATATAATCCATTTTAGAAAGGACTGATATTTTTAATACATTGAAATATATTTATTTATTAATTAAGAAACCAATCCTTATGTAAGAAAGGGACACACCAATATTTCCTTTGAAATGTTTTAAAAATGTCAGTTTGTTGAAACAAAAGAATTCTAAACTTCTTAAAAGGAATAACCATTCCGAATCTCCTTTGGCTGTAAAACTGTTCAGCAAACTTATGAGTGGATAATGATTGACGATGAACATTTGTTCTGTATTGTATTTAAAACCATACTGCTTAATCGCTTATACTGCTTTGTACTTCAGTTCACAGTGCAATTCCAGTGTAGTTTGTTATAATACTACAAAACATTATCATAATAGTTCTTGCTCCATTATATCCATGTCTCTGTTATAGATTCTGCGTTCGTATATTGAAAGTATATTGTATTCGTATATATTCGTATATTCGTATATTCTTTCTTCTCCCGAATGTACTGAAAGTGAAAATAAAACCTCAATACTGAAACCTCTGTGTACAGAAAACGGGAATGTAAAAATACAAAAAGGAATTTTACAGCTTGCAATAAAACATAGAGGGGATTTGGATCTGCAGCAGGTAAAAAACGAACTTCCTAAGAACATGTAGTGGATTTTTTGGGATAAATTGCTGCAAAATCGGGTACCTAGAAACAGATAGTAATCGGAATTTCTTTGCATCAGCGATCCCCATAAAGGATATTTTGGGGATAAATTTACGCAGTAAATTCCATTGATTCGAAACGGAAAACAAAGAGAAAAGCGATGGCTTTTAAGAGTTCCAAAGCGGCCTTTTTTTCATTCAATGGGATATTTTCTTTTCCTCACGTATTCTTGTAAGGCTTATTGTTTGGGTTGAAAGTTTAGACAAAACAGTGAAACGTTCATGAGCTGTTCGTTTGGTGAAGAAACATTGTCAATGGATTTTAAGCATTGTTTGTTGTTTCTTAAGTAAACATGGCAAGGGTAAGGCCAGGGAAGCGTTTTACTATTTTGTTAATCTGCAGTGTAAGTACAGATTCGCCTAGTTCTTAATTTTATTCTTTATTTCCAACGTCGGTTAAAATAAAAAAACGAACGTTATCATAAATGCGAAAACTGAAATATCCGATTGAATATATTATTATGGGAAAAGAAAATTCAAAGTAAGTTTCGCTATCTTTGTAGAAAAGAGTTTACTTTTAGTAAAACCGTTCAGTTATATTTCTTGTCCTTAGATAACATTTCAGTTTTAAGGATGGCATGTGCAGAAGGAGAAAAAACTTAATTCATGCTAGAAATATTAAGAAGAAATGTACTATAAAAAAATCAAACTTGTTTGCTTAAGGAGATACTGCAATCCCTTGTATATAATATCATGGTGCACATGGTAGCCCGTTTAGCTTGCAAAAGAAGAATGAAGGTTGTAATACTCGCAAAAGGCATAGCTCATTCTTTATGTTTCCTGTTCCCAAAAACATTTTGTGTAGACAACGGCCACGAACTAAACTGTGGTGGGTAATAATTTATCACCAAATGGATATGACCCACTGATCTCTTAAGGGAAGAAGAATGTAACAAATTATAGTAGTACCTCATCTGGTAAGGAGATGAAAGGCGTAGGAGAGAAACTGCACTACGTGTTGTCTAGTTTAACTATGCAATCGAAAGAGAAAATATTTAAAGTTAACAGAGCATTCGTAGTTTTTAAATACGAATGAAGAAATTCCGCACCAGCAAGAATCCTTCTAATGCTAGCAATATGATATTACACAACATCTTTGGAAAACTCGAAACAACTCAGAAAAATGCCTTTTCTGTGGGCAGAATCTCCATAGCTGTTTAACGTGAAGATAAGCCTGATAAATGGTTAAGCACATTTTAAGAAACAATGAGTATTTATGGTCATATTGTAGATGCTAAGTTTACCTTAATAAAGTGAACTCGAAATGAAAATTCACTAAACTATCTAACATGAAAAGAAGATAGACGATACTCTAACAAAGGGGAATTTTCCTTCCTATTCCTGATGAGCGGAAGTACACTTATCGGAAATTGAACAGAAAACTTGAAAATCACCCCAAACAGGAACATCTTATGCTGATCTCTTGATATGCATGATACGTTTGATAAAAGATGTTAAGTACTTTTGAGGAAAACTCGCAGTAGGACTAAAAGTTGTTAAGCTCATCGAAAACTTTAGGCACCTGAACTAAAGGTCAGTAAAAGAAAAAATGTATTAAGTCGCAAGGGCGCTGCAGCGAATAAGCGTTTCAATTCGAGACAGTACTTGCTGCGGTCGCATATTCAGAAGGTGACCCCATTACGCTGTCGTGTTTTCGCCATTCGATGTTTTCTTGTTTTCGTTTTCATTTTATAGAAAACACTTTAAGCGACCTTTCAAAGAGTGCAAGTAAATATTTTCGCTTATAAAACTTTTGTGGTACTCTAACGTTCCTAAATTCCAAATATCCATTATCGTGCTGTCTTGGTTTAAGTAGTACCACACTGAGCTAGCAAATTATTGATCAATGTTTCGATATCTGGTGAAGGCATACTGATTTTTCATGTTTCCGTCTTCGAGAAAGATTATATCGCTACATCATGTACGGAATTTGTTTTCACCATACTGCACACTTAGTTCTTAGATATAGTAGATTAGTTGCGAAAAGAGCATCTGAAATTCTAGATTTTGCTTTCGCGAAACATCGAAAAAAAATCCAGAATTTACAAATTCTTTCAAGGAAAATGTTCTTGAGATTAAATTACTACACAAGGTATTTTATTTATCTTTACCAAGTAGTACTATTTAAACATTTACTACAACTTCTCCTTTCTTCACCGTAAGGCAAATTAGTTGCTATATATTAACATGAGGATTTCGAATACTTAAATTAGAACTTCTGACAGCCGCATCTTGCTTTTACTATCTAGCTCTGCCTAAATTGGAGAGCATTGCCTAAATTGGATTTTGGCATTAGCGTCTTGCTAGCCGTCGTATAAAATACACGCCGTTAACTATCTCATCCACCTTTTAGTCTGATTTCTTTACAATTTCAGACTGCATTATCTACGTTTCAAATTTAACTTTCTCTTTTGTTAATTTAAATTCTCGCAAGTACTGGAATTTCATCTTTCACATGAGATGCGTCTTTCCGTTAATTTAAGTTTTAAATAAAAAAATCGTTTTAACCTATATTGGACAACTATCCTAAATATACGATGGCCCAAATAAGTTTCATAAAATGAGGAAAGACAAGTAAACAAATAGGTATACTTTTGCATAACTCTGTTGAAAGAAATGCAAGTTTCATGTGCAGGCTAAATAATGGCCTGTCCTAATTAATTTCATTAAAAAATGACGTAGTTGCAGTACGATGAAATTATAATGGTGTAGTTTCTTCGCTGACAAATTTCGAAGAAACAAAATTGAAAACCAAAGTAGAGCGCTGAGTGAAAGGAAACAGGATGGAAACTGATGTTTCATTTTGTGTAACTTCATATAATTTATACAAAAATGGCGTGAATTTATTTGATAGCCACGTAAAAGTTTATTTATTTCTATCCATGGAAATACGTTGTACCAACTCTTTTTCTTGAACTGATTTAAAATAACTCTAATCGCAGCATGAAAAATTCCTAAACTGTTTTGTCCTGAGGAAGCGCACAGCATTTTAACACTTCGAAGATCCGCTATCATAAGATATTTAGGCGAGGCAGTGCCTAGGAACAACATCAGGCAACGCGATTTACTACAAAATAATAAAAAGCTTCCCCATCTTTGGCAGCGAACGCGTATTGATATAAAATCCTGAGAGGCGCCAAAGAGGATGTCAGTTACAAATATGCGAGGAAAAAAATCTATTTCAAAATTATGCAATATTGGATTTTGCACTGACTGTTTTCCCAAATTTCATTGCTAATTGCCTTTTGAGTAAGTAAAAAAAAAATTAAACTTTTGTAGTTTATTGGACCATTGTCGTTCTAATAGGACATCCTGTAACTTAATAAAATGAAAACAATCTCTGAAAATTTTTGTTTTACATGTGTTACTACATCATATTATTGATGTAGATAAAGTGGTCCAGCATGAGATAACTTTCTTTAGACTTTGTGATTTGCTTCACTAAGTGGAAACTCGCTGTCAGACTACTTTAGGTTTTGACTAATGCTAACTTGTCTTACCTATAGTCAGCCCAAGGCCACGAAATTATTCGTGGCAAGGAGCGCAACATACACCCGCCGCTGACAACCAACCTCGAGCAATTTACAGGTGACAGTGTGATTTTCCTCAGTCGCACTTTTAATTTTGATAGAGGGCACTCTGGAGGAGACAGGGCCGTGATTTTTCTCTTAGTCAAGCACCCATTTTCCTCTACGACTACCCTCTCGAGAGAACTTTCGACTTGCCGCAAATTTAGAGTGCCTCCATGCCACATGGACACTATACATTTACAAACATCCATGCCTCCTCTGGGATTCGAACCCGTGCCCTTCGGCACGGCAATCTCCGATGCTAGCCATCATACCGGGTGGACGCCCGCTGTAAGTCTAGTAGGGTCTTCAGGACTTCTGGATGCAGCTGAACACTACTTCCTGACCAAAAGTAATTATTTTGAATATTTCTTCCTTGTAGATTAATATTCTGAAAGGGACGAAATACGTAAGGTATATGTTTACTTAAGGGATATTCAGATGGGATATATAAAGTTTAGAATACTGGGTTTTTTAAATTACATTTATACTTTTTTTTTTCAAATCTGTGTTCATTATGTCTTAAAACGTTTCCTTATGGACTGTTTTATACAACGAGTCTAAGAACATTTTGTTATATTCACTTAAAAATATTTTATTGAAGCTTTGAATTAAATTACATTGACTTCCATATTAAACTAATGTATGAAATCGTAAGAATATGTATAGCATAAAACTCAAGTTTTGATTTCATTTAAGTAAATGTATCTGAAAAGTATTTCTTAGGATAATTTTGCAATATCATCGAAAACATTTTACTGAAGATATTACTTTAACCTTCTCAAATTTTAGTGGTTTGGGCTCGGTTTTACTCGATTAGGCTACCGAACTCGAGTGCTATCTGAATAAGAGAAGGAATGTTTTCTTGGAGAGAGAAAATTTCTGAGGGAAGCTAGCTCTTATACATGTTCCAAATGGGATTCGAACCCCGGAACGAAGTACCAGTTTTAGGTCCGCTCGGTCGAAGTACCGCTCGGTCGCTATGGGCCTCAAAATTTAATGGGGCACCAAGATTCTAATTTAATACGCAGTGAAATGAGCAAATAGTTCTTTATATTAGTTACTGATTAAAAGTATTTTAAACACTCAAAAGAAAGCCTTCGAAGCAGAAAACATAAATGAGTAATACATCCTTCTCCAAACTGACAATACTCAATTTCTACTTTTGATCGAAATTAAAATTTAAAAAAAAAAAAATCTGATGTGTACACCACATGACTTCCTTGTACGGAATATAAAATTATACGCATTTTTTTGCTGCATTTCATTTGAAAATATTTCCTCGAATTTCGTTAGAGATATATTTTTCATTCAATTAATTCAATTCTCATTTGTTAAACTCGAGTTATTCTTTCTTCTCCCGAATGCACTGAAAGTGAAACTAAAACCTCAATACCGAAACCTCTGTATACAGAAAACGGGAATGTAAAAATACAAAAAGGTATTTTACAGCTTGCAATAAAACATAGAGGAGATTTGGATCTGCAGCAGGTAAAAAATGAACTTCCTAAGAACATGTAGTGGATTTTTAGGGATAAATTGCTGCAACATCGGGTACCTAGAAACAGATAGTAATCGGAATTTCTTTGCATCAGCGATCCTCATAAAGGATATTTAATACATAAAGCTGTAGAGACATTAGGTATTTTTTGGAAGCAGGAAAGATGAAAAATTAACAACGCCTTCGCCGGGAATCGAGCAGCGGACTCTGGAATACCGGCCCAGCGTGCCGACAACCACACCACGAAGGTGGGAGAAATACCTTACGTACTTCCTCTTTCAAAGGGACACTGGGGTTTTTAGGGAAACGCAGTCGACAAATCCAGTATGAAGAGAAATCATTATCCACCGCTCTCTTTAGTTCGGGCGCCACTGTAGAGACATTTAGGTATTTTTTGGAAGTAGGAAAGATGAAATATTAACAACGGTTTCGCCGTAATCGAACTACCGACCTCTGAAATACCGGCCCAGCGTGCAGATCACCACACCACAAAGGCATGCCAAGAAGGAGGGAGAAATACCTTACACAGCATTGAAAAAAATCACCATAGTGACGAGTGCGGGGTTTACAACATGGACAGTATATTCAATATTTTTAAATCACCACAATCTCGAGCTCATATCTTCAAATAACAATATCTGGGTTTTCACTTTAACTGCTTGAGCGTTGGCTGCTAGGGGTTCATATACCGGAGAAGTGTCTGATGGCTACTCTGTATATGATTGTGGTGTTTAAAAGAACTGCTTAATTTGCCGTCATTCAAGTAATATAATCCCAAACTCATACTTAAGTTTCGCAACTAAATTTTCTTCGTCGATAAATAGGAAGAGTCCTGCAAACTTAAATACTTCCATGAAAATTACATTTTAGACTGCACAATTGCAAAATAAGTCTAGACGATTTCTAAATGTAGAAAATTTAAAAATATAATATGTTATTTTAGTATTTTTAAAACCGACTTTCAGACATAGAAATCAAATAATTTTTGCTGTAAGTTTAACGTAAAATATAATAATAATCAATTTCCGAGGAAAACAAAGTATAATTGCAAAAACATTTCCAAGAATCTGATTACATCACATTGTTTTGAAATCTGAATTATTAGACTAAATTTAGAACGTCATCAAAATTTTTCTTAGGCTTTTATTATTGTTATTTCAGGGGTGTCACAGTCAGAATATCGTATTTTTACATTAAATAACACGGTAATTTTTAAAGAAAGCGTTTGATTACTGGGCAGTATATTTTTTTACAGAAAAGAAATTCTACTTATGTTATCGTAAACAGCCAGGAAATTGATAATATACGATTAAGTAATAGCATTGCAGTTTTTTTTCGATCATTTACGTTTCCTATTTTTACTAGCTTATTTTGAAGCGAAGATTGTATATTCAATAGTTTTTAATTTCCGGAGGACTAATTTTTAAACTAATCAGTCAATCATAACTGCTTAGCTTAAAATTGTTTCATTAAAATGATGCGTTAAACGGAAAGCTTAATATCAAGATCTGATTTTAATTTGCTTTTAATCTTATGACTTTTTGTACTTTTTAACATTATGAATATTTATTTTTAATTATCATGTAGCAAAAGGATGGTCAAATTGTGTTCGATATACGGATGGAATTGGAGGCACTTGATGATATTTTCAAATGTGAAATAAAAAAGTTTATTAATCATTCCAATATTTTAACTTTTATATAAAAATGCATTCTATCAATTTAGAAATTTATTGGACTTCATTTTTAAAAGTAGAGATTTTACAAAATGATATGTGTTTGATTTTTATCCAAAGTTATGAATTCATAGCTTCTAGTCGTTAAACCACTTAGGTGCCATGATTAGGGGCAAACAAATATATAATTAATCATACCTGTTAAAATTATCATCAGTACAAGCAACCATAATCATAACTTCTTGCTTATAGTACTGCTTTATTCAGGTTTTGTTAATAGCGTTTTAAAAATACTACCTTATGTATAATTAACCTTAATATTGCGGCTTATGTGCTCTGAATACCTGAATAAAATGCAGATATATTATCTTCGCTTTAATGACTCTGTATTCTAATTAAATATTGCATTCAATTATGCTCTTCCTTAATTTTTTCTTATTTCATTGTGTTTCATTTAATACTGTCGAGTGCAACGGACTCATGGCTGGTTCTTTAAATAGTCACTCTAATTAATAGTAGGAAGAAAGTGACAGTTTATTATGAAACAACATAATACATAGCTGTAAATAGCTCAAGTGAACATTAAGCATTACCTCTTGGTCGCACATGACATATACTAAATTTCGGAACCCATTCACGGTGTAAGCTCTAAAACGGGAATCAGTTCATTCTCTTTGAATCGCGAAATCTCGGATACTGAGTAACAACTGAATCGTCCTAGCTGTAGGTCTTGAACTTATATCATTTTGATTTGATTTTACTTAGTAAGATAAGGCCTCATGAGCACATAGCGTAAACTTAGTAAGATAAGGCCTCATGAGCACAGTAACCAAAGACCAACAGAAAGGCACAACAGAAAAACTTATACGGTGTTGTATGAGCCCCTAAACGCTTCAGGAAAAACTGGTCCCAGTGATCCGAGAATGCATTTTCCTGAATCACTCAAAAAATCGCTATGTTGGCAGATAAATGTATGATGTCGCCGACATGGTGGGAAGAGCTTTTATCAACGCCCGTTAGAAGCGTTTAGGCTCATAGCTTCTGGTTGAGACTAACTTTAGAATTTACACGTTATTGGGATGAGAACTGAAAGATTTACAATTCTATTCAACAAATAAACACTTATATATAAAACATGTGACCATATATTCAATAACAAATATTAACCTCAAAATTGACTGATCTCTGAATCGTCACCATTAAATTCATCTAATGTATTCAAATGAGCTTTGTTTATTTAAAGTGTCCTTTATCAATAAGTCTTTTTGTTTTCTTTTAGCATGTAGATTATATTATGGTAAATTTAACAATATTCTTTTAAATCGCAGGGGTGTATAATACTTTTATTTACGCTTACTAATGCTAGGTTATTAATTTCAACATACATTGCTGAAACTTACAGCATACAAAAGCAACAGCTAAAAGTTCATTTCTGTCTTAGCGTATTCTTTTATATATTTACTTCAGTTCTGAACTCAAAAGCAATTGGTTAATTTTCATGCACTAAAACAGCACGTGATCCTTCTAAGCATGCACTTAGGAATTACATCTTCATTAATGTCGCAGTATTTTAATGCGAGTTCTTTTACAACCACTTATAAGCCATTCAAGAGTTTTTTTTTTCATGTTATTTATTACAGCGCCAGAGAACACTTTACTGAAGAAGCAGTCTTAACGATACAGTAGTAGCATTTTAATTAGAATTCAATTTGTTCAAGTAAACATTTCCAAAAATTTTTGTAAAGAAAGAACATCTTTAGGTTGTGACAATTTATCTATTACCTTACAGAGACCAAGTTATAACCTGTCTCCTGTAGTTCTTGTCTATATAAGTCACACAATTTATTTCCTACTTATCATTTTGAAGTGTTTTTTTTTATGTTTTGCGCAATACTGTTTAAATCGAAGGTCCTGCGCATTTTCATTACACACCCATATTTAGATAGCATCTATAAAACATTCATCTTCTCGTACAACTTTTGTATTCCGCTAAATTTTCTTTGATAAATTTTTAAAGCCGAACATCTGCCAAATGATAATCTTTTAAAGTTATATTTGATATGGGGTATATTAAGTGTAAATATTTTTTTTACATCTTTATCGAGTTGAATTTGAGAAAATGGGCTAATAACATCTAAAACAGAAAATATTTTAACCTTCATGTGTCCTTTTAACCTTTATTTTATATTTTTTTTTATTGAAAAATACTGTAACCTGTTTTAACCTTCTTACTACTCAACAGGTTTAACTTGGATTAAAATATTATAATTAAAAATATTAATACCATTAATTAGATCATCAACAAATATTTAAATTTATTCACTTCTTTTGAAAATTCTTGTCTCGATTTAATGTTTTTACTTCTGTGGAAATAGTATATTACTGAATTTTTTTTTTAATTTTTTAATTTTTTAATTTTTTTTTAATTTTTGAATCAAAGCAGATTTTACATTACAAAATCAAACTTAACTTCGATTAATAATAAATTATAAAATTATTAATGATACGTATTTGAACAAGATTCATATCTGTAATGCTTGCACAGATGCATCCCATTTCCTAATATGTGGCTTATGAAATGGCATTATTCGGCTTATGAAATCAAAACAACAGCATTTGGGATTTTAGTTTAAGTACTCAAGAAAAGAAAATATCTGTTTTATAAATTATAAAAGGAGTCTTGAGTTAGCAAATGTATGTGACTTAATTCCTGTTTTTCAGGTCCAGGACTTCAAATGTGCGTGAAATGCATAAATAGTTTCACTAAATTTTAACATTTTGAGAATTCTCTCTACGTTGGTTAACTGAAATACAAATAATTGCATATCCGTACTAACAAATTAATTAGAGGGACATTTATAGTACAGTTCAGTTGTACCAGATTTAAAAATACTTTAATAGATATTGAGAAAAATATCGATTATGAGGAAGTACATAATTGTTTACTCTCTGTACAAAAGGGAGTTTCAAGATGCTTTAATATTATTATGTAGTTTAGGGTAATATTTAAATTGTTGATTATTTCCTAACAAGGAAATGCTAATACAACTTCGAGAAGGACCAATATGACGTAAATATTCTCTCATCCTAATTCTGGCTCTATCTTTATTATACCCTCGGGTCTGACTGTTGCAGGCGTATTATGTTTATTATACTTTAGCTCAGTTTCAGCGATAAGAAAAGCTGGACGTATGCACATTTTTAGTGGCAGTTTCCTTCCAATATAAATCTTGGTGATCGCTCGACAAGAGATAGTTTCGCATACATTTGCATACGCTTTTGCTCGGGAAAGTTCAGCCTTCGCTTGGATCACAGGTTAGATTGCTTATAAATAATGCAAAAAGCCTTAGGTTAGAAACCTGCGGAACTTTAAGTATGTACAGGAAGCTTCTACCATCCCTGATGGCCTGATAAGAATTTCAAATGTTGAAGATTTCTTTTCGGATTAAATGTTAGTTATTTTAGTAATCATAATATGTTATTCTTGTAGCACACATATTAGGAAATGGGAAGCATTGCTGATTAAAATTAAGATTGGAAACAGAAAGCATTTTGAAATTTGTTGGTGAGATTTAAGTATACTTAGCTAGAGGTAAAATAGATTAAGACATCATACTTAATTTTAAAATATAAAATTTAAATTCCAATAATATACACATTTACTTCTCTCTTACTTTCAAAAATATCTTCCAAACTTTGCTAGATACCCTGGCACGTGCACAAACATGGCAGCACGTGCAGAGGAGTTTAGTTGATTCCTTGGTAAAATATATTAGTAATAACAGTTGTAAAGGAATTTATGATAATAAAGGTGTTGGTTGTGCATTAGCACTGAAGGCGTAATGAGTACGTTTCCTCAAGCACGGAATTAAAGAATTATACGTCAAAAATTTTAACTACGAAATCTTTATTTAATAAAATAGGATAATTCTGCTTAACTTAAGCATAACAATAAAGTAATAATCTTCACGGACATTAAAACACTGAAGTATTGAAAAGGAGATAACTTACATAGAATCATCCTCAGTTCTAAATCACCAGGCTTACCTATATTAGGCAATAAAAAGGAGAAACACGAACATACTTTGCCATCGTACCTGAAAGAGAAGAAAGTACTACTGACTACTGGATTAGACCTTTGGCCCAAGTACAAGTAGTTAAGGTGAGAATCGAATGCTTTGCATTGCACACGAACTTTACTTTCTCTCGCCAATATATATCTTGGCGCACGTTCGTTTCGTATGCATTTCGAGTTTCATTCTGCAAAATATCTAAATTTATGCTAACATTGCCCATGTTTTGCTAATGAAACTCATACCAATTGTAATTCATTCCTGCAAAACTGAAATTTAGTTTTAGGAATTGGTTTAGTCATAATATCAGCAACCATTTGCTCTGTCGAAAGATAAGCAAGTTTTACTATTCCTTTGTTACTCAAGTCGCGTATATGATGAACTTTTGTATAAATATGTTTTGTGCGCGAACTGAATTTTTCAGATTCTACAAGTCTTATAGTAGACTGATTATCTTCAAATACCTTTATCGGTAGAGTTTGGGGTAGATTGAAATCTTCTGTTAATTTTAATAGCCATAATAGTTCTTGCGTAGCTTGCGATAGTGCAACATATTCAGCTTCTGCTGAGCATAAAGAAACACAAGTTTGTTTTCTTGAAAACCACGAAATACAGTTTTTTCCTAATAAAATAACACTTCCTGATGTAGATTTTCTATCTTCAATACCTTGTCCCCAATCAGCACCTGGATAAACTGTAATATTAGGTTCTTCACTCGACGAAATTTGTAAGGATAGATTCTTTGTCGTGTTTAAGTATCTAATGATTCTTTTAAGAGCATTCCAGTCCTTTTGACTTGGATTATTACACCTTCTGCTGAGTATGTGAGTTGAAGCTGTGATATCTGGTCTTGTGGTAGACGATATATACAAAATACTTCCAATACCTTGGCGAAATTTATCATTTGAAGTTAGAAGATTTTTCTTCCTTGTTTAGGTTATAATAGTTTGTTTCCATTGGTGTGCTAGCGGGTTTCGCTTCTTCAAGTTGAAATTGCTTGACAAGTTGATTTATTTTATTTTTCTGTGATAAGAGATAACTTCCATCTACCTTGCGATTTATTTCCATGCCTGAGAAATATTTAGCTTCACCAAGATGCGTTATTTGGTAACGTTTCTTTAAATCATTAATTGTTTGAAGAATTAGTCCTTCTTCTGTAGAACTTATTAGGATGTCATCAACATACACTTTTAAATTTATTCTTTTATCACGAACCACTTTTGTGAAAAGACACGGATATGCTTTGCTTTGACTGAACCCAAGATTCTTCAATGTATTTTCAATTTCTGCATTCCAGCACCTAGCTGCTTGTTTGAGACCATAAACCGACTTCTGTAATTTACAAACTTTATGTATTTCTTCCGGAACCACGAATCCTTCTGGTTGTTCCATATACATTTCTTCATTTAAGTTGCCGTACAAAAAATCTGTTTTAACATCTACTTGATGTACCTTGGCATTATTATACACTGCCCATGCTAAGAAAACTCTTATCGTAGTGTGTTTCACTACTGGTGAAAACGTTTCATCATAATCACTGCCGTAATTTTGAGTAAATCCTTTGGTTACTAAGCGTGCTTTGTATTTTATATTTTTACCAGTTTCATCATATTTTGTCTTAAACACCCATTTGCTGCCTAGTGCATGTTTTCCTGGTGGTAATTCTGTAAGTGTATAGGTTTCATTTTGTTTTAGAGAATGTATTTCTTCTTGCATAGCCTTGATCCAAGCTTCTTGTTCACGTTTTGATAAGTTTAGAATTTCTTCAAAGCTTTCTGAATCTTTATTTTTAGGTAAGATTGATTCTTAGTCTTCTGCTTTATAAGAGAATCTTTCCGATGGGACCGCTTTGGTTGATCTGCTAGAAACCCTTCTTTCTATATTTTCTTCATATTTAATTAACTCTTCGGAACTTTTTTAATCTTCTGTAAAATCATCGCCAAGACATGTTTCTTCATTATTTTCTTCATCTTCTTGCGAGTTATTGAAGTGAATTAATTCTAAATCTTCAGCATTATTTTCTGCATGCTTGTCAGATAAAGACGAGTTTTCTGAAAATTTAACAGTTCTACTTACTATTATTTTCCGTCCACCTACATAAATCCTGTAACCCTTACTTCGTAAATCGTATCCTACGAATATTCCTTCTTCAGCTTTGTTGTCGAATTTACGCCGTTTTTGATTGTTAACAAAATAAAATGCTTTACAACCAAATACTCGTAATTGACTTAAGTTTGGTTTTCTATCATTCCACAATTCATATGGTGTTCTATCAGTGGCTTTAGTTGGTAACCTATTTTGAAGGTATGCGGCAGTAACTGCTGCCTCAGCCCAGAATCCTTTCGGTAATTTAGAGTTTATTAGCATAGCTTTTGTCATTTCTATTAAAGAGTTATTTTTCTTTCTGCGACGCCGTTCTGTGCCGGACAATAAGGAACCGAAGTTTGGTGGAAAATACCAAGTTTCTTTAAATAATTTTCAGTAGTTTCGTTACAGTATTCTGTACCGTTGTCGGATCTGAGAACTTTTATTTTCTTTCTAAATTTATTTGTTGTCAATGCAACATACTGTTTAAGTTTGTCGAATACTTCATCTTTTGAAGTAATAAAATTAATTTGAGTATAACGCGAATAGTCATCAATGAAAGTTACGAAATATCTTTTCCCTCCTAAGCTGTTGACTTCAATTGGCCCACACACATTTGTGTGCACTAAATCCAATGGATTTATAGATCTAAAACTAGTTCAGGGATAAGGTTTTTCAGTTAGTTTGCTTTTACACAAGTAGAACATTCCACACTATGAGTGCATTTGCCAATGCCCTTTAATGCTGTCTGCTAAATCATTTTTCTCAAGTGTTTTTATGGCATCTATATTTCTGTGGCCTCATCTTTGATGCCATTTTAGTATACAGTTCGTTTTAGAACATGACATATCATTAGCTAAGTATGCTTTCTCGTCAATTGAGTTTACGGTCAATTTATATAAACCTTGCTGAGCTTTGCCGTCGGCTACGAGTATATTGTTACGCTTTATGTAACACTTATTACTATCAAATGTAACAATGCAACCTTTATTCGCAACAGATTGAACAAAAAGTAAATTACTATCTAAACCTGGTACATACAATCAATACACTTTCCAATTTTTTTTATTTGTGTAACCTGACCCTCTAAGTTTTGAACTTTAAAATATCCTTCACCAATACCAAAAGAATTTAATTTAGCACCATTGGCTACAGTTACTATTTGTTTATTAGAGCCATTTAATTGAGAGAAAAAATTCTTATCACTCGTCATATGAGTTGAGGCTCCTGAGTCGATAACCCATTCTTGCGTTTGCGTGTTTTCATGTTTATTTTCCACTTTTAGAACTTGATTAAACTGAATCTGCGAATTTTCAGTTTCAATACTTTTAAGATACTTATTTTCTTTAAGTTTTGTTATGTTTTCTACTTTTTTGCGTATTTGATATTTGGCATGCATTACTTTTATTAATTTTGAGAATAATTTCTTACTTTACTATTATTTACATCTGTTTTCGGGGAAGTTCTAGCGTTGCGTTTTAAATGAAAACAGTCATTTATCGTATGGTTATTTCTCTCACAATAAGTACAATATTGTGTACTGTACTTTGATTTATTTTCGCTTTTACTTTTTAAAGCAACTGAATCGTAGTTTTGTACTTTCTTAGTTTCCACATGCCTACAATAATCATCTCTAAGTTTGTTTTTAACATATTCTAGCGACAATTCAGCTTCCGATTTACTTTCTATTGCAGTTATTAAGGAGTTGTATGAATTTGGAAAAGAACATAGTAATATTGCTATTAAGTTATTTTTTTTAATTTCTTCACCTATACTACGCAGCTTTTCAGCCAATTCTAGTACTCCTTTGATATGTTCCTGCATTTTAGTACTTTCATTATATCTAATGGAAAATAGTTTTCTAAGAAGAAATAACTTGTTTGTTAAATGTACACGTTCATAGACACATTTTAACTTCTGCCAAACTTCTTTTGCAGATTTACTATGCAAAACTTGAATAATTTGCGAATCCGAAATGTTTAGACATATTAAAGCTTTAGCTTTACGATCATTCTTTAACCAAATATCAGTAATAGTTTCCGGTTTTTCTTCGAATACAACATCATCTAAACCTTCTTTTATTAGAAGTTGTTATATTTTAAATTTCCACACTGAATAATTTTCATCTGTTAATTTCTCTATACAAATTGATTCTTTTAGAATAGATATTATTATTTGTTACAATTATTCTTTTAAACTTTGTAACTAGTATTTTGAACAAAGAGTTTTAACATTTTAACACTTTATGCCCCTGGAATCTTACAACATTACAAAATTTCAATTTTAGAAGCATTTCCACAAGGCAATTACCCTAATCAAGCTTATTAACTTAATCAGTCTCATAATCTTTTGTTGGTTGTGCATTAGCACTGAAGGCTTAATGAGTACGTTTCCTCAAGCACAGAATTAAAGAATCATAAGTCAAAAATTTTAACTAAAATCTTCATTTAATAAAATAGGATAATTCTGCTTAACTTAAGCATAATAATAAAGTAATAATCTTCACGGACATTAAAACACTGAAGTATTGAAAAGGAGATAACTTACATAGAATCAATCTCAGTCCTAAATCACCAGGCTTACCTATATTAGGCAATAAAAAGGAGAAACACGAACATACTTTGCCATCGTACCTGAAAGAGAAGAAAGTGCTACTGACTACTGGATTAGACCTTTGGCCCAAGTACAAGTAGTTAAGGTGAGAATCGAATGCTTTGCATTGCACACGAACTTTACTTTCTCTCGCCAATATATATCTTGGCGCACGTTCGTTTCGTATGCCTTTCGAGTTTCATTATGCAAAATATCTAAATTTATGCTAAAAGGTAACAACAAATCCTTTTATTTCAGAAGGCATTTTTTGTACCTGTATTTATTTTTGTCATTATTTTGCAATTATTTCTTTTAAATAAAATTCTTTTAATCAGATTTAATAAAGCAGTTAATTATTAACAGTACCGTACTTAATAAATAAGCGTTATTCTCATGTAGCATGTTGATTCTTTACTGTCAGCTAAAATATATGTTAATTAATTAAAAATTTCTTTAGCTTCTTATTAAACACATTAAAATGTTGTTTAATTGGGCTCTTACTTAATATTTGTCATTGAAACATACTTAGTATGGCTGCACTGCCAGACATTATCTAAGTCGTAATTCACTTATTTTAGCTCTTTCTTGCTCAGAAGCCCCTCCTTGCAACAGTGACGTATCAAAGTCATTTTGATTGTGACCTGTAGTTAACTAAAAGTGCAACGTAACCTTTGATATTTCACTTATCCTATTAGTGTTTAAAATCATCATGTCTTACGAAAACAGAAGAAAAACAATTAAAGACTGCTCAAATTGTTTACAGAAAGGAGCATGACAAAATACGCATATTCCTGCCATGGCGTGCGCAGCGTTGCATCTTAAAAGAAAATATTACCTGAATGTTCCGAATATAATTACAAGTTGTTTGTTATGTCAAGATTTCAGAATTTTAGACTCGTTTATAATTTGAGCCTTTTGGAAGAAATAAACGAAATTACGTCTACTTAACAACAGATGTGAAGAGTTGATTGTCATTGTTTGGTGTAATTCTTGTACATGTGCATCACTATTGTGTGTGTATAACCAGATGGACATCTGAAGCTTATCTCAAAATTGTTTATTCACCCAAACGTTTGAAAACGGTTGTTTAGTCTAGCATTTAAGACCTATGTATCTCTTGTCAGGAGCCTCAATGAATGTTATTTGGAGACTAGCACAGTCAATTCCTTATTATCCGAAGGCAGATAAACCCACATCAATGTCTTTTAAAAATTATGTTTGTTGTTTCACATAACTGCGGAAACATTACTAATTATCAACATAAAATAAAACTGCATGGAGAAGACAGAAAAAAGAAAAAAGAATGTGCGTTGACTAGGGATCAATACTACTATAAAACAGACACTGTTGTGTAATTTGAAAGAAAAGGCTAGAGGGCGCTGTTGCTCGCATAGTTAAAAGAGAATAAAGTTTGTTCATGTTGAAGGCGGCGGCCTAAGAATACGCTCTGTCTATAATGAATTAAAATATTGTTAAAAATGTAAAAGTGTTAAAATTAGTAAACTTACTGAACCACCATCATCTGATTTATAAATGCAAAAATTATTTCATGGTGCTTGAGGCCGAGAATTAAGGCTTTGTGAGGATTTTAGGTGTTCAATCTGAGTGTTTTGATTTGAATTTAACAATGGATATTTCATATTCAAGGGACAATGGAATTCCAAATAAAGGTAGGGAAATCTTAAATTAATTATTTAGTGATTATTTGTAGTAAATTAGTAAGTATTTATTATTGCTGTCGTGGGTGTGTTTAAATTAAACAAAATGGAAGATAAGTTAGATAGGTTTAAACGTAAACGTTCCACATTGAGATCGTCTGTTACAAGGTTAATTAAAGTGATTGAAGATAAATTAAAAACTGAAGGGGAGAAAAATTTGATTAATGAATTACGGGAATTGTTTGAATTATTAACCGAAAAGAAAAATAATTTGAGAACGCTCAATGATAAAATACAGGAGTTAATTGATGTTAACTTAATTGAAGAAAATTATAGTATAAGCGAAGAATATAATGACAAATGTATAATTGCTTGTAGTCAAATTAAGCAGTTTCTAGGTGCGGTTACCGCAGTACCGCCAGCGAGCAATCCCCAAAGCTCTGGTTTAAACCAGTCTAGTGGTAATGGAATATTGCATGTAAGTTCCAGTTCTAGGGGGAGTAGTACGCTGAAATTACCAAAATTAATGATTGATAAATTTTGGGGAGACCCCAAACAATGGAATGAATTTTGGAATAGTTTCGAAAATTCGATACATAAAAACGAAACGCTTTCAAAAATACAAAAATTTGCATACTTAAAGACACTCTTAACGGGACAAGCTTCGAATGTTATGTCAGGCTTTGAGTTAACAGAAAGTAATTATGATAGTTGTGTAGCATCACTAAAGGACAGATATGGTCGAAAAGACCTGATCATTAAATTTATTCATGAATAAACTTCTCAATTTAGAAGCCGTTAAAATTTCTGCTAACGTAAAGGCTTTACGTAAATTGTATGACGAATTAGAAGTTTCAATTCGTAATTTGGAAACTTTAGAAGTAACTTCTGGCTCATATGGACATTTACTAATTCCAATACTATTAAAATTAATTCCGGACGATTTAGTTTTGGAATTTAATCGGCAAAGAGGATCGAAAGATAAAGTTGAAGTTTCGGAATTAACACAATTTATTAAAACAGAAACAGAATGCAGGAAAGTTTCAAATCTAGTATTAAATGAAAGGAAAAATCCTGTGCCTAAGCGAGTCCATCAATTAAAATATGAAACTAGAAAATATGTAAAAAATACACCCATGGCTGCATTTCATACTGCAGTTAACCGAAAATGCATCTTTTGTGATAATTTGCACGAGTAATTTAAATGCGAAGTGAATGTTTCTGATAAATTAAAGAAACTAATATCCGAAAACCGCTGTTATTCCTGTTTTAAACATTTCATACATCAAATGAGTGTAGAAATAAAACTAAATGTAATAAATGTGGCGGTATGTATTACAATTAATCGATTTGTACTAATAAATCCCCTGCAAACAAAAAGTCGGAATAAGGTTATTCCGAAAATGAAACTGAATCTCTGACTTTGAATTCTGAGGAAAGAAATAAAGTTCAAAACTTAAAATTGATTGCTTCTGTTCCTCAAGGTGATAATAATAATGACTGTAATGCCAGGGAAATAATATTACAAACTTGTACAGTTTATGCTTGTTCTAAGTATAAATCAAAATTAACTAGATTAATTCTTGATCAAGGCAGTCACAGATTTTTTATAACGAAAAAATTGGCCGACTATTTAAAACGCAATCCAATCCGTTATGAAAGACTTCCTGTTTATTCATTTAGTGTGACCAAGGCAATGAATCATTCCTATCCGGTCGTTGAAATAGAAATTCAGAATTGGAAACAAAATAATAAAATAAAAATTGAATGTTTGATCTCGGATGTTATTTCCTCGGCGCCCATCAGTGTGCCTAGTAAACAAATTGCAGACTTCATGGAGCATCTAGGGTTGCTGATCGCCGGTTGCTCAAGAAAAAATTACATAGATGTTGAGATATTAATTGGCGGGGATGAATGCTGGAATGTAGTTTATTCAGAAAGAATTAAAATATCTGAAGGATTGTACGCAGTCAGTTCTGTGTTTGGTTGGGTTGCTGCAGGAATCGAGAAAAATAAAACAAATAAAAATTGTTCTGAAAATTTAGCGGTAATGACAAACACTGTTGTGTTGAAAGATTTAAGAGGTTTTGGGGAATTCGAATATATGGGAATTAATGATTCTGATGATTATTCCGATATTGACTGCGAAATAATAGACCAGTTTGAAAGAAATTTGCACTTTAAAAACGGAAGATATGAGGCAAATTTAACCTGGAAATACAGTTCGAATAATATAGGAAATAATTTTAAGGTAGCTAAGAAACGATTCGCAAACCTTCACAATAAACTAAGTAAAACTCCGGAGATTTTTCAGGAATATAAAAATATAATTGAGAACCAGATATTAGAAGGGATTTCGGAGGAATGTTCGAATAATGATACAAATTTAGGATATTTTATGCCGTACCGAGCAGTGATACGACCTAGTGAAACTACTAAGGTAAGAATTGTGTGCGATGCAAGCTCAAGGACAGAGGACACGGATTCGTTAAATGACTGGCTTGAATCGAGACCTAATCTAAATCCAAATATACTAGACATTGTGTTAAATTTTCGTAAGTTTTAAGGGGTGTTGGAACCCCAAAATCTTCAAAAAATTGGGATTTCGGATTTTTTGCATTTTCAAATTCTCTACACTTTTATCTTTCTAAAACTACCATTCTTTAATCTCTATGAAAATTAGAACTGTAAAAAAATCTAGTTTTAATATGTCATCGACTGCTTTGATCAATGACGAGTTTTACGTAAAAACGCGTTTTTCTCCAAACGTGATTTTTTTATAATCGATGTACCTTTTCTCAGGAACTACTGCTTATAGGCATCTAAAATTTTTATGGCTTATTTATTAAGTTTCCTAATATTTACTGAAATGAGCTTTTTGTGATAAACTTAGAATAAAAAATTTTAAAAAGTTTCTTGTGTGAGAAATGTGCTAAATTTTACTATGCCTAACAAAATATTCTGTAAATTACTCTAAAATTCAAAATCTTTCAAACGCTCATTTCAGTATAATCAGATAGGTATACTGTAATTACACAAAAACTTTCAAGCGTGTAGCTACAGCAGATTTTGAGAAAAGGTGCATCGAAAATGGCCAATTTAACATTGTCGGTATAGGGGTTTCTGATACCCCTTAAGATAGCGTTTTGTGGAGACGTTGAAAAAGCCTTTTTGATGAGAGGAATTGCTGAAGGGGATAGACAATTTCTAAAATTTCTTTGGCTTAATGAAAATAATTCTCCTTTAAGGTTATTCAAATGTGTCGAGTAGCTTTCGGTTTGACTATATCTCTTTCCATTTTGGCCGCCACTATAAAATATCACATTCGGAAATATAAAGATAAAATGTTGGACAGTTTCCAAATGTTGAATTCTTCTGTCTATGTCGACGACCTATATTTTGGAGCAGGAACGGTTGAAGATGCATATCAGTTATCTGTAGATGCAGTTAACATATTTAAGGATGCTGGGATGAATTTCAGAAAATTAAGAACTAATTCTAAAGCATTAAACGATTTATGGGTCTTAAATGGGATTAAGGAATCAGATAACAAATTAACTAATGAATCGAATTTCTTAGGCATGATTTGAAATTCCATTGAGGACAATATAAAGTTAAATAAAAAAAAATAATTGACTTTTATACTGGAAACGATTTTGCTACGAAAAGGAAACTTTTGCAAAGTATCGCCCAAATATACAATCCACTTGGTTTTATTGCACCCTTTGTTATTCGGGCAACCATTTTTATGCAAGAAATCTGGTGTTCCGGTTCTGACTGGGATGAGGTCCTTCCTGCAGAGATTAAGGACAAGTTCAACATTTGGCGGGATGAACTTAGTTATTTAACTGCAATATCGATAGAGCGAAATTTCTTTGATGACGATCCAATGAATATAAGCCTTCACCTATTTTCGGACACTAGTCTTAAAGCATATGGGCCCATCGCATATTTCAGATACCGTACGAGCGGTTCAGAAATTAAAACTTCTTTTATCATGTCGAAATGCAGGGTTGCACCATTAAGAGCAATCACGCTTCCTCGTTTAGAGTTAATGGGAGCACTCGTGGCTGTTCGAATGTATAAATGTTTAAAAAAATTGTTTGGTGATTTAATTGAGGATGTTTATTTTTGGAGTGATTCCGCAATCGCCATTACTTGGATTAAAGGTTCGCCAAATAATTGGAAACCATTTATCGCCAATCGTGTTACAGAAATACAGGGTACATGCAACAAAAAAATTGTGGAACCACTGCGAAGGAAAACAAAATCCTTCCGATTTACTGACTCGAGGAATTAGTGTTAGGTCACTAGTTAAGAATGATCTGTAGTGGAATGGGTCACACTGGTTACGTTTTCCTACTGAAAACTTTCCGAAACAAAAGAAATTACCACCAAATTCAGAATCTTTAGAGATAAGAAAAAGTATTATTTTCACTGTACCTGTAATTAACAATGAATCCCCAATTTTGCATATAGAAAAATTCAGTTCTTTAGGAAAATTACTTCGAATTACTGCCCATGTATTAAGATTTATTAGGAGGCTTCGGAAAAGGTCTACAGAGAATGAATCTTTAAGTGCTTTTGAGATTGAAGCAGCTGAACATAATTGGGTAAAAATTACGCAACGAGAATCGTATCAAGTGGAAATAATTAAGTTATCAAATAAAAAATCAATTCCCGATTCTTCCATCTACTCCCTTAAACCAAGGCTTGATGATGAGGGAATTCTTCGGTTGGAAGGTCGCATACAATTTGCAGACTGTCACGAGAATTTAAAACATCCTATTCTATTACCTTCTAAGTGCAAGTTTACCGAGTTGATCATCATGGACTCGCATGAAAAGGTGTTCCATGCTGGAGTTAATTCGACACTGACTCAGATCAAAGACAAATATTGGATCATTAAGGGAAGACAGCGTGTTAAGATTATCATCAGCAAATGCGTGATATGCAGACGATATAGTGCTCGTCCTGGGGTACAGGATATCGCTCCACTTCCTCCTGACAGAATCCAAGAGTCGCCTCCATTTGCTGTAACCGAGTTGGACCGAGCTTTGACCGATCCATTTTTTACGAAAGACAGGCAAGGTTGTTGTTAACGTTTGCGGTTACTCATGTCTTGCATATAGAGATAGTAACTGATCTCAGCACTGAAAGCTTTTTGCTAGCTTTCCGAAGATTTTCAGCTCGCCGAGGACTGTGTACCACCGTGTACTCCGATAATGCCAAGACTTTTAAAAGAGCTGACAAAGAACTAAAACATGTTTTAAAAACTTTGAGTGACTCATCTGTGAAAGAATTATTTTCTGCTAGAGGCATGAATTGGAAATTTATTATTGAGAGGGGTCCGTGGTGGGGAGGGTTTTGGGAGCGTATGGTACGAACCATAAAATCCAGCTTACGCAAAATTATTGGTCGATCATCCCTTACAGTGAAACACCTTAAAACAGTGCTCATTGAAATCGAGGCAATGATTAATTTTAGACCAATTACCTACGTGTTTACCGATCCCAATGAACATTCTCCACTAACACCTTCTCATTTTATGGTTGGTAGACGATTACTATCTCTGCCTGCTACTAAAATAACATCAAATATTTTGATGGGATCAAGAAATGCAGTTATTAAACGATATAAATACCATCAAGATATTTTAAATCACTTTAGGAAGAGTTGGAGATCTTTTTAATCTGAGATCTGCCAATATTTGTCCTTAACACTCTAACGCATCTCAGTTTAAAATCAACGATATTGTCTTGATTCATGACGATAAACATCCCAGAAATCTCTGGACAATAGATTTTGGAATTAATGCCAGGCAGAGATGGTAAAATAAGATCTTGCATAATTAAAACACCTACTGGTACTTTAAAAAGGCCTATACAGTTGTTATATAATATGGAACTGAACTAATGTTTACATTTTGCAATTTTAGGTTTGATTCTCCTGACATCGCTGATAGGTATCATTTAATGTTTTGTAAATTTTATGTGCTTATAATTATGTGTGCATGTTTGTTATATCTAACCATTTCTATATGAATGATTGATCTAATTATTAATTGAATATTCTAGAATATATTATTGAAAAATGAACTCTCCACCGAGTTCAGGTGGGGAGTGTTGTGTAATTTGAAAGAAAAGGCTAGAGGGCGCTGTTGCTCGCGTAGTTAAATGAGAATAAAGTTTGTTCATGTTGAAGGCGGTGGCCTAAGAGTACGCTCTGTATATAGTGAATTAAAATATTGTTAGAAATGTAAAAGTGTTAAAATTAGTAAACTCACTGAACCACCATCATCTGATTTAGAAATGCAAAAATTATTTCAGACGCTGCAAGGATCGCAATGATTCTTCTTCATTTACCGTTATAATGTGCGTCTTCACTGTGCAGTACATACTTTCTGCTATTCAACTGAAATGCTGCTCAAGTCAGGCTTCATTCATAAGCTTTAGACAGTGCACCGTGAGTTACCATTATTACTGTTAATTATATGCGTTATAGTATAAATTTAAAATTCCTAAATTTATACGCATGCAGCTTTGAAATATCTTCTTCAAAATTATGGGAAGTATTTTTACCAGAGAAGATTTTTAGCATACATTTTTAAACACAATGTCTTACAACTTAATGTATTATTTATAAAATCAGAAAAGCATGCACGCGTATGCATATACCAAGCAAACTTTTCGCACGGCTAAGCACAGAAGCGGAAATCAGATTTTTCTCATACGGAAATTTTCCGGTTAAATGGTTTCCTGCCTAAAGTCCTTTTCAAAACCCTGGAGCACACGTTGCATGAGTGTTATCGGTACACAATCTCTTAAACGTACCAGGTAACAAAGCACAGATGGATTTGATATATTAGTGCCTTATCGGACTGAACAAATTGTGGAAGGGAGCATTAAATCTTGTTTATTAAAATACAAATTAATATTTTTTACACCCTTAAAAATACAAAAACAAACGAAAAGTTCAATCCTAGGACACAAATTATTGTTAATTTAAAATTTTAGCATACCGAGTTTACAATAGAGGTTATATTTTTTTAAATCATTAATATAAGATTAAAAGGGAATCGCAGTCTTACTTTGATGTGCAGATTATCGTTTGACACCTGAAACAATTTCAAGTTAGCAGTGACGTTAGGCGTACTAAATCTGCGAAATGAAAACAGTAAATGTGTGAAAGTTATTCCCTTGGATGCATTTTATGCGCAAAAGATTGAAGTGCAAAAACAAATGAAGCAATTTTAAAAATTTACTTTGAATTGAATTTTAACATCAATGACATTGTTTTGTAAGCTAGAAGCAGTATATTGTTTCTTACTGAAGAAAAGCTGGGAACACTTTTCTATGTTTGGTATTTAAATGACTTTAATGGTAAACATTTCCTCGATGTATTACAATGTAATCGACCATAAAAATATCTCAAATAATTATTTATGGTTTAAAAAGCACTTCTTTTATAAGTTAAAAGCAGCACTAAAATAATTTAAATTAGAATTTGTTAAGGTAATATATGTTTGACTGATGGTCAAGCTTTTCCTTTGTTTTTTTCAATTTAATGTTTTTTGCCTAAACAAAGGAAAATCGTTAGTAATTATTTATGAAATCTACCGGTTTACATAGTGCATTTTAACAATGTTTAAATATTTGTTTAAATGCTAAATGTTTCAACATTTAATCGTCAATGTTTGGGCTAGAATGGTCTGTGACAACCTGATTGGTCCATGTCTTTTGCCACACCGATTAGCCGAGAGAACGCCCTTAATCTCTTTGCGAAAGTACTTGCTCGACTTACTGAGTCCTGTACCTCAAACCATTAAAATCCGTATGCCATTTCAACTAATCAAGCCATTCCAGCACGGGTATGCGGAATAAATTTTACGCAACTTTCCCAGGACAATGAAATGGTCTTGCAAGCCCCGGTCTATCACTTGCCCGGTTGATTGTCCCATACATCTCTCCTATGTGAACGTTTTCATGTGGAGCCATTAGGAAAGCCTCATCTGTGATAACCCCTTCAATTCCAAAGAAACCCTAACTGTCAAGATCTGTAATTGCTGTTCCCGATGTAATACCTCATGAATATATGCCTATTATTACGATAAAGGTGTGAAGCTTGCGTTTGTGTCTGAGGTCACGTTCTTGGGCATATTCTGTAATTGTTTCAACAAAGGTTATTCTGCAAAATGTTTAACTTTTTTATTCTTCCTCAGTCTTGCTCATGTCTCATTAAACTTATCGGTTCAATCACGCATCTGCATTATATGAAGAAAGTGTTGATTAAACATTCAGGAATGGTAGTGAATTACCATTCCTGAATGTTGTTCTGTCAAAAAGTCATGGCACCAATAATGTTCTGTACTTGAGTCATGATACCAAAATTGTTATGGTTTCCTAAAGGTCTGGTACCTAAAAGGTTTCCTACTCTGTTGACAAAACACTTAAAATTTTCTAACAACAGTAATATACTAATATCCATAAGCCCTGTACATTTGCGTTGTGTTTTCGGATTAACCCTGAAATCAATTTGAGAATGAGACGGGTGAAAATCATGAGCACACACACAAAAAAAAAGGAATAAATAAACATTGACTGATCTAGAAAACTTATTTATTTAACTATTAATGCCAATTCTCTATATATATATATCCATTAGTTGAAAAAAATATCAAAATATATTCAACAAAATTTGAACTATTGTTTTACACCTCAAACATTTCTGAGTACTTTTTTTTAACATCCTTGTAATTACTATTAAATTTAATATTGCAAATCTGGTAAAACATACCAAAATAAACTATAAATTTAAGAACACTACCCTCCCCGGGGAGAAAATAAAAAAAAAAAATAAATTTAACAAGTTACACTTTCCACTTCACACAGAATTCGTCAATACAACAAAAAATATTGCTTAATATTGCAATCAATATCATCATTTAAATACTATTATTGCACATAACAATTTTTATTATTTAATTTTTTTTCTTTGATTAATTAAATATAGTTTAACCGGATAAAGATAAGTAATGACACATTTACTCTTCTACAAACAAGTTCGTCCTGAGAGACGCAAGAATGCTCTAATACAAGCACTATTACAAATCATCCTCACCAATGAGTAATTAAAAAAAATTCAATTAAATAATTTCCTGAAGAACTTAATTTTCTTAACCATTAAGTTAAGTTACAATAATTTTAATAAGGTTATAAATCTTTATTCCATTTAATGCTTTTACTTAATTGATACACCAAAGAAAAATGATTTCTATAGAGTTAGGATAAAGTTATCAACTACAAAAAATTTAGGGTTCAACAAATTAAGAAATTAAGTTAATTCAATCATTTTAACTGCAAAAATCTATAATATTTAACTAACCAAGAATTAACCAAAAAAAAAATAAGAAAAGAACTTATCTGTTCGATGAACAGAAGGAGCATCAAACAAAAAAAAAATCCATCGAAGCTCATGAGGAATGCTGGCAGCTTGTTGAATGGAAAAAAAAAAATGTTCGTCGAACAGTATGGAATCATTACGGTAGCCTAGAAGTTCTAGTAGATTTTAGGATGAACAAATGAGGTTCCAATACGGCAAGATAAGTGAAATACAGTTCCGGATATGGAGATATGAGGAAATTAACAGGAACTAACTTTCAAACCAATTCTCTGACATCTTCAGCGGGAAATGAGGAATCAAATTCTACAAGTTCCAAAAGCAACGGTTGTAAATTAACGCTCTGTTTCCGAGTGAAGCGACGAATCATAAGGGTGCGCTGGGAGCACGCATCATTTTTCTAGAAATTTAATTCTGTATATTTTCTTGAGATACTCAAACACACACAACAAAAAAAAACTGATGAAAGAATTTCGATTTCTTTTTTCGAAGACATAGATGCCCATACCTACGGCCCGCGCTCAAAGCGCTTAGCCAAGAGGCCCGTAGGTCTATCGGGGCGAAGCTCCATTTCCTTCGTCGGAGTCAGCTGTCGCCTCCGGCCAATTCAAAGGGCAATAGAAGTGTGAAAAAGTGCAAAAAAGTGTCCTCGTCCCACAAAACAACCCGTTAAAAGGGAGAGCGCCGGACTACCAAGTTGGCGCAACCCATTCTTCGCCGAAAGTTGAAATAGTTGCAACAACAGCATACCCTCATGTTATCAAACTCGCCAAAACCACTATTTTGAAACCTCAACGGAAAATCTATGTCGCCAAACCCTCGCCAAAAAAACACCACCTGTGACCGGGGGAAATTAGGAATTTCAACAACCCTGCAAGGGTCCCAACGAAGGAACGCTGAAAACTCGCAAAAAGTGACTTTTCAATCGGAAAAAAGGCATTTCATCCCCCTTTAACTAAATCACAAGCGAAACGAAGAAAAATCTACTAATTAAAGCTCGCGAAACGAAGAAAAATCTACTAATTAAAGCTCATAACTGAAATGCAATTAAAGTTAGAAAAATGAAAGTTATGCCAAATTAAAGAGCTAATTTTTCTGCAACTATTGATATTAAATACTAAGAAATCAAATTAATTTTTGACATGAAAAACTGAGTTTATTACGTAGAAAGAAATACTTATCCATTGTTTGCGTGTACAAGACCGAAGACGCAGTTCGCGCAAACTCGGAAAGCCAAAATATATTATTCTAGAATTAATAGGCCCAAAAAGAATATAACCAAACTTGTGTAACTCAAATTTTGAATAATTACAAATTAAAATTTTGATTTTTATGAATCACTTAATTAAATTAAATTCGCTACACAACATCCCTCCGATGATCGGGAAAAAAAATTTTTGGCGAAGCCAAAAAAATTTTAGGACCCACAGACAATGGAAAAGTTTTACATAAGTTACTAAATACAAAGAGAAAAAAAGAGTACATAATGGTACCCCATGTTAATCACAAGGCAGGATACATATACCTATTTATAATTAATCGTACCATAAGTCATGGTTAGCAAATATAAATCCTACCAAAACAATGGTTAGCAAATCCAAATCCTACCATAATTGTATGGTTAGCAAATCCAATCCTACCATAATTGTATGGTTAGCAAATCCAATCCTACCATAATTGTATGGTTAGCAAATCCAATCCTACCATAATTGTATGGTTAGCAAATCTAGTCCTACCATAATTGTATGGTTAGCAAATCCAATCCCTTAGTGAACCGAGTAAGAGGGTCAAGAAGTGTCCCTGGCACACAACAAGCTTACATCAAAACAAAATAAAAAAATGTTGTCAAACAACACGTGACACGCCCTAAAATAAAATGTGAAAAGTAAAATGTAAAATCACGAAACCCCCCCAAAGGCAAATCAAGTGAAAAGTGTGTAAAAACAAAATATATGTAAATAAACAAACACCACTGAGTATACGAGTGTTTAAAGCAAAACAATTCAAGAGCTACTGGCGCTTGACACAAAATGTAAACAAACTAGCTCTTGCAATCACCCATTGAAGTGACAATATCAACTCAAAAGTACGCTTAAGGAAAAGTGTACCGTATAAATCCTAAGTTTCCCTAACACACAGAATTTCACTTCCCTAAGAACTGACACCCCACCAAAACGAGAGGGCAAACGAATAAACACCGCGACTGTACAGCGCAGACTAAACTACTAATAAATCCTTGGCGTAAGAAAACTAAAACGAGTTGCACTAAGAAGAACAGAAGACAATCACCACGAAGTGTTAGGTGGAAAACTATCTAGTCAAAAATTCTAACCGAAACAAATCCCGACTACCATGGCTAAGGGATTTCAAGAGAGAGAAAAAAAATTTTGAACTTAAGAAAAGGAGAAAAGCGGGGACCAGCCCAGCAAAACCTCCAAAAAAACAAACCCAGGCTATTGAGACTAGAAAGTTCCCAGCCAAGACAACTTGATCACAACCTCACATGCCAAAACATGTAAAATCCAAATGCAACACTCGACCAATGACAAGCCAAGAAGACTACACAACTATACTAATTGATTATAAAATTTAGCTATAAGAATACAATTACCATAAACAAATAATAATTTAACCAAAATTGTATACAAAACACACTATTTCTCAAAATATTTCATTTCACTTTTTCGACACAAAACCATGTGTATCTCTAGGCCTTAGATGGTAAGGTGAATCGTGTGACGAGTTCTTTACATTATCTGTCAAAATTGAGTCATCCTTTTGAAGTGTGGGAAAAATAATTCTCTCTGGTACCTTCGTGAGTCTGTCCACGTGTATCGTCTGAATCCGATCAGGATTTGTAATTGAAGAGATTTTATAGTTAACTTTAGTCAGTTTCTCAATAACCCTGATTCAATTTAGAGAGTTTTCTAGCCATACCTGGCTGAACTACTGGAGTGTATAAATACACCAAATCTCCCACTTTTATGTCCTTATCATGAGAATTCTTTCCACGTAAATTTTCTTGCTTATCAGCAGCCTCTGTTAAATTCTGATTGACTAATTTAAAAGCCTTTTGTAGTCTCAAAACCAAATCTTTAGAATAATTGTTTGTGTCATCATAAGTTCTAAAATTGGTTTGCAATAATAAATCAATTGGTAAGCACAAATCCCTGCCATATAAAATAAAAGCTGGACATTCCTGAAGTGCACTATGACGACCAGTTCTGTGTGCCAATAAGGCAAAAGGCAGATGTCTATCCCAATCCTCCTGAGTTTGAGAAACTAAGTGGCTACGTGAATTAATTAAGGTGGCATTTAATCTTTCTACTACACCATCAGACTGTGGATGATAACTCGTAGTAGTATGTTTAGTAATCCCCAATTTCTTATAAACTTCCATTATAGCTTGAGAAATAAAATTAGTACCTTTATCTATAACAATGTGCTGAGGTATACCATGAGTTGAAATAAATTGTTCTAATTTCTCAATTATGGATATGGATGTAGTGTCCTGGAAAGGATAAGCTTCAGGCCATCGTGAAAAATAGTCAGTTACGACCAAAATATATCTGTTGCCTGCCGTAGTAACTGGAAGGGGACCCACTATATCCATCGCAATTCGCTCAATGGGACGGGTAGCCATAGACATTCTCCTAAGGGGAGCCTTATGAGCAGGTCTATGACCTCTCCTCTGGATACAGGAGTGACATGACTTAATGTAATTGTGAACCTGTTTATGCATACCCTTCCAGAAAAAAGACTTTTGAACTCTATGAAGTGTTCTGTGATAGCCTGAGTGTGCAGCAGTAGGAGAATCATGATGCTCCTGCAAAATTCTTAATACTAGTGTTTTAGGAACAACTAGTCTATCTTGTTTCTGCCAACGTGACTTGGGTTTCTTGTATTTGCAATACAAAACATCTTCCTTTACAAAAAATATCTGAGAATTAGGTGTAGGAGACTTATTATTCTTAAGATCATTTACAATCTGTTGGCAAGAAGGATCAGAAGCTTGTTCTCTTTTGAATAATTCCAACAATTCAGGAGTAATGGGAGTTTGAATTAACTGTGTAACATTTACTGCTCTAGATAAATAGTCTGCTGTTAAATTTAATCTACCTGGTTTGTGAACAATCTTATAGTCAAACTGGGATAAACCCATAATCCAACGTGCAATTCTAGAAGTGGGATCTTTAAGTTTTAAAACATGAGATAATGAAGCTTGATCAGAATATACTGTAAATGGTTTACCAAGAAGATATTGTCTAAAATGTGCTGTGGCCCAAACAACTGCCAAAATTTCCCTCTCTACAGTACTATGACGTGTTTCAGGACCTTTTAATTTTCTACTAGCATAACAAATTGGATGTTGGAAACCGTTAGAATCTTCTTGACACAAGACAGCACCCAATGCATAATTAGAAGCATCTGTACACAAGGAAAAAGGTTTAAGAAATTTAGGTAAAGCCAAAATGGGTTCATTCAGAAGTTCAGCTTTTAGAATATCAAAAGCATGCTGAGCTTCATGTGACCAATAAAATGGAACTTTATCTTTAGTGAGCTGAGTTAAAGGAAGTGCCTTTTGGGCAAAATTTGGAATGAACCTTCTGTAAAAGCCAATAAGGCATAAAAATCGCCTAACTTCTTTTCTATTTTTAGGTGCAATAAAACTCTGAATGGTCTTTAAATTTTTATCATCAGGCTGTATAATACCCTTGGTAACTTTATATCCCAAATACGTAATTTGATCTTTCAGAAAATGACATTTAGAAGGTTTAAGTTTTAAATTATGCTGTTTTAGTCTATCAAAAACTAACTTCAATTTTTCCAAATGTTCATCAAAAGTTTTAGAAGCAATGACAATATCATCAATGTAAATCCCTATTTTTAATGGTGAAAGATTGGCCAAAACTATAGACATCAACCTTTGAAAGGAACTAGGAGCATTTCGCATGCCAAAAGGTGTTCGTAACCACTCATAGTGCCCAGAAGGAGTCGAGAAACCACTTTTGAAGGTGTCATCAGGATGAATTTTCATCTGGAAAAACCCTGAAGTTAAATCAAGTGTGGAAAAATAATTCGAATCTCCTAACTGTTCTATTAATTCAATCATGGAAGGCAGAGGAAAACTGTCTTCTATCGTTTTCTCATTCAACTTGCGGAAGTCAGTGACTAAACGGTAGGTGTTATCCGCTTTCTTAACAAATAAAACAGGAGCACTGTAAGGGCTGTCACTTTTTTGAATGATGTTGGCTTCAAGCAGCTCTGCCACCTGTCTATCTAATTCATCCCTGAGATGGTAAGGTACTTTGTAAGGCTTTTGCCTAACAGGAATATTATCACGCAAGTTCATGTTGTGTAAGATGGTGTCACACCCTGTTAACTCAGTGACTGAGGCAGCAAAGATGTTACTATACTGATTGAGAAGGTGTGATAAATGTTGTTGTTGCTGCTCAGGTAAATGTGTAAGATCAAATTCACCACCCCAAGACTCGAAATCCTCATCTGTTTCTATGGTGGTATTGTTTACAAGTTCAGAGTTATGTGTGATGACATTCACAGGTTGGGCACTGGCCAATTTCATTCCTTTATTGAGATGTAGTGTATTCGGTGAAAAATTTGCAATTTTGACATAAAGTTCGTTAGATGAAGAAGTCTGATTAACTGACCTGGCTATGGAAAATTGACTTTGAGCATGTTCTATTAAAGGTTCAATTAAGACAGTATCAGTAGTGAAATTTACAGAACGAGCAGTGAGCTTAATGATATTTTCAGAAAAAGATGGTAATTTATGTTTGGTTACAGAGTAACAAAATGACTGAGGAACTGAAGTTGAGAAAACATTACTATTTATAGCACTAGGCTGACTTAGATTCCATTTAAGAATTACATTTGATCCTAAGAGTTGAGAAGTGGAGAAATCCAAATGCATATTGTGGTCTGCAAGAAATTTAGTTCCTAATAAGGCACCATACTGAGATGAAAGAGGTGTGTCAGTAATTAAAAATTCTGTTTCAAAATATTGTTGTTGAAATTCTATTGTTAAATTCATTTTCTTATTTATTTTTACTTTTTCTGCAGCAATACCCTTTAAATATATGTTACATGAATCCAATGAGATTTTATTTCCAAAACATTGAATGTATTTAGCTTCTATGATGTTTACAGTTGCCCCCGAGTCCAATAAAAACTTTTATTCCCCAAAATAGATCCCTCAACAATAGGCAAAGACGCCTCACTAGTGGATACTGTAAAAACCGATGGCACCTCCAAAAGGGTTTTAGGAGACGAAACGGAGACTGGTTTCTCCCCACCCTGAATTAGTTTAAATTAAAACTTGGTGCTTGGGGATTCAAAGCATTTGTAGCCACACTTGTGGTATTTGGAGTACCCGAAACAGCTGGTGTGGTGTTATTAGAATGTCTCCTGGCTGTTTGGTTATTTCGAAATCTCTGATGACCCTGTCTAGAGTGCTGATTAGGCACAATATTCGCATAGCAGTCCCTGCTAACATGCCCTATTCTGTTGCATCTGTAACAACGAGGCTGTATGGGTCTTGAATGAGTACCTTGTGATATTAAATTCTGCACCTGTGTTTGGAGAGAGCCCATCATTTTTGTAAGCTGAGCTATATTTTCCTGCTGTATCTTAATAGCTGTAGTGAGCTCTGAGTTGGTTACTGATGGTGGTGTAACTGACTTCTCGACTGCTGGCTTCGCAGCATTCACTGCTCTAACCTCAGCTGTTGCAAAATCACTACTAGCATGGCTCTTAGCCCACATGTCTTCCTCAATAATTGTATGCTGTTTAGCAGATGCAAAAGTTTTGTGATTCTGTGGCAGCAACAAGCGTCGCAAATGCAACTGCAATCCTTCGATAAACACTGACAGAAGTAAATCCTGCCTCTGTGCTTCTGCTGCAGGGTCACTGCTTCTTTCCACTGGTACAGTTTTGTACGAAAGAGCCTCTATACGTGCTGCAAATTGTCGCACTGACTCGTGTGGTTTCTGAAAAGCCTGAATAAGAGCACGGATGTTAGAGTGCAAATTGTGCACTGAACTGAACCTCTCTTTCAACGCTTTCACAACATAGTCAAGACTGGCTTCTTTCTTTAACCTAGGATTATTCCTAATTAATTCTGCAGCCTCACCTGCCACCTTGACTCTGATCACTGTTAACTTGTCTTCAACTGACCAACCCACATGAGCGGCAATGAGATCAATCCTATCTAAGAAGTCATTCAGACTAATTCCCTTGTCTGCACCTGAGAACAGAGGAACAGAATCCAGAGGATCAGAACCAAAAACTGATAGAGCCATTACTTCTTGACTCTCCTCCCAGTCTATTGCACTATTACTAGCCGCTCTGGCTGCTCGTTTTGACACTTTCTTTGGCATTTTAAACCGCGATCAGCAATTGCCAGCACATAAAGTAGGGATGTATCCCAATGTGTGATTAACACGCGTGCCTTTTAACCTTATGTTGCAAACATACAGTTGCAAAAGTGTGAAACAGTAATCCTCAAAATCAATATGTAAAAATGCAATACAAAATTTTGCACAAAAAGAAAATACTTAACTAAATAGGTACTGCGTGAAAATGTTTGTGTTGGATACAATAGTTTTAAAGTCCAAATGTGTATCAGTAGTACATATCTGGTATGCAACCTCAAACAATAAGTATAAAATAAGCACAGTAATACGACCACTGTATAGGCCTGTCACTGTAACTAACTAACGAGTAGGGTTTCAGTAAAAAGCCTAGACATGTGGAAGAAAAATTTCACTTAAATATGCAATAGTACACATGACAATCACCAGTCTCAAGTCAAAATTAAGTTCAACTATAAGAGCAAGCCAAAAGTGATGCAAAAATAAACAGCACAACAAAAATTGTTAAGTGCTAAAATTCGGTTCAAAGGTTCACGGCACCAATAATGTTCTGTCAAAAAGTCATGGCACCAATAATGTTCTGTACTTGAGTCATGATACCAAAATTGTTATGGTTTCCTAAATGTCTGGTACCTAAAAGGTTTCCTACTCTGTTGACAAAACACTTAAAATTTTCTAACGACAGTAATATACTAATATCCATAAGCCCTGTACATTTGCGTTGTGTTTTCGGATTAACCCTGAAATCAATTTGAGAATGAGACGGGTGAAAATCATGAGCACACACACACAAAAAGGAATGAATAAACATTGACTGATCTAGAAAACTTATTTATTTAAATATTAATGCCAATTATATATATATATATATATATATCCATTAGTTGAAAAAATATCAAAATATATTCAACAAAATTTGAACTATTGTTTTACACCTCAAACATTTCTGAGTAATTATTTTTTTTAACATCCTTGTAATTACTATTAAATTTAATATTGCAAATCTGGTAAAACATACCAAAATAAACTATAAATTTAAGAACACTACCCTCCCCGGGGAGAAAATAAAAAAAAATAAATTTAACAAGTTACACTTTCCACTTCACACAGAATTCGTCAATACAACAAAAAATATTGCTTAATATTGCACTCAATATCATCATTTAAATACTATTATTGCACATAACAATTTTTATTATTTAATTTTTTTTTCTTTGATTAATTAAATATGGTTTAACCGGATAAAGATAAGTAATGACACATTTACTCTTCTACAAACAAATTCGTCCTGAGAGACGCAAGAATGCTCTAATCTAAGCACTATTACAAATCATCCTCACCAATGAGTAATTCAAAAAAAATTCAATTGAATAATTTCCTGAAGAACTTAATTTTCTTAACCATTAAGTTAAGTTACAATAATTTTAATAAGGTTATAAATCTTTATTCCATTTAATGCTTTTACTTAATTGATACACCAAAGAAAAATGATTTCTATAGAGTTAGGATAAAGTTATCAACTACAAAAAATTTAGGGTTCAACAAATTAACAAATTAAGTTAATTCAATCATTTTAACTGCAAAAATCTATAATATTTAACTAACCAAGAATTAACCAAAAAAAAATAAGAAAAGAACTTATCTGTTCGATGAACAGAAGGAGCATCAAACAAAAAAAAATCCATCGAAGCTCATGAGGAATGCTAGCAGCTTGTTGAATGGAAAAAAAAATGTTCGTCGAACAGTATGGAATCATTACGGTAGCCTAGAAGTTCTAGTAGATTTTAGGATGAACAAATGAGGTTCCAATACGGCAAGATAAGTGAAATACAGTTCCGGATATGGAGATATGAGGAAATTAACAGGAACTAACTTTCAAACCAATTCTCTGACATCTTCAGCGGGAAATGAGGAATCAAATTCTACAAGTTCCAAAAGCAACGGTTGTAAATTAACGCTCTGTTTCCGAGTGAAGCGACGAATCATAAGGGTGCGCTGGGAGCACGCATCATTTTTCTAGAAATTTAATTCTGTATATTTTCTTGAGATACTCAAACACACACAACAAAAAAAAAACTGATGAAAGAATTTCGATTTCTTTTTTCGAAGACATAGATGCCCATACCTACGGCCCGCGCTCAAAGCGCTTAGCCAAGAGGCCCGTAGGTCTATCGGGGCGAAGCTCCATTTCCTTCGTCGGAGTCAGCTGTCGCCTCCGGCCAATTCAAAGGGCAATAGAAGTGTGAAAAAGTGCAAAAAAGTGTCCTCGTCCCACAAAACAACCCGTTAAAAGGGAGAGCGCCGGACTACCAAGTTGGCGCAACCCATTCTTCGCCGAAAGTTGAAATAGTTGCAACAACAGCATACCCTCATGTTATCAAACTCGCCAAAACCACTATTTTGAAACCTCAACGGAAAATCTATGTCGCCAAACCCTCGCCAAAAAAACACCACCTGTGACCGGGGGAAATTAGGAATTTCAACAACCCTGCAAGGGTCCCAACGAAGGAACGCTGAAAACTCGCAAAAAGTGACTTTTCAATCGGAAAAAAGGCATTTCATCCCCCTTTAACTAAATCACAAGCGAAACGAAGAAAAATCTACTAATTAAAGCTCGCGAAACGAAGAAAAATCTAAACTGAAATGCAATTAAAGTTAGAAAAATGAAAGTTATGCCAAATTAAAGAGCTAATTTTTCTGCAACTAATGATATTAAAGACTAAGAAATCAAATTAATTTTTGACATGAAAAACTGAGTTTATTACGTAGAAAGAAATACTTATCCATTGTTTGCGTGTACAAGACCGAAGACGCAGTTCGCGCAAACTCGGAAAGCCAAAATATATTATACTAGAATTAATAGGCCCAAAAAGAATATAACCAAACTTGTGTAACTCAAATTTTGAATAATTACAAATTAAAATTTTGATTTTTATGAATCACTTAATTAAATTAAATTCGCTACACAACAATGTTTTGTTGAAGATGTTTAAATTACGCTATACATCGGATGTGCAGCAATAAAAAATAGCTGAAAGTTATTTGAAATGTGGAATAAGGATTCAACTGTCTCTATTTATACTTCTAAAAGGTTTACTTTTAAATCATCAAACATGAAGTGATCCTTCTCCTTAGTTTGGTAAACTGATTATAGTAAAATTGGTGAGCGCAATCTAATTTTAAGAAAGAACCTTTGTAGAGAACTTTTAAGAGGAAACTGGCTCGCATTCGGAGAGAAATAGGAAATTGCAAATGGATAGAAATACTGAATATTGCAAATGGATAGAAATAGTGGAAGTCGCAGGTGGTCTGTACATGTTTTTTACAACGTCCTTGACATTGCTGCACTCAATGCTTGGATTATATTCAAAGAATCCTTGGGCACCTCTATTTCCCGTCGAGAATTTATTTTTACACTCGTGGAAGAACTACGAGTTGGTGCACTACGCAACAGATGCCCCCCGATTGCTCAAATACAGACACTTAAACGAAAGAAATGTGCATTTCAAAGTTGCAAGGGACAAAATAAGACTGTTGACAGCTGTGAGGGATGCCAGAAACCAATTTGTGGTAATTGTGTTGCTGTCACTGTCAACCGTTCATATTGTATCACCTGCGGTAATGTATAAGAAACTTTGGAAAACATTGTGTGTTTATTCCCAATTTATGTTTTTTTGTAATTTTTTGCATATGTTCTATTTTCCACTTTTTTGCATTTGTATCTTTTGTTTGTTTTTCATAGATTTTGTTTTTGTTTTTGTAATCTTACATTGAAAGATATTGTGTGCTAATTTGCACTAATTGCGCGAAAAAAATTCTAAAGTATAAAAAATAAATGAAAACCTCTAAAAACCCTTTTATGTGGTCATTTCAATCATTTACTGTGTTTCTACTTACATTTCTTATGAGGGTCAAATTGACCCCCAATGGCGGTTTTCGGTTAGTCTGAAATTCGGCTGTTCTAGTGTTAAACAAACTAAATTGTCACAGTTTAAGCGCTCTGATCAAACACAAATACTTCTCCCTCCTGTTACTTCTTATGGATTTATAAATCTGGTTTTGAGATATGGCATCAATTTATTTACAAAAGTAACATGTTTTATAGGATTGAAAAAGAAATGAAGTGCTATATATTCCTCGAACGTATTTGGTAACTGAATCGGTGTTAGATTTACCATTAGGCGTTCAGTTTCGCTACATGACGGAAGCAAAATCTCTACGTATTTCGAAATTTTTATATCCTAGCTTATCACTTTAGGCCTAATTTAAGTTCGGTACGTTGCTCATGTAATAAAATGAGCTTAATAAATAAAAGGGTCATAGCGTCTAACAGAAGTTTCTATGAAAGCATAATAGAAGAATGATATTTTAATACCGTTCTGAAAAATATGAATATATTATAATCAACATAAAATGGACATTTTATAGAGTTACTTAGGGCGAAGTACATGAAAATTATTATTAAAGTATTTTCATATTCTAATTAGCATCTAATAGCTAGTAAACTATATGTATTAATAGCTAATAATGTATATGTATTAATTCCTAATAAGCTATATGTATTATCAGCTGATAAGCTATATGTACGTATTATAAGCTAATTAGCTATATGTATTTTGACGGATATTTCAAATGTTTAAGCTAGTTAAAAGAATATACTTCTTTTGGTATAGCGCCACTGAAAGCATCACTAATCGGAGAATCAGATTTCGATAGGATGAGTATTTTCTTGACTAATTTTGCTCAATAGGATGTATCTCTATATTTTATATTTATAAATGCATGCAAATAATATATATCAAGAGAAACACATTTATTCATGTAACCATTCAGTTAGCGTATGTGGCATAAGCAACATTTTTCGAAACTTGTTATGGATATATTGTATAACTTATGAGAAATGAAGCATCAAAATAAAGTAACTTCTTAAAGGTCTTGCGTCCCTTTTGTAACATAGTCATAAGATATCGTTATGAATAAATAAATAATCTGTACATTGAAAAATTACTTTTACTTTTCTGACAATATGATCACTTTTTCGGTAAACTGTGCAGCATGTAGAATTGTAATTAGGCATGTTGCAAAACTATGCTACTTACAAATTAAAAAATTATTGCCTTAGAAAGGAAGTTAGTTTCTGATACACGTCTTTTTATCAATTATTTTATCTACATAGTATGTCTGTTATTAGTTATTCCAAGAATTCAAATGTGTAATTAACGTATATTTTAAAACTGATTTTAATCTCCATTGTAAGATATATTTGAAGTTTCTTAGTTTAAAATTAAAAACATGAAATTGTGAGTTTTAAATTAAAATTTAAAAAATCCCAAATTTATTTAATAATCAGTATATTTATGCTTATAAATTCAGGAATTAATCTAATTGAGGGTTAACTTGTCACCCTCGAAATGAATAGTGATATTTTTTACCAAATGTATACTATGTTTATTTTATTTACAAACATAACACATATTCTAAATCACAATACATTGCTGTATAGTTATTGACATATAGTTGCTGCACGAACTATCGTCTTCTTATTCTGCTCCTTGTATCAATTTTTAATAATTACAAATTGCTACAGGCTACAACATGTCTTTCGACAAAGCTTCAAATTATATTTAGTATTTAATTTTAGAAATAGCATTCTGAAGTTGCTTTGATTTTACTTATTTTCTTAGTTATTAATTAACGCTGGGGAGAAACTGCCTTCAGGTCTGAATATTTAACATTACTTGCCAGTTAAAGAAGAATGCGGAAACTTTGCTTCAGTTTTTGATACAAATTGGATCAATACTTTGAAGCTGATATTAATTAAAGGAATTTATACGTTTTTATTTTCCTGTACTTAAAACCAAACCCTTCAAAAATTAATCAGCAAAACTCAAACGAAGTAAGAGGAATTACTGCAGGGAACAAAAGATTCAAAAGAAATTGATACTAAGAAGTAACGCAGCTGTTTTAACAGTTGTATGGAAATGAAATATTTTAAAATCTCAAAAACAAAAAAGAAGTTTTTTATAACGCTCATAAAATTCTAATTTTCATTAACAATCAAAACTCCATGCCAATTTAAGAAGGATTACTCTAAAACATAAAAATTATTCTTAAATATAAATATAAATTAAGCATGATTAAACTAATTTTTTAACTTAAAAGATGATCCAAAATGGCAACTTTTGCAATATACTACATCTATTACATTTGTTAAAATCACATTGTCTCTTTATGTCAGCAAACTCGATGGCGGTCTGCTTTAGAAAGACATTTTATAAAGGGTATTTCTAAAGAAAGTTTCATTGGTATTAATCAAAAAGGAAATTTCTTTCAAAATTTATTAATTAAATTAAATAATTAATTTTTTATTAAGAACATTCTGTACTGTTATTTTATAGCAGTTTTAATAATACTATAGGGGCAGTGCATTCGAAAATATAGAAGAAAGTTGATTAGACTGTTGTTTTGCTATGATTAACAAAATAGCATTACTATTTAAAACAGTGAAATGTCGTTACTTGCATTTATAGTGTATGGGCATATTGCCTTGCTCATACAGTTTGAATTATATTAAGCGAAAAACTTTAGGAAATAATCTCAGAAAGCTCTTAAACGTTTCCGTCGTCGGCTCGGACGAAAGACATCCGAGGAATGATGATCGTTTCTGAAGCATTGTTCTAAAGCTTCAAATAGGAATGACTTAGTGAATATTAAATTGGGTGTATGTGTACATCTAATATAAAAAGAATAATATAATAAGCATTTTTAAGGAAATACCCCAAACAATTTCAAAGGAATTCGAGATGGCACACAATCAATCTTAGTGATTAAAGAACTGACCTATAGAGGCAACTCAGTTCATAAATTTGTGAAGTTAAAATTTGAGCTTAAGTACTGCATCGTGGAGACTTTGGCTCATTAATCCACAAAACAGTGTTCACCTTCTAAACTCTAACTCTTCTAAACTTAAAAACCCTCATAGACTATCTGACAATGAACTGCGAAAATCTAACAGCAGTTTAAAATCTAAAATTTAAAAAAAGGTGCTCTCAGCACAGATCTAGTATAAGTAGTGTAGTGGTGTTATAATGAACTTAATATTTTTTAGTCTGATCCTTAAGTGTTCTGTACCAGTAACCGGTACAAAATGCCAAACAGATATAAAATGGTGCTCTGTTTATATGCGAACTGCACATGTGTTTCAATGAACACATAAATTTCCAACTCCACACACTTATTTGTATTTCTCAGCGTTATCTTCAGTAATCAGGCAGACAATATATAGTAAGTGAATTGAAAGCGAACCGTAAATAAGTGAATAACACAAGTTGTAAGGATCTTAAGTTTTACTAACGTTTATTTTATATTAAATCTTTACTATCACTTCTTATTTTCTACTTCCGGCCAGAATTATAAGCGTGAAGGATTTTATGCAAAGTTTGTCTGGCGAACGCCAAGTATTTAAGTGTGGCCTTTTTGCCAAGCGAAAGAGAGGAAGCAGTGAGTCAACGCAGGCCGCTTACCTTAGAAATTACGCAGTTGCTGTTTGCCTTCCAGGCCAGAGGTTTTAATCCTCTTGATAAATTAAACGTATTGTAGTGTTCACAGACTCTGTGCTACATACGCTTCCTGTTATTATAAGGCCAATCTTCCACGTGTATTATTCTAAAGTTAAATTAGAGTTTAGTTTTATTTTTATACTTTTACGTTAGACCCCGAGTGGCGAGTCATTGTATTCCGAAGCACGGAAGTTATTGTATATAGAGAAAAAATAAAGGGTTTTGTATACCCTTCGTCTGTATCCTGTCTACTTACCACAATTAGTGAACATAGCTTTAGTAAGCTCTCTGTTCCGAGTCAGGTCCTTGTATGTTCCCGAAGAAGGTTAGAAGGAACATTGAACCTGATAGTGGCGCCCAACGAAGAAGAATAACCATGGCCGAGTTTCAAGAAGACCCTGTGCTGCCTGCAGAAACGGCTCAGAATCCAGAAATGCCAGCTGCCGCCCTGGAAGGATTCGGTTACATCGTCCAGACCATGCGCGCTTCGATGAAACCAGAAGCAACGTTTAACGGAAACTCACCGGTAACCAGTTTTTTGGAAAAATTGGATGACCACTTCATGCTCTACCCCGTGCACGAGTTTCAAAAAGTTACCTTAGCTACCAGCGCTTTGAGGGGCCAAGCGCTTAACTGGTTCAAATGTATAGGCAGAAGTCTCTTGGGTCAAGCAGGAAGTCCCACCTATACTTACGAAAATTTCAAGACTGCCCTACTAAAAGCCTTCCCTGTTGTAAGGGATCGTGCGAAATTAGAAACGGAACTTTTCAGTATATATCAACAAAGAATCGAAAACCTCTCGAGCTTTATTTTAAGAAAAATTCACGTTCTCAAGCTCTTGTATGGAAACCGTCCGGATCCTGAAATAATTCAAGTGATTTTGCCGAGGTTACTGCTCCAAGTGCAAGACTTTATTGAATTAAGAAATCCGACTACACTGGAAAAGTTATTTGAGCTAGCAATCCAGTTTGAAAGTAGAAGAACGGCGGACGTCGAAAGAAGACGCCAATATCAACAGCGAAACCAATTTGGTACGCCAAGACTACAGCAAACTCAAGCATACGGCTACGGAGAAAAAGCGAATCAGAGGGCAAGGAAACCCGAGCATTCAAAAACAGCCGGCGAACGTCGACAGTTCAATAGCAACCCAGGAAAAAAGTCTCAAGGCCAGGGTAAAAAGAAGGAAAGCACGGAAAGGAAAAATAATTTAAACTAAAACGGATTTCTGCTGACGAGAGGGTGCGGAAATCCGAAGGCCACGAAAACCCCTCTTCCTACAAGTTAAATACAGTAATGGTGAAAAATTTGACTCTTCCGAAGATTGAAGTCTTGGTGAATAATATCCCAGCCGCCGCACTCCTGGATACCGGCGCGCAGTGTTCCTGTGTGGCTGAAGAGTTTTTTAGAAAGTATTTTCGCAAATACCGCATATATAATGCGGATAATACAACAGTGTTAGCGGCGCAAGGAGAAAAATGTAAGTGCGTAGGTAAAGTACCTTTGTATATCCGTATCAAGGATGAACAAGTAAAGGTGATGTTTTTTATAGTAAAGAATCTGCAAGCACATTTAATCTTGGGGATAGATTTTCTTTCAGACGCACAAGCTACACTGGATTTTAATAAAGCGTCCCTTAATCTGACAATGGAACCAGTGCGTGTAGAAAAGGCTGAACCGCCAAGGTTAAATCTTGACCACCTGCCTAATGACGAGCAAGATAGAATCCGACAAGTGGTAAGTGAATTTGCTTCGTTATTTAGTGATATTCCAGGATTTACTCAGGTTACTAACCATAGTATTGACACCGGAGATGCATTGCCAGTTCGTCAAAAACCATACCGTTATGATAAGAATAAGGAAAAAATTATAGAATGGCATATTACCGATATGCTACGTAAAAAAATCATAACGCCCATCTCAAGTAGTTATGCTAGCCCGGTGGTTTTATGTAAGAAAAATAATGACTATCCTTTGGAGCATCCAAAAAGGTGGAGATTCGCTATTGATTACCGTAAATTAAATTCCATAACGAAATATCCGGTATATCCGTTACCGATCATAGAAGAAATTTTAAGGAACATAAAATCAACCAAATTTATGACGACTTTAGACTTAACGACTGGTTATTTTCAAATAGGGGTGAGGCCTGAGGACGTGCCTAAGACTGCTTTTATAACCAAGTCTGGCACTTATGCATTTTTGCGTATGCCGTTTGGCCTTTCAGGGGCACCAGCAACATTTCAGCGATGCATGGACATTGTGTTAAGACCTGTTCTTGGAAAGTCCACATTTATCTATTTAGACGATATCATTATTACTAGTGATAATATCGACCAACATATACAGGATTTAAGACAGGTGTTTTCTTTATTAAATGAGGCCGGTCTAAAAGTTAATGTCGAAAAGTGCAAATTTGCAGCCCCTGAATTAAAATATTTAGGTTACAAAATATCTCAAAAAGGGATCGAGACAGATGAATCAAAAATAATCGCTGTACAAAAGCATCCGACTCCAAACACGGCAAAGAAGCTCTCTTCTTTTCTAGGACTTTGTTCATATTATAGGTCCTTTATAAAAAATTTTGCAGCTATCGCTGAGCCATTGTTAAAATTAAAAAGGAAAAAGGCAAGATTCTCGTGGACGGCCGAAGCCAATAGTGCTTTCGAAAAATTAAAACAAGCATTAACGCAAGCCCCTGTGTTGAAATTTCCTGAAAAGGATGAGAATTTAGAAATTTCAGCGGATGCTTCGGATTATGCGGTAGGAGCGGTACTTTCGCAAAATCAGCAGCCCGTGGCATTTTTTAGCCGAACTTTAAATCAAACACAAAGAAACTATTCCGCGACCGAGAGAGAGGCACTTGCAGTTCTGTTAGCAGTGCAAAAGTTCCGAGTCTATTTTGGAAAGGCGCCGATAACAGTATACTCTGATCATGCGGCGGTAACTAGATTGTACTCAGGGAAAAATTTGTCCCCAAGGTTAATAAGATGGACACTCAAGCTGCAAGAATATAATCTGGTAATCAAGCATACCCCCGGAAAGGAAAATACCGTAGCAGATGCCCTATCCAGAATTAAAATAGATGAAGAAGGTAATACTGTAAAGGTGGCAATGCTCACAGCATGTACAATAAATTCCCGAGAAACTGTAATAACCGAACTGGGTAAGGATCCTGAGTTTGGAAGTATTTATGAGTATTTGAAGGATCCTGAAAATTTTAGCCACCAAGATATTGTGGCGATAAGAAATAGGGCGGCCCATTACGAACTAATAGATGGTCTATTATTCTATACAAAAACTACGAATTCCAACAACGAATTTCGACCTGTTATCCCAGCTAGTCTTAGATTAAATATCCTGCAGGAGCTCCATGACAGCCCTTTAGCTTCTCATGCTGGTATTCGAAAAACTATCCAACGCGTACGCGAGGCAGTCTACTTTCCTGAACTGCAAAAGTTAACAAGGGCGTATGTCCAGTCCTGCCCAACATGTCAAGCAGTTAATTATATTAATTTCCGCCCGGCCGGGTTTCTAAATAGTATTAAATCCGAATTTCCAAATGAAATAATTGGCATCGATTTATTGGGCCCTTTCCCAAAAAAGTCAGTTAAATAAAAGTCGCTATCTCCTTGTTATGGTTGATCATTTTAGTAAATGGACCGAAATTGTTCCCTTAAAACGAGCCTCCGCGAAATTCGTTACTGATTCTATTTTAAATAAATATATTTTAAAATACGGGGCGCCCCTAAAAGTTATATCGGATAATGGTCCTCAATTTGTAAGTAATATATTTGAAGACATGTGCCAAAAACTGGGTATACGTCATTTAAAAATGGTCCCGTATCGGCCGCAATCAAATATAGCGGAACGGGTCAATAGAAATATAGTGAAAATTATCCGTAGTTATGTTAAAAATTTTCATAAAAGCTGGGATAACTATGTCAATGGATTTGCTTTCGCCCTTAGGACCGCAAAACATCATACAACGGGCAAAACTCCTGCTGAGTTATTTCTAGGCAGAAAGATTATAACACCGTTAGATAAATTATTTTATGTGCAACAAAGAGCCCAAGAATTTAAAATGGGTGATATAGAAAAACTAATAAAAGAAGCAAAAAAGAATACGGAAGTAGCACAAAGAAAACAGAAGCCATATTATGATTTGAAACGATGGGGAGTAACTTATAAAGTAGGGGATGAAGTTTTAAAAATTAAGCATTCACTTTCTTCAGCACCAGAAGATAAAACTGCCAAATTTTTTCCACGATTTGAAGGACCATAGGTTATAGAAAAAATAACTCACGCTGTTGTAGTGTTAAAAGCCAGAAATGGTGAAACCTGTTCCGCAAACATTGATCAAATCAAGCCCTACTTCGATCGTAATAAAATGCAAATCTTTTCAGATCTTTTGCAGGATCCGGCACGGCAGACACCGCAGGTACAAGTTCCAGAGGTGGAAAATCGACAAGTACAAGGGCAAGCCAATGAGAGACAGAAGCAAGTGAAAAGAAAATTGCCCCGCGGAAAAATTGAAGGTAACAAGAAAAAGAAGCCGTTCCACCGTCCAGAAAACAGAGTTCACGAACACCCCCAGAATGAAGAAGGGAGAAGGACGACGTATGTGAAGAGGACCAGGAGAAATGACGGCAACTATAACCCGGCTTTAAAACGGAAGATCTACTCATCCGCAGCAAAAGTCGAGTCAGAACTCTCCGCAGCAAAAGTCGCCGAACTGCGAAAGGGCCATCAGCGGCGGAGGAAAAAGTACAAGGAAAATTTGAACGGCCAACAACGAGGTCCAAGCAGGATCACGACAGAAGTTTCCCGGTTCCGCCAAGACCAGCTGCCTTCAAACGGCCAAGACCACAAGCAGAGGAGAAAAGGAAGGTGTTCAAGGGTGGCCGAACTGGTGAAAAACGGAAGCTTCCAGAGGAAAGCACTGAAGGGCGAGCCCGTACAAGAAGGAGGATAAATCAAGCTACTATCTGCAGTACCTGTAAAGACTGGGCCCAGAAAATTATGTCCGAATATTACAAAGATAAGTAAAATTTTATGTTACTTTGCAAACTTAAGTTAATCTTTCATTCTTACTGCAAGTGGCAGATTTCAAGAAGTTTTACCTCATGCGAGGTCTACCTTTATCGCCAAAAGGGCGAGAAATGAGTTGTGACCGATTTTCGTATTATGTTTTTCAATTACTCGTGCGTAAAACTAAAGTTGATGTATAATAGCGTTGTGTAAAAACTTAAATATTGTAAAAAGTTATTGTATAAATTTTATTTAAAACATTCTAGCAAGAGAGAAGTTTTAGTCTGAAAGACTTTTTGAAATGTATTATTTCAATGTAGAAAGAATTGGCACTTGCTTTGAAAAGAATAGAAGTTAACAATGTACTACTAATGTATGTTTTCAAATCTGTAAAATTAACGGCATGTTGATATGTTCTGTTATTTTAAATGTTAAGAAATACCGTGATATGGTAAAAGTGAAAGTAATGTTAAAAATTTGTTATTCGTGTGACTGTAAAGACTAAATCATGGCGAATATGTGTTAAAGGTTGAATGATGTAGTTAGGCTCTCTGACGCTACACTTTAGAGTTAGCCACTTTTAGAATAGTACCTCAGGGTTTAGAGTTGAAATTAGGGTGTGTTAAGAGGTCTCGTTATGTTGAAGTTTAACACGTTAGTGTTTTGATTGTAGGAGGAAGTGTGGCACACGTAGACAGAAACACATTCGTGATTGGTGTTCTTTTACAACACATGTCAGAGAGCACGGGGAGAGATAATTAAAATAGTCATGAATGAAATAAGAATGTTAAGAGCAGTATAATTGTATATGTTACTTGCCATGTCATAGTGTAACATTTCATTAAACTAGTTTTCCTTCCAGATCTCTGGAAGGAACCAGAATTGAATAAAAGCTCCTGTTTAGATGCAGTACAGATGAAAAAAAAGATTGTTGTATATCCTGGGAGCTGCTATTGTAACAAATTTCTTTCTTTTAAATTTTCTAGTTTCTAGCGAAGTTATGTTTGTAAAAGATTGGCCTCGCGTTAGATTCTAGAGCTAAAAGTTTTCAACAAGGTCGTTTTAGACCTCAGTTTCAAACTAATTAACTCTGGCGGGAAGTATGTAAGGATCTTAAGTTTTACTAACGTTTATTTTATTTTAAATCTTTACTATCACTTCTTATTTTCTACTTCCGGCCAGAATTATAAGCGTGAAGGATTTTATGCAAAGTTTGTCTGGCGAACGCCAAGTATTTAAGTGTGGCCTTTTTGCCAAGCGAAAGAGAGGAAGCAGTGAGTCAACGCAGGCCGCTTACCTTAGAAGTTACGCAGTTGCTGTTTGCCTACCAGGCCAGAGGTTTTAATCCTCTTGATAAATTAAACGTATTGTAGAGTTCACAGACTCTGTGATACATACGCTTCCTGTTATTATAAGGCCAATCTTCCACGTGTATTATTCTAAAGTTAAATTAGAGTTTAGTTTTATTTTTATACTTTTACGTTAGACCCCGAGTGGCGGGTCATTGTATTCCGAAGTACGGAAGTTATTGTATATAGAGAAAAAATAAAGGGTTTTGTATACCCTTCGTCTGTATCCTGTCTACTTACCACAATTAGTGAACATAGCTTTAGTAAGCTCTCTGTTCCGAGTCAGGTCCTTGTATGTTCCCGAAGAAGGTTAGAAGGAACATTGAACCTGATAAAGTGACTATTATGAATGTGATAATCAAATATTACACAGGAACTCTGCAAATATGTGAACAGCACATATGATGTACATTAATATACCCAGTTGATATTGTTCAGTATAATGCATTTGAATACCTTTTTTATATCCAAGTTACCACTGACTTCTAGAATAAACATTCTCTGTAAATTCAGAATCACAATGTATCGAACATTACTAAAATCCTCATTCAGCACAGCCAAGTCATGACAGGGTGTCTTTAATAACCACAGGTTACTAAATACCCATCTTCCGAAGTAACGTTTTAAATTCCACTACAAATTTTAATATTCCATGGAAATGTTTGATTAGGCCTAGTGACAATAGAATGCTGCACCAATTGAGAACAAACGCTGATAGTCCTATAACAGTCTCTACGGCAACTTAGCTGGTGGTAATTAAGCAGGTAAGTAAGTGTTCGAAATTTATTTCGACCCATGATAATCCTAATTGAGTAAATCAAAAAATAATTTTAAGATACAGTAAGTCATTTATGAAATTCCAACCAGGAGCAATAATGTAATTCAAAGATCTCTAGATGAAACAACTTCTCAGCACAGAGTTCATGGTTATCTGCACTAAAAATGTTTTAAATTCTTTTGTTGAATGGGCAAAATAGATTAACTACACTAGCTAGAAACATAGCCACCACAATAGCTAGAAAGAAGGTGTATTTCCAAATCATCTGCTCGAAACATATCATAACAACAGATAACTGGAATGAAAACGGAAGTTCTGTTTGAAAAGTAAATAGTAAATAATTTTAAACTAAAGTAGCTCTGAGCCCCAAATGCCCCATGGTATTTTACAAGTGGTACAGCTATAAAATAAACAAGTCGTTCAGTTTTGATACTGTGTTATTCAGAACACATATGCAAGTAACCTATATAAAAAGAAATATTTCATTTCGATATAAGTAATCAGATGTTCACTTAGCAAATAGGCGGATTTGAAAAAGCGTCGTTTACATGGGAACTTTTAAAACAAATCTTATATATATATTTAGATGAAACTAAAGATTTTAACTATATACAATTAAAGTACGATTACGCACATAAATTTAAAAATAAACGAAAAATCAGAAATTAGGAGGAGAGTTAACACTAAAAGCATTCTTGATCCAAAAATGGAGACTACGTCAGTGAATGTGTTAATATAAAGTGACTCTCACCTGAAATACGTATGAATATAATGAATAACGTAGAGGATGTGTTACAATTATGTAGAATATAGTATTCTTTGGTGCACAGGAGAATAGAGGATATATTAAAATTTATGTAGTGTTTGGTGTTCTAGAAGTTTTAAAGAACCTTTTTATTAAATCAGAACTTGAATATAAAGTCACGAATCATGCTTACAAGTCAGGCACCACCTTTGGTGAGGTAACGTAAAACTGTATAGTAGGTAGATGCTGCTAAGCTGCCTTGCTGGTGAAGCAGGTAAATATAATGCAAAGCCGAAGGAAAACGTGTTATCTAATCTTAGCAGAAAGACGCTCAGTCTTCGATCCGAAAACTTCACCTTAAATACTCTTAATCTGTTTTGCATTCTGGTAGGGAAACGGAAGAAATGAGAGTAAAGCTCTAAATGATAATAAGTGGTTACATTAATATAAAGAAACTCTACAAATATATTTTTGAATTTATGAATACTTGGCTTGTTATCTGTCTGTCACAGATACAGTCTTAAGAATCCAAAACTGAAAATCAATGTATTAACTACATGACAATATTATATAAATTTTAAATTCACTTTATTTTTATTTAAACGAAGTATTTTTCTGAAATGAAATTTAAAAAAGAAATTAATAATTATTTTACTTCTGTATGAAATGTCAAAGCAAACAAGCCTAGGGCATGACTGGGTATTTTAAATTATGACAAAATATTCGAAAGCTATCTTTATGAGTCGAAAATTGTTTAAGGGAAAATACTCTCATTTATGCTATACATACGATACAACACGAAAACCCCCCTGCTGCCAGCCCATTCATTGGAGCGGAGCTCAAGCCTGAGCCCAATTTTTACTCTTCAACTGTTTTCCACTGCCCGTTGATTTGCCCAATGAAGCCTAAGGAAAAGGAAGTCTCTGAGGTAAAAGACAACAAAAGCACATCAATCAACTTTTTTTTCTAAAGATTCACGTGATAAGGAATTTAACACTGAGACCAGTTCTGAGAATTAAAGGCCGTATTTTTATTATAATTCCAAATGTTTCCTAATTTCTGATTTAAACCATTAAATTGTAATAATTGATAGATTCTTTAAAGTATCCAGAGAAATAAACAAGTTCCCAAAGCTCCTTAAAATTGGACATAAAACATTCAAATTTTCTTTAGTAATTACGTACATGTACGTACACTAGTGTACAACATTTAAGCAAAAATTTAATTTTTCAACATAGAACCACGAAATTTCCGGAAACAACTTTTTACAAACAGTACATTGAAAAGCAAATTCAACAGAAAAGGGATGCATATGCAAATATGAATAACATGACGTCAAAGAGTACGTCAGGCAAAACAAAACCCGAGAAGTCAGCGAACGCAATGCAAAGCACACTTACAAGAAACCATCAGTACGTCTTTTACACATATAATGATTGGCAAGATTGAAGAGGATTGCAATTTGATGCCAGTCGCCCAAGAACTTTGAAAGACTTCTAAATGACAGCTCTAAGAAAGGTTGTTGGTGGTGGGGTAAGAAACACGATGGTGGTAGACGACCGATATATCGCTCTACAAGGCGAAAAAAGATCGAAACCAGACAGCGAAGAATTGCTTAGCAGTTACGTCAGGCAACTGAACAATAGGTGTTTCGTTCACTGTAGTTAGACGATTTCAAAAAAGTTGCCTATTCATCTGCCGTCTTAACTCTAAGTGGCATTGACAGCAGACCATCAAAGGCATCTTTTACAGTGATATACAGAATGCAAAGACTGGACACCTCAATAATGCAGTCACATCCTCTTCACTGATGACAGCCGTTTCAAGTCTGACAAATGATTCCCGGCGCCAAGAAAATGTGTCTTTCAATATGCACAGAAGTACGGACACATTTGATATGAAGAGAGTTAACGGACGCTAACATCAGGGAAAGAGGCAACTGGGAACATCAGGGATTTCCCTGAGTAAAATCAGGGAAAATGCTCCTGACGTGCCTGTATAGTGAGCATTTATGATGAACAGATGATCAGAGCTCCACAGTCTTGACAGGGGTTAATTTTACCGGAGATCGTTACTGTGATGAAGCTATCTTTCTCCACGTGAGTCTTTTCCTGGTGCCATGGATCCCGCCATTGCTGATATGGATAATTCACGGCCATACAGGACTAATGCTGTTGAGGAACTCTCTCAAAATGATGATATACACAGAAGGGATTGCCCGATGTGCTTCTCTATATCGAACCTCATTGAATGTGCGGGATAATTTAAGGAGACGCATCTTACCCTCCGGATAAGAACAGGCAAATTGGTGCTCCTTGAAGAATGGAAAATCTGGTCCAAAAAACTGTTAGATAATCTGATGTTGAATATTGACAGATGGTGCAACTCAACCACTGCTGTTAGAGGAGATCATAGCCCTTACTAAAGCTCTCTGTTTTGTCTGCCTCTTATCTCAATAGATTTTTGTACCGACGCCATTATGCGGATAAACACTTTTTCTATTCGTTCCGTACTATATGTATCCCATTCGTTTGCTAGTGGGTTGCCTTTAAAGTCAGGACGTATTTTTCTAGGATTATTTAAATGTCCTTTAGTTACATGAAGATAAATGAGATTATAGTATTGCTATCAATGCTATATTGCCCGTTTGTAAGATAACTATTTGTCTTTTTTCAGTGATATTTGTCGTTCTTCATTCACAAAAGAACCTAGCGCTATCAGAGAAAAGCTGAACAAAATGTAGATACACAACCTCGTTGTGATTTAACACCACTGAATTGAATGTTATACCACGAAAGAAATTTCAAAGAGAGAAACAAGTGAAAGACTACGAGATCAGGCGAGTATAATACTCGTGGCAACAGTTTTTTACAAACTCAAATAAATAATAAATATTTTTTGGCAAACAATTAATTTTTGTCTGGTGATCAAACTTGTATGTAGTCTCACGTTATCGGGATGGAATGCAATTCCTGCGATTAATGTGCTCTGAAAATTTCTGGAAGATAAATTCGTTGAAACTGTTCAGTTGGCAAGAGTACACATTCGTAATTATTGGCTTATTGGTACGAGCTTGGAACAAGACAGTTATTTCTTAAACTATTTCTAAAGAATTCTTTGGGATTTCATGTACATTGCATTTTTATTATTAATAAATGTTTTAATTATTAGCTTGTTACTTGCTTTTAATAATAAAATCAATATTTAACGGAAGTTAATGTCTGAGCTTAGATTTTAGTTACACAAGTAATAATTAGTTAATTCAATACTTTATTTTTGCTATCTTAGAAAAATTATGGACTTCGACACCAGATGGAGCATTTATGAATTAATAATTTAAAAATCTTTTTTCATTCGAAGTTAAGATATTTAATTCATAATTAGCCGCCCACCTAATAAATTCTTCATATTTCTTAGATAATTAGCTTACATTTATGTTGCTAATAAACGTTTTCTAACTCTTATTATAACAAATTACTAGCTTTTCTCTTCTGGATTATAAAATAATGGAAATTAAAGACTCCACATAAAGTTTAGTAACATTAATAATTGAGGTCCCTGGGAACAGTTTTCTTTTAATATAACAGAAACTGTGTCGCAATTTGTTGCGTATTCTTTTCATATGTAATTCTAATACCTCTTAATTAAAATTTAAAAAGATGAATGTTTAAATGAAACAATAATATTAAGTTAATAAAATAATGACTAATTAATTAACTGTTGCTTCAATGTAAAATAAATATGTTTTTTCAAATATATTATTTGTTGATCATTATACCTCGTTCAAAAGGTTTCATTTCGTTTTGCCTGTTTTGAATTTAAGATTCCTTCGAGCAATTTATGGTATTTAATATTTAAGAAAGATTTCTACATTTTAGAAAAACGAAAAAAATTGGATATGAGTTCTCCTGTTTTTGGAAAGAAGTTAAATATATTTTGAAGAAAGGAAAACCATTTTTTTTGAATTATGTAATTTATCACCGTAAATTTGTTTTTGAAAAGAAATTGCATATACCGTAAGAGGCATGGAGATAAATATATTATAAATAGAGACAGTTATAATTTTAAGACAGCATTTCGCTCCAAAGATATCCGCTATTTCTTAAAAATATAAAGTTATTCATTTCTTCGGGAATATGTTTGACACTGTCTAGGGAAATGTATTTTATTTCGATGTAATGACAAGGAGGATTACTTACAGTAAGACTATATCTTAATGGATGATATTTTGCTGTAAATCTAGCTTATGTTCTGTTTTCAAATTATTATATATAAAGATATTTTAAATATTGAAAAAAAACTTATATCTTACTTTGCATTTCCCTAAAAACCCAGTCTGAGTTTATTCGAAATTTTCAGTTTATTATAAACTGCAACAGGAATTCAAAATCTGTTAATGAACAGGAAGTGAAGTAATATATAAGCATATTCCTAATCATAAAAAGAAATAAAGTATTTGCAAATTACGCTTTCTATTAATTTAATTTAAGAGTTTTCTCTCTAATTATATTAATATACTTACTTCTTAATGTAAAAATTTAGCTAATGATCTTTCATTTTGGGGCTTATAAACACGTATGATGAAAAATTATAAAAAATGATACATAAACTACATATTTATTTCCCTGAAATAATCTTTTAACAAATTGGTGGCAAAACTAAATCAACAGTTCCAGTTTTAGCTGTAAATCCGCATTAAAAAATTGGGAGGCGTAATGTAATAAACGTAAAAATGTATTGGGTTGTCTGAAAATTTCTTAAATTCGGACGTCAGTACCTTGACGGTCGAATTAAGATGTTAACAGCAATTCACATAATATTTAAAATTAAAAAGCACTTCCTATTTTCATTTCTACAATTAACTTTATTTTTTACATAAAAGGAAATAAAATGTGCAATTCTGCGCAGATTGTTTTCACAAAAATAATTCTTTCACTATTTATAACTTCAGTAATGAATTTTCAATGGATAAAGGCAAATTAGGATCCCCAAAGCAAGTTTCTCTTATTTTTACAATTATATTTGTTTGTCTACTTTTGTGTGCGCGGCCATTTTTTAGTCTACGATAACGCTTACATGAAATTTCCAAAAATTTACATTTTCCATATATGCTAATAATATAAAGAAGTCAATGGTTTTGGGTAAAATCTAAACAACCGGAAGTGGTATTTTGCTTGAAGCCTATAAAGGTCTGGTAACACTAGAGGGGCTTAAGCCTCAGAACTCGCATGAACTCGAAGGCTCCGCTAGAGAGTAAAAAAGACACTCAGTATTTTTAATTTCCACCAATTACAATGGTTGTTAATATTTTCTGTCCAAGAAAAAATTCAATAGTGAGTTTTCAGTGAATTAGCACTAATGAGAGAGCAAACAACTCATGTATTTCTCCGCGGTCAGCCAATCAGCTATCTCCTTATCGTGGAAAAGAGCCAACAAGGGAGATAGACCGTCAGTTGATGAACTTCGATAGGGTGGTTCGCACCTGAGCTTCATTGTGGGTTTTAGAATCTGTGGCTCATTTAAATTTATAAGGTGATGAGTTAATAACTTAGGCCAAAATGTTTAAACCTGTCCTTTCAACCTTATCTTCAAAACGTATATAGATATTTCTATGCATAAAATCGTGTTTATAGACAATAAACCATGTTAAAATCAGATTTATGTGAAATATGAATCATCGCCCACATAAGAAGCACGACAACGCTTTTCTTATTTTTACTATCATATCTGTCTGTGTGTGACAATTTTCTCGTTCACTATACTCTTTCATCGAACTATCAAAAAATTATATTAAAGCTTTCTATGTTTGTCTAAAGAGCTAATAAAAATTTTGGAGGGACTGGACAACCGGAAATGGTATAGTCTAGCAATCAGATATCAAATGATTGTAAGGCGGAGATTTACAATATAAGAGATCTGCTGTAGACATCATATGGCTTCATTGTATTGCCTATTAAATTATACACATCTTTTCCCCTGCACGTCATTTAAACTTATTTCTTCGAATTATGTTAGATTTATATTTATCATTCAATCAATTCAGTTCTCACTTCGCGGCAAGGCTAAAATAATAAATAAAAGCTTGTAAGGATCTTAAGTTTTACTAACGTTTATTTTTATTTTAAATCTTTACTATCACTTCTTATTTTCTACTTCCGGCCAAAATTAAAAGCTTTAACTTATTTATGCAAATTTGTCTGGCGAACGCCAAGTACTTAAGTTGTGGCTTTTTGCCAAGCGAGAGAGAGGAAGGAGTTAGTCGAAGCAGGCCGCTTGCCTTAGAAGTTTTACTCGGTTGCTGGTTGCCTTCCAGGCCAGAGGTTTAATCCTCTTGATAATTTTAAACGTATTGTAGTGTTAACAGTTCTCTGTACTACATACGGCTTCCTGTTAATATAAGGCCAATCTTCCACGTTTATTATTTCAAAGTTAAGTTAGAGTTTAGTTAATATTTTTATATTCTTACGTTCAGACCACAAGTAGTTGGTCTCTGTATTCCGAAGTACGGAAATTATTGTAAAGAGTGAAAAATAAAGGGTTTCGTATACCCTACCTGTGTATCTTGTCTACTTCCCACATTTATTGGACACAGCTTTAGTAAGCTCCCTGTTCCGAGTCAGGGTCTTCGCATGTTCCCAAAGAAAGTAAGGCGGAACATTGAACCTGATAAGCTCAACATTTTCATTCAAAATTTTAAAATACAGAGAATCCAAATGCAGCTAAAAACAGTTAAAGAAAAACAATTTTTGCAATTAAAATTGGAGTACCTAGCTAAAACAACGTTTGTTTCTTTTCCCATTGGCTTCGGCCAACGGGAAAGGAAACAAAATTTTAGTGCACAAAAGTGACAGTAGATTTATGGTCCCACTTTTCGAAAAAAGTTCTAAAATTGGTGCACCAATTGGCTTAATACACTAGTCTACTGAGCTTCAAATGTAAATAAGTATAACATTAACGAAATAAGTGGCGGCCTCATTAGGCCTAGCGCTACTTACCACTTGTTGATAATTCTATAACTAGTGCATGCACAGTAACTAAAGGCATACAATTTTTAACTGGAGCATAAGTACAACATAATTCATTCCCTTTTAAAGCAAAAAATACACAACTTACCAAGATATAAGAATAAGCAATTTATTTTAGACAAGAAAACAAGCCGCTATGCGTATACCATTTGGCTCGCAAAGAAGAAAGAAAATTCTAATTTTATTTTGAAGAAATATATAAAACACTTGTTTTTTGTAGCAGCTTTGGCAAGAATAAACAGCGTTGGCACAATTATGGCTGAAGAAAATGCGATTTGCTGCTAAATGTTATAAACATTAACGAAAACAAAACTGGCTACAACATTACTAACTACAGTGACCAAACGATACACGTACAAGTCAGTTTTCTTACAGTATCTGTACAGTTACGTACGATTTAATATGTAACAATATAAAGAATTTAATACAAGTTTGTATTTATCAGTAGTATTTATGTAATTTTTAAGAAATGTATTTAAGATAACAAAAAATTTCAAAAAAAGTATTTCATATATTCGGTATTTATCGTATATAATATATTTATGTCAGGAATTTATTTTAAACAACACGATATATCAACGTAACGGAAAATTCATTTTTACAGAATCAATGGTCAGCAATTTTCACTAATAATGCTTCAGATATCAACTATATAGCACCCATTTCAGTTGAAGGAAGATTGAAAATAGTAAGCATGTTGAGGATTTTACAATGAAAACCACTGTACGGAAACACAGCGCAATTATTGTTTAACCACCGTAGCAGCGGCCATGAACATAAACACGCATGCACATTTCGGATAAATTATTTAGGAAATAGAGTGAATGGAGATGAATCATCTAGTAGAGATTTTTCCACTCTATCTTTTCCTTGTTTATTTTCATTGCATTCAAAGCACGAAGTGAAAGAGTACAGACTTAAGGAGACAGAAAATTACTTTTAAGTGATCTAAAATAATATGCTATCATTTACAATTAACTGTTTGATTGCATTGTGTTTAATTTGTGCATTTATTTACTTATATCTTGGTAAAAATATGAGTGTTTTCCACACTTAATTTTACTATATGTACACAATTTAATAATAGCGTAAAAAATAATTGTTATTATAAAACAAGTATCAGTATGTTTACTTAATTACAATATTTTATTTCAAAATTTCCTTTAATATAATATGATTACAATGAAATCGAATATAATAGTTATTATATTTGATTATAAAAAATTTAAATTTTACTACCATAAATAATTATTATAATTTTTCTGGAGATAATAATTATTTTGTGCCTTTATTATCTTTGATCTGAAATGTATGCACATTAATATGTACTGAAAATTTCTTAATAATTAGTTATATTAAGTTGATGATAATGAATGATTATTAAAGCTTTTTAATTAATTGTAATAATTATATTAATAATTGTTATATTTCTTTCTGATTTTTTCGCTAAAGCATTATCGTTATAAATTTGGGGTAAAAAGTAACTTCAGAAAAAATTAGTCTGTATAAGATCACAATATTGACAAATTTCATGTTAAATCAACTACAGGGAGGGAAAATCCCGCTCAGACAGTGTGGAAAGATGACCTTTTTTTCTTTCTTGTTTTAATTACAAAAAGCACACTTTCAGTAAAAAATACATTATTTTTAGTGATCTTATTTTTAAAAGTAGCATCCCAGACGGTATAGTGGTTAAGGGCGTTGACTCGGATACTAAAGGGCCGGGTTCGATTCCCGGAAAAGGCATGGTTGTAACTCCCGAAGCCGGAATCGGCGCAGGTCCCTCTATTGAAAGGAGAAAAAATTAAAGTAAACAATGGAATATGCACTATTCATGTAAAATTGATATATCATGAAAGAACAATTTTTCAACATTTTTGGTTTCTAGTATTTATGATTCAATGCTAATATTCACGTTTATTTCTGCAAATATGAAACAAAGGCGAGAAAGACAAATGACGACAAGATCATAGGATCACATGGGACTTCCCCTTCTTCGATAGTAAATTCCTTCTTCCCTGCGAAGAACGATCTCCCGTGTAACTCCCATCAACTACGTAATCATCGCCTCTTTTGAACGATTCTAAACGTTTTTGCAGAATGCCAGCCAAGATTGCGTTCGCCACAGTCGAACTATACGAAAACGTAGAGTTTTAAAGGTTTTTATCTCGCGCCTGCGCTGATCGGTAACCTTTTTTTATTGCCAATACAGAAACGCGCCAAATTCGCTTTATCGCCAAGACCGCTTGCAGAAGACAAGTACCGAAAAAATATTCGTATCGGTAGAAACAGTAATACTGATGATTCAAGGATGTCGGATGCAGCCATTTCTAATATTCTCTTGCTTATTTCATGAAGATTTTAAGTGATTTTTAGCTACAGAAAATTTAACTAATTCGAGACAAAAGTTACAAAAGAAAAGTGATTTAAAAAAGAAAAACGAAAGATTACTGTCTTCTCAGAGGACTTTAAAGAAGCAAAGCTTTGGCTTTAAAATGAACGCACGTATCCATATGAAGAGTCAGCTCTGTCAAATATATTCAATTTGATGGCAGAGTTACCTGAGTTTATCATCATTAACCACTTTATTATTGCAAAATTTCGAACTAGAATCTGTTTGCTTTGCTTTTTTAGTGCTGTCTATTACTTAACTTTGTACAATTAATAATTTGCACCGAATGGACTATAAAATATCTGCATTTGTATATGTCATTGGTATGTTTTAGACATCGATATGCATAAGAGTGCTATAAAAAGAAGTAATAACGGCTCCTTCTGAAAATAATCTGCCTAAACTGCAAGACATTACAAACCATAATTTTTATTTTATTGATGATGATGGCAGAAATATTTATACCGTGTTATAATCGTATTTGTTTCCTGTTTACATTAATTACACTCATGTCCATAAATTAAGGATAATTCGGATTCACGCGGAAATCGAACTCTAAAATAAATATATCACCTGTAAAATCACCACACACATCTTCAAGAATCATATGCAAATTTCAGGAAGTAACCAGATGACACAGATGGTACGTCACAATGACGAGAGTGTAAGAGAGTGATATATAAGGAATACAGGCAAAGAAGTAACGTTGTTCGTTACAGCACAGGTCGCCCCAGAGTTACAACGCGAATGAGAACCAGTATTTGGCAGTTAATGCCAAAAAAAAAAAAAAAAAACAAAAAAAAACAGGCGGAGCACAGCCTCAGACCTGTCTCGTCAGCTCTCTTCAGCCACTGGTACGACAATTTCAAAGCAGACCGTGTACAGACGCTTAAGGCAGATTGGTCTATATGCTCGTAGACATGTCAAATGCGTTCCACTTACTGCAACTCACTGTCGCCTGCGGTTAGCCTGGAGTAGAGAGCATGCATTGTGGACACCGCAACAGTGGGCTTATGTGATGTTTTCCGACGAGTCCAGGTTTAGCTTGCAGTCTGATTCTCGCCGGACTTTTATTGGAGAGCTCCAGGTACCCGTTACCACCAAGAAAATATCATTGAACGACACCGTTACGGTGGTGCAGGAGTGCTCGTTTGGGGTGGAATTATTCTGGGTTCCAGAACTGACCTGCATGTTCAAATTGGAACCATGACAAGCCAAATCTATCGGGACGTCATTCTGGAACAACATGTACGTTTGTTTCGGGGCGCATGGGCGCACAATTTGCGTTTATGGATGACAACGACCGTCCTCACCGTGAAAACATGGTAAGCGAATGCCTTCAATCGCAGGATATTACCCGTATGGACTGGCCAGCATTCTCACCGGACTTGAATCCAGTAGAGTACGTGTGGGACATGCTTGGCCGACGAGTTGCAGCTCGTCAACCTCCTCCTACATGTCTACCGGAACTTCGGAGAGCATTGCTTTTTGAGTGGTGTAATATCCCCCAAGATCAGATCGATAATTTGATACTCAGCATGCCTAGACATTGTACGGACTGTATTGCATCGTCTGGGAGACATACAATGTATTATCAATCATACCAACCATGTAATATTAGTTTTTTTGTAAATAGGGTTTTTTGTAATTTGCTCCAGGGAGGAAAAACTGCTAATTTTTTTAATAATATCAAACATATAGCATCTTTTTTTTTCTCTTTACCTTTTGTTTAATAAATAAGCTTTACAAATAAGTCAAATTTGTTTTGCTTCTAACTCTTCCTTTACCTGATTTTGCATTATCCTTAATTTATGGACATGAGTGTAAATTAATTCCACGTATCTTGTCCTCTTTTACAATATTTACCTTTATTTATATTTTCATTCTGTTAGCATTTTTATGCCTACTGCGAGGTATCTTTCATTTCTAAAAAGTAATTTCATTTCTTGCAGAATCGCGTTCTTTGTATAACTACAAGAAAAATTCCAAATTATATATGTATTACATAAACAATTACACATTCAGTACTTTTATTTCCTAATACTTTTTAAGTAATTGTTCTTCAACTTTTTGATAACTTCTATTTGTTCTGAATTATAGATGAAATGTGTGCAATTTAAGTCTCGGTGTACAGTGTCTGCCACATATCTTTTAGAATTAATCAAAAGTTCCTAGATAAACAAGAGCATAATGTCTCTCTCTTAATCGAGAAGAAGAATGAAATTTAAATAATTTATTCTGCGTAGATTTCGATCTTGCCTTTATTCAATGCATAACAACTTAAGAAAGGATTTATCTCTCTCCTTCTTATTTTATTTGAAACTTCATTTGCATTAAGCTGTGTGTATGAACATCGCATTTGTTGGTACCTTGCGCTATTTATTTTAAACGCTTAGAAACATTTTGCGGGATAATGGTCGCATTTATTGTAACGCAAAACCCGATTTTAAATAGAAAACAACTACCATAATAATTCATTCGGATAATGGAAGACTTCTTTATCTAGAATAAGCAAGTCACCACTAAAATAGACGTTTCCTTTCCTAATACAATAACTATCCTTATTTACATTTCTTCTTTATTGCAAATTTATAGGCTGAAATTTCTGGTTGCTAAAATACATTAGAAATGGAAATTAAAGTAAAGCTGTGTATATTCAAATAAAGAAACGGATTCAGAAATATATACTATTGAAAATATGACAATTGTTCTCCACCGATCTATTTAAAAAACAACAAGATTTTGACTTGAAAACTAAGTTACATTAAAAGTTTTGATTTTCCTTTTTGCTTAGCACTGCGTTACACTCCGTAGCATTAATCGACTATGCAGCCTTGTAATTTGACAATTAAGCGCTGTTGCTGCTCCATGCACTCTGCAATCTTTAATTTACTTAACAATTTATAAGTTAAGATTTATAACAGCACGTTATCAGTATAACTTAGAATTTTAAAAACAATATATGCATTTTAAAATAATTATTATCTATATTTTTCTTTCCAATTGTTTTCAAAATTGCTTAATTTAACAACAAGCCTCACACTTATCTCATATTTAAGTACTATTGAAGCAGTGCCGTTTTGGTATAAAAGACATTGTTTGGGGGTGAAAAAACAGTTTGTCAGGTCCCCACGTTCTTCGATTATTGTGTGCAGCGATGATAGCAAGATGACCTTCAATTTTTCGTATTGTGTTCCTCATGGCCAGAAGATTGTAAAAACTCTGTAAGGATCGGCAAGTACCACTTTTATTCTTTTGCAGTTCACAGTAAGGTGCTTTTAATATAAAATTTAAAATAACTCAGCAACTACGAAGAAGCGTCATTTTTTGTTTGTCAAACAACGGGGTTTGAGACTGTTTCCACGTTCGCCTAGAATTTTCCCTTCTGGGCACAGAATCTTCCGTATTACTAATCTGTTTGAAGAACTTTAAGAACTATCTTAGTGTTTTATTAATTCTGTGTTTGATTGCCAGTTTATCCTAGCCGTAATACTTACTATCAAGCAGCTACAAATAAAAAATAAAATTGATTGTAAAATTGAATTTGAATTTTTGGCAATATATCAACAACTCATCATAAATTATAACATAAATTTGACATACAAATAACATAAATTTAGCATGCAAATAACATAAATATGACAAACAACATAAATATAAACAAATCAAGATAAAATGTAACAGTATATGAAATTTTTATGCATATATTTTTGAGTTGTTACTAAAATTTTTTATTACATTTATTCTTGTTCTGATATCTAAAAAGCAAAAGAGAAACTTACTTAAAGGAGGTTTACATAAAAGAAATGTTCTTCATAATTTGTCCAAACCAGAGAAATAAACGATTTATAAGTATCGTTTACATTTATATAAAAATCATTTTTCTAATTGCATTAAAGCAATGTTCTCAATAATTTCTCCAAAGAAGAGAAATAAATAATTTTTAAATATCGTTTACATTTATATAAAAACTAATTTTTCGAAATGTTTACCTCATTAAAATAAATTGAGAAAGATATTTTAATTTTATAAATTAGGTGTTTTGGTTAATATGATCATTCGCTTGTGAAACGATCATCGCCTATTGAAGTCGTATATATTTTATTTTAATAAAAGAATTGTCGTCAAAGCTCTTTGCAGTTATCCAGAAGGCAAATGCTTAAACATAGCAAATTACAGTTATAAAAATATAAAGTTAGCGATTATTTTTATAAGGAATGTTTTTTACTCTTCACTTTTTGCTTGTCATTATTTGTCATAAATTTAGGGCGAAATGAGGTGATAGCTTTTTTTGTTGTCTGGTGGATGGGCAACTTCTTTTATTTCGGAATCCGCAATTCAATCCACAAGTCCATCGACTGTCAGTAATCACTGTAATATATTGCACCTGCCTCTTTATTATTATCCAAATTAAAAAGCACCCTTTGGGAATCATTAATTACCCGTTTTATTTATTTATTTAGTACCTCTATTGGTCTCCATCCTCACTTTCTGTCCATATCATTTTTGTGCCCGTATTACTTTCATGCCCGTACCACTTTTCAGGTAAAAGGATGTTGCCATCAAAATTTATCATCATGTATAATTTATTTTTGCGTATTCTGTATGTTATTATAAAGAATTATAGAATACGTATAAAAAGCCAAGTATCCTTTAATCAAGAAGGATGAATCTTTTATATGCAATATTAGCCATTCCTAAAAACTCTCCCGGCATATTTATTGCACGTTGCTAAACATTTACTCTATCAGGCAACGAAAGAAATTATAATGAATGAGTACCTCGTAGAATCACGAGCATTTAGAGAGTATACACATTCCTTAGAGATGTACAGTTTACTGATACTTATCTACACATAAGTAATAATGCAGGAAGCAATTTTATGCACTTTTATCATTTCATAATAATATTTTATTGAAAGGATAACATGCGTACCTTCTTTGAAGAAGACTTTGCAAACACTTACGTCTTTAAATCGGATAGCTTGCTTCCGCTGATCTGATTTGAAGTGGTACAACAGAATACAATGTCTATAAATTTTAAAGCAGGGTAAAGGTGAAACTGATAATTGCATATCTGAACATTTTTATTTTAGTTGGATGGAGATAAGTGCTTCAAAACAAATAATGTCTCCATCATTTAACTCTCAACTAAACATTTACGTTTGTTATCAGTTTGCCAGAAAAGTTTTCATCATAAATTCTAGGTTATTCCCTGTTATTTTATAGCGAAAGTTTTCGAGGTTTTGAGCAAAAAAAAAAAAAAGGCACATCTAGCGTCACTGATGAGCGGCACTTCCTTATCTGTGTTGTCAGTTTTGATGCAAATTAGAATTGAAATTTTTAAAATAGTTCCCTCAGCAGTTTGACAGCGACTCTCTAAGTTGGGAAAATAAAATAGTAGATCGTTGATTAATGTAAAATTATAAAAAGAAATATAATATCGCTATCGCCAGAATAACTCTGTTGGGTAATAAATATTATTAATTTCATATTTTAAATTTTAAACCTTATTTTATTAAAATAAATCTCTGAAAGAGTTAAAAAAGTCCAAAACTCTTATTTCCAAAATTCCAAAACTGTGAAATATATTTTCAAGAGTCCTAAAAGATTATTATAAATCTCATTGTCAATTAATGCAATTAGATCGGAAATTATTACTGAATGCAAGGCACGATTAAGAGAGATTGTTGTTATGACTACAAACTATTTTCGCAAAATCACCAGTTTCTACTAATTTGTAGGACAAAAAACATCAAATGCACATTTTTCTTTTACTTATAATATGATTTAGGAGTCTTTAAAATATGGGCATCAAGACTTGCGAGCGTAGGTTATAATCAAAATTTAAACAGTGACTTACATGTAGATAGTGTTTTCTTCTATACAATCTGGATCACAGCTCTGACTCATAATTGTACTAATATCTGAAAGTCCTATAAGCAATCTGACTAGAAGACAGCTTCAGTACCTCTGAAGAATCATCCAAAATTATGAGAAACTCGTTAGGCGAATTTATCTGAATATAACAAATCTATGAGGGCTATATGCCTAACGGAAGATATTTCTAAAGGAAACTGGTTCGAATTTATGTTACGTATGAGGAAGAAATCACAGAGGCAATTTTTTCGACAGCGAATGATACCAGATAAAGTGGAACTACCAGTATTCAGAGATTTTAATCACTCGGTTCCTTGTGGGACCATCAAGAAAATTGAAACAGCTTTACTAAATTTAAGTATCAATGTTCTAGCGTAAGTAAAGAATTCTACGGAAAAGCTGCTGACATGCTGCCATTACTCAGCATAGAAACATATGAGCAACACCTGAGTCTAACAAGGAACTTGCCTTTACTTAGTGGAACCCAGGTTCAGTTTAGCAAAGGTTAACTCTGCCCAAAGCATTTATTTTATAGAATATGCAGTAAACAACTTCTGAATTGTACTCAGGCATATTTTCTTCAGCCATTGTTTTTCTCCCTTAATTTACATTATTTGAGTAACCGCGATGGAAAACTCCCAAAGATATAGGAAAGACTCAAAAGATGAGTTCGCAATGTTGGGTTGGTATAATTTTTGGGTTAGCGAAGCACTTATACGCATTGCACATAGAGCAAACACCTCGGAATATTTTATTGGACTGAATGAATTTCAGGCTGTCAAAATTGTGCATTTCGAATTCTATGCATCCAATAACTCAATGGAGATCTAATCGTTATAAAAATACGAATTATTCCATAAATTACATATTGAATCGATAAATTACATATTGAAATCAGTCAAAAAGTAAATCACAATATCTGTATTTAAATAGAGAGAAAAGCAATTTTAAAAATCTATTTCATCAAAACGAGTTAAAATATTTGAGAACTATTTGAGACAACATTTGTTTATCTGTGTGTATATGTATGAGACGTTTCCACCAGACTTCTTATTTCACTTTTAAATAGCCTTTATTCTTCAGTTGGACAGATGGGAAATTTCAATTGCTTCTGAAAATACTGACATTAAATTTTATAGTATTTTCTTAGTACATATAAGAAAGTCTAATGCAATATTCATCCCTTTTTTATTTATTGGGTTTTGCTACATTCTTTAAAACAGAAATAGGTACAAAGAACAAACATTTACTATAGTTTCGGAGAAGGAAACTTGAAAATGTGATTTAGGTTTTGCGTTTGTTAGGATTACATTGTAATGTGTGAAAATTCTAGTGCAGTTTGAAAGTTTTGAGCGACTTATAACTGTATTTCAATTAAATGTCTTTTAAAGTGTTACCGGTTAGATATCTAACAAACATCTAGCCCCTACATTATTATGCTGAAGTCGATTTACAATAATGCTATCATGTATATAGTAAGTGTCGCTTAATGTGATCACGTTTGTATATGGCTATTTTGATAACATTAACCGAACGATGGAATTAAACTGCGAGAAAAAATGATCTTCGGAATGGAATTTAACTAATTTAATATTAACACGAAAAAGTATATATGAATAAATACTATCAAAGAACTTTAATTAGAGGAATATCAAAATTTCTTAACAAAAATTGTTCAGATCATTTCTGGAAGTTATTTTTTCGATGTTATACCTATTTTCATACTCGAAAATCATCCCTCCTTCACTATAAGGGAACATGAAAATTTAAAATTTAAATTTAGGCAAAGGGCAACCTTAATTTAACGTAAATGTTTTCTGGAGTTTCTTCTATCCCAGAAATAATTTTACTCCTGAAGAATATGATCACGTCCTCAAAATCGATAGAGTTAATTCAAAGCCAACGTCAAACCAAGGCTGATCTTTTGTCTAGTTTTAATTGGTTGGCTTGTCAGGACTTAAGGTCCTATGCATACTCTTGGCAAACATATTGATGACAGTACCAAGGTCCTGATCTCGAACAGTGAGCTGAATGCAGCTATGTTCTTGTGAGTACTAGAAGAACTACAACGTAAGAAGGGTGTAAAATACACTTTTATTTAAATCACTATTTACAGTAACTACCAGCTCGGGAGTGATAACAAAACAATAATGAGCGCGCTTGGGTCTACACTGAACAATCAAACAATTTAAATTTAAACTTAAGTAGGAATTTAAATAGTCGCTTTTCTCAGAGCTTAACGCGAGATATGGCCTATCTAAGGTGCGTAGCAAGCCTTAGCTAAGTACTAGCGCACTTAAATCACTTCAATAAGTATTAGAGTAATGGCGCTAAGGCGTAAGACTTTAAATACTAACTGGTCTGCCAAACGTCCACCGATCCGAAGTGGTCTGAGACTGAAAGCTCTCTCACACTTGAGAAGTTTCTCACTAACCTTTAAATACAAAAACTTGGCTCCAAAGCAAATTAGCATAAAGCTGAACCGCGCGTTCATTATGAAGGGAAGTTGAAATAAGAGTTTACAGGAAAGGGTAACTTAAAATAAAAAGAAATTTGGTTAGTTTAAATTAAAACCTTACAAGCTAAATTAAAAAATAAGCTTTTTGGTGACTTAATTTCTTGCTTAAAGAAATTTTTCTGACACTCGGCAATTCTTATGGTGTATTTTGATCTTATTTGGCGATTTTATTAAATTAAAAAATATTTTGTAATATTGTGATAATATTAATAGAATAGTTGATCACAACAAGAGATGTATTTTCAAAGTCTTCGTATACAAACAGGCAAATTTAGCCAATTCGATAACAATATCTGAGTGATAACACTAACCGCGATCACACTAAGTGACATATACTGCTTATATTTAAGCATGTATGTTAAATAAAAGAAGAGCAATATTAAAGGCAATTGACATTCAATTCAAAATTTAAAATATTCATCATATACTTTAATATAATTTATGCAATTAAAATGAAATTGCGTAAAATGTTTCGTTTTCGTTGCGTAAAAATGCGAAGAGATTTTGGTTCATCGCCTCTAGCATACGTAAGAAGAAATGGATTAGTGTACGTTCTAACAGGAAGAGAAACTGGTTCAGTTCTATTCACTTCAGCTACTTTTTGAATATGAATCATTTCTTTTATCACATCTATATCCGGCAGAATATTAGGTTTACGTAATGACATAGAGTGAGACTGCAGTTGAAACAGAAAATCCGTGTCATAATTTTTCGCCCGTTAGGATTTAGACGGCTCCACTGATATTCTTTATAATTACATTTCAAAACTACTTTTCTTTGAGCATCTTCGGATAGGTTTCTCTTATCCTCGCTTTCGACACTCGCTTTCGAAACTGGCTCAATAGTAGGCTATGAGAGATTATCATTCTGAGGTATTGACATAGCTGAGGTTTCCTGAGAAAGAAGAATCGAGCTACTATTGTTGTATTTCACTGTAATATATGGTAACAAGAAATGGTATTCGCTCTTCGGTTAAAAGGGAGACAAATGTAACTGATGATGGAATAGGGATATAAAGTGCTACGGATGGTCACTTCCTCTCTTTTGTCCAAGAAAGCATCTACCTCTTCTCCCTCCTTGCTTTCTTCTTTTTTATATTTTAACCCCCCTTCTTTTTAGTTTTATTTTTCTTACTTTCAACTGATGACTATTCTGTTGACTTGGAGCTACCTAAGGGTACTAAGACTTCTTTAGTTTTTTGTTCTGAAACATCTTGTATTCCTAAGGAATTCAATCTTCACATTTCAAGAATATCCATTTCTTTTACTAAAAAGGAAATTATAGCATAGCATTGTTTAACTATATCTCTCTGTTAGGTAGTTTACCTGACCAACCAAGTAAAGGTTTGATGGCTACAAGCCCACAGTTCAACATTTTACGATTACCTGTCACTCATTTCTCTATCACGTTAGCTCCAGGCAGTACTTGAACAGGTCGTGACTCCTCTTTCCCATCTGACAATGGTATCCTGTACACAGAATTTTTTATGCAGATTGCGCTATGAGTAGAGAATGTTTGTTTATGTTCTGGTTAATGGAAAAGAGGTTCTCAGCCTGCAGTGACAGGAATAATAATTGCTCTTCTCAAATAAATGTCTTATTATTGTGTCTGTGAATTACGTTTCCTACGCGGCACACCTATTCAAGGATACTGCGGATTACTATTATTAACAGGCAATCTACTTCGGGAAGATCTGAAAAGAATCTAATATTTTGTCGCTGAGAACGTGAGGTCTGGATTAAGACGAAGAAAGCTTCCGTTTTGAGGGTAGAAATATTCTTTTATTATTATGGAACTTGAATTAGTAGCTCTTAAAAAGGAAAAAACGACATTACTTTTTTTAACAACTATTTAAAAATTCAAAAATTCTATAGAAGGTCCTCTAGCAGTGTCCGAATCGTTAGATGAACTACTTGAACAGTTAATAGTTAAACGAGATTTACTAAATCAGTTCGATAGTGATATTGAAAAACTATTAAGTGAAGAAGAACTTGAATTAGAAACTGAAGCTTCTTGGAGTCATCAAGATAAGATAATAACGTTGAAGTGCAGGATTTCTAAACGATTCAAAGAGCCTGCAGGAATGTCAGATTCTATTACGAATTCGAATCCTAAGGTTAATGAATCAAACACTATCTGTGTAAGGAATACCGTTAAAACGCCGAAACTTATAAAAAATAAATGTTTTCGGAATGTCAGCGTGTGGATTGATTTTTGGAGTCATTTTCAGAGTTTCAGCCACAAAAACGACTGTTTATCTGACGTTGAAATTTTTCACACCTGAAAAGTTTGTTAAGGCGAATTGCTCTGCATGCAATTAAAGGATTTGATTTAAGAGCGAAAATTACAACAAAAATATCACCTTTGCTATAAAACATTTCAGAAGAAACGACATCGAATTTAACAGTCATAATGACGAGCTAGTAAGCCTAGATCCAGGGAAGCGTGCGTAGGGTATTTAGTTCTTCGGAAATTATACGATGAAGTAGAAATTAATATTCAGTCCCTAGAGACTTTAAATGTAGTTATAGGAATTTACGGTCATTTACTGCGCCCATTCTAATGAAATTGATTCCGGAAGCAATAGCTTTAGAATACAACAGGAAAAGGAAAGCAAAAGCAGAATTTCGTATTTTAGAATTAGTTGAATTCTTAAAATAAAAGAGGAATATCGCGAACCTTCCAGCTTAATACAAGATACGAAGAAATCTAAAAATATAAAGGTTTTTAGCAAACATTTACGCGTTTTAGTCAACCGACAGTTGCATTTTCAACCAGTGTAAAGTTTAACTGCGTATTCTGTGATGCGAACTATGATTCATTTCAATGCGAAGTTCCTTCGCTGGCGAGTAAAGAAAATAAGCGAAAGGCTAAAGATCGTTGTCTTAAATGCTATAAAATATTACTCCTGAATGTTAATTGTAGATCAAAATTTAATCGATGTAGAAAGTGTAATTCTAGTAATCATCATGAGAGTATTTGCTTTAGAAAATAAATTTACAAACCGAAAGTTCACTCAATGAAAGTGTTAATGTAAAGAATACGACAGTTAATTACAAACAATAGTTTCTTCTGTATTATACTGCAAGCAAGTGAAAGACTCAAATTCAGTTCTATTACAATTATGCTCCATGATAATTGTAATTCCGTATAGATAAAAAATCGTCAGAGTATTATTTGTTAATGCTTGTAAGCGTTCCTTTATCGTGAATTCATTAGCCGATGAGGTAAAATTTCCATTTACAAGAAAAGAGAGTTTAATTGTTTATATATTGGAAATAGCGATGTCGAAAACTTTTTATGAGTAACAAGAATCCAATGACAAAAGTATAATAAGCCTAAGAAGAAAATATAACTTGAAATGGTAATCATCGAGAAAATTACAAATACTTATATTTGCTCCCGCGGATAGATTAGTACAGAAAATATTAAGATACCGCTACCTACAATTTTCTGACAACACAAAACCACTTGAAGTTTTGATAAGCGCGGAATACTTTTGGGAAATAAATTCGGGTGGCTGGTGGAAATATGTGCAATAATTTAACTGCAGTAAAGACTTTGTTATTACGTTTTCAAGGTCAAGCATCTAATGTTTGTTATAATGAAAAAAATGCTGGGTAATATTTATATAGCAATGGCGTCAACAGCCTTCCCGCATGGCCACGAATTTAAAAGAGAGATAGTTTTAATGATGGGTTTTACTGACTTTTAAATAAATAAGGGATTGAAGAGGTTTTGGGAAACTAATAGCTTGTGTTTTGAATCTCATTTTGAACAGAATTCATTGAATAATTGTGATGTTATGAAATAATCTGAAACATGCAATTTAGTTGTAAAAGGTATGAAGTTTGATCACGATTAAAAAACGAACCAAAATTAGACAACAATTTTAATATAGCAAAACGAATATTATTCAGTTTAAACAAAAGGTTTAAGAGTAACGTATCTCTTTATGAAGCATAAAAAATGATTAAAAAAACAATTAACTGAAGTATTATAGAGGAAATAAATCCTGGAACAGAAGGATTTCAAAGCAAAAGGTATTACATGCCCATCATCATATGATTAGAGAAAAGCAGTGAAACTAAAAAAATAGAGTAGTTTATGATGCTTCGTTCACAGAGTTAAATACCTTGTCTTTAAATGATAATCTTTTAACGAGAACAAATTCGTATCCTTACATTTTGCACTACTTCTAAATTTCAGAAAAAACTAAATTACCTTCGTAAACCTAATCGAAAACGCTTTCGTACAAATTTCTCTAGCGAAAGCAGATTGGGACTATCAGAGATTTTGATAGTTTGATGAGTTTGTCATCTTCAGAACTGCAAATTTACCGAATCACGAGAGTCACATTTGGAGTGACCACTAGCCCTTTCCTTTTAGTAGCGAAAATAAAACACGGCATAAATACAAGGACTTGAATGTAGAAGCATATAGAATCTTGAATGAATGTATATGTGTCTATTGTATTGCTGTTGGCACGAGCAAATTTTGTATCTGAAGCCTGAAAATGGTCTACAGATGCAAAATACATCTTATCAGAAGCAGCGATGAATCTGAGAAAATGGCAAACGAATTTAAAGGAACTTTTGAAAATCTGGAGTGATACATAAATTGAAAATCATTCAGTTTCTAAAAATTGTATAGTATCATTGACAGCATTGGGTATTATTTAGTCTAAACCATTTTTCGTTATTAACCAAATCTGCTGCTCTACACTCTCTTGATATTACGTCCGCTGGATTATCTCGACTACTGTAATGTCTTCATTTCGATGGGTTGGATATTTCTTGAATTTCACTAAATCCACGCGCCACGAAAAACTCCCACTGGCTGACATTTCCACGGATCCAACAAAGAGCTACTGTGGAAATAGTCCACAAGAAATAATTATACCTTGTGTGAAAATGGGTTTCAAGAAGTTGAGTATTCTTGAAACAATCAATGCTGCTATCAGCTATTAGCCGTGACGAAGTTAACTTCTTTACTGGTGCTACTCTTGATTTAGATATTACAAAGCTAACTCCAAAGTTTACGTCTGATGCTTTGTAGCAGACATATGCAACGGTTACCTATGCTAATTCATTAGCGTTGGCAAAAATATGTAATTGAAATTCGGTGAGATCTGTTTTGAAATAATAACTAGGTATTGAAAATGTTTGCAGTTTATAAATTTTCCTACACCAGTTCTCCCATTTAACTTTAAAATCCTCTCTTTCATTCCTCAGCATCTCTTTCCTATAATTCTTGAAATAGGATATTCACTCTAATTACAATCGTGTAATTAATGCTACAGGGTCATAGATTTTGCTTGCTAATTTAAGCGCTGTTTTTCGTGTTCTGTCCATCCTCAAACAATAAATAAATACAGGAAAAGTCAAAATTCATCCGTTTTGGTGTTCTAGAGGGCTCAACTGGGTAAACTAAAGAAACATATCCTCTTAGTAAAGTTAAAATTGATCCTTTGACTATGTAGGAAAGATCGAAGCTTAACATATCATTGAATGCGACATTTGAAGAAAGTAAGAAAGAGAAAAATTAGCTCCTAGATCTGAAAAAATATAGTTCAGTTGCAAAGCTGTACGGAATAACGCCATATATTGAGTGATTCATACATAACGCGAGAAGCAAAAACAAATCAGAGTTCAAGCTGAACGAAGTGAATTTCCGACGCAGAAACCTATTGGATCAAAGAAATAAATAAAGGAAAATTTCCGAAAGCATCGGTATTAAACAACAGGAAAGAAGGAAAATGTATTCCAAAAGAATCAAAGATCCTAACTTGAATCCAGCTTTAGATGAGAAGGAAAGGAAACTATTGCAGTTGACAGGAGATTAGAAGAATCAAAGATGAAATTTTATGAAAAACATCGAGTGTTACTGCCCGCAAAGCACATATTCACTAAATAATTGGAGAAGCTCATCATAAAGCATACCATACCATGCAAGAATTCCTGATACGTCAGTCCAAACTCGAGAAAGATTTTGCGTTATGAGAAGAAGACAGTACATAAAGTCCGTTCTAAAGGATGTATAAATTGTAGACGTTATAATGCTCGACCAGGAATGCAAGTTAGCCCCTTTGCTAGCTGGCAGAATTTCAGAATTAACATCTTAACGGGAATAGACCTTTCTGGTCCGCTCTTTGTAAAATGTGTGACTGTAAATTTTATGTACTTTTGTTTACCTGTGATGTTACGCAAATATCCGTCAGGAATTAGTTCCAAATATGATAACAGAAAAATGTATACTCTCTTTCAGAAGATATATATCTAGAAGAGGTTTATGTTCCGTCACCTACACGGATAATGCTAAAACATAGGCTGATGATATGAAGATCTATTAATCACCCTCACATAAAAAAATATGTTCATCCTTACCAAATAAAATGGAAATACATCCTTGAATGAGAATCATGGTGGATTGGATTAAGAAATAGTGGTACACTCAGTAGAAACAAGTTTTAGGAAAGAAACTGGAAGATCTTCATTGACTTTAAGATAATTAGAGACAATTCTGATCGAAATTGAGATGGTCATAAATTGGTGACCTTTAACGTATACCTATACAAAGAATAAATATTACCTTTAACATCTGCACGTTTCCTATTTAGTCGAAGAATTCTTGTTTACCTTAAGTAAAACTGATCAGTTCAAGTTGATATTTTATTGAAACGTTTTAATTTCAGAGAAAACGTACTGAATTTATCCTGGAGAAGGTGGACTGAATATTTTATGAACTTACGATAAGTGCACACAGTGCAGAAGTTGAAAGAAGTCCAACATTTCATAATTAATGATCTGGTGCTGATAGGCGATGAACGTTTTCGATGAAACATCTGGAAAATATGTAAGATCACTCAAGCGTGAACGGCAGATAAGAGCTTATAGTATTAAACCTAAAGATGGAATAATTCAGAGACCAGTCCAAATCTTGTACCCATTTGAAATTCAAGACTTAAGTGTCTTATAATTCACGTTAAAAGAATTCTAATTAAGTTAGCAGACTTTAACTGAGATTATTATTATATGTTCTCCCTCTTTCAGCTTGTCTTCGTGGTGTAACACTTAGCACACTCGACGCGCATTCGAAAGGTCCAGGTTCAAATTTCGGCGAGGGCATTGCACATTTTTCATCTCTTCTATTTCAAAAGTACCTAATGTCTCTACAAAATGTATGCTCATTTGCTTGGGAAATTATTATTGAATATTTGAATATTATAATTTATTATTATATGTAAATGCAATGTAATGCTTTTATTCTTATAATATCATTTTGCAAAATTTAATTGAAGGCACTTAACAAATTTTGTATAATTTTCATATTCATTAGATTAAGCTTTCACATTTATTACATTTATGTAATAATTAGATAATTATTCCTGTTATACTTGAATGTATTAAAATTCGAGTTATGGTGAACCTAGTTCCATTCCAGCGGGGTAACGTGTACAGAATGCTTTATGAAAATGGCTTTAAACGCAGAGAGTGTTTGTTTATGCTCGTCTCAAATAAATGTTTGATTACTGTGTCTGTCAATTAAGCTTCATACATGGCTCACGTATTCACAGATATTGCGAAATTACTACAGTTAGCGTAGAACCTATCCCGAGAAGATCTGAAAAAGGAACTAACAACTTTATTTCTTGAAGCTGTTTGATCCATGAACGTGAACTAACAGGTGTGATATTGTGATATATAGAGGACTGGTCCAAAGTCTCCATGTTATAACTTATATTATTTTATGGGTTTCTTAATCTGATTCTATAACGTGAGTGTTCACACTTTTCAGAATTAAGCCATCCAAATAATGAGTGTATAAGAGTTTCTTTTCTTACTGGACTATATCCAATTTCTTCTACCAGATTTTTTTTAGTCATACGTTTTTAAGATTTGAATCTAGAACTACTCTAAGAAGGACTCACTAGCTAGATTTTTCACGGTCTGAAAGAACACCTTTAGGCCATAAATGATGTTTGTCGTGCTGATTTCAGAACTTGCACATTTTTAATCATTCTTATTCGATTTCTTATTTTGAGCATCTAGAGTATCACACATAAATGGTACATGTTTTTCACCACATATTTCACATTTCAGTAACACTTTGGACTTAAGAACTAAGACTCGCGAAGCAGTTCTGTTTATCTCATAAAATACTCTGGCATTTAGTTTAACTCATCTAATTTTACTCTTTGTCCTCTTTCAGTTTCAAACTTCGGGGAGGACATTAAATTAATCAACTGTTACTAAGCACCAGGTTGAGGTTGCGTAAGACATATTTCTGTTCCATGTTTTCAGGAACTATTCTCGAAAATAAGGTTCAACCACAGCGTAAGGTATCCAAGCACATTTATCAGTAGTCACTCGCAGTGTCTTTAATGCTCTAATATATTAATCGAGTTTATCATTAGAGTATATTAAACTGTAAATAATAAATATCCCGATAAGCTATAGGGGAATAATGACAACCACGTCTGTCTTTGGTTGCATTGTTCTTCAAATGCTCTTAGTTAATCATAATTACCTTCCTCTATAGAGGCACGCAACCATATACAAATAGCAGATATATCTGTGAGACAAATTTGAGAGTTAGATCATAACACAAGACGATATACATTTCTCTCTAAAGCTCATTTCCAACTGTTGAAGAAAAGGAATTTTTAAGACACGGGAGACAAAAAGAATATCTTTAGGAATGGGGTTTTCACTTTACTGTTAATTTTTAATTTACATAACTGAAGCAAAAATGTTCGTGAATACTCTAAACCCAAAATTAATGTCAAAATGTTTTTTTTATTTTCATGCTTTTCTGAATGTTTTCTGCAAATTATATATTTGTTCTCTTTAAATCCATATTTATTCTTCGTTTTGAAAACGAGTTTGTTTTCCTGCCGCTTGATCCATAGATTGTTTCACAGTGAGTCTTTTACCTGTCAAGCCCACCTTCGCATGAAGATAAAGTTACTAATGCCCTTTTCAGCAATATAGAGGTAATTCATAATCGCATTTTTCAATTAAATAAATATCTTTTATAACATAGAAATAGTTCCTGCTTTTGACATGAAAAGATATTTTCAGGAATCGACTTTCTCTTATAAAGCTTTAAAACATTATCGACACATCTCTTCTTAAAAAAATGGAAGAATGAATATTATTGAGAAACATTATTAATTGCTAATCGCATTCTTAATAAAGTAAATTTTTCACCCGAAGAAAAGCATACTGTTCGCATACCTCTAATCGCATACTGTCCGTGTTTATGCTTAATCAAAAATAAATTGGTTAGACAGGAATTTGTAGGCCAGTTGGCTAGGGCTAAATAGGCATGCACCCGATTATGGCAAAATACACGTATGCCTTGATAACCGGTCGTACCCATAGAGATTTCTAAAGCACGGTGGGTACTTCTATTTGCTTTCCAGAAGAAAAAACTATGCGGACTTTCATGGAGCGATGCCATTCATTCAGTGCAAATAAATCCCGGAATAAAGTGACATAGTCTTTGTGACCTTTGGCCTTATATGGGATATTCAAGCATAGAAGCTTCGAGAACTAAGTCAGTGCATATTCTGAGGCGTTTTATTTAAATATTTCTTTCTAAATAAAATTAGTTGAAATTTAATGTCAGAATTAGAAATTGTCAGAATTAGGAAAGCTATAGGAAAAACATAAATTGCTGAAACTAACCTCATTTTGCAATTAGTAACCATCTGTAAAAAAATTCACCTTTAATTAATTTTAATTGCAGGTTACAGGCAGTTAGTATTTTGTTCTGGAAGTAGAAGAAAATTTTTAATTTAAATACTTACATAAACTGAGATAAAAATACCAATAAACAGCAGTTTGAAAAAAAAGGGGGCGGAGAAAGGCACCCAGTATAAATATTGTGATATCATTTAGAATACTGTATCAATTAACAAAACTGTGCGTTTTATTAAAACTGTATTAACTATTAATATCAACAGTTCGGTATAAAAATAAAAATATCTCATATTTCGTTAGAGTTATTTGTACAAGAGGAACGTAGATAAAATAACGGATGCATAAAATTATGTGTTAATATGCGTTAACAGTAACACGGAATAAACGTGTCGTGATATAATGAGTTTTGAAAGTTTGTTGATTTTTAAATAGCAGAACGAGATTCTGAGCTTCATTACAACCACGAGAAAATATTTCCTTTTTTTATAACTCGCTCTGTTTATATACCAGTGAATTTTAGGATCTATGGTTTAAGATAAAGTAGTATTGTATTATTACAATTAGAAGAATATTGTTGTTTTCAGGCTGTAAATAAGTCTAAGATCAATTTACGAGTATAAAGTGAAGTTTTGTTCCGAAATGCAGAAAATAATTACCTCTATGCGGCTCATTTGAGTTGAAATGTTTTAGAGTTATACACATTTTAAATAAAAGAATCAGACATTTTCTATTAGTATGATTTTTCCATGTGACGCACCTATTATTTTCGGATAAGCATGCCGGTGTTTTACATTATACCCTACTGCATTCACATTGTATCCTATTACTATTTAAATGCAGCGAGTTAAATAGTCATTAATATGTTATGAGTTACAGATTTTTGTTGGAAAATGAAACTCAAAGCTTTGTTGTGCTATAATACAAAACTTTCTCCTAGCCGCTGAAATAACTCCAAAATATAATAATTTAATTCACTATCTTAAAAAATTACTTATTTCACATATTATTTTAATATTCCGCAGACAGTAAAAATTAACCCAGAGTTTAATAGAAATGAATTTAAATATTTACGTTTAACTTTAATTTAATAAGCTACAAATATAGATGAAATAACTGCTTTTTTCTTCGTGTGTACAATATTTTCTTTCAAACGTATTAAGCGGATAACGTAAACAAGCAAATTTCTGAGATCCCTGTAACCAGATACATATAATTATAGATATATAATTGATGTAGAAATACATTTTGTTATATTTTACAAATATTTACACAAAATAGAACAAGATTAATTTACTCTCAAAGCACCAAAAGTCAGCAGTAAATTAATCGAACAATCAAACAGCAGCTATGAGGTATATAACCGTTTAATAAGTGTGTAGTTAGCTATCCCAGAAGTAATTTTTTTATATGGTGCTGCAATAATTAACGTATCATCTTTGTCTTCATAAAACCTGTTCTAACATTCGTCAGAAGTGCATTCCTACTTCTTCGGTGAGTAATATTAATCTGAAAGTTATTTTATGCACTCAAAAGGGGAAATAATTACACACTTCTTCAGCACTCATTACTCTATGTTCTTACCGAGTTACGCTTATTCTCATTTCTTATCTTAAGTTCCATTAATCATTTTATGTAGTTTACTTCCTGAAGCGAAAGAAGAAAAAAGCATTTAGCATCTGATATCGCTCAAAAACGAATGGTGAGCAAAAGTACACATAGAGAGAAATCCTTTTTTTGTCATTTTCTCTTCTCTTGCATCAATAATTCTGCGGAGTCGGCGTGAAATGGAAAAAAAAAAGATCAAAAATGTGTTCCGCCGTTTCGCTTCGCAGAATCTAGAGGAGTACTTAAAATGGATGCTTGGATATAAAAATGCGAGTAAACGAAAGATGCAATTTGGCAGTAAGTCAGAAAAATGTAACGTATGGTCCCTTTAAATCTACAGCACTTCCTATAACGTTTCCGCTGCACTGAAAAGCGAGAATTCTTGATCATTGATTAAAAATTAAAAATTTAATTTCGTTAATTAGTTAGTAATTTTTATCAATCCGTTTAACATTTTTGCATTATATTCGCTTTTAAAGCATTATTTGTGACAGGTAACTGGTGAGATTGCATAACCGGGCCATTAATATTAGGCCCCAGACAACAAACTGAAAGAACGTCTTTAGGTTTGTAACAGAAGAGCTCTTAGTTCTTCAGAGTATCAAGTTTTTAATCTTATTACTTGTTCAATCAGTAAGAATTAGTTTCTTTCTTATTTCTATGCTACCGATGATAAGGGTAGAAATAATAAATTTGGCAGATTTTCATAATTTACTGATTTTGGAATAACTGAATCTTTTCTTCTTGAATGCCTCTTTCTTATACTCCTTGTCACAAGTTTCAAATTTTGAATTAGACTTAGCACATGTATTAATGTATCTAAAATTACTTTAATAGTGCTTCAGAAGTAAAGATGATTTCAGCTAAAATAAATACCTGCTACTTACCACAGACATTTAATTCGGTGTGTCCAAGAGCAACTCTTAAACTAAACTCTAATAAAACGCTTAGTTCGAAATGCAAAGTGTGAATTGCGCGATTTAAGCAGATGTGGAACATGATAGACCAGTCGGATTTCAAAATGTGTGTGCATTTCATTATGGCAAAGCACACTAGGGCTATCTGCCTAAGGGGGGATGCCTTCGTGGAGGACTTTCTAAGGGAAACTGGCTCGTATACACTCGAATTTCAAAAAGGCAGCCAGAATGCAATATTCATGACACCACTAGGAAGCAAAGACAATGTATTTTAGTTAATCATCTTCAAAAAATTTCAGTCAAGAACGAAAAACAACAGCATTCTTCCAGGCCTGTGCTCCTCTATATGGGTTATGTTTTATATATCCCGGGGCTCTTCATCTTTCTTGACGGATGGCAAGGGCATTATATTCCTTCAACTTTTAGATGCTTTACATCCAATTCAAACTCACGAAACTAGAAAATGCCAGGTTACATACGACTTCATCTGAATCGGAAGATGTAAAAAGGGCCTATGTGACAAAAGTCAAATTTTACAGCAACAGTAAAACACTATATCACTCCTCACAAGAATCATAAATTTTCGTTGTAAACTTCAAATATTCTTGTGAAAAATAGGATAGTTTTTAGTAAGTAAAATTAGTGTAAAGTGTGTAAAATTTGACTTTTGTCACTGGCTCAATTATATGTATATGCATTGATTTGAGAGATTGATCTACAGGACATCTGCATATGTTAGCATTTTTGAATACACTTAATTTACTATAATACAATAAGTTGTATTTAAAAATAAACAGATTGGTTGCATCCGTCTAAAATAGTTTTTTTATTTTATTCCATTTTAAAATCAGATTATTCTTTCTGGAAGACACTTTTACGTTAAAAATGTTTTTATTTAATTGTCACGCAAACGGATTATTGGCATGTGTTTTTATTATGCACGGTGAATGACGTCCTACGGGAACAAAGTTATTGCAATGCAAGATGCCAAAATTAAGTATAGCTGTGTCATTTCTCCAGCTATTAATGATGTCCATAGTGAAACTTAATTTCTAATCAATTTGAGAGTGTGTATTGTACAAAAGAACTTCACATGATACAATACCTCATAATACCCCTCCATTCATTCTTGAAGATCCTGTGCACAAGCATATTAAATTAAAATGTTATGCATACATAGGACAAAGCGATATTAATGGAACATTACGCTGTATTCAAAATGTTAATATTTAAAAAGAAAATTGCAGTGATTTTATTTTGCGACTATTTAACTGTTTAACTAACCACTTAATAAACACGAACTTGAATTAGGTCAGCTTTGCAGGCACTTGCACGTAAACATATTGCACCTTACGGAGAAACAGTTCTGTGTCTTGTGTGTTAGCATACATCGTTGAAGAGATAAATAGGTTTGCACATGGCATGGTTATTGTAATGAAATTAAAGCAACATTTACGATAATAATTGCTGCATGAATTATAAGGATTTAGATACATAAAGAAAAGAAAATATAAAACAGAAAAGTCAATAATGAATACAGTTTTATAGGAATTGTTAAATATCACCCGAAATAAAATTAGAAGTTAATATCACACAGACGTAATTAAAGATAAAAATCTCGGACGTCATGGATAAAAATCGATTGCACGTTATGAAATAGACTAAATATATAATTGATTTCCTCATTCTACCTTACTGGATGACATTTGGTTTAGTAACTGCATTTTCGTAACGACGATAACATTCATAACTCTTTCTGTAATGAATTTTTTATTCCAATATTCGGCAATAATGGAAACCATTATAAATTAAGGATTTCTTTTTCTGTTTCGCTGTCTTTTATATCTTCTAAACACGAGATGTACGAATATTAAGAAACTTGGCTAGCTACTACTCAGACTTGCATTTGAATATTAATTCCTCTTGAGTACATTTATCTAGATCAATAACTGGAATCCATTTTCACACGGCAACTTAGTTTCGTAATCAAGTGTATTTGATATTATTTTAGATTTATGAGCTATATTTATATATGAATTGTCTATTAGTGGAATTAAAAATGCGATACAATACGAAGAATAAAGTGGACAGTGCACGCATATTTGCATTCAAACTCAGAAATTGTAATTAGTTAAAGAAAAAGACATTCCAGTTTGCATTAAGAAACTGTACTGTCTTGATTAAAACATTACGTTCATTTGCCATACTTTTTATTTAAATATATACAACATGTATTTAAGTATATTTATAACAGATACAAATTTTGAATGTCAGTGAGCAAAGCAAACTTACTACCAATTAGTTCAAATTATGTAAAATAAATATCTTAAATAGGCAGCCTCATTCAGCTCACTACGTCATTTCTTCCTTATGCAATTTTATTTGTACAAGAAAGATTACTTAATAGCTAACGCTGCCGTATTCTTATTTTATATTTCCGCCATGATGAGAAAACCTTATTTTTTGTTTCTACAGCTGAAACAAGTTAGAATGCAGAAAGAAAAATTTGCAGTGTTTTTTTCTGATAAAGTTGTTTTGCAGAGTAAAATTAAGGTTTGCTGTTCCGTTTAGACATTTTTCCGGTACATTTAAAAAGCAGACGAAGGCTGGACGCATAGCGGCTAGTTTCCTATAAAATAGTTGTTCATTTTATTAAGCTTTATATATCGTTATAATTGTCACTATCAAGTTAGATTTCGCGCAATATTTATGTTTGACGCTAAGTGGCACCCCGTTAACAGAAAATAACCAAAATTTAAGAATCCATTTATGGGAAAGACAATTTGCATCCGAAAATTTGCCTTTTTAAAAAACCATATTTTATAAATCCGGAAGTAAAATGTGTTTCATTAATATTTATATTAGTTTCATATTCAAAACCGACAGCATTCTTTAACTATTCGTCAAAAATTTCTCTCATTATTCAGAATACTTATGATATAATCAAAGCACAGTATTCCAATCAGTTCAAACTAAAACAATTTTGAAATTGCATTTCAAGTGCTCTAAATTACACATAATTTTAAATAATACATGCTTATTGATCGCATTTAATTAATTTCCAAATTATATGCGTCGGATAATAAAACAATATATGATAAATATCTGTATAAGATATTAATCTGTAATATTAATTAGTGTCTTAATCTGTATAAGAGTTCTATAAAATGATCTTACTAATGTCTTTTCGCACCAAATCAAAAGCAGTTACTTAATTGTCTAGAATATTCACAAATATAACAGTTTATTGGTATTAAATTTAATTGTATTTTGCAAAAAAACTATGTGAAAAAACTGTACTATACGTTTAGTAAACCTGACGTATACCTGCACTAGAGATATTATATTGCAACACAAAATAACATATATTTGAAATGCGTGTCACACTTTATCGGAAGGTGTCGAAGAATTTAAGGCTCAGCAGCCAAGATAGAAGAAGACATATGTCACAGAACGTGTCAAAAAACCCGCCATGCATACTTTACAGTAACCGTAAAGCTCATTGCTTTGAAGCGACCGACTTTATATACTTTGAAAACCAACTACGCCCAGTAAATACACAAGAACTCAAAAATATGTGTATATGCTTGCAGATTATCCTACCTTTATGTTGTATTTATTATTTAACATAAAGAGTGTTGCTACTTTGCATTATAAGCTACTCAGTTGATGATATATTTTACATTACTAAATGTGGGAAACTCGCCAGGTTTTTTTGGAGATATTTCATAAATGCTCTATTAGTCTTTCTTTGCTGATAAGGTGAACAACTATGCAATAAACGTTCCCGTCCCTTACATATCGGTATTTCACGATCAGTCAGAACCCACGGTACTGATGTTACGGTTGCGAAAAACCTAAATAATACCGGGGAGTGAAGACTTAAAGACAATATTGTGGAGAAGAAAAAAAAAAGTCAGTGGAGATTAAAATCCAAATTGTGGTGGCAACTATGTTAACGTATCAACTGTCCCTCCTGTAAGCGCTACTCGTGTGAACGTCAAATCGAGGGAATTTCTTAAGTGATGTTTTCTTTTCAGAAACATTTTGATTGAGAAACCATCGGTGAAGATCACGGACTTACGTAAAACTCTGAATGTATGTTTTCCTATGGGAAGTGTTCATGTATGTGTATGTAGAGGAATTAAAGGACACACTATTAAGCCTTCTTTAATTGAGCAATGTTCTTAAGATATGCTCATCAAATTATACAGTGTATCGTCAAAAACATCCATCAATTTTTAATGATGTCCCATACATTCCGCTGCTCGAATTTACAGCTTTAGTTTAGTATTAGCATCTGTATGAGATTCACAAGATGCAGCACACTGAAATCACATGATAGAGTGCTTTCATATACTTCAATTATTATATTACTGTGAGAGACAACTTTAATATATACACAGATTCATAAAAGTACTTTTATTTTGAGCGTGTATCAACAACGTAGCAACATTTAACGTGCGTCTGTAAGCTTTCTGGATATAAAGATTATCCTGTTCCTTACGATCGTGAACTACTCAAGTCAACAACATTCTGAAATTAACTATTAGTTTCCTCAGACATAGTAATATTAGGTTGTGCCAGGCAGCTACAAGTTATATTCAAATTTAAGTTAATTATTATTGTTTACACACTATGTATCCCCCCAAACGACACTAGTTAAACTGTCTTCTCAAAATTACGCAAATAAAAAGATTATATTTACACATAGTAGGAAGGGAAAATCAAAACTGCAATCATTCTGCATATTTATGAACATTACGTTGTTCCTTGTTGCTTTAATTCCTCCAATAATTATTAGTTGGTTTAAGTAATCCAAGAATAAATGTAATCAAAAGTGTATTTCTAAAGACCTTTCTTAAACTATTATATGTAATTCATCGTTCCATTAAAGTTTAACATTTTGTCAAAAATCCTTAGAACAATAGTGTTCCAGGAATTTTTTTAATTATTCAGCACTTACTGAAATAATTGTATTCACCGTATTTTCATAGAGAGCTAATTATTTTTTTTTTGCTTCGATATTAAAACTATCAAAAAGGGTCTTCAGGTGACAGATTATATCAAGATTTTAAGTAACTTAATATATTCAGTTCCTAACGCTTTAAAAGGTCGTATCCTGTTTGTAAATGTATCGAAACACATTAGCACAATCTTCAGTACCACAACCGTATGATATTCCTCTGTTGCATCAAAATTTAAGTGAATTCTCAAGCAAAAGCCAACCTCTCTTGGTCTTGAAATATTTATTTACGCCTTAATGAAAAAAAAAATACGCCTTAATCAGAGAAATGAAAAAAATTAATTTGCTTTTTAATGTTATTAAATTAATTCTTTAAAACTTATATTAAAGCAAAGTCCCCTTGTATAGTTAGTTGCAATAGTGAAGGTAACAGAAGCACATTAGTAATTGAAACATAAGATTTTATTATATTATTGTTAGTTTATAAATGGAAGAACAAACTGATATTTGGTAATTTTGTTAATCCTTACAGTAAAAAATAGAAAATTCTTAAAATTACGAGTACTTACAAATTTTATTCTTTAAAATTTCCGTTTGCAAATACGTATAAATAAATGTCTGTAATGTCAATCGATTTGTTGATAAATAGTGTTACTTTGCTTTTTGCTTTTTTTTCTCTCCAAAGTACTGAAACAGATTTTTCTTTGGAATGTTATCATCCTGTTACATCTAAGCAAAGAAACTAGTCAATGCAATTTAAATTTTACTAATTTCATGAAAGGTAAGCTTTTCATTTCATACATTATAAGAATATTTTATCTTTAATAATATTCCATATTGTTCTCCCATGTCTCATAATTCTGAAAATGTTATCAAGCCTATTAAAGTCATATTTACGTCCCGAAATTAAGCATCCTTATATTTTAGGATAGATTTTAAGAAATAAAAATGTAATTGTATATTGGGGACAGCAGGGTTCTGAATTATGTTTGTCTGATTAACGCGAAAGTTAATTTACCCAATTAAATACGGTGTTTAACTACACTTTGTAAAAAAAAAAATCATATATAATCTTCTCTCTGTTTTCAGGAATTTGAGAAACCAGTATAGTGTCCGCCGAATATAATGCGGCAAAAACATCGTGAACAAAAACGCCACGGAAAAAACCAAGTAAGGCGAAAATGCCGTCGTACAAATTGTTGTGGAGAGTAAGGGAGTGAGTGCGCCGCTGAGATAGCTTCTGACCCTGAGGTGAATCAAACGGAATGGCATAATAGGGAAATCTTTTATCCGTCGAAACCTAGACAAATAAATAACAATAATAATTTAGTAATATACAAAATTCCCAAAATTTGGGCAGTCTAATTACTCTGCGCGAGTTCTATAATATAAACATTTTCGTTCTCAAGATAATTTGTGTGCAGATGCCTATTACAATTAGGCGTTTGCCTATTAACACCTCGCGTACATGGGAGAAAAGAAAGCAAGGAGAAAACATCGCAATTCTAAAGCATCGTGATATAAAACATCGTCGTCTAAAATAAAGCAGTTCAAAAATATCAAAATTTCAAAACATCGTAGTAAAAAAAAAACTACAAATCAATCTATGATGATAAGATCGAATTTGTGAGACCTATCTCTATCCACATAAACTAAATTAGATTCTACAATGAACCTGGCGAATTCTCGCACAGGCGGGAATTAAATACCAGCACAGAAGAAGGGTGCAAAATAACCCTTTATTAAATCAAACTAATTAAACAGAAAGGCACAGACTTCGTGCGTTACAAAAAAACGTTCACTTGCGGTGGTAACTAGACGTAGACTATAAGACAAGTCAAATTTGAAAAATAAATAATGCAAGATCGCACTTCAATTACTCCTAGGTGGTGGACTCATAGAAATATATCCGGCGTGATACTAAACTTATGAGCTTAGGCCAAGAGGTTACTAGCGTGACCGCGAAATAAAAACGAAACGTGCGCTTGGCTAACAAAACATGCTCTGAATAAACTGATATATAGAGAACTGCGCATGCTCGCGCCATTGTTGTGTGTGTTTTCTTGAGCTCTGATTTTCATCTTTATTTTGCGATAATTAATGTGTGTAAACTATTTATTGTGTATAATTTTATTTGTGCAAGTGCTCTGCTTTATATTTGTGCAATTTGTTTCAAGTTAAAAGAAGTATTGTTAATATTATGGCTCTTGGAAGATTTCGGTATAGTTAACCCTAGCTTAACGATTTGTTTACTTCTTTGAGTAGTGCTACGAAGTAAAAGAATGCCAAGATGGACGAAGACGATGATGTGTTTTATAGTGCGCTTAAATGTTGCTATGATAAACTTGAAACGGCTATTGAGTCAAAGTGTAATATGAACCAGAATATTCGTGAAGAGGCAAGGCATGCAATGTGTGAGTTAAAGTGTTTGATTACTAAGAATTTTGAACGTATTAAGTCGTTGGGTTACCGTGAAGCTTGTAGGGAAAGTCTTAAAGACATTTTCGTAAAACCAACGTATGCTAGTGCTGTGCTGCCATCTCCTGTGGAGAATGCAAAACAAAATTCTTTAAGTTGTGGTCTTGTCATTTCTTCGGAAAATCGTTCGTCAGAGGATATTAAGAAGATTCTTAAATTACAAATTAATCCTGTAGAGAAAAAAGTGGGTATTCTCAATCTAAAAAATATTGGAAATGGCAAGGTATTGATAGAATGCTTCTCTGAAAATGATTTAAAAAGGATACAAACTGAAATTCAAGTAAAATCACCGGAATTAACTACCTTTCCTTCCAAACGAAGGAATCCTACGATCTTAATAAATATCCCTAATGAGATAAGGGATGAGGATGTTCTCGATGTTTTAAAAAATCAAAATCCAGATGTTATCGCCTCTGAAAATAAATGGAGTGAATCTCGAATTCGATTTACGTTAAGGAAATTTCAAAATACGAGACATTTAGTTGTTGAGGTGCATCCAGACATGCGTAGAGGTATTTTACAGGAATGTAGACTAAAAATTTCTTGGAGCATCTGTACGGTGGATGATTTTGTCGTGATTAATCGGTGTTTTAATTGTTTAGGATATAATCACCGTGCTGAACATTGTAAAAATCTACGTGCTTGTTATTTCTGTGCACGTGAACATGAAAGTAAAAATTGCCCACATAAGAATTTGAAAGTCTGTATCAATTGCATTAGACGCAATCAAAAAATAAAAGATGAGAAAAAAAATTAAATGTAAGCCATTTGCCTTTTTCTGAAAGTTGCTCTTGTCATGAATTTATAAGAAGTCAAAATATAGCAAGAACAAATTATGGATAATAGTCATAATTTTTTTTTAAAATTTGTTCAAATTAATTTACATAGATGTAAGGCTGCTACTCAGCAACTTGTTTTGAATATGGAGGTAAACAATGTTTCTGTTGCTTTTATTCAAGAACCTTACTCTTATCATGGTTTTATGCCTGGCCTTCCGAGTTCCTTTAGATTATACTATGATTTTAACTCAGAGGTCATAAAGGCTGCTATTGTTGTTCGAGCCGAATTTCTACCTACGTTTTTGGATTTGAGATTCTTGGATTATAATATGACTCTTGATATTATTTTTAAAGATACTAAATATTTTCTATTTTCATACTACTTTGAGCCCTCCCGATGTATTGAATTTGATTTGCATAAAATAAGTCGGGTCTTCCAGGCTAAGGATCTTGCAAAGCTTATTTGGGGTATGGATTCCAATAGTAAGTCTGAACTGTGGTTTAGTCCCTACAGTGATGCTCGAGGAAACAAGCTTGGAGATTTTGTCAGCTCCTATAACTTATATGTGATCAATGAGGACTGTGGCCCTACCTTTTGTTCGGAACAGGGATCAAGCTATATAGATGTCACAATTATGGGAGCTGATTTGCTAGCAAATGTTACCCGCTGATGTCTCTCGGACTGTGAATCATTGTCAGATCATGCAATGATTGAATTCGACTTATCTGTTTCTGATGCTTCTTTAATTGCTGTCAGTAGAATTTTGTTTAATACAAAAAAAAGCAAATTGGGGATATTTTGAAAAATATTGTTCACAGTATATTTCTTTGATCATTAATGGTTTGGATTCTTGCTCGAGCACTGACTCACTTAATGTGATTGTAGATTTTGTGACTTCAGTTATTTTTCGGGCATGTATTAAATCTATGCCTACTAGAAGGACTGGTAGGCGAAAAGTACCTTGGTGGTCATTGGAAATTTCCATTATGAGAAAGAGAGTCAACGCGGCTAGACGGAGGTTCCAGAGGACTACTAGCAATGATATAAGGGACTTGTATAAGCGGAAATACCTTGATTTAAGGAAAAAATACAATGAAATGCTTATTGAGGCCAAATTAGAGTCTTGGAGGAAGTTTCTTTCCGATATCAATAATGAGAATGTGTGGAAAAAAAATTTACACTTATGGTATTAAAGAAAATTTTATGAGGAAGATTGAGATCTCGGGCCTTCGGCTTTCAAGCGGTAACTTTACGTCTTCCTTGGAGGAAACTATCGATGCTATTCTTGATAAAGCTTTTCCTCCTGATTGTGTGAGACTTGATAATGACTTTCATACTCAGTGGCGCTCATCTGCTCGCAGTAGTTATGCGTCTCAGATTGATCCTCCTTTTTCGCAGGCCGAGGTTGATGATGTAATTCGTAATTTAGGGCTTGGCAGGTCTCCTGGCCCGGACTCTATTTCCAATGAAACCATAGGATACTTCCATCGTCTTTTTCCTGCAGTTTTTCATAGATTATTTAATATATGTTTGAATCTTGGTGCTTTTCCACGAACTTGGAAGAACGCCCTTGTTATTGTGATACCCAAGAAACAAAGTATCACTGTTCCACATGTGAATAATCTTAGGTGTATCTGTCTTCTTTCTTCTTTAGGTAAATGTTTTGAAAAACTAATTACTAACAGAATTACTTGGCATCTACATAAAGAAAATATTCTTAGTGCTGACCAATATAGTTTCATTGCTCAAAAATGTGCTGAGGATGCACTTCTGCGTCTTAGCAACATTGTACAGAGGGGTAAGATGAGAGGTTTGTACACTATTTTAATTTTTCTTGATATTGAAGGAGCTTTTGATAATGCATGGTGGCCTGCTATTCTCAATTTACTAAAAGAAATGAAGATACCTCAAAATGTGTTTAATGTTGTTTCTGATTTGCTGAAAGACAGGACGGTCGAGCTTTCTTTGGGTGGCACCTCAAGTGTTCGCCGACCTCAAAGAGGTTGTCCACAAGGTTCTGTTTCCGGTCCCAAGCTTTGGATTATTATTATGAATGATCTCTTACAGAAACTTTCTGATCTCTTCAGTTGTGAAGTCATTGTCTTTGCAGATGATTTGTTGATTTGTATTCAAGGAAAAGAAATGCAAAAAGCTTTTCGTCTCGCCCAAGATGTTATAGATTTCATTTATCATTGGTCAATAGATTTTAAGTTAAAGTTTAACCATGCAAAATCCAAGGCCATGTTTATTGATAGAAAAAATACTACTTATGAAGGATATCAATTGCTTTTAAATGACAATCCTCTTGAGAGGGTGAATGAAATTAAATATCTAGGTGTTTTTTTGGACAGCAAATTTAACTGGAAAAAGCATATTTCCTACATTTCTAATAAATGTGAGAGACTTCAGCGTGGGCTGAATCTAATTGCTTGTAATAGTTTTGGTGTTAAATCGAATGTTAGCGCAATAATTTATAAACAAGGCATCGTACCCCTAATTTCATATGGATGTAGAGCTTGGGGATTGTCTCTAAAAAAGAAAATTAACTCTAAACGCCTGCTTCGAGTTCAAAGACGAATTTTGCTGCGAGTTATAAGCGGTTACCGAACTATTAGTTACAATGCTGTTTTCTCTCTTGCCGGATTTCCACCACTGGATTTGTTTATTCTGACTTTTATAGATTATAAGAATAGTCTTGCAAATTACTCCAATTCTCACTTTGATCGTTTATTGCCCTTGGCTGTTCTACCACATCCTTCTGTAAGACAACCAGTACAGATTCTGGATAGTACGGACACTGATGTTAATTCATTCTCATTTGTGCTGTATACGGATGGTAGTAGGATTGATGATAAAGTTGGTTTTGCTTATGTTATTTTTGAAGATGATATTGAAATTGAGTGTCACCAATTTCGCATTAGAAATGAATGTACTGTATATATTTCTGAACTTCTGTGTATTAATTTTGCAATCAAGTGGATAATTAGCCAAAATGGAAGTGGTTCCAGCTACTTAATCTGTACGGATTCACTCTCTTCCCTGGAATCTCTTAAAAATACCTCTTTATGTAATGATATTATTGTCAATATACAGCAGTCTCTCGGAGATCTGGAGAAGAGGGGTATTTCAGTGTTTTTTACATTTGTCCGTGGTCATTCGGGTAATTATGGAAACGAGAGAGCTGATTGGCTTGCTAAGAATGCAACTAAAAATGATATTAACGTTGATGTAAATATTCCAAAATCTTATTTAAAAAAAACAATTAAAGCTAAAACGATTGAGCGGTGGAACTGTGATTATATCTCTTCTGATAAGGGATCTGTTACAAAAGCATTCTTCCCAACTATTTTTGAAAGACTGAAAAGTAAGGACTTGTTGCTCAATTTTAAAGTTACGCAATTTTTGTCTGGACATGGTAAGTTTAATTTTTATCTTGAACGATTTAAGCTGATATCTTCCACTTTGTGTAATTGCAATCTTAGCGTTGAGCAGAGTGTTTTCCACCTGCTTTTTGATTGCCCACTGCTTGATAAAGCAAGAAATCTTTTGAAATGTAGATTGAAATTCATTGGAATTCATTGGCCGCCGAAATGTTATGATTTTGTATCCTCGATTTCGGCCTACCGAGCTTTCAATGATTTTGTTGACTTTTATTTTAAACACTGTTAATGATTTCTTTATACATTTTTATACTTTTGTATTTACTTGTGTTTTTTTTTCCTTGTTATGATTTCATTGTATTGTTGAAAACTGATGATATTACTTACTATTCTGCCTTTTTCACTTACGATTTGTAAGTCTCGTGCGATACTTTGTGGTGCACGAGGATTTCCTTTTCTCTAAATAAAATAAAAAAAAAAAAAAAAGAATAAACTGATATAATTACACGTTTAAATAGCACTTCAGTTAACTTTAAATTTAGACTCTGGCGAGAGAATGTGAGGGTAAGTTGAGAAGTTTAGAACAGGAAAATATAAATTTGTTATGCAAAATAAGGAAAACTCTACAAAATTTTCAGTCTTTGGTAGTTATAAATGTTTATTCGGCTAATGCTTTGTGAGCGCAAGAATAAATAAGGTATATTTTTAACTCTACACTTCATATTATTGATTATATCATATTATTCATATTATTAAAAACCCAGGAAAGAAACAGAAACATCAGAGCCAAAAATGAGTATAAAATTGATTATTCATATGAGTGTTAACAGAATTTCAAATTTATATTCTTAACTAATTTAGCTCATTGTTTAATTAATCTCTTTTATGAAATAGTACTGGCAGTTTTTCATGAAATGTATAGTCTAAAAATTTAAAAACGGATAATGAGTAACTGCATGAGGTTTTCCTCTATAAAAATTATTTAGCTAATTGGAATAAAACAAAATTTAATTTTTATTAAAAGAATATCAGGTTAATAAAGTGAAAGAAAGGTTTTTGAATTTTGATAATTAACTAAACAGTTTTATTATACGTAACCCCATGCACTTACTAATCTTCCTTTGCTAAATATTTTAGTCTATATTTTGCATGAAAAACTGCCAGTACAGCTTCATAAAAGAGATTAATTAAATAATGACCTTTGAAACTTTAAGTGTATGAATTTAAAATTATACTAACTGTTATTTGTAGGTTTAATTTATACTGATTTTCAGTTTTGAGCACTTTTTGCTTTTATAGCAAAAAATTTCAATTATTTCAAAAATATGAAATACAGAAGTAAAACCATTCCTCATTTTTTCTTCAAGAGTTCATTCAAGAGCGAATTACGAATGAATGTACGGATATACATTTAATTGCCTTTAACACTAGAAGAGCCGAAATTCACACTAACCGAAAACCGCCATTGGGGGTCAATTTGACCCTCATAAGAAATGTAAGTAGAAACACAGTAAATGATTGAAATGATGCTGAAATGGGTCATTCATAAATGAAAACCTCTATTATGACCACATAATAGAGGCTTTTATTTATTTTTTATATTTTAGAATTTTTTTTCGTGCAATTAGTGTAAATTAGCACACAATATCTTTCAATGTAAGATTAAAAAACAAAAACAAAACCTATGAAAAACAAAAACAAAATCTATGAAAAACAAACAAAAGATACAAATGCAAAAAGTGGAAAATAGAACATATGCAAAAAATTACAAAAAACATAAATTAGGAATAAACACACAATGTTTTCCAAAGTTGGTTATACATTTCCGCAGGTGATACAATATGAACCATTGACAGTGACAGCAAGACATTTACCAGAAATTGGTTTCTGGCATCCCTCACAGCTGACAACAGTCTTATTTTGTCCCTTGCAACTTTGAAATGCACATTTCTTTCGTTTAAGTGTCTGTTTTTGAGCAATCGGAAGGCATCTGTTGTGTAGTGCACCAACTCGTATTTCTTCCAGGAGTGCAAGAATAAATTCTCGACGGGAAATAGAGGTGCCCAAGGATTCTTTGAATATAATTCAAACATTGAGTGCAGCAATGTCAAGGACGTTGTAAAAAACATGTACAGGCCACCTGTGACTTCCACTACTTGTACTATATTTCCTCAACATCTGATTTGCAACATCAACGCCACATTTTGTACTGTTGTAGTAAGTGACAGTGTTCGATTTTTTCTTTATGCTGTCGTCAACAAACACATTACTGTGCATCGTGCTCAGAATCACGACATTATTTTTGCTCTTGCACCTATATATTGTGAATGTTTTGTCTCCATTTTTCAGTGCAAAAGATGAATATCTGGCCGAAGAAGTTTGATTTTGTTATCGAACGATATAGATATGATCGAACGATATGATCGAACGATACGAGCAATAGGGATAATTCTCGCTTATTCAGACGCATCGTCCCGACAATTGTCGTTTTTTTCCCAGAAGGTTCATCTGCAAGTTTCACAGAAGTAAAAAAAGTTGTCAGTTGTGACATTGAGTCCGGAGTTTAGATGTGGTTGCAGTAATTTGAGAACTAGACTTTCCCCAAGTTGTAAATTAGTTGGCCGTTCTTCATCCTTGCCCAGATAAGTATAACCATTCAAAATATATTTGGATTTTACATCAGTTGCTAGCCAGAGTTTGATGCCAAACTTGTCCGGTTTAATCGCCATGTACTGGATAAATATACATCTTGATTTACAAGGCAACAATTGTTCATCAACGGTTATTTCTGGTTCAAGATTATAGCATAAATAACAGTTTTCCATTAGCTTGTACCAGGTTTCAGAAGCGAGAGCAAATTTGTTAGTGGCGAGACGATCAGCTCTGGTGCTTCGGACATCGAATCTGAGATGCCGCATTATTTCACGGAACGGATTGCGTGACATTGTTTCTTTGAACACAGGTGGTGCCAAATTCTTGTTCCACAAATCATCTGCACAAAGTTTTGAATGGCCTAGTGCTTCACGGGCATACAGGAGGGCAAAAAAGGCATCAAGTTCTTTTAGAGTAACATGCCAGTTACTATCATCTCTAAGTTGGCGTCGTGCCTCAGCAATTGTACATGATTGAATGTGTTTCACCATTGATTCACTCACCATCAAACGCCCGCTGAAGCAGGATTTGTTCCTATATTACGACGAGCAAACTACGTTGGTCCACTTGCAGTGGTTACAATATTTCGAGCTGGCGTGCGACCTGAAGTGGAAGCGCTGCTGCTAAAGTTCATAGGGGTCCAGAGAATACCGCTGGATGAGGTATACTTCTCATTACTGCTGCTAGCAACGTTGTTGCCTCGTCCTTGACCACGACCACGTCCACGTTCGCGTCCACGTGAGCTTCCGGATTCCCGCATAGGGATCACATTTCCAGAATTGTCCTCGACATCACTATCACTGCTTTCAGAGAGCGACGCATTCTGTAAGTTCACATCAACGTTAAAATTTTCATCACTACTATCATCACCACTTATATCTGATTCCAACTTTTCAAGGAGTGCAAGGAACTCTTGTGTACTCAATCCTCTTCCTCTCGGCATCGCAATGGAGAAAGAATATGCTCCGTTCTGGATTTTATATTTCTCCCCTGAGTAATCGCGATAAGAGCTACGTGTTTCTAAACGCGCAGAAAACGAAAACGTGGCATCGGGAATTCGAAAACGGACATTCGTTAAAAAATATGTCGTTTTTCTTATGAGGGTCAAAATGACCCCAGTTGGCTGTTTTAGGTATATCTGAGATTATTTATTTAAATAATTATCGTAGAAATATGAATTTTGGCATAGTATACTTGGAAACATTTTAGAAAAAGTAAAAAAAAAATATCAGCTTCGAAGCTAAGCTGTATATTAAAAAAAACGCGGAAAATTGGAAAAAAAAAGTCAAAATGACCCCAACGGCGCTTCTAGTGTTAATGCGATGATTTGTTAGGTGCTTAAATTTTACCAGGATATTTTCTATGACGATGTTTTTAAGTCGCTTTTACGAGGTTTTAAGACAGACAACGTCTCTCCTTCTCTCTTTGATTATATTTTATACGACGATGATTTCACCTTTCATTGTTCTGTACCCGAGGTTTTCGTCAGCGATATTCTTGCTTCGATTATTTCACCTGTGACCAATTAATGTAGAGGATGTAGGATTGATATGAAATCGCTCAATTATACGTGGGTATTATAATTAGCCGGATTTATACAATTTATATATAGTGCTTATACCTCTACAGAGTATTTATTAATTTAATAGTATAATTATTTTCTATACTATCATGATTAAATGCCTTCCTCTCATTCTGCAATATCATTTATAAAATTCCCGATTGTAAGAAATTAGGAAATTTTAGAACAAAAATGTTGCTGTAGAATAGCATCTTATTTTCGATTAAATACGGTGCTCTTATCTTTTCAGTGATCTATATCAATAAAGGTAATACTTTGTACTTTTTCAAATGTTGTATATTGCGCAGTATTAATCTTCGCAGGCACTCCAGTATTGTATTCGAGGAGAATGAATATATTTTTAGTACAATTATCTTCAAAGAAGTTTTATGAAGTTCACGTTTATAGTTTTTTGTTTGTTTTAAATGTAGTTAACTTTACTAAAAACTAATGTTCATTACCGCACTTTTTAAAACTATTTTATTGTGTTATAATAAGATCTGAAGTTACTGAACGTGTTCTCAGTTACCAACATACGTGTTAAACAAAAGTCACTTGAAGTTTTGCATAAGGTAAAACCACTTTTAATATCTCAGATCTATACTTATCCACTATATTGCTTCCTTGGTTCATATCAAAAGCACCATTTGTGTGGATACTGAGAATAAAATTGTGCCGAAACTTAATTACTGTTTCTATTTAGAGCTAAATCTTTCGTTTCCTTCTGTTTCTCTCCCACTGCTTTGGGATAGAATAACTTAGTAAGCCAAGACGTCAACGTATGTAAATTTATTCAGGGAGATAGAAAAGCTTAGCCAGATTTAGAGATTAGTTTACCGTCGTTGTACCCGGGTAGAACGCAGGTCGGAATGATTGTGATTTGGGAAGGCTGTACCCAAATCTGGCAGAAGTGTTGGACTTTGTAGATTTACTAAGCAAGTAGATCCCAAAAACAATTATAGATATAATTCTTTAATTTAAATGATTTCATCCTTTGTCTCGTAAAATTTTGGGTGTGCTAGTTTAGCTCTTTTGTAATTCGAATTCTGGAGCAACTTATATGTCATAATATAATGTTTTGTGTAATAAAGTAAAAATCTAACAAATATTTAATTTTGATTCCAAGGATTGATGAATACTTACAGAATAGAGTTCTTCGCATTAAAACCATAACTTGCTCTGAATTCGATATATTAGATTATTATCTGCTCTTGGGGCAGTTAAAAGTGGATGGCTTTTGTTTTTGAGCCATCTATAGTTCGATCTACCAGTTAGAAGACCCCGAGATTTGATGGTTCGGGGTAATGACGATAGGAAAAAGTTTTCATGAATCAAAACTAGTTTCGAAAGTTGTTGATAGCCAAAATGTAGTGGTGTCATGGTCAACAAAGCTGATAGCTCTACAGCTCAAAAATAAATAAAAATTTCAACGTAAACACAGCTTTAATACAGCAAATGAACTACTCCAAAGGTTTACAGAAGACAAAATTTCAGTGCATCATAGCACTTTCTTCAATAAAAGTGCTTTCAATAAAATTCAATAAGAGAGCTTCAATTTGACCACCTTTTCCTGGATCGCACATTGCATCCTGTGCGCAAGATTCTCGACGGCCAAACGTAACATGTCATCTCGAATACTCAGCACAGCCCATGTTATATTGCCTTTTAAGGTCTTTGAGGTCGGGACGCTAAAACAGAATCTTGCATTTCAAATAACACCACACAAAAAAGCTCCATGGGTTAGAACCGGACAGCGAGGCGACATGCAAATAAAAAAAAAGCAGCTTACGGCCTTTCTTCCATAAAATAACGACGCAAAAGCCACTGACTTAACGCACTGACGCAAAAGCCACTTAACCAATGTGCTATGATGTTTCTCCTGCATAAATATATATGATATAGCAACTGCATTTGTTGTAGTTGTGAAATGACAAAACTAATCAACATATCATGATACATTTACGTGGTAATGGTACAGAAGTATGATTCTGCTAGAGTAATGTTTTCAAAAAAGTCTAGTGATGAAATTTGATATGAAACCACATCAAATAATCACGTTTGTTGAATGCAGTGAAATTTACAGAACTGCATGGAAATATTCGGATACCCAAATTCGATAATTGTGAGAGTTACCGACTTTGGGTCCTTCTGTTTGCAGTCTAATTATCTACTTTGTTTGAAAGATGAAATTGCAGTCTAATTATCTACTCTGTTTATAAAAATTACTCAAAATCATCTCGATGTTGGGATTTGTGAAGAAAGAGGATAAAAGCAAAATATGAACACCTGGCAACGAAGAAGTACCCTTAGTGTATTTTTTCTATTTTTAATATGAACACTTTAACAATATTACAGCAAGTGCGAGTTATCATGCTTTTTAATAGTCTTATAATAATATGACAAAATATTTTTATAATATAAATGCTATTTGATTATATTGTTTATATTGTTATTTATATAAACCATTTATAATTGTTATTTATATTCCTCAAATATCTTTGCAGGACAGTTTATAGAATTAGAATAAAAATTAATGTTATGACAAAATCTAATTCTTGTGTAATACTATACACCATTTTGAAATACATGTTTGAGAGTCACAAAATGACTTTCGCGCAGCACAGATTTATTACAGAGATTCCAAAATTTAAGAAGTTAATTTTTCACCCCAGTCGTTTTATGTATGAACGGTGTTAATGCAAAGAAATCCGAAGATGTGATCCACATTTACGAAGTAAAGAGAAATCAAAAATATTGTTCAGTTGCATAATGATTGCAGAATTGTATGGCTTAAATTGTGATGGTTGCTAGCGAAAAAGCAGTAGAAAAAAAATGTGTCTTTAATAACGGAACGTACATTCATAGAAATTGCGTAAATTGTACTGCACAAAATTGCAGTGAACTGATGGACTTTATTGGAGGCGAAATATTTATCCATTAATTTCTATTTTGTTTCTGTAATAATTAGCTGAAAACAGAAATATGAATTATTTTGACTTAACACTTAATTCATTTGACTTATTTGACTTAATTCAAAAATAACTAATAATTTTCATAAAATTTAATGTTTATGAAAATTATTAGTTATTTTTGAAAAACGTAGGATCCTGTATAGAAGCTCTTAGGCATTATTGCACTACAGTTTTCATATAACATAATAATGAAAGATATGATAAGAGTTAAAAATGAAATATTAAAAAAATAAAGCTATTATCGCCGAAATTTTGCCTTTATGTTAAAATTATTTAAACGACATGTTAATCAACAGTTCTGAAGCACATCGAATAGCCAATTTGAAACTAATGGCCAAATTTATCTTTACATACCCAAATATTAAAGATATTCTGCATAATATTCAACAGATATATTTCTTTGGAGGGAATGTGCGAAAGACAAACCTAACTAGCATTTTCCAATCAAACCTGGTCAAATGGTTTCTGATAGCTAAATCAGGAGCAGGTCAACTGACGGTGAATCAAGTGCTCTTAACACTAAGTGAATATCTGAGTGAATTTCTGAAGTATTCGGTTATAATGTGTAAGAACTCAAAATAGTTTGTTACGGGTCTGAAGTATCACTGAGATGAATCTGTAAAGTGGCGAACCATCCGCCATTTAGAAGCAGCGCACACAATAATGTAAGCGGTGAGATGTGTGAATATGTCAAAGCAGACAATCCCTACACTATAGAAACAATTTCAGCTATTTCAGAACTCTTTAACTGTTGTAAGGAGGCAAAGAAAGGTCTTAAACGAATAACAACTGCTTCTTAATTTCAATATCTGGCAGTAAATTCCCGTCGTAATAGTTTAGCAGTTAAATTTGGAGCTTGCAGCAGCCACTAGCATAATTACAAACTCTAAGCAAAATACTTAACAAAAATGCATTTATACCAGACAAGGAACGTGTTTCTATATTTTCATATCATATAATGGAATAGATTGGATTTTTTGATTGCTACAATGCACGCGAGGGCGATCTGCATAAAGGGAGGGATAGCCTTAGGGAAAGTCTTTGTTAGGAGAACTGGCTTTACACATGAAAAAAATACGAAGTAACCTATGCAACTAACCCGTTCCCTAAGAACCCAGGTCAGACTACCAGTGTTCATCGATTTTAACGTTCGGCAACTGGTGGGTACAACAAAAGAAGGATCGCCTTTAGTTTGTAAAACGATGATCAGAATCGGAGTAAACATTAATGGTTGAATTTTCTCTTTATAGATAAGTTGAGATTTATTAACATCTAATCCTAATATGTTTATGTCTGAAAGTAGTCAGGAATGTGAAATCTTTCTTCAAATATTATGGAACATGACCGTTTCCATAATTCAGGCGTGACTGTATAGAGAGGAATAATGATCGATGGATGTACACTCCTACACGTTTTCAACAGGGGACCTATGACCGGCGAAAAATATCGAGATGAGGTCTTAGAACATTCTACATCCAAGCACGGTAAGTACTCTTCTTCTGTAGCGATTTGCTGACGATAAAACTATACTGTACTTTTAAAGAAGGTTGGATTTTGATACAAGGGAAGTTGCCTAAAAGCGTTGCCAGTCACTTTACATTAGTAATCTATCCTTTTGTTTTGTAAAATCTTGCATTAGTTCTAACTCTTCAGGGACGATTAAATGAAACTGATGAATTTTAATTTGTGCTGATTTCTAAAGACGATCTTAACCAACATTTCGAAAGCAATTATTAGCGAAATATTGTTAGGTCGACATATTTTTAATATTATTTTAAGCTTTGAAGTTAAAATATAAATGAGAAGTTTTATAAATATTCTTTAATGGAGCATGTTAGTATTTTATCCATATGTTTAATAAAATTAATAATTGAAACAAGGCCATTCGAATGTAACATTTTCTAGCTACTGTGGGTACTTGCACAGAAATACTTTAATTCGTTTTAAGAATATTGAAATAGTAGTTTAGGATTTAACATTCGAACTGAGAGTTACTGTACAACAATGACATGAATACTTTAATGGCGCATTCTCTTTTAAAATATTTAAGTTACTAAAGCTTCGTTGTTTCATTTAAAATGTTTGCATCTATTGAAGAAGATTAAATGCTGTTGAGAATTATAGAATGCAGCAGATAATTATGCCAACTTTCATATTCATGCGTGCGTAATACAGCTAAACTCTTTGGTCAAATTTTGATTTTCCCACTGAAGCATTTAACACAAATTTCTTTGCAACTAAATGAATTTTGTTAAGAAATGAAGATATTTTTTGCTTTCGATTTATTTTAAAAATAATATACATTCTCTCTCCGTTATTTTTAAGATTTGTGGTTCTTTGGTCTGAAGTTTGAGTTCATTACTGAGACGTTTATTCCTGTTACAGATTCGGTTTTAAACTGCTAAATGAACTCATTTTTCATGCCTTCTCTTCTGTCTGTTTTTATTTATAGTTATGTCTATTTCTTAGGATGCAAAATTAGGAGCAAAGCCACAAGTAGCTTAAACACAGAAGTAATAAAAGTGAATATTAAGGTTAAACAACTAAATAACAAAGTCCCAATTATATCATTAAGCCGTTATGTTATAAGGTATTTCTCCCGCCATCCTTGCATGCCTTCGTAGTGTGGTTCGAGTCCCGCCGAGGGAATTGCTCATTTTTCATCTTTCCTGCTTCGAAATAACCTAATGTCTCTACAATGTATTAAATTTTGGTAAAAATTAATAAATCCCATAGTGTGCAGATAATTTATAACCACTTCTTCTTTTTTCTTCCTTTTTTTTTTCAGATATTTACTGAAATGTAAGCTTTTCTGAATTTCTCGAATAAATTCGATATCCCTAAAATATGAAAACTGTATAGAGGCTTTTCTCTTAAAATAAAAATGAAGCATTCGTTTGATACTCCGATTACTTTAATATATAACAAGATTTCTTATGTCATATTATTGGATATTCCATTCTCTTAAAAGCGTTTACCAAAAAGCATAGAATTCTGAAAATACATAAACCACGATAACACTTCCTTCACTGACATTTACATTTCGAAAACTTTTCAACTCGAAATTCACTGATAATCATTTAAGTGCCTTCTTGAATTTAGCTCTTATCAAATTAAATTCAAAGAGATTGTCGTTATAATTACTCTCTTTGCCTGAAGGATTTTCATCCATCACTCCTTTATAATTGGTGTCCATTACCATTTGCAAGGACCACTCTCATTTAGAAAAGTACTCTCCTGAATAAGTGGTCACTTCAATGGAGAGTGTTCTAACCTACATTTATTCATTTTTGCTTGTTTCATCAGCAAGCACTCATACTTCCATTTTCCATCAAGTAGATTTGAAGACTAAAAATAGCATACAAGAACGCAAAAATGTTTCATATGTAACAAAATATTCTATGAATTCGTAAAACGAAAATGCCAATATAACGTCAACAGAATAATATGCATTCTTACTAACATATGAAAGTGAAACGTGGTCTGAACTTTTCACACTTAGCCTTGCAAACGCCAATTGACTACCTGGAAACTTTGCTTATGAACAATTAACATTCTGGATTTAAATACATGTCCTTATTAAATTTTTGGAAGATGAGATAATGTGAACATTGTGATAGACAGGACTTCCTCTTATGTGTATATTACATTTAAAAATAAAAAAAAATTCCCCACCGTTTCCTTTTATTTCTCATTTGATCCCATCAGAGACCGAATAATTAAGACCATTTAAGCCCACTGAATACTGAGAGTTCGACCCTGGTTCCATATTAGGACAATGGACTGGCTGCAGGATGGTTTTCTTTATGTGTAGCGTGAACAAGAAACTCTAAGGAGATTCTTTGTTCCCCTTTAGATATCCTTTGGCGTGAATACAGGCCAGTTTGTCTTTGACAGTCTTTTCCGAAGGTTAAATAACCCTCGTGCACTTTGGTATATTCAGATAACTTAAGCAAACCTAATGTCTCGTTTGTATCATTATTATTACATGATAAGGTTATAACGTCTAATTAAATGTTAACAAATTGTGTAAGGAATTATCCTTAAGTACGACAAAGTCCAGAGAAAGGGTGTGAAGAATCCTTTATTAACTCAATATTATTCACAGATGGCACCGACTCGTGCTTACAAAAGACAACATTTTTGGCTTAACTCAAAAGGTAACGAGTAACTTAAAACGGGACACAATGCGATTAGCCTGACGGTTTTCACACGTCACTTAACACGCAGACAGACTCTGAGTCGTAAAAGTCGACGTAAATAAGCCTAATGGCTAGAAGCGCTCAAAGCCACTTAAATACTAACTTATTTCTGTGTCATTTGAATATATAAGCTCTAACTCATTTACATTCTGGCAATCTGGCAAGAAAGTGTGGGTTGAAAGCGAGAGTAATAGGAAATGTTGCGTCAAAATAAAATTAACTCATTAAAAACTTTACATCTCCACAAGACATATCGGAAACACCTACAACATGATAAAACGTCTAGATGTTAGTTTCAGCGAATGTAAGGAAATATTCTTCTTTTCACGCTTTGAAATCTTGCAGCAGTTATAAATCAAAAGTAGTAGTTTAAAATATGAATGTATAAATGACTCAAAATCACAGAAAACGTTTCGATATTGTTTGCAAAATTTTGAGAGCTTTTGATACTGATGGGATATGCGTGTTTGAATGAAAGAACTTTCTCCATATTTTAGAAGGTTATTATTATTCCTATTAAAATTATAAAGTTATTTCCAGAATGTTAAAAAATTTGCTGGAGTATATATTTTCTATATTAGCCCAAAGGTCTAGTATAGACCATGGGGTTACAACGTTGTAAGCCGAAGATAGTGATTTTTCCTGAAGTTCTTTGAAAGTTATCCAATGTAAGTAGCTCAACAAAGAACCGTAGTTTCAAGATAAACCAGACGAGATATATAGGATAAAAGGTAGTTATTTTTTTTAATGTTTTCTGGCAATCTTACTTTTGGCAAAACGTCTATGAACTTCTTTGAAGTAATGGAGTTAGTTTGGATTTAAAATCATGATACGGTAAAGTACTGAAGTACACATACAAGGTGTCTCAACAAAAGTGTGAACAATAACTGTACTCGATAAAATAAATTCCACACGATAAAATAAACTGTACTCGATAAAATAGAAAAAGAATAATGTCACTCAAATATATGATTTGATTCAGAATGTATGCAACTTCAAAATACCGTGACGTCACTTCCGATCGGCGTAACAGAGAGACACCCATCACTTATGCTCGGTGCTGTTTCCTGCGCCTGTAGTTCACCAGAATTGAAATTTTTAGATTTATTCTTATACTGTTATGCGAAATCAGTTGTGTAGAGGCATTCCTTGAACATTAATGGGGAGCTCACTTCTCTGATTATGGTAGCGTTTGACAGTATCTGGATGCCCACAGGCATCTTTGAATGTGACAGTTAGTACACAATTAAATGATACAACGGTGCTCGCATTGATAGCAACTGCAGACAACTTGATTACTTGCTATAAGCAATATTATGCAAGATACTGCACGCGACTGCCATGAGGGCGCACGGTCATCTGCATCATTAAATAAAGCGAAGTAATATATATTTCAGGCGCCTTCAAACTTTGCTGAGTCACAAAACTCTTAGAAGTATAAAGTGTTTTTTGGGGGAGCAGGAGCCCGTTCCCTCCAGAGAAAAATATGTTTTAAAGTAATATTTAAAGAATATTAACATGTTTTGCTTATTTATGTAAATACAATTAAAGAAAAGTACTATATTAAAAGATTTTAAGATTAAATTAATATCATTTACTCATGCTCTAGGTGTTACCTACCTTTTCATTATATTTTGTGATAGGGGTGTATTTGCATTTTTTTATTTGTCAAAGCCTATCTCTATTGATGATATCTGCAAACTTATTTCATATTCTGTATTAAATTTGTTTCTATATTTTGTTTTTGTTGCTACATACGTCGAGAAGGATTTCTCACGTAAATACGCTGTTCTGAATGGCATCGACCTTTTTATAGCTGACTGAGAAACTTTTGTGTATCCCACATGAATCTGCAACCAAAAGGTAGCAGCTGTTATTAAATTTAGAATTGCACATCGAAGCTGTTGTATCTTTTCTTTCCTTGGCACGCCTTCTGATTTATCATAACACTCGAACGGTTTTTTAACTAAATGTATCTTTATATATGTTAGTTAAAAACATTATTCGACTACTGTGAACTTAAAAACATTATTCGATCGCGAAACCCCGGAATTCTGTCGAATACAGTTTGAAGGACACTGCGTATTACAAAAATGTGCACCATTTTCAAAGTACATAGTAAGAATTCACTTTAATTAGTTTCCTCATATTCATATGTACGTCTTTAGTACCGTGCACTCCTAGGAGTTCTCCTTGTTTGTATATTATCTACTACTTCTTTCACCTCTTAGTTGCAATTCGTACTAGAGACGAATGTTTTTCTCATTTTCTCAGAAGCCTTTTAATTCTGCCTGTTAGCTTCAATTTTGCCTTTGCCGTTGAGTTTTCTCTCCCGCATCTGATGCTTTCGCATGCGTTAATTAGCATCAAACGCAACATCTACTTACTCCACAGTATATTTTTATTTGCCGTACTAGAAGAGTTATCACAGACCTTTTCGTAGCATATTTCTTCAACAAATAGGTATACTGAACCCATCGAATGTTATTTATTTATTTACATTTCCTTGCAATCCAGCATAGAGTTTTTGTGTAGGTCATCCTCTATACCAAACACAGTATTAGATGGATGAAATTGTACTGGGTGCAAACAAACATCCTTGCATACGGCTGAAAAAGAGAAACGTAAATAAAGGGAAAAAATAGTGGTTAACAAGAAGGAATTTAATTCTTTAGTCACTTAAGTTAGTGATACAGATTATCAGACAACTTTTGATAATTTGTATCATTAACTTAAGTGACTAAAGAATTAAAATTAACCCCTTAGAACTGAGAGAATCACAAGCTAAAGTTTGCAAAGCAAAATTTAAAAATAATCTAAAAATTATTATTGATTTTAAGGTCCCACAAATGAGCCGTTTTGAGCTGCTATGGTTTATCAGTGGAGATTATCAATAGAGATGATCCAGGTGAAATAGGGAAGCATTTATTAGGATATTAAGGGGACGGTGGACTTTAAAATTGCCAAAAAGTAACCAAAATATTGAATTTTTTTCTCGTAATATTCGACATACGTAACTACATCATATGGAAAAAAACTGAGTTCAAATATTCTAATTTTTAAAGCAAGTTACAAGCATTTAAAATATGTAAATAGAGTAAACTTTGTCCTTTAAATTTTGGAGAAAATGTAAAAAAAAAAGTATTTTAATAGTTAAATTTATATATTTTCCCAAAAGAAGTATTTATTTCTAAAAATATGCTAGAAATGTCAGGATTGACAACTATTAATGAATTTAACTTTGGTTATGTAAATGCTATATGCTTAAAACAGGAAGAAACAAACTCATTTTCCCTACTCGTTGCAAAAAAGCCTGATCAACGTCGCTTGAACCAAAGTAAAAAGAGAAGTTTAACTGCTTGGAAAAAGGCAGAAACAGTAAAAACAGCTGTAAAAGAATGTAGCAAATGAAGGTAAAGCATATCATGCGAGTGAATTTTAAAAGTTTTACTGTATATAATGCATAAATTGTTTCTACCTCTAACTTCGAATCACATACCAATTTGCGATATGTTTATTTTTCTCATACTTAATATTATAAGATTTAAAATAGTTAAATGATACGAAAATGTTATCTGTGTCTACATATTCATATTTAAAGTTAATTTGCTGTTTTTTATGACCATGTATTTAAGGTAAGTTTGAAGAAAAACTTTAAATTCGGTTTTCTCAAAATAAATTTCAGTTCGTATGTCTTGAAAATGCTCCATACGTCTCATTTTTAGTTAAAAATGCATGCTATTTGGAAGAAAGTATCTTGTATGTTACAGTAGATATGTGCATGCATTTTTGGATATGAAGTTATTAAGAAGTTTAAACTTGTGATAATGTTTAACAAAAGATGAGATTTTTCCAAAAACTGGGTTTAAGTTTACAAAAATCCTTTTTAAAAATTTCTGATCCATCCTATTCAATAACGGATAGACAAAAACTTTTGTGAAGTTTTTATAACTAGCTTGAAGGAAAAACTATGAAACAATATTGAAAATTAGCGCTCAAGGAGCATTTTAAATCTTTAATTAAAATAATTAATTATTTGTTTAAAATATTTTTATTTAAAATAGATTGAAATTTTGAGCATATATTTTATAAACCGATGTTATAATACTTATATGCAAAAAAGTTCTTGTTGAAAACACAAAAACTTAAAAAACTAATTTTTAAAGTCCACCGTCCCCTTAAATGAATGTACATTGAGAAAAACATGGCAGCGTATGTTCTGTCTATTTGAAAACTGAAAAAAAAAAAAAAGATAATCTAACTCTACAAAAAAGTTTGAAAGTTTCTAATTAAATGTACCATGAATTCAATTCATTTTTATTTAAAGCAATCCGATTTAAAAGCGAAAAAATAAATATTCTTAAGAATTGAAACCACTTCTTTTAAATAATTTAGTATGTTAATCCATAATGGGCAGATTCAGTTTAAAAGATAAATAGTTTACTTTTTTCCGAATGGCAGGAGAAACGAATTTAAAGTGAAACAACGCTTTAAAAAGGATGCAAAATCATCTTTCGAGCTTAATACTTTTTTTGTTAATAAAAGCTACTTGTCAACATGTTAATATGGCAATTACACAAACGGAAATTTTCAACAGAAATCGAACTCTACCTATTTGTGGGTAACTAGAATATACTTTAAAATTAAATGTAGGTCGAAGTACAAAATCAAAACTCTCAGTTTTAAACCTTGACTCGTTCTAAGTGTTCATGAAGCAACAGCGGGTAGTAAAAGCGATAAGTTAATGCAAACGACAGCAAAACTAACCAGATTGACACTGCCAGTGCTGCCAAGCCCTGTCTCTAGACTAGGGTTAATTAGCATAAAAATCCTTACACACACAGTGTTTTATTTTCTTTAAATTCAATTATGGAAAATATAGAGTTTTCTAAAAGTTGTTTAGTTTACCATGCCTATATTTACGCTTAAAAGGCAAGCCAAAATTAATTGAATGAGTTTTTTTTTTATCTAATTTCATTTTAAACAACTTTTTTTTTGTTAAAGCTTGAACGTAAGAAATACAGGACTTGTGTTTACAACAAAATTTCGAAGCTTGAGGGATTTTAGTAATCCAACATGTAAATTAAAATTCAAGTAATTAAGTGCTGATGATTCACATTACCAGTAGTAAATTACATGAAGCCTATTAAGAGTTGTCTTATCTATTCGTTAGCTGTAACTGTGCTAGCAAACTCGGCTAACAAAAGGTTAACGCCAAATTAAAATAATGCTCATAGCTGTGGAAGGAAAAATCACAAAAGTCAGCACTGACACCAGAGTCCTTTAGCTAAATTTTAAGAGTTTTGTTCTCATAAAAACATAGTAAATTTGCTTCCTGCTGTGATCTGACGAAATAAGAAATGAGAAAGCTGATAAAATAATCATTTAAGTGACAAAATTTTAAATGTCATTTTAAATGTTAAATTTTATGTTCTTTGCTTATAATTTCTGGAGGAATAGTTCTTTAACAAGCTAATTGTAATTGTTTACCTCAAAATATTTTCATCGAAGTCTGCATATCAAGATCTGACTGCAATTTATTAACTCTTTGAAACGTCAGTAGTTAACTCTTCTAGACGGGATACCATAATCTAAACTTGTAACCTTCTTTTATAATCTTTCGTATTTGTTTTGTTAAGTAGTTAATTATTAGTTAGGACTGCCACATGGTAAATAATCAAATATAAACTCTAATTTCTGGTTGTTTCGATCTAAGCTAGTTACTAAACATTAAGAAGAATTTATTTTATTTGTAATTATTTGTTAATTATTTAAGCTTCTATATTATTTAAATAATATAAAATATGAGTTTAATATTAAGACTAAAATTCCCTTTTCTGTACAACAACCAAACATCCAAATAACGTGAAACCTCCGAAAGATTCGACCTTGAACAATCTTTCGCAGAACATTGTGCTTTTAGCATCCTGATTAGGAAAGAATGCTAAAAACAGGTTAAAATACAGGAAGTGTCGACATCGCAATTAAAATCGAAATATTTCCGTCTAGCGTTTGTTTCACAGCCTGCAAGCGAAAGTTTTCGAACATACGACCGCGCTGTCCTGACCATATCCGGAAATTAATAAGGTCTCCAACTGATGATGAGATTTAAGCGGTGAGGAAGTGACTTGTTCGGAGAAGGTAATGAGTCTCTCTCCCTATCCTCTCTTCCTCATAACTTCCTCCCCCATACTCTTACCTTGCGGGATATCGAGCGCTCTTCTCCTCTTCTCCAAACCTAAAATTCATAAAGTACGAAAGATTATGCCAAGTGCGCGATTTACCGTGTTTACCTTTCTCTCAGGCCGTAGGTTTTGAGATGAAAAGATTTCCGGTTTACTAAAACTCAAGCTAGATTCTCGCTACCCACTTTACAATAAAAAATGTTTCGTCTCAAAGCATTTTCCCCACTAATTTTTTGTTTGTTTGTTTGAAGTGGAAAAAAATTGCATTGGAAAATTAGTTTTAGTCATCACTAAAATGGAGAGTCGTTAAAAAGACAAGCTGCTTGCGTAGTTTATTTATTATTTTGTTTTAAATTATTCGGATGTATAATTGCGAACGTATTTCTCTTATAATGAGATACAAAGTAAAAGTTTATTTTTGTTTCTCAAACTAACTACATGTTTCTTTATAATTAATGAATTATTTGGGAATTTATAATTTAATAAACTATTGTTTATATATTTAGTACTATAAATTTATAATACAATGGAGCACCGTTTATACGTATGTCGTTTATACGTCTTTTACGTTTATACGTTGTGAGACATCACAGTCTAGTACAAGAAACTAGTGAAAACTTGTTCATGAAGTGATGGGATACGTGAAAGAAAAAAAAAATAAATAGAGTTTCTCTTCTGAACCTGACGCTGTGTTAAGTGAACTAGGTGGAGCCGAATCAACTGGCAGAAAATGTCACGAAAGAGGAAGGCATTCTCGTTAAAATACAAAATTCAAATCTTAAAAGAATTTAATGAGAGTACTGGTTTGACAAAAGCTGAATTAGTAAAACTAGATATTCCTTTGACAACACTAAAAATGTTTGTTTATGATAGAAAAAAGTTGAAGAAATTTGTGGACGGTCCACTTCGAAGAAATTAGAATTAATGAGTCGAATTAGTGAGTCAAGATGAAAGTTACCTGAGGTCGAAGCCATTCTGCTAAAATTTTTCATTAGTGTGATGCATCCATTATTCCAGTATATTATATAATTATATAAAGTATATTAAGTTGAAACTATGTTTAACAAGCAAACAAAAAGAAACAAGTGAAGTGTTGGGTTTAATATAGCGCCCTCTAGGGTCAGCGCCCTGTTGTGAGAGGAGCCAAATTTAGTTGAGTTGGCTGTTGAAGAAAGTACGCAGCGGACCTATGGTGCGTTCGTTCGTTCCACTTTGTCTGTGCTAATGGAGCACTTGTAACCTTGTACATTATGTAAATAATTAAATATTTGTGTGGCTTAACTTAATTAGTTTTATTTTGGAACCAGCGCCATTATCTCTCGTAACTCATCGCATTTTATATCAAACATGAAGCTATGTAGGATGCTATTTACTTAGAGGACTCATTACTCCTTACTGAGTATGTCAGGCCACTAGCTTCCGGGTTATGAAAATAACTGAGACTCTGAAAATGGTTTAAAGCAACCTTTTTATTTGAAACTGTGAACTTGACAGATGCGCGATTTGTTGCGTACAGAAATTATATTCATAGTATTTCATAAAACGGCGAATTAAAATTAAAAGAGAATTAACTCTTTGTGATCATAAGGTAAATGCCTAACAAGCTTTGGCTCAGTTCTAAACTAATTCTGAGAGTAAATCATCTGGCAAAAGACTAATGCCGGATAATAGAATTCTCAGAGTTAGGTGATAGAAGAGCAGAAGAATGAGCGACGCTATCAAAAAAATTTCCGACTTTCAGGGACTCTCTTCTTATATATAAGAATAGAGTATAATATATATATAAGAATAGAGTATAATATATATATATGTGTGTGTGTGTCTGTGTGTGTGTGTGTGTGTGTGTGTGTGTGTGTACGTATCTTATTTATATCTTACTACGGGATGACGAAACGTAGTACTAATTGTAAAGTACTATTAATAAGATAATGGATTGATTAACCTAAATGCTACAAGAGACTAAGCTATTTATAATCACATGAAGAAATATCGATGTTGTATTAATTATCACATCTTATTTCTCAGTTAAAATGTTTCTCGAAACGAGTATCACCACTTTTTAATACACCAACCATAAGGCAGACTAAACGAAAACTTTTCCTAAATGTCGAATTTTAACCTTTTCGTATTTTTAACTACATATATTAAGAAAATCGTAAAGAAAGAAAATTAGAAAATTGCATATGCATTTAGTGCATAATTAATAGACTTATGCGTACCACTTATCTTAAAAAAAAAACAGTAAGATACATTACAGGATTTTATAGGTATATAGGGGCTTCCTGTATGTCATACGGAACTGATAGTTTGCGCCATTATTGCAGTAATGTTCTCTGTTATGACACTTAAGTTAATGTTATACTGCTATGGTGTAAATCTACATTTATTTTAAAGATTAAAGGGTATCCATTCGAGATCATGCTTTTTGAGCAAATTGCTTCTTAATCGCAAAGTATAACATAAAAAAGTGCTTTCGAATATCTTTGACTCATTATAGGATCTTATATTCTTAGCTTCCGTTTTATGGTTGTACACTGCAGTATTGACCGAATTGCTGCAACATCCGCATCAGTACCATTCTGTGTTTATCCTTCATCTTGGCTAGATTATTGGAATTTCTGAAGCCAGCTGATTTCATACATATTACTTACGCGATACGTGGTACTAACTTGTATTGCATAAAAAGTTTGTACATTTCTGATCTTTTAATCAAATTACATTCCTAACGCTGTTGAGACTACACATTTTCCTCTTCATCGTCATATAAATTTGTGGTTTAGTATCACTTATCACATCTGATTGACCCTGTTAATTTTTCGCTTATCAAATCTGATTGATCCTGATTTTTCTTGTTAACTTAAGAGATCATACAGGTCTCATGTCTTGCAACATTTAAGTGTGAAATATATATTTGTTTAGAACTGCATGATCCATAAGTAGAACTTCTTTCGAACGCACTCATTTTGGTAAAAGCTCTGATCCAAATCTGGGAACTGGTCAACTTTAGTTTAGTCGTTTATAATTTATGTAGTATATTAATATGTAGTAAGCTACAATTTATATATCGGTTAAGAGATCATAAGAGACACATTTAAAAAGAAAGATATATAACTGAAATTTCAGTTTAAGATTGTGAAGATACGTATATTTTAGCTATAAGATTTTAATACTCCTATTACGGTTGTACAAATTACAATTTCACTTTTATTTACAATTTAATTTTATTTATTACAAATGTTCAATTTTATCGCTCTGCTTTCAGATTGCTTAAAATACTGTGTATATTTTTAAAGATAAAATATTTTATTCTTAATGCAATAATATTATATTTTCAGTCTATGAAATATTTAATTTTATTTCCTCATCTTGAATAAGTAACGTACTTTCCAGAAAACATTTCAAATAAATATTAATTTTAAGTGTTCTTAAAACATCTTTAAGGATTGTGTGATTTATCGTTTGATTCTGAGACCTAGAAAATTGCAAAATATCCTGGACAGCGCAAAGAGCAAATGGCATGTCTGTTAAAATATTCTTATCAAATGATTTAAGAATAAAGCACCTGCCATCGATAAACCTTTGTGGTCAACTTACCTCGTTGTGTACCCTCTAAGTCCCGTATTTTATTGAGTACTCCCATTCAAACCCGTCTCCAGAGTGATAAACTCATATGTTTCTCATACACATTGTACAGCTCAGAATTTCCATCAAAGAAAAGACATTTTGAAAAAAAAAATAGGTGTTAAAAAAACTTCAGTGAAAGTGTCAGGGAAAACGGCATATAACAGAAATTATTCTTGATATGAGGGATATATTTCAGTGAATAGGCATGAATTAAGATTCCCACAATACATTTTTACTATTTTTATGACGATGTCTGTCTGTATGTGTGTGACGATTTTTTCGAACACAATAAAACTTTTTCTTCTTGAAGGCCAGGGTCAGTTTGATAGAAATTAAAATATCCTGAATTATTGATCTTCCAAAAAGCTCCCTTTTCTGTATTTAAATTTTCCGCATGCATGTAAAATGTTTATTAGATATTCGTTAAAACTGGACAATAGCAAAGTGTAATTACTATACATGAAGTCAATAACAGTCTTTAACGGACAACTAAGCATGGTATTTTTCTAGAAGACGATACAAATTTTAAGAAAAAATAATTAAAACAGATTTAAAACTTTTCAGTTTTAATAATTAAGGCTTTCATACCAATGTGAGCAATATATTAGATTTTGACTAAAACTGATAAACCGGAAATGATACTTTCTTGAAAGTCTGAACAGATTTTTGTAAAAAAGTATATAATAAGGTAATCCGAAACTTGTCAAATTTTGGTATTTAAACTAGATATATGATTGAGAACAACATATTACATTCATAAGCATGAAATATGATGTTAGAAGTATGCTAAATTCAAAGGGATTAATAAATGGCATTACGAAATCGAGTTCTTGTTTTGAAGCAATGGCGCGTATTAGCTTCAATTTCAATTTTGCGTTCGTTTCGCTTTTGTGTAGAACTGCTATTCACTTAAAATATGCTGCCATGAAATGCTATTCCTATATATTATTTTTAAAGAAATAATATAATGTATTTTTAAAGAAATAATATATAATAACGGAGGACGTGGGTACCATACCTCTACCATATAATAATATAATCCCTTCCATATAATCCTTCTACCATATACAGAAATAATATAGCAAAAACAAATAATATAGTGCAATATATCCCAGCCAATTTTCCCCTTGTATCCCCTTTCATTATTTCTCAGCAGACAGTTCCCCTCGTCCTCTTTTCCGAAACTCGAAAAATAGATATACATTTATTTAGATTCCATTATATTTCAATGCATTTTATAAATTAAGCATAAACAATTATAGAAAACGTTGATAAATATAAAAACTTGAATAAAAATAATTTTGATATACCTAAAATTAAATGTTTAGCACCTAAATAAAATGGTGACAGCATCTCTCCTAAATTACCCTTGTAGTTAAGAACCAATGATATAGCCAATATAAGAAAATATATGGCAACATTTAACTCACTATTGAGAATTCTAAAGATATGCTGATTTTAATGATTTTGAGATTTCGTTATCGAATTTTTTGAGGCATAAATGGAAAGAAAGTTAAGTTCATAAATAATGCTAAAATGAACAGATAAAAAATGTTGATTATTTTGTTAAGAAATCTGAAGACTGATATCATAAATTCAGCAAAGAATAGAAAAGAAATACATTACATCACTTAACACTCTATCGAGAATTTTAAAGGTATCCTGAAGAACATTCTTCAAAATATTCTGTGCACACCAAAAAAGAATTTAGGCTCAAGTTTATTTAATTAAATTTAATAATAATATTTCAAAATATATAATTACGAGTTGTCAAAAATTGTAAAATGCAATAATATCGATAGATGTGTACTAATTTACAGGCATTTTCTAGTGCTTTTTAAACCACAGAATAAAGCTGATTTCTGTGATACTTAGAAAAAAAAACTATTCGTTCGTTTTGTTTTGTTCCGAAATCATTGGGACACTGAACTTAATGTTCTCAACTGTGGTCGTGTTTAAATACATGTTAATGGATAAAACTATTGAATAATCATATGATAATAAAATTCTAGGAATATTCTACATATAACAGCCACTTTTCGACTGTAATTAGGAATATCTTTATAAAACGAAGCTACTGGTAAAGTGGAAAATTTCAAAACATTGTGATATTTACCAGAAAAGTGACACAGAGAGATATAACTGCAAATTATCACATCCAATTTTTATTCTATGTAGTAGGAATCATTAAAGTATCAGAATGCGGTAATCTGTGACAACCCATATGCATAAAAATTCTTCGAGCAACCATACACATAGCAGTTCTTCAGTTTAATGTAGCCGTTTCGTCACGTTGCGTTCCACATTCCAACGGTTTTTATAGGCAACCGTCATATTTTATACCTCATTTTAAACATGTGCTTGTGACCTTACCTGCACTGGAAGACAGTCTGGTAAAATTTCTCCATCAATACAAGAATTTTCGGCAAAATCGTAGAAAGAATGTATTGCTTTGAATTTCTTCTTAATGCGATCTTTACGAAATTTCCACCAAAACAAAGGAAACAGAAGCTCCCTTGTAAGTTTATTGATTACATTTTTGGAAGGAGATAAATATCTGTTGAAAACGTAATATATTTGTATTATTATATATTGGTACATAGTTAATAGGTTTTTGCATTTTCAGTCATCAGCCTTTTTCTTCGATAAAATTTGCCAAATTGCCTCAAGATAGTTGTCTACACGATACAGAGATTAATACGTAAAATAAACTAATACTTAAAAAGACCAATATAAATGTATAAAAAGGCTAATGTGTATGCACCTGATATCAAGGTTCCAATGGTTAATACGTAGGTACCCGATAGGCTTGATGCAGGATTCACGGAAGTCTAGGATTTACAAAAATGAGGAAAGTTATGAGAACTTATGGAAAATGTAATTGCATTCTATTTTAACAGTATATGTAACAATAAAGTTACAGGTATTTATAGTGATATGAATAGTAATAGCAAAGAAAAATGTGCATCAAATATGTAATTACAGTAATGGTTTAACTTTTACCTTTTTATTCGAACTGCCAAATGATATAGCAAATAAGACTTATGCTTCTAAAATTTATATTCTCTGAGAAACTAATGGAGAATATTGTAGTATTCACTTCTTTTTACTGCAGAGAATGTTTCATGTATAATTAACTTTCCTGTATTTTTTACACATCCATTATGAGTACAATGTTTTTCACTTATCACATTCTATTCATCTTGCTAAAGCACGAGAGGAGCTTATATATGAGATGAGTTCTTTTATTAATTACTTCAACTATAAAAGAAGTCATTACATACCGTAACATTCAATTTCAGCTCCAAGGAAATAACCAGAACTCGTTATGCGTCTGCATTTTGTTCCAACTAGCCATTTAATAATCGTAAGCGACACAAAATTGCGCACGGAAAAAAGCAGTATTTTTTCATACTCAACTGTAGCATGCGGCGATGTTGTTAAAGAAAACCGCGAAGAGAGCATTACCTTTTGATTACAGTAATTTTGAACCATTTAGAAATGGATAAAAGTGTCGTTTACTTTATCCATGGAAATGCGTTTTTTAAAGAAAACACAACCATAAGAATAGTTTATTTTCCTTTATCCAGATATTTCCGTATTTTGAAATGTAAGTCATGTACATGTCTTTTAGAGACTTTCTTTTAAAAATTTTATAGAAGTAGGTAAATGCACTTCAATACCATTCGTGAAATTTTAAAGACATGCTGTTTCTAATAAAACGTAGATAATCAAAAATTAAATAAACGTTATTATTGTATTGTATAGTGTCTTCTAAAACTAATTTCAACGTATGCCGCTTTATAAAGTCATGTAAAACTACTTAATGTATTACGATTAATCGTTTTATATGTCAAAACTAATTTTAAGAATTGTACTGGTAATTAGAATACTTGTATAATTGCAATGATTTGCACAGCACAGTCTTCTTACTCTCTATCAACTATTCTGTTCCACATTTAATTAGATGCTACATTGCTTTCTAATAAGACAATAGTAATTTAACCTGAAATAAATAGCCACAGCTCTCATAACATGATCAGATATGCACTAAAGGCACCAATCTAAATTGAAAAGTTGCTTGAATGAAGATATCTAGGAAAAAATTACTATCACATCAACCAGAAAAAGTTTAAATGCATAACAATAAAAAATGCTTTGAATAAATAAATAGTTTTATTTTCTAGTTCGCATTCAAGCAATAAGATTTTTGTTTCTTCGTGATAAATTTCTTTTTATGCTCCTTTTCCTTTTAATTGCTCAGTAGGAAATAATTGCGTATTCATTAGCTTCAGTAGTTTTATTAATGATTAATTAATACAAATATGTTTCTTCTTTCCTTTTTTTATTCTTAAGTCCGTAATTGTTTTTTCTTTAAGAAAAATACCCTAGCATAATATGCAAAACAGTACATAAGCGAGAGAGCGTTATCTAGACAAGGAAGTTTTATGCCACGTTATTAAGATTTGAATGACTACTTTTCATACGGTCTCGCAAGTTGATTGTCAGTTCGTCTAACTAGTAAATGAAAGACCCATGTTGAGATTACCGGTGAGAAGACACTTGAATTTCTACGTTTCGTGTTCGCAAAACTTTGGAGTCTACAGATGAGTTCAAAAATATGCTCAGGACTAATAGTCATAATACTGATTAAGCGACTAGGTCTCCTATCTTCCGCCTGTGTCTCAATTCAACGGGGAAATTGGAAAAAAAAATTAAAGGCCCAAAATGACCTAGTGCTATAGTGGTCAGCATGTCCACCCAGCAAGCCTAATGCTAATTCCAAATTTTGTGATTAAATTGCGAATACATTAAGAAACATTCATAAAACATCATTCATGAGTAACATAAAATGTTATTAGTAGCTAATTATAATGAGTAGAAGCTATTTACTCGTAACAGAATTAAAAAGTCAAAATAAGGCAGTCCACCATGGCAATAACCCTGGTATTCACATTCCAACTAGACGGCGGATAATATATTTTTTTGCCAGACATCTGGCCCAAACTCTTGAAAGATGTTCTAGCAGTCTCCACAGCGATGCGTCTAGTACGGCAGAGCACTATATGTTTTGAAAAGATTGTCTGGATGTGATTTTTTTCCGGCCGTTGAAGTGGGTGAGATAGTCTCATACCTAGGTTCTCATGGTTGCCTAAACTGATTTCCCTATTTATGAGAGCATCTTAAGAGTTCCGTGTATGACACTTCGCTTGAATTGATTTAGGTGTTTGTCGCCATAATGTCAATCGGTGATTCAGCCGTTTGCGATTTCTCTGGTCCCTCTGCAGAAGTCCACCAATCGCTCTATTTCCGTTCTGTGTTGAAGGTAACTCTTTCGAGAGATTACTGTTATCGAGATTAAATTTGCTTCTAATCTTCTATGTTATTCTTGTGTTTTCGCCCAAGCATCTCAATTGTATTATTTAATATCTCTACTGTCATTTTCAATTTTGCAATTTGTGACAAAAAATTATCATTTTGGTGTATTTTACCAACATTTAAAGTTTTTTCTATGTTTTTTGAAGTACAATGTACATAAGTTATGCCATATTAGGGCATTCGTGTGTAAATTCTAAAATACATTGAACTGCTGATATAATTTATTAATCTCCATAAATGAATTTTGTTGCATATGGAGGATGTTTGTACTCTAAAGTATGACGTAGTATAAATTAATATATTACAACATGTGGTAAAAAGAATCTAGATTAGCTATAATATGAATTTGCTAACATAAGGCTTTTGTATTTACAAAAAGACATCTCTATAATCTAGAGTTTCTAAAATTCATCTAGTGTGAAATTTCTTTGTAAGAAAAACAGTGTAGCACACTTTAAGTAATAAAATCTCCAGAAAAGTCTTCTAACTTTTGATATGGTCAGTTGATATAAAGAATACGATTCATGTGAAATCGTCAATACTTACTTTTAACATTACAGCCCTTACATTTTTAAAGGAGTAAAAGAATACCTTTTTACGTTGGGAAATAGAATACAAAATCTAATGATGGAATGATCACGTATGTTTTTTATTATTATTTTCTTTACCATGGATATGAAAATTTTGACTTCTCTGATGATGAAATAACTTCCACGCAATTTCATCAGGAGCGACAGAAAGCACTGAAAAGAAGATGAAAAGTTATAATGTGTTTATCATTCTGAATCTTGCTGAATGAATGCAAAGTGCAGCGCGATTTGAAATCACATAATAATAAGCAAATAATATGGTTCGAGAATCATCTGTTATAATAGAATATCACTAGCTGAGAAAGGATAGTTTTCTACCGCGTATTAAAATACTACTTAAACCTTCTTCTGAGTTAGAGTTAATTTGACGGATGACCGATGAGTCGCCTGGCTGTTTCATTAGGAACGAAGTTTAAATAAATATGAAATCATATACCACAACTGATTCAAAATGACATTGTCAAATAGTAGAGACAGAATTTCCTGTGATATAATTTTACCCTAAATTAAAGTCATATGGACAAGTGGTTTTACGCTTGGAAGATCAGAACCAATGCAACTAAGTCTCAAGTCATATTTTTTAGATACAACCTCAAAGAAATAAACAACATAACACTAGATGGCGCCACAGTACCCACAGTTAAAAATATTAAATACGAGTACTTGGGTGTAATTCTTGACTTAAGCTTACATTCAGGCCGCATATTATGTATACTCGTGAAAAAGCTCACAGAGCTTTTAAGTCTCTTTATGCCTTAATAGGGAGACATTAAAAATTACCACTAAGTACTAAGAGAATTCTCTATCTTCAAGCAATAAGACTGATTTTATTGTACGCAGCACCAGCATGGGACGCTACAGCCAGATCAAATCGCCCGATTTTGCAAAGATTGCAAAATAAATTTCTTAGAACTATCACAGACTCACCGTGGTTTGTAAGAAACACTGCAATACATCGTGGAATGAAAATCAAACCATTAGATAGCGAGATCTTAATTGCCTCACATAATTCCTACACCAAATGTGATAATCGCGAAAATGAAGCTGTACGTAGCATAGGAGATTATGACTATACAGTCATTCAACGCTGCAAAAGACCAAGAACGATACACCATAACGCGTTATGGTGATCGATGTACATAGTGAATTTAATGTTTTTTTTCTACTTTTCATTGTTTACTCTTATTTATCTTTACTTAATTATTGCTTAATTATTGCAAAGCGATATGGACTTTGCGCCCCCGGAGGCAGGACTTTTATTTGTATTATCTGTATAAAATTTCAACGTTTGGTTAGTGCAACTATGCTCCGCCCACTAGTGTTATATGCCTTAACTATTATGTCCACGCTATTCTGTTGCTCTAAGGCATGGAGGAAGGAAGACACTCAGCCGTAGTACCTACGAGGAGAAAATTATGCCAAAGTTTTTATGCTACAGATGTGTTAAATTTCTTTTACGATGTGAAAGTTATGCTTCAGATGTTAAATTGCTATTTTGCCCACGTTATGCCACTGTTACATACTGCCACATTGGATGTCATTCAACACTTCAAGTGTACAGGTTCATTCCAATATTTGGAATTTTTTTTTTTTTTTCATTTTTGGGATTCCTACTAAGGACAGTTATAGACAGGTAAAGACTTCAGGGTCGTATATCTATTGAATAAGCGAAGACCGAAGACCTAAGACCTAAGTCATATGGAAGGTTTTACACTGCTTAATAAACAAACCCATTCAATATTCAAGACTTAGCTATGTATTTAGTTCAATATTGTCTTTTTCTCGTGTCTCTTCTCTCGTTCTACAGAAAATATTTCTCTATTATGGAAACATTAAATCCGTTTATTCAAAATGGAAAAACGCGAAAGCGGTATCCTTACAGTCAATGCACACAATAATCTGCAACTGAAAGGTAGGGTAATAAAAAGAGAATAGTTACTTTCTGCGGTACTGAGACAAAATGCAATGTGAATTTCTTGTTAAATATGTATATAAATAGTACTATAAAACTAATCAATAACGTACTATACTCATAAAAGGCTACCTTATTTTACTTACATTGTACACATGAAAACCTTTATGAATCAATTATGTTTTTGGTTATTTTCTGCTTCGGTAAAAACGTATTCGGCAGTATTCAAATTTGGCTATTACTCAGCTTTTGTGAATAAGCCTTCGTACCAAAATTAAATATACTTCACAAAGCATTTCTCTACAATACAGCAGTTTTGCAAGATGTTTATATATTTTGAATCCTTAAACAAAAGCCTGGAATAGCACAAACAAGAAAAAATAACTAACTAAAATAATATATGTTCTTAGGGAATTATTTTTTCTCTTTAACTAAAATACTGTGTGGAAATTATTCTATAACACTTAGTATTTTCACAATAATTTATCTCTCAATAATTTAAACCATAATCTGAAATTAAAAAAGTATTGACACGAAGGTATAGTTGAATAATAAAAAGATTTTTATTAATCTGTACTTTCCACTTAAGAAATTTAACACCTATATCTGAAATGGAATTTAACTAAGGATTCTTTTACATACGACATCAAAGAGTCCTTTTCTAAAACGAACGATTTACATTTCATGAAACTGAAGAAATCCGTCGAAGAAATTAGGCATTGAGAATTCCTTAGAAAAACATTTGCGTGACTGTAAAAAATATTCAAATAAAACTTGGAACTGAATTTAGTGTTTATGTTGAAAATCGGATAAATACCATTTAATTAGTGCTGCGAGCTGTACAGAGCAGTTTCCATCAATATATTACTAGTTTCCACTTAAAATTTTACTTTAAAAATAACGTAAAAATGATTTATTGCGGTATGTTGAAATTCAGTCTTATGAATTCTATATCATTCCAAGGAAGTGCTATAATGCTTCTAATACTACGATTGATAATAATAGTCTTCTCTTGAGCTACCTACTCCGATGAAGAACATGTCAGACTTAGTAGAAGATCTAAGAAGAGGAAAACCAAAACAGTCAACAGATGAAAAGTATATTTCTTATTTTCTGTAAAGGAAGAAGTTCGTCGAACAACATGCGGATAAATATCTCAAGCTACAATGATTTTTTTACCAGCATCTGGGTATCATATTTTAAGAAAAGCGTTATACCAAAAGAAAGTTGTATTCTCGTTATTGGGGAGAAATCGCTTCTTAGCACTTGATGCGGAAACGAAGATTTGATGAAAGCTAAAAAATCTGACAAAACATGATTTAAAGTGATTGAACTGAAGCTGAAATCGCATTCAGTCCAGTAAAGAAGTTCATTCTCCCTCCGATCCCAAACATTTCGACATGCACAATCCTATATAAAGTAAATGATGATTTAGGCTTAGTAATATAAAAGAATCCTTACAAAAGATCGAAATATAGCTGGGAAAACTATGATTGAAGCAAATTATTTAAAATGATTTCAAATATTTTTTTTAAAAAGTGAACTTGCATAAGAATAGACATGGAAAGGTTGTTATAGAATTCCTGCAAATGTCGTTAATTGTAAATATCTATATGACTCCATTAGATATCAAATACTTCCTAATTTTGAACAACCACAGTAAGGACTGCGTTTTCCCTGCTGTAATGACCTTACGGATTAATAAGGCACCATAAGGAAAACGACACCAACATTTATTAAAAATTAACTTTCAAAGAATAATGAAAAAAAAAAATTAACATTTAAAGAATAAAGGCAAACTCGGAGCACTACCTCGCTCCTACAACATAATTAACCTACAACCTGCCTCCTCTGAGGCTAACATGCCACTGTTGTCTCTCTCACTTGCTGGGCTCTGCCAGGCAGCTGATTGGCTCACCGCTGCCAGATACATGACACCTGCTTATATAAGAGGTTTGTTCCGCGAGTTTCGAAGCCATTCGTCTCTTGGTAAAATTCAGTAACCACAGTAAGGACTCCGTTTTTCCTGCTTATATAAGAGGTTTGTTCCGCGAGTTTCGAAGCCATTCGTCTCTTGGTAAAATTCAGTGTGCACAAAAATTAGTAAAGTTTTGTGACACATAGAGAGAGGCGAAGCAAAACTCTCTCTGAAAAAAGTAAAACCTAAAAAGTGAAAAAAGAGTGTATGAATCGCATTTGTCTTTTGTGCAGTTCCGATGATCAATTCCTGTTCTAACATAGTTATTACTGCAATTAGCTGAAACTGAATATTTTATAATTTTTTCTCTTACTATGACGATTAGTACACGATGGGCGATTTGCAATCGAGTCAATTACCATATACATAATGTGAATTAAGATATTAAACTATTAGCTGTAAAAGGAGCGTATCATTGCGCCATCCTTGTTTCAAAGATAAAATTATTCTTCGTTAAATAGGAACACCATATTTAAGAGACTAAAGAGCATCCTGCAGACCGCGAGCCGCAGTGAAAGTGCCTAAGTGCCGCGTGCTATTGGGGAGCAGCAGTTAGGTCATGCCAGGCATGTAGCTTAAAATGAATTAAAAAAAGAAAAAATAAATATTAGAAAAGGCAGTATGCCTAAAACTAGTCAATCCTAAAAATAAACTGAATAAACGAATTATGTTAAATTAATACGAATGGGAAATGAAAATAAATTAGGAAACAAATAAAAACATAAGGAATTAAATCAATAACATGGTGATCCTTCGCAGACATTCGAGACTATTATTTTGAAGTGCACTGTAGAATGAGCTGTAGGAGGTAAGTTTTATACAATAGAAAGATTAAAAAGCAATGACTGAATTCAATTGTAGTGATGTAAACTGTAAAATTGAAAAGGAAAAGGTGGAGATTATAAACTTAAATGGTTACATGTTAAAGGTATTAAAAATCTGATATTTAATGGAATTACTTTTTATTTTAAAATTTATTTACAGAAAAATTAAACGTTTAAAAATGAATTTTTTAAAATAGTGTATAATTTATTGGAATCGTTGAATTAATTTTTTATTATTAAAATTAATAAATTATTTAAAATTAAATATTTAAAGTTTTAATAAGTGTATGTAAAAATGGAAAAGGATGTTAATAAGAGTCAGGTATAATGAGGTAGATAAGTTGTGAAAAGTAAAAGCGATATATATGTAAATAATACAGTACTCATTAATCGTTTGAGTACTCCTTAATTGCTCAGATTTTAATATATTAAATAATTATCCTTTTATAAGTCAATTTGAAAAATCAAAATATAAATTAATTATTTGTGTTTTTAAATCTCATTTTTTTAAATTTTCGTAATTTTAATATTTTTTAAATATTAAGTAAAAATTAACTACATCAGTTTGGTTAATTTTTAGTTCAACTGCTTAATAGTATCGCAATCGTTTATGTTAAATTTCAAAATTACATACTCCTTTAAACTTTCAAGGCTAGTATAATCTTTAAAATCTTTTAATTAAAAAAATTAATCTTTAGTTTGAATTTTCAATAAGCAGCTTAAGCGCTTGATTTTATTTATATTATATTTTATAGTCACTTAAATTTTCTTACATTTAGATTTTCTGAAACACTAGGTCATTAAAATTTACATTCAGGTAGGAAATTGAAGAAAACGATTTCCATGGAACCATGCTGCATCAAATATAATTTTCCCCTGATTTTATAAATGATGAGTTTATTTATAATTTTTGTCCATTACATTTTTCAAATAATTTAAATTATTATGTGAGCCTTATATAAACGATGAATACAACAATTTACAACTCTCCGAAATATATAAGTGAGCATGGAAACTTTCCAAAATTATAAAAATTTTCGAGAAAACAACTTTTTAAGCAGAAATGGAAAACGGTTATAGTCAGGTAGATACGTAGTTTATATTACCGCACAACAGATTGCCCCTCATTGTCAGTAGGGAAATGGCACAGATGTATATATATATATCAGCTCTTTTATATATATTTATATATATATATAAAAGAGCTGAGTGTGTTTTGTGTATCATGAAACTAAATCGTCCATCAGCGGAGATTTAGAAATTTGTATGGACGCATCCTAACAATGGTAAGAGTTTCAGCAGTTGTTCTGAAATGTTTTAAAGGAACAGTTAGCATTGAAAAATTGACAGGTTTACTCATGTCATTACTAGTCTAGTTATGATATTATTGAAAACACTCATATATCGGACAAATGACATACCAAGGATAGAGTTTGTCTGTCAAGTGTTAAAATGGAAATATTGGAGAATAAGTGAAGTTAACAGACTTCAAGCTAGAAATAGACACTTGTTGAAATTCACTATGTACCAATGTTCATAAAAGGACATAATAATTGCAGTCACCGTTTTTGAAAAACCATACATGTCTGATTATAACAGTTTTTGCGCAATTAATTTTTGTAATCGGAGGAAGACTTTATCTTGAACCTGTATTTTCCTACTGGAAGTTTACTGAAGAGCAGCTCAAAATTAATTCCTAGTAACAAGACAAATAACTGCTTTTATAGCATATAAAATGAAATCTAATCCTTTCAAAATTCCATTTCTATATGTTTGACATATTTAGTTATAATATGCATGGTATAGAACTTTATAATAATATTTCGTAAAACAAATATCTTTGAATGGAAATTTTAAAAAAAATCCTTATAAGAACTGGAAATAATCTCAATGACATGTATCTCAGAAAATGAATCTAAATGTTTAATAGTAAGAATTTTTTTCATTTTATAATTTCAAGGCCACATGATCAAATATAATGTTTAGCTGGTTTTCAAAAGAAAGTAGCTATATTATTCTTGTAAAAGGCAATTCTATTATGCATTCTAAATCGTTTGCTTACATTCTGTGTTTTGAAGAAAATAGCTAAAGTCCATATTCTTGCGAAATTAAGAGAATAACAATTCCTTCCTAACTGTCTGAGAAGACATTTTCCTAACTGTTTCACCCAATTAACCACCACTGTTAAAGCAGAAATGCATTTAACTGGATGAAATGAGTCAGGAAATTCTCTAATTACGTATGTGCATGGGAAGCAAAACGTGATTCGGCTAATATCCTGCACAATTGAGCTTCCAGATTAAATCTTCATGTTGGACACTTTGCGATTCTTCGAATTTGTTAAAAATAAATAATTAAAAAAATTATTTAATGCATGATTTATTTATATCTGCATTACAGTTAAGAGCTCATATCACGCTGATTCAATATCTGCGGTTTGTGTTACGCAAGATTACTTGAGGAGACTTTTGAAAATTATTGAAGAAAAATATTCATCAAATATTCATAAATTTTGACATAAGGAAAGGTACTAAATGCAACTATAACGTAGCATACTGCAACAGTACAAATGCTGCCAAACGCTTCATACTGCCAAGGGAGACTCATTTTAAATAAATGTTTCTTAAAATATTTCCTAAAGCCTATACTTCGTAAGTCAGATTTTTGAGGAAATCTACGCAGGACTTGCCATAAAATATTTTAAGAAAACCTCTTATCGACCACAATCGAATATTGTAGAGCAGCTGAAAAGAAACATAAAGAAAATTACACACATTTGTATGAAAAACTGCCATTTACGCTTAGAAAGTTACGTGAATGAACTTGTGTACACATTCAGCTGACTAACCATGGCACAACATGAAAAACAACAAACTCTTTTTTGAGAGAACGTTAATTACATAATTCGATAAAATGTTCTTTCTGAACAGGACGAAAACGAATGAAAAATAAGGGACTTTAAGGAATTAATGGATAAGGCAAGTAGGAATTTGGATAAAGCCCGCGCTAAACAAAACAGTACTACTACTAAAAAGGCATGACAAAAGATTTAGGATCGAGGAAAATTTGTTGAAAAATAAATATTCGTTGTTTTCGGCAAAGCAGGATACAGCTGAAAAAATTTCCCGAAAGTTTTAAGGTCCGTTTGTGGCAAAAGGTGTAAGAGCGACAGTAATTTTACTTGAAATTAAACTAAGTTCCGAAATTACGCCAAATGCAGATCAGTTGGAACATTTTTATGAACGAGTGAACATGACGTAAATCAGGAAAGCCCTGCATGGTCAGCCATGGCCCATTAGGTGTAAATCCAGCCAGAGAGGGACCAGATCAAACAGTCAGTGTGCGTAGCACTATAAACATCTATTAGCATGAAGCATGACGTGATAGGAAAAGTGCAAACTGGCCTAGAAGCGCGGATGTAGAACGCTACAGCGAAACGAAGGGCTGATGATTGAGGCTCGAGAAGCAGCCAAATCCCATAGTCTAGAAGAAAGATAGCTTAGCGCCAGCATCGTAGAGGCTGGACTGTAAGCTGCCAAATTAATTAAAGACCAGGAGTATTCGATAAAACCTGTGAGTTTCGACGACCACCAGCGTTAACAGTGGATAAAGGTAGTCTGAAGACCAGGGAATTACAAGAAGATCTGAGAGATTCTACGACAAACCACGTCTGGATATGGATTAGTTTCTTTTTTTTAATTATATCAAATGTATAGAGGGTTATGTCCCTAAGAGAAGGAATACCTTCGTGGAGATCTTTTAAGAGAAACTGGATCGTATACATATTACACATGGGCAAACCCACGAAAATGCCCAGGTAGCCAGCCCGTTCGCCGGGATTCAAACCCGGGACTTAACTACCAGTGTTCAGCGACTTTACCGCTCGAACGCTGTGAGCCGTCGTCTGAATATGGAAACAACTCGGAAACAATTATCCGGTTTTGCAGATGAAACACAAGAACACTATGCAGCTTTGCAAATGAAAAAACAGGGATTATGAAACCACTGAAGGTCGACATTGATTCAAGAGATTGCGAGAACAAGAAGGAAGAAAAAAAGGCAGCACAACGACTAGTTAGGCCGTCAACGGAAGACGCAGGATGAGCATTATAAAATCTCAGGGGCCAACATAGGATATCTTTGTAGGGTGTCCGCCAAAAACATAACGGCAAAAAACGCGGACGAAAACGTCGTGAAGAAAACAACGCAAGGCGAAGACGTTGTAGTAGAAAGGAATGATTTGGGAAGTAATGATTTGGGAGCGCAATAAGGAAAGGCAATAAGGTTTTTACTTCTATATTTCATATTTTTGAATGAACTAATGACTTGCTGAAAAAGTAAGAAGGAAACTTAAACATTTGAAATTTAAAAATGAAAACAAAATTAATGTAGAAAAAGGAAGATAAATAACTGCATAAGGTTACCTATATATAAACTGCTTAGTTAATTTATCAAATTATTTTCTTTCATGTTTGTTATTTTGTTATTGTTATATCTTTTTTTTTTGTATCAGTTTAATCTTAAAGTATTGTTAACATTTTCACTCTCTTTCCTTCTTGCGCTTCCAAATCATTATGCGAAAATGCATTTACAACTTTTAAAACCCGAGAAACGCATCTGTGCGGTGCTGTCATCATGCAATGATTTGTAGGTATTTTATTTTTTACCGCGATATTTTCGATGACGATGTTTTTAAACTGCGAAATTTTCGAACCGCTTTATTTTCGATGACGATATTTTGTACCACGATGTTTTAGAACTGTGACGTTTTCTCTTTCCTTTTTTTTCTCCCACGATGTTTTGTATCACGACGTTTTCGCCTTGCGTTGCTTTCTCCTCGACGTTTTTGGCTGTAATTCTTTGTAACGGTTCAGTACGGAAATGGGAGTTAGTGCATCATCAAAATATGAATACATACAAATACATTTATTTCTATCCAAATGAAACCTGTTATTGTTGTAACTTATATCACTTGTCTGAGAGCAACATCAGAACACGTCAATGAAATTCATCGTGGCCAGGAGTGCAAGATTCCGCCTGTCGTTGACACTATACATATGACAGCACGAATGTGGTCAGTTCCACAGCCGATTTCATGCAGAGCACCCCTGGGAGTTACAGGTCCGGGGGTCTTCCCTCTTTCTTCTCATACCACAACCTCTCTAAAAGAGTTCCGATCCCCGCGTCTTTGGAGTGCTCCCATGCCGCGCAGGCACTATACATTTACAAACATCCATGCCTTCTCCGGGATTCAAACCCAGGCCTTTAGGTATGACAGTGATCGTTGTTTACCGGCTGGGCTTCAAGTTAAACTTTATTTATATGTGTGTTAATAAATGCTTGTGAAATTTATTCATCTATGTGTGTAATATATGTTTCATCTCAAATGAGAATTTTTAAAATTTTAATAGTATCTGAAATGTCTTTTGCTTACGAATTTTAATGTGCTGTGTAATTTTTTTTTATGCTGCCACAAACATGTGTACACAGTCGTTTCTTAGTTTAGGACTTTGAACAGCAAGAAATTTTGTGCAAGTAATGAAAGTTATTTAATTGTTTATGAATTGAATATGTGAAATAACAAATGTAATGGGAATATAATGAAGGGCTTTGTGAGAATGAAATAGGTTAGCAATGTATTATTTGTAAAAGAAAATGTAGTTAATGTTTCCACTAATGAAAGTATATTAGAAATTTAGTGATATGCTCCTTAGAAACACTTTGCTTTGATATTTGAAATAGGGTGTCTATGCGATCTAATGGTTCAGGCAATTCATGTATAATTTTCGATAGCAGGTGGAAGCTGTCTTTAAACTATACAAGATGAATGCCTGATTTGTCAAGATAAATCTCATTTAAGCATATTACAAATGCGATTAAAAGTATTTACATTAGGAATTAACCTATTTTTCCTTCCAGGTATCTGCGCCCACCAGCGGCTGAGGGGTAAAGTCTCTGAACACTGGTAGTTCGGTCCGAGGTTCAAATCCCGCGAACGGGCTGGCTGCATGGGTGTTTTCGTCGTTTTCCCCATGTGTAACGTGTATACGAGCCAGTTTCCCTTAGAAATTCCTCCACGGAGGCATCCCTACCATTAGGCAGATAGCCCTCGTATGCTTTGCCACAATTGAATAACCTAACCTAACCTAACCTACCAGGTATCTAGAAGGAAGACGATGTGGATATCGTTCTTCCTATATTGTAAGTCTAGGTGCGTTTTGTAAACCCAGGTTTTGTTAAGCATATTTTCACAATTTAAAAGCATTGTAAAAGTATTTTAGCGATGTCAGTAAGAAATTTTTGTTTTTGAGCTATTTAAGTTCCCGAGAGAGCGACAGTAGGGTTTTATGTTGATTAAGCACTTAGTTTATAATTTTGTCTGTAAGATCACTTCTAATCTTTGTTTTACACTTGGTTGCAATATACTAATTAAAGTATACAAAAACATAGTTCTTGAATTTAAAGGATTTCTTGGCTACCACTTCTGAGTATCTTAATAGAATTTACTTACAGCTTCTAAATTTACTGGAATCGGCTACAGCTATTTGCTGGCCGTTTTTGCATGCTTAAGTCCAGGGCCTGATGTAAAATTCACTTTGTGAATATCGTTTCGAAAATGTTTTTAAGTTTAATTTTGTATTCTGTTAATCTAGCAAACAGCGGAGTTTTCTGTTACTTTACTAGCTTTGTGAATTTGTTAAATTGTTTGTGTTAGCAAAATGTTTTGCTTTATGCTTTTTTTTTTTTTTTTTTTTCTTCTGGAAGACTACAATGAGGCGAGCAATATTGTGCCTATAGGGCGAGACATATCATTCAAAGAAGTTAGGTTCTTACATCCTATCTTGAGAATTATATTAAAACGTCAAATTTCTTTACTTTCTTATATTTGGTATCCAGAAAAGCAAATTCCAGTGTTAATGTATCATATTGTGACAAAAAAGGCACTGCTGTTGACTTTATCTATGGAAAATTTATAATGGCAGTTACCTTCTCGTAATTTTTAATATATTCTGCGAATTAACACTTCAAAAAAAATTATCAACATAATGATGTGCTTACTTCTTATAATGTGACATTTTTAGCCAGAAAAAATAAATACATTCCAATAAACTTTTAATTTTAGTCTATAAATTTCATTGTAATTAGCAGATTTTATCTTATGATCTTATCTTATGATATGTACTGTTACTTTACATTTCGTTTACGATGTAAATGTTGTACTTGTGTTTAAGGTGAAAGATTGAAAGATTTAGATATAGAGTTTTTGGTAGCGACCCTCTCAATTTCCTCGCCCAACTCTTATAAGTAAGTATTCCGGGACTAGTTATTTTGTTAGCCAAAGTTATATGGTGCAATTAAATGTTTGAGCCAACACTTCGCTAGGCCAGTTATCGTAGTTTTCTACGAATTCATTTTAGATTTGTAGAATCAGTTTCTGTAATCAAATGCCTAGCATATAGCAGACTTAAATTTCTACATACAAGCTGTGCCTTTGTTAAGTCTGTCTTATATAATAATATTAATTATATTAATAACAATAATAATATAATACTAATTAATTATATTAATTATTAGTAATATTAATAACAATAATAAATAAAAGATTTCTAAAATCTTCATAAGAATTAATTCGTAGTACTTTCACTGACCGAACAATAATTCCTTTATCTATGTACATCAGTTGTAAAAGTTGTTGTTGTGGCAAGTTGTTGTTCCGTAAGTAAAATAACTTTAAATTACTTTTTCATGAAATGGTACCTACAAATCTTGAGAAAAATGTCATTTTCCTTATATAAAGCACTATTTTCTAATCTCATACAAAATACTTTATTTTTTTCAAGAAATAGATTTACGCGTTTCTTCACATATCTATATTAATTTAACACATAATATTTAAAATAGCAAATTTTCATTTTTCAGTTATGACTAGAAAATGCATCACTAAACATTTTATGCTGATTTGCAAAATAAAAACAACTTTATCGACTAACAAAAAATTAAATTTTAAAAATACAAAATTTGAAATAGTATGTTATTTTTAATAAACTTTCAGAAGCATGAAGCTGCAGGTTTTATAAACAATTTGGGGAAATTTAAGAGGCTTAGTGCTAAAACAACAGTCAAACTATCGATTTCTTTATTGACGTAAATTTAATATTCAGCCTTTTTAAATATATAGAGAAAACGTCAAAGCTTTACCTTCAGTACTTCAGTGGTTATTAAGGTTTTTATATTAGATGACAGCTATTTAAAGAGGCAGTCCTCTTAAATGATTGTCATTTTCTAGAGACATAGCTTAATGGAATATAAAATTACTTTATTTCTTTTTCCCAAAAAGGGCAAGTGAAATGAAGTAATGATTGAAAAGAAGAGAAATGTAGACAAGTTTGCTGTTTATGTGGTAATTTTTATGATTGAAAGATAAATGATTATCTCAATGCTTGTTCTTTCTTGACACTTATTCTACTCGTGAAAGACAAATTAGTCTTCTTTTGAAGATAAAATAAGGGTGTTAAAAGTTTACACACTTTTATTTTTATACTTTAGATAAAATTGGACATGGATTAAAAATTACTCTCATAGTTATTTTTGGAAAACTTAAATTAAAAGTTAATAAGATTTTTTTAAATTTTCTGCTAAGCATAACAGTAGCAGATTTTTATTACATCTATTAGTAACATCATCAAATATTTCATGCAAAGTCGTAAGCCTTGTATCTCAAGGAATGTAAAAAAGTTCCAGAAAAAAATATCAACATTAAAACGCCTGGAAGCAAATTAAAAATTATATTTTTAAATAATTTAATTTTTTAAATTTAATCATACATTTTTTTAAAATTTTCTTTTTGTAATTCTTCGCCAAAGTAGAATCCAAAAATATATCATTAAGAAGATAAATGTTATGGAATGGACCTTTTCTTCATGCTCACAGTATCATATATTTTATTTATACTTTGCTTTATCTATTTAATAAAATAGTGCTCGAACTTCAGAAAGATTCGTTGCTAAACTGGTTAGTTTTATATTTGAAAAATTTAAACTGAATTTTCTCCACCATAAATTTTGTTGTCATGCTTCTTTTAAAATTGCTTATTCCTGTTAATAAAAAAAAATTATGACAGTCATTTCAAAATTTTTCCCACATTTATAATTACATTTTTGATAAAATATTGCATTGAGTTGAATTTATCATTTATATTTATTTTATCAATAAGCATTTAAACACGGAATTAGTCAAATTTTCTTTCCTTTTTCATTAGGCGTGATAGCAACAATGTTTAATAAGCGTAATTACAAAAGCATCTAAAATTTCTTGTAGAGTTTCGTGTGATAAATCTTAAGAAATGCACAATATGTTTAGGGAGAAAATATCAATATTTAAATATATACTAGCAAAATGAAATAAGAAAAGCTTTTTTAGTAACTTAAAATTTAATGTAAACAAGTCTTCAAATTATGGGCGTTATTCTTTGTTAAAATATAACACAACTACAGTTTTCATCTAAGCTTGAGAGTGCAAACGAAAAAAAAGGTTCAAAGGGTACTGTGTCTTCTTAAAAGCTGATGATAATAATAATTCATAAATGCATTCATTGCAACTGCATTTATAAAGTTTCTGATGTAATTTACCATTTAAAAGATTTTGTTTGGAAAAATCTGAAGTTTTATTTAATTTAGGCACTTAATGAATACATTTCCTTTTCTTTGAGAATCTGGCAATGACAAAATCCTTTATTTTTTAGCATTCTTATAAATTAAATCAATTACATTCATTATATGGAACCATTTTATGTAGTTAAATTTACAAGATACATTATTTCAATTATTTTTCCTATAGCATACAGGAAACATTTTATAAATTTAATTCTTTCATTTATTGAAAGAAGTCTACTCTTATGCCCATGGAAATTAACACAGCTTTTTTGCAGAACGTACGATACAGCAAAAGGCAGCATTTTAAAATAATAGACTTCTAAAAATGTTACGTTAGGAAACATTGAAAGTCATCATTTTTTTTACTGCTAAGAAAGTTGAACTTTCCAAATTTAAAAACGTGCTCTAATCCTAAAATAAAATAAAGATTATGTGCTACCAGTTTGGAGAAACGATTTATCATTAAATGTCTTATCATATTTTGATATTCTACAAATTGAATTCCCTAAAAGTTTTGACCTGTACCAAATATCTCTAAGAATCAAGTATTCACATTTTTCCCTGACATTGATAATGACGCTAGTTTATTGATTAAACGTTGGTATACTTAGGTATGTCACACAAATAATTCATTACGTATTGCAATCGCTGTTATATGAAGTTTCACATAATCACAAAGAAGGCTTTTCTGTTAAAAGAAGGAAAACGTTTCAGTTAAAGAAGGAACTTATCGAAATATGAACGTTTCAGGTAAAAGAATGAAAATTAAAATTTTAGTGAAAATACTATATCAAAATATGCGATTGTTTTATCAATAAAACACAATTAAAATCATGTCATAGAATGTCAGCTTTCTTAGTGCTCGCATTGTCTCACATGAATTTCTTCCTTACTATTACATTTTCAATTACTGCTATATATAGAAAGGAATTTGAATACTAGACTTAAGCTTAAGAAAGGAGGTGCTAAAAGAAAATTAAAATATTTAAAAAGAGAAAATTTTTAGTTTCAGGATCTAATCTTGCATTAGGATGACTGCATATAAAAGGCAAACGAAATTCAAGTTAAATAAAATATGAAAAATGTGTTAGGAACACCTTTAGTGAAGCTTTTGTAAAATATTTCAGATGTTTGGTTACTCTACCACATAAATATATATCATTCTTTAACCTTGGAAAGATCTGTAATAGTACGAAAAGCAAAGTTTTTAATTTATCTTCCATATAACCGTGAACCACATGCTTAAACAATTCACAGTGTTGCCATTAGGCAAAAATAAGATGTTGGATTTATGTTTCGAAAGTAATAAATTTGTAGTCACTTAACCAGCTAAAATATTTAAAACTAACTTTATTTAAAATTAGAAAAGTAACAATCTTATGTTTGGCATACATTTTTAGTCAAGACTTTATCGGTTTCGAAGACAAATAGGTGCAGGTTCCTCTTCATCAAAAGCAGCTCATGTCATTTTTTGTCTACTATTGTTTTCTTTCTGAAAAATAATTTGATTTTCAACAAATAAATTAACTTGTACGTTTTACTTGTTTTTCTTTTTAATAAAATATAAAAAAGAAATAAAGTTGTGAAAGGAACTATTTTTTTTTTCCTTTAGCAGCAAAATCCCTTTACCCAAAATGACTGCAATAGCTAGACAACGTTACATATGACCTTTTTACGAATGCATAAGCAAATAATGCGTGAATTGAATTACTTCATCTCAAAAGAATTCTAGAGGAATTTTTAAGGTAGATTCAAATAACACAATTGTGTACGGTATTTCATATAATTGTTTCGAGAGGAAACTAATTGATTTCGTGGGTTTCTTCCCAGAGGACATATAACCATAATTCATTACATGCTTATTGCCCAAAATTAAATGTACCATGTAGTTGCGAATAAGATAAATTAGAATAGTTTCTTGAAATTAGAAACTAAAGCTAAGAGCAAAAAATAACGTATGCATTTTCTGAATAATTTTCTTCAAATATATAAACATACTTTCTTTTCTTAAATTACAAAATATTTTACTGGAAACACTTTTAATGCAATCAAAAAAACAAATTATAAAAGCTATCGACTATTGTACATATATATATATATATATATATATATATATATATATATATGTACAATAGTCGATATACATATATATATATATATATATATATATATATATATTATAAGCAAAATAGATATCTCTCAATATAGCTAAAAGGGACGGAGCTAGAAGTTTTATTATTACCTCCACAATTAGCTTCATCATAAATCTTGCAGCCCTTATAGAGGTTTCTGCCAGTTATTCGTATCAGATATTTCAGTTTAAAGAAATTTCTAATCTATCGTATGTAAAGCGCATACTGTGGTGCGAAGTTCAAGTTTCTTTTAGAGAATTATTCTAGTTGTTGTTGCTATTTATTTTTAACTAAAAAACTACCTCCGATTTAATTTTATATCATTCTTTTATTACTTTATAAGCAGGCAGAGATTAAAATATTTCCTTAAAAGCAGATTCATTAAAATGAGATCTAGGGAATATAATCATTTCTGCTCATATGACATTCGGGATAAAACCATGATTGTAATAAGTCGCAGAATTTAAATTTGTATGAAACATAGTATAACGCAACAAAATTTAGATTTTTTGAACAGCATAGGTTGCAGAATTTATGCGTTTTTTTCGTTTCAGCCAGTATTTTTCCTTTTACAGTTCTTCGATTAGGCAACGTTGTAAAAGTTTGGGACATTTTATTGATACATTTATTCACAAGTATACTGAGATGCCTTTTACACCGAGATGACTTCCGAGCGAAGTAGGAAGCACCAAGGAATTTGATCGTCATTCTAGTAGAAAGTATCATAGTATCTGCTGTACCGCAGCCTAGGCTCAAGAGGCAGACCAGGCAGTATCTGATGCTACTGCATAGCACAGTATAATCCATACTCATCCAATATATCCAATATTAAGAGAAAAATCTATGCTTTACTAAACTAAAATGTATTGGTTGCTTCCCTTAAGTCTAGTCAGTACGCTTCATGAACACTTTCTCAATCATCTCAAACATACTACTACAAACTGTAAATGTATATTCCAGTAACAAGAATTTGCTGGTATCTGTATATTACTGGTCTCAATATGCAATATGTATTACGTTTTTCTTTGTACCCTGCCTAAGGTATGGTAATAACACTATGTACTGGACACAGTAACAATATATCACCATCTATGACATTAATCGCGTGCCATTCTGTATGCATGTAGGGTTTTATTTACAAATGCCCATATGCGGTACATTTAATCAAATATGACTTTATTCACATTGGTATTACGTAAGGCTTGTAATATAATATCTATTATTTTCTGAGTTTTATATTTTATTGCGTTAGAAACAGCTGTTGCATATTAAAGTAAGGATGAAATTGTACATCATAAATTGCAATGCATGGAACTCTCTATTATGTACATAACTGTGTATGGATTATGTTAATTTTATTAACAGTTAAATTTTAAGTTAAAGTTCCTTTCCTGTCAAATTCTTAACTTACTACTTCTGGCTAGAACGTGTAAGGTTCTTAAGTTTTACTAACGTTTATTTTATTTTAAATCTTTACTATCACTTCTTATTTTCTACTTCCGGCCAGAATTATAAGCGTTAAAGTATTTATGCAAAGTTTGTCTGGCGAGCGCCAAGTATTTAAGTTGTGGCTTTTTGCCAAGCGAGAGAGAGGAAGCAGTGAGTCGAAGCAGGCCGCTTACCTTAGAAGTTTTACGCGGTTGCTGGTTGCCTTCCAGGCCAGAGGTTTTAATCCTCTTGATAAATTTTAAACGTATTGTAGTGTTCACAGTTCTCTGTACTACATACGGCTTCCTGTTAATATAAGGCCAATCTTCCACGTTTATTATTTTAAAATTAAATTAGAGTTTAGTTCTATTTTTATATTTTTACGTTAGACCCCAAGTAGCGGGTCTGTGTATTCCGAAGTACGGAAGTTATTGTAAATAGAGAAAAATAAAGGGTTTTGTATACCCTTCTTGTGTATCCTGTCTACTTCCCACAGATTTGAACATAGCTTTAGTAAGCTCTCTGTTCCGAGTCAGGTCCTTGCATGTTCCCGAAGAAGGTAAGACGGAACACCCTGATAGTGGCGCCCAACGAAGAAGAATAACCATGGCTGAGTTTCAAGAAGAACCTGTGCTGCCTGCAGAAACGGCTCAGAATCCAGAAATGCCAGCTGCCGCCCTGGAAGGATTTGGTTACATCGTCCAGACCATGCGCGCTTCGATGAAACCAGAAGCAACATTTAATGGAAACTCACCGGTAACCAGTTTTTTGGAAAAATTGGATGACCACTTCATGCTCTACCCCGTGCACGAATTTCAAAAAGTTACCTTAGCTACCAGCGCTTTGAGGGGCCAAGCGCTTAACTGGTTCAAATGTATAGGCAGAAGCTTCTTGGGTCAAGCAGGAAGTCCCACCTATACTTACGAGAATTTCAAGACTGCCCTACTAAAAGCCTTCCCTGTCGTAAGGGATCGTGCGAAATTAGAAACGGAACTTTTTAGTATATATCAACAAAGAATCGAAAACCTCTCAAGCTTTATTTTAAGAAAAATTCACGTCTTCAAACTCTTGTATGGAAACCGTCCGGATCCTGAGATAATTCAAGTGATTTTGCCGAAGTTACTGCCCCAAGTGCAAGACTTTATTGAATTAAGAAATCCGACTACACTGGAAAAGTTATTTGAGCTAGCAATCCAGGTTGAAAGTAGAAGGACGGCGGACATTGAAAGAAGACGCCAATATCAACAGCGAAACCAGTTTGGTGCACTAAGACTACAGCAAACTCAAGCACACGGCTACGGAAGCAAAGCGAATCAGTGGGCAACGAAACCCGAGCATTCAAAAACAGCCGGCGAACGTCGACAGTTCAATAGCAATCCAGGAAAAAAGTCTCAAGGCCAGTGGAGAAAGAAGGAAAGCACGGAAATGAAAAATAATTTAAACTAAAACGGATTTCTGCTGACGGGAGGGTGCGGAAATCCGAAGGCCACGAAAACCCCTCTTCCTTCAAGTTAAATACAGTAATGGTGAAAAATTTGTTTCTTCCGAAGATTGAAGTGTTGGTGAATAATATCCCAGCCACCGCACTCCTGGATACAGGCGCGCAGTGTTCCTGTGTGGCAGAAGATTTTTTTAGGAAGTATTTTCGTAAATATCGTATATATAATTCGGATAATACGACAGTGTTAGCGGCGCAAGGAGAAAAATGTAAGTGTATAGGTAAAGTACCGCTGTATGTCCGTATCAAGGAGGAACAAGTAAAGGTGATGTTTTTTATAGTAAAGAATCTGCAAGCACATATAATTTTAGGAATAGATTTTCTTTCAGAAGCACACGCAACGCTGGATTTTAATAAAGCGTCCCTTAAGCTGACAATGAAACCAGTTCGAGAAGAAAATGCTGAACCGCCGATGTTAAACCTTGACCACCTGCCTAAAGACGAGCAACGAAGAATCCGACAAGTGGTAAGTGAATTTGCTTCGTTATTTAGTGATATTCCAGGATTTACTCAGGTTACTAACCATAGTATTGACACCGGAGATTCAATGCTAGTTCGCCAAAAAGCATATCGGTATGATAAGAATAAGGAAAAAATTATAGAATGGCATATCACCGATATGCTACGTAAAAAGATCATAACGCCCATCTCAAGTAGTATGCTAGCCCGGTGGTTTTATGTAAGAAAAATAATGACTATCCTTTGACACATCCAAAAAGGTGGAGATTCGCTATTGATTACCGAAAATTAAACTCCATAACTAAATATCCGGTATATCCGTTAGCTATTATAGAAGAAATTCTAAGGAACATAACATCCACCAAATATATGACGACTTTAGACTTAACGACTGGTTATTTTCCAATAGGGGTTAGGCCTGAGGACGTGCCTAAGACTGCTTTTATAACCAAGTCTGGCACTTATGCATTTTTGCGTATGCCGTTTGGCCTTTCAGGGGCCCCGGCAACATTTCAGCGATGTATGGACATTGTGTTAAGTCCTGTTCTTGGAAAGTCCACATTTATCTATTTAGACGATATCATTATTACTAGTGATAATCTCGACCAACATGTACAGGATTTAAGACAGGTGTATTCTTTATTAAATGAGGCCGGTCTAAAAGTTAATGTCGAAAAGTGCAAATTTGCAGCCCCTGAATTAAAATATTTAGGTTACAAAATATCTCAGAAAGGAATAGAGACAGACGAATCAAAAATAATTGCTGTACAAAAGTATCCGACTCCAAACACGGCGAAGAAGCTCTCTTCTTTTCTAGGACTTTGTTCATATTATAGGTCCTTTATAAAAAATTTGCAGCTATTGCTGAACCATTGTTAAAATTAAAAAGGAAAAAGGCAAGATTCTCGTGGACGGCCGAAGCCAAGAGTGCTTTCGAAAAATTAAAACAAGCATTAACGCAAGCCCCTGTATTGAAATTTCCTGAAAAGGATGAGAATTTAGAAATTTCAGCGGATGCTTCGGATTATGCGGTAGGAGCGGTACCTTCGCAAAATCAGCAGCCCGTGGCATTTTTTAGCCGAACTTTAAATCTAACACAAAGAAACTATTCTGCGACCGAGAGAGAGGCAATTGCAGTTCTGTTAGCAGTGCAAAATTTCCGAGTCTATTTTGGAAAGGCGCCAATAACAGTGTACTCTTATCATGCGGCGGTAACTAGATTGTACTCAGGGAAAAACTTATCCCCAAGGTTAATAAGATGGGCACTCAAGCTACAAGAATATAATCTGGTAATCAAGCCTACCCCCGGAAAGGAAAATATCGTAGCAGATGCCCTATCAAGAATTAAAATAGACGAACAAGGTGATACTGTAAAGCTGGCAATGCTCACAGCATGTACAATAAATTCCCGAGAAACTGTAATAACCGAACTGGGTAAGGATCCTGAGTTTGGAAGCATTTATGAGTATTTAAAGTATCCTGAAAATTTTAGCCACCAAGATATTGTGGCGATAAGAAATAGGGCGGCCCATTACGAACTAATAGATGGTCTATTATTCTATACAAAAACTACTAATTCCAACAACGAATTTCGACCTGTTATCTCAGCTAGTCTTAGATTAAATATCCTGCAGGAGCTCCATGACAACCCTTTAGCTTCTCATGCTGGTATTCGAAAAACTATCCAACGCGTACGCGATGCAGTCTATTTTCCTGAACTGCAAAAGTTAACAAGGGCGTATGTCCAGTCCTGCCCAACATGTCAAGCAGTTAATTATATTAATTTCCGCCCGGCCGGGTTTCTAAATAGTATTAAATCCGAATTTCCAAATGAAATAATTGGCATCGATTTATTGGGCCCTTTCCCAAAAAAGTCAGTTAAATAAAAGTCGCTATCTCCTTGTTATGGTTGATCATTTTAGTAAATGGACCGAAATTGTTCCCTTAAAACGAGCCTCCGCGAAATTAGTTACTGATTCTATTTTAAATAAATATATTTTAAAATACGGGGCGCCCCTAAAAGTTATATCGGATAATGGTCCTCAATTTGTAAGTAATATATTTGAACACATGTGCCAAAAACTGGGCATACGTCATTTAAAAATGGTCCCGTATCGGCCGCAATCAAATATAGCGGAACGGGTCAATAGAAATATAGTGACAATTATCCGTAGTTATGTTAAAAATTTTCATAAAAGCTGGGATAACTATGTCAGTGAATTTGCTTTCGCCCTTAGGACCGCAAAACATGATACAACAAGCAAAACTCCTGCTGAGTTATTTTTAGGCAGAAAGATTATAACGCCGTTAGATAAATTATTTTATGTGCAACAAAGAGCCCCAGAATTTAAAATGGGTGATATAGAAAAACTAATTAAGGAAGCAAATAAGAATACTGAAGTAGCACAGAGAAAAGAAAAATTATATTATGACTTGAAACGACGGGGAGTAACTTATAAAGTAGGGGATGAAGTTTTAAAAATTAAACATTCACTTTCTTCCGCACCAAAAGATAAAACTGCCAAATTTTTCCACGATTTGAAGGACCATATGTTATAGAAAAAATAGCTCACACTGTAGTAGTGTGAAAAGCCAGAAATGGTGAAATCTGCTCCGCAAACATTGATCAAATCAAACCCTACTATGATCGTAATAAAATGAAAATTTTCAGAGATCTTTTGCAGGATCCGGCACGGCAGACACCGCAGGCACAAGCTCCAGAGGTGGAAAAACGACAAGTACAAGGGCAAGTCATTAAGAGGCAGGAGCAAGTGAAAAGAAAGTTTTCCCGCGGAAAAATTGAAGGTAGCAAGAAAAAGAAGCCGTTCCACCGTCCAGAAAAGAGAGTTCACGAACACCCCGAGAATGAAGAAGGGAGAAGGACGACGTATGCGAAGAGAACCAGGAGAAATGACGGCAACTATAACCCGGCTCTAAAACGGAAGATCTACTCATCCGTCAGGACTCTCCGCAGCAAATGTCGCCGAACTGCGGAAGGGCCACCAGCGGCGGAGGAAAAGTTACAAGGAAAATTTGAACGGCCAGCAACGAGGTCCAAGCAGGAACACGAAAGATGTTTCCCGGTTCCGCCAAGACCAGCTGCCATCAAACGACCAAGACCACAGGCAGAAGCGAAAAAGAAGGTATTCAAGGGTAACCGAACTGGAGAAAAAAGAAAACATCTAGAGGAAGGCACTGAAGGGCGAGCCCGTACAAGAAGGAGGATAAATCAAACAACTATCTGCACTACCTTTAAGGACTGAGCCCAGAAAAGAATGTCCGAATATCACAAAGATAAGTAAAATTTTATGTTACTTTGCAAACATTATCTTTCATTCTTACTGCAAGAGGCAGATTTCAGGAAGTTTTGCCTCATGCGAGGTCTACGTTTATCGCCAAAAGGGTGAGAAATGAGTTGTTACCGATTTTGGCATTATGTTTTTGAATTACTCGCACGTACAACTAAAGTTGATGTATAATAGCGTTGTGTAAAGACTTAAATATTGTATAAATATTATTTAAAACATTCTGGCAAGAAAGAAGTTTTAGTCTGAAAGACTTTTTGAAATGTATTATTTCAATGTAGAAAGAATTGGCACTTGCTTTGAAAAGAATAGAAGTTAACAATGTACTACTAATGTATGTTTTCAAATGTATAAAATTAGCGGCATGTTAATAAGTTCTTATATACAATGTGAACTGTTATTTTAAATGTTAAGAAATACCGTGATATGGTAAAAGTGAAAGTAATGTTAAAATATTTTTTCATTCGTGTGACTGTAAAAAGACTAAATCATGGTGAATATGTGTTAAAGGTTGAATGATGTAGTTAGGCTCTCTGACGCTACACTTCAGAGTTAGCCACTTTCAGAATAGTACCTCAGGCTTTAGAGTTGAAATTAGGGTGTGTTACGAGGTCTTGGTATGTTGAATTTTAACACGTTAGTGTTTTGATTGTAGGAGGAAGTGTTGAACACGTAGACAGAAACACATTCGTGTTTGGTGTTCTTTTACAACACATGTCAGAGAGCACGGGGAGAGATAATTAAAATAGTCATGAATGAAATAAGAATGTTAAGAGAAATATAATTATACATGTTACTTGCCATTTCATTTTGTAACATTTCATTAAACTAGTTTTCCTTCCAGATCTCTGGAAGGAACCAGGTTTGAATAAAAGCTCCTGTTTAGATGCAGTACAGATGAAAAATTTGTGTGTCCTGGGAGCTGCTATTGTAAAAACAAATTTCTTTCTTTTAAATTTGTAGTTTCTAGCGAAAAATATTTGTAAAAGATTGGCCTCGCGTTAGATTCTAGAGCTAAAAGTTTTCAACAAGGTCGTTTTAGACCTCAGTTTCAAACTAATTAACTCTGGCGGAAGTATGTAAGGTTCTTAAGTTTTACTAACGTTTATTTAAATTTAATTTAAATTTTTACTATCACTTCTTATTTTCTACTTCCGGCCAGAATTATAAGCGTTAAAGTATTTATGCAAAGTTTGTCTGGCGAGCGCCAAGTATTTAAGTTGTGGCTTTTTGCCAAGCGAGAGAGAGGAAGCAGTGAGTCGAAGCAGGCCGCTTACCTTAGAAGTTTTACGCAGTTGCTGGTTGCCTTCCAGGCCAGAGGTTTTAATCCTCTTGATAAATTTTAAACGTATTGTAGTGTTCACAGTTCTCTGTACTACATACGGCTTCCTGTTAATATAAGTCCAATCTTCCACGTTTATTATTTTAAAGTTAAATTAGAGTTTGGTTCTATTTTTATATTTTTACGTTAGACCCCAAGTAGCGGGTCTGTGTATTCCGAAGTACGGAAGTTATTGTAAATAGAGAAAAATAAAGGGTTTTGTATACCCTTCTTGTGTATCCTGTCTACTTCCACAGTTTTGAACATAGCTTTAGTAAGCTCTCTGTTCCGAGTCAGGTCCTTGCATGTTCCCGAAGAAGGTAAGACGGAACACTGATCCTGATAAACGTAGTTTTAGAATCACGTCTGAATACCAAATGAGGAAGAGCGGTACAGGTCAGTTCGACGCCAACGTTTCGACGCTAACGGTTCGACGCCAGCGTTTAGACGCGTGGTCAATTCGACGCGGGGTCAGTTCGACGCCATACTTTTTTTGCTTTTGTTTGACGCCCTACTTTTTGTATTTTTATTTATTTTTAGAATAAGTTTTCATCATCATTCAAATAAATTTGGTGTCATCATCATTTGTTGTTTCACACCCCACATTATGAGAATTTATAGATGGTCTCAGACGTGTTCAAAAACCAATTGATCAATGTTATGAACAGTTTATACGTGGAGATGAACCGCCGCACAAGCGGAATAGGTATCTGCGAGCTGATATGAGAATTAAAGTAATAGTTGAAGATTTTGAAAATCGAGAAATAATGGAATACCTGAACGGTCTGGCGCATAATTTTGCAATGGATTAGTATAATAACAGTTGTGTGATGTAATCTTATTTATCTCTAATCTTATTTATGTGTAATCTTATTTATCTGTAATTATATTTGTCTGCAATATAAATTATTATAATCATAATTTGTAACCGTATATTTATTTACCATTTGTGCATTTTACCTTTTTGATGCTGTTTTGTGAAATAAATAAATTAAAAAAAAACCCTCTCTCATGTCCCGGGGCTTTGGCGAGGGGGCTTCTCACTAATCTGAGACACAAACAAAAATCTGGAAAACTTTCACACATATACACACATATATTTATTTCAAATATGCATGCAAACAATTGCTAATTCAATAAATAAAAATCAGTCATATTACTTATTTATATTACTTCATATTTATTCTAAAAATAAATAAAAATACTAAAAAAAAATATGGCGTCGAACTGCCTCTGCGTCGAAACTTACGGCATAGAACTGCGCCGGCGTCAAAACGTTGGCGTCGAAACGTCGGCGTCGAAACGACTTGCTTCGAGGGAGAGAGAATCAGAGTTTCTGAATTACGCGCGTCTGCCTTTTGGCCACTCTCTCTCTAAAAGCTGTTATTACGCCCGGCCGTACTGAGGCCCTTGATAGCTTCACAGTCATCTCATCTGGTATTTAAGGGGTCAACTGCATTAGAAACTTGATAGCTTCGGCTATATTTCTTTAGTTAATCTTAGTTTTAGTTTAATTCTTAGTCTCTTAAGTTCAAGCCCAAGTGTCAGCTTTGATTGTACACTCCAAGGCGGAGTTTTGTTAAATCTTATTGGAATAATAAAGAGTTAGTTACTCTTCTGTCTTGTTGTCACACGAACGTAAGCGATTATTCGCTGTGTAGTTCATAAGATTCGTCACTTTCTACAGCCACTGGGATTTACACAGTGAAAGTCTTGCAACAGTATTAATTTTCCAAATGTGTTGTACGCGATAGTAATGCATTAATTACCTAATAATCCACACAATATGGATAAATTGCATACATCTATATTCATATATCTGATAGATGTAGAGCAATCCCATTTGTATTAGTGTCTTTAGTATCATTTCATTCCGATAATTTGCATGTGTATTGTATAACTCAGAAGTGATCTAACCTGTATAATACTAGCTAACTTGCAATAAATAACGGGTGGCCATAATTAAACTGACAGTGCTTACAGTGTTCTGTAGCGCGATCTATTTGCGAGAAGGAGGCCACATTTTGTAGGAAGATTAAACAAGACGGGGGACGAAGGATTCCGCGAAAAAAAATAGTTCCAAAATGTCACCGCTAGGGGAATATTTGGCGCTGTGTAATAGAAAATATAATGTTAACAAATGCAAATCAATACGGAAGTTACCTTTTATTTTTTATTCAAATGAGGTTCAATGTGGCTGCCGTTGTTGTGGACCACATAATGCATTCTGTGCACAGTATGCACAACAGCAGAAACTAACATGTCTGCAGGAATCTCCCGTACGTATATAAGCAAAATGTTCACTGCTAGGACAACAGCTTGAGTTTGGCCAATGACAATCCAGATAAGAGTCACCATTAACTCCGCCCATATCAATAATGTCATGTTTCTGACGTTTGTTTAATTCTACTATTCGGCGTTACGGAGTGCGTTGAAAAGACATTTTAATTCTGCAATGTAAATTTGCTCTAGTGATGCTATTTTGTAAATTTTTCTTTGAATTATTTTTTCTTTACTGTTCCAGAAGGGATATAAATTTATAACTCAAACTTCACAAAATTTTTCTCTGTATATATATGTGTGTGTATGTGCGTAAGTAGACACACACAATGCACACATACATATATTTTCAATATATAATCGTATGTGCATTATATGTATCAATATACGCTAGTGTTGAGCATATAAATATGAGTGAGTGTGCGTGTATTCATTTTTCAGAAGGTCAGATTTCTAGCGAATAATCTAGGAAGCTTTATCTCTCTTAATTTTTCACATCTTCACATTCAATTTTTTAAATAATTAAGATAAATGTATTCAAATTTAACATTTCTGAACAACTTGATTTATCACTTGAAAATGCATTTATTTAATTTTGCATCATATACTACTGGAATTCACATTCCAGTACATATACTACTGGACTGTGAATTCCAGTAGTATATGATTTTTAATAGTAGAATACTTTCTCTAAAGAAGCATAGCTTTATAAATTTATTTTATGCAGTATTTTAATTTAATAAGAACTAGTGTTGATAAATGAATTTCCACTGCTTTTTGCTGATTTAGTTTTCAGTGTATATAATTATTCTGCTTCATGGACCTCCACGCACAGCCCAAAAGCGACTGAGCAGACTGAGCAGTAAAGTGACTGGAACGGTAATAGTTCGATCTGAGTTTGATTCCAGGTGGACAGGCTGGTTTACGTGAGCACTTATCTGGTTTTCCCCATGTGTAACGTAGATATGATTTTTTTTCCTCTTATAAAATCCTCCACAAAAACATCCTTCCCACACAGACCTTGCATGCTTTCCATAATCAAATAAACCAAACCAAACCAACCCTCCAAACAAAACAGCTCCTCAATAGAAATTCTTCATATCTGTCAAGCAAATGACACTCACTGATGTAATAAATTGTCATCATACACACTAAATCAAACTCGGAAGTTATTATTGATTATGCTTATAGAAACAAAGTACTTAATATTAGATTTTGTTGATTAATTTGTATTTTTAGAAATAGTTGAATAAATTTCTTACCTTTAATAAATACAGTGAATCCTCTCTAAAATGATTACCAGCAGTTCTAGATGATTTTAATTTTGTGTAGAGCTTGTCATCTCAAAGACAAGATGTTCAGTGCCAGAACTTGTTTGCATATTGAGGAGTAGTCAGTTTCAGAGGTGATCACAAAGAAAAGGTTTACCATGTTAAAATTATAATCTGTTCCTAACTTTTTTGAAGGATTTGGTTTGGTTTATGTGATTATGGCAATGCCTCGATGGCTATCTGCCCAAGGGGAGGGATGCCTTCGTGGAGGACTTTCCATGGGAAACTTGTTTGTATACACGTTACGGATGGGGAAAATATCAAAAACGTCCATGCAGCCAGCCTGTTCGCGGGATTCGAACTTCAGACTGAACTACCAGTGTTCAGCGACTTTACACTCGCTGCTGGTGGGCACCTTTTTTGCAGGGAAGAAAGTGTTTTCTAAGTGTAGAATATAACTATCAGTGTAAATAATCCATGTTAAGATTTGATCTAGGAAATGAATAATGTTGAAGCTGAAATTAAAATTATATAAATTTCAATGCCATGCATGTAATGTGAATCTTAAAATTTAATTTCAATAAATATATGCTTTCTTCACATATTATGGAATATTCATCCCTGACTTAAGGGAACATGAAGTTACACACTTTCAAATCCAGCAGAAAAATGTATGACAGTCACAAGTTTGACAAAAGGTCCTTTGCTCAGATGATAAAAGGCTTTGGAGAATATAGATGCTAATTATAAATGGGTGCTAAATATGAGGCCATTGGCATCCACATAAATGATGTGTATTAATTTTAATACTATTTTAGGTTCTTACGTATTATCCCTTTGACTGGCCAAGTATAGCATGATTTAGTGCCAATTATAGATGAGTGTGCCCTTTAGTAATTCCATAGAAATGACTGGCGCTTTCACAAACAATCGGTGGGATAATACATAAGTATCCTATTTTATATTGACATGAATAAAAACTAAATTTTTTATCATATACCTTTCTACTAATTTGTTTTTGCCCTTGGTTTGGTTTATTTAATTGTGCAAAGCACTCGCGTGCTATCTGCTTAACAGAAGGGATGATTTCGTAGAGGACTTTCAAAGGGAAGCTGGCTCTTATACACATTACACTTGAGGAAAACCATGAAAGCGCTTATGCAGCCAGCGCATTTGGCAGGATTTGAACTCCAGACTGAATTGCTAGTGTTCAGCGACTTTACCACTTGGGTGCGGGTGGTCTGGCCCTCGGTCCTATTAAACTAAATGTCATCTAGATTTTTTATAAAGCACCCATCAGAAAAATGCACACACTTTAATTAATAGAAGAAAATTCTTGTGCTTTAGTAGTGAACTTAATCAAATCATGCATATCAGAGGTTAGGCTAGGCTTAATATAATATTCCTTAATATGTACCTGTACAGTTACTTAGATTGCTCAAAGTGTTACTGCGGTAGCCATTAACAGCTAGAGATACCACAATACTGAGCGGTTATTTGAACAATGTTTAGCAAATGTGTCTGAGGGGACTGCTGCACGTTCTGCCATAGTTTTTTGATGAAGGACCTTTAGCCTAACCGATTTCTTGTACTACACAACATCCGTCAAAGTGATATTTTTTGCCTTAATTTTAAAATATGCACTTTGGAATTTGTCAACAATGGAAAAAACTACGGTGAAAATTCTATAGGAATACAAAATTTTGCCAAAAAATTTCTAAAAGGAAGAAAAAGGAAATGTATTTGGTAGATAGCCGATGCGGCTGAGGTTTGAGTGATGCCGAGTCTCTGAAATTCTTTAATGTTTTTTCAAGGAAAAACAAATCTCTTGGGAAAAAGAATAGGGCAAAAAAATTACAGAAAAATTTGGAGATGAACATGCTTTATTTTTTAATGTATTATGTGATCCTTATTTAATAATTAAAATTGATATTTCAAATTTCTGATATATGTTTTTCTTTCATAATTTGATAATGTTAGCCAACTTATGATAAATATCAATAATTTGGGTATCTGTTTAAGAAAAATTGTGAAAACCATCAACTTTCACCCAATCAGTAACTTTTACCTTTTCATGTGTCCAAATTGAGCCAAGGTGGTTGTGTTAATACGTACCATTAATTTTACAGGCAGTAGGCTGTATTCTTTTATATACTGTAATACTTAGTTTGTGCTGAAATTATGTAGTGACAATAATTTTACTTAAGGTACACATTTTTCAATATTACAAGTTTGCATTTTGGTTAACTTTTTTCGTAATAAAAAGCAACACATTAAAAACTTTAAAACGAAAATTTGGAGCTCTTAAATTAAGTAATAGTGCTAAGTATTATATTTTAAATTACTCGAGGATTGTTCCAGAAATAAATAATTTGTATACTGGAAGAAAATCATTTCTGACTGCCATAAAAATTAGAATTTTGAGACTTTCTAAAGGAAACTGGATAGTATACACTTTACAAATGATGAAAACCACGAAGCCAGACAATTTGCCTGGATTCGAACTCAGTGTTCAAAGATTTTATCACTCTGCCACTGGTGGGCCGATGAACGTGTGTATAAGTGTGCGTGTGTATACACACATGTACATGAATACATACCTACATGCATACATACATCCATACATTTCTGAATCTGGTTCCGAAAATAGAATAGTACCTTTTAACAATTTCAATTGCCATAAGTTAATTCATGACTCATATATATCTTATATACACTGGTGTGCAAAAATTAAGGACGAATCGAAAAATTAGCATACCAGCTGAACGAAGAGGCAGAGCGGACAGAAAGACCAATCAGGAGATTAAGTAAGGTGATGTACGGGAATGTAATCAGGAGATTAAGTAAGGTAGCACATGCGCAGATATGCAGGTAGACGTAATGGGGGAGTGTCTGAGTAGTATAAAGCATGTTGTCGGTGTAAGATCAGTATTTCTGGCAAAGAGATTGCACGCCGTATAGCAGTTAAAATCACACCGAGTTTCTGCCTCAGCGAGAAATGGCGAATAATCAATCTGTTAGACATCTGGATGCTTTTACCCGAGGTCGAATCATTGGGAAGTTGGAGGAAGGCCGCAGTGTGACAAGTGTGGTTGCAGAGTTCGGAATTGCTCACAGCATCGTTTCACGACTTTGCAGACAATTTCAAACTACAGGAACAGCTATCCGGGGGTTTAGTAGTGGTCGTCCACGAGGAACCACACCCGCAGATGACCGGTATATTGCCTTACAGGCCAGAAGAAACAGGCGGCAGACAGCGGGAGAAATCGCTAGACACACGACACAGGCGACTGGACGACCGATATCGCGTTTTACCGTGGCCAGAAGACTGCACGGTGGTGGTCTGTTTGCACGACGCCCTGTACGGTGTGTACCTCTAACGCCTGCCCATCGGAGAAGGCGTTCTCTGTGGTGCCGGGAACACCGGAATTGGAGAGACTATGAATGGGGACGAGTACTCTTTACAGATGAGAGCAGATTCAGTCTGAGTAGCGATTCTCATCGCATACTCATCTGGAGAGAGCGGGGAAGCCGCAATCATCCCTCGAACATCATTGAAAGGGACAGGTATGGAGGTGGCGGTGTTCTCGTTTGGGGAGGCATCATGCTTGGTAGTCGTACAGACCTTCACATCTTGGACGCAGGTTCAGTCAACGGGACCCGTTGTTGTAACGAGATTCTTCTTCCATATGTGCGTCTTTTTAGAGGCGCTATGGGTCCGCAGTTCCTTTTCATGGACGACAATGCACCATGTCATCGCACTGTAGCTGCCGAACAGCTCTTAGAGAGTGAGGATATTGAACGTATGGATTGGCCGGCACGATCTCCGGATCTCAATCCCATTGAGCATGCATGGGATTTTCTAGGCAGACGCTTGGCAGCTCGTACCTTACCACCAGTAACGATTCCGGAGCTTCGATTGGCGCTGCAACACGAATTGGCAGCAATGTCTCAACAACTCATTGACACCCTCATTCTCAGCATGGGCAGACGCTGTGAAACCTGCCTAGCAGTCAGGGGAGATCATATCCCCTATTAAAGACCGGAAGTTTCTTGCTGGACACCCATCACAGGGATGTTTCGGCCTTCAGTCACATTGCGCTCCATGCTACCTTTTCAATAAAGCTTCTTTTTATCCCTCTGATTTCTCTTTTAGTTAGTGTTGCTTACATTACTCATGTCCTTACGTATTGGGGATCTTACGGTATTAAATGTCTTTATTTGGAAATCTTTTGTACAAAGTTATATTGAAAAAACCGTCTCGTCCTTAATTTTTGCACACCAGTGTATATAAGGTGTTTCAATATAAAATTCACAGTATAATTTATATAGCATATCTACAATAATTATTTATTACTCATTCATATAATGTATAGAATCAGGCAGTAAACTGTAACAAAATACTTTTAATGAAATTAGAAAATATAATAATTTGTATGTCATTAGATTTTTTAAATGCACACACTTCGCAGTTAAAGTACATACTAATGTAAGAAAACCAATATTAAATGCTTTTTCACAAAAAAAAAAAAATATATATATATATATATATATATATATATATATATATATATAATTGTTGGTTCAAGACATATTTTATCGAGTCTAATCATCACTAAAACTCCAGGTAATCAGTCTATAATAACACAAAATGTAAAATTTGAAATGCTACTTTACGTTAATTTTTTTTTAATTTATTCAGTTTTGGCTTATATAAGTTTTACTGTATTTAACTAGATGTAAAGAATTATAAACACACATTCAAGCAATTCACTTGAAAGTATGTTTCATGGAAATAGAAGTATACTTATTGGATTCAATTCAGCATTACACCTTAGAACAGGTAATGATACCTCATTGTTAGGCATTTTCGATATTCTTGAAACATCACAACTGGTAACATATCTTACTAAATTCAGTTCTTGCTGAATTATGTTCAGCATCATTTAGCACTTGCAGTTTTATAGCTAAATTAAATTTCAGTAGGTTTTTTACACTAAGCACTTACAGTTATTCAGTAATATTTTCTTTATATTTCAGCAAAACAGTGAACTTCCTTTCTAAGAATGCATACCGAACAATGAAAATTACCAGAATCATAATGTCAGTTAATAGTGATTTAATCTTCATAGATAAGCATATTCAATAGTATTGAAATATCAGAGCTGGTAGCATATCTTAAATATATTCAGTTCTTATTAAATAACGTGTTCATCATTTAACTTCAGTAGTTTCATAGCTAAATTATATTTCAATACGTTTATCAGAGTGGACACACCTTTTTCATCTTTATACTCTTTACGATCTAATAATAAAATTAAGTTTATTTCGAAGAAAGCATATTGAATCCACTAAAAAATCAAATCACAGTTAATAATGCTGTAAATATTCAGTTAGATATATATGAAGTATATTTTAAGGATTTCTTGACACACACTATGTTAATTCATTGCAATGGTAACTTCTGACATTTTGATTCAAAATATTTATTGCATTAATTAATGGCACAAATTAACACTTGGTTTCAATAACTTAACATTAACTTAGATTAATTCCCGCAGGTACATTTTATATAGTAGATGATTTAAGTCATTATCACTTAAAAGATTCTGATTATCAATATGAAGAACAATTTGTAAATGACACTTTACATGCATCTTTTAAACATCAGTAACTTCCATCTGACTAGCTCTAATTTTGTATTGAAACAGTAGAGTAATCTTAATATTCCGAAACAAACATTAAATCATTATATACAGATATATACGCATATACATAAACACTTTCATTCCGAAAAACTAAATGCACATTCAAAGCCCGAGTATTTCGTAACTTGGAACAGCAGAATGTAAACAAACGTCAGAAATGTGACATCACTCATGTGGGGGAAGTTAATGGTGACCCTCATCTGGACTGTCATTGGCCAAATTCAAGCCATTACCCTAGCAGTGTACATTTTGCTTATATGCCTCCCGTACAGTCCATGATATGTTATCCTTCAACGTAGCCAGGTCCTGGACCACTTTTTGATAGACCTTGGACTTAAGGTAACGCCATAGCCAGAAGTCGCATGGGGTAAGATCAGGCGACCAAGGTAGCCATGCAGTTGGAAAGTAGCGGCTAATGACTCTTTCTGTTGTGAATATCAGTCGTAGCATCTGATGCACCCGTACAGCAACGTGTGGAGTGCATGAAAATGATTTCCACCAGGCATTGTCTTTGCTGAAGTGCCGGAATGACAAAGCTGTTCAAAACGTGGCGATATTTCTCTCCGGTAACAGAACAGGTTTCCGGTTCTGTCGGGGTATAGTTCTCATAGAAGAATGGACCTACGATAAATTCCGCTGTGAACCCACACCAAACAGTTACCTTTGGTGAATGTAAGGGAATTGCTGTGACTGCATGTGGTGATTTGTCATCCCAAATTCGGCAGTTCTAGGTATTCACAGTTCCATTCAGGTAAAAGTGGGCCTCGTCTCCCCATAAGATTTTCCACGGCCAAGCATCATCCATCTCCATTTTGGCAAGAAAGGTGAGAGAAAAAGTCAATCGCTTATCATGCTCGGGGTACAGTAACTCCTGTACACGGCTGATCTTGTACGGATAGAAGTTGATAATCTTTCGTAAGATTTTCCATACCGCACTGTAAGGCATATCCATATTCCATAAGGCATATCCATAATAAAAGGTAATTTTATTCCGTATTAATTTGCATTTGTTAACACTCTATTTTCTATTACACAGCGCCAAATATTTCCCTAGCGGTTTTTGGAACTATTTTTTTTCGCGGAATCCTTCGTCCCCCGTCTTGTTTAATCTTCCTACAAAACGTGGCGTCATTCTCGCAAATACACATATGTCCATAAATAAAGGATAATTCGGAGTCACGCGGAAATGAAACTCTAAAATAAATATATCACCTGTAAAATCACTACACACATCCTCAAGAATGACGAGAGTGTAAGAGAGTGATATGTAAGGAATACAGGCAAAGAAGTAAAATTGTTCGCAGGCGCTTTATAACCATTTCAGTGCAATAACCGAATAGTTAGGACACAAAGGACGCATTTGGATGATTTTTTACGTGGTAGAATTATCGGCCGTCTGGAATGTGGGCGTACCCAACTGGAAGTATCAGACGAACTTGAAACTGCCCAGAGTGTTATCTCCAGGCATTGGAAACGATTCCAAGATGATGGTAATGTGAGTAGACGTTACAGCACAGGTCGCCCCAGAGTTAAAACGCCGAATGAGGACCGGTATTTGGCAGTACTGCCAAAAGAAACAGGCGGAGCACAGCCTCAGAGCTGTCTCGTCAGCTCTCTTCAGCCGCTGGTACGACAATTTCAAGGCAGACCGTGTACAGACGCTTAGGGCAGATTGGTCTATATGCTCGTAGACCTGTCAGATACGTTCCACTTAATGCAATTCACTGTCGCCTGCGGTAAGCCTGGAGTAGAGAGCATGCATTGTGGACACCGCAACAGTGGGTTTGTGCGATGTTTTCCGACGAGTCCAGGTTTAGCTTGCAGTCTGATTCTCGCCGGACTTTCATATGGAGAGCTCCAGGTACCCGTTACCACCAAGAAAACATCATTAAACGAAATCGTTACGGTTGTGCAGAAGTGCTCGTGTGGGTTGGAATTATTCTGGGTTCCAGAACTCATCTGCATGTTCAAATTGGAACCATGACAAGCCAAATCTATCGGACGTCATTCTAGAACAAGTCTAGAACGGACGTCATTCTAGAACTAGTTTTGGGGCGCCATGGGCGCACAATACCATTTGTGTTTATGGATGACAACGCCCGTCTTCATCGTGCAAACATCGTAAGCGAATGCCTTCAGTCGGAGGATATCACCCGTATGGACTGGCCAGCATTCTCACCGGACTTGAATCCAGTAGAGCACGTGTGGGACATGCTTGGCCGACGAGTTGCAGCCCGTCAACTTCCTCCTACATGTCTACCGGAACTTCGGAGAGCATTACTTTTTGAGTGGTGTAATATCCCCCAAGATCAGATCGATAATTTGATACTCAGCATGCCTAGGCGTTGTACGGACTGTATTGCATCGTCTGGGAGACATACAATGTAATAACAATCATACCACCCATGTAATATATTTTTTTTTTTTTTGTAATTTGCTCCAGGGAGAAAAAATCGCTAATTGTTTTAATAATATCAAACATATAACATCTTTTTTTTTTTGCTCTTTACCTTTTGTGTAATAAATAAGCTTTACAAGTAAGTCAAATTTGTTTTGCTTCTAACTCTTCCTTTGCCTGATTTGGCATTATTCTTAATTCATGGACATGAGTGTAGATCGCGCTACAGAACACTGTGAGCACAGTCAGTTTAATTATGGCCACCCGGTATGTTACTGAATTTTATATTATATTATATATATTCTGTATTCACATTATGTAATGTAATACTCCATTCAGTTATAAAATAATGCCTTATTTATCTCTTGAAAAGCCTTATTTGCTCATGTTATTATGCATTATAGAAACATAATAATGCTGACTAGTCTGTCATTCCAGCACTTAGCCGGGATTTGGTTGAAAGAAAAATTTACTCCAGTGAGCTGGTGATAATTCCAGATGGTTAATACCCTGGCTGGAGCCTGCCCAGCGGCGAATAAAAGTAGTAGTGTCTGATGCTATTAAATGGAAAGAGTTTACAAAAGAGTGTAACAATACTTAACGCTATAAATGTTACAAAGAAGTATATCCATTGCATCAACACAAACATATATAAATACATAAATATGTTACCAAAGTTCATCTATAAAAATGCATACTATAGTCGATTATGTAGAAACAAGAAAATATTTGTTGCTGCCTAGCGGTTAAGACAAATATATTTCATATATGTTATGAAGGACAGAAAGATAGAATACTACACTTTGCAACAATAAGAATTTTGGTCAAATTAAATTATACTCTGGATATTCAGATTTTGTTTTCTTTTGTAAAACCGAGTGTATAGTCATAATGGGGAAGTGTGGAATCATTGTTTAGGAAACATCAGTGTACGTGTTTGCTTTTATCTTTCTTAAGACTTCGTTCCCAAAACAGCTCTTCGGCAGAAATAAAACTGAAGTTTTGTTGCTAGGAAACCAGATTTTGCTTCGTCACAAAAACTGGTTTAAGGATTATGTCCAAAAGTTCTAACTTTTCAACTTTATGTCAACTTAGTATAAGAAACGAGGAATTAGACATATAAAAACACGAAGCGATACTCGGCCGTTTGTTTTGCTCATTAAGTTATACATTTACTGTTGTCCAACTTTACTTTACCTGGATGGCAATGGTTTAAAACAGAACTTTATGATTTTTATGAACCTTTAACCACAAAATCTTCTCTTATAAGAAAATGATGTTGTCTTTAAAGCTGCAAAAATTTTCGTAGGAATTTGAAAGTGACATTATATTAGTTGTGACTCAAACCTATATGATGATTAGCTGAAAATATGGAAGGCATACTGAAACGCCATGCAACTAAAAGATTAGTTGCTGCAGTAGTCAACAGTAGGGAAGGTATTTTGAGATTTTACTCCGATAGAAAAAAATCTAAAATGTGCTTTAGAAGATTGGCATCACAACCGAATAATGTTGTTTAAATATTTCGTCCAAATACCTCGGAATTCACGCTGGAACTAAAGCGTGCATTTGAGTCTTTAAAAGACGGTTTAAAATATAGAGTAGAGCTAAACATTTCTTGCCAGAAAACGAGTGACAGTGTACATAATTTTAAGCTTTAAAACTGGTAATATGGCAATGATCTTTCTGTAAGAGCACTTTAGCCATCCTATATAAATGTAACTTTTAAAATATGCTTTGTCTGTAAAAATATTGTTGCATGCGTATGGGGCGTAGCAGATTGAATGTACAAAGGTCCAATGATAGTTTAATAATATTTATTTTATCAAAAAGAACACTTCAATGTTCTGGAATTTTTCCGCAGAAATAGTCGTACAGCTGTTCACAGTGTCACAAAGTACAACCAGTAGTTACGCTTCAAACTACTAATACCGCTAAACACAACACAATGCAAAGCGCATCTAAAGAGAAAGGTAACCCGGGAATATCTCCGACTTCACTCAGAACTAACAATAACAACAACAACTCGCAAATATTATACAAAGCTGAAGATGCTCTCTCCAAATTTATATAACTGTCAACCGACTACTGACATATTTATAGTACTTTCTGCTTCTCGAAATTACTTGAAAAAATATGAGGGTCGAATTACGGTTACAGCTAATATAGTGATCAATTACATTTATTCAATTACAATATACAGTGATACCGGGACAGGACAAAAATATCTCCAAATGGTTGCCAAATTTAGCGACTTTTGGCAATTTCTCGGCAAATTTGGCGACAAAATAAGTTTTTAAAATGACTGTCAACTTGACAATATCTCGCCAAACTACCGAGATACCCATTTAATCAGTGTTAAACGGACTTGTCTCTTTATATTTATTTTTCCGGCATAGCTTCTCTCTTCAGATTTTTCGCGTTACATTTTCACATATAATTGCTCTAAAATCATATGTCTATGTACAAGATCGCAAAAATATTTTTTCCGGAACATGTTAATTACGAAAATATGAACACAGTATATGAAGGATTTCAATTTAAAGTCGATCTGATTGTTTTCTTTACATTATTTTTATTTTTTGAGCATTTTCATTTATTTCATTAATTTTTAATCTATTTCGTAGTGTTACCCGTAATTCTGATTACATTCCTTTCCGTTTCTTTAAATTGGGTTGAAATATTTTTTTTTTCTTGTTCTAATTTATTCCTTTTCTTTCATAATGTAATATCCGTTTCCAATTTATAACCTTATTCATTTTGTAAATTTTATTCGATTAAAATATTTCTTTTCATTATGTTAGTAATTGATTTTATTTCACGATTTCTAGATTTATTAAACAGAACAATAAATAGAATTTCCTGTTCAAGCGTAGAATATAATTTAATGTACTATTACGTGCCATTGCTAATTTACGTGTACCCACAAAAGTATTGATTTAATAATATAAATTTACTTCTCTTTAGAACATGAATTTGTCTTTCAACTTCTTCTATTTAAATATTGAACTAATACATTTTTTTAGTTTGGGTTAATATTCATAAAGGCCTGATGGGAAATGAAACAACTAAACGACTTACTAAGAAAGCAGCTTATATTGAGGATATTCAATCAGTTCAAGTTCCGTTTGCCAAGTTATACTTAAATCATATGCTAAATAAACTCCTATGACTATTTGGCTGACAGAATAAAGTCGAATGCAAATCCGAAGAATCAGCAGTTTTCTATCAACAATTAATAATTAATGACTGTGCCATAATTATTATTAAATTAGTTTATAACAAGTCATAGTTTGTTTTCCTTTATTTAAGGCTGTTCATATGGTAACTGACTGAAGAACGGTTAATAATTTGTTTTTCTTGTTCGTCATGAAAAATTTTCTCTGAAACGGCCGCCAAACCAAAAAATATTTATTAAAATTCTATATCTTCACCAAAACGTTAAAACTATTATAAAGCTATTGGAACTGGCATATTCTATGTCTAAGGACTATAAACTCTTTTGTAAATTATTTAAAAAATATTCAGAACATATATTCAGTTTTCCAGTGCCTATACTTTTTAATGTACATAGTTAATCTTTAGAACCGTAATATAATAAATTTTTCCTAAAAAAATTTATACGTTAAACAACTTCTGAAAGTTTCTGGATTTAAACATTTAATTGCAATATTTTTAATCATATTATATTAATATACTCTATTATGTATGGACTTGAAATTACTACATTTATTTAGCCACGAAATATGTAACTAATCTCTACTATTTATATTGTAAGGATCTTAAGTTTTACTAACGTTTATTTTATTTTAAATCTTTACTATCACTTCTTATTTTCTACTTCCGGCCAGAATTATAAGCGTTAAGGTTTTTATGCAAAGTTTGTCTGGCGAACGCCAAGTATTTAAGTTGTGGCTTTTTGCCAAGCGAGAGGGAGGAAGCAGTGAGTCGAAGCCAGGCCGCTTACCTTAGAAGTTACGCAGTTGCTTGTTGCCTTCCAGGCCAGAGGTTTTAATCCTCTTGATAAATTTAAACGTATTGTAGTGTTCACAGTTCTCTGTACTACATACGCTTCCTGTTATTATAAGGCCAATCTTCCACGTTTATTATTCTAAAGTTAAATTATAGTTTTATTTTTATACTTTTACGTTTTGACCCCAAGTAGCGGGTCGGTGTATTCCGAAGTACGGAAGTCATTGTAAATAGCGAAAAATAAAGGGTTTTGTATACCCTTCTTGTGTATCCTGTTTACTTCCCACAGTTTTGAACATAGCTTTAGTAAGCTCTCTGTTCCGAGTCAGGTCCTTGCATGTTCCCGAAGAAGGTTAGAAGGAACTTTGAACCTGATAATATTAATACATCATCTGAAATTTTTAGAAACATATCCTTTAAAATCTCTTTGTACAGAATATGTATTAGTGTATTATATTGTATGTACCACGCTGCGAGTGTTTTTTCTGTTTCTTATTTTACACTTACGCTAATAAATGACTTGAGAGCAGAGACAAAAGTTGATTAGTGATGTTGTTTGCGCTTGTGTATCTGTATTCACTTATGTCTATACCTACACATAAAAGAAAATATTAAAAATTTGAACTTGCGGGAGATATTTTCGTGACACTGTTTCCTACAAATGATTTTTGTGTTCACTGTTTTTCATATTTTCATGTATCTGTTGCTGAAGAAAAGAATAGCGATCCTTCTTTTTTGTGGCAGTCATTTAATGCTCAACGAAAAGAAATTTGCTGGCCACAAATAATTTCTTGCGCTTCCAGGTTTCCAATAAGAAGCTTTTAAGTCATAATAGTTGCATTCATACGACTGGCATGAAATTCTAGTCCAAAACCTTTAGTCCCTGAAGAAGATCTTGCAGCTACTTATTGACATGTAAAATTTAGAGATATTCATTATTCATAATCAGTTTTAAAAGACCACATGCAGTCCTTCTTTGCGAGTTTTTGATTCGATACATAATGTGGACACATTACTTTTTTCAATTATTAATTGTATCGAAATTCAAACTGAGTTATCGGGAATAAAATGTGTTAAAATAATCACACTGATAAATTTTAATCAAAATACCTAGTAATAATTTAGCTGATATCCAATAACTTTACATTTAAAATAAACATAATTTTTTTCTAAATGCTAAAGACAATATATACACAAATCTGCTAGGTTTCATATTTCGATTCGTGTTTTTGGATAATTTAAATACACTTTCTAAATGTTTAAAATATGTTAAAATTATTGCAGACGTTAAGACAACAAGAATAAGAGTATTTTGATAAATCTGCAAAAGTTTCGAAAATTTGAATTTAGAAGTTTCTTCGACAGTTGCAAGAGTGAAAACGACGAAGGAGAAACCTGTTTTCAAGTGATAAAATTAGACTAGAAAATATGAGGAATTTCCATTAATGAAAAGAGCTAAATATTACGGCTATATATTGACAAAAATAGAAACAACTGTGGAATAGTTTCTTGAAAAACGGAAGGTTAAAAACACATTGAAATTTTAATCATTAACTAGAATTGAAAATTTTTATAAATGTGAAACTCTTATAGAAAATCTAATTCTCTAAAAAGGATATTTTTTAAACAAATTTTGCTGAAAAAAAAATTGTGATGTTCGACGAACAATGTTGGGTAACAGAGAATTTAAGCGTTTCTTTTTTCTTAAAATGTACTTCACGTTCCTTAGTGCGAAATTTTAAGCTTTTCTCTGTCTGAACAATGCATATTAAACCAAATGGAAAGAAATACTGTATACACTCCAATAGTTCATATTTGGAATGCAGTCTTTAAGTTTGGAAATGCAAATTTTAGTAATAGAAGAGAAACAGTTCGACAGTTCTGTAAACTGCGTGCAATTTTGGAATTAATAGATGGAAAGAAAGGAAAGACTGCGGAACTCTCATTAATCTATTAAACGAAAGAGTGCATTTTATTGTGACGACATGAAAATCTTCTAACCACTTGATCAAAAATACTAGGGTGATCAAAAATACTCTCTTACAACAGCAACTGCTTTTAAGTATTTTGGATACTGATCAAGAGCCGAGTTAGAAAAGAACTTTTAGAGCTCGGAAAAAGAAGAAAACTGAATAGCAATATCAATGGAATTCATTACATAAAGAACTTTATTTAAATATTCTTTATTTTCATCAAGGAGCCAAAAGTATCGCAGACGTAGCCAACCACAAACGGAATTTTAATATTTTAAATAATTTGGTTTCATAATAATGCATAAAGATTCCCCATGGCTAGCTATTAGTATTTTCAATAATCGTTATTAGACGTGATATCTTAATTCAACTTTGGAATTATCCTAAAAGGCTTTAAACTGTTAGCATCAAGACTGTGTGAGAAAAATTTAATTAAAAGGGAGCTAAGGTAGTCTACTTTCGATCAAGAGAAATTGCGTTTCTGCAATACTTTCGAAGTGATGATGGAGGGTGCGTGTAGCATAAAATGCCACGTGATCGACAAAATCTGAAGTTATTTTTAGATTCAGAGACCAAACTTTAGTCAAAAACGAGTTACAGATTTAAGACAACGCTACAAAACCCTGAATGCACATATATCTCCATCAATTTGCAAAAAAAATGGATGTGGCTGTAAAAACCCAGCCACATTGCAGCAATTCGAAAAACAAATCTAGCATAATACGTGCACAAACGACACATGTCGAATAACTAGAAATAAAGAAACGAAACAAGTGTCTTTTCAACGTACTGGTGCAGTATATAAAAATCCGTCATTTTGCGCACGATAGATCTGTCGCGTTCCCTTTACTACAGCTGATGACGAACCTACCAACTTAATACTGTAGTAATTATCTGAGCTGACACAATCTCTGAATATCTAAAACATTTATCCAATTCCTTTTACTGTCACTTTGGATATATTACTCCCTTTTATGTATCCATACCTTTGTGAAGCTGAACGTACAGCTAATGTAGGAATTAAAAGCCAATATCGAATCAAGCTGCAATTATCAAACGCCTGTGTCTGAAAATAACTCGAACTGAAATGGAGTTCTTTGCAATCATCAACACCTCACATTTACATAAATCTTATTAAAATATTCTTGTAAAATTACATAATAACAAATATTTTTTCCTTCACAAAAGTTCCGTTTACACCCATGAAACCTCTTTCCAAAACATAACTTACTATTCATCCCCGAAAAGATTCAATTTCCTAAAACCAAAATGGATGGGTATATATTCGGTTTCTAAAAGGTGGGACACAATGTTTAAAAGTTTAAAACCCCACTGGTGTAAAAGGAAAATACCATGTACTAAAGAAGAAAGTTACATTCACGAACCATTTTCTCATGGTAATTGATTCATTTTTACATCCCACCATGCAATCCATCTCTAGGATTTCCTTTGCCCCAAACAAATTGAATGTTTTCCTGTATGATTATTTCGATCACTGTTTAATCTAATCCCTAGAAGAAAGCCTACAAGGTAATTCCATAAAACTAATTTCTAAAACCATTTTTAAGATATATCTGAGCAAACAATATACAAATATGAAAACAGGGAAAAAGGTTTTGTGCAAGGAATAACATAAAGTTTAATGGTTACATGAAGACTTTTGCAAAACATGTAAGAGAAAAAGATTGTATAAACAAAGTAAAACTATCTGTGTATATTGTTAATATTATTACAATATACTTTTCAAAAGATTATTCAAATGAAACTCTGCAGAATATCCGTTGTAAAGCGAAAAATATATTTTTAATATCTGTCTTTTATTTAGCTCAAATGAGAACACACTAGAATTATCTTGTGGAATAAAGAAGTGTCAATGATATAAGAAAGAAAAAGATTGCCTAATCATACAGTTTAAAGAGAAATAAATTAAGTAATTCTATTTACACACTTCATCTTGAATTTTATATTGTGAATAATAAAAGCACGGGGTTGCAAATAGCGAAATCTATTAATTTAATTGCGCTGCCAAATGTAAAAACATTTATCGTTTATAATTTTCTGTTAAGTTAATCGCATTTCAAATGTATAAGTCATTATCTTCTTTAACTTATCATGGGAACTTTACGCTTCAATATGCTAGCTATAAAATTGCCTTAGATGAATTATGTAAATAGGACTCTTTATTCTATATACTCCTTAACCTATATGAAAAATTATTTTTATAAATGCATTAAAAGTGTGCATTAGTTTATAAGCACTAAAAGAGTGAATTATTTACCATATCCATTTTAAATAAACGCTCACTGTATTAAAACATTTTTACTTCTTTTTTAGTTGTATTTTATTAAATATTCAGATTGCGAACATATACATCTATAAACATAGATAATAATTTAAATAATAAGCAAGTAATTTCATGTTTGTTATCATTCTATTACTGCTGGAAACAAACTAAACACTAAAGAACCACAGAACCATTTCACGTGAACAAAAAGCAAGCAAAAAATATATGAGCAATTTATTAGTAATGAATTAAATTCAAAATAAAATAGAAATATATGAAATGAATATTTTTACCATGCGCCGTCTCAGCCGCGGAGAGGAAGCGTCGAATAATTAGGAAATATTCGAACTCTAGTCACTTTTCTGAGCTATACGATAACTTTAATAAAAATTTAGAATAATTTATAAAAATAGAGTTAACCAAAATTAAATGCTAATCCATATATAAATTTAAATTATATTTTACAGTGTCTCCTTAACGAATTCATTTGTGAAATTTCTTTTTAATAATGCAACAGAGCTTAGCTTTCTATGTAACGAAAATATATCTTTTAAAACTTTATGACCTAGCACTATTGAAAATATTAACTATAAAACGTATTTGTTTATAAGCTCTGTCTTCTTACTATGCAACTTAAAGATTTTGCTTACATTATTACATTAGGCAATGATCTAGCGATTAGGTTTGAGTAATTAATTAACTTCAAAAATTGGTAGTAAATTTATAATTTTATTGCTTACTTATTGAATTACTAATCCTTGTTTACACGTTTCATATTAATCTATATTTTATATTTATGCGTAGTTTCATCTCTACTCAATTCATTCCTATTCAAATTAATATTATAATATTTTACGATGCAATAACTTGAGTAATATGCCATTTCGTTCCCCGATTAATCATCAATAATTCATTTCTCAGTTCATATTGTTTGTCGGAAAGTCTCTTTTTATTTCGGCAGCATTTAAAAATTGTTCATTGGGTTATTAGTGGGAGAAAGAATGATGGAACGATTTGAGACTTAATTAGAGACTCAAACACTGACCGTCGGTAGTAAGGGCTAGAATAAAGAAATTAGTTAAATAGATCAAATGGTCCTAGAACTTGTCAAAAACACTGAAGTATGCTTACTACGTGATATGCTTAGTGCATTGCTTAAAATTTAAAATAAAATTGCACAACACTTGTCATCTGAAGATTGAAATAATTTCTGTAGAAACGTGTGATTATCAGAGATGAGAGACTGAAATAAATGTTTGGTTTTCTTCATTTACTGATTCAGAAGACAAACAACAAATATCAGCGTTAATTCACAAAAACGCTGATATTTGTTGTTTGTCTTCTGAATCAGTATTTATTCGGCGTGTTATTGTGTCTTAATTTTCTTCATTTATTTGTTAAAACTTTGATGGCTAATGATTTTTAAAAGAAAAAAAATTAATATATATAGAATTTGAATCGAACTAAAATAATATGATAAAACTAAATTCGCTTATTATCTGTAGTAATAAATTAGTATAGTGACACTACATTAGTATTATTAAAATCCTTTCTTAAACTACATTCTTAAACAGAATTTTTGCTTGTACTTTTTTTTTCATTGATACTTCATCTTCACTGACCCACTGAAAGCACTGTAAATAGTGATTTACTATTATATATTAATAAGTCGGTATACTATGTTTCTGTTTCAGCATTTGTCTTTAATTCATTTTAAAAGAACAAAGCATTATATATAAATTTATAATCAATATTCCCTATAAGCATGTTTTAAATGCGACCACCGCTACGGAAGACCAAAATTTTCGGAACTGTAGATTCCTATTTTTATCAAAATTAGAGACATTCTGTTGGACTTCACAATAGTGGTATATGAGTTAATTTTTTATTGAGATTAATTTGTAGAAACTACTAGGGTTTCTGGAGCAGGAAGCGAGAGGAATTAACAGTACCCTTGCCAGGATTCGAACCAGTGAATCATCTATATTTCTAGATGGACGTCTTAGCAATTATACCGCCAAAACACGCACAGATAAATAAGAAAATTACTTATACGTGTTTATCTAAAATTCTGTGTTAGGTAAATAGTAATAATAATAAGAAAAATAATAAGCTTTATGTTTTGATTGAACGAGTTATCGCTAATGATTATAAACTTTCGCCTTGACTCTTCATAAGAAAGTAGAACATATTTATAAATGATTCACTATATATTTTTCAAAGACAACATTTTACTTGACATCCTATAAATAAGAAATTTCGACATTTAGACAATTACAGAACACGAACTATCACCACCCATAAGCTGTTTGAAGTCTTAACCTAGAGTGATATTTCCGAGCGGTTTCAGGAATATCCTCCCGTACTAAAGAAAGCTCGAAACTCAATCGCCTAATGTTATTGTGTTTCAGTCTCATCAGCATCCCGATCAGCCCCAAGGGTAAATTATCGGAATCGTTTACCTTGAAATAGGAGATCATCAGGCGTTCAAGTGAGTGTAATTGAGATGGTACGTGTTTCCTTTTTTTGTTAGCCATTCTCAGCGAATTTCTTTTTTAGGATGGCTTCGACTGCCCTTTAAACAATAGTTACTTAGCTAAAAAACAAGGTAATGGGCCAACATTTTTTTTTTTTTTTCAATTTCTACCACATTTTGTGCGTTAGCCTAGAGTAACTGAAAGAAAGTCTATAAAGAAGGAAACTACTCTCAGATGAAATTAAGTTAAAGAGTTTAAAACTTTTTCTTTTATATTTATAACATGCACAGATATTGAACTCTTTTTATCATTGAAGTATTAAGTACTGTTGAAATAATATAAATATTTGCGGTTATATATAGCATTTTTATTTTTATACACTCTAATGTACTGTGCTGTTTACATACACTTTTATATACTATAATTGTTATACACTGCGCTGCTGTTATTAATTTATCTATTTTAAAGCATTTTGAGCAATGATTTTATAAGTATCTTTTGTGTATTTTTGTTTAACCGAATTTGCGACCATGTAATCTGCATGTGCGTGTTCGAAACTCTGTTGTGGCCCAGGAAGACTTGTATTCTCTGCGTAAGTTAGATTTCAATTATTAAATTTATTATAATTTTTTTAAATGAAGCTTTGTATTGAAATCAGGTCGGCGTAAGCTGGAAATTTTGTATTTTGTATCGATATATTTTAATTTAAATAATCACAAGTGGAGAACTTAAATAAACTTGAACTGTTTTAATTTTGTTTTTGTTCTTGGATGGTAGCTATTCTGATGGTGATAATTCACCGCACAAAAGAAACGTTTTGTAGTAACTGACATGGTTAAGATATTGTAACCCTCAGCAGATGTTACAAATGGTGTCCATGTAGTAAAATCGATAAATGTAGTTTTATATATATATATTATTTTAGTTTTCTGTAAAATTTAATGTGGTAGTTTAGTTAGAAGCGTGTTTGTTTTACCGACGGTCGATCCCAGCCAAGCATTTTATCTAGTAGAAGTATTTGGCTGGAGATGCTGCCGCAATAATAGCCGTATAATACACAACGCCGTATAATAGTTTTAGTAAGAACTGGTACTTGTTTTGTTATCGATTTTATCTTTTCCCTAAAATTAACTTTCGGAAAACCACCATTAAGTTTGCCTAATATCTTCCGATATTTTCGAAGTATTCAAAAGAAAAACTGATGCAGAGCAAGCACACTTAAAGGTTCTACACTGTTCTGGGTATTTTCCTGCTAATCTAAGTGCAAACAAACTTGCCCTATCTAACGGCTTTAGTAAGAACTGAAGCAAAAACTGCGATATGAACCTAAAATGGGTGAAGAGATTTCAAAATTGAAAAATCTGTATGTAGGTATTAATATTTAGTTTTGTACAAAAGCCATTATAAATTCCTTGCTTAGTATTTATGACTTCCTCTTCAGTAGAAGCATAACAGAGGCGAATTCGAATTGAGACGATTAGATGATGGTCCCAAACAAAACGTGCTAATATAAACACCCTGAGTGGGAAATTCGTCGATGGTTTTCGAAATCTTATGTAGAGAGTAACCGAACCTTCCTCTTTTTCTGAAGATCAAGTGTGCAAAATTTCATCAATTTCGGAATAAAACTGTAGAAATGGATAGGCGTCTTTATGTATATGTTGATATATCTCTATGATGTAATTAAAGAGGCAAGTAATTAGCGAAAGCAAAATAATTCAGACTCAAGGAATCTGGTACTAATATACATCCGTAATCAGAAGACCATGAATTTTTGGAATTTAATTGAGTCAACACCCTCCCAGCATCATGAAACGGAATTTTGCATTTTCAAATTTATTGAATATTAAAAGGGATACTGATTGGCTTCATTATCTATTTCTTTTACAGACAAGCGAATATAATTATAGCAAAACTAATTACTGACAATTATGAATTAGTTACACTAATCAAATATACTCTGTTTTACAGAGTGGGTAAAAATTTATAATTTTCTGTATATATTGAGACATTACGTTTTGCAAGCAAAATCCGTTTTCAGATGACAATTATTTCTTTGCTAAGTTTTCCTTGTTTTAGGTTTCACAATTCACATTTATCGTCTCTGTACCTGTTATTAAAAAATGAAAAATTTGGATGTTTGTTTGCATGTATGTATGTAAGCAAGTACATCCCTCGGCATTGCTGAAAAGGGCGGCAGCTAGAGCCACCACGTTTTGAAAACATAGTCCTCCAACATGTGCATCTAGAAGCCAAAATTTTGAACTGTTGCACATTCTGTACAAATTTAATGAATTCTTGATTAATAAATTTAAAAGCTATGCCACTGTTAAAAATGTAAGATAACCTTTGAAATTTAATCTGGAAACTCGGAGATTTAAAAGATGTGTTGCTACTCAGGAAAGAGTAAGTTATTTCTGTTTCAACTTCAATGAAAGAATTCAGAGATTTCAAGAAAATATGTTGCCGCTATCCAATATAAAATATTTTTATTTTCAGCTCGTGAGTTGGTTGCTATTTTGCGAATCATAAGGTATTTAATTTTTTATTTCAAATTTAAACTGCTTGTTACTGATTGATAACCTGAGTGATTTTTTAAACGCAATAAGTAGTGGTTTTCTTAAATGTTATGCGGAGAACGACCTTCCTGTTGTTTTGAAGATTACGTGTGCCAGAAGTGTAAATTTGAATAAATTACACAAACTGGCAAATAAACAAATGGGCTCTCTTCATTAAATAATATAGATTTCTTCAGACTTGATAAAAAGAATCTATTCCTCTCTCTATATTAAAACTTCACGGTTTACAGTTCGAATTTTTTTATTTGAAATAATCGCACTAATTAACGTAAAACTATGTGCATTGAAACCACAAGGACTTAGTAAGAAGAAAAATAAGTGACAATCATACACAGTAAAGCTCGAGCAATATGTCTACTATTTAAACGAGAATTATTAATTAATAATTTGCATCTTTATTTTAAGAAAGTAATGGGTAGCCTTAGAGAAGTGTCAGCAATACAAAAGAACATAGATGACATGTTTTTATAGAATTCAAAGAATGAAACGCATTGTGAGTCAGATAGCTAAATTTTGGAAACGCTTCGAAAACGTAAACTACTATCAGGCAAGAGAGCAGGTGCGGCAAGCACCTCGTCTTAAGATATTTTTTCAGGAATCTTTGCTTTGCCGAGATTACAAGGTTAGGTTTGGTGAAGATTTCTTGTCTTCCTTCTGAATGAGCTTGGCAAAACACTGTGGCGAATGAAATATTTTCCCTAACTTCGTAAAGTTTTGCAGATAGAAACGCATTCAAAATACAAGGGTTGGATAATAAATAATAGTAAAGAATCTAAAGTAATGGCATCTGGTATTCAAAATGCAAATGTTCGATAAAAATAACGGGAACGCATCTAAAGTTCAGAAAAGACATTATTACCATTGTATTCCCTAAATATTGCCTGCTACGTCTACTACCTTTTACCAGTTTACTGGCACGCATCATGATATATCATAAACATATCCACTTCTGCTAATGTTTTCGTAACTATCGCTTTAAAGCAGGGGGGGGGGTCGGTGATGTATGCGTCAGCTGCATGCACGATCTAGAAACAACTGAGGTAAGAGAATTTTTTTAACAAAATGAAAACATTTTAATAGCAAAAAAATATCAAAAAAATATTTCAATTTCGTTTACTAAATATTTATAAAAACGTGACATAATAATAATAATAATAATAAAATCATGAAAGAAAAAAACGTAAATTTGTATTTATTTTCCAATTGAGGTCTGTAGTTTGGTATTTCCAAAATGTATTTGTTGGCTACATTTTGTAATTCATCATACTAACAGCTAAATATTAAATTCATAGATTGACCTTTCAAATACTTCTGCCATGCATAATTAATAATTAAATAATTTACTTAAATTTGAATTAAAAATAAGCAAATTGTGAAAATTTTTAAGTTCTTAGAGAAGCATTTCCAGGTGGGACAAAACTTGAGAACAACTACTGAAAACCTAATTTCTTCATATCATTTATTAAATTTTTCTTTGGCGCATAAATAAAAATACATGTGCTTGCATGCAAATAATATAAGCTCTCTATTTCTTACTATAGCTTTAATGTTTATTATAGCTTGGTACTTGATAGTATTAGATTCTGATAACATTTGTAGACATGAAGAGAAATTACTCGAAATTATCTTCATCATGGCTTGCGAATGCTGATCAACTCATCGTCTTTTCTTATAAGTTTTCATCTGTGAAAGAAAGCTGTTAGAATATAAATATATTCCCAAACAAAATGATCATTCTCACTGCAAGCTGAGTAACCGAGCTTATTTATTTTTGACAAGCACGAATACAAGTTAATGAAATCTGTATGTTGAAATCTTTGAATAAGATTTATATCACATTATAAAATAATAGCTACGTTTAGAGATCCTTTAAAGCATTATTTACATTCGTTTTTAATAAAAATAAAAGTAAACTCAATCTTCAAATAACTAAAATCTTGAAATCTTTGTGCCACCGTATTTCTAACAAATACATAATTGAAATGTCTTCGCGCGTAGCATAAAATTGGTTCGGTGGCCCCCGATTTGACGCCTCTATTCTAAAACATAGGGAGTTTTCTCTTTATCTTTGCGATGGATCTACCGCAGTAGCTTTTTCACTTTGGCAAAGAAATCATAATCACATAAACTCATATTCAGCACAGCGCGTGTTCCATTACTTTTTATCTGCACTGCTGTGAGGATCTGTTCCAATATTCGCGTAATGACAACGTGCATTGCTGAGGAGAATGATAAGATTCATCATCAACAAATGTCGTTGCTTTTTTCCCCCTAGTGTTGGTGTCATATGATACCTCAGAGGTTAAATCTTGTCATTATCCATGGCAGTGGGCAGTGTCATAATAAAAGCCTTGTCTAGGATCTCATAAAACGGTTCTACTGAATGTACTGGAATACCCATCATATTCACTTCATATGAGTCCGTATGATTATGAAATGACAGAAATTATGCGCGAAATTCCTTTTAATAAGGTATAGCAGATTATTCGGTAATATAGTAATGTAAGCCCTATGATGATGGCCTACAATGCGTTGCAGTGATTTTTGGTAGAGAGTAGTATATATGGTAGGCAATTACGCTGAGAAAATATAAGTATTTGTACTTATTGCAATAAAAGAATTTACAGAATAGTAAGCGTTGTTGTTAGAAGTTCTACATATTCGTATTTGTAGTAAACGTTGCCTATTATATCTCGCTGTTCTAGTTATGATACCAGATTTATCTACCCATAATTACAAAGTTAAGAAGGTCTCTCTGTGACGAGAAGATACAGGTCATCAGGCCGTTCTGGAATCTTTTATGAACAATTGATGCCAAGATAAAATGATGAATGTCTTACGTCTTATGACAGGAGAGCGTCAGAAATTTTGTAATGAGTATATGTCTGTCTCTTTTTATAATGGACTGATCCTGTTCCAAGTAAAGACTTTTACTACTGCGGAAAATAAAATTTCCAACTTTAGACGACTTCAAGTTTACCATGACGTGAGCAAAATGTGTTCGTAATTTCTTTCACGTTACGATAACATACCTTTATATGCAATAAATGTTTTATGTTCTACTACGCTATATAAATATGTTTTCAGGATTGGTTTATAAGAAATACAATGAATTTGTAGAAAACGTTTTAAAACAAAATCATTTTTTTATCAGTCAGAATTTAGTGCTTGTTTCCATATTTAAAGCTCTACTAGAAAAGTGTTTGGTATAATGTTTACGTAATTTTTTTATTAGCTTAAAGCAAAAAAAAACATATTCGGTTCCGAAATAATTCCAAGTAATCATACAGCAAAAAATCTTAGACGAGCTTAAAAAGCAACAGTGAGCAAACATAACATATCGCAAAATCCTCTACTAGCAGATTTTTTTATTCCCCTCCCCATTTGCTAGATAGTTTGAAGTAACTGCTCAACTGCAATGGCCTAGAAAAAGTGATGGCTTCGTAAATTGGCGACTTTTGGCTCCTAACCTTCACGTAAATCCACTTTATAGGCTCTGCTTTATTACTTTCAGCGCGTCTAAAACTTTTTTCATCCTCTTTCTGCAACATTTTTGGATCAGTTATTTTTCAGGAGCCCCAGCTGCCATTTCCAAGTTCTTTTGAAACCAAGAAGAAGTAATAACATGAGACCTTATGATTCAATTATTTTGTCTAGTCGTCGCAGTTCAATATGGTTTCAAGATTTTTTTTTTACTTTACTTTTAAATCAATGTTAAGGGAAAAAAAATTTAAGGCCTTTTCTTCATGATCCGTGACTTTTTATCTTGAACTACATGAGACATGGGACGTAAGAATGGAATAGAATGCTGAATACTCATATTGAAATAAGAAATCTAGTCTTTTTTATTATTTTTGGTTCAAAATGCATGAATGGTCCGTAAGCCTAGATTCCGACTCGATGTTCTTATATGTAATAAATTTCTAGGCAAGTATTTTTATGCTACATTTTTGCTTTTAATATTATTCTTTTAATAAATCAGTTCAAACTTTTCGTTATTCGCTATATTAAAAGACATATTACTATGTCTTTTAATATATCATATTTAATATATTACTACCATGTTTTATGCTGCTGACTTTCATAAGATATATATCGCAGGGCATATATATTATTTCTTTAGAGAAATATTTTCGACATTGTTTATTTTTAAGGGAAACTGGCTTGTAGCTACGTTACACATGGGGAAAACACAGAAACAACTATGCAGTCAGCCCGTTACCCTGCACTCGAAACCCGAACCGAACTACCAGGATTCAGTGGCTTTTACCGATCGATCGCTGGTGTGCCAAGTTTCAACGTTATGTACGCCCTTATTAGAATCTTTCTAGAATTCTGCAGCACTAGTACAAAAAATAAACATTTTAAATTATCATTTTCACGGTTTTACGTGAAACTATTTCTTAGATAATTATCATTCAATAAAACATTTAATTTGCCTTTCGTATTTATTCAAAATTCAGTTGCATGTCAGACTCAAAAGCAACAAACACACTTCATAATAGTTTAAGTCTTTATTTCCTATTTCAAAAATAAATTTAATTGATATAAAGTAAAATACATCCACCATTAGGATAGTGACTAAATACTCGTATTTCTTCTAATGCCATAAATTATGTACTGAATTCGTGTATTACACTGGCTTGCAAATGTTAAGCTTGCGACTGTAAAATGAACAAAAATAGAAAAGGTAGTAAATACGTTTATGCATGAAAGAAAACAAGTTTTATATAGAAAGATGAAAACGATATTTAATTTTTGCATTTGAGTCATTAACAAGAGGATTACAGTTACAAGTATTTATTTTTCATACTAAACATCTGAAATTTGTAAAACGTACCCATTTGCGTTCAGAATAAATGGGTTAAAAAAAAAAAGGCTCAACTTTTTAATCAAAATGCTAAATAATTCCGAATCACATCACGGAAAATTAAGTTGTAAAGGAGTTAAAATGGTATTGAAGCCGTTTTGAAACTTTGGGGGTTGATGGAAAAGTCATTTGAATACATATTTAATATATTTTAAGAAATATTGTATTTTTCAAAAATGAAATAGCATAATTTGTACTTAGCAGCTAATGCTAAACAAGACATTTGATTAACAATATTTCTGTATCTGAATTTTTTTTAATATAAAAATCTTTGAAATAATTTGGTTTTATTTTAGGCTTATATGAACATTACATTTTTCATACATTAGTCTAAAGCAGGGATTCTTAAAAATTTTTCAGTCGCGACCCCTTTTTATCACTGAGATTTTTTTCTTGCGACCCCAGGACCCCCATAGCATTTACGAAAATTTTGTGGGACCCAATAAGCATTGCTCAAATCCGACACACGCGTGTGTGTAACTGTAATTTTTTTCACTTGTACTATAATATACTATTGAAGTTTTAGTTCAATAACAATTTCTAATTTTAAGCCATAGACTATCAATACAATCATACAATTTGAAAATTTTTATTTAAAAGACGAAATGAGAGCGTCACGTGGAAAGCAAGTAAAATGTACGTTTTTATTATAAAAAGAATACTCCGAAACGTTTTCATTTTTCCTTTGTCTTGTAAGGATTATGTTAATTTTATTAATAGTTAAATTTTGAGTTAAACTTGTTTTCCTATCGATTCCTACTTCAACTTACCACTTCCGGCCAGAACGCAGTTTTGGAATCACGTCTGAATGTTAATGAGGAAGAGCGAAGTTCTACGGTCTTAAAATCTCCGTTCACATGCAACGATCCTTAGCACAGCTGCCGTTAGCAAGAGGAGAAAAAGGAGACATGAAATGAAAGAGTTTCGTCTTTAGGACCCGTTTAGAAAACCACCGTCTTCCTTCCCTTTGCACCTAAGCCTTTGTGAATAATCAGAAAACCACCGTCTTCCTTCCCTTTACACCTAAGCCTTTGTGAATAATCACGTCTCCGAATTGTCCGATTTCTAATACTGTTTACACATTTTTAACGTTGTTTACTGTTGTTAATTTTGTAATCTGTACTTTCGCAACTGGTACTTGAACTTTCGTAATGGTTCCTAAAAAATATATGCTTTTTAATTATTATTATTATTATTATTTTATAAGCTGTTGTTTAGTTCACTCTTGGTGCTTGTCGCTATGGTTAAAAGATGGTGAAGGATTTTTAAACTGCTTCCCGATAAGATATAGAACTCAAACTTTGTACATACACTGCTTGTGGATGTGGTGTCACTTTTTGGATTTTTAGAGGATTATAATTTTTCAAATATAAAATTTAAATGGTTTTTTGCAAATAATAACAAATAAACTGAGAATCTCAGTATATTATAATTTGCAGCATAAGGCACAGTAGAGGGGAATAACTTTACGTAACTTTTTTTTTTAATATTTTGGGAGAATTTTCGAAAATCGTTCATATTTTTAGACTTTTTGACGCTCATTAATTTTAAAATTTCATATCTAAAAATATATGGTTTACAAACTTCCGACATTTTCACAGCTTTTAAAACACAGTTTTCGCATTAAAAAAAATGATAAAGGAAATTAATTGGATGGTTTTTTAACTTTTTAAAAAGATATGCAATGAAGGAAATGGGAAATATTGGTTCTTCTTGGGCATCAATTCGAAACATCAGTTTCAAAGTAATAATCTCATTATACGACACTATTTTTATGGCATTATTTAAAAGTTATTACTGTTGTCAGTTGTTAGTTCAGCGTGAGATCGAAGATATTTGAGTTAACATTCTCTTATGATGCCTTTTGCATTGCCTTGTGTTTGACGTTCTTATTAGATTGAAGCATAACTACTGATTATACTTAGTGATATCCTAAACACTTGTACGAGTATTTCTGCGGAACACTCCAGAACTTTGAAGTGTTTCTGTTGATAAAATAAATTTAATTAAGCTATCATCGGATTTGAGTTCAATGACAATCATTTACGAACTATTATGAATCTATTACGAACCCGTACACACGCAACAATATTATTACATAATCTATTAATGTATTAAAATTGTTTTGAACGTGTTTTACAAAACAAAAACAGGTAAAGAAAAATTCTGCTTGCGTTTTATGATTTTTTTTTTTTTTAATTTTTCTGCCTTGCTAAGGTTTTAAGAAAAGGTTTGTAATTTATGTTTATATTTACCAATTGAATAGATAGCACTAGTTTTGATTTATATATATATGTGGGTATTGAAATTCAGTAATAAAATTTTAAAGAAATTTGAAATGATTCAATGTCTATTTAGACAGTTTGTATTCTTTAAACTGCAAATGCAAACTGAGAAACCTTTTGCCTTTTTTCGATAAATCCTTTTACTTAAAGTCCTAAAATATATACAGGTATGGACTAAATTATTTATTATTTTTACTGCGTATTTAAAATTATATACTTTATAGAAACAAGGATGGGTTTTGCAAAATACTGAAAAGAAAAATGATTTGAAATGAAAATGTGACTGAGATAATATTTGTTTTAAAGGTTTTAGATAAAAGTGCATTTTAATTTTTTTCTCAGAAACTAATTCATTAATTGAAAAATCTTTCCTTGTTATTGAAAGTTAAAAACACTCTAATAAATACAATAAAAACTGGGGGAGAGATATTGAAAATTGTAGGAGAAATAAGACATTTTAATTGTAAAATTTTTCTTCAGAAATATAAATTGAAAGAAATTACTATCTTTTCTCAGCTTAAAATTATTTTGTCTTACAAAACGATTTAATAATATTCATAAAAAGCAGATGAAAATGCTTAAATAATAAAAAAAAAAAAATCATTCAAAAGTACCGAGTCCTTTGTCGCGTTGAAGCCGATATGCACTTGTTTTAATTTGAAAGATATTTCTGAAATACCCAGCATCAGATAACCTTGTCTGTATTTATCTATAATTTCCGTATTTTGTACAGTTCTATCTAATTTTTGGGGGGATGCTATGACATCCACAGACATCTATCGGCGCGATTGTTTTTCTCACAATCCAGCGAGCAGTAACTAAAATTAAGAGAACCGCGCAATCGTGCAGTATAGTACGGGAAATCTCCCCTTTTGCCCTGCTCCCGAGAGGTAGAAGCATTCTAACAAATTCTACCTCCAATTCGGAGAAGCAGTTAATGCTTGTTTGCCATGTGAATGGGACACGTTGGAAGAACCGGTTTTCTCCGCCGGTCGAATCTGCTCTCGTGAACGGGGCTTTAGAGAGAGAGATACCAGATATTCTGTCTGCACGCGTCCGCCTTTTTAGGCTACTCTTTACGATATAGGAAATGGGAGACGGGATTAAAAGTTAGTTTCATTACTTGGCGACAACTGATTTTTTTTTTTAATTTGAAATTGCTAAAAGAATTTTTCCGTCATTTCAAACACTTCTGTAATTGGAAGTAAATGACTACACCCAAGGATTGCGAAAATAAAGGCCTAGTAAGGATTTCCAAGCTGGATAAGGGAGTGGGTAAATATATATATATATATATATATATATATATATGCGGTGTGTGTAAATATTTGGTATTACGGATTGCAATAAAAAAGGGAGGTGTACACTAGATATTATAGCAATCCCATGTGCAAAATGTCAGCGTTCTACGGCTAATCGTTTATAAGTTATGCGAGACATATACGTACGAAAATTCCATTTTGAATTTCTTTTACAAACCATTAAAGATTATTCTAATTATTATTATTATTATTATTTATGTTCGTACGTACAGATATCACACAAAAAATGTAGTCAAAATGGATATTTCCGTTGAAATACGATGCCCAAAATTTTTCACGGTTACAATTCTTCCTTTATTTTGTACAAGGAAGTCAATGGGATCTAACAAATATAATTTCTGGCAGAACTCAGAAAATAATCATTTTTGTCACAGAACGCACCGTTAGCTTTGAAACAAAAACGCACTAGAGGATGTTTGATGGTGAGACTGAGTAGGTGATGCGCAGGTACAGTAATGATACGGAGGACAGAAAAACATCTTTACCTCCAAAATATTACAGAAATTTCTCTAACGAATGAACACCAATCACAATGTTCACCCCTGAAAGAAATGGAGTAACTGACGTGTTTTGTGGAGCATACTAAGTATATCGTGAAGAGTAAACAAAACTCGCGCGACAATCGATTGAAATGACCATCATATTAAGCTTTTTAGAATATTCTAACTAAAAGAATCGAGACATGAAAAATCACGGGCAAGGTAGAAAATAACGCCACGCAATCATGGACCGCCAAAGAATGACATCCAAATAGTTTTAACGTCTTTCTCGAAAAATAGACATATTGCAACTGCTTGAACCACACTTGCTGTCGGATGGCTATTGGTACGTCATCCAGTAATTCTGTAAAAATTCCTCCGTTCATGCATGAAAATCTGTCATTTTGTTCTTTGTAATCAATGCTTGATAAAAATATAGCCCAAACAATCGGTCACTGATAAATCCCTGCTCATACGTTTATGAACAACTGCCGCTTATGTGTATGTGGATGCCCGCCAAGTATCATTCACAGGTATACTACACATTTAAATACACCGTAACTTGTGAACGTGTGTGAAGAATAATATATAATTGTAAAACTGTCACTAAATGAGGAATAAGGTATTGTTTAGTACCTTCGCGTTTCATATTTGACCCTCTGCTCTAGCTAAATAACATGCATGTTCCTGTGTGTTCGGCCGACCTCTTGAAATTTACCCTATCGTTTCTGAAGCATCCTTTAATACTTTATTTTATATTTAGACCAGATTAATTTTCTTATGTAATTCTTTCTTGGAAACATTGCTAATAATGTGTGGCAATTAATTTATCGTAGTAAGCAATACAATAGTATGCTTAATATTTGTGTTCCTCAAAATGTACGTGAATAAAAAGAGCCTAAAGTTATTTATTCCTAAAAGCTAAACAAAAATTAGATTTTGAAAGAATAAGTACTTATTCAATGTTATAGGCATTTGACTAAATATATTTTTGAAACATTTGTTTCAATTTCTTTTGCAATTAAAATTTCCTTTTTTCCAACAACGAATATTGTAGATTACGCCACTGAAGATTTCCTCTTAAGTTCTTAGTTTTGTTTATATGTTTGTTAGCAATAAGTCCTGTGGTATTAATAGATCGATTTAAGAGAGGTTTAGTTTCTGTTATGTTTTGATATATATCATTATGTAAATCCTAAAGTAGCCTTAAGTATGTTAAATATTATTCATGGATTGAGATTTTAGTCTATTTTATGCATTTCCTCATCATATCATGCACCACTGCTCATTACTATATGATATTAAATTATTTTGTCATAAGATTCTGTTTCTTTGTGTCATAACACTTATTAATTATATCAGCAAGATATTTTCTAGGTTTTAGAATGTTGCCGTGTTGTTAAGTAAAATGATGCCGCTCCACCTACGTTTTGATCATCTTTAACTTCAATGTTATGCACGAAAGAATTTTACCCTTCCATTCCCACCACGATAAACACCAATGTAAATTTAATGAAGATCCAGCTGTTTAACATTAACATCAAAATGTTTTTTTGCAGATTTGTTTTTCCTTTTTAACTGCTGTTCATTGTAAAAATTTTGTAAATAAATTTTAGCTAATTTGTGATTTTCTATGAAAGGAATCATATTTATATCTGCTAATCGTCAGTTTATTCCTAGGGTAGACAGCGAATATATTACAACTGGCTACTAAGAAAAACTTGCATGGAATATTCAAGTAACAATCACTTAATCTACATTTGCACTGATTTGTCACCTTGAGTAATGTATAATAATATTTATTCATTTCATCCATGTCGTTTCGTTGCTAACGCAGAATCTGTGCCACATGAGATTTATCACTTTGTTGTTACCGTGAAAAACAGAAATTTGGATAATGTCGAAGTTCTCTCGTGAAGTCAACATTCTCATAGTTGCTTAGCTATGTCCGAAATATTTACTAAATATCCTTATTTTCACTTACACAGGCAAATGTCGACATTCATCATGCAACTCAGGGTGAACGTTGAATAAAAATATTTTTGTCAATTTTCAATCATGCATTATTATTAAAACACGTTGTGATATGTGTCAAAATAGGAGAAATCTTAATTAGCAGCACATTTAAATAAACTGTTGAACTTAAAACGGACAGTGCATTCTAAATGAAAAAAGAAAATAACGCTAATAATAAACTTACTTAATTACATTCTAAATTTTCAAACTTCAAGGAATGCCCCGCGAGCTGCAACGTATCCAGTTACGAATGATATATCGTTAAGTAATTATGACATAAATATACATTACACGTTTTGATTTATCAAATTTTCAAAAAAAAAAAAAAACTTTATTTCTGAACAAGGAAATTATACACATCGAAAACAATTGGTAAGAGCTTAACACAGATTTATATAAACAAATTAAACACTTATTATTATTATTATTATAGTAAGTGTTCAGCGTTATTGTAGGTTAATTAAATAATGATTTAGAATGCAATAGCTTTATCAGAAATAGTTTAGCTCATATTAAGCATTAGAAATTAACAATAATATTTTACTTTTTAAGTAAATGGAATGTCCAAAACTACGGTAACGACCTTCATAAATCTTAACTTTTAAAATAATAAAGCAGACTAATTATAGCAATAATTCAAAAGGGTGCTTTAAAATTTCTTACATTATTTAACGAAGTTGCTAAAGCAGCATATAAATACGCTGACATGATGTGTATAATATGTACTCGTATTTTGTAACTTTACAGCAGACAGATATTTAAGGAAATGACAGAAGGGATTTTTCATTTATTAACAACAATATTCACTATATTATAATTTACACTGAAACTATATGTTTTTGATAAATTAGAATATTATATTACCTCGAAATTTTTATTTTCTAGGAATTACTACAATGGAAGTTAAAGAGAATATGGGATGACTACAGGAGACAAACGGAAGATTTCAAATTCCTGTAAAACTGTGGTACGATGAGGTTAAGCATTTACAATCGAGAAGTGGTTTTCGGTCACTATTTCTTCTGATGCCGTAATTTGAGAGGTGACACTCGGTCATAGCTCGATTTGACTCTGCAGCTCGAAAGGTGACTCTCGGTCATCACTCGGTTTGACGATTCGAGAGCTAAAGATTTTTATTGAGGTTTGGTTTGAGCGATATATCTTCATGAGTGTATTCAACAATATATGCGTATAAAACAATTTCCAGTCTTTGTTTCTGTATATGCACTTTCAGTATTAGTTTGAACTCGAAAGTTGTGGCAATAGGAATACTACTTAAACGTAGCCCAATAAGCATGAAGTACAATGAAGTAATGAATTAAATTGAAGATGGGTTGAATTTTTCTTTGATGAAGAATGAAAATAATCTTATGCAAAGATTACTTGTCGATAGACAGGAGGAAAACAGTGATGAAGATCTGTACTTTGATATTCTTGGCAGTGGTCTGTATTTTGGCCTGGAATACGCACCTGGGCGCGTATTCCAGAGGTCCGTGGTTCGATTCCCGGCAAAGATGTTGCTAATTTTTCATCTTGCCTGCTTCCAGATATACCTAATGTCTCTACATATATAAATAAATAATTTTGTATTGGTGCCGCTAAAGTAAATAAGATTCATGATCAACAAAAACACTGTACAATTTGTAATAAAGTATGTAAATAAACATGTCTAAATGGTGTGACAATATTGTGATACTCTAGACTGAAATAGAACCTAATAAAAATCATATATATATATATACCAACCAATAAATGCTTTGCGTTGTAAAAACTACAATATAAACCCAGTATAAGGTAATTTAATCCAGTGTATGCTAGTAAATAAAACAAATAAATTAAGTAAAATTAAATAGCTAACGTTTATTAAGAAGTTCAATCATTTCATTAAAGTTAGATTGAATTTACATGGTACGGTGTGATGATTTCATCAGTTTGGGACTGTAGAATGAGTAACTAACATACCTTGTTTTTCTTGACATAGTTTAGACAAGCATCAAATGAGATAAAAGGGAACCCCTTTCTCGAAATTATATAATTTTAAATCATACTTTTCTGCAAAACATAAATAAAATCGATCAGTATTTTAGTAACATACATAAAAGGTCCGGTTGACACCGGACAAGATAAAGAGAATTAGGACCATTTATATTTCAGCCACAATTTAATTTAAGAACTTACGAAGCAACCGAATTAACATTACTATAAAGCACGTTTTCGCCCGGCATTCACCGGTAACTAACATGAATATCAATTCATTCAACACAGCTTTAGTCACTCAGCATACTTAAACACTTTAAAGTATTATAAGGATTATGTTAATTTCATTAACAGTTAAATTTTCAGTTCCTTTCCGGTCAAATTCTTAACTTACTACTTACGGCCAGAACTTTCTGAATACTTAATGAGGAGGAGCGATATTTAAACCGCGAAGTTACTTACAGAGTTAGAAAGGATCAGAGCTTCCGATTTACGCGCGTCTGCCTTTTGGCTACTCTCTCTCTCAAAGCTGTTATTACGCTCGGCCGTACTCAGGCCCTTGATAAGCTTCGTAGTCAAATAGAGTTAAGGGGCCAACTCGATTAAAATCTTGATAGCTTCGGCTATATTTCTTTAGTTAATCTTAGTTTTGGTTTAGTGTCGGTTTTGATTGTACACTCCAAGACGGAGTTTTGTTAAATCTTATTGGAATAATAAAGGGTTAGTTACCCTTTCATCTTGTTGTTTCTTGTCGCACGAACTTAAGTGATTATTTGCTAACTATTTCTTAAGATTCGTCACTTTCTACAGTAACTGAGAATTACACTAGAGAGAATCTTACAGTATTACTAACTAAATCAAGTTAAATTTTTCTCAGTGTTTGCACTAGGCAAGAAATTAAACCTATTGTACCCTGTTACAACTCGGAGTGATGAAAAGGGAGGAAACTGACTAATCGTAGAGACGAGGAAGCGAAGCAATTCTTTAATGGCAGAAACGTGGTAATTAGAAAGAAAGGAAGAAAAATAAGATGATGAGATTTGATAAATTACAGGGTTGCACGACAGTTTCTCCTGGTCACTCTTTCTCCTCGGTCCGTCTAGAAGGTCCAGTGCTACCATGGGACTGTCAGTCATCCTCAGATGTTAAAAAAATGCGTGTTGTTCTGACCCTGTTGGTCGGGAGGTGGGTTACTCCTTCTCAGTCTGTCTCCGTTTCAGCGTCTCGAAAGCCCCGCACAGGCGTTTTTCTCTTCACTTGTCTTGGCAAGGAAACGAGAAAGATCCAGCTCCTGCAATCTTCCGAGCGATGAATCTGTGTTTCTCCGGGAAAATGCGTCTCCCGGCTTCCAGAACTTGGTACATGCAGCACTTCAAGGCCACTCGGAGAGGTAAAAGGGTCAAACACCGCTCCGCCAAATTAAAGAAAATTCTTCGAGCTAAACTCGTCTTCAGGGTCTCGATCTAATACAGAGAAACACTGAAAGGTCAAAATTTCCACTTCTCGCAGGCGCACCCAGTAATACATTTACATACAGAAGAACCCAGCTAGTGAAGACCCAGCTCGATGTCTATTAATTACGTTTCTTCATTACACAAGTCGAAATTAAACCACCTTAGATAATATGAATTCATAAACATAAAGAGGGGAAAAACTTAAACAGAAACAAAAAGCAAAATTAATTAAATTTACACATAAACTGGTGTAAAAAAGCAAGAAAATTTTAAATTTTAAAAGTTAAATAACCTTAACAATCAAACCAAAACAACCTCAAACACACAATAATAAGACCAATTAAAACTAAAATTAAGTTTCTCAAATAAAAATTAAAAGTTAAAATCCACACTTCACTTTAAATGTAATATGATTAATATTACCAAACTTAATTAAAATAATCAATTACAGCTTTAAAAAAAGTTCACTTACAACAACTACTTTAAAACTGAACAATTAATAAAAAATAATATTAAAATTAAATTACTGATGATCACAATTAAGATATAGAATTATATAACGCGGGAATGAAACTGTTAAGCTTAGAGAATGCTCTCAAAAGGTGCTGTTTCTGAACTCTAAATTGAAACACTGAAGGAATGATGTCTCTTCATTTCAAGAGAGGATATTTATCTTGACTAATAATTGTCTTGCGTGCTACACCCCTTTTTTATATTGTTTATATCAAAGCAGTTATATTACTTATTAGCAAAAAATACCTGAATTTTAACTTCTAATTCCTTATCGACAGTCATTTATCCGGTCTTAAAACCTTGTCGTAAAGGAAAATGAAAGAGCTGTTAGTTTATTTATACTTCATCACTCATTGTTCATATTTCATTCTGCTTAATAGCTATCCACACATTTTTAAAATTTTTCAACGTGCACATTTTTAACATCTTTAAAGCATTTTATTATTGTTTTAGAAGTATATTTGCGACTTTCCATCAGCTTACTCATCTGTCGCTGAAGCAGCATTATTTTTCCTTTTCCCTCTATCAGACGCATTTGCATTAAAAAAAGATATACAATTTTAAATAATTAACCAGCTATTATTTGAACTTTATTTTAACTTCTTCGTTTCGTAGTCCTCTAAAGAATCCAAATTAGCTATTAAGCCGAGGGTTTGAATATTTAGAGCTTATGGTAGCCCGTCTTGCTGTTACTCTGCCAAAGTTTATTTCCGGCTTCATTTTGTTAAACGACTTGCCACTAATTATCTTTCGCAGGCTTAAGTAGTATATTGTGTGTAGTCTCAGACTACGTTAGTTACATTTTGAAATTTAACGTTATTTTATATTAATTTGAATACCCGCAAGTAGCACAGTTTCACCTGGCGCACAGGCCTTCTTAAAAAACTTATTTTTAAGATTATTTGTTTGAGAATAAAGAAATAATTCGCTTTCAGTCTAGTAGAGTGTGCAGGATATTAGCTGAAGGCTCCAGATACAGCAGAACCCTTCAAAGAACCAAATGGCACTGCTTTAATTGCTTTGTGGTCAAGAATCTCGAAGATATAGCATGTCGCATACATAGAATTGTTATTGTATAAATATCACACATTTTGAAGCCTTGACTGCTTAAATAAATACACAAATTGCAGAATTTGTTTTTTTCCTTCAGTATTGCAGTTAAGGTTATATCGATGCCAGAACGTAAACATTTGCAATACCTTTGCCAAGAATTTGAACTCAAGACCTTCCGAATACGCTTCGAGCGTGCTTCCAGTTACAACATGAAGGAAGAAAATACCTTATACATTCCCCCTTTTAAAGGGGGCTGGAAATTAGAGGATCCAATCGCCAAATCTCAATGGTGATGAATTATAGTTCACCACCTTTTAGTTCGAGCGTCACGAGTCTTTAAAATTTTTTCGATGTCAGGAAACTGAAGAAATCGCCAATGCCCTCGCTGGGATTTAAACTTCGGAGCTCCTGAAAACGCTTCGAGTGTGCTTCCAGTCACATTGTGAAGACATGCAGAAAGGAAGGAGAAAATACATTATTCAATACTGTAAACTAAACCTGTGTGCATTAAATCAAAAATGTAATTTCTGAAGCAATATTATAATACTAAAAAATATATCTTTTTAGAAAGTGAGTCAACAAAAATAATTTTTTAAATTAAAATTTCACTTTTTCATGTAAAATGCTAATTATTGGCATTAAAAATAAAGGCGTTTATGAATTGCAGCTCATTAGGATTATCTTACCTTCGTAATAAAGAAAAATTAATTAATAAATAGCAGAAGATTGCTGTTCAAGGTGCTTGATCGAGTAAATTACCTCTTACTGAAGAGGGTTTCCCCTCCCCTAACACTTTTCTCAATCTTTCCCTCTTTACAAATCTGAAAGTTCTGAAACTCTTGGATCTCCTCCAGCTGGATGGAATGTAAAACAATTCGATTAATTGCATCATTAGTTCCATTCACGTTAAGAGGGAGACGAATAACAACCCCAAAAAAATAATAAAAATAAACAAATAAATGAAAAAATTAAGAAATAAAATCACTTGACCTAGCAGGCACTTAGTTAATGAAATTGTTTAAAAGGATCTATCTCAAACAAGAAATGTCAAAAAAAAAAAAAAAAAAAAAAAAAAAAAAAGGATGTTTTCCGGAATGCAAAGAAAGAGACATATTTCTCCTTAAAAGATGCATTTCAGATTAAGAGAATTCTATCCTTACCATTTTGTAAGCAACACAATGAAAATAAAACAGAGCTGGTGTCTTTTCTTAAAGTAATGAGAGCTCTTTCAACATTTTTATCCAGCAATAAATTGAACACTTAACACCTATTTCTATTCCCCTTCAAAACGGTATTTGAAATGCGGTATTTTGTAATTCAATACGGGAATAAAATTCTTAGTAAAAAAGAAAATTAAGTAATAGCACATAATAGATAATGGCTGAAAGAGATAAATGTGCTGCCTAAAAATTTTTCGTAAGAGACTTTAAACGTAATCTGTTCAGAAAGAGAAAAAAGAGACTTTTCTGGGTATCAGGAATCTGTTTCTTGTAAACTTATCAAAGCAGAACTTTTAAAGTTTACTTATATTTACACTTATCTTGTTTCATATGTAAGATAATTTATCACAATTTTCTTGTCATCTAGGATTACTAGCATAAATGGTTTAAAATGTTTTTAAAGTATACCCTGTCAAACGTTTATAATAGAATTATTCGAGGCATGTTGTAGTTTATTTCAGATGTTTCGGTATTTTCTTTCCGTTTATGACCTTAAAATAGAAAAACTGATTTTTCACATTTTAAAGACAAAGTCAATTTTTTTGAAGCTAACGTACGTCGAACTAAAGTTGGGAAAACATCTACGAATGAAGGCATGTGATAGAGGTAAAATTTCCTAGTGGGTACAATTATTGTCAGTGATATATGTTTTTTTTATGATAATTACGGCTGTTGTTATTATTTCAGTCTTATAAAAGCTCTTACAATTGAATTCAATAAAATTCTGTGAAAATCAGAAATATTCTAATGTTGCACAACTTTGTATAAATTTTCAACTGGCAGCAATTCACCATAGGAAAAACACAGGATTCGATGGTGGCGTTCAGCGATGGTGTAATGCAGGAGAATGCAGAGGAAGCGATTACGAGAATGTTTTTGAGTATCCATATACGTCAACCTACGCCGATTAAAAAAGTTCGGAATCGCATTCATTCTAATCGTAATCTAATCGGAAGTTCGGAATCGCACAACATAATTATTATTTTACATCAATTGTGCGTGCATTATCATAATACAGTCTGTCAATCGGAGGTCGTCTCTGAACTTATTCTAGGGTGTGGCAAATTTCAAAAGTTCCTGTCCCAAAGAAAATCTCTAGAAACTCCTTGATGATTTTTAGGTCTGGAGTCCTTTTTAATATGTGCTGAACGAACTTTAAATGAGAAAAAAAACAGCTCTGAAAACCACTGCGTGCGTTTTCTTGGGTACACGTCATTTAGAATTCAATGAAAACATACAATTCCTTCATATACAATCTTCATTTTTCTTGCCACACATATCAAATATCTTTCTGAGTACATATATACTAGGAAGCCCGGAGGTCATACTAAATACTAATACTAGATATTATGTATTGTAATTAAAATGATTTGTGCAAAGGTGTCTGTTAATTTAAACTGAATTACCCAGGTCAGGCGGGAAGGACACCCCTTTGTTTACTGCCCCACGGGATTTTCTTGTTCTACTTGCTTAATTGCTTAAAAGTAGAGTTCAATGAAGGAAACTACTGGCGGATCATTTCATTAAGAGCCACCGCTAGCTCAATCAATCAAGTTGATTTAAATAATGAAATGTTAATTCACGTGCCAAAGATCTCTTTGCACACAACATTTCTTGTGTAGATCTTTCCATCGCTTTTAAGCTCGCCTTGCAGAGGACCATCAATTATTTTTAATTTTATGTCCGTTCTTTCACGAACTCCTGAACAGGCAACATAAAGTTGACAGTGTCGAAATGCAGGCTCACGTAAAAAAAAATGCCAACACGCTTAAGCGTTTGGCCCTGAGACTTATGATGGTCATAGAAAAGGCAAGTTTTAAAGGAAATTGTCTACGTCTCAACTGAAGCGGCAAACCTGCGCCGTGGCAACTTCACCCCATTGGCTAGTACAGTTATGCAAGCAACCAATAAACTATCGGCGACAAACAGACACTCAAGCCGCATATATATATGGGGTGAAGTAAAATTATCTCCTCCGAAACGGCTGGCTCCCGGGCTTAGCGAAGCACACCGTTGGATTCCGCAGGTCCGTGGAACGCGATTTTGACCCTCCGCGTCTTCTTGGGACATTAATTAGCCGAGATATTAATTAAAAACTAATTTTCACCTACTTTTTGCTTACATTTTCTATTTTCTTTCTTGGGTTTTCCCTATTAGAGGGATTTGGCTACGTGCCGAATTCTTTTACCTCGAATATCTACGGAGCGGTGCCGAGTTGAAATTCGTGACGCGAATCCTCGGATTACAAAAAATTCTCTGAATCCATCAATATCGTTCTCATTTTCGTATAACTTTAATCGGCCGAAATATTAATTAAAAATTGCGGATATGTTAATTTCTGCGCTCATTTTTCCGAGTGGCACCAATAAACAATCGGCGACTCACACTTTAGCCGCTTATATATATAAAGATATGGAAATTAAAGGTAACTCTTTCATTCTTCCTCTCTGTTCTAAATATCGTAATAACGTGTCTGGATTGCGTCATTTTTAGATCATTCCTTCTTGCATGGACTGCGCAAAACTGATGATGTAACTCTTCGGAATTGAACGTTTACTAAACTAAACCAAAACCTTCCTATCAGCGAGCTTCCATATTGGACAAATGCGGTACTTTCAGCTTGAACTTTTGTGCTGCTTGGTCGTTGTTTTGTTTCGCTCGCTTCCTATCACAATGTTATCAAAAATGTAACTACTCTTGAATAGGCACGACTAGATTACAGAGTCAGCTGTGGCCACAAATGTGAATTGCAAATAAAAAGGGAATTAAAACTGCCTCGAATGCCAAGTTTCTTAAACATTATGAACTCAACATATTAGCATACTACGCAATCAGATTTCTTCCTCTTCAATATAAATCTACGATCTATCCTATCTGGGTAATACGCATCAACACAGCTCCGTCTTTTTCTTGTTTTGATCACATTTTCTTTAGTCGGGAGGATAGTTACCTGCAGCTTGAGACCTCAATGGGAAATTTATTCACAAATTATCGTTTTGTGATAAATTCAATGTGAAAGAACTGAAACATCAATTTTTTTTTTCCAGATTTTAAAAAATAACCTATCATTCTTCTGCTGTGGTGTTTTGCAAGCGCTTAAAATATAATCACACGTAGTCTTTACAGAATGAAAGTAATCTCCTGATAAATCCAGAAGTTCGAATGTCTAGTGAAAAGGAATATTGAATTTGCTTCGGCCATCTCTACAATATTTAGAGGACAAAAAAAAAAAATTGCTTTAAATCTTAAACGACATATCGCTTAAGAAGATTCAGCATTACAGTGGGTTTAATGATGTGTGTGTATCTGATTATGGCAAAACCTCGAGGGCTATCTGCCTAAGGGGAGGGATGCCTTTGTGGAGGACTTTTTAAGGGAAACTGGCTCGTATACACGTTACACATGGGGAAAGCCACGAAAACCTCTATACAGCCAGCCCGTTTGCGGGATTCGATCCTCGGACCAAACTACCTGTGTTCAGGGTCTTTACCGTTGGGCCACTGGTGGGCTACAGTTCATCGATATGAATTTGTGCTTGCAAGTATGTGCGGCAGAAAATTATTTGCGCTTCCACTTTTTCTAATTGTACTTCGTCAATCAACAGCTCAAAAATTGTTATTTTCGCGTGAATTTAACTCAGGAACCAGAAAAAATTATTTAATATGCTGCGGATTCTATACTTTTCATTTCAAATTTGCTTACATTTTCTGCAATTTGATTGTGTTGTTTTGCAAAAATGTGAAACATTGTTCATTATTTTTGCTAATTTTTTATGAGTATGTATGAGCAAGTTAAGTAAAGAATTTTAAACTATTTTCAGGGAAGGATATTAAGTAAATAATTGTATTTTTGAATTTAAGTTGAAAATCTTGAACTGCTCATAAGAATTTTCAAGTGAATGAAATAATTAAGAAAAATTAGTATAAAATACAATATGATAAACAGAGAAAGTGCGGGGTCTTCCAGTTTATATAAAATTAGTAAATTAGAAATTTCGATAATAATATTATTATTTCAAATGATGTCTCAAATGAAAATTTAATTACATTATAAAATTTAGAAATTTTTTGCTATATTGTAATGTTAATGGATGTGTTTTGAAATCTTTATATTTAAAAAGTTTTAAAAGCCTTCTCTAAAGAGATATAATTATGAAATTTATTTTCTTATTTTATGTTCACAAAATTATATGGTTCACATTATTATTATACATTTAACATTTAATTACATTTGCATTTAATTTCTGTATATTTGTATTATATATGTATTTAATTTTTGTATATTTGTTTTTCATTTCATTTATCTAGCTAGAAGATTTTTATGGCCATAAATTATAAATTAAAACTTTGATAATTATACAATACTAGCGACCAGTTACCTTTATTAAGGAACGGTTATTTCTATGTGTAATTGTGTTTACGCATCCCACAGCCATCAGCATGTTATCACTCTGATCTGCACTGTACAGGATTTTGCCCATTTTTATCAAATTTTATTTTGTTATTGTACTGAATTTTGTTACGTACTATGTATTAGGTTCTAAATTCCATTTTACATTGTTTTACAAATAAGGAAATATGGATTATTTTATAAGTGTTAAACAATTCATTCAAATTTAAGAATCTGTAAAAGAAAATTTTGGTCTTATATTGGCAACATACATTTTTATGAAAGCATTTCAAGCTAAGTACTGCATAATATTATAATTATGATATTTAAGCAAAGATTTTACACAACTGTGAACTTTTCCAGTATTTCTTGAAAAAATTAGAATATTCCTTCAGTGATTTCTAACTTGCTTGATTAAAGCTAACTTGCAGACTTTCAATTGGTATTTATCGTTAGAAGTGATATTTACAAGATTTTGTTATTTAAAAAAATTATTTCGATCAAACTTCTGTAAGTTACTTCCACTATTGTATTTTCCTTTCTTTTGCTACTGGTGTATTGCTTTCTTATAAGATAGTTATTCTGTCGCTATGCCTTTTTCTCTTTGAAAGCGGGGGGTACGGGAAGTGATGAAAACAAGAAAAAGGACGAAGCAATGTTGATGCGGAATGCCTAGATAAGGATATATCGTAGATCCATATTGAAGATGAAGAAATCTGATTGCATAGTATGCTAATATGTTGAGTTCGTAATATCTAAGAAACTTGGCAGTCGAGGAAGTTTTAATTCCATTTTTATTTGCAATTTACATTTGTGGCCACTGTTCACTTGGCACTCAAGTCGTGCCTATTCAAGAATATTTACATTTTTGATATTGCGATAGGAAGCAAGCACAACGAAACAGCGACCAAGCAGCACAAAAGTTAAAGCTGAAAGTGGCGCACTTATCCGATATGGAAGCTCACCAAGAGAAAGGTTTTGGTTTAGTTTGAAAAAGTTTAAATTACCAAGTTACGTCATCAGTTTTACGCAGTCCATGCAAGATGGAATGATCTAGAAATGACCCAGTCCAGAGAAGTTATTAACAGAGTGGGAGCATTAAATGGTTACCGTTGTGCTCAGGCCTATGGTGTATATTTTGAATAAAGTCTACATTTCGTACCATTTCATTTGATCACCCCTTGTATATATATATATATATATATATATATATATATTAATCAATTGATTAAATTAAAGTCATATTACATAAAGTCCTTTAGAACACTCCTGATGAGAGGATAGCGTCACCTCGTGATTTCAATTAATATCGCTGATTGGAGGAGCTTCGTGACGCACACATATGTATAAGTAGGGCTTCTGCTCAAGGTACGATAAGAATGCTTGTGAGATGGATGCTAAAATAAACCTAGCACTTTATATTCCAAAATTTGTCTCATTCCTGTTGCCCCGGCTGCACAAAGCAAATAATGTATGAGAAATTACATTTCAGAAAGCCGGTAGGATACCACCTTCAAAGGGATTACTTAAAAAAGAAGATACCCCCAGGATTATACGGATAAAATGTTACGCACTTAGATGAATTTGCCGCTGTGCGACTTCTATGTTTCTACATTTTTCTCTAGGCGTTCTTGCTTCAAGAGAATCATCCTTCTGTTACCTGTATTCTGGTATTCTGCAGATTATTTTACGTCCAGAGAAGCATCCCTCTGCCCTTTGTGATGCGTGATCTGTGTTTCCATCGAAAGTTCGTCGTTCATCAAATGTGCTCTTACCGTTGACCTACTTTTGAGGATGGAAATCTTTCCCTACGTCTACGCCGTTCTGTGTTGCTCTCGAGAGCTTTGTGCTTGTGTGGTGATTGATCGTGTTTTGCGAAAATCTAATCAAGAGTGCACAAAAATGTGTATTTTCATGTCGATTTCATCACTCGTATTCTCGTCACAATAAGTCAAACAGAAGCAATTAGTAAAACGATTGGCGATGCAAATGATATTATTACTATTGAATTATAATTATTGATTTAATAATAGTGTTTTTATTTTTTGAAAATTTTAAAAAATATTATTTTGTTATAAATGTATTTTAAATTTGGTATTTAAAGGATGTATTTTGGTTTTAATATTGTTTTGGGAAAATTTAAAGAGTGTTATTTTTGAGTTAGTTTTATTTATGAAAGTAGTTTTATTTATGAAAGTATTATTAAGAGAATAATGGCTAATGGAAACATCTCTGATCCTGATGATTCATTAAGGGCAGCTAGCGCGGAACCTGAAACAAGTATAATTCCCTTTGACGCGCAGAATGATATGGATATAAATTCATGGCTTGAGTACTTTAACAAAACTCATTTAGATAAAGATGAAACGTGGAAGCTTAAGAATGTAGCTCGATATCTAAAAGGTAATGCACTTAGCGTATATGTCAAAAACTGCCATAAAATTACTAAATATGTGGAATTAGTCCAAATTTTAAAGGAAAATTTTTTCGACCCCACTTTATCTACGTTTGGTGATTTTGCCAATTACAAGTACAATCATAAAGAGGACATAACGCAATATTTTCGTAAAAAATTAGATATTGGTAAAAAATTAAATCTAACTCATGAAATGATCTTGGAGGGTCTGACGGATGGCCTTCCTATAGAATTAAAATCCTTAGTGACGATCAACGCACCCTCTGACCCCATCTCTTGGCTTACTCATGTCCATAAGCTTATTAAGATTAGCGAAAATCAACAAATCAAAAGTGCACCTCCCAGATTTGTTACTCCGATTGGGAACAGTCTCCAAGATTACAATCGATTTAATAGAAGTAGAATTTCAGCTTCAAGCTATGAAACTACTGTGAAACAAGATTCTCCTAGACCCAACAATTTCCAACGTTTTCAGAGACCAAGTAATTTTTATAATCGGTTCAGTGGTCCAAGATTTACAAGCCATCATAATTATAATTCTCAAAATAGAATGACATTGCCACCCAGTCCCTGTAGACTTTGCACCCGGAACGGAATCCCAAATGCTTTTCACTGGTTTCAAGTTTGTCCTTTCAGAGGGGAGAGATCTGATACACCTAATGTTACGCCCCTTGCAATAAAACCAACCGCAGAAACCCCTCACAGTAGTTGACTATTAAAGGTGTCGGGATATTTGCCCAATAAGAAACGTCTAGAGTGTGTTGTAGACAGTGGTGCCACCATATCAATAATTTCTTCCAAAACAGCTAGACAATTACGTTTAAAAGTACAAAGAATTAGATCATTTTCAGTAACCCAAACTAAAGGAAAAATAATCTTCAACAAAATATGTAGTATAAAAATGAAAATTGGACGGATTAGTAACCAAATTACCTTGTTTGTTCTTGATAATAATTTGAATTATGTAATTTTAGGACTTTATGAATGCAAATTATTTGAGTTGAGTATTGATTGTACTAATTTAAAAATTAAACAGAGAGCTATTGTACAGTAAGACCCCGCTTAACGCTGTTTCGTTTAGCGTTGTTTCGGTTTAGCGCTCTTTTATTTCAACCCAGGGATTCTCCGAAATTGTGCGCAGCGCTAGGTTTCCAAATAACATATCCGAAACAGTGTAGTTGTGTTTCTTGCTTGGTGGATGCATTTTTATCATTTGAAACATTTGTTGACATTATTGTAAGTTTAAATTTGTATAATACTATAACGATTAATACAGTGACAAATATTATGATCTTTAGTTTTTATTATGGGTGATAATAAAAAACAAGAAAAGAAAGCAACCAGAAAAAGGCATTTCACTGGAAACTCAAATGCAAGTGATTAGAAGATTAGATTCTGGTGAACGTCAATCTCAAATTAGTGCTGCATTGATTTTGGCAACTTCAACAATAAGGACAATTCTTAAGAATAAAGAAAAAATACTGTCATCGGCAACTGCAACTACATCAAGCTCTGCAACTAGAATTACCCGTTCTAGAAATAACATTATAGAGGAAATGGAAAAACGACTGTCTATATTGATTGACGACGAAATTGAACGCAATATGCCATTAAGCCAATCTATCATAATTCCTTCTTAACAAAAAGGCAGAAAATTGGAAACCCAGAATAGACTGAATGATCTGACTGAGAATTTTATTTGTTTTTAAAAGTATATGCGTTTATATTGTTTTTATTTTTGTAAGAAATAAATATTTGATTTTATTTTTATTAAAAAAAACATTATTAAATTTAATGCCTAACCATTTTTCATCCGTCTTCCCCTAACCCCATTATTTACATGTTAAGATAGCCTCGCTTAGCGCTGTTTCGCATTACGCTCTACTTCGATGGAACGTATCCCCCGCGTTAAGCGGGGTCTTACTGTACTTAATGATGACTGCCATTTTGACAGCCGACCCATATCTCTACACCTCCAAGGTGGTACAACAAATGATTATCCTTCAAGGTGGTACAACAAATGTTTATCCATGTGTTAATAATGATGATGATGTAAGAAATTTTCCAACCGGTAAATCTCGGACTACAAATCCAAAGGAATTAGTTTCTCAGTCTAACGTTTATGTGAAAAATCCTGTTTCTAATACTGTCGATAACAAAGAGTATAACTTGGAAAAATTGTTAAATGATTATTCATCTGTGTTTTCTAAAAATTAGTATGATGTAGGAAAAATTAACATTGAACCTCAACGAATTAATTTAAATTCTGATTTGCCTGTATCATTAAGACCTTATAGAACATCCCCTATGGAAGAAGAGGAAATTAAGACCCAAATTGATCAATTATTACAAGCAGGTATAATTAAAGAAAGCTGTAGCCCATATTCGTCCCCCGTGACTTTAGTATTTAAACATGAGGAAGGTAAGAAAACTAGATTGTGTATAGATTATCGAAAATTGAATTCCCTGGCTAAAACAGATGCAAACCCTCTTCCTCGCATTGACACTTTGTTAGACAAATTAAGTAAAGCAAAAGTATTTTCTACAATTGATTTGAGATCTGGTTTCTGGCATATCCCGATTCACCCTGCAGATACTAAGAAATTAGCTTTTTGCACGAATTTTGGATTATTCGAATGGTTAAGACTCCCTTTTGGTTTCAAAAATGCTCCTGCAATTTTTAACAGAACAATTAGACGAATATTAACAAAAAATAAAATTAATTTCGCTTGCAGTTACTTTGATGATATAATCGTTTACTCTTCCTCTGAGAAGGAACATTTAGAACATTTAAACATTTTATTTGAGGTGTTTAAAGAGGAGCATATTAAATTGAATCGAAACAAGTGTGTGTTCGCCAGAGCTCAGATCACATTTATTGGCTATGAAATAAAAAATGGTAGAATAATTCCCGATAACCATAATATAGAAGTTATTAAGAAACTTAAAAACCCCAGTAACACCAAAGAGTTACAAAGAGTTTTGGGAAGTGTGAATGTGTATCATAGATTCATTCCGAATTATGCAACTATTAGAGCTCCATTAAACAGACTCTTGAAAAAAGATGTCAAGTGGGAATGGGATGACCAATGTCAAAAAGCTTTCGACGAAATGAAACGAATACTGATTTCCAAACCTGTTTTACAATTGTATGATTCCAGTAGGCCATGTCATGTTTTTCTTGACGCTTCTCAAACTGCTGTTGGAGCTGTTTTGAAACAACCAGATGAAAATGATGTCCTTCACCCTGTATCATATCATTCCCGAACTTTAAGAAATTATGAGAAAAATTATACGATTACTGAGTTAGAATGTTTGGCCATAGTAGATGCCCTAGACAAATTCTATTACTATCTGCTTGGACAAAAATTTATTATACATACGGACCATGCGGCCCTCCTTTGGCTCAAAAATGTTAAAAATTTAAAAGGTAGACTCTTCCGTTGGTCACTCAAACTAAGTATGTTCAATTATGAAGTAAAGTATCAGAAGGGCTCTACCAATATTGAAGCTGACATGCTTTCTAGACATCCTGTTTCACAGCACCTCCAACATTATGTACATTTATTTGATAGAAATGAAATAATCCAACAACAAAAAACTGATAATGTCTGCGGAAAAAAATTACCAAGAGATAAATAATATGATGGTAATTAAGAAAAAGAATTTTTATAAAATTGTAGTACCTAAATCTTTAAGATTAAAATTGTTGAATAAAACCCATGAAAATTTTGGTCACCCGGGAGTTCAAATTATGCTTAACTTAATCACCCCTCAATATTATTGGCCTCATATTAGCGAAGATATCGGAAATTTTGTTAAACATTGTCATACTTGTCAACTTAATAAAAAGAAAAAACAGAAAAAATTTGGTCTTATGCAAGACGTACCCCCAACCGACAAACCTTTCGAATGTCTCTCTATTGACACTGTGGGAGGATTTAATTATTATAATTCTACAAAAAAATATTTACATATAGTTATTGACCATGCAACAAGATATGTCTGGGCTTTTCCCTCTAAAAGTGTAACTTCAGAAACCTATGCCAATTGTCTAAAACAAATATTTCAAATACAAGTCCCCCCAAAAAATTCTGAGTGACAGGAATTCACTTCCTCTAGATTCAAAAAATTTCTTAAAAAGCATAATGTTAAACAACTTTTAACTTCATCTCACCATCCCCAGACAAATAATAAAGTAGAAAGAGTAAATCAATCAATAGTAAGTCGACTAAAATGTAAAGTAAATTCTTCTTCTAAAAAAGTACCATGGACTAAAGTGCTAGAGCAAGTTGTTATCGAATATAACAACTCCCCTCATACGGTAACTAAGTTCCCCCCAGCATACTTACTATTTGGTAACCTCCCTTTTGAATCTCCAATTGATCAAAATAAATACCCTTCCTTAAATGAAGCAAGGGCTTTAGCAAAGAAAATACCTATCGAATACCACCGAAAGAATAAAACTAGATATGACATCAGATTTGTAGAATCTAAATTTCAACCTGGAGATTTTGTCCTTTACGAGGAATTCGAATACCCAAATACTAGAAAATTGACTTCACCCTATTTAGGCTCTTATCAGATTATGAATAAATTATCTGAAGTTAATTATGAAATCGACAGGAAAAGTTTTCACACGAAGAAACCAACTGAGATTGTACATGCGTCAAAATTAAGGTTCTATTATCCACCCGAGAACTTTAAATTACATCATGAATAAATCAAAATTTATAAATCAATAAACTATTCATAACCCTTATTTTAGTTTTCATCCTGTTGTCCCCCTTAATAGTTGATTTATCTCTCAGTGCCTGAAAAGTTTGTCTGCCCTTTTCTTTTACTTGGTTCCTTCAAACTTGAGTTTCAGGTTCAATGCACTTTCCGTGTGGGAAACACTCAATTGAGGCTATACTACAAGTTGAGTACTATACCCTCACATTTCCTTGAGCTCATGTTTTCCTATGTTTGTGTTATAAATTGTAGCAACAGTTGAAAAAGTTAAATTTCAGTTGTTGAAACTTCTGAATTTCATTTTATGTTTCTGCAGCATCTTGTACAAAAAACTGGTATGGATGTTGGAAGTTAAATTTTGTTTTGTTATCATTAATAAGAGAAAAATAGAGTGACAAAATATGTTAAAAACCTAGCAAAATGTGTATTTTCAACAAGAGTATAAGAGCTCTAGTATCGTGACATAAAAACTCAAATGTTTTCAGTGCCAATGCTAATCCATGATTCTAGCGCTAATTAAATGATCCGGAGATCTCCAAAGACCAGTAAAAGACTGAAGATAAGCCTGAATGACAACTCTAATGATAGTACGGACTCATACACAAACTGTGAATGGCATGCCGTAAGATATAAACTTACAAATTCAGTTATATTACTATTTCCTATTGCCGCGTAGCTAACCAGCAATATGTTATTAGTGCTTTATTTGTTCTGCACTTAGTTACTATATTATAATTTCATTAATCATTTATTATATTTTATATACTGTATTAATTATATTCAAATATTTTATGTCATATTTTATGTAAACATTTTGTGTGCCTTGAGGTAAATCCAATCAGTTTTCCTACTCACTTATTTTCCTAATAACTAAAATTTCTGCTCTCACTATCTGGACTGTCTTGGGTCGACGGCCGCGACTGCAAACCTTTTCAGATGGGGGGGGGGATAATCTGTAATGATATTTTTAAATCAATTGATTAAATTAAATTCTAATAATATTGCTTGATAATGTGTTGGCGATTCTCTACCTAAATTGCATCTCTGTTCCTAAATTTTGGCAAAATTCTTTTATTAGTATAAAATATATTAACCTGTTGGCGCCCGCCAAATCGTCAAACTTATAAATCTGTCATATTACATAAAGTCCTTTAGAACACTCCTGATGAGAGGATAGCGTCACCTCGTGATTTCAATTAATATCGCTGATTGGAGGAGCTTCGTGACGTACACATATGTATAAGTAGGGCTTCTGCTCAAGGTACGATAAGAACGCTTGTGAGATGGATGCTAAAATAAACCTAGCACTTTATATTCCAAAATTTGTCTCATTCCTGTTGCCCCGGCTGCACAAAACAAATAATGTATGAGAAATTACATTTCATAGATATATACATGGTATCTCGTAAATGTCACGACAAACTTCTGGGGGAGGTAGCACATGGTAAGGATTAAGAATTGCATAGAAACCCGTGCCCAAAAACGTCACTGTACGCCACCAGGAGGGTTTTGTACAGGAAAGTGCTAGTGGAAAGTAAGGATTGCTTCGTTCGAGAGGTACGAAGAGTATAGCCAGAGAGCATGTGTAAGGGCGGAGAGCATGTAACGACGGAGAGCTTGTGAAACATGTGGTTTTAACATGGTGGTGCGCCTGCTCATTGTGGACTGGATGTTTATAGCAATTTGAACACATCATTCCAGCATCAATGGATTGGGTATGTTGGACCGGATCCCTGGCCCCCACGCTCAACGCATTTTTCGTATCTTGATTTATTTTGTGGGGAGCCATGAAATGTGTCGTGTATCACGATCATGTTGTGTCTGAAATGGATCTTGTAACAAGACTCGCCTACGCAGCTGCTACAATCAAAGAAACTCCCGGTGTGTGTAAACGTGTCCGTCAATCACTCATCTGTCCGTGTCAAGCATGTTTGGCATGTGATGGTGCAAACTCTGGGCATCTGTTCTAACATTCAAGCTGACCATGTCCAATAAATGTTTCAAATGAATCAGTCTCTTTTTTTCTTTCCCATCTTCTACCTCTGCTACGACTTATCCCTGACACTTATGGGCATGGGTTCCTATGCAATTCATAATCCTCATGATATGCCCTACTTCTCCCAGACGTTTATCGCAATATTTACAGGACACCCTGTTTGTATACTGAAATTGTGTTATTCTTGTATAAAAGTAGAAGTCCCGCACAGCTTTCTTTAAATATAAACACATTCATCTTATGGACAAATCCACATTAAAAAATGCCGCCCAACCGTTATACAGTAGTTAGCGTCGCTGACTGCCGTACTAAAGCCCCCGGGTTCGAATCCCAGAGAAGACACGGATGTTGGTAAATGTATAGTATCCGTGCGGCATGAGGGCATTCTAAATGTGAGGCGGGCGGAAAGTTCTCTCGAGAGGTTGTGGTAGGGGAAGGGGGTGGGAGACCCTGGGATCCGTTCCCCAGGTTTCTCTCAATGGAAATTGGTGGCGGAATTGAGATAAGTCGCACTATTACCTGTAGCGTGCTCAAGGTTTTTGCCAACGACAGGCGTAACCTTGCGCTCATTGACAGGAGAAATTTCGTGGGCTTGGGCTGAATTTAGGTCAAAGAATTGAGCATTAGTCAACATCAACAGCATTAACAAATTGATGTATGAATTTACCAGTGTTCAACAGGCTGTTAAGAGTTAATTTCATAAGGCCTCCGTTTCTTCTTTAAAGAAAATCGGCCTTTTTATTTGCGCTAAAACATTACCTTATAAAAATGGAACTCCTCCCTCCAATTTAAAAAATCATAATTATGTGCGAAAAAATTAGCAGTTTTCACAAGTTGGGAGACTTTAAGGTTTATCTAAACATATTCTCAAAACAATGAAAAATCTTAAGAGATGAAATTTTAAACATGGATCTCATTCTTAAAGTACTTCAAAATTTCAGAAATATTAATTCTAAGGCATTTAAAGAATATTTCAAAAATATTTTAATCATATTAAGAATTTTCCCTAAATAAATGCTTAAAATTCCACAATTTGTTAACCAAATTAGTAAAATTCGAATTTCTAATACTATAAAATTTTTAATTTTTCATTTTCGTAAAACAATATTATACGTTTCGTCCGATATAAAACAAAACAGTATTACTCCTTTAAATTTAAAATTAACATTAATTCGTTAATAAATTATTTATTTCGTTTTGTTTTCCATGTTTTTTCAGAACAACGGAATAATACTTTACGGTAAGCTTAAAACTCCACTGCACCAGCCTCAGTTTTGTGTCACTGAATAACTAGTTATTTAATACACTTGACCAAGAGAAAATAATTATGGATAGTGTTATTTTTTAAAAGCCTTCCCTAAACGAAAGTAATTGTGGAGATTCGAATTCTTAATTATGGTAAATTTACTTCCAAAATTGATTTTTCTCCAAATCTGGCTCCCTTTATGTCTTATCCTTTCTTCTTCCCAGAGGTTTTCGGTTCAAAATTTCTTGCGTACGTCCCCAAAGCACAGAGATGAGGAGAAGTAAAACTCTCCCCTAAGCTCTACAATCCGTACGCAATGCCAGATTCTGAATGACAACATTTTATTCTGCTAAAATCTGACCCGAATTTTAATATTATGTGTATTACTCCATGTGTGCTCTGCTTTAGTAGTACACAAGCCGTGACAGCACAGGCTCGGCCCCTTGCAATAATCCTAATACCTAAATATAAGTACAGTCAGTAGGTCCCATTCAAACTCCTAAGGACGTTAAACACAATGAAAAGCAAAGTGCTACTAAAAGGCGAAGATTTCAATAGTCCGAAGTCGTTTAGCACTAACAGCTCACAACAAAGCAGGCGCTCTCTCCGGTCTTACATACAGTCCTGTGCAAAACTTTAAGACCTCAGATGGAAAAATCAGATTTATTGGAATTCCGCAACATATGTTATAAATGAAAAAATAGACTTACAAGGTTATTGAAGAATAGTCAGTATTTTGTCGGACCTCCTTTATTTTTTATCAGTGCTGCAATCATTTTAGGCAGGCTATGAACAAGACAGTGACCATAAGCTTGAAAAATCTCTGTACACCAAGCATGCTTTATAGCTTCAGCAAGTTCTGTAGCAGTAGATGGTAGCCTCTCCGCAACTTTAGTTTTCCCAATACAACCGCAGATTCTATATCGGATTCAAATATGGGCTGTTACCTGGTTAATCAAGCACTTGGATTTGAGTAGCCCTCATGTAGTCCTTAACATTCCTTGCCCTATCATGCATGAAAATTGAGCATCTGTGAACATCCAAGTGAAGCTTCAACTTGTCACGTAATAAATTAAGATGCCGACTGCCGTTCATCGTGTTTTTAGGTGGCAGGAAATATACAGCAGCAGTACCAGTCGCAGACATTGCATCCTTTATCAACTGGCTTGGAGGGTGTTTCACTGTTGGAATCGTATATCTGTCAGCATATCTTTTTCAAATTTAGCACGTGCAAAAAATTCCTGCACACATGACTCATCGGAAAATAGCACTGTACTTAACTGTTGTTCGGTGCAATTCTGATACTGTCTGGCGAAAGTCAGTTAGTTGTTTCTTTTTTCATGCTAAGTCGAGGTTTCCTTGCAGGTTTATAGGAAAATAAACCATAATCTTTAGTTAAACGTCTTGAAATAGTACTCGAACTGTCGTTGGTACCCTTTGCAGCTAGAGCAGCTCTAATTTTATTTCAGGAGGTTGTTGGACATAGACTGATCATCTTTCTTATCACATGATCATCATGTGCACAAGTTTTTCTTAGACGACCGCTTCTTTTAAGATAAGTATAATTTTCCTACATTTTGAATTTGCTGATAGATTGATGCACGCCAGTCTTGTTGACATTTAACTTCAAACTTATTTCACGTTCAGAAAAGCCAGCTTTATGCAGGGCTACTATTTTTGCCCGTTTTTCAACAGTAAGGGAAGGTTTTTTTTACCCTTTTACAAGAATTATGCAACAGCACTGTATAGGCAAAATCCAATAAGGAACTTCTGATAAACGAGACCACATTATATTTACAGCAGCAGAAAGCATTTGATGCAATCAACACATGAGACAACACAATTAGAAATGCATGTTGTATTTAATAGAAAATAAAAATAAGTTTCTATAACACAATAATAGTATCTTATTAATTATTTTACAGTTGATCGATTTACGTAATAATTCACAGGCAGTGTATCTAGAACAATCTACTAACACTAAGAATATTGAAATGAAAATACAAATGTTTTATAGAAAATATAATGAAAGTCATTCATCATTTTATTACTTGGGTGTACTTAGAATGGAGATGAAATGGACCTTTAATTTCAAGGTGTTGTTTGCGGGGAACTGTTATCCAATCATAGTATAAAACCATCCCCAAGTTAAAGTATAAATCTGAAGAATATTTTAAGAGGAAATTATCGGAGTTCAAAAATAGTAATGAGTTATGAAAAGTTTGTTAATTCAATTGAAAATTGGAAGTTAGTTATGTAGTAAGCCTCTCACAGTACTGGAGTAAACCAGAGCTAAAGATATCGTTTTAACATTCTTCAACGAAACCGTGGCAATTAAATTTAATAATATTCCGTTATCAAATGTTATAGTAAATTAACGAATTCATGAAATGGCAAATTCTATAAAAGAGACACTTATTAAAAAAATAAAACACAGTGAGTATTTCGCATTGTAATTGTAGGACAGTACTGATATAAAGAACTTTATTCAATTATTAGTTTACATACGTTTCGAAGAAGATAAGCGAACTGCCAAAGAATAATTATTTTGTAAATCTTTTTATAATGCAGCGATGTGATCCAAGAATCATTTTCATAATAGAGGCAAAATGAAATTTTCAAAGTAACTGACAATTGTATGTCCAAGAATGATATTCCTTTGAATACGTGCATTGCCACATGCAGTGATGGATCTCGAGCTTTAACAGGACAATATTCCGGTGTTATTTCTCAAATAAAGAAAGTCGCATTTGAAACTAAATTTACTTAATGCTCCATTCATTTTGAAGCTTTAGTAGCCAAAACAATTCCCAAAACGCCGAAAATCAATTTTAATCAATCTGTGAAAATTGTTAATTCTATTAAAAGCCAAGCTTTGAATTCAAGAATGTTTACGATTTTATGCCAAGAGATGGACAAAGAACATGAAACGCGTTTGTTATATTCTGAAGTAAGGTGGTTATCCAGAGGCAAAGATTTAAATCGTCTTTTTTAACTTCGATTAGAAATTTAAATTTTCCTCTGTGAATCAAAATTTTAAATGCAAAATTGTTTATTTAGTGAATTGTGGTTTGTGCGTTTAGCATACTTAGCTGATATGTTTAGCAAATTAAATAAATTAAATTTCGGAATAAAAGAACAAAATGTTAATTTGTTTACCATTAAAGGTAAAATAAATACGATGATAAAAAATCTGATGTGTACACCTCATGACTTCCTTGTACGGAATTATAAATTATATGCATTTTTTCCTGCATTTCATTTAAACTTATTGAATTAAATTAAATGTACTTCGTCGATAGCGCATAAACCACAATATAATAAATGCACTTTTTAAAATTCATTATATTTATTTACCATAGCAATATTCTGGCGCTAGGTTCACTTAATAGCGTTACATCTCAATCATTTTATATCTCCGAATGAAAAAAAAATAACATGCCATTCGAAAAATTATTTAATCGTTGCCACATGATCTATTCAAATACTATAATAAATCTAAAATGATGTATAAAAGAAATTAGACAAATAACAAAGAAACAGATTTTGCGAAGCATAGTTTCTTTAGATTGGCTAAAAATTCACTGTTTTGCTAAGTTTCAAACCACTTTAAGACAAAAAAAATTCGACGCACCATGAAGGAATAATGCAAATTGGCCACAAATTGATTTGTGTTTTGATGGAAAACGCAAAATTTTAAAATTTGACGGCCAATTGAATGAACAGGTAACACTGCAGCGCATTATTACCTGCGCAACTGGCAGAATATTAAAGAGGAGAAGTTTCGATTCCAGGTTATAAATTCTTTGTGAATTTCATTTCATATACTAGAAAATTAGTCAACGACGAGTCAGAATCAACGTCGCTTATAAAGTCTGTGTCAGCTGTAGGCTAATCATGTAAATCGGAATCATTCTTGCCAGAATATGTAGTGAACACAGGAGAACAACGGCATTCGCTGTTGGTACGATGTTCATCCTGAAGATTTTTTATGAGTCCGAAAGAACTTTCAACTGTTCTGGAAACAGAAACTTTTAAAAACACATCACATAGCTTGGGCTCTGAGTAAGTCTTGTCCAGATTCCCAGAAAATGCTGAAGTAGTAGATCCATAAGTCATAATTAATAAACTGCAGGAGCTGGCACACTATGTCCTAACTGTGAACAAATTCTAGGTAATCGTTAAAGAAGATGAATTGGAACGGTATTTATAGTATAATGTTTCGTTAATCTGATTGGCTAAGGACTAAGCGCAATGCAGAAGGTTAAAACGACACAATGCGAAATTAGTTTTCAGGTATGAAGCAGTTTCGAAAACGTTTATGACTGCATTTAGATTAGAGGGGGGTCTTAGAAGAAGAATTAAAGAATACCAGAAAGAAGAATTAAGGTGCTATTGCTAATACACACACACACACACACACACATATATATATATATATGATGTACCAGCTTTTGTCCGGAATAAATAGAATGCTGAAGAATCATAAATGTAGTCGTACCTTAAATAATCAGACGATAAGTTTAAAAAACAAGATCCATTATTTATCATTCAGGAGAAAATAGCAGTTACAAAAATCAGATATCCGGAGTAAATAAAAGAATTACTAATAACTTTTTGTATAAAGTTTACTGCATCGTGAGATTTAAGAAAAAGCTCCCAATATTCCTTTTGCGAGTCTTTTTATAGCCTCTGGAAAGGCGGAGCTTCCAAGAAATGACGTCAACCTCGTCAGCCAATCCAGTTCGCTTGAACATTCCAGAACATTCTAAAACTGTACGTGTAGAAAAGGCGGGAAAAACCACTTGACTACGGGGCTGTGGATTTAATTCCACGTACTTTCAAATAAGAGAACGTCACCATTAAAAATGAAAAGAACATACAGTTAGAACTTTAAGTGTATTCTTGAATATGGAATTTTATTATTACATATATATATATGCGTGTGTAATTATTTTAAAATGCGTAGATGAAAACAGTGGAACTTTTAACAGCTTAGATACTATGTAGATGACCGAGAATACCGTAGTGGGTTGAAGGTGGCAGAGTGGAAAGCATGATGACGGAATTTAGCACAACGTATCTTGAAAAATCGCAATCTTTATTTCTTTACGAATATCAAATCATCCTTTTTTCAGACAAGATGTTTCCTAATTATATTTGAATACAGTAAGTTGCATTTTGAAGTACGACGCCGTTTTAAGCAAGTAAGCGGCATATATAAAAAGCATCTTGCCGGCAGGAGTGTTTATGCGGAAAAGCGGAAGAGTTATAGTACCTTTAGAGGAAGAATGTTGGGAGTGGGAAAGTTTCAGTTCAGAGTTTTGGTTTACAATTAATTTGATTAGACAAGAGGTATCTGCACCAAAACGTTTCGTAAGATATAAAAATCTAGAACCTGTGAGAAGAGATGAATTTAGGGGCAGATCACCAATTTATAATGTTAATTTTGAGGTCGCCAATTGTTTTGTTTGAAGCAGCTATCATATTCTGTTATATCTTACATATCCCTCCTTTGAAAGGAAAGGTTGGGTGAGCACGGTGGAAGAAAAAGCATTAGAGCAGAAAAATGTGAAAAATACAAAACATATTAACAAACCTATTTAGGTTTTAAACAAAAAATTATTGTCATAAAATTTTGACCGATACTTTGACATTTCACTGGAAGTCATAAAATTTTGAATTGAATTATTAATTTTAAGCATTATATACTTTAAAAATAATTTCACATTTTAGAGTTCTGACATAAAGAATGTCTAATGAAAACAGTTCCACAAAAATAAACGCTCAATTTTTTTTCGCAAAGTAAATGTTTAAATAAAAGTCTTTTCAAATTTTTCATAAAATATTTTTATTATATTACAGATTGAGATGGCAACTTTCATGTTATTTGTTAGAATTTCCATAATTATGTTTTTTAGGGAAGGCATTTTAAAATATCAAAATTTTATAACACATCATTGATAAACACAACATACTAATTCAGAAGTCAAACAACAAAAATCAGCGCTATATTTTCAAAATTTTCACAGGACTAGTTTCCATGGTTTTACCGAACCACCGTCCTCAGCTGCAAAACCGCAAATGAACAAGATAGTTTTGCAGCTGAGGATGATGGTTCGGTAAAACCATCGAAACAAGTCCTGTGAAAATTTTGAAAATATAATGCTAATTTTTGTTGTTTGACTTCTGAATTAGTATTTATTCGGCGTGTTATTGTGCCTTAAACACAACATATTTCAAACTTTTCACTATTATTAAGATATTTAAAATTTACTTATTCTTTACAAAACTTGAAGACTCCACAACTTTCTCTAAATATCAGCATATCCAACATATTGGTTTATCAGTTGAACAAACTGGTGTTTATTCTTCACCAGTGGCCAAAAGATTTGCCAATTAGCAGTTATTGTAGAAAGGACCTCCGTTCCTTCGATAGAGGCAACTGACATTTTTTCGAACTGTTTTCATTTCATTCTAAAAAATTAAAAACACACACTATTTTATGAAAAAATAAAAAATACTTAAATTTAATAAATAAGGTATTTTTTCATAAGGTGAGGGCCTTCAACGTTTATCTTGAAAACATTAAAGAAATTCCTAGAATTTAAAATTTTCAAACAATAATTTCATTCATAAAATACAGTAAAATTTTAAAAAAGTATAAATTCAAAGAAATTTAAAACAATAGTACAAAAATCTTATTCCCATTATTAACCTTCCCTAGGTAAAATCTTCAAATCCTTTACCTAATCTTTACCAAACATAATACCATTTCACTACCACATTTGATGACTTTTGATAATATTGCATTCTTTGAATATGAAGAATTTGCTGAAAAAAGCACTGAACATGCAAAAGACCACAAAATACTATTTGGCATTTGAAGTTGATGACCTTCAAAGCACTTTGGATGTTAAATTTTCTTTTTACGCTATGATTGGAAATGCATAAACATTGTGAATATTCGAAGCGAGCAAGAACCATTAACCATACTTCTTCGAAACACGTTCTATTTTGAACTTACAGATACTCGATGATTTCAAAAGCACTTTTTGAATATGCCATTAAATCACACACCGGAAACGAATTTGATGATTCACTGGAAGTTTGAGGCAGCAGAGTTCGAAATTCATTCGGGAAAACTTGCACCAGGTCAATCCTGTCTTGATTTTTATAAATATGTAATCATTTTAAAATGCGTAAATGAAAACAGTGGAACTTTTTAACAGCTTAGATACTGGGTATATGACCGAGAATACTGTAGTGGGTGGAAGGTGGTAGAGTGGAAAGCATGATGACGCAATTTAGCTCGACGTATCTTGAAAAATCACAATCTTTATGTTTTTACGCATTTCCAATCATTCTTCTTCAGACAAGATGTTTCCTAATGATATTTGGTTTAATCCTAGTATCCGGTGCACTCGGGATTTGGCTACTTTTGGCGACTTTATGATGAGCAGTAAAAACCGGACATATACGATGAGTAGTAAACGGGTCATTCAAGGAATACATATAGTTATACATAGTATATACCATGTATGTACACACTATATACACACATGCTATATAGTGTATCGTATATATATATATATATATATAGAAGTTCTTTGGATCATGTTTGGTGTTGGCGATTATTTTCAAAATCGCGCCAAGGCTGCACCGTATACTAGGATTTTACCTTATATTTGAATATAGTAAGTTGCATTTTGAAGTGCGACGTCTTTTTAAGCAAGTAAGCGGCGGCAGCATACTACATAAAAAGAAGCTTGCCGGCAGGAGAGATTATGCGGAAAAGGACAACAGTTATAGTACTTTCAGAGGGAAGAAGGTTGGAAGTGGGAAAGTTTCAGTTCAGAATTTTGGTTTACAATTAATTTTATTGGACAAGAGGTATCTTCATTAGAACGTTACGTAAGGTATAAAAATTTGGAACCTGTGAGAAGAGAGGAATTTAGGGGCAGATCACCAAATTTAGAATGTTAATTTTGAGGTCGCCTTTCCTTTTTGTTTTTGAAACAGCTATCATATATTTTGTTATATCTTACATATATTATGAAATTATATAATATTAAAATTGTTTCATTAATTTGGTTGGATTTACAGCAAGTGCTTGATTTTTTTTTTTTTAAATTTGATACTTCATCAGCTGAAATTGCAAAACAAGTTATTGTTTTAATTCTTAATTTTTCGCTACATTAAATTGTACATACTGTAGTTCCGAAAGATGATTTCCTTGTTATAGTATACTCCTTAATAGATGTTACGAGATAGGAAAAGCTTCGTTACATTTATTATCTATCTATTTAATACCCATTGCACTTAATTTCGGACTAATAGGTAACTTTTTTTAAAAAAATCCATAAAATGATTTCAATAAAAAATTTTAAAAAAGGAATACTTAAAAACAAAAATTTCTGAGGACTAAAAAACTGTCTGCTACTGTTAAATTTCTGGCGAATGAAATACTGTATTCTACTGTTAAATTTATTCTTGTTTCAAAATGTAGCTTATAAAGAGGCTGCGAGTTGAAGGATAAGCTTCTGAGCTTTCCGAAGAGAGATATTCCTATTCGATAATTAAAAATCTTTGAAAAATGTCCGGCATTAACTTTTCTAAGTTCAAATTAAGCAACATTGTTAATCTTAAATGGGAAAACCATCACTCATTACTTCTACATAGAACGAAGACTCAACACCAATACCCCATAAAGGTATGAACTCGCGCTAAAATTTCTAAAGTCAAATCATTGGTAACAAGGTCTGAAAAGCTAAAAAAACATAATATTTACCTGCTTTTGGAGAGGATGCGGTCCAATGCAGAATAATTTGTAGAAGTTTCCATGAAAACTATTTAGTGGGGAAATAAATACATTATGAGCCTTGTTGAAGCCTGTTTTTATCTAAATGACTGCAACAAAAAAAATGTCTATTATCGAAAACAAACGGAAAAAACCTAGTGCCGTGAATGCAAAGAAAGTTTCAGTAAGGGGTAAGATATTTACAAAGAAATTCTATTTCTTTATCCCATTGATTTTAAAACAGTGGAATTTTATCAATACAAAGCCAGAAGCCGTACTTTGAACAGAACCACTGGAATCTCTGAATTAGATAGATAATAGTGATATAGTTATTGTACGAGGGTTGGAACTTTAATAGTGGCAACACAGCTGAAAAAACGCTACGCAACAAAACCAAAGAATATCGCGTATATCACACGTGAACTACATACCCACCTTACCTCTCAGCAAAAAGACTCGTCCTGCCTACGTCACGCGCATGTGAAGTGACGCGAAGAACGAATCCTTGTATTAGCTCGCGGTCTAAAGTAAGTGTTGTCAAGATGTTTTCAAAACAAGAACAAAGATATTGGATAAAAATTGAATGTGCCAGAGGTCGTACTGCACGACAGTGTCATCAAGGGCTTCAAGAGGCTTGCGGGGAATTTGCATTGCCTTACAGAACCGTAGCAAGATGGGTGAAAGCATTCAATGAAGGACGCCAAAACGTGGCAGACATGCAAGCTGTTGCCGCACTAATGGACAGTGATCGCCGCCAAACGATTCTTCAGCTGGCCGGACAAACAGGATTAGCGCAAACGACTGTGCTGCACATTCTGAAGGAACGCTTGTCCATGAGAAAAATTGCTTCACGATGGGTTCCACATCAATTGACGGAAATGCAGAAATGGTTACGATACGATGCTGCCCGAACCCACCTGGAGCGCTATGAGCGTGAAGGAGATGCTTTTTTACGCCGTATCATTAAGATGGATGAGACTTGGGCCCGATCGTACCAGCCAGAACTGAAACGTCAATCAAACGAATGACGTCACCACGACGTTCAAAATTTCGTCAGAACCCCAGCAATGTGAAAGTTATAGTGATTCTCGTGCACGACAATTCTCGTGCAATATGGTGTCATCCTAACGCATACCGTTCCTCCACAGCAGACCGTCACTGCGCAGTATTACTGGGCATTTTTGGAGCACAATCTCCGACCAGCTTTGAGAAAAAAACGGCGACATTTTCTTCAGAACGGTCCTCTCATTTTGCATGACAATGCTCGGCCGCATGCAGCGCAAGCTGTGACTGATTTGTTTAAGCGATGGGGCTGGGAAGTGCTTTACCATCCACCATACTCCCCAGATCTAAGCCCTTGTGACTATGACTTAATTCCTAAGATGAAAGAACCACTCCGTGGCACTCGCTTCCAAAATTTTCCTGAGATTCTTGCAGCAGTAGACCGGTCCATTCAAACTATCAACAAAACAGGCGCTGCTACAGGTATTCTGCGACTTCCATATCGTTGGAAACGGGTTGTACACAATGCTGGCGACTATATTGAAGGACTGTAAATCATGGTGACATGAATCACTTTTGTATTCCTTGTAAATAAATAGTTGCCACTATTAAAGTTCCAACCTTCGTATATATAAATTTACAACGCAGCCCTGCAAAGTCCCCTGATGTTTCACCTTGTGTATTTCTGAACGTTTGGTCTTTTAAAAAGAGGTGAACTATTTAACTAAATATTAAATTTGGAATTTAGGTATGTATTCCCAGTTTCTCTGCTTTTATGGCTTACTGCCCGCTGCTGTTCTTTATTTGTGTTACAAATATGTAGGCAGTGTGCGTGGAAATATTAAAGAACGGGATCGTGGCATGCATTGATCTGCCTGTTAATGAATCGAGAATGTTTTATCTATAAAATTTGAAAAACATCTGATCGGCCACTATTGCAGCTATATCTTCATAAATCGCCTTTTCTCATTATTATCCACCGTAATATATACTATATTAGATATACATCATATCATATATTTTTGTAAATACTGTTATTTGCCTATAGTTTCCATTTTTGCGACTTTGTGTTCTCCATTTCTTGCCACAGATTGACCTTTCTTATATCATTCATTACCACTTAAGGTGTAATTAACTTAATTCTCGAAAGGAATAATTTTAAATCTTCGTTATTTCTGCATTTGCCCACATTCGTTGCACATATTTGATATGATAGGAATAAAAGTGACGTTAAAAATCAGAAGCTTCTATAATACACAGTAGGTCCGTTTTAGACTATCAAGAGAATGTGATTACCGAAAAATGCAGATAACATTTTTATCAGTTACGAAAGGTAATTAAAATATTATGCATGCAAAAAAGACATAACATTTTATTACTTTTTCTAAATATTCATATATTAAACTTTATGTTAAAAGAAAATTACTTAGATATAAGACAGGAAGCTTATATAACTTAGACAAGAAAAAAAAAATCGCATAAAAATTTACTGCCAGCTTCTCTCCACGCAGTGTCGAAGATCGGGTGTTTAAAAATCTATGACTGTTATAGTTACTTATCTTTAACTGAAATCTCCACAAATATATTAAGCATATATGCACATTTGTGCATAATATTTGAAAACAAACAGGTAATTAATTATAAGTGAAAACACAGCAAGCTGCGTACTGCTTTTATTTGATGCACAAATAATGTGATAAAGATATTCCTCTGAAAGAGCTTCTGTTGGAGTAAAAATTTCCTTACTTGGCTTTCTTTTACAGAAATTATACAGCAGCGAAGCTCAGAAATCGTATTTGTTTTTGTTTTTCACCTTTCGTTTTATTCAAGGCGACGAGAGAGGCCAATCAATGGTGAGATAAGCTATTAGTGTACGAATAAAGGGCGTGTGAAGCAGTCCTCGCCATCTGCTGGTCCTGATTGACCTTTTCGGCAAAGAGCAGCAGCAGTCAAGGAATAAATCATCGGACTCGGACTCTTATTACTGTGCACCGTTTCTTTTTCCTCAGGGATATATCTCACGCTCAAATGACCCCAGGCTTCCAAGGAAGATATGACAATCTCATAGAGAGAGAAAATTCTTCCTGCCGTATTTATTTTTCTTCGAATCGCTCCATTTATCTTCAAAGGGGAACAATATTAGGTGGAAGAGGTGAAGGAATGTATTTCGTTCAATATTTAGATTGAAATTGATCTGTCATGTCTAGCGTGTAACTAAAATCAATGAGCGCTTTCGGAAACTTCGCATCTATCCACATCTGTATGCATACATCATAACTGAGCAAATGTCAACATTTCTACATGTATATATGTGAAAAATGATTATGGAATATCACAGACTATATTTTTCATGCACGAAATTAAAAAAAAAACAGGTTATTGCGATAAACATTGAAATAGGTACTGCTATCAGTCAGTAGATCAGTGATTCTCAAAAGTGTTTGTCCCATGTACTCCTTTCATCATTTCTAGACGATCATTCCCTTGCCCTCCTTTCCAAAACTCAAAAACTACATATACATTTATTTAAAATTAGACTATTTTTAATGTTTTATAAATTAAACAAAGAAAAGTACAGGAAATATTGATTAAGACCGAAACTTGAATTCAAGTAATTTTTTATGTTTATAAACTAAATGCTTACAGATAAATAAAATAGTGTCTGTATTGCGCCCTCCTGAAAGTATGAAATTCACCCCAATGGGGAATGTCTCCGTAGCTGAGAATCCTGTTAGATGAAGAATGAAAAAAAAAAAAAAAAAGGTTAAACGCATTAAAAAAGAATAATTGCTTTCGAAATGTTTAGTCATTAGGCTAGGTGAAGCATGAAACATGTACTGTTTCCTCGACGGAATTTGAACTACTGACTTTCCGACTGTAAAATAGATGTGTTTCTAATTACACCCCGAAGGTACGCAGTAAGAATGGGGCAAATACTTTATAATGGTTATTATGCAAGGAACATCAGACGAATGGAATGTGTAAAATTTCTAAGTGTAAACGATCAGTAATAAAATTAAGCTATATATGTATGTAAGAATCAAAAGACGAAATATAAATCTCATAAATTTTTATTTAAAGCTTTACCTAAGTTGACAAATTTTCAATATTTTCATTAGCAGCAGGAAGCAAAAGACACAATTATCCTGATGGCTGAAATCGCAGAAAAATGGAATTGCTATTTTCATTCCCACGATCGAATGAACAAGCGGAATGACGTATTTCTGTTTTCCGCATTTAAAACAAATACATGCCATGTTCTACGAAAACCAATTAATCAGCGTATTTTTGCACCTAGCTTTTGAGTGCTCTTTCTTAATTAATGTAAGGTGTCATGGTAGCAGGAAAACATAAAATTAGAAGAGACATTAGAAAATACGTTTGATACTGTGGTTTTTAATTATAACGCAGCTACTGAATATTTATGACATCCAATGTATAATGCTTAATGATAATAATATAATAATACCCAGTGATACTAGTACTTAACCATCATAGTAAACGCGTAATACTTAACCAGGGAAACTGTTAGCTCATTGAGGTTTGATCTACTAAGCTGTATCTGTCTGCCGAAAGACTTACTATGTCCGCCATACTAATATGAACAGTTTGCAGTTTCTACACACGGACAATTACAACAAAGCGCCTTTAGTCAGCCATTATCGAAATCTATGAAGAAGAGTTTCTTTTATTACTTTTAACTTTATAGAAAAGCGCATGAGAGCTATATATTTAAAACTAATAGATGATGAGTGTCGTTAGGACTTCCTTTAAGGAAAGCTAGCTCATATTCACGTTATACACGGCGAAAGTCATAAAAACATTCATTTTTTAGCTCATTCATCGGGATTTGAACCTGTTTTCAACTATTAGACTTCAGTAGTCTTTATTCATTCTGCCACTGATAAGCGAAATAAATACTAACTTCGAAGACCATTACTATACATCACATTTCGTGAATTCGTAATAGTAGAGAAATCAATTAAATAAATATACAACAAGGCATTATATTAAATGATAAAGCATTTAGCAGAAAGTTTTTATATATGACCTGTCATCAAATCTATTCCAAATGCAAATAAATTTTACTAATGAAATCATCTGTTTCTTACTGAAGGAGACATATTTAAGTCTAAGAAGTGGAAAATGTTCGAGATAGATACTATTTGCAACCAATTTAAATCAACTTTTCCCTCTTTGACTCCTTTTGAAAAAATAATTGGCTTCATCGTTATCCTTACATTTTTTTTATAATATACAATATAACTATAATACAAATAACTGCACATAACTTAAAAGTATCAATTAGAATAAATATAAAGAAAGTTTTTGACATGTGATTTATTGATTTATCTTTTAATGTGTTTTATATTACAATAGTTTCTAATTTTATAAAGAAAAAAGGTTTTCAGAAACAAAATCTTAGATTCTAATTGCACAGAAGATCGATTTTAATTAATGGGATGGCTCCACTTAATGTAGCAGTATTTTTAATATTTTGCATAAAACTGCTTAACTCATCAATCAGAAAAGAACGTTCAACTTTTTTCAGTAGTATAGTATTGTCCTGACTTCCTTTTACTAGGTAAGGAGAGGAGAAAAAAAAACCGTTATTTTTGAATCAGTAACCGTTTTCTGGCTTACTGATTAAAATATTTATGTATTTAAAAATGTTATTGACTTATATAAATATAATGTATTAATTAACTGTATATTAGTTTCCTTAAATATTTATTATATAATATTTTTTCTTTACTCTACAGAGTGTATCAGTAGAGCGGTGACAAACGTTCAGTAGAGATAGAGTACACCTATACCATGGGAAATCACATGGCAACAAAGAGCCAACACTTATCATCAAAGGTGCTGGAAATTACGACCCGGAGCGTGATGCAGGAACCGTGCGTCATGAATGTTCAATGCGATATTCCATTCGTGATGCAGATCTTCCATACACCAAAGAAGTGAGGCCTGCATCAATAAATAATTAATTATAAATTTCTTAATTTTTTTTTAAATCAATGGGATTTTATTATACTGATCAATGCTGGTGTATATTTTGCTGCCGACACTCTAACCATCAATTAATCCTAGTTAAATTTTATCGACCCATAGGCGTCAATATCGACCCTGATATGAACCACTTGTTTAAATCATTATCATAAATAGATTTTATTGCTATTTTTTACAAACAGTAACATTATTTTCGCTGCAGGATTTAAATGCATTGCATGCTCAGGAAAGAATCCTGGCATGAAAAGCGGCTGAGGTACGATTGTTTCTCAAAACAATTTACATTTCTAGCTTTGCAGTAAAATTACTTCATTTATCAATAAAATGTAAAATAATAATAAATCTAGAAATCAAAAACTTCTAAAATGTGTACTGAAGTTGTTATGAGTGTAGCAAGCTATTCAAAACATAGCATGTGTCATAACTTCTTAAGGTGGTAATAAATCTGAAATATTTTTGTAAACTGAAGAAATATAATTAAAATTACTTCTTAATAGTTAGTTGCTCTTTTCCCGATATTCTTTATGCAGCTACATTAGAGCTGATAAATGTCTGCGATTATAAAGAGGCTATTGAAATGTGTTTTCGTATGGTTTTTTTACAGATCGCAGTAAATTGACCAATAAATTTGGCCTTGCATTTTTTTCTTTTTGAAGACCAATCTGAGATTTGCTATTTTAAGCACCGTATTCGAAATTAATGCACAGTTTTCCAAGCAGAAATTCTCTGCATTTATCTTGCTGTCAAATAATAATAAACAGGATAATTGGATAACACCCTTAAATTACCTTATTTGCTCTGATTCACTTTCTTTTCCACGTTTTGAACAGTACTGCAAGTAGCTAAAAATTAGTAATCGAAATTTTATTATCTGTCCTTTCCTTAGAAGTAACTTTTAGCTAAGTGCAATAAGCAATATATTTCATCTTGAAATGCTGAGGGATCCAAAACGTTCTTCCCTTATATTTACCATAGACTGTATTCCGAATTTTAAAGTATCTCAATTTTTATTAGATCACAGTAAATTAGTTTGTTGCCTGTTTCGCTTCAATCTAAGATCAAATAATTTATGCAAGTGCTCAAAAAACGTACCTTAAGATGTGGAATATTTAATTTTTTCCTGTCCTACCTTCGATTCCCATAGATCATGCTTGAGCCATAGATCATGCTAGAGCAATTTGAAAAAGCTCGGAATGATTTTGCCAGTCAAATTATCTATTTTCTCAGTATACATTGTGTTCTCTGTTTTTGTTCGTTTTATTTATGCATGTAGCATTAAATGTTTTATTAGATTTACTTTTTTAAGCCCCTTCTTATATATCTGTGGTGCAAAGGAAGATTTTATGCGTTCAAAATAAGAAAAAGTAGTTTGGTGTTTCCTAAGTTTTTGTCCCCTAAGTTGGGGGAACTGTGTAGAATATTTTCCTTTTTTACTTAACCTTTACGTCTGATCTATTAGTTTTATCAGTAAGTACAGAAGTTATTTACCTTCGAGAATGTAATCTATTATGTATTCCAGAATGTACTATATGTATTCTAGAATGTAGTCCGAAATTACATTTTGTAATGCTACTGCTAAACGGATTTCTTAACATTGTTGAAGAGAAATCGTAAGCGCAATACTCTTGCGCTGAATGCTAAGTAATTATGAAAACGTTAATAATTGTTCTGCAAGAAAAATTGACGTAATTTGCTCTATAAGCACCAGAATGTTCACGTACATCGAATATTGTGATCGAATATTTACGTCGATAGTTTCTGGAAGAAATGCACCCAAATTCCTCTAAAAATTTTGAAATTTCGTTTCAAAATATTATTTGAAATTGAAATTCCATCTACAAATCCTTCATAACTACAGCGAGTTGTTAAATGTCATTGAAAAAAAGCTCTTTTAGGTTCTTTTTTTTTTTTTTTCCAATTTTGGGCACACGTATTGTGCTAATGACGACATGTAGGGTGTTGAATTTCGCCATTTTGTTATCAAATATTGCGTACATATAGAGAGACACAGATATCTAGATCAATGTAAGTTAACACAAATTTAATTTTTCATGATTCGGGATGGTATTGGTAAAGTATGTGAGAAGTGTTTCAAAGTTATTCTCGTACGTTGTCAAAATATTATTCAGAATGACCTTTAGTTTACTGGTTGCTAAGCATCGAAAACAAAATCTTTCCTTCATAACAATTATTCATACAGCAAACATGTTATTTTGAACAATTCTTGTTTTGAAATTTAAATACTCTAAAAGAGATCAAAACCATCTTTACGAAAATGTTATTTTTGTTTGGTAAAAAAAATCTATGCGTTTTCAGAATCTATTCTTAATACTTGGTTGGAAACTTTATAAACAAAATCACTACAAATTTTACCGCAAGCTTTCAGTTAATCAGCGGAACTTAAACCTTCCATCTATAGCTGTATGTTTAACCCAGCAAACAGTTGATAAGACTTCATATTGATTTTGCTCTACGAAGCAGAAATTTCCGCATAGAAAGCCAGAACATTTCGAAATGTAGCCAACTCATGAGGGAGCTGGTTAATCAAACAATTAAATTTAGCGAAAGAGTCGTGGAGGGATGTGGAGCAGTGGAAGGGGTGCTGTTAATGAGATTAACGCCATATACTAGGATGCTTTGTTTTATTTCTACCATGAGGTCGACAAAGCGTCTAAGAGGTAATTTCTGTGAACAGTTTCTTCCTCATACTTTTGTTGTATGTCGACTAATGAGTTTTGTCCTGTAAAAAACGGGAACTCATTCTAGCCTGTGATGAACAAAAGAAATCATGCTTGCACTTTTGAATGTGGATCAAAATGGGCTTATTGCCAGAGAATATAAGTATAACGAATAAAATTAAAAAAATGATAAGTAAAAGCTTGTAAGTTACTAGCACGTTTAATTGAATATGCATTTTTAAGTTAAATATATAATGCCTTAATCACAGTGCTACACTCTTTCTCAGATAAATTCGTCTGGAGTTTCTTCTGATATAAACCTCTCTTTGGCAAAACTAGTACCTTAAGATGCTTGTCTCTTAATGGCTCATATACCCTTTTGTTAATGAGAAAATGTTCTGGACTCAGGAGGGGAAAAAATAAAAAACTATTCAAAATTCTAGATTAAGATATTTTTTTTAAGTTTTAAATTTAGTTTATAAAGTAGAGTAATAAACTGATCCGAATAACCACAGAAAGAAATTTCCTTTAACTTTCCAACCGCAAGAAAAAAAAATTCTCTCTTTTTTTAAGCATCATATATCCTAATACGTTACATCAGTTCAAAAACTGACCAATCATGTCAACCAAATTTCGCAGTTTCATTCGACAAAAACAGAATTTCCATTTGTCACAATGTATTCCCCAATACACATTTATGAACAGATAAACTGTAACTGGTGCTCTGATTTAAATGCTTACTGATTTTAATTTAGCCCTTTCTACAGTTCCGTATGAACGTATTATGGAAGGTCGAAAATAACATTCATATTCTCAAAGCTACGTCACGAACATTGTTTATTCTTCTTTTTGACGGTAAAATTCACTAGGCTGCAAGTTCTGACGTGTAGGGAGTTGATGCAATGATAGCTTCATTCCTGACTGCGGGATAGTGAACTGTTATAATTGAGCAAACAATCACACTGTAAATATTGTTGTCTTCAAAACAATTCAATTGATCAAAACTAAAATGCAAAGTAAAATGGTTTATTGGCTTCCTGAATTAAAGGAATGATTTTCTGTTTATTTATGTCATTTATTTATATTTTTTTTGGTGCGGGAGGAGGGATTTTTCATCGCTATCTGTCCTTGGACTGAAACTTCAAATACAGTTTAATTTGAGTACTTGTCTAGCTCTTCTCAGTATAGCAGAGCCCTATCAGTAGCTACCACTTCACACTACTGCGCACCTAAAGATTGAAGCTCGCACGGAGATCACTCAGTACTCTGAAGTCAGCTGTAAATAATAGCTGAGAACTGATGCTCTTTCGGTCTTATTGCTTTCTCACTTTCTTCGAGGGCTTCTGATTTCCCGGTATTGCGGGAAAGCATATAGAAACGATTAACGTTACATCAGAACAATTACAAAATACAGAGATCAGACCAAAATGTAACTAAATCATCGCCAAGTTTGGCAACATACGGCAATTTCTATTTCCAAATTTAGCAATAAAAATAAGTCGCAAAAACAAATTACCAGATTGGCGCTACCTCATGAATTTAGCGAGATTGACCTGCTCTTCATACCCATTTGGCGATTTGGCATGATCCTGTTATCTTATTTTTCCTGCAAAGCTTCATTCTCCAAGTTTCTCTGTTATTTCAAGTCGTATTAGTTATTATTTGATTTTATATCAATCTTATAACATCAATTTCATTCGCCCATTCATGCCACAAAACCATTCGTCGTATAACTCATGTGTACATTTCCCATTTCTTTCTGAAGTTACGGCCCTCTCTGCTGTCCTCAGATTTTTTTTACATCGTCTCTCCCGCCCTCGAGCGACCTCTCAAGTGGTGCGCAATACAAGAGATGCTGCAATTTTACATATGATGTCTCGAAAATCATTTATATGTGTGCCACGATATGAATTATTTGGAAATTGGCGGTGGCGTAACAGATGCCTAGAGAATAAACTTGACAATACAGACATGGCCGGATTCAAGATAATTTTATTATTGAGGTAAGCATTTCTGGAATCGCAACATTTGGTTCACATACGGACGGGCGTCTTATGCGCCTTACATTTTGGTTACCTAAGCACATGTTCAGTGAACAAAGAAGGTAGTAGCAAAACGTTTTGCCAGGAGGAAAGCATAAGCGAAAGTGGCGCAGCAATTCAGAGGAAGAAGGGAGGGAGTCAAAAAGTTTCATTTCGAGTTACAAAAGTTTCGGTTTACAATTTAGTGATTGGGCAATCTGCATTACGTAGAATAGCATGGTTAAGTTGAAGGACGCTGTTTAGACTCATAGCGTTATTTTTAAGATAGAGAGAGGATAAATTATCCCAAAATTAAATAAAAAATAAAAGAGGTTATAGACAATTAAAGTTAGAAGTTTGCTTTCATATTTTTTATCTTTCACATTATATCTTCAAAGAGAATAAAACGGAGCGATAGAGAAGACGTTTTGAGATAAAAAGTATTAAAACAGCAAAATATGACAGATATAATTTTGAAAATACAAAACATAAAATTAAGATTTGAACAATTGAAAAATTCTAAGTCGTAAAATTTTGAATTCAATAATAATACTCATTTTCACATTTCTAATTAATATCTTACCTTTTGTAATAGTGTTATTGAAATTATGGTTTTTACTTTTATTATTACATTTTACAATTTTCTTATTTTACCCAAACTGGAAGACCCCCTCCCACAGCTTTCTCCTAGTACACATATATCCATCTGTTTGGGCATATCCACTTTAACGAACTCTTAAGTTTTTACGAGTGCTTAAGGGACACTTGGCAGTTACATGGAAAAGCCTCATGTAAGATATAACAAAATACGGTCGCTGCTTTAAGAAATAATCGGCGACTTCAAAATTAACGATTCTAGATCTTATGCTCTCCCCCTAAATTCATCTGATCTTCCAAATTCTAGGTCTTTCCATGTTAGATAACAAACTAAAATTAACCAACCACAGTTTAAAGTACTTTCTGCATATACTCCGTATACTACCGCTAGCAAGTAACTACGCCATTTTCTTTTCCCTAACTTCTGCTCTGCCAACACTGCCCTGCTTTGCCTTGCTAGAATGTCTACTCCATACCTATGCCAAACCAATGTACATAAAAATTATCGAATTTCATTATGATAGGTTAAATGTCTATTAAGATGGTTTGATATGCGTGAAAATAAAGATTGAAAATTCTTCAAATTCATTTATGTCAGCGCCATCCTATCAGCTTTATTAAATGTAGTATTTTAAGTGCCTAGGAGGAATTCATTACTTTAACAACTTTCAATAGTCGACTGAACCCTCCCTAAATTTATCTGTTTTCCCAAATTTTAGATCTTTCCATGTTACATAACGATGCTTGAAAAGGGTAACTAAAACAAATTTAACCAATCACAGCTTAGAGTACTTTCTGCATCTAACTAGGTAAAAATACTCTTTGCAAAACAATTAGGTCATTCTTTTTCCTAGCTTCTACCCTGCAAACAATTCTGCGTAGCTTATGCTGTCCTGTCCAAAAATGCTTACGTCGTACTTTTAAAAGCGCCAAGGCCGTATACGGCCTAGAATATTTTTTGTCATATCCGTAAGAACGTATATATAAGTGCACATTGAAATATTTCAAAGAAATTAAGCCAATATATAAAAAGAAAACAAATCCAGGTATGAAGTACCAGGAGAGCTTTAACATTAAAATAAAAAAAAATTGTTTTTATAGTAGTTTTAGGAAATTTGTGCTTTTTTAGCGAAAACCCTGGCAGCTCAGAGGGTTAAAACCGTGTACATGGAAATGTTTGTCTTCTCACTATCATTAAAAATATTTTGTCTGCGAAAGGATGGTTTTAGCTATCTGCGGAAATAAAGACTGGTGATTTGCCGAAATCCAGGTTTGTTATATTCATCTGTATGCCTTAACCCTCAGCCATGATGGATATCGAAAGCTGCTAAAAGTACCAGTGGTGTCTACGCACTTAAAATACTACATTTAATAAGAGACGACTAGGATGTGTACCTGTTGCTTCAATTGCGAAAACAAGAAATTAAAAAATATGTGTGCTCATCTACCAAATGAGATGGTGTCTTCTACATCTTCACTAAAGTATGGGAAGGTCATCTAAAGCGGAAAGAATTCATCTAACGTGTGGAGCGAAAATAATCTAGTGATGGCGTCTGCTAAAATCTTCTAATGATGTGTTTACGTGGTCGTCATCGAATATTCAAGATTGGTGCTTCAAATGTTTTTCCGAAGTGTATTTTTGGCGTAAATTCCTCGGAAAAAGTGTGCTTTAGTGCAGGTTTCAGTGCTTTATTTAGCAAATAATTCTACAAATGAGAAAAAATTAAGAATGGAGACCCGCTCACAATCAAAATGTTCTACAGAAATAGTTTCGGTGAGTGTGGATATATTTGAGTGTGCAGTGTTCGATGGTCGAAGATCGGATATTCCAGTTACTAAATATTTTTATTGTTTGAAAGTAAAAATATTAGCGAGAAGGAAAAGTCTTTGGTGTTTTCTGAGTCTTTAAAAGGAGAAGAGTTGTTATTTTATCTTAGGGAATGCGTGGACTTAGATTGGGAATCTTTAAAAGATAAAGCCCTTACCTATTTCTCCACAACAGATACTGTTACTTTTAGTGAATTTATAAATATTACCTACTCTAAATTTAATGACATTGACAAGTCTTTCCAAGAAAAGTTAAAATTCGCCAGGAGTTTAAAGTTAGAAAATAAAATTAGCATTGACGCGTTGAATCGGGGGTCTTCCAGAGCAACAATGGTTGTTGCTCTTCTCTGTGCAAAATTTAACCACTTTAAGAAATTGAATTGCAACAGCTAGGAACGTTTTTCCTACAACAAGTTAACTTAATCAAACACAAAACATTTAAAATCCAAGACAAAGTATACATACAAAGAAAATATTTCAAAATAAATGGTCCATGTAATAAGAAAAATTTATCTGGTATAATTGGTACAGGGTTACAGGTAAATGTAATTTCAGAAACTATTCTAAATTCCATTGATGCACAAATTGAAATTCTTGGCAATAATTCTAATACAAAATTATTATCTTTATCTGTAGGTCTTTCTGTGACCAAAGTAATTAAATTATTATTTAAACTTGGTAGACTCACTAATACTATGATATTTTATGCTATGTTTGGGAATGTTTTATACTCATTAAGAAAGCTCACAATTAGAAGAACTTTAATTGCCGTACAACAAGAATTGACCAGAATATTTAAGTTAAAAAATTTGTTATATTTAATGTCATTTTCGACTTATCTTTAGAGGTCGGTTAATTATGTTAATTTGAAGAAACAATTTTAGATGATGTGAAGCAAAATAGCATATTTTTAATAGCATCAGATGATTTATTTATTTCTGGGAAAATACTGAATATGGAATCAAAAAACGGAAAAATGAAGCAAAATCTATTACTGAATAAGACCTAAGTACTTAACATCATTCGATATTACTTGTATAATCTCAGGAAATTTTCTTTCCCTTCTTGTGTTTTCCTTAGACAGTTTTATTTTTCGATTATGCTTTGATGATCACAGTTTTTTCATTGTTCTACAATAAACAAGCTTTAATTTTTTTAGACTTTCCCCAGTTAATTTCCAACCCAGTTAATCCATTTCTATGTTTTATTTACTGTATTTTAAAGAAGCCTAAGGGAAAGCGGTGTTATGTTAAAATATTTAAATATATCTTTTCTAAATGTAGGCATCTATTTATTAACTGCAATCGAGCTGCACTGTCATAAAAATAATTCCATATGCAACGCTTACATTATCCATGCAACTTAAATACATAAATTACTGTTTATAACGCCTTATATAGATACGCAAATAACTTTTATTTATATATATGTATATATAAATGAATAAATATGAAGTAAAAGAAATTCTCTTCTGTTACGAATGTTTAACATGTTTCTAGCCTCAGTTCGCTGATATTAAAAAAGAAAAGTTAGATTTTTAAGCTTTTTCGCTATGATTTCATTTTTTTACCCGGCCTGCATATTTTCAGAATTTGAATATAGATTTTTATTTCGAGTTTTAGGTTAAAAAATCTGCATTTTTCAAGCGATGCATTGTTATTTTTGCAGAATTTTTTTTTTACTCGATCTACTCGAAATATATATTATTTTTCTACTATTTCACTATTGTTTAAACTTTTTTTTGGTGCTATAATTTTACATTTTTGGCACTGCTTACTTCGGCCTATAGGAAAGACTAATAAAAACATTTATTACGTTAATTGTTTTTCTAAGATTATTTTTAAATATTCAGTTTTGTACATTAATTTACGCCTTTTTCTGTTTAAAAACGAGCTGTTTTATTTATTTTGTTGCATGACCCTTACGAGGACGATGCAGCAAAGCGTATGTTTTTGCAGTTTATCCCTGTGTATCTGTTTTTTGGATTTGCCTGTCATTTATATCGCATTGAATATGGAATGAATTTTAAATGTATTTTTTTATTTTGTTATTTTGCATTGCCTGATATATATATATATATATATATATATATTATCCATATATACACATATGATTCATTATAGCATATCTGAATAAATACGTGATGTGTATTACTTTTGAGTTTTGAGGGATAGTTTTCAACTTTGTAACAAAACACTTAGCCAACATAGTGTAAGTAGGGGAATAAAGTTCCCTCATGGGAGGTATATTAAAATTCGAAATTAGGTTAATTTAGTGGATAATTGGAAATAAATATATAACCCAGCAATGTTTGCGGGAAATTTGTACAGCGATATTTTGATAACTGTGGCATTATATTTCGCCATAGTTGTTTCTTCATAAACTCGCAAAATTTAATTTTGAATATCTAAGTTAAAACATTTTAATGATAAATTTTTTCCACCTATTATTTTTAACAAGTAAAATCCTATTACTTTTACAGTGATTTTAGAATCAATAAAAATCTCTGTATCACATTTGAAAAGGATTTTAGTTCCATTACATTGGGTCTTCAAAGTTGCATTCCTATGCTTGATGTTAACTACAAAACCTAAAAGGTGTAATTATTGTTAAAGACTTCACAAACGATCAAAAACATGATTAAATCTTCGAAATAGCTTAAAATATTTTTTTCTGCTTCAAGCTCTGTATTATTCGTAAAGATCCTTGTATTTCTCAATATTAAAAGATATGATATTCAGAGATACCATTTGGATCATATTTGAAACTAAAGTTTCATTTAATACATGTTACGGTAAGACAAAATAAAAGTGGTATAAAATATTCGTTACATTAGTAAAAGAGAAAAAGGTTTTAATACTATAGTTTATTACTTATAACTATAAAAGTAAATGTATTAAAATACAATGATATCTGTGATTAATATCCCAGATATATGAGTAAATTACATCGAATACTGAAATAAAATTTTGACTTTTTGACATTTTGTGCAATACAGGTACTAGCCAATTAAATGCAGAATTATGCAGTAACTTATTGGAGCTCATTTTAATTACGCATACATTGTAACATATTAATAATCTAAGCGGGCAGGACTCGGAACTGTCATATTTGACAGCGCCTATGTTATGGTCATCATTTAGACTCAGGAATTGATTTACATGTAAAACGTATTTCGCATTTCCTAGAAAATTAGTAGCTCAATCCCGTAATATTATTAAAATTTAAATGATAATGGCGGGGCACTTTGGTTTTATTTAATGGAGAGAAATTATCATCCTAAATTTTCTATATTCACTGGACACGTTTGTTCGTTAGTAAATTTCATACAGCAGTGTATGTGCATATGTAATATGATAAAAGATCCAGATTCTAAATTTGTTACCTTATAAAAATTGTAGGCGTATCTACATGCAATAAATATGTAACAGAGAGCGTATTTTGTTTCTCTGATAAGAGATCACTGAAAAGCTAAAGTGCTAAAATAATATATTGTGATGTTTAACACATGATTGTGTTATAAACTAATCTAACTCATCATCGCCAGCTAGATATGAACAAATCCGCTTTTTTATGTTATTGGATCAGAGCCGTTTCTCACTGAAATGAATCGGTTCTTTCGTGATTCACAGCTCACTAACAATAGTATTAATGAAAAACATCGAGGTAAGTGACAAATAGAAAAAATTAGTTGAAAATAATAATGTCATGATAATAACAAATTTTTACTACTAAAATTGTTATAGACAATTTTTAAATAAATCATCGAGATAAAATCTACTGCGACATAGCACGAAGTAAATAATGCTATATAAAGTATATAAAAAAAGAATTTTTATAAATCAAAAGGTAGCAAGACGAAGGGCAAATTATAAGCAATGGCTAAATAAATATTTCAAATGGATATTGAACAACCCCCTCCGAGCGAAGAAAATAAGAACTGCTGAGAAAGTTGCAAATCAAAGGTAAATATATTTTAAAGTCAAAATTTAAGAAAACGAAACTAATTTATTTTAAAAGATAGTTCACTTAAATAAATTAAATAAGAATCTTTAAATATAGCACAAATAAGAAGCTTCCAAATTGAGAAAAATTAAAGCTGTGTAAAATAATGCAAAGCTTATAGTCTAAAGTGGAAAATATCTTAAAATTTTAAATAATATATTTTAAATATAATAATATATTTTAAATAAGTTTAAATTAAAATTTTAAATATATTTAATTTTCTTAAAATTTTAAACTGGAATGAGGAATTAAACAGAATTAAATTAATCAATCAAAAAATAATTCGAATGAAAACATCATGCTGAATGCTTCACGAGTCTTTTAAGAGTACTGTGAAAAAGCGTTGAAAGAATTCAGTAATATGTGGCTAGATCAAAAAATGAAAATACAAAAAGCAAAAACTGTTTGAGTTATACAGATATACCCTACAAATTGAAAAATCAAAATGGCGAAGATTTTAAACGAACTGAAAATTCTGAAATTTAATTACCGAAATTAAATGGTTTAAAAAATGAAAAGCTATACGCTTTAAATTGGGAAAAAATTGAAAAACCATTTAAAATTCAAAAAGGTAATGAACAAAGAAAATTAAAATGGATGTTTTTGAACTAATACAAATAAATATTAACACAAATTTTAAATTAAATTAATTAAAACAACATCTACGAGACAGAAAGGAAAAGGCAACTTGCCCAAATTCAAGCAAAGCATAAAATAATCCGCTATGAAGAAAACATTGTTGAATCATTACAAAATCATTTATTTCATTTAATAAAAGTGTTAAAATAAATGAAGTTTAGCAAAATAATTTATTAAATAAAAAGAACAATACTGTAATCGGGAGCAAATCAAGCCATAACGTAATTTATAGACCAGAAATCTTAAGCAATTCAGTCTTAAGCAAAAACAATATCTATAACTAAAAGATTATGAATCGGTTTAATTAAAATATATTGTAACACACATATTACGCTAACTAATCAAGAATCCTTGGAACAATAAAATTTCAACAGCATTCGAGAACCGGAATATGTTTTTAACTAAACTTCACATGTGTAAACGATACAGTGGAAAGATTTAAGCGGTTACTGTTAAATTAAAATTTCAAGAAATACCTTTAATATAGTCTAGTGAGTAATAAATAGAATAAACCCACATTATTATAAAAAGAGATTTTACTCCAGATTTGTAGAATTAAGTGTAAAAGCCGTTGTCGAATCAGCCGCATGTCATAAGCTAAATTGAACACCAAATAATCTGCTGAATATGGTTATCAACGCTGCAGTATTTTTCAAGTGATAGATGTAATAGTATTTTCTTTAAAACACTAGCAAGAAAAGGACATAGGTTGTTTTGTTATTGATATCAAATCTTCATTCACGTGGGCTTGTTTGAAACTTGAGTCTTAGAATCTGAAGTAGGCCCTTCTCGTCACAAAAAAGCACGAAAGAGCTTGTCAAACAACCTATTAAAAATTATCACAAATTGTGAAAATTTGAAAAAAATGTGTAACTCAATTTTTCCAAAAGCCTTTGATTTGCAATGGTTTAATTAAGCATAAACGCCAAAATCAAAGTGACTGACATTAATACAAATGAAATGTAGGTTATTTCCGGAAATCCGTGCATTAGGTCATGTATATGATAAAGAAATAATTCACTTATCATTTTGGTCAAACGAATTTTCTAACTTTATAAAGAATGTTGTAAGGTGACCGATGCATAGAAAGCCACCTGTCTGACACACCTTTAAATATATTTTTTCTTGATAAACTAAATCCTTATGTATGCATTTTTCCAGAAATCTCTATATAAAAGTAGATATATATATATATACTATATATACATTCATTCAAGTTACTTCAAAACATCTTTCAAAATAGAACTTATTAAGCATGGATTCACTCTTTTAAGATAATTCTACTATAATTAAACTTAGGAGATAATATAATCAATATTATTTAGTAAATAAATTATATATATGTAAAATATAAAAAAAAATACGATGGCTTTGCTCTTTGCGAACAAGCAACCTTTAATTAATTTTCTGCAATTCAGCATCTCCCCTTAGACCATTACCTTCTAGAACATTCGCACCTATTACATAACCTCCTCATATAAATGCTGCGTCATAAGGTTTTCTACATTTTTCTAGAAGCTACTCTGATACATAACCTTTCATATAAATGCTGCGTCATAAGTTCTCCTACACAGATGCCTTCTCGCCTTCGTCCTGCTAACGCTTCCGCTATGCTCCTCTTTCTTTGTTAGAACGTTATGACGTATTAAAGTTTAAAGTCAGTCGTATCTAATAGTTCAAATACTTCAATTACTGAATAAGTTCTTTGATTAACTTCATCTGGAAAAGTCATCTGCTGTAAATTAAAATAAAGATATGCTTGCTGTTAAAAGTGATAAGTCCTGAGTCGTCATTTTTCTCCGTACTTCAATCATCCCAGCTTCGTCAACCATCTGCCAGAACGTGTAATGGAATAGCCTGACCATTCGCCCACGATGTGTTAGAATAACTGAAAACATTACAGTTATTAATTAGCCGGTAGGATTTATCCTCTACGTGGGAAAAAAGCTCCTGGATTTATTTCTAACGCGCTTCTAAATTCAACAGTGGGTCAAGGACAGTGTGTGATCGTCTTATGCTTTTGCCTCTTTTCCGGCGATTCTTAAGTGCTTACCCTCGTCTCCAAAGTTATGCGTTTTATCAAGTGCTTCTAAAGTGATTGATTTCAGTGTTCAAATTGATGTGTATGCGAACTCTTAAATCACAAGATTTTGTGATTGGAATGCTAACACGCTCAAAAACGGCAAAAATGTCAACTGATAAGCAAGAATCCGTAGCTATTGTGGATACAGTGAAATTTCAATTCCCTATTTTTGACGGCACTGTACAAATTTTCCAATAGACAAATGTCTTCTATTGTTTGAAGAGAAATGTGCCACAAAGAACATTCCAGAAAAGGAAAAGAAAATTGTTTTCTCAGAGTGTATTAGAGAAGAGGCTTTAGCCCTCTATTTACGTGATTGTTTAGATAAAGACTGGAACAACATCAAGGATATTTTCGAGACATACTTCACAACATCGGAATCTGTAACTTTTAGTGATTTTGTGTCTTTAAAATACGAGAAATTTAATAATACTGATGTTTATTTTCGTAATAAGTTGAAATTAGGAGCCAGCTTGAAACTAACAGATTCCACAATGGTGGAAGCACTTACGGAAGGACTTCTTGAGTCTCAAAGAATGCTGTTAACAGTGCAAAAAATAGACACACCGAAAAACTGGATTACTCTTGCTAGGAAACTATTTCCAGTTCAGATGCCGTTGGATGGTATAGGAAATAGTAATTACCAATTTGTTTCTCCAAGGCAAACTGTTCCTAGGTGCTATTATCCCAGACCAGTGCAAACCACTCCTTATCAAAGTTTTCGTAGCGTGAGACCTTTTAATTATCAACAAGTGCAATACCGACCTCTACAGTATGCGTATCGGCCAATTCTATATCCACAATTATCTACTATTAATTATAACACGGTTCCTAAAAGAGAAGTTAAAACATGATATTACTTTAAAGTGAATGTCCAAATTGGACAGGAAAAAATTGCCAGTATTATTGATACGGGATCGCAAATTAACGTTTTACCGTTAAAAATTTTTAACAAAATTGGTGATAAATTTAGAGAAATTTCAGTGAAATCCCATGATAAAGTATTTTCAATATCTAGTCAAGTTCATATAGAGAAAATAATCAAAGTAAAGTGTAAAGTAGGTAAAATAGAAAATAATGTGATATTTTATGTAGTAGATTCAAATTTGATTACTTATTGCTTTCATCACCATGTGTTTCATTATTTAAATTACAATTGAATTTTCATAATTATGAAGTGTATCAGCTTGGAAAACAGGTAAGTAAAAATATTAAAGTAGACAAGTTTTTCCAAAATAATTATGTATGTAAAAATGATATCAGTGCTGAACAATCTAGTATATATTTTGATAATAGCGAAAATTTTCTATGTAAAAATGATCTTAGTACTAAAATTTGTGGTAATTATTTTGAAAATAGAAAAAAAAATCTGATAGTAAATTACAGAAATTGTTGAATGATTATAATCATATTTTTGCAAAAAGTAAATATAATGTTGGTTGTATAAGGGTTGAACCTCCCAGAGTTATATTAACATCTGAATTACCAATAGCCTATAGACCATATAGAGCATCTCCTAAAGATAATAGTGAAATTGAAAAACAAATAGATGAACTGTTAAAAGCTGGAATTATTAAACCTTCTTATAGTCCTTATGCTGCTTCTGTAACTTTAGCTTATAAGTGAGATGAGCAGTCCAGAAGCAGATTGAGTATTGATTTCAAGAAGCTTAACCAAATTACTAAAACTTATTCTGAACCTATTCCTATAATTGATGCTGATTTAGATCAATTAACAAATGCAAAAATCTTTTCTACATTGGATTTGGCATCAGGCTATTGGCATATAAAATTAAATGAAATGGATACTGAAAAATTGGCATTCACTACAAATTTTAGACTGTATGAGTTTACTAGATTACCTTTTGGTTGGAAAAATTCCCCAGCTGTTTTCCAACGAGCTCTTAGACAAATTTTAAACAAATATCAGATTAAATTTGCTTTAAATTATTTTGATGATATTATAGTATTCTCTCCAAATTTTGGTGAACATTTAAATCATCTTAAAATAATATTTGATATATGTGAGAAAGAGAATATAAAATTAAAACAATCTAAATGTAATTTTGCTAAAGAAAAAATAAATTTTCTAGGATATTAAATTCAAGCAGGTAAATACCAGCCCAGTAATGCAAATATAGAGGTTATTAAGAAATTGCAACCCCCTAAAAATATTAAAGAATTACAAAGATTTTTAGGAAGTATTAATGTTTATCATAAATTTATTCAAAATTATGCTAAAATTAGAGTCCCATTAACTAATTTACTTAAGAAAGATACTCCTTATAATTGGACTGATGAATGTCAAAAAGATTTTCAAAAATTAAAAGATGCATTGATTTCTAGACCTATTTTAACTTTGTTTAATCCTAAATATCCCTGTCACGTATTTGTTGATGCGTCCCAAGAAGCTGTTGGTGCTGTTTTAAAACAAGAACACCCTGATGGTAGTTTACATCCAATTGCTTTTCATTCTAGAAAATTAAGATCTTATGAACAAAATTATGCCATTAGTGAGCTGGAATGTTTAGTTATTATTGGTGCAATTGATAAATTTTATTATCATTTACATGGTAACCATTTTACTGTACATACTGATCATGCTGCTTTAGTTTGGCTTAAAAATATAAAACACCCTACAGGTCGTCTATTTAGGTGGTCTTTAAAATTATCTATGTAGGATTTTGATATAAAATATAAAAAATGATCTACAAATGTTGAAGCTGACATGCTCTCTAGAAATCCTATGTGTCAGCATTTAAGATTGCACGTTAATTTATTATCATTAGAAGAAATAAAAGAATATCAAAATTTAGATAATGTTTGTAATTGTACAAAATTGTGATACCCATGTCTCTACGTACGAAATTACTTGAAAAGGCCCATATACAATTTGGTCATATTGGTGTATCATCTATGCTAAATTTGTTATCTCCACAATATTATTGGCCAGGAATTGTTCAAGATGTTAGAAATTATTGTAATCATTGTGAAGTATGTCAGTTTAACAAGAAAAGTAAACAAAAGAAATTTGGTTTAATGCAAAATTTACCATCAGTTAGTGAACCTTTTGAAGTAGGGAGTTTAAATTATTATAATTCTACTAAGAAGTATATTCACATAATTATTGATCATGCAACTAGATATATCTGGACTTTTGCTTCCAAAAGTGTAACTACAGATACTTATATAAATTGCTTAAAACAAATTTTCCAAATTCAGGTCCCTAAAAAGATTTTAAGTGATAGGAACGCTGCTTTTACATCTTCAAAATTTAAGCACTTTTTAAGGAATCATAATGTAAAACAATTGCTAACTACTGAAAATAGACCCCAAACTAATGGTAAAATTGAACGTGTTAATAATATATTATAACTAGATTAAAATGCAAACTAAATTCTTATCACGGTAATATAGCATGGACAAAATTATTACCCCAAGTAACTGAAGAGTATAATAATACCCCTCATTCTGTAACAAAATTCCCTCCATCATATTTAATGTATGGAAAATTACCTTATGATTCCTTAATTCAAAATCAAGAATTGTATCCGTTAATAGAAGAAGCCAGAAAAATAGCTCAAAAGAGATCTGATGATTATCATAATGTAAATAAAGAAAGATATGATATTCATTTTAAACCTAGTAATTTTAACATTGGTGATTTAGTAATGTATGAAGAATTTCAATACCCTAATACACGTAAATTATCTCCTCCCTTCTCAGGACCTTATAAAATTTTAAAACAATATTCTGAAGTTACTTATGAAATAGATAAACCTAATCCTTTAACTAAAAAGAAATTAGAAATTGTTCATTCAACTAGATTAAAACCTTTTAATCCAGCAAGTGAGTTTAAGTTAACTGTCAGAAATAGTAGTAGTTCTATCAAATCTCTATCTCTGTTCAAAATTAAAATTAAGTTTTTCAAAATTCTCTATTAAAAATCTTCCTAGTAAATCAGGTCTAAATCAGGTATTATGACTTTTAATACCTGATTTAGACTTAAACCCTAATTATGACAAGTTATTTTCCTGACCATAACAAATTATTCCCCCGATCTTGACCTTTTATATTTTTCACATAATTTGTATTATTTTTTGTTGTAGGATAATATTTCTTTCTAATTTACAAAATTATAAAAAAGACTTTAACTTGATTATACAAGTTATCTGTCTTATAATTTTAATTTTATATGATCTTTTATTTTTCTAAAACCACTTTGAGTTAATGTACAATGCCAAAAACCAGTTACCTTGTATTAGGCAACGGAGGGTTTTCGATATTTGTACCTAGCACACTCCAACCATCAGCAAGTAATCACGCTGATCTGTTGGTGAGGAAATGCCATAGTTTTAGAGTCAAAGTGTTCATGTTCTAGTGTATAATTGTATTATTTATATTTAATTGTTTTTTGAATAAGTATAATATTTTGTATTGAAGTGTAAAACATGTCAATCTTTAATTGCCTACGATGAGAGGAAAAAAATGCATCATATTTGTGAACTATCAACATGCATCATATTTGTGGACTATCTGGCATTTAGAGATTTTACCAGATATTTTCATTCTATTCGAACTCTTTTTATGAAAAGGACTTTAAAAAAAAAAAAAATGGACATTTTTAACAAAATTGAGGACTTTTGTAATTATAACTTATTTATTTATCAGTATTCCATATTTATTATGGTATAGTTTTAAAATTAGTCCTATATTGTATATTTATTTATAACTCATAGTTTTAATGTTTAAAATTTCATATGCTATAAAGTCAAAATTTTATATGAGAAAGTCATGAACTATGATAGGCCATAGTTAAAGCTTGTACGCTATGTTCTGGATGTTTTCATGTCTTTTCTCATACTTTTGCTTCACTTCTGTACTAATGCTTTTCTCACCCCGGCCTCTCTTTTTGACGGGGGAAGGGAAGATGTAAAATATAAAAAAAATACGATGGCTTTGCTCTTTGCGAACAAGCAACCTTTAATTAATTTTCTGCAATTCAGCATCTCCCCTTAGACCATTACCTTCTAGAACATTCGCACCTATTACCTAACCTCCTATTATAAATGCTGCGTCATAAGTTTTTCTACATTTTTCTAGAAGCTACTCTGTTACATAACCTTTCATATAAATGCTGCGTCATAAGTTCTCCTACACAGATGCCTTCTCGCCTTCGTCCTGCTAACGCTTCCGTTATGCTCCTCTTTCTTTGTTAGAACATTATGATGTATTAAAGTTTAAAGTCAGTCGTATCTAATAGTTCAATTACTGAATAAGTTCTTTGATTAACTTCATCTGGAAAAAGTCATCTGCTGTAAATTAAAATAAAGATATGCTTGCTGTTAATAGTGATAAGTCCTGAGTCGTCATTTTTCTCCGTACTTCAATCATCCCAGCTTCGTCAACCATCTGCCAGAACGTGTAATGGAATAGCCTGACCATTCGCCCACGATGTGTTGGAATAACTGAAAACATTACATATATGTAATAATAAAATTCCATAGTCAAGAATATACTTCTAACTGTACTAACTGTTCTAACTGTACGTTCTTTTCATTTCTTAATGGTGACTGTCTCTTATTTGAAAGTACACGGAATTAAATCCACAGCCCCGTAGTCAAGTTGTTTTTCCCGTCTTTTCTACATGTACAATTACAGAATGTTCTGGAAATATTTAAAGCGAACTGGATTGGCTGACGAGGCTGATGTCATTTCTTTGAAGCTCCGCCTTTCCAGAGGATATAAAAGGACTCGCAAAAGAATATCGGGGCTTTTTCTTAAATGTCTCGATGCAGTAAACTTCATACAAAAAGTTATTAGTAATTCTTTTTATTTACTCCGGATATCTGATTTTGTAACTGCTATTTTCTCCTGAATAATGATAAATGGATCTTGTTTTTTTTTAAACTTATCGTCTGATAATTTAAGCTACGACTAAAGCTGGTACATCGCACACATATATATATATATATACGACGATTAACTACGACTACGATTAACACACATCAGCTTCTTGGCTGAAATCGAGAAACGTTACCAAAGTCACAAATTTTCGAAAATCGAAATGTGAACACGAAATTATCGTAAAAAAAAATTGTAAAAACAATAACCTCATGTCTAAAACAAACCCGATGAACTAATATTAACCCCATTTCCTTCTTGTGTACATATGTATATGTATAAATATACTATAGTACATGCAATACAAAACAACGTAAGAGTAATAACATTTGATGAAGAAATCCTAAAACCACACTTTTAATTAAAAGCTAATTCGAAGAATTCAGAATAAGAACTTGAATAAAATTATTCCTTCAAGAGGACATTCAAGTGATTCATTGCAAAAAAAATAGAATAAAAAATCCACTCTTTTCCATTTTTAAGGAATTATAAGTAGAAGCATTCATACTTGAAAGACATCAATATATAGAAGAAGGTATGCAGTATTAAAATAACGTGAATTTGATCGCTCTTTGATGCACAAATTCAACTTTAATTGGAAAGAGAAAAACTTGATGTTTTTACTTTTCCTAGAGTTTCCCTTTTAATTTATGAAAAGAGTGGAAAAACACTTTCGATTTAAAATAACTGCAATTACTTTTTGGACGGAATGAAATGAAATATGTTTTTTTTTTTTTTTTTTTTTTTTTTTTACCTGGCTCTGAGCTGATTACTGGATGGAGTTTCTTAGTTTAATGACTACGGATTTCTGCAAAGTATGTTCTTGGAACTTCTCGAAATATTAATCTAAAAAATGAAACGCTATGGGTAAAAGTGGTACCGTTTATTTTATATATCAGCTAATGTATACAGTCACTTTCTCTTTTGAAAGGAAAGCGGCTGGCATACAAAAATATTAAAATGTCTACATTTTCTAGGTTTAGTTTTCTGTATAACCAGCTCTATGTCATTGCTCACATACTTCTGTTTCAAAAGGATCAACCAAAATATGTAATATTCTGATTTCGATTAAAATTTTGACATAGTGATCTTTTAAAAACTGGATAAATAAAACTTTAGGTTTAAATGCATTATCAATGCTGTTCAGCTAACCTGTATTTCTCCAATAGAGGTAAGAAATTTTTTAAGTTAATTTTTATACTTTTATTTTCGCTACTTTTCTCAATAAGTTAGGAAAATAGGATGTCCAGTTCTCTTTTCATCTTCCATGCTAAACGACACATTTTTAAGCTATGAATTTTATTTAAAAGAATGAATTTACTTCTCAACTCTCTTTCCCTTTAGTACATCCTACGATTTCTATGAGTTTCAAGTCTTTTGTCCTTAGTTCTTTCTAAATTACTAATTCATATGTGACCCGGAGACATTTAAACAGCAATACCATTCTTATAATTTTAATCATGGGATAAAATATTTGGATAGCTTTATTTAAGGGTTTAAGTATAATTTTCTACTCTTCTTTTACTTCTCTTTAATTGAGAGATTAAAATAAATGTTAAGAGATGTTCTGTTCTTTCTCTTCACCTTTTTATATACACTTTCCCTTTTTTAACCCAAAATGGCTATTAGTTTCGAAACGCTATTTTGCGTTGTTTCACTTTTCATTCGAGTCTGTTGCTATTCGGCAAAATCTAAGACACCAAGTATTTATCTTTCGAATTTAATTTCTCTGTTATTGATAAATAAGCAAAGCTATTTAAGAGCCAATAGATGCAGTTTTTAAAAATACTTAAGAATACTTTTTTTTTTTTCATTTGAATCTGATTCAGTTAAATAAAAATATATTTAATTCATGATATAGCTAACTAAAAATATTAAACATTTTTACAGAATTATGTTACATACTTTTTTCACTTTTCAAATATACGCAAGATGTGTAACATTCCCATGTTTGTTTAAATGTACTTTCATCTAGTATTTTATAAAATCGCGAGGTTATCTCTATTGAAAATCTGTGCTGATAAACCATATTAAACCTTAAATGAGCCCATCTTTGTAAACGTTAAAATCTGAATACATTTAGAATTCTTTTAATTTCTTTGTTTTAACTTTTTAAAGTAAAACTTTGTCTTTCAGTAACTATTAGTATCTTACCAAATTTGGAATTCAGATTTTTTTTTTATTATCGATTTCACATTTTGTAAAACTTTAACAAGATTTTTTTTTTAATTTGGCATTGCAGAAACATGAGTATTTTCGTTATTTTTTAACCAGAAAGGAGCTATCAGTCTCGAAATGGGATTTTTGTGTCGAATCACTATAAATGCGCAGTTTCAATTTTCTTTTCAGTCGGTTGTCATTCGCCAACATGCAAGGTATTTAAATTTCAGTTTGAATCTATCTGTTGTGAATTAACAAACTAAGTCATTTAAAACAATAGGGCAGCTTTTAAGAATATCCGGTACTTAATTGGAATCGGATTGATATAAATAATTAAAATGCATTTAATTCAAGATTAACCTAATTAAAAATATTCAACATTTTAATAGAATGACATTTTATGTGTACTATATATCACTTATTTCATGTTTTGAGAAGGGCGCACCAGCGGCCGAGCGGTAAAGACCCTAAACGCTGGTAGTTCGGTCCGAGGCTCGAATCCCGCGAACGGGCTGGCTGCGTGGGCGTTCTCGTGGCTTTCCCCATGTGTCCCGTGTATACGAGCCAGTTTCCCTTAGAAAGTCCTCCACGAAGGCATTCCTCACTTTAAGCAGATAGCCCGCGTGTGCTTTGCCTTAAATGAATAATCCAATCCATGTTTTGAGAAACTGTAATGAATTTTTGATGAAACGAACTCAACGATTTCCGTTGTTTCTCAGCAAGCAGTGTACGGAATAAAACATTTGTTTCCAATGCGAGACTGCCTATCGGAATTTCTAAAAATATGCTGTTTTTAAATATTTTGTGCGATTTTCCTATTGAATTGAAATTTACGTGTCGAAGTACGAAGAACATGATATTTAATTAATAAATTTAACACGCAAGACATTTATAATAATAAGGAAAAATAAAATTCTGAAAAGTCTCAGTTTTTAATGGTCGTCCAAAAAGGATTTTCGACGCTCTAGTTAAGCTCGTAGTCTACCAGCGTGCTGTTGCAGTCACGTCTGCTAACCAATTTTTCTGCCGTTTTGGCTTTGTTATCAATCACCATTTTGTTCGAACATACACCATATGCAATTTAACAGCAAAATTAAAAAACATTTTAAAAGCAGCATATGTTTAGAATTTGCGATGAAGTGTTAAGTGTTGGCAAACATTTTTCAGTCTTTTCCCGGTTTATTATATGATTGTACAGTTTTCCTAGTAAGATGGCTTGAAAAACGTTTTTTGTCTTTTAATTATTAATTTGTGTATTAAATTCATTAATTAAATATCATATTCTTCGCCCATATGCCACAAAAAATTCAGTTGAATATCAAAATTACAAAATATTTAAAAACAGCATAACTTTAAAATTTCTGAGATGCAGTCAAATTTCTTTGTTACATTTTCGGGCGCTAAAGATAAAAATGTTTTGATTCATACAGTGCTACTGCTGCTCTCTTTCAAATCGTAAAATTCATTTATGTTTTACAAAACATAAATATAAAATTTGAAATTCAAAATTTGGGTTTCCAGCTGCACATTTTCGTGTAGAGGACATCGTTATTTAAAATTTGACGGCCCTATGTACTCTAATTTTTCACAGAGCGAAAATCTTTCATACATTCATGCAGCTACGCCATTATTTAATTTCTTTAAAAGTTATATAGATCGGTAATATTTCGTGGCAACAATTTGAAAAAGATACGCCGCCAAATTTCGTTTCAAGAATAATAGCTCATTCCGGTTAACGCCCGTTTGGACTAACAAAACAAGTTTTGTAAGTTGTTAAGTGTTGGCATACCTATTTCTATTTTTTTTAGTCTTTTCTTACTTCATCATATCAATGTTCAGCTTCCTTAGTAAGATTGGCTTACAAAACTTGTTTGACTGTATGGTATGTCAAAATTTCTTGTTTGTAAAGACATTTGACTGTATATCGGAAATTCTAAAGATATGCTGTTTTTAAATATTTTGTGATTTTGATATTCAACTGAATTTTTTGTGGCGTAAGTGCGAAGAATGTGATATTTAATTAATGAATTTAATACACAAAACGTTAATAATTAAAAGACAAAAAACTTTTGCAAGCCATCTTAGAAGGAAAACGGTACAATCAAATGATAAACTAAGAAAAGAGTGAAAAATGATAAAAAATATTTGCCAAAACTTAACAATTCTAAACATGTGCTACTTTTAAATTTTTTGTAATTTTGCTGTTGAATTGATGTATCATAAGTGCATAGAAAACGATGTTTAATAATGAAGCTAAAAAGGTTTTAAAAAATTAGCAGGAGTGAGTGCAGCAGCAAACTGGTGGACAGCAAGCTCAGCGAGGAGCGTAAGAAATCTTAACGAACCTTTTCAGGTGATTGTTAAAATCTGAAAACTACCAGCTTTTTTTATTATTATTTTTATTATTTTTTGTCACATGATTAAGTAATTAACTAATCTACATTATCAACTTTGATTGGGTGATAGGACCATATAGCATCTTGAGAATTTCGATTTCTTGTGTGAAGCTTTCTTTAAAAGATATCATTACTATGGGAAGAGACAACGCAAGGCTTATGAACGTATTTTAATAATTAACAGCAGTTAAAGTCTGAGAGCTTAAAATGAGTTAGTTTTATATACCTAAGGATGAAAATTAATTAAAATTATGGGCAACGCCACCATCTAGATGCTGGTCCTTCATTCTGTCAGAAAGGTATTTTAGGTTGTTTAAATAACAGAACTTTGAAAATAATACTGATCATTATTTTTTATTTATTCAATATAATACTGAATATTACATCAATATTTATTTATTTATTCAATATAATACTGAATATTACATCAATATTAATTTATTTATTCAATATAATACTGAATATTACAATATAATACTGATCATTATTTTTTATTTATTCAGTATAATACTGAATATTACAATATAATACTGATCATTATTTTTTATTTATTCAATATAATACTGAATATTACATCTCAATCTTATACCTTACTTTAACATTCTTTCTTTTACCCTTCCTAGTGATTTCTTCTTAGGAGTAAAAATTCTTAGAAATATTTCGAGATCTTAAAGTGACTGCAAAATCCATAACTCCCAATCAATTAGAAATTTCGTGACTTGTATTCATCATTGAACAGCCATATATTAGTTAGTCGAAAAAGGCTAAAAAGAATTCAATTTTTTTTCTTGCTTCAGCAAATGGTTCTTTCGACGAAAAGAACACAATAAAATTTTTCAGCTCAATCGCTTCTCAGTTTTAGGTTCTACATGAAGTTTATAAAAGAAATCTATGTAAACATAAAATTATGTTTTAACAATATTTTAAGGACTTTTATAACGCTTTTGTTTTCTGAACCAAAATATGGTTGTCATTTGTAAAATATTGCCAGCAAAAGAGTTTGAACTTAATCACTGATCATCTTCAGGTTCCACAAAAGCACCGAAGCAATTCATCTTGTTGTCAAACTTCGCAAGTTCGTTCCGGAATTTGATTCTACTGTGTATGAATCTATTCCTGGCTTCAGCACCATCTGTTTCCAATGACGCTTTGTCACCAGCGTCACCAGCTTCTCTACTACTTAAGAATGTTAAGGGATATTTCCTATTTCAAACTGAGAACCGCCTCTAATCAATCTTATAACTTCAACTCTGAGGTTCAAAGTAGCCGGTGGTTCCAAGGGACTAGCCCAGTGATTCACTCAAAATATTTCTCTACTTTGAAATTCAATTTGGAGGAAACACAAATCATCGTGTTTCCCCCATTCAGTCAGTTTTTCTTGTTGTATGGTCTCTTCTCAGGCCAAGTTCAAGCCTATGGGTTCGTTCAATCTTTCAGATCGCCAATACGATGTTTTCAGTGAGTAAAACAGATTCCTGATTGTTAACTATATGTTATGACGACCAGCTGAAGGATAAGTAAATGCCACTCTTTTATTAGAATAGCAGATGGTCTTGTCGTTGAACAAAAGATTTTCACCCATTGTGAGATGATTCTTCGAACATCTAAACGAAATATTTACATTCCGCAAACGTAAGAATTTTCTTAATTTATTTCTATTATTTTGAACAAGTGAGAATGAACAAATGTATCTTTTTAGCGTTAAGAAGTTAATTACTTTTTAATTCTTTGACGTTTTTGTTATTACTTGTTTGATAACCGTAATGTTCATAAATGCACGTATGTAAATTTAGTTTGACTCTTTAATTTGTTCCGCGTGGTGGTACACTAAAAATCCCAGAAAAGTCCTAAGGTCTATTTATAATTAATTAACCAGCTATTTTACGTTTTGTATTCTTTCTTCTGTTTTTCTGTCCTTATAAAAATTAGCTCGCTTATATTCCTCTGAATAACTTCGTGGATGACTGCCTTTAAATTTTCTGGCAAAATTAAATTTTCTTGGTCATCCCGTGAACATGACGTGCTTCATGTGTTGCTCTTGTGTTTTCTTTATTTCAAACCATGATGGCAGATAAACGTTTATGACATATTCGGTTAGTAGCTTCAAGTCGTTGGTTCGGTGGATGATAGATAAAGAAAATTTCTATAGGTTGTAGTGAACCATCTTGCGTTGGCCTTCTTCCCAGGACTCCTGTTTTCTGGGTCTGAAGGTCACTCCCCCGAGGACACTTCCTTAGAAATATAAAGGAGGTACTTTTGATTTGTACTGGGGCCTTTTTTGTCATTTTCGGATAGATCAACCGGAATAGGGACATAATCTGTCACGGAAAGGGTTTCACATATTTTCAGGAATTTTCCTATTGTTCCAGAAAACTGTTGTGGGCTATATGTATTTCCATCAATCTTCTGAAAAAGACGACAAAAAGGCAGCTCATTGGTGAGCAACAAGCATACAAACCAATGCATTTTACGACCAACAAATATCTCCAAAAATTTACTTTTAGTTGACGCCATCTTATTCCAACATAAACAATGACTTTTAAAGCAGGATTGACAAAACACATCTAACAACCAACTAATAATGGAAGCCAAGTGATTGCTTACCCCAAGCTAGAATCAAAAGTCAGATTAGAACTCTCTCTGACATCTTATAGCATATTTACATTCAATTCGATACTCTGGTGTGAGAAGCAAATTCTCGCATTAATAATGGCGTTTTTGAGAAAGAAATTCATAAAAAAAAAAAAAAAAAAAAAACCGTTAAAATGTCACCACTGATTCACTTGAGTTGTAGAACCTCAGGATGTCAATATTCTGGTCTGCAATTTGAACACACTTTTCTCTAGCCTATTTGGAAGCATATTATGATTCAGGTAATATGAATATTAAAAAAAGTGCTTTCGCTCCAACGTACCGTATATGTTGTCAAAAGCTAGTTTTCTTAATCGTAAAATTTATACGAATTGTTATCTATCCGTGGTGAAGGCAGTGTTCTCTAGCAATTTATCTCGCGATCTACAAACGTACATTTGCTATTTATAGCGACCCGGGTAAACAAACTTGCTTTGGAAAAAAAGAGTGTAGAAACGGAGATTCATAGAAGAAAATAACATGATAATGAAGTAATGGAATTTACGCGTATGTAATTATTAACAATTAACGCGTAGAATTATTAACAATTTAGAGGTAATTATAAATAAATTCGAAATGACATGTATATATTTATACATAATTACAGAAGAAGCAGTAACTATTCTTCAATTTTCGTGACCCAGCAAAAACCTTTTCCTGACTCACATTTTGAGAACTACAAATTTAAGAATATTGCTACATTTATGTACAACACGAAAGAATTATTAGAAACGAGATGCAGAGTAAGATCACTATAAAAATGTTTCTTAACTAAGATTATAAAGTATTTTATTTTTATTTATTTATCCCTTACACGCCCGAAATTAGAGAATGAGAAAAATTATCAGCATGTTCTCATTACATTATATGTTCTCAAGATTTCCTAATTGTTAACTATACATTATTAAGACTACTGAAGGATAATCTAATGCCACTATTTTGTTAGAATAGGCAATGGTCTTGTCGTTGAACAAAAGATTTTCGTGCACTGTGAGATTGTGGGAGATGATTCTTGGAACAACTAAACGAAATTTTTACATTTCGCAAACTTAAGAAATTTCTTAATTTAATGTCAGTTCTGTTATTTTGAACAAATGAGAATATAAAAAAAGTATCTTTTCATCGCTAAAAAGTTTCTGACGGTTTAATTCTTTGGCGTTTTAGTTATTAATTGTTTGATAACCTTAATGCTTTTAAATACATGTATGCAAATTCAGCCTAGCCTAACTCTTAAATTTGTTCAGCGTGATGGCGCACTAAAAAAATAACAAATAAGTTGTAAGGTTTATTTATATTAATTAACTAGTTATTTTATGTTTCGAACCTGTATATCCATTCTCTCATTCCATTGTCCTACCCGAACACAAATTATTCCGTGTATTTTTAAGTGAGCGTTTCAGGTTGTTTAGTCATAACGTGTTCTGCCTGCTGAAGGCCACGTTACTAGTTGTTATTTATCCTAAGCGTTCCTTTCTACGACGTTGCTTTATTCTTGCCGATAGTGCTGTCACGGTGAATTAGGGCCAATTTCCACATTTAAATATGAGTAGGCTTTGGCTAACAAATACTTGGATTTACTTTTAATTTAAAATTATACTTTTGAATCTAGTCCATAAATGCTGCTGATTTGTTAGCACCAGATGTGCATTTTGTTTAACTTACCTGGTTTTACATAAAAGGATCGTTTACACCCTCTTAAGTTCTCTTTCATCTTAGACATATCGATAATTCGTTTACACCTCTATTGTCGTTTGCCTCTATTGGAGGTTTGCCGCTTACACCTCTATTGAAGGTATGCCACAAGTTCTATTTAAGTACGAGCACGTTCTCTAAAAAGCTTCTTATTTACATATATTCTTCTCATTTACAATTATTCTTCTCAGTTACATTAGTTATATTTCAAGACTGAAATTTAAAGAAATTAAATATTTTTTCAAATTTAATGTACCTTCAATTCGAAGTTTTTCCCAACCTACTGATCACGATACATGATACAAGTGCTCTTGAAACACAGAAACTCATTAAATATACATTACACTTCCTTGATACCTTCTTTTTTATTTCACGGATAATACTATTTGCTGAGGAGTTTAAAAAGTAATATCAAAAGAGTTGTAGAAAATAATTCTTTACTTTTGAAACATAAAATATAATTATTTCATAAACATAGAAGAAAATATTAGAGGAAATAAATTCTAAAAGAGATTTGGAAATACTCCAGAATATATGCTATAACTCTCTGAAACATTTAGAAAACAATATATAAATAAATGCTTCTTCGGAAAAAGCAATTTATAGTTCTTAACACGAAAAACATGGCTTTAACTCATGTCTGTTGTTAACTGACATTTTAACTTACATATATATAGACTTTCTCAAAAGTGATTCTTTTCTCTCTGACATTTCCACTTTCTTTATATTATTACTAACCACAGTTTATTCTGTTTGGTTAACCAATATAAACCTAAAGCAAGATAATATTTAATAAATAACACGACATGAATTCCTTGCAGAATATAAATATTTCTTACAAAGCAAAAATTGTGAAAGAAATCAGCATTTTGTACATTATATTTTGAGAAAGACTGATTCAAATGATAGTTTTGAGACTATGTGTTAAAATCTTTTTCAGATGAGAGCAGATATATTGATCCTAAACACCAGTAGTAATATGAGTGAAATAGTTGCAAGGTATCACATTTTGCAAAAAATAAATTATTTTTATGAGTATTATGTTGCTAAATTTCCAGTTGTTATTTTTGATAGCGTCAAAATATGAATAATATTTAATGGAGTTTGCTCCATATTACTACTAAGATATTCTAGCAAAATTAGTCTCCGGCTGATCGGGAAGTTAATTATCATTTTAAATTACTACGAAATTATGTTTTACTATAAATTCACATTTTCGGAATTGCAAAACTTGTTCAAAAGCAATTTTTAATTAAATTCTTTTTTATTCATAATTTGCTCTTCACGAAATTTTCATATTGCTGTTGAAATATTTTTTTCGAAATGTATAAATTAAAAATTATTATCTGTTTTGAAATATTCTTGAGTCCTTGGGCATAACAAAAGCGTACAACGTTTAACATATTCATTATTAACTGAACAAAATAAAAAATGTTCAGGATTTTAAGGGAACCTATTGTAGCCTTCAGCTGCGTAGAAAAATATTCTGGATTTATTTCTACATTATTTTAAGATTACCTTTCTTTCTTCTATGTTTGAGTTTTTCCGTCACTAATTATGTTGCTCTTCTGTTTAACTACCATGCTTTTTACTGCTGCATTCTAGAAATTTGAAGACCAGTACTTAGCTACGTTAAAAATGAATTTTTTGGATTCATTAGATATGGTTGTATTCTGTATTAATTTATGTTTTATATAAGAAGAATATATGATGCAAAGTATTAGGTATACACTAGTAACATGCTAGCAATGACAAATTACACATCATTGTTGCAAATGAATTAATTTACAAATATTTCACTTACAACAAACAATTTAACATTGGGCACACTGAAAGCATATCATTACAGAAATGTCACCCATTAAAAAAAATAAAAATAAATTGAAAAAAGCATGGTATAATTTCTCAAGACAATTATTGAAACTTTCGCGGCATGCAAAAACAATATGTTATTTATGAGAAATTACTTCGACGAAAGAATGCACTTGAAATGTACATCAATAAAACAATATAGGATTAAACATAAAGAGAAACACAATAACCTTAAATTTTAAGTATTCACGATACTCATGTTTTGCAACATGAAGAATGAAATGTAAAAGTCGTACGTACAGACACCAAGAAAAAAAAACCTCTTCTGAATCCATTTTAAATTAGTTTTATGATTCGTTTTGGGAAAAGGAATCCTTTATCCTGCCCTTACGTACAGACTTCACGCAAAAACTTCATTAAATTGCTTTCGATAGCGGTCAAAATTGATATTTTCGTTGAAATGTAGTATCCGGAATTTTTCGTGATTACGATACTTCCTTTATATCGTACAAGGAAGTAAAAAAATCCCTCTGTTTTCAAGTTAGCAACTATTTATAGTCATATTAAACTAATATGTTATGTTTAAATTTATTAGAAACAAATCTAAAATTCTCAATACACTATGTAAAGAAAGTATTTATCGAGCTCTAAAAAAATTATTCAACCAATTTGCACAATATTTCAGACTCTTTTGGTTTTCTTATAAAAATTCGAGAATAAATTTAATTTTTTTAGCAAAAGCATTAGTTTAAATTTCAAAATCATTTCTGATATGAGATCACATTCAAATCCGAGATATCATTCAAGTAATATTCTGGATAAATATTTGCCTCGTGTACTTCTATGATATTTTACTTTTTCCTTTTAAGTTAGAAAGTTTCTAAATTAATTTTAAAAGCATTATTAAGCTACTTATTTAAATTTGCATAGTTACGTATAGTAATTCAATTTATAATAGAAATTTTAATGGACTTAATTTTAAAATATATTATGGTAAATTTGCGTGCATATTAATGTATAAGAGTTTGCATATTTCGTTGCGCATCGATTTTTATCTCAACTGTATTATTGCGCAGCAATTTCTTCTTGAAAGGACTGAAACTTTGTCTACATCAGGTAAAGGTAAAAGTGTGCAGAACACTAGAATTTCGCCATTGGTCGTATAAGTATAGTCTCGCCGCACTAATTGTGTGCTTCCTCTTCAGTTTTGGGGAAGAACACAAGAGTGGTAGAGCAATTAAAGGGTTGTTCTATCCATCTTTCCCTACCACCAGCTTACCACGTGGTGCTCTGGTAGGGCTAAGAAAAGTGCTCAATTTTTTCTAAGTCCCGAAATTGGTGTGTAATTTTGAAAAAATCATATCTTACCTCCAGTTGCACCTAGGCTTACCTGGTTTTCGGGAAAAAGGTATTTTTTTCATGATCTATTATTCTGTACAGTTATTTTATTGCTAACTATTGTATCTTCGGACTTGATCTTTTAACTGAAAATTCTATTGTTCTATTAATTGGTCTGCAATCATTTTACTATGAAACCTATATTCTCAAGCTAAGTATTTAATAGTGCCAAAGGGTTTGTCCTTCTGGCTTAGACTCTTTGAAATTGCAATAATTTTGACTCTGTTGAATTGCCCTATATTTCGTCGTTATTTGAACTCGATGACGAGTGTTATTACGACACTTTCACTCTGATTTCGATAAGTGTTGAATACTATCTATATGTATTATTGTAACAGTAATTAATGTTTAAACTGTTTTAAATCATTTTAATTGATGTTTTAATATACTTTATGTTTAAATATTGTTGTTATTATGCAGTATTGGTAAATTTACTTGTATTATATTATTTTGCTCTTTATACTTCTTGTTTAATTGCATAATTCTGTGGTACAATTTTATCTTTACTCATTATACAGCTGATTAATATATATGTTTAATGGTGTTTATGCTACATTACTTTTTGTAAAATGTCTCGCTCTTCTGTAATACCTGTTGATAGTAATCAAACTCCTTCAATAAGTGATTTGGATCCATTTACATTGATACATTCAGACATTTCTTATCGTGAAAAAATAAAGGTATTATATGAAACTATTCATACTATGGCACTAACATATAAAGGAAGCAAATTTGTCCTTCCCTCAAATTTAAGAGAACCTCTTTGTAAATCCTTAGACGCCTTCAAACAATTAGCTGAAGAAGGCCCAGATTTTGTACCTAAGCCTCCCACGACTGATTCTGGTAGCAATACCTCGACTGTTATTTGTTGTGAACTTGCCCATCATAAACAAGCTTCAGATATCTCATTTCCTGTGCAAGATACAGTAAATTTGCCAACTCCACTCGCAGGCTATTCTTACGCTGCTGCAGTGCAGCATTCCATCCTTCCAGCAGCTCCTCAACCGACGTTGCTAATATATCCAAAACATACGACAACTAGTCGTAAATTGAAGGATAAACTTGCTAAGGAGTTCCCACTTCCAAAAATTGGAGCTCAGGTAACTGCTATACGTTCAATTAAAAAGGGTGGTCTTGCTGTTGTCTGTTCAACAGAGTCAGATAAGAAGAAACTAAAAGATACCTTAACATCTGAGAGAGCTTCCTCACTAGTTACTATCAAGCAACCAACATTAAAAAATCCTTTACTAGCCATTCATAACATTCCTACAGATCTTCCTCAAGAGGATTTAGGGGAAGCATTTCTTACTGAATTTGGTTTAGACACAGAGGACATAAAACCTCTTTTTCGATTAAAAGAAAAGAAAAATGTTAAGTGGATCTTCCAATGTAAGCCCGCAGCTTTCAATACAATTATGCGATACCCCAAACTCCATATTGGATGGCAGTCTCACAAAATCACAGAACATTTTAACATCAAGAGATGTTATAAATGTCAGCGATTTGGACATTTGCATCGGGAATGTCGCAGCAACTTCTACTGCACGTACTGTGCCGGTGAACATGACTCCCGAGACTGTTCCTCGGATTTTGCAGCCTGCATCAATTGTCTCGACGCAAACAAGAATTCCAGAAACCCAGTCCCAGTTGATCATACCGCCAACTCCAACGCATGCTTTTGCTATCAGAAACAAGTCGAACGAATGCGCCAGAATACCACATATGTCTAAAGGTGCGATTCATGTATCACAGAGTGCTTTGCAATCATTTAGATGCTTACAAATAAACATGCAGAGATCTCGGGCAGCTACAGCACAGACAATAGAATTTGCATTAAGAAATCACATTGATCTCATATTGGCCCAGGAGCCGTATACTAGAGACGGTCAAGTTGCTGGTTTTCCTCTTCTTTGGAGAACTTTCTCCAAGGCAGACACTTTAGCACCTCCACGTGCAGCCATTATTAACTGTAATACACAAATTTCTCCCTCAATTTTATCAATTAATAGAGATCAAGTTGCTGTAGTTTTAGAAATTCGAAATTTAATAGTTGTTATTTATTCAATTAGTTATTTATTAGTTATTTAAAAATTTTATTTTTAAATAACTAAATAAATAGAAGTGAAAAGACATATTTGCGACACTTTTCGATTTGTGGTTTGAAAGTGCTAAACATGCTTTGATAAAGTACCCACTTCTCGCTTATAAAATTACGGAACATATTTTTATTATATTTATAAAACTTCAATCTGTTAATTGAATCTTATTATTTCTATCAGGACAGTGTGCGAAGTAAATGTGAGAAACGTGAACTTCAAGTCAGTTTCAGCTCAGACAATATATGATATCTCCATAGTTAAAATGAAGAAATCGGCACAGCTTGAAATATTAATGAAATAATTTAATTAAGTCATCATTAAATTTTATTTAATATTTTGCACAAAAATACTGGCAAGGTTAGAAATGCTCTTCCACACTGATCGGAAATGTCTTGTGGTACTTTTCCGAAATGCGAAAAGCTGTTAAATTAAAGTGGATCTATTAACTTTATTACCTGTAATTACTTCAAAATTGAAATAGTAGATGTCTTTAAGCAAGCCCATCTTTCTAAGTTTTATCACAACGCTATGTGGCAAGGATATCGCTTTCATTGTTTACAAATTATTTGCAATTTTCTCGAATATCCTCCTCAAGGAGTATAGATTTTCGCCAATATTTTAAAGAACGATTTTCATACATCTTTCACAAAAACATAAACTTTATTAAAAACTTCCAAACACCTGTCATTATAACTCATTTTAATTAAAAATTAATCAAAAGCTTTCGAAATAAAATATAACTTAATGCTCAAATTTGACAAGTTTTACTAATGAATCATACGTCATTTGTTTGGTACATGATTCTTAATTTCGTGGAATGTATCAGTTATTCTTCTCTTTTCCATTCACATCCTTGATTAAAAATATAAATGCATGCTATACGTCAAGAATTTCCCTATCATTAAGATTAAATTAATTGGGAACGAAACTAGCAAAAAAACATTTCTTGGAGAGGCAAATGCCATGTTTCTAAATACAAATTACTGAAACCAACTTTATTTTCATTTATTTATTTGTTTTCTTTTTTTAAGCATTTTTTCTTCCTTGCAGCATTCCAACTGATCCATTTTCCAAGCGCCTAATGGAAAGATCAATAGATATTATCCTTAAGTTATCGTGCTTAGCTTCCTCCTTTCTTCCTGCTCTGTAACTGAGATTATTTTGAGTTATTAGCACTCAGTCTGAAATGCTACGTACTTATAAGTATAAATGATATTTCGTTTTTCTATTTAAAGGAGGAAACTGCAAAAATACACAGTAGCATATTGCGGTAAAAACTGCATAGTTTCCTCACCAATATATTTTGCATTATCCTAATGGCACATTAGTCTCCTTGAAATTTAAATGCAGTTGATGCAAAACAGGCGTCGGTTTTATTAAATTAGGGAGTACACTTTGAAGCAATTACCTTACGAAATTCAGGAAATGATCGCACTTTGCAGAATTATTAGGATGCAATCAGATTTCCCAGTGCAATTCAAGTTGTACGATCACCATTTGTCTGAATCATTTTTGCGTTATTCAATCGACATTATGTCTTTAATTTGAAACAATTCTTAAATTATTAACAAAACAAAATTGCTTTTACATAAATTAAGATTTGTTTTAAACATAAAATGCACACACTATAGGCCCCGCTTAATATGATCGCATTTGTTCATGATGATTTCGATAACATCAACCAAATAGTAACATTAAGTGATGGGAAAGTTAGTTTTCAAAATATTAATGGAATTTAACTAATTTAGAATAAATATAAATACTAACACATAACTCTTTACACTCAGCATTTTAATTAGGGAAAAAATCACGAGCAGATGACTGACTGGAATTCTAACGCAAAAGTCCATTTTGAACTATTCATATTGTTTCGGAAAATAGTTTGACTCATTTTGTGCTCCTAAACATATTAATACACTTAAGGCATCTTTCATCTCAGCAACTGTGGAAAAATCAACAATTTCATCCTCGTAATCTTTTTCAAAATGTTAATCTCATCACATGCTTCAAATTATTTCAAAAAGTGAACGACAAATATCTTATTTAATTATTGAATGTGCAGCTTGAGATTTTTCTTTAATATACATCAAAGTGTTAAATTGCTTATTGTTCATGATAGTTGGAGACATTTTCAGTTTTTAATATTCTTTTATTTTAGCATTTATTAAAAAATTGGCAGACATAAAAAAGTTTTTGTATTGTGTTTTCTGAGACACAGTTTAAAGATTTCAAAATAGTTGAATTAAATCAAAATTACGACTGTTGCCTTAAATGCAAACCAAGATATCTGGCGACTTAATTCTTTACTTGGAGACATAGCTCTGTCATTTGGCAATCCCTTTGCTGTATTTTGACCTTATTTGCTTTCATTTGCTGGTATTAATTTAATTAAAAAGTAACTACAAGTATAATATTTAAGTAACATTAACCTACCGAAAACTAGTTTTAGGTTTTCTTTTCCATAAATATTTCGAAGTTGCTCTCCTTTTCTCTCTTGCAGTTTCCTAGAAAGTATAATTTAATAAGGTTTAACATACGGTATCATTTCATTTGTTTACATGCACGTTAACGCATGTAATGTTTTTTAAGCAAAGTATGTGCATTTTCTACATAGCCAACTTACGTTGATGAAATATATGTATCTTTTGTTGTTATAGCATTTTTACATAAACTCGACTAACAGATGTTTGCATATTAGATGCTCTATACTATAACTACTTCTGAGGCCTAGCATTTTCACTCAGCATTAAAATCTGACGAATTGGAGGTTCCTTACCGAACCATTGACGAAACCTGTCCATTACCTGAGTCATATTATCGTTGTGGTGCTTCCGTTCATAGACCCGCATACTTGTTACTAAGTGCTCATCCAAAGTGAAGTCGCAGTTATCTGTAAATCTTCTTCATCAAGCCTAGAAAAGCGAGAAAATGAACTCGTCAACGCTCAGATTTTATTCTTCTTCCCGGACAGTCACGTGGCAGTTACGCGGGAATCACGTTGGAATTCACGTGAATATCACTGTGAGTATATCAATAATCAGGATAGAGGTTACAATCTTAAACTGTTACTGCCATTTAGTTCAGATATAAGAGAAATATATGGCCACCCTGTACAGCTGTGTCCCAATTTTGAAGGACAATCTCACAGGGAAGGATGCCAAAGATCTCCCAGCCTTCTTCCTCTTCCACTAAATTATCGTTCGGTTCAACAGAATTTTAATTATTCCCATGCCACAAAAAGGTTATACGCTTACAACATCTATGTGCCTTCTCCGAAGTTCGAAACTATACCCAAAGCTATTGCAGGGACTATCTTCCTGCCTTGATAATAACCCGGTCCATTGTGTTCAGTTTGGGACTTATGAGTTCTTTCTTTCCAGCAGACGTGAGTATATGGTTTCATATTACAAAAATCTTTTTGTTTTACAAAAATTTGAATTTTGCGAATTTTATTTGCAGTTTATGAAAATTTCTATTTTACAAAAAATTTCCGCTTCCAAACTTGCGTTCATTCTTTCTAGAAAAAAATATGCTAAAAAGAATTAAGAATAAAAAGTGACTCAGTGACGATTATTTAACTGATTGCTTTTACTATTAGCATAGCCATTTTACAATGAGGCTTTACTTCTGCCATACTGGGTATTAGAGCGAAGGAAGATAGTCAATTAATAGCTAAACTTGAAGGCTTTTTACCTAATTTGTTTTAGTAGGATTCTGAAAGCTCAATATGCCTCTTTAGAAAATATTGCTCGTTTTATTTTAATTTCTATATAATTAATATAATTTTAAAGGCTACATAATTTATATAATTAATATCAAAATAAATGTGATCTATTGTTAGATTTAAAATGAATAATAAATTTTTATTTTCGTTCATCCGTATTTTTAATAATTTTATATTTCATGGCACGTTAATTCTGGTTATTTATTTAACCACTCAACATGTTTTCCTAGTAAAGTTTTGTTTATGCTTAATTTATAATTCTAATAAGGATTAAAGCATTTAAGGTCGAAACATATCTGGAAACTATGAATAAGTTTATATACCTAATAGAAATAGTATTAGTTTAGGCTCTGTTAATAAATCAATTCAAGTCATATTCTGAATACTGTAAAGATGATTAGCTTTTCATGTTAGATTGAGTGGCTCAAAATTAAATTCATGTTACTTGATTAATTTACGTTTAAATATTGCACATCTTGTTTTTATTGAAACCGTCCATGCCTTCTTAAAAATTTACACGTTATTCATGTTATTCTTATTTTGTATTTCATGAAGCATTACAAATGCTACACGTGTGTTAAAGTTTCATGAAAATAACGTAAAACGGATATATGTTACACACGTGCTCTTAATGCACACATATGCTATTCTTCATTTATTTTATTATAATTAACAGCATTAGTTTTAAATCAATCTCTTGTTTTGACTACACGTTTTATGCTAAACTATCTACTTGTAAGCGTAATTAAATTGTTGTGTATATATTCCTATTTCATCCTTTATGAAATATACTTTAATTATTTTTAAATGAGAGTCATTACAAAGCTTTAAATTGTAATTGTATTTTCTACGTTGACTTTTTAAATTCCAATAGAACATTTAGTTTTGTTAAGGAAACTAAGTCATTCTTACACCAAGTATTGTTTTTCTTAAGAATACTAATGCTGATATGACAAATAATTTCTACGCTGAGGCTATATAGGAGAAAAATATCATATCAATTAAAGTAGTAAAATTTATTAAAGACTAGTATTGTAATCGGTGCTTCTAAAAGTAAAATTTCAGGAAATTTCTTGTGATGAACACTATGATAAAAATAGATGCGTGGCATACAAATAACGTGCATTCTTTTTGTCAATGTGATGCATTTTCTATTACTTTAGTACTATATGTGTCTGGGTAAGTAAATTAGTTTCAACCTCTATTTTCTTACTCTTCAATATTTTGTGATGGCACGCCATACACATTTTAGAATAGCGTATTAAAAAAAGGTTCTAGCAACAAAGCATAACTACCGTGCCCATCAAACTGCTGAATGGAGCATTAAAAGGTATGTGTTGTGCTATAAAGTGGGCACTTCTAAAGTGCTAAAAGGAGAAAAGAACTGAAATGTTGTGCACCATTAGAACTTTTATGGCCAGCAACATCAATTCGTCGATAGGATTCGTGAAAAATTCAACAGCGAAGTATAAAGTAACAGTAAAATGTTTTAAAACAATATGAATAATAAAGAAAAATATCCATTTGGCCTGTGATTCCAGGAAGAAAGTTTTTAATGAAAAATACGTTTCTATAAAATCATTTGAAAATCCGTAACATTATTCTTTCCAGTTTTTAATAATAGTAATAAGAAAACTAATTCATCGAAGATAAAATATATTATAAATAAAGTGTATACGTATATAAATATTTAAAAAAGCAATAAAACATTTTCTGAAATACGTATTTAGATCATATTTGGAAAACAGTTATTGGTGAATCTTTACATTATGGTAACTTGGTGATTTTTTGGCGAACATTTGGCGACCAAACCTGCTACAGCAACCTGCTGTAGCAGGTTGGACGCCATTTTGTAAAGGGTAAAGGGTATTTTTTTTTTTTTTAATTCAACATTTTTTCCAACAATCTGCTAGCCCAATTACGCTTATACTAGAAATTTTATGGAACAAAAATGCTTAATCATGACGAAGATTAAGTGCGAAATTGGGAGAAAGGGCAGAATCGCAAACTGCTTGCCGCGTTTTTAAGAATTGCACATACACGGTATCCATGTACACGTCGACCTATTTTTGCTTAAAAAACATCCCAGAAATGCACAAAAATGGCATTGCACACACTCTTGACTTTATCTATGTACACATCGACCTATTTTCACTTAAAAAGGTCAAAGAAAATTGACAAAAATCCAATTCTTCTTACTCTTGTAAAAAGCGCCAAACAAATAAGTGGGCGATTATGCACTTTAGCAGCGAAATTGTTTCTAGGTGCTTATTAGCTAAACTCTATATCGGAATTTTCCGGAAAATGTCAGATTACATGTCTCATGATCTCTCATTTCTCTGAGACAAAATAATCTATGATTCGAACTGGGTATTTCTCAGATTATTGCTAAAGTCTTAGCTAGTAAGCTTTATCGCCTTACCAAAATGTCGCCAAACTACCTGTTATCATATTTTAAAGATTAGCCCCGTTATTTTTTTTTTTTTCAAGAACAAATGTAACTTCTGAATAACTATTACAACTAATATGTTTTCGTAGTTAGACACAGATTAGTAACACTATACTGAAAATTTAAAGAAATTGTAACGTTATTATTTGAAACCAATCAGTTATTATGATTTAGATCTTTCCTATAACTTCTCATTTTCGTTTCCTCACCAGAATGTAAATTGAGATAGAATCAAAGATGGGTACTTTGAATTGCATCACACAGTGTTTTTCTGCCTCTCAAAGCCACGTTACGTTGGTTCTGTCATCTCTGATAAGAGTGTATTTTTTTTTTACTTTTATTTATGACGTTATTTGTGCCAATATTTAAATTGTTAGAAAGTCTGTTTTACGTAAAAGGAGCAAAATTCACATGTGTCAGAAAAGGAAAATTTTCACATTTATGAAAAATAAAATTATTTCCAGAAACTTTAAAAGATTTTTAAAGTCCTTCTCTATGATAACAAGTTTTTTATTCACAATGAATAATTTGAATATATAGAATGTATTTGGGAAAAATGTAAGGCGTATAAATTCATCGAAATAGTATTCTCTTTTAATAAATGTAAAACCTAAACTCTGCTACCTAATCAGGGCAATATTTTAAACAATAATGGTCCCAGTGTAGTGAAAACAGTCTCTTTTGAGTGAAGTATACGACAGATTTGGCAGTTGTATATGCTTATATTAAGCAATCGAATTATCCCACTTTCATGCACAGATTTTCCTAAGAAACGATATTAGTAGTTCCCATTAGCACAGCGTAACGTGTTTGTCACAGTACAGAAACTAAATGCAATTCCAGGATCTCTATTGAAATCAGTAAATGTGCAATTACCCTTATTCACAATCATTTTAAGCCACTTCCATGGCATTCATTGACGCAATGTATGGGTGTTTAACTCCATTACTCAATTATTGATTCATAGCAAACATGCTCTGATCCTATTCGAAAAGTGTCAAGTTGTTTATATAAGTCGGTAAAATAATATGAATACTTAGGCGTTACTAGGGCCAAACATATAAAAAGATCTGTAGTTTAATTAACAGCCTTTTTTATTTTTCAAAAATTTTCAGCAGTTTATTAGTTACTGCAATTACAATGGTAGTAAAGACTGTTTAGCATAAAAATAATAACTGATTAGCCTAATAATAATAATATCTGATTAGAAAACGATGTATGCTCTTTACCGTTAAAAATTCTTTTACAACATAAATTACCACTGTTCCTCTTAAGATGTTCTATAAAGATCACATATATCTAAAAGTGAAAATTAAACAGTAATATACCACGCGTAAGCTGGATATTAAATTATTGCCTACAGCCTGAAACACTACACATATTTCATTTTATGTGTGCAAAATGATTAGTCTGGCTTTGTATTGATATGTTGTGTGTATATTTCCTACAAGTACAAAATCAAGTTCAGGTCGACATAGATGGATACTATGAATACTTTTACGTACGGATAAAAAAACTCTTTACATGACGTTTAGACATTGTCATTATGAATGCTGTTTTTTTAATCATCAGGGAGATTTTAAAGCTCATATTCAAAAAATCGACAAATTATAGCATTACTACTGCCCAGGATTAACATTCGTATCATCGACGCTGTATACCACTAAGGGGTCAGGTACCTTTTGAATGGTAAAATATGTGAACAAATTACTCAAATTTCAAGGGATTTATCTCCAAAGCTAATAGCCCCCTAGAAACGAAATTTATAACACATATTGTGGTATCCTTATTTATTTGTTTAAGATTACTAAATAAGACACGTGCATTAGTAAAACTTTTAAATAAAGATTTTAATGTAGAGCCCCTTATTTTATAGCAAATATTTTGAATTTCAATGCGCTCAGCATTGCAGCTACATAAAGCATAAGAGAAACCCAATTTTGTTTTTTCATATGGCAGGAAAATAACGTATCTTTAAAATGACGAAGATTTATTTTATTTAAATGTTCCTTTTCCTACAAAAATATTTTTTAAAAAAACAAAATTTAAATTTTTATCAAATTGTTTTGGGAATAAATTAGCTACAATTTTTAAAGTGTTTACATAAGAACCATTTTGTTTCATCATATTAAGCATATCTAGCATATAAACATCCATGCAAAATTTGGTGCACTCTAGATCAGCTGTTTCAGAGAAATGTTGCGCGCAGTGAGTAAAATCATAGTTTTGAGAAAATTGAGAAAATTTCAGCTACTTTTACCTTTAAAGTATATTTTTATCAAACAAATATGCATTATTTAAGAAACATAGGTGTTTATATTAAATCAAATACATGATATAATTATTTATATATGCATACTTAAGTATCAAAACATCTAAAAACAAAATAAACTTCCCACAACTCGTGAAAATATAAAACGAAGACTTTAACGCACTGACCAGAAAATTTACAATTTTTACACGAATTCAGGCCAGTCATTTGGAGATTATTTTTTTTCATACTGAGTGGTATTTGAATAAAATTTCTTAAAATCCTCTAAAATTATACAATACAGGTTTTAAAAATAGACGATATAAGTTATTTTCACAAAACAATGAAAAGTAAAGCGTATACATTTAAAACGCCCCAGGTGAATATTTTTTGCTTTCATGTAACAATACGTTCTCCGTAACAGCCTTTTGTTTACCTTGAAGCAGTATCGAAACTAGCAGAAGAATGGCATTAGCGTAACATCAACGTCAGTTATCGATATTCGAATACGATAAAAATTAAAATTTTGCAATGACATAGTAATGAGTAACAGAATTAATGCAAATTTTTTCTTGAAAACAAGCGACACAGGTACACGACTGACGCTGCGCGACATCGACACCAGCATAATATCGATATTGGGTAGAACTGAAAAAGGTCATACGATTGTCAGCACCAGCACAATCTCTACACCGCGTAGGATGGGTACCGATATAGAAACGATACTGCGATACTGCATGTTATCGATACTACAGTAGAACCGATATAGGATTGACAAGTAGCGCGACCTACCTTAACACTAGAAGCGCCGTTGGGGTCAATTTGACCTTTTTTTCCAATTTTACGCGTTTTTTTTAACATACAGCTGAGCTTGGAAGCTGATATTTTTTTACTTTTTCTAAAATGTTTCCAAGTATACTATGCCAATTTTTCATATTTCTACGTTAATTATTTAAACAAATAATCGCAGATATACCTAAAACAGCCAACTGGGGTCATTTTGACCCTCATAAGAAAAACGACACTAAGAGCACTAGGCCATTCAAAACTTTGTGCAGATGATTTGTGGAACAAGAATTGAGGACCACCTGTGTTCAAAGAAATAATGTCACGCAATCAGTTCCGTGAAATAATGCGGTATCTCAGATTCGATGTCCGAAGCACCAGAGCTGATCGTCTCGCCACTAACAAATTTGCTCTCGCTTCTGTAACCTGGTACAAGCTAATGGAAAACTGTTATTTGTGCTATAATCCTGGACCAGAAATAACCGTTGATGAACAATTGTTGCCTTGTAAATCAAGATGTAGATTTATCCAGTATATGGCGAATAAACCGGACAAGTTTGGCATCAAATTCTGGCTAGCAACTGATGTAAAATCCAAAAATGTTTTGAATGGTTATCCTTATCTGGGCAAGGATGAAGAACGACCAACTAATTTACAACTTGGGAAAAGTGTAGTTCTCAAATTACTGCAACCACATCTAAACTCCGGACTCAATGTCACAACTGACAACTTTTTTTACTTCTGTGAAACTTGCAGATGAACTTTCTGCGAAATAAACCACAATTGTGGGGACGATGCTTCTGAATAAGCGAGAATTACCCCCATTGCTCGTGATACTTCTTCGGCACGATATTCATCTTTTGCACTGAAAAATGGAGACAAAACACTCACAATATATAGGAGCAAGAGCAGAAAGAATGTTGTGATTCTGAGCACGATGCACAGTAATGTGTTTGTTGACGACAGCATAAAGAAAAAACCGAACACTGTCACTTACTACAACAGTACAAAATGTGGCATTGATGTCGCAGATCAGATGCTGAGGAAATAGAGTACAAGTAATGGAAGTCGCAGGTGGCCTGTACATGTTTTTTACAACGTCCTTGACATTGCTGAACTCAATGTTTGGATTATATTCAAAGAATCCTTGGGCACCTCTATTTCCCGTCGAAAATTTATTCTTGCACTCCTGGAAGAAATACGAGTTGGTGCACTACGCAACAGATGCCCCCAATTGCTCAAATACATACACTTAAAGGAAAGAAATGTGCACTTTAAAGTTCCAAGGGACAAAACAAGACTGTTGTCAGCTGTGAGGGATGCCAGAAACGAATTTGTGGTAAATGTGTTGCTGTCACTGTCAAGCGTTCATATTGTATCACCTGCGGTAATGCATAACAAACTTTGGAAAATATTGCGTGTTTATTCCCAATTTATGTTTTTTGTAATTTTTCGCATATGTTCTATTTTCGTCTTTTTGCATTTGTATATTTTGTTTGTTTTTCAAAGATTTTGTTTTTGTTTTTTTAATCTTACATTGAATGATATGTGCTAATTTGCGCTAATTGCACGAAAAAAAAATTCTAAAGTATAAAAAATAAATAAAAACCTCTAAAACCTCTTTTATGTGGTCCTTTCAATCATTTACTGTGTTTCTACTTACATTTCTTATGAGGGTCAAACTGACCCCCAATGGCGGTTTTCGGTTAGTCTGAAATTCGGCTGTTCTAGTGTTAATTTACAATCGAAATTACCATAGTATACATAAGACCAATCACTAACGACAGAAATAACCAAAAGGGTAATAATTTGATTAAATTACACTTTTGTTAGGGTTATAACTTTGCCACCTGCATAAACACTGGTGTGCAAAAATTAAGGACGAGACGGTTTTTTCAATATAACTTTGTACAAAAGCTTTCCAAATCAACAACATTTAATACCGTAAGATCCCCAATACGTAAGGACATGAGTAATGTAAGCAACACTTACTAAAAGAGAAATCAGAGGGATAAAAAGAAGCTTTATTGAAAAAGTAGCATGAAGCGCAATGCGACTGAAGGCCGAAACATCCCTGTAATGGGTGTCCAGCAAGAAACATCCGGTCTTTAATAGGGGATATGATCTCCCCTGACCGCTAGGCAGGTTTCACAGCGTCCGCCTATGCTGAGAATGAGGGTGTCAATGAGTTGTTGAGGCATTGCTGCCTTTCGTCTTGCAGCGCCAATCGAAGCTCCGAAATAGTTAATGGTGGTAAGGTACGAGCTGCCAAGCGTCTGCCTATAAAATCCCATACATGCTCGATGGGATTGAGATCCGGAGATCGTGCCGACCAATCCATACGTTCAATATCCTCACTCTCTAAGAGCTGTTCGGCAGCTACTGTGCAATGACATAGTGCATTGTCGTCCATAAAAAGGAACTGCGGACCCATAGCGCCTCTAAAAAGACGCACATATGGAAGAAGAATCTCGTTACAATAACGGGTCCCGTTGACTGAACCTGCGTCCAAGATGTGAAGGTCTGTACGACTACCAAGCATGATGCATCCCCAAACGAGAACACCGCCACCCCCATACCTGTCCCTTTCAATGATGTTCGAGGGATGATTGCGGCTTCCCCGCTCTCTCCAGCTGAGTATGCAATGAGAATCACTACTCAGATTGAATCTGCCTTCATCTGTAAAGAGTACTCGTCCCCATTCATTGTCTCTCCAATTCCGGTGTTCCCGGCACCTCCGATGGGCAGGCGTTAGAGGTACACACCGTACAGGGCGTCGTGCAAACAGACCACCACCGTGCAGTCTTCTGGCCACGGTAAAACGCGATATATGTCGTCCAATCGCCTGTGTCGTGTGTCTAGCGATTTCTCCCGCTGTCTTCCGCCTGTTTCTTCTGGCCTGTAAGGCAATATACCGGTCATCTGCGGGTGTGGTTCCTCGTGGACGACCACTACTAAACTCCGGATAGCTGTTCCTGTAGTTTGAAATTGTCTCCAAAGTCGTGAAACGATGCTATGAGCAATTTCGAACTCTGCAGCCACAGTTGTCACACTACGGCCTTTCTCCAACTTCCCAATGATTCGACCTCGGGTAAAAGCATCCAGATGTCGTCTAACAGATTGATTATTCGCCATTTCTCGCTGAGGCAGCAACTCGGTGTGATTTTAACTGCTATACGGCGTGCAATCTCTTTGCCAGAAATACTGATCTTACACCGACAACATGCTTTATACTACTCAGACACTCCCCAATTACGTCTACCTGCATATCTGCCCATGTGCTACCGTGCATCACCTTACTTAATCTCCTGATTGGACTTTCTGTCCGCTCTGCCTCTTCGTTCAGCTGATATGCTAATTTTTCGACTTCGTCCTTAATTTTTGCACACCAGCGTAGATTTGAGGCCACTTTACAGCTTCCATATAGATCTTGTACCACATTCTCTATTATAAATTCTGTTGCTGTCGGGCTCAGGTGGCTTAGACTAGGTTAGGTTATTCGAATATGGCAAAGCACACAAAGGTTATTTGCTTAAGGAGAGAGATGCCTTTCTGGAGAATATTGTAAAGGAAACTTACTTACTTATATTCAAGCTACACATACGGAAACCGGCAAAAATAACTGTGCAAAGCGTAAGCATACAACAGCCAGCGCAAAGGTCTGCGATCGAAACGGGGTCGATCTACCAGATTCGGCCGTCTTTCAAAATTTTCAGCTAATTAACAGCGGGTCCTTTTACGTACCTCTTACAAATTTTGCATGATCTGCAAAAGGATAAAACGTTTCGAGATTGCATTTTAAAATTTTCGTCTATACACTAATGCAAAAAGAATTTAAAAATCGCACGATAGTAATACTTCTGTCATTCGTATTCCAGAATAGTAAAATAGGATTTATTCATACGAGGCGGAGAATTATACAGGTGAATTACTTAAGATGAGAATTATACAAGACGGGAGGCCTGAAATATATAAAAAGTAGAAATTGCCTGGGAAAGAATTTTTAGCTCTAACATTACAGGTTAGGTTTATGTTATTCAAATTACGGCAAAGCCTGGAGGGCTATCTGCCTAATGGGAGGGATGTCTTCGTGGAGGACTTTCTAAGGGAAACTGGCTCGTATACACGTTACGCATGAGGAAAACCACGAAAACACCCATGCAGCCAGCCCGTTCGCGGGATTCGAACCTCGGACCGAACTACCAGTGTTCAGCGACTTTACCGCTCGGCCGCTGGTGGGCATCTCTAACATTACAACAAAATGAACTACAAAATAAGTTACACAAATTGTTTACTTGTATAAATTTTATTTTGACTCGCATTATCAATGACATGGTCAGAATGCAATAAATCCTAGAAATGTAAATGAAAAATGGTCGACCATTGTAATAAAACACAAACACGAATCTCCATTTTAAAAATAATAACCTAAACTAGTATTTTAAATACACAAAATTACAGAAACGCAATGAATCACTGATCTGTTTGAAAAGCCAGAATGTATCAGGTAATATTATAAAGTAATTAAAGTTTGCAAAATCCTAGGCCAAAACAGAAGATAATTTTTAAAGAAATTGAACAAAAGAATGATCATTTTAACAAAATACAGTATTGCTAATTGTGTTTAGCTACACAACATGATTTAATGATCCATTTTTCTTCCAGGAAAGAATTAGAATGTTATAGAGCATAGAGCATTCATTAAAATATGGTTTTTTATTTGTATTACCTTCAGTGATACTCAATAACAATAACTCAATACAACCAATAACAAACTATGAATAAAAATAACTTGTAAATATGCGCTTGTTAAAACCTGATATTGTTTTGTATTTTATATTAATAATATGCTTCAATTATTTACAAAAGTTTACTTAATTATTTTATCTACTTTTCTTCTTAAATGAATGCCGTTTTTTTAAATAAATTAGTTTACCTTTTGACATTTGAGGGACAAAGAAACACAATACAGTTCTATTGTTTTCTTTTTGCTTCTTAAATGTTAAGCTGAGTTTTGCTTTCAGTACTGAAAGAAAATATTTGAAACAAATTCTAATGTTGGAACAGAAAATTACGTACGAATGCCTTTATTTGCAATTTGTTTTTCCAAAATAAACGTTGTTTGTTCTATACTTATAGCAGACTGTGTTTGCAACGAACAGTAAACAATTAATGAAATGAGAGAAATCTATCAACAACATTTCCAGTATTGTATAAATTTCCCATTATATGTAAAATCGCAAAATGTTTATTTTTAATGTTTCTGTTATGTAGTTTTGTTACTTGTAGTAGTGTTGTAAATTTTTAAATAATCGTGAGTTGTTTGGTATAACACACTCAAAATATACTCTGTTCAGCATTTTAGACATTATTCTCTTCTTGAAATCATTTTTTATTTTAAAGGGGTGTTAGCTCAGAAGGGCAATTAGTCTCGAAACGACATTTTGCGTTGAATGACTCTGAAAGTCTGAATCACTTTTCGAAATGTTGCCACCAAATATCATAGTTCGGTATTATATTTAAATAATGAAGAATCTGCATTATTTTTTAAAACTTTAACGACTTTTTGTTAAACAAACTCAGAGATTTCAATGCCAGCAATGACATTACTGTATGGAAAAAAAAAAAAAAGAAAAATTTATCTTCAGCGCGCGAGACTGGCTGTCGGAAATCCTAAAGACATTTTGTTTTTAAATATTTTGGGATATTGATGTTGAATTCAATTTCATGTGGTTTAAGTGTCAAGAACATGATATTTAATAAATAACAGTAACCCACAGAACGTTAAAAAAACGCCCCTTCGGCCGTGGTATATAATATGAAAACTTTCAGATTTTGTTTTTGTTTTCTTTATTATTTTTTTTTTTTGTTTTGCTTAAACCACTTGTACTGCTACTCTAAGTAGAAATTCAAGCTATTGATGAAGAACGTTAAGCGTACTTTTACTTTTCCTTTCCAATGGAAACAATAATTTAACTAAATCAAATTAAAAGTGGAATAATTAGTAAGAGTTAATTTTATTATTTATAGTTCAAATATTTGAAGACAAAAGTATTTACATATAAGATGAGAAATTAAACAAACTTTCAACGATTTTCAGTTGCTCACTTTAAAATGTTCTCATGAATTTTAAAATAAGTCTAAAATTGCAGCCACGTTCAGAAGGTTGTCCAATGACTAGAACACAGAAAGTACTTCAAAGTGTTTTAAAACGAAATGTGAGTAATATATTAATGCCGCTCAGACTCCATTTCTAACTGTTTTTTTACCTATTTAAAATATGCTGTTATAAATATGTAGTCAGATGTTTAAAGTAATAAATTCAAATTTTAGAACATAGAATTGTATAATGCTCTTTTTCCACTCTTGAATTTATTTAAAAGTATGCTATTTATATTAAAAGCACGTATAGAAAAATCATGTTTTGGATAATGCAGGAAAACCTACCCAATAGAGTCGTCATTTGCTTTAAAAGGAGCTTTACTAGACATTAAAAGGATACAAAGAATATACAAATACTTTGTCATATACAAAGCATTTTCTGTGTTTCTGTTTCTAATCCTGAAATACTTTTCATGAAAATATCTGTTGTTATTATTTATCTTAATTGATTGACATCAAAATCATATTAATTTCATGAACTTTGTTGTGACCAAATACTATGTTTGAGGCTGACATTTACCCTTGTCATGGACATTTTATATATTCGAATCTCAATCTCGATTCGAAGAAAAATCCCAACAGAAGGGATCTGCGAATGTACTACCTTCCTTTTCTCCATTACACCAGACACTCAACTTTCGGCTTCCGTGTCTTTTAAGCGGCTCCATTCTGCAAACCCACTATATATATATATATAAATGTCTGCTCCAAGTATATAGCAGCCGTCTTCTCTGTTCCCATGCAATCAGTGGAAATATAAAGTTCTGTACTACATGTATAGTTGAAAGCATTTATGAATGCCAGAATTATTAACCCAAAGGAGAGTTAGCTCAGAAGGGCTATTAGTTTCGAAACGGGATTTTGCATTGCATCACTGTAAACTGAATCACTTCTCAAATTGTGGCCACCAAATATTATCACACTGTATTATTTAAAAACATTAAATAAAGGGGAATATGCATAAATGTGTTTCTGATATTGTAAAAACATGACGGTGCCTAGTGCCATCAAATTTTAAATAACTCTGTCCTCCTCACAAACATGGGTACCTGGAAGACCGAATTTTGAATTTTGAATTTGTTTTATCATCTGTTTCGCATTTAATAAAACGTTAACGAATTTATGATTAACAAACTGAACGATTTCAAAGTGAGCAATTTCAACACTGTACAGAGAAATGCATTTTTATCTCCAGCGCGAGAGACCGTCTATCGGAAATTCCAAAGATATGCTGTTTTCCAGTATTTTGTGATATTGCTACTGAAATGAATTTATATGTGGTTTAGGTGCGAAGAACATTATATTTAATAAATAAAGGTAACATACAAAACGTGTAAAAAACGGTATTTGGGTGTAATATAAAATCTGATTTTTTAATATTATTATTATTGTTGCTGTTATCATCATCATTATCAATATCTTTAACATTACTGTTTTTGTTATTATTATTATTATTATTATTATTTGTGTCAAGAGTGCTAACTTTGTATAGCCTATCACGGTTGCCTGATACGCATTTGCCTCATGTGTGTTTTTATTGTATTTTAATTTAAATGACAACTATGTTTTTTATCTAAGCGACGACTTTATGTTTTCCAAATCACAAAGAATATTGTATTAATTGGCTTTGAAATAATGTGTGAAAATTTCTTATTATAAGCAATTTCTTTCAGACTCCATTTTTAGACCAACTAAAAAACAACTGAATATTTCTTTCAAATACATGTTAAGCAGTTCTTTCCAAAGGAAGTAATTTGCAAAATTTCGTAACAATAATAGCTTAGTAAATGCAACATGAAGGAAAATAAGGCATGTAATTTACATTATTTCATTCCAGGCTAACATCGAATGCTAATTTAACTTTATGAATGCTAATTTAACTTTATGAATGCTAATTTAACTTTATGAATGCTTAATTTAACTTCCAAATTTATTTAACTTTTGGCTTTCAATATACCATTTGTTTCAGAAAACAATCCCTTAATTAGGAATTTTTTGGGAGTATAATGTGCTTGTGAAACCAATTTGTTTAGTTTTAAACGAGATATTTCTAAAACATTATAATTTAATAGGAATAGTATTGACAAGCTATTGGGATGTATTGCATATAATATCTAAATAGTTGTACATTTTAACAATTTCTTCCCAACAAATGCAGAAATGTCTAATCTTTCTAATTTAGACTATAGTAATTGAATCGTGTGTCAAAAGGTTATAGAATAAAAATCGGTTTTTCTATATTCTGCAAGGCGTTAATTCATACTATGTAGTACCTTGTTATTTTGACAATTTCTCGAAATAACGAGGATATTATTGATAGAAATTCGAAACCTAACTTTAAGAAACATCATTTTAGAATATATATATATAGAATGTTTTTCTTTAATTTTATTTGACATTTTTAAGAATAAATAGACATGTTTGAAATCTTTCGGTTACATTGTTACTGTTTCTTCTTTTTAAAATTTGATTCTCATGCCCTGGAGATAAAAGATCTACTCTTTGATTCCTAGTCTTCAGAATATTCTATTCCTCTCTGAAGGAGATTTCCGGCTTAGAGGAAATCGTAGATGTTTTTCGACTATCTGTTTATCTTCGTTGCAATTTATTTCCTTAACCTTTAATTATTCGTCTCGTGAATGTTTTGAAAAGACTAAATGTTGTTATGTTTTACTTCAAAGAACATGAAGCATATGTGCAGAAAAGAAATAATTAATATCAAAATGAAAGTTAAAAGACACTTTTATTGATTTATTAGAGCATGAAATTATTAACGAAACGATTCTACTGATAAACGTTTATTTTCATAAGAATTTGATGTACTATTTGCTTGCTGATAGATAGACAGGTAAATTGCGACGAAGATCGTAATGAATGCTTATACGTCAATAGATAGACCGTTTGAAAAAGGATCTACTGGAAATTTATTCATATATGATTAAATGATCCATTTCGAAAACCAAAATTTGAATTTGATTGGCATCAATGCTAATAACCGTGTATCATTCAACAGTGATCTAAATATTTATCGTTGTAGATATATAAGTAATATTTCCTTACTAAAGTTATTTAATGGGCACGTAAATCAATATTATAACTTAAATTTTGCAGTAGCCCTTTAATTCTTCATTTTAATATGAGCATTTTCCCTACTATTCTAAAACTAGTTAGTCCTTATAATCAAAATAATAATTTTTTCCAGATAATCTTTTTTTCTGATCTCACATCAGAAAATCTTTCGAGAACAAAGCGGTACTATTATGTATTTTATTCGTTCTGACGGGAAGTATGATAAAAGTTCCAGTGAATGAAAGAAAAATTGAAGATATTTAAGTCAAATTCAACAACATATAAGAATATAAGCTACAATAAATAAGAAAATGGAAATCAAATTAAGAAGAAATCTGTTGTTAAATTTAAGATACACTGAAACAGCAATCGCACTTTCTCGCAGATTAACATTTCGAACAGATTATGCTTTTATACTTTAAAGGAATATGGTAACCCTACTGATAAGTATATTAAAGTTTGATAACCCTTACATAGTGCAGGAATACTAGCCATAGCCATATTTTCATTTTCTGTGTAATAACAGGTAGAGCAATTTAGACTATGAAAAAGATTGCGAACTTTCAAGTAAATTAGGTTAAAATATTGACACTTGTAGAGTTGGGATTACTACAGGTTTTCTCAGTTAATATACCAAAATTCACTTCCTTATATTATTTCACAATTAAATCTGTGGACTTATAATAATAAAATGTTGTGATTGATAATAACATTGTCAGGACTTGTGTTTCTCTTGACTTGCTTTGGAAACATGGTGGGCCCTGAATAAGAAGAGGGAGCTTACTCAAGCTATGTTCAAGATTTGTGTACAACAGACGACACAAGCAGGAAGGGTATACGAAACCCTTTATTTCCAATACTTTACAGGTACTTCCGAACTTCGGAATACGGAGACCAACCACTTGTGGCCTGAACGTAAGAATATAAAACTACTAACTAAAACTCTAACTAAAAGCTAACTTTGAATTAGCATACAAATGCCTAGCACTAAGACTGACCTTTATTTAAAAGGGGTACGTATGTAGTACGTCAAGCTGCTGAAACTACAACACGTTTTCAAATATCAAGAGGGCTAAACCTCTGGCCTTAAAGGCAACCAGCAACCGAGTGAAAACTCGTAAAACTGCAGTGCCTAGCGGCCTCCTTCGTAATTCTCCTTCTCTCTCCCTACTCTTGGCAAAACGCCACAACTTAGATACTTGGGCGTTAGCAAAACAATTTGCATAAACAAGTTAAAGCATTTAATTCTGGCCGGAAGTAGAAAATAAGAAGTGATAGTAGAGTTTTAAAATAAGATAAATGTTAGTAAAACTTAGGATCCTTACAACATGATTACATTATTATGATAATAGCATGGTAACATGATATAGTAACCTGTGTGAACATGCTGTGAATAACTCTTCATGGCGATAGTATTGCTAAAGATATAATTTTTGGTTGACATGATCAGAAATGTATTTACCATTTGTTCTAGATTTGATTAGCTTATTATTTTGGAAAGAAAACAGCTGGTACTAAACTCAAAGAACCTAAAGCTTGTACTGATCATGATCAAATGTTATTGACCACAGATTTCTAAATCCTATATTTTTTTAATTGCTTTTCTCTGAAAGTTGCAGCTTTATCTGGAATTAATTTTGTTTCGTTGCATTCCTTTCCTTTCTTAAACCAAACCAGTATCACTATACGACTAAAATAATGCCATACTTTGCACCTACATTTCATTACCAGTGCTTACTCATTCAATGGATTTTCTTAGAAAAGAAAAAAAAATAAAGTGAAGTTCTCTCTAAAGTTCATCACTAATAGTATTCTGTTAGATTTATTCAATTATACCTAAGGCAGTATCAATATCACGGCACAATTATTTCCTCGAATTCTAATGGATTTCCTAAATATTGCAAAAATCAGATTTTTTTTTCATATGAAATATAAATTAGTGAATATTAAATTCTTCATTTATTTTGCTATTTCTTTTATAAATCTCTATCATACCTTTTTAAATTTATTTAATGTGTGTACTATGTTGCGTAAGGGTTTCTGAAAAATTTTTAAAGTCCTCCTTTCTCTGGACGTTCAGTTAAGACAGTTTTGTAAAGTTGTCCACCTTTGCTTGGTGAAGAAATTTCCATGCATTTTTAAAATCTTAATGAAGAAAATTCTTGTTTCTGTGTTATGTAATGTGAATTAATAAACCTTTTCTAAAATAATGGTGGTGAATATGCTTTCAGAATTTATTTTATAAACGCAGATTACATTTGAATACGAATAACATTGTTTTTTACATAATTGCATACTACCTGCTTATGCTCAATTTGCAGTATATATCTTATTCTGAAATGTTAATATAAATCTTCAGCAGCAAAAACGTTATCGCACAATTATTAGACGATACAAAGATTTCGATAATTTTCACTGCTTACCTTCTGACCGCCCCATGAATTTTAATTCCCTCTCGGAATCGTGTAAATACTTTACATGTATCTTTAGCAGTCGTACATCGAATTTGTTGCATATGAATTTACATTTAAGGGAATTTTATCGAAGTATAGTATGTATTAATAGCGGTAATACTACTTTAATTTTTACCTACAGCATCGATTTCTTTTTGTCTGCAGATGAAACTATCTAGTTATCAGTGGATCCTTAGATTTAGCATTTTGAGCAGAATTCCTCATATATAAGATCAAAGAACACTTACAATGGCATTGGCAGGGTATAGTATACTTAGAATACATAACTTATTACATCAAAATTCTAAATCACCTCAGTATGGCATACAGCATAATGTAAATCATTTACGGTCTTACACTGAATAAGCTGCAGAGGGATATTAAGTCTTAGTTCAATGTCGGAAAGAGAGAACTGTGTAGCGCCCCCAGATGCATAATCAGAATAGTCCTAAGCGTTCTGGGCTAAACGTTTGTCTAGCAGACTGGAATCACAATGGGATTATTCGAGTCCTCAACACAGTCAGGTCGTGAATACTGCTATGTGACAAACCTGAGGAATAGCGGTTGGTTTAATGGCTGAAAGAGCAGGCAGATTGCTTGACGATTTATGATATACTCGCAAATGCTACGCAAAGATAAGTTTAAATTGCATTCTATGTCATATCGGCTGGCGAGTATACTGTAATAATCTATATCACTCATTATTCTAAATGAGTCATTGTACTCTTATGTGTACCAACAGCAACATTTTTATTAGATTTTGACGAATATGTTTATTAATATTTTCTTTTTTTTCGAATTCCATGAAATTACATTTAGTTACGTTCATCATATTCAGGGACAAGACATTTATAACCCACATAGCCTCGTTGGTACTACCAGTGGGATTAGATCCTTATATACCGTTCTTTATGTACCAACCAGCAAATTGCTAGTTTTTAAGTTCAATGTTTTTCCACAAAGTATAAAAGATTTATCTTTTAAATTTTACCTACATTTCTTAACAAACTCAGCAATTTAAAAGTGTAGTATGTACTTCTTAATAATTTGTATCCTTTAATAACGGTTGACTCTTTTAAAAACATCTATAAATTCACTGATTTTACCATTCGTTAGTGTCCCAAAGGAAAGAGTTTGGGGGTACTATTCGGTTTCGAGGGCCGTAAAAATCGCCAAACTATTGTTGATGCCAATGCTGCCAAAAATAATTGCGACAACCCTAATAATTGCGGCAAGAAAGGAAGTATAATAGTAAATAACTATCTATGATTGATGTTTTAATTTAGATGAAAGGTTAATTTCATATAATACTTTTTTATTATTATAATTTATATGAAAAAGGCTAAACATGATCTGAATGGAAACAAAAGAGTAAATAACTATTTCAGATCATTATTATAATTTATTTATAATTTATATAAAAATTGCTATACATAACTGAATGAATCCCTGCATCGCTATTTCGCTACCGACTTATCGCTAAAGCATAATTTCATCTCGTTGGTTGTTCAAACGTAATTTTCTATAATAAATGATGCCTTTTCTTTGAAAATATTCTCGTTAAAGTGCAGAATCACTCACTTATTTGTTTGCCGCTTTTTACAAGGGTAAAAAAAATTGGATTTTTGTCAATTTTCATTTACTTTTTAAGTGAAAATAGGTCGATGTGTACATAGATAAAGCCAAGGGTGTGCGCAGTGCCATTTAGTGCAATTCTGCGATTTTTTTTAAGTGAAAATACGTCGATGTGCACATGGATACCGAGTATATGCAATTGTTAAAAACGCGTTAAACAGTGGGTGATTCTGCACTTTACCAACGTATGCAATCTGAAATCAGCGCGTACGCTAGATTTGGCGCGTTCGTAAATGGGCGCGTTTAATAGATTTGGCGCTTTTGCGAATATATTTTCACTGCAATTTTTTACGCTCCTCAAAACGGAATAGTACCAGTTTGGGAAACACGTTATTCGTAGAAGATCCGGATTCTAGTGAATTGGAGGCATTGTGCTTTCGCTGTTCCCCCCTCCATCATACGTAAAGTAAAACTGAACTGCTTTTCTGTTTGAATGACACACATAAACCCCGCTTAACATTGATTGAGACATTCCATTGTGAGCTTTAGTGGAAAAATTTAAGCATAAGTTTATGACATTTATAGTGAAACAGTTTAATAAATTTCAAATCAATTTTTCTTTGTTGGATTTATGAAAAGGAAATTTCAGTACTATGTGTTACGTTTCTCGACAAATTTACTGCTTGCGTTATATTATAGCAAGGGGGTTCTATTTGGAAACTAAAAAATGCTGATAATATTTATTCAGTAGATTGGAAATGGTTACAATTTACTAAACTATGGAAGTACAAAGTATAAAGTATCCCTAATATATTTTATCGTGAAGAAAATAAAATCGTAACGCTGATATGGAGTGAATAGTGAAAATTCACGATATGTTCATGGTAGGGGACTTCCACTAACAATTCCTGAGACACCCTTTACGCTCAAAGATTTATTTTATTGATATCAAAAACGAGGTAAAATCACATATAGATCATAAAATTTAAATTATAAATTCATTTGAAGTATTACAAGAAAAAAAAATCGAGTAATAATCATTCACTTTCCAAACCACAGTTAACGATTACTATCACATATATTTAACAAATTGTAATATATTTAAAGACTAACTGCACTTCTACAATTCTTAGTCATAAAAAATGAAAACATTCAAAAGAAAAATTTTAAACTCGTTATTTTGACAACAGATCTATATCTCTTTTTAAATCTCGGATCGTAAGCCATAGTCTATAGGATTATTAAAAAAAAATATAGCTCAGTAATTCATTCACTATTTTATTTTACCTTTATCTTCCGTTTTTACAGATTAACTTTAAAAAGATAAAATAATTTTTTTAAGAAATTTATATATATATATATATATAATATTTAATTACTTATAAAACCTTCTGAAATAGTTCATAATCATATAATTTATAAATATAAATTATTTTACTTTAGAACCGTTTTTATAAATTACATGCAGTGTACTGTTAGTTTTAAACTTTCGTTTAAATAACCTAAAACTCGAAAATATTTTAAAACGTTCTTTCTGGATTTAGACGCTTCCTTGAATAATGCAAACTCTGAAACAATAAGTTTTCGGAAACTATTTTTTAATCTCCTTAAAGCTCCTTCATTAGAACATCCGTCAAAACTGAAATTTTCTGTTTTTAGTTAGTTTAGTTTTTATTGCCCTTTCCTGCTGCTTTTGTTGTCTACTATCCTATAGTTTAATACTATAGTACGATTTGGACTACTTTTGATTCTTGAAGAAATTTATGATATGCAGTCTTGAATTAGTTAACAAGTTAATTCACAATTAAAATTACAATGTATTAAACTGATTACATTTTTTAATCTGATTATAACCACAGTTTGGATTTTTAATTTATAATGAATCAAATTTAATTTCGATGTCAATCGAATATGTGCTGATGCAAATTAAACCGAACCCAAAGCAAATGAAGTCTACCATGTCAAGTTCAGTTTGTTTTGGTCCAGCCGATGTAAAATCTTCGCTTAGGTTTAGTTCTGCTTCCTTGCTCCACCTTACATTACATCTACCAAGCTCATTTTTTTTCTGAAGACAATATATGATGTTTTCGTGTGCGTGGTACAAATTTAAATGCGCCATAAATAGGCATTTTTACATGTAAAATAACAAAACATAACGTCCATTTGAAAAAAAAAAAAAAAAAAAAAAAACAGTGGAAGAGAGTCAAAGACATGACAAGAATCAGAAGACTGAGAAGACATCCCGGAAGATTTTCCGGCCAAAAGAAGAAAATCATTTTTTTCCGCGAATGTAATCTGCAAATCAAATATATAAAGCCTTTTATACTGTGTAAATTTTTGCGGTAACAATTTCCCGTAGATGATCATTTTTAAGAGCGTCAACTCTTTTGGGGGTAAATAAGCAAGTATCGGTATTGATAATTAAAGTTAAGAAGATTGTGCACCCGACAGAGTCAATCACATATATTTAATAGCGGCCACCAACGAAAAAATTGTTTTCAATAGAAACTTTTTATACATCATTAAATATAAATTTTATTTGATTCTGATCCTAATCTCAGCGCACCGTTATTTAGATTTTAGCTGATTAATTATTCAGAATATTCTCCAGCTGCTTATATTACTTATCCTTCAGACAGATGTGGCAGGTTGGTTACAAAGTTAGCGTCCTTAACTGTTATGGTTTCAAGAAAAAATATTAACGTTGATGAGATGAGTATTTGATAACGTTGATGAGCTGTTACCTAATAAGTAATAAAGGGCTGATATTCAAAATTCCAAAGCAGCATGATACAAAAATATAATACAAAAGATTAAAAAACACACTTTTATAATAAAAGATTCATTATTAGCGATGTATGTGCAAGCTGAATGTGCGTTAAATAAAAATATCAGTATGTGTAAACTAAAAGTGGGAAGGAACGATAATAAAAACCTACGGGCGACAGACGGTATTTTTATAACTGGATTGAAAGATCTTTACCATGAGTGTAAAAAAATGAACCTCTGTTGATGCTGGCAGTGCTCCGTGCCAGTTAGCGGTGTCGTTAAGTTACTCTAAATAATACAGAAATTTAATCGCGGGACTAATTTTAGGGATTAAGTTTTAAAATTTTGGAGATTTTCCATCATATTTTTCTGAAGCTATTGAGTAAGTCGATTACTTTCAAATTTTTTTCTTATGTTTGTTAATTTTTGCTGCATTTAATTTTTGTATCTTTCAGCTATATATATTTTTCAGATCACTTCCCTTTAGAATTTCCTCAAACATGCACTGCTAAATATTCCTTTTCTTAAATGTAACTAAAATTTTCTATTACGCATAATTTTGATGCACTACCAGAATAAGAAAAAAAGCCGTTTCCTGACGCTGCATAAAATCCTCTTCTCCTCAATATATTTAATCGTCGTCCAACTTAATAATAATCTCGACCTGCAATGCAAATCATTATAATTGCTATATCAGGAATGAAAACAAATAAAAGAGTATAAATAATCTTAAAATTCGCAGTGGTTTGGTGCACATACTGCGCAGAATTTAGTTTGCAGAGCCACCGCATCTGTTAGGAACAACAGCTGTAATCCGGCTGGGCATTGAGTCGAACTGAGTTTCTGTGACAGATACGGGTACTTCATTTCCTGCGCTTCAACTTTGCGCCAGAGTTTATCAATCATAGGGGCTAGAGAGTGGTGGTATGTCAGTCTCTCTACAAACCATGGCCAGATGTTCTCAATGGTTGACAGATCTCGAGAACTTACTGGCTACTGCTTCTGCATCGAAGAATGTCAGAACAGCAGGGATAATATGCCGTCAAGCATTATCTAGTTAAAATTTGGCGTCACGCATGTCTAGTACATAACAACACATAACAAGACCGAAATGTAGCAGTAGCTCTGCGATTTATTGGCTACACGAACAAGCGCTAATCAGAATGTATAGCTAGTGACACTGCAAACCAGCATCCCAGGTGCTACATCCAAATGATGACAAGGAATGCAAGTTGACAACATTCGTTCACCTCAGTGCCTCCACAAGGCTATTTCCATCACGCTGCTGTAAGTAGAAACAGGATTCATAACTAAAAACGATGTGGTCCTATTCTGGGTCCAGCGTGGGGTTTCATCTCAATACGTTCCTATCTATACTACAGTGTCAGAGAAAGCCGCAACAGTGGAATTCGTGATAACAGTCCGCCGTGCTGAGGACCTCGTCACACTGTCTGTGCGGAAACTTGTCGTCCTGCTCACTAGACAAATTCCTGACTCGGAATATTGACGTGTCTGTAGGATCTCTCAACGGCATGTCTGTCCTTTCATACATTAGTGGACTATGACAACTAAGATCCTACATGGCTTTCAGTATTACCCAGCTCGACCCACTGATTGCATATTTGCCTGACAGTGATGGAATCACAACCAATACGAGCAGCAATGTTGAGGATCGAATAAGTTCAATCTCAATAGGGCATAATCCTGTTGCTGCCGAATTCCGGCACATGTTGGTAGAAGTTTCTTCTTCTCACACAAAGAATTTCACTACATGAACAACCAAAGTTAAAATGCGAATTCGAAATGAGAAAACCGTCGTGGAGGCTTGATATTTACGCAACATGTAGATGTCATTGCGTATACTTACATTCTGCTCATGTGTTGAAATGCTAATCATTTTCATATCCCAGCATATAATACATTTTATGCAAACATGATGTTTGTGGTATACTCAATTCATGATATAGCAATTTTGATGGTCTATAAAAATCGATTTTGAATGTGTTTCCAGAATTTGACTGAATTTTATAAATGCAGAGTTTAATTACAATTATGCAATGAAACATTTTTTGAAATATTGTGCTAATTTTTGTGTTATTGCTTCATCTCTGATTGCCGTTCTCCTTCCCGAAATGTTATTATAAATTCTAGGTGGCTAAATTTTCCGAAAATTATTTGTGAAAATTGCAGGTAAGGAAAATTTGGCGAATTATCACTAGTCATCAGACAAATTTTGCCTACTTTCTTGCAAAAGTGTTATCGTCTTAATGCTGACTTACTGCATTCGCATGCAAACCCAAATTATTATATCGTAATAAAGTAGTTACTACATCTGAAATAGCTCTGTTACAGTAGAAGAACAAAGTAAAAATAATAATGGTTAGTGACGCTGACTGCCATCCCAATGGGCCCGGAATGAGATCCCTGAAAAGGCATAGATGTTTATAAGCTTATAAGTTTGCGTGTGGCAAGATGACAGGAACTCAAAATACATGCGCAGTTGAAAGTCCTGTCGAAACATTGGTGACTGGGGAATATTTTTCGACTAACACTGGTGAAATTCCGATATTTTGCACAGTTTTACCTGTACCCCTCTCAATAAAATAAAATCTATAAAAAAGGACATATATTAGTATTAATGTCAAAGGATAAGTTAAATGAAAATGTGAATTTCAAATTCAGCATTTGTACATAAAAATGTAACACATATGGATTACTTGTTGTATTCTATTTTGGGTAAAAATGAAGAAGCAATTTAAAACAGTTAAAGAAAATAACAATTTTATCGTATTTCAAAGCTCCATTAAAATAACTTTTTAAAGAAATGCATGATTTTAGTTAACATAATTAGAAAACTTAATTTTAACTAAAAAGTTTCTTCGTAATTGAATTCGTCCGCTATCAAGTATACCGTATTTCTCCTCAATTACATTAAATATGTTTCCTCTCTCTCTAAATTTAATTTTTAAAATTACATCCAGTGTTGAAGTAAACAGACGTTATTGCGCTTATTAAACTAAAGTTTAAATCAGCTAGTTATAAGTGTTACACTTCAGGATTTACCTGCAAAATTACAACATTTTAAAGTTAAATAAAACGGATGTAGTTCTATATATTGTTTAAACCATTTACGTGTAATCCGCCGAAATCTCATTATTATGCAGCAGTAACTTGTTGAAACTTAATATGTATAAAAAAAATTAGTATTTTTTTTCAAAGGATATGTGTGTTTCCTATATCTTTTAATTAAGATGTTAATATTTTAACTGAAATTTTGATGATAAACTGTAATATCAAAGAAAGCTTTCTTAGTAGCATACTATTAAACGTTACTTATTTATACCTTCTGCAGAATACACCTATAATTATTTTAACGAATTATAGATAAAGTAACCTACATGAAGTCTACCGCTTCTTAAAATTTCATTCTTGTTTGTATATCAGTAAACAGGAATATATATATATATATATATTTAAAATTTATATGTAAATTATTAAAAATTTTGCAAGAAAGTAAAACACTTCTTTCTTAGGCTACATTTAATCATAATATAAATTATAGTTGAAATATCTACAATTTAATTTTGTTGCTTTTTAGGTAAAAGGCATTTTTGTTATTTTTGTTATAAAGGCATTATTTAATTTTTTGGCTCGATTTTGGCTCGTTTAGATCAGTATAACTGTTGTGTGCTGTCTTTCATTTCTTGAACGCAGGACGAAAAGATAACTTTGAAATTAACCAATTGTGTTAAATAATCTAAAACGATTTTCTGGTGTTATTTCTTCTAATATTATTTCTACTGCATTAACTTTGTCTTTTTTTTCTCTAAGAACTGATTAATTTTATTTCCGAGTTAAGAATTAGGAACTTAAGAAGGAATTATATGATGTTCATTACACGTTTTCTAAACTGATACTGGGTATATTTTTGAGTGGGTTTCCGTTTACGTCACTTTTCTTCTTATTATTTTTTGTGAGCAGAGTAGATATTTAAACCCGAAACTAGTCTTTAAAGTACATTTTGAAAGTCTATCATAAACAATATTGTCGCTAACGACTGAAGATATTAATGCGTATAAAAAATATTACCGTTTTAAGGTAATAAATAAAAAATATACTTGATCAAACTAACGCATTAAAAGACAATGCAAGTATAAAAAATAAACGATAAACTTTAAATGTAATAAAATATACATAAAATTTATGACGATGTAAACTCTAAATTAAACAGAAGAATTCATATATTTAATCCATCACAAGCATAAAACCGTCAATGTTAATGAAATAAAGAGTAAACAATAACAGGAAATATTTCAGTCAATTTAACCCAATTTCGTATAAACATTTCAATTAATTTTCCATTATAAATTTTTTACAATAATTTTCTTTTGAATTTAGTATTTGAATTTGAAATGTCAGTTAAAATGTATAATTAACAATATTTAGTGAAATTTATTTATGATCTTTATTGTAAGTGGGTTTGCACACTTGTGCGTTATCGTTTCATTATTTTTTAAATTTATTTTAGTTAGAAGTGCCTGGCTTTTGGCTTTTATGCCATTAGCCATGCTTCATTTATCTAAATAAAAGCTCTAAACTTACGTTCTTTTACAGAGTATAGAAAATATATAAAATTTTTTATTAATTTTATTTTCTGGAAAAGAGTATGATTTAAAAATATCATTATTTATCTTTTTGCTTTAAAGATGGGTATAAAATTGCTTCAAAATCAAGAATCAGAAAAATATGCAAAACGTTTTAATCACACGTATCTCCAGATGTAATAGACCCACCAGCGGGCGAGCGGTAAAGTCGCTGAACATTGGTAGTTTGGTTCGAATCTCGACGAGCGCGCTGGCTGCATGAGCGTTTTCATGACTTTCCTCATGTGTTATGTGTATACGAACCAGTTTTCCTTAGAAAGTCCTCCTAGAAAACATCCTTTCCCTCAAGAGATACCCCTCGTGTGCTTTATCGTTAATCAACTAAACGAAACCAGACGTAATACAAACAATAATTACATTAAAATTGTACGCTTGTACTTCTTTCTTCCTTTTCAGATGGAAACATGGAACAATTAACTGCATATAATTGCTTTTATACACATAAAGCATCGTGTGCTAACCAGTTTAATTGTTGATCAATTGTTAATAATATCTGAAGCAACTATTATATTAATTTTAAATAAAAATCAATTACAGAAAACGACTTCCTTGAGAAATGGTAGGATTTCATGAGGTAATGTGTGTATTATGCGATTTTAGAGTTCTTTTATTATGAAACATTCGCTCAAGTTGATCACAGAAATTCTAAAATTTAATACGTTAAATAACCCTTTATTCAGTTTCCTAAAAATTGTCAATTACTATATTAATTTATACTATATGCTTACAATTAGTGCAACAAATCATAAAGGATTCTACAAATATGTTCCAAAATTTTTGCATTTTTAAATATTTTTATAATGCATTATAAATAGTAAATTAATTATCCCGATTAACTCGTTAGAGTGTTTTTAAACGAACACATACACAAAATGACTCGGAATCGTTTTGAATTTTAATAATAATGAATTGAAAATTTATCTGTATGCAGAAAATACGAAAGAAATTTATGGAAAGAAAGAAACTACGAAAATACACAATTTTAGTTCAAATTAGAACATGCGGTGATCCTTGAAGCATGGCATTACAGTCTGGGCAAAAATACCGTGGTTCTAGAAGATTTTTAGATGAAGTTCTAAAACAACGAATTTACAAGCTCTAATTCGCTTACTCGCTTGATACAGATGAAAATAGTCTCATATGCGGTTGAGTATGCGCTCGGATGCTGAGTCTAAAGAAGCGTAGCTTAGAACTTGCGTTATTCTCCTAACAAAACATCATAAAGGTCACAGTCATGGCCGCAAAACATATTACGAGTTTATTGAGTAAATAAAAAAGTCTGTCGTGAACCATGAATACCAGTTAACTCCTGATAATTATTTTCGACAAACTGCCAACGACAGAGTAAACTCGGAATAACTAGGCAAGAGGTTAATATGTGCAATATTAACAGTAGGAGAGGTACGACACTGACATACACTATCGTACCTCAGACAAGAACGTCTGTTGTAGTGCTTGGAATTACTTATGGGAGTCTGCTCTTGAGATAATCATGATTATTAGTTCGTTTCCAGTAAGCCCCATTTGTTAAAACTGCAAAAGCAAAATCTAATGTAGTAAAATTATGGTTTCTGACGGACCATGGGAAAAGCCCATTTTTACCAATTCACTGTTGCGGAAATTAAAGATTCAACTTATCTCGCACGGGATTGGAAAAATAAGGCGGTGTTCAACTTGTGAAAGATCTCCGAATGAGCGTCTTCCATTTCTATTTGCATGCTTTGAGAAGCTATAAAAAGTTAGTAGTATTTCCAAGTATAGACAGAGGTTAAATAGGTTTCATCAAATGCAACATGACACAAATTTCAAGTTACTTATTAGGCCGCACTAGGTATAGACCAGGAATCATGTGGTAACATTATGTTCCAGGCGGTATCGCCTGTCACTAAAATATATGTACGTATCATTAAATATCATTAAAATATATGTACATATCGTTTTTGAGCGACTGAATTAAATTACAGCGCTTTTAAGCCCAAAGAGGTGGTGTCTCAGAAGTTCTATATAGACTATATAGACTAATATTAGTCTCGAAACGGCATTCTGGGTCGAATCACTATAAATGGCTGTATCACTTTTCAGATTGTTGCCACCGAATATTATCGCCCTAAAGAAATTAAATAATGACGAATCTGCATGAATGCATGTATGTGCTCTCGCATTGTGAAAAAAACGATACCTAGAGCAAATACATTTTTAATAACGTAGTCCTTCACCCGAATATAGGCATCTGGAAGCCCAAATCTTGATTTGAATCGATTTTTTTATTATCTATTTCATATTTTTTAAACTTTAACGAATTTTTGATTAAGAAACTCAAAGATATCAAATCGAGCAGTGGCAGAACACTGTGTGGAATAAAATATTTTTATCTCCAGCGCGCGAGACTGTCTATCGGAAAATATAAAGATATGCTGTTTTTAAATATTTTTAGCCCGAAAGGATATTAACCCAAATGACCTCCAAATGTGTATGTATGTGTGAATAAAAAACAAAAACGCTCCTTGAGGCGCATAATGAAATCTGAAAGCTTCCAGATTTTTTTTTTATTTATCTCAATTGTATTTTAATTAATGCATGTTTACACAGACCTAGTGAAATATCACTGTCCATTCTCGAAAACACTGTATGTATACATCTCAAATTCTTAAAAAGTGCTCTAAATACTCTAACTCTTCTTAATATTAGTAATACTCCTTACAAAATTCTGTCAGAAGTAATGCAGCCCAATAAAATTTTCTCCATGGAATATTTTGCACTAATCTTTGCTTTCGATAACATTTAAAGCGAAAGGAATGCATTTCCAATGCAACTGGAATTATGGCGATAGTTCTAAACAAAGAATCATTATCTAGCTTTTGTAATACTTGCAGACAATCTAGTTACCTTCTACTGAGAATATGAAATCTTGTATTTTATTCACAACCCATATTCAGAGCATTATATCATAGCTTAACAGATGAACCTGACAAACGTTTTGCTTGCATATGTGAGTTTTCTAAATAAATTATAAAAATTTATTTTTGGTTTTGAAAACGGTTTTATTCACTTAAGCAAAAGTGAATTTAAACATTTTTTAAATTAACCTGATCATTCCCTAATTTCACTGGTGTATTACAATTATTATCAATAGCTAAATAAAAAAATCTTAAATTGTGAGCTGTGCTTTAAATAAAAGAGACACTAAGTAAAACTATATTTTTAATTTTATCTTTTCCAACTGTTTTAGAAACAAACATTATGTATGTTTTTCATGTAAATGTAAACAAAATTAAAAGATTTAATTAACTTAAAAGACATGTGAATAATTGAGAGCATTAAGAGTAAACTTGGCATAAATAACACAGTAGTTAGCATTTGAGAATACTTTTTTAGATGAGTAAGGAAAATGATATGAATTTTGTTCACCAGAATGTCATTTAACAAGAAACTCGTTTTCATGGAACTGCCATTATTTTGACTAGTCAAGGGGAAAGAGTCGTGAATTTTGTGCGACATTCCCGAAAAAAAAAAAAAAAAAAAACGAAGCTTCATAGAGTGGAAGCATGTATCAAGATAACGTCCCAAGAAGCCTAGGCTGGCGTTGACACGCGAAAACAAATGGCAGCAGTCTTCTGGGATGTCTAGGGAATTCTTCTCACGGACTGGCTGGAGCCTGGGTGCACCATCAATAGGGACCGGTACTGTTAGGTTGCCAGAACGCTACAACGGCACATTTAACAGCGCCGTCTGAGCAAATGTGCACGGCGTCATGTGTTGGTGCTGCTCGGGCCCCAGAACACCCGGGATGCGTAATGGCAGGTGACAGGTGACGGAGGACGGGGACGCCTGATGTTTAACAGAGGTAAACAGGCATATGTCCCGCGCCCTCCCCTTTCTAGTGGCAGCAACTCCCAGGAGCCTCATGAGGCCACCTTGGGAGTTTATTGAAGAATTTTACGTAATTGTACATGGCCATACAGAAGCGTCTTAGGAATACATTAGTTTTGATCGATAGGCGGATGATTTGTTACATCTTGGTTTTTAGACACTGTTAGACACTAATTACAGCATATACATACACATACAAGTACATACAATTGCACATATAAAGATACATACAAAACACTTGTAAAACACATATAAAAGCACATATATAACACATATAAAACATGTAAGCACATTATATAAAAATAGAAATTAGATACTAGTTTGCACACACTTATACAAGTAAAACACATACTTATAATGAAACATATTTAAGCTAATATATAGTATACACTTACACTAAAGACACATTTAGATCATTTAGACACATTTAGATCACATATCACATGTAAAATGCGCAAATAAACATACATAAAGCATGCAGGCACACTGTAGAATATTAAATTTTGTTATTAGATGATATAGTAATTACAGATGAAACTTTACTCTGGAGAATACATTATGCAATACGTTATATCAGGTACACAATACTTATTTAATTTGAATAGATATGCAGCGCTTTTTATATACATAATGCTTACAGAATTGATACACAATGTAAAAACAGATACACTATGCTTGTAAAGCATTAGATATTAGAATTTATACTGCGCACAATTGTACAAACGAAATAAGACACTATACTACTATATACAACACAGTTATGGTGTACAATTATGCAAACACAATTATACTAACGTATTAAAACGCAGAATAAAACACTATACTATGGTATATAGCACAATTGTGCACAATTATATAAACACAATTATACTTACACATTAAAAAAAAATCTATACTATTGTATACACACAATTATAGTACGCAGCACCATGCATGCTATGTTGCCAAGCTATATATTTCTATGCGAAGCTATGAGATTATACAGGTAATGCAGATACAATATTGATAGATATAGATGAATTATACATTATGCATATGTCATATACAGTGCAGATATAATACAGATAGTTTGAGTAATACAGATATGATGTGCAGGCAATAACTGTAGTGGCGACACTATGTTATAGAATGCGCTGAGCTTATTTTATATTATATTAGATGCACAGTGTTTATTGGATTAAAGTAGGTACACAGTACTTTTTATATACACATTGCTCACAGAACAAATGCACAGTGCAAAGTCAGATACACAACAGGTTGTAAGGTATTGCAGGTAGTGCACACGCAATGTAGATAGTTGCATAGTAATTATATGCTTTATATACAGCAGATACTGTGCAGAATTTGACAAATTCAGTGCAGAATGAGGTGCATATTTATTGCAGATAGTTTGTATAACGCGTTTGTGTAATACAGTACTGGCAATGACTGTAGGAGAAACACTATGTTGTAGAATACACAGTGCATATTAGTATTGTAATAGATACATGATGCTTGTTATATACACAATGCTTACAGAATGGTTACACAATGCAAAGTCGGATGCACATTTGTTCTACACTGTTCAGTTAAGCATGGACTAGCATGGACATGCAAGTAGTAATCTGTGATTAGTCAGTGTTGAGCTCTGTACACTGTTGATAAGTTCTGTACACGATTTGTCAGGGCGTTCCAATTACTCTGCGCACAGTACCTTATACACTGATATATAACTTGCAGTTGTTGTAATAACTGTGGTTATTCCAGGAAATACTTCTATAGATATTTCAGTCGTTGTAACTACTACAGAGACACAATGCAGGTAGCAGTCTGTTCATAGTCAGTAGTTTGCTCTATACGCCGTAAGTGAGTACTGTACGCAGTAAGCAGCTATGTCTGCAGTTATGTTGCAGTGCAGTTATGTTATAAGCGCAGCACATAATTTAAACATATTGTAAGTTGCATTCAGCTGATTGTCAGTATAAGAGACTGTCAGAATTCTGTTGATGATTTGGTGAAAGCTGACTGTGGTTGCTTTATGAGACGCCTTAATTGACGCTAGTTTGGTTGGCAGATATCTTGCCCTAGGTCGTTGACCTGCCTAATTATTTGGCAGATCTTTTTGACCGCTGGTGGGTGCTTAATGATGAATCGTTTATATGATTCTATATTTGTGGCTGGGAGTGGTAGGTGTAAGTTGGATGTAAGGCTGCATTCAAATATGTAGTGGTCGGGGGAGCCAGTTGCCCCGCAGACGCATATATCTGTCATCGAAATTGCATGTCTTTGAAAATAGGATGGAAATGGGCCGTGCCCCGTGATATAGTATGTCAAGGGTGCAATGGCCTGGAGACGTTCGTTGTCTACTATTGGGTAGAATCCATGTGTCCTTCTTCCTGTATCACAGTTATCCCACTCCTGTTGCCACTGTTCTTTGCTTAGTTCTCTTAGCTTTCGCTTTAAATACGAAGTCGGGATTGGAGTTGTCACCTCTTGCGCGTCGTTGTTGAGTGCCGCCTCGTTTGCTAACTGGTCTGCCATCTCGTTACCCTCTATGCCATCATGTCCTTTCACCCAGATTAGTTTGATGTGTGTTTGCATATTGTTACGCAGGAGCTGTTGGATTGCTATAATTGTGGGTGAGGTATGGTGGTGATTCATGATTGCCTGTAGCACTGACATGCTGTCTGTGTGAATTTCGGTTGCTGCTAGATTGATATCCTGAGCATACTGAATTGCAGCTGCTATTGCCACAGCTTCTGCCTGGAAAATGCTGTTGTGGGTAGCGAGATGGCCTTTCCATTTGCTTTCCACTCGGTCATTTTTGAAGTGAACGAAGGCGCATCCCACTCCATTGTCATGCTTTGATCCATCGGTGTAGAATCGTGAGTTCACATGTGGAGTTTCTCTGAGAGGCGTTGGGTGTTGTGCTGTCACGACATGGATGCCTTTACTTTTGTGTGCCGGGTGCACATACTGCACACTCCCTGGTAATTCATACTGTGTTGCATGGAAGGCGGTGCCAGCAAAGTTGGCATCTTGTTTTAGCCTAATTAGGCGCTCATATGCAGCTTCTATGCTGGCCTTTATGTGCAGGGGTGTTAGTCCCGCAAGGACCGTTATTGCACTTGATGCCGTTGTCCTATATGCCCTACTTATGTTTAGAGCAAATGGCCGTTGTATTTTTGTCAAGAGTTTGATCTTGCGACTGCTCATTGGTTGCGCCCATATAGCCGATGCGTAAAGAACAATTCTCTCCGCTACCGTTAGATATAGCAGTTTCTGGATGTGAGGGTTTTGCCCCCAGTTTCTTCCCTGGAATTGTCTGGCTTTCTTAGCTATATTTGCTGTCTTGACTCTGATGTCTTGAAGGTGGGGCAGCCATGTGAGACCCTGATCCCATGTAAGTCCGAGATACTTTATGGTTTTTGAGATCTTTAGATTTCGTCCCATCAATTTTATACACGGCCGTCGCGTTGGATTAGTTCTCGGTCGTGGGATGACTACTGCCGTTGACTTCTGTGCGGAAATGATCAATTTAAGTCTACTGCATTTATCTGAAAATATGGAACAGGTTTCCGTACCATTTCGTTCGAGTTCTTCTCTTGCGCGGCCAGAGACTAGCAATGCCGCATCATCTGCATATGCTATCACTCTGCCATTTGATTTGTAATAAGGAATTAAACGTGATTATCCACAGTAGAGGCCCGGCACATGACCCCTGTGGGCACCCTCTTTCCTGCTGTTTAGTGACGACACCGTTATTATTGACTATAATTAGACTTCTAGAGTGGAGATAGTCAGTGAAGATATTAAAAAGGTTCCTTGGACACTTTGCCTCCCTGAGGGCCTGCTTTATTGCAGGCCACCAGAGAGTATCAAAGGCACTTTGAAGATCTAAAGAGATAAATGCAGTATGTAGATTGTTGATTCTGTTGTCATTTATATGTTTTCGAATGTGTTCTAGAGCATGGATGGTAGATGTGCCTGTCCTGAACCCATATTGATGTGGGCTAAGAAAGTTTTGTCGGTATAGATGGTGCTTCAGCCTGTTGACTAGCAGTTTTTCGTAGATCTTACCCAATGCAGATAACAGACATATGGGTCTAAAGGATCTTGGATCTTCCGGGGATTTGTGCTTTTTTAAAAACAGGACGACCTGTCCTTGTTTGAATGCAGTAGGGAAGATTTGACAATGTAGAAGCTTGTTAAACAGAACTTTAAAGTAAGTGGGTCGAGCGTTGAAGGCGACCTTGATTATTGCATAATCCAGGCCGTCAGGACCTGGTGCCTTTTTGACTGGAAGCTGTCGAAAGATTTGCTTGATCTCTTCCATTTCAAATGGTTCGTCGTCTGAAGTCTCTGGGATAGTGGTGTTTCCCCTTGTGTGCCTTTGCTCTGGCGTGTCATCGTCCGGATCGTCTGCTGGGAAGACTGTGTTTAAGGTTGTGGCTGCCGTGGATTCTGCTATGTTGGTGGTAATGGGTTGGTTGGCAATTTGGGCATAGAGTTGATCCGGCTTAAAGACCTTGTTGGTGGCAAGCTTGTGTAGAATTCCATATGGGTTGTTATTTTCTGTGCAGAACTTACGCCAGCTGGTTATTTTGGCTTTAAGGATATTATTTTTATAATGCGCTCTTTCCTCCCTAAAGGTTGCTAGTATTGCATTCTTGGTGGTTTCGTTAATGTTGGTGCGAAGGCGACGTCGTAAAGCCCTGCACTTTTGCCGTTGCTGTCGCAGTTCCTTTGTCCACCAGGAAATTCCTTGCAAACATTTTGCTGCTCTGGTGGGCAGGTGCTGATCGCAAATGCTCCGTAGAGTGTCAAGCAGCCGCTCGGTATAAGTGTTCAGATCATTGGGGCTCTTGTATTCACTTAGCTCCTGCTCTTCTTGCTGTAATGTTAGAGAGAAAGCTTTGTTAAGTATTCACAGTTTGTTACCCGGAAGTTTGTATCTTTTAAAGATGCTGATCCTTGTGTCGCTTGCAATATTGAAGTGTATGTAGCGATGGTCCGAGCAGCTCTCTTCATCTGCTACCATCCAGTCTTGTAGGTTATTGGCTATATCATTAATAGTCACTGTAATATCTGGCCATCCGTGGTGGTACGTGTTGTCAAATGTGGGTGGCGCGTTGGGGGTGTTTATGATTTGCAGATTGCTGGCCAATATGTAGTCTTCCAAGACTTGCCCTTTTGGAGTGGTAGCTGGGTAACCCCATACGATGTTGTGGGCATTAAAATCACCGCCTATAACATGTGATGTTGTGGGGCACTTTGTCTTTACTTCTTCGATGCTCATGATGGTCTGGTGGATATCATCCGGTGGGGGACTGTAGATGGAGGAAATGATGATCTGTGAATTTGAGAAGCTGAGGAGGATTGCTACATGGTCTCGCTTCTGTGTAATTATCAGCGGGGACCAGAGCGGGTTGCAGCAGGCGATTGCTGCTCTTGGTGGTGGCTCATTCTGTTGTGCTTTGCGCTGAAATATTTTCCAACAGAGTGGCAAACAGGCGACTTCCCCTGCTCTGCAGTAAGGTTCTTGAATCAATAGTATATCTGGTTGATGGTTGATTGTATGTTGGATCAATTGTGACGCGGCGGCTTTTGCTCTTTGTAAATTAATCTGGATGCATTTGGTAACTTCTCGTTGGATGTCTGGTGTTTGCATTATTTGAGTGGGCGGCTGTGGCAAATCACTCGTATCTGGTACTGCGTCTGATATTAGCGATGTATCTTCCGTACGAGGGGCAGTTGACATCATAGGCTGGATGATCGCAGGGGATGCTCCTGTTTGTCCTATAGTTATAGTCTGCGCAGTTGATACACGCGGGCTGCTGCGCTCGGCATTCACGGATGTCGTGTTCTTCTGTGCAGTATGCACAATAATGTTTGTTGGACCACTCCTTTTGAGTGTGGCCGAGTTCCTGGCATCTGTAGCATCGCTTGGTGTTGTAGAAGTCTGCAATTCGGTATGCCCGCCAGCCGAGGTAGAGTCTGGGAGCCTGCATGATTCGCTGGTAGACTGTAGGTTGGCAGTCAAGAACCCATTTAACTGTGTTTCTTCTATCTCGGAGGCGGTAGAGGATTTTGACTGTTGATTTGGTAGCATTGTGCTCCGATGCCAAAGCTCGTTCTATTTCGTGTTCCTGGACTTCATGTGGGACGCTGTGGATAGCAACTCTTGGAAGTCTTGTGGCGGGAAGCTTGGTCTCTACCAGTTCTTGTCCCTTTGCACTGTTTAGCGTATTTTTTAGCTTGTCAAGGTCCTCCTTCGTGTGACAGTCAACGGCTAGCCCTCCTTTTTGTATGTTTCTGACTGTGGATACCTTTACTCCTATCTTGGGGAGTGGGAATTCCTGGCTGAGTTTAGCCTTAAGGTCTTGACTGGTGGAGCAGGTGGCTTCCTTAGGATATAGTAATAGTGTGTGCCGGGGCGTAGTTATGTGACTAGTATCTTTAGCCTTAGCTGCAGCAGCCGCGTAGGATGGACCTCTGATCGGATTAGGCAGTGGTGCTACAGCGAACACGTTATGCCTCTGCTGGTCTGTTTGATACTGGTTATTTGCATGTGCTAATTCGCAGCAGAAGAGAGTGGAGGTATTGGTACTTGTGTCGGCTTTTGTTGGTTTTGCTGTGTATTCGGGGCCTTCTAGGGCTAACATCTGTAGAGCCTCTAGTGAGGTAAGAATACGTTCTCTGAGTTCTGTTCGGAGCAGAAATTTACCACCTCGGTAGGTAGTTGTTACTCTCTTGATTTCCTGGTAGAAGAGGTCTACCTTTTCAGCATGAGCTATGTATGAGTTTAAGATAGAAGTCGGGTCTAAGGCGCTAGACGACGTTGTTATATCTTCGTCAGTAGATAGAGTAGATTTTAGTACCATGATATAATGCAGACAATGACAGTTAATATGCAGAATTACAATAAAAAGCGTACAGTTACATAATCTAAGGCAGTACAGTTAAATATAAGTGCGTGCAATGAAAGCGCTGCCAACAGTTAGCGTGCACGGGTACAAGGTGACAAGTAAATGAGAAGTGAATGGAATTTACAGAAAACTCATTAATTTCCGTCACAAATGCTAAATGTACGGAACTGAATGCTGTGAAGAAACCAGCCACAGAGCCAATTTCCCATACAATGCATACAATACACAGAATAATGCATACAATACACAGAATAATGCATACAATACACAGAATAATTGCATATACAGAAATAAAATCTAAACGAACTTAACAAGGTATGGAAACAGAGTACATAGATGGCTATCAGTAAATAAGCACAAACAAAAATTTACAGGAAGATGAAATTAAATAAGTATAAAAATTATAATAATGATGATAAAGTAATAAAAAGAAGTAAATATAATAGAATAAAAGTTAAATGCACAGTGAAAAACTAGAACAGGGTTAAAAATTTGGGTGTACTAGAGGCTGGCTAAGTACCGTGCAGCTAAGTTCAAATTGTAAACAAAAGCACGTGCAAGACTTATAGCAACTGCACTCTACTATGCGCACATGCGCTAGAAAAGCTTGGCAAGGAGTTGTCCGACAAGTTCAAAAGGCGACCTGTCCTGCTGGACCGACCCTCCGCCGCTGTGTCGTAAAAATGAGCCGGGTGAGGATACCGGGGAAAGAACAAGGTCACACAGGAAAATTGCAATTAAATCTTACGGCACTCAGTCACTAATTAAGCTAGCAGGACGAATGATACACTAAAAGAAAGGTAATCTAAAAGCCTACCTTATCGTCTAGGAATGGTGTCGATATTCCCAATTAGACCGGAGATAAGGGCAGATTAATCCAGAAGTATGGCACTTTTATGTCGCATAATAAAAACACTGTAATAAATCGCACAAACACTTCACAATCACAGCACTGGTATCAATGAAGAGATCATATCTTCCACTTTCCAAAGGTACTAGGATTGAAATTGGATGCCTGTAGGTGCCAGAGAAATCTTAATAGATGTAAACACCACAAAACGGCACTTCACGGGGTCACGGTAACCCTCAGCAGATATCACGAGGTCGCGATACGAACAATGACTTCTGCTTTAAAGACTTAATTAATCCACCACTAATAAACGGAATCGCTCCAGATGCATATCAAATTGCTCAGCTTTTGAAGAACTTTAAATTGATATAACTCTTGTGTAAACTATATCAAAACTAACTTAAAATAATAAGGCGAAAAGCGAGCTCGCGAAAACACGTCGTACAGCATTGATGCCGCGTCCACTCTCTCTGATGCGTAATGGCAAACCGCACATTGAGTTGAACAGTGTTAAACGAATGTCGCATACTGCGCATGCCCAGAAACAAATTTGGCGTAATTATTATGTTGGCGCGATTTGAAAAGAGGATAAATACTGTATGTGGTAGATGTACCGCCATCTGATTGTAAACAAATCCGGCGTTTAAGTATATGTGCAATGTAAAGTAATTACTGTGTAAAATTAGATTTTTTTCCTGTACTGCTCCAACAACTGGAAAGTTGAACGATACGATCAAGTTTGAATTCGATTGAAGAGTGCACAAAATGGGTAAAGGAAGTAGCGTAAATGCAGATGCTCCAGTGGATAGCGCGAGCTTCAAACCAAATGCTATTGCGAGATTGCTTTCAGGTATGTATATATTTTTCCATTTCAGTAAATTTGATATGTTATATATGCAATATGTGATATATTGTATTTAACACATATACAGTTCATTAACATTTTTTAACATTTCCTAAATTTCTATATAATGTAGCATTAAGAAAGATGTTTTAAGAAATTTGTTTCTTTACTGTTTTAATTTTTTCGAAAAGAAACATCATTTTCGAGAAACTTCAAGAAGAAAGTTATTAGCGTAATTTTATTACAGCTAAAACTGATGCAAGGTACTTGAGTCTTTTATCTCAAAATGTGCTGAAATGTTTTGGTTGAAGTTAATATAAAATAATGTAATGAAATGTGGTATAACTGTAAAGAATTGGTAAAAATAAAATATAATTAGCTCAACTTTACTTAACTCCTTATATTATCAAATATCTATTGAATAGAAAAACCTGTTGAAATATTAAATGTAACAAGTTCTATTTTTAAAAGGCAGTTGATTGTACAGCATGGACGAATTGATGATGATTTTTAATAATCCTAAAGTAATAGTAAAGTCAACAATAAAGTATATTTTGATGTATGTAATTTTCATCAATGATTGCATAAAATTGCACTTTAATATAAAGTATGCTTGGATTGTTTTCATGTATACTATATATTATTGCAAATTAGTTCTTCATAAAATTGTATATTTCTTCTGTGAAAAAGTATGTATGCAATCATGCAAGTTGTAGGAAAATATGTACATGTACTGCACATGTACCAGGACGACAAGATAACAATTATGACTGTCAATCATCATTTTGCTGACTGTATCTGTCAAGCTGACTACACAGACTATAGTAGCCAAAGATAAGTTGTAGAAAGTGTTTTCAGAGTTGAATATATGAATTAAAGTTAGTAGGATTATTCTTAACTAAATAATAAAATTTAAATAAAACCCCTTATTTCATGTTTTATAAATTCTCTTATTATTATGATGTGATTTCACAACCATTGACCCTCTCCTATTGTTAAATAATTCATTCAGCACTGAACAACATATTATTTTATTGGTATAAAAAATAATATATTTTGTGTGTATGACCAAGTTATGATCTAAGATTTTTCAATACTTGAATCATCCTTTTAAAGATTTTTATAAAATGATTTTTTTTAATTTCAGGCATTGGTACAGTGAATGGCAGCTGAAAAATTTTGACCCTTGTTTCTGGAAGTGAAATGTTAGATGTAAGTAATGATATCTGAGACCCTTATCACACGGCATTTGTTTCACATGAACAACTTGTTTCGGACAATTTTTCTGCCTGGTTTACTATTGAAAGAAAGACATGCAACGTTTTCCTTCCTTTCTAAAAAAAATGCAAATTGTTCGTTTTCAATCAATCAACTATCAGCTTGTTTGTAATGGGGAACCAGTTTCCCATGTTAACCCCAAAGTGATCTATGATAATTGGCTGTTGTGACAAAGCAGAAAAATTGTGCCAAACAGTTATTCTTCCGAAACAAACTGACGTCTGATTGCATCCTTACTGTTAATAATACTGTGAAGCACTTAATTGTATGCTTTGCTAATGAATATGTACTAGGCAATTGTGGCTATTATGAAAGAGGTGAAATTTCAAATACAATTGTCTCAGTTACAATTATTACAGATATTATTTAATTTTGTAATGATGCTAATTAAAAATATGAATTAAGAAAATGCAAAAATTAGTGTATAAGCATACTAAATAGTTCAGAGTAAGACTTGTACTTAATTTATAGTACGCACTCATTCACACATATGATGACTCGTACACTGATATAAATTTGATATGCTTTTATACTGTTTACATGTCTTCTATATTCAGATTTGAATCATCATCTGCCAACAAATTCAGTTAATCAGGCATTGTTGACCTTATTAGTTTCTTGCAGATGTGTGAACTTTGGAAATATTTTTAGATTTAGTGTAGTTTTTGTTTGCTTTTCAGGTTTTCACATAATACCAACTAGAAACATTACCTCTTCATTTTAAAAGTCAAAGAGATAAAATAAAATAAAAAAAAAAAAACAATTAATTAGTTAATATCAAACCTAAAATGTTCTTTTATTACACAACTATTATTTAAGCCATCCAAATGGGCGCAATATTTTTATAATACTTTTATTTAATTTTCCAGTATATCTTATTGAAGCCATTCAAATCCCACTTGGGCATTTTCAAGCATATTAGTTGTTGAATATTATGTCTGACTCTAAACACACAGGCAAAGTATGTATAATTATTATGTAATTTAACCTTTCTTTCCTTCAAATATTTCTTTAAAATTACACGAGACAGGCATACATTTGAGCTTTGATTAACAGACTTAGTGTAGTCGCCATGACGGATAAGAAAACAGATGAATAATAGACCACCCATAATCACCAACATATAATGCAAGGATTTGAGAATAAAGATTGCTTATTAGCATAATAGTGCACTGAATATTAGATATAAAAATTATAGAACTGAAAGATTTGTCACGTATCATCTTTGCTTATTATTATATATATTGAAAATAAACAGTTTGCTTCTGCAACAGAATAAATATCGAGTGTCTTGAAATGTTTTGTATACCTGGAGCTTTACAGTTCAGTACATTATACAAAGAGCAGTATATAAAATGATTATCAGGTCTGTACAGAAATTTTTAATGGAAAATTCTTGTGTATAGATTTAGTTGATATTTCTTATCTTGTGTACAGATTTAGTTGATATTTTGCAAGACATGGCAATATTTCAGACTTTTATTGTAATTACTGTGACAAAACAATCATTAGAAAATTATACACGTATGAAAATTATTAATATTACATTATGTAGCTTATATTAATAATTTTCATACGTATATATGTAATATTTTGGCAGGCACAGGAATGACCAAAGCTTGACAATATAACTACATCATTGTATGGCCAGGCATTGTTATGGCTGGATAGAAGGTTGCAAAATGACGACAAAGAAGGATTTAGCTTTTTGATCCCACATCTTTATTCAATTCTCTCAGCAGATCATTTTGCCTTTAGATGAAATTCTCAAAATTATATATTCAATATTGATTTAAACTAAGTAAGATTAAATTTAGACTTTACGTCATATCTGCTTTAACAAAGGAAAGAACAAGATGGTAGGAGCAGCTGCAAGGTCTTGTAGCAGCGGTAGAAGAAAGCAGTCTGACGAAAAATGGCACGTATTCAGTATGTGTACTAGCGATTATATAACATGCCAGAATGTTCTCGAAAGTACTGGTCTAGGATAAGATCCTGAAACTGCAGTAAGTTAATTATAGGTTGCATGCTCGCGCAGAGCAAAGCCATTGTATTTTCTATATTTTACAGGTATATAATACATATTCTTTGTGTCTTGGTGAATACATTCTACCTCGCTGGCAGGTAACAGAAACTGACGATCAAAAGATTGATGAATATTTAATAGTTTTGATGAGATTATCTAGGAAAGTAAAATAGTTTAAAACGTATTAAATATGGTTTTCCAGAATGTTTCCTAGCATAGTTTTTAATCTCAGACTAAATGATACACATTATCTGGAAGTTCATATTCTTGTGTCATAAAGTATGCTTTATTGTAATTAGTCTTAGATTGTAAAGTTAAATTTATGAAAATATGATGAGTTAAAAATGTATTGCAGATATTAAACTAGATTTTTATATGCAATTTTGAAATTTTAGAGATCTTGCTTCATGTAATTATTTTTAATGTTTTTATTAAATTCTTAATTAATGCTATTATGCATGCATTAGAAAGTGAAATGAAATAATACTTAGGGATATCATTTGGCTGCATTCTGTTGTTTCTCAGTTAAACTATTCTGCATTCAAAAAATTACTCAAGGATTCTCACGAATACCAGCTCAAACAGTTCCAAAGTATTTCTGCAAACTATACATAATTACTTAAGAATTGTATCTTTTTGATAATATTATTTAGCCTTTACAAGTTGCTGCCAAAATTATTTTGTAAATCAGAAATCTTCGAGGGGATTAGTGTGTCTCGCATAGTTACCCTGGTGCCACACTATAACACTGAAATTGATAGATGTATAATTGAATGTTTAATCAAAAATGTCTAATTCCTCTTTTATGATATTTCAATAATTGATACTACTGAAACAAGAAATATTGGTACATTAACATTTTCTTAATATTCATTGTGTATTTGTTATGATGCATGTATTAATGTCATTACAAGTTAGCATTTGATAATGTTTGTTTCAACAATTTAGGGTTTGATGAAGTGCCACAGAGATTATCGCTTAAAGAATGCGTGCAGGCCAACCACCAACACAAGATATTAAAAGAGCAATGAAAATGAAGATTTAACTATAAAGAAAAATCTGACTAATATTATTACTCATAACACTTAATTGTTTCGTATTATTGTAAATTTATGCGAGTTTTCCTGTATTCTGTTTATTTTGCAACTTATGTTATTGTAAATTCATGTATGTTTTCATTCTTGCTCTGTCATGCATTTCATACTAATTGTTTGTTGTGCATATTAATTATATGTGTATATTACTTCATTGAATTACTGTATTTGAATTTTAATAAACCTTTTTACCACTCAGTAGTACTTTTCCGTAAAACCTGAACATTCTAAACATCCCATATCACTAATCCTCGATTCTAAATAATACTTGAGTTTACTTAATTCATGTATTAATAGCGAATTTGAAAAATAATACAAGAGTGACATATTTTGAGGTAAAATAAATACTGCTCAATTGGACATTTTAAAATGTTTTTCCTTTTAATAGAGGAACATTTTTAAGGGTTTAATTATTAGTATTTGAATATTGTATTAATATGTGATTAATTAGTATATGAATATACTGTGTGTAATGAATAAGTAAGGCAGTGAATAAATTTTGAACAATAATTTCATATGAAGAAATATGATCTGCCTGGGTTAAAAAATTAATCTTTAAATCCTATTTATGAGATTATATGGCTGGAATCTGTAGCCCAAAAGCAGTTAAAGCAACCCACCTCCAAAAAAGAAGACATTTTAAATAGTTTCTTCCAAAACTTGAAATATTTAAACATTACACGACCCTAAATTTCTAGTGAATTTAAAATACTCATTTCATTCAGTTCAGCTACTACTATTAAAATGTTCCTCATGATTTTGCAAGGTGAAGACCACAAATGTTCTGCCCTCATAACTAATGATGATATAATAAGCATGAAGTAGACTTCAGCGTAAGGAATATGGAACTATATATTTTGCTCTTTGTTTATTAATTAGCTCGCTTTTAAAAAATTCATATCATATAGTAAGTAGTATTCATAATTTTTCTCATTTTCTTAATATTTCATTGAAGTATTTAAATGTTAATTTAATTAGCAATACCTAATAATGTCAAATGCATATATTATTATACAGAATGGGATTCTGACCATAACATTCAGGCAAAGTGATATACATGTTAATTTTTCAACAAGTTTCTGCGTTATGCTTTTTACTCTCTACACAATGTTTAATTTTTAATTATTATTTTTTATTATTTGTAGGACCTTAGGTCCTACAAATAATAAAAAATAATAGTAATACCAGAAAGTGTGACTTTCTTATATTATCCAACAGGAGACCTATGTTCACATCTTATATTTTGAATTTACAGTTTTCTTTTGTAGATGACAGACACCATATATTCAAAAGAAATTAACATGCTTCTGGATATATGCATGTATTTTTCATATTTACAGCTGTTGCATGTGATGTTATGTAATCGGGTAAACAATGAAAGAATTAAGTTTATTGACACCAAAACAAATGCATACTTCGATATAAAGGCTGCATAAAAATGAAAATGGCTAAATTAAAATAGTGAATTGAGGTTGTAGAGTTCTAATTTATTTTTATTAACCAGCTATTTTATGATAATTAGCTTTTCTTTCTTCCTTTCCATTTTCCTGCCAGGATGCTAATTTTGAGTGTATTCAAATGAGGTGAATTCATTTCGTTACTTTTGATTTACGCCATAAATGCTAGCTGATTCTGTATGAATAAGCTGTGCACTCTGTTAATTTGTCCGAGTTTATAAAAGGTTTTTTTTACACCTATTCCAAACTTCTGTTGTAATTTCCAAAACATAACGAGAAGTCGCTTAAGTTTTCCAGAGTTCTCACACAGTATATATTACCAAAGTGGGTGAAACTCGTATAAGGTGTAAGAAAGACCAAAAGGAGATTTATTAAATCAAGAAAAGTAATCGGTGGAAAAGGCATTTAATCTTAATAATGAAAAATCGAATTTTACACCAAATATTCAGACTTTTGTAACTGTTTTATATTTAATTAGCGAGAGTTAAAAATAAAAATTACCTTTATATTCATAACATAGGTTACATTCTGTTAATTTCCCATAAATAAACATAAAGAATACATTGACAAAATCATTGTACTAAGCTATTTTGGTAAAATAAAATCTACTATTTTCATTGTACTTCAAATTTAGGTTGTTTTCATGAAATTCTTTTATTAAACATTAACTTATACTTGATAATCAATCTTCAAGTTCGAAAATAAGTTAACTGTAATTGCATTTGTTTTATGATCAAATATTTTAATTTGGCATTTGAGCATTTCTAATGGCATTTCTTTTTCTGTTTGACATCTCTGCTCTGTTAAGGTTATAACCAGTTAAATTGTTACTGTGTCTCTGAAAAATCAACAGCATTCTTAAACACCATTTTAAAAATATTTCTGTGTGTAGTATTTTATCAGTAGAATTTTTCCTAAATAAATACAGAAGTTGTTATGAAAACATTTGAGAGTACATGTCTTGAAAGAGAAACAGTATTCGTAGTGTTTAGTCAATTATGGTATATTAACAGTTATCATAATTGCATGTATATTGTATGCATTATACATATATATATGCATAAAGACCCAATTTTGGCAATAAGTAGAGCTGTTACAAAATAATCATGAAGTCTAATGGAACGTACTCGTCACACATACTGGGGAGGAATCAAATTTATGTACGTATTTGCCACTCTTAAAGAATTTTTGGGGGGAATTACAAATGTACCAATTTCTTATTAATATATAATCATTTGTTAATATTAAAGGAAAAATTTATTTCTTAACTTAACTAAGCCAGCTAAGTCATAGACCGAAATATGTGTTTCTGCATATATTCAGAACTTCCGGAACTACGAATACATTCACAGTTACAAAATATGTAAAATAGATTTCTTTTAAATGCTTGGAATATTCGGAAAAATATCTAAATTCAAAGAAATGGTAAAATACGTTTCACTTGCAGATTCTTTGTTATTTATTTGATTATATCACCATTAATAACAATGTTCACCCCCCAGAATAAAAAATATATTGTTTATGTACTGAAGTCTTGGTTTGTTTCCCTTGACAAGTCAATCAATCTATCATCAATGACAATAGCTACCTTTTAAATACTTTTAATTTTGGCACTTAAAATGTTTGCATTTCAAAATACTATTTCTATGCAGCTTTTAAATAATTTTTAATGCAACAGAAATCTAAATAACTTCAAATGCTGGCTAAAATTCATTCCAATAATTCATCGCTTTAAATTTCTGTTCCTTGCAGATGATACAGGAAAAACCTTTTCTAATTCTACCAGGAATTATTGATAAATAACCCGATGAAAAAAATTGATACAGGCATAGATGGAGAAGATGTAAATAATTATTACGAAATAATGTGAAGCAGTGTTTGCATTCAAAATGTAAGATGTTATACTTATGAAATTCTGCACTTCACTTTGGAACTGTACGAATTTTCGCTCAGAAAAAGACTGAAATTCAGGATATATTAGTTACACTTTTAAGGAATAAAAACAATTCAGAATTTACCATATGTTACATTCGTACATACGCAAAGAAACACGGACATACGTAAAAAATATAGCAAGTGTTTGCAAATAACATTGAAAAAATTTTACAATTCCTTAATGCTGTTTATTTAATTCTTTTAAATAAGAAATAAAAGCGCGAATATACGTTAACAAACTAAGCGGGAAAATTCAGTTTACATTACTGAGAATTACAACATGTAAACAAATTACATCTAAATAACGAATTATTAAACACAATATATAGTAACAATTATTAAATGCACTGTTAGACAAATTAAAATGAAACATATATTAGAAAAATAAGCAAGTGCAATCGGTATGAACGTTAAAATAACTAATAAACAAAGTCCCACAACATTGCAGTTGTACACATCACTCGACAGCCATGGAGATCACGAATGAGCTAGCGTAGGGTTGCTTTTAGTCGCCAATATTTCTTCTCGCGCCAAAGGTACACCATCAAGCATGCGCAGTAAGCGAAATTCGCTTAACACTGTTCAACTCAATGTGCGGTCTGCCATTACGCACCCGGGATACTCTCGAGGCATTGGGCTTCACGGTGGTGCCACATCCTCTGTACTCCGCCGATCTGGCTCCTCTGACTACACTTTGTTTGACAAGATGAAGGACGCAGTTAGAGGATAACATGTTGAATCTTCTCCCGAATTACATGCAATTGTCCGTAGATGGTGCAGCAACACCCCTACAGACTGGTTTTCCAAAGCCCTCCTGGACCTCCCAGCCAGATGGCAGAAGTGCATTGACTTAGGCGCGGATTTATTTCTAACTTATATACTTTTTGTTAATAAATTGTATTCCGCTCTGTGGTAGCATTTGTGTCATTTATTTCTGTACAACATGCAGAAATGTTCCTTTCCCTCGGCACTTAAATCACTGTGTCTAGCCTGTCGTCGAAACTCTGTTATAAATAAACTATATTCAGACCTTTAAAATTAAAAGTTTCTTTTCCCTCTTCGAAACCATTTTACGATGTTTTCGAACGACACAAAGCATCTCTTCCTACTGATGGAACGACACAAAGCTTCTGTTCCTACTGGCGAATAATCTTAATGTATTCTGCTGCAACAAATGCTCCAGTTCAGTTCTTTTGGAAACCCATTACTTATCATTTTAACCCTGCAAGAGCTTGTCATTTAAGGAATTTTCCCATCAGATCAATCTATATAAGCTCATTCTGCAATTCGATTTATTCTGCTGTAGCACATCAATTAGCTAAGATATTATGGAAATGCATTAAATATCATGGCTCGTATTGTAATTTCACACTTCTCTGTTTTTACCTATCTAAAATTAGAAGATGAGGAAGTATGATATTCAAGTATTACAGTAATTTATGCTTTAACCTTGCTAAGAGATATCTTACTATTAGCAGGTGAAAATTCGAATCACTTTTGCCACTTTTTTTTTTTTTTAATCTGTAAAATTCTGATTGTTGCAATAGTATTTTTTTTTCTTTCATTATTATTTAAATATGTTAAGCTATGAAAGCTTAAATAAATAAATGTCTTAATTACTCTTACATTTAAAACCTCTATCTTTTAAATTTGTCATGCTAGATACGTATGAATTTTCTATCTCCAATTCAGTGTGCAATATTTTCTAGAATTGCATGATGTTTTTCCACGGTAACTCTAACTTAGAGCAGCTGCAGTTTCGGTCCGCAGTACTTGAGAGATCCATTCTATTTTGTATTAGATTTTTATTTTATGTATTTATTATCATTGTAAATATTGTTCCTAAATTAAGGAACAAATTATATATCTATTTTTATTGCTTTTACTTCTTTTATGATTTTACGCTTAGCTTTTTGCAAGCTTAAAAAAGTAGGAGTCTTAAATGAAAATATATTATTATCTTCTACTTTAAGCACTAAGACTATTCATTTGTCATTTAATTCGAAACTTTCAGTTTCATCTGCCTTCACTGATTTGGTTCTGTTGGAATGCACTTCCAGAACTTTCATTAAATTCCTGAAAGTCATTGGGAAAACAATATGAGAACTCAGACTACGATATTAAAATATGCAGCTTTTGAACATGTGAACCGGTAAAATGAACAGAGAGCTGAAAATTGAGAATTCTTAGTTGATAAAGAGAAATTAAGGAATTTTTCTCTAGAAAGATAAAGCTATTTTAATTGTTGCTTATGCAAGAGCAAATTTGAAAAGACGAAGCGGAATTACAAATTTGTTAAACTTTTAATATTCTATTTTACTTTCAGTTTTCAAGGATTAATATGAATTATTCCGATATTTCATCATGAAAGGAAAGGGTCAGTTATCAATAGTTTGGGGAAATATCATATTTTTCAACAAAATAATATTTCTTTGCCATGCTTATATTATAAATCAATTGGCAAACGTCAGTTCATATTACTGTTATTTGTTTACAAATATATGGGGCTATTATTGTTTATGAATATATGCGGTTATTATTGGTTAAAAATATATAATATTCTTTTACAAATATAAACATAATAAAATATTTGTTTACAATATATATTATATATAAATATGTGTATATAAAAACAATATCAATACAGATTTTTATCATACTTCCGTTCTACTACTATCGTACTACTACGAGCTGATTGTGATAATTTGAAAGCAGATGGTCTCGCGGACAGATATAAGTACAAAGGTGTACAGGTTTCGCCTATCAAAATTTATCCTGAGTAAGTAGGTAGACACTTACGTGTTATCGCAACCGCCTTAGTAGAAGTCGCCAAATTTTCAGAATAAGCCAAACTCTGGCAAGCATGAGCATAATGATTCTTGAAGCAACCATGGTCATAATAATCTTTTTTTCAGTCAACCAATGTAGCCATTTTTGCATTTTTTTTTTTATTTTATTTTAGCGGCTTTGATTGAAACAAATAGTGATAGATTATGCCTAAAAGCTAACTTTAAATTATACAGTTGTGGAATTTCCTGGCGATCAGTGCAACTGCTGTGAAATTTCTCCAAGGACAAAGAATTTTGAAGCAAAATCTCTAAAGGTAACAGCGAGGAGATTCATTTGGTTAAATAGCCAAAGTTTGAGAGATATGAAGTCTCTGCAAATCTCGGATATTTTAAAGTGAAAACAGATCGCTGTGTACTCAAAGAGAAGAATAACAGGAAAAAGTTACAGAAAATTTTGGAATCGAATGTGGTTTATTTCTTTAATATACCACGTAATCTTTATTTCAAAATATTAAAATTTTATTTTAAATTGCTAAAATATGTTGATGTTTCGTATGTTGATAATATTTGCCAACCTGCAATGATTATCGGTACTTTCGGAATCTTTTTGAAAAAAGTCGCACAAATTAAAGTTGCACTTGTTAATTAGCTCTTACTTTCCCATCTGTAAATTATCGCCATATTGTGCCAAAATGATAGGGTTAATACGTAATTACAAATAGGTAATGATTTCATACGTTAGCGCTCTTGATAAACGCGTTCCTGGGACCCATGGTGCAGCTGAAGCCCTTGGTAAAATTATTGCGTCGTGCAACCTACATCGCGAGCTTTGCCAGTGATAGCGGTGTCTCTGATTCTTCCATCCTTTGTACAGCACTTATTGAATCTTTTAAGGTACCATTTATGACATACTATAATCCTAGTCGGTCTATAGTAACACTTAGATAATACAGTTAACATTTTGGACAAACAAACAATTGATGTGTTCAATTGCGTATTATATGCTTGGACATTCTATTCTTGGGCATGAACTACTTGTCATGCAAAAACTACAGTTTCATTTACAGAGTAGATGTTTAGATTGTCTAATCCAATGCTTATGGTAAGATTATAACATTTTGGACAAACAAACCGTTGATGTGTTCAATTGCGTATTATATGCTTGGACATTCTATGAGCTTCGGCATGAACTACTTGTCATACAAAAACTACAGTTTCATATATAGAGTAGATGTTTAGATTGTCTAATCCAATGGTTATCGTAAGATTATAGAAATGTCTATATACAAATGGCTGTTCGTATATCTACATATAGAATACATACTTACTTTAATTTATACAGTATATACATGCAATAATAAGTATTTAGATTATCACATACAATGATTATAATAGCGTTACAGAAATGCTTAGACGGTACGGTTAAGGGTTTCATATGCACAATTAAGTATAATATTCATAGACAATCCATGAGTACTTTGACTTACGGCTTTTTAGGATTTCATACATAAATGTGTGTCTCATTTACTAGAGACGATAGATATCAAGGAGGCTGCATTAGATCATATAATTGTAGAGTGCATTTAGTGTCCGAAATGTTCTTGAACTTTTTGAAGGTAAATGAGATGTTTATTAGTGCTTTGGGTATTTGGTTGCTCATAGTTTGCCGTATCTGTAAAAAGCATTAGTTACACGTGAATGAATTTCCTATTGTTTACACTGGTTAAGCCTATTGATGCCGCCCTATGCGCATAAGTTGCTTTGCAAAACACAACGTAAGATGCAAATAACAAATAATGGTTGCAAAAGAGAAATGACATTTGTTTAAACGCAGAGAATTCTAGTATGTCAAATAGCAATAGAGAGTATTTTCCTGTAATGTTTTTGAGATAAATACCGTATTACAGCTGATGCGTTTTTCGGCTTAAATTATTCAACTGAGCTTCCTCTGAAACTGTTTTAATAAGAGATGGGTTATTCGAATCTTCGAATCCAAATCTTCCAAAATGTTCAAATTCGAGTATTCAGATCTGCGTATTTTTTTCGTTGTTCAAATGTTAAAATAAAAAACATTTAAACGCTTTAACCCCAAACATAAAAATAGTTTTTTTGATATCAATTAGAAAATTTTATAAGATAAAGAGCGAACTGTTGCGATTTTAGTGAATTTGGGTCACCAATAATCACTTCGCGGTGGCCTTAAGTATCCCAAGTAGCGCATGACGTAGAAAAGACATTACCACACCCACTTTGGACAACTCTTGGACCAGTTTGCAACGTCTTTGCTACGTCATGTGCTACCTGGCGTCCCATCAACACGAAGCAATATGTTTCCAAAAATGTTACTCTCGACATCATCGGGGCTTGCACCATTCCCTCTAGTTAAGTAAATACACTGCTTTCACGACATGAAAATATTTCTGGGCCTGAATCAGAAGGAGGACCGTAAATACGATTAAAAACTAGTTGATGGCTACTTAACTGGCTACCGTTAATGAATTTGCATATAGAAATCACGAGCTACCGAGGTTGAACAAAAATATGGAAATATTAAAATAAAAACATATTGCTCTGACTAAGATGGTGTAGGAAAACCGGTAGCATTCAAAACAGCTTCATTCTTCTTGGATGGATAAATAGAGATCTTGTATGATTTGCGAGGAAATCTTGCACCATTCTTCCTATGAAACGTTATGAAGTTCAGTTAACGACGATGGCGGTGGTTAGCGCTTACAGAGATTTCCCTCCAAAATAACCCACAAAGACTCAATAATATTGCTGCTCAGAAAACCAGTCCTGGAAGATGTGATATAAGTAAACAGGAGCTCCATAGTCTTGGAAAACAGCATCACCATTGGGGAACAAAATTTATTCCATGGAATGGACATGATCAGCCAAAATGGTCACATAATTCTTGGCAGTAATGATAGATCTCATGGAATACCACGATATGGCTGTCCAAACCATGACCGAACCTCCGCCATGTTTCATTGTCAGCAGCAAACAGTTCCTGTCTTACGCTTGGGACGGAGTTCGCTAGATGCAAACTCACTCAGAAGTCGTAAACAATGGGAATTAAGGCTCATCCGACCAAATGACAGTCTTCCATTGCTCTAAAATTCAAGTTTTTTGACATGATTTTCTCCTCTTACAGGCATTTTGATCACTGATACGTGGCTTTTGAATTGCAGTTCGCTAAAAATTGCCTGCTTCTAGACTCCCTTCATATTGTTTGGTGTTGACAGGGTTTGCGAGTGCGTAGATACGGACTTTTAAGTTTCACGCATTTAATTTTATGAAAATGATTTATTGTCCGATTTTTAATGTATATCTGTGTTAATTCTTGAAATAATAATGCGCATTTTACACATGCTTGAGTATGGAATGTTAATAAAAAATATGTGAAAAAATATTCAAATATTTATTGTCTAATTATATTAAAAAATTGAAGCTCAATATTAATCTATATTCTAAAAATCCTCATTTTTGGAAAAAAATAGGTTTGTTTTAATTAAAAACGTCCAAAATTAATCTACTTTTTATTTACTTCTTGTGATTGATTTTTATGAAATATTCGACATATTCACTGTTCAAAACAATCTCGAGGCTTTAAGATTCTAATTGGAGAAAATTCAAGATTCGTAGCATCTGCAGCTTATATTTAAAGACGATTTAGTTTGTGTATTAATTTTTCAAGTTAAGAAAACATTTATCGCATCTCTATTTTTCATTCAAAGAAACAATGTTTGAGCAGAATTAGAAAAATTCACAATCGTATCTTTTCTAGAGAAGGAATATGTCTAAATAAGTAAAGATACAATAATTGTGGCATTCTAACATACAACTGTAGAAATATAAGGAAAATATATAAAATATAAGGAAAACATCATAACAGTCTGGATAGCGGTTTTCAACCTTTATAATAACGTGTACCATCTAAAAAAATTGAAAACCTTTAGCCCCACCGCTACATTTTAGAATGGTTATTTTTCAATTTCTGAAAAGAAATATATAAAAAAAAAAAAAATCTGCCCAGGGGGCGTCTTTTTAAAGTTTTGTGTGTCATCTTTATTTATTAAATGCCATCTTCTGCGTCCTTAAACCATAAAATTCAATTTAACAGCAATATCACAAAATATTTAAAAGAGCATATCTTTAGAATTTTCGATACTCAGTCTCTCGCCGCTGGAGATAAAAATGTTTTTTTTTTTTTTTTGTACAGTGTTGCTATTGCTCGCTTTGAAATCGTTAAGTTTGTTAATCGAAAATTCGTTAAAGTGTTACAAAATATGAAACAGATAATAAAACATATTCCAAATTATTGCTTTCAGATACCCATATTCGGTGGAGGATTACGTTATTCAAAATGTGATGGCTATAGGTACTGTTGTTTGATCACAATGCGAGAAATATACATACATTTACGGAAAAAATGGAGCAATTTGAGCCCGGAAAGGACGACATAATGTGCTGACATACTAATAAACGATAAACTCTAAGAGAACCAATGAGATACTATTATCTTTTTTATAGGAACTTATTTTTATTTTCCATTAAATACACCATCCATTTTTCTATCACTCCTTTTAAACACATCATTTATGGCAAATTTTGATATGTTTACGGCTAGGAGAATAATTGTGAAACGCACAAGATTGAAGAACCACGGAAACTGCCATGCAGACAAAACGTTCACTTCTTCAATCGTTCTTATAAGCGGCTATTAACCTTGAACAAAGCTCAGATCGCAAACATTTACGAGTGTTAGAAAAAAAAACTCAGTCAAGATGTTGGGGTTTTAATTTTTAATTTAATAGTTAAAAACACTTTTCTTTTTTGCGTACGAGCTATTTTTCTCTTACGTACCACCGGTTAGTAACCCCTGGTCTAGCAATTATAAGCTAATAATACAAATAAGTAGTTTTTAATACAAATAAGTAGTGCGTAATATAATCACTGTTGCAAAGTAAAAAGGGAAATAGAACATAAAATGTCTTATTTTAATCGGTGTTAAATTTTCTAAACTTTCATTACATAAATCATAAATCTCCTTAATGCTATTTCCCAAAATGCAGCCTAGAGAGTTAGTAAGAAACATATCACATAATAATTTGTTATGATCCATTTTCTTTTCCTTGTTGCCTTTCCTGAAGCTTAGTTGCGTCAGTAGTTTCTAACAAGTATTTCGTAGTTATCAACCTATGTTTTTGCTTTCCGCAATATCAAACAGCGTCTTGAAGTTTTACTCCATAAATGGAATCATTTCTACTGGCATTTCACGTGGATATGGCAGTAGCTTTCATAAGACATTCACACATTGAATTAAATGTTTGTTTATTTAACGTACGTGCTGTGGCTTAAAGAAAGTTAATGCTGTCAGTGATTGAGTAAATTTTAAAGGAATTAAATGTGTGTGTGTGATTATGGCAAAGTCTCGAGGGCTATCTGCCTAAAGGGAGGGATGCCTTCGTGGAGGATTTTCTAAGGGTAACCGGCTCGTATACACGTTACACATGGGGAAAACCACGAAAACGCCCATGAAGCCAGCGCGTTCGCGGGATTCGAACCTCGGACGAACTACCAGTGTTCAGCGACTTTACCGCTCGGCCGCTGGTGGGCCAAAGGATTTAAATGGAAAGAACAGAGAGCGTTTCTGACGATCTTATTGTTTCAAATGTCAAGGAAAAATAGCTGAAAGGTTTGTGAAGGTTGTTTGAATATCAATGGGCTAGGATCGCGAAGAAAATATTTTCACTTTGAACTGCTCCTAAAAGTAATTAATTTAAACCAGATAATCTTTATTTTCTTTCCTGATAACGTTTTCGTTTATTTGAAAGGTTTTATACTTCATGCACAGAAAACAGAAAATAATAAATAAATGGAATTACAACGTAAGCACGAGTAAAAATTTATAAACAAATTAGAAAAGTATAATATATTGATTTTCTTTAACCAAATTAGGGTAGCTATGCCTTACTAACGTAAAAGCGTAGCAAGTCTTGCTAATAGCACTGTGCTATTTTTAGAGACAAACACATATGGTCTATTTTCAGAGACCCACGCCACATTAGTAGGCATACGTTTCTGACATGTAATTATTATCAGGAAACGACGCAGCTAAATCTACGCAGTTTATATCCGACTAGCGAATAAAAATCATCGCTTAGAGAGATCGCATATTCAATGGGATCTGCTGACCAGATACGTTTGTTGATGAGAGATAGTACACTAATAATAATGAAAATACGGCACAGCCCGGCGCGCCTAACGAGCAATAAACAGTTAGACGAAAGCAAAGGAACACTAAACATAAACATCAATCCAACGCTGATCCCAATGGATGTGCGATTCGAATTGACAAAAGCCATGATTTCAAGTTTTCTATGCATTTTTCAAATTCTATAAAATTATCTTATAATCAACCTTTTCCATTGACAACTGAGACAAAGAGTACAATTCGACAACGTGGCGTGCATCGTCAAGGATATTACAGCAACGGCATAGATCGGGATCTTGAAGACTAAATATTTTTAAATATGCTGGGTAACGACCAAAGCTACAATTCTGCTTTATTTGGTAAACTAACTGTCCATTGCGTTCTTGTTGCTTTGCTTAATGTTCAAAATCATAATACACGCAAGGCGACACTTAAAGAATTTTTTTTTTAGGAAAAAATAAAAATATACCGTTTTTACATCCATATTTCTTCCCCTTGCATACTGCCTCTCAGTACTTGCAGCATATGATTCAGAAATTTCTGATTTATAGTAATAACGTAAAGCGTATGCACAAATAGCAAATAAATTTGTGTAAGTAAAAAGAATATTATTGAAATTATAAGTACTTGTCAATGAAATGCATAATATAATAATATTAGTTTGTCTTTATCTGCGCTTTTTAATGTTTTATATTTGTCATTTAAGCCGTCTCTTCAGAAACAATATGCATGGAGTCTGGCTGTTCTTCCAGTTTGAAGCGGTAAAATTAGTAGGTGGTGTGGTGGTGTATTTAATTACGCAAAGCACACTAGGGCTATCCGCCTAAGGGAAGGGATGCCTTCGTGGAGGACTTTCTAAGGAAACTGGCTCGTATACACGTTACACATGGGGAAAACCACGAAAACGCCCATGCAGCCAGCCCGTTCGCGGGATTCGAGCCTCGGACCGAATTACCACTGTTCAGCGACTTAACCGCGCAGCCGCTGGTGGCCGCAGATACTTGGAAGGAAAAATAGGTTAATTCCAAATGTCCGCTCGGCCGCTGGTGGGCCGTAAAATTAGTAGGAAAAATTGGGTAAAAACTAAAGTAAACACCACATTTCTATGGTAAAATCCAGAAAAATTGTGTTATTTGTTCGAAATTAGCAAGTGGGGAAACTAATGGTCTTTCACACGTTTTTATTAAACATCTTTAAGACTTCTAGAATAAACTAAAATAGCAAGAGAATAGTAGAAAACTTTAAGGCTTGTAGAACGAAATAATATTTTTTTCAAATATATGTATATATGTATTATTTTAAACAAATTATATAGCATTAAATTAACATAAACTTAAAAGTTTAAAAGATAAAACGTGCGTATTATATTCGATAGTACGTCTTTATCATTTATAAGTCTGTTTTGAACAGCCCGTTGAACGATCTATAAATTTTAATTTATTGCATTTATTTAAAATTTCGAATACAAGGTAAGCAGAAAAAGGATAATTTTTAATTTTTAATTTATAATGGGAAATTAATTTTCTGCTATCATATAGATGACACCGCCTTAACTGTATGATGCGTAGCTGATGCATTTATTATTTCACATTATTAATGTCGATGACATATTTAAATGTGTACGTTGGAAATTAGTAAAAAATCTGATTATCACATTAAATACCAAACATGTTTGTAATAGAGTACTTTTTTGCAATATTAAATGCAAACAAATCTGGAATAAAATAACACTTCCAAATTATGTAAACAAATATCACATAACGCCGTCCGGATGTGATAGTAATTAGTGATTTTGACTGCCATACTGAAGGCTCCTGTTTCGAATCCTGCAGAAGGTTTGGATATTTGTAAATGTTTAGTGTCTTTACGGCATTTGGGCACTCTAAATACTATATGGCGAGCCGTTCGGTTTTGTGGTAAGGCAGAGTAATGGGAGACACTCGCACCCGCCTCTAGGGTGCTCTTGCATAAAATTGGGGGGAACAACAGCCGTACAACCACTCTGATGACCTGGTAACCATTCTTCTATTAAATATGGACGACTCGTAAGCAACACTAATATCACATAACTTTTAGACTCCGTTAAAAATTGCGCACATTAAAAATTTCCTTGTAATGTGTTTTAAGAAAATGTTACTAATTGGTAAAAAGATTCATGAATGCAGTTCTTTTAGCTTCACGGTGAAGGAAAATCACTATAATTGATTGCATTTCACTAAGAGTGGGGTGGAACACATCGAAAAACCTGCATCTGTCTTCTCCCTGGAGACATTTGTCTTTTAAGTGAATGAAAGAGTTTTCAAGGTTTACTTAGCTTAAGAATAACAGCAAGAAAAAAGACGCAAATTGTTTAAAAGGAAGAGAAGGTAAGAATCACTATTCGTCCTTGAAGGGAAAAAATCATGATTGGCAAGGAAACGTGAAATTTTGATATCTTAAGAACCCAAAAATAAGCAGAAGGTACAGGAATTGATTGTCTGTCTTCTTTTGAATAAGCGCATTTGCAAACTTTCTTCTTTTAGAAAGGAAGCACAGGTAAAAGCATCAGTACTGTATGACAGTTAAAAAAAAATCTTGTAGGCTGAAAAAAATACGAAAAAGCAAAGCAAACTGCATCCCACTCCCACCCCTAAATCCTGCATCGCAGTGATGGCAGTTTTGACAGTTTTTTTTTTAAAGCAAACTCGGTTTTTTTTAATGTTTTATAGAATAGGGTAAAATAATCTGTTCTTGTATTAAATATTAGCTTTACATTTCAACACTTAACATATAAGAGATTTTACTGTAGATAATTACAAGCAAAACAGTTGGATTCCTAAAGCCAAGAACAATCAACGCTATCATTTCGACATTAATAAGTAAATCTTTAAAAATTTCCTTGGAAACTTTAACCAAGAGGATTTTTAAAGTTATATTGTGCTTATTTTTTAACATTTTTGATTTTTTTTTCTGTTTTACAGCAAAATATGTTAAATTCTTAATATAATTGAAATATACAATACGAAAGGAAAAGATCTACTTTTTAAAAAAGATTCATGAATGCAGTTCTTTTAGCTTCACGGTGAAGGAAAATCACTATAATTGATTGCATTTCACTGAGAGTGGGTTGGAACACATCGAAAAACCTGCATCTGTCTTCTCCCTGGAGACATTTGTCTTTTATATTTTCAAATGGATATTAACATTTACTTTGAACATAAATTATGACTTATAATATATGTAGTGCACTTGCATTTCATCCCTTCATAAGCATGTTTGAAACGTTTCCTGCATATAGTTTCCTTAAATATTAAACGTTTTGTTTGGAGAATTTTTATACATTTTAATTTCGATCATTTTTGCGTGTAAGAAAAATTTCTTGGAAGGATTTGGACACATAATTGCTTATGCTCATAGTATTTTCACTAGTGTAGTAAATAAAGTCTTGGAAAGACACAATAACTTCTTCTATGTGTTTACTCCCTTAAATTTAATTTATTTCGGAGGAGGAGGACGTGAGCACCATTCCCCTACCATAACGGTTAACTGGGGTATTGCCACGTCCACTATTACCTAGAGTAACACTGCTACTCATTGCAACCAACACTGATACATATACATTAATTTTCAAGGAGTTATTTTTAATACAAGATATTGGTGCTATCTGAGCTTTATAGTATACCTAATAGAGAATTGTCATGACAGTATAGAACTGTTGCTGCTAGAGGGATTTAACTTGTAGAAGTGAGGCCATATTTCGAAGAGTTTGTTCATGATCTTTATAATCTTCCTTATTACAAGTCTCTGCTTGACCACGTATTTGCAGAATGCTTGCACATTTATCACTGGTATTCGGATATGTAGGTTTTCGAGTCAGTGGTATTGAATAAGATAATGCCCCTTTGTACCTGTATAACCACAGCAGTATTGATCTGTATCACTGATTCCTAATCGCTCAAAATATACAGGAAACAGGCCGTGATCTGATGCAAAGCATATTAAATGTGGATTGATAATTAATCATTGTTGGTCTACGTATGATATATGACAATTTAATGTTCGAGTATGTTCTTGGGTATTCCATAGTGCTTGCCATTTTGCGAGTGCTTTCAGCCTGAAGCTCCTTTTGAGGTGGGATTTCGGGTACTGGATATTTATATCTTCTGCCAGAGATCCATTCGCTGCCTCCTTCGGTAGTCTGCAAGTTCGTTGCCTTAATAACAGGCGTGAGCTTTGATCCACTCAATATTTGCCTTTCGGTGTACTTGCTTCCTGATATAGTCTATAATTGATGCTATTATAGATTAGGGTGTTTGAGGTTATCTGTTGCTTATATCGATGAACAGCTTTCAGCTTTTATGATGGTGTGGTAGTGATGGTGCTGTGTTACGTATTTTATTTGCCTCCATGATGGCTATGGCCTCTGCCTGGAGAACGCTATTTTCATTCTGATGTTTTCGTTTTCACTTGTGTAGTTCACACAAGCGACCGATTTTTAAATAGGCACCTTTCACTTGGCCGTCTATCTTCCATCCGTCACTGACGATATCAGAATATGATATGATGGTAGCGAGGTTGGTTATTTTCTATTCCTTTAATTTTAATTGTGATTCCTCAGTTGTATTGCGCATTTTCAAATAATATGCACGATCTTCATATCTATTAGGAAGGAGTAAATCTTTATTACATGTGGCTGGAGTTCCAGTAGTCAACCAACTGACGTATCGTCTCTACTGATGGATGACGTATCGTCTAATGCTGATAGGACGGAAAATGAGGCCTGCAAGAACATTTAAGGAATTAATACAGATCATGCGGTATAAATTTGAAATGTTTAAGGAAAAGGACCTCTGTATGATGAATACATGTCTTATATTTCTTCATTGCAGGGATTGTGCCTAGAGTTCTGCGCTTATTTGGTCTCCTCCGATCGCAATGAAATTTCTAGACAGCACACTGCGCAAATTTTAGATGTGTTATAGAACAACAAAGAAGTGGACACGCCAAGACCTCTCTGGCGTTTTACCACACATTTAAAAATGTTATCCAAATAAATAATTAAAAGCAAAACTCCAAATATTCAGAACATCTATTTTTATTTTATTTTAAACAACAGCCATGATAACGCAAAAATATTTTATATACCGCTTTGCGACTGTGCAGATTGTCTTACAGACCATGCTGGCGCGCATAGCATCACAAATACAAAACTTTTAAACTTGATATAATACATTGCATCTGCCAGGTTTCAGAAGGCTTACACAAAATGTAATTAAATGCTTACTAGAAAAATATTTTGGTACGAGTAGTAAGAAACTATTGGAAGTAAGAAACACATAGCTAAGTCGGTTAGTAGAACGCTGTAGTGGATTATTTTTTCCAATTACTATTAAATAAAATATTTTATGTTTTTTATATGTACTCGTAGGTTCAGCCTCAATGGGCAACCTTGCATCTGCTCCACTCTTCTTGCACTTTTGTTAGTTTATCTGTGTGCTGCATCCAGGTTAAAGCTTCGTCGAATGTTAAATATATTTTTAGTTGTTTTAAAATTTTTAGACTGATCTCGTTAACTGCAGCTCAGAGCCTGCGTAACAAGAAGCCTTCTTTATTCAGTATCCATAAGATTTAAAATTTATCACTTGCTGTTTGTAGTTTTATATTGCTGCACAATTTATCGAATTGATTAAAGACTCATTTGAATTTAGTTCCAGTTCTTCTTGGTTCTACCTTGAACTATTAGTGCGGCATCATCTGGGTATGTATTATTGTGCTCTGGCTATGGTGCAGTTAGGAGTTGATGGACTTCGCGAAGGCATGTTGATGAACAAAAGTCGATCTGCAGACATATGTGCATCAGTCCCGAACGTCGCTAGCAGCCGGGTGATGCACTGGTACATGGCCGCTTGCGCTGATCTTCCAGACGGGTGTGGAATGTATGCACTCTCAAACATACTCGTTCTTTTAGAATTTTTTCAAATCGCTAGATGGCCCTCTGTCTACACTATAGTTAGCTTATTGGAACACATACATTGTTGATTTTGTGTCCGTGAAGTACTTTCTGATTTTGGTGATTCGTTTAGATGTACGAGCAGATGGAATGAAGTAAATGAAACCCAGCTGACGCGCAGTTGGCTTCATGTTATATTAAGACTGAACAACTTCCGATACTTGAATTTTGTTCTTCCTTTCTATGGAAAGATTGAGAGGGGAGCTGTGTTTTTAGGAACTGCTAGTTTGCGTATTCTTTATATAGCAGACGTAAGATTTTTGCACCGGGCGAAAGAATTAAATTAATAGTGCGTTGTATAAGAGAAAGAAGTTTCTAACGGAAGAAGATTATATTCGAATTGTAAAGCCCGTGAGTGTCCATTCGAGCTCATGAGTCACTATTCTGACACCGAAAATTTTAGATTTAAATGGGAATAGTAATTTGGTACTGGAATTTCTCAGACACTGAATTGGAAGTTTGTTTCTGCTTTACCCTCACAATCCAGCAGAACAGTCACTACTCCGTCATGGACTCGATGTGTTAAGTAATTGAGGCCTTATGAATTTACGGGAATTGCAGAAGTAAACTTAATTTAAAGTTACATGAATGAAATTGATTTTTGTCACCAGTTTGTTTCGATAATCTAATGAACATAATAGTTGAAAGAACTAATAATTTCTATGAACAAAAGTGTTCATGCGATGCGTGCGTTGTTATACAACGATTTCAAATTAACTAGAAGTCGACTGTACTAAATATTTTATTCGACAACTTTAATCAAATGCGTGCCATCTTTCAAGCGATGACTTACTACTAACAACAACAGCAATAAAAAATAAAACTGAGTAAGCATTTACAGGGTTGCTGTAATGAACATCTGCGCCATGCAAGGCGCCAAGAAGAGAAAAAATGACGTAATCTTACAGTTAAATAGTCTTAATGACTTAACATACCCCCCGGCATTGAAGGGTTACTTCAATAATTTCGTGCGATAATACTCATAATAACCTACAAAATTGTACAATTACTGCCTTATACAATAAAGCAATACGAATAACATCTCTTAATTCAATATAATAATATTCAATTTTCAATAAAAATTTTATACACAATACAATGTACAATACAAGTTTTATAATAATAAGCAAACACTTAACTAACTTTGGAAGCTACTTCTTGGGGTAAAATTGCAATTTTTGTAATTCCACGCTTAATGATGCCCTTTGCTGTCTGTATTTCTACTACTCTAACCTTACCATCAACTCCAGGAAAAATTCTTGTAATGCGCCCTAACACCCATCTACAGACAGGAAGCTCATCCTCCTTAACTAGTACTAGCATACCTATTTTAATATTCGTTTGTTCTACCTTCCATTTTGAACGCTGTTGTAGTGTGTTTAAATAGTCCCTATGCCAACGATTCCATATCAACTGGACAAATCTGGTAGTTCGTTTCCATCTTGAAAGTTTGTTTTCAGGTTTATCAATTAATTCGGGTTCTACTATAGCATTCAAGGGTCTTCCAATGAGAAAATGACCTGGTGTTAATGCCTCTAAATCATTTACATCGGAAGATGAGGGAGTAATAGGGCGAGAATTTAAAACAGACTCTATCTGAGTTACTACAGTTAATAACTCCTCGAAAGTCAACCTTGCATTACCTACAATCCGCTTTAAGTGATATTTCACGGATTTTATTCCAGATTCCCATAGTCCACCAAAATTAGGTGTCCGTGGGGGAATAAACTTCCATACTATTCCTTCTTCACCTAAATAATCTGCTAATTTTTTGTCAGGATTTCTAATTAAATTGTTAATTCTTTGCAATTCGGCATTTGCGCCAACGAAGTTTTTTGCGTTGTCTGAGAAAATGATTGAGCATTTTCCGCGCCTAGCAATAAATCTCTTTAAGGTGGCAATAAATGCGTTTCTCGTCTTCTGCTAATTGATTAAGTGTGCGTGTTGCTAGATATGGTGCGTTGGAAGTACCGTAAGTTATAGTCTTCAGTCTATAGACCTTAACTGGTTCTTCTTCACTACTCTTCCATAAGATGCGTAATAAATCTCTTTGATGTTCTTTAATCAAAATCTGACGATACATTTTTACAATGTCTGCTGTGAAGGCAATTTTATGCGTTCGAAATCTGCAAATAATATCAAATAGTTCGTCTTGAACTAACCCTCCATTCAGCAGAATATCGTTTAACGAAATTCCAGTAGTCGTAGGAGCAGTGGCATCGAACACTACCCTAAGTTTAGTGCTAGGTTTCTCGGGCCTGAAAACCCCATGGTGAGGAAGATAATATGAGAAACTAGAGCTATCCCCTTCATCAATTTCTTCGGAATGGCCTAATTCATTATATTCCTTAATGAAATCTTCGTATAAGTGTTTCATTGCGGGATTGCGAGTGAAGCGTTTAAGTAGATAATTCAGTCTTTTGCTAGCGTTTTCTCTCGATTCCCCTAAAAGGCTAAGTCCTTCCTCCTTAATTGGCATTTCCACTACATATCTGCCATCATCTTGCCTCGTGTGTGTACGAAGAAAGTGCTGTTCACAAAATTCCTCTTCCTGACTTTTCACTTCTTTTGCTTCATTAATACCTTCAATCTCCCACAACCTTCTCATGTTGTCAGATAAATTATCCCCATTTTCACACAAACCCACAAAAATTATCAACACTGCCTTGCTGCGGCATGCGCACTGACCCGCTAACGATGTATCCAAAAACTGACTGATGGAGAATCAGGTCTTGCATATTTATTCTATTTGTTCCCAGTAAATCAAAAAATATTTCGTTAGATAATAAAACATGTATTTGACCAGGTTTATAAAACTCTGGATCAGCTAAACCAATGAGTTGCAACTGCTTAACATCAGGAATGTTTATATATCTAGCAGGCGTTACGCGAGTTATTTTTGGAACAACAAAAAATTGTAAGGTACGAATAAAATCTCTAGTAGCGTTAGCGATGGTTGCTATAGCTTTTTCCTTAACACTCATAACTGTACCATTGATATCTGAAATAGAAGCGTTTATTTTTCTTTTCCTCAAATTCAATAACTCAGCACCTTCTTTAGTAATGAAATTATTTTCAGAACCGGAATCCAGCAAGGCTCTCAGCGAGATAAATTTTCCATCATTACCCTTAACGAAAATAATTGCAGTTGAAAGTAGAACTTGTTTATTAAAAGAACTGGAAATATTCAACGCAGTACCGTTAATGGACTTTGCTTGGTTGGTTTCATTAGTGTCACTAACCTTTTGGCTGCTTGCCATTGGAGTAAATGTATCAGCATTTGGAGAAAGATTACTGCTTAATTTATTAGTCTTGTTTGTGATCTGATTCGATGTGCCATTTGCTTTATCGAAATTTTCTTCATTTCGATCAAAATGTAAGAGCGAATTGTGAAATTTCTGACATTTTCTGCATGTATTAGAACTTTTACAGTCCTTGATTGTGTGGACCGAAGATAAGCAATTGAAACATAGTTTTTTTGTCTTTACAAATTCCAATCGTTTCTTGACTGTTAGATTTAAGAATTGCGCACATTTCAACAATAAATGATCAGCTTTACAATAAGGACAACTTTTTGAATTTTCCGAAAGTGATGTAAGAGCTTTGGTATTAAATGAACGTTTCGATTCCCCATGCGGAGGTTTGTACTGTGATAGGGTGCGAGCGTGTTCCTTCAAAAAACATGTCAGTTGTTTAACCGTTCCTATCTCGTCTTTTTAAGTGACCTTTCCCACCAACACCGAGTATTTCTATCCAACTTTTCAACTAATAAATAAACAATTAACGTATCTGAAAATTCTTCCACCTTTTGCTCCAATGCTTCCAAGGATCGTAAACATTCATGCACCTTATCGATAAATTTTAAAAGCGACGAAGTAGAATCACTCGTTTGAGGTATAGAAATTAATTTCTTTATGATAGAATTGATCAAATCTTTTTTGTTGCAATAGCGATAAACCAACAGATTCCATGCTATGTCATAATTCGAATCTGAAATTGGAATGGACTGAATAATATTTAAAGCGTCTGCCTTACACGAACTCTTTAAATATTGCAATTTTTGTGCATTAGTTAATTTGCTATTTTTATGCACAGCTGCGGAAAATAAATCCTCAAATTCAATCCATTCTTCGATTTTCCCACTAAATATTGGAAGAGACAATTTAGGCAATTTTATATCCGAAACAATTATGTCTTTACTCGAACCGTTTTCATTTGAGCAGCTATTCCTTTGAGAACGGATCTCAGAAATTTTTCTTTTAATTTTCAAATGAATTTCATCGAGATTATCTACTACATTTTCCTTTTCCTTAATGAATTCGTCAGTGTCCTTTTCTTCACAATGTGCAAATAAAGAATCGAAAATATTACTTAATTCCTTTTTAAATTCTAATATTTTTGATTCGTATAACTCCAATAAGGAAATATCTGCTTCATCCACTGTAGAATTTACCTTATTTTCAAACTTTCTGATACTGCATTTTAAACTCTTTTTGTTAGCTTTAATTGCTTTCAATTCACTCATCATGAACAAATAAATAATTTATCACTTACCGTGATTGCAGATTTCTCGACAGCAACACCGGAAATGAACGATGACACAGTATCCAATCTTAATTGCGTAATCCACACGAAAACGAAAGCATTCCAAACACTCTATATGAAGTTATGCGTAATACAACCAAACGAAAGTATTCTAAATGTTCTAAAAGGTTAATTTTAGCAACGATATCTTTTACCTCCGGCTCGACGGACCATAAAGTGTTCATGCGATGCGTGCGTTGTTATACAACAATTTCAAATTAACTAGAAGTGGACTGTACTAAATATTTTATTCGACAACTTTAATCAAATGCGTGCCATCTTTCAAGCGATGACTTACTACTAACAACAACAGCAATAAAAAATAAAACTGAGTAAGCATTTACAGGGTTGCTGTAATGAACATCTGCGCCATGCAAGGCGCCAAGAAGAGAAAAAATGACGTAATCTTACAGTTAAATAGTCTTAATGACTTAACAAAAAGATCAGTGAAAATCTATCTTCATCTAAAATCAACATGGTTCTCTAGATGTGTCTAAAATGAGGAGATTCCTAGGATTAATTATTCTGCTGGGACGGAATTAAAAAGTTGACCTGGAAATGTGTTTTATAACTAATGAAATGATAACGTCTAGATTATCACACACTGTCTCCTTTCTGAATAATTTATGCTATAACATTTGATCATATATTTTATTATGTTTTACGTATGGTCAGATATAGATTTAAGTTTTTTACAACATTTCATCAAGATGAGTCAAGTATTTTACTTTGCATTTAGATTTTAATTAACTTTTTTCAGAATATCTTGATATTCTGTATTTAGGATTATATTAGTATTAGATATCATTACAAAAATAATCAACACAGTTGATAAAAATTATTTTAATGATTTTTTTAAAGTTAGGATTAGCGACTCAAAATATCCCGTCTAGAGAGATCGTACTACTGCAACAACACACCGTCTCCATAGTGAGTAACGCTTAGCAGCATGTCGTCGCGTAAGAAGGTTAACTGCTGATGCATATATGATACACAGGTCGTACACAGGTTGAAAAGTCAGATTCCACACATCGGGTTCGCAAAAAAGCCTTCAGGACAGCCCTCGTTTGTTTCCGATATTTAGTGCCTGCGTTTTGGATCATTATTAGGTTTCTATATACTACGTATTTGCACAGAATATGAAAGACGTTGCCTGGGTAGTTTGCTCCCTTCATTGAGTAGATGATTGCAGGCCACCATAACGTATCAAATGCGCTTTTTAAATCTATACTAATGAGTGAAGTTACGATTATTTAAAATCTTTGCTATGATTATCTAAAATATTGTCTATAATGGCCAGCAGTGCATATATAGTTGAGCTCTTAGGTCGGAATCCGTATTGCCGTGCATTGATAATGCCATTTTTGTAAAAAAGGCGTTTTAATCGGGTTTTTTAACAATTTTTCTAAAATCTTCCCTGATGCTGAAAGACGATATATTGGCTTATATTGGATCTCTACACTTTTTTGAGAATTAGGATAAGTTCACCCACTTTGGGGGGGCTATGGGAAAGATTCCTTGTGCCAGCAGTTTCTTTTTGAATTGAGCTAATTGAAGTATGATTTAAAAGGGAAAGTACTGGAATTGAGTGCTTGTTTACTACAGACGGTTTGCAAATGATTCTGACGTTTATATTTGCAACATCTAAGATACTGTTAATTTGTAGGGACTGACCATTATCTAAATTCTATACGAGGTTCTCCTGAAATCCCTTTTGGCTATTTAAAATTTCGAAAATATTTGGCTTAACTCTTGAAAATTTACTGAACATTTTCGCTGTAAAACATTGCAAATTAAATTTATTGTAGTTAACACAATAAAACACTTCACCCATCTTACTAGATATGCATATCATGTACATGCTTCTTGTTACTTGCTATACTGCGCTACACATGTACTAATAGTGATGTCGGCATTATTCATTCTTAGACACATTTACGAAATAAAGAATAACTCTCTAACTTTTTAAATTATCTAAAATTTCTCCTGATGCGCAGTTGATATTTCCCTCAATATTTAGTTGTACTTAAACATTACTTGAAGTAGTGATGATATTTTTAGTTGCTATTACATATTTTTATTACAATATGGTTCCATAAGCCTTAGCTCCGTATGTTCATCTAATTTTCGACATTAATAATGAGATTTTATTTTCCCCCAAATGGAAATCTTTAAAATATATGTTTCCGTTTATAAATCTATGATTAACACGTAATGTAACAGGCCCCCCTTTTTTTAAGTCAACGTCAAGCAGCAAATGCAATTATTGTTAAAACTGCATTATTAATCAAATATCATTGAATGTAGACTTTTTAATGTGTAATATGTTTGGTAATCTTAGAATATTTTGCAGACAGAAATATCGATAATGTCATTCAAAACTGATTTTTAAGTATCTGTTGCTTCACAAGAGGACCCCTCTTCTGCCACGTGCACATTTCTCTCTAACTTGTATTAAATTTGTACCTCAAATTTTAAAACAGAAACATTAATGATAATTAAAGTCAAATCTGGATTTAGATTTTTTTTAATTTTTATTTTTACTTCTGATCTAAATATACATTTTGTACTCTGACCTTCTTTCAGACGTAAACAATAATTCGAGATAAATATAACCACTGTTTCCATGGGTGTATATATTCGAGATAAATATAACCACTGTTCTTGTACGGGTTCGCGGATTTAGAGTGATTGACGACAAAACGTGAGAAAGAAACAGAACACAATATATTAGCCAGTATTATTCAGGAGAGTTTCAAGAACACGTTTACAGTCATCGAAAACTACGATAAGTGCGCTGAAATAATCAGCGACAGAGCCTTTGGGCTATCAGACTATAACTGCAGAGACACCTTCACGGCAAACCAACAGAGTACAGCTCCCGACTCAGTTCAGTCATTCTCGGAACTCTGCGTATTCTCTTGACTCTCCACGCTATAACTCGCGATGCGCTCCTCGGGAAGCTATCTTACCGCAGCTGGACATTTCGTAACATTATTAATTAGCTAAACCAATATTTACATTAAAGTTTGGAAACTAAGCAAGTGTGTCACACCAGGAAGTTTTCCCAAACCTTTGTTAAGAACATTTTGAGGCCTATATGTAACAAATATTCATTTAATCAGACCCTAGAGTGTGACGAAATTGGCCACTTTTGGTTTACGACAACGTTATCGTTAAAAATTTTAGAAGGTTGTAGAGTCACTAGGTTCTTTTTGCAGAAAACGATGTGAAAAATGCGCATTGCCCTCGCTGGGACTCAATCCTGGACTTCTTGAATACGCGCTGAGTGTACTACTGTTACACCACGAAGGCATGCTGGAAGAAGGGACAAATGTATTTGAAACCAACCAGCTGTTTATAATTTCAGCCTTTACTATAATTTCTCCTTTCCGTTTCTTTACCAAAATATATATCCGTTAGGTAGTATTTAAGCTAAGATATTTGGCTAGTCGGAGACAGGAGACCACTGGGTGAGCAGCTGTGCCGCCATGAAGACTTTCAGCTTTATTATTCACTCCTTAGGACCACGTTTATTTAAAATTTTTTATTACAATAAAAATTTTGATTTTCATGTATACATAATTTTGACATATACTTGACATACATTGCCAGATTTCATATACAATATTAACAGAAATTTTGATGGTACGTACATAGAATACAGAGAACTAAGATTAGAACTACACCCCGATTGTGCAAAATTACTTGTTTATTAAGGATTTGCGGTGTAGTCTAGAAGCTATAAACTACTACCGTCACGAGCGCGCAGCCCGCGGGGCCGGGAGCTCAACAGATCCGTGGCCGAGTCTATAGCTAATGCCACTGACTCTAGAAAGACCGTACAATTAAAGAGGAACAGGTCAGACAGCGGGCCCCTGAGACGTACAACGTCCAACGCATACCCAATGGCGGCTTATGCGAGATTTTAATTATCCCAAGAATATAAAGTGGGGCTCCACTAGTAAACCACGGTTAAAAACATGCTAACCATAAAAGTTAGTTGTCATAACCGTGGGGCTTCTGCGCCACTTAAAATGACGAGCCACCATTTGATACCCTCACAAGCCGGCACTGAGTTGCCAGCCAACTAATTCACGAACTATAAATTTAGGCCCATTCAACAGTAATCAATATCTGCACTCCCAGTCGGCATGTTGAATTCATCAGCAGGTGTGAGACTCTGAACCTGTTCGTAAGATTCGAGACACACTCACTGATATAGCAGATATGGCTTTGGCGTCGTTAAAACGACGAGCCACCAATTGAAACCTAAAGTTGCAAGCAGGGCCTAGTCCTTCACTCGCCAACAGGACCCGTGACCCACTCAGCGCAGCACCGAACCTCACCGAACATAGTTAGCCCTAGTTGACTAGCATGCCTCAATTAGGTTACGTAGTGGCGCCACGAAGAGGCCTATGTCTCAGCTAGAGTAGCGAGAGGCTTTGTATTCGCATCATCCACCAGCCAACTAGCTAGCTTCGCCAACCTTTCAGATTCGGAACAGTCAGGCTCCAGGTCGCCTTCCACTTAGTGGCCATATCCGGACCACCCATCTGAACCTCATCTTCAAGGAGGTTTTGCTATTTGCCACCATAGAATATAGACAGTGTGCTTCTACCTTGCGAGCTCTAATAAGCTTGTAATTATTGGGCTTTGCCTTACTTGATGCCGACAATTAAAATTGATACGCTGAGTTAGAGATTTTCTGTGCCAGCTTAGATTTAAATTAAAAATCTGAAAAATGTCATGTTTTATATTACACACAAAGGAGCGTTTTCTTTATTTACACAAACATACATATTTCGACAGCATTTAGGCTAACACCTCTTTGAGCTAAAAGTATTTAAAACCCTCTAAGCAGCATGGCCGTATATATACGGCCTAGAATATTTTTTGATACCTGTAAGAAAGTATATATACGTGCATATTAAAATATGTCAAAGAAATTAAGGCAATATATCAAAAGAAAACAAATGCAGGTATGGAATACCAGGAGAAGTTTTACATTAAAATCAAAAAAATAATTTATTCTCATAGTATTCTTTGGAAATTTATGCTTTCTTAGCCAAAATCCTGGCCACTCAGAGATTAAAAACGGCATATCGTTAGAATTTCCGAGAAACAGTCTTGCATGCTGGAGATAAAAATGTTTTATTCTGTACAGTGTTGCACCTGCTCGCTTTGAAATTGTTGAGTTATTAAATAAAAATTAGTTTAAGTTTTACAAAATTATTTTGCTATATTTTGAAAGTGGTGGTGTGGCAAAATGTCTAGCGCGTCCCGCAGCTGCACCACAAGTCCAGGGTTCGAACCCCGGGCTGAGTAAGGTTGACTCAGCTTTTTATCCCTTGAGTGGGTCGATAAAATGAGTACCAAGTTCGATTGGGTACTAAAGACCGGGGGACTTGCCGCAAGCTGACCACTTGCCCAGAGCACATACTAATGCACTCCGGAGCCCAAGATCAAGAAAGCAGATTTCGGGACACTGCATACGCCATCGAGTTTAGTTTTACAAAATATGAAATAGATAATAAAACAGATTCGGATCTACCCATATTAAGGTGGAGGAATACGTTATTCAGAATTTGATGGCTCAAGGTACCGTTGTTTTTCGCAGTTCGAGAAACATACATACATTCAAGCAGATTCTTCGTTATTTAATTTATTTAAATATAACACAGGTTAATAATTTTTGGTGCCCACAATCTGAGATGTTTTTCAACGTTTTTAGTGATTCGACGCAAAATCTCGTTTTTAGAATAATAGCTCCCCTTTTCTAACGCCTTTTTTTTGGCCAACTAGTCAACTTGTTATACTGGAATTTTTCTGTTGCATTAGTACGTAGAAACAACAAGCACTTGTTGACTTTGTTAGCAAAAGACGCGCACATATGTTCAAAGTTCTGCTTTAATAGGAAGGTTCTTTTGAACCATTTCAAGCCTCTGTAGTTACTTGAGACCCAGCGATAACTGGCTTTACACGTTTGTTTGCTACGTTCCCAAAATCAAACTCTATAAATTGATTAAAAGATATTATGTTTTATAATATATGGTCGATGTTATTGGATGTTAAAAGAGGAACAGATGTTTTCAGAAAGGATTTAAAGTAATATTTGTGTTAAGCTTATATCCTTAACGCAATTTGTTGCTTATCATCAGTTAAGGAAAAGATGAAATGTTACATTTTTCAAACTTTTGCAACTTTAAAATAAATCTTATATTTGGAATTTTGAATAAATATGCAGTTCTAAAGATTTTACTTATATACTGACTTTAAATTCTCTATCAAAAGCGGATCAAATATTACATGCTATACTTTCTTTCTGATACGGGATAAAAGTCTTTCTAATGAATCAAAATTAAAAACAAAACGAGGAATGTAAAATGAGACGTTAGTAAACAGTTTTACGGATGCCTCGCTTTCGAGTGAATGTGAGATCTATACTAGACTGCGAGACTTTTTATCTGCTTTACTATCTATGGAGCTGTCGGTGTATCTTTATTGCAATTTAAGTCTATTTTATTGAGCTTGTAAGGATCCTAAGTTTTACTAACGTTTATTTTATTTTAAAACTGTACTATCACTTCTTATTTTCTACTTCCGGCCAGAATCAAATGCTTTAACTTGTTTATGCAAATTGTCTTGCTAACGCCCAAGTACTTAAGTTGTGGCTTTTTGCCAAGAGAGACAGAGAAGGAGTTTTAGGAAGCAAGCCGCTTGCCACTGTAGTTTTAGGAGTTTTCACTCGGTTGCTGGTTGCCTTTAAGGCCAGAGGTTTAGCCCTCTTCATATTTGTAGACGTATCGTAGTTTTAGCAGCTCGGCGTACTACATACGTACATTTTTTAAATAAAGGTCAGTCTTAGTGCTAGGCATTTGTATACTAATTCAAAGTTAGCTTTTAGTTAGAGTTTTAGTTAGTAGTTTTTATATTCTTACGTTCAGACCACAAGTTGTTGGTTTCTGTATTCCGAAGTTTCGGAAATACCTGTAAAGTATTGAAAATAAAGGGTTTCGTATACCCTTCCTGCTTGTTTTGTCTACTTCACACCTTCCTGAACATAGCTTGAGTAAGCTCCCTGTTCCTATTCAGGACCATTCATTTTTCCAAAGCAAATCAAAAGAAACACAAGACCTGACAAGCTTCAAGCATTTTTACTAATTTGTAAATCTTTTATTTTTATCCACATGATAATCAAATATTTCCTCGCTTTTAAGGGAGAAGGATGAAATATTGTCTGGGCTCAGGAACGAATTTTTTAAACTCATCTACATAGCAATCATATTTTCTGAACAATTCAAATATTAAATTATTATCATAAAGACTGATTTAGAGCAGGACTTTTTTAACTTTTTTCAGTCGCGACTTTTTTTATCACTGATCCTTTTTTGTTGCTACCCCCAGGATCCCATAATATTTATGAAAATTTTGTGGGACTCCATAAGCATTGCTCAAATCCGACACACGCATGAGTAAAACTATCAATTTTTCACTTGTACTGTAATATACTATTGCAGTTTTAGGTGATTAACTTTAATTTCTGATTTTAAGACATATAACAATGTGGAAATTTTAAATAACAGACGAAATGACAGTGCAAAGCAAGTAAAACGAGCGTTCATATTATAAAAAGAATGCGTCGAAACTTTTTCCTTTTTTCTTTGTCTGTATTGTCTTATATTTTTCTACTTTTAGATACATTGTGTAAAAATATTTGGTAATTGTAAAATTATTATGATATAATATGTTAAATAAATATCAAAACTGTTAAAATGTTTGGCTACCCTCTGCTGCAGGTCCCGCGACTTCCACGGGGGTCGCAACCTACAGTTTAAGAAACTCTGATTTAGAGTAATCTGACATTCCGATCATCATATCAAAGCTCATTTCAATATGTTTGCATGAAATGATAATCTGTATGACGTTTTCATGTACAGAGTCTGAGAAATTTATAGAATAATCTTTTTGTCAGTGGTTTCTGCTCTCTGCTTGGAAGCATATGTAAGAAATTATTTTGATAGGCTTTATTTGAAACTTCTTCAGCTTACATTTAGTAGAAATGAAATAGTATTGAAAATTTTATTAGCTCTTTGAATGTTTCGTAAGATGTCTGTATATCCCCGACAAAATAAAATTTCTTAGGCTTGTATAAATTGTATCTGATTTAAAAAGAAAGGATTTTTTTTTCGAATCTGCTGTTTTTCAAAATAAAAAAACAAACGTATATTTATGAACAGGAAGTAAAAATATTGTTGAATCTATAAGAACTTGGGGTTAAAAATTCTCACTTTACATGCTTTTGAAACTTCGTATATACTTTTGACTTTTAAAGAACAAGGGTGGTTAAAGATACTTACCTGTTATGTTTTCGAAACTTAACATTGTACAGTCTATATCTTTTTGGGGAGCAGTCACAATAGACCCTACGTGAAAGACTGCGTAGCAAATTCTCGTTGTGTCTTGAAGAACAGATACTACAGAAGAACATTTAAATAACCTTTCTATTTGAACTAAAGTAACTAGTTGCACGCATCTGGTGATCACAATTCACCACCACTAGTCTCAACTCACTTGAACAGAAAATAGAAACTGTAAAATCACAATAAATTAGGGGAGCTATACGACTGTGTTGTTAATTATGTAAACCTCTAAATCAGCTGCACATAGCAAAGCCGAGCCTAGAATATCAGTATAATCGGAAAGGTGTCTAACACCAACTAGAGAGCTAATTCAAACGCGCACCATAAACTCGGGACTAACTTCGCTACTACTTTTCAGGAACTCTTGAAACGCAGCTTAAATACTGCTTCTGAAACACAGTTAGATTTTTCATACTACTTCATTAAAATTTAGACTTCGGCAGGAAACTCAAATCAGGAGGGAAAGCAAAGTTGAACTAAAAATAGTTGGTAGGAATAAGGTCTTGACAACATATATTTTTGACTCTTGAAGAACATCGAAGTTACAGATACTCACTTCATATGCTGCTTAAACTTCACATATACTTTTGACTCTTAAAAAACATGAGAGTTAAAAGATACTCACTTTTTATGTTGTTGAAACTGAGCATATATTTTTTACTCTTGAAGAACTATGGGGTTAGAGATACTATTAAAACTAATAACAAAGGAATAGAAAATACCATTAATTAATTTATTTGTATAGCTATTTTTGCGGTTCACATGGCATTCACAATATTCTTTTAGATTTTGATTGGAATAATCTCTGTGAAGTTGTTTAGAACTCCAATTTTCTTGAAAGATAGTTTGAGGATCTTTGCAATAGAAGACTCTATGTTAAAAAATATATCAACATTTGCTATTCCAAACCCTTCAAATACAAATTCAATAACAAAACAAAGGCACTTATAAAAAGTACTCCTATCCCTTGAAAGATTAATCCCACTAAATGATACAACAGATTCAACACTGGTGAAAAGTCTCGAAGGAGATCGACCAGGAATCTTATCAAGGAAAGAATTTGTTATTGATTTACGAAACCTTAGGATCAAAGGAAGAGTAAAATGGAAAGTCGGGATCTAAAATGTAAACTTAAATTTTTTTTTTCCGGAGCTTGTCGTCGACATAACAAAAGAAGCGCAAATTGGATTTAATGCTTAGGTGCACTCGCATGCACTAAAACGCAAGATGGTGTCGGTAATTGTGAAAGCCTTTTATTGGCAATGGCTGCAAATGTTCCGTTTTTATTGAATTTCCTAAAAGGAGAGTTGGTGTTTGAGTTCACGAATTTAAATTGAATTACACATTTCAAAATATTACAGCAGATCCTTATTTTAAAAATTATTTAAGAAACTGAACTATGTTTCCATTATGTCGAAAAATGTTGCAGAGCCTAAGCGAAATTTGTAAAAAATGCAAACAAATTGACTGAAAGATGAAAAACTAATAATTGATTTAGTCTTTAAATGAGGCATAAACTAATTATTAATTCAGAATATAGTGAAGATTGCTAGACTTAGTTTCAATTCATTTTTGAGATTAATAATATTTTTTTGAATGAGTAAATACAAATATGTCACAATTTTAATATACAGAAAAGAATAAAATTTCATTCGCAAGTATAAAATATATGTAAGAATGCAATCGGAACCTTCTCTCAATATGTCGCAAAATTTAATTCTCCATCATATAACAGTATTTTGCTTGAATATACTGTTCTTTTAATAAATATATAACTATATTTTGCGGGTAAATTAAGATGTTATGCCTTGTAACCGTATAAAAGCAAAACTTAAATTTTCTTTCCAAACTGAATAACTCATAAAAAATCCTAGTCATCTTTTGAGAGACATTGTAGTACAGCATCGTATTAAGTTTATAAAATAAATTACAATCAAATACCACTCGCGGCTTGAAAATCTAGCAACGCATTAATTATTTAACACAACCGATATTAGTACAGATTTTCATTTTTATATGTATTGTTTACGTACAATTAATTTTAAAATTTATCGAATGCATTACTTTATTGATATTTTCCTGCATTCAAAGGCATTAATTTGCGTATAAACGTAGTAAACACCCAAGAAAATAACGGAAAATTACTTACTTCGAAAATTTTAAATTAAAATAATAAGTTCCGTATTTCATAGCATGAAACGCAGTCAGTTTTATTTATTATAAACTAAATTTATTTTTATTAGTTTCTTAAAAATTAAAATAGTGAATTTAAAACATTTCATTATCTTTTCCCACATATAAAATATTTTTTATATATTTCAGGCACATATTTCTGTTGCAAAACATGCTTGTTCTGAGCAGTATTTTTTTTCAAGGATATACTGTCCACCATAATTTTATTTTTCCTTCTTTTTTAGTAACTTCTTCATTTACTCACATTGTTCAGTTATAAGGTATTTTCTTTCTCCTTTCCTCGTACCTTCGAAGTGTAGCTGGATAGAACGTACGACAAGTAATCGGGAGATCCAGAGGTCGGATCCCAGCTAGGGCATTGCAGATTTCTTCAGTTTCCTTACATCCAACGGATCATATATAGAATAACGATCAGCTGTGTATCGATTATGACTATCCAAGTCTCGACCAGATCTGTTTTAAAGCTTTGTATGCTTTGGTCTTTTAAAGCTTTGTATAATTTCTAATTATAGAAATTTGAAGAATCATACATAATTATTAACAGTCCCCACATTCAAAATGTGTTAAATGTTCAAATATGCTACAGTAGTAAATTATTTGAGACATGCTGGTCAATATTATCAGCAACACATTTAATCATATTTTGAGAAACGTTTGACTTTTCTGAAAATACATCTGAAAGTGGATGTTTCTTTCTGAGAACATAAATTGAACCGGATTTGATAATAGCAGTTTTACTCCCTAAGCTCATTACTCCATAGTTCGAATCAGAACATAAAAATTATAGATTCTGAGACAATAATTATTAATTCATATCTCAAATTTAAATATTGTATTTACTAAATAAATCAAAATGTTTCAGTTCCACTTCATGTTGCAACAACAAATTATTTTTTTCCGGAATATAGCAGTGTCTTTCTACGACATTTATTTTTGTTTTCTGAATCTTATTTTTTTTTCTCATTTTTATAACCACCAGATATCGATATACATATTTACAAGTTCATGGATCCTATTTAAATTTTTATGTTTCAGGTGGTGATTTGTATAGTTTACAGTGGCAGCATTGTTTGTAAAACAAAAAAAAATGAAATTTTTGTTTTAAAAAGTACATCCCTATTCTTGTCGAAAAGGTAATGTGTAAATGTTTGAAGTTATTATTTAGATGTTAAAATAAAAGGAAGTAATATTAAAATCGCGTAAAGTTTTATTGACTTCTTGACAATCGGTGACCCGTGCACGTGATTTAAAGATACAATTTGTTCTTGCTTGAAAATTATTTTAAATAGATAAAATTCGTAAAAAACTCAGCGTCGTTCGTTGTTTATGCTTGATTTTACAATCAACTTACAGAAGATGCCAGTTTAGAAAAAACTAACAACAGTTTAGACGTTCAAGGTATGTTTGAAACCTTGAAATTAAAATACGATGAATTTCATAAATAAAATCGTCAGTCTATGGAGCTTATCCTAGAAGATGATGATACTAAGGATGAAGAGTTCGAAAACGAATGTAAGTTAGTTGATGAATACAATAGTAAGTTTTTAAGTTAAGAACAATGATAAATGTTTTAAAGAATGAGAGGATTAAAATTATATTTTAGATCAAGAAAATCAAAACCAGAACTGCAAACTTACAAAACTTGAACTTCAATATCTGATGGAAATTTTGAAGCGTAGTTATCGAATTGGTCAGTGCTGAAGAAACGTTTATTGCTATTAATAAAAAACACAAAATCGCAATCATGTTCTCTTTCATCCTTGCATGATCAACATAAATCGCTGTTAAGAGCATTAGATTTATTTGGAATTCATACAAAAATGTGTGATGCCATTCTCTTTCTGTGGAGTTACGCATTCCTGCGGAATTTCTGAGAGTATGTCAGACACAATCAGAAATTGGAAAAATTTCATAGGATATGCTGAATGATATGATGACTTTTATTAGCAATTAAGTCGAAAGTGAACAACGAATATCTATGGCAATTGCTGGCTTTGAATTGAAAAAATGAAGTTAACGAAGCAGAAAATGTCGGCCCAGAAAATCGAAATCGGACCCATACCTATTGCAAATGATTTATTTTCTAGTGAAACAAGAAAAGTTAAACAGTTGTGTATTTGGCAATAAACCACATGGAAGTAAAGATTATATTTTACACACCGCAAATGACTCACAATCAAAACTAAAGGAGAAAGGGAACTGGTTTACTTGTTTGAAAAGCAGACATCAAGCACCTTATGTTAAATTGCAAATTTAACATAAGGTGCTAATTTTTTTCAAGAAACACTGGAATGTTATGTGCCCATGGCTGAAAGTACTTAAAGAAATAATGATATGAAAGAATCTGAAGATGTTGAAAGACCACATACATCCCTATCTGATATTATTTTGCAAAATTTTAATCCATTCTTACTAGTAAATTTGGAAGAAAAGAAAAAGAAACTTACAGTTAGAATACTTTTTGACTTGTTTTCACAGCGCTCTCACATTTTGAACAAAACTCTTGGAATAGATGGGATATAAGCCACCTGGTTCTGAAACGTTAGTGCATCCGTTGTCCAGAGGTGCTAACTCTAGAAGAGAAGATAATCAGTGCTATAATATACTGCAAAATTCACGTTTTTAATCAGCCTGAAATTTGCGGTTCTATTGGAAGAATCAGGCAGGACATTAGATAGAAGAACTGAAACTTGGGTAATTCGATTGAACGATATAATCAAACACTAATAGAAATATTGGAGCTGACACTGTTTAAATTTTCTAACTAGAAATATATGTAAATTAGAATCAGCGGCTGTTCTAGTCTTCTTGGATGGATAATAATGAGAAAACTGCTAAGTCAATTAAATAATGACACTAGTTTTAATTTGTTGAGCATTATCCTTTCTCATCGTGGTAAGACTGAATATTTGTCGAAGTTAAGAGTAATTGGTGTCACTGATCCATGTGAAAAAAAATCAAAAGAGGATATGGGAAAAGCGGTGTTGCATGGTTTTGAAAAGTGTATTAAATTTAACTCTGACAAGAAGCTTTGAAATTACCTCGACCTGCTTAGAATGTTGATAATATCTTCCAGGCAACAGAAGAGTAGCTGTGAAAAGATTAGCAAACTCAAGCCAAACTCAAGCAAGTATAATTGATATTTATGTTGCAGTTTTAAACAACCAAACTTCTGAAAGTATATTTGATATTTATGACGCAGTTTTAAAGACCGGTGCATGAACGCATAATCGAAGAAGTTCCAGAGCAAAGATTAGAAGGTAAAGGAGCTTATTTAACCCCCCCAGAGAAGTTTTTAAAGGAAATTCCCCAACAGCAGTGGGTCCAGCTTTCGATGCTTTGTGTAAACAGAAAAAATACTCTTCACTGAACGTCTTCTTGGCAAAAGGACTAAATTTATTGAAATTATTCCCTTCTATTTTACTGAAGTTTAGGGAAAAGGAAATAAGAGTAATTTTATAACTTAAAAAGGGTTTTCTTAAAAATTAGCGTTAACAAAGAGGATCGTCATTACCTGAAATTTCCCTGGTGGCAAGATTTTGAGAGGAAAGAGATGCGAGTGTTTCGTCATTGTTGCGTTGTGTTTGTAGCAAACTGCAGTCTATTGCTTTTAGGCGCAAGAATTGAATTTCATCTCAAGCAATACAACTGTTGGGAACAAAAACAAACAAGCTGTTGGACAAGACTGTTGGAAGTTCTTTGGAAACATAAATTTTTAAAAGCACTTTTGAAGAATGACAACTTGAGTTACAAGAAGCCACGCTCTTCTGGATTAACAGAATAACGTAACAAAATACTAATTTCAAGGTGTAGTAGATTAGCCTACCGGCATATTAGCCTCACAGAATATTTTAACATCCAGAAAGAGGTCTGGTTTGTAGTAAACCGGCGAGACAAGCCTAATTGCTAAAACATTCAAGGTCGCTAACATAAGTCGCTAATAATCGCAACACAAAGTGGCCTGGAATAGGCAGACATGCTCTGAAACTATCCTCCAAAACGTTTTACTTAAATAGCACTTCATTCTACCTTAATCTGAATAAACACTCGCTGTCTCAATTACATTCTGGCATGAAAAACGTGGATGAAAATGTAGTAATAGGAAATACCTTTCAACTTAAAATGAACTATTAGTTAAAAACAAATAGTAGATAAATTCAAAACCTGTTGGAAATACAGCCAGATAGCTTAAGTCTTCATTTTACGCAGACACATTTATTACGTCAGTTGAAGACAGATTTATTAGCTCTTATTAAAAAGAGTTGCGTTGCTATATAAAAGCGGCTACACAGTAAATAAATGAAGCAAATTTCGGAAGCAAACTCAAGATAAGAATTTAAAATTTAGTGATATTAAATCAGAAGCAACATCAGTGTTGCATGAAGATTTTGAGAATGGTACCATGGTTATTCAAATTTTTACAAATATAAAAATGCGTAAAATTTATGGAATCTTCACCGTATTTACACCACTTCAGCTGAGAAGTATATGTTTAAATAGTTTAGAAGGAAATCCTCACTTCAAAAAAATTGAAACTTAATGTCTCTGTGCATGATATAAGATATTGAAAGCATTTTAAGAGTTAAAGCAAAGTTAACCGAAAGGGAAGAAGATGTTAATTTCATCTGTCCCATCATCCAAACTTGTTGAGATGATCATTCGTTATTTCTATTTAAGCAGGGCTTATGTTTATATACGCATATTGTTATATAAACTTCGGAAAACTTTTGGATTACGAAAGGGCATTCAAAAAGTCATTTCACCTTGAGTGAGATGTAAAAGAAAGGATTCTTAATAAGTAAAAAGGGCTTCCACACCATTTCCAGAGAACAGGGTGAGAGATACCCACGTTTTGAGGTAACATTAGTATATTTGGAAGGCTGTGATATTCTGATGGACAGACGATGGGGTTGGATTATCTTTTTTGCCTACGCTATGTACAGGGTTCTCCACTTATTACATTTTTATCTACTAAAGGATTCTTATTGGGATTGCGGAGATTCATAGCCAGAAGATCTTGACCAAAAGCTATTTACAATAACAATGGAAATAACTTCGTGTAAACGGATAATCAAAAGAATTCAGTGGAAGTTTAATCCTCCTAAGCTGGCTGACTACCTATTGGGCTGGTATGCAAATGATCAAGAAGCTTCGTGTATTGGAAAAATCTTCATTGTGTATGTGAATAAATTATAAGTGTGAATTTAAAGTGAACTCTATGCCCCTAACATATATTTAAAAAGATTCGAACGATATCATTTGTCTGACTCCAGCAATGTTTCTCAACGATATTCTGTCCCAGGAAGTGCCTGATTAAGACCACCTGAATGAAGGTAATCTGAATAAAAGGCTGATACATCGACAAAAGTTAAGGGAGATATTCGAAAACACATTGTAGAGCAAAGTATGTAAGTATGTTAACATTACACGGAGGAAAAGCAAAAAAATTATCACATATCATAGTTGGGGATATTGAACTCATTGAACACTTAGGAAAAAGAAAAAAAAACACTCTGGCTTTGGCCAATATTTTACAACTGCATAATGAAAGAGAAAACTGTGTTCGAGTTTTGGGTCTAAACATAAAGTATGGAGAACTGATTCGTCCTGTATAAAAGACTATATCTGCTAGAAATATCCACTCCCAAAGGAGATTTCAAGTCGAATACGCAATATCAAAGACAAAGGCAGAGGTTTCGAGTCAAGTATTGAGAAAAACTGCTACAATCAGAGGTGGCAGGAGAATAGAACTACCCAATTAGATTTTTAGAATGAACTTAATAACTTTGGTAATAATTGTGTTTGCCATTTATGTTTGCTAATGTTAACTTATTCATTTTACGTAAACTCATATTTGTTAATAGCTGTGAGCATTGTAAAACTGTTTTATATTTAAATTTCTATGTTAATTTTTCTATTTTTAGTATATTTAATTGTTATTTGTATTTTTGCATTGAGTACATTGTTTTTTTATTAGTTTTTTTTTAACCAATATTTGGGAATGCGTCAGAAACTGATATGCGTATATACAACTCCATGCATACTATATAAATTTTTATCTTTCAGGTGCTTATTTGTGTAGATTTTAATGGCAACATTCTTTGTTAAAAGATAAAAAAAAAGTTTTTTGTTTTAAAAAGTATATTGCTGTTCTTGTCGAAACGATGAATTGTAAATGCTTGGAGATAATATATAGATGTTTAAATAAAAGGGAAAATATTAAAACCGGGTAGATTTTATTCAATTCTTGACAACTATAGATAATATTTAAATTTGCTTACTTTTTCATGATCTATTTTGAGTTTGGTAATTATCAAAGCATGTTACGTGTACTTTAAAAAAGAAAAATATTATGTTTGATGTCTCTACACAAACCAATAACTTCATTTTAATAAACAATTCATTTTTTTTTTATTTTCTTCGGTGAAATTGTGATAGAATTTGGCAAAAGTGCTTATACATATTTCATAAATGATAAAAAAGTAAATATGAATTAAAATCGTTTTCTACAGCAACAATCGCAAATGTTTCTCTTTTTGATGATTTGTTAAATTCAGGTGATTTAAGACCAAATTTTTATTTTATTTACCATCACAAGTGTATAGAGAAGGCAACATTGTTATTAAAAGAAGTATTATTATTAACAATACTATTATTATTTTTCGTCGGGGAACCCTTCCTTAAAAAAATTCAAAATTATACAACTGCTTTTCTTTTATATTCCTATGTCTGCATGTAAAGTGTTTTCACAAATTTTCATACAATCTCACCCTCTGAGATCTTGCCTTGTGTATTAAAATAAACTCAGTGGAAAATTAAAGTGGTAGATGCAAGAGAAGTGCATCACAAACATATTGTACTCCCAGTTATCCCAGGGAAAACTTCACTAGAAAAATCCTCAAAGCCATCAAAACTGCTAAGTATATCTTAAAAATGTCTTTGTTTCACGGTGTTTTATAACAGCGCCTTCTCCATATCGTTCAAACAGCTTGGGGTTTCATGCTTATTGACGTGTGAATTGTATTCCCTGTTCCAATGTAGTCTTTCAAAAACAGCTGGAGCTATTTATATTATATCTTACGCGTTTTAAGAAAGACTCCTTTTTGAGCATAAAGGCGGCTTCCACATGTTTCAAGAGGAATTCAATGCAGGAATAGTATGGATCGATACTGATCATTTCTCTCACACAAGCAGCTGTTCCATCTAACGATGTGCTGCAGAGCTATCTCAAAGAGATAGGTTAATTTAGATACTATTGTTAAAGATTCTCATATACTGCAGAAAAGATATGCCACAAAATGGATGAGATCCAACATAACTATACATTAATATTACTTTTAGTTTGATTACTTTGCATGTTCATTTTATGTACCTGAAATAACACCTACATAAATAGGCAGTTTTATTTTCATATTTAACTCACTCGTACTTTCTTAATGTGTTCTTCATATGTGATAAAAGTATATTCGGAATAATATTACTTCTACGATAATCCGTTATGAATAATATGTTTCAAAATAGAGGTTCTTTTGCATAATGAGTTTTGTAACTAAATTTGCTAAGAATATTGTATTATTGCTATCATGTTCTTTCAGGCTTATATGCATTATTTTCTATCTCTTTTCTATGCTAAACATCAATGCGTTTCTAGAAACAACTAACCCCTACATATACACAGAACTTCAGATAAACAATATATGAACAAACTGAAATCCAAGCAGCAGAGGAGGTCAAACATCTTGTCATTCGTTCTGCGACTGTGTTAACTGCATTTAGAATGCATGTTTTAATGATAAACACTGTTACTTTTCTAAATGTTTCCACCATGTGTTATGAAGCAAGCATTACCTTGCATTTTAAAAATTAGATTTAATACAAGCACGAAGTTATTCATTTTGTGTTAATATCTTAGTCAATAATTTTTATTTTGGCATTGGTTATATCAAATATTTTTATTAAATATATCCATTACAGTTTTGTTCATACAAAGTATTACAAATGCAAAAGATATTTATTATAATAATATGTAAAAAATGAAATTTAAAAGCTTCAGATTTTATTATACGTTCAAAGGGGGCGCCCTTTTAACGCTTTGTGCGTTACCTTTATTTATTAAATACCATTATCCTTGGTTTAAACCATTAAAAATTCAATTCAACCGCAGTATCACAAAATATTTAAAAACACCATATCTTTAGATTTTCCGACAGATAGCCTCGCATGCTGGAGATAAAAACAAAATGAATTTTCTTACAGTGGTGCCATTTTTCGCTTTGAAATGGTTGACTTGTTAACAAAAAACTCATTAAAAGGGTTTACAAAATATGAAACAGGTAATAAAACAAATTTGAAATTCAAAATTCGGGAATCCAGGTTCCCATGTTTGAATGGAGGATTGCGTTATTCAAAATTTTATAGCTCTACCCTCAACTTCGCATAAGTAAAGTTTACCCTTCTTAATATAGCCTCTTAAAAGATGAACACCACATAAGAACACTGTTGAAGAACACTTCTGAAATTCTTGAAATCATAACACTTTCCATTTGAAGAATGAAACTCAACTTTCGTTTTTAAACTGCATATTGCATTACCTAGACAGACTTAATAATTCGTGATAAATGGTCGATCGAACACCAGAAGGAAGACACCAGCTTCATGATAAAATGATTGTATTTTCCACACACAAATAAAAAATATAATAAGTAAATTTACATAGAACATCGGCGGAATATGCGGGTTCACGCACACACTTCCACACCTCTCCTTTCTCAATTGTCGATTTCTGACGAAGTTCTTTTACAGGCGTTCCTGCTTTAAAGTCCACATTTGGCGAAACTCGCATATTTGGCGTTTCTATCAGTTTTTTTAATCTTACATCATACAAAGAAATATTATAGAATTTTTCAGCCCACCAAATTTTGCATAATATTGCATAATACTAATTGCATGTAACGTACTTAATATTAGGTATGGGCAACTTCTAGATTATAAGCTTGGTACGACGTAAAACGTCTGCTAATCAATTGCAGTCTCAACCCTACTCTGGGTTCAAGAGAAAAATATTCTAGCTCAGTCACCTTTTCAATAATGAATATTATTTTTGACAGCATTCATAAACAATTCCTTTCAAGTAGGAAGCATAAGTTGCAAACCGAGACAGATGTACAAAGACCAAAATAATCTTAGATTTTTTTTTTTTTTTTCATTTAGTGTTAATACAAGAGCGAAACACAAATCCAAAACCGTTCACATCAAACTTGATTGCAAACATATTAATTATATGATAATAATATTTATAATACTTTGCTCTTTTGTTAATTACATTAATTTTAATCAATATCTTTGCATTACAGGAATAACTATATTCAATATCAACCAGCAGCTGACGCGATGAAAACGTCATAAATTATCTTAGGGTCAATTAAAACTGCAAAGCCTGCTTTGCTCAAATAAGAAGTAGTTTTGGATCAATATTACAAATTCAAATGTGTTCTGGAGATTTAAGTGAGAAGCATTAATCACTATCTGTTTGATTGCTCGCACACAGGGAATTCACATTTAAAACGAATATGGTGCCATGCCTTGAATAAGAAGAGGAAATGCTTACCGGTTTCGAAATTCGATAGAGGCAAGATCGTTGCCTATCGACCGAGTGTAGATTATTGCCTATCGATCGAGTAGACCGGCGATATCACGAAACGACAATCTATCGAGTGTAGATTGTCATTTCGTGATATCGTCGGTCGCACTAGTCGACATCCAACCACTGTCCTTCGAATATGCAATCAATGGTATGCTGAAGATCGTACTGAACGGCATGCAGGATTTCAGCAATCTCCAATGACTAACGCCAGATATGTCAGACATATTGTGAAGTCAGCTCTGTAAACCACTGTAGTGAAAATATTTGTATGTAGTAAAAATACTTATATATTTTAATTTCTTATGTAATGAAAAATGTGTTAATTTCTGTAGGCTATGAGAAATATTTAATATAATTATACAGGTGTATAAGTGATGACCAAAATTTTGAATATCAATTTTATCAGCGATGAAATTATAACAGTGATTAAGAGTACATCACGTTGTTTCCGCAATAACCCGAATGATAGGGATAAAATATGTGACCTACAGAGGATAGCAAAATAAAGTACTTACCCCAGACGTTGTGATAGTTGAAGAATAAAATACAAGTTATTCGTCTACAATTTACTCTATTTATCTTTCCTATCAAAAATTTTATTGCTGAGCTCACACAAATAAACAAGAAAATTAAATAATCAGATCATAACTATAGTCCTACTATAAATACAGAGCGTCCACTCGTTTATCGATACACTACAGAGCACTATCCATTTGCATCACTTTCTATAAATCACGAAAAACCTGGAATCGAAGATATATGTAGACCAGGAATATACTTATCTTGAAATTTCTTTTGATTTTGAAGCTTTTACCAGTGAATTAATTTGGAGCAGTGCACCACGTGGCGATAGACAATGGATGAGTCTTAAATTGCACAATGAGATCGTTCATGATTCTTGCTTAAAAACATCATTCCACCCAGGATGAATTTTCAGCAACTGCATATAGAATGAATATATTCAATAAAAACTACAGTTGGCTTTCTATAAATCAGAATCCATATCATCGGACTTTTCAGGAAAGTTAAACGTGCATCATGAAACGAGGTCGTAGGTGAAGAGACAGTCAGTGAAGAGACAGGCCGAAGCCCGTCCTTTCACCCTTGAACTCCCAGCAGCAAAAAGAAAGAAACTGGTCCAACAACTGCCACCAAGGGCTTGGACGAAACGATGACGATTCTTGAAGCGATAGTTTGATGATAGATGCCGGCTTGCTAGCACAACCACATGACCACATCACGAACCATTGGTCAGGAAATTGGCATGTTTCCAGCATGCCCAATATCAACTCGTAAGGTGCGTCGACGTTTGCAACAGGGACTATCAGCTAGGTGACCATTATTTTGGCTTCCCTTGACAATGCAGCTTAGAGAGAGACAGCGAGTCTGGTGCGCCAAACAACAAAGCTGGATACAGAAGTGGCACAATGTCGCCTTTTCAAACGAATCCTTTTCAAACAAATTTTAGGACGTATACGTGTCTGGAATGTCCGGGGAGACCGCACGTCGCCTGCTTATATTCGATATCGGCATAAGGATCCTGCACCTGACGTGATGGTTTGGCAGCCAATTGGTACATCTCTAGTGCGCCGCGCACATCTCTAGTTCGGATCGACATTAATTTGAACGCAGATGGGTACATTTCTGACATCTTAGGTCGAGTGGTTGTGCCCTATCTTCGAGGCCCCCAAATGCCATATTCCAACAACATAATGCAGGACCACGTGTTCTGACCTTCCTATATACACAGGGTATTCGATTGCTGCCGTGACCTGCACGGTCTCCAGATCTGTCACCCATTGAATACACCTGGTCATTGGGATGCTGAAAGACTAGTCCGCCACCCTTCTCCAGCTAATACGGTGGACGAAGTGTGGTATAAACATGAAGCAGCATGGAATAACTTGCCCATTTCTGTTATCCAAGCCTAGTTTGACTCCATGCCTAATAGGGTAAGGGCCATTTAAGTGCCATGGGTGGCAGCTGTTTCTATTAATTTCGAGCCCCTGTAAACCTCCAAAATGCTTACACATTTCATCATTTTGTGTCCATGCCATTCTGTTTGCGTGCAATAAATATCTTTTTTGTATTTTCTTTCCTTCATGATGTTGCAGTTTTAATGGCCAGCAGTGTACTTTATATTCATGTCATTTACGGAACAGTTAGATAAATAGTAGTTTTTAAATGAAACGCTTCTCAAGTACAAACAGTTATGCAATGTAGTATAAAATTATTTGAAAAGAAAAATATTCTGGGAAACTGCATCAAGTTTTAACTACATCTACAGGATACATTTCTGCAACTTCAAAGCAGCATGTGAAACACTATTATTGATAGTTATTTTGGATAACATGTAAAGAATGTATTACAAAGGTGTACGTAAGATGCGTCTTATGGAAATATATGTTTTTTATAAAATATCTTGTTGCGTATGTACGGCTTCGTAGTAGACTGAATGGACGCATAACCGATTGTAACTTGATAAAAATTATTTGGGAAAAGGAACACCTTACAGTTCTGAAACTTTCCACAAAAATACTCTTAGAACTCTATGCAGTATAAATTAAGAACGTTAAACGTAACGCAATGGAAAGTACATCTAAAAAGGCGAAGCTGCTTAAATCTTTAAATACTACAAGCTGACACTGAACTAAACAACTGATGCTCTCTCCACTCTCATATAGTTTTCTTCCAGCCGCCAAGAAATCTCTAGTTCCTACTACTTCTCGAAATTATAGGAAGGCATATGAGGACCGGGCATGGTTAGAGTTACATATAGGGATAAATTACATTTATTCAATCATAATGCCAGTTACAGTTATACAATGACAAGACCAAAATGTCGCTTAGTAGTCCAAACTTTCGGCGACATTGGCGATAAAAGATAAAAATTAGTCTCCAAAATATTCGCCAGCTTGGCGATATCTCGCCAATTTAGCTAGATAGCCATTTACTCAATGTAAGTAAACTTAACCTGTAATCTTATATTCAAGGCAGACCTTAGTCACTTTCAAGCATTTCACGTTATTTTATACAAAAATAATAAATTTCATTGAATATGTTTACATATACAAAAATTTGTAACGATATATTTGTCTTTCTAATACAGTTATGTTTGATCATTGCAGATGTTTCTCTGAAATATGTTTTACAGAAATCCAAATTGCTCAATGAAATTACAGCAGGTGCCGCTTAAAGTGATCACGTTGTCCATGGCTGTTTTGGTAGCATTTAACGACGAGAAAAAACACCCTACGAAACAGCAATAGAATTTAAGAAATTTAATATAAATATAATTAGAAACGCATAAATACTTAATTTTACAGCATTTTGTCAAGGGAAAATGTCGTTACTAGTATCTTGTTTGCAAGCGTTATGCAGACGTTCATTCACGAACTGTTTCTAATGTTTCTGGAAATTATTTCACCGATAATGTTAACACTCGGAGGGCGTCTCTTATTTCAGAAGCGTGATATGTGTCTGACCGCTCTAGAAATCAGCAGATGTATCCAAAATATGTATGTAGATTTGTCTCATTGTGATAAAACTATGGTACCTAGAGCCATCAAATTTTGAATAACTTGATCAAATTTGGAATAATCTTCCACTCAATATGGCCATTTGGAAGCCCTAATTTAGAGTTTGAAATTTGTTTTATCATCGATTTCATGTTTTGGTTTTGATTGACAAACTCAACGACTTCAAAGCGAGCAATGGCAACATTGTTATTAAAAAAGTATCTCCAGCTCGCGGGACTGTATCGAAAATTCTAAGATATGCTTATTTTATGAGTTAAGTTATTTCACTTAAGTTATTTTGTGACATTGCTGTTAGATTGAATTTTATGGTTTAAGTGAGAACATGATATTTCATAAATAAAAGGTAACACACTAAACGTTAAAAAGTGTACTTTTGGGTGTAATATAAAATCTGAAGCTTTTAGATTTTATCTTTTTACGCTATTATTATAATAAATATGTACACTATAATATATAATATACTTTCAGATTTTTATTTTTTAACTTAGATTTTTATTTCAGAATAAAATAAATAAAAATCTGAGATTTCTATTTATTTTTGTTTATTTTATTTTTTCTTGTCAAATCACTTCTGTTTCAGATTTGATGTCCCTTTTTATGCTTCACGTTGATTTTTGTTTCGTGCCTTTTCATGATATTTTGCCACTTTTGGTCGAAATGTAATTCTTTCTTATTCTTCTGGGAGTCACGCTGATGAGCAGACAAAAGAACAGACAGGTAATGAGAACATTATGAAAGTAAAATTTCTTTTTTAAACCACGTTTCACGAAGATGGTAAAATTCATATAAAAGTGTGTAAAAAACCATACGTTTTACCTATCTATATGCATGTAAATCTGTTAAATCTATCTAAATGCATATACGCAGGATTTTCAATCTAAGTATATACTATTTATGAGCTAAACTTTTAATATACCACATGCTGCAAACGACATTCTTCAAATTCAAGGTAGTTTTCTGCACCTTTCACCATGTTCCTACTATTGTTATCATTATTATGAAGCGTTTTCTCAACAATAGTCTTGATAATAGAAGTTAGGGCCATTTTCATCTCTTGAAAGGAATGCGCATAGTTTAAAAACTCAGCTAGATTCTTGCTTTTCAAGCAACTATAATCAGATTGTTACGAGCTGGCGATCAAGACAATCCTATGTTTTAGATATGATCCTGTTGCTTGAAATCCGTTTCAATATCTTCATTGGTAAATTGAACGAAATTTTGTAGTAATTTGTTAAACTCAGCAATAAATGCTCCTGAAATAACGCAGTTAATTGCAAGATACTGTCTTGGTATATCTTCACACCTCTGTTTGTTTCGAAGAGCATAGCCGTGACAATTATTCATCTTAGTATTGCCCACCAGACAACCATTTTCAAAAGATGCAGAGGAGATTTTTCAAATATATAACGGTTATTAAAACTCCGTGTTTGTAACTTTGATTTCTTATATTTCGATTTTCTTGTTTCATAAGCATCTGCATAAATATTATTCTTTTGTAATTATGTGATTGTAAACATTTTAAAGCTGCAAGACAGGAAGTAATATGTTACAAAATAACGTATTGAAACTTTTAAATGCAAATTCAATAAAGAAAACTCTATCATTTCAGAGTCCATTGTGGGTTCTGCGTTTACATGCAATTATTTCAACATAACATTTAATTTGTATCAAATAACGTCCATCCTTATGATAAATTTGTAGGCAGTTTCTTATAAAAACTGCTGAAGTTTATGATTTGATCTGTGGGAAGTAAAATTCAAGTTAATAAATTATAATTTGGCTGCAAAATTCTTTTAAAATTTTAAAGTTTGAAGCAAGCAAGGATTTCAATTAAAATGTGGAATAATTACTTTCTTAAATAATTGTAGCTGCAGATTGAATTAAAAGTGTTAAATTACTTATTTGTACTATACAAATATTAAAAAAAAACTTCGCTATTCTCTGTAACATGAAGCTATACTATTCTTTGTCTGCATGATTTTCAACTAGTAAAGGATTATGCATTACTAATGGTTTTAGTTTAATTAATTACACCAAAGCACTCGAGGGCTATATTTCTAAGTGGAGGAAGGTCCTCGTGGAGTATTTTCAGATATACGTTACACTTGGGGAAACCACGTAAACGCCCATGCAGTTAGCCCGTTTGTCGGGATTCAGACTACTTTCCGAACTACCAGGGTTCAGCTAATTTACCGCTCGGCCACTGGTGGGCCTAGCCCTATGAATGAACGATTTTTGTTTACCTCGTTACTTAAAACACACGCATCTTTAATTAAAACAGAATGCTTCAAATCTCGGTATGAAGAAGTTGAATTTGAGGCAAAACATTTAATTCCATCTAAGTTTTTGTTTTATCCTCCTTATAATTTTCTGATTGCAATAGAATCCATTCAGTAGTAATGCAAGAATTTGATTCTGACAAAATACCCAACTAAGAACGAATAAAAGCGTAACTTGATACATTCGATCCAGATATTCGAAAGTTTTAGGAATTCGTGAAACTGGAACTCCATTTCACTTGTAATCGATGAAGGTCAGAAAAGAAAGATAGTTCTTCATGGTTTCCACCACACTATAGATGTTTTTAGTTTTTGAACTAGCAATGGCACTTACCGAAGAAGTAAAGTATGATCGTCATATTTCAAACTCCAGTTATTGGACGTGGATGACTTATCTATTTTGTCTGCAGCTTTCAGAAAACGAAAAACTTTATCACAGCACCACGCAATTCTTTAAAAAGGGAGGCTAAAATAGGTGTTCCAGACAGATAAAGATACTAAAATAAATAATAGAAAAGAAAATGGGTGTCCATTTGCGAAAGGAGTCCGATTGCACATGATTATGTTTTATTTTCCTGTGCAACTGAACTCATAGACACTTTCCTTTTCAAAAGTCATATTAGTCCGAAACATAACTTTGCTTTGTGCGTTGTTTCACATTTTAGTTGAGCCTGTTGCCAGTCGAACAATTTGCGATATTATTATTTCATATTTAACCTATCTGTTATTAATTAGCAAACTAAACTATTTAGAAGCGATAGATGCATATCTTAAGCATATTTACGTTTTAATTTTTAAGCTTATTCATTTAAATAAAAATGCATTTCATTCATGATCACTAATTTAAAATAATGCTCTATCTTAAACTGAAAATAAGAACAAGAACAATGTTTATTACATTGCAATCATTAGATCTGAGTACCCTATAAAAACAAATTTTAGCTCTTATTTAATGAACTTTTATCTATCTGCATTTTTACACTAAATACTTTATTTGTACTTTAGGAGTATTTCAAGAAGGTTTTAAAAAATTATGATTAGAAGTACTGATTGGCAAAAACATGTAACCATAAATTTAAATTTTATAGGTACTTATATATTATCGCAATCACCTTAGTGGATATCTCCAAAGTTTCAGATTACACTAAAATCCGGTAACCACGTGAATAATAATTATTTAGGCAACCATGCGCAGAACAAATAGTCAGATTCCAGATCATTTTCGAAACCGACGTCATCATTCTCGTATGTAATCTTTTTGTGTATTTTAAGTTCCAGGGGCTTCTATAGAAACTTATAATTATTTTCTTGTCTTGAACTCGTTTTTAATATTTGTGCTTGTAGTATTTTTCTATAAAAGAAGAAAGAGAAACATTTCTATAGGAATACATTATTTTGTGCCAAAATCGCTAAAGGGGCAGTGCTTCGAATTCTTTCTCAAAGTAATCGCTACAGAATGTCCACCACAACAAAAACAAAAACTCATTTGCAACTAGTTTGACTGATTGTATTTTGGAATATAGTTGAAAGTTAGACTATTTACGCAATAATGAGCATGTATGTAACACATAATATTTTACAACAAAAGTAATTGTTTGTTTTCTTCCATGAAACTTAGCCAAGGAGGTTGAGGTAACACATAAGTACCATTTTATACTTTATTACGATACAAAATCGCATAATCAGAAAGGGTTGTGTACAGAAGAATTCAAGTTAATGATTTGCATTTAATTTATATGCGACATTAAAAAAAATTATACCTGTACATGAAAGTTGGACACAGAAAGCCCAACTTTAAGCAAATCCAATCATTTCAAACCTTTCGCAAGTTCAAAATCTAACCTTTTTTAACCTAACTCCTACTTTAGTGGAATAATCCATAGATTGGGATGGAAAAGCCACTCAGTAGCTCACATTAAATTGGAGAATATTGACTGCTTATCGCTTGATTGATAATATACTCGTGAGCCATTTAAGCTTCAATATTCGGGACTGAAAGCAAACAATACTACGTTAAAAAAACGCAAACACAAATTATCAGCATGGCAAAAAAAGAATAATTTTAATGTACTTTAAAGTTATAAAATAAGGTAAATATATTTTATATGTTAAGTAGAATTTCATTATAATAAATATTTTAGCCTTCTATACAATAGCGCCTACTAATAAAAAATAAAAAAAAATTACCAAAATCGACTTTTTTATTCTCCCCCATCAGTAACTGAAATACCTTTACCTTTATATTTTGTTAACAATTAATTGCTATCAGTCTCCTTATTTGAGCAAAATTGGCCTTCTGATTGTTAAAATTTAAATCGAATAACAAACAAAGTATCTAAGAGAATCTGAAAGTTTTCAGATTTTACTATCGCCCAAAGAGTTTGTGAGGATTTTTTACTCTCTCCCTGAGCTCGCAGTCTGCCAATCTTCTATTGCACTTTGTCTGTTGAACTTTATTAAACATCGTTTCTTAGCTCTTACGCCACAGCCACAGTTAAACAGTTTTAAATCAAAACGTTTTAAAAGCAGCATAGCCCCATATATTTAGAATTCCCGATGCACAGTTAAGTGTTTTTCTAATTTGTTTTAGTCTTTTCTCAGTTCATCATATAAAAACTCAATTTTTTTTAGTAAGATGGCAAACAATTTTTGTGTGTGTTTGTATTGTTAACTTTTTATGTGTTAACATCATTTATTTAGTATCGTGTTCTTTGCACATTTGCACTTCAATTCAACAACAAAATCGTAAAATATTCTTACGAATTTGGTATTTAAAAAGCTAATGTTAGTTCAATTATAAATTAAAAGGTTTTATTTCTCGCGCAGTGCAGCGCGTGACGAATATTAAAAGAAAGCTAAGCCAAAAAAAAATTAAAAATACAAGAGCGCGTGCGTTTAATAAATAAATATCTCTTTTTGATTTCGAGAAAGTGCTGGAAAATTCTAGCGCGTGATTTTAAAATCTTATAAAAGGAGGAAAACATCTCAGTTTGTTGCAGTTGTTTAGTTTGTTGTTGTTTAGAAAACTACTGTTGTTGATTGTAGCGAATTCGCGGATTAGCTCTGGTTCTCGAAAGAGAGCGTGGGTTCGAACCCCACTCATGACACCAAAAAATTGTTGCGTACGTACGGGTTCGTTATGAAATGAATGCACAAATCCGATGAAAAATGAACAAAAATTTATTATTATCACAACAAAAATGCTTAAATTTTCTCAAATTATCATGCAGTATTACAATATCTCACAGTAGTTATCTTTTAACTACTCAAATGTCCAATAGAACGTAATTCAAAACAGCTAAAGAACGCTAATCCGCGAATTCGCTACAATCAACAACAGTAGTTTTCTAAACAACAACAAAGTAAACAACTGCAACAAACTGAGATGTTTTCCTCCTTTTATAAGATTTTAAAATCACGCGCTAGAATTTTCCAGCACTTTTCTCGAAATCAAAAAGAGATATTTATTTATTTAACGCACGCGCTCTTGTATTTTTAATTTTTTTTTGGCTTAGCTTTCTTTTAATATTCGTCACGCGCTGCACTGCGCGAGAAATAAAACCATTTAATTTATAATTGAACTAACATTAGCTTTTTAAATACCAAATTCGTAACACTGCCCCCTTCCCAAGGACTGCACGTCCCGGGCAGTACAATCCCTGGACAGGAAGCTAAACTTACAACTGTGGCATAAATGCAACTGTGGCATAAACATTACATTACAATATCAAACAATATAAACAATAAATGCAATAACTAACTTAAATAAATCAAATGCTATCAAATACTAAATACAAAACAAATACTAAATACAAATCAAATACTAAATACAAATCAAATACTGAATACAAATCAAATACACATTTATAAACAAAAAGGACCATGGTCTGATACTATTTACAATTATTTACATTACGTACTATGGCCATAGTAATGAGCTAACCTGTCGTAAGAGTTCGAAGACTCACGGATCCGAACCACGACGTCATTCGTGTTTAGCACTGTATATGGACCATCCGAAGGTGACTGTAATTTAGGGCTCAGTCTTTTTCGTTGAATTGGGTTCCACAACCACACCTTGTCTCCTTTGTTGGATCTCTGTCTAGTAGCTCTTGTGTCGCATCTGGTCTTCACTTTCTCCGTCGCCAAGTTCACTCGCTTTCGTGCGGAACGGTGCATCACTTCAAAACGGGCCTTGACATCTTGGATGTGTTCCTCAGGCCATGAAGGCGCATCCGTACGGCGATGAAACAGGCGGTCACAAGGCAGACGAAGGTCTCGACCGAAGAGCATCTGAGATGGAGAATAGCTGGTAGTCTGGTGTTTCTTTTCGACCCTAGCATGATTTCGGCTGTTTCTCGAGCTGGTTCTTTCGGACAAAGCGTCGGCATTTCCAGGTGAGGATCCCTTCTTAGGATGGATAGTCATGTCTTCAGATCCTGAAAGCAGTTTGTTGTTTTTCAAGTCTAAGGAAAAATTGTATTTCCTTAAAAAGTCCAATCCGAGTATGCATGGATCTGTAATATCCGCCACATATGCTGTGTGATGGTAGGCGGCACTTCCAAACGTGATGTTTACGTTTAACTTCCCAGTTATGTCGATCTTGTCACCAGACGCAGTCTGAAGGGTAACACAGGATGGCGTCCAAATAAGTTTATCTTTAAACTGTTCAGCTAAATCTTTCCTAATGATGGTAACATTAGCTCCTGTGTCAATGATCATACTGCAAGGAACTCCATCGATATTCCCATTGATGGACAGTCCGTTATTGTTGCCACTCACTGTATAAATTTTAAGAGCTTTAAAACAAGGTTTTTCACTATCTGGCAACCTCCGTTCCTCGATATGGTCACTAATTTGTTTACTGCGTTGTTGCTGGGAAATGGTCTTATTTTCCGTACCTCGGGGTGTTCTGCAGTTTCTTCGTATGTGGCCTTCAACTCCGCAATTCCAGCACTTAAGAATTAGTTTCTTTTCACTTCTGTTCCGTCTCAAGCCACTGACTTGTCTGGTAAAATCATCTGCTTTATATTCCGTACCCTGGGGTGTTCTGCAATTCCGTCTTAGGTGACCTTCACTACCACATCTCCAACACCTTAGAGCCACTTTCTTCTCGCTCCTACTCCGTATCAAATCTTCGACTTGTCTGGCTAAATCATCTAAACGAGCCATCAGTTGATCCACTGGCTCATGGACTCGCACAGCTCTAACTGGGTAGCGATCTCTACTAGTTGCTTGCTGGGCTGCCTCGAACTTCATGGCGTACAACAGAGCGCTTTTTATGTCCTTTACATCTGCCATTCGAAGAGCTTTCTGTATTTCAGCATCTCGGATGCCGTCGATAAAGTATTGTAAGGACAGGATTTCCCTTGTTTCTGTCGGGCATTCCGAAAAGGCGAGATGGGACAGCCTTTCAACATCCGCGGCGAGCTCCTGAAGTGTTTCGGTAGGCTTCTGTTGACGAGATTTTAATTGGAGCCTGCTGTAGTCTTTTAAACATTTCTCGCCAAAGCGCAGCTCCAAAGCGCCGGATAGAGCTTCGAAATCAAGTCTTTGGTTTTCAGGAAGCGTCTGCAGGATATCCGCTGCGTCTGCTCTCAGAGAAGCGGCGAGATGACAGGCCTTAGCTTGGGAATCCCATCAATTCGCATCCGCAACGATAGAAAATTGTGTCCTATACACCTGCCAGGATGTCTTCCCATCATATGTAGATAGTTTCAGAACGGAACGAGCAGGCATCGATAAAAATTTAAAACCTTCAGAATTGTTTCCTACCGTCGCTATGCACTTCTTTAGGCTGTCAACTTCTTTGGCGACGGCAGCAGAAACCCTATCATCAATTTGTTGTTCGACGGCAGAAACTCTCTCTTCTATATGTTCTTTTACAGAAGAAATTCTTTCTTCTACTTGTTCTTTTACCGAAGAAACTCTTTCTTCTATTTGTCCAACTTTAGTTTCAACCGCGTCTATTCTGCCTTCCATAGCCTCAAATTTATTTTCTATTACGCAGGTAATTTCTCTTTTCATTTCGTCCTGACCTGCTTTCATCTCGTCTTTAAGGGATTTCATCTCTTGCTTAACGCATTCCTGGCCCAATTTCATTTCTTCCTTAACGGATATTTGACCAGCATCAATTTTCTCTTGTACAGCTTTTATATCTTCCTTAACGGAGTTGACGGCTCCTTCCATCTTTTCTTGGAAAGCAGCAAATGCAGTCATCATTTGCCTGAATTGTTCTTCCATCGCTCTTGTTATTGGCATTCAAATCCCACTCCTGACACAAAAAATTGTTGCGTACGTACGGGTTCGTTATGAAATGAATGCACAAATCCGATGAAAAATGAACAAAAATTTATTATTATCACAACAAAAATGCTTAAATTTTCTCAAATTATCATGCAGTATTACAATATCTCACAGTAGTTATCTTTTAACTACTCAAATGTCCAATAGAACGTAATTCAAAACAGCTAAAGAACGCTAATCCGCGAATTCGCTACAATCAACAACAGTAGTTTTCTAAACAACAACAAACTAAACAACTGCAACAAACTGAGATGTTTTCCTCCTTTTATAAGATTTTAAAATCACGCGCTAGAATTTTCCAGCACTTTTCTCGAAATCAAAAAGAGATATTTATTTATTTAACGCACGCGCTCTTGTATTTTTAATTTTTTTTTGGCTTAGCTTTCTTTTAATATTCGTCACGCGCTGCACTGCGCGAGAAATAAAACCATTTAATTTATAATTGAACTAACATTAGCTTTTTAAATACCAAATTCGTAACACTGCCCCCTTCCCAAGGACTGCACGTCCCGGGCAGTACAATCCCTGGACAGGAAGCTAAACTTACAACTGTGGCATAAATGCAACTGTGGCATAAACATTACATTACAATATCAAACAATATAAACAATAAATGCAATAACTAACTTAAATAAATCAAATGCTATCAAATACTAAATACAAAACAAATACTAAATACAAATCAAATACTAAATACAAATCAAATACTGAATACAAATCAAATACACATTTATAAACAAAAAGGACCATGGTCTGATACTATTTACAATTATTTACATTACGTACTATGGCCATAGTAATGAGCTAACCTGTCGTAAGAGTTCGAAGACTCACGGATCCGAACCACGACGTCATTCGTGTTTAGCACTGTATATGGACCATCCGAAGGTGACTGTAATTTAGGGCTCAGTCTTTTTCGTTGAATTGGGTTCCACAACCACACCTTGTCTCCTTTGTTGGATCTCTGTCTAGTAGCTCTTGTGTCGCATCTGGTCTTCACTTTCTCCGTCGCCAAGTTCACTCGCTTTCGTGCGGAACGGTGCATCACTTCAAAACGGGCCTTGACATCTTGGATGTGTTCCTCAGGCCATGAAGGCGCATCCGTACGGCGATGAAACAGGCGGTCACAAGGCAGACGAAGGTCTCGACCGAAGAGCATCTGAGATGGAGAATAGCTGGTAGTCTGGTGTTTCTTTTCGACCCTAGCATGATTTCGGCTGTTTCTCGAGCTGGTTCTTTCGGACAAAGCGTCGGCATTTCCAGGTGAGGATCCCTTCTTAGGATGGATAGTCATGTCTTCAGATCCTGAAAGCAGTTTGTTGTTTTTCAAGTCTAAGGAAAAATTGTATTTCCTTAAAAAGTCCAATCCGAGTATGCATGGATCTGTAATATCCGCCACATATGCTGTGTGATGGTAGGCGGCACTTCCAAACGTGATGTTTACGTTTAACTTCCCAGTTATGTCGATCTTGTCACCAGACGCAGTCTGAAGGGTAACACAGGATGGCGTCCAAATAAGTTTATCTTTAAACTGTTCAGCTAAATCTTTCCTAATGATGGTAACATTAGCTCCTGTGTCAATGATCATACTGCAAGGAACTCCATCGATATTCCCATTGATGGACAGTCCGTTATTGTTGCCACTCACTGTATAAATTTTAAGAGCTTTAAAACAAGGTTTTTCACTATCTGGCAACCTCCGTTCCTCGATATGGTCACTAATTTGTTTACTGCGTTGTTGCTGGGAAATGGTCTTATTTTCCGTACCTCGGGGTGTTCTGCAGTTTCTTCGTATGTGGCCTTCAACTCCGCAATTCCAGCACTTAAGAATTAGTTTCTTTTCACTTCTGTTCCGTCTCAAGCCACTGACTTGTCTGGTAAAATCATCTGCTTTATATTCCGTACCCTGGGGTGTTCTGCAATTCCGTCTTAGGTGACCTTCACTACCACATCTCCAACACCTTAGAGCCACTTTCTTCTCGCTCCTACTCCGTATCAAATCTTCGACTTGTCTGGCTAAATCATCTAAACGAGCCATCAGTTGATCCACTGGCTCATGGACTCGCACAGCTCTAACTGGGTAGCGATCTCTACTAGTTGCTTGCTGGGCTGCCTCGAACTTCATGGCGTACAACAGAGCGCTTTTTATGTCCTTTACATCTGCCATTCGAAGAGCTTTCTGTATTTCAGCATCTCGGATGCCGTCGATAAAGTATTGTAAGGACAGGATTTCCCTTGTTTCTGTCGGGCATTCCGAAAAGGCGAGATGGGACAGCCTTTCAACATCCGCGGCGAGCTCCTGAAGTGTTTCGGTAGGCTTCTGTTGACGAGATTTTAATTGGAGCCTGCTGTAGTCTTTTAAACATTTCTCGCCAAAGCGCAGCTCCAAAGCGCCGGATAGAGCTTCGAAATCAAGTCTTTGGTTTTCAGGAAGCGTCTGCAGGATATCCGCTGCGTCTGCTCTCAGAGAAGCGGCGAGATGACAGGCCTTAGCTTGGGAATCCCATCAATTCGCATCCGCAACGATAGAAAATTGTGTCCTATACACCTGCCAGGATGTCTTCCCATCATATGTAGATAGTTTCAGAACGGAACGAGCAGGCATCGATAAAAATTTAAAACCTTCAGAATTGTTTCCTACCGTCGCTATGCACTTCTTTAGGCTGTCAACTTCTTTGGCGACGGCAGCAGAAACCCTATCATCAATTTGTTGTTCGACGGCAGAAACTCTCTCTTCTATATGTTCTTTTACAGAAGAAATTCTTTCTTCTACTTGTTCTTTTACCGAAGAAACTCTTTCTTCTATTTGTCCAACTTTAGTTTCAACCGCGTCTATTCTGCCTTCCATAGCCTCAAATTTATTTTCTATTACGCAGGTAATTTCTCTTTTCATTTCGTCCTGACCTGCTTTCATCTCGTCTTTAAGGGATTTCATCTCTTGCTTAACGCATTCCTGGCCCAATTTCATTTCTTCCTTAACGGATATTTGACCAGCATCAATTTTCTCTTGTACAGCTTTTATATCTTCCTTAACGGAGTTGACGGCTCCTTCCATCTTTTCTTGGAAAGCAGCAAATGCAGTCATCATTTGCCTGAATTGTTCTTCCATCGCTCTTGTTATTGGCATTCAAATCCCACTCCTGACACAAAAAATTGTTGCGTACGTACGGGTTCGTTATGAAATGAATGCACAAATCCGATGAAAAATGAACAAAAATTTATTATTATCACAACAAAAATGCTTAAATTTTCTCAAATTATCATGCAGTATTACAATATCTCACAGTAGTTATCTTTTAACTACTCAAATGTCCAATAGAACGTAATTCAAAACAGCTAAAGAACGCTAATCCGCGAATTCGCTACAATCAACAACAGTAGTTTTCTAAACAACAACAAACTAAACAACTGCAACAAACTGAGATGTTTTCCTCCTTTTATAAGATTTTAAAATCACGCGCTAGAATTTTCCAGCACTTTTCTCGAAATCAAAAAGAGATATTTATTTATTTAACGCACGCGCTCTTGTATTTTTAATTTTTTTTTTGGCTTAGCTTTCTTTTAATATTCGTCACGCGCTGCACTGCGCGAGAAATAAAACCATTTAATTTATAATTGAACTAACATTAGCTTTTTAAATACCAAATTCGTAACAATATTAAAAACCAGCATATCTTTAGAATTTTAGAATTTTCAATAGTCTTGCGATCTGGACTATTGTTATAAAAGTTTTATTCCGCATAAAGTTGCCACTGCTCGTTTTCAAAGTGTTGAGTTTGGTATCAAAAATTCATTAAACATTTATAAAATATGATAAATCACAAACACTGTATAACGTCATTATATGACTCAATTTGAAAGATAAGAATTTTATATTCTGCCGAATAACTACAGACTTAAAAGACAAGTGAAACTACGCATTTATAGTGATTCGGTGCAGAATCCCACTTTGAGACTAATACACAGTTTTGGGTCAAAAATATTTTATTTAATTTTTTTATTTATGCCTCTTTTAATCGCATTGTTATTAAGTTCACTTACTTCATTTTTATACGGAAATATGAAACCAGCTTAAATATCTTTTTGAAAATTTATGGTGGTTTACAAGAAGTATTTTTGAAATGCTAAGGAATATAAATGAAGTGCCGGTTTAAGTTTATACAAATGTTTCTTAATTTGCATATATTGATAATTATACTTAGATACGTAATTTGTATTTAAGACTATTATATTAAACATTATATTAAATATATACAGCAGGATAGGTAAAATGTGACTCACGAAAGACATTCGACTCTTTGATCCGTTTAAACACGGCTTGCGATGTAACAAATAAAGCTTTTATTTTTGAAATGTAATTTTAAATATCGCAGTAAGACACACTTTCTTAACAACCGATAATGTACTATGTAAAATTACAGTACATGTGTTCAAGGAAAGTTTAAAATGGAACCCGTTCTGTAACCTGTAAGATGTGAAAACAAATAATTACGTATTGCGTTTCTCTGACTAAGTGCCTTAACAATATCGTTTTAGAGCTATAAACGGCTGCTAACAGAAATAACAGCAGAAATGATATGCGATATGGTAGCCTTTAATGGTGGAGAAAATTACGAATGTATCCAGTTTTAATTTAAATTTATTTTGGCAAACATGTTATCGATGACCCAAAATCTACTGAATCGATTAAATAATTTTAGACGTGAATGCTGTAAACTGGTCTTTTAGTTACAAGCCATAAATTAAATTACTACATTCTATATAAAAACTCTGATAAGCTGCCCGTTTATTTTAAGAAATTTTTCTTATTTCAAGTTTAAATTTTACTCAAGTGTCCGGACACAAGATCTTTTTCTACCCAGAGAAAAATGTATGTAAATATTTTATTTAAAACATCCTTACTTAACATTTAAACTTAAATCAATATGAGAAATCTACCAATAATTCTGTATGTAGAGTGATGAAAAATTACTCTGAAATAATTAATTGCTTAACTGCTATAAAAAGCAAAACTCAGAAAATCAAAATTATGAATTGAAAACTGAAAGCAGCTTATTTAAATAACTTATTTAATAATTAACTGAATAATTCTGTAAAACACTGCAAACGTAATTTATTTCAATATGGAAAAGCACACGATGTATACCAGTGTAAGGCGAGGGATGCCTTCGCAGAAATTATTCAAAGAGAAATCAGCTTGTGCGGGGTGATCATAAAAAAACATCCGCGATATGCGAACTCTAATGGTCTATCCGCTCAACCCATCAAAATAAAATTTCAGATAATCTTTTTTTTTCCAAACAAAAAAAAAGTTAAGCAAAGAAAAACTTTTGTTTTGTTTTCTCCGTATTTCCGTATTCTTCACCTTATATGAAAGTAGTTTTAGTACTACGTCTTATTTCAATTAAAATTCTTGTTAACATTACGCAAATAATTTCTTTAAAACCTGTTAGAATTATAATTACAAAATAAGAAGAATTATATAATGCATTTATACTACAGTTATAATTATAAAAGAAAGCTTTGTTTCCTATTTTAAAAGGGGAAAAATCTGGTGTGGACACCAAATGACGGTCCATTAAATTAGATGAAATTTTTGCTGCATTTCATTTAAACTTATTTCCGCGAACTCTTCCATCTTAGTTAACCGAAAAACTGAAAACTAGACAATATTTGCAATTTTTGATTTTAAAAATAACAGCCTTCAATCCTGCGCTATAGCTGCAGGATTGAATTAAAATAATCTTAAAGCAGCTAAATTTAAAAATTATATATATCTGTTCTCTCAAATTCTAATTTTTCTACTAACTAATCAGCCATAGATCAGGTGTACTTGTGCATTAAATTTGGTATAAATGCTCTGGCAAACTAACTGCATCATCCTTTCTTCCCTAATAGCTGCTCTGTCATTCTTGCGCGGCTTTACTCCTCAACTTCACACGTCGTTCTCTTTAAAAACCAATGTCATAGAAGTTTATCATATTTAATTATGATTGAATACGTATCTGCCAAATTAATTGGATATGTGTAAAAATAAAGACTGGAAATTCCTAAAGGTCATGTTTTATTACCTTCATCTGTATGCGTTAACCACGAACCTATGACGTACATCGAAAACTATTGAGTGTTCCAGCTATCACGATTCCGATAAAAAAATTTTCCGATAAAAAAAGTGAGGTGCACGGCTCTATAGAAGACCGTATACAAAATTTAAGCGTTTTATAGCTAATTTTTTTTGAGTTATGCGAGATGCATACATACACGCATATATACATGGGTACGTACATACGTACACACACACACACACATATATATATATATATATATATATATATATATACATGCATACACATCTATGTACGTATGTATGTGATGTCTACATTCACAAAAAAATCTCTTTTGAATCTCTTTTAAATCCATTTCAAAATCCATTTTAGAGAAAAAGAGTCCTTTATTCCATCCGCACAAAAATACGTCACGCACAAAATTCATCGAAATGGATTCAGAGGTGGTCAAATTTGATACTTCCATTCAAATATGACAAACGAAACTTTTCGCGGTACAATACGTTCTTTACTTCGTACAAAGAAGTAAAAACACAATCAGCACATCGTAGAAATTCTGTTTATCGTACGCGGATATTTTTTCAATGCAAAACGAATGCAGCATGAATTATGCACTACATATAAACTTGTTATTGTTTAATTGTACAATGGCGCCATAACTTTTTATTTGCTTGAAATTTTGTTGCTCAAATATTATTATTCAACTGTATTTAAAATGAGTTAAATGCTTTGTTGCGGATGTTTCTAAGGATGAATGTAGCTCTTGAAATCGTTTATTTCCAAGTGGCTTTGACCAATATAAAAAGTTTGACCATCCATGAAATATAGCCCTCTTTCCCTGAATGTCCTTATTAGGTGCCTCCAAAAAAATGGCTACCAATTTTGGCCGTTGTAGTTGCCAATGCCGTTATAGGCAATTGCCCGCCATTGGAGAGGAAAAAAAGATTATCTGAAATTTTATTTTGATGGGTTGAGCGGATAGACCATTAGAGTTCGCATATCGCGGATGTTTTTTTTTATGATCACACCGCACAAGCTGATTTCTCTTTGAATAATTTCTACGAAGGCATCCCTGACTTTACACAGGTATACATCGTGTGCTTTCCCATATTGAAATAAATTAATTTTGCAGTGTTTTACAGAATTATTCAGTTAATTATTAAATAAGTTATTTAAATAAGCTGCTTTCAGTTTTCAATTCATAATTTCGATTTTCTGAGTTTTGCTTTTTATAGCAGTTAAGCAATTAAGTATTTCAGAGTAATTTTTCATCACTCTACACACAGAATTATTAGTAGATTTCTCATATTGATTTAAGTTTAAATGTTAAGTAAGGATGTTTTAAATAAAATATTCAAATTAATTTATTCTTTTTAACATTTGTATGTATAACTTTTAATTTCGCCAAACGTCATCTTAATAAAGCATCATTTTTGATAGGTTGTCTCTTACATATACCCATCCTGAATTCATTACTTATACTATAGGTTTCTTTTCTTCTATCAGAAAATTTCTTATGTGTCGACTACATAAAATATTCTTTACGACATGTTTCTTGGAAACAAATATGATCTGTCCAAACAGAAGCTCATCTTTTCATTCTGTTTACATTGGATACACATCGTGCTTGCCATACTTTTTTGTTAGAGTAGATAGAGTTGTTTTGATGGATTCTTTGTAGATGTAAACAGGAAAATATTTACCCACAGAAACTTTATGTTGAGTGAAACTCTTACGTAATGCACATGTTGTCCATATCCTAATCCGTGTATACAAAAAGATGCAGAAAAAAGTATATTTTTTCCACTTGCTTTAGTATAAACACTTCATACCTTTTACAAGTTTTAAACACAGATAACCACGCAACTGGTTATGGACAAAAATTTCATGCCTAATAAAACATTAAAATAAATTCCATTTTAAAACAAAACTGAAAAGGAATACTGTTAACAACAACAGTAGAAATGAGTCCTCATATATTTTTTTAACTTAGATGTTTAACTTAGATATCAAACTTTGATGATTAATGATGTTGTAAATTAAATGTAAGTTTTTATTTTTATTTTTTATACATATATATATATATATATCATGGTTTTTAATGCGCAGTCCAAAACTGGAACTCTTAATAGCCGTTATGGTCCAATATCCGTTATGGCTGTGCTTAAGCCATACAGATGAACATAAGCTTAGATTTCGATAAAAACTAATTTTTATTTTCACACATATCCAATTAAGCTGGCAGACACTTACTCAATCATAATTAAATATGATAAATTTATATTAACATTAGTTTCCTAATAATAAGAGGTAGGCATTTGAGAAGCAAAGCGGCGCGAGGATGACAGAACAGAAGTTAGGGATGAGAAGAATGACGCAATTAACTCGCCAGCAGTATTTGTTCTAAATTTGAGGTGTAAGTAGAGCTAATCTGTGATTGGTTATTTTGAGGTTGTTACATAAAATAGAAGATTCCAGAATTTGGGAGAACAAAGGAATTTAGAGGGAGATCATTAAAACTAGAATCTTTAATTTTGAGATCGCTAATTATTTTGAAAGCAGATATCGTATTTTCTTATACCTTACATATTCCCCCTCTTCAAAAGAAAGCTCGCAAGAGCAGGGTAGCAGAAAGGCATTAGTGAATTAGCGAAGCAAGAGAACGTTTATTGTATAAGAAAAGACATGAGGAAGCATCAGGGTCACAGCCGGAAGTTTTTCCTATGTGCCTTCATGATTCATGACCTTTTACAAGTTTTAAACACAGATAACCACGCAACTGGTTATGGACAAAAATTTCATGCCTAATAAAACATTAAAATAAATTCCATTTTAAAACAAAACTGAAAAGGAATACTGTTAACAACAACAGTAGAAATGAGTCCTCATATATTTTTTTAACTTAGATGTTTAACTTAGATATCAAACTTTGATGATTAATGATGTTGTAAATTGAATGTAAGTTTTTATTTTTATTTTTTATACATATATATATATATATATATATATATATCATGGTTTTTAATGCGCAGTCCAAAACTGGAACTCTTAATAGCCGTTATGGTCCAATATCCGTTATGGCTGTGCTTAAGCCATACAGATGAACATAAGCTTAGATTTCGATAAAAACTAATTTTTATTTTCACACATATCCAATTAAGCTGGCAGACACTTACTCAATCATAATTAAATATGATAAATTTATATTAACATTAGTTTCCTAATAATAAGAGGTAGGCATTTGAGAAGCAAAGCGGCGCGAGGATGACAGAACAGAAGTTAGGGATGAGAAGAATGACACAATTAACTCGCCAGCAGTATTTGTTCTAAATTTGAGGTGTAAGTAGAGCTAATCTGTGATTGGTTATTTTGAGGTTGTTACATAAAATAGAAGATTCCAGAATTTGGGAGAACAAAGGAATTTAGAGGGAGATCATTAAAACTAGAATCTTTAATTTTGAGATCGCTAATTATTTTGAAAGCAGATATCGTATTTTCTTATACCTTACATATTCCCCCTCTTCAAAAGAAAGCTCGCAAGAGCAGGGTAGCAGAAAGGCATTAGTGAATTAGCGAAGCAAGAGAACGTTTATTGTATAAGAAAAGACATGAGGAAGCATCAGGGTCACAGCCGGAAGTTTTTCCTATGTGCCTTCATGATTCATGACCTTTCTCCTGTACAGATAATGTACTACGTAACATATTGTTACATGCGTACGGATTCGTTATGAAATGAATGCACAAGTCCGATGAAAAATGAACAGAAATTTATTATTATCACAATAAAAATGCTTAAATTTTCTCAAATTATCATGCAGTATACAATATCTCATAGTAGTTATCTTTTAACTACTCAAATGTCCAATAGAACGTAATTCAAAACAGCTAAAGAAAGCTAATCCGTCGGACACTCCGAAAAGGCGTGATGAGACAGCCTTTCAACATCCGTGGCGAGCTCCTGAAGTGTTTCGGTGGGCTTCTGTTGCCAGGATTTTAATTGAAGCCTGCTGTAGTCTTTTAAACATTTCTCGCCAAAGCGCAGCTCCAATGCGCCGGATAAAGCTTCGAAGTCAAGTCTTTGGTTTTCTGGAAGCGTCTGCAGGATATCCGCTGCGTCTGCTCTCAGAGAAGCGGCGAGATGACAGGCCTTAGTTTGGGAATCCCATCCATTCGCATCCGAAACAATAGAAAATTGTGTTTTATACACTTACCAGGATGTCTTCTCATCATATGTGGATACTTCAGAGATGGACGAGCAAGCATCGGTAAGAATTTAAAACCCTCAGAATTGCTTCTTTCGGTAGCTATGCTCTTCTTTAAAGTGTCAACTTCTTTCGCAACGGCTGAAACCCTATCATCAATTTGTTGCTCGACGGCAGAAACTCGCTCTTCTATATGTTCTTTTACAGAAGAAACTCTTTCTTCTATTTATTCTTTCACCGAAGAAACTCTTTCTTCAATTTGAACTTTTACGGAAGAAACATTTTCTTCAATTTGCCCAACTTTATTTTCAACCACATCTATTCTGCCTTCCACAGCATCGAATTTGGTTTCTATTATGCAGGCAATTTCTCTTTTCATTTCGTATTGACTTTCTTCAATATTTACTTGTACGGCTTTTATTTCTTCTTGAACAGATTCCTTAACAACCTTTATTTCGTTTTTAAAAGTTAATTGACCAGCTTCATCTCTTCCTTAACGGATTCTTGTCCCGCTTCAATCCTTTCCTGATTTTATTTCATATCTTCTTTCAACGAGGCAAAGGCTGAGATCAACTGCCTTAATTGCTCTTCCATCGCTCTTGTTATTGACATTCAAATCCCACTTCTGACACCAAAAATTGTTGCGTGCGTACGGGTTCGTTATGAATTGAATGCACAAGTCCGATGAAAAATGAACAGAAATTTATTATTATCACAATAAAAATGCTTAAATTTTCTCAAATTATCATGCAGTATACAATATCTCACAGTAGTTATATTTTAACTACTCAAATGTCCAATAGAACGTAATTCAAAACAGCTAAAGAAAGCTAATCCGCGAATTCGCTACAATCAACAAGAGCAGTTTTCTAAACAACAACAAACTAAGCAACTACTACAAACTGAGATGTTTTCCTCCTTTTATAAGATTTTAAAATCACGCGCTAGAATTTTCCAGTACTTTCTCGAAATCAAAAAGACAGATTTATTTATTTAATGCACGCGCTCTTGTATTTTCAATTTTCCGGCTTAGCTTTCTTTTAATATTCGTCACGCGCTGCACTGCGCGGGAAATAAAACCAATTAATTTATAATTGAACTAACATTAGCTTTTTAAATACCAAATTCGTAACAATATGATTTACACTTTTACAATAACATTATTATTTCTAAATAAAGTAATGTGTAAGACATAAAAATATGAAAGCAGACTTCTAAATTTAAATTGCCTATGACCTATTTTATTTCTTTTATTTAAATTGGGAATTTCTTCTCTCTGTTTTAAAAATAGCGATACAAGTCTAAACTACGTCATTCAATTTAAACATGCGATGTTACGTAACGCTTAATGCAGATACCTTTTGTCGAATCAAAATTACTGTAACCAAAACTTTTTTAAGTCGAACTTTTGACTCCGTCCTTTTTTTCCTCTGAACCGCTGCGTCCCTTTTCGCTTACGCTTTCATCCTGGCAAGACGTTCCTGCAATCATCTATGCTCGCTTCTGTCGTCATAGTATCAAAAATGTAAATGTTCTGGAAATAGGCATGATTGGAGTGCTAAGTGAATTGTGACCACAAATATGAACTTAAATAAAAAAGTAATTAATCCGTCTCGACTTGTTCCTCTTTAATAAGGATCAAGTATATACGCCAAAACATTACTACGCTTCTACGTGTCAATGCTCTTACATCAGCGCTTCCAAAATTGCGGTATCATTACATTTTGGGCTCAGCCGATTTTCGATCCGACAGGCATATTTCATTTACAGATGGAGGACAAAATAATACGAACACCTGTGAAATAATGGAAAAAGTTTATTAATAGGGCGTTGAACCCCCCGTTGACTGAAGTACAGATTAAATGCGACGTAGGATAGATGCATAAAGTTCAGGTAAAATATTTAAAGGAACATTAAGCCATTCCTCCTGCAAAGCGGTCTCTAATTCCGAAAGTCCGGATGGAGGTGGAAATCGGGAACGAAGTTTAGACTCCAAATATGCCCATAAATGTTATATAATATTCAAATCCGGAGTCTGAGGGGAGCCGAACGAGATGTTCAATTTGTGATGTATATTTAAAATAACTTTAACTTTAAATGGCGCTCATGCTATGCGATTCCGTTGTTGTGATGCACGTGTTACTGTGCTAGCTGAATGTCATGTGAACTGTTTAAAAATGTAATAATAAAAGTTCTGAATTCTTGAGATATACTCATTAGTTGAGTCTTCTTTTAAAGTACAGAAGTAATTAAATTCAACAAACTACACAAGAAGTTACATGGTGTCAGGAGCAAAATGGATTTCAGACCACCTGTCCGCTAACATTCTCCGTCGGAAATGTTAAAGAAAAATGGAAAAAATGGAAGCAAGAGCTAGAAAACTATTTACTTGGAACGGAAAAAGATGCCAAGCCAGATAAGACTAAAATTGCAATCCTTTTGAATTTACTCGGTACTGAATTACTCAAAATTTATAACATGTTTCGATTTGAGCCACCTGAGAATAAGGAGAAGTACGAAGAGGTCTTGAAGTCTTTTGAAGATTATTGTTCACCACGGCAGAATGTCGTATATGAACCTTACAAATTCTTTTCGTGTAGCCAGCAAGAAGGACAAACAATTGAATGTTATGTCACTCAGTTAAAGACTTTAGCGTCAACTTGTGAGTTTGCTGAACAAGAAAATGGATTGATTCGCGACCGTATTGTACTAGGCATTCGGGATAGGAGTCTGACCGAACGTTTGCTTCGAGAATCTAACCTAGGATTAGAAAAAGCTATAGAAATCGTCCGTGCCGCTGAAATAAGCAAAGAGCAACTCCGGAACATGAAAGATGATCCAGCGACTGCGAACAGCGTGAAGAAATATAGAAAACAGCAGCATCAATCAAAACAGTCAGTGCCACCGAAATTATCGAAGCAGCAGAAGCAATCAGCACTAGAATATGACTGCAAGAAGTGCGGAAGAAGGCACAAATATCGGGACTGTCCAGCTTTCGGAAAGACATGTACGAAATGTTCAAATGTTCTCATGCACAAATGTTCTCAGCATGAAGTTCTCTTTTGACAGTTTTGTTGAAAGGGGGTCCTGGAGATGACCGTTCATTTCAGATGTTATCTCGGATAACGACTGCTTGTGCTTTCGGGCTACTATGCACTTCAAGACCCGTCTATCCCTATCAGCCAGGACTTTCGACCACTGTTGCTCTTTGAAGACGTCGTCTTACCCTCTTTTGTGTACGCTGTCATAACCGCTTATACCATACTCCTTGCATACCCCGCAATATTTGCTGTTTCCGTAACCGATGCTCTACTTAAACGTGCTATATTTATCATTCCTCTTTGGAACTCTGACAGGTCTGACATTTCAACTTCTCAGAGACAGTTCGATCGAAGCATGCAACGCAGGTGACTGCTGTTGAGACACTGATACTTGGAAAGTGAAATATTATCAGAATCGATATCGAACTGTTATTAATTTCTTCGGTTCCATTTTAAATGTTCAAAGTTGTTTCCAAAGGGGAAATCAAGTGAAGATTTTGAATAACATATGTTTTGATGTTACGTGATAAAAGAGGGTTTTGAGTTCCTCTCCAAATGCATCATTATAAATAACTTACTCAATAATTGGTTATATTTTGAAATTTGAAAATACAATATTTTCTTAGAATAATTATTTTAAGTCGATGGACTAAAAAAAAAAAAAAAAAAAAAAAAAAGAAAAAGAAAAAAGTAGCACTGCTTTATGAATATATCAAATTTAAATGTATAAGTATTCTAAGATTTTATTCAGGGAAGATTACTAATTTTTACTGTTATTTGTAAGTATTAGTTTTGTCAAAAATATTGAATTAATGTTAAAAATTTTGGAAATAAGATTTTTGTTTAAAAATTTGAATTATAAGAATTTTCTAATTATTTTAAGAATGATGTATGACTGAAATACAAATAAAATAATTATTAAGTGGAAAACTAATTAATAATGCTAAAATTAATATAGAAATACTGAAGATTTAAGGAATTGATTAATCGTAATAAAATTTATGTGAGAATTTATTTAAGTGTATAATGTATTAAAATTTGTTTGGAATTATGGTAAATGAATGTTATAATTATCAATAATTGCATATTAGATATAAAGTATGTTAAGGGCGTACTGGTTTAGAAACCCCAAAGCCATATTTTACCTCTGCATGATTGTTCCTTTTACACTCGTCATATAATATAATATTTGAAGGCTCCCACTTTATTTAATTTTTTATATAGGATTTTTATTTTTTCATATAACGAAGTGTGATTTTTTTCTTATAATGAAAAGTTGTAGTGCAGTTCAAAAAGGCAAATTGTCTTTAAACAAGGAACGAAGGTCTTTGTAAGTAACTGCCAAAGCAACCCTTAACCACTCATGAAAATTCAGTACATGAGTTCATTAAAGTTGTCATGCCCAAATAGCTGAGTATGTGTGTACTACGAGAAAGCTGTGGTGTCTTCCAGTTTATGTACCATAAGGAAACTGCAAAATGTAATAATAAAAGTAAAAATCATAATTTCAATAATGCTATTACAAATAATAAAGTATTACTTATAAATGTGAAAATTATATAGCTTTGAATATATATATAGCTTTTGAAGGAGGGAAATTTTAAATGCGGAGTAATGACTTTGGAATCCATATTGATTAGGACTTATATAACAGCTTTTGAAAAAGGGAAAGTTTAGTCTTATGGTTATGCATTTTTCAGTAATTTTACGCAAGCCTGGTTGATGATTGATAGACCGGTAAGATTTGGGATTATCTGGATTTTTGTTTTTCTTGGTGAATAGTACAGTCTGTCCAATTTGGAGACAGCAGGAGAAGGCATCTTTAGTTGCAAAAATTCATTAAAATTCTATTGTTTCTCACATGTATTAAATTCATTATTTGATTAACTATCTAGTCTATCCCTGGTGCTTTCTTTCTTGCTATTTGATTATCTGGGTAGTTTCGGAAGAAGAAAATGGTCGTTTATTTGGTGAGGAGGAAATTTCTGACATGTTTCTTAGTATCCCCTGTTCTTCAGTGTCTGCATTAGAAGAGTCCGATGAAAACTGAGTCAAGTATTAAATTAATTTATGTGTATATATGGCATTCGTCAGGCTCGTTGAAGAATACAGGAAGACCGGGAGATGTATTCGGTAAAAAGCTGAATACTTTATTTACTGCGATTCTTTAGAGGGGGCCATTCCTATCCATATTTTTAGTACAGTCTCATAGTTATGCCAGCATCTGCTGCAACAATCATTTTCTTTTCGATAGTCCTTTTTCGTATATTGTCCTTATACTGTTTTCCTTATATGTTCGTCGTTTGAGGATTTTTTTTTTTTTTTTTTTTTTTTTTTTTTTTTGACTCTTAGTTGCTTAGTCCAGCAAATTGAACTTTGCTGAGTATGTGGATTGGATTTCAAAATTCAGAGTGCTTTTGTTTTTGATTTTAAAAGTTATCTATCTATGTCTTCCTTATTATTGCAGGAATGAGTGATATCATGAATATGTTTTGTTTCGGCTTTAAATAAGGGCAATAAACCTTTTTTCTTTGTTCTTAGAGATTATAAAAACGTTTTAGGACATTCATAAATTTGGATTTGAGAGGTTAAATATAATGCATTTATATATGAATTTAGAGATTTTATCCAGGCTTCTTATAGTGTCGGTTTCATTTGCTAGATGATAAGTAGAAATAGTCCGATCAAGCCAGTAGCCAGTAGAGTCAAAAAGAAATAGATTATCTCGATCTGCAAATCATTAACTGCAATAAAATTGAACTATTTGATAAAAGAAGGAATTTTTAACCCAACCAATATTAAACTAGAAAATTTCCATAAAAAAATTTCTGGAAAAGCAATTGGCAACACGATTGTTAATCACATGATAAGAATCAAAAATACTTTTATGGAAGTAAAATACTTAACAGATGAAATAATTTTGCACACTACATTTTTAATGCATAACAAAAATCCCACTAAATTTCTTAAAAAAAAAGGTGGCGTTAAATATCAAATTTAATCGTTTATCTAATAAAGTAATGAGCACATTATCATAACGCATGAAATGTTTATTAGTATTGGAGATCTGTATAAATTGAATTTAGTTTTTCATTCATTTAAATTTAATTATTGTAATATATTTCTGGCTGCTTAACTTTTACTAATTCAGCCATCTTATTTTCATGAAAATCTCAATCAAAGCCAGTATTGAGTTACGAATTTTAACTGTTCTTCTACGTTTTTCTGTTTCCTTGAATTTTAGCTAGAAAAAAAAACTGTTTTAAAACTATTTTCCATAAATCTGGGGCTTTATTTCTGCTGTTTTTAATTTCATTGCCTCCTCATTCTTATAGAACATTTTTTCTAGCTAAGTGCAACCCCTTAATTTAACACTTAACTATTCCTTATCTTCAATCCAATCAACATACTCTTTTTTAGAAATTTTTCGCCACATTATTATTCACGAACAGAGATCTAAGAATTTGTATGCCAAGTAAATCTCTCTTCCCCTAAGTGTTACAACTCTTAAGAGTTGCTGCAACCTTTGCACGTTTATACGACTCTCTTCTTCCCAAAACAATTCTAACAAAAATGGCTAAATGAGCAGACAGCCACTTTTTTACGAGTTAACTAAATATCTTTAAGCAATTATTATAATTTTTCAATTTAGTTTTGTAATTTTTGTTTCATAGCACGATGAATCAAAGATGATTCTTAAAGAATTTTCTACAAGTTTCTTTTATTTCATAAACATTTTGTAAATATGCTTTGTAGTTTTATATTTTCAGGAAAATTTTACGTTTGATTATTTGCGTATTCTTCATGGTATATTCATGTTTTATGCAGTGTTCGAATGTTTTTTTTTTCAGTATTGTTATAGTATTTTTCTTAGGAGACCAATCATGTTAGGGTATTTTTTCCTCGTCCACTTGAAAATAAAATTTACTCGAATTAACCACAGTTAAAATATAAATTTATATTCTGATAAATCAAATTTTTACTCATATAGAGACGAAGACGAAACACAGTTCAGATCTTTAAATACGGTTCTTAATCTTAAAACACGGTGCAGATCTTTAACGATTACATCGAGAAAAATTTAATGCCTATTAAAAATTGGCCTTTCTTGCATGAAATTAACAATAATTAATCTAATTAATGTTCGGTTTTTTCCTAAAATAATTCTTTAATTGACACTAACTTTTCTTGTTAGAATAGTGTTTTAATTGCTAAATATATATATATATATGCGTGTGTATTAGCACTAAGATATGAACAGCAACTAAGTAAGAAACACAGTTAAAAGACAAAAGTTAGAAAAACACGGTTAAGTCAGAGAAAACATATTAAAGATCCAACATTTTACATGAAATGTGAACTCGAAAGTGAGATTACCAACAGTGATATCAGCTGCGGATTCGGATACATTAGCAACGATCTCTACAACCACAACTGACAATCTGCACTCGTTCTCCATCGAACTTACTGTAACTTTCATAAATCATGTTGTTAATGTGCTCAAAGATGACGAAGAACGGGGACAAAAATGGTGTCTAGAAAAACTAAGCAGGTGCATGTCCCCATGCCCTCCACTATCTTAAACAGGCAGCTCACGAGTCGCAGGAGGCCTGCCTCGGGAATGCATTTGCTTCTCTGTGAAATCGCATGAACAGAGACCTGGAGTATATTACATTAATGTATTAGCTGTATGAATATTGTAATATGCTGTATGTATAATATGAATGCATAGCTGTTAGAATGCATTTGTAATGCTCTTGGGCTCACGTTGCCATTATTCTTAAATACATCAAATATTTGCAATACTACATTAAATATGATACGTCAATAAATACATTGATCAATTAAATAAGTTATACTCATCATAATACTCTCATAAGATCAATATATATTGATCAATTAAGTAAGTTATAAGGATACATTAGTTATGTACTTGAGAGCTTGATTACAGTAAGACACTTGAATACATTAAACCTGTTTACGTTCCTTATTTGGGAATTTGCGTTATTTGATTACAAACATGCGTTGATATAGTAGATGCAGGATTATTTTATATGATTTCTGTTTATACACTTGAATACTAGTTAGGTACTTGAATACTAGTTAGGTACTTGAATACTTGATTGCAATAGAAACACTTGATTAGATGATTACATTATCCTGTATACAAGTATATTCATTATATATTGCTCGGGTACGGTTGTTGACACTTATTCATACATATATACAACAATTCCTAGATACATAAAGCACCTATATATCATCAGAAGAAATTCATGCCTCGTAGTTGTCGTAAAGAACATGGCCAGCCATTCCAATCCTGCGGGGAAGTTCTGTCATATCTACGGCTCATGTAAGCACAATCATCACGCCGCTAAGCGGAAAACAATCCTCTGTAGCACTCCTTTCGCAAAATGCGCTGAAATAGTTGACGATTTGATGGATGTCTAGGCGGGGATCATTCAGTGCACGTTTTCTGAGCATTTGCTCATTTTCCTTCCATACATTAAGACCGCAAATAAAACGCATGTTGGTGCCATCCGCTTTCGCATCGCGATGCATGCAACTCGAAATTCGCAGCGGGACTGATAATTTATGACAGTGTACCGCTTTCATCTATATATCTCAATAATTCTCTCTACCATTTCAATAAAATGATAGCGATTTCCGAGCACATATTCTGCTATAAAACCTGCTTATTGAATCCCTCTCTACTTTAATTCTTTAAAAATTATTTTTGACTCAACTTCTGTGCATATGTAATAGTTTGTAATAAAAAGAACAAATTTGAATCAATATTTCACCCTCAGCAAGGGCAAAACAAAAAAAAATATGCATTAATTTACAATAAAAGAAGCAAAGGGAAGAACGTAAAGAAAGATTTTTCATAAGCAACATTTTGTTTAAGAAAGGAAGTAACATTAATAGCAACTAACACAATAAGTTAATTAACATTATGTAAGTAAACATTAAATAGAGGAAACATATTGAGTCTGAGTGCTGTAAATCAAATACCCTTGGAAACATAAAGGATCTAATTTTTATTGTCATCGATATTTTATCCTTTCCTTTAGTGAAAGTACAACTTGCCAGGACTTGTGTTTCTCTTGATTGGCTTTGGAAACATGAATGATCCTTAATAGGAACAGGGAGCTTACTCAAGCTATGTTCAAGAAGTTGTGAAGTAGACAACACAAGCAGGAAGGGTATACGAAACCCTTTATTTTCAATACTTTACAGGTATTTGCGAACTTCGGAATACATAGACCAACCACTTGTGGTCTGAACGTAAGAATATAAAAACTACTAACTAAAACTCTAACTTAAAGCTAATTTCGAATTAGTATACAAATGCCTAGCACTAAGACTGGCCTTTATTTAAAGAAGGTACGTATGTAGTACGCCGAGCTGTTAAAACTACGATACGTCTGCAAATATCAAGAGGGCTAAACCTCTGGCCTTAAAGGCAACCAGCAACCGAGTGAAAACTCGTAAAACTACAGTCGCAAGCGGCTTGCTTCCTAAAACTCCTTCTCTCTCTCGCTTGGCAAAAAGCCATAACTTAAGTACTTGTGCGTTAGCAAGACAATTTGCATAAAAAAGTTAAAGCATTTGATTCTGGCCGGAAGTAGAAAATAAGAAGTGATATTACAGTTTTAAAATAAAATAAACGTTAGTAAATCTTAGGATCCTTACAAACTCACTCCTATTAATTCTCGAATTTTTTAAAATCAATTATAGAAATTGCATAATTCAGTCTACTATTATTATATATACTAATGAATTTTAGTCTTTTTCGTTGAAATTTAGTCAGAAAAAAAGAGATAAAAAGCAAAATTTATTATTGAGAATGAACGTCTCTTACTTTATAAAAAATTATGTTTTTCTTTTTCTGTTTAAAGATTCCGGCGTTTAAGACCAACCCTGTGAAATATAGTGGCAAACTTAGATTTTATCAGTTTGAGATCATAGAATATGCACGTATTATAGTATACGCGGGCCATTTTATGCTAGTTGTGGCAGGAACGAGAACCCCAAAATGAGATCTCAGTTATTGTCTCGACCTATGCTCCCAGTGGGCCAGAGCACGTAAGCTCCAAATTTAAGCACCGAAAACTAAAACTTTACTCACAGAACGCAGTATACAACTTGGACGCAACTCAGCTGTTAAACTCCATAGGGATATCGATAAAAGGTTTTCTCCAATTGAAATATTTTGGAAAAATACTCTACAGTAGGCTTTCCTGAATGCCACATGTAAAGAATCTTAAGACTCGAATTATCAGCCTAAGAAAGAGCATAAGACACATGACTTCACGTAAAGGATGTATCTGGTCTAAGCTATTAAAATTTGGCATAGGACCATAACAGAAAAAGCAATCACACATGGAGCGGCAATCTGGGCTGATGTACTGACCTCTTACATGAGCAGATTCCTACCATCTTAATTCGGAAACAGCAGCTACTTCAAATATGCACGGCCTACTGCACCAAGTCAACACCAGTCCTGCAAAACATAGCAGGAATTCCTCCCCTAGATTTAATAGTTGAGAGGCAAATGTCTCAACTGTGACAAGGCTGGGCTACGTTAGCACTCTGGGATCATAATTACACTGCTTGGACTTTGAGGAGGAGGACATCTGCAAAACCTTTCATCCAACTATTTTTAATCTCGTCGACGACGTCAACGCAAACTACGAACTATTCCAAAGTAGCCATAGTAGCTCTTTTACAGATAGCTCGAAAACTGAGAACGGCACTGGTAACACTTTCTGTAGACTGAAAAATTGTACTGTAACATTTTACTGGCAGAGGAAACTAGGATTGAACAAGTTGGTATACAAACAGAACTTCTTGCTATCAGCCGTGTAATTAGGCACACTAACAGATATCAGCAGCAGAAATTATCCAAGCTCAGTGATTCAGCGTGAAGTCTGGCAACTATCACAAAGCAAAACAGTTAGAAGTCCATTGGTATACCGAATTTAAAAACAGCTTCTGGCAATGCCTAGCTCACAAAGACTAACTCTAAAATGGGTTTTCACTCATACAGGGATTCTAGGCAATGAAAACGCTGACTTTCTGGCCAAACAGGCAGCTAACGGCACGAAATTACTAGAACGACCAACTAAATTTCCTTGATCTCATATTAAACAAACAACTTTGATAAGCTTGTACAAAATTTGCAAAATAGATGGTCAGGAGCAGAGGTAGGACGAAGGACATTTCGCTTATTGCCAAAGGTTAACATGGAAATCAAGACCGACCGTGCTAGCCTAACACAATTCTTGGCAAATCAATGAGCCTTTCCCAGTAAACCTTAACAGATTCAGACTTAAGGATAGTGCCTTCTGCGCGTGCGGAGAGGAAGGTGACACGAACCATTATTATTTTAATTGTGTTAATACAAGAGTCTGGAATTTTAAAGAAACCAACGGGCTGCGACTTGGAAACGTGGATGTCTAACACACTTAAAAACAGAGTGGTCCTTAGTAAGATAGGAAAAATCTGAAGGCACTGCGTAAGCAGAAATTATCGGGAATAATATTATTTTGAAATGATCGGAATTTAAAGCAGGTAATCAGAATAACGCTTGGAGTCTTCATTTATCAACCTAAATACTCCCCGAACTACTGATAAGAATAGCCAACCACAGAGTATCATAGAATAGTAAAGCTTGCTTTTATTCAGCAAGAAGCTTAAATGTGAGCGAATATTTCAGGTACTCAGTATGATTAATGATAGGAACTAATTTTGGACAAAAAAAGACTTTGTAAAATACAGAAACTGCTATTACTACATAATATTTAAAACTGTAACTTTGGAGATTTCCGCGCTGTGATGTTATATAATTCCGTTTGGTTCACCTCCGTGGTCAGAAGCCATCATAGCGTTGCACTCACTAACGAATAAATTGAAATTCCACTGACTCTAAGGAATCAGTTGAAAAGTAATATTTCTAGAATGCCGGAACATTTACGTAATTAAATCAAATTTACTCCTCAGATTTTTAATCTAATGTTATATTTTTTTGCTTCGTGATGTATGCTGAACTCATCTTTAAATATGTTACTGTATCTACATTATGTTCTTATTTTATTTGGGTGCCCAATTTATACTATAATACAGTGATAGAATCGTCTCTACGTTGTAATTTCCCTCCTTATTCTGGTTTTTCTTTGAGTGTTACTCACCTTACATATCAAAGTTCCTTTGGCTATTGCATTAGCTCTAGTTTTTTTGTTTATTCCATCGACAAAATCCAAAACGCTGATGAGTGTCTAACCCAGTGGACTAGCTGATCTCTCAATCACAAAAAGAAAACAATGTCTCGCATTTTATAAATACACTAGAGGTTTAGGAAGGCATTAAATTAAATGGAAATTTCAAATTGGAAATTAAAAAATAAATTTTTTCATATCTTTGCAGAATCTGCTAAACTTAGATATTTCAATAAATGTCTTTATTACATGCACCTTCTTTGATATATATATACATAACACCTTCTTGAAACAAAAAAAATGTGATGTATCTGCATATACGACAACCTTTGTGTCACTGCATATTGCAATATATTTTTATTCTTTCACTTTTTTTAAATAGAGTAAACTTACCTCAAACAGATTTCAAGGGTTTGCTATTTAGATTTCAAGTTCTCAAATCCTCGAACACCAGAAAGGAGAAATGATTTTTAAAAAATGAAGAAGAAAAGAAAGCACAAAAGGAGAAAAAGTATGATTTAACAACACGAATATCAACGAAAGTTTAGCTGTCTTTTGCTGTGTTTGTCTTCTTCTCCAGCAAGCAGCGAAGAGATTGTTTTCTAATATTATGGCATTTTTTAAAACTTTTCCAAAACTTGCACACATGCATACACACACACACACAAAAAAAAAAAAAATAATAAAAAAATAAAAAAATAAAAAAATAAAAACAAGAAAGAGAGGAAAAGAATTCATTTCCGTTGCTGAGATTTTATTCATTTATTTATTTCTTTATTTGTAGTCTTTCATTGCCTTTGTATTGTTAGCAGCAGTTTTCCGCATTTCATTCGTAAAATATGCAGTATTCAAACTGAAATATGGCGTGTAAAGAAAAGAAGAAAAATCTCTCGCGGATATTCTATCTCATTACGTCATTCTCGAAATGCATTAAAGACACTCTCTGCCGTTTTAAAACATGTATTTCTGTAATACTGTTATCTTTTTTCTCTTATTTTTTCATTTATTAAACGAAAAATATTTGCTATCCATAAATCGATATTACATTTTTCTCTATTGTTTCCCCATAGATTCTTTATTTGAAACGAACTGACATTTATCTGCAGTTTGCATTTGCATTAAACTGAAATCTCTGGTTAGCATAAAATATGTATAACGTAACGAGAGATAAAAGTAAATAATATATAATTTCTAAAGGTTAAGCATTCCACTCTTCACATTTATTTGTTAGAACAACATTCTGCATTATGACTCAAGCCAACAAAAATTTATTGTCGTGGATGTTTGAATATTTACTGCAGTGGCACATTTTAAGAAACGATATACTTCTTAGCGCAAGTCAGTTTAACGTTGTAATTTATAATATTTGAAATTTGATAAAGCATCATAAGGAAATATTATTAAAACTTTATTTGCATAATGAAGTTAATTAAATTTTAAATTTTTTGTTTTGCGTTTTTAAAAGCATTTCTCGAAAACATTTTCTTTCCATTTAAAAAACAAATTGTAACCATATAAAGAAGAATATTAAGAAAAATAAACTGAACATAAACTTTAAATATCCTTTTTATAGTACCAGTCACAAACTAATGAAAAGGCATAAAAACATTACAAAATTTTATTTTTGTTATGTACTCGTAAATTAGGCTAACATTTTACTAATAATGTTAACCAAGATAATTTTTTAAATCTGATTTCTAAACAGATCTCTTACTTTCTGAAATTTTGTATTTGAGTAAAACAGTGGTGAACAGCATAAAAAAATTAGGTAAAGAATTTCAAAAACCTTGAAACATTTAAACAAGCGTATTTTACTCTTAACTATGATCCAACAAAGTCACAATTTACTCGTATTACTTAATGTAAAAAATCCTCGCCCCCCCGGAAAAAATTCTGCAACAAATTATTCTTTATGAAACAGATGAAGTAGTACTTAAAACGAAAAAAAAATAATAATCAGTTAATTACATAATCACAAATGAACAAATAAACAAGTGAAAAATGAATGCCTAGGATTTTATTCTTAATTTTGTCGTTACCATTTACCTCGAGAATAAGAAACGTTATTGCATCTTCCTTTACAATTATAAAGTTCATTTTTTGTCTTAATTACATCTAATGGTAATCCCGAAACTCCAACGGCTAAGCGGTAAAGTTGTTGAATAATGCAGTTCAGCTCGGAGTTGAATCCTGGCGAACGGCTGTCTGCATGAGCATTTTCCTGGTTTTCCCAGGTATAACGTGGATACGAGCCAATTTTTCTTAAACGTCCTCCTCGGGGCACCCCTCCGTTCGGCGGATATCACTGTGTGAGTTGCTGCAATTAAAAAAAAAGAACTCTTACTCTGGAGATTCCAGACCTCTATTACCATAAGCATATATGTGTAGATATGAAAGCAATAACTAGCATAATAAAAACACTAGTGTTTCATTAAATGTCATTTAACGTACAGTGGTTCTTTGTGTAACGAAAGCAACCCCTTTCAAAGTATTGTTCATTATGCGAAATGCTGATTTCCATAGACTAATTTCGGGTTAGCTGTAATTTAATAAGCCTTCTAATTAGTAAAGAAGTACTTTTTTAAAGGACTCGTTACAGTTATTTTAGCAATTTTTGGTTTTTCCATTTTCTGTCAGACTTCACGAGAATATCAGTTAAGTACTATTTATAAGCAAATGAATGATTATTTACCTAATCTCTTGCATTAGAAACAAATGCCAGTTTCTAATGCATTTATTTATATACTAATTAATACTTTAATGCATTTATTTATTACTTATTTTGCAACTAAGCCGTAGTTTTCCGCGGCTTTTCTGTTATGAAACTGATTTTAGTGTGCTCATGATATGCTGAGGGCAAGGTTTTATTTTTACATCCTTGTACGAAGTAAAGGAAGTATTCGCGAAATTTTCAGGTGCACTATTTTAACGAAAATATTTATTTTGACCCCTCTCGAATTGATTTGAACGACGTTTCTGAAAGACATCTGTATAAACAGGAACAGAATAAAGGCCTCTTTTTTTCCAAAACTGCTTCTAGAACGGATATAAAATGGATATTCAGAAGGAATATTTTCATGACGTTTGTTTCGTAACGCACGTATGAATGTATCTAGCATAACTCAAAAATTATTTATCCATGAAATGTTGAAATTTTATATATATGGGACTACTATAACATATAACATCTAGCTGTGCCCCTCCCTTTTTTGTTGCAATCGGCCTCGCCAAATATATATATATACCCACCCTCTTACGCTGCTCGGTGGTGATCTCCTTTTTTTTTTTTTTTTTTTTTTTTTTTTTTAATTATTTTTATAGATTGGTAAATTGCGCATTTTTTGGCTTAAAAAAATTGAATTATGTTGTTCTTATGTTCCAGTTAGCGTTTTTATGCCTTTAGTTAATGTACATGCAATATTTGTAAAATTATTAACAATTTAAAAGGTGTATGACGCGTTATAACGGGGCGGCTATTTGCTTACATTTGAAACTCTTGTAGTTAATACAGTTGTTGCACCAACTTCAGTGTCACTGGGGAGGAAAGTTAAATTTTTTTGCACCGAAAATTGTGTCTTTCTACCTGTTAGCCGAATTTCTTCTTTTGGCATGGAAACTCTAATTTTATTTGAAATATATCTCTAATCCAATTTGAGGAAACAAGTTTAAATGAAGTGGAGCAAAAACCTTTATAATTTAGCAAGCAGTACAAGGAAGTCATATGGTGTCCACATCAGATATTTTATTTTATAATTTGCTCGGAATCAGTTTTCAGCTAGTGGCAACTAAGAGTGGGATATATGGATTAAGTTTTTGATTTATTCTGTGTTAAATATTTAATTATTCTGAGTTAAATTCAATTACTGAGATTGATTTGAGTTAGCTATCCTAAGACAGCTGTGGCAAAGTTATTAAATTATTAATGTTTGTACTAAAAATCATCAGAAGCATTTATTACTTTATGTTTAGGTAATTTTCATAGTTTATTTAATTTCTTAAGTGATTTTATAAGTTATAACCTGATAGTTAGGTGGGATTCCAGAATTTTGCTTAAGCGCAGTAAGCTAGATATTTAGAAGCAGTTAATGAAAGCTAACATTGTATTTTTAGGTGTCATTAATGGCACATGTATATTAATATCTGCAATAATGTTTTTGTTTTATCTTAAATTTTTAAAACTACATTTCTATATAATGGTAAAAAAAGAACGATTTTCCCGCTAAATAACGGAACTCCTCTGACTTGTCTTTAACATTAGACCATACTTAGTATTCACTAAATAATATCTCAATTTAGCATTTGAGAAGAGGGACCTAACCATCCATTATATTATGCGCATGTATTATATGTTCCAGAAAATGCTACTGATTAAGTAAAGACACTTGATAAGGATGTTTTGTCTTTTTTTAAATAAAATTAGTTTATAAATCATAGAAAACAGAGGAATCTTTATAGAATGTAATGAAAAGTGAAAGAAAAAGAATAGTAGTTCCAAATTAGAAGTCATTTCTACGCAAACATTTAAGAATACTAAAGTTTATTCACATTTCCTCCTTTTGTCGTCATTAAATTTAATACACTAAAAGAAACATTTTAATTTAAAAGTACATACATTCTAGATAATGCTTCATTACGCTTTCAAATTATTTTGTTGCATCAAAATGAAATTGATAGAGCTGCTTTAAACTTAATTATTTCTGAATTCCTTCTCTGGAGGAATTATCCTGCTATTCCAAAAAGGGGAAAAAAGGCCTAATGAACGATATTTAAATAAAGAATGAAGAAACACCGAATTTGATGGCGTCATTTTGTTTCCAAAAATGCTTTTTAGTGTACTGTTTTATTAGTCTTAGAATGGGTATCTTTCAGGATCTGGAAAAAAAAAAATCCTACCAGGACAATTTAGATTACATAATTATACTCGAAAGTTCACTCGCATATTTGTAATTAAAGTAAGATGTTGTGAGAGAAATAATACATTTCCGCGATAAACTCTGCCGTTAAACCTGCGTATTCGGAACATGTAGTTAATTTACTCTGCTTTATATTCCTCCAATTCTCTCTGGGGAATCAGAAATGACGTTAGCTTCCTACCACAATGCAACGAACACTCTGTCATTAGTATTAATTAAATTAAGATTTAGGTCTCTACTCGTTTCAAATACTCAATACAATGTCATATTTTTCTTCATGCCTTGGTGTCGCTTATCATTAACGGTGATTAATATGCTGGCAGAATATTACAAATATCGATATTTCTATTTTGTGCTTCACTTAGAGCTTTAGGTAGGACCGATAGTATTGTAGATGTCATCAGCAAGCGTGAATTTCATTATTGCTGAGAAATGACCATGTTGAGTCGAAATGTCAGTAGGAACTTAATCAGAATAGTTTAGGTTAACTTTAACATGGTATTAAATCGCCCAACGTGAATGAATGAATTCTTGTTTTAAATTATCATTTTGATTATAAAATATTACAGTATTTCTGAGTGCACAGTTTTTATCTGAAATACTTCTATTAATATCAGAATTAATGAACAAACTTGATCTTTCCTTTTCGCCATTGACGGCACAGCTGGCCCACTGGGTTAGGTGTGGTTGACGTCGGTGGATGACGTCGATGGAATGAAAAATAAATAAATAAATATAAATAAAGAGCTTAGTACTGTGTCTTCCGGGAATTTATTACATTTAGAAGTTAAGTGGTGTGTCCTCTGGTAATTGGCCACGCTAAATGAGGAACATTTTTCACTATTATGGTACATGTTAGACATACAGATATATTGAGGATATGGTAAAGACTCAGGCACTGATATAAAGATGAACAACATTACAGAATCAACATTACAGATATACATAAAATGAGTTCTGGATTGATCGTAATATTAAACATAATTAAAAATAAAACAAAACAGAAACACAAGACATTAAGTAAATTAATATAATATGTACAGAGCTGGCTGCTGACGGAAAGAATTCACTCCAGGCTGTCAGCAATGCTTTTAGCAATGGCAGTGCTAATGCGGCTGAGCGCATATTTATTCTTAATTGTGTTCTTGATCCATGCCTGCATATTGATTGCAGCTGGTCGTTTTAAATGTGAATTCGCTGTCTGCGGGCGATCATACAGATAGTGATCTGGGTTACCGGTACTGCCACATTACCAGTATATATATTAGTCGCTGTCTCTTAGGCTAAATCTGTGAAGGCAGCACATATAAGGACCATGCCCTGTCAGATACTCTGAGGTGCGAAGAGCTGCTATTTAAATTCGGGTTTACAAGTAACAAACATGACCATGATATCAATATTTTGCCCTATTATAGATTCACTAATAAATCTCCGATTGTTCAATGAATCGAATAAGAGAACGCCACAGTAAAAACATTCGCCACGATATGAAATACATGGGAATGAGAATGGAGGAATTAAAAAGTAAAGAATAAATCCAAATTTAATGTTGCATATACATTTTGAGATTTGGCGATGAGATTAAACGAAATTAAATTATAAATAAGTAATACTAAATTACGATTAAGCGAAGGTGGATAATTTAAAATAAGACTCAAAATTTTCGCAGCAATCAGCAGTAAAGTGCAAATTATCAACTCATGAAGTTAATCAAGAACTTCACTGCACACTATGTTTCGTATAAAAACATTGTTAAGCATTAATATGCATATAATACACATGTACAGTAAGTTAAACTAAATGTAACTTCGGAGTAGAAAACTCGCCTTTGTTTCAACTGAAAAGAGAGCTAAACGCCACCCAACCCGTACGTAGTCCGTTCGCGTAGCTGACTGCCGTGTCGAAGGGCCTGGATTCGAATCCTGGAGACGGCATGGATGTTTGTAAATGTATAGTGTTGGTGGGGCATGGCGACACTCTAAACACGTGACAAGCCGAAACTCATCTCGTGTAGTTTGGTGGAAGGAGAGAGGGGTGAGAGACCCTGGGAGCCGTCACCCTGGCCTCCACCAAAATTGGGGCAGAACTGAGCTGAATCGCACTCTCACCTATGAGGTGCTCAAGGCTGTTGCCAACGGCAGGCGCATCTTGAGCGCTCATCGCGACGAGGATTTTCTTTGGCTTGGGCTGTAACGCAAAACATACGTAACATATATGACATACATACAAACATACATACACGAAACGAATCTTTCGCATTGCTTAAGAGAGAAACTGAAAATCGAAATTATTTATGGAGGTACCGCACACTGCACAGTATTTGTTTTTAATTTTTACTCTGAACATCAAAATGCAGACATTAGATAAATGCGGTTGTTTCACAAACATGCAGCTGCATACGGTATTATTAGGTAATTATGAAATAAAAGTAATATTATATTATTACTTTATTTAATCAACGTTATATGTCAGTCTGGAAAGTTAATAACATCTGAGTATTGAAATTAGTCTTGTTGTTAGAACCTGCTTCACCCCGTTTGAACAATTTATAACGGATTTCTTTACATTGTACAAAGTTAACATCATCATTCCACTTAATCATATGGCACTGGAAATGAGAACTGGAGAATGAACTATATACATAATTACATTTTTAAATAGTATACTGAAATGTTTGGGTAAATTACGCTTAATATAATTACGATATTATTACATTGCTATTACCAGCATTGTTGCTCTTTTAAAACATTCGCAGGTTGCATGGATCCAAAATTCTTTTCGCACAATTTTCCTCTTCCTCTGCTGTACATAGTTTATTCCTCTGAGGGCTAGTTTATTGGCAAACTGTATTTCTCGATTTTTTCTATTTTTGTTTAGTAGTCAGTTTTAATTTACATTTTTCTAATAGTATTTCTTCCCTTTTATTTTGCCTTGTAATTATTATCTGAAACATATTTTGTACAGATACTTCATTAAGCTACCCGGAAACGGCAGGCGTTCTCACAGAACACACACACAGAAGTTCTCACAGAAGAAATTTTCCAAGCATGTAATTCACCTTACTTTCCGTTCTAGCTCATAGTAACCATGTCTACTGCTGATGTGCCTGATATTTCGAAGTTCAGGTCTTTTTTTCTCCGCCCCCCTTCTCCTCCCTTCCTTCGTGTGCAGGCAAGCCTCGACATTATTCAGCCTCACGTGTGCTAACCGCAACCGCTCAAGGACAACATGAAAAAGATTGTAGTAAATTGTTTAAAAGAGTTCCTCTTATAACTCTTTCAGAAGTTATCAGAGTGTTATAATAATTAGCGCAATATCAGAGCTTATTGCGCTAATTATTATAACACTTCGATGTCCCTCTTGATCAAGAAACATTCATTTGAGTTGCCACTGGGTCTTTATGAAGTAACTATAGTTACCTGCTTATAAGCAGGAAATTGGCTCAGTATACTACAGCTATTTGAATGTAGGTTTCTTTTTCAAGAAATTATATTGTAATATTTACATGCAGCTTATCCATAACTACTTTTGCATGACTACTTAAGTGTCCTTCTTACTTTAGCAGTAACAATTTATTAATTTATACAAAAATACAAAGAAAAATATTACATTTCTCTTCTCGAGCTCACAATCATTACACAATTCACTTAAGGGGTGTTGGAACCCCAAAATTTTCAAAAAATTGTGATTTCGGATTTTTGCATTTTCAAATTCTCTACACTTTTATCTTTCTAAAAATACCATTATTTAATCTCTACGAAAATTAAAAGTGTAAAAAATTCTAGTTTTAATTTGTCATCTACTGCTTTGATCAATGAGGATTTTTATAAAAAAAGCGCGTTTTTCTCCAAACGGGATTTTTTTTATACTCGGTGTACCTTTTCTCAGGAACTACTGCTCGCAGGTATCTAAACATTTTATGGCTTATTTATTAGGTTCCCTAATATTTACTGAAATGAGCTTTTTGTAATAAACTTAGAATAAAAAAAATTTTAATTTTTTTTTGTGTGAGAAAAGTGCTAAATTTTACTATGCCTAACAAAATATTCTGTAATTTACTCTAAAATTCAAAATGCTTCAAAAGCTCATTTCAGTATAATCAGCTAAGTATACTTTAATTACAGGAAAAAATTCGCAAGCTTGTATCTACAGCAGATTTTGAGAAAAGTTACATCGAAAATGGCCAATTTAACATTGTCGGTATAGGGGTTTCTGATACCTTTAAATTTTTATAATCGGAAAACGCATGTCTGGGATATTATCATCATGCAATGATTTGTAGGTGCTTTATTTTTTTACCACGATATTTGGAGATTTTTTAAAATTACGAAGCTTTTTATTGCTTTATTTTCTATTTCGGTGTTGTATGTCAAAGCTATATTAAAACTTAATTATTTTCCCTTTGTTTTCTTTTCTCCCGCGCTGTTTTGTAGGATGACGTTTTCCCTTTGTGTTGTTTTCTCAGCAACGTTTCCTTCCGCTATGTTTTTGTGGTGATGTTTTCACCTGTAACCAGTGGCGTAAATAAGAGTATGCAAAGAATGTCGTCACATAGAGGCCCGAAGGCTTAGGGGGGGGGGCCTTGAATGTTCTGCTGAACTATATTCACATGATTAAACTCAAAAGAAGACTCATTCTTTTATAAATATTATGACCAAGGGCAAGGTACCCTCATAAAAGTTGAATTCAGTGTTACATATACCAAAATGTCGGGTATCATTTCAACGGATTCCATTTTGACCATAATATTCATTTCGACCGTTCCCAAATCCATTTGGGACGGTTTTTTTCGTGACGTCTGTACGTACGGACAGAATAAACGGCTCTTCCTTTCAAAAAAGGATTATTAAATGGGTTTAAAGTTTAAAATGGATTCAAAAGAGATTTTCCTCGTGACATCTGTACGTTCGCATATACGTACATACGTATGTACACAGAGAGATAGAAATATATGTCTCGCATAACTCAAAGACGATTAGCCGTAGAGCGTTGAAATTTCGTGTATGGGAGTGCCATAATAGCTAGGTGTGCACTTCACTTTTTTATTCCAATTGGCAGAATATGTATCCACCCCCTTACCCGGCCTAAAAGGCCTTACCTGAACTTTCCACTCCGAAGTCTCCCAGGACGAAAAATTTTTTGTCAATATCAAATTAAAAAAAAAAAAAAAAAAAAAAAAAACATAATTTTCGACATGTAACCAAATTTAAATTTTCCTCCGGTCTTATACTTGGGAAAATGTTACACTGATGAGAAAAAAATAAATTACAAGAAGTTTGACGTCTGTGAACTGACCGGGATTATTTAGTTCAGAATTTTTAATTTTTGATGTAATTTTCGTCTTGCCTTTAGAGATCGGTTCATTAAATTAGAATTATTCAAGGAAGGAAGTTTAGATGAAACGCAGCAAAAAATTTGCATAATTTAATACAAGGAAGTCATGTGGTGTCCATATAAGATTTTTTAATTATTTTCTGATCATCATCAAAATTATCATTAAAATTTTGGCTCCTGGAATCATCGAATTTTGGGGGGAAGAGTACTGTACATTTAATAGGGGGCCAATTTTTTTTTTTTTTTTTTTTTTTTGCATACAGTTCTAAATACACCACTGCCTGTAACTCTGATTAACTTCATTGCTAGTATACACAAGTATGCACTTAGTAGTATGTTCAGTCTTTTAACACTTAACTAGCTGATTCTGTATTTGAGAGGAAATGAACAAGCGTAAGTTTCAAAGAAGCTTGTCCAGTTCATTTTAGTTTCTTGATTAGTAGTAATAACTTGCTTATATTTAATGAATTGTTATGTTGTAATTTTGAAATACTTGAAAAAATTATTCTTTTGATACTTTCTGAAACCCAAAACAAAGAAAGAAGAATTGATATTCTGTGTTATAGCTGTAGATTACTGTAACAGATGGGCCTAAGCTCTTTACAGGACAAAATAAAAAACATAGATTTTTATGATCGTTTGTAAAATGTCTTTCTCTGCATTATAAAATTCAAGCAACCTTGATATTTATTATAAGAAGAATATCACGCATGGATTATTTTTGAACTGAATATTGCGACACGTTCTGTATTAATTGAATATTGCATTATTCATATTCCATTGAAATCTCTCACAAATAAAGCAGCAAAATGTCTGTTGACAATATATTTTACACCAGCTTTCTTGTACTCTTAAATCTTTAATATACTCTAGATTACTTGATTTACTTTGCACTCAGCATTTATCTCAGTTACTTTGAATGAATCCTAATTAGGGAAGTGAATGAAATATACCTTGAGCCTCTTGAACAAAACGTTCGTTCGCTTAAATAGCTCTTCCCTGATCTTCGGGATCGAATTTGAATTTCTAATGCAACGCTTGAGTGTATTAAATATCACTAACCAAAAGGATGGGAAGGACAATGTGTTGAGCTTTCTAATGACTGTCGGCGTATTAATAAGCTTAGAAATTGCAGAGTCCTATTTATTCCTATTATATAAGGAGTTATTTCCCCTTCCTAATCCCAGCGTTGATGTGCTTAATTAAATAACGAACGATTAATTCCATATCTTTCCTTGTACTCTCAAAATATTGGAAAAATAAAAATTTAGTTATATCAAAGGCAAATTAACATATTGGTGTTATTGCATTCATGAAATTTTATTTTTGCCGCGATTTTATATTCTTTATTGTTCAGAACATTAGAAAAAATAATAATTAATCAAAACATTATGTGTCGAGCATTCAAGCATATTCAATGGCTAAGCATGGGCCTTTGTTGTAGAAATATATATATTTCGGCTGTATATTGCCTCCACAAAATGTTTCATGTCAAATTTTCTTCTTTTATTTTTTTAGAGAGAGGAAATTAATTTTTATTCCGTTAATTGAACCCCTAGAAAAGCATTCGCTTTCTGACATATCCAGAAAATTACTAGTTTTGTTTTGTAAAATCTTGATATGATAAAAGTTTCTGCTGGTTGCAATAACGCTCAAGAAACAGCAGTTACATAAACATAGTACATGGCTATCAGCTTCCGCTTCTGAGGCAGTAAGTTAGTACACGATTGTCGAGAAAGCCGAGCGTATTTCTCGAGTTTCTGTGGCAAAATCTCAAGAGCCCTGTCTATTCCACTTCCCTTCAATATGGGGCTAAATTTATCCCTAGAATTTAAGTGGGTTCTGCAGCTTAGGCAAATCTATGTGGTGCGTTCAATATAGTCCACAATCGCTTAATCGCTGTTTTAAGTATGCGGTTGCTCTAATGAGTAGTCAATGCAATTATTCTTGATTTATATTATTACGAGTTTTGTGTATATGTAACTGTTTTTAGTGACATTATATGCAAAATTGTAGTACTTCGTTTATAACGTAACATGAAAGGCCTCAGAACTGCGATAAAATAAGTTTACAGTGATAAGGCCATTTAACATAACTCGCAAAACTGGAAAAATAAGGTCAAGCTGATGACGGTTTTGGCAAATAATGTTTCTCGCCAAATTTGGAGAGAAATCGCCCAATTTCGCCGAACTTGGCGACCACTTGCCCATAATGTGCTACGATTTCTATGTAATTGTAAGTGTACCCGGCTCTATTTAGTTGTAACTATGTACCTCTTCGAGCAATTTCCAGAAATCTTAGGGACTGGAAATTTCTCGAAGATGAGGGAAACCTATTCAAGACCGGAAAAAACATCAGTTTTCAGTTTTGTTCAGAGTTCAGTTTAGCTCAGAGTATTGAGAGTACGGAGAAATCATTTTGCGAATTTGCGCATTTGAGGCTTTTTACATTATCTCGTATTTAATGTTCTTGTAGTTTGAAATGCTAAATAATAAATGTGCTCTGTCATACTGAGAAGAGCTGCACAATTACTTTTATGAAAAGTTCAGTAACAGTAAATTTGGGAAACGTTCCAGAACTGTAAAGTGTTTCTTTTGAGAAAATAAATTTTATCGAGCTGTCATCGATTCCGTGTGCACTGCAAACCTGAATGGATGTAACACTCTTATTTTTCGTTCATTTTATATGCCTTTCTTATATTTGAATTTCTCACGAATGGTTTCATCTTGAATTAACTTCCATAGCTTTGATATTTTACTTTGGACTATGCACTGATATAAAATTATTATTCCGATGCTTTCCAACATCTAGTTAAGATGTTAGAAAAAAGCTAGCCATCATTAAAACTAGCCGTATGGTAACATTGGAAAAAAGCTTTGCATTTTATCATTTGATAAAATTAAGAATTCCAAAAAGATTTTAAAAATTATCTCTGAGGCATACCATTCTTCAAAAGCTTAAGTTAAAACTGTCTGCTGCCTCAAACGTAGAGGACATAGCTAATTAAAAATATTTTCCCTTATTTACAGTAAGTAATATTATAAACAAATCCTTTATACTGTCGTATATTTCTGTATTTTTTCTTTATTATTCTGTATTATTTTACCATGTGAGAATAAATCCCCGCAGTTAGTAGTTGTCGGAAATTCTTCTGAGTAAATTTTATGGAAAAGTCAAAATGGGTAGAATTTTGTCACATTACTTTATTATTTATACCCTTTATCACACTAATAAATTTATTTAAGGTATAACATTTGTGTTAACTAAGTCTGGAACAATAATTACAGATTACGAACTCAAAACAATACGGTATTGGAAAAACAGTATTTTTTTTTCACCCGAGCACATTGCATCTGAAGGAGACTATGCATTATTTGGGACCTTCTATCAGTCAAAAAGAGTACATTATAATCATCAAGTAGGCAGTATAATTAATTGATTAGTGAAAATTTATTTCTATACTCGAGTGATTACGTTCATATATTGCAACCAAACCCCTCGTTATTTTTACTTTCTTGGGTAATGCTGAATCAAATCGTGAACTACACTCATATTCTACTCAAAGATTCATGTACTTATATTCATATTCTACCTTATATACGACTTTCAATTTTTTTGAAGGTTAATCATCCTTTTTCGAAACATTAAGTACTATTTAAGAATGTTAAAATTCAAATAAATATTCGTTTTAAATTTCGACATAAATATGCTCATACCGAGCCATTTGAAATAAAAAAATAACTAAAAGAAGGAAACTAGCTTAAAATTCAGCTGATTTAGCAACTGTAGGAATGCAAGAAAGACAACTTCTTTTTAGTTGTAACAAATGTACAAGAAATTAAAACATTTAACTACCTGTTCTTTTTGTGTAATGGACAACCAGGCCATTGGTACGTAATGTAAGGTTTTCCGTTTTCCAGTCCAAACAAAGAGTTGATTTACTTAGGTTAATTGATTAAACCAAAATATACGAGATCTGTTTACTAAGTGAAAGCTAGCCCTCGTGGAGATCCACAAAGATATCCATTCATTTCACTGAGATTTGAAATGTCCGGATCGAATTACCACTATTCAACGGTTTGAATCTTTCTGCCTTTGGAGAGCCATTCAGGAAAGGACGCTGCCTGGTTCTTAGTGATATTTTGTCGCAAATCATATTAGGTTTTTATAAACCTTGCTTCAAAATTAGAGACAGTAAAATATATATAGTAATCAAGTTTTATATATATGTATTTAATGGGAATCTTTCATTCTTCTTCCAATCGTATTTAGAGATTTCCGATTTCTGATTTCCGATTAAAAAATTAAGAAATTGAATGCTTTAATGCATTAGGACTCCGTTATTCTGCCATGGATTATAAATAGCCCATTGGTCTAGCAGTTAAAAGATCCCAAATTCAAAACCAAGTAAAGGAGAGGCCAAATTTTCTATAACACATTACTTTAAGCACATCTCCTTTTCAATAAACTTAGATTTAACTTATTTTTTCCTCACACTAAAATACTTTTTTAAATAAATCGGAGCTTTTGAAAGCCTAAAAATATGTAAGTTGTGACAACTAAGTTTAGATTTTCATTCTATGTTGCAGTACATTGCAGTGGAAATAATTTGCATTGCAGTGAAACTCATATAACTTTGCAGGCGTGATAATATTAATATTTTTTGGGAGAAGAATGGCTTGCGCTACATATCTGTTTGCATACAGATAAAAAGAGTTATGGCTTCCGAGATTTGGGAGTATCTACCATCACGGGAATGTTCCATAATAAAAAGAGCCGCCTTCAAAATTTCCCTTGGGTCAGCCACTATATCCCAGAATAAATCATGCTTATTCTTTTAGGAATTGGAACTTGAAACCTTGTTTTTAGATTTCGTTTTCTTTATGAACTTGAGTGTACCTAAGTTACAAAAAGCATCTTTTCAATTTTAGATTGATTTAAAGAAAAAACGTTATGTTTCTTGGAAAATGTCCGAAGAAAAGATGTGATATGAATGACGTAGGATGTATTTTTTACTGATGCATGCGTAAAAGAATGAATCAGGACATAGTCAAGCTGTACAATAAAAATAGCGATTCAATGATCAAGAGTAAAAATTGGGTATAAAATACACTGTTCAATAGCACCGTCAATATAGAAAATAATTATTCATACTTTATTAACATTTACTTTCTTTTATTATTTTAATAACGATCTCTATTTCATTTTTAATCAGGTGTGTAAGCAGTATTGGTATCATTTAGTATTCTAAGTGTGGCAGTATTTCCAGCAAATGAATAAATGAAGAAAATACAATTTTTTATGCTTCTTAGTAGTCAAATGTAAAGGATGTAAATTATATGTCGACTTCATTTTTTTGTGATATGATAATTCTGCTTGAATAAAAAGGCCTTTATTTAAGTCAACTCTGAAGTTACGAAATGGTGCTATTTGGAATAAATAACAGCTAAAGCGAAAGTAACAGGAAAAAGTAAAAATAAAGTAACTTGAAAAGTATAGACAGTAGCATGATCAAATTGCACAGAAAGACATAGCCATGTTTTCCACAATGAAAGATTTATTGCCAAAATAATTATATGTTTCACCGACAAGTAGTGCTTTAGTTGTCTCAGATATATGCGCAATGGCTTAACACAGCTGGCAATGTAACTATGATAACAAATTTTCTATACGAAGACTGTCATTCATGAGAACCGCTGTCAGATGTGGCGAGACAACATCAAATGATTTAAGCTGTAATACCTGTCTCGTAATAACTTCTTTTAGTATAGCTAATAACACTGGCCGTCCAGTTACCTGTGATGTCAGGTATTGAACTACCGGGACTAAAATGTATCGTTATTAAAACATTTCCCACGTCTTCCAATATAAACTGGATTGTACTACCGTCTATAATTTTCAAATTATTAAATTTTCTCTTTTTCTGCTATTTTTAAGTCTCTGTGTATTTTTCTCGAATGCAAAATCGTTTCTAATTTATATCGAACATTTTAGATATGCACCAATGCTTTACCTTTTGTTAAAGGATAGAAAAGGATCGCATTTGACATAGTAGTCCAAAATGCGGCAAAAATATGTCGAACGATGTGTCTTTATAATGTTACCTCATTTGTACTTTACGCAGTTTATACTCAGGGGTATTAGTCCGGCAGCGTAAAGAAGCTTCGTTCTGGATTTACAAAAGGTTTTGGATAACAGAAAAGAAGAATTTACAAGAGAGGGTGGAAATCTCTTAGATCAATAGAAACAACATGGAGTAAAAGTACTTTGTCCGTGTGGCTAAAGATTAAAAGCGAAATCAACATAAAAATTGTTTAACATGAGTCTCAATATTGTATCTTGCTATTTTCGAATAATGTACGAGGGATGATCCCAAAATTTAGAAATTGAGGCATTTTTTTTTTATTTCATCAATTTCCATCATTATTACAAAGCACTACTTTTTCAATACAATCCCCATTTAATTGAATACAGGTATTCCAACCAAAAGCTAATTTTTTAAGCTGTCCTCTAACAACCATTTTGATGTCTTCTAAATACACTCATTTGTGTTGTTGTTACTTATGCTCACTTGTCTGACGTAGTCGGTCCAAATCCACGAAATTCCTCGTGGCTAGGAGCCCAAGACTACGCCTGTCGGTGGTAATAGCCTTGAGCAACATACTTGTGACAGTGCGATTTAGATCAGTTCCACCCCCAAATTTGAAGGAGAGCACCCCGGAGAGGGACGGGTTCGATGGTCTCCCACCCCGCTTCCACCTTCCCTTCCACCAAACCACACGAGAGGTCTTTCGACCAACCGCATATTTAGAGTGCCGCGATGCTGCATCGACACTATACATTTACAAATATCCACGCCTTCTCCGGGATTCGAACCCAGGCCCTTCGGCACAGCATTCAGCGACGCTAACCTCATACCAGTTGGGCAGCACATTTATGGTACGGTTAAACTCTCAAATCTAGCACTGCGTATAAAGTTTTTTTCAAGTGTGGGAACCTATATGTGAATAGAAATGTGAAAAGAATACGCTTCGCAGACGTGGGTTACTTTCTGAAGTTACCCCGTTCTCTCCACAAAAATAAATGCATCTACACATCAGTCATAAAAACAGTGCCATCAAAAATGCGCCTATATATATTAAGCAATTGAATTTAACTATGAATATCAGTGCGGATAGCTGCATAAGCATATCAAGACTTGCTACTGCCGACAGCGCTGTGTATAATTTCTAAGATCTGAACTAGAACTCATTTCCTAAAACTTTGAAACACTCCACGCAAAGTATCCAAAAACAGATTGAGAGTGCATTTACACTTAACGTAATAAGAGATTCATGCGTTAATTGTGCCGAAGGTTCATGCTTCCATTCAGCCGACAGTTATGGTGAATAACAAATTGCATTGCATTTATAACAAGAAACGATTTCATAGGAAATTTGAATGTTTTGAACGTAAATCCAGTATGACAAGGTTGTCGTTATTGGGCTTCTCTGTCATTTTTCATTTAGAGAAAATTATAGCCAATCAATATTTCCTAGCCCCTTTATTTTGAAAGCGCTTATCCCAATAAACCAATAACTAAAAGTAGAATATAAGCAGATTCATTTAACAAGTAATGCGAAATATAGATCTGTGCTTATTGAAAGTTAATTAATAAATTTGGCACCTGTATATCATTCTCTTGCATCCTTTATAATATAAAGCATTAAATTCTGAATCCAGATGGTTAAATTTCACATGACACACTATGAGCACGTAGATAAGAAAAGAAAAAAAAATTAATAAAAATGTTATTTAGAGATAAAATAAAAACATTTTGCCCAATATTTATCTATTATATTTGCACTAAAAATATAAGTAAAAGAAAAACAGCTTCTACATACCATCGCAGTCACGATTGTTAAAAAAGTTCTCTTCTTTCCATTTACCTTCCATTTGTTCAGACGGTGAGAAGAAACGCCCATCACGGTTTTCGCATTTCTTTCCAACATATACGCCATCTCTCGTCACGAACAAGATCCCGTGGGGAAAATAACAGGTGGAAATATGACGAAAAGGGGAATTCATAGGTGAACAAAAAGAAAAAGACTGAATTTTTACAGACTTACAGTGAACTTTCCTCCAAATAAATTTTACTTAGAAGATAGATTCGCAGGGTAAAAAAGTGCGTTTTATAAATTTTAATCAATGGTTTCAACTTAAGATAAAATATTTCTTTTTCTACATTCACGAATATAAAAGTAACAATGTGGGAAGGAAAGAATTTGGATATTTTTCCGCCTAGCGGGTAGGCTTTTAAAGTGAGCTTATATTCATCCTATAAAGAAACAATAATTAAAATGAAACCTAGACGTAAATATATAAGAAAGCGAACATGTGAAATGAACTACAATATTCAAAACACAAGAATTATTATATTTTATGGTATATTTGCAATTTATTATTTTACCTTCAATACAGATAAATTTTCCACTCCGAACGGGATAGAGGTTACTGCCATACTGAAAAGGGTTCGGGTTTTTAATCTCGGAGAAGACATGGATATTTGTGTGGGAAATCCTCGGACCCGTACCCCTGGGTTGCACTTCTTCAAAACAGGAAGGCAGAACTGAGCAAAGTCGTATTGCCACCTATATGGTGCCCAGTGCGCAGTCTTGCCTCCTTCCCACGATGAATTTCGGAGGCTTGTTCTGATACCAGACAAGCGATACTCATCACAACTGTACAATATATAAATTTTATTTGCAAAGAAATTCTGTAGTTTTAAAATACATTCCTCAGCAGAATAGAAAATGAAGAACACATTTCAGTAGAATACAGAGGAAAAGTTGCGAATTGTCTGACCATATAGTAGGAAAATAGCCCCTAATTCCATATATTGACAGAAAGATGAAAATTAAACAATTGATTACTAAAATGAGTAAAGTTTAATAATAAAGTAAGCTTACGATTTTGATAACCCTGGAACAAAACCATGCGAAAAATGAAGATAACATTTTGACTGCGAAAAATTGAAAGATGGGATTCTCTGACCGGTTGCCGACCTGGTTCTCAAAACAGAATTTTGACACTTTTGCAGTAAAGCTGTAAACCTCTTCATCTTAGACAAACGTATGTAACGCATCATTAAGAATACTATAGCTACTCCATACATTCAGTTCTAATTTATCTTTCCTGTCAAACTAATTGAGAGGGAAAGAATGGAGTAAATACAAAATTATTACTATCATTTTGAATGAAAAAAGTATTCTTTAAAGCAATGACAAAATGTTAATTAATTAAGTAAAATGGAAAGATATTAATCTCTCAAATGCAACTGCTTTTAAATAATTAAATCTATAATCAAGTTTTTATTTAAAAGAAAAATAGTGATTGCACGAAAAAAGAAAAAAATTAATTGATTTCAAAATAAAAGAACTGAAAGAAATCTAAAAGCTTTCACATTTTATATTACGCCCAAAGGTGTGTGTGTGTTTTCATTTATATACACATACAAGTTTCGACAGCATACAGGGGAATGTCCCTTTGGGCTAAAACAGCGTATCTTTAGAATTTTCGATAGACAGTCCTGGAGGCTGGATATGAAAAAGTTTTTTTTCTTCTTTTTTCTTTCTTTCTTTCTTTTTCTTTTTTTTTTTCCCATACAGTGTTGCCATTGCTTGCTTTGAAATAGTTGAATATTTTAATCAAAAATCAGTTAAAATTTTACGAAATTTTAAATACACAATAAAATACCTAAAAGCAGCATATTTTTAAAATTTCCGATAGAAAGTCTCGCGCTCTGGAGATAAAAATGTTTTTTGCCCTATAGTGATGTCATTGCTCGCTTTGAAATAATTGAGTTTGTTAATCAAAAATTGTTAAAGTTTTACAGAATATGAAATGCCGAATAAAACAAATTCAAAATTCGAGTTTCCAGGTGATCATATTCGGGCGGAGGACTACGTTATTTAAAACTTGATGGAGTTAGATACCATTGGTTTTTCAGAATGCGAAAAGCATGCATACATTCATGGAAATTCTTCATTATTTAATTTATTTAAATATAAAACAGGGCGATAATATTTGGTGCCAACAATTTGAAAAGTGATTTAGACTTTTATTGTAATTCAATACAAAGTCCTGCTTTGAGACTAATAGCCCTTCTGGGCTAACGCCCCTTTTGCCTAAAACTCCATACTAAAATAAATTTTAATTATTTGCTTTTCGCATTTCTTGAAGTTCGATTTCACGTACTTTTTTTTTTGAAAAACTTCGCTTCTTCTGCCTATTACACACAATGTTTTCATTCCTCCTTGTTTTTCTTTATACAGCGGATGCGGTAGTTTCTGGTTCGTTTGACGATTCCTTTTGATCGGCGAAAAAAGGAGGCACTTTATAGATTTCAATGCAAAATTACACTTCAAATGACAGACATTTTTATAAAGCTTTCGTTTGTTTCTATCTTGTATACATGGAAAATGCATTTCCAATTTCAGTCATATCAAGTATCGTAAAAAGCCATACAATCCTTCTTTAAAACACATTCACAATGCAAATTAACTTACTCAATAATAAAATACTATAGAGTATTATATAATATAAGTATTATATTATATAATATTATTGAGTACAATAATATAATATTTTATTATTGTACTCAATAATAAAATACTATAGTTGGAAAAAATGTGAAATCAAAGTAGCTGCATATAGAGCAAGAAAATTCGTTTCTAAATTCCTCTGTATATATATATAAATAGAAAATATGCAAAATGTCATTAAAAGAATCTTCCGTTAAAATTCCAAAAATTTCTTCTTCACATTCTTTGAATTTGCATTGTTAAATAAAAGCTCTCAACTTTAAATACCGATCCTGCAACCAGAACATAAAATATAGGTTTACTTGAATAATTTAAAAGTATTGAAAACCGTATATTCTCAAGTATAGTTTTATCTTCTCAGAAACCTGAAAATATTTATTTCCCCCAAATTTTGTCTCACTGGAAAAGCAATCAAAACAAGCAATGAGTCAGAAGCTCAGTAGAAAATGAACCTTCATCGCCTATCTTAAATGCTAATCTTATGAAACTTTAATGCCAAACCCCTGAATCCTGAACTAACGGCAGAATAAAAAGCTACGTTATTTATTACAAGCACGTAGTGTAAATGTGTGATTTAACCATTACATAATGATCCACACAATTTGGTCTCTAAAGAAATTTCATCCCTGTTGCTCTGAAAATATAGTAGGAAAATGGAATATGATTCTCTTACTAAGGGGTTAAAAGTTTCGAAACAATGAGACCATACACCCTGTCCTCTGTTACTGACCAGATTTTCTCTTTTACTGGTCACTAACGTTTATAGCATTAAAAATTGTTAATATTACTAAAATTTATTTCTTCTACTATATCAATCATGACTTCCTTCGAGCAAAATCATTCTTCACTTCCAGTAGAGTGCGGAATGATCTATTCAGAAAAAGTGCATCGACATTTTAATTCCTTACGCACAGAAATTAATGAATAATTCATCTTAATCAAATATATACCCTATTTTTTCGAATAGTTTGGGGGATTTCACTAAATTTTCGTTCGAAAATCGTGACGGGATAATTATGCGATTAATTTCATTTTCGAAGGACATGGATACAATAAGAACATAACAAATAAAAATTAATAATGGATAAACTGTAAGTAACTATCATAAGATTATTTAAAGAAACCCTACATTCCAATAATAACAGATAGTGTTATTATCATTACAATATCTAATAAAATATCTTCATTGCTACTTCCCTATAGCTTGAATCATCTCGCCCGTTCTTACCTATGTTCTGCTAATACGTAGGCCTTAAATGCTTCGTACATAATTACAGAAGAATCGGTAGATGAGTCGGCGAAATTGTAGACTGAATGTCTATACGTGTTTTTTCGTTGTGATGGGTCGGTTCTTCTGTTAGGTTGGCATAAAATTCAGCTGCTATAATGAAAACGTTCGGTGTGACTTTCGCAGGTAGTTTGCAAGGGTTTATCTTTGTTAGTAAGTAAACAGCAATCCCTATGTACGCGAATTCATTTTACAATTTAGAGCACTTCGTTCTCTTAAAGTTATGAGGAGGGAGAAGTTACGCAAATACTTTTAAAGTTTTCAGAATTTGGTGCTAATATGCTAAGGATGGGGGGGGGATATGCCAGAAAATATTGTGCACTTTGTTTCCCAAAATACTCGTTATTCCCAGATTGTAGGATTAAATAAGAAAAACCTTGCAAACCTATTCCCATTTATACTGACTTGATTTAATAAGAATTCAAAGCTTTTAACACAGTAAGTATTACAGTTTATTTCTCCTATGTTGATAATATATGATACATTTGCGGGTATCATACATTGAGAGAAAGAAAAATGATTTAATTTATGCCGAACAAAACATCAACAATGCAATGAATAAAAAAATTATGAGCGTGCTGAAACTGCTTAATAATACAAGCAAGTTATGAAGTCAATAAATAACTTTAAATTAAATTGCCTAGATATTATGATTCTCATAGTTAGATAACGTCATGTTTGGGAATCTTTTTAACTTTAAAAAGACCTAAAGTGAATTCCTTTCTGTTCTATCCCATAGTTTGTATCACGGTACGCTCGCCATCGAAATCGTCCAATTAGCGCATTATTCATCCCAGCAATCTGACAAACTGCTAAACATTTCGACAAAAATTCATTTTTTAGCTTCCAAATTAAAATACTGTAAATGCTGAACTAGAGCAAAATACGATTTTGAAACAATATAATATCTTACTAATAAATTTGTCCCACATACTGCAAAAACATCTTTGGGACATCCTGAGGTTGCTGCTCACGGGATAAGCCCACATATTCAGGAAATCCCGGAATATTACCCTAACCTTCTAAAGAAATTCTCCCGGGTGCTTAACAAGACATCCCAGAATTTCCTCAGGGCATCATATCCAAGTCCTGTTGACAGCTTATGGGATGTTATTAGGATTTAAAATCCTACTTGCTATAGTCTCAGGACATACTGGAATACCCCAATCCAAATCACTGGAATCCTCCTAAACACGTCTTCTCGAGTGTTTAATGTCTTATCCCATTATATCTCAGAAGCACATGCTTTTTTAATATCAATTAATTTTTTTGACATCTACGTCATTAGAATAACTTACATTTCTAAAGCCTCATAATTTAGATTTACAAGTTAAAATATTAAAAGTTGAAAAACAAGATCTTATAATTTAATCAGAAATAATATTATTTCCCCATGTTGATAAATATTTGCTCAGTTCAAGCTTCAGCTTTATCTAAAAATACTTATTATACTTATCAATTGTTAGAAAATCCTATCACTAATTAATACTTACAAACATACTGCACAATTTAACTGTTTCAGTTCGTTGACTACATATGAGCGGAAACATTTAAACATCAGACAAAAAACATTAACTCTCATTCCGTTTAAAACATATACATTGCGCAAAAAAAAAATGGGACAGTTCTATATCTCCCGTTCTACTGGACCGATTGACGAAATTCAACATGCAGTTTTCGTGTCTCGAAAGCTCAACTTAAGATAGGTACTAGATTTATATATAGCATTGTTCAAAATATAGGTATTTTGACAAAAAATCGGACTTTTTCTTAAATGACATGCCACTGGTTTTCAATATTTCGACTCTACGGTTCAAATTATGCCTAAATATTAAATTTTGTACGTTTTAGTGAGAAATTTATCGAGAAACTTAAAAATTTACCTTGGCGCATTTTCTTCAGTTTGCACCAATAATAATTCACTTGGCGAACTCCTTAATATAGAGCAACCTATTTTCCTACTCTTTTTTCTCATAGTACACGTGCGGAAAAAATGTCATCGTTCCTACTTTCAAATAATTTTAACAAAGTGCGTAAACTTCATTTGGCGTTATTATCGCTTATAACAAATATGCCAAATTTTAAAACGCGCCACTATGTAAATTCAAGTATATCTTAGGAAATTTTGAATAAATAACAGTAATGCTTTGCAAGTATGCCTTAGAAATACAACTACTGATGATGGTAAATATTTTATAAGTTATAATTTAAAATGTTTTTCGAAACATTTACAAAAATTATTTAAAATTACACACTGTAAAAATAAATCATAAAACATGGGTGAATTTTATTTGGATTAACCCTAAATTTCGAATTCTGGAAGAAAGAATCAAATAAGTTTAATTTTTTTAAAAAAAAGAGACATTAACAAATATATATCAAATTCAATTAACACTGAGGAGCTACACTTTTGAAAGCTAGATTTTTAAAACCCACTCGTGCGATTTTTACAAAATTTGGCAGTTTGGAATAATCAAGTCGTAGAATCGAAATATGGAAAAGAAATTGGCATGTCATTTCAGAAAAATCCGTTTTTTTGTCAAAATACCTATATTAGAACAAAGCTATATATAAATCTAAAACATCTAGGACGGCGTGGTCTACAATAATCGAATGACGCGGCAAGCTATGTGAAATAAATCTGTTTTTTTCCTGTAATAGAATTCAGACAATTACGCGTTATTAAGATGATGGCACGATTTAAAGATGTTTGCATGTAGAAGACGATTACGTATCTTGATCTGAAAATTATCTCATCTTTTTCCTTCTAGGCATGTAATCATTTTGTAGTTTGTAACAATAACTATTCATGTTTCCATTAAATATTCAAGTTATTTGTAAATCGGACTAGTTTATTAGCCCCTAGACAACCATCTCTGTAGTAAGCACCGATCATACAGATTATGGGCGCTCAGGCCGCGATGAGCCTAAGAAGAATCACGATGAAAATTACAAAAGAGAAAGAGTAAGTTTGTTTCGATTACTTCTAAGAATATTGTTCTACTGCAATATTTGCAGTAATATTTCATTACGTTTTCGTGGCATTTTATAAACTCTTTTTATTAAAATTTAATTTAATGGTACTGATACATATCGGTATGAATCATTCATTTGCGATTTAGAAGAATCATTTAAATAAGTATCTGAGTTACAAAATATTGTGTTTGCTAAAAAATTGCTTACTGGTTCTGCTAAAGTTTTTATTCGGTCTTTGAAAGGCATTATGCCATGGGACAAATTAAAAGAAAATCTTAATTTGGTTTTAAAATAAACAGTGCACAACTTCATAATTTATTACAGAAACGACATTTAAAACCTAGCGAATTACTTTCTGAGTAATTAATTGCAATTCGAGAAACAGTCAGTCGTGGTTCTGTTGATGATTCATCCATTCTTGATTATATAATTAATGGACTACCTGATCCGGGCAGCAACAAAATTGTTTTGTATGGGTGTAAAACTATTTTTTAATTTAAAGAGATAGTAAAAATACATGAGAAAATTCGTGTTCAAGATTCGAAGAATAAGGGTTATTCAAGTACTAACATACAAAATAAAGCACGTGCTATACATAGTAAGAGTAAAGAACCAAGGTGTTATAATGCTAGAAATATAGGTCATAAATTGAACTTGTGTAATTATATGAGTAAAGGATTTAAGTGTTTTAAATGTAACTTATTTGGACACAAAGCCGTGGTTTGTTCTAAAACGTCTCCTAAAATATCCAAGATGCCAAACTCAAACTTATCAGAAAGAAATTCATAAAACTGTTAATTTAAGTAATTTGAAAAATCTATGCATTAATAGATACTGGTAAACAAGTAACGTTAATTCTAGAAGATGCAGATAAGAAGATAGGTTCCCCTGAACTTAAGCCGGCATTAATGTTACAAGATTACCATTACGCGATCGAACACAGATCTGGCACCCGTATGCGACATGTTGACACTTTGAGTAGAAACCCTGCATGTATGGCAGTTCAAGATGGTATAACATTTAAGCTAAATTAACCCAAGAAACTAATGAAAACATAAAAGCTATAAAAGAAGCTTTGAAGACTGGGCCATATAAAGATTATTGCTTACAAAATGGCGTGCTTTACAGAGTGGTGAATGAAAATGACGCTGTGAACCATGAATTAGTGCAAAAAGAAGCTCAAGGAAACACAATACACTTAGATTCGAAGACATCGAGGAGAAAAGCTACTGAAGAAGGAGATTCTGAAGGAACGAATTTTCCCGAAGAATAATCAGTTGCTAAAGATGATGAATTAAATGCAAATTTCACTAGAAAACCTTCAGTAACATACCTTGCTACACACAAGCAAAAGAAACCACTGGAAACGAAAGAACTACAGAGACCGCCGAAGAATACCTAAGACGCATTTAGATGATATATCCAGATGATACCTAAGAAGACAAATTCAGAAGACTTATTTAGATTAATTGTCTTGCATTGTTTTTCCCTTGTTTTCTCCTGTAGTTAGAGTGATGAAGTAGATTCTCATTCCGTCAGTTTCGGCAAAAATTTACCACAAACAAGTTCATTACATTGCGGTTTGCATGCGTAATTTGAAATTTAATTTTCAGATTGTTGAATCTTCTTCTGATATTCTGATTTAAATGTTCAAATTGTTCCCATATCAATATATTGCAATTAATTTGCAATTTTCCTGAGCATATTGAGTATTTAGATTGAGGAATGATAAGTTATACGGTTACAGGAAATTCTATTAATCTTAAAGCTTCTTTCAAAAAACGTTTTTATTAAAGAATCGATGCTCGGGATTTTCTAGTAAATACCTGGAATTTTACTACAGCATTCACAAGAAAAATTATGCTCGAGAATTCCTTCCAATGCCTAATGAATAACAGCTTTGAAAGTATAAAATTTCTGCTTTTAATTAGACATATCCGATAAGCTTGTAATTGAGCAGAATATAAATATAAACATTCTATGAGTATCAACTATTAGTCATTAAACACATAAAAACGTAATATGTGTAGTGTCTCCGAAAATGAAACTGAATTATTTTTCTTGGTGCACATGCACATTAGAAATACGCCTGACTAAGCGATATTCTCTTTTGGTCCGCATTCTTTCAAAATCATTTGGTGAAATGCTTGCGAATGCTTTTGGAACTGCTTCCTTAAGGTAAATGAATATTACGAGTTCTCCCATTGTAAGCTTCATTTCCAACAAAGCCGAAACGGAAAAGCCTTAGTGGAGTAAGATCAAGAGATAGTTCTGTTTGTTGCAGGTCGTGAGATAAGTCCGTTTCTGTTATCCGGCGTCATGGAAATCGACGACTCAAATAGGTTCGCTAAGCAAAAAGAAAATCTGACGCTCTACGTCTATAGTATCTATTTTCTCGGTCTAGAGAATAAGGCACATACTGAGCATGCATATGCTCGTTTTGAGTGTAGAATTAAAGAAACTCCTATCTCATTCGCATAATATACACTTCACAGGAACATCATAAAACGCCCCATTAGTTTCCCGAAAACAATGTTGTATAAGTCTTTAATTGTTTCAAAGCGAATGGAGTCATGTTCATTATTATAGCCATAAATAAAATGGCGGATAAAAATATTATAAACCACTTCAAAAGAAAACCTTAAACTGAAGTATATCCATCTGGCAGAAACGAACAACTTTTAAAATAGTGAGAAATAAATAAAATTTTTTTAAACCTTGACATTAGTGAATGCAGATGATCAAATTATTCCACTGCTAAGTAATTAAATTACATTTTGCTGAAGGGTGCCGTCTAAGTTCCGAAGTTTGTTACTTCCGGTTAAACGAGCCCAGCAATAAAATCAAATTTCTATCATATCCTCGCGCACATTTAAAAGCACGAATTCTTTCCACCCCGTAGTGATAAAGAAAACCCTTAATTGAATTTATACTACTGGGAAGTGGATGGCAATAGTGAAGGCAGTTTTCTAATTCTGCTTTATTGTTATTTGTTTCGGAAAAGAGCTTTACTTTTCTGTGAGATAAAAAAGAGTATTTTTTTTCTTCAGTTTTCTCTCTGCGGACAACATTCTTTTTCATATTACTTTATTCTATTTTTTAATTATATGCTTAGTGACCATGATGCGCGCAGTTTTAAAAAACGTTGGTTGCAAATATTATTTGGCAGCTTCCTCTATAATGTAGCTTGCTTAATAAAATGGTGCTCAATTTTTCTACCGTGGAAAGATAGAAAGCACGCGTTTTGGCTGAACTTTAGCAGTTGGATATGATGAAAAAAATTACTGCTTACAAATCAAATTAATTTAAAATTGTTCTTCTGGTTTTATGCTCCAAGTAGCAATGCATGCGAGATAGCGTCAAAGTTAAGTACGGTTTTTTTTTTTCGTAAATTATTTCTGTTCTATTTAAAGCGGAGACAGAAAGTGGTCCTTTTTTATCTTCAAGAGCATGGCATTTTTCGTTTTTGTTATATGAAACAATTACTCACTAGAAAGTTGTTTGCTATTGCTTTTTGAAAACCGAGGAAAATATTTTGCATAACAGAAGCATATTATGCAAATTTAAAAAAAAAAAAAATTCTGCGTCAAGATGGATTTGCATTATGCTTTTAGCAAATTATAGCATTCTAAAATAATATAAAGAATCCCGCAGGTAAATTCTTTTATACTAAAATCCAATATTTTAACATAAATCATATGCAAAACAATATTTAAAGAAGAAGAAAAAGAGGAAGGTATTTAACAAATGCAGACTTGAACCTTTGCATGTTATAACACTCTTGGATCATATACATTCAGTCTTTATTTCGCTGCTTTCGAAAAATTGATTCTAGTGAATATTTCATATTTCATCTTTTTATTCAAATCCACTTTCGTGGTCCTAATCTAAACATTATCCCGGATAAGAGCTATTAATGCATTAGCTCTATTTCGATAAGTACATTCCGACAGCTATGCAAATTTCTTTTCCGCTTAATTTACGAAGATTTGTTTTGGCTCTCTTTTCGCCGATTTTCTTGAAAACCTAATTAGTTAGTCGAAAGTAGAAATTTTGAAGTGAATCGGAATTTAAACTCTTCCTGTTCGAGAACTTGTTTTTAAAAATGCCCAAAATATTTCGACATCTTTAACATAGAATGCATAAAATCCGCTGCCTGGTTGTTCATGAAGTCAAGAATAATTTTCTACAATATGGCTGCAAGATATTTTAAACCAAAACGATTTACCTCTGTTTTTATAATGATCCTTGATGAAAGGAATCGAATCGTCTTTAATACTTTGATTTAAATAAACGCAGACATTAACGATTTCCTGTAAAATGTCGGATTTAGAAATAATGTCGTTTTCGTGAACAGTGTGTTATGCTATCACGTTTTCTTTTAAATGCTTCTTTAGGTTCTATCCTTAAGTTCTTCTATCCTTAAGTTTTCTTTTAAATGCTTCTTTAGGTTCTATCCTTAAGTTCATAGATACAGTCAGAAAATATTGAGAAACTATACGTAGTTTCACTACTGAGAATATATCCGAATATTAAATATGATTCATCATCTACGATCTCTTTCCTTCCACTTCGGGATGGAATCAATTGCTTATAAGTTTTCAGCTTTTGGTTTTAAAATTTCTAGACCTTTCATTAGTTTAGAGCTATGTGTTTGGTAATCAGTTATAAAGCCATATGCGTCGTACTTTTGTGTACAGTTGACAATAATATCATCAGTTTGCAGCAGTTTAGTGGTTAAAAATATCCAGTTTTCTTTGATATTTTAACAATATTCAAGTATTATTCGCTTTTTTTCGGTTCTCCTTTCCCAAATTATTTAATAATAACATGTCCGTTATTTTCTAAAATTTTTAAACTGAAAATACCACCGCTTATGACTGATTGCTTTTGTAATGATTAAATGCAGAAATTTTGCTTCTTTTGGCATCACGATTTTTATATACCTATAAGCTTACTACTTTGTGTTTACAGTTTTCGTTAAATCAAGTATCATTGTATGAAAGGCTTTTAATCGAAACTGTTTTTATTTTAAAAGATGCAAATCCCTGTAACCATAGTGTTTTGAAAACTGAATGCTCTATGATTTTCGGGCACTATTCAATCAATATAGTTATGTCATTGTTATTCAACCGCGTATTTTAATACCTCAGGACTAGAATTATCAAAAGTATAATAAAATTGCTTCTATTTATAATTACGTAAATTACAAAAGATTAAATTAAACTTCCTTGAGATGAAGGAACAAAACAGAGTCGCAAATTTAACTAAAAATTCGTATTACCCCTATCGCGCAACATCCATGTAATTTTACCTTTTAATGTAGCTAACTTAACATGAAGAATTTCTGTTAAAGCATGCATTTGTATCTTAAAAAATGTTAATATAATTATTTTCATATATATGCTTTCAACAGTTTTGTAAATCTTAACATTATTAGCGAATGTATGTTTCCTGTAAGAAGTCTATTACAATTAAGGAATACTATATTGCTTACTATATTGAATACTATATTGAATTAGTACTATATTGCTTGTTTGAATGATCTAGATCAGACGGTTTGGCATTGTTCTTTCATGATGTTGTTTGACTCCGTGTAACACATTTATACAATTTACCATTTTTTCGCTTGAACAAAAAATAAATTTGTAATTTCTGCATGCATTTTAAACATACTTTTTTGTGAGAACAAACAAAAGTATTCATAGATAAATGAAAGGCATATTAATTTTACAATCCATTATGCAAAATCGTTTATGCCTCGGTAACGTTCTTTCCAAAGAACAGCTTGGAATTTCCTTCAGGGCCATTTTTTTTCAGTCAAGCGCAATAATTCATTCTTTAGTAGTTTCTCTAACTAATTTAGGCTGAGTACACTTTAGGGAGCCAAATTCCTTTCACCATGTTGCCATCAACTTGCTTTAATAAAATTTTAAGAGAAGGAAGAAATTACTTTAGTCCAATTCCGTGCAACAATTTATCGTCATTAACATTAGCACCAGAAGCATACAAGGACCTTCACTTTTAAATCTTCAGATGAGATATTATTATTATTATTATTAAAATCTCAGAGCACATCAGGATTCAATATTAAATTCTCATTTTGCGGACGGTTATATCCTTCCTTCATTTCTTAATAATAAGAATGCAATCATAATAAAATAAAGCTGGTATATTAAAGAGAATGTTTCGAACTTTTACGGCAGTTTTAATTTACTTTTGTTGAAACAAGTCTGAAATGTGATATTCAAAATAAACGTGTTTCACGCTGATAAATAGTGGGAAGAGTTTTATTAAAGAGCATTTGAGAGGAATATAAATGATATATTTATTTCTCCAAGCTCTTCGAAATAAATTATAAGAAAGATTCTGCTCACTAATTAATAGAACCCTGACACATTTGATACAGCATCTCAATACAGTGAATGCCTTCTTAAAAAGATTTATTTTTTTTTAAATCCTCAAAATATATTGTATGTAAAATAATCACCTGACCACATTTTCAAAATATAAGTTTCTCTTTAAAGTCTCTATCTTTTACATTAACACTTTTGTTTCGGAAACATACACATACAAATGTATATTCAAGGGAAGTGTAGCAACTACATTCAATAGTTATTGTCTTACCAATTTTGGGTATAAATGAACGGGATATTTTGGCAGAAATTCTAGATCTCCGAATACGATTGCTTTTGTTTTACGTGAATAACATTTTACTATTTTTAGAAGAAGATAATAGGTTATATTATTTTAATGATTCTACTGCAATAATAGATAATAATAATGTTTTCCTTCTGCATTTTTATGAAAAATAAATATTATGCATCCGATTTCATTGATGAGCGAAATATCGTTAATTTGCTTTTAAATCTTGCAGTTGGGGAAACTTGTATCATTTTCTCATAAGGAAATTGCCCATTTTGACAATAATAATATGCCATACCTCTAATAACATGAGCTATAAGAATGAAATTAATAATTAGTTTTAGCATTTCAATTTCATTTACGACATTAAAGCATATTACGCAAAAGCTTCTGTGTTTTGCTGTATATTTGTTAAGAGGGAAATTCAGTGTAAACTTTGGGTCAGCAGACATGCTTAATAATGAGAATTTATCCTAGGATAGATCAAGAATTAAATAAACCAAACAATGTTACATCTCGACTAATAGTTTACCATACTTACATGTAAAGTAAGGCTGCTGGTTATACTGGTTAACGAATTTCATGATACACAGGAAACTAAAGAAAGAGGAGAAATTGGAAATTTCGAATTCTCAGTAACAGCAATCTCTTCCTTAGACAAAAACTTATAAAGGTGATCAATACAACAGAAAACATAAAAAAAAAATATTATGTCTTCCGAAATAATTAAAATAAACAGGGAACAACTTACTCTAACCTAATCGACATCAACAGATAAAATATATTCATATACTAGAGAGATTGGACAATGTGACATCAACTCAAATAGAGTTTGAGGAATAAAAAAATTATATGCATTTATGAAACGTAAATTTTATTATTGCGTCAACATAAAGTAAGTTTTATCGTTATAGAAGCAGTTCTCATTAAATGATTCTTAATATTCCTAAATGGCTTTTATTGTTATCTATATCATTTCTAGGTAGGAAACAAAGTACAATAAATCATCATCGAAGTAGCGCAATGGCAGTGTATGTGTCCTTTTGATGTTATTGTCTTCATTAATCAGAATGGTTGTAAAACAAAACGTAAGAGTATTCAGTCTAAAAGCACTGCTTAGAATTATTTTGGATGTTCCTGAGAGTCTGTCATAAATACATTTGTCAGAAAAATACTGCTACTATAAATCTCAGATTCGAAAATGTGTAAAATGAAAGAAAGCTGTTAAATAGGAAATGAAGTTATAAACTACTACTAAAAATACTACACAAGGGGGGAATGTTTTCAGATTTTCTGTTATCGGTCAATATCTGTTGCATTTTCTAATTAAATGTTAAATAATTCAGTATATCCTAATCTCTATTCTAAATGAAGGTATAGTAGATTTTTCAGAAAATATAATGAATTATATTAAGAAACTTTCTCTTTTAATTTAGTCACACAACGAAGAATACGGAATATAGATCAGAATATCATGAAACGGATGCGTGAAACTGTATGGAGAAACATGTCTTATTACTTATGTAAGTGGTTATATTAATTGCAGATTTTCTGAAGACAGAATTGCAAATGAAGGTATTGCTTTGCGTTAAAGAGAAAATTAAATCGAAGTACTGTAGGCCAAGAGTAAGGTATTGACGTCGACATGAGCTTCAAGCATGATTAATACCGTATTTTCTCAGCTATGCTTCCCCCCGCTGAATTTTTAACTAATTTTATTGTCCGGAAATCAAAAAAAGGAATTATGAGAGTAAATTAATTTCTGAATAACACGGTCAAAGTAAGAATATAACAACTGAAAAGAAGTCACGGAAAAACTGTAGATAACAATTACAATATTTTTTTCCATAAAAGAAACCTATATACCAATAAGAATACATAGTAATATCAACATTGAGATATCTGTCGGGTACTGTGACGATACCAGACGGTAACTGAGCCAAAGCCCGGTCAGTAACTTTATAAAGCCCCAAGAACACCTCACATGAATGAATCTTGACTAAGATGAAGATCGGAGAAACGGAGAAGGGGGGAGCTAAAGAATAGTATTTCGAAAGATGAAACACATCAGCAGTATATAAGGCTACAACGAGTTGGAATATATGAAAGATCTAAAGTGAAATGCGTTTGGAAAGTTTCTTAAGTGCGAAAGCATGTGCACAAAGTAGGTGTCAAATGATAAATGCAAGAGAAAATAAAGTGTGAAAATGCAAACACAAAATGAATACACTGAATAAAAATAATCAAGGGGATACAGTTTACCATAAGCTATTCCTCAAAGGAAAACATTATGCGAATATTTAAAAAAGTTCCAGAACTTAACGCAAAAGAGCTAGAGAAAAAATATCGTAATTTTAAGTTGAAAGTATCTCACAGAAAATCATGCTTTGTCCTTTAAAGAAGGAAGAAAATTACACTCGAGAAGAGAAGAAATTCCTCTATTTTCTTCACCAAAAACCCTAAATTCTATGAAACGATTAAAATAATTAAATCAATATTTAAGACTTATTAAAACGCATGAATTACCTTATGAAGTGCGAACTGTATTTTAAATGTAAGTAGTTTCGAAAGAGAAATACTTTAGAATATTTTATTTATTTAGAATATTTTCATTTATTAGGAACTAAAAATCAAGGAGAAAGATTGCATAAGATGAGTAGTTTAATAATCGTTGAATATTTTGGTATTACTAAACAAAATTTACAATATTTGTACAAACAAAATTTACAATGTTTGTTTATTTGTAATTTTTATGAGATCCAATTCTTTTATAGGAGCTACAAGAATCTGTTTATTATCTTAGAAAAAAGCAGATAAATGATTTATTTATGAAGTAGAATTTATATTATAAAGGAAATTATTCAACCAAAAGATAAATGTATATAAACAGGTGACTTTTATTTCATGAATAGTTAGTTTCTCCTAAATTTCGTAAATGTATAATGTAAAGATTTGCAGAATTATTTTTTTCCTTCTCATTTCTAAAATAAAATTTAATATTCAATTATTATTAACTATTAAGGAAATCATTTCGAAAGATATTTATTGGAGATTTATTTGTAATTTATCTAATATAACTCAGAAACATTGTTCATAACGTTGTTGCTGCATACTTCATTTTTATTTCGCAGACACCAAGAACTTTGGGTTGAGCAAATACGAGATGTGAAAACAAACTAATGAGAGTGGAAGAGTAACGTTCGATCTGGTAACACTGCGGACTTATTTTGGAATTGGAGAAAAAGTTGAGAAAACATTCGAAGTACAGTTACGTAGTATGAAAGAATTTTCCATAAACTGTTTTTTCTAGTGCTTTTTGAAAAATAAGTGACATCAGTTTGGAGCAAAACCGTCCTATAAGATTTGGTTTGAACTTAAAAATAATGCAAAATATCCTCTGCAATGCTTCAACAGGGCTCATAAACCCAGGTTAGCAGAAGGCTGATGCACCTGATATTTCCAATATAAGATCACTTAACTTCAGTATTTTTAGGGACAGTTACTATTCTAACTTGGTTCTTGCCATCGAGAGGCAACGCCGAGCCGCTTTATGAAACTTTGAAAATTATTTCTTGCAATATATAGGTTTCTCCTTTAATCTAGAAGCCCAGTAGAAGAAGTAAAGCAACAGAAAATTCTCAGGTAACTTACCGTGTAAATTGTCATGGAATTATTCGGAAATATATGCCGAAATGAAATTATTTTCCTAACGATATGTAATAATTTCCAAAGTTAATGCCTTTCCTACCTTTATCGTTTATTTCCCCACCGTATCTCGTTCAAAAATGATAAAGTTCAAAATTATATATTGAGAGTAAAACTACGTGCAGAATTTTACATGGCTAATTTTTAGATGTGCGTGCTAAAACTAATGGCTCAAAGATTTTATTTTATTAAATAAAATAATCATGGTATTATACTGAATAAGGAAAGCAAATAGTTAGTTCTTTGGATGATCTAAAAATAAAAACAAAATCTTCATAAAACGTTTGTTAGCGATGTGGTATTTAAATTCAATGCAGTTTTTTATAGTGCATGTAAGAAACTAATTACTACTTTCAATCATATGAAAGGCTTTTAATATTTTTACTTTTGCTTTTCCTTTTACTGATTGTAAACCAAGCAGTGCGCTAAAGCATGAAATTGAGAATTTGAAATTTAAAAAACGGATGCGCTTTACATCTTGCCTTTTCGCCAAGATTTCATTTACCTTGTATTTCATTTTGGTTTTAAAAGAAACCAAAATAAAGTAAATATTAAAAAAAAACAGCCTTGTAGCCTGAAGCATTTACTTACATATATTTTATACTGGAAACATTATCAAATTTTATATTTCTTTGGGATTACACAAGAAATAAAAATATATATTGAAATCAATTTGTCTTCTGAACGACGTTATTTGAACAAATATTTTTGCTCAAATGTTTTTCTTACAAAAACGGTGTTTTAATCAGTTAGAGCTTCAAATTATTTTAGAGAATAAAAGTGGGGAATCTGCAATCAACACATTTGCGAAATCTGCTAATCGATATATCTCAAAAACAACTGATAAAATTCAAAACAAAAATAAAAATAAATTATATTTATGAACATATGTCAGACGAAATGGGTTATGTGAACTCGATGGTTAAAGTAGAAAAAGACTAAAAGTTTAGAAGGACAGCATTTTCCATAGGATTTATGCCATATAAGCGATAAAAACAATTCATATTGCGACTACACAAATTGTAAACAAACAATATAATACAATTAGGGCTGTGACTGAAATAAGCTGTCCATTCATTTAGTCAGTTGAATACTCAAAATCCATCAGTTGAATACTCCATTACTGAATTCTCAATTAATTCGAAGAATTTAAGTGCAAAACTCAGATTTTAATAAGGAATTTTTTATTCAAAGGATTTGAACAATGAAATCTACTAGTTAAATGCCAAAGGGATTTTATGCCGCATAGTTCAAGTTAGTGCACAATTATATACAGTTATGTATATGTCTTGAACAATTCATTGCACAGCCAAGATTCCAGAGCAAAATATTAAATAAACAAGAAGGTTTCCAGAAGGATGATTTTGTTGACACAAAATCTTTTGTATAAAAGTACGCAAAACTTTAATTTTTATGTGATTCTTCTACGAAGGAATTTCCAAAAGAAAACTTTTTTGTCTTCCAAATAAAGAACTTTGAGAAAAATTCCGAGATATACAAAACTACTTTAAAAAATTTGATAACTATATGTCACGTTTATCCCTAAAAATAAATACCAAGAATCGTCTGTTTAAAAATATAAACGCTGAATTTTATTAAATAGAAAATTTCGAATTTTAGCAATTAGGTAAAGGTAATATTCTTCAAAAATTTACGTATGAAAAATTAACATGAGTAGTTAAAATATTTAATAATAAAAATAATCCACAAATTTTGTAATTGCAGTAAATTTGTCGCAATGATTATTAAATCACAGGATATAATTTTTTAAGTTACTAAACGAGAGAAAACTATTTTTCTATCATTTTGCTAGAATATTCGCAAATTTTTCTCTCCAGTTCTGATGTTGGCACATATTTTGTTTTTCGCATTTGAATTCTTGTAGCTGAGATATAATAATATATACAATCTTCGAAACCTATACGCTTGCGAATTTAAATAAGATTACACAAATTCTTGTTACTTACTGATAGTTACTTTCATTTATTTCTACGGCTTGTTTTTTGTCACAAACATAAATATATCGTTCTTGTTGTATATGTAGTTTTAATGGCTGTTTCGAGGAATTTTTATCATGCAAGTTTTAGGGTTAGGGAGTAATGCTTAGGTTGGAATCAGTCTTGCGTAATTTTCTGCAGTCTTGCGCTATTTCCAGCAACGCAGTACTGCAGTACATATTCCATATTTATATGGAATATGCAGCAGTGAAACCCATATTTTTTTAGAATGATTTCATGAGATATTTATATATTTGAATTACACAATGCCATGTGATCAAGAGTATTATGGTCTAAAGGGTTAAGCATTTGATTAAGCTCTTATATTAGAACAATTTAAGAAAATAATTTTGCAACAAAATATTCACAAAAATATCGGTTCATTCAATTCCATCCTGTATGAAAACTTTATCGGTATCAGAGATTATATCTGATTTACCATGGCACACCAAATCATCATAAATTATATGTCTATTATATTAGCAAATTATTTTCTATTTTTATCATATATTACCAAACGCACACAACATCATTATAAATTATATGTCCTATAAACATGCAGAACATTTAATATACTGAAATATTTCCTTTTACCTTTATAGGTAGGATTAGGCGTTTTAGCTTATGAAAAATATCTAAAATGTATTGCTTTGTGCTAAAATTTATTTTTAGAATGGCAGATTCGGAGTATATATTCGTTTTGTTATTATTCATATTCATTTGACAAGGTATTTTTTACACGGTATAATGAAACATAGTAGAATAATTTAAATTTTATAGCCTAGTAATATGTCCAAGAATAATAGATTTTCCAGAAAATCTTCCCATACTTAATTTCATTACAGGAAAAAATTTCAGTGAATATATATGTGATGTATCAGCTTTTGTCAGGAATAAATAGATTGTTGAAGAATCATCAATGTAGTCGTAGCTTAAATAATCAGACGATAATTTTAAAAAACACGATCCATTTATTATATTTCAGTAGAAAATATCAATTACAAAAATCTGATCTCCGGAGTAAATAAAAAAGAACTACTAATAATATTTGTATGAAGGTTTACTGCATCGTGACATTTAAAAAAAAGCCCGATATTCCTTTTGCGAGTCTTTTTATAGCCTCTGGAAAGGCGGAGCTTCCAAGAAATGACGTCAGTCTCGTCAGCCAATCCAGTTCGCTTGAAATATCTCGAGAACATTCTATAACTGTACGTGTAAAAAAGGCGGGAAAAACAACTTGACTGTGTTTTTACGGGGCTGTGAATTTAATTCCACGTACTTTCAAATAAGAGAACATCGCCATTAAAAATGAAAAGAACATACAGTTAGAATTGTAAGTATATTCTTGACTATGGAATTTTATTATTACATATATGTTAGCAATTAGTTAGTTTCTATATTAAAAACATATTCTGTCAAACATTATCGTTCAAACATTAATTGTTAGATACTTGCTTTATTCAGAAACATCATCAACATTACTGCTCAAAAACATCACAGTTCAAATCATTACCGTTCTAAAAAAAACTGTTGTTGTCAATCGGTAAAATACTTTTTAAATAAAATTAATACGTTGCTTATACATTCGGGCATCCTGACTTAGTTACGACCTCGGATCATTAAGAACTTATATTTAAAAAAATTAAATCTGTAATATTAATGTTTATAGTTCGAAAGTCTTTAGCTGTTATATAGATTCACCGTCGTTTTCTATTCTTTTTCCATGTCCTAGTTTTAGTAATATGCGGCGTGTTGTTATCGTTATCCCAGTAACACTATTGTCATCACCATCATCATCGTCTTCTTCTGATTCAGCTTGACACTGCCATGACTTTAATTGGCACACATGAGCTGTCGTACTAAAGAAATGTTCTTACACCTTCTCTTCTAATTGAGTCACTCTATAGGTATCACTTGGTAAAACTTCTGTAACTACCAAAGGTCCTCGATACTTCTGTTGTGTTTTGGTTGATTCTCCAGTTGATTCAGGTACTCTTCTCATAACTACTATTTCTCCTTGTTCGAATATTAAAGAATTGCTTTTTCTTCTTGTTATAATTTGCTTTCATTTTAATCTGCATATCTTCAATTCTCTTCTTTAACTTCTTCCTTTTTAGATGCTCTACTTTACCAGTAATTGCTTTCTTAGGATATCTGTCTATTCCCTCATTTATCTTAAATTGCTTTGCAGATGGATTTACATCTTCCCGAGGTTTATTTCCTTTTGCAATATCTTTCTCCGGTTGTCTTTTGTTTTGTTTCTCAACAAACTTATTTCCCTTTAATTTTGTTTCTTCACCAGCAAAATATCTATTACAGTTTATTTTTGTAAACCTTTTTCTTTCCCTGTATTAAACTCTTTCTCAGGTGCTGTAATTTTACAATTCTTACTATATTTCTTAAGCTTTTGATTATAATGCTTTTCTTGTATAGACTTAGATTCTTTAATATCATTGATATCATCACTTCCAGTTTCTTCTTTAGGATATTTATTTTCTTCACTTGTATTCTGTTTAACAATTTTCTTTGAAGTCCCTTTCCTTCCTTTTCAGTGATTTTTTACCTTTGGAATTTTACAGTATTTGTATTTTCAAACTTTGACAGTATGTGACTTTTACAGTATTTGTATTTTCAAACTTTCCATCATAGTCCACAGTTGCTGCCTTTTCATCGTCGTAGTTTGGGACTGGTATCACTGTTTCTACCTGTATTACTTCCAATAATGAACCCAACTCAGCTTCCGATCCACTTATTAAGACATAACCGTTATTTATTTCATCAGTTTTAACTTTCACGAAATTAACCGTATTAGTTTCGATTTGAGTTTCTTGGGAAGCCTTCAGTTTAATTCGCGGAGTGCTGCTATCATTTTGCAACTGTGAAAATGGGCAGTCATTAGCATAGCGTATGTGCAAGGTATTACCTATCTTGGGGTATGCAATATGTGGTAAATCAATCCATGTTCGACCAACTAATAAGTCGCATGGTTGCGTTTCATCTCCTACAATTAGAACTGTAATGTCCTTTCCTTCCACATTACCAATCTCTAAGTTAACAGTTACTTTTCCGAATGTTCTAGCGGCTGGTTTACTCTGGTTCCCAAAGCCAAACAATTCCTCCGCATCAGGTTTTATAATAAGACTCAGTCTCTTAGCCGCAGACTGTTTCAATAAACACGAACTAGAACCCGTATCTATGATTGCAGTAATTTCTTCTCCATTATTGATGCGAGCATACTTTAAATATACAGCTGGTGAAACACCTGAATTCTGGTCCACGGATAAATTATTTTTAACATTTGTCAAGTCTGGATTCTTAGACGTACACCTTTTAAAAGTATGACCCTTTTCATTACATTTCCCGCAAATAATTTATTTTTTAGCTTGAGGACAATCCGTCGCTATATGGCCATAATCATTATAATTGAAGCCTTTCGGCTCACCCTTTTCATTGCGGATGCCAGAATTATATTCCCTTTTCCTTTCGTCTGTTTTATAAAATTTATCTCTCAGATTGTATTTATTATCAAAACTGTTTTTAAAACCCACTTTGAAATTACAATCTGTCTGCATGGAATCGTTAACATTTCTGTGTCTTGAATACCGATTATAGGATCCTTCATAAAATTTAGAACCAAATTTGGGCTTAGAATTATGCCTAAAAAAATTATTTTCTACTTGAAGTACTTTTATCCCTGGCCGAATATTTTCATATTCATCTAGTTTTTCAGCCAACTCTTCAGGATTAATGAATTTAGACCAATCATCAATGAAATGGTCTCGGATAACAGCGGGGACACTTTTCTTTAATTGATCTGTAATAATAAGTTGTTTTAAAGAGTCGAAATCTGTTACATTTAATCCAGCAAGCCACTCTTCAAAATAATTTTTTAATTCAAGCGCGAAGTCCATCCACGTTCAGGCTGTTCAGGCTTAAATTTTCTCAGTAGCAGTTGTTTAACGTGCTTATAGTCGTTAGCTTTTTCTTCTGATTCACGGGCAATTAATTGAGTTATTTCATAGGGCAATAGACCCAACAACTGAGGAACCCAGTTTTGTTCTAACCCAATACGTCGTGCCTGTCTCTCAAATAAAACTAAATAAAAACTTATATCACCTTCATTCAAATCATACTTATGCATTAATTTACTCATATCACAAATATTACTTCTACTAACATTAGAAGAAACAGAATCATTTACATTACTACTTCTGATTTCCGCTTCTATTTTCAATTTTTCAAGTTCAATGTTTTTTGCTTATCTTTTTCTAAATGTTACATCTTTTCCTTTTCGAGTTCAAATGTTCTTTGCTTATCTTTTCTTTTGCTAAAATTTCTAACTTTTCCCTGTGTAAACGATCATTTAAAATTCTATCTAGCATTTGTTTAGTAAAGTCTTTATTAGAATTCATACTATTCAAAATCATATCTCTTAAGCCTACAATTTCAATATCAGAAGGGACAAATTTTGTTGTTTATAATATTTTATATAATTTTATGTTGTGGATGATGTAATCAACGACGTCACCTTACTTATAAAGTAATTGGTTTTATTAATATCTATAAATTTAATCTAATGTTTTAAACATTATTTATGGCTGTTAAATATTAAAATAAAATTTAATTTTGCATTTGTTTTAAAAATGATTTTATTATGAATGATTATTTAAATAATTTTAATTCTATGCGCTATGTAATCAGCTCCCTGATTGGTTACTGAATATTTGTGCATTACCGCGACATTTTAAAATTTTATTATTCATCTCTTCGAATTCCTCGGATTTCAAATGGAATAGATATCTCCGTTTGGAAGACGAATGTTGTTATTGATAATTACCAAGAATTATTGGTATATAAAAATTGGTATATAAAAAAATTGCCTTTTGAGACTCTATTTTGGCCAACCTGTCTTTCCTAATCAAAGATTTATTTATAAATTGTTAATAGCGTCAGAGGAAATTTTGGAGGAAACCTCGCTAATTGCTTCTTCAATGAAGTGCGAGATATTTGGATAACAGATGAAGATGGTTAAAAGATCCGATTCAATTATGATTTCGATTTCTTTTGGTACTTATCAATAAACAAGAGGTTAAATTACTCAAAAAAATGTAAGTACATATTTTTCTTTTATTTTATAATTGTATACTTCAATTTTTGTTAAAAAATTAATACATTATTTTCAAAAATTGCTGAGATAATTATTGTCACATATGTTTTAATGTTAATTATATTTTATATAACATATTTTAAAGTATTTGAATTTAATAATATTCTAATTCTTTTAAATGTTGGTAGGATGGTTTTTAATTCGTATTCAATTTCAGTAATATTTTAATCTAATTAAACGTTGGCACAATGTTTTTATAGCGGTGTTTTTATTCTCTTTTTTTGCTATATGACAGTAATAATAGCCTTACTTTAGTACTTTATATTCATAGTAAATGTATTTATTTACACTTGCCTGCCATCTTAAAAAACGACATTTTCAACAAAAAATTAATCCATTACTTTTAACGATATTTATTTTTTTTTAAGTTTCGAATACTTTAATATGCGTAAAAACAGCGTTTTTCAAGATGGCTGACGATTGTAAAAATCGCGCCAACAATTGCGCCAACGTAAATCGCCAAAAATCCGTGCAACCGTCTACCAAAGTAGCACCAATACTTAGACATAACATAAACAGTTTATAAATTCACGTACCTTTCTACTTTCAGTTTTGGCGAGCTTCCGCATTCAGTTTATGCTTAACTTACATTAAGGCAATACGTTGTTAAATCCTAGATAACAATTCTAGTTAATCCCACTTCTGAAATGTTAGCAATTAATTAGTTCCTTTATTAAAAACACATTCCGTCAAACATTACCGTTGAAACATTAATTGTTAGATACTTGCTTTATTCAGAAACATTACCGTCAACATTACTGCTCAAAAACATTACAGTTCAAATCATTACCGTTCTAAAAAAAACTGTTGTTGCCAATCGGGAAAATACATTTTAAATAAAATTAATACGTTGCGTTTACATATATATGTAAGATAAAAAATATGATATAAACTTTTAAATTTAATTCGCTATAACCTCTTATATTTTCTATTTAATTTGGGAACTTCATATATCTGTCCTAAAAATAGCGCTTACGTCTAAACTGCGTCTTTCAAATTAATCATGCGATCTTACGTAACCCTTAATGCAGATGCCTCTTGACCAATCACCAAATTGCAAAAGAAAACGTTAACGTTTTTCCTCACGTGCTTCCATCTTGCATAACTGCGCTCTTCAGCTTTGCTCTCTACTGTGCTAAGGTGTAATTTCGCTGGCTTGCTTTCTATTTCAACAATATCAAAAATGCGAATCTTCTGTGGAAAGGCACGACTAGAGCGTCAAGTGATTGTGGCCACAAATATCAATTGCAAATAAAAATGGAATTATACCAAGTTCTTTAGATTTTGCCAGATTAATATTATTAGCATACTACGCAAACAAAATGTTCCTTCAATAAGAACCTAAGCACGCATCGACACTGATCCGGCTTTTCCTTGTACTTACACATATGTCGCAACCCCCACAGTATAGAATGGAGTGCTTCCAATTTAAACTCCAGGCATCTGCGCATGCCCAGAAACTTCGATGACTCTAACTTCTTTTTGATTTATTGCTATGTTGTTTTTCCGTTAAGTGTATCCTGTATTGAGTCTGAGTGTGTGTAAAAATGATTGATGAATGGTGTATGTAAACTTTTAGTAGCTTTTGGATTTAGAAGACAGCCTTCCCAGCGTCAACATCTATTTACGAGCAAAGAGACAAGGTAAGAAGATTTAAGATTATTCCATTTGTTTCAACTGTTTAATTTGAATTTAGATTGCTCGTGAAATCTTCGCGCCCAAACAGGGACGCTGGTTTTGGCTTAATCCTAGTATACGGTGCACATGAGAGTTGGCGAAATTCGGGTTTAAGAGACTAATAAGCGCGCCAATTGTAGTAACCAAGCCGATTTTGCTTGCTCTGAAGGAGAGTGCATTTGGGAGCATTTTCGCGCATGCTCATTAAATATTTTAAAATGAGAAGTTTTGATTGGTGCAGATGGAAGAGAAGAATTATTTCAAACCATTGTTTGATGTTCCGTTAATCTGTCTTCGGCTGAACTGAATGAGAAAGGATAAGTATGTTCAGGTAAAATTTATTTATCTTTTATTTTTTGTATTTTTTAAAATAACAGTAGTGGTTCCGCTGAGTTTCTGATTGGTTAATATTTTTTAATTAATCGGTTTTTGGTCAGATACTGAATATGATTTTAGTTTGATAACGTCTTCTATTCTACAGTTCGAGTTGCTAACGTATTTTGTTCTACAGTTCTATTTGCTAACGTATTTTGTTCTAGAGTTGGATAACGTTACCTTTCGATTATGATGTGCAGTGCTATGAATTGCGAATATTTAAACACGAAATTTTTTTTTGGAAGTTAGAACTGGAAGGAAAGCTTGCTGTAATTCAATGGGCAGTAGATGCCGGATTGCTGCCGGATTTTAAAAATCGCGCCATGGGCGCAACGTATACTAGGATTTGGAAGGAACGTGGAGTGCTGTTAAGCGTGGGATGAAGGGGACGAAAAAGGTAAGCGAAAAGTTTGACTCTTATTTCGTGGAATATATGTGGCGGCGCCTGAAAAATAATAAATCGTCATCCGAAAAAATGAAAGACTTTATATTTGCAATAAAAGCAATATATCCACCACCCGAGTTTGAGGGCTATGGCATTTGAGTTATGATATAGACCCTAAAACATATGTGACACTGAGCCATGGTATTTAATTTATTATATTTGATATGTAAATGTTTTGTATTTGTTGTGATGCATGTTGAAAGTTATACTTTTATTTGTTATAAAGTCTGTTAAAAATTATTTTCAATTTCTAAATGCTTGCTTTTTTTCTTGTCTCACTGTATGCTTAGAATTTATTATCTTATGATTATCATTTTGTTTACTTTTTTTGCCAACTCAAACTTGTGGTGACGCTTTACTTTGAGGTTGCCAAAAATTTGGCGACAAACGTAAACGCATCATTTTGGTGTTGGCGACAATTTTAAAAGTCGCGCCAAGGCCGCACCGTATACTAGGATTTTACCCTGGTTTTTAGTAAAAGGCTGCTTTTTAATACAGAGAAATAGATAATAATGGATGCATTATTAAAAGTGAGAACACCACTTAGAACAAATTTTACCAAAGTCGCTAATAGGCTAGATGAAGCTCTAAAAGCTAATCCGATAGATTCGGAAGAAATTGATGTAGCGTTTTCGCTTGAGCGAAAGGTTTACAAAATTAGAAGCTACTAACATTAGAAGGAATCGAGATATTTTAGATCTCTTATCAAAAGATCCGAACACGGATTATAATATGTTTGATCAAGAATATGAAAGGATAATTCTTATTCTGACACATAGATCCTCTCAAAAGATCATCTAAACGAAAGTGGAACGATTTCGAAATGAATTGTGTCATAACGTATCTAGTAATCATTCTTCTGTTGAAGTGGTAAATAAAAGAAGTGTTAAATTACCTAAAATCGAGTTACAAAAATATGATGGTTCAATTAAAGGGTGGCTTGGAATTTGGAGTTGGTTTAAGAAAATTCATGATGACCCATGTTTATCGAATGAAGACAAGTTTATATATCTCATTCAAAGCACCACAGAGAAGTCGCGAGTTCGGGACCTTGTGGAAAGTTTCCCTTCTACGTCAGATAATTACCCGTTGGTGATAATTACCCGTTGGTGATATTTAAGAGCCTTAGGTACCTTAGGTGTTACCTCCGATAAATATGCAGCTATGCTGTATCCTCTGGTCGACAGTTGTTCATCCGAGGATGTTTTGAAAATATGGGAACGGCATATTAGTTCTCTTTTAGTTAATGAAAAGGGAAAAGGGGAAGTAAATAAATTAGCTGTTCTAATGGAATTTTTAAAATCAGAAGTGGATGGCGAACAAAAACTTGCTATTGCTAGATTTTCATTTGATACTCAAAGGGAACCTCTCAAAAGATCATCTAAGCGGAATCTTAACGAAAATAAATGTGATAATCCGACCGCTGCTACTCTTTTAAATACGAATGGTTATAACGAGAAGAAGTGTATTTTTTGTGAGAAAAAACACGATTCTTAAGATGACAATAAAGCGAAAAAAATGAGTCTGGATGAAAAAAGGGATATAGCTAAGAGGGCTGGTTGCTGCTTTTCCTGCATTAAGAGGGGACATGTTTCGAAGCAGAGCCATAGTAGAATACAATGCTTCATATGCAGTAAATTTCATTGTACTGTTATTTGCCCAAATCCTTTATTTGAATCGAAAGCAGATGTTCAAAAATCGGTTGAAAACCTGAACTGTACCCAGCTCAAGGATCAGGCTCTTACAAGTCAGTATAACTCAATAGGGGTACTGTTACAAACATTACAAATTTATCTTAAGGGTAAAAATGGTAGACACATCGTAAGAGCCCTTTATGAGACAGGAAGTCAACATTCTGATATTAGTGCCAAAGCAGTTAAGCTATTGACCTATGAGTGTTTAGGAGAGATACCAATAGTTCACAGTTTATTTGGTGATCCTGAATTTTCTCATCAGAACCATTGCCGTTTCAGAGTGTATTTGACTAGTTTAGATAAGAATTACAGTTGTAATTTTGAAGTACTAGAACAAGAAAAGATTTGCGGTAACGTAATGGAAACCTCGCAAGGCCCATGGATAACAGATCTTCACAAGAGGAAAATACCTTTGATTGATAGTACCAGTAACGCCTTACAAGAAACTGATTCTGAGATTCATCTACTTATCGGAGCGGATGTGGCTGTTAAACGTTTAAATGGGAAAGTACAAGTTTTGACTGATGGTCCTGTTGCAGTTGGTGCTCATTTAGGCTGGACACTCATGGGAAAGATTCCACAGGTATCCAAATTATCTGAATCTTATTTCTCTATCATATCTCTACTCACTCACGACTTTAACCTTCCAGACATGGGGAGTTTAGAGCGTATAGGTATTGCAGATCCAGTTGAAAGCCAAACTGCTGCGGAATTGCAACAAGCTGCACTTGTACACTTTCAGCGGAGTCTAAAAGCTAATGATGAGGGAAGGTACGAAGTAACGTTACTTCAAGTTCAGCAAGTGTGTGATGCAATTTGAGTTACGAAGTAACTCACTTGCTGAGGGTAAAGACACATACTTGCTGAGGGTAAAGACTTAGCTGAAAGAAAACTGCGCACTACAGTTAAGAGACTCAAAACAGCTAAGATCTTAGAAGCCTATCAAAAGGTCTTGCAAACGTGGTTAAAGGATGGAATGACTGAGGAACTGAAAGAAGATGAAGTAATGACTCCTGGCCATTTTTTAGCCTGATCGAGAGGTAGTTAAGAATTCAACAACAACGAAAATTAGGCCTGTGCTTGATGCCTCTGCACATACTAAAAACTCGGTATCTCTGAATGAATTTTTAGCGAAAGATCCGAATCCCATGGAACGCATTCCAGCGATATTAACTCGTTTCCACATGAAAACACTTGCTGTTACAGCAGATATAAAACAAGCCTTCTTGCAAATTAGTATCTCTGAAAGTGATAGGACCTATCTTAAATTTCTCTGGATGTAAGACGGGGATCCAAATAAGTTCAAAATCTACTGACACTGTCATGTCGTTTTTGGACTTACGTCCAGTCCCTTTTTGTTGAGTGCTACGTTAAAATACCATTTAGAAAATGCTCCTTCTCAGTTTAAAGATACATTTTGATTTTACTACACTCATTTAATGTCGATAGTTGTATTGCTAGTTTTGACAGTGTTAAAGAGTCAGAAATATTCGTTGAACAATCAAGAGAATTGTTACTGTCGGGTGAATTTGAGTTAAGATGCTGGTGAAACAATTACTCCATGCTGGAGACTGTCACGTTTCCAAATGAGAGTACTAATGGACTCGAGAATCCGAACGAAGAAAATTTAGTATCGGTTTTAGGATTGAAGTGGGATCAGACATGTGATACATTATTTTGCAATTCTACTTACCATCAAACTGCAGATCCTCCCGTTACAAAAAGGAAGATTTTAGCCGTAGCGCAACAAATATATTGTTGCGTGCGTACGGGTTCGTTATGAAATGAATGCACAAGTCCGATGAAAAATGAACAAAAATTTATTATTATCACAACAAAAATGCTTAAATTTTCTCAAATTATCATGCAGTATTACAATATCTCACGGTAGTTATCTTTTAACTACTCAAATGTCCAATAGAACGTAATTCAAAACAGCTAAGGAACGCTAATCCGCGAATTCGCTACAATCAACAACAGTAGTTTTCTAAACAACAACAAACTAAGCAACTCCTACAAACTGAGATGTTTTCCTCCTTTTATAAGATTTTAAAATCACGCGCTAGAATTTTCAAGTACTTTCTCGAAATCAAAAAGAGATATTTATTTATTTAACGCACGCGCTCTTGTATTTTTAATTTTTCCGGCTTAGCTTTCTTTTAATATTCGTCACGCGCTGCACTGCGCGAGAAATAAAACCATTTAATTTATAATTGAACTAACATTAGCTTTTTAAATACCAAATTCGCAACAATATGATCCTTTGGGAATTGTTTGCCCATTTACATTGTTGCAAAACTTACTACTACAAGAATGTTGGAAACAGAAAATAGCATGGGACGCAGAATTACCTGAAGCTATCACGAAGAAATTTTTAAACTGGCAAAATCAAATAACACATTTGAAAAACATCTTTATTCCTAGATGGATGACGAAAGGAACTTCTCCGGAGAAGCAGTGTAGTTTACATGTGCTTGCTGATGCCAGCAAGAATGCTTATGCAACTTGTACTTTTATCCGAATTGAAACCGAAGAGTCCGTATCTTGCGAATTCGTTAGAGCTAAAAATAGGATAACTCCACTAAATACAATCACAATACCCAGACTGGAACTCCTAGCATGTTTGATTGCTCCTCGTTTACCTGTTAACGTGAAGACAGATTTAAAAAGACCAGATCTTGAAACAGATTACTGGACGGATTCTAGCAATGCCTTAAGTTGGATCAAACGAGATGAGCATTGGACAACTTATGTCGCCAATAGGACACAGGAAATAATAGATTGTCTCATCCTGATGACTGGCATCATGTTCTGGGAAGTCTTAATCCAGCAGATGTTCCGTCTAGAGCAGGGGTTGGCAACCTGTTTGTCCTTAAGGGCGAAATTTGAAATTCACCAAGGGCACATATTTTACAGATAATCAACAGGTATAAATAGGCATTAAAAAAAACAGATTTTTTATAACGTTATTTTGTTGGTGTCATACATAATGATACATATAATTCAGTGTGAAACTTGGGTGTCCATATTTTCAGCTAATTTCTTATAATTGGGGATATATTTAGATTTCCCGGTCCTTAAACAATTATCTAAATGTGAGTTATTAAGCTTTGTTTGGTATTTTGATTTCAAATATTTCATATTTGAGAACAAAGACTCGCAATTGTATGTTGCTGCACAATATGAATAAATACTTAGGGCACATTTCCTTAAAATAGGATACTTATTTTCATCGACTAAGTTCCAAAATATTTTATCATTACTATGCGCTTTTAAAATAATATCACTTTGCAAGTTTATTATTTCTAATTCTAGGTCTTCGATATTATGAAGCTCGAAACACACTGAAACTATTTCAAGGACATCATCTTCAGTAACATTGAATGAATTTATGAAAAATCTTAGAACGGGTTCTAATGCTGCAAAATCTTCATAGAAGAAATCTCTTCTATTAGCTTATCTATAATTTTTAAATATGATGTAGCAGTAAAATTTTCATTATTCAAATTTAAACTCTCAACAGTATATTTTATATTTGGGAAATGTGATAATAATTTTTCAATAGATGGAATTTCAACAACACTTACTTGCATTTGAATGCATTTACTGCACTAATCATGTCAGCGATATGCTGATTTTTCCCTTGTATTTTTAAATTTAATTCATTCAACTTTGCCGTTATATCTGTCAGAAATCCGAGGTCGATTAGCCAATACTTATTTTCTAATTGCTCATAAAATTCGCCTCTTGATGCAATAAATTCCTTTATTTGTGGCAAAAGCATGATAAACCGCTCAAGTATTTTACTTCTGCTTAGCCACCTCACTTCAGTATGTAAAAGAAGATCTGTGAACTGAACGTAACGTCTTCTAAAAGTAATTTAAACAATCTGTGCATAGCTCCCGATCTTATGGAATTAATAATTTTTGTTCTATTGTAAATACGTGTTGAAAACCCATTGTTTTTGCGCATAACATTTCCTGATGTATGAGGCAATGATAAGAAATAAATTTCGGGAATAAGGAACCCTGTCTACATAAGGCAATAAATCCTTTTTTCTTACCAGTGTATTTACCAGTGTAATGTATTTTGCAGTAATTTACAAAACAATCTTCTTAGTAGAACATAAATTTTATTTCTAGTTCACCGTGATAGACAAATTTTATACAATTCTTAAGTGGCAAAATTTTTATATACTCCTAGCTGTAAAATCTTCAGAATTCTAATCTTTTTAAAACAATATCTCACGTTGCTGAGTAACGGTTTAATACAAATATGGAGTTGCCACTTCAACAATAATTATATTTATTTATTAAATAACAAGATATTACAACCTCTCCCCCCTCCAGATAAACTTTAATGTATATTTTTATAAATTAAAGTTTATGTTTTTTTTTTTTTTTCTTTTTTTCTTTTTTTTTTTTTTTTTTTTTTTCAAAAACAACAATATCAGCACAATACAGAATTGAAATACAAGATATAACATAATAACATACACTAAGGAAGAGAGAAAAGAACAAAATATTTTTTTATCTATATAGAGAAACAAATTATTTAATCAGGCCAGGGAGTACGACTTAATACGTCTACATTTTTATGGTTTTTACCACTTTGATGAACGACCGTGTAATTGTAGGGCTGTAGTACTAGTGCCCATCTCATAAGTCGTGGATTTAGACTCAAATTATTTTTGAGCCAAACTAAGGGATTATGATCGGTCATGATGAGGAATTTAGTATGCCCGTCTAAATAACAATGAAGTTTCTTTACAGCAAATATTATGGCGGCGCATTCCTTTTCTGTGGTAGAGTACTTTTTTTCAGTTTCTGCAAACTTCTTACTGAGGTATAATACTGGATGTTCATTGTCTCGTTCATCCTTTTGAGCTAAAATGACACCCATACCAGAGTCCGAAACATCAATTTGTAAAACGAACTTCTGATTGAAATCAGGTGAGTATAATAGAGGCTTTTGCGGCAGTTTTACTACTTCAACAACTCGCTCTGGTTTGTTTGAAAACTTCTCCTTGACTTGGATACCAACTCCAGAACTTGGCGATTCATCTAGAGCTTTTAACTGAGAATCGTTTAATTTTGTCAGTTCTTTTATTCAGATAGTTTTTTCTTGTTGCAAGATGAACCTTTTTTCTTATCTTTTACTTGCATTCTTATTGAATGTGGCAACTTTGAGTATCCTTTATCATGTGTATGACTCTTTGCTAACTTTTCTGACGCAAGCTTATATTCTGAATGTATTTTTAATTTCTCAGCTTTAGAAGCACCTTCATGAGTTCTTTTATAAGAATTTCTCTGATCTGCTGCTAACGAACTGTCAAACACATCTTTACTTTTTGGGGAAGAAGGAACCGATGAACTTGCAGAGGAATATTCATACACACTATCCATAAAATGTGAATCACCAGGTGAACAAGGTGAGTCAGCTTTCATATTAATAACTTCAGTTTTCTCATCAGTAGATGCACGCTTAGATTATTTGTCTCATTTCTGTGAACTATTGACAGAGGCTTGACTCCTAGGAAGGTGAGTATTAACTAAATTACCCTGAGTTTTAGCACTACGATTTGTTTGGATCTGCATCAAGGATGAATAGTTCTGCATTTGATCCCTATGTCTTTCAGGAATAACAATTAATTCCCTTTCATTTCCATTTTTATCTATTTTCATTTTCCCCAACAATCCGTTTTCTTTTACTTTGAAATCATTTGTTTTGCTTTAATTTTCACTTTTAGCTTCGTTAAGCAATGACGCTAGATCTCTGCCTTGATGCTGAGATTCAAATAATTCCTTTGAATTAGCATTAATAACTTCTTAAGTTCCTTGTCTTCCTCATCAGCTTGAGGTAAAATATCTTCGTCAGTTTCAATAATCTTCAGTTCTTCTAATTTCTCCATTTCAATTTCTCTGCTTCGATCATCTTCATGAGATCTTTTTACTTGAGATCGTGTCAAAACCGCATTAATTTTTTTTCTAAATTTAAGAATGATTTATTTATGAATAATTGTGCAGTTTTGTTACCCAATACATATCTTCCGGGATCATTTGTAACAACAGCTGCCTTTGTCTTTATATGACCAAGTTTGCAATTAATTTAAACTTCCGCTAACGGTAGACACACTAAATGGTCATTTAAAAGATATTGTACCCAGACATGTGCTCCAGTCATTTTTGCGTTATCAATTTATTTTCGAGAAATAACAACAACAGTGGCTCCTGTGTCTCGAAGAATAGGCATTTTATACCCATTCACTGAACCGTTAATTGTATATGTCTCTAACAAATCATCATTCGAAGATACGCAATTTACCTTTTCATTTGGTTTTAAACGAGGACACTGAGGCTTAAAATGTTCGTATGATTCACACTCGAAACAGCGTGGTCGATATCTTTTGTCATATAAATGTTCTTGGTTTTTGTTTTGGAACTGATTCCTTTGCTGATGATCTTTCTTGTATTTTGACTTATCCCATCTATCAGAATGCTTAAAATGAGGCGGATGCTCTATTTTTTTCACAAAATTATCATAACGCGGTTTAAATGATCCTTTGTTAATTTTCTCAGTCTGATTGCAGAAAATTTCGGTTTTATTGTTTTTTTCACATCTTCAAAATCTTCAATTTTCTTAACCATTTCAGTAGGTGAAATGATGTTTGTCCATTAATCCATAAAATGTTCTTTAAAATCAGGAGAAGTGCGCTTTTTTATTTGATCAACCAGCATGAGATCTTTTAGCTGTTCAAAAGTTTTAATGTTTAATCCGTTAAGCCATCCTTCTGAATAATTCTTTAATTCATAGTAGAAATTATACCAAGTACTTTCAGTAGACTTTTGGTGTTTATTAAATAGTTGTCGAAATTTTTCCGCACTCAATTTAAATCGTTGTAACAGTAAAGTTTTTACATATTCATACTTTTTCGCGTCCTCTTCTGGTTCTCTAGCAATACGCTGAACAATGTCAGGAGGCAGCAATGAAATAAGTTGAGTCACTTGATTTTCAGCAGGTATATTCATTATTTTAGCTTGACGCTCAAATAACACCAGAAATAAACTTATTTCATCTTCTTTAGGGTTGAAACGTGGCATGACATCGTGAATTCTGATTTTTAAAGGCTGCTCAGGTAACTGCGTACTTTCTACCGGCTGTGTTGTTGCAGCCATTGCTTCGAACCAAAGTTTCTGTAGCTAAAAGGCTCTAATTCGCTCTTCTCTTTCACGCTCTTCTTTTCTTTCCCTTTCTTCTCTTTCGCGTTCTTCTCTTCTTTCTCTTTCTTCTCTTTGGCGTTCCTTTTCCCTTTCTTCCCTTTCGCGTTCTTTTCCTCTTTCTTCTCTTTCGCGTTCTTTTTCTCTTTCTTCTCTTTCGCATTCTTCTTTTCGTTCCCTTTCTTCTCTAATTGCAGCCAGTAGTTCTCGAGTAAACTCCTCATCATAATCGGGACTTTCAGTAATCAGTTTATGCAACTGAGCAATCTTAAATTCAGGTTTCACGGTTAAACCTAACTCTTCTGCTAGTACTTTTAAATCCTGTTTTTTACTCTTAGCTTAGAATGACATGTTGACACAACTTACCTTTATTAGGCTCCCTTTTGAAATTGAATCTAAAAGATCGTACTTGTACTAAAAATGTATAATTTCTGGCTATACTTAATTTCTCAAATACGAAATTCACACTAACCAATTGGAGAGAATTATTTAAACAACATTGCCAGGTTGGCACAAAATACTATAATACTACGTCGGGTTGACGTTTTAACTTAATATTCACAAGCCTCGTTAGCTATAACTATATAAACACCTTTGCCAGTTAGGCAATACAATGGAATTTTACCCACGTCAGTTTGACGTCTTTACTATCTATCTCTCCGCCTGGTTGGCGATAACAAAAACAATTTTTGCCAGTTTGGCAATACAACGTTTAGAATATACAATCTGTAATACGCCGGGAGGACCTTACTATCTACCACACGCCTGGATGGCGAGAACTAAGAAAACACCTTTGCCAATTCAGCAGTATAATAAAATCACACTACGTCAGTTTGACGTTGTTACTTATTTTTCACGCGCGTGCTTGGCAACAAATTCAAAACTCAGCTAGCAGTTTTTTTTTTATATATATAAATGCCGGAATGGCTTACACATATCAATTATCAACATAAAATTTCAATACAAATAAAAGTCAAGCATAAATAATAATTTTAAAATACTTCTTTACCACAAATATCAGTTATAAATTTAAGCTGAATATTTTTAATGTCAGTTATTTTAAACAAAATCTTACACGATAAACTATATATCTGAAACAAAGTATTAAAATTCAATAAAATCTTTTTTTAAGAAAACCAAAAGTTATTCTTATCTTCAGAGATCAGCAGTATCCTGTTTTGACAGATTTTTTGCTCGGACGCAAGTTATAGAAACACAGAAGATAAACTTTGAATGATCCGCTTCAAATCTGGCTTTAAAACGGCAGACTTCTTACATCCATTTCTCCTTGAAATAAACAAACTCGGCAACTGGTATTAGCAAACTTGTTCTGAAAAATTCAGCAAATTTCTGGGATTAGGAGACCAGCACCATCGAAATTGATATTTGCACTCCTAATTTCCAGTATTTCGGTGGAACCTCCAATTAATTAAGACTGTAATGTATTTTGCACTAATTTACAAAACAGACGATCTTCTTAGTAGAACATAAATTTTATTTCTAGTTCACCGTGATAGACAAATTTTATACAATTCTTAAGTGGCAAAATTTTTATATACTCCTAGCTGTAAAATCTTCAGAATTCTAATCTTTTTAAAACAATATCTCACGTTGCTGAGTAACGGTTTAATACAAATATGGAGTTGCCCCTTCAACAATAATTATATTTATTTATTAAATAACAAGATATTACACCAGTCATCGCTGGTGCCCCGTCTGATGTAATTAGCGATAACTTTTGTACAGGTAATTTTACATCTGTTATATACTTTTTAAAAGCAGAAAAGATATCTTCTTCTCTGGTGCTTTCCTTTAATGGCAGAACTTTAAGGAATTCTTCTTTTTTTGTAAAATCAGAAAATACCATCTTCACTCAAATTGCTAATTGTGATATATTTGTCACGTCTGCCGATTCATCCATCTGTAGCGAAAAGAAAATACAATTTTCCATATCATTTGCTAATTCTGCCACCAAATTCTCCGCAATTACTTCAATTCTAGTAACAGTTCGTGCTGATAATTGAAACGTGTTTATAGCTGAAACTATTTCCTTTTTATTTTTAAATTCCTTAAAAAGTGAATCAGCAGCTTCTAACATGGCTTCTTTCACTAATTCTCCCACTGTAAATGGTTTTTTATTCTTAGCTAGCAAATGCGATATTTTATATGACGCGATCGTTGCTGCTTTATGTTGTTGCAGTGGTTTAGTAAAAAAACTTTGCTGGTTAGTTATTGAAGATTTTAAAGAAATAATTTTTTTTCTTCTAATTTCAGAGATCATTGGATAGTCACTATCAAAATTGGTATGAACGGTCTTAAAATATCGTTCAATATTACTTTTCTTGGGAACTGCAACACTATTATTACACAACAAACAAATACACTTCCCTTTGTAATCAACGAAACAATATAGATGTTCCCATTAATCGTTAAAATAATATGTTCCTTTTCTTTTACATTTATCCATGAAGGGTTTTGAAAGAAAAGAATTATTTCGGATTACTTGGTAGTTTTAAATGCACGGTCTACGCGTGGTCTATTCGAAATACGATCATACACTAACAAAAAATACGTGCGTGTTATTAGATACGCTCAAGGTTAGCAAACTGCTAATCTATGCACAATCCTAAACTCAACTGACTACTGTCTAACCACGCTAGCGAGAGCAGTTTGGCTGAGGGCAAAGATGGGTCAGTTTAATTGAAGGGGTGTGTGGTCGAAAAGCGCGGGTATTTTTCCCTCTCGAAGGTCGAAGGGGTGTGGGTGAAATCGAAGGTCAGGGGACATTTAGTGTCTACTGAGCTACTGCACTCACCTCTACATAACTGATAAATGTGCCCACTTCCGCCCCAAACCGGATGTTTACATAGATCTGGAATACGTGGTCAGACAGTACTTGCTGTATATCGCCGTTTGACAAGAGTAAGTAAATCGCTTTGGCTATCATACATTCACATTAGTCCAGCAAGGGCGCTTTAAAAATCGATCGGGGGCGCCGCGTTGCCTACCTATGGTCTAGAGGATGTTCTGTTGTTCTGTTAGATACCTTATTGAAGCAGGATGGTTACAAGGGCCAAAATGGTTAAAATTTCCAGCAGAGGAATGGCCACAATCTCAAATCGTAGCTGATGAGGAAAGTTTAAATCAAGAGAGAAGGAAGACGGCCATGATTAATACTAAAAGGGAGGTACCCTGGTACCACAATAGGTTTTCTTCCTACTCGAAGATAGTTAGAACGTTTGCCTGGATGAAACGTTTCATAGCAATTGCCAAGAAGCCTAAGTTAGAACGATTCTATCAAGATTTGACTGTCAAGGAAATAGAACAAGCTGAACTGATATTACTAAAAGGCATACAGCAAGAAGCTTTAGGCTTAATAATTAATCCCGTTCTGAAATATCTGTATCCTCAACTTGATGAAGATGGTTTAATCCGTGTTACTACACGTCTCATACAACGAGATTATACTATCAGTTTCAAACGGCCAATAATATTGCCCAGCAAACATCCAGTTGTTCATTTGCTTATCTTGAAACACCACAGAATATTGAGCCATGCTGGAGTACAAACGTTAATGGCTCAACTGAGAGAAAACTTCTGGATATTAAGATGTAGAAAAACTGTTCGTGAAGTTTTGAGATATTACAAGAATTGTAGAAGATTTGAAGTTTCCAATGCTGAGGTTCGGAATGCTTTTTGATTTATTGCTATGTTGTTTTTCCGTTACGTGTCTCCTGTATTGAGTCTGAGTGTGTGTAAAAACGATTAATAAATGGTGCATGTAAACGTTTAGTAGCTTTTGGATTTAGAAGACAACCTTCCCAGCGTCAACATCTATTTACGAGCAAAGAGACAATGTAAGAAGATTTAAGATTATTCCATTTGTTTCAACTGTTGAATGAGAATTTAGATTGTTTGTGAAAACATATATGTATACATAGTTACTGCATAGGCCTTTGAAGTTTTTCTTGGTAAGGATACGTGATTGTGAGCGATTACTTGACTCTTAGACTGCTGTGATGTGCAGTACTGAAATCGTGCGGTAATGGATCGGAAGCTCCGCAGTATGAACTTCAGGGTGTATCAGTACATCGGTTACAAACTTTCAGAAGAGATAGAGGATAGAGTACACCAAGACGATAGGAAATCTCATAGGTATGCATGATCGTAAACGCTTTCTTGGAGCGGTAGTGACGACACAAAAGTCAAGAAATAAAGGACACGAACTGGGTCAGAAAACGTGTTTATTATTCGGCCTACAAAAAACAAAGAAAATACAACAAAGTGACAGTGATCATCATCAAAGAAGGCGTTCCAAATTACGACCCGGACCCTGATGCAGGAACTCTGCGTCATGCATCTTCCATGCGATCTTGCATTCGTGATACAGATCTTCTATTAGCCAGAGAAGTGAGGCTTGCATCACGGTCCGGGGTCGTAATTTCGAACGCCTTCTTTGATGATGATCATTGCCACTTTGTTCTTTGTTTTTGTTTCTTATTTGTAGGTTTTTGTTGTACTAAACATAATAAACTATGTTTTGTTTCACTGTTTGTGTCCTTCCTTTTTAACGTTTTGTGTCTTCACCACCGCGCCACGAAAGGACCATGCATTACTATGTGATATACGATCATCTAGGTGTATCTCTTCACTCCTGAAAATTTGTCACCGCTGTACTGATACACCCTGCATAATAGCCCTGACCCCAAATATGTATTGAAATATATATTAAATATATATTAACTAACAAAGGCCATTAATAAAAATTTTTTATAAAGTTTTTACTGGTAATTTTTCGTGAAAAGTATAATCTATATGTTGCAATTAATTTTCTATGCTTAAGTTTCCTTCTTACTTTTTCAGAAAAAATTTATTAGTTAATAAAAAATGTGAAAGTAAAAATTATCCTAATTTACATTTTGCGCTCACAAATCTTTATGGGAATATTCATTTACAGTTATTAAAGCATGTATGGAAAAAGCATGTCTGCGATGTTATCGTCATGCGATGATTTGTAAATACTTTATTTTTTACCACGATATTTTCGACGACGATGTTTTTAAACTGCGAAGTTTTTGAACCGCTTTATTTTCGACGACGATGTTTTGTACCACGATGTTTTAGGACTGCGATGTTTTCTCTTTGCGATGATTTCTCCCACGATGTTTTGTAGCACGATGTTTTCGCCTTGCGTTGTTTTCTCCGCGACGTTTTCGTCCGCGATGTTTTTGCCGCGATGTTATCGGCGGACACCGCTCGTTACACATGTGAAAAACACGAAAACGCCCAAGCAACCCACCCATTCACCGGGATTCGAACCACGGACCGAAATACCAGTAATTAGGGACCTCACCACTTGGCTTCTGGTAAGACTGAGACAGACACAGATTCAGTTCCATGGATGTTCTCGGATTTCGAAGTTCCAGAGCAGCCTACGCTGTTTAGGTTCATCCGAAAACGCATTTTATTCGAAAGAAGAACTGCGATTCAAAGAAGTCTTTTTAGCTGATAATTGTGACTAAATGCAATCATAATCAAAATGCTCTTCATCTGCTGCGAACTTTTAATTTTGCTGACTGGCAATAGTACATTTATATTCATGAATTCGCGTAAGAACATTAGGTGTGTACTGAGTTATGAATCCCGCTTCTGCCTCATATCGGAGATTTCCAATTGCTTTTTATATGTCTTACAGAACTGTGTATGATAGAAATTTAAACATTAAACTTCGAACTATGAATCAATGTTCAGGTTAGCAGCTTTGTATGTATAGTACATTTTTGTATCCTCTTTCAAGACAGTGCTGATATTTAAGGATTAGAATCGAAAATAGATGAAACATTGTTATCCTCATTAGATCAAATGCTATTTTCATTTGTTTGTCCTCGGCCGCCCAATTAGCGTTATATAGCTAATGCCACTTGGTATTTCTTATCTCCAGAGATAGTACATACACCATCTTGAAGTTTTTATTTTGATGCAAACTGCAAAGCTTTTGACGAACTAACGCATGATTTCAGATTTGAATACCACAGCATATATTGCGTTTTATCTGAATCAACGCGATACCAATTTCTCTCTCGGTTAGAGATCGCCGAAAACATTGAGGACGAAAACGTCGCGGAGAAAATAACGCAAGGCTAAAACATTGTGCAACAAAAACATCGGGGGGGGGGAATAAAGCAGAGAGAAAACATCGCAGTTCTAACATCGTGGTACAAAATATCGTAGTCGAAAATAAAGCGAATCAAAATCTTCGCAGTTTAAAAACATCGTCGTGAAAATATCGTGGTAAAACATAAAATACCTACAAATCATCGCATGACGATAACATCTCAGATATGCGTTTTTCAGGATTTAATAATTGTAAATCGCGTAATGATTTGTGACCTCAAGATGGAAAGGTTAGGTTAGGTTAGGTTATTTAATTACGGCAAAGCCTCTAGGGTTATCTGCCTAAGAGTAGGGATGCCTTCGTGGAGGACTTTCTAAGGTAAACTGGCTCGTATACACCTTACACATGGGGAAAACTACGAAAACAACCATGCAGCCAGCCCGTTCGCGGGATTCGAACCTCGAACCGAACTACCAGTGTTCTGCGACTTTACCGCTCAGCCGCTGGTAGATAATTTTTTCGTTCATATTTTTATTAACTAATAAACATTTGCTGAAAATGTAAAACGGAATCTTAAGCATAGAAGATTAATGCAACTTAATAGAATTTTAAACTGACATAGTTAACTAACGAAAGTCCTTAAGGGGTCAGATACACATTGAGGGTAAAAAAAAATCAATTTTTTATTGTGTTATACTAAAGAGATAACTAATATGAACATTTTAAAACAAACCGCATAAAAATTCCCATTAGAACGAAAAATATCGAGAAAGAACCGAAGCTCAATTGGTGCTACTTTGGTAGACGGTTGCACGGATTTTTGGCGATTTACTTTGGCGTAATTGTTGGCGCGGTTTTTACAATTGTCAGCCATCTTGAAAAACGTTGTTTTTAGGTATTTTACGCATAGTAAAGTATTCGAAACTTTAAAAAAAATAAATATCGTTAAAAATAATGAATTAATTTTTGTTGAAAACGTTGTTTTTTAAGATGGCAGATAAATGTAAATAAATACATTTACTACGAGTATAAAATACTAAAGTAAGATTAAATTATTACTTTCATAAGAAATAGCAAAAACAATTCATAAGAAATAGCAAAACACAGCTATAAAAACATTGCGCGAATGTTTAACTGATTAAAATGTTACTTAAATTGAATATCGAATTAAAAACCACCATACCAATGTTTAAAAGAATTAAAATATTACTTAACTTTAAAATAAGTAAATAAGTACTCTTCGTACAGAGCTAAAATGACAGCAATTAGAAGTTTACTACCGGTAAAAAAATAGAAATGTCTAATACTTTTTTTTACCGTTACAGCGGTTATTGACCAGAATAACATATACGGCCGTCCTCAGAATCGGCATTTTTGACAATCTTCATCTGTGATCAACATTTCTCGCACTTCACTGAATAAGCAATTAGCGAGCTTTCTCCATAAATTTAAAATAAATCTTGTTTACCTTTTTCGACAGCTGGATATTTACAGCTGCGCTCATGAAGAGTGGTGATAAATTCTGTTTATGAAAGCAATCTAACATTTTTTTTTTTTTTGTAATGGCTTGGAAATAGATATATTTAGTAATTATTTAATTCTCACTGCTTTTCCTAGAAGAAGATTGGATTATTTAATTATGGCAAACCACACGAGGGCTATCTGCCTAAAGGGAGGGATGCCTTCGTGGAGGACTTTCTAAGTGAAACTGGCTCGTATACACGTTACACATGGGGAAAGCCACGGAAACGCCCATGCAGCCAGCCCGTTCGCGGGATTTGAATCTCTGGCCGGACTACTAGTGTTCAGCGTCTTTACCGCTCGTCCGCTGGTGGGCCCCCTAGAAGATGAAAGCAATATATTAACTTTAACTTTCACTCATTTATTCAGTTTGTTTTGCTTGCGAATTTTATAACGTGTTCTATATTCTGTGAGAGATTTCTCGATATATTTTCTTTCATTTAATAATATAATTAAATATATGTATTGAAAATTCATTCCTTAGTTTAATATAAATAGGAAAGAAGGTATATTGACGCCAAAACGATCATCTGGCAGTAGAAATAAAAAGAGAAAATTTACTGGTAATATCCAAACGCGAAAGCATTGCAAGTCGTCTACTGCACAACTGAATGTGAATGCTTCTGCAAAGAAAATAAAACTTTCCAAAAAGCAGTTGGAAAATGAAGCTAATGATGATTCTAAAGATTTTAGGATCTTGGACTTGAGTGTAATGATTTCCTTTTTCAAAAAGGAATTGTGCTGCAAAACATTTGGCAGTGATGTCACTATCAAAGAAGAAGTTGTGCGTGGACTAAGTTCTAAATTTTCTTTAAATTGTGGAAATTGTATAGAACTGCGTGCATTTAAAAGTTCAAAAATTATTGGTAAGAAGAACAACTGTGCTGACATTAACATTCGTTATGCTTATGCCATGCGAACAATTGGAATGGGCTACTCGGCAATGAAAATATTTTTTGGTATCATGGATCAATCCACACCATTTTTGGTATATCTTCCACACCCAGTATCGAAAAAAGCATACAATGCTACAGTAAAGAAGTTTATGTCGTGCTCATGTGGCACAACAATCCGTGAAAAATGCTGCTTGCGAAGAATTCTTGCGGGTCCTTCAAATCTTGTGGTTAAAGCGATGGTTCATGGAAAACGAGAGGTTACACATCACGAATAGGTGTATGAACCGTTATTGGAGACAAAAGTGGTAAGGTTATCGACACAGAGGTTCTTTCATCTTTTTGTAAGGCATGTGATACATGGAATTCTATGTATGTACACCAGAGTATGATAACTGGCAAATGAAACATGAGGCGGAGTGTCTTATGAATCAGTGATTCTGAGGGTAAAATGAAGGTCATCGGTATGGTTCGAATTTTCCACCGGTCAGAAACGAAGCATCATGTTAAGTATGTTGGATACAAAGGTGATGGAGATTCCAAGACGCTTCCAATTTATAACGGAGGCCCAGCCCCATAGTTCTGATGTGTCCGTTTCTAAAATTGAATGTGTCGGGGAACGTTGTTCATAAAATTGAAACTGAAAGGTATTAAATGTGTAGATTGAAAATCTATTGGAGGAAAAGGTCGCTTGACTGATACACAAATTGACTGTTTACTATGGTAATACGATTCGAGAACAAAAATCTTCTTTGGCGGAAATGCGTAATGCTATATGGGCAATCTATTTTCACGCACGGTCAATTGGTGTTGAACTGCTGCATACGTTTTGTCCAATAGGTCCCAATACTTGGTGTAAATACCAGAAAGTTGTAGCTAATGGAACTGTCAGTGAATTCAGACATAAGCCAACACTTCCTTTTCGTGTTATGGATGTTGTTTTGAGGTCGCTGGTTAGACTGTATACTAAAGACAACTTTACAACAACAACAACAATTTTATTTTGTGGACTGTATCATAACTAAAAATCTAAATCGAAAATGATAAATTCTCGACCAGACGGGATCAAAACATGTATTCTACGCTAGGAGTTCGAATCTTAACTAACTAAAATTGCGCAGAAACAATGCGCTGTACATAGCTTTGAAGTTACGCAGAAACAATGCGCTGTACATAGCTTTGAAGTTGCGCAGAAACAATGCGCTGTACATAACTTATATTGCCGCGTAGGAGGCAACATACCGCCCCACGTTGCAATATCTATGATATGCAAACTAAATCTAAGTATACAATTAAATATCAAATGCTAACAATTCAGCTATTCAGTTTTTTTAAGCATTAACAAAAGACTTAAAGTTAGTAAATCATTTACAGAAGGAAATAAACAATTCAGAAAATTCCATAAAGTTTGAACATTTGCAAATTTTTTCAATAATTATGGTAAGTATATCAACATTTCAAACAGTAAACAAAATTCACATTTTTTCAGCAAAATTACCAAAATATAAGTATAATAAAGAGCAATGTATATTTTATTAACAATGAAACTTAATCCTTGAAGTTATCCTCTATAGGCAATAAACGCATTTTTTATATTGGCTTTTTAATTGGACAAACTTTGTGTTAATGACTGCTACTCGTATCTTACCATCTTTACCAGGAATTGTCCGATCAATTCTTTCTAGTAAGCATTTAAATGGAGGTATCTGATAATCTTTAATAATAACTATTGTATTTTTCTTTATATTGTCCTTTGAAAAATACCATTTCTTTCATTGCTGCAAGTGATTAACATAGTCAGTTATCCATCGTTTCCATATAATCTGTATCATTTTAGTTAATTTTTGCCATCTTGACAATCTGCTTTCTGAGAAATCTAAAATTTGAGGTTCTACAATTGAGTTTATGGGTCTACCTATTAAAAAGTGACCTGCTGTCAAAGGTTCGTAATCTGAAGGTTCAGAAGATAAAGGAGAAAGAGGTCTCGAATTTAGTATTCCTTCAATTTGATCAATTACGGTTAAAAATTCTTCATATGTTAGTTTTGCATCGGAAATAGTTCTTTTAAGATGAAATTTGAAAGACTTGATTCCGGCCTCCCAAATTCCACCAAAATTGGAGGCACGAGGAGGAATAAATTTACAAGTGATATTTTCAGATGCCAAATACTTACCCGAAACTTCATCAGGTACAGTAACTAAAGAAGCAAGTTTCTTTAACTCTTTGTGAGCTCCTACAAAGTTAGTTGCATTGTCACTAAACAGACATGAGCTTTTACCTCTACTCGAAAAAAATCGTTTTAAACATGCAATAAAGGCTTCAGATGTTAAGTCAAATACTATTTCTAAATTAATCGACTTTGTAACTAAGCAAACAAAGATTGCTATATAAACTTTATGTAAACACACTTTTCCTTTGATTTCTATATTTGATTAGAAAATCTATCCCTGTGTTATGAAAGGTTAGATTTGGAGGTACACGTTCAGGAGGTAAATCGGCCATTAATTGATCTGAAATTATAGTTTTATGACGAAAACAAATTAAGCAGTCGTGAACTGTTTTTCTAGCTAAGTCCTTGCCAACAATGGGCCAAAACCTTTCCCTAACAAAATATAACAATGCTTGAGGACCAGCATGAAAATTTTTCAAATGATAATGGATAAATATTAACTTGGTAAGCTTATGATTTTTTGGCAATAAAATTTTTTTGGCAATAAAATAAAAAAAAAACGTAATACATCTTTTCCATCTAAAAATGAATTTAAAGTTTTTACCTGACTTTTGATTACTCTCTGATCTTGAAGTGATTTAATCTCCTCTGCAAATTGTATTACCTGAACAATTTTTATCAAGTGCATTTCTGCATCTTGAAATTCAGTACTACTAATGGGGCCTGTTTTCTTCACTGGACCTTTCAGATTGGACAGAAACCTGAAGACTTAAAATTCTAATTAGTTTAACATAATTATTTGTTAATTCAAAAAAGGTGTTCCAAAACAAGTTTAAATTGCAGTTCAAATTAACGTCTAAAGGTTTCTTAAGTTCATCCTGATAAGCAGGAGAATCTATGAGAGTCTTGTCAAGTTCAAATAAAGAAGCATCACTAAGTTCGTTCTGTTCAGGACCATTCCACCACAAGGAAGATGTCACAAGTTCATGAGGATAAGCACCACGATAAATCAGATCTGCCGGATTATTTGCTGATTATACGTGCTTCCAGTGTCGCGGCTCTACTAGTCTTTGGATTTTGAAGACTCTATTTGCAACAAAGGTCTTCAAAAGATGAGGAGAAGTCTTTAAACATGACAGTGCTATCGTTGAATCAGTGCACAGAATGATGTCATCTAGATGCATCTTCAATGAGTTGCTAACTTTCGAAATCAGATGAACTAATAACAAACATGCACAGAGTTCCAATCTTGGAATAGATAAAGTTTTCAATGGAGCCACACGAGATTTGCTGGCTAGTAGATGAGATGACGAGCCGTGATCTTCATCGACACAAATCAAGTAGACAACTGCACCATAAGCGGCTTCCGAAGCATCTGCATATCCAATGAGTGAAATCTTGCTTGGATGATTGGAGAGGATGCAACGATTAATTTTATGTCCTTTAAATTTGAAACTATCTGTTGCCATTCGTGAGCAATAGATGCAAAAAGTGGTTCATCCCAACTCAGTTTTTGAACCCATAATTTCTGTAAAAATATCTTGGCTTTGGTGATTACAGGACCAATCATTCCTAAAGGATCATAAAGTCTGGCAATTGTCGATAAAATGTCTCTTTTGGTATATGATGATTTCTCCTTGATTGAGCTGAATTCATTCTGAGACTTTAAATCTGAATTCATTCTTCTGAGAATTCCCTGTAATGCCTAAAGCTTTAACCACATTATCACTTTTGGAAGAGAAAGAAAGCTCAGAGCTTGTAGAAGGGCTATCCAACAGTTCAGGAGAATCAGAGTTCCATTTGTGCAAAGTCATTCCACAACTATGAAAAAGCTGTATAAGCTGATTTTTCAATTCACTTGCTGAGTCTAAGTTTGATGAACCAAAGATAACATCATCGACATAACAGTCTGACAAGACAGTTTTGGCAGCTTCAGGATATTTATGCATTTCGTCATATGCAATTTGCTTTATGCATCTAATGGCTATAAATGGAGCACTTTTAGTACCATAAGTCACCGTTTTGAGTCTATATGTCACAGGTGAGTCGCTAAGGTTTCTCTTCCATAAGATTCGAAGTAAGTCTTTTTGGGATACATCAACTAAAATTTGCCGGTACATTTTTTATATATCCACAATAATTACAACTTGATGTTTTCTAAATCTCACAAGAATATCAAAAGTATCTTCTTAGACTGCTCCCGCTAAAAGTAAATCTTTCAAACTTAATCCATTCGAGCTTGGGGCACTAGCATTAAACACAACTCTTAATTTTGTATTTGATTTCTCTGGTCTATACACTCCGTGATGGGGGAGGTAATATTCAAGTTCCGGTTTTGAATTATCATCGACCCTTTCCATATGGTCCAAATTTTCGTATTCTGTTATGAAATCTTGATATAAATGTTGCAATGTAGCGTTTTTGCTAAGACGTTTAACTAATTGATTGAGTCTAATGTTGGCTAAGTGCTTTGAATTTCCTAACTGTTCGTCTTTCATAGGCATTTTTACGATAAATCTGCCATCTTTATTTCGTCTGTAAGTGTCTTTGAAATGTTTTTCACAGAATTCTTCTTCTTGGCTAAGCATTGGCTTTTCTTCACCAATATTTTCCACTAACCAAAATTTTTCTACCAATCTATCAATATTATCAACATTACAGAGAAGTCCACAATAATTCTGACGATTTTCAAAAGATGTTTTCAAAGAACCAGTAGCTATATAACCAAACACAGAATTTCTGAAAACGAGTGATTTCGTAGAAGATTTAAATTGTCCATTAATAAAAATGTCATAATGTTTTGATTTGCAAACCGAGCAAAAGTGTCTAGACTGACAGGAAGCTACTTTATGATTTGACTGTAAACAATTAATGCACAAAGAAAACTTTTTAATCATTTCGTATCGTTCTATTGGATTTAATGCTAGAAATGTTTCGCATTTAAAAATTGCGTGATTATCTTTGCAAACCGAGACATATAAATTTATTATTATTATTCGTTTTTGTCACTAGTGATCGAACTTTATTTGGAGGAATGTTTTGTTTTGTTTTTGCAAATGCAGTTTTGTTTTGCATATTTTCTAACATCTGGCATCGCTTTTGAAGAGATGTCATGAAAGAATCCCATTCACATAAATCATTACTATTTAATGATATTTCAATTGCTTACGTGATTCTTTATCTATTTTATTGAGAAGAATATTAATCAGCAAAGCTTCGCTTAATTTATCTATATTTAATTCCATAACTTTTAATGCTCTTAAATGTTTCTGGACTTTATCAATTAATGAGCGTAAATCTTTAGGATTTTCATGAACTATTTTTTCAATAGAAAGTAATTCATTGATATGAGAATTTACAACCAGTCTCTTACTATCATATCTTCCTTCAAGTGCCTTAAATAAGGAAGAAAATGTATCATCAATTGTTTGTATCTGCTTTGCATTACCAATTAAACAAGATTGTAAATAAAACAATTTCTGAGAATCTGTTAATTGTCTATTGGATGAAATTAAAGCTACAAATTGGTTTTTGAAATAAATTCCAGTCTTCGAAATTGCCAGAAAATTTAGGTAATGTTATTTCAGGCAATTTATAATTCAATGAATTACTTCTTGTTTCTGGGATGCTATTATTTGTATACTCATTATTTGCATTCTTACTATATAATGAAGTATAAAGACATTTCAGGCTTACCTGAACATTGGTAATATTCATCTCGATTTCTTCAAAAGTAGCTTCGATGTCCGGTATTTCTTCATCTTTACACACTTTGTAATAATCCAAGCGAAGTTCATAAATTTGTTTATTTAACTTGTGCACTTTTTCTTGCAATACTTCTATTTGTTCGAAACCAAAATCATCACTTTTTCCACTAACAGATGAATTTCGTTATTTGTACTCTAATACCACCACGTTTTCTGTTCAACGTAATTATGTTTTCATTAGCCATTTTTTATTCTAATTAGCTGCGGTTCGACGGTGACCAATGGTTTGAGGTCGCTGGTTATACTGTATACTAAAGACAACTTTACAACAACAACAACAATTTTATTTCGTGGACTGTATCATAACTAAAAATCTAAATCGAAAATGACAAATTCCCGACCAGACGGGATCAAAACCTGTATGCTACGCTAGGAGTTCGAATCTTAACTAACTAAAATTGCGCAGAAACAATGCGCTGTACATAGCTTTGAAGTTGCGCAGAAACAATGCGCTGTACATAACTTATATTGCCGCGTAGGAGGCAACAGATGTTATTAAACCAACATTTAATGATTTATCGCAACCGACACTGCTGCGAAGATGTCTTGGAGGAAAGACATAAAACTGCAATGAATATTTAAATAATTTGATTTGGAACTTGTGTCCCAAGACCCTTGATTCAAAAAGAAGAATCAGGGAAGAATAAAAGATATGGCGGAACTTGGGCTGTCAGTTGGTTCATGTAGTCGAGCATATGTATGTAAATTAGACTAGCAACGAGTGAAAACTAGTGAATTACGCCTTTTGCAAAGTACAAAAGAAATGCGTAAGAAAAAGAGACATAAACAAAAGGCTATTGCGAAGAACGTATTGTTACATGAAGGCGAAACATATTCACCTGGTGCATTTTAACGGTTTTTTTTTTTTTTAACTAAATTTTATTGTCCGTTTTTACAATCTGTATTGCATAATTTTAGCGAATTTTAAGTAATTTTATTCAAATACCATTCAGTATGAAAAAAAAAATAATCTCCATATGACTAGCCCGAAAAAAAAAAGTGAATTCGTATAAAAATTGTAAATTTTCTAGTCAGTGCGTTAAACGTTTTCGTTTCATATTTTCACGAAGTGTGTGATTTTATTTTCTTTTTAAATGTTTTATACTTACGTATCCATACATAAATAATTTTATCATGTATTTGGTTTAATATGAACACTTATTTTTCTCAAATAATGCATTAATAGTTTGACAAAACATACTTTTATCTTTTATCGTCAATTTTCTCAAAACTATGATTTTACTCACTGCGCGCAGCATTTCTCTGAAACGGCACCAGTCTAAAGTGCACCAATCTAGTGTAATCTAAAGTGCACCAAATTTTACATGGATTTTTATATGCTTAATATGACAAACCAAAATTAAAAATTCAAATTTTGTTTTTAAAAAATTATTTTTGTGGGAAAGGAATATTTAAATAAAATAAATCTCCGTCATTTTAAAGATATATTATTTTTCTACCATATGAAAAAAATTGGGTTCCTCTTATGCTTTATATAGTTGCAATGCTGCGCGCAGTGAATTTCAAAATGTTAGCTATAAAAAAGGCTCTACATTAAAATATTTATTTAAAAGTTTCACTAATGCACATGACTTATTTATTAATCTTAAACAAATAACCAAGGGTACCACAATATGTGTTAGAAATTTCCTTTTTCTGGGACTATTAGTTTTGGAGATACATCACTTGTAATGTAATTTGAGAAAGTTTTTGACATATTCTAGCATTCAAAAGGTACCTGACTGTATAAATGATTTTTTCATAACGTTCTACTGGCAATTTTTCATGAAAAGTATAATCTAAAAATGATTAGAAAAAGAAAGATAAGTATAACTACATGCCCTTATCTATAAAAAATTCCTAATTAGAAGATTATTTTGTTCACTTTTGTTAATCTGATACTCTTATAGCGGAATCTATTTATTTTTTATTTAAATTTCTTGTTTTGTTTTTTAGAAGTTTATTAGTTAATAAAAGTATGAGTAAAAATTATCTTTCGATACTCCGCTCACTTGCTCATTATGTGAATATCCATTTACAATTACTAAAGTCTGACAAACGCATGTCTGTGATGTTGTCGTTATGCGATGATTTGTAGGTACTTTAATTTTTACCACGATATTTTCAACGAAGATGTTTTTAAACTGCGCAGTTTTTGGACCGCTTTGTTTTCGACGACGATATTTTGTACCACGATGTTTTGGAACTGCGATGTTTTATTTTTGCTTTATTATCTGCCACGATGCTATGTGCACGATGTTTTCGCCTTCCATTGTTTTCGTCCGTGATGTTTTTGGCTGTAACCCTCTCGGTTACATGACAATCTCAGCGTGCTGTGTTTTCAAATAAAACTTTAAGATCTCTTAGATCGTGTAAATTCTGTTTCACTGAAATATTCCGGCTTAAATTTGAGGACTTGTAGAAAACTCTATATTTAATAAAAAATAAAATTCTAGACAAAAATGCTATATATCTATTTGTGGCATATCTACATAATCCGCTATTTTAAAGGTTTGTTAGTTTTTTAGATTATTTCATTTACTTGTTGATTCTTTACGCTTCTGAGAAGGCTTAGACTCTGAGATAATCTTACTGAAGATATACCGAGATACTGGGTTTCGAGAAATGGTAAAATTTGAACATAACATGTACGATGTATAATGTAAGATAACGCTGCATTAAGAAATTACTTAAATCATTAAACAGATTTTTTTCGTGGGCTAATAGGCTTGATAATTCGATTGCATCAATTTAAAATGACCTACGGGAAAACATATTGTGCAAAGTTTAAATAAACTTCCCAGCAATAGAATAAGGTGCATGCAAGTAATTTCCGCTAAGAAATGATTTTATTGTCTTGATATTTATTTTACATCATCATAAATGTTTTACTTCAAAAGTATTAAGATATCATTGAAATGTATATCTATAAATACTGCTGATAATAAAATAATCAAAAGGCAATTTTGCATTAAAACTAAAAACCTCATTTTCGCATTAAAAATATCCGTTGTTATTTATGTTCATATGTTTTTCAATTTAGAATTACATTTAATTCCTTCGACAAGAAAATTGGCCAAAATTTTTATACTAGAGCCAAAATATTTACCACAGTAATACTAATTTAGTTAAATGCTTAGAGAAAATTAAAAATTTTAATTTTATACAGGTGATATAAATTCACATATTTGTAAATGGGATGCATAACATTTTGTAAATGTCTTGATTTTCTTAAGCTAATTTTAAAATACATGTTTAAACTATTTTGGAATTAAAGAACATTTAAATACTAACATAAACAAACTTTTAAAACCTGAAATATGTCTGTAACACAGTCTAAATGTTAAAACACATTTTTTCTAATATTTTAATGCAAAATTTCGATGTTAAATAACTCCGGCTCCTAAGTCACATAAACATTTTGGCAGGCTGCTGCAATTTCTGAAAGCAGCATATCATTATGTTCTTATGTAATTGTTTTAAAAACTCTGATTTTATTAACACTAGAGGTACTAATAGTCTGGAACTTACTTTTTGTTGGTATCACTTTTGTGCCCGTTTCACTTTTCAAACTGTTGCTACCAATTGTCACTGCGATGTATTATTTTGAAATATAATTAGACAATGAATGATCTGTATGTATGTGTTCCTCGAGTTGTGGAAAAACAACGGCAGGTACAGCGACAAAAATTAGTCCTGCATCCGAATGTGGGCAGCTTGGAACTCGACTTTTGAATTTCGAATTTGTTTTTCATTTATTTCTTATTTTGTACTAATTTAATGAATTTTTGATTAACGAACTCAGCGATTTGAAGGCGAAAAGTGGCAACAATGCCCGAAATAAAAAATTTTTGTCTCCAGTGGGGCAGGTTTTTGCAATTCGGCGAAATGTAAGATGATAGAACTTTTCACATGCCAGCATGTTGCCATTTAGTTAAGCCTAAGATATTTAACTTTCAAATTTACTTTGAAATGTCATCGAAAGACAAATTAACTATTTAAAAAATCAACGATAAGTAACAAACACAGTTTTTAATAATATTTTCTAGTTTTTAATACGATTGATTTAAATAAAGATGCATTAAAATCATGAGACGTCTAATTAGAAGTATAAAAATTCTTATGAAATAACAATAAGTGAAGTCAGAAATCATTATAGCCTTTTTCGAGCGAGTAGCTATTTTTCAGATATAATATTGCGAATATGAAAAAATATAACCCCTAACGCTCTGTCTATTCTAGAGATATTATGCTTTTAAATATTTTGTGATTTTGGTCTAGAGATTTAAGTGGCGAAAATTAGAAGAAAGCGGTGTTTAGTAAAAAAAAGAGAAAATATTATGTCAGCACTAAAAAAAGTGAGTCCCAAAAAGCGCATTGGTAACCTACGATGCTCAGTGAGAGTGTTAAAAAAATGAACAATTCCTCTGGTGCTACAATAAAGTTTGAATCCTTTGAGATTATCTTTCTTTCTTTTCTTTAGTGTGCGTGTATTTTTTTTCTGAGCTTTTATTCTTTTAAAATTTCGTGACGTATCAGAATACATTTATTAATTTTCTTCAAATTATTAATGCCTATGTAACTTAATTAATTAAAATTTCTTAGACTTATTAATAGGATTCCTTTTCAAATTTCATGAAATCCAGAAAAAGCTTTATATTTAAAGACATAGGAAATGAAACATTTTCAAATTTATTGCAATTCTAAACAGAGGTAGATGTTTATGATATCCTTTAGCTAAAGAATGACTTCTGTTAGGATATAATGTATTTCGCTTTTGCCTCTTGCAGTGCTGCCAGAATTCCTACACTGAGCCATTTTTCTCCCCCCTTGGGATGTTTCCCACTGCCTTATTTCTTGTATATATTTTATCCGTTTTGTAAAACTAAATATTGCTTTTAAAGTTTGCCTTCCCCGTCTTATTAGTATTTAAAATAAATTTTGTATTTGCAAGCCTAATCCCAACGAATAATTGCACTCTTAAGCTTGTAATTAACGTAAAACAGAGTTAAAAAAGGAATTCCTTCATGAATACATTATCATGATATTTCTTCTTAAATTTTTTAGCTTAAATGTGCATTTTTGTAACATTTGAATCAATAACCCAAATAAGAAAGCGTATTTTTCTTGCCGGTTTCTTTTGTTAGATATGCACAATTTCCGCGGTAGTGGCAATAACTATGTTATTGATACTTTAAATTATTAATTTTTATATACTGGTTTTATACAGTCTACTATCTGTCATTCATAAATTCACTTTAGATTGATAATAGCACACAAGTCATTATCTTTTATGTTCATTTGCTATTCCTTTGTTTCCTGTAAACCGTAACCGGCTCCTCTTTTCATGCTTCTGTCTATCATAGGACCTCAGCAGCGTAACATCGCTGCATTCTATCTACTAGTAAGGAAAATGTTAAGCCGCTTATTTAAATAAAATCGTCTTCCTTTTTTTTTTTTTTTTTTTTTTTTTTTTTGAAGAAGAAATTCATTTTAGAGTATAAATGCATTTGAGATAGATTTAGTTTACTAGATGCTCAATAAGAAAACTTCTGAAATGAAATAAATTTGAAGAAGTCGTTGATTAATTAGAATAAATGTTGATTAATTAAATTCTGTAACCGATAAGTAAAAGATTACCCAATGTACGCATGTTTTAATTTCTTGTAAAAAATAGGAAATAAAAATCTTCGAAGGTATACAAAAAAGTTTCAGATTTTCAAATAAAATTAATTTTCAGCAAACAATTGCAACTTAGCTTCTATGTGATCAAGATACGGCGAAGAAATTTTATGTAGAATTCAGCAATTTCAGAAATATAAGGATTATTATTTGAAATTATTTCAACCCTTGCAACTAACTGTTGGGATCTGCTTTTATGATTTCTGAACTCAAAACCAATCGCTTCTACCATCATAGTCACTAAATTTGAGATAACCGATTACGATGAGCAAAATGGGAATACTAGCCTTATTTCGACAAAATATCAGCTTTCACTTTATTTAGCCTTTGTTGCCTTAACTTCCAGAGAACTAAATACTTCTTTAGAATTTTATAGTTCGCCATTCATTATTCATACTTGTCGTTCAGCTGAAAATGGATTGGTTTTTACGCTCTATTTGAAAATGAAAAATACTCTGCGGAACAAGAAACAAACACGCATATATTTTATGGAAACTCTTTAAACGACAGGACATATTTGAAAAGAATTTCTTTTCTAAGTTTATTCTGTTTGAAAATGGAGAAAAGTTGTCTGTAAAGGATAATGATTCATAACTATTCATAAAATGTCATACTATAGTTAATTGCTTTACTACAGTTTCCCTTTTTTACATCATTTACGAAGTAAAGAAAGTTATCGTAAACGCTAAAAATTTCGGTTATTACACTTCAGCGGAAATATCCATTTTTACCGTTCCAGAACCTGTTTAGACGATTTTGTGTCATGTCTGGACAAAGTAAAGGACACTTTTTTTTCAAAATGGATTGCAAAATTTAGTCAAAATGAGTCTGTACGTACATATGTACTTATGAATATATCTTGCATAACCGAAAAACGTTAGCGATAGAACATTCAAATTTCGTGTATGGGAGTATGGCTATGACATTTATTTGTTCGCCATTCTTTTTTTTTTTTTTCAATCGGCGGTATCAACCGCACACACACACACATATATATATAATTACAAAACAAATTTTTAAAAACAAAATACAAAAATGTTCTTCTATTTTTGCTCTTTAAGCTGCTGAAAATTATCATTAAAGACATAAAGTAAGAAATTTAAAACTAATATTTCACAATAACGAAAAATTTTGAAATTCATAATTAATAAGTTTCAAATAATCCTATAAATGCAACAAATAATTTAATAAATGTAACAATTAAAACTTTTAAAGCAATCAATAACTTAATTCAAAAACATTTTAAATGAAATTTAAAGAAAACAGATCACAACAGAAGAGGAATTCAATCAACTTCAATGCCACTTCATCACGGGAAAGGAACACAGAAATCAATTGAAATCTCTCTTCTACAAAAATCCTTGCTTTTCTGTATCCAGCCAGAATTAGCCGATGGACCATTTCAATGTATTTTAATTATAATACTTCACCCGAAAATTCCCCACAGCAAAGAAAAAATAAATTATAATTAAAATCTTGTACATTAAATAAAGAGAATTCTATTTTGTTTAAAGAACTGAAACCGAAAGTAAAAAATTAAAATATTTCGGTGAAAAAATAAATTCAAATTTTACCTTTAAACATATAGCATATAATCCAAAGAATTTTATACTTTAGTGAATTTACAAAATTTAGCTGAAAAAACTTAAATAAAACTCGCATTAAAGAATTAAAAACCTTGAGCACTTTCAGTAGTCCTCAATCTAAGCTAGGAATATTGCGAATGTAGTAAAATTAATTCAATTAAAATAAAAAAGTTTTAAAAACAAAATTTTTATCAGTCAACAAGATATAATCTGTTCCGACGTGACCCTAAACCAAAAACTTCTGTACAAATAAACCATATAAAAGAGAATTCTCTAAATAAGAAACCAAAGAAAAACCATTGTATCAATCAAATGTATCGTGTTAAATATGCTGTGACCTTTCGTCTTCTTTGCTGTCATATAATGTACGGAATGCTGTAGAAAGTATGAGTAAATAAATGTCTTATAACAGAGACAAGGTAAGCGATACTTTTGTTTAACTCAAATAAAAATTACATACGGCACCACTCGTGCATACAAAAAGCTAACAATTATGGCTTACATCAAAGATAATGGACTAACTAAAACTAGGATAAGTTAGCTTAACGGCTGCACAGTTAGAGTAATTGAATGGAGATCATATACGTTTTAAAGAAGCAAATCTTCCTTGTAGGAAGGAGAGTATAAAGTATCTCAGTGTTGAATTTTATATCTGTAACAGTTCAAGCTGGTTCTGACCTAAGGATTGGCGTAACAAACCTGATGGCGAGAATAATCCAACGCCACAGAATACTAGGAGTATCAAATTAGAAACGTGGCCTTTAGCAGGCAGATTCTGCTCTCTAAAATCCTTCCTTTAAATGCACTCTTCTTTTCACCTCATTTGAATATCACACGAGTTACAAATTTATATTCTAACACGAAAATGGAAATTAGGAAAATAAGAAAGTGGCTTAACATAGAATAACTGGTTTGGATCTAAAGCGTAGCGCTAGAAAATATTTAAATAAACTTCGAACAAAAGAAAGTGCAAAACTGCTAGAAAACTTCGCAAATCAAAAGCAACTGTTGCAAATCAAAAGTAAATCTATTTTAAGTCAAAAGTTTTAGAAGAAATTTATCTATCTATCAATCTATATATATATATATATATATATATATATATATATATTGCAGCATTATGCGCAAAAGTTTTTGAGACCAGATAGGTCTTACGTCTAATTACCAGTTAGCTTTACATTTTCTTTTTCAATTATATATATATATATATATATATATATAAATTAATTTATCTATCTTTCTATATATATTAAAATAGAATATTCTATAAAATATAAATAAAATATTTTTAATACATGTACATACAAAAAAAGACAAATAATAACATATATATAAACATGTTATATTAAAAAACTAACAAAATAAAAATTATTTCACTTTGTTGTTTTCAATCATTTGAAAACAATAAAATAGAAATAATCTTTGGAGCATTAGTTTGAATTCAAAATCCAACTTTCTTTCAAAACTTCTATGAGATTTGACCAAATGTTCGTTACCGTTTCGAATGCAATTTAATCGAATTTTTGTTTCTCTGAGAAAAATTTCTGCAGAATGTTATCAAGGAATGCGAATTTTATTAAAAGATTAAACATTCATTTGTCTTCTAATCTTTGTTGCAGTAATATCCAAAGCTGTGAATTTATGTTTCTGAGATAAAGGAGGGAAATACTCGTTAAATGTAGTGCACAGTTACAAAAGTTTAGAACTGGAATGGGGATCACATCCTTTTTAAGAAGCAATTCTTCGTTGGAGGAAGAAGGGGTATTAAGTATCTCCGAGTTGAATCTTATATAGAAGTGCGGATTCAGCAAAATTTAAATGGGTATTTAGAGCTTCACCTTTGGATAAAGGTCGATCGATAATATCTTTCATAGCCGTGAAAACTTCTTCTAGTTTATCTGAAGAATACGTAATGAAAAGCCCTCGAGGTAAGAAAGTTGTTTCCCAAGAAATTAAACAAAATGTGGGTAGTACATTTATTTTTAACATATGAAAACGCATAACTCTTCTTGATTCCAAGAGTATACATAAAATATATTCTAAAATCGAAACGTTTAACTTATAGTTTAAAAGTAAAGAATTTAAGGTCTTTTCATAACCCATTAGAAATGTTAATCTTACATGAATGCAAATATAGACTTTTTTTGTTTCTGTTTTTCAATTTTTGTTTTCCAAATTTTGACTTTTTTATTTTGAATTTTTTATTTAATGTCATAAATGCCATATATGTTTAAAAAAGGCAAACTAAAATCTTAAGATTATACAGTAATATATTGAAGAGATAATACAGCACTAATGGTTAAGAAAAGGTTTAAAAGTATTAAAAATACAAAATGTTAATATTGTTGCGAGCGTACGGGTCCGTAATAATTTGAATGCACAAGTACGATACATAGTGAATAAAATGTGTTCTTATCACAAGAAATTAAACAAAAATGTTGAAATTTCCTCAGAAATATTCGTGCAATATTGCAATATTTCACAGTAGTTATATATTAAACTACTAAAATGTAAATAAAACTCAAATTCAAAAACACAGAGAAAGCTAATCCGATCTTACCGCGAATTCGCTACAATCAACGACAGCAATAAGTAAATTGGGTAAGAAAACTGAAATGAGATGTTTTTCTTCCACTTTTGTAATGTTTTTAATCAAACACGAGAATATTCTGGTATTTTCTCGATTTTTCCGGAAAGCAGATGCTTACAATTACGAGATATCTATTTATTAAATGCGCGTGCTCCGGTATTTTTAATTTTTCGGCGTAATTTTATCTAAGTCTCGTGCTGCATTTCACGAGGATATAAAAAATATTTAATTATTTCTACTAAAAGTAGCAAAATAAATACAAAGTCCTTAACAATATTAAAAATACGGTTTTGGAATCGAGATTTCAGTTAAAAATTTGATAAATTTTTAAGATGGGCAATTACGGTAGATCTATCTTTAAAGAATTACAGTATTTTCGAATTTAAAAACTAGTCTCTCAGAAATTTAAGATATAGAATATAAAATTTATATTTAAAATGGCGTAAAGATATGAGCATGAAGCGTGAAGATATAAGCATTTATTTCAGTGAATTTGCGCACGCGGCTTAAAATGAATATTAGTGTCAAGTATGCCTTACTCTCCCCAGGATGCCAAATCCCTTTCCTAAAAATAATACTTCAGGCATTGTTTCTTACAAACTATTTAGAATAAGCGTGCAGAGAATCAGTTAGACGCAAAAAATAATTGTAGTTTCTAATATCTGAAGTGTGGTGTCTAAAGGCAACAATCTTATTTTATTGATTGACCGGAGTTATTTAAAAGTTTATTTCGATTAGAAAATGAAATAAAATAACACGGTAAAACGCTGTTTATTTATATTGCTTTCGCGACGAAATAATATTTTTTTTTATGAATACAAACTGCACTATATTTTTCCAAATGTTGTCAACAGAAATTTAATCAGCATGAAACTCAATTTCATGAAAATACGGCTGGATAAAATGGAATGGTTCATAAACATGAGGCCAGATAAAAGAGAGTGTATATTTTGTAAAATAATTCTTTTATTCTGTATTCTGTGATATTTTATATATTTCAAAGAAGGGTTTATCTAAGTGCAGTGTATAAGTTTATTAAATTAAAATTGTTGAAAATGCATATTATAGTACAACAGTCTCATGATTGTAATATGTAAATTGTACATTTTTCATGAAAATTAATTTTAGTTAATTAATAGACTTTTATACTCGTCTTCTGTCAGCCCAATTTTCACTTTCCAGCACATAAAAGAAAATATGACAGAATCTAAAAAACCTACATTTCATTTTCATATTTTCAAACAGAATCTAAAACACTTACATCTCATTCAAATATTTTGGAAATAAATTAGGAGTACTTAACAAAATATTAAAATAATATTTAGCTACAGCAAGCTAACTCTAATAATATTTTATCTATCAAAAGCTATTTCTGAACTTTGAAACGTTTCAAAATCCTTACAGTTAGCATATTCTGTATTCCACGCATGGCATGCTTAATTACACTTTTGTACTTTTGTAAAGTAATGCTTCTTTCTAATTGGAACGATCGGCTGTTATATTATACATGTTCAATTATAAAGTGCCTCATCTTGTAATATTCGCCTTTTTTTCTAGAGCATTTCTGAATAACAGCATGGTAACTGGTGATCATGTATGCAATTATGTATGTATTCGTTTTACATAGCGTTCATCAACATCCGCGATTTAACTTATCTCAGTTAAATGTTGAAATGTAACACTCCAGATGCAGGATTACTGCTGTAAGCCTCTTCATCAAACAATTTCCGAAACATAGCGCGATTTTTCAAGTATACAAGGGCACGTCATTTCCGAGGCGAAACAGTGATCAGAAAATCGTGAAATTATGTGGCGGGCTTAAGGAAGGGATGAGAATTGCTTTCAGACAAAAAATATTTACAGAAAGCGTCACCAGAGGGCGTTTTACTTAAAACCTTGTAGTAAAAATGTAAATCTTTGTTGACATGTCATGCAGCAGCTATTGCAAAGTCTAGATACATTCACGTAGACTTTATTTTCAATGTCCTTGGTGCTCACAAGACGATAAGTTCACGAGATCCCGCTTTTTTAGTAAAACTGTTTTACCAAAATAGTAATACCGCAGTAGCTTCTCTACGGAAATTTCCGACTTCGAAGGGGGATTCTAAGAGGTCTGATGAATGTTAAAAGCTTCGGAAATTATAACAAAGTCTGAAGAAATGGTATCGTTTCCTGTGTATTCTGGAAGAGGAAGAAAACACGTTTCTGCAGAAGCAGTATAGTAATTTGCGCTTCAGGTCATATAGAACACAGTTTCAAACTTTCAGGCTAGCACTAGTGTCTGGCGTATAGCAGAGGCGCTGGATAAACCACTCTCAATAAAATCTATAATAACTATCAATAAAATATTGTGTCCTCCGATATTATCCTTCCACACATTCCCTAGAGCAGTGATTGCTTCTGCATGATTTTGACGCTCAACTCCGGTTCTCATTTCAGTTTCTTGCTCGCTCAATTCAGAATAGCCTTGGAAAGTCCTCTGCACGGACGAAGCGTATTTTCATTTAGACCAGTGGTTCTCAGCCGTTTGACTAACGCATAGCATTCAAACAAAAATTGAAAAAGTTTAGTACCACCACACATTTTATAATGATTATTTTTCAATTTCTCAATAAAAATATTAAGAAAATAATTTTTGCCATTTGCGCAGCCTATTCTCTATTATATTAAATATGCACACATAAAAATATTAGATTAAAAATTGGTTACCATTTTAATTATCAAAATTTAAATTATAATACTTTAATTCTAAAATTTAGTGTGAAATTTGAGCCTGTTTAAAAGAGATCAATTTCTTTATGTCTGGTCTTATTTCACTTAGTTTTAACTGTAAATTAGGATCCACTCAATTTTTATCTGTATTTATTTTTCAAACATTAATGAATTTAAAAATCCTTGTTCACACAAATAAGTTGTGCAAAGAGGCAATAAAAAGTTATTAGCTCTATTCGAAATGCAGTTAAATTCTTTTGTTTTGTTCAGCCAAAAGGTAACCAGTGTGTTATTTTTGAAATCTTCAGTTACAGTTAGATTACAGAAAATGTCTATTAATTCTTCTTTTTAGTCATGAGATAAAATTTCGGGTACATTTGAACAAAATGGATTTCTAATAAAATTTTCTTTCTCATAATGCTCGGTAAAATAAATTTTAAAAGTACTTACCAATGCAAAACAATGATTTTGAATGTCGGATGCTAATTCTTCTTTTATTAGTTCAAAGGGACTTGAGTCCCGAAGGACTATTACTTTCGTTTTGGCATTTTGCGTCGGACGGATAAATGTCGGTTCACTTTTCAAACTGTTGCCATAAAATGTTAGAGTCCTGCATTATATTTGAAGAAATTAAATAATGAAAATCTGCGTAAATGTATGTATATTTCTCACATTGTCATAAAATAACGGTACATAGAGTCATCGAATTTTGAATAACGTAATCCTCCAACGAATATGAGCATGTGGAAGACCAAATTTGAAATTTGAAATTTGTTTTATGATCGATTTCCTATTTTTTAAAACTTTGACGAATTTTTGAATGACAAACTCAAGGATTTCAAAGCGAGCAATGGCAACGTTGTGCAGAAAAAACATTTTTATCTCCAGCGCGTGAGTCTCTGTATCGGAAATTCTAAAGATATGCTCGTTTTAAAACTATTTTGCGATATTGCTGTTGCACTGGATCTTATGCTTTAAGTGCGAGGAACATGATATTTAATAAAGAAAGGTAACACACAAAATGTTAAAAAACGCCCCTTTGGACGTAATTTAAAATCTGAAACATTTCAGATTTTGTTTTTTTTTACAAAATATTTTCGGTTACATTATTATGATATTATATTATTATTATTATTATTTTCGGTTAAATAAACTTTCTAAAAGTGCTAAAAAGCTTAAAATATTATTATCCAATCATTTGATTGTTAGCTCGAGGTTTTTTTATCGTTGCATTTATTTTATCTCTAATGGTAAATAAATTAACACTTAGTCCTTGAAATCCTAAATTTAATTAATTTAACTTCGCAAAAATATCAACTAAATTTGCTAAATGCACAAACCATAATTCACTATATGAACACTTTTACAATTCAAATTTTGAATCAGAGAGGAAAATTTGAATTTTTGAACGAAGTTCAGAATGACGATTTAAAAGTTTGTCTCTAGATAACCTCACATCGGAATGTAACAAGAGCGTTTCATGTTCACTGCACATCTCTTGGCATAAAATCATAAATATTCTTGAATTTAAAGCTCGTCTTTTAATAAAATCAACGATTTTGAGGTTTTTGGTAGTTTTTGGCTACTAAAGCTTCACGGTGAATGGAGCGGTGAGAAAATTTAATTTCAGGTATGACGTTCTTTATTTGAGAAATAACAACGGAATATTTTTGCCCTTGTTAAAGCCTGAGCTCCATCACTGCATACGGCAATACATGTATTCCCAGCAATATCATTCTCAGGCATAAAATTGTGAATTACTTCGAAAATTCCATTTGCAGTTGCTCTATCATGAATAGATTCATTAAATAATTTCTCATTAGCAATCTTCTTCGAAACGTATGTGAACTAATATTTGAACCAAGTTCGTTATATCAGTAATCTCATCCAATTGCAATGCGAAATACTCACTGTGTTTTATTTTTTGAATAAGTGTCTCTTTTATGGAATTTGCTATTTCATGAATTCGGGGATTTACTATAACATTTGATAACGGAATATTATTATATTCAATTGCCGCTTTTTCGTTGAAGAATGTTAAAACAATATCTTTAGCTGCTGGTAATGTGAGGTTTTCTTTAGTGGTGTGGAAGCCTGACCCATCTTAATGATTCTTAGATTTACTAGGTAACTAGCTTCCAAAGCTTTTTCACTTTGGCAAAGCCTTAGTATTACTTGTTTACGTTTTTGGAACTCCGATAATTTCCTCTTAAAATATTCTTCAGATTTATCCTTCAAATTGGATTCAATTGGCTCAGATTCAAGATGTCTTTTAAGAAACGATGGCTTCATATTTTGATTGCATAATAGTTAAACACAAACAACAAACTGAGGTTGAAGGTCTATTTCATCTCCATTGCAAGTAAATCCAAATTAAAAATAATTTTCATTGTATTTTCTATAAACAATGATTCTTTTCTTTTTAATATTCTTAGTCCTAGTATAGTGTCCTGGATCCATCACCCTGTGTATCGATACTTTTCTACTTAGTCATTCATAGCCATATTCTATTTTCAAAATCTAAGTTTGTTTCATTATTTTTTGAGAAATATTTAAATGAACAATATATTACAAGCTCTTCAGAAACAGACGGCAATATTCCAAAATCGTGTAAAAAAGTAAAATATACAAAGCAACAAGAAGACAAAATACCTGCTGTTAGAGACAGTAAATCGACGTAGAAAATGATTCTAATTAGAAATACAGCAATATGAGCCCGAAAATGGTGGCGACATGAAGTGTAGATATGTTAATAAATCTGTCAACTGTAAAAGATTAATGAGATGATATAATCTTTTTATAGGAACTTATTTTTATTCCCTATTAAATACAGCATCCATTCCTATTGCTGTTTTTAAAGAGCATAATTTATAACAAATTTTGTTATATCTATGGCTCAAAGAATATTTGTGAAAATAAAACAAATTATTTTGCTAAGTCTATGAGCGGCTATTAACCTTGAACAAAGCACAAATCGCATAAATTTAAAACTTAAACAGAATGTCGGGTGTTTAAATTTTTAATTGATTAGCTAAAAATACACTGTTTCTTTACGCACCACCTATTTTTCTCTTGCGTACCATCGGTTGAGAATCGCTGATTTGGACGGTGTAGTAAATACCCATAATTGCTGAACTGGAGAATCAGAAAGTCCACCCTGTCCTGGAGGTTCCATTGCATTCACCAAATGTGATGGCATGGTGTGGAATTTCTGCGTTATTTATTCTCGAATTAAGTTCCACGGGTCCAGTGACATGCCCCTCTACATATTACACGGTGTGTTACGAATGTTCTTAAAAGTCATTTTACAGAAGAACGTGTCATTAGCCGGCGTGCTTAATTTTTGCCCTGTTACCCACACTTAATTTTCGTTTTGAGTGTTTGGCTTCATGACAAGCGCGCGAATGAGGGCTGACCTGAGCAACAGTCTGAAATGACGTGGAAAAAACAAAATGTGCCGGCGACACGAGTTACGATCGTAACTGTGAATAGGTATTGGGAACACCTTTAAAGTGCCCATTTTATAGTAGTAAGCTATAGTCCCCAATGTGTTCCTGTCGGATCATACGTAATATCTCTAATTCGTCTTTCATCGTATCAACCTAGCGTAAGCAGACATATTTAAAGATTCTTAATAATTTCTGCCCTTATTTTACGTTAACTTTTATATCTAATTGATATAATTTATAATATAACCCCCTGATAATATTATTAATCTTTGATGGATTTCTGTAATTATTAAAAGTTTTATCTAACGTCATGTGGCCCTCCACATGGACCTTATAAGAAATAGATTAACCCAGTGGGCGGGGCGTGCGTCACACACATGTCGGGAAGAGAGAGTAGAGACGATTTAGTTTATCGTAACATTGAAACATATGGTCTTTGTATCACATAACTCTATTTAATTATTAAACGTGACACGTTGTATAAATGATGAGATAATAAAAATCACGGTTTTTGCTAATAAGATTTTATATATCGCATGAAACCACTTTTTAGTGCATTTTGAGTATTTTTTAACTGCATTTTGAGCATAAGCGTAATTCTTGTCTAAACATCATTACTTTGATAAAAGGTAAAAACTCTAAACAAAAAATTTATGAATTTACTTTTGCCTACAAATAAAGTAAAATTAAGTAAGATTGATAGTACATGATGCTATGAAACAAATAAGGTAAAATTAAACAAGATTTGGTAATTTTTTTTTAATTTTATGAACATTTTCAGGCAGTAGTAGCAAATATTTATCATTTCAAATGTTTATAGAAACCAAGGATTGTTTTAGTTATATTTTCTGTTTTCAAAATTATTATGGTATTAAAAGATGATCATTTATGACAATATTAATAACTCATAAATTTTGGAGCATAAACTTTTCTGAGTGTAATGAAAAATTTAAAAAAAAAAAATAGTAAATAAAAAAAATCTTATGCGGAACTAGAAATAAATTTTAAAAAAATAATTACTATAAAATACAAGATATTATATGTCCAATCTTAAATTTTTATTAATGCGCCTAAAGTAACCTTGTAATTTTATATACCTGTAAATGCTTTAAGCAGAATGACTATACATCCATAAATACATATGTATGAAAGTAAACAAATTAGGATATTTGTTCCATTGAAAAATTCGCTTACTTCACTTTTTATTTCAAATATTTGTGAAAACAAGATTAAATATCTATTCATCTATTAATGTAAATACACACACCTATATGTATATTTAGAGAGATAGAGGAAGAGAAACAGATAATATGCTTAAATAAAATTAATTTAGTAAATCTGCTTCGAATATTTTCTCTCTGTTTAGATTCATTGTAACATGCAACTGCATGATGCATTCTGATTTTTAAATATTGAAATATCACTGCTTTAATTAATTTAATCAGGTGGTTTTTATCTGGCTCATCATCATAAATATGGTCTTGAAGAGAAGGAAATATATGCGTTCCTACGCTTTTTAAGACTTTTAGAGTCATGAAATTTATAATATTTTTTTATTCAATTTAAACTGTTTTACAGTCTGCCTAAAAATTATTTCTGCATTTTTGCAGATCATTTGGACGTCTCTGGAAGGAGAAGTCAAACCTTTACATCCTGATTTATAATACTTGAAACCTAGCAAACCATCATATGGTTCTGTTGAAACTAAAGCTGAGAAACAGATATTACATTTTACTTCATAAGCTAAGCTTTTAACAACAAAACCAGCTATATAAGATGTATACTTTTCGTTCCTAAATATTCTTATTTTTGATTAGTTATAATGCTAGGAATTAAAATTTATCTATAATTTAAAAAAGCAGCAAAAAAATTATAAATTTTAAAGAAAAACTGTCAAAAATTCATTTTTAGGCATTTTAGTATTTAGTTATAGTTTAGTATTAAACTATAGTTTTAGTAATTGTAAGAGAAAATTACTTGGTTGAATTTTTCTGTTAGTTCAGATTTAAAATATTATTTTCTAAAAGAAGAAGTTACAAATTCGCTTACATCATAGGAAAAGCTAAAAATATACAAGCCGGAAAGCATGCAACAGCTTTATAATTATTTAGAACGTTAATTATGATTGAAAAACATGCTAAGTATTTAAAAAGCAATCTCCGTATCAAAAATAAAAATATTTAAAAATTCTTACTTGTGAAATGAGGCACTACCACCAGCTTTTTCGTGACAATTGTACACGCTGCAATAGCCAATCATTGCTAATTTCTGGAAGTCGTCCTTACTCCTCCGGATGTGATTAAGGTGACAGCCGGGAACGCGCCAGACAAGGGAGAAAACGCAATTGGGTTAGTCTATTTCTTATAAGGTCCATGGCCCTCCAGTGGCCCAACAGTAAAGTCGCTGAACAGTGGTAGTTCCTACCTGGATTTCATACCAGACGAAAGGTCTGGCTCCACGGGCGTTTTCGTGGTTTTGACTATATGTGACACACGTATGAGCGTATTTCGCTTAAAAAATCCTCCACGGAAGCATCCCATTAGTCAGATAGTCCTAGTCTGCCTTGCCATAATCTCAATAATCAATAATAATCTAATGCCGTGTATAGTATATTTCATCGGTAAAGAATAATAATTTTTTGCATTAAATATTCCAATTGATTTTAATCAATAGATTAAAAAGAACTTAAAAGCATTATTTTGCTTCTCAAATGTAATCTATTGCAACTATATTCTAAGTGCAAATGCTTGAGAGTTCACAGAAGTTAAGATGGTTTAATATGAGTTCAAACTGTTGAATATGAAAGAAAATGTGAACTAAAGTTTGCGTCGAATATTTTTCGTATAGTCAAACAGAATTCATATCTCTTTCACAAATAATTTGCTTTCACCGCTAAGATATCTCAGCACTCACTTTGCCATTTTTAGTATATCAGTCGTAGCAAATCCCATCTGAAATGCTTCCATAATAAAAAATACCAAACTGTATTTTACTTTGAAACTTGGCTGAAAGTTAAAGAAATAAACAAATACTACTATAATTTCAAAGGTTTGACTTGATACTATTTCTACTTGGACTTGAGAGTGGGAAAAAATCATAACTTCTGTTCCACCATAAAAGTTACCACCCAGATACAGCTAACATATCACTCGAAAATTCTCGAATTCCCACCATTCTCCTTCTCAATTCCTCCGCAATCTTCTCTCATGGGGTGGTCCAAGTCACCTAGTCGAATGAAATAAGTAGTTATAAACAAAACTGCATTTCTTCTGGCTCTTGCGTTTTTCTGCAGTTGAGTGTTTTTTTTTTTTTTTTTTTTTTTTTGTCGCTTTTAGCGCTTATAGCGATTGTGACACTGTCTGCTAAAGAACGATACGCTCAGTATTGGAGAAATACTGGCAGTGGAAATGGCGAAGATTCTATTTTACTTCTTTGAATATTTTTTGGCACATTTGTTTATCTGTGAAAGTCCAAAGTTCCGCATTGCTTTGAAGGGACTGTGAACAAATTGCATATTAAATATGGAAAAAGAATCATTGCTAAAATATTACGTAGATTATGTTTCTTTAAAAGCAATATTGTTACGTTACGAAAGAAAATAATCAGTTTTAGGATAGGCAATAACAAAATAAAGCTTACATTGAGAACACATTATTTTTATTCTTAATCTTTTCTGTACATTTTATTTCTACTGTCAGACGTAACCAGAATGCTTAAATCACGATCAAATTTGTAATTTAGAATAATGCTGCGGTAACTAATCGATATAACTCATTTTAATTGGATGCCTTATTAAAAGACAATTAATGATAGGGGATTTTACCATCTTTTAATGCAGAGGATTAGAATCTCCTATCCCAAAGCAGAGTTGCCAGAGTAGACTTCATGTCGTAACTTACTTCTTTACATAAGATATTTTTTACCTTTCGCGCCGCATGCTGTTGCCCGATAAATGATATCACGTCCTTCTAGAAGTCGGTAGATTCGTAGTCATTGGACCTTATAAGAAATAGACTAACCCAAATGGGTTTTTTTCCCTCGTCTGAGGGGTTCCCGGCTGTCACCTTGATCAGATCCGAAGGAGTAGGGACGACTTGCAGAAATTTAACAGTGGTTGCCTACCGCAGCGTGTATAATTGTCAAGAAAAAGCTGGTTGTAGCGCCTCATTTCACAAATTAGAATTTCTTCATAATTTATTTTTGAAATTGAGATTGATTTTTAAAAATTTTTAGATTTTTAAATATTTATCAAGCATAAATAACGTTCCGAATAATTATAAAGCTATTGCATGCTTTCAGGGCTGGATATTTTTTAGCTTTTCTTATGCTGTAAGGAAATTTGTAACTGCTTATTTTAGAAAATAATATTTTAAATCTAAACTAATAGAAAATTTCAAACAAGCAATTTTCTCTTGCAATTTTTATGCTTTTTATTGGTGTAAATAAGCAAAGAATACTAAAATATTTAAAAACGAATTTTTGAAAGTTTTCTTTAAAATTCTAAATTGTGCTGCTTTTTTAAAATTACAGATGAATATTATAGCATAATTTCTATAAAGAAATTTTATTTCAATTATATATCATAATACATCATAGTGATAAACACTTTTGAATCGTTAATAATGTTTATACATTTAATTCTAATATTTAAATTGTATTAAACCGTAATAATAAATTTTGCTTGTATTTTATAGTGATTATCTTTTTAGTTTATTTTTAGTTCTGCATAAGATTTTTTTTATTTACTGTTAATTCAATTTATTAGCCCAAAGGGGCTAATAAATAGAAAGGCTGTTAGTTTCGAAGCGGCATTTTGCGCTGTTTTGCTATAAATGTCCGTGTCTCCTTGCAAATTGTTGTTAGCAAATATTATCGCCCTGTATTATAGTTAAAGAACTTAAATAATGAAGAATCTGCATGAATACATGTATTTTTCTCGCACTGTGACAAAAAGGACAGTATCTAGAGCCATCAAATTTTGAATAATGTAATCCTCCACCCGAACATGGTCATCTCGACGGCTGAATTTCGAATTTGTTTTAATGTATTTCATATTTTGTAAACCTTTAACGAATTTTTGATTAATAAACTCAACGAGTTCAGTTTTATCTCCAGTGCGGAAATTCTAAAGATATGCTGTTTTCAAATGTATGTGGTTTACGGACGAAGAACATAATATTCAGTAAATATAGGTAACACACAAAACGTTAAAAAAAATGGTTCCTTTTGGGCGTAATATAAAATCTGTGTGCTTCTAGATTTTATTTTATCTTTTTTTCCCCTTCATTACACTCAGAAAATTTTATGCTCCGAATTTCAGAAATTACTAAAATAAATATTCCACTTTAACGTTAATAAGTTAGTGATGATATAATTCAAATAAATAATTGTTTTGTAATGTTATTATAGTTTTGAAAATCACTGCCTGAAAATGGTCATTAAATTAAAAAAAATTTATCAGATCTTGTTTAAATTTACCTTATTTATTTCAAAGCATCACGTACTATCAATCTTATTTAATATTACGTTATTTGTACGCAAAATTAAGTTCATAAATTTTGCGCCTACAGTTTTTACCGTTTTACCAAAGTAAAGATGTTTGTACAAAACTTACGCGTGAAAAAAATGCGCGAAATGCAGTAAAAAGTGCTTTAATAACATATATTAAATATTATTTGGGAAAAAAACTGTGGCTTTCATAATCTCATCACTATACAACGTATCACATTTAATAATTAAAAAGAGATATGTGATACAAACGCCATAGGTTTCAGTGTTAAAGTAAACCAGATCGTCCCTACTCTTTCTTGCCGACATGTCGGTGACGCGCGCCCCGCTCACTGGGTTAGTCTATCTCTTATAAGGTCCATGTTCACAGTTAAAATCCTTTCAAAGACACAGTTGTTTTTTACATTTCTGGCTCTGAAAGAAACCTAATATCTCCAAATTTTTAGTTGTATTATTTAATTTTAATAAAACTTTTAATTAAGTATTGTTGCTGGATTTAATGAAATATCTATTTAGCTCTGAAAATGATAATATGTTTGAGCAAGATTATGAATCACTTGCGAAGATTACTCTGAATACTTTTCTTAAAATGAGCCAATGTAGGATTAATTCAGCATATTTCTGTGCTTTTAATAGCACATGACCAAAAAAAAAAAATATATACTGCGTTTCTCGGGATTGCAGTTTTCTGAGAGTGAAAATGAAGGATATTTGAGAACGTACTATGAAATCAATACTAGTGCTATCTATACCAAAACCTGCTCTAATTGCCATACAACGTAAAAGAAAGTTTCGAAGAAACGTTAATGATGCATAAAACAAAAATCGCTTCCATAGGTATTAAAAGAACTAAATAAAAATTAGAAAACTGTTTGCTATTCTAAGCGTAAAGAAGTAGCTTGTAGTCATGTTTGTAATATAGATTACTTAAAACGATTTATATTAGTTATATTCTAAAGTTATAAAGGTTTGTAAAAATTATCATTTTGCATACATAACTTCCGAGAATGAAAAATGAAATTTTACACTCCGTAAAATTTTATTTATTGCTGGATGAATAACTTTTACTTCAATAGAACTGTCCAAACATATTGTTACGAATTTGGTATTTAAAAAGCTAATGTTAGTTCAATTATAAATTAAATGGTTTTATTTCTCGCGCAGTGCAGCGCGTGACGAATATTAAAAGAAAGCTAAGCCGGAAAATTGAAAATACAAGAGCGCGTGCATTAAATAAATAAATATCTCTTTTTGGTTTCGAGAAAGTACTGGAAAATTCGAGCGCGTGATTTTAAAATCTTATAAAAGTAGGAAAACATCTCAGTTTGTTGTAATTGCTTAGTTTGTTGTTGTTTAGAAAACTGCTCTTGTTGATTGTAGCGAATTCGCGGATTAGCGTTCATTAGCTGTTTTGAATTACGTTCTATTGGACATTTGAGTAGTTAAAGATAACTACTGTGAGATATTGTAATACTGCATGATAATTTGAGAAAATTTAAGCATTTTTGTTGTGATAATAATAAATTTTTGTTCATTTTTCATCGGACTTGTGCATTCATTTCATAACGAACCCGTACGCACGCAACAATTTTTGGTGTCAGAAGTGGAATTTGAATGCCAATAACAAGAGCGATGGAAGAGCAATTAAGGCAGTGAATATCAGCCTTTGCCTCATTAAAAGAAGAAATTAAAGAGGAAATGAAATTGGGCCAAGATTCCGTTAAAGGAGAGATGAGATCCGTTAAAAAGGAAATGGAAGCCGTTCACGAAAAGTTGAAAGCTGGTCAAGTAACTTTTAAAGAAGACTTAAAAGCTGTACAAGAAAAGATTGAAGCAGGTCAAGACGAAATGAAAAGAGAAATAACCTACGTAATAGAAAGTAAATTTGAGGCTATGGAAGGCAGAATAGGAGCTCTCGAAAATAAAGTCGGGCAAATTGAAGAAAAGGTTTCTTCTGTCAAAGATGAAATAGAAGATAGAGTGTCGGCTGTGGAGCAACGAGTCGAAGAAAGAGTTTCGGCCTTCCAACAACAAATTGAAGAAAGATTTTCTGCCGTCCAAGGACGTATTGAACAACAAATCGAAGACAGAATTTCTGCTGTCGTCGCCAAAGAAGTTGACACTTTAAAGAAATTCGTTGCGACGGCAGGGAGCACTTCGGATGGTTTAAAATTTCTACCCATGCCTACTCGTCCCTCTCTGAAGCTATCCACATATGATGGGAAGTCCTCCTGGCAGGTGTATAAGACACAATTTTCTATCGTGGCGGATGCGTATGGATGGGATTCCCAAGCTAAGGCCTGTCATCTCGCCGCTTCTTTAAGAGCCGACGCAGCGGATATCCCTCAGACTCTTCCCGAAAACAAAAGGTTAGATTTCGAAGCTCTGTCCGGCGCCATGGAGCTGCGCTTTGGCGAGAAATGTTTAAAAGACTACAGCAGGCTTCAATTAAAATCCCGTCAACAGAAGCCCACCGAATCACTCCAGGAACTCGCCACGCATGTTGAAAGGCTGTCCCACCTCGCCTTTACGGAGTGCCCGAGAGAAACGAGGGAAATTCTGTCGCTGCAATATATTTCATCGATGGAATCCGTGATCCTGAAATACAGAAGGCTCTACGAATGGGGGATGTAAAGGACATAAAAAGCGCTCTGTTGTACGCCGTGAAGTTCGAGGCAGCCCAGCAAGCAACTAGTAGAGATCGCTACCCAGTTAGAGCTGTGCGAGTCCATGAGCCAGTGGATCAACTGATGGCTCGTTTAGATGATTTAGTCAGACAAGTCGACGCTTTGATACGGAGTAGGAGCGAGAAGAAAGTGGTTCTAAGGTGTTGGAGATGTGGTAGTGAAGGTCACCTAAGACGGAATTGCAGAACACCCCAGGGTATGGAATATAAAGCAGATGATTTTACCAGACACGTCAGTGGCTTGAGACGGAACAGAAGTGAAAAGAAACTAAAGTGCTGGAACTGCGGAGTTGAAGACCACATACGAAGGAACTGCAGAACACCCCGAGGTACAGAAAATAAGACCATTTCCCAGCAACGACGCAGTAAACAAATTAGTGACGATATCGAGGAACGGAGGTTACCAGATAATGAAAAACCTTGTTTTAAAGCGCTTAAAATTTATACAGTGAGTGGTAACAGTAACGGAATGTCCATTAATGGGAATATCGATGGAGTTCCTTCCAATATGATCATTGACACAGGAGCTAATGTTACCATCATTAGGAAAGATTTAGCTGAACAGTTTAAAGATAAACTTTTTTGGACGCCATCCTGTGTTACCCTTCAGACTGCGTCTGGTGATAAAATCGACATAACTGGGAAGTTAAACATAAGCATCACGTTTGGAAGGGCCGCCTACCATCACACGGCTTATGTGGCGGATATCACAGATCCATGCATACTCGGATTGGACTTCTTAAGGAAATGTAATTTTTTCTTAGACTTCAAAAACAATAAGCTGTTCTCAGCATCTGAAGACATGACGATACATTTTCAAAAGGAATCATCGCCTGGAAACGCCAACGTCTCATGTGAAAGACCCTATTCAAAAAGCTGCCGAAATCCTACTAAGGTCGGAGAGAAACATCAGACTACCGGGTATTCACCATCACAGATGCTCTCCGGTCGAGACCTTCCTCTGCCTTGTGACCGCCTGTTTGATCGCCATACGGATGCGCCTTCTTCGCCTGAGGAACACATCCAAGATGTCCAAGCCCGTTTTGAAGTGATGCACCGTTCCGCACGAAAGCGAGTGAACTTGGCGACGGAGAAAGTGAAGACTAGATACAACACGAGAGTTACCGGACATAGATCCAACAAAGGAGACAAGGTGTGGTTGTGGAACCCCATTCAACGAAAAGGACTCAGGCCTAAATTACAGTCACCTTGGGATGACCACCCAGTCCTAAACAGGCTGAATGACGTGGTTCGGATCCGTAAGTCGTTCATTAAGATAGGTTAGCTCATTACTATGGCCATAGTACGTAATGTAAATAATTGTAAATAGTGTTGCGTGCGTACGGGTTCGTTATGAAATGAATGCACAAGTCGGATAAAAAATGAACAAAAGTTTATTATTATCGCAACAAAAATGCTTAAATTTTCTCAAATTATCATGCAGTATTACAATATCTCACAGTAGTTATCTTTTAACTACTCAAATGTCCAATAGAACGTAATTCAAAACAGCTAATGAACGCTAATCCGCGAATTCGCTACAATCAACAAGAGCAGTTTTCTAAACAACAACAAACTAAGCAACTCCTACGAACTGAGATGTTTTCCTCCTTTTATAAGCTTTTAAAATCACGCGCTAGAATTTTCCAGTACTTTCTCGAAATCAAAAAGAGATATTTATTTATTTAATGCGCGCGCTCTTGTATTTTTAATTTTCCGGCTTAGTTTCTTCTTTTAATATTCGTCACGCATTGCACTGCGCGGGAAATAAAACCAATATATTTATAATTGAACTAACATTAGCTTTTTAAGTACCGAATTCGTAACACTGCCCCCTTCCCAAGGACTGCACGTCCCGGGCAGTACAATCCCTGGACTGGAAGCCAAACTTTCAGCTAAAGCATGAATGCAATAATAAGCATTACATTACAATAATAAGCATTACATTACAATAATAAACAACATGAACAATAAATAAAATAAATAAAACAAATCAAATACAAAATACAAATCAAATGCAAAATACAAATCAATTACTAAATACATATTTAGAAGCAGTAAGGACCATGGTCTTACACTATTTACAATTATTTACATTACGTACTATGGCCATAGTAATGTGCTAACCTGTCGTAATGAACGACTTTAGGTTTAGAGTTCGAAGACTTACGAATCCGAACCACGACGTCATTCAGCCTGTTTAGGACTGTGTACGGGCCATCCCAAGGTGACTGTAATTTCGGACAGAGTCCTTTCCGTCGAGTCGGATTCCACAACCACACCTTGTCTCCTTCGTGGAATTGATGTTCCGTAGCTCTTGTGTCGTATCGGGGCTTCATCTTCTCCGTCGCCAAGTTCACTCGCTCTCGTGCAAAGTTGTGCATCACTTCAAACCGGGCCTGGAGATCTTGAATATATTCCTCAGACGATGAAGGAGCATCCGGAGGGCGGCCAAACAATAGATCACAAGGCAGACGAAGGTCACGACCGAAGAGCATCTGTGATGGAGAATAGCCGGTAGTCTCGTGGACAGCACTGCGGTAAGCCAGTAAAAAGAGTGGTAATTTCTTGTCCCAGTCCTGTTGGTTTCTGGAAACCACTAATGAGAGGTTATTAAGGAAGGTTCGATTGAACCTCTTTACCATGCCGTCCGACTGGGGACGCAATGGCGTCGTTTGAGTCTTGTCAATGCCGAGTAGTTTGCATAGTTCTTTGATTACTGCCGAGGCAAAATTCCTTCCCTGATCGGAATGTAACTGAAGAGGCACTCCGAACCTGGAAATCCAGTGCTGTATCATTACCTCAGCTACTGTGACAGCCTCTTGATCAGGAACAGGGTACGCTTCAGGCCACTTGGTGAAGTAATCAATGACAACGAGTATGTATTTGTTGCCATCAGCAGTTCGTGGCAGAGGTCCTAAGATGTCAAAGGCGATACGTTCAAAAGGCGCCCCTACGTTGTAACGTTGCAGCTTGCCTCGGCTGCGTCTCTTCGGTCCTTTCCGACCTGCACAGGCATCGCAGGATCGGCACCACTTTTGCACGTCATCCTTTGCTTTATTCCATTAAAAGCGCTCACGAACTCTCTGTAAGGTCTTCATTATTCCAAAGTGACCTCCCCTAGGGCTGTTATGTAGTTCTTTAGGAACATCAGGAATGCGGGATCTTGGAAGTATCAGCTGCCATCGGAACGTCTTCCCATCATCCGATTCAAATTTCCGGTATAAGACGCCGTTTCGAATGTGAAGTGAATCCCAGAGTGCCCAATACTGTTTGGTTGTAGGACTACAGATAGAAATGTCCTGACAGGTAGGTTTTCTGGTTGATGACTCCATTAAATCAATTATGGGTTTAATGTCGCGGTCTTCCAGCTGGTCTTTCCTGACTTCATCATCACTCCACGGTTCTCGATCAGCCGATGTTGATGAAATTTGTCTTGCGACCGGAGTCAGCAGCTGGTATTTCGCTTCCACCCTGGAACAATATCGGCAGCTTTCTTGGCAAGGTCTTCTAGACAGGGCGTCGGCGTTTCCGTGTGATGATCCCTTACGATGACGGATAGTGATGTCATATTCTTGGAGTCTCTGTATCCACCTGGCTATTTGACCCTCAGGATTCTTGAAATTTAAAAGCCAGGACAATGATGCATGATCAGTGCGGAGCAGAAATTTTCTGCCGTATAGATAGTGATGGAACTGTGCTACAGCTTTGACTATGGCGAGCAACTCTTTCCTGGTGACACAATAAATCCTCTCCGGTTTAGACAAGCACTTGCTCCAGTACGCCACTACACGTTCTTGGCCGTCTATTTCTTGGGACAAAACAGCACCAACACTTTCATTGCTCGCGTCGGTGTCAAGAATAAATGGTCGGTCGAGCTGAGGATACGTCAGGATAGGAGCAGATGTTAAAGCCTCCTTTAAGTTGTTAAATGCATCCTCGCATTCTTTTGTCCACAAGAATCTTTGCTTGCTCTCTGTGAGCTTGTGAAGGGGTCTTGCGATGGAAGAAAAGTCCTTCACGAATCTCCTATAGTAGGTGCAAAGCCCTAGGAAGCTTCTCAGCTGATGGACATTTTCAGGACGTTTCCAGGATTTAACCGCTGATACCTTTTCAGGATCCGTGCGCACACCTTCTGCAGAGATGACATGTCCCAAGTAAGTCACTTCCTTTCGGAACAATTTGCATTTAGCGGGACTCAGCTTCAGATTGGCTTCTTTCAGTTTCTGAAGCACCTTCCTAAGATTTTCTAAATGTTCTTCAAAACTCTTTCCGACGATGATGATGTCGTCCAGGTATATCAGGCAGGCTTCGTAGGAAAGACCTTTCAAAACAGTCTCCATAAGACGTTCGAATGTTGCCGGTGCATTACACAATCCAAACGGCATCACCTTGAATTGCCATAACCCTTGTCCCGTAGTAAATGCCGTCTTTTCTCGGTCTCCAGGCTGTATTTCTACCTGCCAATACCCACTCTTTAAATCAAGTCTGAGAACCACTTGCTTCCAGAAAGAGTGTCTAGAATGTCGTCAATTCTAGGAAGAGGGTAACTGTCTTTCTTCGTAACCTCATTCAACCGGCGATAGTCAACGCAAAATCTTGTTGAGCCGTCTTTCTTTCTGACGAGAACGATGGGAGATGCTCATGGACTCGCTGAAGGCTCGATGACATCGCCTTCTTCCACATCTTTTAACAGTGTTCGCACCTCTTCCTGTTTAGCAAACGGTAGACGTCTTGGATGTTGCTTGATCGGGGGATGATCTCCTGTATCTATTCTATGTTGTGTCAAACTAGTTCGACCCACGTCAGAAGACGAGCGGGAGAAAACAACTTGAAGATCTTTAATGATGCGATCGGCAGCATTCCTCTCTTCATCGTTCAATTGCGCATTCTGCAATAACTCCGATGTAATGCTCTCTGATGAGGACACGGATTCTTGGATATTGCTCTTTCTTTCAACGCTCGTTACTGGAGTACATGCTCCAACCACGTCGCCTTTCTTAATAACTCTCGCCTTCTCAGTTACATTAGCAACTCTCACCGGGATAACCATTCTCGATAGGTCGACGAGTGTTGAGGCTACTAGTACTCCTTTCCGGCTATTACAGTTATTGGGATATTCTATGATGCCGTAGCGGAAATCTCTGTTTTCGGCTATAGATCCAGGGAGTAAAATTTCTGTTCTTGCCGGTATTGTGATATTGTCTTGTGCTATGATTCTGTGGACAGATTTAACTTCTTCATTATTAATTCCAAATAACGTTATGTCCTCAGACGCAGAATGCAATTCGTTATTTTTAAAGTCCAAGGAAAAACTGTATTTCCTTAGAAAGTCCAATCCGAGTATGCAAGAATCAGTGATCTCTGCTACATATACCGTGTGATGGTAACCGGCACTTCCAAACGTGATGTTAACATTTACTTTCCCATTGATGTCGATCTTCTCACCGGACGCAGTCTGTAGGGTAACGCAGGGCGGCGTCCAGATAAGTTTGCTTTCCAGTTGTTGAGCCAAATCTTTCCGGATGATGCTAACGTTGGTTCCTGTGTCTATCGTCATATTGCAAGGAACTCCATTAATATGTCCTATTATGAAAAGTCCATTACTGCCGCCTCTCACTGCAGAAATCTGAAGCGCTTTAAACTGGGGCTTTTCATTATCTGGCAACCTCCGTTCCGCGAGATGGCCACTAATTAGTTTCCCTGCTGCTTGTTAGAAGCGGTCTTAACATCCGTACCCTGGGGTATTCTGCAGTTTCGTCGTATGTGTCTTTCAGCACCGCAGTTCCAGCACTTAACGGTCGGTTTCTTCTCACCAATATTCCGTCTCAAGGGGTTCAGTTGTCTAGTTAAATCGTCTAGACGAGCGGTGACTTGATCCCCTGGCTCCTGGACTTGAGCAGCTCTGACTGGGTGGCGGTCTCGACGAGTGGCTTGCTGGGCTGCCTCGAATTTCATGTCGTACACTAGAGCGCTTCTTAAATCATTTACATCCGCCATTCGTAGAGCTTTTTGTATTTCAGTATCCCGGGTGCCGTCGATAAAGTATTGCAAGGACAGGATTTCCCTTGTTTCTGTCGGGCATTCCGAAAAGGCGAGATGCGACAGCCTTTCAACATCCGTGGCGAGCTCCTGAAGTGTTTCGGTAGGCTTCTGTTGACGAGATTTTAATTGGAGCCTGCTGTAGTCTTTTAAACACTTCTCTCCAAAGCGCAGTTCCAAGGCGCCGGACAGAGCTTCGAAATCTAACCTTTTGTTTTCGGGAAGAGTCTGAAGGATATCCGCTGCGTCGGCTCTTAAAGAAGTGGCCAGATGACAGGCCTTAGCTTGGGAATCCCATCCATTCGCATCCGCAACGATAGAAAACTGGGTCTTGTACACTTGCCAGGATGTCTTCCCATCATATGTGGATAGCTTCAGAAATGGACGAGCAGGCATCGGTAAGAATTTAAAATCATCACTCTTGCTACCTGCCGTCGCTACGAATTACTTTAAAGTTTCCATTTCTTTGGCAACTGCAGAAACTCTCTCATCAATTTGTTGTTCGATTTGGTGTTGGACGGCACAAACTCTTCCTTCAATTCGTTCCTCCACAGCCGAAACTCTACCTTCTATATGTTCTTTTACAGAAGAAACTTTTTTTTCTATTTCTTCTTTCACCGAAGAAACTCTTTCTTCAATTTGATCTTTTACGAAAGAAACTTTTTCTTCAATTTGTCCAACTTTTTCAACTGTGTCAATTCTGCCTTCCATAGCTTCAAATTTATTTTCTATTATGCAAGTAATTTCTCTTTTCATTTCTTCTTGACATGCTTCAATCTTTTCTTGACCAGGTTGAACGGCTTTCATTTTGTCCTTAACGGATTCCTGGCCCAATTTCATTTCTTCTTTAAATGAGGCAAAGGCTGATATTAACTGCCTTAATTGCTCTTCCATCGCTCTTCTTATTGGCATTCAAATCCAAATTCTGACACCTAAAACTGTTGCGTGCGTACGGGTTCGTTATGAAATGAATGCACAAGTCCGATGAAAAATGAACAAAAATTTATTATTATCACAACAAAAATGCTTAAATTTTCTCAAATTATCATGCAGTATTACAATATCTCACGGTAGTTATCTTTTAACTACTCAAATGTCCAATAGAACGTAATTCAAAACAGCTAATGAACGCTAATCCGTGAATTCGCTACAATCAACAAGAGCAGTTTTCTAAACAACAACAAACTAAGCAACTCGTACGAACTGAGATGTTTTCCTCCTTTTATAAGCTTTTAAAGTCACGCGCTAGAATTTTCCAGTACTTTCTCGAAATAAAAAAGAGATATTTATTTATTTAATGCACGCGCTCTTGTATTTTTAATTTTCCGGCTTAGCTTTCTTCTTTTAATATTCGTCACGCGCTGCACTGCGCGGGAAATAAAACCAATTAATTTATAATTGAACTAACATTAGCTTTTTAAGTACCGAATTCGTAACAATAGTATAAGACCATGGTCCTTTTTGTTTTTAAATGTGTATTTGATTTGTATTTGATAGCATTTGATTTGTTTTATTTATTGCATTTATTTTTCATGTTGTTTATTATTGTAATGTAATGCTTATTAATGCATTTACGCCACAGTTGTAAGTTTGGCTTCTTGTCCAGGGATTGTACTTCCCGAGACGTGCAGTCCTTGGGAAGGGGGCAGTGTCACGAATTTGGTATTTAAAAAGCTAATGTTATTTCAATTATAAATTAAATGGTTTTATTTCTCGCACAGTGCAGCGCGTGACGAATATTAAAAGAAAGCTAAGCCGGAAAATTGAAAATACAAGAGCGCGTGCATTAAATAAATACATATGTCTTTTTGATTTCGAGAAAGTACTGGAAAATTCTAGCGCGTGATTTTTAAAATCTTATAAAAGGAGGAAAACATCTCAGTTCGTATTAGTTGCTTAGTTTAGTTTGTTGTTGATTAGAAAACTGCTCTTGTTGATTGTAGCGAATTCGCGGATTAGCGTTCATTAGCTGTTTTGAATTACGTTCTATTGGACATTTGAGTAGTTAAAAGATAACTACTGTGAGATATTGTAATACTGCATGATAATTTGAGAAAATTTAAGCATTTTTGTTGTGATAATTATAAATTTTTATTCATTTTTCATCGGACTTGTGCATTCATTTCATAACGAACCCGTACGCACGCAACAATATCAAAAGAATAATATGTGTCTAACATTCAGATAGTAATCAACAGATACAAAAGTAATGTATTTATGAATATTTATGTTTTCAAAAATAAATAATTAGGTCATTAGGTATCACTGGAGTAAATATAATATGAAATGAATTTAGTGCAATTTATTAAATTCCATTTAAAAATTCCGAATGATCTAAAGTTCGATGATCGTAATCCATTGTAACAGCACGAGTATTGTTACAATGAAACACGATCTCGGTCATTACCTCCTACATACATATACAAATTCTTGTTTTTCTCTTTTTTATTTCATTACTTTAGCACTTACACTTCTCTTAATAATAATAATAAAAGAGGAGCAATTTTTTAATGATTTATGTTTCATGTTCTTAAGTATAAACATACATATGTATACAAGTAAATTTGTACTTTTTGTTGTGAACATGTCAGTTCTCAAAATCTTCAGCAAAAGAGCCAGTAAATTTATGTCCGAATACCAGGAGTGAATGCGGATTGCTTTATCCATCAAATTGATGATTAATCATATTTTTTACATAACTGTATTATCAATTTTTTGATTGTACTTCAATAACCAAGTGATGTCTTCAAATAACTGAAGGGAAACAAATTTAGGATGTAGCAATTATATGTTACTCGATCTGTGCATTTGGCATATGACAAACAACAAACATTTGCTGATTGTTTACACTTTCAAAACTTTGCTAAAGCATCCATGGCTCTTTTTAGCTCAAAAGGGTTTTTAATTTTGTTTTGGGATTTTGCCGTTTAAAATGGATTAAATGGCTGCACCCCCTTTTCAAATTATTGTCACCAAATATTATAGTTTTGTATTATTTTTAAAGAAATTAAATAATGAAGAATCTACATGTAGCAACACTGTTTGAAATAAAATATTTTCATCTCCAACACACGAGATTATTGCCATTTGGGAATGTAAAATTTTTATCTTTTAGTATCGAATATTTTCTGATTTTGCTATTGAATTGAATTTTATATGGCCTAAATGCAAAGAACGTGATATTTAATAAAGTTTATAATAAAAACAGGAAAAGAAAATTTAACATTCATATGAAGAATAAGAAAAGAGTGAAAAACATAGAAAAATGTATGCTAACATTTAACACTACATCGGGAATTCTAAACTTATCCTGCTGTTGAGCTTTCAAAAAATTTGTGGTTGTGTTGTTGATCTGTATGTGGTGCAAATGCAAAGAAAACTATGCTTAATAATAATGCTAACAAAAAGGAAAAAAATGTTAGTAGAATTGAGTGCAAGAGCAGACTGGTAGACTGCGAGGTCAGCGAGAGTGTAGAAAATCCTGATAAACTCTTGCTTGGGTCCACCAGCAGCTGAGCGGCAAAGTTGCTGAACACTGGTAATTCAGTTCGGGGTTTTTCCCAAATCTATACAAGCCACATTCTTAGGTAGATAGCCCTTGAGTGCTTTTCCATGATTAAATAAAATAAAACCCTTTTGGTTGACCGTTAAAATCTGTACTCTTCCAGATTTTTTTTTTTTTTTTTTTTTTTTAAGTCGGTAATCTTTAGCGTACACATTATACGCTTAGATTAGATAAGATTAGACTTATAGGGTCTATGCGTGGGTTTAAAAGGATGGCAAAATGCTTACCATTTTATAATTTTTTTAACTTTAATGCATGTTTATTTATTCTTTTTTGTATTGAAAGGTGTGTGAACTTCACTTCAAACAACATGATGTTCTGAGACAAACTGAATTCTTTGTTGAAAAAACTGGAAAGAAGGTAATTTTACCACTTTCATATCCTCGTTTAAAAAAATGGAGCAATTCTAAGTCTGTTTTCTGATGGTCCGAGTCATCTTAGCTCCAGTGTTTCATGAATGAAATCACCAGAGCTTAAAAGTCTTAAAACAGAGAGAGATGCCCTTGAAAACGCAGTAGCCTGTAGCTTAGCTGAAAAGGAAGAGTATGAAAGATAACACATGTTTTATAACTTAGATGAACTAAAAATTTGTCTTGATACTGTGATGTTACCAAATAACTGGATAGTTATACACAGGCGCATTCATACCATGATTCTTAATATTTCTAATTACAATAATCCAAGAATTCTAAAATCGCTAATTATTGATTGTAATTTGAATATATCTGTAGCCATTAGAAATGTAGCAATTAAATCATTGAAGCAAGACCTAATCCCATCAAAAATTAATAACCTTAAAGATCTTTTAAGTATTTTAGAGAGCGTAGACTTATTTGTCTCTAATGCTTCATCTGAAGACAATATTCAGCATTACTTACAAATTGTAAGTAAATTGATGACGACTTTAAAAGAGAGAATTCCACATAAAAGCAATGAAATAAATTTTCTCCTTTAAGTATTCGAAATTCGAAAAATATTATTATCCACGGACCATACAGAAAATGTTTACAGATTTTATTATTAAAATTTCATCCAAAAAATGAACAATTCAACCAAAAATTCCTAAGTTACATAAAATTTAAATTTCAAGAATTATCAGAAAAAGATCTGCCTGTTATTTTAATGATTGACAAAATCCACCTAAATCAAGCATTTGATTATAAAGGTGGTAATTTGTGTGGAATGGCATATAATTGTAAAAATGCTGCATCAAGTGCATATGTTTTCATGATTCGTAGCCTGTTATCTGTTTATAAGGATGTTGTACATATTTTGCCAGTGAAAACACTTAATGCAGATAACTTGCATATTTATATTAAAAATTTTAGTGGGATTAGAAACTATTGGGTTTAAAATTATTGCTGTTGTCACCGACAATAATTCAATTAATAAAAAGGCTATGTCTCTGCTTTCAGAACCACCTAAAGTTAGTATCGTTTATCCAAATCCTGTTGACAAATCTAGGTCATTGTTTTTTATTATTGATATAGTGCATATTTTAAAATGTATTAGAAATAACTGGGTAAATAAAAAAATAATAATCAGAGTATGTTTTTCCAAGTTTTGATGATGCTTCACATATTGAAACTGCATCCTTTTCTTGTATTAAAAAATTACATGAATCTGAAACTGGTAAATTATTAAAGTCTGACAATAAAAGCTCTCTATCCAACTAATTTAGAAAAACAAAGTTTAAAGCTTGCATTGCAGATTTTTAATGATATTGTTGTTGAAGCACTGTTTTCTTTTGGGCAGCAGAAAGAAATAATAAACTTTCAAGAAACTGGGAAATTTATTAAAATAATAAACACCTGGTGGTCAATTGTAAATGTAAAATCTATTTTTAAGGGGGTTCATAAAAATAATATATCTGAAACACCTTTCACTGTGGTAGACAATGATGAAAAAACATTTTTTTTTTGTACAAATTTTTGAATTGGTTAGATAGTTGGAAAATTTTTAATTTAGCATCTGGTTCCCTAAACAAAGAAACTAACTCACTTTGCATTATCTAACACAACATATGCTTTAATTGAGATATCAAGTTATTGTATAAATGAACTGAGTTTTGAATACCTTTTACTTGGCAAAATACAAACGGATATGTTAGAGGCTAGATTTGGTAAGTATAGGCAACTGGCTGGAGCTCACCATAATATTTCAATCAGACAGGTTTATGAAATAGAGGGTAAATTAAGACTTCAGAGTACTTTACCAACCTTAATAAATTCTTCAAAATTTGGAAAAATTCCTCTTCATATATCAGATTTTAAAGACGACGAAGAACAAGCTTTTAATGACACTCATGTTCAAACGTTCATAGATGATATAACAGTTGAAGATAGTGATATACACTAGATATACCTATTTTAATATATATAGCTGAATATTGCTGTTACAGTATCGTAAAAAAGTTAAAATGTGATGTATGTAAATCCAGTATTACTATTGATAAGGAGTTAGCTTTGGAAAATGATGAAAATATTCACTCATGGATTAAGGTTTTTGATAGAGGACTAATGTATCCTCATCCTAATATTTTACATGCTGTTATATATAATTTTACTGTTGTGAAGAAACTAATTTCAGACGATTTTGAGCAAAAATTTTTTCGGCTAATCCACGAGATACAGTGTGTAAAATTGCTTTAAATTTACTTCATGAAAACTTTTTTTTGGAACTAAATGACTGCGCAAAACTTCATAACCCTCAGATTATTTTGAATAATATCATATAATCATCAACAAATATTTTTCTAAATAATTACTGCAAAAAGTTAAATGATAATCGTTTAAGCAACAAATTAACAAATCAACAGAAATTGAAATCATCAAAAAATAGTTTATGTATGTAGCAGAAATGAAATATGTTATGTGTTTAAGGTACAAAATAAGTAAGAGAGTGAAACTAACCTATTTTTTCTTAATATTTTCAGACTTGAAATTAATTTTTTTAAATGAATATTTTCTACAGAATGTGTATAATATGTTGAATAAAAAAGTGCTTTTTCTATTTGTGTTGTGAAATCTTTGCCACCTATTCCAAAATGTATGCACGCATACACACAAAAATAAAATCTGATGTGTACACCACATGACTTCCTTGTACGGAATATTAAATTATACGCATTTTTTCTTGCATTTCATTTAAACTTATTGGATTGAATTAAATCTACTTCGATGACAGCGCATAAACCACAATAGAATAAATGCATTCTTTAAAATTCACTCTAGTATTTGTTTACCATAGCGACACTCTGGCGCTAGATTCACTTAACAGTATTATATTTCGTTCATATTATAATGCACAAAATTTATATCATTTAAAGAATAGAATTATCTAATCGTTGCCACGTGTTCTATTCAAATACTATAATAAAGCTAGAAGGATGTATAAAAGAAATTAAGCAAATAAAACAAAAAAGAAACAGTTTTTCACAGACGATTGAGTATTTCGCATTCAATTAACTCAGTTCTCACTTCGCGAGAAGGCAAAAACACATAAAATCTCAAAATATCTATATTAAAAATTACGAAGTAAATCTTAATTACTTATTTCCTCGAAAAAATTCCAGAAAGGATTTAGCATGATTTAATTGGCAATAATAAATGAAGAATAATAAATTGTTGCGAAGCTAATTTTCTCTAGATTGGCAACAAATCCACTAGTCTGTTGTTTCAAATGTAAACAATCAATGGCCGCCATAAAAAATAGCTTAGCGGCACTTAAACAACTTTAAAATTGTTGATAATTCTAAAAATATTGCATTCATATTTACTAAAGCATAAAACCCTTAACCGGAAGATAAAAACAACAGAATTCAATCATTTTTAAAGCAAAAAAATGTACAATTTACAAACATATAAGAGTAAAGAAACTGGGATCACTGAGCCGGGTAACAGAGTGGATATATATATAAATATATTTATATACGTTTGGTGCTGCCGATTGCAACCAAAATACGAGGTGCACATCTACATGTTATAGCAGTCCTCTATACAAAATTTCAATGTTCTGAGGCTACTCGTTTTTGAGTTATGCGAGATACGTACGTACGTACGTACGTACGTACGTACGCACGTACGTACATACGTTTGTACAGACGCCACAAAAAATTCTCTTCAGAATTAATTTTAAAGCAGTTTTATAATTTTTTTTTGGAACAAACGAATCTTTTATTCTGTCCTTATGTACAGATATTAAGCAAAAACAGCATTAAATTGCATTCGATAGCGGTCAAAATGGATATTTTTGTTGAAATATGCTGCCTGAAACTTTTCGCGATTACAATACTTCCTTTTTACTTCGTACAAGGAAGTAAAAAGGGAAATATTTGCAATTATCGTAGAAAAGTGCTAAAGCTCTAAGGTCTGTTATGTAATATGCTAAGCGTTTTCATCATAAGCTAAAGAAATATTCATTTTTGAAAATAAAATACTTTGACAATTAATATTACTTTCGTTTATATTTTAAAATAAATATCTTGAAATTTTCTAATCTTATTTTAATTGAAACAGACGTGTCTGTTACATTAATTTTAAACTGTAAGAAGTAAGTATGTGCAATTTGTAGTCAAATACAATTCCAGATAACTAATTTTTATAGATATTTACTAATATATTATTTTCGTTTTATTCTATGTTTAATTTTGTCAAAGAAATAAAATTTCTAGAAATATAGTTGTACGTATATAGGGGAAAATGCATCTGATAACTCTATAAAAAATAAACTAGACTAAAAAAGTACTTTCATTTCTTCCCAGCTGTAAGGCCTCATACATTTGTACTAAGTTATTTTTTCTCAAAGGGATTTACTGTAATAAAAGTAAGTAGCATTAAGTTGCCTACATAAACATTTACTCCCCTTTTTCTCACTATAATACATGGTGTCATTTCCTATTATTTCTAGTTATAATTGTACTGGTAGAAAAATTTCAGGTAAAAAATAAGTCTTTTTTTAATGGGTTTTGCACCCTAGTTTTGCTACTTTCTTAATAAAGATCTGAAATTATTCTGAAAATTTTAAATATTACCTTAACACTAAACTCCTTATTCCTTACAATTCTAAAAATTCAAGGCATTTGATCTATTTAGATGTTTTAAAAGTTTCTGCTGATTATCCTGATAAAAAAATTCCAGTAAGTGCATATCAATTATACAACTTCATATTTATCATTTGCGAAAAACTTCTTAGATAAGTTGCAATTAAATGATTTTTAGGAACAAAAATTTACTAGTTACAAGAAAATTATATATGTACATATTAAACAAAAGGGATGTTACAGACAGTAAATGATAAGAATGAAACTTGAGAATTTTGAATTCCAAACAAGTGTAAAGTTTGTTGAATTTTTGCAATTTTCCTTTTTGTTATTGAGAAAGATGCAATTACATATTCTTCAAAAATAGGAATCTAATTGAAAAAGCTTAAATGTATGGAATTTTTTGCGCCTATATTGAAACTTAACACTGAATAAATACCAATATATGCTCAAAAACAGTATTTTTCATATTGCTCAAAAATAGTATTCAAATCATACTCCAGGTTTATTGTATGTTACAAAATTCAATCCTACAGTGAAGTGAACAAGATCAAAACCGGAAAATTATTAAACAAATATATATAAATAACTAATGTTGTTAAAAACTGATATTGCAAAAATAAAACATGATTAATAAATTTAGGATTAGGGATTTTTTAGTTTTAATTAACTCTTAACTTATCATTATCCATTATTGTTGCCTTTTTATTAAGGAAGAGGATATTTAGTAAAATATATATTCAAAAAACAAACCAGAAACAGCCAGATCTTAAACATGTATTTTATTACCACCATCTGAAGTATGTTAAATCAATTTCTGTTCTTTTATTTTAAGTGTAAAATTATTTAAGAAAAGTTAAGATACGTATTTGAAATTAGGAAATGCAGTCGATGAAGGGCAAATCGAGTATACATATTTATTTCTTTAAAACTAAATGATATAAGCCTTCTGCAAGGGGGGACTACGTTTCATTTTCTCTCGTCTTAAGGGAATAACAGCGATAAATGGCTTCATGTGGCAACCATTCTGTCTGTAGATAAGGACGACTTTAGTGACGTAGTGTCAGCCGTGCCGTGGCTTTGTATGTAGGAGGTACTGCCTCGGTCCAGTCCACAGCTTCGCAAGAATATCTGGTCTAGTCATATAGTTTAAATTGTAAGCAGTAACACTGCATTCCTCATTTCTGATAAAACTCTTGATAACCATTTAAACTGGGGAACAGGACTTAGTGCTAACCTTGGAGTAGTCTATTTTTGTCAAATCGTTATTTAGATATCTATGTTTAGTTAAGCTTTTATTTGGAGACAGGGATGGTACTCCATTTTTTTAAAGGAGTCTTAAGGTCTGCGTGTACATTTCCGCTTCCTTTGTTAGTTAAAATTAAGCTCTATATTATGACAAAATACACACTAAAGTTGATATTACTCTGAACAAAGAGAAAAAGTTAAATATCTGGCTACTTCAATGAACATGACCATAGAATAATCTCGAATGCAGTTATGTGCCTTAAATTAGCTCCTTTGGGGGTCTTTCGTAGACAATAAAAACGTGTGAAGTTATTGAATTAAATAAAACCGCTTTCACTTATTTTCCACATAATGCATAACTTATAGAGATCCCACGAAATTCCTTTGTTTGTTCGAGGAAATAATTGTTATAAATTACCTCAAAATAAAAATTATCAAATAAATATAAAAATGGTAAGATTTATTTAGATTTGTTTTACTATTTTTCAATTATATTTTCGATACAATGCACTTTTAGAATTACAAAGGTCTTTCGTCAAAGCATGAAAACAGTTACGAGACTGTTGTCACAACTGTTGCTACGAATAAACGACTGAATAATGATATCGCAATGTTATGTATTATAACAAAGTCTAACTCTGCACTGTAATAACTTATGTCCAGTATGAAAATTATGTCTTCGTTAAACTCAAATACACATTATATGGAAGTAATTTCATTTTAATTATTATTATAAATGAAAAATATTCTTAAAATTTGCTAGTTAAATACATTATAAATCACGTAAGTTAAGTGTTATAAAATGCAAAGTAGCAATATAAATTATTAAAAAATACACATTTCGTTTAAATTGTTTACTTAGGTTTAATGACTAATTAGGTTTCTCGATGAATGACTCATGAAAAATGTTCAGTTCCCTTGCCGGGATTTAAACACCCACAAATGAATGTACTAAAAATTACTTATTAACGTTGACTAATGTAAAGGCAGATTTAGAGATTTAAAATACAGAGGATAACGCGTTTTAGAAAGGTGAAAACATTTTACTTATTACCTTTGAAGCTTTCTTTCCGAAAAGAAAGTCTTATTTCTTTTCGGAAATAAGACTTTCTTTTCGGAAAAGGCATATTTCTAAAGGCATATTTCTGTCTTTGCCTTTCTGAAAATATGAAGTACCTCCTATATAAGCATATATGTACAGGGCACAAATTCAATTAAATTTTAGGCAATGCATGTTATAATTTGTTGCAGAGAGGCGGGATATAAAAACAAAACTGAGTGTTCACATTAATTAGTTTTTCCGTTAACGGCCTAGGCTTTAGTAAGTGGTAAAATATTATCATTTTTATCATTTTTGTTTTGTAATCTAATAATTTTTAAATTATATATTTTAATATATATTTAGGAGAGGACTGGTTTCTCTTGGGATTTATTTTTAAAGACATGCATCATGAATGCTAAAGAAGCACTTAAAAAGAAAAAAACTAGTTTTAAAGTGAGACAAATCAAAAAGGTAAATTATAAGCATGTTATTATTTTTAAAACAAAAAGGGAATTGATTAAATTGAACAGAAAAATTTAGAAAATATGTCCAATTAAATTTAAAATTTTTGCTGCATATAGATATACATACATATAAATTTATTACATTCATATATACACATACATATATATATATATTTATTTATTTATTAGAATAATTTTTGTATTATCTCCTAGGGAAAAAATAAGTTAAAAACTTAATATAAAGTGACCTTTAAAGCTATTGTACTGAATTATGTAAGTAGTATCATCAAAGGCCGGTGTAATATCATGTTATTTAATAAATGTATTTATTATTTAACTAAATTATTGTTAAAGTGGCAACGCCATATTTGTATTATGTAACCGTTGCTCAGCAACGTGAGAAATTGGTTAAAAATGAGATTCTGAAGTTTTTTACCAGCTAGTAGTAGTATGAAAGTTTTGCCACTAAAGAATTTCTTCAAATTATCTATCTCCGTGAACTAGAAATAAAATTTATGTTCTACTAAGAAGATTGCCTGTTTTGTAAATTACTGCAAAATACATTACAGTCTTAATTAATAGGAGGTTCCACCGAGATACTGCAAATTAGCAGCGCAAATATCAATTTCGATGGTGCTGGTCTCCTAATCCCAGAAAGTTGCTGAAATTTTTTAGAACAAGTTTGGTAGTACCAATTGAAGTTTATTTCAAGGAGAAATGGATGTAAGAAGTCTGCCGTTTTAAAGCTAGATTTGAAGGGGATCATTCAAAGGTTATCTTCTGTGCTTCTATAACTTACAAAAATAATTGTCAAAAATAGGATATTGCTGATCTCTGAAGATAAGATTAACTTTTGGTTTTCTTAAAAAAGCTTTTATTGAATTTTAATACTTTGGTTCAGAATTATAGTTTATCGTGTAAGATTTTGTTTAAATTAACTGACACTAAAAATATTCATTTAAGTTTATAATTCATATTTGTGGTAAAGAAGTATTTTAAAATTATTATTTATGCTTTACATTTATTTGTATTGAAATTTTATGTTGATAATTGATATGTGTAAGCCATCCCGACGTTTATATAAAAGAAAAGAAGAACTGCTAGCTGAGTTTTGAATTTGTTGCCAAGCAGGCGCTTGGAAAATAAGTAGCAACGTCAAACTGACGTAGTGTGATTTGATTATACTGCAGAATTGGCAAAAGTCTTTTCTTAGTTCTGGCCATCCAGGCGTGTGATAGATAGTAACGTCATCCCGACGTATTACAGATTGTATATTCTAAAAGTTGTATTGCCAAACTGGCAAAAATTGTTTTTGTTATCGCCAACCAGGCGTGGAGATAGATAGAAAAATCGTCAAACTGACGTGGGTAAAATTCCATTGTATTTCTTAACTGGCAAAGATGTTTATATAGTTATAGTTAACGAGGCTTGTAAATAGTGAGTTAAAACGTCAACCCGACGTAGTATTGTAGTATTTTGTTCCAATCTGGCAAAGTTGTTTAAAAAATTCTCTCCAATTGGTTGGTGTGAATTTCGTATTGGAGAAATTAAGTCTCGCCAGAAATTATACATTTTTAGTACAAGTACGATCTTTTAAATTCAATTTCAAAAGGAAGCCTAATAAAGATCAGTTGTGTCAACATGTCATTCGTAGCTAGGAGTAAAAAACAGGATTTAAAAGTACTAGCAGAAGAGTTAGGTTTAACCGTGAAACCTCAATTTAAGATTGCTGAGTTGCATAAACTGATCACTGAAAGTCCCGGTTATGATGAGGAGTTTACTCGAGAACTACTGGCTGCAATTAGAGAAGAAAGGGAGCGAAAAGAAGAACGCGAAAGAGAAGAAAGAGAAAAAGAACGCAAAAGAGAAGAAAATGAAAAACAACGCGAAAGAGAAGAAAGAGAAAGAAGAGAAGAACGCGAAAGAGGAGAAAGAAGAGAAAAACGCGAAAGGGAAGAAAGAGAAAAGGAACGCGAAATAGAAGAAAGAGAAAAAAGAGAAGAACGCGAAAGAGAAGAAAGAGAAAGAAAAGAAGAGCGGGAAAGAGAAGAGCGAAATAGAGCCTTTGAACTACAGAAACTTCAGTTGGAAGCAATGGCTGCAACAGCACAGCCGGTAGAAACTACGCAGTTACCTGAGCAGCCTTTAAAAATCAGAATTCAGTTTCAACCCTAAAGAAGATGAAATAAGTTTATTTCTGGTGTTACTTGAGCTTCAAACTAAAATAATGATTATACCAGCTGAAAATCAAGTGACTCAACTTATTTCATTGCTGCCTCCTGATATTGTTCATCTTATTGCTAAAGAACCAGAAGAGGACGCAAAAAAGTATCAATATGTAAAATATTTACTGTTACAACGATTTAAATTGAGTGTGGAAACATTTCGACAAATATTTAATAAAAACCAAAAACCTACTGAAAGTACTTGGTATAATTTCTACATTGAATTTCTACAGTAAGAAGTTTACAGAAACTGAAAAAAGTACTCTATCACAGTAAAAGGAATGCGCCGCCATAATATTTACTGTGAAGAAACTTCAATGTTACTGAATTGAAGAATTATTTAGAAGGATGGCTTAACGGATTAAGCATTAAAATTTTTGAACAGCTAAAAGATCTCATGCTAGTTGATCAAATTAAAAAGTGTACTTCTCCTAATTTCAAGGAACAATTTATGGATGAATAAACTACCATAATTTCACCTACTGAGATGGTTAAGAAAATTGAAAATTTTGAAGATGTGAGAAAAACAATAAAACCGAAATTTTCTGCCAGTCAAACTGAGAGATTTAACAAAGGATCATTTAAACATCGTTCCGATAATTTTGCGAAAACAATAGAGCATCCGCCTCATTTTAAGCATTCTTATAAATGGGATAATTCAAAATACCAGAACGATCATCGACAAAGGAATCAGTTCCAAAACAAAAACCAAGAAAATTTATATGACAAAAGATATCGACCACGTTGTTTCGAGTGTGGGTCATACGAACATTTTAAGCCTCAGTGCCCTCGCTTAAACCAAATTAAAAGGTAAATTGCGTATTTTCAAATGATGATTTGTTAAAGACTTATACAAATAACGATTTAGTTAATGGGTATGAAATGCCTATTCTTCGAGACACAGGAGCCACAGTAGATGTTATATCTCGAAAATATGTAGATAAAGCAAAAATGATTGGAGAACATGTCTGGGTACAATATCTCTTAAATGACCATTTAGTATGTCTACCGTTAGCTGAAGTTGAAATTAATTGTGAACTTGGTCATATAAATACAAAGGCAGCTGTTGTTACAAATGATCCTGGCAGATACGTATTGGGGAACAAAACTGCCCAGTTTTTCAAAGATAAACAATTCTTAAATTTAGAAAAGATAAATGCGGTTTTGACACGATCTCAAGTAAAACGATCTAGTGAAGACGATCGAAGTAGAGACACCGAAATGAGGAAAAAAGAAGAACTGTCTGTTATTGAGACTGATGAAGATATTTTACCGCAAGCTGATGAGGGAGACAAAGAAATTAAGAAAATAAATAATGTTAATTGAAAGGAATTAATTGAATCTCAGCATCAAAGCAGAGATCTAGCCTCATTGCTTAGCGAAGATAAAAGTGAAAATTTCGGAAATGATTTCAAAATAAAGGAGAACGGGCCGTTGATGAAAAAGAAATTAGATAAAAATGGAAATGAAAGGGAATTAATTATTATTCCTGAAAAATATAGGGATCAAATGCAGAACTACACAACTTTGATGCGAAACCAAACAAATAATAATGCTAAAACTCAGGGTAATTTAGTTAATACTCACCTTCCTAGGAGTCAAGCCTCTGTCAATAGTTCACAGAAATCAGACACACAATCTAAGCGTTCATCTACTGATGAGAAAACTGAAGTTATTAATATGGACGTTGACTCACCTTATTTGCTTGGTGATTCATCTTCTATGGATAGTGTGAATGATTATTCTCCTACAAGTTCCTCAGTTCCTTATTCTCCAAAAAGCAAAGATGAGCTTGAACTTTTGTTTACAGCAGATCAGAGAACTTCTGATAAAAGAATTCATGAAGGTGCTTCTAAGGCTAAGAAATTAAAAATACATTCAGAATCTATGCACGCGTCAGAAAACTTAGCAAAGAGGTACAGACAAGATAATGGATACTTAAAGTTGCCCATTCAGTGAGAGTGCAAGTAGCAGATAAGAACAAAGGTTCATCTCGCAAAGAGCATCAGCTATCTGACAAGAGAGAACTGACAAAATTAAACGATTCCAGATGTTCCAGGTGAATTGCCAAGTTCTGGAGTTGAGATGCAAGTCAAGAAGAAGTTTTTAAAGAAACTAAACAAACGAGAGCGAGTGGTTGAAGAAGTAAAACTGCCAAAAACGCTACTGCCACACTCACCAGATTTCAATAAGGAGTTATTTTGCAAACTGATGCTTCAAACTCTGGTATGGGTGTCATTTTAGCTCAAAAAGATGAACGAGACAATGAACATCGAGTTTTATACCTCAGTAAGAAGTTTACAGAAACTGAAAAAAGTACTCTATCACAGTAAAAGGAATGCGCCGCCATAATATTTACTGTGAAGAAACTTCAATGTTATTTAGACGGGCATACTAAATTCTTCATCATGACCGATCATAATCCTTTAGTTTGGCTCAAAAATAATTTGAGTCTAAATCCACGACTTATGAGATGGGCACTAGTACTAGAACCCTACAATTACACGGTCGTTCATCGAAGTGGTAAAAACCATAAAAATGTAGACGCCTCCCTAGCTTAAATAAATAATTTGTTTCTCTATATAGATAAAAAAATTGTTCCTTCCTTTCTTCCTAAGTGTATGTTATTATGTTATTTCTTGTTTAATTCTTCTTTAAATTCTTGTATTACAATTCTGTATTGTGCTGATATTGTTATTTTGAAAAAAAAAAAAAAAAAAAAACCCGTAAACTTTAATTTATAAAAATATAAATTAAAGTTTATCTGGAGGGGGCAGATTGTAATATCTTGTTATTTAATAATTTTTTTATTATTTAACTAATTTATTGTTGAAGCGGCAACGCCATATTTTTGTTATGTAACCGTTGCTCAGCAACGTGAGAAATTGGTTAAAAAATGAGATTCCGAAGTTTTTTACCAGCTAGTAGTAGTATGAAAGTTTTGCCACTAAGGGAATTTCTTCAAATTATCTATCTCCGTGAACTAGAAATAAAATTTATGTTCTACTAAGAAGATTGCCTGTTTTGTCAATTACTGCAAAATACATTACCCCGGAAAAAATTCTTAATTAAATTATTATAAAACCAAAATGCAGATTAAAACGAATCAACTATTATTATTATAAGGAAATTAATTCACTTTTCAAATGGAACAAACAATTTGCGATCAGACTAGAAGAGAAACACGCTAATGTGACAATCAAAATCGTAAAAAACAACCTTATATTTAGCGTAGGTATAATGAAACACTCAATCGATTTCGAGGGCAGCTAAAGGTCCCTCCTCATCAGGAGAAAGAAATACATAGAAAGAAGAAAATAGGAGAAGGAGTCACAGAAACACGTGGTGCTTATCAGCACTGCACGTGGTTATAACTAGATTTTTAATCAGAGTTGCACTGGCCGCCTACTTTTACTGAGCCAGGCTGTCTGATCAAGCATAAAGAAATATTAGCGAAGTTAAAATAGGGAGCGTGGGGCAAATGCTCCTTACGCTCAAAATCTGAACTTCAAATAATGGAAAGCAACCACTGAACGGATTTTTATACCCTCTGGTAGTACCAAGTGCAAGGAGGTAACGCCATCTATCGGCAAAAATAATTGAATTAAGATAGTAGAATTTTAAAGGCATTAGGAAGGACTGGATTGGACTTCAAATCATTAACTAAACTTTCTAAATCTTTGTGAATGTGAAAAGCCTCAAGAAAATCCATGAAACACTCAATCGATTTCGAGGGCAGCTAAAGGTCCCTCCTCATCAGGAGAAAGAAATACATAGAAAGAAGAAAATAGGAGAAGGAGTCACAGAAGTCCATAGGCGAATTGGATTTTCTTGAGGCTTTTCACATTCACAAAGATTTAGAAAGTTTAGTTAATGATTTGAAGTCCAATCCAGTCCTTCCTAATGCCTTTAAAATTCTACTATCTTAATTCAATTATTTTTGCCGATAGATGGCGTTACCTCCTCGCACTTGGTACTACCAGAGGGTATAAAAATCCGTTCAGTGGTTGCTTTCCATTATTTGAAGTTCAGATTTTGAGCGTAAGGAGCATTTGCCCCTCGCTCCCTATTTTAACTTCGCTAATATTTCTTTATGCTTGATCAGACAGCCTGGCTCAGTAAAAGTAGGCGGCCAGTGCAACTCTGATTAAAAGTCTAGTTATAACCACGTGCAGTGCTGATAAGCACCACGTGTTTCTGTGACTCCTTCTCCTATTTTCTTCTTTCTATGTATTTCTTTCTCCTGATGAGGAGGGACCTTTAGCTGCCCTCGAAATCGATTGAGTGTTTCATTATACCTACGCTAAATATAAGGTTGTTTTTTACGATTTTAATTTGCGATCAATTGACAATAATTAAGAGAAGTGAAAGGGTTTCATCATCTTTCCCAATGAACCAATGTTAAAATACTAAGTCAGTATATATCTATACACATTTATTACTGCCGATTAGAATAAAAAAGGATGTGTAGAACTAGGTGTTATAACAGTCCAATACACAAAATTTCAACCTTCTACGGGTAACTTTCTCTGAAAATACTCACATATGTTTGTATTTCACGTAAAAATACCTTTTGAACCCATTTTATATCCATCTTACAATCCGTTTGGGAAAGAATAATCCTTTATTCCGTCCTTAAGGTCAGACGTCACACAAAAATATAGTCAAAGTGGATTCAAGAGCGGTGAAAATATGTATTTCCGATGATATATGATACAGGAATTTTTTCTCGTTTAAAACTTTTCTTTCACTTCGCACAAGGAAGTAATAAAAAATAGTAAAATACTTATAATAACCTACTTCTTATTTCAAAACTAGGTCTTCCTATGTGATTCTTATAAACGCAGTTGACATATATACCTGCGCTCAAGACGATAAAAGGGAAACATACCATTTTAGCTACAAATAGTAAAATTCAGCCTTTCACTAGTAGAGAACTACTAGGTGATACTTTGTCTTGTTTAGAACTAAAACAACTTCATCATTTCTTAATCTATTAACGTAATAATACCCTTTGTAACGCTTATCTCCACTTACTAAAAATTTAATGTCTCTTTCTCTTCTCTTTCTTTACCTGAACGCGTTATTTTGTTTCGAATTTTCTTTTCGAATTTCGAATTTTGCGTCTTTCACTATAAACGGTTGTAACACATTTCAAATTGTGGCCACCAAATATTATCGCCCTGTATTATTTTTTAAACAAATTTAATAATTAAAAATCTGATGTTAAACCACATGACTTCCTGGTACGGAATATTAAATTATACGCAATTTTCCTGCATTTCATTTAAACACATTGAACGAATTTTAAATTAATTCTACTTCGTCAATAGCATGTAAACCACAAAAAAATAAAATGTACTCTTTTAAGTTCCCTATATGTATTTACCACCGCGACATTTCGGTGCTAGTTTCATTTAACAGCGTTACATCTCATTTATTTTATAACTAACAGTGCACAAAATTATATCATCTGAACAATTACCACATGTTCTATTCAAATACTATAATAAATATGGAACAATACATAAAAGAAATTAAAAAAATAAAAAAGAAACAGTTTTTTACAGACGATTCAGCGCCACTTACCTAATGAACATGCGCTAGTAATTTATTCAGTTCTCACTTCGTGGCAAAGCAAAAATACATAAAAATTCAAAATATTTTCATGAATAATTGAAAGATATAGAAAAACATAAAACATCAAGTACAGTTAAAGCAATTAAGAAGAAACAATTTGTACAATTAAAATTAATAGAGCAATTACAAATTAGCTTGTGTAAAAACAAGCTAATAACGCAAATGATAATTAAAGAATGAAAAAAGCATAATTTAGTTCGCAATAATAAAAGAAGACATACCTTTGTTGTTACAAAGCTTACTTTCTCTCGATTGGCAACAAATCCCCTATTCTGCTAAGTTTCAAATGTAAACAAATATGGCTGCTATGCTAAACAAAAATTAGGCTTAACCGCACTTAAAAAACTATTAAATTGTTGATAATTCAACAATTGTTGCATGCAGGTTAATTAAAGATATAAAAACCATAACCGGAAGATAAGAACACCATAATTCAATCCTTTTGAAAGCAAAAATTGCACAATTTATAAACATATAAGAATAAAACACTTAGCTCACTGAGCCGAATACGAGGGTGTATATATATATATATAATATATATATAACGAGTATATATATATATATAATTTATTTCCTAAACAGTATTGATTAATTGATTATATTATCTCCTAAGTTTAATTAAAGTAGAATTATCTTACAAGAGTGAATCCATAATGGTAAGTTATATTCTGAAAGATGTTTTGAAGTAATTTGAAAGCAAAATGTTAACTTACCATTATGGATTCACTCTTGTAAGATAATTCTACTTTAATTAAACTTAGGAGATAATATAATGAATTAATCAATACTGTTTAGGAAATAAATTATTATTAACTAACTTTGCAGCAATTGCGCAAGTAGTAATAAATTGTTTTCGCACTAAATGGATTTAAGATCATACAAATTATATATATATATACATATACCCGTTATATACATATATATATATATATATATATATATCAAGCAAAGCAGTAATAACAATTTTTAAAAAACCAATTTTGGTCTAGAAAACGTCTTGCGCAATATGCTGCAAAATAAGTAAAATATAAAAATTGTAGGTAACTTTTAGGCGAGCTTACTACAATTTATATATATATATATATATATATATATATATATATATACATGTATAAAGTAGGTACATTAGGAAAGAGATAAATAGCGCTAATAGCTGCTATTTAGCATATCAAATATATAATATATATTTCTATACGTTTGGTACGGCCGATTGCAACCAAAATGGGAGGTGCACATCTACGTGCTATAGCAGTCCTATATACAAAATTTGAACGTTCTGAGGCTTCGTTATGGAGTTATGCGATATACATACATACGTACGCATGTACGTACGTACATACAGAGGCCATGGAAAAATCTCTTCTGAATCCATTTTAAATCAGTTTTATAATTCGTTTGGGAAAACAAGTCCTTTATTCTGTTCTTACGTGCAGATGTCACGCAAAAACACTGTTAAATTGCACCCGATAGCGGTCAAAATGGATTTTTTTCATTCAAATATGATGCCCATAATTTTTCGCAATTACAATACTTCCTTTTTACTTTGTACAAGGAAGTAAAAATGTACATATCTGTATGTATGTTCTCCGCATTGTGAAGAAATGATGATACCAAGAAGCATAAAATTTTGAACAACGAAATCGTCCACGCGGCTATATTCACCTGGAAGCTTGAATTTTGAATTTCAGTTTTTTTCATAGTTTGTATAAATTTAATGAATTTTTTTATAATTAAATTCTATTTTTTGAAAGAGAGCAGTAACCGCATTATTGGAAATAAAAATTCAAGAAAATTTAAGCTTTTTCTTTCGGTTTTAATTAAGAAACACATATCTATGTATGCAATGTGTTACCGTGACCGGAAATAATATGCTTTTATCTTCCGCGTCAGAGTATTGCCGATACAATAAAGCCTAAGATACTTCCAAATGTAAACTGAATGGTTAGTAAGTAATAAACTAAGCGATTTAAAAACAGTTTAAATCAAAATATATTAAAATCATGAGTTGTCTAATTAGACATATTCAGTATTTTTTAAATTACACTAACTGGACTCATTGAAATAATTATAAACTTCTTATGTTATATCCCAGACTTTCAAATAACATTTTTATCGATCATGACCTATACAAAGAATTTAATTTTTAACGTATACATTCCCCTATTTTTACTGCCTGTGTCGAGCGCTTTTACGATGTTTTGCGAAGGAAGGCATTATATGAAAGTTAAAAAAAAGGAAACTTTGCTTAAAGGAGAGACAAACACGGTTTTACCCCTTAAACTGTTACATCTGATACCCACTTTATTATTCAGACAAATTATTGCCAAAGCAAAACAAAGGTTATTTTCTTTTTCATTGAGAATTTCTCAGATTGACAAAGGGAGAAGTTGTTATTTACGACTTTGATGCGAAAGTCTCAGTTCCAACATGCGGTTTGCTAAAGTTATAGCATTCTAAGCATATATTAATTCCCTGTGAAGTTCTAGAAAAGTACTTAATTTTACTCTATATGGTGCAGTGTATTCATTATTTTTCAGCAGGTTTTTGAGTATGTTCACTATCAGAGACAAGGTGAGAAAACGAAACGTAATTGAAATGTAAACAAGTTGAAACCTGAAATTACATTGTAACACTTCATAGTGATTAAAATCTGATAAACATAATTTCGACTGTGAATAATAATTTTAAGACTTTAATGTTAAATCAAAGTAAAACTGAATGGAGAAAAAATGAAGAATCCACCATCATTTACATATTTAATAGTACTACAAATGTGGAAGCATTGAAAAATAAAATATTTCATTGCCATCAACAATAAAATTAAATACACTCACGGTCACACATGCATAGGAAAGGACTCAAAAACTGATATCTATATCTATTCATCTGTCTACCTCTCTCTCTCTGTATATATATATATGTAAAATATAAAAAATACGATGGCTTTGCTCTACGCGAACACGCAACCCTTAATTAATTTTCTGCAATTTAGGATCTTTCCCCTAGACCAGTACCTTCTAGAATTTGCTAGCTTATTACGTAACCGCTACTATAAATACTGAGTATGCGCCATTTTTCAGTCAGACTGCTTCCTAATATCGCTGCTACAAGACTCCGCGCTACTCTGTATTTATAGTAGCGGTTACGTAATAGGCTAGCAAATTCTAGAAGATACTGGTCTAGGGGTGCTAATGAGTAATAATATTGGTGCTAATGAGGAAGAGCGGTATCTAACCGCGAAGCGGTTTCTGCTATATTAGCGGTATCTACTGTCTTAGTGAGAAAGCTACCAGATATTCTGGATAGCACGCGTCCGCCTTTTTAGGCTACTCTCTCGTGAGCTATTATTACGCTGGGCCATACTTTAGGCCCTTCAATTAGCGTTAAGGGGTCAACTCGGTTAGAATCTTGATAGCTTCGGCTATATTTCTTTAGTTAAGATTAATTTAGTTTATTTCTAAGTTGAAGCCCGAGTGTCGGCCTTATTGAACAACTCCAAGATGGAGTTTTGTTAAACTTTAGTTGGAATAATAAATGATTATTTCACCTTTCTCACTTTCTGTTTTCTACCTCACGAACTCAAGCGATTATTCGCTTACTAATTCTTAAGATTCTTCACATTTAACTGTAACTTAGAAGTACACAGTGGAGAATTCCACAAAGTAATCAAATCCCTTCCCGAACACAATCCCTTCCCGAAGAAAACAACAATAGCTGCCTAAAATACTTTCAAATAAATTGATGTATGAGGAAAAAACACACAAGTCTTAAATTAAATTTAAGAGATATTCAGTCATACACAGTTATATGCATATTTTGCATAAAATCATGGACAATCTAAAATTAGTTTAATTTTGCAAACGTCAGATTGAAATTCTAAACGAAACGCTATTTCTTCGTATAGAAGAAATGCAAAGTAATAAGCTAAATTATTTTACCAGGTCTTGTTGAGAAATGCTTTAAACAACAGAAAGAGGTCACACGTCTAATAAAATACAGTTCTGCTTCAAACAGTGAATACAATTCTTTCCGCAATGCTTTTCGAATGTGAATTGTTCATTATGCAGGACGCATTCGAACCGTTTGATGGAATTATTTTATACATTATTCCTAAATGTATAAAATAATTCCCTATGTGTAAACTTTAGGAAAAACTTTAATCGGCTTCTGAGGTCAATCTTAAATTCTGTAATAATGTAAAATTTCGGAGATTATTAAAAACATCACCAATATTGGAAACGCTAAGAATTCACCAACACATTAGTTGTAAAATTATTTACATTCACTATATTTGTAACAGACTCATATATTTCAGTTTAATCTTTTCAGCTTTTCGTTGGAGGTGGAAAAACTCTGTATTTTATGGATTTGAATATCTGCATTTGGATTTGAATATCTGCATTTGGTTTGGATTTGAATATCTGCATTTATGGATTTGAATATCTGCATTTGGTTTTATGGTATGTCCAGATTTCATGAAATTACCTAAATTGGTCTGTCTTCTTCAGTGTGTGTCAGGAAGTACTGCATGATCCTGATATTTAAATGGTCAGTGCAACATATTTTCATGAGCTTATTGGCATGCTACTGGTTAACTGTGACGTACATCTATTCCCACTTCTTATTAAAACACATTTTTCATATCAAGAATTTGGAATTTGTCCTTCAGAAGATCCTTGATAATTTCAGTAGTCATATACTCTTCATGTTCTTCTCTTAATCAGAAGATCTCCTCAGCTGTTCCTCATGTTCCTAGTTAAAGAGACTTGCAGTTTCTTACTACTAATATAATCCTAAAAAAATGTGGTATTTGTTTGCTTCTCTGGAAATATGCCGTCCGTGCGCTCTTTCATTTTGTTGAGCATTTCTCTTTCGACGCTTTCATTACGTAAGAATGCAGCCGGAGGTAGATAGGTGGGTAATCAGATAGTAGAAGTGAGTGGGACATACAGACTTGCCTATGAATCGCATAGACAATAAATACCTCAACACACTAACCATCTTTAGAACTATAACTCTACCATGGGACTATTAGTATACTGCTTAGTTTGAGTTAAAGAGGTAGCGGGCTATTGTTGGAAATGAGACTCTTTTATCTCTGATATCACAGTTGGGTATTTGCTATACGACGTGTTTATCTGGGCAATTCTCTGTTTACTGAATCATACAACTGTACAGCTTGTTGTTTTATTTAGTACATTGCTTTTATTACTTTTTCATAAATTCAATTTGCTACATATGTTCCTTTTTTACATTTTAATTTTTCTTTTTTCTCGACCACACGTGCATTTGTTGTTGCGCATAGTAAATGTAAATCTATTTGTAGTTGAGTTACAAATAGATTTAAGTTACAGATTTGAGCGAGATCACTTCTATTTGAGTTACAGGATAGTTCTTTGCGGAAACATTATTTGTGTTCTGCTGATTACATTCGCCTTGCGTTATTCTGCCTGGCATATTTCTATTTATAGTAATTTTACGATCTATTATATTATAATTAAGTTACTTTCTGCACTTCATTTAAACTTATTTTCTCAATTTATTCGGACTATTTGAATTATTGATCCCTCAAGGCAATTTGAAAGTGACGCCAAAGAATTGCAAATTTTAAAAATAAACAGCCTGATCAGATTTGGTGACAATTTCTTTTTGGTCTTTTATTAAGAGCCTAAAGTTTCGTAAATACAAGTATAGGAACCGGAAGACCGTATTGGAAGTTAGATTTCGTTATTTGTGGAAAATATTGTTGCATGCGTACGGGTTCGTAATAGATTGAACGCACAACGTCCGAAAAAGTCAACAAAATTTATTCTTATCACAAGAAATAAAACAAAATGCTGAAATTTTTCCTCACAGATATTCGTACAATATCACAATATCACACATTAGTCACATTCTAAACTACTAAACCGTTAAATAGAACACAATTCACAGTTAAGAGAAAGCTCACCGCGAATTTGCTAAAGTCAACAGCTGTTATCTAAACAACTGAATAGAGATGCTTTGCTCCGGCTTTTATAAGCATTTTAATCCTGCACAGGAACATTCTGGTATTTTCTGGAGGTTTTTGGAAATCAAAAGAGTACAATTAGAGATATCTACAAGTAATTAAATGCGCGTGCTCCTGTACATTTACTTTTTCGGCGTAGCTTTTTCTTAAAACTCGTCACGCACTGCATTGCACGGGGGAATAAAACAATTTTAATTATAATTCTACTAAAAATAGCAAATTAAGGGCAAAATCCGTAGCAATATTTTTTTTTTAAGTTTCACTTTTTCAAAAGTTAAATGTATTTATGTGACTTAAAACACTTCTGTGATTGAAAGTATAGAACTGCGAACAACGCTTGCGAAAATACAAGCGAGTTGAGACCATTTAAGCCGGGTAAGATTATATATATGTGCAAGAAAAATAAAGAATATGTAGAAAGTAAGAAAAATAAAGAATATGTAGTAAGTTAAATTACAGAGAAAATTAATTCCATTCTGTATTCTTAAAAAAAGTAACATCTATTTGCACTGCGTCATTTCGAGAAAAATGTATGTCATATGACTCTTACATAATTCAGATAATGCAAATGAAACTAAAACAGCCAATAGTAATTTTATACAGCAGTATCAACCATCCAAAGAAAATGCAGTGAGTACCAAAACTAACTCGGTCTGAATTAAGATTTCACGCTGAACATCACGCACTTGCTTTCCACGCTTTGGCTTAGACTGCTGTTTTCTCGCTATAAAGTCATCAAAAATGTAAACTTTTTCGAATAGGCACAATTAATGTGCCAACTTGATTGTGGCCACAACATGTTTACTGGAATAAAAGTTAAATTAAATATATCTTGACTGCCAAATTTCTTATTCCTTGTGGATCGGCATTTCAGCATTCTACGGCATCAAAATTCTAGCTGTTCATTGTGGATTACAATCACCGGCGTTCTACTACAGAGTTTATTACATATATATATATGTTTGGCACCTTCGATTGCAATACAAAACAGGGGTGCACAAGCAAATATTAAAGCAGTCTGATGTACAAATTTTCAACATTCTAAGTTCTACGGCAATGTTCTACGGTTTACTGGTTTTTCAGTTATGCAAGATACAAATGCGCATGCTATTAAGTTATGCGAGATGCATATATATTGCATACATACGTACATATTACATACATACGTATGTATATATGTACTCTTTTGAATCTCTTTTAAATCAATTTTACAATCTATTTGGGAAAAAAAAGAATCCTTTATTCTGTCTGTGCATACAGACGTCAGACAAAACACAATCGTCCATATGGATTTGGGAACGATCAAAATGAATATTTCCGCTGAAATATCATACCTGAAGTTTTTCATTAAACACAGGTATAATTACTTTGTTTACTTCATAAAAAGACACAATTATTCATGTGCTAGACACTTGATAAAATATTTATAACGCATTTAAAAATATTCGGTGACACAATAACGAAATTATAACTTTGACAAATACCTAACTTTACATAAACGTATTACAAGATATTCAGAAAATATATTCTTATATTTCAATAGATAATGTTAACTAAGTACTAAAAGTACGTTTTGGTTAACGATTTCGGTAAAGAGTAAACAATGTGAAGCTAAATTATATCAAAATAAATTATGCTAAAATGCGTCTTTGCATCTCCAACACATAAATTAGCAATTTCTTCGGCGCAGTGATTGCAGTGGCAATCATGATTATGGTATGAGTGAGTGTGGATTAAGGTCCCATCATGTTCCTACAAAAGCCTTGACTTTATTTCACAGTGAATAATTGTTATAGACAAATAAAAATAAGGATTGCTGTAGAAGTTACAATCCCGAGTTGTAAATTTTATGGGAAGTTGTGTGTATTTTTTTTCTTTTCCCATGATAAAGAGAGATGCGGTTAATTGCTCTCGTCTAAATTGCCTTGTTTCGCATCCTGCTCTAGCAATGTTATTTTGGCTTTCATGGCGCATTGCTATCGTGGGAAAAATAGCTTCTCGCAACGGCTTAAATTCATAGGATCGATACCTCATAGAATTGATACTGCGTAGGATTGAATTTGTGTAGAAATAACTCTGCATAGATTTGTCACCTACACAGCATTAACTGGTGTGTAAGTAAGACTAATTACTTGCTTACGATAAATACGAAATTGTGAATAATAACGTAGTATTAAGATGGATCACAGAATACGTTATTAAAACCATAGGATAGATACTGCATAGTGTCGTTGCTGATACCGCCATAACATCTACATAAGCGTAGGATGACACTACGTAATCTCGAAAACTGCATGGAATGTACAGTGTCTGAATAATGATATAACATTTGATAATATGACAGATGGAAATGTTTCACCTAAACAAATTATTACAGACATGGATTAATGCACATCCTCATACCGAAATATTTGTTTAGGCCGATGACATTTTGCGAGTTACTAAAGGGCACAGCCATCACGCATATGAGACTAAAACGCAAGAAGCAATAATCAAAATGGCCAAATGGGACAATGACCAGAAACTAATTATTGCTAAGTCACAAACCTAAGGTATGCTACCACGATCTACAACCACCGTGCATCAGCATTCATTATAAAAATATTAAAATAGCTAGAAACATGAAATAAGTTACAGTTATAACTGATGGCAAACTCACTCGGTTCTCACACTTAAAGGAGGTCAAGGGACTACGGAGGTTATTTAATACAATGCTTTGGACAGCAGTCCCAACAGTAGTAATTTCTTTAATGGTACTTAGGAAGCGATATACAACAGTTGCAGAGCGAATTGCACTTGATTGGGCCTCTGTGTGGGACGAAATTTTTACAAGTAAACTAGAAGATCTTCTACACTCAGCCCAAAGATTATTCCTCTTAAACATTTGACGAGGGTACAAAACCTCGTGTACAACGCATTAAAAGTGATTTCAAGACTGCCTCCTCTGCATCTGTTACTTAAGCGCGAGAGTGCAGTAGCGCTTATCCCGCTACTTAAAGAGACAACACAGACCTGAGAGCAGCGACAGAGCTCCACATATGCCCACTTCATTTGCCGCTTCCAGGTTCATCCTCAAAAACTGAGCTGGAAATAGAATTACTGAAATATTGGCAAAATCTATGAAAAATAGAGGTTACTAGCAGAAGAGTCTACAGAATTTTCACAAAAGTAAATCATCTTCTAAGGAAAAAAACGTTGGTATCACTTCATTCAGTTTCTAATAGGGCATATACCCTTGATGACTTTTCTGCATCGCTTTAGACGACGTGAGAACGACCAGTGTTCATGCGGATAGCAGGAAGGGCAAATTACTATTATGTGTTCGGTTGCAGAGAGCCTGCAGAACATCACCTTCGACAACTAGCAACAGAACATATTCGTACGTGAGATGAAATGACTTTGAAAAGTACAGTGCTTTGAAACGAAAAAGCGATTGCATCAGTCAGTATTTCACATAATATTTCAAATAGGCTAGAGTACCTCTCAGCTGCTATCAATATTGCCAGGGCAGCTTTTGTATATTCTTTACTTGCATTAAATGCATTTTGTTTAAGTTTACGTTTTCTTTTCTCCCCCATCTTCTTACATTTTTCATTTAGTATGTGTATGTATATATACATATATATTGTTAAGAAATTTGTAGTTAGATAGCTAATGTTAGGCAAATTATAATTAAAATTGTTTTATTTCCCTGTGAAATGCAGCGCGTGATAAATTTCAAAAGAAAGCTATGCCAAACAAGTAAAAATTTATGACCACGTGCATTTAACATTGAATAAATGGATATCTCTTTTATTTATATTGAAATTAAATAAATGTAATTGACTACTGTATTAGCTGTAATCGTAATTCCATATTCTTGTTTTCTAAAAATCGCGAGAAGCAAATAAATTACTAGAACTCTCTCGCGACCGATTGAAAGCTTTAACAAGCAGGAGAGAGACAACTCAGCTCAGTTGCTTTGTTACTGTTAATGCGATTTGTTTAGTTTCGCGCGAACGGTGATAACTAAATTAGCTTTCTCTTTCTATTTGAAGTGCGTTGCATTTGAACGTTTCAGTAATTTAAAACATAGCTACTGGTTGTATTACGTTCTGTTTAACGTATTTGTCGTTCTTTACTTTGCTTAATGCTTTACTTAATGTATTATTTTAGCTTCTTGTATCAGTAACTCTGTTAATTGTTTATTGTCACACTTAATAACTTAATGTATTACTCAGTTGATTCCGCCAAGCATATGCATGTCATACCTTATAGCTGTATCGTAATTATATACATACCTCAGTAGATGTTCATGATTCTGGCGACCGATTAAAAATATTTAAGTTGAATCTATCCATCTCTAGCGCTGTAACTGAAATTGTTTTCTTCCCCCGCATTGTACCTTTCTTCTAGCCCTGAGCCATTTCTTCATACATCAATCGTCATGCTCACCCGTGCTATTTGACTTTTGAAAAGAAATGAAGTATATCAGTTTGCTTTCGGCTTCGCCAAACATAGCCATTGATATTCTACAATCCAGGGACTTTTGTAGTAAAGGTAATTCCGTTCGGCTTCGCTACATTGCTGATATGCTAACTGCTACAATGATATGCTGTAGCACCGTTAGTTTAAAGATAGAAAGTGTACGCCCGTCAAGTCAGATAGAAAGTGTCAAAGATAGAAAGTGTACGCCCGTCATATTATCAAGTGATAAGGTATGCACCATCGTAATTTTCGAAATAAATTAAATACTACTTAAACTGACGTAAAATACACTGACGGAAAAAAAATTCCCAACACCAAGAAAAAAAAAATTAATGTAGAATAATTAAATTTCGGCAATATATTTGCCTAGGTACAGCATTTCATTTATTCAATTTTGAAGATCGCGAGCGCGAGAGAAGCCATTTAAAATGTGAAAAGTTGGTACATTAATACCCGGTGTGACCGTTAGGATTTAGAATGCAAGCATGCAAACGTTCATGCATTCTTTCGTGCAGATGCCGGATGTCAGTGTGTGGGATGGAGTTCCGTGCCTTGTTACATTTGGTCGGTCAATAAAGGGACAGAAAATGTTGTTTGCAGGTGACACTAGAGGTATCCTCCAATGATGTCTCCTACGGGCTTGCTTGAAGAAATGATCTGGAGATCTAGCAGGCAAAGCAACATGTTGACCATCTGTAAGGCATTTTGCGTCAAACTAGCGGTTTGAGGACGAGCGTTATCCAAACACCCCTTAGCTTTCATTTCATGAATAGCAGCAGAACAGGTTGAATCACCCGACGGGCGTACAAATTTGCAAACAATGTGCATGGGGCAACGAAGAGAGTGCTCCTGCTCTCATACTAAACTGTTCCCCAGACCATAACTCCAAGTGTAGATCCAGTATATCTAAGCCGCAGACAGGCTGGTTGCAAGGGCTCGCTCACCTGGCCTTCCTCTAACCAACACACCGCAATAACTGGGACCCAGGGCGAACCGGCTTTCTTCAGAGCACAATCTCCACAACGTTCTTCAATAAGCTCTAGCTTGACTTCACTGATATAGCAAACAGCAGTGGTTTGAAATCAGTGGAATGTACGTTACAAGGTTCGGAGGTGTACTTCAAGTAACGGATTTGTAAAGGTTTGGTGTGCCATTGTGAATCCAAATGCAGCTGGAATGTCTGCTGCAGACGCAGTACGAAATGCCACAGCCATACGGCGAACAATCTTCATCAATCGGTCTTTTCCATCAGTAGTGGCAAGTGGCCGCCCGGAACCCGGGCTTCTTAAGCCTTCCCTTGACCCTTGCTGCCAACAATCATGTACAGTGGATATATTCCTGATATGTCTTTCTGCGGTATCGCGGAAAAAAAAAATCCACCTTCTCGTAGAACTATTACACGATCTCCCCCAAATTCACTGAGCTGTTGATAATGGTTTCTTCGTCTTCTTAAAGGCATTCTTGAGTAACAGCAACTGAGTAACATTCTTGAGTAACATTCTTGAGTAACAGTAATACTTCAAATCACAACGATAAATAACACTCACGCACCTTAAAGTGCTTATTTAAAGCAAACCTTATTTTCATGTTGACAATGACGCTACTAATTCCGCACTTATGCGCCAAACGCGAATTTGAATAGGCATCATGTTTCAGATATAGAAACAGGTCTGCCAAATTTCGTTTATATAGCATAACTCCTTCTTTGTGGTGGGATTTTTTTGACGTCAATGTATGTTACTTTCTATGGTTTAGTGATTGTTTTCAACTTTGCCATGTCACAATCATCTTTCGAACCTAAAACACTTTCAGGAATTAATTTCGGGCAGAATCAAAGATTATCGTAATCGCAAGTATTTCACTTAACAGTAGGAAATAAGAATAAGCAATCTAGATTGTGTTTTCAGAAAACTTTTGGAGAGTGATTCTACTTAAATTTAAAAATTCATATGATACACTAAGATTCTTTAATTACAGACGTTTTATTAACGTTTTATTAACGCTGAGGGCAACTCAAGCGTTTTCAATCTAAAATTACTTCTAGGCAGTTTACAATATAATATCAAATCTTGGAAAACGTAGGTGAAATTTATCTTTTGCCACCATAGAAGCAGGGACGCTTAAATGAAATTCGTAACTCTATTATAACATCAGCAACATTTAATAGCTCGAATTTATCAACGGAAGTGTAATATTAAACGATAATCGAATTAAACATTGCATTTAATTTCAAAATAAAAATAATAATTTTCAAGTAACTTTGTCAATCTGCCTATTGTAAATCTTCTTAGGTTTGTATATAAAATACAACGGATCAAATGGTCCGTAAATTAAAAAAAAAAAAAAAAGTTTTAAATATCAAAGATATTGTTTCAGTGTAATGTTATCAAAAAGAAAATAAATCGCAAGGCTGTATTTAATTTTTCATAAACAGAATGTATTATATTATTTAAGCAAGATATATAGTGATTTATTTTAAATTTATTGTGATAGAAAATGGGATATTACATTAATTTTATTAAGCTAAGTCCTAAGCGAGCTAATTAAACGTGTAATTTGTCATTTTTAGTAATTTATAAAATCCACTCCTGCGACATTTCTGACGAGCGGAAGAAATGTAGAAATTTAAAAATAATAATAGGAAGATATAAAAATAGCAAATTTTATCCAAAAAATTTAATTGCTTTGCTTTCCAAGGGTTAACAATGCATCCGCTTATGATATATTCTTCATGAATGCGAAAATTATGGAAATCATTGAAGATAACGCCTCTTTGAATAGACGGATATATCTGCATATAGAAAATTTTCGAAAAATGGTTCTGGTTATTTTTTATTAGATAAAATCAATTTCGATTAAAAGATGATGAATATTTGATTCTAAAAGTGCTGTGCTGTCAATTGGATTGAAACAAGTCAGTCAGTTAAAGAGGTCCTTATTATCGTTTGTTTGACTTTTCTGTAATTTCTCACTTTTAGGAGCACGTTAACAGAACGAGGACATTTTCTGGCTTGGGCTCTTAAGAATTATCACCCTCTCTAATGAAATAAATGGCTTTAGTGGCAAGCGGAGTTGGCAAGCAACAGTGCCGAGAATAACAGGGATGTATTTGCAAGAACTGGCAGTCCAATGTTTGCCATTATTAAGTGGTCAAGATTTCATATGAAAGGACTATATGCCTGGAGGTTTTCAATTTCTGTCCCTTTAAATGTCAAATCCAGAAAATCATGGCTGAACTGAAGTTTTCAGCATGTCATTTGGAAACAGTTGAAATTATCCAACGTAATATTCATAAATTAGGAAAGCCGGTATCAAATATTAAGAGTGTGAGCTTCTGAAGAATAGAAGACACATAGTTTAGTTAGTAAACCCAATGTTATCAATGAACAACACATCTTCAGTTGTAAGAGATAGTGGCGTACCTCTGTGCAGTCCGCGAGCTAATTGAAAAAAATTATCGCGTGGATGTTTAATCCCATGATTGAAGGTATGAAACTGTTAACGGAAGGTATGGAATCTTCTTGCAGACCTTATATGAAAGTCACCGGTGTTTTCATCCCTAATTAACAGTAGTTTCTTTCTTTCGCATAACTGACACTTTTTTAAGGGGAAACCGTACAACGTGTGGTGCAGCTGTATGATTGCATACACATCTAAATATATATTTAATTACTAAAGTTTTCAGTTAAGAATATATAACAAGTTATCTACTTTATGTTAAAAGTAGATAACTTTGTATCAATAAAAGCTTAAATCTTTCAGTTATACACAGTTATATCAAGTGTCTCTGACTTGGGGGAAAGCAGCATTTAGCAATTTAATAAAAATAATACGTAATATATAAATTTGATTTTTATGCTAAGATGCAAATTTTGCAGTCATTAAGATATTAGTAATGAAGATGTTATTGATGGAATATGTTTATGTATCAATAACATCTTCGTTACTAATATATGAATGATATTGGATGAAAGTTTGCAGCCCAGCTAGCATCCAGTATGTCAAAAATACAAAATTAGATATCTTCAATATTTGAATTTTGATTCCTTGCATGTTGCTATGACATTTGGTTTTGCAAGTTGACTAATACGGAAGTTACATTGTTGCGCAGAACGTTTTGATGATAAGTTACCTTACATACTAATTTACCTTTTTTTAAAAAAATATTATAAGAATGACTCTGTCAGTGTATAAGCAATAAATATTGCAATTCATCTCTGCAAAGAGTTTTAGAATCTGAACAACCTGAACTTTCTTTTTTACAATTGTTAAAAATTACATTTGCTTTTCTGTGTGAATCAGTTATCTGTAAATTTATTCAGTATTCTTATTTATGTTCACGCATATAATGACATTCACTTTTCTAGGAATGCTCGAACTGAATTTGTACGTGCCATATTAAAATGATAAGGTTAGTCTCCTAACAGATGTTATAAGTTTGATCGAAAAATGAAAATAGTGCTTACTGCCTTCGCAGAGAAATGAATTTGCTATCTATTGAACCGCATGTTTCTGTGAGATCTCCAATCCCACGCTACGTTCCCTTACGGCCTACGAAAGCAATTTGTCAACCTAGCACGTACACACACACATACACACACACACACACACACACATATATATATATAAGAAGTATTTATAGAGAAAAACAAAATGCACATAGTTCTGTAAGTGGAAGTAATTTTGTTTGGGACATCGATTTGCAAGTAGGATGGTCTTTATGTGCGGAATGGTTATGGACGTAGCTCTCTATTTCCTTACGGCACATTTTGTTATTTAGGGAAGAGTTTGCAAATTGATTTTGCTATTTTATCAGGCGTACCCTCGGTAGAATATTAAAGGAAATGTAGAAAGGTACGCTTTTCACCTAGGTTTGCTGAATATGCATATCTATATACATGAATGCACATTTATTTATTTGCTTTTTTATTTATGAAGAGCTGACACGGCTATTTATAGAAATTTAATAGATCTTTCCATTCAAAAGAGCTGCCCATATTTATTCAATAAAAGAAATTGGTTTTCATATTAAAATATGTTATTTCCTGGCATTTTCACTCTAGCCCGCCACACTGAATGATAGAGCCAGTAATACTTTATCAATATATAAATTTTAAACTTTTTGATTGAATTTCTTCTACAATTAGTTTGGATTAGGTATGTATAATTTAGTATTAAGAAAAAAGTCTGAAAGTTTCAGATTTTAATGGTTGCTCAAGAGTGTTCTCGCTGAGCTAACAGTCTGCATGTCCGCTCCTACTAATCCATTTTTTCCTTTTATTTTTCAGTTCCTCATACCATTGTTCAGTTGTCTTAATGAGATGTATTACCATTTTTTTCTCTTTTTGTTACTAATGTTTCGTGTGATAACTCCATTTATCAAATATCGCGTTCTTCGCAGTTATGCCTGATAAATGTTAAGCAAAATCACAAAATATTTTAAAACCTCTTATCTTTACAATTTCCTATAGACAGTCTCGCGCCGTGGAGATAATTTTTTTTTATTCCCTACAGTGTTTTGGAATCATAGAGTTTGTTAATCAAATATTCACTACTGTTTTACAAAATATGAAATAAATAATACAAAAATATATACCACCATTCTATAAAAATATAGGATATTTTGAATTGGATAGATAATGCATTAAATCTATTTTTATTATTTAAAGCAATGTGATTCAAAAATAAGAAAAAATGTTCGTAAGGACTGTATCTGTTGCTTTCAAATAGCTTAGATTGTTAACCCATAACAGAGCGATTCAGTCTGAAAGTTAAATATCTTGCATTTTGCTGAATAAGAACAGACACAAATAAAATTTTAAATGACGCATTTATAGTGATTCGACCCAAAATCCCATTTTGAGACTAGCAGCTCTTTTGGGCTAACAAGCTTATGCATTTGCTTAAAAGGGAGTATTTTGTATATCTGTTGGGTTGCATACTTGATTAAGCAGAAATGTATACGAAACTACTGACAATAACGTTTAATATTTAGGTTGTTTTACAAAGCAATATATTTTTTAAATTTTATTTTCTAATCGTACATTACTCGTTCAAACTAACAGTTTATTTTTGAACCAATGTTAAAAATTCGTGCAAACATCTTCTTATATTTTCCTTTGGATATCTTTCTATTTTTCTTGTTTACTAACTTTACTTTTTATAGCTCGTGTAACGGATTGAAGCCCTGATGCAAAGCCTAAATAATAACATTACGAAAGCCAGAAGTTTCCCTATGCATTGTTTGTGTTAGTACTTCCCTATGCATTGTAGTGTTAGTAAGTCAAAATATTAAACGTGAATTGAGAACGTTAGACGACATAGAGATCAATTTTACTAATTTAAACTTTGAATAGTTTCCAACACTGAAGATAAATATTTAACAGTAACAAGTGAATGTAATCTTTTGAAAATTGACTACGACTTATGTGTAGATCCCAGTTTAAAGTGAAGAACAGAATCAATATTGATTCCAATGAAAAAAAGACATCTGATCCAGCATTAAAAACGTACTTAGGATTAAAATTGATTAAACAAGGCTAGCATAAGAATTCTTAATGATGAAAGCAGTCTGTCGTAGGCCAAGAAAATTGTAATTTGGACAATACGAGCTAAACAAATGGCGTATTTCCTTTTATCTTAAGATTTTATTACTTATCTTTAGAATCTTTTGTCAAAACCTGAAAGAAGTATGCGCTTGAAAGGAAGAAATATCAGTGTAATTAATACCTTATAAGGAAGTTATAATAATATTAAATACAGAAGGGCATATTTGTTGTTAAGGCTGTTTGTAAACAGTGTCTTTGTCTACGTTTGTTCAGAATAAATGATATTTTGTGCAAGCACGCTCGCTATAGAATTTTCCAAGGACGAGCAGCTTCCACAAAGAAAGAAATTAATTTCATTAATTTTTCATAATTAAAAGTCATTTATAGGAATTTCTTGGATTATTAAAGCTTTCTTAAGTTTACAACATTCCATTCGTTTCTATTGGCTAAAATGCGCTTTCCGTAATTTAAATGAATTTTCTTTTATAATTTTAATCATTTCTGGCTTTCCAGATTAAGAACAGGTACCTCCATGAAAGAAGGTTGGTTTCGCCCAGCTAAAAATATAGCCAGTACCTTTGATGCACTGCGATAGATTTTTCGTTCCTGGGTAGGGGTTTCGTTCATTTCATTATAGCAAATCACATAAGAGCTCTCTTCCTAATGGAAAGAATGTCTTCGTGAAAAACGTTTGAAGGGCAACCCATTCGTATTATCGGCACATATGGGAGAAACTTCGAAAATGTTCATGCAACCAGCCAAGATGACTCAGTGTCTTTGTCTTTGTCTATGATTATGCAAATGCACATGATTACGGAAAGATAGATCTTGTACATAGAGATGATGCAGTAATGATGCAGCACTCAAGCCAACTGAATAATTTCTTTTACTATTCACAAAATATTTTTAATGAAGGCAGGCACATTTCAGCTGGTATAAAAAAATGCATCCGTTCTTTAACAAGTTTGCACATTTTTATAATATATTTGCAGTTAAATAAGAACAGAGGCGGAATTTGAAATCATTATTGTCTGAAACGTTACGTAAGTATCTACATCATTAACGTTGCTTGACAATCATACGAGAAGCATTAGTTTTAAAATAATGCAATTTAAAGCAATTTATTGAAAGCAATTGCAATTTTTTAAATGGAAAAATTAAATAATAGAATTAAAATGAAATATAAAAAGCATTTGGGAACTGAAGTTAGAATTTATTTTACTTGTTTTTATCTTATTTATACATGTTCAATGATCGTTGAGCACTGAGTTCCGTATCACTGTGTTCTGAACCGCTCTAAAATACGTAGATCAGATTTTGCGTCTCCAAGTAAGACTATTTAGTAGTTCTACGGGCACAATTATTTCACAATTTATTTATTTCCACAGGACAATATTTAGTGGTGTCGAGCTGCTATGGTAATAAAATGCCTTCAAACTAAAGTTGATTAAACTTTAAATCCTTCTGAATATGTCGGATTTTCTGGATTAACATGTTGCGGAATGCACTGGTTAACTCTTTCCTTAGTGTCCCCGATTTAAAATTTTGATTATCTTCGAAGGATGGTCTTTGGTACCTCATAGCTTAGTTGATACCTTAATTAACAGTTTAAGTGAATTCTGTAAAATACGCATTTCTGCTAACAGACTGCGAACCCTCCTAAGTTGTTATAGCTTGGTAAATAATGATGACACAATCCTCTGTTCTTTAAACAACCTCCATCATTTGATATTATTTGTAATTTTTAGCTGTATGCAAATTGTAAATAAGTAAATATGATTTACTATTGTTTAAATACAATTTCTCCACTTTCCTTACAATATTACAAAAGTCTACTTCCATTTTAATACATTAATTTTGAAATTATATTTTGCGCATACATTTTATCTCATTTTGAGCATTAAATCTTTATCTATAAGCGCACGTAAATAGTGAACATTCTGATATATGATCTGAGTTTAAACTCTTAGGGTTTCGTGGTTAATTCAGTTAATATAATCATTAACCGAATGTTTGCAACCATCAAAATATAGAAAATTTCATTAAAAATACCTTAAAGATAAGATGATAATGGTTAAAATGGATTTTTGCCAGAAATTTATAAAATGCTTTTTCTCACAGTTTAATATTTTTACTCTACATTGATTTACTTGCTTTAATTATATAATTTAAATCTTAAGCAATTGAAACCAATAAACAGTCAATTCCTGTAAGAATTCAAAAAACACGAGATGTTAACGTAAACAAACATTTTTGTGACCAAGAATTACAGACATCACTCAATTCTCTTTCTCCTTCTAACCTTACAGGTTCATAAATGAGCTAAATAATTAGAAACGAAGTCTTGAATAGAATGACTTTATTCGCAAAAAACAACAGCGTTCTAAAATGCATAGGTTATAAATCATAAAACTGCAAAAGCCCTGCTCAATTAGCTAAATGAATAGTTCCAGGAATATTAAAATACGATTTTAATTTGAATACTGGGTAGAAAAATATTGTTCAACAGCTTCTGTATTTCTAATGAAGATGCTTCCTCTCTGTAAGGTAGAAGTCAAAGAATTTTCGTTGAAATGTTTGGAAAGAAACAAATTCATAGTTTTCGGTTTATTAATTATTAGTAAACAGTCACAGGGAACTACGTGGAAATATTGAAACTCAGATGCCTCTAGGCAGCACGATACGGTTAAGGTAGTGTATGTCTATCGATCGATTATGAATCTTAAATAGTTTCATTTCAACTTAGCACGTTTCATTCATTGTTCTTTCATTAAATGACTCCATAACATGTTTCTGAAATTCTAATATTAAATGTAAGATGCCGCAGTGTTCATCTTAAGTCACGTATCCATCAAGTTAACATCAGTTTTGCGGGAAATGTTAATTTCGAAGAAATGAAATACTTTCAAAAGTATTGCTGGCAAATACATTTTAAAACAATTGAAACAAAATTAATTTCTGCCGCATTCCTTACAGTTAAAAAATTTCAAATTTGTTTACAGAAGACGAAAACACCACGATCACTTTTCGAGTTTAAGTTAGCTTCATTTTTATTTCAGTATAAAATGTGGAAACCTGCTGCTAAAAAATTCCATTAAATAATAAATAAATAGTTTCTTTTAAACTCTGAGAGAAGGCAGCATTAATTCACAGTCATTTCAGAATTAGTAAAGATTTAGGCAAAGATTATAACACAGTCTGATTGATTTATGACATTGTAATAAAAATTCGTGATACTAATCATATGACTATTGTCGTCATATTCACAGATTTGTGAAGATATTTCTTCAGGTATCGCTTAAAAAAAACAAGGACCTGAAATAACCATTTTTCATAGATTTCGAATAGTTCATAATTCATAATGCCGGAGTTACGTTTTCCAGGTATTAAACCATAAACATCAATTTATAGTTTTACTGCATAATATTTATCGAAAATATCTATTCATGTCTACAAACCTAGTCAGTTATGTCATTTAGTAATTTTTTTAAATCTATTTTATCAAATGATACATTAAATGAACACAGAGAAACCTCTGGTTTTCCAACGTGGGAAAACTACGGTACCTTTGATTTCTGTGGCAACTTAGAATGTACTTCTGAATTTGAATAAAACGATTGAACTATGAATTTATAGTTTTTTATGAAGTTATAAAACCGTTTAGCATGAAAAATACAAAAGTTTAAATGTGTACTATTTAGTGTATCTGTCAAATGTGACAATAGGGTTCATTTCATAAAATTTTCATTAGAACTGTTTCAGACTTGTGAGTGAAAAATATTAAAAATACAGCATTTACCGTTTTATAGAGGGCCACTTCTGTGAAATAACGCTTTGTAACGTATTCATAAATGCTTAGATCTTAAGGATATGATGTAGTTTGCTTGAAAAAAAATCTATGAAGGTACTGAAAACCAACTATAAATGACTCTTACATAACTTTACAACGCGTGTTTTCTACCAAAAAGTTCCTAAAATGTAATGCTTACATTTTAATTAATCTTAAGAGAAACACTCTCAAAACAAACAACTCGTTTGGCGATCAAAGTTAGTATAGCGTTGCTAGTTAATATGTTGTAGCTAGACTCAAGAGAATGCTAGTTACTCGTATCTCACTGACATTTGCTATTGTTGTAAATTCATAGCGCCGTCGGATGGCGCTCTGGGCGCCCAGTCTCCGGAGTGCTTGGGTATAACAAAGTTAGCAAATGTAAGAACGAAGCTGCTACCCCTAAAACGCAAAACGCACATGTCTAATTTATTATGGTTGTAGAGCACTGTATTATACGCTAAATATTAAAATGTGTATTTGTATTAATAACAAGGAAATGATCGCTTTCCTCTGGATTTTATGCTTAGACAAAAATCTTATGAACGGTGATGTTGTAACCACCGCTCATAAAGTTAGGGAACACATTTATCCAGCATTAATGGCTCTTAATAAGCTTTTAAAATAATAGGAAGATTTGATGCTAGGAGAACATGTAAAAATTTAGGATTTATATTTATGAAACTCTCCTTACCTCAGTGCTAGAAATATGTCCATAAAAATTATCTACCTTATTTTGTAACTGGGTACAAGATCTATAGTTGAATAAAAACTTGTAGCTACCGGCTTTGAAATCCCTATGCAATATTACCAGAAGTAAAAAGGTATTATGCAACTGGCTTTAAGAAAAATATGAATATGACAAAAGTTGAGAGGGGAAACTATAAATGTCGATGACCGTTTAGATATCTATTATAAAATATGGTTATACGTATAACAAATACTTCTGCTGCAGCTGTTCAGTTAAAAAAAAAAAAGACAATTTGAGCAAAAATAATATTAATGTATATGGTAGAATCCATGCAGAAACGTGAAAAATATGCAATTCCGTCGCTGGTTATCGAAATCCGGAACTCCCAAATACGTCCCGCGCGTACTTCCAGTAACACTAAGAAGGCATATGGAAAGAAGGAGAAAATACCTCATAAAATAAAAACAATAGTAAGTGTTCTTACTTATAATGAATTTGGCTCAGATATACCGCAATAGGGAATTTCATCCAGTTTTTGTCGTGTAAACAATTTACACAGCCTTTTAAAATGCATTTAACATCAAAATGATAATAAAAAATGTCTATCAACTAACATTTGTTTTTTTAACACAACGTAATAAAATCATCTTTGCAAAGAAGTCCTGCGCGATTCTATTTGGATATTACAGTTACATGGTAATCTGACTCTTCAGAAATATAGGCTCCTCGCATACGTCGAGGAGGTTCACGTACAAGATCTCATTAAAAGGGTGCTCAAAATCTCTGCTGGCTAAGAAGAAGACTCGCTTTCTGTCACGAGCAACTGTTTATTGTGGTGACTGAAAGGAAGTAAAATGATGGCATTTATATTTTTCTTCTTTTATTATCTTAATAAATTGTTAGTTTTTAATCAATGTTTTTGAAGGGAAAGTTGAATGCAGAAATCTACCACACATAGTGTCAGTCGAGATTCGAACCTAATCGGTAAGATAAGAGAAACTAATCATGAAAAAAAGCTTTGAAAACTGATTGCACTGTTCCAAACATACCAATGGCCCACCAGCGGCCGAGCTATAAATTCGCTGAACACTGGTAGTTTGGTCCGAGGTTCAAATCCCGCGAACGGCTTGGCTGCATGAGTGTTTTCCCTTGTGTAACGTTTATGTGAGCCAGTTCCCTAAGAACGTCTTCCACGAAGGCATCCGTTCCCTTAGGCAGATAGCTCTCGAATGTTTTCTGTAGTCAAATATATCAAATCAACCAAATATAGCAACAGTTATAAATATTTGTTGACGTGTACGCGAAATATAGCCACATGGCTTAGAAACTGACAAAAAGAGTAAAAGATATAAGAATAACTGTCTTAGCAAAATATTCTTTAGGTTAAAATTGAAAATTGTGCGGTGAAGACAAACGTCATGAAAACTTATGAAGACCAAAATGTGTAAATCTTCCATGTTTTTTTTTTTTTTTTTTGGGTTTATGTGATTATGGAAACTCCTAAGGGAAGGGATACCATTGTGGAGAACTTTCTAAGGGAAACTAGCACGTATACACATTACACATGGAGAACTCCATGAATACGCCCATGCAGCCAGCCCGTTCAGGGAACTCGAACCTCTAACAGAACAACCAACGTTCAGCGACGGCTGCTGGTTGGCAAGTTTTTTACGAAAGCGAAACTATATTGATGCCATGTGTAACTTACAATGCATAGTTATAATACTTGATGCCTTTCTGTGCAAATTCATTCGGTCAAAGTAAACAATTAAAATGAAAAATCTACGAAGAAATGGATTTGTCGGTCAGCTGTACTTAGATTTTGCCCTACTTCAAAATCAAGGCTGATATTCATGTTTAGTTTAATACCTAAACAAGGAGTTTCTACAAACCTTACACTAAATTTCTAATATTACATTTTCTTATAAACACATTTTTCTAAATTTGTAAGGATCTTAAGTTTTACTAACGTTTATTTTATTTTAAATCTTTACTATCACTTCTTATTTTCTACTTCCGGCCAGAATTATAAGCGTTAACTTATTTATGCAAAATTTGTCTGTAGAACGCCAAGTACTTAAGTTGTAGCTTTTCGACAAGCGAGAGAGAGGAAGGAGTTAGTCGAAGCAGGCCGCTTGCCTTAGAAGTTTTACTCGGTTGCTGTTTGCCTTCCAGGCCAGAATTTAATCCTCGTGATAATTTTAAACGTATTGTAGTGTTAACAGTTATCTGTACTACATACGGCTTCCTGTTAATATCCGGCCAATCTTACACGTAGGCCCTTGTTGATTATTCTAAATTTAAGTTAGAGTTTAGTTATATTTTTATATTCTTACGTTCAGACCACAAGTAGTTGGTCTCTGTATTCCGAAGTACGGAAATTATTGTAAAGAGAGAAAAATAAAGGGTTTTGTACACCCTTCTTGTGTATCCTGTCTACTTCCCACAGTTATTGAACATAGCTTTAGTAAGCTCTCTGTTCCGAGTCAGGTCCTTGCATGTTCCCAAAGAAAGTAAGACGGAACATTGAACCTGATAGTGGCGCCCAACGAACAAGAATAACCATGGCCGAGATTCAAGAAGAACCTGTGCTGCCTGCAGAAGCGGCTCAGAATCCAGAAATGCCAGCTGCCGCCCTGGAAGGATTTGGTTACATCGTGCAGACCATGCGCGCTTCGATGAAACCAGAAGCAACATTTAATGGAAATTCACCGGTAACCAGTTTGTTGGAAAAATTGGATGACCACTTCATGCTCTACCCCGTGCACGAGTTTCAAAAAGTTACCTTAGCTACCAGCGCTTTGAGGGGCCAAGCGCTTAATTGGTGCAAATGTATAGGCAGAAGTCTCTTGGGTCAAGCAGGAAGTCCCACCTATACTTATGAAAATTTCAAGACTGCCCTACTAAAAGCCTTCCCTGTTGTAAGGGATCGTGCGAAATTAGAAACAGAACTTTTCAGTATATATCAGCAAAGAATCGAAAATCTCTCAAGCTTTATTTTAAGAAAAATTCACGTCTTCAAACTCTTGTATGGAAACCGTCCGGATCCTGAGATAATTCAAGTGATTTTGCCGAGGTTACTGCCCCAAGTGCAAGACTTTATTGAATTAAGAAATCCGACTACACTGGAAAAGTTATTTGAGCTAGCAATCCAGTTCGAAAGTAGAAGAACGGCGGACATTGAAAGAAGACGCCAATATCAACAGCGAAACCAATTTGGTGCGCCAAGACTACAGCAAACTCAAGCACACGGCTACAGAAGCAAAGCGAATCAGTGGACAAGGAAACCCGAGCATTCAAAAACAGCCGGCGAACGTCGACAGTTCAATAGCAATCCAGGAAAAAAGTCTCAAGGCCAGTGGAAAAAGAAGGAAAGCACGGAAATGAAAAATAATTTAAACTAAAACGGATTTCTGCTGACGGGAGGGTGCGGAAATCCGAAGGCCACGAAAACCCCTCTTCCTTCAAGTTAAATACAGTAATGGTGAAAAATTTGACTCTTCCGAAGATTGAAGTGTTGGTGAATAATATCCCAGCCACCGCACTCCTGGATACAGGCGCGCAGTGTTCCTGTGTGGCAGAAGATTTTTTTAGGAAGTATTTTCGTAAATATCGTATATATAATTCGGATACTACGACAGTGTTAGCTGCGCAAGGAGAAAGATGTAAGTGTATAGGTAAATTACCGCTGTATGTCCGTATCAAGGACGAACAAGTAAAGGTTATGTTTTTCATAGTAAAGAATCTGCAAGAACATATTATCTTAGGAATAGATTTTCTTTCAGAGGCACAAGCAACGCTAGATTTTAATGAAGCGTCCCTTAAGCTGACAATGAAACCAGTTCGAGAAGAAAAGGCTGAACCGCCGATGTTAAACCTTGACCACCTGCCTAAAGACGAGCAACGAAGAATCCGACAAGTGGTAAGTGAATTTGCTTCGTTATTTAGTGATATTCCAGGATTTACTCAGGTTACTAACCATAGTATTGACACCGGAGATTCAATGCCAGTTCGCCACAAAGCATACGGTATGATAAGAATAAGGAAAAAATTATAGATTGGCATATCACCGATATGCTACGTAAAAAGATCATAACGCCCATCTCAAGTAGTTATGCTAGCCCGGTGGTTTTATGTAAGAAAAATAATGACTATCCTTTGACACATCCAAAAAGGTGGAGATTCGCAATTGACTACCGTAAATTAAACTCCATAACTAAATATCCGGTATATCCGTTACCTATTATTGAAGAAATTCTAAGGAACATAACATCCACCAAATATATGACGACTTTAGACTTAACGACTGGTTATTTTCAAATAGGGGTTAGGCCTGAGGACGTGCCTAAGACTGCTTATATAACCAAGTCTGGCACTTATGCATTTCTGCGTATGCCGTTTGGCCTTTCAGGGGCACCGGCAACATTTCAGCGATGTATGGACATTGTGTTAAGGCCCGTTCTTGGAAAGTCCACATTTATCTATTTAGACGATATCATTATTACTAGTGATAATCTCAACCAACATGTACAGGATTTAAGACAGGAGTTTTCTTTATTAAATGAGGCCGGTCTAAAAGTTAATGTCGAAAAGTGCAAATTTGCAGCCACTGAATTAAAATATTTAGGTTACAAAATATCTCAGAAAGGAATTGAGACAGACGAATCAAAAATAATCGCTGTACAAAAGTATCCGACTCCAAACACGGCGAAGAAGCTCTCTTCTTTTCTAGGACTTTGTTCATATTATAGGTCCTTTATAAAAGATTTTGCAGCTATTGCTGAACCATTGTTAAAATTAAAAAGGAAAAAAGGCAAGATTCTCGTGGACGGCCGAAGCCAATAGTGCTTTCGAAAAATTAAAACAAGCATTAACGCAAGCCCCTGTGTTGAAATTTCCTGAAAAGGATGAGAATTTAGAAATTTCAGCGGATGCTTCGGATTATGCGGTAGGAGCGGTACTTTCGCAAAATCAACAGCCCGTGGCATTTTTTAGCCGAACTTTAAATCAAACACAAAGAAACTATTTCGCGACCGAGAGAGAGACACTTGCAGTTCTGTTAGCAGTGCAAAAGTTCCGAGTCTATTTTGGAAATGCGCCAATAACAGTGTACTCTGATCATGCGGCGGTAACTAGATTGTACTCAGGGAAAAACTTATCCCCAAGGTCAATAAGATGGGCACTCAAGCTACAAGAATATAATCTGGTAATCAAGCATACCCCCGGAAAGGAAAATACCGTAGCAGATGCCCTATCCAGAATTAAAATAGATGAAGAAGGTAATACTGTAAAGGTGGCAATGCTCACAGCATGTACAATAAATTCCCGAGAAACTGTAATAACCGAACTGGGTAAGGCTCCTGAGTTTGGAAGCATTTATGAGTATTTAAAGGATCCTGAAAATTTTAGCCACCAAGATATTGTGGCGATAAGAAATAGGGCGGCCCATTACGAACTAATATATGGTCTATTATTTTATACAAAAACTACGAATTCCAGCAACGAATTTCGACCTGTTATCCCAGCTAGTCTTAGATTAAATATCCTGCAGGAGCTCCATGACAGCCCTTTAGATTCTCATGCTGGTATTCGAAAAACTATCCAACGCGTACGCGAGGCAGTCTATTTTCCTGAACTGCAAAAGTTAACAAGCGCGTATGTCCAGTCCTGCCCAACATGTCAAGCAGTTAATTATATTAATTTCCGCCCGGCCGGGTTTCTAAATAGTATTAAATCCGAATTTCCAAATGAAATAATTGGCATCGATTTATTGGGCCCTTTCCCAAAAAGTCAGTTAAATAAAAGTCGCTAACTCCTTGTTATGGTTGATCATTTTAGTAAGTGGACCGAAATTGTTCCCTTAAAACGAGCCTCCGCGAAATTAGTTACTGATTCTATTTTAAATAAATATATTTTAAAATACGGGGAGCCCCTAAAAGTTATATCGGATAACGGTCCTCAATTTGTAAGTAATGTATTTGAAGACATGTGCCAAAAACTGGGCATACGTCATTTAAAAATGATCCCGTATCGGCCGCAATCAAATATAGCGGAACGGGTCAATAGAAATATAGTTAAAATTATTCGTAGTTATGTTAAAAATTTTCATAAAAGCTGGGTTAACTATGTCAATGAATTTGCTTTCGCCCTTAGGACCGCAAAACATGATACAACGGGCAAAACTCCTGCTGAGTTATTTTTATGCAGAAAGATTATAACACCGTGAGATAAATTATTTTATATGCAACAAAGAGCCCCAGAATTTAAAATGGGTGATATAGAAAAACTAATTAAAGAAGCAAAAAAGAATACTGAAGTAGCACAGAGAAAACAAAAGCTGTATTATGACTTGAAACGACGGGGAGTAACTTATAAAGTAGGGGACGAAGTATTAAAAATTAAGCATTCACTTTTTTCAGCACCAGAAGATAAAACTGCCAAATTTTTTCCACGATTTGAAGGACCATATGTCATAGAAAAAATAACTCACGCTGTAGTAGTGTTAAAAGCCAGGAATGGTGAATCCTGCTCCGCAAACATTGATCAAATCAAACCCTACTATGATCGTAATAAAATGCAAATATTTACAGATCTTTTGCAGGATCCGGCACGGCAGACACGGCAGGCACAAGCTCCAAAGGTGGAACAACGACAAATACAAGGGCAAGACATTAAGAGGCAGGAGCAAGTGAAAAGAAAGTTTCCCCGCGGGAAAATTAAAGGTAACAAGAAAAAGAAGCCGTTCCACCGTCCAGAAAAGAGAGCTCACGAACACCCCCAGAATGAAGAAGGGAGAAGGACGACGTATGCAAAGAGAGCCAGGAGAAATGACGGCAACTATAACCCGGCTCTAAAACGGAAGATCTACTCATCCGACAGGACTCTCCGCAGCAAATGTCGCCGAACTGCGGAAGGGCCACCAGCGGCGGAGGAAAAGTTACAAGGAAAATTTGAACGGCCAGCAACGAGGTCCAAACAACTCGAAAGAAGTCTCCTGGTTCCGCTAAGACCAGCTGCCATCAAACGGCCAAGACCACAGGCAGAGGCGAAAAAGAAGGTATTCAAGGGTGACCGAATTGGAGAAAAAAGAAAGCTTCTAGAGGAAGGTAATGAAGGGCGAGCCCGCACAAGAAGGAGGATAAATTAAACGAGAATCTGCACTACCTTCCAGGACTGGGCTCAGAAAAGAATGTCCGAATATCACAAAGATAAGTAAAATTTTATGTTACTTTGCAAACTTAAGTTAATCTTTCATTCTTACTGCAAGTGGCAGATTTCAAGAAGTTTTACCTCATGCGAGGTCTACCTTTATTGCCAAAAGGGCGAGAAATGAGTTGTTACCGATTTTGGTATTATGCTTTTCAATTACTCGCGCGTAAAACTAAAGTTGATGTATAATAGCGTTGTGTAAAGACTTAAATATTGTAAAAAAGTTATTGTATAAATTTTATTTAAAACATTCTAGCAAGAAAGAAGTTTAGTCTGAAAGACTTTTTGAAATGTAGTATTTCAATGTAGAAAGAATTGACACTTGCTTTGAAAAGAATAGAAGTTAACAATGTACTACTAATGTATGTTTTCAAATGTGTAAAATTAACGGCATGTTAATATGTTCTTATATACAATGTGAACTGTTATTTTAAATGTTAAGAAATACCGTGATATGGTAAAAGTGAAAGTAATGTTAAATTTTTTTTTTATTCGTGTGACTGTAAAAAACTAAATTATGGTGAATATGTGTTAAAGGTTGAATGAATGTAGTTAGGCTCTCTGACGCTACACTTCAGAGTTAGCCACTTTCAGAATAGTACCTCAGGGTTTAGAGTTGAAGTTAGGGTGTGTTACGAGGTCTTGGTATGTTGAATTTTAACACGTTTTTGATTGTAGGAGGAAGTGTTGAACACGTATACATAAACACATTCGTGTTTGGTGTTCTTTTACAACACATGTCAGAGAGCACGGGCAGAGATAATTAAAATAGTCATGAATGAAATAAGAATGTTAAGAGAAATATAAATATGCATGTTACCTGCCATTTCATTGTGTAACATTTCATTAAACTAGTTTTCCTTCCAGATCTCTGGAAGGAACCAGATTTGAATAAAAAGCTCCTGCTTAGATGCAGTACAAATGAAAAAATTGCGTGTCCTTGGAGCTGCTATTGTAAAAACAAATTTATTTTTTTTTTAAATTTCTAATTTCTAGCGAGAAATGTTTGTAAAAGATTGGCCTCGCGTTAGATTCTAGAGCTAAAAGTTTTCAACAAGGTCGTTTTAGACCTCAGTTTCAAACTAATTAACTCTAGCGGGAAGTATGTAAGGATCTTAAGTTTTACTAACGTTTATTTTGTTTTAAATCTTTACTATCACTTCTTATTTTCTACTTCCGGCCAGAATTATAAGCGTTAACTTATTTATGCAAAATTTGTCTGGCGAACGCCAAGTACTTAAGTTGTGGCTTTTTGCCAAGCGAGAGAGAGGAAGGAATTAGTCGAAGCAGGCCGCTTACCTTAGAAGTTTTACTCAGTTGCTGGTTGCCTTCCAGGCCAGAGGTTTAATCCTCTTGATAATTTTAAACGTATTGTAGTGTTAACAGTTCTCTGTACTACATACGGCTTCCTGTTAATATAAGGCCAATCTTCCACGTTTATTTAGAGTTTAGTTATATTTTTATATTCTTACGTTTAGACCACAAGTAGTGGGTCTTTGTATTCCGAAGTACGGAAATTATTGTAAAGAGAGAAAATTAAAGGGTTTTGTATACCCTTCTTGTGTATCCTGTCTACTTCCCACAGTTATTGAACATAGCTTTAGTAAGCTCTCTGTTCCGAGTCAGGTCCTTGCATGTTCCCAAAGAAAGTAAGACGGAACATTGAACCTGATAAATTTTCTAACACAAAATTCCTAATATATTTTCATTTATACATATTAAATTTCTAATCTACTTCAGTTTTATAATAGTCCTTCTTTATGTTTACTTGACTTCTAATATCATATGTAGAATGGAGAGAAGAATTCGAGATAAATAGATTCGAGAATTACACTACCCTTGAATCTGTCTCAGAGAAAATTTTGACAAAATTGCAATTGAGCTGGGCAAAGTATTATTGCCAACTATATTGTGTTGAATACTCAAACCAATGACAGATGAAATCTCACGCTCCTTGCCATGATAAATTTCGTGACATGTTCTGATCAGGTCAGACAAATGAGATAAACCACAACAACTAATTGCCTACTTTCTGATTACTTCTGATGAAATTGACAGAAATAAATGAACAGTTCTTTACCAGATCCTCACTAATGACACGAATTCTGTCACGGATTTTCGAACACGACGCCAACAGCTTCATTGCTCGAAATGTCGTTTTTCCCATTATAGCATTGGAAATCAAGATCAGCAGCGTCTCGTCATTTTCTCAGATAGACAAAACCACTACCTGAGCTTGAGCGAAATCTAGTAGATATGCACTCTAGTGTGCATTACTAAAATTTCTTTGAAAATAGAACTGTCAAGAGAAAATACCACCATGCGGAAAATATGAAGTATTATCGGATTTCAAAAGTGGAAAAAAGATCGGCCTATGAAGGTTTTGTAGACCGATCAAACATATTTATGGCGATGATGAACCCATTACATTTTGCATTACACCATAAAAGCTGGCTGGTTTTCGAGGCTCAAAAACTGAGCCGTTATTTGTCTGAACTTTCAAATAATTAACGGATCAGAATGGCTAGATACAACTCTTGTGAACAACCCAATAATCCCATTGTTCCATGTAAAATGGACAAGACAACAACAACCTAATAGCACAGAAAATAAATCAATTGACTGTGCTACAAGATGAGGATGTTTCAGATCACAAAATTATATCTTTCGAAATCTACTTTCTACCTTCAACAGTTTAAACAAAACGTTTTAAAATTACGAAATCAAGCCAAAAAAATATTCATAAACTCAATATCAGATAATATCAAGATTTTTCGAAAATGAAATAATTAGCACTAAAATTAAATCTCAAATTAGTGGTATGATAACTTCTCTTCAAAACGCAATACAAAGCCACTGCCAAAAATAATTTAATGTGAAAAGCCTTAATTATATAGAATAGGTTAACTAGTTGACAGCTGCACTAAGAGTCACCGGAAACAAAACGAGAGCCTTAAAAAAAAAGAATCAAAAACGCACGATATGAAGAAGAAAGAAAATACGCGCATCTGGTCTTCGCAAAACAAAGAGAAATATAAAAAATAGAAACCCAGGAAGCGAAATTAAAATGTTGGATAAAGTTCGTAACAGACAGCAAAGATCCTTATGGGCCCATGTACAAGATTTGCTCAACTGAAGTTTTTCGCCCGGTCAGATTAATTCCGTAGTCAATAAACAATACAACAAGCCCAGGGGATGCCAGAACAAAAATTATTAAAAGTATTATGAATAATGTATTCTTCAGCGCGACGATCCTAAGAATGACTCAGCTATGTAGAGCGAAAGAAAAACCACTTACAGACCCCTAATACAGATTATGAGACCCCGAAGAAGCGCCAGGCCCGGGTGGAATCGATAACTCCCTGATCCATATCATTCGCAACCAGTTTCAAAACTTAGCCCTGAAAACCTTTAATAAATATCTGCAGGCCAAGTTATTTCCTTCCAGCTTCAAAACGAGCCAAATTATTCTTTTTAAAACAATTCCAAAACACTTATCAGTTTTCTACCATCTCCAGCAAAGTTTTTCATAGAGCCTTCCCAAACCACTAAGACATCACATTACTAAAAAACATGTGCAAGCCAAATCCAGTTCGGATTTATTCCGAATACAAGTGCCATTCTTGCTATAAGTACTGTAATAGAGAAAATTTCCAGTACAAAATCTCACAATCTGCATTCGGCGTTATTCTGTCTCGTTCTTAAAAATTCCTTTGATTTTCTGTGGTGACCTGAGGTCTTAAACATTGTTAGTAACATCAGATGCCCGAGAATTCCTAGATGAAGTCGAAATTCTGCAGCTGTGGATAAAGCCAGTCATTCATCATCTCCAAATCAGTAACCTGACTCACGGAACACTAAACGAAGTACGGAACAAAGATGTGTTCTTCAGTCATCCCCATTCAAAGCATGACACGCAGAGAATAATTCTCCATTTCTTGGTAAAAATATGGGTTTCCCTTTACCAAATCAAAATGTTCTTCAGCTGCTACCTCCGATACGTATTACAATTATCAGACAAAAAATAATGAATGCCCTTTCGTGTAGAAATGGTGGGAGAGGTCTCCAACAAGATCCTGCAGGCTTTTCCTACCGCAGGCTTAAGTCATCATGCTTCATTTCATTGTTGTTCGTTGGCCAGAATGCCTGAAGACCCAAGTCCATGTAGGCTAAGTTCATGTGAAATTTCACAGTGTTCCTTTTAATTCCGAGCTCTTCATCACACGTTCTAGTCGACCTGCAGGGTGAAAGCATCACTGAAGTAATAACTTCAATTCGGATTGATGGACAAACAAAGCGATGACCATTTAAAACACTTCCTAGGCGAAAAGTTTTCTTCACCCATGTCATCAAAGTTTGACGACTTGGTTGATCCTTACCGAATCCTTCACCAACCTATCCACCACCTGCGTCATATTCTCGTTGTTGTACTTTAGTTCATAGACAACACATCTGTCATTAAACTCTCCTCCAAAGTGATGTAGCTGGCATTTTCCATTCTTTCCCTTCTTGCCCGGAAAGGCAAGACAATGAACTGGTCAACGCACTCTATACCTGCCCGGATAGTCACGTTGCAGTTACGTGGCATTTACGTTGGAATTCACGTGAAGAGCACTGTTGTATATCAATGACCAGAATGGGAGATTCAAATCTTAAATATCTTAACATCTTACAGTGTTGCATGCATTTAGTTCACGTATAAAGGGATTCTCTTGGTAAAGTGAATTTCTGTAGTGCTAAACCTTATAATAATTGTGCTTTTCTAGAATAGATATCATAAATGTATACTTAAACCTTTATATAACTTATTTAAAGCCTCGGATTTAATTTCATTTTAATAATTTTAAAATTATATCACATAAACTAGCTTGCATAAAACTATGTTAAAAAACACATTCTGGTTAAATGTGAATAAAAGAATGCGTAAGGAAAAACTAGAAATATGATTGGAACATATGACTAATATTCTATGAAAATAGTTTTAAAATACTTCGTGTGATCTTTATTATTCTTATATTTCATCTGATATTTATTATTCATAATGTTCTCAAGAGAAATTCAAACGGTAATGTAATAGGAAATGAAACTTGTACGGACATACCCCTTGAATGTGTTTGTTGAATAAATATTTATCATTAAAGTGACTGTAATACACTACACAGACCTTTTAGAAAAACAGTTTTTAGCTGTTTGAATCCTTTGATGCCCCAAGAAGTTTAAATGTTTTCACGGCAGAGGCAACAGCTTTTATATTGAATAACAGATTATGTACTTAAGAAATCTGAATCATTTAATTAAGTCAACATATATTACAGCTATTTATACGTTTAATAAGGTTACTAATACCATTATCAATAACTAATAGAAAATTTATAACTTTTAAAAAATTATTAATTCATGAAAGTGGTACAGTAATAGTTATTTGTTATTGCTCTACTTTAAAAAAAATATTTCCGTTGCATTTCTTGCGATTCCTGCTCTACCATAAATTCACTTTCTTCAAATACAATACTATTGATGAAGTTCTAAATTTAGCCGTATGACAAAGAAATTCGGATTTGAGTTTTGATAACATTTAAGTGCACATATTTTTTTACTGAGGTTTCTCTAGACGTCTCAACTACTTATGCCACTTTTTTAATCTCTAATTCCAACTCTTTGTGCTACATAAAATGTACTACGAGGCTTACACAGGTAAGTTTTACCACTAAGAAAAGAAATAAAAAATATACAATAGCACCAAAGGAAATAAATTTTTAAAAAGCGATTAAAGAATGCATTTCATTATACTATTGATTATCCGGTTACTTCATGAAATAACTGATCCCGTGATCAATTGTATGCAATAAATTTTAATTCTACGCTTTAACTACTTATTCTGTAGAATAACCATATATGCCACTTTAAAGTGTAAAATAACATACATGATTTATCTCGCTTGTTAATTACTATATAGAATGATTTTTAACCTTTTCCCGTGGGCTATAGGGGCCAATTTCGAACGTATTTTGGCCATTTATTCACTTATTTTAACTGAAAGAAACAGAAAAGCAAATCGACAGAGTCTTGCACTTAGTAATCCATGTTAAGGAGTAAATTTTAAATCTCCATAGTTTACTGAAATTTCTTGAGACACATTTAAAGTAGTGAAAGTGCGAGACATGTCCCAGCCCCATGGAACTCCCCTTCGTAGACTTCGTTCGTTGAGCCGTTTCCCAATTTCGAAAGGCTGTAATGTGAAATCCACAGGTCAAAAATAGCACTCTGTTTTCATCCTACTATAATAAAGCATCATATTATTGTAGTAATAATATTAACTTTTATGTTTCGTTTAAGAATACTAGAAGTATTACTTTCCTTCACATGCACAATTTTTGTAGCAAACTGTAATTTGCTGAACCTAATATAGTTAAAGAGATTAATTACTGTAGCCAAATATTTTCTTCCGTTAGATTCTCAGAACATAAATATTATTTATTCATCATCTCAGAACATGATAATGAAAGGCTGATAAATATTGGAGGTTAAATAATTATAAAAATAAAATAGATCAATTATTTCATAAAATAATTGAATTAGACCCTTTAACAGTTACTTATAATTAGGTAGATGTAAATGTATTATTCCACTGCTAACATATTTATATCTTTCTTATTAAACTTCAAAAGTTCTAATAACCTCGGTAGAGTTTTCCAAGAATCTAGAAAGTAGAGAAAAGTTTTTAAAAAGTCACCTGATGTAAATCAAATTACTTTTTAGAGCTAAACGATGAGTAGTTCCGTTTCTATAACAAACGTTTAGCTACGACATACTGCTTCTTCAATACATAAACTATATGTCTATTAATCAACAATTTATAAATTGCCATTAGCTTTTCATTAAGCTACCGTTAATTAATTAAAAATTAGTTTTATTGCGGATTTTCAGTTTTGTTCGTAATTTCGCATAATTAATTACCTGAGCTTTTGAATTCCAATATTTATATCAATTTAATAAAAAATAGATTGATCATGTTCTGTATTTACACAATTTGAATATCCAGTAACATGCCAAAGGCATGTACACGTTAAGTAAACTTAACGTGTAGCAAATACTAAGCAATCCATTTTCTAAGGATGTTTTGAAATGAAGACCCACAAGAATAATGATCATCTCATATGACGTGAATTGATAACAAGGATACATTTACCGTTATGAATTGCGCTTAAGATAAACAAAATAAATTGTTTAGACGACCCATATTCCACATTGTGGTATGTATATCCGCATTTTCAGATTTTCTTCTCATCTAACAAAGAAAAGCAATGTTAACTTTCCTGAATATTTTGCCTATAACTTCGTGCAATAACTGCTTGTTGACCAATGAAAGAACACTAGAGTTTCGTGAGAAATGTAAAATATGCAGTAAATTGCTAAATTGAAATTCTAATCTAGAATAAGTAGCAAGAGATCAGAAAAACCACATATAAATAGAATTTTGTAGATTTTAGTTAAGTTTCTCTCTCTCTTTGAACCTATTATTTGCAAGGTTTACTAACTGCTAGATTTGAGTTAAACATTATGCTACTTGTTCAGGCTGCGGTTAAAAATATTCACTTAAACAAGAAAAATCTTATATTGAATGACATACGACACAGTTTAAAATTAGAATATTAAATCTTAACAATAAAAACATAAGAGCGTTCGGTTACGTCTGCGCTGCGTCTGACTAAGCATTATTTGCTTTGTTTGTGGACTACCAGTTTTAGTGAAACCTGCGCTGTGCCATGGTAACTAGTTTTTAAAATTAGGAACAGTTGAAATCTTTAATTTCAACTGTTGAAACAGGAAATTAGGAATGTTAGAACCGTGAAGTTTACTGAGTGTTTACTCTTGTCTTTGACTTGACTGAAATAATCTGAATCGTAATCAGGATAACTAAGCTGATCTTATAATATTTTATGCCAAGATAACTCCTTAAGTTCCTTTAGTCCAGGTTATTTCGATACGGCAAAATCCAGCACCACAATCTGCATAAGATGATGATGCCTTCGGGAGAACCTTCTAAGGGAAACGTATTCGTATGCAAGCTACACATGGTGAAATGCACGAAAAGCAACCATGCTGCTACACATTCACCTGCGTTCGTTATATATATACACTAGTGTGCAAAAATTAAGGACGACGTTGAAAAATTAACTTATCAGCGGAAAGAAGACTGAAAGACCAATCAGGAGATGGATTAAGGTCAGGTACGGTAGCACATCCACATATATGCAACTGGACGTAGTAGGGAAGTGTCGGAGAGGTATAAAGATTGCTGGCGGTGTGAGCTCAGCATTTCTGGGAAGCTATTGTACGACATATATCAACTTAACCGACGTCGAGGTGCTGCCTCAGTGTGAAATGTCGAACAATCAATCTGTTAGACGACATCTTGATGATTTTATCCGAGGTCCAATCAGTGGAAAGAGTAAGGAATGTCAAAGTGCGACATGTGAGGCTGCGGAGATCGAGATTCCTCACAGCATAGTTTCACGACTTTGAAGAACATTTCAGACTGCAGGAACAGCTGGGCGAGGGTTCAACAGTGGTCGTCCTCGAGCAACCAGGGTAGCTGACGATCGGTATATTGCCCTACGGGCAAGAAGGAACAGATTGCAGACAGCGGGGCAAATCTTAAGGTACATGGAACAGGGGACTGGACGACCGATCGCGTTTCACCGTGACCAGAAGGCTGCACAATGGTGGTCTGTTTGCAAGACGACCTCTACGATGTACACCATTAACACCTGCTCATCAGAGTAGACGTTTTCTGTGATACAGGGAACATCAAAACTGGAAAAATAATCAATGGTGTGAAGTAATCTTTACAGATGAGAGCAAATTTAGTTTGAGTAACGACTCTAGACGGATACACGAGAAGGAAAGAGCAGGAACACGTAATAACCCCTCCAAGCATCATCGAAAAGGACCAGTTTGAAAGTCACAAAGTTCTCATTTGGTTAAACCATAGTTGGTCCTTGATAGCCGTAACCGGGCCCTCCATCTTCCAGTCACTGGGGCCCGTTATTGTAACGAGGTTCTCCTTCCTTACATGCGTTGTTTCGGAGGTGCTATGGATCCTCAGTTCCTGTTCATGGGCAATAGCGCTCCACCTCATTGCACAGTTGCTGTTGAAGAGTGAGGATATCGAACGCAGGGATTGGCCGGCAAGGTCTCTGGATCTAAATTCCATCGAGCATGTATAGGGCTTCCTAGGGAGATGCGTGACAGCACGTAACTTATCCCCAGTAACGATTCCGGAGCTGCAATTGGCGATACAAGAGGAATGGGCAGCAGTGCCTCAACAACTCATTGACAACTTCATACTTAGCATGGACAGATGATGTGACACCTTCACAGCAATCAGGGGAAATAATATCCTCTGTTAAAGGCTGGATGTTTCTTGCTGGACACCTGTCACATCTCGCCGGACCGATGTTCCGGCCTTCTGTCGCATTGTGTTCCATGCTACATTTTCAATAAAGTTCCTTTCTATCATTTTGATAGCTTTTTTGGCTAGTTTTGCTTACATTACTTATGTTTTTACGTCTTGGGGATCTTATAGTACTATTTATGTTGATTTGGAAAGCTTTTACATAACGCTATATTGAAAAAACCGTCTCGTCTTTAATTTTTGCACACCAGTGTATATCTTACACTAAAATTATTTTTGAAAAAGGTTTTACTGATGTGCTGATTTCACAGAACGGAAGTTTAGAAAACGGCTAATTATTTTAGTGTAAATACGGAGTTTAATAGTTATTACATTTCTTTAACAAAGTAACACATATTCAAATATGCCTGTTGACATTAAGAAAATAAAATAATAAGATAGAATATCAGTGGTGTCTTTTGGAAGATTCTGGAGAAAGTATTTACAAGCTATCTGAAAATCACTGACTAAATACTGGCAGTTGTTTGCTCCGTTTAGCTCCGTAGTGTTTGACCGAAATATTTGTATGTGAGATGTAGTGATTGTCTTGTTGATTTCGCAATAAAACGCATGTTGAAATTATTATATTTTTATGTACTGTTGATTAGAATTTTATTAAGAAATACAGAAGTAAAAAACAAAATTATTAAAATCTCCTGAATTAGAAAGATATCTGCTGGGAAGCAATCATGCTAATACCATATTTTCCCTAAACTCTGAAGTGGGAGCTCTTCTAACATCTGTGGAAGTTCATCTGTCCGAGAGTTAACATACGTATTGGAATCCGGTGTTCCGTCTATGAACAAAGAGCCTAGAAATTGATGGTTAATTATTCTAAATCACATATTAATACTCCACTGAGGCAGATTCTCCACTTAACGAATCCAGTGAAGACTATTTATTGATCAATAGTGCATATTTCTGCAGTTGACATGGCGATGACTTCTAAACTTGGTTTCACCACTAAATAAGATTGATGAAAAATATAGTGTATCAGGTCTCTATGCCCATGTACAAAGGTTAACTTGATTTTCAAAACTGTCTTCATGTCATTCTTCTTGAAGAGCAAGCCCCAGGAACTAAGTAGGGTTCTAAAACTACAGCAAAACGAGCTAGAACATTAACTTCACCTTCTTCCCCAGTCACGTCTTTGTTTCTGTTACACTTTCTATGTATTACACTTCTAGTTTTCAGTAAGTGGTTAAGTTCCACAAAGAATAGTCGAGATGACTTATGTGTATTAGGATATATTTCATCATACACATTACAATAATGAATAGCATTCTTCCTACATTCTCAATACACATAAGTAAGTCGGCGCTTTTAGAATCAGTAAATACCATCTTCCAGCACGTCTTGCTCCCTTGAATCATAAAGCACTGACAAGAAAGTTCCAATGCAATATAATGGAATACAAATACAGACAAGCACATGAACTACGCAATCAAATGAAGCAGACAACTGTCAGTATTTACAATATTGATATTAGGATAGTTCGTAAACTACTTGCATTAGGAATCCTGTATATTATTCTGTATAATGTCACATGAAAATTTAAGACACGACGCTGTGCCGGAAGGATAAGAATACAGGGTAAGTCTATTTAACATTGAGTAAATGGCTATTTTGCTAATTCGGCGAGATGTAAAACTGGCAATGGCTTCGACGGCTAATTTTTATCGCCAAAATTCACCAAACCTGCCAACCATTTGGCGACATTTTGTCCGGTCCCTGTGCCACCGTAATAGGTATTGTAACTGAATAACTGTAACTGATTTCATTTGCAACTGTAAGAGTCCCCGGCCTTCATATGCTTTCCAGTAATTTTGAGAAGCTCTGGACATATCTCTGCGGCCGGTTGTTAGTGGTTAGATCAATGGGAAATTCGAAACAACTGTGAGAGCTTTACTTTTAGAAGGTCTTTGCATTCTGTTGTGTTTTAACGCTCCAAGTAGTTAGAAGTACAACTACTGATTGCGTTCTCTGTGCGTGCGTGTGTGTGTGCTTGAGTTCAAGAGTGCCATGGTGTGTGCGCGTATGTATGATTTTAAACTTAGATTGTGTTGAAAGTAAAATAGTTGCACGGATGATAACTCACCAACAAGTACGTCTGTAGTTACTCTAAGTTAAAACCTGAGATAAATTTCACATTCACAGAGCAGATGTCAGACGTTATAATTTTGTTTACTTACATCAAATCCCGAAGTCAATTTTGGCTATTTACCATGGAGTTGATTCTCTTGATATCTAAAAGAATTGTGGATTTGTAATGAAAACAGAAGTTTTAAAAATTCGATATACGTTTTTTAAACACTATACAACTTTGAGCACCTGATTCTTTCTTTCTTACTTTCTTTTTTTTTTTTTTTTTTTTTTTTGGTTTAAATGCTTTAAATGTTAATGAAATGTATTTTGATGATTTAATGTCTGAAATAAAATGTATCATGTAATATTTCATTTCTAAGCTTAAAATCGACCTCGCATAACTGTATTAGAGAATTCTGCTCTCTCTCTTCAGTAATATTCCTAATCGCAGATATCTAACGATTAAACGCGATATCTTTAAATTTTAGTATTGAATTTTTCACACATATCCTTTCTTAACAGTGACACTATTTATCACAGAATCCAATACTTGAAAGTTTGGCTAAATCGAAAAATAAATTGCCAGGTTAAAAGTTTTATTCATAATCTCTAACATGATTTTTCAAATTTTTGGCGGTTTTTCTCTCCTTTCCCCACTTTTTATAAAGTGTTGTTGCTTTTAATGGGATCAAAGATTTAATTCGTCACCCTTAACTTATTCAAAATTTTAAGTGATCGAGTTTTGAAATCAACTTTAAATTTAAATGAAAAAATTCTAATCTTAACCATTGGATGCATCGGAACATTTTAAAAGAAAGGAAATGCTGTTTTTATTTTCTCCCATGTATAAGCTAAAATGTATAAATTAAAATATACATGAATAACATTGGAACTTTCATTTTTTTTGGATAAATATACTAAAATGTAACTAATTTTACTTTCAAATCATCTAAATTCGTCTTTAGCATTTTTGATTTTTTTCCCTCGGCAGCCTTTATTTTTAGCTTTAATTAAGTGTGATCAAATATATTGTGACTGTTATCGTTTTACATTTTAGTGCGTGTAACTAAAACTGTGTAATTATGAATAAGAAAATTTAATACATTTTATACTTACGTACAAATGTTACATTCCAGAAGTAGGTCATGAAATTTATATACACCACATTCATGTTTCGCAACATTTTTGAGAATTTTAAGGCTATAAATATCGGTCTGTGAGCTGCAATTCTGGCCCTATTTTGCATATGATCAGACGCTTGATTAATATCTGAAAATGCTTATTCCTAATATTTCCCTCTTTTGAATGATTATAAATATTTTTTGCTTTATTTTATGAAGCAGAAAATCATATCCTTTAGAGAAAAATTCCCTAATGCAGTTATGCGAGTTAGATTTTAAGCTTAAAAATGAAATATTATATGATGCATTTTATTTCAGATAATAAATTAGACAAAAACATCAAAAGCTTAAAATTGCAATGTGTTAAAAATCTTGAATTACTAGGTATCCACCCTTATGCGTTTTTAAGAATTCCCTGTTTTTCCTTAGCTAATCGTTGAACATTTTTCACTATTTTGCAATATTATATTTTATGATAATCTCAGGCTCCAAAGTGCCGCCCTTAAGTAAAATTGTAAAACACACATATGTATTGTATAATTTATGAAATATTTAGTGAATAGATTTTGAAAGTGAACTACCTTATTTAATACAATAATATAAATTCATTAAACACGTTTTTTCTGTAAGAACAAATATCCGATAAGTTACTAATCTTAGAGAATGCAAAGAAACATTATTGCTCTCAAACTGGAAAACATTATCTGGCTCCATGTCCCATTTATTTCCTTGAATTCTGGAATATATTTTGAATATTTAAACTGTTATAAATGTGTCTAAATGTATTATGTCTCTTAGTAATTTGGTATAGAGTAAGAAATCTGCAGCAAATTCTTTATACCGTCAAAATGATATTTGTTAAAAAGAACACATTTAAGTAAAAACATTTTCTTAGAAAAATAAAACTTCCTTAAGCGGTTTTATTTCATATATGCTTTCCCACGCTAGATTTTAAATTCGGTAGTTAAGTGAATTATGACATTCATTTACCAAATACGAAATTCAGTTGGTATAGAAATGTGTCAACAAAATTCTTTTACACATCGTTAGTTTATCAACCATATGAATTCTGTCAGTTTTGAGAATCCAGGACAGTTATTACTAGGCACGTTTCCATTCTCATCTCTTCTTTATATGAATGAGAATTAGTACATTTCACGAGGACATCATATATACACAAGCAGGAAACTGTGAAATTTTTAAGTCAATTCTTAACAATATGGATCGCTGATCATCTTATTTATCAGATAAAAAGATGCCTATATGAAACATAGCTTCATTTCCTGATTAACCCGTAACCATTCATTTTGCTTGCATAAAGTTATAAATTTTGACATTCGTAATAATTTATACAGGCTTATAAATACAGAATCGTTGAATAAATAAACGTCATTCAGGACTAAAGCTCCAGTTTATAATATATTTGTATGATTATGAATCTCTAACATACATTCAGTTTCCATCAAATCATCAGTTCTGATCTCTCAGACGTCCGAGTTGAATAATCTTAGTAATTAGTAAAGAGAATGTCACATGATCCCTATGTTCTCATAGTTTTATATATTAGAAATAAATTCTCTCGAACTCTATAAATGTGGCTACCATGGGTTGTATAACGGTTATCGTAGGCTGAGTGCTAACCCAATCTAAGGACATGAATTCGACTCCAGGGTAATTTTGTTGCGCATACGTACCTGTATCGCCTTCTTACATATCTAATATCGGTTTACACCTCTGTGGTGCAGGCTTGGCGAAGTTCTTGGTGATGAGAGGGTTATATAACTGATGCCATCGCGCAACTATCGAATATTTGAAGGAAAAGCACTGTTAGAAAGTGGGAATGTCTTCAAAATTTTTAAAACAGCATGATCTAGGACTGTGAAACTTTACAGATAACCCGTATCTGCACATTTATGACGTGATTATCCATCAAATGACCATTTCTGTCAATTTGGAGTCATTTTCTAGCGAGGTAGGAAACAATCATTACTTTCAATTGTGAATTACAATTCAAGGCATATTTATGAGTTTAAATGCTATTCCATAAGTAGTTTTGTTTCTGAGTTTGTTTTTTAAGTTCAAACATTTACTTCATAATCCTTATGCTAAGCGACCCATGGCGACTGAAATTGATGATTCTTTAACGAATACTATACTAACAAATAATAAACATAGTACTAAGCTTATTATAACATAACACACCTCTCTCCTTTCAGGAAATTCATAAGAGATTTTCAGTTTGAATAGCTGAGGTGTATGTGATATATAAATCCTACTTCTGTAACGACAGCGACATAATAACTAAGAAGTTAATTTATATGGACGTAGACCAATAATTATGTTCTGTTTCCATGAAAGCAGGACTTAATAACTGCTTTACAACAAGGCAGACCTCTTTAATTATTTCAAGAAATCCTTTTACGCAAATGTACCTAATAGAATTGAACACTTTTTGTAACATCAAATGTAAATGTTTAAGTTTAATAACTAGAGTAAATAAGGAAAACTTTATCACTAACAAAACGTTGGAACTCAATCTAACTTTTAGCATTTGGGCTATGGTGATGAATGTTGTAGAAACTTTAGTGCTTGGTCCAAAACAGAGTGGTTTTGCTCGGAACAGTAAATTTCCTCTGACAAAGCCGGAGTTTAAGTTACGCCATTCACGGAATTTTTATGCAGGAAAATTTCGAAGTCTTCTAAGAAATCCAAACTGAACTACAAAAGAGTACGAACAATAATTTCGACTGGCGAAAAGGAGATTCCAACGAAGGAAAACTGGTAAAGACTTTTCATTTTCTTCTATTTAACAAATCATGTGTTCACATATACTGAATACTAATTACCTGCGAGTTTATCCTACATACGCAATACTGTATTAACAAGAAATTTTATAAATGACCAGTATTCTGTATTTTATAATTAAGAACATGATTTTATGGACACGTTTAATGAAAACCAGGAAATCCACTTCTCTTTTTTCGAATTACAAATTGTACTTACCTCACCGTCTTAACTGCTGATAAAGTTGGACTGAGCTCCAAGTAACTGCAACCAACATTAAACTCCTGCTTATTTGTACCGATATTTTAATTGAGATTCTAGATTTGATTGCTATTAAACTATAGAAAGCTATTTTCTTCAAGCCTTTTTCCATTATTACTTTAAATATATATATATAAAGAATAAGCCTGTATTTATCAATCTTTTATAATTTTATATGATAAACGTGATTTTAATATGAAAAATAAACCTTTACACTTTACTTAAGAAGCTGCCATTCTTTACTCAAATGCTAGCAAACATCCGTATGCAAGCGACGTTCCTTGCATTTCAAGTGATCTCGCAATAAATTAAAATGTAGCGTCTTTTTGGGATAATGAAATCCTGCTTTATAATAAAGGAGAACCAGCGACGCATCTTAACCAATATCCAGAATTCTAATCAAATCCTTATATTCAAGATGTTCCTCCCCTATTAAATGAACGTTGCATAACACCAGACGACATTTTCGTTGAAGCTCTTCCATTACAAGAACGGTTTAATTGAAGAGCTTTGTTGCTAATACACTCCCTTTATAATTAACTCGGAAGGTTTTGACCGAGAGAGATGCTCTAGAGCTCGGGAAAGCTCAGAGGCGTTCGAAGGGAGGTAATATGGAGTACGTCACTTTGCAGAACTCAAGTTGATTTTTATGGTAGAGAAAGAAATAGAAAATTTACTTTGAGGTGAAGAGTTCCGTTGAAAGCCACCTTTTAATGATTACAAGCAGAATTCAGTAAAATAGTTTTCTATTTGCATAGCTTTTGAAATGCTGATGCGGAGATGTAATTCTGGACGTAATTGCTCTATTTCTTCCAGAAATCAGTATCTAAGTTTAATTAAAAACAGTTACATTTTAAGTAAATAAGTAAATATAATATGATTCAAGGTTGTTATATGTGTAGCACAAAGTCCATTTTGGCAAATAAAAATAATTTAAAGTACTGAATTCACATAATACCTAATATCGTTTTCTTAATACTAATTTTTTAGTTATTCCCAGAATCTCGTAGCATAGAATATGCAAATATATATTCAGTATCAGTATTTTCAAAATGGTAAATGCAATATTTTTTCCTTCTGATACAAATATGCAACCACATATCTGAAAAACACAGTACCACCTTTTTTCTGCTTATGGAAGAAATAACAAAATTAGAATGAGTCTATTATTGTTCTGATCGCGTTCATCGTAGAAGCATAAATTACATTAAAAGAAGCAATTAAATAGGTATAAAAATAATTAGGTATAAATGCAAAATCTATAAAAATAATAACAGGTGTACATTCAAAAAATGTGAAAAGCAGGTATAAACTGCAAATGCAGATAAATAGGTATGAATAATAGATATAAATTGAAAATAATAATTGGTATAAATGGGTATAAATTCAAAAAAGTAAGAAATAGGTATGAATAATAATAGGCGAAAATGGGTATAAATTAAAAAAATAAGTATAAAATATGTATACATTCACAGAAATATTTAAAGAAAAAACTTTCTAACTTCGTCAAAAGTTTAGAGACAGGTATTTTTTTGGAAGCAAGCAAGATGAAAAATGAGCAATCGCCTTCGCCATGAATCGAACCACGGACCTCTGGAATACCTGCCCAGCGTACAGAACCGCTACATCACGAAGTCACGCTAGAAAGGCGGGAGAAATGCATTATAAGTTGATAAGAAGTAAACATGTATAATATGCATTATAGTTACAATACATTAGTTGTAAAGGGTGTATTACCTGTAGTTCAGGCCCAATATTTTCGTAAATATTCGCGAAAGAATGTTCTGTTAGTCTGTTTTTAAAATGACCATGATTGATTTAATTTCGAGAATTTTCAGAGCAAATTCAGAGAGCAGTTATGAAACAAAATTTCTTCATTGGTGATAAAATCATTTCATGTTGCATAAAATGGTATTCATCATTCAATATTTTAGCTAATCTTCATTTTGAGGAAAAGGTTTATTAAATGTATCGCTTCGAAATGTGCACCTTAGAAATTTCTGTTTTGAGATAATAAAAGTATACGGAATACTTTATTTAGTATACTGCAATTCTTAATTTAAACCTAAATCTAATAATCTTGTTCTGTCGAACATGATACACGTTTCTGAGAACTTTCGCCACCACTGTTTAACAGAATTGTGCATTCAGTTTTAAGATTTGGGTAGTTGTAAATGTAAATTTATAATCACTGTGGCCTGGAGACAACTTCCAATGCATGTAATGAAAGTAATTTTAAAAGTTTGCACTAATCTTATACTCAAAAAAGGGAATTCCTTGCATATAAGATCTCTCTCACAATTTAGGATGAATTTACAAAAACAATTTTATAGGTAAGTATTTGATTAGAACATGGTTTTCTTAAGAGTTCATTTGCTTTCTTATTAGATTGAAATCCACATTATAGTTAAATACGATAGATTATTAATATATAGAAAGAAAAATTAAAGAAAATAAAAAAATCTGAAAGCCTTCAGATTTTATATTACACCCAAAGGGTTTTTTTTAGCGTTTTATGTGTTAGCTTTCTTAAACCATAAAGTTCGATCCGACCGTAATAACGCAAAATATTTAAAAGAGCATAACTTTAGAATTTCTGATACACAGTCTCGCGCGCTGGAGATAATTATTTATTTTTTTTTTCCGTACAGTGTTCCCAAAATTGTTGAGTTTCTTAATCAAAAACTCATAAACGCTTTATAAAATATGAAGTAGATGATAAATCAAATTTCAAGTTCCAAGTTTGGGCTTCCAGACGCCCATATTCGGGTGGGAACGTATGTTATTCAAAATTGGATGGCTCTAGTTATAGCTGTTTTATAACAATGCGAGAAACATAAATACATTTATGCAGATACTTCATTATTTAATTTCTTTAAACATAACACGGGGTTATAGTGTTTGGTGGCAACAATTTATAAAGTGATTCGCCTTTTATAGTGAAGCCACCTAAAATGCGAAAACGAAATTAATAGCCCTTCTGAGCAAACGCTCCTTTGTTCTAAAAATTAATTTCATAAAATTAGCAAATCTCTGAGAAAGACTAAGATTACTTTTGTTTATCAGTTTAGAAGTAGATCTGAAATATTATACATATGGAATCTAGATCATCTAAACCAAGCTTCCTCAGATTATGGTGCATTACTTTCTTTCTGGTGGCACAATTTTTACACAAAAGATTTAAATGTATATAAAAGGACATCCTTTTTCCGCTACATATAATAGTATATGGTATGGCTACATATATGGTATGTATATTTTTGAAGGTACAAAAATTTAAAAGTTTAAGCACCTCTGATCTTAAACAATTTATTGTATTTATCGTCTACGTATATTTTAAAGATTATCTTTGTCGTAACTTCACGTCGGAAGAGACCAAAGCGTGAAGTATATATCAAAGAAAAGATTACAAAAGTAAGATATCTAACCATAACCGTTATATGAAAATACTGCGATCAACGACACACAGATTGAATCCAAAAAGCAGAAATTCCTATTTATTGGTCAACATCCGTAACATGTCTTTCAAGGTTATAAGCACCGACTGCAATACCATTTATGCCAACTTCCAACACCTTCTTAAACAGAGAGAGTGTTTGTTTGAGGGTGTTGCAACTTCCCCTTTCATTTCCCCGAAACATATTGCTATGATAAAATACTTTAAAGATTCAAGAGAATATTTTATTCTATTAATAAGATCGAAACTGTGACTAGAAAACAGTACCTTTACCGCAAAATTAAGAATACATCAGACAGTGGCATATGAATCCTACAGAGCTGCATTTGTTAAGTGTTTGGCCAAAATAATTCTCTAACAGAAACGATGTGAGCAGTGCTTTCTTTTGATGCTAAGTACATGATCTCACCGCAATTCAAATAGCATTCTATAAATTGCTTCACATTTTAGAATTAAACAAGTCAAATTAAACATGTCACGCGAATGCCCCGGAATACTCAAATTATGCTGTAAACATGTCTTAAATGGATTTTTCTCAGTAGTGGTACTAGGAACCGCTGAAATAAAGGGCATTTTCTGACAATCTTGCACCCAAAGAAATGTTGACTTGGAGAAAACCACACATTTGGCTTTATTTGTGACATACAGGTACTATTGTTATCATTAATATCAAAAATAGATTTTGTGAGAAACAGCTATAATATTTATATAGCTGTTTCTCATACATGTAATATACATGTAATGATTTAAAAACGCGCAGATGAAGGCATTAAAACTTTAACAGCTCACGATACTGCGTAGATGACCGAAAAGACCGTAGTGGTTTGAAGGTGACAGAGTGGAAAGCATGATGACGCAATTATCACAACATATCTTGAAAAATCACAATCTTTATTTTTTTTTACGTATATCAAATCATCTTTTTTCAGACAAGATGTTTCCTAATTATATTTGAATACAATAAGTTGCATTTTAAAGTACGACGTCGCTTTAAGCAAGTAAGCAGCAGCAGCATAGTTTGAAAGCATCTTGCCAGCAGGCAGGAGAGCTTATGCGGAACAGGGGAAAGTATCATAGAACTTCAGAAGAAAAAGGGTGGGAGTCGGAAAAGTTTCAGTTCAGAATTTTGATTGGACAAGAGGCATTTGCATTAAAACTTTACGTAAGATAGAAAAGTCTGGAACCTGTGAGAAGAGATGAATTTAGGGGCACATTACCAAATTTAGAATGTTAATTTTGAGGTCGCCAATTATTTTTTTGAAACAGCTATCATATTTTGTTATATCTTACATACATATATATGAACAAAAAAAATTATATTTCCAATGTTTACATTTTCCCATCTGTTTACCAATTATGTTTAGCGAAATGATGGCTGAATATAAAGTGTGTAGTCCGAATGTACTCAAATTTCTATGTAATATGAGTACGAGCAAGAAACTATTGTTGCGTGTATATACGAGGGTTCAATAAGAACGTGGCAGATTTATCAAATATTGAACTCGTGGGTGTAAATAATCAGAAATTATTGTAATTAATTTAACTTATTGGTAGTTATGTATTAACGCAACAACCTTTGCCTATTTTGCCGTTATTCTACAAATGTAAAGTGTTTGGTTTAGTACATTTGATTATACAAAGCACGTCATGGCTGTCTAAGAGGATGGATGCTTTCGCTTGGGATTTTCTAAGAAAAACTGGCTTATATACACGTTACGCATGGAGAAAAACACGAAAACGCCCATGCAGCCAGCCCGTTCACCGGCATTCCAACTCCGGACGCAATAACCAGTGCTGAGCGACTTTACAGCCGGCCGCTGGTGGGCTTTTACAGATGCAAAAGAAGGAGGTGTTTACAATCGAAAAATATTTTACCTTTTGTTTATCTATTTATGCATATTCTATCAACATAGTTTATCTTTTGTTACGTGTTTATTCCAGAGATAAATCAACGCATTTATTTTAGAGCTTCCCCCCCCCGGCAAAATACTGTCTTCCCGCAGAAATTTCTCTGCAGATTCTTCCATTATAGGCAAATCTCAAATGTGATTATTCTAAAACTAAAACTAAGAAAAATATACCATGATTCTTTAAATAAAAAATTGGGATTTAAAATAAAACAAAAACAACGCATCACAAACAGCGAAATAGTGCCTTAAATGGTTGGCTGTGGGATTCCTAACGCGAAACCTTAAGTGTTATCTGCGCCGAAACACGTATCAGATACTTACAAGCAAAGCTCACAAACAACTTACCAGCAAACAAATACACACACAAATAACTTACAACCAACACATATTAAATAAAGACCAGTTTAAAACTATAGGAAACTGATAAAATAAACAGAAATAATAATAAAAAAATTCTAAAAGCTTTGAGATTTTATATTACACCCAAAGGGGCGTTTTTTAACGTTTTGTGTGGTACTTTTATTTCTTAAATATCATGTTCTTCGCACCTAAACCATAAAATTCAATTTATATGATCGCAGAATATCGCAGAATAATTTTAAAATGAGCATATCTTTAGAATTTCCGATACACGCTCTCGGGCGCTGGAGATGAAAATGTTTTTTGTTCGGTACAGCGTTGTCATTGCTTGCTTTTAAATCGTTGCTATTTTTAATCAAACATTCATTAAAGTGTTACAAAATAGAAAATCGATAATAAAACAAATTTCAAATTCCAAATTTGAGCTTCCTGATTCCCATATTCAGTGGAAGATTACGTCATTCAAATTCGATGGTTCTATGTACCGTTGTTTTATCACAATGCGAGAAATATACATACATTTATGCAGATTCTTCAGCATTTAATTTCTTTAAATATAAAACAAGGCTCTAATATTTGGTAGCAACAATTTGAAAAGTGAACCGGCATTTATAGTGAACCAAGGCAAAATGCTAAAACGAAATTAATAGCCCTTCTGGGCTAATGATTAAAGTTTAGATGAACAATAAAATTCAGGTGATTCAACTATTAAAATAAGTAAACTTCATGAATGATAAATATTTAAAATACATTAAAACCGTTTCAGAATGCATGATAGAGACCGGTGTCTCTGAAATAGGAAAATTAGTAGTACGTAAGCTTTGTCCGGTTAGATTATGTAGACTTACCTCAGAAGCATTAAAATACTTCTTACGTAGTGTATTGAAATAAGGGCACTCTACTGAAATGGGACACGCGGAAAGTACAGAACTACATTTGGGACAGAGAGGCTCTCTCTCTGATTTTAAAAGGTAATTGCGTGTCATCCACGAATGGCCGATTCCGAGGCGAGTTAAAGCACTTCCCCCTTTCCGATTTCTATTTGCCTCCCAATACTCTACTCACGTTTTAATTCTTCTCAGCTTGCTATTGAGCGAGTCAGTGTCAAAGAGAACTGGGGCTAAACCTCTGATATAACACAAGTTGTAATATCGATTTTAAAATTTACGGATGTAATATTTACGTGATTCGTCAAAACGTCTTGAAATTTTAATTTTCTAGTTCAGAGAAATCACTCATACAAGCAGGAAATTCACATTTTTATGAAGTTTGAATGGGAAACGGAATATCTTTGGAATCTTGTCAACACATTACTCTCTAAAAATTAATATGTCATGTGTAACTATGTATAACATTTTGCACAAAAACATTTTATACATTATTTTATATAAAATGTTTATTAAACTAAATTATTAAACTAAATCAAATTAATATAATACGGAAAGATGTATTCAGTCGTGTAAAGAAAAAATATGTCTTGACGGCCCGACGGCGAAACGGCAAATAGTTCCATTCCCGAACCAGAGTCGCTGAATACTGGTAGTTCATAAAGTTAGGTTCTGCAAAATGTTTTTTGCATGCTATATGGGTATTTTCTGTATAATGGAGGTTTCCGTTTTAGGTGTTCCCGAAGGCATCTAATATGTAGCAGAAAACTATTTTATAGTTTGTATAATAAAATATAACAAGACTAACAATCTATAAATTACACGGAAATGTATCCAGATAATCATTAAATTACATGGAAATGTATTCAGACAATTACTCAGTTTCAGTTTTACCAAGGAGTGAAAATAAATTAATATATAATAATCTAAAAAGAAGTATTGGAAATATTCTCATATCACTTAACACATTTTTTAATGATAAAAATTACATTCTCTATTAGACATTTCAAATCTGTGAGCACATTGCATAAATTGTTGCCATAGAAAAGACTGAACGTAGGAGCATTAACACATTCACGAGATACACACTTAAACTAGATATTAATAGGAAATTTGTTGTCCATTTCACAATGATAATGAGAGCTATCATGAAGGCAATTTGATAAAAGTTACTGTGAATGACTGTGCTAGCGCTCATGAAGTTGACTGACATTTATAGTAGCATTATGAACACAATTATAAATGAAAGCTGATACGAATTTTTAATTAGTTTTGTTTTAATTTTAAGCCAACAATAACGCTGCATTTGGATATAGCGATATGATTATAGGTGCACACATTTATTATTTTTTTTAATTTTATTTTATTAGGAATATCTATAGCCCAGTTTAACGCACTGTGGTTTGTGGAAAATCAGCGACCCTACTAAGATCTTGAAATTCCACGTGCACAAAATTATACTTGCAAGTTCTCATAAATTCCGGAAAATTACGAACTCTAATTACTCCCATATATCTCAGTTAGCTGAATATAATCCAAATATTGAATGCACATTTCATCACAATACTGCATATTAATCTGCATTGTGATTGCACGAACACATAATGTGTAAGTTTCTTGTCTACATTTCATATCTATCTATATTGTAATGAACTTCATTGGCATTCTATCCCATTGCGCCTTTGCTATGCATCTACGATGGAATTCAAGAGTAAAATCCTAGGGTAGCTACAGTAATTTTCCATAGAATTTAATTTTTCCCCGATTATGACGTTGCTTTCTGTTTATGTATACATAAGCTAATGGCCTAGAGCTGTGTCAAATTCAAGTAAAAGGCAACTGGTTGCATGCTTGTTACAAAGCCGCAGTCAACGGTATAGTTTAGCTTTTCCTGTTCTCTGCCATACTTCACAATGTCAAGCTACCATATCACCGTTCAACCGTTTATCAAACAAAGGACCTAGCAAACTGTGAATTATGCAGGCTGCTATGATTTCAAACAGGTAATTCATCAATTCTGAGAGCATTTTGAGGTTCTTCATACAAAATGGTCTCAAATTCAAATTGCTTGCGGACCGGATGTACAATCTGAAGACAGCTGACGGATCATATTTTCTATTATTTTTTAACAAAATGAAAACCATTACAAAGTAAAAAAAAAATAATTCATTTAAAATTTTATTTAAAATTTACTAAATATTTATTAAAATACATAAACAATCATGACAATCAGTATACTGAGAGCTAAACATTGAATACTTAGACCGGCATTTTTTTAAACATTTCTAACATATTTAATTAATCACTAAGTAACTTAACTTCAATTTAAACTAGAAATAAACAAATTCTGAAAACTTTCTGAGCTTTCATAGAAAATTCAGTAAGTTGGACTTGGAGAATAATTAATGACAACCTTGTCTCCTACCCTCAATAAATTTTTCTACAACACATAATAAAAATACATATGTCTGTACACATAATAATAAAATTCTTTATTTCTTACTAGAGCTTGATATTTAATAGAGTTTTGTAACAGACCTATTTAAGTGTAACTGAACTATTTTATTCACGCCATGAACTCATGAACTGTAACCGAACTATTTTATTTAAACGCCATCTCGTGGCGATATGAAAAAACGTCAGTCGACCTCCAGCCGCCATGATGATAGTTTACTATGTTATGTTATTCAAATGTTTGATGTTCCATTTGGTATATGTTTCATTTTTATGTATATTTCTTTTGTTTGTAACCGTTCCTGTGTGCTCTGTTAAAAAATCCTTTTAAAGCTAGCCGGCATTAGTGTCTATTGAGGAACGGCTACATCACATTTGGCGCCTAGCCGTTCCTCAATAGACACTAATGCCGGCTAGCTTTAAAAGGATTTATTAACAGAGCACACAGGAACGGTTACAAACAAAAGAAATATACATAAAAAATGAAACATATACCAAATGGAACATCAAACATTTGAATAACATAACATAGTAACATATAAATGTACTCGCAAACAAAGGAATTATTCTTATGACAAAAGTTCGCAACTGAAATTATTTATATTTTGACAAATACTAAAAATATTTAATCGTATCTATACCTTAATATCTTTGAGTAATATTTATAACAAAATGTTTTCAATTAATTTTCAATTGGGGAAAAAATCTGTTCACATATAATTGTATTCTAAAAAAAGATACTTACGGAAAATCCCGTCGACCACAAGAGACGACACCAATAGCGCTAAGCCCCCACCCCCCAAAAAATTCGTTTACTAAATACAAGAATAAAAAGTTATACTCTTATTTTTCTTTCAAATTTATTATATTATCATTTATTTATATTTAATTTTTCATTAAAATTTCCATTATATTTTATTAAGGAGATATAATGTAAAAGCAATTATTTTCGCGAGAAAATATAAGTCTCGCAAAATACTTTTTTTTCGCCTGAAATAATAATAAAAAATCAGAAATTTTTCACTTACCAAATTTGGCTCAAGAATAATAACTAAAGACCTAGACTAGACTAACCTAATTCATTCAAGAAATAACTAACATATATAATCAAGGTTACACCAAACCCAGTGTGTTTGAAGAAGACTTTTCCATTTTTGGCCAAAAATCGCGTAGTTTGGCGTCTTTTCTTTCATAGGCAAAAATGGTCGACGGAATGTTTGGTAAGTACCTAAAAAAATATTATTCTTAGGGCAAAATTCATAACTGAGTTTATTTATTTTCTTACAAGAACGAATGAAAGGTAATGAAATGTGTATTCTCAAACTTGTGAACAAAATTTATTTCACATTGTAAATTCTTAATTTAAAGATTTTCTTTTGCTCTCATTCTTGTGTATTTTTAATGGTAAATGAAAATATATATAATCTCAGACTTTTAACAACTAAAATTTCGAAATCTTTGCAATCCCGTTTTGACAACCAGTATATAATTGACCTTCTGGGTCGCATAAAGTTGCTTTGGAGGCCACTCGAGGCCTGCAGCAGCCAGTTTGTGAAAACTGCTTTACAATATAAAATGTGTAATTTATTTTACAGCTTTATTTGTACATCTTACAGCAGTTTAAACCAATGCATGTAATCCAATAATGTGTGATTTAAACCAATGTACGTAATCCAATTTTGCTATTAATAATACTATTTATTACTACACTTATGAAAAAATGTTTTTGATAACATACATTATGAATCTTTGTTAGATAATTCATTATATTTATTACAAAATTAACCTCATAGTTACCTGAAAGTTTGACTTTTAATTTCTTCAGAATCAAGTTTACTGGTTTCAGGTCCATCGTATTTCGCTAATTCAAGGAAAACATTCAATTACGACAAAATGCTAAAACAAACATTTACTTTACAAGCGATATTAAAATATTTGCCTTTTATCCATGACATTAGAGCAACATTTCATACACTGTATTTCTCTTTATTAATCCCAGTGGGAAGATTATATTGCGAAAGAAATGGCCTAAAATGCCGGAACTTAAAATTAAATAAAGTCTGCAGAATTATAAACTTAATTCCAGAATGGCTGAAAAATAATATAAAAAAAACTTGTGCTATAAATAGCCGTTAATTTTATTTATTTTAGATTAGAAAGCGGATATGTGAATTTAATTTTACTGCATTTACTTGAGATATTACCCTTATTATGCTTGTTTTACAATTATTGTTCTTATATTTTTATCTAGAGTTAACAGGCGTGTTTAATCAAATAAATGAACTTATCCAAAGCTTTAAAAGTAAAGAGTTAATAAAGCGCAAATATCTAAAAGTTTGAAATTAAATACTGTTCTTTATTTCTTCCGTAATCCTTCTATGCAGTATGATATTAAAGTGAGCTAACTCATTTTATTGTGACTTCAGGCAAACATATAATTACCAAGGAGGTTAGAATAGAAGGAGGGAAGGTTCAACTTAAACGGTGAAGCTTGACGGCCATGTTACTGTTATCGCTGTGACTTGCGCCAGGAAGTCTGTAATTGTAATTTTTTTTTTCCTTTTCTTTTTGAAGCTTGTCAGCTTATATTGCATATGGATGCACAAATAGATTTTCGAAAAATATTCCTGGGATTACTGTTCACTCGTAAGTATTGATTTTCTTTTTTTTATGTAATTTTATAATTATGTTAAAAAATATCACAATGTCATGTTGTTTTCTTTCCAGATGTGACAAAAATGACTTAATAACAATTGAAACATGTTAAATACATTTTAATGTTTTTGCTTACAGCTGGTATATTCGCTCCTTAACATACAATGATATATGCTAGGATTTAAACTGTATAATTTGAACGCTTAGATAATTCGTTTTATAATTTTCATGAAATGTAAGAAATCAATTGTTACTATTTTTATGAATTGTGAAGGTGTTAAATAAAGCAACGCTTTTCTTTATGTATTAATTACTATCCATTCTTAAGTTTTGTGAACTGTTACGGATATAATTTGTGCATTTGATCAAGATAAACTGTTCTGTTGTTAAAATGTTTTTGCATAAGCTTACAAATTTCTGGGCAGTATAGCGATAAATGTAAGTAAAATATTTACACAATTGAACATGTGAAAAGATATATCCAAAAATTCATATAAGTATATTTCTGTAATTCAGCTTAATTCAAGGTAATTTCTTTGAGATTCATAAATATTATACGCGCATATGAACACTGAAATCATTTAATTCACATAAATCTGTTTTATTTTATTAATATTTATTTTCTTGTTGATATAAGTTGATTATTGGTTGTGAAAAGAATCGATTTAAAACTTTCATTTAAAAAAAAAAGCAACATGTTACCATTTTTTTAGATAATTATCTGTTATTAATTTCAGGTAGAAATGATTCTTTAATAAATTATAATAATATTGCGAATAAATCAGAAATATCACTTCTTAAAGAAACAATTGGAAAGCATAACACCCGAGAAGTCGCAAATAAAACCTAAGCAAATTCTTGAAATTATGCAGAATCATAATTTTTAAAGGCTTTAATGTTATGCACATGCATTTAGATTTCGAAATATTTCTTAATGATTTTCTGTACTTAGTAAATTACAGATATCATCTTTATAACTTTAAAACAAAAAAACTAACAATAGCGAAGCATTTCATTATAAATTTAACATATTTTTACTGGAAAATGCATGCATAGAACAGCTTACAAACACGTACGTTTCACTACCGTATTGCAATGTTTTGAAGTAACAAACATGGACGCTGCTTGTTCCGTGGAGTTTCATTCCCCGATAGCGGAGGAAACTGCGAACCCTCCCTCCTTCTATTCTAACCTCCTTGATAATTTCTTATTTTTCTGTGTAGTTACGATTTCGTAATCGAAGATGTCAAAATCACTTTCTTATTATTCCGTTGTCTCATATTTCTTCCGGCATTTTATATGTGGTATTCTCACTATAACGTATATCTGCTAGAAAAACTAAACATTAGCTTTCCGTCTCCAATAATAGATGTAATAAATAGGAATAAACACAAGATGAACTTCCTCAGCTATGTTTGTTCTTTTTTTATTTAAGATGTGAACATTCTTTTTTTTTTTCTGCTATGTATTAAAGAAAATATTATTTTGCTACGCGGATACGATGATAGGTCAATTTACTTCAGGTTGCCTTAAAAATAAATTTAGGAGCAATCTCTATTTAAGGCTAAATTTAAATTAAATGTAGTAGGAACTTTTATTAACAATCTCCTTTTCAGAAGTTTCAGTTGGAAAATCGCACCCTATGGTAGAAATATTAGGCATATCGAACTCATATTACGAAGATATATTAGTGATTCACGATATATTTTAGTAATAAATTAGTAATTTCTGCTATACATTAGGGAGAAAGTAGTGATTATATTAACATTCTTAAACATTCTTTAATGTCACCAAAGGAGATGAAAACTTGCATATTTTTAAACGTGGTGGGTCTTTGACATGAAAGCATTGACCAAACCTGACGTAAGCATTTATTAGTATTTACCCAATATCAATACAAATCCCCAAAGTTTTTTATTTTTAAGTATGTTACTTATTAAATTGTGACTTTCCTTTCTTTAGTTCTGTACTTGTCTTTGCGCAATAAATTTAAGATTTCGTAACGCTAGCTATCTTTGATAATTTGTGAGTTCCTTGTTTTGAGAATCGCGCTTGGAACCTAGACCAAAATTAAATTTTATAAAGGCTAAATCAATATTAATACATTTTGGATATATTCTTATAAATTACGAAAGATAATGTTCGTCCTTCTCTCAATTAGTGCAGCGTGATGTTTCTTTACGTTCTTTATTTATAGTATTCTCGTATACGTATATAAGCCGTACCTTTAATTTTACCTCTAATTTAAAAAAATAAGCTCGGATATCTACAATAATCTGTCTGCTATCTGCAATAATATGTTTCGTTTTGGAAGTGTGAAATTCAGTCAATTAAGTCTAAATATCTGTTCTATATTTCCAATTTCAGTGTAGTCTAGACTGTTTAGTTTGTTCGAGTTCTCGTTTACACTGAATGTCTGAAAAGATGAAGGGACATTCTTGAAAGATTAAAAAGAATTTTGAATAGCTCTGCTTTTAAACATCTTTGGATATATATTACATCAGTTCCATTTTTATTTGTTTTTGTGATGTTTCAAAAAGTGTACATCGGAGTTTTGAACAAATACGTTTTTAGTGATAACTATTTGAGAAAATTTCTCTTGTGGTTTACTTCAAGCAAACATGTGGAGGATGGTGTTTCTAACTCCCATACAGCTGCGCTAAAAAATATGCATATATAAAAGCTAAAATAAAGAAAATCTATGCTTTTCAAATATATACGGAGCTAACGTTTTTTTCTGGGGAGGGATGCTTAATAACCTGCTTGCAAATATTTGCTTGATGCATTTTTATATTTCAAATATATCCTCTAAAATACGACTCCACATATTCCAATAAGTGAACGCCAAAACTATCGCATTTTTTTTTTTTTTTTTTTTTTTTACTGACATATTTTCTTCAGAAATACTATTTAAAGGAATATAGCTTCAGACAGTTAGTACACACATGTAAGAGATTTACTTGAGAGCCTGTTTACTTGCATCAGTCTTGTTGTAAGTCTTAAAAGTATATTAACTGACAGTTACACGATTTGCTTTTAAAACGCCTCGTCAGAGAGTTTTCCATCAGGCAAAAGCACGGTAATTCTCCAGAAGCGCTTTAAACTTGAGAAATAAATAGAATTATTGTAAATATTGTGTGAATTTGTCTCGTAATTTTGTATAATTAATGTATTTTAATCATATCTTCATAATCTATGTTTTTTTAACCTCTAAATTTAAGTCAATCAGAAGGATATTTTGAAGAAGAAATTCATTTTGTGGGTAACGCAGTTGTTGCTTAAATAAAAGGAAATTCACTTATTTTAAAAATTAGTCTCCATCTCTGAATGAAATACTTCAGTTAAGGATAACAAAGTGTATTAGAAAGAATGAAGAAAATCAGTTATCCGTAAAAGATATAGATTTGTTAACTTTTCAAGTATGGAGATATAAATAAAGGAAGAAAATTTGCAAACTGAATGGCCGAGATGATTTAAATCAAGGAAATAGATCAGAATGACATCTGATTCAGAGACAAGGTCTGATTTCCGACTTATTGTTTATGTTATGTAGTATACAGCAATCAAATTCCTAATTAATTAAATCGAATTTTATTTTTAAGCTGGGTAGAAAACCATAAGCATATAAAAGTTACTTTACGTAATATATGCTTATATACATTCCTGCTCAAAACTAACCAACAAAAGTAAAACACGGAATGAAATAAAAGCTATTTAAATGGATATGCATGAAATTAACCAAGAGGTTGATGTGGCATTAATAGACAAAATAACAGACAATAAGACATACAAAAACACACGTATTACGACCATCACATCGCGAAAGACCAAATAAGGCGGAACAATATGCAATGGGAACATCCCGCTAATAAAGAGTATGTTAGCTGAAATGCGTACTTACAACGGCGAGGAAAGTTGGCAATAGTGTCGTTGATCGCTTTATGTGGCAGTAGATCCCATTTGTCTAGTACTGCATGTCGGAGCTCGTGGAGGGCTCCTGTCGGCACACTAGGGCCTGCTATCTGTCGTCCCAACGCTTCCCTCAAATGTTATATGGGATTCAATTCCAGTGATCTAGCATCTTAAGGCAGGTGAAGAATAGTTTAATTCTACAGATGAATTCCCCACTACCCAAGGGACGGACGTTATCGTTCATAATTATTGCCCTGGTACCCATTGCAGCGATATATGGACGAACACGATAGTATAGAGTTTCGTCGCAATATCGGACGGCAGTGACGGAACCATTAGAAGCTACATAGAGGTCGGTGTGGCCATTCGTTTCTATTCCAGTCCATACAAGTAAGCATTCTTCTCTCTAATTCTGTAATGATGTCTTTCGACCATGTTTCGGCGCCCGATAGCCTATCCCTGGCTCTCGCCATATCATTACACTTCGTTCTGGATGTTAGATCGAGACTCATCCGAAACGATTACGTGGCCTCACTCTTCTGGTGTCCAACTGCGATGTGGACGGACGCAATTCAATCAGACTCTGATATGCGATGGAGACGAAGGAACGCAATTCACAGGTCGTCGGGCGTACAGTCCACGTTCATGTAACAGACGGGACATAGTTTGATGGAATATGGGCCTTCCTGCAGCAGCAGAGAGATGTAACGCCAACTGTCGTGCTGTTAATAATCTACGGCGTCTGGCACATAGCAAGAGGAAGCGATGGTCTTCCGTAGTGGTAATCCTCCGGCATCCAGACCCACGTTTTCTACAGGGGTTTTGATCCCTTTGGTAGCGATTCCACAGCTATTGATGACACTACGATGCACATTTAGCTATCTCGCAACAGTGGATTATCTTGCATTAGTTTGCGATATCACGATAGCCTTCCTAAGTGTTTTATCGTGCAGATGATATCTTCGGCATGCTTTCCGCTTAAGCTATCTCAAATTATATGGAACTATCGCTGCTTGCGAACTGAAGCATATATCCGGCTTGTCAATTTTTAAGGCGTTGTGTGATTGCAGGATTGGGTTTTATGCTAATTTTTGTTCCGCATTTGCATTTGGAAATGCAACCTGTACATCACATGTAAATTGTATATTTTAGTTGTACGTTTTTCAGTCGTACCTTTTTTTAGCGTTTCTTGCTTATTTTTGAATACGATTGTATAATTTGTAAAACCCTGATCAGAAAAAGTATTGAAAAGTGGCAAATATATATGTCATAAGATGATTTAGAGTAAGCTGCAACAGACTGAGAGAGAGAACGGAGGACTTGGGCACTATCCCCTTATCAAACGGTTAATTAGTATACCACCACGTCCACCACTATCTATAGTACCCCTTCAAAATACATAATGCCACCTGAAGGGTATTCAATGTGCACGTCAAGACATACAAAATAACATGTTACAGAGTTACAGATTGATATTCAAGATACATTACTGATGCAAATATTACAGATGCAGAACTGATAAAACGCTGATATAATACTGATATTAACACTGATTAATACTGCTATAGTACTGATTCATTGATATAACACTGAATATTATTACTGATTAAATGGGAAAGTTTTTGCACAAGTCGTTAAATAAATCCACGAAATGATACGTTACAGAGACTCAAAATATTACGAATTAAAATCTTACAGATCAATGTTCTACTGTTACATTACTTGCACTATTGTACTATCTATAGCACCTTTACTTGTACTATCTATAGCACCCCTTCAAAATACATAATGCCACCTGAAAGGTAATCAACGTGCACGACAAGACATACAAAATAACATGCTACAGTGTTACAGATTAATATTCAAGATACACCACTGGTACATTACTGATGCAAATATGACAGATGTAGAACTGATGAAAGGCTGATATAATACTGGTACTGATATTAATACTGCTACAGAACTGATTCATTAATATAACACTGATTCTTAATACTGATGAAATGGGAATGATTTTGCAAAAGTCGGTAAATAAATCCACGAAATAATACGTTACAGAGACTCAAAAAATTGCGAATTAAAATATCACAGATCAGTGTTCTACTGTTACATTACTTGTACATTACTGATGAAATATAACTGATACACTACTGATACAAGGCTGATATAGTACTGATACAATACTTTACTGATGTAAGACTGTTTTTATTGCTCATGCAATATATGCATGAGCAATATGCATATACAATACATTACTAGTATTAATACTCATACAATACTTTACTGATATTAATACTCATACAACACTTTTACTGGTATTAATACTTATACAATACTGACTAATAGTGATTAATCGTAAATGGGAATGGTTTTGTACAAGTCGGTAAATAAAACCACGAAATAACACGTTACAAACACTCAAGCTAATGAGAATTAACACATGACATATGCATTATCGACACATTACTGTTACATTACTGGTATATTACTGATGCAAATATGACCAATACCCTACGGAAACAGGACTGATATAATACTGATACTGATACAATACTTTACTCATGTACGACGGTTACATTACTGATACAAATATGCATGCACAATATTTAACTGTTCCAATACCTTACTGGTATTAATACTGACACAATACTGATTAATACTGGTACTATACTTTGCTGATGTAATTATCTTACTCATACAAATTTGCATATAATCCATACGGAGCATACGTTTATGGTAGCAGGAGAATTTACGCTGTCTGACATAAGTCCATGCCCAGCGCAGACAAAAAAGACTTAAAGTAAAGTAAAAATTAAATTAATTCTAGAGCTTTGAAATCTGTAGAATTGTATCTCCTATCTTCAAAACTACAATTGAAATGTTCGTCTTAGAGATCTGATTTCAGAGGAGGGAAAACAATTGTCATTCAGAATTAAGTCCAAATTACATCAAGGGTATAGTCTATTAAATTGACAACCTTTGTAATCAGATATCTCTGCTTTCTGACAAATTTGTAGAAAGCCTGCCTGTTGGTACTTGGCAGCTGAATATGAAGATCAGATGTCAATGGACAAGTTATCAGGTAATGCTCTGGGTATCCAATATCTCCGCAGCAGCAGAACTCAGTATGGCTGAGTCCGCGTTTTGCAAAATATTGCGGAAATGGACCATGGCCAGTGATAAATCGAATGGAAATGACACGGTCAGTGTCCACATACGCTGTGTGATACTGCGTTCGTCGACAGGTTGAGCCTTGGTCCCATTCCTCTTGCCATCGTCCAATGGCCTTCAATCTCAGGCATTTCTTTAGATAAGAAATAGGCCATGGGATATTGACTTGAGTACCTGTATTGCCTGAAGCTGCCTCTTTGGCTAGACGATGGTTCTCTGCTTTAAGTCCTGAAGAAACTTTACTTCGTAGTTTGAGAAATGACACTCAAAGGAAACTTGTAGATAGACGTAGCCGAATGAAATATCACTTTTATTGGTGGATAAGAACAAATTTTGAAAAAGATATTTTTCGTCGCATATGCTCATTAGCGCAGTGCGCACTATAATGACGCGAAGAAGCAAACTGAGCGAAGTATCTTGACTGCAAGAAAGCGGAGGCTAAAAAGGCGCAATTATCCAATAAGAAGAAAATGAGGGCAATAAGAAGAAAAGATCACAATTTGTTCTATCGGTGATTTTCAGAACTACTTTTTTTTTTTTTTTTTTTTTTCTTTTTTTCTCACGCAGCCTTTCTTTCCATGTTGTCATTAGTCTCCTACCAATTTTCAACATATGGGTTCTTACTAAGTTTATCCATACAAGTACTATGTACATTAATTTATAAATTTATTTGCATTGCATTTAATTGTGCTTTAATAAAAAAAAATCGTTCACTACTCGAGATTTTCTCAATGTAAAAATGTAATAATATTAAAATTTGAAATAACCAAAGAACATAAAACTTAGAATATCGAATTAAATGCTATTATATTTTACATCAGAACTAAGCTAGAACTGAAAATAGTTCAATAACCTGAACCACGCAAATTAAATTTCAGTCCGTCTGAATTTCCTTTGAAATGGTGACGCTGAGCAAACCTGCTGGTTTTATCACAGAAATGTTATTATTTTTAAGATTTCAAGGTTGATAACTACGGTAACATCAATTTTAATACAAACTTCCTGTATTTGTATTTAGGAATTTTGTCTAAATTTGTGTAATTTTAAATCAGTTACTGTAACTTGCAAGGAGAAAAATTTCCTACATTGTCATTTATTTAAAATTAGCGAATTAAATTCCATTAGTAAAATATATTTACATTCCTGATCAAAAAAATAATTCTGATTTAAGTTACGAGGTCAAATAAAAAAGTAAAAATTAATTACTTAAAGTAAAGTAAAAATTAAATTAATTCTACAGCTTTGAAATCTGTAGAATTGTATCTCCTATCTTCAAAACTACAATTGAAATGTTCGTCTTAGAGATCTGATTTCAGAGGAGGGAAATGGTGTGGTGTATTTAATTATGGCAAAGCACACTAGGGCTATCTGCCTAAGAGTAGGGATGCCTTTCGTGGAGGACTTTCTAAGGGAAACTGGCTCGTATACACGTTACACATGGGGAAAACCACGAAAACGCCCATGCAGCCAGCCCGTTCGCGGGATTCGAACCTCGGACCGAACTACCAGTGTTCAGCGACTTTACCGCTCGGCCGCTGGTGGGCACTCAGAGGAGGGAAAACAATTGTCATTCAGAATTAAGTCCAAATTTCATCAAGGGTATAGTGCACATTCAATATTTTGCTATTCAGGAGCAACTACACAGCAAAATATTCAGGGCAACTCGACAACAAAATATTCAGGAGCAACTCTAGCCCCTTCGCGCCGACAGTCACGTCTACGTGCCAGCAACGAACACACTCACCTCCCGACCGACACGCAGGCGTGCCAGAGCATTTTCCCGTTTACTACCGACTGTCACGTATTTGTGCCAGTGTCCTGGAACGTTTTTCAAACTATAATTTCTGCCCCAAGATGGCACTGTATGTCCATATGGTTTCAGATACATGTACATTAGACCTTCTACTCGAAATGAGAGAAGCATGACTCACATACACGTGTTTTTGATTATATAAATAAACGGGGAACTAAATGTTTCCGAATGGCGTGATTTATGACCTCTCTTTAAAAGGCACTTTATTCGCACGTGGTAGTTGTTTATTGTAAGTAGAAGTTTTATATGCGCTAAAGCGTTGAGTATTTCAGTTTGCAGTTCAGTTTTTAGAAAATAATTAGATTTTGTTAGACGTGAATTTTTTCTGTTTTTACCGTTGCAATGACGAAGCATCGAAAATGTTTAACAGAGCATGAAATAGCAGAAATGATGCAAAATATTTCAGATATTGATTCTGAAATTATGATATTCTGATATTGATTCTTAAAGATTAACTGAAAGACGTTTTCCAAAACTTTGTTCAGAAGAGACTGATAAGAAAATGAGACGACAATGCTTCTTTTGTTCACATTCCCAAAAAAATCCTCCAAAACGGCAAATGAGTTATTACGAGTGCAAGGAATGTAACGTAGGGCTGTGTGTAGATCCCTGTTTTCAAATTTTTCATACGAAAAGAGAATTTTAAGTAATATATTTAGTTTTCAGATGTATAATGTTAAAAGTCATAAAATGGTGAGTAATTAAAATAAAATGTGTAAAATATGCATTTAAACACGAAATAAGGTAATTAAAGTATATATATATATAAATATCTATAAAGCATAAGCCGTTTAAATACTCTATAGAGCATTATTAAACAATGCGTTGATACTTCGGAAATTTCATGGATTTAGGCTTAGTAGCAAAAAAGCCCCCGGCCCTGGAGAGACGCTCGCGTAAGACACTGCCGGCCTCCACGATAAGCGCGCGTTGTCGCTACCCGGCTCGAAGGGGCTAGAAAGGGGAGGATATGCAGTGTTATGATGTAGGGTTAATTAAGCGGATATACCGCGAGCCAGACTTTTGATAGATACAGTAAGGTCAAATGTAGTAAAACATCTTACGTAATACCATCCAGTAACTGTTTTACCCAGAATCATTTCGTGATTAAAAATTCTTCCGTGATACTCTGAGAAGAAAGTCAGTTATATTTCTTACTCATCATTGTAAAATGAGGCAAAAAAGCAATATTATTTTGCCACATTTTTCGAATAAATCTATCGATTTCGAGGACAATGAGACACGGGTCTATTTTCTTTAGGAGCAATTAACGTTTTTGAAATATCATCACCATTTTGAGAAGAAAAAGTTTTTTTTTAAATTTTTTTCTTCAAATTATTAACTTGCAGTACAAAATATCTTTTTATTGTAATTTTGTCGTGCTTTGTGGCTTTTACAAATAATATCAGGCATTATTTTCTTGATTGAAAAAAAAACTTCATTCTTATTTTATATGCACATTTTTTCTGCAGAAGTAGAGGAAGGCGTATCTATTTCCCCTTTAAGTCGATATTTTAATCCAAAATATACTCTACTACACCATGCCTGACATTTAACCTAATTAAATTTGGCTTGCCTACAGGTTAAGTTCAAAATCACGTAGTAATTAAGTAAGATATAATTACTATAATTTTGTTCCCCTTTTTATCTTAGTAACTTTATATATTGATAAACCAAAGCTGCCGACTAGTCAATGAGTGATAAAAGCGCTGACATGAGATTATTTCCTGATAGAAGGCTATCAGCATGGAAATTTTTATGTCTTTCTTCGTGCGTAATATAATAGCGAGCTAGCTTCTCTTAAAAGAGGCTTTTTTCATGCGTACTTTGCTGTAATCAAATAATAAGTTATCATTACTGTGATTATAACAACAAATGTTATATAGCATTTAAAAGAATTAAAATTCTTTTAAATGCTTCCTTTAATTTGCTTTCTTCAGGTGTTTAATTTCTTGTGCTTTAGTGCCAATTTTAATTTTATTTAAAGAACAATATTCACATGCAGAAATTATGAGTGTTTTTTATTTTAATTTTTTATTTTAGAAAGTGCGAAAGTCAGTGGCAAAGGTGCAGTTTCTTACATGTACCATATTTTGCAAGCTAAAAAATAATTTTTTGTCATTTAAAATAAAATGTGATAAACGAAATTAACAAAGACTGTTTTTAATTCTTAAAACTGTTTTTTTTTTTTCTGAATTTAAACAAAGTGAAACAGAATCTTACGATAATGCTTTAAATTTCAAAATGTGTTGATTTTTCATGCAAAATTAATAGGTTTAAGAAAATGAGTCATATTAATAGTTGGAGAATTAAGGAATTTTATAAGTATTGGTTATAACGGATACAATTAAACTACATTGTGTAAAGTGTGCTTGCAATTGAAGTCACAAAGGCAGGTTGTTAAATATTCACTTTTTCCCACATTAAATACTAAATACTCAAAAACAGGAAGTAAATCAAAGTATCCTGAATTAAAAATTCAAGCGGTTATATTATACATCCAGTAACATATTTCTTCAGTCTCACTAAAGCACTAATTGCCTATGGCACATTACTAAAACTATCGTTGCAATTTTGAGTTATTTCATGTAAACGTTTAGCGAATACGCCTTTATCACATATACATATACTGAAATAAGTAGGATTAATAATATTCAAAACAGCTTATGAGTACCGGGAGCATATTTGACAAGTGCACATCTGTGTAGCCACCGAGGGAGTGGCGTCTAGGATGGACCATTGGGCATCTAGTAATATTTCTTTGATGTCATATGACCTTTCGCGTGTTTTAAGATTTAAGCAAGCTTGCTGAAAATATTCTACAATAAAATTTTCTGTACAAAATAATTAAAGCATCGTCGATTTCTTCTGAAAATTTCCATTGCAAAGTTAGATCAAATATAAGCAGTTGTGAAGATTTTCCCACCTGGTTGAAAGAATTTGAAATAAATACAAAAACATTTTGAATACTCCGAAAAAATATGCATGTGAAATATTACTTAATAAGTGGTAAATAAGATGAAGAGAGAAGTATGTGATAAACATCTGATCCCAAATGCTATCTTTACATAAAACTACGCATATGAGAAAAATATTTACACCAATTATATACGCAAATAGAAGTCAGCAACATTTTTTTTTTTTTTTTGGTGCATATGAAAAAGATGTTCTATAATAATAGCCAATGCAGAATTTTATTCAAAATGAACTTTACTAATTTGCATTCGTGTACATTTAGTGCGTTAAATTTCACATTTAATAACTCTTCATGCTTAAATGTACTGTCTACACAAGAAATACTAATCAAACAGAATAAATGTATCTTATTCACAACGAATATATTTAATTTATTCACATATAACTTTTAGTGTTAACAATGATTATAATACGATCACACACAATATATATTCCGAATCTTACACTTTCAAAATCAAAAGAATGCAAGAACTGAAATAAGAAAACACTAGATTTATTGTTACACTTCCAGTCCCTCTCATCTCAATTAAAAAAAACTATACACTTGAATTCTCTTCATCCACAGGTGTTAGTAAATGCATAACATTCGAGGCTAACTGTAGCTTGAGTCATTCTCTCGATGTAAGAGCGATAATATGCCGTGAACATTAATCCAAATATTATTGCGTGATAAAAAATCGCGAAAGTGAAATGTTAGGTATTTATTAAACTCATAAAACGAAAGCACTACGAGATTTTTTACTATTACGCCATAACTGCGAAATAAATGCCAATTAAAAGATAAACAACGTACGCTTACATGCACAAAGATTTAGCGCCACAAGAGCAATAGAAACTCATTAAACCATTTTCGAAACCCATCTCTCAGTGGCTACGCTGATGTGCACTTGTTTGTGAAATCTGCGTACCGAAAGATTTACTTAAAATTTTCAATCGATTTTGTGTTGCTCCTTGATATTTACACGAATTGTCTGCTTTTGCTAGGTATTTGTAAGTGCATTTCTTTCTTCTTTTTAATGCAGGAATGAAAAAATGCAGCAACAACCGCTCAATGCATATTCTGTTAAATTTCTGCATTGCTTTAGGTAGAAATTCCATAATAATTCGGTAATTTGGCGATAAATTTATCTGTTGATTTGCCTTTCTCACTTAACAATTTTTTGTTTTTATCAGTCTTCACAAAGGTTCAAATAAATATTGCCTATTATTATGAACAATAAAAAGTTCTCGAATTCAAATAAAATGATTTAATATTATTTCCATGCAATTAGGTAAAAATAAAGCGTGGGTGACACCAATATTTACCTCTAAGTTGAGCACTTTAAATAACACTTCCGGTCTTTCTGTTTTCATATCGTTTGTACTAAATTGTCTAAACCTTCTCTTCTAATTATCAAAAGCATAAAAATAAATACTTTCTTAAATGGGCCAAGAAAAAATTTAAATATTTTTTGCACATGTGAGCAGATATCTTAAGTGGCTGTTATCTTAAAAACTGTAGGCAGTACTGTAGTTCTACAGTACTGCCAGTATTGTAGGTAAAAACTGTAGGTTCATCTTAAGCAGTATAAAATGCTGTTGCATCAAGTAAATCTGTAAGTGTTTATTTATGCATATACAGGCATATTACTGTTTCTTTTAACAGACATATTTGCCATGCAAATAATGTTGAAAAATGAAAAGTTTTCTTTTAACCGAATTTTATTTTATTTGTTTATTTATTTATTTTTATTTATTATTTTAGCGTTTAATTATTATTTTTCATTTATTTGGCTTGACATAATGACATATTAATAAGCTACAGATGGTAAGATACCTTTAGACAGTAAGTATTTCGTATAGAAACGATAGCTTTTTGGAACAACACATTTCAGAAGGCTCGAGGGCAGAGGAAGTAAATTTTAAATTTTATTGACATAAGCTTAAAATATTTGAGAGGAAGTAAATAAATGAATATCCTCTCCTGGGGTCGTTCATAAGCAACCCTGTCCGATCTCCAGTTCGGGAATTGATTTATTTAATAACTCTTAGTGCTTAAAACTAAGAAAATTTAATCATCAAGTATATCTCTTTCTATGGTCAGACGAACAGCCAGTTTCTGCCCAAAACATGACTCTAGATAAATAGCTAATGTTTGATTTACGCCGCGCATCCCCCGCCACTTCACAGTCAGATAGCCAAACTCACATATTCCAACAGTTGTGGAAGTAATAACTTGTGAGTATACCAGTAAAGCGGCGAACATTGTGAAGAACTCCAAGAAAAAAAAACAAAGAGAGGAAAAAGAGTGCACAGAAGCTGTAGAAGAAATGTCTCTAGACGAAAGGAAAAATCAAAAGAAAATTATTAATACATTTATCAAGCGATACAAGCTCATCAGCCACGAAAAAATCCAAAAACTTCACAATACCTCAGGAAGGGGCGAGTTCAGTACCTGCGGAATGTTAAGTCCATCAATTTAGGCTTAGTGCGTTATATAGAAAGGAACTCTGCTCTGATTTTATGTCGATTTTAAAAAACAAAGTATTTAGTCATCTGATATGAAATTCCATCGTACTAGATAAATATTGTTTTATTTTTTATAAAACTTTCAACATAAGATTCATCATTTACTTTTCATTGCCAATCTTACGTTGTAGATTTTAACATGAGTTCTCGTCGAAACTCATCAGCGTTTAATAAATTAGGTTAAAATGCTTTTAAAATATGAAGCTATGCAGTTAAAATTGAAAAAAATTAATTAGTCAAAAAATCACTTTACTAATTAACTAATTAAACGAATGGCTGTGTGCAAGCGATATACGAGTATATAGAAGTAACTGAATATCAGTGTCACCCAGTGACGTAGTTTGACTGCTAGGAGAAGGAGAAACTTTTACGTTTTATATTAAATAAATCAATTAATTATGAGTTGGATATGTGGACTTTAGATTTTCGTTATCTCTCCAAGAATGTAATTTCATTAAATGTGTTTTAGGTGGTGTTCCTGAAAATCTTAGGTGTAGAGCTTTGGCTCGTAGATGCACTTTCTCTCGCTCAGGTGTATCAATCTAATTTCAGCTAGCGAAACGGCCTAATACTGATACCTGCATTAGGCCGTTTGGCTAGCTGAAGTTAGATAGGGCACTTAAATTTTAATCAACGCTTAGTTAGGCCATTTATATGATGGTCTCCGGCTACAAATTCACTTTAATTTGTAAATTCAACTTTCTGTGCTCTGTTACCCGAAAAACGGAGGAGTTTAATTTTTACTCGTAAGTTGTGCATTTTTTAGGCTCAAGATTAAAATTTAAAAAAAATATTTAAAGTTTTCTTAGTACTTTTGTAGTATTTTCATAGACTGAGAGATAAGTCGCTTGTCAGAGTACTAGGATATTCAAGAGATTCAGTTAGATTTACACTTGATAAAACTCTACAAATTAAGACAAAATTACATATAATTTTTCATGAGGGCCAAGTCAATGATGATATGTGACAACGCTTTTTATTATTAATTTGAAAACGCTAAATTAAAGTTTATTAACAAAGAGGCCTAATTAATGTGTCATATGTAATAATTACTACTATATGTAAAAATTGCTTATGGTAAATATGCATGACTTATGGTAAATAATACCTTTAAGCAGCTGCTTGCAAACACTGCGTTTAAACGTTTGCAACGATGCATTTTCAGACGCGTTTAAAACAGAAAATTTGACCATTTATTTAATAGAATTTAAAGATGAGTATTATCAAGAACATTTGATAAATAAAGGTTTGGGAACATCTGTAAAAAAAATTTTTGAAGTAGCAATGTCATCTATACATTTGTTGAATATTCAAACAAGAAATTATCAAAACGTCAAAAATGACAACACAAAAAAGAAAAAACAGGAATGATCTTTTTAAGAAACATCTCCGCAATTTTTAAAAACAGTTATGATGATGACAATAATAGCTAAGAAGAATTAGTAATTTCTTTAAAATAGGTTTAACGTTTGGAAAGTGTAAAACACTCAAAATTATGAAATGATAGCAACATTATATTGAAAAAACGTGAAAAATGCGAATTGCTTAAAATCTAAAAAAATACCTGTTTTTATGAAACAAAGTTTAGAGTGTTACCACTGATTAAACAAAAGCAAACAAAAGAAAAATGCTCTATGCCAAAAGCATTCTTTATAAAATTTTTATACCCAGACAAATAAAGATATTATTGGGTGCCATGCTAGTTATCTGGAATTCAAACGACATGGCGGCTGCAATTACTTAAAGGATTTCGTATCACGAAACACATGTCTTTAATTAAAATATGAAACAAAAATTCCAATATCGACTCAAATAAATTGGGTAAGTAAATTATCTTTTCAACTAGCTGTGTAATCAGTAACGTTAGAATTAATGAAGAATAATGTGGAAATTTTAATAGAAGACGAGAAAAAAAATTCTTATTTCTTTTGATAAAATGAAAGTTTCCTCTTAGCTCGAACATAATACGAGAAATAATGCTGTTAATGAATTTCATTAGTTATGATAGTTTTCTTGATAAAGGAACATTGAACTCCTGGAATCAAGCAACTTATTTTGATGTTGATATAAATATTATAAAGTGAAAAGTATTTCAATTATGATAGACAAAAATATTTAAAAGGCATACCCGCAAACCATTGTTTATGTATCATCCGGTGTTGAAGGATCGCCAAAATTTCTAAATTCTTCAGCATAATTACTTTCGTCTGTATGTATTTTTTTTAAATTCTCGTGATTGTTGTCAGTAAAAAAGAAGAAAGGTAAATAAAATTCAAACAACTAACGGCAAGTTCAAAACAAAAACTGAGCTATGTCTTCGGATAAATTGCACAAATAAAAATTTTTAAATGTCTGCCCTGTTCCTGATCGAAAAGAAAGTAGTGAACGTTCTGCTAGCAACTAAACGTTATCAGATTAGATAACAAAATTAAGAAAAGGCAGAATGAAAAGGCAGAATGAAGCACTCTATAGATGACGAATGGTAAATGTTTGCGAAATGGAAAAAATTTTCGATAAATTTTTCAGGAATAGAAATCGGGAAAATAAGTAAATGTAATTCAAAATTTCGTGAAACACTTTGATCTGATTGATGCTGAACAGCTCCAGCGAGTAATATGTTTTTTCTAAAGTAAGATAAAAAAAATGAGAAATGATAATTTTTCAAAGTAGAGGAAATATGAGAAAATTCCAATTCAGGTATGATGTATTTGGACTAAACTTTAGAAATTTTATTACCTAACTTAACGGTAATGCTGAAATATCTTAGATAATGAATTCACGTATAAATATTTTTAAATTAATAAATATTTTTATGTGCTTAGACAGTTAATCCTACGCTGATTTGCGAGAATAGGAAGCACTTTCTTTAGAGACTAATTTTGAGTCAAGTTACGTGATACGTTTAGCGGTTCGTCTTGAAGAAAGATTTATGGCCGGGAATAGCGAATCTTGCAGTATTGTAACCTTGGAAACTGCATAGATATGTATGTGCGTCCAATTGGAACGAAATGTGTAAGAACTGCAGGATACTGTCGTAATACACTGGTGTTTAAAATTTAAGAACAGGATTAGTTTTTGAATGTAACGTCATGCAGAAGTGTTCTACATCGAGCTAGATTTTACAAAGATAAAAAGGAACTTTAAAAGATAGCCCCAGTGACAACTACAGAGAAGGTAAAAACCTTCATGTAAACCGAAGCTTGAAAGGAAAAATCCAGTCATCAGAAGGGGATGTGATCATCTCTAATAAGAAGATTTAAATAGCACACACGGTACGAGTAGTCGTTCATATAGACTAGGTTTGTGCAGCGTCCTGGCCAAGTAAAAATGTGCCTGATCAGCCTGTTGCATGAGCCTTGCGATAGCTTCCGCAATCTGCCGCTGTAACTCTCGCACCAGTAAGATTACATACCAGTCGTCCACCGCTATTGCTACTCGTGAAGACCACTGTTGAAAGCTCGAATAGATGTTCTTACCGTTTGTAATGCTTACAGAAATTATACTGTTGTTTTTGAAACCATACTGTGGGTGATCCCGAACTTCGCTACACATGCCACTCGTCGACTATCCTCCACTAATCAATGACGTAACCTCGGGTAAATTCATACGGATGATGCTTCCCGGATTGCATGTTGGCTATATCACAGAGTAATTGCAACTCCACATCCTTGAAATTGCTTTACATCTTACAATACCTTTCATCCAATTGCTAAGCTTTCACAGTTGTGGAAATTTCCACAACTGTGACTTCCAATGGCGATTTTACAACTTATAATGTTGCTAACAAGTAATAAATTTATATTGGTATGCAGACTTCAATTCAACACTTGAAACAAATTTAAGATAAGCACTTATGATAAGCTTAATAATATATGAATTAGTCGAGCAGAAATTAAATATATTGAATTGAACATAAAGAACATCTAATATGTAAACTGAAATATTAAACACTTCAAAGAGATCCTTCAGAGGAGTTTAAAAACTATCATTTTGCTATCTTGAAATGCCGTTAAAATTTCTATAATTACGTTTATAAGAAATAATATAAAGTAACTTAAATAGTTCGAAATATATCCTGCCAACATAAAAAAGTTATAATTTTTCCAAGGTTATTCCAGATGGTATAACTCTCTGGTATACAGCTTTGTACATGTTATAGATTAAAACTGTTTGCAAAACAATTTTATATTACAGTGTACTCTCGATTATCCGGATACGGATTATCCGTTTTGTGGATTAACCATGCATGGCAGTGCCCACGCATGCACATTCAATACTGTGCATGAGAACATCAATATCTTGTTCGAAAGTACATACCGATAACACTGATTCGGTTATGAAGAAAGATGCTTCCTAATACAGAATTGGATATTTATCTAAATGGGAATGTACGATGTAATAACTGAAGTTGTATGCCAAAACACAGAAAGTGAAAAATAGTGAAAATATCGATGGGGAACTACGAGAAAAGAATGGCTCGATGGCGATTCCATTGAGCTGGAGTTTCAGAATTTGAGTGATGCGGATATCGTTTCAAACGTTACAAGAACAAAGGAGGAGAGAGCGATATTGAAAATACAAGCGAAGAAGGTACTCGCAATTACATTAATTCCGAGACAGCAATGGCTTCTTTCGAAACTCTATTGGGCTTCGTCGGCTACAGGGGATTCGAATAGAATGATAAAATGACGCTGCGAAATATACGCCGTGAAATTCGGCAAATATTTAAAGGTTCTCGGAAATAAAGTTAAATTACTGATTTTTTAAAGAAATAAACACATATGAAATGGAGGAAAATAGATAGTTTGCATTATCCGTGTATTTCAATTTTATGTGATCTGTTTCTCCGGCATTAATCCGGATAATCGAGAGTACACTGTATGTGTAAAAATGTTTTAAAAAGCAAAACTTAGGATTTAAAAAAAAATGAAATATTGATCTCTTTCATGCGAGTCGTTAATTTAATCCTTTTATTTCTTAAAATATATTTTAAAAAATTCTTCTCAGAAAAACAACGATTAATTAATTTTAAAAACACATTTATTTTTTGATGCTTTAATTAAACGAACAGATTTTTGTTCGCAAGCTCATATTTGTACAGTACACCTACGTTTGAGTTAATAAACTTTATTTAGCGAAATACATTTTTATTAATATTTAGCCCAGAGTAATGTTTTTAAGAGAGAGAAAACACCCTCTGGCTTTTTTATTTTAAAAAGTAAGGAGATTGCTTTATGGCTATCATTAAGCAAGGTAGTCTGCACACACACACACACACATATATATATATATATGTATGCATGTATATATATTGTTAGACAGCGAAATTCTTTGCCATCCGTTTTAAACAGGAATTTAAACAAATTTAATGGTATGGAAATTTTTCAGCTTGAAAAATGCTGTTTATTTTTTCTGCTTTGTAACTTTCGGCAGGGCTTGGTTTTAATACATTAATTATTAAATTTATGGTTAAAGCGAATTACATCTCGCTAACACAACATTGATTTTTTAATAAATATTCAAAGGAATGTCACAGATCGTGTTTTTGGGTTGTAAAATAAATGCGCTTTAGTGGGTCTCATTTATAAAATAGAAATGACATAAAATGGTTAAAAGAAACTATCTAGTTATTATCTTTAATGTGAAATTAAAAGCTGCTTTCTGTTTTTCATTTTATTTTATTCAACTAGCACCCCTGCTTCACATAAATATAAAGCATGTTGTCACTTAACTATTGCAGGATCAATTTAATATTTCGCACATAGGTGGACATTAACACATAAATCATCAGGCATTCAGCATTTCCGTTATTTTCTTAATGGAAGTCCGAATACTATATAATTTTACAGATAACGCTAAAAGCTGTCATGGACGGTTAATAAAAAGAGTAAATTCTACTCAAGTACAGAGGTTGTTTGTACATATTTAGAACGATTTCGGCACGTTTTATTATTATTTAAAATGTAAAATGTACTTTTTGTAATGTTCGGTCTGATATCCTTTCTTCTCGACTACACGTCTTCATCGTGATTTCCATGACAGAATGGCTTTTCATAAAATGTCCAGGGCTATTGATTTCCATTGTTCTTTCCTTACTTTCCAAAGTCCATCAATCGTAGTGGGTTTGCGCTTAAAAAAAGCTCATTTCAGGATGCAGAAGGCACAATAGTCCTGAAACGTCAGAGGAATCCACAAGAGTACGTTGAAAAGATATATATATGCAATACCAGTAACAGTCATCACTCTTTTAAAGAATGCAGTGACACTTCTGAAGTATGATTTGTAGTAGCTTTGTCTTGAAAGCCATTGCAATAATTAATTGAATGGTATGAGAAAAAATTTGTTTTCTGAAAATTTTGGATGTAAAAATTTCTTTTGATAGTGCGTTGAGTTGATTATAACATTTTTTTCCAAAATTCTTTTTCTTTTTTTAATTTTATGTTGTAAGAGAGTTTTATGACAACCGTAAATCCCTTACTGACACGTTCTTTGCATTCACGGAATCAGGTAAATACATTTTATTCTCTACGTTTTTGATAATAAATAAACCCTTTTTCTTTGCAGTCATTTAGGTGAACTCATACTGCATCAACGGTTACAATTTATTTCCGTTTATTTTTTGCTGAATAGTTTTCATACAGGTTTCTACAAATTGTTCTGCTTTGAGGCACATTCCTTGGAAAAACCTGATGAACATTAAGCTTTTTAGCTTTTTAAAGCTGCAGGTTTATTATTAAATTTATTTATTATTGCAGATGTATTAAAGGACTTTGCGACTGATATTTGCGTCTCTGAATTTTCTGTTGTTCCCAACGATATAACTTAGAAACATTACACAGCTTTTTCGTTTATTCATTTGGAGTCATCTTCCATGTCATGTAATTTCAAACCATGGAATGATTGACGGTTTTTTCTTTCTGATTAATAATTTTGTTTATTTTTGTTCTTAAAAATTTTAATACTATGTATTTGACAATGTTTTTGAGTTACGGATTATAAATATTTCTGTTCGAACGAGCAAAATCATATCCTTTAGTCCACAGCTTGTTTACGTATGAAATTTTAAAAGAAACGTAAACTTAAAAGTAGGATTTCTTGAATTAAGATACATTACATTTAATATTAGTATTTCTTGTTTTAAATAATAAGCTGTTGCAAGAAATGTGTGTTTCAAAACATTTGATTCATTTATAGAAATCGTTCTAAAAATATATAACCACCTTCCGTATTTCATTTGGCAACAATCTGAAACGTGAAACGGTCATTTAAAGTTTTTGACACAAAATGCCGAAACGAATTAATAGCCCTCCTGGGCTAACGCCCTTTGGGCTAAAAAAAAAAAAAAAAAAAAAAAAAAAAAAAAAAAAAAAACGATTTATTTATATCTCTATTAGACTATTAGATCAGTTATATCTCTATCAAATTTGAACTGTCGCATCATAAAATGTAGATTTCATATTGCCTTGGAAACTTCGCAACTTATAACAATGATCCTCCATTCCCTTTCACAACAAAAACGATCAAAATATTAAGCATAAGTTTTCATTCTTCATGACATTGGTTGGGCAAACATGTGATCACGGAACTGTTCCAACCGAGTTGATTACTTGCCATAACGAACATAATTTGAAAGAAAAAACAGGAACTTTGTCATTTTAGTACAGTAAATCCATCAAAATGAACAGTAGACACAAATAAATCATTCTTTCAAATCGTATATATATTTCCTGACATTATTTATTTTTTCATCTCGATAAATAATGAAACGTAGTGTGTTACATTTGTAAAATATTTATCTTTATAATCTTATTTTGTAAAACTAGACACATATTTTAAACCAAATTTTGATTTATCTAAACTTTAGATTATTTATTTACGAGTATTTGCTGCCCCCTGCATCGGACAACATATATCTTTCAGCTTTCGCACTTTGACATTGTACAATGTTTACTTATTTAGGTTTCAATTTCGAATTTATTTGATTTCGAAATAAATATAAAACGTATGAGACAGCAAATAAATGAAATTAAAAATTATAAAAGCTAACTGTTAGTTCTACGAAATTAATCTTTCTTAGTTGTTTTTGCTAGTAATTATTATGAATTAAGTATTACTTACTGCATTATATGTAAGTATGTGTTTCATGGTTTTACTTATTGCTTCTATGTTTAACGCAATAAATAAATATTCTTCTGTTACAGTTAAAATACTGATAACATTAAAATATTAATAAATTCTAATACTAATAAAATTTTAAAATGTGCAAAATGTGCGTAAACAAATGAATAAGCAATAATATGTGTTATATAATATGTAGATGATGGAAAACTTTAATAAAATATTGTAGAAATAATTCAATTTAAAAACGAATAAAACGTGGCTAAAAATGTAACGCAGAAGTAAGTGATGTGTCTATAAATATACAATATGACTTTAAAAATACCTATACGGTTTATACTTTCGAAACTATTGTTTTAGACTTATCTCCAAATGCAAAAAAAAAAAAAAAAAAAAAAAAATGCTTTAAACAAGGAAAATTTTCATATTATAGTGTTTTTAAAAATCTCTAAAAAGGTGTAAAAATTACGAAATATTAAATTTTACACGCCTTTTCAGTCTCTGTAGTTATATTTAATAAACAACTAAGAAAATTTTAAAAAATAAAACATAAAGCATTTGCAAGAGACAAACATTGATCGTGATATAAAATTTAAAAACTTGAGTAATTGAGTAATTCATTTTCAGTAATCATAAACAAAATTAAGACTGAAATATTAAAATTTGTAAGCAACTGTAAATTAAGTATAAGTTTAGAAAATAGTTTTCAATGTTAATAGATGAACTGACGAGCATTACTATGAAGTTATACGTGAAAAGGTTTGATGAACATAACTTTTCCAAAGGACACGTCTTATTTACAGAATGTTATAAAATGTTTATTGTAAATTAATTAAATGTAAAGAATATTTCTAGTAGAGAGAACATTTGGGAGGCTTTGACTATTAGACTAAGTAATAATATTACACGCAGATATTATTAGCGCATTTTTAGCAAGTTTAGATACTACTTTTGCGAAAATGCTTTTAGGCTATCAAGTAAAATGACAATATAAATTAAAGAATAATTGAAACTAGTAAATCGCAAAGAAAAATCACTGAATAACATGAAAGGGAAAAATTAACTTGTAACCAATTATTTTAATTTACTTTTAATTCACTCCTCAAGGAAAATTCGAAAAAAATGTGACAAAAATCACAAATTTTTAACTTAAATACTATATCGATCACTTTTTGCCACACAGATCACAAATGTTCTGCATTTTGTTTTAGAGAATGAATTTTGTTGCGTGTTATGGGCTCCTAAAGATATCTTTACACACTTACTACAGATGAACAGGAAGATAATGAAAATTTATTACTCTTAAGTTCACAGCAAAAATAAGAGCTGTAAAGATCTCAAGAAGATCTCAGAGATTGTGTCCGCTCTCGATACGAGAAAGAAAAAAAAAATATCATTTGAAAAGTCTCGACTTCTAGAATTTTGAAGTAAAATTATTTTCAGTGATGAATCTAAATTTAATATTTTTGGACCTGATAGAAATATTAAAATATGGTATAAGCTAGGAAATCCATTTCAAAGAAAAACCTCACATGCCACACTAAAATATAAAGGCGGCAGTGAAATTTATTCGGCAATGTATGTCTACTTAATGAAGTTGGCATAATAACTAAGGAAAGATGAATAGATTTTAATACATAAACATTCTTAAAAGAAAGCTTAAACATAATGCTAAAAAATGGGATTTGGAAGTGAGTTTGTATTTCCCCATGATAATGATCCGAAGCATTCTGCTTTGGATAGCAAGCTGTGGCTTTCATACAATGTGTGCAGTAAATTAAGTGAAAAAAGTACACCTTCTCATTTACTAGATATAAATTTTACAGAGCATGTATTGCATTTGCAAGAAAAAAAAATAAAAATCCATCGAGTTACTAAGACGTTATTCTAAAAAACTTCATTAGAATAGTGGGAGAGACCACTTTTACGTATCATTAGGTTAAAAAAATGTTCGAGAGACCACTATTACGTTATAGAATTACGTATTAACGCAATCACCTTGGAGCAGTTCGGCGATTTTTTTGCGGATGAAAATATAAAAGTTACTTATCGGGTGCAAGTTGGTGGTTTTCGCTGATTCTTTTGAACTAATTTCAAAGCTATCGATATTTGCTGTAAGTTGGCAAACATTGTTAACAGACGCATTTTTCCCAAATTTTCTATAATATTTTTATGCTGTTCTTTCCCCAAGTACACAGCGTTCTATTTACACTATTGCAGAAATACGGTTTTGCGCAAGCTGCGGAAACATCAGCCGTCTACCAAACGCAGCTTCTCATTGTTCCGTTTAGAGGTTTTGCGTTAAAGTTCTGTGTTTCCGAAGAAATTTTGCCTCAGTTTCTTCAACTGCTGGCAGTTTCCGAAAGCGCATACTTTAGAATTAAGTGTCGGGCATGAAACATCATGATTTTGTTATAAAAACTGTTAGAATACATAAAATTGCGCATGAAATAGTGACGTTGTTTATAGTGAATGATTGTTATCAGCATGGTAGAGTGACGAACCGTTATGCACCTGTTTGTCAGAGTTTGACACATTATGAAATTTGGTGAATTCTTCTAAGGTGGTTATAGCAATTGCGAAAATTATGGGAAAATTATCGGTAGATTTTCGGAAAAACTTAGTAAATTCAATGCTCAGAAGATTAACCAGACATTAACTAAATTAAAAATCAAGAAATTATGCATCACAAATTGTTTGAATCCAGTGCATGAATATTTTTGATGCCTTCAATTTGAGCCGAGGTACTAATTTGTTAAGCCGAAATAAAAGGATCTTATTTGTTTACATTATCCTTCATTGTGCAATCCTTCCAGTATATGAAAGCAATATTAAATACTCATTATATAACTTTTCTAGCTAATAACAAAGTTTTTAAGTATTGTGACTAGTCTATGAATACGTTTGACGCTAACTGTATCTAATCGGTCTTTGATGAGTCGGTCAATAAGATACTTGGAAAGTGCTCCATAAATAATAAATTTTAAGCTTTCAGGATGTAATTTTGAGTACAGTGCAAAATAATGCAGCTTATATTTTTTATCCTTTTCTTCTTTTTTATCCTTTTCCTATTTTTCTTTTATCCATTTTACAGTTTGACGACACGTTATTTTATTGAAAATAATAAATTTGCCCGAAATTGTCCTTAGCAAGACATTTTAAAATAACCTAAGATGAAAAATTGTAATCGCAAAAAAATGAAGAAAACTAAATAAAAAATTTAAATTTACTCTGTGGGTAACCTGTATAAATGGTTAATAAATTATGATACTTTTGCAATAATAGTAATATTCTGTTTTAACTCAGGGAAACGTAATTTCCACTGTGAAACTCATTAGAACGTCCTACAAAATGATAACAAGCTTCTCACATCGAGTGAAATACATTTATTCAAGTCACCCAGGTGAAAAAAGTCAACCTTGCGAAGCACTTCGAATTCTGTGGTATCCTTTACGTGGCTACAAATCTCACAAGGGCACAGACACAGCTAAAAACTCAAGGTGCTAAAATATGTTAACTGATTGATGACTTAAAAAAGCAACTGAATTCTACCCACACATAGGAAATTGCAGAAAACGGTTTTTCACGTCATTTGTTAATAAATTGGTACTTCCTTATTATTACGTTCTTTGTTTTGAAACCATCAAATTTTTGCCACAATTATCCTAAGTTCATGTTTACTTTTCACGTACACTTCGTGAGTCATGGGACTTATGCGATTAATTAATACATCATCGGAAGCATTTTCTCCTCACAACAACTTGAACGTCACATGTACTAGGCAAGTGAACCCATTAATTACTGACCTTGAGTTTTGGACACATTTTTTTTTTTCTTCTGCATAGCGTTATTTTCTTTAACCTTTTTCGGATATTGTAGATAAAATTTCACTGTTTTGGGGGGAAGCTGTTTCTCGCACATTAAAAATTTTTGTAAAAATACTTTTCATTATTTTCGTTTCGTTACTTTTTTTGGAAAGATTTTCCTTTTTATTTTGAGCAGATATCCTAGTAAGCACAACCATTCAAATCATTTTATGAAAACGCGACAATCTTCTAGAAGCATTACATTGTATAATGGAATCAAAAGTAAGATTATTATTTTATTTTTGTTGGCATGAAGCACAATACGTGTAGAAGGATTGAATAAAACAAAAAATCTAGCTAAAGGTTGTCTTTATTTAAATAATTTAAGCGCCAATTCCATGCCACATGAGGTTTTTCTCAACACATCTTTCTACAGATGAGCAAATGATACCAAGGTTTTTAGACATTCAATCAAAATGTTTCTCAAAGGAAAACCAGGTTGTCTCTAGTAGAAATTTTGGCGTTTTGTGCTCCTATGAAGACTACTTATATCATTTTAATTTATATTCAGGAAAATATTCAAAGACATTGACTGTTTCGGAAGTTTGGAATTTTCTTCAAATCATTCCGTTTATTTCGACAACTTTTTTTCGTTACTCATGTTGTTGTCCGAATTGAGTGAGTTCTTGTGACTGGAGCAGTTCTTGAGTACAGATTCGTAAATGGTCCTATTATACCTGTAAACAAAATGGAAGAAAAGGAAGGTGGAAAATATGGCATCTCGTTCGATAAAAAGCATGGCACCGGACTAATTCAATGGAATGACAGTTACTTCCTAGATATAACATCTAACGTTGATTCAATTTGCCTTCAATGACGAAGAGTACTCAAGAACAGAGAAGAAATCAGTGTCCGTAAAGTAACCTAAACTCATCGGAAATCTCAACAACTATATAGAAGGCAAGGACCTTCTGGACAATTTTATTGCAATGTATACAAAGTGCAAACTCCTTCATCTTCGTATACTGATTGTATTTGCCGATCATGTTTCTTTCAATATTTAGCGTCAAGTGAAACGAGAAAATGTACTACAAATTCCATTATCGTGAAAAACTCAATATAACTCCAAATACTGTGGGAGTAAAACGATAACTGTTTGTAATAAATGTTATGTGTCTTTGCAGATATTTCAAAGATTTTCATGTCTCCGCAAATTAATCGGTTTTCAGTGAAGTTATCTTTTCGCACAATTTTGTATCTTCAACAAAAATAAATATTATTCCCTGTTACATTTTTTTCTTTTAATTAAATTCTAATACTTCCAAAAATTACTTTTGTTCATTTACATCAAGTAAAAAGTAGTGCGGAAGTTAATGAGTTCAGAATCATCATGATAACGAACCGCGTTCTTTTAACTTTTGTTCTGAAACTTAGTGGAGCGTCATAATCTTTCTTCCAACATCTTGTGTATGAAGAACTTTGCACTTTGTACAACTGAGAGGGCTTCCGACTTAAGGTGATACCTAACGGAAAAAGCTCGCCCAGTGGAAATTATTTATTGAAAAGATACTTGTTACAGAGTTTTTACAATGAATATTTTTACAGTGATATTTTTACATGACAGTGAAAATTATTCACAGTCTTCTTTGCATTTGCCTGCTGCGGTAGTTCAGTGTTTCAGATGATCAGTGTAACAGTAGGTCGATCTTTCAGATGACCTTGGTTTAGGTCTTGGTTGATTGACATAAAACATCAGTTATAGTTTCATTTTAGAATTAGTGTATGAATAACTGTTATTCGATCATCAAAATTAAATTTATGGTCCACATTTAAAAGTTTCTAACCTGATTTTTCAAGTTACTCTGTTTTATATGTTCGCCAATAATCTGAATATACACTGATGATCCCTCTTGTACATGTTCGACGATTTTTGCCATGAGTGTTGTTGTCTCTCTGTTCGGAACCTGGGCGGGAAAGAATAATTCAGTTTCTCAGCATAACCCAGCAAATACCCACTATTGTGGAGGGAATCTGCCGCTTTGTTTCTTTTCCCATACAAACAAAGTTTCATTTACAACCACAATTTTTTCAGGACCACATATTCGCTTATTTGATTGCTGCGTTAGATGTACAGAACATACGTCTCTCGTAAAACTGTTTAAGTCAACAGTAGGCTAAGAAAAGGCTGAGTTATTTTTCCAAACACGTAATCGACACTACTAGTTTTCTTCTAAGCAGTAAATAAATCGCTGCTCTGTTATAAACAATATTCTGTTCATTGGATCAGTTTTAAATCGTATGCGTTTCCTTAGCTTGCAACTTTCCTAATCGGAACTCATAGTATTTCAGTCTTATGTAGTTTCATTTAATGGCCATTTTAGCATCTTCCATTGTGATGAAAAATGCGTCTTTCTTGGAAGAAAGATATTGTATTGTTCTTACTTTTCAGAAAATTAAACATTTTAAAACACTCTTATTTTGAAAAAAGTAAATACTTTAACACGTAAAATACTCACATTTCTTCTCATAACAAGAAACTTATAAGTGAGTAATCATAAAACATGAACATTTTTAGACAAAAGTAAAAGGTTCGGTAAACCGTGTGGTTTACTCGGAGCTCTTCTCATCACGAGCAAATTATAAATGATCGTTCTCAGGACTGCTAGGCATTTGAAGATATTTTCTAGGCGATTTATCGACAATCGTGACGCAGCTAGTACAAACTAACTGGAGGCCGTAATAATGAGGGAAGTGCCAAATAATTTACACAGTATTGAGCAAGAAAGAATGTAATTTAAATCATTGAAAGAAATTTCACACTTTAAATATTAAGGATGCTATATAAAGGGTCAGATTAAAATTTAAAGTGAACTTATTAGGATACTAAGAAATGTTTTTAATAATAATATTAATTTTCTTGCCCCAGATGCTGCTATTGCCGTTGATAATGTTAAACTATGATACCGAATGATGAAATCATCATAATAATATCAAATTGATGAAAAATAATGATAATATGTAAAGATAATATCAAATTGATGAAACATAATGACAATATATAAAGATAATATAAAATTGATGAAAAATATAAGTTGAAAAGTTGGAAAGTAAGAAATAGGGCATTAAAAGTAAGATACTAAATGAAAAAAAGTTTATTGAAAGATAAAAGGAAAATAACAAGAAAGTAGCTTACGAAATAAATCGATAAACCGAAAAGAATGACCTAAAATAAACACCGTAGTTCTTTCAGTTAGAATAGAAAATCGAGTTCTTTGAAGCCTTCAGACATTTGAAAAAACACTTTTGAAAACACCATTTGAGACATATACCTTTGGAAAAGAGCTTTAAACCAGATTAAGAAGAAAGTATGTGTATGAAGCAAAGCTCTTGTAGATCATATTGGACGTGTTTGAATGAAGATGGTTGAAGTTTCAGATTTTGTAAACTGAATATCCTAAAGTTATTAGTAATATTAAATATATGTTTGAGATTTTATGTGCTGGTACAAAATAACTGTAAATAACATTTTCTTTAAAAATAGGTTAGTTTGATTTGTATAAAACCTGTTTTATTTAGATTCAAATATATAGGTTAAAAAAAGGTTTCCGTATGACATTTCAGTGTATATACAGCTAAGAATTTGGCAAAACATATGGTTGGAAGAAATTACTAGAGGATGCGTTGTTACCTATTATAATAGCATCAAAATTTTCATTTTATTTTATGATGATGTTTACTGTAAAAATAAGAATTTTTAATAGGCTATTACTTTAAAATTGACACATCAAGGCTATTCCGACCCGTCCGCTATTTCGATCATCACGGCACACATTTATTTTCTCAATCTCGTTTGAAATGAGTTCAAGTAAAGAAGTTCAAATTTATTTCAAGTTGAACTTCTTACCTGACGGTTCAAGTTGTTTTGAACTGACAAGTCAAATTTGAATAAGTCAGTTCGAGTGAACTTGAACTGACTGACCCATTTGAAGTGGGTCAGACGTGCACTTCCACGAAGCGAAACACGCTCAACGAAAGCAAAATGAAAAACAAATATTAAGGGACTAGGCCATCTGCTACTGCTGTCGTTATCATGGTTATGAGGCAAGTAGCGGAAGGAAAATCCTTAAGTCCTTATTCTAAAGTAATAAAGTGCAGTATTTTATAGTTGCTTGAAAATTTCAAACTGAAAGCATTTTAAAAGAATCTGTTTGGTACAGAATGTAGCATTAAGTATTTGCTTGCTATATGAGTGGCTTTACAGGCTTTTGCACTAAATTTTCCGTTGATTCTATTTGCTTCTCACAAAGCCTTATGTTTCTAAGAAAGGTAAAAGATTTCTTTATTTTCCCCCTAGGCGAAAAACGGTTATTGACATTCGGAGAATAATTGGCTGCATCGTTGTCTCCCACGACAAAGCAAGAAAAATAGTTACGTAATTTTGATTTCTACTGAGTTAAAATGAAATTCTACTTAGATTGCATTATTTTTATTGTGTTCGCTTTCAGCACTTTTCTCAGAATTCAATAGTAAAATTATTTGTTTTTTGTTTTCTTAGTTTCAAAATTCAACAGTAAGGATTTTTATATCAAACATTTAATTTCTGTGTGAAAAGAAGAAAAATGATAATCATTAATATTTACAGAAACATGCCTAAAGAAATCATTTGACAGAACAGTAAAAAATATTTATGTCTCTTCGAAGAATCTTAGAACTTTTACACATTATTTGTTGTTAAGTTTTGAATCATACATATATATTATAATTTATGTCCTTTATATATTAATATTTTCATACATTAAATGCATATTTTCAGAATCATTTACTGGGGCAGAAGCTGTCAAACATGCAAACTTTCATTGTTACAAACCATAAACTTTAACATCACCTGCGTTTGCTTTCTTAGACCAGCTTGCGATCGATTTTACTTTCAAGAAAAGAAAGAAGAAATTTTCAGTTGATAGTGAGAAACCATGTGAAAGGCGCCTTAGATATCTTCTGTGATGCTGTAAAGAAGTGCATAAGCAAATCATTCTTTTAAACTGTAGGCCTTTTTTAACCTCTGTTATTCTATTTTCGCTTTGAATAAAGCCTAAATATCGCGTTATATATTTAAGGGGACTTAAGCCGCTGAAATTAAGAAAACAAAACTATTTTATAAAGATAAATTTAATTTACATGATTGAAGATAAAAAGACTTAGTTTTAAGGCCTAAATGCATATATTTGAAATAAAATGCATCTTTTGACATTTCTTAAAATTTCGAAATAAATTACGCTAATCATCATTAGTTACCTAATGCTTCTTAAGAAATCTCTTATAATTTAAAATATATATGTGGGAGTCATCAACGTCCAATGCTAAATTAGAATACCAGGATTATGACGTCATCAGTATAGCATCACCCAGCGCAGTAAGAATCATCCCAGACAGCGCTGAGACCTGTTCGAGAGCGGAGGGCAGACGTGAGCAGACGGCTCACACGTCTTCAAGAGTTTATGAACTTAGATTGTACTTTTGATGTTATGCCTTTAGGTGTAAAAGGACTACATCATTATGTTAATCCTGCATACCGTTAACTTCATCTTTATTTACTTTTTCTTATTTACTTTTATTTCTTTCTATTAAATAAACCATTTAAATATTACTTCGTGCTCTCATTCTGTGAATTAAGTCAAAGTCTACAAAAAAATATGGCGACCAACCGTGCGGCTCGAACTTGGAAAATGTGTGAGTGACATTATGAACTGTGCATTGAACTACTAACTGAACTGTCTAAGTTATTCGATTTATTGGAGTGTGGATTACCCAATTGACGACGATCATCTGTCGGGTGAGTACAAAACTTTCTTTCCAATACGAAGTTAGTAGAAATTCCAGATTTGGAAGCAGCTTTAAAGAGCAGTAAAAGTTCTGAAATCAAAAGTTTGCATAAGCTTATTTTTAATACTGATGGAGATCGAAATAACCGGAAACGATTACGTGAATTTTCTGGCGTTATATTTAAACCAGATTCTGAAGAATTTAATAAGAAAATAGATACAGTGCAGAATAGTTTTACTTTGAATGAGTTAATTAAAGTTTGCAATGTACTGTGCATAAATTCAGAAGGTTTAAAAACGGAAGTCGTAATCCGAATTGTCTCTTTCCTATGTGATTTATCTGTACTATTTGAAAATATTTTGCATGAAGAAAATAGTGATATTGAAGATGAAACTATTAAACAAAATTTCTGAAGTAATGCTTGATGATAATCAAAGAGACAATCCTGGTTTTAACGAGTCTCAAGTAAATAACAGTATGCAGCTTCCAATTCAAGATCATTTTAAACCTCATCTTAGTTTTTCGGATATTGAAAGTATTTTTAATCCTTTTTCTGGTAATGCATATGAAAATGTTGATAAATGGATTGATGAATTTGAAGACGTTATAAATTCTTTGAAATTAAGTGATTTGCATAAAATAGTTTTTGCTAAAAGATCATTAAAAGGTAAAGCGAAACTATTTATTCAGAGTGAACCTAAAGTTAATGACTGGTGTAAGTTAAAAAAGCTTTTGAAATCTGAATATGGTAAAGCTTTTAATTCTGCTGAATTGCATGAAATGTTATGTAAACGTAAATTAATGCCTAATGAATCTTTAGATGAGTATTTTTTGAAAATGAAAGAAATGTGTTCGCGAGTTAACATTGAAGATGCTTCATTAATTAAATATGTTATTGATGGTATTCCCGATTCGGTGGTTAGGAAAACTATACTATATGGTTACGAAACAATAACTGAATTTAAACAAAGGCTTAAAATTTATGATAAAATGAGATCGGACAATGATAAGTTTAAAAATCCGAAACCGAAAGTAGACACTCAAGTTAAAGATAGAAGTAAGCTTTCGTCATCAAACCGAAATCAATCTAACGTTAATAAGGTCAAATGTTTTAATTGCTAGGAATTTGGGCATTATTCAAAGCATTGTGTAAACAAATCAAAGGGTGTAAAATGTATAAAATGTAAGAAGTTCGGGCATTATTCAACGAACTGTCCAGAGCAGACCCCCGAGAAACAAGCAGCTTTATTACAACGAATTTGTGACAGGGATAGAATTATGAAGACTGTAGAAATAAATAATCATTTAGTTGATAGTTTAGTTGACACTGGTTCAGATGTAACGATATGCAGCGTAGAGTTACACAAGCAGATTGGTTCTCCTAATTTAAATTGTAGCGATATCACATTAAACGGAATTGAATCAAAGCAAACGTACCCCATCGGCTTTTTCATTTCTGATATTTTAATTGATAGTTTTTCACTGCGTACTAAAATTTATGTTGTTAAGTCATTATGTAATCAAATTGTATTAGGTTTGGATGTATTGAGTCAGTTTAATTTCTCTTTTACCGAGAATGGCCTTCAAATAATTTCTCATCGGAATAAAAGTAATGTAAACTTGATAACTGCTGAGTCATATCGAAATTCTAACGTTCGTTGCGTTATGGGAAATTTGAATATTGCTGTCTCATTGAAGAATGCTTATGATCCTTCGCAATCGTCTGGCGTCTCTGTTAATGTAAACAAAAGTCCCGAAAGCGGAAGTAGCGCGACGTTTAATTACCTTTCACATCTGGTGAATGCTATTTCTGTCAACGAGATTGATTTATCGCACATTTCAAATGCAGAACATAAAGAAAGACTGTGTAATTTAATTAATTCGTACCAGCCTCGGAAAAATAGACAATCTGACTTCAAGATGCAAATAAATTTATGTGATGATATTCCTGTCTGTCAAAATAGAAGATACATGTCTTTTGCAGAACAAAAAGTTGTTGACGATCAAATTAAGGAATGGTTGAAAGAGGGCATAATAAAGCCTAGCAATTCTAATTATTCGGCGCCTATTGTTTTGTGTAAGAAGCGTGATAATTCGAAACGTTTATGTATAGACTATCGGAAATTGAATAAGAAGATTATTAAAGACAAATTTCCACTGCCTTTAATTCCGGAAGTACTTGATCGCTTAGAACAGTCAAAGGTCTTCACGACACTAGATATGAAAAATGGCTTTTTCCATGTAGACATAGACGAAAATTGCACCAAATATATCGCATTTGTAACACATAATGGTATCTACGAATTTCTTAAAGCTCCTTTTGGTTTATGTATTAGTCCAAATGTTTTTCAAAGGTATATTTATTCAGTATTTCGTGACTTGTTAAATGAAGGTGTACTAATTATTTATATGGATGATATAGTCATACCGGCTAATGATGAAGTGGAATGTTTAGACAAATTAGAAAGAGTACTCAAAACTGCTTCGGAGTATGGATTACAAATAAATTTCAAAAAGTGCCAATTCTTAAAACGTAAAATTGAATTTTTGGGACATGTAATTGAAAACGAAACTATTCGACCATCACCTTCCAAAACTGTTGCTGTTCGAAAGTTTCCACAACCGCGTAACTGTAAACAACTACAAAGCTTTTTAGGACTAACGGTATATTTTCGTAAATTCATTCCTCAGCATGCTAAAATAGCTAAACCTCTTAGTGACTTACTTAGAAAAGGTATTGGTTTTAAGTTCGATTCCGAACAACAGGAAGCTTTTTGCAGATTGAAAGAAATTCTCTCTCAAGCACCTGTTCTACACATATTTAGGCAAGGATATCCATTAGAACTTCATACTGATGCTAGTAGTCAAGGCTTTGGTGCGGTATTACTCCAATTGTCTGATGATGGTAATTATCACCCAATCCAGTATATGAGTAAGAAGACTTCACCGCAGCAAGAGAAACTCTGTAGTTACGAATTAGAAGCCCTTGCAGTAAGAGAAGCTCTGAAGAAATTTCGAAACTATTTGTTAGGGACTAAATTCAAAATTGTAACTGATTGTAGTGCTTTTCAGAAAACTTTAGATAAGAAAGATTTAACTCCTAAAATTGCAAGATGGGCAATGTTTATTGAAGAATTCGATTACGAAATTGTACATTGTTCAGGAAGCTAAATGAAACATGCTGATGTTTTAAGTAGAAATGCTCTAATTTTAACATCATACACATCCAATGTAACTGAGAAGATTCGGTTAGCACAACAACAGAATGAAGATGAACATGTGAAATTAATCAAGAATTTAGTTGAAAAGGGAGAAGAAAATGGATTCTTCGTGAGAAATGATATTTTGTACAAATTTGAAAATGGTAAAGATCTTCTAGTAGTGCCAGAATCCTTACAGAATGAAATCATACAGAAGGTACATATAAAAGGTCACTTTGCTATAGATAAAACTGTGAATGCCGTAGAGCAAGAATTCTATATTCCCAGACTGAAATGTAAAGTTGAGAAAGTAATTGCTAACTGTATAGAATGTATACTGTACAACAAGAAGCAAGGAAGAGCAGAAGGATTTCTTCATCCTGTACCCAAAGAAAACGTTCCCTTGAGTACGTATCATATCGACTTTATTGGACCTCTTCCATCGACGAACAAGAGATACCAACACATTCTAACTGTTGTCGACGCTTTTACGAAATTTACTTGGTTCTATTCAGTGAAATCACCAACTACACAAGAAGTTATTTCAAAATTGAAGCAACAACAGACTGTATTTGGGAATCCAGCCAGAATCATTTCAGATCGAGGTAGTGCCTTTACATCGAAAGAATTTTCAGCGTATTGTACTGAAGAAGGAATAGAACATGTCAAAATTACTACCGGTATTCCAAGAGGTAACGGACAAATTGAGCGAATTCATAGAATTTTGATTCCTGTTTTGTCAAAATTATCACATGAAGATTCAACGATATGGTTTAAGTATGTTCCAGATGTTCAGAGAATAATCAACAGTACAACTACGAGAAGTACGAAATATTCACCGTTTGAGCTTCTCATAGGCACGAAAATGAAGAACAAAGAAGATTTGAGAATTAGTGAGATATTGAATGAAGAGTATCTAAAACAATTGATGCAAGAACGTGATGAAATGAGAGAAGATGCGAAAAACAACATTTTGAAAATACAAGAAGAGAACCGTAAACAATTCAACAAGAAACGTAAGAAACCGAAACTATACAAGATTGGCGACTTGGTAGCCATTCAGAGAACTCAATATGGGACTGGTTTGAAACTACGACCTAAGTTTCATGGACCGTATAAAATCATAGCTGTTCGATCAAATGACAGATATGAAGTCGAGAAAGTAGGATGCCATGAAGGACCGAATTTGACATCTACTGCGGCTGACCATATGAAGCCGTGGTCAAATTGATTTGATGTGTGTATCAGCTCAAAGCCTAAGGACCTGATACTCTATTTTCTTTCTCTTTTTTTTTTTTTTTTTTTTTTTTTATTATCTTTGCAGGTACATGATGGTGATGTCTATTCAACAGACATCGAGGACGATGCCTCTTCAGGCTGGCCGAAGCTGTGGGAGTCATCAACGTCCAATGCTGAATTAGAATACCAGGATTATGACGTCATCAGTATAGCATCACCCAGCGCAGTAAGAATCATACCAGACAGCGCTGAGACCTGGTCGAGAGCGGAGGGCAGACGTGAGCAGACGGCTCACACGTCTTCAAGAGTTTATGAACTTAGATTGTGCTTTTGATGTTATGCCTTTAGGTGTAAAAGGACTACATCATTATGTTAATCCTGCATACCGTTAACTTCATCTTTATTTACTTTTTCTTATTTACTTTTTCTTATTTACTTTTATTTCTTTCTATTAAATAAACCATTTAAATATTACTTCGTGCTCTCATGCTGTGAATTAAGTCAAAGTCTACATATATATATATATATATATATATATATATTTTAAATATATATATATATATATATATATATATTTTAAATTATATATATATATATATATATATATATATATATATATATATATTAAATATTATATATTGTTTTCTCATTTTAAATCGAGAAATGAATGAAGTTTCTGCTCCATTTGGTGTATCGTACGTATTTCCTAGCACTCTAGACCAGTGATGCGAACCTATGGCACGCATGCCACATTCAGCGCTTGGAGCCTCATCAGCTGGCACGGGACTAACTAATCATCATAATAAAATTGTACTATATGTAATTTAAATAAATGTTTTGGTTTGTTCTTGAACGTTTCGCTTACTTTTTTATCCTGACCATTACACTTTCTCATGCCCCTTAACTGAGGATATTCACATAAAATCCCCAAGAACTGACCTCCTGGCATTCCAAAGGTTTTTAATTAAATATAAACATGAATATCCAAAGCTTCAAAAAATTATGCAACGACTCTCTTCCTACGGCCTAGATATCTGTCAAGTGTAAGTCCACATACAGTTTAAACTTAGTGAACTTTTACATGCTGTGATTATGGACAAAATGGCTCCGTTCGTGACTTTTATAAACTGCAATAAATCAATATATCTGAAATAACCCATGGGCACTCACCTCTTTAGCATTATTATAACAATTCATTTTAACATTGTGTTGCCAGTACTAATTATAATTATCTCATTATGTTTATTTGTTTATTAATTATGTTTATCTCCTATTTTTGTTGCACCAAATCAGATGTTCAATTTATCTTGTGAATCTCAAATTGTATTCCGACTATTTTGTAATCTACTTATGCCCTACACCATTATTTTTAATAAATACTGGATGCGGGGCGTACTGTGGAATTGCACGATGTACCATAATAGGCGAACTCTAGACCTTTTGAAAAGATTCAGTCTATGCAAATTCTTATAAAACTTGCAATTACTCCCTCCCTTTTTTTTTCTTTCAAAGAGTTAGTATGGGAAGGCATTACCAGTTGACGTATGGTACATCGCTGGTGTCCCCTATACTTTTACCTTTACCTTTACCTTACTTACTTATCGCATAATGCCACTGGCGTAGGGATTAAGCCTTGTTATAAGATTTCCATATATCACAATAGAAATTATATATATATATATATATATATATATATTGGCACAATTAATGACGATTCAATTGTTTGGGACAATCCATTACTTGATACATGGCAAAGAATACGCGAAAGTTGAAGCAGCTAAGGCTTGCTAAAATGAATTCAAATTCATTGTAGACTGCCGATGAGTTTTAATACTGTCATTGTTAAGTTCCTTCTGGTTTTCAAATCTAAGCATTTTGAGCTAACTTATGAATAATTCTAATTAAATATCTTAAACGGAATGCATGTGGCCATTCCATTGTGGGCGCGCAGTCTCAAAATGTTTCGCCCCCAGTGCTCTAGACCAACACTGAAATTAAACTTACATACAAAATTAACACAATTATTTTTGATTAGATAAGTTCTGTAGCTTTAACTAATCAATAATAACTGTGATCTAGCCCTTTGCCAAAAGCACTTCATGTAATTATCTCTTAGCCAACAATTATTATTGCTTACTTCTAAATATTCAATCTTACAAGGTTTCCACCTTGTAGGGTTGCTCACTCTTTTTGTCTAAGATGGAACTCGAGGAACCTAGAGAATTGTTTAGCGACGTATCGCTCAGTTCAAATAACTAAAAATGTAGACTTAAGAAGGGTTAAAATACCCTTTATTTCACTCAACTAAGAATAACAGTTGGCCCCTTTTCTCGGGCTTACAGCAAAGCCCGAGAGGCTTTGTTGTAAGTCCGAGAAAACTCAGAATAAGGTGGGCTTAAACTCAGAATAAGTAATAAGAACTAAACTATAACTAACTGAGAAACTTAGTCGAAGCTAACACAAGTGTCTAATGTAATTGGCCCTTAATTTAAACTAACCAACGAATATCAAAAGGCACGTAATATACGGCCGAGCATAACTGCTTCAAGAGAGATTTAGCCCAAAGGCAAACACTCACTACTCAGGATTCCTAGCTCTCTCTCACAAAGTACGTTGAATCTTCCTTAAAGACTTCCTCTAACTCATTTGCTTTCAATGCGATTCTACAAAACGCATTCTAGTAGGGAGTTGTAAGTAGAAACAAGAATTGTTTGGAAAGTGACTTTAAAATTAAAATATACCTTACTGTCTTTCAAACGCTTTTAGCGTGAGACTAAAATCCTTGTTCCCTGAAATTTGTGTTGGTTAATTTCAATATCTTGCAGAATATTCTTTAAATTTCGCAATCAATAGAATTTGCAATGAATAGAAAATCAAATTTTAAGGAAAGTTTTAAACTTCAAAACTTTTGAATATTGATGACATTTTGGTGAATTACATATCAATTGTTATATTGTAACGAGTAGACAAACTATCCATAAATACATAAATATTTTCTTTCCTGCCATTTCATAAATATAATGCTGGTAATTGATATTAAATCTAGTTAAACGTGACATTTGTCTAGTAATTTAACGTGTATTTCTCTGTTTTGCTTCCGTATAAATTATACACAGTAAATACAATATCTGTTTGGTGTCAAATTATTGGCAAACTCAAAAAGTTTGATAGCAAATCCTACTTACCATAATCCCAAGCTCATTTAGTTATATGAAAGCATCCAAATTTCTACACTCTCTTTTCTTATTTAAGTGTTCTCTTACTGTACATACATAAATTCTGAACATTTTTCAATGAATACACTAATACATTTGCAAGAGACAACAGAGAAGCATTAATGCCTAATAAATCAATTAACATTTCTCTAAAACACAAATTTAATTTCAGCTAATAAATTTAATATTCTAAGTTTGAGACTCAATAATACAAACATTACGTGAATTTATAGGCCTTATCATTGCAACTAATTTTTACCAGGCTCGAATTTACGATCCATGAATCATGAAAGAAGTGAACAGCTGATTGATTTAATATATCATAAATCAGTGTAATATTCAAAATTTAGAAAAGGAGGCAAAAGATACTGCAAACATAGATTTCTTTTTTATTTCTAATTTCCGCACTGTTGCAAATGCATAAACAAATTAAACTTGCATTTCTGAAAAATTCATCAACTACTTTTTTATATAGTAACCAGCAAAATATTACATAAGTAACTTTTGAAGTTTCACATATGCATATATACATTATGAAATTACTCGAAGCTTTTAATTTTCTAAATCCCTTTTTTCTTTAAGTACTTAAATTCATTTTAAAAGCACATCTGAACGACGTATAATACAGTTAACACCAGGGAAAGAGAAAATTAGTATACAATTATGTTTTCTGATGTAAAATTTATTTTCACTTGAGATAGGTAATGATTGATACTTAAACTAGAACTTCTTGCATTATCCCCAAAAGAGCTAGAACAGAATGTTGAGATTCATTCCCTGCGTTCAAATTTTTGTTCCTACAAAATTTACTCAATTTAATCTAAAAAATATAATTTAAAATGTCACTGGCATTTTAAAAATGTTTCCGGTTAAACGTTTTCCTTTCTTATCCATTCAATTACTTAGAGAAGTAAAATTCTGCTGAGAGAGTAAATCCATTACATTGTATTTTATTTCTTGCAACAGAAGGATTACCTTCAATCATTGGTATTATTATGCAAAACTACTTTGTGGGTTAAAAATATTTTTCCCGTTAAACATACTTATGTGCAAACTCAGGTAGATGGCGTTCCGACATTATCACGCTACCAGTACGTTGGTCACCACGCATGAAATTGAAATCTCCCGTAGAATCTTTCAGCGTAATGCAAGGACGGAAACTTGATGTGTTGGAAGCAAAACTGATCATTCCGAAATCGGAATCAGTTATTTTCCTCTTTCCCATTTTTTCCAACAATGAAACACACGTCTTTCCGGCAGTCGAGTACAAGGATGTCAGTCATTGAAATCTCCATTTTCAAACAAGCGACACCATGCATTTTTCGTTTCTGTACTAAAAAACATGTACGACAAAAATTACTAAATTATTATAAAACGTATAAAATTATAAGTGCGAACAAAATCCTGGAATTAATTGAATACGTAAGTAATAAAATATTTGCTACTTAATCACTAGAAAAAGCATGTTTCAGAAAATTCTGTAGACGAAATTTCTTCAACATAAATTACTAGGTATGTTATCAATGAAAGAAAATTCCTATTTTCAATAAAAAAATTTGATAGCAGATTTTACTTACCATAACATTATAATAATAACTATAATGGTAAAAAATTCCCCAAAGAAGACATTTTGATCAGAAAATAATAAATAAATAAACAGAAGATTACATTAAGTTGACCAAAAAAAAAAAAAAAAAAAAAAAAAGAGCTGGAATATTATCGGCATGAAAAATAAAGAAAAATATATTCAAATTAAAAATGATTTCCTATTAAGTTCCAAGCTAATAAATACAGAATTCGCAGGAGAAATTTTTTCTCAATCACTGTCTTATATTGTACAAAAAATTAGATCTCAATTGATTGGCAAGAATTTCGAGAAATGGTGTTTTGTTTTTTTTTATTCTTTTTACAAACAATTCATAAATAAGATTATTTAATTATATGAGCAAATGAAGATTTTTCCCGATGTTTGCTCAGTAAAGACTTATCACACATATCAAACAGATTGTTAGCATATCACAAATACGTTTTTCGGTTGCTGTTTCTTCTTTTTTTGCAGATTTTGATACTTTATTTTTGCATCGTTTTAAAAGATTTGAATAAACTATTTATTTTTTATTTAATTTCATTGATACTACAAATGTCTATTCTTACTACAAATAATTCATACATACAAATGTTTGCGGGAAAATAATCAGTAAATTACCAATAAACGAGTTTTTATTGGCTCTTTTTTTTAATTACTAGTAACTAAAAAATTCGGTAGATTTATAATCCTTAATATCATTCATGAGGCTGGTTTAATGACTGTACTTTCAAGCATAGAGAAAAGTCCCCCACAACGATATTTTTAATTTTAAGTAATATAAATTGTAAAGGAAGAGTTATAAATTTTAAAAGTTGTAAAAAATAACATTGTATATGAAAAAGTAAAAATGAAAAGTAATTATATCAAAAAATATTTTATGATATTGCTTATCAGCGTGCGCCTTAGCTGATGTCATCTGCAATGTATGTGTGCAAATCCAAAATGTATTTTTCGCGCACCGTCTCCAAAGAAGAAAGAAGTAAAAAAGTAGTAGGTATACAAAAAGTAGAAGTACTGAAAAGTAGAAGGTATACAAACAGCGTATACCTTAGTACTCCTTCCCCAATCAGTTACTGTGTTTACGTTACTTTAAACATATTCCGCTACTGTAAAAACGTTAATGTAAGCTTTGTTCACGTTACTGTAAGTATATTGATAAGATAGCGCTCAGCAATGTAACGTTTGCGATTCAAAGTAACCATCAGCCTGAAACTATATAAAGCACAAACAATTTGACGTAAACGAAATGTCAAATTACGATCCATCCAACTACTATATGTGAGAATTTTAGCCTGCTAACATACAATTAAAAGAAACAAGGTAAGTCAAATTAGTCTTTGAAATTTTAATTTTCTTTAAGTAAATGTAAAAATATTGTTACAAATGTTGCCTTCTCCACAGTTAAGAATTTTATTTATTAACCTACCATATCTTCCTGTTGATTCGTGCTGGATTATTTATCAAACTCAAAAATGAGTACTTTAATTTTTTTCTATATATATTTGTTTATTTCGTTTCTCCTCATGAAAGTTAACATTCACCCTTTCTGTCACAAAAAATGAAGGAATATCTTGACATTTTTGGATAAAATGCCTCATCAAATAACATCCATGGCGCTGATATTAATGACGTCATATAGAGCAGGCAATACAGTGCATTAAACGTCGTAATTTTCGACTCATGATGCAGATGAAATGATCCAATTACAATAACTATTTTATTCTATGCGGTAAGTGGCAGTTCTGAAAATGAAGGCTTATGTCTCCTGTAAATTCAAAAGGAGAAAAATATATTATTTTACCGAAATCATAAGAGTCCTTTTGCAGATTTAAGCGTTTCAAAATATCAAATTTTGCTTTAACTTGAGATACTTTGTAGAGTCATTAAGATTTTTTGAAGCTGGAGAGGTGAAAAATATGCAATGCCCTCGTCAGGACTTGAACTCAGGACCTCTCAAATACGCATCCAGTATACTTTAAGTATACAAATTACACCACGGAGGTATACTGAAAGGACAGAAAAGTACCTTATATACTCACCCTTTTTAAAGTGCGACTGGGGATTCGGACACCCAGTGACATAGACCCTAATACCTCGTGGTGACGAACTGTAGTCAGCCACCATTTAGTTCGGGCGCCAGTTGTGAAAGTCATTAGTTTTCTTTGGGGGGAAAGAAGACGTGAAAACTGTGCAGCGCCCTCTCCGGGACTCGAACCCTGGACCTCTCAAATACAAGTCGAGTCTGCTTCCAGTTACACCACGAAGGAATATAGAAAGGCGGATCCCCTTTATGAAGGGCGACTGAGGACTAGGGGACCCAGTTGCCAAATCCTCGTTGTGACGACTTATTTATTGTCCACCACCTTTTAGTTCGGGTTCCACGGGTAGAGTCATTAGGACTTTTTGAAGCAGGAGAGATGAAAAATATGCAATGCCTTCCTGGTACCTCTCGAATACGCGCCGAGTATGCATCTTTTTACACTACGAAGGCATGCGTTAAATAATGTAGAAGATATAGGGAAAAATAATGTATAACTTCGCATTAGTGAAAGGAAATGTTAAACTATTCATGATACAATCTCGACTTAAAAATAGCTGTACATACGCTACAGGCCTTTTACAGTTACACAATTATGTTTTCAACACAGTCTCAAAAATACTTTTTTTCTTTTATTTTAAGTTCTTTCTACATCAAAATATATGAGAAACTTTGCAACATAATTTCCTGATAAATGATAAAAATATTTCATTAAATCTGTCGAACTGCTTTCGCTAAAGAAAGAAGATTTAATTTCTATTGCATTAATTGAATGAAACATCCAAATATGCATAAAAGTTTTACAGCATACATTTTATAAAATACCAAAATCAATTATATCAAGTTTTCAATATATTTTCTTCATCTCAGGATCCAACGTAATTATCTAAGCCGATAATTTCTCATTACAATTCTTTTCAAATATCTGACACATATAGAAGACATTAATTTGTTACAGTGACGTGCGTACAGATCGGTAAAGAACTGAATGCACCCAGAACCGACGATAGCTTGACAATAATTATTTTCCCAAAAGAAACACTTTACAGTTCTGGAAAGTTTCACAAAAATATTCGTATAGCTCCTCTCAGTATCGCAGAGCACAATCAGTATAGCTTAAAACTATAAAGAGCGTAAACAGAAGACAACTAGTTAAATGCCTCAAATAAGTAAGTTGGCTCAGTGATCTCTCAATACTCTGTGTTAAATATGAACTCAAATAAACTGATGCACTCTCCGGTCTTCCGTCCGCCGAGAAATTTCTAGTGCCTCCGATTTCTCTGCTACCTCGTCACTATCTCGCCAATTTCGTAAGATAGCCATTTAAATAATGCTAAATGATTTATCCTTGCAATTCTGGTTTCGCGGTGATGCTTCCAATTTTTTGAAGCCTCTCATAGTAAATTGTACAAAAGATACTACAATTAGCATATAATTTCAATAAAATTTTGCATATATAAAAAATTCATCACATTGCCACCATCCCAAAGAAATTATATCCCAGGCAGTACAATCTCTGGACGGAAGCCATATATACAAATAAGTAAAATCAGTAGGGAATTTTTTCAATAAATAACGTGCAAAAAATCAAAACCTAAATCAATAATTAAATGCATGAATTCACAGATTTATATGCATATAGGATAATGGTCTTTGTATACTATTTACATTATATACACTATGGGGACTATGCACTAATATTATAGTGAAGGGCTACCCTGTGTAATGAACGATTTTAGGCTTAGAATTCGATGACTTACGGATCCAAACTACGACGTTGTTCAAACTGTTTAGGACAACGTAATGACCGTACCAATGTGATTGTAGTTTAATAGAAAGTTCTTTCCGTCGAATCGGATTCCGTAACTACACCTTCTCACCTTCGTTGAATCGATGTTCTGAGGCTCTGGTTTTGTTTTCATCTTCTTCGTCTGCAAGCTGATTCTCTCACGTGCAGAACTCTGCCATCAGACGAAAAATTGCGTGGAGATCTTGAATGTAATCCTTAGGCTATGATGGCGCATCCGGAGAGCGACCAAACAGAATTATGATCACGACAGTGGATAATCTGGGATTGGAATAGCCTGTTTATCTCGTGAAGAGCTCTGTGATGGGCCAGTAAAAACGGGGGTAACATCATGTCTCAGTCCTGTTTTGGTTTCTAGAAACTACCAACTAGAGGTTATTGATGGTAGTTCGATTAAACCTGTCTACCATGCCGTCTGACTGGGGATATGAAGGTGTCATCTGGGTTTGTCAATGCCGAGTAGCTTGCAGAGTTCTTTAATTATAGGCGCTGAAGAATTTTTTCTTTCATCGGAATGTAACTGAAGAGGCACTCCGAACCTGGAAATCCAATGCTGTATCATTACCTGCACTACCGTGACAGCCTCTTGATCAGGAATAGGATAAATTCAGGTCAATTGATGAAGTAATCATTGACAAGTAGGATGTATCTGTTGCCATTAGCAATTCTTGGCAGAGGTACCAGGATATTAAAGGCGATGTGTTAAAAGGTGCTCCTACATTGTAGCGTTGCAGCTCCCCTTGCCTGCGCTTTTTCGGTCATTTCCGGCCTCCACAGGCATCCCAACATTGGCATGACTTTTGCAGGTCGTCCCTTGCATTACTCCTGTAGAAGCGTTCTTGAACTGCGTGCAAAGTCTTCATTATTTCTGAGTGGCTTCCAGTTGGATTGCTATGTATTTCCTTAAGGACGTCCTATATTCGGAATCTTGGAAGTATCAGCTGCCAAAGGAATGCATTTCCATCATCCGGATCAAATTTCTGTTACCTATTTTCGAACATGACTATATATTTTCGAATTTTGACCAGCTGTCATTATGGACATCATTAACCTGTCAATTTTCTTGGGATAGCAGTAGAAACTGTCTTCGATTTGTTTTTCGACAGAAGAAATTCTTTCTTGTAGTTTTCCAACTTTTTCTTCCACCGTGTCTATTTTCCGTTTCATAGCCTCGAATTTGTTTTCCATTATGGTAGTATTTTCTCTTGTTCTGCATCAGTCTTTTCTTCAAATGACTAGATGGCCCTTTCCAACTTTTCTTGGATCATTTCCATCGTTTCTTGAAATTATTTCACGATCCCTTCACTCTTCTCTTGGCAAGCTTCCATATGTTACGAATGCCCAGAAGCTGTCTTCACTGTTACAGCCTGAAGGCTGTCTTGCTGATTATGTCAACGTGTTTGTCGTAGCTTGTCGACGACTGTAAATGTATTTTTGTAGCTGTTCTGGGTAATACTGGCTAATAAATTATGTTTTCATTCTTCATCAAGTTTTGTCGTTAGTCACTCCAAATCCACGAACCCGGACAAAGCAACAACTTCTGTTAGCAGTGGGATTTGCAAGTGAATACCAGGAATATCAGTAACCCGTCTAAAAGAAAAAGCCATGAAGTTCACGGACTTCTTAGCAGCTGTAAAAGCCAGACTAGAAGAGTTGAAACCCAGATATGATGAAATAAGAGCTGGATATGAAAAGATGAAGGCTGAGATAAAAGCCAGGTGTCATGAAATAAAAGCTGCCCGGGATGTGCAGTCCTTGGGAGAGAGCAGTATTATGCCCTGCCGCGCTAAGACAGCTCCCCGCAAGGCGAGCTTAGGGTTACCAGAAAATAGCAAGAGAATGCAGGATTGCCATATTTGGCGCGAAATTGCCCTTTTGATGGCATTTGGAGGCGATATGCCATAGACGGATGGAGAACATTCTAGAATGAATTCTTACCGCTTTGGCCCAGAATGTTCTTGAAGGCAATCCAAAAGCTTGATAAACCCTGCCTGCAAGTGGAGTAGCAGTCTGGTGTCGAGTTGGTCATCGAGGGTGTCGCGAGTTAGTGCATCCAGAGTGTGCATCTCTGAGGCTATCGAGTATCTAGTCGAGTGTCTTGAGCACCGTGAGCGTTCGACCCAGTCGGGAGCTGTCCTTTAGTGCTATGCCACGAAGCTGTCTTCACCGTTATAGCCTGATAGTCTGAAGGCTGTATTGCTGATTGTGTCAGCGTGTTTGCCGTAGTGTTTCGACGGCTGTAAACGTGATGTTGGAGCTGTTCCTGGGTAATACTCTCTAATAAATTCTGTTTTCATTCTTCCCATCAAGTGTTCTTGTTAATCACTCCAAATCCAAACCTGTACAAGTGCAACACATTTCATCTCCTCTTGGCCCATTAGCACCATTTTTGAACTGCTTTCATCTCTACTTTAATGCAGTTCATGGCACTTTCCGCCTTTTCTTGGAATATAGCAAAGGCTGTCACCAGCTGTCTTAGCCGTTCTCCATCGCCCTTATCACCAGAGTTCAATCCCATTTCTGACTCCAAAAGCTGTTGCGTGCTTACGGGTTCGTAATGGATTGAATGCACACAAAACCCATGATAGCTTTTTTTTTAATTATTATTTTTTTCCCAAACGAACGCGTTGCAATGTTACAAACAAACACTTTACTCATTTTAATGTTGTTTGAATTTAAAATTAATAAACACGTTACTGTTTTAAAGTTAGTTAAAGTTCCACAAATGTACTCGTGCTTTTCTATGGACCGAATACAATGCATAGTTACAACTTTAAACACAACGTTATGCAAAGTGCATCTAAAGAGCAAAGCTCCCCTGGAGATTTCTCCTTACTCCGGCGTCAACTCTGAACTAGAAACTGAGAACCAATACTCTCTTAGGTCTTATATAGTTTTTCAATGTCCACAGAGAAATTTCTGGTATATTTCACTTCCCAAATAGGCATTTAGCCAATTACAGGTAAGAACTGGACCAAAGTGTTGCCTAATGATCGTCAATTTTGGCGACAAAATTAATTGCCAAAATCATTGCCAGATTGGTGATAGCTTGTCAATTCGGCGAAATAGCAATTTACATCAATATTAAATGGATTTGCCTCTATAACATTACTTTTCTGGCGAAATTTCATTCTTTGAGACCTTTCAGTTTTATTATTAAAGAGGTACTATAAGCATAATTTCACTAAAATTATGAACACAATACAAAATTTGTATAAATTTCTTAACTTACAAATTAAAAACAACGTTTCTATTTCGTTTTATTTTATTTTATTTATTATTTTTGATTTACAGATGAAGGAACGTAACTTCATCTGTAAACAAATATTTCCAAAACGATTGGACATCTCTCTTCCTACACTTAGTTTTCTAATTAAATATTGACAACAGTTTTATGAGTTTCATATGCCACACAAGTTTAGTTTTTCGAATTTCGCAGGCGTACTTAAAGATAGGTTTGAAACATATAAAACGCTTTCGAAAATTCTTTGAAATTCAGGCATTATAAAGGCTTCTCAAATATATACTGCTTATCTTCTTAGTATTTTCTGGAAATCATTTGTCAGACTTACTAAGGTTTCTCAAATACATAGTTTTCTTTCTACATTTTCTGCGATCCGAGGACATTTGTATAGAATTTTGTTGAATCTAAGAAGTTCGAAAAAACTGTAACATTTAAAAGTAAACTCTACATATATTCATAAATTAATTTGTAATGTTGCGCGCTTCCAATCTGCACGCAACAATAATGGTGACTGCTAAGAACTGGAAAGTAGACCAAAGTCTTGAGAAGGGTTTATTCAACTTTAGAAATTACAAATGCGTGCTCTTGACGCTCACAAACTTCACCTACCCGGCGGTAAAGTAAAAATAAGAAACTGAAAAGAGATAATAACAAGTGACTAACTACGAGGCTCTCTAAACGTAACTAACCTCACCGCGTTCTAAGATACCGCTGATAATTCAGCAAACTTCTGAATATTACGTTGAAAGATTAACAAACTGCCGAGGCAAGCACATAGGCCGAAACGCGTGGTTCTTCAATTTCTAACTAGCCACCTCCACGCTCGTGAAGCAAGAAAGCACACTTTCGAACACGTTTCACTTCTATTTAACTCAGAATACTTCCGCTGACAATTTGAATCCTTGCGCGTTCTACTAAAATTTACATACTCTGGCATTGGCAATTCCAGGGGAAAGTAAGGCTTGACAGGAAAGATAGTTTAAACTTAAAATAAATGTTAGTTGAAATAAATATAAACCCTACATTTGCCGCTGCCAGAATTTGGTAAACTTGGAAGCAGGTCCTAGGAACGACCTGTTGAAAAGTTTCCACAATTCTGAACTAAATTTTAAGAGCCTCGTTTACATAAAAAAAAATCTATTATCTCACAAAAGGTAGAATAAATTTCTGTAGATACTTATTTAATTCTCTCTTCTTACAGCAACCTTTCCTGGACTTCAGCAATCAATCTGTTCTCTTCCTTCCAGCATCTAGAAGGAATAAGTATCAATATCTTTCTAAATACATTATAATTTACACTTTCTTGACACTGAATAAGTTTTTGTTTTTGAACGATTTATTTTCCTTAGTTACTGCTTAATTCGCATTCATTCAAGTATTCAAACATGAATTTAACTTTACCCTGGCTCTCCACCATGTGTGGTGTCAAACGGGACTATTCGTGTTTTAGTATTGCAACACTTTCCCTAACCACAATGATTTGTTAGAATTCAATGACCAAATAGACTAACCTTACTCGACATTCTACAACTCGATGAGCTACTTTAACATTCTTAAAATTCAAGTGTAGGTGGAGAACCCTACAAAACACATTCATTCTAAATTCCCCCTCATTCATCTTTAGACATGCAGGCTTTCGCTCTGCATGATTCTTCTAAAGCATGATTTTATCTACAGTTTAATACTTAAATTTGAATTCATTGCTTTTGAGCATTTACTTTTAGCATCTAAAATTTTATGCTTCTAGACTAAATTTTAACATATTTACATAACTTTCAAGTATTTACGTATATTTACAAAATTCTAATATATATGATTTTTACAATTTACCATAAAATGAATAAGAGAAAAATAAATTTTTACTTTACTCAAGCTGGCGGCACTGAAACTAAAGTTCTTATTAATACAAGAATACGAAGTTATTTTCATCATCGGCCAAATTTTGGCTTTAACATAACAGAATTAGTCTTTCGACCAACAGAACTGCTTGGTCTTAGATTTTATACTTAAAGAAAATAATACTTTTGCCTTAGCTAAATAAAGTAAAACAAAACTAAGTCTCAACCGAGACACATTGACTTCCGTCAAGACATAGAACTTCGTATTTACGCATACCATTTCGGAACAAAAGAAAAATATTTTATAGAAGATTTTAACTTAGCTTTGAGTTTTCGATGATTGGAACTCTGACATCCTCTTCTGGCAGAAATGCTCCCACGTTATAGGTTTCATCGACGTCAGTCTTCTAATTAGTGTCCTACGAGTGTCGTCCACGTTGCTTTTTCTTTTTCGCCCTCTGCATGCGGGCCTCTTGGAGTGGTAGTCGTCGGAATGGTGCCTTTTTCGTTTTTTCCCTGGACGGCTGGTCTTGGCGTCCTCCGGTCTGGAGTCATGCTTGAATTTCTTTTGTTGGTGGTGGTCTTTTCGTTCCTCCTGCTGTCGTTTCGTTCTCGGGACCGGCGGCCTTGTTTGCACCTGACTCTCTGGCCCTGGAAGCGTTCTCCTCGATGTAGAATTTCTACTGCGATACGTTGTAAGTGGTGTTTTCCTCTTTACCAAGGTTTCTTTACGCGGCGGCTTTGCTTTCTTGTATTTCTTAAATGCTGGAGTCTGAAAGTTTTAATTTCTTCTTTTCGGTACCGTCGCATTGGTTGTAGAACGGCTAGGTTTCTCTTCAGTTCTCTGCTTCTTGGGTGGTGGAACGGGTGACGTTACTTCTGGACCTTCTACTTCTTTTACGCTTGAGTCCTGCAAGAAACTTTTAAGGATTTCAAAATCATTTTGATTATAATATTTTTACACCTGGTCGGGACTTGCTTTACAGATTTCGCCTCTCTCGTTCTTAAGCTACAATACGACTCCCTTGATTTCCTGAATTACATAGGGGCCTTCAAATTTTGGAGCTAACTTTGCAGTAAAATTGTCTGGGGCACTTGATAAAGAAAATTTCCGCTTCAACACTTTATCTCCAACTTTAAAATCTGCTTCACGGCGTTTTCTATCATAATGTAACTTTTGTCTATTTCTTGCCGTATCCGAGCTTTTAATCGCCTGGTCAATAAGTGTTTGCACATCTTTCTGTTTAAATTCTTGCTCTCTTTGTTGCACAAAGAATAATTTATCTAATGGCGTAATTAACTTTCGTCCTAAAAATAATTCTGCTGGGGTTTTCCCGTAGTATCGTGATTTGCCGTTCTTAAAGCATAAGCTAACTCATTTATGTAGCCATCCCAGCGCTTGTGATGTGTGCTAACATAACTTCGAATTATTTTTACTATGTTTTTATTCACTCTTTCTGCTATGTTTGCCTGTGGTCTATACGGAACCATTTTGATATGGCGTATGCCAAGTCCAGTGCATATGTTTTGAAATATTAGACTAACGAATTGTTTACCGTTATCGCTAATGACTTTTATCGGTGAACCATATTTTAAAATGTATCTGTGTAAGAAAGCATCTGCGACTGTTTTGGCTGATGCGCGTTTAAGTGGAACAATTTCTGTCCATTTTGAAAAATGATCTACAATTACTAAAAGAAAACGATTTTTATTTAACTCACTCTGGGGGAAAGGACCAAGAAGATCTATGCCTAAAATTTCATTCGGAAATGTACCGCAAATGCTATTTAAATACCCGGCCGGGCTGTAATTAATATCATTTATTAACTGACATTGATTGCAGGACCTGACATACGCAGTTACTATTTTGTATAATTGCGGGAAATATACCGTCTCGCGGAGCCTTTTTAAAGTCTTTCTGACCCCTAAATGACCCGCTGTTTTCGCGTCGTGTAATTCCTTCAAAACGCTTAATCGAAGCGAGGCTGGGATGACTGGTTTGTACTCGAGATTTCCGTTTGTTGTTTTCGTATAAAATAATAAATTATCTATTATTTCATAGTTTTCTGCTCTATTTCTTATCGCATCGATATCTGTGTCCTCAAAGCTTTCGGGGTCTTTCAAATATGCATAGATACTTTCAAATTCACGATCAGCTTTCAATTCAGCAATAATTGTATCTCTAGAATCTAAAATTTTTGAAGTCAAAACAGCGCATTTAAGTTCATTGATTTCATCGCCCAATTTCATACGAGAAAGTGCGTCAGCTACATTGCTTTCGCTACCGGGTTTATATTTGATTATTAGATTATATTCTTGGAGTTTTAAAGCCCATCTTATTAACCTGGGCGTTAGGTTTTTCCCCGAGTAAAGTCTACCAACAGCCGCATGATCCGAAATAGACTGTTACTGGCGCTTTGGCGAAATAAACTCGAAATTTGTGTACAGTCATTAATACGGCTAATGTTTCTCTCTCTGTAGCTGTATAATTCATTTGTGTATGATTCAACGTTTTACTAAAAATTGCCAAAGGATGGCCATTTTGCATAAGAACCGCACCCACAGCATAGTCCGACGCATCTGCTGCAATTTCCAGGTTTTCGTCCCCCTCCGAGAATTTCAAAACAGGGGCATTGATGAGCGCTTCTTTTAATCTTTCAAATGCGGTATTTGCTTCCGCTGTCCACGTGAATTTACTTTTCTTTCTTTTAATTACTAACAAGGGTTCAACAATATTAGCAAAATCTTTTATGAATGACCGATAATAAGAACATAACCCAAGGAAAGAAGAAAGTTTCTTGGCGGTGTTGGGAGGTGGAAAATTCTTGATTACATTTATTTTTGAATCTTGAGTTTCTATACCCTTTTGCGAAATTTTATACCCCAGATATTTAAGTTCTTTAGTTGCGAACTTGCACTTTGAGGCGTTAATTGTAAGACCGGCCTCTTTTAATAGTTTAAAAACTTCTTCTAGATCTTTAATATGTTGTTCCAACGTACTACTCGTTATCATTATATCATCTAGATTAATTAAAGTCTATTTTCCTAGGACAGGCTTTAGAACAATGTCCATAGCTCTCTGGAATGTTGATGGGGCCCCACACAACCCAAAGGGCATGCGTAAAAATGCATAAGTGCCCGATTTTGTTATAAACGCGGTTTTATGTATGTCTTCGGGTCTCATAACTATTTGATAGTAGCCAGACGTTAAGTGCAAAGTAGTCATGTATCTTGTAGATTTAATCTTTCTAATAATTTGCTCTATAACCGGCAAAGGGTAAACTGGGAATTTAGTAATACTATTAAGTTTTCTGTAATCGATAGCAAACCTCCAAGCCCTTTTATCCGAAGGAGGAAACTCTTTCTTTTTCCTACATAGTACGACTAGACTCGCGTACTCACTATTTATGGGCGTTATTATTTTGTTCTTTAACATTTCCTGAATATGTTCTTCTATGATTAGCTCTTTCTGTTTATCATAGCGATAAGGTTTAGTCTACAGGGTTTGTCGGCAGTTAACTGTATCTCATGCGTAACTATTTGACAGCTACCAGGCCGTTCTAAAAACAAGTTTGAAAAAGTACTCACCACTTGCTGGATGGCTTGACTTTCATGGTCATTCAAATGGCTAAGGTCGACGTGCGTTTGTTCCACTGGTTCCACCACCCTCCGTCCATCCCCAGCACAATAGAACTGTCCTGAAAATTCAGTTTGGCCTTCGCGGCTTTTAAAAACTCCATACCTAAAATAAGTGGATTTTGCAAATTTTTTACTCCAAAAATTAATACTTTAAGGCTTTCATTTTGGACCTGTATCTTTAAAGATATTTTTCCGATACATTGACAAGTTTGTCCTTGCGCTGCTATGATTTCTGTGTTTTTATTTTTAAATAATCGAAACCTATTAAAGTTCTTCTTAAAAAATATCACTCATGAAATTACCTTCTGCTCCTGTATTAATGAGGGCTTCTACTGGTACATCGCCAACCAGGACTTGTATAGTTGGTAACTGTGAGTTCTTTACGATGACCGTATTTAAGTGTCTTCTTGAGGGTTTTTTTAAAACTTCCGGGGACTGGACCCTCGCTTTCACAGTCCCCTCTACTCGTTTAAAGCTTTCCTTTCAACTTCTGCCTTCTGGGTACGCGGACGGTTGTTTTCGAATTTCTTTTTTGGGCCTTGACCTTCGAGTTTCGATAAGTTAGCTTAATAACACTTTCCCCCATAAGAGCGGTTTGCATTTCTGGTCTGCTCATTTGTAGATTGCCTTCGGATATTTTGAGAATACGATGCTCCTCTAGCTTTTTCTGCTATTCTGCGATTTTGAAACTTGACCCCCAATTCGAAGAGCTCCTGCAATGTGCTTGGGTTTCTAATTTCGAAGTAGTCTTGAACAGCAGGTAACAATCTTGGTAAGATTATTTCAATAATCTTCGCGTCGGGTTTCTTCCCATACAGCATATCCGTCAGCTTAATTTTTCGCAGAATAAAGTCCGTCAACTCTTCTATATTCCGTTGATAAAAACTATATAGTTCGGCTTCTAACCTTGCTCGATCTTTCACTATGGGGAAGGCCTTTAATAACGATTTTTTGAAATTTTCAAATGTATATGTCTGGCCTCCGAATTCTCCTAATAAAAATTTGCCTATATTCTTCCACCATAGCGCGGCTTGTCCTCTTAGTGCAGATGTGGCGATGGCAACTTTTTGTCTTTCAGGCACAGGGTAGAGCTGGAAGTGATTTTCTATGCTTTCTAGAAATATCGCCACCGAATGTTTTCCGTCGAAATTGACGTTTGGCTTGATGGACGCTCTCATCGTCTGGACCAGGTATCCAAATCCTTCCAATTGGCTTGCCATTTCTTGTTGTTGTCTAGCAACTTCCATTCAATTTCGGCCATTTCATTTCGACAAATGTTCAGGCGCCAATGTAATGTTGCGCGCTTCCAACCTGCACGCAACAATAGTGGTGACTGCTAAGAACTGGAAAGTAGACCAGTCTTGAGAAGGGTTTAAATCCCTTTTTATTCAACTTTAGAAATTACAAACGCGTGCTCTTGACGCTCACAAACTTCACCGACCCGGCGGTAAAGTAAAAATAAGAAACTGAAAAGAGATAATAACAAGTTACTAACTGCGAGGCTCTCTAAACGTAACTAACCTCACCGCGTTCTAAGATACCGCTGATAATTCAGCAAACTTCTGAATATTACGTTGAAAGATTAACAAACTGCCGAGGCAAGCACACAGGCCGAAACGCGTGGTTCTTCAATTTCTAACTAGCCACCTCCACGCTCGTGAAGCAAGAAAGCACACTTTCGAACTCGAACCTTCTATTTAACTCAGAATACTTCCGCTGACAATTTGAATCCTTGCGCGTTCTACTAAAATTTACATACTCTGGCATTGGCAATTCCAGGGGAAAGTAAGGCTTGACAGGAAAGATAGTTTAAACTTAAAATAAATGTTAGTTAAAATAAATATAAACGCTACAAATTAATTAAAGCTAGGAAATGTTAGTACATTATGTTACTTTCGCTAAATCTAAATTTATCTTCTACATGAAAAGATAACACTTCCAGAAACTAACATTTAGAAGTAAACTAAACCTTTGCCGAAGCCTTGTTTACAACAAAAGAAAAGCATGCACAATTTAGTAGCATATAAGTGTAAAACAGAGACCTTACCGAGGTGGGTAAGAGATTGAGTACGTTTGAGGCTATAGATTGCAACAAAAAATGGAGGTGCACAGCTACATGTGATAGCCATCCCATGTTCAAAATTTCTACGTTCGCATAACTCAAAAACTAGCCGTTCTTGAGTTATGCGAGATATATTCATACGCACATACGTACGTACCTATCCCATACTTACACTTTGCACAAAAAAATGGAACAGTTCTATATCCCCCGTTCTACTGGGACGATTGACGAAATTTAACATGGGGTTTTCATGTCTCAAAAGCACGACTTACTTAGTATATATATTAGATTTATATATAACGTTGGTCTAACATAGTTATTTTGACATAAAATCGGGATTTTACTCATATAGCATGCAGAGTTTTTCTGTCATATTTCGAAGACTCAAATTAAGCAAATTTGTAAATGTAGCATAAGTATTTTTTTAAAAAATTTGTTTCCGAAATTTTAGGTCTCAATTGTTGATTGAGTTTTGATTCTTTAATAATTTATATAAATTTTTCGAAAATAGTTTTGTAATATAACCTATAATTTTTTTTTATCTTTATCTTAAAGTAGATCTATTTCTAAACATACCTGCAAAAATTTAACAGTTTTTTATTCAAAATTTCTAAGATATTCGTGAATTTACTTATTGGAGCATTTTGAAATTTGGCATCATTGTTTTAAACAATAATAACGCTTAATGTGTTTTACGGATGTAAAAATAATTAGGATGGTTAAAAAACATAATATAAAGAGTATTATTTTAAAGAATTAAGGATGTATCTTTTTTCCAGGTCGCGCACTATGAAAAAGAAAGGAAAATAGATTACCATAAATTAAGAATTTCGCCAAGTAAATTAACCAAGTCAAACAAACTGAAAAAAGTACGCCAAGATAAATTTTTGAATTTCTTAGTAAGTTCCTCACCATAATTTACAAAATTTAAAATTTAGGCAAAATTTGGGTTGTAGATTAGAAATGTTAAAAGAACATCGGTACGCCATTTTAGAAAACGTCTAATTTTGTAACAAAATGTTTAAGCTAGAACAATGCTATATATAAATCTAATGCATACTGTAAGTCGCATTTTCGAGGCATGAAAAATGGAAATTAAATTTCGTCAATCGACTCAATAGAACGGGATATATTAAAACATATATAGATATTAAACTGCCCCACTTCTTTTTGTGCAGGGTGACTTATGCGTGATACTTACATACGTACCTACATATAGATGTCACATAAAAATCCATTCTGAATCCCCTTTAAATCCGATTTACAGTGCGTTTTAGAAGAAATAGCTCTTAATTCTGTCCATGCGTATAGATGATATGCAAAAAAAGATCTAAATGTATTCGAGGGCAGTCGAAATGCATATTTTAGTTGAAATATGACACCGAAAACTTTCGCAATTGCACTATATTCTTTACTATAGAAGGAAGTAAAAAAAAAATGTAGCTCAGTGTTTTATTACTGCTTCATAAGTACATAATGCAATTACTTTTAAAACGCCGGTGGTTTTTGCTGGAGCTAGTTTCTGAAGGAACGCTTTAAAAGTTAAAAGATAAGGAATGCTTAACTTTTCAGCACTTCTCATAGAGTATCTTCTTCTTTTTTCATATGGGTCAGATTCTATTGCAAAATCAGAGAGGTTCTGTTCCATTTTTATTAGTTCTTTTAATTTCTTTTAACTGGAAAGGGTTTTTATCTTCTTTATTTACCACTGCTTTCAATGAAGATTAATATATTATAAGATCTTCCAATTATTCATTCGTCATTGCTAATTAATATTCGACATAAAAAATTTCACCGCCAGTTGCTTTTCAAATTACCCGATTTCTTTATTTTCAAACGATGTAAATCCTTTAAAATTTGTTGATAACTTGCGGCCAGTGCTAATCCTACCAAACGAGTCAGTGTCTAGGAATAAACGTTGAAGAGCGTATGAAGTTCTAAGCAAATTAAATGGAAGCAATTGAGTTAATGCGAATTTGCCAAATCAAGTTACGTAAATAAGTGCTCAGCAAGGGTTAACGGTATCACAAGCCTTATCTTTAACATTATATATAAAATCAGTTTATTTTTACCATTATGCAACAATCATGTGACATAATAAGAAAACAAAAACCGTACACATTTGAAATCATTTTCATTACAAAATAGACTCACAAAATAATTTATAATTAAATATTATGCTATGATGTTTTATAACAAATAATTGAAACTCTTAATATTGGGTCATATAAAAAGTCTCTGCGTTTTTTGGCCACTAGATGGTGCTGATGCCTATATATCCGGTAACCCGTTTGTCGTGAACGAACATGTGCTTAAAAGTTGACGTTCGGCTTCCATTGTTTGTAAAAATAATTTTCTAATTCTTTGCTTTGTAAAACGTTATATGGATTTCAAAATGGGTGAAATATCTGAAGAAATACGTTACGCGATGCTTTTTTACTATGAAAAAGGTAAAAGGGCTGCAAAAACATGCCGAAAAATTTGTGAAGTACATGTTGAGAATGCTGTGAGTGAACGAAGAACCTAGGAGTAGAGTTTTTCTCGATTCCGTTCCGGAAATTTCGATATCATAGAGACACCTCGCTCTGGTTGGCCATTCACTGAAAAAGGTCGATGAAATTTTGCAAATGGTGGAGCAAGGCTGGCACGTAAGCTGTCAGGAAACAGCAGAGGCACTAAACATCAACCACACGACAGTTTGGAATCATTTGAAAACAGCAGGTTACAGAAAGAAACTTGAAAAGAGCAGGTTACAAAAAGAAGTTTGGGTGCCACATAAACTGCAACCTGGTGCAATTTGCCGAAACCATCAATCCGGCACTGTAGTGTGCACAACTCGACCGTTTGAACGAAGCAATATAGAAAGAGCGACCAGAATTGGCCACAAGAACGGGAGTTGTGTTCAATCCTCTTACGTCGAAAAAAAAACTTTCACATTTAACTTTTTACTCTTTCAAACTGACTAAACTGGTGCCACGACAAAAAAAAAAAAAAAAAAAAAAAAAAAAAAAAAAAAAAAAAAAAACTGACTACTAGACATTGTACTTACATAATCAAAACCTTTAAACTCTAAAAGACATCAAAGAAAGATATCCTCCCTGGTGTTTTGGTAGAATCAAGATTAATTGACGAAAACAAAATTCGAAAATGCACTTCCGCAACAAAATCTTTAACACGCTATCTCTCACTACATGAAAACTAATTTTGATATCCAACCTGAAAACACGTAAATTTCAATACTAAATCTAGAGATAGCCTTCAACCTTTAACATTTCAAATACCACACAGAACTCTTCAAAACACAGGGGAAAGATACAATCTTCCAATTAAGAAGTCTACTCTTCAAATCAAAATAAATTCAGTAAACCGATCGTATAGTCACCGACACTTAAAACTTAATTTTTTTCTACTACCGCAATATAATTACCCAGGTTCGGTTGAAAAACCATGTTTCCGTAAGGATCACATGGGTGACTTACAGTAGACCACAATTAATACACACAAAAAAAACATACAATATTAAAGATAATAAACACATTTATTGAAAATTCCCACACATTTTAACTTAAGCTAGCTGGCCAGACTACCCCTACAAAATCTTTTAAAGTTCCTCATAGTTTTTTTTTTCTTTTCATAACAATCTCAATTTAAACATTATTCCATTAACACAAAAATCATAGTGAAACACGTCACAGTTCTTAATCATTTTAAACAGGAACTCAAGAAGATTAAACTCATTAAAAAAAAACTAATTTAGAATAAAACATATTGAACATAGCACTTAAACATTAGAACAAAGATTCACTTCCTCTAATTAGCTCAATTAACTTCTGACTATTAAACATTAAATAAAAAATTACTTTCTCAACTAGAAATTTGGTAAAAATATTCAATTTTTATCTACTTAACATGACAACTCTTGCTTTAGTATTAAACATTTCCAAATTTAAAAAGATTATGTATCAAAATAAAACACCAATGAAAATTAAAAAGTCACTCACGAAATCGGCGTATCACCTTTGAGAGACTCGGGGAGCTGCCCCGATCCAATTACAAATCCCGAAACAATAACTGCCAAATCTTCATCGTTGTTTTCCGGAACCGGAGCCTTTTCATAGTTTCAGTTCAAAGTTTTCAAATTCCTCCGTTAAGCAGTACTTTCTCATATTACTAGCAGAACACCACTCCTGGAGTCTCTGGAGCGCAGAGTTTAAGATTCGTTTAAAACCATCTTGATCTTTTTTTAGCTCTGGCCCATACGACAAGATCATCGGTAAAAAGGGCAGTGTTCACGATTCCATCTGATTCTAAGATGTCTAGTAGGTCGTTAATAAAAATGATAAAGAGAATAGGGCTAATAACTGTGCCCTGAAGCAAACCCGTTTCAACTTATCTTTATTTTGAAGGGCTGGTGTCATAACGAGTAGCACAAAAACTTTTAACCAAAGAAAGTTTTAACCAAAGGAACATTTTTTCGCTAACACCGAATGCCTGAAGTTTTTGAATAGCCTTTAACCTCCAAAAGTTATCATAAGCTGCTTGGAAATCAACGTAAACAGCCAGTACCGAATTTCGTTCATCAAGTGCATTGACTGGCTAAAGAATACAACTTGTTGACTTGTAGAATGGTAATTTCTAAATCCCGCTTGTTTGGAAGATATTAAACCATTGGTTTCCAAGTACCACTTAAGACGGGAAACAATCATTCTCTCCATTATCTTTGATAATATACTAGTTAAAGCAATTGGTCTATAGCTGTCCAAATCCTGCTGTGGTTTGTTCTTTTTAAGAATTGGGATGAAGATGGCCTTTTTCCAGGCAGCAGGAACAGTCGAGTTCCAACTCTTGGTATAGAGCTTCAGGAGGACATTCATGGTGTTTTCAACAAAATTCTTTAAAAATTCAATATGGACATTGTCTGGGCCTGGTTTTTTTTACATTTAATTTGTCCAGTTGCTCCCCGCAATTCAGAACTAGTAAAATCACTATTAAAAACTGGAGGTCCGCGAGAGCTAGAAGAAAATTTCTCGATAATTGTTTTTCTAAGGATCTTTTGGCTATTCTTTAGATCGGTTTTAAACGCCGTCTTTTGCAATAAAACGAGTTAAGGAGGCTCGTACACCTTAAAACCCTCAAAATCTCTGAATATGATACTGTTGTAAGAATTGGGATAGCTTATTTATTTTTAAAGCAATTACTTCCAGTTTTTTACAGCTGACTACATAGCACAACTTCTTTGTGAATTAGTAAGCAAATAGTTTGTGTTGCCACAAATATTTTTATAATTTAATCTTCTTTGTGAGGTAATTTTTTATATGTTCACGTAATACTCCCACCTTGCGCGCACAATTTAAAACATTCTGTTATATATTTTAACTTCATAGTTAATATATAGCTTATATAGCATCTAAAGACTACTGTGAACCAAAAATCTTAAGAATTTCATGTTAAATTCTCATTTTATTTAGAACTCAATTTATACAATGCATTTTAATAAAAACAATTTTAATATTTCCATGCATAAAATTTTTGACTATTAAAATATTCAACATATTTTTGGTTCAGTTAGATGATAATACTCATATAAAGAAGTCCATCAAATTTCAAGTGTGTACCAAGAACCGTTTTTAAAATATCATGCGCACAACAGTGAAACTTCATGTTTTGAGATAATCAAGTTTTAATGTAAATATTTTTTTAAAAATACTTTTCTTGTTATGAAATGAATAAAATGCTTATTTTCTGAGTGATATTGTAATATTATACAATTTCCAATAGTTGGTATAAGCATAATTAATGTAAAATAAGCTACATTCATCAAAGTATAACATATCAACAAAAAATGATTTGAAACTTCTACGCAATCAATGATACAACTAAAATTTTTCTTACAAATTGGAACTTACTTATAGGCAAATGTTTCAGGTAAAGTTCTCTGTAATATATTATTGTATATCAAACATATAAATCGTTTAATAGTTTTTCCACAGGGTTACTTTAGCATACTTTAAATGCTATGTGTACAACTGCGAAAATAAAGTGCATAGTATATTTATTTTCAAAATGATATATTAAAAAAGTATAAATCCTAATAAATTGCATAAGCTTTTGTCAATATGAAACACATTAAAATTACCATACTATATACAATACCATGACAGAATGATAGCCGTGTATTAAAATACGTGTAGCATATTTGCACAAATAATTTATTTTTACATAACCACTTCAGTTAAATACTTTCAAGCATTTAAGCATATGATATGTATCATATTATGCAATATTATTTAAACATAGGTGGGGAAAACCCTTTACGACTTATTTGAAATTGTATGCTAAACTGCTACATTCATCGAAGTATAACATATCGACTAAGAATGATACAACTAAAACTTCCTTACAATTTAGGATTTACTGATAGCCAAATGTCTTAACTAAAGTTCTCTGTAATATATTACTGTATATCAAACGTATAGAACATTTAATAGTTCTTCCACAGGGTAACTTTAGCATACTTTAAATGCTATGAATACAACTGCGAAAAACCGTTTGAGTTTTAATGCAAATACTTCAGTATATAACCTTCTAATAATAAAGTGCATAGTATATTTATTTTCAAAATATATTTAAAAAGTATAAATCCTAATAAATTGCATAAGCTTTTGTTAGTATGAAACACGTTAAATTTACCTTACTATATACATTACCATGACAGAATGATAGCCGTATATTAAAATACATGTAGCATATTTGCACAAATAATTTATTTTTATATAACCACTTTAGTTAAATAAACTCAAGCATTTAAGCATATGATTTGTATTATATTGTATAATATATATATATTATTTAACATGGGTGAAAAAACCTTTTACGACTTACTTCAAATTGCACGCTAAACTGCTAAAATTTTATTTACAAATTAAAACCCACCAGCACAATAAACATCCCCATCATTTTTTATGGAGGCCTGCACTTCTGACATTTTTTGCTGCCTTTTAAGTTTACGCTGTTCTTTTGTTTCTGACAAGCATTTCTTTTCTGCGTTATCTATTCTCTTGTTATCAATTTGTAAAAATCCTTCAATAGAAAACTTACTTCTAAAAAGCTGTAGCTCATTCATTACAGAATGTCTACCAACAGACCCTTCGTTAAAAGCAATTACTGCTTCATTTACAGCAATTTGAACTATCCTACTACCAGCACCACATGTCTTTGGACAAAATTTCCAAATTAAAGAATTAAATGATTCATTATTATTTTGTGTTTTGCCGCCAAGGCAACGTCTCAATAACGAAGGTTGTGACAAATCTATGAAAACTGGCTTTATTGCCTCCATTACAGTGACTGGTACAGAATTTATATGCTTATAATCAGTTTTATTTTGCTTAGCTTTATTGTATTTGCACCATGTGGTTTCATTTATAGGACAAAAGTCATAAATCGGCTTTTCATCACTCGATATTTTGTGGTAGTAAATTGCCCAAATGGCTTTTCTCATATCACTAACCGACTCATTATATTCTCTAATCTCATTACCATAATACGAAGTTATTTCATTTATAAACTTATCTGTTAGTCTCCCTTTCCCAGAAAAGGGTTTACCGTCATTTAATTTTACTTTTTTTCTTTCAAGTTTTAATTTGCGTAGCCTTGTTCCCATTCGTTTTTGAATATGCCCAACACACTCAATTTTTTCTATATTTAATGAATAATTCAATTTTTTCTATATTAATGAATGTTTGGTTTGGCGTCAGTTATACCTGCAAAAGTTTTTGCATCACCGTCACCAATATAAGAAGTATATTTTACACCTCTTTTTTCCATGGAACGTTAAAAGATGTTTATCATTCCATTCACTTCTATTTTTCCTGAAGAACCAACATGATTCTTCAAACAGACCTTGTGTTCACTTACGTCTTTTTCTTGAAATGACTCGCAACCTTTGCAATATAAAGACAGTACTTCTGTATCGATTACTTTGTTGCTTTCTGACCCTATTATGGAACAGACTCCAACCAAAGACGTATGTCCTCGAGTCTTCCACGTACCGTCTCCACTTACAGTCACATTTAACGGCGAATTTGAAAGAACTGCTTCTGTTTGCGCAGCTTTCTTCATTGATCTTTCCGCAGCATGTGTTGTCGCAGACAGAATATGCTTTACATGCATATTATAGGAACGATGTGCAATCACAGGAGGGAGATCCATAACGCAGCAGAATTTCTGCATAGCAGCTTTCCCTTGACCAAGAGTTCGCATTGCATACGTAAATCTTCTGTTTAGCTCTGATATATTTTTTCGGACACTCAACATATTAGAGTTTCTGAAAGTTCTTTTACAGGAACACTTTGAGCATAGTAACTCAAATTTTGAGCTTAAACCATGATGAAATAGTTCACTTAAATGAACATTACCTTTACAAACTTTACAACATAAATTATTTTCAATAAATTGAAATAGGATATCCAAATCAAATAGTCTATAACCACTAAAATTAGGATCTAAATTATCTTTATCTCTTGGTGGCAAAACAGTGTCACTATTTAAATTTTTAAACGAAGAACTGACACCACACTTCTTATTCATTGTAACATTATGCTGATTTCCCTGGAACTTTCTTTTCTTTGGTCGAGTATCAGAAGATCTTTTATTTTTTATATCTTCCTCACAATTTTCCATAATTATCACGTGATAAAAATACTAAACAAAAACTGCAATGTTATAACAAAAACACCTTCAAAAAAGTCAAAAGAAATTTAGAAATCGCAAAAGAGCTTGTAAACAATCACGCTTCACGCTAATCCAAAGCTGGAGTAAGATTTCAACACACAGATTAGAAAAAACTCAAGCAAAAATACAAATTATAAAACGAGTTAAGTTGTGCAAAAAATGTTTACAAAAAATCCGTTTTGATAGCCCTTGAAACCCAAACAGACATCCTCATTGCTGACGCCAGCTGCGCCAGCCCTTTAAATCAACAAAATGGCCCCTTTAAATCAACAAAATGGCGCCTGACTGATTTTTTATATTTGGTCATAGGGAGAAAACTACTGCAGTTATGACGTTGGAAGTGGTGTCAAAATAAGCAGAAAAACATTAGCTTTAAAATGAGCCAAAATTGGAAAAATCACTTTCTTTGAGATTTTAAGGTGTATGAGACCCCTTAAAAGCATCCGCAATGACCAGATCATCGGTCAGTATTTTTGAACCTACTTTCATGGATTCTCTTCCCTGAACACTCTCTTCCTTTTTCACTTCATTCACAAAATCATGAACCTTTTTTAACGTCCTTTCTATAATCTATATTAGTAATGTAATCATTAAAGCATTTTGTCTTTGCTGCAATAATTTCTTTTCTAAGGATGGCTACACTTCTTCTCCATCTTTGGACGTCCTTAGGATTTTTTGCTTGTTTAGCAGCATTTCGGGATTCAATGGATATACCCTTTAATTCAGTCAATCTATCATTCCAGAAAGCCTTGAACCTTAGTTGTTTACCTCTTGGTATCCACTTCTTTGCGGTTGTCAAAATTAATTCAGAAAAATAAGAGAATGCCTTGTGGATGCTCGTCTCAGGGTTTGAAAACTTAGGTGGCTGGGAAAAGATTGTCTCAAGTTCCCAGCAAATGTTTTCTCACTTTGCCTTCTTACAATTCCACCTGATTCTCACTTTATTTACTAAAGGGTAAGAGGTTTGTAATCCAAAACTGGTCGTGATCATACGATGTCCAGAACCCGGATCATAAATGACTTCCCTTCTTGCATCCCCAGCTAAATCAGCAGTAGCTAAAATCAGATCGGGATTTGTGCCATTTCCATTATAATGAATATAAGAAGGAATATCCGTGTTCTGGTACATTAGTTCCACTCTGTTTCAGTTAATGAGGTCCTCCATTATCCTCCCGGAATGGTTAGAATCGTTATAATTCCAGCGGGAGCTATGAGCATTAAAATCTCCACAAAGGATAGTTTTATTACAGAAGGAAAGACCCTGGAAACTTAATTTATTATTGTTCGGTGGGCTATTACAAGCATAAATAGTGAAATGGGTTTTTGTTTCCAAACGTCGATTTGGACCAATAAGAGAGGACAAGTCCCTGATAATATTGAATTTGGACGTCAAGTTCCTTTTAGTACCAACCAAGATCCCAATAGCGATTCTTCTTGATTTAGGCAAGCGCTGTAGATAGTAGTTATTAAAAGAATAGTATTTCATATCGTCCCTAGACAAGTTTGCCTCAAAAATAAGAAATACATCTATTTGTCGATCATTTAATTCAGTCATAAGCTGTGTTTTCTTTTCTTGGGAAAAACCACCCGCATTGCATTGGACAATCACAAAGCGCTGTTTGCCCTGAAAAGGACAGTTTAAGCCGCAAAGCTGTAGCAGATTTAGCGTAACCCAGGGTGCACCACGAGGAGGCCTGCCACATTACACCCCAATTCACATTAATTAGAATGTGATAATATTTATCGCAAGTAACTAATGTTCTATATACTCTGGTAAGCTACAGATACTCTGACGGATCGTATAAGCGAGCATGTGAAACTATGCCAAGAAGCTGACGGCACTGCTAACGCTAGAAATAATAATTAAAGTAAGGAAAAACAATAACTGAAGTTAACGATAGCTGAAGTAGGCAGCTCATGCCTTTAAGTTCTTTCATCTTCAGAAATATCTTGAAACTAACGTCAAAACATTTTCCAAAATGAAAAAAAAAATTAGATCATAATAATAACCGCCTACATGATCATAATAGCATATATGACTGTTTTAAAGAAATCTTAAAATTCCAAATTTTAAACATATAAAAATAACATCTTAACTGTAATCCAAAATTAAAATCTTAAAACTTAGGATTTCATTTTTTTCTTCACAAATCTTTGCTATCCGTAACTTCAATACAAAGAATGATAATCTTGACATTTTCTAGCGTTTTCAAATGCTAAGTTAGTAATTTTGGATGACCACAGCTCGTATAGCTCTTACGAGAGCCAAAGTCACACACCATTAAGTATGTTTTCTTTATTTTCAAATTCTTAGGAAAAGACTTTAAAGAGTCAGTTGATGAAACTCTATCCTCACTAACTGCGATTATCGTTCGAACATGCCATTTAATTTTGTTGAAAATTAAATATTACACATTGGTGTTTGGAGGCCTTGAAAACGATTACATTAAAGTAGGATATATAATATTCAGGCTTATAAAATATTTTAAAAATTAAACTAATGGTTTAAGTGTTTTCAAAGCTCTTGTGTATATGTATGTGCTATAAATTAAAAATCCCGTAATGCTTCATCATGCGGACTTTATCAGCTTACATACCAAATGTACATCAAATAATTGCATCAACACTTTAACATTCTGTAAACTTAAACATGGATCATCTGAGTGCGTTCATGCCATATAAATGTTTTCTCTTTACTTTTTCTAATATAAAATAATTAAAATGAAAATTGCTGTGTTTATTACTTAAAATAAAAGCTGTTGTAATTTCTCATCACTAAACTAATTTATGAATTTAAAACATAAGCTTAATACAAATTATGTACTTCAACGTTGAAAACAAAATTTATAATTCTGATAAGATCTGCAATGCTGCTTCTTAATTACATTTTCAAGATGTTTCATACTCCTATTCATATAGGTGCATCCTGCTTTGCTTAACATTTAGGTAATCAGTAGCTAGGTGGTTAAGCCCAAAGGACACTAACAACTTCGTTCCAAAATTGATTAATGAAAATTGACTAGATTTATTATACAGAAATTTTGTCATTTTCGATGCATACATGCATAGGTTTCTCGAATATAGACAAACACATATGTATCTTATGGAGATTGTGTAATAAATCTAAACAAGTTTTTTCTTTAAAATGTCTGTTTGAATTCAGTCTTACCCGCAGAAAAACGCAATCGCAACCTTGTTGTAATTACCAACCATTTACCAGCAAAAAAAAAAAAAAAAAACAGTGAATAAAAAATAAGCACGAAACATTGACATTCACATGACTTATCTGTTACGGTTTTCTTAAATACATAAATGTATTGAATTTTATGCAAAAGTTTTGAACAGTTTCAGTTTTCTATTTGTTGTAATTTCTCTTTCATATTAGTATAATGTAATTCTGAAATTACATTTATAAACTGCCCGATTTTTCTCCCTTTGCATTACGTTTCACATCAGTATAAGCACTTACTAAGTATATTAATTTTGATTGACTTTTTATTTTTAAATATCGAAATAAAGCTTACATTAAACTAGTTCTTATCTTATGTCACATTAAGTCTGTTTTCTTTCTTTTCAAATTTTTCGGAAAAGTCTTTTCAAAATCACTTGATGAAACTCTATCCTCACTAATTGCGATTATCATTTGAACATAACGTCTATTTTTGTTAAAAATTAAATATTACACACTGGTGTTTAGAGGCCTTGAAAGCGATTACATTAGAACAGGATATATAATATTCAGGCTAATAAACATATTTTAGAAATTATCCTAATGGTTTAAGTGTTTCAAAGCTCTTGTGTATATGTGTTATTATGTTTAATATAATAGTTTTAATACATTATTAAAAATTAAAAGCCGAATGTTATTAAAACATAAGCAAATTGTAGCCCTGTTCTTAGCTTTTAAATTTGTCACTTCGCTACATTCATAATTATTGTAATGTACCATTAAGGGAAAGTAAAATAAATTTCCAAACGACCAAGGATTCCATACATTGATGTTCCTAAAACTGCCACGAAAATCACAGCAAAAATGGAAGAAATGCTTTTAATTCCTTACGCACCCGTTTAGTATTTAATTCCTTATACACCCTTTTTAACATATGTTTATTAGCTGTCAGCATATAAAAGAACTATACATTGCTAGGACCAACCGCTTGAATTTGGACAATACACATTGAACATCACATTAATTTAACCCATGATTAAATCATACTGAATTCTGCTGTTCATATGTTACAAAATACATTCTGATAGTGCATTTAGAAGTGTAAATTTTGAAGGGATAAAATAAAAAAATAGACGTCATACTGCAATGTGAACAAATTAAAACTAATATTTAATTAATAAATAAAGAAAGAAAATAAACAAATAAATTTCAGACCTTATGGCGTCATCATTCCCTTGCGTAGTTAATGGTGATGCACATATGGACTGTTACTGGCCGAATTCAAACTGCTGTCGTAGCAGAGTAAAGTTCGTTTATATGCATCCCGTCCTCATATGTAAAAAATTGAGTTGAAGAGAAAGAAGAGATCTAGTATATCAGACTGTCTGTTATATTTTAACTAGAAAGCCCGGCGGTCATACGAAATGACCGCTGATCTAGATATTATAAATTGTAATTAAAATGATTTGTGCAAAGGTAATTCAAACTAAATTACCCAGGACAGGCGGCGAGGACGCCCATGTGCTTACTGCCCCACGGGGTTTCCCCCTTCTACTTGCTTAATTGCTTGGAGTGCAATGAAGGAAACCAATGGCGGTACATTTCTTAAAAGCCACTGCTAGCTCAATAAAAAAGGTGATTTAAATAATGAAATGTTAATTCACATGTCAAAGATCTCTTTGTATACAACATTTCTTGTATTCCCGATGCAGCCCTTTCAGGAAGTCGCCAGGGTTGTGTTGTTCTAAATAGGTGCGGGTACCGGACGACACCAGATTTGTCATATTATGCCGTCCGGGTGTCCGAGCCCTGCATTCACCTGTCACCTGTAGATCTTGCATTATTTTTAAGCTCTCTTTACAGAGGACCACCCATTATTTTTAATTTTACGTCCGTTCTTTCACGAACTCTTGAACAGGCAACATAAAGTTGACCGTGTCCAAATTCAGGCTGAGGTAAACAAATGGCAACACGCTTAAGCTTTTGGCCCTGAGACTTATGGATGGTCATAGCAAAGGCAAGTTTTACAGGAAATTGTCTACGTCTCAATTGAAACGGCAACCCTGTGCCGTGGCAACTTCACCCCATTGGCTAGTGCAGTTACGCAAGCAACCAATAAACTATCGGCGACAAACAGACACTTAAGCCGCATATATATATATATATATATATGGGGTGAAGTAACATCATCTTCGAAACGGTTGGCTCCCGGGCTTAGCGATACACACCGTTGGATTCCGCAGGTCCGTGGCACTCCATTTTGACCATTCGCGTCTTCTTGGGACTTTAATTAGCCGAGATATTAATTAAAAACTAAATTTCCCCTACGTTTTCCCTACATTTTCCACTTTTTTTCTTGGGTTTTCCCTATGTCATATCCTTCTTTTTCTTGGGCGTGTAGCTTCTGGATATGTATATACTTCCTACCGTAGACGTAGCGTATTGTGTGCGTTGCATAAAACAGCCATTTTAACGGCACAAAAACTTTATTAACACACAAATAAAAATAATAAGTACAAACGATGAACACACAAGTATCACTTCGTTTCTTGCATCTTAGTTGACATACAACACATTTCCTTCGTTACTTCGCTACTACCTACTAACTACTCTTCTCTAGTAAGTCTCATGAGAGAGAGGCGTTGCAGGCCGTTCGGCTAAACTGCGCATGCGTGGTCATCACGTCATGACACCTCCCCTCGAAAAGATTTGATTGCGTCTTTCAATGACCTGTCAAATTCACATATATAAACATTTCTTGAAACAAAATCAAATAACATCCATGAAATTTTCGAACTTAATTAACCAATTCTTACCATTTTAAATTAAAATTACTTCAACATAAATTCAGTAATCCTATTCATTTAAAAGGATGTAACATTCAATTAACATTTCAAACTTAAATCCTTCACATAATCATAATCATATAAGCAGGTATCATATAAACGAGACAATACAAATCAATCATTAACATTAAACATAATACTTTAGCAAACCCTAGCTAAATCTTTAAACACATTACCTAACGTTAGAAAAAAAATTTAGCATTTTAGCTAAAAAAAATCAAACTAAACAGTCAAAATGTCTTATAGTTCATAGTTCATAACATCAGTCATGCTTCCAGTCACTGGGGAATATTATCATGTCATTTTAAGTCACGTCATCAATAAACTCAGCATGGTCTTTTCGTCTACACATAATGTTACTGTTCCATTTTGTTAACGCATAAATTACTGGATGCACATATTCACTTTCTGATTCAACGATTAGCTTTAGCTGTAAAAGCTTATCTATTTGACGATCAGCTTCATTTCTTAGAACTTCAGGTATTCGATACGGTTTCTGCTTTCCTGGCATACTTCCAGGTTTCAGTTTGATGCTGTGTTCTCCCACATTGGCGATTTTCGGAATACCAGTTCTTAGGTTCTTATGCCTTCTTAAAATCTCCATAAGTTCTTTCTTCTTATGCGGTTCAAGGTGTGTAAAATCACATTCCTCATTAGAATAGTGTTCTTTTGCTTTCCGTGGAACAATTCTTGGAACGTTTTCAACTTCGCCGAAATCAATATCTGTATCATATATCACACCGACATTATTCACAGCGGTATTGAACTCTCGTATCTTGTTTGCGTGAACGTGCTTCGATGAATTGTCAGGCATTTGTACTATGTAACTATAATCAGTATGCTTTTTGATGATCGTAGCAGGTCCCGTCCATCTGGCATAAACTTCGTTTTGGCTATCAGGGATTAAAACTATAACCCTGTCACCTTCCTTGAATTCTTCATGACGAGTCTTTCGGTTACGGTAGAATGCATAAGCTTGTTGCTTTCCAACATCTGTAAGTCCTGCGTATTCAGCAGCTTTTTCCAATTTCGTCTTCAAATCATTCAGATAATCGGTAACTGAACTTAACTGTCCATGAGGGACAGGAGTTTCATTAGCCCATGACGTTTTCAAAATAGACAACGGGCCATTAGGACGTTTTCCATAAAGCATTTGGAACGGACTAACACCAGTCGTAGCATTAGGAACTTCTCGGTAAGCCCAAAGTAAATACGGTAGACGTTTCTCCCAATCTTTCAAATGTTCTCTAACGGTATGATGTATCATTCCCTTTAAAACATCATTAAATCTTTCTACCAGGCCATTTGAACTTGGATGATAAGGAGTCGAGAACCTTGGGGACGATCCGATCCTTTTCAAAAACTCTTGGGTCAACGAAGCAGTAAAATTAGTTCCTTGATCTGAAGCAACAATTTGAGGAATTCCTGTGCGTGAAAAGATTTGCAACAATGCATCGCATGTTGCTTTGGCATTCAAATTCTTCAATGGCACCGCTTCGGGCCACCTTGTACATTGATCAACAGCACACAGAACATATTTGTAACCTCTACAGCTTGGCTCTACAGGTCCTAGGATATCCACATTAATTACCTGGAATGGTTCTTTAGGACGTGTTACTGGCGTAATCGGAACTTCATCAAAGGGACGCTTTTTCGCTTGAAGTTGACAAGAAGTACAAGCACTGCAGTATTCATTTACATCTTTCTTGATTTCAGGCCAAGAGAACGAATATCTCAAACGTTCAGCTGTCTTCTTGGTTCGCAGGTGGCTTCCCCATAAGCTAGAATGAGCTAAGTCCAAAATTTGTTTTCTTCTTTCTTTAGGAACGACTAACTGGTAAACTCTTTCTCCTAGAACTTTATCTTTATGATACAAAAAGTTGTCAATAACAATAAAGTTATTACTTCCGTTCTTAACATTTTGCCAGCATGTTTTTAAAGATGGGTCATTCATTTGTTGCACTCGAAACAGTTCTGAATCCGAAGCACATTGATCGTGTCCCGTGCTACCTTTGGAATCATCCTTACCTGTATCTTCATATACAAGCGCACAACATTCTATTATCTTCTTAACAGTTTCATTACATTTTTCATTAATTAGGTTTTCCCTATCATGGTTAAGTATTTCGTCAAAATTTTCAGTTTCATGAAAAGGCATTTCACAGAAACTATCAGTAGCAATGTTTACATTTTTACATTCAAAATTAAACTTTCTTTTATCATCTCCCCTTAACTCATTAAAAGCACTTAACGACAAGAGTAAATCATTACATAACTTATCCACCATTGCACATGTTATAAAAATAGGTGACATAAATTTATCATTTTCCGAACATATTACTAAAGGTAGGTTAATGAGAGGAGCTTTTAAAGCTTGCCCGAAAGCTGACGTGAGGATAACACTTCCATGTGGCGTACGGTATTTTTCTGGTACAATGTCGGTCTTGACAGCGGTCACTTGCGTGCCTGTATCTGCTATTGCATTAATTAATTTACCATCACATATAAGTTTAACGGTTGGCAAGTCATCTATTAATTCTTTAACCTCTTGATTCGCAGTAAAATATTTAGAAGAAATCTTTGCAGTTACGGCGTTAGAATTATTCTTAATTTCTTCTTTAGCAACCCTTTCCTTATCTTCATGCAACAATATATTATGATACTTAGAATTACATTTTGAACATTTTAATTGAGAAGGGCAATTTTTTATTCTACAATTCCTTTCGAAACAAAGAAAGCACCGATTAGAAGCCTTAAACTCTTTTTCCTTTCTTCCGGAGACATAACGCATTTTTCCGAAGCATGATTTTCGCTTTCGCAAAATAAGCAAGAGAAAGTTCGAACAACTGCAATTTTGCTTACATTAGGAGAATAGCTGGCGCCAAATTTGTTGGCGTTGAATGAATTCCGAGTGTGGAAGTTGTTTCGCTCTTCATTGGGTTGTGAATGCCTTCCAAGAGAATTAGCGTGACTCTTAGAATAAAATAGATTTAATGAAGTTCGTTCGCGACTTTCAATTTCCCGTTTTAGAAATTTCATGAGGTTGTCGACATTAAAAGTTTCCTCATCTGCGTTTTGACGAGCAAAATCAAGCGTTATATCCTGAGGTATGCATTTCATTAACAAAAAGTATAGTAACTTTCCATACGATTCGGTCTTGACCCCTATCGAATTTAGTGACCTTACTTGTACGTTGCAGGCATCATATAATTCCCTCAAAGAATTAATGTCATTAGAGCTTTGGACAGGCCGTAAATTTAAAAGTTTATGCATGTAAGAATTAATAAGGAGATCTTTTCGACCATACCTCTCTTTGAGAATTTTAAAAGCTTCGTCGTAGTTTTCTGGAGATAAAGAAAAGCCTTCTATTGTTTTTAAAGCTGCACCGCCTAACAGGCTAAGCAAGTAATTAAACTTATCTACTTTAGATAGTTTTTCGTTTTGATTTATTGCCGTATCAAAAGAATTGTAAAATGTCTGCCACATTTCAGCATTTTCATAAAATTTATCAATCATAATCTTCGGCAATTTAACATTATAATCAGAACTTTTATCGACACCAGAAATAGATAAATTGTTACTATCATTAGAAGAACCATTAGAAACTAGCGAATTATTGCTATTTCTTTTTTCTTTCAATAATTTTGTACCTCTAAAGCTCCATTTCGAAATTTTTTCTTCGAATTCCAAGGCACTTTCGATTTCGGTTTCAATGTCATTAACATCAGTCAAAGTTTTAATTTTTTCATCTAACGCTTTCAAAGAAATAGCTTTTACTTTTAAACTTTCCAGTGATTCTTCAAGGTCTTCAAGGTTACCGGCTGCAATTAATGATTCAATAGCATTTGTTACTTTAGTAATGGCTGAACGCATAACTTTCCGTTCTTTCTTAGATTTCGTTAGCTCTTCAGCCATTTTTGTAACCTTGAATTCCACTTTACTACAAAATAAAATCAACAAATTTCTTACCTTTCTGAAGACTCACTTACGCATTTATCCGTGAACTTTGCAGAATGACATATCCTCCTGTTCTGACACCACTGTCATATCCTTCTTTTTCTTGGGCGTGTAGCTTCTGGATATGTATATACTTCCTACCGTAGACGTAGCGTATTGTGTGCGTTGCATAAAACAGCCATTTTAACGGCACAAAAACTTTATTAACACACAAATAAAAATAATAACTACAAACGATGAACACACAAGTATCACTTCGTTTCTTGCATCTTAGCTGACATACAACACATTTCCTTCGTTACTTCGCTACTACCTACTAACTACTCTTCTCTAGTAAGTCTCATGAGAGAGAGGCGTTGCAGGCCGTTCGGCTAAACTGCGCATGCGTGGTCATCACGTCATGACACCCTATTAGAGGGATTTGGCTACGTGCCAAATTCTTTTTTCTCGAATATCTACGGAACGGCGCCGAGTTGAAATTCGAGACGCATATCCTCGGATTCCAAAACATTCTCCGAATCCATCGATACCGCTCTCAGCTTCGTATGACTTTAATCGGCCGAGATATTAATTAAAAACTGCGAAAACGTTAATTTGCGAGCTCATTTTTCCGAGTGGCAAAAATAAACTATCGGAGACACACACTTTAGCCGCTTATATATATAAAAGGCTCGGAACAAGTGAATGATTAAATTGTGTCTTTGAAAATTTATAGACTTATGGACATGATTCGTGTACCTGGATCTTCAAAGCAGTTATCTTATATATGTCATTTTCGTAATCTTCTTATTGTTATATCAGAGACTTTGTAATATTGTGGACTTATGGACATGATCCGTGTACCTGGATCTTCAAAGCTCTGATTATTTATTGCTAGTGTAAAATGTTTTTCACCATTTGCTACTTCGCTCAAATACCGCCGTCTCTATATGTACATAGTGTATAGTTTCAGTAACTCATGTGCCTCAGTGCCGTACAAGAACTTTAGTGTTTAATTTCTCAGACCAAGACTTCACTGAATTGTGATATCAACTATTTCAAGTTGCATTGGCTGTGGACAGTTCACGGGAGGGTGACCCCCACGTGACTACCACTGTCCAATCTATGTTTTACAGCAAGGATGAATTTGAATATTTTGTTTAGCTAATCTGTTGCACTTAGTCGTGCCATTTGTCTTCATTTAGATCGCGATATTAGTTTAATTATTCCAATCTGGATAACCTGTTTCAAAACTTGATAATTATTAATATATCCAATATTTCTCATTGCACGCGTAAGCTGCTTTGCTCAGAGTCTGAACTTGGGTGGGTGACCATCCACGTGACAGGCTCCTGCCAATCATCTCCCTCCACTTCACCTACATTTCACAAAATTTGACAAGTTTCGCCTAGTTGGCGCGGCGTAAATCGCCTTAATTAAAAACTTAAGTACCAACGCCTTAGGGCAATTTACCAACAGAGACGGTTAAAGTAGCGGTTGGCTACTAATTTCCGCCTAGCCATTGACTCGATTTCGATTTCGAATGATTAAATTTATCCAAAGAGAACTCTTAAAAAATCAATAGTTTTCTCTCACCGGGAATAGTAACCTAAACCTTCCGTTTATTAGCTGGTGACCATTACACCAGGAAGCCACACGTGAATTCTCTCAGTTACTCTGAAATTCATTTTAATTATTTTATTCCATATTCTATTCATTAGAAAAATAATTTCTGTATATATATTTTCCACTGATTATATAACATTAAACTGATCACTGAAACTGCATGTGAAATACGTTCGTTTAGTTCTACCTGAATAAGCAAAATGTTTTGGAACTTATGACAGTGAAAGTTTTAAATCATTAATCTATATTCACACACAGATCAATTACTCAAACTATTTTATGATATAAATAAATGGTTCCCTTACGCAAATAAATCTTGTAAAGTTTCTAAACTTTACAAGATTACAAGGATAAATCCAATATTTCTAAACTGACAGATAAATTTTGTTTTATGAACCACATTCAAGAACATTTCCTTGAGCTCATAAGGATTATTAAGGCCAATGGCAGCAAAACTTTGCAAGTTAGATGATATCAGAAAACGATTACAGTGATTAATGATTCCATAGTTCAAGGCAATTCTATAATTCATGAACGTTTTGATTGATGATTATTTTTAGAGTATGCTGTTTTATTGTATTTATAAAATACTCTTATTAACTCTTATTAGGCATGTTGTCATTATTTTTTAAATTATTCCTTAACAGCGTTAAATGTCTTATCAAAAGAAATTTAGTTTATTGCTATGTGAAACACTCATGGTACATAAAGTTTTTCTTTAGTATTTGAATACTGTACTGACTTGCATCGTTTTCGGCCTAGCTTTTTAGCGCAAGTTTCTTTAAATGTTTTAAGTTATTAGATAAAATTTCCCACTCCTCAAGGCGTTCATAAAGCGAGTTCTCTTAAATTTTAAAATGAATTCTTACACATAAAGGTCGTTTTTGACATATTAATTGAATTACTCGGAGATTTTCAGTAGATGGGCTCTGACTGTAAAAATAGTCATTAGCTTCAAAAAGATGGAAATAAATATCCAAAACACTTGATTGTTCTAAAGATCATTACTACAAGTAAGAAGTCGGACTGAAAGGGGAGAAAGGCAATAGCAACGAAATATTTTCAGTTTCTGGTACGGTATCGTCATAAAATACAGAGAACTGACAGGTGAAACCGTAACGAACAAACGGCACCAATGTAATATTGTGAGTTTTAGTGCTTGCAATATTATTTAGTGAAGCCGTGAATAAGTAAAATAACTTAATAAACCTTATGCTAACTAAACTAGCAAAACTTGAAATAAACTCATATGGCTAGTTAATTCAACATTTGTGTGATCGTAAATAAATGGGAATAATTCCGTTGTCTTCTAAAATTCCGGGACCGCGCTAGCTAAGTATCGGACAAAAAGATAAATGTAATTCAGAAATAAGAACATAACATAAATTTTAAATTCCAAGTTTATTAAGTATTGTCAGGTCTAAATCTAAAAGTAATTTTCACAGAATCACCAAGTATGGATGTCGCGTCAAAAATTTGGTATACTATCTTAATTCATAATTTTGGTATAAATTAACGGTAAAAGTTTACAATTGGGTGCCCCCTATTTTTTGACGATTCTTTTTTGACGCCAAGATTGGCGCCAGGAAGGGACAATTTCAAGATGGCCGCCATACAAAACCAAAATAAAGAGTCAAAGAATTGCACAAACTCTGTGTCCATGTACACATCGATCGAAAAAAAGAAAAAAAAAATCCAAGAATTGCACAAACTAGGCATTTCGCAATGCCTTAAATTTGTCCATGTACAAATCAATCTATTGTCATTTAAAAAAAATCAGGAAGCTAAAACAATCATGGTAACCAGAAATGAGGTTTCATTGCCAAAATTTAAAAAAAAAAAAATCCCTAATGGAAGGGGCACCCAATTATACACTAGGGCCAAATTGGGTTTTGTAAATAAGACATATTTAGTACAACAAATAAGACATATTTAGTACTGCCCAATACAAGCTATTAATTTATATGAGGACAGAACATGACACATCCACTCTCTGGTTTTAAGAATGATTTTTAACATTTGGATGAATAATTAACTCATAAAATTTACATCTATTAATTATGAGGAGCCGTCAGCCCAAGTTTACGTAAATTACAAGGATAAGCAAATAGGCGAAAATTCCAGAAAATATAATAATTAAAGTTTGCCTGGCGTAGAATTTTCTTTTCTAAATTATTGTTCATACTAATTTTAATTTCAGTATACCAATCATGTCGAAGGTCCTATCACTCAAACAAATAAAAAGGGCACTTATCTGTTGAAACTGTATCAGCAAAACTGGAAGAGGAAAAGGGTTGTTTATTTCAAGGTTCCACCTTGACTCCTGGCCTAAACTACATAGCACGTGGCAGTTTTCTCATCGAAGTATATTCAAGAATTTAAGCAAGTCTTGTCTCGACGGAGTGGCAAATGATATCTGGAACTCGCAGGAAATTCATTCGAGAAGACGATGCTAAGCCGCTACAACATGTAGCTGCTAGAGGAAAACTGGTTCGTAAGGCTTGTCTAGGAGAAGTTCATCACGCAGAAGAAGTAAAAGCTTTAGGAGTTCTCAACATCCAAAAATAACCGAGGAAGGTTGCCGAGACTCTAATCGCGAAAAAAATGATAGCTAACGGCGGACGCAAAATTAAAATTTGGTAGGAGTTGACGAACAAGATCTGCCAATAATCGAGCCTTTACATATACATATTTCATAATTTAAACGGGAATGAAACCAGCATCCACTCCCGGAACACCCGCTCATGGATCCATCGGGAAAAGAACCTAAAGGCACACTTACTGACGACTAATCAAAAAAGACTTCTTCGTCATCCTACCAGCTAGGCCAAAAATGATTTCTATTCGAAATTTCCTTCACTTATCACAAAAACACAGGCAACCACAAAACTGGATTTTCACCCTCCTCATTAGAGGCCAAATTCCGCTTTTCACCCTAAAAGACGAGAAAATGTATACTGCGCACGCGCCACTATTTTGAAAGCAGACCAAAAACTGGACACTTAGATCGGCAAGCAATGACCTATCCTTGTAGGTGAAATGATAACCCCCTCTGACCTTTCGTCACGTACTTCCTGTCTAAAAGGGCAACCGAAACAAAGCAATTTCTTTCTAGAAAGTTCTATGGAAGTAACGTCACCCTGAGAGAATGACTAGGCGAAAATTCGCTTCTTTCCTTAACCCCTTACAAAGACACAGATTTTTTGATTAAATTTAAATAAAAGAAAAAGAATCAAGGTATCATTGAAGCATTATTTTTTTTCCAAGAATTAAAGAGTTTACATAACCAAATATTAACTTAATTAAATAATAAAACATTAAATTAATAATTCAAGAAATTAAATAAAAACTCAGATTTTTCTTAAATAAGAGTTAATTAACTTGATCTCTTTCATAACCGAAAATTCAAGCTATTATCAATATAACAATTAGAAGATAGTATAAACAACAATTCCAGCGGCAGTAAATTATTTAAAGCTGAGGTTCTGGCAGTGGACAACAGTAAGGGCAGACATCATTCAAGATACAGAGTGATAAAACGAAATTATTGGATTAGACGTTTTAATGATAATATTAGTATTATTCTTATTGGAACGTAGGTTTCGTTTAAATGCATAATCTTGTTATAGTTACAGGTAGCTTACCCATGAATGCTTTTCATTTGTTATGGTCTTACAATAAGCACGTCCTTCAAAATTAGAACTGTTCCTCTCAGTTTTCAAACTATAGAATTAGTAAAAAAAGATGAGAAAACAGACAAAGAAACTTGCTATATGATACAGCCAAATGCCGCTATAAAGGATTTTATAATAGAGCGAGAGAGGGGAAAAAGAAGAGGATGAAAAACATTCTCACATCTTCCAGAAGTAGTGAATTACACGTCTTCATTTAAAATGCATATCTGCCATTTGATATTAGCAAGCTTTCAGTTAATGGCAGATTACAGCTTTTTTAAAATATTAACAGTTTTCACTTCTTAAAAATTCTTATTTTTGCCTTTTTAAAACTTTTTACTTATATCTAAATTCTTTCTATTAGTAGAAACTTTTAATTTTTTCATACGATGCCATACGTAAATTTAGATGAAATACAGTCCGAGAAGATAACAATTTGGCTACATCCGTTCGGTACTTTTCGAACAATACTCATATTAATTTCAAACCTTCAGTAGGGATCTCTGCATGTTTAACACTAGACTGAGGGATCTTTTTTCCCTCTTAACCCAGTACAGTGTGAAGAGATTTGTTCAAAAGAATATGTGAAGCTTCACCTGTCAGGAAATTTTGAAATTGAAGGTAATTTTATCACTAATATGTTTTATACAGTATCTAATAGGAACGCATTCATTTCTCCAAGATATGTATGGTTGCCAAGGAAAGGGATACTGCCAAATCCCATATAAATAATATCCTAAATCTTGCAAAAAATGTATAGATGACGACCCCTTCTTACCTTCAAAAAAGAGAACTTCCACTCCATTTTAGATACTGCAAAGAAACAAGACGATACGGGTAAAATACTTCCATTCTCTGTAAGACGAATTACATGTATAGCTCCAAACTAATAAAAATCTTTTCCTTCCTTTTTTCCTGTTTCCTTGCAGCAAAAATTTAAAAATTTGTATCATAGCATAAGCATTGAACAGAGTTCCATCTGATACCTCAATCAAGGAATCTGATGGAATCAGAAAAACCTATTTAAATTCTTTGGATTAGTAGTAATGGTCATCTTATAGTGTCCTAAGAGGGGTTTATTGTATATCTTAATTCTTCAAGATCTATGTGTTAGGCCTGCTTGGTACAGCATTTGAGAACGCACAGAAAGATGGGGCTGGAAGTAAAAGAACAATATTGTCAAGTTTCTTCTTCTTTTGCCTTCCTCATATCCTAAACATAGATGATTTTAAGAGCTAGTAAAGTTTCTTCCAAACCTGTAAAAAATCTAGAAAAGAATAAAAACTACATAAAAATGTTTAAGTCAAAGATAATCATAAAATTCGTTACATCTGAATTTCATACATTTAGAGCTTCGCTGTAGCCGTACAAACTATAGGAATTTGGACGGGACAAAAATGTCCGTTTGCTATATTGCAGGGATTCATAAACGAAGTTAACTATAGTGAGGATAACATTTTACTAAAGGGCCATAGGAAAAATATTTTTCATCTCTTTTCAATAAATAATGAAGTACATTATAAACAGGAATCGCTCTTAATGCTTTTGTCTATTAAGACGCTGTACTTTTTTTGAGTTACTGTGCAGGAAGAAAAAATTATTTTACTTAATTTTAAAATTTAAATTACATGCTTTTATAGGATTCTTATCTTTCTTTCTTATCTTTCATTTTTCTAAAAATGGTATATATATCATACCATTTTTAGCACATACTGCTTTCATAAAAAATTATCGTAAATGAATCGTTTAAAAGTGCATATGTGAGAAATCTGTTACAAAACGTTTTAAAAATATGGTATAACTCCCGTCAGCACACAGAAATAATCCGTACTATATTTTATTTTATTGTTTTCCAAGATATTCGTTTATAAGAATTTTTTGTTTTTGCGATTTTCCTAACTGGTGAACGAAAATGAGAAAAAAATATGACTTAAACTTAAGTTCTGTTGCATTATTTAAATTTTGTTTCTGCTGTGGAATTTCTGCTGTCGAAACGTTTGAAATGTCACAAATATTTTTTGCCAACCATACTTTGAATAACCAAGAATTTCTAAATGGTATGATCATCAATGTCAATTATTGAGAAAAACACGGGTCAAGTTGGGTCCTGTCCGTCCAGATAATAGTGAAGTTCTTGATACCGAAAACCATGTTGGCACATTCCTTTTTTCAATAGTGCAGCACCATTTTTAGCACTTTCTTTCTACACCTGAAAATTTCTTACTTTCAATTCAGTGAAAGCCCTCACGCTCTCTTCACTCCACAGAATATCAACCTTTAGAGTTTTGCTCTTTAAACGATCAGTTAGAATAGCTGAGATAGCTGAATATATCGGAATATAATGGCTATAGTAACCTGCTAATCCAAGAAATGCCCTTATATCAGTTTTAGTGTTGTAGTATGTTGGAAAATCTCTTATACCTTTGTTTTCAACATCCGACGCTTTCCGGTACTGCAATAGGCCTGCAATAGGGCCCTAGTAAAGGATATATTTTTTAGCAAAATATTTCGGAGACTTGATGGTCAATTTTGCTTTATGTTTGAATACACTGTACAGACGCTTGAGATAGCATTCCCAGGTTTTTGATAAAATAGCCACATCACCCAAACACGGAACTGCAAATTTCTCGCATCCTTTTAATAATTCTTGCATAATCTTGGCGGAAAATAAGTAGAACTTTCTAAACCAAAACTTAACACAAATGCGGTATATCTTCGAGGACTCTTCCGAAAGTCCAGAAATAGAGCTAATTAATTTTACACTGTCATATAAATCTTGTTCAAAGATTTTAAGGTAGAAATTTGATTAATTTTTATTAGAACTTGTCAAAAGATAAATATGTTAAGTTACGAAGTTTTGCTATAAGAATACTCGCTTTGCTTTTGAGTACATTTACATGAGAACATTTTTTTTTCATACTTGAAACTTAATAAGTCTACGAAAAGAACGAGAATGCCGGTGATAATCTACAATTTGCGATGATACGTTTTGGCAATTTCTCTCCAAGATAACAAATTTCCTGAAAATCGAAACTTCATGAAGTGATGTAGCTGAAAGGTGTAGTAAAAAACAAAGATATTTAGAATAATTTACATACAAATATTATTTTTTGCAGTTTCGCGCCATCAAAAAATCTCAGAAATAAAAAAAAGAGAATATGTTGTCATTATTCATTCTCAAGTTTTTCATTCCCAAGTATCTCTTGGGAAGCTTATGGTAAAGAGACAGTGCGCGTTCCTCCCGTCTCCTATACCTATACCTATATATATATATAGTTTCTTTTAGTTTGATATAAAAGTAAATTATTTAGTAATTCAGTATATTACAAGTAGTTGAACAAATGCAAGACTAAAAATTTTAATATTTGAGCTGACTGTTTGAATTCCAAATCGCGAGCGTTATTTTTATTCGTAAGCTTTTTAAAAATATCTAGTAAAAGTTTTAAATTTAATAGCGGCGCAGGATTTTAGATCTGTCATGAAGACCGGTATTTAAACAGCATTTATTAATTGATTTTCTAAATTATTTATTTTAGTCTGTATTTTCATAAACGTACATTCATTAAGATGATATTGACATTATTAAAGAAAGTAAGAAAGCAAAATATCTTAAATTATAATCTAATCTATGCCAAGCAGTAAAACTTCTGATGACTGGATAAAGCCGCTCATAACGCTCAGAGGGTTAACAAATTCTGTTTTGCTAAAAAAAATTCAGACCTTTTTTTTTTTTTTAATTTCTGCCCATCAGCTAATTTCAAATTGTGCATTGGTCCATATGCAATGTAAGATTGAGACCACTGTTGTAAAGTATCGTTTATGTAATATATCTTCTTGCGTTGCAGCAAAGTGGCATAAAATTCATAGAAAGATAGTGATATTGTATTTCATATTTTTCCAAAGGACAACTTGCTTTTGGCGAACAAAAATGGATGCGTATATCGAAGACAGGTTTCTATTAATGTGAAGAACGCAAGAATTTCCAACAGACATTTTCTATGCAATGATTATGAAGAAAAATCGCTTGCTTGGATTGCCGCAAAAGAAACTGTTAAAATCCATTACTGCGCCATGAAAAGAAAAATAATTCAAAGTGCTTTTGAAAGACTACACGAATTAAGTTTGAAGAAAATTCCTTTTGAGGCCGATTACGAAAATGATGGATAGGAATAACAAATCAAATACGATATACGATGTTGCTTTTCTTAGGACTAATCTAGATCCTACTAATGAACTTGGCAACTTGTCGCACAGGCGTGATGTAATGCCATCACAGAAGAAGGATGAAAATAACCCCTTAATAATTTCAGCTAAAAACAGAAAAGTACTTACTTCATGCTTTACAATAAACCAACAACTTTCGGCGGAAACTAAGAATTTGAAACGCTATAAATTCAAATCTAGAAAAGAGTAGGGCTGTTCAAGCACTTTACGGATAATCTAGGTGAGACCCGACAAATCTGACAGGCGGGGGTATTATTCAAATGGCCAAAAAGGCGTATCAGCATAACAGCAAGATCAGAAACGAAACATGCGCTGGCTAGCGAAACACGCTCTGAATAAACTACAAGATTCACCCGTTTAAATATTCACTTTACTTAACTTTAAGTTTATATCCTGGCTAGGAAATGCAAGGGGAAGTTAAGGAGTTCAGGAAAAATAACAAAAATTTGAATAATACGTTTGTTTAACTAAAGGAAACCCTACATCTTTCCTCGCCATAATTTAACTATAGCATAACAAGGCTGTAAAAGCCTGGATAAGATATTTAAATTCTAAATCTAAATGTGTCAACCTTTACAATTTACATCATGACTAAAATTAAATTTTATACACGAACAATGTAGCACAAATATTACAATCTTTTATTTTCTTGGCTCGACTCCTTCTAAGGTATCTGGAAGGAAAATAGTTTAGAACTTGCTTCACAACAAAGTCGCACTGCGACACATTTTCAACAGTTTAATCTGCTTTTACATTTGGGGGTACATTTACTCATTTCATTCTTTCTACCCAATTTAAGATTTCCCCCCTTACTCTCCAGCATGATGTACTGCATGTGCGAACGTGCTTCATGTAGAATGCGTACAACACTCCCAACTACCCCACATCTACTTTGCTAAACCCAAGACACCTTAGACCTGAGAGAAACACCCTACAATCAATTCTCGACCTTAGGTGCTAATTCTAGCAAAAATTAACTTAGTGTTGGCTGGAGAGCCTAACATTTACTTTACATCCATTCTAAATTAATTTTATTTTAGTAAAATCCACAGCTAATTTAAATTACTCTTTCATTCAAAACACATTTTTCAAGCATACAAAAATACTTTTATGTAACAATTCAGACACTTTACATAAATAATTTCTTACTTTCCCAGCTGAAAACAACCTCAGTTTAATTAATGCAACAATTTTCTAAAGTTTGTGAGTATCGAAGTTGTTTCTTTAAATCATAAACGTTTCCTAAAACAGTCTCTACGACTAAAGTTAACATTTCGTTATAAACAAGTCAAAATTATTTGCTAGTTTCTTGCTTCATACAAAATTTTAAGCTGCTTGCTTAGTACAAAAGCTTCTTACTTAATTAAATAACCGAGGCAAAACTGAAATAATTATTTTCAACCAACTTCGTACTAGCTTTAAAATAAACTTAAAAATCGAATTATTTTGACTTTGTTTGACGAATTGAGATAGCCTTTTCTTTAGAAATTCTTCCCATGACGTGACTTGGCTCATCTGTTGGACTCTAATTCTTTGCCGTGGCTTGCCCTTTCCACTACTTCCAGTCGCCTGCTGTTTCCGTTTCACACCTTTCTCCTTTCCCATGCCGTCTCCTTTTGGCGCTGAACCACATCTGGAAATGCTGGACGTTCCGAGCTGTGCCCCAAAAAGTTCCTTGGTCTGGCTGGAGAACACTTGAATCGGAGTTCTTTGGTTTCTCAGTAGTTTCTTTCTCCTCCAAATGCTCTTCTTCTATTCGGCGTTTTCGTTGCAGAACTTGTGCTGCCATCTTGTCCGTGACCTCCTTCTTTGATGGCTGGTTTCGTGATCCTCGATATCTTAAATGCTATTTTCTCCCTTTCGCCGGCTGGTAGATCTTGTACAGGGTCTTGTCACACCTTTCCTTCTCAGTGACTTGTTATTTTCTTGCGCTGGCTCCAATTTTCGTTTATTAATGCGTCTTGGTTCATCATGTCGACGTTTCTTTCCTTCAGGCCCCGCCATTCTGGATTCTTTCCTTTTTGTTCCTGTCAAAACCATTTTCGATGATGAGGGCCCTTCACCTGTGTTTGATGCTTCCTGTAAAATATCTTTTAAAAAAGCATTTAGTTACAGTCATAGCATTTCTCGACTTGATCCCTATTGGTTGTGATATTGCCTGCTCTATCTCCTGTTAAGTATAACACCGAACCACAAATACGTTTGATAATGTAAGAGCCTTCAAATCTGGGATAAAATGTGTACACTTTTTCTAGTGGGGCGCAGGACAACGAATGTTTTATTTTCAGGACCTTCTCCCCAGGTTTAAAATCAAAATCTTTTCTTTTCTTATCATAATATAATTTCAGTTTTTCTCTGGCTATGTCTGAGTTTCTTACTACCTCGTTAATTATCTTCTGAATATCATTTAGTTAAAATTCCTACTTTACTTAACTTTAAATTTACATCCTGATGAGGAAATGCGAGGGTAAGTGGAGTAGTACAGGAAAGATAACTAAAATTTGAATAATACACTAGTTGAACCAATGAAAACCCTAAACGAATGATTTTAAAATAAAACTCACAAATGACGATGTAAGTATTGCTGAATGCCCTAACTGTAAAAATAAAGCAGAATGCATTGATAATTTGTAACAAACAAAGGTAGCTCAGCCTTTAAGTAATTTAAAACGTATAAAACGTCAGAACGTATAAGTAACGTAAAGTAATTTCGCGTAAAGAATACTTTCCTCCTTTGTCCCTCTTTTGAAAGATTAAGAAATTCTCTTTAGATACTGTTAGCAAAGTTGTTTGTTCAAACTTAAGAAAACGATCTTGTATTTATTTAAATGTAATGTATGTGTATAAATGTGGGTATACGTTAGACAATTATTTTTTAAATACCTGTTGTATCAAATCGGAAGAGAAATACGCCAATGTAAAACTTATAAAGGTCAAAAAAGCAGTCTTAGATTAAATTTTGAATAAAACTATCGATTTCAAGAGCAGTCAAAAATAAGTTCCTCTTCTTTAGCTGCAGAAAAAGAAATTGACATTATATATATTCAAAACTACATAAAACTAAGGGTTTTTTTTAACGTAACTTTAAAAAGCTGTTATTATAGTTATCTTAGGAAAAATAGGAGAATTTTCTCAAATAGTATGCAGATGAAGAAAAGTTAATGAATGCCATAGTTGTTTTCTCTATGATTTAATAATAAATGCACAAATGGTAAAAATCTTCAACTTTTAAGAAAAGGCATCGTGCTTTATCTATTATTTCAAAATCAATACATAAATATTATTAGCTTTTTAAATGTTATAAATGCTATATTACTGTAATAACTTCTTTTCTTCCAAATTAAACCTATTATTTCACTCACAGTCTTTTAAGGCTGTTTTCTTAAATTTAAACGTTTATTTCTTTGCTGCGAATTGGGTAAATTGAATTCATTTTTAACATGACTACGTCATCACTCTTCACTTCCTGTTTCTGAGGTAATAGCTCCATGAACTAGCCCTGAGCAAAATATTTTTTAATAATGGATTGAATGGGAAAAATATCTTTTCTTCAGATGTTTTCAATAACGCATTTTGTATAAAAGCACATCCAGCACATTAAAATAAATTTTTTTTAATTTAATGCCTAGTTATTTTTGATAAAACCGGATACCTAAAAATAATATATCCTAGTTCAAACTTTGAAAAGAATAATTTCTTCTAACTGACATAAAATTTTATAAAACGATTTGAACCTAGATACGATATCCAGTGTGCAATGAAGCAACATAATTCGTAAATAGAGAAAAACCTAATTATTTAAAAAACAATTGCATTGTGTTTGAAATCCATTATATAAATTTTTCACACATAATAAAGTCCAAAATCCTGCAAATATTGTGCATTCAAGTGCAATGGGTAATTTAAAAAATAACCTGAATATACATAAGATTAGGATTTTGTTATGGATAAAAGCTTACGATTACTGTATCTTTATCAAAGTATTCAAATATAATTTCAGTTTTTTGATAGCCTTCAAAACTTTCTGTTTTGTCAGTTCATCAGCGTTCAGCATTTATAAAGAAGAGATTTGACATTTCACTTTATATAAAACCATAGAACTGTTAAATATAGTCTTACGCTGCTTCAGTTCCTGAAGACCATCCTTCTTTAAATCACCGCGACACAAAATCCACAATATCTTTCCGCAATCCTATGATTCAGTTTCAAAAATTACTTATTCCAAACATAGTTAATTTTGTTAACTTCTTTCATTTTCGGATATCTTAAAATTGCTTGGCCTTTTAATCCCATTATTTCCAATTTAGTTATTCTTGGGCCCAAACTAGACAAATATGTAATTAGTAGATTATTATCTTTATTATCCAATAAAAGTTTTATTTTATAAAATCCGCTCGAATTTATCCATAAACCTTAAAATATTATTTTTAATAATTTTTTATGATGTCACTAGATTTAAAATTCTGGTTCATTACTGTTCCGTGAAATGTGCATGTATCAAAATTTCATAAGTTCCATTTTATGCATTAAAATTCTTCAATTAATCCTTTTTATTAAGCTGTTTCTCAAAGAAATATAAAAGGTTTTCTAAGACAGTTATTCTCTTCGATCTGAAAGTTTATGCATAGGTCTTCTTCCAGCTTCATTCTTCGTTAACCGTGTTAAAAAAAAAAGCAAAGACTATGTCGAAAATGAATCACTACTGGTAGACCACTCACTTCCACTAATGATCATCACATTGGCCAAGTTGAAGATTTAATGCTAAGAAAGTTGTTGATTAACAGTTTAGGATAATGTTCAACAGATCATTACAGAATTTCTTCCAAATCATTTTGAAAGTTTCTTTGAACTTCTAATGCTTCACTTCTCAAGCTGTTACAGAAACATTGTTTTTTTTTTTTTTTACTGAAACAACAATGTATGAAACAATTGATGTTTCTGAATGCGCTGGAACAACAATATACCTGGAAGGTATGTACTCAAGGCGAAGTCTTCGTATTCGAAACGTATTATCACAAGTGATGAGTCATGGATCTACGTTTCTTTTTGACACAGAAGTTCCAATGAAGCGACTAACTTAGAAAGATTAAGTAAGGCCGAAATGACCGCATCAAAGTCTGTGAAAAATCAAGGTACTGTTGATAGTTTTCTTTGATTGCCATGTTGAATATCATGAATCTTTACCATCTAATCAAACTTTTAAAAAACCTTTTTTAATTTTATCACATTTTCGTAAAACGACTTACGGAAAATTAACCACATTTTTACTTATTATTTATTTATTCACTTATTTTAATGCAAAAGTAGAATTCTCGTACAGCTTTTGTTGAACCTCAGTTTGTGGCCAAACATTCAACACATGTAGCTTTGAAAGCACTTGATATGGCAAGATGTGGATTCTTAGATTCTGGCAAACCATCTGTCTCAAAGAAGTCCTTATATGAAATTTGAAGATAATAAAGCGCAGTTACAATAAAACTTAACAATTTGGTAATAAATATCAGGACTTCAAAACGAATAAATTAAAGGAAGCTTAAAAAGCCTGAATTATGATAATGGATGTATAAATTTGTAGAATTTGGAAGCAAATTACTTTGGATGCTAAACTTTTAATCGTGATAAACTGTTAACTTTTAATCGTGATAAACTGTTAACTTTTAATCGTGATAAACTGTTAACTTTTAATCGTGCTAAACTGTTATAAATAAATACGAGATTGAGGATAATAGCAACAATCATTACGATGATGACAGATGTCTGTAAAGTAATTTAGCCTGAAAATTATTAGAAATAACCCTGTAGTGAATGGAGGGAGAGCGTGACTAATCGAGTTTATTTTATGACAATTCTAAAGGAATAATTCTGATTACTGACTCTCACACCTGAAAGCTACCTAAAAGCTATGATGTTGATTGTCACTGATAGCTTAAAAATTGGTGAAAGCAGACAGAATTAACTAAACAACCTTTAAACTTTGATTATTCTATTCCACCATCAGTGAGGGGCAACTAAAGCATTTAAAAACAAAATTACCATTTTTCTGTACATGGCCAAGAAACAATCTGGAACTTAACTAATTCTTTATTTATAACTCTAAGTAATCTCTGTTTAAGGCAAAAGTCTAGTGTCGGAAATTAAAATATATATCAAGTCTTAGCTTACCACCAATCTAACATCTTGCCTCGAGTCTCGCTAACAGGCAAGCGCGACGAACGTACAGCCAGTTGTTGATCTAATACACTCTTAAGTTAGAAAGTTGTTATCTAACTTCATATTAAACTGCTTGCCGCTCACGTCTCCACATTTCAATATGAGAGAATCCGTGACGAAATCAGGCATAAAATAAAGATGCAAATTAATCTTTAAAACTGGTTAGATAAATTCTAATAAAATATCAAAATCTTTGTTTGTTGAAATTAATTTGCACTTAGAAAAATTAAAAGGATCGTTTATTTATGAGGAATAACCAGGTTTCTTACAGATATTTAAGAAAACAATTTATTATGATGTAAATTACATAAACATACTATGTATTTTAAACAACGCTAAATATTTTTGTTGACCCGAGTGATTCTTGAAAAGCGATCCTGTCTCTAATATGTTTTACTTTCTAATACAGCTCTGTATCGAATATATTTTATTCTCAATCTCGAATATATTTTACTTCCTATAGATTTTATCACGACTTCTGATTAGTCCTGCTGGAAAGGTCCAAATACGATAATCAGCTACCCATAAGATGTATAAAGTTTAATAACGACAACATATGTTTTTCTAAATTTTTAAATTTTTATCGACAGCCAAATTAAATTGCCTGTCCAGTGGTAAACTTCTTCAACGTCACACTAACTAATCAAATAATTAGGAATATTGTAGAGACATTAGGATTCTTCTGGAAGCATGAGAGATGAAAAATGAGCAACGCCCTCGCTGGGAATCGAACCACGGACCTCTGGAATATGCGCCCAGCGTGCAGACCACCTCACTACGAAGGCATGCTAAGAAGGCGAGAGAAATACCTTATAATGTATTAAACCGAACAATTATTCATAAGGAATATATGTAGTAATTTTATAATATTTTAGAGAAAACAGAATTTCAAAGAAACTTTGAAACTTTAGCAAAGTCCATTTCGCTTCCTTTTATTATACCCTTCTTCTGAAATAAGCTTTTATTAAGTACCAAACCGAACTATTTTAATAACAAAAGCGTAGTAGATCTAAGCTTTTGGAATTAAAATGAAAAAATGCAAAGCAGAAAATAAAAATTTTAAAAAATCATTAGAAAACGTTTTAAAGTACATAATCCTTTTGCATCCAGAATGCGAATAAATATTTTGTTTTCTATAATTAGCCATATTTTTTATATTCTAGGATACCAGAAAAGTGCTTTTTTACTAACATTCAGGAGAAAAACTGCTTTCGAAATAAGCAGTGTCCCAAAAGAATGCTAGAAAGAAAAACATATAAAAATGTAAGCTATACAAAAATTATAAGCAAAATTTTGTTAACGTACCTCAGAGAGCCAGCTTAATGATGTAATTAAAAACCTTGCTTTATGAAAGCCCAGATTATGAAATCTTCTTCAGAGAGAGGAAGCAGCGATGTCTAGAAGCACAAAGGCCATAAGAAGTATAATGATTATTTTTTAAATTTTTTTTCCCTTTACAGATAATAAGAGAAGTTTTGAAGTAGTTCGAGAAAGCTTTCAGTCTTTCCTGGAAATAAATAAGTAAATATATAAATAAAAATTAAATTCCACCCTAAGTTAATAACTCAGGATTTAAACTTTCATAAATTGGTTCATAAAGAGGAAGCCTTATCTTTAAAGGTAACTCAGCTTTATGATATTTTTCTATTTTATTAAGGCAGACGTGTGTCGCATGCGTTGCCACAATTAATTGATCCAAACTAGACCAATAATTGTCACCGTTTTTTTCATTGAACTTTGTTCGTAAAAAATGCTTTCATCCGTAAATATATTTAAAAGTAAGTAATTTTTATGACAGAAGAAAGTAAGATGTTGCCAGCTGTATTAGAAAAATGTTTCTTTAAATTATTACTGTGTATGTATGTTTTCTCATTTTGAATACAAAACGTGAGGATAAACTGCATAAGATTATAGAATATTACAATATTTAGCCTTTTAGTGTTAGTAATATATTGAAATGTTACGTAGAACTGCAAGATTTTGCTTAGATGTAATGAAAAGTAGTTAGTAATACACTGATTTCTAAAATTAAAGGGACATATGAAAATAACAAAAGTATCAGTAATTTCAATACACTTTAAGCGACTATGGTTACAGTACAATAAGAGTCGCTTAATATGAACACGTTTGTCCATTGCTATTTTGATAAAATTAACCGAAATATAACATTAAACGACAAGGTAAAATATCCTTCAAAATAGCATTGGAATCTAAATAATTTTACATAAATATAGCCAGAAACATGTAAATACTGGGGATAAAACAGTATCACCCACTGCTTCGTGCATTTCTCAAAATCGCCAACTTGAAAATAACAAGTAAAAGAATTGCACAAACCCGGTATCCATGTACATATCGACCTATTTTCACTTAAAAAAAAACATCATAGAATTCCACAAACTTGGCATTGCACATTCCTTTGACTTTGTCCATGTACACTTCGATACGCGCCATATAAGTGGGCGATTCTGCATTAGCTTGAAAAGAACAAGTCAATGAATTGCACAAACTCGGTATCCATATACACATTGACCTATTTTCTCTTGAAAAAACTGCAGAGAATTGCACAAACTTGGCATTGTGCACTCCTTTGACTCTGTACACATCGATACGTGCCATATAAGTGGACGATTCTGCACTTTATCCTAAATACTTATAGATACAGAATCTGAATTAGGAAAATGCAAAAGTTTGTTTATGAAATGTTCATAGTGTCTTTAATGCAAAATTCACTTATGAACCGTTCGTAAGGTTTCTGAAAATTATTGGGCTGATGCTATGCCCTTAATCTTAATATTCAGATGACATCCTTCATTAGAAGAGAAAACAGCAATACGAAATTTAAAATGAAGAAAATAAGAAATAACGTAGATGCTCTTAGGAATCCTTCCCCCAGCAGAATTTTCTTTTTTATCTTTAAGAAGAGGGACTTGTATTTGATGGCTCTAAAACCGATAGTTGTTCAAAATCTACTTCAGACTAAAGCTCCTTTTTGTGTAATTTTAAACAGCTGACTTAAATAGAACCTGTACTGTTTTGCGACTTAACCCTTTCATTGGCTACGTTTGCCTGTCATTTGGCTATTTTTATAACGTATTTTGATCCTATTTGTCGATTCTATCTTTTACTTGGAGACATTATTTCAATTTAGAAACTGATCTATATTGTTTAGATCATAGTAACCAAACTGTTGATCACAATAAATAACGCAGTTTTCATATTTTCGTGCAAATGGTATGCATTGCCGTCAGCAATTCAAAAACAATATCCAAATGGTAAGATTAACCGCCGCAATAAGCGTCCATTGTAACAAAGTATGTTCCTTAATTATTATTCTGTATGTATTTTTCCTTGTTTTGAATACAACGTGGGAACAAACTGCATAAGAGTAAATAATATTACATATCATCTCATCATGAGTGTACTATCATGGGAAGCACACATCACATAAGCAGACTGATTTTTGCAATCCTTTAACCTCTCAAGAGTAGCCGAAATATTGAAGTATTACTTAGACTTACTACATTTTGTTTACATGTAATGTAAAGTAGCTGGTAGCACACTTGTTTCTACAAATTAAAGATAATTTTGCAAATATGTGTTAAATAAGTATATGTGTCAAGAAATTGTAACATCTTGAGAGTCTATGCGTTACAGTACTTGCAGGTGTTTTGGTGAATTTACCAGTTATTATGAGTTAAATTTTAACTTCTTCTTTTCGTAGTTCTCACCAGAATGCAAATTAATTGTTAGGTACTTTGCCCTTTGACCCATAAGGCCGTATACATATGGCCTAGAATATGTTTTTTGACACTGAGATAAAAGCTTATGGGCATAGCACAAAACTACATACTTTTATTCACTCTAGTATTAAGCTTGTGCACATGCTAATTTTCAGTCGAAAAGTAGAGGCAAAGAACATAAAAGGTAAAATATCTATGACTTAACATGTTTGTAGTCAGTAAAATTTGGCCTCTTGTCTCTCTATTAATAGATTTCGGTATCGTAGATAAAAATCCTTTTTCCAATAAAATATATTTGTTTTATAGTGAAAAGAGTCCTATTAGGCTGATTTAAATCCTCCAATCGAAGTTGCAGGAGTGTAGTTGCTCTATAATGATCGGATAAGAATATTGTCGCGTTTGCTTACTAGAACTTTACTTCCACGAACGCCCTCTGGCGAAAGAGACTAAAAGTAGTCAGTTGAACGGCTGACGCGTCTAACAGATGTATAACGATAGACCGTCTCCGTATAAATTATGCTTGTAATCATTATAACTTGTAAATATTTTGTAGATATCTTTCATATGAATTAAAATTTCTTAAAAAGTTTATAGCTGTGTTGCGCAGTAAATCGAAGTTCATCATAGAGACAGATACCGAGAAGAAGGAAAAGCAGGCAGTTCAGGGCAGCCCTATTTAGAAGGTAAGTGAACTTTCACTTATCTATTTAATGATCAAAAAATTTTAATAGTGCAAAGTTGATAAAATTTTTTAACATGGCGCCCGAACAGGGACTGCCAGTAACTACTATTTTCCTAACTATTGAAACTGTCTAAATTGATATCAGTTATATAGATAATACATAAGCATAAATAATTAGTGGATTGCTGATAGTTGTTGAATTGTTGAATATTAAATAATGACGGAATTCATCGATACATTGAAAAGGAAACGCGGCCACATAAGGGCTGCCGTTACAAAATTAATTGGCCGAATCGAAACTGAATTACCAAAAACAGAAGTGAATGCAGAGGAGCTAGAAATTTCTTTAGAACTCTTAAATGAAAAATCGAACGAGTTAAAACAAATAGATGCCGATATAGAAAAATTAATAAACATAAAGGATCTAGACCAGGAATTAAACGGTGTTGACGAATATCCTGAAAGAATAACTACATTTAAATACAAAGCTAACAAAAAATTGAAAGAAATTAATATAGAACAACAAAAATTTAATGTGTTACGAAACACTGAACAGTTAAGTGAAAGTATTATAGAAAACGTTAAAATCGAAAGTCATAATGTGAAGCTTCCTAAACTTACGATTCCGAAGTTTTATGGCGAGAGCTGCGAATGGCTGACATTTTGGAACACTTTTTCATCAGCCATACACCAAAATAAAACGCTTGACGCTATAAGCAAATTTAATTATTTGAAATCCTTTTTGGGAGGTACTGCTTATAACACCATTGACGGTTTCGATTTAACCGAAGAAAATTACGAAACTTCAGTTAAACTCCTCACAGAAAGATTTGGAAATAAAGATGTACTGATCAACGCCCATATAGATAAATTACTGAAAATAAGACCTCTAAAGGATTCTAATGACATTCAAAATTTCCGTAAGTTATTCAATTATATACAGAAACATATTCGATGTCTTGAATCATTAAATATGACCTCAGAAACATATGGAGCTTTATTAACGCCTATTTTGCTTAAAACATTGCCCGCAGATTTGGTTTTGGAGTATAATAAAACAGTTCGAAAATCAAATTACGATTTGAATCACCTAGTGGAATTTCTTTCTGAGCAATTAGTTGCGCGGGAACGTACATTCCAGACGGTCCAGCCAAAGGCGGCGCCGCAAAGGCATAACAAACTGAGTGAACCCAGACCTATTGCGAAACACACAGCTTCGGAGTTAACGAACGCAAGTTTGCGGGGGGGACAAACACCATGTGTTTTCTGCGACTCTTCTGATCACGAGTCTATAACGTGTAAACAAGCATCTTTATGGTCTACTGAGAAAAAAAGGGAGAAATGCAAAGCGAAAGGGATCTGTTATCGCTGTTTACGCCCACGGCATCTTAGTTTTATTTGCACTTCTAGAATAAGGTGTGAATTATGTAAACAACGACATGCCACTATAATGTGTTTTAAAAACGAAAACGGAGAAATTAAGGAAGAACAAATTGAAAATAAGGCCTTAACGAATAATTCATCCTATGAAAGTGTAATCTTGCAAACTTTAATTGCCAATGTTTACGGAGATGGTGAAAGCAATTTTATACGAATAATTCTGGATACCGGAAGTAGCAGATCATATATCAGCACATTTCTTGCGGAGAAATTAAAACTAAAATCTTTAGGTCAGGAAAGTGTGACTCATGGGCTTTTTGGAGGGATAGAAAAAAGGGAAAATCACAACAAGTATCTGATTAAGTTAAATAATCCAGAAACAGGATTCACATGCGAAATGGAAGTTTTCAGCCAAAAAACCATATGCTCACATATTCCAAAATTGGAGGATAGGGAATGCTTAAAGAAACTAAGAGGTTACAAAATTTTTCCCAGTGATGTAACTAATGAGAATTCTTGTTTATTTGAAAAACACCCTAACGAAATACACATGCTTGTAGGAGCAGATTATGCCGGAAAACTCTTTACAGGGGAAATAATACACGTAACGGAGAGTTTAGTAGCGATGAATACACACCTTGGTTGGACAATATTAGGGAGAACAAAGGTAAAGGGAAAGAATTTTAATGAAGTTCTTTTATCACTACACATTAGTGACAGAAAAATTTGTGACTTGTGGTCTCTTGATTCTATCGGAATAACTGAACCAGCTCTTTCTCAAACAAAACAAGAAATAGAAAAGGCTACAGAAAATTATTTCATCCGTACTTTAGAAAGAGATGACACTGGAAGGTATCAGGTATCACTTCCATGGCTTCAAATTCATCCTGAGTTGCCAGATAATAGAATCCTTGCAGAAAGCGTCTGAAGTCTTGCGTGAAAACCCTTCAGACAAAGAATTCCTTAGAAGCCTACGAAACTGTTTTAATGGATTGGGTAGAAGAGGGAATAATTGAACCTGTCGATATTTCGGAGGCAGAAAAGATCAAAGGGCATTATCTGCCACATAGACCCGTGTTTCGGGAAAATTCGACTACCAAAATTCGACCAGTGTTCGACGCATCTGCAAAGGAGAAAAATTCGGTATCTCTGAACGACTGTCTGGAAAAGGGTCCTAATTATCTTGAATTGATCCCCAAAATTTTGACAAAATTTCGAGAGGGGAAGTATGGAGTAATTTCGGATACAAAAAGAGCATTTCTTCAGATAGGTGTGAATCCAGCGGATCGAGATTTTCTCCGCTTCCTATGGTGGGAGAAAGGACAGCCTGAAAAACTGACTATATATCGGCACCGAAGGGTTGTATTCGGCCAGCCCCTTTTTACTCGCTGCCACGATTAACTACCATTTGGAAAATGTACCAAAACATCATCAGGAAATAGCTTCAAAGCTAAAGAAAGCCATGTATGTGGATAACTGCGTAGCGAGCGTGGAATCAATTGAAGAATTAAACTCATTTATCAAAGGATCTAAGGAAATAATGGCTACTGCAAAATTTGACCTAAGAGGATGGAAACATAATAGACTTAAAAATGAAACTTCAATTCTAAACCTTTTTGATAAAGATTATGAAGATGTTGTGTCAGTATTGGGATTGAAATGGGACTTGTTTGACGATACTTTATCTTGTCACGTAAAACATGAAGAAAACCCTGTATCGAGCAAAAGATCTGTTCTTTCCGAATTGAGTAAAATCTTTGACCCAATTGGGTTTACTAGTCCAGTTACTCTCATGCCTAAACTGATTCTGCAAGAGTGCTGGAAACAGAAAATTAACTGGGATACTAATCTGCCGAAAGATCTAGCAAGGAAATTTTTCACATGGTCATCTCAGTTAAAATATTTGAAAGACATCAAAATTCCTAGATTGCTTCCCAAAATAGACGAAAGTACCACTCTGCATGTATTTTCGGACGCAAGCAAGGACGCGTATGCGACCTGCATTTTCCTTAGACACAGCGGTGAGAGTGGAGTCACTTGTCAATTGATACAATCTAAAGCGAGAGTTGCTCCCCTAAAAGCACTCACCATACCTCGACTAGAGATACTCGCTTGCACTATTGGAGCCAGGCTCTCTCATACAATAAGAGAAGACTTGAAACTAAAAGAGGCTCCAGTTTTTTACTGGACGGATTCCACAAATGCTTTCTTTTGGATAAAACAGAAAGAAAATTGGTCCACTTTTGTAGCCAATCGAGTAAATGAGATTCGAAAACTGAGTAACTCAGATCATTGGCATCACATTCCCGGAAAGTTTAATCCTTCGAATTTGCCATCACGCGGTTGCTCTGCAAAAGAATTGAGGAAATCCGAATGGTGGAAAGGACCAGATTGGATTTATCGACCTCCAGAAGAGTGGCCTATTGCAGATGGAGAACATCCTGACTTCGCTATAGTAAATGGAGAGAGAAAACGAACTGTGGTTTCAGCCCGCAATAACACGAATACAGATAAATTTAAACTTTTTGACAATATTTCAAAATTCGAAAAGATCATAAAGGTCGTATCTTGGATCTTTAGATTCATTAAAAATGCTACAACACCACCATCTGAAAGAACTCATGGGAGAATTTCAGTCGAAGAACTAAAAGGAGCTGAAATAGTGGTTTTCCGACTCATCCAACGAGAATCTTTCGAAGGATTGAAAGATAAAAGAATACGTGCTCTAGAACCTATCATGGACCCCAATGGCCTTATAAAAGTGAAGACACGTATCTTTCAGAGAGACGATGATGCTGACTTTCGTTACCCAGTTTTACTTCCCTCAGAACATCCATTAGTATTAAAACTGATCAAATCTGAACATGAAAGGCTAAGTCACGCTGGAGTACAATTCGTTATGTGCGCTTTGCGTGAAAAATATTGGATCATAAAGAGTAGGAAGACCGTACGCAAGGTTATCCAAAACTGTGTACGATGTCGAGGGTTCGACTCTGATTCATATAAGATTCCTCAAGCGTCACTACCTGAGACAGAATAAGAGATGCTTTAATTTTTGAGATTATTAGTGTTGATCTGACGGGTCCCTTAATTTTAAAAGGAGGCCAAAAAACATGGATCGTCATTTTTACTTGCGCAATATATAGAGCAGTTCACTTAGAGCTAGTCTCATCTCTATCAACTGAAAGTTTCCTGCACGCGTTCATGCGATTCATCGCTCGAAGCGGTAGACCTGTCACTGTATACTCTGACAATGGAACCAATTTTGTTGGATCAAATAATTTGTTTAAGACCATAGATTGGAATTCTATCTTAGAAAATGCAACAGTTAAGAAAATTGAATGGAAATTTATTCCCCCTTCCTCGCCATGGTGGGGAGGGTGGTGGGAAAGATTAATTGGAGTACTAAAGAGAATTCTTCGAAAGGTACTAGGAAAATCTTCTCTGAACTACGAAGAATTGTTGACAATCATTTGTGACTGCGAGAGCATTATGAACAACCGTCCTCTCACGTATTTGTCAGAAGACGTAAAGGATTTAAGAGCTCTCACCCCAGCAATGTTTCTAACAGAAATTCCAGAGACTGGAGTTCCTGAATTAGATCTTTTGGATTCTAAATCCATCAATAAAAGATACCTTTACAGAGCCAAATTGAGAAAAGATTTACGAAAAAGATTTCGATCAGAATATTTAGGGCAACTAAAACAAAGCTCAAAATTCATCCGCGAACCATCTTCTGTGAAAGTTGGTGATCTTGTAATTGTGTCCAACAACGGAAAAAGGATAAACTGGCCCTTAGCTAGAATCATGGAAATTTTTCCATCCCACGACGGACACATTAGATTAGTGAAACTGAAAACTGCACAAGGTGAGATTATAAGACCTACTAAGAACTCATACCTCTTGAACTCAACTTTACACCTGAGTCGGATATGCTAGTGAGGTATTGAACTCGACGTATGACGAAAACTCAAAAGACTTGAACTACAGGTCAGTTGAGGTCCATCCTCTGTTGATACTGGACCTCAAGGTGGGAGTGTCGCGTTTGCTTACTAGAACTTTACTTCCACGAACGCCCTCTGGCGAAAGAGACTAAAAGTAGTCAGTTGAACGGCTGACGCGTCTAACAGATGTATAACGATAGACCGTCTCCGTATAAATTATGCTTGTAATCATTATAACTTGTAAATATTTTGTAGATATCTTTCATATGAATTAAAATTTCTTAAAAAGTTTATAGCTGTGTTGCGCAGTAAATCGAAGTTCATCATAGAGACAGATACCGAGAAGAAGGAAAAGCAGGCAGTTCAGGGCAGCCCTATTTAGAAGGTAAGTGAACTTTCACTTATCTATTTAATGATCAAAAAATTTTAATAGTACAAAGTTGATAAAATTTTTTAACAAATATATTCTTTATGAGCAAGTTTAAGAGTGTACGTTTGGTGGAGAAATGCTTCAAAATAGTCCAGTAATTTTAGAATAGTGATTAAAATATTTTGATATCGCTATTGAAATTGATGATATATATTTATAATTGATGGGTACTAGCTGCTTAGACATGCTGGCAGCAGAGTTCCGCATTTATTATTTGGTTACATCACAGCGGATTATACGTAGGATGTTTCCAAAATTTGCCACCGCCCAAAGACATGTCTTAATATGTTTATGTAGCTATCCTGCACAGTACTGTTCAGCCCAATTTAACTATTTGACTGATATAGGCGCATTTTTGTAATAGTACTGTTTTTGCAACTATGAAAGATAACAGTGATCATTTTCTTTCTGTCGGAAAGAGGCTGCGAAAGTTCAGAACTTGTTCAACGTCTGCGAGGAATATTCTGTTCAGCACTCGGAAATAATCTTCACGGGTTTCCGATTTCAGAGTTTAACTATTTCATAAACAGATGGATTGAGGAGATACCGCCAAGTTCTTTAAGAACTGTTAAAAATGTACGTTTGCATTGTGATAAGTGTATTCAATTAAATGGAGATTATGATAATTTTCATTTTAATGTTGATGAAAACTGACGAAAAAAAAATATCCCTGAATTTCTAGAATTCTAGAACCGTGCCTCATATATTCTATCACATACACTTTGTAGAGACATTAGGTAATTTTTGGAAACAGCAGAGATGAAAAGTTAGCAACGCCTTCGCCGGGAATCGAACCGCGGACCTCTGGAATACGCGCCCAGCCTTCGCACGCATGCGAAGAAGGCGGGAGAAATACCTTATATATTCCCCCTTTTATAGGGTGACCTTTTAAAGGGGTTTCTAGGGGACCCGATAGCTCATCCTGGGTGTGGAGATTCATTATTCGACACCATTTTAATTCGGGAGCCAATGATAATTGGATTTAGGTTAATTGGAAGCAAGAGTCATGAAAAATTAGCAACGCCTTCGCCGGGAATCGAACCACGGACCTCTGGAATAAGCGCCCAGCATGCAGACCACTACACTACGAAAGCATGCTAAGAAGGGGGAGGGTAGAAATACCTTAACAAAATGTATTAGGATCCAAAGCTCCTTTTGAAATGAATAGTGCAGAGCTGCGACTCGTTACCTACTTTTCTCACTTTCCCGCCATGGTACAATACATGTTTCTGATATCCCATTACAATTCCAGGTAAAGAAACGGGATTATTTTCGTGGACAGTAAACAAATGTAGTAATGAAGAATTCACTGATAGAACTTAGTAAAGAATACAAGCGCTTGCATCCATCTACCGATATTTTTGCGCATGGTGCCAACATTTTAATTTATGATCATTTTTATGATTTAGTTCAGAATTTCTTCAGAAAACAATGACAGACATCCATAACAAGATTTGCTTGTACGTCTTCGTCTATTTTCTAGGATTTTTGAAACCAGTTATATGTGCAGTGAAGTAGACAATTATATCCCCTCCATTCGTCTGACAAATAATGCGGTAGGCTCAAGCTGTAAGACTGCTTTAATCAAAATTATGTATTAAAAATACCTGATGTGCTTCTTATCGTGCGTTATTTTCAACCGTTAAAAGCCTGAATTATTCTGACAATCTCAGTGCTTTTATACGCTCTATTATTTCTTGCTTTATGTAGAAAAGTCTCAGTTACTTCAACATTATATATGACGTGGAACATCCAGTTCACAGCTTATATTTACAATCCATCTAAACTCGCACTCCTCCGATATTTTTGGCAACAAAGTTTTAGAATTTATACAAAGTGTTAATATTACTGAACATTTCAATGACCCTATAATAAAGATTGCTTCAGAATAAAATATTAAATTTCAATAAGCTGTGTTTCAGTATTAATTAATTGAATGCATATTCTTCAAGTGTGACTCCTTACAAAAATACAGACCCAAAAGTGAATGTCTAAGCTATTTTGAAATAGGCAAATCCCTTGGAAGTAATTAGCTAAATTTTTAAGAGGTGTGCATGTTTTATTTTAAGCTGTAGAGTTCATTAGGTTTTTTTTTTTTTTTTTTTTTTTTTTTTTTTTTAAGCAGGAGACATGGAAAACAGAGACTTGAACTGAGATTGTAACTTTGAGACTTTTGAATTTGAATTTTATTTCATTTAATGTTCCTAACTTTATTCAAGAACGTGCAAGAATCTTCAAATGAATCTTTAGCACAAACTTGTTAAAGGTAAAATTAATGACGGTTTAAAGTATTAAGCATCTTTTGATGTTTGTTAAACATCCAGTAGCCCAAACGTTAATTACTCTTATGTCCTCATCTATAAAATCACTTTTTTGGAGGCTAACCAGCGGCCGAGCGGTAAAATCGCTAAAAACTGGTAGTTCCGTCTGAGGTTCGAATCCCGCGAACGGGCTGGCTGCATGAGCGTTTTCGTGGTTTTCCCCATGTGTAACGTGTATACGAGCCAGTTTCCCTTACAAATTCCTCCACGAAGGCATCCCTCCCCTTAGGCAGATAGCCCTAGTGTGCTTTGCCGTATTCTCAATACACCACCACACCACTTCTTTTTGTAGTATTATGTGCAATTATGTAAGAGAATGAGCCATTTAATAACTTTTACAAATTTAATAAATAATCCTGCTCTAAAATATGGAAATTCCTTTGCACCCTAATGGTACAAATTCGTAAAGAAATTTTGTAAATGTTTTAAATTATATCTGTCGAAATATTTGGTTGCAGAAATAAGAAATATAAACCAAGAGATTTTCTGCATCAAAATATTCCAAGATTCTTTAAATTTTATCTGTACTTTAAAAAGAAAATTTCTAACGTTTCATTGAAGATAAATAATGCATTATTGATTCCTTCTAGTAGTAAAAACTGATAAATATGATTAATACAATTTGTTTTAAAAACCTACGTTGCGGCAACCGAAGATATTGAAGAACGCAAATCCTCTAAGTTACTATAATGCTTAATTAAGTGAGATCTTTCTGAATCTTCCCTTATTTTTGCATTTATTTTGATCAAAAATTCTCAAACAATTTTGACTATGAATTGGTCTAGTTCATTAACATTAGTTACGCAAAATTCAGGAGAGCATATTCAGTTAAAATTAACATCAAACTAAATTGCATTTTTGTGTATTAGCTGTAAATTTATGACGTCCTGAGACTATTAAAGGTTATTTTTCAACATTTTATTATAAAACTATTTAAACAATAGCTTTTAGTTACATGTTAAAATTAATATGAATGTTGCGAAATTCTGGAAATTAAATAATATGTATTCTGTCTGATGCAGAAAATTTCAAAGTGAAATCCTCTTGCGTATTTCCTATAAAGTCTTTTAAAGCCCTTAACTCATTTTATTTTGAAAGTGACTGTATCAAATTATCAACACTTCTAAGACAGACACTTCAGTCTACTTTTTCTGCTTTAAATGTATTGAATAAGTCATCTGAAAGAATTCGTTCTCACTCAGCTTTAATGTCGTCCGATTTTCTAGAGGCTCAGCTAATATAACAGAGCGGTGAATGGACTCTTATCAGAAATCCTTGATACTTGGCAGTAGGTATCTATAAGTCTCAAAACTTAATTTAACATGGTGAATAATCAATACTTTGAACAATGAAACGCGACGCATTTCCCAAGAGAACTTAATGTGCATTTTGTTAATATGGAAATCTTGCAAGCAGAATTCGTTGCAGATCTATTCTGCCTAGACATTTTACGAGAACGATCATTAATATTACATAAATATATCTCATCTAACTGCTTTAGACCTATAAATCCAGTTTTGACTATATGAATGATTTATAAAATTCGATAATGTGAAATTAGAGCATTATATTTTCCATAAATAAGAAGGGATGGTACAAATATTAGCGATGATAGCAAAGTATTAGTATTGTTTGTCTCTGGACTTTAAACACTTTTACAAACCACTGATCACTGTATACAGATTCGAGGAATTCACACATACAAATAGGATGTTTCATACTGAGAAATTATCTTCCCTTTTCGTATGAGCATTTATCCGTACATTTTACGTTCAATGTACTGAATATGCTTTATGAAATCACTTCAAATAGAACAGAGGGCTAACTATTTTCTTAATTCAAAAGCAAAGTTGGATAAATTACTGGAAAATTCATTCTTTTGTGAAGCTGAAGAAATATCGCTAAACGTTGCAATGAATATACGCCTCACAGAAAATGGGGAAAAAAACTTCAAGCTCTAAATTGAAGTAATAAGAAATATATATAGCAGAGCTTTATCAAAATGAGTTTTTATCAAAATGAGTTACAGCAATTTTAAAGTGATAATCTTCTCTTTAGAATGCGCCGACAATGTTCAATATAAGGCGACACAAATGCCTAAGTAATGAAATGAAGGAGCATAAAAATGCACCAAAGAGTTTTGTATAATATTTTTAAGAGTTTTGATTTTATTTTCATACATATTTTTAATTTTATTTTTTCCACCAAAAGCCTGACACTGCTTGATAGCTTTATTTGGTTGAGCAAATGATCATTTAGATACTTGATCATTCAAAACGCTGTCTAAAGTGCACCATAAGGGATTGACCGATATCCCTCCCCGACAGAAAAGCCGTAAGATGCGTACGTACAGCCAAATTTTATATGAGCGTTAAATGCACATCTTTCCTTTCGAGGTAGCGCTATAACTCATTGCTAACCTTCTCAAGCTTGTTACAAGTAATTAACCATGTCAAACTTATATTACCAGAGCAATATATTTTAGCATTTTCGGAAGATTAAGGAATTAATATTCATTTATTTAATCAGTAGATTATTTAAAAATTTATAATAAATGACCAACAAAGTAGTTCTTTCAGCTAACCATTTATCTAAAACATTTGAAGTGAGCCGCTTTGTACAGCACATTTTTAATTAACTCTGATAACGTTTTCGGCATTCAAATATTCAACACAAGACCTATAACATTGTTGGAAAAAATTGTGTACAGTTTAACTAACTCAAGTGCGCAGAGGGAAAAAATAAAGTTTATGCTTTCTTTCTTACAACTTATTACTACACTTTATTTTTCATAAGATGTATACATGACATAAGTAAGACGCACGTTTGCACTGTTGCTTTGTATAGAATCTAGTCAAATATTTTGAGTTTGATAGATATACACTTGTACTGCCAATAGCAGAGCAGATAATATATGTATATAATGAATATCTACATAAATATTCGATATACGAGTAATTGGCTTTGATTGCATAAAAACGCTTTCGTTGATTTCCTTTTTTCACATCGAGCGTCTTAAATGAGGCCATGTGAAAGTCAGAGCGAAATAAGTATAATAATTGTTATTGTTTTGGTAACACTAGATTGGAGTCTTGCTTCTTTAATTTTATTATTTATGCGTCCTAATATTTGTGAAACTCATTCAAATACAAAAAACGTCTGTTCTGATATCACTAGTCCAATTATCCCGTTGAGTCCGTTTTCGTAACCTTCATTTGTCATTATTCAACTGCTAAAATAGAAGCATTTTCTTTGTGGTTATAAATGTATGAAAAGCCTAATAGTGTTACTATAATTATATAAAATTCATAATTAAAAATCAAAATAGAATTTCCTATCTGTTCCCTTCCTTATTTGAAAACTTCGAGCAAGACCTTGCGTTGCTGCCTTCAGGATGTCTCCCATAATGCTTACATTTTCTTATAAGTATAGCTTTCTATCTTTTACACATAATCGGTCTTATTGGTTTCTATTATGCAATTGCTTATGAAACAGAAAGGCGTGTTCGAACTCTTGATATTATAACGTTACTTCATTGAATAACTACAAAGATAAAATTTCTTATTTTAGTCCTCATTTCTGCTTTTGTTGACATTGTTTTCTTTATGCCGATTTTAATCAACATCATTGTCAGGTATTCTTGCGAGGAGTTTAGATACCAAATTTTAAAGAGCTCAGGATATAATTATTCTTTTCCATTTTCTGTCAGTTATTCTTTGATATATACATGCATAATCTATGCTTATATATATATAGATAGATAGATATTCATATATATATGCCGCACCTTACAAAATTAGAATTACATTTTTAACAAGAGTAAAAAGCATAAAAATTTGTTTAACTGAAACTAGATAGGGCTTTAAGTTTACGAGACTGCCCTTGTTTTAATTCGTAGACTTCTCCTTTGAAATTCATAACGTATATGAATAACATTTTCGGAATTTGTTTGTACAGATCTACTAGTTTTTCTTGTAGTTTACTGTTTAGTTAGTATTTTTATGAGTTTTAATATTTCCCGTATTTTCATTTTACTTGATTTATTAACGAATATTTATTTTAATAAAATTTAAGCTCTTACTTTAATTTTAATTCGAAGAGGAACGAATAACATGCCCGAGAAACTCTTCAGCAGTGTTAGATAACCTAGAAAATTTTTTTTAAAAAGTCAAATTAATGTACAATGGTTTGATGCCTTACAATGGTGAGATGAAATAAACATATTAATCATATCTCATCAATACACCCGGTTTTATGTTTAGTTACTTACCCCTTGATAAGTTCTGTTTGAAACATAAAAACGAGTGGTTAAGTTTTTTTTAACTTTTTAATTTGCTTATATACATTTTCATGTATTAATTTTCATTGCTTCCTTAACGAAATTTTCACCAAAGTTTATATCTGCATTCCTTAGAAGAGACCGTTTGTTATATCAAAATTTCCATTTTTACTAAGACCTCTTAAATTTTCTACACCTTTTTTTTTTATAGGATAATCTCAATTTTTCTTCTTTTTGAACTTAATATTATATATTATCACTTCCTGTCTGTTATAGGACTTTATATATATGTATTTTTTGATTTTATATACGCATATATATATATGCACATATAAAATCAAAAAAATAATAGTTAAATTTAAGTTGGTGGTTAACTGCCTAACAGGAAGGACATATACAAAGACTGAAAAAAAGGAGGGAACGCAAATAGTTCAACATTTTTCAGTCATTTTAAAGGAGCATTGATTTAAATTAATAATATAAGAATATTATACTTTTTTGATTGATATAAATAATTCTAAAAAATAAACGAATAAAATTTTTTTAAAAAAAAGTCTTATTAAATCATTAAAATATAATCTGCTCCAACATGAACCTAAACGAAAAATACCGTATATATATATAAATAGTATAAAATATTAATTTTCGAAACTAGAGATTAGAAAAAGCATTAGGCAGATTAAAATTAATTGACTAAATAAATACTTTTAGTAAATTTCGAACCATAAAAAAATGCAAACCTTCTTTAAAAATGTCGCAAATCAGAAATAATTATTACAAGTAAATAAATTTTAAAGTCAAAATAGAAGAAAATGAAATTAATTTATTTTAGAAAATAATTTACTTCAAACTAAAGTAAATATGGAAATTTAAAAATAATTTTTACGCAAATATAACGTTTCTCATTCAGGAATTATAGGAAAGGTCACATGAAAGAAAGGAAGTATAGCCTAATATGGGAAATATTTTAAAAGGCAATAGGCATAAAATTGAAGAAAAGTATCAACTAAATAATAATTGAATCAATCGGATAATCAATTTATCAGATTGCTTGAGAGCGTTCGTCCGAGTTGAGAGGTGCTTACCCGTGAAACCGTCTTCACCGTTATTGCCTGAAGGCTGTGTTGCTGATTGTTTCAGCGTGTTTGTCGTAACTTTTCGACGAGTGTAAACATGTCTTTGGAACTGTCCTTGTAATAGAGCTTACTGACGAATAAATTGTGTTTTGATTCTTCATAAATGTTGCGATGTGATGTGTTGAATAAAGATGATTAGTAAGAAAATTGTTTGATAAAATGGAAAATAAAATTCCGGAACTTAATTGAGCTGTCGTATTTATGTACCCTGAGAAACTAAAAAATTAAATTGTTTGAGCGCTGTGAACACATTGATTAAATCTGAAAAATTTTTAAAGAGATATAAAGGTTAAAGAAGTGAAAAACAAATGAAAAAAAGTAAAGAAAATTAAAAAGAAAAAAGAAAATAAATTGTATAAAGTTTAATTTTAAATTTTGTGATTTTTCTAATGAAGAATAATTAGGAGTGGCAGAAAATTATTTTTTAAAATTTATCTTACAACTAATTTTTCTCCCCTTCCAAATTATTTTTCATTAAAAATTCGCAGCATTTCTAAGAACTTGAAAAATACCTATATCAAGAACGTAATTTAAAAATAAGCAATAAAAATTGTGACCAATTCAGTACATTAGTAACATATGAATAGTAATCATAATCTTTGCTTGGTAAAACTTTGGAAACAATTACATCTAATTGATAACTGCTTTAGTTCGAGAGATATTATAGTAAAAAATTTCAGATTAAACCGTAAAACGTAAATTACAGGCTAAAACAGGCGATTTCACAAATTAGTTTTAACAATCATTTAAACATTTCTTAAAACTTACTTAGTAAGCTGCAATAGGAAATGGAAAGAGTAGGTGATTTAAATTGTCGACAGTCTTCATTCTACTAGGTACACTGACTACCAATAAGTATTTGTACACCTGTGATAGAAAAGAAAAACTAACTTTCTTCAAAATCAATAGTTGGTAGAGCCTACACGAGAAGTAATTACAGCTTGGACCCTCCAGGGCATACTTTCCACAAGTCTTTGTATGACAGGTAGTGGTATTTTCTTCCACTCGGCTTGGAGAAGACATAGAAGTTCCTTCACCGATTTCGCACGCGTAGTGCACCCCTGAATTCGGCGAAGCAACTAGTCCCAGAGAATCTCGATAGAGTTCAGGTCTGGACTCTGGGCAGGCCAGTCCATTCGATGAACTCCATTGGCACCATATCAATCCTTGGTTAACGTCGAAACATGACAACTGGCATTGTCGTCCTGAAAGTAACAGGGGTCCAACCCGTAAAACTGCCACAACGTAGGAAGCACATTGTCATCCAAAATAGTGCAGCAGGCATCGGAGTTGAGCTTACCATGAATGGGGACCAAGGGTCCCAGCCCATACCAGGAGAAACACCCTCAGACCATAATTCCACCTCCGCCGAACTTGACTGTTGGCACAATGCATTCTGGCAGGAGACGTTCTCCAGGTAGACGCCAGACCCAGACCCTGCCATCCGAACGATAAAGGGTGAACCTTGATTCGTCACTCCAAAGAACCCGTTTTCACTGATCTACGGTGCAATTTCGATGTGCTTTGCACCACATTAAACGAGCAGCGCGGTTGCACTTTGTGATCAAAGGCTTATGGGCAGCAGCACGATCGTGAAAACCAAGCAGATGTGCTTCCTTACGGATGGTATTCACTGAAACAATACTCACAGATGCCTGTTGAAACTCCTCGCGGATGAGGGCTATCGGTTGGGTGCGGTTCTTCCGAATTTCTCTGGACAGCACTCGCCGGTCTCTATCTCGCAGTTTCGTTGGTCTGCCGACTCGGGGCACATTCCGACAATCACCGCTCACCTTCCACTTCTTAATCACATAGGTCACTGTCGATTTTGGGTACTTCAGATCGCTAGATATGTCCCTTAAGTATCGGCCACATTTGTGATACCCGATAATTATACCTTTCTCGAAATCAGAGAGCTCCGAACTGCGAGGCATCGCATGTGATTAAATCCGATTCTGTTTCCTACACGATATATACCGGCGGAATCCGTGACGTACCTTAGGACCGCAGATATCGTCATTTGCATAGGTGTCCAAATACTTATTGGTAGTCAGTGTATTAAAGTCAAGAGTTGAAAAATACTTCGGTCCATTTGTATGTAAAACATGCATCGAATGTTAGGGGTATTTCTATATTTACGATATTATAAGAAACACATCTGATATAGATTTCGTTAGCAAGGTTTAAAGAAAATTCTTTATTAGTAAAACAAAAGTTTTAATAATCAGAATATTCGATTACTTAAGTCACTTATTAATAAAATGTCAGGACCTTTATTATTTAAATTTTCACAGGACTAGTTTCGATGGTTTTACCGGAACATCATCCTCAGCTGCCAAAGCTCAAATGAACGAGGTAAGATAACATAAGAATGGGTGGACAGGAGTTAAGCTACTCGTGCGATCTGTTGATGAAACGAGAACCGAAACCTAATTTCCTTGAAGGCTGAAGATAAAGATGGATTAGAATTAAGGTCGTTAACTAGAACAGATAGAAATTTTTTAATGTGAAACGGCTCTATAAAATCGAATTCACCCATGCAAAATGTTTTTGAATAATTTTGCATGCAGAAAAATTGAAAGTGTGATTTTCGGACCAAAAATGCTGGGCAGCAGAGGACTTTTGTGTTTATTTTTTTCTAACATATGCCTCATGTTCCTTAACACGAAATTTTAAGGCTTTCTTAGTTTGAACAATGTAAATTAAACCACACTATCAGCGAATCCTGTGAATACCCCAAGAATTCATATCAGGAATGGGGTCCTTGAGTATGAAACTCGGCTGAGCGGTGAGATAGCTTCCCTGCAAAGCGGTGTTAGGGTTGCCAGAAAGTGGAAGAGAAAGGCGCGGTTGCTAAAGTTGACTCAAAATTGCCAATTTGGCGATATTTGGTGACAAATTTGGCGATATGGAGCGAGAACATTCTAGATCGCATTTTTAGCGGTTTTCTAAAGACTTTTCTCGAAAGTATAGGACGGGGAGAAAGTAGTGTCTTGAGTTCAGAGATTAGCTTGAGAGCATTCGTCCGAGTTGAGAGGTTCTTTCCTGTGAAACAGCCTTCACCGTTATAGCCTGAAGGCCGTGTTGCTGAATGTTTGAGCGCGTTTGTCGTAACTTTTCGACGAGTGTAAACATGTCTTGGGAACTGTTTTTGCAATAGAGCTTACTGACGAATAAATTGTATTTTTATTCTTCATAAAGCGATTCTTTCAATGTTTTTCAAAATAGTATTTGCGCTGAACGAATGCATACACATTAATGGATATTACTTCAAATGTAAATGAACTTTTTTCTATATTTTAAGTAAAATTGCCTATACAAGTATCTTTGGGATCTACCTTCTGAGCCTGGTTTGTATCAGCGATAATAAATGTAATGTTGAAACATTCATTCTACAAATGCTGAAATCGAAATCGAGGTTCTTAATCAAGTAATGAATAAATAGACAGAAATATTTATCTTTTTTTTTAGTTATGTCTACAAAAGATGTAAAATGCTGATGTGCTTTTCAAAAATCATACACGATGACATTACTTGTATTATTTCCTTAAGGAAAAATATTTATGTGACTCATATTGTTTTAATATTGGTTCAGAGACCGCGATTCTAGCTCTATGATTACATTAACGAAATGTCTTTTCCCATTCTGTAAAAGGGAGATCCCTAGTAAAAAGGTGTTAGGTCCGAAATCATTGTAATATTCCTTGAATTTAAATAAGTTAGTGATTAGCAGGGAGTATGGACCTAACAATCACCTGTTTTTTACTCCTTATTATTAGGTCTGTTAAGATTACTCGGTCTTTGAATAACAGGAAAATAATATCATAGGAGCAACGAGCACCAATTGTTCTTTTCGCTGTGCCAAGAAATTGTGCCTCGCCTTATTATAGTTACAAATTTAGGGGATCTCATATACCTTAAATTCTCAACAAAATTCACTTTTTCAAATTTCTGCTCATTTTAAAGCTAATTGTTTCGCTTCTTTTTCAACCACTCTCATCAGCATAGTAGCTGCAATATTCTTTTTTTTCTATGATCAAATACAAACAGTCAGTCAGGAGTTGTTTCACAGAATTAAAGGCCCTGACATCGGCTATGAGCAATCAAAATGTTTGCAGTATGGGCTTCAGTAACTATCAATGTTGATATTGTTAATAAACACTTTTGCCCATCTTAATTCGTTTCATAATTTGTATTTTCGCTGAAGTTGTTTCTAGGTTATGCGTTGAAATGTTACTCCAGCTTTGAGTTGGCGGCCCTGAAGCATTCTTCTTTACAAACTCTTGCGTGACTTAAGTGATTTCTCTTCACTTTTTTGGAAGATGATTCTGTTATAATACTACAATTATTCTTTAGCCTTTCTGCTAGCTTATCGCTTAATAATTATTAAAGACGGTGTGAAATGTGGAAACAATAAAAGATTATCTTGTACCCGACCCAAGAAACGCAAGTTCTATAGAATATTTCCAAGTTTCATGGAATCTTCCAAATAAAAATGTTGCGTTAGTTCTTCGTTCAAGATATTAAATAGTGATACTATTTTACCATGAATAAATGACGATAATGTAGAAATTAAGTTTAGGGGTTACAGACTATTCGATTTGGATGTATGACTTCAAACGCTAGAAAGTGTTTTGTGTTGTAAATTTGTAGTGGGGAGGGATCTAAAATTGACTTGTTTATTTCATCATGGTTTGTGTTCAAAGTTTCAATTAAAGCGTTCCAAGCGTTCTTTCAGAAGAACTTTCAGGAACTGTTATACAATAAGCGCTCATGCTTATATACAAATACATTACTGTACAAGTATGCTTTAAACATATTTTTGAGTATGTACCTATCATTTTTTGCTGTGATATTACATTATGATGAATTAAGCTTGGTTTGTATTAATAATTCTTATGAAAGTTTTATATATTACTGATATGTCATTTAAAAAATAAACATACCTTGAACTTCATTATTAGAAAATTGTATTTTTAAAACACGACTTTTAAAACTCAGTTTTCTTAAAATATAATTTTTGCATAATATGTTCAGTATGTTAATGTTGCTCCTCGAAAGCTATATGGAATAGTTTATATGTATGACAAATTTTAATGTACTACGGAGAAGGTTAACTGAAGAACTTGTCTATATGTAACTTTGTATTTTCAAGAAAAGTCTGATTTGTATCATTAGTTGTGTAATAGCTTCCAATCATTTTCACTCGACGTATTATACTCTGGTGAATGTAGCTTATTTTATATAGATTATGTTTACATCAGTTAATGGAATTTAAACATTATTTTGATGATATTTAGAAAATAAATATTTTAGACAATTCACAAGATATTCCTTTTTTTTAAAGTATTTACATTAAAACTTGATTTTTCGTAATTTCGTGCGTGATATTTTAAAAATGGTTAATGAAACGTATTTGAAATTCGATAGACTTGTTTATATGAGGATTATCTTCTAATTGAACCAAAGCTGTATTAAATATTTTGACGTTAAAATTTTTTGTTCATGGAAGTATTAGATATTTTTTATTAAATTACATTTTATAAACTCAATTCGAAAAACAATGGAAACTTGATGGAATTCTTATGCGTTCGGTTCACAGTAGTTCTTAGTTGTTCACAGTAGTTTTCAAATATTATAAAATCTATACATTAAATAGAAATTATAATATATAACTTAATGTTTTAAATTGTGCGCCCGAAGTGGAAACCTTGTGTGAACACGTCAAATTTTATCTTAAAAAGTAGACTAAATTATACACATAGATATGGGACTAGAGACCGTTTGGTTACTATTTCTTGTTGTTATGTTATATAGCGAGATTTAAAAAATGGGAAGTAACTGTTTCTTACCCCAGCTTACATATTCTTACAATTCTTACAACAGCTTTACATATTCTAAGATCTTGAGGGTTTTAAGATGCACGAGCATATTTACAAAATTTTATCCTTTCTGTTTGCACTTTTTAATGTAGTTCATTATCACGCGAAATTCCGAAAGGATTATCAGGATAATTTAATGAAATATGTACAAACGTTTAGAAGCAGCAGTTCGCAGAGAGACAAATCGTAATCCTATAGCAATTCAGGAGCATAAACACCATTTTCATGCAGTAGATGGTATCGTTCGGTTGCAAAAACGTTCGTACGTTCTTTCAAGACACTATGACTAGTAAGCTGCTCAGCAGATTTTTTACTATGCTTTGATTACCTCTTCTTGGCTTTTTTCGATAGACACTCATGCAACATCCATGTTGAATTTCGTGATGATACTTTTGTGAGTACGTATTCCTTGCAGTACGGCATATCTATGAAGGTGCTTCGGAAGCAGCGACATGTCAAGAATTCCGAAAAATTGTGTGATTCCATTGCATGATGGTATTAAATCAAGCGTGAGTTACAATTCGCAGTCGGAACTTTGAATTGGTTTCATAAATTGAAATTATTTTGTATATGACTTGTGAGTAATAAAGGCTCTTCATTGTTTTACATGCTAGTGATCTCACTTATTGTTTACGTGCTAGTGCTCTCACTCTTTGTACACTAAGACATGAAGATACCGTTTCCGCCTCTGCATTGATATATGATTATTTTTTTTTTTTTTAATTTGAGCAATCTAACTTTTTCACTTGCTTTTACATTTTATTTGAATAACCCTGTATATATATATATGCATTTTTGAGCTGTTCAAATTTGGATAAACATAATATTAATGTTAAGAACTCTTCAACAGGGTTAATTTAAAATGCAATATTGGGAATTTTAATGCCCTGTGACGCTTTAATCTAAGCAGAATCCTTACTAAAATATTTTAACAGCACGCTTACTTTCTCTACACTGGCATCCTTTCCTTTGAGTTGTTATCGGTGTACGCGAAAATAACCTAAACAAGCAAGCACTTAATTTCCTATAAGGGATAATTAGCATATTATTCAGCTGAATTAATTAAAGATTTTTTTATCACTTTCATATCAAGCAGAGTCAAAAAATAAAAAAAAATCTTTTAATTAGTGTTATTTTTAAAGCAGAGTCCAAAAAGTAAAATAAAAAAGTTTTGATTGCTGTTATTTTTTATCTGCACCTTTTCCGTAATTAAAAATATTTAACGGTTTTTAAAGACCATAAAATACATAAGATAATATGTCGACGTGAAAACTTTCTCCTAAACTTCAGTGCTACTAGTTAGATATGAATTAATTGGTGATTTTTTAATGGTTTACAGCAAATGGCATTAAATATAAAACTTAAATTTCAGTCGATGGTATAAATGCCAAGAGTGTTATTAATTGTTTCTACTTCCTAACGAATCTGAAGCTCGTCCCTGAAGTATAATTTGGCTTACATTGCAATATGTTAAATTAATTGCAATTACGAGCTGCCGATGTATCCAAATACAGAACAAAACTCAAGAATAAAAATATTTAAAAATGCCGCAATGATGATTATATACTGCGAAAATTACCTTTTTTACGCTGAAGTGAGTTGCATCCACATCAGACGAAAAAGCCTAATTAGGAAAAATCTGAAAACTGAATTTTAAGTGTCCAATTAGTTTCAATAACTTGAATCTCAACGTTCGGTATACCCTTACTGATTAGCTTAAATGATAAATTTAAAAGCGGCGGATAAAAAGCAGAAGTTGTTATTCTGAGTCATTTTGGGGGGTTAATATTTTCAAATTACAAATGTATAAGAAGTATAAATATTTATATATATATAAATATATTTATATATATATAAATATTTATATAACTATAAAGTCATGTAAGGAATTAGATACAGTTTTTTCAAAGTATCTTTTATCATTTATTTCTTAGCAAACATTTTCTGACAATAATACAGCGGTTTTTACTAGATATAGCATTTAATGATGGAATTCTTTATTATTATGTTAGAAGCTGAGGCAGTTGAAATCACAAAAATATCCATTTTGTTCTGAGCGGAGGTTATTTTTTTAATTAATTTATTTGGGACACTTCATACGAATTTCTTTCTGTAATTTGTTGACAGTTTTGTAGTCAATAAAAATTTACCAGTGTTAAGGATTTAACAAATTTTTACTGAGCAAAAATAGAAGTTCGAAAAGTAATAATAACTAACTCGTACGAAATCGAAGGACATATTGCAAAAATATTCTACACTTATGTGGGCCCGAGAAATGACCATGTTCGATTATGAATCTAAGGTTTTATGTACTGTATTAATGTTAAACATAATAACAAGTCGTTTTCACATTCTTTATTTTTAAATAACATATATCATGTTTGTAACAACGATATATGTAATTTAAAAAATAAAGATAGTAAGACTAGAAATAATTTGTGATAAAAATATGATAGAAGATTTAGACTCAATTCCAAATCAATATACGCGAAAGAATAGAAAGAAAAGTCGTTACAAGTATTATTCAAGAAAAAAAGATATTTCGAATAGGGTACTGTGTGCAATACAAAGAAAAAGAAAAAACTAAAAATCTGCATTGTAGAGTTATTAGGTTATTTTCAAGCAGGAGACATGAAAAGTCAGCAGTGCCCTTCCCAGGACTCGGACCTAGATCTCTCGAATACCCGCCGAGTATGCTAACTGTTACAGCACGAAAGCATGTTTGAAAGAGGGAGAAAATACCTTACATAATTATCTTTCCAAAAGGCGACTGGTGAGTAGGGGATCCAGTCGCCAAATCCTGGTGTTGAAGAATCATCATCCACCACCTTTTTAGTTCGGGCACCACTAGAGTCATTAGATCATTTTGATGCAGAAGGCATGAAAAATGAGCAATGCCCTGATAGGGACTCGAACCTGGACCTCTCGAATACGCACTCGTTGGGCTGACCATTACACCACGAAATCATGCTTGAAAAAGGGAGAAAATACCTTATAGCATGAAACAATTTCCAAAAACAGTAAACCTGTATTGAAAGGTATTTGCAATGTTTTCATTTTTAAGATAGAACATTTTTAGGACAAAAGAAAACGAAAAAAATCGCATATAATCCTGAAACCACTTACTGTGGAACCACAAGGGAAAACAAAAATACCTCAAAAGGAAACTGAAACCTTTTTATACCGACAAGATATTTTCACAAATAGGAAAACTCTTTAGAAAATTTAAAAGCAGAAGAATATACGTTCCTAGCATTGATCACCCACGGCAATCAGATTTATTATTCTGAAAGCCCTTTAGTAAATATAAAACTCTAAACTAAACTCGGCGACACAAACAGTCCATAGACAATCATGGCCAGCAGTACCCTGAAATCTGCTTTGTAGACCGTGGCTGCTTGTGCATCTTAGTAAATATAAAGGTAAAACACATTATTTATTAAACGGAACTGATTGTTTTACTAAAATTGTTTGAGTTATTCCTATAAACAAGATAACCAGTGAAAAAGTAACAAAAACATTTAAATAGATCTTCAAAGTACGAATTCCCTTGTACATTCAGACCGATAAAGGTACAGAGTTTATGTTATAAACAGACTCAACAATAATTTAAATACAATAATATTCACTGGTTTACAACATAAAATGTAAAAGTCAAATATATCATAGTTGATAGATTTAATAATATTTTCAATGAACAAAATTAGGAAATATTTAGAGCAAACAGAAATAAAACATATACAGACGTCTTAGAAAATCTAGTTAAAAATTATAACAATTCATAATATCGATCTATAGAAATGCATAGAAGTATCCGATAAGGATACTGGTTAATAAGAATTTATATAAGCCAAGGGAAATTAAAAAACCAAAATTCAAAAATCGATTGTACAGTCTGAATCTTCATATTTGAAACCGTTTTTACAAGAGGGTATCAAAAGTCCTTTACAGAAGGGAGCTCTATTATTTCGCAAGTTTCAATCATGGATCCTGCTACTTGTAGGCTGAAAGATTCAAACAACAAAGGAAATAAAGGAAAATTTTATGAAAATGAATTGGTGGAATATGATAAACAATTAAATTTATAAAATGGAAAAAATAATAAAGGAAAAATGAATGTTAAATATCTTTGTTAAATGGCTCTAGCCAGGCATTTAACAAAGATATTTAACATTTTTTTTTTCCTGGGTGACCAAAGAAAGCTCTTGAAATCCTCTTTAAAATTCTAATTTTCGTTAAAATAAATGTTAATGTATAAATTTAATTCTTGTAGAAATTTAATTGTAATAGTCTTTCAAATATACAATTAATTCTCATTCTTTCTAATAATAATTCTTTTTAAATACTTTGTTTAAATAGTTTTTTAATTTGATTGTTATAAATATTCTTTTAAACATAAATTTGATTCTTAAAAATATTCTTTTAAAGATAAGTTTAATTCTTCGCTTAAAATATTTTGCTTCCTAAATTTTAAATTCTGTAAATAATGAATATTCATTTCAGCAAACACTCTTGTTTAAAAAATATCCGAGATACATCCAAAAAAAAGTTCCTTCTCCAAAAGCGCTGCCGAAAATTGGCTCTGTGTCAGGTCTCTCTCTAAAACCTAGCATTGTTACTAATTTTTAACCGTAAAAATTTCCTCGAAACTTAACTGAGACGCTTTCAAGATCATTTCACATCATTTCCACAAAAGAGCACAGTGACGAAAAGGACTTTTTTTGTTAAAGGTAAAGTGCATCGCCTGCAAAGAAAAAAAATTCAATTCGCTTGCAAACTCATTCAGAACCTTTCATAGTTAATTATTCAAATTGATAAAAAATAAAAAGTTGTGACATTGTACTGAAAACGGACTTACATGAAAAAGTTGTAAATATCGTATCGTTTCAGAGAAAATTATTTTAAAGTATTTGACTAAAATTAGTTGAAAAATATAATTTTTATTAAGATTTTCAGTGAAGTTCGTCCCGTTTTTTGGAAGTACTAAACGTTTTGATTACTCTTCTAATTTTCATCCATTTATTATTAAAAAATTATAATTTGTTTCGTTTGTTTTTTAATGTATTCTTATAGATATATTTTCCGTCTTTTAGAATCCATCAATTTTTATATGGTTTCAGAAATTTTTGCAATTTTTTGTTTTGCATTTAATTTATTTATTAAATATCTCCTTCGTCACACTTTCGGCACCTAAAATTCAAGAAAAAAGGACAAAATAATTTAAAACTGCATATCCGTAGTATTCTCGATATAGTGCCATCAAACAGAGAGCGAACAAACTCAAGGAAAGCTGAAAAGGCAAATCTCTATGTCTTTTCTTTTAAGCACTAGATTGCTATTATATATATATATATATATATATATATATATATATGCCAAGATAAAAGTATGTAATTACATTAATGTGAAGTGAGTCTTTAATGTTATGTGAACTTTAACGTGATGTGAGTTTAAGAAGTGATTCTAGCTAGTATCATTTCAAAAAAAATTTTTAATATTCCTAAGAAGACATCTCATCATTTAACTGCATTTTTATTGAAATGAATAATTAAAATGCAGAAAAGATATTTTTAAGAGTTTCATTAATTGCTCAGTCACTTGGTTTGTTAGTAACAGAAAGATAAAATTTTAGAGTTAGATATCTTACGATTTACTCAATAGCGACAGGCTCTTGCGTGGAGATAATATATAAATAGCCTAATTTGTGGAATAAAACTTAAAGAAAACTATCTTACATTTTGCCGAATGTCAGCAGCCTGGCAGGATGGAAATAAAAATGTTTTGTATCGAATAGTGTTGCCCCTTCTAACTTTTAAATCTATGAGCTTTGTTAAGCAAAAATTCCTTGAATTTGTAAAAATACTAAATAAACCAAAAACAAATCCGAAATTTAAAATTTGAAATTCAAGGAATCCAATGATGAAGTGGACGATTACGTTTATTCAAATTTCGGTGGGTTTAGGTGCCGTCGTTTTTCGACAACGCGAAGAACTTACATATAATATTATTCTTTCTTTATTTTTTTTTAAATACTGAATGACAATAAAGTTTAGAGGCAACAATTTGAAAAGTAATTCGTACACAAAAGTGATACGGTTAAGAAGTGAGTTCCGAGAATAATAGCAATCTAGTGCTTAAAAGAAAAGACATAGAGATTTGCCTTTTCAGTTTTCCTTGAGTTTGTTCGCTCTCTGTTTGATGGTATTTCAATGATTCTAATTCACTTCTCCGAACGTTACTGCAATATACGTATTTTAGGAGGTGAAGTTTTCACTCATACGCTGCCTGATATTTTAAAATTAAAAACATATTTCGTCAAGCGATTACACATGGTAATAAGACTAGTCTATACGACCTGATGGCAAGTGTACATACGAAATAGAAGCTATGCCTTATTTGATACGGATGACTTCTGCAAGACGTTGTAATGAAAAATTAAGGCTGGCTTCATCAATATGGTATACTTAAGATGTATTCAGTGGTGGTATTGCTGTTCAGAATAAGCTTGTTACACATTGGGGATGTTAAATACCATTACAAATAATATAAATAAGCATAAACTTTACATTTTTTATATGATGAAATTTAAATTCCCTTGCAGTCTGTTACATGTATCATCTCGATGTTCGCGACAACCGTATGGCTTAGATTATGGTAATTTGGAATTACTGATTTTAAATTAATGTTTTTAAAAGATATCATTGAGAAACAGAGTTAATAAATTGTATCGCAAGTAATTTTGATTACAAACAAACGGAGACTTTTATTTGATTACTTTGGACATGAAAACGATTTTTTACTGAGACCCATATAAAAATATAAATTTTGTACATTTTTATCAAATGATATATGTTGCAGAAAATTTCCATAGTTTCGGATTTAATATGTTTTGATTTCTTTTCACAAACTAGAACCTGAGATATACAATCAATCATTAACATACATTTTTACGAGCAGTCATTCTTAATAACCTTAGATATTGATGCTCTCATTCCAGTCCAATTACGTTTTAAATATATGAAAAGCAGGATACTGGCTGGAAACATTTTGGGGGTGCAAATCTTTCGAGGGCAGAGCAATAATTAAATTTAATTAAATTTTTCCAGCAAGATGCTTACAAAAGATTTTCTACCGTTAATAAGCTAAACACCATTCACTAAAAGTTCTCCTTGCTACATACAAGAAGTCCACAAAAGCAAAATGCATGTATTAGCTTAAGAGGAAAGAGGAAATACTTTTTATCAGGTCATTAAAATTATCGTAGCCGTTAGAAAGTGTCAAAAAGAAATCTAGGGCGCAAAGGAAAAGTCTCATATCTCTTGACTAAATTTTTTTCTGAATTTTTTTATACAACATAATTTAAACTGCTGACAATATACTATCGGGATTTTTTTCAGGTTCTTTAGGCTCTCATGTAGAAAAATTATCAAAAGTTTAATAATTACATTTTAACGCAATATTTTTCTAATAGTAATGAACAGCTCTGAGCAGACACTGAAAAAGCAATTTATTGATTACAGTTTGCCTTCTTTGAAACTACAAGAAATTTAAAAGAAATCTTGCTTCCTAGAGTTTTGAGAGGCATGTATCAGAAAAGAAAGGAGAATTATAAAAAATGTTTTAAAGTATAGACTACTCTCTATTAAAAGGAAATTTTTGTTGCAGCTACCAGATGGTAGATTGTTCTTTTTCTTCACTTCAAAAGTTCATAATTTTTTCATACATTGACGAGGTCAGACTTTCAAAGTATTTTATTTTCGCGATCATTAATTGAGTTCTTAGATTCTGCAGTTAATTATTCTATAAAAAATAGCTTAACAAGTTGATGAATGAAGCTACTTTAAATAATTATTACGAAACCACATGTGGAATCCTCTTTAATGCTTTGAGTTAACGATTTAACATTTGTTTTACGAAATGAAATTGTTATGAGGATCAGACTTGTTTTACAATTTATTTGTGGAATAGAAATTTAAGCTCTGAATAAGAAAATATTTTAAATGACTCTTATCGCATTAATAACAGCCCGTAATAAAACTCTTAAATAAAACTCTTGGATCTTTAAAATTCAGGGTTAAGTGGCTCATACTACATTCAGGATACATGCATTCAGGATTAAGTGGCACATGTATACACAAGTTGAACAAGAGGGACTGAAAATATATGTTCTGCAATTTTTCACTGTCGGAATAAAACAAGAAACTTTAATTTTTGAATGCCAAAATTATGCCAAAATGTGCCAGTTCGCACTACTTAATCCTTCTTTCTGGATTTCATAGAATCAGCTGATATTTTCCCGCACAATGAATCACGCAACATTTCTTCCATTCCCGACGGAGATTTGAAATAACCTATTCCAAGCTCCAACTCTCCTCTTTCGACTAAAACATAAGGTCAACAAACAGTTCTTCACAACGCTGACGTCACTTTCTCACGGAAGCAGACGAAGAAACAAGAACCGCAGCTCCGTTTGGGAGCAGATTAAGAGTCACTGTCGTCAAATAAGAGCAAACTTTCTTATAAATAACTTTGGTAACTTCTACATCAAGCAGCATTCGCCATTTAGCAATGTTCGCCATTTTAAGAACAATGCTTTGATAATGTTAAAGTAAGCTCCATTAAATCTGCTATCGGTGGTAAACCTGTTTCTCATTTCTGATAATTATTACCTTGAATTTAATTTTTTCGTTTAACGATCAAATATCAGTTTAAAAATAAATTTGCTATCCGTCTTTTCCGAAATATTAGGTGGACAGTGAGAACCAACGAGTGCATTTAAAGTTTTATACTTAAAATGACTTTTCATATTATTTTCAGTCATATTGTCAATTCTATTCAGGGCTTTGTCACTGTGTAGTTTCAGAATCTTAATAAAATCATTTGCCACACTAACATTCATATTCAGTTTGTAAAATCGATCTATGTTTACGGGTATTACATTAAATACTAATATTATTCAAACAGTCCTTAAAATCTTAAGTTTAGAATAGCATAAATGAATATGTAATAGAATAAGAATTTGAAATTAGGCAAAAAGCAACCTTAAGTTTATATACATTTTGAATTAATTTTTAATTCTTTCGAAAGCGATCAAACATAGTTTCGTGTTCTTCGGAAGCACAATCTTTTTCAAAAAATTAAGATAATCGATTTGAAAGAATTTTACTCTTACTATAAAAATCCAAGCTCAACTAAGACTGCTCTTCTGCCTAATTGTAAATTATTCACTGGCAACATTATATTTATATTTCCAACGTGAGGTTAAGAATATTTTTAAACTTAATTTATCTTAAGAATTATTTAGTCTTTTCAGTTTTGATAAACGTAAAGTCCAGTTATCCGAAGTCAAATTGCTTTCAGGCTACATTCACGATCTGACAACAGCTAACGGGCCAGAATTTTCTTTTCAACTAAATTAAAAATTTTATTAGCAAAATAAAAATGAAAAAAATTAGAGTTTGCTTACCAAGTATTTTTCAAAGCGTACGTAAACTAAAATAAAATACTATCTTCTTCTTCATAAGCTCCACAGCCTGTTACAGGTCAAGGCTGTCTCTCCACGTTTACTCCTGCTCCATTCTGCGCAATAGCCCTCCATCGGTTAATTCCAATTAGCTTTAAATCCTCCTCGACATCATCTATCCATCTAGCGAAACAATACTATTGCAAATACAAAATATTCACCCTCACACTTATTTTCTACCTTAAATCTAAATTTTGGTACATGCAAGACATTTCTTTTAGTTACATCTTGTAATTCAACTTGGCGTTCATTTCAAATATTTTTAATTGCTCATTAAATTACTTAATTTAATTTAAGCTGAAAGAAATTTAAAAATCTTTCATAAGTTACATTCAGAGAAAATTTTTAAATAGGATAAAATTTAGCCTTTTTCTCCTTATTTGTTAAATTTTTCTTCGACGCATAAATAGAAGTATACATACCGTACATAGTATATCTGTATATGTACATATATCTGCACATAAATGATTATAAACTTCATTTACTACAACCTGACACTTGATGACGTTCCAATTTTGATTAAGTTCTTAGCTTTCTAGAAAACTTACTGTAAATTATTCTTTTCGCGAACTGCAGATGCTCATCGGTCAGTCGGGTAATTTTCTTATTAATTTCCAAATGTAAAGAAATGTTGTTCATATATAACTATATTTAAAAAAGCGATTATTCTTAGTGAAAAAATTCGTAACTTAAGTTATTTTCGACAAGTTTCATTAAACGTTAATAAAACATATATCTTCAAATCCTTGAATAAAATTTATATCACATCGTAAATTAGTAGTTGTTGTCTTGTCCATATTACATGGAACAATGGTTGCCAGAGCCTCCTCCAAAGAGAGGTTGGACTTGTATGTGGTAAATTAGTTAGCTCTACAAAATGAGGCCACTATACTGGAGCCACGACTCACCTAGGATGTAAACCAACACCTAGAAACAATCAACCAAATGCGAAAGACATGCACAATACAATGGATATGCACATATTGGAATCGATGGAAACGAGGCAGGCGATAAACTGGCTAAAAGGGCAAGAAATCTCAACAACTCAATCCCCACCATTCTTGAAGATGCTAATGCCATTGTCAGATTTAGACTCAAAGAGAAATGTATTAAGAAAAACCATCAGATATGTGAAATTGGTGCAAGCAGAGAAATTACACAGACTATTACTAGATTGAGAACCTACCATTTTAGAGGAATGAAAATTAATGAAGATGGTACCAGATCATACAGAACTTGTAAAACCACTCCCGAAACGGAGCTGTCTCTAGAACACATCTTCACCTATCCTGCAATGCTTGCAGCACTGCAAAGTTGGTGGGAATTTTCTTTCCAGGGAGAACTGGAAAGGAGAAAGGTTTGTGGAACTGGTAAAAGCTGTGATTTCCAAGATGGATTCATTTGACTCCTCAAAGGACACGACACCAAGTAACTAACCAACCATATTAATTACCTCTCCCCATATATAGGTTTTCTGATGCATTATTCGCGTTAGTTTTTAATGGCAATGAAAATATTATTAACACGGACATTAAAATTAATTAAACTCATGAAATGTTTGTATCACTGTATCTGCAAAAATTTCATAAATTAAAGGATGGTATGAAGGACGATCTTCCTGTTCTAGTATAACGAAGCACCTGATACCATGCTCTTTACTTAAAACTTATGTGGTACACTCAGGAATAGAAATTGCTTTTTATTAAAAAAAACTCTTAAAAAAAAGAAAAATATCTGATAGGTTTCAGTTTAAACGCTCATTCAAAAGGGGTTTGTTAAGATTTATTATGAGTATTATTTATCACTGAGTACGTAGTCTAAAAGTCTGTTGTTGCACTTTCTTTTGCAAAACATTTTTTTTTGTTTTGTTTTGTTTTTGTTTTTGTTTTTAGTTTTACAGAATCTATTCGGACATTTTATTTTTAAACGATTTTTATTGTATTTTCAATAATATTTTATCTAAACGATTTGTGTTTTAAATGCTCTGTTTGATGACCCTTTTTCTTTACTATCTTTCTACACCGTAATTTCGAACACTATAAAGCCTTTTATAGTACTGGAGGATGTATTTATCCCATTCCTGGTGAACAGATTTTGGAAAATCCATGGATTTTTCTATGGAAGCGCCAAAATCCATGGTGTTTTTTTTTTTTTTTTTTTTTTTTGTTCCTTTTTTTCTAGAAAACTAACTGTGGATTTTTAACTGTGGGCTACTTGCTTTATCTTGATGCAGTTCTACTGGTTGGACAATTATGTGCAAATAGAAGTTACTATTTTATATTCGAAAATTGGGTATAAAATATGCTCCTGATATGAAGTTGATCTTAACATTTCTTCTCCATTCTCTTTATTTTTAATTTGCCGTCATATGAAAAACCAACAGCAATCATTAATTCCTTTTAGAAACATTTTCATTATATTCTTTGAAACAATGATACTTAATAGCTCTGTTGCTATCTCATTCTCTTAAACACACCCAAGACTCATCTATCCTGACAGGAGTTTTCGATATTTGTCTGTAAAAATGTTTCTCAAAGAATCCTGCTGCGCGTTTTGCGTTCGGCGATATGTTTTCGAAAACGACGTACATCATGTGCCTTTATAAGATTCAAATCAGCATTACTCACTTTTTTACAGTTAAAACTGAGCATTTTGATGATTTTGAAATTGTCCTCTGACTCACTGGATTTCTTTTAACATTTACGTTCTTACTTTTACAACATTCGACAGATTCCTTTTTTTCTTAGATATGTATTTGAAACAATTTTTCAAGTTCAAACTAGTCTATGAAATTTTTTATTTTCCCTTCTTGTTGAGAATGTTACCTAACATAGCTTTATATATCGAAAACTCATAGCTTTCACGCAGTGTTTTAATAACTAGTTACGAATAATTTTTGATCGGAAAGAGCAAAAAGATAGCCTTCCATCCACTGTTTCTTTAAAACGCAGTATTTCGAAGGAAAACAAAACTGTCAAGTAGTAGACGATAATCTATACTTTCAAAAATACAGTTGCAGTTAAAAAAATTTCTAAACAGATTATTTTTATAGCAAGGCAAAATCATTTAAAAGATGTGCGAAGAGACATTGTACTATTATTTGCCATATGCATTTCAACAGCAAAGCCATAAAAATTTTAAAAGTAGCATTACCGTACATGCTTAGAATTCCCGATGTAATGTTTAGTGTTGGGATGTTTGTTTTCAGTCTTTTCACAGATCATTATATCAGTGGTATTTTTTCTTAGTAAGATGGCTTACAAAATTTTTTTTTGTCTTTTTATTATTCACTTTTTGTGGTAACTTCATTTATTAATCATCGCATTTTTACACCACATAAAATATAATTCTAATTAAAATCAACAAATTAAAAAATAATTAAAATTAGCATATCTTTAGAATGTCCGATAGGATAAAAAAGTCCGATAGGCGCTGGAGATAAAAAGGCTTTATGAGAATTAGAGTGTTGTCCCCACTCACTCACAAATCGTTCAATATATTAATCATAAATACATTAACGTTTTACAAAATATGAAATAAAAATAATAAAACAAATTTGAAATTCAACATTTCGGCTTCCAGATGCGCATGTTCGTGTGGAGAACTACGTTATTCAAAATTTCTGCCTGTAGGTACCGTCGTTTTTCACAACGCACATGCATACATGCAAATTCCTAATTATTTAATTTCTTTAAAAATTATACAGAGCGATAATAATTAGTGTCAAAAATTTGAAAAGTGATAACGCTGTTTATTGTAAACCGACGAAAAATGTCACTACGGGACTACGAGACTAAAAATATTTTCCTCTCATTAGTCCGCCACAAAATGCTAAACTTGATATTTTTGCTCTCTCAAGCAAACAGACAAAAAGACATTTCCTATATTTCACAGCGTAGCAGTAGAAATTTTAATTCATAAATTGATTAATCTTATATTAATAAAATATATATTCCACACATCCTGCCTTTTATTTTGAATATCCTTTCATCAAAGGCAATGAAAAGTACAAGTATTTTAATGCAACTAAGTTAAAACATTTTATATCCTTAAATATTAACGTCTTATCAACCAAAATTAATTCAAATAGTAAAATTTTAAGTAAAGTTCATCTTTAAAAATCTCCGGCTTAAAGCATATTTATTTTCTAAGAAATAAGGGTGGTTTAATATTGCTCATCTGTAGCAAATGCGCCTTGACTCAAATACACATCCACATGTCTTCAAGAACAAACAAGACAAAGGAGGAAAATATTATCAGCTTTCAGGTTTTTATTATACAAAAGTAATTTTCCACTTAAAAAAAGTAATTTTCCATTTGAAAGGCTTCTAAGGATTATGTTAATTTTATTAACAATTAAATTTTAAGTTCCTTTCCTGCCAAATTCTTAACTTCAACTTACTACTTCCAGCCAGAACGCAGTTTTGGAATCTTGCTGAATATTTAATGAGGAGGAGAGGTATTTAAATCACGAAGTTACTTAAAGAGGCAGAGAGAATCAGAGTTTCTGATTTATGAGCGTCTGCCTTTTTGGTCACTCTCTCTCTCTCAAAGCTGTTAATACTCTTGGCCGTACTCAGGCCATTGCTAAGCTTCTTAGTCAAATAAGTTAAGGGGCCAACTCGATTTGATCCTTGATAGCTTCGGCTATATTTCTTTAGTTAATCTTAGTTTTAGTTTAATTCCTATTCTTTTAAGTTCAAGCCCAAGCGCGGGCTTTGTTTGTACACTCCCAGGCGTAGTTTTGTTAAATCTTATTGGAATAATAAACGGTTAGTTACTCTTCTATCTTGTTGTTTCTTGTCACCGAACTTAAGCGATTATTTGCTTATCAGTTCTTAGATTCTTCACTTCCAACATTAACTTAGAATTACAAAGTGAAGAACTCTACAGGCTATGGTCTAAGTTATTTAAGACTGTGTTTAGGTTATCGAATTTTTCCATGTAATTCAACTTCCGCATTTATTTCAAATATTTTCACCGGAAATGATTTCCTCAAATATCTGATACTTACGTTTAAAATGTAATAGAAATACAAAACGTGAAGTCAACTAACCAGCATGTATTATGATAGTGTTACATACTGTAACATCCCGAAAGGAGTACTAATAGCCTCAGCACTCATCGACTTATTAAGAACCGTTATCCTGGTAGGAGTTACCAATGTAACTGACACGGCGAGAGTTATTAACAAAGGTGCAGTGGTTTCAGCATGCACTCCGGCGTTGAAATAAACAATAATATCCCAGCGTCCGTGTCTTCAGAGAGCATTACATCTGATTTAATACAGAATGCGGAATTTAACGATGAAGAGAGGAATGCTGCTGAAAGTTTCATTTAAGATCTTTAAAATGTTTTCTTCCGCGCATCTTCTGACGTAGGTCGAACCGATTTGACACAGCATAAAATCGATACCGGCGATCATACCCAATCAAGCAACTCCAAGACGTCTATCGTTTGCTAAAAAGGAAACCTTTTAAAGGACATGCAGGAAAGCGATATAATCGAGCCTTCAACAAGTCCATAGGCATCTCCCATTGTCCTCATTAGAAAGAAAGACGGTTCAACATACCCTCTTCCTAGTGATGAAATTATGAAAGCCACAGTTTTTTTCCAAATAGGATTTAATATATCTCATTAAAGCACTTTTTACTGCATTTCGCGCATTTTTTTTTCACGCGTAATTCTTGTACAAACATCTTTACTTTGGTAAAACGGTAAAAACTCTAAGCGCAAAATTTATGAAGTTAATTTTGCGTAAAAATAAAGTAAAGTTAAATAAGATTGATAGTACGTGATGCTTTAAAATAAATAAGGTAAAATTAAACAAGATCTGATAATTTTTTTTTAATTTAATGAACATTTCCAGGTAGTGACTTTCCAAACTATAATAACATTACAAAACGATTACATTTATTTGATTATATGATCATTAAATTATTAACATTAAAGTGGATTAGTTACTTTAATAATTCATAAAATTCGGAGCATAAAATTTTCTGAGCGTAATGAAGTGAAAAAAAAAAGATAAAATAAAATCTAGAAGCACTCAGATTTTATATTACGCCCAAAGGAGACCTTCTTTAAAGCTTTGTGTGTTACCTATATTTATTGAATATCATGCTCTTTGGCCGTAAACCACATACATTTGGAAACAGAATATCTTTAGAATTTCCGCACTGGAGATAAAATTGTTATTTTCCGTACAGTGATCGCTCTGAACACGTTGAGTTTTTAAATCAAAAATTCGTTAAAGTTTTACAAAATATGAAATAGAAAACAAATTCTAAATTCAGCCGTCTAGATGGCCATGTTCGAGTGGAGGATTATATTATTCAAAATTTGATGGCTCTAGATACTGTCTTTTTTGTCACAGTGAAGGAAACGTACATGTATTCATGCAGATTCTTCATTATTTAATTTCTTTGCATATAATGCTGGACGATAATATTTGGTAACAACAATCTGCAAGGAGACACGGACATTTACAGCAAAACAGCGCAAAATGCCGCTTCGAAACTAATAGCTTTTCTAGGCTACCGCCGTTTTGGGCTAATAAATTAAATTAACAGTAAAAAAATCTTATGCAGAACTAAAAATAAATTACAAAATAATCTCTATAAAATACAAGCGAAATCAATTGTTACGGTTAAATACAATTTTAATATTAGAATAAAATGTATAAAAATTTTTAAGGAGTCAAAAGTGTTTATCACTATGATGTATTATGAAATATAATTGAAATAAAATTCCTTTATAGAAATTGTGCTATAATACTCATCTACAATTTTAAAAAAGTAGCACAATTCAGAAATTTAAAAAAACTTTCTAAAATTCGTTTTTAAAGATTTAATATTTTTTACTTATTTACACTAATAAAAAGCACAAAAATTGCAAGAGAAAATTGCTTGTTTGAAATTTTCTATTAGTTCAGATTTAAAATATTATTTTCTAAAAGAAGTAGTTACAAATTTCCTTACGGCATAGGAAAAGCTAAAAAAATATCCTGCCCTGAAAGCATGCAATAGCTTCATAATTATTTGGAACGATAATTATGCTTGATAAATATGCTAAATTTTTAAAAATCAATCTCAATTTCAAAAATAAAAATATGTAGAAATTCTGATTTGTGAAATGAGGCGCTACAACCAACTTTTTCTTGACAATTATACACGCTGCAATAGGCAACCAATGTTAAATTTCTGCAAGTCGTCCCTACTCCTCCGGATGTGATCAAGGTGACAGCCGGCAACGCCTCAAACGAGGGAGAAAACCCGTTTGGTTTTGTCTATTTCTTATAAGGTCCATGGATATGCGTCTATGACATCATCATCGTCGGAAAGAGTTTTGAAGAAGATATAGAAATTTTTAGAAAAGTATTTCAGAAACTAAAGGAAGCCAATCTAAATTTGAGTCCCGCTCAGTGCAAATTATTCAGACAAAAAGTGATTTACCTCGGACAAGTCATCTCTGCTGAAGGTGCGTACACGGATCCTGAAAAGGTGTCAGCCGTTTAAGACTGGAAACGTCCCGAAAATGTCCATCAGCTGAGAAGCTTCCTAGCGTTTTGCACCTACTAAAGGAGATTCGCGAAAGAATTTTATTCTATTGCAAGACCCCCTTCACAAGCTGAAAGAGAGCAAGCAAAAGTTCTTTAGGACCAAAGAATGTGAGGAAGCATTTAAGAACCTGAAGGAATCTTTAACATCTGCTCCAAGCCTGATGGATCCTCAGCTAGACCATTTATTCTTGACACGGACGTGAGCAATGAAAGTGTCGGTGCTGTTTTGTCCCAAGAGCTAGACGGACAGGAATGTGTAGTGGCTTACTGGAGTAAGTGCCTGTCTAAACCGGAGAGGAATTACTGTATCACCAGGAAAGAGTTGCTCGCCGTAGTCAAAGCCGTAGGATATTTCCATCACTATTTATACGGCAGAAAATTCCTGCTCCGCACTGATCGTGCATCTTTGGCCTGGATTTTAAATTTCAAGAATCAAGATAGCCAGGTGGTCAAATAGCCAGGTGGATATAGAGACTACAAGAATATAATATCACTAATCCGTCATCGGAAGGGATCATCACACGGAAACTCCAACGCCTTGTCTAGAAAACATTGCCCAGAAATCTACCGATATTGTTCCAGGGTCGAAGCTAAATACCAGCTGCTTAAACCAGTCGCACGGCAAATTACATCAACATCGGCTGATCAAGACCCATGGAAGTCAGGACAAAGAGGTCAGGAATGACCAGCTGGAAGACGGCGACATTAAACCCATAATTGATTTAATGGAGACATCAAACAGAAAACCTACTTGGCAGGACATTTCGAACTGCAGTCCTACAAAAAAACAATATTGGGCACTCTGGAACTCATTCCATATTTGAAACGGCAACTTGTACTGGAAATTCGAATTGTATGATGGAAAGACTTTCCGATGGCAACTGATACTTAAAAGATTCCGGCTGTCCTTAATAAAATATATAGCAGCCTTACAGGAGGTGAAATGGAAGGGAAACTTATCTGGAATAATAAAGTAACTTCGGAATAATAAAGACCTTGCAGAGTGTTCATGAGCGCTTCTACTGGAATAATGCAAAGGATGGCATGCAAAAGTAGTGCAGATCTCGCGATGCCTTTGCAGGTCGTGAATGGCCGAAGAAATGCACCCGAGGCAAGCTGCGACGTTACAATGTAATACCACCTTTAGAGCGTATTTCCTTGGGACATCTTGGGACCTCTTGCACGAGCTGCTGATGGCAACAGATACATCCTCGTTGTCAATGAATACTTCACAAGTGGCCTGAAGCATATCCTCTTCCTGATCAAGAGGCTGTAACAGTAGCAGAGGTGCACTGGATTTTACAAGTTTGGAATGCCTCTTCAGTTACATTCTGATCAGGGAAAGAATTTTACCTCGGCTGCAATCAAGAAACTCTGCAAGCTACTCGGCATTGACAAAACCCAAACGATGCTTTTACATTCCCAGTCGGACGGCATGGTAGAGAGGTTTAATAGAGCCATCCTTAATAACTTCTCATTGGTGGTTTCCAGAAACCAACAAAACTGTAACAAGAAGTTACCACTGTTTTACTGGCTTACCGCAGTGCTGTCCACAAGACTACCGGCTGTTCCCAATCTCAGATGCTCTTCGGTCATGACCTTCGTCTTCCTTGTGATCTTTTGTTTGGTCGCTTTCCAGATACGCCTTCATCGCCTGTGGAATACATTCAAGATCCCCAGGCTCGGTTTGAAGTGATGCAGAACTTTGCATGAGAGCGAGTCAAATTGGCGACGGAGAATTTGTAGGCTCGATACGACACCAGAGCTATTGGACATCGAATTCGACGAACGAGACAAGGTGTGGTTGAGGAATCCGACTCGACAGGAAGGTCTCTGTTCAAAACTACAGTCACCTTGGGATGGTAAGTACACGGTCGAAACAGGCTCAACGACGTTGTGGTTAGGATCCGTAAGTCATCGAACTCTAAACCTAAAGTCGTTCAGTAGGACATGTTAGCTCCTTAATATGGCCATAGTACCAAGTGTATATAATTGTAAGTAGTATAAAAACCATGGTCCTTTTTGTGTCTAAATTTGTAATTCGTATGTTTTATATTTAGTATTTGATAGCATTTGGTTTGTTTTAAGTTACGTTTTGCAATTATTTTTTATGTTGTTATTGTAATGTAATGTTTATTATTGCATTGATGCCTTAGTTATAAAAATTCGGCTTCCTGTCCAGGGATTGTACTGCCCGGGTTGTGCAGTCCTTGGGAAGGGGGCAAATTTACGGATTTTTTATTTATTTAGCTTATTTTAGTAGAATTTGTAATTAAAATTGTTTTATATTCCAGTGCAATGCAGCGCAAGACTTACTTGAAGAGAAAGCTACGAAAAATTAAAATAGAAAAGCACGTGCTTTTAACATTTTAATAAATAGATATCTCGTAACTGTACTCTTTTGCTATCCAGAAAAATAGAGAAAATACTAGAATGCTCCAGAGCAATTTAAAAAGCTTAGGAAATTTTTGAATTGAGTTCTATTAAACGTGTTTTAAAATATAACTACTGTGCGATATTGTACGAATATCTTTTAGGAAATTTTAGCATTTTGTTTTATTTGTTATTATAAGAATAAATTTTATCACTTTTCATCGAACTTCTGCATTCAATTTATTACGAGCCTGTACGCACGCAACAGCTCAAAAACGAGGTTTCAATATATTTTGTAAATTAGGTTCACTCGCTAAGTAACAGTATGATTAATCAGACAATTGAGGAAGTAATCCTATTACTAAGTACCTGAATTCAGTATTTTGCAAAATACATTTTTCATTCACGAAAAACGTTTGTTCGCTCTCTAATACATCAAAATCAGTTAACTTCAAATTAGTCTATTTGAGAGGGTATTAAAATATTATTGCACATTTATATTATAATTACTGGAACATGTATTCAAAAATATGAGGCTTAAATTAATTCCTATTCAATCTTTAAAAACTATGTACCATTCCCAACCTTTTACATAACAGTATACCTAATCAACTTGTATTCCAGTGTCAGATGATATCTAGAATTTTTAATAAATTAAAACTTATCCAAAATTGTTAAAAATTAAACGCATCATTGTATATCAAAATACAACTGCATCAGTTAGTCAATGTTTTCCATTTTCTAACTATTTCAAATATTTATAAATATTGAGCATGATTCAACTCTTCAAATTTTGCACCCAGATGAGTGAGAAATTATTATTTCTTTAAATTAATTATGCTATTAACTAAACAAATTAAATTGATAAAAGCAGCTAAAGAAATGTTGCAGTTATTTTCCAAATAATGTGAAAATATTGTTTCTAGAAATACTCGAATGCTAAGTGTTATTTTCACTAATAATACGAAGAATTCTACTGAGCAAAAGCTAGATGATTTCTAAGTTTTCTTATAGCATTTCACTTAACCCTACCTCTTCAGGCTACGTAATACTTACTTCAGTAGTTATTAATTCAATCGTTGCTATAAACATGTTTGACTGGGCTTTTGAAAGCAGCTTTAAATCTTTGTCAAAACTTTGTATGTTAGGAAAACACGTGTAAATATTTGATCAAGTTCAAAGCAAAGAGGAACATGATGGAACACTGATGAGTGTTGACATTTAAAGATACATCAGGGACTTAAAATGTGAATATTATTGACATTTTAACGTCAGTGTACAGATCAACGCATTTTACATTCAAAGCTTCAATTTAATGCACTACAAAAGGGATCCAGCACAAGGTGTTATTGAGCATTTTCCTCATTTAACCACGGAAAGAAAAACGGAAGCAAATTGTGTTTTAAAAAATTCACTGCGTCTTTCTCTTTTAAGATTTTAAAATATTTCGATTAAATTAAAGCTCTAAGCTTCGGATATTTGTGCTTGATGTACTCGATACTCGTGAGTAAATGCGAACTACATTTCCATAAAAAATGTTTCACGCAGACATCCGTCCCTTAGGCTGAAGACACAAGCTTATAAAACCAGATAAGCCGCTGTCGCTAGAAATGCCCCTTTCTAGCCCCTTCTAGAAAATCACAAACCATTACTTTATTTTACGTGCTCGTACAAAGTAAAGGAAGTATTGTAATAGCGAAAAATTTTGGGAATCTTATTTCAGGAGAAATATCCTTTTTAACCGTTGTCTAATCCATTTCGACGGTTTCGTTTTGCTTTTCGTTTATACTTAAAGAATGTGCAAAAGATTCTTTTTTTTTTTCAAAATGGATTTAAAATGGATTCAAAGGGATTTTTGTGTCATTTAAAAAGTGGGTACTTATATATGTGTCTCAAAAGTTATTAGCCATAAAACATCGAAATTTTGTATGGGTCTGCTATGACATCTAATTGCAATTACCTTTTTATTGCAATCGGAAATACCGAATATATATAAATGTATATACATACATATATATATATATATATATATATATCAAAAAGGAAATGTCGGAGCGAAATTGAATAAAAGTGTGTTCCTTTATATGGAGGTCTTGTAGAGACATTAGGTTATTTTTTAAAGCAGGAGAGAGGAATAATGAGCAACGCCTTCGCAGGGAATCGAACCACGGACCTCTGGCATACGAAACCAGCATGCAAACCACTACACCACGAAGGCACGCTAAGAAGGCGAGAGAAATACCTTATATACTGCCTCCTTTTTTTAAAGGGCGACTGGGCTTAAGGGGAATCAATCGCCAAATCCTTGGGTGTCTCATGGAGCATGTCGTGTTCACAGATTTATAAAGAAAAGTTCATGCTTGCCAAAAATTTTAATGCAATCGTTTACGAAATCATGCAGAGGAATTGTTATTTTGCTCTCTCTGAATACATCCTATTGGCGTTGCTGGAAGATGAACGAGCATACATTAGCGCACTTGGCCTGAAAAGAGTACTAAAAGCACGAAAAACTGACTGGAAGGGGAAAATACGACAATTTACGCTTCCGAAATTGAATTTCAAAGCTGAGGAGTATTTTGAGATGATTCGCTAGGACAATCTCTTGGAACTACCGGCTACCTTGAAACCTCAGCGACGAAGACATAGGTGTTTCTCAAGTTGGAATAATAAGCTATCTTGCCTTTCTCAATTAGCAGATAGGCATGTGAGACTGGTAACAGAAGCGGCATTGGCAACATATGGTGCATAAAATGGATTCATGCGCTGTCGAATCAAGTCCCGGAAAGAACTTACGAAGTTCGACGCCAAGATGTATTTCTCCGGAACCTTTCTTATTGAACCTGAAGATGACAAGTGATTAAGCTGAAACTTTTTAATGGCATTTTTTACCAATTGCAGAAATATGTTGGGTCATGAAACTAAATGTTTGTAAAAACATCATTGCAAAATATTGTTAAAAATATTTTAATGTTTTCATTGACACTGATGTTTTTTTACATCAACTGAAAATAATTAGCGATTGAGCTGCTATTTTGTACTGTGTTTGAATATATTCATTTGTTGGGTCAAGAAATAATAAAGTTTGAAGAAGAAATTTTATTCTTTTTCACTCCACTCTATTGTCAAATAGTTCTTAAAATGAGTTTAGTTAAATGTATTGTGTTCTAAAAGCAACTTACAGAGATGTAATTTCAAGATGCTGGTGAAACTGTAGTTTTCTTGCTTTTAAAAAGAAGCTACACATTATTTTTTATTAATCTTTATACTATTTTTGAAATATGTATCGTGCATCTCTAATTAAAAACCTACTGTCCTTCAAAATAATAACGCAATTCCGGTACATCATTGGCCACAAATCTTTGGCACTTGTGTATGATGATTTATACAAGTGGTGTCAGATATAAAAGTGAAAAAAACAACATTTCATTTCTATATTAACTGTATGTTTCAGCATTTAATTGGTAATTCTTAGTTATTATCTGAATAAAACGTTAGTACAGTTAAAAGTATTATTAATAACGTTAGACGTACATTCCCAATAATATGCACAGATTCCATTAGGCATGAAGCAACTGACCCAATCTCGGCGACTGAGGGAGTACGTTAGACGCACTAATCTTTAAGAGAAATTTGTTTTTCTTCAAAACCATTTTACTCTTGCTTTCATAAATGCAAGAACTAGGTTATATTCCATTGTATCGCATTTTACAGTTTAGAGTTAAAATACAGTATCCTGAATGGGACTGATAGAAATCAGCGTAACATTTCTCTGTAAATATTTTCGCAATGTAAAATAGCATTCGTCATTGCATTTCTTTCTCATTATTTAAGCGATATTTTTGGTAAACTCCAAGAAAGAGCAAATAAACATTGAGCAAATAACAATAAACATCGTTACTAAAGTAACGGATTTCTAACATAAACGATGAATCATAACGCAGACTTATGTCAAGTAATGCCATACCGACAAGGTGTGAAAGTAACCAAAAGGCTAAACCTACTGCCAGTACTACAACAAATTTGGAAGCGCCAAAATGTTTCGTCACAGCTCACGCGTTAAACTAATGCAACTCTGAGCACATGATGATAAAATGTCTGAGAGCTAATTATCTTACTAACAAACGAATAGGAGGAAAGCTAGGGGAAAGGTAAATGTCATACATCAAGCCTGAGAGATAAAGAATCCTTTTAATCAATCATAACAGACCTTTCATAGGCTATGGATCTAAATGAAGGCATAATAAGTCAGTAGCAGAAAGTAACGAATCATCCAGATATCAAATCTATTGCTATAGTCTCATTCATCGTATACGCTAGCAAGCCCTAAAATTTTAATTCAGTTTGACAAAGTTAAGGAATATTTTAGCAGCTTGCAAATTAATTTTAAATCTTTATAAGAGAGTTCTCGCTTTTTACTTCGGTCTGCAACTCGGGATCTATGGAGGGAAGCAATTTAAAATATTTAAGTAGATAAGTAAAGAGGAAGGATGAATCCTTATCACTAGAACTTAGTGCGGTAGAGAGAATATTTTTGAGGAAAACATAGCTTTTTAACGGTAATAACGTCTTGACATTTATCTGCTATCGTTAATGTGATGTTATCGATTTCAGCTCAATTGTTAACGTCCTCAAATAACATTGCGCTGCATTAAATAGGAAAACAATTAAATTATTTTATGATATGTGAACTTTATAAAGAATTCTTCCTCCTTTCCACATGCGCTCGCAAATTCGCTCAGCATGAATGTAACTGGAAACACATTCGACACGTATTCGGAAGTTCGAATCACATCGAGAGCACTGCCGATTTTGTCAGTTTCCTGGCATCGAAAAATCCTAAAAGACTCTACAAGTGGCGTCTGAACTGAAAGGTGCTAGATAATAATTCGTCACCATCAGGTTTTGGCAACTAGGTCCCTTAATCACCAGACGACCTTTAAAAGGAGAAGTATATAATGTATTTTCTTCCTCCTTTCTGTATGCCTTCGTGGTGTAACTGGAAGCAGAACTGAAGAGTATTCGGAAGTTCCAGAATTCGAATCCCGGCGAGAAAACTGTGGATTTATTCAGTTTCCTAGCATCGAAAAATTCTAAAATATTACAAAGTGAATAGAAATTATAAATTAGTATGAGGAATTATTATAAATCGATCACATTATAAATTTCTATAAAGCAAGGATTCTCAACCAGAAGGGGAATTTCATAGTTTCGGAGGGGGAATAAAGTCATTCTTTTATTTACTTGTCAAGTGTTTTGTTTTAGTTCACGAGTATAAAAAACTACTTTTGTTGAGTTTTGGAAAGAAATGGAGGTATAATGCTTTAGCTATGGTGAAAGAAGTGAATGGGGATAAAAGTTTGAGAATCTTTACTACAAAGCGTTTAGATCTTTCAGCTTGTGTGGTTTCTAAAATTTAGTTAAATTTAAACTATTCTGCCCAGCTTCTTTCATTTACGTAAAAACGAGTAAGAATATGAAAATGCAGGAAATGGATATAAAAAAATGGTATGTATAATAATAACAGTAATAAGTGATAAGAGAAGTGAGAAATAAATAATAATACCCATTTATTAAGTTCAAGTGAATATAGTTTACTCGAACAGTTTCACAAAATGTTAAAATAACATTTGCAGAATAGAAAGAAGAAGTACAAATTAAGTACTTTACTAATCATGTCATACCTCGCTATAATAAATAAAGGAGCTACACAGATTTGGTTATGAGATGTTGAAGGTATTTTATTATAAACTGAGTAAAAAATAAGTTCATAGATTCCATATGGCCAGTTTTATATGGGAATGAATAATTTATGGGGACGTTAGATTTATAAAATCTTGGAATAACAACATAATTGGATCAATTTTAAAGCAATATACGTATGCATAAGTATATATAATATTCAAAATTTCAACTTTCTATAGTTAATCGATTTATTTATGAGACTGAAAAGGTAATGATATGATTTAAAAATTTCACTGAGTATATTTTAAAATAGTCATTCTTTTAATTCTCGGTAGGAAATATTTGAAAGTACTTATTGAAATTTATACACATATTATAGTTTATCCTTAGTGAAGGTGAAATGGATAGAGTACCAACGGATATTTGAAGACTTCATTGCTACAACTTCCGCTGTTGTTCCATTTTCAATCTCAAGTTAATTACATTGGGGCATTCCGCTCAATCTCGTGTTCCTGTCAGGGTTAATTTAACTCCTAGACCGTGAAGGAAGTTGTTGACATCTGGAAATAGATTTCATATGTTTTAAATAATTGTATTAGGTTCAACTGTGTAAACCTGTAAGTGTCAATTTCTAGTTACATATATTTATTACACGAATAGATCTTAACTTTAATTATGCATGCACGCGTTCAAAGTAAGGAGATTTCTAGACGTAATTATTAAATCCTATTTAGAATTTCAGAACTTCATTCATAGTATCAGTGAAGTTCTCGAATCTCCAGCAAATAATTGAAGTGTATACATAAATAGATATATCTCACCACGAAGAGACTAATAAAACGTAATCAAACAGATTACAGAAGAATTTTGGATAGTGGAATTACATCTGGAGACAGTTAAAAGTGCACAATCAAAATTTAAAATTTTGTTTCTGACCTGAAGATTTATATTCAGCATAATCTTGATTTATAAAAATTATGTTTCCAGGAGCAGACTTCAAAGAAATATGAGTGACTGAATAGATGATGCGATATTACCTTTCAGATGCGGAACTTAACTGACAGCCGTGGTTTCGTGTAACTAAGAAGGTGTCCGCCGATAACATCGCGGCAAAAACATCGCGGACGAAAACGTCGCGGAGAAAACAACGCAAGGCGAAAACATCGTGCTACAAAACATCGTGGGAAAAATCATCGCAAAGAGAAAACATCGCAGTCCTAAAACATCGTGGTACAAAACATCGTCGTCGAAAATAAAGCGGTTAAAAAACTTCGCAGTTTAAAAACATCGTCGTCTAAAATATCGTGGTAAAAAATAAAGTATCTACAAATCATCGCATGACGATAACATCGCAGGCATGCCTTTTTCCCTACATGCTTTAATAACTGTAAATGAATATTCCCATAAAGATTTGTGAGCGCAAAATGTAAAGATGGATAATTTTTACTTTCACATTTTTTATTAACTAATAAATTTTTTCTGAAAAAGTAAGAAGGAAACTTAAGCATAGAAAATTAAATGCAACTTATAGATTATACATTCACGAAAAATTACTAGTAAAAACTTTATAAAAAATTATTTATTAATGGCCTTTGTTAGTTAACTATGTCGGTTTAAAATTCTATTAATTGCTATAAGTTGCATTAATTTGCTATGCTTAAGTTTCCTTCTTACTTTTTCAGAAAAAAATTATTAGTTAATAAAAAAATGTGAAAGTAAAAATTATCCTTCTTTCCATTTTGCGCTCACAAATCATTATGGGAATATCCATTTACAGTTATTAACGCATGTTTGCGAAAAGCATGTATGAAAAAAAGCATGTCCGCGATGTTATCGTCAAGCGATGATTTGTAGATACTTTATTTTTTACCACGATATTTTCGACAACGATGTTTTTAAATTGCGAAGTTTTTGAACTGCTTTATTTTCGACGACGATGTTTTGTACCACGATGTTTTAGAACTGCGATGTTTTCTCTTTGCGATGTTTTCTCCCACGATGTTTTGTAGCACGACGTTTTCGCCTTGCGTTGTTTTCTCCGCGATGTTTTTGCCGCGATGTTTTCGGTTGTAACCAACTAAGAAAGTACGACTTCAGACAAACTAAGCTTCTTAATAATATGAATAGCTAAGAATTAAAGCTCATATATGTATTTAAGGTAGGATAGTCCGACAATATTTGTCTTGCAGAAACAAAGAAGATAGGTTTCTCGTAAATAGTGAGATGCAATTTCAACTTTGTCTTACGCTTTGATAGTACTGTTTTATCACATGTTATTAGCATATTTTTATCCAGGCAGTTCCAATTAAACGTTAAATATCGCAAATCCCAAAGACATTGACAGTTATATTTATAAACTGGGAATGTTGTTTGTATGAACATTAGTTAGTATCCTATCACTAAATTTACAGGATATTCTTGCTGATATCACTATCTAAGCAACAAAATGCCAGACAATGCTACAGTCCTATTTAAATCTTGAGATAGTTTGTAAAAAAATCGTTAAACGTTTAATAACCAGAAGATAATTTTTAGTTACTTTCTTGACTTCCGTTAGAAGACTAAAATTAGGCATTCATCCCTATTCCCAAACAACTACGATCATTTAGTTATGAAGCCTTCTAATATATATAGTGTCTATATCAGCTGTTCTCACCCTTTTGGCTAACGCGTACCACCTAAACAAAAAGTGCAAACCTTTAGTACCACCAGTATAAAGTACTACTACCACCACAACTCTTGAACGAAGCTCAGATCGCATACATTTACGAGTGTTAGAGAAAAAAACTCTATCAGGATCCTGGGGTTTTAATTTTTGAATTTAATAGTTAAAAATATTTTGCTTCTTTGCTTACCACCTTTTTGTCTCTTGCGTACCGCCGGTTGAGAACCCGTGGTCTATATTGCAAAAGAATACAGTATTAATTTTCAAAGTACTTATTATGTATTATCATAATAAGATTAATAAAATCCACGTTGATGCTCTGTATGAATTGCTATTTTATGTTCCAAGAAAGAAAGCTCTCATAGCTAGAACAGTAATAAAAATTTTTACAGCTCAGTCAACAGAGAACTCTGAAGAAACCGAAAACAACACGTCCCGTTCCTTTTGATTCTGTGCACCTGCATGAGATTTAATAAAAAAATTTTAATTAAATTTTAAAAAACATCTTTAATTTCAGTTAAGTGAAAACTTGAAATTTTATTTCTATGATGCATATAATAGGTTAAAGAGAAAATGAATACACATGTTTTTATAAGATACTTTCTCCCTTCTTCGAGCATGTCTTCGTGGTGTACCGGTAGCACACTCGGTCCAGGTTTGGAAAGTCCAGGTTTGAGTTCCTGCGAGGGTATTGCATAGTTTTCACGTATTTGCTTCAAAAAACAAATAATAAAGACTCTACAGTAGCGACCGAACTAAAAGGTGGTAGACAATAATTCGCCACCACCAGGACTTAACGATTGGGTCACCTAATCCGTAGTTGTACTTTAAATGGGGAATATATAAAGTATAGTCTTCCTCCTTCCAGCAAGCCTTCGCAGTGTAACGGTAGCACACCCTACGGATATTCGAGAGGTCTAAGTTAGAATCCCGGCTAAATAATTGCACATTTTTTAAATCTCTTGCTTTAAATAACCTAATTTCTTTACATTTTGACTTAGCTGCATAGGTTGTGTAGCACAGAATTTATCAGTGCTTGGAAATAGATTATTTTTTTGATATTAAGAAATACTCGTATATGGATTCTGAAATGTTTACATTGGTATGGATTGTCTAATCCAATGAAGCTCGTAACTGCAACTATTTGCTTAAAATATATTTCATTAAGAAAAAATTTACATTTTACATAAGAAGAATTTTGAAGTGCTTATTGACATAGCAAAAATACAGGTGTTATGAGAAATAGGAAAACAAGTAATAAAATACACCCCTATCGAACTTCAATACAAATTTTCAGGGCTGTGTAGTTTGCTCAATTTTCCTAAAGTTGTCAGAAAATTTAAAAAGGTTGATCTGTAAATCGCCAGAAATTAGAGCCAACCATTTGACAGCTTTATATGACTTTCAAATTGTTATAACGCTGTTATTGATGATTTACAATAATAATTTGCTCAATAATATCCCTAACAACCTTATTTTTTCATCTAAAAATTTATTAAATTCTAGGGACCCGGCATTTTGGGATATTTTTCATTTATGAACAAAATCTGAAAATTGAGAAAGAGATTGTTAATGTCACTTATTCACTTAATCGAGGAAAAAATCGACTGCCGATTGAAATTACATGTTTGAGTACCAGTCTTGATAAGAAACTTACATTTTGGTATACATTGCTAAGTTGATCCCTAACTTCAGCTTCACTCCCGCAAATTCGCAACAACTTTCCGCAGAAGCTATTACAATCAAACACTCAAAAACAAGATAATTATTTAAAACTCTGAAAAAATATTAAAATTCCTGACTCCTATTACTCATGCTATGAAGAGAGAGACTCGTCTCCTAAAATTACAAACACTTAGATAAGGCATTGAATGGATTGCCAAACGCAATAGAAGGATCAATTATAATGAAATTGGAATGAATACTATAAGTAAATGTAGTGTCCGGTAAAAACAGTGCCCATTTTTCTCATGAGCTCGAAATGTATACCAAAACCTTTATTACAGAAGCAAACTTGTTCTTAGGTAAAATGATAAACACCTAACAGTGTAATGTAGTACGTTATTTGATATTTTGACTGAGGTGCTCAAACTTACGTCAATCTCATTACAACTACACTGTTAAAAAAAAGCGTTAATTTTGAAAAGATCCTATATGCGCGTTGATACTGATATGTACTAGTATCCAATGCGATAAAAATAAACTTAATTGTCCATAAAAATTACTGTAAGTGTGCTAAATGAAGACTATCACCTTTTTATTCAAGTTCTGACTATTTTCGGAAATATTATTTTCCATGCTATTTTATGCTTTTTATGTGGTTATGTGGTATATATAAGTTATAACGATGAATTAGAGTAAAACAGTGATACAAACTTTACATTTTGTGAAAACATTAAAATGCTATAGGTATTTATACCGCCTTCTTGGCATGCCTTGCGATTGGGTCTCCTAAAAACCCAGTCGCCCTTTAAAAGGTGCAGTATATAAGGTATTTCTCCAACCTTCTTGGCATGCCTTCGTGGTGTGATGGTCCGCACGCTGGGCGCCTATTCCAGAGGTCCGCGGTTCGATTCCCGGCGAAGGCGGTTGCTTATTTTTCATCTCTTACTTTCAAACTTGCCTAATGTCTCTACAATGCTTATTTGGCAATATCTCGATATCGAGTAACCAATTCGGAAGGGGGTCGGGCGATGGTTACAAATTTATATCGTACCATGCTAAATGCTTTGAATGCAAATATTCTAGCTGTTAGATTTAAGTATCAATTTCTCAAAAAATGAGAAACATATTTCATGTTAAACAAAATAATTTGAAAGAACTAGATTCGACCAATTAAATGTAAGTGTCAAAAAAAAAAAAGTGTAATAGAATTATATTCAAATTAAATTAAGTCGTGCACAATATACTACCTACATAGCAGCATTCTAAAACTGTTAACAATGTTCTAAAACCGCTCAAACCTTGCAAGTGTTTAAACAGTCTTGTTTCATGGATATACAGAGGTAATAAGATATGTCTGCCATGCAAAGCAAGAGAATTGCTCTTTGATTCATTCATCAAGATATTTTGAACAAACAATTTCGGTCATTAAGGAATGGAAAAGGGGCCCTTTAAAAGAAGCAGATAAAAATAAACTGAAAGTTTGAACACTGAACACTGTCTTAGAGTTCAAACTAATCTCAAAGTAAATTCTTGAGAGACTGATGAGATGTTTGGAAAGGAAAGATGGCACTTCAACGACGAAACTAATGGTACTCAAAATGGCTTCGCGATCACTCGGGATTGAAGTATTTAACTTGCTTCAAACAAAAGAAAAGAGCTACTTGCTTTTTTCAGTCCTATTTCCTAAGTTTAATTTAGTTTAGATTTGCTCTTTACTGTTAAACATTTTTCTCGCATAGCGAGATTAGATGTTCTACGTAGTTAAAAAAGCACCTAAAAGTATTATGAATTAGTTAGCTTATATTTATCCTTTTCGTATTCAGGCATTAAACGCTGAATTAACATATAAAAAACTTTTAAGAGTCATTATTAGATCAAAACTTAGTTTATTTACTTAATAAAGAAAAGTATTAACAAAAGTTTCATCATTTTATTTCAATGAAATTTTAAAATGCGATATTTAATGCTGATTGTAACATGTTTACTAATAATTTGCCATAATTATATAATTATGATTTACATAATATATAATTTCGTTAAAAATAGGTTTAATTTCATCATATTTAATTTATTATCCTATGTTTACAGAAAAGTATGAAAACTGAGAGATTTTTCTGTGTTGAAATTATTCCCAGCAGATCTCAATTAATGAATTTTTTCAGAATATATGTGCCAATATCACTTTTCCTACATTATGTAAACAGAAACAAACTTTACTAAGAATTCCTTACATCTTCTAAATAATTAAGATAATATTTTTTGTTAAACTTTGTTGATGGAAGTAATATTTCAAGAAAATTTATTTTACATCAAATTGTACTATTAAATTATTCAAAATTACAACTTATCATCAAAATTACATCAAATTTTATTTAAATCAAATTTATTTTACATCAAAAATCAAATTTCAAAAGCGGTAGATACTAATTTTTGCAACCATAATAACATCTGAAGCTACTTTTCGTATTTCTTTTGTATTCAAACGTAATTTTTTCATTTTCTTTACGTCAGATTTTATGCTTTCCAAATGCAATCCAGGAAAGTCTGAACCATTTGTTTGGAAACGCATGTGTTCCTACCACTACTTAAAAGTTTTACATATACCAAATGCGAGTATAGAGCCACTATGAACAGCCCTAGTGTAGAACCATAGCAGCAAGAATTTTTGTGTCGTCTTTGGCTCTTGACGTAAAATATATCAGAGTTGCCTATTCTCATCTACATTTTATGAAGAACAACTTCTTTGTATTAGAATGTGAGAATCTTTTTACCACTTTTCCTCTAACACCAATTTGTGTCACGATAGTATTTAACCTACACTTTCCCAATGGCATGGAAAACGTAATTATACAATCGTACGTCTTCCACACTCATACTTTTGAAATTCAAATCTGAATCCAAAGAAAGCGGTAGGTGCTCATTTTTGAAACCATCATAACAGTTGAAGCTACTTTTGCTTTTCTTTTCTGTTCAAAGAAGATAATAATTTCTTTCAAGTATCTTGGAAAAATCTTTTGGTAAAAATCGCTGAATTTATTTTCTGCGTTGAACATGATTTCAGTTTTCTTATATTAAAGCGAATTTATTAGAGCATAAAAATTTTCATCTTGTTGCAATTCAACAAATCGTTATTATAAGATACTTTCGATACCTTTTCGGCCCTGCTTTAAAAAAACCTAATGACTCTACAGTGGCGCCCGAACTAAAACTGTGGGGGATGCTGATTCTCCACACGCAGGATTTGGCGATTGGGTCTCCTAAAAACTCCAGTCGCTCTTTAAAAGGGGGAGTATATAAGGTATTTCTCTGCCTTCGTAGTGTAGTGATCTGCACGCTGGGCGCGTAATCCAGAGGTCCCTGTTTCGATCCCGACGTGGGCGTTACTCATTTTTCATCGCTCCTGCTTTAAAAATAACCTAATGACTCTACACATTTGAATTAAAGTTTCATTATAATGGTTGTCTTTTACTGGGATTTAGTTATTACGAATAGAACAACACATACAAGTATTTAAACTACAGATGGTTTAAATACTTTGATTATTTCTTAAGATTTAGTTGATGCAACAGCATCAAGCTTTAGTTTACCGTGCAAAACAGTAGTTTTATTGTCGAGTTTCTTTTTTTTTTTTTTCTTTTTTTTTTTTTTTTTTGAGGCTGTACGCATTTTTCTCCTACATTTTCTTATATTTTAGGATACTGAAATATTTTCATTAAAATTTATATCACGTTTGCATATTCGCAAATTTAAATTTAAAAAAGAATTGTAAAATTGAAAAGCCCTTATAATATTAATCGGAAGGAAAGGAAGTCCATTAAGCGATCATCGCAAGTTTATTGGAGAATGTTTATTTCCTTCCAAACACTCACGAAAAAATTCACTCTGAATGGGATTTCATTTACCGTACTAAAACAGTTTTTATGAATTTTCAGACACAGATTTTCATTGAATTTATTTTTCATAAATCTCAGTAATTCTTGGAATAAATGATGTACATGAGAAAGCATTGAATCTGAGAAATTATTTCAACGAATTTCGCGGCCGGTTAGAAATTCACAGGTTATTTATTTCGGGGTCTTTTTTTAACAGAAGTAACAGAAAAAGCTTGAAAGAACTCGGCCTCAGTCACAACCTTTCGTTATCAGACTTGAGCTCTGAAGGAAGTACAGTACCCGCCGCTCATGCACTGCTTAATAAAGTCAGCCGCTTATTATGTTCAGATTTCCGGGAACCAAGCAAATACATACGAATCAATAGAAAAAACTCACCATTTATTAAGCTTATCTCTGCCGCTTTAAACTGAAAAAAATGATTTTATAATGCCAGAATATCCAATTTCTATCTATCAAAGTTTCCCGTAGTCCATCAATTTAGCATATTGTGAAATGTAGCTTTACATTCGGGTAAGTAGTGCTTCAATAAAACGGTCTGATTGAAATTTTCCTACCCCTCCGGTACCCGTACTTGTGAGAATACTGCTTTTAGAGTTCTTTTTTCAGCAGTGTCTACAGAGTAGCAGAATTTCTATTGTAATTTTGTTAATCCCTTAAGATTAACAAAAGCTATTCTCCAGAGGCACTGTAAATGAGTAAGGCTCTTTCTCGGATATCAGTTGACAGGAGGGAAAAGTGAATCTCCTATATCCCAACTTTTTAAGTTTTCTGCCTTCAAAATTCCGAGCTTGTGAGCATAATATGCATATTATGCTCACAAAATGTCCGTAAATAAAAAGCTCTCTTAACATTAAGAGTTTTTGAATTGAAAGGAAACGGTAGAAACAGACTGAAGGAAAAGGAAGGAAAGCATTGGTCATGCTTGTAATCATGAAGAGGCAGTCTCACAAAGAGCCAGCTTTCTGCCGACTAGAAATGCAATAAATCTGAATAAATCAATGGGAGAATTTTTTTAAAAATTTGTTTTATGCTTAACTTGCAGCCTGTTGAAATGCTGAGCGAAAAGACTTAAGCCTGAAAGAAAAGGATATGTTTTAAAAGTTTTTACTGGTCTTGGCAATTGCAGTAAGAGAAAAACTGCATTTAAATTGGAAATTTCACAGACAGCATTATGCAGTTTACTTCAAGGAATTATAATTAAGAAAAATTAATAAAAAATGGAAATATCTCAAGGAAGTGTAAAGAAGATAGTAAATCGAGGACATAAAATTTGCTTTTTTTTAGAATGGCTTTAAGCTACAAAGCCAAAAAAAGTTTTGTACTTCTAGAGCTTTTTCCATTACTTCCCTAAGTGCAAGAATAAACTTTATATCAACTGACATGTGAGATATAAATTGGATAAAAATATGAATGTTTATCCATCAGGAACTCGAGCTCTCGAGCTAATCTCTGAAATCGAGACATTACTACTGAACTCAGCATACAGATACTTTTCACGATACACACTTTATACAGCTTTTGACATGCCTTCGAGAACATTCTGGAGAAAACCGGTAAGAATTCGTTCTAGAATGTTCTTACGGCATATCGCCAAATGGGCTGTTTCCCACGAAATCTGGAAACCCTGCTTTTCGTTGCCACATTCTGGCAATCCTAAACTCGCTTTACGGCAAAGCAATTTTACCGCAAATCGATATTTCGTAACAATATGTTGTAATTGATTTCTTTGACTAAACTGTTTTTAAGAATAACTTATAAATAAAAGAATTTATCTGCAATTAAATAAACATTACACCAGCTGGAATATCATCTGAAAGTATTTTCATAAGCGTGATGTCTCGTAGAAATGTACTATAGTGTAATACTGCTCAAATAAACGTGAAAATGCATGAGGCAATAAGGAGAATATAACATTGTTAATGTTATCATCAGTGCTTTCATGATTATTTTAGAACGTTAGCTGAGGTTCTGCATTTTCTTCCGAGGTAGTTACGATACACCTGTTAATTTAGGAACATATGCATAGAATGTTCATAATCAAAATCATAAAATTGTACATTATTAACGCGAAGTTTTATACAAGTTGTTTGAAATATAAAAAAGTATTGCGAATGAATTGTTCAAAGTAACAATACCAAGCGCATTGAGGGAGGTAGATTTTCTAAGATAATTATTTGACATGAATTAATAAAATCCGAAGACCTTTGTATTTATTTAACAAAGAAACGTCTTACTTATTCAAAACGTACTGCGTTGTTGTTGCGGCTTATCTCACTTGTCTGATTTTATCAGAATAAGTCCACGAATTTTATCATGGCAATGAGAAAGTCATTTTATTGCGCCTGTCGTTGATATACGTCTTCGGCGACATTATAGGCACAGTGCAACTTATCTCAGTTCCTCCTAGTTTTAATAAGACCACCTTGGGACAGACCGAAGGTCTGTCTCCAGACTAGTCAAGAGGACGTTCGGCTACGCGTGTATCTTGAGTTCTCCTAATACGCATAGAAACATCCATGTCTTCTCTGGTAATCGAATCCTAGTTCAGTGATGGTTCATTGATGGTATACAGCTATTGTCGCAACCCAGGATCATTACGGCAATAGCTGTGCACTTGAGCAAAATTTACCTTGGATGATGTGACGATATTTCCTGTATTTCCAAGATATTTACATCGGCTAGTGGAAATAATAATACGTTATTTCATGAGCTAAAACTTAGCTTTTCTGTTTAAAAAAATTCAACTTCGCCCTTATCATTTAATTTTAAACTCGCAATTTAAACGCCATCTTAATGATAAAATGTATCTTAATTTGAAGTTAATCAAAATACTAAAAGAAGGCTTCATTTTCTTTAAAAACTACCAACATGTATTCAAGACAATTTACCGTTCTTTTTCTTAATAACATTTACGATCTGTTATCTGAAATTATTTTCTTTTCGATAGAATATTAGAATGGCAAGAGTAATAAGTTTATGTTTCATTTTTTCATATTTTATTGATTTTACCGAACTTCATTACTCTTTTAAGAAAATTTAAGAGCCTGTCCAATCTTATTCCATTTTAATGAATTCTAATTATTTTGCATAGTAGTTTTTCTCTTCTGTTAAGCTCAATTATTTAGTCGTTGGTTATCAACTACTTATCTATTAGCTTTTTCTAGTGGGCTATAAGGAACAATTTGTTACGTATTAGAGCCATTTAGTGAGCTAATTTTACAATAAGGAGAAGAAAAACAAATCAACAGGGTCTTACACTTCCTGTAAATTTTAAATCTCTGTAATTTACTGAAATTTCTTCAGACTCATTTAAAATAGTGAACGTGCGAGACATATATATCCCAGCCTCCGGGAAAGGTCAAATTGGTTCATTTATCAGCAAATTAAAAAACAACATCTTATACGTTATGGCACGTACTAACTATTGACAACGTCATAAAATTTGATAACGTATTCTTAGAAATAAAAAAATAAAAATAAAAAAAAAAACAACTTTTAAAGCTGTCTACAAATACGTAAAAACTTAAAAACTGAGTGAAAACTTTTAAGAAGTGTTTCATTAAAGAGTGAGACCAAATAATTGAGATGTTTTTCTGGGTTATTAAAGCAAAATTTTAGTTTTAAAATATGCATATAGGACTAATTAATTTCCAAATAGTCATTTCTTAAATTTGAACAGCTTCTATGTACTTTCTTGCTTCCCACCTAAGATTCCCTACCAAAATAAGTTTTCGGGATCGCGTTTTATGTGAATGAGGTAGAGTATATTAGGAAAAGTCTCGGTCCCTTCCGCGTAAGCGCTTAGAAGTTCTTAGTAAAGCGTGTTCAGCCTTCTGGCCCTGTCGTTGCTTAAAACTAAATCTTGCTACATTCGGCCGTGTTGTTACGTGCCTGCTAGTATTAGCCGATGAGCTTTAAACAAGGGCCAGTTGGGTTAATTAGTTCTATACAGTTTCGGGTCGTTTTAGTTTAATTAGCATTAGATTAGTTTCTCATTTTCTATCTTAAATTAAAGCCCAAGTGGAGGCTTCCTGTAAGCCAGAGAAGGGCCGTCTGTGAATAAATAATATTGAGAGTTAAATAAAAGTAAATTTAACCCTTCTTTGGACTGTTATTGAAACACTAGAAGTAAGCGAGTATTCTCTTCACACTTCATAAGTATTCTAGCTGCTAAGAACTACCAATTAAGCTAGAATAATGTATGCAATTCATCTTTATTTATTTTTTTTTTTCAGAAATACTTCTGTTGGAATTTTCAGGAATTCTTCATACTATAAATTATTCCCTTTGATCATTACAACGTTCTTGTTTTGCAAATGTTAAAAAAAATTAATTAAATGTAAATTAATCTTTAGTATTTGACTAATAATAGACTAATAATAGGATAGAATACATTTATTTAATTACCTCCTTCTTTAAATAATCGTACATTAATGAAGAGAAAACACTTGGACGTGTACACCAGCAAATACCATAAATTGAGCTTGTGTTAACAGAAAAGACAAAAACGATATCATTGCAGATTAAAGTGAAGAGCGACTGGTTATAGACTATATGGTTGTATAAATTTAAATTACGTTATAGAACATCATATCGTATCATAAATAGAGAATTCCATGATTTTCTCAGTCGAATTATTTGAAGATTCAGGAGTTTATCCAGTGATATATGTGGATGTCACCTAAAGATTTTTTTTTCCCTCCTGATGAAACAGCGGCCGAGCGGTAAAGACGCTGAACACTGGTAGCTCGGTCCGAGGTTCGAATTCCGCGAACGGGCTGGCTGCATGGGTGTTTTCATGGTTTTCCCCATGTATAACGTGTATACGAGCCAGTTTCCCTTAGAAAGTCCTCCACGAAGGTATCCCTCCCCTTAGACAAATAGCCCTATTGTGCTTCGCCGTAATTAAATACACACACTATTAAACGTTCTATTCAGTCGCTTCTTGGATGACAAGCTGACTTCAAATGTAATACTTTGCGTCATTTTATCTTATAATTGTTATGCGGGTTATCATTTAACATTGCTGTACTCGAGCTCGAGATATAGTGTTTGTGGTTTAACACACAATTTGTTGACATGAAAAATAAACTTAAATGTATAATTGCATAAAAATGTCTGTTCACAAGAAGGAAAAAGTACTACTTTACCTCCATATTTCTTCTTTTTGTATTAACTAATAAATTTTTATTGAAAACGGTAAGATGTACAGTTAAGCATTTAAGTTCCTGGAAATTAGTAAAATTTAATTCTTTCTAAGTATAGTATTTAAGATAAATTTAAATTTATGTATCTTCTTTTTAATCATTTTATAACATATTTTTTTCATGGAAATGTACCAATGTGTCTTCATAAAAAGAGGCTAATTAAATAATGACTTTTAATAATTAGCAACATCAGTTTAAAATTTATTAACTACTATACGCCTCAATAATTTTTACTTTTTTCTGGATTTCGAATGCATAAATTTTCTTGTTCTTTTTTTCAGTAAAATTTTGTATTAATACAAAATATAAAATGTAGAAGTAAAAGTCTTACTTCTTATTATGCTCACAAATCATTAGGCGAAAATCTTATCAAAGTTTTTATAATCGATAACTGCATGTCTGCAATGTTATCATCAAGCGATGAGTTTAGGTGCTTTATTTTTTAATACTATATTTTTACACTATGTTTTAAAATTGAAAAATTTTTACATCACGTTATTTTATACTACGATGTTTTAGATCTGTGATATTTTCTTCTTGCTTTATTTTCTCCCGCGATTTTGTTTATACGACAACGTTTTCTGTATGTGTTGTTCTATGCGACGCTGTCATCCACAATGCTTTTGCAGCCATATTTTTTACCTGTAGCCATACTTTTAATTCCTACAATGTTTATCAAGTTGTTAAACAAGAAAAGTGTTAATACTGCGTTTGACGCGAACTGATCAAAATTTGATTTTGCTAATGCAATTTAACCAACCAATCATATTACAAAATCAAAATAATCATGTTACAAGACTCTTTTTAAGGTTAAAAAAATATGAACTCTTTTCTTTGTTTATAAATGGCATTTTAATTTAATTCTTGACAGAATTTAATTTTTCAGTAAAATTCAGTAAACTCTTTTCTTCGTAAACTTATCTATCTCCTTTTTTATTTGGGATTATAATTTAAGCCTGTAAAGGCCATTATCTCAGTATTACGATTATTTAATGCTATGAAACAGGATGGCAAAAACTATAACTGAAATAATTCTATAAGCTGTTCTCCAATGTATGATCATGATAAATTTGAACATAAAGTCAAGAATATAATAACTCGTTTTCGTGCTTAAAATGATAAGAAAAATTTTAAATGAGAAGAAAGAAAAAAGAATTAAATTTTGCGTTTTCATTATACAGCTGCTTCCAGAAGCTTATTGTCTGATCTTTTAAAAGTTTAATATGCTATTTTTTTTTTTTTTTTTTTTTTTGTACTTACGTAAATGGCATGAACTTTCAAGAGTTGTTTTATTTTTCTTTTTCTTCTTTCAAGTAGGAAATATATAATTTAAACATATTTTAAAAAATTACTCGAAAGATTTATTATTTATTTTTATACTCTATTTCTCAGCAAATAATTGAAAATGGGTAGTAGAAATTTAAAACCTTCTGGCAACGTAAAACATGTATTAAAATGTTTTTTGTACAGAGACAATTAAAACCTTTCATTGTTCTATACATTCCTTAGAGTAAAATTATTATCAAAAATTAGACTTGTTGATTAAATTAAATATATTATTAATGCAGGAACTAAGTGCAATGGCATTTTATTTATTCCGCACTTTAAATTGTCAGTCCTTGTTATTTTTCCACAACGAACACAACCTGATTAACATAATGAATTCGTAAAACACGGTAGAAAATGAAAGGCGCGAATTAAAGAAATATTTAATTTTACAAAACGCATCATGCCTATAATGTATTATTATTTTTTTTTTCATTGTATTTAGAATAAAAATCTAAATAACCTTTTATAAGAATATAGTATATTAATAGGGCAAAAGACTCAGAAAACTTTTTCTCTTAATAATTACTTCGTAAATTTGGCAATTACGGTGTGTAGTGTTCATTATGAATATCTTTTCATTTTTTTTAAATCCTACATTGGAAACAATTTGATCTGTATTTTTATACATACTTTTAGCAACTTAAAGAGTTAAATCAGTACTATCACATTTTTATTCAAATTAAAATTAAAGTTTAAACTAAACTAAACTCAGTGGCGCTACAGCCTTAGTGAGCCATGGTTTGCAGTGTCTTGACATCAGCTTTCTGGAACGTGACCCGCGGGGTGTATCAGCTTATACCCTAAACAAAGCACCGGGTGTCAACTTGTTGCAGGACCCCGCGTGTTTAGTTCCCAAGCGAACTTGGTTGTCATTTTATCGACCCACTCGAGGGATGAAAGGCTGACTGAATCTTGCTCAACCCGGAGATCGAACCCCGGACCTATGATGCTTCTGCGGGACTGCGCCACCGTTCTTCAAAAAGTTTAAACACGGTAAGCAAATAAACTATAAGATACCTTTCATTTGCCGTTTAGAAGCTATTTTGCATTTATTTAAAATACTATACTTTTACTGTACAAAATAGTAAGCATGTAGGGATTTATGTCAATTAGACAGTTATCTTTTTATTTATTCTGCACTGTCACCTTCTCTTCCGTTGACTTCCACCATTATGCAAATATATTATTATAATTAAGACCGAATTCTTGAGTTAATTTGAGAGACAATGTTCACTTTCAATGTTTGACAATTATTCAGCTTTCGCTTTGGTAACTCGTGACTACTAGTGAAAGAATAACGATCTGAGCTAAAGCTTGTAATCATGGTTTACCTTCTGTTTAATACTTTAATTTTATTTTTTGTGAATTCTGTTATGAGCTCTTTTCCTAGAATATCGCATAAGCTCTGGAGATCAATTTAATTTACACAAGCTGTGTAACTGCCTGATTGACGACTGTTGTTTAATTATTAGTTAAGGCAAGATTACAAGTTGTCTGATTTTTTTCCCTCTTCTAGGAATTTAGAATAGTTTAGATAACTACAAACACAATCCACTTGGATGCCTATAAGGACGATTCCTTGGATTAACGGATAATCCAAGTTTCAACGTTATACATCGAATAATTACCGATGTAACCGTTATACACCGAATAATTACCGATTACATTATTTAATTTTATCCGCATTTTGCAGTGTACTATGATATAAAAAGTTCTTTTCATAAACCGCTTTTGCAGGTCTGGGAAGAAGGATTTCCTATATAATATCTTATGTATTTGTGACTATAACGATCTGAAACGTATAGTCAAAGTTCTAAGCTAATAAATCAAATAACTACACATTTAAAAATATCACGTTTTTTGGCGAATCCTTAGGTATATGCTGCAGGTTTATAACTGTGAACTTTAAATAATTCCAAATATTTTTACGTTCTATAATATTTTGATATTTCTACATGAAGGTAACAGTTTGGGGGAAAAGTGTTTAGAATGATTAATCACAGAGTCCTACTTTAATTGCAAGTTACTTTTCCGTTTCGTTGCCTTTCATCAAAATGTAAATAAGTAGAAAACAAATTCCCCTTTTTTTTTTTTTTTTTCTTTTAAGAGAGAGAGTTATTGAGACTTTCGATGCAGTCCTTTCTTCTCGAACAGTTATGTTACAGTAGTTATCCGGCATTAGCCACTTTTCTGACTAAAGTAAAACGCACGGATAATGATTTGAGACAAAGCTTAGAGGCTCTTTACATATGTAGTCTCTTGCATTGATATAAATAAAATTCTAAGGGCAACTGATACCCCCTTAAGAAGAGGAGATTTAATTTTTCAGCGCAAGTTATCTATTTATTCAAGCTTTTAATAGAAAGGTCTCTTTAAACTTTCTCAGAACAAAATGGTTATTTCATAGACGGAGCGATTACTCGCTTTCCTGTCTTGGTAGGGCTGAAGAACTTTCATTAATTTCAGAGAGTATCCCTACATAATATTAAGAAAAAATCATTAATTAAGTTTTAAGAAATATAACTTTTGTTAAGTCACGCTGTATCATACCTATTAAATAGACAGTAATTGTAAAATGTAATTAAATATGAAGCAAAGAATCAATACAATCTTTTCCACGTATACACAACTGAACATAATTAAATTATGTACACAGTTCGAAAGTAATGAGCTTCTTTTTTTTCGTACGAAGTTTCGTTTCCTTATATTCTTGTACAAATTTTAAAATCATTTTGCGAAAGTTAATTTTTAAAAAGGTTTTATTATTGTCACTTGAACCGATAATAACCATATTTTTATCTAAATCTCACAATTTATATTTTGCAGTAGAAACAAATTTTAGAAGTTAAATTCAAAATGATGATTAAGAATTGACTTCGATTTCTTCTGAAACTTTTCACATCTTCGTGGACAATTGAAACTTTTACAAATGCAAATTAAACAGGACGTTCCAGTTTCAAAATAAGACTGCTTTTCTACTAAGAAATTTAACTCGTATAAAATCCTAATTTTATCCTAATTAAATTAGATATGTTTTGAAATTTGTAGTTTTTACTATAAATAAGTTTGTAAAATGAAGTTTTTACCCTATAATGAGGTTTTAGAATGAAGTACCAATGAAGTTTGTACCCTACAATTAATTCTGTAAAATAAAGTACAAATGAAGTTGCACTCTGCAATAAGTCTCGAATATTTGAAACTTATTGTAGGGTACAAAATTCGTTCGAGAGTAAGGAAAACGACAATGAGCAATAAAACACTTTAAAAAAGATAAAATGGAATAACTAAAATAATTCTGCAAACCATCTACGTAAGTACCACCATAAATATTCTATCATCGCCATAAGTATTCTACGCGATTAAAAGTTGGTAATGCCATTTGATATTTTCTTCAACGAAGTAAAATGATTCAATGTAGGAAATTACAAATGATTGTATGTACTTTCATAGGCATTAAAATGGTTCTTCTGTGATCGCAATGTTTTTTTTTTAAATATACGTTTGAACACTACCACTTTTCAAGTGTTAATGTTTGTTATTTGTTAATATTTCACTCAGATGAGATTCTAACGTAATTACTGTAACTAACTCCGGAAAATAACTCAGCGTTGAAAGCTGAAACTGTCCAAAGTCCGTAATGAAAGGTAGGTTTTAGGTTATTTAATTACGGCAAAGCCTTGAGGGCTATCTGCTTAAGGGGAGGGATGCCTTCGTGGAGGACTTTCTAAGAAAAACTGGCTTGTATATACGTTACACATGGGGAAAATCACGAAAACACCCATGCAGCCAGCCCGTCCGCGGGATTCGAACCTCGGACCGAACTACCAGTGTTCAGCGACTTTACCGCTCGGCCGCTGGTGGGCTCCGTATTGAAAGATCTTTCACCTTTCTTATATACTGTAACAACACGAATCAATACAGCAACGTAAATAATTAAACACAGACTGTGTTTCTATATACTTTGCAACAAATGTTAACATTTGTAATGCTAGTGATTAACTATATAAATATCAGTAATTAGTTAGCGTCTTATAGTAGAATTTCGTATAGAGTTTCGCTCTTTTTTGCCACCTGCTACTAATTGCATTAAAATCGGAATTATTCACAATTTTAAAATCTTGTAGCAAAATTGTATGAATCTTCTTGTTTTGTGCAATCTTCTGTGTTTCTCATTTGCTACTGTTCAATTTTATACTTATTGAAAGATTTTTTAATTGCTTTTAACAATTCTGAGCAAAATACTATCTACTTTTGCTACTAGATTTTATTAAGTAATCCTAAACCTAAAATCTTGCTTTTGAACAAGCGTTAAATTTTTAGTGAAAACGTTTCTTCCCCTAGCGAATAGCTTATTTTTTGGTGAGATTTTAAATTTTGAGTTTTTTAAAAGGTTAAATAAACGCACTAATGTGTAATATTACTTTAAGAACTAACTCTAATCTTTCTCAGATATTGAATAGAATTTAGATCGTAAAATTATTATTTGTGTTAATTTTTTTTTCCTTATATTTGTACTTTTGCTTTTAAAAAATGCATTCCTTATTTTGTAAAAAAAAAAATATTTTATTCATTATTTTTCAATAAGACAAACAATATTGTTCTTTTCTCTGTTTTTACGCTTTCTGAATTGCAATTAAATATACAAATTTAAGAATTTATAATTCCATCCGGATCTGAAATCTAATTACGTTGATAATATCAAAACTGATTTAGAATAAATAGTCATAGTTTTCAACCTAGATATTAAATTATCGATAAAATAAAAACTACTCCATATTTATGTATAAAGCATTAAAATGCTATTTAAACCTGGAAAGTATTTGATATACTGATGGACCGTATTTGGCGTGAATAAAATCTTTGAAAACACTTACGTAACTTCCAACGGTTTTATATAAATTTTTAAGAATATGAAGTTTCGTTCAGAAATATTCCCTTAACGCAGCAACATACGCAAAACATGATGTCATTCTCTCATCTGTTAAAGATTAACAGCTATTTCTTCCTTTTGATGCCGCCCGAGGAATATAAAAGCGTTTGCCCCCAAATCCCTCATCTTCAGTGACTTGTGTTTGAACCTCTGGCATTAGCCTCATTAATTATGAACCCTTTAGTCATAGTACGTTAATTATAATAGTACGATTTAATTACCTGAGAGACCTTAATTACCAAGATTGTGTTCTCTATATTTCTCCTCTGTCAGTGCTTTTAAAATCTCAGTAGCAAAAGATGAATTTTGCTATGTTTTCATCGCTAAGAACCGCAGACAAAGATTTCTTAAGCAGAAGAAATACTTATTCAAAAACATTTCTGCTTCTAGGTTGTACTTCTACAAATTTATTGAATACGTCTTGTTTTATATTGGTAAATAGAACTAAGGAAGTTAAAAGAGAGCTAGTATGCTTTATATTAAAAATCTTAAATTTAATTAAAATTTGATGTTTGTCACGAAAATGTTTAAATTGCTTAAATTACATATTAACGTTTTTTAAAAACATTAGTAGTCATCAGTTGTCCCCTAGTTGTAAATAATGATTGTAGTGATTGATATATAATATCTCAAAGCAGTATATATACGGTCTGAATGATGATCTCAAGGATATTTTATATATTATATATAGTTTTAACGTATTATCAGAAAACTGAGAATGTGTGCGAAATTCAAAAATTATGGAGGACAGAATTTGATACTGCACTACTGTCACATGTAATAATTACGAGATTACGTGATTAGTATGAGAAGAAGGACAATGCAGCAACAAGAGAATAACAGATAGAAGTGTGGATAGGTTACAGACTTCGGTGTTTATAATACAATGCCATGAATGCGAAACAGTATGAGCAAGAAGGTTGAGGTTATTTGTGCTTTCTCCCTTGTTGAATTCACATAAGCTTTTGTTGATTTATCTGAAGTGTTCCAGGCATGTATTGTGTTGTGTCGAAGTTTTGATGTTAAATACATCTCACATACCAAATTTGATAAGTAAAACTTTTTAGTCTTACTACCTCACGGACATTTGGCAATTATGTGCAATACAACCGAAATTAATTTACTAACCCAGGTTCGATTTACATATTTAAATTTACAATCCATTAATTGAACAATAACATATTCCTATATAAACACATATCCTAGATACAAAATGTATTCATTTTTAATGCCCTTTCCTACGTTTCCCGATAATATATTAAAGTCACAATAAACATACAAATAAAAGCTTTATCCTAAACTCCTGGATAAATGTTTAGCATTCAAATATAATTCAGATTTACATAATCACTCTACAATTAAGAGAATGTGAAGGGTACTTATGACTGCCTACTTCAGGGTTCCTCACTGTCAAAAAAGAAAACAAATTGAGCGATGCAGTAAAATGGACACACGAAACCTGTTCTTAACATAGTCACTTACACTAGTACATATCACATTTTGATATTATTCACGATTGTCCTCACTATTTTTCACACAGATTGATTAACACAGTTCGACATTTCATGTTAGGCTTCGGCAACAGGAACACCTGGCGAGAACAAACGCTCCGCTTATTTCAGCTTCTTCTCAGGTGTTTTATGAGTTCCTATGTTTCACTTACATTACACACTTATTCATTTCACACCGCTGGTCATCTTCTCCGAAGTCGGAACTGCTTCGCAAATTTACTTCTTCTATCTTACGTACTCTGTAGATTCATCACCGCTTTACTTTTCCTTCTTCATTTTCACTCTGTTTATTTCACCAATAGAAATTTCTTTCTCCATCCACTCCGTGCACATCTTACTGCCAGAGATCTCTCGCTATTCGTAAATTGTCGAAATTATTCCTTGAAGTCTAAGGACTGGAACACGTAACCTCTATCTCAAACTTCAGTCTGTACTGAAAAGTGTGGCTGACAAAATCTCTGAGCCACCAACATAAAACAAGTAGCAGGAGAAAACCACTCAGCCACCCACGTTAAACAAAATATACCTCCTAATTTTTCTTCTTCATTTTGCCAACAACTCATCCAACTCAAAATCTTTTAACTTCTCGCCTAATTAATTATTATACAGAAATAACAGACGCAACCAACGCTTCCTGTCAAATTCATTCGTGAATCATAGTCTGCCACAATCTTATCCTAGCCAATAATAACTCTGTAAAATTTAAGTAGTCGCAACACATCTCTCTTTATTAACGGCAAGCGAAACCTCAGGGTACTTTCGTCTTCCTTGGAAAAAATATTCTTCCATCACGCATTGACAACACGTCTCCCTACGATGAACTTTTGTGCTTGTGAACATATTCTGTTTGCATCACAGATCAAGCAATGAATAACAACTTTGTTCTAAAACCTATTTTACAAAGGTAGCCACCTGCACATTTACATTCTTATCTTTTCCCTTTAAGTCTTTATCGAAACGTTACTCCGACAGACCACTTAGTGGCCAAGATATCATTAGGAAAATGGAAAGAATTTCATTGGTACTAGAACCACACGGAAAGCCAAAGAGTCATATTCTTAACCTCTTAATTCGTATTTGAGCCCATATTTTGCCGACTAATTTCCTGTCAAAGAATCCACACAAAAAACCCTGAGACCAAAATTACTACATAAAAATTGCAACCAATAATTGTCATATTGAGGCTTTTTATATAATTGTGAGATATATGACACCAAAAAAATGTTGGTATTCTTTATTTTTATTAATGTGTATGGGTCGAAAAGTGCAAAAAACATTTTTGGATATCTCGCAGAGAAGACATTATTAAATCCTATATCACCCTTTTCATAATTTGTAGCTTATATATTCTTCAAGTATTCGAAATTTCATTGTATATTCGTAGCTTAAATTTTCTAATGAACATAGAAAATCTGAAAATTACATATATGAAAAGGCGATTATTTTACATAATTGTTTCTTCAGCTTTTGGCGTTGGTTTCAAGGAAAGCATATAAAAATTGTTAGGTTTCCAATAAAAGTGTACTTTAAAATTCGAATAATGTTAGCATTAGACAGGGCTCAATTTATAAGCATTGAACTCTTATGTATTTTTAATTTTACGTATTTTTAGCTTTCAATTTAAAACACAGACTTGTGCCTCAGAAATCATTAAATCGAAAATTACCTCATCTAAATATACAGATATACGAGTATATGTGTTTATATAAAAATCTCTAAAATATTCAAATTTCAGATTAATGCACCAATCATATAAAATCACAATTTCATCATAAGATGGAAGTCTGAGTGTCTTTTAAACTGGTGCATATTATCTTAGCTCCATTGTCTCTAAACCTCACTGATAATCCCATTAAAATATAATGTATGACTAAAATGAAAGTTCAAATGATATACTTGATTCCACTGCGTACACTGCAATGTACGCAGTGGAATTTCAGCAAGCTCGGCTCTATAATTATCCGGGTTGTTTCTTCTTCATTCAGAATTATGTTTGCTGTTAATTTGTAAGCAGGGTGTAAATGATTAGAACGTTCAGTTAGCAAATGAAAGATCAATGCCTCCATTTCCAGAGAGCACACAGTTGCTATTTCACGTTTCCGCTCCAAACATCCTAATTATAACTATAATGGCGACCAAACTAAAATGTGAAGGGGGCTATCATTCATCATCACTCAGTTTTGTTCTTTTGGGTCTAGTGTCGCTTCCCATTCGCCCTTATTCACCTTATTTCATGCTACTGAAAAGATCAAAATAAACTCTAAAATTGGTTTCACTGCATTTAAATGCTACTTTTTTCAAAGGAAGCAAGAAATCATCGATATTCTTCATCCAATTTGAGTGCGCTTTACAACTTTTAAAGAAAACACGTGTACGCGTTCTTATCATCATCAATGATCTGTAGATGCTTTATATTTTACTATGATATTTTTATGGCGATATTTTAAAGCTGCTTTATTTTCGACGACGATATGTTATACCTCGATGTTTTAGAGTTGCGATATTTTCTCCTTGTTTACTTTTCGCCTACGATATTTTGAATGGCAATATTTTCGCCTTGCCATGCTTTTTCCGCAACCTTTTCGTCCCTTTGCCTCCATGTCTCGAAATAGATGTAAAAACTGCGGATATTCTGCAATATAATGGATTTGCATATTTTTTATTGCACTGCCATTTAAAAATGAAGACCATCTTTCAAAGCATATTTCTAATTTAAGAACACATACGAAATCAAATTACTTCATTACGCAAAAGAAAAGTTATTTTTATCATTAATAATTAAGAAGAAAACAAGAATCCTGTTGGTATTTCTTCCTGTGATCAGAATCAGGGATTAATGTTAATCTATTATAAAATGTATAAAATGAACAAAGGGTGTAAAACAGATATACTTGTATCTAAAGAATTCCTAGTACATGATATTATATGAAGAAAAATTTGACAGAAATAATTTGATGTATAATATCAATTGTAACAGTTAAAGGTTTAGGAGGGTAAATCCGTAATCTAAATGCAATTGAAGAATGTTGCGAAATTCATATAGTGGCGATTAGTATGTTCTTATGTTGTGTATTAACACAGAGTTACAGAGTTGACCGAATTGAAATCTCTACTTTGCTCCAGAAATAAAATGCATTCTAATACTAGACAATGGAAGAGAGATATCATTTGCATAGTAATATATTACTTTATGTTTGGCAACTTAATGAGCATGTTTCTAGACTTGATCTGTAAGGCTGAAGTGTAAAACAGGAGTTAAATTATAATGTGTTTTAATCCCGTTGACGAGTTATACATTTTACAAGCGTATACTCCCCGTGAACCAAAGCTATACTTTTCAAGATAGATTAACTTCATGCTCTTGTCTGTCCTTCACTAGAATGTGGCACTTGTGCTAGATAAATCTGAAATCTAGATGATTACTATACCACTACTATACTATGCTATACTACTACTATGATATTATGTAATTATATGATTAATTAATAAGATTTAAATAATGTCCTTTTCTGAAATAAACCCATTCTTTTGATATGTTACTTTGAAAGCTTGTCGAAAAATAATGAAAAAACAGAGCATTTTTATTCTGAGTGGCAAATAGTTCCCACATGCCTTGCACTAGTTAAAAAAGAAACATATTAAGGCATTAAACTTAACTTGCTTATGACAAATTACGCTGAGGATATTCGCTTAATGATAGGTTTCCTTTTTAAAAGAAATTTTTAAAGAAAAGTGGTTTGTTACATTACACATAATGAAAAGTACGAAAATTAGACCCTTTTCGAAAACCGCCAAAGACAGACACCGATAGGAATTCGCAATTTTAGCCATTCCGTAACTGTTTCTGCGTGGTATAATTTAAACATTAGGAAACATTTACATGTTGTCACAAATTTGCTACATTATAGGTTTCTGCTCTGCAAAATGTAACATATATATCATTACATTTAATTACCATTTTTCACCACACTCGGTATATATTAAATCGAAAAAAAGGTAGTAAAACCCATTTGCCGCATTTTGAATCATATTTTTTTCAAATGTTTCGTTTTCGAAACAGTTTTATTACTTTGTTTCGTACCATGAGTCGGGAGTTCAAATGAACCATGAATGCGAGATTTGCCTGAAAGTGTATTCGTGAATATATGTTGCTAATTCGTTTAAGGTATTGTAATCTGTAATATACATATCTAGAATATGTGTACTACAAAATACTGTCATACTGCAAAATCGTACTCAAAGAAAAAATATACATTATTAAATCTGAAAGCAGAAACACCACTTTTAAGGACACTTGATTTCTTCTTATTTCCCCTATGTAGCAAAACACAAACGCAACAATTAAATTTAGAGTGTATTATATGCAATATACTAGAAAAATTCATTTTAAAGTCTTACATAAAATAATTCTCGCACTAATTAAAATTTACTCAAAAGAAAATTACATGGGAAATTAGGTGTACTTATTTTCCACATTCTTTACTGGCAGAATCTTTCTCTAGGAATTAATTCATTTTAAGATAGCAAGATTTTACAAGTTCAGTAATGCGCAAGTTTTGAGAACTATTTGCTATAGGAAAATGTTTTTTCATTAAAGTACCTTTGACTTCAATTTAATTTATTATTTCTATACGCACTAGTACTATTATGATGTATCTGCAAGTAAAAACCAAGCTAAGCTATATAGAAAAACTAGTAATAAGAATAATAACCATTTTGTCCTAGAAGCAAATCTGCAGTGTATTTTTTAAGAAATGAAAACTGCAGACTAAGATAACTTACTGTTAGTTTCACTATGTGATTGCTAATACAATAATCCTTTATCAACTCTACGTAGCATCCTTCGAAGATGGATTATCATCAATTCCAGGTAAGATCATAGAAAAGATTGCTGAACTAGCCATCAAAAAGAGAAATTCTCCGATAACATTGGATAAATCAGCAATCTTTGTATGAAAACAAAAGAAAAATATTTTAGGACTCATTATTTTAAACATACCTGAATAAATTGATGTAGTTACGATCGTTTTATTTGTGTGAACTTAAAAATAATTACTTCAATCTTGGACTCCTAATCAATTTAAGCGTATTTTTAGAGAATATATTTGTTCAAAACTTTTCTTATCATTATTTCTTGAAAGTTAATCAGTTGGCTATTATGAAAGAGAAAATCTTCTTTTCAGAAAACTGGGAAGCGCAAGATACTTGTTAAGCAATAACTCACTGCCCTATTCTTTTCATTATGGTATCTAATACTTGCGTTCGAATTTTTACCAATTTCGTTCGACACCTTTTTATATCTATTTAATTTCTCAAATTACTTACTTTATACTACATCAGGCATTATAACAATAATGTAGTATAAAGTAAGTAATTTACTTTACTACTACTATAATGCCTGATGTATATTGCAGCAAAATACATACATTGTTGTATACATGTATTATATTTGCAGTATTTTGCCTAGTAGAATAAATGAATCGCAAAATCATTTTTTTAATAAATCTTAGTTACTTTCAACAAAAATACAAAATAAATTTTAGAGACTTGTAGTATACGTTCCTTCTTTTTATAAAGTTATCATAGAAAACATCAAAACGAAATAATTTGAGTTTTAAGAATTTTATGAGAAAACAATAAGTTTTGGTTCATTAATTCTCTAAATTGAAGTTCTCTATATATATAAATAAAAAAATTTAAAAAAAAATTAGGATATTCTTTTCTTAAAATTATGATTCAAAGCAGTAGGATTATGTCTTCGCTTCCCGCTTTAGTTGCATTATATAGGGTTTCACATTCAGAGTTTCAAGAATCTAAAATAATCTCCTGTAATAAACCAGAATCCCAGCAACATAAACAGCAACGGAATGCATTTTAACTTCCCTTTACCCCATTCTGGTTTATAACGAACACTTGGATATGAATTATAAATACTTTGATTCCATCTAGTTTCTGATATGATATAACGAATCACATGCTTGGTCCCGTTTTGTAAAAGTACGTCACATGTGACGTACGTTATAAACTGATTAAAATCTATAATAGAAACATATGCAAAACATAAAGATACCCGAACATAGTTTGAGACTTAGAATTGCATTTTATATGCCATTAAAGGAAAGCATTTATTTATTTTCCGTCATTATCGCTCAATTGCTACTCCTCGAAATGTTAATGTTTGTAGAAATTCTCCAAGGGTTCCGGAAGAAAATATGGAGAATAGGTTAAATTTATATTAATATATTTTATTTTAAACGTTTGTTATATTTTTTTCGGTTGTACTTGAACATGAATATTTTTTCAAATGCTCATTAAAAGTTGTAAGTATTCAGAAAGCGTACTTTAAGTTGTACGAAGCGATATATTTTTAAATTAAAGACAAAAATAATTGAGTGATGTTATAAATATATTTTTTTACGTCAGAAAACGAATCATAGCTTGCCAGGTTCGAGCCTTATGCATTCTAAGTTATTTACGTATTATCGCAACCACCTTGGTGCAGGTTGGCGAATTTTACGGAAGAAAAAGAGCAATAACTTTTATTTCAAAACTGTATATTACATGCATACATATTTTAAGTTTCAATTATATATTTTGTTTTCAAACCCATATCAGTAAATTTAGTTACAAACGAGTTTTTGTTTTTGTTGTGGTGGAAATTGCGTAGTGATTGGTTTCAGAAAAGATTCGAAGCATTGTTTATTTAATTACGGTTCAGCAAAATACTGTATTCATGCACAAGTTTTACCTCGGTTTCCTATATCCCAGGAAAACCTCATAAGCAATCATGACTTCTCTACAAAAGCCATTGAAACTTGGAATACAACAAACTGAAAACACTTAAAAATAATGACAGTGGAAACTGAATATTTGGCATGCGTGTGGTTGCTTGAATAATTATTATGCGCCCGATTACCACAGTTTGACGTATTATGAAACTTTGGCGATTCCTATAACGCCTATAAGTTCCTATAAGTTGGTTGCGATAATGCATAAGTACCCATTGTAGTTGTCAAGTTGACAAATTAATCACTTACACTGCAAGAATTCGCAAGGAACGATACGATCATTTCTAGCATTCTAACAACTTTAAGGATGACGGGGAACAGGCGATACTCAGTAGAAACAAAATCAACCAAACCCAGCATTGAAGATTCGTTATCCATCTATATTCTGTTCAAGTTTCATTATACATACTTATAAATATTTCCGAAGTTGGATAATATGATAAATCAACTTATTGTCATCATAACTCGAATTACGAATAACAGTTTGTACGTTAGACGTCCTAAGCTTATATACCCCAAGAACCAGCAACAGAGAATGTGAAAATACTTTACACTAGGATTATAATTTAGAATGACAGACACATATCTATGTATTAAGAAATTTAATTTAACTTAAAAAATGTACAGTTTAGAACTTGCTGTGGTGAATCTGAACAAATTATACACTTTCTTTAGCACATAGAAAATCCAGCGGATCGTGTTAAAATTGCTCAATGAGAATGTATATATATTAAGAAAAACGTAAAACCAATTGGAGACACAGTGACAGAATTTATTGTAGGAAGAGTGATCTAGAACTCTTAAAGATTAAATTGGTGAAGGGCTACCTCAGTCTCCTTATGCATAACGTATTGCGGTCTTGCTAGGTCACATGTAAACGTCTACTATATCCTGAGGAATGTGCCACTAGATTGGTAGGAATCGAGGAATTATGCCAAATGCGTGTTTTGATGACTGAAGCCGCCTGTCGACCATGTCCCAAACATTTTCAATAGGAGAAAGATAGGGCTGTCGGGATGGCAATAGATTTTTGCTATGTGGCGAAGAAATTCCGTAACAGCGTGAGCTGGTGGGGAAGGAAATTATCATGTTGGAAAGAAACCTTGGGAGACTCAAGAGCATGGCTACTGCAATAGGTCACAAAATGTCATTGATATAACACTGATCGATAAAATTTGTGTATAGGATGAGAGATGACCAGGTGTAATACGCAGCAGCTCTCCACAAGGTAATGCAAAGTGAGCTAGGAGTATGTCGCTGTCTAACGACATGGGGTTCGCTGAAAGTGACAAATGTAGCCTTGGATGTTGCTGTGACAGTGTGCACGTTTGCTCAGTCTTTGCGTTATGTTGCCAGACCGTGCCATTTTTCGCAAATTTGCTATATTTGATAAACTTAAACCGGTATAATTTATGCGAAATTTTGAATTTTTTTCTCTTTCATCATTTTGTTGCGCTATTTCTCCCTTTTTGTTTTTTTAACTTTATAGTAAAATACAAAACACATAATTGGCAAAACTTGCAATCATAGCCCATGAGTGCATGAGTACTCAGTTTTCAGCACCAGTAACTAGTATTTTCATGTGTTTCTTTGATTGCTTTGTTTAGTATTTTAGTTATATCTAAGTGAGATTACAATGTTCAAGTCCTTTGTCAACTTAAGTAGAAATTATGGTTAGGACGAAAAATTCAGCACCGCCTTTCAAAATACTTGACTTAAAATACCCATGTTTGGAAACTGGATAGAGAGAGAATAAAAACTTACTTCAAGTTATATAAATGCGAACTGAGGGCACATATAATTGATTTAATGCATCACAATACTTCTTTAAATCATAAACGATATTTTATGTTGGTAAACGAAAAGTTGTCTTAGATTATCGTTACTGTTTTTATTGTATTATAAAGTACTTATCCCGCCTTCCCAGCATGCCTTTGTGGTGTTGTGGTCCTGCACGCTAGGCCGGTATTCCAGAGATCCTTGGTTCGATTCCGGGCGAAGACGTTGTATTTTCATCTATCCGGCTTTTCCAATTACCCTAATGTCTCTACAGTGGCGCCCGAACTAAAAAGGGGTTGGATGAGGTTTATCCACACCCAGGATCTGGCGATTGGGTCCCCTAAAAACCGCATTCGCCCTTTAAAAGGGGGAGTATATAAGGTATTTCTCCCGCCTTTCTAGCGTGCCTTCGTGGTGTAGTGGTTCTGCACTCTGGGCCGGTATTCCAGAGCTCCGTGGTTCGATTCCGGCGAAGGCGTTGCTCATTTTCATCTCTCCGGCTTTTCCAATTAACCTAATGTCTCTACAGTATAATATATTTTTCATTTCAAACGCTACTTGATTGTTTTTTAAATGAAAAGTGTTTAGAATAATTGATATATATATATATATATATATATATATATATGAATTTAAATGATATTGTAGATTAGTTCGAACAATTTAAGAGTGAAAAAAGGTGGCTTTTTATCAGTAATCAAGATCTGATGAAGTGAAATGAGTTCCACAGTTAGATAAAATATTACCTGAAAAGCATTAATGTAAGGAAATATACAACGAATAAAAAATTAACTGCCAACTCAAAATAATTAGTACAACTATATTAGCATTCCAATAGTCATAAGTAATCTAACAACAGATGTAAACAAATTAACGAAAAAATTACAAACTAAATTAACTTAAAACGAATTAGAAGAAATAACGATTTAAACAACAGAAAATTGGTAACTGAGATTTTCATCAAAACTAATGTACAAGAACCGAATCACAATATGTATCCTAGGAAACCCACGTATACTGCATTCGTGACGATATAAGAAGTCATATGAGCTTACCAATCTCTGACGTCACGAATTATATTTTTAGACTTTCCAATTCTTCTCTTTCTACTATTTCAGCTAAAACATTTCTGGAAACCCTGCAGCCGTTGACGGGCAGCGAATTGGAACTATTGTTGACAGTATCATCTGACTCTTGCACAGTTTTATCCTTGTGCTTGACGATTCAGTGGTACGCTCCCTTGTTTTGTGAGGGATGGATATGTGTCTTTGCTGTAAATTGCTCAGTTATACGTGTTTTGATCGTGTGGGTCACCAAGGTGTTAAGGCCGGGAGTGGGTTCCTACGACCAACAGCACCACAGCTCACAGTTGACGGTAGATTGAGACACCGACATTCCACCAAGAAGAGTTTAGGGGGTATTGTCTGGCGTCCCCGCCTTTCTAGCATTAGTTGTAGCCGTTGTGGTTCAGGACATAATTATTATATTTTTTTTTTCAGATACTCAAATTACATTACAGGAGCACATACTTTTATAACAGTTAACATTACAACTACACTTTACAGAAATTTACAAGCTTATATTGTGTGTCATTCAAAAGAGTAGAAGTACACAGAATTAAACTTCAGGAGACATACTGAGTGAATATTAAATTCTTACTCTAGGCGCTATTCCTATCCCCCCAAAAAAGAATAAACTAAAATTTAAAAAAAAATTATGTAACGAGGCATAAGTCAGGTCCGAGGTTGGCAAGCTTGTCGATAATTTGGGCGATTCTTGCCGCCAGACTACGTTGTTTTACCGCAATACCACAACAACAACCTATCAGAATTTATGCGGCGGAGGGAACGATGGCCTTTTGTACCTGCGATATGTTCCGTTTCTGTTTGCCGTACGCGCTCTGTGCCTGCTGCGCATATTTCACGACGTGCATAACTCAGTTTGAGGCATCTGCATGTCAAGTTTCAGTACGCTCCTTTGCATTTCTGCCGCTTAGACGGAATAATGTTTAGTGGCGCTGAATTTCCGTGTCGATAGGTCCTAGTTCGAATCCCAGAGAAGGGATGGATATTTGTTGGTAAGGGGGCACTCAAAATACACAGGGAGAGGAAAGTCCTTTCGAAAGATTAGTGGGAGGGGAAGAGGAGGGAGACCGTTGGACTGCTCTCTTGGAGTGTTCTGCCCCAAAATTCGTGCGGAAAGCGGAATAGTTAGCTGTGTTCAGCGCTTACTTAGTTACCTGTGGTACTAGAGATGTGGTAGCCTGGCATCTTGAATTTTTGCTGTGCGAGCAATTTTTCCTTCCCTAGAGTGTATTTCTCTGTGAATCACCTCACATATTTAATGCTTCAATACCTTTTAATCTTTTTCTTTTGAATATAGAAGCAATCTGGGTACAGGAATATATTTCTTAAGAGCGCTTTTTTGCTTTATTTCCTTTGCAATTTTGCGTTTATTTACCATTCATTTTATTCAATCACTGAATACTAAAAGTCCATTGTCAAAACGCAATGAAAAGTTTCTTTAAGGTAAAGAATTTAAATCCTTCATCATTACAGTTCAAGCAATGCAAAAAGTACATTGATAATTTGTTTTTGTAAATAAAGGTAGTAAACAAACTTAACTTGAGAGAAAGCAGACAAAGATTGCTTATAAAATTAATTACTCGAGGAGGTATTCTTTCCTTCGTGTCTCTTAGCGCAAAATTAAATAAAAACAGTGTAAATACACTGGTAAGCGTAGCACAGCTGGAGACATTCGCACAGTTATTTTAAGGAAGCACCAAAGCCCAAATTCTACCTCATTATTTATACTGATGGTAGAAGAGGAGGAGACTAGAAGCAAATACCATACAAGGAGTATGGAAATTAATCTCCTGTCTTTTACATCTCACAGCATTAAATCACGAAACAGAAAAATACGTAGTTTGTTAACTCACCTAGGATTAAACAAACGTGTAGGAAATTCGGTTCGTTATCTTTAGGATTTTTGGTTTAATGTTTGCAGAAACTAACGACTTATTGCATTTCTTTCTTGTTTCTATAGCATGCTCTACAGATAACACTTAGAAACAGTTAGATGGATAAACCAATAGAAAGAAATTAATCACCATCTGTTTTTCTCAAATGCATTGTTTAATATTGAAATAGTTCATGAATGTAAAGAAATACGAAGTGAAGGATGAAAATGAATGCCTAAGAAGAATTCCTTTTTTTTTCATGAATACAATTTAAATAAAGTAATCTAAATAATAAAACCTAGAAACGAGGAGAAATGTAATATTTGAATTGCATAAGAAGTAGTTGGAAAATTATTATTAATTGATTTAGAATAACGAATAATGACTGTATGTTTTATTAAGCAAAAGTATTGAAATAAACCAGTAGAAAAGCATATCCACTCAAAACAAATCTAAATTTGATGCAATTAGCTGAAATTTCCTTCGACCTTTTTAATCTCGTTGTTTTCCCTCTAGCTTTGCAAATGGAAACAAAACACGCTTAGAAAATCTTAACACACACACACAAAAAAAAAAAAAAAAAAATGTTTATGATCTTCGTTTACTTGCCAAATTCAAAGCATTTAAACACGTTTGCTAGCACGTTTCATCTTGTTAGTTGAATCTAACATGTGAATATTATTGCTTTTTGGTCCTTCAGCTTTTTCACAGTTCCATGTCATGTACAATTCTGTGACCAAACGAAAACTCAGAACCCATATAAAAAGACGAAGAAAGCAATGCTCATTCAAACGCGTTTCTTAAACATAACATTTTATTATGACTTAGGTCTATTCTCTTAATAAACTGTATTTAAAATAATACAGATATAAGGTATTTCTCCCGCCTTCTTCGCGAGCCTTCGTGGTGTAGTGGTCTGCACGCTCAGCGAGTAATTGAGAGGTCCATGGTACGATTCCCGGCGAAGGTGTTGCATATTTGTCATCTTTCCTGCTTCCCAAATACCTAATGTCTCTATAGTGGCGCTCGAACTGAAAGGGTGTTGGATTATGATTCTCCACACAGAGGATTTGGCCTTTGGGTCCCCTAAAAACCCCTGTAGCCCTTTAGAAGGGGGAGTATATAAGGTGTTTCTCCAGACTTCTTCGTGGCCCTTCGTGGTGCAGTGGTTTGCATGCTCAGCGCGTAATTGAGAGGTCCGTGGTTCGATTTCCAGTGAAGGCTTTGCATATTTTTCATCTTTCCTGCTTCAAAAATAACTTATGTCTCTACACAGATCTAAACTTCATATTATTACAGAATAATATGAATTATAATATGAATAAGACATTTCTCAGACGAATTTTGTTCTAATTCCTTTTTCAGATACACTTCATGCAACTGAGGTTTAGGCTTGATTAATAGCATGATTACGTTTCTTTTATACATTCAAATGTATCTTGCCTTGCGTTTCTCCAAAATTTGCTAAAAGGTTTCCTCGTTTATTTTGTTTTATTTTTGATTACCTTTAATCTTTTAACATAAGAATAAAATGAGTGGAATAATGTTTTCTGTGGAATGCAATAATCAGCACATGGTTAAGTTCATCTACCATACCTAGAAATGAATTGGGTAAAGTAATATAGTTTTCTATATAACGTTTGTGACCTTTGTAACCAAGTCGTTTTATTTTTTTCATAACTAAAATATTTAGACCTTGAATGTCTCGTATTCATAGGAATTTTTCTCTTTGCCAAATCTATCTTCATATGATAAGTATAACTGAAACTATGAAGTGTATGAAATAAAATAATTTTCTGTATAATATTTATGTCCTTTGTAATCAAAGTATTCGATTTTTTTCCTAAGTAAAACATGTAGGAGTTGAATGTATTGTATTCATCGGATTTTTGCTCTTTTCCAAATCCATGTGATAGGCATAACTGGAATTATGAGTAGTTTTATATAGCTCTGTTCCTAATCTTTTGTGCTTATTTCCAGATGCATTGATGAAACAAAACTATATCTTTAAATTTAACAGTAACTTCATTAACTGCTATTTATTTTATTAAATCGAGCATTTTTAAATTTTCCCGAATCAATCATGAGCTGGATTATTTTTGTCAATGACATAGTCGTTATTTACAAAGTTAAATATTATAATAAGAGCATATTAGGATCCAAGGTATGATTTTAAATATGAATAGTGTTACGAACTTAACTGTTGACAATGTTCTAGTAAATTACATTTTTTGATTTGTCTGATGAGCAATTTTTATTCCAGTGACTTATATTTACTATTATGCAAATATGAATAAAAATATTATGTACTTCCTCAAAGATTGAATTTTGTTGATCGAAATTTTTTGTTACAAAGACATCAAAATCCCATTATATAAATGAACAATTTAATACAAATTTTGTTACCAACATCGTATCTTTACTAATGTAGTTTTTCATCAGATTTATACTAGAAATTACAGTTTATATTATTTAAATTCTGCAGGCAGTTGCTGTAGATTATATATCTTTTTTTATTCCTGAAAACTATTCCTTGAGTTTGAATGTATAGTGAAATTCCATTTAATTAATAAACATGAAACATTGTCTGGTGGCTTTTCGTTCTGTCTGAACTCTTAACTAGAATTATCCAGAACAAACGAAAATCCAAAATAAAATAACGTCCTTATCTGACAATTACACAAAGTGAAAAAATAAATTAAAGGTAACAAAAGCCAACTAAAATGGAACAGCACAAACAGCTTTTCAACTCAGTAACATTTTGACTTTTAATAATACAAATTTAGGAAAACCAGTCGAAACTATGGCTTCTTCTTACTAATCGCTTGCGAAGAAATCTTGTCAAACAAAACTCTACGGATTGGTTAATTGCAACTGACGAAATCTGAAGTAGGGTAACTTCCAATCCGCTGCCAAACGCTGTTAGTTTAACTTTGGCACTAGACTCTTATTTATAACTTTAAACTAATTTGCATTCTATTCGAATAAAATGAAAATTGATATTATAAAAAGCTAAAGTAATAAGATAAATAATTAATTAAAATAAAACTTGTTATAGTCGGAAACGATATTAGAATAGCTCCAGGATCATTTATCCATCAGCCCTCCTGAAATCGAGAGGCTCTGATGACCTACACTGTTCAGGTCTTTAAAATCTTCTGACACCAGCCATAAAATTACGGCTTTTCTAACGTCAACGGAAAGTGTTACTGAACAAGTTATTGCGTCTGCATAGTCAAAGCACATCATCTCTCACCTCGAAGACTAACGACTTCTGAGGAAACCGCACGCGCGAAGTTATCTCTGCGTGGTTTGGTGCAAGCAAAAATGTTTATGTAAGTTTTAAAAAGAGAAGATTTAATGAATGTTTGTGCACAAAAAATTAAAATAAAATGCAATTTTAAATTGTAAAATGCAATTTTATTCTAGAATTCGTGGTAAATTCATGATAGTAAAATTTCGCTTTTCTAAAATGTTTCGTTAGTAAGTAAGTGGAAAATTTCAGTACGTACGTTTCTATAAATGAAATTACATATTTATTCTACTGTAGTAACGTGTATTGATAGTTTATGCAATTATTACTTAAATTATTAATACTACAAAGTACTATTTTAAATAATTGTGTTTAACTATGTGCAGTATATCTAAATTAAAGTACTTCTCCAATTATTTCATGGATCTATTGAAATTCGATATTTATTTGACTTTTACTAACAAATAACTTAAATTTAAAACCTCTTCAGTCTTCCCGTTATTTCGCGTCACATACACCAGAAGATAATGCCAAATGAAGTACGGAAACAAGAGTTTAAACACTAACAAAGGTTAACTGCACCTAATGGCTTGTTAAACTAACAGCGTTCCTGCCTTTCGTAACAGCTATCTGCAATGTGTATTGAAAGAGTGAGTATTAGTCAGAAGCCGCCTGCTGCTTAAAATTGAAACCTGGCATGCATAAAGTGATTTATGACAGTAACACCAAGCATGTTTTAGATAATTCGATTTTGATTACTGCGCGAATTTCAAGGCAGGTAATCGGTTACTGCCTATAAACAAAATATCCTATAGTTTGTAGTAGATACGAACCAGTTTCTCTTAAAATGTCCTCCTTAAAATGTAGTGAGATCTGCTTTAGGTTCAAACCCAAGCCAAAGGGACGGCTGCATGTTCAGGTTTCGTGGTTTCCCCACGAGAATAAGAACCATTTTCCCTCAAACATTCCTCCATTAAAGACTCCCTCCTTTTAGTCAGATAGGCCTTATGCCTTTCCTGCATTTAAATAACCATCACATATTAGTTTGTAAATTCTTGCTTTGGTTGTAATTGACAAAAAGCGTATAAATAAAGTTGTTTAAGCATCTGTAAGCTTAATTCACCTTGATTATCATAATCTTTAAAAATATATAATAAATAATATTTAATGAAGTAAATTAGTTAAAGATTTATAAACATACATTTTCGAATATAAATTCAGATCTTCAATATAGTAATAAGTAAGTCACAAAAAAAATTACTGAAGAATATCACCTGAATTTACATATTTTGTTTTCTAATATCAGATTGTGAATTTGAAATGTTCGCATTACTTGCAATAAATGATGCACTTAATCCTGTGAGTAACTAAACTTCAGAACAGATTAAAGACATCTAATCATTTGATTACGATTACTTCTCTTTGCTTTGAAGATCTTACCGAGGATAACACTGAACAAATTTCTCCACACACTTTTTCCTTTTATTTATTTATTTATTTATTTATTTATTTTTTATTTGGCCGGTTTCCATTTGGCAGCAACGGCGTATTCAATTTCGCTTTTGGGAAGAGCTAATAGAGCCAGGTACGTGCTTTGAAGTTACTTATGTTTCGTCTTAGTTGATATTTCTGTCTGCCACCACTAGAAGACGTGTTTTCTTTTCCACATAAAATTATACAGGTCCATAAAAAATGAATTAAAGCATACAACGTATAAGTGCCTGAGTTTGCATTTATTTTATTACCAGTTATGTTAGAAGAGAATATTAATCTTTGCACGTGTGTAAACTCATCTAAGTTTAGTTGGCAGTCATATGGCCCTGGCATTTTTCTATTAATTAAGATAACAATTACCTTTTTCCTCTAACTTCTATAAAGGTAATAATTAGGAAGTGAAGAACACGTCCTAAATATTACTTCATTTGCCGGAATAATTTGCCAGCATATTTTGCCGTATTGCAATAACACCCGTTTAGTTAGTCTTTCTGCACAAAAGGTTGTTCCACAGGTTCAAAATATACTTTCTAGTTTACATACAATTTAATTTTCTTTGATGATGTGTTTCTTTTGACATGTTTTCCCTGCTTAATTAGCTCACTCTCATCTTTTTCAATGAATTTTCAAATGTAATTAATGTTATTACGTTGCTTGAACTTTTATTTGTAAAAAGTACAAACCAGAAATATGAAGAAAACTTGTTGCGTTTCCTGTGAAGCCTTTGGGATCACTTTAGATTTAAACTTATTTTAATTGGAATTCATTGCTTTTGAGATAAGCCGTAAATGCTGACTGGTTTACAAAATCTTCTTGTGCTTACAAGGTACAAGAGGTGCGTTCTGTTAAATTACCGAGTTCTTATTAAAATTATTTACATTCTTTTTACATCATGTGTCTTTTCGGAAGTCAAACAACAAAAATCAGCGTTATATTTTCAAAATTTTCGCAGGACTACTTTCGATGGTTTTTACCGAACCACCATCCTCAGTTGCAAAACCGCAAATGAACAAGATAGGAAATAATGATTAGATAAGATAAGAAAGCCTGAACAAGAATAAGCAAGTAGAGCCATCTGTTGGTGAAACCAGAACTAAAACATAATTTCTTTAAAGGCCGAAGGCAAAGATGGATTGGAATTAGGATCGTTAACTAGAACAGAAAGATTTTTTTGAATGTGAAATGCCTCTAGAATATTCAGTTCTCCAATGGAAGATGTTTTTTTGAATAACTTTGGCAGCAGAAAAATTGAAAGTGTGATTTTCGGACCAACAATGTTGATCAACAGAAGATTTCTGTGCTTCCTTTTTTCTAACATATGCCTCATGTTCCTTGACGCGAAATTTTAAGACTCTCCTAGTTTGGCGGCCAATGTAATTGGAAACCGCATTGGCAAGGCATCCTATAAATACCGCAAGAATTCATATCCGGAATGGGGTCCTTGAGTATGGAACTCGGAATTTTATTGATGGGAGAATAAACAACCCGAAAGTTAAATTTCTGTAAAATATGTGCAACTTTATAGTTAATTGATGGAAAGAAGGGAATGACAATAATCTCCTAACACAAGAGTGTGCCTTTTAGTGTGTTGAGATGAGAATTTTTTAACTGCTTGATTAAAAATGTTGGGTGAAAAGCCCTTGTCATGTCATTCTTTGACTTTCTAGACTTTCTAGATTTCCTTGTCTTGACTTTCTAGAGCATTAAGATGTCTAGAAACCAGACTTCGCGAATTTCATTTCTCTTGCATTGAAATTGATGAGCTAATTTCTCTCACTCAACTCCGTTTGAAACAAACGCATTTTGTTTTCCAAAATAAATATTACAAGCAAACTGAAGGATTAGCCATGGGAAGCCCCCTCAGTCCCATCCTGGCTGATATCTACATGCATTGTCATGAATAAAAATTGTTTGAAACTTTAAACTTCCCGACATGGTTCCGCTACGTAGACGATACTTTTACCCTGGTTGAAGGTAATAAAGATGATTTAAATAAAGTTCTTTCAACAATGAATTCTATTGATCCTGCTATTCAGTTCACTTTTGAACTTGAGACTTGCAATTCTCTTCCGTTTCTCGACATTCTGGTCACACGTAACACATCCAACTTCAGTACTACAGTTTACCGTAAACCTTCATCGGTTTGCCTTCCACCACACATTAAATCATGTCATCCGACTAAACAAAAGTTAGCTTCATTTTATTCCTATGTTTTCCGTGCTCTTCAAGTTTGCTCCTCCAAACTAGCCCTTGATTAAAAACTAAATTATTTAAAAGCAATAGCTATTGACAGGGGCTTTTCACCCAACATTATTAATCAAGCAGTTAAAAAATTCTCATCTCAACACACTAAAAGGCGCACTCTAGTTTTAGGAGATTTTAAAAATTCTAATTCTAATTGTCATTCCCTTCTTTCCATCAATTAGCTATAAAGTTGCACATATTTTACAGAAATTTAACTTTCGGGTTGTTTATTCCCCCATCAATAAAATTCTGAGTTCCATACTCAAGGACCGCATTCCGGATATGAATTCTTGGGTATTTATAGGATTCCTTGCCAGTGTGGTTTGATTTACATTGGGCAAACTCGGAGAGCCTTAAAATTTCGCGTCAAGAAACATGAGGCATATGTTAGAAAAAAGGAAACACAGAAATCTTCTGTTGCTTAACATTGTTGGTCCGAAAATCACACTTTCCATTTTTCTGATGCCAAAATTATTTCAAAAACATCTTCCATTGGAGAACTGGATTTTCTAGAGTCATTTCACATTCAAAAAAATCTTTCTGTTCTAGTTAACGATCCTAATTCCAATCCATCTTTGCCTTCGGCCTTTAAAGAAATTATGTTTTAGTTCTGATTTCACCAACAGATGGCGCCACTTGCTTATTCTTGTCCAGGCTTTCTTATCTTATCTAATCATTATTTCCTATCTTGTTTATTTGCGGTTTTGCAGCTGAGGATGGTGGTTCGGTAAAAACCATCGAAAGTAGTCCTGCGAAAATTTTGAAAATATAACGCTGATTTTTGTTGTTTGACTTCCGAATTGTATTTTTTCGGCGTGTTATTGTGTCTTAATTATTATGTGTCTTCTTACTGGGCATAGCAATAATTCGCTTAGCTCTAGCTAGGGTCTCATCTTAGCGTATGCTTCTCAAGAAGTGAGGTTCTATAACTTGATAAAAAGTAAAAGACAAAAATAGTAAGCAAATTAATCGTGTAACATTAATTTTAAATGTAATTAAATATCTCGCTTATTGATAGATCAACGTTCACAGCATTAAAACGTTCTTAGCATTGTAGTTAACACTACCAAATCAAACTACATAGCACAAGATCGTTTGAGTATGGGGTTTGCATAGTATTTCTCCCAAATAAATTACAGTATTCGCTAACTGATGCATAGAAAAGGTTACATCTGGTATATTTAAATCATATGTGCCTAAAAGGACAGATTTTGCTTTTCAGTTGTCTTTCTACAACCTAGAGAATAAAAAGCTGAAATTAAACTTTTAAAACAATGTGTTACAAAAAAGTATCTGAAAACAAAGGCTGAAAACATGATGTTGCTGTCTAATATCTCATAAACTTTAGTAAAGTTCCAGAAGGGTTTGTAATATTAATTAAAACACAATAATTCTAACATTTAAAACCCTGCAATCCAGTCTTCGTGAGCAAATTCCATTTTAACAGTAAGACTGTTCTAACGTAAACATTCACACGAGTCTATTGGCTTAAGAATTAATCTTTTTTCGAAATATATGAATGAACTTTTCATACCAGCAATGCAAGGCAGTAGAAATGTTACTTTCTGTGCAGTTTCTGGCATTTATTTAATGAAGGAATGCTTAATTATTCAAAACGTAGCTGAAAATGGTTACACAGTATCACCTGGGTATGGGGTTGCGATAATATCTCTTCCAAATAAACGACAGTGTCCGCTAACTGAAAACAATAAATGCATGGAAGGGTTACTTATATGTTGCTTTAATAACTGAGACGTACGTATGTACCTGATAATGAAACGTTATAACTTCCTCAGTATGATAATAATGGAATTTTGACGTGTTATTGAATATATGATGTATAAGAGAAATACATAATAATGAATGCACTCAATTATTTTAAATTTCTTCTTGACATTTTCGATTTGAACATTTTAACTGTTAATAACCCCACGAACTTATTTTTTATCACACGTAACCAAAACTATTATGATATCTAAAAGATTACTTGTTACTTTTTACAGCATTCAGTTAAAACAGTACAACTTAAAAAGATTTTTATGTATCTTACATCATATACACTCTTTTGCAAAAAGAATTGAAGCACCATGAAGGAAGTGGATGTGTTTGATGAAATTGAATATGTGTATAGCTAATAACCATATAATAAAATGATTAAATAAATCAAGGTCATAGTACCTGTTCACGGCTCACAATCACCCATTGAGTGTCCAAATTATTAGTCCGTCGAACCGCCCCTAGCGGCAATGCAAGCTTAAATTCGTCTAGGTAAGGATTGGTAGAGTTTCCTAATGTCATCCTGCAAAACATTCTGCCAGGCATTCATCAGTTGTCGCTCCAAATCTATGATATTTTGTGGTGCCCGAATCTGGTGGCCTACCATGTCTCAGACATGCTCGATTGGTGAAAGTTCTGGTGACCTTGCTGGCCAAGGAAGAGTATCAGCTGCACTCAGACAGTCCAGAGATATGCGAGCGGTATGTGGCCTGGCATTATCTTGCTGGAAAATGGCCCCCAGGATGACGTGCCATGAAGGGTAATGCAACCGGCCGCAGGATGGTATCAACATATCGGTGAGCTGTTAATGATGTACGGAGGATGACTAAAGATGACCTGCTGTCATAAGAAAAAGCGCCCCACACCATCACGCCAGGGGCTATGGCTGTATGCCTTTGTAAAACAAAGGCTGATAGAGATCGTTGGCCCCGTCCTCTCAAGACACGAACACAATGGTCATCTGCTTCAAGAGTGAAGCGGATTCATCGCTGAACATTATACGATGCCAGCCTAATGGCAGTCATGATGATCGGCTGCGACACCACTCCAGACGACTCCGCCGATGTTGTGGGGTCAAAGGCAAAAGTCTTAAATGCCTCTGTGAGCGTAACGCCGCCTCAGACAAGCGCCGCGAGATGGTGGACGGTACCACGGGAGGTATAGACGTGGCTGTTATTCTTTGAATAGTCGACAATGATACCGTTGTGGCGGTTCGGGTCTGGAGAACTATCATCCTATCATGCCTCCCATGTGTGATCTTTGGCTTTCCAGAGCCTTCATTTCGTCGGCAGTTTAATTGTAGCAACCATTGCTGCCAACATCTTTGCACAGCAGTGTCTGTACACTGCAGGTGGCGGCGGTATCAACACCCAACTTCACACAACCCTACATTGCGTCCACGTTCGAAATCGTTTAGTTGTCTGTAAGGTCTTCCATATCGTCGTAATGGCATCTTTAGTTGCTTCTTTACTGAATTACAATGGCAGCAACAAAAAATATAAATTTTCCGCCTCTGTCACTGGTTTTATATTTTGCGAACTGCGCACTAGAAATGCGCGCTATGATCGCAATTCCTGTCCATTTGCCTTGAAAGTTTGATTATTTGTATGTTAGATCAATATATTTTTGCATACCAAATTTCGTCGCGATCGCAAAAGTCCTTCTTGGTGCTTTGATTTTTTTTGCAAAAGAGTGCATATATTTTATAACACATATATGTTCAGAGGACTGTAGTAGAAGATGGGAACAGAGTGAAAATTAAAGATTGTTTCTGAAAGAATATAGTGCACATTATCATTAAATGATAGAGAAAAAATGCTTGTTTATCAGTTATCGAATATTTTAATTTCAGCTAATACCATCTTGACCATAATATTAAAAAACCATTATTTCTGTTCCAATATGTACAACTAATGTTATATTAGATTATGCTAATTTTAAAAATTTCTTTTATTTATAATTTCCATTTTTCTGAAATTGTAAGATTTCTTAATATTCCTTCTACTTATAACGCAGAGACTTTTTAAAGAGGCTTCCTTATTAATTCAACATTATTAAAAGTTTCATAATCGCAAACACTTTTGAATTTTTTTTTTTTTTTTTTTTTTTTTTTTTTTTTACGTCTACATTATACATTTTCATTTAATCCATCTTTGAAACTTGAAAATAAAACGAAATTCACATTTTTTATTAAAACTAGAACTATTTTTACGGTCTTGGATGTTATTAAGCTCTCATCATAAATCAAGGGAAAAAATGTGAAAAAAATTAAAATGGTTCACATACTCATCGATCCATAATTTAAATTCCTTTTAGATATGCCTACCCGTTTGCTTTAGCGATGCCAAAAGAGAAAGACAAACTTCGAGTAATCGAGAATCTTAATGAACGCACTCACTTAACCGAAGCAAAAATAATGAAACCGTCAGTACCCAAAAATGCAAAAAAGGGGAGGGGAAGTAAAATAAAATAAAAAGTTTAAATGTATGAGAAAGAAGTAATTTTCGACACAAATCTGTTCCTTCAGGACATTTATTTCTTGGTTTGTGCTATTTAGAAAGAATTTACTTTTCGTGGGATGAAAGTAACGTTTATTTTATCCAGAAAACTCAAACGATGCAATTTATAATCTGTTCATTTTTCAGGCTAAGGTTTGATAAACTAACGACATATATTTCTAGAAGTTTTGCTTTGAAATTATGATTTTAAAATGAAAGTTATATATGATCAAATAAACTAACGATTAAACTATATTAATGTAGTATGAGACAGTGTATTTATAGTAACTAATATATAATAGTTGACACAAAGCATGCCTCCTAACTTTCATTGACAGGAAACAACAAGGAGTGATAGAAAAGATATTCAATACATGAATTTTGAGTACATTAAACGTTCAGAATGTAACAGAACTCGAGCAGCAAATTGCGTCAGAAAAATGAGAAACATATCAAACATCCTTTCCCCGAAAAGGATGGCAGAATGCCATTCAATATCCAAATTTTCCAATTATTTCCATTACGCTATTCATACATCTAAGGTGATATTAACTTGGGATTATTATAAAGTGATGATAAACATTTACCTAAAGTAATGAAATACTTTGGATAAATATTTACCGTGCAATAGGTTAACGTCCATTCTAAAGAGTGTCGATAATATATTTGTGTTTTACTATGCAAAATCATTGGCATTTAAACACGCAATGTGTAATCCTTAAAAGAACAAATTGTCAAACAATAACTTGAGATGATCTAATTAGCAATAGAAGTTGTTTTATTCTATCATATTTTATATCTAATAATTATCATTCGATGGCATACTAATTTAGGCTCACAGAAATCGATGGCAAAAATGACATGGTTTATCTGCCTCTTTCTTAATCTTGATATTAATATTTTACCTCTTTTTCCATCAAGCTGATATTTTCTAAACTTTTCACGCATCCACATTAGCGCTATAGATGTTTGAGAATCTCATACAAATGATAAAATTAATAAGGATATGTAAAAATTATCCAAAACTAAAATTAAGAAAAAAGAATCGTATATCGAACTTTGGAAACCTTATCATCGAACATGACATTCTCAGTGAAAATTCACTCTTTCGCATTTTGAGAAATTTTTTGCTTTGATTGAAATTAAACTTAAAACTCATACACAAACTAAATGATTAAACATGGCCATAGGTCCCTAACTGCTGCTCCGGATCAGCGACATTTTGGGTTGTTCCAATCAGGCGGCCTACCATATCTCATAAATATTCGATTGGCGGAAGGTTTGGTAACCCTGCTGTCCTAGGAAGAGTATCAACTGCTTCTAGGCGGTTCCGAGATGGCGTTATATGGTGTCTAGTAGTGTCCTGTTGGAACGTGACTTCAAGACGGAGTGTAAGGGTAACACAAGCAACCCCAACATGTCATTAACACATTGTTGAGTTGTTAAACGTATAGGTAGGATGACCTGGGTGGACCTGCTGTTGTAAGAGATAGCAAACAATCACCATAGATATCATCTTGCGGCTATTTGCGTTACACTTCATGGCACATCATCCAGAAGCCATTTTTCAATAGGATAATGGTAGACCCTGTAGAATTCGCATATTTATAAACTGTCTTTATGTTTTTGTTACTCTAACTTGGCTAGCAAGATCGTCAGACCTCTCACCAATTGATTATCTATGAGATATGGTAGCCGCCAGATCCGGACTCCACAAAAGCCACTGATGGGTCCACGGCATTTAATTGTTAATCATTTCTTTACCTGAATATGGGTTTTACGCATATTAAATTTCAATAAATACAGTCACTTTCTTCATAGTGCTTCGAATTTTTAATATATTAGATAAACCGAAACTTCATTAAAATTTTAAAAATTCATAAAAAAATAAGAGATTATGATAAAGAATTGCGGTTTGCAAGAAAGGGCTTACAAGAAAGTCTGATTTTTGTTTAGCAGCGAAAAACATTTTTGGTTAAAATGTCACCGGCAGAGGGCGCGGATAACCTGAAACGCAATGAAACGGAATGATCAGGAGTATATGTAAAAAAAATATCTGACGCGGACACCACATGATGCTATGGCCTATTACATTAAGCACATCTTTGCTGCAATTCATTTTAACTTATTTACTAGTATTTCACATATTTCTGAGGTAATATATATATATACTAAATATATGGGGTATATATGGGGTATTATATATGGGGCGATATATATATGGGGTATTCATATGAAAAGGTAAAAAACCTCGTAACAACCAAACCGGTTGAAATTTGAATATGCCATTGTGAAATATATGGGGACACGAATGCAGTGTCCGGCGGGGCTGTGTGCATGTACGGGCGCCGCATAGGCGGTAGGCAGATGTGTGTTCCGTCCAGTCCATGCGGCAGAGCGTGATAGGAAATCATGGCCTTCACTTTGCAAAATTAGACAACTGAGTAGCAGCGAGGTGTTATCAGATTTCTGACTGTGGAAGGGGTTAAATCAGCCAATATTCATCTCCAGATAGTGGACGCATGCGGGAGAAGACTGTGTCTGGAAAGTCAGTGAGGAAATGAAGTGTTTGATTTCGTGAACATCGGGAGTGTTTAGTAGCGGAGGATGCGAGCACCACTCCTCTGCCATGGCGGTTAATTGGTATAGCGCCGCGTCCCCTCTTATCTAGAGCACCCCAAGACGGTTTGAGGAAGAGTGTCGAGATCCAGTATATTTATTGAATATCATGTAAAAAAATGCCAAACAAGGGCCATGGCAGATAAGTTCTTTGCCACACTAAGTGACATACATATGCAGCATAACAATGCATGAGACATTCAATAAAAGATAATATATGATACTGTGTGATATATTACTACATGATACTCAATGGGGCTACATGACACTGGTTATTAAGAGACAGGCAATCAATGATTTGTTGTATAGCATATGCTACTACATGATTAAATAGTGCTTAGCTGTATAAATACTACATTTACACTGTTAGATACTACATGATATATGAAAACTATATATTATAAGGTATCAGTATCAGTATCAGTAGCGGGCGCAGCCCGACCCGCCTAACCAAACAAGTTGGTCTTATGGTCATGACAGGCCATGCCCATTTCAACAAATGAGAAAAATAAAACATAAAATATCTAAATGAGAATAATCATGTGTCATCATATATTATAAAGGTATTTCTCCCGCCTTCGTGAGAGCCTTCGTGGTGTAGTGGTCTGCACACTCAGCGCATAATTGAGAGGCCCATGATTCGATTCCCGGAGAAGGTGCTGCATATTTTTCATCTTGACTTCTTCCAAATTACCTCAAGTCTCTACACTATAACGTGAAATATGAAGATATGGCTGCATACTACATAGAGACTACAGACTACTTACTACATAGAGGTCACGGACTACATACTACATTAAGACTATATCCTACATGATACAAGAGACTAAAAGATGACAATCATTAGAAAAAGAATACATTTACCATGATTAACTGATGCTGCGCAAAATATACCAATAAAAGTATATGCTTCTGCATAAAATACCTTGAACTATATGATACATTTGATGTTACATGATTTTGTCCGATACAACATATTACTGCATTGGACATGGTAGAAAGATATAAAGCCATGTGAAACATAACTTCGAATGGCATGCATGATTCAGGGTAACGTATTATGCTTGATACCATGTGATGCAAATGTGCTTCATCTCTGCGACGGACTGAAAGACACAGTCAAATTCTGGCTCCTGTCACAGCCAAAGGAATCTTTCGGCTCGTGAAACAATGGGATAGTTGTGCTCATGCCTGTGGTGATTACTTGTGAATAAAGACTGCAGTTATACCCATAGTGTTCATAGTGCCGTAGGAAAGAATTAATAAAAACTTGATAGGAATCGGAAAGGACCAGTAACAAAGAACACCCAATATGGCTGCTGCTGGAGACTTTGTTTATTCATGTAGTGTTGTCCTTTATATTTTCCTTCGTGGCCGGTCTAGGAAAGCCATAGGTCGATCTTGGGATTGACCGAGGGTGGACCGCGCCATACCTCTCTGCCTACCCATAGTGCTGTTGATTACCTTCTCATTTGAAAACCCCTTATAAAGATATTTGCTATGTATTATAAAGTTTTGTAAGAGCATTTAACGAAATAACTGATGCGCTTCTTAGATACAGATTTTATTTTCAGTTCACAGAGATAGTAATTAATTTGAAATACAATTCTCTCCGTTACTGCGTCACACTCCATCTCACTAATACAGTTCCTTTCTTGATAAATTTCCATACATCTACTGTACGGTGAACTTTCAGAATAACATTTTCAGACATATTTTGGCGTTGCTCAGCAACGGTTACACGATACAAAATATGACGTTGCCACCCTAAAGTCAAGGATAATAAACATAATTATTTGTTAAAAAAAGAAAATATTAAAGTCTATTTAGACAAATCTCTGGTCCAATTAATTCATATTTCACTTCATGGCGAGGTAAAATACATAAAACTCAAAGCAACTTTATTAAAAATTGTAAAAAACAACAAAAATAAATAAATAAATAAATGAAAAAATAAAAAAAATAAAAATAAAAAATCAACTACAATTCAAACAGAAAAAAATTAATATTAAAATTAGAGGTCGCAAGAAAAACAGGCAATTCTGTCTGCGAAAGGCATTTTTCAATGCGCAAAACTGAAAGTTTACGTTTGGTTCCACTCTTGATCTCAAATGTACCAGAAAAACGAAGCATATATTCGAAACATATTAATTGACTTTTATGAAACTTTAATTCATTTTCCCCTGATGAGTTCTGAATTACAGTTTCAGTAGAAGGAGCTTATTTTTTTTTCTATTTTGTATACATTTTCTCTTTGCAAGTTTATTCTACTCTCAAGTTTTCTCAAGTTTATTTTTATTTTGAATTTGGTATATTTAGCTACTGTGTTTAACATCTTAACCATCATTGTAATTATTAATTTTGTTAAGAAATTGCGTTGCTTCGATTCCAATTTTATTTTACCTTTAGATTCTTTAAGTTTAATACACTAATACACACACACACACACACTTATATATATATATATGTCTATTTGCTGCGGTCGATTGCAGCCAAAAAGGGTGGTGCATAACTGCATGTTATAACGGTTCCATATGTAAAATTTCAACTTCCTAAGTCTACTCGTTTTTAAACTATGATATATATATATGTACGTACAGACAATTTACAATCCATTTTACAATCTGTTTCGGAAAAAAAAAAAGAGTCTTCTATTCTGTCCGTAGGTATATATGTCACGCAAAAACATCGGTCAATTGGATTCGAGAGCAGACAAAATGGATATTTTCGTTGAAAGATGATATCACGATTACAGTACTTCTTTTACTTCGTACAAGGAAGTAAAAAGAAAAAAAAAAGGTCATTTCGCTTGGATATTTAATGACTGATAACACAAATGTGAGCCACTGAACGTCAGTAAATGTCTCAACATTAAGAACAGCTCGGTTTTAATGACAGAAATTCTAGATTTGCAATATTATTTATTTGAAATACTGTTGAAAAAGACATGGAATGAATCATTTAAAACACACATCAGCAAGAAATCTCTTGCAAATTTTTTTAAGAAGCTTGTTACGATTTTCATTGTGTACCAGACAAAAACCGACATTCAGTTTTATTTATTCGTTTCCAAAAGAATTTGTTTACCTTCGATAATTGCCAAAATGGCTGATATAACTAAAAGAAATACATGCATTCAATGTAATTTTACTTGATAAAAGGTCTTGGAAAAGCAACACTTAATTAAAAATCAAATTCCTCACTGGAATGAAATATTTCAAAAGAGCAGAGAATTCGTTAAGATGTTTCTTGCTTAGGCTTAAATGCATGAACTGGTTATGAAGTATAGAACTATCCATTTTGGCACAGACAATACTTGAATAATCATGTAAAGGGCGAAAAAAAGGTAAAGTAAGTCCGAAAGATTTACGTGTGGTATCCCGAATTTCTGACGCCTGACCAAACTGTTGACAAAAAAAAAAAAAAAAAAAAAAAAATCATTTAAGTGTTTTACGGCATTTGTAAGAAGAAATTCTTAGAAACTTTTTGAACTGTTGGGATGTAACTCATCGATTTTGAATCGTAACAATACACTTGCTTGGATAAATATCCAAGAAATACAGCTATCCAAGATAATAAAACTGAGCCTTCGCGATCACTTTTTCAATGTATTATTGATATACAGAAAAAAGCCCTAGTCCTAAAAGGGCTTAATAAAAGTAACATTGAAAGCTATTTCGAGGATTCCGAAACAATGTGGTATAAATACATTGCAGAGAGGATTACATTGGATGCAATGTAATAAATAATAATCATGAAATTAATGTCTTGCTTTAAGAAATCATTTCCGTGTTATACTTTGATCCCAGCAATAACAGAATCGAAATATGCCAATGCAAATTGGTTATTAGATTGTTTTTAAAAATTTTGTTTGAAATTTATTGATCAAAATAATTTTTGTGTAAAATAATACCTGTTTTAACAGTTTTAGATTTAAATCATTAAGTAAATATATATAAATTTCAGAAGATTTTTTTTAATTTGTCAGCCTTCTAACTTGTCAACCGCACGTACCTTCTAACATAGCAAAAGGAAAGCCACTTTTAAAACTTTGTTTGAGCATTGTAATTCATTTATTAAATCAATATACTACATTCAGTGCGAAAAGCAGCTCAGAATATGCAATAAGCAGATCGCCAATATCAAGTATAAATTTATACGAAATTATGATGAGTTATAAGACTGAAAATGGGTAAACCACCTTTAGCTGCACTGGTTTAACAGAAAAAACTTATCAGTTTCAAGAGAGTCAGAATCAGGAATCCTCATATTCAAGGAACAGAATTATTCTGAGCTAATGTCAGAATACATTTGAATACTTATCCCACGACGCGAAAGTATATTTCTATCTGAAATTCAGTTTGGAATTGACATTTCCCTAATTATTTTTTAGACTAAATCTTCCTGCGTGAGCAGTAATTATAGCATCTATTACGCTTAACATTATCGTTTGAGAAGAAGACTTTAAAAGAATAATATGGGAAATATTACTGAAGTGAAAACAAAATTACTATGCACATGCAAAGGCTCACCAAACAGATTGTTCGAACACGTTTATATTTCTAATTCAAACACTATTTCTGATGAGTCTGGATATGAATATATATATATAGATAGATAGATAGATAGATAGATAGATAGATAGATAGATAGATAGATATATATTAAATAAGATAAATTGCAAGAATGACATATGGTAACGATGAGAGCCGATTTATGCGGACATAGATGCAATCATGACCACCTGAATAGTTTTTTCCTAACAAAACAATTCTTACCAGAGATGCATACTGCTAAGCTTGTACAAGTCATGTCACCATTCTGGAATATACATATTGGTACTTCTTGCATTTTTTTAGATATATTAAAAGAGAAACAGCTGCCAAGATTATCAAACTAGCAGGTTGAAGCGGAGATGAAAGTGACAGATTGTACTTCAAGTATTGGAGTAAGAATGATTCAGCTTTACATCGACATAACTCTGATTGGTTGCTAAAGGCTTCAGTTCGCAAATTTCAATAGTATATTTGAAACCTTATGTAAGTATTTCCATCATCAGTGTTAAGTAAGAATCATACGATATGCATTAAATTTTAATTAATGTAGTTTTGAGAAGTTTTTCATAACCATGTTAGTGTTTCTAGGTTAGGTAATGATCTGAGGATCCCTCCTCGCAGCACAAACATAGGCCGGAGGAAACAAAACCTCTTTTCTAGAAATATTCCGGAAAAAGACCATGTGACGAAACAGGTTATGCTAAAATTATGCGGTCGGTGGAAGTTTTGTTTTAAAAACCATGGGCTCTTCTATTCTGGGGAATACCGTTCCATTCATCCTGCCAGTTTTGTACGTGACAAACTAGGTGACATGACAAAAGTTCTGTCCCAATGACTGATATTTATCCATTATAAGTTTACGTTTTCTCAGTACAGCAGGCTGTATAATGAAGAAGCGCATGAATGGTGCATCATCAACTGGCAGCTGCATGTGCCATGCCTCTGTGAATGGGCATGCCGTTATATAATGGTCTGAAGTACCATCTTCGCCTCACATACAGAGGTTAGATGAGGCAAATCCCCTTTTACAGAAATACAAGGGGTCGTGGTCCGTTACAAATCTTGTTACAAAGGGTGCCGAGATAAGTTGATCAGTGGAAACTTTATCGTAAAATACATTAGCTCCTCTACTTTGAGGACCTGCATCCCATTCCTCTTGCCGTTCTTTCAATGCCTCCTCTCAGATCTGTCTCTTAAGATGAAATCTAGGTAGCAAAATGGGCACAGGCTGAGTATTGATGTTTCTTGCTGCTTCTTTGGCGAGCTCATCGGCTTCTTCAGTCCCCTAGTATTCAGCATGTGCCTTTATCCAGGAGATATGAATACTTCTTAGATTCTCGCTGTCTCTAAGGAAAGCTTGGATATTAGCTATCAAAGTAGACAGATGGTAGGGATTACGGATTGCCTAAATATCAGAAAGGCTACCTGTGAAGATGCGCAATGTGTGCCCATCAAATTGTTCTGTCACTGCGATGGGCTGCCTAATTGCGCTACTTCAGATTGAAATTCTGTATTTCCTAATCCTAACTTCTCTTTCCATGCTTGTAAAACTTCATTGTTATATTTTATTACAACGCTGCATCCAACTCCTCCGTCGAGTTTGGAAACCTCCGCATTTATCCAGAGACTTCTTGTACTCATAATCGGCTGGATTAAGGTAAAGATCTCTGTATGTTGCCTGCCTTTTAAGCATTATGACAGTTGTTATTTCTTACTCCATGACTGCCCTAATGTGGAGAGGTTCTAGGCCTGCTAGGACCATTGCAGTTGCAGCGCTGTAGCGCAATATGCTTTGATAATGGCTAAGGCGAATTGGCGTTGCGTACTACTTAAGATCTTGATTTTAAGTGTATTCGTGAGGTTGGGCCAGATTGCCGTTCCGTACGTATGAATTTTTTCCAATACCGTATTGTAAATTATTTTGAAAATATGTGGTCTTACGCCCCAATCAGAACCTTGCATGTTTTTAATGTTATTCGCTGTGTGCAAAGCTTTGGTCCTCTGTGCTCGCAGGTGCGGTATTTAAGTTAAGTCTTCATCAATAACGAGGCCCAGGAGTATGAGTTCCTTGGCTCGTTTCACTCGTTCATTTCTATAAATGGATTTCTTTGGATAGTTTGTCCATGTTTGTGGAAAATAATGTACCTTGATTTCGCTTCCGATATTTTAAGACGTTTCTGGCAACAGAAATAATGAAAGAAGACTAAAACTTCATCGCAGGTTTTCAGGAGAATGTCTCTGCTACGCCCTTGAACAATAAACGTGGCGTCATCAACAAATGCCAAAGCTCGTGTGTGTAATGGCCATTGAGCTTTAAGTATAGAATTGAAAGTAACATTCCAAAGGTCTGTGCCAGCGCATGATCCCTGTGGACAGTCTCGAGTCTGCATTCTAGTGATTATCCCTCCATTGTGGACCACAATTCCACATAGGAAACCGATGATTACAGGCAGGAGATTATTAGGAATACAGGTTCCATGCAATGCCTCTATTATGGCGGGGTACCACAGAGAATCGAATGCACTTTTTACGTCCAGACCAAGAACGGCTGCATGGCATTTGCTGCTTGGCTTTATGTTGAATAATGTTTTCAATAAATTGTTTGTGCATTTTAAATTTGTTTTGTTATTTTAATTTTAAGTTATATTTTAGACATTTGTTTTTTATTTAAAATGTATTTTTAATTGTTTTTGATATGTTGATAATGCTTTCCAATTTACGTTAAATATCGGTAGTCCGACGATCTACTCAACACTAGAAAACTGTAAACTTTCACCATATAAGTATATTTTACCTCGTTATTTCAATACGTATTGCTATCATAATTGCATTTGATAATATGTTAATTCATTAATAATATATATGTGTGTGTGTGTGAAGCATTGTTTTGTGTTCAAAATTTGTAGTATATATTGTTGCGTGCGTACGGATTCGTTACTAAATGAAAGCACAAGTCCGATGAAAAATGAACAAAAATTTATTATTATCACAACAAAAATGCTTAAATTTTCTCAAATTATCATGCTGTATTACAATATCTCAGAGTAGTTATCTTTTAACTACTCAAATATCCAATAGAACGTAATTCAAAACACCTAAAGAACGCTAATCTGCGAATTCGCTACAATCAACAAGAGCAGTTTTCTAAACAACGACAAATTAAGCAACTACTACAAACTGAGATGTTTTCCTCCTTTTATAAGATTTTAAAATCACGCGCTAGAATTTTCCAGCACTTTCTCGAAATCAAAAAGAGATATTTATTTATTTAACGCACGCGCTCTTGTATTTTTAATTTTTCCGGCTTAGCTTTCTTTTAATATTCGTCACGCGCTGCACTGCGCGAGAAATAAAACCATTTAATTTATAATTGAACTAACATTAGCTTTTTAAATACCAAATTCGTAACACTGCCCCCTTCCCAAGGACTGCACGTCCCGGGCAGTACAATCCCTGGACAGGAAGCTAAACTTACAACTGTGGCATAAATGCAACTGAGGCATAAACATTACATTACAATATCAAACAATATAAACAATAAATGCAATAACTAACTTAAACAAATCAAATGCTATCAAATACTAAATACAAAACAAATACTAAATACAAATCAAATCAAATACACATTTATAAACAAAAAGGACCATAGTCTGATACTATTTACAATTATTTACATTACGTACTATGGCCATAGTAATGAGCTAACCTGTCGTAATGAACGACTTTAGGTTTAGAGTTCGAAGACTTACGAATCCGAACCACGACGTCATTCAGCCTGTTTAGGACTGTGTACGACCCATCCCAAGGTGACTGTAATTTCGGACAAAGTCCTTTCCGTCGAGTCGGATTCCACAACCACACCTTGTCTCCTTTGTTGGATCTCTGTCTAGTAGCTCTTGTGTCGCATCTGGTCTTCATTTTCTCCGTCGCCAAGTTGACTCGCTTTCGTGCAGAACGGTGCATCCCCTCAAACCGGGCCTGGGCATCTTGGATGTGTTCCTCAGGCAATGAAGGCGCATCCGTAGGGCGACTAAACAGGCGGTCACAAGGCAGACGAAGGTCTCGACCGAAGAGCTTCTGGGATGGAGAATAGCTGGTAGTCTTGAGTTTCTTTTCGACCCTGGTATGATTTCGGCAGCTTCCCGAGCTCGATCCTTCGGACAAGGCGTCGACATTTCCAGGCGAGGATCCCTTTTGAGGATGGATAGTCATGCCATCAGATGCTGAAAGCAGCTTATTGTTTTTGAAATCTAAGGAAAAATTGTATTTCCTTAAAAAGTCCAATCCGAGTATGCATGAATCTGTAATATCCGCCACATATGCCGTGTGATGGTAGGCGGCACTTCCAAACGTGATGTTTACGTTTAACTTCCCAGTTATGTCGATCTTGTCACCAGACGCAGTCTGAAGGGTAACACAGGATGGCGTCCAAATAAGTTTATCTTTAAACTGTTCAGCTAAATCTTTCCTAATGATGGTAACATTAGCTCCTGTGTCAAAGATAATATTGCAAGGAACTCCATTGATATTCCCATTGATGGACAGTCCGTTATTGTTGCCACTCACTATAGAGATCTTAAGCGCTTTAAAACAGGGTTTTTCATTATCTGGCAACCTCCGTTCTTTGATATGGTCATTAATTTGTTTACTGCTTCGTTGCTAGAAAATGGTCTTATTTTCCGTACCTCGGGGTGTTCTGCAGTTTCTTCGTATGTGGCCTTCAACTCCGCAGTTCCAGCACTTTAGAATTAGTTTCTTTTCACTTCTGTTCCGTCTCAAGCCACTGACTTGTCTGGTAAAATCATCTGCTTTATATTCCGTACCCTGGGGTGTTCTGCAATTCCGTCTTAGGTGACCTTCACTACCACATCTCCAACACCTTAGAGCCACTTTCTTCTCGCTCCTAATCCGTATCAAAGCGTCGACTTGTCTGGCTAAATCATCTAAACGAGCCATCAGTTGATCCACTGGCTCATGGACTCGCACAGCTCTAACTGGGTCGCGATCTCTATTAGTTGCTTCCTGGGCTGCCTCGAACTTCATGGCGTACAACAGAGCGCTTTTCAAATCTTTAACATCCGCCATTCACAGTGCTCTCTGTATTTCAGGGTCCCGGATGCCATCGACGAAATATTGCAGCGACAGGATTTCCCTCGTTTCTCTCGGGCACTCCGTAAAGGCGAGGTGGGACAGCCTTTCAACATCCGTGGCGAGTTCCTGGAGTGTTTCGGTAGGCTTCTGTTGACGAGATTTTAATTGGAGCCTGCTGTAGTCTTTTCAACACTTCTCCCCAAAGCGCAACTCCAAGGCGCCGGACAGAGCTTCGAAATCTAACCTTTTGTTTTCGGGAAGAGTCTGAAGGATATCCGCTGCGTCGGCTCTTAGAGAAGCGGCGAGATGACAGGCCTTAGCTTGGGAATCCCATCCATTCGCATCCGCCACGATAGAAAATTGTGTCTTATACACCTGCCAGGAGGTCTTCCCATCATATGTGGATAGCTTCAGAGGTGGACGAGCAGGCATTGGTAAGAATTTAAAATCATCACTCCTGCTCCCTGCCGACGCTACGAATTTCTTTAAAGTATCCATTTCTTTGGCAACTGCAGAAACTCTCTCATCAATTTGTTGTTCGATTTGGTGTTGGACGGCACAAACTCTTCCTTCAATTCGTTCCTCCACAGCAGAAACTCTCCCTTCTATATGTTCTTTTACAGAAGAAACTCTTTCTTCTATTTCTTCTTTCACCGAAGAAACTATTTCTTCAATTAGTCCAACTTTATTTTCAACTGTGTCAATTCTGCCTTCCATAGCTTCAAATTTATTTTCTATTATGCGGGTAATCTCTCTTTTCATTTCTTCTTGACGTGCTTCAATCTTTTCTTGACCAGCTTGAACGGCTTTCATTTCGTCCTTAACAGATTCCTGGCCCAACTTCATTTCTTCTTTAACGGACCTAATTTCTTCTTTAACAGAGTCTTTCATTTCTTCTTTAAATGTAGCAAAAGCTACCATGAATTGTTTTAACTGTTCTTCCATCGCTCTTGTGATTGGCATTAAAATCCCACTTCTGACACCAAAAATTGTTGCGTGCGTACGGATTCGTTACTAAATGAATGCACAAGTCCGATGAAAAATGAACAAAAATTTATTATTATCACAACAAAAATGCTTAAATTTTCTCAAATTATCATGCTGTATTACAATATCTCACAGTAGTTACCTTTTAACTACTCAAATATCCAATAGAACGTAATTCAAAACACCTAAAGAACGCTAATCTGCGAATTCGCTACAATCAACAAGAGCAGTTTTCTAAACAACAACAAATTAAGCAACTACTACAAACTGAGATGTTTTCCTCCTTTTATAAGATTTTAAAATCACGCGCTAGAATTTTCCAGCACTTTCTCGAAATCAAAAAGAGATATTTATTTATTTAACGCACGCGCTCTTGTATTTTTAATTTTTCCGGCTTAGCTTTCTTTTAATATTCGTCACGCGCTGCACTGCGCGAGAAATAAAACCATTTAATTTATAATTGAACTAACATTAGCTTTTTAAATACCAAATTCGTAACAATATTTTCTTACCTTATTTTCTTTCATTGAGAGAAATTAGATTTTTTTATTTATTAATGTGGGGAATTCTAGTATCCTGTACAGAATATGACGTGATTTAGGAATTTAAGAAACAGTGATATGAAAGCTGTGTATGATATTGATAATCAATAAAAAATATTCTTCTTTTTTCATTAATGTAAAGTTTAAAATTTTTAGAAAATAATGTAGATTATCTACTTATTAGCATGTAAGAGAATGTCGTTACATAGGAACAAAGTAATTTGTAAAATTGATAAAATTAAAATGTTCCATATTATGATTTAAAATTTTAAAAAATATTTTTCTATTTGTATAAATTCTAAAGCTTAAAAATACGGAAGCTGTATGAAATACAAGTATGAGAGACTGCGACGTTGCTTACAGTTTTAACAATTGGTACAATTCCCTTACTGTGTCATGGTAATTTGAAATATAAGCAATTTATTATACTTATTTCTATATCTATAGAGAATACATTGTGATGTCACAAGCTTAGTCCCACCCATTTATGAACGCCACTTAGCTCCGCCTTCGCAACTTTGTTTATGCAGCGTATTCTGAGCTTTTACTATTCTGATTTTTAAAAACTCGCCACTGCGAAAATCCCCAAGCAGTGGGCTAAAGCCCATTTTCACCGAGCTATTTATTAAAACAAATTGTGAACTTTTTTTGATTAATTTCAATGTAGTTCGTTTGTGCCCAGACTAAGAAATTATTGCGTTTTCATTTTTTTTATGTTTAGACAAGCATAATTATCCTTCTGTGATTAACAGAATCAGAAAACCAGAAATAATGTAATTCGCAAATAATGTAAGAAAAAAAGTCATGTTACAGTGAAAATCCGAAACTGGAGAATGTCGACATTTTTCAGTGAATGTCAACACATACCAAATATGTTGGTGAAAGACCGAATATTTGGTTGTATACTTATACATTCGGAACTTCACCGGTGTATATTCAATAAGCACAGACATGCTCCGGTGGAGATCGAAAGAAGAAGCCCAGCAATCAGCCAGAGAGGCGGTGTTAAAGGCAAGGGATTGTTGTGCAAAAAAATGTCATAGCTGCGTAAGTTGTTGCAATAAATAAGATTGTATAATATAATCATATAATTATGTAAGTTTATTAGGAATTTTATTTTCTGTTCTCATTCAGAATGAACTGTTCCTTTTAAGTTCAACATTTTATTTACACATGCTGTTGCTTAAGGTTTCTCCTATTTTGGCAAATACCATAGCATGTTTTAATAATAAAGTATGATTTAAAAAATAATAAAAATATTTTAATTCAACATTCGTCTTCAGTGCATGATGAATGTCGCCATTTGCCGATGTAAATGAGAAATAAAGATATTTAGCAAATACACTATAACAAAAAATCGACGCACCAAATGCAGGTAGGGCAAATCGGAGAATCGCTCGTCATACGAGTAGAAGCGATTATAAGATGCTGGCAAGAATGGATGGACAGTGGCAGATTTCAGCGTCATGATGGTAGCGGTCGATCTAGGGTCACAGCAGATCAGGAGGGTAGAGAGATTATCAGATAAGCTGTCACAGCACCTAATTCATCGCTATCAACCATCAGACGTGCGACCCGCACATATGTCGGGTCGCACGTCTGATGCACGCTAACACATAAGTTACGCTACCTGCTCCTCACGCCTGCACACTGTGGAGCCAGATTACAGTGGTGCTTGGGTCGATCAGGTTGGAATGATGCCGACTGGGGACGTATAGTCTATAGCGCCGAATCCTGCTTCCAACTGTGTCGTGACGATCATCGAAAACGTGTCTGGAAACGCCTGACACGTTTTCGATGATCAGCGTGCCGATCCTGCGTTAACTACTGCACACAACAGAGGCCCTCGACCAGGTTTGGGGTGCCATTTCCTTTGATAGCCAGACCCCTTTGGTCATCATTAGAGGAGCACTTACAGCACAGCAGTACGTCGACGACATTCTGAGACCTGTTTTGCTACCGTTCCTTTTGGTAGAAACCTGGCCTTATTTTTCAGCAAGATAATGCCAGACCACATACGGCACGTGTTGCTGTGAACTATCTTACAGCTTGTCAAGCACTTCCTCCGCCGGCCAGCCAGATTGCCATATCTCTCTTCTATCGAATATGTATAGGATATGATGGGAACGTGACTGCATCTACCAGGAAATATTGATGCCTAGGCACGATGTAAACTGGTCGCGAGTCATGTTGCAAAATGTCGTCTTTAGGACGCCCAGATGTTCTGTTTTGCAAGTGATGAAAAGATGTCTTTATTACGTCTTTGCACATGAGGTTTTTGTCGCATAGACGTCGTTATAGCGTTTTTCGCAGGTGCTATTTTGTTTATGAAAGCATCGTATCACGACGTCTTAACGACGCCTAAATGTTCACAAAATTCCACCTTTTTGCAACATTTGCGAAAACGTCGTTATTATGTCCTTGTGTTATATATTGATTTATGCAGAAAAATAAGCTTAATGATTAATACATTTTTTCTTCTTTTTTAAAATTTTGTATTTCTTGCAATTTTCTAAAATGTTTTATCATTTCCTGAAAACCAGAAGATAATACAATTTTTCTCTTTAGACTAAATATGCTTACTTAATAATAGCCTTAATTATTTTCAGTACTTTAAACTATATTTTTGAATAACTTAAATTCCAAGTTACGTTTATTTAAGATTTCATCATTTTTTTTCCTTAACTGAGAGTAATTATGAGAGTGGTTAGTATAAATATATAACATTAATAGTAGGTTTTAAGTAAATAAAACTCGATGAGTAATAAATAAAATTAAAGATATATGTGTGGATAAAATAGAGAGAGTTTCTGATCACATTTATTTCTGTCAAATCTCAGAGACAGTGAAAATTACCCTTGTCATGATAAATTAGGAAGCGGTTCTTAAGGTAACATAATCAGTATTTTACCTGAACTCAAGTATAAATTTATTCGCATTTCACAGTAAAAAAAATATAACCATTAACTTCTATATCTCCAAGATATACAAATGAAAGACAGTATAAAGTACTTAATAAATGTGATCAAAAATATACCGAAATCAGTGCTACTTTGGTAGATGGTTACACGGAGTTTTGGTGATTTACGTTGGCGCAATTGTTGGCACGATTTTTACAATCGTCAGCCATCTTGAAAACGCTGTTTTTACGCATAGTAAAGTATTCGAAACTTAAAAAAAAATAAATAAATATCGTTAAAAGTAATGGATTAATTTGTTGTTGAAAATGTCGTTTTCTAAGATGACAGGCAAGTGTAAATAATTACATTTACTATGAGTATAAAATACTAAAGTAAGGTTATTATTACTTTCATATAGCAATTAGAACATTATTCAATTCAAATACTTTAAAATACGTTATATATTGTTACGAATTTGATATTTAAAAAGCTAATGTTAGTTCAATTATAAATTAAATGGTTTTATTTCTCGCGTAGTGCAGCGCGTGACGAATATTAAAAGAAAGCTAAGCCGTAAAATTGAAATTACAAGAGCGCGTGCATTAAATAAATAAATATCTCTTTTTGATTTCGAGAAAGTACTGGAAAATTCTAGCGCGTGATTTTAAAATCTTATAAAAGGAGGAAAACATCTCAGTTTGTAGTAGTTGCTTAGTTTGATGTTTAGAAAACTACTGTTGTTGATTGCAGCGAATTCGCGGATTAGCGTTCTTTAGCTGTTTTGAATTACGTTCTATTGGACATTTGAGTAGTTAAAAGATAACTACTGTGAGATATTATAATACTGCATGATAATTTGAGAAAATTTAAGCATTTTTGTTGTGATAATAATAAATTTTTGTTCATTTTTCATTGGACTTGTGCATTCATTTCATAACGAACCCGTACGCACGCAACAATTTTTGGTGTCAGAAGTGGGGTTTGAATGCCAAAAACAAGAGCGATGGAAGAACAATTCAGGCAAATGATGACTGCATTTGCTGCTTTCCAAGAAAAGATGGAAGGAGCCGTCAACTCCGTTAAAGAAGAAATTAAAGGCGAGATGAAATTGGGCCAAGAATCCGTTAAGGAAGAAATGAAGGCCATTCAACCTGGTCAATTAACTTTTAAAGACGAAATAAAAGTTGTTAAGGAATCTGTTAAAGAAGAAATAAAAGCTGTTCAAGTCAAGATTGAAGAAAGTCAATGCGAAATGAAAAGAGAAATTGCCTGCATAATAGAAACCAAATTCGATGCTATGGAAGGCAGAATAGATGTGGTTGAGAATAAAGTGGGACAAATTGAGGAAAATGTTTCTTCTGTTAAAGAAGAAATAGAAGAAAGAGTTTGTTCCGTTCAGAAACAAATCGAACAACAAATTGATGACCGGGTTTCTGCGGTTGCCAAAGAACTGGAAACTTTAAAGAAATTCGTAGCGACGGCTGGGAGTAAGAGTGATGATTTTAAATTCTTACCGATGCCTGCTCGTCCATCTCTGAAGCTATCCACATATGATGGGAAGACATCCTGGCAAGTGTATAAGACCCAATTTTCTATCGTGGCGGATGCGAATGGATGGGATTCCCAAGCTAAGGCGTGTCATCTCGCCGCTTCTCTGAGAGCAGACGCAGCGGATATCCTGCAGACGCTTCCCGAAAATCAAAGGCTAGATTTCGAAGCTCTATCCGGCGCTTTGGAGCTGCGCTTCGGCGAGAAATGTTTAAAAGACTACAGCAGGCTCCAATTAAAATCTCGTCAACAGAAGCCTACCGAAACACTTCAGGAGCTCGCCGCGGATGTTGAAAGGCTGTCCCATCTCGCCTTTTCGGAATGCCCGACAGAAACAAGGGAAATCCTGTCCTTACAATACTTTATCGACGGCATCCGTGATACTGAAATACAGAAAGCTCTTCGAATGGCAGATGTAAAGGACATAAAAAGCGCTCTGTTGTACGCCATGAAGTTCGAGGCAGCCCAGCAAGCAACTAGTAGAGATCGCTACCCAGTTAGAGCTGTGCGAGTTCATGAGCCAGTGGATCAACTGATGGCTCGTTTAGATGATTTAGCCAGACAAGTCGAAGATTTGATACGGAGTAGGAGCGAGAAGAAAGTGGCTCTAAGGTGTTGGAGATGTGGTAGTGAAGGTCACCTAAGACGGAATTGCAGAACACCCCAGGGTACGGAATATAAAGCAGATGATTTAACCAGACAAGTCAGTGGCTTGAGACGGAACAGAAGTGAAAAGAAACTAATTCTAAAGTGCTGGAACTGCGGAGTTGAAGGCCACATACGAAGAAACTGCAGAACACCCCGAGGTACGGAAAATAAGACCATTTCCCAGCAACAACGCAGTAAACAAATTAGTGACCATATCGAGGAACGGAGGTTGCCAGATAGTGAAAAACCTTGTTTTAAAGCTCTTAAAATTTATACAGTGAGTGGCAACAATAACGGACTGTCCATCAATGGGAATATCGATGGAGTTCCTTGCAGTATGATCATTGACACAGGAGCTAATGTTACCATCATTAGGAAAGATTTAGCTGAACAGTTTAAAGATAAACTTATTTGGACGCCATCCTGTGTTACCCTTCAGACTGCGTCTGGTGACAAGATCGACATAACTGGGAAGTTAAACGTAAACATCACGTTTGGAAGTGCCGCCTACCATCACACGGCATATGTGGCGGATATTACAGATCCATGCATACTCGGATTGGACTTTTTAAGGAAATACAATTTTTCCTTAGACTTAAAAAACAACAAACTGCTTTCAGGATCTAAAGACATGACTATCCATCCTAAGAAGGGATCCTCACCTGGAAATGCCGACGCTTTGTCCGAAAGAACCAGCTCGAGAAACAGCCGAAATCATGCTAGGGTCGAAAAGAAACACCAGACTACCAGCTATTCTCCATCTCAGATGCTCTTCGGTCGAGACCTTCGTCTGCCTTGTGACCGCCTGTTTCATCGCCGTACGGATGCGCCTTCATCGCCTGAGGAACACATCCAAGATGTCAAGGCCCGTTGTGAAGTGATGCACCGTTCCGCACGAAAGCGAGTGAACTTGGCGACGGAGAAAGTGAAGACCAGATACAACACGAGAGCTGCTGGACATAGATCCAACGAAGGAGACAAGGTGTGGTTGTGGAACCCGATTCGACGAAAAGGAGTCAGGCCTGATTTACAGTCACCTTGGGATGGTTCGCACACAATCCTAAACAGGCTAAATGACGCCATGGTTCGGATCCGTGAGTCTTCGAACTCTTACGACAGGTTAGCTCATTACTATGGCCATAGTACGTAATGTAAATAATTGTAAATAGTATCAGACCATGGTCCTTTTCGTTTATAAATGTGTATTTAGTATTTGATTTGTATTTAGTATTTGATTTGTATTTAGTATTTGATTTGCATTTAGTATTTGGTTTGTATTTAGTATTTGTTTTGTATTTAGTATTTGATAGCATTTGATTTGTTTTATGTATTGCATTTATTGTTCATGTTGTTTATTATAGTAATGTAATGCTTATTAATGCATTTATGCCACATTTGTAAGTTTAGCTTCCTGTCCAGGGATTGTACTGCCCGGGACGTGCAGTCCTTGGAAAGGGGGCAGTGTTACGAATTTGATATTTAAAAAGCTAACGTTAGTTCAATTATAAATTAAATGGTTTTATTTCTCGCGTAGTGCAGCGCGTGACGAATATTAAAAGAAAGCTAAGCCGTAAAATTGAAATTACAAGAGCGCGTGCATTAAATAAATAAATATCTCTTTTTGATTTCGAGAAAGTACTGGAAAATTCTAGCGCGTGATTTTAAAATTTTATAAAAGGAGGAAAACATCTCAGTTTGTAGTAGTTGCTTAGTTTGATGTTTAGAAAACTACTGTTGTTGATTGCAGCGAATTCGCGGATTAGCGTTCTTTAGCTGTTTTGAATTACGTTCTATTGGACATTTGAGTAGTTAAAAGATAACTACTGTGAGATATTATAATACTGCATGATAATTTGAGAAAATTTAAGCATTTTTGTTGTGATAATAATAAATTTTTGTTCATTTTTCATCGGACTTGTGCATTCATTTCATAACGAACCCGTACGCACGCAACAATATAATATAATTAACATTAAAACATATGTGACAATAATTATCTCAGCAATTTTTTAAAATAGTGTATTAATTTTTTAACACAAATTGAAGAATACAATTATAAAATAAAAGAAAAATATGTACTTACATTTCTTTAAGTCATTTAACCTGTCGTTTATTGATAAGTACCACAAACAAATCGGAATCATAATTTAGATATCAAAGAGAAAAAATTTGAAAAATGTAATATCAAGGGCAGGAATAAAAAATTAAAACAAATTATAAATAGATAAAGCAATTTGAAGATAAATTAATGGATCATGAAGATTAAAAATAACAAAAAATTTGAAAAAAAAAATCCAATAATACGTATTGTTTTTAAGATTTCGAAGATCCTTTTGTCATTTATTGTGTTTCTCTTGATTTGCTTTGGAAACATGATGTGTCCTGAATAGGAACAGGGAGCTTACTCAAGCTATTTTCAAAAATGTGTGGAAAAGACGACACAAGCAGGAAGGGTATACGAAACCCTTTATTTTCTATACTTCACAGGTACTCCCGAACTTCGGGATACAGAGACCAATCGCTTGTGGTCTGAAGGTAAGAAATATAAATCTATTAACTATAACTAAAAGCTAACTTTGAATTAGTATACAAATGCCTCGCACTAAGACCGGCCTTTATTTAAAAGGGTACGTATGTAGTACGCCGAGCTGCTAAAACTACAATACGTTTTCAAATATCAAGAGGGCTAAATCTCTGGCCTTAAAGGCAACCAGCAAATGAGTGAAAACTCGTAAAACTGCAGTGGCAAGTGGCTTGCTTCCTAAATCTCCTTCTCTCTCCAACTCTTGGCAAAAAAGCCATAATTTAAATACTTGGGCGTTAGCAAGACAATTTGCATAAAAAAGTTAAATCATTTAATTCTGGCCGGAAGTAGAAAATAAGAAGTTTATTTAAAATAAAATAAACGTTAGTAAAACTTAGGATAACCGCCCCTCCCTGAAGTAAATGCCAATCATCCCAGTTTATGTATAGAATAATTTCAATAAATTTAACATATGGATGCTCATTCAATGCAGAGCAAATTTTCCTAAACAAATACCAGGCTATGTATCCTTCAAAATCTCCTCGACGATTGTAAACCGGCAAAGAATTTTTGGAGTCACGCCATTGTCTTTCAACTGTGTTAGTATGAACTCCGGTTTCAGGATCTACGAAATAGAATGAATGGTTAACTTGCAAGTGATTAAAACCTTCTTCGCTCAAACGGTCATAAGCTTTCCAGCAGTCCGAAATAATCTGGGTTCCTGGTTCGATCCAATCCTTAATTAAAGCGAGAAGAGTATCCGCTGTTCTGCCTGGCACAGCAACTAAAAAAACAGCTCTATTCCGCCAAAAACCCACTGCCCTTCAACGAATCGACCCTTATTAAACGTTCTTTTTCCGATTTCGGACTCATCAATCTCCACGATTTTCCCTGGCCCTCCGATCTTCTCCGTTTTAGTTTCTACAAAATTAATTAAAACGTCGGTTACATAACTGCGCCAGTCGGCTACAGCTTCTGAAAAAATACCGAGCTCACATTGAATTCTATCGTACGAAGAACCCATGAATATTTCGTACACTAGAGCTAAAATGACAGCAATTGGAAGTTTACTGCCGGTAAAAAAGGAAGAATGTCTAATACTTTTTTTACCGTTAAAGCGATTATTTCTTCCACCGTGAACACAATACCATATATGGCCGTCCTCGGAATCGGCTCTTTTAACCATCTTCATCTGTGATCCACATTTCTCGCACTTCATTGAAGAAGCAATTAGCGAGGTTTCCTCCAAAAATTTAAAATAAATTTCCTCTGACCCTTGTAACAATTTGTAAACAAATCTTTGATAAGAAAACCAGGCTGGCCAAAATAAGGTCTCAAAGGGCAATTTTTTAATTCTGATACCAATAATTCTTGGTACTTACCAATAACAACATTCATCTTAGAAACAGACATCTTTGAAGGAATTCGAAGATGTGAATTAAATTTTAAAATGGCGCGGAAATGCACAAATTTTCAGTAACCAATCAGAGAGCTGATTACAGCTCGTTAAAGCACAAATATTCTATAACCAATCAGAGAGCTTATTACATCACGCCTAGAATAAAAATTATTTAAATAAACATACATAACAAAATATTTTTTTTAAAAAATGCAAAATTAAATTGTATTTTAATATTTAACAGCCATAAATAATGTTTAAAACTTTAGATTAAATTTATAGATATTAAAACCAATTACTTTAAAAGTAAGGTGACGTCATTGATTACATCATCCACAACATAAAATTTCATAAAATATGATAAACAATAAAATTTTTATTTCAAATAAAAATGCAAAATTAAATTGATTTTTAATATTTAGAAGCCATAAATATTTAAAACACGGAATTTATGCATAATAAAACGCATTATTTTTTAAATAAAATGACAACAAAGTATCGGTTACCATAAATAACTTATCCAGCAATGGGTTTACCGTAAGTCGTATTACTCGCCAAAAGAAAAATCGCCAAAATCCGCGCAACCGTCTACCAAAGTAGCACCCCTAAATCTAATAACTTCCCATATTCATATCTAAAATGAAATAATAACCTAACAAACAACATACATGACAGCACTATTTAAGGAAAAAGACGAACTAGTAGTGTTTGAAAGTATAAATAGCAAGGTAACAGAAGTAAATTTTCCAATTAAAAAAAAATTGTGTTTTTTAAATAGTAAGCAATTAAAAGTGCAATAATTATGGATTTCAGTATTTACTAGTAATGCTGATGTTTCTTAACACCATTTCTTTCGATCATATGTTAATAAATTTACTTATTTTTAGTTTCTACATTTTAGAATAGTGGTTGATTACAATGATTATTTCGTGCACATTTTATAATCAATAACTTTCCTTTTTGTTACTGTACAGAAATAATTGAAATAATATAGTATACGATAGTAAGCTAAGTACGATAAAGTAAGCTCTTCGTTAAATAGCAGACGATGAAACTTTTTGTTTCTATTTATTATTTCTTTGTTATCACAAGCACATAAAAATTAAGCGAAGAAAATAGAATATACTTAAATTTAATAAAAAAATAAATACCTAATTTCCAACATTTTCATTTATTGAGATAATCAAACAAATTAACGGCAATAGAATATACTTAAATTTAATAAAAAATAAAACCTGATTTCCAAAAGTCATTTATTGAGATAATCTAATAAACATACATAACGGCAATATATAAAAAAAAAACGCGAATTACATAGTGTTTGGAAGAATAGATACCAAACGAAAAGTAATAAAACTGCAATTTGCAAGTAATAAAAAATATTCAGTGTTTTTTAATATTACACAATTAAATATCACATAAGTATAGATTACAATATTTCACAGAAATGTTAATGTTAACACTATTTTTTCGATCATACATTTCATACACTGTTTAAAATCATTAACTTTTTCTGCTTACTATACAAAAGTCAACATACTATAGAATGTGCATTATTATTAATTTTAATACATTGCTTCTTGCTATTACACATATCTAATTCATCTTCAACTCTCATATTAAGTACTGGTACCAGTCCAATAATTTCTTTGTATTTTATTTTCCTTTGAGAACATACAGACACCCCGTGCACCACATATGTACAACACGGGGCTTACAGACAAGGTTTAAGTTTACTAGAACATTAAAGGTTACATGTATAAATAAACAATAAAAATTACATGCATAAATAAAGCGAACAAAAGCAGAGAACAGCAGTCTGGACTTCACGAAAACAGATAACCAGTCAGACGAACACTGGCCAAGTCACTCCGAACATTTTCAAATCGTTCTGTAAGCATAATCTAGGGCCATCAAATGTAGGGCACGAGAAAATCAAATGTTCCACATCCTGAGGAACTCTTTTTGAACATTCACATAAATTGTTTGATCGTAGATTAAAACGAAACAGATAACTTGCAAATTTACCGTGACCAGATACCAGATAAAAACTGAGACACTTTAAAATTTAACTAGAGGAAAGACTCGGAATTCAGTCTATGGTAAATAGAAGGAAGGAACTTTTTGGTGACTTCAGCATTACAAGATGAAATGTATTCCTCATTCCACATAGCTAAAAGCTTTTTATAATGAAAGGACTTCCAATAACTCTTTGGAATGCTAATGCTGATATCAATGGGTAAATTTAAGGCATCTTTAGCTAAGAAATCAGCTCTTTCATTTCCGTAGAAACCATGATGAGCGCGCACATAAGCAAAGCAGATATCAATACCTCTAATTCTAAGTGAACTAACAGTTACTAGGGTTTCGATAACTAATTTATCGCAGCTGGTAATACTGTTCAAAAGTTGAAGAGAAGAAAGAGAATCAGAACAAATAAGGTATTTTGAGGATGTTGTCCCATGATCCTCGATCCATTTGACGGCAAGATAAATGCACAGAAGTTCTGCTTGAAAAACAGTACATTCATTCCGTATACGGTGTCTAAGAAAACAAATCTCGGAATGGCCTTCAAAAAGAACAAATGCAAGGCCAACCTTGTTGTTCATCTTGCTGCCATCTGTAAAGAAAACTATATGAAAACTTATTTCAGCAGTCTCTTTATAATCGCAGAAATTTATGGGTTCTAAAGAAGCGGGATGAAGAAGATCAGTGAAGGGGACAATTCCATTAATACAGTCTTCCGAAGCATGAGTTTCCAATGACTCAAAAATATTATTCTTATATGCAATTTCAAAATCAATAGGCGGAACTCCTGCAAGAACAATAGTAGCCTCATAGCTTAAGGTTCTATAACCACTAATAATACGAAGAAGAATTTTCCGTTGAATCTTTCTTAAATTTCTTTTGTTAACCTTCTTGGCAAGAACATGTCCCCAAGCACGACAGCCGTATGAAATGAAAGGTACAATACACTGCTTATACATGAGTTTCTCAACATCGTAGCTTACTCCAAAAGTATTTTTGGCAATTCGGTGAAAGCCATTAATAATTTTTTCACATTTAGCAGAAAGGAATTCAATGTGCTTCTTCCATGTTAATTTTTGGTCAAGAATGACACCAAGATATTTAACATTTTCTACAAATTCCAACGGAGAATTATCGAGCATCAAAGAAGCAATATTTTGTTCATCAAACGTACTGGGAACAAGCATAGCTTTACTTTTTGAAGGATTGAAAGTGAGTTTATGAGAAATCGCCCAACTGGAGACAAAATCTAGAACTTCTTGTGCTCTCAAAAGAATGTTATTCAAAATCCTTCCTTGGAAAATTAATAGTAAGTCGTCTGCAAACACAATTTTTAAGCAACCGTCGAGATGACTTAAAAGATCATTTATGATTATGTTCCAAAGAGTAGGTCCGGATACAGAGCCTTTATGACAGCCTTTTTCTAGAGAATAAACCTTAGCTTCATTCCAAAGCTGAAGCTCAGCAGTCCTCTCGTTCAAGAAGCTTTTAAGAAGGTTATAGATATTATGTGTTATACCAGCATCTTTTAAAATTTTTAAGATAGATGGCCACCAAGCATTATCAAAAGCTCCTTTGAAATCCAGGAAAATAAGAAGAAGTGTAGTATACTTCATTTTCTTTGCACACTGCAAGATATTACAAAGGCGAATAATGGCGTCTTCAGCGGACTTTCGAGGAGTAAATCCGAACTGAGAATCATTATAAAAGCATTTTTGTCTCAAATACCAATTTATTCTGTTAATTAAGAGAGTTTCAAGACATTTTCCCAAAGCAGGCAAAAGACTAATGCATCTAATATTATCAAGATAAGGGGTTCTTGTATCTAACGTTTTAGGAATCAAAACAACCCGAGCTCTCTTCCATTCTGCTGGAAAAACTGCTAATTGTAAACAAAGGTTGAAAAGTCTGTGTAGAAATGTGCTATCCACCGCATGAAAGTGCTGTACCATTTCATTAGAGAGTCAAGCCCATGTGATTTGTTCTTCTTGAGATTTTTAATAACACTGTTAACTTCTGAAGTAGAGAACGGACAGTCCATAAAAGAAATATAAGGTCTATCAGACTCAGTGCGCATAGTTCTATGAGAATTTCTATCATCACGCGCATTATCTCTTGGGAAATTCTTTGTCATTATAGCAACAATAGTATCACTCAAACTCGAAGTTTAATTCCCGAAATCTCAATCCTTTTCGCAAAATTGGTCTTAACCCCATACTTATATATAGATTTCCAGACATTGTGAACAATAATAGTTGAGAGAAAATTTCTCCACGACTCAAGCTTAGCATTAGCTAATTTAGCCTTGTACTTATGCCGCAATTCGAAATATTTAATTTTATAAATATTTTTAAGAAGACAGTTTCTTTCTCTCTAGAATCTACGCCTAGCAGCATTTACATGCTTTCTATAACAATCAATTTTCTTAGACCACCAAGGGACCCCATTCTTCTTACTTTTCTTCATCGGAATTGAAAGTAAAGCACAATTAAAAACAACGGTAGAAAGTCTGTTTACAACATTTTCTAATGCAATACAATCAGAGCAACTGTTAAGAAGGACATTCAAGTTACACAATTCTCTCTTACAAAGTTCAGTAAATAAAAACCAGATCGCTCTTTTTAAATTAAAAGTGCACAAATTAGAAGATATAATCGGACGGCATAAAACAAGTTCAAAGATAATCATTTTATGGTCAGAAAGAGAATCTTCCTCAGAGATATCCCAACCTTGAACGTATGGCAGCAGTCTTAAGCTACAAAGCGTAAGGTCAATATAACTCGAGCCTTGCGTGGAACAAAAAGTAGGTCCGCGGTTTTCATTAAGTAGAAACAAATGATTCGCACTAATAAAATCATTAAGTTTCGTTCCTCTAGCATCAGTAATAGGACTATGCCAAATCGCTGATTTGCTATTCGAATCCATACCACATAAAAAATTGCATGGTTTCTTCATCGTTAAAATTTGTGAAATTTTTAATAGTTCTATGTCAATATTAGTTTGGGGCTCGAAATAAGCGGAACAAATAGTCAAGTCAGATCCATTGATTTTTATATCTAAAACAACAGTATTATAAACTGTATGATTTAAGTCTAAAAAAGGAGAAAGGTTCTGGTTGCGAACAATAACAGCAGACTTGACAACTTCTGCTTCGGAATCATAGTAAACCTTATATTTTATTGGAAAGTCAGAAAGAACACCTTTATAAAAGTGCGGCTCCTGAATCAGTGCGACATCAGTGTCATTTGCCTCCATATATAAAATAAGTTGCTGAGTAGCAAGTTTTGATTTCTGCAAATTTATTTGTACAAAAGAAACAGACAAATTGTCGGACTTACCCATAATAAATTTTTGAAGCTGCAAGATAAATGTATGGCTGGGGCAAGTTCCAGAAAATGGCTTATGATTTAAATCAACTTTCTTAGTTGCATTTTTCGTCTTTTTATTAAATCTTATGCAATTAATACACACTTGCACTTCTTTTTTATCACATTCTGAACTCTTATGCTCACCAGAGCAGCAATAACAAGCCAAGGGATTTCTGCAATCAAGACTTCTGTGGTAGCCTAAACATTTAAAACATCTATTTAAAACAACAAAATCTTCAGCTTTACACATATTCCACATCACTTTAATACGCCCAAAATTTAAAATACGCTTGCGCACAGAAGGATGCACCTCAATAACCACGCTTCTCTCACGTTGAAACTTTTTTAAAGTAAAGCGAACTTTAACGTCTTTCCAAGTCTCTTCACTCACGGTAATTTCAGGATTTTGTTCTTCAATAATTTTTAACAGTTCATCATTACTAATGCTGTTTGGCACATTTTTAAGTAAAACTGTAGGATATTTTCGTCTTGGAATAGAGGGATTCAAAATAGATGAGTCTTCCTGCAAAGCAGTAAACAGTTTTTCTTTATCATATCCCGAAGCACATTTCACCATTACTTTATTGTTATGAACTGTTCGAATATTGCTAATTCCAGTTTTATGTTTCCGAGGGTTGATTTCAGCTTTAAGGATCTTTTTAACTTCATCAGATGTACAGTTTTGGCACTCACAAAAACACAGCAATCTGAATCAGTCTGATTTGTCCCAACAGATGGCGCCACAGCATTAGCATACGATTTCGTTTGCATGACTGAATTCAATAAGCTTTCTTTACAAGCTTCACGAAAATTTACAGATTTAACATGCTCAACATACCTAGTAATCAAACTTTTAATCTCACCCAAAGCCTTCTCCGCATCATCACGAATCTGCGGATTGATATTGCATTTCGATACGATGGCTGATTCCACCTTTTGAAGCTCATTGTCCAGAGCTGCAGAGAACCCGTCACCATCACAATCCGCCATGTTGGCGTTCTCCTTTCTTTGTATTTTGAAAATAATGAACATACCATAACAGCTTGAATTCTTTGTGCTTCTGTATTGATTGCATTTTCAGCAAAACCAGAAAGTGCCTTACCGTTAGATGTTATTTTTGGCTTTATATGAACTGTTACGAATTTGGTATTTAAAACGCTAATGTTAGTTCAATTATAAATTAAATGGTTTTATTTCTCGCGCAGTGCAGCGCGTGACGAATATTAAAGAAAGCTAAGCCGGAAAATTGAAAATACAAGAGCGCGTGCATTAAATAAATAAATATCTCTTTTTGATTTCGAGAAAGTACTGGAAAATTCTAGCGCGTGATTTTAAAAACTTATAAAAGGAGGAAAACATCTCAGTTTGTAGCAGTTGCTTAGTTTGTTGTTGTTTAGAAAACTGCTCTTGTCGATTATAGCTAATTCTCGGATTAGCGTTCTTTAGCTGTTTTGAATTACGTTCTATTGGACATTTGAGTAGTTAAAAGATAACTACTGTGAGGTATTGTAATACTGCATGATAATTTGAGAAGATTTAAGCATTTTTGTTGTGATAATAATAAATTTTTGTTCATTTTGCATCGGACTTGTGCATTCATTTCATAACGAACCCGTACGCACGCAACAGAACTAATTCTGAGAACAAAACTTTCAATATGAACACAATAATCGATTAATATGAATGATATACGATATAGCACTTAAGACGTTATAACCGAAGCACAAACCTAATCAGAGTATCCAAATATCCACTGTAACAGATAATCAAGATATCCACTGAAACCACAGAAAATGGAGAACACTACCCTATAACATTTTAATCACCTGAAACACATAAAACACCAAAACACAACAGTATTTCAAAAACACTATATTTGCGATTAGCATTGTAGCATTTCTTGTAGAGCAGATATTCACAAACAAAATTAGCACAAATTCCGCATTCTCACGAGTCTGAATTTCTCTTCAATTCAGAGGCTTCCAAGAAGAAGCTCACAGCAATGGAACTTCAGTCGCTGAAGGCAGTTGAAGTAAGAAGATAAGGGCAGAACAATGAGAAGATTCAAAATGTGTTCTTTTATTGACAGTGCATTACATTTACTTTTAATATAAGCAATATTACTTACATCAGTCATTGCTTGATTCAATTTCAAACATGAAGTCAGTCTTTTCAAATGCCTTACAGATGATATCTTTACGAAATTACTTGAAAGAACTGCTGGAACCTCAAGTAATTGCGCAGTTAACAACTTCGAATTTGGAGCTAGCCAAAACGTGCAAAACCTCGAGATGCTCGTTTATATAAGGAGCCAGTAAATAATGTACATGTAACGGCATTGGTTGGAGAGCAATGCAGTGTAACTCTCAGCGACTTATACTAGTGCATTAAACCTTTCGACGGTTCTTCTGATAATTTAATAGAATGTTTTTTAAAAGGCCTAGAAGAATTATTTCAAATGAATAGAATTACGACCAATGTTCACACAATTATATTTACAAAAAAATATTTGTCGGGCTCACTGAAACATTTGTAATGTCAATGTCGCCAAATCATGAGTGTACCGTATAGGATTAAACCAAGCATTTGTGAATGTATGGAGATGGACAAAAACGTAAAAACATACCAAAAAGTTCATCAGAATTTTTATAGGTAATAAATTTCGTATTTTTGTTCACAGTTCTCTAATTTTGACGTCAACATTTATTAGTAATTTATCAAATCCATTAAGCTTGTTGTTTTCCATGAAAATTGTTAATATTTCTTTTTCTTTTTCCATTAATTTTTCCTTCTGCTTCTCCTGACTGTCGGTGAGTTTTCTGTCATATATATCGGACAGCCGTTAAATATGCATGGATATGCATCGTCTTTTAACACTGGACGTTTTCTCGGAATTCCTAAAATTGGCCCATTTTTATCCGTGAATACATCTTCACGCACAATCGTATCTTTGTAAAATTGTACTCTTTGCACTGTATGCGATAAAATGTTTTGTATTATGTCTCCATATTAATTCAAATAAATTCGTCCTTACTTCAAAAATAATAAATAAAGCTCTTTTCAGTGGTGAAATAATTGCTGATATGTGATTTGCATTGATTTCGGAAATATGATATTTTAATATATACAAAATGCGTAACATAATAACTTACCTTATCGATTAATTTCATTTTTTAATATTTTGCTATAATACTTATAACAGATATTTTAAGTAACGATTATTTTAACAAAATTTTAGCAAGTATTTATAGTACTAATTAAATTTAATTAATCAAATAATAAAGTATTTAAAGTATTTATATTTCATTAGATGAATCTACCTTAGATTAATATATTTAGATGAAATAAAATAATGAAACATTGCAAGTGAATCTTATACGGATTTCAGATTCTTGAAAGGGTAGATTTAGTCTCTTTTCATTCTAAAAGTAACGCTGATGAACTATGAAAAAAATGCTAAAACGACCACGTCTAAAAGCTGTCATATCATGACGTCTTAACGACGTCGACAAATTACCAAGATGCAACGGCAAATATTTTACGTCTTCACAACGTTGTAAAGACGTCGTAAAAGTTACCACGACCACTTTGCAACCTCTCGGACCAGTTTGCAATGTCGTGTGCTACTTGGGAGATTTTTAGTCAACAAGCACTTCATGAGTGCGAATTCATCCAGTGAATAGAATGGCCAAATCAATTAATCAAACATGTGCTGCTATGCTGAATTTGTGGTTTTGCTGTTGAAATGTATAGAATGTAAGTGCGGAAAAATAATGCTTGAAGGTAAATTCAAAAAAAAAAAAAAAAAAAAAGGCTTAGCAGAAGTGAATACAGCAGCACACTGGTAAACTGTGAGCTCAGTGAGAACATGAATCCTTTCAGATTTTTTTTTATTTTTATATTAATTAATTTTGGAGAAATGTTTTCGAAAATATGACTGTACGAAAATGTGACTTTTAATTTACCACATTATATTGACTTTTCTTAATTCGATGTTGCATCAAAGCTGAGTTTAATTGACTAAACTCAGCTCTGATTTATTTGTTTAATTGACAAATAAATTTATTTTTCTACAGCTGGTTGCCTGAATTTAGAAATAATTGTTCACATATTTAGATCTATGAATAAATCTCAAAACGTCTTCATCTGCAAAATGATTTCATTATTAAATATATGAGCAAATATAATGAAATATAAGAAAAACGGGATAAACTGTGTTTCTTTATTTTCCATAATTTGATTAATTTTTGCTTAAACAATTTTGTATCTAATGTATGAGCGTGGAATTTTTCAGGGAACGGTAAAAAATATGAATATTAAACTACATGTTGCTATTCTCATAGTACAGTACTGCAATTTTATTACCATGACTATTCAAACTCTGCAAACTGAAAACTTTCAATATTTATGAACTCTGCCGTACGAAAAATAATATATAGAAATTTCAACTTTCCAGCTGACACATTTACTTCCAGGAACGCTTCCAAAAACACATCGTTGCATTTAGAATTGACGTATAATTTTAAAAGAACAATTGCGAAAAGAAAGTTTTCCTGGTTTAGTGTACAATGCTTTGGCAAATGACTATGCTCAGCATATTTTAAAGACTGAAACAGTAAAAGTGTGTTATTCAGGAATTCTATCTTCAAAAAAATATACATATAAGTAAATAGTCATGTTCGCATCATTGGATAAAAAGATAAGATTACCGAACACTAGTAGCTCGTTCCAAATTTAGTCGCATGGAATGGTTATATGTTTGTAGCATTCACGATCTGTAACACGGTTTTCCAACCTTTTTCAGGTCCCACCTCCCTGAAAAAATGTAATATGTTCTCGCTACCTTGCACCCCTAAGGATGAAGCACCTCTGGCTGGGAACCTCTACTTTATAATATAAATAAGGAGTTCCTCATGAAGTAAGTTCCTCATGAAATTGGAGTAAGTTCCTCATGAGAACTCCTGCACAAAGGCATCCATTTTAAAGTACACAGCACCCGGTGTCGTGTCGCATTTATTCAACATAGTCAACAAAACAGCAATATTATTTTCCTTTCAATGTTCTGTTTTATTTGTAAGAAATTATTTTATTTCTTTAAAACACACAATTTATTTTTCTGGAAACTAGCTTCAAGTTTTGAAATCAGATACTCTCTAAATGTATTTTCTTCAGTAAATTTTAAAATCTTTTATCTTGTTATGGATATCGGTACCTCGGTAAACTTTATTGTATCGGTATGGTATCTATAATATCTTCCAAAACAGACGAAGACATAAATTGTTGTCTGAAGAACACATATAGTAGCTTGTACACATTTTTAGTTAAACTACCTTCGATAACATAAAAATACAAACGTGAAGGAAAAGCATGACGTCTAAGACTCTTAATACTACCTAATTTATCAGATTATTTCTCTTACAAAGGCTTTGTCTTTTCATATTCAGAAAAAGAGAAACTAATTCCATGAGCTTGAGTTTATCTAATATTGCGGAGATTGTTTGCAAAAATTCTAATTTATCTAATATTGTGAAAGTTGAATCCTTTTAATGAGCATTGTGTAAATTTAAAGACTATGGGACATTTGGAGAATAAAATTAAAGAATAATTTTAATTTCTAAAGTAATAAAAAATAACTGACAACTCATTGAAACAGAATACTACAAAAGTATAAATCACATCGTAACCCGATATACAATGCAAACCGATATCTGTTACGCTAATCTATATTTTGATTGCAAATCTTAACTAGTTAGTTTATGATTATATCTGTTAAAGCACGATCTACCCACTAGCATTGTACAGCACTGTATTGCCAAATGCAAAAATTTAAATTTAAAAACTTTATCTCAGTACCAGACAAAGAATATAATATAAGATTCATTTCTAAAAGAATGATAGCTTTCAAATATTAATCCTGGTTAGGATATGCAATCAGAAAGTTGATAGTCATAACAGATGCGAACCTGTACTTGATAGCACATTTCAGGTATTTCAGAAAGTATTATTATGTAGTGGTACTTTGCTCTATGTAATAATACTTTTCATACTTTTCAATTTTTTCACAGAGTATTACTATTTAATAGCACTGTGTGCTATATCTAGCAACGTATGCCCGCATTAATTTTTCCCCAATCTTTCTAAAGCTTAGTGCAGATAAAATTGTTTACTGATGATGAATAAATTATAATCTCGACCATTTATCTTAATACATGTTTTTTAAAAAAATTACTAAAGTACTTTTGTGAGTGATCTGGAGAGATCAGAAACGCAGCTAATGGAATTACATATGCCATCTTCTAATAATATAAGATATATCCAATTTCCCCGCTTATTCTTCCTCCTTCTTTTAACTAATTTTATTGTCCAAAAATCGAAAAGGAAAAATATGAGAGTAATTTAATTTCCGAAGAACGCGTTAAAGGAAGAAAATAATAAATGAAAAGTATTCATGGATAAATTACTTGTAAATATCGAATATTATTTCTTTAAAAGAAAGCTACATTCAGGGAAGAATATATATTAATATTAACATTACAATATCTGACGGATGCTGAGTCGATATCTAGAGGCAATTGAGCCAGACAGTCGCGTTTCGTCTCAGTTACCCTGTATAAACCCAGGGACATCTCACATAAATGCATCTTGTTCGTAGTTACTGAGATAGACATTGGAGGAACGATAGTTAAAAGGGGCGAACAATAAACCCAGATTTCGAAATATCGAATACATCAGTTGTAGCTAAGGCTATAATGAGCTGGAATGGTGAAATTATGTTTAGAAAGTCTCTTAAATGTAAGAACACCTGCCATGATCGGGTAGCTTAACGAAGAACATGAACAAAATGCATTTCAAATAATATATACAAGGGAAAATAAAATGGATGAAATGCTAGGGCAAAAATGCAAATACGAATTCAATACATTGAATAAAAATACTTAAGAGAACACAGTTTACAACTAAACTATTCTTCAGAAGACGTTTACCAGTTTACTGAAAGGACGGTGCCTGTTACGTTTAGCAAAGGAATGAGAAAATTTTGAGAATATTTTTTTAATTTTCGATGATAAAAGTCTAAGGTAGAAAAGTACGTAAAAATATGGTTTGCGTAATTTTCATTCTCGTTTCACATCGCTTTTGTCTTTCAGTTTTAAATTAGGGTAAAATTTCTAGAATTTGGGGTTTATTATCTTGGGATAATGTATTTTAATTTAATATTCGCACATGGGCACCTTTCTTGCAATTTAATCAGTATGACATGCATTTTATTTTTTATTCACACATTTACACATTATTACTGCTAATTATTGTTATATTTGTACATTTTTATGAAGTCTGAACTCTAGGTGAGGGAAACTAGCATATATCTAGCACATGGATAATGAGAAATATGAAGCATACAGTTAAATTTTTTAAATTAAATAAACAAATGCAGAACAAGCATAAATGTAATTTCAATTCCTGAATTTAAAACAGAATGAGAAATATACATTGAAATCGGTTTATTACTATATACTTTTACATATTCTACACAGTTCTTACTATACATACTAACTTTAAATTTAGGCGTAGGAAAACTTCAAATATAGAAAAACTGTATGCATTTCGAGGTGCACTGTTCGAACGCTCTTCTTTAAAAGAAAATATTATATAAAAAGATAATTGATTACATGAATATGGGAAAGCACATGAGATCTATCTGCCTAAAAGAAATAATTTCTTTGGGGAGAATCTTTAAGGGAAAACGTTTTTTATTAACGTTACACATTTCAAGGCGTGAGGTAAACGAATTTCACAATTTTGATAAAATAGCCATTTATGCAGCCTTAAATGAAGAAATGAAAAGTAATATTATAAAAGAACAAGATTCTTTTCACTCTTTTTTTTTCGGGGGGGGGGGGAAGGCAGAGAAAATTTTCATTTGTCCAAACATTATTCTAATTAAAGTATTTTAATTTAATACAAAACTCAATTTCGTACTCAGCATCGATTGCATTGGGAAATGTTGTATTTTGATCTAAAGCCACATACATTCTAACTACCATCCGAAAGTGCTAAGTGCTCTTTTCTATAGTGATTAGGTAAGGATAAGCTAAAATGATTATATAAAACAAGATGTATTGTTTCAGCGGATTTCATTTAGATAGTATCCCATTTCAAGGCAAGTCGTCTATATCTGTTGCTTAAAAATCAGAGTTAAAATAGGCACTTCAAGGCCATTGCCTGTCTTTCCAATTTTTTATCGTAATGCATGGTGTTATCAGTACGCAGCATTTATTTTATCCGCCTCTTTTCAAACTGTAGTTTAAGGCAACACTCACTTACATAGTTTTAATGATACAAAGTATGCTAAATGGGAATAAGGGAGAGGAAAATAAATTAGACGACTCAAATTATCTGTTGCACATGTTGTCTCCATGGTTACGAGGCATGACGTGCGGCTGAAAATATCCTGGACATTATATTTTAAAGTAACCGAGTATATTTTCTGTCGATACGTACTGTTGTACTTCAAAGTGTAATTTTTACAAATTTTCGTTTTAAAAGAACCTATCAAGAATACTTCAATAAAACTCCTTATGTTAAAGTTAAGGTGTGTCAAATCTGACCGACTGATTAAAGAAAATACCTTTTGGTGAAATACCATTAGGTGAACACTAGATTTTAAGAACACTAGATAGAACACATGATTTTAAGAATAGTTTAAGTACAAAGTTAAAATTCTTAAAGATTTCCTTTACAAAAAATGAAAACTGAATCACCTTTAACCACATTCCCGTTTTAGACAACAATTCTTCAATGTCTGAAAGAGAGAAGAATTAATGAGAATTCACAATTTATGTAAGACACTTTAATGAAAATTTTAGTTTGGGAGAACTAAAACTGTTTTGATTCTTAAGTTTATAAAAGATTTCCTTTTACTTTCGCAGCTTTGTTGACAAATGCAATATTTTTAATACAGTTTGAAAATTTACATATTTTGCATGAAAAAAAAAAGATTTCCTAATAAGCTCACTATGCATCCAGAATTAAATATACAAAGATCGTAGCTGAAGCACATAAAATGCTCAGTGTTGAAATTTCTTGATTTACTTGAGCTTCAATAACATAATTACCATCTTTTTCAAGTGATATAAAAATTATCAGAAGATATTTTACCTCAGAAAAGAATGTAACTGCAAGTGTTCTAGCACTATGTTTCTTACCGAATTATTGAGTTGATACTGATCTTAAGTAAATACCTTCTCTTTTCATTAAATAATGTTTAGAAATTTTTAGCTGGAAATGCTAAGCTTTACTATTACTTAATACTATATTGTTATAATGTCGTCAAACATATATTCCGCTGTTTGTCAGCGAATAATACAACCATTATTTACAGAGATGTTTAAAGGTTTCTCATTCTTTCTGTCTGACTACAGCTAAATTCTGCATCGAATAATTTTTTAACAAGGAATAGATTCGTAAGAAGATTTTGAGGCGACTCCGAATAGCTAACATAACCAAAAATAACATAATTATATGCATTGAGAATAAGATCGGAATTCTTAGAAAATAATTATGACTGTGTACCTGATTTGCCAAGTTATAATAATTAATATTATAAAAGAACTTGAATCTTCTGACATAACATGAAAATACTTACACCATGGATCGATATTAAAAATATAATATAAAACGATATTGACTCATAGCAATGGAATTATTTTTGTCGTAAACCATTTTTTTATTTGAAACGCTGAAACACTCTTCTTTATTTGAGCATTTTTTACTATGAGGGAATTTTAAAAAGCATTTCGACGAAAGTTTTAGCAATTTCTAAAGTCGTTTTGTTTCTCCTCAATGGATTGCAATTTTCAAATCTTTATATACCTGTAGTTTATTTGCTTTAGATGAAACATATTGATTTTTAGAAGTTAGCCTAAGAAATGTCATTGAAGCAACACATAATGTTATTTTACTAAATATAAAGTGCTTTTTGGCTACTCCAATATTTCACTCAATTTTAATAGCATTCGTTCGCTGAGGTTAGCTGATGCGTTGTGCTTTAACACGGCTAAGACATTTTAAGTTCATTATCGTATAGCTCAGTTTGGTTAAAGAATCATATGTCGAAACAACTCTGAAATCTTTATTTAACAAGTAAGAGAGTTTTGCTGAACTTAAGTAGAACAAAAAATTACACTAGTCCAGGAGAAATATACATATGTCAATATTGAGCTGTATAGAAAGGTTTTACTGGTGCTTGAGGTACATAGTAAAGCACATTGTAACTGAGCATTCTGAAATACGAGGGTAACATAATGAGGATATACTGAAATAAGATACTGATACTAATACTTATGTCATACTGATATTTGAAAGACAGAGAAACATGGGAAACTGAACATACTGAAACATGAAACATGCTGTTACTGAATAAAATGTGACATGAAGTACCTTGTGAGTTTATACTGATGCAAGATGCTAAATTAGATACCGGATTACTGAGTTATACAAGGAGGATATATGAATTACAAATTTGAAATGCATAGTAAGGTAATTGATGCATAGAAAGGGTGACATTATGCTGATATAAGATAATAAATTATATACAGGATTACTGAATTAAATATGGGAGAGAAATACGTATTATAATGTTAAACACGTAGCAAGATATGCAGACAGACGCTACAAGAATACATAAACAAAACAGTTCACTTGGTGACAGGATATAGGAGTGTGTAATAATGGCGTATGTAAATTACAGACTTGAGATGCATAGTGCGGTGATATTGAAACATAGAGAGGGTGAGATTATACTGATACGAGATAGTGAGTTATATACATGATTACTGAATTAAATACCGGGGAAAAATACGCATTACAAATTTAATACGTATAGTGAAATTGCAGACAGGCGTTACAAAAATACGAAAATAACAGTGCATTGGTGGCAGAATATAGGAGTACATAAAGCATACATTTGGTATTTCATGTGTACATATGATGCTGCTGACTGTGATTACAGATGCTGCCATTACTGCGTTTTATGATGACAAAGTACTTGTATACTACTGCTGCATACATAATAAGTTAGAGCCATTCATATGTGCAGTTACAATTATATAATGTTGCCAGTGAGCTCCCTTTAGCTGGTATGGGAATGTTGCATGATGCACTAAGTACTCTTAAATGGTTCACACTTGACATAGGTTTGTTCCTAAGCCCATAAGCTTGTCAACAATTTTTGTAATGCTGCGTTTGAGATGTCGCTGCTTAATTATGAACCTGCTGAAGGCTAATCTGTTTGTCTCTGGGAACGGGATGTGTAGATCCTCCGTTAGTGAGCATTTTTCGACATAGTGTTCTGGCGTTCCCAGTTCACCGCAGCAACATAAGGAGGTAGTCGTCTTGCCGAATCTTTCAAAGTAGACTGGGAACGGGCCATGCCCGGTAATATAGTAGACCAGTTGTGGATTTACTATAAGACGTTCTGGATCAACCTTTGGCAGATGCGCATACGCACGTCGTCCTGTCTCATCGTTGTTCCATGCCTCTTGCCACAGTGTTAAAGCGACCTGTTTCAAGCTCTTTTTTAGATATGAGGTGAGCCATGGAATTTGCAGTGTCTCTGCATCATTATTTTGGGCTGCTTCTTTTGCGAGCAGATCTGCGGCCTCATTCCCAAGGTTGCCAATATGCGCTTTTGTCCATTCTAGGTTGATTTTTAAGGTCTTGTGAAAAGAGAGTTGTTCTTAAATTGCTGCAATTATGGGGGAGCCGTGCATAGGATTTAATATAGCATATAATGTTGACAGACTGTCTGTTCTTATAAAACTGTTTTGATGTCGATATTGGGTAATAGTGTTTATTGCGTGATAAATGGCTGTGGCTTCGCTTTGAAAAATACTGTTTCTGGATTCCAAGTGTCCTTTCCATTGGCGTATTGGTTGCTGTTGCCGAAATGCGATGTATGCACAGCCAACATTCTCGTCAGTTTTTGAGCCATCTGTGTAGAATACGATATCATTGTCCGTAGCTCTTGTGTTTTGCTTAATATTAATGTGCACGCCTTGGCCTTGCGTCGACGGGTGTGTGTGGAGGCGATTGGACTCTCGTTCTAGGTTATCTGCCGTAAAAGTATGGTCACCAAGCACCGCAGGGCGGCTAAGCTGCTTCACCAATTGATAGGCTGCCTCTTTTTCCACATTTATGTAAAGAGGGGGCAATCCGGCCAGGACATTGAGTGCATTCGTTGGAGATGTTCTAAAAGCTTTAGTAATGTTGAGCAGGAACGGCCTTTGTATACTCTGTAGATATTTTATTTTGCGTCCTTGCATCGGAGAGGCCCATATTGCAGCTCCATATGTTACTATTTTCTCAGTGACTGTCATATACAGGGTCTTGAGTAAATGGGGGTTAAGTCCCCATCTGTAACCATTCATCAACTTGAGCTTGAGGGCAGTCTGTGCTGTTCGTTTCCTAAGCTCCAGCACGTGAGGGATCCAGTTTAGTTTATCATCAAAAGTTATGCCCAGGTACTTTAGTTCGCGCTTAATGCGGAGTCTTTGGCCGTTGAGCGTTATTCTTGGTTGGCGTGCGAGTGTGCCCCCTTTTTTAGGAATCAGCAGTATTTGAGATTTTGTCTCAGCTATTTGGAGTTTTATTGCTGTGCATCGCTCCTGGAAGAGGTTGCAGGATTCCTGGGAATTTGCTTGCAGCTGTTCCCTGGTGTTTCCTTTCACAATTAGAGCTGTATCGTCCGCGTATGAAATTATTTTTGTGTGTTCCGGCCACGGCTGTGTGAGTATGATATTGTACGTTACGTTCCATAGAAACGGCCCTGCGCATTAACCTTGCGGACATCCTTGGGTTTGGTCTTGCTGGATGACACCGCTGTTATGCGGTAGAATCAATTTTCGCTCTGAAAGGTAACTCTCCAGGGTGTGGTAAATATTCCGTGGACATTTCGCCTCTCTCAGGGCATGTAGTATGGCCGGCCACCACAGAGTGTCAAAGGCACTCTTTAGGTCTAATGATATGAATGCTGTGTGGTGGCCGTTGTTCTCTAAAATGCTCTCCTTGACTTCCATGAGTGCGTGGATTGTTGATCTTCCTGCTCTAAATCCGTATTGGTTTCCGCTTAGGTATTTGGTAGTATGCAGGTGGTGTCGCAGTCTGTTCATGAGTAACTTTTCAAATGTCTTACCAAGCGCTGATAGTAGGCATATTGGACGATAGGAGTCCGCTCTTTTTGGGTCTTTATTCTTTTTGAGGAAAAGAATAACTTGGCCAATTTTGAAGCACCTGGGGAATGTGCCAGTGGAAAGCAGTTTGTTGAAAAGGGTACGGAAGAGGTTGACGTGCGACCGTATTGCGATCTTAACTATTCGATAGTTTATTCCGTCTGGCCCCGGTGCTTTCTTTTGCGGTAGCTGTCGCAGGACATGTAGGATTTCTTGATTTGTGAAAAGAGCATCGTTCATGGCATCTGTAGCCAGGGTTTGGTTACGCATGGTTGCTTGTCTCGTTGTGTCATCTGTAGGATCATCCTTCGTAAAGACCGTGTTGAGCACTTCTGTCAATGTAGCTTCAGTAAGGTGTTCACTGGTGTTAGGTATTGGCAGGAGATGAAAGGAGGCCTGTTTGAACAGCTTTCCCGCCACTATCTTGTGATGTATGCAGTAGGTATTTGTAGTTTATGTACAGAACTTTCTCCAGCTGTCCAGTTTGGCGGTAATGATCATTTTTTTGTATTGGGCCTTTCCTTCTGATATATAGTGAGTGTGTTAGAGGTGATGCTCAATCGTCGCTCACTTTTTAGCCGTCGTCTTAAGGCACGACACTTTTGCTGTTACGCGCGTAATTGGCTATTCCACCAGTTTAATGTGGGGACCCGTCGTATTGTTCGTACTGGTAGGATGTCGTCACAAGTCGTCCTAATGGTTGACATCAGTTCACTCGTGAGTACATGTAGTTCCTCTCTAGTGGTTGCTTGCTCAATTCGATTGCTAAAGGGTGCCAGGCGTGATTTGATAGCTGTAACGAATGACCTGACCTTGCGACCTGGTAGGTTGTACCTTCTGATGATAGTTGTTTCTGTGGCTCTGGCAATGGTGAATCGTATGTAATTGTGGTCGGAAAGGCTTACGCCTTCCACGACCATCCAATCTTGTACTAGTTGTGCCATTTGAAGGGTCGAGACTGTAAGGTCCGGTCACCCTCTTGAGTGGACGCGATCAAAAGTCGGTGGCGCATCTTGCTGGTTATGCAAGATCAGGTTGTTGCTTGAAATAAAATCCTCCAGGGTACGTCCCTTTGGCTCTGTGGTAGCATATCCCCATGTTGTACTATGACAGTTAAAGTCTCCCGCAATCAACACGTTGTCTATTTTTTGCTCTCGCATCAGTTGTTGCATTTGCAAGATACTGTTTTCGATATCTGCCTTTGGAGGAGAGTACACGGAGACTAGGATTGCTGTCAGATTGTGCACCTCTAGCAGTATGGCCACTATGTCCCTTTCCGCAATGACTACAGTGGGGGTCCACATAGGGTTGCAATTTACTATAATGGCTCTTGGCGGCTTGTTGGTATCTTCCTTTTGGAAAACAGTCCACTGTAGGGGGTAGCCCACAGCTTTGCCATGTAAACAATAAGGTTCTTGTCCTAGTAGGAAGTCGATCTGTTCCGTGGAGGTGTATATGGCTGCCTGTGCCGTTGCAGATTTATCTGCAAACATTGTATTGCGTCCTGTTTGCGCGATTGCGTACTGTTGATGTCCAACTGTGTATTGTTATGCTGTACATTTGGGGTCGCTGATTCTGTCTGCTTCTTGTAGTATTTTCCATTGTCTGATTGTTAGTATTCCGTATTGTTACGGATGTTCTGCACGTTTCGCTGGTATTGCGGGCAGTCTGAATGGTACGCTGGGTGATGAATGTTGTATCTGTCCCCGTAGTGATAGTTAGCTTCTCTACAGTTGATGCATTGTGGCATCTGAGCGTTGCATTCTCTAACTCCGTGATTGTTTGCGCAGAAGGAGCAGAATTGCTTGCGGCTTTTGCAGTCGGCCTGTGTGTGTCCGAACTGCTGGCATCTGTAGCATCGCTTGATGCCAAAAACGGTGGTAGATGATGATTGTGGTGGATTTGGCGATTGGGTCCCTTAATCCCCAGTCGCCCTTTAAAAGGGAGAGTATATATGTTCAGCACACTCGGCGCGTATTCGAGAGGTTCGTAGTTCGACTCCCGGCGAGGGTCTTCGTCATTTTTCATCTCTCCTGCTTAAAAAAACAACCTTTTGTCTCTACAAGCCTTCCGTCAATTTGGAATTTATTAGCATATACTTTGTTATAACTATGAAAGAAAGGTTTTCCATTTCTGCGACGTAAGGTCTGGAGCTTTCTGGATAATAAGGAACTGAAGTTTTTCTTTGAAACAATGAAATAAATATGAGTAAAACGCAAACAGTTGTCAATAAAATTTACGAAATATCTTTTCTCTCCTAAGGTGTTAACTACTATTAGCCCACATATTGTTTGTGTGTCCTGAATCTAATGAATTTTTATATCTAATCCTGCTTTGGGGTAAGGTTTTTCTAGTAGGTTTGCTTCTCTGTTAGTTTTGCTTTGCAACACAAGGCGTGCATTTGCTAAGTTTAATTTCAATTTGTCTCAAGTGTTTTTATCACATTCATATTTCTGTGGCCTAAATTTTGACGTCATTTTAGTATGCAGTTTGTATTAAGATATGAATAGCATAATAAACTAAATATGCTTTCTCTTCAAATAAGCTCGAGGTCAGTTTATATAAGCCTTTTTATGCATTGCCATGGTATAAGTACATTATTGCATTTACTGGTACACTATCACTATACACTATATGCTGCCTAAACAAAGGTTGTATATAGCAATACAACCTTTGTTCTTACACGATTGAACAGAAAGTAAGTTACTGTCTAAATATGGCACATACAATACACTTTCTAATTTTATTTATGTTATCTGACCATTTAAATTTTGAATTGTAAAATAGATACGCTCGAATTTAAATCAGCACCATTTGCTACGGTTACTGCTCCTTTATTCGAGTCATTTAACTGATAAGAAAGCTGTTATCACTTATCATATGAATTGAGGCTCCTGAGTCGTTAACTCATTCGTATGTTTTTGACTTATGTTCATGTTCCACCTTTAAAATTTTATTAAACTGAACTTGTGAATTCTCAGTTTCGATACTTTTCTTAAGATATATATCTTCTTTATCTTGTTTTATTTTTATATTTTCTACGTTTTGAGTTTTTGCCGTTTTACATGCATTACTTTTATAATTTTTAGAATGTTTTCTCACTCCGCTGTTAATTACACCTGTTTTCGAGAAGTCCTCGCGTTGTGTTTTAAATGAAAACAGTCATTTCTTGTATGATTATTTCTACTCTAATAAATAAAATATACGTTTCACAAAATGACTAATACATATAGCTATATATATAGGGTCACTGATAGTTTTGAACAGTTCAATAATGTTGTATTTAAATACGAATGATGTTGAAAAAAGATGTAACTTAATATGAATACAGAATGCAACTCTTAAAATAATTAGCTTACGGATTAAAATAATAAATAATTCGTCTTCGTAATGTTTTTAGGTACTTAAATACGATGATGTTGAAGAGAAATATAATTTGAAATGATATAGAATGCAGCTAATAAAAATGGGCTAATATATGATGATAATAGATAATTCGTCTTCGGATGAGATAATTCGTCTAACATAATTACCGTATAACATAATACATAATACGTAAAGCTTAAAGTGAGGTGAATATGATACTGAGTGGAAACAGAAATTTGTTCTCCAGTAATGAAGATATTGATAGACTTTAACTTAGTTTTCTACTTTAATATATATACTTGAACCAAAATGAATAATTTTCAGAATCAAGCTACAAATTATATAAGTTGTTCTCTTTAAATTACAAAATTTGCTTTGAATTCATTAATTAAATTTAAGTATTAAAGTTTTCAATTTAGACAGTACACATTCTTAGATATTCTATATATAGTAATAAATTTGTAAGCATATGTAACACACGTAAAACTTAGAAAACCTAGTAAAGTGTGCAGAAAAAGGTAGCTGATTATGTTTTAAACTTAATGCTGTGTTCCAACAGAATAAAAATAAATTTAACGAACCAAATGAAACACATACAAATTAATAACATAAAATTCAATAGATGGCACATATATTGTAAAAGGAAATTTATTACTCCGAAAATTAATTAATTAATTAATTATTAAAAATTATTGATTAATTAATTAATCAATAATTTTTCTATTACTCTATTTGTTCCTCCTTCCTTTAGACTTCCACTATTTATTCAACTGTCCATTCATTCTTACAATGATTCTGACGAAAAATACTTTATCTAAAATGCAAATCACTAATAATTTGAGTGGGCAGAATCTTTTATCCTTATTTATACCTCATTATTCAGTATGCTGTTGTATGATGTATGAGAACAACATCCGCAAAAAATGATAAATAATCATTTCATAAGATAATAGAAATATCCATTACGGAACAAAATCTTTGCATACTAAGTATGCTACTGATGTTTTTTGCAAATAAATCGATTTTACAAAATCAGCTACTTTCATAATAATTAGAAAGACTTGAATAAATTTGAAATAAATTTTAAAGATTACCACTAAAGAGACCATCTCTGCTTTTAAAAAAAAAAAAAAAAAAAAAATTTCTTTGTAATAACTACGAATGTAGTTCATAAAATTAATAAATAATTCATATTTGCAGTTATATAAGGGAAGCGAAAATATTCATATCTTTAATTGAATCAAAATTAAAGTTAATAGACTGTTTAAGCTTATAATTCATTAAATCTATATCCAGTTTAGTTGATTAGAAAATAATTCGTTGTTCTAAAGTTTAGCAAATAATATAGGATATGCGTTGTGATTAAATATGTATAATATAATTTTAGCTCAGCGAATATGAAACCATTTAATTTAATATTGCGATATTACTTAAAACCATAAACATGTCCCTATTGTTGCTTTTATCTAAAAGCATTTTTTCGAGATCTTATATTATGCCAAGAGAGAAAAATGCGTCTTATCTGACACAAATATAAACAAAATTTTTATGTAAAAGTATTTAGTTCGTTTCTGTGAAAAAAAAAAAAAAAAAAAAAAAAAAAAAAAAAAAAACAGGTGTGCTGTTGAATGACACTTTACTAACTGCTTTGATTTTTGAATTCGAATTTCGTCTCCTGAAGAAATACTGTCACTTGAAAGAAATATTTGTTTCAGTCTTCGTGCTGAAGTGATCCAGTAAAGTAAATCACAGCTACATACTACATAACTAATTGTTCTCTTTATTAAATAATAGCATAAGTCTACATGGAACGATAATTTCTAATGAGATAATATTATAGCATGTTTCTCTCCCAATCATTTGTCACTGCTGTTTTTAAAATCTCGTTTTAAACATGTGATTTTATATTCTATGTCTTGTATTACTAGGGCTGAATTCTTAAATTATCGTTTGCAGCTTAATCATAACTGTACAACTATCAGGTTCAATGTTTCTTCTAACCTTCTTCGGAAACATACAATGACCTGACTAGAACAGAGAGCTTACTAAAGCTATGTTCACTAATTGTAGTAAGTAGACAGGATACAGACGAAGGGTATACAAAACCCTTTATTTTTTTCTTTATATACAATGACTTCCGTACTTCGGAATACAATGACCCTCCACTCGGGGTCTAACTTAAAAGATATCAAAATAAAACTAAACTCTAATTTAACTTTAGAATAAGATTGGCCTTATAATAACAGAAAGCGTATGTAGCACAGAGACTGTGAACACTACAATACGTTTAATTTATCAAGAGGATTAAAACCTCTGGCCTGGAAGGCAAAGTAGCAACTGCGTAACTTCTAAGGTAAGCGGCCTGCTTCGAACTCACGGCTTCCTCTCCTCTGCTTGGCAAAAAGGCCACACTTAAATACTTGGCGTTCGCCAGACAACTTTGCATAAACTCCTTCACGCTTATAATTCTGGCCGGAAGTAGAAAATAAGAAGTGATAGTAAAGATTTAAAATAAAATAAACGTTAGTAAAACTTAAGATCCTTACATACTTCCCGCCAGAGTTAATTAGTTTGAAACTGAGGTCTAAAACGACCTTGTTGAAAACTTTTAGCTCTAGAAACTAACGCGAGGCCAAACTTTTACAAACATAACTTAGCTAGAAACTAGAAAATTTTAAAAGAAAGAAATTTGTTACAATAGCAGCTCCCGGAATATACAACAATCTTTTTTCTTTTTCATCTGTACTGCATCAAAACAGGAGCTTTATTCAATTCTGGTTCCTTCCAGAGATCTGGAAGGAAAACTAGTTTAAAGAAATGTTACAGAATGACATTGTAAATAACATATAGAATATACTTTTCTTAACATTCTTATTTCATTCATGACTATTTTAATTATCTCTCCCCGTGCTCTCTGACATGTGTTGTAAAAACACCAAACACGAATGTGTTTCTGTCTATGTGTTCAACACTTCCTCCTACAATCAAAACACTAACGTGTTAAAATTCAACATACGAGACCTCTTAACACACCCTAATTTCAACTCTAGACCCTGAGGTACTATTCTGAAAGTGGCTAACTCTAAAGTGTAGCGTCAGAGAGCCTAACTACATCATTCAACCTTTAACACATATTCACCATGATTTAATCTTTACAGTCACACGAATAACAAAATTTTTTAACATTACTTTCACTTTTACCATATCACGTTATTTCTAAACATTCAAAATAACAGTTCACATGTATACAAGAACATATCAAGATGCCGTTAATTTTACACATTTGAAAACATACATTAGTAGTACATTGTTAACTTCTATTCTTTTCAAAGCAAGTGCCAATTCTTTCTACATTGAAATAATACTACATTTCAAAAAGTCTTTCAGACTAAAACTTCTTTCTTGTTAGAATGTTTTAAATAAAATTTATACAATAACTTTTTACAATATTTAAGTCTTTATACAACGCTATTATACATCAACTTTAGTTTTACGCGCGAGTAATTGAAAAACATAATAAGAAAATCGGTCACAACTCATTTCTCGCCCTTTTGGCGATAAAGATAGACCTCGCATGAGGTAAAACTTCTTCAAATCTGCCACTTGCAGTAAGAATGAAAGATTAACTTAAGTTTGTAAAGTAACACAAAATTTTACTTATCTTTGTAATATTCAGACATCCTTTTCTGGGCCCAGTCTTTAAAGGTGCTGCAAACCGTAGCTTGGTTGATCCTCCTTCTTGTACGGGCTCGCCCTTCAGTGCTTTCCTCTGGAAGCTTCCGTTTTTCACCACTACGGCCACCCTTGAACATCTTCCTTCTGTCCTCTGCTTGTGGTCTTGGCCGTTTGAAGGCAGCTGGTCTTGGTGGAACCGGGAAACTTCTGTCGTGATCCTGCTTGGACCTCGTTGTTGGCCGTTCAAATTTTTCTTGTACTTTTTCCTCCGCCGCTGATGGCCCTTCCGCAGTTCGGCGACTTTTGCTGCGGAGAGTTCTGTCGGATGAGTCAATCTTCCGTTTCACAGCCGGGTTATAGTTGCCGTCCTTTCTCCCGGTCTTTTCCACATACGTCGTCCTTCTCCCTTCTTCATTCTGGGGGTGTTCGTGAACTCTGTTTTTTGGACGGTGGAACGGCTTCTTTTTCTTTGTACCTTCAATTTTTCCGCGGGGCAATTTTCTTTTCACTTGCTTCTGTCTCTCATTGGCTTGCCCTTGTACTTGTCGTTTTCCCACCTCTGGAACTTGTACCTGCGGTGTCTGCCGTACCGGATCCTGCAAAAGATCTGAAAAGATTTGCATTTTATTACGGTCATAGAATGGTTTTATCTGGTCAATGTTTGCGGAACAGGTTTCACCATTTCTTGCCTTTAATACTACAACAGCGTGAGTTATTTTTTCTATAACATATGGTCCTTCAAAGCGTGGGAAAAATTTGGCAGTTTTATCTTCTGGTGCTGAAGAAAGTGAATGCTTAATTTTTAGTACTTCATCCCCTACTTTATAAGTTACTCCCCGTCGTTTCAAGTCATAATACAATTTTTGTTTTCTTTGTGCTACTTCTGTATTCTTTTTTGCTTCTTTTATTAGTTTTTCTATATCACCCATTTTAAATTCTGGGGCTCTTTGTTGCACATAAAATAGTTTATCTAACGGTGTTATAATCTTTCTGCCTAGAAATAACTCAGCAGGAGTTTTTCCCGTTGTATCATGTTTTGCGGTCCTAAGGGCGAAAGCAAATTCATTGACATAGTTATCCCAGCTTTTATGAAAATTTTTAACATAACTACGGATAATTTTCACTATATTTCTGTTGACCCGTTCCGCTATATTTGATTGCGGCCGATACGGGACCATTTTTAAATGACGTATGCCCAGTTTTTGGCACATGTCTTCAAATATATTACTTACAAATTGAGGACCATTATCCGATATAACTTTTAGGGGCGCCCCGTATTTTAAAATATATTTATTTAAAATAGAATCGGTAACTAATTTCGCGGAGGCTCGTTTTAAGGGAACAATTTCGGTCCATTTACTAAAATGATCAACTATAACAAGGAGATAGCGACTTTTGTTTAACTGACTTTTTGGGAAAGGGCCCAATAAATCGATACCGATTATTTCATTTGGAAATTCGGATTTAATACTATTTAGAAACCCGGCCGGGCGGAAATTAATATAATTAACGGCTTGACATGTTGGGCAGGACTGGACATACGCCCTTGTTAACTTTTGCAGTTCAGGAAAGTAGACTGCCTCGCGTACGCGTTGAGTAGTTTTTCGAATACCAGCATGAGAAGCTAAAGGGCTGTCATGGAGCTCTTGCAGGATATTTAATCTAAGACTAGCTGGGATAACAGGTCGAAATTCGTTGTTGGAATTCGTAGTTTTTGTATAAAATAATAGACCATCTATTAGTTCGTAATGGGCCGCCCTATTTCTTATCGCCACAATATCTTGGTGGCTAAAATTTTCAGGATCCTTCAAATACTCATAAATACTTCCAAACTCAGGATCCTTACCCAGTTCGGTTATTACAGTTTCTCGGGAATTTATTGTACACGCTGTCAGCATTGCAACTTTTACGGTATTACCCTGTTCGTCTAATTTAATTCGTGACAGGGCATCTGCTACGATATTTTCCTTTCCGGGGGTATGCTTGATTACCAGATTATATTCTTGCAGCTTGAGTGCCCATCTTATTAACCTTGGGGATAAATTTTTTCCAGAGTACAATCTAGTTACCGCCGCATGATCAGAATATACTGTTATCGGCGCCTTTCCAAAATAGACTCGGAACTTTTGCACTGCTAACAGAACTGCAAGTGCCTCTCTCTCGGTCGCGGAATAGTTTCTTTGTGTTTGATTTAAAGTTCGGCTAAAAAATGCTACTGGCTGCTGATTTTGCGAAAGTACCGCTCCTACCGCATAATCCGAAGCATCCGCTGAAATTTCTAAATTTTCATCCTTTTCAGGAAATTTCAACACAGGGGCTTGCGTTAATGCTTGTTTTAATTTTTCGAAAGCACTATTGGCTTCGGCCGTCCACGAGAATCTTGCCTTTTTCCTTTTTAATTTTAACAATGGCTCAGCGATAGCCGCAAAATCTTTTATAAAGGACCTATAATATGAACAAAGTCCTAGAAAAGAAGAGAGCTTCTTTGCCGTGTTTGGAGTCGGATACTTTTGTACAGCGATTATTTTTGATTCATCTGTCTCGATCCCTTTTTGCGATATTTTGTAACCTAAATATTTTAATTCAGGGGCTGCAAATTTGCATTTTTCGACATTAACTTTTAGACCGGCCTCATTTAATAAAGAAAACACCTGTCTTAAATCCTGTACATGTTGGTCGAGATTATCACTAGTAATAATGATATCGTCTAAATAGATAAATGTGGACTTTCCGAGAACAGGTCTTAACACAATGTCCATGCATCGCTGAAATGTTGCTGGGGCGCCTGAAAGGCCAAACGGCATTCGCAAAAATGCATAAGTGCCAGACTTGGTTATAAAAGCAGTCTTAGGCACGTCCTCAGGCCTGATCCCTATTTGAAAATAACCATTCGTTAAGTCTAAAGTTGTCATAAATTTGGTTGATTTTATGTTCCTTAAAATTTCTTCTATAATCGGTAACGGATATACCGGATATTTCGTTATGGAATTTAATTTACGGTAATCAATAGCGAATCTCCACCTTTTTGGATGCTCCAAAGGATAATCATTATTTTTCTTACATAAAACCACCGGACTAGCATAACTACTTGAGATAGGCGTTACGATCTTTTTACGTAGCATATCGGTAATATGCCATTCTATAATTTTTTCCTTATTCTTATCATACCGGTATGGTTTTTGACGAACCGGCAATGCATCTCCGGTGTCAATACTATGGTTAGTAACCTGGGTAAATCCTGGAATATCACTAAATAAGGAAGCAAATTCACTTACCACTTGTCGGATTCTATCTTGCTCGTCATTAGGCAGGTGGTCGAGATTTACCCTTGGCGGTTCAACCTTTTCTACACGCACTGGTTTCATCGTCAGTTTAAGAGACGCTTCATTAAAATCCAGTGTAGCTTGTGCGTCTGAAAGAAAGTCTATTCCTAGTATTAAGTGTGCTTGCAAATTCTTTACTATAAAAAACATCACCTTTACTTGTTCGTCCTTGATACGGATGTACAAAGGTACTTTACCTACGCACTTACATTGTTCTCCTTGCGCCGCTAATACTGTTGTATTATCCGCATTATATATGCGGTATTTGCGAAAATACTTTCTAAAAAAGACTTCTGCCACACAGGAACACTGCGCGCCGGTATCCAGGAGTGCGGTGGCCGGGATATTATTTACCAAGACTTCAATCTTCGGAAGAGTTAAATTTTTCACCATTACTGTATTTAACTTGTAGGAAGAGGGGTTTTCGTGGCCTTCGGATTTCCGCACCCTCTCGTCAGCAGAAATCCGTTTTAGTTTAAATTATTTTTTCTTTCGGTGCTTTCCTTCTTTCTCCACTGGCCTTGAGACTTTTTTTCTGGGTTGCTATTGAACTGTCGACGTTCGCCGGCTGTTTTTGAATGCTCGGGTTTCCTTGCCCACTGATTCGCTTTTTCTCCGTAGCCATGTGCTTGAGTTTGCTGTAGTCTTGGCGTACCAAATTGGTTTCGCTGTTGATATTGGCGTCTTCTTTCGACGTCCGCCGTTCTTCTACTTTCAAACTGGATTGCTAGCTCAAATAATTTTTCCAGTGTAGTCGGATTTCTCAATTCAATAAAGTCTTGCACTTGGGGTAGTAACCTCGGCAAAATCACTTGAATTATTTCAGGATCCGGACGGTTTCCATACAAGAGCTTGAAAACGTGAATTTTTCTTAAAATAAACCTGGAGAGGTTTTCCATTCTTTGTTGATATATACTGAAAAGTTCTGTTTCTAATTTCGCACGATCCCTTACAACAGGGAAGGCTTTTAGTAGGGCAGTCTTGAAATTTTCGTAGGTATAGGTGGGACTTCCTGCTTGACCCAAGAGACTTCTGCCGATACATTTGAACCAGTTAAGCGCTTGGCCCCTCAAAACGCTGGTAGCTAAGGTAACTTTTTGAAACTCGTGCACGGGGTAGAGCATGAAGTGGTCATCCAATTTTTCCAAAAAACTGGTTACCTGTGAGTTTCCATTAAACGTTGCTTCTGGTTTCATCGAAGCGCGCATGGTCTGGACAATATACCCAAATCCTTCCAGGGCGGCAGCTGGCATTTCTGGATTCTGAGCTGTTTCTGCAGGCAGCACAGGTTCTTCTTGAAACTCGGCCATGGTTATTCTTCGTCGGGCGCCACTATCAGGTTCAATGTTTCTTCTAACCTTCTTCGGAAACATACAATGACCTGACTAGAACAGAGAGCTTACTAAAGCTATGTTCACTAATTGTAGTAAGTAGACAGGATACAGACGAAGGGTATACAAAACCCTTTATTTTTTTCTTTATATACAATGACTTCCGTACTTCGGAATACAATGACCCTCCACTCGGGGTCTAACTTAAAAGATATCAAAATAAAACTAAACTCTAATTTAACTTTAGAATAAGATTGGCCTTATAATAACAGAAAGCGTATGTAGCACAGAGACTGTGAACACTACAATACGTTTAATTTATCAAGAGGATTAAAACCTCTGGCCTGGAAGGCAAAGTAGCAACTGCGTAACTTCTAAGGTAAGCGGCCTGCTTCGAACTCACGGCTTCCTCTCCTCTGCTTGGCAAAAAGGCCACACTTAAATACTTGGCGTTCGCCAGACAACTTTGCATAAACTCCTTCACGCTTATAATTCTGGCCGGAAGTAGAAAATAAGAAGTGATAGTAAAGATTTAAAATAAAATAAACGTTAGTAAAACTTAAGATCCTTACACAACATAAAAGAGGTTTAGGAAAAATTAGAATAAGGATGCCAAGATTATAATCGGGATAATTTAACCTTTTTTTATTTTAAAGCTTTTTAAATGTTAATTTTTTTTTAATTTACGGATAATTATAATCTGAAGTTTTCAGATTGCATTTCTTGTTTCCTTCTGTTGCGGATAAGATTTTGATTACGTATCTACCTTAAATGAGAATAATTAAACATTAATTTCAATTTTTTTTAATTCTTACTAGCAAAACATATAAATTTCTGTTTTATGCTGCTTTATATATTGAACTGATAAGTGTTTACTTGCAAACTTTGTGAGAACCTGCAAATAATTAGCATAATAATCTTCACAGCAGAATTCCTTTATACTGTTCTCTTGTTTATTCAGAAATATTTCCAAATGGTTTAAACTTTAGTATAAGTTAAGATAAAATCAAATTCAAATATAAATATATTTCAGAGTTAAGAACGTATATTTAAATACACTTCCGAGATATAGATGCTATAACAGTTACATAAACCAGAATATTAATTCTGGTAGTTTCAGATGGCTTGAGTTCGATCTACCGTGAATGTAAAATTCAGCATTGAAAGTTGTTATTATTATTCGAAATATAAATTTTGTTTTAATGTACTTTTTGATTTAATAAATTTGCATTGTCTAAAGGCTAATGTCACAATGTAAATTGCTTTTTTAAATTAAGATATTTAAAATTAATTGAATAAGTAGCTTTTTGATAAAATCGAACAGCAGATATCATTTCGATCAAATTCTTGTAGTAATTTAGTTGTCTATCAAACCAAAGCTTAAATGCTGACACTAAAAACATTTACCAAATATATTTTGAATTCAAATCAGCTTAAGAATCCAATTTACTTATCTAGTAACAATGCTCTGTGAATGAGAAAAATATTCCTACTTATCTTAAAATTTTCTTGAGTAAAATATCGAAAACAATTAGTTCTTAAAAATAGTCTATAAAATTATTTAAACTCATCCCATTTTATCCGTTGAAATCCATGAAGGAAACAGCCTTTCCGTCAGTCTGAGATTAATAGCAGGATTTAAAGGTTTTATGATTCTTAGACAGTAACATCTTTCTTCGCTCAAATGAAGAATTAAACTGAAATAAAAGGAGAAAAGAATTGATAATAGGTCCACCCAATAAAATCTGCCACCGTTTTTACGCTTCAGTGATACGAACGCCGCATGATGTAGAATGGTATCGATGGAGGTGGGAAGCGATATCGATACTTAATGACAGTAGTTAGAATCATCATTCAAAGTCCGGATGAGACCGATATAATACTAGAGTAGAATGATAGCTTTGTTCGCTGAGCGAACGAGAAGAGTTCTGATGGTAAATCAATTGCCACAACGATGAAGAGGAGCGAATTCGAAGGGGAATCTAGAGATTTCGCTATCCTGCTTTATTTTATTTATTATTTTCCTGTTCGTTTTCGAGGAGAACGCGTGATGCTTATGTGATACGCATTCTTTTAGTACAGTCATCGTTTATAGATGTGTAATTTACCGTAAACGGAAATAATAGCACAGAAGAAATCAAAATTTTAAATGTACTTGCAGGTTGTTAAGAGGAAAGATAAAGAGCTAAGATAGCGAAAATAAGTAGGTTTATTGTTTATTTTTAAAGTTTAGGCATAAGTTTTTTTCTGTTAAACATAGCTTTTTAGAGCACCTGTAAGTTCTTATTACAGTTGCGAAATTAAAATATTAAACTCTAAGTCTGCACAAAATGATCTCGAACTGTTAATACGAACTGTAGTGTCTAAAACGCATGTATTGATACATCTTCTTCTTCTATTTGCTCGAGAATAGGACTGATTTTTAATGGTCTTAAAGATGTGGGCAACTTAAATGCTTCGTAAGATTCCCTTCGTAAATTGTGACATCCCTAATGAAGATTCATTTTCTAACTGATAAAGAAAAAATTCATTAAAACTCAGATATTGCTACGCTGCAGACACACTTTGTTGAGTAAACGCTATGCGAATAGAGTTTCAGTTCCTACTATGATTAGCCCACCAGCGGCCGAGCGGTAAAGACGCTGAACACTGGTAGTTCGGTCTGAGGTTCGAATCCCGCGAACGGGCTGGCTGCATGGGCGTTTTCGTGGTTTTCCCCATGTGTAACGTGTATACGAGCCAGTTTCCCTTAGAAAGTCCTCCACGAAAGGCACCCCTCCCTTTAGGCAGATAGCCCTCGTGCGCTTTGCCATAATTAAATACACCACCTACTATGATTAGCAAGTATTCAAGTATTTTATAGCAGTGTTTTGGAACAAATGCGCCATCAGCTTCCTAACTAAGAGTTATTTTTATAAGTTAGAAACTGATCTTCATAAGGGAAGAGACACACCTGTGAAAGATTCTTGTAGAGTAGTTGCCAACTTAAAGAACTTAGTTGCCCTTACCTTTACTCCTTTGTAACAGTGCGTCGTTTATAAGACTTCCTGGATATGATACCTCAGTGGAAAACATTTTAAAGGGAAACTAGCTTCTAATCACATTGCACGTGTGAGAGCGACGGAAACTTTCGCGCTGTCAGCCCGTTCACTGCGTATTTAAAACATAGTTAACAATTTTACAAACACGGTTCCTAGTGGCCAATGAATAATTAGGCAGTAGAATTAGTAATTGTACAATATAGGTAATAAAGTATAAATAGTAAATATTGTATAATAATTGTAATCAATTGTAAATAATCAGTCTGTTATTAATTTTAATGAAAATTATAAAGGCAATAATGAAAATTATAAATACGAACAAAGGTCGAATTGGAATTCAGCAATGAGACAATTTTTTGACTTTTTTTTATTTTTTCTTATATTTGCTTTTTTCTGGCAAGTCCCATTTTTTATCATATGGCCGGCTAAGAGGCCTTATAATGATAATAACTTAAAACCTTATAATGATAATGACAACTGATAATCATTTATAGTCTTTGTAATCTGATGCCGAATGGGATCATTTTGATAAATTCCTTGCGTAGGTAAAATGAAAAATGGATATACTACAAAAATAATATATAATACATGACAAAATGAAGGAAAAAGCAAGAGTACCTAAAAACAAACAAAACGAAATGGAAAATATAAATAAATTCGAAATCCATTAAGCAAAAATAATATTACTTTAAAACTGATTAAATTATTTTTGCGAGATATGCATTTGTAAACAGTCCATAATATTTGAACTGCATAAGCGTCGATGTTTCATGTAATTAATAATTTTTTATTCTTTGCTTGAATTCAGTGGGGTAGCGGGAAAAAGGACGCAATTTTTTTAGACATTTTATATGCTTAACAACACTTAAGAAGGTATATATATATATATAATTCATATAGAATTAAAATAATGCCTGATTGCGAAAGCACAGATTAGTATGCAATAGCACATTTTATAACTAAATTAATTAATTATTTAACACTTCCGCTACCCATCTTATTCAACTTATATTCCAGATTGAAATACGATGCTTATATGGTAAAGATCCTTTTATATGCTGTAAAATTGTAACTAAAATATTCAATTATAAAAATTTCGTTGTTGCAATTTATTCTGAGATTTATCGGTATTCTCCATATCACCTTGAAATTAAGACAATTAGTTATCTACGTTTAGATAATGCAAACAAATTTAATTTGTATATTTCCTACATATAAGTTTGGCTTTTGGTTTTATTTAATTATGGTAAAGCACTCGGAGACTATCTGCCTAAGATGAGGGATGCTTTTGTGGAGGACTTTCAAAGGGGAATTGACTCATATACACTTTGATGTATAGAAAGCTAATACTAGAAATAACTTCGTAACCAGTTTTACTTCACATATACGGGTGGCGGCTGCTAACTCAAACAAAATTCCAGCTCAATAGACAGCAAACCAAGGTGCTAAACATCCTCCTCAGCACTAATTTTTGGTTATTCGTAGAAACAATGTTCTTCATCGAGAGGATTAATAACTAAGCCTATTGAAAGTGCGATTCCGGTCTCTGAAGTAGTATTTTACAATAACTGCGTGGGATACAATTCAGAGCAAAGAATGCATACAGCAGAAGACTATGAATCGTGACAGAAACAGCCTAGGACTATTCGCGAAAATGTAAATATTTTTCTACATTTTGTTTTATTTTAATACAAGTCTCATTGGACCCTCTGAGTAAAATTCCTTTATTTTCAATTATAGTAAACGCTATTTGTTCACAGTGGGCTAATTAACAAGTTTCTATCTTTAATCTTTAAAAAAATAAACAGACAAAATCTGAAAGTTTCCAATTTTAACGGTCGCGCAAGGTTTGTTAAATTTTTTACGCTCTCACCGAGCTAGGAGTCTACTAGCCTGATCTTGCTCCCACTCCTGCCAACCTCCATTTCTTTTCTTTTATGCTTTATTATTCAGCATCATTTTCTTCGCACTTACGCTATGTACAGTTCAGCAGTAAAATAAAAAAAAAAAAAAACTGTTTGAAAGTAGATAGCAGTATATGTTTAGAATTCATGATACGGTGTTAAGAGTTAGCATGCATTTTTATATTGTTTTCAGTCTTTATTCAGTTCATAATATCAATATTCAGTTTCCTTAGTAAGATGGTTAACAATTTTTTTTTTTGTCTTTTTATTATTTAATTTTTATGTATTTTACAAATATCACGTTTTTCACATTTACCCCGCATAAAATTCAATTCAGCAACAAAATATTTATAAGTAGCATATATCTTTGGAATTGCTGATAGATTGTCAGAGGCGGTCGCGGACACATAGCCGACAATCACTTTACAGATGAGACTGGCAAAGCACAGTAGATTTATCTGACTAAGGGGAGCGAACCCTTTGTGGAGGAGTTTCTAAGGGATACTGGCTCGTATATACATTAGATTTAAGAAAAACCATAAAAACGTTCATGCAGCCAGAGTTTTCATTTGAAATCCAACCCACATCAGAACTACTACTGTTTAGCGATTTTACGACTCGGTCGCTAGGGGACCTACTCAGTAAGGTGAATCAGTTCTTTGAACCACTTACGGAGCTGATCGTCCAACTCTACTGTTCACTTGTCGACTGACAACCAAATTTTACCTGTTTCTGCAGTGTTAAATTGATTGTCCTAATTTTAAATAATATTTATTAGTGGCCAATAAAATAATTCGCACTTACCTACTACGACAACTAACTCCAGAATTTCCTCCGGAACTCAGCAATTTCTAGAATGAACCAAACTTCGGTAATCGTGCACACGCAGTTTAACATCGTTAGTTTTCATATACTTTCTTTTTATTTTATTACATGTTCCAACAGTTTTTAGAGACAAATCGTGATATTATTGCATTAAACTCGAATTTGAAATTTGGGTATGCGTAATTTTCCAGGAATAAAAGAAATTACAGAAAAACTTCCTGCAGGAATACTGTGATTTGCAAAGAAAATCGACAAAAAGATGATTGCTTTGAGTCTACAGCATAATGTCAGTAAACATCGACCAGAACAAAGAAGCCATACCTCGCTAGTATGCAGGTTTGTTAATTTTCTGGGTAATTCTTGACCAAAGCATAGCAATAAATGTAACAAGGGTTAGGCATGTAATGAATATTTTTTTGCAGTTATAAGTCATCTTTCTTTTTCTACTGCAAAACGTCACCAAACTTCCTTAAACTGCGCTAAAATGTAAGCACAAGATATTTTTCGGCGATACATCTTTCATATTGTTATATTGCGAAAGTAATGAGAAATAGATTACCAGCGCAATTATCATATATCATAACGATCATTGCATTTTATTCTTTTAAATCCATTTTTATTCTAGAAATTATCATCTAAATTTACCCTCGACCATTTGTAAAATGTTATTCTGAAATTTTTAGATATAAATATGCAAATATGATAAGTACATCCACAACACATTTCTCATGGGTCGTTTGTGACTTAATTAAAATTGGGGTATTTACCTGTTCTTAGCTTCTCTAATTCCATAACGAAATGCTGCAGCTAAAATACTATATCTCTGCTACATTTAAACGGCTTGCTTCCGCATTAATCCTTCCTAGTTTTCATCTCGTTAGGTTACTTATCTCTTGTTTGGAACAAACTTTGGATTTACATTATGAAAGGAGGAAATTATTACCTCACAGGAGACAAAACTAATTAAGAAACGAAACTTCGAAAAGCCTCTTCGGGTCTTCCGAACTTGCAGAACGAATTCTTTTGTCACACTCCAGTTTCGGACAGGGTTAATTAGATTCTGTGACATGGAATAATTCGGGAAGTATGGGAACTGAAGGAGTCGGAATACGATACCGAAGTTTCATAGCCCCAGATCATAAAGGATCCATGGTAGAGTAGTTTTTGAAGGAAAACAAGTGGAGAATATTTGATCCAAAATTAAACAATATCGAAACCGAATCTACTTTTAATAGAACTTGCGGTGAAACGTCATTGGTTATAACAGACACTTCACCAACTACAATTTTCTTTTTTGATGAACAGTTTTAAACAGTATTTCAGTATATTCTATCTCCTTCAGATATGCAGCACAAATAATTTAGTTTCGTTCAGTAATAATAATAATGTGCCTTACATTGGTCATTTGTTGAAAAACATCACAGAAGAAATATAAATACAGATCTGTGGTTACACATTAAAGGAATCATCTTGCGGCTATTTGTGGATTTTTAAAAATAAAAAGGTAAAATTTATTTGTCGGGTAATATTTTGTGTTTTTCGAAAACTCTTTTTTAAAAAAGTTTCCCAAATTACAGATATTTATTGTAGGGCTTCAAGCACTATCAATATATCGAAGGAAAACGTACTTTTAGCAGTTTAAAATTAATTTAGAATTAATTATTATTTTTAAAACACAAATTTCAGTCACTAAATAAAGATGATATGACTCATTAAGAAATAAAACACATTTATCGTGAAATCTTTCTGTAATGTTTTTGCGCTATGTTTCTCCCCATGTACACAGCGATCCCTTTTTCCTTGCAAATCTTTAATGCATTCATTTACTTTTATTTCTGTTGTGACTCGAAATAGTTCATTTGCATGCCTTTGCTCATTTAAGGAATCCATTGCTGTTTTTCCTTTTCTCTGCTGGATGACTACTGATTGAAAAAATATTTTTAAACACATTAGCTATTGAAGTAAGTAAAGAAATTCATCCTCGCAGGATGATTTCTTTTATCTATTTTCTCCATAAAGTTACTCCGCCTTTCTTACAGAATCATTGTTCTTAAATTTGTTCCGTTATTTACCCTTTTATTGATTTCGAATTTTATTTTATTTTCAAGCTTTGTTTTAACCAATTTATAACGGTTTTTGTCCCCTAACATTTTCCCTTTTGCTTCCTTAAATTCCTCTTCCTAGCTTTTATCTATAATCTTCTTTACAAAAAGAGGTTATCATTCTGAAATATTTTATATGCATATGTTACAGTGAAAGATCGAAATTGGAGAATGTCGACTTTCAAAGGAGAATATCAACATTCACCAAATACGTCGGTGAAAGACCGAATATTTCACTACATTCTTGTATATTCGGACCCTCACCGGTGTATGTCAACAATCACAGATATGCTCTGGTGAAAGTCGAAAAGAGAGGTCATAAAGTGCCATAATAGTTTAAGTTGTTGCAATAAATAAGATTTGAATCACATAATTTAGTAAGTTTTATATTACTGTTATTTTATTTTCTCATTTAGAACGTACTGTATAATTAAGTAAGTTTTTAACTTCTATTATTTTCCTTTCTCATTTTGAATGTATTGTGTGTTTTAGGTTTTCATGTTCTTATTCAAGTCTCAAGTGCTTTTATTCGCGACTGAATTACGGAGAAGAAAATATAATATTGTTATACGTTCAACATTCACCATTAGTACATGGTGAATGTCGACATTGACCGGTGTAAGTCAGAAATAAGAGTATTTGGAAAATATTTCGGACATACACCAAGAGACTATGTGAATGTTGACATTCACCGGTGAAAGTCGACATTCTCCAGATTTCGGTGTTTCACCGTAACATACGTATATATCCGTCATTTAAAGATATTTATTTTGACACTTTGCCAAAAACCTCTCGAGAAAGTGAAGCCTATTCACTAAAAAGAAGCGTCATGAAGAAGATAGTTAATGAATAACTCTCCTATATCGTTACATTTAATCCTATTGCTTTTTTAAAGTTCCACCTAGCTTTCATAAATCTTTCAGCTTTGCTCATGTCAATAATTATTTTGGTTAGTTTATATAACGCCCATTCCTGGGATCCTTTTTACTGAGTTTTTGCTATAAACTGCATTAATTGATGTCAAGGTAAATCTGCAATCTCAATCGATTCTCACGTGCAGAATAAACGTTCTGAATTCGTATGTGTGTGTGTGTGTGATTATGGCAAAGCCTCGAGGGCTATCTGCCTAAGGGGAGGGATGCCTTCGTGGAGGACTTCGTTTTGAATTCGCTTTTGCCATAGTTCAGAAAGCAAATTAACTATCAACAAATGTGTCTATAATTAAACCAATCTGATTTTAATATCTATTACATCCCGAAGTTTCTGAGTGTGGTTAAGTTAGCTAATGGTAATTTAACTTTTTTATTGTTTTTAATTCAAATAAATTATGTTATTAATGCAAATAAATTACTTTGTGCATTGATATCAGGATAGTTGTATATTTCATTCATTATAAAGTCTCTACTTTCTAGTTTAGGCCCACCTACGGCCTAGCGTAAAGTCGCTCAAAAATGGCAGTTTGGTCCGTGGTTCGAATACTGGCTGCATGGACGTTTTCGTGGTATTCCCCATGTGTAGCGTGTTATACGAGCCAGTTTCCCTTTGTTAAAGAATATTCTTTGATATCGCCAAGAGATGGCGTGAACCATCTCTTAGCTTACATAACTCTTTCTCTTCTGAATACATGACTTGAAATGTTATTCTTCTTGAATGTGGAATTCGATGCACTACGCAATATAATTCGATTTAGATTCTTTGATGGAACTATTCAGTTCCTGCTTTTTGAGCCTTAATATTCGATTCAGGCATTTTAGCCTACATTGTATATATGTAAATATTAAGTTTAATTAAAATTTATGTAAAACTTTGCAGGCCATGCTCTCATTTTGAATTATGAGTGATTCGATTTTGATCTAAAATTTCGTTACAAATGGTGCATCGGTACGAGAAAGAATCTGATTAAGCTGAAATTTTGCTACAGAAGAAGTAAATACGAAAACGAATCCAGACGAATTGTTCCAGAAAACATTATAGGAAGACGTGTTTTTGAAATACATGTATTCAGATAGACTGTTCAAGATGAAGGAGTACTGAAAGAGTACTCAAGAAGACCTAAAGCCTTTATTTCTGAGGATGTTAAGATGATGAGGGAAGATGGCTGAAATAAACCATTTAAGACGACTTTTTTTCTCAATACTAACTAAAAATCCCTTTTTTGTTTCTGTTTTTTTTTCGTTTTATTTTTCGGATCCCTAGATGTAGATAGTGGTACTACGAGAATGCGAGGCAGCATTCTGTCAGGATGGAACGAGCAGTTATGCGAATGCGTCATCGAATAGATATAGCGCCAAACCGTAGAGAAAGGACATTTGGATCCCGAGTGCTACGACAGAGTGAACTGCGCATTCATTCACAGAAGGACGTTAGTAAGAGCGTGCCGACGATGACGGCATTTAAAGATGTATATATATAAATGACGGTATTCTCTATTCACCTGTAAATAGTCTCATCTATCTTCTGCCGCATATGTAATCACCTTGTAGTTTGTAGCAGCTATTCATGTTTCCATTAAATATACGGGTTTTCCATAAATTGGATTCGTCATTTCACGCCCCTAGACAGCCACCTAGGAAGTAAGTTCACATTCATCATGTTTCTGGATAGAACAAAGCTTCCTATAGAAGGTCTTTCATTTGTAATCACCTTGTAGTTTGTAGCAGCTATTCATGTTTCCATTAAATATACGAGTTTTCCATAAATTGGATTCGTCATTTCACGTCGCTAGACAGCCACCTAGGAAGTAAGTTCACATTCATCATGTTTCTGGATAGAACAAAGCTTCCTATAGAAGGTCCTCCATGAAGACATCCCTCCTTTAAGGCAGACAGCCTTCGAATGCTTTGTCATAATCAAACAAATTTAAGTCTTTTTTTAGTTTAAAAGCCATTATACTGACAGTACCTTAATTGCTCACAAGTTTTACCATTTCAAATATTGAAATCAACTCGGTTCTGACACCCGTCAGTATGTTCATCTTTTCTTATTAACCTTATTTATTATAAAATCATTTATGCTGTAGCATTCTGTATTTTCACTCATTGTTGCTTCAATGGACATTTTGCTCCTCAGTAGTATACTGAGTAAAATGAATAATAAAATCAGCGAGATGAATTTTTTGTATTCCACAGAAGATTATTAACAATTTTTTTATCTGAAAGGAGTGGTATTCTGCTTTAAACGAGATTCGGTTTTCTACTAAGTGTTTCTCATTTGACACGGTGCAAAGAGCACACACACATTAAGGACTGTCAAAGACGAGATTAACAGGAGCCTATCAATGTATAAATACATAATCATCGCTGTGCAAGTTGCATAATTGCTATCTAAAATATTTCGAAATAATTAGCTTAATATTTGTATGCTTAGGATTAATACAGAAAACAAGAAAACGCTTTATATTTGTAAGTTCAACAGCACATTACAAAGTAGTATAGAAACAACGAACAAACTGCATTTTCATACTACTTCTGAATGCGCAAATTATTGGAACCATTTGTAGGTGATTTTCGTAAAAGGCGCTCAAACCTGAAACGACTGCTTTTGTTAGCTGCAAGAGTCCAAGATTTGTAGGTATTGTATGTGAACGTAGGGATGAGGTAAGAGGAGAAGAAAAGACGAGGATATATCATTTCCGGCGCGTGCTTTCTATGTACAGCTATTGTTTGTTTTAGATGAAATTTTTCATTAGCAAGTTCGACTATTATATGTATTATTCTTATTTTTACTACATTAAACTGTGAGTGGATGCAACACTCACAGTTTTAAGTCACGTGCTATAGATATTGAAAATCAGGAACTGATTTTTATTCATTCCGTATAATAAATAAAATGTTTTTCATAATTTATTAATTATTTAATATTAAATTGAAATGTGCGTATTATATTATAATCAAAACATCCATATATCTATTCCTTCTGTGGGATTTGAACAAGTAAATTACAGTAATATAGACAATTATTTAATTAGAATGTTAATTTGGTTTTATGCCATTTATAAAATTTAGTATAGTTTCATATATTGGATGCGATATTTTACATTACAAATTTACTTTCAGCTCGCATGTTCCAGGTTTAGAGAAGAAGTATAAAACAACTGCATTGTATAGCATACTTTAACACAGCAACAGTTGTGTAATTTTCTGTTGGGCTCAGAGAATTTTATTTCAAAATGTCTTGGAGGAAGTGTATTTATTTTCCACACTCTGTTTAGCGTTCTGATTGATTTTTTTCTTTCTTCTTCCTTTTTTTTCGGTTAAATTACTTTTTTAAATATTTCCAACTTTCTTTAGCTTATTAGAACTTAATTTCTTTTCCGAAAATATCCCTTGTTTAAGATAAATTAATAGATTTTGCTTGCCTTTCAAACTGCATAATTTTGATTATGCAGTTTAATGATATCATATTGTCAGATGCAAAAATAGAAAATAACTCGCTTCAAGATTATACCAAAACAAAACATTGAAAAATATTTATTTGATTAGAACGACTTTTAACCCTTTACGGCACGCTGTGCCCATGGCCACACCTAAAAATTTCATTCTGTACGCACAGAAAAATTGAATGAAACGGGATTTATGGGTTATTATAGGTACTCTGAATCTTCGTTATTTATACTAGATGGCAGCCCAACACAAACCAGTCCATATATTTTAGCCATGTTTAGTTTTTAAAGACCTTCATTTTTTAAATAAATTTTCAAGATGTTTTTAAGGATATAAAAGGACAAATTCTATGTTACAATTTCTCTATGTTCTCTATGTTCTCTATGTAATTCTCTATGTTCAAACAAAGAAATTTCTATGTTATTTTCTGGTATGTATGCTGATCTCCTTATTCTATATTAGTTTTAAATTTTTACCTTTAAATCTTGCCTAAAATCGAACGGCAAACATCAGGTGAGCCCAGAGTGGGATGACTAAGAGACTAGGACCAGACTAACAACTGTACCTTTGCTTCTCTGCAGCTCCCCAGTAAGCTTATTTACAATACAAAGGTCCACATCTGTGTTTCATTTCCCGTTTTTCTCTTTCTTTCGTTTCTCTCTTTTTTTTTTTTTTTTTTTTCGGAGGGAATGTTTGGTTATCAACTAAGAAATTGTTGGCGTGATTTTCTGAAGGTCAGGGGTAATTTTATCAGCTAGCTGTTTCGTTTTTCACTAGAGCAATTCTCGTTTTCTCTTTCGCTTTCGGTCAAAGACGTTTTGTTAGCGCTACGTTTTGATAGTTTTGAGTTTTAGACATTTATTTAAATTTAATTTGTAGTTTATAATTTCTAATTTTAGATATAAGATAAGTTTATTTTTTCGAATTTTTAATTATTTTCCAAATGAAACGAACATGGCTGACCATTTCTGAAGCACTGAAAGTGCTACACGGATTAGATAATGAATCTGATACGAATCCCGGTACATATGCAAAACATGCAATGTTAAGTCGTGCTTTTCCAAAGATGGCTTTCTTCGAAAAATACCACCATGAAAAAAAAAAAAAAAAAAAAAAAAAAAAAAAAAGACGAAAGAGTAAATATGAAATGTAAATAATGTAACTATCATATACTCAAGCTACATTTTTTCATTTCTACGCATGTAATCGTCATATAACCAAGAAGAGCTTTTCTAGGGGGGGTGTAGAGTAGCAGGCCTCCCCCGTGACACACCCTGGGTAATGCTAAATTTTTAACGGTATTCCAAATCTAGTGATTTTAATCGCAAGCAAAATCTCTTACTCTTTAAAGCACTTCTCAGAAATGCTTGTTTCACCACTCTTTTCGAACCACTATTCATTCAGTGTACCCGCTTCGGGCACACCCACAGAATAAAAACAATAAGAGCTATCTTTACAAAATTGTACCTGTATACTCTTCCAGCCCTGATTAGAATCCCTATCTTTTTTTTTTTTTTTTTTTTTTTTTTTTTTTTTTTTCTTTGTCGAAATTCCAACTTTGAAAGGTAGCGTGCCAGAAAGTGTTAAGGAGTTACTTGGGAGAAAAAGCATGGGTATTTTTGTAAGTTTATATATTTGTAATATAAAATATGAGGCAGTTTTATCTATAAGTCTTCCACGCAAAAAGCATCCTAAGCAGATAGCCACAGCTTGATTTGCCATACTCTAACAATAGACCTCATCCGAGAAGCGTACCACTTAACAAGTCGCTCGAGGACAGGAGAGACGATTCTAAAAAAAGAGGGCTGTAAAGAGGGCTGTAATCTCACAAATGAAATATATGCATGATATATAAAAATGGCAATAGTGGTAAAATGAATATTTAAGTATGATTATAAAATGAAAACCATACACCTATCTATACTGCAATTTTAATTATAAATATTGCCATCTACTTGTTTTTTTTTATATTCATAGTTATCATTAATGCCAACCATGTGATACTTTGGAGACAGGCTTTCCTCACATCAATTTATGTACTAAGCTTTTTTAATTTTCTTATAAAATGCATTTTAAATAAGAAATATTTGTTATAAATATTTTAATAATTCTCAGTATTTGATAATAAAAACTGTGTTTGGCACTTCGGTAATAAAGCAAGTTCATTACGATAATCAATTATATCCCAGTGAATTGACTTATTCTATTTCCCGTCGATAGCTATATATCATATTAAAATAACTCCACACAAATTACACAGTTTCAATACATTTAGTTTCCATATCGACACTCTGGCGCTAGGTTTCACCTTCCATATAAATCATATAAATCGCAACTTCGAATGTACCACAAAATCAAGTTTCTCACAGAATACATTTCAGTGCCAATTCCGGCGGCGCATGCGGCATTAGCCAAGATTCCGCTCTGACGCCAAGCATTTCTCAGCTAATACAAAATTTTCCCGGCGTTGAAATTAACAATTTCAAAACTATTATTTCAATAAATGTAAATATAAAGGCACTACAATAAATTACTTCACAATAACAAATCACAATATTGAAAAATATACATTCAAATTATTACAACAAATACCAGTTTATAATAGGAATAAACCATCATTCTACAGGAAGTATACATATATCTCGAACATTTCATTTCAGCAAAAGCTGATTAGGCAATCTTACAGTTACTACTCTTATTTTGTTATCCCTACTATGAAAAACCTCAGCTATTCTCCCCACTAACCATTTGGTTGAAGGCAAATTTTCATCTTTTATTAATACAAGAGTTCCCAATTGAACGTCATCCTTTAAAAATTTCCACTTGTGGCGTTCTTGTAAATTATTAAGATAATCACGTTTCCATAATTTCCAAATTTTTTGTGCATACTTAGTGATTCTTTGCCATTTAGAAAGTCTGTTTTCATTTATGTTGGATAAATCTGGCTCAGGTAGAGTTGTGATAGGTCTACCAACCAAAAAGTGACCTGAGGTCAAAGTTTCAAAATTATTGTAATCAGCTGAAATTGGAGTACGAGGTCTTGAGTTCAATACTCCTTCAATTTCAGTTAAAACAGTTAAAAATTCTTCTAAAGTTAAACACTGATTACCAATAACTCTCTTCAAATGACTCTTAAATAATTTAACCCCGGCCTCCCCAATTCCGCCAAAATTTGGCGACTTTGGAGGAATAAATTTCCACTCTATACCTTCAGTGGTATAAAAACCCGCTAAATTCTCATCTGGACACTCAACCAATTTTTGCAGTTTTTTTTATTTTATTTATTTTTTTTATTTTTTTATTTATTTATTTATTTATTTTTATTTATTTATTTATTTATTTATTTATTTATTTATTTATTTATTTATTTTTTTTTTTTTTTTGAGTTCTACACTAGTACCAATAAAGGTTTTAGAATTATCCCTCATTATTCTAGTACATTTTCCCTTTCTAGAGAAAAACGTTTTAAGCTCGAAATAAAAGATTGGTTAGTTTAGTCTGTCACAAAGTCTAAGTGTATGACTTTTGTACTCATACGTACATATACTACGACATAAATTTTGTTCAAAACTCCCTTACGTTGATTCTTAAACTTTATTGTAAATGGGCCGCAGAAATCAAGACCAGTTATGTTAAATAGGTATGATGGTGTGACACGTTCTTTGGACATCTCGGCCATTATTTGTTGAAGTGTGATGGGGTTTGTTCTTGAAACATGTCACACATCTGTAGATGATCTTTCTACAATTATTTCTGCCATTGAGTGGCCAGAACCTTTGTCGTACTTGATGTAACAGTGATTGTGATCTTAAATGAAAGTACTTCAAATGAAAATGCTCTAAAATAATAGTAGTTAAGCGATGTTTACTAGGTAAAACTATAGGGTGTTTACTATTAGCGGGTAGGTCCGAATAGGACAATCGTCCGCCCACTCTAATTAGCCCCATGTTATCAAGAAACACATTTAGTGATGCTAATTTACTTTTGAGGTTTACACACTTACCTCTTTTCAATTGATTTACTCCTTCTTGAAACTCACTTGATTGGGCCTCTAATAAAATATACACCTCTGCATCCTTTGTCTCTTCTAAAGTAAGTACTCCGTACTTCCTTACCTGAGGGTTCTTAAGATTATGAATAAACCTGAAAATAAAACTTACAATACGAATAAGTTTAGTATAATTAGAAGACAAATTAAGAATATCATTAAAGAGGTTTGGTTCATTACATGCAATTAAAACTAAGTTAGAATCGTTATGCACACTTCAACAAATAACATTGTCCTTTTTAAGTTCATTTGGACACACTTCTTCAACTACCTCAAATGATAAGTCCTGACGAGGAATCTCTGAGAGTGGTAGAAAGTCACATCATGACCACCATTTGGAACAGTTCACAAGAAAGTCAATTTGAACACCACGCGTCATAACATCTGCTGGGTTCTCTTTTGTTGAACAATAGAACCACTCTGTCGGCTGTGTTAACTTCCTAATCTCCTTAACTCTGTTGGCGATGAAAGATTTCCATTTGGTACTGGTACTTTTAATCTAGCATAGCACTATTTTGGCATCAGTCCAATAAAATATTCTCGAGGATTTCTTTTGATCGAGCAATTTTTTCACGCCAGAACCTAAACGGGCTGCTAGTAATGCACCAAGTAATTCAAGACGAGGTAACTTAATTCTTTTCACAGGTGCAACACGACATTTTGATGCGACGAAATTCACAGAAATTTCTTTTCCTTACACAGTTTTACGTAGACAACAGTACCATACGCCCTCTGACTGGCATCTGAAAAGCAATGGATCTCTATGGAATCGGCTTCGAGATTCAAAATGAATCTTTGAACTGCAATTTTACTTAGATGATGACACTCACAGCACCACTTTGCCCATTCTTGACTGATATCTGTAGGTAGTTCATCATCTCATGTCAATTTTCGAACCCAAAGTTCTTGTAGGAAGAATTTAAGTCTAACAATAAAAGAAGTTATTAACCCATAGGGATCAAAAATCTTCCCGGCAGTTTCCAAGATGAATCGTTTCGTATTACGCTTATTCTTAAGGAATTCCATCAAACTGTCTGTGTCTATACTCAGACTGTCTTCATTAGTATCCCAAGATATTTCCAAGATCTTAAGTGTCTCGTTTGAGTCATTGATTTCATGTGGGTGGAACTCGAACTCTTCTTTTTCCCATTTTCTCATCAGTTCAGGATCATTGGATACCCATTTACGCAAGTTCATATTTGCTGCACTCATAATTTGTTTAGCTTTACGCGATAAGCTTAGAGCCTCATCTATACTGTCCTGTCCTGTAGTAAAATCATCAACATAAACACAAGAATTCAATATTTCAAATACATGTGGCTGCTCATATCGATATTTTGTAATGTGTTCTTTAATGGTTGCAGCCAACAAAAACAGACTTGACTTAATCCCAAAATTTACGCGCTTGAATCTATATGTCGCTAGTTTTAGATCATGTGTGTTTTCCACAAACAGGAATCGCACTGCGTCTTGATCCTTTTCTGCCAAAGCAATCTGCAAAAATGCTTTTTCTACATCCGCTGAAATTTCAACTTTATTTAATCGGAAATTAATTAGCAGATGGAACATATTAGAATTTAAATTTGTCCCTGTCCATAGACAATCGTTCAGTGATAGCTGCCCGAACTCATGTGAGCTGCCATCAAACACTATTCTAGTTTTCGTTGAAGCACTGGTTTCTTTAAATACCGGTTGGTGTGGTAGGTAAAACACTGGTTTACCGATAGGTATATTTCCATCTGACACTTTCAATGATACCTTGCTTGAGATATTCATCTAATATTTCACTATATGTAGAAAACAGTGTTTTGTCATAATTCATTCGCTTTGCAAGAGCTTTTAATCCATTTTCCGCTACTCGGTAATTATCAGCTAATTCCCTCCAGTCCCTTTTCCAAGGTAAAGTAACCTCGTAGCGACCAGCTTTAAAACAAACTGTCTTATTAAATATTTCCAATGCTTTGTCTTCCTCATGACAATAAGGATCATCTTTAATTCCTAATGATTCTAATTCGAAAAACATTTTCAATTCACTCTCTGAATTATCATTTATTAACCCACAATACGAGAAATTATTTCTCCGTGAATCATTTACATTTCCACTAATATATATACAAACACACTATTTTGTAATATCAAGCCTGTATTAGGAACATAGATTTTACCAGCTCGTAACATATCATAAAAAACTTTCGCGCCGAGCAACAGGTTTACTTTCTCTGGTTTATAAAATTCCGGATCCGTTCAATTCACCTTCTCAGGATCACAAGGTTACTAACATCGATCAACTTTGCCGGAGTTAAACCTGCTATTTCTGGAATTACCAAAACCTCTAGTTTCCTTTTATTCGTTTGTTCCTGATTACAGATAAGGGCAACTGCTTTCTTTTTATCGTAGTTGAAATACCTGATATACTGCAAACCGAAATATTTGTCTTTTCCCTTTTTAAATTAAGTATATCCGCTAATTCAGTGATACAAAAACAAGAAACACTTCCACTATCACATAACGCTTTCACCTTAATTAAAGTTCCATCATTAGTCTCAATAAATACAAAGGCAGTAGATAAAATCACATTTTTCCCACTGTTAGTACCAGTAGCGGCTGTAAAGTTTCGTTTTGACTTTTAGCTTGAAATGCAGGTGGGTGTGCATTTAACGCATTGCTGTTTTGATCACTCAACTCCTGATCTGAAGTTTCTGCTCTTTCTACTGTGGTGCCAACGGAATTATTTTCGTTTTGATAACACAAAAGAAAGCTATGTTTTTTCTTACACTTCTTGCACAAGTAATTAGAACGGCAATTCCTCACACTGTGCAAATTAAAACAACAAAAACATAAATTCTGTTTTTTCACAAATTCTACCCTTTCTTTTACAATTAATTTCTGAAATTTAGGACAGTTAAAAAGCTTGTGATTGCTCAAATTACATAACCTACACGAATTCTGCGTATGTTTTTCATTTGCATTAGAAACGACTGAGGCAACTCTATGTGTAACTTTTTTTGTGTTAGTCACACTATTTGAAGCGTTGAGAGTTCTTGCATGATCTTTAAAAAATTCTATAAGATCTGTTAAATTAGGCAAATTCTCTTTCTCTAATTTTCTTTTCCACCATATTTTGGTGTTAGGATCTAAATTTGCCCTAAAATGTATGCAAATACATTGGAAGAAACACCGTTAACACTCTGATTTAAAACTTCTAATGATCTCACGCATTCATTTGTAATGTCAATTAAGTTTAATATTGCTGACGCAGACACATTTTGCATAGGATGCATATTCATAAATCGTCTCAGATGAGCATACACTTGTTCGCGGTGATTAGAGAACCTTTCTTCTAGTAATGAAAAGGCTAATTTATAATTAGAGTCAACTATGGATATTGACTGCACAATACGATAAGCATCTCCTCTTAGCGCAGATTTTAAGTACTGTAATTTAACTGCATCTGTTAAATGAGGATTTGAATCAACACTGGCTAAAAAGATATCTTTAAATGAAAGCCACTCATGTAAGTTACCCGAAAACGTTGGCAAAGTAATTTTCGGTAATTTAACGTTGTTATCAGTTTTCGTGCAAACCGAAGGCTCCGATTTAATTTCTTTGGAAAGATTAGCTAATTTACGATTTAATTCGACTTCTACATCTAAGAGAATATCGTCATTCTCTTCTTTTTCTTTTACATAAGCATCAATACTTTCTTCCGTACATAACTTGAACAAAGAATCGAAATTAGAATTTATGGTTGATCTTTACATTATGGTAACTTGGCGATTTTTTGGCGAAAATTTGGCAACCAACTCTCCTACAGCAACCCTCTATTTTTTTCCCCGCCGCCATTTTGTCTTCACGAAGTAAAGACATGTTTCTTTTCTTTTTATCTACTGAACACTTCTTCCAACAATCTACTAGCCGAATTACACTTATGCTAGAAATTTTATCAAACAAAACTGCTTAATCATGACAAATATTCACTGCAAAATTGGGAAAAAGTGCACAATACCATACTCCTTACGCGTTTTTCAAAATAGCACATACACATAAACCATGTACACGCCGACTTATTTTTACTTAAAAAAAACATCCCAGAATTGCACAAAAATGGCATTGCGCACACTCTTCACTATATCCATGTACACTGCTTTTTTCTCATAAATTAGAAAAATTTCACGAAAATACATGACAATTTTCTCAATCTTTAAACCCGGTAAAAAGAACATATATGAAATTACCTGATCGCGAAAAAGTATTTACCCTTTCCAAATATGAACATTTCCACATATAAAATAAATAAAATATCCAAAAACTTCTACCTCTAAATCATCTATTATATTATAAACGTCACCAACGAATTCATACCGCAACCATTACAAATACTTAGTGTCAGATATTTAAATTATTTCCATGCACGTTTACTTCAACTAAAACGTATTCCAAATTCCTACAAACATAAAATTCACAAAATAACTATCATTTCATTAAAATAAAATTAAATTCAAAAACACTACTTAAAATATAAATGAGCACATACATTAAATTAATAAAAATTACCTTACAATCCTAATTACTTTAAACTAAATCATTGCTAATAACAATTTTCCCAATAATACCAAATTCCTTTCTCGCACAACCTTAAACAAACATTTATTACTACCCTTTTCAATACCACTAAATACCCATTTCGAATTCACTTTAGTTACGGCTATGGGATCCAAAAATTACCCAACACTGTTTCACACAGAATAAAGCCAAATACAAAATTTCCAGATTTTTTCCCGATTTCCCCCCCTTTTCCGATTAAAGAACTGTAATTCGTGCATTAATATCACATGACATATCCCATGATCTCTCATTTCCCTCGCACAAAATAATGCGTAATCGGAACTGAGTACTGCTCACATTATTACCAAATTCCCAGGTAGTAACCTTTATCGCCTCCAAAATGTCGCCAAACTACCAGTTACCATATTGTAAAGATCAACCCAATTTATTTCTGTCTCAAACACTTTAAATTTATTCTTTAGTACTTCCAAGTCACTTCCTTGGACATTTTCGTCCGCAATTTTTTGTTTTAACTTTGTTAACTGTGTTTTTAATGTACGTTTTTTCGCTAATATCTCCTTTAGTGACATTTTAATTAGCAAAAGTCAATAAACAAATAAAGAGCTTTAAAAAGGTACAATCAGCTTCAAAAAGGAGGAGGGTACTTACCTTTTGTTTCTACAGAACTTCAATCTGGAAGTATGCTATGTAATTCTTCATTTTACAAAACCGAAAGTAATATCACAGTCTCATAAACTTCATTAGCTGTTCCGGCTCTGATCGGCCACAAAACTTGAATTGACTTATTCTATTTCCCGTCGATAGCTATATATCATAATAAAATAGCTCCACACACATTACACAGTTTCAATACATTTATTTTCCATAGCGACACTCTGGCGCTAGGTTTCACCTTCCAGCGTAACATATAAATCGCAACTTCGAATGTACCACAAAATCAAGTTTCTCACAGAATACATTTCAGTGCCAATTCCGGCGGCGCATGCGGCATTAGCCAAGATTCCGCTCTGACGCCAAGCATTTCTCAGCTAATACCAAACACCCAGTATTTAGAATAAATGTATTTGAAAAATAAAATTTGAAAGTCCTTTTGATTATCAATGGTTGAATGGTCTAAATTATCGGATGATCTTATACTGTGTAAACTCTAAATTTGTAACATATCTAAATCAAGATTTGGAAACAGTGCACAAGACTGATGTTAATTAATTATAACGAAATACTGTCTACGTTATGACTGGACATTTTTATATGTCATATTTCAAGAAACAAATTTTATTCTATGTAAAATGAAATTGGTCTTTCACAAGTGAATACAAATATTCTTTTTGTATGATTATAGATCCTTTAAACATCCATCAAAATAACATCATACTAAAAATATTATTTATTTTGTGTACCAGAAAAAAAAAACAGTTAAATAATTATTTTTTGGTGTAAAGTTATCATATAAGCTGTAAATATCAAAAAATGTGCGGTTAAAGTTCTCTACAATACCTTAAATAAATAAAAACTTTATAGTTACTCTTACTCTTAATTGACTTCGTAATACTTAGTTACTACCGATATGAGTTCTAGTAAACATTAGATTTCGCCAAAGATTATGTAATTTCGCCAAAACGTTATGCTTTAAGAAAATTTTAAATAAGCATATAATGTATAAAATTTTACACTTCAAACGTGTATTAAATTTATCGAAATATTATTTTTATTTCGCGACTTGATAAAAATTAATCTGTCCTGAAATAAAATGCTCAATAAAACACAGAGCTCGAAAATCCACAGTGAAAGTTCTCCCACGATTTAAGAATAAGCCAGCGAGCACAGCTCTAGTGACCACCTGAAAGTCATTCTACGATGTAATTTCTTTTCGTTATAAGTCATTTCGGAAGCTTTCATTTTTATTCCTCTCACCTGCATATAATGAACTCGCCCGGCTAACAAAAGCGGGTCTTTTCGCCGTCGCCATTTCACTGTGGCCGTTTCACCGTCAAGACATATTTTTCTTTATAACACTGTATTATATCTTGTCGTATTATACTCATATTAAATTTATTTAGTCTAATAACTCTGTTTATCTTTTGTATACTTAATAAAGCTTGCTTGTAACATATGTAGTTTTTTAAAAGTATGTTTACAAGTTTTTACAAGTAAAGAAATTGCGCATAGTTAGTTGGAAAATTATGTCAGTATCAAAGAGAACTAGGACTAAACTTCTGCTATAACAGAAGTTATATTCTCGATTTTAAAATTATGTAGGTACAATATTTACATAATTCGCCAAAAGTTCTGAAATTTTAATCTGCTAGTTCAAAGAAATCACTCCTACAAACAGGAAATTCAGACTTTTATGAAATCTGATTGGAAAGTGGAATTACTTTGGAATCTCGTCAGCACTTTACTCTCTTAAAATTTATATGTCAAGTGCATTTTTATAAAACTGTACACAAAAACATTTTATATATTATTTTATATAAAATGTTTATTAAATTATTAAACTAAACAGACTTATTAATTCAAATCAACTTAATATAATGCGAAAAGATATAATACAGTCGTGTAAAGAAAAATATGTCTTGACGGCGAAACGGCCCGACGGCGAAATGGCTCGACGTCGAAATGGCCGCGGCGAAACGGCCACGGTGAATGGCCCCATTCCCAACAAAAGCAGCCGTTCCGGGATTGCCGGTCTAGTGATTTTCGCCATGGCACTTCATCCCAAATCAGGTCCCTAGACCTACCAAATTATGTTAGAATTTATATAATTCAAACATATTTTAGGCAGTTAATTACTTTTAGAATAATATACGGTGGAGATGTAACATTAGTTCTTTTTCAAAACAACAAAACACATTTGTTACACACAGCAACGAATAAAACTGAAAACGGCATCGCATTTACAAACCGACTTTGTTTTATAATCCGGGCAGGGACAAAGCGGATTTCTTAAGTTTTTTGCATCGATTAATTTAAAGGTCTCTGCATGTTTCTTCAATTTAATAACTTAGAGATCTGTGGGATCAAGAACTTGCTGCATACTCCCATGCACACCTTTCATGACAGTAATGGCAGAGAATGGCAGTAATGTCCTACCATGGGTGGAATTTCTAATACGTTATATAGAGTACGTGAAGTTAGTTTTGTGAATCCAAGACTCAGTATCTACTTGTATCTAACTGCATTTATTTCAATCTACCACATACGAGAGAGATTATGCATGTCAAATTGCGCAACAGTAGCAGACTTTGTCTCATGTTGTAAAAATCATTTACAGTTTTAGTTCGTAATATAACTGGTGGGGAGATGCAAAACGAAAGCAACATTGCAATATTTTATATAAACCTGATGTATAGTCATTACTGTTTTAAAATTATTAAACAGAAGAAATAGCATAGAACCCTTCATACACTTTTGATTTTTACATCTTTTACAATTATATGCCGTTTATATATATTTAAACAATAGATTTTTAGTCATATATTTTAGACGTAAAGTAAAAGATTTTTCACTCATTCATCGCATAACTTCCGTTATACATCATTTTTTCTACGAGTTATTCATAAAACTTCTTTCATAGTTTAAAAAGCTCTCCGAAAAGCAATTCCTTCTGTATTTAGAAGTCGTATACAGTTAGATACGAAGAGTAGAAGCGAAGCTCTTTATCTATGTTAGATCATCCTAACAATTAGTGTTACTCATTCAAGATGTACAAATTAAAAGAATTATGATCGTTTTTATTTTTGCATTAAATATTAAGCAGTACTCTGTATTCTTATTTTAATAATCACACAATTTTTAAAATATAAATTTTACTTTAAACGCACTAAAACACGATTATGGAATTAAATTTTTATAACAGCTGTACAAATACAGTAGCACTGAAATTCTAGAATTAAGATATGCATAAAATATTTTTAAACTAAAATTTCGATTACAATAGCCGCCGTTTAATGTGATCACGTTAGCTTTTTGATATTCAAAACGATTCATGACCGAATTTTATTAATTGAATGTAAGTGTAACAAGAAGCCTCTCAGATGGTATACTGCTTAGGGGAGCCTACCGCTATTCCGAAGGGCCCGGGTGCAAAATTTGGAGAAGGCATGGATGTTTCTAAATGTATAGTGTCTGTGCGGCATGGAGTAATTTAAATATGTGGCAAGCCGAAAGCCCTCTCGAGAGGTTGGTGGTAGGGGATAGGAGACTGTAGGATCCGTCACCCGGGATGCTCTTCTTCAAAGCTGTTGGGGGAAATGAGCAAACTCGTAAGGCTTTGAGACAACAGGTGCAATCTTGCTCTCCTTGCCACAATGAATTTCGTGAGCTTGCTCTGATGTCACTCTCAGGCAAGTGAGATAAGTCACAAACAAATACAACAAGAAACACTCAAAAACGTACTTTCACAGAATTTTAATCAGAAAAATGCAAAAATGTGTTTATGAATACTTCATAATATCTTTAACGCAACATGTCATTTATAAATTCTGAATAACATTTCTCGAGATTATTTGACCGATGCTACATCCCTAATCTTAATACGCAGAAGGCCTCATTCACTGAAAGAGGATCTCATTTAAGTGTCCCAGATGTAAACTTTAAAACTGAGCAGAAAAGCAACCTTAGTTTGGGGTAGAGTTTTTTAAAGTTTTGATCTGTTTCCTCTAAAGGAGGGGGACCTGTGTCTGATCATCCTCAAACTATATAGAAATATTAGTCCAAAGGGATTTGAATCCCGAAGGACTATTAGTTTCGTTTTGGCATTTTGCGTCGGACGAATAAATGTCGGTTCACTTTTCAAACTGTTGCCATAAAATGTTAGAGTCCTGCATTATATTTGAAGAAATTAAATAATGAAAATCTGCCTAAATGTATGTATATTTCTCACATTGTCATAAAATAACGGTACATAGAGTCATCGAACTTTGAATAACGTAATCCTCCAACGAATATGAGCATGTGGAAGACCAAATTTGAAATTTGAAATTTGTTTTATGATCGATTTCCTATTTTTTAAAACTTTGACGAATTTTTGATTAACAAACTCAAGGATTTCAAAGCGAGCAATGGCAACGTTGTGCAGAAAAAACATTTTTATCTCCAGCGCGTGAGTCCCTGTATCGGAAATTCTAAAGATATGCTCGTTTTAAAACTATTTTGCGATATTGCTGTTGCACTGGATCTTATGGTTTAAGTGCGAGGAACATGATATTTAATAAAGAAAGGTAACACACAAAATGTTAAAAAACGCCCCTTTGGACGTAATTTAAAATCTGAAACATTTCAGATTTTTTTTTAAACTTTTGTTTTAAATTTTGGCAGAAATTTAAAATTTTAAAAATAAAATTTATGTTTTTTATGCACTTTGATGACGCAACCCAGCTGAACATACTTATGTAAAATATGGGTAAAAAGCTTTTCAACTTGATTTAAATTCAATATTATTTTATAAAAAATTTAGCAAATATAACACTGCATGTGTAAATCGTATCATGCTGTAACTGAACTAGTATAATATTACAAGCAGATGTAACTGAGCCTAAAATTAAAAAAATTGAAAAATGAAGCACTACGACCGACTCAGCTGAGAAAGTATGTTGCATTTTTGAAGTTGTCTTTTATACTTTAGATAATATGTGAAAAAACAACCATGCTTCATACTATGATACGAAGAATCGCCCCCCCCCTCCACGCACACACACTTTACATCATCAAGGACCGTAAGGGTCCCTTTTTTATTTTTTGTAAATATAGGTTGTAATGTATCTTTTTGTTCAGGAAGAAACGCCGTTAAACAATTTTATTATTTGATACACCTGAAAGCTCTTATTCTGATTTTCAACCCCTTTGGCTGCATAGGGGCTCCTTTTCAACTTTTGGATAAATTTTAGTTTGCATCTAAAACGGGCCTTAGAAATATTTTTCCTCCTTTCACCAACTGTGAGAATTTATTCAAAATTTATGCCACACTAAAGCTGCTTAAATAACTGACTAAAGTCAAAACTAAATTTTCTGGTCATATAATCAGTTACTTGGTGACATATTTCTCTGACACTTAACAATTTTTATGATCTATTTGGTGACTTCAGTAAAACTTATTTTTCGATAATTGTTTTGTAATATTAATCGAATTGTTGATCATAATGAGCGACGTATATTTCATGTTTTCGTTTAATAACGGGCGGATTTTCACAATTTAATAACAATACGCGAATTAAAACATTACTGCGATCACATTAAGCGGGTCTACTATACTTTTTTTTCTTATTTATATGCATTGTTTGAATGATCCTTTTAAAGACAATTATTATATATTAGTGTAGTCTGAAAGTAAAACATTAAATTTTATTTTTCAAACAATGGTATAGCTGACCGTGTGTTCTCAGAAGCAAAAAGCGTTCGAGAGATTTCTGTGCGTTATTCCATTACTGTGCCCTTAGGAGTAATAAAATTTATGTGGTTATCAAGCGAAGAATCAATGTTTAAAAATGCTATTTTTAAGAGTTTGCGATTTATAAATTGTGTTTACAAAACTGTTTACTACTGCATTACATATGCTGTATTTTCTAGCAAATTTTCCTTTCTTGTTTTACTAATTTCATTATACGAGAGGAAATGTTATGCAAATAAATTAATTTCCGAATAACACGGTTTTAGTAAACATAAAAAAATGAAAAGTAGTCATGGATAAACTAGCACAAGATAATAAACTAGCACAAGATTATGTGTTTGAAAGAAGCCTACATTTCACGAAGAATGCAAAGTAATATTAACATTTCTGTATCTTATATTTATTGGAATGAAGGTTTTGCTTAATGAAATACTACTGTGACAATTACCAGTAAATTGTTTAAAAAAGGGAGAAAAATGTGTGATGAAATACGGTATTTGCGAAAGCAATAAAATGTGATCAACTCATTGAGGTACACGAATATGTCCACATCTTATTCTAGTTTACTAAAAAACCATGATCACAAGTCAACTAAACCCAAGACATATTTGGTCTGCAGACTGAATATAGTTCGTTTTTGTTTCGCGGCTATTCATAAAATTCAAGAGACAAAAGGGAAAGGTTCAGTGTGACTTTCGTAAGTGTTTTAAGAGGATATGCCTCTGTTAGTATGACAAAATGTTCGCAAGTAGTAACAGCTTTAAATAATATTAAAATCTTGTAGTTTAAATAATTTAAATAGATGAACATTAAGGTATTTGTGAATGGCAATATTTGAAACCAGACTCGAGTGCCACGTGCGAGTCTCTCACGAAGAATGTAATTTATTTTTTAAATGTTAGAATTCGTTCTTCTTTTTTTTTTGTATGTCGCCATTTGAGTCCTAAATAAAGTTTTTTCTGTGTTCCATCATTGGAGTTGCTTTATTTGCCAAAGAAGTATCACAGTCATAATTATTTTGGAGGCACCTACCGAGATCAAATAATCGTGCGTATTTTTATTTTATTAGTTCATCACTGAACATAATATTAGTGATACCAGATTATTACTTCCTGTTAATATTGAATTGCTTTATCTTATTAGTTCATCACTGAACGCAATACTAGCGATACCAGATTATTACTTCCTGTTAATATTGAGTTGTCTTATGTTATTACCGTATTGGATATTATTTTTAATATTCATTTTAGTTGTCCAGACAGTAGATACATATATTGCTCTATGTTGTTATTCTTATTTTAGTCACAATTAATGTGGTAGAGAGAATGAACTTCATATAATTTAAATATTTCATTTTTGAGGTATACGTATTTAACAGAGTGCATTTAATTCCGTGATTCCTGACTGCATTAATTAATTAGAATTGAGCCTGTAGTGGATCGGCAGAAAGAAAGATACAATGCACTAACTCAAGGTAAATTGAGTTCATGTAATAAAAATAAAACTGAAAAAAAATTGTCGTCAGGATTTAATTCGCAAAGCTGGTTTCATAGACCTAGAAGTCCACGTCCAGATGATAAATATGAAAAACGAAAGACGCCACAATGCTTTCAGTGTGGGTCCTATCAACATTTAAGACCCCAATGTCCAAAACGTAAGAATAGTACTGAATCTCCCACTAATCTTAACAGAATTAGTGCAAAACCAGAAGATAAATTTCTATTACCTTATACTAGTATGGGTTACGTAAATGGTCATAAAATTCCTATATTAAGGGATTCAGGTGCTAGTACTGATATAGTTTGTCGCAAATACATCACGCCGGAAATGCTGACAGGTGAAAATGTGTGGGTGCAATAACCATTAGATTTGAATCCAACCTGTTTACCATTGGCTGAGATCGAACTAAACTGCGATCTTGGGCGAGTAATAACTAAGGTTGCCATTATTAGAAATGAACTCGACAAGGAAAGGTATATATTTAGCAATCGAACTTTTGCACTGTTGAATAAACAACGAAAGGAACCTGACAATCGTCGTCACGAGTTTAATGCTGTCTCTACTAGAGCTCAAAGGAAAAGAAAAATAGCTGAAGAGAAGATCTTGGAACCGATGAAGGAAGAAAACAATGCATCCAGAGATGTCTTAGAAGAAGAAGTTAATTCACCGGAATTAAACGTGGAAGACGTTCACGAAAATTTGAAAAACGATAAAGAAATTAATATTGAGAATCATTTTGCAATGCAGCGTTATCATCATCTTTCGGCTTTTGATTTAATATCAAAGCAGCTACTAATAGTCGAAGAAAACAATTGTCGAAAGCAAATGACAATTGAGTATTATCCGAAAGGTACAGATGAACTGAGAAAAGGCTTTGCTGTGAATTATAGCCGAGGAACTGGTCCAACATGGAAGAGATCTAGGCGCCGTCAAGAAAAAAAAAAAAAAAGAAGAATTTGAACACTGTCCATTTTTTTCCTATTTAAATGTGGTGTAAAAATATTTGTTTAAAACTTAAAATTGTTGGCCTGAAATTTGGAAACTTATGAGAGAAGTTACCTTTTCTCTTTAAGCAATTGAGCAAGCCCAGCTTATTAAACTGTCAACTTTTACAGAACTTTTCCCTTCGGAAAATGTCTTTCCGTTGGGGGAGAGGTTGTAACAGCTTTTAATAATATTAAAATCTTGTAGTTTAAATAATTTAAATAGATGAACTTTAAGGTATTTGTGAGTGGCAATATTTGAAACCAGACTCGAGTGCCACGTGCGACTCTCGCACGAAGAATGTAATTTATTTTTTTTAAATGTTAGAATTCTTTCTTCTTCTTTTTTTGTATGTTGCCATTTGAGTCCTAAATAAAGTTTTTTCTATGTTCCATCATTGGAGTTGCTTCATTTGCCAAAGAAATATCACAAAGTCATTTAAGAGGATATGTCTCTGTTAGTAAGACTACTACACGGACGAATACATTTTATAATTTAAAACGAGTTCTTTCTCTAAACATACTGAGGAGAGGCAAAATTACAAGAAGATTTCCTTTTAAAATTTTCGAAGCCTATCGCTATAAGCCTAGAAGTTGATAAACGAGGAGGGAAATACTTGAAAAAATATTGTATGTTTTTCTATATCGTTCTTTCGAAATCGAACTTGGAATGGAAATGTGCCATCAGTATTGACATCAGGAATGAAAAATGAGTGCCTTTCTAAAAGATTAAACTTGCATTGTTAACAGAATCTAGAAAGGCTCTCATATAACAGGTATTTAACTATTTGTCATTAAAATAATTTTTCAAAGCACTTGAAGTTCCAAAGCAAAAGAAAAATTTAACGAAAATTACAGAAAAGAAAAACTGCTGATAAGAATTAATTCCCTCGAAAACATTAGAAAAAATTTCGAAATAAATCTATAATTAATCATTTCATTATCCTAGCAAAGAAGGGCCTCCTAATATGATTGCTATTCTTTACTTTAACGGTAAAGTAATGGATCTAATTAATCTCATTTTGATGAAGTTGATTTATTACTGAAATGGAGAGGCACAAAAATTTTGTTCCTCAGTTCAAACTCAAATTATTTTGTCAGGTATGGCTGAATTCAAGACTTTAAAGATATAAACGTTTAAGTAGCACAATAAATATTTATTTAAATCTTTGAGCAACGAACAAAATATTGCCCAGTTTTCTTATTAATGTACGTTCCATACTAAACTCCCAAGTAATTTATCATTGATTTTTCTTGACATGTGTTTCCATCCTCTGCATTAGATATTTAATTTTTAATTGATTCCATATGGAAATTGACCGTTCTCATCTATGCAGTATTACATATTTTGACAAGGAATAATGTTTTACTTATTGCCCAACAACGACTTTTATTTATTTTTCAAACGTTAATACAGAGAATGTTTACATATGTTTAGAAAGATTTCGATCAAAACCTACATAAAAACAAATGCTTTGGAATAAACATTTATGGTGCTAGCATGTTATTTGAAATGCGAGATATCGTCTGCTACTTTTTAAGCTGACGTTTGAAGGATATGCTTTTGCCTTTCCGAATATACATATTCATACCCCTTCATTCAAATCCGTTAAGAAATGCATGGTATTTAATTTGTGTTACAAGATATGAAATCGATAATAAAACAAATTTCCAATTCCAAATTAGGGCTCCCAGATGCCCATATTCGGTGGAAGATTACGTTATTAAAAATTGGATGGCTCTAGCTACCGTTGTTTTATCACAATGCAAGAAACATAGAGACATTTATGCAAATTTTTCATTATTTAATTTCTTTCAGTATAATGCAGGGCGATAATATTTTGTGGCAACAATTTGAAAAGTGAATCGGAGATTTATAGTGAACCCACGCAAAATGCCAAAACGAAAATAATAGTCCTTCAGGGCAAATTGTCCCTTTGGACTAAAAAATTAAAATGTGTGCTCAATATTTAACACTGCATTAGAAATTCTGAAAATATACTACGTTTAAAAATTGTGTGATTTTGTTGTTGAATTGTATGTAGCGTAAGTGCGAAGAAAATGATGCTTAATAAAGCTCAAAGGAAAAAAAAAATGTTTTTGCTAGTGTGAGTGAAAGAGGAGACTGGTACACTGTGATTTCAACGAGAACCCGAAAAATTTTAACAAACGCGTTTGGGCGACCTTTAAAATCTGAAACCTTTCAGAATTTTTTAAAGAAAAATAGTTATTAAATCCTGTAAAATCTCTCTTTCGAGGATATCATTCACCATCATTAGGTAATCGATGTTTCGAGGATTAAAATTTTCTAAGGCTACATCCGAAGGGCAGGTATCCCTTCCTAGAGGAATTTCTAAGAAAAAATTGTTAGTTTTGACAGAAAACGTAAAGCAAAGAAGCGAGCTCGTTCGCCTGGAATCGAATCCAAGTCGAACCACAAGTGTTCAGTAATTTTACGGATCGTTTGCTAGTGGGCCTCTTGATAACTAAGCTTTAAATATTCCTTCACAGAGAATGTTTCCCAGGTTTCACCACAGGTAGCGCTTGAAATACATCCGCGAGGAAGGGTCGGTCAGTCTCAATTTGTAGGAATACCCGCGGGACGTAGATCCAAGAAATTCTTATTCTACTTCTCCTAACAGCAACTTCGTGAAAACGCTCAGTTCGACAGTATTTTTAGTTCCATTATGCTACAAAGACGCTACAAACTCATGTACATCAATAAAGGGATTCGAATCCGGATTTTCGGATCTGTGTCTATGGCAGTAGGCTTTTTTACACCCAACGCCAATGGACAGTTTTTGACACGAAGTTACAAACATTAACAAAAATCTAATTACTATTTTACATGACCTGAAGTCCAAAGAAACGACTTCACATTGTTTTAATATAGCAAATATGATAAACAATATAAAATACGTATTTAAGGGAATTGAAAATAATTCGCATTTCAGCTCTGAAAGGACTACGTGTATTGAACGTTAATGCCCAAGAAACGCGTGTTTACGACTAGATTAGAATTGGTTGAGATAAATTAATCATGGATGTGAGGCTTTTATCTTAGAAAAAAAATAAATGATTGACGAATTCAAATATTCTTCCGTTATTTAAGAACTGAATGATTTAAAGCACGATTTTGAACTCGAATGAAATAGTATATAAAAGCAGAAGTCAGTAGTAAAGGAAGTTCGAAACATTCTTTCCTACTACGGACTTGCTTTTGTATAGTCAAAACAAAGAGAATTTTCTATTCAATCTCATTTAGCATTCACAGACACTTTTTGTACCTACTTTCCGCCAACTTTAAGTGCCTTTGAGCGTACCATTGCGGAAGAGAATGGAACAAAAATTTTAAGAATTCTGTGTTTATAATGGGTTGGAGAGCCAAAGAAATCTTTTTCATGGATCCACAAACCTGAGAGAATTCTAACAGGGCTACTGAAGCAGAACTAAGCGCTACATTTATTTGTGAGTTTCCTGTATGGTTTGCAGGAAAGGATTTCAATGAAAGCAAAAGCTTTCTTTCCGACGTGCAAATTCTCTTTTCCCGCTTTTCCATTCTCTCCGGTGTCCGTTTATGAGTTGCTGTCTCAAACATCTGTTTTCAGCCATTAAAATTGCTTTTTCGTCCTGTTTGTTTCTTACTTTTATTATTTTACACTTTCATGTGCATGACTGGAATTCTTTTCATCGTGTGTATTTTTTAACATGAATTATAGTTACATCTCATTTTTAAAGAATTATGGACTTATATCAAATATGCATTTTAGACCGAGAGCAATAGATAATGTATGCATTTTGTAGAAAGACTGTCACTTAGATGTGTATCATTTATAGCTGTGTTAAGAATTTTAACTTGCTTCAGAACCAATAAATATTGACGTCAGTTCAAATGAAAGAGATTATATAATGTATCGATACATGTGATCACATTTGTCTGCAATTATTTCGCAGCATTAACCGCATATTATTAAACTATGAAAAAATAAATGCCTCCAAAATATTAAATATTAAGCTAAGCTAGCTTAAATTATTTGACTATGGTAAATATTATTTGAATATGGCTACTTGCCTAAGAGGAAAGATGCCTTCGTGGAGGATTTTCTGAAAGGAAATGTCCCATATAATACGTAACGCTTAAGGAAAACCATTAAAACGAATATGCACCCAGCCCGTCCATTTAAAATCAAACTCAAACCAGGTCGAACTACCAGTATTCAGTGATCTTAACAGCTCGGCCACTGATGGGGCTCCGAAATGTTAAATAAACTAATTTAATATAATTTATATATATAAAATATGTTTATATGCTTATATATTATAAAATAATAAACATATTTTATATATAAACACTTCATATCATTCTAATCAGGAAAAACGATGCATAAATACCTCCCATCTATGTGTTTTTTCTAGCGATGTTAATAAACTATACATTTTTGCATTGCCATTTTGCTGATAAATCGAAGCGCGCACTTATTTTGCCAATTCAAAACCAGCCCAATGCCACTAAAATCCTCAAAATTAAAGACCCATCAGCCTCCTATTTTCGTTAGCAAAGACATACGAATTTGTGCTACTAAGAGGCTTGAATGACCTTGAAGGCCCACCAGCGGCCGAGCGGTAAAATCACTGAACACTGGTAGTTCCGTCCGAGGTTCGAATCCCGCGAACGGGCTGCCTGCATGGACGATTTCGTGGTTTTCCCCATGTGTAACGTGTATACGAGCCAGTTTCCCTTAGAAAGTACTCCATAAAGGCATCCCTATCCTTAAGCAGATAGCCCTAGTGTGATTTGCCGTATTCTCAATACACCAATACACCAATGTTTGCCTTGAACACTGGCTCATTACTTGGAAAATCGAAATTAATGTCACTAAGTGTGTTGCCATGGTTTTTTTCCCGATCCTCACTCCCGTACCCTTCTAATAAGTTAAAGTTTTTCAATAACTATGTTACCTGACGAAACCCATGCAAGTACCTAGGAGGGTTATTTGATTCAAAACTACACTGGACCTTCGCATTGATTCCGCATTCAATAAAGCGAAGAGTGTAACATCCCAGTTATTCCCCCTTTAAGCTCGAAAATGCTATTTCTCTATTCTTAACAGTTATTACCAACCAATTCTTATCTACGCGTGTAAAATCTATGGTACCGCAGCGAAATGTCGTGACAAAAAAATTCAAATCTTTCAAAGTAAAACTTTAAGTCTTCAACGCTGCCTAGTACGTTCGTAAGGACATTAAACTCAACATTAAACTCACTGATGTTTTAATTTAAAAAAATGTCAAAATTGAACAGATTGATAAGCGTGTATTACAACAGCTACCTGAATATGATCCTGTTATCGCATCTCTCGAAAACGAACCTTTTTCCATCAATGGGCGAGAGTACGGGAGCTACACGACTGCAGCCCCGCCATTTCAACTCCTGTAGCAGCGCTGTCAATGATGGGTTTCACTTTCGGAGCTCCTGCTGCAAACTAAAATTGTTATCACTATTTATCCTGAAGACTTTCTAATTCCGAAAAGGAACTTTTACACATAAATATCAGTCTCTTCACCTTACGAATCACATCTTACCCGCAGAATTAAATTCTGCCTTGTATATTTCCTTATACACTCATGTCCATAAATTAAGGATAATTCGGAGTCACGCGGAAATCGAACTCTAAAATAAATATATCACCTGTAAAATCACTACACACATCTTCAAGAAACATATGCAAATTTCAGGAAGTAACCAGATGACACCGATGGTACGTCACAATGACGAGAGTGTAACAGAGTGATTTATAAGGAATATAGGCAAAGAAGTAAAATTGTTCGCAGGCGCTTTATATGCATTTCAGTGCAATAACCGAATAGTTATGACACAAAGGATTTTTTACGTGGTAGAATTATCGGCCGTCTGGAATGTGGGCGTATCCAACTGAAAGTATCAGACGAACTTGGAATTGCCCAGAGTGTCATCTCCAGGCTTTGACAACGATTCCAAGATGATGGTAATGTGAGTAGACGTTACAGCACAGGTCGCCCCAGAGTTACAACGCCGAATGAGGACCGGTATTTGGCATTTACTGCCAAAAGAAACAGGCGGAGCACAGCCTCAGACCTGTCTCGTCAGCTCTCTTCAGACACTGGTACGACAATTTCAAGGCAGACCGTGTACAGACACTTAGGGCAGATTGGTGTATATGCTCTTAGACCTGTCAGATGCGTTCCACTTACTGCAACTCACTGTCGCCTGCGGTTAGCCTGGAGTAGGGAACATGCATTGTGGACACCGCAACAGTGGGTTTGTGCGATGTTTTCCGACGAGTCCAGGTTTAGCTTGCAGTCTGATTCTCGCCGGACTTTCATATGGAGAGCTCCAAGTACCCGTTACCACCAAGACAACATCATTGAACGATACCGTTACGGTGGTGCAGGAGTGCTCGTTTGGAGTGGAATTATTCTGGGTTCCAGAACTGACCTGCATGTTCAAATTGGAACCATGACAAGCCAAATCTATCGGGACATCATTCTGGAACAACACGTACGTTTGTTTCGGGGCGCCGTGGGCGCACAATTTGTGTTTATGGATGACAACGCCCGTCCTCACCGTGCAAACATTGTAAGCGAATGCCTCCAATCGAAGGATATCACCCGTATGGACTGGCCAGCATTCTCACCGGACTTGAATCCAGTAGAGCACGTGTGGGACATGCTTAGCCGACGAGTTGCAGCCCGTCAACCTCCTCCTACATGTCTACCGGAACTTCGGAGAGCATTGCTTTTTGAGTGGTGTAATATCCCCCAAGATCGGATCGATAATTTGATACTCAGCACGCCTAGGCGTTGTACGGACTATATTGCATCGTCTGGGAGACATACAATGTATTAACAATCACACCAACCATGTAATATTGGTTTTTTGTAAATAGGTTTTTTTTTTTTTTTGTAATTTGCTCCAGGGAGAAAAAATCGCTAATTTTTTTAATAATATCAAACATATAGCCTCTTTTTTTGCTCTTTACCTTTTGTTTAATAAATAAGCTTTACAAATAAGTCAAATTTGTTTTGCTAACTCTTCCTTTGCCTGATTTTGCATTATCCTTAATTTATAAACATGAGTGTATTTTACGTCACTTAGGATTAGAACCCATTGCCAAGGATCCAATTAATCGTTAATCGCGCTTTCCTATTCGCCTTTTGCTTTAGTGTTGTAATATGCATAAAAATATAAAAATCCAAAACAATAAATATATGAAACACCTAAAAAATTTTTAAATTCTTAAAAGTACAAAATTCTTAAAAGTACAAAATTCTTAAAAGTAAAAATTAAAATTTATTATTGTTATTATTTTTCCTACATCTAACCTCTCTCGAGCCATGCGGTTCCCCCTAGCTTTTCCCATTTTTAACTTTTATGTATTTTTCTTATTCCTGCTCACTTTTGAGATTTTCTGATGTGTATGTAAATACTGTGGAGCCTTCGGTACTCCGTAAAATATAATCCTTGGCTTTGGACTCCTTCTCTTCTCTCTTCTTCTCTTTGGATATATGGCATTCGCAGGCTTGAATGAAGGCAGCGAAATACGTCGGTAACTTTGGTCCCATGCCCATTCGGCAATAAGTTTTCTTTAGCATGTCTTCCTGATTCTTCATATAACAGATTATTTTCGTACCTGTGAACGAGATCAACCAAGCAGCGCATTTTGTGAAAAAATAGCCGGCCATTTTTCATATTTAAAAAAGTGCCTTAGTTTTCTACTAGCGTAAAGTCGAAATTTAAAAAGTGACTTTTGCGATGTTTCAAGATTTACTTCCTTCGAGGGTGCTGTTCTTCTACAACGAACTCACGAATGTTATTTTGTGGCTAGTGTTATGTAGGTTTCTCCTAACCAAATATTTACAGAAATATTTATTAAATATCAGAATTTATCAATACAGTTTTAAGGTTCGGAATAAATACATGTTCCACAGGTAAAAATAATACGTGTTCCTTTTTTAAACTATACATGGTTAAGTCAATATTCGACTTTTGTCTAATTTTAGGTTATTAAGGCACATCAAAATCAACATCTTAACATTCTCTTTTATTCGGGTTATTGTTGGTCTCAATGCAAACATCGTAAAAATCAAATTTATATAATCACTTCTTTTCGGCTTATTGCAAAGATAAATTTTATAACAGTATGTTATAAAAGATTATGATTTCACGGATATATTATTCTTTCAGCGCTTTAATAAAGACCCCATAATTAACCCATTTATGGCTTTTGTAAATATGCAATTTCAATATGTTTAAGACGGAACACTTACGTCGTGCGCTGTGCCTTTGCCAGTAAGAAGAAACGTATTATTTTTCATTTCGTTATACCATTCCAAAAGTCATTCATTAAAAATTACTGACGTAGTTCAGACTTTTGCGTTATACATATTTATCTTTGCAATAAGCCGAAATCTACTGCTAAATTTTTTTAAGTATGCTCCCCCCCCCCCGATTACAAAAGAATTTATTTTTCTGACACTTTTGTTGATGCAGCACAAAACCATTGCAGGACTTTTCGATATTTTACATCCCTTTGAGCTTTCAGGCTTAAATAAATAAATCTGATGATAAATTCAAAGAATTTGCATATTATGTTCGCATTTCTAAAACATTAATGTACAGATTTTAATAAAATTTTGTACGAATATACATTTACAACAGAGAAAGAGATGTACACTCAGCAAAAAATAAAGTGTGGGACAGTTCTATATCTCCTGTTCTACTGGGCCGATTGACGAAATTCAACTTGCGTTGTTCATGTTTCGAAAGGAAAACTTAGGACATGTATTAGAATTATACAGGGCATTGTTCAATATAGGTATTGTGACACAAAATCGGGCTTTTTCTGAAATAACATACCAATTTTTTCCATATTTCGATTCTACGACTCAGATTATGCCAAGTTGCCAAAAACACATGAGTAGATTTTAAAAAATTACTTCTCAAAATTTTAGCTCCTCAATGTTAATTGAGTTTGGTATATATTTATTAATCTCTCATTTTTTTAATAAACGTGTTTTATTCTTCCTTTCACATTTCGGAATTCAGATTTATTCGAAATAAAATTCACCCATTTTTTATGATTTATTTTTTTAATTTGTATTTTTAAATAATTTTTAAAACTTTTCAAAAATATTTTTTAATTATAATCTTTAAAGATGTACCATCATCTTAACTAAACGTATTTCTAAGGATACCTGCAAAACATTACAGTTATTATTCAAAATTTCCGAAGATGTATGTGAATTTATATATTGACGCGTTTCGAAATTTGGCACATTTGTTAAAAGCGATAAAAAATCAAATGTGGTTTAGACACTTTGCTAAAATTATTTGAAAGAAGGAACGAAGTGAATTTTTCCCCGCTCATGCACAGTGTAAAATGATAGGAACGAGGTGATTTTGTTTGTGCTCCGGCATAATGGAAGTAAAAGGAAAACTGGTTGCCATATATTAAGAAGTTCGCCAAGTGAATTATTCTTGGCACAAACTGAAAACAATTGTGCCAAGATAAATGCTTCTATTTCTCCCTAAATTTCGCACTAAATTTTACAAAATTTAATAACATACATAATTTGAGTCGTAGAATCGAAATATGGAAAAAAATTGGTATGCTATTTCAGAAAACGTCCGATTTTGTGTCAAAATACCTATGGTAGAACAATGCTATATATAAATCTAATATATATCTAAGTCGAGCTTTCGAGACATGAAAAACGCAATTTGAATTTTGTCAATCGGCCCAGTAGAACAGGAGATATATAACTCTCCCATTTTTTTGCACAGTGTACCATTCAAAAATCATTTTGTGTACGCATGATTATCAGAAACGTATATAGTGTAGGGAGGTCCACCTTCCACGCTGTGATATCGAACTGAAAATGAGTTTAATATGGGGTACGGTTCCTTCTCACAGACAAACAGGTCGAGCAGCAAGAAACCCTTCTGGACAAGAAGCAGATAAAAGGTTTTCGTGGCAATCGATCCCATTCCTGCACCAAAGCTGTTTTCAACTCGCGGATGATTTTCAAAGAGGGATTGAGAGATAAAATTTCCCTTGCAAGAGCGTCCCAAAATGCTTTATAGGGTTAAGGTCAGGAGATCTCTCTCGCTAATCCGTGCGACCAGTATCTTCCTTTTCCAGGTAATCGTTGACCAGCTGAGCCCTATGTTGTCGTTGATTAACAGAAATCTAGGACCAACGGCGCCGCTGAAAAGTCGAACATAGGGCTCTAAGATCTCTTCTCTATATCTCATAGCAGTAAGGGATCCATGTTAAATACATTAAGGGTTGTTCGATCTCCAACAGAATGCTTGTACAACCCATAACACCTCCGTCATCGAAATTATCCTTTTCCTGATAAAGGAGGTTCTCTCTAGGTGCAGGAAGTCAAGGATTAGTGTTCAGGAGCAATCTCGACTCATTTGTGAAACGCACGGTTCTTTCCTGAAGTCTGGTCCAAGGCGCATGTTGTCTGCACCATGCTAAATGCATTCTCTTGGGTGCTTCTTAGCGTGACGCAAGTAGCGCGCCTTTTGCCATACAGACTTAGCTCATGAAGCTTTCAGGCAGCTATAGACAATGCAACCCGGGCTCCAGTAGCAGCATACAGCAGCTCACATGAGAGCTGTGAAACTGTAGTGGTACATTGACGCCGCGCTGAAAGTGCCAAATAACGATTCTCATTCGTCGTTGCGGATATTAGTCGACCTTCTGTACATCTTCCCGATATAGACCCAGTATCCTGAAACTGTTTCCATAAATTACAGGCTACACTGGGACTACTACATTGAGCTCTGTGTTCACCCGCGCTTGTGATTGTCCTGCCTCCAGTATACCGACAACGCTCCATCTCATTCGGTCATCCATACGTTCGTAGCTTCTCATTTTACTTGATACGTTATAAAATTTACCGAACTTCTGCGAGAAATACAGCGAATTTCGTTTTCTATCCCACAGTCACAGCACCGCAGACACGCACGTGTTCGCTAACGTATTCGACTCTGAATATTTGAGTAATTCTTTTGCGGCATAGTTAGTACTTTGGTTCAATATTGTTCGTAAAAAGAGACACAATATGGAATTTTTTTTTTAATTTTGCACACTAGCGTATATATGTTGGGGCAATGCACGATAATATAGAGCTGGGTTGTCTGCATCATAAATGTCTTCAGTACAGAAATTTGTATATGTTTTAAGTCATTCATTTGATAACCACCTTCTTGAAGCGGATAAATCAGTATATTCGTCTTCATCATGTATGCACCGCACACAGCATTTCCTTGATATTTTGTCGCTTAGACTAAACCACCCACGTGTTGCTACCAAATTATTTTCTCCATTTTTACTGCCAATTCGTCATCTTTCTAGCATATATCAATGGACCGTTGTTTTCCGCATATTTCTCACCAACATTTGTAAATCAAACCTTAACGTTTTTTCATTACTGTGGTCTTTCCCGATATGCATGCGTTTTATGCTTACATTACAATTTCTCTTTAATACCGAAAGATCTAACGTGATCAGACTTACATGTTTATATAAACTCAAAACATCTCTGCCAATTTTAATCAGAATCACAAACACTGGATGTTCGCCCACCTGTTACGCAGTACGTATCGAAACGGAATATAGTTATTACCACAAATCCTTAGGGTATCCGATGTAAGACAGTTGATAGTTGCAGGGATTCGTTTCGAAGATCATTTAGGACTGTGAGGAATAAAGGTATATAGACCTTGCCCTTCAAGATCCCCGAAGTCACATAGATCATGAGATCATAGAAGATAGAAGTGATCACATAGATCATAGAAGTGATCATGAGAACCACTAGCAAAGTTGATGATCATCTGGTACAGGTCGGTCTCTCCATCGTTTTGACATGTTGTCATTCAGAAGTTTCGCAGAGATCAAAACACTGCTTCTTTCCAAGTTCAAATCTGCTTCTTTGCTGCGAGAACACATGTTTTGATGTCATTGTCTTCTAGGTACCCAGTTAAGAACTAACGATTATTTAAAGGAAAATGCTAAACTATTTGGAGTCAAGTTTTGAACAAAATGTCATCAAAATATTCTAGTATCTGTTAATTACCTCACATCTTGAAATTAGGGACTATTTACGGACTCACCCTGTATAACTTTATTTTAATGAGTTTAAAAGAAAATTTATCCCACTTTTACAAAATTAGAGATATATTAGAAAGAAGAACCTCCTAATTTAAATCATTAACTATTACTCTTTACTGAAGTAATTTTCCACATTTTAGTATAGAAACTTAAATAAGCGCCTAAAGAAGCAACACTCGCTTCTTTAGGCGATTATTGCTTATATTTCCTTCATGGTTCTGTCTTGCAAGCAGTGTATTCATCATTTTCTTAAAGTACATTCGCATATTTTGGACAGAAATATTTGCAAGAACACGGAAAGCTCTATTTTCATTAATTCAAGCAAATTAGTGATTGCAATTTAAAATTTGGATAATATAATAAAGAATTTATATTATTTTAGTATAGCCTGCATATAAATCCTGTCTTTAAATCGCATGAGTAAAACTGTCTTACTCATTTCAAATATTTTGCTACTGGAAATTCATGTCTAGATAGTCATTACTTAGTGAAATGAAATCTATAGATACATTTTATAACACCCTATAAATATTTTATACACCCTATAAAACACGGAATTAAAACGAAATAACCAAAATATTTAAGAAGCTTCATTTGTATATGTGCCACCTTTGCATTAGACTGACATGCATTTATTTCTTTGATGTACAAAACGTGTTAGTGAATTTGGCCAGCACAGTCATAATATTCGAGAGCACGGCACAAAACACTATAACTAGATATAATCCATATTATATTTGATGTAACCTAGGAAAGCCTTATGCAGTAAATTCTCCCAAACGTTTAGCTTTTCGATTACCTAATGTTGTATATAATTTCTAAAGAAACACACCCCTGAGCGAACGTACACGTTTTCAGAAAGAACAAACTGATGAACGAATGGATACGTTTTTGAAAAGAACGAAATCTCTACAGAAACCTCTCTCTTGGTATTTGTCCTTATCTCTAAATAAAATGACCTACAGGTACTGCTTCAATGGAAAATAGATGGCATCGTCATAGAATATATAGACAAAAATTCGAAATACATAACTTTTGGCTCAAACCTCTTGAATCTCCATTTGATCACAATAAGGTCATGAGGTGATATATTCTCCGTAAGGTTTACGACTTGAATGATCTACTTTCCTTCCAGTTACTGAGTATTTCTTAGATCTATTGCCATTTATTCCTGCCTTTCAAATACGAAGTAGAGGCCATTCGCAATGAATAATGATACAAAAGGTGCATGCTTTAGGATTTCTATGAAAACCAGTGAAAGAATTCCAGCTTCAGAGAACCTTATTTTATTTTATTAATCCAATAGATCTGTAGATGATATTTTGAAAATGTATACGTTGTTTCTCATTTTTTTTTCTGTGCATTTCTGTTAAATACATCAAGTATTTAAACAGTTTATGAATGGAATATGATATTGAGTTTAAATTTTTTTGTTGAACAATCGAAACTGATTCTAAGCTTTGCAAGCAAATGCACCAGTAGAGTTAATGAATATTGAAGTTTCTGACTATTGTGTATCAATAAATTAGGAATTATAAATTATAAAATGTTTCTTTAATATACATATATAAATAATCAAATCAGTCTAACCTCCATTTTCTTTCGCAAAAATCTAGATATACTAAAAATATTTTTTCCGACTTGACAAGAATATCCATTTTGATGGGCTTACTAAATGTTTCAGTTCCCAATTTTTCCAACCTTAAAATATAATCTTGAGGAAATATTTTTCTCATATTTTGTTGTTTTAAATTATATAATGATTTAAATTAACAACCGTTCCGTTATTATTTTCGAAATTAAGCCACCAGAGTTTCTCTGAAGTATTTTAAAACAATTATAATACGGATTTTTTATCAATCACATATTCTTTTAAGCCTCATATATAGGGAGAAAATACATTTGTTTTACAGAAACGAAATTTTATGAATAAAAAAGGGGGAAATATATCTTAACACGAAGAATATATCAGCATTAGAAGAATCAGCATGAAGAATATATCAGTATTTATCAGGAAATATACTAAATGAATGTAGATGAATAATAACTTTTCAATGTTTTCCAGAGCAGCACATTGCATTATTAGTGAAAGGTAACGGAGGATCATAGTTACAGGAGTCAATATTCTAGAGTCATTTAAGGTTTTTAAAATAAGAAACATTAAAAATCAGTTGTACTATCACCGAAATTCAGGTAACATATCTTCTAGTTGCTTGCTAGATGTCAATGAAATTAAATGGAAAATTCCGTTGCTTTAGATCTCCCGTTGATAATGGCTTTAATTATCTTCCACGAAACCATGACAAGACAAAATGGAGGCACATTTCTTGAATGCAAGGACTAGACCTTGAAATGAGGTATAGCTGTTGCAATCAAGCCCTTTAGTATCTACATCAGCCATTTTTAGTTACTAAAGTACTTGTTAGAGACTTCAGGCATTCATATAAAAACTTTTATGTTCGGAACAAAAACCCTGAACGTTCAGCAGTTCTGGTTACTCGGTACAGGAAACGCCTATATTCTCACAAAAACCGTACGATACAGTATCACCATAGGCTCCTAAGGTAATGATGAATCATTGACAGCTAAACTTTTAGTTTGGGCACTATTTCAAATTTCGAAACCACAAACGGCAGAAAATATTTTGCCCTCGGGAAATCATTGGACCACATGCATCATCAAATTATACACGACAGAATGCGATGATTCTTTATAAACAAAATATATAAGTCTATAATAAATCAGATTTGATCGAATTTAAAGTAATAAACAGAGAACATTATTCTATACAACGTTTATTGCCGAACACCAGAGACGAACTGCTACATATACATGCTTCTGACATCAGAGTTTCTTTTTACAAACAAATACTACTGCCATCTATTGGCAATCTGAGGTTACGTAATCATAAACTTATATTTAACACTTTACAATATAACCTTATATGTACATTCTTGTACGCCAGTTTTAAAACATTTACATAAAATAATTCTGAAGCAATCATATTTGAAATTTAAAAACCAGTTATTGAAAGAACATTTATTCAACTTAACAGGGAAGTAGAAATGAAGATATCTTATGCTATATTGTAATGCTAATATGTAATAATATCATTTGCTCAAAATGCAACATCATACTAAATCAGTGCTTCTCTACCTTTCTTGTCCAATCTATACCTTTTCAAGACTGCTAGAAGTTCCTTCTCTCTATCCTTTCAAAACTTGAGAAATAAATGTATCCGCATACATTTATTTAGATTTAGAATTATTTTTCAAATGTGTTTTTTAAATTAAACAACAAAAAGTATAGAAATTGTTGCAAAGTATCAAGACGTGAATTAAAGTAGATTTATAAATTCATAATCTAAAACTAAATTCTTAACAGCCATACAAAAAGCTCACCGTATTTCTATCTGAAACCATGAAGTAAATAATCAAGACATGCTACCTCTGGTTGAAGCACGAAGTACGCTGTTTTGAATGATATCGCTTGATATATATATATATATACGCTTTTGCAAAAGATAAGTAAATAAATTTTGTTGATGAACATGCAAGTCTTTTCGAAGACATTATTTTCATGTTAATTCCTCTCTGCAGTTTTTATTTCGTCCATAGCCTTCCCTAGAACATGAATTAGACTGAAGAGTTGCGAATGTGTAATTTAAAAAGATAAGTTTGGCAATCCGCCTGTTAATTCTTGAGTACCACACTCTCTTACTTACTGACTGACTCTTGAATTTAACTAAACTCAGTGGCGCAACAGCTCTAGTGGACCACTGCCTGCAGTGCCCTTTTTCTGCTTTCTTGACCTTTGGACTCCGGAGTGCATCAGCATATGCCCTGGGCAAGAGGTCAGCTTGTCACAGGACCCCCGGTGTTTAGTCCCCAAGCGAACTTGGCACTCATTTTATCGACCCACTTAAGGGATGAAAGGCTGAGTCAACCTTGTCGACTCCTGTGATCGAACCCTGGACCTGTGGTTGAGCTGGGCGACGCGCTAACCACTTCGCCACCGGGCGGTCACTCTCGAGTATGCTAGCACTTATTGTTTGAAGTAGGAAGGGGTTGAAGCCGGTTGATTTGCCACTGAAGTTTTCATTGAATGATATTTAAGTATTTATACTGCTGAGTCACAGAAAAATAATGGTGGATACTTTTTTCCTTAAATTTTAATTTTACTCACAAGACATAGTTTTAATGAACTCTTTTTCTCATGCTTTTTTGTTTTTGGATTCTAATTAAGTGTAGAGACGAGAATTGTCGAATATAATAGAATGTTAAGCAGTAGTTGTTTAATAGTTAATTAAGTTTAACCTTATAAGTAAATAATCAATTCCCTTGATATAATCTTTTAAGGCCGTATTTTTCTCAACTACAAACTTTGTGATACAGACAGACAGACACAGTAGATAGATACTGAGGATATTGCTTAATGTTATCGCGGTTAAAGTTTTCATTCGGATACTGTTATCTATTTGTTGAGGTCTCATCCATTTTTATTAGAAGGCATGGAAAATACATCGCTTATTGTTATCAATATTTCGGTTAATATGATCAAATAATATAGAATAATTTCTTTAAAATTAAAATTAAGAATGCCGAATTAAGTCAGAATAGATATTTGCCAAGTGAAAATGACGCCCAACTGAGGGGATAAATTACTGAATAGCTTGGTTTCGACTGTTCAGACTGGTGCAGTCGACAGTTTAAATTTAGGCCAAAAAAAAGCATTTTGTGAAAATATCTACTACGAACTAAGGTTTATTTTTAATTTTTTATTTATTTATTATTTTTTTTTTTATTTTTGTAATGTTCTCTTCAATAGGTATATCTTTCGAAAATAAAGATTAGGGGTACAGCATCAATCAAATAATTTCCAGGAGTAGAGCATGAACAATTCATTGGTGAACTTTTGCATTAAAGGCATTGTTAACGCCACTCTGTACAATAAAAAAAATCTGTTGTGGATACCACATGACTTCCTTAAACGGCCTGTTAAATTATTACACATTTTTTACTGCATTTCATTTAAACGTATATCCTCGAATTTCATTCGAGATATATTTCTCCTTCAGTCAGTTCAGTTCTCACTTGGCGGCAAGCCAAAAATGCAAAAAACCTCAAAATATGTTCATTAAAAATTGAAAAATATAGAAAAACATAAACACCAAATACAGTTAAAACAATTGAAAAATAATTTTTACAAATAAAATTGAGTTTTTACGCAAAAACAAGCAATTCGGCCAGCGGGCAAGTAGGCAGATTATTCAGTGCACAAAACTGAAAGTTTACTTTTGATCCCACTCGGCAATAATACATTGGAGGTGCATAAACTGAATCCACTATTCTGCTAAGATTCAAATGCAAACAAATATGGCTGCTAAGTTAGGCTTCGCCCCACCTCAACAACTTTTAAATTATTAATAATTCTACAACTATTGCATACAGACTGATTAAAGGCATAAAAACCTTAACCGGAACATAAGAATAATATAATTCAATCTATTTTAAAAGCAAAAGATAGGCAACTTACCGATACGTAAGAATTAAAAAAAAACTTAGCTCACCGAGCTGAGTAACAGAGTGAGTATATATATATATATATATATACATATATATATATATATACTAGAAAGCCCGGCGGTCATAAGAAATGACCGCTGTTCTAGATATTATAAATTGTAATTAAAATGATTTGTGCAAAGATGTCTGCTAATTCAAACTGAATTACCCAGGGCAGGCGGCGAGGACGTCCCTGGCCCACGGCGTTTCCTCCTTGTACTTGCTTAATTGCTTAGAGTGCAATGAAGGAAACCACTGGCGGTACATTTCTTAAGAGCCACTGTTAGCTCAATAAATAAAAGGGATTTAAATAATGAAATGTTAATTCACATGCCAAAGTTTCTCTTTGTACACAAAATTTCTTGTGTAGATATCCCCATCACATTTAAGCTCGCCTTGCAGAGGACCCTCCACTATTTTTAATTTTAGTCCGTTCTTTCACGAACTCTTGAACAGGCAACATAAAGTTGATGTTGTCCAAATGCAGGCTCAGGTAAAAAAATGTCAACACGCTTAAGCATTCGGCCTTGAGACTTATGAATAGTCATAGCAAAGGCAAGTTTTACAGGAAATTGTCTACGTCTGAATTGAAACAGCAACCCTGTGCCGTAGCAACTTCACCCCATTGGCTAGTACAGTTACACAAGCAACCAATACACTATCGGCGACAAACAGACACTTAAGCCGCATACATATATGGGGTGAAGTAACATCATCTCCTTCTAAACGGCTGGCTCCCGGGCTTAACGAAGCACACCGTTGGATTCCGCAGGTCCGTGGCACGCTATTTTGACCATTCGCGTCTTCTTGGGACTTTAATTAGCCGAGATATTAATTAAAAACTAATTTTCCCCTACATTTTCCATACTTTAATAACTTTCTTTCTTAGGTTTTGTTATGTTACTAATCGTCATGGCACCAATAAGTTATGATCAAAATTCACGGTACCAATAAGGTTATGGTTTCCTAAAGGTCTGGTACCTAAAAGGTTTCCTACTCTGTTGACATATCACTTAAAATTTTTTTAACAGTAATATACTAATATCAATAAGCCCTGTACATTTGCGTTGTGTTTACGGATTAACCCTGAAATCAATTTGAGAATGAGACGGGTGAAAATCATTGAGCACACACACAAAAAGAAATAAATAAACATTGACTGATCTAGAAAAGTGAGCCTATTTATTAAATTTTTTAAGAGTTACTTAGTCCAGTAATTTGTAGGCAATTAATATTCAATCAGAACTGTTAACATATTGATTATTACACAGTGCAGAATTAACTTAGTAAGCAAATCATATTCAAGCTGAACTGTAAAAATATTGCTTTCTACAAAATGCATACCTCTACAGAGTAATATTACTTCTATCTTAGACTCAATAATATCAACTATTATTGCTATTACATTCAGATAAATATGATTAGATAAAAACTTTGGATAAATTAACAATACCCTCCCCGGGGAGGAAAAAAAAGAATAATTAACAAGTTATACATTCCAAAAAAAAAACATTTCACACAGAGTAATCAATACCAATGTAATTCTGGTTATTGCACAAAGTAACTTTCTATTTTCAAAAGAATGATTTAACCGGGTAATATGTTAATTAAAATCAGCTATTACATCCTACAAGCAATTTAACTCAGAATAATCAATACCAATGTAATTCAGGTTATTGCACATAGTAACTTTCTATTTTCAAAAGAATGATTTAACCAGGTAATATGTTAATTAAATCAGGCTATTACATCCTACAAGCAATTTAATTCAGAATAATCAATACCAATGTAATTCAGGTTATTGCACATAGTAACTTTCTATTTTCAAAAGAATGATTTAACCGGGTAATATGTTAATTAAAATCAGGCTATTACATCCTACAAGCAATTAATCCCTAAGAGGAGCAAAAAGCTCAAATAATGACACCTTTACCAATCAATCTTCACCAAGAAAGAAATTCACAAGTTCAATTAAATAATTTAATGAAGAATAAATTTCCTTAACCAATCTCACTAATTTACATTCACTGTTTCAATTAACTAATTTAAATAATGATATATTTCCTTGGCCAATCTAATAATTAACTTTATGGACAACAAAATGATTTCATTAGAATTAGGTTAATTTACTCAACTACAAAATTTTAATTCAACTAATTAAGTTATTTCAATCACTATTAACTATTTTTGTTGTTAGAATTACTTATCAGAAATGTCTATTAAACTTTACTATAAGAATTAACTATTATAATTCTTTTTTTTTTAAATATCAGACCAACAAACAAAAGAAAACAAATAGAAAAACTTATCTGATGAAATACAAGCTGCAGGTGAACAGGAGGAGGAGAAATGCCCTCATATTTAAAAATTATCAAGATGCCAATGAGGACAGCTGCTGAGCGTAGTAGAAAATGAGAAGAGTTCACAGGTGGATAGTTTTCCAAAAAGTCCAGCAATTACTATTGATTTAAAAAGCACTACGGAGGATCTCTTTGATGTCCAATCCAATATTGAAGTTAGCATTTTTTGTCGTGGCGACACCGGAGCTAGCGATGCAGAAGACTCTTGATGGCGGCAATTAATTCTTAAGGATTAGAAATATCGATGCAGATGGAAACTCTATTCATGGAGGAGAATATTGAAGTGATGCATTATGTAATAGCAACACAGGAGCTAGCGATGCAGATGAAAACTCTATTCATGGAGGAAAATATTGAAGTGTAGCATTAAGTAATAGCAACACAGGAACTAGCGATGCAGATGAAAACTCTATTCATGGAGGAGAATATTGAAGTGTAGCATTAAGTAATAGCAACACAGGAACTAGCGATGCAGATGAAAACTATTCATGGAGGAGAGACTGAAATTTCTTCTTAACGGCACTAGAACAAGGCATCACCCTTCTTAGCATTTTTCTATTGTAATTATCTTTGAGTAACTTACATATTAAGGCACGGCAATTAGGAGCCTATAATTTAGTCGAGGTCATAATGCGTGCAACTAAGTCCCTCGTTCAAAACTCCAGGGCAAGAAGCCCGTAGATCCAAAGGCGGAAAAATGCATTTTCCGAAATGAAATTCCGCTGCCAACGAGACAGCGTCCGATGGTAAGTAGAAAGTGCAAAAAAGTGTAAAAAAGAGAGCTCGTCCCATAAAACAACCCGTTAAAAGGGAGAGCGCTGGACTGCCAAGTTGGCGCAACCCATTTTTTAGCCGAAAGTTGAAATAGTTGCAACCACAGCATACCCTCATGTTATCAAACTCGCCAAAACCACTATTTTGAAACCTCAACGGAAAATCTATGTCGCCAAACCCTCGCCAAATAAACACCACCTGCGACCAGGGAGATTAGGAATTTCAACAACCCTGCAAGGGTCCGAACGAAAGAACGCTGAAAACTCGCAAAAAGTGACTTTTCAACCGGAAAGAAGGCATTTCATCCCCCTTTAACTAAATCACAAGCGAAACGAAGAAAAATCTACTAATTAAAGCTCATAACTGAAATGCAATTAAAGTTAGAAAAATGAAAGTTATGCCAAATTAAAGAGCTAATTTTTCTGCAACTAATGATATTAAATACTAAGAAATCAAATTAATTTTTGACATGAAAAACTGAGTTTATTACGTAGGAAAAAAAAATACTTATCCATTGTTTGCGTGTACAAGAATGAAGACGCAGTTCGCGTAAACTCGGAAAGCCAAAATATATTACACTAGAATTAATAGGCCCAAAAAGAATATAACCAAACTTGTGTAGCTCAAATTTTGAATAATTACAAATTAAAATTTTGATTTTTATGAATCACTTAATGAAATTAAATTCGCTACACAACATCCCTCCGAAGATCGTGAAAAAAATTTTTTTGGCGAAGCCAAAAAAATTTTTAGGACCCACAGACAATGGAAAAGTTTTACATAAGTTACTAAATACGAAGAGGGGAAAAAAACAGAACATAATGGTACCGCATGTTAATCGCCAAACTAATAATTAACTTTATGGACAACAAAATGATTTCATTAGAATTAGGTTAATTTACTCAACTACAAAATTTTAATTCAACTAATTAAGTTATTTCAATCACTATTAACTATTTTAGTTGTTAGAATTACTTATCAGAAATGTCTATTAAACTTTACTATAAGAATTAACTATTATAAATTTTTTTCTTTTTTCTTTTTTTTTTAAATATCAGACCAACAAAGAAAAGAAAACAAATAGAAAAACTTATCTGATGAAATACAAGCTGCAGGTGAACAGGAGGAGGAGAAATGCCCTCATATTTAAAAATTATCAAGATGCCAATGAGGACGGCTGCTGAGCGTAGTAGAAAATGAGAACAGTTCATAGGTGGATAGTTTTCCAAAAAGTCCAGCAATTACTATTGATTTAAGAAGCACTACGGAGGTTCTCTTTGATGTCCAATCCAATATTGAAGTTAGCATTTTTTGTCGTGGCGACACCGGAGCTAGCGATGCAGAAGACTCTTGATGGCGGCAATTAATTCTTAAGGATTAGGAATATCGATGCAGATGGAAACTCTATTCATGGAGGAGAATATTGAAGTGATGCATTATGTAATAGCAACACAGGAACTAGCGATGCAGATGAAAACTCTATTCATGGAGGAGAATATTGAAGTGTAGCATTAAGTAATAGCAACACAGGAACTAGCGATGCAGATGAAAACTCTATTCATGGAGGAGAGACTGAAATTTCTTCTTAACGGCACTAGAACTAGGCATCACCCTTCTTAGCATTTTTCTATTGTAATTATCTTTCAGTAACTTACATATTAAGGCACGGCAATTAGGAGCCTATAATTTAGTCGAGGTCATAATGCGTGCAACTAAGTCCCTCGTTCAAAACTCCAGGGCAAGAAGCCCGTAGATCCAAAGGCGGAAAATGCATTTTCCGAAATGAAATTCCGCTGCCAACGAGACAGCGTCCGATGGTAAGTAGAAAGTGCAAAAAAGTGTAAAAAAGAGAGCTCGTCCCATAAAACAACCCGTTAAAAGGGAGAGCGCCGGACTGCCAAGTTGGCGCAACCCATTTTTCGCCGAAAGTTGAAATAGTTGCAACCACAGCATACTCTCATATTATCAAACTCGCCAAATCCACTATTTTGAAACCTCAACGGAAAATCTATGTCGCCAAACCCTCGCCAAATAAACACCACCTGTGACCGGGGAGATTAGGAATTTCAACAACCCTGCAAGGGTCCCAACGAAAGAACGCTGAAAACTCGTAAAAAGTGACTTTTCAACCGGAAAGAAGGCATTTCATCCCCCTTTAACTAAATCACAAGCGAAACGAAGAAAAATCTACTAATTAAAGCTCATAACTGAAATGAAATTAAAGTTAGAAAAATGAAAGTTATGCCAAATTAAAGAGCTAATTTTTCTGCAACTAATGATATTAAATACTAAGAAATCAAATTAATTTTTGACATGAAAAACTGAGTTTATTACGTAGGAAAAAAAAATACTTATCTGTTGTTTGCGTGTACAAGAATGAAGACGCAGTTCGCGTAAACTCGGAAAGCCAAAATATATTACACTAGAATTAATAGGCCCAAAAAGAATATAACCAAACTTGTGTAGCTCAAATTTTGAATAATTACAAATTAAAATTTTGATTTTTATGAATCACTTAATTAAATTAAATTCGCTACACAACAGTTTTCCCTATTGGGGAGATTTGGTTACGTGCCAAATTCTTTTTCCTCGAATATCTACGGATCGACGCCGATTTGAAATTTGAAACGCGTATCCTCGGATTCCAAAAAATTCCTCGAATCCATGGATACCGTTCTCTTCTTCGTACGACTTTAATCGGCCGAGATATTAATTAAAAACTGCGGAAACGTTAATTTCCGCGCTAATTTTTCCGAGTGGCAACAGTAAACTATCGGCGACACACACTTTAGGCGCTTATATATGTAAAAAGATGTTATAGATATTTATTTATTTATCATTCTTCTGATCTTCTCCTTTTTGCAGAACCGCACTTTCTTCTTCGCTCAAGGAAATGAAACATCCAATTCAAGACCTATAATATCCAGCGTCCCACAAGGAAGTATTCTGGGTCCAGTGCTATATCTTTTCTACATATCAGATTTTCTTCACTGGTTTGAACAATTATTCTCTGTTAGCATGTTATGCCGACGATACGGCAATTGCAATTAAATCCATCCAAGCTAATCATGCAATATACCAAAATGTAAAATTACTTCTATGCTGTAGAAGACTAGTGCACAAATTGGCGCGTAAAAGTCAATGTTAGCAAGTCACAACTTTTAATTCTTAGCAAAACTAAGAAAAACATTGTTTTTAAAGATCTCTACCTTTTTCAGGAAGCTGTTCCTCTGGTCACAAAAGCCAAGTACTTAGGAATTATTTTGAATCAAAGGCTCACATGGTCTAACCACATTAATAGTGTCAAGAGCAAAGCCAATGGGCATAATATGCAGATTTCTCCCGGTCATATATTCAAATCTTAGCTTGCGTACCAAAAAACATATATATACCACTTGCATTCGACCGATACTTTTTATGCTGCTCCTGCTTGGAACACGGTCACTCAAATTCAACTGCATCAATTACAAGTAGTGCAAAACAAATTTCTGCGCATTATTGTTTCACACTATCTTATCCGCAATAAACTTTTACACAAAGACTTAAACCTTGAGACGATTCCAGATTACATCAGAAGATCTAATGAAAACTTCTTCAACAAAGCTTTTCAGCATGGATCTGGCCATGCCATTGCTTTTCGATTATAGAGTTCATCGCTAGGTAATTACACTGATAATAACCTCACTGGGTAATAAGCTACTGTTGGAAGTGAAGAATCTTAAGAACTGATAAGCGAATAATCGGTTGAGTTCGTGTGACAGGAAACAATAAGATAGAAGGGTAAACTAACCCTTTATTATTCCAACTAAAGTTGAAAAAAACTCCGTCTTGGAGTGCACAATAAAGCCGATACTTTGGCTTGAACTTAAGAAACTAAGAATTAAACTAAACTAATCTTAACTAAAGAGATATAGCCGAAGCTATCAAAATTCTAACAGAGTTGGCCCCTTAACGTTAATAGAGTGCGATGCTATTAAGGGCCTAAAGTCCGGCCCAGCGTGATAATAGCTTACGAGAGAGTAGCCTAAAAAGGCAGACGCGTGCAGCCAGAATACCTGGTATCTCTCTCACTAAGACCGAGGAACTTCGCGATTAAATACCGCTCTTCCTCATTATGTATTCAAACGTGATTCTAAAACTCCGTTCTGGCCGCAAGTGGTAAATTCAAGTTAAGACTCGATAGGAAAGGAAATTTAACTCAAAATTTAACTGTTAATAAAATTAACATAATTCTTACACGGTAATCATTCTGGATGTTAAATCGAAACTCATCTATAAAGAGTACGCGGTCTGGTGTCCAACTGCGATGTTCACGAGCCCATTTCAACCGCTTTCTGACATGCAATGGGGACAAGGGAACACAAGCCACAGATCATAGGGCGTACATAGCGTTTTTTTACCTCTGACAACGATTCGACAGCCTACTGATGACCTACGATGCACATTCAGTTGTCTCGCAGCAACACATTGTCTTGTATCTGCTTGCAACATCGGACAGCCCTCCAAAGCATTTCTTAGTGCAAATGGTGTCTTCGGGCTCATGCTTTCTGCTCGACTATCCTGGATTACACGGAATTATCGCTGCTTGCTAACTGACGCATAGCTCCGTCATACCCATTTTTAAGGCGGTATGATGTGACTGTGTGATAGCGTTTCATGTTAATTTTGGTTACTTATTTTAATTCGTCGATGCAATCTGTACCTGATATGTAAATTTTATTACTTAATTACCCTTTTTACATCCTCACTTTTTCTTTTAGCGTTTGTTGCTTATCTTTTGATCAAGAGTCGTATTAAAAACTGTGAGTGACCAAATAGAACAGGTTACATTAATTCATTTGCAGCCTGGCCCTCCACGTGTTATCCTTGAGCATCGCGTAAGTTTGTTTTAGATTCTGGATTTCCAAAGTCTGCTCACGTAAGACCCTTCCCCTCCTTTTGGATTACAAAGTTGGCTATGTAAATATGAATACTTAAATGTAAATACTTATTTAGGAGTTTAAGACAGAGTCTTTATTTGCAGGTAGATTGTGACTTTAATATGTTATTGGGTACGTAGGATGTTATATAAAAATCGAATATTTTTTGTGGCTAGGATATGTGTTAATTAAGGATTATGTTTTCTGTCCACGACAATATAGATAAAGGAAATTTTAAATTGTGTTATCTTATCAAATCTGGAGTTAATTATTTCTTTTGGAGATAACATTAAGTATTGAATTTATCAATTTTTGGTACTTAATTATTACACAGAGGTTTTCAAAAATTAAGCACACAACACAAATACAAGCCACCCATACTTGTGAAGATTCTGTCACTTGCATATTTAAATTAGCTTATCATGGGAGTTAACTTTTAATGACTTGCCTCAGTGTAGAATTCATACCTCTGCGCTAACAAGTAATAAATTTCATTCGCCGAATATGCATTTCGTCTAGGTGGCTGTCTCGGACTTAATAGCTTTACTAGTTACCAGAACTCACTTCTAAACTGCAAATTAGCTCACTATTTAAATAATCTAGTCTCTTGTGTAGGCAGCGACACGAAATAGCTATTATAAAAATGAAAAATACATAATCTATGTTTATAAAAATATATGAGCTCAGCTAAGCATGAAAATGCCCATACACTCAGCCATTTCGCTAGGATTCGAACCCCGTATCGAACTACCAGTGTTCAGCGGCATTACTGCTTGGCTGCTGGTGAATCTCTAATGCAGGGTACAGCAACCGTGTTCTCTAGGAGTGTATATTTCATAAATGCGGGTGTTTGGAGCACTACGAAAGCGGCTACAATAATGATATAAATAAGTATGAAATAAAAAAAGGATATAATTAGTACAAAATAGAGTTAATTTATGTGGATTGTAAAAATTCTAATATTCTCACAATTAATTTTTTTATGAAAACGTTTATAAAAAATTTTAAATGCAGCTAGACAAGTAAGAGAACTGCTAACTGTTGTACAAGTATGAATTGAAATAATATGTTGACACGCAATAGTCAGCTGAAATGGATATATTTCTTATCAACCATTGCAAAAGTAGTATCTTTGCGTTATCTTTTAATATGAAGAGAAGAATTCGTACTCTGCTCACAATTCGAAATAAAAATTCATGAAATGATAAGTTTTATGTTCGAACAGGGGTTACGGATGTAAAGCGTAGCACGTGGAGGTAGGACAGAGTACACGAGATTAATGGCGATAGAAAATAGCTCATTTGTGTACTGAATCAGAGATTTATAGAAGTTGAAACTTGATTTATCTAGTAATGTAGTATAATCATGATTCATCTAGAAGCCCTTAAAATTCACTTTTTATCAAAAGTTTAGTTGTTCAATTCGTAGAATTTCTAAACTATCAAAGATAAGAACTTTTACTATAATTAGTCACTACAAGTGTTTGTTGTACAAATATATTAAATTAACTTTCGGATGGCGAGTATTTTATACCATGTTGCCGATTCCTAGTTTAAAGGGGCTTATTTCATAAACAGATTTGCGTATAACTTGCTACGACGACTTTCCAACCATGTTAATTACTAAATTTCAAAATGTACCACTTTTAGCAGGAAATATTACAGTCGTTAAGACGTAGGAGCAACTGTTCATATGCTAGAAGATTGGCTTCCGATAACAATCTCATCGTTTTTCCTTTGAGCTGATAGTGAAACTTTACATGAATAATAATAAAAATTCAATTACTAAGTATTGTCCTTTTAAATAACTGCCACAAATGAGCACTCCAGGCTTTGTTTTAATTAAACGTACCTTTTATTGCAAGAAACACGTAAATTCAAAATTTCTCTCAGGTTATGCAAATTAAGATTTGTTTGAAACTAACAAAATATGCTGATAAGAAGAATTGTTAAAGCAAATACAGTGAATAAGAAATCATTTCAGTTCCCCTCAATCCAGCGGTACTTCGCACTGCAAGAACAGTGACATGAACTTTCACCGCCCAAGGGCAACTCAAGAGTACGAAATAAAATAATTAAATCTGACCATGCTTGAATAATTTACGTATCACAATTAGCAATGGCATAATCTTAGATTAAATTATCTCCGTTATTAACTTTTTTACACATTGATTTTCTAGGACAGATGCATTAATTAAAAGTACGTGAAGGAGGAAATATGATTGATTGACTATAAAATACTTTACCATGAATGAACGAAAAGCTGCCCTTGTTGCCGCTTATGCTGTCTGTGATATTAATAGAGATACGAAAGTTTAATCGCAAACTCAATATTAAAATGTTTATCAGTTCAAACAACATTAAAATATTGTGTTCAAACAGATTATCACATGGACCAGAACTACTTTCTCGAACTTTAGAAAAGGAATTTCTTTATAACAAGGAATAAAAAGAATTTTATCCATTGAAGGAAATACAAAACCTAAAATAGTTCTCCAGTTTGATATTTGAATTTTAACTCAACTTCTATCTTCTTGCATTCTGAAACCTTTAATCTTCTTGCATTCTGAAATGCATATCAATAGAAATGCTCGGCAAGGAATCAAAAAAAGTTCGAGAAAGAGATTAAAAAATATTCAAATAAATCCGTCTTCTAGAATTCTCCTGTAGATTCATCGAAAAGTGTTTTAAGAAACACACACAAAAAAAAATACGGTTAGTACAGAAATTACTGCTGTATGTACATATACATATAAAAAAGTTTTTTAAGAAGGATATATATGGAAACAATAAAAGTTAAAATAATATAGTCATTCAGGCTTGCGCAATTAATACAGCAATAACATTTTAACATTTGTCAATTACACAAAATGTTAAAAAAATTCAATAAAACCATAAAGCAACGGAAAGTTACATGGTACACTTAAATGTTAAAAATATGAGAGAATTTTTCTCCAAAGATGAAACAAATAAAAATTCATAATAAATATAAAAAAACGGGAAATCCTGAAAAGCTAGAGTAATCAATACAAATTTGCTTCCTTAATGCAGGTAAACACTGGTAGATTGGCCTGGCGTTCAAGTTCCGATGAACGGGCTGGTTGCATGGGCATTTCGCGGTTTTCCCCATGTGTAAAGATGATACGAACAAGTTTCCCTTAAAAGATCCATCCCGGGTCATCCTTCCCTTTCACTGTAGTCCCACATAGCTCAATGCTTAGTAAATAAAAATATACTCTAGTGCTTTTAGATTGGTCGGTAATTTCAGTATGATTAGCCCATAAAGACTACCTGTGAAGAAGACAAATATATTCTTGGAAGACTGTTCAAGGGAACCTGGCTCGTATTCATGTCGCACATGGGCAGAAACACGAAACCAACGATGCTCTCAACTCATCAGCTTCGGTTGAACATAAGACAAATTTCGTGTGTTTAGAAGTCTTTAACCGCTCAGCCACCGTTAGGGACTCATTCACATTCAATATAATATAACTATTTTTCGAGTGTCTGCTTCATACCTGGTAGAAGAAGTTAGTTTCAATTCTTACTTCGTTGAAGCATTTATGATTTTGAAATAAAATGCTAAGTATAAAATTAGATCCATGCCAAACATTGGGTTTTATATACAAGGAATGCTGATGTGTCGTTTCGTGCTTTCTTAGTGCATGACTATCTTAAATCATTAAGTTCGAACAGTCTATCAATTTAGTGATTGCTTACAAAAGAAGCAAAAATCAATTTCTAGAGAAACATCTAATGATGCATAGAATAGAAATAAAATATGAACATTGTTAAGGAATAGGATGAGGATATATTCCAATATATTAAGTTAAAACAATACCTCAAAAAACGTTAAGTTCAGAAAAGTGGTTTCTGTAAGAGTTATTGTATTCTTGCAGAAACGTTTCATATAACGCAGTGCAGTATAGAGACATACTTGAAGTCAATCTTTGACGTCCGCAAGATATAGTTAACATCATAAGCGCAAATGATATGCAGAAATTTTCTTCCAGTGTCTCCATCCATCCGATTTCTTAATTTAGATTTTTCGACCTAATGCTAGGATTTTTATATCAGGGGATGTATCATTTTTTAGTTCACTCCATCAAACGGTGTACCGCGATGCCTGGGCATGGTGCGCTACCCCATATCAAACACTTAAAATTTCTGAAGTCATTATATAACTTGCAGAGATTATTAATACTAAATAAAAAATAGTAAAATCGAGTAAGAATATAAATATATAGAAAACTCCCACAAAATTTGCGAACATTTTGTATATATATATGGGAATGCGTCATCGATTAGATGTAGCACCAAGTCGTAGAGAAAGGACCTATGGATCCCGAGTGCTACGACAGAGTAAACTGCGCAATCATTCGCAGAAGGACGTTAGTAAGAGCGCGACGATGATGACGGCATTTAAAGACGTGTATATATAAAGGACGGCATTCAAAGATGTGTGTACTATGTGTAAGAGGTGTTAGTTTTGCTTCATCTGTAAATAATATCATCTATTTCCTTCCACATATGTAATCACCTTATAGTTTGTAGCAGCTATTCGTTTCTCCATTAAATATTCGAGTTATTCATAAGTCGGATTAGTCACATCACGCCCCTGGACAGCCGCCTAGGAAGTAAGTTCACATTCATCATATTTCTGGATAGAACAAAGCTTCCTACATATATGAAAGAGCAGAAATGTGTTGTGCTGTTGAGGTGGGGTGATTAGACACAGAGGCGAAACACTGGTGCTGGTAGGGGGGGAAGCAGTAATGCATAAAAGTACAAAAATATGTACAACAATACAGTAAGCAAAAACTATGACCAGTTATACATGAATTGAATTAAATTTCAGTAATAACCTGTGCGTTTAGGACAGCCAATTATCTTTTTTCATTAGTATCATCGGTAAAATCTCAATTACAGATTTTAATTTCAGTGTTATTAATATTATGCTGTTTTTTCGTGAAAATTGCGTGCCAAATTAAAATAATGCGCCTTTAATTAGACAATTTTAAGTTCACCACGAATTCTGTTATTGCGAATGTACCATGGAGCTTTAGAAATTAAAGCAAAATATTGTTTTGCTTGCAATATCTTTTTGTTGGTTATACATGAATATACTCAGACTGGACAGGTGTAACATAACATGGTGTGTAAAATGGGTGGGGGGAACATAAATGAGTAATTATTGTCAATAAATAGAGCGCTGCTTTCTGAAATTAAAGTATAGACTTTAGCTTTTGCGTGCACGAAACTTGGATAATAGATGTTATGTGTGAGGTCTATGTAAGAGAATTAGTGAGGATCACCCCAAGATAGGAGATTTGCATAGCCCAGGGTACAGTAGTTCCGTAAAACTTGATATTTTCATGGATTTTCTTTTTTCTGGTGAAGAGAACAGCAACAGTTTTGTTTATATGCACTTGAATTTTCCATTTAGCAAGCCATGTCTCTATAATGCTTAAAAGTGGCTCTGTAAGTTTTGGATGATTAGGACTAACGGATGCAAGCTGTATCATCCGCTTACCTTGCTAATGTAATTTTGGGTGTGCGAGGAATGTAATTTATATACATTTTGAATAGAGTGGGCTCTAAGGGGGACCCTTTTGCCACACCTGCAGTAATAGCACGGCAGGTCGAATACTTGTCTGAGATATGAAAGACAATATGTCTACCTGTTAGGAAGGATTTAATTATATCTGTGATGTAATATGGGAATCCCAGATTGTGTGTTTTGTAAATGAGTGCATTTCTAAAATATCTGATTTCCAGCTATATCTCTTGCGCACTAATTCATATTGCGTATGGGGATTGTCATGTACTAGTTCACAAATAACGTATTATTTGTGTACTAATTCGTGTTGAATTTAATATATTACCATTTAAGCACAGTTTTTTTTCTTGAATGCGTTGCAATTCTTGGAGAGCTGGTGAAAGGTGTAGTATGGCTGATAGTGGAGGATTTTGATTATGAAGCCACCATTTTTGGATTTAAAGTTCGGCGCAAATAGCTACGCATCCCAACCTTAACCTTGAAAACTGAACACATATTTTGTTAGAGGGAAGATGCCAGATATTTCAGCTTCATCAGAAGTTTAAAGGTTTCTGAATTGTTTTCTTTTTTTCATAAGTCTGATAGAAATATATGTGAACACATTACTTGAAATTTTGCGTGCATCTGTGGAAAAGTTAGGCCTTTTATGGAAAAACGACTGTAAATTATTACTCTTTTGTTGTTAGTTGGAGATAGTTTAAAAAAAGGAGAAAATTCACCCGTTTGGTCCAGCATAGTTTTAATTTTCATCTTTCAGGGTACAGAATTTAAGTGCACATTGAACCGAGATTTCTTCGAGGTTTTGCAAGTCTAGAACTTGAGATTTGTCTAAAACGTTAAGGTGAAAAAATAAAGAAATAATGTAGCCAGCCTGCCTTTCTACAGGCCAACCTGCTCATGCTGGCTGGGGCCGCGTTTTACTTGGACGAGGTACTGGCTAGAGGAAAAAAGAGTGGCTATAAATGTCGCAATTTGCTCGATGCAGGCGGTGCATTTGACGTAACTTTTTGCTTTGGAGATCGCACTTCTGCTTTCCCGTTCTTGATACAAGAAATTACGGAAAACTATCAGTTTGTATCATTCCTGAGCGATTTTTCGTAAACCCGCTTTTGAAGAATTAGGTAGGCATTTTTTTATGTCGAATCTTTTGTACACAAAATCATGGAAAAAGCAGGTCTTCGAAAGTATGGCTTGAACTCCGAAAGTGGATCTTCTAGCTAGTGGAAATAAAACAAAGGGAGAAACGTTCATTTTGACGATACTGCGAACATCTTAAGGACGTTTCAAATTCTGTATTTTTCTGATATCATTGTCGACGATTCAATGGAGCCTGCCACCTGTGAGGTTTTAGGTGAAAGAATTGGGTTCTGAACATCATCAACTAGGGTGTCGCAAAGTAACTGAAAGGACGATCATTTCAATTTCCGTATTCTCCTGTTTATCATGAGACTTGAGCAGGTGACAGGTGACGGAGGACGGGGACGCCTGGCGTCTAACAGAGGTAAACAGGCGTATGTCTCACGCCCTCCCTTATCCAGACGCAAAAACTCCCTGGGGCCACATAAGGGCGCACCGGGAGTTTATTGATACTTCACAAAAGGTGTACATGGCCATACAGGGGCTATTTCTTTTCAGAGTGACATTGGTTTACATGTTGGTTGGTTTACATTAGTTACATTGTTAATATGACATAAACATAAAACTTACATGATATATGATATTTGACACATAACATTACCCTAAACTTGAGCATAAGACTTGCTTCTTTACATAATACATAAATTACTACTTACTCATAAATTACTGCCTACTGATAACATATAAATTCTGCTTATTCGTAAAATATCGTATACACATAAGTTACTGCTTGCACCTGAATTACTGCTTACACATAAATTACTGCTTACACAAGAATTACTGCTTGCACATGAAATACTGCTTACACATTAATATGATGCTCAGTTACATATACATGCTACATTACCCATTAATTTGATACAGAATTACACATTATTATGATATAAATACTGCTTACACATTAATATGATACACAATTACACATTATTACGATACAAATACTGCTTACACATTAATATGATACACAATTGCATAATACATCGTACATATGGCAACATTCAGATAGCAGTTCACTCATATTGAGTTATTCAGCGCGGAGTATGAAACAAAATGCTGTTTCAGTTAAAGAATATATTACATAGTTGCACTACACCATTGTGTTACACACATATACTGTTGCACTATACATAATTGCTGCTTTACACATCAGTTACTGCCTGCTGATGACACATAAAATACTACTTAGATAAGATACTGCTTGCACTTAAAATTCTGGTTAAACATTAATATGCTACATTATTACATATAGCATTATACATATGGCAACATTCGGATCACAGTTTACGTCCAGCGAATTAAATGTCATAGGTACTATTAAAAATTAGATGTCATACGTACTATTAGAGTGGATGTGAAAAACAATCGGCGAAAAGACATTCCTGTGGATACAGTGATTTCCATTTACGGATTCCCTCGTTTTTTGAACCTGTGATGATTTATTTCCCTTTGCGATTTTCTTTATTATTATTTAGTTATTAGGACTTTGGATTGTTAAATATTGAGGATGTACAGTTGTTTTTAATGATAACTGGAAATCTGAAATGTTACTTAATTAATAACTGAAAAAATTAAATTTTAATTGTTACAAGTTATACCTTAAATTAAGTTAATAGATGAGGAAAAACTGCAGAGTATCATGAAAGAAAATGTCAGTAATTTAATGATTTCAGACTATTGTATTAAAGAATTCAGTGTAATAAATTGCTAAATATCGGAAGATAAATTATTTTCTATTTACAGGTAATTTATATGCCCTCAAATTTCAATTTTAAATATGAGTACTATTTAAGCTGTGAATACATTTAAATGAACGTTCATTTAGGGGCCTGGATCCAGTTATCACAGTTAATATGTAGAGGTTACTTTCAGTTTCTAACAGTTATTTGAAGCTTAAACATGCTTTACTGTCTATTCTCGTTTCCATATCAGAATGAGTTTTTAGTATCGCGTTGTATGCAAATGAATTAGAAGGTAGGTTCACCTTGCTTCGAAAGAGAGAGCTTAGGAGTCATTAGTGTTGCCGTTTCTCTACTTCGTTCTTAAATCTACTACGCTCGACCGTATTGTACGTGCCTGTGTATAATCGCCGGCTAAGTTAAATTAAGAGCCAACTACGTTAGGTATTTGAATGGTTTCAGTTAAGTCTGTTTAGTTTAGTATTAGATTAGTTTCTTATTTTCTTGCCATGAGTTAAAAGCCGGAGTGCAGACTTTGTTGTAAACCCGAGAAGGGAGCCATTTGTGATTATTTCTTTGAGTGAATAAAAGGGTATTTTAATCCTTCTCTGGACTCTGTCATTAAATACTCGAACTCAGCGGTAGGTCGCTACCCAGTTCACTGAGTTCCTCTACGTTCTACATAGACCTAGAAGGGAGAAGCATTATAAATAGAATGCTTATTTAATCAAGAAATCACTAAATGTGTTATTGTTAAATCCTTTACTTTGATTATTAATTAGTAGCATGTCCTGTCACTCCATTTTTTGAACCGCATATCTCTATGAAACATTGAGATTTATTTGCTAAGGGTGTTCTGATTTATGAAACAAAGCACATGTAATAAAAATGTATTAACCAGTTATAACTGAAATTATTTATTGAAATATCTGATCATTTAAGGGTACTGATGAATTTGTTGATGTACTGATGACTTTTATTATTTTAATTTATTTGTTCGGATCCAGTTGTTCAGATATTTAACAGAAAGTTTAAATTAATATTTTAAAATAATTTAAATGCTTTCTATATAACAACTGGAAAAATCCCCCACTGCAACTCATACTGCGCCTTTCACCAGCATTCCAAGAATTGTAACGCATTCAAGAGAAAGCTGTTCTTTAATAATACTATATTAAATTCATTAAGAATTAGTCCTTAAATATTAAATTCATTAGGAATTAGCACAACAATCGCATATTAAATTCATTACATATTATCCATTAGTACACAACAGGAAATTATCGAAAGGATTACGATAAACAAATCAACTGCATTCAATTTTAGAAACATAAATTTACTTCCTAGTCCATTAAATGTGAACCACATTTTTCAAAGGGAAATAATACGCTAGACGCCGCCTAGTCGGTATTGTGGTCAGGGAAGCTGACTGCGATGCCGAAGGGCCTGGGTTCGAAACCTGGAGAAGGCATGGTTGTAACTGTCCGTCCCTTCATAGGAAAGGCGATTGTGCCCCACCTATTAGGTGCTTCCATAATAAAGAGACCACCTCATCTGGCCTTGTATAGATTAATGGACTGGGTTACATTTGTAATTGTTCAAAATCTGGCATTGAAAAAAAAAATAAAGCGCTAGACTTTGTTCTTTCTCTGGTCAAAGAAATAAACACAATTGATTTTTGGATGGAATCATAATTTGCGATTGAAGATGATTCTGGACATGAACATGCAATATAAAAGGAGCTGAAAATATTCAGATTAAACTGCAGAATCTGTTATAACTGCCCCTTTATCTAATGAATGTATTGCTGTATATCTAATGAATGTTTTCTTCGAGCTTCTCACGTCTAACAAAACAGTTAGGATGAACAAGGACAGTGGGTACTTATAATGGTGTGATTAAACCATCATGAGAAAGCCTGACCACGTACTGACTAAGCGAAGTCGAAGGATTAAAATGCACATTTCTTTTAGCAATTACCATGTTTTTCAAGATTCGCTACTTTACAGTTTCATCTGTTCCTCTCCCTGTAAAATAGTATGAATACTTTACAGCAATCATCATTTCTCCGAGCTTTTCTGTTTTACATTTTCATCTGTTCCGTTCTTTGTAAAATAATTTGAATCGTTGATCGAAAAGGACTTTGATTGTGTGAAAGAATTCCTAACCAACTTTGTTTATAGAATGATATCTAGTGCCTACGAAGAATAAACTCGTTAGCTTGTAAAAATGTTAGAAGATAATTGCATAAAATGGTGATTATATTAAATATAAAACTGTGTTTGTTTCAGATGTGACTGAATGTATTTTATTCTCAAATCTGGCAGGAATCGTTTTAAAATGCGATCGAGCTTCGAAAAGCCAAAATATAAAGTGGAGGAAATACTTTCAAGAAATTTCTAATTTGACTACAGGGGTTAGCATTAATAAATATTTCTGTCCTTCCATTTATAGATTTGTGTTCCTATCGTACATTTACTAATGCTCGATCAATTAGAATTCTACTGTGTATGTCTTTTAACTGTAACGTTATAACAATTGCTTCAGTTGCCTTAAACTTTAAATATTTCCCGTTTTCAGACTATAAATTTTGCTTGAATTCTTGAATTATACAAGTAGTCCCCCCCCTTTCACATTGATTCCGAAGCTAAATTGAGCTTGAATGTTAATTTTGTTTTAAAAAACAAGGAATGCTCCGAGCCTTTTCCCATGAAGTGCTCATTTCCCTTAATTTCATTTTATTTTAAAGAAAAAGTAATAATTAAAGTGAAACATAAAAGTTTTCCCCCTTAATATAGAATAAACTGCACTGAAAGATTTTCAAAAATAATCACTTTTGAGTAGCGGGAAAAGCATGATCATCATGCTGTAAGGCTTCCAACATATGTTAGTCATTTGGCCAGACCAGGTGAAGTCCTTATTTTAGGTGACTCCCCAAATAATTATCAATATTGACTTATAGGGTTACGAAGAGCTTTAGTTCTTTCTTAATGGCGTCACTTTTGCGGAATTTTCTGACTAGGAGAATTTTCGATTTCTCATGTTGGATGCTGATTTCCCACTTGCTGCAATTAACAGTTTGGCTGAAGCTTTGCAATTAAGGCTTTCAGTAAGTGGCTGCGAAAGCCCTTTCTCATGCTATTGTTATCTATTAACTAAGTGTTGAGGAACCTACTGAACTCAGCGAATAATCGCTCAAGTTCAAAAATAGAAAGACAAACTCAAAAAGGGTTAATTACCCTTTATTGCTCAAAATAAAGATTCCTAGATGGCCCATTTCACAAGGCGTCCACTTGGGCTTAAACTCCAAAATGTAAGAAAAAAGAAATTAACTAATGACTAACTAAAGAAATTTAGCCGAAGCTAACATAATTTATAAACTAGTTAGCTTATAATATTAAATTGGTTAGCAAGGCCACGTAATGCGGCCGAGTGCAGTAACAGCTTAGACAGACGTAGCCAAAAGGCAAATGCACGCTATTCAGGAATCCTAATTTTCTCTAGCGAGGTCAGTGGAACTTCGACTTAAATACTACTCTGCTATTGATTTGCATTTAACGCGATTTTAAAACCTAATTCTGCTAAGAATTTGTAAGCTGAAGCTAGATGACATAAGAAAGGCGAATAAAACTAAAAATAACTGTTATAAAATTAGGATATACCTTACACCAATGGTGCCCAACCTTTGGCCTCTAACGAGCACATTTTGGCCTATCGCGAGCGAATTTCCAAAACATCAACATTTTTCTTAAACATATTTCCAATCTCATGTGATACATCTGAAATATTAATTTCGGCAAATGGGTTTGAGATGAATAATAATATTGGTTGAACTTTATGAAAATCAGATAAGAGAAGTTCAAAATTATTTTTCAGTGCATTTAGATTTTCCGAGTATTTCTCCGTTTCAATTGGCTTGTGGTTATTAATATGGCTTGATAAATGCTGAAAATGGGGAGAAATCTTTATCTTTTATCTGATTTATCCACAAATTTAACTTTATCTGAAAAGCAGTTACAGTCCCTGTCAATTGAAAAAAGGTTTTTTTTTTTTCTTGTTCCTGGAGATCTTCGTTCAGTTTTTTCAGTTTAGCTGTTATATCCGTGAGAAAATACAGATCAGATAACCAATTATTATCGTTCAATTCTTTATAACTTTCGTCTCCGGATTCCCAAAACTGCTTTATTGGCGAAAGAAGTTCAACAAATCGTTGAAGTACTTTTTCCTACCTGATCTATCTAACATCGGAATGAAGCAATAAGATTCCATGTTCGCTATCAGGTTCATCAGACAGCAATCAATTATTTTATAACGTCTTGCAAGATATCTCTTTTGACTATAAATGCTTATTATATATTAACAATTAAGAAATATAAATGAATGGTTATTTTTAAAATATTTTTTGTTCATAGTACCTAATCGGGCTGGCGAGCACAAGGTTAGGCACCGCTGCCTTACACTATACATACGCATAGTCAGATCCTTTGACTTGAGATGGAAATCTTCTAGTATGTAAAATTTCTAGAAATGTAGTATTTGACCATGTCCAACAAGTGCAACATAAATTTTGTAGTCAGGACTAGCATAAAGTAAAAATGTTTTCTTTAACTAAAAGAACAATAATATTCTTACAAACTATTGCAGACGCTTATTTCTCTTTATATTGTCACATTTTCTGCCTTGCAAAATATAGCATACTGTTTTCGCCTAATGTTTTGGGCTTCTTCCAATTGTGATGATTTTTACCAGAGTGCACATCGCGCAAAGGGTTAGTTGCGTTATAGGACTCCAACGGAGCGGAAACGAAATCTTACCGCTAATTATATAACTTATTGTATCTCCCAGGTGGCAGGAACCCAGTAACCTGTGACATGTACCACCGGGTGGCAGTTACTCCACACATAGTGCTCAGAAGATCTGTATACGAGTATAAATTCAAATAAATATACATAGAAAGAAAACATATAACAAGGCGGAAATTTTTATAAATACATATTCTTTCACTATCCACTTCCAAGACGCTTCCATAGCTTCCTGTATTAACTTTTGAAGTAGTAAAAAATGCTTAAAGCTTTATATTTTTTAGTTTTTTGGATGCCCATCTCTGTAACTTTATTGTCTAGTCTGCTTTCCAATATACAATTTTTCTAAATTATAATGGTTAAGAAATAACTGGAAAACTTATTCTCGCTGTATACAAGAGAACATCTTAAGGTCTTCGTGCTTCAATGCACTTAGGATGAAAGTACTTTAGTACCTTGAAGGCTAAACAAGAGCTGGATCATAGCGATAAAATGGGATTACGTTTCAAAATATTCTTTTGAACAAAACTGTATCCTAGTTCTGAGGAAACATAAAATTGTTAAAAATGCCTTAAAGCTTGTTATGGTTTTAAACCTCTGGCATCTTCAAACTCAGATTAAATTAGATAATGGAATTTCTACATTCATCTTAGCGAAACAAAAAAACATACTTGATAAGTATAAAAAAAAATCATAGAAACGTCATAAAAAATTAAAATTATGTATGACAATTAAGATGAGCTTTAAAAGATGAAATTCTTCAAGAATTTTTCAAACTGAATTATCTTTAAAGATTATTAAGGATTTAAGATGTTGTAAATTTTGAAATATCACCCAAAATATCTCAGACTTTAAGAAACAAATCAGAATTCTTCTAAACGATGATAAAAACTTTATCATATCATTTTCTTTTAAATGCTACACGCAAAAACTTGGATTCCAGCTGCTGTAGTAACTCAGAGCATCAAGCTTGTCTTTTTTTACCTACTACCAAAAGCAAGAAGTCTATTTCAGATACTTCCTACTCGTATATGAAACTCCTAAATGAGACTTTCAAGATTTCATATTATGGTGCAGACACTTGAATTTTGCAACATAATTAGATGAGACTTTCACGTTCCTCTTTAGGACAAAGTTCTAACTGAGAAGGAATTATCCTGTCCTTTTATGAATTAATTTTTACTCCTGCTGAATCCGAATCTCGAGGCATATTTCCCTCGAGGTGAGTGTTTTTACAAGATGAACTACTAAATTTAGCAATTAGTTAAAATATAAATCTATCTGAATCGGAACTGAACAGAAATTTAATATTGAATACAATATTCAAGGTTAAAAAAGTTAAGCAATTTTCAAAAATAAAATACAAAATTACTTTTATACAGCGTAATTAACTTTACATGAATATCGTAAGATATAGCTACGAGAAACAAAAGATGTGTTAGCTGAAATTATAAAAATTTAGTTAAATGCTATCGTACAATTTTTAATTATTTTAATTCCTACAATTAGCAGCATTTTTATCCAGCTATTTTGAAAAAAGTGAAATATGAATTTTTTAAATCTTGATATTGCTAATCAAGATCACGCAAATTCATATGTTATTTACTAAAGCAAATTTAAAAAATTTCTTTAATTTCCTCTTTAATAAGTAAAAGACCTAAATTTTTCAATTTTATTTTTATGCAAGCATATCAAAACAGAAGATTTATTAGTAAATATTATTATCCTCTATCTCAAGTTGATGCATCTCTTTTTTGATTCAAAATGACCTTTTACTTGATAACAATATAAATTTTAAATAAAATGTTTTAGCTATTGAGTCCCAGAGAAAGCATGGATGTATGCAAATGTATATTGTCAGTGCGGAATGGAAGCGGCCGGATAATCTAAATATGCGGCCAGCCGAATGTCCTCTCGACAGGTTGATGGTAGAGAAAGAGGTGTCAGAGACCATCGGACCCGACCCCTTCTCCGAAGTGCTCTGCATCGAAATTGGGGAACGGAGCTTAGCAAAATCGTACTGTCAGCTGTATGGTGCTCAAGGCTCTTGCCACCGATAGGCGGTATCTTGCACTACTTGCCACGATGAATTTCGTGGACTTGTTCCGATGTTACTTTCAGACAAGGGACGTAGGTCACAACAACAACAACAACAAAAACAATAGACTTTGTTAATTTCGAGAAAGCTCTGGTTCTCATGACAAAATGTCTTCTAAAGAAAATGCATAACAGATGTATGGCGCGCTTACTTTAATATACTTTAGTAGCTATCAGAATTTACTCTCATTTAATTTCAATAAAAAAGAGCAGAGCGCTTTTCAAACGGTGGTGCGACTCTTCTGCAAACGAAAAACCTGCTGTAGCCAGCACATGACCTCCGTTAATTCCATATGAAGATGTGGACATTAGTGGAATAGCAACGAGTTTTAAGTGGCACGTTCTGTTGATCGTTTGTTAATAAAATGCAACTTGTTTATAAACTTTGTTTATTTAGAAACACTATTTATTTTTATTATTCTGCTTTCCCATGAAATGGACAATGAGAACTATACGTGCTCATATAACTCATCTGTTCTCCTGCTTAAATTTGTAAACATCGCAGCGATCGTAATAAATCCTCTGGTTATATAGTGTGTTGCGGATTCACAATCAGTGACTTAAGAATCTTTAAAAGCAGCATATCTCTAGAATTACCGGTAGGGTATTAAGTGTTGACATCAATTTCTTTTAATATTCGCTATTACTTATATCTCGCTAATATTCGCTGTATTGTTTCTTTGAAAATAATGCATAGCAATAACATTTAGTGGCAGCCTCCTTTTATTTGAAAACTGATTCGACACAAAAATGAAGCGAACATAAAACTGAGTATTGAAGCTAATTTAATTGCGCTGTAACGAGAGCTCCTCTTCAGAATGGGATTATTCCTTCTGCATTCAGCATAATTCCAAGAATACATTTAATGCTTCTAAATGTAACATGCTGCTCTCAATCACGTACCTATTTCAAATATCAAATTTAAGAAGTTTAGGATTATCTTATAACATAAAGATATGTATTTTTTTTTTTAACCCAAACCTGTTCAGAACTTCAAGTAAAGTACTAGTCAAAAGCTAACCTGTCGTTCCCATTGATATAAAAGCCTTAAGTACTAAAATTGAAAAGGTTTGGATTATATTTTTGTATAGGTTTTCATCAAAATCTCGTAAATGTACAAAGCTTGAATACAGGAAACAAAAGTTTTGAATGTTTCATATAAAAGTTATGAATGAAAAAATCCTCACCCGCATACGATACATCATTTTAAAATCATTCCAGGAGATCCTAATTCATGCTTATTCATTGAAACCTCACACCAAAAACATTATCTCCATTACCTATGTATTATATATGTTGGCGAAAGGCAAAAAAGGAAAAAGCTTTCTTGCTGCTTTTACAATTCTTGCTGGCTTTAGCCGTCTTTTCGCGGTTGGCTTTTCTTCGTCTTTCTCTGACAGTTAAACGAGTGAGTGCTATTATGGCATTACTACTTGAGGTGCTTTGGTGCTTTTACGTGCAGGTGTTGTGGCGATGGCCTTTGTTATTATTCACATTCTCATTTGATGCGTACTGCAGCCCTTTTTTTATAACCGGAATTTGGTACTTGTGGGTTTGGCTTTTCGTTCGTTTGAAGATGATGTTTGCTGCTGTTACGAAGGCTGTGGAAGCTACATTCGGAGCACAGGAAAGTCATTTCTCAGTGTCAGGAATGGAAGAAAGGCTTCTAACGTGGCATGCGTACAATAATCAGTATAGAGCACAGTCTATCATGACGTAATGAATAAACAGTGTTTGTGAATCTAACAAGGTCTCGTCTTTTATTTTGCATTTATTTATTTATTTTTGTGCTGCGTAGCTCACCATGACACGTTGAAGAGCATTAGCCTACCTTGAGACAGCGAAGACATTAAAGTATCACTGTTTTTACTTCCTTGTACGAAGTAAAGGAAGTATTGTGTTCAAGAAAAAATCCGGGTATCAAATTTCAACAAAAATATCCATTTTGACCGCTATCGAATGAAATTTAACAATATTCTGCACTTAAGGAGTGAATAAAGGACTATTTTTCCCAAAACGAATTATAAAACTAATTTAAAAATGGATTCATAAGAAATTTTTTCTGTGGTGTCTGTACGTACGTATGTATGCCGCGTAACTCAAAATCAAGTAACCTCAGAACGTTGAAATTGTGTATATAGGACTGCTATAACATGTAGTTGTGCACCTCGCATTTTTGTTGCAATTAGCCTCAACAAAAGTATATATATTTACCCATTATGTTACTTAGCTCCGCGAGATCAGTATTTTTCTTCTTATATGTTGGCAAATTATGCATTTTTGCTTTAAAAATGATCGAATTATACTGTTCAGATCTTCGGTTAAGGTTTTTATGCATTTAGTTAATCCGCATGCAATATTTGTAGAATTATCAACAGTTTAAAAGTTGGTTTAAGTGCTGCTAAGCCTAATTTTTTTTTACCATAGCAGCACATTTCTTTGCATTTGAAACTTAGCAGAATACTAAATTAATTCTTTCTGCACCTTCAGTGTCTTTTCACCGAGAGGGACCAAAATGAAACTTCATTTTGTTCACCGAAAAATCTGCCTTCTTGCCTGCTGCCCGAATTGCTTGTTTTTGCGCAGAAACTGTAATTTTAATAGTAAAGATTGTTTTTTAATTGTTTGAACTGTATTTGGTGTTTTATGTTTTTCTATATCTGTCACTTTTGATGAAAATATTTTGTTCCGTGTTTTGATGAAAATATTTTGTATAATTTAATGTTCCGCACTTCCTTGTATTGTCATGTGGTGTACACATCAGCGGTTTTCTTAACATCTTCATTCCTAACAGGCAATAGTAACCTAGATCAGACTAAGTGCAGAAAAGAAATGCAATCGCCTTGTCTCGCTGAGAATGCACTGCTGTGAAGAAATGATACGATGTTTAGAACTAATTCACGGGTAAGGTCTGCCTATTCCAAGCTTGTGAATACGTTCTTTTGCGCCAAACGCTGTCAAACCACACTCTTATTCTTAAATGTCTAAATTTTTATGCTAAACATATTTGCCACTCAAAATCTATATAAACTATAGAATCAGCGAATCTCGTAGGGAAAGAATGCAGAAAGAAAAAAATAAATTTTAAAAAATTTATATATTTATTTAAAACTTAAACACAAATCCCATAAGTAATATGAATTTGAAGGAAAACATTCGCTTCGTACAGAAATAGGAAGTGCCTAGAAGAAAGTGAAGTGATCACATTTTTTTTTTTTTTTTTTTTTTTTTTTTTTTGACATTGCCAAGCAAAAAACGTCTGATGCTTTGCTGACTTTTCAGTCTATTTTAACTGAAACAAAGATTAAAACTTGCAACACTGAAATATCTCTGAAACTAGGAATAAAACTCGCGGCAGTGAAATACACTGCAGCGTCAAGGATAATAATCTATTAGTGCCACTGATATTTTCGCTTAATTTACTCCTCGCGCAGACATCTCTGGCAGCATTCATAGATAATACTGAAAATAATTATTAACTCTTAAGATTGGCTCAGAAAAATTAAAAAGAAAGCTTTTCTTAGGATGTTGAAAGCAAGGATAAAAAATTTATTTTACGGATAAATGTGGAGCTGTCAGGAAGGATTTAAAGCAAAAGAGTACGTTTATCTTAAAGAATTTTTCAGGATTTTCTCTGTCATTTTTAACCCGTTGGATGTAGGCAAAGGATTAACTGAATTTATTATAAGTAACTGCATGACAAAACGATTATTAATAGTATATGATGAGAAGAAGTTTCAACGTTATTCCTTCTTCATGTTAAGATATCACTTTTATTCTACTTTATAAATCAATAGCATACCTAGTTACGTTTCGAAAAGTAATTCTGAGATTAATACAGCGTCTCTCGCTTGTTTCCTCAAGAACAAATGTTTGAATGTGAAAGGAAATAAACTTCCGATTTAGAATGACTGACAAAATGAGCTGTTGGTAAATACATTTTATACAATATAAAATAATGAAATGATGTTGCCTTTATTTTATTTATTTATTTTTTTTTAACCAGCTTGAAAATTTTTAGCTAAAGATATTTCGTAGTTTGACCTCCTTTGCTTAGTTACTAAGTTGTTTATTAAGAACATCAAGCTTTATAAGTAGCTATTCAAACTAGCTGATTTATTATCTTTGCTTAATAGTCAAGAAACGCATTAATATTTTAAGATGCACATGTATTTGCATAGTAATTTTTTAACTTAATTTTATCGTTTATATACAAAACCAAAAGAATAAACTTTGATATCTCATTTATATTAAGGATTAATTCTCATTTATATTAAGGGTAATGTTACCCGCGTCCGTGATTATCCTTAAGTCACACGTGCCCCCTGGGTGATGCTAAATGGGTAACTGTCACAAAGTCCTGTGGCATACTGGGGTTTAGTGGGATAAGGTTCGGTCTGATGATGAGTAATCTTATGACGACACAACGGACCGCTCTTCCCTGGGAAAACCGGCGATTGTGGGGAGGATTTGAAATTCCGAGGACCTTGATCTGGAGAGGAGGGGTCTTGGAGGAAGCAGCCATGTAGAGGATACAGGAGAAAAGCTGAGTTTTGCGTCTCAGGCCGCCAGATAGTACAGGAGCCCGGGACAGCCTAACCAGCATGTCATGGCTGCTCTATCAGCTGGTGTATTATCTCGCCTGCCTTGTAATTCCAGGTGGTGCCTGGGTGGGGTCCTGCATGGCAGAGCGGGGGCTCTTCCGAGGTCACTACTGGCTGCTGAATCTCGGGCTAGCCCCTCCAACTTAGCTCTTAGAAAATCGGAAGGAATTTTTCTCCCCCTTCTTTCAATCTTATACCAAAATGGATGCTTGCAATACAAAATTAGATATAAACGCATCTTCTGAAATCCCCACTATAACCACTGTAGTTCCTTCTGAGGGAGTGAATGTGCCCTCGGGTGCGGACGCTCTTCTCTTCAGGACTACAGAAACCAGAACCGCTGGTGAAAGGGTGAATGTGCCTTCGGACGCGGACGCCTTGAACCCAGTGGGGATGGATACTGACTCCTCTGTCAGAAGTACTGTGCCAGATGCGCAAGCGGATGACCAGTCACCAATGACGGAGGTTGTAAATAAAAGAAGAGAAAAAAGGCAACGCCAGAAAGAGCGGAAACGGCTGGAGAGGGCCATGGAAGGGATCTCGATCTCTGGGGAGAAGGGAGCGAAAGAGAAAACAGATAAAGCTGGGACCTCTGGAGCGACCACCAAACCGGTGAGGAAGAACCATCCAAGCAATGAAGAGTCTCCTAAGAGAGAACGCATTGCTGGTGACACCTCGGAAATGGCCCTCGAGAAACGACGGCTATATAGTCAAGCTGCAAGAAAGGCAATCACTCTGCGAATCGTCTGCAAGGATGACTCCAGAGACATAACATCGGTGGATTCAGATTTCATCACCTCTATAATTGATGACCGAATTATCGATGGCTCTATCACCACCTGCAGGGTCCACAAGACAGTCCTGCAGCCGAATGGCCTCAACATTGCATGTAAGGACCAAGAGACTGTGGACGTCCTAAAGATTTTAATTAATGATCTACCTGGCCCTGAAGAAAACCATCCAGGTTATCATGCCATGGCTCCCGGAGACAGACCTCCCCTCATGAAGAGGTTTTTCGCTTGGTTTCCTGGTAACAGGTCACCAAAAGATAACATCAAGCTCCTTGATGCCTGTAACAAGGGCCTGGATGTTAAGAAGATCGCCATCAAAGCAGTTATCCCTGGAGACGGAGGTAATACCTTGGTGCTGGGAGTGGAACATGAGCTTATGGATTATCTGGAGGCCCAGAATTTCAAAATTTATTGTGGTGCCCGTGGCTGTGTACAGCTGAAGGAACCAAGGCAACAGGAGAAATCAAGGATCCTCCGAAGAAACAGTTGACGAAAGAAAGGGAGACCGAAAAGGAGTCGGAACCAGAGCTTTCTTTGGAGGCTCTGGAGAAGACATCTGAATAGTTTTCCCCTGTCACTACTTCCTTTGAAGTAGAATGCTAAGGATGCGGCTTTTAACTAAGTCTCTCCTAAAATCATTCAGGGTAAGTTCTTTTCTCTCATTTAACCTGTTTTAATGGTTAAGGTTAGTCAGTTAAACCTGCAACATAGCAGAGCAGCTTCATACAATTTAGCTGCTCAATTAGGTAAGCAAGGCACTTCTGTTGCCTTAATTCAAGAACCTTGGGTGTACAAGGGTAAAATCCTTGGTAGGCCCATGAACGCGCACTTCTTTTCGACAGAGGGACCTGATAAAAGACCTAGAACTAGAATTTACATTTCTAAAAATATAAAGGCTATGAAATTATCCCAATTTACATCAGATGACTTAACTGCTATTTTAATTAAGGACATAAACAGTTCACTGAGAGGAAACATTTGTTTTTCCTCGGTTTACATGGCTTATGACCTTAACATTCCGCAAGAATTTATAGATCTTCTGAGTTTCTGTGAAATAAACAATATTCCTATGGCCATTGGTGGTGATGTTAACGCTCACCACCTGTCATGGGGCAGTTCTGATACTAATCCTAGAGGAGAAAAACTCATGGAACTTATAATGAATACCAACCTAACTTGGGTAAACAGGGGAAATCGCCCCACCTTTGTTAACAGAAGAAGAGAAGAAGTCATTGACCTCACATTAACTTCTTCTGATATTTATAACCTTATTGAGAATTGGCATGTAAGTGACAATCCGTCACTTTCTGACCATCGCCTTATACAATTTTGTATTAGAGATGAAATTCCAGCTGAATATTTCAGAAACATTAAAAACACAAATTGGGACCTTTATAAGGATTTCCTGGTTTCTAATGTCATTAACCTTCAGGTTTTAGACAATAATTATACAGTCGAGGAGCTTGATACTCAAGCAAACAATTTGAAAAATATCATTATTGAATCTTATCATGCAGCATGCCCTCTCAAACGAAGGAAGTACTCTCCTAGCAAGAGAGTTTGGTGGACCAAGGAGCTTGAAAGCCTCCGCCTAGAGGTTCGGAGAGCTCACAGGAAAGCAGTCAGAAATAAATCTGAAGTTAACTGGTCTAACTTCAAAATTCTACAAAGGAAATTTAAAAGTGAAATCAGGAAAACTAAATACAACTCATGGAGATCGTTCTGCACAGATATTCTGTCCTACCATGAGACTGCCAGAGTATATAAAATTCTTAAAAGATCTCAGGAGTCTCAACTCTCATCGGTTATGCGACCTGATGGCAGTTATACTATAAACCCTTTGGATACACTTTCGACCATGTTGAATTTTCATCTGGGGGACAAAAGTGTCACCTCTGACCCCCAGGAAAATCCATTGGAACTACTTCATAATCCATTAGATCTGGATTTCGCTAAGACAATTGTGAATTTTGAAAAGGCTAAAGCGGCCCTTGATGTATTTCTTCTCTTTAAATCTCCAGGGAACGATGGCATTTACCCAATTCTGCTTCAGAAAGGCTGGGATATTTTTAGTCACATTCTCGTGAACATATTCGAGTCCAGTTTGATTTTAGGATATGTTCCTAAGGTTTGGAGAACTTCACGAGGTGTGTTTCTTCCTAAACCAGGAAAAGATACATATGAGAAACCAAACTCTTTTAGAATGATCACGCTAACATCCTTCCAGCTTAAGCTGTTGGAGCGATTGATTTTCTGGCACCTCCAGTCAGATAATAATCTGAACCATACCTTTGGCTTAGACCAACACGGTTTTAGGCCTGGCTTCTCCACTGAGTCAGCCTTACACCAACTCGTGTGGAGAATAGAAAAAACAATTATAGACGGACACTTTGCCATTGGGATTCTACTGGATATTGTAGGAGCCTTTGATAACATCGGTTTCAAGAAAATACATAAGGCCCTTACTGGAAGTCATATTCACCCTATGATAACTAGATGGGTCATCTTCATGATTAAAAACAGGAATATCTGTGTTAGTCTCGCTGACTATGAAGTAAAGATAGATATTACTAAAGGGTGTCCGCAGGGCGGTATTCTTTCTCCGTTCCTGTGGAACCTGGTATTCGACTCACGCTTAGTACTTCTACGGGAGGAACCTGGCATGTCACAGGCTTATGCAGATGACCTCAGCAGATCTTAAATAAAGTTTCACACTGGGGTGATACAAATGGCCTTTCTTTCTCTGCTGAAAAATCTGAGGTCATAGTTTTCACGTGGAGAAGGAAATGGAAACTGGCAGATTTATATCTGGGTTACCAGATTATTAGGCGTAAGGAATGCGTTAAATACCTAGGATGTTACCTGGATAGTAAACTTACATGGATCACCCATATAAAAGAAAAGGCACAAACAGCCACAAATGTTCTAGTACTTTGTAGGCGAATCGTTGGTAAACAATGGGGCCTTAACCCAAAATCTACTCTATGGATTTATACTGCCATAGTCCTGCCAATGCTTTCTTACGGATGCGTGGTCTGAATTAATGTTATTAATAAAAGCACGTATTTAAACATTTTACAAAAGGTGCAAAGACTTGCTTGCCTAAGCATTAGTGGGGCTTTAAATAGTACCCCTACCGCTGCATTAGAATTTTTACTGCAAATTCCACCCTTGAAATTATTTTTGAGCGGAGAAGCAATTAAAGCCATGTATAGATAGAATAAAAATGGCACATGGTACCAAAGGACAGGTTTTGGTCATAAAAGCCACCTGAAAAGCCACATTGACATATGTCTGGACTTGGGCAATGAGATCCCTATAATCTATATGCCCAAAGATGCAATTACTAAAACAATAGTTCCAGATAAACTATTCTCAACTCATATACCAAAAAGGAATGAGATAGAATCTCTAATTGACCTAATTCCAACAGGATCAATTGAATGTTACACAGATGGATCAAAATCCAACTTCACTGGAGCTGGAGCTATTATAAGAACCAAGGGATCTGAAGAAGATTTCATTAGATTTCTTCTATACCTTGGTAAATTAACAACTGTTTTCCAAGCCGAGGTTCTGGCGATCAATATGGTCGCCAGGGAGCTCTTAGCTAAAAATACAGTTGATAAGTATATATATATATATTCTCTCTGACAGCCAATCAGCCATCCTTGCCCTGGCTAATAATGTCAAGTTACAAAGCTGTGTTTTGAACTGTACTCCAGATCTCAATTCTCTGGCTCAGGCCCATAATGCCATTAGTTTAGTCCGGGTCCCAGGTCATTGTGATTTTGTTGGAAATGAACTAGCTGATAAAGTAGCTAAAGATGCTTCGCAACTACCCATGTCTGGCCCAGAACCATTTTACCCAGTTTCATATCAAACGGTTAAAAAAGAAGTAAGAAGCTGGATAAAGAACAAACATGATGATATATGGTCTAAACTACCAGACTGTGCTCATTCTAAATTGGTGCTCAGTACACTTAACTTTTCAGGTAAACTCATACACCTCAGTAGAACTAACTTACGCCAGGTAATTAAAATTGTTACTGGACATGCTTATCTAGCTAAGCATCTCCACAAATGTGGTCTTGTCGAATCTCCTCTCTGCTCAGCTTGTGGAGAAGAAGAGGAAACACCTTTTCACTTTCTGGGACGATGTCCGGTGTTCTCTGTCCCTAGAAACAAATTCCTTGGGTTTCCCTATATTACCTTTGATCAAGCCCTTTTATACAAAGGGCTCTCTGGCATAATAGGGTTTCTGATGTATACTAAACACCTACAGGTAAGGTGAATTTGAAACCACAAGAAACAAGCATTGAGACGCCCTATGAGTTCTTTTTTTTTTTTTTTTTTTTTTTGAAAAGAAACTATGCAGGGATTTCCCTCTCATAGCTGTGTTTTGGAATATAATTTGAAAACAGATATCAAATCTTTATACACTACCTGGCCATTTGGCTTGAGAATGCACCTCTGCCCTCCTTATTTATTTATTTATTTATTTGACTCTCCATCGCACTCTTGTTTGGTCAAGAATTTGCGTTTGGTGGTTTGGGAGGGATTGAATCGGTTTTCCATCCAATAGGGAAGTTTTCACGATCCAGCCGACAACTTGAACTTAGAGATGGGATCTTTTGCTGATACTATAGATTTGGTGTCAGTTTGAGATCTTATCTATTTATTTATTACTTACCTTTTACGGGAGTTACCATTTAAATCCCTTGATTTAAATGATCAAAGGGCGGAAGAGTAATGGGCAATTTTGCCTAAACTCTTTTCCTTCTTTTCATAAGAAGGAAGCGCCCCTATTGTTATGTTATGTTATATTAAGGATTTAATTAATTTTGATGCCATTGGCAATTCTCTTTCTTTAGCTATGAGATTGTTTTGTTCTCTGTTTCCATGATTTTATTCTTTGTTCGAATATCTTCTTTAAACATAGGATTATTTAATGTATTTAAGAAAATAATATTTCTCAACCCACTATTTTTATTTTACCAAAGTTATAGTAAAACATTGTAGTGCATTATAATTTTATTTTGAAATATATTTTGTTAAGTGTTTATTTTAAGATTAAAGGGGCAAGTACGTCTCTCCCTCTTTTAATGGCTAAAATTTTATTATTTATTAAAACGTTTCTTCTGCGTTGTTTTAATTAAAATCTGACTTAATGAGTTTGCTGTATTTTTTCCGTTCAAGAAACTTTATAGACCAACAACTTGCATAAATATGAATAAAATATATGTTTCTTGAATAAAATAGCTTTATTTTTTATGCATTTATGTAGTATTTACTTCAATTGCTATTTTTTTTTTTTTTTTTTTTTTTTTTTTTGCTTTGTGTTAACTGCTTTGATTTAAAAAAGTTTACAGGCACTAACTACAAAATATTATGAAAATTAGATTTGCAGTGTGAAAAAAGCTATTGCCTATCTTTAAAAATTATTTACTTAATTGCAACTTAAATACGCAAATAAATTCAACATATCTGAATTCAAATAGATGTTTAGTTAAAATCAGGCAACAAAATTCAGCCAGTATTCGTGACACATGCCATACTTACTAGGCCGTTTATAGATCTGGAATCTGTCCAAGTTCACATCTGCTTTATAGTTGCTTAATCATGTTTCCTAAAAATATTCTATAATAGACATTTCAGTCGTGATATTCTTCGACTTGTGTACAGCTTATCATGTGCCCTCCTTTCCAGTTAGTGAAGAAATTATGATTGTATTTCATTGTTGCTTAGTCAGAAACATTTATTTTGTGGCATTATAGTCGCCATACAATGCACAACTATGTTGTTTTCATTATGATTTATTAAATTTGGGCAAGTAATATGGCAATAGTGTAATTACAGCAAAGAATTCGGTAACAAAAAGGAAAAGTAAAGTGAGAGAACAGGTGTTTCATTGCTGAACAGCTAAAATAGCTTTCGAGAGTTAGATGATTTTTAGAAAGTCTTCAAAATGATGATTGATAATTTCTCTAAAGCTAGAGACACCTCAATAATAGTATTACACTCATGTCCATAAATTAAGGATAATGCAAAATCAGTCAAAGGAAGAGTTAGAAGCAAAACAAATTTGACTTATTTGTAAAGCTTATTTATTAAATAAAAGGTAAAGAGCAAAAAAAGATACTATATGTTTGATATTATTAAAAAAATTAGGGATTTTTTCTCCCTGGAGCAAATTACAAAAAAAGCCTATTTACAAAAAATCAATATTACGTGGTTGGTATGATTGTTAATACACTGTATGTCTCCCAGACGATGCAATACAGTCCGTACAACGCCTAGGCATGCTGAGTATCAAATTATCGATCTGATCTTGGGGAATATTACACCACTCAAAAAGCAATGCTCTCCGAAGTTCCGGTAGACATGTAGGAGGAGGTTGACGGGCTGCAACTCGTCGGCCAAGCATGTCCCACACGTGCTCTACTGGATTCAAGTCCGGTGAGAATGCTGGCCAGTCCGTACGGGTGATATCCTCCGATTGAAGGCATTCGCTTACGATGTTTGGACGGTGAGGACGGGCGTTGTCATCCATAAACACAAATTGTGCGCCAATGGCGCCCCGAAACAAACATACATGTTTTTCCAGAATGACGTCCCGATAGATTTGGCTTGTCATGGTTCCAATTTGAACATGCAGGCCAATTTTGGAACCCAGAATAATTCCACCCCAAACGAGGACACCTGTACCACCGTAACGGTGTCGTTCAATGATGTTTTCTTGGTGGTAACGGGTACCTGGCGCTCTCCATATGAAAGTCCGCCGAGAATCAGACTGCAAGCTAAACCTGGACTCGTCGGAAAACATCACACAAGCCCACTGTTGCGGTGTCCACAATGCATGCTCTCTATTTCAGGCTAACCGCAGGCGACAGTGCGTTGCAGTAAGTGGAACGCATCTGACAGGTCTAAGAGCATATACAACAATCTGCCCTAAGCGTCTGTACACGATCTGCCTTGAAATTGTCGTACCAGTGGCTGAAGAGAGCTGACGAGACAGGTCTGAAGCTGTGCTCCGCCTGTTTCTTTTGGCAGTAACTGCCAAATACCGGTCCTTCTTCGGCGTTGTAACGCTGGGGCGACCTGTGCTGTAACTCTAATCACATTACCATCATCTTGGAATCGTTGCCAAAGCCTGGAGATGACACTGTGGGCAATTCCAAGTTCGTCTGATACTTCCAGTTGGGTACGCCCACGTTCCAGACGGCCGATAATTCTACCACGTAAAAAATTGTAAAAATGCGTCCTTTGGGTCCTAACTATTTGGTTATTGCACTGAAACGCTTATAAAGCGACTGCGAACAATTTTACTTTTTTGCCTGTATTCCTTATATATCACACTCTCTTACACTCTCGTCATTGTGACGTACCATCGGTGTCATCTGGTTACTTCCTGAAATTTGCATATGATTCTTGAAGATGTGTGTAGTGATTTTACAGGTGATGCATTTATTTTAGAGTTCGATTTCCGCGTGACTCCGAATTATCCTTAATTTATGGACATGAGTGTAAATTGCGTGTAACCGGTCGCTTTTAAAAGTTGAGTAATATACAGCAAATCCTTGCCGAACGTGGACTTGGGGAACGCAATTTTGCGTATACGCTTTATCTTAATATGTCTAACTCGAGAATTTCAGTTATACGCGGTATACTGCAGATGGTCGGTCATGTTGCAATAACTCTCTTTAATCACTGGTTTGAATATTCATTCGTTAAAGAAGTCAAACATTACTTAAAATATGGAAACCTGAGATTTAAAACTCTCCTGAAACTCGATAATTCTCCAGGACACGCTGCTGAAGCCGTCATTACTTTGCTTCCAAATGTAAATGTTTTATTCCATTTTCTAATATAATGCCAGTTTCTTAGCAATTGTTCAAGGAATCATAAGACATTGAAACCCTATTATATTGCCATTTCTGCAAATAAAGCAACAAACGAGAAAAAGCACAACTCACTAGTGGCATTTTGGAAGCAATTCAATATAAGACACTGCATATAAATGATTAAACTTACATGGGAACAAGTAAATTCACCAACATCGAATACTTGCCGGTATCAGCTCTAGCCAGAACCTGACAATAATTTTAAAAGATTTCTACCGGCTGAAAAGGAAGAGAACAGTACATATTCCAAAAGCAATAGGCAGCAAAGGGTTTTCAGTTATGGGAGGACAATTAAAAGAATCAGACTAGAATGACGATCATGAATGATAAATAAAGAATTGGAGGATCTCATAATACCAGCTGACGCTAAAAGCAGGGATAATGAAGAAGATAAACACCCTTCAACTTAAAAGAAGTTAAACGAGTTGGATAAAGAACGATTAAGGCACTGGAACTGTCCTATTTGTAATGGAGGTTGACTCAAATGAACGAAGAAGAGGGCACTTTATGTTTAAAACTTTGCAATTTTTTCCGCCAAACGTTTAATGATGTGCTTTCGACACTATTCCAAACATAAATCACCAGCTATTTTAAAAGGTATTTCTGGCCGCCTTCTTAGCGAGTCTTCGTGGTGTAGTGGTCTGCACACTCAGCGCGTAATTGACAGGTCCGCGGTTCGATTCAAGCCGAAGGCGGTTGCTAATTTTTCATCTTGTCTGCTTCCAAAAAAAAAAAATCCTAAATTCTTTACAGTGGCGCCCGAACTAAAAGGGTATTGGATGATTATTCTCCTTACCCAGGATTTGGCGAATGGATCCCCTAAAAACCCCAGTCGCTCTTGAAAAGGGGGAGAATATAAGGTATTTCTCCCGCCTTCTTAGCAAGCCTTCATGGTGTAGTGGTCTGCACGCTCAACGCGTAATTCAGAGGTTCGCGGTTCGATTCCCGGCGGAGGCGTTGCTAATTTTTGATCTTGTCTGCTTCCAAAAATACCTAATGACAGTACAATTCAAAAAATAATTATATCATTTACCTGTTTGTTCAGCAACAATAGAAATACATTCTATTAATATTTGCTTCATTTTCTCCTTCCAATTACAGTAGTATTTTGATTTGTATAAACAATACATATTTTCTTAATCTGAACAATAACTAATCTTGTAACTCCACGGCTCAACGAGCGCAGCCTAGCGGCCGCAGAGACAAAACACCGGTCTTAATGTTTATCTTAATTGTGCTTTGTTAATTAAAACTTTTTAAAAAGGCCAAGTGACTCTTTTGTTCATGGTAGTTTTGGTTATAATCTGTTTTATTCATAGAAAGTTAGCTTAGTGGAATGCGATTTTGTCATTATTTGTAATGTGTTAATGATGTAGCCCCTATATTTGGTAAGGGTTTACTGTATATAACATAAAAAAATTCGTTTTTTCCATGCATATTTCTTTCTCAATAAATTTAATCATTTCTCAGATTATGAAAACAACGATGTGTGATTTGGCATTTAGAATGCAAATCACAACATCCTGACAATACTGTTTTACGTTTCAGCTACAGGTGGTAATATTAAACAGATTATATTTATTTTTAAATATTTCTTTCTTGTTTTTATCATTATATACAGTGTATATAAGAACTGGATGAATGATAACTCGCATGTACTCTGGACACTAAATGGTTACGCCAATAGTTCAGAAATTTGTTATCAAGGTTGACGTCATTTATGGTCATTGTTTCTTCCAGAAGGCATTAGATGAAAGTGAGATAATACATCTGCCTGTATAAATTATTTTTATTTTTATATCATGAAAGTAATTTTGCTCCATTCAAATTTGAAAGTGATGTATCAAATGTGCCAACGAAAATTAATTTTTACATAATTAAATATGTTTAGTGGGAAGCTGATCATTTTGCAGTAAATTATAATTTGGATAACCTTGTTTTTATTGAAGTAATGTTTGTTTTATATTTTACATTTCCATAGCAACGGAATTTAACATATTATTAAAATGTCAAGTAAATAAAGGTATTATTGAACTGAAAAACTATATTAATAGACATATTTAGCATGGAAATCTAATTATCTAAGTATTTCTTGTTATCCATCAGGAATGTGTTATTTTTTTACTATAGTTATGAACCAATCATCTTTGTTTCTGGTAAATGCCTTCCCTACATATCAGCCCCGAAAGGAAAGGCTTTAAAATTTTTTTTGAACCTTTATCACTTTGCCGCAGTTGCATGAGAGAAAAAAAAACTTTCTTACTAGATTTGTGTACTTCACGACGAGGCATCTTGCGTCTTTACCTAACATATGTCTGTTAATATGATGACCAGATTGAAATAAATATTAAAGCTTTGCTCATCAACACCAGCTTTGGTTGAAGTCATTGTCTGTCTATAAGAAGATGTTCATCCTTACAGTGCAATGCAGAAAACTTACGAGAGGACTTCTCTTAAGAACAATAATCATTGAATACAGATTAATGCAAGTAATTCAGTTCTAGATGACTTTCTTTTCACATCTTTGTACATGTTCAGTCAGTAATTATCTATTCGGTATATGATCAGGTCGAATGAAAAGAAAAAACATCACTAAAAATTTCTTCTACGGAGATATAGAATTGCATTTTACTTTCAAATATAGGCCGAGCGATAAAGTTTCGTATATCATAGGCCCACCAGCGGCCGAGCAGTAAAAGCCGCTGAACATTGATAGTTCGGTCCAGGGTTCGAGTTCTGGCGAACGGGACACACCATGGGGGTTTTCGTGGTTTTTCCTATGTGTAACTTAAATACGTACCAGTTTCTCTTAAAACGTCCTCTACGGGGCATCTCTCCCTTTCCGTGTAATGCTTAATGGCGGAGCACGTAATACGTACCAAAAAATGTAGCCTCGACTTTATTGGATATTACGAGACCGAAAGCAGTCATGATTTCACAAAAAGAGGTATAAGCGTGTGAAATAACGATATGTTTTCAACGCGAATTGGATCGCAAGTGAGTTCAGGGCCTAATTACTGCTAAAACGTAGAAAGCCCATCTCTGTTACCAAATATCTATGCCGCTCCAAAATAATTTTCTTCTTACCTCCACAAATCTATTAGCCAAGCCCTATATACAAGATGGATGATGTGCTACTTTAGAATGCTCATTTATACAAGCCTTTTATCGGACAAAGGCAATTTATCCATTTATGCCTATAACAGGAGGCTCCTATGGAAACTTGTTTAATACTGCAAGACAATCAAACGTGATCGTTACAACTGATCATATGAACAACTGCATTACAAATGATTGATGGGCGAGCATAGGGTAATTATCTCAGACGAAATTTTTTCAGGCAGCACTCTCATTAAATATTCTTATCACCCGAATGCAGCGACGACGTGCTTTCAATTGTAGTTCTGCGCGTCATCATTCCTCGTCAAAAACCTGTTCTGTTAACCATAACATCTGTTAACGTCAATGCTCATGGGGTTAATCATGGGGGTCAGGGCTCATGGTATGGTAAGTTGTAGAGCCGTTGTCATTTTTCATTTGGCAAACAGAATGCAGTTAGAGTGTGCAACATGAATCTGTTCCATTTGTTGGATTTTTGGGTAAGATTACGCCGTATTTCTAGACCTAAAAAAATTGAAATATCTGTGAAATTTCGCAGTGTCATTTAACTTGCATTGCACCCAGCACAGTTTTTCTTCTTTCCTTTTCAGCTATTTGTCAGGTAATCGGCATCGTGTTTGAGGCATGTGGGAGCTTTAAAGCGCCGAAATCGACCGCGTCCAAATCGCTTTCACCTGAAACACTGCGGGAGAATTCATTTAATTTATCTAACAGTTTATTTTAAAGCAGCTTTCCTATGATTGTCTTTTCCAGTCTGCGCTTTCTTAACAAAATGATAACGAAATAGCGCGCGTGAATTCAGATGAGGTAGAAAATGGTAGTATTTAAGGGAAGGTTTTGAAAGAGACTTCAGAGAATGGTTATACCTGTCTGAAGGTTATGTTGTTATCTTTACTTTACTAACGATTACATTTCTGTGGCATTGAGTGATTCTAGTTATTAGGCATGTTTACGCCGACTTCTACGAGTCAGAACCTTCCTGCGCGTTAAATTATCGAGTTAATCGTGTTACATTACGCCCGAGTGGGGACATCTGTGAACTTATATTAAGTTTATAAAGGGCATTTTACCCTCCTCTTTTGACTTTAGTTATAACTAAGACCTAAGGATAATTTCTCAAACAGTATCTTAGGTAGCTTTAGTTTATGCTACCAAAGACAACAAGACTTTGTAACTGAATGGATGTTCTGCAGTTCTTGAATCCAGAAATATACATAATTAGAGTACCGAAGTCCTGATTTGATAAGCACGTTTGCTGTCATCAGTTCATTCTATTTTCAGGCAGGAAATAGTTTTTTTCGTAGTCACTAAGGTTTTTCGAGCATTCTCCATTTTATTGACTGTAATTTTCGAATGATCAAGTAATAAAAATTTCATTTTTAGTCAGTTCCGAAGAAAACCTACGATACTTTAATCGAAGAATCCTCTTTCTTTTCCATGAAATATGTTGAATTGGATGTCAACTTTCTGTAAGCATGTGGTGGTTTGAGCCTTGCAATTTTAAGTGTAACATTTATTTGAATGGAATCATATTTAAGAATTCGTTCACATTCGTGGTTTTTATTAAGTTAAAAATCTTCATTAAGTTTCTTCCAACTAATATAAGGACATGGGCAAGAAATGGGCAAAAGATGTCTCTTTGTTTCAGGAATAGATGGGGCATCCTCTGAAATTTTCTTCTGTCAAGTAATATTTTCTGAGAGAAATGCGAAGGTGGCTTCATTCGAAGTGCGAACGTTGCAAATTAGACAGTCTAGTGGTTTGGTAATTTTCTTAGGAGAAATCTAGACTTCACTCGAGTTCTAATTTTGGTTTGGTTTTTTCCACATGAGCAAGGGTATTGCAGTATTCTATCTTAACAGATGAAGAAATGTCATCATCACCCTTGAGTAGATTCTTTTTATACGTCTTCTTCATCTTTTTTATCTTTTCTGCGTTCTGGAAGATAGTTCCACAGTCTTCTGGCATTTGGATGAAATACGTCAGCTGCATGGTAATTTTAATGTTGTGTCAAACAAGCAGACGCTTGCAGTTTAATGTATTGATTATGAATGGCCGAAATTCTTTGGTCATTTAGCCATTTAATCAACGAGAACTTTACCCAGAATGCATCTCTGCAGAGGACCGAATTACACCTTCGAAAACAAAGAAACTCTACCCGAGATGTTTTTAAAGTTTCCCTCCTTCAGCATAAATATTAGATAATTTCTGGAATAAAATCTTTCAGAAAGTTATTCTAGTCCATCAGCTAGTGCCTTTCGAGACTTTGTCCGAACTCTAAATTAATCAGCTTGTTACACATTTTTTCACAATTTCTTGAGATACATATAAGCATATTATTATTACACAGAATGTATCATGTCTTAGCATATGACACTTTTTAATTGTAGTAAATTTTCTTTTCATTCCTATTGATTTGCAATATTCGCTACTTATTCGCTTAATATTCGCTTCGTTCATAGGCTTAAATCCAAACTTATAGCTAGTAATCCCAAGAATACAACGAAGATGTTCCGAGAAAGTTTTCGGGATCTTAAAGCTTAAGGAAAAAACAACCTTTTCAAGAGTGGATTTAGTACTGAAAGATAAACCGAAAAGTATGTCGAAATTTTAAAGCCTTCGTAAACGCGAAACAGTAGTTACATCGTAAATTCCGCATGTTCTTTCTAGCCATAATTTCCTTACTTTTAGAAATATGCTAGCAAAGAGTTGGAAGAATGAAAACTGAGAATTATATGAACGCTTGGCTTAGGATTGCCCAATTTTTATTCAATGAAGTAGAAAACATCACTGGAAAAGTAAACATTAAAATAGATTAGTTTAAAGTTTCGAGATTTCTTATAATACTTTTAGAGACAGAACATTAAAATGATACAGAAAAGTGAAACTGCCATAGAAACTCGGGGCTGATCTCGTTAAACATTTATAATCCACGTTTTTCGATGTCTTTTGCAAGCTTATCATGCGTTTCGAGAAATATTTTGGTCTGAAACAAGAACACTCTTTCGACAAAAGAAGTAAAAGTTTTGACGGTATGTTTCTGCTTTTCTAGTAGTCCGGTATAAGCATAAAAATGATTTTACCGTGGAAAATCAGAAATAAAAGATTCTTGTTAAGCATTTAAAATCGTATTTTCCTGTGTATTTCGTATTGAAAAACAAATTTAATGAAACAGCTTTGGGGAAATGTAACTAAAACAAATCCTTGGAAAAACAAGTATGATCTAGGCAGGTGAATTTGCTGCCTTTCCAGGTAGCTGAAGCAAAAACAAAAATGATGTGCTTAAGTTTCATATAAGGAGAGTTGTTTAAACTTCCTTGTCTTTGTTTCTGAGATACGATTGGTCTACAGGAGGAGTCTAGAATCCCTAGTTTCATATCTATGTGTGGGCAGGGCTATTGAATAGGTTTATGGTTAGCTTTTAATAAACTCTAACAACAGCATCTTTTTCTGAGAGAAAGGAAGTTAACATAGTTGAAGTAGAGGGAGAAGAGTAAAGAAGCTATAGGAAGCTTCTTTACAAATTTTTACAAGGAAGAAGGAATTTGGTTATCATAAAGAGACAGTGTTAGCTGAAATGGACAGGGAAAAACGTGGTTTTCAAAATTCGGCCTTTATTGATTATGTAGCGGATCGCCAGTTTGACCACATAGTGTAAGTAATTTAGCATTACCTAAGTGATTATTTAAAATTTTCCCCTCGTTTCGTGGCTAATCCCCGGAGGTCTTTAATTATGTTTATTCATGTATTTATGTATTTATTTTTAATTCCATCGACGGGATCCAACAGGCTGAAAAGCACCTAACTCGGTGGGCCAGCCTTTCGTCGATGGGGAAAAGAAAGAAAAGTTATCTATACTTTTAAAATGCAGAGATGTTTAATAAGAACTATCTAATTAAGTACAACTGTTAACAAATCATAAAATATTAGAACTTCATTACCTTAATGAAGTAATCCCGTTCTCACTGAAATTTCATCTAGAAATTAAAAAATTAGATGCAGTTAGTTTATATGTCAGGTTTTCATAACTTATGTTAGCACTGCAAATACCACTCTTTACATAAGCCTCAACTATATAATAAGCTTATAGGATCACAAGGGCACAGGCATAATATCAGATTTCCAACTCACCATATCGATTAGTGCTTTCATAATACGCTTATCAATGCATTATCCCAATCGATATATCAAATATCTTCTTGCTATTATTTCTCTAGAATGTGATTTCTCTAATAAATAGCATTTAAAAATGGTTTACTAAAACTAGTATTTAAGAATTCATACCAAATAAATTTGGTGAACATCATTTCAAATTAAAAAAGAGAAGTTTGATTTAAAAGTAGTTCTTTATTCAGTCGCTTAGGAATAAAGATGGCATTTTTTGAATTGTTACGGTAGTTCTGTCCAGCCTGTTTAAATACATTTAGTTATTGTTCACTCGTCAAATGTGAATAGTAGTAAACTGCAGGTTGGAAGCAGAAAAAATACTTTAAATATCTAAAACTCGTTCTAAATTAAAATTTGCTTGAATAGACAGTACATACGACGGAGATAGAGATAAAAAAATTATCTTTCTGGAATCTAAAATTGCTTTTCATTGAATGGAATGATGTATGCCACCTGGGTTCTTAGTGGTTAAAAATGACTTCTTAATTAATTCCTTTAGGATCAATTCATCAAAGGCAAATAATTCAGCTGGTTTATCATGCTATCATACACCTAGTCGAAGAATTCCACGTGAAACATATCTCAGTTTTAAAAGGTTCAATTTTCCCATTTCGAATGAATTGAAGATTTTTAATTTTTTTTTTCTTTTTTTTAATTTTTTCTCCCCTAACGTAGAATGTTGTTAGTGAGTAATATCACAGTGTTGTAAAATGTTCATTACTAGTTTAATAAAATAAAATATATACATGCGTTACACATGGGTGCAAAATTTTATTCTTATTATCATAATTATCAATGTTATTATTACATAACATAGAAGAAATGTCATGTATATATATATTATTTTCTGCTTACATAATTCATATTGTAGCAAAATAGAAAGTATTGCCCCTTGTAGAAAATAATATGTATTACAAGCCTTCTTTTCAAGAGATTCAGGGAAACATACAGCTGAATCTTGCACAAATAAATCTCTTTTTCTAATAAATAAGTTCGCTGTTTTTCATATGGCATACTTTACAACGATGCAAAATCTAAACAATTTTTATCTGACTTTACGGCATTGAAAGATTAATTTTAAATATAAGACTTTATATCTTTCTTGTTTTCCCTCCAGGCACTAGTATTTAAATTAATACGCCTATATTTACTTCTTGGCTTAAATTTGTTTCAGATACTAATGTGAAATCTGTGTTCTAAGATAATATCGGGATTTTATTTTAATTTAAGATTTTTATGTTTTTTATCTTCTTGAAGATTTAAGAGTAAACTGTGTCCTTGGTGTCAGGTTATAAGATTGTTTTGTGCCTGCAGTCTTTTTCCAAATATTGCTGCAGAAGGTATTGTGTGAATCGAAATGTTAGAAAATAATCGTTTTGATGGGTTATGATATACGGTATTTTTATAGTGTTGCTGATGTTTGAATTATATATATATATATATATTCAAAATAAAGTACTTAAGAATAAATTAATATATATATATATCATCATATATATATTTGTGAGAAAATAATTATGGGCATTTTTCCGTTTCGCCCGCGCAAATCTTGCCAAGCAGATTTTATTAGCGACAACACACAGTATACACATAAAAAATGTTAACAAATGTTAGTTGTAAGAAATTTTTATTTTGAAGGCATAAACATTTTAATATCGTTTAAAAATTTGTAAAAAGACAATAAATAAACACGATAAATTTGCAAAAAGACATTAATTTAAGATTTACTATGCTTTCATTTTTCAACATCCTGATTCGCCGTTTTATATCACGTGATCCCCAAGAGATATCTCACGTAAACTACGCACCAAAAATTTTATTCTCTCAGTTATTATCTACATTAATTTCAAGTTAAATCTTAATTCGGAATACAAGTGTAAATGCAAGAATGATTTCAATTCGTACGAATAGCTTACTCAGAAATTATGTAAAACCGCAGTGCTTTACTTCGCTAGTGCATTCTCGTTTGAAGTGATGAATTTAACACTTGACTTTGCCTATTCTATATTTTCACCTTCGGGTAAGCAGTGTGATTGCATCCTAATTGACTTAATTACCGCGAATGGCATTGGGGTATAAAATTGAACTATCTGGTAAAATTTATATGTAATTGTATGCCAGTATTGAAAGAAACAATCAATCTGGTAAGAAATGAATGGCTGCGACTTGTTTTAAAAATGAGGAGTTAAAGGTTGCCAGCGAGGATATTCCGTTTGGCATCCATTGTACCATTTTTGGAGATTTAATCTCTTGCGCCGGCAAAATGGAAAAGTACCTAATTATGTTATGATGATTTATGATACACGGTTACTGGTTCACTATGTGTTGCTAAGTAATATTGTAATATTGTGAATTTTGGGTCCTGCAATATTATGTGGTGAATCCGTCATAAATAACTCATGACAATTGTCCAACTAGGACTAGTAAACCTAGAATAATCATAGAAATATAAATGCTAATAAATTAACATTTTTTTGTGATCGTAACTAATGTAGAATTGCGTTGTGTTATTTTTACATTACGGAACCGTGCTAGGTAAGGATCGGACAATAAGATAAATGTAACTCTTAAATAAGAACATAACATAAATTTTATATGAATTCTAAGTTTATTGAATATTCTCAGGTCTAAAAGGAATTTTCACAGCGTCATCAAGTATGGATATCCCAGCAAAATTTGGCATGAACTAGTAAGTACTGTTCAATACAAGCTACAAAGCCAAAGAAGATCGATTATTACAGTCTTCACCTTCAATTGATAAGTATGAATTAATATTCATATGAATAATTAATTCAGAAAACTTTACATTTTTAATTATTAATTATTTGGGCCTCAGCCTAAAATTAAGTCTCCAGTAGGACTAAGGAAAACAAGCAATTTTTTTTTTCTTTTTTAACAAGAACGAGTTAGAATCCAATTAGGGGAATTCCTTCAACTTAAGTTACTTTAGAGCAAGATCCTTTATCGATACTTATTCATTTTTGGATTGTGGGATGAATAAAATAGATTTACTTATGTGTCTATTGAAGTGGTACCAAGGCTCCATCTGAGATTGTAGAAAAACGTCTGCCAAGGAATAAGGGTTCTCCAACTACTACAATTAACTTGGCTCCCGTGTGCATATTTCACAAGTGCACATCTGTGTAGCAACCGAGGGAGTGGCTTCTAGGATGAACCAATTAAGCATCCAGTAATATATCTTTCATGTCACACGACCTTTCGCGTGCTTTAAGATTTAAGCAAGATGGTTGAAAATATTCTGTACAAAGCAATTAAAGCATCATCGATTGCTTCTGAAACTTTTCATTGCGAAGTTAAATAAATTATAGGAAATTTTGAAGATTTCACTACCTGGTTGAAATAAATACAAACACATGTTGGATACTTTGCAAAAATATCGATGTGAAATATTGCTTAATAAGTGGTAAATAAGATGAAAAAAGAAATATGTGATAAAGGTCTGAGCTCAAATGCTCATAAAACTATACGTAAAATAACTAAACTTTACATAACTTTACGTAACGTTACATAAAACTATGCGTATGATAAAATTATTTACACCAATTATATATAAGAAAATAGAAGTCAGCACTTTTTATTGCAGTACATATGAAAAAGATGTTCTATAATAATAATCAATGCAGAATTTTGTTCAAAGTGAACTTTACTAATTTGCATTCGAATACATTTAGTGTGTTAAATTTCACATTTAATAATTGCTCACTCTTAAATGTACTGTCTACACAAGAAGTACTCATGAAATAGAGTGAATTTATCGTATTCACAACGAGTATATTCAATTTACTCACATATAAATTTTAATGTTAACAATGGATATAATCAGATCATATGTATTCTGAATCTTACAATTTAAAAATCAAAAGAATGCAAGCACTGAAATAAGAAAACACTAGATTCATCGTAACACTTTCAGTCATTCTCAGCTCAATAAAAAATATATATATACACTTGAATTCTCTTAATCCACATAATATGCCGTGAACATCAATTCTGATACTAATGCGTGATAAAATTCGCGAAAGTGAAATGTCAGCGATTAATCAAACTCAGTAAACGAAAGCACTACGAGATTTAGCGTCACAAGAGCAATAGCAGCTCATTGGTCCATTTTCGAAACCCCTCCCTCAGTAGCTACGCTGATGTGCACTTGTGAAATATGCCTCCCGTGTGCAGGACACGTAAAAAGAAAAAAAAAATCAGGACTTTCGAACATGGTGATTTGAAGTTTTATGCAGAAGCAGGCGAGGATCAACTACAGCGGCAAAAGCAATGACAATACTATTAGCAATATCAGGCTAAGAGTCCTGCATCCAACACGTGTAACGCATTAACTGATGATAAAACTCCTTAAGATAATATGCCATTCGAGGTAACATTCTTTCGAGATTACAGCTTTCCATTCGAGATGGCAACTTTCTTCATAGTACATGGGAGGTAAGATTAACACTCAACAGAGAGCAAACCACGAGGCAGAATCGGTTGGCCATGCCAGCCCTCATCAAGGAGATAGAAAGAACAAGAAAGAAAAAAGAGAAACTCTAATTTTTCTTAGTCCAGACAAATCTACCCGTTGGGGAACAAAACTATTATCACGCTAGCCATCGAGAACTATAATTTTTTTTCGAACTTAAGGTAAGAGCAACATAACGTGCGAACATAATGTAAAGGCATAAGAGTAGAACCCCATATGTTTTCCTTCGCAGCTCAGTCCAACGCAACCATCACTTACACGACCCGAGTAAAAGGTGAAGAAGTTTTATATTTGAAAAACTCGCTCAAGAATTCAGAAGATCGACGCACAAAATCCTAGGCTCGAATTTTAGCCAAACACGCGGCCGGGGAGCATAATTGCCACTCCCCGCCGTAGGCACTGCTAGAAGACAAGCTACATCACTTTATCCAGCTCAGTCCAAGTGTAAAATCTAAAAGTCAGTCCAAAAGTGTCCCGTAATCGAATTTTCCCACACTTCTCAAAGGAAGATGAATTACCACAAAACTGGATTTTCGCTCACTTCATTAGAGGCCAAATTTCCGTTTTTACCCAAAAGACCAGAAAATGCAAATTGCGCACCCGCCACTTATTTAAAAGCGGCCAAAACTGGACACTTAGATAGCCAAGCAAATGATCTACCCTGTAGGTGAAGCGTAAACCTCTCTGACCTTTCGTCACGTACTTCCAGGTTCAATATACTATAAACTATGTAAGTAAGTATGAACTATGTAAGCAACTATGAACTATGTAAGCACGTATTATGAAAGATCATGTATTATGAACTACTTGTATATAAGTACGTACTTAAACTATGTAACTATGTAAGCATATATTATGAACTATGTAACTATAAGCATATATTATGAACTATGTAAGCATGTATACAAGATCAATGTATGCCCTTATAGGGCGCATGAGGTGTTGCCCCGGATAGTTGCGGAACATGGACTAGACCCGAATAGTCTAAGTAAGCCGCACGGGTGTCCAGATTCTGCTCTCAACTGTCATCTATCCTTCAAGGCAACCGAAACAAAGCAATTTCTTTCTAGAAAGATCTACGGAAGAACTTCACCTTGAAAGAATGACTAGGCGAAAATTCGCTCCTTTCCTTAATTCTTCACAAGGACGCAGAAATCTTGATTAAATTTAAATAAAGAAAAAAGAATAAAAGTATCATTGAAGCATTGTTTTCCCACCAAAAATTAAAGAATTTACATAACCAAATATTAACTTAATTATAAATAATTAAACATTAAATTAATAATTCAAAGAATAGAGCTACTTGAATAAGTAACAGTTACAATTTTTGATCGAACACAATTTTCGAGCTTAAATTCGACAGACGGAAAGTAATAACAACGAAATGAAAGACGTTAATAATTGTAGAAATAAGCATGGTTGTTTCTCATCTTTTCACAGTTAACTATTTTCGCGATAAAGCGGTCTTGAAAATTAAATGATGGGTTGATAAATATCTTTAAAAATACAGTAAACCTGCTTGAGAAAAAATAATTTTGTCAGCTAAATAGTAGGTAAATGAAGAATTTCAACTAAATAATTGGTACAAAAAAGCAAAATTTTATTGCTGGCAATAGTTTCGTTGGTTCTTAGGTCAGTTTTAAGAAAACGTAGCCCTGACTACTGGTGAACATAGAAATTACTTTTACATAGGTGAAGGAAGTAGAAGTATCGAAACTATTTTGGTAAACATGAATAACATGCAAATTTCTTGCTAATTAGATTTCATTTTTGACTGCCCAAATCGTTTAAAAAATCCATCAAATTTCATCATCACATTACTTACATCAAAATTGGCATATTAATTAATTATGTACATCTTGTCTACGCAAAATATCAAATTTTCAATTTCAAATGAAACTTGGTTCTTACGTATTATCTCAACCATCTTAATACGAATCTCCAATGTTTCAGAATACATTAACTCTGGTTAACTACGGGCATAATAACGAATATTCCGGCAACCATGCGCATGATAAATTTGCTACAGAAAATGTAGTTTCAAAAGAGACTCAAGCAGTTGAAAGGAAATTTCTTAATGCTACAGAAGTAGCTATTTCTGACTAATAAGTTCCGTAGCTCTATTAATGTAAAAGATATAAAACAAAATGCTACATATCACGTTATTTGCATTTAACAGTATCTGAGATAAAGTATTTTACAGTTCCAAAGTTTGAAATGAATGCTCATTTCTGAATAAATGCAGAAAGGAATAAATAGAAACAGCAAAACTTTTTCCTTTGCTTAGGATATAATTCCCAGGTATATTTCAATAAATATGAATAACTGCATGAAAATTCGAGTATCTGCATCAGCTTTGCATAATATCTCAAATATCATGCAAATAAATATATATATATATATATGTTCAAAATCTTATGTGAAAGTAAAAGAAGGATCTAAGAAGAGAAAATGATCCAAATATTTTTTAAATAATTCCACTAACGTATAGAATTGAAATTTTTGAATGATGCTATTTCTTTATATAAAAATAATTTTTTGCTTTGGAAAGCTTGAAAGGTAGACATACAAAATTTTGCTTTTCTTCCTGAACGAAAGGTAAAACATCTTTTATCCTTGCATCCGTACATGTTTTAACTCATGAAAAACATCAAAATTTCTGAGATTATTTGCAGCTGCCACCAGCGTATTTAAACACAGGTGGTATATACGTATGCATTCTTTTACTCTTATAAAGCAATTATTTAAGTTACCGTACTTATATTATAAAATTAGGCTCAAATAAATGCATTATTTTATATTTAATATGTGCAAAGAATTTCACTTTAAATTGTGATCGCTTACAATGCTCTGATTACATTTAATTGGAGATATGTGACTGTAAGTCAATTTGTTAAACAGTCGGAGTAATTTAGCTTTTCGGAAGATGATAATACGGCAGATTTTCCCAGCTGTCATATTTAAATGAGTGTAACGTAGTTATATTTGACAAGTATTTATAATCAGGCATATCACAAGATTAAATCTTGAGGTAAAAATTAACCTTAAAAGTTCATTTCAGCAGATGCTTGCCATTTCATATTAAATATTCTTCTTTGATGTACAGACTCCATCTTTGAACACAATAAGGTAAATAAGAGGGAAATTTAAAATAAATGAAGAAATGTGCGTTATTTCATGAATCCGTATTCTCACGGAGTAAGAGGTCAGCATGTCCAGCTGACAAATGGAAGATCTATTATTGTAATCCCGGTAAGGATTGAATTGATTTCGTACGTTTCTGGTTTCAGGAGTATCTAATGTTTTCTACAAATCTAACTAGAATGAAATAATAAAAGAAAACAATTTTTGTTCTGAAAATTTTACTTGCAAAAACGTGCCACCTATAATTCTTGAGTTGAATCGCATTTATTTTATACAATAGCTATTCAGTCAACACATGAATGATTTTAATTAGTTGCAAGGTATTTAATTTTAAATCATCAGGGCATCATTTTTTATTTTAAGGAAAATAAATGTTTTAAAAGAAGGATATTTTCAAATCATTTCAATAATTTTAGTAAAAAATTGCGTTGTAGTTATTTCAATGTAAAAGGTTTTATGTTTTTCGCATGTTTACGGAGCGCGTTTTAGCGCGCACATAAAAACGAAATCTAACTAGATGGCGACAGTCCTACCGATATATAAAACTATGTGAAAATTATAATTATTTCACTTCTAACGAATATAAAACTTAAAATCTTTAATACACGCAGTTGCAAGACTGTGTGCGATCAATTAGTGCACTTCCATCATGTTTCCTAAACGAAAACAGATAGCTGTGTACATGGGGGGATAGAAATTGTTGTTTTTCCCGTGTGCATGCTGATCTGCTTTTGCTTAAAACATGTCCAATAACTGCACAAATTCAGTACTTAATATCAAAAGCAACTAAAAGTCTATTACAGGAAACTGCTGGATTGACATTCATTCTTCCCGCTTATTCGTTATGATTTCTTTCCCAGATTTTGCTGATGTGACATAAACTTGCTAGTACATTTTGGGCTATAACACATATTTGGCGACTGGCGTCCCGGTTAGCAAAAAGAAGAAAAAAATTACTTAACTGTACTTCTTCTTTTACATTAATCGTATTATGTTTATTATAGAAAATCTGGAAACAAATGTTTTAAAGTGTATGCATACATAAGAGCACTATGCTAGTACATATATATTCTTTGTCCTCAACAATTACGTTTCTAGCCTAGTAGAGAAGGATTTATTAGTTAAAATAATTTCTTAGATGATAATTGTAGAAAATTTCTTAAAACATTTACTGCTTACCATGGTCACATAGGCAGTATTTCTATGTTAGTATTATCGTAAATTAGGAATAGCTCTCTTATCATAAATTAGTTAAACTAAACTTTCATAAATTAATTAAATTAAGAATTCGTAAATTAATTAAATTAAAAATACCTATCGTAAATTAAGAATTACTACAAGCTAATAATCTATCCTTTCAAAGAACCCATTTGCAGAACTGTCAAGAAAGCTATTTCTAAACAAATGTTGAAATAGCAGATCTGGCTATATTACATTCAGTAGGATACATTTAGTTTCATAAGTTTTATAATGATTTTTTCTTGCTTCAAAAAGCACATTTCCTTTTCACGAGCTGCTGGACAAGGTGATTTTAATTTTTTGTTGCTTAATTTTGCTAAAGGCATTGATGTTTTGCTGCTGCAACTTGTTTCTTGACAAAATCTTTTACTGTAAAATTTTCTAAAAATTTGCTTTAATTATTTGTAATTTAATTTGATATATTTTTGTAATAATTCGTGTAGCTTTCATGCAAGTATTTATTTACTATTATATTTCGTATAGTACTTTTATGTCCATTTATTGTATACATATTATTTAATTTTAATTTATGATCATAAATTTTATGCGTATGCGTTTGCTTCAAGTATTTTTTTATTCTTAGTGTAATAGTTCAGAATTGCAAAGATGATAATACTGAAATCATAGCCATAAACAGTAATCCTTCTAATGTGCGTCAGCCACATTTGCCAATTCCTCATATCTACTTGGAGACATTTTTAAAGCTTACGGTATGTACATTTTCAAAACCCTAAAAGCGATATTTCTCGATGCTTTCAGGTTCTCGATTCTTGTTCTCGATTTTCCAAAAGAGAGCTATAAATAAAAACCTATAAATAACGGGTTATCAGCATAATCTTATATCTGAAGGGTTATCAGCATCAGTAATTTATCTCACATCAAGTTCATGCACCTATTTTAAGCTTTTTACTCAAAGATTATTGTTTTAGACTTTGCTCTGGGGATGAGTTTGGTGCTGTGCGATGTTTATTCCATGTTGTAGAGAATTTCGACTTGGGCTGTTTATTCCATCCCAACAGGGTTATTTTTAGTGATTCTGAATGACCTAACAAAGCTCGGATCACGGAAAAGACATGGATGTTTGTAAAGGTATAATGCTCAAAATATACGACGAACCTAAATTCCTTTCGAAAGAGGTTGTGTTAGGCCCTACTCTTGGACTTCGGAGCCGATCCCCCGGAGCGTCCTTCTTCAAAACTGGGAACGGAATTGAACAAAGTCGTACTGACACTTCCATGGCGCCCTGTTCTCTTGCCAATGACAGACGCAAGCTTGCCTTCTTGCCACGGAGAATTTCGTGGGCTTGTTCTGTTGTCAGACAAGTGAAATTAGTCACAGCAACATAGCCGTTTATTTTGCTATAAACACTATTGTTTCTCTAGATAACGTTTTCAGTTTCCCTGCATATCTGGCCTAGATATTTAAAGGAATGATTTGAACACGCAATGAACAGCAGTGCTATTTTCCTCTGCATTCTGGTTCATCATTTAGTGATTTACGAAGGTGCCGAATTAGATAGTAATTAAATCCGTAGTTTAAGTATGTATCGCTACAGGAAAATATTATCTCTAAGAGCAAGATTCCATGAATGGTTTTCTAAACCACTAACTATGGATAAATAAAACCATGATTTCTATAGAGCAATATATTCAGTGCTTATGATGTACTAAACCGAGTAGGTCTAGGAGTAATAACTAGCGGTTTCGGAATTCAGGGACATTTCCACTTAAGATATTTAATTCCACTTTTAATTTCATGCGATATGCTTATTATTATAGCCCACTGTTTCTTAAAAAAAGCGTAGCTTGTGTACGCTGTGGATTAAGAGATGAGTCCAAAATTTGTGTAAGCTATAGATAAAGAGAGAAAATTTTAATTTAGGAAAAAAAGAATTAATTACTGATGAAAAGGACAAAAGTAAAATCACAATACCTTACTATTAATAATTTTTACAGATTTTGTAAAAATGTTTTAATTTTCTTACCGATTCACAGAATGTACTGTGATATATTTATCAAACTTTGAATTCTTTAGAGGAATGTTTACTTCAATTATATCTAAATTAAACTTACAATGCTTTATTATGTCATGAGATACATATTTTGGATGTTCTTTAGTAAAAATCATTCCACTAAAGCTATATACATAGCTCTGAATTTTTAAACAATTTAAAATACCGAAAGGCGTCTCTTTCAAAGTTGGAGACCAATCAGTTATTGATAGATTAATCCTGTTAAGTTTGGTAGGTCCATCTGATATGACGGTTACTAGCTCCACATTTTTTACGATTCACCATTTTAAAAAATAATGAACAGTGTTTCTTGACTATTATTATTATGGAAAAACTCACTAAGGTTACCCAGTTTATCTTAGTTTGTTGTCTTAAAAGGGAGTCCTTACAAAATAAATAGAAATTGCGTGTTGTGCTATGACCTTATTTGTATGATAAAAATATATGAAAAGTGACTTGATTAGCTGAAAATGCCGTTGAAAGCAGATTTTATTAATATACAGTCTGTCTGGCATATTATTAAAGATAATTTTAAAATAATTGAGTAAAACTAGTAGCTAACGGGCAGTTAAAGAAATTCAGCTAACTAGTAGTTAAATTAGTTGCTAACGGCCAGTTAAAGAAATTCAGCCTGAGTGATACTGTTTGTCAGTTCGCTCTTTTCATGAATTTTTCATTGAAATAAAATTATTTATAAGTAACGAGTAGTCGCAAAATATTGGTATATATCTGGGAATTGAAAAAAACTGTGTTGAAGCTCCTACAAAGCTTGAGCGGAGTTCAAATTGCCGTAAGTACACTCCATTTCCCTTCATGTAAATTTCAAAGTAGAAAACGTTTCGTAGTATATTACTCATTTGAGGCCACTTTGTATAATCTATTAAAGGATTATAATTTATGCTCTTCAAAAGATTTCGATTCTCAACCGGTCTACTATCACTGTTCCACAGTTTTCGTCCAGTCCCTAAGCTAACGGGCAGTCCTCATGTGCTTTAATCTCATAAATTACCTTACTATTCCGTAAGCTTTGATTGCCTTTGTATACATTTTATGTAAACAGATAAAAGTTTCGCATTCTAACCTTAATGTCTAAGATGAAGTGTGAAGCTGTACTCTAGGATTGTGCTGTATGAGACTGCAACATGCAGTTAAAATGAAGAATTTATCGTAGTGATGGCAAAGAAGGCTAATATTTTTCAAAATATTTAACTATCAAGCTTTCATTAAAGATACTTGTCGGAATGATGAGTATGAAAATTAATATGCCATCCTTAATGAATACAGTTTAAGAAAATATACACAATGGGAATTTTGAGATTTTAAAAAGTAAGAGAGTACTATCTTAGAAATATGCTTCCATTAAAAGTAAAATTGTTTTTGAAGTTTTAAGTTCATTGTTTTAATCTACTCTTCGTACCCCAGTAAAAATCTCTATTTGGAATGAAGAGATTTACCTGAATTTCAGCAGGTTAAGAATAACAACAAACGAAAACAAGAAAACATCTTTAATAACAATTTATAAAATCCAATAACCTATTCGTAATAATTATAAAATCCAATAAATTACCAATCGAAAACTGCTCAAAAAGCAATCAAAACTCTTGCGCTATCATTTACGTACAGTAAAGTTTCTCTTAGACAGAATACTACTGGAATGCCAAAAGCGTGTCATTTTAAATTACTTAAATCAATCTTATTTTATGTTGTTACAGGCATTAAGAGTTAAATGTGAAGCTTCTGTACAGGACAAAATCTAAGAATATTATATGCAAAAATAGCAGAATTAAATCTCTTTTGTTCAGGAATCGATATAAAGTTCTCTTCAAATGATGTAGGGACACAGTTGTTCACAATATTGCGAGTGAGCATCTGAGAAGACCACTTATTATTTTAAGCAATGTATGTGTGTGTGTATATATATATATATTACAACTATATAATTAGAGTTTTGCTTAACAAGGTGATGAACACAATTATTTTTGCTTTTAATTATGAAAAATATTGACTATGTGGTATCCGAAACATCTCCACCCATTTAACTCAAATAAAAATAACCTTGTAATCACCTATTCGTGCATATATATTGTGGAATGAAAAAAGTGCCACATAATTAATGAATTCCTTTCAACTGAATATGTTTCAGATACGATAATCTTTAAAGATTTCTCAAAAGAAATGTCCTCATTTTTTCAGCCATTATATTTAGCACACGGTAATTTTATAAATTATCAAGTAGCGAATGATAGAAAATTAACGCCTCGTAAAATTACTTTATTTAATTACTTAAAAAAGAGCTATTAAAAAACTATTAATATTAAAAGTTCAATCGAGAAATAATTGTACGACGAAATATTTGCTATATTTTGAAGCTTCGAATTTAGTTATGTCTATGAGTTTTATTAATTAATTTAAACACTAAAACGTAAAAAAATCAGAATTTTTTTAGATTTTATACTACGCCAAAAGGTCGTTCTTTTAACGTTTTGTGTATTACCTTCATTTATTAAATATCATGATCTTCGCACTTAAACCGCAAAATTCAATTCAACAGCAATATTACAAAATAATTTAAAAAGAACATATCTTGAGAGTTTTCGATACGCAGTCTCCCGGGCTGGAGATAATAAGACGTTTTTTCTGAACAGCGTTTCCATTGCTCGCTTTGAAATCGTTGACTTTCTTAATCAAAAACACATATATGCTTTATAAAATATGAAATAGATAATAAAACAGATTCCAAATTTGCGCTTCCAGATGCCCATATTCTGGTGGAGACGTACATTATTCAAAATTTGATGGCTCTAGGTATCGTTGTTTTATCACAGTGCGAGAAACTTGCATACATTTACTCATATTCTTCATTTTAAAATTTCTTTAAATATATTACGGGGCGATAATATTTAGTGGCGACAGTTTTAAAACTGAAACGCCACAAAATGCAAAAACGAAATTAATAGCCCCTCTGAGATAACGCCCTTTGGGATACGAAAAGGAGTACCATTATCTGTGTCCGCTCACTGTAAACAACATTCTTCAGATATCCCCAAAGCCAAAAGTCACAAGGGTCCGGAGAGCTAGACGGCTACGCTGATGGAAAATGGCGGCCTATGATTCTATCATCTTCGAAATGAGTGATCAGCACCTGCTTCACACGAGTAGCAGAGGAGCGCACTTTTGCATAAATATTATGCGATCCACACATTGACGTTGCTGAAGTGCCAGAAGGACATGGTTACGCAAAAGTGCTTCATACCGCTTGCCAGTAACAGCGCAGGTAAGAGGACCCGCTGGTGTGATCTCCTCGAAGAAGAATGAACCGATGCAAACGCTCACGTCACCATACCTTTTCAGAGTGAAGAAGTAATGGCTGCAACTGGAACGGATTCTCGGTCGCCCATATCCTGCAATTTTGAATATTTAGAGAAACTTGTAAATAGAAATGAGATTCATCAAATCACAGAATGTTCCAAGGTTATTCATTATCCACTTCTATCCGGGAAAGAAATCGTAGTGCAAACGATTCACGTATTTCCACGTCAATGAAGCACTCAGGCAAAATGTTATGTGTGTCGTTAGTGCTCTGCATTTTTATCTTAGCCATATCTGCAGTGCGCATGTTACGTCTTAGTAATTTGCATAGCAACAGCAATGTGAACCCTGACAGCGCCATCTATCAGCATATTTTGGAAAGTATGTTTTTCTTCTCCAAACAAAATTCCATTGCCTCACGATTGTTCTTGTAAAATATCAAGTCATTCTGACAAGTAGGCTTAAAGTTACAGCGTTTTGAAATCGCAACTTTAATTATAATCACCCTGTATAATTTTTAAATGCAGAAAAATATATTATTAACATAAATCTTACTGTATGAAATATGTGCCCTAAATACACACAGTTATTAGAAATAATAAGGAAATTATTGGTGCACATAAAATTCATTCGTGATTCTATTCTTCAAATTATTGTACAGAAGCCATACCCGAATAGTACGTTTCACACAATTAATATTGATGACAGCTTAGGAAAACATAATTTAAGCTTGGTAGTAATCTATTTACACAACAGTTACCATGCCACCATGCAGTGAAACTTTGAACTATGTTAAATCTACAGAATAACTCTTCTTGAAATCACATTGCTACTCTTCGAAAGACTAATCCAAATTTAAAGTAGTCAGTTTAAATTTAAGACATCTGACAATATATAATCTTCTACTGCATTAACTTCTTTAAGGTTTTAGCATTTATTTGGAATCATTACAAGAGAAATAAAGATTAATACATTTAATATTACTTTTAATCTCTAAAGTGTTAATTTTCATGGTTCTATTACGCTGCTCACATACTACTTGATGAATATTCCAGTTAAAACCCAGTAAAGAAAGATGTTTAATAATCTTAATTTCACCTGTCAAAGTAGGAGCTAAGTTCCACTGAGCTTAATTTTTCGTTTCGAAATAAGAAATTTGAGCTAACATTTTCATATTTTCATCATTTTCAAGATACACTTTGACAGATGGAATTAATGGCTGAGAAGAGTAGCACCTGTTTATACATTTCCAGCTCCTTTCTCTCTATATTTACGCAAAAGTGAATGCATACAATAGCTACTCCTTTAAATTAAGGATCTTGTCCTGTATGGCTTTCTTAGAAAAATTTATCTAGTAACTTATAAGAAAAAAGAAAGAATAAAGCTACCCCCCCCCCAAAAAAACTAGTTTTTCTTCTATGCAATAAAAGTGAGTCAAAGAAATTTCCTTATCGAAAACTGTAGAATGCTTTTTTTTTTTTTTTGTATTGCTCTTTTAAATTTTTGTTGAGATTTGGCATGATTATTGGAGAGCATAACATCATCATATCAAAATTATAATTAAGAGGGAAAGATAGAAGTATTTAGATTTTAACGTCGCACCAGAGGGTTATTTACGCTCTCACCGAGCTCGCATTTTACCAGTCCGCTCTTAGACTCCTACTAAGGATATTTTTTTACCCCAAAGAAGAGTTAGCTCAGAAGGGCTATTAGTCTCGAAACGGCATTTTACGTTGAATCAGTATAAACGGCTGAATCTCTTTTCACACTGTTACCACCAAATATTATTGTCCTGTATTATATTTAAAGAAATTAAATAATGAATAATTTACATGAATGCTTCCTGTTGAATTTTGGATCTTCGTATTGCATTTTGGATGGCTAACAGTTTGCATCTATTTCTCGCCCTGGGAAAAAACGACAGTACGTAGAGCCAGCAATTTTTGAATAACTAAATTCTCCACCGGAGCATTGGCACATGGAAGCTCGAATTTGTTTTAGTATCTATTTCATATTTTATAGAACTTTAACGAATTTCTGATTAATAAATTCAACGATTTCAAAGCGAGCAATGACAACACTGTACGAAAAAAAAATTATCTCCAGTGAGCGAGTCTGTCTATGGGAAATTCTAAAGATATACTGATTTTAAGTATTTTGTGATATTGTTGTTACTTTGAATTTTCTGTGATTTAAGTGCGAAGAACATGATATTTAATGAATAAAGGTAACACACAAAACGTTAAGTTTTGGAATTGGAAAAAGTATCGTTTGTACTGTTGTTAGATTCTTTATTGTTTAAGCTAACACCGAAGCATTGACCGGTGTTAGCTTAAACAATAAAGCAACTATATTTGATAGTTTATTTGAACTTCATAATTATATTTTTGCATAATTTTACATCCTTGGTACTCTGCTTGTTGTTCCACATCACATTTTCCAGTGTTCAAAATACTAAAATATTACAATTAAATACACAACATATTTCCGATCATAAATTTCTATAGATTTTCAATAAAACAGAAATATAGGTTTTTCTGTTCCCCGTTTTGCAGTTTTACTGCTATCTTATTCTGTGTAATGTTGGCAAATGGCTTGCTAAGACGCAAAACTATTAAGCCTCGTTAAACAGAGAAAATAGTTATACTACTTTTACATTTAAAAGAGCCTTATTTGCGCAGAATGTTCCGCTTCATTTGTCTAAGAGCTAGACAATCACATCTTATGATCTAAGGAAACGAAAAAAATACCCTCAATAATTCTCTTCCGCAACTATTATTTTCGGTTTATGATGAGAAATGAGAAAATAAATCTTTCTCTGTGTAGCGCAAAAAGAAAATAATTTATCTTTGAGTGCGTGTCAGATTGTGGAATCTGCTCTAATTAGCCCTTAGAAAGTTATTATTTACTTATTTTGTAAAACGAAATCTGGACGGAAATTCTTCCGTTTAAATTTTCGTTCATAATTTCTCAATTTGTAAAACCGTATCTCAATCTTCCAAGTGTGCTATCATTTTGTAAGTGGATAAGACCATCCCGTAAATCAATGAAAGATCAGCGGTTGGATCAGCGGCACAAGTCCGATGAAAAATGAACAAAAATTTATTAATTATCACAACAAAAATGCTTAAATTTTCTCCAATTATCATGCAGTATTACAATATCTCACAGTAGTTATCTTTTAACTACTCAAATGTCCAATAGAACGTAATTCAAAACAGCTAAAGAACGCTAATCCGCGAATTCGCTACAATCAACAAGAGCAGTTTTCTAAACAACAACAAACTAAGCAACTACCACGAACTGAGATGTTTTCCTCCTTTTATAAGCTTTTAAAATCACGCGCTAGAATTTTCCAGTACTTTCTCGAAATCAAAAAGAGATATTTATTTATTTAATGTACGCGCTCTTGTATTTTTAATTTTCCGGCTTAGCTTTCTTCTTTTAATATTCGTCACGCGCTGCATTGCGCGGGAAATAAAACCAATTAATTTATAATTGAACTAACATTAGCTTTTTAAGTACCGAATTCGTAACACTGCCCCCTTCCCAAGGACTACACGTCCCGGGCAGTACAATCCCTGGACTGGAAGCCAAACTTACAACTAAAGCATGAATGCAATAATAAGCATTACATTACAATAATAAACAACATGAACAATAAATGCAATAAATAAAACAAATCAAATACAAAATACAAATCAAATGCAAAATACAAATCAATTACTAAATACACATTTAGAAGCAAAAAGGACCATGGTCTTACACTATTTGCAATTATTTACATTACGTACTATGGCCATAGTAATGTGCTAACCTGTCGTAATGAACGACTTTAGGTTTAGAGTTCGAAGACTTACGAATCCGAACCACGACGTCATTCAGCCTGTTTAGGACTGTGTACGGGCCATCCCAAGGTGACTGTAATTTCGGACAGAGTCCTTTCCGTCGAGTCGGATTCCACAACCACACCTTGTCTCCTTCGTGGAATTGATGTTCCGTAGCTCTTGTGTCGTATCGGGTCTTCATCTTCTCCGTCGCCAAGTTGACTCGTTCTCGTGCAAGGTTGTGCATCACTTCAAACCGGGCCTGGAGATCTTGAATATATTCCTCAGACGATGAAGGAGCATCCGGAGGGCGGCCAAACAATAGATCACAAGGCAGACGAAGATCACGACCGAAGAGCATTTGTGATGGAGAATAGCCGGTAGTCTCGTGGACAGCACTGCGGTAAGCCAGTAAAAAGAGTGGTAATTTCTTGTCCCAGTCCTGTTGGTTTCTGGAAACCACTAATGAGAGGTTATTAAGGATGGTTCGATTGAACCTCTCTACCATGCCGTCCAACTGGGGATGCAATGGCGTCGTTTGAGTTTTCTCAATGCCGAGTAGTTTGCATTGTTCTTTGATTACTGCCGAGGCAGAATTCCTTCCCTGATCGGAATGTAACTGAAGAGGCACTCCGAACCTGGAAATCCAGTGCTGTATCATTACCTCAGCTACTGTGACAGCCTCTTGATCAGGAACAGGGTACGCTTCAGGCCACTTAGTGAAGTAATCAATGACAACGAGTATGTATTTGTTGCCATCAGCAGTTCGTGGCATAGGTCCTAAGATGTCTAGGGCGATACGTTCAAAAGTCGCTCCTACGTTGTAACGTTGCAGCTTGCCTCGGCTGCGTCTCTTCGGTCCTTTCCGACCTGTACAGGCATCGCAGGATCGGCACCACTTTTGCACGTCATCCTTTGCATTATTCCAGTAAAAGCGCTCACGAACTCTCTGTAAGGTCTTCATTATTCCAAAGTGACCTCCCGTAGGGCTGTTATGTAGTTCTTTATGGACATCAGGAATGCGGTATCTTGGAAGTATCAGCTGCCATCGGAACGTCTTCCCATCATCCGATTCAAATTTCCGGTATAAGACGCCGTTTCGAATGTGAAGTGAATCCCAGAGTGCCCAATACTGTTTGGTTGTAGGACTACAGATAGAAATGTCCTGCCAGGTAGGTTTTCTGGTTGATGACTCCATTAAATCAATTATGGGTTTAATGTCGCGATCTTCCAGCTGGTCTTTCCTGACTTCATCATCACTCCACGGTTCTCGATCAGCCGATGTTGATGTTGTAATTTGTCTTGCGACCGGAGTCATCAGCTCGTATTTCGCTTCCACCCTGGAACAATAACGGCAGCTTTCTTGGCAAGGTCTTCTAGACAGGGCGTCGGCGTTTCCGTGTGATGATCCCTTACGATGACGGATAGTGATGTCATATTCTTGGAGTCTCTGTATCCACCTGGCTATTTGAACCTCAGGGTTCTTGAAATTTAAAAGCCAGGTCAATGATGCATGATCAGTGCGGAGCAGGAATTTTCTGCCATATAGATAGTGATGGAACTGTTCTACAGCTTTGACTATGGCGAGCAACTCTTTCCTGGTGACACAATAATTCCTGTCCGGTTTAGACAGGCACTTGCTCCAGTACGCCACTACACGTTCTTAGCCGTCTATTTCTTGGGACAAAACAGCACCGACACTTTCATTGCTCGCGTCGGTGTCAAGAATAAATGGTCGGTCGAGCTGAGGATACGTCAGGATTGCAGCAAATGTTAAAGCCTCCTTTAAGTTGTTAAATGCATCCTCGCATTCTTTTGTCCACAAGAATCTTTGCTTGCTCTCTGTCAGCTTGTGAAGGGGTCTTGCGATGGAAGAAAAGTCCTTCACGAATCTCCTATAGTAGGTGCAAAGCCCTAGAAAGCTTCTCAGCTGATGGGCATTTTCAGGACGTTTCCAGGATTTAACAGCTGATACCTTTTCAGGATCCGTGCGCACACCTTCTGCAGAGATGACATGTCCCAGGTAAGTCACTTCCTTTCGGAATAATTTGCATTTAGCGGGACTCAGCTTCAGATTGGCTTCTTTCAGTTTCTGAAGCACCTTCCTAAGATTTTCTAAATGTTCTTCAAAACTCTTTCCGACGATGATGATGTCGTCCAGGTATATCAGTCAGGCTTCGTAGGAAAGACCTTTCAAAACAGTCTCCATAAGACGTTCGAATGTTGCCGGCGCATTACACAGTCCAAACGGCATCACCTTGAATTGCCAAAGCCCTTGTCCCGTAGTAAATGCCGTCTTTTCTCGGTCTGCAGGCTGTATTTCTACCTGCCAATACCCACTCTTTAAATCAAGTGTTGAGAACCACTTGCTTCCAGAAAGAGTGTCTAGAATGTCGTCAATTCTAGGAAGAGGGTAACTGTCTTTCTTCGTAACCTCATTCAACCGGCGATAGTCAACGCAAAATCTTGTTGAGCCGTCTTTCTTTCTGACGAGAACGATGGGAGATGCCCATGGACTCGCTGAAGGCTCGATGACATCGCCTTCTTCCATATCTTTTAACAGTGTTCGCACCTCTTCCTGTTTAGCAAACGGTAGATGTCTTGGATGTTGCTTGATCGGGGGATGATCGCCGGTATCTATTCTATGTTGTGTCAAACTAGTTCGACCCACGTCAGAAGACGAGCGGGAGAAAACAACTTGAAGATCTTTAATGACGCGATCGGCAGCATTCTTCTCTTCATCGTTCAATTGCGCATTCTGCAATAACTCCGATGTAATGCTCTCTGATGAGGACACGGATTCTTGGATATTGCTCTTTCTTTCAACGCTGATTACTGGAGTACATGCTGTAACCACGTCGCCTTTCTTAATAACTCTCGCCTTCTCAGTTACATTGGCAACTCTCACCGGGATAACCATTCTCGATAGGTCGACGAGTGTTGAGGCTACTAGTACTCCTTTCGGGCTATTACAGTTATTGGGATATTCTATGATGCCGTAGCGGAAATCTCTGTTTTCGGCTATAGATCCAGGGAGTAAAATTTCTGTTCTTGCCGGTATTGTGATATTGTCTTGTGCTATGATCCTGTGGACAGATTTAACTTCTTCATTACTAATTCCAAATAACGTTATGTCCTCATACGCAGAATGCAATTCGTTATTTTTAAAGTCCAAGGAAAAATTGTATTTCCTTAGAAAGTCCAATACGAGTATGCAAGAATCAGTGATCTCTGCTACATATGCCGTGTGATGGTAAGCGGTACTTCCAAACGTGATATTAACATTTACTTTCCCATTGATGTCGATCTTCTCACCGGACACAGTCTGTAGGGTAACGCAGGGAGGCGTCCAGATAAGTTTGCTTTCCAGTTGTTGAGCCAAATCTTTTCGGATGATGGTAACTTTGGCTCCTGTGTCTATCGTCATATTGCAGGGAACTCCATTAATATGTCCTATTATGAAAAGTCCATTACTGCCGCCTCTCACTGCAGAAATCTGAAGCGCTTTAAACTGGGGCTTTTCATTATCTGGCAACCTCCGCCCCGCGAAATGGCCACTAATTAGTTTCCCTGCTGCTTGTTAGAAGCGGTCTTAACATCCGTACCCTGGGGTATTCTGCAGTTTCGTCGTATGTGTCTTTCAGCACCGCAGTTCCAGCACTTAACGGTCGGTTTCTTCTCACCAATATTCCGTCTCAAGGGGTTCAGTTGTCTAGTTAAATCGTCTAGACGAGCGGTGACTTGATCCCCTGGCTCCTGGACTTGAGCAGCTCTGACTGGATGGCGGTCTCGACGAGTGGCTTGCTGGGCTGCCTCGAATTTCGTACACTAGAGCGCTTTTTAAATCTTTTACATCCGCCATTCGTACAGCTTTTTGTATTTTAGAATCCCGGATGCCGTCGATAAAGTATTGCAAGGACAGGATTTCCCTTGTTTCTGTCGGGCATTCCGAAAAGGCGAGACGGGACAGCCTTTCAACATCCGTGGCGAGCTCCTGAAGTGTTTCGGTAGGCTTATGTTGAAGAGATTTTAATTGGAGCGTGCTGTAGTCTTTTAAACACTTCTCTCCAAAGCGCAGCTCCAAGGCGCCGGACAGAGCTTCGAAATCTAACTTTTTGTTTTCGGGAAGAGTCTGAAGGATATCCGCTGCGTCGGCTCTTAAAGAAGCGACGAGATGACAGGCCTTAGCTTGGGAATACCATCCATTCGCATCCGCAACGACAGAAAACTGGGTCTTGTACACTTGCCAGGATGTCTTCCCATCATATATGGATAGCTTCAGAAATGGACGAGCAGGCATCGGTAAGAATTTAAAATCATCACTCTTGCTCCCTGCCGTCGCTACGAATTTCTTTAAAGTTTCCATTTCTTTGGCAACTGCAGAAACTCTCTCATCAATTTGTTGTTCGATTTGGTGTTGGACGGCACAAACTCTTCCTTCAATTCGTTCCTCCACAGCCGAAACTCTCCCTTCTATATGTTCTTTTACAGAAGAAACTTTTTTTTTCTATTTCTTCATTCAGCGAAGAAACTCTTTCTTCAATTTGATCTTTTACGAAAGAAACTTTTTCTTCAATTTGTCCAACTTTATTTTCAACTGTGTCAATTCTGCTTCCATAGCTTCAAATTTATTTTCTATTATGCAGGTAATTTCTCTTTTCATTTCTTCTTGACATGCTTCAATCTTTTCTTGACCAGCTTGAACGGCTTTCATTTCGTCCTTAACGGATTCCTGGCCCAATTTCATTTCTTCTTTAAATGAGGCAAAGGCTGATATTAACTGCCTTAATTGCTCTTCCATCGCTCTTGTTATTGGCATTCAAACCCCACTCCTGACACCAAAAATTGTTGCATGCGTACGGGTTCGTTATGAAATCAATGCACAAGTCCGATGAAAAATGAACAAAAATTTATTATTATCACAACAAAAATGCTTAAATTTTCTCCAATTATCATGCAGTATTGCAATATCTCACAGTAGTTATCTTTTAACTACTCAAATGTCCAATAGAACGTAATTCAAAACAGCTAAAGAACGCTAATCCGCGAATTCGCTACAATCAACAAGAGCAGTTTTCTAAACAACAACAAACTAAGCAACTACCACGAACTGAGATGTTTTCCTCCTTTTATAAGCTTTTAAAATCACGCGCTAGAATTTTCCAGTACTTTCTCGAAATCAAAAAGAGATATTTATTTATTTAATGCACGCGCTCTTGTATTTTTAATTTTCCGGCTTAGCTTTCTTCTTTTAATATTCGTCACGCGCTGCACTGCGCGGGAACTAAAACCAATTAATTTATAATTGAACTAACATTAGCTTTTTAAGTACCGAATTCGTAACAATACTTATGCGTCTAATAACAAACATAAATCCAAACATTCTTATTTTAATATGAAATCGCTTAACAAACATACTTACATTAAAGGTTTTTTTTTTTTTTAAATATGCTGTGTTTGAAATTGCGAATACCAAAATAATAAAACTGCAATTTGAAATTAAAAACACCGTTTATTGATTTTTTAATTTTAAATAGTTAAAATCAGTTTCTTAATTTACGATTATTTGAAGTAAAAATTTTTTCTCTTAAAGTTTTTATATAACTGTTTGAGTAATATTTGCTAATGTATTCAGTATTTTGTTGACAATATTAAAGAAAGCACAACTAAAAGATTCAAACATTTGTTACCGATGTATCCATAATTATTAACATTTAATTTAAAATAGGAAAAATCTGTTTGTTGATTGAAAATGTGAAAAAATATTAATGTTGGTTTTGATACTTTTAAAAACATGTTTAATTTTTTATATCAGTGTTTCAAAAACGCACTTCATCGCTTAATTTGTTGTACAAGCTTAATTTGCGCGTTTTAATTTGCAATTTTTCTAACAATTTGTAACAGCTTTACATATTATTAAAAGCTTTTAGTTTAAATAATTTAATTAGATGAACATTAAGGTATTTCTGAATGGCAATATTTGAAACCAGACTCGAGTGCCACGTGCGACTCTCGCACGAAGAATGTAAATTATTTTTAAATGATAGAATATGTCTTCTCTTCTTGTTTGTATGTCGCCATTTTTTTGAGTGTTAAATAAAAGTTATTGCTGTGTTCCATCATTGGAGTTGCTTCATATCGCCAAAGAAGTATTACAGTCTTAATTATTTTGGATGCACCGACCAAGATCGAATAATCGTGCGTATTTTTATTTTATTAGTTCATCACTGAACGCAATATTAGTGATACCAGGTTATCACTTCCTGTTGATATTGAATTGCTTTATTTTATTAGTTCATCACTGAACATAATATTAGTGATACCAGATTATTACTTCCTGTTCATAAAGAATTGCTTTATTTTATTAGTTCATCACTGAACATAATATTAGTGATACCAGATTATTACTTCCTGTTCATATAGAATTGCTTTATTTTATTAGTTCATCACTGAACGCAATATTAGTGATACCAGATTATTACATCCTGTTAATAATAAATTGTCTTATTTTATTACCGTATTTGATATTATATTTAATATTCATTTTAGTTGTCCATACGGTAGATATATATATTGCTCTATGTTATTATTCTTATTTTAATCACAATTAATGTGGTAGAGAGAATGAACTTCAGATAATTTAAATATTTCATTTTTGAGCTATTTTGAGGAAATATAGGAACACAGTGTTCGTTAATTTTAAACATAGAAACAATGTCTTACTTAGGAAGAGCTTGTGTGTAAAGATATGCGGAAGAGCAATTTTCAATCTTCTGCTTCTGGGAACAGCTGTGTGTGGTTGGTACTGTCAGCGTGTGCATCTCAGTCTAAGGAAATGTTGACATGACAGTAATCATACTCTCACTGCGGCCTACATTATCCTGTAATTCATCATGAGCATATTTTATCGTAGCAGCTCGTGGAGGAAGATGTTTTTTCTATTGTTCTTCTTCTGTTATGCTTCTTGCAAAGTGGAAATTGTTGGACCACAGAAGATCTTGAACTTTTTGATCTAGTTGAGAGTACACCACAGAATTTTTATGATGTTCTAGGAGTGGATCCAAAAGCATCTGCAAGTGACATACGCAAAGCTTATAGAAAATTATCAACTTTATATCATCCTGATAAGAACAAAGAATCAGATGCTGAAGAAACTTTCAGAAGAATTGCTGCAGTTGCTGATGTGTTACGAAATGAAGAAAGAAGGAAAACGTATGACCTCATTCTCAAGACTGGATTACCAGACTGGCGAGTTCCAATTTATTATTACAGACGGGTTCGAAATATGGGATTGATAGAACTTACAATATTCTTGTTTTGTTTAGCTACTTTAGCACAGTACCTTTTTGCATGGTCAGCTTACTGGGAGAAAAAATATGAAATTGAAGAAGTTGTTCTATCTAGAATCAGAAAGAAAGCCAAACATCAAAGGAAAAGAAAAATAGCTGAAGAGAAGATCTTGGAACCGATTGAAGAAAGTAATAATGTTGTCAGTTACGTTTTCGAACTTATTAATCGAATGAAGAAATGCCAAGAACTTGCCGTGGAAAACATGAAAGAAGCTCAACAACGGAGGAAAATATGGTACGATCGAAACGCAGTGAAAAGAGAATTTGCTAGAGGAGATTTAGTTCTTGTTTTATCAACGAATCGTCAAAATAGACTAGAAGTACAGTGGAAAGGACCTGGAAAAATAGAGCAGAAAATTTCAGAAACCAATTATATTGTAAGTTTCAAGGAACAAAATGAGCCAAATCAAGTATATCACATTAACATGCTTAAACCATATTACAAAAGACTAGAAATGATTAATATGATAACTGAAGTGGAAGGAGACTTAGAAATGGACATTCCTCGTTTACCTTCCAATCCAAGTATATTAAATTTTTCGGACATCATAGAGGAGAATGAACTCGAGAAAAGGTTGAAATCTGAGCAAATAGAAGATTTACGAAAGATTTTATTGAAATATTCTGGTTGTTTTTCAAATAATCCTGGACTAACAAACTTAGTTTGTCACGATATTGAGCTATTAAATAACGAACCAATACAAATAAAGCCATACAGACTGTCACCCCGACAGACTGAAATTCTCAAAAGGGAAATACAGAAAATGCTTGATCTTAAAATTATAGAGCCGGGAGAATCGGACTATACATCTCCCATGATTTTGATAGAATCTTCATCAAAGGATCCTCGGCCTTGTATTCATTATCGTAAACTCAATGCTGTTACTAAAACTGAATACTATCCTTTGCCTAATATTGAAGAACGTATCGAAACTGTAGCAAAAGCAAAATATATTACCCTATTAGATTTACCTAGAGGCTACTGGCAAATTCCGTTAACAGAAAGAGCCCAAAGATATGCAACATTTGTAACTAGTTTTGGAAGTTTCAGGCCTCTACGTTTACCCTTTGGATTAAAAAATGCCCCATATTTTTTTAGCAAAGTTATGACTAAAGTCCTGGCTGGATGCGAAGGTTTCGCTGTACCATACCTGGATGACATTGCCATTTACTCAGAAAACTGGGAAGAGCACCTTAAAAACTTAACTTCTAGAGAGAATACAGAAAGCAAATTTACGACTAAAATCATCAAAATGTAAATTTGCACAAGATCAAGTGAGATACCTAGGCCATGTTGTGGGACAAGGACAACGAACCCCGGATGAAGTAAAGATCCTGGCTGTAAAGGAGTATCCTACACCTAAAACTAAAACAGAAGTACGTGTTTTCTTAGGACTGGTAGGGTATTATCGCCAGTACATACCGAGATTTTCGGAAATTGCTTCACCCCTCACGGGCGTTTTGAAGGGGGTAACAAAAAAAGGAAATATACAATGGTCTGAAATATGTGACAAAGCTTTTAAAAATTTAAAAGAGTTGCTATGCAAGAAACCAATTCTGTATGCTCCCGACTTTGATAAAAGGTTTATTATACAAACCGATGCCTCAGACAATGGCATGGGTATAGTACTATGCCAATTAGATGATGAACAACGTGAACATCCTATCTTGTATATAAGCCAAAAATTTACTAAGTTTGAAAAGAATTATTGTACTTCTGAAAAGGAGTGCGCTGCTATCATCTACGCTATCAAGAAACTGCATTTTTATCTGGATGGTCAACAAGAATTCTTGATTCAAACTGATCATAATCCTTTGGTCTGGCTACAATCCAATGCCAAATGTAACTCTAGATTGATGCGCTGGGCACTTTCATTACAACCTTATAATTTTAAGGTCATTCATCGCAAAGGATCTTTGCACAAGAACGTAGATGTTCTGAGTAGAATTAAGTAATGTAATAACTCTTAGTGTATGTAACCACGTTCAGGATTTATTTATTTATTTAATGTATACTCAATTGATGTATTTGAACGTTCTCCATTTTTTTTCTTCCTATTTAAATGTGGCATAAAAATATTTGTTTAAAACTTTAAAATTTTGGCCTGAAGTTTGGAAACTTATGAGAGAAATTACCTTTTCTCTTTAAGCATTTGAGCAAGCCGAGCTTATAAACTTTCGAATTTTACAGAACTTTTCCCTTCGGTAAAAGTCTTTCCGTTGGGGGAGAGGTTGTAACAGCTTTACATATTATTAAAAGCTTGTAGTTTAAATAATTTAATTAGACGAACATTAAGGTATTTGTGAATGGCAATATTTGAAACCAGACTCGAGTGCCACGTGCGACTCTCGCACGAAGAATGTAAATTATTTTTAAATGATAGAATATGTTTTCTCTTCTTGTTTGTATGTCGCCATTTTTTTTAGTGTTAAATAAAAGTTATTGCTGTGTTTCATCATTGGAGTTGCTTCATATCGCCAAAGAAGTATTACAAATTGAATGAAATTTCAACACATTTTACTTTACGGTTTTGTTCACTGTTCAAAATATCCACTGCAGTCGCATAAATTACTCTGCCTAGCATCTGAAGATTAAAATTAAATCTAAATTTCAAACAATCCTTTTAAAATTTATTTATTAAAATTCCTTTACATCAGCAGAAGAATTTTCTAATGAAACTACATTTTCCAGAAACAAAAAAAAATGTTACTCTCTTTACTTAAAATAAAACTCGAAGATATTTTTGACATCAGAATTTCTCTTTTGTATCAACTTTCGAAAACTTATAAACACTAGCATCATCTATTATTCCAACATAATTGGACTCACAGTTTGACATGCAACAATAATCAAGCATAAACAAAATCTGAATCTAGTCAAATGGTTCTGATATCTCTTCTCTGTCACTCTTTAATTGGGGTAGTAAATAAGGACTTATCGCTTTGCTCAATTCTTGTGGTGTTAGTGGTTAGCACATCTATTTAACAAGTCGAGAATCCATTTGCTCGAATCCTGGCTAGGACGATATTGTTTCTTCACGTTGCGTAATCTAAAATACCTAATAATTCTCTAGCATGTATGGAAAAGTACGCAAATTGTAAATTCAGTACATTAGAAACAAATTAGAAAGTTAAAATCTTATTCAAGATACCTAATTGTGTGAATACACATAACAGCTTCAAAGTCAAAATGCAAATTAAAGTCAATAACTAAATAAATCGTTCCAAAGGTATCACAGAATCCATTTGTACGTCACGTAAATATTCCTTTTGGGGGTCACCAACTTGCAGAATTGCAATACAAAAAAAGGAATTCAAGAACTCTTTTCCATCTACGTCATATTTTGACCCATTCGTCTGCATGTTGGAGCAAGAAACGAGATTCATCCCAGTAAGCAACTTTTTTCCAATCACTGGAGTTAAGTTTTGGCTCTTCTGGGCCCACAGCACTCGTGATCTCTAGTCTGTAGGGATAACATAGGTATCCTTGAATGTCACCTTCAGCTAATATTAAAACTCGTGAGAATTTATCTGACGTGGAGTTTAAACATCCAGTTCATATTTATTAACACAGAATATCAAATGTAATACCATAAAGACAGAATTTTTAAGTGATGATTTACCTTTATTTTTATGCATTTATGCGTGCTTGGTTTTCCCACTACGCTTGGAAATTTGCTTAGAAATCATTTATCAGGAACAGTCATATTCATTTATTATTTAACTGGCTTGTCACTCAGAACGTTGCGCAGTGTTAACGTAATTTTAAATGGGGCGGGCATTAAGCCAGAATTACTGGATATCATGCAGGATGAAATGTGTAATCTGAAAAAAAAAAATATAGAATTAAAGTAACTTACCCCCAAAGGATGACACTTCAATTAATGTGAATTATGAGAAATTTATTATATCTTGACATCGTGAAAATTTAAATTAATATTAGTATAAATCAAGAAAACATATCCAGACAGAGACAATCGACGGCAAACTACTGCAGCAGTAAGAATCAGTCCTACCATTTTGAGTCCTAACCTTTCGTGCACAAAATGCGTAAAGTTCCAATCTAAAAAATCTCAGTACATCTTCGTTACACAAAGTTACATGATAACAAAATTCAATTTTTATAGTGAAGGACTTTGACTTGAATTATTATTCCAGTATATTTTTGTGGAAACACAACAAGACGCAACACGTGCACGGGAATTCCTTTCGAGAACGTCTCAAGTCGTAAAACATTATTCATTTACCGCAGAAGTCAGCATCTAGATCAATTTTAGTTAAATCTTCATATGACGTACTATTATTATTATTATTATTATTATTATTATTATTTTGACAAAATGCATTCTCTTGAAACTATATGGAGATGGTCGTCAGAAAGGCACGAAAGAAAACAAAATGCAGACACGCGTCATCCGCGGTGAAAACGGACAGAAGCACGTCCTACCCCTTTGGAGTCTAGCAGCAGAAGAGACAAAAAACCGGTTGTAGTGGTCAATCACGCTCTGTCATTCAGCAGTTGCAGTGAACAGACTTGATGTTGAATAAATGTGGAGGCTTGCCTGCACAGTTAACTGTAGGAGGACGGCCGATATTGCTTGCGCAAGAAGAGAAAAGCATACTTGTAAAGTCAACATTTATACCACGATCAGACTCGAAACCTTAGTCTCAGCCAACCCTCCTAAGAAACTACTGCATTTATACGGGCTACGATATTTTTTAAATGTTTCATTCTTATATTTTAATTAATAATAAAATAATATATAAATAAATCGTAAATAAATAACAGATTAATAACATATCATCCATTAATACCTAAAAAAAGAAAAGTATAGCTTTTAAAATGTACGCATCAATTTATGTACTGAATCAGTATAGTGAATCATCAAAGATATCTAAGTTTAGCAATTATCGGAAAATCATATTTTCAATGATAATTTTCAAAGAAAAGAGAAACCTTTACTCTGTATAGATGAGCATATTATTTTCAAAAATCCCTTTCGGATAAAATAATTCTAATGAAATCAAGAAAGACATTATGCTACATATAAATAAGGGAAATGTCGCAATATAGGAAACTGACACTTTTAAACACTTTTCTGAAATCAAATTTTGACGCTTAATTAGGCGGAAGATTAGCGAATACAATTAATATTAAAAATACTTGATCTTATATCCTTCTCAATTATTTGACTCAAATAATTAATTACATTTTCTTGTTAATTCAGTTTAATTTTAAAGTTCATAATTAGCCTGCATTTTCCAATAAGATATGTCCTTTCATGAATTGAAATGTCATTTTCATAAAACTAGCGTGTACTCTGTTCAGTATATGCGCATCGATCTACAGTATGCAAGACTTTCAGAGGAATTGCTCTTCAATATTTAATCTCAAATAATGAAACAAATAGTTGAAATATCCTCCACTGTTATGTTTTTATTTACTTAAATATCGATACATTTTCCCGCTTATATAGCCGATGGATTCTTGCCAAATAATTATAGACATTCACTATTAAGTTATTTTGAAATCTTGTTACTTAGTTATATTAAATTATAGACTCATAGAAAATGACTTCTGATAAAATAATTATCCGATAGGTTTCTTGTACGATTTGGAAACATTCTAATAGTTAAAGTGATTAAGATAATATAAAGCATTATATTTAATAAAAGACTTTTATCTGAGAGATTATGCGTCATCCGGTATACATGGTGACATAGCTAAGTACAAGACGGCCAGAAACAGGAAAAGTGTTTGCATTTTACGATGACTTGAAATGTGTGACCGAGCATACTACACACCTTCAGCTAGGAAGAAAAGCAAATGTATAAGTATTACGCTTTTGCATTACCAAAAACTAATGTATGTTGTCCTTAATAAATGCTTACATTTGAAAATTAACACCAAAAGTAATACTGTTAAAGATGGCTTGGACTGTACATATTGACGCTGCGTTGTACGTAGAGATTATATGATAATAATACTTTTGTACATTCTCCAACCTAATTTGTCTCTACACGACATAGACCCCTTTGAATGACTTCATTTTTAGGCGGCAAGTAGGATTCAGGCAAAAACGGCCACCGTGGATGTGGTTAATTCGTTTCGTTTTCGGAAGCCCAGAGCCGCATTTACGAAGGATATACTTTTTGTAGTCTTCTAAAACCTGCACTCGGTTCGACAGTGGGGGGTCTTCAATTTCGATTTTCGGACTTCATGATGGGGTGCAGCTCTATGAGTCAATCCCTGCGGAGTCGATCGAGTTGACAGCCGGGCAGCGAGTGCCAAGTGTGTCGTCGAGTGCATCGCGAATTGTAGCGTGGAGAGTCTCGAGACTGCGTGAAGTTCCGAGAACGATCGAGCAGAGTCGGGAGCTGTACTCTGGTGCTTTGCAGTGAAGCTGTCTCCAAAAAACTCTTTTCGACGCATTTCAACTTGCTTTAAATATAATTTCTGATCAGTTGCAACTAATTGCAAATCAACGTGGACAAATTGATTCTCTGCAAAAGGTGGTTGCGGTTCTGGAGCCTACAGTCCCACCAGTTACATCCTCAGACCTTCAGACTTTGGAGGATCATTCTAAAATTGATTCAGATCTTACTTTTACCTTAGTTCAACGTAAAAGGGAAAAAGGGATCTCGTCCACAACAACTAACTTATCACGTACTCTTACTAGCTCCGACTGACCAATCTATTACTCCAAAGATTCTACAAGATAAATTGCCCTCTTCAATTAAACCTTCTAAGCTAGGTATTCCAATTAAACAAATCCGTCCAATTCGCAGTAACGAGTTGCTGATTAGGTGTGAGACAAGCGAACATTTACTAAAACTTTGAGATAATTTCGAGTGTAGAAAATCTATCGCGATCAGTTTACCTTCGAGAGCCAAACCATTTTGTGACTCGATTATATTATTTGGAGTCCTTTCGGACTTTACTTCGGATGATTTAATTTCAGCATTGAATTCACATCTCCCAGCCAATAGAGAAAATTAAACCAAGAACCCCTCTTTCAAGGCCTGATTCCAGGAAAAATTGGATTATTAGTCTGGATCGTGATTACTTTAACAGATTGAGTCATCAAGGTAAGATTTTTCTTGGCTTCATTTCCTGTCCCCATTGGCGTTACGCACGTATAAAACGTTGCTGTAATTGTCAGGAGATAGGTCCTATTAGCCGAGGGTGCCAGAATAAACCAAAGTGTGCCCAGTGTGCTGGATCTCACGACGCTCCAATAACAGATTGCCAAGAACAACCATCTTGTGTAAATTGTCTAAATTCAAACGAGCAAAAGGGAACAACATTTGATTGCACTCACACGGCATTTTTAACAAAAGTCCGACCTATCGACAGAATTTGAAGCAGCAAATCAGCCAAATGAACCGGGAATAGAGATATTAGGCTCTTTAAGTAGAAATTCCTTGAAATTTATACAATGTAATTCACAGAGATCTATAAAGGCAACGAGCAACATTCATCAAATACATCTTGAACTGTGGTGTACAGTGGGTCTTTATCAGGAGCCGTATATTACGTCCGAAAATTTACTAATTGGCTCTTCACCTTCTAACAAAACATTTCTTTCTTTAAACCATCTGGCTGCAATCGTGTACAATGGACCTTTCTCACCACTTTTGTGGAAAGAAACTGAGCACAGCGTTTCGATTCTGATTGATACCCTTGAAGGAAAATTGCTAATTATTTCAGCTTATTTTCCCCCAGTAAAGACATAGATGCATCATTACAGGAATTAGATTACCTAAAGGAAAACCCAACTGGAAATTTTATACTAGGTGGAGACTTTAATGCAGCCAGCTCACTTTGGGGATATCCCTATGAAAATCTAGATCCCTTCCGCTTTTGGACTTCATAGATTCTCAAAATTTGACTCTTCTTAATAAATCAGATGCTCCTCCAACCTTCGATACTTTACATGCCAAGGGTTGGCCAGATTTGACTCTTACTTCTCCTTCCATTTCTTTTTTTATAGAAGATTGGATAGTAAGTGATAGCATTACATTGAGTGATCATCGAGCTATTACTTTCAGTTTTTCTCCAACTCTAAGATCCCTAGGCAAATTAAGATTTAGAACATTCTTTGGAAGAAAACATAAATTTCGTAGCAGTTTTTCTCCTCACATTTCATCATTAATCCGTTCTTTTCAAGATTGTAGCTCAACTTCAGATTTGGATAACACTTAGAATAAAATGACTGCACTTTGCATACCAGCTTGTAAAAATGCTTTCAAAATGAGAAGGTTTTGTCCGCGTACAGCCACTTCCTGGTGGAACTTACAATTGAGCGAAGGTAATTACGGAAATTGCGAAAACGAGCACAAGCCACCTATGAAGTTATAAATCGTGCTTCATTACTTCAAATTTCAGGCCTTGTACAAGAAAAAATTAAGGAAACCAAATTATCGTCTTGAAGAATGTTTTGTACCAACACCCAACAAAAGTACGGCTCAGCTTTCCAAATTGCTTTCGATAAAGTTTTCCAGCCTTGTTCTCTTCCAATACAAGTTTTTCCTTCGGCTACAAGTTCACAGCAAGTGGTAGCACATGTCTTAAGATCGCTTTTCCAAGAAGATTTACCAGAAGAAGATGATTCAACGCAGCGAGAGTTACGTTTTAAATTTAATAACCATACTTCTTCTTTCTCTTTCCCAGAATCTCTACCAAATTTTCCGGAATTAGAACGCATTATTAATCACCTAAATTTAAAGAAGGCTCCCGGACCAGACGGCCTAGATAATGTTGTTGTTCGACTGTTGTTCAATATTGCACCGGACCTGATCATCGCATATGTCCAAACCTGCTGGCGACTCCGATACATTCCGAAAGAATCGAAAGGAGCAGAATCGTACTTTTCTTAAAACAGGACAAAGATTCACTTAGACCGCAATCCTACCGGCCAATTTGTTTAATAATACCAGCTTAAGGTAAGCTCTTGGAGAGGATAATTTTAGGGGGTCTAGTATTATTTACAGAAAAATAATATACTACATCCATCACAATATGGATTTCAAAAAGGGCGCTCTACAGAGCATGCAATCTACGACCTGATTTCGTCACTACAATCGACTAAAAAGGAGCATTTGCACTCGATTTTGATCAGCATCGATATACAAGGAGCCTTTGACTCCCTGTAGTGGCCGGACATAATAGACGCTCTGGTCACCATGTGGTGTCCAGTAGATATCATTGACCACATTCGAAGTTATCTGCAAGATCGTCATATCCAAGTCACTTTAGATTCAGGACAATATGATCAAGAATTACAAAAAGGGTGTCCTCAGGGATCTTGTCTCGGTCCCACTTTGTGGGCGATAGTAGCTGACTCTCCTTTGCGACGGTTTGATGAAAGTCAGACTGTAAACTCATAGCTTTTGCAGATGATTTTATGCTAATTGTTAAAGGTAAATCGGGTATTTCTTCTGCGGCTCAAGCTTATCTGGATATTATAGCAAACTGGGCACGAAGTCACAAAGTGATTATTTCTACCAGTAAAACTCAAGCAATGTTGATAGGGGCATCTAAACCCCTCAAACGCAAACCACATTTAAAATTGCAAGTCAAATCTATTAAATTTGTAGGAAGCTTGAGATACCTAGGTCTTATTATTGACTCCAATCTTTCTTGGACGACTCACTTAAAGGCAATCAGAACAAAAGTAATGTCACTGACAATTCACATGAAACAAACCAACTAGTAAGAATTGGGGAATCTCATCGCGGATTTTAAAAATATGGTACTTAACTGTAATAGAAAGAATAATCTTATATTGTTCAGCAATATGGGTTTACTCTTACGACACATGAAAACGACTATTAATTTATATTCAAAGATCTTTTCTTTTAATGATCAGTCAAAGTTACAGAACAACTTCCAACGATGCTTTGCAGGTCTTGTCCGGCATTCCTCCGTTAGACTTAACAGCAGAAAGGGAAGCGGTGTTGGCTCGAGTTTTGCGTCTTCGTCTAGAGAGTAAACTGTGGAATATTTCATACCATCCTTTTAGTTATGAAACTAGGAGCACAGAACTTCTGTGTCATCCAGCGCAAGATGGCATTTCATGTGCAATAAGGACAACCTTCTCAAATGAGCCAAAAGGTCAACTCCAGATTTACACAGATGGATCTCATTCGGAACAAGGAACAGGATGTGGACTATGTGTAATTCAAAATGGCAAACCAATGCATTCATGGCGTCGAAGACTGAGGCCAGCGAACTCTATTTTTCAAGCTGAACTACTTTCACTAAAAAAAGCAGTACATCTTTCAAGTCAATTTCCATCACAAGTGGAAATTTACAGTGATTCACTTTCTAGTCTGGAGGCCATAAAGAGGGAAAATTCAAGAAATACAATAGTAGCAGAGATAAAAATCCTTCTTAACCTTCCTGCTACTTCTAGACACTTATTGAGCTGGGTTCCCGTTCATAGGAGGATTTATGGCAATGAGTTGGCAGACGAGTTGGCAAAAGAAGCGGTAAGAGATAATAATCTTCCTCAATATTCATTGCCTTTACCATTTTCTTATATTAAGAGATATATAAAAGAGAACTTACTCCAGCAATGGCAAAAAAAATGGGAACACTCCACATCGAGCAGAAGAACTTTTAAATTTTTGCCAAAGGTCTCGGAAACATTTTTGGTTTCATCTGCAGCGCAGTCAATTTTTCTCACTGGACACGGTCTCTTTCGTTTTTATTCCAATTTCATCTCCAGGAAGATGACAAATGTCACTGTGGAAGTATTGGGTCTCCAAACCATTTTGCGTTTTCTTGCCCACTCACCGCTGAATTTCATCTGCAAAGACCATCAGACTTATATTGGAGTGAATGGAATAAAACACTATTAAAACGACAAATTCTTCAGCACAGATTAACTCAAATTTTTAATATTTGCAATGAGATGTATTATTTTCCAACAACCTTCGCATAATATTTGCACTATGGGTAGCCTTTTAATTTTTTTTTTCCATTTGACATGTTATAATGATAATTGTGTGTTTAACTTCAATGCACAGAATATTTAGGACTATTAAATACTGGATATGCTCTGCACTTCCACATGGGAATATGTTCTGCATTTGGAAATTGTCTGTTTGTATGTTAATATTATAGCTTTTAATTATATTTTTTGTTATTTTATAGTTATTATTTTGTTCTTTTATTATTTTTTGCCATTTTGTTATTATTGTATTATTTTTGCATTTTTGTAAGTTAATTACAATTACTGTTAGCTGGTAAACTGGAATATTCTGATTCTGTAAAATGTTCATTACAGTTCTTAGAATATCTGCATTTTCAGTATGAACAGGAATTCAGAACTGTATCTAATTATTTTGTCGGTTATAATGCTTCCTTGTTATTAGAGTTATAATGAAATGTATGAAATATTTAGGTCTATTGACCTTTGATAGAATTGGTAAATGTCTCTTCTATATTTGATAGAGAGTTCAGCGTTTTGTATTTGCATATAAGAATAAACATCTGAGGATGTTTTGCAGTGTTTTGTAGTGTGTGTTTTGATCTGGAATTATAACAGCTTTGTACAGAATAACTTCTGTATACCATGTCCATCACAATTGGGTATAAGTTTCTGTTTTCTAGTAGATATTCTTAACTATTTTAAGCATTGTGAACTATTACAGCTAATTCAACTTAGAGCGGATTTATTTTATTAGCTGGCGAATTGTAATATACTAACTGTAATGAAAAATTGGTTGCAGTATTTGAAACATGCGCATTTATATAGTATGATGGATTGATAAATGTACTAACTGTAATGAAAAATTAGTTGCAGCATTTGAAACATGTGCATTTATATGGTATAATTGATTGGTATATAATATGTACTGAATAATTTTGGGTATTTCTTGTTTGTTACAATTGGGAATTGGTTCCTGTTTTTCTGTAGATATTTTTAATTATTTGAGGAAATTGAACACTATTATAGCCATTTTACAATAATGATTAGCTATATTTGAATATGTGTTCTTATGTTGTAGGAATACCTGTCAATTTGTATAGATTGAAATTGTTTATTTATGCTATTTATAATTGCATAATAGAATTTTGTTATTTTAACTACCATGAAAAAATTAGTTGCAGTTTTTTTTACATGTACATTTGTAGTATTGTAGTATGTTTGATTGGTAAATATTCTAACTGTAATAAAAAATTAGTTGCAGTATTTAAAATGTGTATTTTTATGGTATGATGATTGGTATATAATATGTGCTGAATAATTATGTATTTTATGTCTATTTTAATTGGGAATTAGTTCCTGTTTTCAATTAGACGTTTTATTTTAGAATATGTGCTTTATATTGTTGAAATACCAGTCAATTTGTATTGACTGGAACTGTTTAACAAATCTGTAGTTTTACAAAATTTTAGAATTGTATTGAAAAATTTAAGAATCAGTTTCCTTCTTTTTTTTTTTTTTTTTTTTTTTTTTTTTTTTTTTTTGTTATTTGGGAGCCAAATCATTATTTACAAAATATTTTCTTCTGTGGATAATAGTAAAATAGTGTACATATTACAATGAACTTCCCAACTGCAATTTCGCGATTGCCTTGTGAATAATTGCGACACAGTGTGCAAATTCCTATGGACACACATAATGAGGTGTGCAAACTGTTAAAGACACGAAGTTATGATGTATCGAAGTGGACAAGTAGTATTTACTTGAACAATGAACTTCACAAAAGTGTATTTCGAATTTATCAAAAGTTAACTTAGAATTCAGTTTATATGAACATTGAATAGCCTACACAACATCACATACTTTGAGCTATGGAACTATCAACTGCCTGAACTGATGTGACTGGCTTACTCTGTGGATAACTGCAAAAATAATACGGACACACATCATTAGGTGTGTAACTGATAAGAATATGAAGTTATGACGTATTGAAGAAGACATAGGTTTAAAAACTGGTTAATATATAAGTTTCACTCTCCACAACATAGATCCTATCCATGACAATGTAATGATTAATTGATTGTATATTTATTTTTCATACGGATTATTATGTAGCAATTATTGTATAAATGACATTGTCGATTTAGCATTGTAATATTACTATCATTGATTCAGTGAATGCCGCTGGCGGTGGATGGTAGATTCTTTTCCGTCGCATGGACATATAACTCTGATTGGTGTAGAACCTTAGGTCGGAGGTCCATGCGACTGCGTTTCAGTAGAACTTCAACTTTAAATACTTGCTCCTCCTTCATTTGCATTTAACCGCGATTCTGAAAACACGTTCTGTCAGAAAATTGTAAGCTGAAATTAAAAGATATAGGACAATGGCTTTAAATAAAAATAACTGTTAGCAACTTAGGATAAAGCTTACAAGGTAACTGGTTTGCAATGTTTTCTTCCTGTTAGCAAAAAAAAGTATCTTTAGTTCTCCATAAGTTTTATCTTCCACCTCATTTCTCCTTGCATTAATAATAAACTTTGTGCTTCAGTTCTTAAAGACCAAATACTTAATTTTGATTTCCTTGGGGAATTTATAAAATTTTTGCCAATTTAATTTACCATATATTTAATATAGTTATCTTTAAAATTAAAGTACATGAATTTGGTGTTAGAAGAGGAAGTTACTGGATCTTTTAAGTCTGCTTATTTATTACTCCAAGCAACCATTTCCTATTTTTTCGTTTAAAGCCAAAGCAAGCGTTTCTAGTGCCACGCTAGCGTGTTATGGATTATTTCTCTCCCCACACTTTGGCTTGATGCTAACCGAAATGGAACAGTCAGCAATAAAAATATTCTTTAATTTCGCGACAGTACCATTTAAAATTAAATTGTGAAAGAACGCAAACTAAATTATTTTTTTTTACCTTTTTTGAATACGTTTTCATTATTCTGCAGACACAGTTCATCGATTTTCAAGTTAAGAGGAGATTATACTAGTGGATCTACCCTCATATGTAAATATCAATAAATCATTATGCCGTGACTCATTTGAAGCAAGTTTTGAGGAAAGTTGCATAGCCATTTTGGTTATGAGTCACATTTTAATGGGTTGAGAATTCGAACAGAGTTTCTTTGTGAAGCATCTCTTTCTTGAACGAAGATGATAGCCACTCATCTCTTAGTAAATCACATGCTGTGTAATCCATTGCATTAAAGTTTAGTTTGATTGAGGCTGAGGGATGCCTTGGTAGAAAACTAAGATAAATTGCCCCTTATTTACTTAACGCATGGGTAAAAGCACGAAAACACTAATCCAGTCAATTCGTTTCCTGAATTCAAATCCAGATGAAACTACCAGAGTTCAGCGACTTTACCGCTCGGCCGCTGGGCTGTCTTCTGAAAGAAGCGCTGCGCTGTCACAGACCCAACTGAGATAGCCAAGTTCAAGAACAGAGAAAAACTGATTTTGGAAGCAGAACTTCTTTTATAAAAATATGCAGAAGCTACCGAAACCATACAACATAGTTAAAATTATACAGAATACAGGTGTTATAGCGAAAGCGCAATAATATATGGCATTTTTGCAATTCTAGAGTTACCAAATTTTCGAAATAAAATTGCGTAATTCCACCAAATTATTTTTATTCTCCCGATTTAGTGTATTGAGAAATAAAATAAACTTCATACAAAAATCATGCAGACATATTAGTAATTAAAAATTATTGCCAAATGAATTTATTACATATATTTATTCAATTTCTGCACGGATGTCATTAGTATAGTTAGTACATTATGTTTCCAAGTAACGCTTAGTTACTCTTTTATTTCATAAATTCTGTTCTTTAAAAGAAATTGTAGACTACAAATATTTATTATTTTTATATTATATATTTAAGCTTTTTTAAATATCACAAATTTAGTATCTAATGCTTCACGCCAAACGATATTTGTTGAATCTTTTTCGTCTTCATCAATTCTCATTTCTCTTGCTATCTAGGGATACAACAAACTTCAAAATATGACGTTGTTAATTAACGCTTCCGCAGCAGAGCTCATGATGAATAGTTAAAAGGCTGGAAAGTCTAAACTACATTATTTTATAGTTTTTCATTCACTTTAAATTTATTTAATCATTCCTTTTCCTGTAAACTTGAATAACTGATGGCTCTGAGGAACGTTTTTAACTGTTTTCAAGAATCAGAGTTGTTTTTCATTGGATAATCAATATTTTACCTTGTAACAGCTTTAATATCGTTATTAATCTCTCGTGCATTTGAAATAGATGAATAATAATTAATGTCAGATTACTGGCAATATTGAAATGCAGATTCGAGAGCTGCATGCATTTCCTCGCACGAAACATGTAATTATTTTTTTAAATAAGTATATATACTTTTGATTTTCTTGTTTGTATGTCGCCATTTTTTTAGTGTAAAATAAAAGTTATTTCTCTGCTCCATCATTGGAGTTTACTTCAAATTGTTAAAGAAGTATCACAGTCTTAATTATTTTGGAGGCACCGGCCAGATCGAATGAGCGTGCGTATTTTTATTTTATTAGTTCATCACTGAGTGTAATATTAGTGATACCGGATTATTACTTCTTGCAGTTGAAATGCAGTTTAGCCCACTGCTTGGCGATTTTTTTTCAATGGGCAATAAACGCGCCAACATGGCTAACCCGATATTTTGAAGCTGTGTTGTTATTCGGTTGTTACTAAATGTTATCGCCCTGTGTTATATTTAAAGAAATTAAACATTGAAAAATCTGCTTCAATGTTTCTCGCATTGTGATAAAACAACAGTACCTAGAGCCATCAAATTTTTGAATAACGTACGTTTCCAACCGAATATGGGCATCTGGAAGCCTATACTTGAAATCTGGAATTTGTTTAATATCTGTTTCATATTTTGTAAAACTTTAACGAATTTTTGATTAACAGACTCAAAGATTTCAAAGCGAGCAACAGCAACACAGTACGGGGGAGTGGGAAGATTTTTTTACCTGCAGAGCGCGAAACTATGTTTCGGAAATTTAAAGCTATGCTCATTTTAACATTTTTTTTGCGATATTGCTGTTGAACTGAATTTTATGGTTTAAGTGCGAAGAATATGATATTTGATAAAGAAAGGTAACACACAAAGCGTTAAAAAAATGGGTGTAATGTAAAATCTGAAAGCTTTCATTTTTTTTTTCTAATTTTTACTTGTTAATTTGAACAGTTAATTCTGTTTCGGTTTGAATGTTCTTATGCGGTGCTTCTTAATCGAGTGTTTTTTCACCTGTGGGTTTTTCCAATTTTTCTGCATATATTACGGAAACGGCGGATAAAATGTTAGTAAAGTTATTTAATGATGAGGGGAGGTCCAAAAGGGTTTCCCCCTAAGATAAATTCAAAAAATATATATATACATATATAAAACCCCTCAAAAGGACTTTATATTTTTTTCTGAAACGAGTAAGTGAAAAATATTTTCTTGTATGCTTCCTTTTAAAGCTGCTTATTTTTAATATTTTCTTATCTTTTTGGCTCAATTCTAGAAGATTGGAAAAGCTGAGGCTGTGCAATTCTCTGATGTTTTTTTAAGTGAAAATAGATCGATGTGTACATGAGCAGAGCCAATCCAATGCGTAATGCCGAAGTTGTGCGCGATGCCGAGTTTGTGCAATTCTCTTATTTTTTTAAGTGAAAATAGATCGATGTGCACTTGGAAAAGTCAATGCAGTGCGCAATGCCGAGTTTGCGCAATTCTCTAATATTTTTTGAGTGAAAATAGATCGATGTGTATATGGGCAAAGGGAATGCAGTGCGCAATGCCGAGGTTGTGCGGGATGTCGAGTTTGTGCAATTCTCTGATGTTTTTTAAGTGAAAATAGATCGATGTGCACATGGGATTTAAGAATTTAAGAAATAGTGATATGAAAGCTATGTGTGATGTTGATATGCAATAAAAATATTTTTCTTTTTTTAGCAATGTAAAGTTTAAAACTTTTAGAAAATAATGAAGATAGTCTACTTACTAGTACCTAAGGGATTGTGTCGTTACATAGCAACAATGTAATTTGTAAAAATGATATAATTCAAATGTTCGAAAATATGAATTTAAATTTGTTGGCAACTACTCCTGTAAAAGGAAAAAAGAAAAAATGAAGAGGGAAATAGTTATTGATTTGGGCGTTTTGGCGACAGTGAGAAACCAGACGAAAACCGTAGAACTAGCCTTTTTTTAGAACTTGAACTCGATTTTTAGTAGTTTTTGAATCAGCTGCAATCGGATTATTTTTCTCTAAATTATTATCGTTTTAAACAAAAAAATGTAAGCAATATTATGTCAATATAAAACTAAGGAAAAGCAAAGTCATGTGTATGATTTATTTTACGTTATGAATCATTCACAAAAGAAGACATAATTTTATTTCTACCAGCTATCCGGAATATAATCCAGCATCAAGAAAATTATCAAAGGGGGTAAGTCTTGAAATTTATTGAGTCCTTATATTGATAGATTTAACACAAATTGGAGTATATACTATTTTATTTAAAAGATACGCAATAATTTGCAACATTCTGACATAATTGCTTAAATAAGATTAATAAAAATATTTTTTTTATTTGTGTAAATTCTAAAGCTTAAAAATCTTTGAAAATACTGAAGCTGTATGAAATACAAATATGAGAGACTGCGACGTTGTTTACCGTTTTAATATCTGGTACAATTCACTTACTGCATTATTGTAACTTAAAATATAAAGAATTTATTATACTTATTTCTATATCTATAGAGAATACATTGTGACGTCACAATTTTAGTCCCACCCATTTATGGACGTCACTTAGATTCGCCTTCCCAACTTTGTTTATGCAATGTATTCTGAGATTTTACTGGCGATCTTCAAAACATCGTCACTTCTGAAAGTCGCCAAGCAGTGGACTAAAGCACATTTTCACCCTTCTTGTTCATATTGAACTGCCTATGTTATTAGTTGATCACTGAGCTATCAGTTTCTAAAATTAGTGATACCAGTTTATTAATTTCTGTTAAAATTGAATTGTCTTATTTTATTACCGTATTGAATGTCATTTTTAATATTCATTTTTGTTGTCTAAATTAATTAAAGCATTTGATTTGAGCTATTTTGAGGAAGTATAAAGAACACAGTGTTTGTTAATTTTAAACATGAAATAATGTCTTACTTAGGAAGAGCTCATAGGAAGATTTGAAAAATCTTGCGGCTGAACTGGATTTCATGTGACTGCAGATTTGAAAATAGTCGATTTAAAACAGAAAATTGCTAAAAGCAGCGATTATGATGAAGTATTTGTTAAAGGAGTCTTAAACACAGTAATAGAAGAACGGAAAGAAAGGGAAAGAGAAGAACGGAAAGAGAGGGAGGAAGGAGAAGAACGGAAAGAGAGGCAGGAAAGAGAAGAGTGTAGGAGGCAGGAAGAAGCAGAAGAGCGGAGAAAAAAGAACAATATGAATTAGACCGATTAAAACTTAAAGGCTGAAATAAAGTTTCAAACTACCGGATAGGTCCGGCAGAAAACGGAGCTGCGTCACCTTATGCAGAAATTCGACGATAAGAAAGGAGATATCAGTCTATATTTGCTATTGTTTGAAAGGCAAGCAGAATGGGCTCAAATTAATAAAGAAGAATTTGTATCTGATTTACTAGAACTACTTCCTTACGAAGTAACGCAGTTAATAGTTAGAGAACCCTCCGATAAACCTAAAGACTATGAACACGTGAAGAATTTATTGTTAAGACGGTTTAAGCTAAGCGCGGAAACGTTTAGGCAGAAATTAATTAAACATTAAAAGAGTACCGAATTCACATGGATGGATTTCAACTATGAAATAGAAATTTATTGCAAAGAATGGGTAACTGATCTAGGAGTTGAGACTTTTGATCAGGTGCTAGATTTGATGGCGCTTGACCAACTTAAACGTCGAGTTCCTCCTGAAATTCGAGATCATTTTCTTGACGAGTGGGTAGAGATTATTTCATCTAAAACTATAGCTGAAAAACTTGATGCCTATGAAAACGTTCGCAGAAACGGGAAAAGTGCAGAATCCCCCACTGCTTGGCAGGTTTTAAGAATTGCACATACTCGGTATCCATGTACACATTGACCTATTTTCACTTAAAAAAACATCCTAGAATTGCACAATAATGGCAATGCGCACACCCTTGACTTTATCCATGTACACATCGACCTATTTTCGCTTAAAAAGTCAAAGAAAATTGACAAAAATCCAATTCTTCTTACTCTTGTAAAAGGCGGCAAATAAATGCCAATCAAATAAGCGGTCGAGTCTGCACTTTAGCCGCAGAAACCTTTAAAAAAGGCCTGTAATGGTTCGGCAGAAAGAAAGATACAATGCAATAACTCAAAGTAAAGTGAGTTCAGATAATAAAAATAAAACTGAAAGAAATTGTCATTAGAATTTAATTCGCAAAGCTGGTTCCATAGACCCAGAAGTCCACGTCCAGATGATAAATATGAAACACGGAAGACGCCACAATGTTATCAGTGTGGATCCTATCAACATCTCAGACCGCAATGTCCAAAACTTAAGAATAGTACTGAATCTCCTGCTAATCTTCACAGAATTAGTCCGAGGAACTGGTTCAACATGGAAGAGATCTAGGCGCTGTCAAGAAAAAAAAAGGAAGACAAATTTGAATACTGTTCATTTCCTTCCTATTTAAATGTGGTGTAAAACTTTTTGTTGAAAACATAAAATTTTGGAACTTATGGAAGAAATTACCTTCTCAAAATAATTGAGAAGGCCGAGCTCATAAACTTTCGATTTTCCATTATTATTGCATTGTATCTTTCCCCTTTGGAAAAAGTCTCTCCGTTTGGGGAGAGGTTGTAACAACTTTAATATCATTATTATTTCTCTCGTTCATTTGAAACAGATGAATAATAAATAATGTACATGTTACTGGCAATATTGAAACGCAGACCTCGAGAGCCGCATGCATTTTCTCGCACGAAGCATGTAATTATTTTTTTAAATAAATAACTATATATACTTTTTCTTCTCTTGTTTGTATGTCGCCATTTTTTTAGTGTAAAATAAAAGTTATTGCTGTGTTCCATCATTGGGGTTTACTTCAAATTGTTAAAGAAGTAACCAGTCCCGGATCTCGCGGGGGGCAAGCCGGGGTCCTTGCACCGGGCGGCAACTCTCGTGGGAGGCAAATTCAAATATAGCGCTGTATCGTATTTGGTATATTGTTCGCTAAAACAGCTCTCTAATTTTAGTACAATGTTAATAGTTTTAAGACCAAGTTTAAAAAACCTCTTTTAAGAAGATTTATAATTAAATACTAAGAACCTTTTTAAAGGAACATGAGTTAAAATAAAGTTAAGTGCAGCCGATTACAACTACAGTAAGATCAGAAAGAAGCAAATAGAGGGACTCCAGGCGTCACTGATAGAATCAGACTGATCCTATCAGTAACGTCTGAAGTCCCTCTATCGTTTCCTGTCTGGGCCAACGAGATATATACTGTTATAACAAGTCGTTGGTCTGAGCGGAGTGCATTCAAATGAGAAATAGGATGATAGTTTGTTGAAGAAGTCGCCTGGTTTCCTTAGCAACATCTGCTGGGAGCATTGTAACTTTTTTCTGAGAACTAATGCAAAAAAAAAAAAAAAAAAAAAAAAAAAAAAAACTTAACCTTGGGCCATCCCGGACAAATGAAATAATTTAAATTAATATTCGTCAAGTATATAAAAGACACCATCAGCGGCCGAGCGGTAAAGTCGCTGAACACTGGTAGTTCGGTCCGAGCTGGCTGCATGGGTGTTTTCTTGGTTTTCTCATTTGTAACGTGTATACGAGCCAGTTTCCCTTAGAAAGTCCTCCACGAAGACATCCGTCCCCTTAGACAGATAGCCCTAGAGTGCTTTGCCGTAATGAAATACACCACCACACCACACCACCAAGATGAAGCAAAGCATTTAGATTTCTTTGCAGCAAGTCTGCAACTTACGTTTACCTTTGGTTTGACTCGGAACAGTGGAGCGTATTTTGGATTTTAAAGCTAGATTTATTATTTTTATGGTTATTTTTTAGTTTTCAAATCTCTTCTGTACTCTTTTTTTTTTTTTTTTTTTTTTTTTTTTTAATATGCTTCCTTTTAATAGCCCGCACTATATTTAGCGAGACACGACCATTTATTTAGGACTGTTCAGTGAAATTACGTCAATTCTTAGTTATTCTTATCAAGGCAATTCATAGTGAATTTTATTTAATTTAAAAGAAACGATCTGTGCGCTGAGGGGGAGAAAAGTGGAATATAGAAAACGAGCCAAAGATAAGGCCAAACAGAGAAAACAAATTTCAGCTAAGATGAAAAAATAACTTTAGGAAGAAAGTAAACCGTGAGACCCTGCCGCAATTCCGATTATGCAGAGATTCCTAGAGGGTATAAATATTTCTTGTAATTTTCACGACCAAATATGACTGCATATATCATTCCAAAACAATCTGCAAGCCAGCATTTGAAGGAACAACCTTCTTTATCGACATTTGGGGTCGAGCAGCAGGAAGACGATATTAAGGAAGCCAAATTCTACACAATAATGCTCAATTGCATTCCATATATGTCTCATACAGAAAAAAATAAACCATGTGATAAAATACGTAAAAACGTGTGGTGATGTGTGTGAGATAAAGGAAAATTTAATTGATTTCATAGAAGTTGGTGGAAAGATAGCAGAATGTATTTCTCAATGCACTGTAGAAAATTAATGTCTTAATTGCACTTGATGGTTTAGATATTGGACAATGTCAGTGTCAGTCCTACGACAACGGGTTTAATACGGCTGGCATTTCTAAAATATTACAAGCTAGGATTACAGAAATGAATAAACTGGAGGAATTTGGGCCATGTTTGACCCACTCCTCGTATCTTGTCGGTGTGCATTTTGCTTCTTCGTGCCCGGAAGCAGTTAATCTGTTTGGAATTACTCAGAAAATACTTCGCTTTTTTGTCGCACTACTCCATGGTATATTATGGAAAAATGTACAAAATACAACTTAAAAGGAAGCAGCCCGACACGATGGTCGGCAAAATATGCCTCTGTGAAAGTCCTTCAATGAATTCACCGGAAATATTAAAATATTTAAAAGAAATTAAAGATATTTCTCTTGGTGCAGAATCAAAGTATGAGGTAGGCCATCTGGTACATGCTGTGAAAAATTTTGAATTTACTATGAACCTGAAAATTTGAGCTAATATTTTCCAGAATTCAATTGAGTAAATATAGAAATTAAAAAAAAATTACTTTTCCGCGTTCTGTGTCGTTAACGAAAGAACTAACCAAAACTGAGGATTTATAAAAAAATGAGAGAAAAATCCTATGAAGCCGAAAAAAATGCAGTTGAGTCTATTCTGACAAAGAAAAAATTGCAAAGCACAAAAAGTAATCTTAGGAACTGTTTGAGGACGAATCACGAATATTTCAACCTGTTCAGATAGAAGTTTCAGCAAATTAAAACATATTAAAAAATTTCTACGATCATCGGTGAGCTAGGGGCGTTTACCAAGTCTCGAGATTCTGGAAACCGAAAAATCAAACCGCAGATCAAATCATGACGATTCCATGCATTTATTTGCAGAGCAAAAGGCTTACAGAGTTAAATTTTAATTTTCGTTACTAATTCCGTGATATTTTAATAGCGTTAAAACAGGTAAGAACTTAAAATTACTTAATAAATAAACTTAATAAATAATACTTAATAAATAAAATTACTTAATAACCTTAAATAGGAAGTAGGAAAAACAAGACAGGAAGTACGAATACTAAGAACGATAGCCCATATTCTGTATAATCTTTTCAGAATTTTTCCTTTCCGCAATAGCCCGTATTTTGTATGCAATGGCCGCATTAGTGGCTAAGCAATAAAAGCCGCTGAGCACTAGTAGTTCGGTCCGAGAGTCAAGTATATGTGAATGTCAAGTATATGTGACTATATGAGCATTTCCGCGATTTTCCCCGTGTGTAACATACATAAGAGCTAGTTTCCATTACAATTTTTTTTCGCCGGTGCATTTCCTGTTTTCCATGCAGTGCCTAATGGTGAAGCACGTGGTAAATAATCAGACAAATGTACTCAGCAGTGGCCGAGTGATTAAGACCGCTGGAATACTGGTAGTTCGACCTTGCCTGGGTTCAAACCCAGGCGAACGGGCTGGCTGAATGGTTTGTTTTCGTGGATTTCCTCTTGTGATACGTGAGTACGAGCCAGTTTCCTTTAAAACGTTCCTTCACGAAAGCACCTCTCCTCTACGCAGATAGCCCTCCTGTCTTTGCCATATTCATATAATCTAACCTAACGTAATTTAACCAGTATGCAATACACGGAATAATGAGAAGCTTAGGAGATGCCCGTTTTCCCTAGAGCGGAAAAACGAATGGTTTCGAGGACTGGAGATTTAGAAGCACTTCAGGATTAGAGTTAAGATTAGGATTGAATCCGAAATTAAGCTCAACAGAAAGGCGATTCTCCTAGCAGGGGAAGATTTTCTAATTATGTCACTTTGGTACGTATTTTTCCTTTATAACAAAAACAAAAAAAAGCACGTAAGAAATTTAGTATAAAATGGAGCTTAGTTTTTTACTTCAAACCCTACCTATTTCTGTATTTATTAAACAAATTAAAACTTGTTAGAGAAACTTAAAGGAAGATGGGTGAGGGCGGTAGTTTTAGCTTTTGCCCCACATCAGAAAAATCAAAGATCCGGCGCTGGAAGTATCAGAACCTTCTTCCACAGAATTGTGTTTCATAGCATTTAGCCATATCTTTCGCCAAGCGTTTTAATACGTTATGCACTTTTCGTGTTTCCAGGCAATAGCAACCATATAGATTGCATTTCTGAATTGGATTAAACTTGGAAGAAATTCATACTGCAGTCAGAGATTATTAAATTTTTGCAATCAAATTGTCTTATTGACATTTAAAATTTTAAATAACTGCTTCTTCAGTAGGAAACATTATTATTATTAAACTTCTGACTTGTTAAATTAGCGCATTTCTATTTTTGGTGTTTAAATCTTATCCCATCGATCGTAAAACTATTGCCAAGCACCAAAATTTAGCGACAGTTATCGATGAGCGGGACTTACCAACGCATTTATAACATGTGCGTTTTGTTTAATGTAACAACGCTTGATTTTTGATAAGCCACTTTATTTATTGAACAAGCATATAAATTTGCTCATATTGCTCATTTAACTCATACTGATAATTCTACAATTATTGCATGCAGATTAACTTTAAGGTAAAAAAAAAACCTTAACCGGAACATAAGAGCAACATAATTCAATCACTTTAAAAACAAAAAAATGCAGAATTTACCAACATATAAGAATAAAAATAATGAACTCAACGAGCCGGGTATATATATACATGTTTGGTGCCGCCGATTGCAACAAAAAAAAAGATGTGCACAACTACATATTATATCAGTCTCATATACAAAATTTCAACGTTCTAGGGCTACTCGTTATTGCGTTATGCGAGATACATACATACATGCTTACGTACAGACGTCACAAAAAGATCTCTTGTGAATACATTTTAAATCAATTTTACATACCTTTTTGGAGAAAAGAGTCCTTTATTCTGTCCGTATGTGCAGATTTCATGTAAAAATATCTTTAAATGGGATTCGAGAGCGTTCAAATTGTATAATTTCGTTGAAATACAATATGATACTCGAAAGTTTTCGCGTTTGTAATACTTCCTTTACTTCGTACAAGAAAGTAAAAAAAGATTACGAAAGCATTACAATTTATCAAAGCGATGGTTTGTAAAATAATGCTGACTAAAAAGTTCTAAAAGACAAAGTTACTGCCGATCCTTACTGAATATGATCAAATGAAGTCCTAATTGAGCATTGTCGATGAAAGACATGCCGGATATGGAATTTTTACAGGATATTGAATTAACCTACAATGTTTGATTCGTCCTCCTATTTTCTTCAGTTATAACTGGGTAGTTTTATTTTTAAAAGAATTGCTCATAAAAATTACTATAATTATTTGCTAATATAAAAAATTATAATACATATTACAGTATTATAACTATTGTCTACTAGAAATTAATTATTATAATAATTGTCTACTGTAATATATATTAAATTTCCTTCACACCGTTTAAATCTAATACATAGAAACAAATTCACGAATTAGAAGCAACGATTCACAACTTACTAAAAGTACATCCATCTTGACACGGTTGTACACATGAAAAAAAATGCATTTTCAGTTTGGTAATTCGCAAACTCATTTATTGAAAATTTTGAAGTTAGAAATAAATCGTAAATCTTTATCTACAATTCATCATGATACTCAGTGTTTAAAGAATACCTCATTTTTAAATGAACTTGAATTGTAAATATTTCTGTTAACTGATATTTCAAATAAGACGAATCTTTGCCTTCGAAATGAAGCGTTAATTCTGAATTAACATTTGCATTAGGAAATTAAACTAGCGCTACTGCATATAAATCATTCCCCTCGTGAAAGTTCAGAAGCGAATCTAATCTAGATGCCACACTCTTGGGGATATGTGTTAGAGTTTCTTGAATTAGAAAGCATAATGTCTCTTATCTCAACTGAAAATTCGCTGTAACATGAAAAACTCAACGTATTTAAGCTCTAATTGCATGACGTTTTCCTCAAAGCAAGTAGACGGGTAAATTAAGCTGAGAAATGAATTTAATTTATTTTAGCTAGGGAGAAGTAACATTTCACTGACTTACTGCGGAGAAAATATTTAGTTATAAATATAGCCTATAAGTTAGCTATAAATACCAAAATATTTAGCTGTAAATATAAGGTGCGCATTCATATGTTTTGTGGAAAATAAAAGTATTGTTTTCTAGCCTAATTGTATCAAACTTACAAAGAATATAGTGTTTTGAAATGTTTGGTTTAATCTAGAGTTCGTATTTAAGTGAATATTTAAGTTCATATCAAAAGTGAATTTGGCATAAAGGGTAATGAAATGTCTCTTGTGAGTACTGTGGTTGAAACTTTGACGGAAACTCTCTTAAATATAAAATTTTGGTACTTACGTGTTAACAAGAGGAAACTTGTCAAAAATAGAGCGTATAATTATCGACTTTGATATAATAACTCGGATTAATCGGTAACGCAATCGCATGTTTAGCTGAGTTTTAAGAACCTCTATAAGCCTCAGTTTTAAGAGAGTTTCCATGTTTTATCCCGAAGTTTGTATACCTCGATCATGGCAGCGATTCTTAACCGGTGGTATGCAAGAGACAAATAGGTGAAACGCAAAGAAACCAAGTATTTTTTACTTATAATTAAAAAATTAAATATCCCAACATCCTGTTTAAGTTTTTTTTCTCTAACACTCGTAAATTTATGCAACTTGAGCTTTGTTCAGGGTCAAGAGCCGCTATGCAAATTAATCCGTTTTTATTTCCACAAATCTTCTTTTAGCCATAGACATAACAAAATTTGTCAAAGTGATGTTTTTAAAAGGAGTAATTGAAATGGATGCTGTATTTAATAGAAAATATAAAATAATAGTTCCAATGAAAAGATGATAGTATCTCATTAATTCTTTTAGAGTTGATACATTTATTAGCATGTATACGCTTTATGTCACCACCATTTCCGGACTCATATTCCTCTATTTTCAATCAGAATAATTTTTTACGTCAATTTTTTCGTTGCTGCCTCGAACAGCAGGTATTTTGTTTTCTTGTTGCCGTATTCCTTACTTTCTACGCGATTTGAGAACATCGTCGTTTGTTTCTGAAGATCTTATTATATTATATAGATTTAAATAATAAAACAAACTTAAATAATAAATAATTGAAAAATAATAAAAAAAACCTAGATTTTGAAACTGGGAAAATGGCTAGTATTAACTAAGCGGAAAAGTGATGATTCACAGGTGATGAATCCAGGACGATCTACTGTCACAAATATTAATCGTCTTTTTGAACTTCGATCAAAAATTCAAATTTTTGCGAAGAGCGAACGCAAAAAGAGTCACTCCTTTTTTTGTGTGAAAAGGAACCGCTTTTTACTAAAGCGAAAAGTCGCTCCCTCAAGGTTGGTGCCATTTTGGCATTAGAGGGAAGTGAGATGTCACTCCTTTGAAGTCGGATACGACTCTTTCGAATTTAGCAGGGTGATAATATTTGGAGGCAACAATTAGAAAAGTGAATCGACATTTATAGTGCCCCAACGCAAAATGCCAAAATAATAGTTCTTCAGAACAAATTGACCCTTTGGACAAAAAAATGGGACAGTTCTATATCCCACGTTCTACTGGGCTAATTGAAGAAATTCAAACTGCGTTGCGTTTTCCATGTCTTGAAACTGCGGCTTAGGCTATGTATTATATTTATATAAAGCATTGTCATAACATAGGTATTTTGACACAAGATCGGACTTTTTCTGAAATAACATACCAATTGTTTTACATATTTCGATTCTACGACTCAAATTATGCTTAAATTGTATACTTTTTGGTAAGAAATTTATGAAGAAATTTAAAAATATATCTTAGCGGATATTTCTTAGTTTGCGCTAAGAATAATTCACTTGGTGGACTTCTGAATTTATAGCAACCTATATTCCTTTTCTCTTTTCCATTGTCCACGAGCGGAAAAAAAGTTATCGTTCATACTTTCAAATAATTATAGCAGAGTGCCTAAACCACATTTTCGTTATTATCGCCTTTAATAAATACGCCAAATTTCAAAACGCGCCAAAATGTAAGTTAAAGTATATCTTATCTTAGTAAATTTTGAAAAAAAAAACTTTAATTGTTTGCAGGTATGCTAAGAAGTACATCTACTTTAAGGTGATGGCAAAAACTGTACAGGTTATAATTCAAAATGTTTTCGAAAAATTTATGAACATTATTTAAAAAAAACGGCTTGGCTGCATGGGCGTTTTCGTGGTTTTCCTCATGTGTAACGTATATACGAGCCAGTTTCCCTTAGAAAGTCCTCCACGAAGGCATCCCTCCCCTTAGGCAGATAGCCCTAGTGTGCTTTGCCGTAATTAAATAAACCAAACCAAACCAAACCATTATTTTAAAATATAAATTTTAAAAATAAATAATAAAAAATTGGCTAATTTTTTTTTTTTTTTTTTTTTTTTTTTGGAATGAACCTAAATTTCGAAATATGAAAGGAAGAATCAAATAAGTTTAATAAAAAAGAAATATTAATACATAAATATATAGCAATTTCAATTAACATTGAGGAGCTAAAATTTTGAGAGCTAATTTTTTTAAAAACTACTCTTGCGATTTTTACAAAACGTGGCAGTTTGGCATAATTTGAGTCGTAGAATCGAAACATGGAAAGCAATTGGCATGTCATTTCAGAAAATGTCCGATTTTGTGTCAAAACTCATATATTAAAACAATGCTATATATAAACCTAATACAAATCCTAACTCGCGCTTTTGAGTCATACTAAACGCAAGTTCAGTTTCATCAATCGGCTCAGTAGAACGGAAGCTACGGAACTGTCCCATTTTTTTCGCAGTGTACATATTGGAAAAGCAATAGGCGGTGAAGGATTCCAAGTGAAGGCGAAGGATGTTTCATGGTATGGAAGAAGGGAATTTAAAAGAATCATATGACGATGACGATCATGAAATCATAAATGAAGAACTAGAGGATCTTAAGATAACAGCCGACACTAAGAGCAGGGATAATGAAGAAGATCAACGTAAACGAAGTTAAATGAGTTGATTAAAGAACGATTAAAGCATTGATTGTCTGATTTTGTAGGAGGATGACTCAAATAAAGAAAGAAGAGGACACTTTATTTAAAAAACTTTGACATTTTTACTGCAAGCTGCGTTCGACAATGAGTTGTTTTCGACACTGTTCCAAACCAATATCACCAGCTATTTAAAAAATAATTGTATCATTTGCCTAATTGTTCATTAGTAATAGAAATACTTTCAATTAATATTTGCTTCATTTTCTGCTTCCAATTACAATAGTATTTAGTTTGTATAAACTATACATATTTACTTTAATCTGAACAATAACTAATCTGTTTTATCCATAGAAAGTTAGTTTAGTGGAACGCGATGGTGTCAATTATGTGCAGTGTGTTAATGATGTAGACCCCGTGTTTAGTAAGGGTTTACTGTATATACATAAGAAAATAAGTTTCTTTCATACATATTTCTTTCTTAATAAATTTAATTCTTTATAAGATTATGAAAACAACGACGGAAGATTTGACTTGAGAATGCAAATCACAACGTCATGAGAATATTGTTTTGCTTTTTTAGTACAAGTTGTAATAAAGTATATTTATTTTAAACTATTTTTTTCTTGTTTTTATCATTATATACACAAGGACTGGATGGATGATAACTTGCAAGTACTCTGGACATGGTATGGTTATGCCAATAGTTCAGACATTTTTTATCAAGGTTGACGACACTTATTTATGATCATTATTTTTTCCGAAAGGCATTAGATGGAAGTGAGATAATACATCTGTGTGTATAAAGTATTTTAACTTTTTTATCATAAAAGGAAATGTGCCAACGAAAATGAATTTCTACAGCATTAAATATGTTTAATGGAAAGCTGCACATTTTGCAAAAAATTATAATTTGGATAACCTTGTTTTATTGAAGTATTGTTTGTTTTATATATTAAATTTATTTCTGTAGCAACGTAATTTAACATATTAAAATATTAATTAAAGGTATTATTCAACTGAAAAACCATATTATTAGGTATGTTTTGGCATGGATATCTAATTATATAAGTATTTCTTGTTGTCCGTCAGGAATGTGTTAGTTTTTTAATATAATTGTGAACCACTCTCGGTTTCCGTTAAAATATCTTCCCTACATCTCAAGTCCAAAAGTAAAGTTTTTAGAGCTTTAAATTTTTTTTACAACCTATACAATTTTTTACACCTTAATCACTTTGACGCAGTTGCATGGGAGAAAAATAAATAAAGAAAGAAAGAAAAATCTGAAAGCTCTCAGATTTTACATTAGGCCCAAAGGGGCGTTTTTAAACTTTTTGTATGTTAGCATTATATATTAAATATCATGGTCATCGCACTTAAGCCATAAAATTCAGTTCAACTGCAATATTATAAAATAAATTTTAAATGAGCACATCATTAGAATTTCCGATACACAGTCTTCCGCGCTGGGAAAAAATGTTTTTTTTTTTTTCATACAGTGTTGCCATCGTTCGCTTGGAAGTCGTTGCGTTTGTTAATGAGAAATTCGTTAAAGTGTTACAAAATATGAAATCGATAATAAAATAAATTTCAACTTCCAAATTAGGGCTTTCAGATGCCCATATTCGGTGGAAGATTACGTTACTCAAAATTAAATGGCTCTAGGTATCGTTGTTTAATCACAATGCGCGAAACATACATACATTTATGCAGATGCATCTTTCGTTTTTGTAGAAGATGTCGGTTGATGTAATGAGCAGATTTAAATAATTGTTAAACCTTTGCTAATCAGCACTAAAATCCAGCTTTAGTTAAGGTCGTTGTCTATCCATAAGAAGATGTTCATTCTTACACTGCAGCGCAGAAGACCTCCGACAGTAAGATCTGTTAAGAACAGTCATTTTCGCAATAACCGTAGATAAATTATTGAATATAGATTAATGCAGGTAATGCAGTTCTAGATAACTTTTCTTTCATATCTTTGTGCATGCTCAGTCAGTAAATATCTATTCAGTATATGATCTGGTTGAATGAAAAGATAAAACACCACTAAAAGTTTCTTCTACGGAGATAAAGAATTGGATTTTACTTTCAAATGTAGCCATAGGGTACCAGCGGCCGAGCGGTAAAAGCCGCTAAATACTGGTAAGTCGGTTAAGGGTTCGAGACCTGGCGAACGGGACGCTGCATGGGCGTTTTCGTGACTTTCCCCGTGTGCAACGTGGATACAAGGCAGTTTGTCTTAAAAAGTCCTTCACGGCGTATCTCTCCCTTTCCGTGTAATGCCTAAGGGCTGAATACGTAATAAGTAAAAAATAAATGTAGCCTTGACTTTATTGGATATTACGAGAGCGAAATACAGTCATGATCTCACAGAAAGAGGTACGAGCGCGTGAAATAGCACGATGTTTAGCACTTGTTCAACTACAGTTGGATCGCAAGTGAGTTTAGGGCCTAATTACTGCTAAAGCGCAGAAGACCCATCCTTGTTACCAAATTTATATGCCAGTCCAAAATTCTTATCTAATTTAGGTTAATTCTGTTCTTACCTCCACAAATCTATTAACAAAGCCCTGCATAGTAGGTGGATAATATGCTACTTTGTAATGGTCATTTAGACTGTAAGCTTTTTATCGGACAAAGGCAATTATCTATTTATGTTTATAACAGGAGGCCTCTTTGTGTAAAGAATGTTGTGATTTACAAAACCTAAACATAAATGAATCGCATACTAACTTCAAGGCTGAGGAAACTTATTGCAAGACAATCAAACGTGATCGTTACAATTGGACATATAACAACTGCATTACAAATGATTAAAGGGCAATCATCGGGTGAATTTCTCAGACGAAATATTTTTCTGACAGCACTGTCATCAAATATTCTTATAATCTGACTGGAGCGACGGAGTATTTTCAACTGCACTACTGTGCATGACCATTCTTTGTCACGAACCTGTTTTGTTAACCGTAACATGTTTTAACGTCAAGACTCATGGAGTTAATCATGGGGATCAAGGCTCATGGGGGATAAATTTTAGATCATTTTTCATTTGACAAACAGAATGCAACATGAATCTGTTCCATTTTTGGATTTTTGGAGGTATGATTACGCCGCATTTCTGGACTTAAAAAAATTACAGCATCTGTGAAATTTCGCAGTGTTATGTAACTTGTGTTGCACAGAGAGCAATTTTCCTTTTTTACTTCCTTCTACGAAGTAAAAAGGAAGTATTGTAATCGCGAAAATATTTAGGCAGCATATTTCAACGAAAATATTCATTTTGACCGCTATCGAATGCAATTTAACGATGTTTTTGCGTGATATCTGTACGTAACGACAGAATATAATACTCTTTTTCTTCAAAAAAATTATAAAACTGCTTTAAAATGAATTCTGAATAGAATTTTTCATGGCGTCTGTACGAACGTATGTACGTACGTGCGTGCGTACGTATCTCGCATAACTCAAAAACGAGTAGCCTCAGAACGTTGCAATTTTGTATATAGGACTGCTATAACATGTAGATTTGCACCTCGAATTTTGGTTGCAATCGGCAGCGCCAAACGTATATAAATATATTTATACATCACTCTGTTACCCGGCTCAGTGATCTCAGTTTCTTTACTCTTATATGTTTGTAAATTGTACATTTGTTGCTTTAAAAATGATTGTATTATGTTGTTTTTATCTTCCAATTAAGGTTTTTATGCCTTTAGTAAATCTGTATGCAATATTTTTAGACTTATCAACAATTTTAAAGTTGTCTAAGTGCCGTTAAGCCTTTTTTTTTTATGGCGGCCATTGATGTTTACATTTGAAACAGGAGACTAGCGGATTTGTTGCCAATCTAGAGAAACGTAGCTTCGCTACAACAAAGATAACGCATTCATTTATTATTGCCAATTAAATCATGCTTAATTCTTTCTGGAATTTTTTCGAGGAAATACGTGTTTAAGATTTACTTCGTAATTTTTAATACAGATATTTTGAGTTTTTACGCATTTTTCCCTTGTCGCGAAGTGAGAACCGAATTAATTGAATGATAAATACTCAATCGTCTGTGAAAAACTGTTTCTTCTTTGTTTTGTTTGCTAATTTCTTTTATACGTCGTTCTAGCTTTATTATAGTATTTGAATAGAACATGTGGCAACGATTAGATAATTCTTTAAATGATATAAATTTTGTGCATTCTGAGTTATAATATGAACGAAATATAATACTGTTAAGTGAACCTAGTTAAGTGAACTTCATTTTCTTTTGTCGTAATTAAGTCCTGAGTATAGTTCCTCTTACAGGTCTCGTTAGTTTCCTCGTCCAAAGAAAACAAGATTGCAACTGAATGGATGTTTTGCAGTTCTTGAATCCAGAATTATATACATCTGTGAGAGTACCTAAATCATTAGAGTTCCAAAATCGTGATTTTGATAAACACGTTTGCCAGCATCACTTCGCTCTATTTTCCGGCAGGAAGTGAGTAGTTTCTTTTTAGTCACTGAGGTTTTTAGAGCATTGTCCATTTTCTTGATTGCAATGTTTCGAATGATTAAGTTATAAAAAATTTAGTTTTTAGTCAGTTTCTGAAGAAAATCCGCGATGTTTTAATAGAGTAATCCTCTTATTTTCAGGAAATATGTTGAATTGGATTTCCACTTTCTATAAGCATGTGGTGGTTTGAGCTTTGTAATTTTAGGTGTAAAATTTATTTTAATGGAATCATATAAGAATTCCTTCCCATTCATGGGTTTTATTAAGTTAGAAATGTTCTGTAAGTTTCTTTCAACTACGGACAAGGGCACGGACAAGAAATGGGCAAAAGATGCTTGCTTCAGGAATAGATGGGGCATCTTCTGAAGATTCCTTCTTCACTTTTTGAGAGAAATTCAAAGGTGCCTTCACTTGAAGTTTTAGCTTTACAAATTATACAGTCTAGTGGTTTGGTCATTTTGTTAGCAGAAATATATCTTTCGCTCGATTTCTAATTCTGACTTGGATTTTACACATGAGCAGGGGTATCGCAGTCTTCCATCTTTACAGATGAGAAAAGTCATCATCTCCATTTGAGTAGATTTTTGTTATATGTCTTCTACATCTTTTTTTATCATGCCCGTTTTCTGAAAGTTATTTTCGTCAACCTTCTGGCCTTTAGATGAAATAGTTCAGCTGCATGGTAATTTTAATGTTGTACCAAATAGCTAGACATTTGCAGTTTAATGTATTCATTAGGAATGGCTGAAATGCTTTGGCCATTAACCATTTGATCAAGAGAACTTTACCCAAAATGCATCACTGGAGGAGACACAATTACACCTTCGAAAAAGAGGAAGCTTTGTCTGAGGTATTTTTTAAAGTTTCCCTCCTTCAGCGTCGATATAAGCCATTTTCTGGAAGAAAATCTTTCAGAAAGATATCTAGTCCTTCTGCCAATGCCTTTCGAGATTTTGCCAGAATTAAATTAATCAGCTTGTTACACATATGTTTCGCAATTTCTTGAAATTAAAAATAAGCATATCATTACACAGAATATATCATGCTATAGCACATGGTATTATTTAATTGCAACAAATTTTCCTTTCTGTCCTACTAATGTCTAAAGATATTTTCTTTGTTCATATGCTGCCGTTCATAGGCTTAGATACAAAGTTATAACTAGTAATCCCAAGGATATAACGAAGATGTTCCGAGATATGTTTTAGGATCTTATAGCTTAAGAAAAGAAATCTTTCCAAGAATGGATTTAGTACTCAAAGATAAATAGAAGAACATATCGAAATTTTAAAGCCTTTGTAAACACGAAACAGTGCTTAGACCATAAATTCCGCATTTTCTTTCAAGACACAATTTTCTTTCTTTTAGAAATATGTTAGTATATTGTTGTAAGAATGAAAAATGATAATTATATGAACGCTTAGCTTAGGATTGCCCAATTTTTATTCGATGAAGTAGAAAACGTGAATGGGAATGTAAACATTCAAATGAATTAGTTTAAAGTTTAGAGATTTCTTATAATACTTTCGAGAAAGAACATTAAAATAATACAGAAAAGTGAAGTTGTCATGTAAACTCAGGTTGATCTTACTAAGCATTTGTAATCCACGTTTTTCTATGTCTTCTACAAGCGTACGATGCTTTTGGAGAAATTATTTGATCTGAAACAAGGACAGTTTTCTGCTCTCCTAGTCATCCACTATAAGCATAAAAATGGTTTTACAATGGAATATGAGAAATAAAAGATTCTCGTTAAGCATTTTAAATCGCATTTTCCTATTGAAAAACAAATTTAATGAAACAACTTTGGGGGAAAGTAACGAAAAATAAATCCTTGGGAAAACAAGCATGCAGCTGAATTTTCTGTCTAACCATGTAGTTGAAGTAGAAACAAAAATGATGTCCTTAAACTCACATAAGAACCGTTGCTTAAACTTCCAAGTGTTTGTTTTTGAGATCCGATTGATCCAGAGGAGGACTTGGGAATCCCTAGTTTCCTATCTATGTGTGGGCAGGGCTATTCAGTAGGTTTATGGCAGTTATGGTTAGTTTTTAATAAACTCTAAGAACAGCATCTTTTTCTGAGATAAAGGAAGATAACATACCTGAGTTACAAAAGCGTTAAAGAAGCTATAGTAAGCTACTGAGGAGTCAGTGTTTGGTTATCACAAAGAGAGAGTGTTAGCTGAAATGGAAAGGAAGAGACGTTGTTTTCAAAATTCGGATTTTATGGATTATCAAGCGGATCTCGAGCTTGGCAAACTAAAGTAAGTAATTTAACATTACCTAACTGCTGCATGAGTTTTAGTTCCATTTACATCACCAGAATTATGTAAGAGTCGTATGACATGGATTAATCTAGAAATGACGCAGTGCAAAGAGAGGTTACTATTTTTAGAATTGAGAAGGGGAATTTACGTTGATAATTCAATCGTTTACATATTCTTTATATATATATATATATATATTTCTATGTATATATAGCTAATATTCTCGCATTCATATAAAGCTAATTCAAATTTTAATTTATTAAATTCAATTGTATACAAATAAAAGATTAATTATTGCTGCGAACTAATTTGCAATATCATTTAAATTCAGAAAACATATGTAAATTAAGTGCAAGTATCTAAAAACATGAAAAAATATTTAATAATCCAAAAAATTAATCCTAAAAGTTTTAAAGAATTTTTAAGACTAAATTAATTTGCATAAAGTGAATAATTGTTGACAGGCAGGAGACAGATATTTTCAAGGGGATGTTGCCTCCAAACCTAACTCTTCCCATTTACTCAGTTCGTGTTTCGTCACCCATATAGACATGGGTAAAGAATTATTCAAAACCAGAAGTAGTGATTTTTTTAAATAAGAAATTTAACTATAAAAGAATTTCGAGAAATTTAGTAAGCAAATCGACTAGTAAACAAAATTATTAATTATAAGTACATTTCTAAAGTAATTAAATGTGCAAATCCTAAGTAATTTAGTAACCCTGACCTATTCTGGTACTTCCTCGCCACAAATTATGCATGTAAACCAGAAGTTTTTTAGATACTTGTCATTAATTTACATATGCTTTCTGAATTTGAATGATATTGCAAATTAGTTCGCGGCAATAATTTATCTTTTATTTGTATACAATTGAATTTTCATAATTTAAAATTTAAATTAGTTTTATATGAATGAGAGAATATTCGTTAAATTCAAATTTTATTCCTTGCAGCAATGGTGCAAGAGAATTATTTAATTTTAATTTTATTTTATTTTACTATTTTTTATTTAACTTTAGTATTAATATATATATATATATAAGCATTTGCTGCAGGGTTTGAGAAACTCAAGATGCTTTTAACGGCTGACTATGTGTTGCTATACTGTTATGTCGCGTATTTCAATTATTAATATGTGTTTTAAGTTATTATTATTCTAATGTTTTTATTTGTATTTATGTGTATTTTAATCTGGAAAAAAGTATTCTTAAGCTCTTAAGGTTTTATTTAACTTGTTATTCTTGAGTAGGAATTGTAACAAAGGTGAAAGACGGTTGCAAGGAAACACATCTGATTTATTGGTTATAGCCTTTTAATAACAATGGAGGCAGTTAGGGTGTTGTGTGTCGCCCTTTTAACTCATGGCGTGTGAAACCGAAATCGTCTTCCTTTCGCTTTGTTAAAGTTGCAGTTTTGCTTACTTTAAGACAGTGGGGGGTGTACTAAGTTTAGGTAATTGGATTCTCGTAAAGCTTAGTTTCACTGGTTAGTTGGGGGGTCCATTTTTTTTCTCACGTTGTGTGTACAGATGTTTTTCGGACTGCATTGTCAGATTTTCTGGTGTTTGACTCGTCATGGGTGTGTCATTTTCTCAATTTAGATAACGTAAAATTCCGGGATTGGTAAGATTTAATTTTATGATTTTTGAAAGCCTATGAACTCACAGAGGCGGAGAAACCGAGATTTCCTGGGTGCTTGCACCAGGCTGGAGTTCATTATTCTGATTCTGATTTTTGAGCTAAACGGAAAATGAGAAGCAGAAAGTGTGGCGGGTCTTCTCCCTCGCTGGGCGAGCGACTTGAACCAGCGGGCTGCGGTGATGGTTGTAGCGGAGTCTGATTTGAGTGAATTTTGGGCAGCCGTGATGTGAAGGAGAAAGAAAGATCGAGGGGCGTTTTGCCCTGCAGCGAGCTTTCTGAGCAAGAGGGTTTGAGCTGCGCTTTCTTTTCTCCAGAAGAGGCATTTTTACTGAGAGATGATTAAAAATTTTGTAGTAGATGTAAAGAGCAATTTACTACAGATTTTCCCTCTTCACTCGAATCTCCAGACAATCCTTCGGAAACCGAAACTTTGACATTCCCGAAGTGAATATGTCTGACACTTGGAAGTTTCAAACAGAAGTATGTGTCATTAGAATCCGGCACCTGAGGTTTAAGACTCATAAACATTCCCAGGTAGAAGTATTTGTTATTACTATCCGGCACCTGACACATAGACGTTCCACACAGAAATATGATCCTGAGGAACGAACTTTTCCCTGATCTGGCTGTAAGTTTTACAAAAAGGACTTCATCCTTTTCCAGATATTCTTGTGCAGAATGGACTTCAAGGCGCGAGTGTTAGTTTATTAACTGTGATCAATGTGTTGGCTCAAGGAAATAGACGCATCCCCCAAGGTTGTGTATTCCGAAGAATATGTGAGTGAATTTTTTTAAGATTATTTTCTCTCTCTCTTAGTATTCCCAAATGCCATAGTGTAACAGTTAATAATGATTTATCTACCTGTTTATATTGTTATTACTTATATAAATTAGATATTACACTTAGTAAAATTAAGAAGTGATTTATTATTTCAAGTGATGGCCAGTTTTGGGATGTTTAAAATTTGTTTCACCTACTGAGTTAGTGAGTCAGAAAATGTTCACATTTAATTAATGAGAACCATTTATTTGGAGAATTATAATGTGTTACACCTTCTTAATTCGTGAAAAAAAGTTAAGTATTAATTTAAAATGTTAATTATTGTAAGCTGAAATTTTTGTAACAGATGAGATATTTTCATAGTAAAAATATGTGGTAGGGGATACTGATCAGTTACCCAAGTATTTACTAATAATATAATATATTCAAAAATTTAATAAATGTGTGTTTAAAATTGAATTGCGTTTGTGTATTTATCTTGTATTATACTGTGGTCTGTCATGTCCCTCCATTTGTTTGAGCCGGGAGGCGTTAAGAAACATGGAGTTTAAATGAATTTGGGGTTATTGATATTTCCTTTTGCATAGGTTACTCACAACGCGAACCTAAAATTAAATTGTACTACCACTAAACGATTGATTGATTGATTGATTTGATATACGAATGTTTATAAGAATGGCGTTATGATACATGAATATTATGAATGGGAAAAAAGATTATATTATTTTTTTGAGTAAATTTGTCCGGCACCATAAATCAAAGTTTAAAGTTTAAAAAATATATAAAATGAAAATTTTCAGATATTCAACAAAACTAAGTAATATATTGCCCTAATTTATAAGTTCTTGAGCTACTTGAGTAGGTAGCAGTTACACATTTTGACCGAATATAATTTTAGAGCTTAAATTCGACAGACGGAAAATAATAACAAGCAAGGTTGTTACCGGTGTTTTCCTGGTTAACTATTTTCACGGAAAACCGAACTTGAAAATTAAACGGTTGATTGATAAATATCTTTAAAAATACTGTAAAACTGTTTGAGAAAAAAAGTAATTTTATCAGCTTAATAGTAGATAAATGAAACCTTCAGTGAAATAATTGGTACAAGGAAGCAAACTTTTATTGCTGACAATAGTTTAATTAGTGCTTAGGTCAGTTTTAAGAAAAGGTACCCCTGAGCACTGGTAAACATAGAAATTATTTTTACGTAGGTGAACGATTTAAAAGTTTGGAAACTACTTTCGTAAGTTGATGTTCGTAAGTTCGTAAGTTCGTTTCGTAAGTTTCATGAATAACGTGCAAATTCCTTGTAAATTAGATTTCATCTTTGGTAACTATGGGTATAATAGCTAGGCAACCATGCACATGACAAATATTCAGTTTCCAAAGTCGTCATTTTTATATTCGTTCTTTTTTTTTTTTTTTTTTTTTTTTTTTCTTTTTTCTGTATTCTAAGTTCCAACGGCTTTTATAAAAACATTATGATTATTTTTTGTTTTAAACTCGATTTTTTAAATGTGTGCTTGTAAGCCTTTACTATACTACAAGAAAGAGAAGTGAAATTATTGCAAGAATACATTGTTTTACCGCAAAATCTCTAAATAAAGAAATGCTTCGAATTCTTTGTTAAAGTTGCTGCTACGGAATTTCCACCACACCAAAAACAAAAACCGTTTGTAACCAGGTTTACTGAGTACAGTTTGAAATAAATCTGTATAAAATATGTAATGTTTTACAATAAAAATAACTTTCTTCCTTAAACTTCTTTAAACTTCTCCAAACAGCGCTAAGGTGATTGCGCTAACGTAACTAAGCGAAATTTTATAAGTTTATAAAGATGTGAAACCATATGGATGTTACCGCCTAGTCGGACGGATAACATACGCATACTAGCGAACTTAATGCATTTCGTTTGTTCTCCTGTGAGATAACATTAAAGCTGCATTTTCTAATTCGAAAGGTAATTTGAATTAGCTTTAAATTGTATTCTTTGTTTATGTATTCTACACACTTACGTGTTTTGTGTCTATAACTGGTTAACCAACATCTGTTGATGAATATGCGCTATGAATGTGTGGTCTCCATGTTTGGCGTTTTTTTGGTGATTTCTTGCCAAAGCTGGCGATAAAAATAGTCGCTAGTCGCTAAAACCATTGCCACCTTGGCGATAAGTTGCCACTTTAACGTAATAGCCATTGTAACGTTCTCGTTCGCATATTAGCAAAATGTACACTGCTAGTACAGCGGCTTGAGTTTCGCCAATGACAGTCCAGATGAGGGTCACCATTAACTCCGCCCACATGAGTGATGTCATATTTCTGAAACTGTTCGGAGTTACGAAGTGCGTTCTTTGAATGTACATTTAGTTTTTCGGAATGAAAGTGTTTATATATATGCGTATGTATAACAATTTAATGTTTTTTTTTTTTTTTTGGGAATATTAAGGATTACTCTACTGTTCCAATACAAAATTATATCTAGTCAGATGGAAGTTACTGATGGCTGGAAGATGCATGTAAAGTGTCGTTTACAAATTATTCTGCATATTGATAATCAGAAACTTTTAAGTGATAATGACTTGAATCATCTAATATATACAATGTACCTGCGGGAATTAAACCTTGTGAGGTTAATGCTAAATTAGTGAATCCAAGAGCTAATTTGTGTCAGTAATTAATGCAGTAAATATTTTGAATCAAAATGCCACCAGTAACAATTGCAATGAATTAACATAGTGTGTATCAAGAAATCCTTAAAATACATTTCATATATGTCTATCTGAATATTTACAGCATTATTAACTGTGCTTTGATTTCTTTACGGGATACAATATGCTTTCTATGAAATAAACTTCATTTCATTATTAGAACGTAAAAGAGTATAATAAAGATGAAAAAATGTGTCCACTCTAATGAACATATCGAAATGTAATTGTGCTGTGAAACTACTGAAGTTAAATGATTAACATGTTATTTAATACGAACTGAATACATTTAAGATATGCTACCAGCTCTGATATTTCAAGACTGTTGAATATGCTTATCTATGAAGATTAAATCACTATTAACTGACATTATGGTTCTGATAAAACATATATCATATTTGAAATTTTCATTGTTCAGTATGCATTCTTAGAAAGGAAGTTCATTGTTTTGCTGAAAGGTAAAGAAAATAATAATGAATAACTGTAAGTGCTTAGTGTAATAGACCTACTGATATCTAATTTAGCTATAAAACTACAAATGCTAGATGATGCTGAACATAATTTAACAAGAACTGAATTTAGTAAGATATGTTACCAGTTATGATATTTCCAGAATATCGAAAATGCCTAACAATGAAATATCATTACCTGTTCTAAAGTGTAAGACTGAATTGAATCCAATAAGTACACTTTTATTTCCAGGAAACATACTTCAAGTGAATTGCTTGAATGTATGTTTATAGTTCTTTACATCTGGTTAAATACAGTAAAACTTTCATAAGCCCAAACTAAATGGATTAAAAAAATGACTTAAAGTTGTATTTCAAATTTTACATTTTGTCGGATTAAAAGACTGATTACCTGGAGTTCCACTGACCAGCCAGTTTCCTTTAGAAAGTCCTCGACAAAGGCATCCCTTCCCACAGGCAGATAGACCTAGTGTGCTTTGGCATACTAAACTAAAATGGAACCAAAACCACTCATGGATACATTATATGTCTGAATCCTGTTCCGATAACAGGTTAAAATTGGGATTTTAAAGATATGTGAAAAAGAGTTTTGAATTAAAATCCAGACTATATTTCATTATCTTGTAATAAGAACATTGGACTTAAGATTGCACTGTAATCATTTAATATGAGTTTCACTAATACTGTCATTAATGCTTTATACTTACATTAAGTACTGAAATCAAGATCAGAATGTTATGAATTAGTATTATTGTTCGCATAAGTGCTTCACATTTAGCAGTTCATTCTATTATCAATAATTTAATATCCATTCTTAACAAATAAGAACAATACGATACTAATTATTACATTTATTCATTTACAAGTTGTATGCATTGCAATAATTTCATTTTCCTATATCTTCTTTTACAAAATACTTTCAATCTATAATTCCTTTTTTAAATGTTAATTTCACTTCATCATAAGTAAAATATATCCCCACATTATTGATGAAAAATTATTTAATTAAAATGTTCAAAGTATATGTTACAGAAAACAAACATATTGACGTCTATAATACATTTATTAAAATTTATTTATAATAGTGAAAAAATCAAATTCCCAGATTAATAGATAGAGTTTGAAAAGCAGAGGTCTAAAAAATCATGTAACATTTATTTACATAAGAATGACTGTATATACGTAATGATTACAAGTTATCTTTTAATTAAGAAACAATAACACGCCGAACAAATACTAATTGAGAAGTCAAACAACAAAAATCAGCGTTATATTTCAAAATTTTCACAGGACTAGTTTCGATGCTTTTACCAAACCACCATCCTCAGCTGCAAAACCGCAAATGAACAAGATAGGATGTAATGTTTAGATAAGATAAGAAAGCCTGGACAAGAATAAGCAAGTGGCGCCATCTGTTGATGAAACAACAACTAAAACATAATTTCTTTAAAGACCGAAGGCAAAGATGGATTGGAATTAGGATCGTTAACTAGAACAGAAAGATTTTTTTTTAATATGAAATGCCTCTAGAAAATCCAGTTCTCTAATCGAAGATGTTTTTTGAATAATTTTGGCAGCAGAAAAATTGAAAGTGTGATTTTTGGAACAACAATGTTGAGCAACAGAAGACTTCTGTGTTTCCTTTCATCTAACATATGCCTCATGTTCCTTGACGCGAAATTTAAAGGCTCTCTTAGTTTGGCCAATGTAAATTAAACCACACTGGCAAGGAATCCTATAAATACCGCAGAAATTCATATCCGGGATGGGGTCCTTGAGTATGGAACTCGGAATTTTATTGATGGGAGAATAAATAACTCGAAAGTTAAATTTCTGCAAAATATGTGCAACTTTATAGCTAACTGATGGAAAGAAGGGAATTACAACAGAATTTTTATAATCTCCTAAAACAAGAGTGTGTCTTTTAGTGTGTTGAGATGAGAATTTTTTAACTGCTTGATTAATAATGTTGGATGAAAAGCGCCTGTCAATAGCTATTGCTTTTAAATAATTTATTTCTTCATCAAGGGATAGTTTGGAGGAGCAAACTTGAAGAGCACAGAAAACGTAGGAATAAAATGAAGCTAACTTTTGTTTAGTCGGATGTCATGATTTAAACTGTGGTGGATGGCAAACCGATGAAGGTTTACGGTAAACCGTCGTACTGAAGTTGGATGTGTTACGTGTGACCAGAATGTCGAGAAACGGAAGAGAATTGCAAGTCTCAAGTTCAAAAGTGAACTGAATAGCGGGATCAATAGAACTCATTGTTGAAAGAACTTTATTTAAATCATCTTTATTACTTTCAAACAGAGTAAAAGTATCGTCTACGTAGCATATAATGATAAGACAAGAAAAGCCTGGACAAGAGATAAGCTACTGGCGCCATCTGTTGAAGAAAATAGAACTAAAACATAATTTCTTTAAAGGCTGAATACAAAGATGGATTGAAATTAGGGTCGTTAACTAAAACATAAAGATTTTTTTTTGAATGTGAAATGTCTCTAGAAAATCCAGTTCACCAATGGAAGATGCTTTTTGAATAATTTTGGCAGCAGAAAAATTTAAAGTGTGATTTTCGGACTAACAATGTTAGGCAACAATTGGAATCACACTTTCAATTTTTCTGCTGCCAAAATTATTCAAAAAGCATCTTCCATTGGTGGAACTGGAATTTCTAGAAGCATTTCACATCCAAAAAAATCTTTCTGTTCTAGTTAACGACCCTAATTTCAATCCATCTTTGTATTCAGCCTTTAACGAAATTATGTTTTAGTTCTGGTTTCTTCAACAGATGGCGCCAGTAGCTTATCTCTTGTCCAGGCTTTTCTGGTCTTATCATTATATCTTATCTCTTTCGTTTGCGCTTTTGAAGCTGAATATGATGGTTCAGTAAACCATCGAAACTAGTCCTGTGAAATTTGAAAATATAACGCTGATTTTTGTTGTTTGACTTCTAAATTAATATTTGTTCGGCGTGTTATTGTATCTTAATTCTGAAGATCACTATAATGTTGTAAGTGAATAAGGATTTCATAAAAGTTTCTCTCAGTTGTATTTATGTAGTTGTCTAATCTCAGATCTCCGACCTGATCACAACAAGCCCAGGGACTTAATCGAGGAAACAAGTGCAAGATTTGTTCACGTTTATATGCCTTGACCATCCGATAGGAGACAGTATAACCAAACAACGTGCATGCAAAGGAGAGATGCTTTCATACATGTAATATAAACTAGTTTACTAGTGTGCTGCTAAATCGTGGAAGGACCAGTTCTCTTCGGCAAGTCGCCAGGTGTGCAGGAAATTGAGAGATAATTAAAAAGAATTAAAGAACTTATAGAATTCGTTCTTTGATTAATCTTTTCTCGATAATTTAAACTTGGATTTTCGTAGGTTTTTTTTTACTCAAAATAAATAGTCTATTAATTAATCAACTTGCACGGATACCTTATTTGATTTACGTCTATACGGCGTGGAAAAAATTGGTGTCACAAGCCAACGGCAATACCACGTACCAACCCGATAATTATTTCATGCATGCCGGAAAAAGTATTATAGCTGGATGGATAGCTCTGTAAAATAAACTATGTGCCTAGTTTCCCTCTTCAGTCTGACGGAGCCACTCCTGCTTTGTTAAAACTTTCTTTCTTAATCCTAGAAGTTTTTGGTACGACTTTATCAGGTTACGCCCCAATTTTGAAAGAAAGCACCCCGAGGGAAAGGCTCCGAAAGTATCCAACCCCTCTTCCTCCACCACCAAACCACTCGAGAGATCGTTCAGCTCACCGTATATTTTGAGGAACCCAATGTCGCACAAACACTAAACATTTACAAATATCTATGCCTTCTCTGGATTCGTCTGTACGTTCTTGGTCCCAGGCACATCAATACAGCAATCAGGAGTTAGAAACCTTTATCCCTTATGAGCGTCTATTGTAAATTGAGCGTCTATTGTATTTTAAAATAGTGTCCAATGCTTAAAACATATGACACTATTTTAAAAATCCGTTTATTGAATTGTTTTAATTTAAGGTGTACCGAAATGTTGTTTAGGGTTGTACTTATTGCAATTTAGATAACGGTAGCGTATACTTAAAAGCAAAAGGAAGAGCATCTATAGATAGAGAAAAAAAGAAAAAAAAAAGTTCCATTTCTTCAGGATTTCTCACAGCATTTTTCTCAGTTAAATTTTCTTCAAGTTTTTTTCAGAAAGTGTTTTTTTATTTATGGAATAGTTTGCCTTTCCAATGCTTAGTAAATTTTCGGAAAGCATAAAAATCTGTTTTTAAATTGCCAAGAGGCAAATGTATTGAAACTTATAAATTATTCATTATATACTTGATTTTTCGAATTCAAAAACACTTAAACTAAATTCAGCATAGAAATATTTTTGAAGATTTCTAAATTTTTTCAGAAAAATTTTCGCTGAGGTTAAGAAACAGAAATTTAAAATTAATAAATTTAAAAGTCTTTTAATGATCATTAAACTCCACTACCGAAAGAGTGATTAATAAAGTAGCCCATTTCATGAATCTCAACTCCTGCGCTATTACCCTACTCCAACGAGAATTAAGAACCTGCCGGAGGTACTTTTTGAGGCCATATCAAAGTATAGAATAGTCATTTTTGTTCATACCATCGCAACATATCTATGCATTCTTGATTTTTAATCAAGAAAAATTAAAACTGTGCATAGTTTATCTCAGCTGTTCTATTCTCATTAATCCCATACAATGGTTACAGATTAAATGGAGAATGAATGGCGAAATCATTGATACCTTCATATCAATCATTTTAGCGTTGTTTAAATAATTTGTTTGTTTATAATTGTGTAAAGTGAGCAAACGAATAAGAACAGTTAGAGCTTAAATATTTTCGCAAATGTTTGTAAGTATTTTTATTTATTTGTTTATGATTTGCCTTTTTATACATTTCTGGGCTGCTACATATTTTCATTTATATCTTTATTTGCGTATTTATGTTTAGCATATATATAAAAACTTATCATTTAACTACTGTGAATTTTACATCATATTGAATTTATGGCCACTTGGTGCATTTATGTGTTTTAATTTAATATGTTAGGTAATAGATATTTTTGCTCTAAATTGACTATCATTTGAATTGTAAGAATAGCTCATGCAGAACCCGAAATTTAGCAAAAACTTTCCTATTGGTACTTGGTGGAAAATTTTGTCGCCAACTTCACGACATCTGGAGACTTCTCATCATTTTAATTACCTTCTAAAAGTTTCCCGAAAACGCATTTTTACAGTCAATAGATCGATTTTTCTCCAACCTTCTAGAAATGCTTAATCCTCCCCTTTTAGTAACGTTGTAAATGAATGATACAATAACTTAGTAACCTTTGGTTACTTAGTTATTTCAGTCGGTCAGATGCATGATACTATTAGTTTGTCCATACCAGGTGTTTTGTATTACTGAGAAATACTTGGCGACAGAGCAGAATCTTGGCTAATAGCGCATGCGCCACCAGAATTGGAGCTGAAATATATTCTGTGAGAAACTTGATTTTGGTTGTGCATTTGAAGTTGGCGATGCATATGTTACACTGTAAGGTGAAACCTAGCGCCAGAGAGTCGTTATGGAAAATAAATGTATTGAACGTTTAAGTGTGTTATTTTCTGTAATCTGTGTGGTGTTATTTTATTGTTAAATATAGCTATCGACGGGAAATAGAATAAGTCAATTCACCAGGGGCTTTTAACCTGTTTTGACCTGTGCATTCCTTTCACCGCACCCAGAAATTCATCCTCTCTCCTCTCCAAAACTTAAAAAATACATATACAGTTATTTAGACTTCATTTCTTGTTCCGTCCCATCCTATTGTTGTAACATTAATCTCACTAGAGGGCGCTGGGACACCTACCCCCTTAACCGGCAGAACCTCTGTACACCGCGAACAGTGCGGTTGTTCATTTAGGCTCCTACGCCATCTTTTGTAATAGCCATCAGCGCTAGCAAGAGCGTACAAGTCAGATCCTTAAAGTCTCCTGTCCCTTTCTATTTCCCCCGGCGGTTGACTCAGGCGAATGCCTGGGAAATACTGGTTAGGATCTGTACCTAGGCAGTCTCAACTACGGGGGTATATAAACTCTCTTCACAGCAGGCCTGAGGGTTCTTGGGACAGAGTAAGGCTCGGCAGGGACCGTACTGGTACTACCTTGTCTGCCCTTGCGCTGTGGGGTCGAAACATGGTTAATTGATCACGGTGAGGCGGCACTAATCCCGTTTGGCGCCACAATGGTTGCATTGGGTCGGGAGCCGTCTCGCTCCATACAGCGTTGTCCCTTTCTATTGATAGATAAACCTTTATAATTGAATACAGTTCATTACTCTTTCGACGGATCTCACTCTCTAACATTTGGTCCTTAACGTCCCGGAGAGCGGATTAAAATGACGTTAGCATATCTTAAAAGACAGAAAGCTTCTTTGAAACCGAAAATCACAAAAGCAGAAAATTTTATCCGCAATATCATCTTGGATGCGCCGCCTTCAGCAGTGAAAATAAATATTAAATTGAATTCCCTGAGGAAATCCACTAAAGACTTAGAAGATCTGCGGAACCAATTTTATCGAGAAGCTAAAGACGAAGAGTTACAAGAAATAGATGAGGATCTCGCAGATATGGACTCAAGAATAGAAAAGAATGAGGTAAGTCTTTTAAACCTCATTTCTTCATTATCAGAATTATTAGATGGTACATTAAATGCAAAGAAAGCGGTTAATACGGTACGATCGAAATCACTCGAAATCCCATTGCCGCAAATACCGTTACCAAAGTTTTCTGCTCGTTATGAAGATTTTAATGCGTTTAAAATTGCATTTCAAAATCTTATTTCTAAAGATCCTCATTTATCAAACTCTCAAAAGGTTTTTTTATTTGCATGCATCTTTCAAAGACAAAGCAAAGCAAAGCAAAACAACAGATGACACTTACGAATCTTTGATGAAAGCACTGGAGAAAAGATACGAAAACAAAAAAAAAAAAATAGTAGATACTCATATTTGGAATATTATGAGTTATCCAAAGTTAAAATGGAATCAGTAAAAGAATTGCGTGACTTGCTAGACTGTTTAAAAAAGAATTTGCGCGCATTGAATATACTCAGCTATGAGCGCGATAAATTATCAGAAATTTTATTAATAAACATACTTCTCCTTATCTAGAAAGTCTCTCTAGAAATATACCGCAAACAAACAAGGATTTGAATAATTCGTATAATTCCGCAAATTCTTCATTTAATCGTTCTAAAAGTCTTCTAATTAAATCTAGCAACAAAAAGGAAGAATGCAGAATATGTTTTTCTAATCACTCCATATATACATGTGAAGCGCTCAAAAACGCTACTATTACTGAAAGAATTGATCTTGTTAAGAAACATAAGCTTTGTTCTAATTGTTTACAAACCTTTCACAAGGTAATTGACTGCAAATGTAAAACCAGCTGCCTCGCTTGTGGGGCTAGGCATCACTCATTACTTCATAATATTGCCAAGAGAGAACTACCGCAAGGACATAAGGCCTTGTCTCCTATGGCTGAACCATGGACCCAGCCGATGAAGACGGTTTCTTCCTCTCCTTCGAAGGGAGTATATGTGGCAGATGAAACAAAGGGATAGAGATGCGAGTCTTCTCAGTTTAAAAGTTCTCTTCTTGTGTCGAATAGCAAGAGAGAGACAGCGCGCTTTTACTCTGCATCAGATAAAGGAATGTCTGGAACAACAAAAGGAAAATGTGAAGAATCAAAATGGTAGAATGGGATATTTCACCTAGCCGCCATCAATTGGCGAAGAAAGATGAAATGAATGAAAATAAACCAGCAATTTAAAAAGAAATTTTGGATCAGTAAGGTAGTAGGTACTTCAAATAATTAACAAAATGTTACGTAAGATTATCCGAAGGATATTTGTGTTTTGCTGTAGGAAAATGTGAGCATCGCAAAGAGCTGATACAGCTGTTTGGGTGTAATAGTACAGAAAGAACAAACTTTGTTGCAAGTTTTTTTATATAATATTGTATAGAATCAATTTGAAGATCTTTGTGAATATATGAATTTGGAATGAACCAGGGTGCATTAATAATTTCACGGAGGGTTTTATTTTGAATTACTTGGATCTTTTTTATGTGGGTTTTAGCAGCAAGTCCCCATACCGGACTGGCGTAAAGTAGGTCTAAGGATGGACTTGTATAAAATAAGCTTATTGTTGATAGTCAGATTGCTATATCTGCCGAGGAGAGGACGCATAGTAGCTATTGAGATATTGAATTTCCTGACAGTTTCGTGTGAATGTTGCCGAAAAGTGAGTTTTCTGTCAAGTGTGACTCCGAGATACTTCCCTTGATCCGTCCACTGAATTTCGTCGTCAAAGAAAATGAGGTTAGGCGGAAGGACGTTTGTTTGTCCTTTTCTGAAAATAATGGCTTTGGTTTTGTCAGTGTTAACGGCAATTCTCCACAGCGTCATCCAGTCTTCAAGAAGCTCCAAATAGTTTTGTAGAAAAATTTGTATAGTATTGATGGTTGAAGCTTGAGATAGGATAACGGTATCGTCGGGAAATAAAGCGATAGTAATATGAGATTCTTTTGGAATGTCTTGAGTATAAATATTGTAAAGAAAAGGAGAGAGAACGGAGCCTTGAGTGAAACCTGCAGTAATATTTCTAGTAGTTGAGAGGGTGTTTCCAACTTTGACAGCAAAAGTGCGATTTCTGAGGTAAGAGGCAATAAGTCGAATAAAGTGGTTCAGAAAATTGATCTGAATTAGTTTGAATATACGTTCTTGTTGCCCGTGTTCTTGCGCCGGTAGGAAATTTGCTATTGAATCCATCAGTAATGTAATTGATAACGCGGAGAAGCTGATGATTGGTGCTGTGCAGATGTCTGAATCCAAATTGTTCATCAGGAATATAAGAGCTAGGAGGCATGATTCGATTAATATAAAACAGAATAATTTTTTCAGCAGTTTTAGAAATTTCACTAGGTAAACTCATAGGCCGATAATTTTGAGGAAAAGTAGAACTTTGATGAGGCTTAGGGAAGACAACAACAACTGCATGTTTCCATACTTTTGGGAAGTAAGAGAGCTTGATAACTGAGTTAATTATTTTAGTTAAGCACGTAACTGCATTAATTGGAACATGCTTGAGTGCTTTGGAGGAAATGACGTCACATCCAGCAGCTTTTTTAGTTTTTAAAGAGCTAATAAAATCCGCAACAATTCTCGGAGAAGCAAGAAAGGTGAAATTAAGTGGTCCAGGGCTATTAAGGAAAGAATATACTGTGCTATTGACTTTGGTGATATGATCATTATCATATGGGGAAGCATTGAGAGTAAAGGTATCTCCAAGAATGTCGCCGAAAGTATTGGCTTTACCTTCATCAGAATAAACAAGTCCATTGCAACCATGAAGTGGAGGAATCTGCTTGAAAGGCTTTTTGAATTTACGAGCAATGTCATAGAGGGAATTGTCTTCAGTAGCAAGAGTGTTTAAGTTCCATCGTTGAGATTTAATTTTCCTGATATCTTTTTCAATGGTCCTTTGAAGAGCGTTTAAGTGAGCTTTAATTCTTGGGTCTCTAGTAGATTGCCATAATTTCCGGATGCGATTTTTATATTTAATATTTTGCCTGATGTTATTCTGAAGAGAAAAGGATGATTACTGATGAATTTGTTCGTAGAACTTAAAGCTTGTTCATCACTGTTGGTAAAATTTTGAATTTCCGTGTGTAAGGCTTCTTTACTGCTAATGCAAGGATTTTCTGGTATAGTTTCTGTCAGAATTTGAGAATATTTGTTCCAAGTGGTAATTCCAATGCTGCGACCTAATGCAGGAAGGAAGCAGATGATATTAATTTCTAGCAAGATAGGATTATGATCAGACGATAAAGCAGGAATAGCAGAAGTTTGACTAGTGCAACTGAGGTTATTTGGAAGAAAAAAGTCAATGATGGAGGGGCTATGGTAACCAAAATGTATTGGTTCATCAGGAGCATGTGTAACATAATATTTATCTTGGATCAAACTGAAAATTTCAGTACCTTTTCTATTACTTGCACCAGGATTCCAACATTGGTGTTTCGCATTAAAATCGCCACCTACAAGAGAGGGATAATTAGGGTCCAAAAGATGTTCAATTTCAGCCATAATTGGTCTATAATTCAGTGGAATATAAATATTGGAGATTATGGATTTGTTAGGTTCAATTTCAATAGAATTACTCTAAAAAGAAGTAGATTGGTTTTGTTTAAGTTGATGCTGTATACTCCTTTTAACGAAAGTAATAATTCCACCTCCTCGCCCTGTAGTTCTGTCAGATCTGAAAGTAGCATAATTTGCATAAAGTACTTTGTTTGCAGGTTGTAAGTGAGACTCTTGTATTAACAGAGCATCCGGTTCTAATTTAAGAATAAGATCACCTAATTCATTCTTTTTGTTATTCATTTGTTAAGTCATTTGCATTCCAGGAAATAATTTTAAAGCTTCTCATATTGACGTTTTTAGGCATATTAAATGTAACTGCAAACTTTATCAATGATGTTAACTATGATGCTGATTTTGTCAATAGCAGATTTTTGTTTTTCATTCTTTTAGGCCTTCGGTTATTGTAGTCCATATAGTTTTTAAAGATCCAAGATTGGAAATTTCTGAGAGCGAATTATTTGCTTCTTGGGGTTCAGCGATGTGCGCATTTTGATTATTTTCTGGATTTGTGCTGAGAGGAGGGAAATCTTCTGTATGCAGATTCATTGGATTTCTCATAGGAGTAAATTTTGATCTATTTTGTTGAGGTCTTGCTGGGCACTGAGAGAAATTCGCCGGATGTGGCCCTAAAGAGTGATAACACGTTGCAGGTTTATTCCTGTCAACAGGACAGTTTTGGCGTTCATGGTTATCTCCACAACGTACGCAAACCCAGTCTCTAGTACACAGAAGCGAACTGTGAAAACATTGCTGACATCGGTAGCACTGGGGTGGGCCGGGCTTCCGTTTCAAGTATTCAGCAGAAATATTCATATGTCCGATGTGTTTTTAGCTCAAAGGTTTTCGTGGCAGAGTCCGTTTTTGGAATGTGAATTAAAAAGAGCGGCATTGGTTTATTTTCTTTTATATTACGCATTAAGGTTATATAGCTAAGTCCTTGGTTGTTTAATTCTTGGACGATATAGTTAGTGTTCATCGTAGTTGGTAAACCTCAGATAACGACTTTGAGCACGTTTTCATTTGGTAGTTGGAAAGTGTGAGCTTTTAGTTTAGTTTTTTCAATTATTTTTCGAACGTAGCGGTGAGTATCAATATCAGGGAGCTCAATATGTAATTTTTCACCTTTAAGTGTTCCCATAATCTTTTTGCCAGGTTTCTTGCTTAAATTAGCAAGAAACTCGTCAGCTTTAGTCACGTTATCCACTATAATGGGTGGGACTTTATTGCTATTACGAGATTGTCCTTCTGTTGATTGCTTGTTCTCTGATGGTTTATTTATGTTTATTTTGGATGTAGAAGCACTTCCCAGGCAGCATGCGTTCGTAAATTGCACGAGAAAAATACGTGCAATTTACGAATGGCCTTTCGTATAAAAAACGTTCAAGTTGAACGTAAAAATATCATAAAAAGTGTCCAGTGGCAATTACTAAATATTTACGTATATTTTTACGTAATACTATACGTAACTTTTACGTAAAATTTAGGTATATTTACGCGAGAGACTACTGTTCATTCGCTACTTTTACGTATAATATACGTAAATTTCAGGGATTTACGTATATTTTTAGTATATACGTAAATCTCAATTTTTTGCTTCACGTATGCGTATATATTTAGTAAAAATTTACGTAAATTTCCCCGATTTTTTACTGTATATAAACGTATATATTAGGTAAAAATTAAGGTAGATATTCCCCGTATTTTACGGTACAAAAACGTATATATTTCCCGTAATTTACGGTACAAAAACGTATATATTTGATAGTAATTGACCTAAATCTTCCCTATGTTTTCTTTGCATATGCGAATGACTGGTAAAAATTTAATCCGATGTATTCTCCACTTTACTGTGTATAAATACACATTTTTTGGTAAAAAATTTGCATAAATCTCCAATTACCTTTTCACTGCATTTTTCATAAAATGTACTTATTTTAATCTCTTATTTTTTATATAAATCTATGCAAAAACTTTTTGTATGCTATGATTAAAAGGTAAAATAATTTTTATATCAAATTCTTACATATCTGCCTTTTAGTTATGTACAGCAATATGGAATATATATAACTGGAAAATTTAAATGCACTAGTAAATGCAAAAAAAAAAAAAAAAAAAAAAAAAAAAATTCTATAAAAAAATTATGTAACACTTAAAGGCTGAAAATTACTTTTAATATTTCATTTCAAAGTGACTACAAAATATGCAATAAATTTTGTAAACATCAATTCTGTGTTTTAAATCAATTAATGCTATCGATCATTTGCATTTTTGTTTACTAAATTCATTTCATAAATTTAAATTTAGTAAACAACTGTACCAAACAGTTGTTTACTAAATAACACTTTAAATAAATTATTTGGTTTTCCGAAGGACATTTTCTTATGCCATGTAAATGAACGATAGCATTAATTGATTTAAAACATAGAACTCAGGTTTACAAAATTTATTGCATATATTGTAGTCACTTTTAAATGAAATATTAAAAGTGATTTTCAGCCTTTTAGTGTTATGTAATTTTTGAAAAGAAATTAATTTTTTTGCATTTAAATTTTCCAGTTATAGATATTCCATATTGCTGTACATACCTAAAAGGTGGATATGTAAAAATTTGATATTAATTTTATCTTTTAATCATAATATGCAGAACATTTTTGCATAGATTTATATAAAAAATAAGAGATTAAAATAAGCACATTTTACGAAAAATGCAGTAAATAGGTAATTGGAGATTTATGCAAATTTTTTACCAAAAATGTGCACTTTACACAGTAAAGAGGAGAAGACATCGGACTAAATTTTTACCAGTCATTCGTATATGCAAAGAAAACATAGGGAAGATTTAGGTCAATTATTATCAAATATATAAGTTTTTATACCGTAAAATACAAGGAATTTCTACGTTAATTTCTATCTAAAGTACAATATAGTTAATTAACAAATTCAGTAAACGAATGTAGCACAAAAGAAAACATACGTTTAGATTACTTCAATGAGTGTGCTAAATTTTAAAATTGTTAAATATAGACCAGGAAATTGTATAAAACTTACCTTTTCCAATAGTTTACCAAGTTGACTTTATTTTCCTTGAAGATGAATGTTTAATGTGACAAATATTTCATTCATATCTTCAGATAATACACAAATATATACATATTTATTTATTAAAATTCAGTTTATCCCAAACATGTTAAAGAAAATATTAATTTGCATGCAAGTTAATCAAGTAGCTTCTGTTTTAATTACACACATAATTATGATATGTAAAAATTTTACATTTATCAGTCAATCTTGCAATGTATTGTAATCTATTATTGTTGTCTTTTTCAGTTTAAAATCTTATAAATATATTAGATCAGTACTAAAAGTTCACCTCTACAAAAGAAATGCTTTATTGAGGTATTTTTAAAAAGTTCCCTTTTACAAGGGAACTGTTAATTTCACAAATAAGTTCATAAAATTCTATAAATTCAAAATTACCTAAATATGTTCTTTATTTTATCTTATATACCAGATAAAATTTCAAAAAGCTAATTTGTTTAGGAATATTGAATTTCTTAATATTTATCTCATGTGACTTTTTCTATAACATCATTATAAATGTGCATGTTGATGTGAACATACCAATTATTTTTTTCATCAAATAGCTTTATGGTATTAAATGATTTAAAAAGAGGCAACTGGACAAAAGAAAGCAATTAGAAGTTGGCTAATTTTTTATTAATTTGTTGTCAAACGCTGTGCATTTTAGATTATGCTCATATGATGACAATGAGTTATTTAAAATTATTATGAACATATCCCACATAAATTAACAAGTATAAAATTTCAAGTTGTTTGAAGTATTATGAACTGTAATACTTGCAAAAGAAATACACATGAAATTAATTTAAGAATTAGGTTTATTTTACAGGTATTCAAAAACTGCAATTACTGCTAAACAATAAAAACTAACATTAAATCTGAAGAGCATATTTTTTTCAATAATAAAATTCAACATAGACTTCATGCAGCTTCGCCATATTTGTTCTATAGTTCGCTGTCTTTAATATCCTGCTCGATTTTTGTAAAAGTGAATTCTTTGTCACCCAATGTTTTGAGAACAGCTCCTAAACAAGAAAAAGAAAAATTTGTAATAATTTCACACTTCAGATGTTTTCAGTTTTTAAATATAGTTGAAGTATTAAAAGATGCATATAAAATGCACTGAGTATTTCATATTTAAAAATTTACATTTCAGTAATTAAAAATTTAATTTCACACTATCACACAGTAAGCTTCAATTATATACCTTACACAATGCCTATAATTTCAAGTGAAAAATACTTAAGATTTGTTTAGAACTGCAAGGTCGAGAAAGTCTTTAATGGCTATGTTTGTATTTAAGTACATGAGAAAAAACTTAATTTTGTATTAATTATATTGCATTAGCCTTTTCAATTTTACTCCTACATATAATAAAGAATATTCGCTTTCTTACAGATAACGTTTTCTTAAATAAAGAGTAAGCAGAAAACTAATCACAACACTATATACATATAACAGAATACTTCATAAACATATACATGTCATTAACATACGTATATGCATTAACAGGCTATTTTACACATTTCAATAAACCAGAAACCAATACACAATCAAAAGTATTATCAGTAAATTCCTCCAAAATCAGAGCAAAAATCTTTAATTATGATAACAATGGCATCTCAGTTTGCAATATAAAATATTTCAAGTCTACATTCATGTGCATTCTAAGTAAACAGAATGCTGAATAACAATAAAATTATAAATACCATAAAAAAGTTAAGAGCCACGTAGAATGATAGTAAGACTAAATAAGTCTTCCTTCAAAAATCAATTTAAATTCAAAAATTTGCCTTCCTGTTTAACATCTCAAAATAGGGTTACTGCTTTCACTAACTAAATTTCCTGTCTTGGCAAAATAAAAATTGTCACTTCTGTTGCAGGAAATATTTGCTGCAAACTTTGTATGCAAATAATCCAGTGAAAAAATTTTAATTGTGGCTTGAATATTTTCTTTATTAAATAAATGAAAAATTGCCACATAATATTAATTTATGATCCACATGAAGCTTTTTACCTCTACCATATCATGCAGCTATTTTAAAATATATACTCTCATATAAAAGCCACAGAATTTTTTTACCAATATTAATATAGTATAAATCATTAATAAATCTTCTAAAAACAGCTCCAAATTTTCTGAATTTGATACCCAAAACATAATTCTACGTAACTGTTAATGTATGCATTTGCTTGCACATACTTAAAATGAATTATACACACAAAAACTTAACATATTAACTTTAATAAATTCTTAATTAGCAGGATGACTCAATTAAGGCAAAATATGAAAGAAATCTACCTGATGGAATAGTTGTAAAAGATATATTTAAAAAAAGCTAATATTGTTTACCTTACACAAGAGAAATTGAATTGATGGCAGAAATTGAGTAAACTGTATGCAGCTGGATTATTTATTAGGAATAGAAGTTAGATCAAAGTACCAAAGTCACACTAGGGCTTTAACCATTTGGGTGCAAAAAAGCACCTGAATTTCAAAAAGAATAATTTAAAAAAGCTAATAGAATTATATAACTTTTACAATCTAGTACAAATATTAGACACATAAACAACACTAAATGCCATTATTTACTTGCATATTTTCCTTTTTTGTGTACTTTACTCCTTAATTTTTCAGGATATGATTTAGAAACAGAGTTATGGTAAAAATGTATACTGGTAAAAAAAAAATATTGCTGAAACTGATAAGTCCTTTGAATAGTGCAAAGAGGGATGGAATATGTGACTAAATATGATAAATCAGATTACAATAACATTAAACAAATAACATGTAAAACTGAAAAAAAGAAATTTTATTTGAAATTATTTTTTAACTCATGGAAAGACAGACAGTATTTCCAACTTATTAAATTCAATTATATTTTACCTTCGTCAAACCAACATTGGTAAGAGAGTTGTATTTAAAATCGGTGCTAAGCTAAAACTGCTTTTTGCCTAATTTTATACTATTGAAAATACCGGTAATTGTCAAAGTTATTCGTACTCAACATGTGTAAGATTATTAATGAGTTGCCAAACCTAAGTTAACCATCTAATATACTACATTCAACATTATTATTTTTCTTTTTGAATGTCAGGTTTTCATTATTTCTGCCAATATATCTGTAACAGGACATAAAGATTGAGTTAATGTAGAATAGAAAATTACCTTGCAAGTTAGCACCTTTACCTTAGTGGCAGTACTTCATTCTCTAGAAAAAAACATTTTAAATTATTATACTTAAACAAAAAATTCATATTTGTTACAGCAAAACATCATTAATACAATAAACCAGAGTTGAATGCAAATCTAGTTTAACTCCATTCTTGAAAACTAGTTTATTACTTTCAACTTAATTTAAAAATAATAAAAAATAAGGTACGTATTATAATGACTACCTAGATATCTCGCCTAAACTGGCAATCCTTGTAGGTTATACAGGTTAACCCTAACATAGGTTATAGAGGGCACTAAGATAGAGAGTATTAATCCCACACTAAGGACTCTAACATTTGGTAGGAACAGTTTGAAAAGTGAAACAGATATTTATAGTGAACCAATGCAAAACAAAAACAATAGTTCTTTAGGGACAAAGCCCCTTTGGACTAATAAATCCGAGTAAATTAACAGCTTTTAGCTATTTTTTCTTCTTGTAAAAAATAGACATACATAATATTTTTAGAAAATAACAGTACTTTAAGCATGCAATTTGCACATATTTAACACAATAATTCATTCTAGCTCTGTTGCAATACTGGCAAAGGTACTCCTCCGTTATTAGGACGGGATTCAGAAATGTACAATGAAACCTCGAGATACGAGGAAAGTATGAGCAAAATACGAGATTAATTCGAGTAATCAACAATGAGTCAGGCTGTTGGTATGGGTGGCGCCATTTCCCTATCCGGCTCAACTCGGGGAATCCCCTCGTCAGATCACTCAGTGTTCTTTTATATACGCGTTTGTGCACTTGCAAGTTAATTGTTTTAACATTTAACGTGAAAATAATTATTTCAAGATGCCTCGCAAGAAGATTGCTGCCTCAGATAGTGCTGCAAAGAAAAATAAGGAGGCCATGGCCGTCGATATCAAGAAAGAAATCGTAGATAAACATAAGCATGGTGACGGAATTGGCGAAGACTTGCGGCCTTTCAACATCGAAAATCTATACTATTCTGAAGAAGCAGGAAGAAATTAAGAAACCTGATGTAGCCAAAGGAATTATCGTTGCTTCCAAGCACCATAAAAGTATTCCTAGATGTTGAGAAGCTGTTGTTGGTGTGGATTAATGAGAATGAGTTAAAATGTTGGTAACAAAGTTAAACTATTGTTATATTATTTACCAGTGTTATTTATTAGGAAAAATTGACTTGATATTAAAATGTTGATATTTTTTGGGGTGTGGAACGGGTTAACTGAATTTCCATTATTTTCAATGGGGAAGCTTGTTTCTAGATACGAGAAATTCGCTATACCAGTTGAATGCTGGAACGAATTAAACTCGTATCTCGGGGTTCCACTGTAGATATGTAAGCATGTGTATATGCATGTATGTGCATATACACATACATAAAGAATATACACATGCACACACGAGCACCTACGTTTAAAAATGCATGCATATAAACACACATTTCTGAATCTCCTGATAACAGAAGAATACCTACATGAATCACAGGATTTACATTATTCAGTTTCATTAGAATTCTTAAATGCAGAGGATTTACATTAATCAGTTTTATTAGAATTCTTAAATGCAGAGGATTTACATTAATCAGTTTTATTAGAATTTTTAAATGCAGAGGATTTACATTAATCAGTTTTATTAGAATTTTTAAATGCAGAGGATTTACATTAATCAGTTTTATTAGAATTTTTAAATGCAGAGGATTTACATTAATCAGTTTTATTAGAATTTTTAAATGCAGAGGATTTACATTAATCAGTTTTATTAGAATTTTTAAATGCAGAGGATTTACATTAATCAGTTTTATCAGAATTCTTAAATGAAATCTTCACTATCCGAAAACTCAGTTTCATTTCCAGCTGAAACTGTATCAGGACAATCTCATTTATATTATTTCCCTCTAACAACTGAACATTTTGAAAACCTTTTCTATTCCATGGAAAACTAATGCTACATTAAACATATATTTTCTAAATCTGAAAATTTTAAGTTAGCTTAGAAACTGTAATCATTCTTAAAAAAGTTCGATTTATGCATATGTTAGATCAATAAAATTACTTTCCTGTGAAAAAGTAATATGGCATTGAACAACACGATTTTACACATCAAGATATACTGAGTGAAAATTCCTGAAATGTTTTATTTCTTGGTATCTCTGCAAGAATTGTATAAATAAGACTACCTCCCTTTTATATAAAAAAAAAAAAAAAAAATGTTTAGTAAATATACTATGAAGAAAATTGGTTACATTATTTACAGTTCATAATTAACAGAAAATAAATAATTTCTTATCTTATCAGAATTTATTTTTATCACATTCATAAACAGTACTAATTTAAACAAACATACCATTATGATTTCAATAACTATGAAATAGAAAATCCAAATCTGCATCTTTGATGGTCTAGTAGATTGGACATCTCGTTTACTACAATTCAGCAGGGTGCTGACTCCCCAGACTGTAATATATATATATATAATTAATTTACAAGGGAAAAAGCAACAAAAATATAAACAATTTCTTGGTTTTATATAAGCATTTCTGCACATTTACAATTTAAATTTTTTTAACTATCTAGTTATATCAAAATACATGATTTAGTAAAATATAATTCAAATAATTTAAGGTATTTTAGATCAAATACTAATTTTTCAATAAATTTTTTCATGCAAGTCTAATAATCAACATAACTATCAAGTTTTGACTTCGAAAATTATGTTTAGAGAAACTTGAAGCTGCAGTAAATAGTAATAAATTTATTCAAAACTGAAAGTAAAGCATTCTTACTTTATTTTCTTTCTTTAACTATGGCAGATCTTTTAAAACAACAAAATCAAACAAACAAAAAAGAAATGCATTCATGAAAGGACTTAGGACTTACTTATTATTCATGAAAGGATATATTTCAGTAATTACTAGTGCATAAAAATTCAGTATATATATAAAAAAAAAATGAACACAGATTTGGAACAAAGTACCTGCGTTTCTATGGCATAAAGTTTCCTTTTTTAATAGCACAATATCTTTGAGTTAAAGATTATATATTAAAGCAAATTTATAAAACTAAATTCAAAAATAAGAAATTAAATTATTTTTAGGGAAAACACTAAGCAAATAAAAAATTTTGAATTTCATAAATAAATGAAAGTTACATGCTTTATTTTTTGGCATAAGGTAGATAACATTTCCATAACAGATTTCTGAACAATTAGTCATGTTAATATTGCCTTTCTTTTTCCATTAAAAGCTATTTCCTGCTTAATTACAGTATGCTTTAAGATAAATATTAAAACGTTTGAGTAAAAATAATATAACTATAAAAAGGTGAGACACATACAAAAAGGAGTGACACAAACAGTAAGAAACAGACTAGTGCAAAATTTAACAGTACCAAATCCTGAAAATGAATCATTAGGCACGTACACAAAAGAAAAATCACATTTCCTACACAGACGCTATTTATAAAATTTTATATAGGTGAAAAAAGTACGAGTATTAAACACTGAAAATATAAAATATTCACTTACTTTCTTCAATTATTAGTAACTTCGATGGATTCTGTCACAAACGCCAATCCACGAACAGACAGTATTCTTTGCGACTTTACCATTCTTTTCGACCGCCATTGCTGAGTGCTGACTTCACAAATATCCCGCCACAACCGGAAGTAGAAAGTGTCTGCTTTGCCATTGGTCAGTGAACAAGAATTGCAACGCTTTTTTTTTTCTTTATAATTAAACATATTAAGAAAGCCTCTAAATTAGCATATGAAATAAACTTACTTTTGCATTATATAAATTTATATTCACAGCATCTCTGTATTAAGGTAATAATTAAATTTTTCTACGAAAAATAGAAATGTCTGTATATGCGCATGCTCAGTGTATAATCGTAAATCCGGTTAATTTTTATAGCGTAAAATTAACTATGCAAATTTTGAGTTCATTTAACTGGACCCTTGTACTTATTCTGTAGATCTCCATATTAAGAATGTCTTTAACTGTTTCAGGAAAAATATAAAATATAATATAATTATTTATTTACATTATTTATTAATTTTTTCCTCATATAAAAATTATTAAAATCGCTATATCATTTTTTCCGTACATTAAACAAAATTTAAAAAAATTAGCCTCATATGATTTTTATAACAAAGATTAAAGGAACTGAAATATATGTAAAATATCAGGATTCAGCTTGCAATTTCGTAGAGTTATTATTATTATTATTAAATAAAAATATTAGTATATCTTTGATTAATTAATGATCCTTTGGTCTACATTAAACTATTGTTCAAGAAGTTAAACGTTTTCGAGCATCTTCTGCTGTATTTATTATTCTATTCCTCGACATGAAAGATTTGCTAGTCTTATTCCAATTCAATTGCCCACATTTGCTAAATAAAATAAGGAGAGTATTGTACCAAACTCAGTAAGCACACAAATTTAATATACAGTTAAATTAATTAATTATTCCAGTTAAATGGGTAATAGGATTTTCATAAAAGAAATTAAATTGTGTAAATTAATATAAGTGTTGATATGAATAAAAATAACAAATTTGGTATAAGAAAATAAATAAGTTATTTTGAAGATGTTTGAATTAAGAAAATATAATTTTTTATACACGTAAAGATTTAGCTCACATGTTAAAATTTATAGAAAAATTTTAGCCTCATATATGAATGCCCCTTTTTTCATGTTCGTGGACAAGGAAAACAAAGTGAAATGCCAGAAATACACTAAATATTTTGAATTAATAAACTTCATTTTCAATCTTTTTAGACTTCGTATAATATCCGTAAAAGTGACGAATGAAATATACCATAAAGGCAGTAGTTTTTTTCAGAACATTCGGATTCGTATAATATGCGTAAAAGTGACGAATAAAATATACCATCATGGCGGTAGTTTTATCAGTACATTCGGATTCGTATAATTTTCGTAAAAATAACGTGTGGAAAATAACGATCAAGAGTTAATAGTAACTTCAGCCTTTTTCATTCGTATAAATTTCGTAAAAGTAACGTGCAAAAAATACCATACCCTTATTTCACCAAAATTATACGTATATTTTTGGAGACGTGCTGCCTGGGTTGTAACTTGCTGATTGATAGTTGTTTCCACATTATCCACAGATTCTTCAAGTTGCATGGTATCATCGTTTGATTCCAAGTGTTGAAATTTATTTTTAATTTTCAAATTACTGTCTTCATTTTCACTATCTGAAGAGTCGGTAGATCGTTTATGATGTCTTTTTTTTTTTTGTTTAGAAAAAGCTCCTCCATTTTGTATGGATTCGCAGAATTGTTTTAAGTCTTGAATTGATTTCTGAAGTTGATCATTATTAGTTTTAAGCTCGTTGATAGTTTGAGCAGCTTGTGCATTTTCTTGTTCACGAAGTTGATTAATTGCATTTGCAAATAAAAGATGAAGTTCGTTTGTAATCTCAGTTGGATTCAGAACATTTTCGATATCAATGACAATTTGTCTGGTTGAAGAGGCATCATTAGATAGAGTAATTTTATTACTCAAAACATGAATCAGTTGCGGTTCAGAAGTTACAATTTTGGAATTGTGGGAAGTATCAAGTGACGTAGTAGAGGTGTTCATGTTCGCTATATGCGCAAACGCAAAGCCTAGCTGAACAGAAGAACTGACATCCTTAGATGTCATGCGCACATAGGAAAATGAGAGAGTTAAAAGACCCTGAATCCTTTCTATAGACTTACAAAAACAAGAAAGAGATCTAACAAGTTATACTTGCCGGTACACAGGCACAGCAGCTGTTATCCGTAGAACGGCAGGTGTGATCCCCAGTCGTATAAACGCAGGTGTACGCTCCGAGCGAGAAGAAAAGCAACCTTCTCGAATGACAGCGCAAGAGGTTATCTTAAAAGTTCTCCCAGCCAAAGCTCTTTGATCATTTCTACTGAAACCAAAACTGTCTTACTAAGTACAGCTGTCATTTACATTCGCGATACCAGAAATTGTGCACGTTCCGTAGTAGCGGTTTTGGGATCCGCTTCGCAAGCCAACTTCATTACTGCATCATGCGCTGATGCATTGGGTTTACCAAAACAGAGAACTTACGCACCAATCGCTGGAATAAACGAAACAATCATAAACATAAAGTCAAAAATAAATGCTTAAATATCAAATAAAGTAGACACATCTGAATGGAATTTGAATTTTTTTCATTGTCCCCGAAATTACGGATATCACTCCTTTAACACCCTTAATGATTTCGAATAATGTTATTCTAAAAAACATAAAATTGGCTGATCTTCAATTTTTAAAGCGAAAAAAATAGACTTATTATTAGGTGCCGAGCTATTGTTTGAATTTTTAAAGACGGGAAAAATTTGATCCGAGGATAACGGATTGCTTTTCTATCAAACAGTTTTCGGATACATAGTTTCGGGTGCATTAGAAACTAAAGGTATCGTATCGCCAAAGCAATACTGTTATCTGACAAAAAGTCTAGAGTCATTAAATGAAACCATGAAACAATTTCGGGAGGTGGAAAGCATAGAAGATAATAAGCCCCCTCCTACTAAGGAACTGCGATTCTGCGAAGAACATTACGCAAAAACCCATAGCAGAAAATCGAATGGACGTTATGTAGTAAAGATGCCTGTAAAAACTGATGATGAAGAAAATATAAATCTTGGAATCTCTAAGGAAATCGTGTCAAAACTCTTAGATCACTTATAAAATCGTTTGGAACGCCAACTACAAATGAAGAAGCTATATACTGTATTTATGAGAGAATACGAAGAGCTAAATCACATGACGGAAATTGAAACTGAAACTGAGGCGGCCTATTACTTCCCTCACAATGGGGTTTATAAACCGGAAAAGAGTAGCACTAAACTTCGGGTGGTTTTAACGCTAGCTGTAAAACAACAAATGGGCGTTCATTAAATGACATTTTACTAAAGGGTGGCACAATTCAAGATGATTTATTTTCAATTATGCTGCGCTTTAGAAAGCATCTATATGCATTTGCTGCGGACATTGAAAAGATGTATCGCCAAATTGAAATTGATCCTTCTCAACTTGATCTCCAAAGAATTCTGTGGAAGACGGGCACAAATGAATCTAGCAAATGTTATGCGCTTATGACTGTAACGCATGGAACCGCGTGTGGGCCTTATTTGGCAACTAGAACCTTACATCAACTAGCTTATGATGAGGCGGAAAGCTTCCCTCTTGCCTCTTCTGTTACTTTAACTGACTTTTACATGGATGACATCCTCTCTGGAGAATCAGTACTAAGTCAAGTAACAAAATTGTGTTCCGAGTTGACAATCAATGGTGTTACAGCGAGGTAAGGTGAATTTTTACAAGTGGTGTTTTAACAATCCAGAACTCTACGCTGATATCTCTACGAGGCAGAATTATACTTTTCCTTTCCAGGATGATAAAAAACTGTCAAGGCTTTAGGTATCGAATGGAATACAGCAAATGATTCCTTTCCCTATAAATTTCCCGTCTTATACGAAAAGGGAAGTCTTATCAGATATCGCCCGCATATACGATCCTTTGGGTTTAATTGGCCCAGTAATCACAAGAGTTAAAACATTCATGCAGTCGTTATGGCTTATTAACATTGATTGGTATGAGCATCTTCCTGAACCTTTAGCTAAGCAATGGTCACATTTTTTCTTTACACTTACCGAAATCTAGAAGCTTCGCATTCCTAGACGTGCTGTGAACCCGAATACTACAGTAGGGTTTGCTGACGCTTCTGAAACAGTATTTGGAACGGTTCTGTACCTTCAATCAATAGCTAGTGAGCAGTGCTCCACTGAACTGTTGTGTACGTAATCCAGAGTGTCACCATTAAAGAAAATCTCTGTACCGAGACTCGAACTGTGTGCGTGCCTCTTTCTAGCTCAACTGGTGAAGAAGGCTCTTTCCTCGCTGAAATTAGATATCAGTGAAGTATTCCTGTGGTCAGACTCAACGATCGCATTAGCCTGGACTGCCACATCGCTTCATTCACTCAAAACCTTTGTAGGTAATAGAGTAACAAAAATACAAAATCTCACGGAAAACTTTATTTGGAGACATGTTTCCTCAAAGAAAAATCCGGCGGATTTAATTTCTCGAGGTCTGAACCCAGAAGAAATAGCATTAAATAACATGTGGTGGCACGGACCATCATTTCCACTTAAGTGTGTGTATCTATGACTAATACATTTGTGAGCCCTGCAGATGACCAAAATCTAACTGAACTGAAAGCTCTAGTGACTAAGACTTTAGCTATGTCCAAAAGTAATGATGTGTTAAATGAACTTATGAACAGAACTAATAATTATAAGAAACTCATTAGAATTTTAAGTTTTATTTTTAGATTTATTTACAATGCCAGAAATTACAAACATAAACGCCAGGATCCCTGGATTTAGAAGAACATGTCGAGGCTCGAGATACCCTCATTCGAGACTCGCAGGTACAGTATTTTTCTGAAGAGCTCTCGGTTCTAGGTCTACCAATCTCCAGCAAGAGTAAGTTAAAATCTCTTAATCCCTTCTTGGATAAGAAAGATACGTGTATGAGGCCGTTTAAGTAGCTCCAACTTGAATTACAATCAAAAATATCCCATCATCCTCCCACCAGACGGTAGATTCACGAAGCTCATAATGGAATACTTCCACAAAAGAGATTTACATGTAGGGCCGTAGTTTCTTTTACATAGTGTACGTCAACAGTTTTGGCCTATCAATGGCCGTTCCTTAGCCAGAAAGGTAGTTCATGAATGCCTAACTTGCTTTAAAATGCATCCCACTGCATTGACTCAATTAATGGGTAATCTTCCGTCTGAAAGAGTATCACCAAGCCCGCCATTTACCAATACGGGCATTGACCTTTGCGGTTCTTTTCAAATTAAATACAAGGGGCAGAGAAAGGGCATTTTGCATAGGATTTATATTTGTATTTTTTCTGTTTTGCTACTAAAGCTGTTCATTTCGAATTTCTGACAGACCTTACTTCTGAGTCCGACTGCTGGCTTAAAAAGATTTTTTGCCCGGCAGGGTATGTGTTCAAAAATTTTTTTCAGACAATGCAACGAGTTTTGTAGGTGCACGTTCGGAATTAAAACGGTTGGAAAAGTTAGTAAAACAATCATAATTTGAAGTTATTTAGCTTCAGAGGCATTGTTTGGAAGTTTCTTCCACCTAGAGCCCCTAATTTTGGAGGGTTCTGGGAGGCCGGAGTTAAATCGTATAAACACCGTCTGAAACGAACTGTTGGCAATGCTAAGCACACTAAAAGAGTTTCTGACTGTTTCTATTCAAATAGAGGAAATTCTGAATTCCCGTCCTTTAACTCCATTATCCTCTGAAGTTACAGATTATGAAGTCCTCACTCCTGGGCATTTTCTAATTGGACGTCATGGCAGAACCTGATGTATTGCATCTAAAAGAAAATAGGCTGTCTCGTTGGCAAAAAACTACTAAGATGGTTCACTCAATTTGGAAAAAGTGGCATCGACACCACCTTAACCATTTGCAGCAGTGCAATAAATGGCAATTTGCCAAGACAAACGTAAATACTGGTGTCCTTGCTTTACTCAAGGAAGATAATCTGCCTCCTTATAAATAGGCTACATGTCGTATACAGGAAGTTATAACCGGACCTTATGGAAAGGTCAGAGTAGTTATGGTTAGAACTCCTACCGGCACATTTAAAAGATGCATATCCAAAATATGTTTGCTACCTATTGAATAATACGTATGTTTATTTGATGACCCTCATTAATGTAGAATCATATTATATTAGATATTATCAATTTAGTAACTGTATAAATGTTTATGCTATTTTATTCTATTATATCCCAGAATTCACTATGTCGTAATGAATATTTTCATTTTAATAATACTATATTATACTTTATTTTGATACAAGTGTTATGTTATATTGAAATATAAATATTTTAACGCGGGGCGGGATGTTCTGTCCTATCCTATTGTTGTAACATTAATCTCACTAGAGGGCGCTGCAACGCCCACCCCCTTAACCGGCAGACCCATGTGTCATGTTATGTATTCTCGTGTGTGTTTTTATGTCTTTATGTTACGTAATTATGAGTGTGTTTTTATGCTTTCACGTTTAATTTTGTATGTATATGTGTTTCAGCTTATATGTGTGTTTTAGTGTTTTAATGCTATCCTTTATATTCTTTTTAAGTTACTTTGTTTTATAAACAACGTATTATGTAAAATCTGCTTGACATCTAGCCCCTGTATGGCCATGTAAACACCCGGTGCAGCCTCACGGGGCTCAAGCAATTTGTTTCTTCTAGATAGTGGAGGACGTGGGACATACTCCTGTTTACCTATGTTACACGCCAGGCGTCCCCGTCCTCCGTCACCTATCACCTGTAGACCGCGAACAGGGCGGTTGTTCATTTAGGCTCCTACGCCATCTTTTGTAATAGCCATCAGCGCCAGCAAGAGCGTACAGCTCAGATCCTTAAGGCCCCTGTGCCTTTTTATTGATGAATAAACCTTTATAATTGATTGCAGTCCATTATTCTTTCGACGGATCTCACTCTCTAATAGTTATTTTTAATATGCTTTATTAATTACACAACAAAAAGCATAATATGTTTCTTTTGGGTTTATAAATAGCGATCTATCTGTCTTCGTGGAGGACTTTCTAAGGGAAATTGGCTTGTACACATGTTACACATGGTGAAAGCCACGAAAACGTCCATGCTGCCAGCACGTTCGCGAGATTCGAACCGAACTACTAGTGTTCAGCTACGTTACCGTTCGGCCGCTGGTGATCCTCACAAAAAGAGTAGAAAATTCTGAATAATATATAAACGTGAATAAGAGTAGTTTTTCTTTTATATTCATAAACTAAATAATTAAAAGTTAAATAAAAGTCTAATCCTCTGAACTATTGTTATGTGTTAATTGCTATTATTTTCAGGCTTAAGTTTTGCTTACTATTTCAGTTTTCATCTGTAATTGAAGTTTTTATTTTATTTATTTATTTATTTATTTATTTATTTATTTTTCTTTAGTTGTTTAAATTTGGTTGTGAGTTTAAACTGTAACTTTTGTTTACTTTAAAATTTAGGTTTGGTTGCTTTAAAATTTTTCTTAAGTTGTTTAGTTTATAATGATTTATTATATATTAATTGCTATTATTTTCAAGCTTAAGTTTTGCTTACTATTTCAGTTTTGATCTGTAATTGAAGTTCTTAATTTTTTTTTTCTTTAGTTGTTTAATGTTGGTTGTAAGTTTAAACAGTAACTTTTGTTTACTTTAAATTTAGGTTTGATTTCTTTAAAAGTTTTCTTAAGTTGAATTTGTTTAGTTTATAATTTGAGTTTAGGGACTTAAGTTTACTTGGTTTTTGAACTTTAACGTTGTTTAATTTTTAACTTTAATTATTATTTTAAAGCTTTGTTTGCTGCACTTTTAGTGTGTTAATTTTTTTTTAACTTAAGCTTATTTAATTTTTTTACCTCTATTTCTATTAAAGTTGTCGAATACATATTTTCTGACTGGCGGTAAGGTTAATCAATATTAATTGAAATTCAATCTGGGTAATGAATATTTATACTTAAAATGCTGCTGAAGAAACAATTTATATAGTGCTGACATTTTTAATGAAGGATATTGTTATGTAATAGTTTAACTTTTGATGTCCCAAATTCATTTGTGATGACGAAATATTCACTGGTCCTGACTATTTTCACATCCCAACCGTCGGCTTAGAAATCATTCTCAGATTCCCTTATCAGAGTATTACTGCACCCTGAAATTCTTTCGCCCAAACGAAAAACCACATGTCGGATGACGTGTTGAATGTATACACCATCTGGAGTTTCACTTAAAGAGGACCCCGTTTGCTGTGACGGCGCTAGCAGGGAAAGGTTCTACAGCGAATTTGTAAGGAGGGGGAAATAATCGTTGGATAGGAAGCTCTACATGGTCGACTTGAACCTCGATGCGAGGCTAGATGCCCTCCCCGTTGTTTTCGTCTGCGGAGATTGTTGACACATCGGTGTGGCCTTGAAAGCCGAATGATTGCGCTGCGCTAACTGGCTCTTCTGGTAGTCGGGAAACCCCTTCCCGTGAAGATTTCTCTGTTTGGGTTGCTGAACTTGGCTGGCTGCTGTTCACATTCTTCGCCAAATTTTCAAAAAACGCGCCAGCTATTATTAAAGTGGCTGCACAGTGTTGTCTGGGAGGGAGAGACGGAGAAAAGTTCTTCAAAGTAAACGTTTTTCTTGACGGATCTGCAGCGACAAGATGATACCTTCTTCTATCTTCTGCCTGGCAGACTCCCGAGAGCTGCAGGGAAAATAAGTCCAACACCATATGCTAAGCCGAGAGGAAATAGAAGTCCGGATCCATGATCCACTCAGAAACGGCCTATGGAAGGTAGACGTATCGAACCATGCTGATGGAATTGCTACTTCGGGAGGAAAATCAGAGCCAGACATCGTCGTTGCTGTTATCCTTGGTTGATTTTATTTGTTTCGCTAATTTCTATCCTTTCTTTTAAACACATATGTTGCAAGCCTAGTAAAGATGCCTAAGTCCTACTACATATTATTTTCAAGATTTTGTGTGAATAGTTCCATACTTCCTTTAAAGTTGTGGGGCCCCCTGTGACCCTGTTTTTTTAAAGGTATGTTTATATTTTTGTGTTCTTCAGCTATGCTTATTAACCAGCCACCTCTTAATAATTGTAATGGAAATAGTGAGTATCATGACTCTATGAGAAATGTAACCAAATATCCATTATCTCCATAAATAAGCGTTAGATTGATTTTGCCTACCTAGCTTTGTTGTTATTTTAATTATTTGACTTTGCACTGGATCATAGTATTTGAACGGGTTACTGCCCGACATTATGTCTCACAACACAGCTTTCTGAAATTTAGAATTGTTTTATTGTTACACTATGATAATTACTCGAACTCTTATGTCATGTGATTGATATAGTATTGGTTGGAAAGTTTTGTTATGTTGCATATATACACACCTTTACCTACTACAAATTTGGTATGAACATTGATTATCGAAATTACACAGAAATGATGTTAAGAAGTAATTTAATTTAATTATTTAATTAATTAATTATGACAAAGCACACGAGGGCTATCTGCCTAAAGGGGAAGGATTCCTTCCTGTAGGACTTTCTAAGGGAAACTGGCTCGTATACACGTTACACATGGGAAAAACCACGAAAACGCCCATGCAGCCAGCCCGTTCGCGGAATTCGAACCTCGGACCGAAGTACCAGTGTTCAGCGTCTTTACCGCTCGGCCGCTGGTGGGCTCAATTAAGAAGTAAATAATACATTTGAAATATATTATGTTATATTGTTCTTTATTGTTCAATAGAATAATACGGTAACACTATTCCCTCCCCCCTTGAAACTATCAATTGCAATGATGAGCATCTGTTTGAAAATTCTTTATTTTCTGCTCTGTGACGCTCTTCGCGTGCAAAGAATTTTGCTTTACCTTTGTTTTCTGCCGTTAGGCTTTTTTCAAATGTTTATCTGGCTATATGAAGTTTTATTTTCTCAATAAATTTTCAAATCTTCCTGTTAATCTGATCGAGACATATCTCTACAAACCACAGTGCTCAATAACACGTTTAAGTGCTAATTCTCTTCATGTGTTGTACCGGTAATATTACAATTTTAGCTCATATCTTACAATGTAAAGCTGTCTATATTTATTAAATTTCTTAGATCGTCAATCTGAAATGTTGCCTTCTTTAGATCTTGCTGGACTTATTGCAAAGCTTGGAAATAACTTGGTAAAAGAGTTTTGATGTAGGATGAGATTTCTAATCTGCATTTTTTCTTTCGTTTCCTTTCCTTCACAATTATTCTCAAAATGTAGTTTTCGTTTTCTTAATTGTAAAATATTTATTACATTTTATTGCTTCTTGGAAAGAATTTTACAGCATAAAATGGAAAACATTTGTTTAAGCACGTTTGGGCTAAATCATTAAGAAAGGAAAAGGAATAAATGAAAATAAAGGGAAATCTTAGGTAAGACAGAGAAGGAAATTAATCTTTAGATAAGGAGATTTTTAGATTAGGAGGTAAGGCTTAGATTAAAAAAGATATTTAGTACAATGCAGGCCATTAGTTGAGACTTTTGTCATTTTTGTTAAAGTTAAATTCGTTTATTGAGTGAATGTTATTATTGTTCAATTCCTTCTACCTGGAATTATCACGAAATGAAGTAGAAACTTTTAAAATGGTTCATGTATTGCCAACAGCAAGAGCTAACCAGCTACTCTATATGAGATGAAAAGTTCAAAACACAGCATTGCTTGTGAAACAGGGTTGTATGAATTAAGAAATGGATATAACTAATTCTCGAGTTTGGTTTAATACAAAATTGTACTTTATTTTCTCAATATGTGTTAAAAGAAAACTGATTCTATTTCTTTATTTCTATGTCTAGAATTTATTTTAGCTGCATAACAGAATCCAGTCATGCTTTAAGTTCTGCTACCTTTACTTTCTTCAGCCGACTATCTACTTGCATCTAAATTTCTTATCTACATAATGATTTTAATGAATCCAGATAGTATAATTTCATAAAAAATAATTTATATTCATAATCGGACATCATGTTCTAAATGAATTTTTATTTAAATCAATAAAATGAAAAGGTAGAAATGTATTCTTAAGAACTGTGTTTATTACTTTTAAATCGCTTACTTCTTTATATTAAGAAAATATATTAAATCTGAAAGTTAAAAACATTACGCCTTACAGAAGATCAACATGCTAGCGTGAGGAGAATAAAAGTACTATTTTATTTCAGGCAGTTCTGGAATGAACACAATTCTGGAATGAACATATGAAATTACATTAATTATGAACATAGGGACATTAGACTATTTTGAAGCAGGAGGTGTGAAAAATGAGCATTACCCTAGCCGGGATTTGAACCTGGACCTCTCGAATACGGGCCGACTGTTACACCACGAAGGCATATAGAAAGAAGGCAGAAAATACCTAATAACTTGATTCAATCAGAGCAACTCAACGTCTATCTGGTGGTAACCACATATCTATGTTCCCACTTTTACTCCTCTACTGAAAAAGAGATTTAAATCAAAAAACGCACAGATGATAAAAGTTATAGCGATAAGGAAGAGATCGCACAATGGAGGAAAAGGTATATTAAACTTTAAAGTAAAACCTCAGGCATGCGTAGTCAAAATGCGAGGAATAGTAAACAAATTAAGATCAAAAAATTATTAACGCTGTATTTATCTTTAAACCGTTTGTTTCTTTTTTCTCTAAAAATCAAAAAAGTGTGCAAAATGTTATTTACAAACCATGTCAGATAAACTAATTCGCAAATATGTTTTGCAGCTGGCTATGTTCTCCGTCTCAGATAAAAGAAGCCAAAAATATTGAATTAAACTTAACTCCTGTAGACAGTGAAATTGCTGACGTTTCAGTTGTAATGTAGATAGAAGCAATCCAACCGATATAGTGATTAGTGATGCTGACTGCCATACCAATGAGCCCCGGCTCGAAACCGGATAAGGCATGGATGATGTTACGTGGTAAAAAATTAAAATTTATCTTTTACATTTTATCTCTTTGCAACTGACTGTTTGGTGCACCGACAAAAAAAAAAAACTACTCTAAACTACTAAAACTTTGTACATACATAATCAACACTTTTAAACTCTAAAAGACATTTAAGAAAGATATCCTCCCTGGTGTTTTGGTAGAATCACGATTAATTGACAAAAACAAAACTCGAAAATGCACTTCCACAACAAAATCTTTAACACGCTATCTCTCACTAAATGAAAACTAATTAGATATCCAACCTGAAAACACATAAATTTCAATACTAAATCTAGAGATAGCCTTAAAACTTTAACATTTCAAATACCACACAGAACTCTTCAAAACACCGGGCAAAGATACAATCTCCCAATTAAGAAGTCTACTCATCAAATCAAAACAAATTCAGTAAACGGATCGTATAGTCACCAACACAAAACTGATTTTTTCTACTACCGCAATATAATTACCCAGGTTCGGTTGAAAAACCATGTTTCCGTAAGGATCACATGGGTGACCTACAGTAGACCACAATTAATACACAAAAAAAACATACAATAATAAAAATGATAAACACATTTATTGAAAATTCCCACACATCATAATTTAAGATAGCTGGCCATACCACCCCTACAAAATCTTTTAAATTTTACTAATAGTTTTTTTCATATCAATCTCATGTTTAACATTAATCCATTAATACAAAAATCATAGTGAAACACGTCACAGTTCTTAATCATTTTAAACAGGAACTCAAGAAGATTAAACTCATTTAAAAAAACTAATTTAGAATAAAACATATTGAACATAGCACTTAAACATTAAAATAAAGATTCACTTCCTCCAATAAGTTCAATTAACTTCTGACTATTAAACATTAAATAAAAAAAAACCTTCTCAGCTAAAAATATAGTAAAAATATTCAATTTTTATCTACTTAACATGACAGCTCTTGCTTTAGTATTAAACATTTCCAAATTTAAAAAGGTTAATTATCAAAATTAAACACCAATGAAAATATAAAGTCACTCACGAAATCGGCATACCACCTTTGAGAGACTCAGGGAGCTGCCCAGAACCAGCCACAAATCGCCGAAACATTAATTGCCAAATCTTCATCGTTGTTTTCCGGAACCGGAACCTTTTCATAGTTCCAGTTAATAGATTTCAAATTCTTCTGTCAAGCAGCACTTTAACTCAATCAACTTCCCGTTTTCGAAGTTCCACTGAAGATAAGAGAAGGAGGTCGAAACTGGAGACAAAAGACCAAGGCAGACCTCAGGCGATGACGACCTTCCATATTTCCATCTTTTCTAAAGCAAAATAGAAACTCCACCACGAACGAGCAGTTCAGACTGTTCCACAAATGGGAAAGAAACATCAGCGACGAAATTGAAAATAATAGGCCGCAAGAATTGCCGCCGTGAACATGACGAGCACCCGCACTGTCTCAGACCCTCCGTACCGAGAATTCTCGGAGATAAAAACTTAACTGTACACCGCGGTCGATCCCCGAAGAACCGCCGCGTTTTTCCTTTGCTCCATCCCAGCACCTCACTCACCGCGGCCGGCCCCGTAGGGGCGCCGTCAAAGTAGCAAACCCCCTAAGGCTCCAAAAAGAATCTGCTAAAAGTCTTCTCTAAAAATCTCTTTTTTCAAGTCCAGAAAGATCAGTCTCCTTTTTCCGTGCAACGGCTTAAGAAACCTCGGTAGACGCTCACCAAGAAACGCCTCAAAATCACTACTGGTTCAAACAACACTAAAATTAAAAATTTAGCCAATCTTAAGGAAACTTGGACTCCTTTTCGCCAACTAGAAGAAAGGTAATAAATCGCCACTGAAATTTTCAGAAATTCAGAACTCTCTACAAGATGACAGACCCTTTCTTTCCCACCCAACAGAAGAATGTTTCTAACCTATAACTCTGTCAAAATAATCGCCGCCCCTTAAAACTATTCGCCTCTGAACGAGAAAAACACGTGTTTTCAAAACCCGCGAAAAAAGGGAAAACGCAGCTGGACAGTGACCTCTAACCTCCAAAGAAGCTTACGCGTGAGAAACGGAAATACACCCGCGCCCTTTAAACTGTAACACATATTCTGTCAAATTAAGGGAGTTTTGCCGTAAAGTTTAACAATATTAAATATTATACATTAATTTTAAATAAGCTCAATACAAATTCATTAAACACAGTAAAATAATACGCAATAATTATACACAACAAAAAAATATAAGAATTTTCCATAACAATTCCCCCACGGTACGGAAAAAGAAAAATTTTGAGAAACAAAATTTCTCTACACACTCCTTAATAATTACATAAGAATTATGCACAACTGCAGAATATTATTACACACTTCGATGTAATCACGGAGAACAGTGATAAGTATAACAACTATTAAAAATTTACCTACACTTAAACCAACAAATTAAGAAAATTCAACTAAAAAAAATTTAAATACAATTCAATTTGTAGCTACAGAGACAGCAAGAGTGAAGTGTCACTGATACGTTTTACTACTAATTTGGTAACATAATGCTCATAACCAGAAACAAACCAAGCAACTAGTGAGTAAATAAATACAAGTTTTTAGTATCCTAATCAACAACAGAAGCAAACAACAAAAGGCAGAAAAGTTTATTAGAAATAACCTCTAAACAGAAAGGAAGGTACAAACACGCAGAGAGAATCTCCAGAAACGGAATTCAGTAACTTGACCAAAATCTAAGCCGAAAAGCCCTAAGTTGCAACTTAGAAAGAGAAAAAAAATTTTGATAAACTTAACTTGAGACAGGAAATGAAAGCTCGGACCAGCCGAATGATTCCCTAAACGCAAACCACTATGGAGTCACGAACTAAAACCTGGCGGTGTCTCTACCCAAGTATAAAAGCAACAAGAAGTCTTGTGAGTTTTAAAACAATGGCAATAAACTGAAAATGCATAGCATAATACTAATGAAAAAAACTCATAATATCAAATTCACACAAAAACTGCTCCAGCACCCTGAAGTCTCCCGTATAAGTATTCATTCTCATTTCACACCAACGATCCAAACCAGCACAAAAAATTCAAATACCGAAATAGAATTAAAACCATAAGTTTGCAACAAATTTAATCAAGAACAGAAATCCAGTGACGAAAAATTAAAAACTAAAAAAATAAAATAGATTACTCATTAACAGTTTAACTCACAATTAAAAACAATATTACACAACTCACTATTAATTTCCTCACCAGACTATCATTTAAACAACCTGAACACCTACACAAAGAGTATAGAAGAGTAAGTATCCTAATTTCGTAAATTTCACAACACAACAATATTCTACCTTGTCACACAAAATTCTCACAAAACAAATTGCCACAAAATTCTCATAACTCGCAATTCGAAATTCTCTTAAAACGCTACACTTCTATTGTTTAACCATTTCTCACCAAAAGTAACCTTTAATCGTCAAACTACAAAACTCAGAAATTAGGTGGAATCTCAATTATTACTTGTACAACTCATTAAGCCAAACCACAACCAAAGAATAATTGAACACACGCAAAAGCTAAACAACTTCACTTAAGCTGATAATCTAAACATTTCCCTAAAATCTAAAAAAAAAAAAAAAAAAAAAAAAAAAAAAAAAAAAAAAAAAAAATCAGTCAAATTTCTAAACAGACTGTCACTGGTCCCTCGCAACTTTACAAAACTAATGCGCATTACAGTTAAGAAAGCAACTCAATTACTCAAAATAAAATACACATTTCTAATCCAAGTCTGTTGTACAAATTCCCTAATCCATTAACACCATTTACGAACTTAAAAAAACTTCACTGTTAAATTAACACAAACAATTGTTCTGACAATAAAAATAGTTCACTAAAATGGAACTAACCAAATCAAATAATTAAAAATTCAGTTAACACAAGCAATTCAGAAAAATTCCATAAACACATAGTACTTTAAATTAACTCAAAGGTGTGTGTGTCAGAGAGCTAGGTAAACACAAACATAAAAATTCAGCTCTACTCCAAACACAATATAAGCATACACAAAATAGAAATTCAAAACATAATTCAAAATACACATTTTACATTCAGTGGTCTACCAGTCACGAGGTCACGGCACCATTTGTTACGTAGCAAAAAATTAAAATTTGACTTTTACATAAATTGACCTCTTTTTGGTACCATGACAAAAAAAAAAAAAAAAAAAAAAAAAAAAAAAAAACTACTCTAACTTTGTACATACATACATAACTTTTCAATCTAAAAGACATCTAAGAAAGATATCCTCCCTGGTGTTTTGGTAGAATCACGATTAATTGACAAAAACAAAATTCGAAAATGCACTTCCACAACAAAATCTTTAACACGCTATCTCTCACTAAATGAAAACTAATTTAGATATCCAACCTGAAAACACATAAATTTCAATACTAAATCTAGAGATAGCCTTAAACCTTTAACATTTCAAATACCACACAGAACTCTTCAAAACACCGGGGAAAGATACAATCTCCCAATTAAGAAGTCTACTCATCAAATCAAAACAAATTCATCATCAAATCAAAACAAATTCAGTAAACGGATCATATAGTCACCAACACAAAACTGATTTTTTCTACTACCGCAATATAATTAGCCAGGTTTGGTTGAAAAACCATGTTTCCGTAAGGATCACATGGGTGACCTACAGTAGACCACAATTAATACACAAAAAAAAAACATTAAAAAAAAAAAAAAAAAAAAAAAAATCTGAAATGTTTCAGATTTTAAATTACGTCCAAAGGGGCATTTTTAAACATTTTGTGTGTTACCTTTCTTTATTAAATATCATGTTCCTCGCACTTAAACCATAAGATCCAGTGCAACAGCAATATCGCAAAATAGCTTTAAAACGAGCATATCTTTATAATTTCCGATACAGAGACTCACGCGCTGGAGATAAAAATGTTTTTTCTGCACAACGTTGCCATTGCTCGCTTTGAAATCCTTGAGTTTGTTAATCAAAAATTCGTCAAAGTTCTAAAATATAGGAAATCGATCATAAAACGAATTTCAAATTTCAAATTTGGTCTTCCACAGGCTCATATTCGTTGGAGGATTACGTTATTCAAAATTCGATGACTCTATGTACCGTTGTTTTATCACAATACGAGAAATATACATACATTTATGCAGATTTTTCATTATTTAATTTCTTCAAATATAATGCAGGACTCTAACATTTTGTGGCAACAGTTTGAAAAGTGAACCGACATTTATGAGTCCGACGCAAAATGCCAAAACGAAACTAATAGTCCTTCGGGATTCAAATCCCTTTGGACTAACAATAATTAAAAAAAAAAAAAAAATCTGAAATGTTTCAGATTTTAAATTACGTCCAAAGGGGTGTTTTTTAACATTTTGTGTGTTACCTTTCTTTATTAAATATCATGTTCCTCGCACTTAAACCATAAGATCCAGTGCAACAGTAATATCGCAAAATAGTTTTAAAACGAGCATATCTTTATAATTTCCGATACAGAGACTCACGCGCTGGAGATAAAAATGTTTTTTCTGCACAACGTTGCCATTGCTCGCTTTGAAATCCTTGAGTTTGTTAATCAAAAATTCGTCAAAGTTTTAAAAAATAGGAAATCGATCATAAAACAAATTTCAAATTTCAAATTTGGTCTTCCACATGCTCATATTCGTTGGAGGATTACGTTATTCAAAATTCGATGACTCTATGTACCGTTGTTTTATCACAATACGAGAAATATACATACATTTATGCAGATTTTTCATTATTTAATTTCTTCAAATATAATGCAGGACTCTAACATTTTGTGGCAACAGTTTGAAAAGTGAAGCGACATTTATGAGTCCGACGCAAAATGCCAAAACGAAACTAATAGTCCTTCGGGATTCAAATCCCTTTGGACTAATAATAAACACATTTATTGAAAATTCCCACACATCATAATTTAAGATAGCTAGCCAGACACCCCCTACAAAATCTTTTAAATGTTACTAATGTTTAAATGTTAATGTTAGTTTCTTTTTTCATATCAATCTCATATTTAACATTAATCCATTAATACAAAAATCATAGTGAAACACGTCACAGTTCTTAATCATTTTAAACAGGAACTCAAGAAGATTAAACTCATTTAAAAAAAATCTAATTTAGAATAAAACATATTGAACATAGCACTTAAACATTAAAACAAAGATTCACTTCCTCCAATTAGTTCAATTAACTTCTGACTATTCAACATTAAATAAAAAAACCTTCTCAGCTAAAAATATAGTAAAAATATTCAATTTTTATCTACTTAACATGACAGCTCTTGCTTTAGTATTAAACATTTCCAAATTTAAAAAGGTTAATTATCAAAATTAAACACCAATGAAAATATAAAGTCACTCACGAAATCGGCATACCACCTTTGAGAGACTCAGGGAGCTGCCCAGAACCAGCCACAAATCGCCGAAACATTAACTGCCAAATCTTCATCGTTGTTTTCCGGAACCGGAGCCTTTTCATAGTTCCAGTTCATAGTTTTCAAATTCTTCTGTCAAGCAGCACTTTAACTCAATCAACTTCCCGTTTTCGAAGTTCCACTTAAGATAAGAGAAGGAGGTCGAAACTGGAGACAAAAGACCAAGGCAGATCTCAGGCGATGACGACCTTCCATATTTCCATCTTTTCTAAAGCAAAATAGAAACTCCAGCACGAACGAGCAGTTCAGACTGTTCCACAAATGGGAAAGAAACATCAGCGACGAAATTGAAAATAATAGGCCGCAAGAATTGCCGCCGTGAACATGACGAGCACCCGCACTGTCTCAGACCCTCCGTACCCAGAATTCTCGGAAATAAAAACTTAACTGTATACCGCGGTCGACCCCCGAAGAACCGCCGCGTTATTCCTCCGCTCCGAGTATTGGAGGGCTGGCGCTGCGATCACGAAAGCTGGAGGCAGTGTCTAAACATAGCTCCGAAATTTTTAAATAAGTGTTTCAGTAAATGTTTTCAACTCTCTAAAAAAGTTTAATGCACCTTTCCTATGCAATGTCTCATTCATCAAATTGAGAAGGAAACTTCGCTTCTTCGAAACTGCAAACATCTTGTTCGCTGTTTACTATCAACACGAGAAATCCAAAAGAAACCTTGGCACGGAATATTCAGATAAGTAACATTCTGTTCTCTATACAATATCTTATTCTCTATCACTAAAGTGCCATTAAATTTCTTTATTTATTATTTTCATAAGATTCTAGCATTATACAATAGTTAGTAATAGTAGGAAGTCATGTGGTTCTTTTCTTCGTAACTAGTCCGTAGAGACGCAACATTCCTTATCAGTAGTCCGTTCTTATCAGCAATTCACACCCTTCGGAGGCCCCCTCTTCGTGCTTGGAAATTTCTTGAGAGGGAAAAAATGGGGATATCTTGACCATCGATGAGTATAGATTGTGATTTTTGTAACTAAGATCCCCGACTTTTTTTTTTTTTCCAGGTATCAAACTTAGAATTATGAGCAAATATAAATACAGTGTGACGGAATTTGTTAAACTTGTATTATAATAAATTACAACGGTTAAATTAATAAATTAATTTTATATTTAACTAATATTTAAGAAAAATAAACTGTATAATTTATTTTTGCTGATATGCTCTCACACTGCGTATGGATTTATGATTTTGTCAATTACTGTTTTTCTGAAATATACATGAATTTTTTGGAAACGGTAATAGTTAATGTTACTTTAATTAAAATATTATGTACATCTCTGTGATAATATATGTCTTTTCTAGTTAGGTCTCAAGATAAGGGCATACACATTACCATGTAGGAATTCATTTATTTTAATTTTATTTTTAACTTAGCTAAAGTTTGCTTCTTAAAGACACTAATTTTGCAAATTAACTCCTTTTAACTACACTCATGGACACAATCGTATTTTAGGATATTTTCTACCTCTTTTCCTTTTCTTTCTATAGGCCCCTTTCCCCCCTCTATTATTTTTGGGCCATTTATTTAAAATTTTATTTTGTCCCATCTTTTCTTTCTGGCCTTTTGAACACGTACAAAATGTACGAAGTACCTTTTTACTCTCCTCAAATACGAAATTGACCCCCTTTCTATATACTACCTTTCCTTCGCACCTATGCTTGATTTTTCGCCCATCGGTGCAGAAAGACTTAGCGGGTGCAAAACAAGACATCTGTCTACTTTGTCTGTTTGTCTGTCTGTCTTCCTCCGCTCCGGGGAGTTAGAGATTTTTGACTGGCGCTGCGATCACGAAAGCTGGAGGCAGTGTCTAAACATAGCTCCGAAATTTTTTAAATAAATGTTTCAAAAATGTTTTCAACTCTCTAAAATAGTTAAATGCACCTTTCCTATGCAATGTCTCATTCATCAAATTGAAAAAGGAAACTTCGCTTCTTCGAAACTTCAGGTGTTTTGTTAGCTGTTCACTATGAACACGAGAAATCCAAAAGAGGCCCTAACACGGAATATTCAGATAAGTAACATTCTGTTCTCTATAAAATATCTGTTTCTCTATCACTAGAGTGTCATTAAATTTCTTTATTTATTATTTTTCATAAGATTCTAACATTATACAATAGTTGGTAATAGTAGCAGGTCATGTGGTTCTTTTCTTCGTAACTATTCCGTAGAGACGCCACATTCCTTATCAGTAGTCCATTCTTATCAGCAACTCACACCCTTCGGAGGCCCTCCTTTCGTGCTTAGGAATTTCTTGTGAGGGAAAAATGGGGATCTCTTGATCATCGATGAGTATAGATTGTGATTTTTGTAACAAAGATCCCCGATTTTTTTTTTCAGGTCTCAAACTTAGAATTATGAGCAAATAAAAATACAGTGACGGAATTTGTTAAACTTGTACTATAATAAATTTCAACGGTTAAATTAATAAATTAATTTTATATTTAACTAATATTTAAGAAAAATAAACTGTATAATTTATTTTTGCTGAAATGCTCTCACACTGTGTATGATGGATTTATAATTTTGTCAATTACTGTTTTTCTGAAATATACATTTCAATATATTTCAATATATTTCTGAAATATACATACAAAATTTTTGGGAACGGTAATATTTAGTGTTACTTTAGTTAAAATATTATGTACATCTCTGTGATGATATATGTCTTTTCTAGTTAGGTCTCAAGATAAGGGCATACACATTACCATGTAGGAATTTTTTTTTTTTTTTAAACTTAGCTAAATTTTGCTTCTTAAAGACACTAATTTTTGCAGATGAACTCCTTAACTACACTCATGGACACAATCGTATTTTAGGATATTTTCTACTTCTTTTCCTTTTCTTTCTATAGGCCCTTTTTTTTTTCTCCTCCATTATTTTTGGGCCATTTATTTTAAATTTTATTTTGTCCCATCTTTTCTTTCTGGCCTTTTGAACTCGTAAAAAATGTACGATGTTCCTTTTTACTCTCCTCAAATACGAAATTGCCCCTCTTTCTATATACCTTTCCTTCGCACCTATGCTTGATTTTTCGCCCATCGATGCAGAAAGACTTAGCGGGTGCAAAACAAGACATCTGTCTACTTTGTCTGTCTGTCTGTCTCTTTTCCTCCGCTCCATCCCAGCACATCACTGACCGCGGCCAGCCCCGTAGGGGCCGCCGTCAAAGTAGCAAACCCCCTAAGGCTCCAAAAAAAAATCTGCTAAAAGTCTTCTCTAAAAATCTCTTTTTTCAAGTCCAGAAAGATCAGTCTCCTTTTTCCGTGCAACGGCTTAAGAAATCTCGGTAGACGCTCACCAAGAAACGCCTCAAAATCACTATTAGTTCAAACAACACTAAAATTAAAAATTTAGCCAATCTTAAGGAAACTTGGACTCCCTTTCGCCAACTAGAAGAAAGGTAATAAATCGCCACTGAAATTCTCAGAAATTCAGAACTTTCTACAAGATGACAGACCCTTTCTTTCCCACGCAACAGAAGAATGTTTCCAACCTATAACTCTGTCAAAATAATCGCCGCCTCTTAAAACTATTCGCCTCTGAACGAGAAAAACACGTATTTTCAAACCCCGCGAAAAAAAGGGGAAAATGCAGCTGGACAGTGACCTCTAACCTCCAAAGAAGCTTACGCGTGAGAAACGGAAATACACCCGCGCCCTTTAAACTGTAACACATAATATTCTGTCAACTTAAGGGAGTTTTGCCGTAACGTTTAACAATATTAAATATTATACATTAATTTTAAATAAGCTCAATACAAATTCATTAAACACAGTAAAATAATACGCAATAATTATACACAACAAAAAAATATAAAAATTTCCCATAACAATGATTGTAAGCGTATAGTATCTGAAAAATCTGCAGAAAAGGAGCACTCAAATTTGAAATAATATGTGTGTGGAAGGAGAGCTTGTGGAATACCCTCCCAAGGAATTGGGGGAAGAGGAAGAGAGATGGGCGACTCTCGCACCGCCACCACCGGTCATAAAGATAAATATTATGAATTTAATCAACTATACTGGCAATACATTTTATTTAATAATAATTTATTATTGTCAAGTTTCTCGATCATACTATTTTCAGTTAGCTGTCAAAGCTTTTGTCTTCAGAAACGCTGATGATTATTAAGAGCGTTTAAAAACAAGCTTTCAGTCAATTATTTAAATGCTGAAGCTTGAATTTAAAAAACATGTAGCTTCAGGAGTGCAAGAAAACATGTAATCAGAATCTTTAACTAAAAGTAAAAAGTGGAAAGGAATAATTGAAGTATTCTCTTCTCTTTTTGTTCCCCTTTTAAATTACATGAGAAATAAGCGTAAATATATCCGCAGATGCATATCTACCACTCCGCCACCGGAAAAAAAAATTAACCGCGCAGCAGATAAATATTTATATTTTTGTTCACAACAAACTTAAAAATAAATTGATGCACGTAATACTTAAAAATACTGCAAATAATTTTAATTCCTTTTGCTTTTCCCTTCCCTCCCCTCCCCCAAAAAAAGAATAAAAGAAAAGATAACTCTTTCGATAAAATGTTCATGTTTATCCTCCATTCTACAAGAAAAATCAATTCAAAAAATTTCTTTTTTTTCTTAAAATGGGAACCACCTGTATGGTTTAAAAACAGTTATTAAAAACTAACTTTAGTGAATAAATTGGCCTATATTAAAATTATTGGTTAATATTCAGTGCCTTTCTAGCTATCCGTTAAGTGTGTAATGCAGTTTTTAAGATATTTAATTATCAAATTAAAAAAGGATAGAAAACAATAAATGCTTTCACGAAATCAGCTTATAAAATAAGTGTTTAAATAAGAATCAGGAGCATGTGTTTCATTTAAAATCTAAACCTCATTTCGACACATTATAATCTGTTTCATCGATCAAATTATGCTTCTTTAGAACAAATCGTGAACATGCACGCACTACCAGGCAGTGATTGATTGCTTTAAGTGTCAGCTACCATGGCTGCGAAGCTCCTCCTGACATGTTGATCCATTTTGTTTAACTCCGATTACCAGGAAGTTAACTATATTAAGTCGTTCAATAATCATTAAGTGTTTAATAATAATCATCATTTGTACACTATTAAAAAAATTTATATTTTATTGTTTCTAGCTATATTTTTGCTCAACCTTGAAAGTAATTTACTTTTAATTATATATCCGTCCGCTCTCAAGCTTAGTCTATTGCCAGCTATCTACGAATTAACTTCTGTTATCTTGCAGTTTTAATGCTTTTCTTAATAGTGAATAATATGTCATTCGCATGAAATCAGAAAATTTCCTCTAATATTGGAAAATGAAATTCTCTATAATGTTGGAGATACTAATGCCACAAAAATAAGCGTAACTTCATAAATTTGCAGGCTTAGTTTCGAAGGATTGAATAGAACCGTCGAACTGTAAAGGGATATTTATTATTCAGAATACTATTTATTCAATGTTGGCCCTATGATTATTTTTAGAAACGTTTGTGAAATATACCTTTACGTTAATGTATATGTTTAAGCATAGGTAAAGAAAAAAATAGTACACTACTTTATATAATACTATTCCTATCAGTGTGGCTCACAGCCAAAACGCCTAAGTAGAATTTCGCATGTAATTAAAGGGATTATTTAGGCCGGTGGTCGGTCTTCAACCTCAAAACCTTGATGTTTCGAGTAATTCCTTTGAGGGTTCTCCTAGTCAAAATTGCATTTCGAAAGAATTTTTTAATGTAATGTGTACAACAATACTAACTATCTGCTATAATTAATTTCATAGTAATTTTATTAATGGTTTATTATTGCTACCTAAAATAATACAAAATAAATATGTTTTTCCCAAGCAGACCGGCTTAAGTTCCTTCAGCCACCTTCGCGAATTTTCACACCAGAACCATGAATTGTTATTAGGTTAAATTATTTGAATAAAAAACAGCACCCGAGGGTTATCTGCTGAAGAGGCCAGATGTCTTCGTGGAGGATTTTTTTAAAGAAAACCTGGCTAGTATTCATGTTACAAATGGAGAAACCACGAAACGCGATCACGCAAATAGCCTGTACGCTTCTATTCCGACTTCAGATTGAATTATCAGTATTCAGCGGTCGTACACTGCCATTGGTGGGCAATGACTTGCTATTAGCTTGAGCTAACATTGAAATTTTCATTCCCATGCGTTTAGTTTGCGTAACCTTCCACCTAGAGAGAATGTATGAGATCGGTATTAAAGGAAAAATAAGAGAATGTTGAAATTAAGTTTAACTATGTCTAAAACGGAAACTTATACATTATGTGCGAAGGTGTTAAAAACAAAGTGCTAATCGTAATTAGACAGTGTAATTGAGTCAAATGATGCACTGTTCTAATGTGCTTTTAAAAACATCTAATTAAAGAAGAATAAAACGTTGAAAATTAAAATTAAGGTTTCAGAGTTATATGTAAAGTTGTGTTCCATACTACATTGAGTATTATGTATGCATAGTTAATAAAATCGAAAATAAGGAAAAACCATAACAAGATGCATACGAGATAAAAAATATGTCATAACTTTAGTAATTCAACGTAAAAACGTAAACCAGCGAAATAAACAACATCTTTATCTTCAATTTATGTAAACCGCATACCGCTGGTAAGTAGAGTAGAGTAAATCAAATATGTGTAAGTAATGAAAATTGAGTTCTTTTAACAGACACTCTATTTAAAATTACTGAAGAAATCATAACTAAGTAAAACATAGCCACAAATAATATTATATAACTTTTACAGGAAAGAGATATACAGAGTATTTCCCCTGTTGTGTCACCTATGGACTACTGAACCTTCGATCTCTTGAAAAGTGCTCTTTCTAAGTACTAAGCTCACCATTATTGATGAACTCTGAAACGTAGTAACAAAGGATTGAATATCTGTGCCCCTGGAAATTTTATGAAAAGCTCTTCTATCATAGAAATCACAATGCAGAATTAGAATCCAGAAAAAAAAGCTATCAAATCGAATATTAAAAACAATAGTCTGTACATTTTAAATATTAATGAAACGGCTCGAAAATCGTCCTAAAAATGTGTCAACACTAGAAATAGACGAAAACGAAATAGATGAAGTGTGTCAACACCAGAAATAGACGTAAAATCAAAATTTTATAATAGAACTTTTGTTTTACCTTTTCCTTTTTTTTTTTTTTTTTTCTTTTGAATCATTCCTTGAACTACTTTACTACAGTTCATTTCTAGACATACATTTAGAGCAGAACACAATTAAATCTTATTTTTCAGTAACAGGAATATATAATTTAATATACAAAATAGTACACATATTTTTTACAGCGAAGCCTTAGCGTTTGTTGGAATTCAAATCCTAAAATATGTTTTCTACTAAATTCATCTTCTCAGTAATCAATTTATGAAATATAAATGCAAAGTTTAAGCAGCTGCATTCAGTGGCTTTAAACTAATATAAACAAAATTTAGAGTTCTTATTCATTGCTAGAAATAAATTTATATTTTTATCAAAGAAATTTTCTAAGGCTTTAAAGAGAAAACCTTTCTTTGAAAAGCACTAACGTTTTCGGTGTGATGAATATTTCTTTACGATGAGTTTCAGGAGAGACATACAGAAATCAAAATAAATTTTTTAAAAATCTCTTTGAAAAATTTTATATACGTGAATTCTGGCGTTTGCAAATTAATAACTCCTTTTTTGCGTATGGGATTTTGCATTTTTACCGTCTCCTCTTGTTGAAGAGTGATTTGATTTATAGAACGACGCAAACATAAAAAGCAACCTTTCTATCAGATGATACCATTACTTTGCATCATCACCTTGGCAACGGAGTCCAGCAACTATGTCTTCCTCTGGGATCTCGGTTTGTTTACGAAATCGAGGCAATCGATTCAGGGAGAATCTATCTAGAATGGAAGCTTGTCAGACAAAAGGACTTGCTGCTAGCTCGAGTTTAGTTAAAAGAAGTTTCGTGTTAAAGAGTTGCAACAGATTCGAAGGGCGTGTTTTTAGATCAGTCGCTTTAATCACTATAAAGGAACTATTGGCATGAATGGCAAATTTTCTAACAAAATTATACCTAAAAAGTGAATATTCATCTTTTGAATTCGTGAAGAATTATTTGGTACAGTTTTGTTTTGCCAATTAAGCAATGGTATGAAATGAAATAATTTGTACCCAGAAAAGAACGTTTTTGTTATGCATTTCATTAGCTCCAGATCGTATTACACATTCAAAGCATTTCGAAAAAAAATCTTTAGTACAATTTTTCTGCTTTATTGCATGATATAATAGCCAATCATCACGGATTTTCTCGGGATTACAATGTAAAAGAGAGACTAGTACTTCATTCTAAAGGATAGTTGATGAGAAGGGATTCCATGCTGATAGCTGAATGGCTGTCTAAAATGAACAACATACAGTTTTTTTGCGAAAGGAAAGAAAAAATCGTGCGTCCTTCTCTTAATGGCAAACCAGGTAGGAAAATTGTTTGAAACAGTTGTTCTTCCGAAACAAACATATGTGTAATGGCAGCCTTAAAACTCTGAAATTAAAGAAACAAATTAAAAAGGATCTGAAAGCTTTCAGATTTTATATTACGCACAAAGGGACTTTTTTTTTTTCATTTACAAAAGGGATAATGTAATTTCATTTACAAAATTACATTTACCAATAATGCTCATAATGATTCGATGCAAAATGCCCTTTCGAGCCTTATAATCCTTCTGGACTAATTCTCCTTTTGGCTAAAAAGATAAATTCAGTAGCTCATTAAATCTTTAAGATTCATTTTCGAATTTTAGGATAACGTTGGTTAGTTATACTTTCTTTAAAGCGGAAATTAAGAATTTTGCTATACACGTATAAGCATGTATCCGTCTTTTTTTATCTGATTAAATTAGATGCTAAAGAGGATTCTTTCCACAAATGACCTGCGATGACGTTGGTTTTTATGGTACTACTCATATAAATATTAAAACGGGCAATATTTAAAGCATTGGAGAATATTCCATTTTTTAATTTCATAAATTTCATTAAAATTTCCTCTATGTATAAAGAAAAGAAGAAACAGAATATTTCGATTTAAAAATTCGCTACTCTAAATAATCTTTTAGAACCTTAAAACGTGCAATATAAATTTATTTCTTATTCTGCATTTACAATTTTACTATATATGCACAATGAACAACTATATACCCCTAATAAAATTTGGAAATCACGGCTTTCCACGTCAAATATGATCTCTCTGTCAGAGAAGAACTCATACTAAATTTCTACGTTATTCTGAAAAAACGTCTGATATCAGAGCCATTGAAAATATGAACTCAGTTGTTGATAAATAGCATTATAATATAATTGAGTTGGTTTAGCGATAAAATGCAATAGCACTTTCTGAGTGGGCATAAACTAGTTATAGCAAATACATAGGAAAACAATTTTTAGCTTTCCAAACAGGTGATTCGTGTTGTGTTGAAATTCATTTATGCATTTCAATCTAACTCAAATTCAATTTTCATACGCTTCGCTATTGCAAATTTCGATTTTTCAGTCCAAAAAAATTGCAAACAGCGAGAGTTAGAATTTTTCCTCTTGAGATGACGAAGTGTAATCTAAATAAATGAGTTTTTATATTTTAACATTTCTTTCGAGATTTCTTCCGCATGATAGATTCTTGCTAGTACACTGAAATTACGCTTTTTATGATTTCATTATCAGAAATGGAAAGAGCAGGAGCATTAAATGATTTTACTTTGTCTCGTAATAAAAAAATACTAAAGAGAAACATTAAATAATAACAGTTACATGCATGAATTGATACATTATATATTAATGTATATATATATATGTGATGTACCAGCTTTTGTCAGGAATACATAGATTGTTGAAGAATCATAAATGTAGTCGTACCTTAAATTATCAGACGATAAATTTAAAAAACAGGGATCCATTTATTATTATTCAGGAGAAATAGCAGTTACAAAATCAGATATCCAGAGTAAATAAAAAGAATTACTAATAACTTTTCGTATGAAGTTTACTGCATCGTGACATTTAAGAAAAAGCCCCCGATATTCTTTTGAGAGTCTTTTTATAGCCTCTGGAATAGCGGGCTTCAAAAATATAACATCAGCCTCGTCAGCCAATTCAGTTCGCTTTAAATATTTCCAGAACATTCTATAACTGTACGTGTAAAAAAGGCGGGAAAAACAACTTGACTACGGGGCTGTAGATTTAATTCCATGTGCTTTCAAATAAGAGAACGTCGCCATTAAAAATGAAAAGAACATACAGTTAGAAAATTAAGTGTAATTTTGACTATGGAATTTTATTATTACATATATATACGAAAGTAGCAAGACAATATGATTTAGAGAGACCGTAGTGGTCAAGAATTTTGCGCATTGAGCTGCAAAATTTTTAAAATTTTATAAGTAAGAGGAATGTTTAAAAGCTAATTCTAAAAAATACATTTGACACTACAGTTCCTTAGCAAAAATGTATATATATATATATATAAAATTCAATACAAAAACATTATAACATAATGTAATACACAATAATACTTTGATGATTAGTTGACTTGTCCTCTCTAACAAAATCAGCGTACCATCGTGCTGACGGCTGGGGAATGATTAAATACAATATACCAAAAAACTTCCGTTCCTTAGTATAAGGTAATTGGTTTTTAGAATTGTACAATTGTCAAAGTTTTTCTTCCAAAAAGTTTTCATATTACTTAATAAAAATACAACATTATACAAAATTAAGACTTAATATTTAAGACAAATAACTTGTATAAATAAGTTCAAGTCTTTTTACATTTTTACAAAAATGTAATTAAATATTACCCTACAATAAAAAAAGGAAAAAGAAAAATTTTGTTTTAAAATTTATGTGCTACCTCTTAAAAACCTTTGAAAGTCCTTAACATTTTAGGGGTTGTAAAAGTATACTATAAATGTACTCAAAATCCTGCAAACATTAGTGATCCTTTAAGAAATTTACTTAAAAAAGACACTCCTTATAAATGGACTAATGAATGTCAAATAGCTTTTAAAAACTTAAAGGATGCATTAACTTCAAGACGAATTTTAACGTTGTTTAATCCAAAATATCCCTGTCATGTATTTGTATATGCATCTAAAGAAGCTGTTGGTGCAGTTTTAAACAATAACACCCAGATGGTAACCTACATCCTGCTCCTATAACCTACACCCTCCTCCTGCAACCTATATCCTCCATCCTGCTTTCCATTCTAGAAAATTAAGGTCTTAAGAACAAAATTATGCAATATCTGAATTAGAGTGTTTAGAAATTATCGATGCTGTTATGCACAGGCGCTACACTAGAATAAACTCGGGAACAATGGACTGTATTATATCACACTTTTATTCTCATTAATTTACACCTTTCATGGCTACTAAGCCACAAATTCTCTCACATGCTCTTAGCTCACAATCTCATGTCACAAAATCTTAAGAGCTCAAAGTGCATGCGCAGACGCTAGTAATTAAAAACATACCGCCCGCCTTGACATGATGTAATCATTCAAAACTAAATCTTACAATAAAAATTTTGCACAGTGTCACAATAAAAATACAGGTATATAATAATTGTGAATATCAGCATAATAACATCAAACTACTATAATAAGAAACTATAATAATTAATTACAAACATGCTTTTCGCTTACTTTGGCATAGGTAAAACACAAACTTTATTAATTCATCTCTTTAAAATACCGCTTTCGTTTTCACTGAAACTACTCTAACCGTATTGTCTTTATCTAAAAATATCTCTACGATTCTGCCAAGAGGCCAGTTACATACAGGAACATTATCAGTCTTTAAAATTACCGTAGTTCCAACCTTGACATTGTCTTTTTCAAAGAACCATTTAGTTCTTCCTTGCATTGCACTCAAATAGTTATTTCTCCAATACTTCCAAATTGTTTGCACTATTTTAGTCAATTTTTGCCAGCTCTTTAATCTATTATCGTTAACGTTTAAAATATTATGTTCTGCAATAGCTGTGATAGGTCTGCCTATCAGAAAGTGGCCTGGTTTCAAGATATCAAAATCCTCTGGTTCAAATGATAAAGGATGCAAGGGCCTAGAATTCAAAATGCCTTCAGGTTGAGCAATTACTGTAAGAAACTCCTCATAGGTTAGTTTCAAATTGCCTACTACGCGTTTCAAATGAAACTTAAGAAATTTGACACCTGCTTCCCAAAGGCCTCCATGAATAGGAGTTCTAGGTGGAATGAAAGGCCAATCAATACTCTCACTCGATAAATAATTACCTAATTCGTCATCTGGTTTGTTGACTAGACTAAGCAATTCCATTAATTCTGCGTTACTACCAACAAAATTGGTTGCGTTATCTGAAAATATGTGCGAAAACTTGCTTCTCCTGCTGAAAAATCGCTTTAAGGTTGTAATAAATGCTCTACTAGACAGGTCTGTTACCAACTCAAGATGGCAAGCTTTGGTAGCAAAACAAACGAAAATGTACGCATACACCTTGTTAAGGTGACCTTTTCTCTGATGTGGGTATTTTATAAAATAAGGACCAAAAAAATTAACTCTAACACAATTGAATGGACAATTCTGGCTGTCTCTTTCTTGAGGCGGTTGACCCATAAGTTGTTGACAGAGCACTGGTTTTGCTTTGAAGCATACGGCACACTCATGCACTATTTTTCTGCAAGTGTTGCACCCGTTTAAGGGCCAAAACCCTTGTCTAGCACTAGACAGTAAGCCTTGTGGGCCAATATGCATGTATTTCTTATGAAACATCACAATAATTATACATTAGTCAACTTATGATTCTTTGGTAAGATTATAGGAAATTTTCTATCAAAATTCAACTTACAATTAGCTAATCTGCCTCCAACTCGTAAAATTCCAAATTCATCTTAAAATGGGAAAATATTCTTTACCTTGCTATCTGGAGGTACCTTACCCTCCTTTTCAGGGCTTGAGATTTCTTTTTTAAATTCACTATATTGAATTAGCTTTATCAGGTTGTGTGTTCCTCCTTACTTGCTTAGGGAACATTAACTGTCCTGACTCGGAACAGGGAGCTTACTAAAGCTATGTTCAATAAATTTGGGAAGTAGACAATACACACAGGAAGGGTATACGAAACCCTTTATTTTTCTCTCTTTACAATTTCCGGACTTCGGAATACAGAGACCAACCACTTGTGAACGTAAGAATATAAAAATATTAACTAAACTCTAACTAAACTAACTTTGGATTAATCAAACAAGTGCCTAGCTCCAAGATTGGACGTATATTAAGAAAAAGCCGTATGTAGTACAGAGAACTGCTAACACTACGATACGTTTAAAATTATCAAGAGAATTAAACCTCTGGCCTTGAATGCAAACAGCAACCGAGTAAAACTACCATGGCCAGCGGCCTGCTTCTAATAGCTCCTTCCTCTCTCTTGCTTGGCAAAAAGCCACAACTTAAGTACTTGGCGTTCGCAAGACAAATTTGCATAAATAAGTTAAAGCTTTTAATTCTGGCCGGAAGTAGAAAATAAGAAGTGATAGTAAAGATTTAAAACAAAATAAACGTTAGTAAAACTTAGGATCCTTTCATACTTCCCGCCAGAGTTAAATTAGTTTGAAACTGAAGTCTAAAACGACCTTGTTGAAAACTTTTAGCTCTAGAATCTAACGCGAGGCCAATCTTTTACAAACATTTCTCACTAGAAACTAGAAATTAAAAAAAAGTCGTTTTTACATTATCAACTCCTTGGACAATTACTTTTCATCTGTACTGCATCTAAACAGGAGTTCTTAGTTGAAATCTGGTTCCTTCCAGAGATCTAGAAGGAAAACTAGTTTAATGAAATGTTACACAATTAAATGGCAAGTAAATGAATACTTATATTTCTGTTTTACATTCTTATTTCATTCATGACGTTATTTCATTATCTCCCCGTGCTCTCTGAAATGTGTTATAAAGGAAAACACCAAACACGAACCTGTTTATGTACAAGTGTTCAACACTACCGCCTGCAATCAAAACACTAACGTGTTAAAATTCAACATAACTAGACCTCAGAACACACCTTATATTAATCTCTAAACCCTGAGGTACTATTATGAAAGTGGCTAACTCTGAAGTGTAGCATCAAAGAGCCTAACTACATTCATTCAACCTTTAACACATATTCACAATAATTTGCTCTTTTTACAGTCACACGAATAAGTTAAAATTTTTAGCATTACTTTCACTTTTAACATATCACAGTATTTCTTAACGTTTAAAATAACAGTTCACATTGTATATAAGGACATATTAACATGCCGTTAATTTTACGCATTTTAAAACATACATTAGTAGTACATTGTTAACTTCTATTCTTTTCCAAGCAAGTGCCAATTCTTCTACATTGAAATACTACATTTCAAAAGTCTTTCAGACTAAAACTTCTTTCTTGCCAGAATCTTTTAAATAAAATTTTATACAATAACTTTTACAATTTTCTTAATGTACCTTTCTCAAAGATTATCAATGCTTTTACAATATTCAAGTATTTACACATTCCTATTATACACTAAATTTAGTTTTACTCGCGAGTAATTGAAAAACAATATCAAAATAGGTAACAACTCATTTCTCGCCTTTTTGGCGGTAAAGGTAGACCTCACATGAGGTAAAACGTCTTGAATTCTGCCACTTGCAGTAAGAATGAAAAATTAACTTAGTTTTTTAAATTCAGGAATTAAGTTTTCAAAGTAACTTAAAGTTTTACTTATCTTTGTGATATTCCGACATCCTTTTTTCTGCCCAGTCCTGGAAAATAGCGAAGACTACGGTTTGGTTCATCTTCCTTCTCGTGCGGGTTCGCCCTTCAGTCCTTCCTTCATGAGCTTTCTTTTCCTTCCAGTTCGGTCACCCTTGAAGACCTTCTTTTTAGCCTCTGCCTGTGGTCTCGGCCGTTTGATGGCAGCTAGTCTTGGCGGAACCGGGACAACTCTCTCTCGTTCCTGCTTGGATCTCGTTGCTGGCTGTTCAAATTTGCCTTGTTTCTTTGCCTCCGCAGCTGGTGTTCCTTCATCAGTTCGTCGACATTTGCTGCGTAGACTCCTGTCCGATGGGTAGATCTTCCGTTTGGGAGCCGGGTTATAGTTGCCGTTATTTCTCCTCGCTCTCTTTGCATTCGTTGTACTTCTCCCTTCTTCATTCTGGGGGTGGTCGTGCTCTCTCTTTTCTGGTCGGTGGAACGGCTTCTTTTTTGTTACCTTCAATTTTTCAACGGGGAAACTTTCTTTTCAATTGCTCCTGCCTCCTAATGGCTTGCCCTTGTGATTGTCGTTGTTCCACCTCTGGAGCTTGTGCCTGCAGTGCCTGCCGTGCCGAATCCTGCAAAAGATCTTTAAATATTCGCATTTTATTACGATTAGAGAATGGTTTTATCTGGTCAATGTTTGCGGTGCAGGTTTCACCATTCCTGGCTTTTAACACCACAACAGCCTGAGTTATTTTTTCTATGACATATGGTCCTTCAAATCGTGGAAAAAACCTGGCAGTTTTATCTTCAGGTGCTGAAGAAAGTGAATGCTTAATTTTTAACACTTCATCTCCTACTTTATAAGTTACTCCCCGTCGTTTCATATCATAATAAAGTTTCTGTTTTCCCTGTGCTACTTCAGTGTTCTTTTTTGCTTCTTTAATTAATTTTTCTATATCGCCCATTTTAAATTCTGGGGCTCTTTGTTGAACATAAAATAATTTATATAACGGCGTTATAATATTTCTGCCTAAAAATAACTCAGCAGGAGTTTTGCCCGTCGTATCATGTTTTGCGGTCCTCAGGGCGAAAGCCAATTCATTGGCATAGTTATCCCAGCTTTTATGAAAATTTTTAACATAACTACGGATACCATTTTTAAATGACGTATGCCCAGTTTTTGGCACATGTCTTCAAATATATTACTTACAAATTGAGGACAATTATCCGATATAACTTTTAGGGGCGCCCCGTATTTTAAAATATATTTATTTAAAATAAAATCAGTAACTAATTTCGAGGAGGCTCGTTTTAAGGGAACAATTTCGGTCCACTTACTAAAATGATCAACCATAACAAGGAGATACCGACTTTTATTTAACTGACTTTTTGGGAAAGGGCCCAATAAATCGATGCCAATTATTTCATTTAGAAATTCGGATTTAATGCTATTTAGAAACCCGGCCGGGCGGAAATTAATATAATTAACTGCTTGACATGTTGGGCAGGACTGGACATACGTTCTTGTTAACTTTTGCAGTTCAGGAAAATAAACTGCTTCGCGTGCGCGTTGGATGGTTTTTCGAATACCAGCATGAGAAGCTAATGGGCAGTCGTGTAACTCCTGCAGTATATTTAATCTAAGACTAGCTGGGACAACAGGTCGAAATTCGTTGTTGGAATTCGTAGTTTTTGTATAAAACAATAGACCATCTATTAGTTCGTAATGGACCGCCCTATTTCTTATCGCCACAATATCTTGCTGGCTAAAATTTTCAGGATCCTTTAAATACTCATAAATGTTTTAAATTCAGGATCCTTACCCAGTTCGGTTATTACAGTTTCTCGGGAATTTATCGTACATGCTGTGAGCATTGGCACCTTTACAGTATTACCTTCTTCATCTATTTTTATTCTGGATAGGGCATCTGCTACGATATTTTCCTTTCCGGGGGTGTGCTTGATTACCAGATTATACTCTTGTAACTTGAGTGCCCATCTTATTAACCTTGGGGATAAGTTTTTCCCTGAGTACAATCTAGTTACCGCCGCATGATCAGAATACACTGTTATTGGCGCCCTTCCAAAATAGACTCGGAACTTTTGCACTGCTAACAGTGCCTCTCTCTCAGTCGCGGAATAATTTCTTTGTGTTTGATTTAAAGTTCGACTAAAAAATGCCACGGGCTGCTGATTTTGCGAAAGTACCGCTCCTACCGCATAATCCGAAGCATCCGCTGAAATTTCTAAATTCTCATCATTTTCAGGAAATTTCAAAACAGGGGCTTGCGTTAATGCTTGCTTTAATTTTTCGAAAGCACTATTGGCTTCGGCCGTCCACGAGAATCCTTCCTTTTTCCTTTTTAATTTTAACAATGGTTCAGCAATAGCTACAAAATCTTTTATAAAGGACCTATAATATGAACAAAGTCCTAGAAAAGAAGAGAGCTTCTTCGCCGTATTTGGCGGCGGATACTTTTGCACAGCGATTATTTTTGATTCGTCTGTCTCGATTCCTTTCTGAGATATTTTGTAACCTAAGTATTTTAATTCAGGGGCTGCAAATTTGCACTTTTCGACATTAACTTTTAGACCGGCCTCATTTAATAAAGAAAACACCTGTCTTAAATCCTGTACATGTTGGTCCAGATTATCACTAGTAATGATGATATCGTCTAAATAGATAAATGTGGACTTTCCAAGAACAGGCCTTAGCACAATGTCCATAAATCGCTGAAATGTTGCCGGTGCCCCTGAAAGGCCAAACGGCATACGCAGGAATGCATAAGTGCCAGACTTGGTTATAAAAGCAGTCTTAGGCACATCTTCCGGTCTAACCCCTACTTGAAAATAACCAGTCGTTAAGTCTAAAGTAGTCATGTATTTGGTAGAAGTTATGTTCCTCAGAATTTCTTCGATAATAGGTAACGGATATAGCGGATATTTAGTCATGGAGTTTAATTTACGATAGTCAATTGCAAAACGCCACCTTTTTGGATGTGTTACCGGATAGTCATTATTTTTCTTACATAACACAACCGGGCTAGCATAACTACTTGAGAGGGGCGTTATGATCTTTTTACGTAACATATCTCGAATGTGCCACTCTATAATTTTTTCTTTATTCTTATCATATCGGTATGGTTTGTGGCGAACTGGCAGTGCATCTCCGGTGTCGATACTATGGTTATTAACTTGAGTAAATCCGGGAATATCACTAAATAACGAAGCAAATTCACTTACCACTTGTCGAATTTTTTGTTGCTCTTTCTTAGGCAGGTGGTCGAGGTTTAACGTTGGTGGTTCTGTTTTTTCTTCTCGAACTAGTTTCATCGTCAGCTTAAGGGACGCTTCCTTAAAATCCAGCGTTGCTTCTGCCTCTGGAAGAAAATCTATCCCTAAGATGACATGTGCTTGCAAATTCTTTACGATAAAAAACATAATCTTTACTTGCTCGTCCTTGATACGAATGTATAACGTTAATTTACCTATGCACTTGCATCTTTCTCCCTGCGCAGCTAACACTGTCGTATTATCCGAATTATATATACGGTATTTACGGAAATACTTCTTAAAAAAATCTTCTGCCACACAGGAACACTGCGCGCCTGTATCCAGGAGTGCGGTGGCTGGGATGTTATTCACCAACACTTCAATCTTTGGAAGAGTCAAATTTTTCACCATCACTGTATTTAACTTGAAGGAAGAGGGGTTTTCTTGGCCTTCGGATTTCCGCACCCTCCCGTCAGCAGAAATCCGTTTTAGTTTAAATCTTGTTTCTCCCTTTCCATGCCTTCCTTCTTTTTCCACTGGCCTTCAGACTTTTTTTGTGGCTTACTATTGAACTGTCGACGTTCGCCGGTTGTTTTTGGATACTCGGGTTTCCTTGCCCACTGATTCGCTTTGCTTCCGTAGCCGTGTTCTTGACTTTGCTGTGGTCTTGGCGCACCAAATTGGCTTCGTTGCTCATACGGGCGTCTTCTTTCAATGTCCGCCGTTCTTCTACTTTCAAACTGGATTGCTAGCTCAAATAACTTTTCCAGTGTAGTCGGATTCCTTAATTCAATAAAGTCTTGTACTTGGGGAAGTAACCTTGGCAAAATCACTTGAATTATCTCAGGATCCGGACGGTTTCCATACAAGAGTTTGAAGACGTGAATTTTTCTTAAAATAAAGGTGGAAAGAATTTCGATTCGTTGCTGATATGCTGAAAAGTTCCGCTTCTAATCTTGCACGATCTCTTACGACAGGGAAGGCTTTTACTAAGGCGGTCTTAAAATTTTCGTAAGTATAGGTGGGACTTCCCGCTTGACCCAAGAGGCTTCTGCCTATACATTTGAACCAATTAAGCGCTTGGCCCCTCAAAGCGCTGTTAGCTAAGGTGACTTTCTGGCACTCATGTACTGGATACAGCATGAAGTGGTCATCCAATTTTTCCAAAATACTGGTTACCGGTGAGTTTCCATTAAATGTTGCTTCTGGTTTCATCGATGCGCGTATGGTCTGGACGATGTAACCAAATCCTTCCAGGGCGGCAGCTGGCATTTCTGGATTCTGAGCCGCTTCTGCAGGCAGCACAGGTTCTTCTTGAAACTCGGCCATGGTTATTCTTCTTCGTCGGGCGCCACTATCAGGTTGTGTGTTCCTCCTTACTTGCTTAGGGAACATTGACTGTCCTGACTCGGAACCGGGAGCTTACTAAAGCTATGTTCAATAAATTTGGTAAGTAGACAATACACACAGGAAGGGTATACGAAACCCTTTATTTTTTTCTCTTTACAATGATTTCCGGACTTCGAAATACAGAGACCAACCACTTGTGGTCAACGTAAGAATATAAAAATATTAACTAAACTCTAACTAAACTAACTTTGGATTAATCAAACAAGTGCCTAACTCCAAGATTGGCCGTATATTAACAAAAAGCCGTATGTAATACAGAGAACTGCTAACACTACGATACGTTTAAAATTATCAAGAGGATTAAACCTCTGGCCTTGAAGGCAACCAGCAACCGAGTAAAACTGCTATGGCCAGCGGCGTGCTTCTAATAGCTCCTTCCTCTCTCTTGCTTGGCAAAAAGCCACAACTTAAGTACTTGGCGTTCGCAAGACAAATTTGCATAAATAAGTTAAAGCTTTTAATTCTGGCCGGAAGTAAAAAATAAGAAGTGATAGTAAAGATTTAAAACAAAATAAACGTTAGTAAAACTTAGGATCCTTACAGCTTAATCAGTTTAAGTTCAGATAATTTTAATTCTGAGTTCTGAAGCGGATCTAAAACATTGTCCTTCCCCTTGCAATTGTTTACAAACCTAAAACTAAAACTTAAAACACGAATAATTTCAGAGTAATTATTACGTAAATTTAAGAAATCCTCAAGAAAAGGGTTAGCTTTCACTTTAATAAAAATATTAGAGTTCACTAATGATTTTAAGTTCGTCTGGAAAGACCTTCACAGTGACTTCCACCGGAATCTCTTTATTTGGATACTCGTCGTTTCTGAGGAACAGAAGGCCTTTCCACCGCATATCATTTTGTAGAAGTTTACTTGAGTCCAATCCTTGGGATATAATATCACTCGGATTCTCCTTTGATGATTCATGACGCCACTGAAGACCATTAGTCAACTCTTGAACTGTTGCCTCTCGATTTGCAGTAAACGTCTTCAATTGATAAGGCTCTTTTTGTATCCACGAAAGCACGATCATGGAGTCATTCCACAAATACACGTTGTTCACAGTTGAACGGGACTTGCAATATATGCCTGCTACCTCAGAGGCATCTGCGAATCCATGAATTTCCACATCGTCTACTTCTGCAATAAAAATAAACCTTTCAATTTCTATTTTATTTAAAACTTCCAATTCAGTAGAGAACTTCTTCCATTCACCAGCTTCCTTTTTGGTAGTGGTTCATCCCAGTTTAGCTTTAGCAACCACAACCATTGGAGGAATATTTTGGCTGTGCTTTTGATTGGCCCTAGTAAACAAATCGGTCGAATAATCTTGCAATTGTAGACAATATCTGTCGTTTGGTAACAACTATTTCATTATCGAGTTTTACTCTAAAACCGAAACAGTCTCTCCTAGACTTCCAGGACACTCCGAGTATTGTAGATTCTTCTTCATTAGGAAAGGGGTAGGTGTGTTCTTCTTCCGCAAGTTCAGCATGATTACTGCACCACTTGTGCAGTGTCATTCCTGCACTCTTCAGTATTGCAGTTAACTGAGATTTAAGCTCCTTAGCTGTACTCAAAGATTCCACTCCACTAAGCACATTATCCATATAAAAAGTTTTAAGTAAGACTGGCGCAGCTAATGGAAATTGTGGACCTTTATCAATCGACAATTGTTTAAGATTTCCCTAAATAGCTAAGTATGGCGCACTAACTCTACCGTAAGTCACAGTATTAAGCTCGTAGGAAGCATAAGCGTGTTAACGAAGCAACGAGTTTTTATAATATTTACAGTGTTTAAGTTATGAGTAGGCATCAAGTACATAGCCTGTACGTTTCACTATGCCCCATCATTATTCATGAGTTCTCTCACATGTAAATTAAAAAACACTTAAAAATCTAATTTAAAAATATTACAACAAAATCTAATTTAAAAATATTACAACAAAATATAATTTCTAAATAAAAGTAAATCACAATAAATTGACAAAAACATAATTTTGAATGTTCTTAAGCTCTGTCATCAGAATAGTAGGAAAATGTCCAATGAAATGTTTCTCAAAATTTTTGATGAAATAGTTCCACGGTGCTTGTCACAGAAATGAAATAGTTCCGAGAGTTCTTGATTGGTTATGAAAATTTGAATTAATAATGCAGATAGTTTGTGAGTAATTGAATACATTCTTCTGATTGCTAATGCAGTGAATACATATGATGATTAGTTGGCATCACTTCTCCAAACAAAATCACCACCAACTTATTGATGGTTGGGGGATGCCTAAGTACAGTACATAAAAAAACCTCCTGTTCGTTCAAAAAGGTAACTAATTTTTAGCATTGTACATCTATCAAAGTTTATTAAAATCGTTCATATTACTTAATTGATTGAAATACAAAATGATACAAAATTAAGGTTGAAGTTTAAGACAAATAACTTGTATAATCAATTTAAGTATTTTAAATTTTGCATAACAGACGTGAACATTAAAATAAGAATAATTAATTTATTTTAAATTGTAAAAATAGTGTGTGTGGTAGCACTTTTGTGCTAAACTATGGCCAGAGGATAGTGACTTGTAAACAAATATAAAACCCAAGTCAGTTAGACATAGCTGAATCTACTAAGAAAATAAAAATAAAATTATTGGGGGTGTTAGGAGTGTTCCTAGGGGAACAGCGGACATGTGCTACCACTGCTTGTATCCTTCTTAAAGCGAGGATGCAAAGATTAATATACATAGTTTAAAAACTCGGATCAGATAAAAATAAAAATACATCGTCTTTGAATGAGAATCTGGTATTCAATTCCAGATTGTCCAATTGTGGTGGTAGAGTATTTCCTCTCCTCATCTCCGGGCTATGAAGAAAGTATACAACAAATTTTGAACTGAAAAACTTTGGGAAGAACGAGAGACAAGATAGGAAAGGAGCTAAACTGCGAAAGGTCAAAATCAGAAAATAAATCTTCATGATTAAGTTTAAAGTTTTCATCAGGTTAAAAAGTCATAAACAGGTAAGTTGGGAAACTAAAATAAATCCATTTTGTACAGAAACAGGAATTCTTGTTAATTAGTAGCTAGTTAATTTAAATTCACTAGCTGGGTTGAAAGGTCTGAGTCTAGTTGAGTGGACAATTTCTGATTTTTTAGTAAGAGCAGTACGCTTATCTACTTCAAATATAACTTCAAAATATTGTTTTAAAATTTCGTAAGGACCTGAAAAAACAGGAGAACGTTTACGGGTATTAAGATATTGAAATTTTTCTTACATTACTAAATCACCTATTTTAAAATTACTGGGTTTATAATGGGAGTCATATATTTCGTTATTTACATTTTGATAATCATCACACCTTTCTTGGGCAATTTTTCTAGTTTCTTCAATGAGTGGGTGTATTTCATGGTTTTCAACTGAAGAATCATTAGGCAGTTTACCATGTATTAAGTAAAATGGCGGGAATTTTGTTACAGAATGTGGTGTATTATTATATTCTTTGGTAACTTTATAAGGTGTTTCTTCCGCCTTCCTAGCTAGCCTTCGTGGTGTAGTGGTCTCCACGCTCAACGCGTAATTCAGAGGTCCGCGCTTCGATTCCCGGCAAAGGCGTTGCATATTTTTTATCTTGCCTGCTTCCAAAAATACATAATTTCTCTACAACTTGAGGTAATAATTTAGTCTGTGCTATATTATCTTGGTAAGAATTTATTTACATTTTAATCTAGTTATAATAGTTTGATTTACTCTATCTAATTTATCGTTAGTTTGAGGTCTATTAGCAGTAGTTGATAATTGTTTTACATTATTGTTTCTCTAAAAATGTTTGAATACTGAAGAAGTAAAAGCAGCATTCTATCATTTAAAATTTTCTTTGCTACTTGAATTTGAAAAATTTGTCTTAAACAATTTATATAAGTATCCGTAGTTACACTTTTAGAAGCAAATATCCGTATATACCGAGTAGCATAATCAATAATAATGTGAATATACGTTTTAGTAGAATTGAAACAATTTAAGCCACCAATAGTATCAATAAATAGTAATTCAAAAAGTTCTCTAACAGATGGTAAGGCTTGCATTTAAACAAATCTCTTTTGTTTATTTTTCTTATTAAACTGGCATACTTCACAATGTTTACAATGATTTCTAATATCTTGAACAATTCCTACCCAGTAATATAGAGAGTATAATAAATTTAGCATTCACGACACACCAATATGACCAAATTCAATATGAGCTTTTTAAAGTAATTTAGTATGAAGGGAGACTGGTATTTCAATTTTATACAATCTTTGTTTCTTAATAGTTAACACATAATTAATTTTTTATACTTAGGATTACATACAATAACTAAATTTTGACTCTCTTTAATAACTTCTAATGATAATAGTAATTTGACTTGTAAACTCAAATGTTGACAAATAGGATTTCTAGTTAATATATAAGCTTCAATATTTGTATAATCTTTCTTATATTTTATATCATACTTGAATACTTTTAAATTCCGTCTGAATAATCTATCTTTAGGAATTTTAATGTTCTTAAGCCTAGGTGAGCATGATCAGTATGTGCAGTAAAATGATTACCATGTTAATAATAATAGAATTTCTCTATGGCATCAAAAATGGCTAAACACTCAGTACTAGTTCAGTAATTGCATAATTTTGCTCGTAAGACCTTAGTTTTCTACAATGGAAAGCAATTGGATATAAATTACCATCTTTGTGCTCTTCTTTCAAAACTTCAGCAATAGCTTCTTTAGATGCATCTGCAAATACATGACAGGGATATTTTGGATTAAATAAAGATAAAATGGGTCTGGAAATTAATGCGTCTTTTAATCTATCCTACGGATTCTTAATGTCGGTAAAAGTTTCCATTCTAACGTTAGGAGGATAAATAGCATAAATCTTTTTTATCCACTTTATTATTTCCCAGTTTACGGTTCATTGATTTTCTCGCATGAGAAATAACCATTGTTAACACTTAATGTTTCCTATACCTGCTCATTCTCATTTTTTGTGAAGCTGAGTATTCCTAAGGAATTAATATTATTGCAGCGCGAATTTACGGGAATATTTTAAGAAATTTTACAGGATCCTTCTAAGATTTCCTGAATATCAGATATATCTGCAAGTGCTGAATAAATCAACAAATTTCAGACTTTTTGCTATTATTCTATAATTTGTATTACAACTGTTAGTTTTTTATATTATGTAGTTTTTACATAGTTTTGTTTAGTATTTCGGAAAAGGAGCAATGAAAAATAATCCTATTCCAAAATATAAACTAGACTAATCTTTAAATTATACCAAGTTTTCCTGAACTTCTTGAATGCGATAAGAGGTCGTTTCTCGAAGTTATATTGTACGTTATTTTCTCCATTTTTTACTGAGTGCTATCGTGTTTTAATGGGAAAGTGATTGAAGTGGCAATCGGTATCTCCTGGAGTTCGAATCCCAGCGAGGGCATTACAAATTTTCCATTTCTCCTGCAGACAAATAAAATGTATAACGTTCTGTGCAATATAAAGTGGCTCTCTATTGCGTATCCATGACAAAAAAACATTTTTGAAGCCGAAAGATCATTTTTTTCTAGAATCTTTCTACCTAAAACAAATGGAATATGTGTATACACAATATAATATAGAGGGTTGGCAAGAAAGTAATTTCGTTTTTTAGCGTGAAATAAAACTCAATAATTTCTTTACAAAAAAGAAACTTTAATCAGCCTAATACCTTCCATTCTGTTCGATGACCTGTTGCTATCTTTCTGCTAACTTCGCAATTTCATGCTCATTGAACTTCTGGTTTTTATCAGCAAAAAAAAAACGCAACCAAGTGTGATATAAAATCATAGTTATTACTGAAACTTTTACTATTTAAATATTTCTGTAAACTTCGAAATAAATGATAATCTGATGGTGCAAGACATATACGGGAAAATGTGACATCACTTCCGAACTAAGTTCCAATAATTTCGTACGTGATGCTGAAGATATGTGAGGTCTCACATTATCATGGCGAAACACAATTCATTTGCAATTTGCCAATTCTGGCTTTTATGTCTTTGTTGCTTCATGCAGTTTCATAAGTGTTTAGCTCTAAACATCTGAGCTGATCGGTTGGTTGCTTGGAAAACAGCCCAAAATACATATTACCTTTGTAATCCCATCAAATTGACGGCATAAAACTTTTCTAATGCAATTTAGCTCTCAATATGATTTGTCCTCATTCATCAGGCTTTGACCATAATATTTTTCGATTAATGTTTTTGTATAACGATCTATTTTTTATCACAACTGATAATTCATTTCAAACATCGGTCGCTTGCATTAGATGCATATTACAAATATTGATTGGTAGTGTTAAATGAATTTCTTTCAATTCATGCGGAACGCAAATATCGAGCTTTTTAAATCCAAGTCATCTTATGCGATTTTCAATTATTGTGTGTGATACATTTAAGCATTTGCAATATCTCATACAGTTAAATAGTAATTCGATTCAATTATAGCTTTAATTTCCTCATCATCAATTTCAGAAAGTTGGCCAGAACGTTGCTCCATTTCAATTGAAAATTCTCCGGAAAGAAATTTTTTAAGCCAATTCTGACACATGTGTTCGTGTAAGCAATCACGAACATAAGCTTTACACATGTCTTTGTGAGCCTCAGACGCTGTCTGGTATTTATGAAAACAAAAAAGTAAAGTATGTCAAAAATGTTTATTTTTTCAATCCATGTTAAAATTAAGCGTCAACTAATAGTTGTAAACAAAAAAGCATAGAATTTGTTTCTGTAGCAATATTAAAGTGTCAGCTGTCAAATCTCAAAAGAAAAAGAATATCAGATTACAGAAGAACAATTAAACGAACATAATGCTATCTATTTGTGCAAGCCGAAATTACTTTCTTTGTCAACTTTTCCAATCAACTAGTAATCTTGATCTAAAATTAAGTTATCAAATATACTTCTAGAAGTAGACTGTTTTATAATTGAATTTTTTCATTTTAAAAATGCATAATGTAATGTTTATTTACTTCCACTTTGGTATTACTGCTTCGTTTCTGATAGAGAATCTGCCTTCCTGAAATAATAATGTCATTTTTTGCAAAACTGTCAATGTGAATCATATGCACCAAAAATTTTTCGAAACGTCATTGCTTATTCTGCTACCGGCTAACCACTTTTGAATACTTTTTCTGTACTAAAATTACTGCATTAAGGATACTCTTGAGCCACATACGGTTTTTTTTTTTTTTTTTTTTTTTCAAAACTTCGAATCAATTTCATTAAAACAAATTGAAAATTTCTTTTACATTCCCAAAGCACACAAATTACATTATACTAAAAAGCGGAACATATCTTTTGTTTTTGTACTTCTAATGTGTAGAAAGGAAAACACAGAAATTAATTTATTATTATTTTTCCTATTTTAGTTTTTAATATTGAAATAGAAGTACTATTAAATGGAAATAAGAAATGAACAAATTCTTTTTTCATTCTCCCTAAACGAACAAAATTATCAGTATTTAAATTTCTGATTCCAAATTGCTTTCATTATCATGTTCGACACTATCAACGTAGTTTTCCCTCTAGGGCATTAAATATTTATAACACCAAATATGTGATGACTTTTTCACGTATATTCATTCATATGTAACTCTGTAAGACAGTAAATAAAGAAGAAAATAACTTATGCTGAATTTAATTCAATAACGCAAACTGAAGCGAAATTTAATCATTATCTAATTAGTTGAACAGAAAGAAATAGTTTGAAATAAGAGTAAACTGCGAAAAAGTATTCGATATTAATTCACCCGTGCCTTTTTACCTAGTGGGACGTTATTTAATTTTATTTCGAATAATAATTGCCTTAATTGGCAATAACGAGATCTTCCCTGAAACTGGTAGTCGTAAAAGTTCTTAAGTGGTTTTATGAATACATTTAGTAGTAGTTTGACTTAAATGGGTAGGAAACTTGCCCTTTATGATTAAATTTAGTAGCTAATATGTCTATCGAATTTTGGTTAAAAATGGTGAAAACATTTAGTAGTAGTTTGACATAAATGGGTGGGAAACTTGTCCTTTATGAGTAAATTTAGTAGCTGATATGTCTATCGAATTTTGGTTAAAAATGGTGTTTTTAAAACTATTCATAATTCTTTTGTTGCATGCATTGTCATTGTTGGATGAGAAGCAGGTTTAATCTCATTCACTATCCGTTTTAAAGTTCAATAAATGTTCATCTAAAATATAAAGGGAATGTTTTTTGAAATCCTTATTGTATACAAATTTCGATAATATGAAAATTCATTTCTGCTTAATACAGTGCATGATAGCTCAGGCCTAGGTAGCACAGAGTGGGTGAGCAGCTGATTCCTGACAACTTCACTTACATTAGTTTAAATCCTTGAGAAAGAATTAGCTGTATAAATATAGTCCAATTTCCTTTGGAAGTCTTTCATACAGAAATGATCTCCTTTAGGCAGATATCTGTCGTGTGTTTTTCTTTCATTAACGGACGACGATAATGCATACTAAATACTTATTTGTGTCTTAAACTACGCATAAAGCCTTCGTCTTAAATTTTTAAGGAACGGGTAAGCTGATGATTAATAAGCTACACATCGCAAAGAATTCCAGAAGCACTGTCTAAAACTCTCTCAGTGTTACCTCTATACTTTCACTCTTTGAACTATAAGTATCATTCCAAAAAAATCATCTCAACGCAATTTATGGTTTTTCACTGCGTCGATCATATTAAGATAACGGAATATTGGCGTTAGTGTTGGAAATTCAACTGTTTTCTGTATAACGTAAACCATTACTAGACATTTGTTTCTTTCCTGCAGTTTTAGTAGAGATCAGCATTTCGTAGGTACTGTATATATCATGAAACATGTATGTATTATGTACAAGGAATTATTATGAACTATGTAGGCATGTATTATGAAACAGGATCAATGTATTATGAACTATGTAAGCATGTGTTATTAATTATGTCTATTAGGAATTATGTAACTATAAGCATGTGTTATAAACTATGTAAGAACTATGCATGCACGTATCAACTATGTAAGCACGTATCATGAAACAGGATCAATGTATACCTTATGGGGCCCATGAGGTATTGTCCTGGATAGTTGCGAAATCTGGACTAGACCCGAAGTCTAAGTAAGCCGCACGGGTGTTCAGACTTTGCTCTCAACTGTCAGCTGTTATTCGCATCGTTCTGCAGCTGTTCAACTCTTACATCTTGAGTTTCAATCTCATTCACGGAACTGTGCAATCAATGGGACTAATGTATAGTGGAAGTTATTTGATGACCATCATCTAATTTATAGCAAGTATATGGGCTAGTACAATTGAACAATATCTTCATAAAAATTCATCGATGAGCGTTGAAATTATCATGTTTAGAATAAATAAACTCTGAAATGTTCAGCGACTTTACTTTTCGCCCTCTGGTGGGCCCAGCGCTAATAATAAAATACTTTTTTGTAAAACAAAGCTGCTCATAGCCTCAGGACTTTCTACAGCAAAATAAAAACGCCATATCAGAAAACTGGATCCTTTGGAGCAGGGCTTCTTACATTTTTTTCTTCCATGAGCCCTTTTAAATATCGAGAGTTTTCGCGATCTCAGATATTAAATATATAATGAGAATATAAAAAATAAGTATTTTCCAGTAAATAATTTATTTCTTTGATTGCTAATATACGAATGAAAAATAGTAGCTTTTAAAGATTTGTTTCAAGCACACAAAATTTTATGAAAGAAAATCACGTTTTAACGAGAAGGTTGTGCTTATTTTTTGTAGCATAGGCAAATTAAATTTTGCTGAAATATTGGTCACTCCTGGATGTAAAGCATCTTCAACATTACTTAGCGTTGAACGACATTTGGGATAAGATTAAAAAAGTGGCTTCACATAAGTATGTGGTGCTGAATGGCATTTACTGCCATTTAAAAAATTATGGGAAATACAATTCTAGCTCCAATCCAGAATTTAGTCAAGGATTTTTGTGGAAAATCAAGATTAAATCACTTGTTCGATAGCTGAACAAATTTATTTTAAGTTTAATAACCACATATGATTAATCTCATTAATGTCAATTAACATAATTTACTTAAAAGTTTCATTAATATATATTTTTTTAAAAGTTCATGTACCTAAATTAAATTTTCGTGACTCCAATATATCGCTTTGTTGCCCCATTTTGGGTAGGCAATCACAGTTTAAGAAATACTGGTTTAGAGCATGCATTTCTGACCAGAAATATTATGAAGTTATTTTTAATTATGCAATTACATATGAATGCAAAATTAAAAAAATATGTTTACTTGAATGTTTTTAGCACAAATTCAGTGCAAAATTATTTTGAAGTATCTGAAATGAATATGCTAAACGGAATAAATGATGATTAAACACATACTTTAATACAACAAATCTTTCTGGTAAACGCAAATAAATACTTCTCCAGTGCCTAATTAGACATTTCTAATTTTCATGTGGAAAGTATCGTGAAACTCCTGCGTTCTATGTGATAAAAGTAACTGAAATTTTTTAACATTTTATACTATACTCTTTCGCTTTCAAATTAAATGTCATTATTACTCTGGAAGTTTTCAGATTTAATGTGTACATATTCTAATTTAAAATTATTTTCGTGTAAATTAGCTTCAGACCACTTAAGGTTAAACAAGCTGGCTAGTCTGCCATCAAATGAGAAGGATCATTGTAGAATATATGAGGGTTATCATATTAAATTGGTGTATGTAAGAAACGAATTAGGAATTGAGTAATAAATTTGATATAACCCTGTAACATAGTATAATTTAACTTCCTAAAATATGTCAATTTTATGGTTTTAAATAAATATCCTATCTTCCAAGATAATATTTCCTACCTTCGTCTTCAGTTATGGAAATTTTGGTATCAAGACTGTCACCAAGACTGGCTTCTTGTGGCATCACCTAATAAGATTTGCCTCAGCTCGGTAAAATTTCACGCCCGGCAGACTAAGGAAATGAGTATTTCACTTCAGTTACAATCTGAGATTTCTCTCACATCCCTCATAAAATCATAGGAGAAGTTTTAACGGGCTCACCTTCGTGCTTAGTGATTTAATGGAAGTTTGCCGAAGTTAAAGTACAGTGAAGGAGGATGCTAGAGAGAGAGGAAGAGAATTCTCACCTTGTGAGCAAGGTGGCGAACCGAAAACAATCTGTAACTAAGAGATGCTTTCGAAGTTTGAGGAATTTATCTCTAACTTTGTGTCTAGAGAGTCTTGAGTATTTTCTTTCCTTTCTAAACTTGACAGTGGTATGAAAGGAATGCACTTTTTTTTTATATTCTCATACATTCTAAATTCAAAGGATGTTGCTTATTTAGTGTCTTCCAAATGTAGCTTTGTAGTAGATAATTTTCTTTAACATTTTACTCTGACTTTTTTTAATATTGCAAGAAAGATCTTAGATTTACATTTACTTTCCTATGTATGCACTCGAAATGAAAATCAGTTTTAAATACTATAGTAGTTTATTATTATTAGCCCAAAAGTTCTATTAATCTCGAAACACAATTTCGTGTTGTTTCACTTTTCATTCGAGTCTCTTGCCAGTCCAGGAAATGCAAGTTATTTATCTTTCAGATTGAATTTGTTTGTTACTTATGAACCAACTAAGCTGTCTAAAAGCAATAAATTCAGTTCTTAAAAATAGGTTCTTTTTTACTATTTAATATGACTGAGTTAAATAAAAAGGCATTTAATTCATGGTACATCTAATTAAAAATATTAAATATTGTTATAGAATTGCGTTATATACTTTTTAACATTTTAAATATGCACAAGATGCATAACGTTCCTTTATTAATCTAAATGTCTATTCATCTAGTACAATGTTTCACTACTAATCATCTCTGTTAATAATCGTGACTGATAAACCATACTAAACTTTGAAAAAGCTCTTTTGGTCTTACAGGCGACTGGTCGGCGCATTAAAATTTGAACTCATTTAGATTTACTTATTATTATTATAACTTTTTGTTTATAAAAATACTTCCATCATTCATGACTGTGACATAAAAGGAAAAGGAAGTTAGCTATCATCTGGTATCTAAATTAATACTAATAATAAAAATGTTTTTCCGTAAATTTGACAAATAAAACATTAAGCATACAATAAACGAATCAACAAATGTTAATAACAAATTTTAATTGGATAAAAGTAAATTAACTTGAGAAATATGCATTATATGTTTCATTTCACCCAATAAGCATCAATGCTTTAAAAAAAGGGCAAACGAAGAATTTGAAAATTATCCAAAATGAGCAAATCTCCTCAATTTACACATTTTTCTAGAGTTAAAGAACAGTAATATTTTATGTTTTGGAGTGATTTTGACCTCTTTAAGTGGCTTTGGTCTAGTGGGAAAAAAGTATGGCCCTGTTGCAAATGAAGCGAAAAACATAATTCAGACATTGTATGGTACAATGCTACCATCTGTGAATAAATCCAGAAATTAATTCACATTTTCGTAAGAAAGGCCCAGGTTTGAACATCAGAATTTGGCCCAAAGTAACCAACCCTACATCAAAAACATCTCAACGAAAGAAACTATTGTGAACAATTTGATAAAAAGGGCGAGAGACAGATGTAAAGTGTCTGCAAGAATTTAATCAAAGTGGTTGAGAAAGAAACAAAAAAATCTGAACTTTAAAAAATAATATTAGACTAATGGTATTTTTCAGTTTTAGGTTATACTGGTATTTTTCAGTTTTAGATTATATTAAGTGTTTTAAATTTTGGCGAGGTCTTTATTACGAGTGAGTAGTGGAAAGTAATCTTCAGACTGGTAGTATTTTTTAGTTTTAGATTAGATAACGTATATGAACATTATTTTGACTAGTTCTTTATTACTGTGCAGGCAAGCTTCCAACATTTATTCAACATCAAGTCTGTTCACTGACAAAGCGAGACTGACCACTACAACCGGTTTTCTATCTCTTCTGCTGCTAGACTCCGAAGGTGTAGGGCGGGCTTCTGTCCTTCCTCACCGCGGATGATGCGTGTCTGCAATTTGTTCTTTTTCGTGCGTTTTTGACGACCATCTCCATATAGTTTCAAGAGAATGCATTTTGTCAAAAATAATAATAGTAAGTGATATGAAGATTCAACTAAAATTGATTTACTAAAATTGATTGACTTCTGCGGTAAATGAATGATGTTTTACGACTTGAGAAGTTCTCGAAAGGAATTCCCGTGCACGTGTTGCATCTTCATGCAAAACTGGCCTTGTGTTTCCACAAAAATGTACTGGAATAATAATTCAAGTCAAAGTCCTTCGCTATAAAAATTTAATCTTGTTATCATGTAACTTTTTGTAACGAAGATGAACTGAGATTTTTTAGATTGGAACTTTACGCATTTTGTCCACGAAAGGCTAGGACTCAAAATGGTAGGACTGATTCTTTCTACTGCAGTAGTTTGCCGTCGATTGTCTTCTGTCTGGATATGTTTTCTTGATTTATACTAATATTAATTTAAATTTTCACGGTGTCAAGATATAATAAATTTCTCATAATTCACATTAATTGAAGTGTCATCCTTTGGAGGTAAGTTACTTTAATTCCATATTTTTTTTTTTTTTTTTTTTTTTTTTTTTTTTTCAGGTCACACATTTCATCCTGCACGTATACAGTATTTCTGGGTTATTGCGGTATACACTTCTATCATCACATTTGGCATCCATTTAATTATAACAATTACTACTCCAGACTATTAGTAATTTTTGTTTTTAGATTAGACTAAGTTTTTAGGCCAGTTCTTTATTATTACTTCATACTTTTTAAAAATAATTATTTGAAAACCTAGTTTTGATTCAAGTAATTTTTGCATATACTTTGATTAGAATCAGGTAGCCGATTTTATTATAGTCTAAAATCAGCCTTTTCTGTAGCGTCTAATTTTCATCTTTTTTTTTTTTTTTTTTTTAATTTGTAGCTACCTAATTTTGTAACCGTGGAACTGAATGACCAGCTCAGACATATCTCAACCATGAAATTTCCTTCACTTCATTTTTTAATAAGTGAGCGAATGCATATCTTGCAGGTATATTGCTTCAGTTACTGCCATTTGTTTTCTCATATCTTTAATAGTGTAAAACCTTCTCTTTGATGCGCCTTGGTGGCGTATTGTTCTCTCTACACAGCGCCAAATATTCCCCTAGCGGTGACATTTGGAACTAATTTGTTTTTTCGCGGAATCCTTCGTCCCCCGTCTTGTTTAATCTTGCTACAAAATGTGGCGTCATTCTCGCAAATAGATCGCGCTACAGAACACTGTGAGCACTGTCAGTTTAATTATGGCCACCCGGTATATACATATTTCGATATCGTACTGTTGTTCTTAAAGTGAAATATTTTAACTTTCTAAATAATATTAGTGTTTTAAACAAGCAAAAAACAGAGTTAGTAAATTAAATTTAAATAATAATATTAGATTAGACATTAAAAATGTATATATGTTTAATACATATTATAAACTGTATTTTCGATTATCCGCTTTTCTCAGTTATAAATCGTGTATGAACAGTCCCTTGAAATAGGCATAAAATATATTAAATTGTACTTGAAAAGGAAATATGTGTGATAAAACGTATAAAAAGTATTCCCACTAAATATTTTTGTGAAATGGAAATTAGTTATCTTAAGTTCCTTGTATTGAGGCATGGGCAAGCATAAACTGAATTAACAGTAAGTATCGTAAATAATCTCTTTTACCTCCTTTAGAAAAGCATTAAGGCAGTTAGTCAAAACGCTTTTATCTCTTGAGATTCTAGTACATAGACGTTAAGTACACTTAGACATACGAGTATGCTAGATTCATTGAAGTGTTAAAATACTGCCAGCTAACTGCATGCAATTAATTATTTCATAGAACTGCATTGCATTTAAAATTTTATGCATATATTATAATACAAATAAAATTAATATATAGCAGTGAAATTCATATTAGGTAAATAGAAATCAAACGTATGAAAGTTCGGAATTTTGAAGTGAAAATTTCAAGCGAAAAGGCTAGTACTTCTGAAATTATTAGTAGAAAATTTATCGATTAGGAATACGGGATATATAAGACATCTAAGATTACGTAGTTTAGGTAAATAAAATTTACCCAAATTCTTTTCCTTAAAGAATATTTATTATGTCTGCTTTCAGAACTTATCTTATATAGCATTTTTAGCAAAATTGATATAATAATAAAATCAAGCAACGGGTAGGTAATTGAAAGAGTATTTTAACAATTCTTTACCATCTTTAGAATGAAACGTGACTCAGAAATGAGATTTCCTTTCAAATTTTGAAGCTTGAACCCAGAAACCAGAGTTGAAACCAGAGTCAGTAATCCAATATAAATCAATATTTTGTCCGGATTCTTTACCATCGTCTTATTTTGTTTTCAAATTAAGAATATTCGTTTCGTCATATTATATATGCAGGGGCATTCATTTTATTCAAATCAGCAATTTGGAAATTATAGCATTAAAAAAATAATTTTCATAAATAATTGCTTTATTACAAGCACAGTTATGTGCAATTAAAATCAAACTTAAATATCCATTTCAGTATGTAATACCAAGCTCACATAATCTGGGTTTCAGAAGTCAAAATTCTTATCAATAAGATTGGTAAACAACTCAGATGTAATAGCAAATCGTATTTTAGGTACCTATTAGGTATTTTAGGTATTTTAGGTACCTACCGTATTTTAGGCTGAGTAAATATAATATTAAACGCTTTTCTCTCCATGTAAAATGTTAGCGACAGAAAACACTATTCGGAGTTCTGATTCATTAGGTGGTTATGTGTGAGTCTCTTTACCTAGACTCTATACCTGCTTCCAGATGTCTACTAGTTTCTTAAATACAAACTGGGGGGTCTATGTTATAAAAATCAGTGTAAACCGGTGTAGTTTACACTGACTGATTTGTTCTAAACTTCAGTCCTCTGAATCCTTGCAAGATCTGATTGGTATGGGCTAGAGCAGGAATCTCGAACTCATGAGATAGAGCCATATACAAAAATTTGCCCTACGTTCTGATGTGGCTCGCATTGTACGTCTGGTCGCTTCTCAGTCTCGTGAACTGACCTGATCAAAACCCTCTTTAGATAAACCTTCTTTACTGGTCAAAATTGATGTCACGATGTTGTGCTTCAAATCGGACTAAGACTGCGTTTTCATTCGCTGGTCCAAACTTTGCCGTGCAGTGTCTAAATATTTGAAAGCACCACTGTCAGCCTTTTGCCGTAGTGTGAGTGAAATATACGCCAGCCAAAACAGAATGAAATTTCTAAATTATGCGTGAAATAGCTGATTTGTTGGTTTCATAAAATTATAAAAAAATACGCGCTTCTTCTGTGTATGTTAAACACTAGTTTTAATATATATTATGGTTTTGTAGTTATCTTAATTACAGTGGATGGACAAAAATATGGAAACACCTTGTGAAATGCATGTTTGAAATGAAAGATTGATTTTAATGAAATATGTAGGTGGCGCTGGAGTTTTTGACTACTGACGCCACCTATACAACTTCGTAAATGTGCTAAACAGTTCAGTTGTTGTCGGAGTACTGTTATGTGAGGTTGTCATTGCATTATGTCAGAGTTAACAGACTTGGGCAAATTGTTGGAGAACGTGGGCAAATTGTTGGAGCACGTATGGTAGGTGCTTCCGTAAGCAAGGTAGCCGAGGTGTTTAGAGTTTCAAGAGGTACTGTATCGAAGATTTATTCCGCATATTTGAAAAGCGGAAAAACATCATCTGCTAAATCACAGCGCGGACGAAAGTGTGTCCTGAGTGATCGTGACAGACGATCATTAAGGGCAATTGTGACGAAAAATAGGAAGACCACAGCTGCAAAAGTTACTGCTGAAATGAATGTTGTGTTTCCGAACCCTGGGAGTACCAAAACAATTAGAAGGGAGCTTCATAAACAGGGAATTGCTGGCCGTGCTGCAATTGAGAAGCCACTCATCAGTGATGCTAATGCCCGTAACAGGAAAAGGTGGTATTTAAGTCATAAAGCCTGGACTATAGAGCAGTGGAAGCGAGTAATATGGTCTGACGAGTCTTCTTTCACATTGTTTCCCACTTCTGGCCGAGTTTACGTCTGGAGAACGCCATCTGAGGCCTATAATACCGACTGCTTGTTGCCAAGAGTGAAACATGGCGGGGGTTCTGTTATGGTTTGGGCAGCCATATCGTGGTTCTCTGCTAGCCCCATGATAACTGTGTCAGGGCACATTATTGCCAAGACTTATGTGAACATTTTGGCCGATCAAGTTCATCCCATGGTACAAACTTTGTACCCCGATGGTGATGGTGTCTTCCAAGACGACAAATCCCCTGTTCACACAGTTCACATTGTCCAGGACTGGTTTTCTGAGCACGAGGATGAGTTGTCCCATCTCCTCTGGCCACCACAGTCACCAGACCTGAATATTATCGAACCTTTGTGGTCTACATTGGAACGGAAAGTGCGTTCTCGTTATCCACCGCCAACATCGTTATCTGAACTTGCCACCGTTTTGCAGGAAGAATGGTATAATATTCCCTTGGCAAACATACAGGAATTGTATTTATCCATTCCGAGAAGACTGCAAGCTGTTTTGGATGCCAACGGGTTTCCTACACCATATTAAGCAAAGAAACATGTTTTTTTAAAGGTGTTTCCATATTTTTGTCCAACCTCTGTATATCAGCATAAGAGCCAGAAAGAAAAAAAGATAAAAATGTACACCTACAATTGTAATTTTAACGATGAATGGGAAAAGAAATAATTTTTCATTAAATTTAAAAACAAATATATTTGTTTGATTTATATTTCAACACTTTCTGCTAGGAAAAAAGCTGCATAGAACAACATTTTACAACACTTCATAAAAATGCTGATACTAACAGCAATCTAAGAAAATGTAAAGTGAAAGAACTGAAAAGCACTTTCGTTGCTTAACAGTTTAACCAAGTCGGCAAATAAAATGAAGGTTGCTATAATTGCATTATTTCAGATTGCACATATACTTGGAATTCACAAAAAACTCCTTGAGGATGGCAAAATAGTTAAAGAAGCTATACTTGCTGCAGAGATTTTATTTCAAGAATCTAAAAATAACAATAAATTCTGTTAGCTATCTAAGATATCCAGTTATCCCAAATTTCATCACTCGCAGAACAGAAGCTATATCAGAGGACCGGTAAATAATGATTTACAAAATGCCTTTTCTTAAGATTGCAGTGAGATGAATCAATAGATATCTGCAATGTAGTTCGAGTAAGTATTTTTATAAGGCTTGCCTTTAAGGATTGCTCAGTGAAGGAAGATATACTGGTCATTAAAAGGCAATACAAATTTCTGATTTGTCTTTTTCTCCCTTTGTCTATTTTCCGAAAACAATACAAGAATCTGAATGCAAGTCCAGGGATGGATGAATTTTATTGTAGTGATAAGCGCACGAATACGTCTGGCATTGGCACGGGCCTTCTGGACCTTATAAATGACAAAACGGCTTGTTCCCGTTCGGAAGGAGGCCCTTGGGAGACGGTCAAAGGACTCCCACTCTGCTCATCTTCTACCACCAGACCACCTGAGAGGACTGTATTTTAAGTGGCCCCATGCCACAAAAACACTACATATTTACAAATATTCAAGTCTTCTCAGGGATTTGAAACCCCGCGCTATAATATGCTTGCGGAAACACTATAGCCTGTTATTTTAAAACTGGAGCTTCAAGGCTGTTGCTTGTTTCCTCATTTACCATCGTAACATATGTCGTTATCGCCGTTCAGAGGGAATAAGATGATTTTAACAACATGATGACTAGACCTTTTATCCGCCGCAGTCGGTACCATGGTTATGAAGCATGTTTTGAGAGGAGAAATTGGCCTTAAAGCGCTTATTCGGAGATAACAGATTGCACCGATCAGAGTGGCTAGTTGCCTTGAACTAAAAAGCATCAGCTTTGTATAAAAACTTTATTGATATCCTGAAACATGAAATATTTAAGAGAAAAAGATTGCCTGCAGCGCAGTGCGTCTAAGAACGCTATTCTACTGAAACATAAACATGAACAACTGTTGCCATTCACACAAACTTAATAGTAAAATAAAGCATGTTGCCAGTAACAAGATTATTGTAAATCATAACATAGAATTAAACACTGAGAAAATAAAATATACAAAGAAAAAAGAAATGCAAATATTAAATATGCATCCAACATTAACTCCCACCCTTGCCATTGCATTAACAATAGATCATTTCTGATGCAATAGCAATGGTAAAAGTTTTACTACAGGTCTTTTAAAATAACCATTAACAGTTTTTACAGTAACAACTCTAACATTCCCATCCTTTCCAGGATGGATTTCAACAATGCGACCTAAAGGCCAAACACCAGGAGGCATGTTGTCTTCCTTATTTAATACAATATCACTTACAGACAAATTTGGAAGTTGTTCCTTCCATTTATATCTTTGTTGTAAGGAACTTAAATACTCCTTATAATATCTGTTCCAAAAGCTTTGTTTCTTTGTAATTACAGGATGTTTGGCACTGAATTCAGAAATTCAGAATTTAAAAGACGACCTCCCAACCGTAAAGCACCATCATCATCTAGAAATGGAAAAGTGAGCTTAAAACACTTTTAGGACTGAAAGATGAATTATTTTTTAGATCCTTTATATCTTTATGGAAGTGCACAAACTGGGTCCATTTAATGATGAACTTCATAGCTGCTTGCTTTCATTAGGTGAAGGTACTACTGCAGGAATTTTTAACCTATTATCTTCAGAACCAAAGACCCATTCTTTGCACCTAGAAATAAATCTTAAGCAAAAAGAAATTACTTTAACTATTTTAAATAAAGAAGAACAGTTCTGAAATAAATTGTCCAGAGTGTCATTAGTCAAGTAAGCTGTTGTACAAAAAATTGATTTTGTCCTTTGTTCAGCTAAGACAGTTGCATCGCTATTGGTCTCATTACTGACAGAACATTGTAGAGGCCACTTTGAACTGTCGAACGCTAAGAATGATGCCCCATGCCACCATAGGGTATGTTCGGTAGAAGTTTAGGATCGATTCCTCTAGAAGGAAGATCGGCAGGATTCTGTTTCGACGAAATATAGCTCCATTGTTGATAGAGAATAGCATCTAATATTTCTGAAGTCCTGTTTTCCACAAAAGGCTTCCATTTTCGAGGATGAGCTGCTAGCCAACAGAGAACAACCTTACAGTCAGTCAAGCGTGAAAGGAAATTTCAGTGCTGGAGAAGGCTTTACGAACAGCTTTGATTAATCTGGCAAGGAGCAATGATGCACCTAGGAGTTCCATTCTAGGTATGGACACTTGTTTAATGGGAGCAACTTTGGTTTTACAAACCTCAAATGGACTTCATTTCTGTCGTGAGATTTGGGTTGAACACAATAGATGACAGCAGCGGAAGCAGATTCTGACGCGTCACAAAAACCATGCAGATAGATGTGGTTAGACGTAGTTTGAAGCCACCTCGAAATTTTAACATTTCTGAGAACCTTAAGATCTTCTTGAAGTCGCTGCAACTTCTCTTGCCATTCTTTAGGCAGTGGGGCATCCCAGGCAAGTTTTAAAAACCACAATCCCTGATAAAACATTTTCAACTTGACTGTGCATGGTGATAGCAAGCCAAGAAGATCAAAGATTTTAGAAAATTGAGAAATGAACCTTTTTTTAGTAATTTCAGTCCCAAAATCCATAGAAATGTTAAATAAAAATACATCTTCTGTAGACTTCTAAAACAGCCCTAAAGTTTTGGCACATTCATCTGAGTGAACTTCCAAGTCACCTTCTTCATGATTATCAATGGATAAATTTTCGCGAAGCTTAGATCAGTTTGATCTCATCTCCTTAAATTGAATCCACGTTTCTCTAATAGCTGTGAAAGCTTAGAACATAGGTCAACTGCTTCCTGTAAACTGTTCGATCCAGATAAACAATTATCTACATAGAAATCATTTTTAAGAACGGAAGATACATGAGGATGATCCTGTTCTGCATCCAAAACAATATAGCAAAGCAATTTGCCACAAACAGCGTGTTGCTAAAAATGGTGCAACTGCAGTGCCATAAGTAACTGCACATAATTTATATGTCTACATTTTTGAATTAAGAGATTCTCTCCAAACAATTCTTTGTAAATGTTGATCCTCATAAACTACTAACCTACTAAAATCTGGCGGTACATTTTTTCTATGTCAACGGAAAAGCCGTTGTCATAGAAAAGATATTATGTATACGAAATTTTATGTATACGAAAATTGAGCAATATTGAAAACATATCCCGATGTAGTAGGTAACTATATTAACGTTTGTATAATGTTCAACCTATTAGCTAATATTAGTAAATATCCTCATTTGTATTGCGTTAGTTTTTATAATCAAGTATCTTATTGTACTACTGCATAATCTTGTAATCATGCCACGGTCTTGTTTATAAGAAGGTCTTATTTATAGGATATAAGATCTTATAGATAACATATACGAGATGACGCTGCAAACACAACAATGTTTGCGTACAATGCATGCGCATTTGTCAGCATTTTTGTATTTGCTTTTTAATGTGTATATGTATTTGTGTGCTCATGTGTATTTGCATATCTGCGTTTGTATCACGTATTTGTAAGTGCACTTGTCAGCGTATCTGTAAATATTATGTATTTATGTATTTGCCTCAGCATATGTAAGCGTTGTACTGCAAGCACCTGTATCGGTGTACTGCAAGTATAACACTATTTTAATGTCTCAATATCACCAGTATTTAAATAATAGCATTTTTTAATATTAGAAATACTATATATCAACCACCATTGTATGGCTATTGTGTGTCAGCATTTTCGTAAATACGTGCACCTGTCGGAACTTGTAGCTTTGATTTATAAAGAGCATGTGTATATGCATACTTGTATATGTGTAACTGCGTATTTGCGTTTGTAATGCGAATCTGTTTTTGTAAGTATCATGTACCTGTTAGCGTTGGTGACAGCGCATTTGTAAATATCTTGTTTTTGCGTATTCTCGATTGTATTGCGTATTTGCTTCCGTAGAACTGTGTACCTGTAGATATTAATATCAGTGTATCTGTAAAAATCATGCATTTACTCCAGTATTGACACCTGTAAATATTGTATTGCAAGCACTTATATTGGTGTATTACCAGAATAATCCACAACACCAGTATTTCTATAATAGCATTATTATTTACATAATAGGAATTTATATTTCAATTTATATATCAAAATGCATAGCTATTGTCCCCTATTTACAATTTCTTTACAATAATATAATCGATGTAACTGTAATGTGTATTTGCTTTTAATTTAATGTATTTTAATTTATTATACATAATTACAGTATTTGCTTTTAATTTAATGTATTTAATTTAATGTATCTATATTAGGGTATTTGTATACGTGTAATTGTATATTTGTACTTTCTTTTGTATTGCAAATTTGCCCTTTTTTTAATAAGTATCATGCAATTGTAAGTATTAGTGCCAGCATATTTGTAAATATCATGTATTGCGCATGTATACTAGTGTATTAGCGATTGTATTACGTATTTACTATTGTAGGACTTGTGTACTTGTAATAACTAGCACCAGCGTATCTGTAAATATCGTGTATCTGCTCCAGTCTTGTGCACTTGTAAGTACTGTAAGTACCGCATCGGTGTAGTGCACGATTTTTTTAAACATATTCCATTGTTCACATAGTTAGACATCAAGGGCATGTCTCTCAAATCAGAATGTACTGTTTATGAGCATTATCGTGTTAATGCTGTGTATTAATGAATACATAAATGCTATTGCTTTTGCTAGTGTATGTCCACATGCTCTTTCTTCGCATCTCCTCTACTCGTACTCACTTTTGTTACTGTCATCCTTTCTCCTGCCTTCTCTCTCTGTTACTCTCCTATGTTTATTTATATTTATATGCATCTATGTACAATCACAGCATTATGTTATTCTATCACTAATGTAAAGCTGAAACCGCTCCAGTATGACACTGTAACCTCTATGTTTCAAATCATTATAAACTCCCGGTGGAGCCTTCTATGGCTCCAGGGAGTCGTTGCTTCTAAATAGTAGAGGACGCAGGACACATGCCTGCTTACCTATGTTAGACACCAGGCGTCCCCATCCTCCGTCACCTGTCACCTGCACCTACCCCTAAAACAGAGTTCAAAGAAACTGAATTTTTAGGTTTACATGATCCGTCAAATACTACACGAAGTTTAGTAGTAGAGCTACCTGGTTTAACAGCATGATGCGGTAGATAATATAGTTGCTTATTTTCTTCAGTCTGAACAACTGGAACCATATGATTTAAAGTTTCCTATTCTCGCATGAACTCCTTGTACTGCCTACCAAGTTCTTTATCTAAATCAAATTTTCTTTCCATAGACAGAAGACGAGGGGGGAATAGGCAAAGGTTGGGAGTCATCTAACTCTTCAGCTTTACTGAAAATTGGCAGTCGGACAACAAATCTGTCGTTTTCGTTTACTCGATAATTTTCTTTAACCTTTTAACTGTCATGCCCGAGATTATCTCGGGCACAGCACTAGTGTTCGAAAATGTCACGCCCGAGTATTACTCGGGGTAATTTTTTTTGAGTGCATCGTATTGTTATACCCGAATATATATCGGGAGACGTTTATTTCGGCATCATCTCTTTGTCAAACCCGACTGTATCTCGGGAAAAGTTAATGAGCGCTCAGTTCAATAGATGACACCACTTTACTAAAGATTTCAAAGGTTAGAGGTTATTTGGTTCAAGGTGCATGGGATCTTTTTGTTGTAAAATAGCGTCCAGTTCTTTGAAACGTTATATAGATGATTTAGATTCTTCAACCGAAGATGAAGTATGTGTGTTTGATGAGCAGTATTCATGATACTTCCATGGTCAGCCTCAAAAATAAAAAATGGAGATATACTCAAGCCGAAGATTGTTTCTAATTACGGTCTAACTATGGGTGGTGTAGATCGCTGTGATCAGAAAATATCCTTTCATTCAACAATCCGAAAACGTCAGATAAAACATTATAAAAAGATATTTTTACATTTACTAGACAAGGTACTCTGGAACTCATATTTGCTCTATAAAAATGTAGTTGGGAAACATATTACATTTTTAGAATTTCGAATCCAAGTTGTAGAAGAGCTTTTACATAAATATGATGATGCAGCTTCTGGACAAAAGAATGTTGGCAGACCACCTACAATAGATAACCCTGCCCGTCTTACTGAACGACATTTTATATCCCATTTTCCTCCTATTCCTGCGAAACGTGAGCCTACAAGACAGTGCAAAGTGTGTTGTTCGAAAAAGGATAAAAATGGGGAAAAGATAAGGAAGGAATCACGATTCTGGTGCAGTGATTGTGGAGTTGGTTTGTGCTTGGAAAAGTGTTTCCAGTTGTACCACATAAGACTGAATTACTGAACTACTAATAGGTATTCACTTATATTTATTTATGTTTTAGAAAATAGTTAATTTTTTTATTTTTAGAAAATAATGCTCCACTAGAAGCGAACTTTGCAACTGCCATGTTCAGTGACAGCTGCCTCAAAGAAAATATGCAGTGGCTACAAAACTTTAAAAATTTTACCCATGTACGTCAAAATATCAATTTTTAACTACTTAAGTGTATTTTATTTTGTACTAAACATTTGGTTTTTGCAATAAAAAAATTTGACAATTTGTGTACCCAAATCATCAAAATAACTTGACAGTTAAAGGGTTAAAATGATTCTCACAAAACTCTTCTTCAACTGTTGATTTCTGATTTTGAAACGTTAATTCTTCCAACTCTCCAAAGCGCTTAAGTGTTGCATCGACGTTATCCTCAATATGCAAACTAATGCGATTAACACTAATGGGATTCGGAGTATTGCCTTCTGTTTTAATTCTGACCGATACAACCCAACGAAAAATAGTATTTTGCGCAATTACATTTTTATAGCCAACAATCTTCCCTGGCTGAAGCAGAGAAAAGAAATAGTCAGTTCCAATTATCATGTCTATTTGCTTTGGCGTACTGAAATTCGGACCTGCAAGATTAATTGAATTCAAATAATCAAGATCTTTGCTGTCAATCTTTACTGAAGGTAAATGCGAAATTAATTTTTTTAAAAATATATGCTTGTATTAAAACACCATTTTTTTTTCAACTCAGATTTCAGAAACAATTTTACATTTACATAACCACGAGTCAAAGCTGCTTCAGAATCACCAAGTCCCTTTACGCAAATACGAGCATTTTGTCTGCGTATATTTAATAGTCGAATAAATGATTCATTGATGAAAGAAGCTTCACTTCCACTGTCAAAAAGAATGATACATTCGTGACCTTGACCAGCAGAATCGTAAATTAGTACTGCCGACGTTGGTAAAAATGAAGTACTCTGACCCTGAATAGAAAAACTCGAAATATTATTTTGTTCGTCTGAATTAGAAATTTGTTCATCAGATGGAGATGAATTTGACACCACTACGTTATTACTTTTAATATCTTCATGCAGTAAAGTATGGTGTTTTGCTTTACAAATAGAACACACAGTTTGCGATAAAAAAAATTTAATTGATGATTTCCGGAACAATTGAAGCATAATAAATTCTTCCGGATGATATTTTTTCTAGTCGTAATATCTGCACCTTTAAATTTATAACACATTGATAAAATACGAGAACCATTGCAGTGCAGACATATTAGAACGGAATGTTTATTATTATGTGAAACATTCTTTGAAACAGAGCACTGATTTTTATGCGACACTCGCTTTTCAGTATTGTGAGTGTTTAACATTTCAAGTGAAACACATCTTGAGTTTAAGAATTCCAAAAAACATTCTAAAGTAGGAAATTCTTCTTCACCATTTTTTTTTTTTTTTTTTTTTTTTTTTTTGTGACCATAAATGGCGCGTTTCCGGATCAACCTTTTCTAACAAAAAAATTAATTAGCCAAACATCTCTAGACGAAGCCTTTTCGCCAAGAGATTTTAATTCACGGATAACTTCATCAGATGTATCAGATAGTTTTCTTAGATTAACAGAATCAGCACTAGTAATTGTGGGTTGCTCAAGAAATGTTCTGACAAGCGACATTACAATTTGATTTTTTCTTTCATAACGATTCAACAATTTGTCCCAAGCCTCATCATGTGTAATTTCGGAGATGGGAATGTGCTTAATAATAGCAGCTGGTTCGTCTGTTAAAAGTCCTATCAAATATTGGAATTTATGAATTTTCGCTTATGACTGATTGGTATGAACTGTCGCCATGTGCAGATCTTTAAAATTAAGCCACTGAAACTCGGAATGTTTAAACAAGGAAGTTTAAAGCTAGCCTCAACTGCAGTGGGATTTGAAATCAAAACATTTCTGGCCTTTGCGGATTCAATGGCGGACTGATACCTTACTTTCGTTTCAAAATATTTAGCTTCGAATTCAGCAATTTCAGAAGCTTCTTCGGGTAAAGCAGCATCATATTGATCAAAGTCCTTAAATATTTTTTCAATTCTTTCTAATCGCGCTTTTAATTCCGTTAAACTTAGCTGATTACTGAAACTATTGTGAAGCCGCGTTAGGGTAGATTCCGTTCGAATCTTTTAAGATCAGCTTCACTTAATTCTGTCATTATTACCATGAATAATGATTAATAAGCACAAATAACTTCAAAATGATACTTAAGCAGCAAAAAATATTTCCGCTTATCTTTCTAACGTCACGCAGACGATTCGCAGTACCAGTACTTGAAAGTTCGTTAAATGCAGTTCTAAAGCATATTATTACAATATATTAAATATCATGAAATGCCCCACTTGGGGAACCAAATAGTTCCTTTGAACTAAAAAGCATCAGCTTTGTATAAAAACTTTATTGATATTCTAAAACATGAAATATTTAAGAGAAAAAGATTGCCTGCAGCGCAGTGCGTCTAAGAACGCTATTCTACTGAAACATAAACATGAACAACTGTTGCCATTCACACAAACTTAATAGTAAAATAAAGCATGTTGCCAGTAACAAGATTATTGTAAATCATAACATAAAATTAAACAGTTAGAAAATAAATAAGGCAAAAAAAGGAATACAAATATTAAATATGCATCCATCAGTGGCTCACATGTACACTGCTAAAAAAAAAAAAAAAAAATCTGAAATTTTTCAGATTTTAAATTACGTCTAAAGGGCGTTTTTTTTTTAACGTTTTGAGTGTTACCTTTATTTATTAAATATCATGTTCTTTGCACTTAAACCATAAAATTCAGTTCAAGAGCAATATCGCAAAATAATGTTAAATTAAGCATATCTTTAGAATTTCCGATATACACAGTCTCGCGAGCTGGAGATAAAAGTTTTTTTTTTTTATATATAACGTTGCCATTTCTCGCTTTTAAAGCAACTTTTAAATAACTAAACTTTTAAATAGCATTGAGTTTGTAAATCAAAAATTCGTTAAAGTTTTACAAAATATAAAATCTATAATAAAACAAATTCCAAATTTGGGATTTCAGATGCCCATATTCGCAGTAGGATTTCGTCATTCAAAATTAGATGGCTCTATGTACCATTGTTTTAACACAATGCGAGAAATAGACAATCATTTATGCAGATTTTTCATTATTTAATTTCTTCAAATATAATGCAGGACTCTAACATTTTGTGGCAACAGTTTGAAAAGTGAACCGACGTTTATGAGTCCGACGCAAAATGCCAAAACGAAAGCAATAGTCCTTCGGGACTGAAATCCCTTTGGACTAAAAAAAAATGAGACAGTTCTATATCTCCCGTTCTACTGGGCCGATTGACAAAATTCAAATTGTGTTCTTCATGTCTCGAAAGCGCGACTTAGGATATATATTAGATTTATATATGGCACTATTCTAACATAGGTATTTTGACACAAAATCGGACTTTTTCAGAAATAACATACCAATTGTTTTACATATTTCGATTCTACAACTCAAATTACGCCTAAATATGAAATTTTGTAAAATTTGGAGCGAAATTTTCGGAGAAATTGACAAATTTATGTTGGCACTTTTTTTTCAGTTTGCGCCAAGCACTTGGCGAACTTCTTAATACATGGCAACCTAGTTTTTTTTCCCGAAAGAGGAAAAAAAGTCACCATCGTTCCTTTTTTCCAAATAATATTCCTTATATTATATTTTTAATTATAACTTATTATTTTAAGTAATTTTTTCTTTTTCGAATTTCATTTTAATTGTTTAAGTTGCATGGGTTTTTTTTTTTTTCGAATAAATGTTTTAAAAATTTCTATTTACCTATTTGAACTGCGTTAATAAAGGTTCAGCGTTTATTTATTTATTTTTTTTTCAAATAGTTTTCTTTATATATATTTTTTGTCATATTTATTATTTTAGGTAATTTTTAAATTTTATACTTTTATTTTAATTGTTTGTGTTGCATTGTCTCTTAAGATACTTATTTTAAAATTTTCTATTTATTCCTTCGAACTGAGCATTTTAACTATATTTATTAATATAAATTTGCAGAATTTGATTTTATTTATTTGAACTGCGTTTCTTTCGGAAGAATACTTTGTAACCCAGACTACGATGCGTTTGAAAACTGCATATATTAAATGAGAAAATACAGTACAGCACAGTGAACACGCCTTTCAATGTTCCGTTCAGAAAGATCTATATAAATCAGAGAGATGTATAACCGACATTTTAACTTAGGATGACTTGCATACACTGCTTAAAACAGTTTTATCATTGTGCCCATTGCTTTACACAATTTTATCCTACATTTGGTTTCTTAAAATGTTATTCATATTTTAGTCAAATATTTTATTTTTGAAATCGAAAGAATCAAATATCATAAGATTAAAAAGTTTTAAATTTAAAAAAAAGTACTAATACTAAATTTTACGCAAAAAAATTTCTTTTTTCTTCTCTTTTTCTTCAGGCATTCTACTTTATTCTTGCTCTTTTTCTTTAGACATTCTGCAAGTATATTAAAAAGCATCCAACTTTTCGAAATATCTTAATATTTCTGACAATCATTTTAAACAAAGTTATCGCCTTCCATTTCATAAAGGCACACAAACGGCCGAGCGTTGTGGCCTTTATGAAATGGAAGTCGCTGAACACTAGTAGTTAACTCCAGGATTCGAATCCCGGTAAACGCGCTGGCTGCATGGGCGTTTTCGTGGATTTTCTGATGTGTGCCGTGTATGACAGCTGGTTTCCCTTAGAAAGTTCTTCACGAAGTATTTCGTCAGAGCCTTTATCAGTCTTTAGAGGCTAAACATTTTTAAGGTATGAGATGAAAGGAAAGACTGGTTTCATCAAGAGGTTTTGCTTTATTTAATTATGACAAAGCACACTAGGGCTATCTGCCTAAGGGGAGAGATGCCTTCGTGGAGGACTTTCTAAGGGAAACTGGCTCGCATACACGATACACATGGGAAAAACCAGGAAAATGCTCATGCAGCCAGCCCGTTCGCGGGATATTCGAACCTCGGACCGAACTACCAGTGTTCAGTGACTTTACCGCTCGGTCGCTGTTTCATCAGGAGAGGAAAAAAACGCCTTGAGGTGACATCCACATACAATACTGGATAAACTCCTAAAGCTTCAAATAATTTAAATGAGAAAATCACGGGATTCTCTTTATGATACGATATGATGTTCTATAACGTAATTTAAATTTATACAACCATATAGTCTAAAACCAGTCGCTCTTCACTTTAATCTGCAATGATATCGTTTTTGTCTTTCCTGTTAATACAAGCTCAATTTATGGTATTTGCTGGTGTACACGTCCAAGTGTTTTCTCTTTGAACGCCTAAATTCTTTGAAGTATCCTGGAAGTATCTTCAAAAGCGTCCAAATTTTTGAAACATCTTGGTATGTCTGACAGCCAAATTTCCCTGCAAAACTGTGCTTACTTTTCTCCCTAATTTTCTTCTATCCTTCTACAGTTATTTTCAGTGCTCACACAAGAAAATTAAGATTTTTCGATTGCTAGACTTCCATAAATTTTGCATTTTTGTCAATTTTTAAAAATACGAATTGCATGAACTGCGTTTCAGCTGAAGACAGCTTTTCATTTTCTAGTCATTCTAGCTATAAATAAAGTTGAAAGCGAAGTCCAGAAGATAAATATTTTAATTAAAAGATTTTTCTAAATGACAAAGAAATAAAACAGTCCAGCAGGGTTTATTCTGTACCACCGAGTGATCAGATTCTTACATCGGCTGAAACAATCTAAATCATATTAAAGATCATGTTTTTTTATACAATCTATTACGCGAGAGAAAAATTAGCTTTCTTAAAACATTCTTTCTAAGAGGAATAATATTTATATATATATTTTTAAAGCTGGGACTTGAACCAAACTGTCAAACTTTTAAAGTTCAATTTACATGGTGGTTATAATTAAAGTTTCAATTTGAAATGGTCATAAAAGGAAAACTACCGGACCAAATGTTATCAAACTTGGGAATCGTGTAAAGGAGGTTATGGGAATTTATTTTCCGCGGAAAAAAAAAGAGTTCAAAAACTCACCACCAGGGAAAAATGGCGCTGTATACAAGATTGTTAAATGAAATAAGACACGAAAACATCTGCTTAAAATATGTTTAATATTTTCCGAAACGTGTTACAAAGCATGTTCAATGTAGCGTCCAGCATTTTCCGAGAGCAAGTTAAATATAGGAATCATTATCAAGCTCATACGACTTGACGTTTCGGCCCATTTAATTCATATAATTAATTCGTACCTCACTAATAGATCTTTTTCTGTACGAGTTAATTCTTTCATTTCGGCTCCCCGTCCAATACTAAGCAGCGTCCCCCAAGGGTCACTTTTAGGCCCAATTTTGTTCAACATTTTCATAAATGACATACCAAAATCACCAAGTATCACTCTTGCACTTTATGCAGATGATACGGCCATCCTAGCCCAACACAATCGCCTTGAAAACCTGGTTCACACCATTCAGAGATATCTCTCCAGCCTTGAGCACTGGCTCATCACTTGGAAAATCAAAATTAATGTTGCTAAATGTGCTGCTATGATATTCAAACGTAGCCCCTTCCCGTACCCTTCCATCAATTTAAAGTTTTTCGACGATTATGTTCCCTGGTCAAATTCTTACAAGTACCTAGGAGTTGTACTTGATTCAAAATTACGCTGGCACCTTCACATTGAAAATATTCTCAATAAAGCAAAAGGTGCTAGAGCCCAACTTTACCCTCTCTTAGCTCGAAAGAGCCATCTGTCAATTAAAAACAAAATTCTTCTCTATACATCAATTATAAGACCTGTCTTCATGTATGCATGTACAATCTGGGGTACTACTGCAAAAACTCATGTCAAAAAACTTCAATCTTTTCAAAGTAAGACCTTACGTATGGCCCTGAATGCAGCCTGGTACGTCCGTACAGATGTGATTCATTCGGACCTAAATATTAAACCTGTAGATTACCATATTAAAAAGCTTAGTCGAAATTTATTCCTCAAAATTGAACAGATTGATAACCGAGCACTTCAGCAGATTCCAGCGTACGATCCTGCTATTCGCAGCTCACAGAAGAGACCGAGAGCCGTGATTGGCTGAGAGTTCGGCATCTATCCACCATCTAAAATGGCAAGACACGCCCTCTCAACATCAGTTCCAGCCCCCGCGCCATGAACGAAGGACGTCTCTTCAGCGAGCTGCCATATAATTGCTTATTTCATCTTTAACAACTGCAATCCAAGGTCTTCAGGCAAAGTTATCAATCTGTTTACTTAAAAATCACGGTAAAAGCGCAGAATAGGCTGCATCAACAAAGTTCAGTAGGAGGAGCTGTGTGACGTCCATAAATGGGTGGGACTAAGCTTATGACGTCACAATGTAGTCTCGCATTTACACTACTTGTACTTTCTATTTTCTCTTAAAAATAACAATAATAAATTGTTTATTATTGTAAATTAATATCAAATTCTTTACTTTTAATTTACATTTATAACATTTAAGCTTAGGCGTTACTGATAATAAGTATAATAAATTGTTTATATTTAAAATTACCATGATACAGTGAGCGAATTCTACCAATTATTAAAACGATAAACAACGTCGCAGTCTCTAATACTTGTAGAGCTTCAATATTTTCAAGGATTTTTATTAAATTAGTATTATTATTTTTATTAATTTTTTTATTTATACAAATAAAATAATATTTTTTAAATCTAAATTCATATTGTGGAACATTTCAATTTTATCATTTTTACAAATTACCTTCTTGCTACGTAACGACATAATTCCTTACATACCAATAATTAGACAATTTTCATTATTTCTAAAAATTTTAAACTTTACATTAATAAAAAAGAAGAATATTTTTTATTGCATATGAACATCATTACACAGCTTTCATATCAGTTTCTAAAATTCCTAAATCACGCCATATTCTGTGTAGGCATGCTAGAATTCTACGCATTAATAAATAAAAAAACTAATTTCTCAGAATGAAAGAAAATAATATAATAAAATAAATACTACAAACTTGGAACACTAAGCAATGCTTCATATACGCACACACACATATTATCAATGAACTCATATTATCAAGTGCAATTACGATACCAAACACTACGTATTAAAATATGAGGTAAACGTTACTTCAAGAGATAAAGTTAACAATTTTGCTACTGTTGAGTAGATCGTCGGGCTATCGATATATGTCGTAAGTAGGAAAGCGTTATAAACCTATCAAAGCTAAAAAACTAAAAATACAGTTTAAATGAAAAATGACATCTTAAATATAATTCACAATTAAAACAACAATACAAATTTAAAATACACTAACGATATGTTAAACATTGCACATAAATAAAGTTACATTACCGCTCGGCATCACACACAACCTCGTTTTCTCTTTTACACAACGATCAGTATTCACTCGAAAAACATCAAAGAATTCCACAAACTCGGTGTCCATGTGCTCATCCATCTATTTTCACTTAAAGAAAAATCAGAGAATTGCTCAAAGTCCGAATTGCGAACCACATTGACTTTGACCATGTGCACATCAATCTATTTTCACTTAAAAAAACATCCCAGAATTGAACAAACTCGGCATTGCGCACAACCTCGCCATTGCGCACCACATTGGCTAGCCAATGTGCACATCGATCTATTTTCACTTCAAAAAACATCCCAGAATTGTACAACCTCGGCATCGCGCACAACCTCGGCATTGCGCCCCACATTGGCTTCCCCCATGTACACATCGATATATTTTCACTTAAAAAATTCCAGAATTGCACACCACATTGGCTTTGCCCATGTGCACATCGATTATTTTCACTTAAAAAACATCCCAGAATTGCACAAACTTGGCATCGCGCACAACCTCAGCACTGCGCACCACATTGGCTTTGCCCATGTACACATGATCTATTTTCACTTAAAAAATCCCAGAATTGCACAAACTCGGCATCGCGCACAGCATTGCCTTTGCCCATGTGCACATCCATCAATTTTCACTTAAAAAAAATCTCAGAGTTGCGCAACCTCGGCATCGCGCACCACATTGGCTTGCCCATGTGCACATCGATTTATTTTTACTTAAAAAAAATTCCAGAATTGCACAAATTCGGCATCGCGCACAACCTCGACATTGCGCACCACATTGGCTTTGCCCATGTACACATCGATCTATTTTCACTTAAAAAATCCCAGAATTGCACAAACTCGCTATTGCGCACCACACTGGCTTTGCCCATGTGCACTTCGATCTATTTTCACTTAAAAAAACATCCCATAATTGCACAAACTCGGCATCGCGCACTGCATTGGCTTTGCTCATGTGCACATCGATCAATTTTCACTTAAAAAAACATCCCAGAATTGCACAAACTCGGCATCGCGCACAACCTCGGCATTGCGCAACACATTGGCTTTGCCCATGTACACATCGATCTATTTTCACTTAAAAAATCCCAGAATTGCACAAACTCGGCATTGCGCACCACACTGGCTTTGCCCATGCGCACATCGATCTATTTTCACTTAAAAGAATCCCAGAATTGTTCAAACTCGGCATCGCGCACAACCTCGGCATTGCGCACCACATTGGCTTGCCCATGTGCACATCGATCTATTTTCACTTCAAAAAACATCCCAGAATTGTACAACCTCGGCATCGCGCACAACCTCGGCATTGCGCACCACATTGGCTTTGCCGATGTACACAAGAGAGCCCATCCCTCCGCCGAGGAGGAAGACGTGTGTGTTGAAGTTCCTGGATTATCTTTCGTAATTAGCGGAAATCCTAATTGAAAGTGCAAACAAAGTTGATAATCAGTTGTCTAAGTGTTAGTGGAGCAATTCGACATAAGTTTTGTGTTTCTGCGTGCAGTAGTTTTCAAGTAATAAGTGTTCTTGTGATTCGTCTATTGTTGTGTCATTGTCAGCGTTCATTGCGTGTTTACAGCATTGTGAAGCATAGGATAAGTGTATGGGATTTTTTTTTCTAAGTCTCAAAATTAGTGCATTAATTGTGTAAAATTCATTTCTTTGGATTACCTCGTTGTAACAAGTTCATCTCCTCATTACCAAAGTAGGCAAAATTTTAACTTGCTATTGAGCTGTGTATTTTCCTAATATCTTTGATAATTCATGTAAAAGCATTGTTAGTTAAATCGTAATATCTTATGTAATTTTGTACTGTTGACTCTGATTTTTTACGTCAGCCATCTTGCCAAGAGGACGCAACAACAACTCGTCCTTGGCAAAGGTCACATACACAGCTCAATAGAGCCTAGTAACAGGCACTTCCTTTGTATCACAGTTTCTATAATTGAACAATTTTAACTCAATAGTTTATATTGTAATACAGCTATTAGCATTTAATATGCCTATTCTACTCTTAACTGAAAGTTTCTCTTTGTACATCACATCTAAATGTTTGATAACTATGTTTTTGTAATATCTTGTATGCAACAGCAATCTTAATAGTAAGATGTTCACTGGTTCCCGTCTGCGTGTCAACCTCGGCATCGCGCACAACCTCGGCATTGCGCACCACATTGGCTTGCCCATGTGCACATCGATCTATTTTCACTTCAAAAAACATCCCAGAATTGCACAAACTCGGCTTCGCGCACAACCTCCGCTTTGCGCACCACATTGGCTTTGCCTATGTGCACATCGATCTATTTTCACTTCAAAAAACATCCCAGAATTGCACAAAGTCGGCATAGCGCACAACCTCGGCATTGCGCACCACATGGGCTTTGCCCATGTGCACATCGATGTATTTTCACTTAAAAAAACATGCCAGAATTGCACAAACTCGGCATTGCGCACCACATTGGCTTTGTTCATGTACACATCGATCTATTTTCACTTAAAAAATCCCAGAATTGCACAAACTCGGCATCGCGCACAGCATTGCGTTTGCCCATGTGCACATCGATCAATTTTCACTTAAGAAAACATCTCAGCGTTGCACAAACTCGGCATTGCGCACCACTCAAAATCGTCTATACGTCTCAAAACCGTCTCTCTACTAGTTTCATATTTGTTCCACAAATTGGGCACTTATACGATATTGCAATCAAACTTTTTTCCATACACCATTCAATAACGCTCTTTTTGCCTCTTCGCTCCAACTGATTAAAAAAATCCAGATTCAGATACTCATCCATTCTGCAGTAAGCACCGATTTTAACACACTCATCAATAATCAAAACATTCTTTAAGCAAAAGATCTCTTTTCTGTATTTTCAGAAGTTACGGTTATAATTTTTAACTCATGCATTCATTATTTTCAATCGTTTGGTAATGATCGTTTTCAATCGTTTGGTATCTTAATAATACATTTGTCAGAGATAATTCGTTGCGTTAAATGCTAACACTACCACACACCACACAAAAGTAGATTTATAATTAAAAATATCTCGCGCAGAACATTATAAACCTACCATTTCAACTCAGTTAAAACTTCATTTAAGTTTTCTTTAAATACGAAGCTATAGCATACTTATAACTTGTTTTTAAGGAGAGGCGTAACCAATATTACGTCATAAAAAGGCGTGTCCAAGCATAAGAGAAGTAAACACAGCATCGACTGATGCAGCCTATTCTGCGATTTAGCCAAAATCACATCTCCCGCAGATTTTAAATCTGCCTAAGAATATTTTCATCGCGATCCCATTAATTATTTGCACTCTCCTACACAAGCCACATGCCAATGAGCCTATTAATCGTAAACTCTTTCCTATCCGCTTTTTGCTTTAGTGTTTGTACTGTGTATAAAAAAAAAATTATACAAACCAAAAAAAGTTTAAAATATAAAATACAAAAAAATTATAAAAACCTAAAAACTTATAAATAAATTTATGATACTTAAGTTTTTATTTTCTCATCTCTATCCCTAAATTTTCTCGAGCCTGTGGCTCCCTCTATTGAGCATCAAGTAAATCACTTATGCCAAATTTTTCCTATTTCTGCTCGCTTTTAGTAATTCTGATGTGGAGGTAAATGGTTTTGAACCATAGGCACTCCGAAAATTGCAAATCATTGGCATTGGCAGCAAGTTAAATCCTGTTACTGCATTCTCAACAGCAGCTCTTAGCATATCAGGAGGAATGTTACGGACATGTCAGTGTATCACATTTTCTTTTCTGCTAAGTTTTTTAGATTATCACCATAAACAGTGCTTTTGAGATAACCCCATAGCCGGAAGTCACAGAGGTTGAGGTCTGGTGGGAAGAGGGGAAGTGTTGACCTATAAGACATTCATTCGTGAAATGTTGCCTAAGTAACTGTGCGACACACGTGAGGTGGGGCCCAGCCCTGCATAAAAATCGTAAGGCCCTGCAAAAGGGTTTTGAATCAGTATCTTCATGTTTTAGTGCCGAAGTCAGGCTTCAAAAATGACAAATTAGCGATCTGTAACAAAACGATTTCCAGATTGTACGCACTTGTGCGAGTGATTTGCGATCTCACATTTTCTAATCGCTAATTCGTGGTTTTCACGGACGAATTTCTCACTTACACGGATGGCGCACTCGACTTTTATCGAATTTAACGCCTTTAAATGGTAATTTCCCTACTTCAAAGTTTCTTAAGGGTATACAACATATTAAACCCGTGTCACAAAAGTTAAGTTAGACTCCGACCCATATTTCGTTTAACAATATTGCATACAGCGCCATTTACCCCTTGGTGGTGAGGTTTCGAACTTACTTTTTTTCTCGGAAAATAAATTCCCGTGACCTCCTTTACACGATTTCCAAGTGTGATAACATTTGATCCAGTAGTTTTCCTTTTATGACCGTTTCAATGTGGAACTTTAATTATAACCATTCTGTATATTATTAAACTTTAATTTGAAGATATGCGTTATATGTGTAACATGCGTAAATTTTTCGCTTTTATGAAAAAATAAAGAATCGAAGCAAATATACTTAGGATAATGGACCAAAACTGAAAAAATTTCCCCTCCCTCCGAAAATAAAATATTGAAACTTCGATCTTGAATTTATTGGGTTATCGAAATATTTAATTTGACTTACCTTCTAAGTCCTAGTTCCGGCAACAATTCCGTCAAAAATTCCGAAGCACTTAAGCTGAAATAAAAAATTTAGTATATATTCACTGTATGTTAATAAAGTAATCAGAGTGTAATAAAAATAGATTACAGAATTTACGCTGATGCAAATTTTTGTCTGACTGCACAACATGTAATGGAAGAGAAGGCTTGTAGAGGTCTGTTCTTGACATGCCTCTAAAAGTAGATGTCATACTCCTTTTGTCTCTTCTATGTCAAAACAATTTCCTTTGAGAGGCAACTTTAGTTTTTGGGAAAGAAAAAAAAATCACAAGAAGACGAATTTGAAGAACATGCAGGATGATTGAGTACACATACTTATTTTCGGAACACAAGCGGTTCTCCGACTCGTTATTGGCCCACCAACGGCCGAGCGGTAAAGTCGCTGAACACTGGTAGTTCGGTCCGAGGTTCGAATCCCGCGAACGGGCTGGCTGCATGGGCGTTTTCGTGGTTTTCCCCATGTGTAACGTGTATACGAGCCAGTTTCCCTTAGAACGTCCTCCACGAAAGGCATCCCTCCCTTTAGGCAGATAGCCGTCGAGGCTTTGCCATAATCTCACACACACACACCGACTCGTTATTGAATAATGAAAAGATGTATTGTCATGCAATATAAAACATTTGGAATACGTTTTTTGACTGAAAACGTAAGATTAAAAGTCATCTGCTTAATTCACAGCCATTTACAAGTCAACTACTCGGGCGACTGCAGAATCGTTTTGATCCTGAGCTTGCAAGACAAGCCTAATATCACTAGATTTAAACACTTCTTTAATCTAACGAGAACGTTCCTCCTTTAGCTCATATTCCAAGAATATTAAGTGAATACAATTATTGCAAAAGAATTTAAATATTCATTTGCACTACGCCTTGGTAGTTTAATAACAAGTTAACAAAACTTAAATTCTGCTTTTTGTGCCTAAGAATACAACAATATTTTAAATATTTACAAATAAAATATTAAATTGGAGATTTAATTGGAGCCTTATCAGTTGCCTAGCATTCGAAAATTGTTAAATACTAATTGTTTGTTGCGAAGTCTAACTCAGGCTGCATGGTTGGTTTTCGTAGTTTTCTAGGTTCTCTTTACAAAGGTTCTCTATGAAAGCATCTTAATCAAATAGCTCCCATGTTCTTTCTATGTTCAAATAACCAACTAACCTAGTTTAAGCGCGATTTCCAAGTGAAGTTACTAGCAAAACCCGAATACTCATTAAAAATCATGTAGCTTGCCGATCGGCCGTAACATGAAAGATACGGCGCCAATAATTGAATTGCTGTTACGGTACGCTGTTTCTAAACTTAGATGGTCATTCCTTAATTAAATAGCCCACCAGCGGCCCAACGGTAAAGACGCTGAACACTTGTAGTTCGGTCCGAGGTTCGAATCCCACGAACGGGCTGGCCGCATGGGCGTTTTCGTGGTTTTCCCCATGTGTAACGTGTATACGAGCCAGTTTCCCTTAGAAAGTCCTCCACGAAGGCATCCCTCCCTTTAGGCAGATAGCCCTCGTGTGCTTTGCCATAATTAAATAATCCAATCCAATCCAATCCTTAATTAAATATAATTGATTTGTAACTTCTACTAGAACTGACGGTAAGAACTGAAGTGCAAATAAATAATATCGTGTGCAATCTTGATTAATATAAAATTTAAACAAAAGCATAGAAAAATATTTGCATTCAGACAGAAAGTTTTTTGAAATATTTGCAATTACTTTATAAGAAGGATTTATTAATAACCGTAATAATTACTTATTAAATTACTGATGATTAGGATTTAGTTCTTGACAATTACATTGTAAATTAGAATTTTAAGGATATAATGAAAATACGCTACGCACAAAAATACATTTTAGGATAAAAAATTAGTTGATTTTAATTAAAATAATAAATCTTAAATTCATTTAATAAACATCGTATCCTCGTCGTTAATTGAATCCAGAATGTTGGGTGTCGTTTATATAATTATTCTTACTTGTCCACAGAACCTGTTGACTTATCCAGCCATTAAGTAGCTGCAGATGATTTCTACATAACCATTGAACTTCCATTAATTCAGTGTCTAGAGGGTTGTATGTTTATATCATGATTTGACTTTTATAAAAATGATTATTCTAAACCTTATGTTTCTATAAAAATATACTGTGCTTTAAAAATATGGATGATAGTATCAGCTGCTCTTTCAGACAATTCAAAAGCAACAGTTTGTTTAGAAATAAATTATGCAGTTAATGTCATAAAATTAAAAAAAAAAAAAAAAAAGATAGAGAGAAATTAAAAGAAATAGTTAAAAATTTGAATAATATCATCTATAATTTAAAAAAATAGCTTTTCATATAGTATTAATAAATATTTATTACTCATCATTGAGGGAAAAAATGTCATATAATTAATTCTATGTAAAATTTTACTTGAAATTTAAGGTTAAAAATAGCTGTGGCAATTCACTGTAACAAAAATCCATAGACCACATTTGGCGTTATTATCGCTCAAAAATAAGATGCCAAATTTCAAAACGCGAAAATATGTAAATTCGTTTATATCTTAGAAAATTTTGAATAAAAAGTCTAATTTTTTGCAGATATGCTTAAAAATACATCTACTTTAAGATGATGGTAAAAATTTTATAGGTTATAATTCAAAATTTTTTTCGAAAAATTATTTAAAATTAGAAATTTAAAAAAAAAACACAAAAAATGGGTAAATTTTATTTGGAATGAACCTAAATTTCGAAATGTGAGAGAAAAAAATCAAAAAAGTTAAATAAAAAAAGAGATATTAATAAATATTTGCCAAATTCAATTAACATTGAGGAGCTAAAATTTTGAGAGCTAATGTTTTAAAAACTACTCGTACAATTTGTACAAAAACTTGGTATTCTTGCATAATTTGAGTCGTAGAATCGAAATATGGAAAAAAATCGGTATGTTATTTCATAAAAAGTCCGATTTTGTGTCAAAATACCTATGTTAGAATAGTGCTATATATAAATCTAATATATATCCTAAGTCGCGCTTTCGAGACATGAAAAACGCAGTTTGAATTTTGTCAATCGGCCCAGTAGAACAGGAGATATAGCATTGTTCCATTTTTTTTTTAGCAGTGTACATTAAAGAATTTAGAGAAGTTGTCTTAAACTCAGAGTGTATGCAGACGGAATGCACAATTTAAAAACAGCTGATGAGTTTAATTTTTTACACAAACGAAAGTTTTCCATTCACAAAATTAAAAATAAAGTAAATTTTAAAATTCTCTTACTAAATATTTACCAAGACATACATAAACAATAATAATATCGCAAAAGTTAAAAAATAAAATGTATTATTATTTTCGATTTGAAATCTAAATTTTCAGACAAGACATTTTTTGGTTACGTTTTTAACTCAATATATTGAGAGCCAAATATGAAAATTACACTGAAAGCTTTCTAAGAGGGGCAAAGCATGAGCGTAAATAATTGCAATTTAAAAATTTTTCTTTTGATGCGTAAATAAAAATACGTATGTTTTTGTGTGTGTAACTTCTTTGTTTCTTACTACTGCTTGACACTTTTTGACGCTCAAGTTCTAATAAAGTGCGTAGATTTAGATAGAAATTACTAGAAATTTCCTTTCGTTATTGATTGTAGATGCTCGTAGTATCCCATAGCAAACTTTCTTATTAATTTTCAGCTGAGAAAAAGAGCTGTTCGAATATAAATGTATTCCCCCAAAAAACAATTATTCTTAATGTAAAAGTATATAATTGAGTGCGTTTATTCTTTTACAAGTGCGAATAAAAATTAATAAAAATATGTACCTTCACATCTTGAATAAGACTTAAATCAAACTAACAGTTAATTATCTCCATTTACATATTATTCTGTGTTATTCAGGTTCGTTTTTTATGGTAATGAGAATAACTCTTATTTCAAAAAACTAAAATACTGAAATCTTTGCGACACCATATTTGCAATAAGTACATAACAGAAAAGCGTTCGCTGGCCGCATAAAATTGCTCTCGGGTTCACCAGTTTGAGATCGCTGCTTTACAGAATGCCAACTTCTCTGTTGGCACGCAGTCGACATGGCATGGATATCTTATTGATGCAATTCGGTGTCGAGGTTTTCTAAAAATGTTAGCCGGCAGGCCGTGTCTGTGTTTAAAAAATCGCTGCTTTGTTGGGTATTTATTTCAGTTAATCTGATCACGAGCAAAAACAATTATATTTCTTACATACACACACATAATCTAATTTTTCTTATTCGTGTTAGAAAGGGCTAAAAAAACTTATCAGCTTTTCTTTTGTATTAGATATATACAAGAGATAATAAGGTTTGAAGAATGCCTTGTATTCCAAGTGGCCGCAGGTGCAGAGCCTTTACCAAGGAATGATAAATGAGTCTGCGGTTAGGTGCAGAACGAATACTTTCTCCCTCGCATTGCCAGATCTTCACTCCGAAGTTAGATGAAAATTAAGCGATCTTGGATATCTAAGAGAAATAAGGATTTAGAGAAGATATAATAAGATTAGAAGGCTTTTGCCTAGAGGATATTTGCGAATTTCTCGTGTTTTGCTTTAGATATTGCACATAAATTCCGTTCTTGTGTTTTCATGAATACAAAGATATAAGATCCTGTAACAGGATGAAATGCTATTTGTTACGTGTCCAAATAGAAAACATGATGCAAGGGAAAACACTCATTCCAATACAGCCATAAATGTAGTTAGATAGTTACATGAAGGGCAAATGTTGTTGCTGTTTCATGTTCTTAATTTAAAATTAATGGTGATTATTTTCCTCTTAGAACTGAATCTTGGCGGTTGGTATGTCATTTTACTAATGAAACATCTTTCAAGTTCAAGAGATACAAGTTTTCAACTTTAATAAGCTTTAAGCAATCTATCTTAAATAAAATGTACTTCTTAAAAATCGCAGTTAACTTACTTTTAGAAACCGTCATTGATTCTGAATCATAATTTTGTTACTTAGTCTTAAATCACTAAAATATACAAATATAATGATTTATAAGGATTTTTAATTATAACACAATATATATATATATATATATATATATGTGTGTGTGTGTGTGTGTGTGTGTGTGTGTGTGTGTACTTCTTTTTGCTGTGAAATTTAATTTTACGCTTTATGTGCAATTCCTTAAATTGTCTTAACTGCAACAGGCAATGACTACGTAATATAACGAGAAGCTTTCATTTTTTCTTCTCGTCCGGTTTTTCATTTCATCTGCGAATTCGAAAGCTGAATAAATATTCTCTTGCTACTCTGTTTGATGCTTTTTACAAAAATCAAACAATTCTAGCCTTTTGGAGCTTTTGTTGAATTCTTCAAAAGATTGAGTCAAATGCTGAATTATGAATAGCATTTAAAATGTTCTATCAAACTGTTCGCTAAAGATATTTTGCTGTTTTTCTGTTCTTTTAAATCAAATTTATAAGCAAGATTTAGCCGAAATAAAAGTATCAACTCTTTTATTCCTATATATATATAGAGAGAGAGAGAGAGAGAAAGTATGAAAATAATTCTATGATAAAATTTCTTTCCTAAACAAGGATTTCGGTAAAATATACGGTACAAAATATGTGGCATTTTCAACTTACCGCTATTTTAACTGCTGTTTACCGTAAAGTTGTGCGCCAACATGCATTCATCAGATAAATTATACATTACAAATTTCATTCTAATACCAACCCTAATTTCAAGATACATATCAAATCTGAAATGACTTTTTAACTTCATAATAGTAAAAATAAAGTTAAAAATAAGTCCAGATTTCATCTTCAATACAAACTACTATTATATTTTTATAAGATGCATAGTCAAATGTATTTATTGAATATTCCCAAATAAGTTAAACGTATATATTTTGTATATAGATGAGATGTGTGGAGGTTATAATATGCATTAAAGAGCACACACTTTTGAAAACTAAAATAGTGACGGAAATTTCTAAGAGGCAAGTAGTACTTCGTTATATCACCTAGTTATAAAATATTCGTAGAATTTAATACCTATAAAAAATTAACAATAAAAAGGCAATTTGTTTCCGTTTTCAAGTTCAATATTTGTCGAACAATAATTGTTATACATTTTCAAGTTCATTTCAAGGCAAGTTCGCAATTTGTTTCATTTTCAAAGAAACAAGTCGATTCAAATAGAAATATTTCAAATACTGAAGTATTAATGTACAAGCTTTTGTAACGCTTCTGATTACTTGATTTTTATAGTTATCCAAAAAGAAATGTTTTTGAACTTTTTATCTTTAGCATTCTTGTGAAACCTATTCATGATATTATGTGCAATTTATTCATTTGATTTTGTTGAAGGTGGATTTAAAGCATATGATTATCAATATCTTGACACTTATGTTTTTTTCATTTAATTTTAGGTGATAATTAATAATGATACCTTTTTATTTGCATAAGGAAAACAAAACTGCAAGTTGCAAAATATTTTGTTTGATGATATTCAAGTTCATAAATAATGTTACCTTTTTTATTTGCATAAGGGAAACAAAAGTGCAAGTTGAAAAATCTGTTGTTTGATATTATTCAACACACAAAAATTCATAATTCTAGTCAATTATATGTTATAATAAAATTTTTAAGTTTTACTGATGTTAAATTAATATAGACGGGAAAGTAATATTCAGATTTTCTAGTTATCTTTAAAATAGCTTTTTTAATACGTCTAAAATTAGCTATTCGCATATCATTCTTTGGCAATGCACACACTGGCTGTAAAAATTGTTTTTAGTTTTATTCAGTAATATCTGTCATAAATAAGGTGATTTATCATCGAGCTATCCATAACATCTACTATTTTAAGACTGCTAATTTTACATATTTCGTTCTGATTTGGTCCTTTCTAAAACTTTAAACGTTTATTATTTAACGTTTATTATTAAGCGTCCAATATTTGTCGTACTTATTAGATTTCAGGTCTTCTAATCAGATTATTGCAGATTATTTAGATTCTTATTATATTTAACTGGCTTCCAAGAGACAATTATTCTCTTGCATTATATGAATTTTTTTAATACTAGCTTCGCTAATGTCAAAATTAAAATTACTTTGCACGTTTTCCAACAGCATATTTAATATTTATTTCTCGAGCTTTCTTTCCTTTAGTTTTTGAAAGCAGCTAATAAAAGCGATTTTTGAGGGCAATAATGTGACTTTACAACTAATTTATGATGTGACATACTACTAATTTTATTTATTTCATTTTAAATTCCAAAAAGGCGCTATTGCTTTATCCCACTGTTAGTTTTTCTAAATGTCCTAAATAACTTAAAAATTAGCGTAAATAAGTAAGAAATTATTTCTGGCATCAAATTCTTTGGAATTCATTTCAACTTTATTAAGGCATTTCTGTTTCGTTGAAGGCAATGAAAGCATCAGTGATGTTTTCTTGCTTATCTTTGCAATTTTTTGTTGTTTTCCTTCATCTTTTTATTGTTCAAGTGCACAAAATTATTTTCCTCCGGAATTTAGCTTTTTACGCAGTTAAATATTTCTAATCTTCTCTGCTTGAACTTTTTAAAGTTTTCTGACAAAAATTACTATCAACAATATTATTTATAAAATTTATGTTCTTTAAACAGTTATTATGATTTGAACCTTTACTATAACCTCTTCTTCCTGTAGTCCTCCTCAAAATGCAAATCAGTTTTTTTGTAAATTTAAGCCGAGTGCTTGAATGACTAGAAATAGAACTTCTGGGAGCCTCATCTTTCTGTCACTTACTATCACCAGCTCTGACTAAGTTTATTTCCGGCTTTATCATCTTTTTAGCCGATGTTTAAAATGTGCATCGGTAATTATCTTGAGCGAGCTTAAGAACTCTATTTTACATGTAGTTTCCGACCACGTTACCTGCATTTGAATTCAACCTTATCTTATATTAATTAAATACCCGTAATTAATGTTGGCTCGTCTGTCGTACAGGCAGTGCTTTATATTCATTTAGAAGTTAAATAAAGTAAGAAGCTTATTTTAACCCATTGGTTATTTGTTACATACTAAAGGGTTTATTCACTTCCGGTCTTGTAGGGACTGCAGGAAATTGATACCAGCTTCTACATACAGCGGAACCTTATATAATATTTCAGCAGCCCTTACTAAATTACCTTTCCACATACGATGGCTTCTATAAAATGCTGACGAACTATCCATAAAGGTAACAGTTGTTGCCTTATTATGCCTAAACTGTAAAAGAGACCATATGGTCAATGTACTTTCATGTGGATCTTGGCAAATCAAAAACGAAGTACAGCACCTGAAAGTATAAAAATATATTTCATATGAAAAGGCACACAAGGTAATTTAAAATATCCGTTCATCGTCTAGTGTCTCATATTCAGTTACTGTGAAGTCAGTTAAATCTAAAGAAATCCAGACTGCTGTAAGCTTTCATCCGAATCTAAACACTAAAAGTTCAATACGCTAAATAATCAGAAAGATTCGCCATCGAAAAGCACGGAAACAGTTTCGGAAAATAGTAAAAAATAGAACAAAATCGAAGAATAAAAATAACAACAAAAAAAATAAATAGAAAATTCAAAAGAAAATCACAGGTAACCAGATCGAGTATGTTGGGAAACAATGGGATCAGATGATATGGAGACTAAGGTTATCTCTCTGTCAACATCTTCTTCCTCACAAAATAAAGAAAGATAAACTGAAGTAGAGGCATTCATAATGATCTCTCGCAGATATTGTGTGGTATCTAAAGATAAGACGAACAGTGAGCGAACGTGTTTAGAAGTGTAGACTCTCTCACCTTATATAATTCCCCATCCTCTGTTATACATTTAAAGTCAGATCTCCAAGCCGTTGTTATAAAAATGTACATAAGATGTTTGGCTAATATCTGTTGTTTGTTATTTTCAGCCAAATGAAATTACTGAGTAAAGAAATTTAATGAACTTAGTAGACTAGCTGGCTTCGATTTTTAATGTCCATGAAGGTTTTAAAGGATATAACTCGTTGTAGAGAAGTAGGGATTTTAACTTATACCCGAAACAGTAATTATACAATTAGTGGCTCTTTTTGTCAACAACTGTAAAAATAGCTACTTTTATCCACCAACAAACATATTCCATGCAGTCGATCAGTCAGTTTGTTTGTCTAATTTCTTATCATTTATCTTAAGTTGAGAAAAGTCTTCATAACTATCATCATTTTTCGTTTACCTCTCACTTGCTTCTTTTTTTTATAAACATTTTTAGACTTGAACCATGGTCTGTTATGAAATATGAAAGCGATATTTAATCGTGCCTTTTCTTTGAGTATCTCGTAGAGTTCTACTTTGTCTAGACGTTTGTGTCAAAGCCTTGCAGAATCTACTAGACTGATAGCAAATTATGGCTTAGTCTGAAACCAATCGCAGAGTATAAAAAAGGTTTAGTAAAATTTTTATTTAAACCTTAAATGGGCAGAAAGGAACAGCTGAGAGACGAACCTCCGTAACACAGGATATTTTCACTAACATAACAGAAAGTTAAATATCAAATGTAGGTAACGTAATCTGAGACTACATATAAAATAGGCTACCAAAGCTTCCTATTAAAATTGAGGAAAATATAGTCACGAATTCCCACTACCTCTCCCGATACGTCTCCGGGCACGAACCTTTCCTCATCTGTTTCCATAAAAGAAATATGACACCTGCAAATATGAATGTATGTCGGAAAGGGTCGATTCAAACCATTACATATTACAGTCAGCTCTAATAGAAAACAACTCCATTAGACACCCCACTTAACTTGACACTGTATTATTACTGTATTTAACACTGTATTTTCTTGATTAAACATCGCAAGATTCACCACCGAATTAAACTATCATGGAAGTTCTTCAGTGCTAAGGTCTTAGACGTATGCCATCCTTGGAACTTCTGAAGCCAACGTCATCTGTTAATGTAGCAGAGATACTATACCTTCTAGTCAAACTGTAAAAATACTGTTAAAACTCAATACCTATTCTTACTAGTCCATATGTCAGAGTGTAAACCAATGTTATACCCCTCAAAAATGTTTCAGTAAGTATGTACAAAGCAGTATAAACCCCCTCTATTTCTTCTTTCTCACCCTTCTTTCCTTTCCCTTTTTAGCCGAAAGGAGCGTTAGCTCAGAAGGCTATTAAACTCATTTTGGAATTTTGCGTTGATTCACTTTTCAAACTGTTGCCACCAAATATTACAGCCCTGTGATATTTAAAGAAATTAAATAATGAAGAAGCTGCATAAATGTATGTATGTTTCTCGCATTATGATAAAACAACGGTACCTAGAGCCATAAAAGTTTGAATAACGTAATCCTCCTCCTAATATGGCCATCTGGAAACCCAGATTTGTAATTTGTTTTTTATAGATTTCATATTTTGTAACACTTTAACGAATTTTTGATTAAGAAACTCAACGATTTCAAAGCGAGCAATGGCAACACTGTACGGAAAAAAAATATTTTTATGCGAGCAATGGCAACAATGTACGAAAAAAAAAATTATCTCCAGCGCGCGAGACTTCGTATCGGAAATTCTAAAGATATGCTCATTTTAAAATTATTCTGCGATATTCCTCTTGAATTGAATTTTATGGTTTAAGTGCATGATATTCAATAAATAAAGGTAACACAGAAAACGTCAGAAAAACGCCCGTCTGGGCGTAATATAAAATCGGAAAGCTTTCAGATTTTTTTTTTTTTTTTTTTAATTTCTGTAAACTTTTGGCGCAGAACACTTGCTGACTTATGCGGATATGAGTTGCTGTAAATAGTTAGTGTGTGTTAACTATTCACAGCAACTCATATCCGCATAAGTCAGCAAGTGTTCTGAGCCAAAAGTTTACGGAAAGGTTCTACTTGCTTTGCCTACGAAGCTGTGATGGGGCCATACACACTTGTTTTTGTTCTGTTCTATTTAACAGAGGAAAAGCTGTTGCGAAGCCTAGGCTCATCATTTATGGTTTGGAAATTTTAAATTACTTATTGTTTGTTTCTCGGCATATTGGGCCATATACAACTGATATGTATTTTATCTTCAATGGTTGAGAAAACCTTGTAAATTATTTATTATCACCTATTAATATAAACATTAAAAACATGACTTGAATTCGTCTCATTATTTTTCTTTCAAATTCTGCTTTCTACTTAAAGTTTTATTTGAATATGGCGATGCGCGTTAGTGTTATCTGCTTAAGGGAGCGATGCTTTCGTAGATGATTTTTAAGGGAAAAAAGCTCGTATACAACACACTTGTTTAAAATACACTGCCGGCCCCCGTAAATGCATGTAAATAACATGAAATTTACAACATGCATTAGCGGAGATGAGATATGCAAATGATTAGAATTTCAGCGCAGACGCACATCATGCGCGCCTGTGGCGCCACTTCAAATCGCTATTTAAAGCTTGGAGGGTTCAACGATTTCAAGTTCGGCAATTGTGTTTTTCTTGTGGTTTTTTTAAAAAAAAAACGATCTATTATGCCTCGTAGTAAACAGCGATCATCGTTTGATCAAGTATCCGAGTTCGACAGAGGAAGGATAGTGGCCTACCGAGAGTGTGAATTATCTTTCAGGGAAATCGGTAGTCGTGTTGGACGAAACCAAACAACTGTAATGCGGATATGTAGCCGTTGAATGCAGGAGGGTACGACGGACCGACGTGTTCGAACGCATCCACCTCAGTGCACCACTTCACATGATGACAGAAACATTGTGCGCATGGCAGTGACGGATCGCTCAGTCACAGCACATTCAGTCTGTAACGCATCATCCAGTGTCTGCGCGTACAATTCGACGCCTTTACAGCAGAGTAGACCACTCTGAGACGAAGCAATGGACGTCTTCGGAAGACGTCCATTGCTTCGTCTTACTTATAGCAGAGTGGTCTACTCTGCTGTAAAGGCGTCGAATTGTACGCGCAGACACTGGATGATGCGTTACAGACTGAATGTGCTGTGCTATGGTTCGTGATGTGACTGAGCGATCCGTCACTGCCATGCGCACAATGTTTCTGTCATCATGTGAAGTGGTGCACTGAGGTGGATGCGTACGTCCATTGCTTCGTCTACCCTTGACGCAGAACCACAGACGTCTCCGCCGCCAACGGTGCGATGAAAGAAGGATGTAAACGGCGATGTCTTTACTGACGAGCCACGCTTCTGTCTGCAACACCACGATGGTCGGATTCGAGTCTGGATACACAGTAGAGACAGGATGCTGAACAGCTGCGTTATGCACCGCCACACTGCTTCTGCACCGGAGATTATGACATGGGGCGGTATTGCATATCACTCTCGCACTCCTCTAATACGCATTGCCGCTACTTTAAACAGCCAGCGCTATATGTCCGAGGTATTGGAGCCATCCTTTCTTACCTTCAGGGCTTGCCCACAGCCATATTTCAACAGGATAATGCGCGACCACACGTGGCACGCATTGTCCAAGGGTTCTTCGTCAATCGACAGATTGAATTGCTTCCCTGGCCGGCTCTCTGTCCGGATCTTTCGCCGATAGAAAACATGTGGTCCATGGTTGCTGAACTACTGACCCAGATTACATCCCAAATTGCAACACCAGATCAACTGTGGCAATGTGTGGAAGCTGCTTGGTCTGCTGTACCCCAAGAACACATCCAAAGTCTCTTTGAATCAATGCCGAGGCGTGTGGCAGCGGTGATCTCCAAAAATGGCAGCTATTCTGTCTACTGATTCTGGAAGGAACCACACTTCCCAAAAGTCTATAAATTTAATCATTTGATACTTGTTCAACATGTTATCTACTAAATAAATTTTATTGTGATATCTCTTGTCTTTCTTGGTGTTGCAATTTGGGTGGCCAGCAGTGTAAATTCAGTAAGGATTTAAAAGCTGCTTTGCAAGGAAATGTGATTGAGCAGCTTTATTTATGAGAGTTAAAACTGCATATTAATTCTCACCTAGTCAGGACTCTCATGATAAACAGCGGAACCAAAGGAGTGGAACCTGAAAAATTAAATAATGTTTCTTACGGTAAGTTGTCTTAAAATTAAAGGGCATTTTAAAAAGTCAGGAAAATGTGTTTTATTTTTCACAAAAATGAAGTTTTGTTTCATTTTAAATCTTCAGAAATAAGCAGGAACTCTCATCATAATATGCTGCTTATTTTTCTGTCCGCATGATATTTCAGAATTTAGCTTCAACAGACCTGGAATCCTGGGACAATACGCCTGTCTTCATGCAAAAAAAGTATATAGTCAATACGTCTTTGCATGAAACATTGTGTCATCTGTATTCAACAACGTACCATTTTGTTTCGTTGTCGGAAGTCTTCAAGAAAAACGCAATTCAGCTGGTATTATTACTAAAACTTCACAGCGTTCAATACCTCAATAATAACAATGTAAGAATATTTTCAAAAATTTTGAATTTAGGTTAGAAGGAAATTACAATCATTTGCCTGAATTTTTGCTTTTTTTGGAAGAGAAATATAAACACGATTCGAACTATTGTCTCGAATTTTTCATAGTGTCATATCGACTACAATGAGAAGATTCAGCGATGCCAACATAAAATTTGTGCTGGAAATGAATTTAATGTATTGTTTTAAAATCTTTTAAAAATATAAATACTTTGCTTGAGATAAAGTAATAATACGATAGTGAAAAAAAAATACCATCATATATATTCAGGCTGTATGGAAACAAATATCGAATTTATGAGTTCAATTATGTGTGTTCAGTACTTTTCCTAAACCCCTTCTATTATGCTCTGATCGATTTCCATTCATGGCTTCATATCAGACAATGTTAGAATATCACCACCCATCGTCACTGCATTGCCCTACATTAAACTTTATTCTATGTACATCTTTACAAAAGCTCTTAGCAGAAAAATTTCCGGATATCAGGAAATTTTGCCTATGTCCTCTTTCCCTTTTATTTTTTATAATAATGCAAAAGTAATTCTTCGAACTTTGGTATTGAATGTCTTACTTTTACCAAGCTTCAATAGATTTTTTAATTCTAATGATCTAAAATTTCATTTTGAGGCTATGGGCCAAAATAGATAGTTGCATATTTTTAAAATTTGATAACCTTTCTATTGAATAAAAAATTACAATAAATAAGTGTTTCAAGTCGCCTGAAAATGCCATACCAAATCCCAGCCCTGCAGCTTAGATTATAACACGGTAACGGTACTTCATAATTAATATTAGTGTCTGAATTTCGAGAATAAATGAAATATTTTTATGCCGTCTTGTTAAGTTACAGATTCAACAGGATAAAACAAAATAATAAAACGAATTAATGCAAAAAAGCAGCCCAAGACTTATTTTTAGAAAAATTTTAATTAAGGATCTTATATACTTGTACTAATGTAATTTTGACGAAAGATTTTCTAGTCATGGACGAAAATACATCTGCATAGATGGTTGGAATTGACATATTTATTTTTGAATGACGAATTTCTTAACACATATCTCCATAGACTACGCAATTACTATCTATTTATATTAGAACGCTTGTTAATAAGTTAAATAATTTATTAAACCTTAAACCAATTAGCTAGCATAACCTAAAGTAATCATAGAAATATAAGTGCTAGCAAATCAAATATTTAATTTGTAATCGTATTTTTTAATAGACATCGCGTTGTGAGTAATGTCTTTCCGGGACCGCTTGCTTAATCCGATTAGCCGAGGATTTATGAGCAATGCGGAGGTTACAGAATTTATTTCCAGATATGACACGTTTTCAAATTTAGAAAAAGAATTAAGAGAAAAAAGAGCTAATTTAAAGTTTTATCTTAAGTTAAGCATTATTTTATTTTGCATATATATATGTAAAATAAAAAATATGTAAATCAAAGTTACAGCTTTAATTAGTAATAGCCCCTTAATTTTAATTTGGATATTCCCCTCTCTATTCTAAAAATAGTAACTGTTTACAATAACTTTTTTTTGGCTAAGTCATCTTAAAATGTAACCATTTCATGGCATCTTACGTAAAGCACAACAATTCAGGTATGTCATAGTCAATCATTTCTTCGAAAACTAAAACTTTGTATCTCACTCTTCTTCCCAATGGCGTAGCCATATTTTTTCTGCTTTGCCTTTGGTCTTTCTAGCTTCTTTGTGTCGTTACCTGAAGATGGGTTAAGATTTCAAACCTATGGGCTGCATATTGAACTGTAATGATGTGAATCAGGTATTGCATCTAAAGAATTGTTTTCTGAAGAAATACAAATTATGTAATTAATCTACAACAACGTCTGTTTTCAGGTGTCTTTCTTTTATCTGCGCAGTAAAGAATCTACAAGTTCCTACAACGTAACAAACAATTATAGCTATTAAAAAATCATCATATTACACAGATATGATAGATCGCCGCTGTGATAGAGCCCCTCCTGCTTTCTACAAAACACTTGAAATCGTTCGAAAGTCCTGACAGTTTCTTCCACGTTTTCCTTCAACCGGGAGCCTAACTAATTGTAGCAGCTTCAGAACTCTTATTCCCTTGCAAGCGTTTTCGACGATCTCAAATGAATCCTTAGTACAACTTCAATAGACAGCTAAGTTGATTTCATTTTATTCTTCCTGCTATTAAGAATAAAATACTGGTATCGATAATGGATTGTTGAAAGAATTTATCTAATTGAACTCTAACTTGTTCTTGTTAAAAAGTTCGCTTGTTTTCCTTAATCCTACAGGAGACTTAATTTTAGGCTGAAGCCCAAATAATTAATAATTGATAACGTAAAATTTTCTGAATTAATTATTTGTCCAACTATTAATTCATACTTAATACCTGAAGGTGAAAACTGTAATAATCTGTCTTCTCCTGCTTTTATAGCTTGTATTGACCAGTACTAAATATGTTATATTTAATAGTTTATACCAAAATTATGAATTAAGTTAATATACAAAATTTACTGGGTAATGCATAAACGATGAATCTGTGAGAGTTCCCTTTTAGACCCGAGAATACTTAATAAGTTTGGTATTAATTTGGGATTTATGTTATGTGTTTATTTGTGAATTATATTTATTTTTTAATATCCTTACCTAGCACGGTCCCGGAAAGACATTACTCACAACGCGATGTCTATTAAAAAATACGATTACAAATTAAATATTTGATTTGCTAGCACTTATATTTCTATGATTACTTTAGGTTATGCTAGCTAATTGGTTTAAGGTTTAATAAATTATTTAACTTATTACGAATTCGCAAGTTAATATAGTAGACACCAAAACTTACAATATTACATTGGTGGCGTTTATTAGTTATGGTTTCACCTGTCAGATCTGTGTCGGTATTATATTACGACACCGTAGCAAAAACTGAAATTTTTTTTTTTTTTTCGAGCTGTTAATCTGAAAAATAAGTGTCATTTAGGAAAATGGTCGTTGTGAAATATACATATTTTTGCTATCTGCTTTTATTTCATACAGCTTATTAGTCGTAATAATACATAAAAAATATAAATACTTTTAATTATTGATTCACCGAAATTTCACCCACATAGCATAAAAATACTAAATGAAATGCGAAATTATGATAACTACGAGTATTTTGATTTGTTTAAAATCTACTTTTTATGCATACTAATGCGTACTCATATATTTTATGCATACCGGTAAATTTTAATCGCATATTAGATACAAATTCTAAATCTATAATAAGGCAGATAATTGTGTCATATTTTATTCAAAAATGATTGAAAATTTAAAGAAAACTCTTTTCTAGGAAATCTAATCTTTTAAATTTTACTTACTTTTAAAATATGCAACTAAAAAATTCAGCAGTCTTATTTTTTTTTCTTTTGAAAATTTCATGTTTAAAATACAGGCAAAATCCAAAAGACTGTATGTAACCTGGTATAGGTAGAAGTGGGCGCAATACCAGAATTTCAAAACTGACGTACAAGTTTAGTCCCGCTGCACAGTTAGTGCACTAACTGTGCAGCGGGACTAAACTCAGTTCCGCCCAATATGAGGCGGAGGTCCTTGAGGGGGCGGAGGTCCGAAGGTCTCTTAATGCTCTTCCCTCTCGCGTCTTGAACACTTATTCAAAAGCGTCTCGAGAGGATTTTCGACTTATCATGTATTTTCAGTGCCTTAGCTTACAAACATCCATACCTTCTCCTTGAATCGAATCAAGCAGTCCATAACGCTAATCAAAATATAAAACTCCAAACTTTGGAAAGAGAGAGAATAGTCCTTTCGGACTACTCATTCCAACAACAGTTTTTTTCGTCATCCCGCAAGTACAGATCTCATCATCATCTATCAGTATGAACTACTTCCCTGGTAACGCTGCTGCAAAATGGAACAGCATCTCAGTGTACATTGATGGCTCTAAAAAAGAAAGTGATACACGAAGTGCTTTGTTCGTCCAGGAAGGCAAAGTCATACATTCTTGGACAAGATGTTAAAAGGTAGCAACACAGAACTTCAGGCTGAACTGGCAGCGTTATTTGGGCACTGCAATAAATCACTAACAAGTTGGACAACACTTCGGAGTTCACTGAGTGTTGCGCCTGGAAACTACAGGTGAGCTAAAATGGCCACGCCCACATTATCAGGAATATTCTGCTTCGACACTTGCCGGATAAACTTCTGCCGCTGATTTGGGTTTGTGCTGCTGTAGGTATAATAGGAAATGAAGAAGCAGATAAATTGGCTAACAACTCCAGCTATTTAAGACGCCAAGTTTCCTACCTGGAAAAGATAACATGAACTGATAAGTGGCAGGCTCACTAGGACAGTTCATGAATGGAAATAACTCACAGAACAGTACTTTGCGAAAATTAGCCATGAGCTGAAAGTGCTCAACAGTTTCTGCACTCAGTACTTCACAGGCCATGAGCTTTTTCCATGGTAACTGAAGAGTTTTGAGCTGAGCACTTTAGAACTTCGCCAGGTGACAATGCTCGCTACGTTTTCAACTGTAATAGCATATTTTACTGTCATAGTAAATAATTATTGACTTCGTTTCAGCAATGCACTGGAACAATGAAAAGCATAATCTGCATTTAGTCAAGCAATCTTTATGATATTTTGTTTTCATAAATACTTTATTTTATACGGTAACCAACACATTCGGTATTGCGGCAACATGTATATAATTGGGACTTTTAATTGTTTTATTGTTTATATATGCAATCCAATTTTATTCGTAATCAACATTATTTTTGTTAATATAATATTGAAGAGAGTATGTGATCTAATTATTTGATGTATAAGTAACATGGGTGCGTATACTGAAATAACCTAGTGCTGCCCTTGCAAGTTGTAGTAACATTATCCACTTGTGTTGATACAAAATCAATAATTATGTGTCTATATACAATTGTGATAATAAAATAACTATGTCATTCAACTACTTAAGTAGCTTAACTGTAGATGTAATTATGTATTTTAAATAAGCTTTGTTTGTCAATGAAATTATTTTTTTACTTTAAATTTCAATAAATGCCATCTGGGCTTCTGGCCTTAGTCGAGGCAGAGAGCTTGACTGTTATAGTGGATAGCATCTGTTAGAGTGACGCTACAGTGCGAAACGTTTCTTGAAAAGGTCTGGTTAGTGGTGACCTCTGGTGTCATTTACGTCACTAACCACTTCATGTAAAAATACGTAGCGAGCTATATACTAATCTAATATATATCCTAACTCGCGCTTTTGATACATGAAACATGCGATTTAAAGTTGTCGATTGGCCTTATAAAACAGTCCCTTTTTTTACTCATTATATATCCCAATTTAAACATTAAAAAGTGTACTATGAAAACCGGAAGAAATCCCGCCGAAGTTGCATCAAGCGTTTCTGCGGAATTCTGAAGGAATTAAAGCCCCTTCATTTAATAAACAATCAGTATTTAACTTGCTTCATTTTTGTGCTTCATAAAAAAATCTTTCATCGATTTCTACTTCATGTACTTTTACATCGATTACTACTGAAAATGATTTTCATCGATTTTCAGGCTCTTTGATTTTACGGAAGTTCTGGGAAATAAGCATTACGCTATTTTGAAATCACCCACCAGCGGCCGAGCTGTAAAGTCGCTGAACGCTGGAGTTCGAATCCCAGCAAAAGGGCTGGCTGCATGGGCGTTTTCGTGGTTTTTCCCATGTGTAACGTATATACGAGCCAGTTTCCGTCATTAATTCCTCCATGAAACCACCTCTTCCCTTAGGCAGATAGCCCCCGTGCGCTTTGCCGTAATCAAATTAACCAAACCAGACATCAAAATCATTTGTTTTTATTAAAAATTATTGTGCGAATGATTACGCTAACACGCATCTTAAACCTACCACCTCTAATATCATATATCGAAAAATTAATGACCAAAATGCAATTAGCTATATACTTAAGAACTGTAGTTTTGTACTGATGTGAATACTAGATTTGGCCTTGTTACTAATGCTTATCATGATTAAGAGGAACATTTCACTTTACCGTTGAATTCAAAAAATTATTACATATGAAAGTGGAATTCTTTTTTATCAAAGAAATTCCCCAATACATTAGAAGACGTTTTTCATTCTTCTCCTAGATTTACACAAGAAAAAAACCAATTCTGACCATTTCTATCATTCATAACCTGCATCTGTTTCCATCCATCTAAACTTCTTCCAGTACAGAGAGAAATAAATATCAAGCTGCACATAAATTCCCTTCCAACACTCAAGGCAACACTACCACTGTTTATTTGCCTCTTAAAAATTCCTTCAAACGTGCATCGATTGCGAATCGCTCAATTACGAATTCATATCATTTCCTCGGAATTGCTAGAGATAAAACCTCTTAAGCAGAGGGACAACTTTTTGAACATCTTTTGTGGTAACGTAGCTTTAATGCATTTAACGAGCATAGTTTCTGTACTTTTTTTTTCCTTTGTGTTAGTTCCTTTTTACACTTTTAAAACGAGGCAACAAGGCTGAATTCTCTTGTCACATTACGGTAAAAGCACTTTAAGTAAAAACCCTGAACTTGTCATTTCAGTTAAAGGGATCATCTGCTTATTTAAAAGAAAAATATACCAGAAGGGTACTTGAAAATTTTTTTACTAATTGTAGGTATAATTTTTTTCTTGTGGCTCTTCTTTTCTGGAAGAACTGGAAGGGTAAAAATACGTGTCACAAAGAGCAGATAAAAGAACCTTAGGAGATGTACCTGTCTAAAAATGATGCAAAATTATTATTTAGATATTGTGATGGCTTGACTTGTTATGATTATGACAAAGTACTCGATGGTTATCTGCCTTCGCGGAAGGCCTTTCTAATACAATCTGGGTCGTATCCACTTTCCATATTGTTTTTGGTTTGATTTGGTTTAGTTGATTATGCCAAAGCTCACTAGAGCTATCTGTTTGAGGAAAGTGATACCTTCCTGGATGACGTTCAAGGGAAAACTGGCTCTTATACACGTTACGCATGGAGAAATCCACAAAAACGCTCATGCAGCCAGCCCATTCTTCTGTAATCGAACCCATATGGGAACTACCAATATTCAGTGAGTTTACCGTTCAAGCCGCTGGCTGGCCTTTCCACATGGGAAAAATACGGAAACGTCCATGCAGCAAGCCCGTTCGCCTACACTCGGGACGAACTAGTAGTGTTCAGAGACTTTAACGTTTGACTGATGATGGAAATTCTTTCATTAGATCAGGCCCACCAGCGGCCGAGCGGTAAAGTCGCTGAACACTGGTAGTTCGGTCCGAGGTTCGAATCCCGCGAACGGGCTGGCTGCATGGGTGTTTTCGTGGTTTTCCCCATGTGTAATGTGTATACGAGCCAGTTTCCCTTAGAAAGTCCTCCACGAAAGGCATCCCTGCCCTTAGGCAGATAGCCCTAGTGTGCTTTGCCGTAATTAAATTAAATACACACTTTCATTAGATCATATTTCCTTGCGCATTTGTTCCCTTTCGTTAGTTAGTTGCATAGTCCGGAAATCGAGAAGAAAAAATCATGCGAGTAATTTAATTTCCAAAGAACGCTGTTACTTTATAAACGTAAATGAAAATTATCTATCGAAACAATTGCTGGACACGTCCGGCTTCCTGTTGAATCACAATTTAAAACCCCAAGGAAAATCATATGAATGAGTCTTGACCGCAGTTCCCAAGTCTAATGTCGGAGAAACAAAGGAGAAGGGAGGCTTAAGAAAGACCCATATTTCGAAAGTTAAACACGTCAACAGTAGATAAGATTACAATGAGCTGGAATGTAAATAACAGAAGTAAAGAGAAATCCCACGTTTCAAAAGATTCTTAAGTGTGAAAACACCTGCTACGTCCAAGTAGCTTAATGAAAAATCTGCACAAATTAGTTTTCAAGTAAAAATGCAATAGAAAATAAAATGGATAAAATGTGAATACAAAAATGCAAATATAGATTGAATATTCTGCGTAAAAGAAAAAATAATCAAGGGAATACGATTTACCAATAAACTAGCCTCAAAGGGAAAAACTATGTACAGTAGGGAAAGGGGGAAATTACTCGAATATTTTTAATTTACCACTATGCCTCGTGCTTCTCATTTACGAATCATTGTCTTCATCTATGATACACATTCCTTTCTCTGCAGGTTCTAAGAGCTCTTTTATGCCAAATGTTTTTCCAGTGATCCTCAGCAACTTCTTAATATTCTGATTTTCAAATTTTCTTGTCTTACCATATGGACTATGTTCATTATCTTCTCATAAAACTAGCTTTCATTGTCGGAAATCATTGTATATTTCGGTTCATAAAGACACAGGTAAAAGTAAGAAGAAACCAGACCGTCATAATAAATCATTGTTCCCGTGTACTAGTCTTCTTTAACGGCTTCTACAAGAATTAGGTGTGATCTCATTGGAACTCTTCCGATTTAAAAGCTGTGTTTGTTCCACACCACCGAACCATCTTTACAGTTTTCAGCTGCTCATTATGAGAACGTCAGGGAATGAGATCTTAATATGTTGTACCACTAAACTACATAAATACATTACGACAGGATATCTTGGTAGAACTGCAAGGTTGTTGCCATTGTGGGGGATTTTTTTTAGATTCATAATCTAACAATCTGTGTACAGTTGTCTTATCCACTCGGCCATTGACTGATTTAATCGAAGAGAGGAAAGATTATAAAGAATCGTTCGAATGTAAAAAATAAATAGGCCAGCTGAACGATCGGAAGATTTTCAAAGAATTTCGCACACAACATTGGTAACTTTTAGTATTCAAACACTTTTATTCAGTGGGTACAGCTACCGAGGCATGGGGCAGAAATCTCCCAGGCAGCCACCTTATTGGAATAATCCCCATACAAAATATCAACAAAAATATATAATTTTCATTTATTTCATTAATACTAAACAGCTAAATAATTTGTGAAACAAAACGTTTTATGACTAAATAGAAAACATCTTATATCAGGCCGACAAACATATATTTGATGTTGTTTTTCGGTATTACATAGAAAAATAGTTAGAGCCTACTCCAAACAGAGGCAAATGTATATTTAAACCAGCTCTCCATTTTCTATGTTTTCGAAATAAACAAATATTTTTGAATCTTCTTTTAAAAATAAAAAAGTTAAAACTCAGTTATTTTAATCCCTGAAATGTTAACACTTTGTCTCTGAGGGTTTGTCCTAAGCACTTTTTAACGAGGTGTTGCCAAAATGTGCTACCTTTTCTTAAAACTAAGAAATATATTAAACTTGTTTAGTTTGTAACAGTAGTTTGACGCATGTTTACCCACCTACCTTCTGCACTTAGAGATATATCTACCACGCGAGCAGGCGCATGTTCTAGAAAGGTTTAATTCAATTCAATAAGCTTAAATGAAATGCAGGAAAAATGCGTATGATTTAATATTTCGTACAAGGAAGTCATGCGATGCACATATCAGATTTTTTTACGTTATTTTGAATCATGCTGAATTCTCTGTGATAGAGTGAACTGAAATGTTTATTTCTATTATTGCTAAAAATTAGGGAATTTTGTAAATTTGATTAACATAGCTAGTTTTTCTAGGATTCGTAAATATATCTTTCTTTACTCCTCCTTTTAAAATTTCTTCTCATGATGTTTATTACTTTAATCTTGATTGGGGGGGTCTCGTTTCGGTTTTCGCGTTTTTCTCTTCACGTGCTTGTTATTTTTATTTTACCATTAAAGTATTATTAATTATGCTAGTCTAATTCTGTAAATACACTGCTCGACATTGAAAATGCAACACCAAGCAGGAGTGGTCAGAAATTTATGCAAATTTTAGAGTAGACGCACGTCACTGAGTTATGCGAATGATGTAAATTGCGCAGCTCTCCGACGCACGTGAAGTAAGATATAAGGGAAGGAACGTGCAGAATAGGCAATATTCGTGTCGTTATTTCTGCCAGACGAATTATCGAAGAAAGTTGGTTTTTGTCCCGGAGGATACGTGTAATAGGAGAGAATGCCAGGCCGCCGTCAACGAAGGCACTTCCAGCAGATAGATGATCGCAGCTGATACCCACATGGATGCGAGCACGGTGCATCGGCTATGGCGAACATGGTTGGAACAAGGAAATGTGGGAAGAAGGAGGGGTGCAGGTGCAACCCAACGAGATAGTATACTGGTAGAGAGCGTATTGCAACCTTCAACCGGTTCCAACATTAGTGTCACGTGACTGCTGCGCGAATTCCGAAAGTCCGGAAATACTTTACATTGCTTTCTATGGGACGAAAGACTGCTGCTCTGCTTGGTCACATAAAATTCAAGTAAAAATGGTTATTCGCTGCAGCGCCTACGGATGTAAAGAAAGTTTCGTGAAAGGAGGACTTGTAACCTTTCATAGGTAAGTTAAAACTGCATGATTTATTATTTTATTTTCAGTACTTTTGTCATTTTACTATCTCTGTTGAATTGGTTGGAAAGTTTCAGCCATATTTAATAAGAAAATTGCCGCCGTATATGACATTTTCAGCATGTATTATTAGCATCAAAATGTATTAAATACTGTGACACTATTTACTGGAATTACCCTTTAAAAATAATTGAATTTTATGTTTTTTCCGTGTATTCCGTTGAAATAGAAAGCTGCGCCAATTGGCGTTAACTTTTTTTCGCCAAGTCGTACGCGTTTTGATTTCATAAACAATTACTGCCTGCGATAAAAAAAGAAAAATGCTATTATTAGCATTAAATTATTGAGAAAAGATTGTGCGATATGTTTACTTTGTTAAAAAAAAGCTGAAGATCTTGATTCATGCAACATTGAACATAAACAGTTAAACAGCATTATTTTAAAAAACAGATTACTTTTATAAAGCTCAATGCTTTATCATTATTTTCTATAAAATCAATTAAAACAAAAAATAACCTGGATTATAATTCTGTCTCATCTACAATGCTGTTAGAAATTTATTGTAATTGAAAAAATGTGATGTGAAAATCTTACCATATTTTAAATAGTATTTAAAAAAAAGGAGAGTGAGAGAATTTTTAACTGTAATATCGTTTTGATCCTAATAATAAAAACTGAGTTGAAGTTTGTTACCGTTTGATACATATTCAATATAAAATATTTGTTATAGTTAATAAGTATTGATCCCCGCCATGACATACAAATGAGTGTGGAAATCAGTAATTAAGATTGCATTATTTTGTCCCAGTAATATAATCTCAAGAAAAGAGAGTGCATTATTTTGTTCCAGTAATATAATCTCAAGAAAAGAGAGGCAATCAATGGCATAAATACATATAATACAATGTGATTTTCTTTTTCTCTTTAGGATGCAATGCATTAAAATTAAACGAGATTTTTTTACCTTCTCAAATATTATAACAGTAGTGCAATTAATTTTTTAACGTTATTCAAAATTAAAGTTTCCATCTCAATTTTTTATTATTTATTTTAGATTTTCTTCCTAAAATTATTTAACCTGAACATCTTAAACAATGGTGCGATTAATTTAAAGCGATTATTAAAAATATATATAAAATATTCAGGAAAAAAGGGGTTAAGTTATATCTAAATAAAATTGTAAAAAATCGAACAACCTAATTCGAGGCCGTTATCTGCTGACTGCTAGCAGACGGAAATAAAAAGCACTACCTGCCATATCAAAAGCGGGCCAAACTGGCGATGAACAGCCTAAGCTATCACTCCCCAAGAGCGCCAAGAGCATTAGTCACGTGGTATATGTTGGAGACATCCTAGCAGACGAATTCTCTGTGGGTGAGTCGTCTACCTGTTATATGAAGTCGTTGGTGCAACCAGAGTGACGTCAGTACGCATGGATCGACACATCCGCCGACAGGCTGTGGAGGTCCCGCAAGTCACTTGTACCGCGATTCTGCAGCATGTGCAAGATACCCTGGATTTTCTCGTGTCGACCAGAACCATTTCCCGTCTATTGGTTGAACGTGGCCTGCACTCACGGCATCCGTTAAGAAGACTGCCATTGACCCCAAAGCATAGACGCCAACGTTTAGAATGGTGCCGGACTGGGGCGATGTGGATGACAGAATGGCGAAACGTCGTGTTCTCAGATGAGTCACGCTTCTGTTTATTCAGTGACAGTCGCCGCATGCGTGTATGGCATCGACGTGGAGACAGATCTAATCCGGCAGTAACTGTGGAACGCCGTGGCATAATGGTTTGCGGCGCTATTGCCTACGAGTCCAGGTCACCTCTAGTTCGTATTCAGGGCACTATGACGGCGCAACGATATTTGGATAATATACTGCGGCCGGTGGCAATTCCCTGCCTTCAGGGGCTGCGTAATGCAATTTTTAGCATGATAACGCCCGACCACACAGCGCTTGCATCTGCCAACATGCTCTGCAAGGTATATAGATGCTTCCCTGGCCACCGTACTCTCCTAACCAGTCACCACTCGAACATGAGTGGGATGTGATTGGACGCCGTTTGCCACTGTCTCGTTCAGAAGACGAACTGTGGCAAATGGTTGAAAGGGAATGGAGAGCCATCCCTCAGGACACCATCCACACTCTTATTGACTCTATGCCTAGACGTGTTTCTTCGTGCATCGCTGTCTGCGGTGGTCCTACATCCTACTGAGCCGGAGTACACTGAGCCGGATATGTTTGAGAGAACGGACGTGTGTCGTTTCGCTCCTGTTTTTTCGAGATTTTCTATTGGAAATTCTGCCGCCGAAAGTGCGCCGTTGGTTTTAAAGTGTGTATGAATATCTGCTACATGCGTGGATACTTTGTTTATGTGTGTGTGACCATTTTTTACGGAGATATAAGTGTTTTAGTGCAATAACAAAGGATTATAGGCTGCTGCAATTTCAGCGGACTTCTGTTCACTTACCTCGCCGCCTTCCCTACGGAAGGTTACCGCCGGCCAAACACGTGGCACCGAGGTAGGCTTAACGTTTTGCTTGAAATTTTCTAAGTCCAGAGATTAGACAATTGTTTTCAAAAATCCATAACTCTTCACATTTTAGTGATTTTCATACCGGGTTTTGTTCAAAATGTGTTAAATTTTAAGTTCTATCTTTTTGTATTACTTAATATAATCTTGTATTGATTTTTAACGAGTTAGTATATAATAGCTATGTTTTTATGCACTTATGCTAAATTTCACCCTGTATTTAAATAGGCTTAGCTGTATTTTCATATGTATTTGCTTCAAAGGGTTTGTCCTTTTGGCAGTTGTTTTTCGCGAAATTTTTAACATTGTCGAGAAGTTGAACTTTTTGTCGAGATCCAGTTCTCGTCATTAGACTATTGTCGAATCTCACTCGACAAGTGTTCGGTTTTCGTTTTTTGACATTTGTATTGAATAAAATAGTGTTTTAAGTATATTTCTTGATCTCTCAACTGTCTTATAATATTCCTTAAGCATTGTTTCACTTTATTTTATGGTTTTTTTATGTAATTTAATTAATTTTACTGGACTTAGTTGTTTCATATTGTGAAAATTGAAATCTATAATCTCTGCCTATATTTAGTGTCTTGCTATTATAACTGCTGATAATATACCTCGATATGTATTTGAGTCAGTTAAAACTTTAGTCATTCTGCTGTCTAAACATTACTTTGTGTATATTGATTAGTTATATAGGAATTTTGCTTGTATTATTCTCTGTTATCAAGTGTCACATAGACATTTTAATCTGATCGTTCTTAGTGACTTTTGGACATTGCACTTTTAGTCTATGTTTTACTACTGCTCTTTAATACTTTATAATGTCCCGTAAATCTGTTTTAACAACTGCCAGAGAAACATCACAGGGGGCTACTAGCGCACCCGATTTGTTAGACTCTGACTTACCTTATGCGGATAAAATTACACTACTCTGTGCTGATATACGCAAAGTAGCTACCACCAGCAGAGGTGGCAGAATCCTCTTATCTTCGGATCTTCGAGAGCATCTGTTACAATCTCTGACAACTTTGCAAACTTTGGCCTTACAGGGGCCTGAGGGCTTACCTATTCCAGAACTGGTGGACGCTGAAGTCAATACATCCACCATAGTTTGCTGTGAAGCGGTTCGACAACATTCTTTCCAGTCACCTGTTCTCCCATCTACAGCTGATCAGGCTTTGGCTCCTGCTCCATCTTTTGCGGATATTGTTCGACGACCTAAAAAGCCTAGCCTTATTATTCGTCCTAAAGCTGACACTACTAGTGATACGCTTAAAGAACAGCTTAATACCAAAGTTCCGCTCTCACAACTTAAACTTGGAATAGATCGTATTACTAAAATAAATAACGGAGGTTTGGAGGTCTTCTGTCAAACACCTGATGATGTTGCGATACTCGAACAAGAACTCACGCGCTCTGATGTACCAGCAGATGTCAGTAGACCAATCAGAAGAAAACCAAGAATTGCTATCCATGACTTGCCGGAATCAATCACACCGCAAACAGTACTTTCAGAACTCAGCGGGGCCACGGGATTGCCAGAAACAGCATTCATGATGCGATTCCGTCTCAGGGAGCGACGGAAGGGATACATTAAATGGATTGTTGAATGTGACTCCCCAGGTTTTGCTGCGGTCATGCGTCGGCGAAAAATTTTCGTCGGCTGGCAAGCTCACAGAGCCACTGAATTTATTGGAATTAAAAGATGTTACTCCTGTCAGCAATATGGCCATGTGCAAACAGAATGCAAGAGTAAGCGAAAATACTGCTCCTACTGTGCAGGAGATCACGGGCTCAAAGATTGCACAGCTCAAACACCTGAATGCATCAACTGTGGCGAAGCCAATAATCGTTACGGTACCAGATATGACTTCGCCCATCCCGCCTACCACCCCGATTGTCCAGAGTATCAACGTCGCGTCCAGCTCATCAGGGCAAACACAGACTACTAACTTCAATCCTTATAGTCTAGCATCAGGTAACTTAGTATCTGATTCTTCATTGGATCATATACAAAAAGATCTTAATACCACTCTTCTTCAACGAACTTTACCGACGGAATGTCTACAAATAAACCTTCAACATGCTCGAGCTGCGACGGCACAGACTGTAGAATATGCTACTTCTGAACATATTGACTTCATCTTAATCCAGGAGCCGTATTGTCTAAATGGTAAGGCGGTTGGCTTTCCACTGCACTGGACACTATATCAAAAGGAAGATCCTTTACTTCCACCTCATGCAATTATTGTCAATTGTAATTCTTCCTGGTCTCCTTTACTTGTCACTGCGCAGCGAGATATTGTTGCTGTTCTTCTGGAAGTTCATCATCTGACAGTCCTTCTGGTTTCCATTTATTCCTCACCGTCCTCAGAAATCGAACCTGTGCTCTCTGCGATGCAAGATTTACTGACCTCAATTGAAATTCCAAATTTGCTCTTTTCTGGTGATTTTAATGCTCATAATGTTTCGTGGGGATATGCTACTACGGACGTAAAGGGTAGACTTCTGGAAGATTTTATATCCAGTTTTAATCTCGTGGAACATAATTCACATGATGCTCCTCCGACTTTTGATCGTCAACATTCACATGGTTGGCCAGATTTGACTTTGTCTACTTTGCCTATGGCCTCTCTTCTTCAAGATTGGCGAGTAATTGAGGGTCTAAGTCTATCAGACCATAACTATATACGTTTTTCACTCGCGGGAACTACAGCCACCTCAATCATACGGCGTTATAATTTACCTGGCCGAAAGGTCTGACAGTTTACTGCAGCCATTCAAGCCAATTTGGCCTCTTATCATTCTCGTCTTCAATCTCTGCATTCTCGTGAAGATCTACAAAATTTTACTAGTGATCTTATGGCTACCATTCGAATAATATGTGACAGTGTTTTGCCTATTCGTACCACTAAGAAGTTATGTACATTAAATTGGTGGAATGCTCAGCTTCGTACTTAACAACAAAAATGTAGAGCTCTTCGACGTCGGCTAAAGCAAGAGCGTCGAAATAATATCAGCTCCAATACTCTGCTTCTTTACCGACAGGAAAGAGCATGTTACAAACAAATGATTATACGTGCCAAATTAACTAGCTGGCGCAAATTTTGTTCTGAGACAACATCTGTTTATGGTATTCATCATAAGATTGCGACCGACAAGCTGTTTAAGCCAGCAACTTTCCATCTTTTACCTACAGTTAGTCCTAATAGTCACCTGACTGAATCAACTCTATCAGAAGTCCTTGATACGGTTTTTTCTACAGATGATAATTCAACTGATTCCTCCTTTCATCAGACTATTCGAAATCAAACTTCTAGTCTTCAAACACCAGACGATGTTATTTTTACTACTCAAGAAATTCGGCAAGTCTTACGCCAACTCCCTAATAAGCGCGCACCGGGTCCAGATGGTGTTGACTATCGTATTGTCAAATTGATTATTAGCACCAATCTCAGTCTCTTCCAAAGCCTGTTTAATAAGCTATTCAGTAGTGGAACTTTTCCTCAATGTTTTAAAATTGGCCAGGTGATCTTATTTTTAAAGAAACACCGTGATCCAGCCCGTGCCGATTCTTATCGCCCTATTTGTTTGTTGTCAGCTTTTGGCAAAACTTTTGAAAAACTTCTTATGGGACGATTGAGATTTCATTTGCACTCAACAAATTATCTGTGTCCTTTTCAATACGGTTTTCGCACCAAAAGATCAACATTGCACGCTTTAAAGGAAGTTCAAGATACCATCCTGCGCAATAAGTTCTCCGGCCACCACACAGCGTTTATCTCAGTGGATTTAAAGAGCGCCTTCGATACGTTGTGGTGGCCGGCAGTTCTATATGCATTAAGAGATGCCAATTGCCCCCGCAATTTATATAATACTCTTGCACATTATCTGTCCGATCGACATTTGATCATTTCCTATAATGGAGGCCTGGTACATAGATATCAGACTCGAGGGTGCCCGCAGGGTTCATGTGCGAGCCCCTTTCTCTGGAATGTGACATACAATCTTATCCTTAAGCAGCCATGGCCTGAACATACAACTGTGGTTACTTATGCCGATGATACCGCATTTATAGTGCGAGGTAGGACTCGTGATCAACTTCAAGCAAACTCACAGGAGACCTGTTCTTTGTTTCAGACTAGATGTGAAGATTTTAAATTGCAAATCTCTGAAGAGAAATCGCAAATTCTGATCATTCCTAAGAAGGGTGGTTCTATGACTCGTCAGCCGAGAATAACCATAAATGGAAAGCGTCTTCGTATTAAACGTGAACTTAAATACCTTGGAATTATTTTCGACGACAAACTCAATTGGATTCCCCATGTGTTAGATCTCAAGAAGCGTACTGCTGTGATTGCTCAACGCCTTAAACTTATGAAGGGAATCCACTGGGGCTTAAATCCACATCTTCTTAAAGTTTTATATGCAACAGTAACTGAAAAGATTGTTTCATATGGTGCTGCAATTTGGGCAGCACCAATGCAAGGACGCAAAGTCCGACATTTAAATAGTATACAGAGACCATTTCTCTTAAATATCACTCGTGCCTTCCGCACATCACCAACTAACGCCCTCGCAGTTTCAGCTGGAGTCTTGCCTTTACCTATTGTGGTTGAAAAGGACGCAGCTTATCAGTTGATTAGATAACTTGGCTGTTCAGTTCAGTTTGGAGATCACTCTTTCTCCTCCCATGATTATGAAGCAGCAATAAACAGAGAAGATCAACACCCCTCCCTCTATGGTACGGGAGATAAAGTTAATCTCAAACCGAGTCATCAAGTTTCTCATGCTGATCTGGTCTTTTATACTGATGGCTCTAAATTGGAAGATCAGGTTGGCTGTGCATATATAGCCATACTGCAAGATCAGACAACTCTTCACCAGTGGAAATGCCATCTGTCTTCTTTTAACAGCGTCTTCCAGAGTGAGGCTATTGCTATTCGACAAGCAATACAAACAATCATTAATCATCGATATTCACATTCCTATGTTCTTACCGATAGTCTCTCCACATTGTATGCCATTTTAAATCCTCTGCATTCATCCCCCATTATTGTGGACATTCAAACTAGCTTGTCTCGACATAAAAATCTACACATTTGTTTAGAATGGACAAAAGCTCATGTGGGGAACTACGGTAATGAAACTGTCGATAGGCTTGCTAAAGAAGCAGCACAGAATCACGAGATAACACAGACCTTGACGGTTTCACGCCCAGTATCTAATCTAAAGCGTCACTTACTTCTCACAGCCATCTCCTTGTGGCAAAATGCATGGAGTTCGGAGGAAACTGATCGCCGAGCATTTGCCCATGTCCCTAAAGTAGATTTAGACCGATTAATCATGCCACCACAGCTTATCTTCTACATTACGGGCCACGGGCCTTTTCCCTTATATTTCGAGAGACATGGACTCTCTTCCTCAGCACGCTGTAGTTGTGGACAACTGGGCAATCCAGAACACTATCTAATCGATTGTCCACTTACTACTGAATTCCATATTCCTTTTCCACCAACGGATAGGACTGCCTTTAGTCGTTTTTTGATTAAGCAACGGCATCAAGTCAAAAAGATAGTCCGTTTAATTGACAAACTGATGAATCTGGGACTTGATCTTTGTGCCTTATAATATCGACATATGATTCAACTTCTTCAACTGCTTGTATATATTATAACCCATCTACTTTTATGCTCTGAAGTGTTTGTAACCATTGTAATCTATTGTAATCCATCTGTTATAAGTCGCTGTGTATAGCAGCAGTCAAATATTTGTACTCTCTCAGCATCTTTTTCTAAGTGCAACCAGGTAATATTGTCTATAACAGCTGTCCTTGTACCTATGGTACATTTAATACCAGGTGCTGTTTAGTATCTGTATATCTTGCATTTGCCTATTTACCGATGAATAATAATGTTATCTTTTGCATATGCACATTTATTATCAAGTGCTGTTAAATATCTATATATATTGAATTTGCATATTTATCTGTTGCATATGTATTGTCCTAATAGTCTCTTTGTTGTCCATAGCAGCTATCAATGTACTTATGGTACGTTTTTTACCAGGTGCTGTTAAATATCTGAATATATTAAATCTGCATATTTACCTATGAATAATAATGTTATTGTCTTTATTTTTATCTTTTGCCCATGTATTATCAAACATATAACTGTCTGTATTCCCTCATAATGCACTATGATAATATCTACATTGAACGTATTTTGCGTTTTTCACTGTATAATAGTATATAATATCTTGGCATATCTAGTTGGGCGTATTAATGGTACATTGTTTGCCAGTTGCTGTTAAACATCGGTATACCATATACTTGCATATTTGGCTATACATTATACTGTTACTGTCTTCTTTTCATCAATTGCCCATGTAATAATACATTTAATTCTCTGTGTAATAATAACACTGAATGTATTGGGGTCGCTAGAGATTTTCATTGTATAATATATCCAACCATTATCCATTGTTTTAAATATATCCATTGTATTTATACCAACATTGAATGTATTTTGTGTTTTTCACGGTATAATATATGTTCATAATTTGTGGCATACTTAAGTCTATATTTCATCTTTTGCAAATGTATAGTAACACATTTAACTGTCTGCATCAATTTATTTGCTGCATAAGGATCACAAGTGTCATGATAATTTTAAATGTATATTTGTGTTACCAACACTGAATGTATTTTATATTTCTATTGTATAGTATTGTATAGTATCTACTGTATCGTATCGTATTATGGTATTGTTTTGTATTGTATAGTATCTTATATCAGTTGGCTTTATACAGGTTAAATATGTTAATTTTTATTCATTATAATCGTTTAATTAGCTTTTGTATTGTAGTATTGTATAGTATTGTATGGTATCTTATATAAGTTATCTTTTATGCAGGTAACTGCATCAATTTATTTGCTGCATTAGGATCACTGGTATCATGACAATTTTAAATGTATTTTTGTGTCACCAACACTGAATGTATTTTGTATTTTCATCACTAGTGTCATGACAATTTTAAATGTATTTTTGTGTCACCAACACTGAATGTATTTTGTATTTTCATTGTATAGTATTGTATAGCATCTACTGTATCGTATTATATTGTGGTATTGTATAGTATTGTATAGTATCTTATATCAGTTGGCTTTTAGTACAGGTTAAATATGTTAATTTTTTTTATTGTATTGTATTGTAATATTGTATAGTATTGTATAGTATCTTATATTCGTTAACTTTTATGCAGGCTAAATATGTTATTTTTATTCCTCATAATCGTATAATTAGCCTTATTGCATGTTTTTCCCACAATACCACGTGATCAAGTGTATTGTACCGCTATTGCATTCTGTTACATTGTATTCTTTTATTTTTATTTCTTTTGGTATATCCTTTGTGTATTGCTGTAATCATTTACATTCATTATTTCACTATGTTCTCTATTTTTATGTTATACTGTCATTAAGTCTAATTCTACTGTCTATATTTATTCATTGTATATTATTGGGCTGCCCAACATCAGACTGTACTTTAGCTTATGTATATTCTATATTTGTGTGTATTACACCTTTGTAAAATTTTTGCTTATTGTCCAAACTCGCCCTTTTTGGCCCTGCATGCTTTTGTTATTTTATTTAATAAATGTGGGGCCTGAGCGGTTGTTGGGACTGTCTTTCGTGGGCATTTGGTCTGTTGGACTGCCCCCGGGTTGAATTTGGCTCTGGGTTTGGGCGCCCGGTGCGTGGCGTCTTGTAATTCCTCTTTAGGCTCTAGATATAGGTGGACGTGGTGCTATACCGATTAACCTTTTGGTAAAGGGACAGTGCCCACGTCCTCCGTTGCTTATCGCTTATCCTACTGAGCCGACGCCGTTATCGCTCTGTATTCTGACTATAATTTTGAAATAAAGATCACTTATTGCTTGCTGTCTCTGTCTTTTTTCTAAATTTCATCACTTTCTGACCACTCCTTCTTGGTGTTGCATTTTCAATGCTGAGCAGTGTATATAAACCAGGACTAACAGAGCAACTACATTACTGAAGATAAACGAAAACAGTAGGACTATAGTGCGTCAGAAAATATACCTAAAAAATCACACTTATAAAAATTTAAAACTGTAAGTAAGTCTCACAGACTTTGATTAAATGTTGATTACAGTTTACTTTTATGTCTGTGCACAGTCCCAAGACAAACCAGTATCTTTTAAATCAATTATCTCCATACCTCAGTCTGGGTAATATCATTATTTTAAACCCTGGAAGGAAGAAAAAATGACGATTTCTTTGCATGGGAAATAAATAGCATTTTTTTTAATTTAAGCATATCGAAATATTCGCAAAATAGGTTTTCAGTTTTTTTTTAAATATACCTGCATTATTAATTGGAATATCAGCTGCATAACAGATGTGTTTTATGCCTTTTGAAGACTGTAGGAAAATAAATTTATTAATGAAGTTAATGGAGAACAGAGGTGCATTCTTTAGCAGAACCCTGTAGACATGATTTATAAATACTTTAAATGCATTTTGTATGCTTCTAAACCTGAAATATTATCTAAATTTCTATTTTAAAAATAAAAAATTTGAAATTTAGTGGCATAAAAAAAAATTCTCATTTTGCGAAAAAAAAATCGGGAAAAAGGCTAGGTTAGGTTAAATCAACTGAATATGTCAAAGCTACGGTGATTATCTACCTAAGATAAGAGATGCCTCCATGGAGGACTTTCTGAAGGAAACTCAGCTCGGATTCACGTTACCCATGGGTAGTACCACAAAAATGCAGTGAACCCGTTTGTCTGGGTTCAAAGCCTGGATGTAATTACCAGTATTCGTTTGTCTTAACTATTCGACCACTGTGCAGCCCGGGAAATGAGAAGCACCACATAGCAGAGTCAAATGCTCGGAAACATTGAACGAAGCAGTTTCCCAGTTATTGTTATTCTTATTTTACTTCACGAAGTTGGTTGGTTCTGATAGGTAAAGGGTCAAAGGATTGTGTCGGAATAAATCTTCTCTGCTTTTTATAAAAGAGGATGTTTAATAATAAAAAATACCTTCAACTTCCTATGATGATTTTATCTAATTATTCTCAAGGATTTTCAATAGACAAGTCAACTGTAAACGGTAAACTTTACTTGAGGACAGTATTTTAGTGATTCCGACATTTACAGAAAGCGTCCAGCTTGAGATATTTATTTAATTGCATTTCTGGTCCTAATTTGGAGATTCCGTAGATGCTAGATACTCTTCGTCAGAAAAATATCTCAGACTAAGATAGAAGGCATTTCAGTGACGCAGTGTTGTATATCTGTTCTAAACCATTTAATAGATCATTATTTCTTTATATTTAGTTACATTTCCGTACCTTTATAGTACCCGATCTATTTTGCCTTCTAAATCTTCATAAGTATTTCAATTATGAAGTCCGATATCACATGAGGTATCTACATTCCTAGAGAGCTGTAAGACATGAAACCTACCCGGCTACTATTGATGACCTGGCGTCCATATCTGCTCTCACCTATCACTTACAGATTGTAAAAAAGAAGAAAGCTGGGTAAAAGGAAGAGACGCCTTATAAACGTAACCAGTTCAGTAGCAATAGAAGATGCCATATCAGGATGAAATAAGAAGCACAGAATTATTAGATATATTTTTCTTTTTCTAACAATTACAACTTGCTCTATCATGAACATCTCTTCATACCGTGGCTGTTGATTCCCCCTTCATCACATTAAAAAAACTTCTTGTGATTTTCCAAACTAAATTGTGTTTCACCATAGAAATATTTATCGCCCTTGCATTAATTTACAAGATTCCCAACTATTAATTTAATTATCCAAGCCGCTTGGAAGAAAGCAGATTTTTCACATTATTGCCTTTCTATGTAAAAATATGTATCTAATTGTAAAATATTAGCCAGGTATCGTTTAGAGGTACTGAACGACTTAAAAATAATAATTATATTTATAATACTCTTTTTAATGTTCATCATTGGTAAAATTAAAAGCCCAATATGTTTCTGACACTAAAGTTATAGAATTACTGTTCCCGTTTGTAAATTAAACAATATATACTCTTATAATACATCCGATAATTTTTTTTCGTTAATTTCTCTGTTTATAAAACATCCGATAATCTTTTCTTCATTAATTTCCCTGTTAATTTATTGGAAGGAAGAATTCCCTCAGTCTTTTTTGATTTCACTAATATTCCAATTACCAACCAGAAGACTATCGTAATTATTCAAGCCCTTGTTAAAGTTTAAATTTTTCGCTATTTCACCCTTTTATCTTCGGGCAATTTTGTGATCTGTTTCTGACGTTTCACTGTGTTATTTTATATGTGTTCACTAGTCACCCTAATTTCGTGTGACCAATTTGTTTACCTGGGCAGCTCTTCATCAGAGCTTGGATTCTTCCGCTGAACCTGTCAAGATCAGAAATCCGCCATGTAGCTAACTTGCCCATTTCGTCAATTGATAAACTGCTTAAATTTAAATTTCTGTAGTTAAAAGTTTCAAATAAAATTTAAAATGTCTTCCAAGTAAGTTAATTATGTTTTAATGTAATAGTTGATGTGAACTAGAGGGAAATAATGACCAAGTAAAGTATGGAGATACTTTTTTGTAATTGCTTGCATCTTCTACTGCAGATCATTTAGACATGGCAAAGCATACAAGGGCTATCTACCAAAGTGGAGCGATTCTTTCCTGGAGAACTTTCGAGAGATAACTATCTCGTATTTACGACTGAAGCCTTTCAACCTTCCCTTATAATTGTTTACAGGAATACATGCATTTTCGTAATTGAAGAATTAAGGTTTTTGCCATGCGACGATATTTGTTTATCGCCCCACAAAATTTACAGTTATAAGAAAATAACAAGCTACTGTTGCGCAATGATTCAGATCTTAAATTTAATTTTTGTGGTAAATGTTATCAGAGTGGAAGAATATGGCTCTTATATGTAAAGAGAACGGTAAAACAAAGTAAACTTCAAACTATAAAATAGAGATTGAAAATATTAATAAACCATATTATGAAATTAAAACAAGTAAATGCAAAAGGGAGGTAAGAAGAAACTCGTACACGAGAGTGATTAGTTGAAAAAGTAATTTATTCCTAAAAGAAGTGGGAAATCAGATTAAAAGAAATTTCACACTAAAAGCGGAAAAATACTGATAATCTAAAACTAAGAATAAAGGACGAAATAAATGAATACGTATAAAATCCTTAAAATGAGCACATAGAATATTAATTTAAAAAACACAATCAACAAATAATAAAATATTATATTTGAAAAAATATTTCATGTCCGAAAGGAAAGCATAGAAAAGACGGCTGTGTATTTTTGTAACTGTTTTACGAAGTAGGCAATGGCCTTCATGTAACACAACCTCAAAATTATGAGATATACATAATATTTATAATGGCAAAGTTTGCCTATTCAATGCTCTCAGATCCCTAGAAGCAGTTTTGGCCTAGATAAATTATAGTAAGACCTCGCTGAGGAACCATATAAAGACTGCAGTAATTGTAAGACAATTATTAGACTTTATCACTGATCTCTATTTATAAGGCATGAAAACTGAATTTCAGTTTTCTTGTAGTAACTGGATCACGTATCTCCAATAAGATAAAAGCCAGACAGCCTGTAAAGGAAGTGCTATTTATAGAGACGACAAGAGAAAAAGTTCTGGCACTAACAAGGAATTTTGAATTTTGCAAGGCAACTCCTGGGCACGAGATAAAAAATTTTGATGTTGATAGCATAACATTCATCAGTTAAACATGTTATCAGCAAAATCCTCAAAATTCTCAGACTCTCAGTATCTTCAGACTCTGATTCTAGCTGAATGAAAGATCTGCGAAAAGTATAGTAAGAGTTCCATAGTAAAGAAAATTCAAAAACTTTTCTTTAACAACCTGGCGGCTAAAACATTTATTCTGCAGTGAGACTCAGCCTCCACAAGCGTATTGAAAAATGATGTAACAAACACAAAACTGACCCCCAACCATCATTTTTGTACCATTATCACGCATACATCTTTGAAAAATTTCAGAGAGACTCATGTTTGATATTTAGAAGAATTGTTGAAACTCGAGAAATACGGATCCCAGAAAGCTTCATTCCCATAGCTTCTCAAAGTTGAAAAGTGGAAATCTTTCTCTTATGCAGTTTCTTACTAGATATATCGTAGTCCATTTTCCTCTATCGATCTATCTTTAAATCTGAGAATAGCGATTTCGATTTGTGCCAGTGCAGAATGATTGAGGGTTCAATCAAGCCACTGTATTCGAATAGGCACATGATTAAAAATTTTATTATAAGAAACCAGCAATGACCACGATCGTATATTGAAAGCAGTCTGAAAATCGGCTGAAACTCTTGTTTCAAAGTTTCATCCAGAAACAATATCATTTCAATCTAACCTCATATATTCTGCTTTAATTTTTGAAAATATTGCCTGCTTTTCCATTATTGGATAAATTCGATTTTCTCTAAATATACGTACTTATTGTTATTTTCTCGGAATGTATGATAAATTGTATTATGAAACACATGCAGTGGAGTTACGTAGAGTTCTATTCCCTTTTTTTTTGTAAGACACAGTGTTGGTTCTTGTTACTTTTTTTTTTTTTTTTTTTTTTTTTTTTACATTGAAAACCCATTTCCATAATAAATTATCTTAGTATAATAATATGAACTCTGTGACTAAACACGGCTGCAACTATTTCGTTTTTATCTCATTATTAGCCCAAAGGGCGCTAGCCCAGAAGAGCTATTAATTTCGTTTTGGCATTTTGCGTCTATTCACTATAAACGGCGAATCACTTTATCAAACTGTTGCCACCAAATATTATCGTCCTGTGTTATATTTAAAGAACTGAAATAATGAAGAATCTGTATAAATGTATGTGTATTTCTCGCATTGTGATAAAACAACGGTACTTGAGCCATCCAATTTTGAATAACGTAAACCTCCACTGAAAATGGGTATCTGGAAGCCCTAATTTGGAATTTGTTTTATTATCGACTTCATATTTTGTAACATTTTGAGGAATTTTTTATTTAGAAACTCAACGATTTTAAACCGAGCACTGGCAACACTGTACGAAAAAAAAAGTAAACATTCTTATCTCCAGCGCGCGAGACTGTGTATCGAAAATTCTAAAGGCATGCTCATTTTAAAATTATTTTGTGATATTGCTGTTGAATTGAATTTTATGGTTTAAGTGCAAAGAACATGATATTTATACTTAATAAATAAAGGTAACATACAAAAATTTCAAAAGTCCCTTTGGGCGTAATGTAAAACATGAAAGCCTTTCAGAATTTTTTAATACATTAAAAGTTTTATTTATTGACTTTATGTATCTCATTGGTATGATATGTGTGCTTTGTATATTGATCCTAATATGCCTTCTCTTATAAATGTAAATAATTATTGTGACGTTTATAGTGTCCCTCTGGAATGAAAGAAATCTCCGTGGAATTTCTCCATGGAATATATAACCTACATTCTTTCATTTCATGCATTTAACGTAGTATAAATTGTCATAGAATATTTGGTAGCGAGAACCATCCAAATGCCGCACTGCCATTTCATTGCAATTCTAATCTTTTCGGCTTGTTAAGTTTCCTTAGCTCTTGTTAACACCATAAAATGCTTCGTGAATAAAGTATCTGCTAAACGCAGAAAGATATCAATCATGCAAATATTGATATTTTATTCTATTTCACTAATATATATTGTAAATTTTGTGAACTGCTTTTTATGTACGCACACATTAAATACGCAGTGTGAACATTGTTTAACGATTCTAACTATGTAACTGCATATTTTATATAAGTAATATACATTCGTCTCTACTTTCCTTCATACTATTATGTTACATAAGTCCAGATTATCTCCTTTTGCATTCTTCTGTCAGAAGATTCGTTTGTGTTCTTCCTTTGATTGTACGTGAGAGCTGAGAAAGGTGTATCTTGTAGGTGAGCTGATCAGTTGATGGTACTAATGATCCTAAAGAATACAAATCACAATCTAATTCATTTCATGCGAACATATTTCATGTGACCCTACTTATGTATTATCTCGTCGACTGTGAATGTTGGCGGAAATCCTACCAAAGTTGAACAATCTTTCCTTCCGAAATCTGAGTAAAATGAAGCTTCCTTATGTACATCAGCTCACGACAATCCCAACCATAGTAACATTTGTATAGAGAGTAATGTAAATATCTTGATTTTATTCTGTCATAAGTATATATAAATCTTCTGGGTACTTACGTCAACCTCAAAAGTCGGCTACCATTAAACCATGAAATTTTGTGGAAATCCCCAACAAGTTATACTTCCTAGGTTAATAAGGTAATAATTCAGTAAGATATAGTTTAGTAAAGTTAATAAATTTCTAATAAGATTAATGAAAATCCTAATAAGGTTAATAAGATTTAATAAGGACCAAAGCGGTACTTACGTATTATCCCGTCGACTGTGAATATTGGAGGAAATCCTACCAAAATTGCACAATCATTCCTGTAGAATTCTGAACAAAATGAAGCCTTTTTCTTTAATGAACAATTACTATTCAACCCGATTCGTTTTTGAACTTCGAAAAAAGGTTTTCTTCCTTTTTCGATATTAGGCAACCTGAGCTGTTTAGGACAGAAGCGAGTTCAAACTTCTAAAAGCAAGTACAAACTTTCACTGGTGATTGTTGAATCTTTAACTGTATAAGGTATTTTCTCCTTCCTTTTCTGCATGCCTTCGGGAAGTAACTGGAATCACGCTTATCGCGTATTCGGGAGGTCCGGAATTCGAATTCCGGCGAGGAGATTGCTGATTTCTTCGGTTTCCTTGCTTCAAAAAAATTCTAATGACCCTACAAGTGGCTCCTGAACTAAAAGGTGGTGAACGATAATTCGTCACCACCAATATTTAGTGGGTGGCTCCCGTTCTCCTCAGTCACTTTTTTAAAAGGGGGATTATTTAAGGTATTTTCTCATTCCTTTCGCTTGCCTTCATTGTGTAAATAGAAGCTCAGTCGAAGCGTATGCGGGAAGTCCAGAATTTGAATTCCGGGAGGGCACTGCACATTTTTCTCGTTTCTGCATCGATATAACCTAATGAATCCACAACTGTTCGTCGCCGTATTCAGTTGACCCCATCATGATCATTAATACAGATGTTTTTATGGAAATTTCCTATATCTTTAAAAATAATCCCTTGCTTGCTGTTCTGTAGTTGGCGAGTCCCAAATTTTAATCATTTTTATTTCAAAATGCACATAACAAATACAGCAATAACAGTGCATTTATGTTTATAAAAAAAATGTGGCTTACCGAAAATCAGGCGGTGTTGCATCAAACAAAAGCGAGGTATTATTACTGTGTTGTTATGTCACGTTTATCATGACTATCACTAAACCGCACTGTTTAACGACAGCTTCACGGTTGACAGGCTAATACGCAAATAGCATTTCTCCTACAAAAGTTTAATATGCATCAGACCTGCTTGTAAGCAGCATATTAATGCCTTCACTAATATCTATGTATTCAATATGCTTCCTTTTCACAAACCATGTTGCGTTTTTTACGTTAGTCTATGTTTCTACATCCCCGTATTGTTTTAAATTCTTCTCATTTAAGCTAAAGCGGGACAGATACCAGCATATATACAATATTTTGACAATGGTCTGTTTTCAATATATCGTCAGTACATAGCTGCTGTACTCGGAAGCTACAGCATATATTTGTCTCGACCACGTCTCCAATAGACGAGCTTTAATTTTATCTGTTAAGGTACTGAAATCTTTACAAAAAGTTGTCAATTATTTTTAATTTAGCGCATGATAGTTAAGTAGAAAATAGCCTAAAAACTACTGCAATGGTCAGTGTTTGCAAATACTTATTTTTTTAAAGAAAAGGGATAGTGGAAACGACATTTGATTATTTTAGGGTACTTTGAAGGAAATAACTTTAATAATATTTTCTATTTTCTAATTAAGAGATTTGTTGTTCGAAGATAACAAAACTAGTTATCAAAGTTTTAGAACTTTTGAGTCTACAACAATAACAGGTTTATTATTGAAATAAATGCGTTAGTACAAAATAAAAAAGGTCTATGTCTCTGATTGAAACCATTAGTTCTACAACATGCACGAATTTATTGAAAAAAATGCAATTATCTTTTTATTCTTTTTTGTACGAATGAATCGATTCTGAACGAAATCCACTGTTTATCAAAACCGTTAACGTTCAAGTATTTATCGAAATGAGGAAAAAAATCCACTAAAAACAATTGCTCGGTGATAAAATTAACGATGGCGGTAGTGAACTGAGCAATCGATTAGATAAATAGTTTCATCCCCTGCTCCCATCTCTCCGAAGTAAGCCGGATAACAGCTGAAGATACTGGCTCTTAGAGAGCCCTGCTGTAGTTTCTAATTATCCCGGAAACCCATTTTTATTTTTGTATACATCTGCTTCCTCACTAAGGCTTGTTATTTACAATTACCGCTCGGCGAGCTACTCCTAACATATGACCGAGCTGCACAATTTGTATTAATTTCTTCGCACATGCAGCTCTAATGATATTTAAGGCTTAGTAAATACTAAACGATAGATCCTACTTCAGCCGGAGTGAAATCGTAGTAGTCAATCTTAGCAGATTCCCTTGGCGATAGCGTCTTGCTGCAAGTAAATTTCCCGGAATAATGATTTGTATAAATATTAGACTTCCGTAGAACACAGCGTTAAGTCTGTGATATTCTTATGCAAGGCTGAGCTGTCATAATCATCTACGTTATGTACCCGTGCATAGAGGTGCGCTTTCATTTACGAGAATGTAAAATGCAAAATAGGTTATGACGCAGAATTTCATACAGTTATCTGTCACATTCAAATGCCGTTCCATCTTATTTACAAATATAACACCGCCCGAAAATGATGAAAGGGGGGCAGCTGCTACAATGTATTATTAAAATGTATAGTCATCGTGGAGCATAAACTTAGTTTTTGACAACAGAGCATTTGTATTTTCATCCCAAGTCTCCTGACAGTCCAAACTTGAATTTGAACCCATTAGCCTCTGATTTTGCTTTGACGCAACGGTCAAAATAAATGCGTATAAAAATATAACTACCATTTATACAAGATATTTTATTCTAGCAGATGAATTTGAGTAGAGAATATTATGAAGATTATTGGTGTAAAACATATTCGTCTTCAACATTTTGTTTATAATTAAACTCGTTACTTGAAGCAAAATTTAGGCAAAATTTTCGATTAGGTATTTTTGCCCAAAAAATTGAGCCAACGAGTCGCCGTCTTTAGGAGTGATCTATTTTTAGCCAAGATCACAGCTTATCAGAATATTTGATCAATCATCTTGTAGGGTTTATATTTATTTTAACTAACATTTATTTTAAGTTTAAACTATCTTTCCTGCCAAGCCTTTACTTTCCCCTGGAATTGCCAATGCCAGAGTATGTAAATTTTAGTAGAACGCGCAAAGTATTCAAATTTTCAGCGGAAGTAATTTAAGCTAAATAGAAGGTAAACTAGTTTGTAGGTGTGCTTTCTTGATTCACGAGCGTGAAGGTTGCTAGGTAGAAATTTAAGAACCGCGCGTTTCGGCCTGTGTGCATGCTTCGGCAGTTAGTTGAATCTTTCAACTTTTTATTCAGAAAGTTTGCTGAAATCTCAGCTGTATCTTAGAACGCGGTTAAGTTAGTCACGTCTAGAGAGCCTCGTAGGTAGTGACTTGTTATTATTCATTTTTAGTTGTACTTTCTTATTTTTATTTAACCGCCGGGTCGGCGTAGTCTGAGCGTCAAGTGAACGCATCCGTAATTTCTAAAGTGGAATAAAAATAGAGTTAAACCCTTCTTAAGAGTTTTTGTACTTTCCAGTTCATAGCAGACACTACTATTGTTGCGGGCAAGTTGGGGCCACGCAACACTGCATTGGCGCCCGAACACTTTCCGAACTGAAATGGCCGAAAACTGGATGGAAGCTCCTGGGCACGTCCAACAACAAGAAATGGCGAGCCAATTGGAAGAATTTGGATACCTGGTCCAGACGATGAGAGCATCAATCAAGCCAAACGTCTCTTTCGACGGAAAAAATTCGGTGGCGATATTCTTAGAAGGTCTAGGAAATCATTTCCAGCTATACCCTGTGCCTGAAAGGCAAAAAGTAGCCATTGCCACATCTGCACTAAGAAGACAGGCTTCACTATGGTGGAAGAATATAGGTAAATTTTTATTAGGGGAATTCGGAGGCCAAAAACATACCTTTGAAAATTTCAAAAAATCATTATTAAAGGCCTTCTCCATAGTGAAAGACCGAGCAAAGCTAGAAGCCGAACTGTATAGTTTTTATCAACGGAATATAGAAGAGTTGACGGACTTTATTCTGCGAAAAATTAAACTGACGGATATGCTCTATGGGAAGAAACCCGACGCGGAGATTATTGAAATAATCTTACCAAGATTGCTACCTTCTGTTCAAGATTACTTCGAAATTCGAAACCCAAGCACATTGCAGGAACTCTTCGAGTTGGCGGTCAAGTTCCAAAATCGCAGAATAGCGGAAAAAGCTAGAGGGGCATCGTATTCTCAAGGTCTCCGAAGGCAATCTTCAAATGAGCAGACCAGAAACACAAATCATTCTTATGTATGGGGGAAAGAGCTATCAAGCTAACTCATCGAAGCTCGAAGGTCAAGGCCCAAAAAGGAAATTTGAAAACAACCGTCCGCGTACCCAGAAGGCAGAAGTTGAAAGGAAAGCTTTAAACGAGTCAAGGGGCCTGTAAAAGCGAGGGTCTAGACCCCAGAAGTTTCGAAAAAACCCTCAAGAAGATACCTAAATATGGTCGTCGTAAAGAACTCACAATTACCGATTCTACAAGTCCTGGTTGGCGATGTACCAGTAGAAGCCGTCATCGATACAGGGGCAGAAGGTAATTTTATGAGTGATACTTTTTTTAAGAAGAATTTTAATAGGTTACGATTATTTAAAAATAAAAACACAGAAATCATAGCAGCGCAAGGACAAACTTGTCAGTGTATTGCAAATTATCATTACAAATACAGGTTTAAAATGAAAATCTTAAAGTATTAATTTCTGTGGTAAAAAATTTGCAGTCCACTTATTTTAGGTATGGAGTGTTTAAAAGCCGCGAAGGCCAAACTAAATTTTCAGGAAAATTCAATTATGCTGGAAATGGACCGGAGTAGGGTGGAGCCAGTGGAACAACTGCAAGTCGACCTTAGCCATTTGAATGACCATGAAAGCCAAGCCATCCAGCAAGTGGTGAGTACTTTTTCGAACTTGTTTTCAGGATGGCCTGGTAACTGTCAAATTGTTACGCATGATATACAGTTACCTGCCGGCAAACCCTGTAGGACTAAACCTTACCGGTATGATAAGCAGAAAGAGCAAATCATCGAAGAATACATTCAGGAAATGTTAAAGAACCAGATAATAACGCCCATAAATAGTGAGTACGCGAGTCCAGTCGTACTATGTAGGAAAAAGCACTGGACTCGTACTACTATCTGGACTCGTACTATGTAGCAAACCTCCAAGCCCTTTTATCCGAAGGAGGAAACTCTTTCTCTAAGCAGAAAGAGTTTCCTCCTTCGAATAAAAGGGCTTGGAGGTTTTCTATCGATTACAGAAAGCTTAATAGTGTTACTAAATTCCCAGTTTACCCTTTGCCGGTTATAGAGGAAATTATTAGAAAGATTAAGTCTACGAGATACATGACTACGTTGGACTTAACGTCTGGCTACTATCAAATAGCTATGAGACCCGAAGACATACATAAAACCGCGTTTATAACAAAATCGAGCACTTATGCATTTTTACGCATGCCCTTTGGTTTGTGTGGGGCCCCGTCAACATTCCAGAGAGCTATGGACATTGTTCTAAAGCCTGTTCTAGGAAAATCGACTTTAATCTATCTAGATGATATAATTACAACGAGTAGTACGTTGGAACAACATATTAAAGACTTAGAAGAAGTTTTTAAATTATTAAAAGAGGCCGGTCTTACAATTAACGCATCAAAATGCAACTAAAGATCTTAAATATCTGGGTTATAAAATTTCGCAAAAGGGTATAGAAACTCAGGATTCAAAAATAAAAGCCATCAAGAATTTCAAACCTCCCAACACCGCCAAAAAACTTTCTTCTTTCCTTGGGTTATGTTCTTATTATCGGTCGTTCATAAAAGATTTTGCGAATATTGTTGAACCCTTGTTAGTAATTAAAAGAAAGAAAAGTAAATTCACGTGGACAGCAGAAGCAAATTCGGCATTTGAAAGGTTACAAGAAGCGCTCATCAATGCCCCTGTTTTGAAATTCCCGGAAGGGGACGAAAACCTGGAAATTGCAGCAGATGCGTCGGACTATGCTGTAGGTGCTGTTCTCATGCAAAATAGCCATCCTTTGGCATTTTTTATTAAAACTTTGAACCCTACGCAAAGGAATTATACAGCTACGGAGAGAGAAACATTAGCCGTATTAATGGCTGTACACAAATTTCGAGTTTATTTCGGCAAAGCGCCAGTAACAGTCTTTTCGGATCATGCGGCTGTTGGTAGACTTTACTCGGGGAAAAACCTAACTCCCAGGTTAATAAGATGGGCTTTAAAACTTCAAGAGTATAACCTCATAATTAAATATAAACCGGGTAAAGAAAACAATGTAGCTGACGCACTATCTCGTATAAAACTGGACGATGAAGGCAATGAAATGCGCTGTGTTGACTTCAAAAATTTTAGATTCTAGAGAAACAATTATTGCTGAATTGAAAGCTGATCCTGAATTTGGAAGTATCTATGAGTATTTGAAAGACCCCAAAAGCTTTGAACACACAGATATCGATTCAATAAGAAATAGGGCAGAAAACTATGGAATAATAGATAATTTATTATTTTATACGAAAACAACAAACGAAAATTTCGAATACAAACCAGTCATCCCAGCCTCGCTTCGATTAAACATTTTGATGGAATCACACCACGCGAAAACAGCGGGTCATTTAGGGGTCAGAAAGACTACGCGAGTAAAAAGAAAAAGGGTACGCGAGGCGGTATATTTCCCGCAATTATACAAAATAGTAACTGCGTATGTCAGGTCCTGCAATCAATGCCAGTTAATAAATGATATTATTTACAGCCCGGCCGGGTACTTAAATAGCATTCGCGCTACATTTCCGAATGAAATTTTAGGCATAGATCTTCTTGGTCCTTTCCCCCAGAGTGAGTTAAATAAAAATCGTTTTCTTTTAGTAATTATAGATCTTTTTTCAAAATGGACAGAAATTGTTCCACCTAAACACGCGTCAGCCAAAACAGTCGCAGATGCATTCTTACACAGATACATTTTAAAATACGGTGCACCGATAAAAGTCATTAGCGATAACGGTAAACAATTCGTTAGCCAAATATTTGAAAACATTTGCATTGGACTTGGCATACGCCATATCAAAAGGGTTCCGTATATACCACAGGCAAACATAGCAGAAAGAGTTAATAAAAATATTGTAAAAATAATTCGAAGTTATGTTAGCACACATCACAAGCGCTGGGATGGCTACATAAATGAGTTAGCTTATGCTTTAAGAACAGCAAATCACGATACTACAGGAAAAATTCCAGCAGAATTATTTTTAGGACGGAAGTTAATTACGCCACTAGATAAATTATTCTTTGTGCAACAAAGAGAGCAAGAGTTCAAACAAAAAAATGTACAAAAACTCATTGATCAGGCGGTTAAAAGTTCGGATACGGCAAGAAATAGACAGAAATTGTACTATGATAGAAAACGCCGTGAAGCAGATTTTAAAGTTGGGGATAAAGTGTTGAAGCGGAAATTTTCTTTATCAAGTGCCCCAGACAATTTTACTGCAAAGTTAGCTCCAAAATTTGAAGGCCCCTATGTAATTCAGGAAATCAAGGGAGTCGTATTGTACCTTAAGAACGAGAGAGGGGAAATATGTAAAGCAAGTCCCTACCAGGTGAAAAAATATTATAATCAAAATTATTTTGAAATCCTTAAAAGTTTCTTGCAGGACTCATGCGCAAAAGAAGTGGAAGGTCCAGAAGTAACGTCACCCGCTCCACCACCCAAGAAGCAGAGAACAGAAGAGGAACCTAGCCCTTCTACAAGTCATGCTAAGGGTCCCGAAAAGAAGAAAGGAAAATGTTCAGACTCCAGAATTTAAGAAATACAAGAAAGCAACGCCGCCGTGTAAAGAATTTTTGGTAAAGAGGAAAAGACCAGTTACAACGCACCGCAGTAAAAATTCTGCGTCGAGGAAACCACTTCCAGGGCCAGATAGTAAGGAGCAAACAAGGCCGCCGCTCACGAGAACAAAAAGACAGCAGGAGGAACGAAAAGACCACCACCAACAGAAGAAATTCAAGCACGATTCCAGACCGGAGGCCGCCAAGACCAGCCGTCCAGGGGCAAAACGGAAAAGACAGAAACCCGACGACTGCCACTCCAAGAGGCCGGCGTACAGAGGGCGAAAAAGAAAAATCACCATGGACGAAACTCGAAGAACAAAAAGGAGACGACTAACTTCTATGACCTCCATAACGTGGGAGCAGTTCTGCCGGAAGATGATGTCGGAGTTCCAATCATCGAAAACTCAAAGATAAATTAAAATCTTCTATAATTTTTTTCTTTCGTTCCGAAATGTTATGCGTAAATACGAAGTTCTATGTTTTGACGGAAGTCAACTTGTCTCGGTTGAGACTTAGTTTTGTTTTACTTTATTTAGCTAAGGCAAACAGTATTATTTTCTTTAAGTATAAAATCTAAGAACAAGCAGTTCCTGTTGGTCGAAAGACTAATTCTGTTATGTTAAAGCCAAAATTTGGCCGAAAGTAAAATAACTTCGTATTCTTGTATTAATGAGAAATTTAGTTTCAGTGCCGCCAGCTTGGCGAAGATAGCGTGAAGTAAAAATTTTATTTTTATTTTATTCATTGTATGGTAAATTGTAAAAATCATATGTATTAGAATTTTGTAAATATACGTAAATACTTGAAAGTTATGTAAAAGTAGAATTTAGTCTAGAAGCATAAAATTTTAGATGCTAAAAGTAAATACTCGAAAGAAATGAATTCAAATTTAAGTATTAAACTGTAGATAAAATCCTGCTTTAGAGCGGAAGCCTGCATATCTAAAGATGAATGAGGGGGAATTTAGAATGAATGTGTTTTGTAGGGTTCTCCACCTACACTTGAATTTTAAGAATGTTAAAAATAGCTCATCGAGTTTCAGTATGTCGAGTAAGGTGTGTCTATTTGGTCGTTGAATTCTAACAAATCATTGTGGTTAGGGGAAGTGTTTAATACTAAAACACGAAAATTCCCGTTTGACACCACACATGGTAGAAAACCATGTGAACCAAGGGTAAAGTTAAATTTATGGTTGGATACTTGAATGAATGTGAATTAAGCAATAACTAAGGAAAATAAATCTTTCAAAAACAAAAACTTATTCAGTGTCAAGAAAGTGTAAATTATAATGTATTTAGAAAGATACTGATACTTATTCCTTCCAGATGCTGGAAGGAAGAGAACAGATTGATTGCTGAAGTCCAGGAAAGGTTGCTGTAAGAAGAGAGAATTAAATAAGTATCTACAGAAATTTATTCTACTTTTGTGAGATAACAGATTTTTTTTATGTAAACGAGGCTCTTAAAATTTAGTTCAGAATTGTGGAAACTTTTCAACAGGTCGTTTCTAGGACCTGCTTCCAAGTTTACCAAATTCTGGCAGCGGCAAATGTAGGGTTTATATTTATTTTAACTAACATTTATTTTAAGTTTAAACTATCTTTCCTGTGAAGCCTTACTTTCCCCTGGAATTGTAGTAAAGTATGAGTATGTAAATTTTAGTAGAACGCGCAAAGATTCAAATTGTCAGCGGAAGTAATCTGAGTTAAATAGAAGGGAAACGAGTTCGAAAGTGTGCTTTCTTGCTTCACGAGCGTGGAGGTGGCTAGTTAGAAATTGAAGAACCACGCGTTTCGGCCTGTGTGCTTGCTTCGGCAGTTAGTTGAATCTTTCAACTTTTTATTCAGAAAGTTTGCTGAAATCTCAGCTGTATCTTAGAACGCGGTTAAGTTAGTCACGTCTAGAGAGCCTCGTAGGTAGTGACTTGTTATTATTCATTTTTAGTTGTACTTTCTTATTTTTATTTAACCGCCGGGTCGGCGTAGTCTGAGCGTCAAGTGAACGCATCTGTAACTTCTAAAGTGGATAAAAAGGGAGTTAAACACTTCTTAAGAATTTGTGTACTTTCCAGTTCATAGCAGTCACTACTATTGTTGCGGGCAAGTTGGAGCCACGCAACACCACAAGCTGTTTTTATTCGAGTGAAGATGAAAAGGAAAATAGGTGTTTGGTGCAATGCCAGCGGGAAAAGTGAATTCCCCTTTTTACTTCCTTGTACGAAGTAAAAAGGAAATATTGTAATCGCGAAAAGTTTCAGGCAGCATATTTCAACGAAAATATCTATTTTGACCGCTATCCAATGCAATTTAACGATGTTTTTGAGTGATATCTGTACGTAAGGAGAGAATAAAATTATAAAACTGCTTTAAAATTAATTCTGAAGAGAATTTTTCGTGGCGTCTGTACGTACGTACGTCTGTATGTTGTATGTACGTCTGTACGTACGTTTCGTGGCGTCTGAACGTATGTACGTACTTCGTACGTATCTACGTACGTGCGTGAGTACGTACGTATCTCGCATAACTCAAAAACGAGTATCCTTTAGAACGTTGAAATTTTGTATAGAGGACTGCTATAACATGTAGAGGTGCACCTCGTATTTTGGTTGCAATCGGCCGCACCAAACGTATATAAATATATTTATATATATATCCACTCTCTTACCCGGCTCAGTGATCTCAGTTTCTTTACTCTTAGATGCTTGTAAATTGTACATTTTTTGCTTTAAAAATGATTGTATTATGTTGTTTTTATCTTCCGGTTAAGGTTTTTATGCCTTGAGTAAATCTGTGTGCAGTATTTTTAGAATTATCAACAATTTATAGTTCTCTAAGTGCCGCTAAGCCTTTCTTTAATGGCGCCCATTGATGTTTACATTTGAAACAAGAGACTAGTGGATTTGTTGCCAATCTAGTGAAACTTAGCTTTGCAACAACAAAGATAACACTTTCATTTATTATTGCCAATTAAATCATGCTTAATTTTCTCTGGAAATTTTTCGAGGAAATATGTGTTTAAGATTTATTTCGTAGTTTTTAATATAGATATTTTGATTTTTTATGTATTTTTGCCTTCTCGAGAAGTGAGAACTGAATTAATTGAATGAGAAATACTCAATCGTCTGTGGAAAACTGTTTATTTTTTGTTTTGTTTGCTTAATTTCTTTTATACGTCATTCTAGCTTTATTATAGTTTTTGAATAGAACATGTGGCAACGATTAGGTAATTCTATTCTTTAAATGATATAAATTTTGTGCATTCTGAATTATAATATGTACGAAATATATAAGTTATCTGCTATATAATTATTGGATTACATAACAATTAGTTTTCGTTATATAATTATTATATAAGTTAACTTTTATATAATTATTAATACTGTTAAGTGAATCTAGCGCCAGAGTGTCGCTATGGTAAACAAATACTAGAGTGAATTTTAAAGAATTCATTTATTCTATTGTGGTTTATGCTCTGTCGACGAAGTAAAAAAAAGTAGATTTTATTCAATCCAATAAGTTTAAATGAAATGCAAGAAAAACTGCGTATAATTTAATATTCCAATTTAATATTCCAATACAAGGAAGTTATATGGTGTACACATCAGATTTTTTACTCATGCCTTTAGATGCTCTGGTTGATATTCATTCCATGCTTTAAAAGTGCCCAGAACGGGACACATTAGAGGACACACATTCAAAGATTTTTTTCGATAAAGAAACAGATGATAATAATAACCAGAATGAAACTGATATTGTTGTTCCACCAGAAATTGCAGAAACTAGTGATGAAGAAGAAGGAAATGATAATGTTTGGAATAATAAATAATGATATTTTTACCAAATGATACAGCTGGGGAAATTGGAGTTCACGTAAGAGGTAAGTTTCAGCCTTCTAAAAACAGTGCCAGTCGCACGAAAAAGTTTAAAAAACAGAAAACTGAAAACTTGAAATGGATAAAAAAGAACCGTCAGTTATGATTTCATTTTCTTCTGTCATTTAAAAAATAAAGGTTTTAGTGCTACATTAATAATTCAAGAAAACCGCACTCAAATGTGTATGAGGAGAAAAACAAAGTAATGTTTTCCGATGGAACAAAAATTCGGTTGTAATTGTTGTTTCAACATTTGGAAAAATTCAGCCCGTAAACCGCGTTTCCCGTTATTCAAGAATGCAAAGGGAAGAAGGTTTTGTGTCTCAGCCTCATCTTATTAAACAATAATACAATGCCAAAATAGAAGGAGTCGATTTACGCGACAATTTAGTAGCCAATTACAGAATAAGAGTTCGTGACAAAAAATGGTGATGGCCAGTATTTACTAATTACATTTATGTATCCTTGACAAATGCATAAAATATCACGACTTCTTACTACTGGAAATAAAAAGTCTGTTTCAGATTTCAGAAGATTTCAGAAGCGAGATTGCGTTATTCCTTTTGCAAGCTCCTATTAGTCAGAAATCGATCAGCAACAGGAAGACCTAGTAAATTCAGTAAAGCCCATTTATTTCATGGAGATAGTAGATATTTTATCGTAAACTCCGAGGATCGTAAACTCCGTTGTAAAGAATGGCATAGCTAGACTGTTTATATGCATCATGATTGTAGGGAAGCTTTTCATGCTTGAATCTTTCAACTGAATACAACTTGTATTTGTAAAAGAAATACAGTGTAGAATTTAATGTTAAATTAATTACAAATCAAGTGATTTGTAGATTTATAAAACGTCTTACAGCTAAAAAGTAATACAGTGTGCCGCTCAAAGAAACCTTCGCATAAAATATAATCATACTTCACTTATCATCCGTATTCTTATTCCGCTGACGTTGCACGAACGCTGACGTTTTTTCTGAAATAATATGCCAATTTTTTTACATATTTTGATTCTACGACTCAAATTATGCCAAACTGCCAAGTTTTGTAAAAATCGTACGAGTAGTTTTTGAAAGATTAGCTCTCAAAATTTTAGCTCTTCAATGTTAATTGAATTTGGCATATATTAATCTCTTTTTTTTTATTAAACATATTTGATTCTTCCTTTCCCATTTCGCAATTTAAATACATTCCAAATAAAATTCGCCAATATTTCATAATTTATTTTTAAATAATTTTTATAAATTTTACGAAAAAATTTTGAATTATAACCTATAAAGTTTTTACCATCATCTTAAATGTATTTCTAAGCATACTTGGAAAAATTAGAGTTTTTGATTCAAAATTTCCGAAGATATACGTGACTCAATAGATAGGCGCGTTTTGTATTCCCTACGTTTTAATTCTCCCATTCTCATTCTGATATATTGTTTTCTATCGTAGTAAATTTCACGCGTTCGCTTATTCGATTCGTTAGAAAGTCGGTGTCTTACTAGTACTATACTCAAATTCTGTTTACTTCAAATAACATTAATATTATGCCTTTTAGTAATCTAATGCAGAATTTTCACAAGTGACGAAACTAAATTCAAGCGAACTTAAATTTTCGCCTACAAACTTTAACTTACTAAAATATACATTGTTTTTTAAAACTTAAGCAGAATCACCACCACTTACTCGGTAATAGAACTAAATACGTATTAAAATCAATTGGTATTTGTAATTCAAAGAAAGGCAATTTTAAGGTGTAGCATCTGTTGCTTGGAATCTATAGAATGTGAATAAGCAAAGTCAGCATTTGCGGAAGGATGATTTTCTTTTCACTGTGACATCCTTCACTGTGTACATCTATAAGAGCAGCAGTTTTCAAAATTTCCACTCTATTCTTTGTATTAGTAGACACACGCATCGTAATCTACTTTCTTCTTTTAACTTCCTCTATCAATTTCAGTTAGACTCTTTTTGTTTTTATTTATCTCTCATTTATTTTTTAATCCTCTTCCAATACTTTAATATGGGCCTTTATTTTCATTTTTGTCCCATCTCTTTTATCCCGCTTTTCAAATTCATCTAAAAATACATGAAGCATTTTCTCTGAAATGTGGAATCGCCTTTTGTCTTCATACCTTTCCTTCACCACCAAAGCTTGCTTTTTCACCTTTCGGGCAGAAAGACTTAAAGAGTGCAAAAAATGCATTTGTCCACATTGTCTTACTTCATTTAGACTTGAAAACTTCTTGAAACATTCTTCATAGAGAATGCTCAGACTTAGCAATGACGTATTTTTTATGACATCAAAATTAAGACTGTCTTTTCTTTTCCCTTTAATCCACAGTTTTGGCAAATTAAGAGTTTAAGAAAAGCATTTAGGCACTATTAATTAAAATATTCAATGAATAATAACTTTCTTCTATTAAAGTATAAAACCTTTAATTTATATTTAATTTAAATTTCAAGTTTACTTTGAAACACGTTAAATCAGATTTACCTTTCCCGCTGAGAGTGTACTGTTATTTCTTAAAAATTTTCTTTTCTGTTAACCACTTAAATTTTGTACTCATGTAGTAGTTTTTATACACAATAGAATATCAATTCTTCGCGCTAGTTGGAAACACTACCCATTCGGACAATAGCAAAATCGGAATAATAGATTTTATTTTAAACAGAAAAAGTTAAATGCATATTTTACTGCAATGGCAGCGACATTCATGAAACGCAAACTACAATGCAAAATATTGCACTAGATGTTATGGAGTCTGGTATGCTGACAAACTAAGCCCAAACTACTAACAGACTTACAGCGTATTATCGCTGTGTCTGAAAAGAGCTGCAAAGTCTTAAGAAGGTTTAGCCGAAAGCTTCATAGAACTTAAATGTAGAGCATTGACCTAATGCCACACAATCTGTTACCAATGGGATCAATGGCTATGGTTGACCTGTTGCAAACAAAGAATAAATCTATCTGTGAAGCGTATTTTATTTTCCATTGAGGTTATTAAGAGTTTAAGTATTACCCATTTGCTAAACATTCTATGTATATAGAGTCATTAGGCTTATTGAAGTAGTAAACATGAAAAATATGCAATGCCATCCTCGGCATTCGAAATCGAAACCTCCGGATTGCTTCCTGGAATTGCTTTTCAGTTACATCACGAAAGCATGCAGTAAAGAAAAGGAAATTCCCTTACATTTCCACTCACGTAGAGGGCAACTGGGGAGGCAGGGACACATCTGCCAAATCCAGGTCTCCTGATAAATTTTCCATCACATTTTAATTTAGAACCAAGGACCAAAGCGTTAGCTTACGGAGTACCTTTGCTAAAATTAGCAATAACTTCCACAACATCGTTAAGAAATATGAATAAATTTAGAGTAAACATCGATAAATAAAAGAACAAGAACAGCTAAGTATTAAAAGAGCCAAGAGTTGGATAAGAAGTCCACACAATTAGACGAAAACTTCTTTCAACTCCTCGCTTACCTGGGCAAAGGGGGGACAGGAGAACCCCCGCCGTGGCAATTGAGTAATGAAAGAGATGATGATTGAGATTTTAGTTTAGGCGACACTTGTAGAAACTATTAGCATTATTTCGGAAGAGGAAACATGAATTTCGGCGATGCTAACATGACGTGCTTTTCGACTACAATCACAAAGACACACAGTAAACAAAGAGAAAAGTGCTTAGAAATCAATTAATAAATCATACATATTCATTTAAATTAATTTAAAGGCCTCTTAAAAACATGTGTTTTATATTGTAGTAACAACCTTTGCGAAATGTTTATAGAATTAATGAAGCAAACGTTTATAAAATTTATACAACAAATTGGAAGGAAGTAACTAAAAGCTGCAATCCGAAAACTTAATATTAAAATCTAAAATCCCTTAAGTTTTAGATAATAATGTTAAGTGATTGTCACTGAAGTTATATAAAATGTATTTGCAAAATGTAAAATGATAAAACTAAAATTAAATTATAATATAAGCTCGGCATGCAGACGTCAGTTTCACACCATTAAATTAATCTGAAATAGTTTTAGCTATGCATTTGTGATTAAAAGCATTATTTCTCCCAGAAATTAAAGATATAAAAAATAAAATCATATAATTAAAAGTAGCTCAAAAGAGCAATGCCAAACTGGATTGATTACCACATTGTAGAGAAAATGAAATTTCATTAATGTTATATTCATCGCAATCAACGTTACACGGCATTTACATAACAAAGAAAATATTATTTTATTTAAGACCTAGTTACACATTTAATTTTTCATAAGATCACTTGCACATGGGACATGCAATAAATATTTACCTCAAATGACGATACTTTCTATTTTGTCAGCCCACTAAATCAGTTTTAACACAAGAAATACCTCTTAGCGTTTTTTAATTCAAAACAACCCGGGCTGGATTGATGGGCGTTTTTGTGGTTTTTCCCATGTGTAACATGTATACAAAACAGTTTCTTTAGGAAGTCCTTCACGAAGGCATCCCTTCCCTTAGGCAGATAGCCCTCGAATGCTTTGCCGTAATTAAATAAATCAACCCAAACCAAACCAATTCACAACAATTTTAATTTATCTTGACAGTTATAATATTGGTCTAGAAAGAGCAGCACGCGATTCGGATAAAATGAAATCTGAATAGCTAGATTTCTACTTTTTATAATTTTTCTCATCTTGATTCGAAATAGGAACATACTTCGAGCATGAATCGAATATACTGCATGAGTCGAAATAGGGACTAAGTATGATACGAAACATACTTTTGAGCACTATTTTAATTTTAATTTAAATAACTTAGACTGATTTTTCTGCATGTAACAGAACAATTATCTCACAATTTATTCAGAGAATGTTTGATTATTTCTCATACGAGAAAAATACAGTCCGTTCTCTAATATATTATGCACTGAACGAACTGTTGCTTAATATATTATTAAATTGCCTCCTGTGCAAGATTACAGCTATTTTGCTTGATATGCAGTCGAAAGAGATTCAATAGTTACTCAAATGTAGGTAATTGTGATTAGTTAATTGACTAAGAGAAAGCACGCAGCGTGTAGTTTCATAAGAAAGAAGTTGTCTTCATTTAGGACTTTCTATACTTACATTTCACACGAGGAAACTCGTTCAATCAAAACAGCATCCATAGAATAACAAATTGCATTCCTTCTTTATTTTTTAGTCTAAATGAAAAGACAATAACGTATAGTTGAAGTTATTAGTATTTGAGAAGAAAGTGCCTTTAAATTCCATTTCACAAGATTTTCGGCAAACTGAAGCTCCAAAGTTCTTGTCTTAATTAAAGTATTTAAATTCTCGATAAATTATAATTTACAACAAAATATCATTCATCGATTTTGCCCCCTGATTAGAATCTGAAAAATATAAGAGTATAAAATAAAGAAAAAGTATTAAATTAAATAATATAAATCTAAACATTTGTTGAATGGATTTTTCAGATTTTTGCCAACACTACAAATGTTAGAATTTTAGTTAATTTTTTTCTCTAAAACCAAATCTTTTTTTTCTTCCTCCTATATTTTACGCAACGCTATACAATGACCTGCGGTAACTACATCCATTAAAGCTGCCCTAATGTTTCGTCAGTCTGAGTTATATAGTTTTCTACTCGGAACAACGCGATCTATTAGGCCACAGGGGAAAACGTGAAGCAATTTCTAACCATGTAACAGATGATTTAGTTTGGTTTGATTTAGTTGATTATGGCAAAACATACCAGAGCTATCTGCCTAAAGAGAGGGATGCCATCTTGGAGGACGTTCTAAGAGCAACTGACTATTATACATGTTGCAAATGGGGAAAACTAACAAAATAACCATTCAGCCAGCTCGTTTGCCTAAAATTCACGCCGGAACTACCAGTGTTCAACGATTTTACCTCGGTGGGTCTATGTAACAGAGGGAAACCTTCCGATCGATTTAAAAAGCAAACCCTGATCCAGTGGTTTTCCAGCTCCCAAACACTGTTTCCAAAGCATCTTAAATATTCACATTCAAATTCTGTTTGTGTAGATATGAGTGACTGTATAATATGTTGGAAATGTTATTATTGCTTCGAACTATAACTGCAAAAAATTCATCCAAAGTATTATCATTGGTGAAATAAAAACATTGTACCTTTAAATGCAAAAAAGCTTTAAACTTTGAATATCAGAGAACAATTGTTCCAAAGCAATTGCTGCTATCACGACTTAACAAAACTTTTGGTAGCACAAAAGCGACAGTAGAAAGGTAGTCTCTATATCTTTTAAGTGACACCTACTTTGAACATGAAATTCATTCCTGGAATGAATTTCACATAAAGTAAACTAATACGTAACTGAAAGAACGTAAAAACTAATTCACGATTAAATCTAAAATAAACAATGGTTAGATAACTACGAGTAATAATCCGAGAATGAACAAAGAGGCCATATTATCGGATGTGAACAAAGAGGCCATATTATCGGTGAGAAATTTAACTCAGACCATGTTTTAACTCAAAGATCTCGGGTTATGTTTTTCGTGCACCTCTGTTTCGAATTTAAAATAATATAAAGGGAAATATATCAAAACCTTATTAAATTTCTATTTCCATTCCTTGCACATTTGAGAGCGAAAATAAATCTTTCGGGTTTAAGATTATTTTTTAACCACAAGTGGTTACCTAACCTCAATTTAGACAATCTGATAAAATGATCTGCAAATCTTCTTTCCTTCCACATCCATAAAAATGTACCATCTTTAATTAATGATATTAGTTCCAGTCCAGTTCTTTCCGCCATTTACAAAATTCTAACATCTTAGCTTTTTTAAAAGTCATTACATTGTTATTCTATAGAGGGCACTGTGTTCGGTTTTCCTCCCTTCTATTGACTTTATTATAAATATGTACTGGTTGTTCCTCTCACCTTTGAAAAATTATTCTGCTCCTGGAGAAGAGGGACATGTGTCTAATCAATCACGAAATCGACAGAGAATTATTTAAATTCTACGTTAGTTAAATGTCGCTCTGCCTCTTTAATTTATATGTTAGCGTATTTCTCCTCCAGTTAAATCTTTCGAGCATTAATCTTCATCATTAGGGTTTTCAATAATATTAAAAAGATTAGACGGAGTAAATTATTTAAAATATATACATTCAGTCTAGCCGTTACATACTTAAAAAGCTCGAGCAGCAAGTGTTTCGATAAAATGAATTTGAATAAAATAAAAAAAAATTCCAATTAATTTAAAGTGCATATTTGGCAGCATTAAACAAGCTATTGACCTACTGCTATGAGTATGCACTTGCAAACTTGATAAAAAAAAAGGGCTTTTGTTCATTATTTCGAGCTCACATTTAGTTTCAATTTAGCGAGTCAACAAAGATAACTATTTGCAACCTGTTACAAAAAATTATCGAAAATTAAAAGGAGAAAACAAAACACGGATTTAAAACTCTCAATAAGCACCTGCATTTCATAGACTAATTAATTCTCTTATAGAAATATTAGGATCCTGCATTAAAGAACAAAACTTAAGCCTTTCTGAAAATGAGGAAAATTTAAGAAATGGCGAAACTGCAGTGAATTGGATGCGGAAATGGCGAGTAAGAAGCGGTAGGAGGTCGTCGAACACGATGCTAGCGCCATCTTTTAGAGATATTTGTAAATATTTATTAAATTGTTAATATCTCTACAGAGATCAGCGCAAAGCTGTGAAATATTTGGAAACAAGTGTAGAACATTGAACAAATTTTTCATACCACCATTGCCAGTTTACTTTATCTACTATATGTACTTGCTTTATTTCAAATGAAAAGTAACTTAAATTTGAATAATTTTAAAACATTTGGAAACAGAAATGTGTTTCATTACCAGTTTTTTAAGCAACGTTAAATTAAATTTTCTTTCTTAGTGAAATTAATATTGACGCAAAGTGTGCAATAAAAATCTTGGACTTGTGTCTAATTTGTAAGCTGTGAACTGTCGATAACATATCATTAGATTTTATGCTTGATGTTTTGTAATTTTTTTGCGCTGCTAACGTTCGTAGTTTAGTTCTTTGTTTTTATTCATTCACTTTTTTTCCCTATTACAAAGTTACCACTATCTTAAATTATCCATGAATCCTCGCAAAAGGTCAGTTCTGAAAACTATTGCCATTGTTTTAGCATAAGACCTTTAATTTATCTTTCAAATCATAACTAGTAGACTGAGTAATTTAAGAAGAACCAGTATATAGTAGCTTACTTTTGTTTTCGGACTCTTGCACTTTTTAAAGTTATTTGCATAGATCATGTACTAAGTATTGAAACACAGACTTCAAATTTTTATCAAATACATTATTTTGTTTTCTATATTAAGTCCTGCTAGTTGTAAAACAAATATCATCAAAATATTCCTCGCAATTATATGATTTATTTAAAAAGTAATGCCTACTTTCGTTATTCTTTGTTATTATTTATTGTTACTTTAGTTATTATTTCTAACGTCAATGATGGCATCAGAATATTAGCAGAGTTTAATAAGTTACATATAATGAGTTACATACAGTTACATATAAGAATAAATTACAGCTATTTAGTGGCAGTACCGATGACACAGAACGAACCAACTATAAAGACCATACCCAAATATCACCAAATTGTCGACATGTATGGCAATATATGGCGATTTCTCGCCAAATTTGGCGACGAAATTGAGTTGTCAAAACCATCGCCAGGTTGGGGTTATCTCTCATATATGGGGAGGCAGCCATTCACCTCAGTGTTATATGGACTTGTCCCTGTAACCTTACTTTTCCCACGATGCTTCACTCTTGAGGCCTTTCATGTTCAATTATATAAGAGCTACTAAAATTTTAAACATCATTTTGCAAAAATTATAATCATGTATGACAAATTTGTAACAATATAATTAGCAATTTGTAATGAATTGTTTGAAATTACAAATTATTTAATTTTGTATGCATACAATAAATAGCAAAAGTCAATCGGACATTAGTCTGTAAATTCATCTTACCTAATTAAAAGTATTTCAAAATCTCTCATCCAATCTGTGCTTTATATTTGATATCACGCAGCAAAATATCAATTTATGAATTCATAGCAGCTATTTTAATTTATTTTACATAATTTATGATTTTCATAATATTTATTTAAAAATTACCGTGACATTTCATTTCTTCCTTACACTTCTTTTGTTATATTAATGCCTTGTTTATTTCGAACTATTGCTGATATTATGTCACATGGAAGGGAAGCTGTTCGCAGAAATGACAATCTGACAAGTTATGTGTTTAGTTTAAAATAATGTAATGTGGTTCGAAAAATGGAAAGACCATGCTATAAATGCATTTAAACTTCAGAAGCTGAAACGATACCCCTAAGCATTGGGAATCATCACTTACTGTTTCCGTCATTGATGATTGAAACCCTTTTTCTCCACCAATAAGGCATTTTTTTAAAATCTTAATTGTTCATATTGATTTGTATTACTAGCAAAAGACGGGGTATTAATCTCTTTCCTTACGTTTTCGTCCGCACCATTTTTTAAATGAAAAATGTTGCCGTCAAATGTTATCGTCATGTATTATTTTTAAGGAAAAAATATAGCAAATAATAATTTAAAAAAAAGAACAACAACAAAAAATCTGAAACGTTTCAGATTTAACTGTTTCGAAAAGGATTTTGTTCAGGTTTTTGACGCTTTCGCTGAGCCTTGCAATCTACCAGTTTGTTGTTGAACTCGCCTATTGTTAGTCTACCAATTTCCTGCTAACCATTTTTTTCTTTTGGTCCTTTTAGCTTTATTATTAAGCCTCGTTTTCTTTCTTTTTTCGTTTTTCGTTTTCTTTCATACGCAATTCAATAGCAAAATCACAAAAATTTTAAAATTAGCATGGCAGCATATGTTTCGAATTACCAATGCAGTGTTAAATGTTGCATACATTTTATTTTTTTTTTCTTTTCTCAGTTCATCATATCAATATTCAGTTTTCTTAGTAAAATGGTTAACAAAGAAATGTTTGTCTTTTTATTATTAACTTTTTATGTGTTAACATTATTTATTATTTTCAATTGTGTCAATTAAGCATATATTCTCAGGTGTCTTCGAATACAAATAAAAAGGTGAAATCACAATACAATTTTGGATGCTCTTATCTCTACATATAATAAAAGAAAGAGTCTGTCTGTGTGTGCATCTGTGTGTCTTTCGTTCGTGCTGCGTGTAAACTAATAGACCCACGGCTACGAAATTTGGTACATAGGTACATCTAGACAAGAGCCAGTGAACCTCGAAGGTTTTTCGAAATTCGAATTAAAAATTTTTTTTATGTTTTGTGACGAAATCGCGTCATTTTGGGACATAATGGGCTGTAGAAAAGCTAGATTTTACTCTACACACTCCATTTTCACATCGTCATGAAACGTAGGCACTTAGCTATTTTACGAACTTAAAATAAATTTCGTGTTTCCAAAAATTTATTAAATACGAATTTATTTAACAAAGGAAGCTTAACACCTTTTCAACGGGATTTTTTCTAAAAAAGTTTATTTCTAAAAATGTACAGTTTATTTTTCTTTGATTTTTGGACGCGTTAAACTTTCATCCTTGCGACTGCTTTTACAAAAGGAATTTTGGAAAAATGATAATATTTTGTACTTTTCAAAAAAAATTTAAATGAAGCTTCCGAGTACATTTCTCACATCTCACATCTTTAAAAATATGATTTTGGCAACAATTTTTCTGTCTTATTTTTGTTGATAGATTTTTGATGGAATCGCATCATTTTGAATAGTTTCATTCTTTTAGAAATATGAGTTTGGCAACAATTTTTCATCGTATTTCTTATGTCACTGTTTTTAAGAGATTGGCATATTTCATTCTCATATATATATATATATATATATATATATATATAATAAATTTTTATTGATTTTTTTTTTTTTTTTTTTTTTTGATAAATGTGTTTTACAGAGTAAAATTCTGCGCGGAATTTTAGTTTTAGTTTTTTGAGTTGCTTTTATGTTATTTTTTGCTTATTTCACTGTTTGTAAGATATTGAAATGTTTTGCATGATTGTTTTTCTCCAACTTAAAGTTGGTTAATTTTTTAATTAGGATAATTAATATTTGTATTAAGGGATATAGCTTATTTCATTGTAATTTTTTTCCTCTTGAAAGTATAAGATAAAATATCATTAATTATACTTTTAGAATTTTTAGATTTTTGTATTCTTTTATGTTATTTATTGCTCATTTCACTGTTTTTAAGATATTGAAAAGTTTTGAGTGATTTTTTTAGGAAGCAAAGTATACCATTTGTGTTCTTAAGATTTTGCAAAGGGAAGTTAGTTAATTTATTTATTAGGATAATTAATATTTGTATTAAGGGATATTGCTTATTTCATTGTAATTTTGTTATACGTAATAACTTTCTTTTATGAAGTTGTTCTGCAGAGTAAAATTCTACGCAGTTTTTAAATTTAACATTTTGTGTTCCCTTCAGCCATTTTTCCGGTACATTTAAAAGCCAGGCGAAGGCTGGCAGCGAAGCTGCTAGTTTTTAATAAATGCTTCATGTCCTTTGAATGGTAATTTTTATTGACCAAAGTGGAAGATACACTTAACAACTCTGGTGTTCAAATTATTCGCATTTATCAGACAGTTATATTTTTTTAATAAATTTCGAGTGCTTTTTTTGGAAGACGTGTGTCAAATTTCACACCATTATAAGTCTTAAGAGTGTTAGGTTGCTTAAGTGCTTGTTAGGTAGCTCAATAAGAAAATAAGAATATTTTAATAACCCTGGAAGAACGATGCTTAACGTTGTATCAAATTAAAGTCGTTTCATTTCTTTTTATAGTTATAACTGGAAACATTATAAAGAACATATATAGTTATAACTGGAAACATTATTCATATGCGAATATGAAAATCAGTACTTAAAATTTTCTTTCGAATAGAAAAAGAAAATCTGAAAACATTTCATGCCATCTGATTTTCTGTGTATATATGCAGAATAGGCAAGTAATATTTGTTATGCATAGTATGATATATTTAATATATTTTCCCTGTAATTTCCAACCTATTCTTGAAAAACAAACAACTGGTTTTTAAAGCTGCTAATAATTTAATGTATTTTTTCCATCCTCATCAATCACTATGATGAATTTACAGCATAATGTGTTTCACAGACTTTAAATTCTTTACAAATTGCGAAAAACGTATTCAAGATGGGACTTTAAATTAAATCCTAATTCATAATTAAAAATTAAACGAGTAAAAGTCAACTTGGCTTGGAAAAGAAATTAGAATTTTCCTTAACATCCCAAGCATAACGCGTATTCCTCTGTAAAAATTTATTGTTGTACCGAAACATTTTAAGCACCAAAAAATAAAGCTGCATCTTGAGAATATCTAAAAAGAAAAGGCTTTTATCTATATGTCTAGAATTTTCTTCGCGCAGATTGCAGCTTAAATTAGAACATAGGTTCTTTTTTGCTTTTTCAGATTTTTTTAAGTATTTTTTAGAATTAATATTATAAATATAGTTCAGTATATTTTAATATTTGTTATTTACTATTATTATTTCATTCTTTTACATTTACACATATTTATGGACTATTTTTCCTGGACTGTACATTCGTTCCTCTTGTTTGATTATTAGCACCTTCGAAATTCACTTACTATCCGGATCGCTTTTTTGTCCAAATCACTTTGTAAATTGTTCCAACCAAATGTCATCTCGATCAGTTACTTAAATTAAATAATGAAGAATCTATACGTACGTATGTTTCTCGCATTGTTGGGAAAACGACGGAACATGACAGCACCTACAATATTTAAAGAACATTTGTTTAACAAATTTAGTGATTTGGAAGAAAGATGTGGTAACGCTGTTCGAAATAAAACATTCTTAACTACAAAACACCAGTCTTTTCAATTCGGCAAAGTGTGATATATTTATTTTCAGTTTTAATCCACAAATTCGTCTATTTGAAATGGGTTGCCCCTGTCTCAAATAGCATACCTATTACCTCCACTCACCACCGTGTTGCCATACAGTAAAGCGTAATACATTTAACTTTCAAATTTAATCTTGCTGTTACTGAGTAGCAAAATAAATGAAAAATCAGTTTTTAAAAGTATTAATTTTACTTTTTAATTTGATTTATTTAGAGGAAAATTCATTTAAACCATTAGATGCCTAAATAGAATTATAAATATTTTTTTTATGAAATGACATTATCTAGAGACTCATTATGAGTATGCTTTTTGTTGAGTATGCTGAGTATTTTATATATATATATATTAACAAACATATAAATACGTAAAAAAGCAAATTTAAAGCTAAAATAATGTGCAAACATAAAAATTAATTTTCGAACTAATCTACAATATCATTTAAATTCAGATAGCATAAGTAAATCAAGTGCAAAACCAAAACATGAAAATAAATTCACCAATTTAGCAAATTAAAATTAATCTATTTTTTTTTTTTTTTTTCAATGCATAAGTGAATGACAGTTGAGCAGGCAGGAGACAGACTTATCAAGGGGAAGCTGCCTCCTAACCTGACTCTTCAATCATTCAATTCGTGTTTCGTCATTCATGCAAGCAAGGGTAAAAGTCAAAACCAAAATAGTGAAGAATGTCCAAAAAGAAATACCAACTAAGTGGTACCTTGAGTAATTAGCAATTAAAATTAAAGGTCAAAAGGAAAATACCAATAATGAAGTATTTTGAGAAATAAGCAATGAAAAGTTTAGTATTAAATTAAACTTTTTAAAAAATTAAATTTTCCAGAAAAATTAATTTAGAGACCAATGCATTTTAGAAAACCTTGTTTACAGAAACTTCCCCGACACGAATATGCATATTAATCAAAAAGAAACTAAAAAGAACTAGACAAATTAATATAAACCAATAAGTAACTAAAAGGAACTAATTCATAATTTATAAAAAAACAAATATATACTTAAAAATAATTACATATCTAGAAAATACTTAAATACTACATAAAAAATACTTAATAAATTTTAATTTGCAATATTCACAAAAAAAAAAAAATTCATTTAACGTTATTTTTGCATTTTTTACACAATTTTGCAAGAGAACACACATTTAGCATTACAAACAAGTTTACATTTATTAATGCACAATAACCACTTAATTGACTCAGCTACTAAACTCCCTATCATAAATAGTTGGTCAGTTAAAATTAAAACTTGAATTACATACTTTTAGGATATTCTTTGATTTTTTCTATATTTATATTATTTAAATATTTTAATATTAAAGATAGCAGCTTGGCACTCAACTTTACTTACATTATCGCCATCTATATTATTTGCAGAACACACTTACATCACTTAGGAAATACTTTTGCAGACCCCAACGCTTATATGGTAGGTAAGTTAGTATTAAAACTTACTATTTACTTGCTTTTAAGTATTTTTTATGTAGTATTTAAGTATTTTCTAGATATGTAATTATTTTTAAGTTTATATATTTGTGTTTTATAAATTATGAATTAGTTCTTTTTAGTTACTTATTGGTTTATATTAATTTGTCTAGTTTCTTTTTGATTAATATGCATATTCGTGTCGGGGAGGTTTCTGTAAACAAGGGTTTCTAAAATGCATTGGTCTCTAAATAAATTTTTTGGAAAATTTAATTTTTTAAAAAAGTTGAATTTAATACTAAACTTTTGATTGCTTATTTCTCAAAATACTTCATTATTGGTATTTTCCTTTTGACCTTTAATTTTAATTGCTAATTACTCAAGGTACCACTTAGTTGGTATTTCTTTTTGGACATTCTTCACTACTTTTGGTTTTGACTTTTACCCTTGCTTGCATGAATGACGAAACACGAATTGAATGATTGAAGAGTTAGGTTAAGACGCAGCTTCTCCTTGAAAAGTCTGTCTCCTGCCTGCTCAACAGTCATTTATTTATGCATTTAAAAAAAAAAATTAGATTAATTTTAATTTGCTAAATTGGTGAATTTATTTTCATGCTTTGGTTTTGCACTTGATTTACTTATGCTATCTGAATTTAAATGATATTGTAGATTAGTTCGAAAATTAATTTTTACGTTTGCACATTATTTTAGCTTTAAATTTGCTTTTTTACGTATTTACATGTTTGTTAAAATTAAAATTTCATTCCTTGCAGCAATGGCGCAAAGAATTAATTAAATTTGTATTTATTCAATGTATTTATTCAATTTATTCTTTTGAAATAATATATATATGATAATTCTCTTAGGCAGCTGTCTGCTCGAGCGGCTAGTTTTCAAAGAAATAATACAATAAAAAAATATGTAGCAACACTCTATTGGGAACTCTAAAGATACACTGTTTTTAAATATTTTGTCATTTTGATCTTGAATTTTACGTGGCGTAAGTGTGAAGAAAGTGACGCTTAATATTAAAGCTAAAAGACAAAAATTAATTGTTAAAGCAGAAATAAGTTCAAGAGGAGACTGGTAACCAGTGATGCTCAGAGAGAGTATTAAAACCGGAACATATCCCCTGATGCGAAGTTCTTCTTTAAAAAAAAATATAATTAAAGGAATTATTTTATTCATTTCATATTCATGTGATGTAGGTTATAATTCACGGTTTTCCATTCAACCGAAAAGAAGTACTCTGCAAACAGTTTGAAAAAACAATTTCAACGTTTTATTTATACATTAAAATTATTTTTAGATTTTACATGAAAGGATTATTTCTTATTCGTTTTAGTTTCAGTCAGTATTTGTTTGATCAATAATGTCCAATTTTTAAATCAACATGTCGATTCACAATTAAAATTTTTATATAATTATAAATATCTGTTGTATACTGTGCTTAATAGGGAATTGGTAAATTTTTTATAATATGGATTTCATTGTTTAATTTGTTTATTTAAGGGGGCACAGGACCTTTGGGCTCATCGAAACGATCATAAAAATACTCAAACTCGAAAACACAAAAACTCATATTATATAATTAAAAAGTTATACTTTTTTTACTTTATACCTTAAATAGATTTGGAAATGAAATAAATAATTGAAATGAATATTGTAAATAAATAAATAATTTGTAAATTAAAAATTTAAAAACGTACATAAGAGACATGTAAATAAAAATTGTCGAATGTTGCGCGCATCATAAATTTGAAAATATTGCATATAGAAAACAATTTTTGGTAACAATGTATTCGAAATACATTAACCTCTAATGTAAAACCAAAATATATAAAAAAATCAAATCTTAAATTTGAAAAATTAAGAAAACATTTTTAAATTTCAAAATATGTAAATTTTTTATCACTTTTTGAAAGTAAAATATATGTATATATATTGACGCATGTAAATTTTTTGGTTTTAGCATGCAGAGTAACAACAGTAGCATACACACTTAAATTTTTGTAAGCGTAGCGTTTATGGTTTCATAATAAGACTGCGCGCAAACTTGAAAATTATCAATTTGAGAAAATCGAATTTAAAGATACAATATCACTTTTCTCTAATGTATATTTTTCAAAACACATTTAAAATGAACCAGAAGCATAAACTACTCCTTCATTTTGTTTATGAAACTCATCAGCTTCCTTTTTTCCCTTCTTCTGGTAATTCGAGCCTCTAAAGTATTGCCCTGGGCTCGTTTCTGTGCAAATTTAATAAGAATTCTGTTTGTTTCTGCCGCAAATGCTACACAGTTAGCTCCAGGTATAGTATACATTCTAGTTCTTTCATGATGAACAGCGTTGCCTGTTTTCCATCATTAAAGTTGGCTACTGCTAAATATGCAGAAGTTTCTACAATTTTCCTACTATTGTTTGTTGTTTTCGGACAAAACGTCCAGATCAATGAATTTAGTGACTCGTTCACATTTTGCGTTTGACCACCAATGCATCTCTTTAGCAAGTCTGTGTGGGACAAATCTTTAAATACAGATTTTATAGCATCCATAACTGCTATAGGAAATGAATTTTTGTGTTTAAAATTTTCATTTGTGCCATTTACACTTGGTCTTTTGTTTGCGCACAAAGAATCAACACCGTCGGGGCAAAAGTCATGAGTTATTTCATTATCATTTGAACGTTTATGGTACCAAATAGCCCATATCGCTTTTTGCATATCATGATAATTGTCAGAATGCTACTAATGGCATTACCATAATATGATGTTATTTGATCTATCAGCATATCCGTAAGTCGACCTTTTTCGCTAAGAGGTTTCTTGTCATACAGTTTCTTGCCACGGAATTCCTGTTTTAATTTCCTCAAACGGGCACCCATTCGTTTTTTAATGTGGCTTACACATTCTATCTTCGAAATCGGAACATTATACGGGTTATCCTTCGTAAGAGCTAAGAAAGTTTTACAATCTCCATCACCTATATAATTAACGTAACGAACATTATACTTATTCTTCGGATCGCGAAAACATATTTAACATACCATTCACTTCCATTGGTGCAGATGAACCTAAATGATTCTTACTGCATACTTTGTTATGTTCCATTTCCCATTTCAAATAGCTTTCCTTTGAGGATATATTTTTTACAGTCTCACAACCTTTGCAGTAGGAACTTGAAACATAACGATCAATAAATTTACCCGTTTCACCACCAATAATGGAAGTTACACCGAAACGTAAAAAATGTCCTCTGGTTTTCCATGTGCCATCTCCGCTGACGGTCAAATCTGAAGAACCAGTCATTTTTATTTCTTCGTCAGCTACTATCTTCATACTATTTTCCGCAATATTACGTGTAGCAGCATGCATATGACTTACAGTTTTGTCTTGTGACTTCTGTGTTACAGGTGGTGGTAGATCCATAATTCCACAAAATGTTTTGGATTCTGTCAATCCTTTTCCAATATACCTCATTGCTAAAGTAAATCTTCTGTTTAAATCAGAAGCATTTTGTTTTTCACCTACAAGTTTAGAATTTCTTATAGATGTTAGTATTCCACAAGAGCAGCATGAAATATTTATTTTTATGGTTAAACCATATACTACTTCAGAAGTAATATTAATTTTATTATGGCAAATACATAAGTGTTCTTCTAATTCAGAAAATAATAAACTTTTATCAATGATTGCATACCCTTCAAATTCGCTGTCACCTGATACTACTAAATGATCTAGAAGTTTTTTTGCTCATGCAGAGACATTTGCATCTTTATCATTAATTCTTGTGTACTGATTTCCACAAAAATTATTCCTTTTCGTTTACTTCGGTCTGAAGCTCTTTTCATATTATTATTCATTTTTAAATTTCAAAACAAATATCTTTACACAAGCGTTTACTCAGTAAAACAAACTTGATATGAAAGACCGAAATAGAAACACTCAAACAACGTTAGATTTAGCAGCGTGGTAATAAGAATTATCATGTAAACAAACTACCAGCAGTTAAGTTGAGTAGTTGCCATCCTTCTTCCCTTACACGAAAAGGAAATTAAAAAAAAAAAAAAAAAAAAAAGGTATTAAATATTTCTTTGCATAATAATAAAAATATGAGCTCGTATACAGGGTAACCAAAATGTAAACAACCACCATATTTGTCCCTTTAAACGAGCGTCGCTGATTTACTATACGATATAAACTTTCAATACTTAAGAAATAATGCGAAATTTACAACGCGGATTTTTGCATTTTGTTCAGAAATGTTTATATATTCATAAAATGTAAAAATCTGAAAATCAATTTTTTTGAAGATTTAAAGGTCCTGTGCCCCCAATACCATATTTACAGTATTTGATGTAGTGTAACGAAAAGCTCTCTCATTTTTTAGTATTAATCTGTCTCGAGTTTATCTTATATACAAGACATTTTTCCTAATGTGAAAAGGTCAAGTTTAGACCATTACGACAAAATTATTTCTCATAAAACTTTAATAGTGAAGGCTATCCTTTTTCCACCTTTAACAAAATATCAAAAAGTCCAAGTGAGGGCATCCATCACTCTTCTAATCCTCTGGCTAAATGAAATAACATTTAATTTTTCTTATCTTCTTAAAATTCCCAAGACTTGCGGCAATTGATCCTGATAAGTAGCTTTGGGTCTTTTAATGGTGTTAATAAAATTTGGACCATCACAAACAGTGCAAGAATATTATGACAAATTATTAATTATAAGACGTCTGTTAAATAATAATTCGATTTCTTTAATTTATTTTTTCTAACTGAAAATGTGCGTCTCTTACAAATTCTGCTACCACCATAAAATCCTTTTCGAAAATTTTGTTTTGTCTTTCTTTGTCTTTTACCTGAATGCTTTTCTTCCCTTCAAGTTGTAACCCCTAGGGTTGCATAAACTAGCTTAGTAGCGGCTCTTTGAGTACAGCAACATGGATCCGATCCCCATGGATAGAAGGGCAGCCTATGCTGTCCCAGATTGTCGTGGCTTAGGTCATCCGGGTGGGTAGCATGATGACCAAATAGCAGGTTCTTTCGTAGGCTTCCCCGACTTTCTTGGCCTCCGAACTTCTGGAAGTGGTAACCCTGGGTTTCCGGTTTAGAGAGGAGTGATAAGAGAGAGTTTACATCTTTGAAACTTCGTGGCAGTTGACTGGGATCCCATTGTGATCGGTTTATGAGTACGCAACGAGGAATTCCTTTTGGGAGCTTTTTGACGATAGCCCAGTCTCTAGCATGTTACGGAAATGTGTGTGTGTGGGGGGGTCCATTCGTGTAATATCTGAATCAGAGATGAAAAATGCACATTAAATATACTTTCCTTCACGTGGGTGCTTTCTTGGTGAGGAGCATACAAATATTCAGCAATTATTTCAAAATCCAGATTATAGTAAATTATTCTGAGTATAAAATTTGTCTAAAAGAATTTTAACACAAATGGTATATCTGTAGGTTGAAAGATTTTCTTTTAAGGGGCATCTGATAATAATTTTAAAGATTGTTCTGATTATAAATTTTCAGCTGATAAATGAGGGGGGTTTTAGGAGGAGAAGGGTTCATATTTCTTTAAATGCATCAACTTAAATTTATTTATTATTTTCTAAATAATTGGAATTCGCTAGTTATATACATTTGTTAGATGTCGCGTTGTAAAATGTACTTTACTATACCATTGAACAGTAATATAATTTTTTTATCGTGTATACGATTTTAGTAACCGCAATATAGTTTAGTTAAAAGTTTTGCGATTGTTTTTCTAGCGTGCTATTCGACAAATGATTACTATTTTCTAGTTTTCTCTACGAATGATTTTGGTAATACCTAGTATTAAGAAGAATTTCTCCTCTTTTTGTGGTTTATAGCTGTTTGTCTTCATTGTAAGGGCTATTTTTCTTCTCAGTAAAGTTTTAGGTCTTCCAGATGAACACATCTGACCTATTGTTTAAGAAGTTCTTTACAAACCCTTAATACGAGATAATATAAGTGCACGAGTATTTTTCTTTCGAAAGTCGCGTAACTTATACATTTTGTGATACGAAGTTTACGCTAGTGATGTGGGACACACACTTTCTGTGTATGAATTATTTTCTGATATCCGAGAAAGGGGACATTATTACTTTAAAAATTAAAAATTATTAGTAAACGAAACTTTGGTGAAACAGTATATGCTTATGCACACTAGTTGTTATGAAATGTAATCAATTTTCTGTCAAAAACACAGATGTTTTAAGAATGTTTTAAAAACATTTCTTAAAGCATAAAAGTTTGTTTAATATTTCTTAAGTATCAATCTTGGTAATTTTAGAAACAGTTTTAAATATAAATCAAATGAAAAACAATTTAGCCACTAGCATGGTTTATTTATTAGTTAAATACCTTTTTAATTAAATTTGGAAGTGGGATACAACAGAGGTAAGAAAAGAGATTGGAATTTTTTAATCTTTTTAAAGAAGACGGAGACTTACATTATATTAATCTCTACCAGTTTCAGAAATTTTAAAAAATACAGTGTTAATTAAGAAATAATGTACTAACAGAAAGGGGATATTTTCACTGTAAAATAAATAATACTGATAAGATAATATATAAAGATAGCCACTCTCAAATTTTCTATGAATTAAAAAATAAAAGAAACAAAAAATAATTCCACTAAGGATAAAAATTGTAAACTCTTTCTACCTAATTTTGACACTTAATCCTGTTACTATGCTACCATTTTAATTTACGAAAAAGCTTATTTCTAGTTTTATTCGCTTTTGTTATTGCCATATGGTGAACATAGTACTAACGACAAAGAGATATAATTATTAAGATTTCCCGAATTTTTGGATCGCATATAAGTTACGTCTTTTTTTTTTTTTTTTTTTTTTTTTTTAATTCGAGACAAATTTGCATCTTTTAATGAAACCAAAGTTCTTTTTAAATTCTTATGGTTGATGTTATGGAAGTTGTTCAATTACATTAAATCTTCCTCTTACCTTCCCGATTAGCTGTTTCCATTGTTTACACAAGATTTACTCTCTCAACGATAAATAAATGAAACAATTTCCCCCGTATATTCTTGTTACGAATAAAGTACCTTATCTCAGGACTTAATTTCCCACCCCCTTCGCATAGCTTTTCCCTTTCTTAGTACATTCAGAGAATGAGCTCTCCTGAATTTTAAAATGCATTCGTCCAAGTAGTGATTATGTGCATCTTACTAACAAAGACAAACCCTTAATTTCCCCTGGGGAGGCCAGCTTAATATAAGAATCGACTCATCATAAAGAACAAAAAATAAACTCACATTCAGCGTATGACATCGCCGAGTCAATTGCACATTTCACATTCTCTAATTATTTGTGGAGGATGTGAGGAGTAAGGAATAGCAGAAACAACAGTAAGAACGATCGAAATTCATGAAACATCGAAGTAGAAATGAAGATATCTTATTAGATATTGTGATGTTAATATTACAATGCAGGTTTCTTTTAAAGAAATAATATTGCGAGAGTTACCGGTAGTTTTCCATAACAACCTTTCTTTTCTTATATTTTTGCAATAACCGTGTCCTTCGAAATTAAGTTATTCACATAATTTTTCTTTCTAAATTTTCACACGATAAAACTGATAAAAAAGAGAGAGAGAGAAAAATACGGTAGTGATTTCAACAACTGAGGCTACGTTGAATGTATGAATTAGCCGCTTTAAAAATGAATTTGTCACTCTGATCGGTATAGGGGCTAGCGTTGCTGGCTACAGTATCATTGGACACGGACTCCAATCCTAAAAAAGGCTGATGTTTGTAAATGTATACTGCCTTTGCGGCATGGGCGCACTTATAATACATTCCAAGCCAAAAGCCCCTTTTTTGTGGCAGGTAAATACGAGTGGAGACCTCTGGACTTGTCCCGCGGGAATTCTACTTCTAAATAGAACGGAACTGGGCCAAGCCGTATTGTCTGTTATGAGAAGCTCAAATCCCATGTCCAAAGGTAAACGCAATACTGCGCTCTTTGCCATAATTAAATTCATAAGCTAGAATTCATTCATAAGCATTCATAAAATGCTGTCAGACAAGAGACAGATAAGTATCAGACATGTTCTGGTACTATCGAATAGCACATGTTTTCTTTTTGCAGGTAAAGATTGCAAACACATGTAATTTGCTTTCCCTTTTAATTTCATTTAGAGTAAGATTTGATTTTATAAGCTTATCAGGGTCAATGTTCCTTCTAACCTTCTTCGGGAACATACAAGGACCTGACTCGGAACAGAGAGCTTACTAAAGCTATGTTCACTAATTGTGGTAAGTAGACAGGATACAGACGAAGGGTATACAAAACCCTTTATTTCCTCTATATACAATAACTTCCGTACTTCGGAATACACTGACCCGCCACTTGGGGTCTAACGTAAAAGTATAAAAATAAAACTAAACTCTACTTTAACTTTAGAATAATACACGTGGAAGATTGGCCTTATAATAACAGGAAGCGTATGTAGCACAGAGACTGTGAACGCTATAATACGTTTAATTTATCAAGAGGATTAAAACCTCTGGCCTGGAAGGCAAACAGCAACTGCGTAACTTCTAAGGTAAGCGGCCTGCGTTGACTCACTGCTTCCTCTCTCTCGCTTGGCAAAAGGCCACAACTTAAATACTTGGCGTTCGCCAGACAAACTTTGCATAAAAACCTAAACGCTTATAATTCTGGCCGGAAGTAGAAAATAAGAAGTGATAGTAAAGATTTAAAATAAAATAAACGTTAGTAAAACTTAAGATCCTTACATACTTCCCGCCAGAGTTAATTAGTTTGAAACTGAGGTCTAAAACGACCTTGTTGAAAACTTTTAGCTCTAGAATCTAACGCGAGGCCAATCTTTTACAAACATAACTTCGCTAGAAACTAGAAATTTAAAAGAAAGAAATTTGTTACAATAGCAGCTCCCAGGATATACAACAATCTTTTTTCATCTGTACTGCATCTAAACAGGAGCTTTTATTCAATTCTGGTTCCTTCCAGAGATCTGGAAGGAAAACTAGTTTAATGAAATGTTACACAATGAAATGGCAAGTAACATATACAATTATACTTCTCTTAACATTCTTATTTCATTCATGACTATTTTAATTATCTCTCCCCGTGCTCTCTGACATGTGTTGTAAAAGAACACCAAACACGAACGTGTTTCTGTCTACGTGTGCCACACTTCCTCCTATAATCAAAACACTAACGTGTTAAAATTCAACATAACGAGACCTCTTAACACACCCTAATTTCAACTCTAAACCCTGAGGTACTATTCTAAAAGTGGCTAACTCTAAAGTGTAGCGTCAGAGAGCCTAACTACATCATTCAACCTTTAACACATATTCGCCATGATTTAGTCTTTACAGTCACACGAATAACAAATTTTTAACATTACTTTCACTTTTACCATATCACGGTATTTCTTAACATTTAAAATAACAGTTCACATTGTATATAAGAACATATCAACATGCTGTTAATTTAACACATTTGAAAACATACATTAGTAGTACCTTGTTAACTTCTATTCTTTTCAAAGCAAGTGCCATTTCTTTCTACATTGAAATAATACATTTCAAAAAGTCTTTCAGACTAAAACTTCTCTCTTGCTAGAATGTTTTAAATAAAATTTATACAATAACTTTTTACAATATTTAAGTCTTTACACAACGCTATTATACATCAACTTTAGTTTTACGCGCGAGTAATTGAAAAACATAATAAGAAAATCTGTCACAACTAATTTCTCGCCCTTTTGGCGATAAAGGTAGACCTCGCATGAGGTAAAACTTCTTGAAATCTGCCACTTGCAGTAAGAATGAAAGATTAACTTAAGTTTGCAAAGTAACATAAAATTTTACTTATCTTTGTAATATTCGGACATCCTTTTCTGGGCCCAGTCTTTAAAGGTACTGCAGATAGTAGTTTGATTTATCCTCCTTCTTGTACGGGCTCGCCCTTCAGTGCTTTCCTCTGGAAGCTTCCTTTTTTCACCAGTTCGGCCACCCTTGAATACCTTCCTTTTCTCCTCTGCTTGTGGTCTTGGCCGTTTGATGGCAGCTGGTCTTGGCGGAACCGGGAAACTTCTGTCGTGTTCCTGCTTGGACCTCGTTGTTGGCCGTTCAAATTTTCCTTGTAACTTTTCCTCCGCCGCTGATGGCCCTTCCGCAGTTCGGCTACATTTACTGCGGAGAGTCCTGTCGGATGAGTCGATCTTCCGTTTTAGAGCCGGGTTATAGTTGCCGTCATTTCTCCTGGTTCTCTTCACATACGTCGTCCTTCTCCCTTCTTCATTCTGGGGGTGTTCGAGAACTCTCTTTTCTGGACGGTGGAACGGCTTCTTTTACTTGTTACCTTCAATTTTTCCGCGGGGCAATTTTCTTTTCACTTGCTTCTGTCTCTCATTGGCTTGCCCTTGTACTTGTCGTTTTTCCACCTCTGGAGCTTGTACCTGCGGTGTCTGCCGTGCCGGATCCTGCAAAAGATCTGAAAAGATTTGCATTTTATTACGATCGAAGTAGGGCTTGATTTGATCAATGTTTGCGGAACAGGTTTCACCATTTCTGGCTTTTAACACTACAACAGCGTGAGTTATTTTTTCTATAACATATGGTCCTTCAAATCGTGGAAAAAATTTGGCAGTTTTATCTTCTGGTGCTGAAGAAAGTGAATGCTTAATTTTTAAAACTTCATCCCCTACTTTATAAGTTACTCCCCGTCGTTTCAAATCATAATATAGCTTCTGTTTTCTTTGTGCTACTTCCGTATGCTTTTTTGCTTCTTTTATTAGTTTTTCTATATCACCCATTTTAAATTCTGGGGCTCTTTGTTGCACATAAAATAATTTATCTAACGGTGTTATAATCTTTCTGCCTAGAAATAACTCAGCAGGAGTTTTGCCCGTTGTATCATGTTTTGGGGTCCTAAGGGCGAAAGCAAATTCATTGACATAGTTATCCCAGGTTTTATGAAAATTTTTAACATAACTACGGATAATTTTCACTATATTTCTATTGACCCGTTCCGCTATATTTGATTGCGGCCGATACGGGATCATTTTTAAATGACGTATGCCCAGTTTTTGGCACATGTCTTCAAATATATTACTTACAAATTGAGGACCATTATCCGATATAACTTTTAGGGGCGCCCCGTATTTTAAAATATATTTATTTAAAATAGAATCAGTAACTAATTTCGCGGAGGCTCGTTTTAAGGGAACAATTTCGGTCCATTTACTAAAATGATCAACCATAACAAGGAGATAGCGACTTTTATTTAACTGACTTTTTGGGAAAGGGCCCAATAAATCGATGCCAATTATTTCATTTGGAAATTCGGATTTAATACTATTTAGAAACCCGGCCGGGCGGAAATTAATATAATTAACTGCTTGACATGTTGGGCAGGACTGGACATACGCCCTTGTTAACTTTTGCAGTTCAGGAAAGTAGACTGCCTCGCGTACGCGTTGGATAGTTTTTCGAATACCAGCATGAGAAGCTAAAGGGCTGTCATGGAGCTCCTGCAGGATATTTAATCTAAGACTAGCTGGGATAACAGGTCGAAATTCGTTGTTGGAATTCGTAGTTTTTGTATAGAATAATAGACCATCTATTAGTTCGTAATGGGCCGCCCTATTTCTTATCGCCACAATATCTTGGTGGCTAAAATTTTTAGGATCCTTCAAATACTCATAAATGCTTCCAAACTCAGGATCCTTACCCAGTTCAGTTATTACAGTTTCTCGGGAATTTATTGTACATGCTGTAAGCATTGCCATCTTTACGGTATTGCCTTGTTCGTCTATTTTAATCCTTGATAGGGCATCTGCTACGATATTTTCCTTTCCAGGGGTATGCTTGATTACCAGATTATATTCTTGCAGCTTGAGTGCCCATCTTATTTAACCTTGGGGATAAATTTTTTCCTGAGTACAATCTAGTTACCGCCGCATGATCAGAGTATACTGTTATCGGCGCCTTTCCAAAATAGACTCGGAACTTTTGCACTGCTAACAGAACTGCAAGTGCCTCTCTCTCGGTCGCGGAATAATTTCTTTGTGTTTGATTTAAAGTTCGGCTAAAAAATGCCACGGGCTGCTGATTTTGCGAAAGTACCGCTCCTACCGCATAATCCGAAGCATCCGCTGAAATTTTTAAATTCTCATCCTTTTCAGGAAATTTCAACACAGGGGCTTGCGTTAATGCTTGTTTTAATTTTTCGAAAGCACTATTGGCTTCGGCCGTCCACGAGAATCTTGCCTTTTTCCTTTTTAATTTTAACAATGGCTCAGCGATAGCCGCAAAATCTTTTATAAAGGACCTATAATATGAACAAAGTCCTAGAAAAGATAAGAGCTTCTTTGCCGTTTTTGGAGTCGGATACTTTTGTACAGCGATTATTTTTGATTCATCTGTCTCGATCCCTTTTTGAGATATTTTGTAACCTAAATATTTTAATTCAGGGGCTGCAAATTTGCACTTTTCGACATTAACTTTTAGACCGGCCTCATTTAATAAAGAAAACACCTGTCTTAAATCCTGTACATGTTGGTCGAGATTATCACTAGTAATAATGATATCGTCTAAATAGATAAATGTGGACTTTCCAAGAACAGGTCTTAACACAATGTCCATGCATCGCTGAAATGTTGCTGGGGCCCCTGAAAGGCCAAACGGCATACGCAAAAATGCATAAGTGCCAGTCTTTGTTATAAAAGCAGTCTTAGGCACGTCCTCAGGCCTAACCCCTATTTGAAAATAACCAGTCGTTAAGTCTAAAGTCGTCATAAATTTGGTTGATTTTATGTTCCATAAAATTTTTTCTATGATCGGTAACGGATATACCGGATATTTCGTTATGGAATTTAATTTACGGTAATCAATAGCGAATCTCCACTTTTTTGGATGCTCCAAAGGATAGTCATTATTTTTCTTACATAAAACCACCGGGCTAGCATAACTACTTGAGATGGGTGTTATGATCTTTTTACGTAGCATATCGGTAATATGCCATTCTATAATTTTTTCCTTATTCTTATCATACCGGTATGGTTTTTGGCGAACTGGCATTGCATCTCCGGTGTCAATACTATGGTTAGTAACCTGAGTAAATCCTGGAATATCACTAAATAACGAAGCAAATTCACTTACCACTTGTCGGATTCTGTCTTGCTCGTCATTAGGCAGATGGTCAAGTTTTAACATCGGCGGTTCAGCGTTTTCAGTACGAACTGGTTTCATTGTCAGCTTAAGGGACGCTTCATTAAAATCCAGCGTAACTTGGGCTTCTGAAAGAAAATCTATTCCTAAAATTAAATGTGCTTGCAGATTCTTTACTATAAAAAACATCACCTTTATTTGTTCGTCCTTGATACGGATATACAAAGGTACTTTACCTACGCACTTACATTTTTCTCCTTGCGCCGCTAACACTGTCGTATTACCCGCATTATATATGCGGTATTTGCGAAAATACTTCCTAAAAAACTCTTCTGCCACACAGGAACACTGCGCGCCGGTATCCAGGAGTGCGGTGGCTGGGATATTATTCACCAAGACTTCAATCTTCGGAAGAGTCAAATTTTTCACCATTACTGTATTTAACTTGTAGGAAGAGGGGGTTTCGTGGCCTTCGGATTTCCGCACCCTCTCGTCAGCAGAAATCCGTTTTAGATTAAATTATTTTTCCTTTCTGTGCTTTCCTTCTTTTTCCCCTGGCCTTGAGACCTTTTTCCTGGGTTGCTATTGAACTCTCGACGTTCGCCGGCTGTTTTTGAATGCTCGGGTTTCCTTGCCCACTGATTCGCTTTTTCTCCGTAGCCGTATGCTTGAGTTTGCTGTAGTCTTGGCGTACCAAATTGGTTTCGCTGTTGATATTGGCGTCTTCTTTCGACGTCCGCCGTTCTTCTACTTTCAAACTGGATTGCTAGCTCAAATAACTTTTCCAGTGTAGTCGGATTTCTTAATTCAATAAAGTCTTGCACTTGGGGCAGTAACCTCGGCAAAATCACTTGAATTATTTCAGGATCCGGACGGTTTCCATACAAGAGCTTGAAAACGTGATTTTTTTTTAAAATAAAGCTCGAGAGGTTTTCGATTCTTTGTTGATATATACTGAAAAGTTCCGTTTCTAATTTCGCACGATCCCTTACAACAGGGAAGGTTTTTAGTAGGGCAGTCTTGAAATTTTCGTAAGTATAGGTGGGACTTCCTGCTTGACCCAAGAGACTTCTGCCTATATATTTGAACCAGTTAAGCGCTTGGCCCCTCAAAGCGCTGGTAGCTAAGGTAACTTTTTGAAACTCGTGCACGGGGTAGAGCATGAAGTGGTCATCCAATGTTTCCAAAAAACTGGTTACCGGTGAGTTTCCGTTAAATGTTGCTTCTGGTTTCATCGAAGCGCGCATGGTCTGGACGATGTAACCAAATCCTTCCAGGGCGGCAGCTGGCATTTCTGGATTCTGAGCCGTTTCTGCAGGCAGCACAGGTTCTTCTTGAAACTCCGCCATGGTTATTCTTCTTCGTTGGGCGCCACTATCAGGGTCAATGTTCCTTCTAACCTTCTTCGGGAACATACAAGGACCTGACTCGGAACAGAGAGCTTACTAAAGCTATGTTCACTAATTGTGGTAAGTAGGAAGATTGGCCTTATAATAACGAGAAGCGTATGTAGCACAGAGACTGTGAACACTACAATACGTTTAATTTATCAAGAGGATTAAAACCTCTGGCCTGGAAGGCAAACAGCAACTGCGTAACTTCTAAGGTAAGCGGCCTGCGTTGACTCACTGCTTCCTCTCTCTCGCTTGGCAAAAGGCCACAACTTAAATACTTGGCGTTCGCCAGACAAACTTTGCATAAAAACCTAAACGCTTATAATTCTGGCCGGAAGTAGAAAATAAGAAGTGATAGTAAAGATTTAAAATAAAATAAACGTTAGTAAAACTTGAGATCCTTACAAGCTATAAGGGATGGTATTATTCTTTAAGAACAGAAGGGAATATTAAATAAGTACCCGCCGATATGAATTTCACTGAAGTTAAAATTTGCAATATTTACAGTTCTTATTTAGTTTGCATGTAAAAGTTTAGCATAAAATTGGTCTTAAATAATAACAAATTTTTATTAGGTACGAATATATATTCTTCACCTTTAGAAATTCGATTTTAATTTTTTAAGAATGCATACCACCAAAATACAGAGTTAAATTTTGTTTTGCATTTCAATGAAACTTTGATCTGCAATTTTTGATAGATTATCATGGCTCATTATATAAGTGTAGAAGTTCATGTAGTAATGTGGAATATGAACCAAGGCAGAATTTATTTGGCATTTTGATTGTTTTTAACTAAGGGAAAAAATCTCAGAAATTCACCTGCCATTTAGACTCATACTAGACTGAAATACAACATAAATTTAAAACGTCAAGTTATACTTTTACTTTGAAATCCCAATATTGATTAATTATAGTTATATTTTCTTGTTTTTAATAAGATATAAAATTAAAATGCGGGCCTTTTTTATAAAGCTCATTATATATTTATTTTTACTAATTATTAATTTTATTTATTTGTAATAAATATTTTACTTTGGTGTAAAATCAATATCTGCTCTGACCAGATCAGCAAGAACGTTAAGAAATAATAAATTTCAATTTTAAAATAGGTATTTTAATTAAGTTTTTATTTCCCAGGAGGAAAAGCCGTTTTTACAGAATCTTTGAGCATAATTAGCAAAGAATTTATGTATGATATATGTAATACTTTATTAGCTGCAGAAATGGTATAAAATTTTATTTTATTTTCAGTAGAAAATATGTAACTCAGTAATAAAACAGTTTCCAGAAATTTTTTCGCGTCTATGAAAATTAAACTCATTAACATTTATCAAAATGAATAAATAGCAATTCTCTTAAAATATCCGTCATGAGTAATGATGCAAACAATGAAGCAATATGAATTCTTCAGGTGCTCGAATAGTCCCAAAACCTCTACTTCGAGAACTGGCTCATTCACATGGTATTGCAGAAGCATTAGCCTGTTTTCGCTAATAGTTGCATGAATGTTCCTGGATTTAAACATCTCCTTTTCCCAATTATGATGCAGTATATCTAGGTCTTATGTTACATCAATAGATAGACTGCTATCACCGAGGCTGCATATAGACCAATTATAGCGTAAATACCAGTTGTGGCATTTGTAAAGTAGCACTAAACTCGAAGCATCGACTGGACATAAAACCACTCGTCCTTTAAACCACTAAGCTAACAAAATTATTATCCGCTTCTCATAATTTCAAACTGATGCGGATCTACTTAAACTTCGAGAGGAAATCTGAACTTATGATTACTAAGCAATATGTTTTTAGAAGCTAATTTTAAAAGCTTACCTGTCATTTGGATCTATTTCCATAATAATTAATTTTTACCATTCATCGATACTGCAACATTCAGAACAAATTTTAATTACAGAAATGATACGCCTAAAGGGATTGAGACTGCAATGAAGTGTAACTTGGGGAAAGTCCTTAGACAGACGTGTAAGCGACTTATAGCTTTGTCTGAGGTCAAACAGAACTAAAATTCAGAACTCAAAATACGGAAGACACTTCTTGTGCTTACAAACCACCCAGGATGTACGGCGTTACTTAGAAAGTTATGAAATCAAATTAAAACTAAACTAAGTTTGTCAATTACTACGCAGAAATGATAAACGCATAAGTTGGCTCAAACCTATACCTGCGTAACAAGCTCTATTGGCAAAAATAACTCAGCGCCGCTGACAGACTGCTATCTTAGAATTCAAACTAGTAATGTAGCCTTCAACAGGCGGAACACGCTCTAACTAAACAGTCTGAAGGCCTTTCTTTCAATATTATCTCTTTTTGTCTCATTTGAACACGCGAGAGCTAAAAATCAGCATTATGACAGGAAAATGGAAAGCGAGAATGGCATTAAAGCTACTTATCATAAAATAACTGGTTAGATAAAATAACTGAATACATTTACAGGCTTTCAGAATTTTTGCGAGAGATTATAATTGGGCAATAATGAGTGAATGATGATGATAAAGGAATGTGAAAGGGAAGAATTTTAATTGAAAATGTGGATGAATTCAAAAAAGCAAAATGCTTCTTGTAAAAAGAGAAAAACAAAAAAAGCAGTAGTACAGAATTTTTTTAAATAAATGTATTGCTCTCCAATGTTTCAACTGAACCGATGTTTGAAAGTTTAAAATTCTCAAAAATGTATCTTGTTTAGTTAATTATATCAGTTCCCATCCATCAGTCGTTCCCGACTTTTAAGGTATATGATCTTTTTATAAGCTTATTACCTGATATGTTATCTTTTTCCATGTTTCACTACTGTTTTCTTTGACTTATAGCGAGACATTCTCTTATGCTTTGCTCCGCCCTTTGATTTCATACAAATGCAGAGACTATCCGCACATTTTTCAGACGATTTTGCTTTGCTATAAAAAATAATAGCCTGCTTGTAAATTTTCTTTTTTAATCGCAGCTATATTTTTGAAAGTGTAAATTATCATCTGCTATTTGACAATTTTATTTTCGTGCAAAATGGCGCTTTGAAAGAAGCAATGGACGGAAGGCTATATTTGTGCTCTTTCCGAAGAAAATTATTCGTATTTAGTTATTAAAAATATTGTGAAAGCCGTGAATTTTCGGTATCTAAAGCAACGATGTACAATATTGTCAATAGGAAAGGGGGAAAAAGGTCAGAGTTTGACTTCAAGGAGAATAATTATTCAAAATACATATCCAAGGGAAAACGGAATGTTCCAAAGGTATGAACTTTAATGTTTAAAGAAAACCTTCCAAGTCAAAGGACAGATGCATAATCATTAAAATGCTCAGTGTCAACTGTAAACAAACTGATTAATGCAGATTTGAATATTAAAAAGGTTAGAAAATGTAACGTGCATCGTCTTTCTCCACGACATATCTCCGAAAGCAAAATGCGTTGCAGAATTCTTTTTGAGAAACAATTATTCAGACAAAAATGGAAAAATGGTGTCACAATAGATGAATCTTGGGTATATTTAAATGAACGTAATTAAAAGAGATCCGTTTATCATCAAAGAGAAGAAAGGTTTGAACATATAATTCAAAGAATCGTTCAAAAGATTTAACGACAGTTTTCTTATGATTGTTGTTGGTTTTTGATATAACGGCAAATAAAAATTAAAGAGAATGCAGAAAACTCTTAAGGTCGACTCTATATGTTATCAGGAACTTATTTATACCCAGTTTTCAAATATGAAATGCCTTCTCTTTACCACAGTGCCATTAATCAATAGAATTGCGTCAAGACAAAGCAAACAGCCGCACATCAAAATCCACTGTTAATTTCCTGGGAAAAATGGAACAAGAAACGTGTATCAAAGTTATATCCTTCACTTATATCTCTGCTAAATCTTCTGCTGTGTCATACACGGATTTTTGCGCTTTTGGACTTTTAAAACGCGGATTGCTCATACATTGTCCTACAAGCCTCCTTGGACTTTGGAAAACTGTTCAAGAAGAATGGGATAAAAACTCCTTCCGTTATTAAAAAAACTTCATTGTGTTGGAAATTACGGTGAAGAAAGTAGAGAATACCGGTTGTCAAGTGGAACATTTCAAACACAAAAAGTTTAGGCAAAATATTTCTGTAAATTCAATAAAAATCGTCTAAAGAATGAACGAACAGCCTCTGTATGGTTCTTGCCCCTCCAAGTTTTGAAAACTTTTTAATCTCTTGAAAAAGACTGATGTGTGTTTGACATCTTCGAAACCTAGCAAGTTTAATCCAAATTTTGTGCCAATATAAATAGTTTTCTTTGGTTGATTTTAAATACATATGTTGCAAAGAATATTCTTTCTAACTTTTCTCTCTATTCATCAGTTAAAGCATCCAAAAACTTCTAATTAATTTACGAATATGGCATCGGTGTTCAACAAGCAACTATTCTAAAACATTCGAAATAATACCAAAAATAGTTAAAGAAAGGGCGGCAGAGTTAATTCAAAGACATTTATAACATACATTTATAACATTATTTCACAGTGAAGCTTTGGAGATATGTTTTCTGTACTTTATCAACTGCACGACGAAATCATAAATATCACCTCAATTCCAAAAGTCTGTATTATATATATATATATATATCCGGCACTGGGGAAACGTAGAAATTGAAGAGCATATTTTAGAATAAAATACTAAACTGAAAAAAATTTTATTGAAAAAGCAAATGCTTAGCTGAAAATATATTTCCGCATAAAAGTTCTTTACTTACCAAAACATTTTTCTATACGACTATGGTGTCTGCCATTTGAATTTCAGCCAAAGATTTTCGTAGTCTTCGTATAGATTACAAGGCATATTTCATTTTGAATGCAGGAAACAATGTACATAAAGTGAAAATTTTATAGGTAAAAAATATCAGATCTGCCATAAAATAAGGTAAAACACTTCATGTGAAAATTTCGATTTCTTACATTCGTATTTTTCTATCGTGTAGTAAAATATTTATAACTTATTAATTTTAAAACTGCTAAAGTCAAAACATATACTTCTTTTTATATTATAGAATTCGAAAGCACTATAGTTTTTAGAGGAGGTATGATTAATATTATATATGCTTTAAGTCAATTTTAGAGAAAGTGATAACATTAATTTATTCAATATAATAAATACTAATTACTATTATTAATACTACATTGAAGTATGTAATGTTGTTATTGCATTGCATTGTGTAAAGTGGGAAATTCCATCGGTATTCGAATTCAAAATGGCTTGGTTCATTGGATATTTTGGGGTTATTTTTCATCAATAACAGAAATCGCGATATTTGATGGTAATAAAGATAATTTAACATTTTCCCCTTCTTTATTTAATAATATTTATTTAATATGAATTCCACTCCTCCAGCCATTCAGTTCACATTTGAAACTGAATCAAAAAACTTCCTTTCCTTCACGTTCTAATTATTAACAGTAAGACTTAACATGCTCTAAATGTTTTTTTCTTCAGAATATTTCTCGGAACTCAATTATTTGAAATCAATTTCTGTTGACAAAGAATTTGCTCCTGCCGTCATTGATGAGGCCTCTAAAAATTTTTCTTACTGTTATGAAGACATTTCGCTATCAGAAATAACTACAATAATTTTGTTCTCATTTTATTTTTTCCTACAATCGGTTGTCCGGCACTCCACATATTAAACTTTTAATGAATTTTCTTATTATAAATTTTTATTTCAGATTTCAATTTATAGTACATTTTCTGAGTGTAGTTTGACATATACAGCACACACAAAAAAAAAGTTACATTTTTTTCCAATAGAAATTGCGAATCCTAAGTTCAAATAAGAGAAATAAACAAATCTTTCATAGCTAATCATAATCAGTTCCTTTGTACGTTTTTTTTTCTTCTTGCTTATCGTATGCCTTCGGGATGTAATTAGAAGCACGCCAAGCTAGCAGTCGGGCGCTATGGTGTTCGAATATCAGTGAGGATATTTCTTACTTCTTCCATTTCTCGATTCGAATAATCAAATTCAATCTATGAAGGACGCCAGAAGTAAAAGTGATGAACGATAATTCATCACCACCAGGATGTGGCTATTGTCCACTACTTCCCCATTAGCCCTTTAACTGGGAAAGAATGTAAGGTATTTTCTCTATGTTTAGTGCGTGCCTTCGTGATGTGATTGGAAACACGGCCAGCTATGATCATGAGTTCGCATGCCAGCGAAGGTATATTTGATTTTTCGCATTCCTTCCTCCAAGAAGTTTAACTTCTTAATAGTAGCGTTCGACTTAAATGTCGTGATAGACAATACATCATCCCATAGATTTGATGACAAAGTTCCTTCCTCCCGTGGCCCCCTTTAAGGGAAGGGGAAGAGGTATTTTGTTCGTCTTGGTACCTTCGTGGGTTAATTGGAAAACATGTCCATCTAGCAAACGGAATATGAAAAGTTTGAATGTCGACGACGGCACTGCTGAGGTTTTCCCCTTTCCTGCTCCAAGAATTGCCATTGGTGCTGCGAAAATTTTTCACAGAGATTTTCAGATAGTGAACTGGATTTTTTTTCGAGCCTTACATATTCACGTTTTTTCCTTCTTTAGCTAATGTTAGTAATTACAATCCATTTCTTTCCGATCCTTTAAAAATTTTATTATCTTAACTTTTCGTCGCTTCATTATTGTTTTCCTAGATACATGGCTCTACTTTCATTTTTCGTTTTGTTCTCTTGATTAATATCTGTACAAATACGATTTTTTTCCCACCTACCAATACAAACAATTTTTCCTACTAGAAAAGTAACATGTGTCTGATCATTTTCGAAATTTCTTCAATCATGCCTTCATTCAGTCTATGCTAGTCTAATTTTATATTTTATCTAATTTTATTAGCTAGAAAAACTTTCACCGAAGTCTTCCCTCTGAAGGCAAAACCTCTTAAGTACTTCGTCATAATTAAATATCCCCTGCATCCTACAAAAATAATGAAGATAGTAAAAATCTCATTAATCGAAATGAGAATAATTTTCATAATTCAAAACTGTCTTATGGAAACGGTTATATAAGATATTTCTGATTTACATTGCAAATAGTAAATATTAGCAATAATTCTAGTTTTATATTATCTCAAATAAATTTAAAAGGTAAATTTTATTTTATTTTTATTCCTTAAATATTTTAAACATCCAAGTGTAAGCTTGGTTAAGTATTCAATTTGAAATATTTTTTACGTTTGTATTTAAATTACCAAATTTTATTTTTTAACAAACGTAGCATATTGAAACTGAATTCACATAAAATTCGCAGAAAACTTATTAATTTTGAGAACGTTATACATAGCTTGATCATAAATGACCAAACTTTTATGATTAAAAATGGACAGCAATATATTTCTAGATTTTTGGATGCATTATTTATTTGATAATGCTACATGTTATTTAAAATAATTAAAGCAGTTAGGATCTGCAGCTAGATCAGAATTAGGTTACAGTAGATTAGGTGTAGCATAATTTTATTATTCTGAAAAATAATATTTTACAGGAAAGACTGCATAATCACCCATTTAGTATCTGGTAAACTCACCAATAAGCGAACGTTCCAGGCCATATGTCAGCTAACAGGATTTAAGGTTTGAGAAAAGATGAAATCTTTATTGAATAGTATAATAGTATGTTGATTAAGAATATACATTAATAATATAAGTTAGCTTTAACTTATCAGGATTTGAAAATCATTTGAATTAAAACTAAATTATGCTCTCTCCAAAGCACTCTTTCTGTATTAATACACAGATTTTTCAGTTTACACCACGATTCCAATGATGTCCGGAAATGTGCAATTGAAGTGCGTTTAATAACACCCTTTACGATTTGATTCGAATGGCTTTTATGAAATTAAAACTGCCCTTCAATGCGAATTTCAATTCAAGAATTAAAATATTTCACTGCTAACCAGTTCTGGTTCGCAGTTTTTTAGGGACTGAAAGGACTAACAAACTGCGAACTTGTTTAGGGACTGAAAGTTTGTTTTTCTCCAAAACACTTTTAGTCTTTAAAGTACTGTGATTTGCTTCATTGTCCTTATAAACTAAACAGCAGATCTCTCTATATTCTAAGATCCTTTGCAACAGCATTCTTCCTGACCGCCTTAAAACAATGAAACATTCTATTGATTATCTGAACTTGGGAAGCTCATTCTTGGAATCCGAAAAATATATTATCAGTATTGATTTTTTTTTTTTTTTTTTTTTTTTTTTTTTTGTAAACATCAGAGATACACAAAAAAAATTCTCTGGTTGTTTTTGTTTTTCTGGTCTTGGTGAAGTGTGGTCTCCATGATCCTGTTCTTTCAAATGATGTCATTGCATTAAATTCTCCTTATGATGGTGATAAAGAATAGTCAAGAAGAATACTAGAGGGCATAAAAGTGCTCATAACAGTTCTAATCCGTTGAGATAATACTTTCTTCGTTTAAGCTTCGCAATTATCGTGGAACAAATTTGAATGTTCAGAAGTATTTACACATTGTTGTTGATCATTCACATTCACTTAAGCTAATGATCTGCTGCATTGAAAATGGATACTTCCAGCAGGATAATGCTCCGGGCTACAAACCTTGAACCTTACGCACTGGGCTTGAACAATATAACAACATTTTTTTTTATTCAGCTTGTTGTGTTTCATTCCAGTTGAGCATTTTCAGAGTGGAGTTGGAAACAGCTTATTGCTATAAAATCCTTAAGAAGCAAAAGGTAGGGTTTATCAGATATGATTTCGTATTCTTCAAGCCAGCTACATATATTTCATTAGGTATGACGCACCAAGGGAATAGTGAGGAAAGGGAGTGGCTTCGCAATGTATTTAGTAAGGATCGCGACTAAATTAGCCGTTCAGTGTATGAATATTTTAAAATATATTAGTTGAAATTATAGGAATTCTGAAATAATTTATCTTTAACATCGAAGTTTGCTTTATTCTCAATTTCTAACCAGTGATTATCTTTTTTAATCCAAAATCAAGATGTGTGTTTTAATGAATATAATTGAAAATTGCTTGATATTGCATTTTTAGTGCAAATTGCTAAGAATGAAGCGATTATTAATATTCGTCATCTAGTATTAAAGGCTTCATTCCCTGAATTAACAGTTGCGACGTTTCCCTGCTCAGTTCTGATCTGACAGAGTCATTATCTAAGGATGAAGATGCGTAAAGCTAGCATAATTTAGTTCAGACAGAGAAGATGTATCGATTGATAGAATAGCGAGATTGGTGTACTTGAGAAATTTACTTGAGATAGCTGCAAAGAATCATATGAATTAAAGCATGCACTGTAATCAAGTCGTGAAATGGCTCAAATTATTATTTGAGGTAAACAAATTTTCTCCAATGGTAATAGTCCTTCAGTTGAACTACAAATGATACATTTATTTTTCTAAAGGTATCAACCATTCTCAGTTCATGTTCTCATTTAGACCTGCAAACCACAATAATGTATTTATGAACTCAGTTTTGTCATTATGAAATATTTTCTGACGGGATTATAGTTGACAGTGTTTGTTTTAGTTATTGGTTATGTAGTTATAATTAAATTAAAATTAAGAAATGTTTTCATTGTCACTATGTCTTAATTTGTGAATTTGCAACAAATTATTCTGGATATAATTATTTTGTATTAATAGACCAATTATTCTGAATATAAAGACGCACACCGCTTTTTTATTCTATGGTTAATGTACAATGTTGTATGCATTTCCAGATAAAACTAGATTTGTTATCAGCATAATATTTGTTTTGAGTTTGTTTACAAGATTAGCTTATTAAATTTTTCGCTTATTTCATAAAATAATGCAACAAGTTAATTATTTTAATAATTAAAATAAATTTCATTTTAAAACATTGATAACTGCACTTCCTACAAAATATTTAAAAATATTGACAAGGATAAATCTGTCAGCTACCAAAGTTTATTTCAAAGGAATGGTCTACAATTTATAGATTCACAGATCTTTATTATTAAATTGTTTTAATGGTGTACGACATAAACATATTTACGATTTTTCGATATTAAATCAAATTTCACTTTCAAATTCAACCCCATTTTCGAGAAGAAGAATCTTGGACTCCGAAAGTGTACTTTGCAGACTGGCAATATCAGAATTTCCTTCATTACAGCATTCAAATGTTTCTTGTACAGTAACACTTTAAATGTCTTTTTCAGTTAATTTCACTTAAAAAATATTTCATTTTTATCAAGGAAATTTCTTTCAATTATTAAGGTACATTCGAACTGCAATAAAATAGTATATTAGCTAACTAAATTCAAAACACATCCTATGCTGGCATTCTAGATTCCGAATAGAAACTTATCTGAAAGCTTCCTGATTTAAATTCTGAACGCAGAAAAGTCCTACGATACAAGTATATAAAGTTGTTCGTCTTCTCTTCCACGTAGATGTTGAAGTGTCCCGCAGATACATTACAGTTTAGTCTGTTTCATTTTAAAATAAATATTTTCTGGTGTTCGAAAGTTGCCTTTAGTGCATTCTACAACATTCAAACTGAAATTTGGAATGAAATAAAAATTGAATTAAATGTATTATTTCTTCCTGCGTTATAGGGAGTCTTCTCATGTTCCCCTCTTACGTGCTGTCGTATTGTAAATGGTTAGCGCGTTCAGCTAGTAGAAAATCTTGGGTTCGAACCCCTGGAAAACACATTTGATTTCTCGCGTTTCTCGTTTTGGAAAGAATTATAGTCTGTATATTGGTGCCTCAAATTAAAAGATGGTGAAGTACAATTCGTTACCATCCCCGCCTCTGATTTAGTTAACAGTGTGTCTTTCTAATCTATATTTAAATGAGAAAACATTTAAGGTGCTGTCATAGTATACGCAGTTCACACTAGTAGTTATTACAAAATTAGTATAGTATTAACTGTGTTCATAACATCACCGATAAATTTAAAGTCAGCTAATTATTTTAAGTTTTTATTTATTAGTTTTTATTGGTTTTTTTTATTAGTTTCTTAAAGGAGATTTGAGAAAATTCATCGTAGGATCATTTACTCATAAATCATTGTGGAATTGAATATTTTAGATATTCCAAAATATTTAAGCAAAATTTTGCATTGCCACTTAGCTATGACTGCTTTCTAAAATGCGTATATTGCATCATTATTGCTTTTGATTCTTTCTGGAAGCTCTGTGAATTTGTGTAAAACGTGGATTTCTTCAAGTAGAAACGAATGAGATTCATTTTCATTATCTCACGTTTTTCAAGCCAATATCTTAGAAACCTATAGATTAAACAAGCTTAGGAGAGTCTAGGAAACAGGGTTTCTAAAATTCCTTTCGCGCGTGTTATTATTTCACATTTGATAGTTTTTGCAACTTTTGTAACGATCTGATTTCAGATGTCTTCGAGCATCCCTCGACTAGAAACTAAAAGAATATTTACAAATTTAAAATATATTATGAGACTTTCAGTTTTAATTTAATAATGAAAATAAATTTCATACACAGTCAGAGCGTGTTCCGCCTGTTGAAGGCCACGTTACTGGTTGCAATTTCTTGGCAGCACTCTGTCTTCAGCTTTGCGTTTATTCTTGCAAATAGTGCTTGTCACGCCGGTTTACGTTTGAGCTGATTCGCGCGTTAATCATTTCGGTGTAAACTTTAGCTAATTTACGACTTAGTTTTAAACTGAATTTCAATCACTTTGAGTGACACCATAAATGCTGGCTGTTTTGTATACACGAGAATTGCCTTCTGTAAATTATTTTAAATTCTGCCTGAAAGGGTGTTTTACATCCTTCTTAAGTTCTGTTTCATCTTAGACATAAAGTCGCTTTTACGTCTGTTCAAGAATTTGCCTCGAGTTACACATAGTTACACGCACAATCCCTATACTCTATTATTAAGAAAATAATTATGTTCTAAACAAATGAATGTTTTTAAAGCCATCTATTTGATTTGGTAAAAGAAAATTTAAATAAAATAGGAATGGACCAAATGCAAATCATAAAAACCAAATGATTTTACCATAATTTTATTCTCGAATGGTCTTAAAATTTAAAATAAACATTTAGTTAATAAAAATTAATCTATTACGCATACTGAGAGCTTTAGATCGTGCTCTGTCGTATGTAAAATGTAAGATTTATATTTTAGTGGAAATTTTCCTTGTCATTTGAATTGCCTTTTTAAACTGAATAAAAAAATGTAAAGAAAAAAAAAAAAGAAAGAAATATTTAATTAAAAGCAGCATTGATGCATTTTTTGAAAGGCTAGTTTTAAATGTAATAATTTTAAAATGCCTTTTTTAAAGGAAAAAATAATTAATTAAAAGCAGTACTGATGCATTTTTTGAAAGGCTAGTATTAAATATAAACCTTAAATAATATAAATGACTGTCCTTTAGCATTGCGTGACAGAGGTTAACTTCATTTCCGATAAAATCTTTAAAGAAATAATATTAAAGTGCATTAAATATTAATTTGATATTTGCTACTCTGTTGAAAAGAAAACAAAAATTTATCGATAAACTATTTCGGAGAGAAAATAAAATATAAATCTCGGGAAATGAGAAAGTAAGCATTTTCAGCAAACGATTAATTAAGATATTAAAATATCCAGATTGCACCATTGATCAAAATCTAGAAAACAATACAAAGATTAAAAAATTTTTAAGTTGTCTAAAATTCTGTTTAACCATCCTGCATGAAGAATAGATTTCCGATTTTTGTAAAAAATTAAAAATGTCAAAACTTAAGCCTGAGGCAGAGTTCGGAATGATTAATTTCCTGTACTTGCATCGACTGAGGGGAGAAATACGGATACTTGCTGCAAGCAAATAAATGTAAATAAATGTAGATTTTCTGTCCTCTTATTCCATTTTCAACACGAGAATGAAGGAAAAAGAAACTTACTCTATTCAATACTTACGTACATAATGAATACGAATGTTAACTAAATACAAATAAAAATTTCATGCCTTTTTTATCTAAATATTTCTTGTCCAGTGTATCTTATTTTCTTTCAGGAATAAAAGAGAGCAGGATAATGTTAGCACAAGTCTGAATTGTAAACCGAAGTTTTTTATTTTCATTCACTGAAATAAAATTCTTTATCCCTAAGATTCTTGTTTTTCTTTTCAACATAAAAAATGCTTTCCACCTTCTTTCTATATAGGATAATTCTTACAGTCTACATAAAACTTATTTATTAGATTTCTTTCTAAGTTTCAAATGGAAAAATAATATCGATGTATTCCTTTTTTCGTTCTACAATTTGAAGCAATTCAGAAAAAACATTTTTATATTTTTTCTTTAGATAGTCACTGAAAAATTAATGTTTATTTTATAATCAAATTAAAATAAAAAATTAAAATTTATTAAATAAATCCTCTCATAAATCCCTTGTTTTTTCTTATTGTAGAAGAAAACAGGGGGACAGAAGAAAACATAAGACATGCGGAACATTCCTTAAGCGCAATAACTTGTTTTCATTCATTACAGAAAATAAGTAATAACAATTTTCACTTGACGTTAAATATGTAATATTTGAAGATTGTACACAAAAGAAATATGTTCTTAATTGCATTCTTAGATATTAATGTTGGTTGTACCTGACTAGAACATATTTAGTAATTATTTGTTTCATTTCCATTGTTTCTATTTTACGTACAGTATCAATAGCAAAAATCAAGAGTTTTTAAACACATGTATAGTAGTTCATTTACTGTTTTTCACAAATGTAACATATATTTGGAAGAATCTACGAGCCATAGAAATCGTACAAATATATGTTGTAAAAATTATGTAAATATTTCTGCACATTTATTTACATTGTTATGCGCGTTAGACTGAATTTATTTTGCACTATTATGCATTATTGTTTGTTTGTTTTTATATTTTTATGTTACGTTTTTACTTCCTAGTACAAAGTAAAAGAAGTAGTGTAATCGCGAAAATTTTAGGGATCATATTTCAACGGAAATGTCCATTTGACCATTCTCGAATCCCTTTTGACTATTTTTTAAGTGGCACCTACACGCACGGACAGACAAAGACTCGCTCTTCCAAAACGGATTTTTAAAATGGAGATTTGAAGTAGACTTTTTGTACAGGTTAATGGGGCGACATCATTTTAGCAGAGTTTAGAAGATACGTTTGCAAACATCGAAGCTAGGGAAAGGAATGCAGCAGAAGAATAATGACGTAATTAATCGACAGTGGTATTTATACCAAGTTGGATGTACAAGTACAGCTAATATTTGATTGGTTAGTTTTAGTTGCCCTATTCATGTAACATTACATAATGATAGAAAGATCTCGAATTTGGGAGAACAGATGAATTTAAGGGGAGAGCTCCAAATTTAGAATGTTCATTTTGAGGTCGCCAATTATTTTTTTAAACAGCTATCGTATTTTATTATTTTATTTAACTTGCATAGATATATATTTATCCATCCTCATTATCCGGCTTGTCCTTACCCGGGCTTTATTTTCGCAATCGTTGGTATGTCGTAGTCATGTATTTCCAATTACAGAAATGTTTTAAATGACGAAAATATTCATGTTTTGATAATGCCAAATTAAAAAAAAAATATATTAACTTGCACAAATAACGAAATCTAACTTTTAATGCGGTCTCGCCTTTCCTATGCTTGGAAAAATTTTATACTCGTTGTGAAAAGTAAAACTATACGAAGTTTGACACCCGTACGATAAATATTGACCGGAATATTTAATTTCCAAAACTTACATTTTTATGTGATTTTAAACTTACCTTGAGGGATCAGTTAATTAAGTTATTCGTGGTGTGGTGGTTTGCAAACTGGGCGCATATTCCAGAAGTCCGCGGTTTGATTCCCGGCGAAGGCGTTGCTAATTTTTCATCTTCCCTGCTTCCAAACAATACCTAATGTCTCTACAGTGCAAAACAATGTGCATAATTTAATAGGTCGTACAAGGAAGTCATCTGGTGTCCGCATCAGATTTATTTTTCTGAACTGTGAGAGTGTGCTTTGAGTACTTTTTAAAGCTTTTAATTTCAGTAATAATTGTATTTCAGTGAGCTTAATTATTTTTATTTTGCGCTACTTGTTATTCTGCTTAAATATACTTTAGTAAAGTGTAAAAAGTGCATATATAACCGAAATTACAATTATTTAAAATTTACCTGTCTTTAACGAAAACATTGTCTCCGAAACTGCAATTTGTGGAAGTTTCTAAGAAAGGAACACTCAAAGGGACATATGAAATACAAATTTTCAAATATTCAAATTTTCAATTCTGGGCTAAAAAAATTAAAGTAGCCTGACATAATTTCAAAAATATATAATTTATCTATGTTTAGAAATTTTAAAACCGAAATTTTTCATTACAAAATGTAAACAAGCACTAGCAACCGCACCCGTTAAGAAGGGACAGATGTCTGGTGTGGACAGAAAGTTGTCTCGAGAGGTGGATGGTAGGGGAAGAAGGGTAGGAGACCTACAGACCCGTCCCCCTTGGTGTGCTCTGCATCAAAATTGGGGGCGGAACTGAGCTAAATCGCACTTTCACCTCTAAGGTGCTGAAGGCTGCTGCCAACGACAGGTGCTCCTTGTACTGTTATACGTCAGACAAGTGAACAACATCAACCCCAAACCCGAATGAAAGTTTTAATAATTGCAATCCAGATACGCATACCAAAAACTGTTTTTGTGAGTGACATCACATTAAAATTAGGTTTATTAGGTGCGGTAATATGTTTTAATGATGGTGTACAAAGTGGCAATAAATAATGGAATTATTGGAAATAAAAACCAGGGTTTTATACGGTAAAGATTTTGCGAAAATAGATTGCAATAGAATTCGTGAGGCCCATCTCGTTTACCAAAAGCTTTCTAAAATGGCCAGAAAGAAACATAACTTAATAAAACAAAAGCAACTAGATGCAGAAATGCCCGTTCAGGATGATTATGGTGCAAGAAATTATTAAAATGATTTCTTTTATAAATTATTGTTTTTTCAGTTTTTCTCAAAACATGTTTTATTATTATTATTATTATTATTATTATTATTATTATTATGGTACACTTTTCTTGAAAGCTCTTCAGCCTAGAAGTTTTAAATTTTCCACAGTTGTTTATCTTAACTATTTCTTTGAAACTATGCAGGACATAAAATTTATGATCATTAGTTTTGGATATGTTAAAAATTTAATACCATTTTTTCCTATGATTTTTCAAAACATTTTACTAATTTATTTTTAATAATTTTTCTTTTAAAGTAAAATATAAAATACTGCTTATTATTTTTAAATGATTTGTTTTTAACCATCATGCACAGTTTGAAGGAGTTTGATGTTGTATTTTTTAAGAAAAGTGTACCAAACTAGCACACTGTCTCAGATGATTCGTCAAAGGTAAGAAAAATTAAACAACTGGTTTTAAAAACATTAAGCTTTAAATTTACACTTTATGTGTTTTATATAATCTACAAGCTGTTTATTTTAAATGGGAAAAAAGGAATTTAGAGTATACGTTTATTTTGAGAAAAAGTTATACCGCAATAACCTTTGTCCCGAAATAGTTGCATTTCGTCAGTCGATATGTCACATGTCCACTTAAACTAGTTATTTCTTGCTTTCATGCTTTGACAACAGCATAAATAGAGTCCGCGAGAGAACCTAAATGAGGTGACTGTGTACTGCAGTTAACTTTGTCTGCTTGCATACTCAAGTTCTGCTGGATTCAAACACTCAGTGATTTTCATCCTTGGTCAAGTGGACTAGATAAAATTTTATAACGACTTTCAAAATCAGAAACTATATAATTTTGACATTTATGATCATATTCTCTTCATACCTTCCGTATTACGGATTATTATTCCTGTATTAAGTATAATTAAAGCAATAGCTTTCTATTCTGCTTGAGATAGTATCTTAATTGTTTCGCACACCTAAGAATTGTTGTCTTTTGAATTTACAATAAATAATCAAGCTTTTCTTTTTATGTTACCCGTTTATTCAATGTATCTTTTACATGAACCATTTACGTGAAGCAATACATAGTATATCTTAACTATTTCTATATTATTTGGAAGGATATATCATATTTCTGTATTGGTATCTCTAACTGTAGGTAGAAGATGCACTATTTTGCTAAAAGTAGTTCCTTAAAATAGCTCTGCTGACAAATTCGAGTAACGTTTATTATTCACTACTTGTGTGATATTACCCAGTAGATGTTATCATGTACCAAGCTAATGCTTCCCTGATCGGTAGATTATTTTCAAAGCAGTTTTAAACTTGACTTGGGTAATCAGGATATTCTTTATGTTCTTTAGTCATGTGGCCAAACTAGCTGTCATTGTGGAGCAAAAAACGAAATGAAACCTTCATTATGGTGTAGAAGAAGAAAATTACGATTTAACATGTGCATGAAAGTCCAGGGATGATGTCATATAATCGGATAGATAGTTTCGTAAAGCACCAGCTGTAGTATCAGAGTAATTCAAAAGAAAGATACAGAGTGTAAGTAAAAAAAGTGAGAGATACTTTTACTTAAAAGTATCTCTGGTGGCTGTTGCGGTTACTTGTACACTAGTTGAGTGCAGTCACTAGTTGAGGTACATGATGCTCAACTAATCATTACTAGCGACAATCAAAATCATTTTCTTCGACCCATTTAAGATGTTTTAATAAAATATATATACAAGTAACCATGTATACAAGCCTATAAATCAACCGAACAAATTAAAAAAACCAAATGATAAAATCTAAAGGTGAAAAAATAAATGTATGTTTAGAAAGCGTGATATCTAACTCTTGTTAAAGCGAATTTAGAGTGGTTATTTTTTCGTTTACATATAAAAACGCCAGAGTCATTTTCATTTACTGAGTAACCATCGTACAAAAACATTTACCTCAAGATGGATCAAAGTTATAGCATTACATTTTGTTACAAATTAGGTACATCTGAAACATACCAGAACTTTACAGATGATTTGCCTAGTATATGGTGGTGTAACATTATCAAGAACAGAAGTGTATGGGTGGTGCAACCGCTTTAAATGTGGACGCGAAAGCGTTGACAATAAAACAAAGATAGGGTGCCCTTCAGCAAATTTCAAACATGCTTGGGATAAGCAAAGAAAGCTGTAGATTAATTTTGGTAGAAAATCTGAGAGTTAGGAGAGTTTATGCTCAATTTATGCTTTGGGCTTGAGAGAAAAGCTTGCTGTAAAGTTTTGCTGATTACTCAGAAACAGGACAACAATTTCTAAAAGTACATCACAGAGAGAGATGAGACCAGGTGTCTCCAATACGGCCCAGAAACATGAATACAAAGTGCACAGTAGAAAGTACCATCTCCCATATAAAAAATGTTCGCATGTCGAAATGAAAGACTATGGCAATTTTGGTTGCATATTTTTATTACAAAGGACTTATTCATCATGAATTTGTCCCTGAAAATCAATCAATCAATTAATCAGTATTTTTACATGAAGATGCTTTTACGATTAAGAAACGGGTTAAGGCGAGTTAGAAAGGAACTTTTTGATTCTGAGCAATGGTTTCTTTTACTCCCGTACAGCATTGCCTGTGCTACAATATCTTGTTAAGCATTCAATTGCAGTGATCAGTTATCCATTATATTCTCTCGACTTATCGTCAGCTGAATTTTTCCTTTTTCCAAAGCTTAAGAAAACCATGAAAGGGCGGAGATTTGAAAACGTCTCGGTTATTAAATCAAATGTAAGCCGTATTTTGCAAACGGTTACTTCCAACACCTACAACATTGTAATAGCAGTGTTCGCTGACTTAAAAAAACAGTCTTTAAACAGTGTTTCGATGACTTAAAAAAAGTTGGAAAAATTGTATAGACTGCCGTACGATTATTTGGAAGGAGATAAATTTATTTGCAGGTTTGAAGGTGATACTGTACAACAAAATTATTGTTTTTGTTTTGTTGTGTCATTTTTCTATATTACGCGTGTTAAAACAGAATGCACGAGGTCATTATTGTTTTTACACCTTCCATTCTCAATCAGTAAAGTGATTTACTGATCGAGTATGTTTATAAATGGCTCCTGATTCTTTTATTTCTTTTTCAGTAGCTCTTCATCACAGCAATTTAAGCATATGCATTGTTATCATAATCAGAACGAAACAGAATGCCGCCAGTTTAGTTCTTGTCCCGACGTTCCGTGTCAGGATGTCTACCAACCGGACGAATATAATGTGCATCATGTACCGTGTATAAATTTGAAAAATATATGTGACGACTGTTGAGATTATTAAACTAATGAAACTGTATGTGAACGTTGCGTGAATCGAAGACATCAAAACAGCAACTAGTTAGGAAATACTCTAAATATAGTGTATACACAGTATATACGAGCACACATGGGGCATACACGAAATAATTGGAGTTATATACATCAATAATAAACAATTAGTTACATAAACATTAGAAATACCCAAATGTTATTTATTTTATTTAGTTACAATGCTTCATTTTTCCCACTTAAGCAATTAGCCATTTTGCTTTCCAGTACTATTAGGAAAGAATTAAAACTGTTAAGTGTAGAGCATGTGTTTAAGTGTTCTTTATGGATGGATTGTCCACAGCCACAAGGAAAATGTACTGGAAAATTCTTGAGTCTAATATAAACGAGATAAACACTAAGGCAATATGTCCAGTCTAAAGGCGGAATGTTACCACTGCTGTATCACAATTGGAATCTAGGATATTAATATCCCTTGTCCAAAAGACATTGCCAAATCGTTTTCTATATGTTTTACGCACACATTTGAATCACGAATCTTGCTACATTTCATATTTACCAATATTTTAGCAGAATGAAAATTCATAAAATTTTTGTATTTTTGGAGGACAGTCGTTCCTTTCTTTGCTATGAAATTTGCACGTATATTTTCCTTTACTTTCCGACGAAGAGCCGGCATCCTATCGTAATGTTATTGAGTCGATAACATAATTCAGAAGATTTCGGCATTCATTAATACATTTGAGCCTCAAGATCAGAAGTCCATCATTTGTCGTGCAATTATAGTCTGTAACTCCTGGTCCTGAAAGACAGACCTAGAGTCCGAGTGGTTTGTGGCTTTATAGGAAGAGGTCTTATGGCAGCAAAACTATTTTAAAGCCATCTGAGTTGTTCCAGATTCCCCATCAAAACTACTCATATTAGCCCAGATTACTTCTTGAACGCCCAGATCACTTCATACTGACAAGAAATAGTCTGAGTGTAATGTCACAGGCGTTCTCACACTGCTTCCTAGTACATAACAAGTCAATCACACAGTAACCGCTTCTCTCTGCTTCAGGATATTCACATTTATGATTTTCTTATAAGTACCAAATATTAAAATTTACTTAGTTAAATTGTTACGACAGCATCAGTTGATTGAACTGAAAGATAAAACATAATATGTGTACTGAAACTGGTTGCAGATTATCTTATACAATGCATAATGCACGAAGTAAAAAAGCAACATAATTAAGTTACGCTATTGTAAGTGCTATTATAAGTAGGAAATCAGGAAACAAATGATAATGCTACTACGACTTGATCTACAGGGCACATTTTGTTGATTGCGTTGTAGTGTCCAAGGTGGTTAACTTCTATCTGGATACAGGAGTAGCAGTAAACTACACAGAAAGAAGAGTTCAAACCCTTTATTAACTCTTTAAAATTTACAATGCGTCTGCTTGACACTAACAAACTTCGCCTCTACTTGGGCGGTAACTGAAAGTCAGAGAATAGGAAAAAAATTTGAAGATATTAACAAACGATATAACTAGACTACAAGGCTCAGCAAAATCCCGAACTTCAACCCCCTTCTAAAACTAGTGGCAGCAGATAAATGCAATTAAGCCACTTGAACCAGCAATCAGCAAACGTACCTACGGCAGCGACGGCAGCTAGAGCCTAACTCTCTAAAAACTACACTCACGTTTGTGAAAATTGCAACACCATGAAGGACTTACGCGAGTGAGCTGAAATTTTCAGGAAATGCAAAGTAGCGCATGATATGCAAATGATTAGAATTGCAAATCCGTAGCTCATGCGTATGCTGAGCAGCGCCCTCTGAACGGCTGATGGATCCGAATAAATAGACGGCTGTAGCGAGGCGTGTATGGTTATCGGTGGTTATCTGCTAGTGGTAAACGTTAACTCAATCTGTACTTATGCCTCGTCGACGAAAGAGAGCGAGATTTGAACAACTTACAGAGTTTGAACGAGGGAGAATCATCGGCCTTCGTGAAGCTGGATTGTCGTATCGTGCAGTAGCCTCTCGTGTGCAGCGTAACAGCAGCACAGTGATGCGCGTTTGGAAGCAGTGGACGGACGAGTGTCGGACAACTCGGAAATCCGGGAGTGGACCCCGAAATGTGACGTCAGCTCGCGATGATAGACACCTGGTCCGCATGGCGCGGACGGACCGTACAGCTTCCTCTAGACAATTGGCAGCACTGTGGTCAATAGCTACAGGTGTTTCATTGTGTGCTTCATCAATTCGTAGACGTCTGCTGCAGTGTGGACTGCGCGCACGGACTCCTTTATACAGGATCCCCCTAACGCACGACCATCGCCGCCTGCGGCTACAATGGGCCAATCAGCATAGAGACTGGCGTGCTGATTGGCAGCATCTCGTGTTTTCTGACGAATCCCGCTTTAATTTGTGGTACCATGATGGCCGCATTCGTGTCAGACGCTATGCCGGTGAACGCCACCTTCCGGAGTGCATTATCGAACGCCACAGTGGACGAACACCCGGAGTTATGGTCTGGGGCGCCATAGCATATCATAGACGATCTCAATTGCTACGAATTGTGGGCAATCTGAACAGCAACCGGTATATCCGTGAAGTTCTACAGCCCGAAGCTGTTCCCTTCCTTCAAAGCTTGCCAGGCGCTGTATTTCAACAGGACAATGCCCGCCCTCATACTGCTCGGATTGTTAAATCCTTCTTTGCAGCGCAGCAGGTACAGCTTCTTCCTTGGCCTGCGTGTTCCCCGGATATGTCGCCAATTGAACATGTGTGGGATGTCATTGGTCGGCGTCTTGCTCGTGATCGTCGTCCTGTTGCGTCTGCAGACGAACTTTGGGTACGCGTACAAACGATATGGAATGCTCTTCCTCAGTCAGACATTCAAACTTTGTTTGACTCCATGCCACGTCGTGTAGCAGCACTTATTGCGGCGCGTGGTGGCCACACAAAATACTGATTCTGATCTCTTGTTCTTGTTTGTTTGCTTTGAACATTTAATCATTTATTTGTACCACTACCACTCAACTGTGTATTAAATTGCATTCAATTATGACGATTCCTTCTTGGTGTTGCAATTTTCCCAAACGTGAGTGTATGTATTTAAACTTTTCTCCTCAAGGTAGAATTTGCATTCTTCTCCGCGCGCTACCAAAATTTAACTATTCTGGCACTGACAATTAGGGAATGAAGGCTTATAGGAAAGTCTAAACTAAAATTTTAATTATTCGTAAAAACAAATATAAATCCCTAAAGTGTAATAAAATCAGACAAAATGGATGAGTTCTCAGATAATCGAGGCATTAATTTCCACGTGAATAATCTGAGAAAATTTATCACTAAATTTTAACTTTTTTTCTTGTATGTTGCAAAGCGTGGAGTGCCCATGATTATTTTAAAGACATATAATGACAATGCAATTTTACAAGCTTATACTTTTGAAAATGTAATTAAATTAATAGATTTCATTATTAGGCACTCTATGCTTGTGTTAATCGCGACGCCAAATTGTAGATGAATTCAGTAAATAGAATTATTTAATCTATCATTCCCATTAAACTATATAATAAATTATATTTCTTCTTTCAGTGCAATAATTATTATGTCAATTTTAAGTAAAAACTTATTGTGTCAAAACATATTTTTAATTATCTTTAATGCAATTTTGTTGTTTATCTCTTTAGTAACTCAATACCAAATTATAAAAATTGTCTTGTACATTTTATAATTTGCATTAAGTAATACGAAACTAAACTAAATAGCCTTCTAAACAACGAAATAATGTTAAGAATTATACCGATCTTAAAAGGTTATAGCATCTATATCGTCTCAGTAAGATTACATTTGAATAGAACTCTTTATGTTACACCTTTCAAGAACACTTTTGTACAGAATGCTTTTCAGTTAAATTAATATGCATTGTTTTCGTTCTAATTTCGCAATAATTTTAATGAATCATTAACTTCATATTTAAGCCTTATTAACAAAAGTGCAAAATACAAAATTGTTATTTCTCAGGATAAATCAATTTAATCTGATGGAAAATCAATGGAAGAAATTCGAGTAATTAATTAAAATTTATTTAAAAAGATTAAATCACCTAAGGCTCATTACTTTTTCATTAGCTATGGCTAATAAACCACCTTAATGGATCAGTGTGATTAATTAGAGAGTATAACATTCAAAACTTGTGCAATAAACAATTTTCCAATAAACATGCATTGCAAATGTTGATGATATCACTAAGAGCCTTTTCTTACAAAGCTAATTTATTTTATAAATAGATCAATCATTTTTTTACTATTCCGCTACTGAATTTTCTAAACCAAAATTTCTTCTTGTGCAGCTAATTAATTTAAAGATGTTTATCGCTTTAGTTTGTTTCTTGTTTTAAAATGAAAGAAACGTCTCGCGTAAGAAAAGGCAACTATCCTTTCAATGTATATTTCTTTTTTTCATAAATATTTTCCTGTCTAGTTCCTAATGGAACTAACCATAATGTGATGTAAAATTAATTTTTTTATTTCACACTTAAACAGCTGTTTCTTAAAACCTGCTGAACAAAATTAAATACATTTAATTAAGGTGATTTATAAACACAAGTTGAAAAAATTGAGTATAAACGCACACGACAGAAATCTACATTACAAACAAATAAATTAAAGTAATATTTGATAGTAAAATTTTAGAAAACAAATTCATTCTTCGGTTCCGTTTGGTTGATTATGACAAAACACGTGAGGGCTATCTGCCTGAGGGGAGGGATGTCCTTCGTCGGAGATTTCTATGGGAATCAGCTCGTATCTACGTTACGCAGAGTGAAAATCTCGAAAGCGCCCATACAACTGAAATCGCCTGAAATTGAAACGCCTGAAATTGAACCTAACTTGAATTACCAGTGCTCATTGACTTGCTGGTGGGTTATTCATTCCTCAGAAATAGATATATATTTTGGCATTTAGGAAACACAGTATTCAGTAACTCGCATGTATTTATAGCAAAATGCTTATTATTTCTTCTTGCTTATTATTTCTTGCTTAATTATTTTTTTCCTATTCTTTTCTATTCCTCCTTCATCGGCATGTTCTCCAAGGCATTGCTATCTCTAAAAATAGACATTTTCTGTGCAACAGTCTTCCCAGCGTGTTCTTCTTAGAGATTCAGATTTGGAGATTGCTCTGGCCAGTTTGTGTGCGAAAAACATTCTTAAAAAAACCCATTAAAACATATTTGGTTTGATAATTTGATTACTCATATCCTTTTCATTGTTCGCTTATCATCTAATCAAATTCTAACTCATTGGAACGAACATACTGCTTATTTGTACGAATATTATGTCCTTTCTTGACATATTAAATGCATTTAAAATCGGATTTTGAACTGAATCTCGACTCTTCCCAGTTAGACCAATTGTTGCTATTGTTGTGGACTCCAAAAAGCTGCGATGTTTTCTACACTCATTCAGGCGAGCCCTCTTTTGCTATGAGCTCACGCTAAATTGGCTTTCTTGTAAAAGGCGTTTATCATGAAACTTTCTGTACACAATTTACCCTGATGCAAAAGTTCTGCTGATAATTAAGTTCTAAACTAATTTGTATAGCAATTCAAATCCTATTTTTAAGGTCAAATAAGAACAAAAAAACTATGTGACAAAGCAGGTAGTTGTCCGGGGTTCGAATCCCTGCGAACGGGCTGGCTGCATTGCCATTTTCGTCGTTTTCGCCACGTATAACTTTTATACTAGCCAGTTTCCTTTAGAAAATCCTCCCCAAAGGTTCCCTTAGTAAGGCAGCCCTTTTATGCTTTGCTGTATTTAAATAACTTCATCCTTTATATAACGTGAATACGACTAACTTCCTTGACCTGTAATTTGCCGGAAAATCTTCATCAAAAGTTCGTTTCAAATGATGCTATGGAGCCATTTGCCAAGATTGAAATCAAACACAGGCTTGCATAACTGTATAATCTCGTGCTATTACTTATATTTCATGACCAATTTGATCAAACTGGATTGGAAATGGCTAAGTTTTCCTTCTGTTAAAAAAGAGAGAGAGGGAGACAAGGAAAAGGATCTTATTAAAAAAAGGAATCAAAGCCGTTTGTTATTTCATAAAATTTATGTGTTTTACGTAAAGATAATTTAAGTTATAAATATGTAATTATTCTCTTAAAGCATACAAAGAATCTTTTCAAGCACTTCAAATAAATTTCGATCTATTTTATGCCATATTTTATTCTGGCTTATCAGTAAGTGATTTTTCCCTAATTTTTTCCTAAACGTTTAACTTTAGCGATGCAGCTTTGTTGTTATTTTATTATTATTTTAGACTTATTAACATGCAATTTGGAAACTTCTTTAATTATCCTGAAAGACAAATTTTCTCGCAAAACTCCAAAACACTGTAAGCGAAACTTATCTTTTCCTTCTCACTGAATCAATGTAAAAAGAAAAAAAAGTGTTTTCATCTATTATTTTTTCTGTCTTGCGTCTCTGAATTCTTCAAATTAAAATTCCAGTCAGTAAAGGTTTCCGAGCAAGACCAATAAAAAACTGTGCAGACAACTATTCTAAAAAATTGGCAAGCAGTTTTTTTAAATAACCAACAAAGTTAAATGTGTTAAGAATTTCGACTTGAAGTTTTTAAATATAAATGAACCAACTGTTTTTTATAGTTATAAATAAATTAGGCTAAGATAAGAAACTGTGAAACAACGAGATTAATTTTGGTTCAGTTTTAGGAACCTGATAGAAAGGGAAATATTAACCTCTAAAACGTAAAAAGAAATCTCAAATGAAAACTCAAAAATATATATTCAAAAAGATATTTTTAAGAAAAATATCTTGGACTTTCTATTAAGCTATGAGTAACATAACTTTTATGTAGACATTTGATATGATACTTATCTATTACGTGCAACCAGGCAGTATGTCGGTTTTTTACGTAAGAAAAAAATGATCTCGAGAATTTTCGGATTGAAACTTACAGTGGATATGATTACTTAAAGAAATAGGCCTACCAGCGGCCGAACGGTAAAGTCGCTGAACACTGGAAGTTCGGTCCGAGGTTCGAATCCCGCGAACGGGCTGGCTGCATGGACGTTTTCGTGGTTTTCGCCATGTGCAAATGTGTATACGAGCCAGTTTCCCTTAGAAAGTCCTCCACGAAGGCATCCCTTTCCTTAGGCAGATAGCCCTAGTGGGCTTTGCCATAATTAAATAAACCAAACCTAACTTAAAGAAATTTTATGCGTATGGTTACTAGAATTTGACGACTTCCGACAATTTGGCAAATTCTTCTAAGGCGGTTGCGATAATAGGTAAGTACTTTTGAGATATGTTAAAAATGTTTAATTGGATCCGGTTAGGCTTGTTGTATAATAAGCCGGGAATATTAAATTTTCAGGAATGGAGATAATAACACGAAGGCGAGATTTACTGCTCATTCTCGTTTCCTAAGAAACAACACATTTCCTTCACGTATATATTGTTTGACGTACGGTAAGCATGAAGTTATCATAGGAATTAAGGGCATGGGATGTAAATGAATGAGTATAGTAAGGAAACTTTGCGTACAACAAAAAGTATCCATAGGTCACTGGCTATTCTCTACTCTAAATTAAATATTGTTACACTAATTTAAGACCACTGCCTTTACATTATCTTAGAACCGTTGCCTTCATAGTTACAAGCGATACACACACTGAGAAACAACACAGTAAAGGACACAGCTCGGAATGTTTCGAATAATGATTAGTCTCCGAATGTAAGGGCGCAGTACGCTGATTCATCAACAAGTAACCAAAGAAGAACTAAGTTCATCTCTTAAGGAAGTATAAAAACTTCGGAGGACTTCGGCTCTTACAGCTTATGAAGTGAAAACTGAACTATACTATTAATTTTTAAATTAATTTTACTTGTAACTAACCAATGTCGAAAAAAAAACCCTAAAACACCAAATGCAGTTGAAAATAGTTAAAAAACAATTTTTACAATTAAAATTAGTGTTTCTACTCAAAAACAAGCAATCAAGCCAGAGGGCAGGAAGACAAAATTTGCACAAAATTGAAAGCTAAATTTTGTTCCGCTGGACAAGAGAACACTGAAGTTGGTGCTTAATTCGCTATATTGCCAGGAGTTTTAAATGTAAAAAATAGCTGACACGTTAGGCTTAAGGCCAGTTGCACGCCAGTTGCACTTTTAAATTGTTGATAATTCCCTAACTATCGAGTGTAGATTAACTAAAGGCATAAAATCTTAAATAAGAACAATTTAAAGCAGAACTTGCCCAATTTACCAACATACAAGAATAGAAAAAACAGAGCTTACCTAGCGGGCTAAGTGAGTGGCTAAATATATGTGCGTTTGGTGCTGCTGATTGCAACAAAAAGACCTGCTTTTGATAGCAATCCCATGTACAAAATTTCAACATTCTACAGCTAATCGTTTTTGAATTGTTCGAGATACATATATACGTACGTACGTACAGACGTTACGAAAAACTCTCTTCTGAATCCATTTTAAATCCATTTTACAATTCGTTTTAGAAAACGTAATCTCGTATGCTAACTGTACGTACGGATGTCACGTAAAAAATCGTCAAAATGGATTATAGAGCGGTCAAAATAGATATTTTTGACGAAAAATGGTACCTGAAATTATTTTCAATTACAAGACCTCCTTTACTTCGTATAAGGAAGTAAAAAGGAAATAACCTTTAGAAAGCCCTTCATGGAAACACTTAACGCATCTTAGATAAATTCTTTGTTTTAAACTGTATTTAGTGTTTTAGGTTTTCTCCGTTTTAAACTGTATTTAGTGTTTTAGGTATTTTATAATTTTTAACGAAAATATTTTGAAATTTTATCTATTTTTGCCTTCCCATGAAGTGAGAACTGTAATCATTGAATGGGAAATATAGCTCTTATGAAATTCAAGGAAATAACTTTAAATGAAGTGCAGTAATTTAATAGGCCAAATAAAAACGTCATCCGGTATCAACATCAGATTTTCTCTCATTCAAAAGGGAATAAATACCATGTGCTAGCGCCAAAACCTTTAAAAATACTTATTTTGTTTTTAAGATTTTCATCTTCGCCAACATTCACTTTTTCTAAACTTCATGAAGCTACATTAAAATGCAGTATATTTCATTTTAAATACAGAATTATAAGAGTCTGGTACCTGAAACTTTTAAATTTACCAAAATTCTATAAATAAGATATATTTACTTGATTAATAATTCCATAATGACCGTCTTATTTTGTGCCTTCACTCCTTTCCTTCCACTATACCACCAACGCGAAAACGGTTTCATCGAGAACTGTGAGCATATTTCGATTTTAATGAATCGGAAAGCTATCCTTCTCTATGAAATTTTACGTTTATAATTCTTGGAGGTTTCATAAATATTTGGAAGGTAATTTACACATTGCATGGAAAGTGATTCACGTTTCATTAGAAAATTGCCAACGAAAGGTAATCCTCGTAATATGAAATCTAATAAGAGCACTGAAAATCATGAAAATAAGGCCATTACAAACTTACAGAACCTACATGTGCACAAGGATATTTTGGTATTATTTATACTAAATACTAGTGAAATATGAATGTAAAATGCTATCATTGATAGCTACTAAAATTTACTGTGAAACTCTTTTTATCTTCAAAATTTCCTATCTTTCTACAGTAAGTGTTTTTGCTACTAGAGTCGTCTGCCTGTCTGTGAGATATTATTTCGCAATGCGCAGATCGTATGCGCAGCTCGCATTTTGTTTTTGCATTCTTGCAAGCGCTAATTGTAACTCTCTGGCTTTACTTTCTGCTCTGTTGTGTTTGTTCTAAAGCTGAAATCGCTAAAATAAAAAGTTAAACTACATTCCACTCGCAAAGATGTATTCTTACTCCAGAGATTCGAAAAAGCCGCGGTTGTGAATAAGAATTCTACGTGTTCATAAAGGTGTTAATAATGCACTTTCGGTTTAGAATTCTCAAGAGTTTCGCAATGGATACATCGAACGAGGTGAGTGAAATGGTTAACGCATTTTAATTTCATTTGACATTTCTTTATTGCTACTTTATTGTAATTAAAGTATTAGTAAAATCGAGAATTTAGAATATTTTCAAAATGTCAGATATAGAAAAAAAACGAAAGAAAATTTTGAAAACACAGTTAACTAAATTCATCGAGAAAATAGATTATGATAACTCAGATAATGCTGAAGCTGAATTAATCTTAGAAAAATGCAAAAACTTTAAGGAAGATTTTAAATCTCTATTTAGAGAAATTTATACAAATTGTGATGATGATAAAATAGACACTTTCGTTGAGGAAGAACAGTCGATTTTAGAGAAAATTGAGGAAGTTCATTTAAAAATTATTCGTAGTAAGTTAAAGATCGACAAGCTCGTAAATGCAAATGGTGACAAACCTGTCGTACCTGAATCAATTTCTGAAAGTTTAAAGTTCCCAAAATTATCTTTACCCACATTTAGCGGAAATTTAACAAAATGGATAACATTTAAAGATTTATTTAACGCTAGTGTTCGCAACAATCCAAATCTTTCCGGAGCTAAAAAATTACAATATTTAAAGAGTTAATTCAGAAGTCAAACTATAGTTCTTTGAAAAATGATGCTTATCGCATTATTCAGTCAAAACCCATAGCTGATCAAAATTTCAGTATTGCTTGGAATTTACTAGAAGAGAGATTTTCTAATAAAAGAGAACAGATATTTGCTTTTATTAAAAGAATTCTTAACGTTTCACAAATGCAAATGGAATCTGCATCATCGATATTAAATTTAGTAGATAATGTAAACGAAATAACTCGCTCATTGGAAATATTAGCTCAAAGGATAGATAATTTTAGTGATACTTTGTTGATGTATATTATTTTGCAAAAACTTGATGTTTCGACAAAGTTGTGGTGGGAGCGGCAATTAAAAAAAGACGAAATACCAAAGTTGAATGAAGTGATAGAATTTTTGAAGAATTACGCTAGAACATTACAGAATAGTAAACCTTTAATTAGTAAAACGCATAAATCAGATTAAGCAGTGTATAATAGGGTTACTTTTCTGATTATTAACTCTACTTGCTTATTTTGTAAAGAAGATCATTTTTTACGCAAGTGTTCTAATTTTTTAAACTTACCAGTGCAAAAGCGAATAGAGTTTGTTAAGACTAATAAACTTTGTTTTAATTGCTTGTCTAATATCCATAAAGTTAAAATGTGTAAGAGTGCAAATACTTGTAAGCATTGTTTTAAGCATCATCATAGCATTTTGCATTTAGAAAATAATTTCAAACCAAAAAAGTAATCTAGATTCCCTTCACCGAAAGCAGAAGTGTCTGTTCCGAAATCGCAAATTAAAACAGAAAACAATCTGAGTGAGATTTCTCCAACTGTTTGTGCAAACAACTATGAAAATCACCATTTTGGAGCTCATGCTAATGGTAAACGTAGTCGTGTACTTTTGTGTACTGCTTTAATTAAGATTCAAAACTCAAAAAAATGAATTCATAAATTGTGGATGTTTACTAGATACAGGTAGTGAAAATCATTCATTCATCGGGAAACAGCTATCAGTTTAGGATTGAACATAAAGGATTCGAAGATATTAGTGTCATACTTAGGTACTTTCAATACAACTACTACTGGAGAAGTTGACTTGTTGTTTACGCCTTATTTTAATACTAGTTACAGCATTTCAACGTCCGCTTACATAATAGACAAAATTACAGGAAACATTCCAAGTGTAACATTACCTTTGAATTTATATGAAAGCTTCCAAGATTTAACTTTAGCAGATTCTACATTTCATGAATCGGTAGAAATTGATATTTTGGTTGGAGTTAACGTATTCCTTACTTTAATCAGTGGCGAGGAAATTAAAAGGGGCAAAAATCTTCCATTTGCATTTTGTTCTAAGTTAGGATGGGTAATTGCTGGAACTACACATTTTGAATTCCCAAACCGTAAGCAGGTTTCAGTCAATACGCTAAACGTAAACACATAGGAATTAGTTAAATCATTTTGGGATTTGGAACAAATTTCCACATCGGAACCTTTAACTAAAGAGGAAAGATTGCGTGAAAACCATTTCGTGGAAAAGCACGTGCGTAGTGAAAATGGTCGTTACTCAGTAAAATTGCCATTCAAGCCTAAAAGAAATGAGTTAGGTAATTCCAGACCATCAACCTTTCTTAACTTTCTTAATCTAGAACAAAAACTAATAAAAACTCCTGAAGTATATCAACAATATAAAGACTTCATGTCCGAATATTTATCACTTTGGGCACATGGAAGAATTATCCGATGATAATCTGGATAAAGTAAATTTTCATTATTATATGCCTCATCATCACGTGCTAAAAGAATCGAGTCTTACCACAAAACTACGCGTCGTTTTTAATGCTAGTGCCAAAACTACATCAGGGATATCGCTTAATGACACGCTAATGAATGGTCTCAAGGTACAAGACGACTTATTTACTATTCTTTTGAGGTTTAGATGCTATCACATAGCCATCACTAGCGACTTATTGAAAATGTATCGACAAGTTCAAATTCATGATGAAGATCGCGATTACCAAAAACTATTGTGGAGAGATGATCCATCGAAGCCGATTAAACCTTACAGGTTGTGCACAGTTACGTACGGCACTACTCCAGCTTCATACCTGGCTACCCGCGTGCTCAAACAACTAACAATTGACGAAGGCGCTAAATTCCCAAAGGCAGCTGAGATTACACAATTGTTATATTGATGATGTCCTATTTGGTTCAGACACAGTAGAGGACGCAGTAGAGTTAATTTCACAACTGAGTGAACTTTTACAAAAAGGTGGCTTTCAATTGCACAAATCGTGTACAAATGATCGCTCGATTTTAAAAACTGCACTGAACGCTCAGAAAGCTAATTCTTCATGTACAGTATTTGATACTAAATCAATAAAATTATTGGTTTTGGAGTGGTATCCAACGCGAGACGAGTTTACTTGTCACTTTGGAAATCTTGAAAACAGAGAGCGTTCTACTAAAAGAGTAATTTTATCTTCTATTTCGAAAATCTTTGATCCACTTGGTTGGTTAAGACCTTTCATAATTGCAGCAAAAATCTGGCTCCAAGATATATGGAAATTACAAATCTCGTGGGATGATCCCTTACCAGATGAAATCAATCAACGATGGAAAATCTATTGTGAAGATATCACAAATCTTGAATGCATTCGTATTCCTAAGAGAGTATTATTGCCCAAAGCTACAAATGTAGAACTTCATTGTTTCTGCGACACATCAGAGAAAGCTTACTCCGCAGTGATTTATTTAAGATATTCAAATAATTCTTCAATTTCGGTGCAGCTACTGCCATCAAAAACTGGTGTAGCTCCCCTGAAAGTAATCACTATTCCTCGTTTAGAACTCTGCTCTGCAGTTCTATTAGTGCATTTGGTTCAAGCTGTGCAGAATTCATTACAAATTCATGTTGACAGTATTTACGCATGGAGTGATTCATTGATAGTTTTGTCATGGATACAATCAGAACCCACACGCTGGCAAACGTTCGTAGCCAACCGCGTTTCAGAAATTCAATCAGTCTTACCATCATCGCATTGCAATCACATAAAAGGGAAGGAGAATCCAGCTGATTGCGCATCAAGAGGTATTTTGCCTTCAGAGCTTTCTGCTTATGACTTGTGGTGGACAGGTCCTCGGTGGCTTAGTTCAAGTAACATTCCGTTCTCTATCAACTTACCATTTTCAGAAGAGTCTTTAAAGGAACAACGGAAAAATGTTGTTCAATTGGAACAGTCGCTTCGCAAATTCCAGTCCTTAATGAAGTTTCATCATTCTTGAAACTTAAAAGAATCATCGCATGGTGTATTCGATTTGCGAATAATTCAGCTAAATCTACCGCAACAAGGATTAAAGGTTACCTTAAAACCGAAGAATTGCAATACGCTAGAAATGCAATTGTTAGAGTAGTTCAAAGGGATGAGTTTTTTAATGAATATAATCTTCTGAAGAAGAATCAACCGTTAAACTCAAATAGTAAGATCCATTCTTTGAACCCCTTTATCGATTAGAATGGACTTATACGCTTCGGAGGAAGATTAAGACAATCCAGCATCGCGCAGGGTAGAAAATATCCTATTTTGTTGCCCAAGAAACATCACATAACCCAGATTATAGTGAATAATTTTCATGAATCCCATCTTCATGCTGGCCCCCTGCTATTACTATCAGTGATTAGAAGAGAATATTGGATAATCCACGCTAGGTCAGTTCTAAGACAACAGATTTTCAAATGTGTGAAATGTCATCGTGTGCAAGCTAAAACATCTACTCAGGTAATGTCTGATTTACCATCATCTAGAGTCGTTCCGTTAAAGGTTTTCTCCAAGGTTGGAATTGACTACGCCGGGCCATTTCAAGAGAAGCCCAGGCAAGGTCGAGGAGTAAAACCAATGAAATGCTACATTTGTGTATTCGTGTGTTTTACTACAAGAGCTATACATATTGAATTAGTAGGCAATCTAACATCAGAATCATTTATTGCCGCTTTGAAGCGCTTTGTATCTTGAAGAGGAAAACCAATAGAAGTGCATAGCGATTGTGGCAGAAATTTTATTGCTGCAGATAATGAATTGAAAAGAGCAATAAAATTCTTGAATGAAAATGAATTGGTTAATAAATATTGCTCTACTGAAGGGATTATGTGGATATTTAATCCTCCCGCAGCGCCACATTTTGGAGGATTATGGGAAGCTGCAGTCAAATTTACAAAGTTACATCTCAAGCGAACCATAGGTGAACAACTTCTAACGCAAGAAGAATTTACGACATTGCTAGCTCAAATTGAAGCTTGTTTAAATTCGCGACCTTTGTGTCCAATGTCTGAAGATCCATCAGAATTTTCTGCACTTACGCCAGGCCATTTTTTGGCTAATCTTTGGAATATGGTAACAGGTAGTTTGGCGACATTTTGGTAAGGCGATAAAGGTTACTAGCTAGGACTTTAGCAGTGTACATGGATAAAATTACGAGTGTGCGCAATGCCATTTTTGTGCAATTCTGGGATGTTTTTTAAGTGAAAATAGGTCGACGTGTACATGGATGATACCGTGTATGTGCAATTCTTAAAAACGCGGCAAGCAGTGGGCGATTCTGCACTTTCTCCCAATTTCGCACCTAATTTTCGTCATGATTAAGAACTTTTGTTCCATAAAAGTTTTAGCATAAGCGTAATTTGGCTAGCAGATTGTTGGAAAAAATGTTGAGGAAAAAAGAAAGAAAAAGGAAAAAAAAACATGCTTTACTTCGTGAAAACAAAATGGCGTGGAAAAAAAAAAAAACTAGCAAGTTGCTGTAGCAGGGTTGGTCGCTAAATTTTCTCCAAAAAATCGCCAAGTTACCACGATCCGAAGATTAACCCATTTTTAATTGGTACCCCGCTAACTAACTGCCTTACCTGAAGAAAGTTTACACGACCAAAAAATTCCTATGTTGCAACGTTGGAAGCTTGTTGAGAAAATGTTTCAAAGCTTTTGGAAAAGATGGTCCAATGAATACATTTATAATTTGCAACGACGTTCAAAATGGTTGAAAGTTCAACGTAATTTAAAAGTTAATGATTTAGTTATCATAAAGGAAGACAATTTAACCCCGCTACGATGGAAATTAGGAAGAGTGTTGGAAGTTTTTCCTATCTCAGATAATATTGTGCGTATCGTGAAACTCAAAACTGCTAATGGAGTTTTCAAAAGGCCAATTCACAAACTTAGTGTTTTGCCTATGAGTGATTAAGTTTTTTTTTCCCTAAAGCATTATAACATTGTAGTCTGCTTTAAACTATAATTAAGTTTCTGAATTGTATCAAGGCTTCTGTGCATCTGTTTTGAGAATAATTTAGTTTCATTTCATAATTTCATATTATGTTTCTTGTGAATATTTTAATGAAACATTTTTACATAATTTTATATTGTTATGATAATTTCATTTTGTAAAAGAATTTAGATTTGAAACGATGTTTCAACGCCGGGCGGAATGTTTCGGCCACTAGAGTTGTCTGCCTGTCTGTGATTATTTTGCAATTATTCCTCAATGCGCAGATCGTATGCGCAGCTCGCATTTTGTTTTTGCATTGTTGCAAACGCTAATTGTAACTCTCTCGCTTTACGTTTTGCTGTGCTGCGTTCTAAAGCTGAAATCGCTAAAATACACTCATGTCCATAAATTAAGGATAATTCGGAGTCACGCGAAAATCGAACTCTAAAATAAATAATATATCACCTGTAAAATCACTACACACATCTTCAAGAATCATATGCAAATTTCAGGAAGTAACCAGATGACACTGATGGTACGTCACAATGACGAGAGTGTAAGAGAGTGATATATAAGGAATACAGGCAAAGAAGTAAAATTGTTCACAGGCGCTTTATAAGCATTTCAGTGCAATAACTGAATAGTTATGACACAAAGGACGCATTTGGATGATTTTTTACGTGGTAGAATTATCGGCCGTCTGGAATGTGGGCGTACCCAACTGGAAGTATCAGACGAACTTGGAATTGTCCAGAGTGTTATCTCCAGGCTTTGGCAACGATTCCAAGATGATGGTAATGTGAGTAGACGTTACAGCCCAGGTCGCCCCAGAGTTACAACGCCGAATGAGGACCGGTATTTGGCAATTACTGCCAAAAGAAACAGGCGGAGCACAGCCTCAGACCTGTCTCCTCAGCTCTCTTCAGCCACTGGTACGACAATTTCAAGGCAGACCGTGTACCGACGCTTAGGGCAGATTGGTGTATATGCTCGTAGACCTGTCAGATGCAACTCACTGTCGCCTGCGGTTAGCCTGGAGTAGAGAGCATGCATTGTGAACACCGCAACAGTGGGCTTGTGTGATGTTTTCCGACGATTCCAGGTTTAGCTTGCAGTCTGATTCTCGTCGGACTTTCATATGGAGAGCGCCAGGTACCCGTTACCACCAAGAAAACATCATTGAATGACACCGTTGCGGTGGTGCAGGAGTGCTCGTTTGGGGTGGAATTATTCTGGGTTCCAGAAGTGACCTGCATGCTCAAATTGGAACCATGACAAGCCAAATCTATCGGGACGTCATTCTGGAACAACATGTACGTTTGTTTGGGGGCGCCGTCGGCGCACAATTTGTGTTTATGGATGACAACGCCCGTCCTCACCGTGCAAACATCGTAAGCGAATGCCTTCAATCGGAGGATATCACCCGTATGGACTGGCCAGCATTCTCACCGGACTTGAATCCAGTAGAGCACGTGTGGGATATGCTTGGCCGACGAGTTGCAGCCCGTCAACCTCCTCCTACATATCTACCGGAACTTCGGAGAGCATTGCTTTTTGAGTAGTGTAATATCCCCCAAGATCAGATCGATAATTTGATACTCAGCATGCCTAGGCATTGTACGGACTGTATTGGATCGTCTGGGAGACATACAATGTATTAACAATCATACCAACCATGTAATATTGGTTTTTTATAAATAGGTGTTTTTTGTAATTTGCTCCAGGGAGGAAAAATCGCTAATTTTTTAATAATATCAAACATATAGCATCTTTTTTTTTTCTCTTTACCTTTTGTTTAATAAGTAAGCTTTACAAATAAGTCAAATTTGTTTTGCTTCTAACTCTTCCTTTGCCTGATTTTGCATTATCCTTAATTTATGGACATTAGTGTAAAAAGTTAAACTACAGTCCACTCGCAAAGATGTATTCTTATGTTTATTAATTTAAATTTAAGATACCGCTACGCTACAGCATTTGTTTTTTCTAAAAGTGCATTTTGTAAAGGTAAAAAATGAAAGCAAAATTATATTTAAAAATATTCGTAACTATAAAAGTGAACAAAATTAGATATTTCTGTGTTTTGGATAGAACACACTATCCTCCATATTCAGTTGATTAAATAATTCTAATATCTAATAATTACTTCACCTTTTTCAAAAAGTACACTAGTTAGAGAAGACATTTATAAATAAGTAAAAAAAAAAAGTCTTGCCTTTGTGTTTTGGAAAAATAGATTAAAGAAATAAAACTTCTTGCAGCTTTCAAAATTTAGCATTTACTCTCTTTTCATTAATTTTTTATGTACATAAAATGAGGAAATACATAAAGGAAATTGAAAAAACGTTTCGAGAACACGGCTTGTGCTTCAATTTGTATTTTTCTAATTTAACCCTTAAAAAATCACTGCATATTTATCCCTTTTGCATTTAATGAAACACTGTTTCCAGAATGTCACTAAACAAAACCACACTCCAATATTTATAGATATATTACTATAGTAATTCTTTACGTGAAATTACATTAAACTGCATTTATATTTAAATCTTGAATATCCTGGAAGCTACAGTACTGTAAACATAGCTTGAAATGTTTTATTTATTGTAATAACCATGAAAATCTATTTCGCACGAAAATTTCTCTTCAGATTGAATAAAGGAAAATTATGCTGCTTCATGAAAACGACCTAAGAGTGTCATGAAATCTGAACACTCCTTTCATAGATTATGTAAATAATGTCACTGATATGGTAGTTTTCCTAAAATTTTCAAGGTAATAAATTTCTATGGAAATATTAAATATGTCAATAAAAACACTAACCTTTTAACTCGTTCGATTGTCCAGTATGATTTCTTTATGTGTATTCTCTGTTTTAATGCGAAAAATACAATAATACTTACCAAATTTTAATGATATTATAACAATAGCTCTCTGTATTTTGTAACAAAATTTAAAATTATATATAGAGTACACACAGAATAAAAATAATGAGGTTATATATTTTAATAACTTTTTTCCAAAAAAAGTAGCGAGTATAATTTTGAAAAGTTTTTTCATTCACGTAATTGTGAAAATAATAACATTTATTTGAAATTTTCTTAAAACTGAAAAAAATATAGTTTGTGTTTTTCTAAAATTATCAATCACCATTATACGTGGTGATTCAAAACTAGAAGAACTTGCTTGTATAAAATTAGGGTACACCTAGACGATTCGGAATACCATTGCGGAAAACTATGCACTACATCGTGATTGCAAATTAAGATTAAAATATCATAAGCTTAAAATAAGTCATGACATCTTTGATAATGAAGTTGCTAGAAGTTTCAGAGCGTGGGCATCGCATGGGCGCTCTGACATTCGTGGTAGCCACGAAAATTGCGCCCTAAAAACGTTCAGTGCATTTCAAAGCGTCCGAGATTCCATGCCTTACACCACGTTACGAAACGTTAGAGACATTCATCATCAGTAAAGTCAACACTTCTTTTTATGGTCTTTTAAATGTTAATTGGCGTTCATCATGCATTCACATTTTTCGCCCAAAAATAAACATTAATTCCATCGTTAGGTGAGGGAATAAGACAGCTAAATTCTGCTATTCGACGTGATTTTTAATACCGGTGCATAGGTTAGGTTATTTGAATATCAAAAAGACTATCTGCGTAAGAGAAAGGATGGTTTAATGGAGGAATTTCTGAGGGAAACTGACTTGTGTTCACGTTACACATAGGAAAAATGATAATAAAAAAAAAAAACCATGGAGCCAGCCTTTTCCCCTGGCATCGAATCTAAACAATGTCGAATTACCAGTATTCAGCGGTCTCAACCAACCAGCCACTCGCGGGGATAATATCGGTGGAAATTCTATCTGTATGGGAGCTTTGCGTTTTCCCGATATGTAATGTGAATATTAACCGGTCACCATATGAAATTTCTCAATTAAAGCATCCCTCGCCTTGAGCAAATAGCCCCGTATGATGTAAGTAACTAAACAAATAACATTGAAGTTTAATATTGACTTCAATAAAACTGAAAAAATATATTTAACACAATGCAATTTAAAGAAATGCAGTACAACACTCGTATTACAACTTAATAAAAGTTATTTCCCAGAACTAGAATAATATTGAAATATATAGGAAATGATAATTTAAGAATCCTTTTGAGCAAGTATCGTATTAAGGTACTTCGAAATAATGAATTCTGTTAAATAATTCATTTAATCGAACACAAAATTCATTATCCTAAATACAACTTGAAATTGTACTTTAAAAGGAATAAACACATTTAATGAATTTAATTATGACGTAATGAGAAATTTTCATTCCTTAAATGTTAAAAGGTATACTTCACTTCTGGTAATAAGGAGAATTTTAATATTTTCACTTTCACTGTCTGGAATAGTGTCTAGAGAATGGATTATATTTTTTAAGTCTGAACACGGTTTATAAAGGCTAAATATTCTTAGTTTATAAGTTTATTGTACACTGGAGTCGGTAAAAGTTGTTTCTGAAGAACTTCCCTTTAATTCACATGCAACTCAAAAGAGAAAAAAAAAATATTGTTTTGTTTCAGCTCTCGAAATATCTTAACCATAATTAATGAGCTTAATAATTTTTTTCTCTCTAATTCAGTTTAAAATTACTAATACATTATAGTCTCTCTTTTAATTTTAATTTGAACTGAAGAGATAAAAATAGAGGGCAGTTGAAAATTAAATTAAACAGTGATCAAATAAACAAATAAACCGAAAATCGAATTTCTATTGGTAAAAAAAACATATAATTAAATGCAAAATGCAATAGTAAAATCTAATTTCTAAATGCTAAAATACTGATCTCTTTTGTAAAAGAAATCTGTTCAGAATTCCAGATGATTTTGTCTTCAGCGTAAGTGATTTTTCTGAAACAGCTGATGTCGAACACTGATCTTTATGCACGTTTTCAGAAATAATTGTCACTTTCAGACGTGGAAATCATAGAAAAGTTATCGCCTCAGAAAATGCACTGTATTTATAGTAACAGGTAATTAAATATTAAACACTACAGTTGAAAATTTAACCTCAGGCTCCTTGGGTGTTGAAATTGAATGGAGTTTTTTGGAATAATCATCTTTTCAATATGTAGCACAGCAGTGTCCGACCGGTAATATCGCTGAACACTGGTAGTTCGGTCCGGGGGTCGAATCCCGTCAAACAGGCTAGCTGCATGAACACTTTCGTGGTTTTCCCCATGTGTAACGGTACATACGAGCCAGTTTCCTTTAGAGGGAGCTCAATGAAGGCATCCCTTCTCTTAGGCAGATAGCCGTCGAGTGTTTAGCTAAAATCAAAAATTAGCCAAACCCTTTCAATGTATGAAGCTTCGTTAGAGTTTCGAGGCCAGAAACATAAAAACTCAACTGCGCTCATACCAGAGTAAGAAATACCAGTTTCGCTTGGAAGCTGTTTGTGTTTATCACTTACACCATAAGAACAAAGATAGGAGCATAATTATAATAATAACAAAGATAGGAGCATAATTATAATAATAACAAAGATAGGAGCATAATTATAATAGGAGATAATTCCTTGCATTCAACCTACCACTTAGGCGGTGGATGGAAGAGGAAAACGTCCCAGTCGACCAGGTGCAGAAGATGACGATTTACTCTCCACTTATTTTAGTTCAGGATCTATAATAGGTATTATTAAGTTTTTAGGAGCCGAGTTTATGAAAAAAAATCAATTATGTTCCTCCTCTCGGTATTTGAACTACAGAATTCTCCCGAAGCATGGGGTAACTCTTTACAAGTACACGTAATCTTTTAACATTCCCTTTTAATTAGCGTTTATGATACCGCACGTTAAGCAATCACGATATAAAAGTCGTTTTGTCAAATGTTGTTTCGCTTTTTTTCACATTTCAGAACATAAATACTCTTTATAAACTAAGGTACAGGAGCAGAGTTTCACCTGCTTTATAAAGCCTTAATTATGTTAAAAGTTTTCTCAATGAGAAAATAGCACACGTATATGATGCGAAAAAATTATCCACTTCCCACATTTCGTAATGAATGTCAAACAGTATGAAGAATCATGAGGTTCTTTTGAAGCAGGAGAGGCGAAAAATTTTCCCTCTCCGGGATTCAAATCTGGACCTCTCAAACAACCGCCGAGTGTACTACCGTTACATTACGAACGCATGCTGGAAGGCAGAAAATACCGTATACACTTTTTCTTTTAAAGGGAGATTGGGAGATTAGGGAACCCAACTGCCAAATCTTGGGTGACGAATCAATATCCACTACTTTTTAGTGCCCTAGCAGGGGCTCAAACTTGGACCTCTCGAGTGTGCGCTAAGTGTGCTACCGTTACACCACGAAGGCATGCTGGAAGGAGGGAGAAAATGCCTTTTAAGTTATTTATTACTTTTATTGGACAAATTCTGTAAAGAAATTGCCACAGGAAAGTGCGAAATGCAAGCAAATACAAATGATAATATATGTTTTACAACACTTTATATTTATAATATATGTTTTACTGATAATATATGTTTTACTTTAATAAGTTTACAGCTCTAGACAAATTGATATCGTATCAGGTGTATAAATCGCATCAGGTTTATAAAATTATCGAAACCAACTCTGTGTTTTCCAGCTATGGTTTGGTGTTTTAATTTTACAATGAAATTAAAATTATGATAGATTATAATTTTCTTATCTAAAAATATATATTTAAAGCATCATGGCTGTGCATTAGCGTATAAAAAGCTTACGAAGTCTTCTAGTTTGGGAGCGCTTTTTTTCTACATCCTCTCACTCTATCACTTCCCTATTTTTATTTTTTTATTTAGCTAAAATTTTGCAAGTTTTTTGATAATATGTGCCTTTACTTTTTATTAGTTCATTATTCGAAAATTAAAATCATGCATATTAAAATTAAAATTTTTTTTAATATGTGAAAAGCACTGTATTAACATCAAGTGTCATCCACTACAAGTTTAAAAAATGTATTTAAAATTGAGTGGATGAATAAAAAGTATTTTATTAACGATTGAAAGTGTGAACAAGATATAGGGAGAGTGTGAGCTAATAATAGGAATTTAACAAGTATATAAAGAAGAAAGTCTGTGTGTTTTGGTTGTCCTTTCTAATAAATCAGTCACTACTATACAGCCAGACTTTCTATAATTCTTTTCTGTGTCCCGGAAAAGATTCGACGTCCACTTTTTTTCCAAAAACAAAATAGCTAAAATCGGAGACAAATTGATATCGGAATTATATCGGATAATTAAAAACTCGGAAAAACGATAATTTTCCCGCTCATTTTTTCCGAGTGGCAACATTCTCGCAAGCTGGAGTTCGAAAGTTGTGCCCCAGCTCGCTTTCAAACCCTAGAGTTTGTAATAAAAAATTTCTAAGTTTTTCGATGAAATAAAAATAGCACTGCCAAACATTAAATGCATTATTCCCGATTCCAAAAATTCATAGGAAGCCATTTCGACTATTCCCATCTTCGTACGATTTTAATCAGCCGAAATATTAATTAAAAACTCTGAAAGCGCTAATTTTCGCACTCATTTTGTTTCGAGTGATAACAGTGTCACGCGTTGGAGGAAAAAATGTTTCATTTCGAAAAGTCTTGCTACTGCTCGCTTTGAAATCGTAGAGTTTCTTAATAAAAAATTTATAAATTTTTCAAAATCTATACATATAAAGAAGAATGTCTGTTTGTATGTTTGTTTGTTCGCGTTATTGATTTCTGATCAATTATGATACATTTTTTACCACATTTATTCGACTAAAATTGAATGTTGGTGAAACATTTGATGGAACTTCAGCTTTTACGACCATTTCATTTACGAAAATCATTCAAAACTGCATGTAATTGCTGCTGATATTATGAGAGAGAAATAGCTTATTTTTCTATCGAAATTTATTATGTGGGCTCCATATCGCATCAGATTGAAAAATGTATAACTATTAATCGTATTTTTTGCATCGTTATTAGAGAAGGATTACAGCGTATCGTTCTCTCTGTTGTTAGATGCATTACTCTCAATCTAACTTAACTGGCATCCAATACTTCCGCTAGTTAAGTGGTATAATCGAATTCCTGTCTTTCAAATCATCCAGGAACACAAGTCAGTCGAATAAACGGAAGTTTCAGATTATTTATTTGCGTTTTTCTGCTAACATGCGTATTTTCCATAATTCAGTTATCATCAAACTGTCGACTTCTTCTGGAAACTCACAAAGTTCGAATGCTTTCTGTAGAATTTCTGTCTCAGTTTACTCAATATTTAAAAAATTCAAAATGTATCATTGCTGACGAGGCCACAGGCTTATGATGGTTGCTTTTTAGAAGTTAGAAAGCGATTTGGATAAAGGTAACAATAACTTTATGCAGATGTACCCTTCAGAAAGTTTATATCTCTTTTATCACTGGCTGCCTTGCATAAAGGTGGTGGCAGCATTATAAAGGTGTTTTTTAGACTATTGGAGGACTATTAAATTAAAGAAAAATATAAATGTCAGTAAAAACTTGAAACCTTCATATTATGGAATGGATTTCTATTATTCATACTTATAACAAATAATGAAATACGGTTTAATATTCAGTTTCTTTTTGGGGTAAACTATGAAATATTTGAGACTCCAGTTATCGTTATTGTTTGCTCTTGTTTGTAGAGACATTAGTTTAATTGGAAAAGCCGTATAGATGAAAAATTAGCAACGCCTTAGCCGGAAATCGAACCGTGGACCTCTGGAATACCGGCCCAGTGTGCAAGCCACTACACCACAAAAGCTCGCAAAGAAGGTGGGAGAAATACTTTATATACTCTCCCTTTTAAAAAGCGACTGGAGTTTTTAAGGGACCCAGTCGCCAAATTCTGGGTGTGGAGAACCATCATCCAACACCTTTTTAGTTCGGGCGCTACTGTAGAGACATTAGGTTAATTGGAAAAGCCGGACAGATGAAAAATTAGCAACCGCCTTCGCCGGGAATCGAACCACGGACCTCTGGAATACCCACCCAGCGTGCAGAACCACTACACCACCAAGGCACGCCAAGAAGATGGGAAAAATACCTTATAGACCTCCATCCGAACATATTTACCATTTCTCCAATTGATTTTAGTGGTCTTTTAAGTATTTTCAATAAAGAACTGAAAGGAAAGAATTAATTTATCCCTGACATGGCTGCTTGTTTTAAAGCTTTCAATGTTAAATTACTATTATGCGAAAAAAAGCTGTAATCAAAGTATTTTGAACATTTTCGAAGTCTTAAAGCCCTATTATTTCAAAAGAAAAATTTCAATAATATGCAAGATCCGTTTTGATTTTGATAAAATTTGTAACTGTGGAGTAAAATTACTTAAAATTATATTATACGGAATTGCATATATGTTTCGAATTTTCAAGTGAGGGAAAAGCCTAAAGAAATTATTCTTATTGTAAAAATTTGAAACTAAGGTTATTTAGCTTTTGACAAAGATGAATAATATTTTATCAAATCTGTATTTTTAATATTGTGTGTAAACTTTATTTTACAGGATAAGTTATTATAACAAGAATTATAACAAGATTCTGAAGAAATATTTTTTTAATATTCTAATGTTCTGAAGCCTAAGTTTACACAATTTTCATTACCAGTAAAAACAATCTTGAATAATGCCGTTGAAAATCTAAAAAATGAGCTGATTAATTTACTGTATGAAGAACCCTACTGACTGAGCAGCGTTTTTAGTAATTTTTTTGAAATTTTACAAACTTTATCAAAATCGAAACGCCATCTTGCAGCTGACAGTTGTAGTAAGAAAACAAATTATTATTATTTATACATGCAAAATTATTATTATTTATATGACGTATACAGAACAATATACATATGAATATGTGTATTTTTTTCTGTATACGTCGAAGAAATATTTAATAAATCAAAGAAAGAGAATAGGTTGTCACAGTTTACTTTCAGTTTTAATCCTACTTGGAAAGTTTTCGCGACTTATTTACTTTCAATTTAAATTTAAATAGGATAATTTGATAGTCTGAACATATTAGAATTATTCGACATAAATTTCAGTCTAAAATTTAATATTTATCTTTTAATATGTTTGAATTACAAAATGTAACCAACACAAATTTCTTGCAAGTATCATCATTTAGTTTTCAAACGGAAAATAGATACAAATTTGAATTGTTTTCCTTTGCGTCATTGTTTACTTATGTTTTGTTAAATATTTAATAAGTAGAATTTAAAATTTACATTAAAAATTTTATGTTATTAACAAATTTTTACGTTTTAGTAAAGCAAATTTCTGTCCTGTCAGCACCTTTCAGATCATACCCTGGGCTCGTATGCAGTTTGACCATTGATTTAGATAACGATGGAAACAGTACAAATTTTAATGGGTGTTTTTTCTAACGATAATTTTATATCTTTATACCTGTATAGACATTTTCGTACTAGAAGAGACCAAATTTATCAGAACAAATGCAAGGTATAAACTAGGGTCACTCATTAAAAAGGATGGGCACCTAGTATTTACTTATCATTAAGACGTTCGTTTATACATTAGAAACCCTAATGAATGCCTGAATAATGAACTAAAATGAATTTTCATTAGGAAGCCACTATAATCTGTACATAATCCTGCTTTTATTTAGAATACATAGACTCATTAGATTTTCGCATCACACAGATCATTTTTCTACCCAAAACATTTGGAAATGCACTAATGCCACTAGGGTACACATATCCAGTCGTCAAATGTTCAGTGCCCGAAAAGATAGCCCAGGCAAGCTGCATCGGTTTGCGTCGTGCTTCCAGAGGCTCTCCGGTTTAGTATAAACTACTTAAGTCTATATAATTAAGGCATGTTTTGCTGTCATTTCAATGATGTTGCCATTTTAATGATAAGACCTTAGCATTGAATTCCAGCGTTACTTGACACACTGTTTTATTTCCGCATTTTCAAATAATCCCTGCCTGCTAATACTAATCATGTTACTCCATCCAGTTTTAAGGTCCCGTAGTTAACGTGAATTCGATGATTTTCCAGACTCGTGCAGTTACAATACACTTATGAAGATAATCATATGTGAAAATCTAGATTTTTTATAGCACTTGGGACTCTATAATCAAACTGCTAGCTTGTATGTTCTATCATCAAAATCCTGAAAATGTTAAATGTTTATATTTTAAGAAATTTTTAATATTATCTAATAGCTGGAGCTTCGAAGCTTCAGCTATCAGACAAAATTTAAAATCTCTTTCTAAAATCTAAAAAAAAAAAGAGAAATTAATTTGGTGTAATTTAGTCAATTTTCATTTATATACAGCATATATTTTACCCACTGCATTTTTATTTTGATATGAAATTTGTTACAATAATAACAGCAGAATTTTTTATCAGGAGGAATTAATTATTTCTTTTAATTTATAATTTTAAACTTAATCTGGTATACGCCAAGTTTGCCGCAAGAGTATGGAACGGTTTAATGATGTATACCAAAGTATTTCTGTATAACAATATAAGTCCAAAATCTGTATAACGATACAGATTTTGGAAAATTTCAAAGCGCAAGTTTATCCAAAGTTTCATATTTTTTCAGTTTCTACTTCGACGAGTTAATACTAATGTTTAGTATGCTACAAACGACAAATAGGTATTTAATCCTTTTTCGTTTTATTTTATTTTTATTAAGCATATAGCTATAGAATCATATTTAATGTCGTATCTCAAATAAATTATTTTACAGAATTTTAAAGTATTTAATTTCAGTAACAAACACTTTTTGTGAATATTTTACTTTTAAAATATGTTCTGTAATTAAGAATTAATTTCTATTAGGAAACAGAAATTTATTAATTATGCGAACTGGTAAATATCTGTCCCACTAGGAATCTTTTTTTTCACTTCTTCCAACTGAAATAAGATATTCATTTATCTTTCTTTTAATGCGAAAGAATGTAAAAATTTCATACTTGTAACAAAATCACCATTTTATTTAACCGTAGCTTCGGGTTTTCCTTATCAAATTAGGAGAGTCCTCTTTTCTAAAATTAACAATAATTCTGTAAATACATGATTTATTTTTATTTAATTAATATCTTCTGGACCATTTTTTCATCTTTGCTTTAGGCAAAGCCAATTACACTTTTCAAACAGAACTTATGACATGCATAATAAATTTTTTCTCCGTGATTTAAATACGAAACAGGCTTTCATTTCGTGGGAAAACGAAATGCTTTGAGAGAAGAGACGTTAAAACATAGATAGATTTCATTTTCCTTTTGAAAGCAAAGAAATTTATTTTGCTTTCTATGCGCTATCGCCCAGAGGATCAATTTATTCGATTCCGAAAAGAAGAGCATGAGACATTTCATTATTTTCCGTCTGATTACATTAAAACCTTTAACTTAAAGAATTAAATATAAATTTCTTAATTTAATTATCAAAATATTTTTTTGCATTTATTTATTTAATTCATTTTTATTTTTAAGTTAGAAAAAGCAATTTTATAAATCAGAGACGTGATTAGTGCTTTGAATTGGGAGAATCCAATTAAAAAAATTAGTTACGATTTCCTGTGCTTATAGAATACAACTGAAAAGCAATTTTAGAAGATGTCTTACTTTATTTGAACAGGGTATGGAATGTAAACAAACTACGCATGTTTATCACAGACATTTAAATCTAAAGTTTATTTTCATTTCCTTTAATTTAGGTATAGTAAAAATAGTGAAAACTAACTTTAAAAAAATCTCAAGAGTTTCAGATTTTAACGATCGCTCAAAAGGTCTCTTTTTAAACTTTAATGTGGTTTATCGGTAGACATTATCGATAGAGATGGCCCAGGTCGAAAAGAGAAACATTTTATTAGATATTAGATTAGTATGCATTTAGATTAACATAAGAACCTTATATTTTCCGTATATTTAAAAAGTGAAAAAATAAGTATGTAATTGTATAAAAATATTTAATGCTTTTTTAATTAGATATATCACGCATTATATGCATTTTGCTTAAATTAATCAGATTAAAAAGTAAAAATATAATATTATTAAGAACTGCATCAATTGCTTTTAAATAGTTAATTTGTTAATTAATAACAGACAGATTAAATATGGAAAAAAAAAGTCTTACTTTTTTTAGAATGGCAACATGCTCGAAGGAAAAGTAAATGAACTCAAAATCATGTTTCGAGACTAATAGCTTTTTTGCGCTTAAGCATTGTATTCATTCCTTTAGTAGTTTAAGAAACAAACATTTTATCCTAGTAAACGTCATAGAAGTATTAACTGTTCATGAACAACTTCTTTACTCTCAATTCCATGCAAGCAAAAGGTATTTCTCTACAGAAGTCTTCCAAATAATCCAGAAAGATTTACAAAAGATTTTTTTTAACTTTTTTTGTTAACCGAGTGGGCATAGAGTCTCTTGAAAAGAAATTATTTTACGGACTGAAAAAAAGCTATTTTCACCTCATTCGAAATCACTTGAGGATTCAGTTACAGACCAAACCACGATTCTGCATCCTTTTATCCGTTCTATCCTTACAAAGGCTCAGTCGATTCTTTGAACCCAAAAGACCGAGAATTGTACTGGAAACGAAAAATCTTTTAGATTACCGAAAGAAGGAATTCTAGTAAAAACAAAATTCCGAGAATAGATTTCAACTTTATCATCAACAAAAGAAAAAGAATCAGATGGCATGATAAAAAATTGCACAGTTGGTAATGGTGGTGGAAAAGGAGCTGTGAAAAATGCTTTCATAAAAGATTTGAAAATATAAGAAAAGGAATACTGGAAATTCGTATTTAATTTATTTCATTGTCTGACCTCAGGGGAGGGAGGAAGAATTTCCTAAGCTGTAGTGATATGCTTACATTATTTTTATTATATTTAGCATAAATTCTTTAACAAAATTTTAACAGAATTTTTTTATAGCGATGTTAATAGTATTTTCTTCTTTTATCTCATCATTTCATTTAGAATACTACACTGCTCAAATATCAAAAGTGAAATTCATTCATTTCAAAATTCATTATGTTCACTCAAAAAATTAATTCCCCAGACTTCACATTGCTGCTTTACATAGAATCTGTCATTTAAGTTTTAGTATGTTAAAAATATTTTTAGAATTTAAAAATTATAAGATTAAAAAGACATTAATATCTCATCTTAGTAGGCAGGTTTTAATGTAGCACCTGAAACAATTTTAAGCTATATATAGACTTTTCGCACATTTTTAGACGACTTTCTATTGTATTTACAGAAATATTTTAGCTAAACTTTTTGTGTTTCAAAAATTCCATTTGATAACCTTAATCTTCACTATTTTTCTACACCTTAAGTGAGGCTGTTTGTTTTGTCTTGATGAAGTTCTACTGATTGATGGCACTGTGGGTAAAGATAAGGTATTTCATATTTAAAAATTGAGTATAATGTATGTTCCTTATAATATGTGGAATTGGCCTTAACAGTTTTCTGCATTTTTTTAAATTTTTATTCGCCGTTGTATAAAAAACCAGCAACAATCATAAATCTCTTTAAAAACTTTCTTTACATTTTTGAACCATTTTCTAAGACTTGTTTCTTCTCTGTGATGATAATAAATGGATCTCTTTAAATTTCGTACCTTTAAATACACCCAAGATTCATCTACTGTGACATCCCTTTTTATCCGAATATTTGTTTCTCATATAGAATTCTGCAGCGCGTTCTGCGTTCGGCGATATGCCGTGGAGAAAGATGATACACATTACGTTTTTAGGATTCAAATCAACATCAATCACTTTGTTTACAATTGACACTGAGCACTTTAATGATTATGCAAATGTCCTCTGACTTCGAGGATTTTCTTCTGACATTCAAATTCTCAAATTTGCAACATTCGAAATATTCCGTTTTTTCCCTTGGATATGTATTTTTAAAAATGTTTCTACTTGAATTCAAACTTTGACGCTTTCTGTTTCGCAATATTACCTATTGTTGCTTTACATACCGAAACTTCACGGCTTTCTCAGTATTTTTTAATAACTAGGTATGAATAATCTTCTTCGGAAAGGGCATAAAATAACCTTCCGTCCACTGTTTCTTTTACAGCACCATTTTGCATGAAAACAAAATTTTCAAGTAGCAGACGGTAATTTACAAGTTTAAAAATATAGTATAAATGAGATAAAGCAGATCGAACTTGTTATTTACATTTCTCTCACTTAAAGCACTATGAGCTTCTATCTTAAGTATGCTTTTAAGATTAAAATAAAATGCGCATTCATTTCAAAATCGTAATGGCATGTGTACCGTTTGCCATTTTAATTTTATTGACTTCCTTCAATGTATGATTATTTGAATATGGCAAAGCACGGGAGACCTATCTGCCTAAAAGGAATGCCATTCGTGAAGGACTCTATAAAGAAACTGGCCCATATTCAAATTACATGTGAGGAAAACCACGAAACCTAACCACACAGTTGACGCGTTCGCTTGAGATGGAATTGCCAGTATTCAGAGTTCTTTACCATTTAGTCTGTGGTATGGCTTCACTTGAAGGAAGGTTTGGTTTTTTGATTTAGGTGATTACGACAAAGCTCCTAAGAAAAGGGATGCCTTTGTGGAGGACTTTCTAACAGAAATTAGCTCGTATACACGTTACACACAGGGAAAGCTACAAAAACGCCTATGCAGCCAGCTCGTTCGCGAGATTCGAGCCTCGTACCAAATTACCAGTATTCAGCGACTTTACCACTCGGCCGCTGGTAAGCCCACTTTGTGGAAGGACAGATGTTATTCAATATGCTCATTATTAAACAAAAGAAAATACTTTGTGGTATACTATATCTATTCTTTTAAAATTGTTTTCATGGTTATGAAGATTCTAAAAAAACTACGACTTTTTATGCTTGTTATGTTGTCACTAACCTAGCAAGCACAAATATGCTTGAAAATACAGCTTTCAAGTATAAAAGATTAACTGAAATGTTAAAGGAAAGCAGACCTACGAGCGAACATAGAAATTATTATTAATATTAATAATTGTAGCCTGAGAGCATAATTCTTAAAATGTATGCTTTGGTTCAACTCATCAACCAATTGTCTCTTCTTGTGAAGAATAAAAATCTCATGATAATATTAGTTAGCAGAGAAAATGACTTAATAGCTCGAAGAATTCCGCAACTTCGCAAATCACACTTTGCTGCTTACTATAACCCATAAGATAAAAATTACTTAGATCCCAAAGGAGTCAGAATCTTCTAATACGACACTAATTAAATTTAACAACTAAACTGTAATGAAACAGGAACTTACCTAGAGCCAACTGACTGTAATTTCGTAATGACTAAAATTTTCTGCCCCTTTGATTTTCAGTACTTTATTAGTTAATACCTCAGAAATAACTCTGCCGGAATAGACAGTTCCAACTTATCGAGAAAGGAAGAATCAGTTTGAATATTCGTAAACCAATTACAGTTTATATTCAGAAACCAAAATAGGAGATTTCAAAGGTTTTATATTTTCTAGCTTATTTGCATACTTGCGGTATTCTGGACAACACCTTATATATGACATGAGAATTAAAACATTTGAAGTGAATTGAAACAAGAACTAGTTAAAAATTTAGCAAGCATTACAAACTTCCAAACATATTTTAATTTTCGTAAAGATTTAGAAAACCATCGTTTTTCTAAAGAACACATTGTAACACTGATTAGTGATGTTAAAAAAATAAATATTTTATTTTACTATTTTTTATGTAGTAGCGTTCTTAGATGATTGATTATATTATAAATAATCCATAAATCTCTGAATTTACTAGTTATTAAGAACCTGATAAATTCATGAATTCTCGGTCAGATTCCGAATAAAATTCCGAAGGAATTTTGAATCGAATAAAATCTATTTAGTTTAAAAATTTCAAGTTTGAAAATTAAAATATTTCTAAGATTAAGACAATTATATAATGAAGGGAAATATCATTTACCTTTCATTTAAATATCTGATGTCAGGATACAAAGTCCATAAAAATTCGGGCGACTCCATTTCTATAAGTTTCTAAGATTGATCTGTTGATTCCCAGATTCATAATATTGGGGATATTTATAAAAATATATATAATAACTCAGATGGTCATAATGTATTGCATATTTTTTCCACTTAAAATATGGAAGTTATTTACGTCAATTTAAAATAAGATAACATCTTCGAGCTTTACCAAATATGATTTATAGATCAAGAAATTATAATTTTACGACAGCATGTCAAAGTTTAATATTCATTAATAGCAGTATGAAATGAAATTTACACTGTTGATTTTTAAAATTGCTACAGCATAAAAGAAGACAAATCTTAAATTTATGTAACATATATAAAATGCTGAGACATGCAAAGAAATACATGTTCTCATGGTTGTACCAAGCAAGAACAATGACATCTCAAAGCTGAAATGGCTAGCTGAAATGTTGATTTTTTTCATTTTGAAATCCTTCTTATTGTTATTGCTGTTGTTGCATAAGATCGTATTAAGGATAGTGTAAGACGAATTCGTACTAGCACGTTTCAGTATTATATTGCAAGAAAATCATAACTATGGGACCGCGAATTATCCTACAGCACAACTCCTGCTTGCAGTGGCTGATATCCAGTGACTGTTAAGAGAATTTGCAATCTGTGGGTCTAAGAAACCCGAGTGACTTGAGAGATTTTAATGTCCCCTACTTATCAGTGTGTGAGATGGCAAATATTTTATTGACATCGCTGTTAAAGGTTGTACAACCATATCACAAACCCTGGGTCAAGAATTATATATATTGCTACCACCACATTTCCACCTGTACGACGCTCTGATATCTACAACCCATTAGTTGTTAACAAAATAGCTATTGCGTCGGTTTTCCTTGATGCTACAGCTCGCTTTGTAGCTGGATGCTGCATATATAAGCTCCTATAATCGCAGTACAAACGACGTACATGGACCATTGACGACAAAACGGCTTCTGCCCTGACCCCCGAATTCAATTCATCTGTCACCAGTTGAAAATGTGGGATCAGTGGTTCCAAAGAGATTGATACAATACCCGACAACTGGTATAGTAGATGAATTTTGGCGTATCATTGAAGTGACACGGACCTCAACTCAATACCCACCAATATTTGTTCGGTTCCATGCCCAGCTATGTAACATCAGTTACTTTTCCCACAGTTTTCTAGAGTATAATATATATGCAAAATAAATATAATTCTGCCAAGTGCTTTCATTCACACTGTAGCAGGTCTAATAGCCAGAGTGTAGTTTTATACACATACTTCTTTATCCTTTTGCATATTTGAGGAAATTTTAAATAATTATTAAATTTGCCTAAGATATTTTGGTGAAAAGAGTAACAAAATTCCTTTCTAATTTTTATTGAAATTCTTCCTATCCATTCGTCTAAAAAATGTTAAAGTACTACAGTTAAATTAAAATCAACTTGTTGTTGTTGCTTATGCTCACGTATCTGATATAGTCAGCCCAAGGCCACGAAATTTCTCGTAAGAAGGAGCGCTCGATTACGCCTGCCGTTGGCAAAAAACAGCCTTGAGCACCTTTCAGGTGACAGTGTGATTTTAAAGTCAACTAACTGAAGTAAATTGCCTATGTATGAGATGTAAACTGAATGATCAAAGAGTAGATAATTATTAACATTTTTTTTTCAGAATTTAAAAGAATCTAGGGAAATAATTATTTTTGGGAGTCCAATACCTATTTTTTTTCAAGTAGCTTCAGTATTCTAAACAGTGTTTCATCAATCATGTATCTTCTGATCATCTTACTAAACACCATTTCCAAAACTGCTTTCTTCGGTCCATGTAAACTTCAGTAAGAATATTAATGGATTATTGGAATATAACTTTCCCACCAAGAAATGCTTCAAAGTGTAATATACATGTCGTTTTCAAATGCATATCCCAAAGATTTGGTTTGTCTCAAAGATTTTCTTCAATTCTTGCAGTATATTTCAACTTTTGTAATACCATCAACTTTTGTAATACTTGTTGATATCCGTGGTTTTCCAGAGCACTTCTGTGAATATTCTGAACATTTTCTTTTACTTGCAAGTTTATCTGTAATTCGAATGATGGTAGATCACGCAGACAAACCTGTGTTATTCGGTTTCAGTTCATTTGATTTTGGAAAAGCACGCGAAGTCTATTTTGCCTAAGGGAAGGATGCATTCATTGAAGACTTTCTAGGGAAAACTGGCTCGTACAGACTAGAGGAAAGTCATGAAAACTCTCATGCATCCAGCCTTTTAGCCTAGAATCGAATCTAGGTCGGAAATACAACAGTTATGCAATTTTACTGTCGACCACTTGTGGGTTAAAATTGTCTGAAACTTTCTTCAGAACGGTTCAGTTCTTTAAATGTCCAGTAATACTCAAATTTCCAGTAATAATTTCGGATCAATTTTTTATATTTTGACATCGTTCCCTATTTCAAATTGATCAAACTCGAAAGGAAAGAAATTTATGTGAAATATCAGCTACTAACTTTTGCATATATTTTCGGGCGCCCGACGGATGAAATCGAAAAAGGGAATGTTTCTCTGTTTAACAAAAATGGAAACATAGAACAATAATGTAGTTTTCCAGGACCCATTCGGGTTACGAATTTTAACTTTTAGTTATGTTTCTGTTTTGCTATTCATGACTAATTTTTTCATCTTCTCAGAACTTCTATACATCAGCCACAAAATATTTAAATTTTATTGTCAAGCAAGACACTTAAATTCAAAAATAATAATAACAACAATAATTACAGAATACAATTTCTTCGAGCTATGCAAACTTTGCATTAACGATTGCTATTTGCAATTAAAAGTATTCCAAATTCCTTTGTTGAGAAAGCAAGATTAGCTAACTTAAGTTCTAGTCGAAAATATTCATTTAAACCAAATTTACCAGAAGATTCAACTGTCCTCATCGAGGCTAAATTTAATTTACAAAGATGCAGAAGTAAGCACATGAATCTCTAAACACGTTTTCGCTGTAATGGAGCGAAAGCCAACCACTTGTATACTATATGTTATATTTAAAATGTACTTTTCCAAGTTATTCGCATATATGCACTAGTTTTAAACCAGGTTCCGTTTTTAAAGTCTCTAAATTTTATGAAACTATTGTTTATAATACAGAGCTGTCTTTAAATAATGGTTATCTTGCTTAGTGTTTATTTTAATATAAAATAATAAATTTGTGGTACTGAGTTAAGAAAAGAATATTGAAGATCTTAGTATGTAACAGTAAATGCTTTTCCAGTTTAAAGTAAGATTCACTTCGTAAATCATCAGTTTTGTCACTTCTTTGTTAGGATGGCATAAAAGACGAGAAATTCATGTTCTTCATTTTAATTTTATGTCTGTTTAATTTCTTATTTCGATAAATGAAGTAATAAATAATGGAAACTAATTTCGTAATTACAGCTTATTAGAAACTCATTTGAGAGTATATTATATTGCTAGGCAGTTAAAGGGTAAATGCAAAAGCACAAATAATTTTAAATGAATTCTAAATTATCATAAAATTTATTGGCAGCGCAAAAGATATTTCGCAGTTATAAGTAGCCTGGCGTAGTGCATAATAAATGAGGATATAACATTTGCAGCTAAATTAGCGCAAGCAAAATTTCTTTGATGATATATTTTTAATAAAGGGATCGATAATCTCAGACTAAATGGATAATAGAAAATAATTCACACAGGCAATAAAATCGGGAATTAGGTTCTAGATGACAAACCTTCCTTCACGAACAACTGCAAGATAGTCACTAATATCTTTAATTCAAGATTTAAGACTCGAATACAAATTTTGAAAATTGAGAGATACGTGATCACAAGATTTTAACGCAGTGTTTGACAATTTTTAATTGCATTTCCAGTAAAATGTGAAAGTATCTTAAAAGTACATCATTATACCATTTCTTAAGAAATATTCCTTTTTAAGCCCTTAATAGTTCTCAAGTATTAATAGTCCCATGCAATAATATGCTGCCCATTTTATTCCCATCACTGCTCCTAAATCAGTTTAATAAAAGGAAATATAATTTTATTCGAAGAACAAATAAGCAACTTTTTATCCCACTCAGTTCTAATTCATCTGAGATATTCTCGAGGCATTACATTTATTGCCATTAGTAGCTCAGTGCATTTATTGCCATTATTGCCATTATAATAAATTGTAATTATAATAAATGTATTGCATTTATTGCCATTATAATAAATGTATTGCATTTATTGCCATTAGAGTTCAGTATCATATAATCGAGATTATAGCTAATATTTTATTCATATAAAAAATAATACCTAACCGAAAAATCATAATTTTATTTATTTGTAGTCTTTAACACACTGTATAAAGAGTTGCATATATTTGTCGAATTTGAGGTTTTTACGTTGAATTCAGAGGTAACTTACAGTTACAGAGCTGGTCAAAATTGAAGAATCAGCTGCAAAAATATGCTCACTGCTTCAAAGTTTACAATTAGTGTTCAGTGGTGTAATGGTATGTTGAACAATCGATCAATAAAGCTGATCAGGGCTTGTACGTTCTTATAGTGTAATCTGAAATATGAAAGACTAATATCTACAAGAACTTTCAAATAAATATTCATTTGAAGGTTAGTTAACATATTTTAATTTTAGTGAATAAGTATTTTTTCCAATGGCGGCCACTTGCCTATAACGGCATTAGCCACTACTGAAGTGATGAACATTTTATTGTGCAGGCACCTAATACGCGGCTACTGCTACCTCCCCTTGGCTCCCTTAACCGCTATACCATCTGGGCGAATACGTTAATCGATTTTATCATTTTAAAATATACTGCGTTGAGAAATAGTTGAATTAAGTAAAATTCAAATGTAGAGGTGTAGAGTTATTTGATATTAGTTTAATGTAAAATGTATTAAATAAAGTAAATGATATTAGTTTAATGTAAAAGTTTTTATAAATATTTATTTTAAAACAACTTTCCACTTAAAGGCTTTGGAATTTCATTTAGAAAGAGCAGAATTTGATTTTGTAAGACGCAAGGTAAGAATACTTGATATGAATTTTGAATAGCACATTACATATAATATTCCTCCTGTATCAGGAAATCTTTGTTTATCATAAAAACTTAAAACGATGGCGGAAATTCGGTAGTATTTTTTATAGCTAAAACATATGCTGAAACCCAAAGTTTAGAAAATTTTGATGAAATACTACAAGGATTTCAGAATTTAGTGCATTGTAAAAATCAGACGAAGAGAAAATACCTACTTAAATATTAAGCATTATTTACTCTGCCTTTTTCCCCTGGTGACAGAACATTATTTAAAAAAAATATTTAATACAGCAATGCATTCTTGATTCAAAATTTCCAGGAAGCATTTTCTCTTGTTAATGAAAACTCTGAATCTTCTCAATTTAATTATGTTTTTCGAAGATCCTTCATCCCTCATAAAGAACATTATGTCATCGACGTAATCCGGATTATTTTTTCTGTTGCTAGGAAATTTCAAAAGCATTACACATTTTTCATCAATTCTCAAATCACTAAGGAATTAGTTTAATTTTAAAAAAATTCGATTACATTAATGTTATAATCAATGCTTGAAAATAATTCAGAGAAGGAAGATTATATACTTAGAAAAGTCCCTTCTTCTTTTGTTTTCCTTTTTAAGTGTATTCAGTTTAGCCTCCTGAAGCTCGATTTTCTCTATTGTGCATTAAAGAAATATTTATTTATGATTTATCCTTTTATAAGGTATTCTAATTTTCGTATTTTACCGGATTAAACGTTATCTAAGTTTCATCCATTAAAAATGAAGCGAAATATATTTTCTTATCTTTTTAAATGAAGAATTTTCAAGTCCAAATAAGAAACAGAACTGCGAATAAATTCATTTCATCTTGTGTTATTAAATTAATGTATTTAATACATATTACATTCTGAATAAGTGACAAAATTCAGTCTTTGTTCTCGTTGATTCAAAATGAAAAAGCTTAATGCATTTAGAAACAAATATTATCATAACAAAGAATTTGCGTATCTAGAAAAGAGTCGTCGTCTGCAATGCAACGAATCAAATAAAAAAAATTTTTTTTCAAATATTAAAGTGTTGTTCTCACGCATCTCATCTTATTTTTATTGTAAACAAGAAGTAGCCAAATATTCAGAGACTAATACAGATATGTACATTTTGAGGTCATGGGCCATGAAAAAATAGATTTCGTTTAATGAGTATAAATTGCGCGTAAAATAATAATAATGCGTAAAATAATAATAAATTGGCGTACTAACAGCTCAGCCTTGCGATCTGGGCTATTATCGGGGGGGGAGGGGTAGTAAGAGAAAGAAAGAAAAAGAAAATTTTAAAATAATTCAAATAATTCGCATCGCACCAGAGGTTTCCTATCCTCTTGTTAAGCTCATATATTTTTTCAATATGCTCTTGGACTCAATCCTACGTAAACAACATTTTTTTTTTAACTTTGTATTAGACATCATTTTTTCTGCACTTATGCCATATAAAATTCAACAACAAAATTAGAAAAAGAAAATTAAGTAGTGTATCTTGATATCTTCGGTACAGCGTTAGTGTTGTTATACATTATATTTTTGCTCATAAGGGCTATTACTAGTTTCGAATCTCAATTTTGTTGTTCGTTTCACTTTTCAAATGGTAATTTGTTTGCACAACTAGCAGCCTAAAATTATTAATATAAAAATAAATGTATATATATATATATATATGTCATAATTTAATGCGTAGTAGTTGACAGCGTAGCAGGAGTTTGGAAAAGAATGACATAATTAACTCGCGAGCGGTATTTATATTGAAGTAGATGCAATTGTAGAGACAAGCTATGATTGGTTAATTTTAGTTTTAGTTACCTTTTTAAAGATCTCGAATTTGGGAGAACAGATGAATTAAGAGGGAGAGCACCAAATCTAGAATACTTAATTTTTAAGTCGCCATTTTTTTTTATCGCAGCCATCGTATATTGTTAAATCTTACACGCACACAATATATATATGTGCGTGTGTGTAAGCTATAAAAGAATACGATGGCTGCTTTAAGAAGTAATTGGCAAACCGCGTTGCTTTGCCTTGCTAAAATGCCTACGTTATACCTTTAAAGAAACAGTGTATATGAAATTATCGTAATTGCTTATGATCAAAAAAATATATTGTCTACGAAGAATGATTCTAATGTGACTAGAAATGAAGATAGCAATTAGCTGAACTTAATTTGTGTAAACATCTTCTTCCTACCATTCCACTCAGCCATCTAAGTCTGCAAGCTGTTAAAAATTGCAGTGGCGTCTTCACACTTAAAATACTACAGTTAAATAAAGCCGGTACCTGCTGCCTCAACTCCAGTGGAAAATATTTTTCAGTTCAAAGGGATTATCTGCTGCATATCAACGGATTTCAAGTGTCTAGTGGTGTTTTTCTTTTTCTTCGTTTTCAATCAAGGTGTCAAAGTAGTAGCGACGACGTCTGCTAAAATCGTGTAATGGGATCGCGTTTTATGTGCATTTAGTGAAAGATTTGCCATCGAATGTTCAAGCATGTGCATTTAGTGAAAGTGTGCAATCGAATGTTTAAACATGTGCGTTTAGTGAAAAGTGTGCTATCGAGTGTTAAAATATGATGCTTAAAATTGGTTTTCCGTGCGTTAAGTAAAGTGATATCGGTGCTTCTAAAATATTGGTTATTCAATGAAAAGTCATTTAGTGTTGTGCTTAGATTTGAAATTAGTAGTGGCGGTGACTAGGTCGTAATCAAAATCAAATGAAAACAAAGCTGATATGGCTGTCATCAGTATGGATAAATTTCAGTGTGCCGTATTTGATGGTCAGAATGCGAATACTCCTAGAGATAAATATGTTTTATTGTTTGAAAAAAATGTAGTAGTAAAAATATTACTGAGAACGATAAACCGTTAGTGTTTTCCGAGTGTTTCAAGGTGAGGACTTTTCATTCTATCTTAGAGAGTGTGTGGAATTAGACAGGAAAACTCTAAAAGATAAATTCCTTACCTATTTTTCAAGTGTGACACTGTTAACATTAACAATGTTTTTGCTGTTACTCTAAATTCAATGACATCGATAAATATAAATATTTCCGACGGAAGTTAAAATTTTCTGCGAGTCTAAAACTGCATGACAAAATTTTAACAGAAGCATTGAATCAGGGTCTAACAGAGCAACAGAAAATATTGGTAATTGTGCAGAACGTTACAGGAATGGATATCTTTGACGAGAAAAGTGTTTCCTATCACAAGTTCACTGGGAGAACCAAAGTTTTCACATCCTAAACAAAGTATACGTTTTTACCAGTCGAGATATCATTCTCCAAGGCCTTTTTCTGCTAGGTATTATGTTCCTCAAAACCTAGCAGAAAAAGGCATGGAGAAATTTGCAGCTACGACAAGTAGCTTATCCGTATCTGTCATACCCTTCTTTAACCTATGGTAATACAGATTCTCGACAAACAATCGAAGAAATTAAAATATTTTAAAATAAATGTTCAAATTAATCAAAACGAAGTCCCTGCTATAATTGATACAGGTTCACAGATAAATGTAACTTCCAAAATTATTTTAAATTCTATTAATGCACAAATTGAAATTGGTGAAAATAATCCTAACACAAAATTATTGTCTATATCCATAGGTCTTTCTGAGACCAAAGTTATTAAATTATCGTGCAAAATTAGTAGACTCCCTAATACTATAGTATTTTATGTTGATAATTCTAATTTGACGTATTTATTACTATCATCATCTTGTGTTTCTTTATTTAAATTACAATTGAATTTTAATAATTAGGAAGTATATCAGCTGAAACTTATCATAAGTAAAGGTATGCAATTAGATAAACGTTTTCAAAATTTTGTATGTAAAAATAGTGTAAGTACTAAGAAATTTGATGATTATGCTGAAACTACTGAAATTGCTGATGATCAATTGCAAAAATTTTTAAGTAACTGTAATCATGTATTTGCTAAAAACAAATATGATGTGAGTTCGATCAGTATTGAACCTCCACGAGTAATTTTAACTTCAGAATTACCCATAGCGTGTCGACTATATAGAGCTTCCTCTACAGATAATAGTGAAATTAAAAAACAAATAGATGAATTGTTAAATGCGGGAATAATGAAACCTTCCTTCAGTGCTTATCCTGCACCAGTAACTTTAACTTATCAAAGAGATAAACCGACAAAAACCAGATTCGGTATTGATTATCGGAAACTTAACCAAATTACTAAAGCAGATTCTGAATCTATTGCTAGAATTGATGCTGTATTAGATCAATTAACGAATGCAAAATGTTTTCCACATTAGACCTAGCATATAAAATTAAATGAAAAATATACTGAAAAATTAGCATTTACTACAAATTGTGGCCTTTATGAATTCAATAGATTACATTTTGGTTCGAAAAATTCCCCAGATGTTTTCCAAAGAGCTCCTAGAAAAATGTTAAACAAATATCAGATTCAGTTTGCTTTAAATTATTTTGATCACATTATAGTATTTTCCCCAAATTTTGATGAACATCTTAAGATACTATTTGACATATGTGAAAAAAAGAATATAAAATTGAAGCAATCTAAGTTTAATTTTGCTAAAAAATGAATTTTCTAGGACATGAGATTCAAGCAGGGAAATATCAGCCCAGTAATGTAAATTTTAAGGTTATTAAAAATTACAGCCCCCTAAAAATGTTAAAGAACTGCAAAGACTTTTAGGAAGTATAAACGTGTACCACAAATTGATTCAAATTATGCCAAAATTAAGGTTCCTTTAACAAATCTACTTAATAAAAGATACTCCTTATAAATGGACTAGTGAATCTCAAACAGCTTTTCAAAATTTAAAAGATGCATTAATTTCAAGACCTATTTATTTAATCCAAACTATCCTCGTCATGTATTTGTAGATGCATCTAAAGAAGCTGCTTGTGCAATTTTAAAACAAGAACATCCAGATGGTAATCTTCATCTAATTGCTTTTCATTCTAGATAATAATGGTCTTATGAGCAAAATTATTTATGCAATTACTGAATTAGAATGTTTAGCCATGATTGACGCTATAGATAAATTTTATTATTATTTACATGGTAATCATAAATTATATGCACACACACACATATAGTACTTTTTATAAATATAACTACTATAATTTCAAGGATTCAACAGTAATTAATAACAGAGATGAAGAAGAGCGTTTATTGATAATAAATCTCTTAGTTTGGTAATCAATAAAAAAGAGATTACATTTTTAAAAACTTAAATGTCTTATACTTCATGGCAACAAACTGGTGCGTGGAAGATAAAAATATTTTATATTGAGCTGTGTCAACATATGTTTTTTAAATAACTGAGTTCTTTTATTAAATTTGAAGAAAGAAAAATATTTTGCGCTTTGCAATAAATACATTTAAAAAGTAATACGGAAAAAAACGTGAGGTTGAAAATAATAACATTTCTTGTGATAAAATGAGTAGTGATATTCTCAGCCCCATTTGCACTGTACTTTTAATATACTTAATGTGCATTATTTTACTTGCATATATTCATCATATGCACATTCCAAGCTACTTCATCAACATCTTTCATTAGGTTTTGCTGTTTCAGGTAATCAAATAACCTGAACGTTAAACATGTGGAAGAATCCAGCAGCTTTACAAATGATAGAAGCAGAATGGTGTAATTCTAGTAAGAGTTTCTAAAATTTCTCTGGCTGTCTTATCACCCTTTGTTTACCTTACTTACGAAATTGCTTGGATTCTCCACAAGTTAGATTTCAGGTTATTTTCTCACCCATCAGTGACATTCGTTGTTTTGTCCTTAAAGATGTTGTTTTTTATTTCAATTCGTAAGGAACTTACTGACATTATTTCTCAGTGAGATATCGGCCACATTAAGAGAATGCTAAAATTTCTTATTAAAGAATACAGATCTCATATTAGGGAAGAAGAAATAAATATCTTCATTGTAAATCATAGATCGTACCTTAACAACAGTTTTTACTATAGTTCTGCTAAAATTATCCGCAAAAGTCGGATTCTTTTTTTTTTTTTTTTTTTTAAGGGGGAGATGAAAAATTAACAACCGCCTTCTCCGGGAATCGAACTACGGATCTCTGCAATACCGTCTCAGCGTGCAGAACCACTACACCACGAAGAAACGCTAGGAAGGCGGGAGAAATCCCTTATATACTCTCCCCTTTAAAGGGTAACTGGGGATTTTAGGGGACCCAATCGCTAAATCCTGAGTGAGGAGAATCATCATCCAACACCCTTTTTAGTATGGGCTTCATTCTAGAGACATTAGGAATTTTTTTTGAGGCCGGAGAGATGAAAAATTAGCAGCCGCCTTCGCTGGGAATCGAACCATGGACCTCTGAATACCGGCCCAGCGTGCAGAACTACTACACCACGAAGACATGCTAGGAAGGCGGGTGAAATACCTTATATTTCCACTTAGTGAGTTAGATTTCCTTACTTTCATACTCACAAAAATTTAAGTACTTTAATTAATGACATGCATTCCAACCTATTTTCTCAATACTTTCATAATTCTAATATTTTAACATTTTCGTTTTGATCATTTTTATGCTAGATGCATGGTGCTCTGTTGATTTCACTTTTATTCCAACTGTTTTCATTTCCGTATTTATTTAATTGTCTGCTCACCTCACCATATATTTCTTCTCAAGAGAAAAAGGAGCCTATGTCAAGTCGCCATTGAAATCGATTTTTTTTTAAATCTACACTAATATGATTGTTTTACTGATTGATTTTACAGATGATTCTTCGTTTAAACCGCTAATCCAGTCTTCAATTTTTTCCGGCTATTTTGTTCACATCATAAGACTTAAAACTCTCGAACACCTTACACACGGAGAAATCTTTTAATCCCAAATTAGCGTGGCGAAAATTCACACAGCTGAAGAAAACAGAAAATAGTATATTTATTTAAGAATTATTTTAAGAAAATACTTACATTTGCTTCAAATTATGCTTAGAAAACACTTTGAAGATACAACAGAACTGAGGTCATGTATGAGATTACGTACATATAAAATTCAAAATAATTTTTTCAACGCCTTTTTAATAAAATTCATTTATTTTCTTAAATTTTTAAGTCCTTTCAAATTTTAAGACTTAAAATATTTTACTGTATTCTTGTAAAGCAACAAGCTCACCAGATTTAGTTTTCAAGGATGTAGTTAATACTTTCAATTCTAATGAATCCCAAGACGGATAATGGCTTAGGTATCAAAAGCCAGACATTTTTAAATAAAAAAATTAAATAAATAATTTTAAATCTTGAAGTTAATTCTAGGATAATCAAAAGTATTAACGTGGATAACAGAAATGTGAAAGGACTTATTTATTTTAATAACCAGTTATTTTATGTTAAGTAGCTTTACTGTCGTTCTCCCTTTCCGTTTTCCTGCTAGAATGCTAATTTTTAGTTCGGGCGCATTCAAATGAGGTGTAAAGAGATAGTATTAAAGGAAGGTTTTAGATCGTATTTTTTATTCAGAGCGTGTTCCACCTATTGAACGCCACGCTACTAGTTGAAATTCTTCGATAGCCGTCTGTCTTCAGCTTTCTGTTATTCTAGCCAATGGCGCTTGTCACGCCGGTATAGGTTTGAACCAACTTGCACGTTAATCATTTCTGTGTAGCCTTTGGCTAACTTACGACTTAGTTTTAAACTGAATTTATATAAATTTGAGTTACATCATAAATGCTGGCTGGTTTGTAAGCACAAGAAGTGCCTTTTGTTAAATTATTCTGAGTTTTGAAAAAAATTATCTTTTACACCCTTCTCAAGTTCTGTTTCATTTTAGACACAGACATAACCGCTTACATGTATATTCAAGGATTTGCCGCAAGTTATTGTTAGTTACAGAAACAATCCCTACAAATGTTCAGAAAGTGTAATAAAAATAATTTGCCACTTGCTACGGAAAAGAATCTTATGAGTGTCCCATTGACCATCTCTAAATTAGGTTATTACTAACACGCAAAGCAGTTTTGCAGAAGAATGAATATTAGGCAATATAGAATATTTTTGCAGAAGCGTTAGCTTTTAGATTAGAGGAGTAAGTAACTCTTAAGTATTATCCTTACACTAATAGTTAACTTTGTTCAGATTTTTAAAAATTTTAATATTTCTTCTATAAATTCTAATAAATTACTGATTCTACAAGTAAATTATTAGAAATGCAAAACCGTCTTAGGGTCATTAGGTTATAGTTCAGTTAAACTCAATTTAGTCACTAGAAGATATATTTAATATCCTAAAACTTTGAAATACTGAAATTCTTCATTCAGCAGTTTTTAATTTGCAGTCTTTAAATTACTATTTCATTTCATACCATACTTCCAGTAAAATGTCTGCTATAAAACTGCCTCACGCCAAAGCAATTAGGCAATTTTTGCTTTGAGGTAATTAAATATCTAACTCTGCCTTACTTGCTAAATGTGTCTGTTCCTTCTACGAGAAGCCTACCAGAGGCCGAGAGATGAAATAACTGAAAACTGGCAATTCGACTCTGATTCATATCTCGACAACTGGGCGAGTAGCGTAGGAAATTTTTGTCGTTTTCTCCATGTGTAATGGGAAATAAAAGGTCATTTCCTTCCATAAGTCATCCACGATGGTACCCCCTTACTTAAATAGCCTTCGTGTGCTTTTGCTATAATCCGATAATCCAAGCAGTTCCGCAAATAAGTATGTAAAGCTGTATACCAGAAATTATTCAAAGTAGTAAGATAAATTTATATTGTTCTTTCAGTGTTTTAGTTACATTAAAACCTTATTCGTAACAATGAGCTTCCACGAAGATATTTCTGTGAAATTCTCTTTGGAGAACAAAATATTTTATTTTTTAATTTTTCTTTAAACTGACTTTCCCTTCCACGATTTTCACCAACAGCCGCAAAGCAAACAAGTGGAAAATATTGGTCTTATCCAGAATCTAACGAAACAAAGTAAACTGCAGAACTAAAAAAAGAAAGGAAATTTTTTTAGAAAGTATACTCTTGAAGTTTTTTTCTATACATAATTGTTTTTAAGAGAAAAAGTTTTCAAAAACTTTGGTCCACAGAGTGAAGAAGATATTTACAGCAATCTGTCTGATAGGGTTACTTTTCTCTAAGGATATTTTTCACTTATATTATTGTAACTAATGGCTGGCTAAGATGCAGTTTCAGACAAACAACTCGAGAGACATGTGAGAATTTATCCCGTTGTGTACATATATAAAATAAAGACTGCGGTACTTCATCTTTGAGGCTCTGTTGGAAAAAAAACGCAATATAAAATACCAGATAGTTAGCAAACTATAAAAAAACAAAGATAGTCTAAGAAAATGGAAAATATAAAGAACAATGAAAACGAAAGTAACGCCTAGCATTTAAAAAAAATAAAAAACGTAGGAATTGCATTAATGCAAATAAGTAAGGCAGTGCCTAGCTCCAAGGAAAAAAAAGCATGGCAATAAAATGAAAGGATATTTTCAAAATAATAGTAATAGACGAAGAAAAGGAACTTAATTTGCTTTTTTTCTCGGGAAATAAAAGAGGGAAAACTAATTAGCAAATAATAATAGAATGCTTTTGTAATAATAGAATGAATGAGGAAATCAGAAAGTTATTTTAATGGATATGAATGATCCATTTTAAGTTAATAAAATTTAAAAATTCTTCATTACTTGAAAGAATCATCAAAAGAGATACGGAAAGACTTAAATATAAACCGAAAAATAAAATTAAAACTCTTAAGAGAATTTATTTCTAGGATGGATTCAGATTAAATCTGTAATGCTGGATAAAAAGCACTTTAAGTTATCAGTACAAATAAAATCAATCCTCCTTATGTACGGAGATCTTCCACTGAGCAACAAAAAAATTTGAAACAATGGTAAAAAAATATAAAAAGAGATTAGTAGGTTTATCCCATAATCCTTCGTGCTTTGGCAGCAAGTAAAACCCTTACTAACACTTCTTGCTGCTATCTTTCAGCAACTAAGGAGCTACTTGGAATTTTGATGAGATTCTTTGCTTCATCGTAATACTTTCATTCCTTACTTTTTTTAAATAATTAAATGTTAAGAATGTATTAGTTTACTTCATATAACCTGCAATTGCGTTTTGTGTTTAATGGTATTATTAGCCGTCCTGAGTTTACAGGTATATGAAAAAGAAATTTTGCTCTTATAATTCCAGGCTATAATAATTAACACAAAAGAAGCAAACAGCGAATTTTATCGCTGCAGTAGCGAAGGTTCTCGCACTAAATTCTCTGTAACTCGGAAGTTTACTGCAGACTTGCTTACTCAGATAAAGATTGAGAGTGTTTCAACCTCCGCTCACTCAGCAATAAAATTTTCTGCAGAAATATTTTAAACTGTTCTTACGCTAGATTTAACTAGTAAACCACCGATTCTCCAACAATAGAATAAGAAAATGAGTGAAACTCTCTATGGTATGATTTTCAAGGGAAAAAGAATACAAGGATTAAAACGTACAGATAATAAAACCATCCTTAAAATTTTATTATATATTTTGAGATTTGGTGCTCGAAAACCGCGACGCAGCGCTATTGCGCTGAGAGTTCAGTGTGTCATTGTTGCTCCGTGGGTGTGAACGTACGTAGTCACGCGTACTTTGTAACACGAGTACATTCTAAAATAACTAACTGCGTTGCGGTTTTCGAGACAAATGAACGTAGCGCTTTTGCACCGCGTAGCAGTCGAACGGTTAAACTTTTGCTTGATTATACACAGTGAGGCTAACTCATGAACTTACAAAACTAATAAACACTTCACTGTACACAATGTTTTGGATAAAATTATTTCTAAACATTGTGAAACATTAATAGCGATGCCTAAAACATAAGAATAAATTGCACCAAATTTAAGGTCAAAGAATGCACATCCATTTAAAAGCATAAGTGCCCCACATTCAGATAGGGAACAATTCGGCTGTTTTTTGAAGGTACGGAAGAACAAGAGGGAAGAGGTTTTTTTTTCCTTTGACCTTGTAAGATCAGCTAAGTGTGTACACACATTGTTTGTTCTTCGCCTTTTCTAATATAACCTTTTTATAAGTTTTATCCAATTTAGATAACTTAGCAATTTGACAACTGTGCTAGTTCCACAGAATTTAATGCATTATATTTCTAATAGATTAGGTAATCATCTAAACAGATATAGAGTGTTAACAAATTAAAAATAAATGAAAAAAACTTTACATGAAAGTATCATTTAAAATGACACAGGAATCAAAAATAAATGAAAGCACAAGCAAAGCAAACTGCTGCAAAGTAATGCAAATAAATATTTACATAAATTTACAATAATTTAGATTTACGTATTATGAATCAAAAGTATAACTATTTGAGCTTTTGCCTATTCTTTTTTTAATATATATATATAAACCAATTGCTGATATTTCCGTATAAATATACACATCTTTTTACGAAGGTATTTAATAGTGATTTGTTTCACAAGCTGGCACTTTTTAATAAAACATTTATTTCCACTGGTTTACCACGCACATATTTTGAAGCTGAATCTCTTAGAACTGACATTTCATATACTGCCTCGATGTATACAAAATTTAGTTCAGGCAATAAATCTCAGTTTCGACGTATTTCTAGTTGAATTCTGAGAATTTTTTTCCATTAAAGGGTATTTTTTTATAATTTGCAGATTTAAATTCCATTTCTTCAAAGTTCAAACTATTTCCGTGGTACCTGACTGGTTATTAAGACTCATTTTCGAATCAACGCGAGCGTAGTGTCTGCATATGTCTTTTTGTGATTCCGTCATATGTGTAATATATATATGAGATATTTTCGCATTACATAAAAATTATAAGTCTCAATTTTCTAATGTCTTTGCAGTTTCGTTAGTTCTCGGGTTATAAAGCTCGGATTCTGCTAGATGAGAATTTTCAAATTTGGAAGTATCTACGGCCTGGTCCTATTAAAATGGGAAAAAAAGAAAAGAAAAATTTGATTTTTCAAGAAGAATTTTTTAATTTCTTTTACGAACGATTTTTTTCGTTATAATCTAAAAAGAGAAAGTGACAGAAATACCATGCATTAAGATCTTGAGATGGTAAGACTGATAGACACTCGTAGTTGGTTCCAAGGTCAAATCCCGGCTAACCGGGTGGCTGCATAGACATATTTATGGTTTATCCATACGTAAGGTGACTATGAATCTAATATGTGTAGAAAATCCTCGAAGGCCTATCCCTTTTAAAGCACAGAGCCTTCGTTCTTTCTCTTAATTTTTAGCTGATTTGAACTGAAAAATTCTGAATTTCTCATAATTCTTTCTTTCTTCGTTCACCAAGGCAAAATGCATTTATGATATGTAATGATATCAAAGAAAAAATGATAAATCAAAGAAAAAATGGAAACAGTTATACACTCTTTTATGATCTGAACAGAGTAAAAGAAAAGAAAATCCAACAGATTAAAAAATTTAATAGTGAACAAAATTTTGTGTAGATTCAACGATGATCTTGATTAATTAAAGATTTAATTCTTTAAACATCTGTATTGCGATATAAAATTCATATGGATCTAGACGTAATGTAAATATGTGTAAGTTCATTAGAAATACGATCTGCAAATAAGTTTCATAGTTATTAATAAATTTCCAAATGCACACGACTGCAAATCTCATCAAATCATCAACATTAATCACAAAATAAAAATTTCTGAACAACGTATATACATGTTGTTGTTATTGTGTTATTGTTTCGAAAAGCCCATATTCGAAGTATTTTCTGATGTACTCTCTGAATCGTCAAAGCATGTTGACTTAAACGCCAGAGGCCAAGAGAAAAGATTGAAACAAAAAATATTGAATTTAACTTGTAGGGTTTATATTTATTTTAACTAACATTTATTTTAAGCTATCTTTCCTGTCAAGCCTTTACTTTCCCCTAGAATTGCCAATGCCAGAGTATGCAAATCTTAGTAGAACGCGCAGAATATTCAAATTTTAGCAGAAGTAATTTGAGTTAAATAGAAGGGAAACGAGATTTGTAAGTGTGCTTCTTGAATCACGAACGTGAAGGTTACTAGGTAGAAATTTAAAAACCGCGCGTTTCGGCCTGTGTGCCTACTTCGGCAGTTAGTTGAATCTTTCAACTTCTTAATCAGAAAGTTTGCTGAATCTCAGCTGTATCTTAGAACGCGGTTATGATAGTTAAAATCATAGAGCCTCGTAGATAGTGACTTCGTTAGTTATGCATCCTGTCATTCATTTTTAGTTGTACTTTCCTATTTTTGTTTAACCGCCGGGTCGGCGTAGTTTGTGAGCGTCGAGTGAACGCAACTGTGACTTCTAAAGTGAAATAAAAAGGGAGTTAAACCCTTCTTAAGAGTCTGTGTAATTTCCAGTTCATAGCAGTCACTACTATTATTGCTGACGAGTTGGGGCTCTCAACATCACAAACTAGAAGGAAGAGTTGTTTGCTGCTGTGGAGGAGATGAAAAGGAATTTCGTCATTTCTTTAGAATGTTTGTATTTGTCCTAGGCCTTTAGAAAGTAAAGCAGAATTTTTCAACGTGAATTGTCTTTCATAGATACATTACTTTTGAATGACCTGAAGCACAAATCTCCAATTCTATTAAACAAACTTCATCAAATTAAAGCTTGAGCGATATGAACTGATATTTGCCCCCTCCACACCAACATTCCTTTTTATGGGTAGGCATTATTGGAACATAAAGCCATAATTAAATTTCCAGATTTGTAATAATGTAGAGTTTAATCGAAAGCAGTCGTTGATGTTTTGTATGCAACATCAGCCTTGTGGAATTTCCATTGCCACGCTTTCCATCGTTCTGCATCCATTTTTAAGAGATAAGTACAAAGCGTTCTCTTATCATCTAAAATATTGTTGTTTTAAAGCAATATAGTTAAAAGTGGAGCATTATTAATTCCATATGTCCGAATTTTCGAATTTTTTTAGCACTGGAATGTTACCTTTGCATTTCATTTTCAAAATATTGATCAATGCATTTTCGTATTTTATTATTTTATGATTCAGAAAATGATGGTGGTAAGAACGCGTTAACAGGTGCTGTCAGGACTACCATCTCTACGATAGTACAACGCGAAAGTGTAATAGCAATGTATTCCTTAGCAGCCCTGTTACCCGGCATAAAAAACAGAGCAACCATGTTCATCATACATGCTCCGCCAGGCACTTTATGCGCGTTCTCCATTTATCACCATATTAAGTGAAATGTGGACTTGCATCAACAGCTCCGTAAAGAGGAGTTTAGGAGTCTCACTTACTGTAACACCCCTGAGATCTCACTCTAAGGCTAGGGAGACCTTTTAAAAACTGAACTCTGTCTTTACACCCAACAGGAATCGGCTTCCCAGAGTCACCTCACCGGAGCAAATACCGCGAAAGATGTAGACTTATTGAACCGTTTCTGGTCGTCGTACTTACTCGAATGGCCAACACCACTACTTTCCGGGACAGTGTGTAGAGTGATTAGGTTATTTTTATGCTGGAAGACGTGAAAAATGAGCAATGTCCTCGCCGGCACTCGTACCACGGACTTCTCGAAATACGCGTCGAATGTGCTGACCCATATTCGAGAAACACCACGACACTACACCACGAAGGAATACTAAGAAGGCGAGAGAAATACTTATAAGCGTAGTCTGCCCTTTTAGATAGTCGGAGCTGAGTCCGTGTGTTTTATGTAAGGATACGGTCAGAATTCGACCCGGGGTAAACAGGAAGAGAAAAATGATCCTAGTTCTTTGATCCGCGAAATTTCTACAAAATATGGTAAACTGTAAAGTTTCATTTAATAATATAATTTTGAAAAGGCAGTAGCAAGTTTCTTAGCTTAGGTTTTTTCAGTTCAAAAGCCATGTTTTCCCTTAGAAACATTAAAAAAAATAGACAACAGCAAATTGCATTAGACAAATTTTGAGTGAAACGGAAGCCCAGTGAGTCTCAGGTAGAGCTGAGTGGCTCTACGAAACAAAGAAAAGATAATAGAATAAAATCTAAAAGAAAGTGCTTCAAGAAGACATTTACCTAATGTTTTTATCAAACGTTATTCCTCATCCAAACAATAACATCTCTTCTTTTCTCATCCTTATCACTTTCCACTTATGCCGTCCACTCGCCTTCGTACAAATACGTTAACATTAACCTAAATTTTTGTCTGTGGTATCCGTTTAATACTGTGTTTATCTTTTTCCTCTTATATTTAATTATTTCCATTGCTTTGTATTAGGAACCTGTGTACAAAGTACTGTAGTAAATTTTAAATAAACAGTCAAAGCGTGGTTCAAGAATGGATTAATTCGCGTTACATTAAAGAAAAAATATGTTCAGTTTAGGAAGATTTCGGCTGACAGATGACCTTCAAGACAGAATTAAATTCTTGAATCAAAGTTTCATATTATTCGCAAAATTTCATCAAAACTTTGAGTTAAAGATTATACAGCTAAAAATTTTGAAATCCTCGAAAAACATATAAAGTAATGTTATTTTTAGGTTTCCAAAGATCTCGTAATTTTAAAATTAAATGCATAAGAATAGCTTTCATTAGATTTATAAAATATTAATGCAAATAAGGAGAAAATCATAAAGTGAGAAAAATGTATCAGCAGCAAACGTTGTTAGTAATACTATACGAGGAAACATAACGAACTTTTCATGAAAAAAAAAATCCTTTTAGAGATTTGAATCTTATATCTCTTAAGTCTGTACTATATCTTACTTCAACTTTTGAGTTTACATTAAGCAGGGATTATTTCGGATGTACTCGATTTTTTTAATGGCAATACAATTATATCGTGCTCATCTTATAATTTTTGCTTGAAGCTGTGGTTTCTGCCCTGTTAATATTCTGCCTTTAAACCTGTACAAAATTCTTGAAAAACGTATAATAAAGTTGAAGTTTTGCGCAGTAGTCATGAGTTGATAACCAGGATGTGATCGTTATATCTGCACTCAGTATAGATTTATCGAATTATCGACTCAATAATTATCTATTTCCATCTTAAATATATCGGAATTTAAAATACTGAATCCATATCGGAAAATCAGAATTTTATAAGAGGTGATCATCAAATACAACTTAATGAAGACGCGTCTAGGGTGTAATATCATAAATGGAAAATTATTCCCTCCCTGATGCTATCCTGAAACTCTTTTAATCGTGAGTATTTTATTTATTGAACTCAAAGTATTTTCAAAAGCTTTCAGGAACTGAATTACATCTAAAATGTAAATCTATATTTACCAGGTGTTCTGATGTCATTTGAGGAAGACGACTCTCAATGCCATGTCAAAAACTGAAATTCAGAATTAAATTCAAAATAAAAGCAACACCTCATCTGAAATAAAACATTTTCCCGTCCCCATTCTCAGATGAATTATAAGGATAAAGAATTTAAATCATATATTAAGTAACTGCAATTAAACGCAAGTATCTAATCTATATACTTCAATATTAAGCATAGAAGTTCAAAAGATAAAAGCATTAATAATAGAAATAAAAGGTTAATCTTGCTCTATGCTTGTATATTTGTTATTAGAGTAGATGAATCGTCTTATTGCACGCGAACAGAAAAAGTAAAGAATCCGAGTCACCTGAGAAACAGAATTGAAGCAGAAGATTTAGTCAAGCTTTTGCAGGCTCGTATCCGCTGTGGGCAAAATAGCGTTCTCTCATTTGAATGACAAAGAACTAAAGGCTTTCGGTTTGCCTGATCGGAAATGGAGCTTAAAAAATAACTCCTTTTATTCACGGTCTTCTTTGCATCAATGCCTTTATTCATTGACATCGGTTGATACCAATGAACAAATACAAAGCTGTTTGCAGCAGGTAAATTTGAGTATTTAAATTGATGTCTCTCTTTTCTAGGGTTGCTAAGCGTCCCATTTTGTAAAGGATAGTCTTTTAATCAGCTTTCGTGTCCTTGTCCATTTTCTTTTTAAGTTTAGAAAAAAATGACAATTATCCTTTATTTTAAAATTAAAGATCTCTCGCGGTTGAATAATAATATTTAACGTCATAATTTGACAAATGGTATAAGGAGGTGCTAGCTGATGAGAAAGTTAGCTGCAATCTCCGCCCAATGAAGTAATTTTCCCAGTATACAATGCGATAGGATGAGGAATTTTTTGTTTTCATCTACATTTACAAATTAGGCAGTACAGAATCTCAAATGATTATTAATGACTTTTTAGCCCAAACGGCGTTAGCCAGAAGGGCTATATTAATTTCGTTTTGGCATTTTGCGTTGATTCACTATAAATGTCGATTCACTTTCAGATTCTTGGCACATAATAATAGAGTCCTGCAAAGAAATTAAATAATTAAGAATCTGCATGAATGTATGTATGTTTCTCGCACTGCAAAAAAACAACGATACCTAGAGACATCAAATTTTCAATAAGTTGTCCTCCTATAGAATATGGGCATCTGGAAGCCCGAAGTTAGAATTTGGAATTTGTTATACTATCTATCTCATATTTTTAAAACTTTAACGGATTTTTTATTAAGAACGATTTCAAAGCGAGCAATGGCAACACTGTACAAAAAAATTAAAAAAAAAAAAAAAAAAAAAAAAAAAAACATTTTTATCTCCAGCATGCGAGACTGTGTATCGGAAATTTTAAAGATAATAAAAGATTTAAAAATTTTTTTTGTGATATTGCTGTTGAATTGAATTTTATGGTTTAAAGGCGAAGAACATGATATTTAATAAATAAAGGTAACACACAAAACTGTAAAAAAACGCCCTTTTGGACGTAATATAAATTCTAAAAGCTTTCAGAATTTTTCTTTAATTTCTTTCTTCTTTCTTCACCAATTACTTAGTTAGAAGAATACTTTGATGAAAATTCTACATTTGGCAAATTGTAGTTCTAAGTTTGTTAAATAACTAAGTCCAAATTACAAGAACTTTGAAATTATTATAGATTCGAGCTAAAAGAAGAGTTGGATTTAAATACAGATGAACGTTTTAATGAATTAACATTAATTTAAAAATGCTTTGTCTATATTTAAAGTTCTGAACATGTTATAAGATTCGAAACATCAAACAGCAAATGATTTTTAAAAATGCTGGATATAAATGTATGAATACTTTTAAAAGAATTTCCTAAGTGAAATCCATCTTTATAACACCAGCGTGCTGTGAAAAGTTTTTCTGCGTTATGAAGAGTGGAGAATATGATGGAACCAAAACGGAGAAATGAACGAAACAGTTGTTTGACTGAACTTAGAAAAAATTAATTTATTTACATATTTTAATTTATTTACATATTTTAATTTGTAAGAAAGTTCCTCAGAATTTGCGAAACAAATAAAAAGTCATTCAATTTTTTTCAGGCTGTCAAAAATTTTTAAAACTAAAATTACTTTTATTAAAAGTTACCTTAGGTTTAATTTTAAAAGTTTGAAATATTTTTAAAGTGTTTTGTACGTTTTTTAGGTTACAGTTTTCTAACTGAATTCTAAAGATTAATCTAGTAATACATGTTTTGTGGTTCGTAAGTCGATATAGCAAATTTAAATAAAGTTAGAAAGAAAAGCCATATAATAAATACTTTCACAGACACGTTGCATTATTTACTAAACTACATATGTGTGCAATTAATTAGTAAATTTATTAATTTGTGATATTGATAAACTGGTATATTTTACTTTTAATTCAGTAATTCAGTATTCATGTCAAAATCCTAGGATAAGACAAAGTAACTATGTGGATTGATATTCATTAGTTGTCCTTTTCTCTTAAGTAACCCATTCCACAGAAGTCCAAGATTGTTTATAACGATCTATTTTTCTCTTAGGCAATTTCATTGTATAAATATGGGATAGAATTATAAAATACGCAAAGCAAGTGGAACAAAAGTGAAATTCTTTACAAATTAATATATCTGAAAGATATATGCCCCACTAAATTTTGAAATGCAGTAAGATTCGCCCTCAAACTGGCACTTAATACTTAGAAAGTTAATGCATTGCTGAAGACAAACTAATGTGATATTTTAATTGCATTGACTTCTTATTTAAATTCAGCATATTTTTAAAATGGATTTTTGCCCTTTCTAAAAGCATTACTAAGTCGGTACTGACGTGTTATCGCAACCACTTTGGTAGAAGTCGCCGAGTTTTCAGAATGTTCCAAATTCTGCAATCATGCTCATAACGATTCTTCAGGCAACTGGTGCTCATAACGTTCCTTCAATTAAGGCAATGACGACGCCATTTCCCGCATGCGTTCTTTTTGTTGTACTTCATCGGCTTTTATAAACAAATTGTGATATTTAAACTTAATTTTAAAATATACATTAAGAACTTTGTTAGCGATGGAAGAAACTGCATTAAAATTTCTCCAAGTACACAGAATTTTGATTCAAAATCTCTAAGAGAACAACGGCGAGATATGTTTGGTAGAGAGCCGATGTTACTGGAATTTGCGCGATGTCGTATATCTGGAATTCTCTGTTGTTTTTAAGTGACAACAGAAAGCTCAAACAAAGGCTTGGGAAGAAGAATAACACAAAAAATTACAGAAGGAATTGCAGAAAAATGTAAATGTTTTATTTTCTAATGTAACGTGTAATACTTATTTAATAATTAAAATTTGTGTTTTAAATTACTAAAGTATATTTCTTTTTCAGAAGTTAATAATATCTGCCAATTTACAATAAGTATCGATAGTTTGGAGATGTTTTTGAAACAAAGTAACTAAAACCACCAACCTGCACCCAGTAACTTTTACCTTTTCATCTGTAAAAATTCACTAAATTACATCAAGGTCGTTGCATTAATACGAAAGTACCACTAAGCCTACCAGTGTCCAAAAGGTCTCTAAAATTCTGTGAATAGGATGACATTGCTCACAATGCTGAACATTGGTAGTCCGACATTTGTTAAACCCAGCCATGCGAACAAGTTGGGCGTGTGAGTTTAACATATTCCTGTTCACATGGTTGGGTATATGGGTTTAAAATACTCTTCTTCGCATGGCTGGGTATGTGGGTTTAACAACGATAGAACTTCCACTGTTCAGCATTGTGAGCAATTTCATCTTATTCGCAGAATCTTAGAGACCTTTTAGATAATGGAAGGCTTAGTGGTGCTTCGTATTAACGCAAACACCTTAGTGCGGGCTGGATGTATGGGTTGTTTTCCTTGAGGAACAGACTGGGTCCAGGCGTTCACTCAGCCAGGCAAATAGGCTTAGTGTATGGCACTTTCCTTTTAAGAGACATAAATATGAGCCAGTCTTCCTCAGAAAGCCATCCATGAAGATTCCTTTCTCTAAGGACCCTCTTTACTTTCCCACATTCAGAACAAACAAACAGGCATAAGATGGTATGTATAACAATTCTAAATCAGAAGTTTTTGTTGCCTATGTGAATTAGTCATATTCTCTGATATGAAAAGTTTTCATAATGCTAATGGTCCTGATTTACAAGCAAAGGGGAAAATGACGATAACAGCGATAATAGCTTCTTTCATTCTTAGTACTAAAATCCATCTTCAGGTCAGAGTAATCTTCAGCCCTTAACCTCAGTCTGAAAGAGGCGTAATTTCTCTCAAATATAACCGTTTAGTAAGTAGATCCTAAATATTTCGGAGTGCAGTGTCAAATTGAAATTATATTCCTCGCGAAAATTCTTGAAATCAAAAGGAAACTAAAACTATGTTGTTTTATTATTTCATTTTCTTTTATTTTTCTTTCGTGTTGTTTTTATTTTTATTTGTTTAGTAAAATTTAGCTCTATTGAACTGCAAATTTCATTATTTCAATGCAATCGCTTCGAGATACTTCCATATTCTTAACGTTCTGAAACTACTTTAAGGTGATTTAAAGCTCATCGTCTATATCAAAAACAACTTTTAAATTCTTTTAAGTGTCAAACTGGTTCGGAACATCTGCGTTTTTAAATTACGAAATACGCAGCTCAGGACGAAAGACCGTTGTGTGCTTACATTAGATTACAAAAGAATTTTTCTTCGAAGTATAACGTCTGAAATTAAGACATAATCCCAGGAAATGGAAGATACGAAATTAAACTCTTTTTTTTTTTTTACCTAAAAATAAAGGAAGCTGAAAATTTTATTAAATTGTGTGAGTGAAGTATCGACAACGCATATAAAAGTAGAGCCTCTACACCTTTCAGTTTAACAATTTTTATTTGACAATAATAAAATAAAAACATTTCTTTCCTTTATATATCTAACTGTGCACTGTAGGAAATAAATCTAATATCTATCATTAGACGTCTGCTGCTGTGTAAATTGTCGACAGTAGTTTTAATTTCTTTAAATATAATAAAATTTATTTTTAAAAATCTACTAACAAGATGGTTAATCTCTTAATAAATAGAAATATATGTAATATACTTCAAACGAAATAACGAAATACTTTACAAATGCTTTGAATTGAAAGGGTTAAAAGAATTTTTACCGGAATTTTGAATACATATATTTTGTAAATAACAACTGAATATGAAAATATGAAAATTTTAGAAGATAATATATTCTTAAGATTAAGACAATTCTAGCTAGGAAATCTTAAAAATTAATAAAGGAATTAATGTTGTCAAGAAAAAATTAATTCAAAGTTTTTAAATAACATAAAAGAGCACGATGAAATGGGGAGCAGGGTCAAAAGCAATAATATGCAATCTTAATTTGGCGTTAATTCTCATTGTATTTTGAAAAAGAGGGAAAGAGAACCAATTATTGTGCTTTCAAAAGCATATACTTTTGAGCATGCTTCCTTCTATTCTCGTCAAATATGTATAACGAAACGCAGTTTCTCTTCTGCAGATCAGAAGAAAGAGAAAAAACTTATTTCTTAAGAAAACGTTTTCGTAACCAGTCTTGATTATAAAAATGTTCATATTCCCCCCCCCAATAACAACCGTTACATTCGTTTTATTCACGAAAGTCGCTTGCCGAAATGTATGTGTGCTGATACACACATAACATTTGTGCATGGGTTCGTTCTTTTAGGTGCGATTCCCTCCAGATTATGTAATTAATAGTTAACGGAAGTCAGCTAAGTATGCTTTTGAGCTTGGTTAAAATTCCGGAGTAGAAGTTTTTGATTGCAATATCTTTGAAGAAGGAAACTTAAAATCTGTCGATAAGAATGCCTTGATGTCGTAAGAAAGACGTGTACTTCAGTTTTGTCTGAGAGCTTTGGTAGCTAGCCCATGTGTGCTTTGCTTAAATTAAATAATATATGTGTGCATAAATTTCTGCTTTATGTGTATACAAATTATGAAAATTCCGCTGCATTTTCTTCCCGTATACAGAGTAAAAAAAAAGAATGTTTTAATAAATTTCCGATCTTATAAAGCAATATGGTGTTTTACATAAGATAATGAATATAAGTTATTTCATTGACATTAAGCGCTCTTTTGTTCCGCGACTTTTCGCCATCCATCTGGCACCTGTAAAACTTCTTTTTTAAAAAATTCTGATGTGTACATCACATGACTTCCTTGTACGGAATATTAAATTATACTCATTTTTTCCACCATTTCATTTAAACTTATTGAACTGAATTAAATCTACTTCGTCGATAGCGCATAAACCACAATAGAATATATGCACTCTTTAAAATTCCCTATATTTATTTACCATTGCGACACTCTGACGCTAGCTTCAATTAACAGCGTTGCATCTTATTCATTTTATAACTCAGAATATCATCTGACGAATTATCTAATCGTTGCGACATGTTCTAATAAAATATAGTAAATCTAAAACGATGTATAAAAGAAATAAAACAAATAAAAAAGAAACAGTTTTTAACAGACGATTCAGCGGCACTTACTTAATATGCATGCGCTACTAATTAATTCAGTTCAGACTGGCTAAAATACTTGCAGCTAACACGAAACACTTATTTCCTCGAGTTTTATTAGAAATATATTTCTCATTCAATTAATTCTGTTCTCAGTTTGCAACAAGGCAGAAATACATAAAACCTCAAAATATCTTCATTAAAAAATGTAAAATATAGAAAAAAATAAAATATTGAATACAGTTAAAACATTAAAAAAATTTTTTTTTGCAGTTAAAACTACAGTTTCTACCCAAAAACAAGCAATTCGGCCAGCAGGCACCAAGGCAGACTTTTCGGTGCACAAATATGAGTTTAATTTTGGTCCCACTCGTCAAAAAGACACTGAAGTTGCAGAAACTGAATTCACTATTCTGCTAAGTTTCAAATGTAAACAAATATGGCTGCTATGGTAAAAAAAAAAATTAGGCTTAGCCGCACTTAAACAACTTTTAAATTGTTGATCATGCTACAAATATTGCATGCAGATTAACTAAAGGCATAAAAACCTTAACTGGAAGATAAGAACACCGTAATTCAATCATTTTTAAAGCAAAAAATGGGCAATTTACCAACATATAACAATAAAAAATACTGAGCTCATAGACTAAGTAATCTAGTGGGTGTATCTATACTTTTTTGGTGCGGCTGATTGCAACAAAAAGGGAGGAGCACAACTACATATTATAGCAGTCCAATGTACAAAATTTCAACGTTCTGATGCTACTCGTTTTTGAGTTATACAAGATGAATACGTACGTACAGGTGCTGCGAAAAAAATCCCTTTTCAACCTCTTTTAAATCAGTTTTATAATTCGTTTGGGGGAAAAGAGTTCTTTATTCTGTTCTTACGTACAGATGTCATGCATAAACACTGTTAAATTGCATTCGATAGCTGTCAAAGTGAATATTTTCTTTGAAATATGAAACCCGAAATTTTTCGTGATTACAATACTTCCTTTACTTCGTACAAGGAAGGAAAAACGTCATTAGATTTACTCTTAAAATGTTGTCGAGGTACTGTTTGATACTCTCCAAAGCAATGAAATAAACTTGAAATCACATACCTAATATATATCGCATAAACTTGAAAAATGAACAACAAAAAAAAAAAAAACTCCTGTTAAGTTCAAGTACGTTTTTCGATGAAAAATTTGGAACAAGTATGTTTATGCGATAATACATATCTCATAAACATGAAATCACATACCTGTAATATAAATAAGGTGCTGTGCAGTATACATAACATTTTTCGATCGTATTCAAGCCATCTGTGCTATTGGTCTTGGATTGAACAATTCCCTTGTCTTCGTCATCAGAACTTTCATTCTACGTGACTAAACGTACAATAGCCTTATATTAACAGATGAAATTAATCATTATCTTCCATATAATTATACACATCTTCATTCACTATTGCCTCTGTATCTTGTAGCTGGTTTAAAATAGAAATTAATTCTTTATCATCTCCTTTGTAAGCTTGGTCATTCTTGTGTTACCGTCATTTGGCGAAATATTTTTCCAGCTTTTCAGAATGGTAGACTGCTTCATATGATTCTACGATTCTCCAGCCAGTAAAGGAAATCTTTCAGATAATATGATCTGGTAGCAGCAAGCTTTTCTTATAGTAATAAAACCAACTACACAAATAAGCAATCGCGCGACCTCAGGAGAAGGAAGTAATGTCACAGACAAGGAGGCGTGGCCGCCGCCAATTTGGAATCATATGATAACAAGAAGTGACGTGTACGTTTTTAAAAGACATCATGCATGATGCTTTTATTTTTTATAGCAATGACAGTATTTTTTCAAAGGTTAATTTTCTAAGCAACGACGAAATTTTCTTCCTTTCGTGGCAACAAACTCTTGAAACACGTATTTGAGATGATATCATCGGTTTCTTGTTTGGACAGCCTTTTTACAAAATGGCATCAGGAGGATGACAACATCTATACTATATTTGGATGTTACGCAATATACATTTGTAAAATACTGTAAAATTTGTAATGTTGTCTTTGTAAAGTGTATTTTTAATATGTACCGTTGTAAGCGTATGTAAGTAATTTGAGTATCTGAAAATGCAATAACTATGCAAATTACATAATTGTGTCCTGAACCGCAATGGCAGCAATATTTTACAATAGTGTATGACGCGGGGACTGTAGACAACACCGCCTTGAAAAAATGATAATATATCCGTATCCTGCCACGCTTAATCATGCTTGTCTCTAAATCGCGCTGAGTGGCAAGTTTCACGGTCTACGGGATAACATGTAATATGCATAATTTTACAATAATTTTGTGTTTGCGTTTTAAAATTTCTTAATTTAAGTACATTTACGTTTTAAGAAATAAATGATAGTAAAATTTATTTTGGTTATTTCTTATATTCCCAGTTTCACATTATTAACTTGCATGAGTTATAACTATTATGTAAAACACCTTACATTTATATGCTTTAAATAAATAGTTTAAATTATTTTATATCTACCAAAAATGGAACAAATTCTTCCACTTTCCTCATACTGAGATGGATTAAAACATTTTTTGCCTATAATTCGAAAATCTTGGAACAAACTCGATATAAACATCTTAAGCGTAGAACTTAGTTCCGTTTTTAACTAGTTTAAAATACCAAAAGTGAATACTAGACAAAAGATTTCTTTTTTGCAACACACTCTTCAGAAAAAAAGATGTCTAATTGAAACTTTTCAACTTTTGCTTAGTCTTTCTTGTACTCACGGATAGGGTAGAGGAAAAGAGAAAAAGCTCCTTAGACATGGAAAACTACTTCAGCCCCTTAGTTTGATTTGACGAAGCGGGAATAGACTTCCAAAGCCTTTGGGGATTTCTAGATGAGCAGAATGATAGAACTTGAGTACCCAAACAAAAGGAGGGATCAGAGTCTAGTCCCGCACGCAATACTGAGTAAATACGATACTTATCCTCCTCTCAATGAGAGTATAATACTGTTCCATTTTATACAAATGCTTTCTCTTTAGGGTTCGATGATTACTGCAATAATTCCTCTTTTATAAATGGGTTCTTCCAATTTTATAAAAGTAGTTATAAAATATTTTTATCAGAAACTTCAGATGCAACAAAAATATTTCACTGGGCCAAACGATCATAAAACATTATTCTGCGTTTGTAAGTAGTAGAGTGGTGATCTCCCAACTGCGCTTTGAGAATTGGATCTCTAAGGATTCCAAAATTAAAAGTTAAAACTCGAAAGAATTTTGGAATATCATGTGCACCGTAAATCCATAGAGTTGAAATAATTACATAGTACTTATTTTCTTACTTTTGTCTAAAAAATTTATAGTAAATCAGTATTTATGAATAAACTTGCAATGAAATTATCAATTTTCCACATATGCATATAATATTTTAATTCCATATTGGACTGAATATAAACCGCTCCCCCCCAAAAAAAAAATTGAAAGTTAGGTTATCTGAATATGGCAAATCCACAAAAGCTATCTGCCTAAGAGGAGGGATATCTTCATGGAGGACTTCCTGAGGGAAACAGGCTCGTATTCACGTTGCACATGAGGAAATCCAAGAAACCGGATCATGCAGCTAAGCCATTTTGCTTGGAATTGAGGTCACTTCAAATCGAAAAAATATTCAGCGGTCTTAACCGCTCGGCTACTGGTGGTGCCAAAAGTTGAAGGAATTTAAAAGAAAAAAAGAAGATGATCTTCTACTATTAAGCCCAGGAAAGAAAATAAAATCCCGGTAATCATTCGCCATTAGATTCAGAAATATATAATTATCGATAGGTAGATAGATACATAACAGTATTCCATTTTAACACATAGTAAATACATAATAGGCATAATCACTGAAAAATATAGGTTTCAAATGCATGCTGTACTTTTTTTAGCTGTCTGTTAACAACTGTTTCGATTAAGTTTCTGTAACTTTCGATAATGCTATTGTTGGATAACATTACCGGTACTTTAAATTAACCTTGCAGCCATTTTAAAAATGCTTTGTTGCACTGTCGTTATTTCAAAGTGAGAAATAGCACATTTTTATCTGCATGCAATATGATGAAATGTAATAATTTTTGTAAGGTTGCAAATATCAACCGCATCCTTATTTTTCACAACTGAAATATGGATAAATCTGGGGTTTATATTTGGGCCTCTTTTAACATTTACTTTTCTGAAGATGGTAAGTTTTGCCATAAAAATGTAATTTTATGAGTTCATTGAGTGCATTAAATAGTTCCTCAAGCCCCCCCCCCAAGTCGACAGAGTTCCAATACTATTAACGTAGAATATCTATGCACAAACATTTGATAAAATGTTTAAGTATACCTATCTATATGCTCATAGAGAAAATTAAAAATAATCTGAAATTTAAAAACAGAATATAAGTGACTAAATGATGTTTTATAGTGAGTCTTAAATACTTTAATATGTCATTAAATACTTAAATATGTTCAACAACATTTTTTTCTATTCTCCGAAACAAGTATCAGAACACTCACCCTAATTTTTAATAACATTTTTATTTATTCTTATATTATTCATAACTACATTTTAACAAATAATATAAGTTTAAAATAAATCAATGAACTTTTTTATTAATATTTTATGGATTTTTAATATAATGCTGCTTTTATTTAACATTTAATCCTCTTTTGGTACTTTTGTGCTGTAGGGACACCGTGATGAAAAATTTCAATAATCGCCCAGGTCGCCAAATGGTTGTTAGGTTTGGTTTATTTAGTTATGGCAAAGCACTCGAGGGCTATCTGCCTAAGCAGAGGGATGCCTTCGTGGAGAAATTTCTAAGTTAGTTTAGGTTATTCTAATATGGCAAAACACAAGAGATCCTCTGCCTAAGGACATAAGAAAACAGCCATTAAAAGGACTAATAAGAAAATCTTTTGCATGAATATATCAATAATTTCTCTCTTCTTTTCATCGGGCGGGTGCTGGAACTGAGAAGAAGATAGGAGCGTGTCTACACCTTTTAGCTGGTGGGTAGATTCCATATTTACGTCCAATGATGGAGCGAATTTTTTTCTGTGAGCTGTGAATAGCAGAGTCGTAAGCTAGAAACTGCTGAAGTGCACGGTTATCAATCTGTTCAATTTTGAGTAATAAATGTTGATTAAGTTTTTTAATAACAGCATCAATGGGTTTAATGTTAAGATCTGAATGAATCACATCAGTACGGATATAATAGGCTGCATTAAGAACTAAACGTAAGATCTTACTTTGAAAGCCTTGAAGTTATTTATGTGAGTTTTTGCAGCAGTACCCCAAATGGTGCATGCGTACAAAAATATTGGTCGTATGATGGAGATATATAAGCTTTGGTTTTAATTGAGAGAGGGCTCTTTCGAGCTAAGAGGGGGTAAAGTTGGTTCTGACATTTGTTGTGTATTACGTATAGAAAAATATAATATAATTCATTTCATATTGGTGCAATATGTCAACATCACTGTGTAAGTAATATTATAGAACAATTAGTGTATTTCTGTTCAGTATTGAATTTGGTAAATAGCACAATATACATTTGAACATTCTTGAAGGAGTATTTCGGGTTAGTGTAAAATTCAAGAAGGAGGGATGCACAAGAATATAACAATTCTGAAATGTTTAAATACTTATAACAATTATTGCGTTGTGTAAGCGAAAATAAACCCAATAAATTAGAGTATATGGTCCAGTGTCATAAATTAATTAAAATTAAAAACAATATAAATAGTAAGAAAAATCAATCTAACGTTTATTTTGTGACAACAAATTTTTAAAGTTACATTTTAAAATTGGAGGTTGCGGTCATCAAAGTTAACATGATTAGCTGACATGACAATATAAACAGGCTCGTGTCTTTATAATTAATTAAGATTTTAAAATTAGTGGAAGAACCCTCTTCTCAAAATTTTAGCAGACTGGAGTTCTTTCCAATGATACTCTGCATATTGCAGGTTGCCGGATACAACACAGGTGAGATATCTATAAAGACAAAAGAAAAGTAATTGAAAGTTATTTAAACGTTGGCCACTGGGGAGGTGGCCTGAAACTCCGCCGTTCTGCCGTTTCCTTCCTGCAGATTCCCGGGCTGCTGGTTCCAACAAGTCATTCTTATTTCGGTGAAAAAGAGAGCCTTCAGCTTAGCAGGAGTTTTCAACGTTGTATATTGCGTTTTAGCCTCCAAGATTCGGATCTTTTTTTTTTTTTTTTTTTTTTTGTCGCTCTCCGTCTCCTGTCCCAACTACGCAGCAACGATTTTTATTCATTGGCGAGATCTTGAATAATTGGAGAAGTAAAAAACGCTGATCCCGGCGCCCCAAATTAGAAATATTCAAGGGAAAGACTTCCCCGACTACCAGAAGTTGGAACAGCTCGCTATCAAGCAGTGCAGCCCTCCAAGGCCGCTGCACGAAGTCAAATACCCCTTCCCAGAAGGGATGGGGGGACTAGCCTCTCTCGGGCTCTCAATCTACTATAGCAAGCAATTTAACAGAAGAGGCTTCACCCCCGTACGCTATTCCGTAGCAGAACATTTCTCTGCTAGAGATGCCTGAGCAAAAGTGTGCAGAATATGCAAATTTTACAGATGGTGGTCTACTTAGCAAAGTAATTAGGGGCGCAGCAATCCCCAGATAAGGAATTCTCAGAAGCGAGTTCCAAGCCGACAATATTGGGACGGGAAAAAGTACTGAACTCGTGAGAGTATTCAACACAATTAACAAGTTTAGCACTGTAAATTTAACTATTATTTGACAGTTAAGTTCACTTAAATGTAATACACACGTAAAAAAATGCTTCTTCAAAAGAAATCAGTATACGCATTTATTTTTAGGACTGAGTTCCTTTTACAATTGATTGACCTCACCACCAGTCAGAAAATAGGAATTCGAGAAACTTTAGAAGAAAGAGGGGTAAAATTTAAGCTACCTTAATAAAATTAAAATTAACACACCAAAAGTGCAATAACAAAACTTCAAAATAATTATAAAGTTAAAAGTTACATATAACCTTAAGGGTCAAAATAAACTTTACAAAACCAAAGTAAATCTTTAAGTTCCTAAACAAAAATTAAACAACTCCACTTAAAGAAAACTTATAAAACTTCCAACTTAAAGTTTACCAAAAGTTACAGTTTAAACTTACAGCTAACTAACTTTAAACTATCAGGATTAGTATTCCTCTTTACTTGCTTTGGAAACATTAACTGTCCTGACTCGGAACAGGGAGCTTACTCAAGCTATGTTCGATAAATTGTGAAGTAGATAATACACACAGGAAGGGTATACGAAACCCTTTATTTTTCTATCTTTACAGAGCCTTCCGGAACTTCGGAATACAGAGACCAACCACTTGTGGTCTGAACGTAAGAATATAAAAATACTAACTAAAACTCTAACTAAACTAACTTTGGATTAATATACAAGTGCCTACTTTAAGATTGGCCGTAAATTAACAAAAAGCCGTATGTAGTAGAGAGAGCTGCTAAAACTACGATACGTTTAAAATTATCACGAGGATTAAACCTCTGGCCTTGAAGGCGACCAGCAACCGAGTAAAACTACTATGGCAAGCGGCCTGCTTCTAATAACTCCTTCCTCTCTCTTGCTTGGCAAAAAGCCACAACTTAAGTACTTGGCGTTAGCAAGACAATTTTGCATAAATAAGTAAATGCTTTTAATTCTGGCCGGAAGTAGAAAATAAGAAGTGATAGTAAAGATTTAAAATAAAATAAACGTTAGTAAAACTTAGGATCCTTACAAAACAAACTAAAGCAAAAATTAATAACTTCAATTACTAATCAAAACTGAATAAGAAGCACATTAACTTAAAGCTTGAATTTCATAGCAATTAATACATAACAAATCCTTCGCTTTATTGAGCGTATAATCAGTATGAAGACGCCAGATTAATTTGGGATCAGGTATCACTCCTAGATACTTATATGTATTTGACCAGGGAACATAGTCATCGAAGAATTTTAAATTAATGGTAAGGTACGGGAGTCGGGAGCGTGTGAATATCATAGCAGCACATTTAGCGACATTAATTTTGATTTTCCAAGTAATGAGCCAGTGCTCAAGGCTATGGAGATAATTCTGAATATTGTGAACCAGAATATTCAGATGTTTGTGTCTTGTTAGGATGGCCGTGTCATCTGCATAAAGTGCTAGAGTGAGACTGGGTGATTTTGAAATGTCATTGATAAAGATGTTGAAAATAGTTGGTCCAAGAAGACTTTCTTGAGCCGGTGCCACTTGGGATTCGACAGGGAGCCGAAATGATAGAATTAACTCGTACTGAGAAAAAACGTTTAGTGAGATACGAGTTAATTATGTGAATAATTTGATACGGAATACCAAGTCGCATGAGCTTGATAATAATACCCGTATGTCAAGTCCTAGCAAATGCTTTGGCTATAACAAGAAAAAAGGCGCCAGTAAGCATTTTGCTATGAAAGCCTTCATGAATCAACTCCACTGTCCTCAGAAGCTGGTGCGTTGTGCAGTGGTTTGCTCGGAAACCAAATTTTTCGTCAATAAGGACATTTTAGCTCTGGAGAAAATCATTCAGGCGTTTTAAGTAGGACAAATTAGTATATCTTTGATAACGAAGATAGGAGGCTGATGGGTCTAAAATTTTGGGGATTTGAATGGCACTGACCAAGTTTTGGAATAGGCACATTAAGTGCTGTCTTCCAGCTTTCAGGAAAATTGCAATGCAGTAACACATAATTTATTAGCATAACTAAGAAGAATATATAACTGGTGGGAAGGTATTTAATCATGCGTTTAGAAATAAGAGTACAATCCAGGCGCCTTCTTAGGATTTAACTTAGCGATATACTCGCTTACTTCATTCATAGTTGTATACTGTATATCTCTCTTACAAAGAGAGTTAAGAAAACTTTCTCAACATCTAGTTGGAAGGAATTTGCGGTGTTAGCAAAACCCCCATCATTATGTAGTGAGAATTGTGTTTCGAGACTGTCAGCAATTAATTCAGCTTTCTTCGTGTCTGTATGAGCCATCACTGTGTCCTTATCTAAGGCCGAAATGCGAGTTTTATGTTTGCGTTGTCAGGCAGATGCACGCCACACTGTTATCCGAGGTCGTTAGGGAGTGAATATGATTAGAGTATCGTGATTGGTTAAACTGGTCACATGATGCCTTGATCTCATTTTGGAGAGTACGAAGTTGTAATTTTAAGTCAGGACATCTAATTCTTTGCCAATGTCTTCGTACTTTATTCTTTTCTCGAATTTTGAAATTGATTTCTGCTGGGAGTTTATTAAAATTAGGGCGAAGGGTGGGTTTTGACACTTCTTTAAAAGTATCTGTTAAGTTAACTGATCAACTGCCATTTCAGTATCATCACTGGATTTAATTTCAAGGGAGGGTAAACTTTTGCTGTTAAGTTTATATCAAAAATTGTCCCAGTTTGTAGAGACGAGTACCGAAGAATTTTGATTAAAAGAGTTACAGTTAAGGTCGATGAGCACGGGATTGTAATCGGAGGATAGACAACTTTCCACAGTCACAGTCCCCGTACATCAGATGGTGTGGGGGAATCCAGTGGTATGATTTTAAATTGAGCGCACTGAACCCATTTTAGAAGGCCGTGACCAGCGGTGTTGGAATTTTTACTACGCCAAGACTGGTGATGACAATTTTAAGCACCAGCGATAATGATATTGGTTCATAAACTGAGTAGTTTGTTAAAGTCCTCCACCGGAAATTTCTAGATAAAGGTGTAAGATAGGCAGAGATCAAAACTAAGGAGGGTGAATTTTGGAGAGGAGGGAGAACAATAATTTCAAAGCCCTTCCCTTCGACATAATCACGAAGTTCGTGATAATTGCTCATAATGCCGTTGGCATTCCAGGTACATGATTTTAAATACTTCAAAACTTTCAAAGTACTGAATTTTAATATAAGGGGGGCGGGAATCAAAATATTGGAGAGATGCATAGCTCTAAAAAATGTAGTAAGCTGCATCAGCACCAGAGGGAGTCACTCGTATCTGAGGCAAAGCATTTTTGAATGCTAAAAAACGTTTGGTCAGTACCAGGCTGGTTAGAAATTTGGATTATAGCCAAAAGGATTTCAGTGCAATTTTGAGTCTGATAAGCTCCTTGGGGGACCGAAAAATTTGGAATAGACGGAGGAGTAACCTGTTGTGAGCCCGTTAAAATATTAGAGTATGAAACACCGGGACGAACTTTACTTGTAAAAGTTGCAACCAGACGTGGGTTTGTTAGAGTTTTACTATTTTTGGGGGTAGGACCAACGGACTGGCTGGATTGTGCCGTTGGGTTTTTTGAGTTTCTCTTAGCTCTAGAAAATCGTGAACACGAACGCCAGTTCGCACACTTCAACGGCTCGTCAAAAAGCTTGGTGCAGTCTCTTGCTTGATGCGGTCTAGCGCATCATATACAGCGTTGAGGTAAAGTACAGACTTCAGAGCTATGGAAAAAGCCCTGACAGCGCCAGCACTGAGAAGAGCCTTTCCTTCCTTTAAATCTTTCAACTTGACGTCGGTGCCGAGAAGTTCGGTAATGTTGAAGATTTCATCAGCTTCTAGGCTATTGTAAATCTGGATGTAGAAAAGAGGCATCGGAGCTATGGTTTTTCAGCGTTTGATTGAGTTATTTTGTGAACTTTAAACCCAGCGACTTCAATCGCAGTCTGTACTACATTGATGGGCGTTACGGAGGGTACAACGACTTTTACTAGGCGATCAGCTTTCAGAGTGTGAGACTTAAATTCAATTTGATTCTCTGAAAGGAATCTAATGAGAGTTCGATAATCACTTTCACTTGCAGTATTAAGTCTAAGAAAATCAATATCTTGCTGAGACTGAATAGAGGGTGCGTGTTTACAGAGCTGTTCCAAAAGAAAGTACCAATCAGCTCTTGGCTTAATAAATACAGGGGAAGGAATTTGAATTTTGGGAGTAGAATTTACGGCCGGCTGCGTTGAATTATTTTCAGGAGTATTTTTTTAATTTTCTAAGTTCTGAAATTGATTTGAGATATTAGGAGCTGCTATTCTAGGAGATGAGTTTTTAGCAGCAAGCTGCTTGTGTGGGAGGGCAAAGCCTTCCGAATCAGTAGTTCTAGCTCTTTTCTTATTATCCGAATTCAGATTATGAGTATTAACAGGGCTAGGAGGTGGATTTTGTTTGTTGTTAGTGGTAGCATCATAGTCTTCAGCATCAAGTTTGTTGCAGTTTGCAAGAAACTTACTTTCAGTAGCAGAGAGAGTAAACTGATTAACTGCTAGGCTCGTACAAAGCATCTTGTGAAGTTAAAAGTTTCTCACCTTCCACACGCATCTCTTTCAAAATTGCAACTTCAGTTTCAGGTGTCTTTTTGCTCAATCCGTTGAATATCGAAGCTTTGTTCCATGATTCGGTTCTTCAAGGCGTAGATTTGAATGGTATTGTTAGCCAGTTGCTTTGGAGAAGTAGCAGGAGGAATAGTTGTATCCATATCAGAGTTCAGAAAATTTGTGCCTTTCTTGTAGAATTATATTTTTAGCCTAGCTTAACTGGTTGAGAAATTATTCACCATTAAACATATATTATTAGCGGAAATGGCGCAGATTTCCTGGAGGGGAGGTAGAGGAACAGTATCCATAATCTGGAGAGGAGGTAGAGGAACAGTATCCATGAAGGAAGAATGGCAAGATGGCGGCGCCGTATTCGTGTTCGTAGTTGCTGTACTGAGCAGAGAGCTCTCTAGCGACCGACCACTGTCCGCCTCCCTGACGGGTATGAAATGATAATCTCCGCTTTTTAATCGGAAATCTTCCACATTCTCAAAAACTCCCCAAAAGAGATGAGAAAAGTCTGCAAACACGCCAGAGCAAAACCATATAAAAATTTCTATTTTTTCCCAATAACAATTCAACCTTTTAAATTTTCACGCCAAAAAACTCGCTAAAGCAAATAACCCTTTTCGTAGGAGGATTCCTCTTCCAGAAATGAGTAGAAGAAAACATACATCACCTGTCAGAGAGCAACTTAAAAACTGCGCTTCAAGGTGAAAAATTCGAAGTCAGGAAATCTGCGCCATTTCTGTTAAAAATATATGTTTAATGGTGAATAACTTCTCAACCAGTTAAGCTAGGCTAAAAATATAATTCTACAAGAAAGGCACAAATTTTCTGTACAAAAGCATATAAATTTCAATCAGTTAAATTCATAATTTCTATTTTTAAATTGAGGTAATACTCCAGAAATACTTGAAACAATAGTCTCTTTACCACAGAATCAAACCCAAGAGACCTATTTTGAATGTTCCAAGATTAACCACAGTTTAAAAAAATTGACTAACTATTATTAACTTTACTTATTACAATAAATACTAGCAAACACACAAGCTGATTAAATCCTTAATTAATATTACTAATAAGGTGTGAAACTAAAATTTAGACTACACTTCGAGTAATCATTTCTAAAAATTGCATTTCTTGAACACCGTACCACCAGAGTCAGAAAATATTGATTCATAAAACTTTACCAGAAAGAGGGGTAAACGTTAAACAAAAACTTATTAAATTAATACACCAAACTAGTGTAACAAACAGTACAAATAAACCAGATAACTAATTTTAATATTTTAAACAAAAAATTAAAAGTTAAAAAACCAAACTTCGCTTTAAAGGATAAAAATGATTAACCTTCCCAAACATAAATTTGAAGTTAACAATTACCGCTTACAAACAAAAACTTCCAACAATTACTTTAAACTGAACCAATAAAATCAAAATTAATAATATTACATAACAGGAACTTGCAGCAGAAGCAGATAAAATCTTCATTTTATTTCAATAAACATGTTTGTGCCTATAAAAACTTGGCGCATTAGTTGTGCCTATTTCAAAATGTTTACATTTCTGATAGATTTCCAATAAGAAGAAAGCAGCAGATTGCGGTCCAGCTAGGTCAAAGATTAGAAAGCAATTGCGTTATGTTCAGGATGAAATGTTAGTTCAGAGTGAGTTACCTTGGTTCTCATTGCATTTTTATTAGATAATTAATACTGCTGTAAAATTATTATTGGCTGTCTGAGTTCCATTTACATCATCAGAATTATGTGAGTCATATGACATGGATCAGTCTCGAAATGACGCAGTGCAAAGATAGATTACTATTTTTAGAATAGAAAAAGTAAATTAATTAACGCTGCTAATCAACATATAAAATGTACAATGTGCGTGCCACTAAAACTCAGAAACGATCAAAGGGTGGATATGGCGTGGTTAGTCCTCTATGCGCCATCTATGAAGAAGGTTCCCGTTTTTACCGGCAGGGCGTGAAGATATAAGGGCTCGACATTTCGCCCTCTAGAATTTTCTAGAAACGTCCAGAACATTCTAGATCATTCCACAACATTCCGGAACATTCTGGAATGTTTCGACACAGAAGAATTTTACTTTAATTGCACATCTTCATTCAATTCAAATGGCAAATCATTATTCTTTTAGATTCTCCAAGTTTACATATACGATAGTAATTTAAACTAAATAGGATTAACTTTAAATTTACTGCGTCATATTGTTCAGACAAAGGAAGACAGATGGGAAGAGCGGCAGTAAAGGTCTTATAGCAGTAGAAGGAGAAAGCGGTCTGACGAAAAATGGCGCGAACTCTACATTTATAGTAGAGATTACATAACATGCCCGAATGTCCTCGAAAGTGCTGGTCTAGGGGGAAGATCCTGAAATTGCGGAAAGTTAATTAGAGGTTGCCTGTTCGCGTAGAGCAAAGCCGTCAAATTTTTAATATTTCACACACACACACACATATATGTTTGTATACTAACCCCATTTACTCAGCTTGAAAGTCCTTACTCGGCTTTTATTTTCGCAATCGTTGGAAGTAGTCATATACAGTGACACGTCCATGAAACACTGCTGTAATCGTAGTTATTCTAATTCCAGAAGGGTTTTAAATGACGAAAATTTTCATGTTTTGATAATGTCAATTTTAAAACAAAAAAATTAATTTTGAACGAAAACGAAATCTAACTTTTAATGCGGTCTTCCGGTTTCTACACTTAATTTGGAAAAGTTTGATACTGGTATGAAAAAATAAAACTGTAAGAAGTTTGATTCCCTTGCAGCAAAAATTGTCCGGGATATTTAATTTCACACTTTGCAGTTTTTGATGTCATTTTAAACATGCCCTTCGGGATCGGTTAATTAAGGTAGAATAATTGGAAGAAATACGATTAAATGAAGTGCAGCAAAAAATTTGCATAATTTAAGGCCGTACAACGGAATCATATGGTGTCTACATCAGATATTTTACTTTTGTTTTAAAGTGTTTACTTTACTACGTGTTAGGGATTTGCATCTTTAATAATGTGTATTATATGTATGTCGTGAACAAACAAAAATTGTGCTTTTTCCCATTTTCTTACTAAAACTTTCATCAACATATGTTTAAATTTTGTTTATTTATTTCAATAAAAGCCTCCTTAGATTTCTTAAGAGCTTCTCATTAATCTAAATTTTCTCGTTATTACATGCGTTTTGAAATAGAAGTACATTCCAAATTATTAGTAATGTATAACGCTTTTAAGATTAAGCATTGACAAATAAAAAAGCAAAACAGTGCTATAATGTGATACAATTTGTGCTCAGTTTTTGTTTAAGTATTTGCTTAACTCATGAAGCGAGAAATTCTAATCTCTTCTAGCATCTTTTTTGTTCCACTTAAGTCCTTAATTGCTCGCTGTTAATTACTTTTCCAGAATAGGAAATTGTACGAAGCTTTATTAGTAACTTTAAATCTTTTTTGAAAGATATGTTTCTAAAACAATTTATCTGCACACTAATTTCAATGCAAATTAAAATCATGAACGTATGTGGAATTTGAATTCCATTTCACGAAGTGGGTAAAGAATTCTTTCTCATAAAGTTCGAAACGGTGTAATTACGTCTGTGCTAATAAGGACCGTAATTTCCCCCCCCCGTTGAGTATCGGTGATTTCGGTTTTCTCAGTTTCATTACCGGAGCATATGAGAAATGGAATAAGTCATACATTGTCAGTCCATTTAACATGAAGGTATTTCAACTGTGCTGACTTCAAACTGTATGTAACGTAAGAAATGAAACAGCATCTCTCTATAATTTCTTCTCATACAGAATCCAAAAACCCCAAATTTATGGCTGTGCTTTGACACGTAAATTAATTTTTATGTTCAGTTATTCCAAATGCAAGCTACATTAACTAGCGAAACGCAATACTTTATTAAAAAAATACTGAAATAACGAGCTGTAAATTTAACATAAAACTAAGTTACGTTCACAGCTTATGTACTTTAAAACACTGCCAGTGCAATAAATTTAAATTTCATTATTTAAATTTTTATTTTGTAATACTCTTTTATATTTTCCCCAGTCAGCAGATTGCGCAGGTAAAATGATGTTCGCAGAATTTTCTTAGAATTTCTTAAATTATGCATGAACAGATTCTAGAATCATACCTCTTATTAGTTACAGCTACATAATAAGTTTTGAATAAAGTAACTTTTAATTATAAATCTAAAATTAGTAACGATTATTTAAAATTAATAAAGATATAAATTGATGTTGATTTTATGAAAACGTCCAGTGAATTTCGAGGGAAGGGATGGCACAATAATAATTATGTATACAGTTAAAAGCAGAACTCCCTGTTCTGAAGAAAACCTATAGATTAAATGAAAATTCTCTTAAAATGTTACGATTACGGCAGAGTATTCGAAAATAATCTGCCTGCAGAGAGGGGTACTTTTGTGAAAGACTTTCTAAGAAACTTAACTTATATCCATGTTGCCATAACATGACATGACATGACACCAGAGTTAAGGCTTAGGACCGGGTCGTCGAACAACCCATACATGATTCGTACCAACATTCCGGATTATATCTAGAAAGCATATAGCAATATATACAGCCCGAGACTACCATTACAGTCCTTATCGAGCCAGCACGGACCGCCGAACAGACCGGTGGATCTAGTCTTGTGAAGGCAGCTTATCTCCCCCGTACTGTCCACACCCAGCGTATGCACACAACGAGTGACCAGAGCCACTTTCAACATTCCACTCTCCTGAGTATGGGCACCACCATTGGCCGAGTGGTTAAGATTGCTGAATACTGGTAATTCGACCTTCTTTGGGTTGAACTGAAACTAAAATAGCATCAAACTTCAGAAACATACAGTGCCAGAGCTGAGGACTGAAACCAAATATTCAACAGATTTTCTGTAGAACAGGTAATCACCAGTACTGTTAACTTTGGGCCAGCAATATTGGCATTAAAGATTGAACGAAAGGAAAAAGAGAATTTTATTTACCATCTAAAGGCTGTTTCTTTGGTAAATCACAGAGGCATACAGAACGACTCCTACCCAAGCTTTATGCATACGAGCAGGAACTCGTCCACTCTATATGTAATTTCTAACGAAAGCAGCAAAATCCAATTTTCCAGTTCCGAAACCCATTTACAATATCTAATCATATAATATCCCCAGAAAATCCTAAATTTCTGAACTGCAGTATAGAAAACACTCTGCGTTGAAACTTAATGTAATTATTTCAGTGAAATATATTGAATAAACAAATAATATTTATCCATTGACCAATACGCAATCGGTTCAGGAATGGAACAAAAGTGGGCACAACATTATTTTTAAAGATCAACAGGACTGAATCAGAAAATGGCAAGGAAAATTGGAAGAAAACAATAGCATTTTCCAAGCTGAGCTTATAAACAAAGCAATTTGCTTGTTTATGGCTATAAGCTCAATAAATAAGAAGTTTGAAGAAATTTTAATAAAGTCAGATAGCTAATCAGCCTTAGAAGCACTTCAAAATATTTTCAGCAAAACCCTATAGGGCAAAGCATTCCGAATCTAAGCAGTCCCAATCCTCAAATAAAATTCAAAATCGATTGGTTTAAAGTCCACAGTGGTATAACAGGACACGAAACAGCAAAATTGATTGCTAAAGATTCAATTACTAACCCAACAAGTGAAATTATCAAGATCCTATAGCTTAAATCTTAAAGGGGGGAAAAACTAAAGACCTGGGAAATAAAATATGGAAAGAAGCGTGGAATCATTCTCAAGAAGGCAAGCGTCTTCATGAATTAATCTCAAAAGTAAAAATAAACAGGCTATCAAATTTCACTTATCCTTATATCATCTACTATCTAATACAACACAGCCCCTCCCCACACATTTTTCTGCTAGAAAACTTTCCAACATAGAGATGTGCATTTGTCGAAAAAAAGGTGATTCTGATCATTACATTTTCCATTGAAATCTAACAAAGGATCACGGCATTGGACATCCATCAAAAAATATGCAAACATTCAAAATGTATATCATAAACGCAAAGTATCCAAAAAATAAAATGTGCAAAGTTAATTCAATACCTTCAGAACATGGGAACAGATCTATGCCAAGTCACTTAAGAAGATACACTACTTACGTACTAAGGCAATTACTCAGGTAGATGTCGCGAAATTTTTAGAATGGGCCAAACTATGACAACAATGTGCATAACCATTCTTCCAGTTACTATGCTCATAACAGTCGTTTCAGTCAAGGAACGCCGTAATTTTCATATGCGTTCTTTCTTGCTGTGACGCGGGAAATATGTAACACTTCCCACCTTAACTCACTTGAGTTCACTTACCATTGATTTGTAACAAAATTTACATTCACGAACCATTTGAAATTACATGAAGAAAACACAAATAGAATATTACATCAATTACAAAGCATCAAAATTGTTCACAATCACTTGATATACAAAAACAAATTATATGTTTTAACTTCTGAATAGAATTATTCAAATATCCAGCTTTAAATATAAGCACAATTAAAGCTAACATTAATACACAGATAGAACATTAGCAGGTTAAATTATTATTAATTAATTAAATTAAACTAACATAATTAAGGATTAACTTCCAAATTATACACAAGTTGTACTGAGCTTTTTATTTTTCCTGTAGGAGTTTAAATAAGAAGAGAACGAATTTTTTCGTCTCTTCCTGGATACAGCTCTAAAATTTTCCTATCATCCACATAATTCTGGGATAACGCTCATCATTAATAAAAACAATATCATTCACTTTAAATGAAACTATTTTACCTATTGTGGAGAAATATAAGCTGATCTCAGATTAAGTAAATACGCCTTTCCCCACCTGTTCCAAAAATGGTTCAAAAGTGTTTGCTGATATTTATGTTTCTTTACCAAAGAATTTCTATTAACATTTAAATTTTTATTTTTATGCTTAATTACAGGTAAAGACACCATCCTTTTACCAATGAGAAAATGAGGTGGGGTGAGTGGAGGGTGTTTTGAGGGTTCGTTGTACAGATACGTGATAGGCCTGGAAATAACCATAGCTGCAATTTCTGAAAACCCAGTTTCCAATTCTTTCAAAGAAAGAGAAGATTGTTCAACAATCTTCTCTATTCAAGTTTTAACCTTTCGTATCTGTCTCTCCCAGAAACTTCCCCACCATGGACTTTTTTCAGCTATAAAATTGCAAATTAAACCTTTAGAAGCAAATAATTTTTTAACATGATCATTATCTATCTGATTCCACCATTTTTCTAATTCACAATTTGCTTTGGCATTATCAGAATATATAGTGGAACATAATCCTCGATGAGAAACAAATCGTCGGCATCCTAGCAAAAAAGAATCAGAATTTATGTTAAGAATTACTTCTAAGTGGATACCTCTTGTCACCTCACAGATGAATATAGGTAAATAATACTTTTAATTAAAATACCAAACAAAAACTGGTCCGGAAAAATCCATACCACACATATCAAATGGTGAATGCTCTCGAATTCTGTCAGATGGTAAATGGGCAACCGCCTGCATTCCTGGTTTCACTTTGAATTGTCTACAAATCAGACAGTTATTTGACACTTTTTTTTCACAAATTGATGACCTTTGTCTATCCGGAATTGTTCTGGTAAATATGTTAAAGTTTCATCAACACACAAATGGCACATTTTAATATGAGCATCAACACAAAATGGCACATTTTAATAATTTAATAATAATTTAATATGAGATGAGTAGCTCAACAAACTTATCATTAGATGGCAGAAGCCAAGGATGTTTAGCTCTCTTATTGTTACTTGAGAATTGTAAACGTCCCTTTAAACAAAGTAAGTTATTGTCGTCAAGTTCAGGATTCAAATTAAATATGCGTAAACTCTTGTCGATAGTACCTTTAGAAAGAAGTTGAGTAACTTCTGTACCGTAATGTTTGACCTGAGTAGCTTTAATCCAAAAAACGCAAAGCTTGTTTGAGTTCTGAAGCACATAGAGGTCTATTTAATTTTGTAAAATTAGTTTTAGAATTGGCACAAACCTTTTAATTCACGCAGTAACACGTAGTAGTCTACCTAGTTCGCTGAAGTCATTAAGGTCCAGTAACGGCAGAGTTTCCACCACTTGAACTGGTTGCCAAGCCAGGACGAAGGTATGGCACTTGCCTCATATGAACAAATTTATTAACTTTTACATGATAAGAAGTAAAATTCAGATAATTTCTTAATCAAAATCATTCAAAAAATGGAATCTTTCATAGGTGGCATAGAAAAACCCCAGTGATGCTGAATACAAAAGAAAGAAAAAAATAAGAAATTACGTTCATCAAAGCTGCGATTTACAGTTACAAGGCTGGCTGGCGAAATACGGAAATTCAAATGAAATAAATAATTCATCAAAAAAAGTAATAACAGATAGCTCAGAAGAAAATGTGGTTAAGCTGGAGAATATAGCAACTTTGATTCAAATAAAAGTAAACAAGTACTTGAAATTTCTGAAAATTCTAAAAAACTAACCATAAAAAAATATGAAGAAAAATATCAGGAAAGAGACCTTGTAAATAATTTCCTAAACGTGCAGCGAGGAGTGCTGGCATTAATTTTGCAAAAACCAAAGTTTTAAAGGAGCAACCTTGCTTTTTGACATGATAAAGCTCACTTTAATTTGGCCATTGCAATTCACGTACCCTAGGAAAGCAACAGCCCCACATGCCTTGGGACTGGCGTCTCACAAAAAACACGTGAAGAGAAACTGGTGCCAGGAAACTTTGATTTGGAGTCACCTGGCAAATCTAAGTCTCGTTTTAGACCACATCCCTGCATCTCTTATAGAAGAATTTTCACAATGATTACAAGAGGACTACTCAGTTCACATGGATCATATATCTTTGAAATAACTTTCATAAAGTGTCACTTCAATCCCAAGAAACCTGTCGCTTGTCTGAAATCAGCATTTTCCTCATATCTGTTTTCATTCTAAAGTTTATACAATTCTGGACAATTAGTTTTTAATATCCTCAAATGAAATCCCGATGCTTTCAATATCTTTATTGCCCTAGAAGTCAAATGATAAGCACCCTGAACAGTATTGGCTCCATAACGCAGATCATCAACATTAAAAAAAAATAATAATAATAACATGTCATAACATTTCATATGATGTTCTTTAAATATGTTATAAGGTATTTCTCCCACCTTCTTCGCATGCCTTCGTGGTGTGGTGGTCTGTACGCTGGGCGCGTATTCTTCCAGAGGTACGTGGTTCGATTATCGGCGAAGGCGTAGCTAATTTTTCATCTTTCATCCTTCCAAAATATCTAATGTCTCTACAATGTTAATGTAAAATTTCAGAACGCAGGCCAAGGAAAATGGCGAAGTCGTTACCCCAAATGGGAGCTGATTTAAATCAAAAGTTTCGGTTGAATCACCTACCTCTTCGCGAAACCACAAAAATTTAAGATATTTCTATCTTCCTCAGCTATTTCTATCATAAGAAAAACTTTGAATTTGCATAAAAATTTACTCCTGTTCTAGTGACTCGTTAAGAAATTTATTATTTTCATTTGCTTTACTGCTAGAGTCACAAACAATTCTAACTCGAGTTGTTTCCTTAGCATCCCTAATTACCACTCTATGGGGCACATAATATCCTGAATTTTTATCTTCATTAACACATTTTCCAACAATCTGACATTTTAATTTATCCGATGTAATTTGTTTACACTGGTCATAAATTTCTTGATTTTTATTTAGTTTGCACTTTAACGAATCAAAACGCCTTTTCGCAAACTCATAATTAGAATTTAACGTCCTCACCATCAACGAACGACCTCATAATTAGAAGAAAGAAAGGATTTTAAATATTGGAATTTTTCAATTTTGTAAGTGAATTATTTGAACGTATTGCACTACAAAACACTTTAAGAATTCCAAAAATTTGCTAGAATCGCCAGAGAATCGCGAAATTTCTAAATTTGGTAATTTTAAACCCTAACGGTGTTTTCCGAAATACTAGATGTGTTAAGAACTGAACATTTCCTGCTGCTAATTCTTTAATTTTCCTGTTTAGTTTAATCTTAGCAGACAATATTTTGTCATCGTATTCATCCGAACCTTTTAATTCATTTTTCGTTTCTAATAGTTCCAGTAGTTCTGATAATGAACTTAAGTCGGATAAAGTGCAGAATCGCCCACTTTTTTGTTTGACGCATTTTACAAGAGAAGCCCCCCCCCAAAAAAAAATCATCTCCAGCGCGCGAGACTCTGTATCCGAAATTTTAAAGATATGCTCATTTTAAAACTATTTTAAGTGCAAAGAAAATTTCATAAATAAAGCACAAAATGTTAAAAAAAAGTCGCTTTGGACGTAATGTAAAATCTGAAAGTTTTCCGATTTTTGTTTTGTTTTGTTTTGTTTTGTAGCAATTCGTGGTACTCACGTAGTATTACGTGAACCATAAAACTGCCGTCAAGCAGTTTCATGGTTTAGCTTTAAGCGTGAATAAGAGTGAAGTCACAATTCACTTGTCACGTCTTACCTTAGTCAAAATTAGAGTCACCATTCCATAGACATGTGCTAATGCAAGGTAGAAGATGGGATGCCTAGTTTTGCATCTATTACTCTAATTAGATTATAAAAATAATACCATTTCAACATAAAGAAGACTCACAGAAATCAGCAAGTATTACGTAACATAAGTGAGGTCACTTCGATTTCTCTTAGATGGCTGCCAGAGAGGGACTGTTCTGTTCTAATCACAAATTTACTCCTACCGGACTGAGGGAAAAGCTGGTAGGGCCATCTTTTGAATCTTTCGGCTATCTAAGAGTTCTCCCCGTATTAATAACATCTGCGCTTTGGCTTGATGTAACCCCAATGCTTGATAAGCCACCTATGGTTTTTATGAAAAAGTATGTAAATTAGCTATTATTTGTGCATTTTTTTTCTTCCATTTTTAAGAATATGAGTTCGAAGACTGTAAAATCACATTTATGACTGCGCCCCAGTTCATTTACAGCTGGATGGAGGAATTAAAATATGTTGAAAGGCGAAAGGAACAGCAGCATATGGCTGACGAAATAGCAATAAATCGGAATAATCACCTGCTAAAAGTTCTAATCGCAGCGTTCTAAGTACAGCCCCCGTTAAAATAATAGAGCCTCATGAAATGTATAGTAGTAAAAATCGAAAAGAGCGTTTTACGAAGCGCAAAAACAAAAGGGCTAGAATACTTCTTCAGTTTCGGCTATTTGGTAGATTGTATAGAGAGACTAACGAATTTGTTTTATTGAAAGAGCTGGAGATAGAAGTGCGGTTCGATTCTGCAGAAACGATTTGCGCTATTTTGGAGACATATTCCTTTGTAGAAATTTGCTGAAAATCTAACAAAGAATTATTTTTAAAATACTGTATTTTCTCATTGCCAAATAAACCATTTATTATCTTCTTTATTTATCTTTTATTACATCGATGGAAGCTGTTCGACCAAAAATTAACCAATGTCATTATAAAAGCTGAAATGAATTGAAATCGGAAAGAATTCTTGAGAAAAAAAAGAAAGGATTTGAATTGTTCTTCGACAAATTTTATTACATTCTGACATTCATTATTACATTTCACTATAAAAGAATAAATATTGTTTTATTTTTGAATTTTGTCACATTTTACTGATGTAGATAGAAGATTTTAATTTTGTCACATATACCAGCAGCATTATGTGTCGTCAAACCAAATGTTTCCCCAAAATATTTGAAGACATTTTCGTATTCAGATTTGTATTATGTTTTGAAATGATAAATATCATTTTTAATTTTCAACTCTAATGTTCTTCAATAAATAAAAATAAATAGATAAATAAAGCATATTGTATTAATGCATGACTGCTTTATCTAATGTTTAACTATTCTGAATGCAACTAAATTCATCAAATTTCTCTTACTTATTAACTGTTGCTGTGTTATTTAAATTCTAGAGATCCCGTCAGCTATTGATTTAAAAAAAAAATTCAAAACGTTATGTCAGATTCTGTAAATATATGCAAACTGAACATTTCAAGATATTAAGACAAGCAGCCAAAAATAATCAAAACTTTCTTAGCTAATACAGAATGCTTATTGTTGCCTCTAAAGTAATCTAAGTATTTCAGAGCGTTTAAATCTGAATTCGCGCTTCGTTTTAGTTTAAATACTTGGTGACTGAAAACGGGGAATGAAAATCCCCAGAAGTTCCTCTGAAGTATAAATCTAAAGGATGTTTCTCAAATAAAAATTGAAAAGAATGTTATAACCATACTTTTCTCCTGTGTAAAAAATAACTTTTCAAAACTGCAGTCAAAAGAGAGCCTATCGAGTATTTCTTCAGATATGCATAATAATTAGTCTGTAACTGACAAAATCAATAATACAAATTTGTATTATCATAAAAATAAGTTCATTTATCAGTTACAATGAATGTAATTTGTAACCAAGAACGTGATGGAACGTGATTGATTCACTTTTTCTCTAACGGGCAGAAATTTAAGTACTGGCATCAGGGAAGCAAGCAAACATTAATTGTCTTCAATCCTTCGTTAAAAATACATTTGAGTACCAAAATTTCCCTATTATGATAGTAATGAGTCGTCTGGAAGAGACTTGTTTGCATAACGAGAGCATTTTCATTATAATTCCATGAAATTCGGAAGTGTTCTTGCTCTTTTTATTATATTTATTATTATTAGCATTATATTATTTTAACATTGTTTAACTGGTAGATGAAATAAAACGACTAAGTTTTAAATTTTATATATATAATCAAAAGAGTTTACTGACGTTCAGTACTTTGTTAGAATTCCTTAAAGCAATTCAGTTAAAATTTCAGATGCTACTTTTCTGTATCATTGCTTATATTTTAATTGTATGCTTTTATTTAGTTCACTCATGGTATTTCCCTATAATTGAAATTTTTTCGCCGATATTTAATCTACTTACTGCCAAGCTTTATAGTTCACATTTTGCACAATCAGTTTCGCGATGACAGTGCAGTTGTGAAGCTATTTTTTCAAAATTCGATTTGATGGTACTTTTCCGTTTTGCCGGCCCAAACGATAAAGTCGCCAATAATGGTACAACTAATGCCAAATGGAATATCTTCGCTGGTAACCTTTTACCCTTCATTTTCAAAACAAGTCGCATCCAGTTCTTATCAGATTAATTGTTTCTTTCAATACTGGCATACAATTACATTGAATTTCTACTAATTAAATTTTATGCCCTAAGACCATTTGCGGTAATTAATTAGGATGTAATCACACTACTCATTCGAAGGCGAAAATATAGAAAAGGCAAAATGAAGGGTTAAATTCATCAAATCTAATGAGAATGCACTAGCGAAGTAAAGCACTGCGTTTTACATAATTTCTGAGTAAGCTATTCGTACGAACTGAAAAAATTGTTGCATTTAAACTTGTATTCCATAAGATTTAATTTAAGATTCAACTTGAAATTAATATAGATAATTACTGAGAGAATTAGATTTTTGTAGCGTAGTTTACGTGGGATAAGATCACTTGGGGTCACGTGATACGAACCGGCGAATCAGGATGTTGAACCATGAAAGCATAGTAAATTCTTAAATTAGTGTCTTTTTACAAATTTGTCTTTATTTATTGGCTTTTTACAAAATTTTAAACCATATTAAAATGTTTATGCCTTCAAAATAAAAATTCTTGGAACTAACATTTGTTAACATTTTTTATGTGTATACTGTATGGTGTTGCCAACAAAGTCTGCTTGGCGAGATTTGCACCGGTGAAACGGAAAAGTACCCATTTATTTTTTGTATTTAATGTTTAAACGATTTTCCGCATATATTATTGTTTAACGAACAAACTAAGCATATCGGAATTTTGCTGTTTGCACCGTTGTATAGAGCGGGAAAAAAAGTCTTTTCAATGAAATTTGTATGAAAATAGTAACTTAATTGCAGAATTTTTGGCGAAATTTCGAAAAGTGTTACATTTTTTTTCAAACTATTTGACGTTTATAATTTTAAAATTTCGGCATCTAAAATGTATCAGCTATAAAGCTTTGAAACCTTTCCAGATTATTAAACAAACTTTTGACCCTGTTTTAGAATAAGAATGATAAAAATTAATAAAAAAATATTAATTGAGCGATTTCCCACATTTTTTTTCCCCTTGTACGAAACAAAAAGAAAGTATTGTAAAAGCGAAAAATTTTGGGTATCATATTTCAACGAAAGTATCCATTTTGACAGCTATCGAATGAAATTTTACGATGTTTTTTGAGCGACATCTGTACGCAAGAACAAAATAAAGAACATTTTTCCCCCAAAAAAAATTAATTCTAAGGAGAATTTTTCGTGGCGTCTGTGCTTACGTACGCACGTATGTATGTATGTATCCCGCATAACTCAAAAACAAGTAACCTCAGAACGTTAAAATTTTGTATATGGGATTGTTTTAACATGTAGATGTGCACCTCCTATTTTGGTTGCAATCGGCCTCACTAAAAATATAAAAATATATGTGTATATATGTATCTCCTCTGTTACTCGGCTCAGTGATCTCAGTTTCTTTATTCCTATACGTTTGTAAATCGTGCATTTTTTGCTTTAAAAATGATTGAATTATGTTGTTCGTATCTTCCGGTTAAGGTTTTTATCCTTTTAGTAAATCTGCATGCAATATTTATGGAATTATCAACAATTTAAAAGTTGTTTAAGTGCGGCTAAGCCTAATTATTTTTACCATAGCAGCCATATTTGTTTACATTTAAAACTTAAATGAACAGTGGATTTGTTGCCAGTGTAGAGAAACTAAGCTCCGCAACAGCAAAGATCACGTATTCTTTGTTGTTGTGAACAACTTGCCTTTTATTATTGCGAATTAAATCATGCTTAATCCATTCTGGAATTTATTCGAGGAAATAAGTGTTTCAGATTTACTTCGTAATTTTTGATAAGGATATTTTGACTTTTTACGTATTTCTGTCTTGTCGCAAAGTGAGAATTGAATTAATTGAATACAAAATACTGAATCGTCTATGAAAAACTGTTATTATTATTATTGTTGTTGTTGTTTTTGTTTAATTTCCTTTATACATTGTTTTAGATTTTTTATAGTATTTGAATGGAACATGTTACAACGATTAGATAATTCTTCAGATGATTTAAATTTTGTGCATTTTTAGTTATAAAATGTGGCAAAGCGGTATGGATTTTGCGCCCCAAAGGGCAGAGGCTTTGATTTGTATGTAATTTGTTAAAATCTTATGATCACCGATTGGTCAGAGCCAACTATGCTCTGCCCACTTCAGTTAAAGTACCATTTTGCCATACCTATGATGTTCAGACAGATACGAGACACTAAGGGAAGAAGGACACTACATCCGTAGCTCTGGATATGCAACAGAAATGCCAAAAAAGATGTGGTTATTGCTTTGAACTTGTATTGCTACTACCAATATGCTTTTATGGAAATATGCTAATACCACATATGCTTTTATGGAAGTTTCTCAGCACAAATAGTGCATAGGTAGGCTCCAATTATTTGAACTTTTTATTTTTTCTATTCAGGACTCTCAGAAGAGATAAATATAGGTAGGTAAAGACCTTAGGGTCGCAACATATTACCCGAGTGAGGACCTAAACCTAAGTTATAAAATGACTCATGCAACTTAATTGTTTTCACGAAACCTTGACTCCCACGGCCGCAGTATCTTTGCCTTCGGGTGGGTGCGTTCACACCTTGATTTATTTACATACGCAATTGGCCTAAGGCATAATGCAAAACAAACTGGTTAAAATTCTAATGTAATTGTGTACCAGTATATCAGAGACTATTAGGATTAGAATTAGTTATAAAATAAGTGAAATGTAACGCTGTTAAGTGAACCTAGAGCCAGAGTGTCGCTATGGTAAACAAATATAGTGAACTTTAAAGAGTGCATTTAATTTCTTGTGGTTTATGCGCTATCGACGAAACAGATTTAATTCAATCGAATGGGTTTAAATGAAAAGCAGGAAAAAATGCTTATAATTTAATATTCCGTACAAGGAAGTCATGTGGTGTACACATCACATTTTTTTTTAATGTGTTTCAGTTTGAAGCAGATTGAAGAAAAAAGCGTTTCTCGCCGTAAAATTTCTTTTGAGTTTACTATCTTGACTCACTTGGTTTACGAATTGGTGATATTCGCTTTTCCTTTTAGTTTCAAGTAAAAGGCTTGTTGTAACATTTTTTGTATATCCAGTTTCAGAAAGTGGTTTGGTTTGGTTTATTTAATTACGGCAAAGCACACTAGGGCTATCTGCCTAAGGGGAGGGATGCCTTCGTGGAGGACTTTCTAAGGGAAACTGGCTCGTATACACGATACACATGGGAGAAAACCATGAAAACGCTATGTAGCCAGCCCGTTCGCGGGATTCGATACTCGGACCGAACTACCAGTGTTCAGCGACTTTACCGTTCGGCCGTTGGTGGGCTTCAGAAAGTGGCTATTCAAAGCAATTTCTTCATTCTGTAATACTCAGTTCTTTACTTCAATTTTTTTTTATAATTTATTACTTATGTTTTTAATAATGATTAAAAATTTCATCCCTGAAAAAGTGTAATAGAGACTAAACAACAGAAAATGAAGTACAATTAAAAAAAGGTTTTTATACAACAAGCTTTAATTAAAATGGATATGATAATTAATGCATTAAAAGAAGAGAAGAATTTATCATGCATTTTAATGGGAATAATAGATTAAACAATCATATTTACACAATTTAGCTACAATATTATATTGTGAATAATAAAAGAGCCCATGATAAATTAAAAATGATAATGGCTTATACATTATGACAGTGTTATTAAATTAACAGATTTCGCTATTTAGCGGCTCCATGCTTTAATTATTCGCAATATAAAAATTGTTAATAAAGATTAAAATATTAATAAACTCTTTGAAATTTTTGAAAATGTTATGTTGTGTATTATTATAAATAGCAGCTTCAACACTTAAAACAGTCGGACGTGTTTTTTTGCAAGCTCTCACAGACTGTATTGAAAGTGTGTAGCAACGTAATTTTCATAATCGAGTATTATATCATCTTAAAACCTATTCGGAGGCAATTATGTTGATACAATTTTGAAAAACATAGAATATACTGTTCAAAAGTTATAAAGCTTCAGAAATCTTCAGATTTGTAAGTTTTCATTTTCTAACAATACTCTGTTGATTTATATTGCATTAATGTTATGCAAAATCCCTTATTTCCTTTCTTTTCTATTGAAATATAACAATTTTATACGGTTTAATAGCTTAAATTTTTATCTTTCTAAATATGTTACTTTTATTGCAGAATTTTCAAAAATTTAGGAGTAATTAACAAAAATATTCAATATTTTTATTTAAAATTTGTTGAACGCCATTCTTACATTTCCTTGTTTATCAATAAATAATAGCACATGCGAAACCTTTTCCTAATAATTTATTATTATTCAATCTATTTACACTTATAAAATATTTATTTTTAGTTTTCATTAGCATAAGAATAGCTCAACTTGCGTCTAATACACATTACGTAAGCCTTCTTATATTTTTTATTTTGATTTTCATTTAAAATTAATGGAATTAATTAAAATCATTTAAATAATATTTCTGCATTTGGAACTACTCTGATATGCGCCGCTGCCATATTACTATCCAAATTTTTTTTGTCGAAAATTCGAAATCCTAAATTTAAGCCTAAAATGTCTCCAAAAACGCGGTTTTCGCACACGCAAAAACCACGTTTTGAACATACAATTTAAGCTAAAAATCCGAAACAAAAAACAAAAAATTTAGATAACAGAAACGTAAAGTTTCTAACCAAAAATATTTGACAAGAATCCATGTACACAGCGATATGTTTTAACTTAAAAAAACATCTACGAATGGTACAATCTAGGGAACGAACGAATCTACGAATTATTCACACCTCACTTTAATAAATTAACATAATAACAATAAATTTCAAAGAATACCATGTACACAGCATCCTGTTTAAACTTAAAAAAACATCTTTGAATTGCACAATCTAGGAAACAAACGAATCTACGAACTACGCACACTTCGCTTTAATAAATTAACATAACAACTATAAATTTCACAGAATACCATGTACACAGCGTTCTATTTCAACTTCAAAAAACATCTACGAATTGCACAATCTATAGACGCTACGCACTAATCAGCAAAATAAACTAAAATAAATTTCAAACAATTCAAAAAACAACAATAACTACAGAAATTCATACTAAAAAAACAATGAACGTAACATTCTACAAAATAAGAACAAGAATAAAATAAAATGCCATGAATTAATGCTTTTTCGAACAGCAGAAATACTAATTTCATACCGCCTTTAACATGCCGCCACGTAATCACTATCGTATTTATATGACAGCCAGGCATACTATGGTTCACAAATAAATAAAATCACAAATAATCACAAATACCTACTTCTATCATGCACGGCCACTAAAAATAATCTCCCAAACCCTCTTTCCACAACTCCAAATACCCACTGCCTTTCAACAGGATGGCCACGATGATATTTACTTTTGCCGAATTTCAATGCAACAACTTCCACCATTTTATCTTTTCCCCTTGTCTTCGCGAACCAACGAGCTCCAGCGAACGATTTTTCAACGTCAACAGGGTTGCCATACAACACGCAATCGCACCAAAAACCAGCGCAGAACACATATCGCACCATTTGGTGAAATTAGGTCGTATATCAGAGTTGTACCCTGCATTTATATCTAATACGTATAATTTTAACATATCTGTATTTATTCGATTAATAAATTTAATTCGGATTTCGCTTCAAGTCCAAAATCTTCATTTAAGTTTTACAGCAATTAATTTTAAACTTTTGCTTTTGCATTTGGTCTTTATAAATTGGAAATACTCTTCTTTCCAGGTAGTGCTCTAAGTGTCTAACTGAAAGATATATGCTTAAGAGTTCTCTATCATAGGTGCTATATTTTTTGCTGAGTGTAGTTTAATTTTTTTAGAAAAAAAAAAAAAGCTATTTGTTTCCGAGATGGGTTTCCGCATTGTTGCAACACTTAGCCATTTGCCGTATCGGGAACATCTGTAAATATGTCAGAGGTAGTTCCGTTCATAATTCGGAATAGACAACAGTGCAGTCTTAACCAGGTCATTCTTGAACTTTTCAAATTGTTATTCAGCTTCTTCAATCCATTGAATTTTACGTTTTTTCCTCTTTTTAGCTTCCTTAAGAGATTTCTAACAAAGTACGAGAAATCTAAGGTGTAATTAAGTGTCCTAAAAACTCGATTTGTTGAACAGATAATACAGATTTTGAAATATTTGTTCTTAAATTAAAGGTATTTAATCTTTCAAAAACTAGTTTAAGGTGATTTTCGTGTTCTTCATGATTAATGGATGCAATAAGTATATCGTCTAAATGGGGAAAAACGAATTCTAATTATCTAAAGACTTCATAAATAAATTGTTGGAATATTGCAGGAGCATTTTTAAACCGAAACTCATTACATTAAATTCGTGCAAACCGAAAGGTGTGATAATAGCCGTTTTACATTTATTTTCTGCAATGGGAATTTGAAAATAAGCTTTGAATAAATCTGTTTTAGAGAAAATATTTGTCCTTTTTAAAATACTATGCAAATCTTCAAACCGAGGAATTGGGTATCGGTCAGGTATCATTAGCGGATTAAGTCGACGGCAGTTCCCACAAGGCCGATATGAACTGGGTTTTTTTCCTAACAAAATGCAAGAAACTTGACCACTAGAAGTTTGATGGACGAGTTATTCCATTGTCAAGCATAAATTTAATTCCTCTTTACCTATAGCTAAGCATTTTTGGATTGAGCTGTTGTGCCTTTGAATAAACGGGTCAAGCCGTAATAATAAAATGTATAACACCGTGTTTAATTTGTTTAGGTTAAAAAATTTCGGCGTATTTCGGCAGTGAATCGACAATTTTTATGGATTTATTTAATTTGGTTGCGTAGTTATTACTTGAAATAGCAGCGACATAACACAGTACACTAAGTTGTGTTACGCAACCATTTATTTTTTTCCCTGTTCATATCGATAAGCAAGTTATATTTGTGAAGAAAGTTAGCTTCTAAAATACCTTTTGTGAGACCAGTAGTTATTATTGGAAACTGAAAATCAATACGTAATCCCAAATCAAGAGTTAACTTTTTTTTTCCATATGTGGAGATATCTGCGTCATTACCTGCATACAGTTTGTATTCAGTTTACGTTTATTCTGAGAATCACGTGGAATTTTACTTACGTCAGCTCCGCTATCGACAAAAAAGTACGAATATGATCTCCGGTCACGAACGAATAAACGAAATTTGTGACAATCCTTCATATTTTGTGCAGAAGAGTTTGTCCCTGAACCTACTACAGATTCGAGTGTTTTCCTGCTTTTACGAATGGTTGTTTACCCAAGCATACAGGGGCCGGCGTGTCTATGGAATGCATTTTGCTGTAAAATTTGCCATTGGGATCATATCGTTTACGAAATCAACGTCGAGATCGTGAACAAGAATTACGTTGTGCCTTGATCGCAGGTTCTTGTGCTTGTGACTTAATTGTTATCGAATTTTTTTTGTTCAAGAGTTGCAATGTTTTGCAGTAAATCATTTGTTCAAATGGAGGATGCATTAGCACGAAATACTTTGTGTTTCCGAATCACATCACTACTTTTATCTTCCATAGACGCTGACTTGCTTACGCCTTCATCGCTAACTAATCATATATTTTTTATTCAGGTAGCTTCTCAAGCCATAATGTTTTGATTAAATTTTCAGACACATCCATAGTAGCAACTGCTCTCAGTTTCTGCAGAAGTTGCCTTAATTTCACATCACCAAGCTCAACACCAGTAATCAAACGTTTAATCCGTACATTTTACACTTTCCTTAAATAAATATAGTAACTTAGTTTTAGCATCCGAATATTTTGTGGCACTTTGGTTCGTTACACTACCTCAAATATTTTTGACGAACTAAGGTTCTAGTCGTGCAACTAAATAATTAAATTTCGTGTCTTCTGAAACAATATTACTGATTTAGAACTGCACATCAATTTGGATAAACCTTATTTCCGGCCTTATCAAAAAAAGGAGGTATTTTTACAATCACTTTATGAAGTTCCGGCGACTGCATCAATCCTTTCGCAACCGTTTCAGAAGAGTCATTTGTTGTAATTTCAAAAATAAAATAGGGCCACCAAAATGTAGTCTTGACTACTGAATTCTACTATATTCTACTATATTTAAATTGAATTATAATTTAGAAACAGCAAGAACCACTACCGAATAGCTAGATTTACTGCTTTTATTTTTTTAGCTGTCAAAAATGAGCTGCTACTTTGAATAATAATAACAATTGAATCTGTATTAGAAAACAGAATAATCTCGAATCATTACTTGTTGCTAGTGGATAAAAAATGTAAATATGAATTTTATGAAATAATTAAACTCATGCAAAAATATGAAATTAAAAATAATTATTACTCAGGCAATAACTGGGTCATTACAATGCTTAAAGCAATACCTTTTTTTTTTCCTAATTAGTGAATTTGAGTTTCAGAAAGCAGCGCTCCTTTTACTCTGTATCAGGTGAAGAACATCAGTAAAATAAAAAGATGAAAGTAAAAGTCAGGTGGCCGCCATCAGTCGACGAAAAAGGTGAGTGTCTGGTCGAAGGTCCAAATCAGTGAACTGAAGAATCTAGCACAAGTAAAAAATGTTAAAGATGGAGAATGTCAGATGGATATTTGTGCTTTTCTCTGGGAAATGGAGAACATCTAATAGAGTTGATGCAGTTGTTAGGATGAGTGAGAACTGAATAGAAGAAATTTCTGGGAAGTTTTTGAATTATAATCTTGAATTGTATCTATATATACGAATATTGGATATACGAATTTGAAATGAACCATGGCGCGTTGATAATCTCTCTGAGTGCTTTGTTTTGAAGAACTTAAATGTGTTGAAGGTGAGTTTTGGCAACTTGGCCCCAGACAGGACTAGCAGAGAGTAATGCTGGTCGAAGTATAGATTTATATAAGAGGAGTTTATTAGAAAAGAACATATGACTTCTTCTGCCAAGACGTGGGCGCATAGTTGCAAGCGTGATATTGGTTTTTTTCACAGTTTCCCTGAGATGTTTCTGAAAAGTCAATTTTTTTATCAAGAATTACTCCTAGATATTTAACTTCGTCAACCCAGTCAATTTCTTCATCAAACAGAAGAGGTCTTGGTGGAGTGAAATTTGTTTGGCCTTTGCGAAAAATTATTGCTTCTGATTTTTCGGTATTAACTGCAAACCTCCAAACAGTGAGCCAATTTTCTAGATGTTTGAGGTAATGTTGAAGAAGGAGCTGAACATCAGTAACAGTAGAAGCTTGGGTCATAATTGCAGTATCATCAGCGAAAAGAGCAATGGTAGTTTGTGGGTCCTTAGGAATATCATAAATGTAAATGTTATATAAATATGGAGAAAGTACAGATCCTTGGGGCACTCCAGCGAAATTTTTTCTCGTGGAAGAAACAGAACTGCCAATTTTCTCTGCAAAAATTCTGTCTTGGAGATAGGAAGCAATAAGTCTAATACAATGATCGGGCAAGTTTAACCCTTTAACGGTTTGACCCGGATTTTCTCGTTCTTTTATGCAAGCTTCTTAACGGTTTCTCCCGTAATATTGTCATTTTAAATATCTCCTTGAAAACGGATTGACCCGTCCTTTTGTTAGACTTAAAAGAAACGCCAAAAACGGATAGCCCATATTTTTGTCTCACTTTCATCCCCAAGTGCCTAAGGGGACAAGCGTCCCTCCACCCATGATGACAATAGTTAATGAATGACCCTCAATAGCGCGGGAAGTTTTACGATCAAGAACTCTTCATGATGTTTTACGATAACGACGACTTTACACTGGTTCTAAAGTAATAAGAAATTTGTTACTAGTTAGAAGGTTAATGGAAGAGGAAATAAAAATTTCTGTTTTAGACGTCGTTTAAGAAATAAAAAAAAAATAAAAAAGGAGATTTTTATAAAATAAGCTTTTATTTATAACTCAAATGATTAATAAATTGAAAAAAAGAAAGTAATTTAGCTATTGTTTTGCTATCGGAAGGGATTCAGGAATGTATGTATGCACGTAATGTGCATGTATGTATGCACGTAATGTTATATGTGTGCAAACACATGTATACGTTCATATGTATATATATGCGCATACATGAACACATACATCCGTATATACATGCATACATACATACATTTTTTAATCCGATCCCGATAATAGAAGAGTACCGTTAATTTATTATATAGATTAATGGAAATAAGAGATTAAATAATATTCTTTACAAAATTCATTTACAAATTTATATCTTGAATAATAAAAAAAAAGTCGCGCTCCATATATATTTTTGACATTGGAAATCGACTGTTTGATTTCGTTATTTAAGTGTCTGCACTTTTATAATCCTTGATATAAATTGCACATAAATACTGTAAAGAAGTTTAATTAATCTCTTGTTCCCATTAAAATATGCCATAAATTATTTTTTGCCTTTGGCTTATTAAGAATTTTATAAGTTTTGAATAAAAGCTTATGTTAGAAAACTTTTTTAATTTTTAAAAAATTTTTATCTTTTTAATCTTAATAACTCATTTTCAATGAAAATTTTCAATTGAAAAATCATTTTTCAAAAATGAATAATTTTTTTTTACTTCCAATAAAGTAAATGAATAACAATGAATAATATTTTTTTTTTACTTCCAATAAATGCCTCAAATAATCGAAAACATTTTCTGACGTTTCACTCAGAAATCAGAAGTTATGTTAAAAATATCATACAAATTTCAATTAAAAGAATATTTTACGTCAGTGCAAACGTTAAAGTTTTGACTTTTGTAGTTTGTCTTGCGAATGAAAATATGTGCAAAAATCGTGACAACATTAAATTTTAAAAAAAATTAATGGAATTTTATAAAATTTGTTTTACTATATTATATTATCATCCGCAATTAATATGTTTACAAAATTTGTACTCGATAGCTTATCAGGAAGTAATATAGAAATCTTCTGTTCATAGCCCCGAATCGACCTTCTGTTCATAACCCCAAATACCATGTGTTAATTAAATATGTGCTACTTCTTTGCAGAAATATTATGCTGTTTGAAAGAGGTCATCAGAAGAAATTTCGCATATTTTTAATTATTTGTATAACTACTTATACTTCGTGCATTTTGCAACAATTCATTTAAAGCATTTTTTGGCCTCTCCTACATTTAATGATCTTATCACCATTCTGATGAATCTCGAAGGCTCTGAAACACCGAACTTTGAGTAGGTTCTCATAAATTTAACTTGATAAATACTATAAAAATACAACTGCTCTTATATGAGTAGAATTTATCGCCCGATGGAAAGGTTTTGCTAGATTGCTTTAGTACTCGGTAGAGTTTTATACTGATTTTAGATTCTTTTTGCTTAATTTTCAGTTGTTGTTGCCCTACCACAACCTCTCGAGAGGACTTTTGGCTCGCTGCATATTTGGAGTTCCCCCATGCTGCACGGACACTATACATTTACAAACATTCATCCTTCTCCGGGATTCGAGCCGGACCCTTCGATACGGCAGTCAGCGACGCTAACCACTATACCAGCTGGGCTGCAATTTTCAGTTGTTCATGAGTCCACTAAAAAGATCTGCTGATTAAAATGTCAATTGCTTAAAAATATTTGCAATCTAAAGAAAATTTGATATTTACATGTTTTTACCTTAATATTTCTTTACAAAGATAGAATGATAGCTGTCAATATAGACGGGTTTAATGTAATTGGATTACGGTGAAGCACGCAATTGTTTATCTGCCCAAGAGGAAGGAAACTTTCTAAGAGGATCTGAATTATATTCTCGTTCCACTTGTAAAAAAAGGCAAGAAAACTTTCATACAACCAGCTCGTTGGCCAGGATTTGAACCCGTGTCGAGCTAGCTAGCTGTGCTTAGCGATTTTAGATGCTCTGCCGGTGGGGATCCGGAGTCTTATTTAAAATCTTGTTTCGAAATCTTCTACCCTAATTTAGTGTGACAGTTGTCGTAGTATGAGGGTTAGGGTTATTTAAATATAACAAAGCATACGAGAGCTATGGGCCTTCGTGGAGCCCTTTCAGTGGGAAACTGGGTATATAGAAAACCACGAAAAACAAACAGGCAGAAATCCCGTCTCTAGAAGTGAGAAACTAGAAGTGAGAAACAGAACTGATTAATTTCCTTTAATCTGAAATCTAAAACAAATGAGATAGAAAACAGCGCTTTTCGGAGGAGCTGTATTCAGTATACGAAATTTATTTAAAATAAACCGTAAGCTTTAAGTACAGTTTTTGTATAAGCAAATAGTAGTTGCCTATGCTGACTGCCCCAGTGGATTGGCTGCCTCACTGTCGGTGGAAAAAAAGAAAGTAACTAACATGTTCGTATGTAACTAACATGCTGACCAGCAGCTCACCCTGTATCATTATCTATTAATTCATTAAATGAAGACTGGATCATCAGATAAATTTTGCTTCTTCCAGTGCCAGTTACAAATCGTAGAGTTGTTCAATAACATTTGAACTATATCATTAACGTTGCATATTGCTAAAATGTACTTGTTCTTTAAAGTCCTTGATCTGTTCTAAAAACAGTACCGCAGAAGTTTCAGAAATGAAGTACAATTTAGAACTACTTAACATTTCTATGCATATAAAAAAGTAAAACTGTTTAAAATGCATATCGTTTAACGCTTCCTGTTTTATTTGGAATAATATTTCAAAAATAAAACTCGTGTTAGTTAACACCCAAGCAATACTTAACGGGATAAAGAGACGTAGTTTGATAATGCTTAGGATCATGCATTCACTTTTCGTCGTTTTAATACAATCCATTATGTTACTTATGCTGGTAATTATAAACTGCATTTACGTATACAGAAGTATGATTAATACCCTAATATCACAGAATATACGCTTTTTATGCTCTGACAACTTTTGTCAAGATACCAATTTTTAGTTCATATACAAGTAGTAAATTCCATAACCAGATTCCATTTTTATATAAATAGATGCATAAAGGACAAAATGGAACAGTTAATTATATTTTTATTCTTTTACAAAATTTAATTCTTTTAGATATAATTTTTAACGGTAAACGATATTCTGCTAAGATATAATATAAAAATTATTACTAATAATAATTATTACTAATAATAATTTATATCCTAATTTAATAGTATTTATATCCTAATTTATATCACTCAAAACAGAAAACGTATTCAAATCATATTTAATCAAAACATTTTACGCAGTTTTTGGAAAAAGGAATTTTGGGGTTTGTTTGATTTTTAACGGTGAATTCAGTCATTAAAACATTTTTACCGTGTTTCCTCATTCATATAAAATTAGCAAAATAATTTACTAAATAATTTTTAGATGTAATAGGATTCTTGTTTATCTTTTGTTATATGACTAAAAATAAATAAAAAAAAGCGTCTGGTATTCAATATTTATTTTTTATTTAGTTACAATACTTGGCTATTGGTACTTAAGACATAGGTCATTAGACATAGGACTTAGACATTGGTCACTGCAGGACTCTGATTACGATTTTAATCACTTTTTCTTCAGGCAGAAGAAATGTATGGGCTTTAATGCGTGTTTCTTCTATGATTTTGCTAATAAAGCGCTGAGATTCAGCATCTGAGGGTTCAATTTGTAGTCTATTTCCTTTAAGAGTGCCCATTATCTTTCTTCCAGTTTGATTACTTAAATTTGCAAGAAATTCGCCGGCTTTAACAATATTATCCACTATCATGGGTGGAAATCAATTCTTTTGAATTTTATTTTCAGAGAATTTCTTTCTGGTAGTTTTTGGAATATATAGAATATCGTATAAATGGTTGACTAGAAGTGCGTTGGTGGTCTTCTTCAATATCATCTAAGTTCATTGAGTCATTATCGGTTTGGAGAAGTTGAAATTTGTTATTAGTTTTAAGTTTTGGTTCGTCATTTTCGCTCTCAGAATCTGAAGACTTTCTTAGTTGGCGTTTCCTTTGTTTACGGAATTCACCTCCAGTTTGATGAGCTTCGCAGTATTGTTTCAAGTCGTTTATTTGTTTCTGTAAAAGTTCATTAGAACTTTTGAATTCGTTGATAGATGCAGTAGCTTGAGCATTTTTTTCTTCTCTTAATTGGTTGATGGCTTTTGCAAGTAGCAGATGTAGTTCTTTGATTGTTTCGGGTGAAAATCCAACATTTGTTTGACTTAAGACATTTTCAATGTCGAGTACAACTTGCCTCGTGGAGTTAGCATTATTCGATAAAGTTATCTTATGACTGAGGATGTGAATAAACTGAGAATATAGTAAGGGTTTCGTGTAGTCATGATCAGAAGTTTCATGTGAGTGTGCTGAATCCTCCATGTTCGTTGTACGCAAGCGCTGGGTCTAACTGTAAATTTGACCTGACATTAGCACAAGATGTCATGCGCAAGAAGAAAAGAGTAAAAAAAGTTGCAATCTGCTCTACTAGAAGACTTGGAAGACTTAAAACTTCTCAGTAGCCTTGCAACTGAATTTTTCACGAGACGTCTGACCGTAGTCGACGCCGCGGCTTGGAAAGAACACGCAAGAAAGAGATCTAACGAATTATACTTGCCGAGAAGCAGGGACAGCAGCTGTAATCCAAACGTATAACGGCAGGTATGCGCTGAGTCATCCACAAGGGGAAGCGACGCAGACGAAAATACGAGCGGGAGCAAGAGGCGAGACGGAAAACAACCTTCTCGTATGACAGCACATGCTCGAATGTTCCTAATTAAGAGTCTGGTTTTAAATTTTGTTTGATTATGGCAAGAGGGCTTTTGCTTAGCGTAAGAGATAACTTCTTGAGGATGTTTGAAGGCAAATTAACTCGTGTCCCCTTTACATATGGAAAAAACCGTGAAAATACCCATGTAACACCTATTTTGCCTGAAATCAAACAAAGGCCAACTGCATTTTGATTTAGCTCTGATCGAGCCCAGACCGAACTGCCAAAGTTCAGTGATTTCTCATTAAGAGAAATTTACGAGCATAGCATTGAATGAAGTGTAATATTTCACAAAACATTTTTTTTTCTATTGAAAACCATATATCCTCATAACTACACAGAATCGCTGTTTACATTGATCATGTAATTAGATAACGTGCCTGATTTATTTATCAAAACATGTTTGGTGAAAAGTGGATGTAAATTCTATGTAAGCCAATTTATTGGACCTTCAAAGGGTTTGCAAAAAGTGACCTTTAATTTTAATATCTTGTGTTTAATACTTTAAAACGATTTGCGAAAAATGACCTTTAATTTTAATACCTTGTCCGTACGTAAAGGGTAGACTTATTCTAGACGTATGTTGGATTAGTTCTTTAAAAGCAACAAAATAACGTATAATTTCTTTGAATTAAGATGGCTTTTTTCAAGAGAGTCCTTCGTTACGAAACTATATAAATTTTAATTTATTTATTATATCGTTGTAATATCAAAATTATAGCATAAGTACAATATGCTTTGCTGCATCGTGGCGGTATGCGGCATAATTCTTCATAATGTAAGCTTCTTGAATCTGGTTCGTTTACCAGATTGTCGGTACTTTTAGTAAGTGTATTATGAGAAGTAATGTGTGCATTCTGTTGTAAATTATGTGATTAGGAACTTATATCCATCTAACTAACCAAAAAAATGAGTAAAAGTTTCGGCAAAAATAAGCTTAACTTAAAACTTCCGCCGGGTGCAATTGAAGTCAACAATAGTGAACCACCGGGATCGGTAGACCCGAATAATGAGTAAGTTAAACAACATATGCTGTAGGTAAACTGTGTGAATTGGACTAAGAGAATTTTATTTATGCTTAAAAAACCCGCTGTTTGTTACATTAAAGTTTGTGTATCTGGTATCTTTATTCTTAATTTAAAATCAGTGTGTTAAATGCCAATTTCAAATGTTTCTGTACACTTGCCGAGGTGACATGACAATGAATTTTACTGTTGGAATGTACTCTTAATAATAAACTTTGTTATTATTAAGGATAGTACCGGTAATTGTTACTATTCAATCTATACAATAAACCGAAATTATTTAAAAGATGAAAGGTGTTCGCAAAGTAAAGGATTAAATGAAAGTTTTTTTATTTAAAATTAATCTCATATTGCCGATAAGTCTTCAGTAAATTTTATTTACTTAGGTATCATCGTTGTCACTCGCTCGAAAAAAGTTCTCTAAAAAACACAGGAGTTTCTTAATAATCTAACATTAAGCATTTGATTGAAATGAAAAACTTATGAGAATAGACTAATCAGCATAATTTAATTATAAGAGCTGTTAATTAGAAGAAACAGAATATCATAGTAAGTTTTAAAGTACTGGTTTTGTGTTATTTAAAGAAAAATGTTTTAGTAGTTTTAGATACCATTTTTTAAAAATGCATTTTGTATTTTGGTTATTTCGCTTCCACCTGTTGCATTGTGAAATACGAAAATGTATAATAATTTTTCTACTAAAGTCATTAAATACATAATTTAAAAGCCTTAATTTTTTTTTTACATAAAATATATATATTTTTTTTTTATCAAGCCATTAATGTTTTAAAGCATTTTCTTTTCTAAAACTTCTTAAATGAATGCAGATGTAAAATTGTGTATTGCTTGTTTTATGTTTTGATCACATATCAAAGATTTACAAATAAATTTTAAGAATTTTTTCTGTACCTTGCTCATTATAATGCTTTTGTATATTTGCCTTTTGCAAATATGAGCTCAAAAAGATTAATTTTTTTTTTTACATGTGTAAAAACTGTTTAGGAAAAAAAAAAAAAATGCTAGAAATTATAAATTTTGGTAAACTTTTAATTTTTTTTTAGGAAGCACTTCCGCAGAGAACCCGGTAAATGTAAACATCGCCAACTTTGGCAATAATAGTTCAAACCTGGTAACCCAGAGTATTTATCCTATTCGCTTGTTCGAAGTTTGCAACTATTCCTCATGCGTTCAAATTTTGTTGAAATATCACTATCGTTGTTTGCCTTTGCAGATTTATATTATTCTTCTCTTATTTATTATTATTTTTTCTGAATTTTTTAACAACGAATAGATAGAAATATTTTCGTAGATAGATGCCGGGGCTAATCTTTAGAATATGGGAACAGGTAGTTTGGCGACATTTTGGTAAGGCGATAAAGGTTACTAGCTAGGACTTTAGCAATAATCTGAGAAGTACACAGTTCGAATCACAGATTATTTTGTCTCAGAGAAATGAGAGATTGAGACATGTCATGTGACATTTTCCGGAAAATTCCGATCGTGATTTTAGCTAATAAGCACTTAGAAACAATTTCGCTGCTAAAGTGCAGAATCGCCTACTTATTTGTTTGGCGCTTTTTACAAGAGTAAGAAGAATTGGATTTTGTCAATTTTCTTTGACTTTTTAAGTGAAAATAGGTCGATGTGTACATAGATAAAGTCAAGAGTGTGCGCAATGCCATTTTTGTGCAATTCTGGGATGTTTTTTCAAGAGAAAATAGGTCGACGTGTACATGGATACCGTGGTTGATCTTTACATTATGGTAACTTAACGTTTTTTTGGCGAAAATTTGGCGACCAACTCTCCTACAGCAACCCTCTGTTTTTTTTTTTCCTGCCGCCATTTTGTCTTCACGAAGTAAAGACGTGTTTCAGCTGATCTTTAGAATATGGTAACTGGTAGTTTGGCGACATTTTGGAGGCGATAAAAGTTACTACCTGGGACTTTGGTAATAATGTGAGCAGTACTCAGTTCCGATTACGCATTATTTTGTGTGAGGGAAATGAGAGATCGTGGGATATGTCATGTGATATTAATGGACGAATTACGGTTCTTTAATCGGGAAAAAATCTGGAAATTTTGTATTTGGCTTTATTCTGTGTTGTGTGAAACAGTGTTCGTTAATTTTTGGATCCCATGCCCCTAACTAAAGTGAATTCGAAATGGGTATTTAGTGGGATTGATAGGGGTAGTAATAAGTGTTTCTTTAAGGTTGTGCGAGATAGAAGTAAAGATGTTTTCTTAAGTTATTTATTTTACCTGGTACCTTGCTGTGAACTATAAGTATGATTTTAAAGATCATGAAACAGAAATAAGAAAAGTTTATCGGACACGTAATCAAGATTCTGAAGAAGAATAGGTAAGTTAGTATTTTGAATTATTTGAGGATATTATTTTTATGCATTGTTCTAAATGTAAGGTGGAAGTAAAGTAATTTGCGTAAACGTGCATGGAAATAATTTAAATATTTGACACTAAGTATTTGTAACCATTTGTAATGTTTGCGGTATGAATTAGTTAGTGACGTTTGTAATATAATAGATAATGTAGAGGTAAAAGTTTTTGGAAATTTTATTTATTTTATACGGGGAAATGTTCATATTTGGAAAGGGTATATACTTTTTCGCGATCAGGTAATTTCATATATGTTCTTTTTACCGGGTTTAAAGATTAAAAAAATTGTCATGTATTTTCGTGAAATTTTTCTAATTTATGAGAAAAAAGCAGTGTAGATGGATATAATGAACAGTGTGCGCAATGCCATTTTTGTGCAATTCTGGGATGTTTTTTTAAGTAAAAATAAGTCGACGTGTACATGGTTTATGTGTATGTGTTATTTTGAAAAACGCGTAAGGAGTATGGTATTGTGCACTTTTTCCCAATTTTGCAGTGAATATTTGTCATGATTAAGCAGTTTTGTTAGATAAAATTTCTAGCATAAGTGTAATTCGGCTAGTAGATTGTTGGAAGAAGTGTTCAGTAGATACAAAGAAAAGAAACATGTCTTTACTTCGTGAAGACAAAATGGCGGCGGGAAAAAAAAATAGAGGTTAGCTGTAGGAGAGTTGGTCGCCAAAAAATCGCCAAGTTACCATAATGTAAAGATTAACCCATGTTTCTTTTCTTTTTATCTACTGAACACTTCTTCCAACAATCTACTAGCCGAATTACACTTATGCTAGAAATTTTATCTAACAAAACTGCTTAATCATGACAAATATTCACTGCAAAATTGGGAAAAAGTGCACAATACCATACTCCTTATGCGTTTTTCAAAATAACACATACACATAAACCATGTACACGCCGACTTATTTTTACTTAAAAAAAATCCCAGAATTACACAAGAATGGCATTGCGCACACTCTTCACTATATCTATGTACACTGCTTTTTTCTCATAAATTAGAAAAATTTCACGAAAATACATGACAATTTTCTGAATCTTTAAACCCGGCAAAAAGAACATATATGAAATTACCTGATCGCGAAAAAGTATATACCCTTTCCAAATATGAACATTTCCACATATAAAATAAATAAAATATCCAAAAACTTTTACCTCTAAATCATCTATTATATTATACACATCACTAACGAATTCATACCGCAAGCATTACAAATACTTAGTGTCAAATATTTAAATTATTTCCATGCACGTTTACTTCAACTGAAACGTATACCAAATTCCTACAAACATAAAATTCATAAAATAACTATCATTTAATTAAAATATCACTAAACCATGTACGCATCCACTTATTTTTACTTAAAAAAACATCCCAGAATTGCACAAAAATGGCATTGCACACACTCTTCACTATATCCATGTACACTGCTTTTTTCTCATAAATTAGAAAAATTTGACGAAAATGCGTAACAATTTTCTGAATCTTTAAACCCGGTAAAAAGAAGATATATGAAATTACCTGATCGCGAAAAAGTATATACCCTTTCCAAATATGAACATTTCCCCGTATAAAATAAATAGAATATCCAAAAACTTTTACCTCTATATTATCTAATATATTACAAACGTCACTAACTAATTCATACCGCAAACATTACAAATGGTTACAAATACTTAGTGTCAAATATTTTAATTATTTCCATGCACGTTTATGCAAATTACTTTACTTCCACCTTACATTTAGAACAATGCATAAAAATAATATCCTCAAATAATTTAAAATACTAACTTACCTATTCTTCTTCAGAATCTTGATTACGTGTCCGATAAACTTTTCTTATTTCTGTTTCAGGATCTTTAAAATCATACTTATAGTTCACAGCAAGGTACCAGGTAAAATAAATAACTTAAGAAAACATCTTTACTTCTATCTCGCACAACCTTAAAGAAACACTTATTACTACCCCTTTCAATCCCACTAAGTACCCATTTCGAATTCACTTTAGTTAGGGCCATGGGATCCAAAAATTAACGAACACTGTTTCACACAACACAGAATAAAGCCAAATACAAAATTTCCAGATTTTTTCCCGATTAAAGAACCGTAATTCGTCCATTAATATCACATGACATATCCCACGATCTCTCATTTCCCTCACACAAAATAATGCGTAATCGGAACTGAGTACTGCTCACATTATTACCAAAGTCCCAGGTAGTAACTTTTATCGCCTCCAAAATGTCGCCAAACTACCAGTTACCATATTCTAAAGATCAGCCGATACCATTTATGTGGAATGCTTAAAAACGCGGCAAGCAGGCACTCTCAATTTCGCACCTAATCTTCGCTGTAATTAAGCATTCTTTTTCCATAAAAGTTCTAGTATAAGCGTAATTCGGCTAGCAGATTGTTGGAAAAAATGTTGAGTAAAAAAAAAAAAAAAAAAAAAAAAAGCTTTTACTTTGTGAAAACAAAATGGCGTCCAAAACAAAACTAGCAGGTTGCTGTAGCAGGGTTGGTCGCCAAAAATTCGCCAAGTTACCATAATGTAAAGATTCGCCGATGCCGGTTCTCGGTTCGGGATGAAAGGAAGAAAATACAGCGGGAGGGGTGAATGCTAATTTGTAACACGGCTGTTCACGTTGTGTTCTTAATTATTAACAGCTCTAAGAATCATGAGCACGATGAGGTTTCCAACCTCTAAAATAATTTGTTTTCGTAGGCCGCAAAAATGTGCATGTGCATTTTGAAAAATTAAGTAATGCTTTTGTTTTTATTATTGTCATCTAAAATTATGAGAATAAATCAATTTTTACGGCGTAAAATTTTAACAAGATAATATATTGTTAATGCTTTTCTAACAATAGCCTTTCAGAGGATGGCAGGTGTGACATAAATAGATGATTAAATTGAAACAAAAAAATATTACTGATTATATAAGATGAGAGAATAGTTTGATGCATCGCCATAGTCATCAAAATTAGCAAACCACTGCTGATGTAAGGAATATATTGTTTTCTGAGTTAACTGTAATTTAAGACAAATTTTTTTCGTATATCACGTTTAATCAGTTAATTTCAGTATATTAATACTAATTTATGTTTTTTAAATGAATTTTTATTTCCGTTATAAATGCTTCTGTGCTAACTTGAATTTAATACAAATTTATTTTCGTATATCACGTTTAACTGGTTAGTTTTACATCTACATGCTTATTATCTGTGAATTTTTACTACCATATGCTTAATATATTGTTTTGTCTGCTAACTTGAATTTACATGCACTAAAAATCACGTTTATGGCTCGGCTCATCGTCGATGAACCGCGAGCTTGGCGAGTAAAAATGCAACGGCGCCAACGTGTTCTCTTCCGGATGAAAACCCTTTTTTTAAGTTACTGAAACTAGTTTTTAAAACAATAACCTTTTTTTTTTTTTTTTTGTCCTGAATCACTTTTTAGACATCCTTTCTTCATGTGCTTGTTGCTTCAAATTGTATTTATGAATACAATGGTATTTCATATCTGCTGATAGTACTTCCCAAGACAGCATAAATAATAGCAAGCATTATATCAAACAGGATATTTGGGTTAGAGTATATTTGGGTTGAAGGTGCCCCCTGTATTATCAAGGGAGTGCACAATGTCTAGTTTGTGCAATTCTCTGATGTTTTTTTTTTTTTTTTTTTTAAAGAGAAAATAGATCAATGTGCATATGGATACTGAGTTTGTGCAATTCTTTGTCTTGTTATTTTGTCTTTGTGTAGTGCTCGGTATCCATGTACCGCCAAAAATCGCCAATTTTTTCCAAGGGGCACCCATAAATATACTTTTACCGGTTATTTCTGTGACATGCATAAGCTTAATTAATCAGTTATATAAACATTAAATAATGCATTAAATAATCAACATTAAATAATGCAGTAATAAAGTATTGTGTATGCAAATTATGTTATATACTGTATTATTAACTAAAATAATGTATATTATATACTTTAGCAGTGGTCTCAAACTGGCAGCCCGTGGGCCACTTGCAAACCATGAATACATTTTACGAAAAAAATTTTTTTTATGCATTTCATATATTTGTTACAAAGTTCCCATTGCTATTTAATTATTTGAAATCCAAATTTACAATATTTTCATTACTGTTAAAAACTAACATGAATAATGCACCAGAAAATCTATAAATTGAGATAATTTGTAATGTGATAGGAATCTTATTCAAAGATTTGAAGATACAAGTTTCATTAACTTTCATTTGTACTTGTCCAAAAATTACTGTAAAGGCCCTTATTTTCGCGGGCCATAATTTGTGCTATAATGAATATATCGGTGATTTCGTGAGTTGAAAATTTCGTGAATTTTATATAAACAGAACTGAAAGTTGAAAAATTTCAAAAGTACCTAAGTAAAGTTGAAGAAGTTGAAAAATTTGATTGAATTGTTCGACGTTTTTAAGGCACACCAAGATCCTTTTTTTTCTGACTGAACTAGAGAAGAGGAATATTATTCCAGTTTTTATGCACGCTTCCTGCACAGGAGAGCTTCAACCTTTGGATTTAACTGTAAATGGCGAGTTCAAGCGTTTGCTCAAGAATGAGTTTATTGAGTGGTATTCTAATGAGCTTTAATTTCTAGAGAAAAAAGAATCTGTGGACATGCAAATATCGCAACTAAAACTGATTCACGCTTCTTGGCTTGTTCTAAGGGTATTGAAGCCAAACATGAAATAATTTTGAATGGTTTCAAAGAAGCTGGTATAAATAGCATTCTAAGTGAATGAGCTGCCTTCTATTAATTTTATTGTTTTATATTCGAGAAATATAGTTGTATATTATCCAAAAAATAGTTATAAGAAAGAAAGTTGTCAAGAAAAAGCTTATAACTGTGCCATAAATCATTAAATTTTGGGTAAGTGAAAAATTTCTGATTTTTTTATTATTTGAGGTGGAAAAATAAATGTATTTCGAAAGGCTTTAATTTTCACAATTACGACGGGCTCGCGAAAATAAGGGCCTTTACAGTAGTATATTCTCATCTACGCATTTTTGTACTAAGAATAATTGCTTTGTTTGGGAATTCATTTATATGTTGGCAAGTAGTACAGTAGTATATTCTCAGTTTTTGAAAATAAATAAGAAGGGAACACGTTTGACCACTTATACAACCAAGTTTTTTATTTTACATATAAAATTCATAATTATTTACATACAAATACATGTCCCAAAAATTGCTGCTACACAAAGCCAAAATAACAAATCAAAGAATTGCACAAAATCAGTATCCATGAACACATTGACCAATTTTCACTTAAAAAAACATCAGAGAATTGCGTATACTTGGCATTGCGCACCCCCTTGACTTAATCCATGTACACATCAATCTGTTTTCAGCCAATTCTACACTAGAGCCAGACAAAAAATATATAATCTCAATAAACTACAACTCAATACTACTACTTTTAAATCAAACAGTGAAATAACATAAAAAAAAAAAAAAAAAAAAATCATCTTAGCACTATTCAAAGGAAATATCCACTTACCTTATTTAGAAATTTCGATGTCCTCAGTCAAACAAAATTCCTTAACAGCATCCAAAAACTTCCTAAAATTATCTGAGCTAGAATTTGTATACTAGCGTCACCACATAAATTCACAAAAATAAGAGTAAAAAATATCCTCCATAATGCCGGTGTCTTCCAACATTCAGCCATACGCATTTCCTTTCTACAAACAAAAATTTAAACTGCATTCTAAGTTGTTATTAAGTTAAATATTTATTTTTTGGTAAAATATTTCTTTAAAAAATTCTGGCATGTCAGCTGTTGTCAGTCATGCATTTAGCTTGCATTTACTTTGAGACCATTGCACTAGAGTATATCTTTTTTCATACCAATGGATATAAAGGATTATGACATGTTAATATAGTCTGTAGAAGACAAGTGAAAAATGAAAAAATACAATTCTGATACTATGCAGCATAATAATTTTTTTTTAAATATCAGAGAAAAAAGAATTATTTCTTTTCCTAGCTTTAATGGCATGCTTGTATTATAGCATTTGTATAGTCTTATTGTGCTAAGTAGGACTGTGAAGATGCATTGCTAATGTATGCTTGAAATGAGAATGGAAGAAATATGTGAACAAAAACCAAAGTAAGTCCATCACTCTCTGACTACTGACACCTGACACTGCTTTCAATATATTTTTAATGTCATCAAGTTGGGATGGCAACTCTAACTTTTCCTTATAGTTAGTTATCCTTCCTTCCAAAGTTATCCTACCTTTCTAGTCTTTCTCCTTTTCCAAAACGCCAGAATTTCACCCGTGGTCATACAGGTATAGATCCTCTGCACTAACTGTACAGAGCCATTCACACTGGAATTCATCTGCGCTAGTGGAATTTGTTCTGTGTGTCAAACAGCTCTGCTATATGTGAAGTTCAGCTTTTTCAGCTTGCTCCAATGTGGGAAAAAAAAAAAAAAAAAAAACTGGTTTTGGAGCAGTGTCAGTCAGGGCTGTGGAGTCGGAATCAAAGTCGGGTAGATTTGTGGGTAAAAGGAGTCGGAGTCGCTAAAAAACATGTCGACTCCGACTTCAGTTTTTGTTGAACAGTTTCAATTTGAAATGAAATTAAAGTGAATTGAAAAAAAGAATTAATGACAAACTGAGTTAATATTTTTATTTATGGACTATATATATTAATAACTAGTAATTTTCTATTTTATTGGCATATTAGTAAATAAATATAAGGGAGCAGGATGGACTTGATGTTTGCCATTATTGATTAAACTGATTCATTTAGTTACTAATCTCATTGGTGAATTTCGATAAGCAGCAAGAACTCCCAAAATTGATGCCATTCTTAGAAAGCAAGCAGAAAAAAGAGCAGCACACTGGAGAAATACATATTTGATGATACAGTGGTTGTTGGGATTAAGAACTTTTTCAGAAGATGTAAATAACCGTAATATTTCACTAACAGAAAGACTGTGGAATGATCTTGCAGAACTGGACACCCTTCTTTCAACACTGTATATAGCCACAAAAAAACTACAATCTGAAAAATTAACAGGAGACAAGAATGTTAGAAGATGTAGATAACCCTAATGTTTCACTAACAGAAAGACTGTGGAATGATCTTGCAGAATTGGAAACTCTTCTTTCTATACTGTATATAGCCACCAAAAAGCTACAATCTGAAGAATTAACAAGAGGCAAGACTGGAAGAATGCAATGTTTGTTCTTTCTGAAATGGAGGGTTTATTGCAGAAGGAATCATTTCTTCAATGAAGAAAAGAGAAACTAGTTTGCTAGACATTAAGATTGTGCAGGGTTCATTATATGTAGATCCAAAATGCCAAATTTTGTTGGATGACAAACAAATTGAAAAGGCAAAGAAAGCTATCTATGAACTTTCATTAAGAATGAAATTATTCTCTGAACAACTGGAATATTCAGGACAGTCAAACTGCAGATATTGAAACTGAGTCTCTATCATCCTCTTCCACTGATGAATTAGATTTTGAGAAATATTTGGATAATGTTGAAAAGGCTAAGGCAAAGCGAATGAAAATAAATAACCAAGAGCCTTTAAATATAAAAATGACAAAATACAAACAAGATTTATACACAAAATATAAACAAGATTATATTTTTTGAAGAAATAGATAAATATGCTCTTGCAAGACACCTCTTTTAGAACTTATAAAAATCCTAACCTGAAAAGTTAGGAAGTAGCCCTAACAGAAACAGCTCTTCTTCCTACTCAAGTCAGTGTGGAAAGACTTTTAGTTCTGAAGTTTATCAAATCGGATCTATGGTCCGCTAACAAAGAAGATCTTGCCGAAGTTTTACTGTTTCTTAGAAATTACTAATGCCAGTTTTTCCATTTCATAATAAATGCTAATTAATATAAAAAAATTGCTATGCATAAATTTTTTACTGTAGCATCTATTACTTCTTTTATGTTAAAAAATAAGCTGTGCCAATGTGTATATGTTTACATATATGCGAAAGAGTCAGAGTCGGAGTCATTAAAATTCCAGGAGTCGGAATCGGTCATCCCTACCGCGTCCACAGTCCTTGTGTCAGCTGTCTTGGTTAGCTCAGATAAACCCCTATAACTACCAAATTTTTGAAAACTTTAAGAGTTAAATAAAGGCGTGAAGGTTTAAAAGATCACAAACGTGGAGAAGAGATAGGAAACTTAACATATAAATATTAATAAATACGGTAAGTATATAATATTAGCTAAATATAGTGAACAGCCCTTACAAATCTGCCCCAGTTTTGATGGATATCATCCTTTCAGATTTTTTAGCTCACTGTGCTGTGAAAAAAACTGGTTTTGTAGCAGTGTCGGTTGGGTCAGATGTTTTGGTTATCTCAGATAAACCTCATTCTGAACAGCCCTTACAAGCCCCAGTTTTGATGGATATTATCCTGGAGGACTATTTAAGGGTCTTTCACCCGTCTTTCCCTGGCAGCAAATTATCAGAAGTTTTGGCTGACCAGTATTTTGAGTCGGCAAGTCACACAGACAATGTAAACTTCAAACGTCTAAATCACTACAAAAGAGACTACAAACATCACTACGTAGCAATCTTTTGAGAGCAACTCAATGCTTGCACATTTTAAAGTGTTAGAATTCTTTAACTCAGCACACAGGAGCTGTTTTGTGCTAGTTGTAGAGAATTCGACTTGCATTAAACAGACCTAGGATTGAATCCCAAGGTTATTACCATCTTCAAGGGCATTTGAAACTCAAGCGCTGCAGCACTTCTCTTTATTGCTAATAGATGGCGACACGAACAAGCAACTACTGCATATCTAATGCCATCTCATGATCAGTACAATTAAAAGCATCTAAATCCTTTGCCAAATGAAAAAGCCAAAATAAAAATTAAGGGCTAGGCTTCTACTAAAGCAGAATTTAACAAAATTTGCATACATGTTACATCAAAGTAAAAAAAAGTTTATTTTATTTATTTATCATGTCCTAGTTTATTTTATTTATTTATCATGTTGTAGTAAACTATAAATAAAACATAGGTTATGAGTTTTGCTTACATAATGCACTGAACTGGTGTTTATTGTGATTGAGAACTGAGAATTACTGTAGTCTGTTAGTTGCTACCATTAAAATACAGAATGAAAAATAACAATTAAACTGTCCAGAAATGTATAGCTGGCAAATAGTACTTAGAATGGTACAGGTGATATACCAACCATTACTTGAAACTTGATGCATTATCGAATTCAAGCATCTAGAAAAAAATTAAGCTAAGTTTGTAGTCTGTGACTAATAAAACTTGGTTTTTAATACAGTTAATTAATGTGAACATTTATAATTTTGCATGTTAAAATTCATTTTCATTGCACCTTATATTATGTGATTTAAAAAAAACAAGTAATGTATAATAATTATAAATTCCTGTATTGTTTCCCTCTTTTTTATAAGTACACAGTATTCTGTTTTTGCAAAATAAATTTTAAATTGAATTTGATTTCAAAAGACGACTGCTAGAGGGTAATGCTCACAGGCATGGAGGGAGAGAAAGAAAGGTTTCCAAAAAAGCTGTTAATATGACTTTAATTGAAGAATATGGTTAAATCACAGAAGGTGAATATGACTTTATTGAAGAATATGGTTAAATCAGAAGGTGTTCAAAATTCCCTCTATTCCCACAATAAATGTTTCCCAACGTCAATGCATGGATTCACAAACCTGTTCAAAATGGGCAGTTGATATTCTTCCATGATCCTGGTGAAGAGATCCATGTCTGATACACTGTGGACTTCATGTATCCCCACAGGTAGAAATCCAGATGAGCCAGGCAGAGGGATCATGGTTGCCATGCAACTAGTCTGCCTTTGCCAATCCAGCGATCACAGTATGTCCTATCATGGTATCCCTGCATGGTGCTGCTAAAATGTGCATTCGCTCTGTCATGCTGAAGCCAGATGTAGTGCGTGTAGCTGCTGGATTATCGACCATCAGATCCGGCAACAGTCTTTCTAAAAAATGTGCAATAGGTTTTTCTTATTGAGGTAGTAGGTAAGGGCCGATTAACATGTCATCGATAATAATGAATTAGCAAACTGATTCATTCTTTTCCTGCAACATCCTTGCCTGAAATGATCACACTTCCGCACTGTCCCATAAGCCTGTGAACATTGCCCTGTAGTGGTTGCTGTTAGCATTTTTTGACACAAGTTTCTATGTAAGTCTTGTTTGTCATGATATGATAGACCAGCATGCTCATAAATTTGACGACTTATTGAGACACCCTGTATAATACTTTATAACATGAAATTGGATCTTTTTTTAAAGCTCCTTGATGCTTTTTAAAGATTAGGATTTCTGAATTTATATGCATATGTTTTAATTTTTTAATACTTTTACAGATAAAGTATTTTGAAACTACAGTGAAACTTTGAATTGCAAATAACTTGATTTCCATGTGTGTAGATGAGCAAAAATTTTCAATGAATTTTAATTTGAGAAATGAGCAGCGTCTTGAAATACAAATAATATATGCTTTGTCTACCAAGTTTCACATGATCTGATTATAATGAAGCCAATGTTTTTTTTCCTCTCTTGGTGCAGAAATGAGGGTTATCACCTGAGCTGGGCAGTGAACATTATAGCATTGTGATTGCCTCTTTATTAAAGTGCTGCGGTTGTGTACATAAATCTTTTTCTTCCTGCCCATTTTTAGTGTATCCAAATATAGTAGTTGTACTAATTGTACTGCAGAAATGGCCTGTATGAAGAAAATGGTAAGAATAAAAAATTGATTACAGTACAAATTAAGATGAAAATTATGAACAACGTATACAAATAGCTGACATCCAAAGATTCTGCGAGAAATCTACATTAATGATATGTATAATAATAAAGAAGAAAGAAGCAGTAATATGAATATAATAATTAAGAATAGATAAATGAACATGATTCCATTAATTAATTTAATAATTTATTAAATTTTTACCTCCATTAAATTAAAATTCTTTCCAGTTTTCCAAAACAAAACAAACGATAATTATCTATGTTAGAGAGGAAGATACTCAATGTTTGAACATTTTCCTTTTTATTTTTCAAAAATATATAAAAGTAACAAAGATACTCTTATGAAATTGAGTTAAATTTGATACAACCTAATCTGCACAATCTTTGGATTTATTTTTATTAAACTGTGATCATTTTTGTTTTTCCTGCAGCAAATCTATGCTTGATACAAGTCTTGAGGCTTTGCAGAAAAGTCTGGAAGGTTTAGAGCTTGATGATCAACAGAGAAAAAGATTAGAAGCTTTTCTTACACAGAAACAAAAAGTTGGTGAATTAATTAATGATGATCTAGAAAATTTAGGAGAACTTGGTGCTGGCAATGGAGGAGTTGTGACAAAAAATCTTCATAGGCCAAGTGGATTGATCATGGCTCGTAAGGTAAGTTTCCTAAGCAGTATCTAAATTTTTACTTAATCTGAATTTCGTTTGACCATTTTCTAAATGTGCTTCAAGGTTTATTATTATTTTTTTAAATTGCAAATTTATTTTACATTATCAGCAAGAATATGGCCGTATTTTAAATACGTGTATAAATTTTTAAGTTACTTAAATTTGTCTCATAATTTAGCATTGGATATTCTGCTCTATGAAAGAATATTTAATTCAGAAAATTGAAATGCAGGAAGGAAAGGAAACTTTAGTTTTTTAAAATGCCATCTGAATATTAGCAAGAAACATATTTGCATGTTAAAATTTGAGGATCCTGAATAATCATCAAGAATGGCTAAAATATTGAAGTGAGATTTGTCAATATTAATTTACACATTCCGTTTTCAAATGTAAATTATTTATTTCAAAATGAATATTAAATTATTTTGAGGACAAAACTTTTTCATGTTAAAGAGTACAGATAATAATTTTATAAATATAAAATTATTTTTTAGATATTTTATGTGTTTTCTTATTTATTTCAAGCTCATCCATTTGGAAGTGAAGCCTGCTATACGCAATCAAATAATCAGGGAGTTAAAAGTTCTTCATGAATGCAATTCTCCCCACATTGTTGGATTTTATGGAGCATTCTATAGCGATGGTGAAATAAATATTTGCATGGAATATATGGTATATCTAATAAATTTCTTCTATGTATTTTCAGTTAAAAATGTTCTTTTTGGTTGCTTATAATGTAGTTTGAAAACATTAAATGTGTCTGTTAGCCCTTTACTGGTAAAGTGCCATCTCTGATTGTTTCATTTATTAATCTTTTAATAACTTCAGAATGAACTTATCGTTTTTATTAAACAACCTAATCCTTATAGACCTGCTATCTATTTTGCAGTGCAAATACATTGTTTAAAACTGAACAAACATTTTGTATTATGCAATCTGTCATATGGCATATGTCTGCTTACGTTATGAGGCATCTGCTAGGCTATGTAAAAAAGTAATTTAGACTATGGTGATAAAAACTTTGAAGAGATTATTTTGGGTTGTTCCAGGGAAGTTGGAAATAAATGACTTTATAAGAATATGTAGAGTTGTAGATAGACTTTATAGGGAGAATGTATTGAATATAAGTAAATGTTAATGAATCACGTTTATCAGAAAATACTGCTAATAGCAAACACGAACATTTAAAAAAAAAAAAAGAAAATTTAGTTTAAAGTTAATATAATGTATTAAAAATATTACTACGGGTGATGTACTTCAGAAATTAATCTTTCTCATGTTGTGTCTGTCGCCAAATCTTCTCGATTTCAGGGAGGCTAATGGACCAATGATCATGTTGCTCCTGTGATATTGTTTTAACTATAAAGGATTAGAGGATGTGAAATACAACCAAAAAATTAAGAGCACATGACTATTTTAGGCTGCAAACTGTTTTAGACAAGGCAAGAACTTGAAATGCTTTTAAACTCTTAACTAAAGAGACTTTTGCCTGTAGCAAGATCCTCTCATAATGAGAACAACTTTACTTACAAAGTTGTTTCTACACCTTCAATGTCGTTATGTGTTGTTACTAGAGTTTCTCATAGATTTATATTATATCTATTTTAGTATATGCAGTCAGTAATTTGTATGCTTAACAGTAATACATATGCTGTGTGTATGCAGTCAGTAATATGTATGCTTAACAAATACAACCAACACCTGTTTCTGTTTTAGTATATGCAGTCAGTAATTTGTATGCTTAACAGTAATACATATGCTGTGTGTATGCAGTCAATAATATGTATGCTTAACAAATACAACCAATACCAGTTACCACGTGGAATAGCCCCATCAATGCATCATTCAGTCATCGCCCTAATGTCATACATTTGTGCTACAAGAAAAATTAGAAAATTAAGAAAAGCTATGTACTGATTAAAACATTAAAATCTGGATTGTTCCTCAATCTCAAAAATTCCTCACCAACCTCTTGAATTATGCTTCATAGTAACTCTTATTCTTGGTAATTCAGAAAGAATTTTTGACACACAGTTTAACCAACAAGATTATTCTTAAAGCTTTTTTTTTTTTTTTTTTTTTGTACAGGATTATAAACAGGAGGAAAAAACTTCTCTTGCAAACAGTGTTCTGTTTCTACTTCTTCTTAGGGAGGAAACTGATGCAAACGCAAATACTGGTGAAACCGTAACTAACTAAATATCAAACTGAGAACTAAACTCTTATGGTTAGTTAATTGCCATATTTCTAGTGATCGTATAAGTGAAAATAGAGTGCATTGCATTGTGTAAATGCATCCGGGACCGTGCCGTGAAAGGATCGTTTAAACAAGATGTAAAATCAATATTACATATAAGAAAAGACATAAAAGATATAAAGAAAACATAAGAAATAGGTTTCTAGATTAGTTACAAGTTTATTCAAATTTCCCAACAATTAAAATTAAATTTCACATCCTAGGTATTAGATACTCAATTTTCTTATTTTAGTTACACATGTGAATTCTTCAATTTATCATTTATTACACATTTAAATCAAGGATTTGCAAATCTACTTTATGACTCATTTAATTTAACTTGAACTACTGCTGTAATTTCTAGGATGTTAAAAGAAACACATTATCTGAAATTCAACATCGATTCTAAGGATGATTTCACAAAACAAACTATATTTTTATACCCTAATTACTATTTGTCATTTATGTCTCAGAAAAAGAAAGAAGGGGATGTGGAGACAATTTCCAGCCATTTAAAATTAATTTAGAAATTCAATCTTAGTTTTAAATTTCCAAGGAAGTTTCTGCAACTTTACTAAAAATTCATAGGAATACATCAAACACATTAAAAAAAAAAGACTTATCTTAGGTAGACATCTTGAAGTGGAGAACTCGTATCCTAATTCTAGGCTTTCGACAAACGGCACTGCCCCTCGGTTACAAGTCGACGTTCAGAGGACATCGTCCTGTCCCGGCACTTTTTGGCGAAATACGTGGCCGGGTAACTGGTTTCCATAGACGAAAAACTTTCACTCTGGAAGGCAAGAGAACCGCTGGCCCCGCACGGCTGCCCGCATAGACTCTCAGCTCCACCAGGAAAATCGTAGACTATGAAGCTAGGTATTTTTTTTTATACAAGACCGAAAGACATCGTCCTTGGTTTTTCCGATAAGGATGCAAGTCTGCAGCCGGTTAGCATAACTGCCGTTCCCTGCTGTAGGCTCAACTGAAAGAGGAACTACCTTCCTTTAGTCATCACCAGAACTCCAATTACAGTACCTCACCATCGAAAAGTCTGTCTAAAAGTGATTCAAACTTGAATTTTCTTAGTCTCCTTCACAAACACGGGCTCCCACAATGGCTTCATTTATCACCCCTTTAATCTGGACAAAATTAGGGTGATCACACATGCATGCCCCTCTTCACTTAGCCAACATCCGGACCCCCGATCGCCAAAACCAAAATGACTTACATCGAAAGTTAAGTGGCAACCTCTGACCCTTCTGTCACGTACTTCCTGTCTTAAAGGTCAATTGCACAAAAGAAATTTCTTCTAGAACATTCTAATGGACAAAACAATGCGCAAAATCATGACTTAGCAAAATCGCCTCCCTTCCCTGCTTCTTTTCACAATGAATCAAAGCTTGGACAATAATTGCAATTAAAAGGAAAATAAATAATGTTCTTTGAAACTAAATAATATTCTTAGAAGCATCTGTTTTTTCCCAAAATTAAAGCATTAAAAGAAATAATTCAGAATCAAATAAAAATTAAGATTTTCTTAAATCAGAAAATCATTCACCTAGTTTTTTATAACGCGATCAATTATCTACAAATAGTATGCAGTCAGTAATATGTATGCTTAACAAATACAACAAACACAAGTTACCGCATGGAATAGCCCCATCAATGCATTATTCAGTCATCGCCCCAATGTCATACATTTGTGCTACAAGAAAAATTAGAAAATTAAGAAAAGCTATGTACTGATTAAAACATTAAAATCTGGATGGTTCCTCAATCTCAAAAATTCCTCACCAACCTCTTGAATTATGCTTCATAGTAACTCTTATTCTTGGTAATTTAGAAAGAAGAATTTTTGACAGCCAGTTTGACCAACAAGATTACTCTTAAAGCTTTTTTTTTTTTTTTTTTTTTTTTTGTACAGGATTACAAACAGGAGAAAAAAACTTCTCTGCAAACAGAGTAGAAGCTGATGTGCATTCAGTTTTCTAAATCCATATGCAGAAAATTTATATAAAAACAGAGCGAAATATTTGTTCTTCAATCATTTTTTATATTTTTATCTCAGAAATGGTTTTATTTGATCTTGCTAAAAGAAGTTTAAATATCAACGTTTGTTTCAAAGAATAGTACAGTCAAAAGTCGTTAATCCGGACTCGTCGGGACTTCGGCGATTCTGGATTATCGATTTTTCCGGATTATAGATCATCAGTTTAAATCTCGTAAGATGGCATGCAGAAATTCCAAAATTAAAAATATGAAACCGTAATTTATGAAATAAAGAACAATTATGATCTAAAGGGTATCAAAATTTGCAAAAAGAAAAAGCTTAATATTTATTTGTTTACTTTATTAAACATTTCTTTCAATGTAAGTTGTTTAAGTTTTGCTTCGTTTCATGTGATAATACTTTCTCTTTAATTCTATTAAACAGACATAATTTCTTGTTCAGTTACAAAGTTCCGCCGTTCAAGTCCTATAATTGCTGTGTCAAGAACACCGACTAATTTGTCAATCGAAATTTTTTTGTTTTCAATAACCTCTGTCACTTTTCTTCGCTATCGGAAGCGAATTATAATGACGAGGAACTTGTTTTAAATCATATCAAAGACGGAGCATATCGAAATGGAATACTACATTTGGTAAGGAATTATAAGCCAAATAAAATAAAAACATCTGCGCTGAAGATAAGGATAGTGCTGACAAATCAACTTCCAATTCATTACGCGCCCACCGCGGAGCAGCGTGAAAATGATAAACAGATTTCGGATTTCAAAACATACTTTCGCTTTAGATCCTTTACATATTAACAAATATATATCGGAAATTCTATTTGATATAATCGAAAGTTTAAGCTTACTTTTATAAAATTGCTCTTACAGTCTGCAAAAAATAATAAGCCGGATGCAATTCGAAAATTAAGGAACAACGCAATCATCAACATTAACTGAAATAGATAATTATTTAGCTTATACATCCATTATACATAAAATGCGCAAGCGAAAATGTATTCTGCACTTGCGCACACTCATATGCGCAGTCGTAAAAGGTCTTACGCGCACGCGTGAACGCCTCTGCGCATGTGTCAACGCGGCGCATGCGCAGAAAGTTTTTAGTTTTGATGTCCGGATTATAGATCATTCCGAATTATGGGTGTCCGAATTAACGACTTTTGACTGTACTTACATTTTAGTGCAATCATTTTGTTGTAGTTTGGTGATTTTTTTTTCAAAAGAAAAATAATAATGATTTACAATTTCAAAAAAATTATTTCCTTCATACATACCTACATGTATCCATACATGTATACATACATATCTTTTTATGATTTAATTAGTTATTTATTAATTTAAAATAAATGTACTTACTTACCAGTGAGATTTTTCTTTTCGGATGGAAATTGCATGGCATCGCACTACAGGTTCAAAGCAATTTTCTATTTTCTGCTTTAGTGATTTTGTGCCAAACTACTGTATTTCTGCAGATATTTTCTGACAATTTTTTCCATTGCAGCCAAATACAGTGCATATTTTAGTTTTTAAAAAAAATAATCACAATTTGTGTATAAAAACCCTTGGAGCATGAAACTGTGTAAAAAAGAGCGCATTTGAATATGTCAGGATTGCTTGTTTAGAATTAAAGAATTGTAATGCAGGGTTGCCGGAGTTTTCTGTGCCTACTTTTACTAGGTGCAGAAAGGTTTATTGGTGCGATAAGGCGGTTGTGATACTGCAATAAAAACTCAAATAATGTTTTACTCTTCTACGTGAAGATAATTGCATACAATTTTACTAGTGTATACATATTCCCTTTAATATATTCTCTTTGTTTGTGGAGTTCGATTGATGGGAAAAGTTTGCATCTGTTAATGTACTATGCTCTGTTAATGTAATGAGGAATAAATGTTCAGGTTCAACGTATTGCCTGATGTAACAAATTTTAGTAGAAGCCTCCATCCCCACTTTTTTTTAAAGAAACAGCAGTCATGCAGATGGCACAATATTTCTCAAGCTGTAATTAATATCCCCTCCTGCAGTGTTTCATTTTGATCATGCACTCTTTCAATTTTCTGAGTTAGGAAGTAATAGTTTACTTCAGATTAAAAACTTGGAATCTGCATTGACACCAAAGCAATAATCCTTCTGTTGTGTTTGTCTCATTAATTCTATTTTTAAGACTAGAATTATTTAAATTTCCATTTATAGGTAAAATCTAAAGTTATAAAAGGAAATTTTTAGTTTGTCTCAGGATTGGCTGAAAGGTTACTAATAAGCAAGATGACTTTAAAAGCAGAGTGTAAAAAAAATGGATTGAACATCTCATTAAATTCAAAATTCAGTCTATGGGTGAAGTAGAAATATTTCATTTGCATCATTTTAAAATAGCCGTCATTTCAGCATTGATTCCGTGTGGAAAAGAAAATTAGATTTCTCCTCCTGTGTGTAAAATTTTGATAATGCTTATCTGTTTCATTCATAGATGAAATATATCATACATTCTCAAGACCTGCTGTGCATGTTAAACACTGATATTGGGTGTACAAATAAGTTTTGAGGGATTTACATAAGATGACATTACTAGTATTAAATCCTGTCGGCCAATCTTGTAACTATATTCATGTTAAAGCACTAGCATTTCCATCTGAAAGTCAATCTGTTTCATTTCGCTGAAGTGTAAACAAAAAACTTTCTTTGTGGTCAACCCATGTCAACTCTTGAACCAACAAAACAATATTTGTGGGAAGCACTTCTTTTTTGTTTTAATTTGAAGAAAAGTGCAGCTGATAAAGATCGATTGTTGGGTGAAGCATATGGGAAGCATGCTCCATCAATGAAAACATGTAAGTACTGGTTCCGCTGTTTTAAAAGTGGCAGTTTTGACACCAGTGACAAACCCATGCCAAACTCCAGAGGAGCTCACCAAAACCTTGGGAATGACTCACAAGCAATTTCAAAGTGTCTCAAGACCATGGGTATGGTACAAAAGCAAGGAAATTAGTAAGTGTCAATCAGTCAATATAATGACTCTGACTGCCATACCGGTGAGCCTGGGTTCGAATCTCAGAGAAGGCATGGATGTTTGTAAGCATATTAGTGTCTTTGGGGCAGAGGGTGCTTAAAATACATGGTGAGATGAAAGTCCTATTGAGAAGTTCGTGGTAAGGGAAGATGGGTGGTAGACTTTTGGACTGTTTTTTCAAGGTGCTTTACAGAAGTGAGGGCCTAGCTTCTACTTGTACCTGTCCCCAGAAGTAGAGAGTTGAGAAATCTGCAAAGAAAAAAGTACTTCGTTGTTATTATGATTGCCGTATTTTAAGCATTAAGTTGGTGCCAGGATTATTATCAAGTTCATGTTTACTTGTGACATACTTGTGGTTGCCATGTTTTTTTTTTTTTTTTTTTTTTTTTTTAATATGCCGTCAGAAACATTTTCTCATCCTAAGGATTTTCATCACATGAACTCTGCAAGATAAAACTCATGATAACGATGACCCATGCTTTGTTGATTTTTACTTTTCTATTTTGCAAATCATCATAGTTTTTCTGTATATGAGCCACTGCTTTTGGATTAAAAAAAATGAAATTAATTGTTCAAAGTAAAATGTCTCTTTCGTTTTCAGTGTCTTCTGTTTTATATGCTTGCTAACACTCTGATTCTATCATCAATTCCTTTTGTAGATGACAGATTATTTTTGTCATGAGGGTAATTACCTCTTTATTTGGAACATGAGCGAGAAAGAATTCACTAGTTTCTTTCATAATCTTCCAAATACCTAGTATTGTAAATGCACCTTGCCAGCTTTATTTTTCACCCATACCAACAGATTTTTGTTTACATCCACAACTTTTCAGAACCACCTGTTCTCTTATTTGGTTCCTGGATTAGGTATGGAAAATACAACTCTTTCAGGGAGAAAAAAAAAAAAAAAAAACTACTCCAATCAATAGTTACTCTTGTGTACAGGCTGAGTTGCTTCTTCATTGCTTAACTGATGTCAGTTCTGCTGAATAGTAAATAAAAAATAAACGGTTGCACTGCATTTGCAACTTTTCATTGTGCACCTCCAAATGTTTTTGTTAATGTGTAATGTTACTGAATAACCATTTTTGTGTATATATATATGAGGTAAAATTCATTTTTCTTAAAATATATATATATATATATATATATGTATTTAATTTTCCTCACTTTTTGACTCGGAGCTCTTCTTGTGATGAGAAAATTATGAGTGATCATGATTTGTTAACATTTATTTGAAAAAAAAAATAACATGGTTTACTTACAGCTCTTGGCTTCATGAGCAGACTATAAATTAATATTGTTAGGACTATAGGCTGTGTTGGCAAATTCGTCAATAATATTGCTGCATTTACACAAGAGCCTTAACAATAAGGAAGTACCAAGAAAAAGTTATATGCACTTTTATGGGATGAAAAAGTGTGACCTCCTTTTTGATTATATGTCACTGAATACAATGATATTACATATTCATTAAGTACATACTACTTCCTTAGCTATGACGAACAGTAATGGCAATATGTTGCGACAAGTGTAGTTTAAAAGTGTTGCTTTTGCATAACAGCAATGTTGCATACAAAGCTTCCTAGACTACTGTTCAACAATATATTTCCAACTTCTTCCTTATCCACTATATTGACTAAACCTGGCCTAAGTGAGCAATTCATTTCAAAAACTGAAATAAAATTCACATTGTTCGTGTTACTGCAACAGTGGTGATTAAAATGATGCCCTCAGTGAAATGTTTGAAGGTTGTAACCAAAAAAGTATTATTATTACTTCCCTACTGGTTTCCAGCACATAATGGATTGCCATGTAATGCATTGAAGCCATGGAAATTGCCATGGAAATGCATTGAAGTCAAGGGGAACTATATAGAAAAACATAATTATTTTTCGTTTATTTTGTACGAATGCAATAAATAGGCTTAAAACTTCTAATACCTCTGAAGATGCTTGCAAAATTACCAGTTGTCTGGTATACAAAGAAGACACTTTGTATACCAGACAGCTGTGTAGCTATGTATGCTTCTGGTATACTCTGTGAATGTAGATTGAATATGGTGCTTCTTTATGCTAAAACTTATGAAAAAATCATAAATTTTATCAAAAGTATTGATAAGGTTAGCAGAGCTAGGTACAGAATAGGGGAGGGACTATTTAAATTTATTTTATGGCAGTTGTTCACTTCTATAAATCCAAATATTTATCGAGAAACCAAAATCATCGGTCGTCTTTGATGGATATTTATAGAAGCTACATACAAGATTTGGTTTGTGTGCTCTTTTGCAAGATGAAAAAAAGTTTGGCTGAAAATCCCAACATACCATATGTTGCAAGTAGTGATGGATTGTCATTTTATCACAAGGTTGGTCTGGATTTTTCCACTATAATTTCCTAAGACAAATCATCTTCTATGTGTGACAGTTTTCTAACTAATAAATATTTTGTATTAACTTTATTAGCACAGAAGGGTATCATAAAATTGACTCATTTCTTATGATGAGACTGAGCTGATAAATAAGTCAGGGATCCATAAGGAATTTCTGAAATAAGCTTGATATGGTATTAAGACTTCATTTTATGATAATTTACAAATTTTTTTTATGAATCAAAAATTTAAACTTTTATCTTCTTTGCATTACATTTTTGTTATCATAGATTTCTTTTCGTTTAGGATGGTGGCTCATTAGATCTAGTCCTAAAGAAGGCTGGCCGTATTCCAGAACCAATTTTGGGCAAAGTTACAATTGCTGTAAGTTCATTAATTTTCAGTAACTAGAAATTTGTATCTGTGTTGAATAATTGCACAAGGCATTTATTTTTATTATAATAGGAAAAAATATCTGGAATAATTTAATTATCTGTAAACAAAGATAGGGTTTCCATGTATGAAATTCTGGGCATGGTTTTCTGTCTTTTATTTTGCTCATATCTGAAAACTTCAGATTACAGTCTATTATCTCAAAAAAGAGTACAGTACAAAGTGTGTTATCCGGACTCGTCGGGACTTCGGCGATTCCGGATTAGGGGTTTTTCCGGATCATAGATCATAAATTTAAATCTGGTAAGATGTCATGCAGAAATTCTAAAATTAAAAATATGAAACCGTAATTTATGAAATAAAGAGCAATTATGATCTAAAGGGTATCAAAATTTACAAAAAAAAGCTTAATATTTATTTGTTTACTTTATTAAACATTTCTTTCAATGTAAGTTGTTTAAGTTGCTTCATTTTTTTTTTGTGCTAATACTTTTTCTTTAATTCTGTAAACAGACATAATTTCTTGTTCAGTTACAAATTTCCACTCTTCAAGTCCTGTAATTGCTGTGTCGAGAATACCGACTAACTTGTCAGTGTAAATTTTTTCATTTTCAATAACCTCTCTGTCACTTTCTTCGCTATCGAAAGCGGTATTTTCTGGATCTAGAACCATACCACAGATTTCGCTGTCCATTAATTGATTGATGATTGGGGCATTGTTGTCGCAATGAAAAACTTCTGTTATATCATCTTCATTTATTACCGCTTCTCTACATTTCTTTACAAAATTTAATAACTGGAAAATTTCACCTTTAGTTTGCGATGTCCGAAAAATTTCAAATTTGCGTCCTCACCATAAAATGTAGCTGGCCATAAATTATGCCAAGCACTTTTTAACATATCTGGAGACACATCCTCCCAACGCGCATGCGTAAAGCATACAAAAAAAAAAGTTTGTGGCTTTTGAGGTTCGGATTATAGATCATTCCGGATAATGGATGTCCGAATTACGGACTTTGTACTGTATATGCTTGAAATTTAAAAAACAAATAAAAAAGTATAAAAATTCATACAAATATTTTGCAGCTTTTCTTATAAAAGTGATATCTGCTATTTCTAATTCATGGAGGAAATTTTTATTTTTAATCCCTTAACATAGTTTTCTGTATGGTGTATGGGCTACTCAAGGTTGGCTCCAACTGGTTTGCCAGTACAGCACATAGGAATCAATACTTTCTGTGCTTCCTTTTCTGATTTGCCCCTGTTTTTAATACTTACATAAATGAACTATCTAGTTTTAGTAACTTTTAATAGATGGGGGGGGAGCAAATTGTCCATGTTATTGCAAAGATTTCATTCAATTTTTCTTTGTTGAACTAGAATTTTTCCCACCTCATGTAATTTTTTGAATTGAAACTGTTACAACAGGCAACAGCCTTATGCCATTCAAGAGATGACTAGGATGGAAACACTTTATTTCCATAAAAAGAGCTAGATTGTGAATAAAATGTTTTATGTGTGCTAGTTGGTATCTGGTTATGTATGATCGGTTATAATTTACACAGAAAAAGATAAAATTCTGAAGACTAGGTATTCTGATCTTCGCACTTCACCACAAGTTGTCCTAACAATGATGGATCCATTGCTTCATAAAGGATACTGTCTTCCTACAGACAAGTTTTATTCTTCAATGGAATTAACAAATAAACTTATTTCATGTCAAGCAGATGCATAGCCACACTAAACTGAAAAGAAGTACTAAAGAAAATGCAGCACGAAAACAAAAAATCATTCTTTTTAGAGAGGAAAACTTATGGTGATGAAATAGATAAATTAAAAAAAAAAATTCATGTTCTGTTCGTAATTCATAATACTCAAAAGGAACAAATTAAAGTGCACTCAGAAACAAAAAACAAAACAAAACAACAACAAAAAAAAAAAAAAAAAAAAAAAAAAAAAAAAAAACCTTAACTCATAATGGATTATAATAATACTATGTTTTGTGTAGATCACATGCATCAAAATTTAAGAACTTTTGAAAGTATCAAAAAAAAAAAAAAAAAAAAAAAAAAAAAAGAGAGAGAGAGAGAGAAAATACTACAAAAAGATTATTTACTCATATTTTTGATATCGCTATATGGAATTCATATGTTGTGTATTATTAGAAAAGAGGAAATAGTACACAGTTAAAATTCAAACATGATAATGTTGACAACATTATTAAGAAATACCATTCTGGAATAAATTTCAAAAGTGGATGACCAGGTTCTGAGCCTAAACCTCTAAGACTGACAGAAAGGTACTTTACAGACATTATTGCCCCCACTGGTAAGAAACTTAGATGTGCAAGGCAGTGTGCAGTTTGCTGTTTGCAAAGAAATGAGAATGGAGAGAAAATCTTAAAGAAGACTCATTATTTCTCTCTAATGCCATGTAGGACTGTGCATTGCACCATGCTTGAAATTGTACCTCCTTCTTTAATTATGAATATTAAAACAGCAGTCTAACTGCATATAATTTTCGTATACTGGCACTTTAGTTAAGTAGCAGTAGAATAGAATATATACAGTCAAAAGTCTTTAATCTGGACTCATCGGGACTTCGGCAATTCCGGATTAGGGTTTTTTTCCGGATTATAGATCATCAGTTTAAATCTGGTAAGATGGTATGCAGAAATTATAAAATTAAAAATATGAAACTGTAATTTATGAAATAAAGAGCAATTATGATCTAAAGAGTATCAAAATTTACAAAAAAAAGCTTAATATTTATTTGTTTATTTTATTAAACATTTCTTTCAATGCGTGCATGCATAGTGCATGCATTACACATAGTCAAAATTAAAAAATTGCAACCAGAAAACTATTTGATGTGTATTCGTGATATTTATAATGACGATGTATTTGATTTAAATCATATCAAAGACGGAGTACATCGAGATGAAATACTACATATAGTAAGGAATTATAAGCCGAATAAAATAAAAACATCTGTCCTGAAGATAAAGATAGTGCTGACAAATCAACTTGCAATTCGTTGCGTGCCGCGACGTCCCCTGCCTCCCTTTCCCGCAGAGCAGCGTGAAATTGATAAACAGATTTCGGAATGGTTAGAGAAACAAAGGATGTGCCTTTATCCATTTTTTGCAGCAATTCCATTTTTTGTTTGATGGTTATCGAAACATGCTTTCGTTTTGTAGATCCTTTGGCAGCTCCAGAATCGGAAATTCTTTTTGACATAGTCGAAAGTTTAAGCTTAGTTTTATAAAATTGCAGTAACAGTATGCAAATAATAATAAACCGGATCCAATTAGAAGATTAAGGAACAACGCAGTCTGCAACATTAACTGAATTAGATAATTTTAGCTTAGCTTATACCGTCCGTTATGCATTAAATGCGCATGCGTAAACGTATTATGGGCATGCGCACACGCATATTCGCAGCCGTAAAGGTCTTACATGCATGCGCAGAAAGTTTGTAGCTTTGAGGTCCGGATTATAGATCATTCTGGATTATGGGTGTCTGAATTAACGAGTTTTGACTGTACAAGATATTATTAAAATATGCAGATACAATAAAATACCATTTTGTATGATTCGCCTTTTTTACAATGATGTGCATAATGCTTGTTCCAAAATGTTAACACTGTTATTTATAAATGTAGATAAATTATCATTTTGTGTGATTTACTTTTTTACATTGATGCACAATGCATTTTTATAATACCAAACATAAACAAAAAAATATCTTAACCTTTACCGATTAGTAGCTTTGATTTTTCTTTGTAATGAGTAGCATTTTATAGTTAACTGCTGTGAGGTGTTAAAACAAAATTATGTAGAATTTTTCAAGTTTAATATTTAATTTATTTTTCCAGGTTTTGAAAGGATTAAATTACTTGCGAGAAAAGCACCAAATTATGCATAGAGGTATTTATCCCCCTTTTTTCTTTCTATGTCTTTTTTCCCCCTGACATCTATATTGTGTCATATACATACAGTGTTTGAAAAGGTGATTATATTTTCTTAACTACAGCTTTTAGACATGTACCTCAAATTATTAAATTTGCCTTTTGGAAAAAGAAGGAATATATAATGCATAAAAGTAATAAGTATATAATGCATTTAAAGTAGTTGATTTTAATTTCTCGCCATCACTTTTTCAAGGATTAATATTGGCCAAAAATTCAGAAAATTTCATGAAAGTGTCCTAAATTTAGCTTCTTTATAATTGTTGTAATTTTTTCTTCTTCACCTTTTTTTATTAAATCATGCAGTGTATGCTCTTATGAAAATCTTTCAGTATATTTGTTTTTAAAAAAGACTTTATTTGGCAAACATCAAATGACTGGATAAATTAAAAAATAAATTTTTTGATTTACCAGGCTTAAAATGATTTTTTGTTTCATAAGAGCAATAACTGTGATAAACACCCATGTTAAATTAAGAAAAAAGTTAATGTGTCATGTCTGAGAAATGGCTAATTTTTGGATATGTGATTTATTTTGGCTGATTCTGGCGATCTTAAATCTGTTTCTAACACTATCATGTTGAAAATCTGAATATATTTATGAGTGTTATGAAAGGTATACAAAGCAGAAAGCATTCCTTGATAAAATATGCATTTGTGAGAAAGATAACAACTAGCTGTATTTAGTAAACAAGTTTCTGATCACTTCAAGGATCAAATTTGGATGTTATTATTTTGTGACATTTCTGTCTTGCCATGCAAACTCCATGCATATATTTAGCAACCTCTTATGGTGAATGACATGTTTCTTACTCTTTACTTTTGAAAAACAGCTTGATATATTAAATTTGGTTTAGCTCTGGGTTAGTGTTTCCTGCATTGCTGAATTGGGGAATTTTGATTACTTGTTAAAACTCTGATAAATGCAAATGCATAAACCCTTAGCTCTCGGCTAAATGGGCAAGTATGAAAAAATATTATATTCTGTTTAAAGTAATGAATAATCAATATATACTAAAACTACATGCTGAATGTTCTCTTTGCATGAAAGTAATGAAAGAAAAAATTTGGAGCAGTGGTGAAAAAATTTGGGAAGCCAATAAAGTACTTACTGTTTTAAGTTGGAATAAAATTGAACTTTTCCGATTAGATGACCAAATAAAATGCAGGATTATGTAAAGTAGCACTAAATATTCAGAATGAAGGAATGCTGTTGAAAAATTACTCACTAGAAAACTGAAACTATCAGTCGCTAAAAGTACACTGATGGATAGTTGCCAAGGGTGGATTACAGACAGCTAAAAAAGGTAGTGTGGTTGGATACTGAGTGAAGTAAAATAATACCATAGTGCTAGGACATAACAAGAAATATAATTTATTGTGCTCTGAAATCAAGAAGGCTTTGAAAAGTGTTGACAAGGTGGTCATTTTGTGCTGAATACTTAAAAGTGAAAAAAATGCAATTACCGTTTGCAGGTATAAGTGTCAGTATAAGATAAGGCAACCATGGATCCAACAATTCTATTTGTTTGAAAGATTCCACACGTCACGCTTTGCACAAAATTATCAAGCTACTGCTGAGGTAATTTATTCCATTCCTCTGTCAGTGCATGGATGAGAGTGTCAACCAGCAAGACTCCTCCCCAAAGGATCTCGAACATTTTCAGTGAGATTCAGATCTGGAGAATGTGTTGGCCATACGAAGCATTGAATATCCATGCTGTCTAGACACTTCTAGACAGTGACAAGGACACGTGTTGTCATCCATGGAAAATTTATCACCAACAGCATCATGGAACATGCAAACTTGAGGCAGCAGAACATCATTAATGTATCGTTGGCAAGTCATAGTCCCAGTTGGAAGCATACAGAGCGATGTATGGCCATTGATCATGATCTACCATGAACTATCATGATGTAGAATATCAGTCCCTTTCCTGGACTATATGCAGTAGCACTCGCATGCGGCATCATTTGTCATTAACAATCAAATGAGAGATTCAACCTGCTTTTATCTGAGAATAGAATCCCAGTCCTCTTCCCTGCAGTTGCTATGCCGACAACACCATTGAAAATGGATGGAACGGTAACACCTAGACAATGGAATGCACACAACATGACAGTCGTATGGTCCTTCTTAGTACAAACGTCTGGCTACAGTTTTTTTGTGAGATTCGCTTGCCAGTAGCAGCAATTAACTAATTTGCTAACTTAGTAGCTGTGCTGCCACTGGTTCCTTTTTCTGATAGAACTATGTACATATCATCTGCAGGCATTGTACTGTGACCATGGCCTCCTCCTTGACATTCACTACACATTCCATTTGTTTGGCATAATTTCCAATGCCTTGAAACAATGCTGTGGCTGACATCGAACTCACCATTTTTTTGCTCTTCTTCAATCTTATTAATAATATTGTACTGCATAAAATCATCTAAGTTATGTCAGAAAACTTACTGAAAATTGCAAGTTCGTCAGTTGATTCTTTCTCATTAAATTTTGTTTTTGAACCACAATGGTCCATACGCATCAAATCCTTTATATCTCTTATCAGCGGTAGCTCGTGATGAAGAACTTTGGCAACACAGCATTTGCATATGCACAGCATATCTTACTGTACCTCGTACTTATGTTAATTTCCACATTTTCCTGCCTTCCATTTTGTGTTTGCTATCACTGCTATTGTCATCCATCCAAAGCAGTTGTCCACCAGTGTAGAATAGATGAAATCAAATTTTCTGAAATAATGCTTTTTGCAGCAATTAATGAAATGTTTTCAGTGTTTAAAATTAAATGGCATATTCAGTAAGAAAATAGCATAAATTCTGCACTGTGCTAGAGCATTGATTCTAAAATTTGAAAATTTAAAGAAAAAAAAAAAAAAAAAAAAAAAATAGACATATAGCTTGGAAAATATTTTGGTCCATACATATTAGCCTGTTGACAGTAAAAGTGGGCTAAGTTGCACTTCTTGTCAACAGCTTCACTGTCAATGGGATAATATGTAAATACCAAATTTGTCGATCATTCTGAAAAACATCTGATGTGGAACTTTGGAGAAAATTCTTCAAAAAAATTCCTATATTTTGATAGTATTTTAAAAATGGGGAGTTTGCTGTGGAAAAGTACACAGCATCAATTTAAAATGTTTATTAATGTAAACTATATTTTTTCACAAAATGAGTTGAAATGAAAAAAATCTTGGAGGGGGGATTTTGATATTATTTTAATGTACAAGCTTCATTCTTCACAGTAGTACATGTGCTATTATTTTTTTAATTATTAAATATGTTGTTGCAATATATTATTAAATATGTTGCAGTTGAAATATAAGCCTGTTTGCTGAAAAAGTAAAAAAATTTGATTCTGTTAAGTAATTTAAAAGTTTATTTTGAAAAAATGTTCTATTCTATTTTCAACTCTATGACAACTTGGTATAAGAGGCAACCAATCGCAGTAGAGCAGACATCAGTTGATGGTTTCAATGAGTCAGCTACACATTTACACATGTGTGACTTTTCCTTCCCTAATTGGCTATGGCTTAAACTCTTTTAAACAGGTGTGAATGGCTTGATGACTTTTGTGCATTAAACTACAAAGCTTGTTATGACAAAGTCTTTGTCTGACTTTGTCTCCCAATACATCAAAAGGGCAAATTCTTCTCTTAAAATGCATTTTGAGTGTCCTCTAAATTTTTTTCTAAAATTTTGCAATAGTTCTGTCTTAACGCAATTTTTTTCTGACTCTGAACCCTCCCTTTTCCTTACATTGCATTTTATTTATTTATAAGTTTTGATATGTTTGTTTATGCTAAAAGATATCACTTGTACATAAAAATTTAATATGTTCAGTGTTTTATGTAAAGAAAAGTTTATACATAATGTAAAGATGCAAATAAGGAATTCCTTTCTATAATGCTACAAAAATTAGATACAGTGATGCCCTGCTAATGTTTGCCATCTCTTATAGGATAGTGTTTGTTGTGTAAATCATTCATTATGTGGGATATTCTTTCCTATAGGTTGGAGCTGAAATAATGTTAATCTGATCCCGATCTAAAATAACAAAATATCATAAGAAAATTCCAGAAACTGTTAGAAAAACCACCAATTTTGAAAATACTGTAAAATTATTAATTTATTAGTCATAAAAGATATTGACTTAAATAATGTGTTTCTGCATCATCTTGCAGTTTTCCATTGGAGGTGAGTCTTTGTCTTTCTTGCCTTTGGTTTTCTGGGAAATTTAGGTTACTTGAAGTTGTCTAAAGTAAATATTTTTCTCCCTCTTCAAGGTTTTTTAAATTAGTGCATGGCCTTCTCAGTGAACAGAATTTCACTCTGTTCATCTTAGGCTGATTAGAATGCACTACTTATCTCTTCTCATTTCAGAAGAACTTACTAGTTGCAGTAAGCACAGACCTTTATTGTTATCACAAGAAGAATCTTAACTCAAATATTCAAAATCTGGGATTCCTCATGCTCCTGTTTAAGGAAGGCATGCAAATTCTTAGTGATAATATAAAGAACTACTTGTTCACATATCTGCTCATTTTCCTTTCTTTTTTTTTTTTTTTTTTCCTTTGTAATCTGCAGGGAGTCTTTTCTGTATTTAAGTTCTTTATAAAGAGAATGTAAAACAAATTTAATAAAAACGTAAAATAAAACAAATGTAATTTAACATTTCATAGCTAATGGTGTTTTTAAGCTATAATAAAACTTATCAGAAATGTACAAAAAAAATTTTCTTACAGTCATTTTAAAAGGACTAATGTTTCAGTACTGCAAATATTTCAATGGAATATGGTATGTTGTATTCAATGGTATGTTAATAATGTGGTTCATATTTCAAGAATCCAGTTCATTATACAGCACTATTTTAAGTTCACATGTTTATTATGCAGGATGTCTGTTGTTTGAGGTGCTTCTGATACAAAGGATCACTGTATAGTGAAATTATTCCCTCAGTTGCCTATGTCAGTTTTTTAAACCTACATTAAAGAAATTGATGTAGTGTTTAAATTTTTCAGTTTGAAATCAAATTCATCACTATGTATTGACTAACTTCTGCATAAAATAAAAATAATGAATAAATAAAAATAATAAAGAACTATTAACATGCAACTTTTTTGTAGCCGTAAATTCATTTAGACTTGCAGAAGATGTGTATTAAAATAGCAGTTTCTCCTTTGAGTTTTGTATTGTTGCTTGCATGCAGGTTCGTAATAGGTTAAGTGCACAAGTCTGTTAATAGGTTAATAAAAATTTATTTTTATCGAAAGAAATATTTCAGAACTTGGGAATTTTCCACAGTAATATTTGTACAAGTGTTTGCAGTATAATAACACAACGCAATGCAAAGAGCATATAAAGGGAAAGGTAAGTCAGATTTATCTAAGTTTACGTGGAGCTGCAACTCGCAACAATAATAACTAAGCAACTGAACTGGGATGCTGTCTGTCTCAGTCCGGGCTTTTGTAGTTTTCAAAAAGAGATGTTTAGCTGCTGAGGTATTTCTAGTACTTTCTGCTTCTGGAAATTACTGGAAAGCAATAAGAGAGTCACATTACAGTTACAGCTAACATAGTGATCAATTATATTTATTCAATTTCAGTACATATTACGGTAATGCAGGAACCTGACATAAAGCCGCCAGTGGCGACATTTGGTAGTTTCTCGCCAAATTTGGTGACAAAATAAGTTGCCAAAACCGTTGTTAGCCTGGCAATATTCGGCAAATTACCAAGATACCCATTTAAATGCCCCTGCGCCTGTATTCTTACTTTTTTTGCATAGTGTCTTAAAATTTGTTTCACGTTACATTACGCAGAAAAATACAACAGTTTCGCATGTAATTGCACTAAAGTCATCTACCTATATACAAAATTCGTAACTTTGTGTTATATAGATATACTAAAGCTAAATTGAAATAAAACTGACAGCCAAAACAAAAGGAAGATATTGCTAGATATCCAATAAGAATGTAGTCTGTATTTTTTTTATTTAGAACAGTGTATATGTGTGATAAATATGAAATTTATGAAAGAATAATTAGTCTATAGTTATTAGACTCAAACTGTTCTATAAGAAAACGAAAATTGAAAAGAAATTTCAGCTTGTCATTGAGCAAAAACATAAACTTTTTCAGTAAAGTGTGGAATAAAAAGTTGTGTTTATTGTAACAAAAATATGGAATTTAGAAAAATTATCTGAGATAAATTCGAAAATTTTAAGATGAATTCCCTCCACCAGATGATAATCCAGGAAAAGTATCTGTCTTAATAATATATAGAATTAGTTATCTTTGTATCCATGTTTCTTTTGATAATGTACAATGTTAAATGTGTTTCTTTAATGGTGAATGCTATTAGATTATCATGTACCATCATAACTGTGAGATTAAAAAAGGGGGGAAAATGAGAAAAATTGTGAAAATCTAATTTGCTAAATAGATTCCTGTTTATTTTTGTTAGCGAGAGAGTTGATCTTTGTTTTAAAAAATTAAATTGTTGCTTTATATGGATTTGGATTTAGTGCTACTTTTTTTCTGAACACCGTTCCCCCCCCCCATACTTATGTATTCTTTCTAAGCACTAACAATCATTTCTGGAACTTGATATTTTAATGAAAAAAATCTAGTTTATCAGTTAGTTAAATTTTTGCTCAAATGCATGAAATCTTTGATGAAATATTAGAAGTCAGTTGTCTGGCAGAGAAGTTGATTATGTGTATTTTGCTATTTTAAAATTCTATTTTTCTTTCTTGTAATTTTATCTAAATAATACAAAATATAACTATAACATTCTGATTTAATTATTTATTTATTTATTTTATTTATTTTTAAAATTACAGATGTAAAACCTTCTAACATTTTGGTGAATTCTCGAGGGGAAATAAAGATATGCGACTTCGGAGTGAGTGGTCAATTAATTGATTCTATGGCTAACTCATTTGTTGGGACTAGGTCTTATATGTCGGTTAGTAGCGAATTTTACTTTTCTACTTATATTTATTTTTAGATGTAAATTGTATCATTCTCTGCTTTTAATTTACAGATTTTTCTGAACATCTGCATGTCTCCAAATTGGCATTTAAATTCTTATTAATCATTTTTACTAATATTTTACTATTAGAATACAAATATATCTTATATTTGTTTTATTATATCTATATTTGAAATATAAGATATATTTGTCATTGAAATTTTGATAAAGTACATTGCAGCTGGATAAAGCCATTGATAAGAAACTATATTAATGCTTTGTGGATGGCTGCTGCATATATGCTGTAGATAGGGACTTACCTAAGAAGATGATGCTAGGTACGTGTGGCAAAACAGTATCTTGCATTGCAACATGTGTGTCATTCATTGCAAGATCCCATGCAGCCAACATAAATTGCACGTTATTATATCTTATATTTGAAATATAAGATATATTTGTCATTGAAATTTTGATAAAGTACATTGCAGCTGGCTAAAGCCTTTGATATGAAACTATATTAATGCTTTGTGGATGGCTGCTGCATATATGCTGTGGATAGGGACTTAAATAAGAAGATGATGCTAGGTACGTGTGGCAAAACAATATCTTGCATTGCAACATGTGTGTCATTCATTGCAAGATCCCATGAAGCATACATAAATTGCACGTAAAATATACATTCAATTTACCTTTTTATAAAATGCTTACAAGTTGAATGTAAAAATATCAAAAAATGTGTCCAGAAAAAAGTAGATATTCGCATATATTTTTATATTACAATATGCATAAGTTATACATAAAATTTAGGTATATTCATGCAAATGATCATGCTTTATTCATAACTTTTACATAAAATATATGTAAATTTTAATGATTTACATGTATTTTTGGTGAAAATTTACATATCTTTATTACATATATATATATAAATCTTCCCAATTTTCTTCCTTATATTTTTAGTGAAAATTTACGTAAGTCTGCACTATTTTTGTCCTTAGTTAACATATGTATTTTTCATAGAAATTTATGTTAATTTTAACTGTTTTTTTCACCTGCATATAGGTATAATAATTTTGGTAAAAATTCAGGTAAATCTCTTGTACTTTTTAATGTGCATCAAGCTGCATTTTTGGCAAAAAATTTGCGTAAATTGCGTACTTTCTTACTAAATCTACTACTTCATTTATACGGACATTTTTCTTAAAATCTCGGGTATACAAACATTTATTTAGTACCATAGTGCTACAATTACATGCAGATAATATATGCACATTATGAATATTAAAACAGCAGTCTAACTGCATATAATTTTCGTATACTGGCACTTTAGTTAAGTAGCAGTAGAATAGAATATATACAGTCAAAAGTCTTTAATCTGGACTCATCGGGACTTCGGCAATTCCGGATTAGGGTTTTTTTCCGGATTATAGATCATCAGTTTAAATCTGGTAAGATGGTATGCAGAAATTATAAAATTAAAAATATGAAACTGTAATTTATGAAATAAAGAGCAATTATGATCTAAAGAGTATCAAAATTTACAAAAAAAAGCTTAATATTTATTTGTTTATTTTATTAAACATTTCTTTCAATGCGTGCATGCATAGTGCATGCATTACACATAGTCAAAATTAAAAAATTGCAACCAGAAAACTATTTGATGTGTATTCGTGATATTTATAATGACGATGTATTTGATTTAAATCATATCAAAGACGGAGTACATCGAGATGAAATACTACATATAGTAAGGAATTATAAGCCGAATAAAATAAAAACATCTGTCCTGAAGATAAAGATAGTGCTGACAAATCAACTTGCAATTCGTTGCGTGCCGCGACGTCCCCTGCCTCCCTTTCCCGCAGAGCAGCGTGAAATTGATAAACAGATTTCGGAATGGTTAGAGAAACAAAGGATGTGCCTTTATCCATTTTTTGCAGCAATTCCACTTTTTGTTTGATGGTTATCTAAACATGCTTTCGTTTTGTAGATCCTTTGGCAGCTCCAGAATCGGAAATTCTTTTTGACATAATCAAAAGTTTAAGCTTACTTTTATAAAATTGCACTAACAGTCTGCAAAAAATAATAAACCGGATCCAATTAGAAGATTAAGGAACAATGCAATTTGCAACATTGACTGAAATAGATGATTAAATAATTTTAGCTTAACTTATACCGTCTGTTATACATTAAACGCGCATGCATAAACGTATTATGTGCATGTGTAAAGGTATTATGCGTTTATGCATGCGCGAAGAGCTTGTAGCTTTGAGGTCCGGATTATAGATTATTCCGGATTATGGACATCCGGATTAAAGACATTTGACTGTATATATAAGACATAGTTAAACTTTTATAGAAGCCAAAAAGTTATTAAGAAAATAAATTTTCTAAGAATTTATGAGTTTAATATTGTAGAATAAATAACAACTAATAATACAAATATAACTAAATAATATCATTACTCACCTGTTGGAGACCGAAGAAAAAATATTTTACTTACGATCATGATAATTTTACAAAAACAGTGTTCAGTTAACACACATTTCTATACCATATCAGATTTATGAACAGTAAATATTTTGTTGTTCTTAATTTTCAGAAAAGCAAAGAGTTTAAGCTGACATTTTACAGTTGCAAAGTTGTCCTAAAATGCATTAAAGCAAAAAAAGAATACCTTGCAAATGTGCATAATATGGTTAAAGTTTCATCTAAATATAAAGATCATTAATGTTATGCTTAAGTTTTAGAAATATTTAGAGTGAAAATTTTCATAATGCCAGACATGTAACTTAGTAACACGATCAATAGCACATTTTGGTTTGAGAAGATCTAGAATGAAGTATGATGATACAACAGTGCAATATCTTCATTTGCCAAAAGAATTTAAGGATGAAAGTTTTGGTAAAAGTATTAGGATGTTTAAAAATGGTGTAGTTCAAAACCACAGAAGCAATTAAGAGGGAAATTTATAAATTGACATTTACTGTTGTTTCAAAAAGAATATTGGCATAAAATTATAACAAATATTTGCCAGAATTCAGTAAAGGTTTGCTTGTGCCATCTAATATGATTTCAATTTACACAAGTAAACTGATGTTTCAGCACACAATGATAACTAAAATTTTCAGGTTCTTTGATTATAAATAATTTAAATTACAAGAGTGGTGACATTTATGATTACTGTTTACTTGTACCTTTTATGCTTTCTGTTCCAATTTCTTGTATCTAAGTACTAAAAACATATTTATTTAGGAAGTTTTATTCATTCAGTTATTGTTTACATTTATGTTTATTTTAATATTTTGATAAATCAGAAGCCAATACACAATTAAAATGTTATATCAGTAAATTCCTTCAGGATCACACTACAGATCTTGAATTAAGATAACAGTGGCATCTAACCTTACGATATAAAATATTTTAAGATGTATACATTCATATAAATTCTGAGTAGAATAAGAAAGCAAACAGAGTTAGGATAAATAAAAATAAAATCAGAAATGATACTGCAAACAAGAAGAATCGAGAAGTCAAGTAGAATAAAAACAAGCCTAGTTTTTGAAGTCTTCCTTCAATAATCAGTTTCAGTTGAAAAGTTTTATAACATCTTCAAGTAGGGTTAATAATTGTCACTCTGCAAATTTCATATTTTATGTACAGCAAATATTTATTCCAAGCTCTGTATGTAAGTGATCCAGTAAAAAAATGCAGTTATAGCTTGAAGGATTTTCTTTATTAAATAAATGAAAGAATTCCAATGTAACATTAATTTACGATGCAATAATACCATATCAAGTTTTTTCCCTTTGCAGTTTGACACTGTTATTTTTGAAAAGCCCATCTAAAATACTTACTGTCTGATGTAAAAAAAAAGCAGAAATATTTGTAGCAACTTTAGTATGATGCTAATTATTAATAAATTTTCTAAAAATTAACCCTCAGACTTCTGCGTTTACACAAACATATAATTCTTCATAGTGTTAATGTATGCATTGGCTTACAGGTACTGAAAATACATGCTCAAAAATGTAAGTAAATATCTTCATGAAAATTATATGTTTTAGTGGCTAATAACAGTTACCAAATTTTAGTTTTAACATATTAAATCACTTTAATTTATGGTGTTATAATGCCATATCAAGTTTTTTACCTCTGCAGTTTGACACTGTTATTTAAAAAAAAAAAAAAAAAAAAAAATACTTAACTGTCTGATGTAAAAATTGCAGAAATTTTTTAGCAGCATTAGTATGATACTAATTATTAATAAATTTTCTAAAAAATAACCCTCAGACTTACGAATTCACAGTCATGTAATTCTCCATAACTGTTAGTTTATGCATTGGCTTGGAGATACTTCAGATTAATTAAATGCACAAAAGTGTAAGTAAATGTATTCTAGAAATTTATATATTTTAGTAGCTAGTAACAGTTACTGAATTTTAGTTAACATATTAAATCGAATCTGTTCTTAGTTGGCAGATCCATTAATTTTGGATAAAATATGCAAGAAATCTTCCTAATGAGGAGATTTATGGAGAATATGTTAAAAGAAAGAAATCATACTGACATTACATTTAGCAGAAACTGGGAAAACTCCATGTGGCTGGCCTGTTTATGAAGAATAAAGCTTATGTTGAAATACCAGTTCTTGGGAGAAACCTGGTTGATTGTGCCCCTGCACCCAGCAACATCTAGTTTTGCATTAGTAAAGGGGTTTTTGCTTTGTTAACAACAATGAGTTGAGTGTATTGCTCAACTTATTGACTACAGCTGATATGATGAAGATTTATAAAAACTGGCTTCCTAACTGCTGTATATAGTATAAAAGCTTGCTTCAATTAGTGTCTCAGTGCTGTAAGTGCTTGTATACAATAATGACCCCAAGGTATGTAAGTTCTCTCAAAATGAAAAGCTTTTATTCCACTAGCCTTTGTTAATTTCTTACTTATTCTCGCTATTATGCATTTCCGATATAATTCAATGAAGAACTGAGCATAAAAATAATGATGAAAGCTTATTCATTGCATATAAATTAAGTGTTCTTTTCCTCTCAATAAACTCATTTTTATACAACATTTACACATTTTTTCTTCAAAAATGCTATTAGATTATTTATTTATTATTTTTTATATATAATCAAACTAGAACATGGTAGAATCTGATAAAGAAGCCAAATCAAATGCATTGAGTTTCATTTTCAGGCTGTAATACTCAGACTAATTTATATCATTATCACTTCTGTGCCTTATTTATCTGTTACAGTTGAATTTAATTTTAGCAAAATAGATTGCCTGCCTGAAAGAAGGAATGTCTTCTTGAAGAAAGTTTTCAGAAGCCAAAAACTACATATCAGTATATTGAAATAAATCAAATATCTGTTTATTTTAAACCCCAGAAATGATAATAAAATAGAATATTTTGGCTTATGGATGTGTTATTTTTGCCCATTGCTTTGTGCTTCACAAAACTTAATTTTCTTTTTGATTTATATGTAGTTTATTTTTTATTAGAGTTTGTAGAGACTGATTGTTTTTTGAGTCATTTGCTCTGGAGGTGAAAAGGTGATTGCATTAATTACTTTCAGTTTTTGTTACTTAGCACTCACCTTTTATGCATTTGCTACTAATGCAGCTGAACTCGTATTAAAGGTGTTTTGTTTAATTTTAGTATTTTTATATATTCTTATATGTTCTCTGCTGCACAACATTTAAATCTGAATTTAATATACTGATAAGTGCAGTAATAATATGATCTGATTGATATATGTATATATATATATTAAAGTATAATTTTATTTTATTTATTTTTTACATAGCCTGAAAGATTGCAAGGAACACATTATACAGTTCAATCTGATATCTGGAGTCTTGGACTTTCTCTTGTTGAAATGGCTATTGGTCGATACCCAATTCCTCCTCCTGAACCCAAAGAGCTTGCAGCAATTTTTGGCCCCAAGTATTCAGCAAGTGCAGATCAAAGTGAATCTCCTTCACCTAGCTCCAAAAACAGACCTAGTAAATGGCCATTTTTAATAAACTTCCCTGTGACAGTTGTTTAATCAAGTCGTCTTTGTAATAATATTACTTGTAATAGTATTGTGATCTTTATATTTCAGAATCTGTTATATACAATATTTTTGTTTTTAGAGAGTTCTAATAACTGTTTTTGATTGACTGATCAGTTTTGTTTTAATGTAATTTTAACTAGAATTTGTAACAACAGTATCTGTCATATTAGTGCAAAACTGACAGTGGGAAGTAAAGTCTGTTATATTAGCTTCAATGTTTAACGGGGTTTTCGTAGTTAGTTTGTTTGTTTCTGAAGTGGTGGGGAAAAGTGCTGATATTAATAGTTTCTTCTGTATTGTGTGAATGAAAAAATTAGTATTTTCCTTTACTGTATACAAGGTTTGTATAGGCCTTAAGAGTCCTTAAAAGTCCTTAATTTTGGCCAAAATCAGCAGAAGGTCCTTAAATTTCAATTAATTAATGAAATTTCTGTCTGTTTTTACGACTGTCATTTTGAGTGTGAATTAGCATTTTGGAGGAATATTTTTGGCAATTCACTGATGTATATATGGTTATCTTTTGAATGGGTTCATGAGTTATAATTTGTTTCTATTTCTAATGTGGGGTATTCGAGTTTCTAAGCAAGAAGTGAAACGTAAGCATTTTGAAATTCATTTTTTCTAATAAATAGCTCTTAAATAACTTTTTGCTTTTGGGGATGTGAATTCTTTTTATTAAACGGTTCTAAATTTGTCGACTTTTCAACACTTTTGCGATTTTAAGATCAGTTTCTGTAGAAACTTTTTAATTCCGAAATCTGATAATTTTTCAACGATTTTTTTTTAAACATCGTAACATTGATTAATTTCATTAAAATAAAGTTAATGTATTGAAATTATATTTCAAAAATAACATTAAAATAAAACATTTTTATTTTTCGCTGTCATATTATGAAGTTTTGTTTTGGCAACTTATTAATATACAATATTTTGAATCTGAAAAATAAACAAGGTATAATGCTATAAAGCACAATTTACGAAACAGCTCTTAGCGAAAGCAAAATTAGCTATGTAATTAATTAAAAAGTCTTCTTTTTAATTTTTCATAGTAAGAGTTTTTCCTATGTAATTAATTGTCTCAGAATATTCAAAATTCTCAGAATATGTATCTGTTTTCTCTATAAAATTAATTTTACACTTTTTCCTCCTTTTTTTTCCAAAATATTTCTGGCTTTTTGCTGTTACAGAATTGGTAGGGATAATTTTTCTTTAGGATTTTAGACATTGCAGCTTGGAAAGTTTAGAAGGATTTGAAGACAAGGTATATAGACTCATGATTCTAGAAGATTCAAGAAATAGGTGACAAAATTAAAAATATCTTCATGGTATCAACACGTAATGGATGTATTTTACGGAAAGTTTACAATGAATTACTTTTTGGAAGAATGTCTGGAAGAACAATGAAAACATAATATTTCAATGTTTTTACTTATGATATTAGAATCTTAACATCTTTATCTTCCCTTTATTTTCTCTACTTTTTCACTAGACATAAGCATGGAAAATATCAAAAATGCTTCTAATCTTATTATATGGGCCGGCAATTATAGAAAGGGTTTTTTTATTAATAAAGAAATTGAAAACTTACAATTTAAAAGGTTCATCTAATATGTCTTAATGCATCATACACATAGCTGGAAATAGGCATTTTCCCACCTGATGCAATCTCTGTGGATCCTAAATTCTGCTGCCTAGTACCTTTTTAAATTCTGCTTCCAATGCCTGTTCTAAATTCTAAAAGTTTTGACATTTCTAGAATTTGTTGTTCAGTGTGTCGCTAAATTCTAAAAATTCTACCACATCAGCTCTGTAACCGGCCTTTACCATATATATTCCATATTTCTTCTGAATGTTCATATTACTAAAATAAAATTAGCCACTTTTTCTGAACATTCTAAATGCATTTAGTGTTTTTTAGAATAAAAGAAATCCTTAATTAAATCCAAAAATTCTAAAATGTAAAGGAAACACGTTGAAGAAACTGCGTACATAAAGAAAATTTTTCTTCAAAGATATGTGCAGTTATTATTATGTAAATTACCCAGTTGTTTATGATTTCAGCCTTTACTGTAATTTCCCATTTCTCTTTCCTCATTTGAGCCAGATTAAATTTAAATTAAATTGTATAATCTTTGACCACTAGTCCACATTATTAGTTTGAATTTGACTGTTCTTGTTTAATTAGTCACCGTGAGCTGTAATTGATTTTGTTAGCATCAGAACATGCCTTTATGTTCTAAGTTCTTTTTAAATAAGAGGCTTATTTAAGCCTTTGCCTGATATTGTAGTTATTTTCAGAAATAGCAATAATATGCTTCACGTCTATCGGGGGTTTTGGACTATATAACTTTTACCAGATCAAGTAAACCCTCATAGGTACATTGTGGAGAGGGTGACAAGTCAGGAGGAAATAAAGCACACAGAAACTAGCGAGAGCAGTTTTTTGCATATTGAGACAAATCTCTAATTGTTAGAAAAGATGCTTAAAGTGAAGGAAATCGATATAAACTAGCCAAAATGTTTGGGAAGGCTTCCAATTAAAATGATGGGTAAATATTTTGTACAAAACATAAATGTTTTGTAGCTTTTAGTGTGTAATTATCCTAATAGCGTTTAAGAATCAATGTCATACATTACATGTATTTTAAACTGTGAAATTTTATTAGATTTTGATTTTAATAGGGCTTTTTAACAAATATTGTTAAAAATAAAATTTAATAGTGGCCATGTAAATACATAATGACTAAGGTTATCAAACTACCTCATTTAATTATTTATAACTAACTGCTTACCCTTAAAAATTATCTCTATATGTTATTGCCATTCATTAATACTCACTGTGGTCACAAGATAAAATACAAAAATGTAAAAATTCAAGAAAAACTTATTCTTTGCATCTACTGAGACTTAAAGTAATACAAAAAACTTATCACCTCTGGTGCTTTAATGCCTTATTGGAACCTTAAAGTATATTAACTGGGTTACAACCCCTCGAACTCTACACGAAGCTATGACACTAACTGCATCAAACAGAGCCTAACTTTCAACAGTTGCCAACCGTGCCTACATTAGGCTATTCAGGTTTGTTCTAATCAGCGGGTCTCTCTAGACAAGCAGCAGCACTGACAACACTCAGTCTTGTTATGAATGATGCTAATTATGAACTTACTTGTCATTTTACATGACAAAATGTGACATAAAAAAATAAACATAAAGCTAACTGTTAGTAAAACGTAAATGTTGGTCGTATTCTTTCAAATATGACCAACTATTATAAGTATAACATATTTAATGCTACTTGATAAGTTGCATAAAGTTTATTTTATTCTCAAACTTATTAATAATTATGTTCATTAATTCATGTTTAATAATAATGCATACTACTTACGTATCTATTTTATTTTTAGGATGGTGTTACAAAAGTGAAATTCAGGCATAGATAATATTTTTAATTGAATTTATTCAGTTCTTATTTGCTCATAGGTCCTTAATTTTTTTCATTAATAGTTCTTAAAAGTCCTTAAAAGTACTTAATTTCCGTGTGCAGAAATGCGTACGAACCCTGTGTATAGTTAGAGTGCTGATTCTTAGGTTCATTTTTGCAAAGCACAATGAGATTTTGAGTATATATGTATGTTATTGATGGGTAGTACATGTGACAGTTATTGAATTGAAATTGTAGGGCTAAATTATGTTGGGATAGATTATGTAAGACTGTAATTAAAAGTCTTTAAAAAAATTTTTTTGTGAGGATTTTATTTATGATAATGGTGAATGACAGAATGTTGTGAAACTGATTAGCTGTATCTTACAAATATTCAAAACAAATCTCTTCATTTTGATGTACAAGACACAGATGGCGTTGGCTGTCATTGAATTAGGAAGAGAAAAAGTGTTTTTCTCTTTCGACCTTGTGACGTGAACCGATTAACATGTGTAATAACTTTAAGGGCCAGAAAAATTTCCTGAAAATTGTTAAATAATGTATACATTTTGTAGTGTAGATAGAATATAATTAGATAAATCAACTTCATAGAGTTTTTATTCCGATTCAACATCACACTACCCGGTAAGTAAGCAAGTTTTGTCTTTAGTTTTTCTGGATTGCTCAGTATTTTCGATGAGTGGAGGAAGTATTTTTATTTTAATGATATTTAATGATAAGATTATGTTTTAGTAATAACATAAAGTGGCGTCCGCGACAGGACTCTAAGAAATAAACTTTAAAAAAAAATATTTTAATGGTTATAGATAGTTTTTGATGTATTAAAGTATAATTAAGTTTAAATTCGAAACTATTTTGTAAAGCATTTTATTTTATTTTGAAAGTTAACTATGGAAGCTGTAAAGGCTCTGAAACTTAAACGGGCAGGTTTATGCACTTCTTTTGCAAAAACTGCTAATATTTTAAAAACAGAGTTAGTAAAAGAAGATTTTTCTGTAGATTTAGTAAGATAAACTTACTGAACTACAAAATGTATATTCAGATATAAAAAATGTAGATGATAAAATTCTTGATTTGTTAACTGAAGATGGAAAAACTTTAGAGGATGATGTTACTAAAGAAATCGAAAGTCGCGAGGTGCATTCTGATGATTTCATAACACTAACTCGGCAAATGAATAAAAAATTGCAATTTTCAGATGAAATCAATTTAGAAACAAGACCAAATGATGGTGCTGGTATTTGTTGTAGTAAGATTAAACAGTGTAGACTTCCGAAAATCGAGCTTAAGAAGTTTGATGGGGAATTGATAAATTGGCTAGCGTTTTGGTCGCAGTTTGAGAAAATTCACACTGACCCTGATTTATATGAAAGTGACAAATTTTCCTATTTGATTCAGTGTATGAAGCCCGGATCACGTGCTAAAGAATTCATTGAAAGCTATCCGGTGACTTCGGAAAATTATGATAAAGCTGTTTTAGCTTTGAAGGAACATTTAGGGAAACCTGAATTATTAGTAGAAGTGTATGTTAGGGAACTAATTAAATTAATTGTTTCTAATGTGAAGGCGGATCACAAGGATAAATTACCTCTTGATAAACTGTATGATAAAATTGAAGCTCAGTTGAGAGCCTTAGAGTCTTTAGGTCTTAAATCGAGCGAAAACACATCGTGGTTATTTCCGATGGTGGAATCGTCACACCTCTGTGATGTTTTAATGGCGTGGCAAAGGAGTTCGCCCTTTAACCAGCCTGAAGGAACTGTTCTTTCTCGCCTTACCAACGTGATGAAATTTTTAAAGTCTGAAGCCGAGGGTGAGGAGAGATTAAAATTGGCACGTAATGGACTCGATGGTGTTAGTCGTAAAGAAGGATATCATAATAAAGCAAAGAGGGAAACAAAAGGTAAATTTAAATTTAAGAAACAGGCAAATGTTCCCACTGCCACAGGTTTTCTTACAACTAAAGAACATGCATGTATTTTTTTGTGGTAAAATGCATGATAGTAAAAATTGTTACGATGCACGTTCATTATCTCTTAATGAAAGGATTTCTAAAGTTAAGGAGAAAAAATGCTGTTTAAAATGCCTGGAACCAAATCATAAGCAAAGTTCTGTAAACAGTTTGTTAGGTGTTTTGCTTGTGGTAAATCACACTCAGTTATTTTGTGTCCAGACATTAATAATGAAACTGAACCTCCTACAGAAAAATTAGAAATAGACAACATACATACGGCTACAGCCAGGCAAACTTGTACCACTGACGTAGCTTTAATGACTATGCGTAAGAGTAGCTGGTGTCAAAAAGCATAAAGATGTTAGAGTAATCTTAGATTGTGGTTCCCAGAAATCGTATATTTTGAAATCATTAGCCACTGAATTGGGGTTACCAATTATTTCCAAAGAAAATGTTGCTCTTACTTTATTTGGAGGTGCCAGAACAGAAGCAAAATTGCATAACAAATATCGGGTAAAATTATGTTCAGCCAGTCCGTGTAAATATTCAGATCTAAAATATGTGTGGGGATCTAAAATATATGTATTATAAATAATATGTGGGGATATACTTCGGGTACCCAAGGGTTCGATATTAAAAGAATTAAAACGAAACAACATTTGGTTGTCAGATTTGGGAGCAGATTGTCCAAAAATAGAAATGCTCATCGGTAGGAATATTTATGGAAAAATTCTCACAGGATCAGTAAAACAATTAAAAGGAGGATTAACGGCAGTCTGCACGAAACTTGGTTGGACAGTTTGTGGTGTATCGGAGGAATTTGTTAATCACAAAGATAAAGATGCTTCCATTTTGTGTCCAAGTTTAGTGGGTCACAGCTTTAAAATCTCCAATCTTTGGAGCTTAGAAATGATCGGAATATTAGATGCTCCTCAGAATTCAACTAACGCTGCTGAGGAAGAAATTGCCCACGAACAATTTTTAAACTCTCTTTCCAGAAACAAAGATGGTCATTATTGTGTCAGATTACCTTGGTTAGTATATAACGCAGAATTGCTGTCAAATCGTCATGTAGCAGAAAAAAGATTGTTCAATGTCACCCGAAAACTCAAGTCTTTACATAAATATGAAGAATATGATAGAATTTTTAATGAATGAATGGAGGAGGGTGTAATTGAAATAGTACCAGACGATGGACTGAATTCTAAAGGGCACTACTTACCGCATCACCCAGTATTTAAACCAGACAGTGTCTCAACTAAGATAAGACCTGTTTTTGACGCATCGTATAAAGTTAATAGATTGCCCTCCCTTAATGATTACTTAGCAAAAGGGCCAAATTTAATAGAAGAAATCCCTTCAATTTTGTTAAGATTTAGAGAAAAATGCATTGGCGTAACCTCTGATATCCGGCGTGCATTTTTACGGATTGAATTACGGAAAGAAGATAGGGACTTTTTAAGATTTTTATGGTGGGAGAAAGAAAATGTTCTGAAGGTTTTCCGCCATACGAGGGTAGTTTTTGGAGTAAAGTCCAGCCCTTTTCTATTATGGGCGGTTATTTCAGTTTATTTGGGACAAGTACCAAAGGAACAAAGTTCTATTGCTCAGAAATTAAGTAAATCTTTTTATATTGATAATTATGTGGCTTCTGTTGGTAACGAAAAAAAGCTTGTGAATTTTGTGAAATATTCTACTGAAATATTAGCTGAAGCAAAAATGGACTTACGTATGTGAACAGTAGAAAAAGATGTGGAACTAACCCAAAGTACTTTGTGCACTGAGTCCACAATGGAGAATTCTGTACCAGTTTTAGGGATTATGTGGGACAGAATAGAAGATAACCTTTATATTGAAATTAGACTGTATTGGTTTTGAAGAATTTGTCTAAAAGAGAGGTTTTATCATTAACGTTAGACAATGTTTGATCCTTTGGGTTTCTTGACACCTGTTTTATTGCCTGCAAAGTTACTGCTACAGGAAATTTGGGCGATAAAAGCAGACTGGGATACTCCATTACCAGATAGTCTCAAAAGTAAATTTTCGAGGTGGTATAATAAATTACAAATTTTGAATAAGTTGAGAATACCGCGATGTATAGGTTTTGGAGATGGAAGTTCCTGGACACTTCATGTATTTGTGATGCTAGCCAGCATGCTTATGCCACGGTAATATTTTTAAGATGCGAAACTAAAGAAGAAACATTAGTCAGTTTTGTAATGGCTAAGTCAAGAGTCGCACCCTTAAAAGAACTTACTATTCCCCGTTTAGAACTTATGGCCTGTCTTTTGGGCATGCGTCTTTCCAAATATGTGACAGAAGTTCTTACATTAGATGACATCCCGAAACATTTTTGGACCGATTCCACCACGGCCATATCTTGGATTCAAAGAAATGGTGTGTGGGGGACTTTTGTGGGCAATCGCATGAAGGAAATTTGCGCTTTCACTAAAGCAAATCAGTGGTCATATATACCGGGTCATTCTAACCCAGCTGATTTACCTTCTCGTGGTTGTTCCCCTCTTTAGTTTTCCGAATTAAATTGCTGGAAAGGGCCTGTTTGGCTCAAAGGCCCTAGAGATAGCTGGCTAAAATTAGAGGTTAAGCCAAATGAAACTTTAGTTTTTTCAGAGCGCTGGAAAGGCATAAATTCAAATGTAAGTCTTAGTATAACTACAAAAACGGATAAAGTTAAGTGGTGTGAGAAGTTCTCTAAATTTTCAAAAACGTTAAGAGTTTTAGGTTGGATAAAGAGATTTATCAAAAATTGTCAAAAGAAAATTGCAAATAAAGAGCCTTTTCTGTCTGCTTCCGAGATACAGGAATCTAAAATTATACTTCTTTTACTTGTTCAGGGAGAGAGTTTTCCAGAGACTGGAGATTCCATCAGTGGTCTTTTGACCGTACGAGATCGGAGTGGCTTAAGAAGAGTAAAAACGAAAATCACCGAACGAGATGATTCTTATGCATTCTGGTACCCGATTTTATTACCTTCTAAGCATTATATTGTTGACTGTTTAATTAGAGATTACCATTTAAAGCATTCTCATGCCGACGTACAAGCATTAACATTATAATTAGAGAAGAATTCTGGATCATTGGTGCAAGACGCCAAATTAGATCAGTGGTGAAACAGTGCATCCGTTGTAAACGATTTACAGCAAAACCTCCAACTACTGCACCCATTCAATTACCATTAGACAGAGTTTGAGATGCTTTCGCATTTGAAGTTACCAGCATAGATTTATGTGGCCCTCTGATTCTCAAAAATAAAAACAAAGCCTGGGTAGTACTGTTTACGTGTGCTGTATATCGATGTGTACATTTGGAGCTAGTGACATCCGTAAGTACCGAATGCTTCATTCAAGCGTTTCGTCAGTTCATAGCCAGAAGAGGTCGGCCATCTACAGTTTACTCAGACAACGGCACGAATTTCGTCGGTACATCTGCATTGCTGAAAAAGGTCGATTGGGCAAAGGTAATTGCTCAAGAAACTTTGCATCCCATCACTTGGAAGTTCGGTGGGGCGGATGATGGGAGCGTCTAATCCGCACAACCAAGAATTTGATTGTGAGAGTCTTAGGACAAGCTGCAGTCAATTACGAAGAGTTACTCACCGTCATCTGTGATGTGAAAGCCGTAATAAACTGTCGACCACTTACTTATGCGTCAAATGACTCTGAGGATCTTCTACCATTAACGCCTTCCATGTTCTTACAGGACATTAAGGTTTCAGGTACAGCAGATTTGGATACTTTAGATCGAAATAAACTCTTGGCTCGTCAGCGTTTTTGCCAAGAACTTTGAGAACCATTTCGTAGCCGTTTCCGCGAGGAGTACCTTGGACAGTTAGTACAAAAGCATGGACAGAAGGACTGTGAATTAAAAGTTGGAGACATCGTGCTAATAGGTTGTGAGAACCTTAAAAGAGTGAACTGGCCAATCGCTCGTGTCCAAGAACTTTGTACAAGCAGAGATGGACGTGTAAGAGTTGTAAAAGTGAAAACTAGAAATGGCGTACTAATTCATCCTGTACGTAAACTGTGTGCTCTAGAAGTGTGTTCCTGTACTAAGGATACCATTATTTGATTTTTGATTTTGCTTCTGAAAATCAAAAAGGTGGGAGTGTTGTGAAACTAATTAGTTGTATCTTACAAATATTAAAAACAAATCTCTTCATTTTGATGTACGAGACACAGATGGTGTTGGCTGTCATTGAAGTAGGAAGAGAAAAAGGATTTTTCCCTTTCGACCTCGGGACGTGAGCCGATTAATATGTGTAATAACTTTAGGAGCCAGAAAAATTTCCCGAAAATTGTTAAATAATGTATATATTTTGTAGTGTAGATAGAATATAATTAGATAAATCAACTTCTTAGAGTTTTTATTCCGATTCAACATCACACTACCCAGGTAAGTAAGCAAGTTTTGTCTTTAGTTTTTCTGGATTGCTCGGTATCTGGGATGAGTGGAGGAAGTATTTTTATTTTAATGATATTTAAAGATAAGACTATGTTTTAGTAATAACACAGAACAAAATACTGTGTGTTCTAAAAATTGAATACATACTTTAAAGGATTGTAAAGTTAGTTCTTATTTATATACTGCTTATTTTCAAAATTTAAAAGAATGTATATAGGGGGAAAAAAATGATTGTTAGTGTCTGTTTTAAATGTTATCAGTTCCATAATCCAAACATTCATGCTTAGAAATATGTGTTCTTTGTATATCTTTCTGAGTATCACATAAAAAACTGCGATCTTTGGTGCAGATTATTTTTGTAAAGAGCATGGAATATGCTTAGAATGTAAGTTTTTCTGATGGCCATTCTTCAAAATGCAGCAAACACATGATTTTAAAATTCCTATTTTACCTTACCTGGTTTGCTTTACAGATTTCTTCCGTTTTGATAATATATTTCCATTAACTTTTCTTGCCTTGTGTAGCTCATTGATGTCCATGGTCTTTGGGATTATTTCTGTGAGCATTTCAGATAGTACCTTCTGCTTAAAATTTATTTCTAATTCAAATGATTGTGAGTTACATAGGTGCATATGTTAAATGCAGTCTTCTAAACTTTCTGTGTCAACTGTGTTTTCAAATCTTGGGTAGCACATAAGGATACATTTCATTTAAAACTTGGTATCTTTTCATTATTTCAGACTAGGTAAACTTGAAAAGTGGAATTGTTGAAAGAATTAGCAGCTGTTAAAGTTTGTACTGTTTTTCTTGTACACCATGCATTCTGTGTGCTTCATGCTGTATAGATACATCATGAATGTCATCACTGTATTTATCAACTGGCATTATCCATTTATTAAATTTTGAATGTTTCATCTAATATTTTGGGTGATGAAATTTCTTTTTAGGTGATGAATGAATTTGTCTCACATGTATCCTGTAATATATTCAGTAGTTTTAATTTTTTGAAGAAAATACATTTATTTCAATTTATAAATTCTCTTGATTGTATTAATGTTACACAGTAATTAACTCTGGATTTTCCTTAGAATATGCACTATAATTTTGAAAATACATTTCAAATTTTAATTTGAGTACAAAGTTCTGTATATATCCTGGCATTCTTTCACGTATCTGTATCATTGGCCTTTATAACCTTTATACCTAAGGCCGCATGGAGATCATCTAGCAAGTGTGCTTTCATGTCATTTTCATAATCTATTAGCTAGGTGGTACCTGCAGTTGCTAAATGTATGTTTAGCCTTCAAGCTTAACAGAATCCAGTTTTCTAAAAGTATCAAAAAGAGCTAACGAACTATTTTAACCAGGTACCACTTATGAAGTCCACAATTTCAAATGTTTTGAAAAAATTTGAAATTTTGTTAGTCTATTTTTGAGCATTCAGCTAATTTTGCAGAAAATAATTCCAGTTTACCCTATTACAGTTATCGAATTTAGATTTATAAGAAGTTAGAAAAGCAAAATGAGTTTGAGTTATAACTTTATAAACTGTGTAATAATTATAAAACTTTCATAATTTGTTACTTTTGCTCAGCATATCCCAAAGGTTGCTTGCTTTTAATTTTTTAAGCAAAAGATTTTATAATTTTTTAATTTCAGTCAATAAATTTTTATTGCAGGTAGCTTTTACTTACCATATGGAGATGGCCCTCGAATTATGTCAATATTTGAACTTCTAGATTATATCGTGAATGAGGTAGGAATTCTTTTATTATTTCACAAAAATTTCATATGAAACTGTTTTTAATTATAGGATAAGGATTTGATGTATACTTTTATCTTCCTCTGTTTTTCTGTGACATGCAATTGGCTAAATTGCTTGATTTATGTGATGTTTCTCTTTAATTTAATAACAACGCTAAATCATTACAGTTTAGTGGTTTACTCATTTTTAGATCCTTCTGACATAATAGTTCAAATTTCAAAAGCTAGATTATTATAAAAGGTATAACTATATTGTAGTCCTCATGAAAGAGAGAATATTGCATAAAATGCAGGCATAGGCATACAAATGATGAACTGAAGGTATGAGAATTATATTTGATGACATAAACTTTTGGTAGAATGATTAGTTTTAAATTCAGAACAGTATTGTTCTGTAAAAGCAAAAATTGAATTTAAAGCTAAATCATTTGTTGAATGGTGAAGACTTTTTTACCTTTTCTCTCTTGATAAAAACTTGTAAAATTTATTTCTTCTAGCATTAATACTTTTTTGGTTCCTTTTAAATTCTGCACAATGAAATATATTATTATTGTTATTGTTGCAGATTCATTAAATTATTCCAAAATTAAGCAAAAAAAGTCAAGATCCTGTAGAAAATGCTTATGTATATTTGAAAGGTTCTAATTATTATTAGCTGGTCAAAGTAATCTAGAATTATAAATTGGTGCATTCATTTAACATTCTTTAATGACATATCCTTAAGTGGCTAGTCTAGCTTGAGGAAATTGAAACAATCTTTTCCATGTACACTTAGCTTTTGTATGCCTAAATTTTATAAATATATATGAAATGGCATTTGTTTGGGTCTTATCCCAAATAACCCACACTATAATAAGTACGCTAGTTCATTACTTTATTAAATCCTGTAATTAAATTACAATCACTCCTGTTCATAAAAAACTCCTGCTTCCAACAGCATATCTACCCTTTCTGGAACATTAAATTCTTCGTCTGCTAATTTTAAATTAGGAAGATCTTGCACTGAAATTTTTATTTTGCATGAAGGTGTTAAATCAGCAGTTATTTTTGGAATTACTAAAAAGTCCAAATTCTTTATAAAAGTTCCTTCTTTATTGCATATCGAAGCATTAATTTTATGCTTTATTGTCAAAGAAGCATCATTTATTCCCAAAACTGAAATGTTTGTTTTTTCTTTCTCTAACTGCAAATGCTCAATAAAATTATGTGTAAAAAAATTTGACATACTACCGCCATCCAGCAGACACTTCACTGTGTGTTTTCTTCTCTCATTATCAATGCATTAACGTTCAAGGTCGATGAGAGATCTCGTTTGGGAATGTTGCAGTCAGATACATTTGTTTTTATTTTGTTCCAATGAAGAGGATTCTTTCTCCTTTACGATATTTACTTTTGGAAAATGAATAGTTTTGTGGTGCCGTTTTTGACAAAAACAAGAATATTTCGATGGGCAATTTGATACTGAATGCATATGTAGACAGTTAAAACATAATTTGTTAGATTTCACAACCTGTACTCTTTCTTGTACCGTAATTTTAAATTCGATGGGCATTTTGCCAAACCGTGATTTCCATGGCATAAAATACAGTTCTCTGTTTTAACATCTGACAAAAACACTTTAGCTACACTTTTTGAGCTGTTATACTTATGATTAACATGAGAATTCTCAATAAGAGGTTTTGATCATGACGTGAAATATAAATCGATTTCTTTACCTAACTCACTAGGTGAAAACCATGAATCACCTTGCCTCTTGCCTCACTGAAATCTGAGAAACTGTTTCCATATCCAAAGATTGGTATAATGTGTCTGAAACTATGAGTTGTTTGAGGGTTTCAAAGTCAGTTAGCTTCCTTAATTTTAAATAAAACCCCCAGGTAGTTACTAGGTGTGAAGCGAACTGCGCATGAGTTTCATGTGGTTATTTAACAGTTTTTCTAAAGTTTTCTAAACACGAATATGGTGTTGGCTGAAACTCCTTCAGAACTACTTCTTTTACTTTTTCATAATTTGCAATATCCTTATCATGTAAATAGGTTATTATATTCGAAGCTTTGTCTCCTAACATATTTAACAGAAGTTCTGCTTTATAGTCCTCCGAAACATTTTTTGTAATAAACGCTCGTTCTAATGATTAAAAGAAAAATCTCCAACTCTCCGGCTGTATAGGAATTTTTACAGTTAAGGTCCTGACACTTTTTATTAATTGATCTAGTGACTCTGATTTCATTTTGGTTTTGCTTACACCATTAAGTTTTGTTTCTGCTTTAAGCTTAGCCAACTCTAACTCATTCTTTGATCTCTCAAGTTTTATTTGTTCTAACTCGATACGTTTTTGCTGTTTTTGCTCTTCTTGTTTCATATTTTCGATAATAGAGTTTTGCTATCTCTTTTACCAAATCTTGTTTAATTTTAAAAATTTCACTATTCTAAATAATATCAGTTAAATCTGCTATAGTCATTTTTTCGTCAACATTTAGATTTATTTCTAAGGCAATAAGCCTTAAATCTTCTTTTTTAGCGCCCTTAAATAATATTGTTATTTATAACAGAACAAAGCACAGAATGTACAGAATTAACAAGAGAGGAATCACAAACCTCTGCAGTGATTTACTTTTGATGAATGTCCTTATCCAAAATAAGCGATATTCGTTGTAAAGAACAAGCTGGGAATACTGGCAAACACAAACACTCCTGCGTTCTCAAAAACGAAACACTATGCATTCATGCACAAAACTCAATCTCCGGTGACTACGACCAGATATGTTTGGGTCTCATTCCAAATAACCCACACTATAATAAGTATGCTGGTTCGTTACTTTATTAATTCCCATAATTAAATTGCAATCAGTATTAACTCATAGTTGTGACCAGTCCTCATACACCGACGATGGCAATTCTCAAACTCGTCTGATCAGAACATTACAGATGCGCATGCATGGATTACATTACAGGTGCGCAGGCATGAACAGCATTATTCATTTCTAAATAGTAGATTTCACATTTAGTCAACATTTTATTGCTTTTAACATTTTTTTTTCAGAATTTTTTTCTAACCTCACATCATATTTAAAGGCATTTAATTTCCGTTTAATAGCAGTAAATGCTTTGTTCTTATCTGCATTTTCCTTTTACCTGTTTTATAAATTTACCTTTAAAAAAAAAAAAAAAAAATTTTTTTCAGCTTTTAATTACACTACTGTCATATTTTACTACAATAGCACTATAATCAGCTTAAATTTCCCAGTTTATTTTCTTTTCCTAGATGATATAAAAAGCTCTTTCAATATATGATAGATATTTATATGATTTCCACTCCCCCCCCCTGTAAATTGCTAAAATCTAGTCCAATTTGATAGTCTGAAATTTTTTTTTTTTTTTTTTTTTTTATTGCTCCATTTATTTTTAGTTTGTCGAAGTTTGATTATGTGTGTATGCATGTGCATGTCCCCCTGTAAATTGCTAAAATCTAGTCCAATTTGATAGTCTGAAATTTTTTTTTTTTTTTTTTTTTATTGCTCCATTTATTTTCAATTTGTTGAAGTTTGATTATGTGTGTATGCATGTGCATGTATGGTAAAGCAGCATACAAATGAATATGTACAGAGTGGCCAGAAAGTCCCTTGACTTGTGCAAATATTTCATTGTAACTTTGTAACACGTACAATTCATTGTTACACTTTTTGTCCAAAACATCAGTATGTTCGCCACCATTACCCCTGCATAGCACGTGTCTGAATGTCTTCCTACTCATCTGCTTTAGCAGCTGCAGTATCAGATGCTGGAAGGTTTCAAGTGTTGCCTAACTGGTATAGTGGTTAACCTCACTGAGTGCTGTGCCCAAGGGCCCGGGTTCGAATCCCGGAGAAGGTATAGATGTTTGTAAATGTAATAGTGTTGGTGCGGGACTCTAAATATGTGCTGAATTGAAAGTCGTCTCAATTAATTTGGTTGATGGGGAGAGGGATGGCAAACCTAGACCCATTCTCCAGGGTGCTTTCCATGAAAATTAGGCCCGGAAGAGCTAAATCGCACTGTCATCTGTATTGTGCTCAAGGCTGTTGCCAACGACAGGCATAATCTTGTGCTCTTTACCACGAGGAATTCCATGGGCTTGGGATGACTGTGTCAGACAAGGGAGCATAAGTAACAATAACAACAAAAAGTTCAAGCACACATGCTCACAAAGCATTATTGTCCACATACCATTTCTTTCTGATGTATGGTTTAGTGTTGCTCCAGAAAGTACCATTAGATCCAGACTAAGCTAAAGAGCTAAAGCAGATTAAGCAAGGCAGGTAAAGATAAGGTGCTGTTGAATTTGGGGATCCACATCCTATCCATGAGCCAGGGAATGGTTCTTTCAAGTGTTCACGGACAGGAAATGTGAAGTGGGCGGAAGCTCTATCATGTTATTAAACAACCTAGTTGTTGATGCCCAAATTCTGCAACAGTGGAAGAAGCTGGTCATTCAGCATTTCTAGATAAATAACTTGAGTCATGGAACCCTCAAAGAAGTATGAACCAAAGATGTGTTCTTCAGTCATCCCTGCCCAAAGTCTGATGTGCAGAGGATTGTTCTAAATTTCTTGGATAAAAAATGTGGATTTTCCTTTACCCATATGAAGATGTTCGTATTCAGGGAATGTCAATAAATAGCACATTTGTCAGAGAAAAGAATGCACTCCTGAGCAGAAATGGTGGGAAAGACCTCCATCAAGATCCTGCCTTCTCTCAGCAGTTTAAGTTACCATCCATTAATTAATTAATGACCATTGACAGAAATGCTTGCAGGCCTTGTGCTTCATTTAATTTCAAGTTTTATGCCATGCTTTCTACTTGACTTGCAAGTTGATGCATCACTGACACACTAACTGCAATAGGCTTTCCTTCAAGTTTCCCAGCCGTAAAGCTTTCTTCGCCCACGTGATTAAAGTCTGAAGACTTCGTGACTGCTTACTGAAACCTATCCATCACCTATGTCATAGTTTTGTTGCTGTACTTCCATTCATTTACCCACACATTTGTCACTAAGCACTCCTGGTGTCAGCCAGCTAAAGTCATTGGTGTCTGTCATTGTTCTTCACTAGTCATAGGAAGACAAGACAATGAACTTGCCAACACACAAACTGTATTCTCCTCTCTGGGCAGTCATGCATCAGTCAAACTGAAATTTATATAAGAAGCACTGTTGCTGTATCTGTGATCAAGATGGGAGGTTAAAATTTTAACCTTCACTGTTATATGATGTTACACTGTTTCCTAATGCAATGAGTTCAGGTGTAAAGGGACTTTCTGGCTACATTGTACATTGATAATGAAAATTATTTTGGTACATGTGAAATCTTGAAATATAATTAAAATAAAAATTTAAATTCATTAAACTCATATTATATTAAAAAAAAGTATAACATAAATTAATAATGGCATAAAATCTTATGGCTGTGATGGAGAATCAGGCGGATATCGTCTTGGAAGCGGGTATATATCCTCTTGGAAGCGGTAATGCAAATTAATGTTTCCATTTGCATTTGTAATATTTTCCTGTACTTTCAGCAGCAGAAATATATGAGACTATTAATGTGAACACTAAAGTAGTCTTATGAATATTTATTTTAATGTTTTAAAGGATGAAGTTATTAAATGTTTCAAAACATACCTGTAGAATACAAATGTAAATCGGAAACAATCTTATTTCACATTGTTCCAGATATTTACATATTATTTTATTGCACTTGCATGAAAGTTTTTGATTATCAAATTATGAAAATTGAAGCAGATGGTGCTAAAGTCATGTAAGTTGTTCCTGCAGAATTCTGAGCACACTTGTGTCTGGAACTCTTACAGTGTTTCTCCATAGTCCACCAAACAGCCAATGCTGTGGAGGTATTCAACCCTCTTCATTTTTGAACTTCTTAAAAAAGCTTTTGGTGATTTCTACTATTTCATTAGGCTGTTTGATTTTAATGAAAGCTCTACTTAGAACACTTTGAGTACAAACTTCCCACAGGTGATTGTTCTAATCTATTACTGTTTTGTTGGCCATGTGCAGCTATTCTTTTCAATGGATCTGCAAATAATTCTTCTAGCCAGCTGTAAATGAATTAGAGTGTAGTTACAAATATGATTCTACAATTCTAAAATTCCTTTTTTCTCCAAAAATTCAAGGCAAAAATATAATAATAACAGTTAGTTTATATCCTTATTCATAAAAACAAAAAATAGCCTATTGAGAATCAGTTGGGGTTACACCAAATAAAAGTGAAAATGTTGGGAATGTGTTGTGACATCATGTTAATCTGTAATTGGAGCTAAATTGCACTGCTTGGTGACAAGACAGTTGATGTGATAATACAGAAGTATCTCAAATTTTCATTCAAAAGGTACATTTTTAAATACCACAAATAGCGCTGTGTTTGAGCTAACTAACTCGAAAGTCACTGGCATGGAAAATATTCATTATATTATAGGATGCCATGCATGGTCTGAAGGTCTGGAAGCATGGCCTCCATGACATGAAAGTAACTTCACCATGTCATGCAGTTATATCTAATTCCGTTTCACCAAGATAAAAATGCAAAGAAAATAATTTAAGCATCACTTGAAAAGCAAGATATATGTCAAGTTTTTCAAGCTATAGCTATTTAAAGAGGAAAATTAACATTAATTTTTCATAAATCTTATTTTTGGAAAATTTTCTATTTAACTGAATCAAAATTTCAAATTATCAAACTTCTGCTGTATACTATAAAAAATACAATTTATATGTACTTTTTTTTTTTAGCCTCCACCTTCTGTACCAGCTAGTGTCTTTTCCCCTGAATTTAAAGATCTCGTGGACAGATGGTAAATTTAAGACATAGCACTATCTATAAATATGATTATTTTGATTATGAAAATGTATTGAATATAAATTATTGAGCATATGTATGCATGTCTTACAAAGTAGATGATTGATTTCATTAAATGTAAATAAGTGATTATAAAATTGAGTAATAAAATTGAGTGGATAAAAATTATTTTTCAAAGTTCTGGGGATTTTCCTTTAACAGTTGTTGAATTTTCATTTTAATTTGTTCATAATGTCAAATTTTCATTTTAACAACATATCCACGGGGAAAACTCTACAGACTTAGCATTACTGCATAGTTATTTTAAATTCTGTTCAGAATTTTATTTCTCCCATTGAAAATTTGTCTTTTACATATAGATTATGAATAAATGGCATACTAATAAATGTTTACTGCTAAACTGTTATTTTTTTGTTGGGATTGAAAACACCATGCAGTTTATTTAATAAAACCTTGTATATATTTTCATTTTAACAATAAATTTTTAAAATGATGCTTATTATCTTCTTTACTGACACTAAATTTTGATGAGTGTATCAGCTTATGAATACTTATGATGTATAAGGTTAGTCAAAGAGGAATATTCAGTCTACTGGAGCTTGGTAATGATAAGCACTAGAGAAATGAAATTTTGTAGGTACTATCTTTGATCCTTTGAAAATGTCACTCCATATATGATATGACATGAATGCATGCCCATTCCTTTGATTACCTTTTACTCTGAGAATCAGAAAGAAACAACTAAATTTCCTTATATGTTATGACTTCATGAAAGTATTCTGGACAACGTCCAGAGGAACTTTTCAGAAAATCATCACAAACATTTTCCTAAGTTGCATCCTTTCCCTTGTCAAGTGCTGTGTAACCAACGAGCACAAATTTTTCTATATCCCAATCATTAGATTAACATTAATAAAGATATTTTTGCTATGCTTTTACTCCATGAACTGTCTTATGGTAATGCATCTGCCATTTAGGATGAATTCCTCAATTACTCATGCATTTTTATTATTTGTGATAATTGCCTGGTCTACCTGATCATAGCTTGTCTTGGATGTTGCAATCTTTATGCCCAGATCTTTGAAGCCATTGACACACATTATTTCGATTCATTATGTTGTTCCCATAGACTGGTAACAACTTACCATGAATTGATGTTGCTGGGTTATTCCCAAGTTTGTAGAGAAATTTGATGACTGCATGTTGATGTAATTGGGTGTCACATTGATCATTCATCGTGGCTTACTTCCAACAACAGGAAATAAGATTTATGCATAGGTTAGGTGATAAAGAGTATATGCTCTTACCTACAACATTTCATTTATCTAGTGCTTACCAATATTGAATCCAATAAGCACTAGATAAATGAAATTTTGTTGGTAGAAGTGGATTATACATTTTTTTTACCAACCTTTGTATATCGTAGTTATGATGCAACTAATCCATCGTACAATGACGGTGAATTGTCAAATAAATAACAATATAGAAATTCATAAATTTTAATATTAATGACAATTAAAAAAATCTGAATGGCTTCAGATTTTAAATTATGTTTAAAGGGGCGTTTTTTTAACGTTTTGTGTGTTATCTTTATTTACTAAATATCATGTTTTACATACTCAAACTATAAAATTCAGTTCAACAGCAATATCGCAAATTAATCTTAAAATGAGCATATCTTTAGAATTTCCGATACAGAGTCTTGCACGCTGCAGATAAAAATGTTATTTTCTTTCATACAGTGTTGCCATTGTTCGCTTTGAAATCATTTAGCTTTTTAATAAAAAATTTGTTGAAGTGTTACAAAATATGAAATCGATAATAAAACAAATTTCAAATTCAAATTCGGTCTTCCACATGCCCATACTCTATGGAATATTACACTATTCAAATTTTGATGGCTCTAGGTACCATTGCTTTATCACAATGCAAGAAACTTACATATATTTATGCAGATTCTTCATTATTGAATTTCTTTAATGTAAGACAGCGCAATAATATACGGTGGCAACAGTTTGAAAAGTGATGCGGGCTTTTAAAATTTTTGATGCAAAATGCCAAAATGAAATTAATAGTTCTTCAGGGCAAAATTGCCCCTTTGGACTAATAATTCTTTAAAGGCATTATGAATATTTTTATGTACATATGTGAAGATTAATTTTTATAAATGTAATGTTTTGTTTATACAGTTTAAAGAAAAATCCAGCTGAGAGAGCAGATCTCAAGTTTCTAACTGTAAGTTACCAGTTTTATTTATATTTCCTGTATTATTTTATTCTAAGCTTTGTTGTTGTTTTGATGGTTTTTAATTTTGAAGAAGTATCGAATTTCACACAATTAATATATTTAATTTATTTAGTAAATATGCAAAATAAAATAATTCATCAATAATTTATATACACATTTATATTAAGAACAAGCATAAAACCTTAATATGGAATAAAAGAAGAAATTATCTGGAAAGGTAAATTTAGAACTAATTATGAGAAGATACTAAGGATGGGAACATACAAATAATATAAATGATGGACTGAAATTCATGAAAATTGAAATTCATCTTGTTCTGTAAGGTAATAATAAAATTTATTTATCTAAGTAACTGTGTAGCCTTTGAAAATTAAAAAAAATTAATAGCTCTTTTTTCTTTTTGCATGTAATATTTCAGTGAAGTAACATTCAGTGACATTCCATTTGGGTACATAATTTAGCTTGCAGAAGTGCTTAAAGTGGGTTTTGTTGTATGTAATTTTCTTTGAAGGAAGCTTGATACACATATATTTTGTTTTTATATTCTGCTTTTTGGAATATTCATTAAGTCAATTACTAATTTTTTTTTTTTTTTTTTTAATTGACGACAAGTTGAAACATCTGCAACATTATGATATCACATATTTGGATTTCGAATTATTCTTAAGTATTATTGCTATTATCATTAAAATAAATAGTATATTAATATTATCTGTCGAAAAAAATAAAATATATGCTTAGTGTGTTCCACATAGACTATCAAGATTTGGTTGTATGTATCATACTTTATCTGTATCATAATCTTTAAGTTTTAATTTATCTTATGACATTGAGAATGGAAGCTAAATTTTTGTATGTATCATAATTGTATGTATGTATCATAATCTTTAAGTCATTAATCACATTTGTATGTATGTATCATAATCTTTAAGTTTTAATTTATCTTATGACATTGAGAATGGAAACTAAATTTTTGTTTCTGTGTAGAGCTTTTCTCTTTAACATAAAATATTTATTTAAAGTTAAAAATTTAAGATATCACTTCATGGAGTTTTGCCTCATACTTATGTATTCTGGTGTAGTGATTGTGAAATGCAGCATTAGGTGGCTTTAAAAAGTCAAAGTTTGCTGCAAGGTTTTTATATTTGCATTCTGCATTATTCAAATAATGGTTTCAAAAGTTGTTCGACTTAAAAGTAAACTTTAAGTAATAATAGAACCCAGTAGTTCAGATGCTGGGGTGTTTTAGGCATATTCTTCTGGAAATTTGCCAGGAAGATTTCAGTTCTTTATAGAAAAATATTTGGATACTGCATCTGCTTGTGTTTTAGTACTTAGCAGAAGAAACTGTTGCTAATGTTTAATGAGAATTTTAGCAGTCGGTGCTTTATGACTAATAATAGAAGGGTGGATGCATGGTCTGTGTAAGTAAATTGGTCTCTTTAAATCACCTGCATTGAAAAAACTTATATTGTGTTGCCAGAACATTTCATTTGGTACTAAATGATTATTACCTAAAATATTTTCATTATTTTGCAACAACTGAGATGGGAATGTATAAGAGTTCTACATTTTTGTTGAAATAATTGCTGACACAGGTTTTTCTAAATCAAGGAAAAAAATCAGGACAACTATGGTTAAACAAAAATATTATATTAAAAAATCGGATGTGTACACCACATGACTGGTATGTTTTATGAAATATTAAATTATGCACATTTTTTCCTGCATATCAATTAACCTTATTTCCTCGAATTTCAATAGACATATATTTCTCATTCAATTCATTTAGTTCTCACTTCGTGGCAAGGCAAAAATACATAAAACCTCAAAATACTTTTATTAGAAATTGCAAAATATAGCAAGATATAAAACATAGAGTTAAAATAATGTAAAGAACAACATCAATTAAAATTAGATTTTCTATGCAAAAACAAGAAGGCAAATTTTTCAGTGCACATAAGGAACTGCCAGTTCGACCTGCTCAGGTTGAACTAGCAGTGTTTAGCAACTTGACTGCTCAGCCATTACTGGGCCTTTAACATTAGGCTAAGTCCATATTATTTTCAGTAAAGCATAATTTAATCTATTGTCACTAATTCAAAATTGTAAAATATTTAGCAGATTTATGCATAGAAAATTTTAAAATGTTAAAATCAAAAACCTTACCTCAGTGTATTACATTTTACAGCACACTTATTCCAATCTTTTTTTGTTTTATAGTACTCTGTTATACACATTTACTTGCAACACATTACTTACTAGTTAGTTTAATTTATTTTTAAACTTAACTTCTGTCACTTTTCTTATAATTTGTCTTTTATCCTCGTAATTTGTTATATAAAATCACATATTTTTTCCTTATTTGACTTCATTCTTTTTTGGATAATTTTTAATACATTTCTTAAATCTTCATATTTTGTATTTTCCGAGCAGCAGACATTCCAATGAATGTGCAGTCTGCTTTTCTATGGCCATTGTAGGAAAACCTCTTAATTATTGTTCATTCATTGAAGATTATAAATAATTTTTATTAGCTTTTTAGCATTCAAATCCTGCATTCAGCTGAAGTTACTGGCATTGGCTGGCAGAAACTAAAATTAACATTTTTTATTAGCTTTTCAGCATTCAAAAGCTGCATTCAGCTGAGGCTGCTGGCATTGACAGTCATGAACCCACATTAACACTGACACATTTTGAAAAATCTATTCCAAATTTTTACTTTCTTGTACAAGTAAAAAGGAAGTATTGTAATTGCGAAAAGTTTCAGGCAGCATATCTCAACAAAAATATCCATTTTCACCGCTATCGAATGCAATTTAACGATGTTTTTGCGTGATATCTGTATGTAAGGACAGAATAAAATACTCTTTTCCTTCAAAAAAATTATAAAACTGCTTTAAAATTAATTCTGAAGAGAATTTTTCGTGGTGTCTGTAGGAACGTATCTCGCATAACTCAAAAACAAGTAGCCTCAGAACGTTGAAATTTTCTATATAGGACTGCTATAACAGGTAGATGTGCACCTCGTATTTTGGTTGCAATCAGCCGCACCAAACGTATATAAATATATTTATATATATATCCACTCTGTTACCCGGCTCAGTGATCTCAGTTTCTTTACTCTTATATGTTTGTAAATTGTACATTTTTTGCTTTAAAAATGATTGAATTATGTTGTTTTTATCTTCCAGTTAAGGATTTTATGCCTTTAGTAAATCTGTGTGCAATATTTTTAGAAATATCAGGAATTTTAAAGTTGTTAAATTGCCGCTAAGCCTTTTTTAATGGTGGTCATTGATGTTTACATTTGAAACAGGAGACTAGTTCCCAATCTAGAGAACCTTAGCTTTGCAATAACAAAGATAACGCATTCATTTATTATTGCCAATTAAATCATGCTTAATTCTTTCTGGAATTTTTTCGAGGAAATAAGTGTTTGAGATTTACTTCGTAATTTTTAATATAGATATTTTGAGTTTTTATGTATTTTTGCCTTCTCGCGAAGTGAGAACTGAATTAATTGAGAAATACTCAATCGTCTGTGAAAAACTGTTTCTTTTTTGTTTTGTTTGCTTAATTTCTTTTATTCATCATTCTAGCTTTATTATAGTATTTGAATAGAACATTTGGCAACGATTAGATAATTCCATTCTTTAAATGATATAAATTTTGTGCATTATGAGTTATAATAGGAACAAAATATATATGTTAACTGTTATATAATTATTGGATTATATAACAGTTAACTTAGTTTTCGTTATATAATTATTATATAAGTTAACTGTTATATAATTATTAATACTGTTAAGTGAATCTAGCGCCAGAGTGTTGCTATGGTAAACAAATACTAGAGTGAATTTTAAAGAATGCATTTAATCTATTGTGGTTTATGCGCTGTCGGCGAAGTAGATTTAACTCAATCCAATAAGTTTAAATGAAATGCAAGAAAAAATGCGTATAATTTAATATTCCAATACAAGGAAGTCATGTGGTGTACACATCAAATTTTTTTCATAAATGTACTTAAGTACTGTCAAACAACAATTGGCAGTTTGTGGTAATATGGAAGACAACATTTCAAATTCATTCGCAAGATTTGAGGAAGTTATATCTTCTGAGCCTTGTTGTGGGTCATTTAGAACATCTGCAAGCTTCTTACAACTGCTGTTCATATCATCCGTATTTATTAGCAAGTTCTTAAATGTCACATATAACACTTAACAGATTAGAGCAATGATTTAACTGCTCAGATCTTTCTGTCAAAGACAACAGAGTAGTAGTCTATTATTGCGTTTGAAAAGTTTATGCATAATTGATTTTCTTCCTACTAAAATGGGTTCTTTTCTGTTTTCGTAATACACTCTTTTGCAAAAAAATCGAAGCACTATGAAGTTGTGGTTGTTTTTAATGAAATTGAATATGTGTATAGCTCATACACAGATAATAAAATGATTTAAAAAATCAAGGTCATAGTACGTGTTCATGGCTCACAATCATCCATTGAGTGTTCAAATTAGTAGTTGGTTGAACCGCCCCTGATGGCAATGCATGCGTGAATTCGTCAAGGCAAGGAGTGGTAGAGGTTCCTAATGTCATCCTGCGACACATTCTGCCAGGCATTCATCAGTTGTCGCTCCAGATCTGTGATATTTTGAGGTGCCGGAATCTGGCGGCCTACTGTGCCCCAGACATGCGTGGTTGGTGAAAGGTCTGGTGACCTTGCTGGCCAAGGAAGAGTATCAATCACATGAAGACAGTCCAGAGATATGCAAGCGGTATGTGGCCTGGCATTATGTTGGAAAATGGCACCAGGATAACGTGCCATGAAGGGTAATGCAATCGGCTGCAGGATGGTATCAACATATCGTTGAGCTGTTAAAGATGTATGGAGAATGACTAAAGATGACCTGCTGTCATAAGAAGTAGCGCCCCACAACATCACACCATGGGTTATGGCTGTATGACTTTGTAAAACAAAGGTTGATTGTGACCGCTGGTCCTGTCCTCTCCAGATACAAACACGGTGGTCATCTGCTTCAAGAGTGAAGCGGGTTTCATCACTGAACACTCTGTGTTGCCAGTCTGATTGCAGCCATGATGATGATGATGATTGGCTGCGACACCATTCCAGATTACTCTGCCGATGTTGTGGGGTCAAAGTAAATCATCTTAAAGGCCTATGTGGGCGTAACCCCGCCTCAGACAAGCGCCGTGAGATGGTGGACGGTACCACAGGAGGTATAGATGTGGCTGTAGTGCGTTGAATAGTCGACAATGATACCGTTGGAGCGGTTCGAGCGTGGCAAACAATCATCCTGTCTTGCATCGCGTTTGTGATCCTTGACCTTCCAGAGCCTTTTCTTCAGCAATTTCCTTGTAGCAACCATTACTGCTAACATCTTTGTACAGCACTGTCTGTACGCTGCAGGCAGCGGACTTTTGCTCGGTATAACCACCCAGCTTCATGCAACCCTACAATGCGGCCACGTTTGAAGTCGTTTAGTTGTCTGTAAGGTCTTTTATATCATTGTAATTTCATCTAGTTGCTTCTTTACGAAATTACAATGGCAAAAAAGATAAATTTTCTGCCTCTGTAAAACCAGTAGATTTTATACTTTGCGAATTACGCACTAGAAATGCACGCTATGATTGCAATTCCTGTTCATTTGCCTTGAAACTTTGATCATTTGAGTGTTCAATCAAGATGTTTTTGCATACCAAATTTCGTCACGATTGCTGAAGTCCTTCTTGGTACTTCGATTTTTATTTATTTTTTTTTCCTTCCCGAAAGAGTATATAAACTTTATTAAAGTATGAACTGTATTCTGTAAATGTATTAAAGGTCTAATCAGTTCCCTTGCTTCTTCTTTAGCTTTTCTAAATCCGTTTTTTCAGAATTCTTTTATGTACATTTAATTTTGATATTTAATCTTAATTCACTTTATTTTAAGTTTTAATCTGAAAATTTAATAAAATTTATTATAGTGGTGTCATGAAATGTAAGAGATGAGTTAACAATAAACAAGAATGTATTTATCTTCAGTAATTTAGATTAGTAGGAAAAAACTGAATGTTTAATACTTCCATCTCCACTCTTTGTAATTTTCAGAATTCACCATTGTCATAGAAATGTTTGCAAAATAAAATTCCTAATTTTGTTGTTTTAAAGCTGAAGGTTGCTGAAATGAATGCGGAATGCAGATGAACGATTGTTATAAGTTCCTAATTGTCAATTCTGATCACGCTAATTTTTCTAATATATTCAAAAATCTTAAATGTTTATGAGTATTATATGCAAAGTTAAAATTAATTCTGCTTATTTTTTTAAATTCACATTACTTTTCTTGTAACCTTTATAGACACATGCATTTGTGAAGCGATCTGAAGCTGAAGATGTTGATTTTGCTGGTTGGGTTTGTCAGACGATGGGTCTAGATCCTTCTACTCCTACAAAAGTATCTCCAGATGGTTAAAGAGGACTTTCTGAAAACACTTTTTTCCTGGCACCAAAGAAGAAGTGGAATTCTTTTGTCTTCTTAGTCATATCTTTTGTAAATGTAATTGTTGTTGAAGATGTCGTGTATATGCAAATGCTGTATTTTCAAATTCATTTGCAGTTTACATCGTGGTGGAACATACATTTTTCATTTTGTCATTTGTTTTTCTGCATTTGTTGCTGTTTTGTTTCATATGGTTTCCAGTCAGTTATGTGTTATGTTAGTGTCTTTTATGTTATTACGTAAAATCGCCCCCTCCAATTATACGAAATGGTGTATAGTAATAGTTTCGAAAAGAATTTTTTTTTTTTTTTTTCCTGTTACTTTCTTATCAGTCAGTGCACATATTTTTCATTAACTCTAGTCACTGAAGTGTTTTAAGATTTTTTTTAACAATTTTTCTTATTGCTTTTAATTTTATCTTTATAGCTTAAAATAAATAAATCTTTTTTGGGGTTGGTATTTAAAATTTAAATATAATTTTATTGCAATATTAGGTTAAATTTATAACACATTTTTTCTTCATTGATTAATTACATGTAATTTGACTTTTTCGTGTGGTTTCTTTAATAAAAATCAAAACTCAGCATTTAATTTAAATGAAAGTAAAATAATGTTTAGTGATTTTAAAGTATGAATATGCATAAAATGTACACCAGAAATTTTTTTAGCTAATTTTTGCTATTATATATTTTATGATTTACATGTAGTTCTATGAAAAAATTATTACAACAAAATCCCTACCACCACCAATTTCTTATGGTTATGTAAAAATTATGACATATACCAACATTTGTGGAAATATATTTAGTTTAAATACCAGTAATAATATTTATGTTGAACTAGAAAGGATAAAAAAATCATTTTCTGCAAAACGGGAAAAATAAGCATAAACACAAATAAATAAGTGTTTTAAGTGTTTTGAATGAAATTAGTTATGTTTCGACCACAGCTTCCATTGTCTTATATCCAGGAGATTAAATTTTGCTAAAGATTTATTGTAATTTTCTTCCACAACTGAATGTACATTTCTTCCTGCTTTGTTTTTCAAACTGTTGATGTCTAAAATCCCACAAGGGTTCTCTGGCACACTGATCTCACTATGTTCAGTGGATGGATGTAATTGTAGTATGTAATATACTTTAGCTGCTTTTTTTTTTTTTTTTTTTTTTGAGGTAATTTTTACAGAGCTCTGAGGTCTTGCATTTTTGTCTTGTCGTAGTAAAATTATCACTAATCAGATAAAGCCCATTTTGTACATCTCATGATGAAAAACAGATATTTTGAATTGTTGATGCTCAAACATGTATGCCTAGCTTCCAGCTCTTCTGGTTTTACCTGGAGACTCCTGTTTTTTCATCACATCACCTAGTTTCTCGGATTTTAATTTTTAGCCTTTATTGAGGAAAATGTTGCCTAGCAATGAATGAAATTTATTGAATTAAAGAATCTTAAATTAGGCACATTCCATTCTGCCACCTCTAATGATTTTCAGAATAATTTTTCTTATTAAATTTTAATCATTGGAATTGTATTATTCTCTTATTACATTTTATTGATTTTGGTTGTATTAAATTTCATTTGTCTCAATCTACGTAGACATTTATAGACTTTTATATGAAGATTCAAGTAATGTTTAATCAGTTAATATTTGTATTCAATTTTGCTTACTGCAATATATGTACATTACTAAGTTTAAACAATTTAACTAAACAGTTAGAAAAGAGTAAGAAAATTTAAAAGTGAAATTGAACAAAGAACATATAATATAGAATATCCAGTTAAGTGCTAATATATTTTACATCAGAACTGAATTACAAATAGTTCAGTAACCTGAATAATGCAGTATAAAGTGAGTTTAAATCAGTTTGAAGTTCCTTTTAAATGGTATTGCTGCTCAGTGTCAAATTCTCCCAGTCTTTTAAATTTTAAGGTTGGCTGCTATATTTTATATATCTATAATATTTTTTATACATTTTGTTGAAAGGTAATTGTATGCTATTTTCCAAGTAGACAGATTTTAAAAATCTTGTTAGTGATAAATTATTAGTTGCAGAATGGTATAAAAAGGCACATGTGTACTGAAATGAAAATATGAAAAAGGAAGTTTTCAGGAAACTGTAATTTCAGCATGACACAATCATTTAAAGTTTTTATGTTTATTTAAACTGGAAGAGACATTTTCTTGTAAGAAATAAAATATTTTAAATTGGAATTTATTACAGGAGAAAAATGTGTTGCTGTATCTTCAAGTTATTGATATTCGTAAAAAAAAAAAAAAAAGAAAAGAAAAGAAACCATTCCTTTTTAATTTGCTTCAGATTACTTTAAGAAATGTTTCTTAAAAGTAGTACTTGAATTACAAATACGTTCAACATTGCATTTTAGATTCTCTTCTAAAAATACATTTGAAATAATTGAAAAACTTTTATTAAATTCATCTTCTTCACACCCCCTTAAATTATACATTGAAAATTTCTACTGTAAATGTAATTCTAAATAGCTTAAGTTTTGGTTTCGGAAAGATGATGGAGCTGTAAGATTTTTTTTTTTTTTTTTTTTGGTGTAGCTTGATAGCTAATTCAAATCTGTCTGGAAGATTAATGAATTATAATATATATGCAGAATGGAAACTGGTATGATAATCATTGATTGATGAATCTTTGGTCATCTAGTTTCTCGAATACTTTGTGTGTGCATATATATTGCCTGTAAAATGTCAAATCTAATGAAAATTGCTTTCATTTTAAATTGTAAGGTTTTTTTTCATACAAACTTATTAAAATTTACCCCAAGTATTGGGTTTGCGGGAAGTTTGCATTGGTCTCAGCCTTACAAAGTTTATTTGCATGCTTTTATTTATATTTGTTCAGTTTCTTCATTCTCACCTTTTTTTTTTTTTTTTTTTTTTTTTCTGTTTCAAAGTATGATTTGAACATGCATATAAGGATAACAAAAAATGAGTTTGTTGCCTTGTGAATCCTCTCATGTTATGTCTGTAAATGGGCTTTGTACAAAAATAATCCTCCCTGATAATCCTTCCTCCTCTCCCAGAAAACTGTTAAAATTGAATATACGTGCAATTTAGCATTTTTTTATCTCATTTGCAGTATCAAGATATTAGTGAATGCCTGTTCATATTCATATAACTTAATTCATTATGATTCTGAAGTAAATAATTTTATATTCTTCTGCTCTTAATTTATATAGCATATTTGTAGATTGCATTTTTTTAAATTTTAATTTTGAATTAACTTCTAAAATGGTGTACATTATATGTAAGTAGTTTTTATGAATTGTTTTTACAATAAATTAAAAATACTATATTTTAACAGCTAGTACTCATTAACCCCATTTTTGATGAACAGATGACTGATTGGTATATTTCATTGCTGATTAGATAGACATTTGATTATCTATAATTGTGATTTCTGCAAAAATGTATTTCTGGTTATCACATTAATGTTTGGAATGCATGTCTGGAACATTTCATGTGTATTTCTTCTAGGTGTCTCTTATGGCAGTTTTGCATTTCTACTCTTTATACCTAAATTTTTGACGCCTGATACTTATGTATGAGTACCTATGTGATACCGCAATTTTACATACTTGTTAGATGTTAAACTTTGTATTTTTCTAGTATGAAGAAATATATAACTAGTAATTGTTCTAGAATGTCTGTTAGTTGCATCTACAAATGGAAATGAATATATCTATTTAAACTGGTGAGGATTTCATTGATTATACTACTATGTTATTTATATATGTTACTCCTATACAAAAGGAGAATCATAAATGCTTAAAATTTTCAAAAGTTATATTTTATTTAGCCTTCTCAGTTTTTTCATATTTTTTTAAGTAAATAATCTTTTGGCTTTTATTTTCTGTGCTTTATTTCTTAAAGTACTTATAATATTTACATCTGAGATAATAATCAGGTGCTTAACAAAGGCCTCCATAATGTATATTTTATGATTTATTTTTCTATTATTTCAAAACCAGGCTAAAACCCATTATTTTTTTCAAACAGTATTGTTATGTTCCTTTTTAGTATATTAATGTTTTAATGAAATATTTATACTCCTTTTTCATATTTTAAATGTTTGCATTTTAAATAATCAAACAAATCTGTATTGTGCATGCTGTGTAATTATTATTTCATTGCTTTTTCAAAATGTTAATGATTTTATTTATATGAAATGCTTATACTGTTTTTCATTTTTTAAATGTCTGTTTTTAAATAACTCAGTAATAGTATAGTTTATGCTACAGAATACCATATAGATTGCATACTATGTACATTATTTTACTGTGATCTGATTTTTTAATATACCAGGTATCTGAGGTAATTTTTTTCTTTTAAGTCAAAATGAAAGGTTCCCCCCCCCCTAATATTTGAATAGCACTATCTCTGATTTTTCACATTTCATTCTCACATTTTTAAACAAGTGGTTTTTTTCTTCCTGTATTTGAAAAATATGGATGGAACTGTGGAATAATATATGAAGTGAAGTAGACTTTTTAAATGGTATAAACTTCAAAATAATTGTGTTTTTGGCAGCTATGTGTTTTATTGTTTTGCATATAAATTCTTTTTTTCACTTCCAGCACAAATTTCTCTGTAAATACATATGTGATGTTATTGCTGACTATGGGATTTTAGTATTCATATACTGTTCCCATCTTTCAAACTTGCTTAATTTGACTTTATATGGTTATAACGTTAAAAGCAAATTTACTTAAATGAACTCTGTAAAATTATATTCGTATACTTCATTTTAAACAGATTTTCGGAAATGATATGTTAAAATATAAACAGTACTTCCCCCATTTTTATAACATTAATAATAATAACAAGACATTATCAAAAAATATAATTGATTACTGTTGATTCAGTTGTGTTTTATTTAAAAGTATTATAAAATTTATGACTAGTAAAGCAATACTGAAACCCATTATAGTCTAATGTTTGTGTCTGCAGTATTGAGTGAGTAGTTAAAGTGACAATGTGATTTTCATTCACAAAATCATACTGTGATCTCCTTGTAGCAAACAGTTTTAAATATGTGTACTTTTGAAAAGTAATGTTAGACATAAAAGTCTGTAAATGAAGATGATGAAACACAAACCATTTCCTCACTAAATTTTAATGTGGTGGCCAACTTGCTGGCCTGCAGCCGCATACTACTTATGAGGTCCTTTTCTTTGGCCTCTGAAAAGATTATACAGTACAAAGTCTGTAATCTGGATGTCCATTATCCGAAATAATCTGTAATCCGAACCTCAAAGCCACAAACTTTTTTTTGTATGCTTTACGCATGCGCGTTTAATGCTACTCATGCACGTTTAGCACAAAAAACGAAGCAAATTAAACAACTTACATTGAAAGAAATGTTTAATAAAGTAAACAAATATTAAGTTGTTTTTTTTTTTTTTTTTTTTTTTTTTTTTTTTTTTTTTTTTGTAAATTTTGATATCCTTTAGATCATAATTGCTCTTTATTTCGTAAATTACGGTTCCATATTTTTAATTGTATAATTTCTGTATGCCATCTTACCAGATTTAAATTGATGATCTGTAATCCGGAAAAACCCTTAATCCGGAATCGCCAAAGTCCCGACAAATCTGGATTACGGACTTTGTAGAAGTTATTATTATTGACCATGGACTTAATGATATGCAGGTGCACTTTGATATGTTTTTTTCTGATGCTGCACAATGCATGTGCACATATCTGATGTTATGTGGCCGAAAATTGACATTTTGTTGTTATGTATCTCTCTTGTCTGATATAATCAGAGCAAGCCCATGAATTATTATCATGGCAAGGAGTACAACATTGCATCTATAGTTGGCTAGAGTGGTGAGCACCATACAGGTGACAGTCCGACTCACCTCCAGTGAGTGCTCAGTTCTACCCTTAATTTTGAAGAACAGTGCTCAGGCTTTCCCACTCCTCTTCTCCGATCATCAATCTCTCGAGAGAACTTTTGGCTCCCCACATATTTAGAGTGTCCTCAGGCTACACAGACATACATTTTATGAGCATCCATGCCTTTTCTGGGATTTGAACCAAAGCAGTCAGCATCACATTTCGACCACTTTCCCACATGGGTGGAAGTAAATTTGAAATAAATTATTATTCCAGAAAGTACAGAAAGTATTTAAAGATATTCAATAAAATATAGTACTTGACTTAAAGTGCCAGCACTCATCTTAAATTGGTCTTCACATGCATAGCATTTGATTGTCTCTGGCTTAAAAGATACTGCATGTTAGTATGTATTGTTCCCAGAGTTTTTTTTTTTTTTTTTTTTTTTTTTTTTTTCATTTTTATTTTTTTTAAGCTGCTATGATTAAATATGTGTTAATAAATAATAACATTAATTTTGGAGGGTAGGAAGTACAGTGGAAAGTCAATTGTATTGCACTATTATTTGGTATAGTAATTCATAACCTATTCTAAATTAATGTTGCATTATCACAGTAAAAAAATATGGCTGTTTATGAAACTTTTTTTTCATGTAGTGAAATGTGAATTGAGTCTGAAATTTTTACATTTTTTTACTTGGTACATTATTAGAAAAAAAAGTGAAATTGAATTTCTACTATGAGGGAGCATATAGTGCACATTGCTTGAGCCATAGCAATTTTCTTTTTTGTCTCTCTATTTTTTTAACTAATGAATTTGTTGTTTAAAATTTCAGTTAAGAAATGTTGTCTGTATCTTACAATTAACAAATCTGAGGTTAGGTTATTGAATGTGGCAAAGCACATGGTGAGGGCTATTTGTTTAAGGGACTGGATGCCTTTGCAGAAGATGCTGTAAGGGAAACTGGCTCATATTCGTGTTACATATGGAAGAGACCACAAATATTAACCTTTTAGCCAGTCCATCTGCCTGGGATTGAACCCAGGTCAAAACTCTCAGTCTTTAACAGTCTTAACCAAATGGCTACTGGTGAGGCAAGGTTTTCGTTAACTTTTTTCTATTTAATACAGTGCATGCCATCTTGTTTACAAGTACTTGCAAATTTTACCTATGTAGTATTTTGGATTGTTTTTTCAGTGTGACAAGATTTGTAAAAGATTTTGAGCAGGATATTTTAAGATTCCTGCAAGAAATAATTTTTTATTTCACCACATTGTAGATAGTAAGACTTTATAATATCTGCAGCATTTATTCCTGGCAGTGGCATAGTATTTTTAATTATTAAATTGCGTTAATTTCACTTGAAATTTAATAGCAAGATGGAAAAAAAATGTCCAAGGTTTATAGTTAATTAAATAAAGGTAATTAATATCAGCATTTTGAAAGATATATAAACTATAGTTGAATAAAATGGTAGTACTAAAGAAATAAGAGCTTAAGATAAATTTCTTGCTGTTGGCTTTCCTCATAACGATTGAGGTAACAAAGATTTCTTGAATTGTTTGAAATTTTATCCATTCAAGTTGTATGCTGTTGATGAACATTAAATATTACTGTTCTAAAAAACTGGGTGTTATAAGAGAAAGGGAAGTCAGTTTGAATTGTATTTCCTAGAAATTATCCCATAGTTTTTGCCATATTGCCTTTAGACTATCAATGTTTGCAACTAAAAGCACTAGCTGATAATTTTTACACAAGTTCTAGGCATTTACCTTTAGCAGTGAAAAAATCTTTACAACTCAAACAAAAAAAGTGTGATATAGTATTAATGGGCATAAGACTCATTTGCTGTGTAATTCCAGTATGTTATTTTGTATTTCCAGAACTAAATCACAAAGTTTAATGGGAAGCTTTTATCTGTCTTATACTATCATGATAGTTTGAATTGTATGATACCTCGCAAGATTTTTGTTTTAAAATAATATCTCTTGCCCCTTTTTATTTCTTATTTTAAAATGTGATTTTTTATTATCTTTCATTAAAATTATATTGAATTTAATTTCTCCTTTTTATCCTTCCATATATACTTTCTGTCCAGTTAGCTGTAATGCCTATAATTTGTGATTTTTTTAAGGCAGTGATTTCATCTTTCTTGTTCTCATAATGTTCATTTGATTACACTAGTCTGGCAGTGACTGCAGAGAAAAGGATTACTTTAAAACTGAGGAATTGGGATATTTGTTATACAAGGTCACGAATCTGTTTAATAATACTCATTTGCTAGCAAAACAAAATACATAGATGCCATATAAATTTTCCTTCATTTAAAAAATTATAAAATGTGAGTAAGATTGATTTTCTTCTTTCAAAGCTTCTGATAATCCTTGTGCCACAAGAATATGTCATGTTGACTTAGATCGCTCTTTCATATCAATCTGAAATCAATTCGCGGTAATATTTCTAAAACTAGCTTTTCTTTAAAATCATTTTTCATTAATGTAAATCGTAAAACTGTTTATTAAAATTGAGAAATATGTTTCAGATGAAGATTTTATATTTTTAATATTTTATTCAATTTTCAGAGCTTACTTGCAGCTAAGCTCAAGTGTTGTAATGCACTCTAACAGAGTGAAATATTTTTTTGGATGCTTTATCATTGTAAATGTATATGTATATATATATAAATTTGTGTATAAATGCACATATAATGTTCTGTCAGTAAATGATCAACTTCTGTACTGCTGCCCATTTGCTGTGAAATGCATTTATTAAGGCTGGGATTTCCTTAGTGTTGTTATGATTCAAATATATAGAAAACTCCTGTGCACAATAAATATACAGCATAAAGTGAAGTGTTTGTCGTATAAATTCATGATATATATTGATGTAAATCTGTTCTGAATACACATCTGATGTTTGCATTTCTGAAAAAGGTAGAAAAAAAAATATTTGTGCCAAATATATGAGCATCTTGTTTATCAACTTTTCTCCCTTTAATTTTAAAATACACATTAAAATATAGTGGCACTATTTTAATACATTTCCTATTTCTTTTTTCAGTTTTTAATTAGCATGATAATTTTCTTTCAGCACATATTTTAAAATATAGTTCTTTTAATATATGGCTTCCAATATAAATGTAGGAATGATGTTCTAGGCTATTGTATAACAGAACTGGTATATATGAGATACATATTATATCTTCCATCGCATTTCATTTCATTTGTATGAATGTAAGCAAGTAGAGAGCAGAAACAGCAGCAATGTGTATTGTGCAGCTGCCAACTCTCCCTGTTCACTTGAGATTCTAATTTTTTCATCACAATTTCTGGTTTTTGATTTTTAACATCTGTTAATGAAAATCCAGCAATTAATCAAACTTAAATTATACAAATTCCATTTCCCCATCTCTACTGATTTTCAGAATAATTTTTCTTATTACATTTTATTGATTTTATTAAATATCATTTGATCTGAGTTGTCTTCATCTGCTGTACACATTCGCAGATTTTTAAATGAAGATTCAAGCAATATTTTATCAGTAAATATTTGCATTTGATTGTATTTACTTCAAAATATGATACATTACTAAGTCCCCCCAAAAGATACTATGTACATTGATTATTAATTTTATTTTCATCATCATTTCATTTTAAAAGTACTTCCATAAATAAACTTTTCCATGCCTACATATGGGATTTTCTCAGTACAAAAGTGTAAAAAAATTATAAAGTGAAATTAGCATTGGAACAATTAATTAAAATTTTGAATATCCGGTTAAATATTAATATATTTTTCATTAAAACTGAACTGCAAAAAGTTAAATAACCTGAACCTTGCATCATAATGTGAAATAAAGTCAGTTTGGAGTTCCTTTCAAATGGCGTCCCTACACAGCATGAACAGTTTTGTCACAAAAATCTCCTGGTTTTTCAGATTTCAATGTTGGCAGCTATGGTATTGTGTTAATTTAGAAATCAAACAAAAAAAATCAGCCTTATAGTTGCAAATTTTCACAGATGTAAAAATTTACAAATATAGCGCTGATTTTTGTTGTTTTACTTCTAAATTAATACTTCTTTGGCATGTTATTTTATCTCAACTATGGTATTGTGTGTTAGATGTCAAGATTTGATGTGGAAAATTAAGTGGGAGGAGAAAATAGTAATTACTGCAAAACTTCTGTTACTGAAAAAAATTCCTTTATCAGACATTTCAGCTTAGGGAAAAACTATTTTCTGAAATTTCTTTCTTCCTAATTGTGCATTTTAAATTAGCAAAACAGATCTCTTAATTTCCTGTGACATTTATTAGTTCATTCAGTAGTTATTTTGTATTTTATACAGTTTACAAAGTAATTTAAGATTTTGACTGTTTTTTATTGCTTAACACTAGGTTTACAGACTTTTTTTTATATCTACATTTATAGAATCCATCAAATTAATGGGTATAGGAAACCACATATTTTCTTAAAACATTATTAATTAAATTAAAAAACACTTAAGATTGTACTAGAACTTCCAAAAATCCACCAGTGCAACGAATTTGTATTTTTTTTTATTGATGTAAAAAACATTAACAGTAGTTTTACCATTCATAGACTTACCAGAACAATCTTGTGCCAAAGCTGATACTAATTATTCTCTCTAAAAATTCAGTATCTTTTCCTGAATTACTCATGGTGACTAAATAAGGATATTTCTTAAGAAAAAGTAAAACTAGTGCTTTCCTATAATGATATTGCTAATAATAGCATAGTACTTTCTTCTCGATTGTGTACTCGCACTAACTAAAACTTTTCTAAAACGTCTTGACACATTGATTGGAACCCAGTGACTGCAAATCATTTCTTAGTATTTCTTTGTATTTTTGCTTTAGGCACATGTGATTGACAAATAATCACGCATGTCATAGCCCTTGCTCTGGTGAACCATACTGTATTGGTATTCAGTTCGAAGTTATCAAAAGATATTTCTGTTGAATTACGGTTTTAATTTAGTATCTATGTTCCAATTACTTTTACATTTGTCACCAGTAAAATAATTTCATTAAAAAATGGGTTTATTAGGATTAACTATGAAACTAGCTTACCTGTCATTTATACACATATTCCTAAAGATAGGTAGGTAGACATCTTACAAAACTCTAAAATTAAAGGGTTGAAAGGGAAATAAATTTGGGTACATATTCATTTAAATTTGGTTGATAATTGTCAGCATAAATTAAAAAATACTATGAAAATGATGGTTTTTCTAATTTTGCTCATGACGTCTGAAATTTGTCAAAATGACAAATCCTTTAAATCTAGTGCTAAAGTGAAAAAATATAAGTTTACAGGTTATAGGAGACTCATATATACCAGATAATTGCTAAGACACTAACATTGGTAATGATTTAAAATTATTATTATTTGTATTACATTTTTATCTCATTTCTCATACTCAGTTCCAGTTGTTTTAATATCTTAATGATGTATAATTATTGTGTATGTGTTACTTTTTTCATGTAGAATTTATATGTAAGCTTTGTAAATATTCAAATATAATGTGTTCAATTGCATTCATGAAACAAAACATTTTTCACTGAGTATACTTTTTTATATTTTAAATAGTTATGTTTGCATAGATTTATTGAGAATTATCAGCTTTTTGACAATCATTTTAGACATTCCAATTTTTGCATTTTTAGTGTCTTATTATTGTGATTTCCTCTGTTATAGTTTGGCTTCTTGTAACATACAAATAAATCCTACCTGGAATATTTGTAGTATAACTGAATTAAGTTCACACCCATTAGCTAACATCAAAATTTTTTTAACATTTATTTTCACTTTGGAATAGAAATTACACATATTTAAAATCTATAATTCCTTGTTGTGTACAAAGAATTGAAAAATACATCACACACTGTACATAGATATGATTCAGCATCTCATACTGAATTACACAGAATTAGTATATCCAAAGATTTATGTAAAAGGAATTCGGGCATCTTCCTCAAATTAAATGCATTACTGTACAAAAAGTTGATGTTATTTACGTTCATAACTTACGAACTGAAAACTTACAGAAGTTTCCTCTTTATACATTAAACAATAGAAATTAAATTCAGAAAGCTTATGTATGCAGTGTAAAGTTGCTTGCTTGTTGTGTTATAATAAACAGTATGCTGTGTTTTAATTCTTCACAGTATTCTTATCACGGGAAAAACTTAAGTTTGGCATCTTAAAAAATGGACTCTTCAAACCAATGTTTATTTAGAAGATGGCAGCCCGATTTCTATTGACTAGAATTTCGAAAAAAAAAAAAAAAAAAAAAAAAGGGGGCAGAAAATTCAAATTAAGTTTGAAAAACAAGTCACATCGTGTATGCAATTGGTAAATAATTTTCTATTCAGTGAACTTGTGGGAGGTGGAACTAATGTAAGGAAGAAAGAAACTTGATCTTGTCAGTCAGAACATTAACCCTTTGTTGCATACAAAGAATCTAGAGAAGTAAAACTAAAATGTTTGTATTTTTTCTACTTAAAATAACCTTAGTAATAATAATAATAATAATAAAATATTCAAATTGTGATTGAATTTATTTTGCTACAATTTTGTAACCTCTACCTAAAGGATTCAAATGTGAAATGTTCTAGAAATTCCTTGCCAAACATAAACATTTCCAGTGGTCTTTGGGCTTGATAAGCAGTACATTTGGGTTTCAATTCACTCTTTTCAGTAGATCTTTATCTACCCACTTCACATTTTTCTCAAACTGACATTTAAAATAAAATATCTAAAATTACTAATTATGAATAAAAAATGGCAGTATAAGAAAGTGTGAGCAATATTATATAATGTTTACTATGAGAAATTGTACTAACTTGGAAACAGAAGTAGCAGCCATTTTCCTAATAACAATGCTTTACTAAGTGATGCTATACAGCCATATATGATTGACAGTTGAAAGTTCTAATAATGTAGAATGAATAAACACAGGAATGGAATCTGCTAAGGCATTTACAGAAGAATAAACAAATTTAAACTTTTGTCTACTAGAGTGGACATGATGCAACAAAGGGTTAAAAGTTCATTAAAAATATAGTACTAAATTTTCATTCAATTGATTTGTTATTGACACACGTTTTATAACTAAGCATGAGAAGATTTTTATTTCTACCTATATATTATATCCTCAAAAACAGTATCAATGATACTCAAATAACTTTGTGTTATCATAATAATAGTAAACAAAATTAAGTGTTTAAATAGTAATTCATTTAAAACTTTTAAGTGTAATATGTTTAGCATGGTAATTAGAAAAAATAATAAGATACCATAAAGAACAGCTAATAGAAGCATTAATCGTAAGCTGCCATCAACAGAAGTGCCCATATTTCCATACTTTTTACACATTAAATATGATTAGCAGTATTTCTTAATTTTGTAACATTTACCTTCCATGCCGTACATTCCTATATCTTTTTTTAGACAACTCTCCAAATGAAGATAGAGCAGCTGTTCTGCGACCTACTTGGACTATATCTGAAGGTCGTGTAGTGTCAATATCAACATCAGTCTGCAGCAGTCGAGGTAAATCATAGTATACTGCAGCAGGCACTGCTTCTGTTGAAAAATAGATATGCTACAAATTAGAGTTGTTTTATGCAACATAAACTAATTTAATTTCTAAAAGATATTAACTTATCTCTAAATATTATTAGAGGTTTAAAGCAACAAGAATTCTCATAATATTTGTAAATTTGGAAGACTAGTTTCGAATGTTTATGCCTTCAAATTATTATATATTTATTTCTGTGTATTTTTCTATTATATATCAGAATTATACAAAAAGTGATCAAATGAAAAAGTACGAAACGACGTAAAAATGTAACAGTTAAATATTTGCATATTCCGCCATGGGAGAACGTAGCGAGACATCTTGGGATGCGATTGGAGTCTCTCACTAGGATCAGAGCATGCACAGGAGAGAGCAGAGGCTCTTATCAAAAGCGGCGTCCAAATGATGTGGCAGTCCGTATGAGGACACGAGACCAGACCAGGCAAACATTGTCATCACGAGTGATCTCATCGACAAGGTGGACGACCTAGTGAGAAGTGATCGGCGTGTCACATTGCGAATGTTGGCGGTGAAAATGGATGTCAGCTGTGGAACCGTGTGGACAATTGTTCACGACAGGATGCGATATCGGAAAGTGTGTGCCGCTTGGGTTCTGAAGCAGCTCACCAAACAGCAAAAGGAATTGCGTATGGGATTAGCACTGCAACATCTGTTTCGGTATCAGGAAGACCCCGCTTTCATGGAGCGGATCGTCACAGGTGATGAGACCTGTTGCCACCATTACGAGTCAGAGACAAAGCGGGACAGCATGCAGTGGAAGCATGCGTCATCACCTCCCCCTAAGAAGTTCAAAGCCATGCCGTCAGCAGGTAAGGTGTTGCTCACCATCTTTTTCGACGTTCAAGTTGCACTGCTTGTGGAATTCCTCGAGCACAGAAAAGCCATTAACTCCGATGTGTAATGTGAGACACTCCGACGCCTACGCAGGTCCATCAAGAACAAGAGACCCGGCCTGCTCACGGAGGGTGTGGTTCTGCTCTATGATAACGCGCGTCCACACGTCTCCAGAGTCACACACATGGAACTGGCCGAGTTCAAGTGGGAGACGTTGGACCAACCACCCTACAGTCCAGACATGTCGCCCTGCGATTTCCATGTGTTTGGTCCACTGAAGAAACACCTGAAAGGGATGCGCTTCAACTTGGACGACGTACTCAAGGACACTGTGAAGGACTGGATCTCATCACGGCCACAGGAATTCTGGGAACAAAAAATCCTGCGGCTTGTTCATCAGTGGGATCGTTGTGCTCAGGCCTATGGTGTATATTTATAAAGTCTACATTTGTACCCACCGTGTCATTTCGTACCTTTTCATTTGATCACCCCTTGTATATGCTAGAAATATTTTGTATATTTCTGGTATATGCTTTCAAAACTAATCCTGCAAATTTTAACTCGTATTGTTTCCTTAACACCTCCATTAATCGTTATTTAGCATGCTATTTTAACTCAAATTTACCTCTATGTACTAAGAAAAGCTGTTGTAAGTATTTTATACAAATATAAAGTTATTTTTTCCCTCTTTTAAATGCATGTCTATCTTATATTTAAATTCGAATAATTAAAATATCTAAATGGAAAAGAAGCATTAGCCAAAAAGTAGTGTGTGAAAATGCTTTATTAAAATATGAGGAAAAAAATGTGATATCTTTTTGAAATCATGCAAGCATTAAGGAGAAATAATACATAAGTCATTTTCAATCCAATAATATCACTAAGCAATTTCAAGTGAAAATAATGTAAATGAAGCTGTGGCTTATATATCTTTAAAAACACGTAGCACAGTAGTATTTATAAAAACAGTTTCAGAAATACGTTTTTAAATCCACAATGTTCATTCACCAGTTTGCACTGCACTTGTTCCTTGATTCAGATGCTTTCAAAGCTTTTAAGTTTATAGAAAGATAAACGATATATTTGAATTAGTAATTGAATAATGATTATGAAATGCTCATAGCCCTGATGGAAGAAAGAAAAATTTACACCATGGAGTATTCTTTAAAGTGCAAGTCATATATCCAGAAATAGTTTTCCAAGTACCTCGCCAACCAGTAATCTGATGTAACGTGCAATTTGAAAAAAAAAAAAAAAAAAAAAGTATAGCCTTGGAGACCTGAGGGATAAATTTCTGAAGAGAAGAAATCATCGCGAATAAATAATACTTTTCAGTTGATGATATTTTTATTTTTAATAAAATAATGCAAGAGTTATCCAAACGGTTAAATTTGTGGCATTATAAAACTAATGTCTGAATAGACAGAGGATTAACAAATAAATCTACATAACCTGCTATCTTAATCCATTGCATGTTGTGGTCCTCCCAAGAAAAAATACAACAAAAGGGACCTTTGATCCATCGACAGATTACATTATATTCATCTATAGTGATGTTTTGGGCTGCATGTCAAAATCAACCAAATTATGTGTATTAAGAAAACGTTTCCGGTCAGTGGTATTTTCATTTTAAAAGATTCACCTCCCCCCTCCCGATTGTTTGAATAATAAACTACTTTTATTGAGAAAATAATTAATGTGCTTTAAATATAAAAATTAAAATTCTAATTATTAAACAAACGTAACTGAATGAACTTTATTTTTCTCTTCAATATCAATAACTCGCCTGATTATGAACTTGTGACCTCAATTTAGTCGTCTTAAGACGAATAGAAGCATCTGAATTTTCGGTAGTTAAGCCACCTCTATTCTTACAATAAATTTTATGTATGAAAATATTTGCCTCACACTTGTAAATTGAACTGAATGTGGACAAAATGGCATATCCGATTTTTTGGAATAATGGATTATGCATTGCTATTGCCAATCTTATTGATTTCTTCTTGAAATTATAGTTTTTTGTTTTTGTTTTTTAAAAATAAAAATGCATATTCTTTACCGCAACTTTGTAATTAAACAAAAGTGTTATTATTTATTTTCATTTTAATATTTTATGTCTTCTTTAAATGTCCGTTTCATAGTTATATTTTATAATTTATTTTTATATATTTTACTTTATTTTCGAAACTCAAGTGGATCACTTGAAATTATAAAATAGATCACTCGATGATCTATGGGTCATAGGTTGCCAAGGCCTGACCTATAGTGTGATGTGTGTCTTGGAAATATTTTAGTCTGATCATGGATCTTTGCATTTTGATGAATAGAAATTACCTGAAATCTTGTGTGATGCCGGCCTTTTCTATATATTATAATAAACAAAATCTGCTGTAATCTTCCTCAGGTTTTCTCCATTCCTTATCTTCACTTTTGATCAATTCTTAAAACTTTCCCTAAACTGTTGTGGGCAGCTAAAAATGCTCTTAACTCTGTTAACATAGAAACTTTCCTTTACATAACTGTTTTTTTTTTAAATATATTTTTTAGTTGTAGGACTGTATCACGGCAATTTTTTAATTCTTTATTCAAGCGTAGTATGCTTACAAGATTTCTCTTGACAGTTAGCAGTTTCATTACAGTTGTATACACATTATTAATCATTGTTCTGTAACCTTTTTCTTTAATTATCCTTATACTTAATTGCCACAAGGATCCTTTTCTTATAGTTTAGCTTTGTATTCAATTTGGAACAAATTAGCTTCATTGCCTATTGTTTCTATTTTGAAAGTAGCATCTTCAGTAGCAATTGGCTAATATTGATTAGCAAGAAACATTGATTAATAACTGAGATATCAGTCTTTCCACAGCAAACATCTATTCATTAATCTTTCATTTTACACCAAAGCATATTTTAGTGAGACTTAGTTATATATGGGCAATACAGTAATCAGTTACATTTGATGTTAACAAATTATATATTCTTGTTGGCTTAAATAAATAAATAAATATATTTTTATATAGGTTATTTTGAATACAAAAGGGACACGAATCTTTATCTGCTGAAAGGGGGAATGAAAGACTTTCTATGGAAAATGTATAAGGCATTTCTCCCACTTTCGTGGTGCACTCACCGTGTAATTGAAAGGTGTGCGGTTCGATTCCCGGCGAAGGCATTGCTAATTTTTCATCTCTTCTGCTTCCAAAAATTACCTAACGTCTCTACAGTGGTGCCTGAACTAAAAGGGCATTGCATGATGATTCTCCTCACGCAGATTTGACGATTGGGTCCCCAAAAAAACCCCATTAATCCTTTAAAAGGGGGAGTATATAAGGAATTTCTTCTGCCTTCTTAGCGGGCCTTCGTGATGTAGTGGTCAGCACACTCAGCGTGTAATTGAGAGGTCCATGGTTCGATTTCCGATGAAAGCGTTGCTAATTTTTGATCTCTTCTGCTTCCAAAAATTACTTAATGTCTCTACAAACTGGCTCATATAGATATTTTAAACTAGAAGAAATAAAGGGAAAAGATATTTCCCAATTGCTAATTTTTGGGAATTATTAGTTCTATATGTATGGCTCACTAAGGGCAGAATGGCTAAGATTGTTGAATACTGGTAGTTCAAATCTTTGCAAAGATACTGGCTGCCTGCATGTTATCGTTATTCCTATGTGTAACATGATTATGACCTACATTTTCGTAAAAACTTTTATGGAGGCATCCTTTACCTTAGCCAAATAACCCTTATGTGCTTTGCTGTATTCAATTAAAACAAAATGAACACTTTATGGTATTATGAAAAATTTTGTTTTTTCATAGGCGTCTATATGATTTAAGCATGCCACAAAAAAGTGGTTGGTAGTATAAAATATTGCTTAAAAATGGTTCCATGATAAAGCCTCTCTTGGTCATAGGTCCATTATCATATTAAAAAAACAAATTAAATAATATATACTTTAAAATGGAGTTTTGGTCATGCAACATATTTTTCAATAAAATTTTTCAAAACTGAATTTTTGTGCAGCCCTTATAGGGGAGCTTCAAAAAAAAAAAAGTTTTCTATGCATGATAAATTAAAATTTCTGCAAAATGTATTCAAATATTACTAGAAAATATTAATATCTCTCAATGGCAAAAAATTTTTAAGAAAGTGGTTTCATGAGGTCACACAAGTGAATTTTGGATTTAAAAATTATATATTCAAGTGCAAAATTAAGAGAATTTGCAAATTATTTTTACGAACGTTATTGAACCCAAGGTATTAATCATGCTCTTGTATAGACAAGGTATTTTGGAAGTAGAAAAGGTGAAAAATATGCAACGCCTTCGCTGGGAATCGAACCACGGACCTCTGGAATACGCGCCCAGCGTGCAGACCACCACACCACAAAGGCATGCCAAGAAGGTGGGAGCAATATCTTATACTCTATAGAATTATTCATATATTCAGAGTCAAATACATAAGTGTACTTATGCATGTCTGTGGATTACGTGGAGGGGTTTCCACACGAGGGGTTTCCAGCGATCTGTATGCTTGTACTCCTTCATCACATTTGGCGTGTTTCTTCCAAGAGTTAGTAAATTTTATAAGGTATTAGGTAAAATAAGTGGTCAAAAACCTATAGACGGCAGAATGGGATTGAGAATCGGTGGTGGTATATCGGAGGTAGGCCAGTCATATACGCAAGTGGCTGCAGAGCTCAGTGTAGCAGCTAATGTCGTTTGTTTGTAGAAATAGTCTCAAGATACTGGATTCATATCGAGAAAACCTGGAAAAGGCTGGTTAAGATCCGCAATGCCGAATGAGGATTGTTGTTGGGCACTTTCAGTTCGGTAGGACTGCTACAACTTTAAAGCTGTCATGTGAGCTGTATGCTGCTACTGGAACCCAAATTTCACGTTTTATCCGAAGGTTTCATGAGTTTAGTCTGAATTCCCTAAGACCCGCTGTTTGCGCTCTGCTCACTGCAGCATAAAGAGAGTACGTTAAACATAGACAACATATGCTTTAGACCAAAACTTCAGTGCAGAACCAAGCTTTTTTACAGATGAAATCATATTCAATTTGTACACTGATTTTTAGCGTACCTGTACTCTGGAACATCACAACATTCCTTTCTTGTAAGGAAAAAGGATCATTATCATGGTGGAAGTTTAATGGTTCAGGTAGGTATTTAATTTGGACAGCTGCAGACACCTGCATGCGTCTGACAAAGGCTTCCTGACTCTATGAGTTGTAGAGAAATCCTGTGTTCAACATTTCAAAGGAGCAGTTGATCTTGGGTTCCTCTTAACCGGTTAACTGTGACTGACGAGTATACACGTCATGGAGAGGCGGCATAATTTTGTGTATTGACGAGTATACTCGTCATGCGTATAAAGCAGCGTAACAACGCGCGTATACGATTTTGTGTATTGACGAGTATACTCGTCATGCGTATAAAGCAGTGTAAGCATCGCGGGTATAAAGCAACGTAATAGAAACAGAGAAAAGAAAAATCATAAAGAAACCGGAGCTAGTGATTGATTATAATAAAAACGTGGGTGGAGTGGATATGAGCGATGAAATTATCATAGCGTACTCCACAGCAAAAAAACGACTCAAAAAGTACTACAAAAAGATATTTCTCCATTTCTTAGGCATTATGTGTCTGAATGCATTCACATTATATAAAAAAAAAAAAAAAAAAAAAATGGAACATTATCGCGTATCAACTTTTTGCTCAAATTTATTGAAGACACTTTTGCAACGTATCCACTTGAAATAAATAAATCGACACAAACTCGGCCATTTAGACCTAATATAAGCCAGTTTGGCGAGAATCATGTTCCGGATTATATACCCGGAACATCGGGGAAAAAAAAAACCTACGCGAAGGTGTTCGCATTGCTACAAACGTAAGATCAGGAAGGAATCGCGTTACTGGTGCTCGATTTGCAAAGTCCCATTGTGTATAGTACTCTATATCTATTTCGCTGAATATCACTTCACAGCAGGGATTTAAATTCTTACTTTTATATGTATAATATTTCATTTAATTTATTGCGCTTTCAGTTTAATATGCATGTAATATATGCTTATGGTAACCAAATAAGTAAATATTAGTAATAATAAAATTTTCAATTCTATAAAATAAACCCATCTTTTTCATCCAATATCTTACCAGCGCAACTTACTCTGTGATAGACGAATATACTCGTCATGGCTCGATTCTGGCGATACAAAACGGTGCGCGCTCTTAAACGAGGACGCCACAGGTAACTGGTTAATGGATGACAAATGGACACAATGTAAAACGCATCCAAAGAGGGAAGCTCGTGCGATCTCTCAATACTCCGAATTCAGCTATGAACTAGCAACTGATGCTCTCTCTGATCTTTCATAGTTTTCCTCGCCGCCGAGAAATCTCTAGTACTTTCCATTTCTGAAAATTATTGAAAGGCATATATGGTTAAAGTTACATATTAGGGCCGGATACTGTTACTGTTACATACAGAAACCAATTACAGTTATGCAGGGATTTAACCAAAATTTCGCCAAGTAGTCGTAAAGTTTGGAGATTTTTTCCCAAATTTGTTGTCAAAACCATCATCAGCTTGGCGATATCTCTCATTTAGCAAGATAGCCATTTAACTCAATGTTAAATAGATTTGTCCTTAAAATCTTATTTTTCGCCACAGCATCGCTCTTTTGGACTTTTCATGTTACATTATACAAAAGGTACTACAATTTCACTAAAATTATATACAGGTATACAAAATTCGTAACATTGACGACTTCCTAAGAACTGCACGTTCTGAGCAGTGCAATCCATAGACAGGCAGCCATATTTAATGAAATCAATGCAATACTAAAACAATAATTTCAATAAATAACATAAAACAAATCAATAAATAAATGCACAAATAGGATCGTGGTCTTAGTATATTATTTACATTATATACATTATCGGAAGGACTAGCCTTGTCGTAATGAAAGACTTTAGGCTTATAATTTGCTGATTTACGGAGTCCTTTAGCCTGTTAAGAACTGTATAAAGACCTTCGGCAGGGTGACTGTACTTTAGGGAAAAGGCCTTGCCGTCGAAACAGATTCCATAACCACACCTTATCACATCCGTTGAATCGATGTCCTGTAGCTTTCATGTCTTCATCTTCTCCGTTGCAAAGTTGACTCGCTCTCGTGCAAAATCATGCATCTCTTTAAACCATGTCTGGAGAACTTGAATATACCCTTCGGGCGATGAGTGCGCATCCGGAGGGGGACCAAACAAAAGGATCACAAGGAAGACGAAGGTCCAGACCGAAGAGCATCTGAGATGGGGAATAGTCGGTAATCTGGTGGACAGCACTACGGTAGGCCATTAAGAACAGAGGTAACTTCTGATCTTACTTCTATTGGTTTCTGAAAACCCCTCCAGTTTAGATAAACACTTGTTCCATTACGCAACGACACGTTCTTGACCGTTTATTTGTTGGGGAGAACGAGCACCGAAACTCTTACTGCTCGCATCCGTGTCAAGAATAAATGGCTTGTTGAGCTGAGGATACGTCAGGATTGTCGCAGATGTTAAAGCTTCTTTCAGTTTAATTGGCTTCCTTCAAATTCTGAAGCATTTTCCTTCTTGAAAACGTTTCCTGACAACAAAATCATCCAGGTATATCAGACAAGCTACGATGTAAAAGTTTGCCAACATGTTCTCCATGAGACGTTCAAATGTCAAATGTTCCCCGCGCATTACATAATCCAAACGACATCATTTTGAGCTGGCGAAGTCCTTGTCTGGTAAATGCCGTCTTTTCTCAGACATCAGGATGCACTTCTACCTGCCACTATCCATTCTTCAAATCAATCGTGGAAAACCACTTGTTTCCAGAGAAAAGTGTTCAGAATGTTGTTAATTCTAGGAAGAAAGTGTCTTTCTTCGTAATGTCGTTCAACCGGCGATAGTCAACGCAAAATCTAGCAAAATCCGTCCTTCTTTCTGACCAGAACGGTGGGAGAACCCCAAAGACTAGCTGAAATCGCTTTTCTGCATGTCTTTTTGAAGTTTTTTCACCTCTTCCTGTTTGGCAGTTTGCAGACATCTTGGATGTTGCTTCATTGGTAGATGACCCCCTTCATCAATTCAGTGCTGTATCAGACTATTTTTACCTACGTTAGAAGATGAGCGGGAGAACATACCTCGAAGTTCTTGAATGACACGTTCTTCAGCATTTATCTCTTCATCGCTTGTACCCTTAGCAGTAACTCTGAGGTTAAGCTCTCCGAGGACACAGACTGTGGAAGACTGCTGCTTCATTTAACGCAGGGCCCACCAGCGGCCGAGCGGTAAAGTCGCTGAACACTGGTAGTTCGGTTCAAGGTTCGAATCCTGCGAACGGGCTGGCTGCATGGCTGTTTTCCTGGTTTTCTCCATGTGTAACGTGTATACGAGCCAGTTTCCCTTAAAAAGGTCCTCCCCGAAGGCATCCCTCCCCTTAGGCAGATAGCCCTAGTGTGCTTTGGCATAATTAAATACATCATTTAACGCAGGTTATTGGAGTATATGTTGCAACCAAGTCACCTTTTCTAGGAGTATATGTTGCAACCACTTCACCTTTCCTAATGACTGAGACACTAGGACAACTGAGAGACTGTATCTTTGTTTTTCTTCAGCTCTTTTTTCAGCTCACTCATAACAGAAAGGTGGGTCCACATCTGTCTTTCATTTCCTGTTTTTCTCTTTCTTCTTTTCTCTATTTTGTTTTTTGGAAGGGACGTTTGGTTATCAGCTAAGAAATTGTTGGAGTGATTTTCTGAAAGTCAGGGGTAATTTTATCAGTTAGCTTTTTAGTTTTTCACTAGAGCAGTTCTCTTTTTCGCTTTCGTTCAAAGAAGTTTTGTTAGCGCTACGTTTAATAGTTTTGAGTTGTAGACGTTCATTTAATTTTATTTTATAGTTTATAATTTTCAAAAAAAAATTGTAGATATAATATTAGTTTATTTTTTCGTTTATTTTTTAATATTATATTGTAGATATAATATTAGTTTATTTTTCAAATGGATAGGAAAGGCTGACCATTTCTGAAGCACTGAAAGTGCTACACGAATTGCTTTCAGATAGTGAATCTGATACGGATCCCGGTACATGTGCAAAACATGCAATATTGGGTTGTGCTTTTTTAAAGGTAGTGTCACTTTCTTCGAAAAGTACTACCATGAAAAAAATAAACGAAAGTGTAAATATGAAATGTAAATATCATATATCCAAGTTACTTTTTTTTCCATTCATACCCATGTAATCATCATATAACCCAAAAGAGCTTTTTCAGGGGGGTGTATAGTAGCAAGTATACCCGTCGCACACCCTGGGTAATGCTAAATCTGCTACGGTATTCCGAATCTAGTGTTTTTTAACCGTAGGCAAAATCTTTTACTCTTTTACGAGCTTCCCAGCAATGCTCGTTTCAGCACTCTTTCCGAAGCTCTATTCATTCATTGTCCCCGCTTCGGGCACATCCACAGAATTAAAACAATAAGTGCTATCTTCACAAAATTTTGCCTTTGTACTCCTCTAGGCCTGATTAGACTGCCTCCTTTTTTTTTGTCGAAATTTCAACTTTAAAATGTAGCGCCGGAAAGGGTTAACTAGTAAGCCTTGGGATGTTCTGCAGTTCCTTTGCACGTGGCCTTCACCTCCGTAGTTCCAGTACTTAATGGTCAGTTTGTTGGCACTTCTATTCTGCATCAAGGCACTGACTTGCCTGGCTAAAGCGTCTACACGAGCAGTTAGTTGATCCACTGGCTCCTGGACGTGAACAGTTCTAACATTTTACGGTTGGTTTCTTGTCACTAATATACCGTTTCAAGGCATGACAAGGATAGCTGCCTGGTTAAATCGTCTAGACGAGCATTGATCCAATGGCTTCTGGACTTTAGCAGCTCTGATTGGGTGGCAGTCTCTACGGGTTGCTTGCTGGGCTGCCTCGAACTTCATGGCATACACTAGAGCGTTTCTTAAATCCTTGATATCCGCCAGTCTCAGAGTTTTCTATATTTCAGAGTTTCGAATGCCACCAATGAAGTACTGCAGGGATAAGATTTTCCTTTTTTCCTGCTCGGGATTCCGAAAAAGCGAGATGAGACAGCTTTTCAACATCCGTGACAAGCTCTTGGGATGTTGCCGTGGGCTTCTGTTTGCGAGATTTTAACTGAAGCCTCCCAAAACCTTTTAAGCACTCGCCAAAGCGCACCTCCAAGGTGCCGGATAGAGCTTCCATGTTTATCTTCTGTATTTTTGGCAAAGTTTTGAGGATATCCGTTGCATCTGCTGTCAGATAAGCGCCGAATTGGCAGGCCTTAGCTTGGGAATTCCATCCATTTGTGTCCGCCAATATACAAAACAGATTCTTGCACACTTCTCAGGAGTTCTCTTCATCATATGCGGATAGAATTAGAGACTGACGAGAAGACATGGCTAGGAATTTAAAAGTGTCAGAATTGTTTGCTTCTGTAATTATGGTTTTCTTTAAGCTGTCAACTCCCTTAGCGACTGCAGCAGAAACTTTGTAATCAGTATGTTGTTCGACAGCAGAAACTCTTTCTTCAGTTTCTCCAGCTTTGTTTTCAACCGTGTTTATTCTGCCTTCCATACCTTCAAATTTGTTTTATATTATGACAGTAATTTCTCTTTTCATTTGTTTCATCTGCTTCAATCTTTCCTTGAATTGACTTGACGGCCCTTTCCGTCTTTTCTTAGCTCGCTTTCATCTTTTCTTTAAATGCAGCAAAGGCTGCCAACAGTTGTCTTAGTTTCTTCTTCATCACTCTTGTTATCGGCGTTCAACTCCACTCCTGAGACCAACAATTGCTGCGTGCGTACGGGTCGTAACGGATTGAATGCACACAGTACCAAAAGCAACACTTTACAGCTTTGGAACCTTCCACAAATGTACTACTACAGGTGATCTCAGCACCACACAGCACAATCAGTAGTTATCACTTCAAACTTCTAAGAATATTAAACACAGAATAATGCAAAGCGCATCTAAAGATCGTAGTTCGAAAGATTTCTCAACACTCTGAAATCAACTCTGAACTAAAAACTGATAACTGATGCCCTCTTCAGTCTTACATAGTTTTTCAGCAGCCGAGAAACTTTCAGTATCTCTCATATTTCGAAACTACTGGAAGGCATATACAATTACATAGGGCCGGATACAGTTAAAGTTACAGAAGCATCTGGGCCAATACAGCTATATAGAGACCAAACCAAAATTTTTCCAAATGATCACGAAGTTTGCCGACAAAATTAGTTGCTAAAACTATCGCCAGATTTGCGATATCTCGGCAATTTAGCAGGAGAGCCGTTTACCTCGATGTTAAATAGACTTGCTCTGTGATCTTATTTTTCTGGCAGAGCATCGCTATCTTTGGACTTTTCATGCTATATTATATTATACAAAAGGTTAATTTCAATAACATTATTTATATGCATACAAAATTCGTAACAATATATTCATAGTTAATTTCATTAAAAATCTGTCCATTAGTTTTTAGAAATTCGAATGAAGTGCAAATTTTCTTAATGTTGCACACGAGTATAGTAATCACATCCTGTATCTTATGATGAGATGTCCCCAAAGTTTCAAGTTTAGGTGGGCTTCGTACTTCATAAACCCGCTATCGTAAGGGCTGTGCAGATGTTAATTCAGTGCATTTTTCAAATTAAGGCTTCTAATAGCAACACCTTTTCTGGCCGATTCAGTAGATGGAAATGATTTGCCTTTCATTGGCTCTGAAAATTGTGATTTTCAGATCCAGAAACGTTCTTTCCTTATTTAAGTGAGATTTATAATAAAATAAAGAATATCATTTAAGAATTATTGCGAGCCGACAGTTTCAAACACTTAATCAAACAGAAAAATTCAGTTAAAGTCTGGCTTTGCTCAGTTTTTGAACGAATCTGTACTCCAAATAGAACCTCAAGTTAGGAAGTTCTAGCATTTTGTTGATCGCAGTATAGACCAAAAAATGGATAATAATGTACACTGCGAAAAAAAAGGGACATTTCTATGTCTCCCGTTCTACTGGGCCGATTGACGAAATTCAAATTGTGTTTTCCGTGTATCGAAAGAGCGACCTAGGATATATATTAGATTTGAATATAGCCATTGTTTTAACATAAGTATTTTGACACAAAATCGGACCTTTTTCTGAAATAACATTCTAATTGTTTCCATATTCCGACTCTACGATTCAAATTATGCCTAGATGTTAAATTTTGTAATTTTTTCCGGAGAAATTTAAATATTTATCTTGGCGAATTTTTTCAGTTTGCGTCGAGAATAATTCATTTGGCAAACTTTTTAATTTATAGCAACCTATTTTCCTTTCCCTTATTTCTTTGTGTAGGAGCTGGGAAAAGAGTCACCGTTCATACTTTCAAATAAAAAGTGCGTACACCACATTTTCGATATTATCGCTTCAAAACGCCAAACTTCAAAACGCGCCAAAATGTAAATTCACGCATATCTTAGGACATTTTGAATAAAAAACTAATTTTTTGCAGGTATGCTTAGAAATACATCTACTTTAAGACGGTGGCAAAAACTGTATACGTTATAATTCAAAATTTATAAAAATTACGTAAAGGTACAAATTTTAAAAATAAATTATAAAAAAATTAGCGAATTTCATTTGGAATGAACCTAAATTTCGAAATATGAAAGGAAGACTCAATTAAAAAAAGAGATATTAATAAATATACATCAAACTCAATTAACACTGAGGAGCTAAAATTCTGGGAGCTAATTTTTTGAAAACTACTCGTGGGATTTTTACAAAACTTGGCAGTTTGGCATAATTTGAGTCGTAGAATCGAAATATGGAAGAAAAGAAAAAAAAAAAAAAAAAAAAAAAGGCATATAATTTAGAAAAAAAACGACTTTGTGTCAAAATACCTATATTAGAATAATGCTATATATAAATCCAATACATATCCTATGTCGCGCTTTCAAGACATGGAAAAACGCAATTTAAATTTCGTCAATCCCGCTAGTAGAACAGGAGATATAGAACTGTCCCCTTTTTTTTTTTTTTAGTCCAAAGGGGCTTTGTCCCTGAAGGACTATTTCTTTCGTTTCGCGATTTTGCGTTGAAAACCTTTTAAGACTGCATCACATTGTAGAGACATTACGTATTTTTGGAAAGCAAGAAAGATGAAAGATTAAGAACTCCTTCGCCGGGAATCGAACCACGGACCTCTGGAATACCGGCCCAGCGTGCAGAACCATTACATCACGAAGGCACGCTAGTAAAGCGGGAGAAATACCTTATATACTCCCCTTTTTAAAGGGCGACTGGGGTTTTTAGGTGACTCAGTCGCCAAATCCTGGGTGTGGAGAAACCTCATCCAACACCCTTTTTAGTTCGGATGCCACTGTAGAGACATTACGAATTTTTGGAAAACAGGAAAGATGAAAAATTAACAACTCCTTCGCCGGGAATCGAACCACGGACCTCTGGAATACCGGCTCATCGTGCAGAACAACTACACCACGAAGGCACGCTAGTAAAGCGGGAAAAATACCTTATAACTTTTCAAATAGTTGCCACCAAATACTATCGCCCTGTATTATATTTGACGAAATTAAATAATGAAGAATCTGCATAAATGTATGTATGTTTCTTGCATTGTGATAAAACAATCGCACCTAGAGCCATCCAATTTTGAATAACCGAACTAAACTGCCAGTGTTCAGCGGTCTTATCCAGGATTGAGTGGGTCATACACATACAAAGAACATTTAAAAAATATAGGGAAATAATCTGTTTTTTAATTTTTTTAACTATTAAACTTGAATATGACATTTTAAAACTGAGTTTTGAATAATTTGAATAACCTGAATATTTTGAATAATTTATGCATTCGTATTTTGAGAATTTGAAGCAAAATTCTCAAAATATGAATATACAAGTGATTCTAAATCTTGTGAAAACTTAAAAAAAAAATTCTAACATATTTACTAAGCAGCTAATATCAAATTTTAGTCCATGAAAAAATATGTAATCATCAAGCCTTTTCCCCCCCGAAGTGATCAGTGTGCCTGCCTTTGCTGATACAGCGGTATGTACGAAATAAATGGTCCACAAGTCCGCCAGTGTTTAATGATCGACCAGAGCCAAAGCGTCTGTAATACAGTTGCGAAGATCTGGATATTAGCATCGGGAGAAGTTAAAAGACAGCCCCCTTCCTCCATCCCCCCCAAAAAAAGACCAAATGGTATGAAATAAAGAGATTGTGGTGGTTACCACATTATCGAGCCATGTCATTGTCCTGCAAGTCATATTCACCCTTAGTGGCAAATTATAATTAAAGTGACCTTGAAAATGAACTCTTTGAGCCAGATTTTTGGCAGATGTATTCGCAAATGATCTTTCTGAAACCAAATTGGATAGCTGTTTGATTGGAATAGATAAACACATTGCTTTCATTATGCCATCAAACACCTTGTCATCATGTCCAAGTAAATCCTGCAATGGCGTATTATCTACCGTACTAGCAAGGATGGACACATTACTAGCAACAAGCTACCGTACTAACAATACTAGTGTTTATGGAATATATATAAAAAAAAAAAAAGAACTTAACGAGTTTACCTGAATTTTAGTGTGATAAAATTTGGTATCGATTGCATAAGTTATTTGATTTGAGTTTTATAAAATGTTTCACGGACTTAGAATAGTATTGTATTGTTCGACTTAAAACTTTATCAGGTTCATCGGCTAAAGCATACTGCACATATGCGCACACAGCTGTGTAACATCTTTATAGAGCATACTATTACATTTAATGTTATTGGAATTCTAACTCAAAGCTTAAATTTTAATTTATTTATGGGATTAATATTCTCTAACATTTACACAAAAGCAACGTTTCAGATAAAGATGTAAGGAAAGATAATCCCGCTGTACTAAGGAAACACATTAAAGTAAAATTTCAGCAAAAATAAATTGAACCAACTCCTAATAATAAGATTAAGCAACTCTGAAAAATGACGTGCATAGATTCATAAATTAGTTTAAAATAAAATAAAATTCAAAATTCCTTTAACAAAGCAAGCGAATACTTTGAAATTAATCTAGTTTAATTATAACTATTATATTTGGCTAATAATAAGAATATAGCACAATTTTATACAAGAAAGCAAGTTTATTTTGTTCCATGTTTATTATTATTATAATTTTATTGTTAAAAAATTGGTTAACTTAGTGCAGAATACATTTTTGAGAGTTTGTAGGTTAGATTTTCGAAAGTATGAAGCTTAGCAGAGACCGATTAACAAAATAGAATTGCTGGGGTATTATTAAGCCCCTCTATTTTTTCCCCTATACAATACGTATTATCAATGGTACAATAGGTATGCGAATTATAAAAAGTATTTCATGTAAAATTTCAATATATATTCATTTAAAATTATTTGAACAAAAAATATATTTCAGCTGTTTGTAGCTTTCGTTTCCACGGTTTTAGTACTCAATGTGATGCATAAAATATAAACTAATATATTTTGAACAAAATTCCTGTTTTTGAAGATAGCACTTTTTATCTTTAAAGTTATCTTAACTAACACTTTAAGTTAATCTTTAAGGTTAATTTAAAGATTTAAGTTAGCGAGACAACAGTCCATTCTTGAAGAAAGTCATAAAAAGCTGAAATAAAAGTTTAAAATTTTTTTATTACATTTTTACCTTTCAAATCTGGAATTGAAAAAAATACATAATATTTTGCATATTTTAAATGATATAGGAAGATATTGTTGCGTTTTTTTTCTTTCTTCTGACAACAGTTGTTACGTTCGTACGGGGTTCGTATGGATTTGGAGTGAATAACGACGACACTTGATGAAGTATCGAAACACACTTTATTTAACCAATATTAATCAGGACAGCTCCAAAAACACTTTTTACAGTCGTTGAAAATCTACTATAAACACGCTGGAGCAATCAGCCACGCAGCCTTCACACTGTCAGGCAATAACGGTGGAGACAGCTTCACTGCAAAGCACCAGAGTACAGCTTCCGACTCTGTTTGGTCGTTCTCGGAACACCACGTACTCTCGAGATTCTCCACGCGATGCACTCGACGACCAACCCGGCGCTAGACTTCGAGACACTCACTCAATGACTGACTATCAGCTCGCTAGACGAGGCACACACACTCTCGATACTAACTCGCACTCCAGACGAGGCACTCTGACTCGCCCTCTGGATGAGGCACACACTGACTGACTGACTGCGGACCAGCAGGGTTTATATAGCTTTCGGCTTGTGTTCGGGAACATTCTGGGCTGAACCGGTAAGAATTCGTTCCAGAAGGTTCTCCAACCGTTCATGGTATATCACCAATTTTGTCGCCAAATGTCACCAAATGGTCGATTTCTCGCCAAATGTGGCAACCCTAAAACTGCTTTGCGGGGAAGCCATCTTACCGCGCCTGTACATTTCGTAACAATATATATAGATATAGATATATATATATATTAAATGATATAGGAATGATGTAGAGGTCTGAAACACATGCTCCATCTGCCCTTGCTTAAATCAAGCCTTGGATTTGCGCATTCTGTTCTTAAACTGTAATGAAAATTATAGACTGAATAATTTAGACTGCATAATTTTATAATATTAATTATAGAATACGTAAGTTTTCTCACGATTACTCCAAATTTAGTTGAATAACCATGAGTCTGACTACTATCATACTACTGAACCATGAGTCTAACTACTACTATAATCAGTCTGACTATTATAGTAGTACTTTTATATATTGTTTTTTAAATTTAAATCTTTCATATTCGATTAACGGGTTGCTATTTTCTTTCTTTTTTTTTCCCAAAGGGGGTTAGACCCAAACGGCTATTAGTCTGAAAACGGCATTTTGCGACGTTTCACTTTCTGCGTTGGTTCACTTTTCAAACTGTTGCCTCCAAATATTATCGCCATGTATTATATTTAAAAAAATCTAAATAATGAAGAATCTGCATGAATGCATGAATATTTATCCTATTGACAACGGTTCCCAAACAACGGTACCTATAGAGTCATAAAATTTTGAATAACGCAGTCCTCCAATCGAACATGGGCACTGCGAAGCCCGAGTTTTGATTTTGTTTCATTATCTATTTCAAATTTTGTAAAACTTTCACGAATTTTTGATTAACAGACTCAACGATTTTAAAGGAGCTATGGCAAAACTGTACGGAACAAAAAATTTTATCTCCAGCACGCGAGACTGTGTATCGGAAATTCAAAAGATATGATGTTTTTAAATATTTTGTAATATTGCTGTTGAATTGAATTTTATGTGGTTTAAGTTTGAAGAACATGGATATTTAATAAATAAATGTAGCACTTAAAACGTGAAAAAAGGCTCTATTGAGCGTTATATAAAATCTGATTTTTTTTTTTTTTTTCTTTTTTTTTTTTTTCGTGTGTGTGTGTGTGTGTGTGTCTTTCGTCAGTATAAGTATTCATACATCAGACATTTGTTGTTTGTGCAATATGCAATATTTCGCATTTCCGCCGCTGAAGCCACAGATGCGAATTTAAATACATCTGCTGCTGTATTAATAATCTAGTACGATATTTAATAGCAATTTCTCTTCACGTCACCAATAACCTATCCTCCTTTAATGTTGAACATAAAAATTTTTCTTTCTTTTCAAGCTCCGATATTCATCGCTATTATTTTCTGTTGCGGTATGTCAGACTAGATCTGTTCAATTTTTAAAAACAGAAATGCAGAATGGAGCGCTCTACATGCAGTATATTTGCTATCAATAGTTTCAAACACCAGCGTTTCAAACAATTTCCTAAAATTTAATTTAGCAGTTATTAATGGATCCCTGAACGGAGAATAATTTATTCAAAATAGCCTGACTAATCTTACACCAAAATATGAAGGTGACAACATGAAAGTGACAGTCTTTCCATTGATTTGCGAAACAGTCTGTATTTGAATTGGATGGATCTTAGTTCATTCACGCGGATGACATGTTTTAATAATTCGCACTACTCATTGATAATATATTTACCAGATGACTGATTACAAGTCATGAAGTCTTCCCATAATTTACAACTGTAATTCCACTTACCGTTACATCTGTAGACTAGATCTGACCAGATAATTGACTCTTGTGAGAAGCAGAATACACCCAGCCTTCCACCTTTAAGCTTGTTGTCAAATATGTTTCCAGAATCAGCAACCATATTTTCGCCTTCAAAAATACGAAGTCTAAGGAAAGAAATGCATATACAATTAAAGCTAGGTTAATTTTTAAAGTGCTTAAATATTTATTCAATAATATTTATTTAAACTCTGCCGTTATTACAAATCAGTGATTGTTTTGGATGATTTATTTACCTTATTAGACCTATCTGTGGTCTGTGCAAAAGCAGCCAACGGTATGCCACTTTCTCTTTCCAACCCACATTTCTAGGATCTTTCCATAGTAATTTCACCTATAAATAAAGAAAAATATATTTGAATGTCCTTAAATTTTATTCTGTTGTTAACGTTCTTCAGTAAAACATGTTTGATTAACGTTAGAAAATCTTAAAATTTTACTGTGTTGTTAAATGTTTTTAGTTAAACATGCTTTTATTCGTATGCGCGAATAAGAACATAATTAAAAAAGTAAAAATAGACTGCTCATAATGTTTTGGCTGATCAGTGTCTTATTCTCGTTATTTACTTAAAGAAAAATATTCGGCACTTAAGAAACATTTCTCATTCATGATATCTGTTATGGAAAGTATGTGTATTTGCGGACATCTTTCATTGCTTATTATCTTTTCCGATTTTCGTGATGGGATTGCTTGTTTAGACTCCTAGCATTAGCTAAAAAGCTCACGAATGATCATTTGTGGACGCATTTGTAGCTATCATTGGCCAACATCTTAAGCATTGGTAACAATACGATCTTGTCACTTCTCACCCAATACTAATTGAGAACAATACATAGGTGAGTAGAAATAGAAATTGAAGACTCGTATTCCTCTTTCTGTACCGTCAACCTCCTTTTCGTCTTCTTCATGTAACTAATTCAAAGTTTCTTTATTTTGTAAAGATTTTGCAGTCGCAAACACCTGTGATAACTCGAGGCTCAAATCTACTACCTCCTTTGGCCTGGAAGCAGCCTTCATTCATCACCTTGGCAGTTCTCATGGAATTTTAGGGCTTCAAACACAAATGCATTTATTAACATGGCGTATAACATTTTGCATGGCATGTACTCTTCATGTGTTTTAAAATATAAGATGACTTTTGAATGGGAACATACTAAGGCCACCTACCTATATTATGCGTGTTATATAAACGCGCTTGAAGCTTAAATAAGATTTCATCTGTTACTTCAATCAAAGTCTCATAATAATGTTTCGTTGCCTTTTCGACTTTTCTGTAAATTGACTAATTTATAAAAAATTAGTCTAGATTTAGATATCCTGCGGGATATTAGCAATGTAGCATAATACTGAAACTTTCCGACCTTCCCTCTCCTAAAGGGACTATAATAAAGGAAGAGGCTGTATAGCAGATTAATTAAATCTCATCATAAAAAAAGCTAATTAAGCATTTGCCTCTCGTCCTCCACCCGCTTTGTTCGAAAATTTCCTGGAATCTAACGTTCCGAAGGCGATTAAAAGTAATCGAATTCCTTTCGAAGTTTTAGTATCCAGGATATTTTCTTAATGATAAAAAGCAAGCATGACGCAAATGAGTTTTTTATGGAACCTTTTTTCAGTCTAATGTTGGGAGATTCTTTTGAAATATGGAACAATGATGAGTCTCATGAATGAATTACAGCTTTAATATGCTTTGTGATTAAGGCCAAGTAATTGATCTAGTCTGAGATGCGATTCATAACTACACATTAGGAACATTTTACGGTTACTGTGCTTTCATTGCCCGCAGGAAGCCTACATTAAGCTTAGAGTGCTTTCACGATCCACAAATATCCTTATGACTTTTATGATGGGTATTTCTTGCTGGCATTGTTAAGCTAAATCTATTACTTCTGAAATTTATTAGAATAAATTCAGCAAACATTTCTGCGAAAAGTAGCGAAATGGTAGAAAGTAAGCTGCAGTAATAATTAATACAACATCAAAAAAAAAAAAAAAAAAAAAAAAGATATATCCTAATTACAACAAATAGATTCTTAAAAAACAGCAATATAGGGCATTTAATACACTTTCAAAGCTAGGAACGTGAAAAAACAAAGGTGCCCTTCCTGATCCTCCCCACTGATCTTACAATTTGCTAGCTAGACACGATGATTATAACAATTCGACACATAGATGAGGAAAATGCAATGATTCATTATGACATTATCACCCTGAGTCAAAATAATTCCATCATTCTTTCATCGGTAGTAAATTTTATTATAGTCTAGGATCAAAGAAAAATAATGCTAGAAGTATAAAAACAAATTTCTCACAAACAGCTGAGTATATAAATATGATTGAAATGGCGAAAGATTTGATGGATACGGAGTAAAGATCTGAGTGGGAAATTTCCGAGTGTCTGGATCGAGAAAATTGAGTTCTGCGCTGCTAAGAAATTTCGATTTCCTGGGATGCATGATTGTACAACGGTTGGACTTGAATTCCTTGCTTTCGTAGTAAGGAAAGAAAGATGCATACAGTGAAAAATGCATCTTACAATACAGAATTGCAGCAGCCACTGCTCTGTAACTTAATTATTCAGCTAATTTAGAACAAGATTGGATACACATTCTGATGCCTTTCAAGGCAAACGGAACATATGTTGATATATACTAAACGAAGAAAGTAATTTACATAGCATTTTAACATCTGAATCATTTCGGTTACTTAAGAGTTTTCAGGTAATATATTTTTATAACTTTATTATATGTTTTCAATGATATTTTATTAATAACAACCTTAAAAATTCATTTTTTATTTATCAGCAACGATCCTTGGAATTTAATTTTTATTATTAAATATTGCAATGAAAGAAAGCATTACAAAGTTAAAGAACATTACTCACTTTTAACAAGATAATGCTGCATAATTTATGACTTTGCAGAATTGTAATTTTTAAAACTAGGATAATTAAGTCATTAGTCTTCTATATTCCGTAGAACGCTGAAATGCCATGCTAGCTTCTAGAGCTTTTGCAAATCAAAACAAAAATTCGAAAGAAATTTTTGATGCACCACTTAGAATCCAAAATTAAACAGCTGTCTATTGTTGTCGTAGCAAATATCAATTGTCTAGTCTAATCAGAAAAGCCCACGAAGTTTATCATGGCAAGGACTGTAAGACTGGCATGTTGTTGGCATCAGCTTTGAACACCATATAGTTGAAAGTAAGACTTTGCTCAGTTCCGTCGCAGTTAAGGGGGACAACACCCCTTCGAAGGATCCAAGAGTCTCCCACTCCTCATCATTTTACTTAATTAATAATCAATTAAGTACTTTAATGCATCTACCTTTGAACTTAAGAAATACTGTAAAGTATGCAACTATAATTTTCGACTCAATTTCACCTTCCTGCCATTGAAACAGGGAGATTACAAAGTAATTGCATTATAAGTAGACTTCCCGGTTTTAACCGGGACTATCTCGGTTCGATAATGTTGCCCTGCGTCCAGTTTGACATGTTTTCTCGGTTGTTTGGCAAAATTTTAAAAGTGACGAATATAAAGAAGCAAAAACAGTGCAGCCTCGTGTGAAAAGACGATTTTGCAATTAAAATATTCCCTATGTTACACGTACAGTTCCCAGTTTACATATTTTGCATCTAAGTGCTTTTAATGTCGTCTAGATGTTTTCTTTACATTGAACTATGGGGAAAAACGTTTTGGTGAAGCAAAAATTTTCTTTTTTTTTGGGGGGGGGGAGATTAAACTAGAATGAAGCGGTTCTCAACCTTTTGACTAACGCGTGCCATCTAAACAAAAATTGAAAAACTTTAGTACCACCACTACAAAGTACTACTACCCCCACCACTCTTGAACAAAGCTCAGATCGCATAAATTTAGAAAAAACGCAGAGAAACGTTAGAGAAAAAACGCAATCAGGACGTTGGGGTTTTAATTTTTGAAATTAATAGTTACAAATACTTTACTTCTTTGAGTTCCACCTATTTTTTTTTCTCTTGCGTACCACTGGTTGAGAACTTCTGCAATAGTGAATTAACATGGTCTGAAACTGAAGCTTCAGATGAAAACTATAAATGAAACTGTCGCAAATAATACAATAAACTTGGATCAACTTTTGGATGAAGTAGTTATTGCAAAAGGTTTTTTGGTCACTAAATTATGAAATTTGGAAAAATAAAGTTTGTGAAGAAAAATGGGAACAATTTTGAAGTAATTTAAAAGAGAAAAATATTTCATTACACAATCTTGCTCAAATAACAAAATACATTTTGAGCATGCCAGGAACATCAGCACCAGTCGGAAGAGTATTTTCAATAGTCAATATCATACGGACTGAAGAAAGAGGTAGAAGAACTGAATAAACAGTAAAAGCCTTAGAAAGCTGAAAATTAACAGTGAATGTAAAATTGCAGCGAAATTTTTGATGCCATTTAACAATAACAAAGAATTTTTAAAGAAAGTTCACACTAGTGATAAATACTAAGCTTCTTTATCATACGATTTGCTCACTTGAGTTATTAATTGGCATATTTACTGTTGCTTAATAACTGATGTTTTCTGTTGTTATTGTTCTTTATTTAGGTTTTTCAATAATAGTTACTTATCCTAGTGGATTTTATTTCCTGTTGTGAGTATTGTCTCGAAACTGTATCGGTTTGAGCAAAAACTATCATAAGACTAATTATAAAGATACTTTCAATTCTATCTCATAGAATGTAACAATCTTACCTGTTTGTCTGTATCGCCGGTGTGCCAAAGAGAATTTCTTAACATTTGACCAGGGCCAGTTTCGGATGTGACCAGTTTCAACTGAATTCCAGGTTCAGCTACTGCCCGGAAAGGAGTTGCTTGCCAGTATGTCTGAGTGCTTTTCTTCCACATTACGACGTAAAAATTTGAGTTGTCTTGGTAGCTAAAAAAAAATTGTCACTAATAAACAATGTTAAATAACAGAGTGAAATTACTTACGTTTCATTTAATTTTAATCAATTCAACTTTGCTTATTCTTAGCTGAATAAGCAAAGTTAAATTGCATGCATTTGCGCTGAGAAAAACATTGAATCGAATTCTCTTTCTTGGGTGGAAGGGCGTGTAATCTATGGATTTCAGATTTCTAGGATACAAAATAATCTAACTTTTGGGTTTCTAGCTCCTATGTATTTGTTCAAGAAAACATTTTGCATGCAAATTCTATGCAAGCCCCACAGCTGCCCTCAGACAAAATGGATAACAGTGGATTTGGTTTCTAAAAGGTTCTTTCTGTGCATTTAGGAAAAATTTTTTTAACGAATAAAAGAAAATAAATTATTGAAGTGTTTAGCTAGCATTACTAGTAACTTATTGATAATTGTGAGATATAATGGAAGTTCGATATATGCTATTTTTCGAAATGAGAAATTATAGTTATACTTCTATAAAACTATGAAATAATTTAATTTCATTGAACGAAAATTCGAAAATGACATAAATTTTAAAAGCAATATAAGAAGCATTTTCGTAATAAAATATCACAGTGATCTTATTACCGTGTTTACTAAAGTGTACGAAATCAGCTCAAAAGTGTTTCACAAATCTGTAATAAATTGTAATTGTAATAAATTGTAACAAATCTGTAATTGAAGAAGCGTTACTTAAGTAACGCTTCTTCAATTAAATAATGTTAAACTGTACCAAAACTGATATAATGAGATATAATGAGAAAATTTTGTGACGTTAAATCGCTGCTTACTGTTTTTAACTATTTCTCTTTCTCTACTTCGTGCCTTCGTGGTGTAATTGGTAACATATCCCAGCAGAACTGGAAGATCCGGAATTCGAATCCCGGCTAGGAAATTGTCTCTAATAAACGAAGGAAATAGGAAAAAATTCATGTTAATAATAATGATTTTTCCTGTTCCCTGCTCTAAAATAAATCCAATGACTCTACAAGTAATGAGCTAAAATGTGGTGCACGATAATTCATTTGTCAGCATCTGGATCCCTTTCATCCCAGTCGCCTTTAAGTGGGAAAGAATGTGAGAAATTATTTCCTTCCTCACGCGTCTTTCGTGGTGTGACCGATAGCACGTGGGAGGTTCAGAGTTCGAATCCTCGTAAGGACATCGCTGATTTCTCACGCTTCCTGTTCAAAATAAGTCTAAAAGGACTAGACATTGTAAGTGGCAGCCGACTAAAAATGTGCTGGACGATAAATTCGTTACTATCTGGATTTTGCGACTAGATTCAGTCCTCTCCAATTGTTCTTTAAGTGGCTGAGAATATAAGGACTTTCCCCCTTCCTTATTGCGTCTGCCTTCGTTATGTAACTGTAAGCACATCCGGCTAGGCTTAGCGAAGGCATAGCTGAGTTTCTCACTTTTCGCTTAAAAATATTCTAAAAGACGTGACTAAAGTGACCGCAAGTGACTCTTGATCTAAAAGGCGGTGGGCGATAATTAACACCTGTTGCACATCTATCGAAAAGAACAGCCTGTATATGGCCGACAAAACACTAATAGATTGGAACAATCATCTGCGAGAGATCTATATTCAGACCGCAACAAACCGAGCTTCCGTTGAAATCGGAAGTCCTAATGAAATAGCAGAAATCGATGAAAACCTTTTAAAGAAGCGCAAAAATGAAGCGGTTTGAATACTTCCCCAGCAGTGGTTGTTTGGCGGTTTATGTAGAGAGAATGGCGAATATTTTATTGTGAGAGTTCCAGATAAAAATGCGGCTAATAATGCTGCAGAACGATTGGAGTGACTTTTGACTGGATCTCCTACACCTTTCATGGTTCGATGGTAGCATAATTTCAGGGCCAACGGAATAATACGTAAATATCGAAAATAGTTAACATTCATTCCACGACGATACTGAAAATAACAAACCGTCATTGAATAAAAAGAAGCAGTTCACTGAAATCTCGAATGACATCGAACTTAAAATAAAGTACTAAGAAAAAAGTATGGTTCCTTTCTGGACCTCATTACCAGCGAAAACTGAATATAATGAACTGAATCGTTTAGAAATTATAATTTATTTTACTTCTATATATCTGTGTATGGAAGGACGTTCATCACTAACTTAAATAAAAATAAAGTACTTAAATATTTGATGTATGTGTAGATATAAGACTTAAACTTAGCAGTAAACATCGAAGCATGGAAAACCTGTGCCAGAATTCGCAAGCTCATTCGTCTGATTAAAGTGAATTCATTCATTTAATTTTTAGTTAGTAAGATACAATTATCCAAAATTTTATAACCTTGAATTATTAGAAACGAGTATAAACTCTTTTCTGTAAACTTCATGCCAGTACGAAATTTAATGAATTTTAATTAACTGTATTTTAAAAATATAAGTATACTAATAGTAATCTATATTAAAAAGTTGCTTTCATAGGGGACAACAGTAAGGTGTTCCGCAGAATATTCTAATTTTAGACGTGGTCCCCACTTGGATAAAGTTTGAGAAAGGCTGTATATTAGTAGACATACGCACATACGAAGGTGCCTCACACACTCCGTACCGGTTCTGATATAAATAGTTCTCACTCTTTACCTTTGATAAGCAATCACCTTCCGTCCATATCTTTAGACCCGAAACCCTATGAATTTCGGTTATGAGGCTTCTCCAAGTCATGAGTATGCTGAGATCGCTCAGTGTTACTGGCAAATTTGAAAGATGATGGCATCCGATTGAATGCATCATATAGTCTTGTTGTAAAATTGCTATTTCTGCTGTCCATATGTCTCAGCATATCCTCAAGAAAAGCTCAGTAATAACAACGGCTGCAAAATTTATCTTTATTTTGAGGTATTTTGCGTTCTTTTAAAAAAATATTCTCTCTCTCTGGTTGATATAATACTTGTAATTTTAAAGAAGTGTGCACAATAAATTCCCACGTTCCTGTGGTTTTATGCATTTCTGGCCTAATCGCGTTACTCTGCAAGGTGAATACCCTGAATGCAGTTCCTATTTCTCATCAACTCGTATACATAACTAAAAAAAGCATTCTTGGCCTAAAACTTCTGAAGTAAGTTTTCAGTAAATAAATGAGAATTAGTGCCACCAGAACACGTTTTGACAATTTTTACAATTATGTCTATCTGTCTTGTGTGTTTGTATATTAGTGACGATTTCTTCGTCCACAATAACTTTTTTATGACATCTAAAAAAATTATATTTTCCGTATTTAGTATACATTCATATAAAGACTTGATTAGATTTAAGGTAAAAGTCGACAATCGGAAGTGGCTTTTTACATGGAGCCCATAACAGTTTTTAATGAAAAACAATATTAAAATATGATCCAAAACTTTCCGATATTAGTATTTAACACTTTATCAATGGGAGCAACGTATTAGATTTCGTCTGGAATTGATAAAGTGATACTTTACTTGAAGCTTTGTATAGAGTTTCGTAAAAAAAATCCGAAACGTCTCAAATTCGGTATTTAAAAGAGGCACGGGACAGAATTACGTATTACATTTAATCTTGCGGAATGTAACGAAAAAAAGAATAAAAGCTCTCACTATGAAGCAATTAAATAAATGTAGTAGCCTCAGTACTCAATTTTGTGTTCGTTTCATTCTAGTGTCGAATCACTTTTCAAATAAGAGGATGCTACTATCATTATCTTATCTAGTTATCTTTCGTACAAAAATAATATAGCAAATGTAAGTAATGTAGCGAATATGAAAAGAAATGTGTGGTAACATTTAATGCCATATCGAGAATTCTAAACATATATGTTGGTTTAAAAATTCTGTGATTGATAAGTCATTCATTTATGTATCCAAAACACTGTAAGACCAGAGGATATACTTCTCGATGCGATATTTTCAGATCAAGGCATGAGAATGAAAGGGTACATGCTAGGTACGTATATTTATAATTGTCAATTGTATGGAAGAACATAATAATAAAAAAATGACTAGCACTTATAATTAATATTGAGCCATAAAGTTTATAAGCAAAATATATTTTATTTACAACGATAACCCAAAGGTAATAGTTTACCTAAAGCTCATTGCTATTCCTGCAAAATAGAACTGTCGCGGGTAAAGTACTGGCGACAACAGACTTTTTTTTTTCAATGTTTACTAATCTTTGTATCATACTTACCACTGCAATAAACATTTACTTACTTTAATAAGTGCTTTCTTCCTACAAAGGAAGTCATTTTAATTTTCCCATATTACTTGCTGAATTAATTTATTATTCGATCAATATGTTACAAATAAGTTTTTTTATTAAAAGCTGCTTTATTAATTCACTATCTTTACATTATAAAGAAAAAAAGAAAACATGGCTGTCATTTGTAAAGGAACACCCATTCAGAAAACGAATTCCTGAGATGTTATCAAACAGTTAAGTCTGTAATTGAATTTAAGCCGCTTTACAATAAGGAAAGAAAAATAAAAATACTAATACTAGCAGATAAATAAATGAGTGGGAAGCAAATTTATTCTTGCTCCTTGTACAAGAAATGTGACATCACTGTTTATGCAGTCTTTATTGTTTGTTAAATAACTCATTAATTTTTACCCTACCCCAAACCATAATTAAATCTTCCACATAGTTTTATCTTGCAATCAAACTCACGTTTTATCCTTAGGTAAGCATCTAATATAGCAGGAGTATGAGAAATACGGCATCCTTTTCTCCATCCACTGAAATAACACACCAAGCAGCATATATGTATGGTCCGAGATTAATTACCTACGCCTCGCGGTGTTTCTGCTCAAACAGTTCTAGATACAGGATAGAATTTCTACGAAGCATTAGCGCATCGCTATTAACGGAATATAATTAAATTTTCGCTTTAATCGTCTTTAATTGCAGACACGTGCTTCTACTAAGGAAAGAGAAATAGAACAAAAATATCTGCGTCTTCTCTTGTATTCCATTCTATTTTACATTGCTTTCGTCGTTAACGATAAGTAAAAAAAATTAACGAGATTTAGCATTACCGGAAAGCCTGTAATTATTTACGGTTACTGTACGAGAAGCATAATATTTGGAAGAAATAGTAAGACATAATTGGAAAATAGGTAACAATTTAATCATGTACGGTAGTTTGTTTTGTAAATAGTATACAACATGTGCATACAGAGTATAAATGTTAAGTAGTGCTAATGAATTATCTAAGTTGCTCATTATCTGCATGAATCTTGTGGTTAAGAATTTTTTTATTTTATTCTAATGCTTTACTACTTGAATCTGATGAGTAACTATTTCTCATTTTCAGACATTTTTCCAAAACATATTATAATTCTATACATCAGAAATCTATAGTAGTTAATAAAATACTGAAATTATTTTGAAAGCCTGATGTAAATTCTATCACAATATACCATTGTAAGAATTTTATGGACAACTCAGATTTATATAGTTTTCTCACAGGAACCAGAATTTCTTCCCAAATAATGATTAGACGAGCAACCTTAAAATATTTACTTTTGAGATAAAATATAAAAAATACAGAAAACACTAAGATTACAGATGGGAATAAATCACATCAGGATTGTCTGAACCAAACTTTGTAGACCGCTTTGTAAATGCATTTTATTCCGGTGGGCCGCACTATGCAAATATAAATAAATACATGCATATATTTTTAGCACAGTTTATAGAAAAAAACTTTCTTACTTTATATCTTTACTGATAAATTTTCAGCAGCTATAAGCCCGAAAATACTAGGCATGATTATATTTTGTTTTTTAAAAAATTGTATATATATATATTTTTTTAAGACCAAACAGGTCTTACAACACAGCACTTATTGGCTTTCTTTTCCAATATATATATGTGTGTGTAGAAAATCATTTAAAACAAAGAGATCTTAGAATTATTTCTGCTCAAAACACTGCTGAAAAACTAATTAGTTATGATGGACTGAAAAAGTAAAAAAAAAAAAAAAAAAAAAAAAAATGCATATTCTTACTATAACCAGAGCCTTCCGAACAACTTCTACAGATGCACTCAACGTTCTAGCGTTAGCCGGCCTGCTTTCCCTCCATATCTGCGTTGAGCAAGAAGCAGTGTTAGCGAAGTTATTCCACTTGCAGTAGGAAATTACCTACTATGGCTCTAGATTTGCACCGACAGAGTTTACCTACAATGTATTGGACTCCGCACCCATCCAACAGATAGAGGTTTTTGGTTTGGTTTATTTAATTATGGCAAAGCATATTAGGGCTATCTGCCTAAGGGAAGGGATGCTTTCGTAGTGGACTTTCTAAGGAAAACTGGCTCGTATACACGTGACACATGGGGAAAACCACGAAAACGCCCATGCAGCCAGCCCATTCGCGGGATTCAAATCTCGGACCGAACTATCAGTGTTCAGCGACTTTACCGCTCGGCCTCTGGTGGGCCCCAACAGACAGAGGAAAAATGCATCAAACTTATGCTGACACAGCACAGCGATTGATTCAGAGCCAACCTCAGCCATTTTCACCAAATGGCTCAAAATCTGATGCAGGTATATACTAAGTGCCCAAGTTCATCTCACCAAATCTGTACAGACATATCACTCGAAGGGGAACCTCACGGAACACAACAGCGTCTTTCAGGCAGAGGCCTTAGCCTTGAAGCAAGCAGACTTATATGCATTACACTCCGAAATATACAAATAATCTCAGACAGCCAATCTGCACTACAAGCGATTCGCAATCCTTCACGTTCCTAACAACCATTTCGTTTCAAATCAAAGCATAAGAATGGATGTGTACATGAGCATGTGTAGTTATCATTGCCATATCATTGCCAAATTATATATCATTGCCATATCATTGCCAAATTATATATCATTGCCAAATTAGATTAAATTTACAAGCGATAAGCCGGAGCTAATCATTTACTTAAAGTTTGTAGCTATTTCATGTTAGAATTGGCGGGAAGTCATGTGCTGGCCACATCGATTTTTTTCTTAAGGATTAGGTGGCAATAAGAAAAATGTTTACTACAGATTAAGTTATTTAAATTACACAGATTCAAACACTATGTATGTAAGCGTTATGAAGGACTTCGTTATTTACCTGCATCTTACAATGGTAGAAAATATTCTTCCAGCATTATAGCTTAGTATTTTTCATTTTATAAAAAGTAAGTGAATAAATAATGGGCGTAAATAAGACACAAATGTTTACCTTCAAAATCATAAACTTTAATTACAGACAAAAATTTCGCATGAGACATTGCCTTGTAAATTCATTTCCTTTTTTATACCAAATAATAGAAAGTAACGATAAAATATCTTAGACCTTTCTCTCTTTATTTGAAAAAAAAATTCCCCTCTTGAAAAAATGGAAGACTCCCTCTTCCCCATTCCTGGAAAAGGGAAAAGAAGTTTCCTCAGATTTAACTTGTGAACAATTATTTTTCCCATTGATTAATAGTTAAAATCATTAAGGAGAATTCAGGTGCTACGAATATATAAAACAAAATTCGGAGCACATTTTTTTTTTCAATATTACTAAATAACTAAAGTATTGTAAAATTCTTTTCACTAGGAAACAGTGATATTAAAAACCAATTAATCTTTGTTTACCAATTCAATAACTCAAACCTCTTGACACATAGTTACTGTTCTAAAAGCATTACAAATAAATAAATAAATAAATAAATAAAAATAAAATTTTAAAAAAATAAAAAAAGGTAATTAAAAAATTTTTTTAACAGATTTCTTTTCACTCCAAATACTCATTTAAATACTCAAGAGATTTACCTGAAAATAAATCCCACGTAATCGTCATCGATTTCAGTGTCTACGAAAAATGTTCCTTCGAAATCAACTCCACCAAAAGCGTGAAAACCTAGATTTCGAAAAGGGAGAACAAAGGAAAATAAACATTTTGAGATTGATATCTGGTAACATTAAAATTCAACAATTAGTTAAAACAGTACCGTAAAAACAATTGGTCAAACTTACCGTCTGATCGCGCAAATAGAAATTTTTTATCAGATTGTGTGTTTTTAAGTTTCTGTAATTTAACAAACAATACAATTATATATATATGTATAGTATTTTTATAGCTGCTGTGGTACGGTGTTTCATTTATTAATATCCAAATATCCAATGATATGAAGAAAATAATCGGAAAAGAAACTGGAGAATTTAAAGGTAGTTTTATTCAGGTGAAAGATGTCCCAACAAAAGCTATGGATTTAATATGTCAAAAAAAGGGCTTTATTTTTAAAAAATAGAAAACATTTTTGCATACTGAGAACAGGTAAAACTTTTCCATTAAAGAACGTTGCGCTTGATTTAACTGGAAACACTTGCATTTAACCACGGTTTGTTTAATTTCGCACCTTCGTTGCAAGTTTATCGGTATGGAGCGCTACACAAATGAACAGCGAGTTTTGATTACGAAAATGCATCGCTAGAATGTTATGCACATGTTAAGGAACTTCGTGAAAACTTTGGAAGTGAAAGAAAGCAAATGAAAAAAAAAATTGTAAATTAATAAAGAAATCTGAGGACACAGATTTGACAGTAGATATTAAATCACCACGCTCTCGAATATCGCTGAAAATATAGCTATTCTACGTTATTGCAGGTCCCAAAGAATCTGAATTTAAAAGAGAAACAGCAAAAAAACTTAAAGAGGAAATTGAACGTATCGAATAACCAAAACTTAATAGAAACACTCCAAAGTGAAACATAATATTAGAAAAGTAAAAACCTCACATTTGACGTAGATTTAGTCAATCGATTTTGAGGGCAAATAGGTACAGGTCCTTCTTTAGGGGAGCAAAGAAATCTCCCAAACTGGGACTTGCAGATTTCTTTACACCTGATGAAGTAAGAATCTGTCTATAAGAATCAGTCTTGCAGATTCCTCAAATCTTCAAGAATCATGTCTGAAATCTTTAAGCATCAATCTTGCAGATTTCTTCGCTCCTGATGAAGAGGGACTTGTACTTGTTTTCCCTCGAAATCGATTGAGTTCTTAGCTAAATCAACGCCAAACTCAAGGTTATTGTTTTGCTACTTTTACTGGCCATTAGCCACCCTATAGGCAGGAACGTAAAAACGTGATTGCGAATTTCATCGAGAGAATGCTGTGTAGCAAAGCAAGTCGTAGAAGAAATATGCCAATTAATATTTTACATTCTTATATAAAAACATTTAGCTGTTATAAATATGTTCAAATGTTCTTCATTTTCAAAAAATAAAATACTTTATTGGGCATTATTAAGTCCGGATCTTTTGTAGGTGTACTCTATAGTTACGTATGCAAAATAGGATAAATATATGCAATTTTTAGCATTACATATTAAAACGACCTATTAAGTAGTTTCCAGACGACGCACTGGAAATATGTTTAGGCAGGATGGATGCCTTTGTGGATGAAATTCTAGGCAATTTGACTAATATCTCGTGCTACGCATGAAGGCCCCATGAAACCAAATAGCTCAGCCAATTGAAAACAAATCTAGGATGAATTACCAGTGTCCCGCTGCTTTAGCTACATATGTCAACTTCAGTGTCTGTTTCTTTTCTTTTCGTTTTTTATGTACTGTTTAAATCAATTAATTAAACCATCTCTTCATGCATGCTAAATAAAACTTTGTTAAGTGAATACAGTAAGCAGTACGAAAAATTACAAATCGTTAATTACGAAGCAAAAATTAGGGAAAAAATGTATTATCTATATTATATGGTAAAGTCATAAAAGTTAGTAAAAAATTAATTATTAAAATTTATATATCATGATTATACTGTAATATTCTAACTTGTGTACTTTTAAGTTACAGTTAAAGTTGAAGAATCTTAAGAACTGGTAAGCGAATAATCGCTTAAGTTCGTGAGACAGAAAATAAAACTTGGGAAGGGTTAAATACACTATATTATTCCAAATTAAGTTCACAAAACTTCTTCTTGGAGTTTTACAATAAAGCCTCCACTCAGGCTTGAACTCAGAAAACTAGGAACTAAAACTTAACTAAAATAAAAAGATACAGCCAAAGCTATCAAGATTCTAACAGAGTTCGCCCCTTAACGCTAAATAACGGCGATGCTATCAAGGGCCTAAAGTACGGCCGAGCGTAATAATAGCTTAAGAGAGAGTAGCGTCACCATTCTGCGGGCCTTACGCTTCACGCACGCGCAGTACACATATTTTCAGCACGCCAACCTTCGTCGATTGGCGGCAGATGTAGAATTCATGCACGCTTTGTAAATTGCTGTGAATTGTGTGTGCTGTGTATTTTATCCATATACAAGTTTATGCGGAAACCTACGTTGTTCTTTGTTGACGTGTTGATGGTTTTGAATTGCTTTAAATTACACTCATGTCCATAAATTAAGGACAATTCGGAATCACGCGGAAATCGAACTCTAAAATAAATATATCACCTGTAAAATCACTACACACATCTTCAAGAATCATATGCAAATTTCAGGAAGTAACCAGATGACACCGATGGTACGTGACAATGACGAGAGTGTTAGAGAGTGATATATAAGGAATACAGGCAAAGAAGTAAAATTGTTCGCAGGCGCTTTATAAGCATTTCAGTGCAATAACCGAATAGTTATGACACAAAGGACGCATTTGGATGATTTTTTACGTGGTAGAATTATCGGCCGTCTGGAATGTGGGCGTACCCAACTGGAAGTATCAGACGAACTTGGAATTGCCCAGAGTGTCATCTCCAGGCTTTGGCAACGATTCCAAGATGATGGTAATGTGAGTAGACGTTACAGCACAGGTCGCCCCAGAGTTACAATGCCGAATGAGGACCGGTATTTGGCAGTTACTGCCAAAAGAAACAGGCGGAGCACAGCCTCAGACCTGTCTCGTCAGCCCTCTTCAGCCACTGGTACGATAATTTCAAGGCAGACCATGTACAGACGCTTAGGGCAGATTGGTCTATATGCTCGTAGACCTGTCAGACGCGTTCCGCTTACTGCAACTCACTGTCGCCTAAGGTTAGCCTGGAGTAGAGAGCATGATAGCTGTTTAGATAGGTGTAATTAATGGGTCTTTTAACTGTGGACACGGCAACAGTGGGCTTGTGTAACGTTTTCCTATGAGTCCAGGTTTAGCTTGCAGTCTGATTCTCGCTGGACGTTCATATGGAGAGCTCCAGCTACTCGTTACCACAAGAAAACATCATTGAACGACACCGTTACGGTGCTGCAGGAGTGCTCGTTTGAGGTGGAATTATTCTGGGTTCCAGAACTGACCTGCATGTACAAATTGGAACCATGACAAGCCAAATCTATCGGGACGTCATTCTGTAACAACATGTACGTCTGTTTCGGGCGCCATGGGCCCACAATTTGTGTCTATGGATGACAACGCCCGTCCTCACCATGCAAACATCGTAAGCGAATGCCTTCAATCGGAGGATATCATCCGTATGGACTGGCCAGCATTCTCACCGGACTTGAATCCAGTAGAGCACGTGTGGGATATGCTTGGCCGACGAGTTGCAGCCCGTCAACCTCCTCCTACATGTCTACCGGAACTTCGGAGAGCATTGCTTTTTGAGTGGTGTAATATCCACCAAGATCAGATCGATAATTTGATACTCAGCATGCCTAGGCGTTGTATGGACTGTATTGCATTGTCTGGGAGACATACAATGTATTAACAATCATACGAACAATGTAATATTGTTTTTTTGTAAATAGGTTTTTTTTTTTTTTTTTTTTTTTTTTTTTTTTTTTTTTTTTGCGAAAGGAAGGAAAAAATTGTACTTCCTTTTTCCAGTATAAAAATTGTTTAGCAAATAAGCAAGCAGAAAAATTATTTGAAAGAGCTGTTTGTCCGAAACAAATGGATAAGCTGTTACATTACGCTATTTCGAAGCAGGAGACATGAAAAATGAGCAATGCCCTCGCCGGGACTCGAACCACGGACCTCTCGAATACGCGTCGAGGGGGGTGATCACTACATCACGAAGGCATGCTAAGAAGGTGGGTGAAATACCTTATAAAGTGATGCCAATCTTTGGGTCTTAAGAACTACTACTAAACTGTTCCTATTCTTGTCATCCATCACTTTTCCAGTGCAGACTTTTGTAAGTAAAAAATGAAAACAACACACCTGCTTCGGGGTAGAGAAGAGATTAAGGCTTTATTTCTTAATCGTGTCCAGCAACTCTCCATAGCGATTGCTCGTTTTTATATAGATTTCGACAAAGTTCGAAGCTTCATACTTTAACAGTATCAAGATTTAAAAATATTTCCTTTCACCTAACAAAATTTTCCAAAAATTAATCTCAAATGTATAAGTACAGACTATTTCATTCACAATCAGCCATCAATACATGGGAAATTTCCCATATATTTCCAAAAGTTCCATAACAAAAACGTCAGACGGCGTGTGGAAAGTCTCTCTTTGAAGCAGATACTCTCCACTGCATATAAAACAGTTCTGTTTTGAAGAAACGAGAAGGATATTCTTTCGCAGTCCGCTGAAACTGACTGTTTCGTTAAAGGATTCAGACAGCTCACGAGTATGTTTGCACAAAACAAGTACTCTGATGTATGCATCCTGGTAGGTTGTGACAGACCTGAGAACAACAGAATGCTCATATGCGCGCATACAAAAATTAATGTAGCAACTGAAATTTCAAACACAGGATGTCAAGCCATGTCATCGTTAATAATTTCCTCGGTATTAACGTTCAAAAAGTATAAACATTAGTTTGGAGCTTTCTTTATAAACTAGTTATAAAAATTATGTATTATTATCATACGGGATCTGCCTCTGGTATTCTATCATTAATGAAGAAACAGTTGGGACAGTGTATTTATCACTGGTTATTGCTTTTTTTTTTTTTTTTTTTTTTTTTTTGTAGTTTAGTTACATTGCATTTTATCCTCTTCATTCCTAAAAACAGGGAATATCACAATCAGATTAGGATATTTTTATGTATTATTTCCAAAAGCAACTGAAACGAATTTATTTGTACAGATTAAATGAAGATTATGCTCTGAGAGGCGCGATTTCCTTTATTTCGGGTTATTTCGTAACGGCACCAGCTTATTTGGGCAACTTCTTCTTTTCATAAGGGTGCCCGGCATAAAGGTGCTGGCGTCCTTACGTAGATCGGTTTCTAACTTGCAAAAAGCAATAAAGGTACGTGTAAAGTCTATTCTGCGCCATCGCTTTGCAGGTAGTGTCTAAATTTATTACTCTGATTATCAAAGCAAATAAAAATTCTGTTTGCCTAGCAGTGCCCCAACATAAAGATGCTCGCAATTTAACGGAGTTTGCTTTTTTCTAGTTAAATTTGACATGAAATTGAGGTTAAAAACATGAAAATTGAAATCAAAATTTGCTTTTTTTAACAAATTGCGTAAGTGTGCGGGTAATTTTGGTCGGGTATCTTTATGACTGCTTATATTTTCGTACAGGGGTCGACGTACCCGAAAGTGACATATTTATGAGGCGGCACCGTTATTAAGTGCTCTCGCTTCAGTTCCGATGTAAGAATTCGCATAATGTCAAAATCAATAGAGCAGAAAATAGGCAAGATCATTATATTGCTGCAAAATGCCAGTGAGCAACTGCGAAGTTGCAGAGTACGCAGATCAGTTTGAAATTGCTGGGCTAATAAAAATGACTTCTCGAACACCCAGTGATTAAATCTATATGTTAAAAATTCTTTGTGATTTGGTTGTAACAAATTTCATATTAATAAATAGCTGAGAAAATAAAGAAATATCAATATTAAGTACTAAATTTTAAACTAACTCTTCCAAGATTTTTGTGATTTATTTTTCACAGTCTGCTTAAGCGAGGCCGCCGCCAAGGTTTTTTTAAGAAACCCTGGCTGGTATAGGCCTTACATATCAAGAAAACTACGAAACTCCTTTTCACTTGGCTACTGGTGGATTTTTAGGTATTTATGTGAAAATGACTCAAAACGCTTTATGAATTGTAATAATATAATTTAAAGAATTCGACACAGCTCATTATAGTATTGTAGATTACTTTTAAAATTAACTCGAAGCATAATATAATATTCAACAAATGAAACTAAAAAAAATCATATTATACTTACCAACAGCAAGTCCTGGATCACTATTCATTGTCTGAACTATCTCTGCACCCTAAAAAAGGGACGTAAACAATGAGCATCATGGGAAAATTCTCTGCATGAAATATACCAAAATGACTGTTTTGTATAATTCAGAAAGTTCTTGAAATTAAATAGAGAATTTTCACCATTTCATCATCATTTAAAAATGAATGTTTCCCCCCCCCACTGTCTTTAGTTAGTGGTCTTCGAATTTTGTTCAATCAGGAAGCTCAGAAAACTATTTTCTGATTAACGACACCCATTAATCTTTCTCTATATGTGTACACATGTGTATATATATATTTTGTATACATATATATACACATGTATATATATATATGTAAGATAACAATGTATGAATCAGAATTATAATATAACTATAAATAACATTATAATAAAACATTAATTCTTCCTCTCTATTCTAAAATCGTAATAACTTATCTGCATTGCGTCATTCAAATTAATCATGCGATCTTACGTAACCGTTAATACCAGATGCCTCTTGACGACCAATCACCGAATTGTAAACCAAAACTTTTCTCTTCGCGTGCTTCCATCTTTCATAACGACGCACTTCAGCTTTTGCTCTCTACTGTGCTAAGATGTAATTTCGCTGGCTTGCTTTCTATCCCAACAATATCAAAAATGTAAATCTTCTGTGGAAAGGCACGACTAGAGTGCCAAGTGATTGTGGCCACAAATATCAATTGGAAATAAAAATGGAATTAAAACTGCCTCGACTGCCAAGTTCTTTAAATACTACGCAATCAAAATTCTTCTTCAATATGGATCTAATCACGCATCTACACTGCTCCGTCTTTTTTCCTTTGCTCTTATTATAACAATTAAGCCGGCAGGATAGTTTCCTGCAGCCTGAAACCTCAATGGAAAATTTAATTCAGCTCTTTAAATCATCGTTTTGTGATAAATCCAAGATAATGTGAAAGAAGTGAATCATAAAGTTTGTTTTTTCAGTGTTTAAAAAATAACAGATCATTCTTCTGCTGTGGTGTTTTGCAAGTGCTTCAAAAAAAATAATCACGCGTAGTGTTTACAGATTGAAAGTAATCTCTCGATAAATTGAGAAGTTCGAATGCCTAGTGAAAAGGAAATCATCAGTGAATTACCGTTTAGGAATAATTATAAAATTCGTATTCAAAATTCTCAACAAAATTTCAAAAACATAAAAACTTATCTTAATATCCTTCCCTATGAATAATTTAAATAGCTTAAAATTCGTTACTTAATTTGCTCACACATAATTATGAAATATTAGAAAAATTAATGGACAAGAATTTCAGATTTTCTCAAAACAAATTGCAGAAATTTTAACCAATGTTGAAATGAAAACTATAGAATTCGCAGCACATTAAATAATTTAGTGATTACAGCGGGTTCAAGATCGATCTGAGTTAGTGTTTGCAAGTATGTGCGACAGAAAATTATTTGCACTTCTGCTTTTTCAACAGCTCAAAAATTATTACATTCCTGTGAACCTAGTTCAGGAACTAAATTATTTAATGTGCTGCGAATTCTATAGTTTTCATTTCAACATTGGTTAAAATTTCTGCAATTTGTTTTGAGAAAATCTGAAATTCTTGTTCATTAATTTTTCTAATATTTCATAATTATGTGTGAGCAAATTAAGTAACGAATTTTAAGCTATTTAAATTATTCATAGGGAAGGATATTAAGATAAGTTTTTATGTTTTTGAAATTTTGTTGAGAATTTTGAATACGAATTTTATAATTATTCTAAAAATGAAGTAGGTGTAAAAAATAAGTGAAATTATTACAGATACGTAATATGAAATTATGGTAAATGCATGTTAAAATTTATGGGTTATTGTGTGTTAAGTATAGTATGATGAGGGTGTACTGGTTCCTTCAACAGAGGCCTGTAATTACCTCTGTACAGTTGTTCCTTTTACCCTCTTCATGCAAGATAATGTTGGAGGCTCTCATTTTATGAATGCATGTAAATTTTTTATATTATTATTATTATATTTTTTTTTATTATGGAATGTATTAGTGCAGTTCTCAAAGGCCAGTTACCTTAATGCAAGGAACGGAGGCCTTTTCAAGTACCTGCCTAGGCACCCTGGGCCACCAGTGCAGAGAACACACTGGTTAGCTCAAGAGGACAGCCCTATTGATGAATATGTTTGTTTAGAAGTATTGCGAGGCTTCCAGTTTGGTAAAATCAGGAATTGTAAATGAAAGATGATAACGGTGAAACCATAAATTCTGAAAATTTTAATCCTATTATTTATGATGTTAAATTATAATTTATCAGTATGGAAATAAGTATCATAAATATTTATGTGCATTACATTTTATTATAAGCTATGATTGTGTAAAAGTTTATTTTGTGATATTCTGTAATAACAAGAACCTTCCCTGAAGAATTATGATTATGTGAACTCTCAAACAAAAAGACTTTTGGACTGAAATGCTGAAAAATTCAATAGGACTTTAAAAATTAAAAATTTATTTAAAAAAAATTGATATTTATAAATTATACTTTACAGAACAAAAATTTTATGATTTATTTATTTTTATTTTTTTTACATTTGCTAGTGTTTTAGCTCTTTCTCTATAAAAAGGCTTCTCTGTCGCTACGCCTTTTTCTTTTTGAAGGGGGGAAATATGTAAGATAACAATGTATGAATCAGAATTATAATATGACTATAAACATTAATTCTTCCTCTCTATTCTAAAATCGTAATAACTTATCTGCATTGCGTCATTCAAATTAATCATGCGATCTTACGTAACCGTTATTACCAGATGCCTCTTGACGACCAATCACCGAATTGTAAACCAAAACTTTTCTCTTCGCGTGCTTCCATCTTTCATAACGACGCACTTCAGCTTTTGCTCTCTACTGTGCTAAGATGTAATTTCGCTGGCTTCCTTTCTATCCCAACAATATCAAAAATGTAAATCTTCTGTGGAGAGGCACGACTAGAGTGCCAAGTGATTGTGGCCACAAATATCAATTGGAAATAAAAATGGAATTAAAACTGCCTCGACTGCCAAGTTCTTTAAGTACTACTCAATCAAAATTCTTCTTCAATACGGATCTAATCACGCATCTACACTGCTCCGTCTTTTTGCCCTTGCTCTTATTATGACATATATATATATACACATGTGTGTATATATGTATACAAAATTTCATACATAACATAAATGAATAAACAAAGTAAAAAGCAACAGTTCAAAAGCTTATACAATTGCGTGCTGAAAGCAACAACTAGCGGTGGTAATAATGCAAAAAATAAATTATAATAAATTAAAAAGTTTAAAACCAACAGCTGAAGAAAATCATGAAATTTTGCACCGAGTTTGGAATTATCTACAGTGCTACAAATACTTGTCTTGGAAAGATTTAATACAAATTTGATCAATTTATTATTACCACCAGCTACAAATACAGCTATCTGCTTAAAGCTTTAAAAAATGGAAACATCATGTTTACAATAGCATTAAAAGTAATATTAATAAACTTCAGTTCAATAATATAAATAGCACCAGTTTTAGCTGCAAGGAGCTTGTGAAAAATATAGAACAATTTAAAAACCAGTTTATTATTACCATTATTTAACAAAGCCAAAAACAGTTTTTGTATTATTTGAAAAACATTCTATCAAGAAATTATCGGCAGTAAACTAAACAAGATTACTTACCAGATCTCTAAAAGGTCAAGAAAGCACACTTAACAATAGATTTAAAGCATTTCCACAAAAAATTAAGATTACCAGTAAACCTCACTATAATAAATTCTGCAATGTGTAAACTTTTCCAAAATTTAAGAATTCAATCAAATACAGATTTATAGCTAATGGGGTAAATAATTACGAAAAGCAGAGTGATATTACTCTCAAAAATGTTTCTATTGAGATCCAAAACCAAACTAATATTAAATTACATAACAACTGAATTATCAGTAATAATCATTATGTTATTAAAATCAAAGAACAAATTTATAGTCTTAAATGCTATGATTTTGAAAACTTATGCACCACCTTGATGAAACTTAATGAAATTGACGTTAGTTTAACTGAGCTCTATCAACTATTTTCCACCATTGAAAATTTAATTGATTTTGATAAATGGGATTCTTATCTTAAATATACACAATTTCAGAATTTTATTTTATATCAAAATAAAATTTTTCTATAAACTGCAGTGTATTCCTATGGGTACCAACTATTCAATTGCCATGTGTAAGATTTCCTTTTTGTTAAGTAATATATTATAACCATAAACCAGAAAATTAGTATAAACCAGAACTTTTTAAATTTACCTAGTAGTATATGGATGGCATTATTGCCATTAATAATTATAAAGAAATTAAAAGCAAGATATCTATTCTAAATGTCTCAAATTTAATAAAACTAACAAACATGACACCGAAAGCACATAATCTTGACTTACAAATTTACAATCCCAACAACATTACCTTATTTAATAAAAGAAGACTTTTCAATTTTAAAATAAAACAACTTATTAGTTAAAATGCTAAAAGATTTCCATTTAATTTCATCAAAAACCAGCTAAACTCCAGTTGTCATCTAAAAACTATTTTCACCACCAATTTTCAGCTTTTTATGATATCCTACACCTACATCATTAGGGTTTGTATAGGTTGGATGTTCTTAACACAATTGACATTCTTGTAAAAATGCTTACATTAGTTTCAATTTAGATTAGATTGTTTAACAATTACCTACCTCTTTTATTCTCAAACGGGCCAACTTCTGTTTCCAAATCTCAAGAAAGCCCTCTTGAGAGAGTTCTATATTCTGTAACATTTGACAAAATTTTTTCCTCCTTTTTCTTGATATAATTTGTAATTTTTTGCTAAATTCCTCATTCGCATTTATTGAGATTGCTCACAACTTTGGTCACGGTTTACTAGACACTGCCATATATTCTTCCTTTTACAAATTATTTATTTTTACTACGTCATATTTAAAGTTACATTCAAAGATTTTTCTAATTATTATTATTATTAATCAATTTAAATTATTCTTCTTATTATTAATAATTTAAAATATTTTTACAAATTATTTATTTTTACTACGCCATATTTAAAGTTACATTCAAAGATTTTTTCTAATTATTATTATTATTATTATTATGAATCAATTTAAAATATGTAATTAATCTTATTTGATTGCTTAGCACATGTTAGGTTAATAATGGACATTCTGAATTATTAATATTTTGCATTTGAAAACGTTTGTTGCTTTTGATGTTACAAATTTTAAGAGCTTACGCTTCTTTTTACTCTTAGTTTATGTTTTTTGTATCAAATTTTTATTTGTTATTATTTTTTCCTATGCTTGATTGCTTCTGTTAATATGTTTTGTTTTTCGGATTCGGCCTGCATAAATACAGAATAACTTTGATTACATTTTTAAGCTTTTTTTTTTTTTTTTTTTTTTTCTTGTTTCTGATTTTAAAGCTATAATTTTGCAAAAAAAATTACTTTGGCCTGTATGGTTTCAAATTATCAGGTGTTATTATCTGTCTTTATGTGTTAAATTGCTTGTATTTTTGATGCTGAAATTTTGCCATTTTTTGCAAAATTATACCTCAATTTTTTGCACTACTTACTACTGCCTGTAAAGATAGCAGTGATAAAGACACATATTACTTTGATTAATTTTCTGATTATTTGAAGTATTTAACTTTCATTTGTGTCACTTGTTGGTTCAAAAACTGGCTAATGTTTCATTGCACCAACCCCTGATAACGATGCAGTCAAAAGATGTAATTATTTTTTTTTCATTTTTGGTTTCGACATTTTTATGCCTTTCATGAAGTTTGCCGGTACTTTTCCGTTTCGGCAGCGCAAATCTCGCCAAGCAGACTTTATTGGCGACAACACACAGTATACACATAAAAAATGTTAACAAATGTTAATTCTAAGAATTTTTTATTTTGAATTTTATTTTTTTTTCATTTTAATATCGTTTAAAATTTTGTAAAAAGCCAATAAATAAACACAATAAATTTGTAAAAAGACATCAATTTAAGAATTTACTATGCTTTTATGGTTCAATATCCTGATTCGCTGGTTCATATCACGTGACCCCAAGTTACTTCGCTAGAGCATTCTCATTAGAATTGATGAATTTAACCCTTAACCTTGCCTTTTCTGTATTTTCGCCTTCAAGTGAGCCGTATGATTAATTGCATCCTAATTGATTTAATTACCGCGAATGTCCTTAGGGCATAAAATTGAACTATCTGGTACAAATTCTATGGAATTTTATACCAGTATTGAAAGAAACAATCAATATGATATGAAATGGCTGCGAAATGAGGCGTAAAAGGTTACCAGCGAGGATATTCCGTTTGGCATCAGTTGTACCATTACTGGCGATTTTATCGCCTGCGTTGGCAAAACGGAAAAGTACCAGTTTGCCTTATAATACATATATATATGTAAAATATTAAAAAAATACGATGGCTTTGCTCTATGCGAACAAGCAACTTCTTATTAACTTTCCTCAATTTCAGGATCTTCCCCTAGACCAGTACTTTCCAGAACATTCGAGCTTATTACGTAACCACTTTTATAAATAGAGAGATCACTTTCACCATCTGCTGCAGCCCTTTTCCCTTTCTTTATTCGAATTATGACACAGTGAAGTTTAATTTTATTTAGTAAAGAGTGCTAAAATGCCTTTCAATTGAATAAAGAGATGGAGATATAAAGTTAACTTCTTCTGTGTCATCATTTCTTCCAAGCTTCATTCATGTGCCCGATTGCCAAAATATTACATATATATATATATATATATATATATTTAATCTGCACTTCCGTTTTGGATCAGAGCCATCTTTACATTTTTATAAAATTATATTTGATGAAGGAACGATAAGTGGCAATATATTAGCTGGGCAGCAAGCATGAGAAGAAATCTGTGGATTGCAATATGAAGGTTTTGTTAAGATGAATACATACTGGATTTCACTTTATTCTTTTACATATAATCTTAATTAAGTTTTAGTTTGCAAATTTTAATGTTATTATTGGATGAAGTGTTACGCAAGTACATGCGTTATGGTCGTCGTTCAAGAAGAATAATACGAAAAAAATTAATTTTGAAATGTTGCAGTTTTTAAAGATTTATTACAACTATATCATTACTTTTAAGATGCAAAGGGCAAACCATAAAATTAAACAAAAGACGTAATGGGCTATCACGAATTAAAGTTAGTATTTTAATTAAACACATCTTATATATATATATACATACATACATACTGAAACCTTTACAACAGGGGTGGACAAAGGCGGCAAGCCAACATGACAACAAGGACCGAACGCGGCGCTTCTAATTGCTTAATCCCAGCCTGTTAAGAAATCCTGTGCAACGGCATTTTCTTTCCTATCCGATTTTGTACGCAAAACCGGAATCAACACCATGAGTGCGCATCCATTGTTACAACGTATATATATGTTTATATGCATAACTATACGAGCGATCAATCTAAGTTGAGAACACTTGATATGCTCAAAAGCGTGTGCATTCACCGAAGAATATAGTCCCATCATTTCTCGCAGTTTTAGTTTAGAAACTAAACAATGGAATACGAATATTTTTGAGCAAAAAAGACGTCAGAAAAGGGAGCTTGTGGAAAGAACATTTTATTCCGAATTTTTATTTAAAAATAAAGCAGCATACATGTTGATTATTGGACGTATTTGTAATTCGTTAAAGAAGCTGTAATTTTTTTCAATTACGGTTTTTCTTTTCGTTTAATTTCTACCGAAGAGGGCTGTTCGTCTATGTGTTTCTTTCCATACTGTATTATTACTTCAATTGATAGCGGTTCTTGAAATGAAAATCTACAGGTTCTGCAAAATAAATAATTTCACACTTGATAACATCAACAATTCCATTTAGACGTTTCTTAACATTTACTATAATCTATTACTTTAGAATAGGCACTTCAAGGTTATTTCTGCCCTCTCTTTTTTCCTTATAACTATAGTAACGATAGTTGCATAAGATGGTTAAGCCTCTAATTTTGTTCTTCCGCTTTATTTCCGTTTAAAGCGTTCACCAATAACGGCTGAAAAGAACTAATGTCAAATGAGGTGGAGGAAATAAGCCCTGTGCGGTAATGACGACAGGAGTTACGACGGCATTTGGGAGAGGGCTAGAAAGACCTTTTAAGTGTCTGTGACCTTTTAAGTGACCGACTGTAAATTATCTTACATACAATAATCTGAAAAATTTCTTCTTATTTTGCCATTCAGATAAATTTAACTTTTTTTTAAATTCGTAAACTGGCGAATCTTTATTTTTTTAAATCGTCTAAAAAAATCATTTGTCGTAAAAGTCACTGAATGTAAAAGTCACTTAAAGAATTAAAACCTCTTAATGTTACTTATAGTTTATATGTAAAATGTAAAGAAAATCATCATTTCATTATAATTTTACTCATGAATATTTACCTACATATTATTATTTGAGGCAACAATAATAACAGAATGAAAAAAAAATATTCAGTTAATTAATTTAGATGTTTAGTTTTTTGATCCGCATAAATCTCAAAATATCTTCCGAACTTTAAATTCTGATTTCACCGCTTCCCCTGAGGATTTGTATGGAACCTCATATATACATATTTTAAATATTTTCGTTTTAGTTAACAACGATGTGGTGTTTGGTAGATTATAATAAAATGAAAAGAATTTAGAAATAAGTGAGGAAAAAATACCTTATTATAAATGACCCAATGTGGATCGATTTGCGAGTCACCTTCAGGATCCAGAACTACTGTCTGATAAGCTCTGAAATCTGTAGCGTAAACCATTCTGTTGTCTGGACACACGTCGAGATGGTCAGGTACTTTATCACCATCGAAATCCCCACGGCAAGCATCTCCCACGCCAGTTTCTGAAATTTAATACATGAACATGTAATGTCCTTGCATATTTTGAGATAATAGAAAATGGTTAGAAAAATGCGTGGGAAATAAATATGCACTTTTGTGTCTACCAATTTAAAGGACATTCTCCCATCGAAACATAACAATTTTTGTAGCTTAACTGTTATGTTAATCAGTCTATTATACTAACTAACTAAACAGATAATCTATAAACTGTGCTGAAACACCCGTTTACTCCCTTCAGTTATATTTTCTTGTAAAGCAATCGTGATTATACATTATGTTTAACAATTTTTAAAACATATTTTTATCGTTAATATGAAGATAAATTCTTAAGTATATATATCAATAAAAATATACTAGAATTAGAAAATTATTTTATTCATAAAGTAATCTAGCAAAGTTATCTATTTAATTACTTAAAAAAAAAAACCAAGTTACTTGGATTACTTGTGTCTACTTTAACATAAATTATTTGTATAACTGGTCAGATAATAATGGAATTTCAAAAAGAAAATAACCTTAATCTATCACGTATTTCAAATCAATCTATCACGTATCCAATCTTAATCTAACACGGATTTCTTAATCTATCACATAATTATTTGTAAAATATTTTGTCCCTTCTTACTACATGCCGTTGTAATGTAATTGGAAGCATGTTCGGTTAGCAATCAGAAGAACAAGGGTTCAAACCCCGGCGAGGGCACTACTGATTGTTTTCCGTTTTTGCTCGAAAAATTTTAAATGACTCTACAATTGCGCCTGACTGAAAGTTGGTAGCGATAATTTGTCAGGACTTAGCAACTGGGTCTACTGCTCTCCAGCTGCTTTTTAAGTGTGTGTTGCGGGGTGAAAATATAAAGTGTTTTCTTACTCCTTTCAGCTTGTCTTCGGGTCGTAATTGGAACGTTCGACTCACAGTGGGAAGGTTCCCGAAGAGGGCATTACACGCTTTTCATGTTTCTCGCTTCGATAAATAACTAAACTCTATCAATGGCGCCCGAAATAAAATGTGTAAGGTGAAGACAGTTGGTGAAACAGGTGCCAGATCCTGGTGGTGACGATAATTCGCGGCCACCTGGTTTTGGCGATTGGGTTTCTTTCTCCCCAGTCGCTCTTTAAGTAAATGAGAAGTCTTTGTGGTGTAACTGGAAGCACATCCGGCTAACAGCTGGAATATCTATAATTAGAGTATTAATCAGGGAATATCTAATTTATACCGGTTCATGACTTCCAAATTCTAAATGAATTGCACAATTTCACTAAAAGACTTTTTATGGTATATAATTATTAATTAACAAAAGCGATCAATATATAATGAAGATTATCAAATACAGGTATCCCTTCTATAACACGGTAGAGAGGTTCCTAGAAAATGCCGTGTTGCGTGAAAAGCGTGTTTCTAGAGACTAACAACCAACACAAAATGCGTTCCGGAAGTTCTTAAAAATAAAGCATTTTTTTAATGGTTCTCGCTGTTCCCTCATTTAAATTAAGATTTTTCGCAACGTCAGATATATTTTCTCCTTTTAACAAATGATTCAAAATTTGTATTTTCATCTCCAAAGAAATAAATTCTTTTAAAAGTTGTTTCCTTCCTTTCAGACATAATTTGGGGTTGAAATATAATTTCGCAAATTATTCTCCAAAACGATAAAGCTAATTAGTAGCACATATCCAAAAGTTTTGTAGTGTCATTAGGTTATTTTGAAGTAGGAGACATAAAAAATGAGCAATGTCTTCTCAGGGACTCGAACCCAGACCTCTCGAATATGTACCGAGCGTGCTACCGTTACACCAAGGAGGCATGCTGGAAGGTCGGGAAAGCACCTTATAAGTTTTCAAAAAAGATCTTTGCAAAGTTGTATTATTTATCAAAGTTGTATGATTTGTACAATCTACCCATCGAACACTTGGAGCACAAAATACAAGCTATCTAAATGAGATGGGCACGGATCAATTTCAAAATAATTCGATATGAGAGAATGCGAGTATTCTAGTAATTTATTTAAATTTTATAAATAAATATACAGGTAGATTAAAAATGTTTTATAAATTTTATAAATAATTAAATAAGCAGATAATTTTTTTAATAAATAATTGTTATGGTGTATCACACAGGATAGCATAGCACGTAACTTAATTTCGTAAATATTTAGAATGAAATGCGTATTATTGAAATATTGACATAGATAAAGTGCTATCAAAGAGCTTATGCAATTTATCAGCGAAATTGTGACGTAGGAAATCGCATTATATTTATTGTCATTCAGAAAACCGCTCTACTTCAATAAAGCTTATAAAATGTAGATTCAGTTTGTTATTTATATCATACCGGTGTCATGGAGAAATGTCAAACAACTTGAGTTTCAAATGGCCGAAACTATTGAAGTCACATGATTTCGCATGTAATGAATATGGAAGATAACCGAACTCTGCTCGTCCATTCTTCTCTGTGAACTCCCAAACAAGCCATTCTTTGTGTGGTCATGTATTGTTGCGAATGAGAATAGATTTTATACCGCTCTGATGTGCATAGTTGGAATAAATTCATACAGTAATGATTTATACCAATCGGAAGTCACGGCGGTGATTCTATTCTCGTCGTATTCATTACAAACAAAATGCGGCAACTAGAATATTTGTTAACGACGACGATTTTCACTAATACAAGAGCACATCAAGCTGTGCCGTCACATGAATATTTTGTTGAATCCCATAGCATGATTGATTGATTGATTGTCTTTGCTTCGGATGATAAAATTCCTCCCATATTTATCTAAACAAACGAACTTGGCGAGCAACCAAGTATTACAATGGTAACATGAAGTTATTCCCTGCGTTCGCCTACCGGAAGTTTTACTCGGCGATAACAGTATACGAGACGTGACAAATCAGGGTTATTAATATACTTATCAAATTTACAAAATTTAATTTGAAACATTATTTCCTGTTATTACTAAATCATAAATCTTACGTAATAAATTTACATGTTACAATACTTCGGATGAGTTAAACGACACACGTACGGTGAATAATAAAACCTGTTTTCATTTTTGGAAAGCAATATAATTTAACCTCGTTTTTGCTAAAAATGATAAGCGTTTTGTTGAAAGAATATCATTTCTTTTTCGTCAGAATTAAATTAGCTTTGAAAAGATTGAAAATACTTACATAAGTTGCATCAAAGTTGTATGTTAATAATCAGAAATTCTCAAAAATATTAATGCCCATAAGCGATTAGGTATCCCAAATTGAGCTGGACAGCCATGCACTTCAGTACCGTATCTCGCTTCAGAATGTTTCGGAAAATGCCGTACATTCTCGAACGTTATTTATAAAAGGTGTTTGAATCATGTTAGTGTCTCTTCGTATGGTCATGGCCTACCAGCTGCCGAGCGATTAATAACGCGACAAACATTGGTAGTTCGGCACGGAGTTTGAATCCCGGCAAACAGGCCGGCTGCACGGGCTTTTTCGTGGTTTTCCACAATTGTAACGAGCCAGTTTTTCTTAGAAGGTCATCCAGAAAGGTATCCTTCCCTTAAGGCATATAATCCTCGAGAGCTATGTCATAATCAAATAAACAAAACCATATCAGCATGAGAATTTAGTGTGATTGGAAATATTGATAATAATCAAATCGCACTTTCTGAATATGCGATTTAAATAATTAGCGGAATCTACAAAAAGACAGATTTGAGAAAGAAGTTCTAAACTTTTTTTTCCAACAGCATTTCGTACTTGGAAGATGGGCAATGGAACTAAATTACTTGATAAACTTTTAATGCATCACTTTGCGAAAATGAAGGCTGTTTCAATAAAAACGCTGGATTTAAGATGCCCATTAAAATGTTTTATTTTTAAAAAATGGAAAACATTTTTACATATTTACAACAGGTACATGTTCCGACATAAATAATGTTCAAAAGAAAATAATGTCTGGCATATGTCCTCTACAAGTTGCTCTGCAGCACCGCACTTTTTCGATGAACGATTCTAAATTCATATATTTTTTTAAAATTCCAATAACGCTGTCATTCACAAAAAAGAAGTTTTCAACAGAACGGCTAAATCGACAGCTTAGCGATTTAATGCTTGCTGTCGAACTTGGGTCCTCAAATTTCTTTATCAGTTTGCGAGCTGTTGTTTCATTAGGTGAGATTTCAAGTCCGGTGATTCCACGAAATTTCCTAACAACCTGTGTATAACGTTTGCCATTCTTCTAATGATTTTTGACAATCAAAACTTGCTGTTTCTTTGCTTAACGCTCCATGTCGACTAAGCTGCAACGAATCTGCGACATGAACGGATAGTAATACAATGAGTGCTGCCAAGTCAAACCAAACACGACATTCTTAAATCGGAACATTTTCCTTTGTTTAATGAGCACACATGCTTTATATTTTCTAAAAATAAAGTATTTTTCGTTCATATTAAGTCCGGCCCTTTTGTCGGTACATCCTATATATAAAAACATGGAGGAAAGCATAACTTTGGAAAGAAAATATTCTGAAGAGGAATAATTAGCTGACACAATGTATACAAAAATTAGACAAATACTCAAGTATAAAACTGATATTAAGCAAAATGAAGCGACGTATTTCTTACAATCAGAATAATTTCATTTCTAACAGATCTGTTATATTAATAATGGTACTCCGCAGCGCTCCGGAATAATTGCAGCAACGCAGCGTTTATTTTAATAATAAATACGGTAACGTTTTCATGGGGACTACATCAAAAGGACAAAGCATTTCTGAGTATGTAAATGGACATTAGTATTTCATATTGAACACTAGTATCGATAATTATATTCTCTAAAAATACGCACTTTCATAAAAGACAGAAATCGGTTGGAACTGTTGAGTCTGTTTGGATGGTTTCACTGTAACAACTCAGTAACAGAAAAAAACACAACTACGAGAGTTAACTATTTGGAACAATACGATAATACATCAAACAAAAGATTCTCTCCTCGAAAAAAAAATATGGGACACCACATGACTTCCTTTTATGGACTATTAAATAATACACATTTTTTGCTGCATTTCATTTAAACTTATTTCCTCGAATTTCATTAGAGATATATTTCTCATTCAATTAATTCAATTCTCCTTTCTCGGCAAGACAAAAATATATAAAACTCAAAACAGTTTTATTAAAGGTATAGAAAAACGTAAAACACCGTATACAATTAAAAGAGTTAAAGTTTTTTTCTTTTCAATTAAAATTAGAGTTTTTTCGAAAAAAAAAAACAAAAAAACTTGGCCATCGGGAAAGAATATAAAAGAACAAGAAATAAGAAGAATCTGATCAACTTGGATATAACGTCATCAGGAGGAGGTATGTCGAACTTAATTATAATTCCTCTTCCAAAACAAAAGCCTTGCTTTTCTGTATCCAGAGTTAGCCGATTTACTGATCAATTTCCAGCGGTATACTGCGCGAAAATTCTTGGCAGGATTATAAATTTTCCTTTAAAAGAATTATTTGTGTTTTTGTAATATATATATATATATATATATATATACTTTTGGTGCCGCCGATTTGAACCAAAAAGTGAGATGTATGTTACAGAAATCTTATATGCAAAATTTCAATGCCCTGAGCTACTCGTTTTTGAGTTATGCGAGATAAATACATGCGTACGTACGTACAGATGTCACGAAAAAACATCTCTTATGAACCAGTTTTGGGAGAAAGAGTTCTTTATTCTGTCCTTACGTTCACCCCACGGGGGTTCACTCAGGCGAATGCCTTGGAAGTACTGGTTAGGATCTGTACCTAGGCAGTCTCAACCACGGGGGTATATAATTTGACTTCACAGGACTAGATCCTGAGTATTGTACTCAGGTTGGTTCAGGCTTGGCAGCGACCGTACTGGTACTGTCGTGTCTGTTCCTTCGTCTGTGGTGGAGCTACATGGTGCATTTGTCGACTGAGTTCCCGGGGGTTTGACCCCATTCAGTTTTCGTGGCGGGGACTGACAAAGCGGACAGAGCACCTTTCTACAACGTGGTTTTGCCGATGGAGTGGTGCTCGGAGGCAAGGTGACAGCGTATTAAACTAGCAACGTATCGTTCTGGCCAATGCTTAGTAAAAGCCGGACGGGGACTGCGGGGGTTGCGCCTGCGAGAACGAGGTCCCACGGGCGTGGGATATTTCAAACTCTGAATGGGTCCCGTATAATGAGGACCTGGGATGGAGGTCCTTCGCCCGGTGTGTCTGTCCTTACGTACAGATGTCACCCAATAACATCGTTAAATTGCATTCGATAGCGGTCAAAATTGAAATTTTCGTTGAAATATGATGCCCGAAATTTTTCGTGATTACAATGCTTCCTTTACTTCGTACAAGGAAGTAAAAATGAAAAGCTGTTAAGAACGTCTTATCAGGCACTACTTCGGAAAAATTTCGATAAAATGTAAAGCAAATACCGGGGGGGGGGACCCCTCAAAAAGCTAAAATGCTAATTAATAAAATAATCTTCCAGTAATTATCTATAGTTTAAAATGTGTTTACACTACTTCAGCTGAAATAAATAGCTGAATTTAAGCACCATTCTTTAAAATTTTTTGTCTATTATTGATATAATTATTTGAATTTGGATACATAATTTAAACAAAGCACATGAGGATAATCTGCATAAGATTTGTCAGAGTTTTGGCAAAGAATATCTAGGGAATGAATCAAAGTAGTTTATACCCTTCTTTTGTGTACCATCAACCTTTTTATGAAGCCTTTCGGATTAAAAAATTTCAAGCGCCTTCCTTTCGCAAGAATTCTGTATTTACAAATGTCAACCCTAGAGATGACCAAAACCGCTCTTTTATGGGATCAGATCAGAAGCTCACTGAAATGAATTGGTTCTTTTTTAAGACTCACCGCTCACTAACAATAACTTCTATCAAAAAGATCCGGAAGAGGAGTGAATCAAGAGCGGTTGGTGAGGATGGTGAATAGAGCAAAGAACCGACGGAGGGCTGGGATTGCGACCAGTTAACGAGGTTGGAGCGAAAAAAGAAAATAATCGTTCGAGAAGTGGGGTTGCAAGAATAGACTCAGTTAAATGTTAACTTACTGAACTGATTTCTTCAACTGTAGTTTTGGGATTCCCTTAAACATTTTACATAGAACTAAAAATAAAATTCTAGAATAAAAATGTTTAAAAAAAACCCGATAAATTGTAAAAGTTAGACTCACTTTTAACATGATAACATAAAAATTCTTTTCTCTCTAAAATCAGAATCAAGCTTTCCTGGAGGGGTTCCAAGAAGAGTTCTGCTTTTTTTTTTTTTTTTTTTTTTTTTTTTTTTTCGAATTAAGCGTTTGCTCGCTCAGTGGAATCTGGTCTCTTGGCTTGTGAAACCAGCCAGCGCTTAAAGTATACCATCCGCAGAGATATTGTAGGTGACATATCACACCATGCGCTTCCACACTTGTTACAGGAGAGCAATAGGTTTTTAATTTTTGCAGAACAATGAACTTATGCTAAAATTTTAGCCGTATCTGCATCTAACAGCATATAGAATAATATTTCTTCACAACGTTTGCAGAGTAAACTGCCAGTCTGTTCATGATTAAGTTCATGAAAAACTCAATTTTATTCCTTCGTTTTCAAAGCACTTCAGGTTTGCTTTTCCAAATTGGCTCTTCATCAAGAACTAAATTACCTAAAAAGATTTACTACTGATTGAGGCTTTTCACCTAAGATTAATGATAAAACAGTTAAAAAATTTTCATCTCCACATATAGAAAGTACTCTATCGTTCTGGGAAGTGATAAGAATTCTGTTGTCATTCCTTTTTTCCCATCGATTAGATATAAAATTGCAAACAATTTGAAGAAATTCAGTTTTCGGATCGGTTTTACTTCCTTCAATAAACTCGCAGTTCCACACTTAAAGACCCCATTCCGAATATGAACCCCCATTGTACAGAATTCCATGTCAGTGTGGTTTAGATTATTCTGGTCAAAGACAGCCTTAAAAGTTCAAGCTAAGGAACATGAGGCATATGTTTGTAAAAACGAAAGGCATAAAGCCTCTTTTGTCCAATACGTTTGGTCAGCAAAGCACATTTTTCCTTTCTTTTTGTAGCCAAAATTAATATAAAACATTTTTCATGCGCGAATTAGATTTTCTAGAGGCGTTTCACACTAATAAAAATTTTTTGGTTCGGCTAAATTATCCTAATTTCAGTCCGTCTTTGTCCTCAGTTTTTAAGAAAATTACTTTACAGTTGTTATCATTTTTCATCAATAGGAGGCGAAGCCAGCTTGAGTTTTTTTCCTCTCAGCACAAGCTTCTCTTTTGTTATTTGAGCTTTTTCAGCTGAAGAGGAAGATTCTATATTAAACCTTCGCAACTAGGCGTGCAAATTTATAAATTCTACGTTGCTGTCTTAGCATCTCCAATAGCTCGTTTAAGTTTGATTCTTCAAAGAAAAATCGGCTGCTAGTTCTGAAAGCGAAATAGGAGTATAGAGCCTGTATAGAATTTGCATCCCAGTCAAAGTACAGGTTTTATGGATTTTTAACATACTGCAACGCAAAACTGTGGCTAAATGCTAAGAGTATATATTCAGAAATGATTTGAGAAGCAAATATATCACAATTTATTTTATGGAAAAGACTTATTACAAATAAAATTACAGAATGCGTTATTTATTTAGCCCATAAAACAAAAATTTCGAATTGTCAAGAAGATCACAGTAATATTTTTAAATAACACTGTGAAAAATTTCGGAATGATTCAAAAGTTCTGAAGAAAATCCCTAGGTTAGAAGAAAGATAAAATTCCCACAAGGATCTCAGATATACGCGAGAAAACTGAGGATCTTCTACTCAGATCATTCGAACCCGAAATCTAGAACACCAAGAATGAAAAAATACTTTTATCGAATAGAGAAGTAATGAGCATCTTTCTTAAAAAAGTTGTTTTCATTCTACTGTGATATAAAGTTTAGAAAAGAGGAAAGGCTTGACAGGGAAGTTTTCAGAAAAAAAAATTCTTAGTTGTTTATTGTCAAGAACAGACGGCAGACATTTTTGTTCCAATTTATTAGCTCATTGAAATACATCTAATGCAATGCCATTTGAAGTACCAATCCAAGAACTTCAACATGATTGCGTGATAAGCGAAAAATAGCTTATTAGGATTTTTTTTTCCTTTTAATTTTAAAAATCGTAAGAACTTAACAAATCTTTGAACGCTACTGAAGGAGTTCTTTTTTAAATTCTTAATCTTGCAAAAAACCTTTTTATTTTTGTTCTTGTTATAATTTCAATTCAGCATTCTTTCTTTAAGACCGCTGAATGCTTAGAATTTCGACTAGGGTCCAATCTCAGGCCAATGGGCTGGCTGCAGGATTGGTTTTCCTTACGAATAGCATGAGTACAAGGCTCTTTAGAAAGTTTTCGTCAAAAAAATCCTCAACAAAGGCATTTCTTCTAATAGACAGCTTTTGTGTGCTTTGCAGTATTTCATTAACTATATCGAAAGTCTTTAAGCTAAAATACAATGTTGGTATCCTATGAAACAGAGTCATGTCTGAGCTAAATCTAAAATAATTCTCAGATTTATAATTTAAAAGCACCTTCTTAAGTAAAATGGTTTAATTGTTTAGTGCATTTACACATGTGAAACGTAGATGCTGCATAAGAGTGGTATGTTTGCGCTACTTGCTGTGCTCCCACGAAGTGATTATGCCAAATTTCCAACAGAATGCTATATTTTTAATTTTTATAATCTACATAATGATTGTTCATCTTCAGTGGAAAGAGAATTTATGGTGAGCATTAGAAATATTCAAGCCAGCTTTGAAATGAATTATAGACATAAGTGGGTCGGGACATCAGAAATTAATCATTGGTCATACACGTATAGTCCAGCTTCATTAGCTATTAATTTCTGACCCAATTTTGACAGACAGTTGGCTGGTTGAAGGTTTGAAGTCTTCTGTCCTTTTTCCCACACCACCAAACCGCACTAGAGAACTTTCAGTTCGCTTTGTATTTTGAGTGTCCTTATACAGCACATACACTATAATACTTATAAACACCCATACCTTTTCCGGGTTCGAATTCGAGCCGAACAATACAGCAACAAGAAACACTAATCACTATAACTAGAGCGCCTCTAAAGTATAATAGTTATAGGCTGAAGCAAGGCCTGCACCTGTGCATTTATCTAAGGACATTAGGTATCACCTGGCCTTTACTAACTGCTAAGCTTTCTGCACCAGACGGCATTTCGAACGCCCTGGAGGGTGGTCCTCTCACGCCTTCTCCCTTGCCATCAACCCAAGGAGTATTTTGCAGTGTATTTTGAGCTGCCCCCTTCCCGCAGACTCATGGGGGAGTTATCAATGGGCCACATTTCACAGTTGCAGACGGGATGCAGTTAGCCTTTTATTTAGCTGTTAAGTGTTTAGTTTTAGTTTATGAATATAAAAAACTACTGCTATTCAAGTTTTGGTGTTTATAAGCATTTTCTACACTTTTTATTGTTTAATTTATGAAGCACGTTCAAAAATCATCTAAATCTAGATAAACGTATATATTTATTTTTCGAGTTTTGAAAACGTTGGGAGTAGAGGATTTTCTAGCAATGACCAAAGGGGTGCATAGGGCAAAAAAAGATTAAGAATCCCTGCACTATACGCCTACCAACATCCATGCTTTCTTCGGAATTCGAACCCGTCTAGACATATTAGGTATTGCCGGGTGGCGGCGGTCCTCCCACCCCTCAACCAACTTCAAAAGAGGATTTATGTTTGCGGTGTATTTAAACGTCCCCATTGCCACACGGACTCTTCACGGTGTTTGATAATAACAGTAATTACATCACGCCATTCTATGCCGACGATACAGCCATTCTCTTTTCTTCACTGAACCCTAGGCATGATTTTTTCCACGCATCCCGTGTTTGGATCCATGAGATTGAACATTCGCGTCGAAAATGGAGGATTATCATAAATGCGTATAAATCCAGGTTTTTACTCATAGGCCGGCATTGAAAGAAAACTGTGGATGTTGATTTAACATTATTTAACGTAAATATTCCTAAAGTCACTAAGGCTACCTACATACTTAGGCGTAAATTTCAACTCCCCCTTTCACCTGTAATCCTGATGTTACTACAGCGATTGGCAAAGCAATTGGTGTGTTCAGGAAACTGAATAACATCCTTATTTCAAAATCAACGCTAGCCTTTGCTAGGAAAAAGCAGATATACACATTCATTCTTCACCCAGTATTAATTTATGCATCCTCGGCCTTGTGCACGGCTTTAAAATCTGATTACTTAACGCTTCAAACTTTTCAAAATAATTTTCTCATAAAAATAACGGGAGCTCCATGGTTCATATGACGCGCAGATCTTCATAAAGATCTTAAGCTCGAAGAAATTTACATCCTGGAAGGATAAATAACGACTTCTACACCAATGCCACTACCAACGATATAGTTAATTAAGCAGATAATTTCAGATATGAACTCCTAGAATAGGACTTTAATCTCAAGCCCTATGCTACACACCTTCTTACTTACGATATTTAATGTATTTTTGTCTAAATTCCCGCATTTCATTTCATATTATCTCCTCCTAACCCACGCTCCTTTTCTCAGCAGCATTCACGGCGCTCAGCACTTTGGAGGGTGACCCCCAACGAGACTACCGCCAGCCACTCATTTAACTTCTCCCTACGGCCTGATTCGCCAGTTCTTGATGACCGACAGTACACTTCATTTACATATTACGCAGTACTTTTCTTGCACTATCTTTCACAGACCAGGGCCAGCTAAAAATTTTTTCTTTTGCATTTCACCCATAAGCCGTACTATCTGTGGTTTTACATGCATTGCTTCCCTCAACCAGGGTATTTGAGATGCTGGTAAGAGCGCGATGATATTCACGCTCACACCAGCATACCAGCAAGCATCAAAGTATCATGGACTCTTTTTGCTTACAAAGTTTCATATCTTCTCCGGGATTCGAACTCGGGTTCTTCGTTCCGTATCCAGTCTAGGCAGCTCTGACGTAACAGGAAAGGACAGGAATAAGTATACGAGACACCAGGATTTTACCATACGGTGATAAAGGTGCTGTTGGCGTGATGCTACTCATCCAACAGAAGCTCCGCGCAAACTTTCAAAAACATTTTAATGCAGTTATTATTTAGAAAAATTTGTATTCAAATATAAAACCTTTTCAGAAGAGTTATTGCTCAAAAATATCTTGACCTTGATCCGAAAGGTAATTTAAAATAATGTTGATTTATCATGAAATTTTGGATTATTTATTATATGTCTTTGAAACTCGAGTTTGTTTGTAGTTGGTTTAACGCTATGATGTGCTTGTTCTAATGGTCATGAGAAAAGGTAGTGTTCTGTAGACGCTCGGAAATCAAAGGTAAATTTTACAAAAAATTATTTCATAGTTAAATTGCTGCAGGTGTAAAGCCAAATAACCTTTAGTTATTGACACTTACAGGTGGAGTAAGGCGTTACAAATGTTCTATATTAGTTTAAGACCTTTAAAGATGGAAAGACCATAGAGGAGGAATGTTTTATAATAGAAGAAACTACATTTGAAGAAGTTCAAAAACTACGTATTTCATATTTTACTGATATACTGCACTTGAATTTTGAATGAAAGTTTCTTTGTTTCACAAAGTATTAATTCAGAAGTCAAACAACAAAAATCAGCGTTAATTTACAAGATTTTCACAGGACTAGTTTCGATGGTTTTACCGAACCATCATCTTCAGCTGCAAAACCGCAAATGAAAAAGATAGGAAATAATGTTTAGATAAGATAAGAAAGCCTGGACAAGAATAAGCAAGTGGCGCCATCTGTTTACGAAACCAGAACTAAAACATAATTTCTCTAAAAGCCGAAGGCAAATTTGGATTGGAATTAGGATCGTTAACTAGAACAGAAAGATTTTTATGAATGTGAAATGCCTCTAGAAAATCCAGTTCTCCAATGGAAGATGTTTTTTGAATAATTTTGGCAGCAGAAAAATTGAAAGTGTGATTTTCGGACCAACAATGTTGAGCAACAGAAGACTTCTGTGTTTCCTTTTTTCTAACATATGCCTCATGTTCTTTGACGCGAAATTTTAAGGCTCTCTTAGTTTGGCCAATGTAAATTAAACCGCACTGGCAAGGAATCCTATAAATACCCCAGGAATTCATATCCGGAATGGGGTCCTTGAGTATAGAAGTTGGAATTTTATTGATGGGAGAGTAAACAACCCGAAAGTTAAATTTCTGCAAAATATGTGCAACTTTATAGCTAATTGATGGAAAGAAGGGAATGACAACAGAATTTTTATAATCTCCTAAAATAAGAGTGTGGCTTTTAGTGTGTTGAGATGAGAATTTTTTAACTGCTTGATTAATAATGTTGGGTGAAAAGCCCCTGTCAATAGCTATTGCTTTTAAATAATTTAGTTCTTCATCAAGGGCTGGTTTGGAGGAGCAAACTTGAAGAGCACGGAAAACATAGGAATAAAATGAAGCTAACTTTTGTTTAGTCGGATGACATGATTTAAAGTGTGGTGGAAGGCAAACCGATGAAGGTTTACGGTAAACTGTAGTACTGAAGTTGGATGTGTTACGTGTGACCAGAATGTCGAGAAACGGAAGAGAATTGCAAGTCTCAAGTTCAAAAGTGAACTGAATAGCAGGATCAATAGAATTCATTGTTGAAAGAACTCTATTTAAATCATCTTTATTACCTTCAAACAGGGTAAAAGTATCGTCTACGTAGCGGAACCATGCCGGGAAGTTTAAAGTTTCAAACAATTTTGATTCATAATAATGCATGTAGATATCAGCCAGGATGGGACTGAGGGGGCTTCCCATGGCTAATCCCTCAGTTTGCTTGTAATATTTATTTTGGAAAACAAAATGTGTTTGTTTCAAACAGAGTTGAGTGAGAGAAATTAGCTCATCAATTTCGATGCAAGAGAAATGAAATTCGCGAAGTCTGGTTTCTAGACATCTTAATGCACCCTCCACTGGGACATTGGTGAATAATGATTTTACATCAAACGAAACCATGAGTAAATTACGAGCAGAAATGTTTTTAACCTTTTTTACAAACTCTATTGAATTTTTTATGGTGTAAATGTTATTGTCTAATAGAGTGGAAAATCTAGAAACTAAATATTTAGCTAATGGATACGAGGCAGTACCTAAATTTGATACAATAGGGCGGAAAGGAATACCACTTTTATGAATTTTGGGAAGAGCATATAATCTGGCACAATTCGCAACAGATGGGATAAGCGAATGTTTTAAGTTGCTTGAAATGATTTGCGAAGATTTGATCGCAGTTTTTATTTTGGATAAGTCCGAAGGTGAAGGATCTTTAGGGATCGGATTATATGGTCCTTCGTTTAAGAGTTTAGTGACACCATCGATGTAAGTTTTCTTATCATTTCAAAGGCCGACAAAGGTGGCCAGATAGTCGTCATGGATAAGAACACTTACATCGATGGTGTCACTAAACTCTTAAACGAAGGACCATATAATCCGATCCCTAAAGATCCTTCACCTTCGGACTTATCCAAAATAAAAACTGCGATCAAATCTTCGCAAATCATTTCAAGCAACTTAAAACATTCGCTTATCCCATCTGTTGCGAATTGTGCCAGATTATATGCTCTTCCCAAAATTCATAAAAGTGGTATTCCTTTCCGCCCTATTGTATCAAATTTAGGTACTGCCTCGTATCCATTAGCTAAATATTTAGTTTCTAGATTTTCCACTCTATTAGACAATAACATTTACACCATAAAAAATTCAATAGAGTTTGTAAAAAAGGTTAAAAACATTTCTGCTCGTAATTTACTCATGGTTTCGTTTGATGTAAAATCATTATTCACCAATGTCCCAGTGGAGGGTGCATTAAGATGTCTAGAAACCAGACTTCGCGAATTTCATTTCTCTTGCATCGAAATTGATGAGCTAATTTCTCTCACTCAACTCTGTTTGAAACAAACACATTTTGTTTTCCAAAATAAATATTACAAGCAAACTGAGGGATTAGCCATGGGAAGCCCCCTCAGTCCCATCCTGGCTGATATCTACATGCATTATTATGAATCAAAATTGTTTGAAACTTTAAACTTCCCGGCATGGTTCCGCTACGTAGACGATACTTTTACCCTGTTTGAAGGTAATAAAGATGATTTAAATAGAGTTCTTTCAACAATGAATTCTATTGATCCTGCTATTCAGTTCACTTTTGAACTTGAGACTTGCAATTCTCTTCCGTTTCTCGACATTCTGGTCACACGTAACACATCCAACTTCAGTACTACAGTTTACCGTAAACCTTCATCGGTTTGCCTTCCACCACACTTTAAATCATGTCATCCGACTAAACAAAAGTTAGCTTCATTTTATTCCTATGTTTTCCGTGCTCTTCAAGTTTGCTCCTCCAAACCAGCCCTTGATGAAGAACTAAATTATTTAAAAGCAATAGCTATTGACAGGGGCTTTTCACCCAACATTATTAATCAAGCAGTTAAAAAATTCTCATCTCAACACACTAAAAGCCACACTCTTATTTTAGGAGATTATAAAAATTCTGTTGTCATTCCCTTCTTTCCATCAATTAGCTATAAAGTTGCACATATTTTGCAGAAATTTAACTTTCGGGTTGTTTTCTCTCCCATCAATAAAATTCCAACTTCTATACTCAAGGACCCCATTCCGGATATGAATTCCTGGGGTATTTATAGGATTCCTTGCCAGTGCGGTTTAATTTACATTGGCCAAACTAAGAGAGCCTTAAAATTTCGCGTCAAAGAACATGAGGCATATGTTAGAAAAAAGGAAACACAGAAGTCTTCTGTTGCTCAACATTGTTGGTCCGAAAATCACACTTTCAATTTTTCTGCTGCCAAAATTATTCAAAAAACATCTTCCATTGGAGAACTGGATTTTCTAGAGGCATTTCACATTCATAAAAATCTTTCTGTTCTAGTTAACGATCCTAATTCCAATCCAAATTTGCCTTCGGCTTTTAGAGAAATTATGTTTTAGTTCTGGTTTCGTAAACAGATGGCGCCACTTGCTTATTCTTGTCCAGGCTTTCTTATCTTATCTAAACATTATTTCCTATCTTTTTCATTTGCGGTTTTGCAGCTGAAGATGATGGTTCGGTAAAACCATCGAAACTAGTCCTGTGAAAATCTTGTAAATTAACGCTGATTTTTGTTGTTTGACTTCTGAATTAGTATTTATTCGGCGTGTTATTGTGTCTTCACAAAGTATATCAGTAAATCTTGTGTCTTCTAATTTAGAAACGAAGATACCCATGTCGAGGAATATATTGCGTAAAAGAACAGGTCAAAAAAGAGCTGCAAAATGTTGGGAGACGTTGGTTTTTTTTTTTTTCTTTCAGAAACATGCAGAATGTACTGTGACTTAGCCATGATTGAAATTCCGCACCTTGTGATTTCTAGCCTGACGTGCTTCCACCAGGAAGACATGCGATAAGGAGGAAGAAAATACCTTATGGTTTGAAAGTGTAAAGTGCTAATTGTGCCTGATTGATCCTGTGCAAGCTTGCTTTTACGTCTAAAAGTGTTTCACAATCAGAACATACTTCTTAAATCATTCTACAAAACTCTGTATGTCGTCACAATACCAGAGAAGAAACTCTATAATTTCAATTTTTTTTGGGGGGGGGGGTATGAGTAAAATTAGTGATTTTGTTCAGTGAAGACTCAAGATATTAATTTTGTTCATTGAACACATAAATGAAAACCAAAATCAGTTTATCAAACGAATAACAACAACAACAAAAAGAGATAGTTAAGCATTCTAAAATTCCTAACTTATAAATTAAGTTTGAAATAGAGCATAATTTAAAAGATATGCCACATTGTTATATGTGACTGTTTCTGATTTTAAGAGTAGATAATATTTCTTTCTTTCTTTACCCTTTTCTGTTTTTTTTATTTATTTATTTATTTTTTTTTTGAGTTCTTGCTGGAATTTATCATATGAATATTATTCTAGTTTTATCATTCAAAACTGATTTTATAATAAACTAAACATGCTATACATATACATTTACAACACACAAAATATGATTTTTCATCCGCAGTTCAGAGTTCTTTATTTGCACAGAGAAGAATTCATGATGATTTTGTTCTAAAGCTAAACTGATTATTTCATATCAAAATGGAATAGATAAGTTTATAAATTTAATTCCTTTTGGCTGATCCATGAAATATATACATCTATTTTATATTTTTATTTATGTATACCGTTCCTTCCAATTAGCTTTATGCTTCCTTTTCGTAAAGAAAAAACGATCCCATTTCTCAGTTATTTGCTATAGACCTCTTTTACTGTGAAGAAGGTATTTTGTATGTAACATAATTCTTTCCAATTTTATTTTAGTTAAATTTTACTTACTATTTGTATCTTTCTGATCAGGGTTGAAAACCAATGGGCAGTTATCCTTATTATCTGGCACACTGTCGTTGTCTTTGTCAAAATCACACACATCACCTGAAAGATAAAAAGTTAAAATAGGTTCATAAATATCTTTTTCATAGAAAACAATTTACATAATATATTTTAAAATAACTGGATGATATCTTCATTACTCTTAATTTGTACTACTTTATATTCATATTTATTGGTTTATAAATTTGTGGGTTTTCTGGAGATCAAAAATGTGTTCGAAATGGAAAATTTCAAAGTCAAAATTATGCTTAAATATTTTTTTGTTGCAGAATCAAATTAAATATATTTTCAAGTAATTCGTAAAATCGTTGCATTAGTTGTATTTGTGCTACTTTATTTGTATCTCCATTTCATTCCGATACGGAATTTTCTCAAAGATCACTACGTTTAAGTACTAGATTTGATAATTCATTTAAAGAATTTTTTGTTTCCATATGAAAATTTCAAATCAACATAAATGTTTTCATTGCGCTCTAAAATTTTGAGTTTTTTATTCTGACCATACGTGTAAATATTGCCTTACATGCATTTTATTTCAAAATCAAACTTTAATAAAAAATTATCACAGTTTTTGAATAACTAAAGATACAGTTTTTTGATAAAAAGATCTTTTATATCAACCTTGAAAATGTTAGGTTTTTTTTAATCTGCTTTGCATGATTACTCGTACCTTAAAAAAGTCATATAATGTTATTCTTGATATCAGTGTTGTAGGAGGAAAAGTGAAAATTCGAATTTCATAGAACGCGGACAGAAGAAAAATTAATAGCGATTTGATATTTCCTGCCAAGTATTTACTATGTAACATTGGTTATATTTAGAAATTGTACTATTACACTGAAAAACTAGGCTTAAGTTAATTAATGATGTTTGCAAGATGAAAAGAAGTTGATTAATCAAAGAATAATTTTGTCAGTCAAATACATTCCAGTATTAAAATCATTACCTGGAAACATTTAAACGTGCGCGTTTGTAAGCAAGCATTTGAACAAATAATGAGGAAAATAGATTAATTTCTTCGTTTTCGTTGAAAAATTTCTTTTTGTATCACTTGCTTACCATATTTACATTTAGTTTAGTTAGTTAAGTTTAATAAATTTAAATTCACTTAAAAATTTCGAAAATAATATAAAGAGTTTTTCGTAGCATACATTCATAAATGTCCCAAGTGAATTTTCGTTGAGATCGTAGTTAAGGGGCTCTCGGCTGTGGGAACAAAGTATCACAAGCCAAATTCCTATTAAGATCCCCCAGGCAGACGATCAAGGAGTTCGAATAATTCTTTCTCCTACACTCAGGTAATTAAGAAGGCAGCCTTGCTCGCTTCAGTTTCGAGTCTGATAATATTATGGTCTAATGCAATAGTTTGAGTCCCGAAAATAAGACTCTTTGCCTAATTCGCTTTTCCCGTTAATAGGGAGTTGAGCTAAAGCGGTGAGATCCTATAGTTGTAGTAATCTGCGGGAGTGGTTTTTTAACATTATTAGTATATTCGTTCCCAACTATACTTTAAGGCAGGGGTTCTCAACCGGTGGTACGCAAAGAAGCAAAATACGAGGGTAAGTTGAAAAATAAGTTTCCCCTGTCGACTGCGGTCCGAGTTGTGTATGAAAGTCAAAAAATAGAATGAGACATTAAAGATATGACATACCTTTATTTTTCCACATAGGTACCAAGTACATTGAGACATTTGTCATATCGCTTGATAAGCTTCAAAAAGCCCTCTAGGAAAAAATCAGGGCTTTGTATATGGAAGAAGCGTTGAACGCCTTGTTTCACTTCAGTATTGCTTCCAAAGCGCCTTCCCCCGAGATTTTTCTTCAAAGCCGAAAACAGATGGAAGTCGCTTGGTGCGAGATCAGGACTGTATGGCGGATGGTGTAGGCGCTCCCAACCAAGAGTTGCAATATGGTTTTGCGTTGCCGTCGCCGAATGTGCCTGGCATTGTCATCCAACAGCAGTACGCCAGATGTGAGAAAGCCAGGCCGCTTTTTCCGAATCGCCTTTTTCAATTTCGACAGGGTGTCACAGTAGCGCGTAGCATTGATGGTTCCAACCTCCAAAAAGTCCAGCAACAAAACTTTGGGCGTTCCAGAAAACTGTGAGGAGTACTTTACCTTCCAGAGGGAGTTGTCTTGAACTTCTTTCGGACAGGTGATGACGGATGTTTCCACTCCATAGATGCGGCTTTCGATTCTGGCGTGAAATGGTGGACCCACGTTTTATCCCCCGTCACAATCCGAAACAGAAAGTCATTGCCATCTTCATGGTAACGCACGAGATGTTCCAGGCTGACCCCATGCGTTGTTCCTTGTGTGTCGAGGTCAATTGTCGGGGCACCCATCGTGCTGACACTTTTCTGTATCGAAGAATGTCGTGGATGATGTTTTGAGCTCGCTCACGTGAGATTCCAAGTTCTTCCGCTACTTCATCGATGGTGATATGCCGGTTCGCTCTAATCATGTCATCCACCTTCCTGACGTTTGCATCTGTAGTGGCCGTGCGCGACCGTCCAGCTCTCGGTATGTCCTCCACTTGCTGACGTCCATCACTGAATGTGCGACACCATCTCCGCACCATTTGCTTCGACATCACACCTGGCCTATAGACTTCCACGAGGCGGTTATGAATTTCTGTTCCTGATACTCCACGTGCCCATTCATAGCGGATAACCGCTCTCACTTCCTCCTTTGACCACGAATTCAAAACGCACCTTCTCTCCATACCTACCGGGGCTCAAATGAGAGGCTGGTCTCCGCTTTGAGCAGGCACTGCAACAGCGCCATCTGCTTGATTTGCAGCAACCTCTACCCAATGGTGTATCGGTGACTTGCGCGTTTTCCTGCTGTGTCGCCTTTCGCCCATAGCCGTTCAACGCTTCTTCCATATGCAAAGCGTGAATTTTTCTTGAAGGACCTTTTTGAAGCTTATCAAGCGATATGACAAATGTCTCAATGTACTCGTACGAGAATAATAAAATAAAGGTATGTCATATCTTTAATGTCTCATTCTATGTTTTGACTTTCATACACAACTCTGACCACAGTCGACAGGGGAAGGTTATTTTTCAACTTACCCTCGTATTTTTAACTATTAAATTCAAAAATTAAAAACCCAACATTCTGACTGAGGTTGTTCTCTAACACTCGTAAATTTGTGCGATCTGAGCTTTGTTCAAGAGTGGTGGTGGTAGTAGTACTTTGTAGTGGTGGTACTAGAGGTTTTAAATTTTTGTTTAGATGGTACGCGTTAGTCAAAAGGTTGAAAACCGCTGCTTTAAGGCATTTACACAAAAAACTGACGAGTGTTTTGTAGATGATGTGATAAGTCTCGGGGATAAATGGCAATACCCAATAAATTATTCTGGCTTATCTTTAATAAAATAATATTTTAATATTTTTTGGTGAAGAACGTGCTTTGATGGACGACATTCAAGCTCATCGATTGAAGTTTGCGAAAAGATTATTTTTCACCTACCTTTCCTGTCCTCGTCTGTATCTAACTGATCACTATTTGGAATATCTGGGCAATTATCCACATTATCCTGTATTCCATCCTGGTCTCTATAGGTAAAACAAAGAGATTTTTTTATTATCGAAGTAAAGAAGGGGAGAGAAGTTAATTCTAATGTGCAGCTAACAAAATCGCATTATAATTTAAAATGTAACTCAGTTAAAAACAAAGTATCTTAGAAAGAAAAAGAGTTAGCCTGAAATATGTCTAACATTTTTCTTTCAGTAAAGTTTCGCGAAGTTTTATGTATTTTTCTCTGACTGGGTTTTTCACAGTCTAATTTCTCCGAATAGTTTAAGTGAATTTCAAATTATTTTTGATTATAATTCAGGAACGTTTAAATTTCTGAATTATCAGCTACTATATTATTCTTTCAGTTTTTTTGCAAGTTAGAAGTTGGCAGTATGCAACATCTATACAATTTCTAACGTATCGTCACCGACAAATATTTCCCATTTCACATGGAACGGCGGGGTAGTATTGCGGTTAGGAGAAATCGCCGCTTGTCCCGAAGGGCTTGTATCCAGTTCCTGATTAGGTACGGTAATTTGAAATTACAGTATTTTTGAGAAATGGAGCATTTAGAATCGGTGTATCCTAAAGCCTCCTTAAGAAGCTGTTGGTATGTGAAGAAGGGTACAAGATCCTCATATTATATTCCTCACTATGCTTTGGAACAAAGCAGGATGACATTTAAACAGAATGTCCCCCTGTGTTTTGCAATAATTAAAGAAGCCAGAGAAGAAAAAGATATGAAGTAAAACTGATAAATGATCATTTATAAATAATTCATTTCTTTCAAACAACTGTAAACTTATTGCTTTCAGCAAAATCTTTCATTTTCTCGTCCTCTAACTGGCGAATGCGAAAAATCAGTGAACAAAAACAGAAAAAACTGTTCATTTTCCAGAATAAAAATTATATATTAATTAATCAGACTTGGTTAAACACTGACCGGGAAACAAGGGAGGCATGCAAGACAAAAAGAACCTAACGTCTAGAACTCAGTACACCGAATACAACTATTGCGCTAAACGTACAAATTGTAAGAAGATATAAATCCGAAAATTGTATAAATGACAATCTCGTCCCAAACATTAAAGACAAAGAAAGGAGATGAAAGAAGGTCTAAGAAAGTAGGAAACATGTGACTAACAGCAGAAATGCAATTACTTAGAGGCAGCTTTAGCCACTAGAGTAAACATTAGGCCATGATAAAAAGAAATTAGGATTGTGTTTTTAATCAATTCACTAGATCCAGTCTGTTCTAACAGGTTCTTGTAGAAAAGAGCTCTTAATGAAGTATATCCCCTACCCTCCGCATACTTACCTTAAAAGTAAATGAAGTCAGAAAAAAGTGGGAACACAATACACTTTCTACGAACGAAAAATTACCGCTACACTGTCCTAAGATGGCGCACCGAAAACCTGATGTTCGAGAGTAATCAAGCACCACGTGATTACAACCTCCATGGAGGAAAAGAAGCAAAAGAAAAGAGAAGAAGAAAGAAGAAATAACGCAAAATATCCCCAGAGGAGGAGATCTGGCAAGTAAATACAGTTTTCCCCTGAAAAATAGCACCTAACTAGAGATTTTTATTTTTATTTGAGGGAAGAAAATAATTCATTGGAAGACGCGCTCTCTCATTTTCTGAGGAAGCTGTTTAAGGAATGTTTCGTTGATAAGAATGGATGGGCGGATCTACATTAAAATTCTAAATAGGAAAAGTTCGGGCGATCTTCTTAGAAGATCGCCAAGCGATAAACATTTTCGTTTAGCTTTATCTCGTAGGCCACTTTCTAAGCTGAACGAAGGAACTTTCTTTCTTTCTTTAACAAGTTTGTTGGAAAGCTTTACGCAAAGTGAAACTTTAAATGAGTTATGTTTACTGATAACTATCGAGAGCGCATCCTCAGAAAGTAAGGAATTATAGCTTTTTACATTCTTACGTTGTCAGAAGTGCGTGCTTTAAATAACGTAAAAAATAATCCTTCCACAGATATAATCTTTTCTTATTAATGTTGCCGATAATTATTCAAATAGCTCACGAGCTCATGTCTTAAAAGAGAACTAAATTTTTATAAGCACATGGTTTTCCTGATATCTTAATACTTACTACCATACTTAGAAGCAGACTTAATGAGAGAATAAAAAGAACACCTTAGTACTTATTTAAAAAAATTTTAATACCGCAGAACTCAGTTGAACAACATTTTGCGTTGATTTCAAGTCATTCAAGTCTGTTACCATTTGCAAAATATAAGGTATTTATCTTTGAAATTTAGTCTGTCTGTTATTGATTAACAATCTAAGCTATTTAAAAACAATAGATGCAGCTCCTAAGAATATTCTATGTTTTACTTTATAGTCTGGTCAATTTGAACATAAATGCATTTAATTCATGATATATCTAATAAAATATTAAATATTTTAATAATAATAATATATATATATATTAATAATATTTTAATAATATAATATATAAAAATATTAAATATTTTTGTAGAATTATACTGTATTATATATTTTTTCACTTTTCAAATATGGGGAAGATATATAACGTTACCATGTTAGTCTAAATGTAGTATCGTATAAAATGTATCGCTGTTCCCCATGGGCCATCTCTGTTGATAAACCATATTAAACTTTAAAACAGCCCTCTTGGGCAACCGTTAAAATCTGAATCATTTCTGAATTTTTTTGGAGAGGGGGATAAATGTGACTGAATTTTTTATGTTATACTGACTTGTTTTTATTTTATTTTTCTTTGATTACTATTTATGTTGTCTGACGCTTGCGAAAGAAAGATCAATTTATTCTTCTATTGAATTAAGCGTGATGAAATTTTGCATGAGTTACTGAAAGTTATTGAAATCCGGTAAACTTTTCTCGATAATAAATGTTTGCAACAGACATTAAACAAATTTCAAATCAAATACAATTTCTTAATCGGAAGTCCTTGAGAAAGGAAAGCTTATTGAAGTGATAATTTTAGCTGCAGAAGGTAACCTTCTTATTATAAAAGGAAATTAAATTTAGCATTCAAGCATATTCTGCGTTGAAATATATTAACATGTTTATTTAAATTATTAATTAGTTATTTCTAACAGTTGTATTAACATGTAATGCAAACGGAATATCTCATCGCTTTGAAAATTAACATGTAAATTCTTTTGCGAATAGAACTGAGAATATTATATAGTAATAAAGAGTGATAAATCAATATATTTTTTAAACACGTTTCAGCTGTTCTATGAAATTTTATCAGGAAATGATAAAAAAAATTCATATGCCTTTTCAGTAGAGCATAAAAGTCTTTACTAAAATATTATAAAAAATATATTTCTAATTAAAATGACTTTTTAATCGCTTTTACAATTTTTTGATAAAGTTCAAATAATTCTTTAAAATGAGTTTATTCCTGTACATTTTAAAATGAAATTATGATTTATAAAAAGAGATTTCATTTTGTCCAGAAAAAAATTATTTTAATCACAATAATATTAGGTAACATTTATTTCTATTGATGAAATGTGAAAACACATTATACAAGTAATGGGAAAGAAGAGGCAATCTGTATTAGGAAAAGTCAAAAAGAGACCCACAGAATAAGAATAAATGAAGAGAGAAACTAAACGATAAATCACGCACTACGGGTGAGAAATATAAGTGTTGGACCATTTATCTTTCATCTTACCATATTGTATATAAGATATAAATATAAACGGCAAAGGAAACACATAGTAATGAAAGACTTCAGCTAAATCTTTACTTAAACAGTAGAAATAAATTATTTTGGGTAGTAATAAGATTCAAAATTATTCTTAAAAATCTCAATATATTAAAAAAATTAAAATAAAGTTATGTCATCTCTCCTTTTTCCACCAAATTTAGAGAAAATATTCAAGAAGGTTTCATGATTCGCCATACTCGATGAAACAAACGAACAGAGAGATTTGAATCAGTTGATTTCTCTCATTTGCTTGACATTCTAGCTACTTATGATAAATGTGATTTCAGCATATTGTTTCCCAACAACATTTTTTCTCTTTGCTTGCCTCGGTAGGTGAAATCATTTCACAATTCTAAATAAGAAGCGGCTGCGTTTCTCTCTTACGCATATCTTCCCCCCTCCCGGATGTGTCGACGAAGAGAATTCTGTAAGGCAACTGGTTAGGATCTGTTCCTAGGCAGTCTCGGCCATGGGTTATAAAATACCTGAGCTTGGCGGTTCCTCGTGATCTGTGAGTGTTCGCGGGTAAAACCGCTCCCGTTCATTCGGGTGGCCCACAGGGTGAGGTGTTGTAAACCCGTGCCGGACCACGGCCAACGGCCACGGTCAGACCCGGTGCAAGGGCTTCGGGTGTTCCGTGTGGTACTGGCAGGTAGCATCTTTAACAGACAGTCAGATCTCCAGGAGTGCATGTTCCCCTCCACGGTGAAACCTAAGAACAGGGTGTGGTGACCCCGCAGGCCTAGGAGGTAGCTGTGATTATAGAGAAAGTTTAAAATTTTGCCACTTCGGATTTTGAGCCCGGAGTACTAGCATGATTAGAGTATATTATAAACCTCTCGGGGAACTATGACTGGCGACCCAATCCCTTGCCTAATATAGGGGTTTTCAGTTGAGGCTCGTTCTTGTAGTGTCTAGTGACGCAGCACGTATACAAATATTATTATTACGTATATCTTATTCTCTAGGTCTGAAATGCAGAATCGTTTTCTTTTCAGGAACTTAATTATTTAAAATCGATTGTCATATTAATTTGGATACTTAATTTTTCTAAAGATTCTATCCTTTCGATTCTTAATTTCTAATTTTCTCTAATACTTACTTTCTCTAAAGTTACTGATAAATCGTCTTAATAAAAGTAATTCCGTTTTTGAAAATAACATAACAATCTTGCTGACATGTATCCTTCTATTCTTTTATCCTTCTGTCAGTTACAAAATTGCTCGGATTCTGCACAAATTAATCTTTTAAGTCTTTTCACGACTCATTATTAAAGTTCGCTGCTGGATTCTAAAAAATTTCGTCAGTGATTTTAATTCTTTATAACAGATCTTATCAGTGTGGTATATATCGGACAACGTGAAACAGAATTAAAATTTAATGACATGAATTCCAATCCATCTCTGCCCAAAGCTTCCAAATTTTAATATGCTAGTTCTTTTATATTTATTACTATTTTTCTGGATAGACAGAACTGAATTTATTTTAGATAGCTCAGTACATCGATTTTCTTCGTATATTTACTTGTTTTCCTTTTGCATTTTTGTAAAAAAAGGTTTGTGGGGGGGAAGCGAAGGGAAATACGAATATTTTTATTTCTTCTTTCTTTCTTTCTTTTTTTTTTTGACAGAAAGACCTACATGAGATCGTTGTTATCAAAGAAGCTTATAGAAGTTAATTTGAAGCTTACTACTTCAAATTGTAAATTTCTGGAGAAGTCATCTATCTCGGCCATATTATCTCTTCAGAAAATGCATGCACAGATCCTGAGAAAATCAAAGCTGTTTATGACTGGTATCGCCCTCAAAACGTTCATCTGTTAAGAAGCTATCTCGGTCTTTGCACTTACTATTGAAGATTTTGTCAAAAGATTCTCTGAAATCGCAAGGCCTTTACACAACCTAACAGTAGAAAACAAAACTTTTCGTGAACTGAAGATTGTGAAGAAACACGTAAAACTCCAAAGAATGATTTCACTTCCTCTTCTGTGTTGTCTAATCCCCAATCAAAATATGATTCTTGATACAGATGCCAGTAGTGAAGGAACTGGAGCTGTTCTTTCACAAGATATTGATAGCCAGGAGTACATTTTTGCCTGTTTAAGTAGAAAAAAAGTAGGCAAAGTGGTTCTCTTTAGTAAAGGCAGAAATTACTGTGTCACCAGGAAAGAGCTGGTAGCTATCGTGAAGGCAGTAAAGCATTTCCACCATTATCTCTACGGCCAAAAATTCCTGTTGCGCACCGAACATGCGTCATTAAGTTCACTATTTTATTAAAAAAATCCAGAGTGTCGAGTGGCTAGACGGATGCAGAAACAACAGGAGGATGACACAGAAATTCGACATTATATAGGAACTTCACATGGGAATGTTGATGCACATTGAAGTAGAGCTTGTAAAAAAAAAAAAAAAAATTATTTGAAAGTGGAATTAAAATATAGCTTTGAAGTTCCATTTGTCAGTCAAATTAATAGAGACTCCTTCACATTAGAGACTGATCCCTGGAGCAATGAAGAATAGAGAAAGGCCCAAATGAAAGATCCCGAATTGAAACCATTAACGGAATTAATTGAAATCAGGAACAAGAAACCCAGTTCACAAGAAATGGCACTACTTAGCGCGAGACGAAATGATACTAGGCTTTTGGAATTCCCTTCACCAGCAGAGATGGAGTTCTGCATCGATGGGAAGCTGACTATCGAGAGAGTTTCAGATTTCAAGTCGTTTTACTGAAATCTGCAGTGTCTCTCGTTCATAGTAACCCAACTGAAGGTCATTTTGTGCAATGAGGATACAGAAGAAATTTCCTGAACGTTTCTTCTGGCACAAAGTTACAGCAGATGCAAATCGTGTGCTGCAGGTAGAGATAAAGAAGGTCACAAACACCTATATGAGAAAGATTACAGCGCCATAATGTGGAAGCACCATTCGAGAGGATAGCTTTAGACATTCTAGGACCTGTACCTCGTACAACTAAGAGTAACAAGTATATCTTAACTGCAACGGACTACGTTAGTGTGCAGGCAAGCCTCCACATTTATTCAACGTCCAGTGTGTTCGCTGCGACCGCTGAATGACAAGGCGAAATTGATGGCTACAACCGGTTTCTCCTCCTTCTGCTGTTGGGCTCCGAAGGTGTAGGACGTTCTTTTGGCTGTTCTCATCCGGCTGTCGTATGCGCCCTTTTCTGTTCTTTTTCGTTTCTTTTTTTTTGTCTGCCATTTCCGTTGCTGAATGTAGAGTCATGGTATTCCTTATAGTAAAGAAATTGGAACTGAAGATACAACTAAAAAGATCTATATACCTAACAAATGCCGATAATTATTAATGTTCTACAATTAAAAAATCTCCGAAAAGACTTCCTGTGTACGAGCTAGAGCCTTCCGGATGATATAAGCATTCGCCTTGTGCTTCTTCAAAAATATATTGGAATAACCAGTCAACTCAATTTCCGCCGCTAAAAATTTGACTTTTTTATCACGAAACTTTGCTTTACGTTGATAGAATGAGATCTACTTCGATTAGAATATTACGCACATCTTGTACGAGAGGTTAGGATTCAAAATGGTAGGACTGATACTCTTATATTTATTCGGCCACTATACGATCATGACTAATAATCTTCTGTCTGGCGATATTTACTTAATTTACGCTGGTACTGATTCAATATTTAATGATGTCAAGATAAAATAAATATTAATTGATTTGTATTATTTGAATTGTCATCCTTTGGGGTAAGTTACTTTAATTTTATATTTCTTTTAATTCACACACTTCACACCTCATATTTCTCCTACAGTTAGTAAATGGGGAAAAGCTTATGCTATCTTTGATCAAGGAGCTTCAACAGCTGCAGAAGTCCTAGTTGAGAACTGGATATTATGATTTTGAATGTCTTTCCTTATTCATTCTAACCAAAGAACAAAGTTCACACCTTCCATATTTAAAGGAGTCTGAGAATTTTCCCAATGGAGATACCTCAAACCACTCCCTTGCCTCCACAGTCATTCAGCATGGTAAAGTGATTCAAGCGAACAACCTTGGACTGTCTCACTTTATTGGTATTCCAGAGCCAGAAAGACTAAGACAAGAAGCAGCTACTATTCCTTCTAATATACATGAGTGTCATGCATGAGAGCACTAGAGTTTTGCCATTGCAAATGATTTTTGGCCGCGATCTTCGTCTGTCTTGTGACTTGCTCTTCAGACAACTGAAGGATACGCTTTCTTCGCTTGAGTAGTACCCTTAAGATCTGCAGGCACGTTTAGAAGAAGCTCATCGATTCGCCAGGGAAAGGATCCATACAGCCACCGAGAGGATGGAGACGAGATGTGGTACACGGACAGGGACTTCAAGGAAAGAAGTCAAGTCTGGCTGTACAATGAGAAGTTTCCCAAGCCACAGACATCCTGGAAAGGACCCTACCGTATGATTAAGAAATTGAACGACGTAATTATAAAGAACTCCTTCTTCTAAACCTAAAGTAGTGCGCTAAGACAGACTTGCACTATATTACGATAATGAGAATTAATTATCTCTGGTCTTGTGAGTTCAATCGTTCAATACGTGTAGTCCTTAAGGAAAGGAGGATGTTTTAAATATTGTAACTATTTTAATCCTTTTTATTGTATTTTTGACTTTCTGAATTGTTGTAATATTTTGTTTTACTTACTCATTTATTTATTTATAGTTTTTATGATGGTAATTTTATGGTTTATGTTTTGTTTAATAAAATTTGTGACTACATGTCTTGTATTTAAGTATTTATTTGTTGCATAAAACTAGAGATCTTTTAATCTTGAATACAACGGTTTTGGAATTGTAAAATAGCTCATTTATAAATATGGGTCGGGGAGGGGGGGATTTCAGCTATGAAACATTTCCGAATTAGCTTTGAGACTAAGCGATTAGCTGAACTGCGAGTTAGAATTTACCTGAGAGTAATCTGATGAACTTGACAATTTATTTCGCGTATTAAGAGGGAATTTCTGAATATCTGTTCTCCTTGAGTAATTTCCAGCCATTATTGTGCTGTGTGTACTATTTATTGTTCCTGGTTTCCTAATAAATTTTTCATTTTTTTTCTGCTTATCTGAACTCACTATTTAAACAAACATCAACGACCCCGTAGCTCTCCAACCATATTATAGAGAAAATCGCAAGGGAGTCGATTTCAGAGTCAATCAGATACAGTCCATCTTTTTCAGAAGGAAAATAATTTTTAAAAAGGAAATGATTTTTACTTTTGAAAAAGAGAAAAACACATTTTCTTGGAAAAGAGGAACCTGTGCCTGATAGCCTTCGAAATCTATAAAGTTTTATTCAAAATGAACGGCAATGGAAGACTGCTTTCTTCCTTAAGTTTAAATAGTCTTTAATTACATGCATAGCAGATTCCATAGTGCAGTTAGAACTTACTTGTATTTGGCTTATTGATGATTATTTTCCGCAGCACTCAAAATGTCATATGTCTAGCTCTCTTATGTTGTTGCTATTATTCGAATCGGTATTTATGTAGTATACATCGACCGTGAAAGTATTGCCAAGCAAAGCGATTTAGCGCCAGTTATGGATAAGCGTGATATCACAACACATTCATAAATCCGTGCTTTCGTTTGATTTAATCTCGATGGATTCTCGATAAGCCATCTTTTGTTTTCATGAACAAGAATATAAAGTAACTTTTATTGTTGTATTTTTTCCTTGCACTTTGACAAATATGTGTTTAAAGCAGTAGAATCCCATTTGTGAGTGCACTGCAGCTGATTTTCATCTGGCGAAAGAAATTAACATTTGTTGACAGAGGGAAAAAACAGCTGAATATGGTCGACGAAATAGTAATAGATTGGCCACCTATGGGAAGTTTATACTCATAACATTTCAAGCACAGCTTCCAGAAAAATTGAAAGGCCTAACAAATAAACAGAAATCGAAGCCTTTTTATGAAGTGCAAAATGAAAGAGGCTCAAATATTTCTGTAGGAGCAGCTATTTGGTGGATTGAGCAGGTAGAAAAATAAATGGGCGGAGTACCAGAATTTCACTGTTGGGTCGTACGGGTACAGTCCCGCCGCACTAACTGTGCACTTCCGCCGCAGTATGGACGGATAACACTCCTGTGGTGGTCCGAAGATCTTCCACCACCACCACTATCTTTTCGAGAAGACTTTCGGACCGCTCTGTATTTTGAATGCTTATTTACCGCATAGACACTATACGCTTACAAAAATCCAAAAATCCAATTACAAAAATCAATCCGCATAGACACTATACGCTACCAAAATTAAAAAAAGTCCGCATAGACACTATACGCTACAAATGCACGGATTTATGAATTTCCCGGATTCGGTGCCAGACCCATGAATACTTCAGTCAGCTTTGCTTACCACTACGCCTGCTGAAAAGACTGCCAAATGTTTTATTGTAAGAGTTGCAGATAGAAGTGCGATTCAGAATTCCGCAGGAATGATTGGCATAACTCTGGCATGATCTCTGCCAAATTTTATCGGTCTATGGTAGCCAACTTTCAAGGTGTCAACGGAATAAAACATACGTATCGTCGAAACAAAGAACGTACTAGATGTATAAGTAAACGTACTAATACAAATTTGTAAAAAGTCCATATTTTTTGTCAAAATACTAATGATAATCACCCTGCATACGACGCTTCCTATGACTTAACGTTAAATGATATCTTCGTTTTTAAATTGTTATTTACATGTGTTTGCTATAAATGTGACATTGAAACTTTTGAAAGGTTGAAAAAATAAAAGGATTCTCTTTTATTGAAAAACAATATTACTTGAAAAAGGATTTGTTATGCTGGTAGATTGTCCACTTAGTTGACAGAAAAAAAAATTCAGATCGAAAAACAGTAGTATATCATAATGAGCAATTTCATAATATTCTGGATATTTCATCTGAGTGTTTTATATATCTGCCCTTCTTTATTAGGATTTAAATAAATATATATTGACTAATTTTATTTAATCATATTAGAAAAACGTATTTTGGAAAGATAATTTCTCGTAAAAAGTTTATGAGTAAAACTTTAGCTTATAATTAATTAAAAAGATAACCACACAACAAGGTTATAAAGGACATTTTACTTTATTTGTTCTTTTGAAACAAAAATATTTACAACCCGAAGAAGAAGAAAATTAAGGATAATTCGAAGAAAGGAATACAAAAAGAATTATCGATTAAAATAAATTTTAATGTTATAATGCTATTCGCATTCTTTCAGTTTACAAAGTCGGTATCATCTTTTCTTTTGATAAAAACGCTAACATGTATATTGCAATAATTTTTCCTTTGATAAAAAATATTCTTCGGTTTACTATTTTTTTCCCAGAAATGGTTAAAACCTTCTGCGAAATATGTTCAGAAATATGTGAAATTCAGATTTCTTTCGTGCTAAAAGCGAAGCAAACAAAATATAAGATTTATAGATTGTTTAACTCTTTCTGAAAAAAGACTCTAGACACCTTAAAGAGCTAATTTGATTTAATCCTTTTACTAAATAATCTTATTAGGAAAAGTTATTTTAGTAAAATAATTTTTTGTAAGTAACTAAATAAATAAAATTTCAACCGAAGGTAAAAGAAGGAAAATTAATTATGGAAAGTACATCAGAGATTTCAAATGCGTTTAGAAGAAGCATTCTACAAATGCGTTTAGAAGAAGGCTTTTCTATTTGGAATTTGATTACGTTTATGCTATGTAGTAGTATAATAAGATATTTAGGCTGATGAGTTGTTTTACTATAGGAACAAACTTTTTAGCGTTAAATGATTTACAAAGAGAAGAATTTTGGAATTAGCTTACTAGGAACAAACCTTCTAGCATTAAATTACCAAGAGAAGCATTTTGAAATTACCTAAAAGTGAAATTTCTAGTAGAAATATAATGAAGGAATCGAGTAGAAAAAATCTAAACCCAAGGAAAATTCTTGGAGATGAATATAAATACTAAAAATAATATCACTAAATTAGCTCAAGATAATAACAAAATACAGTTCTGTACCATTTGTGAAAAATAAAAGAATTCAATATGATCGTAGTGCTAGGGAAATAGAAAATAAAAGTAAATACATTTTTAAGGCATCATCGCCCTCCCCCCGTTGCTTTTTCTAGGTGTAAATAGTTAATATATCAAGCTGGCAAATGAAAGATCCATCGTTCGAATCTTCGTGAGTATTCGTGAGAATTAATTTCTCACAATTTTTCGAGTAAAAATAATATAAAATCTCTAGATTATATAGATAAAATTTGGTTGATGACAGCACCAAGCATTGATGACAAATGCGCAAAATTTGGTTCATGACAACTGTGCGGATTTCGTCGACTAAAGTGTCGTGCCTTTATTCAGTCGATTTTCGAATGGGGAAGAGGGTAAGTAATTATTGCAACCTTCTCTGAATGCTCTAATTCAATGTTTCCCACACCTTTCTTATCTCGAAATACTTTTCAAGTTCTTAACATTTTTAATTTGGACTTTGTTTATAATAAATAATAACGCTAAATTAGGTAAATGAAATAAACATTTATTCCAATTTTTATTATCATAACTATAAAAGAAATGTTTTTAATTTTACAAAAAGGACGCACGAAACAAATTGAAGGAAACAAATAATACATTAGACAAGGCTTAATGTGATCATGTTTGTCCTCCCTTGTTTTAGATAACACTAACCGAATGATAACATTAAACGGCGAAAAAAATATCCTCTTTAAAAGAGCAATAAAATTTAATTAACTTGCCATAAATATAACTAGAAATATATGAATAGATATATTTTTACGTCATTTTAATTAAGAAAATGCAAAAGTTTGTTTATAGACAATTCACAATTTCTTTAATGCAAAAGTTCATTTATGAATTCTTCATAACGTTCCTGGGAATTATTTGATTGATGCTGAACCTCTAATCTTAATACTCGGAGAGCATCCCTCACTGAAAGAGAAAATATTTAGATTAGGAAAAAAACAACCTCAGTTTGGCCTAGGTGTTATAGAGACGTTAGAATTTTTGGATGATTTAGACATGAAAAATGAGCACTGCACTCGCCGGGACTCGAACCTGGATCTCTCGGATACCGTTACACCGCGAAGGCATGCAGAAAGGAGGAAGAAATACCTTATAATGTTTCCAGGAAAATATTTTTGGAAAAAATATAAATAAAGAAAAAATAATCTGCAGAAAGTTTCGGCAATTCGATAATAATATCGGAATGATAAATTAACCGCGATCACATTAAGCGGAGTTATACTGTATGAAAAAAGATTTAAAAATCTTTAGTTTAGAAAGACTGTGTATTTGACTCTTCGAACTTCGAATCGTGTTATACACATTGTTTGAAACCTAAATTCTTGTAGCAGATGAAGTCGATTTCTCAATTTGGATTTTGCTGCAACGTAATGTGAAAACTTTGTCTCGCACAAAAGTAGTTTGTTTTGTTAAGGGATTACTTGCGATTAAAATACTTTGTTTTATGTTTCCTCTTTAAATTTCTTTTCAGAGTTATTTTAAATTGCGTTAAATCTAAAATCAGACAATTCTTCTATAATATCTGATCTCAGTTTCATAATTTTTCGTTAAATAATTAGTGACTCTTTTCGGAACACAACTGGGGAAACGATGCTCTATTGGATACAAATAATTAATATTTCCAGTTTGGAATTGGAAGATGCATAATTCGAGCTTCAGTTTAGTTTTCACGTTTCTTATTTCCGAAAAATATAAAAAAAATTTAACAAATTCATTGCGGAAAAAGTTCTGTTTCAGTATTCCTTACTTTTTATTAAAGTTTGCAGAGAAAGTCTGAAATCGTCCTGTTTATTGGGTCTAAATTTTTTACAAGATTTTCGCAAAGAGCACATGGCCTTCGTTTGTAACTTTATTCAATCTTATTCTTAAAAAGAACTATTTTCTGAGATTTTAAGGTTTTTAATTTTCTTATGATTACAGGCTCATTTCAGTATTGAGTATTTCCTACTGACAGCTGTTTGGATGTATATATTACGCATATGCACAGCGTTTCAAAAACATTTAATGGCAAAATGTCACAGTTGGTTGGTTTCAATTAAGAAATCTTAGAATTTCTTTCCAAAATTCCAGTTTAAAGAATAAACTATGTAAAATAGGCTTTAAGGTTATGTCAGTTTCTATAATTTTGTAAGAAATTTCTCTAATGTACTCTTGTGGTATAACAGTCAACATTTCAATTCAATAAACTGAAGATCCGAGCTTGATTTCTAGTGACGGCACAAAGAATCCCACTCCAATGATACTGATCCCTCTATAAAGTCTTAGGAATAATTATTTACTGTTGATCACTTTTATTTTGAGATAAGAGGTAATCTCTCCAGTCATCAGCTTAGAACATTTGGAGCTCATCTTTCCCTGCGGTCCCCCTAAGATAGAGCAATATAAGGAATTAATGAGATGTACAGGGTGCGGCAGCGTTTATAGCAGGATATTAAAAACACACCATGAGGCAGTAACTGTGATTTATTTATTACCTCTTATGTCATTAATAGTTAAAGGTATGCCATTTACTAATGTGTAAGTCATTGTCCATTGCGGGGATTACTTTTTGAATATGATGTCTCTTAAATGATGCCCACTCTGCACAACACATTCATCTAGGCGGCGTTGGAAGCCTGCCATAACTCGGCGTAACGTATTCCCTGGGACATTGCCGACGGCAGTTCTGATGCGATCCTTCAACTCAGGAATGGTAGCACAACGTGTTCGAAAAACTTCTTGCTTAAGGTGGCCCCAAAGGAAAACGTCTGCACATGAAAGATCCATGGAGGTAGGATGTAAGTCCTACCTCCTTTCCTACCTCCATGGAAAGATCAGGTGAGCGAGGCGGCTAGGAAATGTTACCAAAACGAGAAACTAATCTACCTGGAAATGTCTGTTGCATTGGTACGCCCATCTGGAACTTTACCATGACGTCCCAAGTTTAAATATTGCCGAAATAGACGCAGGGTAGCAATAACAGAGTAGTTATTCTTGAAATAACTTTCAACAGCAAAGGCACGATGCTGTGCACTCCACCGATCCATATAACTGTCACACTCGAAATGGCAGCTCATTAGTACACGAATGCGGCACAAGCTGGCTCGCATTCATGCAGTACGTCATTGTACTACGCAAGTCAAATCACGCTATGAACGCTGCCGCACCCTGTACCTCTCGCTGATAACTCGGTGTACCGATAAGCGTATTACTCTCTCAATTTAGAGAACCGTATTCGAAAGTTTTGAAAAACCTTAACGAAATATTAATTTTCGTACGTGTCATCTTCAAGAAAAATTTCAGTCGGTAAGTTGTCTTTTATCCAGCCAAATAAAGACCTAAATGTCGTTAGAAAAAAGCATGTATATAATATGCAAAACTTGCTCTGAAAACAAATATTTAAATTTATATCAATATTTTGCCACGAAGCAAAGTAATCACTTTTAATGTTCATACAAGGATTTAATTTCAGAAGATTGAATATTCCTGTTTCTAAAAACAGCATTCTCAACTAAAGTTTGTGTATTAGAATTTCGTTTATATAAAATAAAACTCTTAATATTTTGAATCAAAACCATAATATCCGTAGCACTTATTAATAGTATTTTGATATGGTTCTGAAAAATTTTAGTTCATGGTGTTTCTTTTAATCTTAATAGGAAAAGACTGCTCATTTTTTTATTTTGCGTGTACATGTGTAAATAATTAGTCTATACATAAAAAAAAATTCTCCCTATGTTTACTAAATATATCACGTAACCAAACTTTTCATAGGGTCTAAAAGCTTGCTGCATTTGACTTGTTTCATAAACTTTAAACATAAGTCAACGGCAGATCTAAAAGATACCTAATCGTATAATCATTTTGAAACATGTATAATGTCGTTACTCCTCTAACGTTTTTCTCACTTTCCATATATAATTTTGCAAATTTTGAAATTCCAATGGCTTGAGATTTATTATTATAGATTCTTGTATTTGTCTTATTCTTAATTTTTTGTTTTAGAAAAGATATACGTTTCATTTTATTATTAAAATGTGCATATTAGTTTTCATACCTTTTAATTTATGAATACAGGGATAAATGCAATACGTCTGAAATTAATTTTAACCTATTCAGCTGAAAACTCGTAATTATTATACATCTTAGCTATAAAAGTGAAGAAAGTTTTAAAATTTATTCGCAAATTATTATGTTTTTCAGATATCATTACACCAATGTTGTGATTTTTAATAAGCTAATTGAAATGAAATGTGCAAAATAAATATCGACTTACCTATCAATATTGCTGTCGCAGTCATCCCCTATATTGTCCTTATCTGTATCCAACTGAAATAAAATACAAAAAGAAAAATGGAAATTATTATTACATAAATGCCGAATTATTATTACATAAATGCGGAATAATTTAAACTAATTTAGAGAATAATGCATAACTTTTCCTATAATACATTCCACGAAGTATTGCATAAATTGCAAAAATTTGATATAATGGGTAGGAACTTTTCATTGTCAGTAAAATGCTTTCAAAAAAAAAAAAAAAAAAAAAAAAAAACTGATTATGCTTTAAAACAAGGCATTGCTGCATGTCATACAGCGGTTTTAGAGTTTTCGGTGTAAGGTTTGGAAGGATCGAGCGTCTGTGACCCCCAAGTTATCACAGAATTAAACAAGATTTTTGTATGGAAAGCGCTTTGCTAACAAAAATAGCTACATCTGCCAATAGACTATGGACATGCTTCTCAAAGTTATGGATGTCTGTATAGAATAATAACCCAGAATATATACTTTTCGAATAAAACGATTTATTCAATTAACTACTTTCGTTGTTTATGTGTTAACTAAACGGATGCTATACTCTAGAAGCGCTATGTAGAATAAATCCACATTTACCATTCAGTTAAAATAATTATTTTAAAGCTACATAAGAAAACTAGAGCATTATGGAAATCCGAACTTCTGTCTCAAAATTAGCAAAGCCTAGAGTGGATGAAAATGAACGTGGAGGTGAGCGTTTGGATAATAGTTCACGATGACATCACCATTGCTCCTCCGGCAGGTACCCGTTACCACCAGGAAAACATCATTGAACGACACCGTTACGGTGGTGCAGGAGTGCTCGTTTGGGTTGGAATTATTCTGGGTTCCAGAACTGACCTGCATGTTCAAATTGGAACAATGACAAGCCAAATCTATCGGGACGTCATTCTGGAACAACATGAACGCTTGTTTCAGGGCGCCATGGCGCAGAATTTGTGTTTATGGCTGACAACGCCCGTCCTCACCGTGCAAACAGAGTAAGCGAATGCCTTCAATCGGAAGATATCACCCGTATGGACTGGCCAGCATTCTCACCGGACATGAATCCAGTAGAGCAGGTGTGGGATATGCTTGGCCGACGCGTTGCAGCCTGTCAGCCTCCTCCTACATGTCTACCGGAACTTCGGAGAGCATTGCTTTTTGAGTGGTGTAAGATCCCCCACAATCAGATCGATAATTTGATACTCAGCATGCCTAGACGTTGTACGAACTGTATTGCATCGTCTGGGAGACATACAATGTATTAACAATCATACCAACCATGTAATACTGGTTTTTTGTAAATAGTCTTTTTTTGTAATTTACGCCAGGAAGAAAAAATCGCTAATTGTTTTAATAATATCAAACATATAGCATCTATTTTTGCTCTTTACCTTTTGTTTAATGTGTGTGTGTGATTATGGCAAAGCCTCGAGGGCTATCTGCCTAAGGGTAGGGATGCCTTCTTGGAGGACGTTCTAAGGGAAACTGGCTCGTATACACGTTACACATGGGGAAAACCACGAAAACGCCCATGCAGCCAGCCCGTTCGCGGGATTCGAACCTCGGACCGAACTACCAGTGTTCAGCGACTTTACCGCTCGGCCGCTGGTGGGCCCCCCTTTTGTTTAATAAATAAGCTTTACAAATAAGTCAAATTTGTTTTGCTTCTAACTGTTCCTTTGCCTGATTTTGCATTATCCTTAATTTATGGACCATGAGTGTAAATAATACGCCATTTTAGTTTCCTGAAAGAACAAAATTTCTTCATGTCCTTCTAGCCCAAGCATCGTGCGAAATTTCCTTCATTATTAAGAGTTTTCAGGCGAAATGAAAGGTTTAATTACTAATTCAGAATTAAATGAGGACCAAATGCGAACTGCATGATATTTACAGCAAGAATTTCTAGATATCTTTCGAGATTTATTTAATGACGTTGGTAGCAAGAATGTCATTCAAAACCATAACATTGGAACTACATTAAAACTATTTATATAATATGAAAGTACTTGTTCTTAAGCAACGGAAGAAGAACAGTTTTAAAATATCTTTTGAAATTCATTTAAGTATGTTGGACGCAAGAATGTGATTTGAAACCCGAAAATTGAATTTCGCAGATCGCAAAATCGATCAAAATCTAAAGCAGTAGATACAAAGAGGCAATTAAACAGTACAAGAGTCTGCAATAGAGCCTTAACTAAATTCAGATTTCATTGAATCCTCTCAATTATACCATAGCCGAAGAACTGGAAAATGGGCTGAGATCCTGTAGGTGGTTATTGGAGGGCATTACCCCTGAAAGGTTTTAAAAAGAGCGCTGTCAAAGCTACAGGAGACGTTTCTCAGACGACTGCAGAATTTCCTCTGTCCATTGTTCTTTATTAAAAGTGAGAGGTGATTGAAGCGTCAGTCAGTTTAGTTCCCAGTCTATCGCACACTTCTCTGATACTCAACTTACCGCTCATGCTTACTGCTATAAATGTTGATCTCTGAGCAGTTTTGTTAGTTGTGACATTGCTTTCGTGTTTAAGAAAATTTCAACCTACTTTTGCATTCTTAAACCATTTTCAGGTATTTTTGTTGTTTCGGAAAGCTGCTCTTTGTCTCAATCTTAAGTAACGTTTCAAGACTTCCTTCTTCATCTGGTTTTGTTATTTCATGGCGCCAGATGTTAATATACGAATACAAAACACACAGCAAGGAATGATTAAGTATCATATTTAATTTGAATTAAAGCAGCTCCTCATTCTGCAAAACAGAAACATGTTGATGAAAGATTTGCAAAAGGGAAAATACTTTTTATAACTTACACACACACACACACACACGTATATATATATATATATGGTTCTTTTACCTCGAAATAATTTATATCCACGAATATAAAAAAATCACAATATTTTTTAATGTCTCTGATCATCTCATAATGCGTAGCATTAAATGATAAAAATGCATATACTTCAGCCCATATTTTCTCCTATCTCGAGTTCTTTCAAGTATACTTACTGGAAAAGAATGGAAATACATTTATTTCTTCCTATTAATAAGAAAAAAAGATATCAAGAATATATGATACTTACATGCAAACAATTACATTTAAAGCCCATTCAAGAGCTGTTTGCAAAGCTTTATTCAGCTCGAAGAAATTTAAATGACAAAAGAAATAAATTGCTCGTGGCGCATTATCTTCTGAGTAAGCATTTGTACTCTGTTTATCTATTATAAAAACAAGGCACTAAAAATAAATTTTCTCTAACATTTCTTCGTTTCACTTCATTCATTGACTATACTTCTAGATATTTTTATCTTATTTTTTCTACTCTCCTTTATTGAAGGAGGAAAATCTTAAATCAGAAGAATACACTTTTTTCGTCTTATTAGCTGTACGGCACACGGTTTTCCTAATTGTTATTTTTTTGTTAAACATACCATTTGTTTATTCTGAACTGTTTTTAAAGCAAGTATTTCCTTTTCTTAGAAACTCTAGTTAAGAAAAATGTACAGATAATTCTTGATTTGCGATGGGATTATGCTCAATAAATCCTATTGATTCGATAGAAATACATATCGTCTGAGCTTGGCTCAGCTTACCTTTAATTTGCTGAGAAAAGTGCATTAATCTATAGTTAGTCAGAATAATTTAAAATCAAGAGGTAATTTAGATAGTGATGAATATCTCGTGAAATTTATTGCTTGTTGCAGCAGTGTTGACGGAAAGTTTTCAATTAAAGTAGCAGGAGAAGAATCGAAAAGTTGAAAAAAGTAGCACATAACGTCAGCTATCACATGATTTGTGTGACGTCATAGTTACGTATGTCCATATGATCTCTGACGTCTGATTTCGTAAGTTACGGACTGTAATTCGATTCTTAGTACTTTTAATTACGTATATTATAGGTCTGACGAATATTTGAGAACTAAAGTACTAATTATTCATTCTTTAATCATTACTTTTAATGAATTCTAAATAAATTTATATTTTTATTTTAAAATTAATTTGCTCTTATCCATTGTTAAATACTTCCTCAAGTTTGGCTTGTTAGCGTTTTTGTACTAATTTTTTTAAGCTGGTCGTTATTTTTTTCCAATTCATTATTCATTGCTTTATTTTAATTGTTAATTCTTTTCAGTGAAAATTCCATTCTACTTGAATGACTTATTTAAATTTATGAGATTCTAATTATCTCGACTTGAAAACTTTTGAATCGCAAAAATTAGCTTAAAGAAATGGTGAAGTAGCAAAAATTTCGCAAAATCGCATGAACATCAATTTTAGTCGCACATGTTTGGCAAAAGTAGCACGTTTGCGAAATATCGCATGATCTGGCAACACTGTGTTGCAGCCGAAATGTAAAAAGATTATGACTGCATGTAAACTCAAGACATGGACAAGCGCATAATGAGCCTAAAGAATATGCAAAGAGCTTGACGTTGTAGCCGAAGGAGTCCTTCTGCGATCTCGTTTTCGACCGAATTCGCATTCCGAAGTTATTGCTTCAGACAGTTTATTTTTAATTTAACGTATTTAATATATTAAAACGTCCAATTTCTTTAATGAAGTCGAACAAGCAAAACAAGGAGACGATGTCACAGAAAAGAATAATAATACAGTACATGTTTTCTCTCGTATTTCTTCGCAAGTAAATCTAGATTCGACATTATTATTGCATTCAATCTTCTGCCAAATTAGAATTTTTAGCCAACAATTTTTAATGTTTAAATATACATATATATCCTAAATAGAAATATATATATATATATATATATATATATATATGCAGTTTTCTTAAAAATTTGATAAAGAATAACGTAATGCAAATCTTAACTAAATAACGCTTTGAAAGCTTTGTAAATTTAGTAAAGTTTATAATGAAGCCCATTTGCAAAAATTAATTTCAAGAGGACGAGTGCATGTAACGATTGAAAAAGTGTTACAAGAAATGTATTACACCGTTTTAGATTTTAATACTTTTCTGTTTCTATTTGCTCTCTACTTTACTTTTTATTCTATGTAGCGATTATTTTACTCTACAGCGTTATATTATTATTTTTGGTTTTAGATCTAGTTTTATACTGCCATGTTTTATTTCTTGTTGTTTCACGATGAATGTGAATTTAAGGATTGAATTTTTATGAATAATTTTTCATTATATATATATATATATAAAGTATTTTAATTACAAATTCTATTTTTTTAAATATGCTTAACAAATATTATTTTAAGATGAAGGAAAGTTGTTACAGGTTATAAATCAATTATTTTTCCTAAAAATTTATTAAAATTGTTCTAAATTAAATCTTTTAAGCAAATCAGATTAAATGTGTGAACGTTGTTCAGACTAAACCAAAATTACAGATTATATAAAAAGAAAACAAGAAAATTCGTTTACAAAAAAACGATACTATCAAATATCGAGAAAGCTTAGTTACGTTTACTCAACTAAACTTCTCGATTCAGCAAAATTTTAGATTTTGAATCGAAATACGAAAAGAAAAAAACAAACGATATTTCATAAAAATCCGAATATCTTTCAAAATGTTGTACCTTAGAGCAATGCCAAATATAAATCTAAGACGCAGCTTAATTGGCGCTTTCGAGGCATGAATAAAGTAAGATAAATTTTGTTAATCGAGCAACTACTAGAAAAGAAGTATCTCTTCTCTGCCCTTCGTAATGTACAGTGTTTCCTTTACACAGAGAAATACTTCATATCTGCGAGAATAAGCATAAGAGGAAAAAATATATGAAAAAGAAAACAGAAATTAATGAGTTTCGAAACGCTTTGTTTTCTGCTAGAAATCTAAGAACTTAATGCAAGAAAATTAATTTAGCATTAATTAAGCAATCTATGCTTAAAATAATGTACAATAGATTTTAAAAAAGCGTTTACATTTAACTTCTATATTTCATTCACAAAGGAAAAGTAAAAAACTTCTAATTAAAATTGTTGATAATATATAGAGGATGCTTTAAAATGTTTGAGTGACTAAATATCTCTTAAAAACCCATCTAAGAGCCATACGTTTTAACGTAATAAATGAATCGATTAGAAGGTAAACGTTTATGTCAAATTTCGTTCTCTGACACCTTTCTGAAATTTTCTGTATATATCAGTTTTTATATTGAAATCTGAAATACGCGTGCTTTGTTAAATCTGTTCTTATAAGAGCGTGAAAGTCATTATATAATTACAAACTTTTGACATGAATATTTAAATTCTCTGAACTGAACCTGTTTCTTATTTGAAGCTTTTTTTTCTTCCTTTCTTTCGAAATAAAACTTAAAAATGGTTTACTCAAATGACATATTTTTTCTGTATTATTGGAACTGAATAATATGATTTCAGTTAAAATTCTGAATAAAATCTCTTCTTCAGAATAAAAGATAGTGTGATAAAGTGAATGAATTAGATAGCAAAATATAGCAGCAATAAACAGTGAGATTATTTTAACTTTTAATATGAATATAATGAATTCCCTCATTCACCAGCTGATTTTACCCATTCATCTTCATTATCACGGTAGTTTTAAAATCACAACAGGCTTAAGCCGAACTTCGTTGTTAAGCAGCCAGATCTTGCTATCTCACAAAAACTGGTTTAACGATTTTGTCTAAAAGTTCTAACTTTTCAACTTTATGCCAAGTTGATCTAAGACTCGCGTAACTTTCTCTTGCCTGATTAGCTACGGCTTACATCCTGTTAAACAGGTGTGCATGAAGTTAATGACTTTTGTGCCTTAAACTGCCGAGCTTTATGACTACAAACAATCGCCTGAAAGAAGCCTTAAGGGGAAATCTCATTCTAGGTTTATAATTAAAATATTCGAATATCCAACATACCTGAGAGGGATTGGCAACTGAAGGGCAGTTGTCACAAGCATCACCAACACCATCGTCATCGGAATCCTGTTGATCACCATTGGCAATATGCGGACAATTATCGACTGCAGTCGGAATTCCTAGTGCAGAGCAAGACATTATTTCGCTATAATTTGAGGAGTAGCTAAAGATGGCTTCTTGCGCATCTGACTATAGTCTGTGACTTTAAAGCAGGAACTTCAAGATTATTTTCCGGTTTGATTAGTAACCACGGGAACAAGAGCTACCGCAAAAATAAAATCAAGTCGCTGAATTGTTTCCCCCGATTCTTTTCCGTTTAGCTCATTTCACTTCATGAAAAGCGCACGGATGAAAGTTGACCTGAACTACAGTCTAAAATGAGATGAAGAAAATAAATATTGCACGGTAATGGCAACACGAATGACGATAGCAAATGGTAGGGGACTAGAAACAACCTTGAAGTTCCTATTTTAAAGTAACAAGCTATAATTAAGTTGCACAAACATTAAATATATTTATTTAAAGCCTACCGAAAATATTCCGAATGACAAAAGCATTCTCCTTAGATTCACAGCTATATATATTTATACATTAGAAATGTATCTTGTAGGAGGAAGAAAAGGTGCAGCTGCAAATAGGGCTGCAAAATAGCAGCTGCAAAAATCAATAATTTGAATTTATTATTTTCCTGCCTGAATTTTTTACTGGTATTAATTTTCGGAAAATAAGAATACTAAAATAGATAAAAAAAGATGTTACCGTCGTCATCTCCGTCATCATCACAAGCGTCACCTACACCATCTCCATCAGAGTCCAACTGGTCTGGATTCGGCACAGTAGGACAGTTATCGCAAACATCTCCTAATCTGTCTGGCCCATCGACGTCATTATCTTCTTGATTTGGATTAGGGACGAGTGGACAGTTGTCCTATAAGAAATATGAAATTATTACTGTAGACATATGACTATATGACATGATTCATTCAAGTATTTAAATTACATATTCAGTTGGCTACTCTACTTCTGTCTATAGAATCACTCAAAACGTTTTTGATTAGTATTTTTTTCAGATAAAATAATCAGATTTGCAAAAAAAAAAAAAAAAAAAAAAAATTTAAACTATTATCAATATATTTGAGAATCTAAAAATAAGATATTGTTGTGTGCGTACGGGTTCGTTATGAAATGAATGCACAAGTCCGATGAAAAATGAACAAAAATTTATTATTATCACAACAGAAATGCTTAAATTTTCTCAAATTATCATGCAGTATCACAATATCTCACAGTAGTTATCTTTTAACTACTTAAATGTACAATAGAACGTAATTCAAAACAGCTAAAGAACGCTAATCCGCGAATTCGCTATAATCAACAACGGCAGTTTTTTAAACAACAACAAACTAAGCAACTACTACAAACTGAGATGTTTTCCTCCTTTTATAAGATTTTAAAATCACGCGCTAAAATTTTCCAGTACTTTCTCGAAATCAAAAAGAGATATTTATTTATTTAACGCACGCGCTCTTGTATTTTTAATTTTTCCGGCTTAGCTTTCTTTTAATATTCGTCACGCGCTGCACTGCGCGAGAAATAAAACCATTTAATTTATAATTGAACTAACATTAGCTTTTTTTAAATACCAAATTCGTAACACTGCCCCCTTCCCAAGGACTGCACGTCCCGGGCAGTACAATCCCTGGACAGGAAGCTAAACTTACAACTGTGGCATAAATGCAACTGAGGCATAAACATTACATTACAATATCAAACAATATAAACAATAAATGCAATAACTAACTTAAACAAATCAAATGCTATCAAATACTAAATACAAAACAAATACTAAATACAAATCAAATACTAAATGCAAATCAATTACTAAATACAAATCAAATACTAAATACACATTTATAAACAAAAAGGACCATGGTCTGATACTATTTACAATTATTTACATTACGTACTATGGCCATGGTAATGAGCTAACCTGTCGTAATGAACGACTTTAGGTTTAGAGTTCGAAGACTTACGAATCCGAACCACGACGTCATTCAGCCTTTTTAGGACTGTATACGGGCCATCCCAAGGTGACTGTAATTTCGGACAAAGTCCTTTCCGTCGAGTCGGATTCCACAACCACACCTTGTCTCCTTCGTGGAACTGATGTTCAGTAGCTCTTGTGTCGTAGCGGGTCTTCATCTTCTCCGTCGCCAAGTTGACTCGCTCTCGTGCAAAGTTGTGCATCACTTCAAACCGGGCCTGGAGATCTTGAATATATTCCTCAGACGATGAAGGAGCATCCGTAGGGCGGCCAAACAATAGATCACAAGGCAGACGAAGGTCACGACCGAAGAGCATCTGTGATGGAGAATAGCCGGTAGTCTCGTGGACAGCACTGCGGTAAGCCAGTAAAAAGAGTGGTAATTTCTTGTCCCAGTCCTGTTGGTTTCTGGAAACCACTAATGAGAGGTTATTAAGGATGGTTCGATTGAACCTCTCTACCATGCCGTCCGACTGGGGATGCAATGGCGTCGTTTGAGTTTTGTCAATGCCGAGTAGTTTGCATAGTTCTTTGATTACTGCCGAGGCAAAATTCCTTCCCTGATCGGAATGTAACTGAAGAGGCACTCCGAACCTGGAAATCCAGTGCTGTATCATTACCTCAGTTACTGTGACAGCCTCTTGATCAGGAATAGGATAAGCTTCAGGCCACTTGGTGAAGTAATCAATGACAACGAGTATGTATTTGTTGCCATCAGCAGTTCGTGGCAGAGGTCCCAGGATGTCAAAGGCGATACGTTCAAAAGGCGGCCCTACGTTGTAACGTTGCAGCTTGCCTCGGCTGCGTCTCCTCGGTCCTTTCCGACCTGCACAGGCATCGCAAGATCGGCACCACTTTTGCACGTCATCCTTTGCATTATTCCAGTAAAAACGCTCACGAACTCTCTGCAAGGTCTTCATTATTCCAAAGTGACCTCCAGTAGGGGTGCTATGTAACTCTTTAAGGACATCAGGAATGCGGGATCTTGGAAGTATAAGTTGCCATCGGAACGTCTTCCCATCATCCGATTCGAATTTCCGGTATAAGACGCCGTTTCGAATGTGAAGTGAATCCCAGAGTGCCCAATATTGTTTGGTTGTAGGACTACAGATAGAAATGTCCTGCCAGATAGGTTTTCTGTTTGATGATTCCATTAAATCAATTATGGGTTTAATGTAGCGGTCTTCCAGCTGGTCTTTCCTGACTTCATCATCACTCCACGGTTCTCGATCAGCCGATGTTGATGTTGTAATTTGTCTTGCGACCGGAGTCAGCAGCTCGTATTTCGCTTCCACCCTGGAACAATATCGGCAGCTTTCTTGGCAAGGTCTTCTAGACAGGGCGTCGGCGTTTCCGTGTGATGATCCCTTACGATGACGGATAGTGATGTCATATTCTTGGAGTCTCTGTATCCACCTGGCTATTTGACCCTCAGGATTCTTGAAATTTAAAAGCCAGGTCAATGATGCATGATCGGTGCGGAGCAGGAATTTTCTGCCGTATAGATAGTGATGGAACTGTTCTACAGCTTTGACTATGGCGAGCAACTCTTTCCTGGTGACACAATAATTCCTCTCCGGTTTAGACAGGCACTTGCTCCAGTATGCCACTACACGTTCTTGGCCGTCTATTTCTTGGGACAAAACAGCACCAACACTTTCATTACTCGCGTCGGTGTCGAGAATAAATGGTCGGTCAAGCTGAGGATACGTCAGGATTGGAGCAGATGTTAAAGCCTCCTTTAAGTTGTTAAATGCATCGTCGCATTCTTTTGTCCACAACACTTTTGGTTGCTCTCTGTCAGCTTGTGAAGGGGTCTTGCGATGGAAGAATAGTCCTTCACGAATCTCCTATAGTAGGTGCAAAGCCCTAGGAAGCTTCTCAGCTGATGGACATTTTCGGGACGTTTCCAGGATTTAACGGCTGATACCTTTTCAGGATCCGTGCGCACACCTTCTGCAGAGATGACATGTCCCAGGTAAGTCACTTCCTTTCGGAACAATTTGCATTTAGCGGGACTTAGCTTCAGATTGGCTTCTTTCAGTTTCTGAAGCACCTTTCTAAGATTTTCTAAATGTTCTTCAAAACTCTTTCCGACGATGATGATGTCGTCCAGGTATATGAGGCAGGCTTCGTAGGAAAGGCCTTTCAAAACAGTTTCCATAAGACGTTCGAATGTTGCCGGCGCATTACACAGTCCAAACGACATCACCTTGAATTGCCAAAGCCCTTGTCCCGTAGTAAATGCCGTCTTTTCTCGGTCTTCAGGCTGTATTTCTACCTGCCAATACCCACTCTTTAAATCAAGTGTTGAGAACCACTTGCTGCCAGAAAGAGTGTCTAGAATGTCGTCAATTCTAGGAAGAGGGTAACTGTCTTTCTTCGTAACCTCATTCAACCGGCGATAGTCGACGCAAAATCTTGTTGAGCCGTCTTTCTTTCTGACTAGGACGATGGGAGATGCCCATGGACTTACTGAAGGTAACTGAGAAGGGGAGAATTATTAGGAAAGGTGAAGTGGTTGCAGCATGTACTCCAGTAACCACCGTTGAAAGAAAGAGTAACATCCAAGAATCCGTTCCTCAGAGAGAATTACATCGGAGTTATTGCAGAATGCGCAATTAAACGATAAAGAGAGGAATGCTGCCGATCGCGTCATTAAAGATCTTCAAGTTGTTTTCTCCCGCTCGTCTTCTGACGTGGGTCGAACTAGTTTGACACAACATAGAATAGATACCGGCGATCATCCCACTTCTGACACCAAAAATTGTTGTGTGCGTACGGGTTCGTTATGAAATGAATGCACAAGTCCGATGAAAAATGAACAAAAATTTATTATTATCACAACAGAAATGCTTAAATTTTCTCAAATTATCATGCAGTATCACAATATCTCACAATAGTTATCTTTTAACTACTCAAATGACCAATAGAACGTAATTCAAAACAGCTAAAGAACGCTAATCCGCGAATTCGCTATAATCAACAACGGCAGTTTTTTAAACAACAACAAACTAAGCAACTACTACAAACTGAGATGTTTTCCTCCTTTTATAAGATTTTAAAATCACGCGCTAGAATTTTCCAGTACTTTCTCGAAATCAAAAAGAGATATTTATTTATTTAACGCACGCGCTCTTGTATTTTTAATTTTTCCGGCTTAGCTTTCTTTTAATATTCGTCACGCGCTGCACTGCGCGAGAAATAAAACCATTTAATTTATAATTGAACTAACATTAGCTTTTTTTAAATACCAAATTCGTAACACTATTATTGTTATCTTGTAAAATAATTTTTTTGAGGGGGCGCGATGGAGGAACTTTGCAAGGAAAGTTTTCGTGAACAATTTTGCTGGAAAAATTTCATGTCAATTTCTTACCTGTGAAATTTTATTTCGTCATAAATTAACTTAAATTGTCTCATAGGCGCTATTTAAGAGAGGAACTTCTTTTATACTAAAACAACTCATTTTATGTGCTGATCAAATGGTATAGCTCTGTGAGATATTTCAATAGAATGCAAATGACGTTTTCTACAGTTAAAATAGTTAAAATGTTTATTCCGAAGTTAAGAGACAGGCTGCAGACTTCATGGCATTTGCAATTCTTGCGCATTATTTGTGCAATTTCTTGCACATTAATTGTTTTTTTCCCAACGTAGACCCAAAAGTGAATGGGCCATTCTTAACAAATGTGGCAGATGTTTAAGGCGTTGTTAAATGTTGGGGAAATCTGCCTAACCCGTCCAACTAGAGGCAAGCGCAACTAGTAGAAACCCGAGATTCCAGCCAACAAAGCAGCGCAATTCAGATTCGAAAACAGCGGGTCACGACCAGCCCAGTTCTGTGTAGCTGAGTGGATTCTACAGGGGAGCTGACTACAAGTGAGCTGAGGGCAAGTCTGAAATAATCTAGTGGATTCTTCAAACACGCGGCCTTATCCCACTGCGTGTAGCCTTATCTTAAGGAAAACTGAGCATTCATTACGATGACTCTACAAGCTAGTGGTTCCTTAGTTGCCGAGCAAACTTTACCTAATGGTTTTCAAATAGTTTAGTTCTTAATCAACGGCTGATTGAGCGGAGTAAACCTTGAGAACACGGAAAACGAATGTGTAGTAACAGACAAACAGTAAACTGGCAGGATGTAGTATGCCGAAGGAAACAAAGTGAGGAAGCATTCCACACATTGTGCGATCATTTGTTTAGTGTGACTAAAATATCAAGAAAAGCAATTGAGCAGTTCAAGTTCAAAAGTAAGCTTGATTGGCTGGATTTACACATTTCATAACTGAATAGAATTTGAATTACTTACCTTTACTGCCATGAAAGAAAGCGAATGTATCATCAATATAACGAATCCAAAACAAAAATTTGCTCAGAGCAGAACTTCGAGAAAAATATTTTCCTATTATTTTGCTGCTTAAGCATATCGGGCATTAACTTTCAGCTAGCAAATTTTGAGTTTTCAGTTCTTAAACGGAGGAAGAAATTATAGATAATAAATGAACCTCTTCCAAAATTAATTTTATACATTTATAACTAACCAATGCAAATTTCTGTGAAAATGGTATAAAGCTAAATCATTAGTGTAAAATGCATGAATAATAACTCTCTTTTATCAGCAAATGTCTTTATTCTCTTTTAAAAATTTTAATCCCTCTGGTTTTAAACAATTTTGGTGCTGCACCAAATGACAGGTTCTATGAACTTTACATACAGAAGATCAAATTGATTATGATAGACTCAATTAGTTTTACATAAACCATTAACTAAGAAGCTTCTCATAAAAATGCAGCATTAATAGCCATTACTAACTAGTTACAAATTACGCTTATTAAACGAAATAACTATTCCCCATACTGTTTTTAAAAAGTGCTTACAACCAGCGAAATGTGCTAAATAATGACGGGCTTTTAAACTTTCATACAAAATGGCGTCAAGAAAAATCATCGAGATTGCTATCTGCCTTAATTATTACTCTAAGAAAACAATAAAATGATTATCTCATTTGGAATTTCGCTTGAAAATTATTTTTGGTGCTGTAAATTTTATCACTTTAAGAAGTACTCGAAAATACGCTCTCGTCTGCTAATGCGTTATGTAGTTAATTTTTTAAATTTCAGAGAAAGAAAAATTAGCATTTTAAACTGGTAAAATCTGTGGTATTTTTATTTCACCTGACAAAATACAATAACTGACTAACATTGCAAACAAATTTCCTTCTTAGATAATTTTCCGAAAAATTTCTAAGCTACATGTAATACAGGTACATTCGTAACATACGGTGTTCCAAAAATTACAGAAAAGTAAAAATTTAATTATTCGACAAGTATGGACAATAGCACGACACGGTTTTGATAAAAACAATCAATTTATTAAAAAATAACGAGTTTTACAGCCAGAATAATTACACATTTAGCCGACATGTGATGCTTCAATTGTGGCAGAATTTCGTGCAGATTTAGATTCACGCGACTAGAATTACATATTCAGTAACGGCTTGAGAAAGGTCATGAGACGTGGCATGACACTTTGCGCATCGTCTAAGAGGATTTAGCTGTAATTCTAGTCATATTATTGCGAAACATTTTTCTCATTATAGAAAATAACTCCGGCTGACGTTTAGACTTCAAGAAGCCCCATAAGTAAAAGTCACAAGGTTTAAAGTTCGGAGAGCTTGGCGGCCATTTGTGCGGGAAATAGCGGCTAAACATACGGTCATAATCAAAGACCTATCACAGCAGGTGCTGGGCAGTATCTGTGCGGAGGCCGTCCGTCCTGAATTAATGTTACACAATGCACCACTTGTCTCTCTTGCAATGAGAGGATGATGTTGTTTCATAAAAGCGCTGTATCTGTGATAGAAATAGTTCGAAATTTACCACTATGGAGTTCTCAAAGAAAATGAGCCTATAACAAATAACGCAGTGACTTCACACCACGATGTCAACTTTGGGTGAAACAAAGGAGTTCGCAAAATCATATGTGTGTTCTTCCTCGCCCAGATGTGGCATATGCGTATATTTACATTTCCATTAAGCGAAATGTGCTCTCCGTTAGTGCACACGTTAGACAGCAAACAAATTCATGATGTTTCTGGACATCGGTTGGTTTCAACTCTTGTGAGTGTTGGATTTTGTAAGAATAAATCTTCAGTATGATTTTGACTAATCATCACACAGTCCTGTATGAGATGCCATTTCTCTGAGACTTCTACAGAGCCATCTGTTGGCGAAAACATAACTATTTTGGCAGCAAACATTTTTTACTATAAAAAATCCCATGTTTTTTGCATTTCTGTGAAAATGGCAACGCATTATTATATAAACTTTTCGAATTAATGATTTTTTCCCCTATTCTGTTAATTTAGGCGTGCACGGCAATATTCAAAGCCATCAAATTAAACTGCATTAACATCAGTTTTTATCATATAACATGCTTCAGACGATGTTTGCTGCAATAAATTTCAATACCTTTTAGAAGGTAAAAAAAATTTTAACAATTTACAAAGTTCTTATGATGATTAAATGAAAACATTTAACATTCTTTGATAGCAGGATTTAATTAAAAGTCAAATGAATCAGCTCATGTAAGATAAGCAATCTTATATGAGTGAGTATATAAGTCCGTCGCATTACGGACAGATGGTGGCACCTACAGCCACCAAAATTTGAACGTGCTTAGTCCTGCTTCTGATACACTTCGAAACCCAAATTTTGATTTGGTTTTCATTTGTTTTACATTTTGTGCGACAAAATTTATATCATCATAAATTACACACATTTCTCTTTCAAATAAACTGTGTTCCATCTCTGAGGTTAAACTACTGAATTCTGATGAATACTGAATTACTAAATTACTAAATAACTAAATAGCTAAATTAAGACATAATTAATAAAGTTACCTTAGATCACTTTTAATAAGTTTTGAGTTTTGGCAAGTATCCCCACTGGGAGGAATTTACTTCACCATTGATTGGAACATTTGCATGTAACATCATTCGAATTGAATGATTAAAATGTTCGAAAAATTGGCAATGGTTGGAAAATATTGTGTTTCAGGATTGAAGGATGTTCTTTTATACGCGGATTTTCATGCTTAACGCTCTGTTACATCCTGTATTTCCATATATTTCAAAATACGCATATTTATTAACTGTTTTCTTTGTCTTTCAAAAACCACAATAAAATTTTCTTTATTTTTCAACTCCTCGAGCAAGCGAATATGACTATATATCTGCGGTTGACTGAAGAATCTGCGGTTATATAACAAGTAGATATGGAGTTTGGTACATGAGCAGAAGGTGATAGGTACATTGCTAAGAAATCGAAAATTTATGTTATCCGGAACAATGAAGGTATTCACATCGAAGCAATATTCTCAAAATTCGATTTACAGTTTTTAAAATTTAATCTTGAAAAGATTTTTCATAAATATCTTCGCTTTAAAAACAAATTAAAAGTTTCAGAATTTTATTCTTTGCACCTTAGGTTACAGCGGAATAATAATGTAATAGATAAAGCTCATGCCGAATGTTTTACGAAGTTACTGATTTTTGGCGATTTTTTTCCTCGGCCATTTCTATTTTATTGAAATTCCAACGTCAAAAAATGTATCGGTTATAAAATTTTGAAATTCTTATAGGTTATAAAACAAACTCTTTACCCTCGTTTAAAACAAGAATGATTAAAAAAAACACATGAATTAGGCGAGTTTCTAGAATGTTTTAGAAGTAAGTTTTTACCTCATTCTTCCTGGCTTCTTTTATAACATACATCAATTTCCTCAATTTTTTAACAGATCTAAATAATCAAAGATTACTAAAACTTTTAAACTTATCGAAAGTTTAAAAGTTTATCACAATTATTTAATTTTTATTATGTTTATCTTATCGAAAAGTCACTTGGTGGGAAAAAGTAATATAAAAGCATATTTTGAATTAAATATTTTCACCATCATTCATATTTTTCATCTTTCTCTTTTTCTTTAAAAATTTTGTAAAAATGATAATGTGCCTTTGTTCTGATTTTACAGAAAGTAATACATATTAAGAACATTTTCTGAAATAAAATAAAAAACAGTATCATAGCCTCAGAATTTTAATGTTTTCCAAGGGCCAAACTTGGTCGAGACGGGGTAATCCAACTCTTATCGTGTAAGTTTATTTGGACTTTATATAAGCATATTCATTAAGCAATTCTGGATAGCTAAATATTATGTTTATAGCATATATGTTTAACCAAACCAGAGGGCTGATGACAATGAACGTCTTCTGCTTTTATATAAAAATACTTTTATTTGTATTTGACAGGTATTACTGCTGAATGCTTACAAATAAAGCTCTTTTTTAGTCAAAAGGTACAATAGTAGTAAAAGAATACATAGGCATGTATGTATTTAAAATAAAATCAACCGAACCAGCACATTTGGAAGAGTAGTTTTTAATATTCATTAGGAAATACGGATTAATTATTTAAACTACATAACGCACGCTACTATTGTAAAAATAATAAAAAAAAACATAAAGAGAAAATGTAAAAATTTAGTAGATATGGATATGGTTTTGATATTGGGAGAGGGAAAGCAAGCCTGGAAAAATGTGTTCTGTTTACACAGAAAGTCAATGAAACGCCACTTTCACTTCGAAGGACATAAAAGAAAACCAAAATATTTCGAGCTTTAAGTTATCTGAATAAATATTAGAGCAATATGTCATTGAAATTTAGAAATTGTAGTTTTTTATGAAATAAAAAAGACACTGTAGTCTTTTTATGACTGTAGTCTTTCTTATAACTGTAGTCTTTTTTATGATTTTTAAATGGGATTTTCTTAAAGATAAATATGTACAATATCCTTTATTTTCTATCTCTTGAAATTAGAATTCTATTAAAAAACTGTCCACAAACATCACCATGACTTTTCATGCAGACATAAAACGTAATTAAGAACGATACGGAATTCTTACCGGATTATTGACGATTCCGTCGTTATCTGCATCTTCATCACAAGCATCCCCAATACCATCTCTGTCTGCATCTTCTTGACCACTGTTCGGAATATCAGGGCAGTTGTCCTGTAATGAGAATAGTAAATAAAATTCACTGTAATACTTTCATTTCAAATGTAGATATTTAATTACTACAAAATACTGTGTATTAATTTTTTTCAAATACTTTTAACTTTTTTGAAACATTATTTATTTTATTTATTGAACTGTATATTAACTTAACTGTGATAATAAACTGTTTAAGACTTATGTTTGGATTTTTTTAAATTTTAAAAGTAGGAAGTTTTAGTAAATTTTAAATAACTGCAATTAAAACTCCGTTCACAAACACTCCACTTTAGAGGACACTCCCACATAAATGAACAGTTCCCGAATCCCCAAGTCCTCTGAGTGGGAAATCGATGCACTCTCACTTAGTAGACATTTCCTGACAAAAAATATATTTCTTGGCCTCTGTAGTGTCTGTTAATGAGAGATCCGACTGTACTCATTCTTCCCCATCCGGGTCGCATATAGTGGTTGTATATAGTGGCTATCACGCTACTAACTCGGAGAAGTTGGTAGCGTGATAGCGAGTGTCGAACGGTTTCAATATGCTCCACTCCCTTCGTGGTCTTCATGCCCCCACGTGTGGTGACCCTGAGAAACTGGCGTAGCGAAGTGTATGTTAGAGAGAATTCGATTTAAAAAAAATCTGTATTATATGGAACTGAACTGAAGGGTTGAAGCAAGCGAACATTTCCTCTTTGAGAAGCTTTTAATGAAAACCCACAACTAATAACCCACTCCTAATAATTTACTCCTAATAAGGAAATAAAGAGCTAAGCACGTGTAGTGACTAAAGGCAGATCATGTACGATAATTATTATTATGCTCAGTATTTTATGAATTGAAAGATTAAAATCTGATATACCAAAACGATCAGATTATCAAGAGCAAAATTCAAAAATGGGCCATTTTAAACGACACATTTTATTATGACATAAAATGACAGTTGTGAAATGGTGCATATGGTATACAATTAATAAAAATGTTCAGGTGTTTCATGAAAGATAAGAAAGTCAAGAAATACTTATTAGTGAAATTCTATCAATTTTAGAAATCTTGTTAAATTACTTGAATGGAGATGAGCGAAAATTACGCTGGTTATTAAAAGTTCGTTTATTTCAAAGTGCAATTTACATCTTAAATAAGGTTCGAAAGGTTACAGTTTAATTGAAATAGCATTTCGCTTTTTTAGCAAGGATTTATATGTTTATTTAAAGTGATTCGGAGACTACACAAAGTGGTTTACTTCCCTCTCCCGAACGTGAGAACTGTGAATAACGCTTTCTCTTTTTTCCCTTTATACGCGCGGAATCTTCTTATCGACTCGACAGAATCTAGGGGATAACTTATTTTAACTTATTATTATTAGTTTTGCAGGAAGAAAAGATATGTTTCCTTGAAGTCTTTGTGACTTTTGTACCCATTAAGCTGGCTTAAATATTTCAACAATGTGTTTATTGTCAGTTAGTGAAATGGCTGAAGCCGGGATACTCATCTCCAGAGCTTGGCGATTAAACGAAAAATTGTGCGCGACGTTGCGAAAAGCTCTAACTATAAAAAAAAGATGCGGATACTGACAGGGATTATGAAGTTGCCAAAGCGACGAGAGACATAAGTCATGAAACAAATAAACGTTACCAGTCCAAGCTAACTTACGGTCTCTAAGCATGGCGAGTAGCAAATAATCAGATCAAATTATCGTCTGGAGTGATTTGGTAACTAAAAACTTCTGAAAAATTTGCAGCATCACAGCTAAGCCTAGTTCTGAAACACATTAAAAATAATCTAAATCGAAATAAAAGTGTATGTATTTTTCGAGTTTTAAAATGGAAGGAGCTATGATCTTCTAGCATTGGTGAAAGCGATGCATGGGACAAAACAGGTTGAGAACCACAATATTAGTTTAGGCACTATTAGTTTCTGCAATATTAGTTTCAGCTCTACTTTATAATGTAAAGCACATTTTTATAATTTTATTAAACTAAATTAAAATAATTATTAATAAATCTTAAATTTAATTATTTAGTTCATAATAGTTGTACAGCTTCATAAATAATGAAAAAAATCGTTTTTTTTTTTTCTATAGTTAACAGAATATTTTACAACAGAGAAATCTAAAAATGAACAACAACCAGGAACTCAATCGAGTAAACGAACTGAAAGGAATTTCACTACGTATTAACATTTTAGGCAACAGTAAAACTGTACTTTTACTCATCTAACATACCTAACGCATAAAAATTCCGTGCTGTGATTAAAAAAATGGAAATTGCTCAAGGAAACTAATTACTTAATGAAAAATAAAAAATATTTCTCCACTAAAATCTTGATGAATGTTTCCGAAAAAAAAATCAGTTAAGAGGAGAAATGAATTATACTTTGCTGCATAATTAAAAAAATAGATTTTAAGCCTTTAAGAATTATTTGAAAGGTGCTCATGAAAAATTATCAAAAATGAGGGTTGAAAGGAAAGGAAACACTAAATTTATGACAATATTCTTTTATTTATGTTTCACAGTTTTTATTAATTCTTTCGAAATTTAATTTGATTTTAAACGCTTTAAATAATTTAATACGCGAAAATAAAAAAAAAACCCTTCATTTAATAAATTCACGTATCTGGATATAATAAACATTAAAACCATTTTAATATTTAACCTTCATATTCATTCTCCGGGTAAGTAAACAAAAATTTAAATAGGAACAGTTTTTGCGAAAATGTGTTAACATAATCTCAGATGATGAACCTACGAGTTATAAATTATGACTCACGTTTTATTATCGTACTTAAGTATCTTTGAAAGTATAATTGTGGAAATTGTTAATTTTCCTTTTTGAGATCTTTATTATTGTATTTTCTAGCATATTAACAAACTAATTAATAATGGAAAATTATGCGAATAATTTGATTTCCAAAAGATGCGGTTATAGTAAGAACAGAACAAATGATTAAACTACAGGTCATGATAAGTCATGATTAAACTGCAAATAACTAACACAAAATTATTTCTTTTAAAGTGTAGAATATCGTTTAATTTTCTAACCCGTATCTTTCCTTTCAGTTCGCATTTGAAGAAATTCTATGCACAATGGAATACATAGATTTAATTACTAATTATTTAATATTAAATGTATATATGCATCCAATCTCAGGACACTTTAATGGAAATTTAAATTTCAAATAATAGTGCTGATTACATTATAAAATTTTGAAGGATTGAAAAGTGTATAACATAAGTCTAATAGTTACGTAGTAGTTACCTGTATTCTATGTGATATTTTTTAATTACTTTTATTATTTTCCTGAAAATGATAAACATAATCCTCAGCAACTGCGAAAATTTTCGCGAAGTTATTGTCATAAATACAAGTTGCTAGTATTTCACGAAGTTTTAAAATCATCATACAAATACTGCAAATTTTGCCATTTGTTTCTAAGATAAAATTACTGCTGTCATCAGGACAGCCGAAAATTTCCATGCGTATATTAGTGAGCAAAACAAGTCTTTTTTATACTTAACAGAAGATATCCATAAAGCCGCTGAATTCATGATGATTGAATGAAGCAAAAGCCGTTACCTAATGCAACATTAAGAAATCAGCATTACGCAGTCATGTGTAAGAAGTAAATTGAATCAAGATTTAGTTCCCAAAAGAGCCATATGAACGGACTGGTTTGCGCATCTAGCCATTAAAATCTCCAGTATAAAGGTTCACGTAAAGTTGTGCAGGCACGCCATAATTCTCATAAACCAAAACTGAAGATATTTATACGATGACGGAACCACACTTTCAGTGTTATCACGTTAAATAAATGTAATAAGTTTTTCAAAGAGAAATTTTTATTCCGATATAAATGAATTTATCTTTGGTGTTTGGAGATTTATGCAGTAAAAGCGAAGTCAAAACGAATAATTTATGAAACAGAAATATAGGAAATTGGGCTTACCTCAACAAAAAGCATACGAAAATCAGCAGAGTTTTGAAACCTGGTTTAACGTTGCATATTTTTGTAAATATGACAGTAAATTTCTTTCTTTATTATTTTAAAATATAAGCTTTTGCTGAACTAATAATTTCTTCAGAAAATGACCTTTTTTTATTTATTATGCTAAATGGAATTGTTTTGAAGACAGAGTAGGGTTATTTGATCCACTTTTCTATTGATACATGATACCAGGAACCAAGTATCCGCATAACTACACTCCATGAAATTAAGTCAAAGTTATTTTCGTTTTATTATATGTTGTCGAACATTTTTACGCGAAATGAGTTTTATATAACTGTAGAGATTTAAATAAATATGATGGGCATAAAATATAACTGATGAAAGTTTAATTTCAGTGAATGCAATTCTTAGAGTTTTAATGCGAATGTAAGCAATTGAAGGAATTTTAATTGAATGCTTAATTGTAAAGGATTATTTTTGTAAATGATTTAATTGACTGTTTATCAACAAAAATCTGTTCATTATGGTTGGTTGGTTAAAGTGATTAGGCGCCTCGAAGGCTATCTGCCTAAGGACAGGGATGCTTAAGTAGAGGAATTTCTAAGGGAAACTGGTCCGTAAACACGTTACACATTGGAAAAACCACGAAAATGCCTATTCAGCCAGCCCATCTGTGGGATTCGAAGCCCGGACTGTTCATTATGGAGTTAAATAGGAAAAACAGTTAGATTTTCGGATATGATATAGCAATGAAACGGTATATTATATCAGAAATAAGTAAAAAAGTGATGGAAATCGCTGCAAATTATTGTTCATTTAACTTTCATTCGCTTCATTTAATAAAGCATCTATAAGTTTCTAATATTTTTTTATCTTTACGAAATAAACAATATTTTTAATTTATATTTCTTGTTGTACATTTAATTTCAGATTTATCGATAAAACTGTGTTCATAATATTTATGCAGATATGCCAGGGAAAGTTAAGAAACAGAACATAGATTGTATATTTATCTTCCAGGTGCAATTAAGGAATAAATTTGCAATTATCATTATTTATTTTAAATACGATTTTTTTGGTCTTCATTTCTATACATGTGAGGACGTTGCCGTAGGATATAATCACTGGAAGTATAGCACTGTGTAAGCAACTATTAAAAGTAACATGACGGATAGTGATTTAGATGCCTTCGATCATTAAAAACAGATGCTCGAGAAGCAGGTCATTCAGATTCAGAGATAACTTGGGAATTGAGATTTTCGTATTCACAACATCAACAGTACGGTGAGAGTGCTCGTATTAAAACCAGAAAGTGTAGTCAATAAACTGCGTAGGAACAATACCCTTTAGATCATGAACATAGTTAATTCTGTGGTGTCGTATGTAGCCAGTAGCACAGATTTTAGCTCAGGTGACTACCGAACTGAATGAAGGTTCCATAGAGTGGAAGGATTATGCAGTACTCGAGTTTTAGAATGCTGCATAATCCTTAATTACCAAATGAGTTTCAGAAGTTGAAAACTCTTAAGAGTACTACTTTTCAGTCTTGCACGCGCCGCAGAATATCGTGACTAACTCGTAGAGAACGGGAAGCGAATAGTATGGAGTACGAAGCTGGAATCTGAATGCATCTCGCTGAGCTAGGCTAAGAATATGGCATGAGTTCTTGTATCCTGCATACCAGGTTTAAAATGTAGAAAGCCATCGCTGCTCAATGATGGTTTTGGGAGGTTTTTCTTGGCAATGTTCGACACTTTCGATACTAAGAACCCTCACCGGACCAAAGTGAGTAAATATGCTCGGCGATCACTTAACTTTCTTCATGCTTTTCTGCCATCTGGAAGGAAATGCAGGGTACGAGCAGGACAATTACCCTTGAGACAAATCCGGTTGCTGTCACCTGGTTTGAGGATTCCTTGCTGAAATGACTATCCAGAAACCAATATTTAAATCCTATTAAAAAGTTTGGGATATTCTGAAAAAAGTATGAAATGACAGCATCCCGCACCAAAGTCTTTATAACTGCTTTACGGAAGGATTGAAGATGTTTTGTAGGATATACCTATGGAACACTTCTGCATATTTATGAATCCATGCCTCGTCATGTGGTAGCTGTTGTTAAAGCCAATTTAACAAGAACTTCTTACTAATCAGGTATCATTAATTTAGTGCAACTTCAGTATATGTAAGTGATGAAATATGTATGTCGATTATAAAATTTTTGACTGGGAATGAATATTCCCGCGAAAGGATCAATTATCCCATACACTTTGATACATGATCTCTGTTTTAAAGAAATGGAATTTTCAAAATGCTAGATAAAAATTTCAAATTCTGTAAAGAAGAGATACACCAATGGTTAAGTAAAAGTTTATTTAAAAATGTTATCTTATAGCAGAAGAAATTTTCTCATATTACTACATTATTTTGCTTTATATAACGTTTCCTATCACCCATTGTGTATCTTAGAATATACTGGCAGCGGATTTGAGAACACTATTCTATATAAAATGCGCTCTTAACATTAGCAAAGCCGTTTAGGAAAGAATTGAAAATAATATTCATGTGTGTCTGTATACTCAAAAACCTTAGTCATTTTCTTTTTAACTTGCCTTATTTGACACAGGCTATGATGGAAATTGAAATGTCCTCCCCCCTTTTGGTATTAGGTGATTTTATTTTTTATTTTAAATGTAAAATCGCTCTACAACCTAGTATTGTTTTAACCAAAATCTTCTTTTTCTTAAATTTGAAAATTTCTCGTGTCAGAGTTTTTATTATGGACGTGGTTTTAAAAAGTACATAATTTTTAGTTCATGTGGGTAAGAGTACAGAGTAGAATATTCTGAACATCGATCAATCGAAAGCATTTTGAAATTTCAATAATTTCATGTATGGTTCTTCAAAATATATTCTTATCTTCCTGCACATAAAATAAAACTTAAAATTATTTCAAGGTTTACAACAGTTTTTCCTTTACAGTATCCATGCAAAGCATGCTGCGTTTCTTTTTATTCATATAATAATAGCATAAACAATCTAAATATCATGCAATCGAAAACATTTCGAAATTAAAAATAATATATAATTTCGGCATTTTGATAATACGGAATGATTATACCGACATATAACAAGTTCTCATGCACTTTCATTCTGCATGATGAATATGTATTTATTTAAAGATTAATACGAAATTTAATATGATACTAGCGGGCAAGCCCGCCAGCTGAGCGGTCTGAAGCCCGCTTTTCATTGTTCAATGTTCATGAGTTCTCATGTTCGATTTCGCCGGTATTCGAAAGTTGGAACGAACTACCAGTTGTCAGTGGCTTTGCGCGGGCTCCCCCCGCTTTATTCACGTATGCATCCAGAAGACACTGTACACACGATACACATGCGGAAAATCACGAAAACACCCATTCAGCCAGCCCGCTCGTCGGGATTCGAAAGTTGGAGTTAGTCACGTATGCATCGAGAAGATACTTAATACACGTTACACATGCGTTAAATCACGAAAACACCCATGCACCCAGCCGCTGGCCGGAATTCGAAAGTTGGAACGAACTACCGGTGTCCAGCGGTCATGCAATCGAAAACATTTCGAAATTAAAAATAATATATATTTTCGGCATTTTGATAATACGGAATGATTATACCGACATATAACAACTTCTCATGCACTTTCATTCTGCATGATGAATATGTATTTATTTAAAGATTAATACGAAATTTAATATGATATGCATTCAGATATGTTTGGCGTGTAAGGAAAGTGTGTGTGTGTGTGTGTGTGATTATGGCAAAGCCTCGAGGGCTATCTGCCTAAGGGAAGGGATGCCTTCGTGGAGGACTTTCTAAGGGAAACTGGCTCGTATACACCGTGTAAGGAAAGAGGTTTCTGTCACTAGAATGGGAAATTTAGCTGCACTTCTAACTTCTCTTTGCAAAAAATTTAGAAAACAGCAAATATTTTCGCATGGAAGTAATATAAAATAAATGAAAAGATATTCCAAAAATGTTATTCATCTTTTTCATTTTAGTATACCTTTAATCTGAAATATCTCGAAAAGAGTAATGGAAGTTATAAAAAGAAAAAATCCTTTATCCAGTTCTTTTCATAAGTCTTCCTGAGAAGCACAATAAAGAAGAAGGAACGCATGGGAAGCAAATTTTTTTAAAAATAAAGTGAAGTAAAATAAAAATTAAAAAGAAAAGAAAACCAACATCAGGAGCTTCAGCTTAAATCTTTTTAATTTGAAATACTCCGGAAATGAATGAGTATAAATAAAAAAAAACTAGTGGAACTTCTTTTTTGTATGTTTTTAAAAGCACGTCCTTGATGCTCAAATTGGATTAAGAACTGAAGTTTTGTGCTGCGTTATCACTTTCTTAAAGGGTCTTTGTTTCTTCTCCCTCCCCATATTATTTCACAAGACAAATTTTTTAGAATTGGCAAGAAATTCTAGAGAAATCGAGAAGTATCCAATATAAACGAAAAAATATTTGAATCATAAAGTCGTGGTATTTAGCAAGAAATTGAATTCAAAATCTTTTTAAATACTTAATCTACGAATAAAGGAACTCAAAGACGCCATTCTTTCTCAACATAAGAAAACATTTATTAAAAAATATTCCTACAAATAAAGCTGGTTTATCTTAAACATTTAAAGCTGTAATATCTTGTACGTTATTTTACCACTTGAATCGAAAAAATACTGAAAATCTGAAGTTTAATGCATTAAAAACAAGATTGCAAGTGAATGTTCTTGGCAATAGTTTGTAATATAAAAGATTTTACACCAAATCTGGAACATTCTTAAAGGATTTACTATAAAAAACTTTCGCTGTTTGTTAAAAGGAGTGATTACACTGAGAAGCTTGAAAGATAAAGTTAGGATATTATGTTTACTATTGAAGAACGTAAAGTTTTATAGATAAAGATTTACAGACGAATTCTTTTAACAGAGACTAACTGGATAGACTTCTTTCGTGGAGACAAATACGTTCTGCTTTACAGTGAATAATTGTTTTGCGGTTATCTGCTTGCTAAAGCAAAGTAGCAATAACACAAGGAGAAATTTCACTGCAGGTACTGACACACTATTCTCAGAGACGAAGAGATTAAATATTAAGGATCTTTTTTGTTCGAATAAGAAACTCTTGTGGCAGCTCAGCACGAAGCTTCAGGTAGGGTTTAGAATTGATCCCAGAATTCTTCTCGAACGGAGTATCTTCATATGGGAAGCAAGCGCACAATAAATGCAGATACCATTGTACTGGTCCCTTCTATGGATCTTAGTTCGACAATCTCTATCCTGACAGGCTAGGCATGGGCCAATCTATCGCTTTAATCAGTGCATGGATAGGTTTTTTTTTCAATATTCTAAATTTGATTAGACGACTTTTATCTGGGTTGGAATACTGACCACAGAGAATATACATGATTCCGTTAGAAAATATCAAAATTGGCGGTATAACTCAAACATGTGTAGACTTGATTTTTTTTATAGGAGAACAGTGTTAAAGTTATCAAAATAATAAGCTTTCATCTTCAAATGTCACCATTCGTCGGACCTCGTTTCCTTATTTTTTAAAGTAACCAAGTCATAGCCTACTTGTGAAACTGATCTCACTCTTCAGCAAGTTGACAATTCATAACCTTTGCACTGGAAATCATGTGAAAAAAAGGAGATGATTTTACTCCCATGGAGCTTGTTTCTCGGGCAGTAAAACATTTGACATCTACATCGAAGCAAGAATAGATTTAGTGTAATTCATATTCAGATCAGTAATCCTGTGTTACTTTATACTACGTAACTTCTAGACTAGAGGTTCCCAAACGTTTTTGTTCTGTAGACCATCTACTCACGTGACAAGTGCAAAATTTACCTGACAGGGTGAAAATTTAAAATTTTACACTGGCTGAGTAGTTTTGGAACGCAATAGTAACACTGAATTTTTAAAAATTCATCAACAGCAAGACTGTTTTTGATAGCTGACGTAGAACTTCTCACTTTTGTAAAAAGTGAAATATTTTAAAACAAAAAAATATAAAGTTTTCATTCATATGCTTTTATTAATCATTTTGGCATAAAATGCAAATCTAGTAAAGTTCCTACATAAAATAAGTACACAAAAAATCAGTACTTTCAATGGGAGGGATGAACTTGATGCTTTAATAATAAATTTTTAACATTTGACGTTAAATTAATCAGGCTTAACAAATATCTTCGAATAGTGATTTCCAGTCTATTTCGTTTTGTTTCTTTCTTTCAATCTCTCTGTCGACCGCGCTGAAATCAATTTCTACGATGTATAAAGATGGAAAAGCTATTGAAAGCTTTTTGCGATTGTCCATAATGCAGAATAAATAAGAGGTATGTATATCTCTCTGAAGGCAGAATTGCTGATATCCGTTGTTTAAAATGCCCCTCAAGTTCTCGTGCAAGAAGAACTGTTATTCCCATCAGTTCTTATAATAATACGGCATCTGATTCTTAATAATACGGCATCTGATTCTTCAATGTCAGTATGAACTGATAATCAATTGTGACATTTTCATACTCAAAACATACTCAAACCTATTTTTAAAGGCTCTGTGAGGGGTATTTAGGTCAAAACATCATCACACTGGCAGTGTGACAGCGGCAAATTGGAAAATTGCGAAAATTCATACCGTGCAATGTTTTACTTAATTAGATTAACTCTGGCAAGAAATGCTGCAATGATTGACTTAATTTTTATTAAGTTTAGATTGATAGCTTGTAACTGCAAGTTAACCTCATTCCTTTTGATTAGATTTTCTTTTAATGGGATCGAAATCATCCAAAATGTCTAAAACAGTCTCATAAAAATTTAAAAATGTTCTCAAACATAAGTCTTTTGACAGCCAGCGTACTTCGTCATGAAGAGTAATCGATGAAAGTTCTCGGCATTTTCTTCGCACACCTGCGCAAATAACCTAGAATTCAATGCAGTCTCTGAATTTTGTTTGCTGCGTTTAGGAAGAATTGATGAGTTGATGCAATCTGTCTCTCAGAGGTTTAGCAACTAAAAGTTGTAGATAGATAACGCAATGAATTGCAGACACCCGGATACAGTTTGCTTTAAATGGCTTATAAAATCACGATAGCGTCTAAACATAGTGAGTGCTCCATCTGCTGCTGCTAACATTACATTTGATAAAGTAATCGCTTTTTCTATGAATTAATCTCACGGAATATTGAATATTAATTCACCTTTTTCGTCTGTTGTTACAGTTTCCGGGAAGAGCAATCTTCATGGATTCCTAGGACATAATATAACGAAAATGTGCTAATAAAAGTGCGTCCTTACCGATCTAAAGTTGACTATATGTATGGAGAAATGGGTCCCTTGCAGATAATTACGATAATAACACAAAAAGCTTTCAACATTGTCACTCATTTCATCAATACGTCTTTGAACTTTGTTGTTGCTCAAAAGAATTCTTTTGAGTATATCATATGCAGGTTTGTGTAGAACAGTTTCTGAAAGCTCTTCAATACCTAGCAAAATTATCGATAGTGGAATATTTTAAAATAAAAGAAATAGTTACAAAACTTCAAAATACAAAATGTTCTGATTTTTCTATAATTAGTGAGGTGTGGTAAGACGCCTGAAAACCATCATCGTCTATTTTTGCCGTGAAATCATGGGTCTCTTCATGTTTAAATGTTTAAAATTATTTAAAATTTTTACTTGTGACACCTTCTCATATGATCCTCTAGCTTGGATTATTCTATAGAGTCATGGCTTAAAACTTTTGCATAAAAGGCATAAGAGCAGATGTGTTTGTCGCATAATAAGGAAATGGAGCCGAACTTAAAATAATCAACGATATAGAACTTGCCAGCATGCCATTTTAGATTCGGCCTTTTTTAGTAGCAGTAATTTGTGGTAAAAATTAAGCTATTTAAATATAGTAAGACATACCTGTTCAAAATTGGTTCCCGGTATAAAACCTTATTTTAATTTCAGCTAAGTCTACACAGTATTTATTAAGTTGGGGGCATTATTTTTACCAAGTCGTAATTCTCAATAAAGTTTCAAAACGTATTTTATACAAAAATGTTAAATATGCAAATTAAAATCCCATCTTATGCCAACCACAAATTATTTTAACCCGTTCAAAAGCAAAGCAGAACTTTTTGCTTGATTTGCAATTGGGTTATTATAATGAAAATTGGTTTTTAAAAAGGGATGCTTCTTCAAAAAACATAAGCAATAAATACACCACAAAACATAAACAATTCGTAGAACTACGTTTTCGTTTTTTTTAGAAGCATCCATTTGAAATATTAGGAATTAACGCGGAATTGTAAAAATGATTGGCGTCTCTATGCAATCTTTGTCTCTGACATGGATTAAAAACTTCCGTGCAAGCACAAGTGGTACAAGTCTGAGGCGTCCTTGCAAAACTCTGGTACATATGTGGGTAAGCATTGCTACTTGCCCACAATGCGTTGTTGCTGGCATCGAATGTGCAAGTTTTTATAAGTTATGAGTTTTGTTGCAAAACGAATAGGTACCGACTTAAAAAAGTTTATGAAGTATATTTACTTAATAAACAACTAATTAATTTACATCCTTTTATATAAGTAATTGTAATGTGAGTACATAGGCAAAATCTGTGTATTAGGTGCATTATGGCATTTACGGAAAGCCTAATTTTGTTGATAACCTGTTTAAATAAGATCCCGTTTACTTGGGGATTTCTTTACTTTCCCTATTTACACCTCACCCACCTCCAATGTTTCCTTTCGTTGAAAAGGACCCCTTATAAGTCGGAGTAGACCTTTGCGAGTTCATACAGACCACTGGGAAACCTATGTTCTAGACTGATTTCACCTAAGTAACTTCTGAAAACTTCGTAACGTACAATCAAAGTATACTGTAAGAATAATAAGCAGTTCTTAATAACATTGAGACCCAGTCACTTATTTATGCAGCGCCATCATGCATCACGGTGTATTTTTATCGAACGATAATATGGTTTTTGAGCATTATCATGCGGTACCGAAGGTACGAAGATTTGGACAGCTTATGCCAGTGATATTCAAACTATGAGTCCCGTCCTCATTTAGGGTAGTGAAAATTAACAGTGGGGTGGCAAGGCGGATAAAAATTCTAAAACGTCTGAGTTGATGGCATATAACTAAGGTTCAACGCTCTGAATGGGATCACGAAATTGTTTTTGATGGGTTGTTTGAATTTTTATGGGGTGAAATTGCTATAACGTTTGAATGCCACTGTCCCACGTAATTATCATAAAATGACCACGCAGGAAGGGGAAAGAAGATGATGGTCCTTATACATAAGTTATATTTTTTGCAATTTTATGATTTTGCGAAAGTAATTTATTTACTTTCGGTTCAGTAAGTTTCGGTTTTGTTTTAGTAACTTTCGGTTTTAGTCCGGAAAGTAATTTACTTACTTTCGGTATTACTTTTACGGTTTTCTCTCTACACGCAAATCTAGTTATCTTAAAATTTGTAATCTATAAGTAATTTGTATTTGTAAGTATGTATAAAACATGGAATAACACTAATTTAGTATTTACAGAGGATTTCTTATTGGGAACAATCTTCTGTTTTGACCCATGCTATATAATTTGTTTTCATTGATTTTTTTGTGGGAACGTATCTGATTTATAAGCAATGGAACAGAAATTATAAAACTGAAATATATTGATGGAATAACAGAATACTTACTGCTTTGCATCTCGGATCAGAACACGCCAGTTCCACGTCAGGCCATCCATCAAGATCTCGATCAGGACCACAGATCTTTCCATCACCAGCCCATCCAACTCTGCACTATAAAATACATAAATAACCTTTTGAACTCATATTATCTTATAGACATGAATAGGATAAAGAGTAGCTAAATATTGATTTGAGAAATATTATTCTTCAGTAACTTGACCAAGAAAATATAATAACTTAAATCATTATCACTATGCAAAAAGAATTAATTTCTTCTTTGTAATTTAATGTTCTTACTTTATAATTACAAGGAGGATATTTTTAATCTTTAGACGCAATGGGTTAAAATCCTTTCTTTTCCTACACTGCCAGATTAATTTATTCAACAAAAATTTGTAGTAAATGAAGGTTTTCATTAAATAAAGCAGTTTTAATTGCATAACAATTATACGAAATACTATTTCTTCACATATCATAAATTGCATTACTCTACGGAATTTGATTTTCTGCCATTACCTTTTTCTCTGAACAAACCGTTGTTTCAAGTGTAATTATTCTGAAAAATATTTCTCATTAAATAAGCACTATATTCACTTGCTATAAAGACAAAAATTGAATTTTATGCTTCATTTTATTTTAATCAATGTAAGTTCTGAAATAAACTTTCTATTGACTAAAATTCTCAAATATCAATGTCACGCACGCTCCTGATGTAAAGATGAAAAAGAAAATTGTTTTCATATGATTTGGAGTACCCATTGCCATTTGTGATGTATTTACTTTATTTGCGTATAGTTTGTCCTGTATATAGAGCACAGAATTTGGTGGTGACTATTTGAGATCATCGCAAAAAATTTGCATTCTTTCATGGTTGCAGCTTAAACATAAGTGACATGGATTTTTCTAGTATTTTAATTTTATAAATCCATCTCCTTTTTATGCTCAAGATAATGATGATGAGGGCTTCCTTTTTATGTGGACTATCCATATTTTACGTGGCAGTTTTATGGCTTCAGTGAATGTTTATTTACAAACAGCTAAATTTTTTAAATATTAGTATGGCTCCGAAAATTTCTAAATTACTCCCATAACGTCGTTTTTCAACTAATTTGAATAGTTCTGTAACTTTTGCTTTTGCCAATTAGCAGGCAATTGCTCAGGAACAGTTCATTGAGAATGATCGAACCGAGTGATCGTTTACTCATTTTATCTTGAAGAACGATGTTTAGGAGAATCTACAGAGGACAGATATTGTGCCCTCCAAAAAGACGAGAAGGGCACTCACAAATTGCTGAATGTTTTGTGGGAGTTGAAACCGCAACCTGGTGATCGGATTAAAAGTAAGCCTCCACTAACCACTCTACTGTCCAGTATGACATTAATCTGTAAATATTCTAGAGGGAAATTTAGCTTTTGAAACAGTATGAATTTCAGCTGAATTACTAGAATTAGGTTAATAATATTCAAATTTATATATATTTTTGAAAATGCAAAAAAAGAGAAGTATAAAACACTTGGGATCGAAAATATCGTACGCTTAACGAAAATTTAGCCGATTAGCAGTCAAGGTCTATCCGGGAAACGGTCATCTCCTACCTCTTTGTTTCTCAAGGTGTTATGTAAAGATTTTAAGCCATTTCATGAGCCAATTAAAAGTAGAGTAGCATTTTATCATGAGAGGATAGAATGGGAAAACTGTAAGCAACGAAATTCGCGGAACTTTCGCTATATGCGATTTATACTAGAATTATCGCACTTAAAAATTTGCATTAATATGCCTGGGGATAAGAATGCAGACCAGAATCAAAACCATAACACAGAAACAAGTATTTTAAATAAATTTTTTAATTCATCACTTATTGCAAATATATTCAACACCGTTATTTTATATCAGGATTATTTAATTATAATAATAGTATATTGTACATGTACAGACTTAGTGAAATTGTTAAGTAGCATGTTCCTTAAAAGAACGTCTTTCGGCATTTGTTGGCATCTACAAACAACGGAGAATGACCGTACTTCAGAAAACAAGTATTTCTCATATCCAAACTGGTAGTTCGGTCCGAGGTTCGAATCCCGCGAACGGGCTGGCTGCATGGGCGTTTTCGTGGTTTTCCCCATGTGTAACGTGCATACGAGCCAGTTTCCCTTAGAAAGTCCTCCACGAAAGCATCCCTCCCTTTAGGCAGATAGCCCTCGAGGCTTTGCCATAATCACACACACACACACATCTCATATCCAAACGTCCATCAAAGCTTTTAGCTTCAGTTGGAAGCTATTCTTTGGGCTCTGGACTGGGATTAATCTCCAGTGGACATTTATTATCCTAAAACAGTTACCGTATTTCTTCGCTTGGTTTTTCCCCCTTTTTTCACACAATTTTATAGTCCAAAAATCCAGATGAAAAATTATGCGAACAAGCCGATATCTGATGTCTAACTGAGCCAAACACATCACGCAGTTGAATTAATTTGTAAAGTCCCAAAGGAACCTCAAATGAATGAGTCTTGAATGCAGTTCGGAAGACAGGGAATCGAAGGAACGAAGGTGAAGAGAGGAGGCGAATGAAAGATCAGAATTTCGAAAGACCGAACCCATAAGCAGTGCATAAATTACAATGAGCTAGAACGTAAATCATAGAAGTAAAGTGAAATCACATGTTTCGAATATTTCTTAAGTGTGAGAATAACTTCCACGTCAAAAATACAGAAAAGTAATGATCCCATGTGTATGTCATTAGTAGAAAAGAACTGAATGTCACAATCAGCAGTCTCAACCCCAGAAAGTTACCAGGATGTGATCTGGTTTTCCCCAAATGTTAAAAACGTTGGACCTGTCGCAAGAGAAAAAAATTAAGAAATAATGTAAAACTGAGAAATTATCAAAAGTATGGAAAATGTCAATAAAATCCTAGTCTTGAAACTGTGAAGAACTGTCAATGAATGTAAGAATTATAGATCAATTGCATTAATTAGCATGCTATACAAAATAACAGAACGCACCATTTATTCTAGAATTATGAAAGTTCTAACTGAAGGAAACCAAGCTACTACCAGGGTGCCTACAGAAAACAACATTTAGCCGTTTAGCTGTTCTATCTATGTCGATCTATTCTTGGTGGCTCTCATGGAAACCTTTTAGAAAAATCCTAGCTGAATTTTTAGACATGGCGTCTGCTTTCGATATTAGTATGAAAGTATAAAGTCATAGTTATCGTCCTGCATGGTGTCAAAGGTTACGTACTAATTTGGATCACTGACTTCTTCAGAAAGAGGAAAATTTAAGTTAGATTCAAAGAAACGCATTAAAAAATCAGAATAATTGGGCATGCGTGGCTCAGAGCTCCATTTTCAGCCCATTAGTGTATTTACTATATGTTAAAAATATTTATCATCACCTGTTTGAAGACGCAAAATTTAAAGTTATGCAGATGGTGTGGCAATTTGGAATACTTGCTACAACATTAATGAATCTGCTTACGTTTTAAACCAATCTCTAAAGAACATTACAATTCATTATAATTTGCTCTCGGAGCCTCAAACAGAAATTCAATTAACAAAAATCCTTTTCTCACAGTTTTTACTATAAATCGAAAGCATAGAAATCGTAAAAGGTTTACTGTCATGATGAATAATATACCTTAGATACAAACACCAAATCTAAAATACTTTGGAGCACAACTTGAACTTCAATTGCGCTTTACTAAACTAATCAATATTTGCAAAAATAATGTTTTAAAGAAACTAAAAGTCCTAAAAAGCTTATGTAGTACTAACTGGGGTGCAAACTCCAAAATTCTTCGAAAAACATACACAGTTGTACCAGTCCTTTAGTATACACTCTATATCTGGGCCAATGCTTCAAGCCGCAGCACTCAGTTACTCAGACAGCGCCCAGACCAGAGCAGCAAAAATCATTAACGAAGCACTTTCTTCTGTAAACTATAAACAACGAAAAAGTGGTTACAGGAGGTGGTCTCGAAACTCTTAATAAGAGGAGAAAGTACCAAACTATCAGCTTCACTAACAAAGCTAGAAGCTGTGATCCTGATCATATCTCACGAAAAACTTTTGAAAATTGGTCGAGAAAAACCAGACTTATAAGATCATCTACTTTATGGTAGGCTTTTCAAATAAGTTAAATGATCAGTCTTGATAATTGCACCCTTGTAATACTCGAAGAACGTTTACTGTTCAAAACTATCCCCAAAAACTCTACAATGGGCACTAACCTTATTGAACAAAGTTTGGAAAAAGAACTAATGATTACTATCTTTGCAAAGTGAATGCAGGCTATCAAAACAATACGAGAAAATAACTTCGTCCATGCATATAATGACGGCTAAGCTGAAGAAACTATACAGAACAGTGGAGCTCGCATCCATATAGTGCTGCAGAGTGGTATTACCGTGAACCACAAGTTTAGCACAAATACCTTCGCTTCAGATTTCTGCTGCAAGCTGAGAACAATAAACAAAGCTTTACATGAATATTATCTACTTAAGAATACGGAAAAGCAAAGGGTTTGATTGTCTTTTGTGAATTCAGATTTGCCTTAAAGACAATAAATAACAGTCAACACTAGTCCAAGGTATTCGGCATCAAAATAAAAACATTGACAGTCTAGATAGGATTTGGATGTTGCAGTGGATACTGCTCCCGTTGGTATTCCTGAAAACGAAATTGCAGACAGGCTTTCCAAAGAAGAAAGATTATCTAAACAATGGTAATAATAATCTAATTATTCTTAACGATGCAAATACAATAGAAAAATATAAACGTAAATACCATCAAAAAACGCTGCCTGATTTGTGAAATTAATGCTAATCAAGACATAAAAAAGACTATGAGTCGGCTCAAAACCCAGTACCCTCGGGGTCTGAGAATATAAGGAGACGGCACAAAATCTTACCGTCCTTGCAGTAACTATGAACAGAGAGCATTAATCCTTGACCATATTTTTAATTGGCCGCAATCATAAGATCCCTGATTCTCGTTGGATAATATCCATTTGATATTGCGAATTTGAATATCTTTTGATCTCGCTCTATTCCGGAAACATCAGTGATATAGCTGGCTGCATTTTGTCTACACATAGACCTTTGAGATCAATTTTGAGTTTCTCATAGACACGACACTACTACCAACACCTGCCATATTCGGGTAGCTTAACGAATAATCTGTTCAAAATATGCTTTGAATAATAAATGCAAGAGAAAATAATATAGATGAAATGCTAATAAAATATAAATACAAATTGAATACACTGAATAAAAATAAAAATAATCTATGGAACAGAATTTACCAATAGACTAGCCCTCAGAGGGGGAAATTCTGCACAACAGGGAAAATAGGCGAATACTTTTAAAATTTACAGAGCCAAGCGCTAAACAGCTAGGAGAAAATAAGTGAGGAAATACGATAATTTTTATTACAAGATATGTTTCAAAGCCATTTCCTCTGCGTCCACACAATTTAAAATTTGAAAACTAACTCTCGTATGTTCGGTTACTTTTAGTTCAGGCAAACATGCAACAGCTTATTTGTCAAGATAAGGCTGTGTTAACAAAGCATTTCTGAGAAAAGTTGTCTGGTATTTATATTATAAATGAGGAAAACCATGAAAATGCTCATGGCCACCACTTTCGGGATTCGAGTCAAGGTCGAATTACTATTACTCAGTGGTCTTATCCATTCAGTCACTTCTGAGTGACTAGCATTTGTAAAAGCTTAAACGTAACAATACTATTTTCATTTGCTGTATTTTAAATTAATACTAAATAAAGCTAAGATTTAATAGGGGTAACGGAATTTCTTTTTAAAAATTGCAATTTATGCCATAAGCTTCAGGCGCACGTAAAAACGTTGATTTCATATATATAAGAAAAGCTTTTGATTTAGACAATAAGTTAAAAAAATAAAATACTGCTAGCTTTATTTGACTCTGCGTGACTTTAATCTGCGACTGTAGGGACAAAGAAGAGAGGGAAAAAAATTAACCATGAATGATGAAAATAAACTTTAGATAATATGAAGCATCCTCAGTTACCATGCAACTCTACCAGTAAACGTTTTTGCTTTTCTTTCTTTTTGAAAGCTTGAAATAACGGTATTGTCATAAATTTTAAACTTATCTCGGTATATCTTACACAGCCTCAGCATTCTTCCGATGATAAACTGAAGTACTGCGGTCTGAGATATAAATGATCCTGTATAGCTTCTAATTTGGGAATTCTGATGTGGCAAAATAACTTCTCGTAGGAATCTTGACAGCCAGAATTAATGACTTGTAGCTGAATTTATCGCGTGTATTGGATCTAAATAAATTTTCACCAGACTCTTGGCGAACAGCGGTCGATCCGTCAAAATGAGAGCGTTCTTCCTTACCTAACTCGATCTATCTTTGGAGTATTAAATATTCGATACATGATCAATATTTTGAATATATTTCTTTGCATTTTCGGCAAATTTTAGAGCCTACGGAATTCGAATTTATTATTGAAACATATTGCTATTCATGCATGGCTTTCAAAGATGGAAACAAACGGCTAAATTGCTTTCTGTTTTAAACATTCAATCTTTGACTGATCATATAGTTTTGGAAAAATGTAACTATATATATTTCCTTCAGAAATTTCCAGTTATCTGAAAATTTCACCATTATTTCCAGCCGCTACGATAAATAAGGCGAGAAGTGCTGCTTTAATTGCAGTCAAACATTTTATAAAATTGTTTGGCTGTTTGTTGTAAGTATCAACATAGCTGTTGCTCATTAACGAACTTGAACTTTGTAACTTTGAAATTATACATGTAGATAATAAATCAATATCCATTGTTTTCAACCTTTGGCCATTGCTTTCAACAAGTGTGCAGCAGTAACATAATTAATACTGTTGCTTTCACCAGTCCGTTAGTTCATAAGCATGAAACGTCCGTCAGTTCATAAGCATACCTTCGCCTCAAGCATGAAAAATAGACATAGAATTTTAAAACAGCTGCACTTAAATTATAATTTTTAGAAACTTTTTAAATGACATTTCTCCTCTCTTATCTATGGCATATTCGGTAAATATATATTTATATAAGGCGCTTACTTTCGCTTAATGCAGTTTTAAACTTTACAATTGACTTACTGACTATTAAATTTTATTTTAGATTATTAACCTAAAAAGTTATTAGTCTCGAAACACTATTTTGCGTTGTTTCACTATTCATTCGAGTTCGCTGCCATTCTCAAAAACATCATATATCTTTTCATCATATTGAATCTCACTGTTATTAATTGAAAAACTAAACTATTCTAAGTGAGTGATGACTATACTAAGTGATAGATGTAGTTTTCAAAAATATAATTTTTTTACTTTTTAATCTGATTGATTTAAAAAAGGGCATTTAATTTATGATATATGTAATTAAAAAATATAACATATTTTTATAGAATGACATTAAATATTTTTTGCTTTTTAAAAGTGCTCACGATGTATAACATCCCCATGTTAGTCTAAGTGCTTATTACCCTGTTATCTTATAAAATGTTTCCCTGTTCCACTTGGGCCATGTCTATTGATACTCTCTATTTATAAACCATATCAAATTTTAAAACAGGCTTTTTGAGTGATCGTTAAAAACTGAACTCTTTCAGATATTTCTGTTATGAAAAGTATTACCACTCTTAAACCTGCTAAAACTGCATGAGAATTTACCTAAATAATTAAAGAATCATAAGAGAAAAGTTGCAAGATGGAAAAAAATAATAAATAGGAAAAAAAAGTGTAAACTGACTTATAGAGTATCAAAATGTATAAAATTATGTACAGAAAGAAACCCAGTTACATGAAATATTCATCACGTTTTAAATTATTCCTGAAACGTGTTCTAAAAGGAAGCATGTATATTTCTTATTCTCCCTTTCATTACCAGTAGATAATTAATCTCACAGTGGATTTGATAATCATCCAATTAAAAACAAAAAAAACGAAACAAAAAAAAACCCTTTCTGCTGTTAATACTCGTAGTTTAGGTGTTTAGGTTTCTCTTTTAAAATCTATTGAATCTACCTTTAAATTTTCCCATATATACATACAGAGAAAACATTTTGTTTCGATAAGTTTGTACTATAATTAAGGATCATCGAATTAAATGAAAATTATCATTCCGAGAATAAACATTAATTATATTCATAAGCCTTATTGCCTTGAATAAGATTAAAGACTTTATTTTCAATATTTTTATTTGAATAAAAATCATTCATACACAGAAGGTTATTTCAAATGCTTCATTTCAATAATAATATAGCAATAGGAAATTTTAGACACAAAATGTACTCGTATATTATATATTTTACCACCGCAAGCACATTCATGACTTTAATTCTTGCTGGTAAAGTCAAAATTCATTGCGAAAACAGTTTTTAAATCCATTCATTTATAATCCAGGCAGAGTAATATTAGAAGGATTGAAAATTTGTGATTGCTATGTATCTTGATGATCTGCGCATAGTAACTTTACAGAGTTGGAAAACCCAAAATGTATATTTGAAAACTTGTAAAGTCTACAATCCTAACAGAATTAGAGCGAATTATCGCTTTTTTTGTGAAAAAAACTGCAAAGTTTTAAGAAGTTTTAAAGCGAATCTTTTTATTAAATCAGAACTGGAAAAGAAAGGCACAAACTCGCGCTTACAGATCAGCCAATCACTTATGGGGATAAAACGTTAATAACAGACAATTTCAAATTTATGCTAAAACCAGTAGCCAAAGACTTAACGCGAAGTTGGCTCACATTTCTCACCGGCGTGATAATTTAAATATCGGCAACTATAACGCAAGCCGAAGAATACAATCTTGTCTCAGCTAGCTAGCCTAGTTACGTGCTCTCGAGAGGTACAAGCACACTTTACCTTAGAATCCTAAATTCTCATGTTATTTCTCGATCTAATTTACATTCTGGTAGGGAAACGGAAGATCCATATTTTTAAAACTGTATGGTAAGTTACCTAGTAATGGAAACTAAAAATTAATTTGATTATTGTTAATTTCCATTAATTTGCAACTTTTTGCTTTCTGTGACTCTCTAAATCCCTTTTTGTATCTCTCTAAATTTCAGAAACTTCATGGCTTGGAAACAGGAAAATCAAATTTCATGCACATTTTATTGGAATGGATTATAGGCAGAGGCCCTTAATGATGATGCAGGCAGATGCCCCTTGCTATAATTGAATAACTAAATACAATATAATCTTTAGAACTTGAACCTTGAACTATGTGCTAGAGGTTAAGACGTATAGCTCATCCTCAGCTGTTATTAAGCATTGTTTCCCATTTTTGACTGACGGCGACCCAAAATAATTGTTTTAGGTACGAAAGTATTTCAGTCTGACGTTAATCCCACAAGAATTTAGGTTTTCAGTTTTATGATCATACACGGAGTAGAGATATGCAAAATCCCAACAGATTTTGCTTATGTTCTTGAGACATTAGGATTTTTTGGTAGCAGGAAAGTTGCAAAATGAGTAACGCTTCCGCCGGAAATCGAACCACGGACCTCTGGAATACGCGCCGAGCGTGCAGACCACCACACTACGAAGGCATGCTAAAAAGGCGGGATAAATACCTTATAATGTCTACTCCGTGTATGATCGTAAACTTGAAGATGTAAATTAGGAATAAAGCCTATTGTCAGGTAGTGGCCATGCTTATTTACAATGCTGACAAGATGGTCATTTCAATTGAAATCTCCCCGCAATATAAAGAATTTCATACATCAAGCTTCAAAGTTTATCTTCATTGAAATCTGAGTTTAATTTAATAAAATTATTGGAAAAGTGATAGGTTTTACACACAAACAGGTGTTATGAAACCTGAATCATAAGAAATTACTGCTTAGGCAGTGTTAAATATCTTTGCAATATGCAAGATAATGTTGTGGCATGATGTTTGCAAAGGTCAAAATGACATATTTAAGTTAGAGTTTTTCAGCGTTAATTTTAGAGTATTCTTTCTGGATGAGTGGTACTAAATTGGAGCATTTAGTACCACTCACCTTATCCGGAAATATTTCAGAGAAAAACACGGGATAAACAGGCAACATTCTTAAAGCTATTTGCGTAAGAAAAAAGCTGAATTTCTTATGGAATGTACAAGACGTTAAGAATTTCCATTCTGTCACGTAATCACGGACCTTTATCAGATATTACTTAATCTTCAAATATCAACTGTGAAACAGTAAAATATAAAACAAAAAGGGCTAGTGTTTTCGTTTACTTGATAGACTATAGTCAGAAATGAGAAAAACGAAAATGTTGTCGAATAACCTGGTCTTTGGGAAAAGCAAAATATATGACATTGCTTGACCATTATCCATTCTGATCCCTAACGAAATATACGCATCTTCTGAGGAAGTAAAAATGCGTTAGCTGCATGCTGTGTAGTTATAAAAAAGCTACTTCTGAAATTTCTGACGGATTTCACTTTCTTTTTTCCCGACGGGGATAGTATTAAATCAATCAATAAATTCAAGTTCTTGTTTTTTTGATGATACGCTGCACGTATCAGAAGCTATAAGATCGACAACATTTCATCCAAAACTGTTCTTAAGAAATAGACAAACAAATACACAAAATTTCATTTTTAGATAAATCTGAACGTTAAATTTAATTTGAATATAGAAAAGCTTTATATATATTGAAATAGAATTTGGTGTAGATCTTCTTTCTTTTGGCGGAACTTGAAGAAGCAAAACTATTCTTTAAAATAATCCCAATAATGTTTCTATTTCAAAAAATTATAATCACCTTAAATTGCACTTCAAAAGATATATAATCTTTTTATAAGCACCAGACTCAAGTTGAATAATATTAATGTTATAACTGCCGTGTTTTTTAAATTTAGTTTCGAATATTACTTGTACATTTAATTTAATTACACCAGTTTTATAAATTATAAAGCATAAATAAAATGTAACTGAGGTAAAAGTTTCTCAAATAAAATAAATGATCTCATATATTTTTGAAATAATATAAATGAAATTTGACTAAAAATTTCTATTTACCATGCATTTACGTTTTTAATCAAATTCAATTATATTCAGATGAAAATACATTAAATCCTGAAATTTGTTGGTCCTTTTTCTAATATCTATATTGGCCACCTTCAACCAAGCAGATAAGAACTAAATGCTGTTTCCGACCTTGGATAACGAACCTTGGATAACGAACTGAACTGCATAGATGTTTTGTGATTTTGCACTAGTGAGACAATTTCTTGTTAGTTCTACGTCTTCCGTTCTACTGAGCCGATTCACGAAATTCAACTTGCGTTTTTCATGCCTCGAAAGCGCGACTTAGGATATGTATTAGATTTATATCTACTGTTGTTCTAATATAGGCATTTTGACACAAAATCGGACTTTTTCTGATATAACATACCAATTTTTTTCCATATTTCGATACTACGACTCAAATTACGCCAAAGTATAAAGTTTTGTAAAATCGCACGAGCAGTTTTTAAAAACTTAGCTCCTTCATGTTAATTGAGTTTGGTATATATTTATTAATTTCTCTTTTTTATTTTAATTTAGGTTCATTCCAAATAAAATTCATCCATTTTTTATGACTTATTTTTAAAATTTGTATTTTTAAGTAATTTTTATAAATTTTTCAAAAACTTTTTCGAATTATAATCTATAAACATTTTGCCATCATCTTAAAGTAGACGTATTTCTAAGCATACCTGCAAAAAATTACAGGTTTTATTCAAAATTTCGAAGATATACGTGAATTAATATGTTTTGAAATTTGGCATGTTTGTTGAAAGCGATATACATCAAATGTGGTTTAGACACTTTGCGAAAATTGCTTGGAAGTAGAAACGCAGTGACTTTTTTTCCGTTCATTAACAATGTAAAAATGTAGGAACAAAGTGCCTTTTTTTCCGTTCCGGCATAATGGAAGGGAATTATTTTTGGCGCAAACTGAAAAAATTGTGCCAAGATAAATTTTTGAATTTCTCCGTAACTTTCGCACCTAATTTGACAAAATTTAATATCTAGGCATAATTTGAGTCGTAGAATCGAAATATGGGAAAAATTGGTATCTTATTTCAGAAAAAGTCCGATTTTGTGTCAAAATACCTATGTTAGAACAATGCTACATATAAATCTAATATATATCCTAAGCCGCGCTTTGGAGACATGAAAAACACAATTTGAATTTTGTCAATCGGTCCAGTAGAATGGGAGATATAGAACTGTCCCTTTTTTTTTCTTTTTGAGCAGTGTACATGAAAAACAATTGTTAGCTGATTATATATAATGAACAATTTACTTAGCATTAACTGCAACTTAATTCAAAATAAATTTACTAGTTTTGAATTTCAGTGTGGCCATTTGGTAACATATTTCGTAGGATATCGAATTATCGCAGAAGAATTTCATTTCTGTTAAGAGCACAGCTCTATATTAGGAAATGAATTTTTATGTACAAGCACGGTTTTAAATGCTTCTAAATGCTTCTGTGCTGACAAAACCTGAATCTAACTACAGTAGATGTCGCTTAATGTGATCGTGATTAATGTTAACATTCATATATTGTTATCGATTTGCCGATCTTCCTCACGTTTGTATACGAAAACATGAAAATGCATCGCTACTGTGATAAAAAATTCGGTTAATATAATCAGACTATTAGCGAATAATTTTTCTTCAGCTAAAGCAAAGTTGCCAAATAAAAGATAAATTAGCCAAGTAAAGTGAAAATAGGTTACAAAAAGTACGGGTTGACACGAAATATCTCCAAGCGAGGGTTAAGTCACCAGACAGCTTGGTTTCGATTTCAGTCAACCGTTTAAATTAGACAAAAAACAACCTTTTATTTATGAACTGTACATAATATCTTTAATGTTAATTTATGACCTGAGTTTGATCTGGTGTAGAAAAACCCTAGCGATTTTGTGGGCACTCTTCTTCAGGAGACTTTTTAGAATTTTCTTCTTCGAATGCAGCCCCAAAAATTCTGTAGATTTTTTTTTCTGATTAAAAAAAATCTGCGATAAGCTAAGTTTATAGTTTTCGCTTAGTTTAAAATTTTATATCGATATGCTCCCTTCGAATGAGAGACACCTTTCGAATATTGTGATTAAGGGTACAGCATCAGTCAAATAATTTCTGGAAATGTTATGAACAGGTCATAAATGAACATTGCTATGAACAGTTCATAAATATAAATTTTCATTTTCTAAATTAAAATGCTGTGAAAATACCTATACCTTATAGGTTTCTTGACATTTTCATATTAAATAGGTTGAATTCCATTGCTGTTTTGAAGGATAATTTTTCTGGTCGTTTAATTTTATTCTTAAATTTAACATAATAGCCGTGGACAAACGTGATCACATTAAGCGGTGCCTACTATATTTCTAAAAGTTAAGATATTTTTATTCATTTAGTGATTTGATAATACTAGTTGCTAACAGGAAAAAATTGGTAGTAAAATTCTTATATAGTGGAATACTAACGAATTATTGGATTGCAAACAATAAAATGATTTTGAGTTATGGAATTAATATTAACGCAAGATATTTTTTGCATTATTGATTTGATTTTTATCTCAAAAAACAAACATAAAAATAGCTGATTTCGATTTCCTCCGTTTCGGTTTTCGCTTCCTGCACTTCAGATGTTAATGTTAGGATGATGTTTTATTCTTAACATTTATTTTTTGAAAGAATCTCATTTTCAAAATTTTAATGTTTGTACAAACTACTTACCATTACGTTCGAAACCGATTTAAACTAAAGCATAATTTATCAAATTGTTTATAAACATTAACAGAGATGTATTCTTTTCATTAATAATACTTTATTATTCATTTAAACCCGACGTATAATTTAAATCCTGCTGCAAGTAGGAAGCCTCTTTTATTTTTAATTTTCTGTTGATGTTTCTGTGTAAGCAAATAATTCTCGGCATTAAATTTTCATTTGCTGCAGACATTAAGGTTAAAGCGATCGTTATTGTAAAATTGCGTTTCGTTAATACAAGCATTTCGATTTTCTAAGCTTTTACTCTGGATTAAGTAAACAGGAAAACTGTAATATTCTTTCTTTCATTTACTAATTTTATTTGAGATAAAGTTTAACATAATTATTCATGAAAAATAACATTAGGGGTTTCAAATTGCCCCGGCAAACACAAGTACGTGAGCGAAAGGAGGACAGCAATGCGGGAGTGCGGCTCATGAATAAATTATTTTTCAATGAAATACTTAAATCAGTGCAATGCCAGCATTAATCACTTAGAATACAAGGAGAGTTTAAAACTAAGAAAAGCGGTTTAACTATTTGATATTCATAAGTACGTTAAATTATTCGGAAATATACCTACAGTTTATTAGCAGTATATACTTTCGATTTAAAGTATCTTTTAAAAATATTTATTGCATTCATGCGAGTATGTGGTTTTTATTTTAACTGTTACTAGTCAGTTAAATGCGCACACTTTTAATTTTTTAAAAGCTGTGGGCATTTCATTGAATTTAAGTTCAGAAAAATGTTGAAACAGAATCATGTCAAAAATAAAGAACGAATTTGGTGATGTACGCAAATAAACTTGAAATTGGGGAAAATGTGTAAAACATAGACGAGGAAAAAGAAAAATTTCGATACTTGTGTATTATCCCGTTGACCTGAAAGTTGGCTACCATTGCACCGTGAACATTGGCGGAAATATTGTCGAAGTTGCGTTAAACGTTCCTACCGAATTCGGAGCTGAATTTCTATCGACAAATCTTACAATATAAACATTGTCCGTTTCTTCATTTCTATACACAATCCCCTAAACAGACAGTTCTACGAAAATATTCGACCTGTTTAGTTTTTGCGCTTCATAAAAAAGCTTTCGTCGATTTTATTATTTTGTAGGCCTTCCAGTTTTATCGAAAGCTCTGTTTAGAACGCTATGTGTACAAACTTTCTGCAGATAATTCCAATCTATAATTGTTTTGTCGGCAATTCTTTCGGGTATTCAAGAGACATTTTACCATGCCATTCTGTCGACGTTTGTACCACTCGCTAAGGATCCTGGTTCATTGCTTTTTTCAAAAACATTCTAAAATTCATCCCCTTAGTAAGAGGCCTTCAAAGCTCCAATCGGCTTTAGATCTTTTGGCTATAGAAGTATTTGATGTTAAATATATGATTTCAGTATTCAGATTATCTAATTTCAAAGAATAGGTGTAGCTCGTTCATAAAAAAATGTAGTTATGTTCTATAATTTGAACTGCGGCAAATATGCTGCATTTCTGGAAAAAACAGTTCCAAAAAGAATTATTAAACACATGTGTAGAAGATGGTACTTTTGTTCACTGAGGTAAATAACTCAAAGATAAAAAACTTTCGCTTTGCATGTACAGAAAAGAAGATATGTGCACATAAAGGAAATATTACACTCCTAGTTACGGAATTTTAGACCCGTATTTCTGAGTTCACGGAAGTTTTATGTTGTACGAGTTATCATACAAAAAATATACCCTTGCAGTGAATTGAGTAGCATATCCTCTGAAGTCATGTTTAAAAACATCTGAAGAAGTCTTTAAAAATTCACATTTTAGATGTCTCCTTTCCACATCCTCCAAGATTTCGTATTTGCTTTTCTCTACAAATGGATGTTTATCTTATATGGTTTAAATAAAATTCCACTTAATTCTGAAAAATAATCGTGAGATTATTTTGCAGAATTAAGTGGAAATTGTTAACATAATTAGGATCATCAGTTCTGATGACCTAAATTATGTTAACCATTTCTTTATAGGCTAATGGGGATACCAAGTTTTCCATTTACAATAATTATGTATATATTTCATTCACAAGCTTTTTACATCTAGTTCTGACGAAATTGAAGATTATTATACGACTGTAATTAAACTATATAAGACAACATTTAATAACGGTGCAAAAAATACGATTCATAGTCATACATTTGTCAGTCTGATGTGATATGGAACCTACATAAAAAATTTCGATACAAAAAATAAACTAATTCTCTCTCATTATATCAACAACAATGGCACGCAATTTTTAATGATTTCCCTTTTTCTAATCAATCGTCGTAAAAGCTCAAGTTTCATCCACTATTTCATCTATATTCAATTTTAGTCGATTAAAAGTGGCAAAACATTTATCGTAATTGATCAGAAATCAATAATACAAACAAACAAACAAACACACAAACAGGCACGCTTCTTTATATAGAAAGATTTTGTAAAATCCAAAAATTTTTGAATAACAAAACCTACGATTATAAAACGCGCAGTAGCAACGCTTTTCGAAATAAAGCATTTTTATTTCCAACGCGCAAGACTGTTGCCACTCCGAAAAATGGGTGCGAAAATTAGTGTTTTCAGAGTTTTAATTAATATCTCGGCTGATTAAAGTAGTACGAAGATGAGACTAGCCGAAATGGCTTCCCACGAAATTTTGGAATCGGGACTAATGTATTTAATGTTTCGCAATGCCATTTTTATTTCACTGTGAATTTTAGAAATGTTTTATTAACAAACTCTACGATTTGAAACCCAGCAGTGGCAACAATTTGTGAAATAAAGCAAATTTTTACCACCTACATGCCATTTGGAAAAAAAGATGGCGAAAATTAGCGTTTTAAGAGATTTAATTAATATCTTTGATTTTAGCTATTTTTTTGGTGGGGGAGACGTGGACGTCGACCTTTTCCAGGGCCCAGAAAAGAATTGTAGAAAGTTTAGTGACGATACCTATAGTAGTGACTGAGTTAGTAGCGAACAAACAAACAAAGTTTCTTCTTTATACATATAGATAAAACCAAAGCATATTATACCACCAATATGAGAAAACGTTTTGAAGCCTAACAAGAAAATATAAATGCAGGAAAAGAATGGACTTTTTTCTTCACATAGAGAATTCTAAGAAAGAAATCATTTCATTTGTGGACTTGATCCTATAACAAAAGCTTCGGGAAACGATGATCACAATCGTGAAAGGAAAATATTTACCCCTGGAAAAGATATTAAACTTATGTCAAGCATTAATACACAAGAAAAGAATGCATGAAAATGAAAGAAAAGTCCCATGTGTTGTTTTTAATAAATGATGTAATAGTACAGAGAAGGAAAACAAATCTCGAAGAAAATTAATAATTGGTTAGAGTAGAGACATTGTTATAGTTATCGAAAGAATTTCAGGTTTATAAGCTGTTACAGTAAACAAGAGAGTTCTTTTTTGTCAATATGTTTATTCAGGCTCAACAACAACAACAACAAAAACCCTTTCCTTAGAAACACATAGAAGATAATATTTGTTTACGTAAAAATATAGAAGCTTATAGATGTTTATTTCATAGACTAATATTTTCTCCTCAATCCTGTAAATAACAAATTTCATCATGTGAACTTTTAATTTAGCTAAATGAGGTTCTGATGCCAAGAATAGAAATAACTAGAAATATATTGCTAAATTTTTTGGATCATTAATTAGGAATTACCGAGCAAATTAAGAAGAATCAAAGATTATTTCAAAATTTTATATAGTTCTCAAATAATTATTCATATTTGGTTGTATTTAAAATATTGAATTAAAGATATATTTTATCTATCATCGTTAAACCTATTGATATATAATAAAAAGAAGGAATGCGAAGCAAATGATTTAAATAAACTTTAAGTGACAATTAGTAATTAAATTCTCACTTTGTATGTATGAATTTTAATTTCTTGTAAAACCTTTTGAATTTTGAAAATGAAAAATGTTTCCTCCTTCATTAATAAACCAAAAAAAGGAGAATATCGTTTTAATGATGGAAGATTTATAAGAGCCATTTTGACTTCGATGATAATATTCTGGTTACTATAATTCACTTTCATTAAGAACTTGAAAATCAACGATGTTATTTCCAAGAAAATAATTAGATAAATATAATTATAACTGTTAAACGTAAATAATTACGTAAGATAACTATAACTGATCTATCTGCATTTCAATAATTGACTATTCTTTGACAATTAGACAAACAGAAAAAGTTAAGTGAATGTGTGTTAAAAGGAAATTTTCACGTAATGATGGTCAGATTCTTATACATTAATTATTATATTTTCTTAAATGACAGAACAATCGCACATTTCTAAGTGTTTTTTATATTTTCGAGGAAAATTTATCCAGAGTGCATTCATTTGAAAAATATATATATGAGCAGCTTGACAGGCCAAGTTGTAATTCAAATTATCCAGCTTTCAAAAAGAAAAGCTACGGCAAAAATGAAAGGCTTGTGTGAAGGGAATTGTTACAGTACTTTGTTTAACGAAAAGACTGGGAGGACAAATTAAATATTTTCACAAGATTAAACACTGCCTTTCTAAGTTCTAGTTTATAAAACAGTACAGTTATGTTTTTATAACATTTATGTATGCATTTAATAATTTCAATAAAGGTACAACCAAAAGAGATAAAATGTCGTTAACTGTAACTGATATTCAGTGTCAATTTGCAAATGGGTGAAAATACAAAGTGATTCTCAGTTCCTTTTCCTTTTGGTGTTCAAATAATTCATTCCGGAGAAACATAATAAATAAACGGCATTTAATCTTTTACGAAATTTCCTTATATTTATGTTAAAATTGTGCATTCTGTTTGAATAATATTATTTTAAATGTTTTTCCGTGTTAAAATTTGATGATCCTATATTTACTCGAATGTACGGCAAAAAGAACTGCATTTTATGAATAAAGGACAACAGTGTTTAAACCCAAGCTTAAAAAAAAACAGTAAACTAAGTATAAATGTGTAATATATGATGAAAATACTATATATTACACTTCTGTTTAGTTAGGCACTCTCTATTTTTTGAGATACGAACGAAAGGTAACAAATTTTTACTTTCCATTTAGTTTTTACATTTTATTGGGAACTAATACATTATCTGCATTTTGTATGGAATAAGAACTTGGATTAAAAACTTCATTTTCGATCAAAAACTTCAATTTATTATTTATTAAGAAATGTTTGCATTGAAACAGAGCTACTAAAATCTATTTTCTTCTGAAAGTTTTCTGTATTATTAATTCAAGCATCCTTGCAGTATACGTTTCAATAATTTTACAGAATGCCTTTTAAATATTTAATAAGGAAATTTTATCGTCACATGTAATATCTATACGAGTAATTTAGTTCATATTTTACTAAACAATTAGCAAAATTTTAGTTGATCTATAACAATATTCTAATTTCTCATTGCGCATTACATAACGTTTACGTCTCGTATGAGTCAATAACAAAAATCAAAAGTATGTGTAAAAATGCAACACGTTTGTTGCTTGCTGTTGTATCAGAAATTTTACATTTTGTAAAGAATAGTACAATAGAATGCTACCATTTAATGACAAAAATGACAAAATATTATTATTTTGTAAATAGTAAGAAACTCAAAATAACATCAATATGTAATTTATTTTGTTTTATAATTTAGTGATAAGTTGTGACTAGTTAATAGTTGTTTAGATGCGCAAGGTTTCAATTAAAAAGTGAATTAATAAATTGAATAACGACAATAAAAATTCTGGTGCATTTCTAAATCACTAATTAAAACAGCCTCTTGTGAAACCAGATAAGAGTGTTCTAGAGCAGTTGCCTGCGGTTTTTGAAAATGCGAAAGTATAATCCTGGGTAATCCGAATGTCGGAAAATTTAAAGCTTGAAGTTTTATTAGTCAGAGCTCTAATTAATTGTAGCTCAGAAGTCTATTCGTCTGAGCGAAAGAAGAGTCTCTAAAGCTTTCGCAACATGACTTGAAGGAATGTCAATGAAAATTAGAAGATTCGATTACTTGTAAGAAGATTACAAATAATAGGAAAACCTTTGGGTTTTGGGTAAAGTAATTTTAGAGCAAGTAATACATGTTATTCATTACATAAACTGATTTTTGGAACTTAAGCACGGATACTCGTGATTTTTCTCGTTCCAGATCTCTAATATAATAGATATTAGCAACATAAATTACTTTTGTCTTATTTTTGAAAATACCGATAATAAATGAATCAACAAACAAAACAATCTACCAGAAAAATGTCATTAGCCAAATATGCTTCCCCGAAAACAAATTAGCAATTTAAAAACTGTTTATTCCATTTACATTAAACGCTTCCGCAAAGCAAGTCGTATTGCTCTAATCAACTAATTTTTAGATATGTTTATTTTGACACCAGCTACTCAGAACAAGATCAGTTAATTTTTCCTGAAAAGTGTATAAATAGCTATGCTAATGTGCAATCAAAACAACCTTTCTTAACTGTTTCGACTTATTCACTTTTGTTTCAAGATTTGAATGCTTTCATTAATTCTAACTTGCTTGTCTTTGATTTCTCTTTCACTGGTTAAATAATTTCCCTGCATTCGATTAGTTTAGATCTCTAAAGTATTTTGTGACGAAGATATTTCGATGATGTCCTTCTACAGATCATTTTTCTCATTTGTAACGCATCAAAGAATAACGGATTATTCAATACAGAAAATACTGCAAGCGTTCTGCCTTCATTAGCTTAATGAAAGTTACGTGAATTCATCAGTTAATATTAATTCTATTTGCTGTAATGGATATTACTCAGAAAACAGAAATTCTATAGATATGATAACTTCACATATTCTTTACCTGCCTTTTTATGATCTTAATATACAGCATGATAAGAAATACAAACGAAAGAACTAAAAGGCAGAATTTACAGTTTGACAAATTGGTAGCTGATAGTTTTTAAAGCAATAATGGTACGTTGTTTATTAATTAACATTTTTAGTAATAGCGTTATTCTATGCTTAAGCTACTACTAAAAGTAATTCAATAGTACTTTAATAAGCGTTACTAATGATTCATCTAAGCAAGGATTTCCAACATTTTTTTTTTTTTTTTGTATTGACCATTTTTAAAGGAATGGCCTTCTTTATCGACACCCTCACATTTTTCCGTATAATATACGAATATACAATATAACTGTAACACCAAATAGAAACTAACTATAACACCAACTAGACCGGCGGTCATACGAAATGACCACAATTCTAGATATTATAAGTTGTAATTAAAATGATTTGTGCAAAGGTGTCTGCTAATTTAAACTAAATTACCCAGGGCAGGCGGGGAGTTCGCGCCTTTGCTTACTGCCCCACGGGGTTTCCCCCTTTTACTTGCTTAATTGCTTAAAATAGAGTGCAATGAAGGAAACCACTGGCGGTACATTTTTTAAGAGCCCATCGCTAGCTCAATCAATAAAGGTGATTTAATTAATGAAATGTTAATTCACATCTCAAAGATCTCTTTGTACACAACATTTCTTGTGTAGATCTTTCCATCATTTTTAAGCTCGCCTTGCAGAGGACCATCAATTATTTTTAATTTTACGTCCGCTCTTTCACGAACACTTGAACAAGCAACATAAAGTTGACCGTGCCCAAATGCAAGCTCAGGTAAAAAAAGGCCAACACGCTTAAGCGTTTGGCCCTGAGACTTATGGATGGTCACAGCAAAGGCAAGTTTTACAGGAAATTGTCTACGTCTCAATTGAAACGGCAACCCTGTGCCGTGGCAACTTCACCCCATTGGCTAGTACAGTTACGCAAGCAACCAATAAACTATCGGCGACAAACAGACACTTAAGCCGCATATATATATGGGTGAAGTACCTCCTCCGAAACGGCTGGCTCCCGGGCTTGCACCGTTAGATTCCGCAGGTCCGTGGCACGCCATTTTGACCATTCGCGTCTTCTTGGGACTTTAATTAGCCGAAATATTAATTTAAAATTAATTTTCCCCATACGTTTTACCTACATTTTACACTTTCTTTCTTGGGTTTTCACTATTACAGGGATTTGGCCACGTGACAAATTCTTTTTTCTCGAATATCTACGGAACGGCGCCGAGTTGAAATTCGAGATGCGTATCCTCGGATTCCAAAAAATTCTCCGATATCGTTCTCATCTTCGTACGACTTTAATCGGCCGAGATATTAATTAAAAACTGCGAAAACGTTAATTTCCGCGCTTATTTTTCCGAGTGACAACAATAAACTATCGGCGACACATACTTTAGCCCAGTGTTTCTCAACCTTTTAGTATTCACGGCCCAATTTTCAATCATAATTTTTATCGCGCCCCCTTCCTCCCCACCGCATACAATAAAATGTATACAATAATAATATATTTTGTGTATTTTGGCACTAAACCTACACTACAACCTTAATTTTAAACTTTACAAATTACCAAGAATACGGAAATTTATTGACATTTTGCAACACCGATCCTCAGCATTGGAAAAACAAGAATCATATGCCTTTTTATTGCTCTTGCGTCCCGCCATGTCGGGCATTCTCACGGTTTCGCGAAAAGTTTCAATTTGTTTGGAATTTGTCTAGTCAGCTTAAAAGTTAAGTTAGGAGCGTGCGCAGATGTAAACAAATGTTTTCTCATAGGAAGAAGGAGAAAGTTCTGTGACGCCAATTTCAATTCCAGACAATCTCATTCGAGTCGATCCTTCTATCGCTATTGAATCTATTCTGAATGTGTATGTTATATATATTTTCGTGTAACTGCAATTCACCGTATTAAATATTCTCGGCAGCAGACTTATGCAGAATCATGGATAAATTTTTAAGCGGGCGTAAGCGAGCATTAGACGATAGACAAACATCAACAAGTACACAGACGAGCGTGGTTCCGAAGATGAAATCAAGAAAATATTCTCAAGAATACTTAAATTTTGGTTTCACTAGTACTGAAGTAAATGAAGAAGAAAGGCTCCTGTGTATCATTTGCTCAAAAATGTTGGCGGCAGACAGCATGAAACCTAATAAACTTAAACGACATTTGGAAACGCTTCATAGTGAGTACGTAAACAAACCCAGAGATTTCTTCGAATTAAAATTAAAATCATATGAAAAGCAAAAATCATTGTTTAAAAAAACTTTGTCTGTGAATGAAAAAGCTTTAATTGCCTCTTACAAAGTTTCATATAAAATAGCCAGATGTAAAATGCCTCACACCATTGGTGAAGAGCTTATTTTGCCAGCCGCAATTGAGATTGTAGAATTATGTTTGGAGATAATTTTGCAAAACAATTGCAGTCTATACCTCTTTCTAATGATACTGTTGCCCGTCGAATTGCTGATATAGCTGAAGATGTAGAGTGTCAGCTTTTGCCGAAGTTACGTGACAAATTGTTTTCAATATAACTCGATGAGGCAACAGATAGTAATAAAGATGCTCATTTCATTGCCTATGTTAGATTTGTGATGATTTGTCAGTAGTAGAAGAATTACTTGTCTGCAAACCAATAGAACTCAAAGGCAACAGCACTCGCGTTATTTGCTATCTTAAATGATTTTATGAACGAGGCAAACATAGAACGGAAAAATTGCGTCGGAATATGCACCGATGGTGCTCGTTCTATGTCCGGAAGATTCCAAAGTATTCAAGCACTTGTGAAACAAAAATCGCCACAGTGCGTCTGGACACATTGCATGATCCACAGAGAAGCTTTGGCTTCCAAAGAAATGAGTCCTGGTTTGAATATTGTGTTAACTACGGTTGTAACCGTAGTAAATTATATAAAAATGAGACCCCTGAAATCAAGAATCTTTTCCGCACTTTGTAAAGACATGGGTGCAGTACATTCAGCGTTACTATTTTATTGCGAGGGAAGATGGTTATCACGAGAGAAATTTTTGCAACGTGTTTATGAATTAAAAGAAGAAATCGCCGTTTTCCTAGAAGAGGAAAACAGACCAGAAGCTGAGAATTTTCGCGATAGTTTATTTGTGATGAAATTGAACTACATGGTCGACATATTCGAGAAACTAAATAACTTGAATCTTCAACTGCAGGGAGCAAATACACATATATTGGATACGAGTGATAAAGTTAATGTTTTTGTAGGAAATTGGAATTGTGGAGCAGAAATTTAAAGCAAGAAAACTTAACAATGTTTGCAAATTTGAATGATTGTATTAAAACTTACAAGGCTAAGAAACAACATGTAAAAATTGTTTTTGTAACCACTCAAAATCATTTAGCAATGCTAGCAAAGAATTTTAAAAAGTACTTTCTTGCTGACGACAAACTGATATCAAGTTACAAGTGGGTGAGGGATCCATTTCAAAATACTCCCGAAGGACTCTCATTTGAAGAGGAAGAAACCTTCACAAACTTCATGGCAAGCGGCGAAACCAAAAGACAATTTAGTAATAAATCACTCTTTGAATTTTGGGCAGGAGTGGATGATGAGTTTTCTGCACTAAAAACAAGGGCATTTCGCATTCTACTACATTTTCAACATCTTACCTTTGTGAAACTGGATTTTCTGCGGTGGTTTCTTTGAAGACAAAATATAGATCAAAGCTAAATATAGAAAAAGAACTGAGAGTGTTTATTTCTAATATTAAACCCTCCTTCAAAAAACTTTGCTCTGCAAGACAGGCCCAAGGAAGTCACTAATAATTATTAAATTTGTTTTTAATTTAGTAAGTTGTTTTAATTTAATAAGTTAATTATTAAATATGTCGAAATGTATTTTGTTTTGTATGTGTGTGTGTGTGTTCTTTCCTTTCAGTCACTTAATTAATTTTTTTAAATAACATTTTCTCTTGGATATGTTCGCGCCCCCCCCCATTAGTGTGCTCGCGCCACAGGCTGAGAATCACAGCTTTAGCCGCTTATATATATAAAGAAAAGATAATTGCAAATTAGTTTGTTTAAGATAATAATAAGAACATGAACAAAAGTTTTGAAATTTTTTTTATTATTTTTTTTTATTATTTCTATTTTTTAATCTTAAAAATATAAACAAGTTTTCGGAAACAAATTTAGATATCTATTGCACAGATATTCGATTTTAATTAATGTGATATCTGTGCTTGACGTATTGGAGATATTTTTTGAATATTTGGCATAAAATTCATTAGTTCATTTAACTTTGAAATCATTTAACTTTGAAATCACCTCGTTTAAAAATATTCAACTCATTACTTGTTTTCCATTCTAGTTTTTAGTTCATCATATTTTTTTCACACACTTTCTTGTTTTCTTGCGTTTTACTTCTTGATATTGCAAATACTGCATAAAGACAATTGGAGCTACGAGAGAATTTGCAATACTCAAAAAACTTATAAATTTGGTCACCATTACCTTACTGAGACAAAACTTAAGGTTAAAATCCAGAATTATCTTTCTGAGCCTATTGTTGTTTGAAATGGGCTCAGACAGTGTGATGCACTGGCCTGCTTGCTTAACCTTGCCCTCCAAAAAATCATAAAGGACTCCAAAATTAATACTCGTGGAACTATCTTTAACAAGTTTGTTCAGATTTTTGCGTTTGCTGACGATATTGACATAGCCGCACGCACTCCCGTGTCACTTAGAGAGGCTTTTACACCTCTAGAGGTTGCAGCCAGCAAAATGCATCTAGCAATCAACCAAAATAAAACTAAATACATGCCATGTGGTAATAACAACAGCTCCTATTTTGAAATTGTGATTTACAAATTTGAAACTGTTAACAAATTTAAATATTTAGGATGAAAATTTAATACTCTCAATGATTTAATGCTGGAGATCCGTAGTAGAGTCGCAGATGCTAACCGATGTTTTTTAGGTATCAAAAATTACTTGAAGTCTAACTTCACTAGCAGAAAAACGAAGATTTTAATTTACAAAAGCTTAATCAGACTCATTCTTACATACTCTGCTGAGACCTGGGCAATGACAGAAAAAGCTAAAAGTATCATTTCTGTCTTTGAAAGAAAAATTTTGACAAGTATTTTTGGTGGCATAAAATGTAACAATATCTGGAGAAGAAGAACTAACTCTGAACGCTATAAATCCAGTAAAGAAATAGATATAGTAACATATATAAGGATTCAGAGAATTAAATGGGCAGGACATCTGCGCGGAATGGATTAAAATTGAGTAACTAAAAAGATCTTCTCGGCCAGACTATTCAACACCCGAAAAAGAGGAAGATCTAAACTTAGGTAGCTCGACTGTTTGAAAACAGACTTAAGAATTTTAAAAATAACCTTTTATTCAAGAATCTAGATATTCCGAGCAAACTAGAATTAAAATTATTATAATAATCGATTGAGAACAATATATCAGACTACCATTTCTTCGTTTAAAATTAGCTAAAAAAAGCATCCTTAGTTCGTCGTGGATTTTGAGCAGAAATTGGAAGAACATTTTTTTTCAGTTTTGAGGACGATCAGACGCAAGTTTCTGTTATTTCAGAACATTTCTCATTTATTAGTAAAATTCGCTGTTCGATCTTTTAATGATCCTTTCTCTGAGTTTATTTTTTAGGAAATTTACAGCATATTATATCAATCAGTTTCCACATACATCAACCAATCGAAAAGAACGTTAAATGTTTGTGTCAAGTAAGATCGAACTTTACTGTAATTTTGCATCAAAGGGAGCCTTTGTGTATCACTAGTATATCAGTGTCTAAAACGTTTTCGCTCTGTTAGGAAACATTTCGGCGTTCTCCCCTATAAACCCCAAGCAGCGAAATCATGACAGAACGTTTCACACAAAACGCTTTTGGATGTTCTTAAAAATTCTTCATTTTTCGGTGGCACGTGTGGGGTCTCTCTGCATTAGGCACCTTGCGCGATTGCTCTACTTGGCCACCCTCAAAGTCGTTACTGGAGTCAAGGAACATGAATCTTATATTCGCAACGAAGAAATAAATCCTTAATTATAAGATCTAGCTAGATTCTACAAATGAACCTGGCGAATTCTCGCACAGGCGTGAATAAAATACCAACACGGAAGAAGGGTGAAAATAACCCTAATAATTCAACTCAGAACAGAAAGGCACGTACTTCGTGCTTTTACAATAATATCGACCACTTGCGGTAGAACTTAAACGTTATAACATAAATCAGTTCAAGTCTAAATAGAATAGTGCTGGATTAGCACGTTAAGTTACGACTAACTAACGTCGACTCAACAAAACCTGACAGGCGTGACAATATAATTCGAAATGGCCGATGGGCGTACTAGCGTGACAGCGATATAAGCAACGAAAGTGCGCTAGCTAGCAAAAACACGCTCTGAATAAACTCAGAGATTCACCCGCTTAAATACACACTTTAAATTTACATGCTGGCGAGGAAATGCGAAGAGAAGTTGATGAGTTCAGGAACGATAACAAAAATTTGAATAAAATGTTAGTTAACTGTAGGAAACCCTACACAATAGCTAATTAATCTTGAGCACTTGATCACATTTTTGACGTTGGCTGTGCGAAATTTATCCATAAAGCTTCTTCAGTCAGTGAACTATATTTCCGTAACACTTTTCACATTCACGAAAATTATCTTCTTTATTTAATGACCAGTTCTTCCTAACGCTTTTAGAATTCTAACATGTTAGTTTTTCATGTTTCGTTACTAATCTCGATATTTTTGTTTCCGCTTTGCTTTATCCTTTTTGCTTTCGAAGTAAAATGGCTGTTGCTTTTCTCACTTTTGTGAAAATGTATTTCCTCCTGAAGAAAAAGAATTTGTCTATCATATACCATGAAATCGGTAGAATTGTATTCAAAATCTATACCAAATTGAGACTGCTCTTTTTCCTAAACTTAAATTTTGTATCGGAGTGCTTCCTATCCAAATTTAACCAATCTTCAACTCATCTTCTCGCTGTCCTCCTGACATCTTCAATTAAAATTCTGATGAACAATTGTACAGATTTGCATACCTTTTTTCGAGTAACTCGAAGAAGCAATGCTTCCTAATTTCCATATAATATTCATATACCTAGGGATATGCATAACTTACATTCAACTATCCTAATTTAACAATATTCAGTTCTTTCCACTGGGGTCAGGTGTTTATTATTTAAACAGCTGCATACATTTAGGATTTCTAATAGCATATTTCAATATAAATTGATTTCCGAAATGTTTAATTTGCAGTGTTATTCAGAAGGAGTTCGCAATCCTCTCGCTTTAATAAGCAGATGATAATGAACGAAGCAGGAATTTCAGTAATTAATCTTACCCTGCATTGGTATTGCGAAAGACCTCTTCGTAGCTCACAGTCTGCATTTCCATCACAAACGATTCCATCGGGACACATACCTGGATGAGGATGACATCCGAACGTTTGATTGCCAACGAAACCTTCAATGCATTCTCCACAGGTAAAAGATCCCTAAAAGATAAAAATATGTATAGTTATGCATACAAAAATATGTTTCAAATTATTCATAACATATGCATTAGGGGTGGTTTAAGACGATTCAAGAGTTTGCTTTGGAACTACAGGACGCGTTAAAATCTCTCTTCCATGTTTATATTCCATGCAGAATCTTGGGCTTCTCTACGGGAGAAAAATCTGCACCCGCATACATAACCTATTTTCATTTAAAATGTATAAAACTCTAATAACATAAATAAACTTTTAAAAAACTCAAAAAGTTAAACATTTCGAAACATTAGCGCACTCGAAGGGTAAATATTTACCCCCCCCCCAGTTCAATATTTTAAAAATTGCACAATGACTTCATTACAAACGAGGAAAAAAAATTAAATGTAACGAAGATTCTACTTTACTATTATTTAAAATGAAAATGACTAGTATTTTTTTATGAATTGGCGCATTTGTATCAAATTTATTGCATTTGTACTATTTTATATTATTTTTACGATGATTCGTTCGAAGAAGTTTTGTTGCTTAATAACAAATATATTTAAGCATAAATACTTATCTTCATGTTTACGGAATATTTTGAAAAATTTTATAGTGTTTAAGCCTAATATTTATAAGGTATTTCTCCCACCTTCTTGGCATGTCTTCGTGGTGTGGTGGTCTGCACGCTGGGAGCTAATTCCAGAGGTCCGTGGTTCGATTCCCAGGGAAGGCGTTGCATATTTTTTCTCTTTCCTGTTTCGAAATAACCTAATGTCTTTACATATTCTTCACTGAAAAATGCTGAATGTAGTAAAAATGATTCTTGCACCAAGTATTAAATTCTAATAGGGATAGTTTTTAATAGTTTCTTTCTCCTGAAACTCTCCTTGTCTCTAATAGCTGTCCCTCAAAACTAAACGATGGATAATTAGTTACCGAAATTATAAGATTGGTCAATCATTGTCATTTGACTTCTTGCAGTCGTAGGTGGAGGAGTTCCTGGCAGTTGAGGTTAGGAATTTGTGGATCAGGTACATGTATAAGCGGAGCGGAACAGCAAAACTTTCACCATTGGGCCTAATAGGTGTACTCCCTTCACAATAGCTATTAAGATCCGCCCAATGTTTTATGAAGAACACACGGAACTTACGGTTCCAAGTGTCATTCGAGTACCAACATGGCTTGCTGAAACCATACATTTACAAACATTTATTCCTTTTTCCGAGATTCACTGGTCGCTGGATGCCCTCATCTGTGGCTGAGTTGGGGACAGGAATAAACCTGCTATGAGGACAGCAGGCGTATCCTTCTCCGAAATTCGAGCCCGAGGCCAATGATACAACAAAGAGAAGCACTAACCACCTTACCTATCAAGGCGGCAACATACGGTGCAGCAGTTATTTTATCAATTAAGTTACACTGAGGATCTCGTTTTCGAAACTATTACAGGACATAGATAAATTTTAAATATTTTTGTATCTCATTCCCTCCTGATTTTTACAACCGAGTCTGCTACTTTGGTTTTTCAGAAAATTCACCAAGAATTGAATTCAGAGAAAAATCGCATCGTGTACTATTTTATTTATATATAAATTCCACATGCTTTAACTCTTTGAATGCCAAGTATAGTGTGTTAGTTAATTTGCTTGCAGTTCAAAATATTAAACTGAACACGTTACCAAATATGAAATTAAAATCTTTCTTATATTTCCACTTTTAAAAAGGAAAACCAATTAAAGTAGGATTTACCTTCTAGGCATCTTGAACAGGCTGCTTTTTTTTGGGGGGGGAGTCAAGTTTTTCAGAATAATTTGGGAAAGGACGTGCGCGAGGTTCTCAAAATTGTTTTACATGATTCAAATCATTTAGGAACTTTTTCAACATTATCCCTTATGTAAAATAATATTCACTGCATCAAATCTCAGACTGATAATCGTGTTCTTCATTAGTTGAAGTACATGGTCTACCAAATATGTTCATCCTGGACGCATTCCCTGCTTTCTGTAAATATTTTGTATCACTAAAACACTTTTGCTTTTCATAATGTATTAACCCCCAAATGGTATTTATAGTATCTGAAACATTTTCGCATCATCTTCTTTGCACACCCTCACCATTTGGGTGAATGCCAAAAGCAGAAATCTTCATTGGTAAATGATAAAAAAGAATTTATTTACGAACAATAAAAGGAAATGAAACACAGATTGTTGATAGATACAGAAACAAGTCGTATAAATATCTCACAAAACTTTACAAGCAAAACCTTGCAGATTAAGCATTTTAAACAAATCATAATTTATACCCTGTTTTACAAGTATTACATCGCTATAATGCGCTCTTTTTACAAATTACCCAAGTTTAAGAGCATACTTCTACCATTTACACAACTCGTATTGAGAGCAGAGACGAAAAACCCATATTTAAGAATATTTTGAAAGCTTCTTCCAGGCATAAAAAAGTAAGCAAAGACTTGTAAAAACAGACTCTGTAGCATCTTATTAAAGTGATGTTCAGTGATTTCTCTGGATACAGCATTGTGGCACTGCATTTTGATTTCTCCTTTTACGTGTATTTCTGTATCTGTGAATCACGACTCTGAAGGCTGAGATGTTCATATGTTTTGCTATGAAAGCAAAATCTGAAGAGATACTTATTTTGATTTTTCTTTTTATCTTTTTCTTTTTCCCCTTTGGTGGTCTTAAGAAAGCTTATATTGTGTTTCGGAGGGAGGGGGACAGATTTTTTTTTTTTCAGTTTTTATTAATGTTCTTGCTAGAAGATATTTAGGATAATATTTCAAAATTACGAGACTTGATGACACATTATAGCTTCGACAGAATTTGATATAATTTCAATGCAAATCGAAAGAAAGGTTGTGGTAACCTCATCTTACTTAAAAGTGTTCAGAATTAATTTGCTGAAAGCATTACATCATAAAGCAATAAAATGAAATTAAACTGGGAGAGAAATGAGCAGAAAATGAATTCGTTAACAAACTATTAATTCCAAAAATATGCTAATTAAGCAGTTCCAAATACAGATTAAATTCAGTTACTTACTTACATTCTCGATTAAATCCTTCATAAAATGAAAACAAACACATACAATGTATACACAGTATACATCATTAATCAAAATAAGATCCTTGGACGTATATCAGATAATTTTTAAATAAGAAATAAAGGGAAAATAAATAATCTCCCCAGTCTTATAAAAAATCCGATTATTATTATAACAATATTTTATACTAAATGACAAACGCAGTGGTCGAAATACATATTGTGTCTACAGGAAGCACTGTATACAATACTGTATATAAATACTTTTCTGCTATCCAAAATTAAAAGTAGTTTTTTAATATGCTTTAACATCTCTGAGCTTCATTTGGTAATTGATTTCAGCCCATTCGCAACGTTAGACGATTTAATAGGGTCTTCGGGTTTCACAATCGTAGACACCATCGTACTCGGGTGCCATATACAGTACCTAAATGCCAGATACGCATGCCATCATTATATTTCTCACAATCTCTTTTTTCAGCTCTCTGGTGATTCCAGCAATTTTCATTTTATCTTGAATTTTCTCATTAACTTTCCTAAAACTCGTTGTTAAAGAATTTACAAAACATTTACTGCAAAAAAAACACAGAATCACTTGAAAATTCAGAATCGTAACGCGGAATGTATATTGAATAGTAGCAATAGGCTCGGGAAGTTGTAGCATTGTCTAGAAAGAGGTAAACAAACAAATGTAGATTGCGCAGCCACAGTTGATTCAACGAGCTCGAGTCGTAATCCAAACAAATATCGTGTACCAAACAAAAATTTTTCATCCAAACAGGATGCATACCGAGTTGAACGTATTTCAAAGCGGACGAACACGGAGATAACAATCGGTATAGTAATATTTGCGAAGTAGATATTTTTTATAAGTCTCTTGAAACAACTTATGCTAAAATTACTGAAAATAAATCTCCAACTGCTCTATTTTTCCAAGCCCATAAGGAAAAGTGGCTGAGCACCGAGGCATGCGGGCCTGCCGCTTGGGGATTTTCGTGGTTTTCCCATGTGTATACGAGGCAGTTTCCCTTATAAAGTTCTCCACGAAGTTTTTTCAGGCAGACACCCCCGAGTATTCTACTATAATCAGACAATCCAAAAGCCTATTGTTCCGAAATTTTAGCAAAGACTTTTGACCAAAATGCATAGTATTTGTTTGAATAATAAATTAATTCAAACTTTAGCTCTTAAATGCACGAAAAATAATGTGATATTAAAACGTTTAAATAGAGAACTTCTGTGATTCACGAAAAGCGACACAAAGCATTTTATAAAAACTAGTGATAACAAAGAACTAATACTACACGTTTAAAGCCATATACTATTTTAGTAAGCTTCTCAATAGTATCCCTCAGAAACTCATAAAAGTTAAGAATACAAGTAAAATAATAATAATAATGATAATAATAATAAAACACTGAACAAGGAATACATTGTAAAAGAATCGTCATAAATCATACGTTATTTCTCACAATCTATGTCAAATATGAATGAAATGTAAATAACTTAATTTTTGAGAATTTTAATAAATTTAATAAAATACATTTTTATATATATTTTTATTACTTGTAAAAGTATTGTGATAAAATTTAATAGTCAATACATTCAATAACACACGCAAAAATAATATAATTTCCTAACGAATTCAATGAACAGTTATTTTCACACAATTAAATTAATGGTTTGAATTTTAACTAAACAGACATAAATAACACATATTTCTAAAGAGCAATATAATCTTAGTGTTTAAAAATGAAATTACCATAGTATTGACGCATTGCGAATTTTCAACACAGCCGCCATTTCTACCATCATCGCACTCATTAATATCGAGGCAAAGCTAAAAAAAAATTAGAAGATAAAAAAGATTTTACAACATTTAAACTTTATTACAATTTTACAAACTCATATTCATACGATATACTTTCAGCTTCTGACAGTGAAATTAATTTTAAGATATTCAATATTTATTTATTATGAGTGTACAGCACATGAAAAAATTCTGAATAATATTTACTCTGTTTTTTCACTAAATAATACTCATAGATAGATTAAAAATTATTTGGTTCTTTGGTGATTTGAAGAAGAAAATCTCACATATAATAAGCTTGACAGCCCCCAAACAGAAAAAAATACATTTCATATAATACGAATTTCCTAAAAAGTAAAGAAAAATATGTACGAATATTCTGTAAAACTCTGAACACTTATCCAAAATATTTTTTCAAAACGTTCAACGTAGTCTGGAGTTTGAAATCGTCATTTTTATCTCGAATGTTACAATTATTAATGTCATTATTTAAACAGCTAATCATGGATATTTAACCACAGTTTCGATTCTCACGGAAATATTCAACCATCTACTCTATAGATACTGTTGCCCAGTCGATATAGTGGTCAGGGAAGCTGACAGCGATCAAATTTCTAACATCTTAGCTTTTTCATCACTCATTTGCTCGAGAGATTGGGCGCTACGTACATTTTACCTTTGTCTTGCTTAGTCATTTCCCAATAAATATGTTTGCTGCTCCTCCCAAATTTTAATGCTAACAACCAATTTTTTTAGCGGCCGGGCTAGAACAGGTTTAGCATTCAATTATCTCTCTTAAACATTTTTTTTGCTGTTGAAGGAGGGAGACATCTGTTTGATCGCATTTGAAATCGATATAGTTTTATTCAAAATGTACGCCGATTTAAGATAAAGCTTTTACTTAATTTTAAATGACATTAAATTAAACTTAGATGAAAATAATTCTTGCAAGAATTTCAGTAAAATTTGTATTCGGACATTAAAGTTTCGTCTTCCATTTCAATTTTTTTTTATCAAAATGTAAATCTTTTTTATACATGAATGACTTCGCTTCTTGATTGTTGTTACAAGTTGGGATTTCCTTGCCTTCCAAATGAATTCCCTGCGGTTGCTATTGCATTGCTTTACAATGAAATAGCACATGAAGACAACTATTTGAAGCGTTATTTCCTAGTTTTAATAAACTAGTTTTATTAAACTGATTTTAATAATAGTTAAATATCAGTTTATTTCTTATGATATTTCGCTCAAATATATAACTTTCATTAAAATGTTTTATGTCCCTGCTACAGCGGATGAAGAAATAAAATAATTGAAAAATATATAGGATAAGAATTTTTCAGCAATACAAATTTCTTACTTAATATTGTTAGTTAGTCTTGCTCGGATTACCCTTTTACTAAACAAACCAGAAAATCACTGAAATATTCAGTTATTTTGGGTATTTCTATCAATGATTGTAAGAGAAATCGAGTTCATCGCAAAGTCTCCAAAAAGAAAAAGGGTCTGTTGATATCAAAGTTTCTTTGATCTTCCTTCATCATCAAATATTCAGAAAACGAAAACGGAAGGCGAAAGCGATTTGCTAGCTGAATTGATTAAAGACAGATCTTTGTATGCATATAAAAAGGATGAAACGGACAAATAGTGTAAGGTTGGATAATGCAATTAATATCTGTAAAGCCTAAATCAGCGTTTATGCGTTAGAGCATTATAATTGCATGATTATTTATTATGATTGATCTATAAATAAAATGTAATTATTAATGAGCCAACCAGCAAAAAGTGCCAAGCTTGCTTTCAGTTCTATTGCTGTTCAGTTCTGGGTTAGCTACGCCCCACAAGTTATCGAGTTGTGAAGACAGTTGAATATAGGTAATTCGACCTGCTTGTGTTCTAGCGTAGGCGAAAGAGTTGTCTGCATGGTTAGTTTCCGCGGTCTTCGCCATGTGTAAAGTGAATACGAGATAGTTTCCACGAAGTTCCAGAAAGTTCTCCACAAAGGCATTCCTCCTCTTAGACAGGCAGCCCTTGTGGTTTCGGCCTATTCGATTAACCTAATATAGCCTAATTTAACCTGGGTTAGCTACCTGTGACTGAAAGAACTGGCTGCAGACATTTCGCAATTCCTTTCCTATGTAGCATGAATACATGACAGCTTTTTCTTTACATCTTTTCGAATATAAGATCTCATTAGAAACATTCCATATGATTCTAAAAGTTTTTGACATTATAAATAAAAATATTGTAACATTGTCATCACCACGCAAAAATTTGAATCTGTATTTTTGGTTACAAGTATTCTTTATTTTTTTTTATTTTTTATTGATTTTTTATTTTTTTAATTTTATTTATTTATTTATTTTTTATTTTTATTTATTTATTTATTTATTTATTTATTTATTTATTTTTTTATTTTTTATTTTTTTTTTTTTTTTTTTGCAGACGCTCTTTACTGGTTAAACGAACTATTCCTGTTACCCGATATATACATATATATATATATAAGTTACTTCTTCGAACTTGTGGGCGAAACTTGTAACTTGTGGGCGAAAGTCACAATTCGATTTTTTTTCCAAAATCAAAGGCATCAAACTTTTAAACTTAAAAATGACTCTGTACATTTATTGTTTTGATGTACAAGATTATTTTCATCGTTTAGATGTTGTGTCAATAATATATGTTATATTTTTCTTACAAGTACCATATTTTTCTAGAGTAAAATTACATTTACACGTATATTTGTTATCTAAATTAGAAGAAAAACCTGTAACTCTGATTGGAAACAATTAAGTTCTCATATTAGATGTACTATTAGAACGTTCTTGCGTTTATACTACATGTCTAGCTTATCTAAAATAGAAATTTTCCATATGAGATACGACTTGGAAAAATCAGTATGACATCATCAATTAAACCTGGGGAAGGAGAATTTCATAGTTTCAAGCGGAAATTGAATCTGCCTTTTATTTAGGTGTAAGTTTTTAGTTTTAGTTTATGAATATATATTAAAAAAAACTACTTTTATTTAAATTTTGGATTTATATACATTTTATATATATTCTTTTAAGTTTCAAGCGGAAATTGAATCTGCCTTTTATTTAGGTGTAAGTTTTTAGTTTTAGTTTATGAATATATATTAAAAAAAACTACTTTTATTTAAATTTTGGATTTATATACATTTTATATATATTCTTTGTTTTTATTTTATAAAATAAGTTAAAAAATAATGTAAGTCTAAGATATATATGTATGCATTTTTTAGTGTTCGAAATGGGAAGAAATGATCATGGTGTTGAAAATGGTGAACATGATACATGGGACAAATCAGATTGAGAACCACTGAATTAAAGGATGCCTCTTTTAGCCGACGTAGTTTCAAAAGCGCAAGATACAATAAAATTAATCAAAAATCTATTTTAAAACACTTCTTTAAATACTGCGCATATTATGACCAGCAAGTAAAATGCTATGACCATTTAATTACAAACTGCCTAAATTATTTACAGAAGAAAGACAAATTTTTCATCTATCTCATTTAATAAAATCTTTTCTCGTTTAATAAAACTCGTAATGTATTTTTATGTTAATTAACCAGGTATTATAATTTTGATCTTTACAATAACTCCTTCCTTCTTAGCTTTGAGAGTATGCAATCTGAGGTTTTGAACCTGAGAGCTTGATTCGAGTCGCGCTGTTAGAATTCCTATCTAAAATAGATTATTCCGGTCTTTGCATTCTCTCACTAGCCGATGCTTTAGACTTACGTGTGATTAAAAATAATGAACCTGCTTATATTTTTATTATGTTGAATACTCTTAGATTACGTTACCGGCGTTTGAATTGAACCGACTATGATTGCTGATTTTACCCCGCCACAAGTGGCGGTCTGTCAGTACCATAAGTCATGCCTTTTATGTTAAAAGTTTATAGACTAAATATAAATGCTATTTAAAACTTTTCCTGTATTTGCGTAGTTTTAAAGACGTAGCGATAACTCGCTAGCCTGCCTAGGGCCCGCAGAACTTTAATTTCGGCTTTCAGATTAATATCAGCTCTACTGTCGTGAGCAAAAATTCTTACTTTTAACACCTGAGTGCAACAGGCTCCGACATTGAATGCATAATCAACATCTACAAATTAAAATACCATTCCAAATTTTTTGTAGGTATTTAATAGAATTCGTTTCACAGTTACATTTGCAAATTATATGTAACCACGATAGCATAAAATTTCACTTATCGAACATCAATAATAAGCACAGCGTAATTTTTTCTAAATTTTAGAAAACCTTTGTAATTTAAATACCTCAATCTTAGACATATGAGTCCTCATTTTCTAAAAACCCAGCAAATTGAAAAATATCCCTAATATACATAGCGGATTTCATTTCTTCCAAATTAAAACTGAATTTCTTAACGCAATAGAATCGCAAAATGAATTGGCTGCATTAAAAACAAAATGCATGCAATATCATCCGCTGTTGCCATTCAAGCGATGGCCAATTTTTTCTATTACACTACTTTATTTATTTATTTATTTTGAAAGCTCGCACAACAAATTCTGTAGCCATAGTTGGAGACTACAGTTGTTGCCAGACTTATTCTCGTAAAATGTGAGAGACACAACACCTAGAGACTGAACTTTAAATGTGGCAAATCTTGCCATCTTGACACATTTACTTTTTACTTCAAAAAATTAGCTAAGTGGAACTCAAGAAAACCCAAGCTTTTCTTTTGCTGATCATTTAATCTTCTTCGTAAATACCACTTCTGTGAATAAGGTTATTATTTTTTAAATTATACATGTGAAAGATTTATAGTGCTACGATTTTGTATTTATTTATCTATGTTTAGTAGAATTTGTAATAAAAAATGTTTTGTATTCTCGTGGAATTCAACACGAGACTTATTTAAGGAGAAAGCTACGCCGAAAAAATTAAAAATACTCACGCGCATTTGATAAATAGATATATCTCGTAATTATACTCTTTAGCTTTCTAGTAAAATCGAGAAAATACCAGAGTATTCTCGTGCGTGATTAAAAGGCTGAAAGAAAACATCTCAAGTTGTTGTTTGGATAACTCTTGTGTTTACTGTAGCGATTTCGCGGTGAAATCGGATTAGCTTTCTCTGTTTTGAATTCAGTTCTGTTGAACGTTTCAGTAGTTTAAAAGATAAGTACTGTGAGATATTGCGATATTGTACGAATATTTCTTAAGAAATTTAAGTATTTTCTTTTTATTCGTTGTGATAAGAATAAAGTTTATTCACTTTTCATCGGACTTGTGCATTCGATTTATTACGAACCCGTACCCACGCAACAATAGTAATGATTAAGATGTAAAGTCAATTTAAATTTCCTTATTTAACTAACCATGCACATCTTTAGAGGACAAGCAGAATTACTGCATATTTACCTGCCACACAGTATAGTAAAATTGTCTACGAGGCAGAATTTGCTTTCAAACCGCTGGAGTAGTTCGGAACTCGGGTAAGGAATAGATGTTGGTAGTGGTACTATTTTTGCGCTCTGCAGGCACTTAAAACAGGCAAACATCTGTCGAAAGGATGACGGTAACCGAAGGTACTTTGATTTCATGTCATTTTGATTCTATATCATATACGCCATCTCATATCAAAAGCCTTGCTCAGGTGTACCAGAAACGGATATTGTACTCGCGATCAGGAATGATGTACACATACAGCCAAATCTTACGCGGAAGTCAAACCTACACCTTTGTCAGGGATTATGTCGGCTTCCAGTAACCTATATCTAGTAGAGGGTGACAAACTTCCATAACTTGTTTTTAATACCTTAAATATAGTCGAATCTTGTTAAAACGAATTTCAAAAGACTGAAAATTTGGATCGCTGTATCCGGCGATTTGCTATATCTGATTTGACCCTCCCCCCCCACAAAAAAGGTATCATTTTACAAAATAGTGTAAGAATTGATTGATGAATCGCACAAGTATAACTAGCACTGCCGCATCTCCGAAAAGATGTTAGTAGTAACTTTAATTAAAAATAAATAATTAAATATTTACAAGTTTAAATTGCGCGTCAGAAAATATAAAAATGGAGCTAATTAATTTGCAGTGTGATATAAATCTTATTCAGAAATCTAAAGATATAAATTTTATGTTTTATTGGTATCTGTAAAAAATTCATAAGCTCATTTTACGAATGTTTGCAGTAAGATTAATAATTTTGTTTGGGAATACATATTTGTGCGAATAGCTTTTTTCAGGTTATAGGTTAATAAAAGAACTGAGCAATAAGCACCTGTATTACGTGCAATTAATACATTTTTTTCAGTTGTTTTTCGTTTTCACAATACTCTAATAATTTTACACAAAATGTTTCTTAGCATGAAAGCCATCGTTTAAACCCCCCTCCAAATTCTTTTTTTTTTTAATTTTTAAATTTTTTTTAGGCTCACCAGCGGCCGAGCGGTAAAGTCACTGAATACTGGTAGTTCGGTCGGAGGTTGGAATCCCGCGAACGGGATGGCTGCATGGGTGTTTTCGTGGTTTTCCCCATGTGTAGCGAGCCAGTTTCCCTTAGAAAGTCCTCCACTAAGGCATCCCTCCTCTTAGGCAGATAGCCCTAGTGGGCTTTGCCATAATTAAATACACGACAATTCTTTTTAAAATACGGATTTATAATTATGAATAATCATCAGCCTTGAACAGAATGTTGTCTGGCAGCTCAATCAAAGAACTTGAATGGAATAATACAACAAATAATAAGCTCCACGTCTCAATGGATCTTTGGCTGATACAAAACGATCTCCTAATATAGTGGTCTCAATCTCAAATTGCATGCGGGCCGTATGAAAGATCTGAAAATAACACGTTGGTCAAAGCTGCTTTTAACAAAAGAAATATCTAATTAACAAAATGAAAATCGTTTCAAATAATATTTAAAATACGTTTACTGAATATGTATCAAAATATATGTAAACAATTAATAACAATATCGCAAAGAAGAAAATTTCAAAGTAATTTTTTTTTCGCATTTAAAATCTAAGGTTTGCTAACTATATGGCATTTTTGTTGATTGCAATTTGTTATTCAAATATATTAAGAGATAAATATTAAATTCTTTGACTTTTTTTCAAATAATTCTAACATGTTTAATTAATCATTAATTTAAACTAAAACAAATTATGAAATAGTTTTCAGAGAAAATTTACTAAGTGAAAAAGAAAACTTGAAAATAAATAATAATTTATTCTCTTTATCTTATTTATTAAATTTTTCTTCTACACATAAAAAATGGATATGTTTGCATGTAAATAATTAAATTATTCCTTTATTTGTTACTATAGCTGGACACTTCATGGCGTTTCAATTCTAAAAATTTGTGTAACCTTGAAGAGAAATTATTAAAAATTATCTTCATCACGAATTGTAGATGCTGTCAAGTAATCCGGTTCTTTTTTATTTTTTATTCTTTTTTATTTTTATTAATTTTTAGTTGAGTAAAAAAGTTGTTCGCATATAAAATTATTCTCAAACAAAGCAGTTATTGTAAGTGCCAACATTATTAAATGAACGTGTGAGCATCTTGATGTTTTGATAAGTACCAATGAAAGTTAATAAAATCTACATCTTGAAATTTTTGATTAAAATTTGTACCACACAATAAATTAATTAGAGCCATTTTCATATTTTTTGGTCCTCTATTCATGTTCGTTTTATTGGAAATGAAAAAGGTAATACAAACTCGGACTTATCGTCCAATATTATTTTTAAAGAAATTAAATAATGAAGAATCTGCACGTATGTATCTCTGTTCCTCGCATTGTGAGAAAACAACGGTACCTATAGTCATCAAAATTTGAATAATATCATCCACCCGAACACCTGGAAGACTAAACTTTAAATTTTGAATTTGTTTTATTATTTATTTCATATTTTGTAAACCTTTACTGAATTTTGGATTAACAAACTTAACAATTTCATAGCAAGTAACGGTAACACTGTTCGAAAAAAAAAAAAAAAAAAATTTTATGTCCAGCGCTTAAGACTTGCCATTCGGAATAATTTAAGATATTTAGCTTTCAATTTTAATGATCAACTAGGCTTTATGGAAGCAATGTGTTGCAGCGGCCGAAAATAAAATGCTTTTATCTTCCACGCGCCAATGTGTTGCCATGAAGTAAAGCCTAAGACGCTTTCAGATTTAATCTGGAAGATTACTGAGCAATAAACGAAGCAATAAACACAGTTTTAAATATTTTTCTGTTTTTTAATGTGATTGATTTAAATAACATGTATTAAAATCATGAGATGTCTAATTAGAAATATTCAGTATTTTTATGAAATTACACTAGCTGGACTCATTAGAATCATTATATACTTTTTCTTTTTCATGATAATTTCAGGCAGCTAGTTTTTAAAGAAAGAATGTAGCAAACATAAATGTATGTATGGCAACCTTTAACACTGTATCGGGAATTCTAAAGACATGCTGGTTTTAAATATTTTGTGATATTGTTGTTGAATGGAATTTGATGTGGCTTAAGTGCGAAGAACGTGATAAAGTTAACACATATAAAGTTAATAATAAAAAGGAAAACAAATATTAGCCATCTTACTAAGAAAAGTTATTATTGACAGAATAAGCCAAAGAAAGTCTGAGGAAAGGAGAAAAAAAATGTATGCCAACACTTAACGCATCGGGAATCTAAATATATGCTACTATGCTGATTTAAAATTTTTTGTGGTTTGCTGGTGAATTGTATATGGCGTAAATGCGAAAAAAAACAATGCTTAAAGCTAAAGAGACAAAAGAAAAAAAAAGAATGGGTTAGTAGGAGAGAGTGCAAGAGCAGATTAGTAAACTGCGAGCTCAGAGAGAGGGTATAAACTTTAAGAAACCCTTTTGGGCGACCATTTAAATGTGAAACTTTCAGTTTTTTTAATACATTGAAATTATTTGAAATAAAGTGAAGTCGAAAAATTTAACGTTTTAACAGTCATATTAAAAGTGTGAAATTATGTGAATAACAAAGTGTGACCAGCAAAATTGTCTTGCAGGTACCAAACTTAGATTTCAGATAGAAGATAAAAATTAATTTAATTTTTTTCAAGTGCGAGATTACTATTATTATTCGTATACGATTTGATAACATTGTTATGTGTGGGTTCGTAATAGATTGAATGAGCACACAGAATCGATTACAGCTTGATGAAATTTAGTTTACAAAAAGGAACGTTTTGCAGTTCTGGAACTTTCTACGAAAACACTCCTACAGATCTTCTTAGTATCAGAGAGCACAATCAGTAGCTACTAAACTACGAAGAACGTTAATCGCAACGCTATGCGAAGCTACTCTAAAAGCGAGAAGTTCCTACGGAGATCTCTTAATATCTGAACTCACTCTGAACTAAGTTGTGGCAATCTAATGTTCGACTGCGTGTCTACGACAATCTAATGTCCACGTCATGTGGTTTATGTAAAAACTGCTAGCGTGGCAGTGAACTCGCTCACTTCTCCCTTAGCTGCAGCATAGGATGTTTAAATTTTAGTTTAGTAGATTTTGTTATTCGTTCTGTTATTTTAGTTGTGTTTAAAGTTATGGTGTGTGTGAATAAAGGTTATGTTTAAGGAAATGGAGTCATGTCAATTCAAGGATATACACCAAGCACATAACCACCACGCCACCATAAAACGGTGACCCGGCGTTAACGACCATAAAATGGCGATCCCGCTACTCGCATGAAGCTTCTACTGGTTGTTCGTTCAAGAGTGTGGTTCCAGAACTTTTGTGTTTTTCCCTTCAGCCACAGACATGGAGGAAACAGCAGTTGTCAAGATTCCAATTTATAATCCGATTGACCCGTCATTGTGGTTTGCTATGCGTGAAGCAACTTTTGCTTTAGCCGCACCCAAGCCTATCACGGTGTGGTGTGTTGTATTTAATTATGGCAAAGCACACTAGGGCTATCTGCCTAAGAGGAGGGATGCCTTTCGTGGAGGACTTTCTAAGGGAAACTGGCTCGTATACACGTTACACATGGGGAAAACCACGAAAACACCCATGCAGCCACCCCGTTCGCGGGATTCGAACCTCGGACCGAACTACCAGTGTTCAGCGACTTTACCGCTCGGCCGCTGGTGGGCCAATCCTATCACGGATCCGAAGACAAAATTTAACTACTGCGTCGCTCATTTGCCGCCGGAAATTGCTGTGTTGGTTAGGGATATCATTCTCCGGGAACGTACAGATTCTTCTTACGAAGATCTCAAAGCTGTTATTACGGAACGCTGTGGTGAAAGCAGTACGAGTGAAATACGGAAATTACTCACCGGCGAGCAACTTGGAGATAAAAAGCCATCAGAACTTCTACGAGTAATGACTAGACGGGCTGCAAAATTTAATGTGCCTGACTCTTTGTTACGCCCAACAGCAATTATTACCATCCTTCGCTCGTAACTTCAAGATCGTGTGTGTGTGTGATTATGGCAAAGCCTCGAGGGCTATCTGCCTAAGAGGAGAGATGCCTTCGTGGAGGACTTTCTAAGGGAAACTGGCTCGTATACACGTTACACATGGGAAAAACCACGAAAACGCCCATGCAGCCAGCCCGTTCGCGGGATTCGAACCTCGGACCGAACTACCAGTGTTCAGCGACTTTACCGCTCAGCCGCTGGTGGGCCCTTCAAGATCGAAGTGTACAAGTAGCATCAGACAGCGGCATTTATGTCAAAAATGTCTTTAGAGGATGCCCACAGGGGTCATGCCTTGGACCAACACTGTAGAATATAGTGGCAAACTCGGCATTTCGTCAGTTTGAGAGCGTAGAATACGCTCGAATCATAGCCTATGCGGACGATTTTATGCTAGTTGTAGCAGGAAGGAGTAACCTCGAAATGAGATCTCAATACTGTCTTGATCTGTTCTCCCAATGGGCCAGAGCACATAAGCTTCGGATTTCGGCAGAGAAAACTAAAGCTTTGCTCATAGGACGCAGCAGGCAGCTAAGACGCAACCCAAGCATTAAACTCCATGGGATACCCGTAAAATGTTTCCCCCAATTGAAATATCTTGGGCTATTACTCGACAACAGACTTTCTTGGATGCCACATGTCAGGAATCTTAAGACTCGAATTAGCATCCTAAGCAACAACATGAGACGCATGACTTCACATAAATGGGGTATCTCATCTAAGCTACTAAAAATTTGGCATAGAACCATTACAGAAAGAGTAATAACTTATGGAGCAGCAATCTGGGGTGGCGAACTTACCTCTCATATGAAAAGATCCCTGCTCTCTATTCAGAGACAGCAGCTACTTCAAGTATGCAGGGCCTACCGTACCACGTCAACACTAGCCCTACAACAACTAGCAGGAATTCCTCCCCTAGATTTGATAGTAGAAAGGGAGGCAGCTATCGTAAGGGTTACCAGGCTGGGTCAAACTTCAACACTCTGGGGTCATAGTTATCACCACTCGGACTACGAGGAGCAAAACAACTGCAGTAACTTTCATCCAGCAGCTTTTAATCTCTCCGACGGTATCAGTATAAACGACCAACCAATTCAGAGGTACAGTAATAACCTTTTCACAGATGGCTCCAAAACTGAGAACGGCACGGGCAGCGCCTTCTGTAGACTAGAAAATGGAGTTGTAACATTTGAGTGGAAAAGGAAATTATTCTCGAACAACTCGGTATACCAAGCTGAGCTTCTAGCTATCAGTGCTGCAATTAGATATGCGAACACATGTCAACAGGAGAAATTCTCCATACTCAGTGATTCGGCATCAAGTCTGGCGGCTATTGCAAGTCAAAACAGCCGGAGTCCATTGGTATACAGAATTCAGAAACAGCTTCTGACAATGCCTATTTCACAAAGACCCACTTTAAAATGGGTTCCCGCTCACACAGGGATTCAAGGCAATGAAGCCGCTGACCTACTGGCCAAGCAGGCAGCCAACTGCACGGATACATTAGAAAGACCAACAAACTTCCTTGGTCTCATATTAAGCGAACAACTTTGACAAGTCTGCTACAAAATTGGCAAAGTAGATGAACAGAGGCAGAGGTAGGACGAAGGACATTTCGCTTACTGCCAAAAGTAAACATGGAAATAAAGACCCACTGTGCTAGCCTAACACAGTTCTTAACAGGTCATGGACCATTCCCAGTATACCTGAACAGATTCAGACTTAGGGATACTCCTTTCTGCGAATGCGGAGAGGAAGGCGACATGGACCATTATTACTTCCATTGTGTACATACAAGAACCTGGCACTTGAAGAAACCAGCGGACTGTGCCTGGGCAATGTGGACGACTAACACACTCAAAAACAGAATAGCCCTTGATAAAATAGAGAAAATCTCAAGACACTGCCTAAGCAGAAACAACTGTGGATAATATTATAATGTTCAAATGTTCAGAACTTAAAGCAGATAACCAGAATAACGCTTAGTGCCTTGCAGTTATCAATATGTAAAAACTGTTATTAGTATATAATATTCAACCTTGTTACTCTGGAGTCTTCCCCGCCGTGATGGTATATAATTCCGTTTGGTTCATGTCCGTGGTCGGAAGCCACCATAGCGGTGCACTCAGTGGAATTATTCATGCACCAGATGCCGCCAAATGTTCAGTCTATTCTAGCGTCGGTTGAGCCGCTCGATTCATAGAAAGCTAGCAGTATCGCGGATAGAATATTGGAAGTTACACCCGCTCAGGTAAGCGAAGTTTCTTCTTGTGTACCTCTCAATGTGTCTGAGATTTCTAAATTGGATTCCCTGCTGGAGGAAGTGAGCAAATTGCGTAGCGAGGTTTTGTCTCTACGACGATCACGCAGTGTTTCCCAAAATCGCTATAACAGGAAGCGAAGCCCTTCAGCTAAAGCTGCTTCGAACTGTTCCTATTGTTGGTATCATCATAAATTTAGCGATAAAGCTAAAACGTGTGTTCCACCATGTACATTCCAGGGAAACTTACCAGGGAAAGTGTAGTGGCGTAATGCACTTTACCCTCACTCATCACCTTTTCATTAGAGACAGGAAATCGAATAGAATATTTTTCTGGCTCAGACGTCAGTCTTTTTCAGCAACCAGACAGGAAGCGCGTCAAACACCTATTATGACGCTTTCTGAAGCAAATAGTACCCACCCCTATTTCAGTTTATGGACAAAAAGCGTTAAATATTGACCTTGGACTTCGTCGTAATTTTAATTTTACTTTTTATGTGTGTAAAGTGTCAAAAAATATTATTGGATCTGATTTCTTGCATTATTTTGATTTATTACCTGATTTAATCAACAAGAAACTTGTTGATTTAAAAATTAACTGCAGTGTTATTAACACACATTTATATTCTGTTAAAATAATTATTACAAATTGTATTTATGATAAATTACTGTCTAACTATCCTTCACTGTCAAAGCTTCCTGATCTCAATAAGACTGTTAAGCATAATACTATGCATTTCATTGAAACCATTGGTCCTCCTGTTTCATGTAAGCCAAGGTAGTGTTGGTGTATTTAATTATGGCAAAGCACACGAGGGCTATCTGCCTAAGGGGTGGGATGCCTTCGTGGAGGACTTTCTAAGGGAAACTGGCTCGTATACAAGTTACACGTGGGGAATATCACGAAAACGCCCATGCAGCCAGCCCGTTCGTGGGATTCGAACCTCGGGCCGAACTACCAGTGTTCAGCGACTTTACCGCTCGGCCGCTGGTCGGCTCCATGTAAGCGAAGGAGATTAGCTCAAGATAGATTAAAAATTGCTAAGCATGAAATTCAGAAAATGATCAATTTAGGTTACATGCGACCCTCCACAAGTAATTACTCCTCTCCTCTTCACATAGTTTCAAAAAAGGGCCCAAATGAATTGAGAACTGTGGGAGATTTTCGGAGGTTAAACGCTCAGACAGTGAGGAATAAGTATCCTATTCCCAATATTTGCGATTTTGCAACGGAGGTACATGTAACAAAGGTATTTTCTCGATTACATTTGGTTAAAGCATATCACCAAATTCCAATTAATCCCTCTGATATCCAAAAAAATGCTATTGCCACTCCTTTTGGACTTTTTGAGAGTACAAGAATGCAGTTTGGGTTCTGCAATGCAGCTGCAACCTTTCAACGCTTTATTGAGGAATTAACTCGCGAGCTGCCAGGAGTATTTGCTTTTGTCGACGATATATTGATAGCGTCAAAAGACGAAAATGAGCATTTGATACACTTAAAAGCCCTTTTTGAATGATTAAGTAATTATGGGTTAAGACTTTGTAGGGTTTATATTTATTTTAACTAACATTTATTTTAAGTTTAAACTATCTTTCCTGTCAAGCCTTACTTTCCCCTGGAACTGCCAATGCCAGAGTATGTAAATGTTAGTAGAACGCGCAAGGATTCAAATTATCAGCTGAAGTATTCTGAGTTAAATAGAAAGGAAACGAGTTCGAAGGGTGCTTTCTTACTTCACGAGCGCGGAGGTAGCTAGTTAGAAATTGAAGAACCACGCGTTTCGGCTTGTGTGCTTGCCTCGGCAGTGTGTTAATCTTTCAACGTAATATTCAGAAGTTGCTGAATTATCAGCGGTATTTTAGAACGCGGTGAGGTTAGTTACGTTTAGAGAGCCTCGTAGTTAGTCACTTGTTATTATCTCTTTTCAGTTTCTTATTTTTATTTTACCGCCGGGTCGGCGTAGTTTGTGAGCGTCAAGAGCACGCATTTGTAATTTCTAAAGTTGAATAAAAAGGGATTTTAACCCTTCTCAAGACTTTGGTCTGTTTCCAGTTCTCAGCAGTCACCACTTTGTTGCGTGCAGGTTGGAAGCGCGCAACTTTACATTGGCGCCCGAACACTTGTCGAACTGAAATGGCCGAAAATTGGATGGAAGTTGCTGGACAACAACAAGAAATGGCAAGCCAATTGGAAGGATTTGGATACCTGATCCCGACGATGAGAGCGTCAAATAAGCCAAACGTCAATTTCGACGGAAAAAATTCGGTGGCGATATTTCTAGAAGGCCTAGACAATCACTTCCAGCTCTACCCTGTGCCTGAAAGACAAAAAGTTGCCATTGCCACATCTGCAAGAGGACAGGCCACGCTATGGTGGAAGAATATAGGCAAATTTTTATTAGGGGAATTCGGAGGCCAGACATATACATTTGAAAATTTTAAAGACATATACATTTAAAAATTTCGTTATTAAAGGCCTTCCCCATATTGAAAGATCAAGCAAGGATAGAAGTCGAACTGTATAGTTTTTATCAACGGAATATAGAAGAGTTGACGGACTTTATTCTGCGAAAAATTAGGCTGACGGATATGCTGTATGGGAAGAAACCCGACGCCGAGATTATTGAAATAATCTTACTAAGATTGTTACCTGCTGTTCAAGACTACTTCGAAATTAGAAACCCAAGCACATTGCAGGAGCTCTTTGAATTGGCGGTCAAGTTTCAAAATCGCAGAATAGAGGAAAAACTAGAGGGGCATCGTATTCTCAAAGTATCCGAAGGAAATCTTCAAATGAGCAAACCAGAAATGCAAACCGCTCTTATGGGCGAAAGAGCTATCAAGCTAACTCATCGAAGCTCGAAGGTCAAGGCCCAAAAAGGAAATTCGAAAACAACCGTCCGCGTACCCAGAAGGCAGAAGTTGAAAGGAAAGCTTTAAACGAGTAGAGGTGCCTGTGAAAGCGAGGGTCCAGACCCCGGAAGTTTTGAAAACACCCTCAAAAAGATACTTAAATACGGTCATCGTAAAAAACTTCCATCTACCAATTATACAAGTCCTGGTTGGCGATGTACCAGAAGAAGCCGTCATCGATACAGGAGCAGAAGGTAATTTCATGAGTGATATTTTTTTAAAAAAGAACTTTAATAGGTTTCGATTATTTAAAAATAAAAACACAGAAATCATAGCAGCACAAGGACAAACTTGTCAATGTATCGGAAAACTATCTTTAAAGATACAAGTTCAGAATGAAAGCCTTAAAGTATTAATTTTTGTAGTAAAACGTTTGCAAAGTCCACTTATTTTAGGTATGGAGTTTTTAAGGGCCGCGAAGGCCAAACTCAATTTTCAGGACAGTTCTATTGTGCTGGAGATGGACCGGAGGGTGGTGGAACCAGTGGAACAACCGCAAGTTGCCCTTAGCCATTTGAATGACCATGAAAGTCAAGCCATCCAGCAAGTGGTGAGTACTTTTTCAAACTTGTTTTCAGAACGGCCTGATAGCTGTCAAATAGTTACGCATGAGATACAGTTAACTGCCGACAAACCCTGTAGGACTAAACCTTATCGCTATGATAAACAGAAAGAGTTAATCATAGAAGAACATATTCAGGAAATGTTAAAGAACAAAATAATAACGTCCATAAATAGTGAGTACGCGAGTCCAGTCGTACTATGTAGGAAAAAGAACGAGTTTCCTCCTTCGGATAAAAGGGCTTGGAGGTTTGCTATCGATTACAGAAAACTGAATAGTATTACTAAATTCCCAGTTTACCCTTTGCCGGTTATAGAAGAAATTATCAGAAAGATTAAATCTACAAGATACATGACTACTTTGGACTTCTACTTTGGACAACGTCTGGCTACTATCAAATAGCTATGAGACCCGAAGACATACATAAAACCGCTTTTATAACAAAATCGGGCACTTATGCATTTTTACGCATGCCCTTTGGGTTGTGTGGGGCCCCAACAACATTCCAGAGAGCTATGGACATTGTTCTAAGGCCTGTCCTAGGAAAATCGACTTTAATCTATCTAGATCAGGGGTCTCCAAACTACGGCCCGAGGGCCAAAACTGGCCCGCGAGCACTAATAATCCGGCCCGCCAGAGGTTCCTTTAAAATATTTTTTTTTAATTTAAAGTAACAAATAACATACACATTAAATATTTTATAATAACAGCCAATCTAGAAATGCGTTGCCTATCATGCGCGTTGTATATAAAACATAATATAGACATTATACAATCATTTCTAAATGTACTATGAGGGAAATACGCTCTATATAAAAAATCTGATGTGGACACACATGAATTCCTCATATGTCCTTTAAATTATACGTATTTTTGGCCGCACTTCATTTAAACTTATTTCCTCGAATTTCATTAGAGATATAGTTCTCATTCAATCAATTCAGTTCTCACTTCGTGACGAGGCAAAAATACATAAAAACGCAAAACATCTTCAAACAAAACAGGAGTTGAAAATGTAAACAAATAGCGACTTTAGTAGGCTTAGTAGCACTTAAACAACTTTTAAAATATTGATAATTCTACAACTATTGCATGCAGATTAAATAAAGTCATAAAAACCTTAACCCCCTGAGTCACTTCGAAAGCAAAAATCGCACAATCTACAAGGATATAAGAATAAAAATTAAATATAATCAAGGATATAAGAATAAAAAACTAAACTCCCCGTCTCCGGTAACAGACTGGGTAGATATACATAGAGTTCTGATGCAGCCGATTGCAAATAAAAAGGGAGGTGCACAACTACATGTTATACATGTCCCATATACAAAATTTCAACGTTTTGAGGCCACTCGTTTTCGAGTTATGCGAGATACCTGCATACGTACGTACAGACATCACGAAAAAAATCTCTTCTGAATCCATTTTGAGAAAAAGATTCATTTATTCTGCCTGTACGAACAGATGTCACGCCAAAAAAAAAGTTCAAATGGATTCGAGAGAGAGAGAGAGAGAGGTCAAAATGGATATTTTCGTTGAAATATGATATCCGAAATTTTTCGCGATTACAATACTTCCCTTACTTCGTACAAGGAAGTAGAAAACTCTCATTGTACTCTTTACAAGAATAAAGGTTTCGTGTGTTATCTTTTCTAGTTTTTATAGTAGCATTCTAAGTTGCTTCATAGAAATTTTCAGTAGTGATTTTATTTAAATCTTAATTTTTCTAAAGATGTTGTAATTTATTTTAATTTTCGAGATTTTTTTAAACTTGCTTATGGAGCGAATGTTTGCAGCTGATCAAAATGTAAACAAAATGCGCTGATAAATCAATTGAAAAGCAAAGTACATACTAAACCGAAGAAATCTAATATTCTTGGACAAAATTATATTTTTGCAAATGTTCAAAAACAGCTTTAAGAAATTTATGTTAGGTGAAACTGCATGAAAGTCTAAAAAAAAAAGGATCTCTTTGTAAGGTCATAGCGTATAGATCCAATCACAAAAATCTTACTGCCTCGTTTAAAAACTTGTATGCTGTTCATCATAGTTGCATCGCCATGGATGATGAACTAACTGGATCTTGGCCCTCGAAGCTTCGTTAAAGCCCCAATATGGCCCGCGGGCTGAAAAGTTTGGAGACCCCTGATCTAGATGATATAATTATAACGAGTAGTACGTTGGAACAACAAATTAAAGATCTAGAAGAAGTTTTTAAACTATTAAAAGAGGCCGGTCTTACAATTAACTCCTCAAAATGAAAGTTCGCAACTAAAGAACTTAAATATGCGACATGCGACGGAGGACGTGGGCACCACCCCTCCACCATAGGTTAATTGGTGTAGCACCACGTCCACCTTTATCTAAAACAACCCCTGAAGCCACACAAGGGCCCCACACCTGGCGCCCGAACCCAACGCCTAATTCACCCCGGTGGCGGTCCTACTGACCAAAACTGCCCCCGGGAGTTCACTCCATCCTACCGCCCGGGCCCAGTATTTATTAAATCGTAGAATTAATATAAAGATGGCCTTACAAGAGCTACTCGTATGATTACATGCATTTTCTGGTTTTACATACAGATTTTGCTTTCTGGCACATTATATTGCTTTCTAGTACATTATAATTCTGTTTGTTACATTGTTATTCGATTATTACATATGAGTGTCTGTAATTACTGATACATATAGTACAGTCATTGGATTTCTGTTTATTAGTTCGGTTCATTGGTAGTAGTTCATGTGTTATAAGCTTTGAGACATTCATGGTGTCGTCCATCCTCGGGTTCCTGTTAAACTTATTTGCTGCAGTTTATATTCATATCCCTTATTTGCTGCAGTTTTATATTCATATCCTGTTGTGAACGTTTGCTTTTGCACCTGTAATGGTGCTTGCTATCAGTAGAAACTTATTTACATATTCACACCATTACATAACTTTCTTTCCACATTGAGGCAAGACTTGTAATGTTGCTTGCTAGACTGAGGAGGCTTAATTACATATTTGCACTATTTATGCTGAAATCAATTTGCGACGCACTCGATTAATACTTTTGCATCAATCATATTTACATATTTACATACGCAGAGCATATTACATATTACAAGCGATGCTTATGAAATCTATTTACATATTTACATTCTTGAGTATTCTCTTAAATACTAGATCTGTAATCTTTACTGATACCATTGGGTCTTATGGTTGCATAAGATTTCTTATATTAAGGATGGCCTATGTGCACTATATGCACATTTTCGAGTATACAGTGCACATTTTCGGGTACATATGTGATAATGCTGTGTGCCAGTAAATTGGAGTACACTTGAAAACACACTTGATTAACACGCTTGCTTAATAAACACATTTGCACTGAGCATATTTACATGTATCTAGCGTTGTACTTTGAGGAGGATGCACTGTACATTGCTTGCTTGCACCACTCTACATTTCTGTTTGCATTGCTTGTTGAAGGTATGACTCATGCACATTTATATAGTATTACTCGCGAGCTTATTATATTTATTTACATATTTACTTTCTTAATACTCTCATTGATTCTGGGTCTATAATTTTTACTGCTGACATTAAATCTTATAGTTGCATAGGGTATTTTATTTTGAGGATAACATACGCTTTATGTTACGGAGCTAAATTTGGCACAAATCCAGATTGAGTTCCGCTAATTTGTCAATTAATTGCACAATCTTTTTAATTAGGTGCCGTTGCTTAATCAGATATTTACAGAATGGCTGTCTGTTATTGGCTGGTAGTCTAATGTGGAGACCCTCAGTCAGCGGGCATGTCTCCAAGTAATGCTCTGGCGAGCCCGGTCCTCCACATGCGCACTGACTTGTATTGCAGAAACCACGTTTGTAGAAATAGTCAGGAAAGGGACCGTGCCCTGAGATAAACCTTGCGAGCTGCGTGTTTGCTATATTTCTGTCTGTGTCCACATAACAGAACTTAAATATCTGGGTTATAAAATTTCGCAAAAGGGTGTAGAAACTCAAGATTCAAAAATAAAAGCAATCAAGAATTTCCCATCTCCCAACACCGCCAAGAAACTTTCTTCTTTCCTTGGGTTATGTTCTTATTATCGGTCATTCATAAAAGATTTTGCTAATATTGTTGAACCCTTGTTAGTAATTAAAAGAAAGAAAAGTAAATTCACGTGGACAGAGGAAGCAAATACCGCTTTCGAAAGTTTAAAAAAGCGCTTATCAATGCCCCTGTTTTGAAATTCCCGGAGGGGGACGAAAACCTGGAAATTGCAATAGATGCGTCGGACTATGCGATGGGTGCGGTTCTTATGCAAAATAGCCATCCTTTGGCATTTTTTGTAAAACGTTGAATCATACACAAAGGAATTATACAGCTACAGAGAGAGAAACATTAGCCGTATTAATGGCTTACACAAATTTCGAGTTTATTTCGGCAAAGCGCCAGTAACAGTCTTTTCGGATCATGCGGCTGTTGGTAGACTTTACTCGGGGAAAAACCTAACGCCCAGGTTAATAAGATGGGCTTTAAAACTCCAAGAATATAATCTAATAATAAAATATAAACCGGGTAAGGAAAACAATGTAGCTGACGCACTTTCTCGTATAAAACTGGACGATGAAGGAAATGAACTTAAATGCGCTGTGTTGACTTCAAAAATTTTAGATTCTAGAGATACAATTATTGATGAATTGAAAGCTGATCCTGAATTTGGAAGTATCTATGCATATTTGAAAGACCCCGAAAGCTTTGAGCACACAGATATCGATGCGATAAGAAATAGAGCAGAAAACTATGAAATAATAGATAATTTATTATTTTATACAAAAACAACAAACGAAAATCTCGAGTACAAACCAGTCATCCCAGCCTCGCTTCGATTAAGCATTTTGAGGATTACACGACGCGAAAACAGCGGGTCACTTAGGGGTCAGAAAGACTTTAAAAAGGGTACGCGAGGCGGTATATTTCCCGCAATTATACAAAATAGTAACTGTGTATGTCAGGTCCTGCAATCAATGTCGGTTAATAAATGATATTAATTACAGCCCGGCCGGGTACTTAAATAGCATTCGCGCTACATTTCCGAATGAAATTTTAGGCATAGATCTTCTTGGTCCTTTCCCCCAGAGTGAGTTAAATAAAAATCGTTTTCTTTTAGTAATTGTAGATCACTTTTCAAAATGGACAGAAATTGTTCCACTTAAACGCGCGTCAGCCAAAACAGTCGCAGATGCATTCTTACACAGATACATTTTAAAATACGGTGCACCGATAAAAGTCATTAGCGTAACGGTAAACAATTCGTTAGTCAAATATTTGAAAACATATGCACTGGACTTGGCATACGCCATATCAAAATGGTTCCGTATAGACCACAGACAAACATAGCAGAAAGAGTTAATAAAAACATTGTAAAAATAATTCGAATTTATATTCGCACACATCACAAGCGCTGGGATGGCTACATAAATGAGTTAGCTTATGCTTTAAAAACAGCAAATCACGATACTACGGAAAAAACCCCAGCAGAATTATTTTTAGGACGAAAGTTAATTACGCCATTAGATAAATTATTCTTTGTGCAACAAAGAGAGCAAGAATTTAAACAGAAAGATGTGCAAAAACTGCGATTAAAAGCTCGGATACGGCAAGAAATAGGCAAAAATTATATTATGATAGAAAACGCAATGAAGCAAATTTTAAAGTTGGGGATAAAGTGTTGAAGCGGAAGTTTTCTTTATCAAGTGCCCCAGACAATTTTACTGCAAAGTTAGCTCCAAAATTTGAAGGCCCCTATGTAATTCAGGAAATCAAGGGAGTCGTATTGTACCTTAAGAATGAGAGAGGGGAAATCTGTAAAGCAAGTCCCGACTAGGTGAAAAAATATTATAATCAAAATGATTTTGAAATCCGTAAAAGTTTCTTGCAGGACTCAAGCGTAAAAGAAGTAGAAGGTCCAGAAGTAACGTCGCCCGTTCCACCACCCAAGAAGCAGAGAACGGAAGAGAAACCTAGCCCTTCTACAACCCATGCGACGGTACCGAAAAGAAGAAACGAAAACTTTCAGAGTCCAGCATTTAAGAAAAACAAGAAAGCAAAGCCGTCGCGTAAAGAAACCTTGGTAAAGAGGAAAACACCACTTACAACGTATCGCAGTAGAAATCTACATCGAGGAGAACGCTTCCAGGGCCGGAGTGTCAGGTGCAAACAAGGTCGCCGTTCCCGAGAAAGAAAAGGCAGCAGGAGGAACGAAAAGACCACCACCAACAGAAGAAATTCAAGCATGACTCCAGACCGGAGGACGCCAAGACCAGCCGTCCAGGGGAAAAACGGAAAAGACAGCAACCCGACGACTACCACTCCAAGAGGCCAGCATGCAGAGGGCGAAAAAGAAAAAGTAACGTGGACGACACTCGGAGGACTCTAAGGAGAAGACTGACGTCGATTAAACCTATAACGTGAGAGCAGTTCTGCCAGAAAAGAATGTCGGAGTTCCAATCATCGAAAACTCAAAGATAAGTTAAAATCTTATTTAATTTTTTTTTCTTTTGTTCCGAAATGTTATGCGTAAATACGAAGTTCTATGTTTTGACGGAAGTCAATGTATCTCGGTTGAGACTTAGTTTTGTTTTACTTTATTTAGCTAAGGCAAAAGTATTATTTTCTTTAAGTATAAAATCTAAGAACAAGCAGTTTCTGTTGGTCGAAAGACTAATTCTGTTATGTTAAAGCCAAAATTTGGCCGAAGATAAAAATAACTTCGTATTCTTGTATTAATAAGAACTTTGGTTTCAGTGCCGCCAGCTTGGCGAAGAATGAATAAAGTAAAAATTTATTTTTCTCTTATTCATTTTATGGTAAATTGTAAAAATCATATGTATTAGAATTTTGTAAATATACGTAAATGCTTGAAAGTTATGTAAAAGTAGAATTTAGTCTAGAAGCATAAAATTATAGATGCTAAAAGTAAATGCTCAAAAGCAATGAATTCAAATTTAAGTATTAAACTGTAAATAAAATCATGCTTTAGAACGAAAGCCTGCATGTCTAAAGATGAATGAGGGGGAATTTAGAACGAATGTGTTTTGTAGGGTTCTCCACCTACACTTGAATTTTAAGAATGTTAAAGCAGCTCATCGAGTTGTAGAATGTCGAGTAAGGTGTGTCTATTTGGTCGTTGAATTCTAACAAATCATTGTGGTTAGGGGAAGTGTTGCAATACTAAAACACGAATATTCCCGTTTGACACCACACATGGTGGAGAGCCAGGGTAAAGTTAAATTCATGTTTGAATACTTAAATGAATGTGAATTAAGCAGAATAAATCGTTCAAAAACAAAAACTTATTCAGTGTCAAGAAAGTGTAAATTATAATGTATTTAGAAAGATACTGATACTTATCCCTTCCAGATGCTGGAAGGAAGAAAACAGATTGATTGCTGAAGTACAGGAAAAGTTGCTGTAAGAAGAGAGAATTAAATAAGTATATACAGAAATTTATTATACCTTTTGTGAGATAACAGTTTTTTTTTTATGTAAACGAGGCTCTTAAAATTTAGTTCAGAATTGTAGAAACTTTTCAACAGGTCGTTTGTAGGACCTGCTTCCAAGTTTACCAAATTCTGGCAGCGGCAAATGTAGGGTTTATATTTATTTTAACTAACATTTATTTTAAGTTTAAAATATCTTTCCTGTTAAGCCTTACTTTCCCCTGGAACTGCCAATGCCAGAGTATGTAAATGTTAGTAGAACGCGCAAGGATTCAAATTATCAGCTGAAGTATTCTGAGTTAAATAGAAAGGAAACGAGTTCGAAGGGTGCTTTCTTACTTCACGAGCGTGGAGGTAGCTAGTTAGAAATTGAAGAACCACGCGTTTCGGCCTGTGTGCTTGCCTCGGCAGTGTGTTAATCTTTCAACGTAATATTCAGAAGTTGCTGAATTATCAGCGGTATTTTAGAACGCGGTGAGGTTAGTTACGTTTAAAGAGCCTCGTAGTTAGTCACTTGTTATTATCTCTTTTCAGTTTCTTATTTTTATTTTACCGCCGGGTCGGCGTAGTTTGTGAGCGTCAAGAGTACGCATTTGTAATTTCTAAAGTTGAATAAAAAGGGATTTAAACCCTTCTCAAGACTTTGGTCTATTTCCAGTTCTCAGTAGTCACCACTTTGTTGCGTGCAGGTTGGAAGCGCGCAACTTTATAACTTAATGCATCTAAATTCAGTTTTGGTTGAACGTCTTTGGAATTTTTGAGTTTTCAGGTATCTGAACAGGGTTTAAAACCTTTACCCGAGAGGGTAGAAGATATTCAAAAATTTCCTAAACCAAACACATACACTCAATAAAGTTAAGGAAATTTCTTGGCATATTTAATTTTTACAGACGTTTTGTCCCAAGAGCTTCACATGTTTTAGCTCCCTTGAATAGGTTACTGGAAGGCCGCATTAATAAAAGGAAACCTTCACAACCAAGCAAAACAAAAGAATATTCTCTCGAATGGGACGACGAAGCCGAGAAAGCATTCGAAAATGCAAAAAATGCAATTGCTGAGGCAACCCTTTTCAAACAACCAATTCCTGGTGCAACTTTGAAACTGTGTACTGATGCATCGGACGTTGCGGTTGGTAGCTCGCTCATTAATGCAACTGCATAATTCAGTTTGGGAACCCGTTGCGTTTCTATCCGTTAAACTCAGCAAAATTCAAAGGAAATGGTTAACTTATGATCGAGAACTTTTGGCAATTTATTTGTCTATTAGGAAGTTTCGGCACATGCTTGAAGGCAGGGTCTTTACAATCTACACTGACCAAAAGCCCTTAATATATGCTTTTAAGCAGAAGCCCGGAAAGTGTTCTCCCCGACAACTTCGTTATCTTGATTTTATTGGCCAATTTTCCACTGACATACGATACTTCAAAGGTCGTGACAATATCGTTGCTGATGCCTTATCTAGGGTAGAAATAGATGCAGTATCTGATAATCAACACATTGATTATAAAAAGGTATCCGAAGCACAAATTCAGGACTCTGAAATTCAAATTTCCTTATATCAGTCTTCACCAATTTTAAAACTTGGGAAACATTTTTTCCCTTAGAAGATGTTACTCTTTACTGTAATATGGACACAGGTATACCTCGACCGTTCATACCTGAATCTTTTCGCTCTAAAATATTTCAGAAGAGTCACTGTCTTTCTCATGCTGGTATTCCAACTTCAACAAAATTAATTACTAAACGCTATTTTTGGCCTAATATGAAGAAATTTATTAAAAATGCAGTTCAATCATGTCTACAGTGCCAACGTTCTAAAATTTATAGGCATACGAAATCACCGTTGGGTACCTTTTCCTTGCCTGATGCAAGATTTGCACATATCCATATTGATTTCATAGGTCCTCTTCCACCGTCTGAAAGTAACCGTTATTGCATGACAATTATTGACAGGTTTACCAGATGGCCAGAAGTCATACATACTGTCGACATGTCAGCTCAGACGACTTGTAAAGTGTTAGTGCATAACTGGATAGCAAGATTTGGCTGCCCGGTATCAATAACAACTGATCAAGGCCGAAATTTTGAATCTCACGTATTTAAGGATTTAATGAAAATTTTGGGTACACATCGCATTAGAACTACTGCTTATCATCCTCAGTCCAATGGACTGATTGAGAGATTTCATAGGCAACTTAAAAGTTCAATAATGGCTCATAACAACCCAAAATGGACTGAAATTCTGCCTATTTTCTGTTGGGTATTAGATTTGCCATTAAGAAAGATATAAATGTTACTTGCGCTGAACTTGTCTACGGTACTACACTTAGATTACCGTCAGATATGCTACAAATATTGTATCGCCTACTGAATCTTATGTGTCACAACTTCGATCAGTCATGCATTTATTCCAAACTCTATTCCAAACTCTAGGCATATTCAATCACCAATTTATGTACATCCAGCACTTCAAACCTGTTCTCATGTATTTCTGCGTATCGATTCTGTTAAATCACCTCTAACTCCACCTTACACTGGTCCTCGTACCGTGGTTAAACGAATGGATAAAAATTTTATTATTGAGATAAATAACAAAAAGATTACAGTTACAATCGTTCGTTTAAAATCAGCATATATGTTATCAGAATGTATAAATTCACCTGTAATTCCTCTGTTTCCACAAGAAGTCTGCGAAGACTCAAAAATTGTTCCAAAACAAGTAGTTATCCAAAGTGGACGTCGTGTTCATTTTCCTAAAAGACTAATCACTGTAATATGATTAAAGTTTTCTCTTGTGGTTTGCTGCAAATGTTACAATGTATAGCTACTTGGAATAATTTTTTTTTGCATAAATATTTAGAGTTACATAAATTGCTTATTAACTTTTTATTATTTCTGTTTAACTAAGTTATGCATTGTATGGGTGTATATTCCAATCAGAATTGTAAATGTATTATTACTATTCATATATTTGTATTTCTTTTTGTACGTACAATTTTAAAATATAACCGTTATTTGAATGTGCATATCTTAAATTGGAAATTTACAGCCAACCCCTTTTGTGTCCTGACTGTGTCACTGGGGGAATACTCTGTGGCAATCCAATGTTCGACTGCGTGTGCAGCCAATCCACGTCATGTGGTTTATGTAAAAAACTGCTAGCGCGGCAGTGAACTCGCTCACTTCTCCCTCAGCTGCAGCATAGGATGATTAAATTTTAGTTTAGTAGATTTTGTTATTTGTTCTGTTATTTTAGTTGTGTTTAAAAGTTATGGTGTGTGTGAATAAAGATTACGTTTAAGGAAATGGAGTCATGCCAATTCAAGGATTCAAATCTGGAGATAAAAATTAGTCGCCAAAATAATTGCCAACTTGGCGATATCTCAACAATTTATGGAGATAGTCATTTACTCAATGTTAAATAGACTTACCCCTGTACTTTTACTTTTACGGCAAAGCTTCTTTTCTTCAGATTTTCATGTTACATGATACAAAAAAAAAAAAAAAAAAAAAAAAAATCCTACACTTTTGCATATAATTTCACTAAAATTATTTACATATGTACAAAATTCGTAGCAATATTTAATAAACGAAATTTAAAATTTATTTAAGATTCTTCTATTTTGCTAATAAAAATGTTTTATTTCGTTATATATATATATATATTTCTTTTCGTTAAAATAAAAAAAAAATCTTCCCAGAAAGTGTTTTCAGATCTTGCATTTGGCCCGCATGCAATTCGAGTTTAAAGACCGCTGTACTAGAGCATGTTTATTTTGTGGGCTGGGTTTCCAAATATTGAGTGCTACTATATCTGCTTCGCATACCCTTTTGTTTAGAACACAGAGAAAGACCAGGATGAAGACAAAAGAATAGCAACGTAAGGTGTTTTCCTTTTTTCTAACAGCCTAAACTGGAAGAATTTAAGTATTGATAAATTTTGACTTGAAAACGTCAGAAATTCTGTGAAGGATTTGAAAAATAGGAAACATTTTCAATCCAAGATACTGACAAATTTCGTATATCCGATTTTTATTAATTTGGAAGTCGTTGTAGTTATGAAATACTTTAGTAATTTGACCAAAACTGTTAGTTATATCGGGGATTAATTTTAAGTGGGTTTCGCTAATGTGAGGTTTGACTGTCTTATCAAATAAAGTTTTTGAGGATCGACAAAAATTTCCTACATATAACTTCTAAACATGTAAATATGTAATAAAAGATTATATAGTAACTTCGTTTTTCATAATTACTCACCACCAATTATATTGATACGGCATTATTGAATATTTTGAAAGAAGACTTTCGAAAGCTGTAATGGAGTTCGCAACAAATCCTCGATTCCGTGACGATTCTGCAGTGTTGCCACAGATGCACGAGAATGTCAGTTTCCAGTTGAGAGCTCTCTTGCTGTCATTTGAATACCTAACGCATGCCGAAAATGTGTTGACCGTTTCAGAAAGCATAAAAGCTGGTTATTAATTCATTCGGGGAACTGCATCCGCTTTAATTAACTCAAACTTTAGTAACAGAATGGCATTTACTTCCACTTTGCCCCCATTTAAAACATGAATGCCTTCGTTCTCTGTTCAAATGCAGCCTTTGAGAATAAATGTTGGATTTTGCACCGATCTTCTAAATATTCAAAGTGTAAAATTAATTCAAATACGGAAATACCAACGGAAGCAGTTACTAATTTTTGATAGATAGTTTTGCAATCTGTAATGAGATAAAAACAGTTCATATGTAGATATTATTTTTCATTTTTATCATCCATATTCAATACTAATTTTTTGTACATTATCCTTTTATTATTTATTTAATAATATTTTAAAGGCTTTTGTAAATATTTGTATTTATTAGCTCAAAACGAACTAATAGCCCGAATAGTCTATTGATCTCGAAACGAGATTTAGCGTCATCTGCTATAAACTGAATCACTACTGTATCACTTTTCAAATTGTTGTCACCAAATATTATCAATCTGCATTATTTTTATAGAAATTAAGTGATGAAGAATCTGCATGTATGTATGTATGTTCCTCGCGCTTGGAGAAACGACGGTACCTAGAGCTGTCAAATATTGAATAACGTAGTCCTTCACCAGAACATGGGCACATGCAAGCCCAAATTTTGAATTTCGAATTTTCTATTTTCTATTTTTTAAAACTTTAATGAATTTTTGATTAACAAATCTAACAAACTCAACGATTTAATAGCTAGTTGTGGTGACACTGTACGGAATAAAACATTTTAATCTCCAGCCTGCGAGACTGCATATCTGAATATTTTAAAACAGCATAGTATTAAAATATTTTATGATTTTACTGTTGACTTGAATTTCATGTGGCTTAAGTTGTAGAGTCATCAGGTTATTTTAATGTTAGAGACGTAAAAAAAATGAGCAATGCCCTCGCCGGGACTCGAACCTGGACGTCTCGAATACGCACTGAGTGTGCTACCGTTACACCACGAATGCCTGCAGAAACGAGGGAGAAAATGCCTTATATAGTCCCCTTTTAAAGGGCGACTGAAGATTAGGGGTCCCAGTCGCCAAATCCTGGTGGTGAAGAATCATCATTCACCATCTTTTAGTTCGGGTGCCACTGTAGAGTCATTAGAATTTTTGAAGCAGGAAACATGAAAACTGAGCAACGCTCTCGCCGGGACTCGAACCTGAACCCCTCGAATGCGGGCCAGGTGTGATACGCTTACACCACGAAAGCCAGAAAGGAGGGAGAAAATACCTTATAAGGTGCGAAGAAAGTGATATTTAATAAATAAAATTAACACAGAATTGTTAATAATAAAGATAAAAAAAAACTTTTTAAACCATTTTATTAAGAAAACTAAACATTGATATGATGAAGTGAAAAAAGACTGAAAAGAATAGAAAAAATATATACCAACACTTAACATTGCATCGCTAATTCTAAATATATGCTTCTGTGCTGCTTTTAAAATTTTTATAATCCTGCTGTTGAATTCTATATGACGTAAGTAAGAAGAAATTGACGCTGAATAATGAAACTGAAAAGACAAAAAGTAATGGGTCAACAGGGTGAGTGCAATAGCAGACTGGCAGAGTACGCGCTCAGGCAGAGCATAAAAAAAAAAAAAAAAAAAAAAAAAAAAAAACCTTAAAAAAAACCTTTTGGTAGACAGTTAAAATCTGAACCCTTTAAGAATTTTTTAAAAAAATTTGTTATTGGATTTTTATGTAGTTTTGTAATGTTATGTTTTTAGTCCAAATCGGCAATTTTCCCAGAAGGACTATTAATTTCGATTTGGCGTTTTGCGTCGATTCACGATAAGCGTTGTTTCACTTTTCAAATTGTTGCCACCAAATATTATCGCCCTGTATTATATTTAAAGGAATAAAATAATGAAGAAATCTCATGAATGTACGTATGTTTCTTGCATTGTGATAAAACGACGGTACCTAGAGCCATCAAATTTTGAATAATGTAATCGTCCATAGAATACCGGTATGTGGAAGCCCTAATTTGAATTTGAAATTTGTTTTATTATCGATTTAAATTTTGTAACAATTCAATGAAATTTGATTAACAAACTAAATGAATTCAAAGCGAGAAATGGCAACACTGTACGAAGAAAAGAAACATTTTTATCCCCAGCGCGCGAGACTGTATCGGATATTCTAAAGATATGCCCATTTTAAAATTATTTTGCGATATTGCTGTTGAACTGAATTTTATGGTTTAAGTACAAAAAACATGATATTTAATAAATAAAGGTAACGCACAAATTGTTGAAAAAGTCCCTTTGAACGTAATTTAAAATCTAAATTTTAGCTCTTTTTCTCGCGGAAGCGCGAGAGAAATTTTAGAAAAGAGCTACGAGAGAACGAGCTACAATGCGCGAAATTCATTCTAACCCGGATATTATCATTTCAAAAACCGACAAAGGTTGCCAGATAGTCGTCATGGATAATAAAACATACATCGATGGTATCACTAAACTCTTAAACGAAGGACCATATAATCCGATCCCTAAAGATCCTACACCTTCGGATCTGTCAAAAATAAAAACTGAGATCAAATCTTCACAAATCCTTTCAAGCAACTTAAAACAGTCACTTATTCCATCTGTTGTGAATTGTACCAGATTATATGCTCTTCCCCAAATTCATAAAAGTGGTAATTTAGGCACTGCCTCGTATCCGTTAGCTAAATATTTATTTCTAGATTTTCAACTCTATTAGATAATAACATTTACACCATAAAAATTCAATAGAGTTTGTAAAAGAGGTTAAAAGCATTTCTCCTAGTAATTTACTCGTGGGTTTTTTTTTTTTATTTTTTTTTTATTTATTTATTTATTTTTTTTATGTAAAATCATTATTCACCAATGTTCCAGTGGAGGGCGCATTAAGATGTCTAGAATACAGACTTCGCAAATTTCATTTCTCTTGCATTGAAGTTGATGAACTAATTTCCCTCCCTCAACTCTGTTTGAAACAAACGCATTTTGTTTTCCAAAATAAATATTACAAGAAAACTGAGGCATTAGCCATAGGAAGCCCCATCAGTCCCATCCTGGCTGATACCTACATGCATTATTATGAATCAAAATTATTTGAAACTTTAAACTTCCCGGTATGGTTCGCTACGTAGACGATATTTTTACCCTGTTTGAAGGTAATAAAGATCATTTAAATAAAGTTCTTTCAACAATGGATTCTATTGATCCTCAGTTCACTTTTGAACTTGAGACTTGCAATTTTCTTCAGTTTCTCGACATTCTGGTCACACGTAACACATCCAACTTCAGTACTACGGTTTACCGTAAACCTTCATCGGTTTGCCTTCCATCGCACTTTAAATCATGTCATCCGAATAAACAAAAGTTAGCTTCATTTTATTCCTATGTTTTCCGTGCTCTTCACGTTTGCTCCTCCAAACTATCCCGTGATGAAGAACTAAATTATTTAAAAGCAATAGCTATTGACAGGGGATTTTCACCCAATATTATTAATCAAGCAGTTAAAAAATTCTCCTCTCAACACACTAAACGGCACACTCTTGTTTCAAGAAATTATAAAAATTCTGCTGTCATTGCCTTCTTTCCATCAATTAGCTATAAAGTTGCACATATTTTGCAGAAATTTACTTTAGGGTCGTTTATTCTCCCATCAATGAAATTCCGAGTTCCATACTATAAGACTCCATTCCAGATATGAATTCCTGGGGTATTTACAGGATTCCTTGCCAGTGTGGTTTAATTTACATTGGTCAAACTAAGCCTTAAATTTTGAGCATATGTCAGAAAAAAGGGAACACAGAAGTCTTCTGTTGCCCAGCATTGTTGGTCCGAAAATCACACTTTCAATTTTTCTGCTTCCAAAATTGTTCAAAAAATATCTTCCATTGGTGAATTGGTTTTTCTAGAGGCATTTCAAAAAAATCTAACGACCCTAATTCCAATACATTTTTGCCTTCAGCCTTTAAAGAAATTATGTTTAAGTTCTGCTTTAATCAACAGATGGCGCCATTTGCTTATTCTAGTTCAGGCTTTCTTATCTAATCATTATTTCCTATCTTATTCATTTGCGGTTTTGCAGCTGAGGATGGTGGTTCGGTAAAACCATCGAAACTAGTCCTGTGAAAATTTTGAAAATATAACGCTGATTTTTGTTGTTTGACTTCTGAATTAGTATTTGTTCGGCATGTTATTGTGTCTTAATTATATAATGGGTAGTTAGCCCGCCAATTGCTCAGCAGCAAATGGTTTATCACTAAGAATACTGTCCAAGGAAGTAAACCGATATTACACTCAATAAGAGAGGAAGGAGCTACACACAGAGCCAAAATTTTCGCACATGTTGAATGATGCACTGGTATCGAGCTAACAATTGTTTTCTGCCGAGCACTTAACTAATCAGGTGAAATTTAATGCAATCATTTGCTTTCAAAGCTAAGGAACAAAATATTTTTTCTTTCAACACTAAGTTTTGATGCTCTTTTGTCTTGTAACTAATATAAATTTTAATTTTGTAATTTTAAATATTTTCCTAATGATAGAAAAAATGCATTGCATAAATTTTTGATAAAATTAATTTTAACCTTTTCTCATCAAGGTTGACTAATTTGCTTTTGTTTTGCAGATTATGAAAATTTTAAAGTAAGTCACCAAAAAAAAAAAAAAAAAAAAAAAAAAAAAACAATCGCATTTTTCCAGAAAATTTTCCCCTAGACTGTCATCTCTTAGAAACTAAATATTACTTTAAATAAAATCTTTGTTTACAAAGAAAATTTTACCTCCATTTACTGGCGGACTAATTCTTGCTATTCTAAAAACTAAACTATTCAAAGTTTGTGATAATGCCCACCGGTCGACTATACAGAAAAAGCGTACAAACGCACATATATTGTAATACAAATGGTGAAGAATAAATCTACTGCTCCGTTTGTGCTTCCTAATATCACGTACACTCGGGATAAGCGAAAAAAGCAAAGTAACGAGAAAGATAAATTCTTCCTGCATCTTGCCAGAGGCCATGCATTTTGCGATAAGAATTGGATAAAAAGCCAGTACGATGTAAATATATATGTTAGGCAGTCATGCATAGCAGTAACTAAGAATAACGTCTAACATTTTTGTACGGTAGTTCTGGAATGTTTCTAATATCATTCTTCCTTATTTTATTAAACCCCTTTTCAAGTATAACTTCAAACCCTCTCTAATTTTCAATATTACATATTTACAAGATACCATAAAGACAGGAGAGATTTAGAAAAAAGCCGCTTCACTCATTGTAAAATGTTCATGTTGTTTAGAAATCTAACTGAATATAATTTAACCTCGCCAGCCACGACCATGGATACAGACACGCATGCACTATTGAGATCGATGTACTGACAAAATAGGGTAAATGGATATGAATTATGTAATAGGGATTGATTCAGATTTATTTTTCCCCTGTTTATTTTCACTGCATTCAAAAAGCACAGATGTAAGGAGGCAGAAAATTTCTTTTAAGTAATCTAAGATAATCATCATAAGACGTAACTAACTGTTTGATTACATTGTGCTTAATTTTGGGCATTTATATTTTTATTTATATATTTTTAAAAATATTAGGGTTTTCAAAGCTTAATTTTGCTCTATATAGTAAATAACTATTATTGTATAATAATTACAATTATTTAGTTAATATATTTTATTGTATAATTTTCATAACAATGAATTCTAATGTAATGATTCTTATAATTGATTATAATAATTTTAGGATAATAAATAATTATCATAATAATACTGTAATTAATAATTGTTGTACATCTTTCTTACCTTTGAACTAAAATATAGGTATACTGCTCAAAAAAAAAAAAAAAAAAAAAAAGGACAGTGCTATATCTCTCGTTCTACTGGGCCGATTGACCAAATTCAAACTGCGTTTTTCATGTCTCGAAAGCGCGACTTATGATATATATTAGATTTATATATAGCACTATTCGAACATAGGTATCTTGACACAAAATCAGACTTTTTCTGAAATAACATATCAATATTTTTCCATATTTCGATTCTACGACTCAAATTACGCCAGAATACCGCGTTTTGTAAAAATCGTACGAGTAATTTTTAAAATATTAGCTCTCAAAATTTTAGTTCCTCAATGTTAATTGAATTTGGTAAATATTTATTAATATCTCTTTTTTTATTAAAATTTTATTATTTTCCTTTCACATTTCCAAATTTAGGTTCATTCCAAATAAAATTTACCCATTTTTTCGTGTTTTACTTTTTAAATTTCTATTTTTAAATAAATTTTATAAGTTTTTCGAAAACAATTTTAATTATAACCTATAAAATTTTTACCATCATCTTAAAGTACATTCTAAGCGAAACTGCCTCGTATACACGTTACACATGGGGAAAACCATGAAAACACCCATGCAGCCAGCCCGTTCGCGGAATTCGAACCTCGGACCGAACTACCAGTGTTCAGCGTCTTTACCACTCGGCCGCTGGTGGGCTATTTAATTAAGGAATGACCATCTAAGTTTAGAAACAGCGTACCGTAACAGCAATTCAATTATTGGCGCCGTATCTTTCATGTTACTCCCGATTGGCAAGCTACATGATTTTTAATGAGTATTCGCGTTTTGCTAGTAACTTCACTTGGAAATCGCGCTTAAACTAGGTTAGTTGGTTATTTGAACATGGAAAGAACATGGGAGCTATTTGATTAAGATGCTTTCATAGAGAACCTTTGTAAAGATAACCTAGAAAACTACGAAAACCAACCATGCAGCCTGGGTTAGACTTTGCAACAAAAAATTAGTATTTAACAATCTTCGAATGCTAGGCAACTGGTGAGGCACCAATTAAATTTCCAATTTAATATTTTATTTTTAAATATTTAAAATATTGGTGTATTCTTAGACACAAAAAGCAGAATTTAAGTTTTGTTAACTCGTTAGTAAACTACCAAGCAGTAGTGCAAATGAATATTCAATTTCTTTTGCAATAATTGTATTCACTTAATATTCTTCGAATATCAGCTAAAGAAGGAACGTTCTCGGAAGATTAAAGAATGTTTAAATCCAGTGATATTAGGTTTGTCTTACAAGCTCAGGATCAAAACGATTCTGCAATTGCCCGAGCAGTTGACTTGTAAATGTCTGTGAATTAAGCAGATGACTTTTAATCTTACGTTTTCAGTCAGAGAACGTATTCCAAATGTTTTGTATTCCATGACAATGCATGTTTTCATTATTCAATAACCAGTCGGAGAACCGCTTGTGTTCCGAAAATAAGTATGTGTATTCAGTCGTCCTGCATTTTCTTCAAATTTGTCTTCTTGTGATTTTTTTTCTTTCCAAAAACTAAAGTTGCCTCTCAAAGGAAAGTTTTTTCACATTGAAAAGACAAAAGGAGTATAACATCTACTTTTAGAGGCATGTCAAAAACAGATCTATACAAGCCTTGTCTTCCATTATATGTTGTGCAGTCAGACAAAAAGTTGCATCAGCGTAAATTCTATAATCTATTTTTATTATACTCTGATTACTTTATTAATATACAGTGAATATATACTAAATCTTCTAATTCAGCTTAGGTAATTCGGAATTGTTGTCGGAACTAGGACTTAGAAGATAAGTCAAATTAAATATTTCGATAACCCAATAAATTCAAGGTCGAAGTTTCAATATTTGATTTTCGGAGGGAGGGGAATTTTTTTCAGTTTTGGTCCATTATCCTAAGTCTATTTGCTTCGATTCTTTATTTTTCCATAAAAGCGAAAAATTTACGCATGGTATACATATAACGCATAGCTTAAAATTAAAATTTAATAATATACAGAGTAGTTATAATTAAAGTTCCACATTGAAACGGTCATAAAAGGAAAACTACTGGATCAAATGTTATCAAGCTTGGTAATCGTGTAAAGGAGGTCATAGGAATTAATTTTCCGCGAAAAAAAGGAAGTTTGAAACGTCACCACAAGGGGAGAAATGCGCTGTATGCAATATTGTTAAACGAAATATGGGTCGGAATCTAACTTATCCTTCTGTTACACGGGTTTAATATGTTGTATACCCTTAAGAAACTTTTCGTAAGTAAGCAAATTACCATTTAAAGGTATTAAATTCGATAAAAGTCGAGTGCGCCATCCGTGTAAGTGAGAAATTCGTCCGTGAAAACCACGAATTAGCGATTAGAAAATGTGAGATCGCAAATCACTCGCACAGGTGCGTACAATCTGGAAATCGTTTTCTTACAGATCGCTAATTTGTAATTTTTGAAGCCTGAGTTCAGCCCTAAAACATGAAGATACTGATTCAAAACGCTTTTAATCAATTTGGGCCAAAGAAATCTTTCATGTTATCTATATAGTTCCATTGCATTCTCCTACTGCATTCGATTGCATAGCAGTCAAGCAGTCATTCCACACCGTTTAATGTTGAATGACAGCTAGTTTTATAACTGAATCATTTTTCTCTGAAGAAGAATCGACAGCTGGACCACTGTGATTGCAGCTCACTTAGAGTCAATGTTAAAATGTTTCGTGATAAGCAGTAACGTGGCATTTTAGATACTACGATTTTTTTGCAGGGCTGGGCCCCACCTCACGTGTGTCGCACAGTTACTTAGGCAACATTTCACGAATGAACGTCTTATAGGCCGACACTTCCCCTCTTCCCACCAGACCTCAACCTCTGTGAGTTTTGGCTATGGGGTTATCTCAAAAGCACTGTTTATGGTGATAATCTAAACAACTTAGTAGAAATGAAAAATGTGATACACTGACATGTCCGTAACATTCCTCCTGATATGCTAAGAGCTGCTGTTCAGAATGCAGTAACAGGATTTAACTTGCTTTCGGAAAATGCTGGACGCCATATTGAACATGCTTTGTAACACGTTTCGGAAACTATTAAACACATTTTAAACAGATGTTTTCATGTCTTATTTCATTTAAAAATATTGTATACATCGCCATTTTCCCCCTGGTGGTGAGTTTTTAAACTCTTTCTTTTTTCGGGGGAAAATAAATTCCCATAACCTCCTTTATACGATTCCCAAGTTTGATAACATTTGGTCCGGTAGTTTTCCTTTTATGGCCATTTCAAATTGGAACTTTACCACCATGTAAATTAAACTTTAAATTTTGACAATTTGGTTCAAGTCCCAGCTTATATATATATATATATATATATATAATATTTTACATTAATCCTCTTAGAAAGAATGTTTTAAGAAGTTAATTTTTCTCTCGCGTTATAAATTGTATAAAAAACATGATCTTTAATATGATTTAGATTGTTTCAGCCGATATAAGAATCGGGTTACTCGGTGGTACAGAATAAACCCTGCTGGACTGTTTTATTTCTTTGCCATTTAGCAAAAATCTTTTAATTAAAATATTTATCCTTTGGACTTCGCTTTAAATTTTATTTATAGTTAAAATGACTAGAAAATGAAGAGCTGTCTTCAGCTGAAACGCAATTCATGTAATTGATATTTTAAAAAATTGACAAGAATGCAAAATTTATGGAAGTCTAGCAATCGAAAAATCTTAATTTTCTTGTGTGAGCACTGAAAATAACTGTAGAAGGAAAGAAGAAAATTAGGGAGAAAAGTAAGCAAAAATTTGCAGGGAAATTTGGCTGTCAGACATACCAAAATGTTTCAAAAAGTTGGACGCTTTTGAATATACTTTCAAGATACTTCAAACAATTTAGGTGTTCAAAGAGAAAACACTTGGACGTAGTAAAAATCCTTTCCTTATTTCAATATAATAGATATTGAATCTTGTAGGAAGAACAAAGCTAAATTTTCAGAATGAACAAAATACTTTTATTTGAATTTTAAAACAGAACCCCCCCCAAAAAAATAAATAAATAAATACTGCAGCTCTTAACTATCAAAATTTTAAACTCTTAACTACTACAGTTAAAACTCTTACAACTATTAAAATATTAAAATCTTAAACTCTCTAAACAAAATATATAAAAATCTTCCGAATCTTCTTCTTGTTGCCACACCGTAAAATGCAATTTCTTGTCCTATTATTTATATTTCATGTTCTCTTTAAGTCACGATCTTTACAAGTAATGATCTTTACAAGTAATGATCTTTACAAGTCACGATCTTTACAAGTACCCCCACAAGAAGCACATTCGTCACCGTAGAGACAATGCTGCTCAGAGTTCATTGAGAGAGAAAGAGTTAACAGCTAACCTTGACAAAGCATCAGCATTCCCATGTGAACTTCCTTTGCGGTATGTCACAGTCATGATATACCGTTGTAACGCTAAGGCCCAACGAGACAGTTTAGCACCATGAGGGGCGCTTTGGGTCAAGTAGGTGAGGGGATTGTGATCAGACACAATCTGCACTTTGGCACCGAAAATGTGTCAAATTTTTTCAAGGCTTCGATGACACAAAATGCTTCTCGTTCGATGGTTGACCATCGTTGTTGACAGGGCGTTAATTTCTTGCTGAAAAATGCTATGGGCATTTCTTTGCCATGTTCGTCGTTTTGAGCTAAACACGCTCCAATTGCGAAAGCAGATGCATCGGTATAGCGTTGAAAGGGCTTGCTGATGTCCGGAGTATGCAGAGATGGCATTTTAATCAACTCTTCTCTAAGTTTGTTGAAAGCTGCTTCTTTTTCAGAGTCCCATGGAATATTATTTGAAACACTCTTCTTTGTAAGGTTTGTTAGAGGTAAAACAATCTCAGAAAAATTTGGGATATAATCCCTATAGTAGCTTGCTAGCCCTAAAAGACTTCTGACTTCTTTTTTAGTGGTAGGCTTAGCAGATTTCTGATGACTTCTACCTTCTCAGGATCTTGAGAGTGAGTGCCAGAACCTATTACATGTCCTAGAAACTTCACTTGACTCTTTCCGAAATCACACTTTTCTAGATTTGCGGTTAGACCTGCGTTTCTCAGTGTCTGAAACACTTGGTCGATGTGATAGAGGTGGCCATCCCAAGTTTCAGAAAATATTGCCACATCATCAATGTATGAACGGCAGTAGTTCTTATGTTTTGTAAGCACCTTATCCATCGATTTTTGGAAGGTACTTCCAGCATTTTTCAAACCGAAAGGGAGAACTTTCCATTGGTAATGGCCGGAATGAGTGATAAATGCTGTGTAGGGTTTAGCTTCTTCTTTCATGGGAATTTGCCAATATCCCTTGGTTAAATCGAGAACTGTTATGAATTTGGCTTTCCCTATTTCGAATAGTAAATCTTTAGCAATCTTCATCGGTGGTGTGGTGTATTTAATTATGACAAAGCACACTAGGGCTAGCTGCCTAAGAAGAGGGATGCCTTTCGTGGAGGACTTTCTAAGGGAAACTGGCTCGTATACACGTTACACATGGGGAAAACCACGAAAACACCCATGCAGCCAGCCCGTTCGCGGGATTCGAACCTCGGACCGAACTACCAGTGTTCAGCGACTTTACCGCTCGGCCGCTCAATCTTCATCGGATAGGCGTCCGGAATTGTGAAGCTATTTAAAAGCCTGAAGTCTATGCACAGTCTAACGCCGCCATTCTTTTTTGCAACACATACTATAAGATGTGCCGAGTCACTGTCACTGGGTTAATTAAGATCCCATTCTAACAGTTCTTTAACTTGACGATCGACTTCCTCTTGAAGTGAAACAGGAACACGGTAGGGCCTCAATCTTTTTGGATTACATTTATCTGTAACCTTGATGTCATGACCATCAACATTGGCTTGACCAGGTTTGCTACTGAAAACATCTACATAAGATTTTAGTACTTTAAATAGTCCTTACCGTTGGTAATATTTTAAGTCGCCTTTCAAATTTTGTAAAGGGGTCCAGATATCATCAGCAGATTTATTCATAAGATCTGCTGGTGCATAGTGGATATCTCCAAACTCTTCATCTTGGTCAAAAATGATACCAACGTGATCTACATGAGCAATATAAGGCCTTAACTTATTTATATGGAGTTCTCTAATACTTCCGTTTTCCATTTCGATTTTGGCAGAGTGTGGCCTGGTAAGTTTGATCACGGTAGCTGGTCCTTGCCACGTGTTGAGCAATTTATGTGATGATGATGGCATTAACAAGAGGACTTTGTCCCCAACATTGAAAGTCTTTTCTTGAGAACGTAAATTGTATCTTGAAGTGTACTCTTCTTGAGATATTTTGGAATTTGCTGATGCAATGTCATGAGCTTTTCTTAATTTTTCCAAAAGGTCTTGTAGATAATTTTCAATTGAACGGGAAGCTGTAACTGGAATGCTACGTTCACCTGTCCATATCTCTTTCAGCAAAGATAATGGTCCTGGTGGTATTCTTCCATATACCATCTGGAAAGGAGACAAACCAGTGGTGCTATGTGGCACTTCTCTGTAAGCAAACAGGAGATAGGGAAGATTCAAATCCCAGTTTCTGCCATGTTCTTGGATATTTTTGTTCATCATCTCTTTTAAGGTTCTATTCCAACGCTCAACAGCACCCATACTCTCGGGGTGTCCTGGAGTGGAGAATCGTGGAGACACACCAAGTAAGTTCTCAAAGGCTCGGGTGAGTTTGGCTGTGAAATTAGTTCCCTGGTCGGAACAAATCACTTTTGGAAATCCAGTTTGAGTAAAAAGCCTCATCAAAACGTTGCATGTTGTTTTCGCACTTATGTCTTTGACGGGGGTGGCTTCTGCCCATCTGGTGCATAGGTCAACTGCACATATCACAAACCGATGACCTCTCCTGGATGGAGGTTCTAATGGCCTGATACAATCCACGCTCCATACTTCAAAGGGTGTTTCCGGTCTAACAATAGGTTGAATTGGGATTAGATCTTTGTACGTAACTTTTCTCCTCAATTGGCATTCTTTACAACTTTCACAGAATTTTTTAACATCTTGCTTAATAGTAGGCCAAAAGAATGAGTACTTGATTCGTTGAATTGTCTTTTTCTCACCGAGGTGGCCGGCAAGAGGGATTTCATGTGCCATTCTTAGGACTTCCCTTCTTTTTTCTAAAGGTAACACAATTGCTTAATGTTTTCACCACAGATATATTCGGAATGAAGTAATATGCCATCATCGAAAGTATATGAATTTTGATTTTTATTTGCCCATTCAAAGCATTTTTTCAGAGTTTCGTCTTGTTCTTGATGTGTCTTGAATTCTAGTCTTACTCTGTTCGTTGTTTTCAGAGACTCTATGTTTTCTTGGGAAATCTGATTAACAACAGCCAAATTTGTAGTATTGTCTTCAACTTATGAGGGTTTATCATCTGTCTCTTTGTACTCTAAGGGGGATGCATCCCAATGACGATCACTGTTCCACAGTTCGATATTTCCACAGAGTGTTTCATAAGCTGAAGAACTCAATAGCAAGTCGGTAACTAGCTTTTTTGAAACAGCACACGTAATGGACACTCTACCGTGAAAATCATCGTCAATTTTCATCTGGAAAATCTTTAGTGGAGTAATTTCGTTTTCACCAAAAGCAGAAGATATCTGTATTTTACTTTCTCCTTCGCAAGGTATGTTGTCAACCAATTTCTCACGGACTAATGAAATTTGTGCTCCCGTGTCTACGATTCCATTTAGAATAATATCTCCACATTTAACTTTGACAAGTTTTAATTCATCTCTGTTTCTAGACACGTCCACTGATTTTGAGACAGGAATAGAGATCTTGGCAGTTAGCACTTCTGGTTTTTCTTTTTCTGCAAGGGGTACTTGTGTTTGTATTAAGTTGTTTTGTGCTGTTGCAGAAGCACTTCTTGGGATCCGATTTTTGGTACATAACTTAGATGTATGACCTTCTTTTCCACAATTATAGCAAGTTAGTTTGAAACTAGGCTTTTGTGGTTCGTCACTCTTATGGGATGGGTACACTCTTGGCGTGTTTTCAGCGTACAGCGATTTATTTCTGAAAGCTCTTTCTGGAAGTGGAGAATGAGGTTGCCATTTTTTATTAGTTCTGTCTGCTCATGGATTACCACCAGTCCGTTTTGAGATATTACGAACACTGTCATATTCGTCAAGTTTATCAGCTAATTTGGTTGGAGAAAGAACTCCGCCCAGTCGTCAAGAAGATGGTCTCTTACTTCATAGGGTACTCTTTTCTTAATTTGGTCAGTAATAATCAAGTCTTTTAACGCGGCAAAATTTGTGATTTCAAGACCATTGATCCATTCTTCAAAATAACTTGTAATTTCGTAGCAAAAATCTCTCCAGGATTTTTCAGCGCTCTTTTGGTGCATCACAAATTCTTTTCTAAAGCTTTCAGGATTTAATTTAAATCTCTTCAATAAAATGGCCTTAATGTACTCATAATCTTCAAATTTTCTTCAGATTCCCTACCAATTAATTGAATGATTTCAGATGGCATTAAAGTTAATAAACATGAAACCCAATCTTTAGGATAAATCTTTGTCCTTTTAGCTTGTCTTTCAAATAAGGATAAATAAATCACAATATCATCGTGTCTTAAATTGAATTTGGGAATAAGCTTAATTAAATCAAAATTATGATGTCCATTTTCATTTGTTGGTGAAGTTTGTGTTAATCGAACACGAGATTCAATTTCGAGTTTCCTTAATTCAAACTCCATTTGCTCTCTTTCCTGCTGTGCTTCTAATTCTTCTTTCCTTCGTTGTTCCTCAATCTCTTCTTTCTCCTTTCTTCGCTGTTCCTCAATCTCTTCTTTCTCCTTTCTTCGCTGTTCCTCAATCTCTTCTTTCTCCTTTCTTCGTTGTTCCTCTTCTTTTCTTTTCCTTTCTTCAATAATCTTTAAAAAACACTTCTTTAGCAAATGCTTCATCATATGTATCACTTTGAATCACTTCATTTTTTATCGCCACGATTTTCATACTTGGATCTACTTGAATTTCTAATTCAGCAACTAAAACTAGCAAATCCTCTTTTTTCCCACTTCCCATAAAAGTCATGTCTCCTTTTTATTCAGTCAATAGACTCTTAGTTTTATGAAAAGCAATTTTTTTCTCTTTTCTTTTTCTATTTAAATATATTTCACAATGAATTTAATTTTATTCGGCACGAAAATCAATCAGTGGAATCAATACTTAATGTGTTGTTCGCCTACTCTGGCGAGTCAAACGAAATTACATTTGAACACTGGCGTATTCATTACTTTGACAAGTAAATAAACTAAGATTCCATGACGGAAACAATAATTAACTTTTCATAATCTTAATTAATTATTTTACGTTTACAAGAAAATTGAGCTCTGAGTTATTTTGGTTCGTAATTATATGCGGGGAAACCCCGATCCTGTCGACTGCGCCAGTAAAAATCCTTTCCTTATTTCAATATAATAGATATTGAATATTGTAGGAAGAACAAAGCTAAATTTTCAGAATGAACAAAATACTTTTATTTGAATTTTAAAACAGAACCCCCCCAAAAAAAATAAATACTGCAGCTCTTAACTATCAAAATTTTAAACTCTTAACTACTTCAGTTAAAACTCTTACAACTATTAAAATATTAAAATCTAAACTCTCTAAACAAAATATATAAAAATCTTGCGAATCTTCTTCTTGTTGCCACACCGTAAAATGCCATTTCTTGTCCTATTATTTATATTTCACGTTCTCTTTAAGTCACGATCTTTACAAGTCATGATCTTTACAAGTCACGATCTTTACAGACGTGTACACCAGTAAATACCATAAATTGAGCTTGTGTTAACAGAAAAGACAAAAACGATATCATTGCAGATTAGAGTGACGAGCGACTGGTTTTAGACTATATGGTTGTATAAATTTAAATTACGTTATAGAACATCATATCGTATCATAAATGGAGAATCCCATGATTTTCTCAGTCGAATTATTTGAAGATTCAGGAGTTTATCCAGTGATGTATGTGGATGTCACCTAAAGATTTTTTTCCCTCCTGATGAAAAAGCGGCCGAGCGGTAAAGTCGCTGAACACTGGTAGTTCGGTCCGAGGTTCGAATCCCGCGAACGGGCTGGCTGCATGGGCGTTTTCCTGGATTTCCCCATGTGTAACGTGTATGCGAGCCAGTTTCCCTTAGAAAGTCCTCCACGAAGGCATCCCTCCCCTTAGGCAGCTAGCCCTAGTGTGCTTTGTCATAATTAAATAAACCAAAACCTCTTGAGGATACCAGTCTTTCCTTTCATCTCATACCTTCAAAATGTTTAGCCTCTAAAGACTGATAAATGCTCTGACCAACTACTTCGTGAAGAACTTTCTAAGGGAAACCAACTGGCATACACGGTACACATGAGAAAATCCACGAAAATGCCCATGCAACCAGCCCGTTTACTGGGATTCGAAACCCGGAGTGAACTACCAGTGTTCAGCGACTTTACCGCTCGGCCGTTTGTGGGCCTTTATGAAATGGAAGGCGATAACTTTATTTAAAATGATTGTCAGAAATACCAAGATTATTTCGAAAAGTTGGATACTTTTTAATATACTTGCAGAATGCCTAAAGAAAAGGAGCAAGAATAAAGTAGAATGCCTGACGAAAAAGAGAAAAAAAAAATTGTGCGTAAAATTTAGTATTTATATATTTTTTTAAATTTAAAACCTTTTAATCTTATGATATTTGATTCTTGGGATTTCAAAAATAAAATATTTGACTAAAATATGAATGACATTTTAAGAAACCAAATGTAGGATAAAATATTATAAAACGATGGGCACAATAATAAAACTGTTTAAAGCAGTGTATGCAAGTCATCCCAAGTTAAAATGTCGGTTATACATCTCTCTTATTTATATATATCTTTTCTGAACGGAACATTGAAAGGCGTGTTAACTGTGCTTTACTGTATTTTCTCTTTTAATATATGCAGTTTTCAAACGCATCGTAGTCTGGGCTGCAAAGTATTCTTCCAAAAGAAACGCAATTAAAATAAATAAAAAAAAAATTCTGGAAAATTTATATTAATAAATATATTTAAAAAGCTCAGTTCAAAGGAATAAATAGAAAAATTTAAAACAATTATTTGAAGAGACAATGCAACACAAACTATTAAAATAAAAGTATAAAAATTTAAAAATTACCTAAAATAATAACTATGACAAATATATATATATAAAGAAAACTATTTGAAAAAAAATAAATAAATAAACGCTGGACCTTTATTTACACAGTTCGAATAGGTAAATAGAAATTTTTAAAACATTTATTCGAAAAAACAATGCAACTTAAACAATTAAAATGAAATTCGAAAAAGAAAAAAATACTTGAAATAATAACAGTTATAATTAAAAATATAATATAAAGAATATTATTTGGAAAAAAGGAACGATGGTGACTTTTTTTCCTCTCACGGGAAAGGAAACTAGGGTGCCATATATTAAAATTCGCCGAGTGAACTATTCTTGGCGCAACCTGAAAAAAAAAAGTGCCAACACAAATTTGTGAATTTCTCCGTAAATTTCGCTTCAAATTTTACAAAATTTCATATTTAGGCGTAATTTGAGTTGTAGAATCGAAATATGTAAAAAAAATTGGTATGTTATTTCAGAAAAAGTCCGATTTTGTGTCAAAATACCTATGTTAGAATAGTGCTATATATAAATCTAATATATATCCTAAGTCGCGTTTTCGAGACATGAAGAACTCAATTTGAATTTTGTCAATCGGCCCAGAGAACGGGAGAAATAGAACTTTCAACCCCCTTTTTTTTTTTTTTTTTTTTTTTGAGCAGTGTACATTACTGTACACTGGAAAAAAGAAGTTTCTTAACAATAATTATATAATAATAAATTATTATTACAGGTCTTCAATAAATTATAATTAATTAAAGATATGTAATAATAATAACATAATTATTATAATTAATAATTATAGACCTGTAGTAATAATAATAATAATGATAATATAATTATTATTTCTTTTTAAATTCGGAGTTAAAATATATATGCATTTTCATATATTGTTGAAGTAAGAACAAAAATCAAATTTATTTTAGAAAAAAACGGCGAAAATTATTCTTGTATAAAAAGATCACAATTCTAGCAAACGTCACGTTAAATCAACTACGATCAGGAAAGACCCCGCTTAAAATGGTCAAATACCTGTTCCCTTTCTTTTTAATTAGGGAAAGAATATTTCTGCTGAAAAATACAGTTGCATTATCGTATTTATAAAAGTAAGTTATGAAATACGCACTGTTCGCTAAATTCACATGCTATGAAAAAAAAAAAAAAAACAGCGAACTCTTATGTGACTTCCTTACTCTGCGGCACGTAATTTACACTCCCACTAGACGATCCTAAGTGTTTCGGCAGAATGCCAGCTAAGGTTTCTTTTGACACGTTTGGACTACTATAAGCTCATAAATTGAGCATAAAATTCGTTATTATCACTAAAGCAGGGAAAGGCATTTATTTCACGCCGGCTTGTGCATTCTCACTTGATTTATCACTTCATCCATGGATGACATAGACCTAAAGTCACCTAAAGTCAAGTGCGACTTTTAGGTAGCTAATTGCTTAGGAATACCTGTAGAGATAACTGCTTAGGTTATTGCTAAATAATACTGCTATGAGTCAGAAGGAATCAAGAAATGATTATGACTTTCCATAAACGAGATACAAAGCGTTACTGAATACATATAATTCGCCATTAAAAGGGTAGTAGTCTTTTCAGCAAGTTCATGGAAATCAGTGATCTGGTAATTCAAGATAGAAACTTTAATACCAATGAAAAAAATGATTATTTATTTAAAGAGGTTGAAGTAAAATCTGAAAATCATCTAGGGTGAACAAAATTTACATTAAAGCCATTTAAAAATCATTTATGTTACAGGTTGATGATTTGTTGCGTCTGAGAAAATATTTTTGGGACCAAAGAAACAAGAGTTTAGGAGTACCACATCAGCCGCTATTTACACAAAATGTTAAAATGTTAAATTACACATATGTTAAAAAACTAATCTTTGGACGTAATTTAAATTCTAAAACCTATCAGATTTTCTTTTTTTAGAGTTTTTATTCAAAAGCTCTCGCAAAGAATTAGTTGACACGAAAATAATTTAATTAAATTGTGGGTTTGTTTAAAAAAAAAAAAAAAACTCGTATGAATTTAAGATCAATGGTTTTTAAAAATGATCAACTCAGGAAACCATAAAATTATAAATTTTAATTGTTGAACTACAATTCCATTAAAGGTTTATACCAATCTCATTACCTACCAAAGCTCGTCAAAGCTACCAATCTCAGGAACGTAAATGTTAAGGAAAGCATTGAAACTATATGAATGTATAGTAAACTTTAAGAGGGAAATGGCAAGAAAATCATTATTCTATGGATGCAATATTCGAGCACCTTTACTTTAAGAGGGCCAACCAGCGGCAGAGCGGTGAAATCGCTGAGCACTGGTAGTTTCTACTTGAGTTCGATTCCAGGCGAACGGGCTGGCTTCATGGGCGTTTTCGTGGTTTTCCCTTTATGTAATGTACCCCTGTTTTCCACCATCTGCCCCTGTTTGCAATATTCTTTTTCTGAACAGTTGCGCGATTCGGACGATACCCGAATGTCAGTAAAAACCGCCCGGGTGTCCGGACCCTGCTTTCACCTGTCATCTGTGTATACGAGCCAGTTTCTCTTAGAACGTCCTCCATGAGGACTTCCCTTAGGTAGATAGCCCTTGCGAGCCTTGCCATAATTAAATAAACCACATCTTAGTCCCACGAATTTTGAAAAAGATCCGAGGCCTGTTAACTCAGATCTTCTCGTTTTTATCGTTATTGGAATCTCTCGAATAAACTCAAAACTTTGAAAATATTAGTTTTTTTAACATCGTAGAAGCGCCTATTAAAAAAGAGGGAAAAGCGTTTTCAATTTCAGCAGTTCATGGATTACCAGTACAAGTGCTAGCGCTTCTGAGTGCCAGGTTTTTTAATTTTTAGGCGAGAATTTAGCGTTTCCTGCTAAATATTTGCCTATTATTTTTGTCTATTGTCTATTATTCTAATATTTATTTTGTGTTAACTTTAAGAATAATCTTTCTGATCTCTATCAAAGAAAAATTCCTGATTAAAAGAAAAATACTGGAAAATGTAAAATTTAGAAATGTTAAAATGAGTCTCTGGAATTTTAATAGCTCATTTTTTGTGCTAAATTTTATTTGTATCTTCTTGATAAATGTACGTATATTTTAAAAACTGTATTTTTCAGTTTGTTTTTTTAATAAAATATGATTTAAAATTTTGCTCCAAATAAAAAATTTAAAAATTAAATATAAAGTTTGCGTTTTCCTTTTAGTTTTGTTTCTGTATCAAGAATTCGGGAAATATGAGAAAATTCTATCCCATCTCTAATTATTTCATTGTAATTTTACTCAATCTATCTCATATTACTTTAAAGAATAAAAATAGAAATAATATTATTTAATTAATTATTTTAGAAAATTTTATTTTACGGTTCATGCGGCATTTAAAAATTCTTTCAAATTTTGATTCGGTCTAGCGAAACTCGTACGGAGGTAGCATGCAACTTATTGTTCTGCGAAGTGTTAAAGATTGTTGATATAGTATATTTAGTCTCGTATTTTTTCCCTTAGCGTCTTAGCACAAGTTTCTGAAAAATTTTAATATTCACCTAATTTGTCCATTCTTTAAGGCGTTCTGAAAACAATTGTCCCTAACTTTTAAAATGGATTCGTCCATGCAGTATTTATTTATATTTAACTCGTTGATTTGCTTAACTCTGGCCATACATGCTTCCACATTCCTTTCAAGCACTTCTCAGTCACCTTATTCCAGGAAAGACTAATGGTGTCTATAGCACACGTGGTATTGTAGTTCTACAAAAAGATCTTAATGGATTCTTTATCTTTTCTATCGGTTTTATCAATCAATTGTCGAAATATCCGCTGTAACTTTAAAATTTGAAATTACACTTTTATCCATTTATTGGTTGCATTAACGAAGTTTTATTTGGCGGCAAGAAGACCACTTCTATTGAAATGCATGTTGTTAAGTCGGACAAATGCATTGGATAGATTGGAGCATTACGAGTCAAAAGAAAAGCTTTCAGTTCTAGCTTTTTAAATTCGCAGTAGAGCTTGACAGACGGATAAAGATTTTCGGTAAACCAACTGTTTTATACTGTTAATTTTTATAAGGATTCAAGATTTTTCATTGAACTCCCAAATTATTGGCAATGGGATTTTTAAATTCCCTTCAATGATCTTGGGGTTTTGGAATGATAAACAATTAAGTTTTATTTCCATTAGTGGTACCATTAGTCAACATTAGTGTTACCACCCAACAGAAGTGTTAAATGATCTTTTGTAGCTTTAAATCCTAAATCAACCCATACTGACACGACATGTGATTTTGGGAAATCCCGATACTACCGCATATTGCTGAAACAGCATTAAGCGGAGTTTCGTGAATTGGGGGTCTTATTGTATTAGTTATAGGGATATATTTAAGAATTTTATTTCACACGTAAATGTCTTGAAAGAAATGTTACCTAAATGAACTCTTTGGCTTAGTAAACGTCAATAGTTAACATGTCAATACTATAAGTAAAGGAATTGGATCCCGTTAATATGCAATCAAGACGTGTTATTACGGGACATGATTCATAAATTGCAACTTTAAAATTATGTATATAGGAAATATTTACTCTTTGCAGTTTTGAGGCGTACGTTATTTTGAACTATAAATTTTTGTAACAGGAATCCGAACTATTCGAAATAATATTCTGTTAATATGGTTATCTTAATTAAGGCATTCTCCTAGAATTTGAAAATAAATTTACTGGGTGAAATATGGCTGAAAGAATATTAACTGTCTAGTTTACTCTTTTCAAGTTTAGTTGAAGTTTAATAAATCAGTGACCGTTTACACAAAACGCTAACTGTTTAATTTACCTCTTTCAGGTTTCAAGTTTAGTTTATCATAATCACGTTAATATACAATTCATGAATTTTCTGGTTTTTCTGAATGAGATATCGAATCTTTATCGTGGTCTGATATCCATTTTTCTTGAACGCACCTTTCTCTCTCTTTTATTTAGCATAAGTGTCTCTCTTTTTTCTGCTAATCGGCATCCTGATCTGACTATTATATGTGTTCTTCACGTCCACCATTGTAGTCCGCCCAAAGAGACAAACTAAAAAGTGTTAATACATAACAAAAACTCAGATTAAAATATAACCACATCAGCTAGATGGGATATTGTTAACTTTTTGGAAATTTACGTTTTGGAAGGAGAATTTCGTTTAAACATAAATCCATAAACACAGGCGTTTGGAAAAGGAAGGAAAAGATAAGATCCTTGTAAGGAAAAGATAATGTGGTCGACCAATGTAAAACAGTTTATGTTTTAGATAGGTAGGTAGTAGAAGAGAGTGGAGCGTAAGAAACTTCACCATGGATTGCACAGGTAACGCCCCGGGACGCATATTTCACAAGTGCACATCAGCGTAGCCACTGAGGGAGGGGTTTTGAAAATGAACCAGTGAGTTGCTATTGCTCTTGTGACGCTAAATCTTCGAGCATGTGAGCTTATGTTGTTTACGTTTTAATTTTCATTTGTTTGGCAGTTATAAATATATGGCGTAATACTAGAAAAATCTTGTAGTGCTTTCGTTTTCTGAGTTTGATTAATCGCTACCGTTTCACTTTCGCGATTTTTATCACGCATTAATATTAGGATTGATGTTCACGGCATATTATGTGGATTAAGAGAATTCAAGTGTATATTTTTTTTAATTGAGCTGAGAATGACTGAAAGTGTTACAATGAATTTAGTGTTTTCTTATTGTATTCTTTTGATTTTTAAAATGTAAGATTCAGAATACATATGATTTGATTATATCTATTGTTAACATTAAAAATTATATGTGAATAAATTGAATATAATCGTTGTCAATACGATACATTCACTTTGTTTGATGAGTATTTCCTGTCTAGACAGTACATTTAAGAGTGCGCAGTTATTAAATGCGAAATTTAACACACTAAATGTATACGAATGCAAATTAGTAAAGTTCACTTTCAATAAAATTCTGCGTTGGTTATTATTATAGAACATCTTTTTCCTATAGACTGTAATAAAAAGTATTGACTTCTATTTACATATATAATTGGTGCAAATATTTTTCTCATTCGCATAATTTTATATAAAGATTGCATTTGGGCTCAGATGTTTATCACATATTTCTTTCTTCATCTTATTTACCACTGATTAAGTAATATTTCACATCGATATTTTTGCGAAGTATCCAGCATGTGTTTGTATTTATTTCAACCAAGTAGTGAAATCTTCTTAATTTCCTATAATTGATTTAACTTCGCAATGGAAAGTTTCAGAAACAAGCGACGATGCTTTAATTATTTTGTACAGAAAATTGCGTGGCAGAATATTATCAACCATCTTGCTTAAAGCACGCGAAAGGTCATGTGACATGACAGAAATATTACTGGATGCTCAGTGGTCCATCCTAGAAGCCACTCCCTCGGTGGCTACACAGATGTGCACATGTGAAATATGCCCCCGGGACACTAATCGTCTTTAGAATTAACCCCACCAAGGGGCCATTGGTACATTGCTGAGTTTGAATGAAACAGGTGATGGGCTATTGTTGGAGATGAGACTTCTTAATTTCTGATATCATAGTTGGGTATCTGCTATACGGTATATTTATCTGGAAATATTCCTGTTTTATTGAACCGTATAGTTGCATAGCCTATTATTTCTATTTTATTCAGTACATTGTGGATACTGGCTACATTCGACTTGTCTTGGGTTATTCCGCTTAGCAGATTTTAGGAACGTAATGTCCAGAGTTGTAGCTAGGGTTTTCAGCGCCCAGGGACAACTGAAGATTTCGCGCCCCCTACTGCTTGCCAAGGATGGAAAACATTTAATTCTAAAATATCGTAACATCAGTTTGGCGTCTCTTGGATTCTGCGCCCGGGGACAGATGCCCCCCTTGCCCCCCTCTAGCTACGCCCCTGGTAATGTCTCAGTTTTTCTGTAATATTTTTTTAGTTTTACCAGCACGCGTCGCTATGTCTTTATTAGACGTCTAAATGGTATATCCGTGTTGGACGGTCTTTTCAAATGGAGTGATTTTGTATGCGGATGTTTGAGAACGTAATGATTCGCATCAGCCAATTCTCCGCATGGGCATGTGTCGATATTTTCCAAGGTTCTTTTTCAGAATTAATCCGGGAACGGGCCATGTCCCAAAAAATATTGCGTTAGAAAATTTGTGTACTTTCGATATTGTTATCCACTTTTATAAAGAATTCGAGTGTTGCGACGACCCATTGTCGCTTCGTCTTACTCTTGTTGCCAGATTTCTTATATCTGCATATTTAGTATATTCCCCCGGGGTTCATGGGAAACGATACATGAAGGAGTTCTTCTATTTGCTTTTGTGCTGCCTCCTTTGCAAATACATCTGCAGCGTCGTTAGCTGAGTGCCCACTGTGGTCTTTTATGAGTCTAAGTATTTGAATTTTGCATGTTTTTTGAGTGCTGATTAATTTCAACTCAATTTTAGAGTTGTTGACTTGGATACAAAGTGATAATATTGCCGCCTAGCCCTCTTGTTCAGATTCACCATGTGTAAAATATAGATCCTAATATATATCCTATCTCTGATATATAAATCATGACACAGTACATCATCTGGAAATTCCAGGTATTTATAAGAAATACAGAAAAATACCTTACCTGCCTCACCGATCTTGCATATTCGAGACCTACACCTTGGACATCTCGACCTGTATATCCCACTGGGCATGGCCCGCAACGAAAGCCGGGGGCAATGTTCAAGCAGGATGTCTGTGGATGGCAAGGTCTCGCAAGTTCACACTGAAAGGAAAATGGATTACAAAAATATCAGCATCGTTTTAAATTCAACAAATCAGTTTTAATGAATGATTTTTTTTCACAGGATTTGATAGTAAACATATGTGTTAAAATCTTAAGCAGCAATATACCTCATTATTTTTCTGCGAAAATTTATCCAACTGAATAGTGCAATAAATAATCTCGAATATAATGCAAACATATAAAAAACACCGAAAAAGAGAAAGATTTAACATGGCGTAGTATTTTCTATCTTTTATACAGGTTTTAATTCTCAGAAGATTGCAGAGAATTCTAGGCACTAGAAAAAGATAATGGGCATTTATCATCATCTTGCTAATAGAAAGATCTAACTTGAATTGTTAGGTTTATTTTAGTCAATAAATTATTTTTATTTAATCCTTTTCTGTATTTCCTATCTGTTTCATTTGTAGTTTAGAAATCAGTTAGAATTTGAAGTTCAGAATGAGGACTGTGACAACTACTCAGTGCAGTCCGTTAGTGTGAAAATATGAGCCTTCCATCTAGCCGACATGGGTATTTGATAAAGTTATACTCAATTAGAATATAATTTTACTCCTATTTGTTGGAGATGAGTTAAGAGGTGATTGCTAGTCTTTTTGGGTTGTATTGCTTTAAATACTCGCGTTTCTGAAATCCAAAAATAATAGTGACTAGTAATTTGTTGATTTTTAATTCAATTACAAGCGAAGTTTCCATAGATCTGTTAGTTTATTTAGCTATTTTCTGTGTTATTTAGTTAGAATTTTGTTTCTAACAAAGTTAATAATGCGTCATAGCAAGGAAAGATTTAAAAGTTACCCTGGATTATTTCATACGGTTAATCAAATTAGAATATTGATTCAGTTAATACTACAAAATAATCCAAGGAAGGTACTTATTTACTGTCAATATGTTCTTAAAAATAAAAGGTGTATGAAATGGTTTTGATTAAATTCCTGTTTGAATTTCATAACAGATAGGCCTTTTGTATTAGATATTGCGGTAAAGTAGTTTAACTTTGTTTTCTGAACTGTATGTAACAGGTCGATAAAGTACATGACGTAGTATGATAGCAGGTTTTTTTTTTTTTTTTTTTTCATTTTTGATATCATTCTACCTGTTTCTAGTTTACGCTAAAAGGAGATAATAATTTAACTCATGAAACAAAATTTAATTTAATTCATAGAATGTCATAAACTTTTAGTCAGATGTCAGTAATTCAGAATTCAAAAAAGGGACACGACAACTGTTATACGTTTTCAGAGCTAAATCTTCTTTTGCAGAAATTAATGAAGCTTCAACTTTGATGTGTCAACCAATCATCTAACGGAGTCCATTTTTCATAATGACCATAATTTTATATTCTCTAAAGATTTTTCATCTTTTTGAAGAGAAAATAGAGTAAAACGATAGGAAAATTCATTCATCTTTTATTCATTTTATACATTGCTCGAATATGAATATTTGAAATGATGATGAATGGTTTCAAACAGTTGTAGGATCAATATGTAAACTGTCATAAAAATTTCACTTATATTGCATTGGAGTCTAAAGAACTAACCAGATTTCTTTAAATGTGACCCTTAAGTATCATAAATTGATAGAAGGATGACTTTGTTTTTAAATAAATAAATTAATTAAAAACTAAAAAAGGTTTTATCTAAAACTTAACATATGTCGTTAACATCGGTGATAACAGTTTAGATTATAATCTAGTATGTTAGAGCTTATTCAAATAAAAAAAAAAAAAACTCCACGATCTTTTAAATTCATAAGTAATTTTTGCAGATGTTATTGTTTGGAGTAACAAAGCTGTTGAAATGAAAATCTTGTAAATAAAAAATAAAAGAAAATAAAAGCAAAATAATTCCTTTCGCTTCAAGAACTTAAAATAAAAAGCAGCAGTTAATATTAAGCACAATTAAAATAAAATAAAATTATGCATCTTTGAAATGATTGTGAGCAAATTTGATAGCAAAATTCATAATTAACATGAAGATAAGCTTGAAATACAAATGAAAGCAAAGTAATCTGAAACACTACTGAATTTACTCCTATAAAATCATCCATTAGTAAATATTCAGTGACATTTATTTGCTTTTTGAAATCAGAGTGGTGCATTCGTTGCTCGAATAATAAGCGAACAGACGCATTTCATATTTCAGATGAAGGTCTCAATAATTGTAGATATTACGGTAATGACAGATTTGTTGGAGTCCAGAAAATGTTTCTAAATATTCTAAATGTCAGGTGAATTTCGACATAAAATATTTGCTATCAGTATCTACTTCAGATATTAATTCAAACTTGAATAATCTGCATTGAATGCAATGAATTTTATTTGAAAGGGGAAGATGTCGGCTATTCCTTTGAAATTTAAATATTTGGATCCGAAAGTGAAATTATAGCATCTATCAGATCTAGGTGATTTTATATTTTGAGCACAATCCCGAAAAACTTCATTTTGTCAGATAATGATTTTTGCGATTCATCGAATTCAATAGGTTTGCATATAAAAATTGGATATAACGGATGTAGCATTGAAATCGCTAATCAGATTGCAACTGGTTAGAATACAATAAACTTCTTATTAAATTACTTTACTCTTCCTATGGTTATGACAAAATTAGTAATCCTTTAAAGACTTCAAATCGTTGTATCTAATTTTACTTACAGAAACTCTCCTTTCAATTAATTAGGAAAAAACGCATATCTCATTAAAATAAGTTCTAAAATGTTAACCAATAATGCGCATTGGATTTTTTGAGAATACTAGATTTTTCAGATCTAACAAAGAATGCATAAACTATTAGGAATTTATAGAGCGGATAATTTCAGAATTGGTAGTATTCTCGCCAAAATTCGTCATGGACTTTCCGATGCTACCTCAGGCTCAGCAGTACATGAGCAATGGTCTCCAAAGCTTTCTCGAGTCTTCCAGTACTCAGCGCATGGCCATGGTCTTCCAATAAATTCTACCTCGAGCTCAACTCACTCGGCACCATAGACAGAGCGGTAAAATCGCTGAACACTGGTATTTCGACTTGAACTCAAATTCCGATGAATGGGCTAGCTGTATGGGCGTTTTCGTATTTTTCCGCATGTGTAACATAGATACTCCCTAAACAAGTACTCCATAACCAGGTAGCCCTCGAGTTGCTTTGACTTAATCGACTATCCTAACTTAACCAATGCTACCTCGATGTATTATCACTTAGGTTGGGTTTGCTATATTTGATTATGATAAAGCACTTAGGACTATCTTTCTATGGGAAGGGATGCTTTAGTGCAGGACGTTTTTAAGGGATTTGGCTAGTATCCACGTTTCACTTAGGGAAGACCACGTAAACGCTCATGAAGCCGCTGCGTTCGCATGGAATCAAACTCAGGTCTACCAGTGTCAAACTACCAGTCTTCAACGATGCTAACCGCCTTTATGTCGAAAGCAGACATGAGAAATTATGATAATTTTTCATAAATAATTAACAGAACTATTTAAAAAAATATCCTGTAAGACATTTTTCAAGTTAGGATTTTGAAAAAATTTTCTGTAATTTAACTTAAATCAACTCCAATCCAGTCCTTCCTAACGTTTTTAACTCCAGTCTCGTCCTTCCTAACGCTGTTAAAATTCTAGAAGTCAATCTAATCCATCCTGAAACTGAAAATTCTATTAACTTAATTTTTCAATTTCGTTACTATTTTTGCCGACAAATGGCGCTACCTTCTCGTTTGCGTTACTGCGTAAAATATAAATGCCATCGTTGCGCTCGCTGCAGTCCAGTCTTGCAGATTTATTTGCTGATAAACAGTATCCTGCACCTGTTTGCCTTCGAAATCAACTGAGTTCTTGACTAAATCTACGTCAAACACAAGGTTGTTGCTTTGTTAATTTTATGTTTGCCTTTGGCGTGTTTCTCTTCTATTTTAATTTGGACCTGTTGAAGCTTCCATATCTTAACACAGGGGATTTGAAAATCGTGCACATCAAATATTATGGAAATTCTCAAGTTAATATTACTGAAAAACTGTTTCAGTTCATAACACCCTTGTACTAATACAAGTTATGTATCACTTGAAATTTTAGTTGCAGTTTATACTGTTATCTTTTAAAAGTTTAAGTCAAGCTAGATATGAAGTTTTCCGAAACAGAACGAAGTTTTATAAGTGTGCATTGCTTCGAAATATTCTTATGGAAACCTGCCGAAAAGGTCTCTTTCTGGATGTCTATGAACCTAACAAGACAATCATTTTTTACTTATCATCCTGCTTTCGAGAGAATGGAGGTGAAATGGCCGCCCATCTGTTCTAAGTTCGGACAAAATGGAGGAAGTCAGAAAAATATGTTTCAATCACCAACAAAAAGTGAAAGAAAGATGGGATCGCTATAAAATGTGTGCTTTGCGAAGTAATGCTCAATCATAAAAATTTTTTCTGCCTGTTGAAACATCATCACCTTCATCTTGAACCTAACAAATCGTTTTTAAAGCTAACAGAATAAACTGGAAATTAAATTTCGTGTGATATTACTTATAACTGTACAAGGATGTCACTCACTGGAGCCATTTGTCATTAACATCGATTTGGGAATCGTACTACAATATGATCCCGAATTTTGGATCCTATTGTAGTACAGTACTATGACCATTTATTTGATTAAATTTAGGGACTTGTCGTTATATACGGTGGGTAAGCGATCACAACTGCACAAAGTTTTCATTACGCCGTTGTAAACTATTTTAAAGCGGCCATTAGTGGACAAATGAATAAGCCATCAAACAAATGTAATTTCTGTCCGTATACCACGAGAATGATGGAAATGCCTTCAGGTAAAAATGCCGTATTCTTTCGTACAAAAGCCACACTTTCTTTCACAAAAAAGGCAGATGAAAATGGGGGTGCTGCTTATACATGCGAAGGATTGGAAATACATGCGTACATTGTGGCAACAGAGCAGCGTAGTTTAACGACTGAGTATAAAACATACATTGTTTTTGGGTGAACGTTACAAATTATTGGACGAAAAAATCCACTGTCCACCGAATCCAGTGTTGTTGGGTAAACCATGACTGAGTGTAAAATTCATTAAAAAAAATTTTTTTTTATGTTCCTTTTGGCTTATAAAAATTTTGTTCTCGAGGTGTGGAAAGTACTGTTTTTATTTTTGCTGTTTTCACACCTCCAAACGAAACAAAAATGTATATGGCATGTAGACAGGATCCACGACTTATCCTGGATCTATTTTTAAATAGGTACAGTGTAGGGTGTAGCTTGTAAAAAAGGGTACGGGTTATACACGAAAGGGTACGGTAATCCCCTTTTAGTGAAGCACTTCTAAAAAAGATCTTCGATATATTATATTTTCCCACGCCAGAAATATAAACTACATAATTAATTCTTTAAATACTATTATAATATTTTATTCCTACTTCTGCTAATAATAATAATATAATTTTGAACACTTTTACTTTTTTTAATCCATTCCAAAATAGTTAACGAAAAATCAGTGTGCTAAAGGATATCCTAGAAAGAAATATTAGAAGTCAGTATTGAGCTGTTTCACTTTCACAAAGCTGCGACATGAAAGAGAGCAAATATTCGTCGGTCCTTCTCTTCAGAAAACTGTCAGGACTTTAGTTCAAACAAACAGCGGAAACGATCGACCTCAAAGAGTCGATTCTTTTGATGACAAATCGTTGCTCGACGCAGATCAATCACAGAGAAAAAGGAGCACAACAAGTCCTGCCCATGGTTTCTGGGAACCGCTCATCCAGAAGTGAGTAGGAGTTAGCATTTGAAAAATGTGGTAGGGGAAATTTTTCCCGGAAATTTACCAGTCAAATAATCTTATCTTGGAATTTTCTCGGAACTCTCATCAATAAGAATGTTATGAGGTAAACATCTGTCCTGAAGGGTTTTTCATAAATTTTAGTGCTATTTTTGATAGTACGAGTAATGCACATGGGGTTATTTATGATCTGCACTTCGAAAATGGGATAAAACATGCTTATATTTTGCAGTCTTTTGCTATTTTCCTTTATCATCAGTATTTGTCTTGCTTACAGCGAAATAGTTTAAAAAATTGTGGACAGCTCCTGAACTCACATCATCCAATTTAGACACACATATTTCTACTTTTAAATGTATCTAAAAAATATAAAGAAGAAATGGAACAGAATTGTTACTTTAAACCAATGTTTAACAAAACTTTGGTTATAGTTTACTATTACCGAGAGTTTAAAATATTAAATTTTTCAATCATTAACTTATTTATTTAATCTTATTTTTATTTTTAAATTTTATTTTTGAAAAAATAAAAATTGTAAGATTAAAGAGAAATTTCGCTTGATCTCGGTATGCAGATTTTAGTTAAACACCTAAAACAACTTTAAGTTTAACAATCAAACACTTCGCTTAATCAGAATCTAGATATCGATGATACAGAACTTAATAACAAATTTATGTCTTCAAAATGACAAAGGCACAAATAAGGGAGCGGAGTGAAACTTGATGTGATAATTATTTCATCACAAATTATGCGTGTACACTTATTTAATATAAAAAAACTTAAAACATAGTTGAACATTTAATTCGATGGATCACTTGTGTACGTGGTTTGCAACAAATATTCTTCTTTAAAGGCAATACCTTCTGCTTCGTCAAAGTACGAAATGAAAATAATAATCATCTCTTCAATGTTTTCTTTGTGGTGTTTCTAAACTTCAACAGATAAAATTGAAACGAGGTATGTGTTTTACAAAATGTATCCTTAAAGACAAAACGTAAAACCCAAAATATTCATGCGTAATGTAATCAGCATTTTCAAAGCATTTTCATCTTCAAAGCATCATCTTCATAATTCTAATGGAAACAATTATTTTTTTCTTATAAATAAAAAAACATTATTTAATTTATAAACAACATTTGAACTGCGTTTTTATTCAGCCGTTTTTTCGTTGTAATCTAGCAAGCATTTTCAGGTAGTTGTATTCTGACCTCTTTGTTTATCGCTTCATATTATGACGCTTTTATGGCTTCATATTCGTCATGCGTTTATCGCTAATTTAGTTTAATCATCTGCATTGATTGTGAATTATAAAAATGTATAATAATCCTTATTATCTTATTATTTTTATCTTTACTGTCACTTCTACTTTCGTCGGCTCCCACTAGGACATAAATTACGTTACGTATATAAGAACAGAAATGTTGAAATTAAGAAAGAACTTTCGGATTCGGACCTTAGATTTATCTGAATCAGCTGTAGCCTTTGGGGAGTGATTGCTTTGGCCTGAACCAAAGCTTATAGCGGGATTTTGCTGTGTGAATTTTATACATAATTACTTAACTTTTATGCTAAAGTTTATGTTCTAATAAATTCCGCAAGAAACAGTGAATTAATTTAATAATTACATCAGTCATTTAAGTTGTTAAGTTCTAATAAAAAGGTTTATTTTTAAATCCTCTGAGTTCATATATTTTTCTATGGAAAATTAAGACGCGGAACTTTCCTGATTGTCTGAATGGAGTCAGATTTCAGCTTTGAAATACACAGGTTTCGTGCAATTGAGAAATAGTAGTTGCCAATTATGAAAAAGACGTTTAATTCATTTTTAGAATTATAACAATGTATCGCACACATATTTTACAGCCAAATACGGGTACTTTTTAACAGCTTTGAGTTAATTCTTTCCAGTTTTTGCGCCAAGCTGAATTATGTTACCAATGTATGAATGCAATTATCCCCCCCCCCAAATTCAACATATTCTATTCCAGAAAGAAACGAAACATCTTTAATCTTTTTTATATTCAAAACTGCATAACACTGTGCAAGAATTAATGTATTTCTTCACCTATTCCGCCTTTTCTTTACTAATTTTATCGTCGGAAAATCGAAAGGCGAAAATTATGCGAATACTTTAATTTCCGAAGGGCACAAAAATGAAAAGTACTCATGGATAAACTACAGGCAACTATCAAAATATTATTTTTAAAAAGAAATCTACATTTAAATAAGAATACATAGCAGTAGCAACATTACATTACCTAACAAGATATTTTTATTTCTACTTCCCTGCAACTTGATGCTCTTCCGTTTTTATTGGTGTCTTTGCTATTCCTCAGGCCTTAAAGTATCCATAACTAATTAAAGAAAGTGAATGCTCAGCTGACATGCCGAAATCGTAGACTGAATTCCAGTTCGCGTTTGTTTTGCTATGATTGGTCGATGTATTAGTACGATATAATGTTCAACAGTTAGAAAGGAAAGATTCGGCGTGATCTTCGCAAATGGTTTGATAAAGTCTATCTTTGTTAATGAAACGAAAACCATCATAAAGGGATGAATTAATTTTAAAGTTGATAGGAGCTCATTCTCTGAACCCATTGAGGAAGGGGAAAATTACGCGAATATTTTTTAAACTTTCAGGACCCGGCGCTAAAATCTAGAAGAAATATGCGAAGTATGGCACTTTAAATAAAATGATATATTATTGTGTTAGATGGCGTACGCAACATTACTTTTATTTAATATTTTCAAATTTTACAGAACAGTGTTTTGATATCATTTGTAATAGGTATCAGCACACTTTTGGCCCACCAGCGGCCGAGCGGTAATGTCGATGAGCACGAACGGTCTGGCTGCATGAGCGTTTTCGTATTTTTTCCCATAAGTTGCGTGTATACGAGCTAGTTTCTCTTAGAAAGTCCTCCTCGAAGACATATATCCTCTTAGGCAAATAGCCCTCGCGTGCTTTCCATAATAAAATGAACCAAACCAAACCAGCAACCTTCTCTAGTTGCAGGTCAAAATCAACCAAAATGTGTGTGTATTAAGGAAACGTTTCCGGTCAGCGGTATTTTCATTCTTAAACACTCTTTCTTGGTGAATAATTAAGCTAAATTTTTTTGAGAAAACAATTACAATGCGCTTTAAACTAAACATAAAAAACACAATTAAAATTCTAATTAATTTTGAAAACAAACATAACCGAATGAACTTTGTTTTTCTCTTTGATATCAATGGCTCCCCTGATGCGAAAATTTCTAATGTCAAATTCTTTAAGTCTGGCTTACACAGTTAGACGAATACAGGCATCTGAATTTTCGGAAAATAAGCAACTCCTGTTCATATTTAAAATAAATTTCATGAGTGAAAATATTTGCTCGCACTTATAAGTAAAATTCACAACCGCCTTTTTTCGCTATTGAATTTATTTTTGCGTACTGAACAAGTGCTACAACTGAGAGTAAAACCATTGTCCATCCATTCTCGACAGCATCTTCTAATCGCTTCGCGACTTACATGACGAGCGATTCTCCGATTTGCCCAACCTGCATCTTTCAATCCAATGACAAGATCTCTTTCAGACTATGAGAGTTGCTCGTAATGAGCTCGAATCCTGAGGCGAAGCATTTTTCAATTGTTAAAAGGTATTTTAAATCACAATACAACAGAAATTTTTAACAACAGTTCAAGAACAGCTCCTTATATACAACTGCAGGAGGCGCAGTTCCGATGCTCTGGAGATCGCACTAATCATTCATTAGAAACCATATTTTAATCATTTGCAGATTTGGTCGAAACATTTATGCATACGAAATTTCAAAGCAATCGCATGATTCCTTCTTGGTGTGTCGATTTTTTTGTTATAGAGTGTATGTATGTTTCAAGTGTTTGCTTCATATTCATGTTTTAAAATTTATTTTTATGTATTATAATTTATTTCTGTAAATCAAGTGAGTCACTTGAAATTATGAAATGCGTCACTCGGCGACCCATGCGTTGCAGAGGCTTACAATATATCTAAATAATAATTTACACGATATAGCGTAATTAGTAAAGACATTTCAAACGCCGTATATTATGTCCTCCATTCTAAAATAATTGATTAGTCAGCGAAGAGGTTTTTTTCTACATACGTTAAAGAGCAGTAAATTATTGCAACAACAATAAACAGTAACGTTAATAATAAATCAAATATTTCAGTGCATTTGTCAAATTAAAGTGTTCTAGCAGACTTTTTCTAGACCTAGAACAAACTGTCTACAAAGTTTTATTTTAATCACATTTGGCTTTACTGTCTACGATAAATCTTTTATCATTCTTTGTTTTACCGTCTACAATGATTTATTATATTACACCCTTTCGCTGTTTCGTATTTTCAGAAATATTTGCTGAAATGATTCTTTTTTTATAAAAATAGAATTCATTAAAGTTATGCTCTATACTTTATTGCTATTGTTACCCAATTTAAATATGAAAAGAACAACAAAGAACTTCTTAAATTATTGAAATGACTAGAAAAGGAGAATCAAATTTAATGATTCCCATTAACTTCGCAAGACCTTTGTTAAATTATACTCACGGGTTCCTGAAAAGATACTGATTAAAATAAATAGAAACACTGTAAAGAAAGTCACATTTATATTCTTTTTTAATTAAAGATTTAATTTTGTGCTTACTTTTACGTATGAAAATAATCATATTCTTTTTTAATTAAAGATTTAATTTTGTGCTTACTTTTACGTATAAAAATAATCATATTCTTTTTAAAAATAACACATGCAGTGTGTAATATTAAAGTTCTATATACAAATCCAAGTCTGTTTCTAGAAACATGCCTTTTCCTGATCCAATAACTTGGCACTTTTAACGGAAAAGTAACGGAGCTTGCACGCGTAATTCTGGCAACAAAAAGAGACAAAAAATCTCCGATAATAAAATAGTGCTTAAGCATCATTATCGGAAATCGACAATTTGAACGTTCATGAGCATTCAATAATTAAGAATTATACAAGAATGTATCTCACATTTCTTGATGTTTCTGTTGTGTATGATAAACTGTGATTGTTCTAAACTTCCTATATGCACTGAAGCTGCAGCGACTTTATTAATCGTAATAGACTTAATTTTTGGTGCTTGATTTCAAGGCATGCTTTTTAGAAGTT